>NC_080677.1:13013512-18013512 GCF_030445035.2 Dasypus novemcinctus
TGGTTTTGATAATGTTGTGCTCTTGTTTTCATTCATCTCAAAATATTTATGGATTTCTCTTGCAATTTCTTCTTTGACCTATTTAAGTGTGTTGCTTAATCTCCATATATTTGTGAGTTTTCTCTGTTCCCATCAATTATTGATTTCCAGCTTCATTTCATTATGATCAGAGAAAGTGTTCTGTATAATTTCAAACTTTTTAAATTTATTGAGAGCAGTCTTCTGAACCAACAGTCTATCCTGGGGAAGGATCCATGAGCACTTGAAAAGAATATATTTCCTGCTGTACTAGGGTATAGTGATCTTTAAATGTCTATTAATCTAGTTTATTTATCATATTTCCAAGCTCTCTCTTTCCTTATTTATCCCTTGTCCATTCTATCCAATGATAAGAGTGGTGTATTTAAGTCTCCAACTATTAACACAGAGACATCTATTTCTCCCTTTAGTTTTGCCATTGTGTGCCTCAAGTATCTTGGGACACCCAGGTTATGTGCATAAATATTCATTAGAGTTCTTTCTTCTTGGTGAATTGCCCATTTTATTTATAATGACCTTCATCTCTTAAAATACTACTGCATTTAAAATGTAATTTTGGGCGGCGGACTTGGCCCAGTGGTTAGGGTGTCTGTCTACCACACAGGAGGTCTGCGGTTCAACCCTGGGCCTCCTTGACCCGTGTGGAGCTGGCCCATGCGCAGTGCAGATGCACGCAAGTAGTGCCATGCCATGCAGGGATGTCCCCCGCATAGGGGAGCCCCACGTGCAAGGAGTGCGCCCCGTAAGGAGAGCCGCCCAGAGCAAAAGAAAGTGCAGCCTGCCCAGGAATGGCACCACACACACAGAGAGCTGACACCACAAGATGATGCAACAAAAAGAAACACAGTTTCCCGTGCTGCTGACAACAACAGAAGCGGACAAAGAAGACACAGCAAATAGACACAAAGAACAGACAACCGGGATGGGGGGGAAAGGGGAGAGAAATAAATAAATCTTTAAAAATAATAATAATAAAATAAAATGTAATTTGTCTGTTATTAGTACTGCTACTCCAGATCTTTTTGGTTACTATTTCCATGGAATATCTTTTTCCAACCTTTCACCTTCAGACTCACTGTGCCCTTACACCTGAGGTGAGCCTCTTGAAAACAGTTTATAGATGGCCTATATTTTTTATCCATTCTTTCAGTCTATGTCTTTTGATTGGGGAGTTCAATCCATTAACATTCAATGTTATTACTGTGAGACATCACTTACTTTGTCCATTTTATCCTTTGGCTTTCCACTGCCATATTAGTATCATCTGTCTTTTTACCCTTTAAGTTTCCCTTAGTAATAATCTTCATTTCTACACTCTTCTCCAAGTCTCTCACCCTTGTCTTTTGTTATAATGTGCCCCCTTTAATTTCTGATTTATTTGTATCTTCTCTCAATTTTTCTTTTTTGGTCAGTTAAAGGTTTGTCAACTTTACTGATGTTCTCCAAGAACCAGGTTTTTGTTTTGTGGATTATCTATTTTTTATTGTTGTTGTTCTCAATTTCACTTATTTCTGCTCTAATTTTTAAAATTTCTTTCTTTCTGTATGCTTTAAGATTGGTTTGCTTCTATTTTTCCTAGTTTCTCCAGGTGTTCAGTTAGGTCTTTGATTTTGGCTCTTTATTTTTTAATATAGGTATTTAGGAATATAAATTTCCCTCTCAGTACTGCCTTCACTCTATCCCATGAGTTTTAATAAGTTGCATTCTCATCTTCATGGTCTTGAGATACTAATTTCTCTCATAATTTCTTCTTTGAACCCCTGATCATTTATAAGTATGTTGTTTGGCCTCTACACATTTGCAAAATTTCCCCTTTCCCACCTATTATTGATTTCCAGCTCCATTCCATTATGATCTGAGAAGCTGTTTTGTATAATTTCAATCTTTTTATATTTATTGTGTCCTATTTTGTGCCCCTATATGCACTCTGTCATGAAGAAAGATGCATGAGCACTTGAGAAGAATGGATACCTGCTGATTTGTGGTGCATTGTTCTGCATGTCTCTCAGGTCCAGCTCATTTATCAGATTGCTCAAGTTCTATGTTTCCTTATTAATATTCTGTTTAGTTTGTTCTTTTCATGTGAGTGGCATGTTGAAGTCTCCAACTATTGCTGTAGAGAGTGTATATCTCCTTTCAGTATTTCCAGAATTTGCTTCGTATATTTTGGGGCACCCTGGTTAGGTGCAAAGATACTTATGACTGTTACTCCTTCCTGGTGGATTATCCCTTTCATTAATATATAATGGTCTTCTGTATCTCTTTTAACTGGTTTTGCATTTAAATTGTTTTCGCCAATCTTAGTTTAGCTATTCCTGCTGGTTTTTTTAGATACTGTTTGTGTGAAGTATCTTTTTCCAACCTTTTACCCTCAGAAAATTTGTATCACTGAGTCCGTGAGTCCCTTATACACAGCATATGGATGATTCATGTTTTTAAATCCAGTCTGCCAGCCTATATCTTTTGATTGGGGAGTTTAATCCATTCATATTCAATGCTATTATTATAAATTAATTATTTACTTCCACCACTTTTTCCTTTGGTTTTCTATGTCTTATTTTACTCTTTTGACAATCCTTTCTGATTATCTTTACTTCCATACTCTCCTCCAAGCCACTGTCTACTGTCTTTCCTTTTGGGCTGCAGAACTCTTCCAGTGCTTCCTGTAGAGCTGGATTCTTGTTTATAAACTCTCTTAGCTCCTCTTTAAAGGATGATTTTGTCAGATAAAGAATTCCAATAGCCTACCTTACAGAAATAGAAAACTCAATTACAAAATTCATTTGAAGGGAAAGGGGACCTGAATAGCCAAAAACTTCCTAAAAAATGAAGAATGAAGTAGCAGGACTCACACTTCCTAACCCTGAAACATATTACAAAGCTACAATGGTCAAAACAGCATGGTACCGGTGTAAAGATAGACACATTGACGGATGGAACAGAACTGAGAATTCAGAAATAGACTCTTATCTCTATGGTCAACTGGTTTTTGAAAAACTTACCAAGTCTACTTTACTGGGACAAAACAGTCTCTTCAACAAACTGTGATGGGAAAACTGGATATCAATAACCAAAAGAATTAAAGAGGGCCCTTCTCTTACTCCCTATATAAGAATCAACTCAAGGGAAATGGATGTGGTTCAACCAATTGGGCTCCCATCTACTATGTCCAGGGCCTCCTAGTGAGGGCAAGCTGGCCCACACAGTGAGCTGGCCTACGCAGAGTGCTGGCCCCATGCAGGAATGTCACCCCATGCAGGAGTGCCAGTCAACACTGAGAGCTGGCACAACAAGATGACACAACAAGAGACAGAGAGGAGAGAAAATAAGAAGACATAGCAGAATAGAGAGTTAAGGTGGCGCAAGAGTAATCATCTCTCTTCCACTCCAAAAGGTCCCATGATCGGTTCCCAGAGCCACCTAATGAGAATACAAGCAGACAAAGAAGAACACACAGTGAATGGACACAGAGAGCAGACAATGGGGGGAATGGGTGGGGGATAAATAAATCTTTTAAAAAAAAAAGAATCAACTCAAAATAAATCAAAGACCTAAATATAAACTCCTAGAAGATAAAACAGGGAAATGTCTTGAAGATGTTATGGTAGATAGGGGTGTCTTAAACTTTACACCCAAAGCATGAGAAAAAACAGAAACAAAAAGATAAATGCAACATTCACAAAAGTGAACACTCTGCACCTCAAAGGACTTTGTCAATACAGTGACTCAATGGGAGAAAATATTTGGAAATCACACATCTAATAAGAATTTAATATCCATGATATATAAAGAGATCCTACAACTCAACAATAAAAACATAAATGACCCAATTAAAAAACAGTGAAAAGAATTGAATAGACATTTGTCCAAAGAAGAAATACAAATGGTGAAAAAACCCATGGAAAAAAAAAAATGCTCAACATCTCTAGCTGTTAGGAAAATGCAAATCAAAGCAACAATGAGATATCATTTCACACCTATTAGAATCACCACTATTAGAAAGACAGAAAACTACAAGTGTTGGAGAGAATGTTGTGGGAAACAAAGCCATGTTGTTTCCATGGAAGCAAGTTACTTCCTTGACCACTGAGTCAAACTGTCCCTTGTGATTATCCGTGCAGATCACAATCTTGGCAGGGAAAGCACACCTGCAGGCAGAACAATAACATATAGAACAGAACGACCTGAGTAACAGGATTTGTGAGTATAGTTACTGATTTTTATAATAATAGTTCCCGTAAAGTTTGTTGGTGTTCATCAATCATTAGTTAATATAGAATGAGGTAAGGGTAATAGGTAACTTGATTTTATGCTGAATGTCACGTATGTTAGGGGTATATATACTAGCCCCTCGACTCAATAAAGTTGTCTGATGAGCTTGAGAAATCAATGCTCTCAGATCCCCTGAACCCAATCTTTCTTTGTCTTTCATTCCCGATACCTCGGGTCACCGACCAAGACTCTGACAGGATGTGAAGAGACAGGAATGTTTATTCATTGTTGATGGGAATGTGGAATGGTACAGTCACTTTGAAAGACTGGCATTTCCTAAGGAAGTTAAATATAGATCTGCCATGTGACTTGACAACACCACAACTACGTATATACCCAGAAGAACTGAGTGCAGTAACACAGACATCTGCACGCCAATATTCATAGCAGCAGTATTCACAATTAACAAAAGACAAAAACAAATCAGGTGTCCACCAACTAAAGAGTTGAGAAACAATATGTGATATATACATATGATGGAATATTATGTGCTGTGAGAAGAAATAAAGTTGTGAAGTATATGGCAACATGGATGAACCTGGAGGACAGTATGCTGACTGAAATGGGACACAAAAGGACAAATATTGTATGACTTTGCTATTATGAACTAAATATAATGAGTAAACCCACAGAGTTATTAACTAGAATATAGGTCCCCAGAACACAGAATGAGGTTAGAGAATGGAAAGCGGAGGCTTAATCCGTACAGAATTCGTAAAAAAAAATGTTTGTAAATCTTTGAAAATGAATAGAAATGATGAAAGCATGTCATAGTTTTTGTAACTAGCAGTGATAATATATGGGTGATAGTGGTGGAAAGGAAAGTCTAAGGTCCTGTATATCATTAGAAGAAAAACCAAAAATTGAAATATGGGGCTGTATAGCATAGAGAACCCTTGTGTGAAAAATGAATATAGGCAATATTGCATATATAGAACTGTTTTTCTCTGTAACAGAACAACTGTACACTAATGTTACAAGATGTTAAAATCTGGGTGATATTTGGGCAAAAATAAAACCAAAGCAAACTATGGACAGTAGTGCATAATTATTAATAATTATTAATAATCTCCCATCAATGGGGAATAAGGTAATATGCTAAGTGAAAGAAACTACACAAAAGTAGTATATATTTGACTCCATCTATACAAAATATAAATACAAATAAACTGCAGAGATGGAAATAGTTACGTATGGCAGGGGGAAAGTTAGAGAGTTTAAGAGGTAGCTGCTAAGGGTTGGAGGCTTTTTTGTTTTTTGTTATTTATTATTATTGGGGTAATGGAAACACTCTGCTATTGATTGAAGTGATGAATATACATCTTTGTGATTATACCAAATACCACTGATTGTATACTTTGGATGGCTGTATGCTTTAGGAAAATGTTTCAATAAAACTGATTTTTAAGAAAAGATCTCGAGGGGGCAAGATGGCGGCTGAGTGAACATCCCTGTTAGAGTCTTCTGCAGGGAATCGGCTGGGCGGCGTTGGAGACTCTTTGGGACCGGATTGTTTCGGGATTTTTGCTGGTCCGGAGGTGTCTGGACATCGATTCGGAGGGAAGGTAACAGAGAGGATTCGTCTGTGAAATATACACGGAGATCCCAGCTACCTGTAGAGGATTCCCTTCTTGGGTAGGCGGAGACGAGGCATCTAGCCCCGCTCGGTGGGGCTGAGCCAGGCCGGGCCGCAGCGGCGGCGGACGCCGGAGCCGGGCCGCGCTGCGCCGGCGGTGAGCGGGGCCGGGCGGGGCCGAGCCAGGCCGAGCCGGGCCGCGGTAGCGTTTGGAGCCGGGCGGGGCCGGTGCAGGCCCCGGCTGCGGGCCGCGGTAGCGCTTGGAGCCGGGCGGGGCCGGTCCAGGCCCCGGCTGCGGGCCGCGGTAGCGCTTGGAGCCGGGCGGGGCCAGTGCAGGCCCCGGCTGCGGGCCGCGGTAGCGCTTGGAGCCGGGCGGGGCCAGTGCAGGCCCCGGCTGCGGGCCGCGGTAGCGCTTGGAGCCGGGCGGGGCCGGTGCAGGCCCCGGCTGCGGGCCGCGGTAGCGCTTGGAGCCGGGCGGGCCCGGGTCAGGCCCCGGCTGTGGGCCGCGGTAGCGTTTGGAGCCGGGCGGGCCCGGGTCAGGCCGCGGCGGGTACGGAGCCGGGCAGGGCCGGTCCAGGCCGCGGTGGCGGGAGGTGGACGCCGGAGCCGGCTGGGCCGCTGTAGCGAGCGGAGCTGGGCGGAGCCAGGCCAGGCCAAGGCGGCGTGAGGAGCCGGGCAGAGCCGGTCCAAGCCTCCGCGGCGGGCGGAGTCGGGCCTGCGGAGGGGTTTCTGTTTTTTTTTGTTTGTTTGTTTGTTTGTTTGTTTTTTGTTTTTTTTTTTTTTTAATTTTACTTAATTTTTTTTTTTTTTTTTTTTTTTTTTTGAGCATCTGCAGTACTGGGGAGTTCGTGGGCCCTGGGCGGCCTATTGGGGGTTTGTGGGAAGGGAGGTGCTTGCAGACCCATTTGGGCAGACAGACGGGGGGGTTTTTAGGGCAAAGCGGGGGGAAGTTGTTGTTTTAGATAGTGTTGCAATTGTGACACGTGTGTACCTGTATCTCTCTTCTCCCTATCCGTTCCCCACCGTTTGCCCATCCTCTTTTTCTTTCTTCCTTTCTTCTTGCCTTTCTTTTTTCTTTATTATAATTAGTTTGTTTTTTTTTTTTTTTTTTCGGTTTTCTCTTTCCCTCTTGTCCCTCATCTTCCACTTATTTTTACTTTAATTCAAGTATACAATAGGTGCTACAGGGAACACCTCACATTTGCTGGGTTTTCCCATCCTCCACTGCCTCATTTCTGTGTGAACTGATTTAGGCTACCTACATTATCCCCCTTCCCCTGCATCTTGATATCCACTATCATCTACTGTCTCTCCTATATTCCACTCCCCACCTCCCGTTCTTTGATCCACAAAGTGTCTAACTCTTAATTTCTAATACCTTTGTTCTGTTTTCTGTCTATTATCCACTCTTGAAACTATTACCTTTCTTTTCTTTTTCCCTCTCTCATGAAAACAATAGCTGTGTAGTTCATACCATATTCCTCCCAAATTCAGTCATCAACTTCATAAAAGGTACTCTACCTACAGCTATAACCCTATACAATCTACATGAATCTAACCTCCATCCTTCCAGATCTCATATTCCTGCTTTATTAACATACATCACCAATACAACTTTACACTTTTCCCTTGCTTACACAATTGCCTTTCCCCAACACTAATACTTTCGTCTAAAGTGAACTTAACCAACAACAAGTAACTAGAATAAGAAGAAAAAAGTGACAAAGAGAAGATATAACACCTGTGCAAAAATAACAACTAATTAACCTCCAAGAGCAGACAAAGAAGCTAAGGAACTGATTAAATTCGTCAAAATAAAGAGATGACCAGAAAGCAACAAAAATCTACGAACCAAACCAATAATCAGGAAAACATGGCTGAATCCAATCAACAAACCAATAATCACGGAGGGGAGCAAAACTTGGCACAAGCAATGAAAGATCTCAGAACATTTATCACCGACAAATTTGATGCAGTAATGAAAGAGGTTAACAACATGAAGACATCACTTGGAGGGGAAATTGCAGACATACGCAAAAACATAACAGATATGATGGGAATGAACACCACAGTTCAAGAAATCAAAAATACACTTGCAGCAAATATCAGCAGACTAGAAGAGACAGAGCAGAGAATTAGTGATGTGGAAGACAGTACATCAGAAATCAAACAGATAGTAGAAGGGGTCAATAAGAAGATAGAAAAAATCCAATTAGGATTTAGGGACCTGAATGACAATGCAAAACGCTCAAACATACGTATTATAGGCATTCCAGAAGGTGAAGAGAAGGGAAAGGGGTCAGAAAGAGTGTTGCAGGAAATAATGACTGAAAACTTCCCAAATCTACTGAAAGAGACAGATGTACATATCCAAGAAGCACAGCGCACTCCACAAGTCATAAACCCCAACAGGCCCACCCCAAGACATATACTTGTCAAATTATCCAATGCTCAAGACAAAGAGAAAATCCTAAAAGCAGCAAGAGAAAAGAAAACCATCACATACAAGGGAAGCTCAATTAGATTAAGTGCTGATTTCTCTTCTGAAACCATGGAGGCAAGAAGACAGTGGTATGATATAGTCAAGGTACTAAAGGAAAAAAATTTCCAACCAAGAATACTCTATCCAGCTAAACTAGCATTCAAACATGATGGAGAGTTCAAAATATTCGCAGACAAACAGAAACTGAAAGAGTATACCAACAAGAAACCTCCCCTTCAAGAAATTCTAAAGGGAGTTCTGCAGGAAGAAAGGAAAAAACAGGAAAGGCAAAGTTGGAGGAGAGTATAAGACCAACAACAACAACAAAAAAGACAAAAAAAAATATACAAACAAAATATGACAAACACAAATCCAATCAAAATATGGCTAACACAAATAATTCCTTGATAGTAATAACACTGAATGTCAATGGATTAAACTCACCTATCAAAAGATTCAGACTGGGACACTGGATAAGGAAATATGACCCATCCATATGCTGTCTACAAGAGACACATCTTAGACCCAGAGACGCATGGAGATTGAAAGTGAAAGGCTGGAAAACAATCATACAAGCTAACAATAACCAAAAAAAGGCAGCAGTAGCTATATTAATATCAGACAAAATAGACTTTAAATGTGAAACAATTGTGAGAGACAAAGAAGGATACTACATTTTAGTCAAAGGGAAAATCTGTCAAGAAGATCGAACAATCATAAATATCTATGCCCCTAACAAGGGTGCCTCTAAATACGTCAGGCAAACGCTGGAAAAACTAAGTGAAAGAATAGATACATCTACAATTATAGTGGGGGATTTTAATACACCACTATCAACTCTGGACAGAACATCTCAAAAGAGAATCAACAAAGAAACAAAACATCTGAATAGTATATTAGAGGAGCTCGATCTAATAGACATATATAGATCGCTACACCCAAACACAGCAGGATATACATTTTTCTCAAGCGCACATGGATCATTCTCCAAGATAGATCATATGCTAGGCCACAAAGAAAGGCTGAACGAATTCAGAAAGATTGAAATCATACAAAACATTATCTCTGACCACAGTGGAGTCAAGCTGGAGATTTGCAAGGGACAGAAGCCCAGATTTCACACCACGATTTGGAAATTAAACAACACACTCTTAGAAAAACAGTGGGTCAAAGAGGAAATCTCAAAAGAAATCAATGACTACCTTGAAACAAATGATAATGATAACACAACATACCAAAATTTATGGGATGCAGCAAAAGCAGTACTGAGAGGGAAGTTTATAGCCATAAATTCATATATCAAAAAAGAAGAAAGAGCAAAAATTGAAGAACTAACTGCACATTTGAAGGAATTAGAAAAACAACAACAAAGTAACCCAACAGGAAGAAGAAGGAAGGAAATAACAAAGATAAGAGCAGAACTAAATGAAATAGAAAATAAGAAAGCACTTGAACAGATAAACAAGACCAAGAGCTGGTTTTTTGAGAAGATTAACAAAATTGACAAACCTTTAGCAACACTAACAAAGAAAAAAAGAGAGAAGATGCAAATACACAAAATAAGAAATGAGAAAGGCGATATCACCACTGACCCCACAGAAATAAAGACTATCATAAGAGGATATTTTGAAAAACTATATTCCAACAAAAATGACAATCTAGAGGAAATGGACAAATTCCTAGAAACACATAAACAGCCCATATTGACAAAAGAAGAAATTGATGATCTGAACAAACCAATCACAAGCAGAGAGATAGAATCAGTTATTAAAAATCTCCCAACTAAGAAGAGCCCAGGGCCAGATGGCTTCACAGGTGAATTCTATAAAACATTCCGGAAAGAACTGACACCAATCCTGCTGAAACTATTCCAAACCATCGAAACAGAAAGAACATTACCCAACTCCTTCTATGATGCCAACATTACCCTAGTACCAAAGCCAAACAAAGACATCACAAGAAAGGAAAATTACAGACCAATTTCTCTAATGAACCTAGACGCAAAAATACTTAACAAAATACTTGCTAATCGTATTCAACAACACATTAAACGAATTATACACCACGACCAAGTGGGATTCATCCCAGGTATGCAAGGATGGTTCAACATAAGAAAATCAATCAACGTAATACACCATATAAACAGATTGAAGGAAAAAAATCACATGATTATATCTATTGATGCAGAAAAAGCATTTGACAAAATACAGCACCCTTTCTTGATAAAAACACTCCAAATGATTGGAATACAAGGAAATTTTTTGAACATGATAAAGAGTATATATGAAAAACCTAAAGCCAATATTGTTTACAATGGAGAAATCCTAGACTCCTTCCCTCTAAACTCAGGAACAAGACAAGGATGCCCACTGTCGCTGCTCCTATTTAACATTGTCTTAGAAGTACTTGCTCGAGCACTGAGGCAAGAACCAGAAATAAAAGGCATTCAAATTGGAAAGGAAGAAGTCAAAATTTCATTATTTGCAGATGACATGATCCTATACATAGAAAACCCTGAGAGATCTACAACGAAGATTCTAGAACTCATAAATGAGTTTAGTAAAGTCGCAGGTTATAAGATCAATGCGCAAAAATCAGTAGCATTTCTGTACACCAATAATGAGCAAGATCAGGAGGAAATCAAGAAACAAATACCATTCACAATAGTAAATAAAAAAATCAAATACTTAGGAATAAATTTAACTAAAGAGGTAAAGAACTTATACACTGAGAAGTATACAAGATTGTTCAAGGAAATCAAAGAAGACCTAAATAAATGGAAGACTATTCCTTGTTCATGGATAGGAAGACTGAACATTATTAAGATGTCTATCCTACCAAAATTGATCTACACATTCAACGCAATCCCAATAAAAATCAACGCAGCCTTCTTTAAGGAACTAGAAAAACTAACTATGAAATTTATTTGGAAAGGAAAGAGACCCCGAATAGCCAAAGACATACTGAAAAAGAAAAACGAAATTGGAGGAATCACACTACCTGACTTCAAAACATACTATAAAGCTACGGTGGTGAAAACAGCATGGTATTGGCATAAGGAGAGACATATAGACCAATGGAATCGAATTGAAAGCTCTGATATAGAACCTCACATATACAACCACATAATATTTGATAAAGCCACCAAACCCTCTCAACTGGGAGAGAGTGGCCTATTCAACAAATGGTGTCTGGAGAACTGGATAGCCATATGTAGAAGAATGAAAGAGGATTACCATCTCACACCTTATACAAAGATCAACTCAAGATGGATCAAAGACCTAAATATAAGAGCCAAGACCATAAAAACCTTAGAAAGCAGTGTAGGGAAACATCTACAGGACCTTGTAATAGGTAATGGATTTATGAATATCTCACCAAAAGCACGAGCAGCAAAAGAACTAATAGATAAATGGGACTTCCTCAAAATTAAAGCCTTCTGCACCTCAAAGGAGTTTGTCAAGAAAGTAAAAAGGGAGCCCACACAGTGGGAGAAAATATTTGGCAATCATATATCTGATAAGAAACTTATAACTTGCATATATAAAGAACTCCTACATCTTGAAAATAAAAAGATAAACAATCCATTTAAAAAATGGGAAAAAGACTTAAACAGACACTTCTCCGAAGAAGAAATACAAATGGCAAGAAAGCACATGAAAAAATGTTCCAAATCTCTAGCTATCAGGGAAATGCAAATCAAAACCACAATGAGATACCATCTTACACCCATAAGATTGGCAGCTATGAAAAAAACAGAAGAATACAAGTGCTGGAGAGGATGTGAAGGAAGGGGAACACTCATCCACTGCTGGTGGGAATGCAGAAGGATCCAACCATTCTGGAGAACAGTATGGCGGTTTCTCAAAAAACTAGCCATAGATTTGCCATATGACCCAGCAATACCACTGCTGGGAATATACCCAGCAGAACTGAAAACAAGAACACAAACCAATATATGTACACCAATGTTCATAGCAGCATTGTTCACTATTGCCAAAAGTTGGAATCAACCCAAATGCCCATCAACAGATGAGTGGATCAATAAAATGTGGTATATACACACAATGGAATACTACTCGGCTGTAAGAACAAACACACTACAAACACATGTGATAACATGGATGAATCTTGAGAACCTTATGTTGAGTGAAGCAACCCAGACATTGAAGGACAAATACTACATGACCTCAATGATATGAAATAAACAAGCTGCCCTAGATAGCAAGAGACTGAACGATAGGCTTGCAGGAAATCGGAGGGTGGAGGAAGGATATGAGCCGATGTCTGCAGGGGTGGAATTTAAGACGAGATGGTGGTAAGTATGAACACAAAGAAGAGATAAAAGGGGGGCAAGGGGTTGCCTTTGCTTGGGGCTTTGCGGGTTTGAGGGTGGCTGGGGAGGGACGGGTGGGTAACGTTGCCCAAAAGTGGGGGGAGGGAGGGGTAGCATACGAACCAGGAGAGGGTCAGGTGTTGGTGGAGAGTAAAATGCCGAGAAAATCATATCAAAATATAATAAAGAGGGTTACCTGTTTAGAATGCTCGGAGGGGAGGGTCTGATGCAGGACGGGCTCCTGGGGAATGTCTAAATGCTCATTCTGCCAGAGTGGGTGACACCATGGGGTAGAAACCCAAGTAGTGAGAGTGGGGGTGGACCCACATCCTGGGGAGGACTAATGCCATCCAATAGAGGGAACGGTATCCCTCGAGAGAAAGGGTGGCTCCCAGGGCATTGGGGCAGTTGAGCAAGTTAGGCCCTGAACACTATTCCATCTATCTCTGGAAGTGGCTCCTCAGGAAACGGAGGTTGGCTATCACTGAGGGCACCAAGGTGGAAGGGAAAATGGACGTTAAATGTGTGGAACCAAAGTAAATGGGGGGTAAGAGAGGAGTTTCTTGAGAGTACACAAGGATGGATATAAAACATGTAATATTACACCATAACATATAGGAGATGACAGACTGATAATGTAAACCATAATGTAAAACATAGGATAACTAAAAATGTAAAGAACTGTGTATCCTAAAGTATGCACCATAATGTAAACACAGATGTCACCTTGTTAGAAAGCTAATGTCTCAGACTCTGTACATCACTTTAAGTAAATATGATATGAATAGGGCGTAAGAGTATCACTGTGGAAGGGAAAAGGTTTTCTGGTGGATGTGTGGGAGTGCTGTATATTATATATATACATTGCTGTGGTCTAGGACTCCTGTGAAGAAAAGCTGAATAATTAGGGGGGGGCGAAAAAAAAAAAGAAAAAAAAAAAAAGAAAAAAATAGGATGTGGAATTTTTTCAAGTCAACATTCTTTATCTAAGTTCTTTATCTAACTTTATCCAAGTTCTTAATCTATCCTTTAAACTCATCGCTATATGCCATTCCCTAGTAAGGGACCATGACATTATATTGGGCTTCAAATTTCGGGGAGTTCTGGATCACAGAGTGTTTCAACAATGGCAATGGAGGGATACTGGTATGGGATACCAATGACAGGTGATATATGACTGACAGGGAGCTGTACAGAACATATGTCCAGGGTGCATGGTAATGTTTGGATATACTCATAGTGGCAACAATTAAAAACCACAGTAGGGGGGGTACTGGGTTCCTGGCCAGTGGTGCTCTGTCGTGGTCCCTAGGGGAGCAGCGACAGTCTCCCAGGTACAGTGGTGGGGACCGGGAGGGAGTGAGGGTTCAACAGTGAGCCCCTGATACTAATGACTATGCTTGTGAGCTGATAAACCCAAAATAATAACAAGGCCTAGAGCAACTTTGTGCCTGGGAATTTCCTTCTGTCAGCCTTCATGTTACTCAAATGCGGCCAGTCTCGAAGCCAAACTCAGCATGTAAATGCAATGCCTTCCCCCCAGCGTGGGACATGACACCCGGGGATGAGCCTCCCTGGCAACGAGGGACCACTATCAACTACCAACTGATGATGCAACTGGAAAATGACCTTATACGGAAGGTTCAATGCGGATCAGCAGAATATCCATGTCTACATAAAATACCATGACTTTAAAATGCTGTTTGACCTAAAGTAAGGGGGAAATGGAAAGGAGAAATGAGTTTATATGGCTACGAGTTTCTAAAAAAGAGTCTGGAGGCTGGCAGAAGGTTTGCCCTCATGCACAACTGAGCAGAGTCAGAGAGACAGATAAAGCAGATACAACCCCCAGATATTGGTTCCTTTGAGGGCTAAAGAGACCCATGGGAGTTATGGTCATGGCCGATGGGGTTAACTACCAGGGCAGATGGCCCCTCTTTGGAAATGGTGTTTATGTGTGATGAATCTGGACTCAGATGGGATCTCCCTTCATAAGACTTTCATGCTAATGTGCTGGAGGTGCAGTTAATGTTGGGGTTTAAGATATATTTAGGGGATTTGAATCTCTGGACTGACAATGTGATAGCCAGATCCTGAGCCTCAACAGACTCCAGCACCTACAATCTGATTTATTGGACTTACCACACTCAGCTAAGATGGAGGTGAAGAAGGACAACCAGCACACCATGGAGCCTAGAGTGATTACAACTGAAAATGGGAGGATTGCATCCAGCATCCAGGTGGAATCTGAGCCTCCTCTTGACATAAAGGTGCAATGGACACAACCAATCCAGTGTCCACATAGAAGAGGTGGCATTGGATTGGGAAAAGCGGACATAATGGACAAAGGGTATGGGGAAAGGCAGGAAGAGATGAGAGGTGGAGGCGTCTTCGGGACATGGAGCTGCCCTGGATGGTGCTTCAGAGGTAATCACCGGACATTGTAAATCCTCACAGGGCCTACATGATGGAATAGAGGAGAGTATGGGCCATGATGTGAACCAATGTATATGAGGTGCAGAGGTGCCCAAAGATGTACTTACCAAATCCAAAAAAAAAAAAAGAAAAGATCTTGGAGACTGTCTTCAACCCAACATCCTTCAAAACAAAATTTATATTTTTTTGATCAGTTTAAGGCTCTAGTAGATATAATGCTATATTATTTCATTAGAAAACCAGTATAAATTTAGGAAGCACACACTCAAGTAGAATAAAACTGTATATTTACTTAATATTGTTAATTCCAAAGACATACCTATTTTTATTTTACTAATAATATTAAATAAATATTAAATTAGGCAGACATTATGCATTACCTACAGGAAAAAAAGAACCTTAGCCATGTGTCCTTGGGCAAGTCACTCTGCCTCTCTGAACCCTATTTCATCATCAAAAGGATGGTGATACCTTCTCAAGGTCACAAGGTAGTTTGAGTGGTTACTATCTGCACTGCTAGTGTGACAATATACCTCATTGTTTGTGGGGTACATGCACTTTGCTTGAAGAACATTTTGGCAGTAGCCATAAAAATCATAGATGAATTTACTATTGTCTCAAAATTTACCCTGTGGCTATACCTGTGCATGTACACAAAGAATTTATTCAAAGGGGTTCACTGCACCACCATCTTTATAACTACGGCCTGAAAACAAATATCCATTGAGAGGGAACTGGTTAGATTAAGTATGGTGTACCCACACCATGGAATACTACTAATTCATTAAAAAGGATGGAGTACAACTATATATGTTGTTGAAAAATCTTCTAAGATATATTATGATATAAAAAGAAAATCATAAATAGTATAACCCCAAGCAATCACAAAGGAAATAATCAATTAAAGATATAGGAAAGAATGAAAGTATATACAAACACTCACCAAATTGGGGGAAAGGCCGGGAAGTCCCTTTGGCAGCTGATCAGAGTACCAATTGGAAAAACAGTCCCAGTCACAGAATCCCCTCCTGGGTGAGACTTCAACCAGAAGGCAAAAAAGGACCCTTTTTATAAGAGATCAAATCTATGATCTGAGGGTGGTCATGCTGAAGCAGGCTAATAAGATAGGGAGTTAATAGATGGATCTAGAACGTGGCGAGAGACACGGGCATCTGGACATCTGGAACCCCCAAGATGGCTGCTGGAGGAGCCCCATCACTGGGATTCTGCTATCTAGAACAAAGACTTTTTCCTGGGTACAAGGAAAAGCCTGGATATTTTCTAGAAACTTTATCATTAGGTCCTCACTAAGGAATTAACGGGTGGGGTAATAAATCCAAACAGCAAACAGCTGGAGCCCCCTCCCCCTCCACTAGCAAGGGGGTGGAATAACTAGCAATTCAAAAGCAAACCGCCAAGTTTGAGCTCTCTCTCCTTACTCTTTTGCCTGCTGACCTGTCCTCCTCTCTGTATGCCACTGTCACCATTTTTCCTCTGCCATGTGGCCATGCAAGTAACCCCGGGGACTTATAATCTATAATGGGAAGTTGTAGCTTGTAAATTAGCCCTCTTCATCCCTTTTCATCCCCTTCCTCACTACCTGGGACCCCTGCTCTGTTATTTTCTGTTATTTTCTCCCATTTCTCTTTCCTCCCTATCTGAATAAATTACTGGCCTAACTCACCCGGCGTACTTTTAAAATTCATTTCTCCAGCATAGCCAAGAACCTCGATGGAATCCGATAACAACTTGTCATTTGTCAGCTCCCCCTGGAACAACAATGCCCATCTCCAGGGGAATGGCCAGTTCCCCCAAGGAAGGACATGATGCCCCAAAGTGCTCTATTTATACATGGTACACTGAACAGGAACTTGAAGGTTTTCGGCTTTTAGTTTTACAAGGAATACAAACAGGGTGTGTAAATGCCATGTCTGGTAACTTGTTCTTTTCACTAGATGAGGGGGTTGCCTGCATAGCAGGATTACAACATTCCAAAGGACAATGGATAAATTAATCATTCATAATTCTAGGCTAAAACAGCAGACACTATTGATAAGAAAGCTTATGAATTCATGATTCTTAGTAATTTTCTTATAGTACATCAGGTATACATGAAAAAAACCACAGCTAACCTCATACTCAATGGTGAAATACCAAAGGTTTTCCCTCTAAGATCTGGAACAAGGCAAGGATGCCCACAGTCACCACCCTTTTTTAACACTGTATTAGAAGTACTTGCTCATACACATAAGCAAGAAAATGAAACAAAAAGCATTTATATTGGAAAGGAAGAAGTAAAAATTTCACTATTTGCAAATGACATGACCCTACTTGCAGAAAGCCCTGAAAAATCTACAACAAAGCTTCTAGAGCTGATAACCTAGGTCAGTAAAGTGGCAGGATATAAGATCAACACACAAAATTAAAATTCAGTTCACTAATAATGAGCAATTTGAGGAGGGAATCAAGAAAAAAATTCCATTTACAATAGCAACTAAAAAAATCAAATATCTTGGAATAAATTTAACTAATGATGTAAAGGACCTATACAGCATTGTTAAAGGAAATCAAAGAAGAGAATAGTCCATGTTCATGGATTGGAAGACGAAATATCATTAAGATGTCTGCCCTACTCAAATTGATTTACACATTTAATGCAATCCCAATCCAATAAAAATTATACCAGTAATTTTTTTATTGAACTGGAAAAGCCAATTATGAAATTTATTTGGAAGGGCAAGGGAAGCCAAATAGCCAAAAACATACTGGAAAAGAAAAATGAAATTGGAGGAATCATGCTACCTGACTTTTAAGCATACTACAAAGCAAAAGTGTTCAAAATGCATGGTGTTAGCACAAGGTTAGACATACTGACCAATGGAACTGTATTATACATCTGATATAGATCCTCGCACATACAGCCAAGTGATATCAACAAGGTCACCAAGCCCAATCAGCTGGGACAGTATAACCTCTTCAACAAATGTTGCTAGGAGAACTGGATGTTCACATTCAAAAGAATGAGAGAGGATCATCACCTCACTCTACACATAAATTAAGTCAAGATGGATCAAAGACCTAAATATAACAGCCAAGACCATAAAGCTCCTACAGGATAATGTAGGGAAGCATCTACAAGACCTTATAGTAGGAAATGGTTTCATAAACTTTATAGCCAAAGCACAAACAATGAAAGAAAAATAGATAAATGGTACCTCCTCAAAAATAAAAATGTTTGTGCTTCAAAGTAGTTTGTCAAGAAAGTGAAAAAGTAGCCTAAACAATGGGAAAAATTGAGGAACCACTTATCTGATAAGGATATAATATCTAGCATATATAAAGAAATCTGTATCTTAAAAATAAAGACAAATCACCCATTTAAAAACAGGCAAGAGACTTGAATAGACACTTTTCCAAAGAAGAAATGCAAATGGCTAAAAAGCACATGAAAAAATGCTCAAAATCATAAGCTATTAGGGAAATCTAATCAAAACTACAATGTGATCATCTTACACCTATTAGACTGGTTGCTATTTAAAAAACCCATAAAACTACAAGTGCTGGAGAGGATTTAGAGGAAAGTGAACCCTCATCCAATGCTGGTGGAAATGTACATTGGTACAGCAATTGTGGAGGATGGTTTGGCAGATCCTCAGGAAGCTAACTATAGAATTGCCCTATGATCCAGCAATCCTGCTACTAGGTGTATAATGAGAAGAATTGAAAGCAGTGACACAAACAGATATATGCACACTAATGTTCATAGCAGCATTGTTCATTATTGCCGAAAGTTGGCAGTGTCCACCAACAGATGAATGGATAAGCAAAATGTGTTATATACATACAATGGAATATTACTCAGTTGCTAAAAAGGAATGGAGTATTGACATGTGACAACATGGATGAATCTTGATGACCTTATATTGAGTGAAGTAAGCCAGTCCCTAAAGGACCTCACTGATATGACCTAAGCATAATGTGCAGACTCACAAGGAGCTAAGAGTCTGAAAGACAGGTTTCCAAGAGACAAAAATGAGAGTAGAAAGTGGTGAGCAGATGTTCAATCTGGACAGAATGTATGATATAAGTGGAAGGGGGTTGTCTGGCAGTGGATGGGGGTGCTGGTGGTGCAGGGATGTGAAAAGGATCGATGGTGCTGGAATGTGAGGGCAATTAGGGTTGGATTGGACTATCCATGGAATTGGGTGGAGGGCTGGAGAAAGGAACAGGTGAACTCTGCATAGATGTAGGTATGTGGTTGAAGATACAATTGTGGGAATGTTCTTTCAGCAAATATGTCAGGGGAGGGTCACTGGTTCTGGGTTTGGTGGTGGGGGCTTGTCTGGGAAAGGATGCACCTAGACAGGCTTCTATGGAACATGAATGTGTTCATCTTGTCATAGGGTGTTATCTCAGTGGGTGGAGACCCAGACAACAAACAAGAAATTAAACTCCCATCCTGGGGAGCCCTACTACAGTCTCAAATAGAGGGGCAAGAATCTCTTGAGTATATAGGCAGTGCCTAATTAAAGAAAATAGACTAATATATCAAGGCTTCAATATTAATGCAGATTTCAAGAATTTTATTCTTGAAAAACTGAAACTTGGTGGTTACCATAGGTTCCAAAGAGAGAGGGAGGGAAAACAGGGCATTTTTAGGGAATTGGAATTGTTCTGCATGATTTTGCAATGATGGATGCAGGCCATTATATATTTTGTCAGAACCTGTAAAACTGTACAGTTCAAAGTATAAATGATAATGTAAACTACTCACCCCAATTAGTAGCAAATCTTCAATATTTGTTCATCAACACTAACAAATTTACCATGCTCTTGTGTTATTAATAGGGGAAAATGGGAGAGGGGGAGATGGTATGGTATATGGGAATCCCCTACAATTTTTTTTCCCCTACATTTTTTATGTGACTTTTCTGTAACCTAAAGTTTCTTTGAAAATAAAGAGGGGGGGGCGGGGAAAAGACACTGGGGGAACATACAGAAGAAAGTGCAAATATACATGAGATAACAGATCTTACAGTGATAAAAGGCATAATGCAACAAATTTTTCTTGGCTTTGTTTAGGGGAAGGTTTTGGATTACAGAAAAGTTAAAACTATGGCAGGGAGGATCACCGGTACTGGTGTCAGTGGTAGGGGGAGGTGTGGGGAAGGATGTACCTGATGCATGCCTCTATGGAATATGAATGTGTTCTTGCGGTTATGGGGTATTATCTCAGTTGGATGGAGGCCCAAACAATAAACAAAAAAATATTAAATTCCCATCCTGGTGAGTTCTGTTACATTCTCTAATAGAGTGGTAAGAATCTCTAGAGTACAAGGTACTGCTTAGTGAAAGAGGACAGACCAAAACACGAGATCCTTGATATTACTGCTTGTAATTATGAACTTTATTCTTGCAAAATTAAAAGTTAGCCTAGCAATATATACTATGAGTTACCTCCTAAAAACCTCATTGCTCAACTGTAGCCTCTCTCTAAGCCAAACACAGGGTATAAGCTCACTGCCTTTCCCCTCCCTACCTCACCCCCCCACTCCACAGCACTGGGACATGACTCCAGGATGGGTCTCCCTGGCACTGAGGGATTATTACCCAGTGCCAACTAGCAATACATTTGGAAAAAGACCTTAACCAAAGGGGGAAATATTAAGTACAAATGAGTTTTTATGGGTAAGAGATCTCAAAGTGAGTTGGGAGGTCATCCTGAAGTTATGCTTATGCACATCTCAAGAAGATCTCACTGACTCCCATAGTAAACAAAGCCTCAGGGCAGAAAACCCCAGGAAATCAGTACTCCATCAATGGGCCTTACCATGGAATATATAATAACCTATTTCCCCAATATAACAGTTAAACTCACTTATAATTTCCCAACACATGGTTCTTCTTCCTCTTTTATAATTAGCACTATACCCATTAAATATATGTCCCAGAAACTTAAATCTTTGATCTGTTCATATGCTGGTTGACTTGCTCAGCGAAGCTGCCCAGCAGAGTTGTAGTCAACACCGACTCTCCAGTTCATCGGACTTACCCAGGACAAGTAACAAAATGACAATGATAGACAATGTCCATCCCTCAAAACACAGAGCATTTACAATTGCAAGCAAAAGAGCTCACCCATCTAGCACATGGGAACTAACCTCCCTCTCAACTGGAAGCAGAATGGGCATCACCATCCGCAAATCCTCAAGATTAGGGAATGAACAAACATAAGGGAAGAATGCAACATGGACCTAAGTAGACTTATTATTTCAGTAATGGAAAAACTTGTAACACTGATATAAAGACAGTGGTCACCAAAGGTTATGAGGGGACGTGGAGGGAAGCATATGTGTAACATGGGACATTTTTCAGACACTGGAATTGCTCTGCATGATATTTCAATGTCAGGTACAGGCCATTATACAGTTTGTCAAAACCTATAAAATTGTACGGTACAAAGTGCAAGCCACGATGTAAACTATAGACCATGGTTAGTAGAAATCCTTCAATATTTTTTCATCAATTGTAACATATGTACCACACTAATGAAAGATGTTATTAATAGGGGAAAATGTGAGAGGGACAGGGGATGGAGTATATGGGAATATCCTATAATTCCATTGTAACTTTTCTATAATACTTCTTTAAAAATAAACTTTAAAAAAATTACACTAGGAGGAAAGAACTTGCTTTTGTTCCATTTCAACCTCACTATAGGCACAGTTGGACTAGAGAATCACATAGATTCATAGAAGAGTTTAGAGACCTTCGTATAGTAGTCCACATGCCTCCATGAAATACACGTTACCTTAACAATGCACGTCCACTTTCAGATTTAAGACCCTGGTGCTGCAAAATTCACAACACAAATACATCTTGGTCTTCTCTTCATTTATACTCTCAATATCACAGACCCTTGGGTACTAACAACAAATGATAGTATTCCTTGTAATGGATCTGTAAAAAAACATCACCTTGGATGCAGTTATATTGCTCTGCCAGGGTATATTTTTACTGTGGAGGCTTTGATAAGATGTTTGCCTGGAAAGTAAACTGCCTTAGTACCTGGTAAATGTCTGGGCAAACTGCACTTTGTTTCATCACAGTCCCTTAGGAGTTTATAATGAATCGGAAACTCTCACTGGACTATTCCCCTCAATCTACATTTTCAGGCAAAACAGGATTTACCCAGTTAATGAGTCTGGGTTTGCCTCTTTGGGCAGATTATTGCTACCTTGGCTTGGGGTTAACACAAATGAAAACTTGATTAAAAATATATCAATCACAAAAGGTGAAATACTTAAGTCTTAGAGCTATAGCTGCACAGTAAGTCATTAAATTTATTAGGTAAACTTATTTTAGACAACAGCATTGCTATGCTTGATTACTTATTAGCTGAACAGGGAGGCACTTTTGCCATTGCCAGCATCACATGTTCTACTTGGAAAACACTTCTGGGGCCATTGAAACACAGGTGCATGAAATAATTAAACAGGCCACATGGCTTAAACAGGTAAGGACTTCCTCAGGCCCTGATTTGATCACTTTGGTCTCAGTTGGTTCAAATCATGGGGGCCTGGGCTTAGGAGCATAATATGAGCTAGGCATTTAGGCATTCTTACCACTCATAGGACTCATTACAGTCTCCCTGGTGCAGTTTTCTCCCAAGCGTTTTGAATGTGTGTCACCTGCTGCTTGTGAACCAGCAAATGATTTCTTTATGTCTGGGATGATATAAAAACGATGATCAAGGAAAAATTACAACATGAGAAACTATGAGTGCAACATGAAAACAACCTTCAAGAACTGAGGCAGTAACTGGAAATGGTGCTTAACACTTTAAATTTGATCATAACTATCAATGGCTCAGAACCAGATCAAACATAGGAGAAATTGTTAAATAAATTAAGTAGGCCCTAGATGGAGTCTCCCAGGCTAAACTCCACACCAGCAAACTGAAGCTTAACCAAGTTACTATCTCTTGTAAATGCTCCTTTTCCCAGAACCTGAAACATGAGAACAACCTGTCATAAGTTCCCAGCTTCCTTCCTATGTTCCTTCCCCAGGAATCTTGCTGTGGTCTGTCCGGTTTTCTGCAGAATTTTCTTCCCAGCGCCTATGATTTCTTTAAACTCTCTTCCTCACTCAGTGTCCCATTTTCCTTTCACTTTTCAGTTCTGGGACCCTCCAGTCTCACAGCAGTTCAGTGTAACCCTCCCCACTTTTTTCTGTGAGGCTTTCTGCCTCAGGTTTCTTCCCTGCTAGGCTATCCTGCCCTGGGTAGTCAGAGGTGTCAATCCCTAACGGCGGGTCCCTCCAGGGAAGTCCCTTCTGCATTTAGGGAGTTCCAGAGACAGTAGCCGAAAGTAGCGAGGGCACAGCCCGGCCGCCGCCTTTCTGCTGCAGATCTCCCTCTCCCCCAGCCCACTGGGGCCCTTTTGCTTTCACCACTGCTCAGCAGCTTGGGCTCCACCCGGGTCTCAGGGACTTAGGTCGCCGTATAGGGTACGTGTGGGCTCTGACTCACGGCTGTGAGCGCCTACAGAATCTGTGTCCGGGTGAGAGGGCTCGGCTGCTGCTGCCCTGGAGAACTCCCGCTTCGTGCGGGACGCGGCGACGGGAGGGGAAGAGCACGGGCAGATCGGCGCAGAAGATTCCTACCTGATATTTTCCCTCTTTCTTCAGTTCGGCCTTTGTGAAGTGCTTCTCCAATCTCTTAACATCCTCAGGAGTTCTGGAATTGGCCCTTATATTCACTAGAACTCTGGGGAGATTTTTGGCAGGGTTGCCTTCCGTCGCTGCGTTGATGACGTCACGCCTCCATTGTTGATTGTTGTCGCTTGGGTATCACTTTTGCCCATGATATAATTTCTCTTTTTATAACTTTCGTATGTTTTATTAAGAAACACTGTAGTGTTATAGTAAAATATAGGATGCAGTTATTAAAGCATGTAGGGTCTTCTAAATATATTCATTTTTAAAATCTTTACCCTAATAACACTGAGATCCACTTAAGGTGTTTAAACAGTGAAGTGGCATGCACAGATCCTTATTTTGAAAAGAAACTCTAACTTTACTATATAGACCAGATTAAAAAGAGTAAAAGTGAAGTAGATTTATAAGATTATGTTGTATCAGATCAAGGAGAAAAGTGACGGTGTCTTGGTTATGAGTACTTAAAGTGGAAATGGAGATAAGTGCACGCGTATTAGGTGAAACTATCAGGACAATGTAGGACTAAATATGGAGCAATAAAAGATAGAAAATAGGCAAGGATCAGTCCCATTCTTTTGGATTTTGGCTTCAGCATCTGAACAGATGAGAAAGCAAACATTAATGGAGAATAGGTGATTTGGGGGTTCATTTCAGACATCTGACTTTGTAGGTTTTTAATAAGGAATTGGATATGCTGTTATGGAATTCAGTAAATTTCCATATGCATATGACTAGAATTAATAGTAGAAAAACCCACCTTCAAGCAGTAATCAAAAGTGAAACAAACAATAATTAAGGGAGAATGATGAGCTGTGTGGGAAGAATTTATTGTTTACTTTTGAAAATCTAGGTCTCTCTAAAACATTCCATGGAAAAGTAATTATCAAATCCATATAGAGGCATGCAGAGCAAGTTAAAATGCTTTTAAAACATGACTGAAATCCTTGACAAGGAAAATCATATTTAAATTTTGGAGTTTATTTGTGTTTGTTGTGTTTTCAAAATAAGTTTTTGCCATCATATATAATCACTTTCTTATTATTTTAACCATAATCATATTGCATTCTGTAAATATGAGGGGGCCTTGACAACAAAGCAGGTCTCAATTCATAGAAAAGAAGAAGGGTGAGGGGATTATATGACATAAACTTGATTTCAAAATACGAGGATGATTCCATTTCTATGTTAACTTTTATTTGAGAACTGAATACAGATAAGGGCAGTCTATTACTCTACTTCATGTTGAGTAGTTCAAAGAAAAGATTTCACAAGGCAGAGGCATTGCTGCAACTCTGAATCAGCAAAAAGGCATTTTATTCAGAAGCCTAAAATATGCTTTCACTTATGTTACTTATGATCGCTATTTCAGTACATCACCCTTACATGAGGCATTACAGATTCTGACTTATTGCAATAGGCAATAATGCAAAACGAGTTGTGATAAAACCTGGAAATAGATACAAAAAAGGCACACACAAAAATTTACCAGCTTTTTATATTGTCAAATTTTCCCCACACCTGCAGTTTACATTTGAATTGATTATCAAATTTCACTAATTTGTTCAAATTAAAGTTCAGTGCTCCACAAGATATCTACCTAATCTTTTTTCTTGACTTTTTTCCTTTATTTTTTTTATTTTTTATTATCTCTTTTTAGATACATAGATCACACAAAATGTTACATTAAAAAATATAAGAGTGGGGAAGCGCATTTGGCTCAATGGATAGAGCGCCCACCTACCACATGGGAGGTCCAGGGTTCAAACCCAGGGCCTCCTGACCCATGTGATGAACTGGCCCACTCTCAGTGCTGATGTGCACAAGGAGTGCCGTGCCATGCAAGGGTGTTCCAGCATAGGGGAGCCCCAAGCGCAAGGAGTGCACCCTGTAAGGAGAGCCGACCAGCGCAAAAAAGGTGCAGCCTGCCCAGAGTGGCAAAGCACACATGGAGAGCTGACGCAGCAAGATGATGCAACAAAAAGAGACACAGATTCCTGGTGCCGCTGACAAGTATACAAGTGGACTCAGAAGAACACACAGTGAATGGACACAGAGAGCAGACAACTAGGGGCGGGGAAGGGAAGAGAAATAAATAAAAAATAAATCTTAAAAATATATATATACGTAAGAGGTTCCCATAAACCCCACTCCTCACCCCAACCCACTTCTCCCATATCAACAACCTTTTTCATCAGTGTGGCGTATTCATTGCATTTGATGAATACATTTTGGAGCACTGCTACACAGCATGGATTATAATTTACATTGTAGTTTACACTCTCCTCCAGTCCATTCAGTGGGTTATAGCAGGATATATAGTGTCCTGCATCTCTCCCTGCAATATCATTTAGGACAACTCCAACTCCCGAAAATGCTCCCATATCATAGCACTTCTTCCCTCTCCCTGCCCACAGCAACTTCAGTGGCCACAGTCTCCACATCAATGATATAATTTCTTCCATTGCTAAAGTCACTATAGTTCTATACTACAATACCAGTAAGGCCACTCTAATCCATATTTTATTCCTCTATTCTGAGGACTGTGGGATGGTGATGTCCATTCCATCTCTAAATCAAGAGGGGACTTAGATCCCACATGGCTGATGGATGTGATTCTCCTGCTTGCAGGTGCAAACACTCTCAGTTCCCTGGTGTGGTGGTTGACCATCCTCACCTCTTTGTTAACTGACCTGGGTAAGACCAATGAACTGGAGACGAGGTGTTGCAACTCTGCTGAGGCTCAGGGCCCAGTGGGCACATAGACATCCCAGAGAGTAAAGTCTTCTGAGCATACACCAACCCCAGCACTGACCACAGGTTCAGCAGAAGTGACAGAAGAGGCATATGTAGAGAGGTCACATCTGAGTCCAACTCCATCACACTCAGGAGCACAAATTCCAAAGTAGGGTCCACTCACAAGGCACTGAACACTAGAGCAATCTGTCAGGACCATAGAACCTGTGTGTCTCGGTAGCCCTCAGGAGCACCACTACCTGAGGTTGTGTCTACCTTGGCTGTCTCTGAGATCCTGCTGAGACATGTGTAAGCGCAACCCATCTGATGACCTCCTGACTCATTTTGAAGTCTCTTAGCCATATAAACACAATTGTCTTTACCATTTCTCCCTTTTAATCAAGGTCTTTTTCTAGTTTCATCACCGGCTGGTGCTTGGTAGTAATCCCTTGGTGCCAGGGAGGCTCATCCCCAGAAGTCATGTCCCATGCTGGGGGAAAGGTAATGCATTTACGTGCTGAGTTTGGGTTAGAGAGTGGCCACATTTGAGCAACATGGAGGCTCTCAGGAGGTAACTCTTTGGCACCCTGAAGCTCTAGGTATTGTTGAAATTTCAAGCACACAGGCTCCTAAGCATAGTCATCAATATCAGGGGCCTATCATTGAACCATCCTTCTTCACTGGTCTTCACTTGGGGGATTGTTGCTGTTCCATTGCTGTTCCCTCAGTTGTCGTGTGAAACTCTACCCACTATGTCAATACCCAATGAACATCCAATCATATCTAAATAGCCTATATTCATGCCCTAGAGAACTCCCTCTCACCCATGCATCCCCCATCAATGATACACCACATCAGTACTCCATCCCTTCCAGAGGTTAAACCTCTCTGTGATCCAAAACATCTTCAAAAATTAAAACTAATACATTTCCAAATTCAATTAATAGGAAAATGAAATAGTAATGATAGGTTTAAAGATTAGAAATAGGATACATAATAATTTATAAAAGCTAAAATAAAGTAAAAAATAAATTGGAGTATTAAAAATTGAAAAATATCTTTAAAATTTTTTTTTAACATTTTGCCTTTCATCTCAATAATAGGTGTTACCCTGTATGTACAGTGGCAAGGCAATCCCTTCCATTTCTTCCTCAGTGTCTAAATCTTTCTTTATTATTATTATTATGTCTTCAAAAAAGTTTTAAGTCACAGTAAAGTCATTCATATAGAATATAGGGAACTCCCATATACCCAAGATCAAACCATTTTCTCCCTTTCCCACCAATGATCTTTTTACGTGCGGATATTTCATTTGCTGCAACTGATGTACAGATATCGAAACATAGCTACTGACCATGGTTCCATTATGGTTTACAGTACATTTTAGACTGCACACTTTAAAAAATTTTTGGTTACATCATGGTTTATATTATGGCTTACATTTCAGACTGTACACTTTTATAAATTTTTGGTGAAATTTAACATGGGCTGTATCCATCATTGCACAATCATGCAGAACACTTCCATTGCTCCCAAGTTACCCCCTCTTCCATCTATTCTATTCCTCTTTTCCCTTCCCTCAGGGCCACAATGACAACCAAGCTACCCTGCTTGAAGGACCAGATTCATAGATACTTGCAACAATGCTGAAGGCTTGAAACATAGTCTGTCCTCCCCAGTTGGGAGCCACCCATGCTCTTGAGAGACACCCTTCCCTATATTTGAGAACATCAGGCCTCCCCAGGATGGGGGTATAACACTTTCTCACTCATTGTATGGGTCTCCGCACTGATATAACCTTTGACAAGATGAGCAGTCACACATTCCCTAAATGCCTGCTCCAGCTGCACCCTGTGCCTGATGTCCCCCATCAAATCAGTAATCCTTCCTTATATTTTCCAAAGAGTTTTCTCAACATTATAGTTTAAACCACATACCCAACAATCTCCTGTGTTCACCCGCTTCCCCCCGGCCCTCCCCCAATTCCATGGACCATCTGACACATCCTCCCAAACCTAACCCCCCTCAAACCTAGAAAGCCTAACCCAGTAGTATCCCTGTGCCCTGTCTTATCCCTTCTCTGCACAACTACTTACCTACACTTTATCATAGATTTCACCCATGTGGGCATTGGCTCACAACCTTCCTCTCCCCCCCCCCCCCCATTTTCTGTAAGCCTATCTTCCAGTCTCTAGCTCTCTGAGATAGCTTGATTTGCTTAATTCATATCAGAGAGGTCATGTAGATTTGTTCTTCAATTCCAGGCTTGCTTCACTCAGCATAAAGTCCTCAAGATTCATCCTTGTGTTAGTACTGTATTCCTTCTTACAGCTGAGCTCCATAGGGGCTTAAGAGAGAAGTCTGTTTTTTCTTAATGTTTGGTTGACTCCTTGCTTGCTCTTTTTGTTTGTTTGTTTGTTTGTTTGTTTTCTTGTATTTCCTTCCTCTTTATTCCCCACCCTTTTTTTTCCTTTTTTTTTTTTTCCATTTAGGTGCTGCTGGCTTGTTTCTTGTTTGCTGTGTTTCCTCTTCCTTGATTTCCTCTTTTCTGTGTGTACTGATTTTGGCTACCAATGCTATCTCTTTTCCTTCCTACATCTTTCTGTCTTCCACCTTCTGTTGTTGCTCTTACATTCCACTTCTCACCCAATTAGCACCCATTTTTTCTGGTTTTTTATTTCTAACACTTCTGTTTTCTATCTTTTATTAATTCTTTCTGTTATTGTCCTTTCTTTTCTCTCTCCCTCTGTCCTGATAATGCTGGCCTTTTAATTCATATTATATTCTTTTCCATATTCAGGTTCCCATTTCATTGTAGGTAGTCCACTTTTTTATTTCTGTAACTCTACACTGCTTACATGAGTTTAATATTCATTCTTCTAAGTCTTAAACAGTTCTTCTACTAACATTTACTATCAATACTACTATTATACTTTTTCTTTGCTTACCTCCTTTGCTTTCCCTGGCCCTAATCTTTTTCCTTCAAGGGAACTTAGATAACAACAAGGAAATAGAATAAGAACAAAGTGTCAAAGAGAAGACTTAACACACGCACACAAACAGCGCCTAAATAAAACCTGAGACTAGAGGGAGAAGCTAATAAACTGAACAAACACATCAAGATAAAAAGATGACCAGAGAGCAACAAAAAATTACAAACCATACCAATAATCAGGAAGACATGGCCCAGTCCAAAGAACAAACTAAAAACCAGGAAGAGGAGCAGAACTTTTTCCTTTATTTTTAAAGAACTTTTAGATTACATAAAAGTTTCATAAGAAAATATAGGGAATTCCCATATACACCACCCCACACCCTCTCACAATGACTGTTAAGATGGCTGAACCCCATGGGCCTCCTCAGTGGGAATGGAAAATGTCCACTGAATGTTGTTGGCTGGGGGGCAAAGGTAGCAACTTTTTAAAAAAGAAAGACTCTAGAAAGAAGGCATGCTGAAAAGAGGAGACATTAGTGAAAGAGAAAATAAGCCCATCCTAGAAACAAAGTAATTAAGCTAAAATTTTGTTTTGTTTTTATTGTTTTCAAGTATGTAAATAGAATGAATAAACCGCTTAAAAAAGGAGATAATTTGTTTATTCATATATTTGGTCATTTAGAATATTCTGCAGATGCATTTTTTCTGATTTCTTTTTTTTTAACAAGTCAATTTCATCGATCATATTATGAAACATAAATACATCCAAAATGTACAATCAATGGTATTTGAGATCAGGACATATTTGTGCATTCATTATTAGAGGATTTTCATTTTTCCAATAATAATAATAAAAAACAAAGAACAGATGAACAAATCTCAACATCTCTTAATCTCTTTATGCTTCCCTGCCATACATAGCTGCTATTCTGTTTCTGTATTTCTAGTTTATTTGTATTTATATTTTGCAAAAACAGTCTTATATGTGCATTATCCATATTTGTATTTCACATGAGGATTCACTATGTTATACAGTTCCATGTTACATTTTTAGCTTTCCTCCTAGTAATATACATGTCGTTGGACTTTCCTTTCAACCACTGTCATACCCATATAATAGCTCTACTGGTTACAAACACTATGATGTGCTTTCACCATTTGTATTCATTTCCAAAGATTTGCAAATACCTTTTTACCAATTCTGTACAGATTAACACTTAGCTTTCCTTCTCTACCATTTTTCTATTTTCTGGCTCTAATAATTAACTCCATGAGTTTACACACTATATTTGGTTCATTATATCACAATCATACAGTATTTGTACTTTTGTGTCTGGCTTGCTTCACTAAACATAATGTCCTCCAGGTTCATCCATGTTGTTATATGCTTCGTGGCTTCATTTCTTTTTACAGTTGCATAATATTCCATCATGTGTATGCACCACAATTTGCTTATCCATTCATAGGTTGATAGACAACCTGGGTTGTTTCCAGCTTTTGGAAATTGTGAATAATGCTGCTGTGAACATTTGTGAGCAGATGTCTGTTCACGTCTCTGCTCTCATTTCTCTAGGATATATACCTAGTAATGGTATTGCCTGGTCACATGGCAACTCTATATTCAACTTTGTCAGGAACTGCCAAACAGTCCTCCACAGTGACTGCACCATTCTACATTCCCTCCAAAAATGAATAAGCGTTCCTGTCTCTCCACATCCTCTCCAACACTGACAATTTTCTGACTTTTTAATAGTTCCCACTCTAATAGGTGTTAAATGATCTCATGGTAGTTTTGATTTGAATTTCCCTAATTGCTAGTGATGTTGAACATTTTTCCATGTGTTTTTTGCCATTTGTATTTCTTCTTTGGACAATTGTCTTTTCAAGGTTTTTCATATTTTTTAATTAGGTGGTTTGTCTTTTAATCATTGAGTTGTGTGATCTCTTTACATATCATGGCTTTTAAACCCTTATCAGATATTTGATTTCCAAATATTTTCTTCCATTGAGTTGGCTGCCTTTTCACCCTTTTTTATTTTTGAGCATTTTTTTTTGTATTTTTTTGAAGATACATAGATCACAAAAAAAATGTTACTTTAAAAAATATAAAAGATTCCCACATACCCCACTCCTCCCACATCAACAACCTCTTTCATCATTGTGGCACATTCATTTCATTTGGTGAATACATTTTGAAGCACTGCTGCATCACTTGGATTATAGTTTACATTGTAGTTTACACTCTCCTCTAGTACATTCAGTGGGTTATGGCAGGATATATAATGTCCAGCATCTGTCCCTGTAATATCATTTAGGACAACTCCAAGTCCTGAAAATTGCTTTGGGTATAAAGTTTAAAAAATACCACCTACCACAAAGTCTTGAAGATGTTTTCCTATAGTTTCTTCTAGTTTTATTGTTGTCACTTTTATATTTAGGTCCTTGATCCATTTGAGTTAATTTTTGTATAAGGTGTAAGATAGGGGTCCTCTTTCTTTTGCATACAGGTATCAAGTTCTCCCACCACCATTTGTTAAATTGTTCTTCTGGCCTAGCTAAGAGGGATTGATGGCCCTGTTAAGAACTACTTGACCATGGGTGTGAGGGTCTATTTCTGGTTTCAAAATTTGGTTACATTTGTCAATATATCTGTCTTTATGCTAGTACCATGCTGTTTTTGTTTTTGTCTTTTGGGTTTGTTTGTTTGTTTTTTTACCACTGTAGCTAAGTAAATTGCTTTGAAATTGGGAAGTGAGAAATCTCCAATTCCATTCTTCTTTTTAAAATACATTTTTGTCTACTTGGGGCCTCTTACCTTTCCAAATAAATTTGATTATTCACTTTTCCATTTCTGAAAAAATGTTGTTGGCATTTTTATTGGGATTACATTGAATCTACAAATCAGTTTGGGTAGAATTAACATGTTAATGATATTTTGTCTTCCAGGCTATGAATATGGAATGTACTACCATCAGGATTCTCTCTTTATCTTTGGCTTTTGATATTCTGATTAGTATGTGTCTTAGAGTGGGTCTATTTTGCTTTATTTGGATGGGGGTACATTGTGCTTTTTGGACACAGATATCTACATCCTTCAAAAGGGCTGGGAAATTTTCTACCATTATTTTCTCAAATATTCCTTCTGCCCCTTTCCTCTTCTCTTCTTCTGGGACACTCTTGACATGTATCTTTGCATGTCTCTTGCCATCATTTAGTTCCCTGAGACCCAGTTCAATTTTTTTCCCATTCTTTCTTTATTTCTTCTTTTGTATGTTTGTTCCAGAAGTCCTATCTTCAAGCTCACTGATCCTTTCTTCTGCTGCTTCAAATCCACTATTATATGCCTCCAGTGTATTTTTTTATTTCATTTATTGTACCTTTCATTCCCATAAGATCTACTATTTTTCTATGTATGCCTTAAAATTCTTCTTTTGCTCACCCAGTGTCTTCTTGATATCCTTAATCTCTTTAGCCATCTCAATGAATTTATTAAGAAGATTTGTTTGAACATCTATGATTAGTTCTCTCAACTCCTTTATGTCATCCAGAGGTTTAGTTTGTTCTTTTGACTGGCCATATCTTCCTTTTTCTTGGTATGGATTGAATTTTTTGGTTGGTATCTCAGCATCTGATTTACTAAATGTATTTCTTCTTTGTCCCTTTTCTCTCTATTCTAGGGGATGCTATTTGATTGGCTTTGTGCTACAACCCCTCTTTGATATTTGGTTCAACTTAATTTGGAAATTTACAGTGGCTTGTGTTTAGCCACTCAGAATTTTTCAGCTATTTTTCTTCTGTTTATTGCCCTTTCTTCCTTGCTGGTTGAAGAATAGGAGCCAAGGATATGGATTTTACAGTAAGCTATGGAGAATGAAGGTGCCTATGTTGTTCCAGAAACCAATGAAGCTACTTCCACCTTTCTCCCCTGCCAGGGTTAGGGACAGAGCCATAGCTGTGTGCAGTAATCCAAGCCATGTAGGACAAGACTCTCTGTAGTTGCCTGGAAAGACATGAAGCTCCATGCCCCTTCCTCCACTGCCTGGGGCAGGGATGGAGCTACAGGTGTGGGCAAGAAACTAAGCTATGTGAGTCAAAACAGACCATAATTGCCCAGGTGGACTTATGAAGTACTTCTCCCCTCCTCCACTACCAGAAGTGGGAATGGAGCATTCAGTGTGACCAAAATCTAGTCCATGCAGGCCAAAAGTGACTGCAGTTGCCCTGAGAGGGTGATGGGGCATTGTCCCTTCTCCTGCTCTGTGAAGGGATGGAACCACAGATGTGTCCAAAAGTATAGTTCATGTGGGCTGAAAGTGGCTGCAGTTGCCTAGGGAGGCTGAGGGAGCACTCTCATTTCTACACTGTCAAGTGAGGGGATGGATCCACAGGAGTACCCAAAATTCTAGTCCCTGAGGGCCAGAAGTGCCTGCAGTTGCCTGGAAAGTCTGCTGCAAGACCCCCACTTCCTCTTTGCCTGAGGTGGGACTGGAGCTTAGACTAGGACTGCAATCTTACCTGGGTGGAAAGAAGCTGGTCCCCACCGTCACTGTGATTTTCAATCAGCCCCACTTCCACTCATGCCAGGGGTGGAGTTAAAATGGAGACTGCTGGCCTCTTTTTACTTGAACAGAATCAAACTTTATCTCAGAACTGGATTTTTGCCAGCTGAATTTACTAATCAGTAGCTGAAATTTGTGCCTGATCATCTCTTCTGCCCTTGAGTTTTGGGAAATTGAATTTACAACTCCAGCCAGAGAATAGCTCCCAAAATGGTTTGCACCACAAGTGAAGGATGAGCTCTGGCTTCAAAGTGTGGAGTGCTCTACTCATGGAATCTTCACTGCAGATGGGCAATCTGCTCCTTCTGCTCTTCCAAAGATGTTGCAAGATGCTCTTCTGGTCCCACAAACAGGTACTTTAGATAGCTCTGGGTGATTACCAACTTCTCAGTAGGATGAGCTGACTCTTGGAGCACCTTGCTCTGCTGCCATCTTATCCCCTCTCTCCTCTAGAATTTTTTTATGGAGACTTAGCTTACTGACTTGAGATCTTTCTTCTTTTATAACGTAAGTATTTAATGCTAGGAATTTCTCTCAAGTACTGCTTATTGTACCGCACATGTTTTTATACATTATGTTTTCATTTTCATGCAGTTAAAATATATCTTAATTTCTCTTGAGAATTTTCTCCTTGACCCAGGGATTGTTGATAAGCATATTGTTAAATTTTAAATATTTGGGGATTTTCCAAGTATCTTTCTGTCACTAATTTCTAGTTTAATTCCATTGTGGTCATAGTACATTCTTTGTATTATTTATACTATTTCATGTTTGAAACAGTTTGTTTTGTTGACCAAAATATGGTTTATCTTGTTGAATAATCCATGTGCCCTTGAAAAGAATGTGTTATCTGCTCTGGTAGGGGTTAATGTTCTATATGTGTACATTAGGGCAAGGTAATTCCTCTGTTATATTCAGGCTATCTATATCCTTATTGATTTTATACTGATTTGTTTTATTAGTTGTTGAGAGAAGTGTTCAATTCTCCAAGTATAATTTTAGACTCGTCTATTTCTCCTTTCTAAGCCATCAATTTTTGCATCTTTTATTTTGAATCTCTATTGTTAGGTGCATGCACATTTACGATTATGTTCTCTTGAACAACTGACCAGGTTATCATTACATACTGTCCCTTTCTATTCCTGACAATATTACCTGTTCTGATGTCTACTTTGTCTCATATTAATTTACCTACTCCATTTCTCCTTGATTAGCATTTATATGGTATATCTTTCCTATCCTTTCAATTCTAATCTGTCTTTATATTTAAAGTGGATTTCTTTTTGTCAACAAATATTTACAGCTCACTGTTTTATTCAGTCTGATAATTTCTGCCATTTATCTGATGTATTTAGAACATTTATTATTAGTCTATATACTGTGGGGAAAATGAAGTTTCCTACCTGTTTTTTTCACAGTGTTTAAACTAAGAATGTTTTTACATTTTTAAATCATTGGGAAAAAAATATTTCATGAAATGTGAAAATTACATAATATTCGAATTTCAGTGTCCATAAATAAGGTTTCTTTAGAACACAGTCACACTCATTCATGTACATATTGTCTTTGGTGTTTCTGTGCTACAATGGTAGAGTTAAGTAACTGCCACAAGTTTCTGTTTGGTATCATCTTCTTTCATCCTGAGAAGTTTCCTTTAACATTTCTGTAAAGTAGGTGTGCTGTATGTCTCTGTATATGTCTGTGGCATATGTCGGTCTGTATATGTGTGTATATGTGTGTGTGTGCATACACACCCACGGGGATTGAATCATGGCCCCACAAATGACATCTTCATGTCCTAAACCTGGGACCTCTGGGTGTGAACTCATTTGTAAATAGAAACTTTGAAGATATTATCAGAGAAGGTGTGGCCAGACTGAATGAGGGTGGGTCGAATCCAAAAAGTTATGTCTTCAAAAAATGTTTAGGTCATAGTAAAGTCACATATAAAATATAGGGACCTCCTATAAACCCAACATACTCCCCCTTTTCCCCCTTCCACAGCAATGATCTTTTTACATGTGGATGTTACATTTGCTACAGCTGATGTACAAATATTGAAACACAGCTACTAACCACGGTTCCATTTTGGTTTACATTCTGGTTTACATTTTAGACTGTACACTTCTATAAATTTTTGGTGAAATTTAACATGGCCTATATCCGTCATGGCATGATCATGCAGAACACCTCCATTGCCCCCCAGTTACACCCTCTTCCATCTATTCTATTCCACTGTCCCCTTCCCCTTGGGGCCCACAGTGACAATGAATCTTTGCTGATTGAAGGACAGGATTCATAAATACTTGCAACAAAGCTGAGGGCTGACAAGCTAGTCTGTCCTTCCCTATTCAGAGCCAGCCATACTCTTGAGAGAATCATCCCCTATACTTGAGAACAGAAAGCCTCCCCAGTGTGGGGGTACAACATTTTCTCACTCATTGTATGGGTCTCCACCCACTGATATAATACACTATGACATAAGGAGCACTCACACACTCTTAGAAGCCTGTCCCAGGTGCACCCTGTGCCAGATGCCCTTGTTAAATACCTTAAACAAGTAACCCTTCCTTATTGTATTTTCTAAAGAGTTTTCTCAACATTATAGTTTCAACCACATACCTAACAATCTCCTACGTTCACCTACACCCCCAAAACCCTCCCCCCAATTCCATGGACCATCTGACCCATCCTCCCAAACCTATCCCCCCTCAAACCTGCAAAACCCCACCCAATAGTATCCATATGCCCATGTCTTGTTCCTTCACTGCACAACTACTTACTTCCACTTTATCATAGATTTTTCCCATGTAGACATCAACTCACAACCTTCCTCTCCCTCCATATTTCCTGTAGCCTATCTTCCAGTTTCTAGCTCTCTGAGACAACTTGATTTGCTCAATTTATATCAGGTAGATCATGTAGTATTTGTACTTCAATGCCTGGCTTGCTTCACTCAACATAAGGTGCTCAAGAGTCATCCATGTTGTCCTATGTGTTAGTACTGTATTCCTTCTTACAGCTGAGTAGTACTCCATTTTATGTATATAACACATTTTGTTTATCCTTTAAACTGTTGATGGGAATTTGGGTTGATTACAACTTTTGGCAATAGTGAATAATGCCGCTATGAACATTGATATGCATATATCAGTTTGTGTCCTTGTTTTCAGTTCTTCTGGGCATATACACACCAGTAGAATTGCTGGGTCATAAGGCAAATCTATAGCTAGTTTTTTGAGGAACCACCAAACTGTCCTCCAGAATGGTTGGATCGTTCTACATTTCACCAGCAGTGGATGAGTGTTCCCATTCCTCCACATCCTTTCCAACACTTGTAGCTCTCTGTTTTTTTAATAGCTGCCAGACTAAAGTGAGTCATGTCCCATGCTGGGGAGAAGGTAATGCATTTACATGCTGAGTTTGGCTTAGGGAGTGGCCACATTTGAGCAACATGGAGGCTTTCAGGAGATAACTCTTAGGCACCTTGCAGCTCTAGGCATAGTTCATATTTCAGGAACACATAGTCATAAGTATCAAGGGCTCATTATTTGACCATCCTTCCTTGTTGGTCTTGGCTGTTGCTCTTGAGGGATTATTGTTGTTCCATTGGGGAATGTGACAGAGCTCCCCTGGGTAGGAACTCAGCACTCCCTCAGTTGACGTTTGTAACTGTAACTACTATAAAAAATCCAACATATATCAGAACATTTTTATGAACCCTATATACATGCCCTGGAGAACTCCCCCCAACTCTTGTGCCCCCCCATCAATAACACCCCACACCAGTGTTCCTCCCCTGATATACTTGAATCTCTCTGTGGTCCAAAATTTCTTCAACGATGAAGCCCAAATTCAATTACTAGGAAATTGAAATATAGTGTTGGGTTTAAAGTTTAGAAATAGAATACATAATAATTTAGAAATAGTAAAATAAAGTAAAAATAAATTGGTGTATTAAAATGAAAAATATTATAAATCTTTGTTTCAAACATTTTGCCTTTCATCACTATAATAGGTGTCACCCTGTATGTACAGTGGCAAGGCACTTTCTTTCATTTCTTCCTCAGTGTCTACATCCTTTCTTTTTTTTTCTAATTTTTAATTTTGTCTTCAAAAAAGTTTTGGATCACAGTAATTCACATACATAATATAGGGGACTCCCATATATCCAATATTAAACCCTTTTCCTCTTTCCCCAGCAATGATCTTTTTACATATCATGTTATATTTGCTGCAGCTGATGTACAGATTTTGAAACAGCTATGAAACATGGTTCCATTTTGGTTTACATTATGGCTTATATTTTAGACTGTACAAATTTCTAAATTTTTAGCTTCCTTATGTTTCACATTATGGTTTACACTTTAGCTTATAGACTTTTATACACTTTTGGTGTAAGTTAACAAGTCCTATATCCATCATTGCATGATCTTGTGGAGCACTTCCATTGTCCCCCAGTTGCCCAGCTTCCATCCATTCCATACCTCTCCCTCCTTCCCTCAGGGCCCACAGTGACAATCAGTCTTCACTACTTGAGGGAACAGATTTACAGATACTGCAACAATGGTGAGGGCTTGACATACTAGACTGCCCTAACTAATTGGGAGTCACTGATTCTCTCGAGAGACACAATGCCCTCTATTTGGGAATATCAGGTCTCCCCAGGATGTGGGTACAACACACACTCATTGTTTGGGTCTCCTCACAATGATATAACATGGCTTCTAGAGAGTGTGTGAGTGCTCATTTTGTCATAGTGTGTTTTTTCATTGTAATTTTGATTTGCATTTTCCTAACAGCTAGTGATGTTGAGCATCTTTTCATGCGCTTTATAGCCATTTGTTTTTCTTCTTTGAAGAAGTGTCTATTCAAGTCTCATGCCCATTCTTTGAATGGGTTATTTGTCTTTTTATTTTTGAGATATAAGATTTCTTTATATATGTTGGATAATAGGCTCCTATCAGATATATGGTTACCAAATATTTTCCACCTTTGGGTAGACTGCTTTTTCACTTTCTTGGTAAATTTCTTTGAGGTGCAAAAGGCTTTAATTCTGAGGAGGTTCAATTTATGTATTTTTTCTTTTGCTGCTCATACTTTGGGTGTGAAGTTCATGAAGCCATTTCCTATTACATCGTCCTGTAGATGCTTCCCTACATTGTTTTCCAAGGTCTTTATGGTTTTGGTTCTTATATTTAGGTCTTTGATCCACCTTGAGTTGATTTTTGTATATAAGATGTGAGATGGTAATCCTCTCTCATTCTTTTGCATATGGATATCCAATTCTCCAAGCACCATGTGTAGAAGAGGCCATTCTCTCCCAGTTGAGTGGACTCGGTGGCCTTGTTGAATATCAGATGACTGTATATGTGAGGATCTATCTCAGAACTCTCAATACAGTTCCATTGGTAAGTATGTCTATCCTTGTACCAATACCATGCAGTTTTAAGCACTATAGGTTTGTAGTATGCTTTAAAGTCAGGTAGTGTGATTCCTCTGATTTCATTTTTCTTTTTCAATATGTCTTTGGCTATTCAGGGCTTCTTTCCCTTCAAAAGAAATTTCATAGTTTGTCCTGTTCATTCAAAAATGCTGTGTTGATTTTTATTGGGATTGCATTAAATCCATAGAACAGTTTGGGTAGGGTAGACATCTTGATATTTAGTTTTCCTATCATGAACAGGGAATATTCTTCCATTTATTTAAGTCTTCTTTGATTTCCCTTAAGTGTTGTGTAGTTTTCTATGTATAAGTCTTTTACATCTTTACTTAAATTTATTCCAAGATATTTGATTTTTTAAATTTACTATTGTAAGTGGTATTTTTTGTTGATTTCCTCCTCAGATTGCTCATTATTGGTGAACAGAAATGCTACTGGGCTTTGCACATTGATCTTATAACCTGCGATGTTACCGAACTCATTTATAAATTCTAGAAGCTTTCTTGTAGGTTTCTCAGGCCTTTCTATGTATAGGATCATGTCGTCTGCAAATAGTGAAATTTTGACTTCTTCCTTTCTAATTTGGATGGCTTTTATATCTGTTTCTTGCCTCAGTATTTGAGCAAGTACTTCTAATACAATGTTAAATAGGTGGGGTGATAGTGGACATCCTTGTCTTATTTCTGAACTCAGAAGGAAAGATTTTAGGATTTCACCATTGTAAATTTTGTTAGCTGTGGGTTTTTCATATATACCCTTTATCGTGTTCAGAAAGTTTCCTTCTAGTCCTATCTTTTGCAGTGTTTTTATCAGGAAAGGGTGCTGTATTTTGTCAAATGCTTTTTCTGCATCTGTAGATATGATTATGTGATTTTTTTCCTTCAATCTCTTTATGTGGTGTATTACACTGATTGATTTTCTCATGCTGAACAATCCTTACACACCAGGGATGAAATACACTTGGTCATGGTGTATAATTCATTTGAATATGATTAGCAAGTATTTTGTTGAGAATTATTGCATCTAGGTTCATTAGAGAGATTGGTCTGTAATTTTCCTTTCTCATGGTGTCTTTGTTTGGCTTTGATGTTAGGGTAACTTAGCATCATAGAATGAATTAGGCAATGTTCCTTCTATTTTGATTTTTTGGAAGAGTTTAAGCAAGATTGGTGTTAGTTCTTTCCAGAATGTTTGGTAGAGTTCACCTGTGAAGACAACTGGCCTGGGGCCCTTCTTAGTTGGGATGCTTTCAATGACTGATTCTATCTTTTTGTGATTGGTTTATTGAGATCATCAATTTCTTATTTTGTCAACGTAGGCTGCTTATATGTTTCTAGGAATTTGTCCATTTCCTCTCAATTGTCCTTCCTGTTGGCATATAGTTTTTCAAAGTTTCCTCTTGTGATAGTCTTTATTTCTGTGGGGACAGTAGTGATATCCTCTTTCTCATTTCTTATTTTGCATATTTGCATCTTCTCTCTTTTTTTCTTTGTTAGTCTAGCTAAGGGTTTTTCAATTTTTTTGATCTTCTCAAAGAATAGCTCTTTGTTTTGTTCATTTTTTCTTATGCTTTCTTATTTTCTATTTCATTTAGTTCTGCTCTGATCTTTGTTCTTTCTTTCTTTTTTCTTCCTCTGGGGTTAGTTAGTCGTTGTTGTTTTTTATAAAATCCTCCAAGTTGGTACTTAGGATTTTGATTTTAGCTTTCTTCTTTATCATTGCATGAATTTATAGCTATGAATTTCCCTCTCAGTACAGCTTTTGCTGCATCCCATAGGTTTTGATATGTTGTGTTGTCATTTTCATTGGTTTCAAGGTAGCTATTGATTTCCTTTGAGATTTCCTCCTTGTCCCACTGTGTGTGCTGCATAACTTCCATATCTTTGTGCCTAATCTGTTTCTCTGGTCCTTGCTGATTTGCAGCTTCATTCCACTGTGGTCACAGAAATTATTTTTTATGATTTCAATCTTTCTGAATTCATTGAGACTTACTCTGTGGCCTAGCACATGGCCTATCTTGGAGATTGATTCATGTGTGCTTGAGAAGAAGCACACATCCTGCTGTATTTGGGTGCAGTGTTCTGTATGTCTATCAGGTCCAGATCTTCTAAAATATTATTCAAAGTTTGTTCCTTTATTGATTCTTTATTGAGATTTTCTGTCTAATAGTGATAATGGTGTATAAAGTCCCCCACTATAATTGTAGAGGCATCTGTTCCTCCACTTAGTTTTTCCATTGTTTGCCTCATGTACTTGGAGATACCCTGGTTATGTGCATACCTGTTTATGATTCTTCTTTCTTCTTGAAAGATTACCCCTTTTACTAATATGTGGTGTCCATCTTTCTCTCTCACAATAGTTTTGCATTTAAAGTCTATTTTGTCTAATATTTGTATAACTATTCCTGCCCTTCTTTGTTATTGTTTACTTGTAAGATTGTTCTTCAGCTGTTCACTTTCAACCTCCTTGAATCCCTTAGTCTAAGGTGGGTTTCTCATAGATAGTATATAGATGGGTCATATTTCCTTATTCAGTTCCCCAATCTGTGTCTTTTGATAGGTGAGTTTAATGCATTAACATTCAGTGTTATTACTCTCAGGAAATTATTTACATTAGTCAATTTTCTTTGGATTTGTGTATGTCATGTTGTTTTTATTACTCTTTTTGTCTTTTTAGTTGTTCTTACCCTCTCCTCCAACTCTGTCTCTTTTTTTTTTCTTTCCTTTTGTAGAACTCCCTTTAGCATTTCTTGAGGGGCAGGTTTTTTTATTGGAATACTCTCTTGGTTTCTGTTTATCTGTGAATATTTTGAGTGCCAGCTTCACTGGATAGAGTATTCTTGGTTGGAAAATTTTTTCCTTAAGTACCTTGACTATGTCATACCACTGCCTTCTTGCCTCCATGGTTTTAGATGAGAAATCAGTACTTAATCTTATTGAGATTCCCTTGTATGTGATGGTTCTCTTTTCTTTTGCTGCCTTTGGTATTTTCTCTTTGTCTTGAGCATTGGATAATTGGAAAAGTATATGTCTTTGGGTAGGCTTGTTGGGATTTATGGTGTTTGGGGTGTGTTGCACTTCCTGGACATGTACATCCATCTCTTTCAATAGGTTTGGGAAGTTTTCAGCCATTATTTCCTCCAACATCCCTCTGTCCCCTTTCCCTTCTCTTCTCCTTCCAGGATGTCTATAATGTGTATGTTTGTGCATTTTGTATTGTCATTCAAATCCCTAATTCCCTGCTGAATTTTTTCTATCTTTTTATCAATTAATTCTACTATGTTTGATTTCAGATGTACTGTCTTTCACATCACTAATTCTTTCCTCTGCTTATTCAAATCTGATGTTATTTGCTTAGAGTGTATTTTTAATTTATTGGGTTGTGCCATTCATCACCATCATATCTGTTATCTTTTTGTGTATGTTTACAATTTCTTCTGTATGCTTTCCAAGTGTTTTCTTAATATCCTTAATCTCTTCCTTGACTTCATTAAATTGACCCATGATATTTCTTTGGAGGGCTTTGATAAGTTGTTTGATGTTCTGCTCTTCTTCCTGGTTTTTAGTTTGTTCATTGAATTAGGCCATGTCTTCTTGATTATTGGTAGAGCTTGTAGTTTTTTGTTGCTTTCTGGTCATCATTTTATCTTGATCCATCTAGTCTCAGGTTTTATTTAGGTGCTGTTTTTGTGTTGTGTTAAGTCTCCTCTTTGACACTTGTTTTTCTTATTCTATTTCCTTGTTGTCTAAGTTCCCTGAAGGAAAAAGATTAGGGCCAGGGAAAGCAAAAGAGGTAAGAAAAGAAAAAGTATAATAGTAGAATTGATAGTAAATGTTAGCAGAAGAACCATATAAGACCTAGGAGAATGAACATTAAACTCATATAAGCTGTGTAGAGTTATAGGAATAAAAAGTGGAGTACCAGGAAGTGGATATGGCTCAATGGATAGAGCATCCACCTACCATATAGGAGGTCCAGCATTCAATACCCAGGCCCTCCTGGCCCATGTGGCAAGCTGGCCCACATGGAGAGCTGCCACATGCGAGGAGAGTCACCCTGCACAGGCATGCCCCCTGCACAAGCAGTGGCCCCTGTGCATGGAGTACAGCCCCATGTAGGAGGGCAGACCACCTGGGAATGGTGCAGCCCACACAGAGTAGCTGATTCAGCAAGATGATGCAATGACAGAGAGACACAGAGAAGAGACAATATGAGATGCAGCAAAACTAGGGAGTTGAGGTGAAGCAAGAGAATCATCACCTCTCTCCCACTCTGGAAGTTTCTAGGGTGGTTTCCTGGAGCCACCTAATGAGAATACAACAGACACAGAAGAACACACAGTGAATGCACACAGAGAGCAGACATTGGGGGGGGAGGGGAGGAGAAATAAGAGAAAAAAGTGGAGTACCTACGAGATGGGAAACTGAATATGGAGAAGAATATAGTATGAATTAAAAGGCCATTGTGATCATGAGAGAGGGAAAGAGAAGAGAAAGGACAATAAATAAAGAGTGAATAAAAGACAGAAAACAGAATAGAGGTGTTAGAAATAAAAAGCATGAAAAATTGGGGGCTAAACAAAGGGAGGTGGAATGTAAGAGCAACAACTGAAGATGGACGAGAGAAAGAGGTAAAGGAAAGGAGATAGCATTGGTAGCCAAAATCAGTACACACAGAAAAAAGGAAATCGAGGATGAGGAAGCACAGCAAACATGAAACACTGCTAGTAGCACCTAATAGATAAAAAGAAAAAAGGGGGGTGGGGGAGTAAAAAGGAAGGAAAGACAAGAAAACAAACAAACAAAAACCCAGACTTGCCCTCAAGCAAGGAGTCCTCTTTGCAATTGAATAAACTGATTAGGAATATATCTTTCCCCTTTTCTCCCTTCCTCACTTCCCTCTCTGGGGCAGCAGGAAGCCCCCATGAGAGTTCCCCTTTGAGTTTCAAATGGGACCCTGGTGAACCAACTTACCATGGAAAATAATGACTCTCAGTCTCTTTGAGAGAGAGTACCCACACTTTGCCAGGAACCCTAAATATGCTATTGGAAGCCTACCAAGCACTTCCTACTGTCCCCCTCCCTTAGGAGTGTTGCACAGGACTAGTTAATTGCCTGGCTCCACCTTCTCCCAAACCAATTTTTCCTATCCTAGGGCATTAGGTAATTCAGGTTGCCCCAGCAGATTCACCTCTCACTTCTTCCTAGTTTCTCCTCAAGCCAGCTGGTTTTCTCCTCAAAGCTCAAAAAGGGGAGACCAGACAACTGGACCCGTACTCCTAAGGTACCTATGCACCCTTCACAAGAATCCTCCCACTCTTGGAGTTTGTCTGAGCCCATGCGGGGGTTTGGGGAATACTGGGTTCAGGGAACATGGTTTCAGGGAACACGGGTTTGGGAAACACATGGTTTCAGGGGAACGTGGGTTCAGGGATCATGGTTTTGGGTAACACCAGGTTTGGGGAAAGCCACCACGTGGCTGGCTGTGTTCAGGGAATGACATGGCTACCAACTCTAAGGAAAGGGATTAGCCTTCCCATACCTTCAGGCAGAAGCCCCGGAAATGCATAGTTTTACCTTGAGCAATCACTCTTTTTTGTCACACTCTCTCCAGACTGATGTCCAGAAGTCTCCTGCTTTTTGGGTTCCCAAAACAGCTCACTCAGGCAGGATTTTATCCCCACTCAGCTCATTTTTTTAGGAGAGATGATGATGGTGCCCTTACTCAGATGCCATCTTGCCCCGCCTCTGCTCATTTGTTTTTGCTTTTTCTGTTTGTTGGGTGTTTTTCCTCATAGTCTGCTCATTTCTTTTTCTCATTGTCTGCTCATTGCTGCTCATTGTTTGTCATCTTTAGAGCCACCAGGAACCAAACCTAGGACCTCCCTTGTGGGAGGCAGGCACTCAGACGCTTAAGCCACATCCATTCCCCCAAGAGCCTACAATTTTTAATATGCCTTTTCCAGATTTCGCACTTGCCCTGTTACTTCAATCCTTTAACTGTTTTCTAGAGCTTTGAGAAAGTTGTTTCTGCCAGTACTTACTGGTTGTTCAAAGCTTCTGTTGCCTTGCAGCTTCTGTTATAGACCAGCGATATTGACCAGACTCAGACTTTGAATATAGTTCCAATTGAGAGCTTTATTAGCCTCGCTGCGACTGTCTCATTCCTCTGCAGAGGAGAGAGCAGCCACGAGTCTCAGGGAAGGGGTGGTTTTATGGCTTTAGGAAGAGGGGCGTTTACTAATAAGCGAGCAAGCAAGCAGGCACAGAAGCAGAATGCTGCGGTTAGCTGAAGATAACGTATCTATGTTTTTTTCTTTTTTAAAGGCTTCTTCTTGTAAGCAGTCCCATATTATTTATGGGCACTCTCCTTACAGGCCGTCCTGTTATTTATTGGCACTCTCCTTACTGACCATTTTAAGTCATTTATCTATTTGAAGGCACTTGCAATTCCTACCTCCCAATGTAGTTCTATTCCTATTTTCCCAATGTAGCCTTACCCTTACACTTCTTACTCAGTCATCTTCATTGGAGCAGGGCCTGTGGCAAATTTACTTTTTGACAAGGGAGCCAAGTCCAATAAATGGTAAAGATAATATATTCAACAAATGATGCTGGTAAAACTGGATGAACATATGCAAAATAATGACAGTGGACCTCTATCTCATACTATGTTCAAAAATTGACACAATATGGATCAATGGACTAAAAATAATAACTAAAAATATCCAATTCTTAATAGATACTTTCCAAACAAAGGCCAATAATCTCACAAAAAGATGCTCAACATCTTTAGCCATTAGGGAAATTAAAATCAAAGCACAATAAGATACCATTTGATACCCACTAGTGTCCTTATTATTAGAAAGAACAATAATTAGAAAGTAACAATTGTCAGGAAACATTGCGAGAAACAAAAGCCCTTTTACTTTGTTGATGAGGATATAAAATAGTGCAGCCACTGTGGAAAACAACTTGGAATTTCTTAAAAAAGTTACACATAGAACTACCATATGATCCATCAATCCCACTTGTAGATGTATTCCCAAAGGGATTGAAAACCTGACAGAGACAGATATTTGTACGCTAAATATTTGTAGGCCAAAAGGGTGGAAGTAGCCCAAGTGTTCCTGAACCCATGAATGGATGAACAATTTGTGGTATATACACATAATGAAATATTATTTAGCCATACAAAGGACTGGGGTTCTTTTATATGCTACATCATGAATTAGCCTTGATGATATTATGTTGTGAAAACTGTATGCTTTTACTCACAGGAAATAACTAGAATATGCAAGTACTAAGAGACAGAAATTTGATACCAGTTTATCAAGGTGGGGGTGAAGGGAAATGAGGTATTGGTACCTAATGGTTACAGATTTTCTGTTTGGGTGATGGAAAATTTTTGGCATAGTCTTGGTGGTAGTACAGCATTGTGAATGTAATCAATACCACTGACTTGTATACTTCAAAGTGGTTAGAATAGGAAAATTTATGTTTAATATATGTCATTAAAACAATAAAGGAAAAATGAATGTTCTCAGGAGCTGTGCTGCAAAACCAAAATAAGAAAAAAAGTAATTGACTGTTTAAAACAAAAATAACAATGTATTATGGAGTGATTTAATGTAGAAATCAAAACAAAACAAAACAAAACTTAATTATTTAAAGTAAAATTAATAATGTATTATGGATGTAATTTAATGTAGAACTAAAATATAAAATAATCTTCACAAAGATTGGGAAAGGGGAATGCAAGCATGCTATTGTAATTTTCTTTTTTTTGTTATTGTTTCTTATAAATACTTTTATCCATTATTTAAACATGTAAATAGCAGTAGTTTAAAAGCCCACTGGAACACTAAATTCATACTCAAAGGTAATTTTAAAATTTATTTTATTTTTAAATTGTCTTTTTTTAAAAAGATGCATAGATCATACAAAATGTTACATTAAAAAATATAAGAGGTTCCCATATACCCCATACCTCCTACCCTACCCCACTTCTACATCAACAACCTCTTTCATCATTGTGGTACATTCATTTCATTTGGTGAATACATTTTGACTCACTGCTGCACCACATGGATAATAGTTTACATTGTAGTTTACACTCTCCTCCAGTCCATTCATGGGGTTAAGGCAGGATATATAATGTCCTGCATCTGTCCCTGCAATATCATTTAGGACAACTCCAAGTCCCGAAAATGCCCCCACATCACATCTCTTCATCCCTCTCCCTGCCCTTAGCAACTACTGTGACCACTGTATCCACATCAATGATACACTTTCTTCCATTGCTAGAGTCATAATAATTCTATAATAGAACAGCAGTAAGTCCACTCTAATCCATATTTTATTCCTCCAGCCTGTGGACCCTGGGATGGTGATGCAAAGGTAATTTTGACCCACTCCATAGCTGTCTCTTTCCCTGAGATGTACTTCAAGGTGATGATGAAGATTTGTCTCTAGGTTTTGCAAGAGTGTCAAATATGCAATTGAGTAAAAATATTGGTACATTTTCAGCCAAACGTCCCAACTTTTAGCTAGTGCAGGTGACTAATGATCATTTAATTCAGGCATTTTTCATTTGGCAACAGTAACATGTTTTGGATCATATTTTTTTGGCTTTATCTCTGAGTATAAAAGATTCTAATGGAGTAGAGCTGCCTGAAAGCTATTTTAGGTTCACCTCTGACATGAGCTGTATTCAGAAACAATAGAGACACTAGCACATGGACATAAAAATGCCACCTCTTGGATAAATGGCTAACTGGGAAAAGACCAAAAGTTGTGGCCTTCCGAGAGTCCCTAGGTCCCCGGTTTGTAGGGCCCTGCCTTCTGGCTGTAATGATCTTGGGACATGCGCCTTGAAACAGCCTAATCCAGATAGGGTTCCATGTTCATCCAACCCTCACAGCAGAGTGGTCAAACGTGTGGGCTGTGGAGTCAGATGGGTACATAAAATGCAGCTTTGTCACTTGCTAACTTTATGAATTTAGATAAGGAACTTAATTTCCCTAAGTTTCAGTTTTCTCATCTATACAAGGGAGAATAATTATAGTTATCTAGTTTGTGGGATTTAGGTTTGAATTTGATAGCTGCATGTAAAATACTTAGTCCAAAGCCTTGCCTATAGTAAGCACTCTATAAATGGGAGCAATTATTATTATCATTGCTGTTGTTATTCCTTTTTGTGTTTACGATGGGAGGATTGCCCAGGCTGGGAAGGTACTAAGTCCTCAAAAAGATTAAGTGTGCTCTTACAGAGCCCACTCTGAACTAAGCAGAACCTGGACAGGAAGGGAAGGGATGTGACAGAAATGAGAGACAGAGGGTTTGCCCTCTCCCTCCCTACCCCAAGAGGATTGTGCACATTTGGTGGGTGACTGCTTTGCTCTCCTCTGACCAGACTTTCTTGCTCAGCTCTGAAGTTGACAACTGGGGGCAGTTAGGAGCAGTTAGAGAGAGGGTAGGGCAAATGGCGAAACTACAGGTCACATCCTGTGGCCTCTGGAGCTGGTCCCCATCTATTTTGGGGTGGAATCAGGGTGCATCAGTGAACTGCGAGCCTGTGGCAGAAGCAAATAAGACACCCACACTGCAAGAGAGCTTCTCCAGCTTTAACATGCACAGGAGTCACCAGGGGATCTAGTTGAAATGCATTCTGATGCCTCAGGTCTGGAGTGGTGATTTGAGTCTGGATTTCTATCAAGGTCCTGATTCATTGACCACATGTATTCCCAGGCTTCGCTTACATGGCACGTTGCTCTAAATAAGCCACCTTTTACCACCTTACTATCTTTCCTCACTGTATCTTTTTTTTAAACAAATTAATTTTATTGATGCATATTAATAAAGCATACAGATCATCCAAAATGCACAATCAATGGTATTTGGCATAATCACATAGTTGTGCATTCATCACCTCAATCATTATTAGAGCATTTTCATTATTTCTATAATAATAATAAAAACAGACAAAGAAAATTCCTCACCTCTCAATCTCTCTCTGTTTCCCCTGCTGTACATGGCTGCTGTTTCTGGTTATTCTTGCATAATTATTTATTTGTTTATTAGGGAGTTTTATTGAGATATATTCACATACCATATGAACTATCCTGTGTATAATCAATGGCTTTTAGTATAATCACAATGTTGTACATTCATCATTTCAAATATTTTAGAACCATTTCATTACTCCAAAAAGAAAGACTCCACACCCCTTAGTATTCCTTCCCAAGCCCTACATAACCACTAATCTAATTTCATCTTTATAAATTGATTTATATTTACATTTTATATACATGGAATCATAGAATATATAGTACTCTGTGTCTGGTCTCCTTCACTTAGTATAATGTTTTATTTTTTTGCTCTGATATTGACATTTTGTAGTGTTAACCTATATTTGTTTAGCTTCAAAGAAAAATGGTCTTATATATGCAATTTTACCAGTATTCATGTTTCACATAATATATTTAGTTCATAAAAATGCAACCATACAGTATTTGTCCTTTTGTGCCTGGCTTGCTTCACCATCCATGTTGTCATATGTTTGACAACTTCATTCTTACCAATGCATAATATTCCATTGTGTGTATACTCCACAATTTGTTTATCTATTCTTCAGTTGATGGACACCAAGTTGTTTCCAACTTTTGGCAATAGTGAATAACACTGCTATGAACCTCAGTGTGCAAATATCTATTTATGTGATTGCTCTCAGTTCTTCTGGGTATATATCTATCAATGGTATTGCCAGGTCCCATGGCAAGTTTATATTCATCTTCCTTAGGAACTGCTAAATAGTCCTCCACAAAAGGCTGTACCATTCTACATGCCCACCAACAGTGAGTAAGTGTTCCTATCTCACCACATTCTTTCCAACATTTACATTTTCTGACTTTTTAACAGTGGCCAGTCTAATCGTTGTGAAATGATATCTCATTGTAGTTTTGATTTCATCTCCCTCATCACTAGTGATATTGAACATTTTTTCATGTGTTTCTTCACCATTTATATTTCTTCTTTGGACAATTGTCTTTTCAAGTCTTTTGCCTATTTTTAAATTGGATAGTTTTTCTTTTTATTGTTGACTTGTATGATTTCCTTATATGTCATAGGTATTAAACCCTTGTTGGATATGTGACTGCCAAATATTTCTCCCATTGAATTGGTGGTCTTCACACCCTTTAGACAAAGTTCTTTGAGGTACAAAAGTGTTTAATTTTGAGGAAGTCCTATTTATCTATTTTTTTCTTTTGTTGCTTTTGCTTTGGGAGTAAGGTTTAAGAAACTACTGCTTACCACAAGATCTTGAAGATGTTTTCCTACATCTTCTTCTAGAAGTTTTATTATTGTTGTTTTTATATTTAGGTCCTTGATCCAGTTTGAGTAAATTTTTGTATAAGATGTGAGATAGGGGTCTTCTTTCTTTTGGACACGGCTTTCCAGTTCTCTCAGCAACAACTGTTGAATACACTGTTCTGTCCCAGCTCAGTGGGCTTAACAGCCTTGTCAAAAATCACTTATCTAGATGTGAGGGTCGATTTCTGAGTTCTCAGTTCAGTTCTGTTTGTCAGTCTGTCTATCCTTATCCTAGTACCAGGCTGTTTTTACCACTGTAGCTAAGTAATAGGCTTTAAAGTCAGGAAGTGAGAGTCCTCCAATTCTGGTCTTCTTTTTTTAAGACAATTTTAACTTCTCTGGGACCTTTACCCTTCCAAATAAATTTGATTATTGGCTTTTCAATTTCTGCAAAAAAAGGCTATTGGGATTTTTATTGTGATTGCATTGAATCTGTAAATCAGTTTGGGTAGAAATGACATCTTAATTATATTTAGGCTTCCATACCATGAACACAGAATAACCTTCCATTTATTTAAGACTTTTTTGGTTTCTTTTAGCAATGTTTTGTAGTTTTCTGAATACAGGTCCTTCATGTCTTTGGTTAAGTTTATTCCTAAATATTTGATGGTTTTAGTTGCTATTAAAAATGGAATTTTTTTTTCTCATTTCCTCCTCAGATTGTATATCAGTAATGTATAGAAATGCTATTGATTTTTGCATATGAATCTTATATCCTGCCACTTTGCTGAATTCATCTATTAATTCTAGTAGCTTTGTTGTAATTTTTCAGGATTTTCTAGATATAAGATGGTGTTGTCAGCGACTAGTGAAAGTTTCACCTCTTCCTTTCCTATTTTGGGGCCTTTTACTTTTTTGTCTAGCCTAATTCCTCTAGCTAGAACCTCTAGCACAATACTGAGTGACAGTGGTGATGGTGGGCATCCTTGTCTTGTTCCTGAGCTCGGCAGGAACGCTTTTGTCTTTCACCATTGACTACAATGCTAGCTGTAGGCTTTTCACATATGCACTTTACCACATTGAGAAAGCATTCTTCTATTTCTATCTTTTGCTGTTTTTTCCAAGAAAGGGTGCTATATTTTGTCAAATGTCTTTTCTGCATCGATAGAGAGGATCAAGTGATTTTTCCTCCTCAATTTACCACTGTGGTTTATCACACTAATTGATGTACTTCATCACTTCTCCTAGAACAAATATAAGCTGCTGCTTCTGATAGCTCTTAAATGCCAATGGGTCCAGGTACTAAAAGACTCATCTGGTGGTGTTCCAATTGACATCCTCTTTTGGCCTCAGGGAAACTTGGGTCTGGCTGTGAGGATCTCTGTCAAGTGTACTATTGTTTTAAAGGATATAATTAGTATCCCCTTTATAAATGACATGACTAATAGTATCGGTGTTTGTTCAGCCACGACAAACTTAGTGACATAGATTGAATTATTTACCTTAATTTTGACAGGTTCTTAATCTTTCTTTTCTTCATTTTTTAATTTTCTTTCCTTAGTGTGGTACATTCATTGCATTTGATGAGTACATTTTGGAGTATTGCTACACAGCATGGATTATAGGGGTTCTTAATCTACATTCTTGCGGGCGTGAAGAGGATATCTGATAGATATTATTTTCGTTAAAGTTTGGCACAACTGAATGAGGAAGGGTCTAAATCCAGCCTTATACAGAGAACAAAATGGGAGCCAGCATCAGAGAAAGCCACAGGGAAGAGTCAGAAGCTGGAAGCCTGGAGGAACCCAGAGGGAAAGGAGAAGACACTGTCATGTGATGGGGGCAGAAAAGAACCCCAAGGATTGTTGGCACGCCTGCACCAGAACATTCTGGATCAGAGAAGAAGTAAGCCTTCTACCCTCTGAAAAAATGAGAAAATCAATTCCTGTTATCTAAGCCAACCCATTGTATCCTATCTGTCATGGCCATGACACTCAGTCAATACTTAGGTAAAAGTATGGAATGCTAAAGCAGGCATCTCAGCATCCTCTCTCCTAAGTACTTCACTTGACAGCAAGGGAATTGGGCCCAAACAGGCATCTCAACCAATCCTACCCAGGTGCTTAGTTAAAGCCCAAGGACCAGGATTCTGGCCCCCCACTTCCTAATTTATCATACTTTCCCCATCTTATAAAAAGGCCAGCAACAGGGTAGAGTAGCAAGCATCCAGTGTTCACATTCACAGCCACCAGGTTGTCAAACATCTGCATGGATTTTAGGAAGTTATTGACCCTCAGACCCTCATTAAAGAAACACTGAAACCTGTATTTAACATAACATTTTGATGACTATATTAAGTTACATCAGTAGATAGTAATTCCTTTCAAGGGCAGAGAACAATGTGCTAGGTACCAGACAAACAAATGAACAATAATCTTATAGCCTAGAGCTTCATGGAGATCATCTTTAATGTGAGCAGACAAAAGCATGAATTGCCATTGCCTTAAGCATTAAGAGAAATGATTGGTGCAACGTGGATGAATTGAAAGCAAAATGACTAGCATATGGCAAGAAAAAAGCATTTGTTCTCTTTCCTCTTCCAGCAGTAAATTCAAACCAATTTATTGCATCCCAGAGGCATCTTGAGGGCAGAAAAGTTCTTGTTAATCTTCCTAAACACATGGAATTGACAGCAGCCAGCATGCCTTTACCAAGCACAGGTAATGCCAACCTCACTCCCCTTTCCCTTTCAAGAACAGTGTACTCATATTCCAGAGAGTGTTGCACTAGGTAGGTCATGCTTTCTAATTACCATAGTAAGTGACATATGCTAGTACCAATCTATGCAAAATATCTCTTGTGGTAAAGATAGACTCATTTTTTCCCCCATAACATTAAGGTTAATTTTATGGGATGTTATAATATGAAATGCAAACATAATAATTTAGTGTATAAAATAGTATGCCATTATATTATCAGATAATGTTACTACAGATATGAGTGGATGTAGAGTCATGCTCCTTCTGAGTCTTCATTACAATTTCAACTACCTATCCATTCCCACACATAACAAGTCTAAATGATAAGGTATTATAAAATTGTTTGGGTTTTGACATACACATAATGCAGACCTCATTTTAGGTTTGTTAGATGCTATCATAAACAGACAGAAAACTACACACTTACAATAGGAGAATAATTAAGTCTGTACTGATTACTTAAATGACAGCTACCCATGGCCTTACAAGAGTTTTAATGTGAACTAGGTTTGAGACAAGACATTAGCTCTCTAGGATCATCAGGACATGAATGATAGTGAGAAACAGTAGCTTATAAAACATTCACCCAATACCATTCTCAAACAATAATCCCCCTGAAATTAAAACAAGAAATAAAAAATTTCTTCCCAGTTTTAGCTATAAATCACAATATACATCAATCTTAGTTGAAATTTCATGGTTTTAATCTTATTTTTTAAAAGATGCTAATAAAAGATATAATCCCATTTTATGATCAAGAATTTGAGTGTGCATTAAGGTTGAAATTTCTCAGCATCAAGTTTTAATTATTACACAAAAGTAAAAAAAAATACTGTTTCAAAGACAGTGTTTGTTTTGCTACCTTGTTTTTACCATCCCTGATCATTCTAAGACTACTAAGAATGTGTAGGAATAGAACAGGCAATGCTGATTTGGTGACAAAAATCCTTCTAGGATGAGTAGCGCTTTTCCTTTATGGAATAAATTGCAATTTTATTTTCTTCTGTTTCTGCTTTAATAAGGAAACAGGGTGAAAGAATATGTTAAAGTCACATCTTCTGATGGGTGACTAAAATCCTTAGAATAATAATTTACCCTCAATATTGAATTTTCTGTTGCATAATTTTTTCCATAAAAGTACATACAAAATGGTTTAAGGAAAACCATATATAGAGGACTCATATAGAGACGACAGATTCCAATAGAAGGAAAAATCCCATATGCATGGTGTTGCTCACTACACCAATTTTTGTAAAGAACAATGGAGGAAAAAGAAATAACTGGTAATAGAGCTCTGAAATAGATTATAGATTAGGAAATGTCCAATTGATAAACCATATAGCTATTAAATAAATTTAGTATGAAATTTAGTCATGGAAAATGCAATGACAATGTTAAACCAAATACTGAAAGATCCCTGCTGTGTTTAAATAGGCTTCAACTCTATTTGCCAAAACTATACAGGGACATGATTTCACTGGCTATCTCAGTATAATATTGGTCATATTATCTCCTTCATTTAAGAAACAATACAATATGAAGTTTCTATTCTGGCTATACATTTTCAAACACAAAATGAAGCACAAGTGAAACGTTCTTTAACGCATTCTGCAGGAGGCATGCAGCTGACTGTCCTGCACTCAATTTGCCTCTATGTGGGAATGGAGTTCTCAGGCCATGGGCCCAATTCCCTTGTAAGGGATGTCCATGAACAAGACCAAGGAACTGCACACGTGTCCTGCAGTAGGAGCTCTGTCTTAATCCTTTCAGTTTTATCAACTAGACCCTAATTTGTCTTTTCTGACAATCTGTATAATACATGTATTTTTATGTTCCAGGACAAAATTGCACATTAAAGATTATATTTCAGCCTATAGAAAAATTCAAATGCACAAATACCTCCTCTTAACAAAGGAGTTCTCGACCAAGTTTTATTTTTAAAAATGACAAAATGATATTAACCCTGTGAATTATGTGATCATCTATAATTACAAAGCAGGTAGTATCTACCAGAAATAATATTAGACTGAGTATTATGTGCAAAATGATTAATTTTCAATTGAAATTTTGATATTTCCATCAATGGGGGGATTTACCATTAAATGCCTGGGGCCAACTAGACTTTTAATACCTGCAACAAAACAGGTTTACAAAGTCTTCCTGCTGGCTCCAAGAGAATGGGCATGGGATATTTTTGATGGTATTTAAAACAATTACAAGTTCCTAGGCTATCATAGCTCCCTAAAGGCAATGTTCAATGTGAGGACTAAATCATACGGTGCAGGGAAGCGGACTTGGCCCAATGGGTAAGGTGTGTGCCTACCACATGGGAGGTCCGCAGTTCCAACCCCGGGCCTCCTTGACCCATGTGGAGCTGGCCCATGCACAGTGCTGATGCGTTCAAGGAGTGCTGTGCCATGCAGGGGTGTCCCCCGTGTAGGGGAGCCCCACGCGCAAGGAGTGCACCCATAAGGAGAGCTGCCCAGCGCGAAAGAAAGTGCAGCCTGCCCAAGAATGGCATCACACACATGGAGAGCTGACCCAACAAGAAGACACAACAAAAAGAAGCACAGATTCCCGGTGCCACTGATAAGGACAGAAGCGGTCACAGAAGAACACACAGCGAATGGACACAGAGAGCAGACAACTGGGCAGGGGGGCGGGGAGAAAATAAAATAAATCTTAAAAAAAATAAAATAAAATAAATCATACGGAGCAATTAATATCTTGAAACTTTACTAATACACACTTTTAAATGAGAAATTATTTCTACCATAAAATTCTGTTTATCAAATATTTTAATGAACAGCATTTAGAAGGGCTACCATAGAGAAGGTTATTAGTCTACTGCCAAACTCTTTCAGTTTTGCAAGAGATTCTAAGAATACTTTTTACCATTGTCCAGCAACGTGCAAAGGGATTTTTCGATCCACCAATGTCTGTCCAGGTGCTACAAACTCTACAGCTCTGCCAAATTTAGCTCCATTTAAACCTCAGGAAATACAGCCAATGTCATGAATGCAAACATCTGGTGGGCAGAGGCCAGCGAGGTGAGGGTCCAAGGCTTCCCAGCATTCCCTAGGGCTTTCAAGTCATACCCGACAAGAAACAGGACTTCCCCTCCTCCCACTCCTCCCCTAACCACCCACACCTGCCAGGATTCCCTCCCTTTCCAAGATGTTTGCAGGAAGAGCTGTAGCTCCCACTTTGCTGGAAGTATATTTATGATTTTTTCCCCTAACAGATGATAAGCAGATCATTAACACAAGGGTGCAGAAAAACTTTCTACATTTGAGAAACAACGGGGGAAGAGGCAATAAACAACTGATAGATTTGGCCACAAAAATGTACAGATTTTCATACATTTCTCCCAAATACCTCTATACATGCATAAATTAAATGATGATGTAATTTCTCTTAAATTATGCACAAAAATGAACTCGAATGGAGTGCTGACCTAAAGATAAAAAGAAAGCTGTAGTAGGGTCCATTGACAAGGCACTGAACTCCAGAGCCATCTGTCATGACCATAGAAACTGCGGGTCTCCATAGCCTTCAGGAGCACCAGTACCTGGAGTTGTATCTACTTTGGCTGTCTCTGGGGTGTGTAAGGAAACTGAAATGTGTGTAAGCACTACCCCTTTGATGACCACCCAACTCATTTTGAAGACTCTTAGCCATAAAAACTCATTTGTCTTTACCATTTCCCCCTTTTATTCAAAGTCTTTTTCTAGTGGCATCACCAGCTAGTGATTGGTAGTAACCCCTCAGCACCAGGGAGGCTTATTCCTGTGAGTCTTGTCCCATGCTAGGGGGAAGGTTATGCACTTACATTCTGAGTTTGGCTTAGAGAGTGGCCACATTTGAGCAACATGGAGGCTCTCGTAGATAACCTTTAGGCACCCTGCAGCTCTAGACCTAGTTGAAATTTCAAGTACACAGTCTCATAAGCATAGTCATCAGCATCAAGGGCCCATCATTGGACCGTTGTTCTCTGGTATTTGCCCTTGTACTTGGGGGATTGTAACTGCTCTATTGGGGAGTGCTACAGAGTTTCCCAGAATGGAAACTAAGCATTCTCTCAGTTGTCATATGTAACTCTATCCACTATGTGTAACTCTATGCATGCCCTGGAGAACTCCCTCCTACCCATGCACCCCCAACAATGACACCCCACAGCAGTGCTCCTCTCCTGCCATAGTAGAATTCCTCTGTGATCCAAAAATTCTTTAAAAATGGAGCCTAATATATTGCCAAATTCAATTGTAGGAAAATGAAATAGTATTGATAGGTTTAAGGATTAGAAATAGAATACATAATAATTTAGTAAAACTAAAATAAAGTAAAAAATAAATTGGGGTTGGACTCAGGTGTGACCTCTCTACACATGCCTCTTCTGTCACTTTCACTGAACCTCTGGTTGGTGCTGGGGTTAATGTATGCTCAGGAGACTTGAATCTCTGAACTGTCCATATGCCAGCTGGGTCCTGAGCCTCAGCAGAGTTGTAACACCTACTCCCTTATTCGTTGGACTTACCCAGGTCAACTGATGGGGAGGCGAGAATGGTCAACCACCACATCAGGGAACTGAGAGTGTCTACAACTGCAAGCAGGAAAATTGCATCCATCAGCCATGTGGGATCTAAGCCCCTCTTGATTTAGCATCCCAGCATCCACAGGATGGAGCAGTATAATATAAATTGGAGGGGATTTGCTGGTATTCTACTATAGAACTGTTGTGACTCTACCAATGGAAGTAATTTTATCATCGATGTGGAGATAGTGGCCACAGGAGTTATTGAAGGCAGGGAGAGGATAGAAGAGGTGTGATATGGGGCATTTGCGGGACTTGAAGTTGTCCTGAATGATATTGTAGGGACAGATGCAGGACACAGTATAGCCTGCCATAACCCACTGGATGGTCTGGGGTAGAATGTGAACTACCATGTAAACTATGGTCCTTGAGGTATGGCAGTGCTCCAGGGTGTAATCACCAAATGCAATGAATGTGCCTTACTGATGAAAGGGGATGAGGATGTGGGATGACTTGGGGTGGGGTAAAATGACTCTTTCATTTTTTAATGTAACATTTTGTGTGATCTATTTATCTTTTTTAAAAAAAGACATTTAAAAAATGAATAAATAAAAACAAGACCTATAAACCTGTTGCAAGAAAACTCTGTAAACCTGGATTGACAATAAGCCTTTTTATTTTGGCTTTTTAAAATTTAGTTTTTTAATTATAGAACTTCTAGGTTTACAGAAAAATCATGTAAAAAATACAGGGTTCCCATATTCCTCACTGCCCCCCCCATTATACGCTCTGTTCTAGTGTGACATGTTGTTATAATTGATGAAAGAATATCATTGCAGTATTAGCTGTAGTCCATATGTTACATTAATGCATACTTCTTTCCAAAATACCCCCCTATAAATAATACCTTACGTTACTGTGGTGCTTTTGTTATAATTTATGAATGAACATTATTACAGTTCTACTATTAACTATAGTCAGTCATTTACAGTAGGATTCACTGTGTTGTGCATTTCTATGTTTTATCACTTAATTTTCTTTCTGGTAATTTATATATAACCTAAAATTTCCCCTTTTAATCATATTCACATATATAATTTATTGCTGTTAATTATACTCATTCTGTGTGCTACTATCACATCACCATCATTCATTTCCAAAACTTTACAATCAACCCAAATAGAAATTCTGCATGAATTGAACATTAACTCTCCATTCCATAACTCCTTCCTAAGCCCTGGTAATATATATTCTAGATCAGGGGTTCTTAACCATTGCTGTTCCATGGACTCCTTTGCCAGTCAAGTGAAAACCATGGACTGCTTACTAAGTCCACACTATACCGTGTATTATTTAATAAATATATCATACTTGCACCAACACGTCCCCACAAGAATAATGAAGCAGGACACCTTGATGATTTGCTTGGAGGAGAAGGAGGAAGGAGAGGCTAGAAACCTCAGTGAGCCTGGGGATGGCTGGCAGGGAACTCCACCGCCAGAACTGAAAGTCCCACCATGGGCCTGTCACATGGTACACCCATGAGAGCTAGTCTCCTGGAGCAGAGAGAAAAAGTGGACCAAGGAACTTTATTTTTTGTTGTTATGTTTATCTTTTTTGGTTTAGAGGAAATTCTTTTTGTAGACTGTTTTGTGGGAGAGCCCTGCTGCCCTTTCCCTCCTCCACTTCCTTGGGCAGGGACAGGGTGGGAAGGAAATTTCTTTGCAGGGAAAGAAGCAAGAAGTGCAAAGCCTCTGTAAGCATCAAGCCTGGAAGGGGAGGAATTTGGTCCATGATAACCAGGTACCTTTTAATCTCCAGCTCTCCCCCACTCTTCCAAATAAGGACCTACCAGGGGAAGCCAAATAAGCTCCTAAACAATCACATGAGATGCCTTTAGGTAGCCTTACTCCAGCATCACTGCAAACAACCTCCTTTAGGAGCACATCTGAACCATCTTGCTGTTCACTATACAGCTTTCCTATGGTCTTGCCTACCTTGGGATCTCTGCCAAGCACAACAGATGGCTGCAATATCCAACTTTGAATAAACAGCCTCTGGTCTCATTTAAGTTCTCTGTATTTCTAAGAATCAAGTCCACTGTCCTAAAAAGGGAGGAAAAGGTGGAGAAAGGCAGGAGAGGGGAGCAGGGCTCCAGGGGAAACATACCAGTCCAATTCCTGCAGTGACATATGTAGGGGGTGAAAGGCCACCTGGCAGCAAGTGTCTACAGGCATCTCTTCTGCTCTCCGAGGTAGTTCCAGTCAACCTTTGGAAAATGAAACCTCTTGGATACTTTGGAAGCAATGCTTTTGAAGGCCATGGAGGTGCAGATACTCACAGAAGGTGAATGCAGCTGAGACTCTGATGCAGCATCTGCCCACACCTATCCTCTACTGCCTGAAGTTCTTCAGCCTGGGGTGGCACACATACCCAGCAACCTAAAACTGTTCTTAGGGTCCAACTTAAAAATGTTTTTGTGAAGCACCCACTCATCTTCCACATCATCCTTTTAACTTTCAAGGAGCTCATGATGTGCTTCCTCCATGGGAAGTCTAGTGAGAATAGCCTGGCCTCTTGACTTGTGTTATTTATTCAATCATTCCCTCCACTGCCCAACTGATGGGAAGGGATCATCTCCATTCACTCTTTGTTGTCAGGTTCAAAAATAAAAACCAACAAAACCCAACCAAGAGTGTTCCTGAGGGCTCTAGGACCATCTGGACAACAGAGGCAAGGCACACAGCACCATGAAATCAATCCCCCTTTCGTGGGCCCTATCTGAGAATATACAATAATCTATTTCCCCAATGTAACAGAGTTATACTCATTATAATTCCCTTAATCCTGATTCTTCTACTCCCTTAGTTTGAAGGTATAATTTTCAATGTACCTCATAAGTATATTTAATATAAACTTAAATCTTTAGACTGTTCAAATGCCTATTGAGCCCTGAATCCCAGCAGAGTAGCGGACAACTCCCACTGTCCAGTTCTGAGGGCTTGCCCTTGACAACCAACAAAATGATGACGATGGACAGGTCATATCCTTCAAAATAGGGAGTGTTTGCAGCTGCAGACAGCATAATTCCTTCCATGTGCCCTGTGGTATCTGGGTCACGTTTCAGCTTGAGGCTGTCAGAGCAGACATCTTCCAAGGCCCCTCAGGATTGGGGAATGAGCAATCATGGGTGGAGTGTGGTTACTGAACAAAGTAGATTAGTTTTTTTAAATTTAAATTTTATTATTTTTTTATTTTTAAAAAGATACCTAGACTACATAAATGTTACATAAAAAATGTAGGGGATTTCTATATGCCCCACACCTTATCCCTCCCACATTTTACCACTTTAGCAGCATCCTTCATCAATGTGGTGTGTTTGTTACACTTGATGAACACATATTGGAGCATTGCCCCTAAGTGTGGATTATAGTTTACATTATAGTTTAAACTCTCTCCCACACATTTTCGTAAGTTGTAACAAGATATATAATGGCCTGTATCCATCACTGCAACATCATTCAGGACAATTCCAATGTCCTGAAAATGCCACCGTATTATACCTATTTTTTTTTAAGGATACTGAGGTTACATAAATGTTACATAAAAAATATAGGGAATTCCCATATGCCCCGCTCTCCATACCTTCCATATTTTCCCACATTAAGAACATCCTTCATTAGTCTGGTACATTCATTCCAATTGATGAACACATATTGAAGCATTGCCACTAAGTGTGGATTAAAGTTTACATTTTATTTCACACTCCCTCCCACCCAATTCTTATGGTTATGGCAAGATATATAATGGCCTGTATCTGTCATTGCAATGTCATTCAGGACAATTCTCAAGTCCTGAAAATGCCCCCATATTATTCCTGTTTTTCCTTTTCCCTCCTCTCAGAACCTCCACTGGCCACTGCCTCCACATCGATGATATAAGTTCTTCCATTGCTTGAATCACAATAAGTCTATAGAATACCAGTAAGTCCACTCTAGTCCATATTTTATTCCCCAATCCTTAGATTCTGGGATGGTGATGTCCACTCCACTGTTAATTGACAGGTGGATGTAATCCATTAGAGCTGATAGGTGGGATCCTCTTGCTTGCAGTTGTAGACTCTCTCGGTTCCTTGATGTGGTAAATGTCCATCATCACCTCCTTGTTTGTTGTCCTGGGTGAGGTCAATGAACTGGAGAGTAGGTGTTGCAACTCTGTTGAGATTCAGGTCCCAGCTGGCACATGGGCAGCCCAAAGATTTAAGTCTCTTGGACATATACCTACCAACGCCAGCACTAATTATAGGTTCAAATAGAACAGAAGAGACATGGATAGATTGGTTTTTATCGTGGATGTTATCTTGTGTTGGAGGAAGAACTTGTATGTGAAATAAAGATAGTGGTTGCCAGGGGTTAAGAAGAGAAGAAATTAATGGGTGGAACAAGGCATATTTGGGGTGGTGAGATACTTCTGTATTGTAACTGCAATGCGGGAAGTATAACATTGTTCGTTTTCAAGGCTTATGGAACTGTGCAGCACCAAGTATAAACTATAATATAAACTATAGACTTTGGTTAGTAGCAATGCTTCAATATTGATTCATCAACTGTAGCAAATGTGCCACACTAATCTAAGAGGCCAATTAAAGGGATAACTATGTGTGTGGGTGTAGGGAGGTTATAGTGAAATTCCCTATACTTTCAGTGTAATTTTTCTGTAAATGTAAACCTAAAACTTCTCAAAAAATAAAGTTATAAAAACCTTATGGCCCTCTCCAAAAGTCTGGAATTCCTGCTATGCTTTGTGCTGGAGTTGAGGTCAATGTTCTTGAGGAAATAGGTGTGGACTTCCTCCTCATACAATTTATCTCAGTTTTCTTTGGTTGTTTGTGCTTTTGATATCACATTGATTGCTAAACACAAGGTCATTAAGGTTTTCATTTTTTGTTTTTTTAAAGATTTATTATTTATTTATTTCTCTCCCCTTCCCCCCCACCCCAGTTGTCTGCTCTCTGTGTCCATTTCTGTGTGGTTTCTGTGTCCACTTGAATTCTTGTTGCTGGAACCAGTAAACTGTGTCTTTTTTTTTTTGTTGCATCATCTTGCTGCATCAGCTCTCCGTGTATGCAGTGCCACTCCTGGGCAGGCTGCACTTTTTTTGCACTGAGTGGCTCTCCTCATGGGGTGCACCCCTTGTGCATAGGGCTCCCCTATGTGAGGGACACCCCTGCATGGCACAGCACTCCTTGTGCGCATCAGCACTGTGTATGGGCCAGCTCACCACATGGATCAGGAGGCCCTGGGTTTGAACCCTGGACCTCCCATGTGGTAGGTAGATGCTCTATCAGTTGAGCCAAATCTGCTTCCTGCATTAATGTTTATTCCTACATTTTTTTCTCTAAGCGTTTTATAGATATAGTATTGTTGGCCTCCGCTGCGGCACTGCAGGCAGGTTGCTGCAGGCGAGTCGCTGCCGGGGATCGGGCCTACGCCACGGCCGGACCGGGGCAGCAGCGGGCGGCTCAAGGCTTGGGGGACGCGCGGTTCGATGGAAGAAGAACCACGGAGACGAGGTCTATGCGCAGGTCTGATTTTATTCGGGAAGTACATGGGGTTTTATAGTGTCATGGAGGCGGGGAGGTTGTGGGAGGGGCATGTCCGCGGGGCAGCTGAGGATTGGCTGCAGAGGCAAGGGCGGACCTGCGGTTTATGACGTAAGCCATTGATGGCAGAGGGGGTTGTTTCCGAGGTTGTGCCGGGGCGGATACGGGATGAGGGCGGTTGAAATGAGGCGGGGAGAACAGCGATCAGCTGGGAGGGGGAAGATAACAGTGGCTGGGAGGAGGGGCAGAGGGAGGCAGCAGCACAAACTGCTGCTGAGAAGGGCCATAATACAGGGAGGTTACGAGGAACAGGCGGGCAAAGTGTAAGGAAGCGAAAGGCAGGGTGGGAGCAGGGGACATAGTATAGGTCATATATTTAGGTCAATGATTCAGTATGAATTAATTTTTTTCATGCATAAAGTGTGCATCCTTCTTCATTCTTTTGCATGGAAATACAGTTGTCTTATAACAATATCTTAAAGAGATTGTTCTTTTCCATTTGAATGGATTTGACACCCTTTTCAAATATCAATTGTGTATGAGTCTATTTCTAGAGTCTCAATATTGTTGCTTTGATATATATGTCTGTCCTCTGGCCAATACAATGTGGCTTGCGTTATTGTAGATTTGCAGCAAGTTTTGAAACATGGATTTGTTGGGCTTCCATACTGGTTCTTCTTTTGCAAAATTGTCCTGGCTATGCAGAATCTTTGAAGAACTGCTTTTCCAATTCTAAAAACATAAGGCTCTTGGAAATTTGATAGGCATTGTGTTGAATCCATAGATTACCACTGACTGATAGTATGGACATCACAAAATATTAAGTTTCAATACCCATGGACACAGTTTGTCCTTCAACGTATTTATTTTTAAATTCATTCAGCAATGTTTTGTAGGTATTCAGTTGTGCAGCAGAGAGAAGTCAGTGTTCTCAGTATTGAAGGCCAGGATGTGAGAATTCTCTGAGAAGGAAGGTTTATTGTGACCAGCCAGGCCCAGGGGACTTCTATACAAAAAACCAAGCTCTGAATAAGATTTCCAGGTCCTTTTTATGCAGAGGATTTAGGAGTGGGGTTGAGCAATGCTTTTGGTGTGGAAAGAACTTTCTTTATTAGATCAGGTTTTAGTTTCTTAGGGTCTAGGGGTTTGTTTGGACACTAGGTAAGCTTGCATTAACATACCACCCCATTCCATCTGGATGTAAGCTACAATACACATTCAGTCTACATCCTTTCTGAATATACAAAGCCTATATAGTCTATATCACTTAATTGGCTTTCTGAAAAGAAGGCAAACTTGAATACAGAATCAGATAAGTTTGAATACACACACAGACCAGTACATGCACAGGCCATATGATTCCCCCCTTTGATGCATGCTTAAGTTTGTCAAGCTTTGGCATCACTATTTTCGTAGTTATGAGGTGGGTGGCTGTCTGTGTTTTTACTGCATTATTTATCAAAGCACATTATTTGTTAGCTATTATTAAGAGAAGGAAGCAGGGAAGTATGATGAGAAAATGGGAGGAGTATCAGCTGTTCACTGTTTTTGACTGCCCTTTTTCTTTTTTTACCAAATTTTCAGGAGAGTTTAATGATAAAGTTGTTGGGAAATATTCAGGGCCCCTCCTGGCCTCAGGAGGAAGTTCCCTTCTGAGCAGCAGAATCTTGGGGAGGGTCTTTCAATAGCCATCCTGGGGTTATTGATGTCCACATGGACTCCTTGCCGGGTTTCAGATCCATCTATAGATTTTCTATCTTACTAGCCTGCTTTCTTTCTTTCCTCAGAGAGTTTACACCTTTAATTTTGAAGGGGTGTGCCTATTTCCTGCTGGTAAGCGGCAGTAGACTCTACTTGACAAGGTGTAAAACTTCTCTCGCTATTTTATCTCAGTAGGAAGAAGATGGGTCTGGCATCCTGGGCAAAGCTGGATGCAGTTTTTATGTGGCTAACAAGATGTTGATTCTGGAAGAAATAAAACTTAATTAGAATTTTAAGAATATATGGTTTCATTAAGAGGACACTGGACTACAGAAGTAGAAAAGGATAGGTGCTTGTAAAGGCTGCATTTTTCCAAAGTTGGTAGGAAATAATACTCTTTTTTTAGTAGAATGGGAAGAAGCATTGTTTTTTATTTAAATTAAAGAAGATGAAAACAGACAAGTTTTTTTTTTTTTACAGGCATTTGGGCTAGAGGGAACAACTGACTTTGACGCAGACACAACTTAGCTTTCTTTTTTTCTTTTTAAGAGGTGTTTCAGGCTGTCCAGTGACTGGCATTCATACATTTCATCAGGTGCTTCTGGTGAACACACACTCTCTTACTTTCTTGGGCAGCTGGCTTTACTCAGGATGAGTGCACCAAGCTGGACATTCTTTTAACTTTAATAGCTGTGGGAGTAATAGAGTAGAGGTCTTTACATTTTTGTCTTTAATTGAGTAATCCCTGGTAATTTTTGACTGTTTTTACTAAGCTCTGTTTTTGCAAACCTGTTTGGCTAAGCTGGGTAAGAGTTTTAAGGTAGGAGTGGAGAAGGAGCCTTTCAGGATCTGACTTTGGACCCTCTACCTGTAGTAAGGTGGCTGGGTTGAGAGTCTGACATGCCTTATCTGCATTTCAAGGGTTTCCAGCAATTGAGTCTGGTATTAATTAACTGTCTACCTGTAAGCCACTGGTGGCTCCTGGCTTTAAGCACATCCTTCACTTGGTGTAAGGTGAAGAGTGTAAGTGGTTGCCCACAGGTTAATTTGGTAGCTTTTTAATTAAAAGGGTTGTTGGCTCCACTGATCTCAGGCAATCTCAGGCAAGGTGGCCATTCCTTTATTTCATAGGCATGTTCATTAACTACTTAGAGAATGAAGTTTACCAGGACTGTTAATATGCTCAATGTCTTTCTGCATATGATCTAATAGAAATATCACCATAATCATCAGACAAAAATTTAGAATAGGATATAGGTACAGTACTTAATACTAATTAATGTAGTACTTAATACATAGGTTTCTCTTTGAGTTGTAATTAATAGATGTAAGTTCCTGGTTTGCAATGCTCTACATGTTATCTCTCCAAGGGAGCAGGCCATAATGCCAATTGTGTTTAAGTTTTACTCACAGTACTCTGGTAGTCATTGCTCCACTTGGTATGTTCTTCACAGAAGCTGCAGCACCATTGACCCTAGAGAGAAGTTAAGAAGGTATTCCACCGGCCTGGTGCATAGTGCTCTATGGCACTATGAAACAGTGCCAGTCTGAAGGCAATATCCATTGTACATTTGGCTGTACTGAGTCATTGTTGGCTGCTACAGGCATTTGAAACTGCAATGTAGTTTCCATCCACTTCGGGAGCACAACCAGAGATATAGTAGATATTTTTATTATTTTAGGGGTCAGTGACCAACTTAGGCAATAACTCATATGAAGAGACAAACCTGCAGTGTATTGAAGGCCTTGTTTGAATGCACAAGAGAGTTTGACAATGCTGAAGTTTATTTTTTGATTTTTATACACCTTTCAAACATTTTCAATGCAACGTGTTACATATTAAATGAACTTTTTAGTACTTTGCTTTTTTACTTTTACACTTTTACTGTGAAGATGTTAATTAACAGGTATTTTACTCTAGCAGTAGAGGAAAAAATACTTTTTCTATTTTTAAAATAAAAACTGAAGATTCCCAAAGGAATTAAGGTAACTTTTCATTACCACCACTTGAATATGCACATTAAGGTGACTTCCAGACAGGTTTTATTGCTATGAAGTTATTTTTTGCCATTAACATTAATTTAGGTTTTTAAGTTAATAATGGCTTCTTAGAACTAGCCATTTAAATGCTTCAGTTTAGAAGATGCTTTTACAAACTCTTTATAATTAACACCACATAGACTGGTTAATTTACTTTAGGTTACAATTAGCAACTGATGGATTTGACTTTATGAATTTAAGAGAGGGCATATCTGCATTTCTTTAACTCAACTTCATTACCTATGAACTTAGAATTTTTATCATATTAAAGACTTAGTACATATAATGTTAATATATTAACTTGGTATTTTATAAGCCAAAGAGATTATACCCAAACTAAGTAAATTAAAACTGTCATAGTTTATACAAAGAATTTTTTTTTCATTTCTTTACAAGGGGCTGAACCTTTAATACAAACTAATTTTTAATTCCTTCTGCTTAGAAGAGTTTTAATCTGTTACACATAGCCCTTCCCTCAGAGCTCTTGCAAAGAGAAGGCCCTGGGGGCTGGATAGGTTAAAGAGCTCAGAAAAATCCTTTTTCCCTTTTCAATAGTTACTATATTTAGATTTTATATGACTTTTCTGTCTTTTTTAGCTTAATTTGGGCTCTAGGAATATTTATTATGTTTATGACTGCATATTTAACTTTCAACAATTTGAATAGAGCTTTTTAAAGAATTATCTGCTAATTTTTTTCTCTATCCTTCCCCACCCCCACCCCCACCCCCAAGTTGTCTGCTCTCTGTGTCCATTCACTGTGTGTTCTTCTGTGTCTGCTTGTATTCTTGTCAGCGGCACCCAGAATCTGTGTTTCATTTTGTTGCAACAATTTGTTGTGTCAGCTCTCTGTGTGTATGGTGGCATTCCTGGGCAGGCTGCACTTTTTTTGCACTGGGTAGCTCTCCTTATGGGATGCACTCCTTGCATGTGGGGTCCCCTATGCAGGTGACACCCCTACATGGCATGGCACTCCTTGTGCTCATCAACACTGCATGTGGGCCAGCTCATCACACAGGTCAGGAGGCCCTGGGTTTGAATCTTGGATCTCCCATGTGGTAGGCAGATGCCCTATCCATTGGGCCAAATCTGCTCCCCATTATCTGTTAATTTGATATTATCATTCTGATGTATGAGCAAATAGGCAGTCATGAATAGTTTGACACAGAAATACAAGTTAGTTACTTACAACTTTCATTCTCTTACAAAACAAGTTTAACTGTAAAACATCATTTGAAAGATTTCCCAGAATGCTTTTCCTAATTTGCATTATGACATTGAGTTTTACACAAAAATTTTGTTTTTTAATTAATGGCTTATAATCAAAATTTCCCAATGCTTTAATACAATTTTTTTTTTTTTGCTTCAGAACTTTATATTTTGCTTTGACTTTTAGCAGACTTTGGATGAGTGAGACTAATTATATGTATATTCACTGAGGCTACCAAAACATCAGGGAAACTGGTTTCCTCATGAATTGCTACTTTTAGGAGCCCTGACAGTCAAGGCAAGTTTCTTTTACTTCTCAGTCCTCGGGGATAACAAGACTCCAGCACCCACTGGGCTGGGAGAGTGGACGTCCAACCTTGAGGGTCAAGAATCCACCAGACAGCAATTTAATCCACACTTGGAGCCATAAGTGAAAGCAGGGTGACCAATACCAGTAGAACAGGAGACAGGGATGTTTCAAATTAGCTTTTCCTGAGCCATAGGGGCAGAAGTTGTCAAGAAATAACCATAAGCACAGGCAAGAGATGGGGCCAGACTTGCAATAACCATAAACAAAGGCAAACTCGGTTTATGATTACTATCACAATAACTGAAGTTTAAGGTAAGGCTAGTTATAAAATAAACATAATTAAAGGTAAATTTAACTTATAATTACCATTACTATAGCAAGCACATGATAGACCTGAAGTAGCCATAAACAAAGGTAAATTAGTTTAAGATTACCATCATTAGCTGAAATCTAGGCTACATTTACTCTATTGTAATAATTTCAGTTATTATTTTTTCTGCTGTTTTACATATATAGGCATTTATACAATGATTTTAACTCTTAATTTCTAGAAAGTTTTCACTTAAAATCAATTTGGGCACCTTTATTTATTAACTAAGCAATTAAAGCAATTTTGTTAGTGACAATTTTGGGAAGTTTCTCTGTTTTTTCAGCAATTAAATAAATTCCACTTGTGAATAATGCATTAAATTCACTAGCAAGATAGTACTGACATGTAAAGATTTATTTTTAGGTTACCTTTCACCATATTTCATTTTTAAAAAGTAAACGTCAAGTCTGATTTTCTAGGCATAAGCAAACTGACAAAGTTAAATGCAGATTTTAAAGTTGAACACAGAGTTAAGCACAGATTAAAACAAAAGAGAAAATTCTATACTTTTAGCATTTCTAGGAACTCATTGATCTTAACTGATGGCATATGAGCTCTTTTTATCTTGATCACTATTTACAGCTTTTATAGGCACAACTGAGTTTACACTAATGGAAGTTCGAGGCTTATTTTCTCTCTCTCTTTTTTTAAGGAGATGTGATGTGAGGTTTCTGGGCCTCAGATCTATCTGTTTGTTTTTTACGCTGGTTTAGCTGGAATTCAGGATTGTATGCAGAGGCTGTTCTGTGGCCATGTCAACCAGCAGTAGGATGAGCCCACAGCCCAATTTCCTGAGAAAATGATTCTCAGGAATTTATTTCCTGTTTCCTGAGAAGATATTCTTATGGGAAGTTTGCTGGTATGCCAGAAGCCATGCTTATTATTTTAGGAATAATGAAGAACACATTTATTTTTAGTTGACTAACCTGGTGTCTCAGAGTTCCAGCCTGACCAAAGTTTACCATTTTACATAATTTAATATTACCATCCAGAGGTATGAAAATATATACTGGCACTGAACAAATGTGCAAACACAAAAAGAGTTACAGCACACAGACATAAACATAACGTTCATTAATTTGACTCATAATTCTTTCTCCTTTCATGTGGTTGTTTCCAAGCTTTCCATCATTTCACTTTTTTTTATTTCATTGCTTTTAAGATTTTTGACTGGAGCTAAGGGGACTCACATGGTATTAATTTACAACCATTTTGGTTTCTTTGATCTGCAGGGAGTACAGGTTTTTATTTCTCTTTACTCCCATTTCTAGCTGGTCTCTTTGTTCAATTTTTGGAGAAGTGCTGTGCCCTCATACAGGTAGGCCAGGGGGGAGGGGGGTCCATCCCTCCTCAATGCATATCAGGGGGAACCGAGCCTCAGCTTGTTAATTATTGCAAATTTAGTGAGGGGGAACCAGTAACAGGATTCTTTGCCCACCCTTGCTGTCTTATAAAACAAGCTCAATTGCAATCCAGCATTAAAATTTAAAGGCCTATTTCTGGCCAGACTTCTTCATTGCTCAATTCATATTCAGACAAACCTTTATCACAAAGACTCATTCCATTATTCAGTAACCAAGATCTTCCAAATTTTGACCAGTTCTTCAAGACGCATTCCAGTGGGAAGCACTAGGATACTAACGAGGCAGTGGGACTTGAACCCATGAATCCTCTCTCACTACCGCCAAACCTTTACCTTGCAGTTAGCCAAAACCAAACAGCAGGTCAGTATAACCCCAACTCGGATGAAGAGCCCCAGAGGGTGACTTCACTGGCCTTGACCAGATGAGATCGCCACAGAACCACGGATTAGGGCTCCGCTCTTGCCCTGCATGTTACTTGGCTTCCACAGTCACACGGGCACAGCCACCCACTTTTCTTTTCTTTTCAGACCTGGAGAAGACAGTTTCCCTCCAAACTTCCTGGGGGCCCTCGGGTCCTCTCTGGAGTTGATCAGGCTCCCCTTCTAACATTTACAGTTAGGTGCTTCCTACACTATGCCCCAGGTGTGTGGAGTTTTTTGTTTGTTTCGTTCTCAGGGTCTCTTCTAAACCCTTTGGTGCCTCAGGTTTCTTCCGGGAGGGCTCCAGTGGAGTCCACAACCTCTTTCTGTACTAAAAGGGTCCAGGGGCACCCAGGGCTGGGGTTCACCTGGGCCCTCCTGGCTTCCTTGGAGGTGTCCAAGAGGGGCAACCGAAAGTTGCCATCTCTGGCCTTCACAGTGATACCAGATGAACCTCCAGAAATGTGGCAGCAGAGAGAAGTTGGTGTCTGCGGTATTAAAGGTCAGGACGCGAGAAGTCTCTGAGAAGGAATATTTATTACGGCTGGCTGGGCCTAGTGGACTACTGTCCAAAAAATCTGAGCCCTGAGTAAGATGTCCAGGTCCTTTTTATGCAGGGGATTTAGGAGTGGGGGTCAAGCAGCACTTTTGGCATGGAAAGAACTTTCTTTGTTAGATCAGGTTTCAGTTTCTTAGGGTCTAAGGGTTTGTTTGGACACCAGTTAAGCTTGCATTAACATACCGCCCATACTCCATGTGGACGCAAGCTCGAATATACATTCAGTCTACATCCTTTCTGAATATACAAGCCTGTTGAGTCTATATCATGTAATTGGCTTTCCAGAAACTAGGCAAACTTGGATACAGAATTAGATGAGTTTGAATACACACACAAGCCAATACGTGCACAGACCATATGAGTATGAGATTTTATACACTAGTCTCACATGACCATGGGGATGCACAAGCCCAAATTCTGTAGGGCAGGCTGCAAACCGGGGGCTCCCATGAAGGTCCATGATGAGTTCCCCATGAAACACTGGCTGTCTGAAGTAGAGATGGGAATTCTCTCTCTGAATGCTGAAATCACTTCCCCTTTTAAGGCCTTCAGCTGATTGGATGAGAGGTCACTCATTGCTGACAGTAATCTCCTCAGTTGATTGTAGATGTAAACAATCACCTATGCAATCAACTCACTGTGATTAAAGTCCATGAAATTGTATTACAGTTAGCCCAGTGCTTGCTTTACCAAACAACTGGGTACCATTACTTGGCTGAGTTGACACATTAGCCTGACTATCACAGCTACTGAATCCTGGGGACTAGTAAAACTTCTGAAAGCCAAGGGATCCCATTGGTACTATTTGCAGTACCTAATAACACAATGTTTCTTCTTTTCACATTGACTTCATTCTTTTTCTGACACAATTTAAATCAAGGGGTGTGTGTGTGCATGCACACACTCTTTCTTTAATGACAAGTACATATAAACCAAGTGGCCTTGCAGATGGCTTCTGTCTAATTTACAATTCTTTGTGAGGCAAACTAACCTGAAGGTGTTGCCTAACAGTAGTTTGTAGAAGATCAAATGCATGGTGATACTGCTAACCTCAGGAGGCATGAGCCTAACTTGGTCTCCAATCTGGCCTCAGTCTCTAGACATAGGGTCTGCGTGCCACTTCCCAAAACAAATGCATTGCCTTTAAAAATCCATGCCAGGGGCGTGGATGTGGCTTAAGTTGAACTCCTGCTTCCCTCATGGGAGGTCTCAGGTTTGGTTCCTGGTGCCTTCTGGAAAAAAAAAAAAAAAAAAGAAAACAAGGGTGAACAACAAGCAAAACAAATGAAACAACTTAGGGCAGCTGGTGTGGCTCAGTGGTTGAACACTGGCTTCCCACATATGAGGTCCTGGGTTCAATCCCCAGTCCCTGGTACCTCAAAAAAGAAAAACAAAACAAAACCAAAAAACCCATGCCAATATTTTAAGGGACACAAGCCTCAGTGTATTATTAAACCAAGTCACCACACCCAAAGACTCCTTCTCCAGTTCTAGTCAATGTGACAGAAAATTTTGCTGATGGGGATTTGCTTTAATGCTAGTGCCTGACTTGCAGTCTTTCTTGCCTTGTAGAATTGCCCAGAAACACAGCATGTAATGAAAATGGGCATGCTGATGTGAATGTTCCTCTCCATGTGCACACAGTGTTGCTTTTAACTTCCCACCCCCTCCCTCCCTTCCACTTTCCTCCCTACTTCAAACCCCTCCATGGCAAAGACCTTTAAGCCAAGAGAACTTGTAGAGGGCTTTTTTAAAATACTGATTGCTAGTCTTCTTCTGACAACAAATGATTGGCATATTTAGGGTTTCCTTTTGAAAATAGTAGAGTTTCATATTCCTGCTGCTTGGTAATTTCCTAAAGCTGACCTTTCAGGAAGTCCACAAACTTTGGGGGAATTGTAGTTTCTCCAAATCACAGCTACACTGCTCTTGGACATCAGGTTCTTGTTTTCAGCTCCTTTAAATCTGATTCTTCCAAAGGTCTCTTTCTTCTATTAATGTACACACATTACAATATACACTATTGGATATAGCTCTCATGTAAATGAAAAGAATGTGAATGTTGACAAGAACTGGTGTATCTTTTTTTTTTTAAGGATTTATTTATTTATTTCTCTCCCCTCCCCCCCACCCCGGTTGTCTGTTCTCTGTGTCTATTTGCTGCATCTTCTTTGTCTGCTTCTGTTGTTGTTAGTGGCCCGGGAATCTGTGTTTCTTTTTTTTTTTTTTTTTTTAAAGATTTATTTATTTATTTAATTTCCCCCCCTCCCCTGGTTGTCTGTTCTTGGTGTCTATTTGCTGCATCTTGTTTCTTTGTCCGCTTCTGTTGTCGTCAGCGGCACGGGAAGTGTGGGCGACGCCATTCCTGGGCAGGCTGCTCTTTCTTTTCACGCTGGGCGGCTCTCCTCACGGGGCGCACTCCTTGCGCGTGGGGCTCCCCCACGCGGGGGACACCCTTGCGTGGCATGGCACTCCTTGCGCGCATCAGCGCTGCGCGTGGGCCAGCTCCACACGGGTCAAGGAGGCCCGGGGTTTGAACCACGGACCTCCCATATGGTAGACGGACGCCCTAACCACTGGGCCAAAGTCCTTTTCCCTGTGTTTCTTTTTGTTGCATCATCTTGCTGTGTCAGCTCTCTGTGTGTGCGGCACCATTCCTGTGCAGGCTGCACTTTCTTTCACACTGGGCGCACTCCTTGAGTGTGGGGCTCCCCTATGCGGGGGACACCCCTGCACGGCAGGGCACTCCTTGTGCACATCAGCTCTGCGCATGGGCCAGCTCCACACGGGTCAAGGAGACCCGGGGTTTGAACCGCGGACCTCCCACATGGTAGATAGACGTCCTAACCACTGGGCCAAGTGCGACACCCAAGAACTGTTAAATCTTAAACTCAGTTACTTGTCCAGTTACCTGTCAGCTGTCTTTCACTGTGTTTAAGAATACATTGCACTCCAAAAAATTAAAAAATAAAATAAAAAACACAACTTACTACAAAGCTATTGGGATTAAAACAATGTGTTAATGCTGAAACAATAGACAGCAGATAACTGGAACAGAATAGAGAGAAAAGTATAGCCACATGTATATAGTTAATAGTGAACTAATCTGTGACAAAGGAGGAAAGGCAATTTGAAGGTGTACGATTTTCTTTCTAACAAATGGTGCTGAAAAATTACACTACCGAATGGAGAAAAAATAATATAAAATGAACTACATACATTCCTAAAAGCCAAACTCAAAATAGATTGTAAACCTAAAATAAAATGCAAAATTATACAATTTTTGTAAGATTAAATATAGAAATCTAGGTGGCATTGGGTTTGGCAACGACTGCTTATGTACAACACAAAAGCATTATATTTGAAAGAAAAAATAATGCTCAGTTGGGCTTCATTAAAAAAATTTTAAATTGAGTTCTGCAAAAGACACTATTAAGAAAATGAAAAGATAAAACACGACTAGGAGGAAGTAAACACAAAACACATTCTGATAAATTATTTATATCCAAAATATATAAGAAACACTTAAAACTCAACAACAAGAAAAAAAACAAACAACCCAATTAAAAATGAGTCACCTTACCAAAAAATATATACAAATGACATAAAGAATATGAAAGGATTCTCAACATCATGTCATTAGGGAAATAAAAATTTTAAAAATGAGGTACCATTTGAATGGTTAAAAACCCAAAAGCTGACATCTCCAAATGCTGATGAGGTTGAGGAACAACAGGAACTCTCATTCATTGTTTGCAGGAGAGCAAAATTGTACAGCCATTTTGAAAGTCTACCAGTTTATTACAAAGCTAAATGTAGGCTTCTCACGTAATCCAGCATGAGTTGAAAATGTACACCCTCACAAAAACCTGCACAAGATTGTTTATATCAGCATATTCATAATTGCCGCAAATTTGAAGTTATCAAAGCACCCTTTAGTAGGTGCATAGATAAACAATATCCAGTACATTCATAGAATGAAGTGTTTTTCAGTGATCGAAAGAAGTTAGCTATCAAGCCATGAAAAAAGCACAGTGAAATCTTAAATGCATATTGCTAGTGAAAGAAGCCAGTCTAGAAAATCCTACATACTATGTAATTCCAACTATACAATGTTCTGGAAAAGGCAAAACTATAGAATCTGTGAAAAGTTCAGTGGTTGCCAGAGTTTCACAGGGAGGGAGGGATGGGTGAATTGGTAGAGCTCTGATATTTTAGGTGAGTGAAATTCTTCTTTATGGTACTGTAACAGACACATGATGTTACACATTTGCCAAAACCCATCAAACTATACAGCACAAAATGTAAATTCTAATGTAAGCTATGGACTTCAGTTGATAAAAATGCATCAAACTGAAAAAATGTACCATACTAATGCAAGAAGTTAATGAAAAAACAACTATGTGAAGAGGACATAGAGAGGGGATATTTGGAGTAACTGCACTTTCTGCAAAATTTTTCCATACATCTAAAAGTGCTTTGAAAAATTAAGTCTATCATAGGAAACTAGAATAGAGGTTGCCTGGTGCCAGGGTGGTGTAAGGAATGGGGAATTAATTCTAAATTGGTACAGAGTTTCTGTTTATAGTTATGGAAAATTATGGGTGGTGGATGATAGTGACAATATTATGAATATAATTAACACCACTGAATCGTATATTGGAAAGTAGTTTAAAGGGAACATTTTCAGTTGTATATATGTTACCAGAATAAAAACTTTAAAAATCATAGAGTGATACGACAATAACTATGAACCTTAATGTAAACTAAGGACTACAGTTAACTGTATGATTCTCATAACACTGTTTCATTAATTTTAATAAATTATCACATCAATGCAATATGTTCACAATAGGGAAAAACTGTGTATGAGATGGGTATATGAGAATTCTGTACTTTATGCATGATTAGTCTGTAAATCTAAAACTTCTCTAATAAAATAATTAAAATAGTCTATTAAAACTGCAAAGTAACACACACCATTAATTCAATGAAGAAAATTAAAAAATTGATCATGTTTATTGCCACAGAAAAGCTATTTGCCAAAATCCAATAAGCATTCATTATTAAAGCCAAACAAACAAGCAAACAAAATAAGGAATTCATATCTATCATCCTACTGAGTGAAGAAAGACTGAAAACTTTTCCAGTATGATCAAGAATGAACCAAAGATGACGTCTTTCATCACTGCTATTTGTCATTGTCCTGAATATAACAGCCAGAGCAATTAGGCAAGAAAAAGAGACTAAGCATCTAAATAGGAAAGAAAAAAGCAAAACTACCCTACATGAAGATAACAAGATTCATATACTAAAAAATCCTCTAGTATTCACAAAACTACTGTAAGAACAAATAATCCATATCATAAAAGGTACAAAAAACATGTTGTATTTCTATACCAAAGCAACAGATAATCTGAAAAGTAATTTAATAAAGAAATCACTTTTACTATAGCATCAAAAAGAACAAAATACTTGAAAGAGATTTGACCAAGGAGGTGCAAGATCTGTGACCTGAAAACTACAAACCACTGCTGGTATGCATTAAAGAAGGCAGCCCTGGGGAAGATATTTTAGGATGCTAACATGAATGAAAACTTATTTAACACCATTACTGGTTCATGAGAAATTATTAAACATTGCAATTTTGCAAATTGAAAATGTAAAGAGCAACATAGTAAAATTAGAAAATATTTTTAAAAGTTTATTTTCACTAAATTCAAGCAATAAATATTAAAATAAATTATTTATTTTATTGGATTTGTTATATATAAAATTTTACACTTAAAATAGCTTTATTTTAAATTACAGCTAATTCTTAATTTTAAATAGTTTTCACTACTTTAATGTTCCAGGAATTATTGCAACTAAAAATAAAGCCATGTAATCAAGGGCACTCATGTTCCTTCTCTCCTCAAGCTTCAATATGACTTTTCTGGCACTGGCTGTTCCCAACTGACCTAAGTGGAAGATCACATTTTCTATATTTGTGTCATAATTGTATATGCTTTCCCACTCTCTCTGAATTTATCATAATTTTACAAGAAAATAATCCTGCATCAGTAAAAGGTACTTCAGCATGCCTTGATAGGAAACTTGTATAGGTCTTGCTAAAGTATTCCATGATAAAGTGAAGAATAAACCCCATGGGAATAGTGCAGAAAATTAAAGATTTTGTGTTCCCTGTCTAAGAACAATGATCCAGCAAACACTTGGCAAAGCCCCCTCCTGAGGACAGACATGAACAGGAAGGTTTTTACTTATCATGGAAATATTTAGGAATAAATCTAACCAAGTATTAAAGGACTTGTACGCAGAAAACTACAAAAGAAATTAAAGAATGCATAAATACATGGAAGAACATTCTACGTTCATGCATTGGAAGACTAAATTTTGTTAAGATGTCAATCTTACCTAGAAAATTTAAAGATTCAACACAGTCCCAGTCAGCACCAATAAACTTTTTCTGCAGAAGTGGAAAAGTCAAACATCAAATTTATGTGGAAGGGGGAAGTGGATGTGGCTCAAGCCATTGGGCTCCTGTCTACCATACGGGAGGCCCTGGGTTTGAGTTCTGGCATCTCCTGCTAAAGGCAAGCTGGCCCACACCATAGAGAGCTAATGGCCCATTCTGTGGAGAGCTGAGCTGATGTAGCAAGATGATGCAACAAAGAGAGATCCGGAAGAGAGACAGTGAGAGATGCAGCAGACCAGGGAGATGAGGTGGCTCAAGCAATTGAGTGCCTCTCTCCCACAGTGGAGGTCCCAAGATGCTTTTAAAGGGAAAGATGAGAAGAAAAGACAAGCAGACAGGGAAAGAACACACAGTGAATGGACTCAGAGAGTCAGCAACAAAAACAAACAAACAAATAAAAAACAAAACAAGGGGGGGGAGTTATATGGAAGGGTAAGGGTCCCCAAATAGCTAAAGCAATCCTGAAGGTTCGTAAACGAACCTTGAATTCATCATGTTCAGTGAATTAAACTAGACCAAAATGACAAATATTTTATGATCTCATTGATATTAAATAATAGGAATAAGCAACATATAGAATCAAAATCCAGAATATAGGTTATTAAGGGATAAGGAATGGAAAGTTTCGTACAACTAAAACTGTACAGTGTTCCATGCAAGGTGTTGGTGGAAGGGTGTTATACGGAAATTATGCACATTATTCATGATTGTTTTATAAGCTCACAACTTTTATATATATAATATATAAAAATATGTTAAAAATAAATGTACAAGGTTCCTATTTGGAATGATGGAAATGTTTTGGTATGGATGGTGCTGATGGTAGCACAACATTGTGAACCTAATTAACAGCACCAAAAAATCTATCTGAATGTGACTAAAAGGGAAATTGTTAGGCTGTGTATGTGGTAACAAAATACAAATTAAAAAACAAACAAAGAACTGCACTCAGTGAACCCTGAGTTAACCATGGAATATAGTTAATAATATAAAAATGTGCTTTCATCAATTGTAACAAATGCTGCACATCAATGCAAGTTGTTAACAATAGGGTGGTATGTGGAATATGCATACCCATGCATGGTTTTTCTGTAAATCCACAACTTCTTTAACAAAGAAAAAATTGCATTGTCATCTAATAAAAATTTTTTCATGCAAAAAATCAAATAAGTAATTTTTAAGTAGTCACAATACAATAATTATACCTTAAATAATTAACAACATGAACTATTAGAGTTGTGCATTAATAGCACTAGGTACCTCAAAAAGAAGTGAGAGCCTCATTGTTCTATCAATGTTTACTGAGTCCATACAATGTTTCAGACATGCCCCATCCAATCAAGGATTTCTGTTTTCCTGGAGAACTTGTCTACTTCAAAGCTTCTGGATTCTTATTTTAGTGATATTTTTGCCTCTATAGGAATTAATTGCATATTTATGTCCTAAAATTTTAAATGAATAATGTTTTCTTTTGCTTTCCTTTGCAGGAAATGTAGTGTAAATTGTGAATTTAGAAATAGTGGAGTCACCTTATTCTTTTTTTATAACAAGGCATGGTAAACACAAACAAGTAAGTAAGTAACAAACTGTGGTGATTGCATAATTGTTTCTGATTCTTCACTCTCCATTGTACCTTTGGCCCTTTGGCCATGTGACTTTGCAGTTCCTCTTACTAGAGGAATTCATTTTATCACCTCATTGATGCTGGACTTGGCTAGTAGAATGTGGGCAGAAGTGAAGGGTACTTGTTTTGTAGCTAGAACTTATTAGATATTACATGTTGCCCCCAAACTCTCTTGTGGCCTATGATCAAGCATGAAAAGACATGTCCTGGGAAGCCCACTAGCAGCAGAAGAGTAAGAATCACTTGAAGTAGACCTCAATTGAACCTGTGGCTTAAAGGCAGCCCAGGTGAAATTAACAAAGTTGTCCCACTTGAACTATGTGTAAATGAGAAACGAATGGCCACAGAGATTTTAAAAAAAGAAATGGTGACATAAAACTTCCCAAATCTTGTGAAAAACATTAACATGCTGATCAAAGAAACTGAATGAATCCCAAGTAGGATAGAAAATAGAGACCCACACCTGAGTAAATCATAGTCAAAGTATTGAAAGCCAAAGAAAATGATCATAATCATACAGAACCAAGACCAGAGGAAAGTGGGTTGACAAGTTCAAGGAGCTATAACAAAATAAAAAACAAGACATTTAAGCACAGCAAAAATGACAGCAGGTACCCCCTGATGAGAAGGGCACCTCACCTCTGTTGTACTCTTTCCAAAAATATGTATCCTCTGTCTAATAATGAGAAAAGGTTCAGACAAACCCACATCAAGGGACAAAATTACTGATCATGATTAGTACACTTCTAAACAGTCAAGGACATGAAAGACATAGAAAGATTGAGAAAATGACACAGAGTGGAAACTAAAGTGACATGATGATTAAATGCTGCATGACATTCTGGATGGGACGCTTGAACCAAAAAAGGGCATTATTGAAAAACATTGCTGAAAATTGAATGTCTGTAGTTTAGTATGTAGTACTGTAACAATGTAACAATGTTGATTTCTCATTTATAACAAATATACTATGGTTAAATGAGATGTTAACATTAGGAGAAGGTGGGTGGAGGGGATGGAAATATTGTATGATCTTTGCAATGTGTACTATTGTCCCTGTGTAATCTTCACCGGTTTCAGAATAGAAAGTTTTTCTTAAACACATTCCAAGTTTAAAAAAAATGATTGCTTATTTGCTTTGTAAGACATCCCCTATAAGAAATATTAGAGGAACTCCTTCAGGAGAAAGGAAATGGCACCAAATGGTAACAGGAGCATTGGAAAGGATTAATGAAGTACTAACTATAAAATATTGTGTGCATTCCCTTTTTTTTTCCTTAAAGTGCAGTTATTCAAAATGGACTTGAATTTTGTATAAGAATAAGGTGAATGTAAATGACTTTTTTAAACTATTCTATGAATTTGCATTTAATCCCACACCAAATGAATGAGGGTATGAGTCCATCAGATCATAGGTAAGTTTGTATGCTTACTGGAACTGTTTTATTTACCTGGAAAATAGCTATATTCTCTTCTCTACTCAACTTATTTAGGAAAATATTTCATCTGATAAGAAATTTTTAAATTATGTGATGACATAATGAAAATAAAATAAAATTGCTTCACATAATATATTAGTAACCCAAAGAAGTATTGATGCAAAGTATCAGAAATCTGTTGGCTTTTTTGAAGGCCATTTATTTGGAGTAAAGTCTTACAATTACAAGGATCTACAGAGTCCAGCTCAAGGTTTCTTTCTTACCAAAGTCAGTTGCCACATGTTGAAGCAAGATGGTGTGTAGTTTCTGCCTGGCCTCTTGGACCTTAGCTGCTCAGCTGCTCCGTTCTCTTTGGCTGCAACTGTTATGTGAATGGCTCATCTCTCCCTGGGGCTAAGGATCAAAGTTCTTTCCTCTTCTATGTGATGACAAAGTTCTCTACTCTGGCATCTGTGGAGCTCTTTCTCTTTTCTCATGTATCTTCTGTGTGGCTTCTTGAATAAGTATTCATTTATATAGGCCCACCAAGGAGGCAAAGAATTAAACTGAATCTCACCTTACTGACATGTTTGAATCAAAGCCCTAATCTTAACATAATTTAATCAAACATCTCAGCTGAATCTAATACGATCAAAGGGGATTATGCCCAGAGGAACAGACCAGTTTACAAATATAATCACTCTTTTTGAAATTCATAAATTATCTCAAACTGCCACATTAACATTTAATTGATTTGCATTTATTTGCAAAAATCTACAGTTCTTCTCTTCCTTCTTCACACTGACCTTTGCACAAAAATTAGATGATGTTCATGTATTTTCTATGTGCATTTCTTCACAAGGGTGTAGTTGTGATTCTGAGTTCCCTTTTAATAATCCCTAATGGTGTTTGGTGTAGATCATAAGTTCACGGGAGCTGACACTTGTTGTTCAGACTCATTTCTGACTCAAGTAGATACTAGGTATACATATTCCCTCGTGACAGCTGTGCCCAGGAGCTGCACAAATACCAACCAAAAGTGCCCACAGATGTTTTTCCGTCAAACTCAGAAGGGCAGAAAGTGGCCCCTTATAAAGGTCATGATTCAGTTTCAAATACAATTTTAAGAAATGGTCTCTGTCCCCATGATGAAACTGTGCAGTCACAGGTTATCAAGTAATAAGAATCTCCCCACAACAAAATGGAAACTGAGTTGTTTAAATCCTGTGCCCTACTATGAATTCTTTGGCATAGAATGAACACATATTATGTTCATAATTTAAAAGTTACTTTCATAAACATTCTTTCATTTTTTTAGTGTTCAGATATACCAATACAATTTAAATAAATAATAAAATTTAAAATAAAATAAAGAGCAGAAAAGAATCTCCCTGGACAGATACACATGCACACACACATTCACACAGGTGTGCATATAGAGGCACATGAGCATGCACACACACACATATACAAACATACACACCTCCTCCTCCTTTTTATCTCCCTCCCACCTTCAGACAATGTCCCCTTCCAGCCCTACCTGCTTCCCTCCCTGTCTTGCTGGATGGAGCCCTCAGTGCTGAGCAGGTATGGGAGAGTTAGGTGCTTAGGTTTCTCCTTCCTGCACAGAACAACTGTGTCCTCTTCTCCTGCTACTCTCTTGGACAGCTAATAGCTGGAAAATGTGCTTACTAAAAATTTCTTCACTTAAGCAGCTCTAAAAACTCTACTTCACTAATTGAGCTGGTTTGTTATTAATCTAATTTTAAAAGTTTCCTGAAAGATATTAACCAAAATGTCTCAGTTTTGCTTACAGATATAAGATAAGGTCACAAAGCAAAACCAGACAGAATGGTGTCAGGAATACTGAATAAATCTATAACTTTCCTCAGAGACCAAAAAAAAAAAAAAGCTTGATATCCTTGAACTGTCAGCTGAGAAAGGTGGCATGAAGACCTTATATGGGGAAGCGGACTTGGCCCAGTGGTTAGGGCGTCCGCCTACCACATGAGAGGTCTGTAGTTCAAACCCCGGGCGGGCCTCCTTGACCCGTGTGGAGCTGGCCCATGCGCAGCACTGATGTGCGCAAGGAGTGCCCTGCCACGCAGGGGTGTCCCCTGCGTAGGGGAGCCCCATGCGCAAGGAGTGCGCCCCGTAAGGAGAGCCGCCCAGCGCAAAAGAAAGTGCAGCCTGCCCAGGAATGGCGCCGTACAGACGGAGAGCTGACACAAGATGACGCAACAAAAAGAAACACAGATTCCCGTGCCGCTGACAACAACGGAAGCAGACAAAGAAGACGCAGCAAATAGACACAGAGAACAGACAACGGGGGGTGGGGAGGGGAGAGGAATAAATAAATAAATCTAAAAAAAAAAAGACCTTATATGTAGGCACCTGCACACAATATCTAAACTGTGGTTTTTTTTAGTCCCTGAAACCAAGGACAAGTTTACTGTGTTTGAGAAGATACAGGACTGAGAAATTGTACACACCCTTCTCACAAAATCCCTGGAAACATTAACTGTTTTTTCTTTTTTTTTTTTACTTGTTTTTCTTCTCACCTACCCCTTTCTCTTCTCCTCTCCTCTCCCCTCTCCTCTACTTCCCTCCCCTCTCCTCTCCTCTTTTCAAGTGAAAAACCCCAGCTCCCATTCTTTCTTTGAACAGGTTTGGGAAAGATTCCCCCAGGTCATTGGTTGTGTACTTGCAATAAATCACTTTCTCACTGAGAGACATGTTTCTCTTTTGTGTGATGCTGGATTGGGTGGGCCCTGCTATTCGAAATAGCCATGCTTAGAGTAACACAAGGTGCTCTCCTGGGCCTTCTCCACTACTGCAGAGGGTCAGCAGACAGGGGGGCTGAGAGACATAAGCCAGAGGTGGGGACAGAATTCAGGGAGAAAAACAAACAAACTGAACAGAGGGGAAAGCACACATTGTGTTCTGTGAATTGTGCCCGTCCCTCTGGAAGCCACTTAGGCCCTGGACAAATAAGGGCCCATTTGGGGTCTTCTTCTCACCCTTCACTGGGATGTTCTCATTCTCCCACAGAGAAACCTGGACCCTCAGGCCACTATAAGAAGGGAAGAGGATCTTAACTACCTGATTCTTAAAACTTATCTTAGTATGTGCTCATTGTTGACTAAATAGAGGGGAGAATTTAATAACCACTCGCAGCTTAATTTTTTGGGCCAAGCCTCCATTAGCCAGTTAGACTCTCCCTTTGTAGAGATCAGGACAATGTCCAGATCAGTTGACACAATGCCAATGCAAAAAAAATCCATCCACTCATTAAGAGTCTCTGGTGTGTGTTGATGCTAATCATGGGCACATCTTAGTAGAAAACACTATGTGGAATTTTATAATATTGCTCTTTCTAGTGGTCATTCTCAGACTGATTATTGGAAATATATTTTTTGGCTGCTTATCTGTTAAGGAATATTAATGGAATAGATTTATAGAAATTGACCAGCTAGTTAAACATTGTACTCTAGTTAATAGTACAATTATAAATATCTGTTTTCATCAATTATAACAAATGTTCCATGCTAATGCCAATGCAAGGTATTAATATTAGATTGGTGTATGAGAATCCTGTATTTTATGCATGGTTGTTCTATAAATTCACAACTTCTCTAACAAAGAAAAAAATAAAATAAAAAATAATTGCAATTAAAGCTGAAAAAAGTAATGAAGTTCTGATATATGCAACAGCATGGATGAACCTTGAAGACATGTTGAATGAAATAAGCAAGACACAAAGGACAAGTATTGTATGATCTCACTGATATGAAATAATTCACAAGTAAACCACCTGATTCTGTGCCATTAAGGAAAAACACATCTCTCAGTAAGAAAGTGATTTATTGTGAGTGCACATGCATTTTCAAACCAGTTGAAACTGAGAATGCGAAGTAGGGTTTTTATAGGCAAAGGAAAAGGGGGAAGGGATTGGAGAGGGTATTTGCAATTTCTCAGTTCTACTTCGTCTCAAGCACATCAAACTTGCTTTTGTTTTTCCTGTTTCAGTTGCTGCAATCAGCTCAATAGGTTGGCTCGAAGGGAAGGCAACACAGAACTTTACAAAATAAAGGAGAGAGAGAACAACACAAGAGAGGAGATAAAGCTGGGACCAGAGACCTCACAGCTTCTGGAACTGAGAGCATCGACCCTGGTTTCCACCTCATATTTATTGGAAACTACCAAGCAGCTGTTTGATATCTGAAGGTGCAACATCATCTATAAGAGGGAACAACTACAACATCTAACAACTGCAACATCTACAATAGAACATATTGTAAATATAACATTTACAATAAGAAACAGGTAAGCCAGTTTCCCACAACATTCAATGGCCAAATAACAGTTTAGATATTGCTGTACAGGTGCCTATATGCAAAGTCTTCATGACTTCTTTTTCCAGCTGACCATTACTCAAGGATATCAAGTTTTGTTTTGTCTCTCAGGAAAGTTACAGATTCACTGGGCCATAAGGTTCTCCTGACACCCTTCTGTCTGATTTTGCTTTGAGACATTATCTTATTCCTGTAAGCAGTACTGAGAAGGTCTAGTTCATATTCTTCAGAGAACTAAGTGTGGAGTAAACTTCAGAGATTAGATTAATAGAAAAGCAGCTCATTTAGGGTATTAGAATTTTCAGAGCTGCTTAAGTAAAGAAGTTTTTAGTAAACACATTTTCCAGCTATCCCCTGGTGCTTATAGGGAGAGTCCTCTTCTAAGCTCAGTCAGGAGTTTGGCAAAATTCATTTCTTTCTCATCCTTTCACTTCTCCCTCCATCTTCAAGTCAGCAGTGGCAGGAGGAGTCCTTCTCATGCTTCCAATCTCTCTGACAGCCTCTTCTTCCTCACTGCTCTGCACTTGCAGGCTCATGTGATTACACTGGTCATGCTTCCTCTTTTGATTTTTAGAGCAGGCAGAGCCCCGTCAGCTTGCAATGGTTTAACTGATGGCTGCCCCTTTCCAGCTGACTGTCCTGTCCTCCTGCCTTCCAGTCCACAGCTCACTGAGTGTCTCTGACCCCTCTCTGTGATCCCACCATGACCTATATCCTAACTGATATTCTTGGCAATCCCCCCAAAATCTTCTTGCTTTAAAAATCCAGGGCCTTACCCTGAGATCTCCTAACCTGGAAGCACCTAGCAACTTTGACGCCCACAACTTCTTAGAGCTCCTCCACACTGGCTTCCTCCTCCCAGGTAGTTCCTCTGCTGCTTCCTTCCCTGGCCCTGCTTCCTGTCTCCAAGAAGTTCCCAGGCTCAAGCTCCAGCCACACCCCGTACACTTCTCCCCTTTCCTCTCTTGAATATGTTATGGGATTCAGGGTAGGTCATCCCCCCTATTTTTAATGAGCCCCAGTGACAGAGTGACCCAGTGGGCACAGCAGGGAGTGAGGGTGTGGGAGACATCTTTTTCTACATCCACAACAAAAGCAGGCACATGAAGCTTTTAAAATATTCAGTTTTTAATTTATTCCCCTGCCCCCCGTTGTTTGTGCTCTCTATGTCTATTCATTGTGTGCTCATCTTCCTTTTAGGAGGCATAGGGAATGAAAACTGGGACCTCCCATGTGGGAGGGAGGCACCCAATGGCTTGAGCCACCTCTACTCCCACTTGTGCCTCTCATTGTGTTTCCTCATTGTGTCTCTTTGTTGTGTCATCTCTTAATTGCATCATTTTGTTGGATTAGCTTGCAGAGCAGGCCAGTCACATCAGCTCACTGTCTTGTCTTCTTTAGGATGCACTAGAACTGAACCTGGGTCCTCCCATGTGATAGGCAGGCACCCAACTGCTTGAGCCACATCTGCATCCCCACATGAAGCTTTTGACAAAACATTTTATTTAGCACAGTAAACTCTGTCGGGTTCAAAGAGATACCCAGGAACTGATGATTCCTGAGATTCTGAGGATAAAAAGCAAATCACAATAGCAAAGCTTGTAGGATGCTTTTCAGACTTCACAGCATTTTTTTAAGCTTTTCCCCCAGAGCCTTTCCTAGCAGAGAGAAGTCCAAAGAAATTGGGCTTCTCTTTGGAGCCCAATTCTGAGCTCTACCAACACTGCACTCATTAACTCATTAATAGGTGAGGACAAACAGCAGTGAAGTAAAGATAGGGGTGCATGGGTGGGCAGATGCAGGCTTAGGGCCCTCCAAGTGCAAGCTTGGAGGAATGATCTGAATTGCTTGACTAAGTGATGTTAAGTATTATAGGGGACCAAGGATGGTGCTCAGACTCAACAATGTTTCATGGAGAAGAAAGGAAAAACAAAATGAGCGCACTTTATTTGTCACTGTGGGCCTGTATGTGTGTGAGAGAGAAACAGGGCACAGAACTGGGTGCTATGGATGGAGTCACAGGTCACAGATTTTCAGCACGATGTGCTGTTGCCTGGACCACCTGTTCAATGCACCAAACATGAAGTGGTGGATGTAGAGCTATATGACAAGGGCACAGAGAACACACTAACCATTACAGAATCTAGAGCTGTTTACTGTATGACCTTTTCAACTTTTCTGTGTTTGAAATTTTTCATAATGAAATGTTAAGGAAATAACTATGTGTGGGAAAGATATGGGGAGTAAAGGTGATATGTGAGCAGGTGTGCTGCAGATGGTATAAAGAGGAAGCCTGTGATGTGGTTCAGCAGCCCCCACAGAGGGGATAAAAGAGAGGTGTCCTATATGGACCCCCAGGTTAGGGAAGGACAGAGAACAGGTGAGGACAGCCTCTGTGGGAGAGATCGGCAGGTACAACTGTCTCAGGACTGAAGGGGCCACAGGTCTCCCTGGTCTTCTAGGTGTTCCCTTCTGGACAGACCTCTAAGGCCAGGCAGAGGCCTCATGACTTGACCAACCATTCCTTCAGGCCCTGAAACCTGGATGTAGCTTCTCTGGCCACAGATAGTAATTCTTTTTAACCATGAAGTCATTCATTCATTCATTCATTCATTCATTTATCTCTCTCCCCTTCCCCCCGCCCCAGTTGTCTGTTCTCTGTGTCTACTTGCTGCGTCCTCTTCTTTGTCCGCTTCTGTTGTCAGTGGCACGGGAAATCTGTGTTTCTTTTTGTTGCGTCATCTTATGTCAGCTCTCCATGTGTGCAGCACCATTCCTGGGCAGGCTGCACTTTCTTTCACACTGGGCGGCTCTCATTACGGGGCGCACTCCTTGCGCCTGGGGCTCCCCTTCGGGGGACACCCCTGAGTGGCAGGGCACTCCTTGCACGCATCAGCACTGCACATGGGCCAGCTCCACGCGGGTCAAGGAGGCCCGGGGTTTGAACTGCGGACCTCCCATGTGGTAGATGGACGCCCTATCCATTGGGCCAAGTCTGCTTCCCCATATATATTTACTTATTGTGGAACTCTAATTTTCCTTAATAAAGTTTTACGATTTTTTTCCTTAGGTCTTACATGACTTTTGTTAGATCAAGCTGTAGAAATACATGCTGTATTCTGATAGCATTTGTACTTTCTAGTTTGTCCCATTAAAATACAGAAATACACAATTTTCTATATTATTCTTATATTCACCTACCTTGTATCCTAAAACTTTTCTATGGATTCTTTCATGGTTTCTATGGAATTTAACATATACAGGCAATTTTATTCTTTCTTCCCAGGTCTTATATTTCTAATTTCTTTTTCTTTTTTCTTCCACCTAAGCACGGCCAATATATGTTGAATAGAAGTGTTAGTGAGCATCCTATTCTTATTCTTGTCCTTGGATTTACAGAGAATATGTTTACTGTTTTAGGAAGATGTTTCTGTAGGTATTTATTTTTTAGTAAATTATTTTTTAAATAAATACTCTATCAGAATAAAGTATTATAGTAATCTTTGTTTCCTAATTTACTATTTTTTAAAAAATAAATTTTATCAAAATGTTTAATTTATTTAAATAAATCAGTATATTTTCTTTAATCTTTTAATAGTAATAATGACATTTATGAATTTTCCATTCTTATTTTATCCTTGCAGAGCTGAGATAAATAAAATGGGTTAAAATGTATTCTATTTTTATACACTGATACATTCATTTTCTAATATTTTGTTAGCTTTTGGAAGTTTGTTTTAGACTTGTAAGGTTTTGTTACATTTATGAGTCTTTGTCGTTTGTAATATTTTTGCCTCTACATTCACTAATGGCAAGGACCTATAATTTCCATCTCCCAAATGGATTTGTCTGTTTACTTCATAGAATGAGTTGGTAATATTTCCACTCTCTTTATAATCTGGAAACGTTTTTATAGATTTGGGATAATTTTTTTCTTGAAATGTTAACACTTGCCTGACATTTTCACTGTAGGAAAAAAATTAATACTGCTTCCTTTTCAACCTTGTTATCTCTTATGAGTCATTTCTGGTACATTAAGTTTTTTAAGATTCACCCATTTTGTCTAGGTTTTCAAAAAAATTTTTCCATTTTAGTGTCGGTGGTAATTCCTTTTCTATTTGAACTCTAATTTATCTAGTCTTGTACCAAATGAACTCAATTTTTTTTTTGTCTCCTGTCTTCTACTCTTAATCAGTCTAACTAGAGTTTTGTCTAATTTGCTAGGAACTTTTTCCCAAATTATCAAATTCAGTCTTTTAAAAATATTTCTATTTAATTAACTTTCATTCTTATTTATATTGTTTTTCTACTGTCCTTGCTTTTATTCTGAAATTCCTTTCCTAATTCCTTAAAATGGATACTCTGTTCATTAATTCTGAGGATTTCTTCTCTCCTAATATAAATATTTAATGGTATAAAGGTTTAATCAAAAAGAAATTATTCTGGAAAGTGGATGTGTCTCAAATGATAGGGCTTCCACCTACCATATAGAAGAACCCGGGTTCAATCACTGGGGCCTCCTGGTGAAAAGAAGAGAAAGCATGCCTGTGAGGTAAGCCAGTGCTCACGTGATGAGCCGAGTGTACACAAGGTGAGTCAAGTGCCCATGCGGTGAGCCAAGTGCCCACACGAATGCCTGGGTGGTGAGCCAAGTGCCCGTGTGGCAAGCCAAGGGCCTGCACAGTGAGCCAGTCCCTGCACAAGTGAGTCACGCAGCAACTGATGATGCAACAAAAGAGAGATGAAGGGCAGAGTCAAGGTGAAGTGCAGCAGAAACCAGGAACTGAGGTGGCACAATTGACAGGGAACTTCTCTCTACATCAGGGATCCCCAGGATTGAATCCTGGTGAATCCTACAGGAGAAATATGAGAAGAGAAGACAAAAAGAGAAATAGATGCAGAAGATCACACAGTGAGGGACACAGACAGCAAAAAACAGTAGGGAGGGGAAGTGGCTGTGGCTCAATCAGTTGGGCTCCCGTCTATCTTATGGGAGGCCCTGGGTTTGTGTCCCGGGGCCTCCTTGTGAAGGCAGGCTCACCCACATACTGCGGAGAGCCACCTGACCCACAAGCGCTGCAGAGTGCCAACTCAGCAAGGTGACACAACAAAAAGGGAGACAAGCAAAAGCACAGAAGAGAGTGCAGTGAATGGACACAGAGATCAGACAGCAAGCAAAAAAAGCTCCAAGGGGAAGGGGATAAAAAAACAACAACAGTAGGATGGGGGAAGAGGAGGGGAAAGGTAAATAAATAAATCTTTAAGGAAAAAAAAAAAGAAATTATTCTGCATCCCACAGGTTTCATATTGTAGTAGGTTTATCATTCCGTTCTACTTCTGTATCATTTTAACTTACCTTTTTGCTATTAACTTCTAAATTAATTGGATTTAGTTCAGAGGACATGACTTTCGTAATATGTATTCTTAGAAATTTGTTGAGGGTTTCTTTATAGGTCAGTACATAATAGTTTTGGGGTTTTTTGGTGAATATTCCATGAATGTTCAATAAAAATATACAATCTTTCCTTATTGGACACAAAAGTCTATTTATCTATGGAAAAGATTTTCAATGTGTTCTAATTTTTTTTGTCTTATATATTTTTCTTTTTTAAACTTTGTTTTTAAAGGAGTTTTAGAATACAGAAAAAGTTACACCAAAAAGTATAGGGGAGAAGCGGCTGTGGCTCAATCAGCTGGGCTCCCATCTACCTTGTGAAGGCAGGCTTGCCTGTACGCTGCAGAGACCCACCAGCCCACAAGAACCATGGAGCGCCGCTGGCCTGCAAGCGCCATGGAGCGCTGACTCAGCAAGGTGACACAACAAAAGGGGAGACAAGCAAAAAAACATATATATAGGGGATTCTATATACCCCACCTGCTCCCCACTCTCACACTTTCCCCCATTAACAACATCTTTCATTAGGATGGTACATTTGTTACAATTGATGTACAATTATTGAAGCACTGCTACTAACCATGGTGTATAGTTTACATTATGGTTTATACTTTGCACTGTACAGATTTGTAGGTTTTGACAAAATGTGTAATGGCCTGTACCCATCATAACAATATCATGCTGACAATTGTCTTTTTGATGTATCAATTAATGGAAACTTGTTAAAACCAGACATATCTAGTATTCCCTGCCATTCTATCACTTTTTAGCTTCCTATAGTATGAAGCTATTTTATTATATTCATACATGTTTAAAACTGCTATAAATTTTTGAAGAACTGAACATTTTATCATGCAATACAGGAGTTTTCCTTTGATCCTTCAAAGCCCTCTTCACTGGTTCCCTTGTTCTGGATTTCAGGAGCCTGGCCTTTAAGACCTGTGTCATTATCTCCTTGCCTCATGTCTTCTGGATAGGTTTGGCCAGTGGGAAACTCCAGCGGAATCTTGGATGGCTGGACAAGAAAGGTCTCTTGGATTCCCCTTTCCAGTTGTGGGTTTATCAGGAATCCATGTCTGATCAGGTGGCCCTGCTGATGGCAGTTCTGTCTTTTCTAATCTGTAACTGCTCCCTCACCTGTCCCTCAGGCCAAGGGATGGGAATGGCTTTCACTAATAGTGAAATGGGTTCTTTTTTCTTTTTTTAAGATTTATTTTTTATTTATTTCTCTCCCCCCCCCCCCCCGGCCCCCCCCCCCCCCCCATTCACTGTGTGTTCTTTTGTGACCGCTTCTATCCTAATCAGTGGCACTGGGAATCTGTGTTTCTTTTTGTTGCATCATCTTGTGTCAGCTTTCCGTGTGTGCGGCACCATTCCTGGGCAGGCTGCACTTTCTTTCACGCTGGGTGGCTCTCCTTAGGGGGCGCACGCCTTGCATGTGGGGATCCCCTACGCGGGGAACACCCCTGCGTGGCAGGGCACTCCTTGCATGCATCAGCACTGAGCATGGGCCAGCTCCACACGGGGTCAAGGAGGCCCAGGGTTTGAACTGTGGACCTCCCATGTAGTAGGTGGGTGCCCTATCCATTGGGCCAAGTCTGTTTCCCAAATGGGTTCTTTATAGCAATGAATAAAGCATTTATTTTACTTAGTTCTCAAAACTAATCAGGATAATATTTTCACAGTTCGGCATGTGAATTGTGTTTTAACATGAATAGTAAGTCAAAATAACAATACAGCACTGAATAAAGCATGTATTTTACTTAGTTTTCAAATCTTATCAAATAGAGTTCTCACTGTTCACTATGTGATTCCTGTGGGGTGTTCTTCAATTTTATTAATACATATTATGGTAAAGATACAATTCATCCAGAGTGCACAATCAATGGTATTTACTATAATCATATAGTTTTGCATTCATCACTTCCATTATTCTTAGAACATTTTCATTATTTCAATAATAATAATATAAACATAAAACAGACAAACAAACAAGAAAATTCTTCACCTGTCAATCCCTCTGTGCTTCTCCCACTGTACCTAGCTGCTGTTTCTGGCTATTCTGTCTAAAGCTTATAATCAATGGCTTTTAATATAATCACAGTTTTGAACATTCATCATCTCAGAAATTTTAGGACAATTTCATTACTCCAAAAAGAGAGACTCCACATCCCTTAGCATTCCTTCCTCAGACCTACATAACCACTAATCTCCTTTCATCTTTATAAATTGATTTATATTTACATTTTATATAAATGGAATCATACAATATGTAGTACTCAGTGTTTGGTCTCTTTCACTTAATATAATGGTTTTCTTTTTTTTGTCTGGTATTAATATTTTGTACTATTGACTTGTATTTGTTCAGCTTCAACGAAAAATGGTCTTATATATGCAATTCTACCCATATTCATATTTCATATAACATATTTATATTTCACATAATGTATTTAGTTTATAATAAGGCAATCATACATATTTGTCCTTTTTTGTCTGGCTTACTTCACTCAACATAATGTCCTCCAGGTTCATTCATGCTTCATATGTTTCATGACTTTATTTCTTCTTATTGCTAAATAACATTCCATTGTGTGCATACCCACAATTTGTTTATCCGTTCATCATCTTTTTTTAATAATTAATTTTTTATTTTAAAGAAGCTTTAGATTATATAAATGTTACATAAACAATATCAGAGGTTCCCATATGCCCCACTCCTTCTCCCTCCCACACTTTCCCATATTAATAACATCCTTCATTAGTGTGATACATTTGTTACAATTATGAACCCACATTGAAGTATTGCTGTGAACCATGGACTACAGTTTACATTGTACTTTACACTTTGTCCAGCACAATTTTATAAGTTATGACAAAATATACAAAGGCCTGTATCCATCACTGCAATGTCATGTAGGACAAACCCAATGTCCCCAAATGCCCCCACATTAAACCTATTCTTCCCTTTTCCATCCCTCAGAACCTCTGGTGACCACTGATTTTACATCAATGATAAGAGTTCTTCCATTGTTAGAATAATAATAAGTCTACTTTAGTCTATTTTTCATTCCCCAGTCTTGAGGATCTGTGGATGGTGATGCCTGCTCCACTTCTAATTAAGAGGGGGGCTTACATCCCTTGGGGCAGATGGATGGAGCTATCTTGCTTGCAGTTGCAGACACTCTTGTTCCTTGGGATGGGCATTGTCCATCACGATCTCCTTGTTAGTTGTCATGGGTGAGTCCAATGAACTGGAAAGTAGGTTCTTGGTTATTCTTACCTTATCCTGCTCACACCCATGCAAACAGTCCATTCATTACAAGTTCCTCAACATGAGTGTGCCTCTGTTTCTTCTAGAACCCTGACTAACACAGTCATAATACCAAAGGTGAACCCAGATAAAGGGAACCTCAAAATGGGAATCTTGGATTGAGTAGATTACAAGATAGACATTTAAGATCCTGTATTTCATTTTACCTTTTATTTCCAGAGATTTGTAAAGTTTTTTGTTTCAGAAAATTTAATTTTTGAATTTTTTATTTTTATTTTTTATTTTTTTAGGTGGTACCAGAGATTGAACCTAGGGCCTCATGCATGTGAAGCATGTACTCAACCACTGAGTTATACTCACTTCATTACTTTTGTTTTAGAATATGTAAAATATTTACATTGCTCCTAGTTCACATCTAAAAATGAGGTATAGTAAAATAAGTCTAGCTTTTATTACTGTCTCCTCCATCTATGACCTTCCTCACGCTATAGAAAATGTAAATTATCTCCCTTATAACTATCATTCAATGTCAGTCCTACAAGTAAACCTATATTTTCAATGTTTACCTTAAATTGATGCCTCTCTGTTCATTGCTAAAGGAAAATATTCCTTATATTCTTGCAGGTTTCACTTTGTCTGCAGCCTTTGTAATTTAACTCAGTTTTCTCAATATAAAATTCTTGGCTTACATTGTCTCCCATGCAGTATATTAAATGTGAATTTAATTGTCTTTTTTAAATCATTATTTTGAATAGAGTGATAGCAACCTCATTTTCTTTCCTAAAGACTTGGTCTATTTACCCAGATGCTGAAAATGTATTTTGTTTTTTATCTCCTTAAAGTTCAGTAATTGTATTAGATTATATATTCTTGTTTTTTCATTCTGGGTTTATTTTCTCTAAAATGCATTATTTTAATTTGTAGTTTAAAACTTTCATTCTAAGAAAACTTTCTTGAATTTCAGCTTTATGTAACTATTTTCCATAAAAAAATTTATTTTCTTTGTTTTTCTTCCTCAAGCCCTCCTATTGATAATTAGTTGGATTTTCTTTGCCTATTTTGATAGTCACTACCTTTATTAATTCCCTTTTTATTCTTTCTTCATTTCTTTTTTGAATTTTAAATTTTTCCTCTTTTTAACCTTTTATTTGTTTCAGACATTATCTGTTTATTCCCTCTTTTATTCGTTCTAGTTTAGTCTGCATTGACATGATTATTTTCCAATCATTTTCTTTGTCCTATGATCTCATTTCTAAGATTTACTAATTCTGATGTATGTTGTTCTTTCATATAGTCCTTAATTTTCTTATTTCTCTTAGCATATTTTGAAATATTAGGTTGTAGTTTTCAAGTCTTTTTAAGGATGTCTTTTTGCCATGACTTCATTTTCTGTAAAGACATTATGCTGCTACTCATTCTTTTTGTTATTATAATAATTTTGCATGAATAAAATTACACTCATTTTATGTTGCTCATTTTCTCATCAAATTACTTTTTTGAATTTTAATCAGGGAAGGGTGGATCAGGATAGTTTTTCTAGTTTCATTATTTTAGTGCATTCTCCTCTGTTTAAAAGAATGGCTTCATTGCATTTGAGGAATACATTTTGGGGCATTGCTCCACAGCGTGGATTCTAGTTTACATTGTAGTTTACTCTCTCCTTCAATCCATTCAGTGGGTTATGGCAGGATATATAATGTCCTGTATCTGTTCCTGCAATATCATTCAGGATGACTCCCAGTCCTGAAAATACCCCCATCTCACACCTCCTTTCCCCTTTCCTTCTTCAACTCCTGTGGCCACTGTCTCCACATCAATGATTTCTTCCATTGCTAGAGTCACAATAATTCTATAGTAGAATACTAGTAAGTCTATTCTAATCCATATTTTATTTTTCTATCCTGAGGACCCTGGATGGTGATGCCCACACCACCACTCAATTGAGAGGAGACTTTGATCCTACATGGCTGGTGAATGGGACTCTCATGTCCACAGCTGTAGACTCTCTTGGTTCCTTGGTGTGGTAGTTGTCCATCCTCACCTCCCTGTCAGCTGACCTGGGTAAGTCCAATGAACTGGAGATTAGGTGAAATGTATTCATCAAATGCAATGAATGTACCATACTAATGAAAGAAGTAGTTGATGTGGGAAAAGGGGGGAGTGTGTGTGGAGTGGGGCATATGGAAACCTTATGCTTTAATACAACATTTTGTGTGATCTATATATCTTTCAAAATTAACTTAAAAATACATTAAAAATAAAGAAGAAAAAAGAAATCATACTTTTACCTCCTAATTTACAGAAATTTTAAGTCATACAATATCGATTCTTCACTAGGATATGGAAAATAGGTATTTTCATCCTCTGATCCTGGAAGTGTATATTGTTACAACCTTTTTAAACAAAAATTGCCATCACCTAGTAACTATTCAGAACTTATACAGACAGTGTGCATGTTACAAGTTTGAGTTCCTTTTTAATTAAAGAAAAGAGAAATTTGCAAAGTTAAAACCATTTATTCAGAAAGGAGAGTGTTTGGGCAATGATAAAGAGAGAAAATTACTTGGTACAGTTTTATGTATATAAACATACAGCAATATGTATAAATTAAAATATTTTAATAATTTTAAGCATAAATTTTGTTATCTGTTTTTTAAGCATCGTATGTTAACAATCTTTGGAAGAATTGTGTGTATTTAAATGTGATCAAGGAACAATGTATATTATCTTTTATGTGTTTATAAAAAGAGGCTTTGAAGAATGGCTTCATATTTTCTGTGATCTCCTGGCCCTGTTCCCTTCCACCCAGTTTATCTGGATCCTCTCTTTCTTTTCACCTGTTGCCCATATCTTGATCAATTTATATTCTACTTGCAGCGGATTCTCCTCACTGTGGGGTTGATCCAGGAAAGGAATTTTAGCTGGTTAGTTTTTCAGGTTCATGGGGTCCATGTTTTAACCCCATCAGACCTTGCTACAGACCCCTTGCACACACCCGCAACTTTCAGTGTGAAACACCCTCCCTGTTTCTGCTCTGTTCTCAGATAAGCCCACCCCCAACCTCTCTAGCGAGTACCTGCTGGCAATTCACTGACTCTCTTGAGTCCTCAGAATTTTCCTTGACTCTCTCTTCGCCCTTCTAAAAGGTACATACTCCACATAGGTCTTGGCTGTTCTGGGTTTGTCCCCAACTCTTGATTTTCTTATAGACATGAGCTTTTACTTTTGAATTTGCAATTCTCATTGTTTAGTCTATTTTTAATGGGGTGGGTTGTGGAATATTAGAAAAACATGCTGCCATTGTTGTAGCCCCAGAATCCTGTCTCTCTGAGGATATTAATGATTTTTTAAAATGTTAGTGTCCTTTTTTTCCCACTTTTAAAAAATGTGTTGAAATATATCACTCATATATGAACATACATTAACATGTTGTATAGTAATGATTGTGAAAGTACAAAACAAACATGTATGAATTCATATGGGCTTTCATACCTCACCCTACCACCAATACCTTCCATTGTTGTGAAACATTTAACTAATGATTAAAAAGCATTGTCAAAGTATTAATACCAACCAAAGTATTTTTCCACCAACCCACATTATTATTATATAATTTATATATAAACATACATAAACAACAAGTGTATAGTAAGAGTTGTGAACTTACAAAGCAAACAAGCAGAACATCATACAGGGGTCTCATACATCAATGCCCCACCAACACCTTGGATTGTTGTGAGACGTTTGTTACAAATTATGAAAGAATATTGTCAAAATCTTACTACTAATTATAGTCCTTATCTACATTTGGTGTATTATGCCCCAACCTACCCTATTATTATTTTTTAAGTATATATTTTATGACAGAAGTTGTTAACTTAGAAAACAATCATGCTCATGTGCAGAATTCCTAAACAACACCCTACTATCAACGCACCACACCATGGTGGGACATTTGTTACAGGTTATGAAATAATATCATCTGATTATTACCAGATCCATAGTGTATAGTTGGCACACATTTTCCAAACTCCCCCATTATCAACGCAGTACATCTTTGGCATAGATGCAAGAATATTACATTATTACTGCTAACCACAGTCCATAGGTCATGCCAGTTGTATTTCGCCATGTTTCACCACATTCCCACCGCCCTGCGATAGTGATGTACATTTGCCCTAGCTAACAAAGGACACTCTTTCCTCTGTACCATCAACCACCGTTCTCATCTACCCCTGGATTTGCTGTGCTATTCAGTCCCTAGATTATTCTCTAGCATTCAATCAGTTGGCATTTACATCCCGACCATTTTCAGCCATGTCCCCATTTATAAACCAGTTGTTACTATGTATTACTACAACTCTGTACATGTCTACACTTTCAGAGTACAGTTAATTAAAACTTCTACATCAGTAGTCCATCTCAGTTCTCCTTTTATCTCCTTTAAGAATCCACCACCTACCACCAGGTCTTGAAGCTATTTTCCTACATTTTCTTCTAGAAGCTTTATGGTTCTTGCCTTCATACACAGGTTTTTGATAATTTTATGTTAGTTTTTGGATAAGGTGTGAGATAGGGGTCCTCTTTTCTTCTTTTGACTGTGGATATCCAGTTCTCTTAGCAACATTTGTTGAATGGACTGTTGTGCCTGAGCTGGGTGAGTTTGACAGGCTAGTCAAAATCACTTTACCATAGACGTGAAGGTCTGTTTCTAAACCATCAATTTGTTTCCATTGGTCTATGTGTCTGTCTTTATATCAGTACCATGCTGTTTTCACCATATTAGCTAGGTAATATGATTTGAAGTCCAGAAATGATAGTCCTCCAACTTTGCTTTTCATTTTTAAGATGTTTCTAGCTATTCGGGACCTCTTACCCTTCCAAATAAATTTCATAATCATGTTTTCCATTTATTTAAAAAATGCCAGTGGAATTTTTAACAAGATTAAATTGAAATTGTATATCAATTTGAGTAGAAATGACATCTTAATGATATTTAGTTTTCCAATCCATGAGCATGGAACGATCTTCCAATTATTTAGGCCTTTTTAAAATTTCTTTTAACATTCAGTTGTAGTTTTCTGAGTATGAGTGCTTTACAATGTTGGTTAAGTTTATTCCTGAATACTTAGGCTTTATCTGTCATATTTTATTTTCACCACTCCTTTGACAGTTTTACTTATTTTATTTATGTAATCTTCATTTCTACACTCTCTTCCAGGACTCTCTCTCTTTTCTTTTCTTTTCAGGCTGTAGCACCCACTTTAGTATTTCCTGCAAAACTGGTCTCTTGGTTACAAACTCTCTCAGATTCTGTTTATCTGTGAATATTCTAAACTCACCCTCATTTTTGAAAGACAATCATGCTGATGTAAGATTCTTGGATGGAAGTTTTTCTCTTGCAGTATATTAAGTATATCAGACCACTGTCTTCTTGCCTCCATGGTTTCTGGTGAGAAATCAGCACTTAATCTTAATGGGTATCCCTTATATGTTATGCATTGCTTTTCTCTTGCTGTTCTCAGAATTCTCTCTTTGTCTTTGTCATTTGACATTCTGATTATTACATGTCTCAGAGTTGGTCTATTTGGATTTTTTCAGATGGTAGTACATTGTGCTTCTTGGACATGGATATCTGTCCTTCAATAGGGTTGGGAAATTTTCTACCATTATTTCTTTAAATATTCCTTCCTCTCCTTTTCTCTTCTCTTCTCCTTCTGGGACACCCATGACATATATGTTTGCATATCTCTTTTTTTTTTTTTTTTAAAGATTTATTTATTTTTATTTTTATTTATTTAATTCCCCTCCCCTCCCCCGGTTGTCTGTTTTCTGTGTCTTTTTGCTGCGTCTTGTTTCTTGTTTCTTTGTCCGCTTCTGTTGTCGTCAGCGGCACTGGAAGTGTGGGCGGCACCATTCCTCGGCAGGCTGCTCCCTCCTTCGCGCTGGGCGGCTCTCCTTATGGGTGCACTCCTTGCGCGTGGGGCTCCCCTACGCGGGGGACACCCTGCATGGCGCGGCACTCCTTGCGCGCATCAGCACTGCGCATGGGCCAGCTCCACACGGGTCAAGGAGGCCCGGGGCTTGAACCGCGGGCCTCCCATGTGGTAGACGGACGCCCTAACCACTGGGCCAAAGTCCGTTTCCCTGCATATCTCTTGCTGTCATTTAGTTCCCTGAGACCCTGTTCAATTTTTTCCATTATTTTCTTCATCTATTCTATGTTCACTTTCAGAGCCCATTCTTCAAGCTCACCAATTCTTTCTTCTGCCTCCTCAAATCTGCTATTATATGATTCCAATGTATTTTTAATTTCACTTATTGTGACTTTCATTCCCATAAGATTTGTTATTTTTCTATGTATGCTTTCAAATTCTTTGTGCTCAACCAATGTCTTCTTTTTCTTTTTAATATTTATTTTTTTAAAATTTCTCTCCCCTCCCGCCCCCCTCCCCAATTGTCTGGTGGTCTCTGTGTCCATTTGCTGTGTGTTCTTCTGTGACCACTTCTATCCTTATCAGCAGCACTGGGAATCTGTGTTTCTTTTTGTCGCATCATCTTGTGTCAGCTCTCCATGTGTGCAGTGCCATTCTTGGGCAGGCTGAACTTGCTTTCACACTGTGCGGCTCTCCTTACAGGGTGCACTCCTTGCACGTGGGGCTCCCCTACATGGGGGACACCCCTGCGTGGCACAGAACTCCTTGCGTGCATCAACACTGTGCATGGGCCAGCTCCACATGGGCCAAGGAGGCCTGGGGTTTGAACCGTGGACCTCCCATGTGGTAGGTGGATGCCCTATCCATTGGACTAAATCCGTTCCCCTGTCAGTTTCTTGTTTCATTGAAAAGTCTCTGATTCCAAATACTGGCAATTGTGAAGATTCAAGCCAAGGAGAGGAACAGGGGAAACAGGCAGAGATGTTGATTCCTGAGGTCTAACTCTTCCATGCCTCGTTTCTCTTTATTCAGTTTTTTTTTTAATTTTTAAATTTTTCTTTAATTCTTTTTCTTAAAAGATATATAGATCACAAAAAAATGTTACATTAAAAAATATAAGAGGTTCCCTTATACCCCACTCCCCTCTTCCCCCACTCCTCCCACATCAACAACCTCTGTCATCATTGTGGCACATTCATTGCATTTGGTGAATACGTATTGGAGCAATGGTACATGGCATGGATCATAGTTTACATTGTAGTTTACACTCTCCCCGCATCCTCTTTTATTTAGTTTGAAGTTTAGGTTGTGCTTGCTTTACGTCACACATGGCAATAAGCACTGCTGCCACTTGGAAGTTATTAACGACAGAATAATAAAATAATGTAAATTATTACTTATTATGGGGTTCCTATTATATATATATATTTTTAAAGATTTATCTATTTATTTGTTTCTCTCCCCTTACCCCGACCCCCCACCCCAGTTGTCTGTTCTCTGTGTCCATTTGCTGCATCTTCTTTGTACACTTCTATTGTTGTCAGCAGCATGGGAATCTGTGTTTCACTTTTTGTTGCGTCATCTTGTTGTGTCAGCTCTCCGCGTGTGCAGCGCCATTCCTGGGCAAGCTGCACTTTCTTTCGCACTGGGCGGCTCTCCTTACAGGGTGCACTCCTTGCATGTGGGGCTCCCCTATGCGGGGACACCCCTACGTGGCAGGGCACTCCTTGCGTGCATCAGCACTGCCCATGGGCCAGCTCCACATGGGTCAAGGATGCCCGGGGATTGAACCATGGACCTCCCATGTGGCAGATGGATGCCCTAACCACTGGGCCAAGTCCACTTCCCCCTATTATATTATTAGCCGAATGTAGACTATTTAGTCCATTGTTCAAAGTACATATAAACAATTTTGACATAAATGCATTGATTTAAGCAATTGAAAAGTTACAGTGGGGGACAAGCTTCAGTCTTCCCAATGCATAAATGTATCAGAAATGTGAAGAGTTGTTGGCAATCAGAGTCTGGAGAGATGAAGGGGGAGGCAGGAATAGCATTCACAGGGCCCTGAGCAAATCCTCTGCACATGCTCCCTGCCGACCCAAGAACTAGGGCACAGGGTGGGGCCAGGGCATAGGGCAGAGGGGGACAATGCCTATCTACAGGCCGACTTAGTGCTCTACTAGGCACATCAGTGAGGGGACCTCCAGTCTAGCATCAGGAAGGGCTCCAGGAAGGGCTCCATTCATGGAGGCTAGTCCTACAGTCTCTAAATAAATTATTGTTTTTTTTCTCAGGTGTATTATTTTATAGCAGTCAGTTCAGCTAACACTAAACCTGCAATTCTGGCATGAGGTCATACTCAAGCTGAAAAAGTTTAGCCTTCATGATGGAATGGCACACAGCTCCTGGTGTGGGAGTCTGTTGGCCATTCACCCATGGACCCCTGACCAATATGCCCTACATTGGGATGTGCTTCAGTTCTCTGTGCATTTATGAGACCTATAAGCTCACCATTCAACTTACAGCTATTCACAGCTTACATAATGTAAGGTCTACACAGAGCTTTTCCCTGTGAAATGTACCCTTCTACTTTCTGTAGGATATTTTTCCCAACTTTTACAGCAGTGGTTTACATCTGCCCAGATGCCTTTCTTCTCCTTCCTACTCCTTCTGCCTCTGCTTCTTAGAGGGTCCTGTGCCTAGCTCATTAGACACATTTTGTGCATCATGGTTGGAAGGATGAAGGACATACAGTCATCACAGAGGAAGGCCCAGCTTTCTCAGTGACTCAGTTCAGAGCCTTCTGTGGGCCCCTCTGCTGGTGACACCTTGGCCCTGCCTGGCCATTTGAGGATCCAACTCTGAGTCCTGCTTTGCTTTTTTGAAAAATTGGCTCAAAACTACCTTTTTACATGCCAAAGATAACCTGTGTGAGGGTCAGAGGACAGCTGTTGGCAGGAAGGATGCGATAACCTTGCTGGAGCAGCTGCTAGAAAGACAGAGAGAGGAAACAGTGGGAGGCATGGCAGGGCATCCATGCCCCAGATAGGTGCTACCAGAAAACCAGGGATATCCTTGGTTCTCCACCAGAGACAAGAGTCTTAGAAGGAGAGGAAGGGAAGGAGGGCCTGGTTTGGAGGGGAGGCCTGGTGATGGGGATGGGGCTGTTGTACCTATACTATCCCGAGTGGCCTCTTTCCTACGGGTGGACCCAGGCCCATCCCTCTCAATTCCATGGAGCCTGCCCTGTGGCTGTACTTCTCCTGCCAGTTTTCCTGATATTCTTTTTATCCTGGCAGTTGTCCTTCCTATGGCTCTTTTTTGTGGTCTTCTATGCACCCAGCAAAGTTCTCACTCTTGCATTTAAAGCCACCCTGGGAGCCCTGAAAAGCACAGTCCTGGTTCCAGGGCATAGGTGGGGCCAGAACCTGCAGGTCTTAGCTAACCAGGATAATCATGCAGTGGACCACTTGGACATTTACTGAAGGGTTCACTGATGGTGGACCTCCCTCCTTGCCCTTTGAGGCTTCCACTTTGATGCTATCACAGCTTCCTGTTTGAGTTTTCATCCTTGCTCCAACATGGTCTTTGCAGACAGATGTCCTTTAGCCGTAGGTAATTTTCTAGGATGTAGCATCTCTCCTGAGCTGGGTGGATGGCTGAGCCTGTTCACCTCAAGTGGCTTTGGCCCTCCAGGATGGCCCTTTGTCCTGCTAAATGTGAATTAGAGGAGGAGAAATGTCCAGGTGGTTCTTGCAGAAATGATGTCTATTTCTCCAGTGTCAGATATTGGAACAGTAAGCTGGAACTATATCCTGGACCTGGGCAGCTGAGTAGCTACCCCTCTCTACCATAATAGACACAGTAGGGACCACCCAAGTCAAAGAGAGGAAACGCCATGGAGCAGAGAAAGTGAGAAAGCTGTGAGTCAGCTGATGTGTGTGTTGCAGAGGTCTGAGGTTGTGGGGGAGACCTCAAAGGGGAGGTAGGCTTATGAATCCTCTCCCCTTGTGGTGTGGACAAACCATGCTGTTAAATGGGCAGTGGCTGGGAGCAGTACTCTGTGTTCCCAGGTTCCAAAGAGTCCGAAAGTTTTAATTTCCAGTCTGGACTTCCAGGTCTAACTTCCTAACAGTGTATGTGCCAGGTAGGAGGATGGAATGCACTCTGCTGAACAGTGGGTTAGCTTGATATGTAATCATCATGTATCTGCATGTACCACATATAGACTCCATTGTCCTCCCTGTCTGGGCCCATGGATGTCAGAGAACTGGTTATACCTGTGTGTCATGTCTAGGAGAGGAGTGCTTGGTCCATAGCTCACTGCTATCTCCTTTGAATTTCTCATGGATGACAATCACTTCCTTACTGGTCACAAAGGAAGAGTTCCTGCTGAACAGTTTCACTCCTTAAAATGTTTTTGACTGAGGTGAAAATAACTTACATTGAAATGCATGGCTCTTAAGATTACAATTCAGTGAGTTTGGGGGATGTGCACACTCATGTAACCAACGCCCAACTCAAAACTAGAACATTTCCATCATCCCAGAAGTTTCCCTCATCCCCCTCCATTTTGTCCCCTCCTCTCACAAGCAACCACTGTTCTGATTTTCCTCACCACCGATTACTTTTGTCTGTTCTTGAACATCATGTCAAGAATTCATACATATGGAACACTGGGGGCTGGTTTCTTTCACACACATGGTATCTGTGATGTTCACCCATATTGTATGGATTAGCCACTTATCTTTTTATATTGCTGAGGACTATTCCATTTATGAATAAGTAAGGTTTTTTAAAAAATTTAAAAAATATTTATATAATGTTTTGCTTAATCATTCTCCTGTTCTTGTACATTTGAACTGATTACCTGATTATAGCCTGGGTTTTGTAAAAAGAAAACAAAATAGAGTTACTATGGATAAGAGATTAAAATAGAGTCAGGTGGTCATTCTGGAGATTGCTCTAATGCAAATATTAGCAAGATGTCACAAACTGCCAAAATACGCAAAGTCTCAAGCAACACTGTTCCTAAAACCCCAAAGACATCTAGACACCATTAGCAAACTACACGATAAAGAACTCAGTAAACTATTAACCTGAAGGACAATTGATGCACCCCAAATATCCACTGAACACAAACAACTTATGCAGTCTTCATTCTATCTAAATCCCTTGCCTGGAAATGCCAAGACAGGACACAATTTGGGTTGCTACCTGAATCTGTGCTTCCTGATTTCAATTCTAAGACTCAAAATAAATGCCTTGGTTGCTTTGCAGCTCAGTTTGTTATTTCTCGCTTGGCACAATATTAAGACTAAAGTTGGCAGACACAGAGTGGCAGAGCAGGGACTTTTAGAGAGAGTTGCCTTCACTAGAAAAATGAAAGAGCTGAAAAAAGAAACTGGAATAAGCTTTGATGGATCTAAGAGGGACCAGCGCAAGAAAACTGGCCTGTTTCCATCCTGTGGGCAGCCAGGCTGACAGCCTTCCCCAGCATCCACCTGCACATAAAGAGAGTATGTATTTTTCCTTCTGTTTGTGGACATTTCCTGGTCTGGCATGGTCTAGACTCTGACCTTGGTTTCATCCCCATCAGCAGCAGGTGCTTCTGGCTTCACAGGAGCATCTACCAGGACTTAAAGACCCAGTGCACCTTTTCATTGACTGTGTTTCTAACTTCTCTTTCTTGTGTTGTTTACACTGGCAGATCCCTGAGTGCCCAGTGCAGATTAGCCTCAGTTTCCCTCAGAAGCAGTGTGTTCTGGCCTTACACCAGCATCTTCATAGACATAAACAGCAAGTGTATCTCTTTCTCTTTTATTCTATATTTGGGTTCATTTTTGTCATTCTCTGATTTATCATTTTGGTCTGACAGATCTCTGAGGGCTGAGCAGACATGGTGGCCTAGGTTTTGACCTTGAAAGCACAACTTATGGCTTCCCACCAGCACATAACAAGAGACTTGGAGAGAGAGTGCACTTTTTCCCCATGTTTTTCTGTGGGTGTTTTTATCTGATTATTAGTAATTTTTCCTTTACTCTCTGTCCTCCTCTCTCTTTTTTTTCCCTGCTTTTTCCCTTCTTTTCCTTAGACAGTGGAATGAAGACTGGGAGAACTAGATCTCCAGAGTGACCAATGCAGCCTAATGTCCAGCATGTTCACTTCTCAACAAATGTATGTAAAGCATATAAAGAGGCAGGAAAATATTATTCAGTCAGGGAGGAAAATAAGTTGATGGAAAATATTGCAAATGAAGTACAGTCTCTGGAATTACTAACCAAAGATACTAGAACATCTATCATAAATAGGATCAGTGAACTAAAGGAAAACATGGAAAAAACTAAAGGAAATTAGGAAAAATATACAAAAAAATTGAAAATTTCAATAATTAGATGAAAATTACAAAATAAAGTCAAATAGAAATTTAGGAACTCAAAAGTACAGCAACTGAAGTGAAAAATTCAATAGCAGATTGAATTGAAATTCAAGAGCAGATTGGAGGAAGAAGAAAGAATCAGTGAAAGACAAAATTGAAATTGTCCAGGTTAAGGAGCAGAAGAGAAAAGATTGAGAAAAAAAAGTACAGAGCTTGAGTAAGCTGTTGAACACAACCAAGTGTACCAATATATACGTAATAGGAGTCTCCAAAGAACACAGAGAGATAAAGGGTCAGAAAAATATTTAAACTAACACTGGCAGAAAAACTTCCAAAATCTGATGGAAGGCATGAATATACAAATCCAAGATACTCTAGGAATGCTAAGCAAAATAAAGGTAAATAGATCTACATTGATGCAGAAGAGTTGCAACTGTTACAGGGAAGGATTACTGGTTTGGGGTGTCAGTGGTGGGGGGATGTGTAGGGAGAGTGCCCCTGGGGCATGCCTCTGAGGAATATAAATGTGTTCGTGTCATGGTCTCCACACAATAACCAACAGAATATTGAATCCCATCCTAAAGAATCCTACTACATTCTTTCACAGAGTGCCAAGAATCTCTAAAGTACATGGATAGTGCCTAGTGAAGGAGGACAGACCAATAAACCAGGCCCTTCATATAGATGCTTCTACTTATGAACCTTGTTCTTGAGAAATTGAACCTTACCCTAGTTATACATATTGCCTAAGAGTTACCTCCTGAAAGCCTTTTTGTTGCTTAAATGTGGCCTCTCTAAAAGATAAACTCACTACCTTCTCCCCAGCATGAGAAATAACTCCTGGGGTTAAGCCTTCCTGGCACCAAAGAATTATTACCAAGTGCCAACGAGTGATGTATTTGGAAAAAGACCTAGACCAAAAGGGGGAAATATTAAGTAAAAGTGCTGGAGAGGGTTTCTAATATTGGAGAGGATCCCCAACGGTTTGCCTTATGATCCCCACCTGTTAGCTCTCAGGGAAACAATGATGAGGACTTTTGTTTGGAGTAATTGGGTACCAATGGGGAGCTCTGTTTAGAGTTATCTGTGCATAAGTGTAACCTCTAGAGTGGCCTCCTGACTCACTTTGAAATCTCTTAGTTGTGAAAACTCATTTGTACTTAATAACTTCCAAATAGGGCCGCATGACTAGAGTTTTGGCAGGGTCTTTCTGGCTTTGTTCTTAGTAGAGGCCTTTCTTCAGGGGCTTTCTGGGCAGTGTCTTATGGCCATGGTTTCTGCCAGGTCCAAGCTGTGACTCATCCTCCCTCATTCCCTATACTAATCTGCCTTAACTCCACCCCCCCCCCCAGAGAGTTTACACCCTTATTCTTAAGGGGGAGTTGAGGGGCAATGGTTTTCTATGCTATTGGCTAACTCTAGGGAGAGGTTGTGGTAGACCTGCTGGGTTTGGTATAAACTGTCAGTTCCAGTTCCCACAGCAGTGGTTATGCCTAGAATAGCTGAAGGGTGATGAGAAGAGGCACTGCCCTTTTAGTTATTGTATGTTGAGGTTTTCAGGACCATAGTAGATAGAGGGGTGATGTATGCTAGTGAGCATAAGCTGGTACAAAGGGGAGGAAAGGAGAGGTGGCCTTGTCTCTGCAAAGAAAGGAAATTCCATCTTGATAGTTTAAAATGACAGCAAATGTGAGATTGGTGAGCTGGAGCCCCCTTCAGAGCTTACAATTAGCAGCTCATTGGTTAACCTACTAGTATACAGTACTGACATACACCCATTGGGCCCTGGGTCATGAAACAGAATGCTTCTATGGGTGTCCCAGACAAGGGTGGCTCCTCTTCCCAGGCCATAGACATCTAGTTTATGACACACCCTCAAGTTCTTTTGTGGAGTATTTTGGTTAGCATAAGTTGTGTTTAGAGACACAGAATCACAAGAGCTAGCAGGGATTTCCCAACAGTACTGGCTAAGTATTTGAGTTCCTTATTATTCCTCCTCTAGACTATCAAGCCCCTAGTGGATCTTTGGTGCTGGTAAGCATTGTGGCATTCATGGGATGCCTGTTAAGTAGATATCTGGCTTGCCCTTCCCCTAGCAATAGGATGATGTAGTAGACTACATGAAGCTTCATTTGGGCTAGAGTTACAGTTATGTACTGGCTTTGACAAAGACACTACTTAACTTTTTTTCTTTAAGAGGTATTTCATACCATCTAATGGCTAGCGCTTAAACATCTCATCAGGTGCTTTTGGTAGTTGGCACTCCCTTGTACAGCAGACTTCACTAGGGATAAGTGCACCCAGCTGGCAATTCATTTAACTTTACCTATATTTTTAATATAACATTTATGCAATCTAAAACTTCTTTAAAAATAATTACTTGGATAAAAAAAGAAAGAGATCTACATCAAGGCATTTTATGATTAACCTGTTCAATGCCAAAGACAAAGTAATATTTTGGGCATCTGCTTATAGAATGGGGTAGGCAAAGCCCAGTCCAAAATAAATGTCTTTTCCTGCAAAGACTCATTTCTTGCCTCCTTCAGTTTTATTTGCCAACAATGTGTGGAGCCTTCCCTCAGGGAATCTGTCCCATACTTACCTGCAGTTTCTCTCTTGTTGGCAGATAGAAGGGTTCTTTTTGGAATTGTGTGCATCATAAGGTGCTAGAGGATTATGTCTAAATTCAATCCATCTCTGTGTACTGCAGTCCTCCAAGGCCCACTCATTTAATAGACCTAGATGGACGCTTCAGTTGAGCACACAGGGATATCATCTACTCATGGCTTCCAAAGACCTTCATAACCTGAAAGCAAATTCTTCTAATGGGCATATCTGACTTTAATGCATGCCTCACATTCCATGGTGATTCCCATGGGACCAAGCCCCTTACAGGTATGTTTAAAATGATTAGATATTAGATATGTTATAGCAACACAGACACGCTTAGAGAGGTGAAAGGCAGAAGTATATTGTACATATACAATTTTACAGGTATCACCAAGCAAGGTTGGGTCACAGAGTAAGCAAGCTGCATTGTCTGGAAAATCACTTAGTCTGATGGGTTTCACTTTTTTTAAAACAGTACTTGACAATGTGATTAGTCACTGAAAAATCGAGGGCTTCTTGGGTCTTTCATGGGTGGTGAGACTTTCCCAGCTCTGGTGTAGTTGGGACTCTTAACAATTGGTTAGGATGTGGGGGGTGAGTGACCTCTAACAGTGAACTCTTGAGCTGGGGAAATGTCTGAGGCGATGCCTTCTGTAGCAGTGAGCTCCTGGGTTGGCATGATGTCATCTGGGATGTGGGGCAGGAGATACACCTGGATTGATGAGGGTCCTGTTTTTGTAGCTCTATGGCATTAAAATGAGCCTGAACTTCTTGTAGAATGTGAAGAAAATATTAGGCCAAGTGCCTGACTTGCAAACATTTGTTATATAAAGGGACTTTGTGGGTGTACAGCTAGCAAAGATGTTGTAATTTGACAAAAGTTCCAGGACCCAATTAGCACAATTCAAGTCCCAATTAGTGGTAGCTAAATCTAAAAGCTCCTAACAGTCCAAGGTTTTGCCCAGATAGGTGATGAGAGGGAGTCAGTTACAAATAGGTTTCAAATCATATGGCCTGATTTTGGGTGCATGGCTAATAAAGTGCTAGGTTGTGTGGTAATTAAAATACCTGTGCTTTAGGTTTGCGCGCCAGCATTAGCCTGTAGTCATCCCCTACAATTTTTATAATTACTATGGATCATTTATCTCAGTAGTTGGTTCAGTTGGTGTTGGACTACCCAGCAAGAACTTGGGCTGCAGGGCTTGTATTAGTCAAATTCAGTGGGATGTGGACCTCAGCATTTCCTGTACTTCATTGAAACCATGGCTTATTTGAAGGATTTTATGTCTGGACTGCAAACCAATGCAAGCACCCAGACCAATAATAACAAAACCAAGAGCCAATAGAACAGTGTGCATCTGCATTCAATGGGCTCATTTCTGTTTTGCTGCTGCCCCCTCCTCCATGGCATGAATTATTACTTTGGAAGTTTTGTGTGGTTTCCTCATGGTGAATAGTGTTTTTGCTCCCTCATTGTTTGCTAATGTGATTATCATTTATCAAGCAGAGTTTCTTATTTCCCTTCTTAGCAGTACATACTACTATGGAAATGGCCCTGGAGAAATATTTTCAGTTCACTGAAGGAAATTGGTGGGAGGATATTAATCATCTATCCCTTATATCCTGAAAAATGTGGGACGTTTCTAGGAAGTGGAAATTTAGGTTTAAATGGGTCCTTTAACAAATTGTCCCATAACAGATGCTGGGACTCTATGATAATCTGTCATTAATGGGCTCCAGAAGAGTATCTGCCCTCAATGTCGCCTTCAGTCCTTGTGAGTGCTGAACAGAAAATCCTTACTCAGGAGGAAAGATATTATTGAAGGGTCCCATGTACACAGAATTCTCAAAAAGATGAAGCTGAGACATACTCCCTTTAAATACAGGAAAGGGCAATAGAAAGGCTTGTAAAAATTACTGTGTGGTGTAATACTTCCCAAAGGCCTTTAAATAAGAGAAATTACAGCAAGGGCAAAAATGATTGCCAAGCAACAACAAAGGCGGCGGAATGACGTCATCAATGCTGCGACAGAAGGCAGCCCAGAAAAAAAACTCCGCAGAGTTCAGGGAATATGCAGGCCAATTCCAGAACTCTTGAGGATGTTAGAGCTTGGAGAAGCACTTCACAAAGGCAGAACTGAAGAAAGAGGGAAAATATCAGGTAGGAATCTTCTGCGCCGATCTGCCCGTGCTCTTCCCCTCCCCTCGCCGCGTCCCGCACGAAGCGGGAGTTCTCCAGGGCAGCAGCAGCCGAGCCCTCTCACCCGGACACAGATTCTGTAGGCGCTCACAGCCGTGAGTCAGAGCCCACACGTACCCTATACGGCGACCTAAGTCCCTGAGACCCGGCTGGAGCCCAAGCTGCTGAGCAGTGGTGAAAGCAAAAGGGCCCCAGTGGGCTGGGGGAGAGGGAGAACTGCAGCAGAAAGGCGGCGGCCGGGCTCTGCCCTCGCTACGTTCGGCTACTGTCTCTGGAACTCCCTAAATGCAGAAGGGACTTCCCTGGAGGGACCCGCCGTTAGGGATTGACACCTCTGACTACTCAGGGCAGGATAGCCTAGCAGGGAGGCAACCTGAGGCAGAAAGGCTCACAGAAAAAAGTGGGGAGGGTTACACTGAACTGCTGTAAGACTGGAGGGTCCCAGAACTGAAAAGTGAAAGGAAAATGGGACACTGAGTGAGGGAGAGAGAGTTTAAAGAAATCATAGGCGCTGGGGGGAAAATGCTGCAGAAAACCAGACAGACCACAGCAAGATTCCTGGAGAAGGAACATAGGAAGGAAGCTGGGAACTTATGACAAGTTGTTCTCATGTTTCAAGTGCTGGGAAAAGGAGCTTTTGCAAGAGATAGTAACTTGGTTAAGCTTCAGGGTTTTTTTGTTTTCTTTTGTTTTGTTTTAAATTTTAAAAAATTTATTATAATTTTTTTAAAGATACATAAACCACAAAAAATGTTACAATAAAAAATATGAGGTTCCCAAATGAAGCAGGCTAGTAAGATAAGGATTCATAGATGGATCTGGAACCTGGCAGAGTCCACGTGGACATCAGTAGCCCCCAAGATGGCTGCTGGAAGACCCCCACCCCCAGGATTCTACTATCCAGAACAAAGACTTGTTCCTGGGAGCAAGGAAAAGCCCAGGATGTTCCCTAGGGACTTTATCATTGGGTCCTCACTAAGGACTTGATGGGTGAAGTAATCTATCAAAATAGGAAACCACTGGAACCCCCTCCCCTGCCATTAGCAAAGGGGTGGAATAATTAACAGTTTAAAAGCCAGGCACTGGCCTGAGCGTGGGCTCTTGCCTGTGGACCCATCCTGCCCTCGGTGTACCGTCCTCGTCATTTTTTCCTCTCCCACGTGGCCATGCAAGTAAACCTGGGGATTTATAATCTATAATGGGGAATTGTAGCTTGTAAATCAGCCCTCTTCATCCCTTTTTACCCCCTTCCTCTCTACCTGGGATCTCTGCTCTGTTATTTTCTGTTACTTTCTCCGATTTCTCTTCCCTTCCTACCTGAATAAATTACTGGCCTAACTCACCTACCATGTTCTCGAAATTCGTTTTTGCAGCATAGCCAAGAACCTAGATAAAACCCAGTAATACATTTACCCCACTCCCCACACTCCCCACTCCTCTCACATCAACAATTAATTTCATTAGTGTGGTACATCCATTGCATATGATGAGTACGTTTTGGAGCATTGCTACACAGCATGGATTATAGTTTACGTTGTAGGTGACACACTCTCCCATTCCATTCAGTGGGTTTTGGTAGGATAAATAATGTCCTGCAGTATCATTCAGGACAACTCCAAGTTGCAAAAATGCCCCAATATCACACCTCTTCCCTTTCCCTGCACTCAGAAACTTCCTTGGCCACCGTCTCCACATTAATGATATAACTTCTTCCATTGGTTAAGCTTCAGTTTGCTGATGTGGGTTTTAGCCTGGGGGACTCCATGTAGGGCCTACTTTATTTAACAATTACTCCCATTTTGATTTGACTTTCAGCCATTGAGAGTTGTGATCAAATTTAAAGTGTTGAGCACAATTTTCAGTTACTGCCTAAGGTATTGTAGAAGTACTTGCAGATTGTTTGCATGTTGGGCTCATAGGTGCTCATGATGTCAATTTTTCCTTGATTACCATTTTTTTGTCATCCCAGAAATAAATCATTTGTTGGTTCATAAGCAGATGGTGACACACATTCAAAACTCTTGGGAGAAAACAGTGAACCAGGGAGACTATAATGAGTACTATAAATGATAAAATGCCCAATGCCCACCTCATAGTATGGTCCTAAACCCAGGCCCCCATGATTTGAACCAACTGAAATCAAAGTGATCAAATCAGGGCCTACGGAAAACCTTACCTGTTTAAGCCATGTGGCTTTTAAAATTATTGCATGCAGTCACATCTTAGCATACCCAGAAGTGTTTATCCAAAGAAAACACAAATGCACCCCTTTTCAGCTAATAGGTAATCCAGTACAGCAATGCTATTGTCTAAAATAAGTTTATCTAATAAATATAATGACTTGCTGTGCAGCTATGGCTCTAGTAGTAGATTCAGTATTTTCTCCTATTGTGACTGATTTTTTTAAATCAGATTTTCATTTGTGTTAACCCCAAGCCAAGGTAGCAATAATCTGCCCAAAGAGGCAAACCCAGAATCATTAACTCCCTGGGTAAATCCTGTTTTGCCTAACAATGTAGATTGAGGGGAGTAGTCCAGTGAGAGTTTCAGATTGTTTATAAACTCCTAAGAGGCTGTGAGGAAACCAAGTGTACATTGTCCAGACATTTACCAGCTATTAAGGCAATTTACTTTCCAGGCAAATATCTTTATCAAAACCTTCACAGTAAAAATATACCCTGGCAGAGCAATATAACTGCAACCAAGATGATGATGCTTATAGATCCACTATTAGGAATACTGTCATTTGTCCTTAGTATCCAAAGGTCTTTGATATTCTGAGTACAAATTAGGAGCAAACCAAAATGTGTTTGTGCTGTCAGTCTTTTGCAGAGGCAGGGTCTTAAACCTGAATGTGAACATGCATTGTTAAGGTAACCTGTATTTTGTGGAGGCATGTGGACTACTGTAGTAAGGTCTCCAAGCTCTTCTATGGTATCTGTATAATAATCTAGACCAGTCTGCAGTGAAGATGATACTGAGCAAAAGCAGGTTCTTTCCCCCCAATGTAATTTTTTTAAACCTTATTTTTAAAGAAATATTAGATTATAGGAAAGTTACATAAAAAATATAGGGTTTTTCCATATACCCCATCCCCTCCACCTTTCACATTTTCTACCGCTATTAACATCTTACATTAGTGTGGTACATTTGTTACAACTGAATAAGTATTGAAGGATTGCTACTAACCATGGTCTATAGTTTACATTGTGGTTGATCTTATATCCTACCACTTTACTGAACTCATTCATCAGCTCTAGAAGCTTTGTTGTATATTTTTCAGGGCTTTCTACAAGTAGGATCATGTCATCTGCAAATAGTGAAATTTTTACTATTTACTTTCCAATTTAAATGCCTTTTATTTTGTTTTCTTGCTTAAGCTCAAGCAAGTACTTCTAATGCAATGTTAAATAAGGGTGGTGACAATTGGCCACCCTTGCTTGTTCACGATCTTAGAGGGAAAACCTTTAGTATTTCACCATTGAATATGATGCTAGCTGTGGTTTTTTCATATATACCTTTTATCATCTTGAGGAAGTTTCCTTCTCTTCCTATGTTCTGAAGTGTGTTTATCAAGGTTTCCAAGCTTTTCTGTGTATCTGTATAATTCTCTAGGCCAGGTGTGTCTATAGTGAGGTTGATACTGAGCAAAAGCAGGTTCTTTGCTCCCAATGTATTCTAAAGACCAATCCCTGAAACACCAGGGTTTCAAAGAAAGAAAGAAAGTTTATTTCTAGTTTAGCAAAGGAGGTCAGTGGTCTAAAGCCTAAAAATCTGCTCCCTAATTTTGGGGAGTTTAGGGTTTTTATGAATGTAGATGAGAGTGGCAAATAACCATAAGTAACCATCACCAAATCAGTCAAGAATAACCATAACAATAGTAGGTATATACAAGGGTGAGCCAAGTTTGAAATAATGATAAACAAGGGTGATGTTGATATGGCCAGTTTCATTAATTTCAGGCATTAGCTTTGGCTCTTCTATAATATACTCAAAAATCAGAAAAAAAGCATCTAGATAATAATTCAGTAATCATACTCTTTTATTTCTTAAGTCTTGGTTTCAAGGTCCATGAAAGTTTATAGCAGAGTAAAGAGGATGTTGGGTCTAATATTCATAATTGATTTGAAACAAATGATGCAGTTTGTTCCAAAGAGACAAGCATTTAAGATAAGAAAGAAATTTGTTATCAGTAGAAAAATGGGGTCCCCTGCAATGTGCCTAGATCATGGGTATGTCCCTTTGAAATATCTTCAGAGAAGTGGACAGTGACCTTTCCAGGCCAGTGCAAGGACCAATTATAGGGAAACAGAAAGGATTTAATGTATTATAAGTGTTAGTAAGGTAAAGTCTGTGTGAAGATTTGATCTGCCACCTTGGAAAGAAGAGGTCAGCCTCATGACATTGTCTCTTTCACTTCCTGACTAATTTGATTTTTAAGCTTCCAGAGTTTAGAACAAGTCCAGGAGTTTGATGGAGCTTTTTTTAGGTGAGTGATGTGGACCCATGGCTCAGCACCTTGTAATTTTAAGTTGCAGTGTCAGAAGTTAGGAGTACTTTACAGGGTTCCTTTTAATGAAGATCTGGGGCCATCTCTTGTCTGTGTCATTTCCAGTAGATCCATTATCCGGGTGCCAGATCATGATTAATGGGATGTCTGTTAGAGTCAGGAAAGGTGTACTTTACCTGTTGAAGATTTGGCATAATGCATTAAGGATTTGCAAATTGGGTCATGTCACACAGTGTGACAATAAGATCAGTTCCCATTTTTATTTCCAGAGACAGGCCTTCTAGTAACAAATTTATATGGGGGGAATTTGTGATTCCCAAAGGGAACATTAGGACTAAAAGTATAATTTTGATAGGTTCTTCTATTAATTTAGATGGTTTAAGGTTATAATCTAAGGTGTTTTCACATGAAAATATGCAAGGGCATTTTTTAAAAACATTCAGGCTCAGATCTATTTGTATGAGCACCTATCTTAATGATGGCAACCATAATGGGAGAGAAATGGGTGGAAGGAGATAATTTACTTGTCCACCATTTTCTATTGGCATACCAGAAGGAGTGAGCAACCACCCTCTTTGTTCCCATAGCATGCTGGCTGAAGTCATGAATTGTACCAAAAGTATACCTGTTAACATGATGCATGTTAACATAATTTCCTTCAATAAAAAACAGACTTGGGCAAGAGCATAGATTTGATCCTTTATGGCAGAAAAAAGTTTGGAAGCCTCTCACATTCAATTGTTCATATTATGTGGTAACTGCATAGCCTAATTGGCATTTATCATTGACGTTTCTACTATGATAACTATTAACAAATAGAATGACATTTGGGTTGATCATAAGAGCATATATGGAGTCGTACATTTTGTAGTTCCAAGTTTATAGTCATTGAGTTTGCCCTCATCAAATAGGGGTAGCAGAGTAGCAGGGTTAAGACCACTGTAGTATTTAGGTAAAGATTAGGAGGTAAAGTAGGAGGGTGTCATAAGAAGTCAGTTTTCTGGAGGAAAATGTTGGATCTGCTCAGAGTTAGGTTTGCTGAGGCTTTAACTAATTTGGCAGCTTCTGCTATAGAATTAACACAATTTGGGTAAACACAGGCAACTGTATCAAGATGCGGGCTCTAATACACAATAGATTTGGAATTTCCCCTGTGTTGTTAACACTCTTAAGACTTGCTTATATAACCATCAGCTCCAATTTTTTCCTTTTAACAAGGAAGACAGTTCCTGATTGAATATATGCAAGTAATAATGTTTCTGTAAATATAAGAATATTCAGTAAGAGTTTTCACATTCTGGACAGGTCAGACAGAGATAAAGATGAATGCTTTATGAACTTGAGATAGCTAAAGGTAGTAAGGGACTTGTATCTAGAAAATAGAACAATAAAACATTAGGAATGACCCAAACAAAACTGTAATCATTCTTTATCGGTTCATATAGCCCTAGGTAATTAATCTTTGTTTCATTAGTTCTTCTGTTAGAAATCCCATGAACCTATCAGCATCTTCACTAGAATTCTGGAGATCTTGGTTCACTCCAGTGGTATGCTGTCAGTGTTCTTTAAGGAATGTCATTAGAAGCTGGTGCCTCAGAGAACTTGGCATAGTCCTTTCCATAGGTCTCTGAGACAGTCGTTTTAGTTGAAGATGAATCACACTTGCCTATAGCTGATTAGAAGTGTTTTCAGAGAAGCATAAGAAGAAAAACTATTTGTAGACGACAAAAAACTTAAAATAGCCATGATCAACATATTGCTGTTTTACAAAAGTGAGAGATCTGATGAGAGTTCATGAAACATTATTTTGAGAACAACTGAAATTATGGTGAATAACACTACTTTTTCCCCCTAATATCAGACATATCAGTACTTGGCACAGCTCATGGACAGTGAGAATATTGACAAGTTTCTAAGAACTTTATATAATTTCTGAACTATTTAAATTAACAATATTTCATCCTATAAATTTAACCAACAGAAATTTACAAAAGCCTTTTTAATTTGGTAATACTTCCTATGCTACTGATAACATATGAAGTAAAACAACTTTTTGTACCTCTTTTTTTACAAGTGAAAGAAATGATCCTTTGTGATTTTCCAAGGTCCTTCTGGAAAATCCCAATGAGAGCTCGAGAGGAAGAAGATGTCTTTTATGGTTCAATTTTGGGAAGCAAAGTGATAAAAGTCAGATTTTCACATTTTGTTAGATAGGATCATGGGTAACTAAAACAATATTTAGTTCCCTACTTAATGAAAGTAACAATACTAGATAATAGATTTTAAAAGTAAAGAGAGAAGGTCATGTTACATTAAGAAAAATGCTTAATTATTGAAAAAGTGAGAATACTTGTTTTCTAAAACAATACAGATGGTAAGGCCAATATAAACACAGGAGATTATTCTGATTAGATACAGAATCTGCTTTCTAAACAGGTTACTCAAATGGTTATGAAATAGCTTTTATAAATTCTTTAGAACATCTCAATAATCTAAGAATACTTTGCCATTTTAACAGAAGGAAAACAAAATACTAGTTTTGCATGAAGATAAATGATAAGACTACTCTTTAAAATTGTATAAGCCTATCAAATCCCAACCAGCCTTGTCCATGGCAAATAAAATGCCTTTTCTACAAACCTACAACTTTCTATATCCATTCAGGATTGTCTGCCGTATTCCTGTTTCTCATTCTGCAAAAGTCATTTTACCTTAAGACAAAACTGTTTTCTTTCCCTTAACAAAATACATCCTGTATACCTTTTATATTTATTATAAGAAAGATCTTGGAAACTCTTTTAATGTGCTGTTGGATTCTATGTATATATATTTTGAGAATTTCATTAGAGAGATTGGTCTGTAATTTTCTAGTAGTTTCTTTATCTGACCTTGGTTTTAGTGTGATGTCGGTGTCATAAAATGTACTGGGTAATTTTTTCTCTCCTTCAATTTTTTTTTGGAAAGGTTTAAACAGGATTAGTGCTTATCCTTCCAGAAATGCTTGGTAGAATTCACCATGAAGCCAAATGGTCCTGGACTTATCTTTGTTGGGGGATTTTTAATAATTGACTCAATCTCTTTAAGTGTGATTGATTTGTTTAGTTTTTATATTTATTGCAGAGTCAATGTAGGTTGTTTGTGTGTGTTTAGGAATTTGTCCATTTCATCTAGTTTGTCTAATTTGTTGACATACAGTTTGTCGTAATATCCTCTTACGATAATTTTTGTTTCTGTGGGATCAGTTATAATGTTCCCTTTTTCATTTCTGATTTTATTAATTTACATCTTCTCTCTTTTTTTCTTTGTTAGTCTAGGTAAGAGTTTGTCAATTTTACTGATCTTCTCAAAGAGTCAACTTTTGGTTTTATTATCTCTTGTTTTTTTTTGTTCTCAATTTTATTTATTTCTACTCTAAACTTTTTTATTTCTTTCTGTATGCTTTGGGATAGGTTGCTATTATTTTCTTGTTCCTCCAGGTATTCACTTAGGTTTTTTTTTTAATACTATTTTTTTTTTAAGATTTATTTATTTATTTATTTCCCATTTCCCCCACCCCAGTTGTCTGTTCTCTGTGTCTTCTTTTGTCCGCTTCTGTTATTGTTAGTGGCATGGGAATCTGTGTTTCTTTTTGTTGCATCATCATGTTGTGTCATTTTTCCGTGTGGGTGGCGCCATTCTTAGGCAGGCTGCACTTTCTTTGGCACTGGGCAGCTCTCCTTACGGGGCGCACTCCTTGTGTGTGGGGCTCCCCTGTGCGGGTACACCCCTGCGTGGCAGGGCACTCCTTGCGCTCATCAGCACTGCACATGGGCCAGCTCCACGAGGGCCAAGGAGGCCCGGGGTTTGAACCACGGACCTCCCATGTGATAGACGGACGCCCTAACCACTGAGCCAAGTCCGCCGCCCACTTAGGTTTTTGATTTTAGGTCTCTCTTTCATTTTTATATTTTTATTTTTTCAGTATCTAATTTTTTTGTCTTTATTTATTTTTAATGTTACATTAAAAAAATGAGGTCCTCATATACCCACCCACCCCCCTTACTTCTCTTTTAATAAAGGTTAAGTTCCCTCTCAGCACTACCTTCACTGTATACCATGAGTTTTATAAGTTGTGTTCTCATTTTTTTTAACAAATCAATTTTATTTTTACATGCTAATAAAGCCTAAATCCATCCAAAGTGTACAATCAGTGGTATTCAGTATAATTACTTAAATGTACATTCATCACTTCAGTCATTTTTAGAGCATTTCCATTATGCCAATAATAATAAACAAAATGAACAAACAAAAAACTACCTCTCAATTTCTCTATGCTTCCCCTGCTGTTCTGTTCTTGTTTCATCTCCCTAGTTTATTTGTATTTATATTTTGTAAAAACATGCTTATATATATAATATCACTATTCATATTTCACATGTGGTTTCACTATGTTATATATTTCCATGTTACAATTTTTAGCTTTCCTTCTAGAAATATACATGACCTTACATATAACCTTTCAACCAGTGTCATACCCATATAATAACTCTGCTAATTTTAAACACTATGATGTGCTTTCACCATTTCTAATCATTTCCAAAGATTTACAAACAACCTTTTTACCAATTCTGCACAGATTAACCCTCATGTTTCCATTCTTTACCCTCATTTTATTTTCTGGTGACCTATATTCTAATTATTAATTCCTTGGGTTTACACAATATTATTTAGTTCATAATAGCACAGTCATACAGTATTTGTTCTTTTGTGCCTGACTTGCTTGACTAGACATAATGTCCCCCAGGTTCATCCATGTTGTCATGTTTCACAATTTCATTTCTTTTTAGCATTGCATAATATTACATCATGTGTTTATACCATAATTTGTTTATCCACTCATTGTTTGATGGACACATGGGGTGTTTCCAACTTTTGGCAATCATGAATAACACTGCTATGAACATCTGTGTCAGATGTCTGTCTGTATCACTGCTGTCAGTTTTTCCATATTCATTTTCTTTTTTCATAGTATATTTATCTGGATTTTGTATTAGGTTGATGATGGTTTCAAAGAATAAATGTGGTAGCATTCTTTCCTGTTCAATTTTTTGGAAGAGCTTGAGCAAGATTGGTATTGAATCATCTTTTAATGTTTGGTAGAATTCACCTTTGAAGCCATCTGGTTCTGGACATCTGGGAGGTTTTTGATGACTGTTTCAACATTACTTATGATGGGTTTGTTGAGGTCTTTTATTACTCTTAGGGTCAGTGTAAGAGGTTCTGGGAATTTGTCCATCTCATCTACATTGCCTTGTTTTTTTGGCATATAGTTGTTCATAGTATCCTCTTATGATCTCTCTTATTTCTGCAGGGTCAGTCATAATGTCTCCCCTCTCATTTTTTATTTTATATATTTGCATCTTCTCTCTCTTTTACTTTGTCAGTCTACCTTAGTTTTGTTGATTTTGTTGATCTCAAAGAATCAGCTATTATTGATTTCCAGCTTCATTCCATTATGATCTGAGAAGCTGCTTTGTATAATTTCGATTTTTTATATTTACTCTGTCCTACTTTGTGACCCATGTGCTCTATCATGGGGAAAGATCCATGAGCACTTGAGAAGAATAGATAGTCTTCTGGTTTAGGATGCAATGTTCTATTTATGTCTTTTAGTTTTAGCTCATTTATCATATTGTTCAAGTTTCTGTTTCCTAGTTTATCTTCTGTCTAGTTCTATGTATTGATATGAGCGACATGTTAAAGTCTCCAACTGTTGTTATAGAGATGTCTATAACTCCTTTCAGTTTTGCCAAAATTTGCCTAATGTATTTTGAGGCACCATGGTTAGTTGCATATATATTTATGACTGTTACTCTTTCCTGGTGGATTATCCCTTTTATTTTTATATAGTGGCCTTCCGTCTCTCATAAAACTTTTTTGCATTTAAAGTCTTATTCTTCCAATATTAATATAGCTATCCCTGCTGGGTTTTTGTTTGGTTACTCTTTGTGTGAAATATCTTTTCCCAATCTTTAGTTTTCAGTGTTAATGTGTCTCTGGGTCGGTAAGTCTCTTGTGGACAGCATATGGATGGCTCATTTAAAAAAAAATCCATTTTGCCAACCTATATCCTTTGGAGAGTTTAATCCATTCACATTAAATGTTATTACTATAAATGCCTTATTTACTTCCATTTTCTCTTTTAGCTTTCATATGTCATATCTTATTCTCCTCTGTCCTTTTACTCTTTTTACTCTTTTGAGTATCCTTTCTGATTGTCTCCACTTCTATACTCTCCTCTAAGCCTCTTTCTCCTTCCTTTCCTTTTGGGCTGTAGAACTCCTCTTAGTACTGCCTGCAGAGCTGGATTCTTGTTTACAAACTTTTTTAGTTTCTATTTATTTATATTTTTAATTCACCTTCAGATTTGAAGGATGATTTTGCCAGATAAAGAATTCTTGGCTGGCAGAACCCCAACAGTTTACCATACAGAAATAGGAAACTCAGTTACTAAATTTATTAGGAAGGGAAAGGGAACCTGAAAAAGAAGAGGGAAGTAGCAGGACTTACACTTCCTGCCCTTGAAATGTATTACAAAGCTACAGTGGTCAAAACAACAAGGTATTAGTGTAAAGATAGACACATTGATCAGTGGAATAGAATTGAGAGTTCAGAAATAGAACCTTATCTCTATGGTCAACTGGTTTTTGACAAGCTTACTAAGTCCACTTTCCTGGGACTAAACAGTCTCCTCATCAAATGTTGCTGGGAGAACTGGATATCCATAAACAAAAAAATGAAAGAGAACCCCTCTCTCATGCAACTCAAAATAGATCAATGATCTAAATATAAACTCCTAGAAGATAAAAAAAAAAAATCTTCAAGATATTATGGTAGATGGGGTCTCTTAAACCTTATACCCAAAGCATGAACATCAAAAGATAAAATAGATAAATGGGACCTTCCCAAAAATAAATACTTTTTGTACCTCAAAAGATTTTGTCAAGAGGCTAAAAAGGCATCTGACTCAATGAGAGAAATATTTAGAAACCACATATCCAATAAGGTTTGATTTACATGTTATATAAAGAGATCTCACAACTCAACTTCAAAAAGTAAATGACCCAATTTAAAAAATGGACTAAAGAATTGAATAGATATTTTTCCAGAGAAGAAATAGAAATGGTGAAAAACACATGAAAAAATGTTAAACATCTCTAGCTATTAGGGAAATGCAAGTCAAAGCTACAATGAGATACTATTTCCCACCTATTAGAATGTACACTATTAAAGTGACAGAAATCTACAAGTGCTGGAGAGGATGTGGAGAGATAGAAATGCTTATTCACTATTGATGGGAATGTAGAAGGGTCCAGGCACTTTGGATGACTGACAGTTTCTAATGAAGTTAAATATAGATCCGCCATGTGACCCAGCAATACTACTACTAGGTATATACCCAGAAGAACTGAGAGCAGTAACACAGACATCTGCAAACAAATGTTCATGGCAGCATTATTCACAATTACCAGAATATGGAAATATCCTGGGTGTCCATCAACTGATGAGTGGACAAATAAACTGTTGTGTGTGTGTGTGTGTGTGTGTGTATGATGGATTATTATTAAGCTGTGAGAAGAATTTAGTTGTGAAGCAACACACCATGGATGAACCTGTAGGACAGAATGTTTAGTGAAGCAAGCCAGACACAAAAGGACAAATATTGTATGATTGTGCTATTATGAATTAAATATAATGAGCTAACTCCTGGGATATAGGTCCCCCCAGAAATGGAATGAGTATAAATAATAGAAAGCTGAGTTTTAATCTGTGCAGAATTGGCTAAAAAAATGTTGTTCATAAATCTTTAGAAATTAATTGAAATGGTGAAAGCACATCATATTGTTTGTAACTAGCAGTGCTAATGTATGGGTGTGATAGTGGTGGAAGGGGAAGGTTTAAGGCCCTGTATATCACTAGATGGTAAGCTAAAAATGAAATATGGTACTGTATAGCATAGCAAACACTCATGTGAAAAATGAGTATGGGTAATATTACATATATAGGTCTTTTTTTGGTATCAGAATAAATGTACATTAATATCAGATGACATTAATACCAGGGTGATAGTTGGGCAAAAATACAACCAAAGCAAACTATGAACAGCAGTGTATAGTGATATATTAATAATCTTCCATCAATGGGGAAAAAAGGTAATATGCTAAGTGAAAGAAACTGGACAAAAGTCCTACATATTGTTTGACTCCATCTATACAAAATATAAATACAAATAAATTGCAGAGACAGAACTAGAATCACAGTTATATATGGCCGGGGCAGGAGAGATTGAGAGGTGGCTACTAAGGAGTAGAGGTTTTTTATTATTATTATTGGAGTAATGAAAGGACTCTAATATTGAAGTGATGAAAGCATAAATGCACAGCTTTGTGATTATACCAGGTATTATTTATTGTATACTTTGGATAGTTGTATTCTTTATGAATATGTCTCAATAAAACTGATTTAAAAAAATATTTTGGACACCATCTTATCCGAACATCCTGTGAAACACAATTTACGTTTTTGATCATCTTAAGGATCTAGTAGATATAATGCTATATTATTTGATTAGAAAACCTATATAAGTTTAGGAAGAACACACTCAAGTAGAATAAAACTGTATGATTATATTGTACTTCATATTGTTAATTCCAAAGACATAGCTATTTTTAATTTATTTATAAAATTAGTCCTCTTTGCCTAGGGTTTACCTGAATTATGTCAAATTTAATTTTCTTCAAAATTTTGGATTTAGTTCTATGAATACCTGTACTTGAAATAGTAGAAGTTTGGTTTCCTTAATTTCTGAAACTATATAATTTACATATACGTGCTTATTTATCTTTAAGCCAACTTACACAAAGCATCTTTAAGGAGTTTCATAATTTAATTTGTTAATATTCAGTGGTAGGGAAATATTATACACCAAACACACAGGCACAAATAGAGAGCTTATATGTTCAATTAAAAATAATTTAGCCATTTGTCAGATATAGAAACAGAAATAAAGATAATATAAATATTGCATCCTTTGATGAAACTATTTTTTAATCTTGCATTTTCTTAGTAAACACTGAGTACCAATTAAAGTACGTATTCCACTCAGCTGTTTAGTTTGGGAGCCGCTTTTCTGGAGTGACCAGTATTGTTGTCTAATTGTATGCTCTTCAGAATGGATACTGAAATTCCTCATTGTCTTTGGTGAAATTTTTGCCATTTTGTTAGATTGGCACAGCTTCCAGCCCCATAAAGCTTGAAGATGTAATATGCCAGAGCACCAGCGTGTAGAGAGTCAAAGTTTTTAAATAAAGAAGAGGAGCCCATCTTTATTTTTTCACTTCTTGCCTTGTGCACAGGACACTGAAACCAGTAGTAGCAGAAATGAAACTGGTCTGTACCAAATGGCTCGGGACTTAGGCTCAAATTTTTAACTTTCTTGTCAGTAAGATTGACCCACCAACTTTGGACCGAGAACTAGTGAGATCAGAAAGCTCAAATTCAAAAATAATGGTCCTCAGATCTGAGAGAGACTCATCTTTGAGCCTTGGAGATAGTGGGGAAGAAGGAGAGCTCTATGTGTCCAGCAGGCACTTTTGTCTGTCTTCTTATCTCTAGAGTCATCAGCAGTCAACTTCAGATCCTGTACTCATAGCCTACACTGCCAAAAAAAACACAAAAAACCCCAACAAACAAAAACCAAAATCCAAAAGAAATTTTTTTCTGAAACTCACAGCTTTATTAACTGATTCATGATTCATGAATAAAGCAACAGTCAATCCGTAAAATGGAGGGGAGCTCAGAAAAGCAAGAGCAAGAAAGCTTCCATAGGCAAAGCAAGGTAATCTTAAAGAAATTGTTCTTATTGATTGATACAGGATAGTTTTCCTTACCTGGCTTAGCTTTGACTTGGAGAAGCTACGGTACAGAAGAAAAAGGGAGCTGGTGAGTTATGATTGGCTGTTTTCATGTTTCAGGTTCTGGGATAGGAGCACTTAGTGAAAAGAACTTAGTTAAGCTTTGGTTTGCTGACATGGGGCTTAGCAAGATGGAATCCATGTAACTTATTTATCATCTGTTAGACTATATCTCTTCTTATTTTGACAATAAAATTTCTTACTAATTTCTCAGAGAAGTAGAAAAACTTCAGTTATTGAAAAAAATATATACTAAAGTACCACATCTTGCAAAAGAAATTCTACCTTTAAAGAGCTTGTGGACCCACTATACAAATATTTCATACAATAGGATAGAGGAAAACCTCAAAAATTTGAAAGGGATAAACAGTATTTCCAATTCATAGGGAAATGAAACCAGAAAATAATGACAAATATGGAAAATATAACATATGAACTGAAAATTAATGGGGAAAGCTCTTCTAAATAACCTTGTCAAGAATTAAAAAAATGTACATTATGAAAACAGCCGTAATAGTTAAATACATTACCAGATTCACAAATCTAAACCAATATTCCTGAGAAAATTTTTGGTCTTATACTATGAAAAATACTTACATAATTAAAATAAATGATTAAATGATATAGGCACCTACATTAAAAAGTATAAAAGATACAGTAAAACATTATTTGAGGAAAGATGTAGAAGGGAATTAATAGGCAAAAGATCACTTATAAATGGAAAAGATTTGAAGAACTATATAGGATTCAGATCAATATGATTAATAGTACTCGCAGCAATGATTATAGTGTTCTGTATCTGCACAGTCCATTATAGAATACACTATCCACATGTGGCTATTGGGCACTTGAAATTTGGATAGTGCTACTGAAACACTAACTTATTTGTTTTATATAATTGAATTAATTTAAATTTAATAGTCAGATATGGCTGTTGCTTTCAGTATTGAACATCAAGTACTTAGACTCTTGGAGGAATCAAAAGTAAGGAAATAGATTCAAAACAAAAATGGATAAAGGGTGCAAATAGTTAAAAATAAGAAATGAGTATGGTGAGGCAGAAGTTCCACAGTATGGAAGACATTTTCTTTGGTATAGAAAAATGTCTGAATATAGACAGGACTTATAAAAGTGCAAGTAAATTAGGCCTGCTCACATCTATTGTTTGGAGAACTCAACAGAACCCCAAATTGGAAGACATGGGAAGACCAGGTAGGTTCCAAAAGAAAGGAGGACTTTGCTTACGTCCCAAAGTCTGCCCCTGTTCATCTTCTAAAGGTGAATATAACCTATTTTTGCATAACGTTTTTTTAAATCGTATTTTTTTGAAGATATATACATCACACAAAAAAAGTTACATGAAAAAATACAAGAGGTTCCCATATGCCCCCTCCCCACCCCATTCCTCCCACACCAACAACCTCCCTCATCTTTGTTCACACTCATCGCACTTGGTGAACACATTTTGGGACACTGTTGCACTACACAGATAATAGTTTACCCTGTAGTTCGCACTCTCCCCCAGTACGTTCAGTGGGTTATGGCAGGATATATAAAGTCTAGCATCTGACCCTGCAATATCATTAAGGACAACTCAAAATCCCCAAAGTGCCCCCACATCACATCTCTTCTACCCTCACCCTGCCCACAGCAAGTACTGTGGCCACTTTCTCCACCTCGATGCTAAAATTTCTTCTATTACTCATCACAATAGTATTATAGTAGAATATCAGTATGTCTGCTCTAGTCCATATTTTGTTCCTCCATTCTGTGGTCCCTGGGATGGTGATATCCTCTCCACCTCTAGATCAAGAGGGGGCTTAGATTCCACATGGATGATGGATGCAATTCCTCTGCTTACAATTGTAGGCACTCTTGATTGCCTGGTGTGTGGTTGGCCATCTTCACCTCCCTGTTAACTGATCTGGGTAAGACCAAAGAACCAGAAAATAGGAGTCACCACTCTGCTGAGGCTCGGGGCCCAGCTGGTACATGGCCAGTCCAGAGATTGAAGTTTCCTGAGTATAGATGATCCCTAGCGCCAACCACAGGTTCAGTAAAAGTGTCAAAAGAGGCATGTGTGGAAAAGTCACACTGAGTCCAGCTCCATCACACTCAGGAGCACAACTTCCAAAGTAGGGCCCTCTGACATGGCACAGAGTTCCAAATCCATCTGCCATGACTATATACCCTGTGGATCTCTGGAGCCTTCAGGAGAAAAAGTACCTAGGATTGTATCTACTTTGGCTTTTTCTGGGATCCTGCTGAGGTGTGCATAAGCGCGACCCCTTTGATGACCTCCCGACTCTTTTTGGAAGACTCTTAGCCATATCAACTCATTTGTCTTTGCCATTTCCCCCTTTTATTCAAGGTCAAAGAGCAGTTTTTAATACTTGATCCAACTTGTAGGCTGAGATATTCTGCTGGTCTGAGTTGACCATTTTATTCGAGGTCTCTTTCTAGTTGCTTCTCCAGTTAGTAATTGGTAGTAATCCCTTGGCGCCAGGGAGGCTCAAAAGAACTGTATTCCAGAAGTCACACCCTAATTACATAGATAATAAAATTAGTCAGGCTTTATTCTGTGGGATACACACTGTTCATCTTGGTTGGATTTACCATATGATTTCAAAATTATAACCCTCAGATGATTTTGGACATGTAAGGCTATTGTGATGAAGAATAATGAAGAGTCATTCATTTCTTTATTCATTCAAAATTTCTTTTGATTGCATTATGTATACTAGGAAATATTCCAGGTCCTGGAGATACATCAGGAAATTATAATAACACACTAGTTCTCTATAGATAAAAGGCTGAAATTCTCTGAAATAATCTGAAAATAAAAATAAATGGAGGATAAATAAATATCAATATTTTCAGCAGGCCTACTGATGTGACAAAATGTAACAGGGTAGGGACATGTAGAATGGGGGATGGTAGTGGTAGGGTAAAAGCTACATAGTGCTCTAGAACAGGGTAAATATCTGAATAAATATTGAATGCCAATTTTATACTTGTTTTTGGATAAGAGGAAGTTATGTAAAAAATTATGGCACATATCACAGTACGGACATAATTTTGTCATTTCATTCACAATTGAATTGTGTAACTATGTACTGTTTGAGAGGACATTCAACACTAATGTTTGATAGGAATTCAAGGGTTTCCTTTATTGTACAGTGAATATGGTATCACTTATGTGTGAAAAATATGAGAAAATAAATGTTCATTAAAATTATAACTATTAATGATTATATTCACATTTATACATTAAAATATATGTTTTAGGTTTTAGAGAAAATTTGATTTCTTTGAATAAAACCATGCAATTTCTGTGGTGGACATTACCTGCACACTTGTTATTGAGGTGAAATTCACATAACAAAATTAACCACTTAAAAAGGAGTAATTGGCATTTAGTACATTCACAAAACATCAGCTTTATCTAATTTCAGAGACTTTTTTTTAAGGAGGTAATGGGGTTTGAACCCCGGGACCTTGTACTTGCAAAGCAGGGGCTCAGCCTCTGAGCTACATCTGCTTTGCATAATTTCAGAACATTTTGACCATCTCTAAAGGAAACCTCATTCTCCATGTTCTCCACTAATCTTATTTCTGTCCTTATAGATTTACTTATTCTGGATATTGCATATAAAATGAATCTTTTTAAAAATGTGACCTTTTGTATCTGGCTTCTTTCATTTAGCAGGTTTCCAAGATTTTTTCCACTTTATAACTTATACCATTACTTCATTCCTTTTCATGGCTGAACAAAATCCCAGTGTATGGACACAACATATTTTGGTTATTCATTCATTAGGTAACAGATATTTGGGTTAACTCTACCTGTTAGATATTGCAAATAATGCTGCTAAGAACATTTGTGTACAATTACTTGAATATCCCTCTTCAGTTTTGGGGTGTATATATCAAGGAAGAGAACTGCTGGATCATCTGCTAGTTTTGTGTATAACTTATTGAGGAACTTCTCAAATATTTTCTAAATTGTTTCACCATAGTACATACCCACCAGCAATGTAAAATGATTCCAATTCCTATATATCCTCACCAACAGTTATTTCAGTTTTTCAAAAAAGTATACCCACCCTGGCAGGTATGAGGTGGTGTCTTGTTGTGGTGTTGATTTGTGTATCACAAAAGATGAAAGATGTTGAGCATCATTTCATTGTCTGTCCAAATGCATATATTTCTTGAAGAAGTGTATATTTAAATACCTTGCCCATTTTTAATTAGATTGTTTTTTGTTAAGTGCTGCAGGACATATATATTTATATATATTCTGGGTATTAAGCCTTTCTCAGATTGGCAAGTATTTCCTCCCATTCTGTAGATTGTTTTTTTACTTTATTGAGAGGGAATTTTGATGAACAATAGTTTTTAATTTTTGTAAAATACAATTTTCTTTAGTTTCTAGTTCTTTTATTGTCATATCTAAGCATCAATTGCCATATCAAGAGACATGAAGATTTATCCCTGTATTTTCTTATGAGAGTTTTATAGTTTTGCTCTTACCTTTATCTCTAAATGAGTTAATTTTTTGTAAATGTTGTAAAGTAAGGATCAAAATTCATACTTTGCATGTACATAGCCAGTTGTTCCACCAACATTTTATGAAGAAGCCATTCTTTCCTGCATGGAGGATCTTGGTGCCATGTATGTTGAAAATTACTTGACCATAGCTGTAGGATTTATTCTTGGAGTATCTGTTGTATGCCATTTTTTATATGATTCCTTTTTCTTCTTTTTCAATATAATTTTAGATATTCAGGGTCTCTTAAAATTCCATGATTTTAAGGGTGAGCTTGTACATTTTTTTTAATGGCCTAAGGGATTTTGATAGGTATTGCATTATATCTCTAAATCATTTGAGAAAGTAACACTACCTTAATTATGTTAAATCTTCCATTCTAGGGGTACATGGGAGGAAGTTCACCTGGGGCATATCTATAAGGCATATAAATGTATTCAAGTGTTCATGGGGCATTGTTACAGTGGGTGGAGATTCATACAATAACTGAAAGAATATCAAATTCCCATCCTGGGGAGCTCTGCCACATTCTCTAATGGAACAGCAAGAATCGCCCAAGTATAGGAACAATGACCAGTGGAGGAGGATGGACCACTGATACTGGGCTCTTGATATTGATGACTGTACTTATGAACCTTTAGTTTTGAAATAGAAACTTATCCTAGTATTATAGGATGCCTAAGTGTTACCTGCTGAGAGCTTCCTTGTTCCTCAAATGTGGCCTCTCTCTAAGCTGAACTCAGCATATAAATACATTACCTTTCCCCCAGCAAGGGACATGATTCCCAGGGATGATCCTCCCTGGCACTGAGGGATTGCTACCAAGCACCATCTAGCAATGTAACTGGAAAAAAGACCTTGACCAAAAGTGGGGAAAGGCATAGACAAATGAGTTTATGTGGCGAAGAGACTTCAAAGTGAGTCGGGAGGTCATTCCAGAGGCTACACTTATCCACATGCCAACAGGATCTCATTGACTGCCAAAGTGAATTCTACCTCCTCAAATAGCAGGACTCCTGAGGGCTCTGAAGACATCCAGACAGTACAGGCATGGCATCCAGCTCAGGAGTTTGGTGTCCTGCCAGTGAGCCCTGCTTTGGAATTTATGCTCCACACTGTGACAGAATTAGACTCAGTTGTGGTTTCTCTACACATGGCTCTTCTGCCTCTTCTAGTTGAACCTGTAGTTGGTACTAGAGTTGACAGGTGTATGTCCACGAGATTTCGATCTTTGCTTTCCATGTGCCATCTGGGCCCCAAATCTCAACAGTTGCAACACCTCTCCAATTCATTGTACTCACCCAGGACAACTAACAAGAGGATGATGATGGACAATGCCCATCCCAAGGAACAGAGAGAGTCTGCAACTGCAAGGAAGATAGTTCCATCCATCTCCCCCATGGGATCTAAGCCCCCACTTGATTAGAGGTGAAGTGGCATCACCATTCCAGAGTCCTCAGGATTGGAGAATGATGGACTAGAATAGATTTACTGTTATTCTACTAGGAACTTAATGTGATTCTAGCAATAGAAGAACCTATATTAATGATATGGAAGCAGTGGCCACTGGAGGTTCTGGGGGAGGGAGAGGGAAAAACAGGTTTAATATGGGGGAGTTTTTGGGACTTGGGAATCATCCTGAGTGATATTACAATGACAGATACAGGCCATCATGGATATTGTCATAACTTGAAAGACTGTGTGGGAAAGAGTATAAGCTGCAGTGTAAACTATAGTCCATTCTTTATGGCAGTGCTCCAAAATGGGTTTGTCAGTTGTATGAAATGTATCACACTAATGAATGATGTTAACGTGGGCAAAATGGTGTGTGAGAGAACTGATTTGGGTATCGGTTGACCAGGAGAGTGCTCCTGACAAAACAGGATTTAGGACAACTAGTCAATGACAAACAGAAATCTCCTAAATCAATTCAGAGTTATGACTAAAGAGATGCAGGCTATTATGAAGACACTGGATGAGTATAAAGAGCAATTTGTATGCCTGCAAAGAAAAGTAACAGAGCTTACGGGAATGAATTACACAATGGGTGACACTAAAAACACATTACAAAAGGCAAAACAAAACAAAGCAAAAAAACAACAAAATTACAGGCATATAGCAATAGGCTTGAATTGGAGAACAGAATTGGTGAATTGGAGGACCAAGCACCTGAAATTGAAAAGATAATGGAAAAAATGGAACAGGGTCTCAGGGAATTGAATGACACTGCAAAAAGCACAAACATAGTGCTCTTGGTGTCCCAGAAGGAGAAGAGAAAGGAAAAGGATCAGAAAGAATACTTGCAGAAATAATAACTGAAAACTGTCTGACACTTGAAAGATATAAATATCAATATCCAAGAAGGACAAGGCACCCCAAACTGAATAAATCTTAATAGATCTACTCCAAGACACCTACTGTTTAGAATAACAAATATCAAAGATATAGAGAGGATTTTGAAAGCAAGAAGAGAAAAGCAAACCATCACATACAAGGGAACCTTAATAAGACAAAGTGCTGATCTCTCATCACAAACTGGAGGTGAGAGGAAAGTAGTATGATGTATTTAAGGTACTTTTAACTGAAAAATGGCCAGCCATGAATTCTTTATCCAGCAAAATTGTCTTTCAGAATCGAGGATGAGTTTAAAGTCTTCACAGACAAACAGAAACAGAATATTCTACCAAAAGACTGGATTTACAAAAGATACAAAAGGGGGGGGGGGGGGGTGGGGTGGACGACTACAGCCTGAAAGGAAAAGACAAGGGTGAGAGACTTGGAGAAAAGTATAAAAATGTTATTATTACGGGTAACTTAAATGCTTAAATGGTAAAAAATAGACAATAGTAAGGTATGACAGTGGAAAGCCAAAGGATAAAATGAACAGTAATAACATTGATTGCTAATGGATTGAATTCCCTAATTGAAAGACATAGACTGACAGTAAGGATAAAAAATATGAGTCATCTCTAGGCTGTCTACAAGAGACCCTCCTCAGATATATAGGCACAATGAGGCTGAAAGTGAAATGTTGGGGGAAAAAAATTCCATGCAAATAGTAACAAAAGATCTGTAGTAGCAATGCTAATATCAGACAAAATAGATTTAAAATGCAATACTGTTTTAAGAAGTGAAGGTAATTATATATTAATAAAATGGGAAATTCACCAAGAAATAACTATAATAAATATTTTTGCACCTAACCTAGGTACCCCAAGATACATGATGCACACACTGACAAAACTGAAGGGAGAAATAGATGTCTACAATAATAGTTGAAGACTTCAATATACCACTCTCATCATTTGTAGGACATCTGGACAAAGGATAAATAAGGAAACAGAGAGCTTGAAAAATAGGATAAATGAACTAGATTATCAGACACTTAGAGAGTACAACACCCCAGTAGAGCAGGATATATACATACTTGTCAAGTACTCATGGATCCTTCTTCAGGATAGATCATATGTTTGGACCAAGATGGGTCTCAATAAATTAAAAATTTTTGAAATTATATAAAACACTCTCTTTGATCATATGGAGTGAAGCTAGAAATAACAACCAATGGGAACAGGAAAAACTCACAAATAAATGGAGATTATATCAACACACTCTTAAATTATCAGTGGGTCAAAGAAGAAAGTGCAAGAGAAATCAGTAAATATTTTGAGATGAATGAAAACAAGAATACAACATATGAAAACTCTATCAGGGGGGAATGGATTTGGTTCAAATGATGGACACCTTTCTATCATATGGGAGGCCCTGGGTTCAATTCCTGGGGCCTCCTGGTAAAGGCAAGCTGGCCGCGTTGCAGCCCACACTGCAGAGAGCTAGCACAGCAAGATTAACAAAGGGAGATGAATGGACACGGCAGACAGTGAGCAGACACAAAATTTTTTTTTAAAATACTATGGAATTAGGGTGATGTAAGCATGATAGAATGAGTTAGGCAATATTCCCTCCACTTCTGTTTTTTGGAAGACTTTAAGCAAGATTGGTATTAGTTCTTTCAGGAATGCTAGGTAGAATTCACCTGTGAAGCCATCTGGTCATGGGCTCTTCTTAGTTGGAAGGTTTTTGATAACAAATACAATCTCCTTATTTGTTTGGTCTGTTGAGTTCATCAATTTCTTCTTTCATTAATGTAGGCAGCTCATATGTTTGTAGAAATTTGCCCATTTCATCTAAGTTATGTATCTTGTTGGCATACAGTTTTTCAAAGTATCCTCTTATGATATTCTTTATGTCTGTGGGATCAGTGATGATATCCCCTTTTTCAAATTTTAATCTATATATTTGCAACTTCTCTCTTTTTTTTTTTGTTAGTCTAGCTAAGGGTTTGTCAATTTTATTAATCTTCTCAAAGAACCAGCTTTTGGTTTTATTAATTTTTTCTGGTGATTTTTTTTCTCAATTTCATTCATTTCTCTAATCTTTTCTATTTTGTTCTTTCTGCTTGCTTTGGATTTGATTGTTGCTCTTTTTCTAGTTTCTGCATATGTGCAGTTAGGTCTTTCATTTTAGCTCTTCTTTTTTAATATAAGAATTTATAGCTATAATTTCCCTCTCATCACTGCTTTTGCTGCATCCCATAGGTTTTGATATGTTGTGCTCTCATTTTCATTTGTTTCAAGATAGTTACTGATTGCTTTTGCAATTTCTCCCTTGACAAGCTGATTATCTAAAAGTGTGTTGTTTAACCTCCATATCTTTGTGCTTATACTATTTTTCTGCTCCTTATTAATTTCCACCTCATTCTCTTGTGGTCTGAGAAATTACTTTGTATAATTTCAGTCTTTCTGAATTCATTGATACTTGGTCTGCCAAGCATGTGGTCTATACTGTAGAATGATACATTTGTACTTGAGAATGTATATCCTTCTGTATTTGGATGTAATGTTCTGTATGTATTTGTTAGGTCTAAATCTGTTAATTGTTCAAGGTCTCTGTTTCTTTGCTGACCCTCTGTTGAGATGTTTTGTTTAATGGTGATAATGAGGTATTAAAGTCCTCCACTATAATTGCAGAGGCATCTATCTCCCCTTAATTTTCCCAGTATTTGCCTCATGTGTTTTTAGGCACTTTGGAAATGGAGGGAACATTGTCTAACTTATTCTATCATGCCAACATCATTCTAATACTAAACTCACATAAAGGTGCCACAGGAAAAGACAACTTCAGACCAGTCTTTCTAATGAACTGAGATACTAAAATCCTCAACAAAATATTTGCTAATTTTATACGACAACATTTCAAATGAATTATACACCATGATCTAGTGGGTTTCATCCCTGGTATGCAAGGATGGTTCAACATAAAATCAGTGCAATACACCACATTAACAGATTGGGGGTAAAAATTACATGATCATCTTGATGCAGAAAAAACATTTGACAAAATACAGCACCCTTTCTTGATAAAAAACACTTCAAAAGAGAGGAATAGAAGGAAATTTTCTCAACACAATAAATGATATATATGAAAAACTTATAGCTAGCATCATATTCAATGGTGAAATGCTAAAGGCTTTTGCTATAAGATCTGGAATGAGACAAAGATGCCCACTGTCACTGATCTTATCTAACATTGTGTTAAAAGTACTTGCTCAAGCACTTAGACAAGAAAAAGAAATAAAAGGCATCCAAAGTGGAGAGGAAGAAGTAAAAGTCTCACTGTTTGCAGATGACATGATCCTTTATATAGAAAGCCTTGAAAAATCTACAGCAAAGGTTCTAAAGCTGATAAATGAGTTCAGTAAGGTGACAGGATATAAGACCAATGTGCAAAAATCAGTAGTATTTCCATACACCAATAATGAATGTTCTGAGGTGGAAATGAGGAAAAATTCCACTTATAATAGCAATTTAAAAATTACACAACATTGTAAAAAGGAAATCAAAGAAGACCTAAATAAATGGAGGAATATTCCATGCCCATGGATTGGAAGACTAAACAACATTAAGATGTCTGTCCTACCCAAATTGATTTACAGATTTAATACAATACTAATAAAAATGGCAGCATTTTGACTGAATTGAAAAACCTAATTATGAAATTTATTTGGAAGGGCACGGTGCCCCACATAGCTAAAAAAATATTGAAAAAGAAAAACAAAATTGAAGGAGTCATGCTACCTGATTTTAAAGCATGCTACAAATCAACAGTGTCAAAACTACATGGTATTGGGACAAAAATAGACATACTGACCAATAAAACAGAACTGAGTATTCTGATATAGATCCTTGCATATATGGTTAACTGATATTCAACAAGGCCACCAAGCCCACAACTAGAACAGAATGGCCTCTTCAACAAATGGTGCTTGGAGAACTGGATATCCATATTCAAAAGAATGAGAGAGGATCACAATCTTATGCCGTATATGAAAATCAACTCAAGATGGATCAAAGACCTAAATATAAGAGCCAAGACCATAAACCTTCTAGAAGATAATGTAGGGAAGCATCTGTGAGATCTTGTAGTAGCAAATGGTTTCATAAACTTTACATCCAAAGCATGAGCAATGAAAGATAAAACAGATGAATCAGATCCCCTCAAAATTAAACACTTTTACTCTTTAAAGAAGTTTGTCAAGAAAGCGAAAAGGCAGCCTACTCAATAGAAAATAATTGGTAACCATGTATTTAAAAAGTGCCCGATATCCAGCATAAATTTAAAACATATCCTACATCTGAAAAATATGACAAACAATACATTTAAAAAATGGCAAGAGTTTTGAGTAGACAACTCTCCAGAGAAGAAATACAAATGACTAAAGAGCACATGAAAAGATGTTCAACATCATTAGTTATTAGGGAAATGCAAATCAAAACTACAATGAAATACCATCTTGTACCTATTAGACTGCTGACTATTAATAAAATAGAGAACTACAAGTTTTGGAGAGGATGTGGAGGGGAGAGAACACTCATCCACCACTGGTGGTGCCATTGTGGAGGTGCTGCCATTGTGGAGGACAGTGTGGTGGTTCCTCAGGAACCTAGCTATAGAATTAGGATCTATAGGATCCAGTATTCTCACTGCTGGGTATACACCCAGAAGTACTGAAAGCAGGGACGTGAACAAATATATGTACACAAATGCTTATAGCCATGTTATTTACTATTGCCAAAATTTGTAAGCAACCCAAGAGTCCATCAACAGATGAATGGATAAGCAAATTGTGGCATATACAAACATGTAATATTACTCAGGTGCAAGAAGGAATGCAGTATTAATACACAGGATAATGTGGATAAATCTTGAAGACCTCAAGACCTCAACATAAGTGTTGAGTGAAGTAATCCAGGCACTAAAGAACAAATATTACATGACCTCATGATATGAAATAAGCAAATTGAGCAGACTCACAGAGCTAGAGACTTGGAAATAGGGTATCAGGAGACAGACGGGATAGAATGTGGTGCACCTGCTCAATATGGGTAAAAGCTATGATGAGGTGGGATGGAGTCGTTGTGCAGTGGATGGGCGTGATGTTGGTGCAGGGATGTGAGGGGGGTCAATGATGCTGGAATGTGAGTAGAGTAGGGTAAGGGCATTTGGTTGGACTCTCCATGGAACTGGGGAGAGCACAGGAGGAAGGAACACATGGACTCTGGTAATTTGTAGGTATGTGGATAAAACTACAATGATGGGAATGCTCTTTTGACAAATATGGCAGGGGAGGGTTACTTGTGCAGAGTGTTAGGGGTGGGGGAATATGTGGAATAGGGCACACCTGGGTATGTTTCTATGTAATATGAAAAGTTTTGCCTTGTCATAGTGTGTTATCTCAGTGGGTGGCAGCCCACACAATACACATGAAGATAATAAACTCCCATGCTGGGGAGTACTGCTGTCTTCTCAGAGGGGCAAGAATATTTTGAGAATATGGGCAGTGCCTAATAACAGAAAACAGACCAATATGTTAAGTCCTCAATATTGCATGCAACTATGAACCATATTCTTCAAAATTTGAAATATACTGGTTACCATAGGTTCCAAGGTGAAGAAGAGGAAATAATAAAATAGATGCAACACAGGGCATTTTTAGTGCAATGGAAGTGTTCTGCATGATCTTGTAATGACAGATAAAGGTCATTTTAAAATTTGTCAAAACCTATAAAAATGTTCTGTTCAAAATCCATAATGTAAACTATTGATCATGGCTAGTAGCAATTCTTCGATATTTGTTCATCAATTGTAACAAATGTTCCATACTCATGTAAAATGTTATCAATAGGGAAAATGTGAGAAGGGATGCAGTAGGGTTTAGGAGAATCTACTATATTTTCTATGTGACTTTCCTGTAACCTAAAGCTTCTTTGAAAATAAAGGGAAAAAATAAGACACTGGGAATTATTCTGAATGATATTGTAATGATGCATACATCACTATACATTATATATGTTGTCAAAACCTACAAAAAGATACAGTATAAAGTGTGAACTATAAGGTAAACTATTGACCATTGTTAGTAGCAATGCTTCAATATGTATCATCAATTGTAACAAATGTACCACACTAATCAAAGATGTTAATGGGGAAAAGTGTGGGAGGGATAGAGGGTGGAGTATATGGGAATCTCCCTATATTTTCAATATATCATTTATGTAATTTAAGCTTCTTTAAAAATAAAATCTAAAGTATGGGATACAGCAAAGTCAGCACTGAGAGGGCAATTTATATCCCTCAGTGCTTCCATTAAAAAAGAAGAAAACTAGAATTGAAGATCTAACTGCACACTTGGAGGAACTTGAAAAAGAATAGTAAACTAATCCCATACCGAGCCTAAGGAAAGATATAAGACCAGGGCAGAAATAAAAGAAATGGAGTAAAAGCAAACAGTAGAGAAAATCAATATACCAAAAGTGGATTATTTGAGAAGATCAATAAAATCAACAAAACTTTAGCTAGACTGAGAAAGAACTGAGACTGAGAGAAGATGCAAATAAGTGAAATCAGAAATGAGAGGGAGTACATTAGAACTGATTCCACAGTATAAGAGAGATCATGTGAGGATACTAGGAATAACTGCCAAGAAAGTAGACAATGTAGATGAGATGGATGAATTTCTAGAAACAATGAACCTGCACTGACCATAGAAGAAATAGAAGACCTCAACAAACCAATCACAAGTAAAGACATTGAAATAGTCATCAGAAATCTCCTACAGATAAGCCCAGAATCTGATGGCTTCACAGGTGAATTATACTAATCATTAAAAGATGATCTAATACCAATCTTTTCAAACTCTTCCAAAAAGTTGAAAAATAAAGAACACTACCGGACTCATTCCATGAAGCCAACATCACTCTGACAGCAAAACCAGATAAAGATACTATGAAAAAAGAAACTTACAGACAAATATCACAATTAATATAGATGCAAAAATTCTCAACAAGTACTTGCAAACCAAATAAAAAAAATATTAAAAGAATGATACACCATGATCAAGTGGGTTTTATCCCAGTGCAAGGGTGGTTCAACACAAGAATATCAATTACTGTAATAAACCCAACACATTGTAGAAGAAAAATCACATGATTCTCTCAATTGATGCAGAAAAGGCATCTGACAAAACACAGCATCCTTTCTTGGTAAAAATACTACAAAATATAGGAATAGAAGGACACTTTCTCAACATGGTAAAGTATACATATGAAAAACCCACAGCTAACATTGTACTCAAATATGAAAGCCTGAAACCCTCCCTCTGAGATCAGGAACAAGATATGGATGCCTACTGTCACCATTGTTCTTCAATATTGTGATAGAATTTCTAGCTAGAGCAATTATGCCAAGAAGAAAAAAAAAAAGACTCAAATAGAAAAGGAAGAATTAGAACTTTTGCTATTTCTTGATGATATTATCCTATATCTAGAACATCCCCAAGAATATCCACAACAGTTACTAGAAATAATAAACTAGTTCAGTAAAATGGCAAGATACAAGATTGATATGCAAGAAATCAGTAGCATTTTCATACACTACTGATGAACAATTGAGGAAATCAGAACAAAATTTCTTTATAATAGCAACTAAAACAATCAAATATTTAGGAATAATTTTAACTAAAGACATAAATAACCTATATTGAGAAAACTATAAAACATTGCTATAAGAAATTTTTAAAAGACCTAAATAAGTAGAAGGATATTCTGTGTTCATGGATTGGAAGACTAAATATTAAGATGTCAGTTCTATTCAAACTGATTTACAGATTCAGAGCAATCCTAATAAAAAATCCCAACCATTTTTGCAGAAATGGAATAGTCAATTACCAAATTTATTGGAAGGATAAGTGGTCCAGAAGAACTAAAAACGTCTTAAGACAAAGTTGGAGGACTCTAATTTCCTGACTTTAAATCATATTACTTATGTACAGTGGTAAAAACAGCTTAGTACTGACATAAATATAAACATAGTGACCAATGGAACTGAATCACAGACTCAGAAATTGACTTTCACATCTATGGTCAAGTGATTTTTGACAAGGCTGTCAAGCCCACCCAACTGGGTCATAACAGTCTATCTATATGGTCCTGGGAGAATTGGATATACATATCCAAAATAATAGAACAGTATCCCTATCTCACACTGCGTAGAACAGTTAACTCAAAATGGATCCAGGACCTAAATATAAAAGCTACAACCATAAAACTCTTAGAAGAAAAGATAGGGAAATATCTTCAAGATCTTTTGGTAGGTAGCTGTTTCCTTTCTTAAATTTTTAATTATGAAAATTTTATTGAAGTATTAATATATGAACTTACATAAAAGATAAGTGTATAAAAAAACTTGTTAACTTAAACAAATGTGTATATCATACAGGGCTCCCATACATCTCCCTACCAACAACACCTTCTTTGTTGTATAACTTTTGTTACAAACTATGAAAGAGTATTATCAATATATTACTGTTAACTATAACTCATATCTTATATATCGTGTATTTTTCCCTCAACCCACTTGATTATTAACCCTCCATTATTATTATATGTTTGTCATCATTCATGAGGGAACATTCTCATATTTATCCTGTTAACCAGAGTACATCTTCTACCAATGGTTTCCCTGTGTTATACATCCCCATATTTTGTATAGTGCATTCAATGTGTACAGTCAGTGGCTCTCATCATCACAGAATTGTGCTGCCATCACCTCAGTCAATTTTAGAACATTTTTATTACTCCAAAAGGTAAAATCCCATACCCTCTTATATCCCCCTATTTTTGTCCCTTAGTGTACATATATATATATATATACTCTCTCTCTTTATATTATATACTATATATATATAAATAAATAAAGATTTATTTATTTCTCTCCCCTTCCCCCACCTTCCCCCATTGTGTGTCCATTTGCTGTGTGTTCTGTGTCTGCTCGTATTCTCATCAGGCAGCACTGGTGATCTGTGTCTCTTTTTCTTGCATCATCTTGCTGCATCAGCTCTCCATGTGTCTGGCACCACTCCTGTGTGGGCTGTGGTTTTGTGTGGGGAGGCTTTCCTTGAGCGGGGTCCACTCCTTACATGAGGGAAACCCTTGTGGGGGCATCCCTGCATGGGCCGACACTCCTTGCACAGCAGCACTGCAAGTGGACCAGCTCACCACATGAGCTCGGAGGCCCTGGGTATCAAACCCTTGGACCTCCTATATGGTAGGTGGATGCTCTATCTGTTTAGCCACATCCACTTCCCTGAAATTATATATTCTTGCCATTGCTTCAAAATATTACAATATTTCTATCATCCATAAATTATATAAGTTGTAATTTTCCCATGTGTTACCATATTCTTAGGACTTTGTAAAAGAAAAGCATTCTTATATTCACACTATTAATCCCGATCTTCATCCACCACTGAAATCACTGTTATACATCCCCTATTATTCCCTAGCTTCCTTTCAATTGATATTTATGTCCACAGACTGTCCCTGTCAGCCACAATCACATTTATAAATCACCCATGTTACTTATACTCAATTTAATGTGTTACCATCAACTCTATTCATTTCCACACTATTACAGTAAACATTATTAAAAATTCTACAGTAGTAGTAGTATTTTCTTAAACCTTACACTGAACTCATGAGCATTGTAAATAAAAATGGATAAATGTGACCTCCCCAAAATTTGATGCTTTTGTTCTTTAAAAGATGTTGTGAACAGGGTAAAAATGTAGACTATCCAATGGGAAAAAATATTTGGAAACTGCATATTTGATAAGGGTTTGATATCCATGTTATGTAAAGAGATTGTACAACTCAAAAAGACAAGCAACCTAATTAAACAGTGGGCAAAATACTTGAATAGACATTTTTCCAAGGATGAAATTCAAATGGTTTGACATTTTAGCTATTAAGGAAATGCAGATCAAAACCACAATATACCGTTTAACACCTTATAGAATGCCCATTATTTTTTTAAAAAACAGAAAAGTGCAATTGCTGAAGATGATGTGGAGAAATAACACTTCTTCATTGTTGGTGGGAATGTAAAATGGTGCAACTTCTCTAGAAGACAGTTTGGTCGTACCTGAAGAAGCTATATGTATAAATGTGTATTGTATAATCCAGCAACCCCATTACCCTGAATGTATTCAGAAGAATGGAAAATAAGAATGTAAACTAATTGCACAGTGATATTTGCTAAAACATAGAAACAGCCAGTGTGTCCATGAACCACTGAAGGGATAAACAAAACATGGTATGTACATACAATGGAACACTATTCAGGTGTAAAAAGAAATGAAATCAGGATGTATATGACAACATGGATGAAACTTGAAATTACATGGAGTGAAATAAGGCAGATGCAAAAGGAAAATATTGGATGGTCTCACTAATATAAAGTAAATACTTAAAGTAAACTCACAGAGGTAAACTCTAGAGAATAGATTACTAGGAGATAAAATGTGGATTGAGAATGGGAGCTGATGCTCAATGTATGCAGAATTTTTAACAATGCTTATTGTAAAAGTGTTGAAAATAGTTGATTGTAACAGATTACAGAGTATAACTATGCTTGCTTATAAAATGTGATTTTAGCTGAAAAGAGTAGTCTGTGAATGTAAATATTATTTAAAAGGAAGCCAAAGAATAACCTAGGGACTGTATAATGTGGTGATTTCAGTGGTGGATGAAGATTGTGGTTAACTATTAACAAGTATAAATAAATATAATAATATATAAATATTAATAAGAATGTTAATAAACATAAGAATGTTCTTGTACAAAGTGTTAAGAATATGGTGATAAATAAGAATTTACTTGTGTCTTATGGACAGTAGTTAATATTAATATTTAATAATTTTTGCAGCAATGGCAAATAAGATATAGAAATACTAAGACAAAATTTGGGGGCACGAAAGGAGGTATGAGATTTTCTTTTGGAGTAATGAAAACATTCTAAAATTGAGTGACATGATGATAGCAGAACTGTGATGAAAATGAGAGCCACTGATTGTACACTTTGAATGCATTGTACAAATCGGGACTGTATTAGCTAGTGAATCTTGTGGTGGAATATGGACTGTGCCTTACAAAACAAGTGAAAACATTCTCTCATGAACTATAACAAATATATAAAACAAATACAGAATTTTAATAATCAGGTGAGTTGGGGAAAATAAACTATAAGATATGGGCTATAGTTAGTAATATATTTTGATGCCCTTTCACTGTTTCTAACAAATGTTTTATAAAAATATAAGGTTGAGAAGTGGATGTGGCTCAACCAGATGGGCTCCCATCTACCATATAGGAGGTCGAGGGTTTGATATCCAGGGCCTCCTGGTGAAGGCAAGCTGGCCCATGTGGCGAGCTGGCCCGTATGGAGTGCTGGCCTGTTTGGAATGCTGCCCCATGAAGGAGTGCTAGCCTGCACAGGAGTGCTGGCCCATGTGGAGAACTGGAGCAGCTAGATGATGCAACAAAAGGAGAAACAGAGGAGAGAATAAGAGGTGAAGAATATGGGGAGCTGAGGTGGTGCAAGAGAATGATCGCCTCTCTCCCACTTTGGAGGGTCCCAGGATCGGTTCCTGGAGCTGCCTAATGAGAATACAAGCAGACTCAGGAGAACATACAGCAAGTGGACACAGAGCAGACAATAGAGGGAAGGAGGGGGAAGGAAGAAATAACTCTTATAAAAAAATTCAATGTGTTGGTGGTGGAGTGATGTATGGGAGTCTTGTATGATACACATTTTTGTTTTGTAACTTCACAACTTTTACTATATACTTGTTTGTATTTGTGTATGTGTATGAATTATATATACAATAAAAATTTTTAAATGGAAAAGATTTCCATCTAATATCTTTTTAAAATACAGTTGCAAAAATTCTCAACAAAAGTACTAGGAAACTAAATCCAACATAACATTAAAAGAATTATACATCATGATCAAGTGGGATTTATCCTAGTCCTGGTTTGAGTCTTTTGTGGACCTCAGAAAATTATATTCCTGTGCATATGAAAGTGTTGTATGTGGTGAAATCTTTTGGTTAGACTCAATTTAGGGACCTTTTGACTAGATCACTTTTCATTAGATCCTTTCAGTTAAGAGCTTTTGATTAGATTATTGGTGTGGGGCACTATGATTGGATTGAATACAGTTGGGGCCCTTTGATTGGAGTACTTCAGTGAGGCAATGACCCAGGGTGAGTCATATCACTCTTGCTGGAGTCTTTTTTAAATAGTAGGAGAATTATCCAGAGACATACAGAGAAAGGGAGCTGCCATTTATTCCTTGCATGTGAGAAGGGACTCCATGATTGCCTACAACTGCATAACGACAGAAAAACCCTGAGATCCTGAGAGACGCTGAGAGAAGCCCCAAAAGGCTGAGAGAGAGGCTGAGAGAAACCCCAAGAGACTGAGAGAGGCTGGAAACTAGAGTAAGTGGAGTAGCTCTTAGCAAGGATAAGAGAGAGATGACCCACGTGCCTGATCACCCACAGCTCAGCTTGGGAAGAAAGTGAGTCTGGAGGGGAAGGCAGAGACCTTGCCAGAGAATGGCCTCCATTTTGACTTGTCACATATCAGGATTCCAGGATCACCAGTAGCTGGCTTTGGTGAGAAAGCATCTCTACTGATGGTTTGATTTGAATATTTTTGTGGCCTCAGAATTGTAAGCTTTTACCCTCAAAAGTCCTTATTTTAAAAGTAAATTCATATCTGGTATTTTGCTCCCAGCAGCTTTAGCAAACACTCAACTGTGCACGTGTGGTTCAACATGAGAAAATCAATTAATTCAATATATCACACTGATAGAAAGAAGGAAATAAAGACCACACAATCATCTCAGTTAAGACAGAAAAAGCATTCGACAAAATCCAGCACCCCACTTGATAAAAATGCTTAGAAAACTTAAGAAGAAGAAAACTTCCTTAGCATTATATAGGGCATATATGAAAAGCCTATACCTAACATCCTACTTAATGGTGAAAGACTGAAAGTTTTCCCTCCACAATCAGGAAAAAGACAAGGATGCCCACTGTCACCACTGTATTTGACATTGCACTGAAAGTTCTTGCCAGAGGAATTTAGCAAGAAAATTTAAATAGACATCCATACTGGAAAGGAAGACTATAGCCATTCCTATTTTTAGAAGACATGATCCTCTATATAGAAAGTCCTGAGAAATCTACAATGAAGCTACTAGAGCTAATAAACAAGTTTGGCAAAGCTTCAGGATATAAGACCAACTTGTAAAAATTAGTGATAGTGTTCCTAAACACTAGTAATAAGCAATCTGAGGAGTAATCAAGAAAAGAATTCCATTTACAATGGCAACTAAAAATAATCAAATATCTAGGAATAAATCTAACCAGAATATAAAGAACTTGTACATAGAAAACTACAAAGCATTGCTAAAAGAAATTAATGAAGACCTAATTAAATGGAAAGAATTCCGTGTACATGGATTGGAAGACTGCTTGTTGTTAAGAAGTCACTTCCACCCAAAACAACTTACAGATTCAGTGCAATCTTAAAATTCCACCAGTCTTCTTTGCAGAAATGGAAAAGCCAAACATCAAACTCATATGGAAAGGCAAGGGACCCCTAATATCCAAATTTATTTTTAAAAAGAAGAATGAAGTTGGTAGGAACTCATATACTTCCTGATTGTAAAATTTATTATAAAGGAACAGTAATCAAAACAGCATGGGGGAAACGGACTTTGGCCCAGTGGTTAGGGCGTCCGTCTGCCATATGGGAGGTCCGCGGTTCAAACCCCGGGCCTCCTTGACCCGTGTGGAGCTGGCCATGCGCAGCGCTGATGTGCGCAAGGAGTGCCGTGCCACGCAAGGGTGTCCCCCGCGTGGGGGAGCCCCACGTGCAAGGAGTGCGCCCGTGAGGAAAGCCGCCCAGCGTGAAAAGAAAGAGCAGCCTGCCCAGGAATGGTACCGCCCACACTTCCCGTGCCACTGACGACAACAGAAACGGACAAAGAAACAAGACGCAGCAAATAGACACCAAGAACAGACAACCAGGGGAGGGGGGGGAATTAAATAAATAAATAAATCTTTTTAAAAAAAACACAGCATGTTACTGGCACAAGGACAGACTTATAAACCAATGGAATTCAATGGAGAGCTCAGGAATCATCCCTCCCATTTATGTTTAACTGATTTTTTATAAGAAAGCCAAGTTCATTCTGGGGAAAGAATAGTCTCTTCAAAAATTGTGCTGGAGAAACTGCATCTCCATTTGCTGAACAATGAAAGGGGACCCCTAGCTCATACCTTATATAAAAATCACCTCAAAATGGATCACAGTCTTAAATATAAGAGCCAGAACTAGGAAACTGGAAGAAAATATGGGGAAGCACCGTGTTAGGCAATGTTTCCTTAGATTTTACACCCAACCACAAACAATGGAAGAAAAAATAGATAGAAAGGACCTCATGAAAATTTAAAACTTTTGTGCATCAAAAGTTTCATCTTAAAAACAAAATTAAAATAAAATAAAAGTTTTATCTTGAAAGTGGAAAGACAGCGTACCAATTGGGAAACAATATTTGGAAACTGTATATTAAATAAGGATTGATATCCAGAATATATTTTTAAAATCTTTCAACTCATCAGTAAAAAGACAACCCATTTTAAATATGGATAAAGTATTTCAAAAGATATTTCTATAAAGAATTTAGATGTACAAATGACTTAAAAGGACATGAAAAGATGCCCAACATCATTAACCGGGTAATGCAAATCAAAAACACAATTTGACGCCATTTCACACTCACTAGAATGACTATTTAAAAAAAAAATTCCAAGTATTTGAAAGGATATGGATAAATAGGAACACTCAATCATTGCTTTTCGGAATTTGAAATGGTATAGCTGGCATGGAAGAGAGATTAGCACTTCCTCAGAAAATAAGTACAGAATTACTATATGATCTGGAAATCCTACTAATAGCTATATACAAAAAAATAATAATTAAAAGAGGGCCTTGAAGAGATATTTTCACACCAATGATCATAACAACATTATTCTCATGTCAAAAGATGGAAACATTCCAGGTTCCCATCAACTGATGAATGGGTAAAAAATGTAAATACAACCAATGAAATATTATTCACCCCCAAAAATCAAATTATAATACATATGACAACATGGATGAACAATAAAGACACACTGAGTAAAATCTCAGACACAAAAGGACAAATATTGTATGATCTCACTGATATGAAATAATTAGGAAAAGAAAACTCAAAAAATTAGAATCTAGAATATAGTTTAATATGAAATGGGGTAACGGTAAGGAATTAGAAGTTAAAGCTCAATTTGTTTGGAGTTTTTATTAGAGTTGATTGTAAAGTTTTGTTAGTGGATTATGGTGATACTGTTACAACATCATGAATGTAATTAACAGCTCTCTATATGTGTATGTGGTTAAATGGGAAATTATAGATTCTATATATACAATTGGAATAAACATTTAAAAAAACACAGGACAGTACAACAGAATCTGTGAATCCTATTGTGAATGATGGACTATATTTAACAGTACAGTTTTTCAAATGTTCTTTCATGAATTGTAATAATTCCAACACTCATGAAAGGTGTTAACAATAGGGTGATATATCCGAACTCTTTGTTTTATGCATGATTGCTTTCTAAACCCACAACTTCTCTAATAAAAATAATTTTTAAAAAATTAAACTTGGACAAATACTAAGAGAAAGTTAAGGCATTCCCACAAAATTAAAAGTTGTGGGACTTTGGGACCACTATACCATTCCGAAAGAAATGCAAGAGAAATTTCTTCAAGTTCAAAGGAAAGGACAGTTGATAATAGATTGAAGTTGAGTGAGAAAATAAAGATGTCCAGTAAAGGAAACAACATGAATAAAAATAAAAGCCATTACTATTTTTTTCTTGGTGTTTTATAATTCCACATTTTACACACTATAGGATCTAAAATGCAAATGCATGAAAAGTAATGACAAATCAATGGTTTTGGACTAAGAATATATACATATATCAGTAATTTGTGTCTGTAACTGCTTACAGGATAGAGAGGTATAGAAATATATCTTGTTTAATATTGATGTTGAGTTGGTATAAAAACAAATGAGATTGTTGTAGATTTAGGATGTTCAATTTAAGTCCTGTGGTAACCATAAAGAAAATAGTGAAAAATCTGCACAAAAGTAAAGAGGTTTTCTAAAATGTTCACTATTAAAGTGGGTTAAGGACTAAAATAGACATTTATATGTAAAGGATGTACAGATGGCTAAAAGCTTATGAAAAGGAATTCAATGTTTTTGGCTAATGGGGAGATGCAAATCAAAGCCACAGTGAGATACCACCTCACACCCAAGATAATGACTATTATTAAAAAATCAAAAGTAACAAGTGCTGGTGAGGACACAGAGAAATGGAAACCTTGGTGAGAGCAGACTGACCAAGTTAAAATAAGCAGATCAGAAATTTCACATACATACCTTGCACAGGAGAAAACTCAGCTTCAGATTCACCTTCACACAAAGTGCAGTGTCTGTCCATGGCATAAATGTCGCTCAGAACCCCAATCCTCCTTCCTCCAGGAAAGTCCCTGGGCAGCTGCTAGGCATGGAGCTGAGGGATCCAGGGAAACCCCACAACCAGTAAGACGTGGATCAGGGCTCTCCACAGGGCTGCATCCCAGAGCAGTATGGCTCTTGGCAAGCTTGCCAAATTGTTACCATAAGCATGGCTATTTCTTATAGACAGGCCCTCCCAATCTGGTGCTATAAAGGACAAACATACCTCTCAGTGAGAAGGTGATTTATTGTGAGTGCACTAGCAAGGAACTGGGGGAATTTTCCCAAATCCAGTTCAAAGTGAGAATAGGAGTTAGGATTTTTAAAGGTAAAAAAAGAAAGAAGGGGGGTAGTTGAGAAAAAAATAAGTGGAAAAAAAAAAAAAAGACAAATGATGCCAGGCATCTTGTGAGTATGGTATGTGCAATTTTTCAGTCTGTGTTATCTCAAGCATGTTCACCTTGTGCTTGGTTTCAGGGACTGATAAGCTACAGTTTAGATAGTGTTGTGCAGGTGCATGTTCTCCATGGCTATTTCCCAGCCAACTGCTCAAGCATATCCAACTTTTTGTCTCTGAGAAAAATTATAGGTTTACACCATTCTGTCTGGTTTTGCTTTGAGATGTTATCTTCTTCCTATAAGCAAAACTGAGAAGGCCAGGTTAATATCTTTCAGGGAACTAAGTGTAAGGAGTAAACTTCTAAAATTAGATTGATAGAAAACCAGCTTGATTAGTTTTAGAATTTTCAGAGCTGCTTAAGGGAAGAAATTTTTATAACTGCATTTTCTAGCTATCTGAAAAACAGGATTTCAATTGGAAACATTCAGCTTAATCAAGTATAACATGACCTTTCAGTGAGATAGAAGGATAACTAGTAGGCATGAATGTGGGAATAACTGTAGAGATTATAGTGCTAGAGTGAAGTCATTTGTAAAATTATATCATTCATTGATAATTACAAGGTTATCCAATCTGGTAAAAGCAATGTGAAATGTGATATTATGTAATATTCAAAACTATGGAACTTGAAGTGATTATGAAACATATGAGAGTGATTCAATTATCAAGACATAGTCAGTTTGCCAGGTATATTTTATAGCACTAGTAGTCCTGATTCTGCATTTAGTCCTAAACGAATAACTTAGTAATTTATTGTGTCAGATATAGCAATGAATAAAAGACGAATTAGAGTCACCTCCTATGAGGGCAGATGTGGTAAGTAGTCAGATATTTATTGATAAATGGGATAATTACAGCAACATCAGGAATGTTCATGGGATGTATATTCTGAAATGAGTGTGCATGGATTACACTGGGCAGTAACAAGGTGAGATTGAAGCTGTGGTTTGGGAAGCAGATTCAATGCAATGGAGGTTTCCTTGTGATAGCAGAAACTGGGTATAGGGTACAATTGTGTGAACAAAGTATAGGAAGATATAGTTCTGACAGGAAATTTAAGACTGATTATTGAAATGAGAAGTGACATTCCAGGTAAGAACTAGGGGTAGCATGTAACTCTTTAGGAATTTGAGATTGGATGAAAGAAAAAAATCAAATGCTAGCTGTGTCTTTTTCTAGCCATGCAATTTTCTCTCTCTAATTTTACTAAAGCTTTCTGAACCTCTCTTTGGAACATTTGTTAAATGAGCAGGAAGATTAAATTAGTGGGAAGATTAAGTTTTTTAAAAAGTTTAATTGTCCCAGCATATTTTTTTTCTTTTTTTTTTTTTATTGACTTTGTAATAATATTACATTAAAAATATATATGTGAGGTCCCATTCAACCCCACCCCCCCCACCCCACCTCTCCCCCCCCCAGCAACACTCATTCCCATCATCATGACACATCCATTGGATTTGGTAAGTACATCTTTGGGCACCTCTGCACCTCATAGTCAATGGTCCACATCATGGCCCATACTCTCCTCCATTCCATCCAGTGGGCCCTGTGAGGATTTACAATGTCCGGTGATTGCCTCTGAAGCACCATCCAGGGCAGCTCCATGTCCCAAAGACGCCTCCACCTCTCATCTCTTCCTGCCTTTCCCCATACCCATCAGCCACCATGTCCACTTTTCCCAATCCAATGCCACCTCCTCTATGTGGACATTGGATTGGTTGTGTCCATTGCACCTCTATGTCAAGAGGAGGCTCAGATTCCACATGGATGCTGGATGCAATCCTCCCACTTTCAGTTGTAATCACTCTAGGCTCCATGGTGTGGTGGTTGTCCTTCTTCAACTCCATCTTAGCTGAGTGTGGTAAGTCCAATAAATCAGATTGTAGGTGCTGGAGTCTGTTGAGGCTCAGGACCTGGCTATCACATTGTCAGTTTTTCTTCCTGGACTTAAGGTACAAAGGGCTAAGTTAATCCTAGCTCTTTTTATGATACCGTATCTTAATTGCCCATGAAATGGTTATAATTAGTAATGATATTTTAGAGGAGAATTTACAGTATAGACATTCTTACACATAAATCATGAAATGTAGGGAGGTTAGAGCTGATGATCATTAATATAGGACAAGATTTCAGCTACCTTTTCACTAAAATATCAGACAGTTCAAACAGATTTTTCTCTGAAATCCCTTCATTCTGTATCTTCTGAGCCTCCTGATCCTATGAGGATTGTGGAACATGACAATGATATGACCCATACACTTCTATTTTCTGAGGCAGGGGATTTTCATTACTAGATTGGCATGATGGTAGCCACTGACCCTTCCAATTATTCAAGACCTTGACTCTATCCTCCCCATTATAAAATATATGCTTAAGTTTCTTGGTTTATAAACAAATCCATTGGGGTGATATCTAGAACTCAGTATTGAGGGACCTCATGTGTGCAAGAATCAAAATGATTTAGAATAAGTGTATCCAGAAGGTCAGATTTAGGGTAAAGCAGGAAAGAAGAGTCCAGAAGACAGGGATAGATATTGGAGAATCAGTGCTAGTGCAAAAACCAAAATAATTATATCTGAGAAATTCCAGACTGCTTTCTCTAATGGTAGAGATTGATTTCTAGATGTGACATAGATTAAGGATTCCTGTGTTTTGGAATCAGGGATGAAATTGAAAGTCTTTGAACATTATGGGCTAATTAATGAAATTCAATGATTTCCATGTACTTACCTGTACAGTGAAAGTATTCATATCACCTTTATTTACCACAGAAGCAAGACTTCTGACCTCTTTTCCCTGGGAGAGGAGAGTCTTTCCCTATTTCTCTTGGAGTGCACACCATTTTCCTGTTGATTGGGCGGGGTTGCTTCCATGTCAAGGGTTTGGGATTGATGTCTGGAAATTGTGGTCAACACTTGAGTTTGATGGCTTCTTTCTCCAATCTCAGCTTTGGTCACGAGTAAAAATCCAGAGGAAGACAGTTGTCAGGGGAACCATTGACAGCCTAGAGATGAAGGTTCACTTTTCCTTTTTATGATGTTTCTGGCTATTTAGAACTCCTTACCCCTCCAAATAAATTTAATGATCGTGTTTTCAGTTTTTTCTTTAATGCTGGTGGACTTCTTATCAGGATTGCATTAAATCTCTATATCATTTTGAGTAGAATTGACATCTTAATGATATTTAGTCTTCCAATTCATGAGCTTGGAATGTTTTTCCAGTTATTTAGGGCTTTTTTGATTTATTTTAACTTTGAGTTGCAGTTTTCTGAATAAAAGTGCTTTACATCATTTGGTTAAATTTATTCCTGACTATTTGAGTTTTATCTGTCATATTATTTTTACCACTCTTTTGACACTTTTAGTTCCTTTTATTGATATAATCTTCATTTCTAGACCCTCTTCCAGGCCCGTCTCTCCTGTCTTTTCTTTTCAGGCTCTAGCACACCCTTTAGTATTTCTGAAATTCTGGTCTCTTGCTTAGAAATTCTCTCATTTTCTGTTTATCTGTGAATATTCTAATTTCGCCTCCATTTTTGAAAGACGGTCTTGCTGGATATAAGATTCTTGGCTGGAATTTTTTCTCTTGTAGTATCCTAAATATATCAGACCACTGTCTTCTTGCCTCCATGGTTTCTGGTGAGAAATCAGCACTTAATCTTATTGGATATCCCTTACATGTATACATTGCTTTTCTCTTGCTACTCTCAGAATTCTTTCTTTGTCTTTGGCATTTGACATTCTGATTAGTATGTGTCTCTGAGTTGGTCTATTATTTGGATTTTTTCAGATGGGAGTATGTTGTGCTTCTTGGACAGGGATAGCTATGTCCTTTAATAGGGTTGGGAAATTTTCTACCATTATTTCTTCAGATATTCCTTCTGCACCTTCTCCCTTCTCCTCTCCTTCTGGGACCCCATGACATGTATGTTTGCATGACTTTTGCTGTCATTTAGTTCCCTGAGACCTTGTTCAATTTTTTCCATTCTTCATCTGTTCTTTTTTTATATGTTCACTCTCAGAGGCCATTTCTTCAAGCTCACCAATCCTTTCTTCTGTCTCCTCAAATCTGCTATTAGATGATTCCAATGTTTTTGTGTTTTTTTTTTATTTCATTTATTGCACCTTTCATTCCTGTAGGATCTGCTATTTTTCTATGTATACTTTTAAATTCTTTTTTGTGGTCATCCAATGTCTTCCTAATATCCTTAATCTCTTTATCCATCTCATTGAATTTATTAAGGAGATTTGTTTGAACATCTCTGATTAGCTGTCTCAACTCCTTTATGTCATCTGGAGGCTTATCTTATTCCTTTAACTGTGCCATTGCTTCCTGTTTCTTGGTGTGGATTGTAATTTTTTGTTGGTGTCTTTGCATCTGGCTTACTAGAGTATTTTTTTCGGGGTGCAGTTTTTCTCTTTAGTTTAGGGATTCCTGTCGTTTTTCCATTACTGGTTGTGCAGTAGGAGCCAAGCATGTAGTTGGTGCTGTAAGTTGTGAAGGCTCGAGCTGCCCTCATTGCACCAGGGACCAATGAAGCTTCTTCCAACTTTCTCCTTTGCCAGGGATAGGGACAGAGTCACAGCTGTGTGGAATAATCCAAGTGCAGGCCTAGACTCTAGTTGCCCAGAGAGACTGATGAAGCTTCACATCCCTCTGTTCTTTCCGTGGGGCGGGATGGAGCTGCAGGTGTGGGCAGCAATCTATGTGGTATGGGTCCAAGATGACTGCAGTTGCCCTGGTAGACTTCTGATTTTCAGTCTATGCCAGCCAAAGTTATCTGCAGTAAGTTGTATAGGCTCCTCACCCTCCTCCCTGCCAGAGGCAGGGCTGAAGCCTAGGCTATGGCCGCAGGCTGATATGTGTGAAAGAAACTGGTTCCTGTCGACCACTGAGAGTTTCAGTCGGCCCGGCTTCCTGTCAGGCTGGGGGTGGAGTCAGAATGGTGGCTACTGGCCTCTTTCTAACTTGGACTGGTTCACACCACAGCTATTCCCAGCGTTATATCTTAGACAGCAAAGTGTACCAATCAGTAGCCGAAATCGGCAGCCAACCATCTCCTCCCCTGTTTCTGGGAAATGGAGCTTCCAATTGCAGCCACAGAACAGCTCCTGGGGTGCCTCGTGTTGCCAGAGTAGGATAATCACTGGCCTCCGTGGCTTGGCTGGTAATTTCCAGCAGAGGCTGGTGCAGGTCCCTGCAGCTTTCTCCCTGCTGGGGGTGGCACTGGGACCTAGGCTAGAGATGCAATATGATCTGGATGGAAAGAAGCCAGCCCCCACCAGCACTGGGATTCTCATTCTGCCCCACTTCCCCTCAGGCCATGTGTGGAGTTAAGATGGTGGCTCCTGGCCTCTTTCAGTCTTGGACAGGCTCAAACTTAAGCTGTTCTCAGGATTATACTTTCGCCCACTGAATTTACTCATCAGTAGCTAAAATTGGTGTCCAGCCGTCTCTTCCTCCCCCGTTTTGGGGAAGTGGAGCTTTCAATTACAGCCACGGAACAACTCCCAAGGTGGTTTATGCCACCTGTGGAGGATGGGCTCGGCTTCCGTGGCTTGGAGCGCTCTGCTTATGAGTCTTCTCTGCAAATAGGCAATCGCCTCCTTCCATTCCTTCAAGGATGTTGCAGGATGCTCTTCTGGTTTCCTGGAGCCCCCAAACAGGTGCTTCAGCTAGCTCCAGAGAGCTCTGGGTGTTTGCTAACAGCCCTGTAGCAGGAGCTGACTCTAGGAGCTCCTTACTCCACTGCCATCTTGCTGGTTCTCCCCTACTTGTTCATTTTTAATTGGAGTATCAGAAGATATGAGGAAACCTTTTTGTTTCCATAGCAAGCTGATTATGGATTGTACCAAAAGCATATCTGTTATTGTATAGATATTTTTTTCCCTCTCTTTATTTTTTTTAAATGTTACATTCAAAAAATATAAGAGGTCCCCACATACCCCCCATCCCCCTCACCCCAGTCCTCCCAAATCAACAACGTCTTTCATCATCATGGGACATTCATTGCATTTGGTGAATACATTTTGGAGCACTGCTGCCTCACATGGATAATGGTTTACATTGTAGTTTACACTCTCCCCCAGTCCACCCAGTGGGCCATGGCAGGACATACATTGTCCAGCATCTGTCCCTGCAGTACCATGCAGGACAACTCCAAGTCTTGAAAATGCCCCTTCATCATATCTCTTAACAGATATTCCTTCAGATAGGAATTCAGGTGCAGGTAAGAGCATAGAGGTCATCGTGTTGGGCAGGAGAAAATTTTGGAGAGCTACCTCTTTCATTCGGTCCATAGTGAGTGGTAACCACATAACTAGATTGGAATTTACCATCAGAATATCTATCATAAAAAACAATAACAAATAGAACAACTTCTGAGTTGGTTAAAAGAGTATGTATGGCATCATTAAATGTGAAGTTACCAATTTACAGTCATGAGGATCCCCCTCATTGGCTGAGGAGATCAGAGTAGCAGGGAAAAGAACATTGCAGCACTTCAGGTGATGATTAACTGAAAGTAGAAGGATCTTACAAGTTTTTCATTTTGTGGGGGTAAAATGTTTCCTTTGCTCAGAGTTAAGTGTGCTGAGGCATTAACAAATTTGGCAGCTTATAGCTTTTATACAATTTGGACAAGCACAGGCAACTGCATCAAGCTGCAGACTAAATGAGATAATAGGTTTGGAATTTCCTCTGTGTTCTTGACTTATCATTCCTAAGTCTTGGTTATTTAATCAGTGCCTCCAATCATTTCCTGTTTTCAAGCAGATCAGATTGTGATTAAATTTCTTTGAATAATTATATTTTCATAAAAAATAACAGTAAGAGTTCTCCAATTCTGGAGGGATCAGGCATGATCCCATGAATATTTTATGACTAATAGCTTAGGGGAAAAGTGTAAGGGATTCCTTTTATCTAGAAAAGAGAACAGTAAAACATCAGCAATAATCCAAGGAAAACTATAATCATTCTTTACCAGGTCATTTAGTCCTACATAATTAATCCTTGTTTCACTTGCTCTTGTGTTAGCAGTCTCATATCCCAGCAGCTCTTCACTTGGTTTCTAGAAATCTTGACTCAATCCAGTGCTATGCTTTCAAAGTTATTAAATCAATGTCATTAGAAGCTGGTGGCTCAGAGAACATGGCATAGTCCTTCCAAAGGTCTCTGAGATAGTCCTTTTTGTTGAAGATGCAACACACTCACCTGTAGCTAATTGCAGATGTTTTCAAGGAAGCATCAGCCTATCTGTAAAACAAAACCACCTATAGATGACAAAAAACTTAAAATGTCTGTGGTTAAGATATTGCTGTTTTACAAAAGTGAATGATCCGATGAGAGTTCATTAAACATTATTTTAAGAGTAACTGAACTTAGGAACCATAATACTATTGCTGTTCAATATCAGGCTTTCATAAGTACTCGGACATCTCATGAACAGTGAGGATATTGATAAATCTCTAAGAACTTTATGTAACTTCTGAAATGTTTTTATTAAGATTTTTCCTATAAAATTAACTAACAGATGGTTAGAAAATCCTTTTTAACTTGTTAAACTACTAACCATACAACTGATAGCATATGAAATAAACCTAACTAGTTTTAGTATTTCTCTTTTTACAAGGTGATTTTCCAGGGGCTTTGTGATTTTCTAGGGGGCTCCCTTGAAAATCCCAACAGTTTAAGTTCAAGAAGACATCATTTTGGGTTCCATTGTGGGAAGACATTATGTCAAAAGCTATCAGAATTTAACATTTTGTTAAATAGGGTTGTGTGACACTGAAGCAATATTTAGGTGCCTAATTAACTAAAGTGGCACTAAAATATTTTAAAAGTTAAGAGAGCAAGTAACCTGATTTTTAAATATGCATAATTATTTCAAAACTGAGAATACTTATACTCTAAAGTAGTAAAAGATGATACGGTCAATTTAATTTTCTTATTAGAGAAGCTGTGGTTTTGTAAAACGATCATACATAACATAGAATTCATTCACACCACTCATGGCAGTTTGAGATTTATGAACCCCCAAAAAAGATAAGGATTATGTTTGTAAACTGGTCTGCTTTTTTGGGCATGATACCCTTTGTATTAGATTCAGCTGGCATGTATTGATTATATTACCTGTTAAGATTAGGGCTTTGATTCTGCCACATCGGTTTGAGTCCTGTCACCTTGGTGGGCTGATATAAACGGATACCCCCTCAAGAAGACACAGGAAGAGAGAGAGCTCCATAGACCCAGAAGAGGAGAGAGCTTTGTCATGTTTGATCCTGGGGCCCCTGGAAAGAGCCTGAGCCATTCATCTGATAGTTAGCACCTGAAGAGTATGGAGGCTTAAGAGGAAGAAGGAAGGAGAGACCAGGCAGAGATCGCCTACCATCTTGCTTCAACAGTGGCAGCTGACTTTGGTGAGAAAAGAGACTTGAGTTGGACTCTTTAGGGCCTTGTAACTCTTAAGCATTTATCCCAAATAAAAGCCAATAGATTTCTGGTACTTAGCATCAGCACCCCTTTGGCTGACTAGGACACCACCCCACCACCAACACCTTGCTTTAATGTTGAACATTTGTTATAATTGATGATAGCCTTTTTATAATTTTACCATTTTTTAATTAATTACCTTTGTTATATAGATGACATATTGTTAAAATATTACTGTTAATTATTGCCCATACTGTACAGAAGATATATTTTTCCCCATATAACACCCTATTATTAACACCTTTTATTAGTGTCATTTGTTGTAATCCTTGAAAGAACACTCTTGTACTATTGCTATAGCCCATCATCTACAATAGGATTCACTGTGTTGTATAGTCCTATGTTTTATCTGTCAATTTTTACTCTAGTAACAAATGACCAGAAGTTCCGCCTTTAATCACATTCACCTTTATAATTCAATACTGTAAATTACACTCACAATATTACGTTACCATCACCACTATCCATTTCCAAACCTTTACAAACAACCTAAATAGAAATTCTGTATCAATTAAGCGTCACTACCCCATTCTCTAAAGCCTCTCTGTCCCCTGGTAGACTATAATGTAGATTCTAACTGTATGAATTTACTTATTATGATAAATTTGTATCAATGAGTTCATACAATATATGTTCTTTTGTGTCTGGCTTATTTCCCTCAGCATGATATCATCAATGTTCATCCATGTTGTTACATCCATCAGGATTTCATTTTCACAGCTGAATAATATTCTATTGTATGTATACACCATATTTTCTTTATGACTGATGGACACTTGGGTTGCTTCCGTCTTTTGATAGTTGTGGAAGGTGGTACTGTGAACATCAGTGTGCAAATATCAGTATGAATCTCTACTTTTAATTATTCTGGGTATATTCCTAGTAGCAGGATTTGCCAGTTAATATGGCATATTTAACTTTCTAAGGAACTGCCAAACTGTCTTCCATAGTGGCCGCACCATTTTACATTTTACATTCTTATCAGTAATGAATGTATTCCTGTTTCTCCTATTTTCTGTTTTTTTAATAGTAGCCACTCTATTGGGTATGAAATGATATCTCATTTTGGCTTTGATTTTCATTTCCCTACTAGCCAGTATGTTGAGCATCTTTTCATGTGCTTTTTAACCACTTAAATCTCTTCTTCAGAAATACGTCTATTCAGGTCTTTGCACATGTTTAATTAGGTTGATTTTTTAATTGTTGTGTTGTAGGACTTCTTTATATAAACTGGATATTAAACCCTTACTGAATATGTGGGTGTCAAATATTTTCTCCTATTAAGTTGTCTTTTCACTTTCTTTTTTTTGTAACATGTTTTTTAAAATTAAAGTTAATAAATCATACAGAACGTTACACCAAAAAAACCCCACTAGAGATTTCCATACAACACATTCCCCACCCCCATCATTTTTGTAAATTGTATTGATCTTTTCATTTTCATGAGGTCAAGTGCAAAATTTATTTAAGAAAGTCCCATTCATCTGTTATTTTTCTTTCATTACTTTTGCTTTCAGTGTAAAGACTGAGAAACCGTTGCCTAACATGATATCCTGAAGATGCTTCCCCACATTTTCTTCTAGGAGCTTAATAGTCTTGGTTCCTACATTTATGTCTTTGATCCATTTTGAATTCAATTTTATATATGGTGTGAGTTAAGAGTCCTCTTTCATTATTTTGCATATGAACTTCCAGTTCTCCCAGCACAGTTAGTTAAAGGGACTAGTCTTGCCCAATTGAGTGGACTTGGCAGTCTTATCAAAAATAAATAGTCAGGTTGAAGTCTAATCTTCAGACCCCGTCTGCTGAGAGAGCTTCTCAATTAACTTCCTGCCTGCAAAAAATTGTCCATTGATGTTAGGGTCTATTTCTGAACTCTCAGTTCAATTCCACTGGTATATCTATGCCTTGTGCCAAAACTGTGTTGTTTTTTTTTTTTAACAACAAAGCTTAGTTATATGTTGTTTAAAAGACAGGAAGTGTGAATCCTCTGACTTCATTATTCTTTTTAAAGATGCTTTTGGATATTTGTGTCCCTTACCCATCTAACTAAATTCATTAGCTTTTGCATTTCTCCCAAATAAATTATTGGAATTTTTATTGGGATTGCATTGAAACTGTAAATCATTTTGCATAGAACTGACATCTTAACAATACTTAGTCTCCAATCCATGAACATCAAATATCCATCCATTTATTTAGGTCTTCTTTTATTTCTTTGTAGCAGTGTTTTGTAGATTTCTCTGTACAGGTGATAGCTGGAAAATGTGCTTACTAAATATTTCTTTACTTAAGCAGCTCTGAAAATTCTAATATGCTAATTGAACTTGTTTTCTATTAATCTTATTTTAGAAGTTTACTCTTTGTACTTAGTTTGCTGAAGGATATTAATCAAACCTTTCCAGTTCTGCCTAAAAGAATAAGATACATCTCAAAGCAAAACTTGACAGAATGGTGTCAGGAGCATCTTATGACCGAGTAAATCTATATCATTCCTCAGATACAAAGAAAGCTTGATATCCTTGAGCAGTCAGCTGAGAATGGAGCCATGGAGATCTTGCACAAAGGCACCCCTACAACAATATGTAGACTTTGGTTAATTAGCTGCTAAAACCAAGGATAATTTTGAAGTCCTTGAGACAATGCAGGACAATGAGAAATTGCACATACTCTCCTCATAAGACCCCTGGAAGAGCTAACATCATCACTTTTTTGTTTTTCTTTTCTTTTTTTATTCTCTTTTACTCACTTTTTGTGGTAGTTTGATATTATATTAGCCAAAGGGGTGCTGATGCAAAATACCAGAAATTGGTTGGTTTTTATAAAAGGTATTTATTTGGGGTGGGAGCTTACAGATACCAGCCCATAAAGCATAGGTTACTTCCCACACCAAAGTCTATTTCCATGTGTTGGAGCAAGATAGCTGCTGACATCTGTCAGGGCTCAGGCTTCCTGGGTTCCTCTCTTCCCAGGTCTTTCTTCTCTCTGGGCTCAGTGTTCCTCTCTTCCCAGGGCTGGCTTCTTTCTAGGCTCAGGGTTCTTCTCTTCCTGGGGCTTGCTTCTCTTTCCTCTGTGTGCTTACTTCCTGGGGCTCCAGCTTAAGACTTCAGCATCGAAGACCAACATCAAAACTCCATCATTGAAAATCCCTCAACTCTGTCCTTTGCCATGCCTTTTATCTGTTCTCCTTGGTTGAATGTTTATTTATATAGTCCACCAAAAGGTGGAGACTCCACATCCTACTCACATGCCCAGTCAAAGCACTAATCATGACTTAATCATGCCTAGGTTCAGACCAGTTTACAAACATAATCCAATGTCTATTTTTGGAATTCATAACTATATCAAACTGCTAAAGATATTATTTATGAATTCCCAAAAGAGATATAGGTTATGTTTATAAACTGCTCTGTTCCTCTGGGCATTATACCCTTTGATTCAAATTCAAGGACTTTTATGTTTACTTGATTAAACCAAGATTAGAGCTTTGATTTGGCCATTTCATTAGGAGGTGTGGTTGAGTCCCCACCCTTTGGTGGACTATATAAATAAACATTCAGCCAAGGAAAACACAGAAAGAGATACACAGGGGAATAGAGAGTGCTCCAAAGACATGGAAGAGGAGAGAACTTGTCAGCATTGATCCTGCAGCCCCAGGAAAAGATATGACCCATTTGACTGATAGTCTATAGCTGACCTTGTGAAGAGAGCAGAGAAGCTGAGCCCAGAAAGAAATGAAATGTCATGTTTTGCTTTGAGATAGTATCTTATTCTTTTAGGCAGAACTGAAAAGGTTTGGTTAATATTCTTCAGCAAACTAAGTACAAAGAGTAAACTTCTAAAATTAGATTAATAGAAAAGCTCAATTAGCATATTAGAATTTTCAGAGCTGCTTAAGTAAAGAAATATTTAGTAAGCACATTTTCCAGCTATCACCTGTATACAGGTGATCAGAAGCTGGGCCCCTTGAGCTTTAAGAGGAAGAGGAGGCTGAACTCTTGCAGACATTGCCCACCATCTTGCTTTAATACATGGCTATAGACATTTGGGGAGGAAATACCTTTTATGGTACCTTGGGTTGGACTCTTTAGGGCCTTGTAACTGGAAGCTTTTACCCCAAATAAATACCCTTTATAAAAGCCTTTGCATCAGCACCTCTTTGACTGACTAATACACCTTTCTTTGCCTTTAAAAACCCTAACTCCCATTCTTATTTGAACTGGTTTGGGGAAGATTTCCCCAGTTCCTTGCTTGTGTACTCACAATAAATCACTTTCATCCTGAGAGATGTGTTTTCCCTTTGTGGCACTGGATCTGGTGGCCCTTCTATTGCAAATAGCTGTGCTTATGGTAGCACAGTTTCTTTATATCCTTAGTTAAATTTATTCCTAGATATTTGATTGGTTTAGTCACTATTGTAAATAGAATTTTCCCTTAATTTCTTCCTCAGATTGCTCTTTTTGAGAGCACAGAAACTTACTGATTTTTGCATGTTGATCTTGCACCCTCAGGTTTTGCTGAATTCATTTATTAGTTCTAGTAGCTCTCTTGCAGATTTTTTTGGGACTTTCTATATATGAGATCAGGTCATCTGGAAATAGTGAAAGTTTTTCCTTTTCCTTTCCATTTTGCTACTTTTATTTCTCTTTCTTGCCTAAGTGAAGTGGCTAGAACTTCCAGTATATTTTAAAGTACAGTGGTGGCAGTGGCTGTCTTCATCTGGTTCCTGGCCCTAGATGGAAAGATTTCAGTCTTTCACCATTGAGTATCATGTTGAGGAAGGTTCCTTCTGTTCTTGTCTTTCAGAGTGGTTTTTATCAAGAAAGGATGCTCTTATCAGGATTTTTCATTTGATCCTTTTGCTGGGCCATATCTTCCTGTTTCTTGGTATGGCTTGTAAATTTTTGCTGACATCTAGGCATCTGGTTATGTTGGTGAATTTATTCTGATGGTCAATTTCTCTCTCTTGCCTAGTGGTTTTGTTCACAATCAACTTATTCTATTGAAACAAGGCCAGAGATCCACTAATGGGTACAGACTAGATTCAAGATTGCCTGGACGAGAGACTGCAAAAAGCTTTTTTACTTATTTCAGTCTCTTGGCCTGTCAACAGATGACATTCTTCAGTGAACTTTTCTATGGAGGTGTATCTTCCAACCTCCACAGGCTGGTAATTCTGGTCTGGCCAGAGCTGATATTCAAAATGACTCCACTGGCCAAATGTACTAAAGAGAAACCACTCTACTTCCGGGAAGCTGGCAGACTAGAAAGACATGGGATGCGCTTCTCCTCCAGAAAAATAGGTAGAGGACAGGCTAAAACAGCCTAGACAAAGACCTTCTAGGGTTTAGGACACCAGGTGAAGGCTGAACACCACCCAAAGGAGAGCGGGACAAAGGAGGGAAACTACGATGACAGAACTATGAGTTGAAACCAGTGACTGCTGCTGCCGGCACCAACCCCCACACAGAAGATACATTAGAACTCTTGGCCTCTGGGCTTGTGAGTACAGTCAAAAGGGGCTCCAGTGAACTAACACCCAAGGAACAGGAAGAGAGAGGGACACAACCTAAGGCCGACTCATCTTCTGACCCACAGAATTGGACTGCTGTGTCCCAGGATCCCTTCCAGGCCAGGTAGAGCTGTACCATTGTTTGCCTTGGGAGCCAGCAAGAGGCTAAAGATACACAACCCTCCCAATTTCCTCTTCTACTAACAGGGACTGATTGTTGAGTACTCAGAGGGCAGTGGAAATATTTCTGGCATGGGAAAAGGGAGGGTACTGCTGAGAAGGCTGGACAACTGTCTCAGAGAAAGTTTGAATTACAAGGCTCATAGCCTCCAGACAGGAAGCTCTATCACATTGATCCTGTCTGTGTTCCAAAAAATATACTCTGACCAGGTATTGAACTGAGAACTGTCAAAGAGTGCCATCTGATGGCAGACCAAGGAAGTGCATTCAGGAAAATTAAAAACAAGTAGGAGAGGGTTTTTCTGTCCTCTATAGCCTCTCTCCCCAAAACCCTAAGAAGCAACCCTACAAACAATTTGTGGGCCCAGTGCCCAGTCTGGAGCAACCAACAAGACAATCCTAACGATCCTGGTTGAGCCAAGAATCAAAGAGCAGTGGTAACTCACAGCCTACTACCATTAAGACCCTACAAAAGAGAAAGAAATTGAGCATTTGAGTGAACTACATCCTAATTAAATGCCTAGATATCAGCAAAAAATCACAAGCCATATTAAGAGAAAAGAAGACATGGCCCAAGAAAAGGAATATATAAAAGCCCCAGAAAAGATGCAGAATTTGAGAAAACTAATTAGCTAGATGTGCATAAATTTCCAAAATCAAATTAATGAGTTGAAAGACAATCCAGTTAAAGAGATAAATGATATCATGAAGACATTGAGTGAGTGCAAAGAAGAATTTGAAATCCTGAACAGAAAATTTAACAGAGCTCATGGGAATGAAAGACACACTAGGTGAGATCTAAAATACATTTGAGGCGTGCAAGAGCTGACTCAAAAAGATAGAAGAAAGAATAAGAAGAAAGAATAGTGATACTGAAGACAGTACAGCTAAAATTGAAGAGAGAAAAGAATGAAAAATATTAAGTGGGGGTTAAAGAGTTGAATGACAACATGAAATGCAACAACATACTTGTCCTGTGAGTTCCATAAGGAGAAGAGAAGGAAAAGGTACAAAAAGAGCATTTGAGGAAATAATAGCTGAAAATTTCCAAACCCTTACAAAAGAAATGAACTTACATGTCCAAGAAGCACACCATATTCCAATCAGAATAAATCCAACTAAACCTACTCCAAGACACATACTACTCAGAATGTCAGATGTCAAAGATAAGGAGAAAATTCTCAGAGCAGCAAGGGAGAAGCAAACCATGTAGAAGGGAAGTCCAGTAAGATTTAGTGTAGATTTCTCTTCAGAAACCATGGAGGTGAGAAGACATTGATATGATACTGAAAGAGAAAAACTGCCAGCTGAGAATTCTTTATCCAGCAATACTGTCCTTCAGATGTGACGGTGAGTATAAAATATTCACAAACAGAAACTAAGAGAGTTTTTAAAAAAGAATCCACCTTTGCAGGAACTATTAAAGGCAGCCTTGGAACATGAAAGAAAGACAGGAGAGACAGGCTTGGAGGAGAGTATAAAAGAAAGAATGGCAGAAAGGATAACCAAAAGTGTAAAAAGACAAAAATAAGGTATGACATATGAAAACCAAAGATTAAGATGGAGGAAGTAAATAGTGCATTTACAATAATATCATTGAATGAGAATGGATTAAACTCCCCAATCAAAAGATACAGACTGGCAGAATGAATAAAAAAATATGAGCCATCCACATGCTGCTTACGAGAAACTCACACTAGACCAAGCGATACAAACCAGCTGAAAGTGAAAGGCTGAAAAAAGATACTCCATATGAATAGTAACCAGAAAAGAGCAGGGGTAGCTATACTAATATCAGACAAAACAGACTTTAAATGCGAAAGTATACAAGATACAGAAGGCTATTATATATTAATAAAAGGGACAATCCACCAGGAAGACATAACAGTCATAAATATCTATGCACTGAATCAGGGTGCCACAAAATACATGAGACATACTCTGGGAAAACTGAAGGGAGAAATAGACGTCTCTACAATAATTGTTGGAGACTTCAAAATCCCACTCACATCATTAGATAGAAAAACTAGAAGATCAACAAAAAAAACCAACTTGAACAGCATGATAAATGAGTTAGCCCTAATAGACATATAGAGAACACGGGATCCAAACTCAGCCAGATATACATTCTTTTCAAGTGACCATGGATCTTTCTCCAGGATAGACCACATCTTAGGGCACATTGCAGCTCTCAGTAAATATAAAATGATTGAAATTATACAAAGAACCTTCTCTGATCATAATGGAATGTAACTGGAAATCAATAATAGACAAGACAAAAGTAAAATGCGTGGAAGCTGAACAACACGCTTCTAAATAATCAGTGGGTCAAAGAAGAAATTGCAAGTGAAATCAGTAAATATATTGAGACAAATGGATATGAGAATACAGTATCAAAACTTATGGGATACAGTGAAAGCAATATTGAGGGAAATTTATAGCCCTAAATGCCTATATTAAAAAAGAAGAAAGCGCTAAACTCAAAAGATTTAACTGAACAGTTAGAGAAACTAGAAAAAGAACAGCAAGTCAATCCCAAAGCAGGCTTAAGGAAAGAAATAATAAAGATTAGAGGAGAAATAAATGAAATTGAGAAAAAAAAAACCAATAGAGAAAATCAACAAAACCAAAAGCTGGTTGCTGCTTCTTTGAGAAGATCAATAAAATTGTCAAGCACCTAGCTAGACTAACAAACAAAAAAAGATAGAAGATGCAAATAAATACATTCAGAAATGAAAGGGGGCAAGTTACAACTCACCCCACAGAAATAAAAAGAATCATAAGAGGATATTAGGAGAAACCATTTGCCAACAAACTAGACAACCTAGATGAAATGGACAAATTCCTAGAAATGTACAATCACCGTACACTGATGCTATAAGAAATACAAGAATTTAACAAACCAGTCACATTTAAGGAGATCAAACCTGTCACCAAAAATCTCCCAGCAAAGAAAAGTCCAGGACCAGATGGCTTCACAGGTGAATTCTACCAAGCATTTTGAAAAGAACACCAATCCTGTTTTAAACTCTTCCAGAACACTGAAGAGGAGGGAAAATTACCCAACACGTTTTATGAAGCCAACATCACCCTAATACCAAAGCCAGATAAAGGTACTACAAGAAAGGAAAATTACAGACCAATCTTTCTAATGAACATAGATGCAAAAATTCTCAACAAAATACTTGCAGATTGAATCCAACAGCATATCAAAAAATTTATACATCATGACCAAGAGGGATTTATTCCTGTTATGGAAGGCTGATTCAATATAAAAAAATCAATTAACATAATACACCACATTAATAAATTGAAAACAAGGTTATCGCAATAGATGCAGAAAAGGCATTTGGTGAAATCCAGCATCCTTTTTTTTTTTTTTGATAAAAACTCTTCAAAAGATAGGAATAGAAGGGAAATTCCTCATTATGATTATAGGCATATTTGAAAATTCCACAGCCAACATTCATACTGAAAGAGGAAAGGTTGAAAGCTTTCCCTCTAAGATTGGGAACAAGACAAGGATGCCAGCTGTCACCATTGTTATTCATTATTGTACTAGAAGTTCTAGCTAGGGCAATTAGACAAGGAAAAAAAATTTAAAGACATCCAAATAGGAAAAGAGGACGTAAAACTCTCACTCTTTGCAGATGACATGATCCTGTACTTAGAAAATCTTGAAGTATCCACTATAAATCTACTTGAGCTAATAAATGAGATCATCAAACTGGCAGGATATAAGATCAACATGGAAAAATCAGTAATGTTTTTGTACATTAGTACTGAAATCAGAAGGAAATCAGAGGAAAAGTTCCATTTTCAGTAGCAACAAAAAGACTCAAAGACTTAGGATTTAATTTAATGAAGGAAGTACAGGATCTATGTGCAGAAAACTACAATACAATGCTAAAAGCACTTAAAAACGACCTCAGCAAATGGAAAGACAATACGTGTTCGTGGATTGGAAGAATAACTATCGTGAAGATATCAATATTACGCAATAGATTCAATGCAATATCAATCAAAATCCCAACAGCTTACTTTACAGAATGAGCAAAGGCAATTACCAAATTCATTTGCAAGTGAAAGTACACTCGAATAGCCAAAAGTATTCTAAAAAAGAAGAGTGGCATTAGAGGCATTTCTCTGCCTGACCTTGAAACATATTACAAAGCTACAGTGGTCAAAACTGCATGGTACTGGCATAGAGATACATCGATCAGTGGAACAAAATTCAGAACCCAGAAACAAACCCTAACCTATGCAATCACTGGTTTTTGACAAACCTACCCAGTCAATATTAATTGGACAAAACAGTCTTTTCAACAAATGGGGCTGGGACAACTGAATATCTATAACCAAAAGAATGAAAGAGGACCCCTATCTCACTCCCTATACAAGAATCAACTCAAATTGGATCAAAGACCTAAATATAAAAGCCAGGAGCACAAAACTACTAGAATAAAATGTAGGGAAACATCTCCAAGGCCTTGTAGTAGGAGGTCTGATTTTGGACCTTACATCCAAAGCATATGCAACAAAAGAAAAAATAGATAAATGGGACCTCCTCAAAATTAAACACTTTTGCTCTTCCAAGGACTTTGTGAAAAGAGTGAAAAGACAGCCCACTCAATGGGAGAAAATATTTGGAAATCACATGCCAGATAAGGGCTTAGCAGGATCCCAGAGATAGCCAAGGTAGATACAAACCCAGGTACTGGTGCTCCTGAGGGGTATAGAGACACACAGGTTCTATGGTCATGGCAGTTGGCTCTGGAGTTCAGTGCCATGTCAGTGGGCCCCACTTCGGAATTTGTGTTCCTGAGTGTGATAGAGTTGGACTCAGATGTGACCTTTCTACGCATGCATCTTCTGTTACTTTTACTGAACCTGTGGTTGGTGCTGGGGTTGGTGTATACCCAGGAGACTTGAATCTCTGGACTGGCCATGTGCCAGCCTCAGTAGAGTTTCAGCTCTTACTCTTTGGTTCGTTGATCTTACCCAGGTCAGCTAACGGGCGTGAAGATGGTCAACCACCACACCAGGGAACTGAGAGTGTCTACAACTGCCAGCAGGAGAATCGCATCCATCAACCATGTGGGATCTAGAGGTGGAGTTGGACATCATCATCCCAGGGTCCACAAGACGGAGGAATAAAATATGGATTAGAGTGGACTTACTGGTATTCTACTATAGAACTATTGTGACTAGTAATGGAAGAAACTGTAGCACTGATGTGTGGAAAGTGGCCATGGTAGTTGCTGAGGGTAGGGAGAGGGAAGAAGAGATGTGATGTGGGGGCATTTTTTTCTAAATGATATTGCAAGAACAGTTGCTGCACATTATATACCCTGCCATAATCCACTAAATGTACTGAGGGAGAGTGTAAACTACAATGTGAACTATAAATCCATGTGGTGCAGCAGTGCTCCAAGATGTATTCATCAAATGTAATGGATGTGCCACAATGATGAAGGAGGTTGTTGATGTGGGAGGAGTGGGGGGTGGGGGATATCTGGGAACCTCTTATATTTTTTAATGTAACATTTTTTTGTGATCTATGTATCTTCAGAAAATTACAATAAAACATAAATGCTCATAAAAAAGAAAGAAATGTTACAACACAACAATAAAAAGAGAATCAACCCAATTAAAAAATGGGTGAAAGACTTGATTAGACATTTGTCCAAAGAAACAATACAAATGGCAAAAAAATACCCCAAAACAACAACATGAAGAAATGCTCAGCATCACTAATGATTAGGGAAATGCAAATCAAAACTGCAATGAGATATCATTTCACACCTATCAGAATGGCCACTATTAAATAGACAAAGAACTACAAGTGGTGGGGAGAATGTGGAGAGATAAAAACACTTATTTACTGCTGGTGGGAATGCAGAATGGTACAGCCACTGTGGAGGACTCTTTGGCAGTTCCTAAAGAAGTTGAATGTAGACTTGCCACGTGACCCTGCAATACCACTACTGGGTATATACCAAGACGAACTGAGAGCACCGACACGAACAGACATTTCCACACTGATGATTATCAGCAATGTTATTCACAATTGCCAAAAGTTGGAAACAACCTAGGTGTCCATCAACAAATGAATGGATAAACAAACTGTGCTATCTTCATATGATGGAGTATTATGCAGTTGTAAGAAGAAATAAAGTTGTAAAATATATGACAACGTGGATGAACCTGGAGGACATTTTGTTGAGTGAAACAAGCCAGACACAAAAGGACAAATATTCCATGATTGCATTACTATGAACCAAATATATTGTGTAACATATTGTATGATTCAAAAAATAATTCATATGTACCCAGTACATTTAAATGAGTAATGTATGTTTTTTGTTTTTTTTTGAAATCTCTTTAATATTGGCATGACTTAATAAAGATGCATGTTACCACAACAAGATTTACACAATACTAAATATTTTTAGATTGATTTCAACAAGAGAGATTGGAAAACATTCCTTCAGAAGTCTAAGGAGAATTGTTTTAGTATTTTTTAAAATAAAGATTCATATGCACATGCAAAACTACCTCAAATGTAATATGTAATGTATGTTTTTATTCAACTATGTTTTCTTTTTAGTTTTTAATTATTTATATTTTCAATTATTAAATGTACAAAATAAAGTTAAAGAAAAAACAGGGAAAACATTCTCTGCCCTCAATTGTACCCTCTCTCCTCCCAGGGATGAAGATACCCATTCCTTTCTCAGTTCACCACAGTGAGCCACAGGTTTTACCCAGGCTGTTTGCTGTGAGGATAGGGGATGAGTGCTATCTCAGCTGTGGAGTCTAGTAACTCATGGTTTACATTTTAACTTCTTCCTATCTCTAGCCCTCTCTCTCCTCGATGATGTGCAACACTCATGGTCTGCAGACCCTCCAAGGCATCTTCCTCAGATAGTGTTTTGCCCTTCTTCCATTGATTTTGCAAGGAAGTTGAGCCCTGCCACCCTACTCTGATGCCATCTTCCCAGAAGTTCTCTCAAAACTCTATTATTATCCTTCCATATATTTCTGGACTTTTCAATTCTCCTGTTATTGGTGTACATCTTCATTGCATTATGGTTATAGAAGATGATTTGTATAAATTCAAACTTTTAAATTTATTGAAACTTGTTTTATTACCCATCATGTGGTCTATCCTAGAGAATGATCCATGTTCACATGAGAAGAATGGATATTCTCTTTTGGGATGCAATGTTCTGTATATGTCTGCTGGGTGTAGTTTATTTATTAATTTATTCAAGTTTTTTGTTTTCTTATTGATCTTCTGTCTGGTCTCTCTATTGATGAGAGTTGTCTATTGAAGTCTTTCAACTATTATTGTAAAAGTATCTATTTCTCCCTTCAGTTTTGCTAGTGATTGCCTCATATTTTTGAGCATCATGTTTAGATGTATAAATATTTATTATTATTTCTTCTTGACTAGTTATCCCTTTTATTAATATTTAGTTTCATTCTTTGTCTCTTAAAACTGCTTTTGACTTAAAGTATATTTTGTCCTATATTCATATACCTACCCCCAGCTATTTTTTGGTTACTATTTTCATGGAATATCTTTTTCCAACCTTTCACTTTCAACCTATTTATGTCTTTGTGTCTAAGTTGTGTTGCTTGTAAACAACTTATAGTGGATCATGCTTTTTTATCCATTCTGGCAATCTTTGTGTTTTGTTTGGTGAGTTTATCAATAAACATTCAGTAAAGGGAGTACTTATTTCAGCCATTTCTTCCTTTGGTTTTTAGGACATATGGATGTCTAAGACATATCTTTTTTGCCTCTCTATTAGTTCATTGTAATCTCCTTTTGTGTATATATACATATTCTCTGAAATTTCATTTCTTCACACTACTCAAAGTCACTCTTTCCTCTCTTTTCCTTTCAACCTATAAAACTGTGTTTAGTTATTCTTGTAAGGTAGGCCTTGTGTTGACAAACTCTCTCAGTTTCTATTTATCTGTGAATAGTTAAAACTTTTTCTCGTTTCTGAAGGACAGTTTACCAAATAAAGAACTTGGGGCAATATATTTTTTCCTTTCCATACATTAAATAAATCCTACCAATGCCTTCTTGCCTCCATGGTTTCTGATAAGAAATCAGCTGTCAGTCTTATTGAGGATCCCTTGTAGTGATGAATCACTTGTTGCTTTTCTGATTAGGATATGTTTCAGAGTAGGTCTATTTGGTTGTATTCTGTTTGGAGTACATTGTGATTCTTGGACATGTATAATTATATCTTTCATAAGAGTTGGGAAATTTTCAGCCATTATTTCCTCTAATATTCTTTCTGCCCTTTTCCCTTTTCTTCTGGGATACCCATAAGGTGTATGCTTGGTTCACTTCATGCTATGACTCAAATCCCTGAGACACTGCTCAATTTTCTCTATTTTTTGTATTTTTGGTGGTAATTTTTTATTTTGTACATTTAATAATTGAAATGATTAAAAAAATAAAAAGAAACACAGTTGAATAAAAGCATACATTTCTCAAGTATTTGATACCTATAATTTTTTAAAATCATACACTATGTTACGCAATATTTGGTTCATAGTAATGCAATCATATTGTATTTGTCCTTTTTTGCCTTGCTTGCTTCACTCAACGTAATGTTCTCCAGGTTCATTCATGTCTTCATATGCTTTATTACTTCATTTCTTCTTATAGCTGCATAATATTATATTATATGAATATAACACAGTTTGTTTATTCATTCATCTGTTGAATATTGAATTCCTATCCTGGGGAATTATGCCACATTCTCTAATGGAACAGCAAGAATTCCCCAAGTACAGGGATAGTGATTAGTGAAGGAGGACGAACCATTGATGGGCCCTTGATCTCGATGACTAATTCTGAACCTTTTCTTTTGAAATTGAAACTTAGCCTAGTATTATAGGTTGCCTAGAGTTACCTAAGAGCCTCCTTATTGCTCAAATGTGGCCTCTCACTAAGCCAAACTCAGCATATAAATGCATTACCTTTACCCTGGCATGAGATGTGTCTCCTGGGAATGAGCCTCCCTGGCACTAAGGGAGTACTACCAAGCACCAACTAGCAATGCAACTGGAAAAACATCTTGAGCAAAAGGGGAAAGGGGAAAAACAAATGAGTTTATATGGCTAAGAGACTTCAAAGTGAGTCAGGAGGTCATCCCAGAGGTTATGCTTATTCAGGATCCTGTTGACTGCCACAGTAAATATTACCTTAAGTAGTGGGGCTGCTGAGGGCTCTGGAGACATCCAGACACTATAGGCAGAGCTGATAGCTCAGGAGTTTGGTACCCTGCCAGTGGGCCCTACTTTGGAATTTGTGCTTCCCAGTGTGACAGAGTTGGACTCAAGTTGTGGTTTCCCTACACCATGCATGGCTCTTTGCCTTTCTGTCTGAACCTATATTTAGTACTAGAGTTGAAAGGCTTATGTCTAAGAGACTTAAATCTTTGGGCTTTCCATGTGCCAGTCAGGCAGGCCCTGGATCTCAACATTGTTGCAACACTTATTCTTCAGTCCATTGGACTCACACAGGACAACTAACAAGGAAATGCTGATGCACAACGACCATCCCAAGGAAAAGAGTCTACAAGTGCAAGCAAGATAGTCTCATCCTTCTTCCCCATGGAATCGAAGCGCCCTCTCAGTTAGAGGCAGTGTAGACATCACCGTCCCTGAATCCTCAGGTTTGGCGAATAAACGATAGACTAGAGTAGACTTATACTTACTCTACAATAGACTTACTGTTGTTCTAGCGATGAAAGAACTTTTATCATTGATGTGGAGGCAGTGGCCTTTGGAGGGTCTGGGGGTAGGGAGAAGGAAAAATAGATGCAATATGGGGGTATTTTTGGGTCATTGGAATTGTCCTGAACGACAGCACAATGACAGATACAGGCCATTATATATCTCGTCATAATTTACAGAATAGTGTGGGAGATTGGGTAAACTATAATGTAAACTATAACCCACACTTAGTGGCAATGCTCCAGTATGTGTTCTTTAATTGTAACAAATATATCACATTAATGAAGAATGTTGTTAATGTTGGAAATGTGGGCATATGGGAAACCCCTACTTTTTTTAATTGTATTTTTTTGAAGATACATAGATCACAAAAAATGTTACATTAAAAAATCTGAGGGGTTCCCATACACCTCAACTCCTCCCCACTTCACTCCTTCCACATCAACAACCTCTTTCATCATTGTGGCACATTCATTGCATTTGGTGAATACATTTTGGAGCACTGCTGCGCCACATGGATAATAGTTTACATTGTAGTTTACACTCTTCCCCAATCCATTGAGTGAGTTATGGCAGGATATATAATGTCCAGCATCTGTCCATGCAGTATCATTTAGCACAACTCCAAGTCTTGAAAATGCTACCACATCACATCTTTTCTTCCCTCTCCCTGCCCTCAGCAACTACTGTGACCACTTTCTCCACATCAATGCTACAATTTCTTCCATTACTAGTCACAATAATTGTTTAGTAGAATACCAGTAAGTTCACTCTAATCCATATTTTATTCCTCCATCCTGTTGACTCTGGGATGGTGACATCCTCTCAACCTCTATATCCAGAGGGGGCTTAATCCCACATGGTTGATGGATGCAGTTCTCCTGCGTACAGTTGTAGACTGTCTCGGTTCCCTGGTGTGGTGGTTGACCATCTTCACCTCCCTGTTAGCTGACCTGGGTAAGAACAATGAACCAGAGAATAGGAGTTCCAATTCTGCTGAGGCTCAGGACCCAGCTGGCACATTGCCAGACCAGAGATTCAAGTCTCCTGAGTATATACCAACCCACCACCAACCATAGGTTCAGTAAAAGTGACAGAAGATAGATGTGTAGAAAGGTCCCATCTGACTCCAACTCTATCACACTCAGGAAACAAATTCCAAAATAGGGCCCACTGACAAAGGCACTGAACTCATACATTTTTAATATAGCATTTATGTAATCTAAATATCTTAAAAAAAATTTTTTTAATAAAAATTTTAAAAATTGCAATTTCTTAATATACTCTGAGAACAAATTAAAATAGGCATGCATTCATCTGGTTTGGGAGCTCCCTTCCTGGAGCATATTTCTGAGAATAATAATTTTTTCTATTTGGAATGTTTCCCACAATGAACACTGAAATTCTAGGTTGTCTTTGGTGAAATTTTGCTATTTTTTAAGACAGGCACAACTTCCCATCCCATAGTTTTTGAACACACCTACAGTGCCAGGTGGTGGAGAATCAAAATTTTAAGAGTGTGAGGATCCTATCTTGATAAATTCCCTTCTTACCTTCTTTGTGGAGCAGATAAACCAGCAGTAGCAAAAATGAAACTGTGGACTTCATAAGGCTAGGGATTTTGGTTCTAAATTTGAGTTTTCTCACCAATAAAATGTATCCAGTAACCATTGGACTGTGTGATCTAGTGAGCTCAGAGAGCTCAAAAACAAATTGCATGGAGGTCAGATCTGAGAGGGACTCACCCATGAATCTTGGAGATGGTAGGGAGGACAGAATTCAAAGGACTCAACAGACGCTTTTTTCTGTTTTATATCCAGAGTCCTTGGCAGTGACCTTCACCAAAATCTTGAAACAAAGACTCCCTGGAAATTAATTTTTTGGATCTCACACCTTTATTGACTCATGAATTAAGTGACATCCCACTCAAAGCAAGGCTTATATAGACAGAACAAGGTAGTCTTATAGAAAGTAATCTTATTGATTGGTAAGGAAAGCTTTCCTTATTTTTTTTTTTTTAAAGATTTATTTATTTATTTATTTAATTCCCCTCCCCTCCCCCGGTTGTCTGTTTTCTGTGTCTTTTTGCTGCGTCTTGTTTCTTTGCCCGCTTCTGTTGTCGTCAGCAGCACGAGAAGTGTGGGCAGTGCCATTCCTGGGCAGGCTGCACTTTCCTTCGCGCTGGGCTGCTCTCCTTATGGGGTGCACTCCTTGCGCGTGGGGCTCCCCTACGCGGGGGACACCCCTGCGTGGCAGGGCACTCCCTGCGCGCATCAGCACCGCGCATGGGCCAGCTCCACATGGGTCAAGGAGGCCTGGGGTTTGAACCGCGGACCTCCCATGTAGTAGACGGACGCCCTAACCACTGGGCCAAGTCCGTTTCCCAAGCTTTCCTTATTGAATTAGCCTTGACTTAGGGGAATTAATCTACAAAAATAGAAAGGAGCTAGCAAGTTATGATTGGTTGTTCTCAGGTTTTTTAGGTTCTCAGAGGAGGTGCACTTACAAGACACAGGAACTTAGATCAGCTTTGGTTTGCTGACATGAGAATTTGCATGAGGGACTCCATTTTGGTCCAACTTAACTTATTTAATATCTTTAATGTTTATATCGCTTACTTGTTTTATAATAAAAATTTCCAATTGTTTCTCAAAAGTAGAATGAATTTCATAACTATTCACCAAATGTATATATACAAATAGCCCATCCTGAATTAAAGAGCTCATGGAGCTAGCATACAAATTATTCATACAATAGGACAGAAGTAAACCTCAAAAATTTGAAATGGTAACCAACATTCTCTATTTAAAAGGAAATAAAATCAGAAAAAATTGTCAACATAAAAATATTATCTATGACCTGAAAATTAAGGCAAGAAACTTCTAAAACACCTTGGCACAAATTTAAAAATTTCATTATAAAATAGTAATAGTCAAATACATTATATAAAATTGCCATACAGAAAGTTAAATATTCCCAGAATAAATACATGGGCTTATATTGTGGGAAATAAGTATAGTAATAAATATAAATAATTAAATGATGTAAGCATCTACTTTAAGAATTTTAAAGATATAATAAAACATCATTTGAGAAAAGGCATAGAAGGGAATTAATAGTTAAGGGCAAAAAAGTCATTTATAAATGAAAAAAAAAAATAAAGGAAATATCTAAGATCCAGATCAGCATACCTAATTATACTGGATCATCTGTTAATTCTGTGTAAAACTTCTAGAAGTATTGCTCAAATATTTTCCAGAGCACCATTGTACATTCCAGCCAGGAGTGTATGACTGTTACCATTTCTCTACATCTTCATCAGTAGTCATTTTAGGTCTTAAAAAATTATTACATCCTAGTGGGTGTGAAGTAGTTTTTCATTGTGCTTTTTACTTTGTATATCCCTATTTACTGAGGATGTTAAACATCTTTCCATGTGCTTTTTGGTCGTTTGCATATATTCCTTGAAGAACTTTATATACCAATCCTTTGCCAATTTTTAATTAGGTTATTTCAATTTTTATTAATTTGTAAGAGATTTTTTCTAGGTAGCCTGAATATTGGGTTCTTTTCAGATATATGGTGTGGGAATATTTTCTCCATTCTATCGGTTGCATTTCCATTTTCTTGAGAAGGCCCTTTGATGAACAGTATTTTAAATTTTATGAAGTCCAGTTTATCTCTTTCTTCTTTTGTTTCTAGTGCTTTTAATGTCATATCTAAGCATCAATTGCCAAATCCAGAGTCATGAAGGTTTACCTCTATATTTTCTTGTAAGAGTGTTATAGTTTGCCACCACATTTAGTTCTCTAAATGACTTGTTTGTAAATACTGTAAGATTAAAGATCAAACTTCATGCTTTGCATGTGCATTTCCAGTTTTCTTGTCAGTTTAGTGGTGAAGTCACCATTCTTTCCTGAGTGAAAGATCTTGGTGCCATGTTGAAAGTAAGTGGGCCATAAGTACATGTGTTTATTTCTGGAGTATAAATTTTATTTCATTGGTCTACATGCTTACATTTATGCCAGTATCACACTATTTTTATTACTGTAGTTTTTGTAGTATGCTTTAAAATAGAGAATTGGTTATTCTCTAACTTTTTTTTTTTTTTTACAATTTCATTTTAACTATTCAGCGTCTCCTAATTCCATATGATTTTAAGAGTCAGTTTTTATATTTCTTTTTTAAAAATGGCAATAAATAAGAAAGAAGAAAAAACAAACAAACAAAAATGGCCTCTGGGATTTTGATAGGTATTGCAATGTATCTCTAAATCATTTGGGAGTATTGCCACGTTAACCGTCTTAAATATGCCAGTCCATTAAATGTATTTCCATTCAAGTCCTCTTTAATTTCTTTCAGGGCTTTGTATAGATATCAATATAAAAGTTTTGCATAACTTGGTTAAACTTATTCCTAGGAATTTTATTCTTTTTTATGTTGCTGTAAATTAATTTAAAAAAATTTTCTTTTTGGCTCCTTCATAATTGATATGTAGAAATGCAACTGATTTATGCATGTTAATGTTGTACCCTGCAAAATTACTGCATTCATTTATTAGCTCTAAAATTAAGGGGTGTGTATGTTCATGAGAGTATGTGCATATGTATGTGCGTTGATTCTTTAAGGTCATGTAATCTCAGAATAGAGATTCTTTTACTTCCTCCATTCCAATTTGCATACCTTTTTCTTCTTTATTAGAGAAGATGTGCATTTATAAAACAATCATGCATAAAATACAAGATTCAATATACCACTCTATTATTAATGCTTTGCAGTGGTGTGGAATTATTTTTACAATTGATGATAGCACATTTTTATAATTGTACTATTAATGATAATCCATGGTTTAACTTAGGTTTCATTGTTTGTATAGTGTCTTTCCATGGATTAATGTTTTATTCTATCATATGTATAATCTAACTCTCCCTGTAATCACATTCAGATATACATTTCAATGTTGTGTTATAATCACCACCATCTGTTACTAAAATATTTCCACCATTCCGAATAGGAACCCTGTACAATTTAAGCTTGAACTTCCCATTCCTTTTCCCCACCCTGTCCCTTGGTAACCTATTTATATTCTGACTTTGCTTATTCTAATGGTTTCAAATCAGTGAGATCATACAAAGTTTGTCCTTTTGTGTCTGGCTATTTCATTCAATATGATGTCTTCAGGGATCATCCATGTAGTTGTGTGTATTAGGAAAAAAATTCCATTATATATATTTGTATATATATATATCATATTTTATTTATCCATTCATCTGTTGATAAATGCTATTATGTACAGCAGGGGAAGGTAGAGATTGAGAGGTAATTATTAAGGGGTAGAGTTTTTTGTTGATTTTTTATTATTATTAGAATAATGAAAATGCTCTAATATTGATTGAAGTGACGAATGCACAACCTATGATTATAGCAACATTGATTATCCACTTTGGGTGGATTATATGCTTTATGAATATATTTCAATAAAATTGATTTTTTAAAAATCCTTTGAGGCTCAAAAGGTGTTAATATTGATGAAGTCCCATTTATCTATTTTTTCCTTTGTTGCTTTGTGCTTTGGGTCTAAAGTCTGAGAAACGATTGCCTAACACAAGATTCTGAAGATACCTCCCAGTGCTTTCTTCTAGGAGTTTGATGGTTCTGGCTTTTATATTTAGGTCTTTAATTCCCTTTCAGTTAATTTTTATACAACATGTGATGCAGGAGTTCTCCTTTCCTTTTATTGCAAATAGAGACCCAGATTTCCCACCTTGATTCCTTCCCAATTGAGTGGTTATTTGCCCACTTGTCAAAATCAGTTGACCGTAAATGTGAGGGTTGGTTTCTGAGTTTTCAGTTTGATTACATTGGTCTATATGTCTGTTCTTATGCCAGTACCATGCTCTTATTTTCTTTTCTTTAATTTTCTTTTATTTTTTTTAGGTACCAGGGCTGGGGATTGAACCTGGGACCTCATATGTAGGAAACCAGCACTCAACCACTGAGCCACATGAGCTCCCCTGAGTTCGTTTTTTTCATTTGTTTTGCTTGTTGTTTGTTTTTGTTTTTTAGAAGGCACCAGGGACTGAACCTGGGACCTCCCATGTGGGAAGTAGGTGCTCAACCACTTGAACAACATCTGCTCTGTCAGGCAGTTTTGATTACTATGGTTTTAAAAGATCAGAGGTATGAGTCCTCCAATTTCATTCTTTTTAAAGATGGCTTTAGCTCTTTGGGCCCCCTACTCCTTCCACATAAATTTGGTGATTGACTTTTTCATTTCTGCAACAAGGATGTTAAAATTTTGATTGGTATTGCATTGAATTTATACATTCCTTTGGATACATGTCTTTTATTTCTCTTTATAATCAAATTTCTCTGATAAGAATATCCAGTGCAATCATGATTACCAGAAGTGACAATGAGCATCCTTTTCTTATTCCTATTCTTAGAAAAAAAGCTTTCAGGCTCTTCCCCATTGTTTATGATGCTACCTGTAGATTTTTCATAAATCCCTTAATCAGACTGAAGAATTTTCCTTCCATTCCTAGTTTGTTGACTGTTTCTCTCTTGAGATGTGTTTTTATCAAATGCTTTTTTCTACATCAGATTAGATTATTTTATTTTGCTCAACTTATTAATGTGCAGGTTTACAGTCATTTATTTCTATATGTGGACACATATCTTCCATTCTTAAGTTATATCTCAATTGGTTATGATGAGTACTCCGTTTAAAATTCTGCTGGATTTGGTATGCTTGTATTTTGTTGAGAATTTTGGCAGGTATATTCATGAGGGATAATTATCCATAACTTCAGTTCTTTTGTCTGGCTTTTGTAAGAGCACAAGGCTGTACTCATAGACTTAGGAAAAATTATCTTCTATTTTTGAAATATTTCTAGAAGAATTGGTACGAACTTTTCTTTAAAATTTTATAATTTTCAACAGTGAAGCCATCTTGTCTTGGACTTGACTTTATAAACTTGTATTAATATACATACATGCACATACATAAACAATTAGTGTACAGTAAAAGTTGTGAAGTAACAAAACAAACACGCATATCTTCATATGGGAATTCCAACCGTGACCCCACCACCAACACCCTGCATTGTTGTGAAACATTTGTTACAACCTATGAAAGCACACTGTCAAAATATTACTACTAACTATAGCCCATATCTTACATTTGGTTTCTTTTTCTTCCAACCCACCAATTATTAATTCCCTGTATTAGTGATACAGATTTGTTATAGTTTGTGAGAAAATGCTCTCATATTTGTTCTGTTACACAAAGTCCTTCCACCACTGGATTCCCTGTGTTATACAGTACCATGCTTTGAACAATCCATTCAAAGTCTGCAGTTGGTAGCTCTTATTTTCATAACAGAGTTGTGCTGTCATTTACTTCAGTCAATTTTACAATGTTTTCATTATTTCAAAAGGAACAATCCCATAAAATTGATGAAATATCTTGTTTGCCTTTGCTGCAAAAATGTTACAATATTACTGTTAACTATCATCCATAAGCTACAACAGTTATAATTTTCCCATGTGTTAGCATATTCTTAATGCTTTGTATAAGAGGAACATTCTTATATTCATACTATTAAGAACAATCTTCACCTACCACCAAAAATCGCTGTTATACATTCTCTAGATAATTCTCGAGCTTCCTTTCAATTGACATTTATGTCCACAGACTACCCCTTTCAGCCACAATCACATTTCTAAACCAGTTATGTTAGCTATACTCACTATAATGTGTTATCAACTGTATTCATTTCTATACTTTTACAATTAACCTTATTAAAAATTCTATGTATGTCAAGCATCAGGTCCTATTCTCAACCTATATTCTATCCCTTAGTATCCTATACTCTAGAGTTTATCTCAGTGAGTTTACTCATATTTGGTTCATATTAGTGATACCAATATTTGTCCTTTTGTGTCTGAATTATTTCACTCACCATAATGTCTTCAAGGTACATCCATGCTATCATATGCATTCCAATTTCATTTCTTCTTACAACTGAATAGTATTCCATGTATGTATATACCACGTTGTGATTATCCATTCATTGGTTGATGGACCCTTGGGCTGGTTCCATATTATAACAATTGTGAATACTGCTGCTATGAGCATCAGTGTCCCAATGTCAGTTCATGTCCTTGCTTCCAGTTCTTCTGAACATATTCCTAGTAACAGGATTGCTGGATCATATGGCAGGTTCTATATCCAACTTCGTGGGGTAGTGCCAAACTGTCTTCCACAGAGGCTGCACCATTCGACATTCACAACAACAGTGAAGGACTGTTTCTGTTTTTCCACACCCTCTCCAGCACTTGTTGTTTCCTGGTTGTTGTTTTTTTATTGTCTCTTTTTAAAAAGATAAATAGATCACACAAAACGTTAGTTTAGAAAACATAAGAGGTTCCCATATACCTTACTCCCCACCCCACCGCAAGTCTCCCACATCAACCTCCCTTTCATCAGTAAGGCACATTCATTGCATTTGATGAATACACCTGGAGCACTGCCACATCATATGGACACCAGAGAACTAAGAGTATCTATAACTGCAAGCAGGAGAATCGCATCCATCAGCCATGCCGGATTTTAGCCCTCTCTCGATTTAGAGGTGGAATGGACATCGCCATCCCAGGGTCCACAGGATGGAGGAATATAATATGGTTTGGAGTGGACTTGCTGGTATTCTACTATAGAACTATTGTGACTCTAGTAATGGGAGAAATTGTATCACTGATATGGAGATGGTGGCCCCAGGAGTTGCTGAGGGCAGGGAGACAGAGGAAGAGGTGTGATGTGGGGAATTTTCGCGACTTGGCATTGTCCTGGATGAAATTGCAGGGACAGATGCAGGACATTATATATCCTTCCATAACCCATTGGATGGACTGGGGGACGGTGTGAACTACAATGTTTTTTTTTAATATTGGCCATTCTATAGATGTGAATGATATCTTGTAGTTTTAGTCTGCATTTCCTTAATAGCTAGTTATGTTGAACTTTTTCTCATGTGCTTTTTGACTATTTGTATTTCTTCTTAAGAGAAATGGCTGTTCAAGTCTTTTGCCCATTTCTTAATTGGGTTGCTTATCTTTTTATCATTGAGTTGTATGATCTCTTTTATAACATGGATATTAAACCCTTATTGGATATGTGATTTCCAAATATTTTCTCCCATTGAGTCGGCTGCCTTTTTTACTTTCTCAGCAGTCTTTTTTTTTTTTTTTTAGGCCAGTAATTTATAAAGGAGTGGAGAGAAGAGAAACGGGAAAAAATAACAGATTATGGATCCCAGATAGGAAGGGGCTGAAAAGAGATAAAGAGGGCTGATTTTCAGACCATAATTTCCTATTACAGATTACAAACCCCCAGGTTTACTTGTGTGCTAATCCAGGCAGGGAGAAAAAGGGCAAGAACAAGGCTGGTTTGGGTTTTTTTGCTTGCCCTTAAAACCATTAATTATTCTGTCTTTTTGATAATGTAGGAGGAAGAACCCCAGTTGTTTGCTGTTTTGCTTGATTACCCCACCCCTCAATCCCTCAGGTTGGCCCAATGACAAGGCCCCTGGACACTATCCAGAACTTCTCCTTTATTCTTTCCAAATGGAGGTTCTTACAGCTTCTTCCAGCAGCCATATTGTGGGGTGTCTGTGGCCATGAGGGTTTCCTGCCAGGTTCCAGATCTGTTTATAGAGTGCCTAATTTACTAGCCTCTTCATTTGCCCCCTCAGAGGGTTTACATCATTATTCTTAAAGGGGTGCTGAAGGTTCATGGTCATTGTTCTGTAATTACTTCCTGCTGGATAGGGGCAGTAGGCCCTACCTGACAAGGTGTAAAACCCTCTTGCTATTCTATCATGGTTAGAGGAAGATGAATCTGGCATCCTCGGTGAAGCTGGATGAAATCCCCATATGGCTAACAAGATGTTGATTCTGGAAGAAATAAACTTAATTAGAATTTTGAGAACGTATGGTTGCACTAAAAGGATACTGGGCCACACAAGTAGCAAAGGCCAGGTGCCTCTAAAGTCTGCATTTTTCCAAAGTTGGTGGGCTTTAATTTGGAGGTTGTGCATGCTATTTAGGACTATTTCAGAGTGCTTTACATAGAGATGACATTCTTCCTTAAGGAAAAGACACGTTCCTCCCTGTGCTGCAATTAGCATGTTAAGTGCCCTGGAATTTACAGCACCACAGCAGCAAGAGAGTCAGCTGTTTTAGAGCTTCTAAGGCATGGCTGGTTCTCTATGCTGTTAGTTAGCTCTAGGGAGTGATTGTAATGGATAACAGGGTTTGGTATAAATTGTCAATCCCAGGTTTCCATGATGGTGGTTATGCCTGAAACAGCTAAGAGGAGGATGAGAAGAGGCATTTCCCTTTTAGTTATTGTATAGGAAGAAACTATTGGAAATGAAAACCGACAAGATTTCTTAAGGAGTGCCTGGCTTGCCCTCCCCCTAGCAATAGGTGTTTAGGCTAGAATGAGAGGGAACAGCTTGCTTTGACAGAGACACTACTTAGCTTTGTTTCTTGAAGAGGTATTTCAGGCCACCTAATGATTGGCACTTATATGATCCATCAGGTGCTATTGGTGACCTGGCACTTCCTTGGACAGCTGGTGTCACTCAGGATAAGTGCACCCAGCTAGTAGCTTCTTTAACTTTACCTGATGCAGGAGTGATCAGAACCACAGAATAAGGTCCCTTCCATTTTGGCTCAAATTGAGAGTGAGGTCTGTTGTCCTGTTAGGTTTTGATCAGAACCTTGTTTCCTGGTCCTGGGTGTTTTTACTAATGTAGCTAAGGAATATGCTTTAAAGTCATGGATTAGTTGTTCCACATTCTGAGTGTCCTCCTGCTTTTTAGTTCTTTAGAATGGACTGTGTCTTCCTGTTTCTTAGTATGGCTTGTAAATTTTTGCTATTGTTTTCTTATCTGTAAAATGGTTAGTACTGACTTCAAAGTGAGGATGAAGGATTTTTGATATTGGAGTTTTGATGTTGTAGTTCAATGCTGAAGTCTTAAGCTGGAGTCCCAGGAAGTAAGCACACAGAGGAAAGAGAAGCAAGCCCCAGGAAGAGAGGAAACCTGAGCCCAGAAAGAAGCAGACCCTGGGAAGAGAGGAGCCCTGAGCCTGGAGAGAAGCAAAACTCGTGAAAGGGGAACCCAGGAAGCCTGAACCCTTACAAACATTGGCACCCATCTTGCTCCATCACATACAAATAGAGTTTGGTGAGGGAAGTAATTTATGCTTCATGGTCTGGTATATGTAAGCTCCTACCCCAAATAAATACCCTTTATAAAAGCCAAAAAAATAGTGAAAGTGAGGTTGGGAAGATTAAATGGCAGTGTGTGTACAGAGGCACTTTGTAAAATATAAAGAACTATTCCTATGTATTTATATTTCCATTATATTTATTCAGTGCATATTTACTAATTACACATTTCATTCCAGGAACCTGCCTGGCAGTGGGGATACATTGGTTTCATGGGGCTCACGCTTTATGGGATGGTAGATGTTAATCCAATAATAATTGAAATATGATTGATGTATGCTGTAGAGGAGATATGCACTGAGAAATGAGAGCATATGGTGGGAGCATACCTTATTAAAGGGTACTTGGAAGGATCTTCTGGAAAATGAGGTTCAGAGAAAGGTAAGAAGGCAGAGTGAGGAAGGAATGGTCCAAGAAAGGGTATACCAGCATGTGGTGTATGTAAGGGATAGGTTGAGGCCAGTGGGCTGAAGTGCATAGGGGGTGGTGTATATGGAAGAATATGAGACTTAGGTGTCAGAAGGAGCCATTCAGGCACACGTAGGTCATGTTTGGTTTATTTGCTCTCTAAGAGCAGAGATATTATCAGGAGTGACAATGGAGTGGAAGGGCCAGAATGAATGCCTGGCACTGGTCAGCAGGCCAGTGCAAGGTCCAGGAGAGGGATGCGATTATGGTTACTTGAATGAAGATGGTAGTTGTAGAGATGAGGGAAAGTTAGCAAATTTCATACATAGCATAAATATAAAGTCTAAATGCATATCCTAGATTTAAGAGATGTGGATGTGAATAACCCATCATATTGCATTGAAAAGGGTGATTTGTTGGGTACCTCAATGGAATGCAGTCTTTAGATGTGGACACATTGGGTTATCTACCATAAAAGGGCCCTGAAATGCTGTCTTTCATGCATCCTGGGTCAGAAGATTGCAAAGCTGCTGATCTGCTGGCCATGACGTAAGCCTTACATCCCAGTCTGACACATTAAGACTAGGAGGAGCCTTCATTTTATTGGAGAATTTGTCTTTTCTGATTACTGCTTCATTTGACTTAATTTTCCTTCTTTTTATTGTGATTCAGTACATCTGGAGGCTGGTTGTATGATATTAAACATTTATTAAGCCTCATAAATAATATCCTAATTGCTAAAAACATTTAATGTGTAAAAATCTCATGATGATATTTCTTGATGAATGGAAGACTTCCTGTGAAGTTGAAAATCATGCAGAAACTTGTAAAACATGTTTCTGTTAATAACCCAAATGTGAGTAATTAGACATTAATTTTAACTGTCTAAGGAATAAATAACATTTGGGATCAGGAATCCTGGTGGGTTATATTCAAAGTGACTACATGGGCATAGCTTTCTGGGAAAATGTGCCAGTTATTTATCAAACTTGATTCTTATTCTTGCTGGACAAAGAACCAGACTATATTCTAGTTAGTTAAAGCCATGTAACTGAATTCTAGCCAATAGAGTGGAACTGGGATTAAAGAGGATCATCTCCAGGACTATCCCATGAAAACCTCCCACACAAGATCCTTGATCATTTCTCACATATGATGACTGGCCATTGACTCCATGAATGACTCTGAGCTTCAACTGTTGGAGATGGCAGATGCTGTCAGCCTTGGACCCTGAATGACTATGTGGACCATGCCCCACCTCCATTTGGATTTTATCTAAGTGCAAAGTAAATAACTATGACATTCAGCCCCTGACATTTGTGTATTTGTCTGATATAGCAGTTAGCTACAGCAAACACTACTGTGCTTGACTAGCTCAGTGCAATTGAGCCAGGTTGTCACATTCTGAAATTTACTTTAAAAGGCATTTTTTGTTTCCAAGCATTTGTTTTGTGTGTCTGTACATTCTCAATCCCCTTTTCTGTCAGTTTTCATTGACTCCAATTTTCTCTTGGGTTACTAAAATACCACTAATCAAGAAGGAGAATGACTTTTATCACCAGAAAACTCTGGGGTTTCCTCAGCCTGCCCACTGCTTGAACTTTCATTCAAAGTCATGTTATATCTCAGAGTTCATGCTGGACTCTGGGGAGCCACTCCCAGTGAAAATAATTTTTCTTTCCCATACTAGTCTCTCTGCTCTTCTCCTGAGCCACAGGACTTTAGTTGAGATCTGGGTGCAAGGGGACCTTTGTGGTCTCAGGAAATCCCTTGGGGGAAGGTTGAACTAATTATTTCTGGGTCTCCCTGATCTCCCCGGCCCTGGGAAGGCCAAGAGACATTGAAAAAGTGAGGTGACTTCTGAAGTTGGAAAGGGAAGCATTATACAGGTGCCTCATCAAAGGATAGAAAGCCTCTGCTTTTTGGATCTAAACAGGATGACAGTGCTTGGTCTTCTAATACCTCTGAGACTATCCACTTCAGTGTACACAAGATCCAGTGAGCCAGTAAAGGAAGCTAACAGCCCCTGTAAGGAACCTTGGTCCAGATTGAAGACGATAAGGGAGAAGACACAGAGCATTTGGAGGTGACACAATACATTTTGAATAATAATAAGGACTAGAGTATTTAAGGAAGTTTAAATGTAGCACAAAAAGCATTTCTGGAGCTAAAAATCAAAATTTTCTAACTAAATGCAATTCAGTAGATTTTGAAAGGAAGGAAGATTCCTCTGGAGACCTGAATTAGCATCCTAGAAAAGCAAAGGGAAGGAATATCTTGAAGCAAACAGCAAAGGTAAAGATATGGAAGCAAGTGGATAAGGTAAGTATCATGGAGGACAGATCCTAAAACTCTGACCTGTGAATAGCGGGAGCAGCAGAAAGAGAAAAAGTGTGTACTAACAATAGAAGAAAGTTTTACAGGACAGAAAAAAAAAAAAACGTGAGTTGGAATTTTTAAAAGAATTAGCCAGGTTTTAGGCTGAATTGATTAGGAAAGGCACATGCCTTGGCATATCCTAGTAAACTTACAGAACTCTAAGGACAAAGAAAAATATCATGAAAGTGTCTAGGCAGAAAGAATTAGGAAAGAGTGAAACTTTTCCTGGACTTCTCATTTGACATTATCAATCATTCCAACCTCACTGAAAATTCTTTCATTGACTGCTGGTTGCTGCTCTGTCTTGGTATCCCTCTTTCATCAACTTCTAATAGATATTTATATATTCTGGATATAAATATATGTATATCCTTTGACCCAACATTTGTCATTCTAGTCATTTAATCCATACAAATAAAAGCACATACATACAATGATGTATGTGGGGACTTTGGGAAAATAGCATTGAAGTAAGTTGGCAGAGTCCAACTCTTTCATAAAAAAGAACAGAGAAAGGGCAAAAATCTACCTGAGGGAGCTGCTGTGGATATATATAGAAGAGAAAAGTGCTACACATCATCCATGAGGTAACTAGACAGTTAAAGCAAAAGAAAACCATGAGTTACTTGCCCCGGTAGCTGGAAATGGCACATATACCCCATCCTCTAGGCAAATAGACTTGTTAAAGCTCCTGACTCACTGCAACTGCAATCAACTGAGTAGGACGGATTGTTCCCTGGGAGGAAGACGGGTCTGGCAGATGGTGGAGAGTGGCTTCTTTTTGGTGAGTTTGGCCAGCCAAGACCCCTTGGAATCTTGGCAGGGATCCTGACAGACACTGAGACTGTTGTGCAGAGAGGGAAGGGATATCTGATCAGGCACAGGCTTATCAGACCCAATCAATCTGAATGAGAGAGAGGAACTAAGGTTTATAGGGGGCAGAGACAGGTACCTAAACAGCCTGGCTTGGCAAACTGTTAATAGCCTAACTTACCCAAGGGAACAGAGTCAGGAAGACAGATAACCTCTCAGAAGACTGTTAAAGCTGTGGAGCTGGTGTAGCTCAGTGGAGTAATTCCTGACTTGCATATATGAGGTCCCTGGTTTGGTTTCTCAATCTCCTTAGAGAAGTAATCCATAAAGTGATCCACCAGGTTATCAGGCACCCAGCTGGTACCTTATGACTGGGAACATATAGACAGATTGATTTTTGTTTTTGGTTTTTTAAATCTGTTAGTTTTACTAATTTGTACCTTATATCAGTTCCGTTTTCTTTTCCTTACTCACTAAAACGTGCTACATCACCTGTAGAGGGCATGCTGAAGGGTGATTGATTGATGAGCACCAGCAATCTGAGAAGTTCCTCAGGGGCTTAGTAGGGAAGGCTGTTTTTCCTAGGTTTTTTGGTTTTTTTTTTTTTTTTCTTGTTGTCTTTCCTCTTTCTTTGTTTCCTTTCTTTTACTTATTTTTTCTACCTACTTTATTTCTTTTCCTTCCTTCATTTTCCTTTCTTCTATTTTCTGTTTTCCTTCCATTCCACTTCTTTATGACCCATGTGGAGCTGGCCCATGCGCAGTCCTGATGTGCGCAAGGAGTGCCGTGCCACACAGGGGTGTCCCCTGCGTAGCGGAGCCCCACATGCAAGGAGCGTGCCCTGTAAGGAGAGCCGCCCAGCGTGAAAGAAAGTGCAGCCTGCCCAGGAATGGTGCCACACACATGGAGAGCTGACACAACAAAATGATGCAACAAAAAGAAACACAGATTCCCATGCCACTGACAACAACAGAAGCGGACAAAGAAGACGCAGCAAATAGACACAGAGAACAGACAACTGGGGTGGGGTGGGGGGGGAAGGGAGAGAAATAAATAAATAAATAAATCTTTTTAAAAATTTTATTACTATTATTCTTTTTCTCTTATCTTTTTCCTTTTTCTGCTTCTAATATTTTTTTCAAGGGAACACAGACAATTGTAAGGAAGTAGAAAAAGAGGAACCAAGTATCAAAAAGGTACATTACCATACACACAAAAGACAACAAAATAAAACTCTATAGAGTATAAAGAGGAGCTAACCAACAAATAAGCTCATCATGATAAAGAGATGGCCGAACACCAAAAAAAAAAAAAAAAAAAAAGTTTCAAGCTATACTAAGAAAGCGGAAGCATGGCCCAGTCTAACAAACAAACTAAAAACAAAAGGAGAGAGGACAACCAGCAAGATGGCGGCAGAGCAAGGACCTCCTAGAGTCAGCTCCTGCTACAGGGCAGTTACTAAACACCCAGAGCTCTCTGGGGCTAGCTGAAGCACCTGTTTGGGTACTCCAGGAGTCCAGAAGAGCATCCTGCAACATACTTGAAGGAATGGGAGGAGACTGCTGAGAAGATTTGTGAGTAGAGTGCTCCACACCACGGAGGCTGGTTCCTATCTTCCACTGGAGCCACAAACTGCCTCAGGAGCTGTTCAGCTGGACTCAAAAGCTCCACATCCCCAAAATGGGAGCCAGAGAGGGGGCGGGGGAAGAGATGGTTGGTCACCAACTTCAGCTACTGATGAGTAAATTCAGTGGGCTAAAGTATAATTCTGAGAACAGCAAAAGTTTGAACCTGTCCAAGTCAGAAAGAGGCCGGCAGCTGCCATCTTAATTCTGTGCCAGGCATGAGGGAAGTGGGGCAGACTGAACATCACAGTGCTGGTGGAGACCGACTTCTTTGCATTCAGATCAGATTTCAGCTCTAGCCTACACGACAGTACCACCTCCATCATGAAGGAAGCTGCAAGGATCTTCACCAGCCTCTTTGGTAAATCACTGGCCAAGCCATGGAGGCCAGTGATTATCCCACTCTGGCTGCATGAGCCGCCCCAGGTGCTATTCTGTAGCTGGAATTGCAGCTCCATTTTCCAAAAATGGGGGAGGAGGAGATGGTTGGCTGCCAACTTCAGCAAATACATAGAAATAAACTTAAGAAATAAACAAATGACTTTTCGAAGGAAATAAAAAAATTTCTAAATAAGTGGAAAATATTCCCTGTTCATCGATAAGATGATAAAACATCAAGAAGATATATGTGCTACCTGTATTAGTCAGCTGATGCAAAATACCAGAAATTGGTTGGTTTTTATAAAGGGTTTTTATTTGGAGTAGGAGCTTACAGATGCCAGGCCATAAGGCATAATTTACTTCCCTCACCAAAATCTATTTTTACATGTTGGGGCAAGATGGCAGCCAACATCTGGCTCCCCGGGTTCCTCCCTTCCAGGGTATTGCTTCTCTCTGGGTTCAGGGGTCCTCCCTTCCAGGGTCTTGTTTCTTTCTGGGTTCAGGGTTCTCTCTTCCTTGGGCTTGTTTCTCTTTCCTCTGTGAGCTTACTTCCCGGGCCTCCAGCTTAAGACTTCAGCATCAAAATTCCAAATCAAAAACACTCAACTCTGTCCTTTGCCATGCCATTTATCTCTGAGTCCCTCAGTGCCCTAATGATGTGGTCCAATCAAAGCCTTAATCATGACTTCATCACACCCATGTACAGATCAGATTACAAATATAATCCAATATCTATTTTTGGAATTCAAAACCATATCAAACTTGTACACTCTACCCTCTGAATTCCAGAAAGACATTATTATAATATTTTTTAAGAAAACCTTAAATCAGTAACAATGCAAGTACTAAATCATATCACAATCAATTTAAAGAAATACAGTGTGTCTTGGGGCAGAGTCCCACCAGGATGTAGACCTCTGAAATTGCAAGGCAATTTATTTGCTTCCAATACACAAATGGACAGAAAAAGATAAATATTTTCATTATAATGAGAAATTGGGAGGGAAACATAAGTCATGGTGTCCCTACAATTCAGTAAACCTGCAGGGCATCCTCCATTCAATTTCAAAGTCTGAGAGTCATTCTTAAGAAGATGGTTTCTTCTCTTTGGGGCCTTATATGGACACACCCTTTCCACTTGCTTCCCCAATGGCCATTTTCTTGGTTCCATCCTCATCAAGCATCTGGTTGTTGACCAAACTCCAGATCTTTCCCTCCAAGAGTGTTGGGGTGATTGCCACATCTTACCCAATCTTTGGGTTAAGAGTCTTAGCCCCTCTAGCACAGTCATGTGAAGACAACATTCCACTTAACTTTTGGCATACAGGCTCAACCCTCTCAGAATGAGTTGATCATCTAGCTTTCCCTAACCTTTGGAGTAGAGGTCTACCCCTCTCAGATCAGTGGGTTGCTGACCTTAACCACTCTAATTCTTGGGGAATGTGCTCCACTGTCTCTATATCCTGGGGCAGCAAAACTCTCCCAGAACATCAGACAGGAACATCCACCCTCTTCAGCTGCTGGGGCAAAGTCACCCTCTCTGTACACATGGGTGGGGTTCCTCTCTTGGTCCAAGGTGATGTCCTAACTCCAAATCTCAGCTTCCATGGTTTTCCTCTTAAAGCTGTTTCTCCTTAAATCTCTCCTTTCCATGTCCTTTTTATTCCAGGCTGACTGGTTTTGTTCATACAGCTCTCTCAAAAACCTTGTTGGTTTAGCATGCAGGAAGCAGGGGTCCAAGGCATCAGACATTAAGACTTTCCATAAGTCTTTCCTAGATAACTGCATCTTAAATCTTGATTTACCAATTCCAAGTTTAGTTAAATTCTCCAATGGAGCATTTTCATCTGGGAGCTTGATTTCGAGAGGCTTGGAATTTCCAGAATCAGTTTCTGTTTTCTTTGTGCCCAACAGTTCAGTCCTCAGCATATCTCTCTCATCTAGCATTTTGTTAGAAGCTGCAAGGAGAAGCCAGGCCACATTCTCTGGGTTTCCTCTGGAAATTTCTAAAGCTAAATGTCTAGGCTTGCCATTTTCAAATTCTTCCATAAAACACCAGGAGTTAATCTTGCTAAGTTCTCTGCAAATTTAAAACATGGATCCCCTTTCCTCCAGTTTCCAATAATAGTTTCACCATTTACTTCCAAGGCATCGTAAAATGTTTCTTTAGCATTCATATTCCTACCAACAGGCTCTTTAAAACACTGTAAGGCTTTTCTTCCAAGCATCTCACAATTACTCCAAAAAATACCCCTTAACCATTCATAAAACTGTCCCAGCATTTTGGTAATCGTGAAAGCACTTCCCCATTCCTCGGAACCAAATTCTGTATTAGTCAGCCAAAAGGGTGCTGATGCAAAATACCAGAAATTGGTTGGTTTTTATAAAGGATATTTATTTGGGATAGGAGCTTACAGATACGAGGCCACCAAAGGGGTGGTGATGCAAAATACCAGAAATGGGTTAGTTTTTATAAAGGATATTTATTTGGGATAGGAGCTTACAGATATGAGGCCACAAAGCATGAGTTACTTCCCTCACCAAAGTCTATTTTCACTTGTTGGAGCAAGATGGCTGCTGACGTCTGCAACTTTCCTGGGTTCCTCCCTTCCAGGGTCTGTCTTCGCTCTGGGTTCAGGGCTCCTCTCTTCCTGGGGCTTGCTTCTCTTTCCTCTGTGAGCTTACTTCCCAGGGCTCCAGCTTAAGGCTTTAGCATCAAACTCCAACATTAAAAACCCTCCAACTCTGTCCTTTGCCATGCCTTTTATCTGTGAGTCCCCAGCCACCAAGAGGTGGGGACTCAATGACCTAATGCCCTGGCCCAGTTAAAGACCTAATCATAACTTAAGCATGCCCAGGTACAGACCTGATTACAAATTTAATCCATATCTATTTTTGGAATTCATCACCATAACAAACTGCTACAGATAAGTTAATATAAAAGGTTTATAGGTATACTTTTTCTTGATTCTTGTCTTCTTTAAAATATATGACAGTGTATACATTAGCAATTATAACATATGGTACATTTATAGTATATAAACAATATATATGACAATAGCATAAAGATAAGGTGGAAGAAATGTACATTGAAGCAAAGTTTTTACATTTCTAGAATTGTTAACATTGATCTGAAGTAGAGTGTCATAAGATTTCTTCCATACTTTCCATTAGAATCCTGAAAGAATAACTAAATGAAGTTAAAAGAAATTAATTTAAATGGTACACTAAAAAAAAAATAGCTTACACAAATAAAAGTCAAGAACAGCAGAACAAACAAGAGAGGAGAGAGAAAATAACCAGCAATGCGGGCTATATAAATCTAGGCATGCCAATAAGTACATTAAATGTGAATTGCCTAAACACTCCAAAGCTGGAGATTGACAAACTGGACGAAATTGTAAAATCCAACTATGTACTGTCTACATGACACCTACCTTAGTTCATAGATAAAAATAGGTTGGAAATAAAATGATGGAAAAAGATATAACATTCAAACAGTAACCTGTAGATAATTGGAGTAGCTATATATAAAATTTTAAAATGGAGACTTTTATAACAAATTACTAGAGACAAAGAGGGACATTTCATAATAGCAAGAGAATACATCAAGAAAATATAAAATTTGTAAATATATACACACCTAACACCTAAATACCAAAAGATGTGAAGTAAAACTTATTCATGTATGTAAGAGCTACCCCTATAAAGAGAGGGCAAGATTACTGTATCTCTATTTTTTAAATAGTTTATTTATTTTTAAAAGATACATAGATCACACAAAATGTTACTTTAAAAAATATGCCCCACTCTAGTATCTCTTTTATATATATACTTAATTTTTTAAAAAGATACTTAGATTATATAAATGTTACAAAAAATATAGGGGATTCCCATATGTCCTGCTCCCTACACCTCCCACATTTTCCCACATTAACAACAGCCTTTATTAACGTTGTACAGTTACAATTAACAGTTTGAATCATTGCCACTAAGAGTGGATTATAGTTTACATTGTAGTTTACAACTCTCCCGCACAATTTTGTAAGTTATGACAATATTTAATGGCCTGTATCTATCATTGCAATGTCATTCAGGACAATTCTCAAGTCCCTGAAATGTCCCCGTATTGCACTTGTTTTTCCTTCTCCTTCCCCTCAGAACCTCCAATGGCCACTGCCTTCACATTAATGGTAAAAGTTTTTCCATTTCTAGAATCACAATAAGTAGAATAACAGTATTTCTACCCTAGTCCATTGTTCATTCCCCAGTCCTTAGGATTCTGGTGTGGTGATGCCCACTCCCTCTAACTGAGAGGGGGCTTAGTTCCCAAGGGGCAGATGGATGGAATTATCTTGCTTGCAGTTGCAGACTCTCTTTGTTCCTTGGGATGGTCATTGTCCATCATCATCATCTTGTTAGTTGTCCTGGGCGAGACCAATGGATTGGAGAGTAGATGTTGTATCTCTTGAGATTCAGGGCCTAGCTGGCCCTGTATGTCTCTAGGACATACACCTATTAACTCTAGTACTGAATATAGGTTTAAATAGAAGACGTAGAAGAGCCATGTGTAGGGAAACTACATTTGAGTTGAACTGTCACACTGGGGAGCACAAATTCCCAAGTAGAGCCATTGGCAGGGCCCCAAACTCCTAAACTGTCTGCCATGCCTATAGTTTCTGTATGTCTCTGGAGCCCACAGGAGCCCTGCTATTTGAGGCAGTATTTACTGTGGCTGTCAATGAGTTCCTGCTGAGATGTGCATAAGTGTAATCTCTGGAATTACCTCCTGACTCACTTTGAATTCTCTTAGCCATATAAACTCATTTGTCTTTACTCTTTTCCCCTTTTGGTCAATGTCTTTTTCTAGTTGCATTGCTAGTTGGTACTTGGTAATAATCCCTCAGTGCCAGGGAGGCTCATGCCCAGGAGTCATGTCCCACACTGGGGAAGAGTACTGTATTTATATGCTGAATTCAGCTACAGAGAGGCCACATTTGAGCAACAAGGAGGCTCTGAAGGGTAACTCTTAGGGACTCTGTAATTCTAGGCTAAGTTTCTATTACAAGTAGTTTCACTGAAGATTAATTTGAGCTCCTGGAACATAATAAAAAATAAAGGCTCATAAGTACATTCATCAATATCAGGGGCCCATCAATGGTCCATCCTTCACTAATCACTGTCCCTGTACTCAGGTGATTCTTGCTGTCCCATTAGAGAATGTGGCAGAGCTCTCCAGGGTGGGAATTTGATATTCTTTTGGTTATTGTTTGAATCTTCACCTATCATAGCAATGCCCCATGAACACATGAAGACATTTATATGCCTTATAGGTATACCCCAGATGAACCTATTACTGACACCCCACAGCAATGACCCTACCCTGCCCCAGTTGGAGCCCTTCTGTGATCCAAAACTTCTTCAAAAATGAAGACAACAAAATAACCAGTACAATTAATAAAAGGAAATAATGATAGTTTAAAAAATAAATACAAAAAATTTAAAATTTTGGAATAAAAAAACTTTATGTGTCTTTCATCACTCTATCTGTTGTATTATATGAACAGTGACATTTTCTTTGTTTATTCCCCCAGTGTCTTATTTTTTTCATGTTGTTTTCAAAGAAGCTTTAGGTTACAGAAATGTACAGAACCTAGAGGATTCCCATATACCCAACATCCTCCCCCTTTGCCCCTTTCCCCCACTAATGATGGATGGTACATTTGTTACAATTGATGTACAAATACTGAAACATTGCTACTAACCACTGTAAATGATTTACATTATGGTTTTACATTTTGGACCATACTCTTTTATAAGTTTTGATGAAATTTAACATGGCCTGTATCCATCATTGCAAGATCATGTTGAACAATTCCATTGCCCCAAAAATGTCCCATGTTCTATCTATTCAGTTCCTGCCTCACCCTCCCCTTGGCACCCATGGGAACCACCACGCTTCACTCCTTGAAAAACAAGATTCATAGTTACTTCCAATAACGTTGACAGCTTAATATATTGGCCTGTCCTCCCCTATTAGGCACTGCCTATGTGTTTGAGGGATTCCTGCCTCTGTATTTGAAAACCTTTCAGGACTCCCCAGGATAGGAGTTCAATACCTATCAGCTCATTATGTGGGTCTCTGCCCATGATACATCACACTATAAGATGAACACTCATGTATTCCCTAGAAGCCCGAACTCAGTTCCTACCCCTTTATGCTGCCAAGTTCACAGCATTACCTGATCACTTTTAATCATATGTTTACTAATTTGGCTAACTAACACAGAGCATGTTCTCCCTCTGAATGTCCAGCCTATACTTGTTTTTAGGAAAAATAGTTGATGTACAATGACAGTTTTTTAATGAACAAAGTAATGAATGAAGAATGGCACCCCGGTCAGAGGTGGAGAAGAAAGGGAATATAGCCAATTCTAGGACTATTGTAAGTTATTCCAGATACCTTCAGTAGCATTTTTTAAACTGAATACCTAGAGATGATAGTGAGTATTCACTGAGAAACTGGATTAAGTACTTAAACTTTCTTGGATATTATCAATGTCCATTACTGTCTTTAAGCCCATTTTCCCATTTTCACAAACCTAAACTATTTGATAAGAATTTTATTAATATCTTGAGAATTTCTCCTTAGAACCCTGTTCGGCATATGCTGGTTTCTAGTGAAAATAGCTCTGAGGGTTTGGTTGGGAGATAGCCCGGAGAGGTGGATCATGGCCAGGACATGTTATTTCTGGTTTAAAATGCTGAGGAATTTGACATTTATTGTGCAGGCTACACAAACCATTGCAGGATTTCAGATAAGGGGGTTATCTTGTCTAATGTGCATTCTATAAATATCCCAGCATCAGTATATAGGATGAAATGGAGGGAGGCTTGGCAAGAGGTATTGGAACTATTTGGAAGTTGGTGACAATAATCTAGACCATGCTTGAAGACTTGGTCTATGTCAAGAAAAATGGAGAGGAGGAGTGAAATTAAGAAAACATATATAAGAAGTACAGTTCAAATATCTTCATGACTAACAGTTTGAAAGAGTGCAAGAGCATGAGGTGTCAAAGAAACCTTCTAGCTTTTGTCTTAGGGAATTGGTCGTGACATTCATCCTGACAGGGAAGAGGAGGAACTTTGGTGAAAGAGTTTTAGCTTGAGGTACTTATGAGAGTCCAACTGGAAATTCAGGTATGGGGCTCAGGAGGGTATTCTGGGCTAGATTTGGCGAGTCAGGGACCATTTGGATACAGCTTCAGTTGAAACAATAGATTTGGATGTGGTCACTCATAGAGGATGTAGTAGTAGAGTGTGAGGGAAGTGTGCAGGAGAGTGAATCTTGAACAACATCAACATATAAGGGCTAAATAGGGGAAGTAACACTGAGAAGAATGAAATCTAGGGGGTAGGAAGGAAACCCAAAGGATGATTTGGGAAGCCAAGGTTCTGGTAGGGAAGAATATAAACAAAGCTATAAACAATCCTGAGAAATAAAGAATAAAAGATCAAGAATGATTTTTTAAAAAAAAGGAATGTGTCAATTGCATTTGAGAATTTGAATGTGACTGGTAGTTTTAGGACAGCAGTGTAGATGGAATAGAAGGCTGAAATGTGGCAAGGTCACAGTGGGTTGAGCTGGCAATCAGTACATGGTGCCAGATAATGGCAGAAGCCTCATCTAAGAAGCTTTGCTCTGAGAGGAGTGTAAGAGGGCAGTACCTAAGTGGTGGGGGCCTCCAGAGAAGCTTTTATCGGTGTTGAGTGAGACTTAAAGAGACAGGAGAGCATTCTTATGTGCCAAGGGAAAGACAGAGAGGGTGACAGCTGAGGGAAATGAGTAGGTTGTTTAGGCTAGACAAGAAGTGACATAGTCAAGACCAACTGCATTAGGTCTAGCAATATTTACTTCCTCTAATCTCTTCTCCATCAATTCATAAATTTCCCTGACACGAAATTTAGGGTAGATTCAGTACATTAGATAGAAATGTCTTCTTACACATTAGTGTTTTCCCTGCCATGAAGTTAGACACAAGTATTTATTTACCTTCCCACAAACATGCCTTGCTTATCCTGTTGCTTCTACCCTGCTTCTATACCATCATAGTTTCCCTTCTCTCTTCACATATTCTTTGAATAAAATCCAAACTTATCAGGTCCTACCAAAGTTCTATGTGACCTGACTTCTGCCTAACTCTCCAATTGCATCCCCATCTATCTTCCCCCTCTCTCTCTTCTGTTCCTTGAATTGGGGAATGGCTTTCACACTTTAGGTATTTGCCCATCCTGTGGCAACTGCCTGGATTGGTCTTTCCTTAGTACTTTACATGGCCACATCCTTCTTCAGGTCTAAGCCTGAAGTTCACTTCATCTCCACCACCCCTTTCCTTTGTTAGTAATCATAATATTCTTTTTAGTTCCTACAAGTCCTTGAGTGGAACCATGATGACCTTTTTCTTGCTTTTAATTAAGCCTACCCAGAGAATCTCAAGAATTTTTTTTACGGGGAAGCAGTTGTTACAAACTTTTATTTTTATTTATTTTTTAAGATTTATTTTATTTATCCCCTCTCCCCCCTGTTTGCACTCACTGTCTGCTCTCTGTGTCCATTCACTGTGTGCTCTCTGTGCCTGCTTATCCTCCCCCTAGGAGGCACCAGGAACTGAACCTGGGACCTCCCATGTGGGAGAGAGGCACTCAATCACCAGAGCCACCTCAGCTCCCTGGTTTGTTTTGTCTCTCATTTTCCTTCCTCTTTGTGTCCCTTTGTTGCATCATCTTGTTGCATCAGCTCACTGCACCTGCCTGTCACACCAGCTCGCCTTCTCCAGGAAGCCCTGGGAACCAAACCCAGGACCTCCCATGTGGTAGGTGGGAGATCAGTCACTTGAGCCATATCCAGTTCCCTGTTACTGCATTTTAAAAGATGGTTCTGGAATATTCTGTCAGATGGAACAACCAGCAGGAAGGAAATCAGAAATAAATCTGATTCTGAGAGTCCTACGAGTGGGACTGGGAGGCGGGGTAGCTGTAGAAAAAGGTGGCTGAGGTCTACCTGGCCAGCTGGCCTTGTGCGGCTAGCCTGGGGTTGGGGTTTAAGCAGGTCAGGCCTGGATGCACTGAAGAAGGGGTGGTGGCCCTTCTTCACGGGATCTTCAAGGAAGAATCCAGAGTTGCTCCTATTAATGAAACTGGTTACGCTTTATCATTGGGTGTTCTCTACCCTCCATACACTCAGGCTGTCTTTCCCACCTGGTGACCACTAATTAGGCCTATTGGTAATAAAGCACCATCAGGATGGCCATAATTTACCATAATGTCAGTTTTTCAGTGTTAATGTATAGATTTCCAGATTGAGAAGCGAGTTAAGAGCAAAGATGACATGACTTGTGTCCCCTTCATGCTGGGGTGTATAAATAATCAACACTCAAAGAGCACTGAGTCTCTCCTCTCCAATGACAAGTAGGTCATGCAGAACAGCTATCTAACAAGTCTGGCCTAAGTAGATGGTTTCCTGGGAAACTGGCTATGATGGAATATTTTCCGCAGCTCTTTGGACCCTTTGTGCTAATAAAAAGTCTTCATTTACTAAACATTTTTGTAGTATCTGAGTCTGTGTTCCCACAATGCACCATAGAGCAATTTAATCCACTGATTTTGGTGCTACAAGCTGAGTACCTTGTGAAATATGGAATGGAGTGGGTTGATTTTTTGGCCATTACTTTCATCATCCTTGCATACATTTTGTACAGCACAAGGGTGTCCTGAACAAAGCAGAACCAATGGCTATGTGGGCTAAACTGAAGGTTTCATCCCTGCTGTAACAGCCTGTATAGAGATAACAACCCATGGGCATGGTTGTCTACATTCTGTGGAGGAAGGGTGGCAATAAATGAGACTTTGAGAAGATCACATGAAATTCCAAGGAGTTGGCTAGAAGGTCCCAAGCTGAGAACAACGAGGTTGGGGCTTCCACTGCCCAGCATACACTTCCCTGGCTTCTTCTATCTGCTCTCATTCTGGAATGAGGATTATCTACTATCAGGCCACCCAGGCTGACCTTGAGGTTAGTGTGAGGCCAGTCATTATTCAGAAGACTATTAAAAATAAACATGGGGACCCAGGGTGAACACAAAATTAGGAGACTCCAGGGGAAGATGGCAGAATAGGGAATTCCAATACTCAGTCTTTCTATCACAACAACTATAAGAGGCAGGAGCTGCCTGAAACAATTATTTTTAAAGTCCAGAAGCCAGAAGAACACTCTACACCATCCAGGAAAGAGCAGGAGGAAGAGGCCAATAAACTATAGTAAAGAACTGTAAATTGCTTTCTCCCCATGGTGGCTACTGGTGCTTAACTTCCAAACTCATGGTAGGTCACAGTGGGGTCCAGATCCTGGCTAGCTGGCTGCTGAATATAAAGGAATATAAAGATCTTCGCAAAGAATAGGGTGGCACAGCTGATCACTGATCTCAGCTTTTTTTTTTTTTTCCTAGGAGGTACCAGGGATTGAACCCAGGATCTCATGCATGGGAAGCAGGTGCTCAATTACTGCAAAGGAATTATCTTAAAGAAACAAACAGTTTGAGAGAAAGGGATGGAAAAAATATACCATGCACGTTTTAACCAAAAGAGAGCTGAGGTAGCTATCTTAATATAGGATAAAATAGACTTAAATTCCAAAACAGATATGAGGGGGAAAGTTGATCATTATGTACAGATAAAGGGGACAAATCAATAGGGAGGTATAACAATTAAGAATATACACGCACTTAAAAGCAGAGCCCAAAAATATTGAAGAAAATACTCTCAGATTTGAAGGGAGAAATTGAGAGTTCTACATTCATAGGACACTTTAATATACCACTCTCAATAAGAGATAGCATACCTAGTCAAGATCACTATAGAAGGATTTGAATCATAAGTAAACCAACTAGATCTAACAGGCATATATAGAGTACTTCACACAACAAAAAAAGAATGCATATATTTCTCAAGGTCACATGGATCAATCTCTAGGATAGACTATGATGGGTCACAAACAAGTCTCAACAAATTGACAAATATTGAAATCATATACTGTATATTCTCCTACCAATAAGAGAGAGAGAAAGGGGAAATTCACAAATATGTAGAATTTAACAATTTACTCTTAAAACAACCAGTGGGACAAGGAGGAAATCAGAAGCATAATTATGAGATATCTTGAGCTGAATGAAAAATGAAAATATAATATACTAAAACTTATGGGATGCAGTGAAGGAAGTGCTGAGAGGGAAATTTATAGCTCTAAATCCTTATAATTGAAGAAGGACAAAAAATCAGAGACCTAACCTCTCAAATGGAAGAATGAGAAAAAGAATAAACTAAACCCAAAGCAAGTGGAAGGAAAGAAATAACAATAGAACAAAAAAATCAAAAGTTGGTTCTTTGTAAAGATAATAAAATCAACAAGTATTTAGCTAGACTGACAAAGAAAAAAAGAAGATAAAAATAATGAAAGCCAAAAATGATGAGGGGGAAATTACTATTGTCCCTGCTGAAATGTAAAAAATGAGCTATAGGTGGATACAATGAAGACCTCTATGTCAATAAATTAGATAAGCTAGAGGAAACAGATAAATTCTTAGAAACACAGAGATTATCTGTATTGACTCCAAAAGAAACAGGAGTTACCAACAAACCAAGAACTAGTGGAAAGATTGAACTAGTAATCAAACATCTCCCAACAAAAAGCCCAGGACCACATGGCTTCACAGGAAAATTTTAACATTCAGAGAAGTCTTGTGCAGTTTGAGATTATTTATGAATCCCAAAAAGAAAAAGATTATGTTCATAAACTAATCTATTCCTCTGGGTGTAATACCCATTGAATGCATTAAATTCAGCTTACATGTCTTCATTAATTTACATGTTAAAATTAGGGCTTTGATTTGACCACATCAGTAGGTCATGACTCAGATTTAGTCTCTGGGCTGATATAAATGGATGCTCACTTAAGAAGACATGGTGAAGAGGAGAGAACTTTTTATCACTTTTGATCTTCCAGCCCCGGGGAGAGATGAGCTATTCGTCTTGTAATTTGCAGCCAAAGAGAAGAGAGCAGCTAAGAAGGCCTTGAAAGAAATAAGTCCTATGCCAGAGATTGATACAGGAAGCCCTGAGAGACCAAGCAGAGATCACCTGCCATCTTGCTTCATTACATGGAAACTAGCTTTGGTGAGAAAGGAGCCTTGAGTTGGATTCTTCAGGGCCTTGTAACTCTAAGGTTTTACCTCAAATAAATACCCTTCATAAAAGCCAACAGATTTCTGGTACTTTCCATCAGCACCCCTTTGGCTGACTAATATAAGACTTAACTCCAATTCTGCTCAAACTCTACAAAAAAACTGAAAAGAAGGCAAAACACCCAAAATCATCCAATGAGGCTAACATCACCCTCACACAAAAGACAGAAAAACATCCCGTATTAAAAGAAAATTACAAATATCTGTTCTGAACATAATTGTGAAAAATACTAGGAAATAAGGGCTAATCTGTGCAGAATTGGTACCAAGGTTGTTTGTAAATCTTGGAAATGAATAAAAATGGTTAAAACATCATGGTGCTTATAACCAGCAGTACTATTGTATGGGTATGACAGTGGTTGAATGGAAAGTTTAAGGTCCTGTATATTACTAGAAGGAAAACTAAAAACTGTAACATGGGACTCTCTAAGAGAGTAAAACCTCATGTAAAGCGTGAATATGGTGATATTGCATATGCTAGTAAAAGACGTTACAAAACAAATACAAATATACTAGAGAGAAGAAAAACGAATAGCAGCTATGTATGGCAGGGAAGCAAAAAGAGATTGAGAGATGATGAGTTTTGTTTTTTTCTTTATTACTGGAATAATGAAAGTGGTCTAAGAATGACTGAAGTGATGAATGCAAAAATATGTGATTACACCGAATACCATTGACTGTACACTTAGGATGGACTTATGCTTTATTAATATGTATCAATAAAATTGATTTCTTTAACTCATCAATTTTATTGATACATACTGTTATTTATTGAGCCAGTAATCAAAAACCTCCCAATGAAGAAAAGCCCAGGTCCACATGGCTTTACAAGAAAATTTTAACAAATATTCAAAGACTTAACTTTAATTCTGCTAAAACTCTTCCAAAAAATCGAAGAGGAAGCAAAATTCCCTAAATCATTCCGAGGCCAAAATCATCCTCACACAGAAGTGAGATAAACATACCAAATAAAATTATAGATAAATATCTCTTCTGTATATAGTTGCAAAAATTTGCATCAAAAATACTTGCAAACATGGGAAGCAGATGTAGCTGAAGTGGTTGAGCTCCTGCTTCTCATGTATGAGGTCTCATGTTCGATCCCCTGTATCGCCTTAAAAAAAAATAGTACCAAACTGCATCCAACAGAACATTAAAAGAATGATAAATCATGACCAAGTAGGATTTATCCCTGATATGCAAGTGTGGCTCAAATATAAGAAAATCAATAAATACAATACACCACATTAACAGAATCAAAGAAAATAGCCACATGATCATCTTAATCACTGCAGAAAAGACACTTAACAAAATCCAGCACCCTTTTTTGATAAAAGCATGTAGAAACCTAGGAATATAAGGAAACCTCTATACAACAAAGCGTATATATGAAATGCCCACAGCTAAGATCCTACTTAAATGCAGAAATGGAAAATCCAATCAGCAAAATCATATGGATGGGTATGAGGCCCCAAATAGCTAAAGCCATCATGAAAAAGTGAATTTGGATGACTCACAGTTCCCAATATTAAAACATATTACAAAGCCACAGTAATCAAAACAGCATAGTAAAGGCACAAGGATGAGCATATAGAATGAAGGCATCGAATTTAAATAACAGAACTCAATCCTCCCATTTGTGGTCAACTGATTTTTACCACTCAATTGGGAAAGCAAAGTCTCTTCAAAAAATGATGCTGTGAAAGCTGGATTTCCCTGGGCAAATAAAAGGTGGACTACTACCTCAAACCATATACAAAAAATCAGATCAAATTGGATCAAAAACCTTAAAATAAGAGCTAGAACCATCAAACTCCTAGAAGAAAACATAAGCAAGCATCTAAAGGCCTTTGTCTTAGGCAATGGTTTCTTAAGACTTTACACCCAAAGCATAAGTAATAAAAGAGAAAATAAAGGGGATCTCATCAAAATTAAAAATTTCTGTTGCTCAAAGAACTTAATCATGAATGTTCAACTACAATCTACACATGGGAGAAAATATTTGGAAACCACATATCCAATAAAGGATTAATATAAAGAAATCCTTCAATTATAAACAAACCCTTCAATTAAATAACAAAAAGGCAAACAAAATTTAAAAATGGACAAAAGACTTAAAAAGACATCTCTCCAAAGAAGATATGTGATAATTACTGATGACTGTCTCACATTGATGTCATTCATAGGGATTTTCTCCAATATGTGTAATCTCATGTTGTCTAAGTTTAGAAAAATTAAGGTTTTCCCATATAGATATTATTATGGTTTCTGTCCTGCATGCATTCTCATGTTGCCTAAGGGAAGTATGGTTTCTGTCCTGCATGCATTCTCTCATGTTGCCTAAGGGAAGGAAAATGTGTGGAAGTTTTCCCAGATTACTGGGGTTTCTTTCCAGTGTGAGTTCTCTCATGGACTCTAAGATGAGAACATTGACTAAAGGCTTTCCCACATAGATGACATTCATGGGGTTTCTCTCCAGTGTGACTCCTCTCATGCTTTTTAAGAGAAATATAATAAACATAGGCTTTCCCATATAGATGACATTCATGGGGTTTCTCTCCAGTGTGACTTCTCTCATGTTGCCTAAGATTAGAAATCGTATAGAAAGCTTTCTTGCATAGATGACATTAATGGGGTTTCTCTCCAGTGTGATTTCTCTCTTGTCGTGTAAAACGAGACCTACAAATTAAAAGCTTTCCTGCATAGGTGACATTCATGGGGTTTCTCTCTACTGTGAGCGCTCTCATGTTTTATTTTTTTTTATCTTTTCCAAAAAATTTTTTGTCCTTATTTTTTAAATATTACATTAAAAAAATATGAGGTCCCCATATACCCCCCACCCCCCTCACCCTACTCCTCCCCCCATAACAACATTCTCCTCCATCATCATGAGACATTCATTGCATTTGGTGAATACATCTCTGAACACCGCTGCACCTCATGGTCAAGGTCCACATCATAGCCCTCACTCTCCCACATTCTACCCAGTGGGCCAAGGGAGGACATACAGTGTCCGGTAACTGTACCTGCAGCACCACCCAGGACAACTCCAAGTCCCGAAAAATCCCCCACATTTCATCTCTTCCTCCCATTCCCTACCCCCAGCAGCCACCATGGCCACTTTCTCCACACCAATGCCACATTTTCTTCGATTACTAATCACAATAGTTCATGAATAGAATATCCTTAAGTCCACTCTAATCCATACTCTATTCCTCCATCTTGTGGACCTTGGAATGGTTATGTCCACTCCACATCTATATCAAGAGGGGGCTTAGATTCCACATGGATACTGGATGCAATCCTCCTGCTTTCAGCTGTAGGCACTCTTGGCTCCCTGTTGTGGTGGTTGACCTTCTTCAACTCCACGTTAGCTGAGTGGGGTAAGTCCAATAAACCAGAGTGTAAGAGCTGAAGTCTGGTGAGGCTCAGGGCCTGGCTATTACATGGTCAGTCCAGAGATTCAGGTCCCCTGGGTATATATTAAACCACAGCATCAACTATAGTTCTGGTAAAAGTAACAGGAGAGGCTTGTGAACAAAGATCACATCTGAGTCCAGCTCCATCACACAGAAACACAAACTCCAAAGCTCTCATGTTTTAGAGATAAGAACTTTGAATGTAGGTTTTCCCACATAGATGACATTCATGGGATTTCTTCCCAGTGTGAGTTCCATTGTGTTGTCTGAGGCCAGAGTTTCTCATCAAGGATTTACCACTTTGGGACATTCATATAATTTGTATCCAGTATTAATCTGGTGATAAAAAGATGGTCACTGAGGACTTTTGCAAATGGTTTGCTTAAATATTAATTATTAATAGCAAATATACAATATTAATATTATTAAATATAAATTAATAATATTAAATATAGATATATTAATATTAAATATATTTTTTTGTTATGTGAATTAATGTAGGATGAGTTACTGTGGATCTGTGAGAGGAATCTTCTTGTAAGTATATTTAAAGGAATTCTTTTCAGTATGGGATCTTTTCTGTGGGAAATTAAATAAAAGATGGTAAGACCTTTGTTCATATACATAAATTTCTTCATTCCCTTCCATATTAATACTAATCTAACCATCCAGTGATAGTCACTAATGAAAATTTTCCCATGTTAGTATCATATACACATTATTCTTCATGCACAGATATTTTATCTATTATAGCAATCCAAGTGCAGAGCTATCTGATGAATTTTGAACTCTAGAATTTTGTCAGGTTAATTTTTCCCTAAATTCAAACCATGACAGATTTTTGGTGGATTAGCATTTAATCCAACATAAATTACAGTTAAGTGATTGTAATGAATTCCTAATTTATTTCATCCAAGATATCTATTTGGAAAACCAAAGTTTACACAATGAAGATTACCAATGAAATGATGTTGGATGTGTCTTTCCTGCAGATAGGTGGGATGAATATCATGTGTTTTTTAAAGACATGTTTCCTTCCTGTAGTAATGGAAAAAACACGATAAATTGCTAGAGTACCATGGGGAAATGAAAACGTTGGAAAGTTCCAAATAGCCTTGTCAGTGTGTTTCAAATATTCCAATATAACTGAGAAAGAATATCAAATGAACATTCTAGGAAGAAGAAAACCTTACAGGAAATTATAATCAGAAAAGATTTTCAGGATTGAAATATGAGAAAAGAAAAAGAATATGGGATGTCAGGGAGGTAAAAAAAAGGAAAACCTCCAAACGTGAGAATAGAACAATGATAATTAAATGAAAGTTTAATTCCAATAGCAAATGAATATCCCTTTGCCAAAGTCAGACACTTGAATAGAGCTTGAGAAGTGTATGGAATAATGTCAATACATGGTGAAAATTTCCCCAACACCCTCACCTGCCTTTTAGAAATCATAACTCACTTCAAGAAACTGAAGTTGATATTTTCAAGCACCTACTCACTATCACTGATGCAGTTTCTTAGAACTCACCTGGACTCTGGTTTTGAGGAAATCCTATTTCTTCTCTCCACACTTCTCCTTTTTCCCACTGAGAAAGGACATCTGAATTGCAGAACTAATATCCTGTTTGTATGAGAAAATATACCTGGATTTTGAGTTTTATTTGTAACAGTGCACTATCAACTCACTGGCAGGCTATCAAAGAATTAGCTAAACATTGAAAGTCAGCAGTGTAACATTACTCTGAACACAGAACATTGAAAATATTTCAACATGAAAGATATAACTCTTGACCCTGTACCCATTTCATTGGAGATTACTGGTTTTTGTTGCCCATGCACCAATTCAAAGACACACAGCAGAATACTCTATATTCTAAACGTGGAGAATTTCTATGTTTGCACAGTTTTGTTTATGTTAAAAAAAATAATCCAATATAAATAAACTACACCAGAATTATCTAAATTCTATCTGGAATAGGGATATATGTGATGTGCTTAGTACAGTGTTCTTTTTTTTAAAAGATTATTTATTTTTATTTATTTCTCTCTCCCTTGTTGTTTGCACTCACTGTCTGCTAGTCTTTTTAGGAGGCACCAGGAACCAAGCCTGGGGCCTCCCATGTGGGGGAAGGTGCCTAATCACTTGAGAAACTTCCACTCCCTGTGTCTCTCACTGTGTTTCCTTAATGTCTCTTGGTTGCCTCATCTCACTGCAGCAACATGTTGTGTCAGTTCACCATGCCAGCCTGTCACATCAGCTCGTTGTCTTACTCGTCTTCTTTGGGAGACACTGGGAACTGAACATGGGACCTCCCATGTGGAAGGTGGGAGCCCAGAAGCTTGAGCCACATCTGCTTCCCACTATTGTGTTCTGATGCTTCAGCATAATCCTTGATATAGAATACTCATTTGAAAATAGTCATTTATTACTTCTAAAAGTATTCATTGACTTCTTAACACTGCCCCATGTGTTGGAAATTGAGATTCTAGAAAGACAAAATTGTGCTCAAGAAAAATAAATTTCATTGGTGTGAAATAGATATAAGTAAAAAGTAAGGAAATAATTTTACTTAGGTAGTTGTGTTATAAAATAATTTGAATACACTAAAAATATAAAATATAAAAATATAACAGAATCTAAAGATTATATAACAATATGGAGAATCTGACCTAGATACTTGAATAAATGAAGATGACTTATTATAGATATATAGGTAGATAGTAGGTAGTTTAGATAGAAGGATGGATAGGTAGATGGTAGGTAGATAGATATTGATGTAGATGATGTATTAATTTTGAGAGAGTTACCCACTGAGTCAAGGTGCTTGAGATTCTCCAGCATCACTTCTCTGAAAAGCTTTCCTTGGGACTTGTTTTACAGGGCCCACTCTTCCTGGGTGACGTCTGGTCAAATCTTTGAATATCATTAAGTCCTAAAACATCACAGAAGTTTGGGTTCACACAAGGCCATCCTTACCAAGGTCCTGAGTGTGATGCTTAAAATGACAGCACTGAGGAAGCAGAAACTATATTAAGCTCAAGGTTTGGAGTTCCAGTCAGATCACTCTCAGTGCTGAACTGCCATCTGCCTTTCAGGTACACTCACAAATACATATACACACTGAATACATAAAAATCCATTGTAAAGGAATATCACTGGACTTGTGGTGTTATATATATCTGGAATTTTCCTGGTAAACATATAATTATGACCTCCTGATGCTGATTATAAAACTTTCACTTGAGCTGTCATGAATATAACACTCCTTGCCACCAATTTCAAGCAAGTCTACAGACTCATCATATGGGAAGCAATATCCATGATATGTCATTATTAAACAATGAGTAATGTCAGATTATTCTGATATACAGATGACCTCACTTATCTCTCATTTAGAGAATTGTTTAACAATATGTTGTAGATTGTGACATAGCCAATCAGTTAACTGTCAAGTGCTTTCTCTCTACATTCAGTACACATGTTTATTATTGACTAAAATGAACTGAGCATGTGTCATCCAGAACTCAGGGTCAGGAAGTGCTGCCTCCCTCAACTCTACATGAGTAGGTGTCCATTATCAAATATATAAGTACAGTTCAAGATCACATGCCAGGGACCTGTGAGACTGTTGTACTGAAAGATGTCCCTAGCCTGACTATTCCTGTGGTAGAAGACCTCCCATTCTCAGCTTTTTCTGGGTCCTACAAATACCAGTCTCCATTATCACTCTCATATCTAATCTCATTTGTCTGTGAAAGATTAAAAGAAGGCACTTCATTGCTTCTGGTCTCTTCAAGTCATCAAAAATTTCCACAGAACATAAATTTTGTTCTACCTACTATATACTCCTGAATGCACAGCCACAATTAGGAAAAAATGCTTCCCATTATTATATACATTTATAAAATTTGAATAAAGTTGATTTATAAAAATTAACATTGGGGAATTGGGAAAACCAGTGGTAAGGAGAATTTTAGGTTTCTTCTAATATTTCCTAATATAAAAATATATTCCATTAAAACTTGAAAAAAATTAAAATTGGGGTAAATAGATGATTCCTTATTTCCTTTTATTTACTAACCTTCTCTTAACAATGCACAGTCCTATATGCTAGCACCTATAACATTGGATTGATTGAAAGCACCTCCTGAAATGTGAGCCTCCTTACTGACTGTAAACCTCTGCTTTTATTAATCTCTGTCACCTCTGTTCACCATACATCTAAGTCAATTGGAGGCACTAACATGATCCATGAGTACATTATTTCTCCAATGAGGACGTGGTTTTTGCAAGAAAAAGAAAACTCTCATCTCTTCAGAAAATACAAAGACTTAATGGAGGTTGGAGGAAATAACTGTAATGGTTGGAAGGAGATGACTTTAAATCATAATGCCTACCTACAGTGGTAAAAACAGCATGATACTGGCCTAAAGACAGACACAATAGCCCAATGGAACCAAATTTATCGTTGAAAAACAGACCCTCAAAGGTATGGCCAAGTGCTTTTTGACTAGCCTGTCAAACTCACCCGGCTCTGGAAGAACGATCCATTCAACAAATAGTGCTGAAAGAACTGGATATCCATAGCTGAAAGAAGGAAAGAGAACCCCTATCTCACGCCTCATCCAAAAATTAACTCAAAATGGATCCAAAAACTAAAAATAAAAGCAAGAACCATAAAACTTCTAGTAGAAATTACTGGAAAATATCTTCAAGACCTGTTGGTAGGTGGTGGGTTTTTAAAGCAGATAAGAGGAGGACTGAGTGAACTACTGATGTTTAATGTATGTAGAAGTTTTAATTAGCCTTACTGTAAAAGTATGGAAATGTATAGAGTGGATGGTAACACACAGTGAGTAACAGCCAGTTTATAATGGGGATGTGACTGAAAATGGTAGTCTAGTTATGTAAATGCCAAATGACAGAGTGCTAGAGAATAATCTAGGAACTGGATAGCACAGTAAACCGAGAGGTGGATGAGAATTGTGGTTGATGGTACAGATGCAAGAGTTTCCTTTGTTAGCTAGATTTAATGTATATTACTCCTGCAAGGTATTGGGAATGTGGAGAACATGGGGAAAAAATACAGAAGTGACCTATAGACTGTGGTTAGTAGTAATAATATAATGTTCTTGCATCTATGCAAAAGGTGTACTGTATTGATATTGAGGCAGTACGGAAAATGTGAGCCAAATGTACACTATGGACATGGCAATAATCAGATGATATTATTTTATCTGTAGCAAATGACACACTACATTGTGGTGTGTTGATGGAGGAGTGTTGTTTGGGAATTCTGCACATGCACATGATTGTTTTATAAGTTTATAACTTCTGTCATAAAAAATATTTAAAAAATAATAAGGTGGGTTGGGGGAAAACACACCAAATGTAAGAGAAGGACTGATTAGTAGTAAGATTTTGACAATATTCTTTCATAATTTGTAACAAACATCTCATGACAATGCAAGGTGTTGGTGGAGGGTTGAAGTATGGGACCCCTGTATGATGTTATGCATGTTTGTTTTGCAAGTTCACAACTTTTACTATACACTTAATTGTTTATGTATGTTCATATATAAATGATACAAAGATAATAATAATCAGATTGGTTGGGGGAAAAATACTTTGTTTAGCAGTAATATTTTGACAATGCTCTTTAATCATTAGTTAAAAAGGGTTAATAACAATGCAAGTTATTGGTGATAGGATGAGTTATGAGAGTCCTGTGTGATGTTATGTATGTTTGTTTTGTAAGTTCACAACTATTATTTTACATTTCTTGTTTATGTATGAGTAATATAGGTCAATAAATTAAAAAAAAAAATGAACAAGCAATAATCTCCTTCCTTGCCACTTTACTCCATCTGTGGTTGCCATCATTAAGATGGAGGCTTACACAATAAGACCTGAGCTACATATAAATTTTTAAAATTCCCTTGCAGATTTCATCCAAAATCATCAACTATTAAACCAGCAAAAATATAGGCTTAAAATATAGCTAATATAACTGAAGAAACTTGCCTTCCCCGGCCCAAAATCTCACCTTTTGCCCTGATGGTCACTAAGGACACTCCCTTTGGGAAACATAAACTCTTCCCATAGGAAATTGTCACTGGCAGACCTATGTCTCTAATAATAAAATTGACCCCTGATCACGTACTGTCACATCATGACATGACCCAATTTGCAAATCCTTCACACATTAAGCTAAAGATTATCTCCAGCAGGTAAAGGACACCTTTCTGACCCATACGACAGACACGACATAATTATAATCTGGAACCAGGAGACTGGGTCTCCTGGAAATGACACCAATGAAAGAAGGATCCTACAACCTCATTAAGAGGGACCCTACGAACTGCTCTTTGGACTCTGTACCTAAATCAGAGTGTTGAACCATGGGCTCACATCTCTCAACTAAAAAAGGTCCCCCCTTTTTTGGACTTGTTCTAACTCTGGACATTTAAAAAAATCAAACTAGCCAGGAAGTGAAGTAGACAATATCATGAGATAAACAACTACTTCCAGAATGGAAATCACGTCCTCACATAGACTTTATCTTACTAGTACTTATAACACATACAGTCCTCTTTATCTTATGCTTTCTCCTTGCACTACCCTGGAAAGGCAATGCCATGGTCTGCTTCCCCCAGGATATTTCAAAGGGAGGTAACCTTACAAAATGTTGGGATTTGTCACCATAAACCCCGATCTCTGCACAATGCAGGGGCCCCATTGTCCTACCCATACCAGGTATCTTTTCTGTCGCAAATGCTTCAGTCCCTTTCAATTAAACTGGTTTCATATCAACAACGAATATAAAACCAAGACTCTCTTTACCTCACTATATAGGTGCACAGCAATGATCGTTTGATTCATTAGCTAAACTTGTTTAGTATTGCTGAACTTGGTTGCTCATTGCTGAAAACGGGGCATTCAGGACATTGCAAACACCCTCTACCATACTCTGGTAAACATTATCGGGGAAGGTGAGACACAATTTCATGAAATAATTAAATAAGCCACATGGCTTTAGCACGTAAGGCCTTCCTCAGGGTCCTGATTTGATCACTTCGATTTCAGGTGTTTTGAATCAGGGGCGCCAGGGCTTGGGAGCATACTAAGACATGGGCATTCTGGCTTCTTATTACTTATACAGTACTCATTATAGAGTTCCTGGTGCACTGTTTTCACTCTGGATATTTGAAAGTGTGTCACCAGTCTCTTGTGAACCAGCAAATTTTTTTAAATGTCTGGAATGATATAAAAATGATGATCAAGGAAAAACTGACACCATCATGACCACCTATGACCCAATATGAAAACAACCGTAGGCAGTAACTGAAAATGGCGCCAACACCTTCAATTTGATCACAACTCTCAAAGGCTGAGAGCCAGATCACTATGGGGGAATTTGTCAAATATATTTAAGTAGGCCAGGGGAGTCCTCATATTAAGCCCTGCATCAGCAAACTGAAGCTTAACTAAGTTCCTGCCCCTTGTAAGTGCTCATCACCCAGAACCTGAAACCCAAAACAACCGGTCATAACTACCTGGTTCCTTCCCTCTCTTCCTTCTCTGGACATCTTGATGTGCTGTTTGTTTTTGTGCAGAATTTTCCCCCAGCTCCTCCGATTCTTTTAAATTCTCTCCCTCACTCAGTGCCCCATTTTCCTTCCACTTTTCAATTCTAGGATGCTCCAGGCTTACAGCTGGATTGGTTTAACTCCCCTTCCTGCTCTTTTCTCCGGGAGGCTGTCTGCCTCAGGTTTCTTCCCTGCTAGGTTATCCTGCCCAGGAGGCCAGGCGGGACCGGTCCAGGAAGCTGGGTCCCTCCGGGAAAGCCCACTCCGCGCTCAGAAAGCCGCCACGACAGTAACTGCACCGAGGGAGGACGCCGCTCGGCCGCAGCCTTCCTGCGCGGTCTCTCCCGTCCCACCCCAGCCTGGTTCCCGGCGCTCCTCCGTGCCTTGTTCCGCCGTGGAACCCGCGGACTCGGGTCCTGGCCTGTACGAGCGGGATCGAGCTCACTTGGTGGTTCCCCTGAAGTCTGCGCTGCGAGGGCCCCGGACTGCGCGGCCTCGGACCCCGGGGAGGGGGAGGGCGGCCGCTGCCGACGGGAGCTTCCTACCTGACCTTTCTCTCCTCAGTTCAGCTTTGGAATCCTCCTCTAGTCTGGACTACTCCAGCATTCTCAGCAAGCAGATGTCGTCCTTTATTCGCTCATCTCCAGGTTTTCTCAGCTGCGGTCTTCCGGCACCGTGCTGATGACGTCACCAGCCGCCAAGGGCTTTTGTGGTTTGCGTTTCAATCCTGCCCAAGCTCCTTTTCCTCTTAATCCCACACCTTTGGGAAGGCTACAAACACAAACGAAATGCGACAAACTTCCTGTCCTTTTCTTGTTTCAAGACAGCCTGTCTCGTCTTCATGTTTACTAGGATTCTGCTCATGAATATGGATTTTCTATCTGTTATTGAGCGTTAAGAATTAAGAAATGGTTATGGTTTCTGAATCGTTTTATAGGTGCTTTTTTCTTATTGTGGTAAAGGGTTAAATTTAATTTTCACAAAGGGGAAGCCAGAGCCGGCTCTGCCATTGGAGGAGGGAGGGAAAGCGCTTCTAGGGGCTTTGGCCGGCCAGGAATTTGGAAAGTGGCACCAAAGCAAGGGGGGGGGGGGGGGCAAGCCAAGAAGGGCGAATGGTGAGGAGTGGGGGTGGGGTCAAAACTAGAAGGGCCAATGGCAAGAAGTGGGGACGTGGCAAATAGTTAAAGTGGTTCCAAATTTGAAATGTGTGCCAGGAGTGAAAGCTCCGCTGAGCCAGTGAATGTTGGAGTGCAGAGCCCTCAGAGCGTCAACCGAGAGCCTAAACAGTGGAATTTAGACGTCTTGGATCGGCTCTAACTCCCGAAGTACCCAATCAGCGGGCAACAGGGGAGCAACCTGCATGTTAGGTTTAGGGTATAAATATCACTTTCATTCTGTTTGGCAGTGCTGGCCATTTTATCCAGGTCAAGCCTGTTCTTGTAAGATGGTTAATGAAATTGTTTTCCTCTCCACAATTGGGTGAGCTTTTGTTTTCTCACAGGTGCAGCTTTCTTTCTAACATTATTTTTCTAGTGTATTGTAGAATAGACAAAAGCTAAAACCTTAAGTTAAGGAGAGTGGCTAGACCTGGCTCATTTATTTATGGCTATTTTATTTATTTTTATTTATTTATTTTTAAACTAGAATGCTTCATTTTGGGAGAAACTTAATAATTTAAAGCTTCGTGTGGCAAGATATGTTCCAATTTAAAACACTAAGAAATAGTACCATTGATGAAAAGGGAAATCAACATCTAAGTGTACCAAAAGGCTATAGGGGGAGGGAAAAAAAAACAGAAAAATTTGCATCTGTTGAGGTACAAATAGGAGTTTTCCGTAAGAGGGGCATTGATTATTATTAATGGCAAACCCTGCAAATACAAAATAAAATCCAAATCACTAGTCACATAATTAAAAAGTTACATGTAATAAAAGCAAGGCAATAGACTCAAGTTATGGCCTGTCACATATTTACTCCACTGACATTATCTACAGAAGCACTTGACCAATTTGTACACAATGATTCCTTATGCACTCCAAAAGGATTTCTTAAAAATGACACTATATACAAATCTGTACACCCATCCACCAGAGCAAGTCTCCATCTCCCAGGGGAGTTATCAACTTAAAACAGGTTATCTGAGGTTTCATTTTTTCAGTTGCCTTATCATAATCCCAAATATACATTTCAGGGTTTGTTTTTGTTTTTAAAGAAACTTTCCTTCACTATGTGTACTAAAGTAAAAATTTAAAATAAGAATAATAATATAAAACGATCACTTACAGGAGCCAACCCGACCTCCCCACCCACATGAGAGACTTGGTCCTGCTACGAGGAAGTTGTGTTACCCTGGGTGGGTGCTTGTGGCCCCGGGGAGCGCCCCCTTGAATGTGCACCTCTCCTGCGGAGTCAGCAAAGGGCTCTGGTTAACTTTTTAAAAGGAGGAGGATAAAGAAGAAAAAAGGAAAAACAGAATCCCAAATGCCAAAGAAATTTCAGTGGAATGAAGTTCCTCCACCACTTAGAGAATCTCTCTGGAGCCGCTGCACATGCTGGACCACCACGATGTCAGAGATCCCAGGGCACACTTCTTCTGCCGGGTGGATGGCCCCTCACAGTTCTTCAATGGACCCCAGGTTCCCACCGCATGCCTGGCTCTTCTTCAACTCTGTAAACAGAGGAGAAATAATTGTAGGTAAACACTGAGAGAAAGGTCTCTTTGGGATGTCTTTCATCTTATTTCTTTCTAAATCTGACAGCTGAAGAGCTCCCTTCTCAAGATTGTTTGGATCTTTTTCCTGGATGGTGATGATCCAATCTCCAGAGTCACTGCCTCCAGATGCTTGGCCATCGGTCTCTGTATCTGAATCTTCTGAGCTGGAGTCATCATGGCTCTGCTCAGCTTTCCATTTCTTGTACCTATCAATAAGCTCAGTCCAGCAAGATGTCTTCTTTGCATTGCGTATTACAAACTTGTGCTTTAAAAACTCCTTAGCAGTGGGTTTAAAACTTGGTTCCTTATTCAAACAGGCCTCCACAAACTCCTTGAGGGGTTTGATATAGTTTCCTTCCTACGTTGGTGGGTTTTTCTTTGGAATGAGGAATAAAACATTCATGGGATGCAGCTCAGAGTAAGGTGGCTCCCCTTTTGCAAGTTCTAAAGCTGTTATGCCCAGGGACCAGATATCCATCTGCCTTTGAGTCAATAGGCCGACTGCTTAATGACTTCGGGTGCCATCCAGACGGGTGTGCCCACGAAGGTATTTCTTTTTATCTGGGTATCCGCCAGCTGGCCCTCCACGCCAAAATCGGCCAGCTTCACCTCTCCATGTTCAGAGAGCAAAACGTTAGCAGCTTTAATATCTCTATGAATCCTCTTCTACAAATTCAAATATCAAGTCCTTTCAGTATTTCTCTTAATATAGTAGCAAATCTGAGCTTCATCCAGAGGGCCAGGTTCTAATAGACCTAATGCAGAGCCTCCACCAAGATATTCCATTATTATCCACAATATGGTATCCTTCAGGTAGGATCCATAATATTTGGTTACGTCTGGACTGTCACACTGACTCAGCACTGTGATTTCTTGTTGAATGTCCTCTATCTCATCGTCAGCTTCTTCCAGATCAATGATTTTTATGGCAACTACTTTCTGAGTTCGATTGTCAATGCCTTTGAATACCTCACCAAAAGAGCCCTTCCCAATTTTCTCTAGTTTTGTAAAAAGCTCTTCAGGATCTGCTTTTAGGTTCTGCATCCTGGGCAGGCCCCAGTGCACTGGGGAGTGAGCCCTGGCGGTCGGGACGACCTCTTCCTGGGACGGGACGGCCGGGCCGACGCGGGTACGCAGACCTCGAGTGACGGAGACGGCCGGGGAAGCGGAGTCCAGCTTCGTCCGGGCCCGCCCGATCCTGAGCCCACCCAAGCCCCGGCGGTTCCTGGTCCCAGCGTCGGCGCTCAGCGGCGGGCAGGGGGCCGCGTCTCCATGCACAGTGCCGGGGAGGGGCTGCGCGGACGCGCGTGGAGCGCGGAGCCTCGCCGCGAGCTGCTGCTGCTGCTGCTGCTCGGGTGGAGCCGGGGCAGCCTCGGTCCGCTCGCGCCGGCTGCCTGGGAGCAGGAGTCCTAGAGCAGCAGCACCGGAGCGCGGAGTGCGCCCCACCTGGCGGCAGCTGTGCGACCCCAGTTTATGGCTGTTTTAAAACGAAGCTTACACTTCAGTGTACTTAACTGTTGTGATGGTAACCTCTCAGCCTTCCCATTTGAATCCATGAAAGCCCTAAACTCCTCAAAATTGGGGAAGGCAGATATGAGACAACCTGTCTCCTGCCCAACAAACAAGAGTGCTAACTCGTACCACTATGCTTTTCCACTACCAAGTCACAAACAGGTATTCTGACCCTCCACGCCTTCACAGTTATGTAAATTTAATCATTGTCTCCCACGCAGCCAAACATTTATGACACGCTACAGGCATACCTATAATTTTGTTATATGCAACACATTTGATACTTCCTTGAATGAGTACAGAGACCATTGCTCTAAACCAACTATCAAAAATCATTGACATCTGGGAAGCATATGTGGCTCAAGTGATAAGGCCTCTGACAACCATATGGGAGGGACCAGATTCTATCCCTGGGGCCTCTTGGTGAAAAAGAAGAGAAAGCGTGCCTGCGCGGTGAGCCAGTGCCTGTGTGGCGAGCCATGTACCCACATGGTGAGCTGAATGCCCATGTGGTGAGCCAAGTCCCTGTGTAAGTGCCTGCGTGGTGAGCCATGCCCGTGTGATTAGCTGAGTGCCCATGCAGCAAGCCAAGTGCCCATGCAGTGAGCCACTACCTGTGCAAGTGAGGGGAAGGAAAAAAAGTTGGTCAAATCAATTCATCTCTTTAAAAAATCAGACGTTCTAATTATGGGTGTCTACAACTGTAGTATTTCACATTCCTATTCTATAACAAGTATTAGGCCTCCTTAATCAAGGTCAGGTAATGCCTGCCAAAAATGTCATTTGACATTAGATTGACTTTTATTAAGTATTAGATACTCAGACTTTTATAACGTTAACAACACTTGTATGTGAATTAATAGCACTGGTAAAGAGGATACTTTAACTAAAAACCTGGACCACGAACTCATCACCAGAGAAAGCATAAACCATCCCTTTAGCACACTCCATAATTCAACCAGAATATTATTATAAGTCCCTGTCCCTGCCATACATGATTTTTTCCTCCTGGTTTTTGCTAAACAATTGGGGAATCCTATAAGCCAGCCTCCAGGGACTTTTCCTGTTTTTAAAGATTTATTTATTTCTACCTCCCTTGTTCTTTTGTGCTGTTTGCTCTCTGTGTTCATTCACTGTGTATTCTGTGTCTCCTTGTCTTCTTTTTAGGTGGCACTGGGAACCAATCCTGGGACCTTCTGGAGAGGGAGAGAGGCACCCAATCTTTTGTGCCATTTCCGCTCCCTGGTCTGCTGCATCTCTTACTGTCTCTCATCTTTTTGTTGCATCATTTTGCTGTACCAGCTCTCTGCTTGGGCCAGCACCCCACATGGGCCAGCTCTGCCCTTAGGCCAGCTTGCTGTGCTGGCCAGCTTGTCTTCACCAAGAGGCCCCAGGAATCGAACCCTGGACCTCCCATATGGTAGAGGGGAAGCCACAGCTGCTTCCCTCCAGGGACTTTTTATTTCTACTTTTGATATAAAAAACTTACGGTGTGTTCTTTGGAAGTCTACTGTTTAGGCCACTCAAATATGCCAAGTAATCAATCTCAAAACTGAGGTCAAGATATCAAGGGGTCCATTGTAAAATAGTTTCTTTGAAATGCTGTCTTGGCTCAGTTTAGAGGTCCTGGTTGGACCTTTCAGTTCCCACTCTTGAGCAGTTGAATATGTCCACCAATACCAGCCACTTCTTTTAAGAGTCTGGGGCCACCATACATCCAACCTAATCTCCTGAGAACCTGGTACCAAATACCTAGGTACAGCCCCTATGCTCCAGAGTCCACAGAATTATTCAGATTAGCCAATACAGAGAGCCCTTTAATGTTAGCTACTCTACCTTGTCTGTTATCCTTAACTGCCTCCCCTCGCTCCAGCATATGGTTATCTGCTCCTGAGCTGAACACCCCTGTGTGGCCATGTGGGGGAGCCTTCTCTTGTTTGGAGGTATATGTAACAAAGACTTTCACTTTCACCCTTCCAAGTGTTTTTGTGTTGCTATAATCATACTTAATAACTTATAATTGTAAATATGTCCATATGGGGCATGGCTCTTTGGGAATCACCATGGGAATGTGAGGGGTGGTTTAAAGTCAGACATGTCAATGTCCATTGGAAGAACCTTATCCCAGGACTGGAAAGTGATTGGAACCCATGAGTAGATATCCTGGTGTGCTCACTTAAAGTGTCCACCTGGGTCCATGGAATGAGTGGACATTGAGGGACTACAGTATGTAGAGATGTGCTGAATTTAGACATAATCCTCTTGCACTTTCTGAAGCACAGAATGACAATAACAACTGTTCTACTGCCAACAAGAGAACCTGCAGGTGGCTATGGGACAGATTCCCTGGGGAAAGGTTCTGCACATAGTTGGCAAATCACAATGATGCCAGTAGAGCCCAGAGACAAGAAATGGATCTTTGCAGGAATAGACACTAAGATGGACTGGGCTTTGCTTACCCTGTGCTAGATGCAAATGCTCAAAACACTGCTTTGTCCTTGGCATTGGTCAGGATGATCAAAAGTGTCTTGCTAGAGATCTCTTTGCCTTTATTTTGTTTGGCATTCATACAGCATCTTGGATTTGTGTATTCATGCCTTCCACCAGATTTTGGGAAGTTTTCTGCCATTGTTTCTTTAAATTTTTTTTCTGGCCTCTCTCTTCCTGTATTAGTCAGCCAAAGGGGTGCTGATGCAAAATACCAGAAACTGGTTGGTTTTCATAAAGGGTATTTATTTGGGGTAGGAGCTTACAGATACCAGGCCATAAAGCATAAGTTACTTCCCTCACCAAAGTCTATTTTCACGTGTTGGAGCAAGATGGCTGCCAACGTCTGCCAGGGTTCAGGCTTCCTGTGTTCCTCCTAACCTCAGGCTTCTCTCTGGGTTCAGGGTTCCTCTCTTCCCAGGTCTTGTTTCTTCCTGAGCTCCAGCTTAAGACTTCAGCATCAAACTCCAACATCAAAACTCCAACATCAAAAACCCTCCAACACTGTCCATTGCCATGCCTTTTATCTGTGAGTCCCACCTACCAAGGGGTGGGGACTCAATACCCTACTGACATGGCCCAATCAAAGCCCAGATCATAACTTAATCACGCCCAGGTGCAGACTAGATTGCAAACATAACCCATATCTATTTTTGGAATTCATAACCATATCAAACTGCTACAACTGCCCTTTGGCAACCAAGGACAATGTGGATGAGAGTCAGAGGGCACCCTTGGGTAGGAAGGATGGGGTCCCTGGGCAGGAGCAGCTGCTAGACAGGCAGAGAGAGGAGACAATGGGAGACATGGCAAGTGCATCAGTGCCCAGGCAGGTGCCACCAGAATACGAGGGATGTAATTAATTTATGGATTATAGTTAACAGCAATATTGTAATATTCTTGTGTCACTGTCAAAGAAGGTACTATATCAATGCTAAGGGTCAATAATAGAAGGAATGGGACTTTTTCTTTTGGACTAAGAAAAACAGTCAAAAATTTACTGAGGCAATGACTGCACAACTCTGATGAAAGTGAGAGTCATTGAGCACATACTTTGGATAGACTGTACATGCAAGAGACTATATAACACAGTGAAACACATGGTGGAAGATGGACTGTGGTCAACAGTATAGTATTTCATGAAGTATAAATAATACTGATACATGGTGTTAATAATAGGGGGTATGGAAAAAATATACCAAATGTGCACTATGGACCATAGTTAGTGGTAAAACTCTGATGATGTTCTTTCATAATCTGTAATAAATGTTCCACAACAATGTAAGGTGTTGGTGGAAGGCTGTTGCATGGGGATTCTGCACATTATACATGATTGTTTGTAAGTACACAACTTCTCTAATAAAGAATATATTTTTAAAAAACCAGCAGCAGTAATGGATGTTTTGAATATGCAGTAAGTAGAACATAAGCAGTGAATGCTTTCATGTATTATTTTCTGTTGTGCCATTTTGAGAATACTTTTGTGAATCCTAAAAAAAGAAAGCTTATGTTTGTTTCTGATCTGTTCCTCTGAATGTGATACCCTTTAATTGTATTAAAGTCAACAATTTTAAGTCTACTTGATAAAATCAATTTAGGGCTTTTGATTCAACCACATCAGTAAGACATGACACGGGTTAAGTCCCCACTCCCTTGGTAGGCCTATATAAATGGACACTCATTCAAGGAAACACACAAGATGAGAGAGAGCTCTGTCATGTTTCATCCCTGGGAAGAGAAGAGCCGTGGGAAGAGAAGAGCCGTTCACTTGATAGTTTGCCTCTGAAAAGAACAGAGCTGAGTAGCTGTGAAGGCCCAGAAAGAAAGAGCCCTATGCCAGAGACTGATACAGGAAGCCCTCAGAGACAAGACACAGATTGCCTGCCATCTTGCTTCAACACAAGGTAGCTGACTTTGGTGAGAAAATACAATTTATGGAAAGTCTTTGAGTTGGACTCTTTAGGGCCTTGAAACTGTAAGTTTCTACCCCAAATAAATACTTCATAAAAGCCAAAAGATTGCTTATATTTTGAATCAACACACATTTTGCTGACTAATGCACGTAATCTTCACAGCAACCCTATGTCACAGAAATATTATTATTTTACAGATGACGAAACCAAGAGGGGTTAAGTAATTTGATACAGGTAAGTAGCAGAGCAGGGGTTCAAATTTTAAAAATCTGAATCCAGTCCTGGTACTATTAACCATTACACCATTCTCTCTCCATCAGAGTCGATCCTCTGCTTGGAAATTTTGTACATTCAGGGAGTATTAGCAAAGCAAGGAGAGCCAATGTTTCCTTTAATTTTAAATTGTCAGCAAAATATGTTGCATGACAATATATTAAGATTTAAATAAACAATATTAAGACAATAAATCTTAAAAAAAAAAAAAAAAGTCCCTGGAGGCTGGCTTATAGAGGGATCCCCCAATTGTTTGGCATTAACTGGGAGGAAAAAATCATGTATGGCAGGGACAGGGGCTCCTAGTAATATTTTGGCTGAACTATGGAGTGTGCTAAAGGGATGATTTATGCTTTCTTTGGTAATGAGTTCGTGGTCCAGGTTTTTAGTTAGTGTCCTCTTTACCAGTGCTATTAATTCACATACAAGTGTTAACATTACAAAAACCTCTCTGATTATCTAATACTTAATCAAAGGCCAATCTAATGTCAAATTCCATTTTTAGCAAATGTTACCTGACTTTGATTAAGCAGGCCTAATATTTATTATCTAATAGGAATGCGAAATACTGGAGTTGTAGACATCCATAATTAGGTGTCAATGATTTTTGACTGTTGGGTAACAGCAATGGTTTCTGCAGCCATTCAAGGAAATATCAAATGGGTTGCAAATACCAATATTATAGGTTTGCGGGTGGCATGTCATAAATAGTTTGGCTGGGGTGGGGGGAAGATTGATTAACATTTACATAACTGCAAAGGCCTAGGGGGGTCAGAATACCTGTTTGTGACTTGGTAGTGGAAGAGCAAAGTGGTACGAATTAGCACGCTTGTTTGTTGGATAGAAGACAGGTTGTCTCATATCAGCCTTCCCCAATTTTGAGGAGTTTAGGGTTTGTATGGATTCAAACAGGGAAGGTTGAGAGGTTACCATCTCAACAGTAAGTATACTCAAGTGCGAGCCTGGGTTTCAAACAGCCATAAACAAATGTGAGCCAGGTCTAGCCAGTCTCCTTAACTTCAGGTTTTAGCTTTTGGCTATTCTAGAATAAACTGGAAAATAAGAAGAAAAAAGCACCTATAGAACGAATCAGTATCATAACCACTTCTTACTTCTTAACCCTCCATTAAAGTTAGGAAATCCATATTCAAGAGCAGAATCCTCGGAAACATGAAGACGAGACAGGCTGCCTTGAAATACAGAAAAGGACGACGGGAAAGCTTGTCAAATTTCGTTTGTGTTGTAGCCTCCCCAAAGGTGTGGGATTAAAAGGAAAAAGAGTTTGAGCAGCAGTGAAACGTAAACAATGAAAATCCTTGGCGGCCGGTGACGTCATCAGCACGGCGCCGGAAGACGGCAGCTGAGAAAACCTAGAGATGAGCGAATAAAGGACGACGTCTGCTTGCTGAGAATGCGGGAGTAGTCCAAACTGGAGGAGGATTCCAAAGCAGAACTGGGGAGAGAAAGGTCAGGTAGGAAGCTCCCGTCGGCAGCGGCCGCCCTCCCCCTCCCCGGGGTCCGAGGCCGCGCAGCCCGGGGCCCTCGCAGCGCAGACTTCAGGGGAACCACCAAGTGAGCTCGATCCCGCTCGTACAGGCCAGGACCCGAGTCCGCGGGTTCCACGGCGGAACAAGCCACGGAGGAGCGCCGGGAACCAGGCTGGGGTGGGGCGGGAGAGACCGCGCAGGAAGGCTGCGGCCGAGCGGCTCCCTCCCTCAGTGCAGTTACTGACGTGGCGGCTTTCTGAGCGCGAAGTGGACTTTCCCGGAGGGACCCAGCTTCCTGGACCGGTCCCGCCTGGCCTCCTGGGCAGGATAACCTAGCAGGGAAGAAACCTGAGGCAGACAGCCTCCCGGAGAAAAGAGCAGGAAGGGGAGTTAAACCAATCCAGCTGTAAGCCTGGAGCATCCTAGAATTGAAAAGTGGAAGGAAAGTGGGGCACTGGGTGAGGGAGAGAATTTAAAAGAATCGGAGGAGCTGGGAGAAATTCTGCACAAAAACAGACATCAAGATGTCCAGAGAAGGAAGAGAGGAAAGGAATCTGGCATGTAATGACAGAATTTTTTTTGGGTTTTAGGTTCTGGGTGATGAGCACGTACAAGGGACAGGAACTTAGTTAAGCTTCAGTTTTCTGATTCAGGCTTAATGTATGAGGGACTTAATTTATTTAGCAAATCCCCTCATAGTGATCTGGCTCTCAGCCATTGAGGGATGTGATCAAATGTAAGGTGTTGGGCACCATTTTCAGTTACTGCCTAAGGTCTTGGGGTAATACTTGCAGGTTGTTTTCATGTTGGATCAAAGTGATCATGATTGTTTCAGTTTTTCCTTGATCATCATTTTTACATCATTCCAGACATTGAAAAAAAATTTGCTGGTTCACAAGAGGCTGGCGACACACTTTCAAATATCCTGAGTGAAAACAGTGCACAAGGTATTCTATAATGAGTACTGTAAGTGATAATAAGCCAGAATGCCCATGTCTTAGTATGCTCCCAAGCCCTGGCTCCCCTGATTCAAAACACCTGAAATCAAAGTGATCAAATTAGGGCCCTGAGGAAGGCCTTAGCTGCTAAAGCCATGTGGCTTACTTAATTATTTCATGAAATTGTGTCTCAACTTCCCCAGTAATGTTTACCAGAGTACAATAGATGGTGTTGGCAATGTCCCAAATGCCCCCTTGTTTAGCTAATGAGCAATCAAGTTCTGTAATAGTAATCAAGTTTAGCTAATGAATCTAATGACTGTTGCTGTGCAGCTATAGCTCTAGCAGTAGATTCAGTAATTCCTCCAATGCAAGTGATAGATTTCTAATCAAGCATTCATCTGTGTTAACACCACGCCAAGGTAACAACAATGTGCCAAAAGAGAGAAATCCAGAACCAGAAACTCCTCAGGAAAATCCAATTTTGCCTGAATATGTAGATGAGGGATGTACCCCAGTGAGAAGTTTAAGATTATAAACTCCTCAGGGGCCAGTAATGGGACCAAATGCACATTGCCCAGAATCCAGCTATGAAGGCAATTTAGTGCACAGGGACATACCTAATGAAAACCTCCACAAATAAAATATAGCCTGGCAGAACCATGTATCTCCAGCCAAGGGATGTTGTTTATAGAAGACTGTCATTTATCTTTAGTCACCAAGGGTCTGTGGTTTGGGAGTACAAAAAAGGAGGTGGCCAAAATCTTACATCTGAAAGTGGATGTGTTTTATATGGTCTTGTAGTTTGTGGCAGCATGTGGACTATTAGGGGAAGGTCTCCAAGCTCTTCTGTGATATCTGCATTATGCTCTAGACCAGTTTTGTCTATAGTGAGGTTACAGCTATAAAACAATTTAAAGTGAAGTAAAGAGGATCTTAGGTTTAATATTCATAGTTAATATGAAATCAGTGGTGCAATTTGATCCAAAGAGACTGAAGCATTTGGGACAAGAAAAATATTGGGTATGGGTAGAACAATGGGGTCCCCTGCATTGTGCAGAGATTGGAGTTTATGATGCCAAACCCAACATTTTGTGAGGTTATCTTCCTTTGAAATCGTCTACCTCACTTCCTGGCTAGTTTAATTTTTAAGTCTCTAGAGTTAAAACAAGTCTGGAACTCTGGTAGGACCTCTTTTGATTGAGAGAGGTGAGCCCACAGTTCAGTACCCTGTGATTTAGTTGCAGAGTCAGAACATAGGAACACTTGGTACAGTCCTTTTTTTTGGTCATAGAGATTTTTTTTCTTTATTATTAAAGAAGCTTTAGATCACAAATGTTATAAAAAAAATATAGGGGATTCTCATATACCCTACCCCATCCTCCTCCCACACTTCCACTATTAACAACATCTTTCATTGGTGTGGTATATTTGTTACAATTAATGACCATATACTGAAGCATTGCTACCAACCATGGTGTATAGTTTATATTCTGGTTTACACTTTGCACCACACAATTTCATAGGTTTTGACAAAACGTATAATTGCTTGTTTTCCTCATTATAATAAATGCTGAACAACTCCAATGTCCCCAAAATGCCCCATGTTACCTATTCTTCCCTCCCCCTCCCCTTAGAACCACTAGTGACCACTACCTTTACATCAATGTTACAAGATCTTCTAATACTAGAATAATAAGTCTACTTTAGTCCATAGTTGCATTCCCCCCATGTTTGTTCATTCCTCAATCTTGAGGATTTTGTGATGGTGATGCCCTTCTGTTTCTGAATGAGAGGGAGCTTATATCCCATGGGGTAATGAATGGAACTGTCTTGCTTGCAGTTGTAGATGCTCTCTGTTTTTTGGATGGGCATTGTCCATCACCATCCTTTTGTTAGTTTTCCTGTGTGAGTCTGATGAACTGGAGAGTATGTGTTGGCTGCAACTCTGCTGAGATTCAGGACTCAGCTGGCCTATGAACAACTGGAAGTTTTAAGTCTCTGGAACACCTAATGGGTATAGTACTAGTTGTCAGTTCAAATAAAAGGGGCAGAAGAATCAAGGTAAGAAAATTATTAATGAGTCTAACTCTTATTCTCTGGGGAGATGGGTTATAATATATTTCAAAGTAAGGCCCACCAACAGAGTGCCAATTTCCTGCTATTGTCTTCCCTGCCTAAAGTGTTACCTCTGGAGCCCTCAGGAGCACCCCGTTCTTGAGGACTGTTTACTGTGGCAGTCATTGAGAGCCTTCTGAGATTAGCATATGTGTTACCTCTGGAATGACCTCTCAACTCACTTTGAAATCTCTTAGCCATAAAAACTCATTTGCATTTAATATTTCCCCCTTTTGGTCAAGGTCTTTATCCAAATGCATCACTAGTTGGTGCTTGGTAATAATTGGTAGGATCCTTTTTAATGAGGTTCTAGGACTGTCTCTCATTGGTGTCATTTCCAGTAGACCCAGTCTCCTGGTTCCACATTATAATTAGTGGAGTGTCTGTCATGTAGATCAGGAAAGGTGTCCTGTATTGTTGGAGATAATCTTTAGCATAAAGTGTGAAGTATTTGGAAATTGCGTCATGTCATGTTGTGACAATTAGTGATCAGCTATCAGTTTTATTCAGAGAACATAGGTATGGCAGTAACAATTTCATATGGCAAACGTGTTTCCTCAAAGGAATGTTACGAATGATCAGGGCAGAAGGTAAAATTTTGGGCCATGAAGGACAGTTTCTGCAGTTAATTTAGAGAGGTATATTTTAATCTATATTCTTAACTGATTTAGTAGTTGCTGAGTTCTCATGAAAATCTGTGTGGGCATTTAAAAAAAAAAATTCAGGGAAGCGGTCTTGGCCCAGTGGCTAGGGCATCCGTGCACCACATGGGAGGTCTGCGGTTCAAACCCGGGGCCTCCTTGACCCATGTGGAGCTGGCCCATGCGCAGTGCTGATGCGTGCAAGGAGTACTGTGCCACACAGGGTGTTCCCCGCTTAGGGGAGCCCCACGCGCAAGGAGTGCACCCCATAAGGAGAGCTGCCCAGTGTGAAAGAAAGTGCAGCCTGCCCAAGAATGGTGCTGCACACACGTAGAGCTGACAACAAGATGATGCAACAAAAAGAGACAGATTCCTGTTCCACTGACAACAGCAGAAGCGGACAAATAAGAACAGTCAGCAAATAGACACAGAGAATAGACAACTGGGGCAGGGGGAGGGGAGAGAAATAAATAAATAAATCTTTTAAAAAAAGAAAATTCAGGCTCAGTTCTTTTGGTGTGAGCCTCTATCTTAATGATGGCAACCATAGCTGGAGTAAAATGGCAGAGTGAGAAACTGTCTTTGTTTCTATAGCAGGCTAAAATCATGGATTGCACCAAAAGCATATCTGTTAATCATTATAGATGTTAACAGATTTTCCTTCAGACAGTAAGCAGGCTCAGGTGCAACTGTAGAGGTCATCCTGTTAGGAGAAAATTGTGGAAGGCTGCCTCATTCAATCAGTTCATAGTGAGTGGTAATCACATAACCGGATTGGAATTTACTGTCAGAATTTCTATCATAAAAATGATGAACAAATAGAACAACTTCTGGGTTGGTTACAGGAGTATATATGAAATAATTGTGAAGTTACCAATTTATAGTCATGGGGTTCTCCCTCATTAGTTGAGGTAGCAAAGTAGTAGGGTAAAGAACATTGCAGCACTTCAGGTGATGATTAGCTGAAAATAGAAGGATCTTATTAGTATTCCATTTTGTGGAGGTAAAATGTTTGGTTTTAACATTTAACATGTGCCCGGGCTTTAACAAATTTGGTAGCTTGTAGCTTTTATACAGTTTGGGAAGCACAGGCAACTGCATCAAGTTGCATACTAAAAGAGATAATAGGTTTGGAATTTCCTGTGTTCTTGACTTACCATTCCTGAGTCAGTGCCTCCAATCATTTCCTATTATCAAGAAGATCAGATTGATTAAACTTCGTGAAAAATTATGTTTTCATAAAAAATATAATATTCAGTAAGAGTTCTCCAACTCTGGAGGGATCAGGCATGATCCCATGAATTTTTTATGACTTAAGGGAAAAGAGAACAACCAATCTAATGTCCACATAGAAGAGGTGGCATTGGAATGGGAAAAGTGGACATAGTGGACGAAGGGTATGGGGAAAGACAGGAAGAGATGAGAGGTGGAGGCGTCTTTGGGACATGGAGCTGCCCTGGATGGTACTTCAGAGGCAATCACCGGACATTGTAAATCCTCACAGGGCCCACTGGATGGAATGGAGGAGAGTATGGGCTATGATGTGAACCAATGTATATGAGGTGCAGAGGTGCCCAAAGATGTACTTACCAAATCCAATGGATGTGTCATGATGATGGGAACGAGTGTTGTTGGGGGGGTGAGAGGGGGGGTGGGGGGATGGGGTTGAATGGGACCTCACATATATATTTTTAATGTAATATTATTACAAAGTCAATTAAAAAAATAATTAAAAAAAAAAAGGGAAAAGAGCAGGGGATTCCTTTTATCTGGAAAAGAGGACAATAAAACATTAGCGATAGTCTAAGGAAAACTATAACCATTGTTTACCAGGTTATTTAGTCCTACATAATTAATCCTTGCTTCACTTGCTCTTGTGTTAGCAATCTCATGAACCCAGCAGCTTCTTCACTCGGATTCTAGAAATCTTGACTCAGTCCAGTGGTATGCTTTCAAACTTATTGAATCAATGCCGTTAGAAGCTGGTGCCTCAGAGAATATGGTAGTATAGTCCTTTCCAAAGGTCTCTGAGGTAATTCTTTTTGTTTAAGATGCAACACACTGGCCTGTAACTGATTGCAGGTGTTTTCAGTGGAGCATCAGAATAAAAACCATCTGTAGATGACAAAAAAACTTAAATGCCCATGGTTAGCATATTGCTATTTTACAAAAGTGAATGATTTGATGAGAGTTCATGAAACATTATTTTAAGAGTAACTGAACTCTTGAACAGTAATACTATTGTCCAATATCAGGCTATCATAAGTACTTGGACATCTCATGGGCAGTGAGGATATTGACAAATCTCTTAAGACTTTATATAACTTCTGAAATGTTTACATTAACATTTTCCCTGTAAAATTAACAGAAGATTAGAAAATCCTTTTCAATTTGATAACACTTCCCATATAACTGATAACTTATCAAATAAACCTAACTAGTTTTAGCACTTTCTTTTTACAAGGCAAAAGAACAAATTCTTTGTCATTTTCCAGGGGCTCCCTTGAAAATCCCAACAACAGTTTGAGTTCAAAATGACATCATTTAGGGTTCTATTGTGGAAAGGCAGCATGCCAAAATCTATCAGGATTTAATATTTTGTCAAATAGGATCATGGATTACTGTGAAACATTATTTAGTTCCCTACTTAACCAGAGTGACAATAAAATATTTTAAATCTGAAGAGGGAGGTAGCTTAGCTGTTAAATATGCATAATTATTTCAAAAGTAAGAATACTTGTTCTCTAAAATAATAAAGGATGATAAAGTCAATATAATGCACAGATTATTTTGATGATGCAGAATGCTTCCCTTTTAAGCAAGTTACTCAGATGGTTAAGAAAAAATCTTTTATAACTTCTTCTTAAGAACAGACCAATAATCCAAGAAAATAATTGTTTTAAAAGTGAGAAAACCAAATTCTAGATTTGTATGAAAATACTGTCTGATAAGAAAACTCTTAAAACTCATATAAACCCATCAAATCTTAGCCAATCTTGACCATGATAAATAAAACTCCTTTTCTGTAAACCAACAGCTTTGTGTATCCATTCACAATTTTCCTACAACTTCCTGTTTCTCATCCTACAACAATCAGTTATTTTACTTTAAGGCAAAACTACTTTGCTCTACCTTAACAAAACCCAACTTGTATACCTTACATATTTAAATTATCAAGATCTTGGAAACCATCCTCAAGTTAACATCTTTCAAAATGCAATTATTCTTTAAATAAGAATTTACTTTTTAAAAATCATTTTAAAGATCTTGTACATATAATGCTAGATTATTTGACCAGTAATCTTTTATATATTTAGGAAGAACCTACCCAAGTGAATGAAATTATTTGCTTATTTTGTATTATATTGATAATTTCAAAGACCTATCTATTTTTATTTGACTAATATTATTAAATCAGCCCTATTTGCCAAAGGCTTATCTGAATAATGTGAACTTTAATTTTCTTCAAAACATTTGGATCTAGTTTCTATGAATATGCTTTTTGTCACTGGAAACATCAAACATTTGGTTTCTTTGACTTCTGGAATGTTAGGAGTATTAATTTGTATACAAGTGCTTATTTCTCTTTAACCCAGTTAATTTGGTACTACCATTCAGAGGTAGGAAAATATCATATATCAAACAGAGAGGCATAAACAAAGAGCTTATACCTTCAATTTGAAAACTTTTCAATCCTTGAAAGAACACTCTTATATTAACTATAGTCTATCATCTACAAAAAGTTCATTGTGTTATTTAGTCCTATGTTTTTTCTTTTATTGTTTACAATAGTAACATATATAATCTGACATTTCCTCTTTTAACCACGGATCACCTATATAATTCAGTGCTGTAAATTACACTCACAATATTTGCTAGTATCACCACTGTCCATTTCCAAAACTGTAAAATCTACCTGAACAGAAATTCTGTACAAATTAAACATCAATACCCCATTTGCTAAAGCTATCCCAGGGTAGACTATAATCTAGATTATAACTCAATGGATTTACTTACTATAATAACTTCATCTCAAGCTCATACAATATTTGTCATTTTGTATCTGGCTTATGTCGCTCAGCATAATGTCAATGTTTATCATGTTGTTCCATGCATTAGGACTTTATTCTTTTATCCCTTTTTTTCAGCTGAATAATGTTCCATTATTATTATGCCATCATATAATGATGTATATACCATAGTTTGTTTATCCATTCATTGACTGATGGACACTAGGGTTGCTTCCATCTTTTGACGAATTTGACAAATTGTGGCAAATGGCTCTATGAACATCAGTGTGCAAATATTCATTTGAGACCCAACTTTTAATTATTCTGGTTATGTACTTAGTAGCGAGATTGCTGGTTCATGTAGTAGTTCTTTACTTAGTTTCTGAGAAACTGCCAAACTGTCTTCCACAGTGACTGCACCATTTTACTTTCCCACCAGTAATGAATGAGTGTTTCTGTTTCTCCACATCCTCACCAACACTTGTAGTTTTCTGCTTTTTTATTCTTCTTTTAAATAGTAACCATACTAGTGGGTGTGAAATGATAACTCATTGTGGTTTTGATTTGCATTTTGCTAATAGTCAGTGATGTTGAGCATCTTTTTATGTACTTTTTAGCCATTTGTTCTCTTTGGAAAAATGTCTATTTAAGTCTTTGCCTATGTTTTAATTAGGTTGTTTGTCTTTTTCTAGGACTTCTTTATATTCTGGATATTAAACCCTTAATGGGTATGTGGTAGTCAAATATTTTCTCCCATTGAGTAGGTTGTCTTCTCCCTGTCATAACAGTGTCCTTTGTGCAAAATTTTTTTAGTTTTGAGGAAGTCCTATTTATCTGTATTTTCTTTCATCATTTGTGCTTTCATTGTAAAGCCTAAGAAATCATTGCATAACACAATATTTTGAACATGATTCCCTACATTTTCTTCTGGGAATTTAGTAATTTTGGCTCCTATATTTAAGTCTTTTATCTATTTTGAGTTAAATTTTGTATATGGTATGAGTTAAGAGTCCTCTTTCATTCTTTTGCATATCAACTTCCACTTCTCCCAGCACCATTAGTCAAAGGTATTATTCTTGCCTAACTGAGTGGACTTGGCATCCTTGTAAAAATTAATTGTCCAAAGATATCAGGGTCTATTTCTGAACTCTCAATTTGATTACATTATCCTGTGCCAATACTATATTTTTAAACACGGTAGCTTTGCAATATGTTTAAAAGCCAGGAAGTGTGAGTCCTCCACCTTCATTATGTTCTTTCGAAATGCTTTTGGATATTTGGGGCCCCTTACCTTTCCAGTTAAATTTGATCATTGGCTTTTGCATTTCTACAAAGTAGGCTGTTGGAATTTTGATTGGGATTACATTGAAACTGGAAATTATTTTGCATACAATTGCCATCTTAACAATACTTAGTCGCCAATCCATGAATACCTAATGTCCTTCCATTTATTTAGGTCTTTGATTTCTTTTAGCAATTTTTGTAGTTTTCTGCCTACAGGTCCTTTACATCCTTGTTTAACTTTCTTCTTAGATATTTAATTCTTTTAGTGGCTATTGTAAATGGATTTTTCCCTTAAATTCCTCCTCAGATTGCCCATTTTAAGTGCATAGAAACGTTACTTATTTTTTGCATGTTGATCTTATATACTGCCACTTCTTTGCTGAATTCAGTTACTAGTCAAGTCATTTTATTGCAGTTTTTTGGGGGGACTTTATTTGCAGTCAGGCCATTTGTAAATAGTGAAACTTTTCTCTTCCTTTCCAATTTGGCTGCCTTTATTTCTTTTTCTTGCCTAAGCAGAGTGTCTAGAACTTCCAGTACAACAGTGTTGACAGTGGGCATCTTTATCTTGTTCCTGGTCCTAGAGGGAATCCTTTCAGTCTTTCATTGTTGAGTATGATGTTATCTGTGGGTTTTTCATATATGTCCTTTATCATATGGAGGAAGTTTCCTTCTATTTCTGTTTTTCTAAGTGTTTTTATTGGGAAAGGGTGCTGCATTTTGTCAAATGCCCTTTCTGCATCAATCGAGATAATCATGTTGTTTTTACCCCTACATTCTACTAATGTGGTGTGCTATGTTAATTGATTTTCTTATGTTGAACCACTATTGCATACCTGGGATAAAATCCACTGGATTATGGCATATCATTCTTTAAAGGAGGAAATAGAAAGCTTGAATAATATGAAAAAAGAACTAGACTTAACATTTACAGAGCATTACACCCCAAAACAGCAGTATATACATTCTTCTCAAATGTGTATGGATCTTTCTCCAGTACAGATTATATGTTGGGATGTAACTCAGATCTAAATAAAGCACTTTCTCTGATCATAATGGAATAAAATTGGAAATTAATAACAGGCAAAAAAGGAGAATTCACAAATATATGGAGATTAAACAGTACATTCTTAACTAATCAGTGTGTCAAGAAGAAATTGCAAGAGAAATCAGTAAATGAAAGTAAGCATACAATATATAAAATCATGGGATACAGCAAAGGCAGTGCTGAGTGGAAAATTTATTGCCTCAGTGCTAATATTAAAAATGAATAGCTGAAATCAAATGGCCTAATGGCACACCTGGAAGAACTAGAAAAAGAACAGCCAACCAGTTCCAAAGCAAGCAAAAGGTAAGAAATAATAAAGATTAGAGCAGAAATAATGAAATGGAGGATAAAAAGCAATAGAGAGAATCAACACAATTAAAAGTTGTTCCCTCAAGAAGACCAACAATATCAGTAAACTCTTAGCTAGATTAACTCTTAACTAGAAAAAAAGAGAAAATGCAAATAAATAAAATCAGAAATAAGAGGGGGACATTTCTGACCCAGCAGAAAGAAAAGAGATCATAAGAGAAAACTATGAACAAATGTATGCCAATAAACATGACAACATTGATGAAATGGACAAATTCCTAGAAAATTCATAAACAACCCACACTGACCCTAGAAGAAATAGAAGACCTCAAAAACCAATCAGAAGTAAAGAGATTGAAAACGGTCATCAAAAACCTCCCCAAAATAAAGTGTCCAGGACCAGATTGCTTCACAGGTGAATTCTACCAATCATTTAAAGTAGATTTAATGCCAGTCTTGCTCAAATTCTTCCAAAAACTTGAACAGGAAGGAATGCTATCAAATTCATTCTGTGAAGCCAGCATCACCCTAATACCAAAGCCAAATAAAAATATCACATAAAAAGAAAATTACAGGCGAATTCCTCTAAAGAATATAGATGCAAAAATCCTCAACAAAATACTTGCTAACTGAATTAAAAAATACATTAAAAAATTATACAACCAAGTAGGCTTTATACCAGGTATGTGAGGGTGGTTCAACATATGAAAAGCAGTGTAATACATCACAGTAATAAATTGGAGAAGAAAAATCATATGATCCTCTTGATTAATGCAGAAAAGGCATTTGACGAAATACAGCGTTCTTCCTTGAGAAAAACACTCCAAAAGATAGGAATAGAAGAAACTTTATCAAAACAGTGCATATATGAAAAATACATAGCTAACATTGTACTCAATGGTGAAAGACTGAAAGCTTTCTTGCTACGATGAGGAACAAACAAGGATGCCCACAGTCACCACTATTATTCAGTATTTTGCTAGAAGTTCTAGCTAGAGCAATTATAGAAGAAAAATAAAAGGCACGCAAGTAGTAAAGGAAGAAATAAAACTTTTGTTATTAGCCACTGATAAGGTCCTATACTTAGAAAATCCTGAAAAATCCACAATAAAACTACTAGATTATTTCAGCAAAGTTGCAGGATACAATATCAATATGCAAAAATCAATAGTGTTCTGTATACTACTAATGAGCAATCTTAGGAGGAAGTCAGAAAAAATTCCATTTATAATAGCTACTAAAAGAATAAAATATTTAGGAATAAACTTAACCAGGGACATACAGGGCCAGTATTCAGAAGAGGATAAAGGATAAAAGAAACGAAGGGTGATCTAAATAATTGGAAGGATCTTCCGTGTTCATGGATGGGAAGACTATCATTAAGATATCAATTCTATCCAACTGATCTACAGAGTCAAGACAATCCCAATAAAAATTCCAACAGTTCCCAGTGTGAATTGCTGGTCCCAGTTGCAGAGGAAATGGTGTAGCTACTGTGCACATACTGGAAGCATGTAGGTCTGTGCCAGTCTATCTAGTGATAACCTGAAAGACTCTGAACACAGACACTTATCACAGGCTTGTCATCCCAGAACTTGCCCTGTATCTAATGGCATTTCCGAGAGTTCTGTAACAGAAAATCTTAGAATAACACTCAAATTGCAGTGTGGGCTAAGATTTGCAGGCTGTGGTACATGCAGTGCAGTTCTAGGTATGTTAAGAAACTGTTTCTAGGAAAAGGGTAAGTTCAGATCAGTGCAAACAGGGGAATTCCTAGAGATATGCATGTTATCTCAGGACAAGGCCACATGTGCAGAAAAGTCTGTGGAGCACCACAGCCTTTTTCCTTGGGCTCTTCCCTAAAAATACTTTTAAGACAGCTAGCTTTGAAGGAGAGCACATGGCCGAGGTCGTTCTGCAAAGGTTGATGAGGATATCTTTGTCGTTTCCCTTTTCTCTCTCTCTTTTTTTAGTTGGGCCAGTAAAAGAAAATTTACTTGGGAAATGGGGGAAAGAACAGAGCTTACTGAGAAATGAGAAAGAAAGATGGAAATACGCACCAAGATTAAATGTGGGCCCATCTAGGCACAGAGAGAGCATCCCTTTTCTCTTTATTTCTTTCTTTGCTCCTGTTATTCAAGGAAATCTCTGTCATAATACTAGCTGGATACAAGCTTAAGAAGCAGATATCCTCAGTGTATAAATTTCATAGATAAAACATTAAAATATCAAAATATCTAGGCTGCAACAAAGTATTATAAAACATACAAAAAAATAAGAAATGATGGTTCAGGGAAAGGAACAGATTAAAACAATAGAAACCAACAATTAGGAGAACCAGTCCTGGGACACACCAAATGAAGACTTTTAATCAGTAGTCCTAAATATGCTTAAGGAGCTGAAGGAAGATGTGGATGAAGAAATAAAGGAAATTAGGAAAATGATACATGAACACAAATAGAATGTTGATAAAGAATTAGATCATGAAAAGAAACCAAACAGAACAGGAAAACCATAATAGAGATTAAAAATTCCCTAGAAGGTTTCAGCAGCAGATTGGAGCTGTCAGAAAAATTAATTAGTGAACTTGAAGATAAGACAATGGAAATTACTGTGTTTGAAGAAAAGAAGTTTAGTAATAGTGAAGAGAGTGTGAGATCTGTGTTACACCATCAAGAATGCCAATATATACACTGCGGGAGTCCCAGAAGGAAAAGAAAGGGTGCAAGGGGTAGAAAGAATATTCAAAGAAATAAAGGTTGAAAACTTACAAAATTTAACAAAAGTCATGTATATATACAGGCAAGATGCTTAACAAACTCCTAACAGGATAAATCCAAATAGACTAACAAGACATATGATAATCAAACTGTTAAATGGCACTGGTAAAGAGTGAATTCTGAAAGCCACAAGAGAGAAGCAACATGTCATGTGCAAAGGAGGCTCAATGAAACTAAGTGTTGATTTCTCACAGGAAATCATGGAAATTATAAAGCAGTAGGGTGACATTTAACGTGCTGAAGGCAAAATGTTGCCAACCAAGAATTCTTTTTCCAGCACACTTCCTTTTAAAAATGAGGGATAGGGAAGTGGATGTAGCTCAGTGGTTGAGGATTGCTTTCCATGTATGAGATCCTGGGTTCAATCCCCAGTACCTCCTTTAAAAAATGAGGGACAGATTAAGAGATCAAAGTGGATTTGGGGAAGATGGCAGAGTAGGAATTCAGGAATCACTCACCAAAACAGCTAGTAAATCTGCAGGAACTGACTGAGTCAACTATTTTGAAACTTAGAAATCTAGTAGTACACTGGACAGCATCAAGGGAAAAGCAGAAGGAGGTTGGTAAATTAGGACAAATACCAATAAATTGCTGTTGTCACACAGTATTATTGGTGCCCATTCCCCACACTTGCTACCCTGAAGTGGGCTCCAGACTCTGGCATAGCTTGCTGGTGCCAGAAAGGGACCTAAAAATCTACTTATCAATATCTGAAATTGGCATGGACTGAATTCTGTCCACAGCTTTCGATTAGTGAACTCAGATGACTGGGGGCCATCTCTGAAAGCAGGTAGCCATTGTTGAAACCCACCCAGGACAAAGACAGCAGAGGAGACTTAAAGACAGTATGCATTCTCAGGGCTTTGGATGGCAGAAAAAGGGCTGCATTTGTTGGGTAGGACAAGAGAACACACCTTTCTGAAGCTGTGGAAGAAGCTTCTGGCATACTTCCTTGCCCCACCCTCATCCCCTCTCCAGGGTGCTCCTTTTGTGGGAGCTTTACCACCAGCAGTGATACAGGAAAAGAAGTCTTGTCTTCTTGTAAATAGAAAGAATTTTCAAACTCTTGTACATAGGGGAACCACTAATCCTCTAGCAAGCACAAGCCCAAGAACAAGAAACAGTCTTAGAAAAGTTAATGAGTTCTCTATACACTTTGCCCTTGCCTTGGGCAGATATTCCTGAGAGGAGGGTTGACATTCAAGAAAACCTTTGTCGGGAAACGGACTTTGGCCCAGTGGTTAGGGCGTCCGTCTACCATATGGGAGGTCCGCGGTTCAAACCCCGGGCCTCCTTGACCCGTGTGGAGCTGGCCATGCGCAGTGCTGATGCGCGCAAGGAGTGCCGTGCCACGCAAGGGTGTCCCCCGCGTGGGGGAGCCCCCACGCACAAGGAGTGCGCCCGTGAGGAAAGCCGCCCAGCGTGAAAAAGAAAGTGCAGCCTGCCCAGGAATGGCGCCGCCCACACTTCCTGTGCCGCTGACGACAACAGAAGCGGACAAAAGAAACAAGACGCAGCAAATAGACACCAAGAACAGACAACCAGGGGAGGGGGGGAAATTAAATAAATAAATAAATCTTTAAAAAAAAAAAAAAAAAAGAAAACCTTTGTCATATACCACTGGTTAAATATCAAGAAGCAGATATCTCATGGAAGAAATCACAGAGTTAATATTTTTAAAATATTAAAAAGTGTAGTGTGCAACAAAAGATTACAAGTAAAGCATGAAATAAAGGCTCATCCAAAGGAAAAGCATACAAATCTGGAAAACAAGTGAAGATCAGACTGTGGATATATTTGACAAAGACTTAAAAAGAAATGATATTCACAACAACCTCAGTGGGCCATATATATCTGTGTGTGTGTGTGTATGTGCATATATGTATATATATGTAAATATGTTTCCACAATATAACCTAGTTATACTCACTTATAAATTCCCTAGTCATGATTTTTCTACTCCTTTTTCAGTTTACCTGTTAAGTATATTTCTCAGAGTCTTAAAATCTTTGGCATGTTCATATGCCAGTAAGTCCTGAAACCCACAGACATGTGGTCAACTTCTACTCTTCAGTTCTTCAGGCCTGCCTTAGACAAATAACAAAATGATAAGGATGGACCACCTCCACTGCAAAAATGAGGTGTATCATCCATGTGCACTTGAGAAGAATGTACAGCCTGCTAATTTGGGGTGCATTGTTCTGTATACGTGTGTCAGGTTCAGCTCATTTATCATGTTCAAGTTCTGTTTCCTTGTATATCTTCAGTCTAGTACTTCTATCAATGTGAGTGACATGTTGAAGTCTCCACCTATTATTGTAGAGACGTCTTCTCCTTTCAGTTTGCCAGAGTTGTCTCATGTATTTTTGGGTCACCCTGGGTAGTTGTATAGATATTTATGATTGTTACTTCTTCCTCCTGGATGTCCCTTTTATCAATATACAATGTAATGGCCTTCTGCATCTCTCATACCTTTTTTACATTTAAAGTCTGTTTTGTCCAACACCAGGATAGCTACCCCTGCTCTCTTTTGGTTACTGTTACTGAATATCTTTTAACAGTCTTTCGTTTTCAGCCTATTTGCATCCTTGGGTCTAAGGTAAGTCTCCAACATAGATAGCATATGGATGGCTCATACTTTTTTATCCATCCTATCAGCCTATGTCTTTTGATTGGTTGTTAATTCAATCAAATGTTAATCCATTAACCCTCCAATTTTATTACAGTTCAGCAACTATATTCTTTGGCTCTCATATGTCATGTCTTTTCTTGTCTGTCTTTTTACCCCCTTGATTTCCTTTTCTAATAGTCTCCTCTTCAACATTCTCCTCTGAGCCTCTCTCTCTCCTGTTTTTTTCTGGCTGCAAAACTTCCTTTATTGTTTCCTGCATTGCCAGATTCATGTTTACAAACTCTCATAGATTATGTTTATCTATGAATATTTTAAACTTACCACCATATTTGAAGGAAAGTTTTGCTGGATACAGAATTGTTGGCTGGCAGTTTTCCTCTGTCAGTATCTTTATTATACCATACCACTGCTTTTTCTCCTCCTTGGTTTGTGTTGGAAAATCTGCAGTGAGTCTTACTAGACTTCTCTTGCATGTGATGTTTTGCTTCTCCCTTGCTACATTCAGAATTTTCTCTTTATCTTTGGCATTTGATATTCTACGTAGTAGGTGTAGGTATAGAGTAGAGAAGGTCTATTTGAGTTTATTCTGATTGGAGTATGCTGTGCTTCTTAAGCATGTATATTGATATCTCCCATGTGAGTTGGGAAATTTCTGGCCATTATTTCCTCAAATACTCATTCTGCCCCTTTTCCATTCTCTTCTCTTTCTGTAAGTCCCATGACATGTATGGTGGTGTACTTCATGCTGTCATTCATCTCCCTGAACCCCTCCTCAGTTTTTAAAAATTAAAATTTTATTGAAGTATATCATTCATACATTGACGTACACAAAAAATATGTGCTAAAAATAAATAAAAAGCTAAAAAAATGTGTAAAAGTTGTGAACTTACAAAACAAACATGCATATCATCATACAGGGGTCCCATACATCATCCCACCACCAACACCTTGCCTTGTGATACTTTTGTTACAAACTATGAAATAGTGCCCTCAAAATATTACAACTAGCTACAGCCCATATCTTACATTTGATGTTTTTCTCCCAACCCACCCAATTATTAACAACCCTGTGTTAGTATTATACATTTATTCTAGTTCATGAGAGAACATTCTGATATTTGTCCCAGCTCAATTTTTCCCTTTAATTTCAGCTGTTCTGTCCTGTACATCACTGATTCTTTCTTCTGTGTTTTCAGATCTGCTCATGTATGCCTTTTAAAAAAATTTTTTTCTCACCTACTGTGTCTTTCATTCCCACAGTCTCTATTGTTCTTCCATTAAAGCTTTCAAATTCTTCTTTGTGCTCACCCAGTGTCCTCTTAATATCTTTTATTTCTTCAGCCATGTTACCCTTCAGCTCCACGATTTGATTTAGGAGATTTGTATTAATATCATTGATCAGTTGTTTCAAATCCTCTGTCTCATCTGGAGCCTTGATTTGTTCCTTTACCTGAGCCATATGTATGTATGTGTATATATACACACACACACACACACAATATTTACATACACTCACATTTAATTAGTTACCTTATGTTTTACATTGTGGTTTATATATGTATATATTATTTCAATTTAATTTTTTAAATTATCTTTTAAAAAAATTAGTAGATCACACAAAGGTTTGTATTTTAGCCTATTGACTTTTATTATACATTTTTGGTGTAAGTTAACATGTCCTATATCCATCATTGCATGATCTTGTGGAACAATTCCATTGTCCCCCAGTTACCCTGCTTCCATCTATTCTATTCCTCTGTTTAAACATTTCTAAAAAATTGAGGAATAGGGAACTCATACACTTTATGAAGACAGTATCACCCTAATACTTAAGCCAAATAGTAATACTACAAGAAAAGAAAAGTACAGACCCATCTAATGAACATAAATGCAAAAACTCCCAACAAAATACTTGTAAATTGAATCCAACAGTGTACTAAAAGAATTATACACCATGATTAAGTGTATTTTATTCTTGTTATGAAATGGTGGTTCAGCACAGAAAAATCAATATAGTTTACGTTAACAAGTCAAAGGGAAAAACTACATGATCATCTTGATTGATGCAGAAAAGGCATTTGACAAAATCCAACATCCTTTCTTGATAAAAACGCTTTGCAAGACAGGAATAGAAGGAAGAGTCCTCAACATGATAATGGGCATATATGAAAAACCCACTGTCAACATACTGAATGGGGAAAGGTTGAAAGCTTTCTGTCTAATATTGGGAGCAACACAAGGATGCCCACTGTTACCACTGTTATTCAGCATTGTGCTAGAAGCTCTAACTAGGGCAATTTAGTGAGAAAAACAACTAAAATTCATCTAAATTAGAAAAGAGGAAGTGAAACTCAGTATTTGCAGATGATGATTGTATATTTAGAAAATCCTGAAAGGTCTATGAGAAAGCTATTAGAGATAGTAAATGAGTTCAGCAAATTTGCAGGTTATAAGACCAACATGCAAAAATCAGTAGTGTTTATATACACTAGAAATGATCAGTCTGGGGAAGAAATAAAGACAGAAATTCCATTTACAGTAGCAAAAAAAAGCCTCATATCTAGTATTAACCAAGAATATAAAGTATCTGTATTCAGAAAATTGCAAAACACTGCTAAAAGAAGTAAAAAACAGATTTAAACAAATGAATGGACATTCTGTTTGCATGAATTGGAAAACTAAATATTGTAAAGATGTCAATTCTACCCAAACTGATTTATATATTCAATTCAATCCCCATAAAAATTCCAACAGCCTATTTACAGAAATAGAAAAGTCATTTACCAAATTTACTTGGGAGGGAAAGGGGACTTGAAATTGTCCTAAAAAAGAAGTCAGAGGACTCATACTTTTTGATCTTGAAGCACCTTATAAAGCCACAGTGGTCAAAACAGCATGGTATTGGCATAAGCATAGATATATTTATCGTTGGAATTAAATTGAGAGTTCAGAAGTAGACCACACCTTATGGTTAACTGATTTTTAATTTTTTAATTTTTTAAACTTTATTTTTAGAGAAATTTCAGATTTACTTTTACAGAAAATTTGCATCAAAGTATACAGAGGTGAGTGGAAGTAGCTCAAGTGGTTGAGTGCCTGCTTCCCATTACAAGGTCATGGATTCCATTCCTGGTACCTCCTAAAAAAAAGTGTGCAGATTTCCCATATAAGCCTCCCCCCCCCACTCACATTAGTTTCCCCTATTGTTGTCTTCTTAAAGTAGTGTGGTACATTTGATACTATTTATGAACCAATATTGAAGCATTGTTACTAAGCAAAGCCTATAGTTTTCATTATGGTTTACACTTTGTGCTGTAAAGTTCTATAGGCCTGGACAAATGCATGATGCAATGTGTCCATCATTGCAGGATTACACAGAAGAATCTCACCATTCCAATTATACCCTGTTCTACCTATTAATCCCCTTTTCCTTTTGAACCCCTGGCAACCAGAACCTTTATATCAATGTTACAAGTTCTTCCATCAACAGAAGGTAACAACCACAATACAAATGAACCTACTTTGGACTGTGGCCACCCTTGCTCCAAGATTGTTCATTCCCCATTCCCAAAGAACTCAGGATGATGTCTGTTCTGACAACCCCAGGCTGAGAGGGACCCAGAAACCACGGGGAAGATGGAAGGAATTATCCTGTCCACAGCTGCAAACACTCCCTGTTTTTAGGTGGCATGGTACCTGTGCATCATCATCATTTTATTGTTTGTCCAGGGAAAACATGAAGAAATGGAGAGTAGGTCCACTATTCTGCCAGGAATCAGGGCTCATCCAGCATTTGAACAGTCCAAAGATATAAGATTCTGAGAAATATACTTAATAGGTATCTTGAAAATTATAGGTTCAAATAAAAGAGTAGAGAAATCATGATGGGATTTATAAATGAGTATAAATAAGTTATATTGAGGATATAGATCATCATTTATTCCCTGATAGGTCCCACCAAAGGGTTATTGATTTCATGCAGCTTTGTGCCTTGCCTCTTGTCCAGATGTCCCTATTGCCCATGGGAGCATTCTTATTTGAGAATTAAGGATGGGGAGCAGACACATGGAGGTAGAGGCTGGGAGATATGTTGCAAGAAGATAGGAGGAGTGTAGAGATTGGCGAGCCAAAGCATAATCTGTGCATAATTTATAACTTGGTTGATTGTTACAGTTTGGGTTTGGATGCAGGTATTGGTGGTGGTGTGATGTAAGTGTAATTAATACTACTGAAATGTGACTGCGAACATGGTTGAAAGGGGATGTTTTGGCCATTCCATGAGTCTAGAAGGAAAGCTAGAGGATAAAATGCATGACAGTATAACTCAGTGAATTCTGGGGTGGTCGAGGATTGCAGCTAAGAAAACAAATATAGGAATGTTCTTTCAGGATGTATATCCAAGATACATCACTAATATACAGTGTTGGTAGTGGGGTGATATTTGGGTAAAAATGCACCTTAAATATCTTTCTGTGGGATATTTATGTGCTTATGTTGTCAGCTGATTTTTGATAAGCCTACCAAGTCCACATTCCTGGGACAGAACAGTTACTTCAACAAATGGTGTTGTGAGAACTGGATATCCATAACCAAAAGAATGAAAGAGGACTCCTATTTCATCCCTATACAAGAATCAACTCAAAATTGATCAAGGACTTAAACTTAAAAACTAGGACCATTAAAATCTAGATTATATAGGGAAACATCTTCAAGATCTCGTGGTAGGTGGGTGCTCTTAAACCTTTACACCCAAAGCATGAGCAAGAAAAGGAAAAAATAAATGGGACCTCCTCAAAATTAAATACTCTTGCACCTCAAAGGACATTGTGAAGAAGGTATAAAGGCAGCCTACTCAATGGGAGGAAATATTCGGAAACCAATATCCAATATTCATTATATAAAAAGAGATCCTACAACTCAACAATAAAAAGACAAATGGCCTGATTAAAAAGTGAGCAAAAACTGGAACAGGGAAGCGGACTTGGCCCAATAGATAGGGCATCCACCTACCACATGGGAGGTCCGCGGTTCAAACCCTGGGCCTCCTTGACCTGTGTGGAGCTGGCCCATGCGCAGTGCTGATGTGCGCAAGGAGTGCCATGCCACGCAGGGGTGTCCCCCGTGTAGGGGAGCCCCACGCGCAAGGAATGCGCCCCAAGGATAGCCCCAAGGATAGACACAACAAGATGATGCAACAAAATGAAACACAGATTCCTGGTGCCCCTGATAAGGATAGAAGTGGTCACAGAAGAACACACAGTGAATGGACACAGAGAGCAGACAAGTGGGGTGGGGGGAGGTGAAGGGGAGAGAAATAAATAAATCTTAAAAAACAAGACTGGAACAGACGTTTTTCTAAAGAAGGAATACAAATGGTGAATAAACACATGAAAAAATATTCAACATCACTAGCTATTAGGGAAATGCAAGTCAAAGTTACAATGAGATACCATTTCATACTTACTGGAATGTCCACTATTAAACAGAAAACTACAAGAACTAAACAGGATGTGAAGTAGTGGGAGCACTTATACACTGTTGGTGGCAATGTAGAATGGTATAGCTACTGTTCTGTTTGGCTCTTAAGGAAGTTGGATATAGATCTGCCATAACCTGCAGTACCATTAGTAGGTATATACCCAGGATAACTGTGAGCAGTGACATGAACAGACATCTGCACACTGATGTTCATAGCAGCATTATTCACAGTTGCTAAAGAATGGAAACAACCCAAGTATCTATGAACTGACAAATGGATAATCAAGCTATGGTATATACATATGATGAAATGTTATTCAGCTCTAAGAAGAAATGAAGTCACAAAGAATAGGGCAACATGGATAAATCTGGAGGGCCTTATGTTGAGTAAAGCAATCCATAATCAAAAGGCCAAATACTATGTGAGTTTGCTGTTATGAACTAAATAGATAATGAGCAATTCATTGAGTTAATAGTTGAATATAAGTCACTAAAAAGTAGCATTTAGTTAGAAAATGGAAAACTTGGGTTTTGTCTGTGCAGAATGGTACAAAAGCTTGTTTGTGAAAGTTTGGAAATAGTGGAAGCACATTATAGGTCTGGCAATTAGTAGCATCAATATATGGGTATGATTATTGAAAGGGAAAGACTAAGGACATGTATATCACTAGAAAGAAAGCTAAAAAATGAAACATAGGACTATATAGCATAGTGAAGCTCTTGTGAAAAATGAGTATGGCTAATAGTGCACATGTAAATGTTTTTCTCAAAAACAGAACAAATATACATTAATGTTACAAGAGGTTAATATTAGGGGATATTTGGGCAAAAATAGAAGCAAAACAAACTGGAGGGTAGTGTATAGAAATATCTTCCATTAAAAGAAATTATAAAGTACTACATATCATATCGTTTGACTCCATCTGTACAAAATATAAGTGCAAATAAATCAGAGAGACAGAAATAGATTAGAATTATGTATGGCAGGGGAAGGATAGAGAGATTGAGAGGTAACTACTTAGGTGTAGGGTTTTTTTTTTTAGTTTTTTATTTTTCTTTTTTATTTCTTTTTTTAAAAATTTTCTTGAGTAATGAAAATGCCCTAATATTAACTGAAGTGATGAATGCACAACTCTTGGTTATAACAAATGTCCCTGATTATTCACTAGATGAGTTGTTTGGTATAGGAATACATTTCAATAAAATCGATTTTAAAATTTAAAAAATATATACTTTCATTGATTATAAAAAAATATACCACACCAAAGCATGATGTTAAAGAGGGTCATATTTGAGAATCCCATATTTTATGCATGACTGTTCCCTAAATTCACAGCTGTTCTAATAAATAATATGATAAATTTATTTTAAAATGTTAAATGGAATAAAATGAGGGAGACTTAAAGACACATTCCCATATAAATAAAAGCTGAGGCAATTTGTTTCCACTATACCTGCTCTACAAGAAATGCTTTAAAAAGTTCTTCACATTGAATGTAAAGGACAGTAGGTAATAAATTGCCCTTGCGTGAAGAAATATCTCCAGTAAAGGAAATGTGAATAAATACAAATGCTCTCAATATTGTTTTTATTGAGATTTTTCTTCCACTTTTCATACTATAGTATCTAATATGTAAGTGTGTGAAAAGTAATGGTAAGTAAATGGTTTTGGACTAATACTATATAAATAGGTAGTTTGTGATAATATCTTTGTAATGGCGGAGGTTGGAAGGTATAGGAACAGTGCATGTATATGATACTGAATTTAAGTTGATACAAAAACAAATGAGATTGTTAAGAGATTTAGGATGTTTAAGTTCCATTGTAACCAGAAAGAAAACAGTGGAAAAATATGCAGAGAAAGAAATGAGAAAGTTTTCTAAAGCATGCACTATGTAAATGGGCAGAGGACTTGAATAGACATTTATTGAAGTAGGATGTACACATGGCCGATGAGCACATGAAAAGATGCTCATTATCATTGGATTTCGGGGAGATATAAGTCAAAGTCACAGTGAGATACCACTTGAAACCCACTAGAATGACTATTACTTTTTAAAAAGGAAAGTAACGTGCTGGTGAGAATACAGAGAAATGGGAATTTTAGTACATTTTTGTATGGAATGTGACATGATGCAGCTGCTGTATAAAACATTTTAGCTGCTCCCAAAAAGTTGGATATGGAAATACTATTTGCCATAGCAATTCCAATTCTAGTCGAATACCAAAAGAATTGAAAACAGGGACCCAGACATATTTATATCCAACGTTAATAGCAGCATTTTCACCATGATCAGGGTTGAAGGCAATCCAAAGATCCGCAGCAAATGAATGGATAAACAGAATGTGGTGTGTACACACAGTGGAATATTCTGTTAGAGAGGAGTGAGGTCATGATGCATGCAAAGACACAGAGGGACAGATACCATAGGATTTCATTTGTGTGAAGTTAGCTGGAGTGTGCCAATTCATTGAAACTGAAAGAGTACAGGTTGCAGGGGAAAGAGAAGAGAGAGGAGGGAGTTTGTGCATGATGGTGCAAGGTGTCTCTTTGAGGTGATGGGAAAGTTTTGGTAATGGATGGTGGTGAGGGAAACAGCATTGTGAGTATGCTTAATCCCAATAAGTTGTATGTTTTAGAATGGTTGAGATGTGAAAGCTCATCTTGCATATATGTTACAATTAAAAATAAAAGAGGGACAGGAAAGAGAGAAAAGAGACAAAAATGACTAAAGACAATACTTAGTCACGGATTAGATCTAACAGTGGGGGAGAAAATGCCCAAAAGGACATTATTGAGACATAGGAAAAAAATTGGAGTATAGACTAACTTTATATTAAGTTTCCTGAGCCAGATAACTGCACTTAAGGTGATTATATAAGTGAATATTCTTGTTAACGAATGTCTTGGATATATTAAGTGTTCAAGGAGGTTGATATATGTAACATTCTCTCAAATGTTTAGAAAATAGAAAGATGAGAGGAAGAAGAAGAGGGGGTAGGGGAGGGAAGGGAGAAACACTGACATAGCAAAAATCATGATAAGTTGGTGGACCTGTTTATCTGGTGGATGGTAGGTTAGAGTTCTCTGTATGGTTCTACCCCACCCCGAAATGGCTCCTTCATCTGTCTGCTCATCTTCTTTAAGGGGCACCAGGAACCATACCTGGAACCTCCCATGTGGGAGGCGGGTACCCAACTGCTTGACCTACATCTGCTTCCCTGTATAGGTTTGAATTATTTTTGTAGCTGTCCTCTAAGTTTAAAATTATTTAGAAGTAAAAAGGTTTTAAGAATACTTTTGAACTCTTATTTACACCTGCTGTCCTCTCATCTCCTTTTCAATGCAAATTGAGACCAGAGTCCATTCATTAACATTCCTCCTCACCCTATTCCATTTTCACCCTTTACCAGCTGGGATTTAGTCCAGTTAATTCTTGGGCATCATCCTAGGGAACAATGCTAATATTCTTATCATAATAAAAATTTCCAGAGATTTTTATCAGTCTTCATCTAATTTCAATCTCAGCAGAATTTGATTAGTTCCTGCTTATAAAGCCCTCTTTTTCCCTAATTTTTACTGGTATCACAGGTAAGTTCCCAAAAAGCAGATCTGAGATGCCCATATATTGTGCAAGATACTCATTTTCAGGTGATCTTGGGATCAACATTCAAAGGAGAAGAGAGAAAGCAGTGTCAGAGGGACCAGTCAAGCCTCAGTTCAGCCAGCCGCAGGAGGCTGTGGCTCTAGCATGGTCCTCCATTGAGCCAGAGTGGTCTGTTCTGTACACCCCAACCTCCATTAGTCACTGGTGTTGGCCACTCTGGGGATGATGTGACTGTATGGCATGCGGATCTCTGCAACTGAGGCAATCCCCTAATGTGCTGAACAAATGAAAGCTCCCTGTTAACAGCACTCCAAGAATATGGGTAAGAAGTTCTCCTAAGGGTGACCTAGGAGTTGCAACTCCATGCCCATCCAGTTCAGCTCCTGTCTCACTTGCATTTCTCTTTATACCTTCATGGAGCAGCTCCCCCCAGGATTTTGGCCTCTTTTTTTCAAGAATTTTAAAAAGAAGCTAATTGACACCTTACAGCCACCACCACTGCAGGTGATTATGGGACCACAAACATATTCATCATCCCCCTCTTCATCCATTTTAGGGTTCCCTCCCTCCAGCTTTAACCTCTGCTAGTTTCAGGGCCTACTAGTGGCAGATCATCAGCTCAGGGGAGGTCTGATGTGCTGGTCACAGTGCCCTTATAAGGTAGAGATTGCTATTATTGTCACTTGACTAACACAATCCAGCAGGGAAGTAGGCTCAAGTAAATAATGTGGGTGCCAAATATTTTCTCCCTGACCTCTCTTATGTAACAGCACTCCCATTTCCTCCTGATGATCAAGATCAGTGATTCTTGCCATGATGGGGCCCCTCTTCTTGTCTGTCAGGCCCTTAACAAAAACTGAACATGTGCCCAGGTGGTAACCAGAGTAAATAGTTCAGTGGCACGATTCTTTGGACCATTTTAGTTCAAATATATTTTAGAAGCAGTTTGTCAACTTTGTCAGAAAATTCAGTGTGGATTTTGAGTGGAATTTCATTATATTAATTTGATAACTCACATATTAATATATTGAATCATTATTCATGTTTGTAGAAGTATGTAAATTTCTAAATTTATTGCTCATATTTGGGATGTGAGGGAAACACTAAATGACATCTCTCTACCCCCCATTCTTTTTTTTTTAAAGATTTATTTATTTATTTAATTCCCCCCCCTCCCCCGGTTGTCTGTTCTCTGTGTCTATTTGCTGCGTCTTGTTTCTTTGTCCGCTTCTATTGTCTCTACCCCATTCTTCAGGGTGTAAATACTGGCATATATAAAGAGTAGAATGTATATGAAAATTAAACTTTCTGTTTTTGCTGATAAAGCACAAGTGGATCACAAGGTTTGGGTTTATCTCATCACATCAGACACTCTTGGGGGAAAATATGGACATAATAGATGGTGAAATATGTTTGAATATGTGAAAAAGAGAAATGGAAATAGTTTAAGATTCTTTTGGAAAAGTTAGATCATAAATGTTAGATTAAAAAAGTGAACAAATTACAAAATAATGCCCAAAAAATCAGTGTACAAGCAAGAAATTTGTACCCAACCAAACTTAGGAATAGATAATATTCACATGGTGATGCAAACGATGAATGAACTTAACTAAATTTGTGATATAACTACTTTCAAAATATTGGAGCTGTCAGAATCACTGTGGGAGTGCCAAAAGGTTATGTTGAATATTCATTAGGAAATATAAAATAAAAAAATGGATGCACATGTTGACAACTTGGAGATATGCAGAAAAAGACTTAAAATATTTAGAAACATTTAATGTGGGAAACAGGGCTGAATATGTGGGAAAAGAGAATAGATTCTTGTTTGTCACCCTAAAATTGGCTGTATTATTCGTACTTTAAACTATGAGTACTTATATTTTGAACTTAAATGCAAAGCAGGGGAAGGACTTTGGGATCCTGAGAACCTACCTCCGATCTCAGAGTACCTAAATTATTATAGTGCAGTGAAAATCCCTAAGTTTATCTTTCTTTAAAATGTCATTTTCTCTTTTCATCAGAGATTCGTTTTGGTATGAATCAGATGAGGCAGTGCCAGTATTCCTTTTGTTAGTCCCAGGTTTTATGAAAGGTATGACATGAAAGGCTGAAGTAAATTGTGGTCCAGTGCTGGGAGTTCTTCAATGTATGTACAAATCCCCTGAAATCTTGTTATAATACAGATCCTGATTCCATAGGTCTAGAATGGGGCCTTTGATTCTGCTTTTCTGTGACGTTCCTAGACGTGCTAATGCTGCAAATCCTCCTGCCACACACTGTGAGTACCAAGGTCCTGTTTTGGCTGTCAGGTTCCTTAGGGAAGTTCTCAAAGTTTGAAGCCTATTGGAATCATACCTGGGTTTTTCAAACTCTGAACACCCAGACTACACCCAGAAACTGTTACATCAGGTTCTCTGATAAGACCCAGAGTTTGTTAAAGCCGCCAAAAGATTTCAGTGTGCAGAGGCTACTGTGCTCCATTCCCTTAGAATATGTGATACAATATGGAAAAAAATCTACCTTAAAAATGCAGATAGCTATAAATACAATTGCTTATTTTTTTAATAAAAGGAAATTTATTTGCTTATATATCAGCATAAGCTTATATAATTAACAATGTTTTGTAATGATATTTGCTCCCATATCAGTTTTTAAAAATCCACTAAAATTAGGGAATTTCTGTAATTGAAACCCTTGAACTGCACTCAAATATAAATTCAAATTCTTAGTAAGGAAACAGTAAAGCTATGTCGTGTACTGTGGTAGGCACTTAAATTTTAGAGTTTCCCCTGCAAAGGCACAGTTATAAAATAGGCTTCCAATTTTATCATAGGAGAGTTAGTCTAACATGTCCTAGAGAGTGCAATGTTGCATCTGCCCTATTGCTTCCCTTCTCCATCCTCCTTCTCAGTAAGCTGTTCATTTTTGCCACATTTATGTCCATCAGAAAACTTATTTCTTCATCGTCCCTTCATTTTGATTTATTTATTTTTAAGTAGAGAATGTGTAGTTTTGCAGAAAAACCATATAAAAAACACAGCATTCCCATATACTTCCCTATTGACACATTGTTGTTATATTTTTTACAATTGATGAAAAAATAGTAAAATAGTGCATTTTCCATTAGATATCTTTTCCCATATAGTACCCTATTATTAACACCTTGTATTAGTGTCATATATTTGTTGTAATTCATGAAAGAACTTTCTTCTACTTGTACTATTAACCACATACATCATCTACAACAGGATTTGCTGTGTTATATAGTCCCATATTTTAGCTTCTAATTTTCGTTATTGTAACAGTCATGACCCAAAACTTCCCCTTTCAACCAATTTCACAAACATAATTCAGCACTAATTACACTCACAATAATGCGCTACCATCTCTGCTATCCATTTCCAAACCTTTACAACAACTTAAACAGAAATTCTATACAAATTAAGCATGCAGTCCCAATTCTCTACCCTCAATCTATGCCCTGATAACCTGTATTCTAGATTTCTATCTCTATGAATTATAATTGATTAATATCAGTGAGATCACACATATTTGTCCTGTGTCTAATGTCCTTTAGGTTTATGCATGTTGCTGCATGCATTAGGACTTCATTCCTTTAAAAAGCTGAATAATATTCCATTATATATATATATGAATACACTTTATTTGTCCATTCATTGGTTGGTGGACACTTGTATTGCTCCCATCTTTGGAGAATTGTGACTGTTGCCACTCTAAACATTGGTGTGCAAATATCTGTTCAAGCCCCTGATTTCCATCCATTTTTCCTCTCACCTTTCCTTGAGGGAATTCTAGTTCTTTGTGCATATCAATGTAGCATATCTGATTCTGTCATATCTCATAAATACTGAATATTTCCTGTTCCAGAGAATGAGCTGGAAAACGAATCAGTCTTTTAAGTTATCCTTTTCAATGACTTTATCTCTTTGCTTTCCAACATTTTATGGGGCTTTTAACTTTTTCATTATCTTATAAATTCAGGTAAGGTAAACAGGATGTGTCCAAGGAATGAAACCCTAAATAGGTTCAGTATCTGTGCAATCAGGGTTTGTTCCCTGGAATGTATCACTCATTATATTTACTAAATATTTTTCCTATACAAAGGAAATATAAATAGAGGTTTTATTTTCACAGACAAAGAAGCGTACCAGTTCACAACTTTGGGAGAAGAGCAAAGTGTTGCTTCTCTGTGGAACTTGCCTCGGAATTGAGTTTACCTCAATGTCTGCTCTTATTTTGGGATCCTTGGGAATTCTCCACTCATTGAGATATGAGCTGGCATTACCTCATTACCATTTTATAAAAACTGTTAATTTCTATACATTGTTTCTATCAAAATAGTATCCTAAATTACTTAAATTTTGTTGGGATGTGACTTTTTACTTGTCCAGTTACATCAGCTCTTGCCACTTGAAGCAGCACTTTTCAAAGAGCAACAATTAATGGGTTTATCCTCATCTCCCGCTCCTTAATGCAATCTGACATGATTTGTACAGTCTGCATTTAAATACATTACTGTTGCAAGGCTGCTTACCTCCATCTCTATCCACTGATGCCTCTTCATCCTACAAGATTCTTCAACAAAATTCCCTGATTTCTTCCTTCTAGAACCCATCTCTATCCTAGTCTTCTATGTCACAATAGCTCTTGGATTTTTTTTTTCACACTTCCTACATATTTGCAAGCTATTTTTGAAACAGTAAAAGATGGAACTTCTCAGAACTCAGTTTCAGCCATGCCTTTTCTTCTACCTTTCTCCCTAGGCATTATCTTCCATTCCTTTGCCCTCATTTATCATCTTTATGTTTATTCTACTTAAACTCTCCAGTCCAAATCTCATACCCAAATTCTAGATTGGAACATAAAATCTACTGTGAAATTCTCAAAGTTATTTCATTAGTAACTTAGAAGTACTTATCACCTTTTTTAAAAACTTTTTTTAAACAGTCTTTTTTAAAATTTTTAAATTATTTTTCACTTATTTATTTATTTCTCTCCCCTTCCCCCCTGCCCCAGTTGTCTGTTCTTTGTGTCCATTTACTGCATGTTCTTCTTTGTCTGCTTCTGTTGTTGTCAGCGGCATGGGAATCTGTGTTTCTTTTTTTTTGTATGTCATCTTGTGTCAACTCTCCATGTGTGCGGTGCCATTCTTGGGCAGGCTGCACTTTCACGCTGGGCGGTTATCCTTATGGGGCACACTTCCTTGCGCGTGGGGATCCCCTACATGCCCGCATCAGTACTGTGCATGGGCCAGCTCCACACGGGTCAAGGAGGCCCGAGGTTTGAACTGCGGACCTCCCATGTGGTAGACGGATGCCCTATCCACTGGGCCAAGTCCGCTTCCCTTGCCTTTTGAATATATTGCTTTTCTTTAATAATCCAAACCTCATTGAATTAACTTGCCTGTCACCCAGTGACTCAGCAAAGTAACTTTGGAGCAGTTCTTCATGCAAAATATTGGTATTTCTAAAAGATTTTTCCATCTTCAATATGAAATATATCTGGGTTATGTGTACAGTCACCTTGAATGTTTTTCTTTAAATTCTCTCTTATAAATAGCTCAAAGTCCATAGGGCCAGACTCTGGTTTATTTGCTAGAATGACTCCATACCCTTGGACAGACCTAGCTCAGAGTTGACCTCCTACATAAACACATTTGTGAAAAAAAGAGATTATCATATGTGTCAGATATATTGTAGGGTAACTAGGCTGAAAACACATAGGAATATAAAATAAAACAAAATGGAGTAATCAATATCTAAAATATATGCTACTAAATTAATAAAGAATGTAACTTTTATAATTGTTACCATAAGCACAGCTATTTCCAATTGGAAAGCGCACCTAATCTGGTGCCACAAAGGAGAAACATGTTTCTTAATGAGAAGGTGGTATATTTTAAGTGCAAAAGCAAAGAATTGGGGAAATCTTCCCCAAAACAGTTCAAAGTGAGAATGAGAGCAGGAGTTTTTATAGGCAAAAAGTAAAGGGGATAGTTGAGAAAAAAAACAAGTAAAAGAAATAAGTAATGCTTACAGTAGTCTTATGAGAAAGGTATGTTCAGTTTCTCAGTCCTGCATTGTCTAAAGCACATTAAACGTGTTCTGGGTTTCACCGGCTAATAAACCACAGTTTAGATAGTGCTTGTGCAAGGTCTTCATGACTCCTTTCTCAGCTGACCACTCAAGGGTTTCAAGCGTTTTTCCCCTCTGAAGAAAGCTTCAGATTTACTGGATCATAAGGTGGCTTCTAATACCATTCTGTCTGATTTTACTTTGAGACGTTATCTTCTGTAAGCAAAACTGAGATGGTCTGGGTAATATCATTTAGGGATCTAAAATTGCCTAGGTTACAATTTTAAAATTAGACTGATAGAAAGCCAGCTCAATTACTGTCTTAAAATTTTCAAAGCCACTTTAGTGAAGACATTTTTAGTAAGCACATTTTCCAGCTATCATAATTTCAGAAGGATGAATTAAAAATGAAAAAGGATGTAATATTTATTGGAAATGAATGTCTGTACCTAAAGTTAAAATGCATTGTTTGATTTTGCTAAAGAAATAATTTATTCTGTGTCTCAAGATACGTATGAAGTCTTTTATAATTTTATTTTTTTAAACTATATTTGAAGACTATATTATAGGAAAATCAGTAATGATACTAGATCATTTATTCTGGGACCTCTGATATTTTGAACCTTATAGGGTTTTACAGTTCTAAGAACTTCAACTAGATATGACATGAAGAAACCTAAAATAGATGGTCTTTTCCTTGCTCTGTAGTAAAATAAACATATGCTAGCATAAAAATAATTTTTCTTGAATATATTTTTCAGGCCAAGTGTTTCTCCTTATATAGAGTCACACAGATGCCTACAGCCTAAGAGAATATTGGTAGATTACAAGTCCTCTTTGAAATAATGATTAGTAGGAATATTCTTGCTATAGATGATCTTAAGTACTACTTAGCACAACCCAAATCCATAAAACTGTGAGACCTCTTGGAAAAGGCAGGGAGGTTGATTTTTAGACTTTTAGAAGGAATTGAATGACACAATATGTTTTCCATAATTGCATCTACATGATTTACCTAACTCAAGGTAAATGATTGTGTTAAAGAAGGCATGCCTGGCTTATTTTTTTGAGAGAAGGTCTGAACTCCAGAGGGTAAAAGCATCGTCCTTAATCTTTTTGATTCCTTGTAATTTCAGTCCATTTGGTTTCTGGTGAGTAAGGGAGAGAATTTTAACCAGGCAGAAGAGTACTTATTTATTTTGTACATTTTTTTTTTTTTTAACCAGAAGGTATTTAATTTGCAGGCATTTGGATCCAGGCCATCTGAGGTCAGGTTAAATTATTGTAGAATATAGAAAATTCTCTAGATTTATAATTCTTCCAGAATTTTCAAAGGGAAACTCACCTAATATAACCACTCAGGGAATAATTTTACTCACTTCAACCACTAGGAGAGACAGATAAGTGAACACACAAATGAACAAATGTGTAATGAAAACTTTTATGAGTGACCTGAAGGAATTTTAGTACTGTAATAAAGGGTACAGGGATAGGAAGATTATCATAGGCTGGGGTTAAGTGATGGGACCTTTGAGGAAATGACAAAACAGACACTTAGGAAACATGAGTATGCTGTGAGAAACTGAGCAGATTGTGGTGGAAATGAAGGATGATTATAGTGGTGAGTGCTAAAATATTAGCTGTCTTAAAAAGCATTTGTGTGCTTCTGAGCAGTGATTTCAAGATCAATCCTGGGATACCTGCTGGAGTCATTCCTGAAATTTACTTAAATTGACATCTAGGTTAATCAGTTAATAACCTCTAGGTGAGCTGAAATTTTTAGATTACTGGGGTGGGAGGGTGCAGGTGATGTCTTCAATTATGTTTGATATATATATATTTATTTCTCTCCCCTTCCCCCCACCTCCTGTTGTCTGCCCTCTGTGTCCATTTGCTGTATGTTCTTCTGTGTCCTCTTGCATTCTTGTCAGTGGCACTGGGAATCTGTGTCTCTTTTTGTTGCATTGTCTTGCTGTGTCAACTCTCCGTGTGTGTGGCACCACTCCTGGGCAGGCTGTGCTTGTTTCATGCAGGGCAGCTCTCCTTGCAGGGCGCACTCCTTGTGCATGGGGCTCCCCTACATGGGGGACATGCCTGCATGGCATGGCACTTGTTGCACGTGTCAGCACTGCGTGTGGGTCAGCTGACCACATGGGTCAGAACTCTGGACCTTCTGTATGGTAGGTGGACGCTCTATCAGTTGAGCCAAATCCACTTCCCATATTTGATATTTTTGCCTCTAAGAAAATGGAGATATACACTGTCACTTTAGAGATGACAGCAGAGAAAATTGAAGCAAGTGAATAAATGCTTGAGATTGTCATGACTTTTTAAAGGTGGATGAAAAGAGGAGCTAGAACTGAGTCTTTATATTTTCTATTAGTATTGTTTTCCAAGTATCCTGCTGAAATCAAGAGGAGGAAGTGGCTAGAATAGCTTGAAAACAGGAGACTGAGATGCCAGAGAACTCTATTAAAAAGAAAGTTCTTGAAAGGAAGTTGCAGCCTAATCCTTCTTTGGTCCCAACTTATAGACGGAGGCACACACATTGAATTTATTTATGGAGAGTTCATTGGTAGCATGTTTATTTAAGAGGAAGTTATTAGTGACAAGAGGAAGTCATTTGAGGTAGAGTGAGGAAAGGGTAAAAGTGCTCATGTAGTTTGATTGTGAAAGGAGAAATAGGAGATCAGACACAAGGGAGGAAATAGGTACAGGGGACTGTTTTTTCATAATTGAAGAGATAATGAGGCTAAGTGATGTGCATATTGAATATGATGATAGAGAAGTTTCTGGTAAAGATTTCAATTTTAATCAATAATATGTAGTATTAGTTTGCGAAAGGGCTGCCAATGCAAAGTTCCAGAAATCTGTTGGCTTTTATAAAGGTTATTTATTTGAGGTAAAAGCTTACAGCCTGAAAGCAATCAAAAGTCTGACTCAGGGTGCCATAATAGATACATTCTCACCATAGTCAGCTGCCATGAGTTGAAGCAAGATGGCAGGCAATTTCTGGGAGATTTCAGCCTTTGCCTATGGGCTTCCTTGTTCAGGTTCAGCTGCTCCACTTCTCCCTGATTTCAGCTTCAGGCTGACATAGGGCCTGACTCTTAAGACTTCCTATATCAGTCTTGGCTCTCTTCCCCAAATCAGCTGTAAGCTATCATGCAAAATGGTTCCTCTCTCCCTGAGGATTTACCTGTTTGAACCTTGTCCTTTCTGTCACATGTCAGAAACAGAAATGACAGAATAATCCCTGTGTGTTTATGTGAGTGTCCATTTATATCAGACCCAGCAAGGGGGGAGGGGCTCAACCTGATCAGGATTTACTGACATAGTCAAATTTAAAAAGCCCTAAAAGCAATTTAACAGGTAATCTAATCAAAGGTCCCTCAACTGGATTTAATACATTCAAAGGGTATTACACCGAGGAACAGATTAGTTTACAAACAATATTTCTCTTTTGGGGATTCATAAATCTTAAACTGCCACATACGGTTTCTGAAGAAACAGGAATTGCAAGACTTCAGTTGGAGACATTCAAATCAATCATGGGCACCATGACCTTTCAATGTGAGAGAAGGAATAGCTAATGGGTATGAATGTAGGAATATTGTTGAGATTATGGTGCTAAACTGAGGTGATTTGTCATATTACATCATTTATCTGATTATTATGAGGTAATCATCTCTGAAAATAATGTGAAAAAGAGAATATGTGAGATTCAAAGTTATGGGACTTAATGTGTTCATGAAATGTAGAAGAATGATTCAATTATCAAGACATAGTAGGTTTAGCAAATAATATTTGAAAGTACTATGACTCTGTTTTTAGACCTGAAGCGATAGCTTAGTAATGTGCTGTGTCAGATGCAGTAATGAACAAGACAGTTAATTAGAGTCACCTCCGATGGGGACAGATGTGGTAAATACTCAGATGATTATGACAGATGTGGTAAATACAGGAATAACAGAAATGTATCCCTTAAGGAAAAGGTGTGGCATGTAACCCTTAAGGGATTTGAGGTTGTGAGACAGGAAAAAATATTCAAACTCTATCTGTGCCTTTTCCTAGCTGTGTAATTTTCTTATATTACTAAAGCTTTCTATCTTCTATTGATATTCATTTGTTAAATGGGCAAATTAGCCTTCATTAGCAGGGTTAATCTGAGGATGAAATTTTAAAATATGTGCATTTCCAAGCACATTGAATGAAACTTTTTTTTTCTCCAGTTCAGGTTCAAGTGGGTAAGTTAATCTTACCTATTTTTTTGACACATTATCATTATTTTTCCTTGAAATTCATGTAGTTATTAATGATGTTTTAGAGGAGAATTTACAGTGTTCAAATCCTTCCACATATGTAAATAATAAAATGTAGAGATGTGCAGATTGTGATAATTAATATAGGATATGATTTTAGCTACAACTTCACTAAAATACCATACTTGGCAAATAGATTTTCTCTCACATCCCTTCACTTTCTATCTTTTGAACTTTCTAATCATATGAGGATTGTGGGACATGGCAATAAAAGTGTGACCCATATACTGCCTTTTCTTTTTTTTTTTTTGAGGCTCTGGGGCCAGGGACTGATTGAACCTGTAACCTTATGTGTGGGAAGCCAGTGCTTAACTACTGAGTGACATTAGCCCCCCCAAGTTGGTTTTTCATTTGTTTTCTTGTTTGTTTTTTCTTTTTAGGAGGCACCAGGAACCAAACCTGGGACCTCCTATGTGGGAAGCAGGCACTCAGCCACTTGAGCCACATCTACTCCCCATAGACATCTGATAATTTCTTATGCACAGAATTTTCATTACTAGATTTCCTTGATGGGAACAATTGATTCCTTCCAATTGATCAAGATGTTCATTTGATCAACACCATTATAAAATACATCCTTAAGTTTCTTGATTGACATTCAGGTACCTTGGGCTGAGAGCTAGAATTCAGAGTTGAAGGAATTCTGTTGAAAGACATCATATGTGAAAGAATCAAGATGATTTAGGACTATTGTACCAGAAATTCAGGTGCAGGGTAGTGCAGTGAGTAAGAGTACAGAGGATAGGGATGGATTTTGGGGAAATAATGCTAGTGCACAATGAATGATTACATCCAAGAAATTCCTGACTGTCTTCATGGGTCAGGGATTTATATATTAGAATCGGAGGAAATAAAAAATCTCTGAACTGTATAAGCTAATTAGTACATACAATTCAGTGAATTTCATGTTTTCATCTGTAGAATGGGAGTATTCATATATTTTTTATTAGCCAGAGAAGCCAATTTCTTCTTCCTATTTCTGTTGGAGCACACCTCATGTTCCTGTTTATTGGGCTGCTGTAACCCTAGGTGAAGGATTTGGGATTCATGACAGTTGCATTGGGAAATTGTGGCCAAGACTTGAAACTGAAGGTTTCTTTCACCTCTCTCAGCTTTGTTCACCTACTGTTTGTCTGGTTGTGAGTGAAAATCCAGAGGAAGACCGTTATCATCTTACCTGTTGACAATGCAACCACAGGTGAGTAGGGAATTCTTTAACTGAAATTACCCATTTGTTGCCAGCAAATGATCAAGTTCCTCCTGTTGGCATGGAAATTCTAAGTGCATTCAGAAACTATTCATGGATGTTAGCTTCAGTTAAGTTTATCTAGGACTCAAGGGTTATAGTAAGTTAGGGACCCATCAACTGTTTGTCCCAACCTCCATAAAGATTGTGTATTCTCTGAGGAGATGAGAGAGGTTTTCTTTATTTCATCCAACCATGGCCTTATTGAAGAAATTATGTACTCATGGATGATGGTAGTGCCTGAAATTGCCTTAAGCATTTATCGAACATAGGTGATAGCTATGAATAGGAGCAGAAGTTTATAGTTAATAGGAAGACTGAGGTTTCATGTGCTTACAGTCAATCCAGTGTTTTAAGTACTGGTATGTAGGGCTGTGCATTTTTGACAGTAGCATGAGGAAAGGTTAGGCAGTAAAAAAAAATGAGGAATCATTTATTTTCCCCAATTTTATATTTCTTAAGGTTTTGATAGAATATATGTGCTTATTTTGAAAAGTAAAAAACAACTAAAATTTTCCTTACCATGGATATTCCCAATTACCCAATTTCAAATTTTGTAAATTATATTCAAATTTATAAATGGATGCAATGTATAAGATATATTATTTCCTCAATCTTAGCTGTGCATTCAGAAGGAGTATAATAGATAGAATAAAATTTACAGTCTTGTGAACATATGTGTATAGTTGGAGAGACCAGAAGCAATGAAGGGTCTTCTTTTAGTTTTGAACAGACTGATAAGATGAAGATATAAGAGATACAATGATAACTGGGTCTGTGGGTCCCCCCAAAATTTGAGAATAAGATACCTCCCACTACATGCATGGCCAGGCTAGGGCCATCTTTCAGTACAATAGCCTCAGGGGTCCTTGGCCTGTGATCCTGAACCAACTGTACTTATATATTATAATGAACACCTGAGATATGTAGAGGTAAGAGAACACTCACTGATCCTGAGTTTTGTATGAAACCTGTTCAGTTGCAGAATTCTGTATTTTTCTTAAATATTCTCTGCCATTTTTATGAATAATAGACCTATAGATTGAATTTTCATAAAAAGCACTTTTACATATTACCTCACTGGATCAATCAAAATGCATAATCCATGACATTTGTTTTATGATTTTATAAATGAGAAGAAATGAGGTCATCTATCTATGGGAATCATCTAACCATAGTCCTTGTTTGAAATAACTTATGGATTGCTAGCCGTATGATGAATCTGTAAATTTACTTAAAATTGGTAGAAAAATTTATTTTAGTTAGGAATGTTTATGTGCAGGTTTTATAATCAGCATCATGAAGTAACAATGAAATATTTCTTTGGAAATTTCCAGGTATATATCACACCATACGTCATATAATATTGCTTTACAATGGAATTTTATGTACTCAGAATGTGTATTTGTGAGTGTATCTGAAAGGCAGATGGCAGTTTAGGACTGAGAATGGCTTAACTGGAACTCCAAACACATTTTGAGCTTTATATATACAGTCTCTGGTTCTTTAGTGCTTTTATTTTAAACATCACAATCAGGACCTTGTGAACCCAAATTTCTGTGATGTTTTAGGAGTTAGTGACCTTCAAGGATGTGGCTGTAGACTTCACCCAGGAAGAGTGGGCCCTGCTAGACACATCCCAGAGACAGCTGTTCAGAGAAGTGTTGCTGGAGAATATCAATAATCTGATCTCATTGGGTGAGTCTCTTCAAAATTAATCTTACCATCAATATGTATCAGTCATCTATCTAATCTTGACTACTATCTGCCTATACAAGTATCATATATCATCTATTTATTCAACTAAGTGGTTCAAATTTTCCATATTGTATAATCTTTTTATATCTTTTATATTTTTATACTTAAAAACTTTTATATTATTTTATAACAAATACAAATGCCTAAATGAAATTTCTTTTTTTTTTCTTAAACAAATCAATGCTATTGATACATATTAATAAACCATGCAGTTCATCCAAAGTCTGCAATCAATGGTATCTGGTATAAGAAATTTGTTTCTTTTCCTTTTACTTGATCTACATTTTGAACCCAATAGAATGTATTCTTTTTGACCACAACTTTAGGGCTTTCTTAAAACTCATGTTGCTGACGTTCATAGGAGTTCTTGGAATGCAATGAATAATTTTTTAATAGATAACTAAGTGACTGAACTTTTTGAAAGAAATTTTCTGCTCTAAGGAGTATGTGGAGGCTTCAACAACAGTAGTAAAAATATCAGGTATATCTCTTTCAACATAGAATTTGGTTCTTATGGAATTTATATTTATTGAATTAATTTTGAAAATCAACTGTGGAAAGATAGAAATATTCCTTATTTAAAATATGTATAATTCTCTCTCTGATCTTGAGCATGAGCAGCAATAACAAGAGGTCCCACTGTATTTGGGCACAAGTTCATTAGTTACCCCTTTGTTGGTAGAAGATTGTTAATGTTTTGTGTATTCAATGTAGTTTTCTCTCACTGACCTTCAGTGCTTAACTTTTCTTCTTTGGTAGTCTGCCATGTTATGATGATAGTGCACTGTTATCAACAATTAATTCAAAATCCAGGTATCTTTTCACCCTACAAACAGGCTATCAGGTCTGCAAATCAGATGTACTTTCCCAGTTGCCACAAGGAGAGGAACTGTGGAGAGAAGAGATCGAATTTCTCCAAAACCAGAATCCAGGTAAGCTCTTGGAACCTGTGCTTCAGTAGAAGGGCATTATCAGTTAGTAATAGATCCTTGGAAATATGAAACTCTGGTTTCCTTGGATGAGTTGTATTTTCTGAAATGTAGGGAGGCTTTTTGGAAAGTTTTCTACAAATGTCATTATTCTGTGTAATTCTATATAATTCTCAAGCTTTTCTCAGGTATCTTTGAGTTTGGGAAAGTGATATTCATTTGCTAATTATAATTAAACTTTCACATAATGAACCTTGTCCTGGTCTTATTCTTGGAGGATTTTCTCTCTATTTACCTCCTTGACTTCTCAAATTCTTTTAATATTTCTCATATTTCAATCTTGAAATACTTTTCTGATTGTAATGTCTTGTAATGTTTTCTTCTGCCAAAAGTGTTCATTAATTTGATTGTTTTTTCCCAACTAAGTGTCAATGTTGGGAACATATTGACAGGGCTATTTAGGACTTTTCAACTGTTTCATTCCATATGCTATTTTAACAATTTATTGTGTTTTGTTTTCAATTTTGACAGGCAGGGAAATTGCCTTTAATAAGCAGCAAATGATATTCATGCAACCTTTCTTCAGGAAAGACACATCTAATATCCTGTCATTGGTAAGTTTCACAGGTGTGAAACCTAGCCTTCCGAATAGATACCTGAGGATGGAATAAAAGGAATTCAGTATAATCACCTAACTGTATTTAATGTTGGGATTAAATACTAATCCAGCAAAAATCAGTGATAGTTTGAATTTAGGGAAAAATTAAACTGAAAACAAAATTCTAAACTGAGTTCTTATGAATAATTGTATAAACATTCTTCATATATATGGTCTGTGAGATATCATGATGTTTAAAATTGATCAGACAGTGCTGCAACTGAAATGCAACAAAGGAGAAAATTTCTGTACAAGAGAATAGCGTATATATGTAGCTTAAAAAGATGTTAATTTGAGATTTTATGAAGGATTAATTTAGAATTCATATGTAGGTAAATGAAGAAAGTCATGCATATGAACAAATGTTTTACAGTATCTCATCTAATTTCCCCACAACAGGAATCTCACCCTCAAAAGAATTCCTTTAAATGTAATTATTTGCAAGAAGATTCAACTCACATATCCAGTGTGTCTCAACATGCACTGACTCACTTGACAAAGCAATTATATTTCAACAAACAACTTGCAAACGTCCCCAGTGATCTGTTATCATTTAATGTTCATAAACAAATTCACACCAGAAGTAAACCATTTGAATGCTATCAAAATGCTAAAGCTTTTCCTAAAAGCTCGGTCCTTAGACAATATAATGGAACTCACATTGAAGAGAAACCCTATGGATGCCATGTATGTGGGAAAGCATTCAGTCAATATTGTGATCTTAGACGACATGAGAAAACTCACACTGGAGAGAAACCTCATCAATGTCATCTATGTGGAAAAGCTTTCCTTAAATTTTTTCACCTTAGACGACATGAGAGAACTCACACTGGAGAGAAACCCTACGAATGTCATCTGTGTGGTAAAGCCTTCACTCAGTGTTCTAATCTTAGACAACATGAGAGAATTCACACTGGAGAGAAACCCTATCAATGTCATCTTTGTGGGAAAGCCTTCAATCAATATGCTGATCTTATAAAACATGAGAGAACTCACACTGGAGAAAAGCCCTATGAATGTCAACAATGTGGAAAAGCCTTCATTCAGTGTTCTAATCTTAGAAATCATGAGAGAACTCACACTGGAGAGAAACCCCATGAATGTCATCTATGTGGGAAAACCTTCAGTCGATATGGTAGTCTTAGAAACCATGAGAGAACTCACACTGGAGAGAAACCCTATCAATGTCATCTATGTGGGAAAGCCTTCACTCAGTGTTCTAATCTTAGACAACATGCAAGAACTCACACTGAAGAGAAATCCCATCAATGTCACATATGTGGGAAAGCGTTCACTCAGTGTTGTAATCTTAGACAACATGAGAGGAGTCACACTCGAGAGAGATCCCATCAGTGTCATCTATGTGGAAAAACTTTCCTTAAATTGTTTCAGCTTAGAAGACATGAGAGAACTCACACTGGAGAAAAACCCTATGAATGTCATCTATGTGGTAAAGCCTTCACTCAGTGTTCTAATCTTAGACAACATGAGAGAACTCACACTGGGGAGAAACCCCATCAGTGTCATCTATGTGGGAAAGCCTTCAGTCAATATGCTGATCTTACAAAACATGAGAGAACTCACACTGGAGAAAAGCCCTATGTATGTCAGCAATGTGGAAAAGCCTTCATTCAGTGTTCTAATCTTAGAAAACATGAGAGAACTCACACTGAAGAGAAACCCCATCAATGTCATGTATGTGGGAAAGCCTTTAGTGAATATGGTAGTCTTAGAAACCATGAGAGAATTCACACTGGAGAGAAACCCTATGAATGTCATCTCTGTGGGAAAGCCTTCAGCCGATATGGTAGTCTTAGAAACCATGAGAGAACTCACACTGGAGAGAAACCCTATGTATGTCACCTATGTGGTAAAGCTTTTGCTCAGTGTTGTAATCTTCGACAACATGAGAGAACTCACACTGGAGAGAAACCCCATCAGTGTCATCTCTGTGGAAAAGCCTTCAGTCAATATTCTGCTCTTAGAAAACATGAGAGTACCCACACTGGATAGAAGCCCTATGAATATCATCAATGTGGAAATGTCTTCATTTAGTGTTCTATTCTTAGGACATGTGAGAGAACTCACCCTGGAGAAAAGATGTAAGAATATACTGGAAAAGCCTAAGTTTTTAAAACATAGACAGTATGAGAGTGTTCAAAGTGAAGAGAAACTCTGAAAGTCATCTATGTGGGAAAGCTGCAGTCAATATTCTGACCTTGAATGAAATGAATGAACTCACAATATAAGTATTTATATGGAAGAGTTTTTAGCTATAGATTTAACCTTTAAGCTCACCCAAGAAGTCATACTATAGAAACACTATGTTTGTATTCAATGTGCAAGCTCCTTTAATCATTCATACTGCTTAATTAGTCTTAAATTCATCCTGGAGAAAATCCATATGAAGTTCATCTATGTATCAAGGCAGTTAGTACATAGTGTGATGTTATACCACATGAGAGTACTCAAAATATAAATGTAATGGAAGTGGAGAATTCTCATTCACCACACTGATAAACCAGGGTACTCAAAATATAAATGTAATGAAAGTGGAGAATTCTTGTTCACCACACTGATAAACCAGGTAAATCCCAAGTGTGAGAAATTCTGTGTTTGTACTCAATGTGGGAGTGCCTTAGGTTATAATTCTTTAAGTAAAATGAGTGAACTATATAGAATTGAAACACCAGTCTGTAATCACTGTGCACCATGATTTATGCAAACATAAGCCTCGGTGTGCAAACTTTAGGAATAATAATGAAAATATGAAATAAGAGGTGAAAATCTTTACTAGAACCATAAAACCCCTTGGGGGAATTCCAGAAAATTCATGTGGGACAGTGTATTCAATAAAAAATCAATGGGAACCGTTTATTATGAGATCGGGAAGTTGGTGGGTGTCAGTGATTCTGGCTCTGTAAAGGATAGTGTTTGTGGAGTTACAGAAAATGATTGGTTGGATATCTAAGGGCTGAGTTGTGAAGGTCAGTGGTGTAAATGCTAAGGTTTTTGATAAAATGTATGAAGTATGTGATTTGGGAGTCTAGGGTAGGTAATTGAATAGGGTTCTGTGGCTGCTTCTAATGGGTAAGTGATGAACATTTTTGGGGTCACTTATTAAGTATCTTAAATGCATTTTGTTTCTGATCATAGAGGGAACAATACTTCATCTCAATGATTTGAATCTTTTATTTTATTTTATGTTTTTGTAAAAACATACTTTTTCCCAAATATTGGTTCCAATAAGCATATGCATGTTCTAAATTTATAGTTTCCTCTATTATTAACATCTTAGTTTAGTGTGGAACATTTGTTAGTTTCTGAATGAATCTGAAGCACTGTTATCAATTCAAGTCTGTAGTTTACATTATACTTTAGATTTTTTGCTGTACAGTTCCATAGGCCTTGAAAAATGCAGACTGTCATGTGTCTGCCATGACAGTATCATAAAAAGGATTCTCACAGCCCCAAATATGCCCTGTGTTCCATGGATTCATCTCTGCCCCTCCCTTCTGGACCCCTGGCAACCACTATCTTTTTATCAATATTACAGGTTCTTCCCTTAACACATGATAACTACAATAACAATCTACTTTGATCCATGGTTATGCCACCCCCTTATGTTTGTTCACTCCCCATTCTTGAGGCATTTGGGATTTCTACTGTACTTCAGGGTGAGAGGAGACTTAGATTATATAGGACAGATGGAAGAATTGTTTGGTTTCAGTTGTAAATACTCTTTGTTTTTTTGGTGACTGTAGTTCATCATTTTTTTCTTGGTTGTCCAGGGCAAGCGCAAAGAACTGGAGAGTAGGAGTTGGCTGCTGCTCTGCTGGGAATAGGACTAATTAGCTTATGAACAATCCAAAGATTTAATTCATTGAAATCTATTTAATGAGTATTTTAGAATTATAAGTTCAAATAAAAATAGTAGAAGAATCATGAGTTGGGTAATTATAAATGTGTATAACTAAGCTATATTGGGGAAATAGATTATCATATATTTTCAGATAGGACCACTGAAGGGGTGTTGATAATGTGAGGATACGTACCTTGCCTCTGGTGTCCAGACATCCTTAGAGCCCTTGGGAGCACTCTTGTTTTAGGGTTTGTGGCAGTTAGTGAAATCTGTTTGAGACCACATAAACATAACTTCTGGAATGACCTCCTGATTCACTTGGAAATCTCTTAGCAATAAAAAACAATTTTTCTTATGTTGCACAATTCTTGCATACCTGAGATAAAACCCACTTGATGTTTGTGTATGTTCATTTGATTTTGTGTTGTTGGATTGTATTTGCAAGTATTTTGGTAAGGATTTTTGCATCTAAGTTCATTAGAGAGATTGGTTTGTAATTTTCTTCTCGTATTTAAGTGGCTTTTGTATAGGGTAATTTTGGCATCATAGAAAGAGTTAGGTAATGCTTCGTCCTCTTCAGCTTTTGGAAGAGTTTGAGTAGGGTAATTTTTAGTTCTTTTCTGAATTACTGGTAGAATTCACCTGTGAAGCTATCTAGTCCTGTGCTTCTCTTGGTTGGGAGGTTTTTGATGACTGATTCATCTCATTACTTGTTGGTCTTTTGAGGGCTTCTGTTTCTTTTTTCATGAGTATAGTTTCCTTGTTTATGTAGAAATTTCTCAATTTAATCTAAGTTGTGCTGCTTGTTGACATACAGATTCTCATCATATCCTTTTATGATACTATATTTCTGTGGGTTTAATGGTGATGTCGCCTCTCATGTCAGATTTTATTTTTTAGACCCCTTTTTTCTTTGTAATTCTTGCTAAGGGTTTGTCATTTTATTAATCTTTAAAAACCACTTGTCATTTTTAAATTTCTTTTTTATTCTCATTTTAACTTAATTCTGCTCTAGTCTTTATTTCTTTCCTTCTGCATACTTTGGGATTAGTTTGCTCTTCTTTTTTCAGTTCCTCCAAATGTGTAGGTAGGTCTTTGAGTTTCTCTCTTTCTTCTTTTTAATGTAGGCATTTATGGCTATAAATTTCCCTCTCAGTTCTGCCTTTACTGCATCCCATTAGTTTTGGATATGTTGTGTTCTCATTTTCATTAACTTCTAGATATTTACTAATTTCTCCTGCAGTTTCTTCCTTGACCCACTGATTGTTTAAGAGTGTATTGTTTAACTTCTATATGTTATGTATTTTTCTGTTTTCCAACCCTTACTGATTTCCAGCTTCATTCTTTTGTGTTCAGAGATAGTGTTTTATATAATTTCATTCTGTCTAAATTCATTGAAACATGGTTTATGACCTAACATGTGGTCTATCCTGGAGAATGATCCATGAGCACTTGAGAAGATTGTATATCCTGCTGTCTGGAGGTTCAATATTCTATATGTATCTATTAGTCAAGTTCCTCTAACATATTATTGAAGTTCACTTTTTCTTTACTGATTCTGTTTTGAGATGTTCTGTCTATTGCTAAGGGTGCTGTATTGAACTCCGCCACTATGATCATAGAGGCATCTATTTCTCCACTTAGTTTTACTATTGTTTGCTTCATGTATTTTGGGGCACCCTGGTTAGGTGCCTAAATATGATTATTTCTTTGTAAATTGCCACTTTCATTAATATAAGGTTACTTATTTGTCTCTTACAACAGTTTTTCATTTAGAGTCTATTTTGTTTGATATTAATATAGCTACTCCAACCATTTTGTATTTAGTTTGGAAAATCTTTTTCCAGCCTTTCACTTGCATCCTATTTGTGTATTGGGTCTAAGGTGAGTCTCTTATAGACTGCATATAGATGTATCTTTTTAAATCTCTTCTGCCCATCTTTGTCTCTTAATTGGAAAGTTTAATCCATTATCATTATTACTATAAATGTAGTACTTCAGCCATTTTTAGACTTCTATGTGTTATATTTTATTTTTGTTTCTCTTTTGATCCTTTTTTATTACCCTTACTAATATTCTTCCTTTCTACACTCTCCTCTAAACCTCTCTCTCATGTCTCTTCCTTTCAACCTGCAGAAATCCTTTTAGTATTTCTTGAAGGGCAGGATTCTTGTTGAAAAGTTGTCTCAATTTCCGTTTATCTGCAAATATTTTTATGTGCACTTCATTTTTGAAGGACAATTTTCCTGCATATAGGATTTTTACCTGGCAGTTTTTTCTTTTACCACTTTGTCATACCACTGCCTCCTTACATCCTTGGTTTCAGATGAGAAATCAGCATATAATCTTATCACGCAATACTTACATGTGATGGATCTCATTTTTCTTGCTACTTTCGGGATTCTCTCTTTATCTTTGGCATTTGCCTATGTGGTAAGTATGTGTCTCATAGTAAGTCTGGTAGGATTTATTCTGCTTGGAGTACATTGTACTTCATTGATATATACATCCATCTCCCTCATAAGAATTGGGAAATTTTCAGTGATTATTTAATCAAACATTCCTTCTGTCTCCTTTCTTTCCCTTCTCTTTTCCCTCTGGGATACCCCTAATATATATGTTTGTGCTTTTTGTGCTGTCATTCAAAATGACAGTCCCTGCTAATTTTTCCCCTTTTCTATATATTTTATGCATGACTTTGGCTGTCATATCCCCCACTTCAGTAATTCATTCCTCTGCCCTTCCAAATCTATTGTGTTATCTTAGTGTATTTTTAAACTTAATTTTGCATAATAGTTGAAAATATAAACAATTTTTAAAAAGTAGTTGAATAAAAACATACATTTCTCAAATGTGCTGGATACATACAAAAATTTTTGAATAATGCAATATATTATACAATATATTTGGTTCATAGTACTGCAGTCTTTTAGTATTTTTCCTTTTGTGTCTAGCTCGCCTCACTCAACATAATGCCCTCCAGGTTCATCTGTGTTGTCATATGCTGTACAACCTCATTTCTTCTTACAGCTGCATAATATCCCATTGTGTGAATACACCAGTTTATCCTTTCATCAGTTGAGGGACACCTGGGTTGTTTCCAATTTTTGGCAATTGTGAATAATGCTGCTATGAAGATCAGTGTGCAGGTATCTGTATGTCACTGCTCTTTGTTCTTCTAGGTATATACCCAGTGGTGGTATTGCAGGGTCATGTGGCAAGTCTATATTCAACTTCTTTAGGAACTGCCAAACAGTCCTCCATAGCACCTATACCATTTTGCATTCCCACCAACTGTGAATAAGTGTTCCTTCTCTCCACATCCTCTCCAACACTTGTAGTTCTCTTGTGTTTTTAATAGTGTCCATTCTGATAGGTATGAAATGATATTTTATTGTAATTTTGATTTGCATTTCCCAAATCATTATTGATGTTGAGAATTTTTTTCATGTGTTTTTTTAGCCATTTGTATTTCTTCTTTGGATAAATGTCTAGTCAAGTCTTTTGCTCATTTTTTAATTGGGTCATTTCTCTTTTTATTGAGAATTGTAATATCACTTTATATATCCTGGATATTAAACCCTTATCAGATATGTGATTTCCAAATATTTTCTCCCATTGAGTTGGCTGCCTTTTCACCCTTTTCACAAAGTCCTGTGAGATGAAAAAGTGTTTACTTTTAAAGTCCCATTTATCTGCTTTTTTTTTTTTTTCATTGTGTGTGTTTTGGGTGTAAGGTCCCAAGAAACCCCCACCTACTACAAGGTCTTGAAGATGTTTCCCTACATTTTCTTCTAGTAGTTTTATGGTCCTGCCTTTTATATTTAGGTATTTGTTCCATTTTGAGTTGATTCTTGTATAGGCAATGAGGTAGGGGGACTCTTTCATTCTTTTGGTTATAGATTTCCAGTTGCACACCATTTGTTGACGATACTGTTCTGTCCCATTAGCATAGGCTTGGTAAGCTTGTCAAAAACCAGTTGACTGTATAGGTAAGGGTTTATTTCTAGATTCTCAGTTCAATTCCACTGACAGATGTATCTATCTTTATGCCAATATCATGCTATTTTGACCACTGTAGCTTTGTAATATGTTTTCAGGTCAGGCAGTGAAATTTCTCCCACATCACTCTTCTTTTTTAGAGTGCTTTTGTCTATTCTGGTGCACTTTCCCTTCCAAATGAATTTGGTAGTTGCCTTTTCTAATTCGGTCAAGTATTCTGTTGGAATTTTGATTGGTATTGCATTGAATGTATAAATCAGTTTGGGTAAGATTGACATATTCATGATACTCTTCCAGTCCATGAATATGGAATGTCTTTCCATTTCTTTAAGTCTTTTTAAAAGTCTTTTGGCATTGTTTTGTAGTTTTCTGCATATGGGTCTTTTCCTTTTTTGGTTAAATTAATTCCTAGATAGCTGAGTCTTTTTGTTGCTATTGTAAATGGAATTTTCCCCAATTTCCTTCTCAGATTGTACAATACTAGTGTACAATGACATTACTGATTTTCATGTGTTGATCTTGTATCCTGCCACTTTGCTGAACTCATTAGTTCAAGTAGCTTTGTCATGGATACTACAGCATAGTCTAAGTATAGGATAACATCATATGCAAAGAGTGAGAGTTTTACTTCCTCTTTTCCTATTTGGGTGCCTTTAATTTTTTTTCTTATCTAATTACACTAGCTAGAGTTCCTAGTACAATATTGAATAACAGTAGTGCCAGTGGGCATCCTTGTCTTGTTCCAGATTTTAGATGGAAAGTTTTCAACCTTTCCCAATTGAGTACGATGTTAGCTGTGGGTTTTTCATATAGACCTTTTATCATATTGAGGAATTTCCCTTCTATTCCTATCTTTTGAAGAGTTTTAATCAAGCATACTGGATTTTGTTGAATGCCTTTTCTACATCGATTGAGATGATCATGTGGTTTTTTTCCTTCAGTTTGTTAATGTGGTCTATTACATTGATTGATTTTCTTATGCTGAACCAGCCTTGTGTACCAGGAATGAATCCCACGTGGTAATGATGTATATGTCTTCTGATATGCTGTTGGATTTGATTTGCAGGTATTTTGCATCTATGTTGAGAATTTTCACATCTCTGTTCATTAGATTGCTTTGTAATTTTCTTTTCTTGTAGTGTCTTTATCTGGCTTTCATATTAAAGTGATGTTGACTTCATAAAATGTGTTGGGTACTTTTCCTCGTCTTCAACTTTTTACAAGAGTTGAAACAGGATTGGTGTTAATTCTTTTCAAAATGCTTGATAGAATTCACTTGTGAAATCAGCTGGTCCTGGACTTTTCCTTGCTGGGAGATTTTTGATGATGGATTCAATTTCTTTAAATGTGATTGGTTCATTAAGTTCTCATATTTCTTGTAGTGTCAGTATAGGTTGGTTGTACATTTCTAGGAATTTGTCCATTTCATCTAGGTTGTCTTGTTTGTTGGCATACAGTTTCTCCTAACATCCTCTTTTTTTCCCCCTAATATACACTTTTTTTTTTTAAGATTTATTTTTTATTTCTCTCCCCTTCCCCCACCCCCCAGTTGTCTGCTCTCTGTGTCCATTTGCTGTGTGCTCTTCTATGACTGCTTCTATCCTTATCAGCACCACTGGGAATCTGTTTCTTTTTGTTGCATCATCTTGTGTCAATCCTCTGTGTGTGTGGCACCATTCTTGGGAAGGCTGCACCTTCTTTCACGTTGGGCGGCTCTCCTTCCGGGTGCACTCCTTGCGCTTTGGGCTCCCCTATGCGGGGGACACCCCTGCATGGCACGGCATTCCTTGCACGCATGGGCCAGCTCCACATGGGTCAGGGAGGTCAAGGGTTTGAACCGCGGACCTCCCATGTGGTAGACAGATGCCCTATCCATTGGCCCAAGTCTGCTTCCCCCTAATATACTCTTTTTTTTTTTTTAAGATTTATTTATTTATTTCTCTCCCCTCCCCGCCCCCACCCTGGTTGTCTGTTCTCTGTGTCTATTTGCTGTGTCTTATTTGTCCGCTTTTGTTGTTGTGAGCAGCACGGAAATCTGTTTCTTTTTGTTGCATCATCTTGTGTCACTTTTCTGTGTGGGCAGTGCCATTCCTGGGCAAGCTGCACGTTCTTTTGCACTAGGCAGCTCTCCTTATGGGGCGCACTCCTTGCGTGTGGAGCTCCCCTACGCAGGGGACACCCCTGCATGACACAGCACTCCTTGCGCGCATCAGCACCACACATGGACCAGCTCCACATGGGTCAAGGAGGCCCGGAGTTTGAACCGCGGACCTCCCATGTGGTAGACGGACGCCCTAACAACTGGGCCAAGTCTGCCGCCCTAATATACTCTTGTTCTTTTTATTTCTGTGGTGTCAGTTGTAACTGCCCCCTCTTATATTTCTGATTATATTTGCATCTGTTCTCTTTTTTTCTTTGTTAAACTAGCTAGGGTTTGTCAATTTTATTGACCTCAAAGAACCAGCTTTTGGTTTTATTGATTTTCCCCATTGTTTTTCTGTTCTCAATTTCATTTATTTCTGCTGTAATCTTAATTATTTCTTTCCTTCTGCTTGCTTTGGGAGTGTTTGTTTTTCTTTTTCTAGTTTCTCTTGTTCAGTTAAATCTTTGAGATTAGATCTTCTTTTTTAATATATGTATTTAGGGCTATAATTTTCCCTTTCAAGACTGCCTTCACTGTATCCCATAAGTTTTTGATAAGTTGTGTTCTCACTTCCATTTGTTTCAATATATTTACTGATTTGTCTTGTAATTTCTCTCATTTATTTTGGAGTGTTTGTTCAGCCTCCATACATTTGCAGATTTACTTTTGTGCTGTTATTGATTTCCAGTTTTGTACCTTTATGATCTGAGAAAATGTTTTGCATAATTTCAGTCTTCTTGTATTTATTGAGAACTGCATTGTGTCCTAGCATGTGGCCTATACTGGAGAAAGATGCATGAGAAGAATGTGTAACCCACTGTTTGGATGCACTGTTCTCAATATGTTAGGACTAACTCATCATATTCAAGTTCTCTGTTTCCTTGTTGATCTTCAGTCTAGTTCTATCTAATGATGTGAGTGGGGTGTTGAAGTGTCCAACAATTATTGTAGAGATGTCTATTTGTCCATTCAGTTTCACCAGAGTTTGTCTCATGTATTTTGGGGCACCGTGGTTAGGTGTATAGGTATTTGTGACGGTTATATCTTCCTGGTGGATTGTCCTTTTTATTAATATATAGTGGTCTTCTATATCCATTATAACTTTTTTGCATTTAAAGTTTGTTTTGTTCAATATTAGTATACCTACCCCTGCTCTTTTTAGATTACTATTTGCATGTCATATCTTTTTTTCAACCTTTCACTTTCAACCAGTTTGTATCCTTAGGTCCAAAGTGAGTTTCTTATAAGCAGCATATGGATGGCTCGTGCTTTTTTATCCATTCTGTCAGCTTGTATCTTTTGATTGGGGAGTATAATCCATTCACATTCAATGATATTACTGTAAATGCATTATTTACTTCCAACATTTTATTCTTTGGTTTCCATATGTCATATATTTTTTTCTCTCTTTTTACTCTTTTGGTTATCCTTTCTGCTATTCTTTCTTCTAAACACTCATCCAGGCCTCCCTCTCCTGTCTTTTTATTTCAGGTTCTAAGGCTTCCTTTAATATTTTCTGCAAAGGTGGACTTTTTTTGGCAAACTCTCTTATTTTCTGTTTGTTTATGAATATTTTATACTCACTCTCATATTTGAAGGAGAATTTTGCTGGATAAAGAATTTTCGACCAGCAGTTTTTCTCTTTCCTTACTCTAATTGTATCATACCACTGTCTTCTTGCCTCCATGATTTCTGAAGGGAAATCCACACTCTTACTGAGCACCCCTTGTATGTGATGGTTTGCTTCAGTATTTTCTGTTTCTCTGACATTTGGAGTATGTGCCTTGGAATAGGTCTGTTCAGATTTATTCTGATTGGGGTAGAGTGTGCTTCTTGGACATGTAGATTGATTTCTTTTGTGAGAGTTGGGAAATTTTCAGCTACTCCTTCCTCAGATATTCTTTCTGACCCTTTTCCCATCTCTTCCTTCCGGAACTCTAATACAACACTAATATGGTGTTGTATTTCATGTTGTCATTCAACTCTCTGACCCCCTGCTCAATTTTTTCCATTCTTTTCTCTGTTCTTTTCTCTCTTCAGTTTCAGTTGTGCTGTCATTTGTATCACTTACTGTTCTATCATTTCGAGTCTGCTGTTGTATGCCTCTAATGTGTTTTTGCTCTCAACTATTGTGTCTTTCATTCCAATGAGCTCTGTTACTTTTCTGTTCAGGATTTCAAATTCTTCTTTGTGCCCACTCAGTGTCTTCTTGGTGTCATTTATTTCTATCCATATTGTCTTTCAAATCATAAATTTGATTTTGGAAATTCATGGCATTCTGGCTAATTCTTTCAAATTCTGCATCTCTTTGGGGACTTTGATATGTTCCTTTTTTTTAGTCCATGTTTTCCATTTTCTTAGTGTGACTCATAACTTTTTGCGAATGTCTAGGCATCTGATTAGGATATAGTTTACTCAGATGCTGAGTTTCTTTCTCTTTTGTAGGGATTTAGTGGCAGGCAGCTGTGTGTTACCAGTCCTCTTTGATTCTTGGCTCAACCTGAATTGTTAGGATTGTCCTGCTAGTTGCTCAAAACTGGGCTCTGGACCCATAATTGGTTGCAGACCTGCTTCCTAGGGCCTTGGAGAGGGAAACTATAAAGTCTTGAAAAAGCTTCTCATTTTAAATTTTCTTACTTGCACTTCCTTGGTCTGCCAGCAGATGGTGCTCTTTGGCAGCTCAGAGTTCAATGCCTGATTGGAGTGTTTGTTGCAACACAAACTGAATCTATGTGATAGAGCTTCCTGCATGGAGGCTAAGAGCCTTGTAATTCAAACATTCTCAGTCAGTTCTCCAGCCTTCTCTAGAAGCCCCCTCCCTTTTCCTGGATAGAAAATAGTTCCACTCCATTCTGAGTTTTCCACAATCAGTCTGGGTTAGTAGAGAAGGAGATGCTCCCAAGGCAAACAGTAGTGTGGTCCCACCCAACCTGGAAGCGCTCCTGGGACATAAGCAGACCAAATTTGTAAGTCAGAAGCTGAGTCAGCCTTAGGCTGGGTCCCTCTCTCTCCCCTTTCCCTGGGAGGTCTGTTCTCCACAATTAGTTCCAACTAGAAAAGAGGGAAATTTTGGGGTTCGGATTTCTCCAGTTCTGTGCTGGCTCCCAGGGCAAACCACAGTTGGTCCCACCTGGCCTGGAAAGGGTGGTGGGATATAGCAGACCAAATTTGTAGGTCAGAAGCTGAGTCACCCTTAGACTGGGTTCCTTTCTCTCCCCTGTCCTCAGGTGGTGGGTCCTTCAATGCCCCTTTTCCTGTAGTCATAGGCCTAGAGGCCCAAGGATTTTAAAATGTCTTTAGTGTGGGGGAGGGTACCAGCCGTAGTAGCTGCTGGTTTCAACCCACAGTTCTGTAGTCATGATTCTCCTTTGCCACTGTCTCCTCTGTGCTATGTCCCACCTTTGCCTGGTGTCCTGAACCTTAGGAAAGCTTTTCCCAGGGTGTTTCTGCCTGACCTCTAGCTATTTTTCTGAAGGAGAAGAGAGTCCCTTGTCTTTCTAGTCTACCATCTTCCCAGAAGTCCTCTAGTGCATTTAGTTTCTTCCATTATGCTTTTAATTGCCATAAGATCTTTTTATTTTTTATGTATGTTTTCAGCTGCTTCTGTATGTTCCCCACTGTCTTTTAAGATCCTATATATATTCCCTAATCTCACTGAATTGATTTAGGATATTTGTTGAGACGTCTTTTGATTAGTTCCTCATTCTGGTTTTCCTGCTTTTTGTTTTTTTTTTAAAGATTTATTTATTGTTTATTTCTCTTCCCTTTCCTGTCCCCCACCCCTAGTTGACTGCTCTCTCTGTCCATTCACTGTGTGTTCTTCTGTGCCCGCTTGTATTCTTGTCAGCGGCGCCCGGAATCTGTGTCTTGTTTTGTTGCATCATCTTGCTGCATCAGCTCTGTGTGTGTGTGTGGTGCCATTCCTGGGCAGCTCTCCTTATGGGACGCACTCCTTGTGCGTGGGGCTCCCCTACATGGGGGACAACCCTGCGTGGCATGGCACTCCTTGTGTGCATCAGCACTGTGCATGGTCTAGCTCATCACAAGGGTCAGGAGGCCCTGGGCTTGAACCTTGGACCACCTATGTGGGAGGCGGATGCCCTATCCATTAGGCCAAATCCACTTCCCTCCTGCTTTTTAGATTGTTCATTTTTCTGCACGATAGACATCTCTTTATCTTGATGAGCTTATTCTCTCTCTTGCCTAGTTTGATATTTGTTTGCCTTTGTGTTAAGTCTTCTTTGACACTTTGTTCCTCTTATTCTAAGTCTTTAGAAGTATAGACGAAGGGAAAAAAAGCGAGAGGAAAAGAAATATATATGTTAAAGTATGAAAGAAAAAAATATAGAAAACAAAACTTGGAAGAAAGGAAAGAAAAAAGATGAAAACAGGAACACATGAAAAGGAAGAGAAAATGTGGGAAAAAAGGAGGGCCTCCCTCATGTTACAGGCTGCCCATGTCTGCCAATCAGTCAGCCCATGTCCTTTCCATGTGTACCCAGATAAGGAGGGAGGGTAGGACAGAGCAAGAAAGAGGGGGAAAAAACAAGTTTGCCTTCCTCTTAGGCCACCTGAGAAAGGCTAGTCTCCTCATCTTTGACCACCCATGCTTCCCAATCCATGTCCTGTCTCTTCTCAGGTATAAGAATGGATAAAGGGAGAAAATGAAACAACTGGACCTCCCTCTCAGACCCCTGGCAACCACCTAGTTTCCCTCTTGGTGACTGCCCATTCCCACCAATCAATCACCCCACAGCCCACCTATCCCAGCTACCTGGGTAAGAAAAGAGAAAAGAAAATAAAAAATAATGGGCCTCTTAGGCCACCTTCGATAGAGTAGGCTTCTCATTGGCTGCCTGTGCACACCAGCAATCTCCCCACAGCCTGTCTCACCACAGGTACCCAGGCAAGGAAAAGGAAATGAAGAAAATAGGCCTTCCTCTCAAGCTTCTGTTGTCTGGCTAGATTCTCCCTCACTGGCCACATTACCCCATTGCTGGCCACTCTTCTGGTGCCCGCCTGGGCACCCCTATATTGCACTGATCACCTCACAACCTGCTGCTTTCCCAGGGTCTGGCTGTGCACCTAGTCATTGACCAGATTGTCATGCATCTGCCCTCTCCCCTGGCCACCCATACCTGCCAGTCATTCACCCCATGGATGGGCACTCCCACCCTGGCCAATCATTCCACAACTTACTGCCTTTCTGGTGCCCATTTGGGTACCCCAACACTGCCTTGATCACCCCACGGCCATCTGCTCACCCAGTGTTGTGCACCCAGTCCCTGACCCTCTCCTTCAGTACCTGACTGGGCACTTAGATGCCAGCCTGATTGTTCCATGGGTCACCATTCCCCCAGTGCCCAACTGAGCCTCCTTCTCCAGCCACCCTCTCCCATCACCCCCTGCTCTGTGGCTTCCCCTATGCCCCACAAACCTGCCTGCCTTCCTATAGATTATGGAGGAGGAGGGCAACCTGTTCCATATTCTACCATCTTGTGTCTCCTTACTCTATCATCTTGGATGTCCTAGAATATTTATCAATGAGAGTGCCTTAAAATTTTTTTTAAACATCTTTAGACTACACAAAATGTTACAAAAATATAAGGGATTCCCATATGCCCCACTCCCTACACCTCCCATCCTTCCCCACATTAACAACTTCTTTCAATAGTATGATATGTTCATTGCAATTGAACACATGGAGCATTGCCACTAAGCATGGATTATACTTTACATTGTAGTTTACAATCTCTCCCACTCAATTCTGAAGATTGTGGCAGGATAAATAATGGTTTGTATCTGTCAGTGCAATGTCATTCAGAACAATTCGAAGCCCCTAAAATGCCCCATATTTACACCTCTTTTTCCCTCTCCCTGCCTTCAGCAACTCCAGTGGCCTCTGTGTCCATATCAGTGCAATTTCTTCCGTTGCTAGAATCACAATAAGTCTGTAGAGGAATACCAGTAAGTCCACTGTAGTCCATATTTTATTCCCCAATCCTGAGGATTCTGGGATGGTGATCACTCCACCACTAATTGAGAGAGGGCCTTGATCCCATATGCCTGATGGATGGGACACTTGCTTGCAGTTGTAGAGTCTTGCTTCCTTGGTATGGTGGCTGTCCATCCTCACCTTTTAAGTTGTCTAAGTGAGTCCAGTGAATTGGAGAGTAGGTGTTGCAACTCCACTAATGCCAAGGGCCCAGCTGGTACACAGACTGCTCAAAGATTCAAGTCTCTTGGGCATATACCTACCAACTCCAGCACCAACTATAGATTCAAATAGGGAGGCACATGTAGAGAAGTCACAACTGAGTCCAACTGTGTAACACTTGGGAGTACCAACTCCAAAGTAGGGCCCTTTGGTGAAGCACCAAACTCCAGAGCTATCTGCCCTGACTGTAGGGCCTGGGTGTCTCCAGAGCCCTCAGGAACCCCACTCTGGGGTCTGTGAGATCCTGATAAGATGTGCAGAAGCATTATCTCTGGGATGACTTCCCAGTGGGTGACAATGTCTTGTGTTTAGCAGAGGCCCAGATATTTCCCATTGCCCTTCACTAATGGCCAATTGCAAGAATCAAGTCTTTTCAAGTAATTAAATGTAATAGATTCCAAAATCTATAAGACCGATAGCAATGCCATTCTGAAGGACCAATTGTGAAAATCCAGCCCTGGACATTAATATTGGAAAAATTTTGATCCAGAGCATGCATATATAAAAACTTTTCAAGTAATTTCATACATAATTTTAAAAGACTGCTGAATCCTTTCTTACTAAAATTGGGGGTACTAGAAGTATATCTGTTCTCAACACCAGACTTCATACATTATGTACTATTGAAAGAAGGAATGGATACCAAGAAAAGAATGTCTTCTCTTATCCCTTCCATTGTATACTGATATAATGGTGGACTGCGTGTGTAATAAGTCAAGAGTAGAAAGAAAAAGCTGAAAACTTGAGAAAAAGAAGGAAAACTGCATTCATTTGCAGATGACATGATTGGGTATATAGAAAACACTTAAACTCATTAAAAAATTAGGGTTTTAGTAAATTTAATAATGTCACCATGTACAATGTAAAAAATTGTCTTTCTATATACTAGAAATCAAAAGTAAACTGAAATATATGAAGCACTTACAACAACATCAAAATATAAAGTATAAGGATGATTTTAATGGAAGATGTGTAAAACTTCTGAAAATTACAAAGTATTACTTAGAGAATTGAAAGCTGATCTAAATATATGAGGAGATATACCACTCACATGGTCTCAAAGACTCAATGCCATGAAAGCATCAGTTCTGCCACACTTAATCTACAAATTCAATGCATTTTCCAATCTATATCTGTTTTTATCAAGAACTGGATAACAAGGGAGCCTCTATAAGATAAAGTGTTGATTTCTTATCAAAAACAATGGGGACAAGAAGGCAGTAGGATGCCATATTTAAAGTGCTGAAGAGAAAATATTTTCAACCAAGAATTCTATATCTGGCATAACTATCTTTCAAAAATGAGGGAGAGATTGAGACATTTCCAGATAAACCAAATCTAATGGAGTTTGTCACCAGTAGACTGGCCCTAGAAGAGATGCTAAAGAGAGTTCTGTAGGTTGAAAGGAAAGGATACTAGACAATAGATTAAAGTCACATGAAGAAATAAGCATCACCAGTAAGGGCAATGATAATGGTAAATATAAATGCCAGTATTATTGTTTATTTTGTTTACAATTCCACTCTTTACTTCATACAGATTCTTAAAGGCAAATACATAAACTAATGAGAAGTCAGTGGTATTGGACTCATTGTATAAACATGCAATTGTGACAAGAACTACATAAAAATGGGGGAATGGAGGAGTATAGGAACATAATTTGTGTATACCATTGAAGTTAGTTTTGTATTTAAGTAAACAAGATTGTTACAGATTTACAATGTTAAATTTAAACCCCACAATAATCACAAAGAAAATAGAGAATATGCACACTCATAGCAACAAAAAGTAGGACACATTGCCCAGGTTGTGGGGGAGGGGGAATGGGGAGTTGATGCAAAATGGGTATAGAAATTCTCTTTGGGGAGATGGGAAAGTTTTAGGAATGGGAGGTTGTGAGGATACTGCAACATAGTGAAAGTGATTAATCCCCTGGGTGGTATGCTTGGGAGTGGCTGAAAGGGATGTTTATTTTGTATATATGTTCCAACACACAGAAAAGCAACTAAAGAAGTAATAGCAATTAAATGCAATACATGATCCTGAATAGGTTCTAACAAGGGAGTAAAGAAGCCTTATCGGTACATTTTTGGGAATAGGCTGTAAGCTTTATATCAATGTTACATTTCTTGAACTTAACAACTGCACTTAAAGTGCAAGGATATTCACTTGTTCTTAGGAAATATACGTGGCAGTATTAAGAGTTCAAAGAGCACAATGTATCCAACCTACACCAAAGTGTTCAGAAAATAGATTGATAAATAGACATACTGATAAATTGATTGATTGATGGATAGGTAAAATGATACAGCAAACATGGCAAAATGTTAAATTAGTGAATATGCATGTCTGGGGATGTAGGCATATGTTGGAGTTCTTTGTATGGGGATTGTATTATTTTTGTTATTGTTTTGTAAGTTTGGAAGTATTTCAAATATTAAAGTTAAAAATAATAAGAAAGAAGTGTGGATAATCTGAGATGTTACCCCAACTGGACAGTTATATATTTTATATAAATATACAGATAGTAATGTAACACAGGGCACTTACATGAGGGAAAGTGTTCCTTATTGATATTCACACCAAATTAACAGCCAGAGTAACATTTCAGCAGTCATCTCCTACAGGTAACTCCATAAGCACCTGGAAAAATTCTTGTTCTTTGTTAGTCCAAATAAGATGAAAAAATCTATACTTGTATGAACCAATTTCCCGATACATGTTAAAAATTGTGTGACATGATTTGCAACAGTGTTTTTGTGAATAAGGAAATAAGCACATTCATAAAATTATCGTCTATAGGAAGCATTGCATTAATTGATCTTGTCAATACTTAAAAGTCAAGCCAAATTCCAGTTAGTCCTAACATTCACAAATGTAAATTTCTAAGACATAATTGGATCACTATATCTTAAACTTTCTCTCAGTTTGAAGCTTTGTAAATCCCAGAAAAGATATTTTTTTTAACTAATCCATTCCTGAGAGTATAGGACCCTTTGCATTAGATTGAGTTAAGGGATCTTTGCTTAGTTACTTTTGATTAGATCACTTTAGGGCCTTTGATTGGACAACATCAATGAGGCATGCCCTAGGTTAGGTCTCTGCCCATTTGTTGAAGTCTTATATAAATAGAAACACACTGAGAAAGACAGCTGCCATTTTTACCATGCCTTGTGAAAGAGGTCTCCAGGATCAGCTACAGCTGAGAGAGAGGTGGAGATAAAACCTGAGAGGCTGAGAGAGACTGGGGCCTGGAATCAGCAGAACAGCCAAAGCTGAAGAAAGGAGACCCAGGAAGAGATGAGCATATACCTGATTGCCCACGGCTGATCTCAGGAAGAGAGTAGGCTTGGAGGATAAAACAGACATTGGCTGCCATTTTACTTTGCCACATGATAGGAAATCAGGATCTGCTAGCATCTGAATTTTGGTGAGAAAGCATCTCTGATGATGCCTTGATTTGGACATTTTCACAGCCTTAAAACTAAGATTTTCTCCTAAAAATAATGATGGTAAAAGCCAACCCATTTCTGGTATTTTTAGTTTGTTTAGCAGACTAAAACATTTTCTAATCTTTGCACCTGTTAGAACTGCTTTTTAAGAGAGCCTCCACTCATCGATACTAAAATTTTTTAGTCTACATATAAATATTTATAATGACTTTCAGGATAATATAAATGGCATTTATTTAATCACTGGAATGGATCCCTCACAAATACTTGATGACTTTACCATAATAAGAGATTTTGTTTATGCATTTCTTCTGATAATGAGAGCGATCCATTGTGGATGAAGCTACACATATTACCAGAGTATCAACAATTGCTCTTCTTTGTCTTGACTATCGGATTCAGTTGCTGTTAATACTGATAACTGATAGTACACCTCACTCTACTCTCCACAGAAAGAAACTCATACTTCTGCTAATTCCAAAATTAGGTTTGCAAAGTTCTTTGGAACAAAGCAATCAGGTTTTGTAATACGGTTTGTAAATATGTAATATATATGAACAAAATATAAAGGGTTTCAGACTAAATATCACATAGTTTCAGGTGTTATATGATTTCCTTTCCATTTTATTAGTAATTTGGAATTTACCTTATAAAATTTTCTTTTAAATATGGAAGACAGCATTCAAATTGAGTCTCTTTCTCTGTTGCCAAGAAGATTGAGCAGTTTTCCAATATTTCTTGAGCCTGCAATATGAATACACTTTAAAGAAACTCATGATTAAAGAACTATTTCTATATTTAGAAATTTTAAAAAGAAACATGTAGAGGGAAGAGACACTTATTCCTATCTTCAGGTTAGGAGTTCTACTTCATGAAGGACAGCAAGAAATGTCAACCTATGCCACAAGATCAGTTTCACTAGTAGAAATTACGACCAGAAGGACTCATTCTGCAACTGAAGCAGCAGTAGAGCCTACAGGAACCCCTGTCTTTTCTGCTATAGGAAAGGAACCCCACTTCCTCCCCATCAAGGACAGATAACAGCACTGAGGGTGGACCAATTGTTTTGAAAGGCATATACTTAGCCAAGCAGTTTCCATATGGGTTTACATATGCTTAAGGCAAAAGGGGAAGGAATGTACCAGCAGGCTATTATCTTTAAGCACTCCTGAGAATGGAATTAGCCAACACTGATCATCCCATCCTAGGAGCCAGCTAACACATCTACTCCATACTTCCCTGTGGGCCATGGGAAGAGGTGCCAGGCCATGCTCAGACTATGCCTCCATAGCCACCCACCAACTTTACCTGGAACCCAATAGATAGAAGCAACCTGACAAAATCTTAGTATGCCTTCTGTCCATTTTGGACAATGAGTTTCATGTCTGGGGCACAATACAAAGTTTTGATAGATGTCATTTCTGGGAACCATTTTTCTAAAATTTTAGGCAGCATTTGAGCAGGGTTATTAATGTCTACCCCCAGAAACAAGATCAGGCCTACTTGGGGGAGGGATTGCAACCAGTGACCCCACCCAATGCCTACCACTACCAAAGAGCTAAATAGGTCAAAGGATTGTATTTCTCCAATCCTAAGGAATTCAATTGCATTTTTTATGTCCTCTCTGTTACTCACTACAGACCCCAATATGCTTATGTAAAAGCAAGTTTTATTCTATCAGGGTGCATCCACCCTAGTTTGTACCATCTGAATATCCAGCACTACAGTTTTGGAGGACATGGGATGATGTAGTGTCTACCTCATGCTGTAGTATTCCCAGTGAATCAAGTATAGAATTAAACCCACTCTCAATAATACTGGAAATGTTTCACCCTGTCTCTGCAGACTTGGTATGTGGTGGAGGAGCCAGGGATTGCCTGTAGTGAGACTTCAGGAAGAAAGCATCACCTTGATGATGACTTGATTTGGACATATTTCTGCACACTTATTCTAAGTGAAAAAATTCCCATCAATTAAGCCAACCCATTTAATGGTATTTGCTGGAGCAACCTAGGAAAGTAGAATGGTTTTTGGTACCAGGAGAGTGGGGTGTAGCTATTGCAAATACCAAAATGATGGAACTGTTTTTGGATTTTTTACTGGGGTAGAGTGTGGAGGAATTGTGAGACACTTGATTGAAAAGACCTAGAATGCTTTGAAGAGACTATTGGTAAAAATATGAATACTAATGATACTTCCAATGAGGCCTTAGAAATGATGAGTGTTTTATTGGAAACTGAAAAAAAGGCTATTCTTACTTAAAGTGACTGAGAACTTATTAATATTGAGTCCTGATGTCGGATGGAAGGCATAATTTTAAAAAACTCTTTAACTGAGGAGATTTTGTAGCTAAATATGGATTGTGCAGTCTGACTTCTCCTTGAAGCTTATGTTAAAATGCATGAGGAAAGGAATAAGCTGAGAACTTACTCCTGGGCATAAAAAATCCAAAACTTGATGGTTTGCAAAATTCTGACCTTCCAGAAAATGAGCCTCCAGAGAATAATGCTCCTTGTGAGAATTTAGCTGAACAAAAAACCAGTCAGCATTTTCCATGCAAGTCAGGATTAGAGGTGCAATTATCTAGGAAGGATCTGTGGAAAGTCATGTTGTCTAATGGTTTGGCCCCTGTGTCCTATATACAAAATGGCAGGGCTGTTTTGTTTTGTTTTGTTTCTCCCAAAGTATGAATGGAACCACTGTCACCCTGGGCTAAAAGGGACAGAAAAGGGAGAGAATGAAAGAAAAATCACTTCAAGGGCAATACCATAAAAGATGAGGTCTGTACTGAAGACATCTTGAGCCAAGAGAGAGTGGGTCAACCTATGTGTGTGGAGAGGGCAAGCCTTCCACCCTCTTCTAGAAGAGTTGCCACCCCAGTGTTCTCAGAGGTTGGAGCCAGTGTCCCTGGGATTGTGGAGAGTCTCAGCACCACCCCATTCTCCCAGAGGGTGTAGTCAATTCCCCAAGAATTGTGGAAAGTCTGATCACCACTCTACTGCTTGAGGTGGGTGGAAGCTGTGCCCTGGTGTTCCAGGAAGCTTGGCCACTGTACCAGTGCTTGAAGAGGTTAGAACCTTCATCCCAGTGATTGAGGAGAGCATGGCTACTGTAAAAGCATTGGAAGCTGTGGGGATGCTGCTCCATCAGGCCCAGAGGACAAAACATCATTTCATAGATTACTCAGTCCCTGAAATCTAATGAATTTTGGAATTGTTAGCGACCTGTGGCCTCTGTTTTCCTTCTAATTTCTCCCTATGGGAATGGGAATGTTTATCCTGTGCCTCCCCTCCATTGTTTACTGGAATCAGATAAAATGCTCTATAGGTATCACAGGGCCACAGCTGGAGGGGAATTGTGCCCAAGTACAGATACACCCATAACCGATTTTGATGAGACTTTGTACTTAATTTTATTAGTGAAATTACTTAAGGCTTTTGGGATATTGTGATGGAATGAGTGTATTTTTCATGTGTAAAGAACATGTCTTTTTGGAATCTAGAGTGTGCAGTGTGGTGGTTTAAAACTGTGCGCAATCCAGAAAAAAGATGTTTTTAAATGTAACCCATTCCTGTGGGTGTGGAGCAATTTTAAGTAGGACATTTTGATGAGGCTACTTCAGTTAAGGTGTGACCCACCTCTCAGGATTGGTCTGAATCGTGTTATTGGAGTCCTTTATAAATGGAATGAATACAGAGAGAAATCCACAGAAACGAGAAGCTGAAAGCAGTGAAACCTAGAAGAGAAAGGAGAAACCGTAGGTACCAACATGTTCTTTGCCATGTGGCAGAGGAGCCAAGGATGGACAGCAGCCAGACTTTGGGAAGAAAGCATTGCCTTGATGATACCTTGATTTGGACATTTTCCCAGTCTCCAATGGTAAAGGAATAATTCCAACTGTTTAAGAAACCCAGTTAATGATATTTGCTGGAACAGTCTCAGAAACCTAAATCCCCTTTTACTGAAACAAATCACATGATGTTCCCTTGGTTTTTATCCATATGTCTTTTAATTTCTGTTTTTCACTTGTGGAAAAATACCTCATTTAAACAGTCATTTCACTTTTAGCAATACCACCAGTGGTTCTGCATTGACAGAAAACAGATCTAACATTGTTCCCACAAACCTGGATTGGATGGGGTTCCCTGTAAAGGAGAATCAAATTCCCCTGTGGAGTAATTTAAGGTCATTTAGACATCATGACATTTGGTGGGCGGTGTGGGAGTGTATGGCCTGGAACCAAGCAATAGGTTCCCTATGCTTCCTTGGAACTACCTTGCACATCTCCATCCTCAGCCTTCACAGCAGTTCATCCTTAGGTTTCTCTCATCTCACTTATCCCCATGCAGCTAGAGGGAGGCAAGCACCTCAGTGATCCTGTTGTCTCCTAGGGTGCCAACACCACTCTGGAATTACTGAACTGAAGAAATTTTATGCCTCCACCATGCCATGGGGTGCTTTTTTTTTTTTTTTTTTTTTTGGTAATCCTGCTCACTGCATAAACTTTTGGAGGAAGAGACATCTATTACTACCTCCAGGTTAGGAATCCTACCTAATACACATCAACCCACTCCATACAGATGTTGCATTTGCCAACAAAAGACATGATTTATACAGGCATTGAATAAGCATATACTCATATAGAGAGGAGACAAAGCAAGATTAGCTTCCCTAAGACCAGCAGGTCCCCTCTGTAATCCCAGGGAGATACATGCATCACTGTCTCTTGTGTGCTGGGAAGAGTGAGAGCTGGGGGAGTGGGGGGTGGGCATGTGCCATAAAGTGTACATACAAAGCCAAGGAGTCTCCAGTGAATGTTTATATATGCTCTGAGCAAAAGGGGAAGGAATGAGCCAGCAGGCTAACATCTGCAAGGGGAACTGTTTTATCTCCAGGGACCCTCAAAAGAGAACTGGTCTGTATTTATCATCCCATTCTAGAAGCCAGGTTAGCACAGCTTGTCCCAAGCATAGGGTTTATTTAAGGGTCACAGGGAAAGGTGGCAACTGTGCTTGGACACTCCCACAGTAAAAAATAACATGAATAAGAAGCCAGAGAAAGCCACTTGCTTCATGTAATAATTCTTTTAAAAAGTCAAACTGTGAAGCTCCTAAACTGCCTGAGGATAATAATTCTCTTGTTTCAAATTTCTAGCTTTGGGCCTCCTGACCTGCGGGCAGCATAGTCTCGATATCTGTCTCTATTTAAAATAATATTTTAATCCTTCAGGAAATACAGTAATCCCTAAAAAATTTTTTCCCCAAGTCTCTTATAAATGGAAAATTTCAAGCATGCCTGGAAATCCACAGAGGAACATATACACTTAGTATGGATTTCTGTCTGAATTGCTTGAGATGGCAATTTTCTAGAGATTAAGTGGACTTGGTCTAGTCAAGGCGAAGCCATAAAATTCTGATATATTTTTCCTCAATTTTATCTTTATGCGTATGACATGCATTTTTTAGTTTATCATTCTAAAATTGGCAAACTCTGCTATTCAGTAAATTTTGTAGAATGTTTAGGAAGGAAAAGTAAATGTGAGGTTTTTTTTTTCTGTATTTTATGAGATGGCTAGCAGCCATTGAAATATATCCCTTTAAATAGTCTTTTTTTTTTTCTCTGTTTGCTGTCTCTCTCTTTCCCCTTTAAATAGTCTTCATCCATTTTCACAATCTTTAACAGGTGCCTTCTCTTTTTAAAGGCTCCTCAAGAAAATGCCAGTTGTCTATAAATCCTGCAGTAACAGTTTTCATCATATAAGGTGTATTATAGTTTTATATCAATATTTCTCCTACTACCTGTAGAGTAACAGTCACCTCAGAATAAGGGAAAAAGTAGGCATCAGCAAGGAGACACAGGAGTATGAAACAGCAGAACTGATGGGTTGCAGATTGGAAGCAAGAATGTTTCTTCAACCCCTACAATTACAATGCAATTTTAGAGCCCATACTAAATTTGGGATGAAAGAATACAAATGTCACTTAGTGGTCACACTAACACCCTGTATTAGTCAACAAAAGGGGTGCTGAGGCAAAGTACCAGAAATCTATAAGCCAGGAGAGTTTCTCTAGATGTCCTGACTCCACAAAGTCCAGACCTTGTAAGATATTTCCTTCTCCTTCATATCTATGTTCCACCTGAGAACATTTCTCTTCTATCATTTCCCATTAACTAAGGTCCTACTATTTGTCAGGTACTAACCATTTTATAAAATATTATCTCAATATTTACAGCATTGAGAAGTTGGTATTATCCCATTTTGCTGATGACTAACAAAACCCAGTGTAGTTAATCAACTTGTTCTGATTCCAAGAGGGAGAAAGCAAGAGAGCAAGAATAAGACTTAGATAATGGGATAATTTAGGGAAGAAAAGCATAGGAGATATTTTAGTATAGGATTGAACTAAGTGGTTTTCATTAGTGGACATATGATCTTTTCTAAATCCCTGATCCAATTACCCATGTTACATGTGTTATTTGTATTTTTTTTACAAATACAATGAATGAATTGACTTCCATTTCTAACCAAGATGGAGTAAAGGAACTGGGTTTAACCTCATGCTAGAAACAACTAACTCAGACAAAATATATGAAAACAGCTTTCAGATATTGGACATTAGACTGTGTTAATAGTGGTCCCCAAAAAAGAAGAAACATGAATTCGGCACAGTAATCACCTAGCTTACAGCCTGGAGAAAGTTTTCAGGCTGCAGTGCAGGATGGAAAAGCCCGTGAAATATTGAAATTGTCTCCCTGGGATGGACTGGGAGTCTGAGCAGGCCAAGTCAGCCAGAATTCTCAGGACTGTGACTAGACAGAAAAAGGAGAGTTAACAGAGAAAATTATAAAGAAGTGAAGCAGGACCCCTGGAATCTTCACCTGAATACTGGTCAGCAGGAACTAGTGAGAAAACTATCTGAAAATGAGGAAAGAACCACTCAAAAGGAGCAGAGGGAATAATCACTATTTCAGACATAGAAAAGCTGGAACAATCCATCATTAGTAGACCTGCATTACAGAAATATTAAAGGAGATAACACAGAAGAAAATGGTTATATCAGGTGGACATTTGGATCTATAAATGGTGAATATATGGGTAAATATATGACACTTCCCCTATTATAAACCTCTGTAAGAGAAAACTGGGTGATATCACCAATATGCTGGAGTGAGACCCTACAGTACTACCCCCCTACTCAGAAGCTTTAGGTGACAAGCAAAAATCGGCAGAACCCCATTTTTCTCAGAGCTCTGGAATACAAATTATTGAAGTAACGTGGCAAGTACCAAATCAATCAAGTGGGCAACTTTTAAATGGTAGGAAAACTCCTGATTCCTTTGCTGTACCTCTCTCCATCCCCTTTCTTGCTTAGTGTGGAGCCCCAGTATATTTCCTTGGTCCTGATTACAGAGGGGGAAGAGTAACACCCATACACTTTATGGGATGCATGTATGTCCTTACCAATCTCTGCTGGCAGCGTGAAATTCTGCATTAGGTTACCTTCTGTGGATTGCTGTGTCAGAGCTTGCTCTGGATTTAGAAGCAGCTTGCAGGGAAACTAACTGCTGTAAGAAAACAATCAAACCTTAGATGACTGGAGCAAAGAATGGGTTTAAAACATTTAATATAACAGCCAGAACTGAGAGAAAATACTATTTCCTGGGTGGGAAGAGGCACTGGATCCATGTAAACAGGGGAATTCATTAGGCCATGTGTGCTTGCCCAGGACAAGTCACATAGTAAGAAAAAACAGGAGACAGTTCTACAACTTCACTTCAGACTGTTCATAGGGATAATGGTTAGGCTGGCTAAACTCTGAAGCAGAGCACTCACAACTAAATCTGCAAAGACTGGGAAAAGTGTCTTTCTTTTTTTAAAATTAGCTCCAGATATTCAAAGAAATCTCTCCGATAACATTAGTTGGATCCAGGCTTGAGGACAGACAAGTCAGTGACCATATTTCAGAGTTAAGACATTTAAATATTAAAATATCCAGTGTATAATAAAATATTACAAGGCATACAAAACCAGGAATTGATGGCCCATTCTAACAGACAAGATAAAGCATCAAAAAACATCAAAGTAGAAGCCTGGATTTGGACATACCATACAAAGACCTTAGAAAACTGTCTTAAATATGCTAAAAATGCCAAAGGACAACATGGCTGAAGAAATAAATGAAATTAGGAAAATGATATATGAACAAATTGAGATTTTTTTTAGAGAAGTTGTGGGTTTACAGAAAATCATGCATAAAATACAGAATTCCCACATACCATCCTATTATTAACACCTTGAATTAGTGTGGAAGATGTTACTATTGGTGATAAATTTTTATAATTGTACTGTTTTATAATTGGCCCATTGTTTAACTTATGGTTCAAAGTATGGTGTAGTTCCATGGATTTAAATTTTCTGTTAACATATGTACAATCTAACATGCCCCCTTTTAATCACAGACATATATTAATATTTCAGTGCTCTTAATTACATTCACAGTGTTGTCCTACCATTACCACCATCCATTACCAAAACATTTCTATCATTCCAAATAGGAGCTTTGTACATTTTAAACCTTAACTGCTTATTCCCTACCCCCTGTTAAACTATATTCTAGATTCTGACTCTATGAGTTTGTTTATTCTAATTATTTTTTAAAAGTGAGATAGTACAATATTTGTGCCTTGTGTCTGGCTTATTTCACTCAACATGGTGTCTTCAAAGTTCATCCATTCTGTCGCATGTATCAGTACTTCATTCCTTTGTACAGCTGAATAATATTCCATTATATATATGTATATAAACATTTTGTTTATCCATTCATTAGTTGCTGCACACTTGGGTTGCTTCCATTTTTGGAAATTGTGAATAATGCTGCTATGACCATCAGTTCATATCTGTTGATTGGCAGATATTTATCTGTTGGACCCCCTGCTTTCCATTCCTTTGTGTATATACCTAGTTGTGGATTGGTGGATCATATAAGTAATTCTATACTTAGGTTTCTGGGGGAACTGCCAAACTCTTCCATAGCAGATGCACCATATTACATTGCTACCAGCAATGAATGAGTGTCCCTATTTCCTTGCAATTTTCCATTTTTCTAAATAGCAACCATTCTACTGGATGTAAAGTAGGATCTCATGGTTTGGATTTGCATTCCTCATGCCCTTTTGTAATTTTACCTTCCTTTCCCACAGTCACTGATCTGCTTTCTGTCCTATGCTTTCAGTCTTAAGAAATATTAGATGCTTATAATTTTTAGAATGTTCTCTAAATCATTTCACACAGGATGGACTCTGTTTTTGAAGGGGATGGGATTTTTCACTCAGCATCATTATTGTGAGATTCATCCCAGTCCTTGTTTCTATCAATAGTTAATTTCTTTTTATTACTGGATTATAATATAATTTGTTTATCCAGTCACCTTTTGGTGAATATTTGGGTATTTCCAGTTTGGGGTCACTACAAAAACTGCTGTTATAGATATTTGTATAAAAATGTTTTGTTTTAGATATATACTTCATTTCTCTTTGGTATATACCTGGGAGTGGAGTGGCTAAGTCATATGGTAGGGCTATATATAACTTTTAAAAGAAACACCCCAAGTGGTATCACCTTCATACTTAACGTAATAAGATCATTATAAGAAAGGAAAATCATGGGTTTATCTCACTCTTAAATACAGATGCATAGATATCTTTGGTCTTGAGCTTATACGAAGAATGCAAAGTAGTTTAGCATTAATCTATCATCTCATTCAGCACTTTAAGAATGAAAAAAGTGTGGTTACCTTAATAGAGACAGAAAAAGCCTTTGGTAAATCTCAGAAGTTAGTCATGATGAAAATTCCAAGCCCTCTAGAAATAGAAAGCTTTTCTTTAACCTGATAAATGACATCTTTAAAAATTATGGTTAATGTTAAACTTAAATGGGAAATATTAAGTATTTATATATGAACCACTGAAAACATCCTTTTTGCGATTGGTAATAAATAAGGGATGCTAGCTTTCACACTTCTAGTCAAGGATTCACACTATTGCATGCCTCATTCAATAGTTTTTGCATCCACTCTAAAGAAGGAAATAAAAGATATGATTGACAAAAAAGACACAAAAACTGTCATTATTCTCCTTGAGTTGATAGTGTTTACAGACATGAATTAGTGGATTATAATAGACTCTTTACAATCTATAGATTTTACATCCTAATAGAATGAAATATATTGGGCCTAAATGAAGAGTTACACTGTATAGTATAGAGTTACAAAAATAAGAAAAGAAGGGAATTAAAGAACAAACACCCTAATATTTTACATTTGGAGTCCTTTAATTTTTTTACTTTATAAAAGCCTCAGAGATTGATAGAGAAATAAACTTCATCTATTAAACAAATTTCATTTTCTTATTTTATTTTTTAATATGCTTTTTAAATTTTTAAAAAAAGACTTCGATTACATACATATTACATAAGAAATGTAGGGGATTCTCATATGCCCTGCTCCCAACCCCTCCCATATTTTCCCACATTAACAACATCTTTTGTTAGTGTGGTACATTTGTCACAATTGATGGACACATTTTGGGCCATTGCCACTAAGCATGGATTATAGTTTACATTGTAGTTTACAGTCTCTTCCACATAATTTTGAAAGTTATGGCAAGATATATAATTACTTGTATCTGTCATTGCAGTGTCATTCAGAACAATCCCCAAGCTCTGAAAATGGCCCCATATTACACCTGTTTTTCCCTCTCCTTCCCCTCAGAACCTCCAGTGACCACTCCCACATCAATGATAAATATTCTTCCATTGCTAGAATCACAATAAGTCTATACTAAAATATCAGTAAATCTACTCTAGTCCATTATTAGTTGCCCAATCCTAATTGGGGACCTCTCCCCCTCTAATTGAGAGGGGCATAGATCTCATGGGGGCAGATGGATGGGACTATCTTGCTTGCAGTTGCAGACTCTCTTTGTTTCTTGGGATGGTTGTTGTCCATCATCTCCCTGTTAGTTGCCCTGGGTGAGTCCAAGGAACAGAGTAGGTGTTGCAACCCTGTTGAGAGTCAGGGCCCAGCTGGCATATGAAAAGCCCAAAGATTTAAGCCTCTTGGATATACACCATAGAAGGGGCAGAAGAGCCAAGTGTAGGGAAACCACAACTGAGTCCAACTCAGTCACATTGGGGAGTACAGATTCCCAAGTAGGGCCCACTGGCAGAGCACCAAACTCCTGAGTTATCTGCCCTGCCTATAGTGTCTGGATGTCTCCAGAGCCCTCAGGAGTCCTGCTATTTGAGGTACTATTTGCTTTGGCATTCAATGAGATTCTGCTGAGACATGCATAAGTATAACATCTGTAATGACCTCCCAACTCCATGGTGAATTGATTTTGACAAGACTGCCAAGTGCACTCAAATGAAACAGAATAGTCTCTTCAAAATTTGTGCTAGGAGAACTGGATATCCATATCCAAAAGCATGAAAAAAGACCCCAATCTCACACCTTATACAAAATTAACTGCATATGGATCACAAAGACATAGAAGAGCTAGGACCATAAAACACCTAAGAGAAAATGAAGGGAAGCATCTAGAAGACCTTGTGGTAGGCAATGGTTTCTCACTTTATACCCAAAACACAATCAATGAAAGAAAAAATAAATGGTACTTCTTCTAAATTAAAAACTCATATGATTAAAAGGACTTTGTCAAGAAAGTGAAAAGGCAGCCCACTCAATGAGAGAAAATATTTGGAAATCACATATCCAATAAGGGTTTAATAGCCAAATGATATAAAGACATCCTACAGCTCAACAATAAAAAGAGAAACACCTAATTAAAAAATGGGAAAAAGACTTGAATAGACATTCTTCCAAAGAGGAAATACAAATGGCTAAAAAGCATTTGAAAAGATGTTCAATATCAGTAACTACTGGTGAAATGCAAATACAAACCATAAGATTTCACACTTACTAGAATGGCCACTATTTTAAAAAACTGAAAACTACAGATGTTGGAGAGAATGTGGAGAAATAAGAACACTCATTCACTGCTCGTGGAAATGTGAAATGGTGCAGCTGCTGTGGAAGACTTTGGCATTTCTTCAGGAATCTAAGTACAGAATTGCCATATCATATGTAAATCACGTGACTTGGTATATATCCAAAAGTACTGAAAGCAGGATGAAAACAGACATTTGCATAATGATGTTCATAGTGACATTCACAATTGCCAAAAGATGGAAGCAACTCAAGCGTTATCTAATGAATGGAGAAAATACATGGTATATACATTCGATGGAATATTATTCAGCTGTAAGAATTAAAGAAGTCCTGATTAACCTTAAGGATATTATGTTGAATGAAATAAGATAGGCACAAAAGGACTAATGCTGTATGGTCTCACTAATATGGTCTAATTATAAGGAGCAAACTCATGGAGTTAACATCTAGAATATGTTATTATGAGGTAGAATGAGGGTAGAGAATGGGGAGCTGATGCTTAATTTGTGCAGAATCTTTAATATGGTTCTTGTAAATGTTTGGAAATTGCTGAAGGTGAGGGTAGCACATTACTTAGTGAATAGCAGTACATAATTATCCATGTGCTTGTGGTTGAATGGGGGAAGTTTAGGGTCATGTATGTCACTAGACGGAAAGCCAGAGGATAAACCATGAGAATGTACAACACAGTGAACCATGTTGTGGACAATGACTGAAGTTAACAGTAAAAATATAAGAATTTTTTTCCCCATGAACTATAAGAAATGTGCATCACTATTACAAGATGTTTATAATAGGGTGGTATATGGGTAAAAATACACATAATGGAATCCATGGACTACAGTTAGTAATGTTTTAATATTCCTTCATAATTTGTAACAAAGGTAACACACCAGTGCTAAGTGTCAACAGTATGGGGTTGGGGTTTTTCTTTTTGCAGTAATGAAGATATTCTAAAGTTAGCTGTGGTGATGAATGCATAACTTTGTGATTATTCTGAAAGCTATTCATTGTAAACTTCGAATAGATTGCCTGGCAAGTAAATACATCTCAATAAAGCTGCTTAAAAATCTCAATGATTGATGGACACTTGGTTGTTTACATCTTTTGGCAATTGTGAATAATTGTCAGTATGAACATTGCTATGCAAATATCTGTTAACCTCCTTGTTTTTATTTCTTCTGAATATATTTCTAACAGCGGGATTGCCAGATCATACAGCAGTTCTATATTTAGTTTTCTGAGGAAGAGTCAATCTGTCTTCCACAGAGGCTGCACTGTTTTACACTCCCACAATATTGGATAGTGAAGGCGTTTTCTTATTTCTCCACATCCTCTCCAGCACTTAGTTATCTTTTTTTTTTTTTTAAATAAAGTCCATCTGCATTTCCTTAGTAGCTAGTGATGTTGAGCATCTTTTCATGTACTCCTTGGACATTTGAGTTTCCTACCTGGAAGATATCTATTCAAGTCTTTTGCTCAGTTTTAAATGGGGATACTTGTCTTTTTGTGTTTAGTTATGTTATCTCTTTATATAAGACGGAAATCAAACTCCTTTCACATATGTGCTTTCTGAAAACTTTCTCTCATTAAGTAGGCTACCTTAGCAAGTCATTTGAAGCACCAAAGTGTTTAATTTGAAGAGGTCCCGTTTATCTATTTTTCCTTCATTGCTCATGCTTTGGCAGTAAGTTCCAAGAAATTACCATCTACCACAAGATCTAAAAGATGTTTCCATACATTTTCTTTTAGCAGTTTTATTGTTCTTGTTTTCATATTTAGGTCCATGATCTATTTTGCATTATTTTTTGAATAGGGTGTGAGATAGAGGCCCTCTTTTTTTCCTATTAGATATGAACATCCAGTATTCCCAGCACAATTTGTTGAACAGTTCTGACACAGCTGGATGAGATTGACAGCTTTGTCAAAAACTACTTGATCATAGATGTGAAGGTTTATTTCTAAACTCTCAATTTGATTCCAATGGTCAATATATATTTATTCCAGTACCATGTGTTTTTAACGCTGTAGTTAAGTAATATGTGTTAAGGTCGGGAAATGGGAGTCCTCCAAATTTGCTTTTCTTTTGTAAAGATATTTTTGGCTACTTGAGGGCACTACCCTTCTAGATAAGTTTGATAATTGGGTTTTCCAATTCTACAAGGAAGGTTCTTGGAATTTTTATCAGGATTGCATTAAATCTGTAGATCAATTTGGGTAGAATTGGCAACTTAATGAAAACTTAAACTTCCAATCAATGAACACAGAATGCCCTTCATGTCCTTGGTTAAGTTTATTCCTAAATATTTGTTTCTTTTAGTTACCATTGTAAATGGATTTTTTTACTAGTGTATAGAAATGCTATTGACTTTTACATATTAAGCTTATATCTCATCACTTTGCTGAAGTTGTCTATTCTAATAGTTTCGTTGTAGATTTTTCAGCATTTTCTAGGTATAGGATCGTATCAGCAAATGGCAAATGTTTTATTTCTTCCTTTCCTAGTTGGGTGCATTTTATTTCTTTTTCTTTCCAAATTGCTCTAGCTAGATCTTGTAGCACAATATTGAATAACAGTGGTGACAGTGGCATCCTTGTCTTATTCCTGATATCAATGCAAAAGTTTTCAGTCTTTCACCACTGAGAACAATGTTAGTTGTGGTTTTTCGTATATACACTTTATCATATTGGATTCTGTCAAATGCCTTTTCTGCATCAATTGAGGCGACCATGTGATTTTCCTTCTTCAGTTTATTAATGTGGTGAATTACACTGAGTGATTTTCTTATGTTGAACCACCCTTAAACATCTGATAAAAAAACAATTTTGGCATATATGTCTTTTGGATTTGGTTAGCAAGTATTTTGTTGAGGATTTGTGCATCTATATTCATTAGTGTAATAGTTCTGTAACATTTTTTTGGTAATATCTTTATTTGGGTTTGGTTCTAATGTGATAATGTGGTGACTTCATAGAATGAATCAAATTTTAGAAGAGTTTGAGAAAAATTATTTCTTCTACTTGCTTTGGGATTGGGTTACTCTTCTTTTTCTAGGTCCTCCAGGTGTGAAATTGGTTCTTTGATTATAGCTCTTTCCTCTTTTTTAAGGTAAGTATTGAAGGCTATAAATTTCCCTCTTAGCACTGCTTTTGCTCTTTCCCATAAGTTTTGATATGTTGTGCTCTCATTTTCATTCCTTATAGGTATTTACTGATTTTTCTTGAAAATTCTCTTACCCACTGATAATTTAAGAGTGTATTATTTATTCCTATATTTGTGAAATTTGCTCTTTTCCACCTGTTATTGATTTCCAACTTTATTGCATTATGATCAGAGAAAATGCTTTGCATATCAAAATTTTTAAAAATTGAGTCCTGTCTTTTAACTCAATATATATCATAGAGAAAGATCCATAAGCACTTGGGAAGAATATATATCCTACTATTTTGATGTAATGTTCTATAAATATCTGTTAGGTTAGATTTTATTATTCAAGCTCCCTCTTTTCATATTTATCCTCTGTCCAGATGTTCTGTCCGGTGCTGCAAGTGGTGTATTGAAACCTCCAACTATTATTGTAGAGACATCTATATCTCCCTTTAGTTTTGCCAGTGTGTGCTTCATGTATTTTGGAGCACCTAAGTTGAGTGCATAAATATTTATTATTGTTATTTACTCTTGGTGAATGTCCCCTTTTATTAATATATAGTGAGCATCTTCATATCTCATAAAAGTTTAAAATCTATTTTGTCTGATATTAGTATCACTACTCCAGATCTATTTTGATAACCATTTATATGAAATATCTTTTTCCAAACTTTTATTTTCTGCCTGATTGTACCCTTATGTCTAAGGTAAGTCTCTTGTAGACAGTAAATAAATGCTTTTTAAAATCCATTCTGTCAGTCTATGTTTTTTCATTTGGGGCATTCAGTTCATTAACATTCAATGTTATTACTGTAATGACATTACTTACTTTGTCCATTTTATCCCTTGACTTTCCATTGTCACGTTACTACTATCTTTTAACGTTTTAGTTACCTTTGTTTATAATCTTCATTTCTACACTCTTCTCCAAATGTATCACCATTGTCTTTTTTTATATGTTCTTTTTTAAAAAAGATTAATTTATTTATTTCTCCCCATGCCATTGTTGTTTTTCACTTGCTGTGTCTGCTTATCATCTTTGTTTCTTTAGGAGGTACCAGGACTTTAGCCCAAGATCTCTGGTGTGGGAAGGAGGTGCCTAATCACTTGAGCTACCTCCATTCCCTGCTTTATTGTGTCTCTCATTATGTATTTCCTCCCTGAATCTCTTGTTGCATCATCTTGTGGCTTCACCTTGCTGCATCTGCCCATTATGTCAGCTCACTGTCTCCTTTAGGAGGCATCAGAACCTCTGCTTCCTGCTTTTTGTGTCTCTCATGTTTTTTCTTCTTGTTGTGTCTTTTCTGTTAGCTTGCTGTGCCTGCCCATTATGCCAGCTTGCTGTCTTCTTTAGGAACAATCAGGATCCTAACCAGCAACTTCCCAAGTGGTAGGTGGGAGCCCAGTTGCCTGAGCCAGATCCACTTTCCTGTCTTTTCTTTTCAAGCTGTAGCACATCCTTTAGTCTCTCTTGCAAATCCAGTCTCTTGGTGACAAGCCCTCTCAGTTTTTCTTTATCTATACAAGACTTTAAAGTCACCTTCATTTCTGAAGGACAGTTTTGCCAGATAAAGAACTCTTGGTTTGCAGTTTTTTTACTTTTAATACCTTAAATATATTACACCGCTGCCTTCTCACCTCCATGGTTTCTGATGAGAGATTGTCACTTAATCTTATTGAGGTTCCCTGGTAAGTGATACATTGTTTTCTCTTGCTGCTCTCAGAATCCTTTTTTTAAATCTGTGACATTTGACATTCTTAATAGTAGGTGTCTCAGAGTAGGTCTATTTGGATTGATTCTGTTTGAAGCCTGTTGTCCTTCTTGGTTATTGATATTCAGGTCTTTTAAAAGGTTGGAATATTATTCAGCTGCAGGAAGAAAGGAACTGGGGAAGCACATGACAACATGGATAAACCTTGAGGATATTATATAGAATGAAATAAGCCAGACACAAAAGGGCTGATAAGAAATAAATATGATGAGTAAATTTATGAAGTTAAACTATAGAGTATAGGTTAGTAGGAGGCAGAATGTGCACTTAGAAGGGAAACTTATACTGAATGTATGTAGAACACTTAAAAAGGTCAATTTTAAATATGTGGAAATGGATAGAGTTGATGGTAGCACATTATAATGAGTATAACTAACACTACTGGCTTATAAATGTGATTGTGGCTGATAAGTGTGGTCTAGGGAGGTTAGTGTTAATTGAGAGACAGCTAGAGGATAATCTAGGGACAGTATAATATAGTGGTTTTGGTGGTAGGTAAGGATTATGGCTAATAATATAAATAAGAGAATGTTCCTCTACTGCAAGTTGTTATAAATATGGTGGATACATGGGAAAAATACAACTATGTAATTTATAGACTATAGCTAATAGTAATATTGTAATATTTTTGTAGTAAAGGCAAAGAAGGTATCAATATCAAGTTTAAAAAAGAATATGGATTTAATTTTATGAAATATCATCAATTGATGTACAATTGTATGGCAATTGTAACAAATGTACCATCCAGATGTAAAATATTAATAGGAAAAAGGGGGAAAGGGAGAGGATGTTGAGATATGGGAATCCCCTATATTTTATACATGACTATTCTGAAACCTAAAGCTTCTTTGAAGATAAAATGAAAAAAAAAAAAAAAAGACACTGGTGGAATGAATGGAAGAAAATGTCACTACATACCAGACAACAGATCTTACAGTTATGAAAGACATAATGCCAAAATTTATTTAATTTTTAAATTATTTTTTATTTCAAATTCTTTTTAATTTTTTGTATTTTATTTGTACTTCTAAAAATTACCATTTCATTTTCTTATTAATTGTATTGGGTTATTTTGTTGACTTCATTTTTGAAGAAGTTTTGGATCACAGAAGGGCTACAACTGTGGCAGGGGAGGATCAGTGGTGTGGGTGTCAGTGATGGGGGATGCCTGTGAGACAGTTCACCTGGGGCATACCTATAAACTATATGAAAGGCTTCAAGTGTTCAGGGGGCATTTTCATGGTGGGTGGAGATCCACACAATAACCAAAAGGGTGTTCAATTCCCATCCTGGGGAGCTCTACCACATTCTCTAATGGGACAGCAAGAATCCCCAGAATACAGGGCAGTGACTAATGAAAGAGGATGAACCATTGAAGGACCCTTGATATTGATGACTGTACTTATGAACCATTTCTTTTGAAATTGAAACTTAGCCTAATATACAGGTTGCATAAGAGTTAACCTCCTGAGAGCTTCCTTGTTCCTCAAACGTGGCCTCTCTCTAAGCTAAACTCAGCATATAAAGGCATTACCTTCCCCCCAGCATGGGACATGACTCCCAGGGATGAGCATCCCTGGCACTGAGGAATTACTACCAAGCACCAACTAGCAATGCAACTGGAAAAAGACATTTGAAGACAAATGAGTTTATATGGCTAAGATAATTCAAAGGGAGTCAGGAGGTCATTCCAGACATTATGCTTATGTACATCTCAACAGAATCTCATTGACTGTCACAGTAAATATTGCCTCAAATAGTGGTGTTCCTGAGGGCTCTGGAGACAACCAGACACTATAGGCAGCATTGACAGTGCAGGAGTTTGATACCTCACCAGTGGGCCCTACTTGGGAATTTATGTTCCCCAGTGTGACAGAGTTGGACTCAGTTGTGGTTTTCCTACACATGGCTCTTCTGCCCCTTCTATTTGAACCTATATTTAGTACTGGAGTTGATAGGTTTATGTCTAAAATACTTAAATCTTTGGGCTTTCCATGTGCCAGTCAGGTCCTGAATCTCAACAGAGTTACAACACCTACTCTCCAGTCCATTGGACTCACCTAGAGCAACTAACAAGGAAATGATGATGCACAACTACAATCCCAAGGAACAAAGAGAGTCAGCAACTGCAAGCAAGATAGTCCCACCCATCTACCCCGTAGGATCTAAGCCTTCTCTCAATTATAGGTAGTGTGGGCATCACCTTCCCTGAATCTTCAGGTTTGGGGAATGAACAATGGACTAGAGTAGATTTACAGTTATTCTACTATAGATTATTGTGATTCTGCCAATGGGAGAACTTTTATCATTGATGTGGAGACAGTGGTCACTGGAGGTTCTGAAGGGTGGGAGAGGGGAAAATAGATTTAATATGGGGGCATTTTCATGACATTGGAATGTCCTGGATGATGTTGCAATGACAGATACAGGCCATTATATATCTTGTTATAGTTTGCAAAATTGTGTGGGAGAGAATTTAAACTATAATGTAGTCTATAATCCACACTTAGTGGCAATTCTCCAATATGTGTTCATCAATTATAATAAATGTACTGTACTAATGAAGGATGTTGTTAATGTGAGAAATTGTGGAAGGGGTAGAGAGTTGGGCATATCGGAATCCCCTACACTTTTCTGTAACATTTATGTAATGTAAGTATATTTAAAAATAAAAAATTTAAAAAAATGGATAGAGAAAAGAACAGTAAAAATTTAAGCAGAGACTTAGAGAACTGAATGACAGCTTGAGACACAGAGATATGCATGTCATGCACAACTCAGATGAAGGGGAGGGTACAGTGGTAGAAGGGGTAGAAAGAATATTTGCAGAAATAGATATAGAAAACTTCCCAAATCTTTTGAAACACATGGATACCCATGTCTAACAAGTACAAGGCATTCTAAACAGAATAAATCAAAACTGACCTACTCTGAGAAATATACTAATCAGAATGACAAATTTATAGATAGAATTCTGAAAGCAGCAAGAGCAAAACAAAACACCACATAAAAGGGATTCCCAATAAAAATTACGTGCTGATTTCTTATTAGAAACCATGGAGGTGAGAAGGCAGTGGAGTGATATGTTAAGGTACTGAATTCTTGCCAGCTAAGAATTCTATATCTGGCAAAATTGTATTTCCAAAATGAGAGTCAGTGTAAGATATTCAGAGACATAGAATTTGAAAGAGTTCATTAGCAAGAGACACACCATATGAGAAATATTAAAGCGAGTTCTTCAGGGTGAAAGGAAAAGCATGAAGGGAGCTTTGGCAGAGAGTCTAGAAATGAAGATTATTAGCAAAAGTAACTAAAAATGTGAAAAGAGGGATATAAATAAGATTCAACATATAAAAGCCAAAAGATAAAATAGATGAGGTAAGTACCGCTTTTACAGTAATAAAATTGAATGCTAATAGATTAAACTACCCAATTAAAAGACAAAGTCTGCTGGAATAGGTTTTAAAAAAGCCATCTATTTGTTGTTTACAAGAGACTCGCCTTATTAATATACCCAAGGATGCAAATAGGTTGAAAGTGAAAGGCTGGAAAATTATATTTTATACATCAGTAAGTGAAGAAATTTTTTAAAATGCTGGATTAGCTATACTTATCTCAGATAAAACAAACTTTAAAGGAAAGCCATCATTGAGACAAGGAAGGACATTATATATTAATAAATGGGGCAATCCACAAGGAAGAGACAATATTCATAAATATTTATGCACCTAACTAGGGTGCCCCCAAATGCTTGAGGCAAACATTGGCAAAGCTGAAGGGAGAAATAGACATCTCTAAAATAATAGTTGGAGACTTCAATACACCACTCTCAACATTGGATACCATCTGGACAGAGGATAAATAAGGAAACAGAGAGCTTGAATAATATGATAAATGAATTAGACCTAACTGGCATATATAGAATATTGCACCCCAAAACAGAAGTATACATTCATGAATTCTTCTCCGGGAGAGACTACATGTTGGGACCCAGAACAGGTCTCAATAAACTTTAAAAGGCTGAAATTATACAATGCACTTTCTCTGATTCTAATGGAATGAACTGGAAATCAATAACAGATGGAAAAAGGGTAAATGCACATATATTTGGAGACTAATCAACACACTCTTAATCAGTGGGTCAAAGAGGAAATTGCAAGAGAAATCAGTAAATATCTTGAATACGTGAAAACAAGGAAACAACATATCAAAACTTTGTGGGATGCAGCAAAGACAGTGCTGGAAGGGAATTTTATAATGCTCAATTCTTACATTTAAAAAGTAGAAAGAGCTAAAATCAAGCACCTAATTTCACACCGGAACAACTAGGAAAAAACCAGCAAACTAATTCCAAACCAAGCAAAAGGAAAGAAAAACGTGGACTAGAGAAGTAATAAATAAAATTGAAAAAAAAAAAAAAAAGCAATAGAGAGAATCACAAAACAAAAACTATGGTTTTTTTAGAAGATCAACAACATCAAAAAAAAACTTTCCCTAGACTGACAAAGAAAAAAAGATAATATGCAAATAAATAAAATCAGAAATGAGAGTGGGACATTACTACTGACCCCACGAACATAAAATGATCATAAGAGGATATTAGGAAAAACTGTATGCCAACAAACTAAACAGCACATACAGAATGGTCAAATTCCTAGAAACTCACAACCAATCCACTCTACCCCTAGAAAAAATAGAAACCTCAACAAACCAATCACAAGTAAGAGATTGAAACTGTTATAAAAAACCTCCCAAAAATGAAATGCCCAAGACCCAATGTCTTCACTGGTGAATTCTACCAATCATTCAAAGAAGATATAATCCAAATCTTGCCCAAATTCTTCCAAAAATTGAGCAGGAGGGAATGCTACCAAACTCTTTCTATGAAGCCATCTCCCTAATACCAAAGCCAACTAAAGATTCTATGAAAAATGAAAATTACAGATCAATTTCTGTAATGAATATGACACAAAAATCCTCAACAAAATACCTGCCAATTGATTCCAAAAGCACATTAAAAATCACAATCAAGTGGGTGTTATCATGGGTATGTAAGGAAGGTTAATCAGAAGAAAATCAGGGGAAACGGACTTTGGCCCAGTGGTTAGGGCGTCCGTCTACCATATGGGAGGTCCGCGGTTCAAACCCCGGGCCTCCTTGACCCGTGTGGAGCTGGCCCATGCGCAGTGCTGATGCGCACAAGGAGTGCCGTACCACGCAAAGGTGTCCCCCGCGTGGGGGAGCCCCACGCGCAAGGAGTGCGCCCATGAGGAAAGCCGCCCAACATGAAAAGAAAGTGCAGCCTGCCCAGGAATGGCACCGCCCACACTTCCCGTGCCACTGACGACAACAGAAAGTGGACAAAGAAACAAGACGCAGCAAATAGACACCAAGAACAGACAACCAGGGGAGGGGGGGAAGTTAAATAAATAAATCTTTAAAAAAAAAAAAAAGAAGAAGAAAATCAGTGTAATACATCACTTTGATAAACTGAAGAAGACAAACTATATGATCACCTTGGTTGACAGAAAAAGCATTTGGCAAAATTCAGCATCCTTCCTTGATAAAAAGTCTCAAAGATAGGAATAGAAGGAAACATTCTTATCATGATAAAGTGCATTTATGAAAAACCCACAGCTAACATTGTACTCAATGGTAAAAGACTGAAAGCCTTCCTGCTGAGATTGGAAAAAAGGAAAAGATGCCCATTGTCACCACCGTTATTTAATATTGTGCTAGAAGTTCTAGCTAGAGAAATTAGGCAAGGAAAATAAATGAAAGCCACCTAAATAAGAAAGGAAGAAGTAAAACCATTGCTGTTAGATGATGATATGATCCTATACCTAAAAATCCTGCCAAGTCCCCAACAAAATTACTAGAGTTAATAAAGAAGTTCAGGAAAGTGGTGGGATACAAGATTAGCATATAAAAATCAATAGCGTTTTGATACACAACTAATGGACAATCTGAGGATGAAGTCAGGAAAAAATTCATTTACCATAGCGACTAAAGATTCCAATATTTACACATAAACTTATCCAAGAATACAAAGGACCTGTATTCAGAAAACTACAAAAAATTGCTTAAAAAACCCAAAGAATACCTAAATAAATGGAAGGACAGTCTGTATTCAAGGATTGGAAGACTAAACATCATGAAGATGTCAGTTCTACCCAAACTGATTTACAGATTCAAGGCAATCCCAATAAAATTTTCAACAGTCATTTTTGCAGAAATGGAAAAGGCAAACATCAAATGTATTTAGAAGGGTAAGGTGACTTGAATGGCCCAAAATGTTTTTAAAAAGAAGAATGTATTTAGAGGACTATCACTTCCTGACTTTAAGGCATATTACTTAGCTACAGTCATAAAGAAAACAGCATGATATTGGCATAAAGATAGACATATTGACCAATGGAATCAAATTGAGAGTTCAGAAATAGACCCTCATACCTATGGTCAAGTAATTTTTGATAAGGCTGTCATATTCAGCCAGCTGGATCACAACAATCTATTCAAGAAATGGTGCTGGGAATTTGGATATCCAATAGGCAAAAGAAAGAGGACCCCCACATCACACTTTATACAAAAATTAACTCAAGGTGGATCAAAGACCTAATTATTAAAGTTAGAACCATGAAACTCCTAGAATATAATATAGGGAAACATCTTCAAGATCTGGTGGTAGGTGGTGGTTTCTAAAATCTCACTCTCAAAGAATGAACATTTTAAAAAATATTAAATAAATGGGACTACCTAAAAATTAAACTCTTTTATGCTTCAAAGGTCTTTGTTAAGAAGAAGAAAATTCAGTCTACTCAATGGGAGAAAATATTTGGAAACCACATATCCCATAAATGTTTCATTTCCATGTTATACAAAGAGATCACACAACTCAACTATAACAAGACAAGCAACCCATTTAAAAAATGGGCTAAAGACCTGAATGGACATTTTTCTAAAGAGGAGATCCAAATGACCAAAAAGCACATGAAAAGATGTTTAAAACCACTAGTTATTAGGAAATATATATCAAAACTACAATGAGATATCATTCTACACCACATAGAATTCCATTAAAAATGTTAAAAAAATTTTTATCCAGGAGAAAATTTAAACTATAATGTAAACTATAATCCACACTTAATGGCAATACTCCAATATGTGTTCAACAATTGTAACAAATGTACCACACTAATGAAAGATGTTGTTAATGTGGGAAAGTGTGGGAGGGGCAGGGAGTGGGACATCTGAACTCCTCTACTTTTTTATGTATCATTTAAGTAATCTAAATATATTTTTAAAAGTAAAATATTTTTAAAAATTAGAAAGTTAAAAAGAGTTATTTTACACTGCAAATGCTGAAGAGGATGTGGAGAAATAGAAACACTTCTCCACTACTGGTGGGAGTGTAATATGGTGCAAGGTCTGTGGAGGACAGTTTGGCAGTTCCTTGGGAAGCTAAATATATGACTGTCATATGATTTGGCAATCCTGCTGCTAGGAATATATTCAGAGGAACTGAGAGCAGGGACATGAACAGACATTTACACACCAATCTTACATTAGCATTTTAACAATTGCCAAAAAAATGGAAACAACCCAAGTGTCCATCAACCAATGAATGGATAAATAAAATGTTGGAACAGACATATGGTGGAACACTATTCAGCTGTAAGAAGAAATGAATTTGGGATGCATATGACACCCTGGATGAATCTTGACGACATTATGTTGAATCAAATAAGCCAGAGAAGGACAAATACTATATGGTTACACTAATAGGAGCTATATATTTTGAGTAAGCACATGGAGTTAAATTCTTTAGTATGAATTACTAAGAGATTGAATGAGGGTTGAGAAGGGGGAGCTGATGCTTAATGTGCATAACATTTTTAATAAGATTGTAAATGTGTGGAAATGGAAAGAGTTGATGGTGACATATTATAGTGAGTATAACTAACAATGTAGATATATAAAGGTGACAGTGGTTAAAAGGGGTATTCTAGGTCTGTGTGTATTGAAAGAATACTAGAGGATAATCTAGGGACCATACAACAGAAAGAAGTCTGTGGTGGATGAGCATTGTTGTTAATAGTACAAATACAAAATGTTTTTCTATGAACTAGAGCAAAACAGGTTCAGAATATGATGATGTATGGGAAAAACACAACTTATAGAACTTATGGTCTATTGTTAACAGTAATATTGTAATATTTTTACAGCAATGGCAACAACTGTACTATATCAATGTGAAGGATCAAGAATAGCATAGTATAAGTGGGTATAGGATTTTTCTCCTTGGAGCTATGAAAACACTTTAAAGTTGACTGGTGGTGATGACAGCACAACTGAGTGTACATTTTGGGGGGTGAAACTGAGAGCCGCTGAGTATACATTTTGGGTGGGCCATACAAGGCACAGGGCTGTACAACATAGTGAACCTGTGGTGGATGATGGACTGTGGTTAACAGTACAAACATGAGAACATACTCTCATGAACTATAACAAAGATATATTACTAATATGTGGTGTTAATAATAGGGATGTTTATGGAGAAAATGAACCAAATATGAACTATGGACAATAATTAGAGATAGTTTGAAGGTGCTCTTTTATGACTTGTAACAAATGTTCCACAATAATACAGGGTGTTGGTGGTGGAAGGATGTATGGGGATCCTGTATGTTATGCATGGCTGGTTTGTAAACTCACAGCTTCCTTTAAAAATGTGCAGGGTCATGGGGATGTTGCCTATTTTATCCTTAGAAAAATGCTGTATACCACAGAAACAACAAAATTTCCTTGTGAGGTATACTGTTGTACTCTTGGGCTTCTCTGAATGTATATGTTAAGAACTTTACATGAGAAGAAAGGAAAATATATAATTTAAGTTCTACCTGCCAATTAACATAACCCTGATTAGGAAGTGTATTAGACAAAGGTGTTCCGATGCAAAATACCAAAAATCTGTTGGCTTTTATAAAGGGTATTTATTTGGTGTGGAAGCTTACAATCATAAGGCCTAATGAATCTACCTCAAAGTGCTGTAAGAGGTATTTCTCACCCAAATCATTGACTATATGTGGAGCAAAATGGCAGGTGAAGTCTACAAGGGTTTAACATTCCTTCTTCTCTTCTTAAGCTCCATGGTCCTAGATCTTTCCAATCTCAGCTATAGGCTGGTAAAAAGCTTATCTCATTTCCCAGAGCTCGTTGCTCTCCAGGCTCAGCTGCAGCTGTGGGCTACTAAGTTCATCTATCTTCCCAGGGCCTCTGCTGTGTCTCCAGAGATGTCTCTATTCTTCTTTGTTCTTCTCCTGTGTGTTCACTTCCTGGGACTCCAGCTCAAAACTCTCACCTCCTTTCTCTGCCATTCAAGGGGGTGGGGACTCAATGTCCTTCTGAGGTGGCCCAATCAAAGCCTTAATCATTATTTAATCAAGTAAAGGTAAAACCTCTGAATCCAATATTATCTAATATGCCCTGAAGAAAAGACCAGTTCACAAACATAATCCAATATCTATTTTTGGAATTCATAAACAATATCAAACTGCTACAGAAAGTATAGGTAGGATATGGTCAGGTATCCTGATAGGGCCTTTTGAACATCTTGAAAGTTATATAGCTAGATACATATATGGGATATTAAGGGTATCCAGGTTGCCATATGTATACTTTCTGGATAGAAGCCCACAGGGTAGTTATCAAAATATTAAATTTTCCTCCTGGAAAAGTCTTGCTACTTTCTCAAATACGATGGCAAAAGATCTGAATTATAAACCCTTGTCTGATAAAAGAAAATAGGCCAGTAAGCCAAGCTCTCAGTCCTAAGGTTCACACTGAAGGATCTTATTCCTGTAATAATGAAATTAAGACTAAGTGTAATTAATGCCTAGGAGTTGCCTCCTGAAAGCCTCTTTCTTACATGTGTCCTCTCTCTAAGCCAAACTGCAAACAAACTCATTATCTCCACACAACCACCCCCCAACATGGGACATGACTCCCAGCAATGAGTCTCCCTGGCACCAAAGGATTATTACCGTATGTCAATCACTGATATATTTGGAGAAAAACCTTGACCAAAAGGAAGAAATATGAAATAAAATAGGGGTTTTATGGCTAAGTGATTTCAAAATGATTCAGGAGTTCATCCTAGAGGTTATGCTTATGCAGATCTCAGCCAGACTTCACAAACTGACACAGTAAACAAAGCCTCAAACAAAAGCACTCCTGAAGGCTCTAGGGAAGTCTGGTCTCCAGCTGCAAACCACATGACCTCATGAAATCAATACCCCCTTAGAAGTGCCTATCTGGGAATATAAGTAAATCTATTTTTTCCAGTATAACATAGTATACTCATTTATAAATTCCCTAATCATGATTTTTCTACTCCTTTTATCTGAACCTATAATTTTCAATTTACCTAGGTATCTTTTTCAGAGACTTAAAGTCTTTGGGTTGCTCATATTGCCAGATGAACCCTGAAAAACAGCAGATAGCAGTCAACTCCCAATCTCCAGTTCTTCTGGCTTGCCCTGGAAAACCAACAAAATGATGAAGATAGACTGACTCTACCCCCAAAAAGAGGAGTATCATTAACTACAAGCAAAACAACTCCATTCCTTTGCCCCATGGTGCCTACATTCCTTTTCAGCCTGAACAGTCATAGCAGACATGCCCCAAACTTGTAAGATTGAGAAATGAACAAAAATGGGGGTGGGTGAGTGGAGGGTAACCACTGGCAAAAGCAGATCTATTGATATTGTAATTATTACCTTGTGTTTATTGAGTAACTATGACATTGATATAAATTTTAAAAATAAAAATATGCAGGAGCAGATGTGGTTCAAGTGGTTGAGTGCCCATCTCCCACATGAGAGGTCCTAGATTAGGTTCTCAGTGCCTCTGGAAAAAAACAAAAAAATAACAAGCAAAACAAATGAAAAACCAACTCAGGGAAGTCAGTGTGACTCAGTGGTTGAGCATTGTCTTCCCATATACAAGATACCAGGTTCAGTCTCCATCCCCCCAAGTACCTCAAAAAATGCATATAGTAATAAGCACAAAATAAACATAAATTTTAATAAAAGAACCATTTTTTCTTTACTTTCTAAAAAATCAGTTAGCCATACATATGAGGGTTGATTTCTGAGCTCTGAATTCAATTCAATTCAATTATTTTTTTAAAAATTAATTTATTAAAATATATCACCCACGCACAAACATACATAAACAATAAGTGCATAGCAATAGTTGCAGACTTAAAAAATAAACATATATAACACCATGCAAGACTTTCATAATTCACCCTACCACCAACACCTTGCTTGCATTTTGTTAAATCTTTTTAACTAATGGTTAAGGAACATTGTCAAAATATTACTACTAACCAAAGTATTTTCTCCCCAACCATCCCTATTATTATTATCTTTATATCATTTATATATGAACATACATAAAGAATTAAGTGTACAGTAAATGTAGTGAACTTACAAAGCAAACATGCATAACATCATACAGGGGACCCATACGTCAACCCTCCACCAACACTTTACATTGTCATGAGACATTTGTTACAAATTATGAAAGAATTTTGTCAAAATCTTACTACTAATTATTGTCCTTTTCTTATATTTGGTGTGTTTTCCCCCAACCTACTCTATTATTGCTTTTAAATATATTTTTTATGACAGAAGTTGTAAACTTACAAAAACAATCATATGCATGTGCAGAATTCCCAAGCAACACTCCTCTATCAGAATATGATGATGCACACCACACTGGTGGAATATTTGTTACAGATAAGATTATAATCTGATTGTTACCACATCCACAGTGTACATTTGGGTCACATTTTCCATGTTGCCCCATTATCAACATAGTACATCTTTTATATAGATGCCAGAATATTATATTATTATTGCTAACCACATTCCATAGGTCACTCCAGTTGAATTTATTCCATGCGGTCCCAACACCCTGCAGTAATGATGAATGTTTGCTCAAACTCACAAAGGACACTATTGCATCTATGCCATCAACCACTATTTTCATCCAACTCTTGGTTTACTGTGCTATTCAGTTCCTAGATTATTCCTGAGTATTCTGTCAATTGGCATTTATATCCCTAGACTACCATTTTCAGTCACATCCCCATTTATAAACTACCTGCTACTATTTGTTACCATCCACTCTATACATTTCCACACTTCCACAGTAAAACTAATTAAAACTTCTACATATATTAAAAACCAGTTACCCATCTCAGTCCTCTTATCTGTTGAAGAACCCACCACCTACCACCAGGCCTTGAAGATATTTTCCTTGAAGTTTTATGGTTTCTTGCTTTTGTTTTTAGGTTTTTTATCCATTTTGAGTTAATTTTTGGATAAGGTGTGAGTTACGGGTCCTCTTTCCTTCTTTTGGCTATGGATGTCCAGTTCTCTCAGCACCATTTTGTTGAATGGAATGTTCTGCCTGAGCTGTGTGATTTCACAGGCTACTAAAAAATCATTTGACCATACATGTGAGGGTCTGTTTCTGAAACATTGGTTTGGTTCCATTGGTCTATATGTCTGTCTCTATGACAGTACCATGCTGTTTTTACCATTGTAGCTAGGTAATATGATTTCAAGTCTGGAGATTAGGGTTCGCTTTTCATTTTTATGATGTTTCTGGCTATTCAGGACCCTTTACCCTTCCAAATAAATTTGATAATCTTGTTTTCAATTTTAAGAAAAATGCTGGTGGAATTTTTATCAGGATTGCATTGAATCTGTATATCAATTTGAGTAGAATTGACACCTTAATGATATTTAGTCTTCCAATCCATGAGTATGGAATGCTCTTCCAGTTATTTAGGCCTTTTTAAATTTCTTTTAACATTGAGTTGCAGTTTTCTGCATACAAGTACTTTACCTCGTTGGTTAAGTTTATTCCAGTCTATTTGAGTTTTATCTGTCATATTTTATTTTCACCACTCTTTTGACACTTTTACTTACTGTTATTGATATAATCTTCATTTCTAGACTCTCTTCCAGGCCTCTCTCTCCTGTCTTTTCTTTTCAGGCTCTAGCACACCCTTGAGTATTTCCTGAAAATCTGGCCTCTTGCTTAGAAATTCTCACAGTTTCTGTTTATCTGTGAATATTCTAATTTTGCCCTCAGTTTTGAAAGATAGCCTTCCTGGATATAAGATTCTTGGCTGGAACTTTCTCTCTTGTAGTATCTTAAATATATCAGATCACTGTCTTTTTGCCTCCATGGTTTCTGGTGAGAAATCAGCATTTAATCTTATCTGGAATCCCTTATATGTTATGCATTGCTTTTTTCTTGCTGTTCTCAGAATTCTCTCTTTGTCTTTGGCATTTGACATTCTAATTAGTATGTGTCTTGGAGTTGGTCTATTCAGATTTTTTTGGATGGGAATATGTTGTGCTTCTTCAACACAGATATTTTTGTCCTTCAGTAGGGTTGGGAAATTTTCTACCATTATTTATTCGAATATTCCTTCTGCCCCTTTTCCTCTCTCTTCTCCTTCTGGGACACATATATTTGCATGCCTTTTGCTGTAATTTAGTTCCCTGAGACCTTGTTCAATTTTTTCCATTCTTTTCACCATTTGTTCTTTTGTATGTTCACTTTCAGAAGCTATTTCTTGAACTCACCAATCCTTTCTTCTGCCTCCTCAAATCTGCTATTATATGATTCCAATGTTTTTTAAATTTCATTGAGTGCACCTTTCATTCCCATAAGATCTGCTATTTTTCTATGTATGCGTTCAAATTCTTCTTTATGCTCATCCAGTGTCTTCTTAATATCCTTAATCTCTTTAGCCATCTCATTGAATTTATTAAGGAGATTTGTTTGAACATCTATGTTTAGATGTCTCAACTCCTTTATGTCAGCTGGAGTCTTATCTTGTTCCTTTAACTGGGCCGTATCTTCCTGTTTCTTGGTGTGGGTTGTATCAATTGGTTTTTATGTCTGCCCTTGTGCTAATAACATGCTATTTTTTAAAAAAATCACAACAATTTTAAATTGAATGTCAAACTTAGCCTTATTTAATACCACTTTGTTGTATATACCATGATTATATTTCTTTTCTCTTACATTTTTCCGCTGGAATTAGTAATAGACTCTCTCCCCTATTTTTTTTTAACTTAAAAAAATTGAAGTATATCATTTATACATGAACATGCATAAGCAGTAAGTGTATAGTAAAGATTGTGAACTTACAAAATAAACATACATAACATTACACAAGGGTTTCATACATCACCCCTCCACCAACTCGTTGCATTGTTGTGAAACATTTGTTACAAACTATGAAAGAGCATTGTCAAAATATTACTACCAACTATAATCCTTGTCTTACATTTGATGTATTTTCCCCCAACCTATACTATTTTTAAAAAATATATTTTTGTAACAGATATTGTGAACTTGCAAAACAATCATACAGATATGTAGATTTCCCTTACAATTCCACACCATGGTGGAACATTTTTTACAGATTATAAGACAATATCATCAGACTGTTACCACCAATCATGGTCCATAACATACATTTAGCACACTTTTTCCCATACACCTACATTATCAGCACAATACAGCTTTGGCATAGATGCAAGAATATTATAGTATTGCTGTTAACCACAGTCTATAGGTCATACCAATTGTAGTTTTCCTATGTTTCTCCATATTCGCATCTCCCTGCAATAGTGATGCACATCTGTTCTAGCTCACAGAAGGACTCTCCTGCATTTGTACCCTTAACCACAATTCTCATCCACCTCTGGGTTTATTGTGTTATTCAGTCCCTAGATTATTCTTTAGCTTTCTTTTTATTGACATTTACTTCCCCAGACTACCTTTTTCAGTCACAATCCCATTTATAAACCAGTTCTACTCACTATAATTTGTTACTATCAATCCTATCCATCTCCATACTTATACAGACAAGTTAATTAAAACTTCTACATACATTAAGCATGCTAGATTTTCTCAACCCTCCTCTTATCTCCTAATAACCTATGCTCTAGGTTTTAATTCATGTGTTTATTATTTGTATTTAATTCATATTAATGAGACCATGCAATATGAATGCAATATTTGTCCTTTTATGTCTGGCTTACTTCACTTAGTATGTCTTCAGGACTCATCCATGTTATTACATATGTGCCAATTTCATTTCTTCTTCCTGCAGCATAGTATTCCATCATATGTATATACCACATTTTGTTTATCCATTCATTGGTGGATGGACATTTGGGTTGTTTCCATCTTTTGGCAATTGTGAACAAGGCTGCTATGAACATTGGTGTGCAGATATCTATTTGTGTCATAGTTTTTATTTCTTCTGGATGTATTCCTAGTTGAGGAATTGCTGGATCATATGGCAGTTCTATATTTAGTTTCCCGAGGAACTGCCAAACTGTCTTTCACAGAGGCTGCCCCATTTTACACTCCCACCAACAGTGAAGGAGTGTTCCTATTTCTCCACATCTTCTCCAGCACTTATTGTTATCTGTTTTTTTATTAATGGCCTTTCTATGTGGTGTTAGAGGATATCTCATTGTTTTAATTTGCAATTCCCTAATAGTTAGTGATATGGAACATTCTTTTATGTGCTATTTGACTATTTGTATTTCCTCTTCAGAGAAATGTCTATTTAAATCTTTTGGCCATTTTTAATTGGATTGCTTACTCTCTTATTGTTGAGTTGTGTGATCTCTTTATATAGAATGGAAATAAAATGCTTATCAAACAAGTGGTTTCCAAATATTTTCTCCCATTGACTGGGCTGCCTTTTCACCTTCTTGATGAAGTCCTTTGAATCACAAAAGTGTTTAAGTTTGGGGAGGTTCCATTTATGGGACTTAAGGTGTAAGGCTTAAGAATCCACCACCTACCACCATGTCTTGAAGATGTTTTCCTACATTTTCTTCTAGGATCTTTATTGTACTTCCTTTTATATTTAGGTCTTTGATCCATTTTGAGTTTATATTTGTATAAGGTAGTGAGATAGGGACCTTCTTTCTTTCTTTTGACTATGCATATCCAGTTCTCCCAACACCATTTGTTGAGTAAACTGTTTTGCCCCATCTGGGTGGGCTTGACAGGCTTGTCAAAAATCATTTGGCCATAGATGTGAGGGTCTGTTTCTGAACCACCAATTCAGTTCTATTGGTCTATGTGTCTATCTTTATGCTAATACCATGCTGTTTTTACCATTGTAGCTAGGTAATATTATTTAAAGTCTGGAAGTGAGAGTCCTCCAACTTCACTTTTCCTTTTTAAAATGTTTCTGGCTGTTCGGGGCCTCTTACCCTTCCAGATAAATTTGATAATTCTGTTTTCCATTTGCTTAAAAAATGCTGGAGTAATTTTTATTTGGATTGCATTGAATCTATATATCAATTTAGGTAGAATTGACATCTTAATGATATTTAGTTTTCCAGTCCATGAGCATGGAATGTTCTTCCAATATTTAGGTCTTTTAAAATTTCTTTTGGCAACACATTATAGATTTCTGAATACAAGTGCTTTGCATCCTTGGTTAAGGTTATTCCTAAATATTTGATTCTTTTAGTTGCCATTGTAAATGGAATTTTTTTCCTGATTTCCTCTTTAGATTGTGCATTATTAGTGTATAGAAACACCACTGATTTTTGCATATTGATCTGGTATCCTGGCACTCTACTGCAATCATTTATTAGCTTTAGCAGCTTTGTTTTAGATTTTTCGGGACTTTATAGGTATACAATCGTATCATCCACGAATAGTGAAAGTTTTAATTCTTCCTTTCTGATTTGGATGCCTTTTATTTCTTTTTCTTGCCTGATTGCCCTAGCTAGAAACTCTAGCACTATATTGAACAACACTGATGACACTGGGCATCCTTGGCTTGTCCCTGATCTCAACAGGAAAGCTTAGTCTTTCAGCATTGAGTACAATGTTAGCTGTGGGTTTTTCATATATGGCCTTTATCAGGTTGAGAAAATTTCCTTCAATTCCTATTTTTTTTATAGTATTTTTTATCAAGTATTTTTTTATAGTATTTTTTGTCAAATGCCTTTTCTGTGTCAATTGATAATGTCAAGTGATTTTTCTTCTTTGACTTATTAAATGTGGTGCATTATGCCAATTGATTTTCTTGTGTTGAACTAGCCTTGCTTGAGTGGTATAAAACCCACTTGATCATGATGGATAATTCTTTAAATGTGTTGTTGGATTCGATTAACAAGTATTTTATTGAGGATTTTTGCATCTGTATTCATTAGAGAAGTGGGTCTGTAATTTTCTTTTTTTGTAATGTCTTTAGCTGGCTTTGTTAATAGGGTGATATTGGCTTCATAGAATGAGTTTGGTAGCATTCCTTCTTGTTAAATTTTTTTTGAAGAGCCTGAATAATATTGGTATTAAGTCTTCTTTGAATGCTTGGTAGAACTCATCTGTGAAACCATCTGGTCCTGGGCTTTTGATTTGGGGAGCTCTTTGATGTCTGTTTCAATATCTTTATTTGTGATTGGTTTGTTGAGGTCTTCTATTTCTTCTACCATCAGTGTAGGTTGTTTGTGCCATTCCTAGGAGTTTTTCCATTTCATCTATGTTGTCTAGTTTTTTAGTGCAAAGTTATTCATAGTATCCTCTTATGAGCTCTCTTATTTCTGTGGGGTCAGTAGTAAGGTTCACCTTTTCATTTTATATTTCATTTATTTGCATCTTTTCTCCTTTTTTCTTAAGTCAGTCTCACTAAGGGTTTGTTGATTTTGTTAATCTACTTGAAGAACCAACCTTTGGTTTTGTTAATTTTCTCTATTGTTTCCTTGTTCTCAATTTCATTTATTCCTGCTCTGATCATTTTTATTTCATTCCTTATACTTGCATTGGGATTAGTTTGCTCTTCTTTTTCTAGTTCCTCCAGCTGTGTAGTTAGGTCACTGATTTTAGCTCTTTCTTCTTTTTTAATGTGAGCATCGAGGACTATAAATTTTCCTTTCAACACTGCCTTCACAGCATCCCATATGTTTTGATATGTTGTATTCTCATTGTAATTCATCTAGAGATATTTATTGAGTCCTCTTGAAATTTCTTCTTTGACCCACTGATTATTTAAGAGTGTGTTATTTAATCTCCATATATATGTGAATTTTCCCTTTATTTGCCACTTGTTGATTTCCATCTTTATTCACTGTGATCAGAAAATGTGCTTTGTACAATTTTGATTTTGTTGAATTTACTGAGATCTGCTTTGTGACCCAACATAGGGTCTATCCTGGAGAAAAATCCATGAGCACTTGAAAAGAATGTATATCCTGCTGTTTTGGTGTGCAATGTTCTGTATATGTCTATTAGGTTTAGTCCATTTATCATATTATTCAAGCTCTCTGTTTCTTTATTGATCTTCTGCCCAGATGTTTTATCCAATGCTGAGAGTGCTATATTGAAGTCTCCAACTATTATTGTGGAGATGTCTATTTCTCCCTTCAGTTTTGCCAGTGTTTGCCTAATGTATCTTGGTTAGGTGCATATATATTTATGATTGTTATTCCTTTCTGGTGCATATATATTTATGATTGTTATTCCTTTCTGGTAATCATCTCTTTTATTAATATGTAATGTCCTTCCTTGTGTCTAATAGCAGTTTTGCCTTTAGTCTATATCATTTGATGTAAGTATAGCTACCCCAGCTTTTATTTTGGTTACTGCATGCATGGAATATCTTTTCCAACCTTTCACTTTCAATTTATTGGTACCCTTGAGTCTAAGGTGAGTCTCTTGCAGATAGCATATAGATGGCTCATATTTTCTCATCCATTCTGCCAGTCTGTGTCTTTTGATCCATTAACATTCAATGTTATTACTGTAAAGCCAGTTCTTATTTCATCCATTTTGATGTTTGCATTTTAACTGTCATTTTATTTTTGACACTTTAGGTTACTGTCACTGATACAGTTATCATTTCTAGATTCTCTGCCAGGCCTCTCTGTTCTTTTTCTTTTCATGCTGTAACATTCCCTTTAGTATTTCCTGCAAAGCTGGTCTTTTTGTTATAAACTCTCTCAGTTTCTGTTTATCTATGAATATTCTAATCTCACCCTCATTTTTAAAAGATAATCTTGCTGGGTATAAACTTCTTAGTTGGCAGTTCTTCTCCTGCAGTATCTTAAATATATCACACCAGTGCCTTCTTGCCTCCATAGTTTCTGATGAGAAATTGGCACTTAATATTATTGGATATCCCTTATATATTATACATTGCTTTTCTCTTGCTGCTCTCAGAATTCTCTCTTTGTCTGTGGCATTTGAAATTCTGATTAGTATGTGTCTCAGAATTGGTCTATTTGGATTTATTCAGATGGGAGTACATTGTGCTTCTTGGACATGGATATCTGTCCTTTAATAGGGTTGGGAAATTTTCTGCCATTATTTCTTCAAATATTCCTTCTGTGCCTTTTCCCTTCTCTTCTCCTTCTGGAACATCCATGACATGGATGTTTGCACATCTCTTGCTGTCATTTAGTTCTCTGAGACCCTGTTCAATTTTTTCCATTCTTTTCTTCATCTGTTCTTTTGTTTGTTTTCTTTTGGAGGTCATGCCTTTGAGTTTGCTGATCCTTTCTTCTGCTTTCTCAATCTGCTGTTATATGCCTCCAGTGTACTTTTTTTCATAATTAATTTTTAAAAATTAAAGTTAGTAGATCACAAGGAATGTTACATTAAAAAACAAAAAAAAAAACAAAAAGCATAAGAGGTTCCCATATAACCCACTCCCAACCCCCCACCACATCATTTTTGTAAATTGTATTTTTTTGAGGATATATGCATCACACACAAAAATATTACATTAAAAAATATAAGAGGGAAACGGACTTTGGCCCAGTGGTTAGGGCGTCCGTCTACCACATGGGAGGTCTGCGGTTCAATCCCCGGGCCTCCTTGACCCATGTGGAGCTGGCCCATGAGCAGTGCTAATGCGTGCAAGGAGTGCCCTGCCACACAGGCGTGTCCCCCACGTAGGGGAGCCCCACGCGCAAGGAGTGCACCCATAAGAAGAGCCGGCCAGCACGAAGGAGGGAGCAGCCTGCCGAGGAATGTCGCCGCCCACACTTCCCGTGCCGCTGACGACAACAGAAGTGGACAAAGAAATAGGACCCAGCAAAAAGAAACAGACAACCAGGGGAGGGGAGGGGAATTAAATAAATAAAAATAAATCTTTAAAAAAATATATATATATATATATAAGAGGTTCCTGTATACCCCACCCCCTACCCCACTCCTCCCACTCCAACAACCTCCCCCATCATTGTGGCACACTCATCACACTTGGTGAACACATTTTGGGGCATCCAGTGTATTTTTAATTTCATTTATTGCACCTTTCATTCCCACAAGGTCTGCTATTTTTCTATGTATGCTTTCAAATTCTTCTTTGTGCTCATCCAATGTCTTCTTAATATCCTTAATCTCTTTAGGCATCTCATTAAATTTTTAAAGGAGAATTGTTTGAATATGTAACATTAGTTGCCTCAACTCATTTATGTCATCTGCAGGCTTATCTTGTTCCTTTATTTGGGGCATCTCTTCCTGTTTCTTGGTATGGATTGTAATTTTTTGTTGGTGTTTCTGCATCTGGCTTGCTAGATGTATTTATTCTGTGTGCAGTTACTCCCTTTAGTTTAGGGATTTCTTATCTTTTTTTTTCCTTGCTGGTTGTGTAGTAGGAGCCAAGAATGTAGTTTGTGCTGTAAGCTATTCAGGCTGAAGCTGCCCACATTGCCCCAGGAAGTGAAGAAGCTTCTCCCACTTTTCTCCTCTGTCAGGGGTAGGGGCAGAGCTGCAGCCATGTATAATAATTCAAGTTGGGCACAACAAGACTGTATGTAGTCATCTGGAAACACTGATGAAGCTTTACACCCCTTCCTTCCCTACCTTAGGCAGGGATAGTTTTGGTCAGCAATCTATGCTGTGTGGGTCCAAAATGAACCACAGTTACTCAGGTAAACTGATGTAGCACCAGAACCTCTCCCTGCTGGGGGTGGGAGTGGGCCCTCTGGAGTGCCCAGCAATCTAATCTTTGTGGGTCAACTACACCTGCAGTTACCCTGAGAGGCAAAGGGAGTACTGTCCCTTCTGCCCTTTACGGGGTGGGAAGAGAACCACAAATGCTCAACAGTTTGGTCCTGTAGGTTGAAATCACTCACCATTGCCTGGAGAGTCAGAGGAAGCACCAGCCCCCTCCTAACCAGTAGGGCGGTGGGGGTGGTTCTATGGGCACTCAACGGTTCATTCCCTTTAAGTCAAGGATACCTGTCATTGCCTAGAAAGGCTAAGGAAACACCAGCCCCCTTCTAACTCTTAAGGCATGGAGTTGGAGCCACAGGCACCCAACAGTTCAGTTCCTCTTGCCTGAAAGTACCCACCATTGTCCAGAGAGGCTGTGGAGACACCAGACCCCTCCTATCCTATCAGGGGTGGGGATGGATTCATAGGCATCCAATAGTTCAGTCCATCCAGGTCAAAAGTCTGCCATTTCCCAAAAAGGCTGTGAAAACACCAGCCTCTTTCTTTCCTATTGGGGATGAGGGTGGGTCCACAAGTACCCACCAGTCTAGGCTGTGTGGGCCAAAACACCTGCAGTTACCCAGAGAGGCTGGGCAAACACAGTCCATCTCTTGTCCTATTGGGGATGGAAGTGGAGCCACAGGTGCCCAACAGTCAGGCTTGTGCAGGCCAAAACTGCCTGAAGTTGCCCTGAGAGGTTGAGGCAACACTATACCCCTGCTATCCTGTAGGGTAAGGTGGAGATCAGCTCAAAGGCACTCAACAAACCTGTTTGTGTTGGCTGAAAACTCCCGCCCTTTCCTGGAGAGGTTGGGATACCCAGCACCTCTCCTTTTCTCTTGAGGTGCAGGGCTGCAGCCCCAGGTGTCTGACTAGCCTGTGCCAATAAAGAGCACTTGCAGTTGCCTGGAGAGCCTGGTGCAGGTCCTGCCAGCTTCCTCTCTGCTGGGAGTGGGGCTGAAGCCCAGGCTAAGGCTGCAGTCAGTTCTTGCAGGAATGAAGCCAGTCCCTAACTTCACTGGATTTCAGTTAACCCTGCTTCCCCTTATGCCAGGGATGGAGTAAAAATGGCAACTACTGGACTCTTTCCCACTTGGGCACTCACAGACCCTGTGTATAAGATTATACATTAGCCAGCTGAGTCCATTAATCAGTAGCTGAGGTCAATGGACAACTGCCTTTTCCTCCATTTATGGGAAATGGGGCTTCCAACTCCAGCCACAGAATAGCTCCTGAGGTCACTTGTGCCCCTAGAGTAGGATGGGTCCCAGCCTCTGTGGTGTGGCTTGCAGCTTCCCAGAGAGGTGGTGTAGGTCCCCCAAGCTTCCTCCCTGCCAGAGGTGGGACTGGGGTTTAGGCTAGACCAGCAATCCAACCTGGGTGGAAAGAAGCCAGTCCTTACAAGCACTGTGATTTTCAGACAGTGCTGCTTCCCCTCGTGCCTGGGGCAGAGTCAAAATGGCAGCCACTGGCTTCCCTCTGACCTGGACAGGCTCAAAGTTTAGATGTTCCTAAGATTCTTCTTCAGCCTGCTGAATCCACTAATCAGTAGCTGAATTCGGTGCCACACTGTGTCTTCCTCCCATTTTTATTGGGAGAAATGGAACTTCCAACTCTGACTATGGAATAGCTCCCATGATGGCTTGCATGCCCTGGACACTGACCTCCACAGCATGGAAGGCTCTACTCATGATTCCTCTGTGCAGATGGGCAGTCTCCTGCTTTCACACTCTCAAGGATGTTGCAGGATACTCTTCTAGTCTCCTGCACCCTCCGAACAGGTGCTTTAGGTAGCTCTCAGTGACCATCAACTGCCCTGTTTCATGAGCTGACTCCAGGAGCTCCTTACTCTGCCACCATCTTGGCTCCACCCCCGCTCTCCCCTATTTTATCAGGACATTTTGTTTTGAGTCATTGCTACATTACTCAAATATTTCAACAGATCTTTCAAAGGCCTATTAGTAAAATTTCAAGGAGATTAAATTGAATTCTTAGAGAAAAATTTTATCCATGGTTGTCTTTGGAAAACCTTAACTTTCCAGCTCTCCTTCCTCCTTTTCCCTCTCTACTGGCTGCTTTTTAGGTCTGTTAAAGTTACCTGAGTGGTACTTCACTGCTCTATTGCTTTGGATCCTCAAGTTGCTGGATAATTCTCATTGTTGGCATATTCCCTTGTTTTGCTGAGAATATCCCACAGTAGCGTCCTAAAATAAGAATCAAAAGATACAAATTTTAAGAACTTGTATTCCTGGAAAAGAATTTATTTACCCCTCACACCCCATTGATAATTTGCCTGAGTAGACAATTCTGAGTTGAAAATGGTTCTCCTGAGAATTTTAAGGAAATATCCAATTTTATAATATCTAATACTTTTAGAAATATTTGATGGCAGTTGTATTCTATTCTATGGTATATAATTGAATGTTTCTTGTTGATAATGACTGTTTTCCTAAAACCAGAGGCTTTCAGGATCTTCCCTTCTTTGATGTTTTTAAGCTGCCAAATAGATGAAAGTATTTTTCATTTTATGAAATATGTTTGGCTTTTACAATTTGAAATGTGTGCTCTTTCATTCTGGAAAAATTTCTTATAATCTTTTTTTTTTTCAGTCATTGTGGCATATTCATTGCATTTGGTGAATACATTTTGGAGCACTGCTACACCACATGGATTATAGTTTACATTGTAGTTTACACTTTCCCCCAGTCCATTCAGTGGGTTATGGCAGGATATATAATGTCCAGCATCTGTCCCTGCAATATCATTTAGGAAACTCCAAGTCCGGAAAATGCCCCCACATCACAATATCATCTTCCCTTTGATAAATTTTACCCTTGGGTATTTTTTTGGTTGCTTCTTATGTGTGGAACTCGTGGAATAATCCTCTTACTTTTTCCCATTTTTTAAATTCTTCTCATCATTTCCTTCCAATTTTGGAGGAATTTCTTTGGCTTTAATTTTCAATCCTTGTTTTGATTGTTTAATTATACTTATCTTTTCAAAAAATTACCCAGATCTTTTCTTATTCTGAGTTCTTTTTTTCATAGCAGTCTATTCTTGTTTTATAGATGCAGCTTTCCTTATCTCCCTGAAGAAATTAAATATAGTGTTGTAGAACACATATTCCCTGCATTATGTTTGTTTATTGCAGGCACTTTTGTTTGTTTTCTCTCATTCATATTTCTTTCCTCACAGAGGAAAGAAACAGGCCTGTTTCAGACATAAATGCAAATTTTTTACTTTTTTTCACCTGCATATTTAAATGATATCAATGTCATAGCTGATAAAAGGAGAGAAAAATAAGAGAAGTGAAAATTTCTAGGAAGGGACTGGTTAAAGCAAAGTAGTTAAATTCTGTGGTTATGTGGATCTTCACACTTCCCTACTTTATCTAGTTATCATTTTATAAAAATGAAACTGAACTATAAGTTAAATAGCCAATAAACATATTGTTATAGAAATTCAGTGGGTGAAATAAGAAAAACAAAAAGTTCTAGCTAACACTATGACTAATTTAAATAATACAAAAAACAAAACAACAATAAAAAGAGTCACAATTGCTGGAAGATTTAACAGGAGAGGAGGGTGAAGGGGAATGGGAATTTGATGACTGAAGAGTAGAGTTTCTGTTTGGGTTTTGGAAAATTTTTGGTAATGTGATGGTAGCACAACATTGTGAATGTAATCAAATCCACTGAATCATTTACTAGAAAGTAGTTAAAATAGGAAATTTATGTTTCCTATATGTTACTACCACAATAAAGGAAAAATGAATGCTCCACAGGGCTTGCACTGCAAAATCAAAACAAAACAAAACAAAACAAAAAGGTAGTTGACTATGTAAAGCAAAACTAACAATGCATTATGAAGTGACTTAATGTAGAAATCAAAACAAAAGTTAATTGTTTAAAGTGAAATTAATAATGTCCTAGGGAAGGAATTTAATGTAGAACTAAAATGTATAACATATGCACAAAGATTGGGAAAGGGGAACGGAAAAATGCTATTGTAAATTTCTTACATGTTTGAAATTTATGAAAATCGTGTCATGAATTTAATGTATTTTAAATACTAAGGAAACCAATGAAATGAAAAGAATTACATAGAGTCAACAAAAGAAATATAATGGAAACATAAAAATACTGAAGCCAAAGTAAGAAAAGAAAAAAAGAAAAATGAGAGTGGGGAACCAAATAGAACAAATAGAAAACAGACTGCAAAATAGTACAGCTTAAAACCAACTATACCAATGATCACATTAAAGGTAAGTGGGTAAATTCTTGGAAATGAATGGAAATGGTAAGAGCACATCATTCTGTTTGTGAATAGCAGAGCTATTATATGGGTATGACAGTGATCGAAAGGGAAAGCCTGATGATATTTATATTACTAGAAGGAAAGATAAAATATGTAACATAAGACTGTATAACAGTAAAGCCTCATATAAAATATGAATATGAATATGGGTAATATTGCATATATAAGACTGCTTTTAACAATATATAAATATAAATACACTAGCGAGATGGAAACTGAATAGCAGCTATTTACAGCAAGGGAAGCATAGAGAGTTTGAGAGGTAATAAGTTTTGTTTGTTTGGTTTTTGTTTTTTTAGTATTATTATTACTGAAATAATTAAAATCTCTAAAAATAATTGGAGTGATGAATTCACAACTATGTGATTCTACTGAATACCATTGATTGTACACTTTGGATGGGCTTATGCTTTATTAATATCTATCAATAAAATTGAATTTTTAAAAAGGTAAATGGTGTTAACATCCCAATTATAAGACAGATTTTAAGATCGGGTAAAGAACCAGAAACCAGCTATTTGCCGCATATAAGAATTTCACTTTAAATGTAACTTGTTGGAGGGGGCAAGATGACGGCTGAGTGAACATCCCTGTTAGAGTCTTCTGCAGGGAATCGGCTGGGCGGCGTTGGAGACTATTTGGGACCGGATTGTTTCGGGATTTTTGCTGGTCCGGAGGTGTCTGGACATCGATTTGGAGGGAAGGTAACAGAGAGGATTCGTCTGTGAAATATACACGGAGATCCCAGCTACCTGTAGAGGATTCCCTTCTTGGGTAGGCGGAGACGAGGCATCTAGCCCCGCTCGGTGGGGCTGAGCCAGGCCGGGCCGCAGCGGCGGACGCCGGAGCCGGGCCGCGCTGCGCCGGCGGTGAGCGGGGCTGGGCGGGGCCGAGCCAGGCCGAGCCGGGCCGCGGTAGCGTTTGGAGCCGGGCAGGGCCGGTGCAGGCCCCGGCTGCGGGCCGCGGTAGCGCTTGGAGCCGGGCGGGGCCGGTGCAGGCCCCGGCTGCGGGCCGCGGTAGCGCTTGGAGCCGGGCGGGGCCGGTGCAGGCCCCGGCTGCGGGCCGCGGTAGCGCTTGGAGCCGGGCGGGGCCGGTGCAGGCCCCGGCTGCGGGCCGCGGTAGCGCTTGGAGCCGGGCGGGGCCGGTGCAGGCCCCGGCTGCGGGCCGCGGTAGCGCTTGGAGCCGGGCGGGGCCGGTGCAGGCCCCGGCTGCGGGCCGCGGTAGCGCTTGGAGCCGGGCGGGCCCGGGTCAGGCCGCAGCGGGTACGGAGCCGGGCAGGGCCGGTCCAGACCGCGGTGACGGGAGGTGGATGCCGGAGCCTGCTGGGCCGCTGTAGCGAGCGGAGCTGGGCGGAGCCAGGCCAGGCCAAGGCGGCGTGAGGAGCCGGGCAGAGCCGGTCCAAGCCTCCGCGGTGGGCGGAGCCGGGCCTGCGGAGGGGTTTCTGTTTTTTTTTGTTTTTTTTTTTTTTGTTTGTTTGGTTTTTTTTTGTTTTGTTTTTTTTTTTTAATTTTACTTAATTTTTTTTTTTTTTTTTTTTTTTTTTTGAGCATCTGCAGTACTGGGGAGTTCGTGGGCCCTGGGCGGCCTATTGGGGGTTTGTGGGAAGGGAGGTGCTTGCAGACCCATTTGGGCAGACAGACGGGGGGGTTTTAGGGCAAAGCGGGGGGAAGTTGTTGTTTTAGATAGTGTTGCAATTGTGACACGTGTGTACCTGTATCTCTCTTCTCCCTATCCGTTCCCCACCGTTTGCCCATCCTCTTTTTCTTTCTTCCTTTCTTCTTGCCTTTCTTTTTTCTTTATTATAATTAGTTTGTTTTTGTTTTGTTTTTTTTTTCGGTTTTCTCTTTCCCTCTTGTCCCTCATCTTCCACTTATTTTTACTTTAATTCAAGTATACAATAGGTGCTACAGGGAACACCTCACATTTGCTGGGTTTTCCCATCCTCCACTGCCTCATTTCTGTGTGAACTGATTTAGGCTACCTACACTATCCCCCTTCCCCTGCATCTTGATATCCACTATCATCTACTGTCTCTCCTATATTCCACCCCCCACCTCCCGTTCTTTGATCCACAAAGTGTCTAACTCTTAATTTCTAATACCTTTGTTCTGTTTTCTGTCTATTATCCACTCTTGAAACTATTACCTTTCTTTTCTTTTTCCCTCTCTCATGAAAACAATAGCTGTGTAGTTCATACCATATTCCTCCCAAATTCAGTCATCAACTTCATAAAAGGTACTCTACCTACAGCTATAACCCTATACAATCTACATGAATCTAACCTCCATCCTTCCAGATCTCATATTCCTGCTTTATTAACATACATCACCAATACAACTTTACACTTTTCCCTTGCTTACACAATTGCCTTTCCCCAACACTAATACTTTCCTCTAAAGTGAACTTAACCAACAACAAGTAACTAGAATAAGAAGAAAAAAGTGACAAAGAGAAGATATAACACCTGTGCAAAAATAACAACTAATTAACCTCCAAGAGCAGACAAAGAAGCTAAGGAACTGATTAAATTCGTCAAAATAAAGAGATGACCAGAAAGCAACAAAAATCTACGAACCAAACCAATAATCAGGAAAACATGGCTGAATCCAATCAACAAACCAATAATCACGGAGGGGAGCAAAACTTGGCACAAGCAATGAAAGATCTCAGAACATTTATCACCGACAAATTTGATGCAGTAATGAAAGAGGTTAACAACATGAAGACATCACTTGGAGGGGAAATTGCAGACATACGCAAAAACATAACAGATATGATGGGAATGAACACCACAGTTCAAGAAATCAAAAATACACTTGCAGCAAATATCAGCAGACTAGAAGAGACAGAGCAGAGAATTAGTGATGTGGAAGACAGTACATCAGAAATCAAACAGATAGTAGAAGGGGTCAATAAGAAGATAGAAAAAATCCAATTAGGATTTAGGGACCTGAATGACAATGCAAAACGCTCAAACATACGTATTATAGGCATTCCAGAAGGTGAAGAGAAGGGAAAGGGGTCAGAAAGAGTGTTGCAGGAAATAATGGCTGAAAACTTCCCAAATCTACTGAAAGAGACAGATATACATATCCAAGAAGCACAGCGCACTCCACAAGTCATAAACCCCAACAGGCCCACCCCAAGACATATACTTGTCAAATTATCCAATGCTCAAGACAAAGAGAAAATCCTAAAAGCAGCAAGAGAAAAGAAAACCATCACATACAAGGGAAGCTCAATTAGATTAAGTGCTGATTTCTCTTCTGAAACCATGGAGGCAAGAAGACAGTGGTATGATATAGTCAAGGTACTAAAGGAAAAAAATTTCCAACCAAGAATACTCTATCCAGCTAAACTAGCATTCAAACATGATGGAGAGTTCAAAATATTCGCAGACAAACAGAAACTGAAAGAGTATACCAACAAGAAACCTCCCCTTCAAGAAATTCTAAAGGGAGTTCTGCAGGAAGAAAGGAAAAAACAGGAAAGGCAAAGTTGGAGGAGAGTATAAGACCAACAACAACAACAACAAAGACAAAAAAATATATACAAACAAAATATGACAAACACAAATCCAATCAAAATATGGCTAACACAAATAATTCCTTGATAGTAATAACACTGAATGTCAATGGATTAAACTCACCTATCAAAAGATTCAGACTGGGACACTGGATAAGGAAATATGACCCATCCATATGCTGTCTACAAGAGACACATCTTAGACCCAGAGACGCATGGAGATTGAAAGTGAAAGGCTGGAAAACAATCATACAAGCTAACAATAACCAAAAAAAGGCAGGAGTAGCTATATTAATATCAGACAAAATAGACTTTAAATGTGAAACAATTGTGAGAGACAAAGAAGGATACTACATTTTAGTCAAAGGGAAAATCTGTCAAGAAGATCGAACAATCATAAATATCTATGCCCCTAACAAGGGTGCCTCTAAATACGTCAGGCAAACGCTGGAAAAACTAAGTGAAAGAATAGATACATCTACAATTATAGTGGGGGATTTTAATACACCACTATCAACTCTGGACAGAACATCTCAAAAGAGAATCACCAAAGAAACAAAACATCTGAATAGTATATTAGAGGAGCTCGATCTAATAGACATATATAGATCGCTACACCCAAACACAGCAGGATATACATTTTTCTCAAGCGCACATGGATCATTCTCCAAGATAGATCATATGCTAGGCCACAAAGAAAGGCTGAACGAATTCAGAAAGATTGAAATCATACAAAACATTATCTCTGACCACAGTGGAGTCAAGCTGGAGATTTGCAAGGGAAAGAAGCCCAGATTTCACACCACGATTTGGAAATTAAACAACACACTCTTAGAAAAACAGTGGGTCAAAGAGGAAATCTCAAAAGAAATCAATGACTACCTTGAAACAAATGATAATGATAACACAACATACCAAAATTTATGGGATGCAGCAAAAGCAGTACTGAGAGGGAAGTTTATAGCCATAAATTCATATATCAAAAAAGAAGAAAGAGCAAAAATTGAAGAACTAACTGCACATTTGAAGGAATTAGAAAAACAACAACAAAGTAACCCAACAGGAAGAAGAAGGAAGGAAATAACAAAGATAAGAGCAGAACTAAATGAAATAGAAAATAAGAAAGCACTTGAACAGATAAACAAGACCAAGAGCTGGTTTTTTGAGAAGATTAACAAAATTGACAAACCTTTAGCAACACTAACAAAGAAAAAAAGAGAGAAGATGCAAATACACAAAATAAGAAATGAGAAAGGCGATATCACCACTGACCCCACAGAAATAAAGACTATCATAAGAGGATATTTTGAAAAACTATATTCCAACAAAAATGACAATCTAGAGGAAATGGACAAATTCCTAGAAACACATAAACAGCCCATATTGACAAAAGAAGAAATTGATGATCTGAACAAACCAATCACAAGCAGAGAGATAGAATCAGTTATTAAAAATCTCCCAACTAAGAAGAGCCCAGGGCCAGATGGCTTCACAGGTGAATTCTATAAAACATTCCGGAAAGAACTGGCACCAATCATGCTGAAACTATTCCAAACCATCGAAACAGAAAGAACATTACCCAACTCCTTCTATGATGCCAACATTACCCTAGTACCAAAGCCAAACAAAGACATCACAAGAAAGGAAAATTACAGACCAATTTCTCTAATGAACCTAGACGCAAAAATACTTAACAAAATACTTGCTAATCATATTCAACAACACATTAAACGAATTATACACCACGACCAAGTGGGATTCATCCCAGGTATGCAAGGATGGTCCAACATAAGAAAATCAATCAATGTAATACACCATATAAACAGATTGAAGGAAAAAAATCACATGATTATATCTATTGATGCAGAAAAAGCATTTGACAAAATACAGCACCCTTTCTTGATAAAAACACTCCAAATGATTGGAATACAAGGAAATTTTTTGAACATGATAAAGAGTATATATGAAAAACCTAAAGCCAATATTGTTTACAATGGAGAAATCCTAGACTCCTTCCCTCTAAACTCAGGAACAAGACAAGGATGCCCACTGTCGCCGCTCCTATTTAACATTGTCTTAGAAGTACTTGCTCGAGCACTGAGGCAAGAACCAGAAATAAAAGGCATTCAAATTGGAAAGGAAGAAGTCAAAATTTCATTATTTGCAGATGACATGATCCTATACATAGAAAACCCTGAGAGATCTACAACGAAGATTCTAGAACTCATAAATGAGTTTAGTAAAGTCGCAGGTTATAAGATCAATGCGCAAAAATCAGTAGCATTTCTGTACACCAATAATGAGCAAGATCAGGAGGAAATCAAGAAACAAATACCATTCACAATAGTAAATAAAAAAATCAAATACTTAGGAATAAATTTAACTAAAGAGGTAAAGAACTTATACACTGAGAACTATACAAGATTGTTCAAGGAAATCAAAGAAGACCTAAATAAATGGAAGACTATTCCTTGTTCATGGATAGGAAGACTGAACATTATTAAGATGTCTATCCTACCAAAACTGATCTACACATTCAATGCAATCCCAATAAAAATCAATGCAGCCTTCTTTAAGGAACTAGAAAAACTAACTATGAAATTTATTTGGAAAGGAAAGAGACCCCGAATAGCCAAAGACATACTGAAAAAGAAAAACGAAATTGGAGGAATCACACTACCTGACTTCAAAACATACTATAAAGCTACGGTGGTGAAAACAGCATGGTATTGGCATAAGGAGAGACATATAGACCAATGGAATCGAATTGAAAGCTCTGATATAGAACCTCACATATACAACCACATAATATTCGATAAAGCCACCAAACCCTCTCAACTGGGAGAGAGTGGCCTATTCAACAAATGGTGTCTGGAGAACTGGATAGCCATATGTAGAAGAATGAAAGAGGATTACCATCTCACACCTTATACAAAGATCAACTCAAGATGGATCAAAGACCTAAATATAAAAGCCAAGACCATAAAAACCTTAGAAAGCAGTGTAGGGAAACATCTACAGGACCTTGTAATAGGTAATGGATTTATGAATATCTCACCAAAAGCACGAGCAGCAAAAGAACTAATAGATAAATGGGACTTCCTCAAAATTAAAGCCTTCTGCACCTCAAAGGAGTTTGTCAAGAAAGTAAAAAGGGAGCCCACACAGTTGGAGAAAATATTTGGCAATCATATATCTGATAAGAAACTTATAACTTGCATATATAAAGAACTCCTACATCTTGAAAATAAAAAGATAAACAATCCATTTAAAAAATGGGAAAAAGACTTAAACAGACACTTCTCCGAAGAAGAAATACAAATGGCAAGAAAGCACATGAAAAAATGTTCCAAATCTCTAGCTATCAGGGAAATGCAAATCAAAACCACAATGAGATACCATCTTACACCCATAAGATTGGCAGCTATGAAAAAAACAGAAGAATACAAGTGCTGGAGAGGATGTGAAGGAAGGGGAACACTCATCCACTGCTGGTGGGAATGCAGAAGGATCCAACCATTCTGGAGAACAGTATGGCGATTTCTCAAAAAACTAGCCATAGATTTGCCATATGACCCAGCAATACCACTACTGGGAATATACCCAGCAGAACTGAAAACAAGAACACAAACCGATATATGTACACCAATGTTCATAGCAGCATTGTTCACTATTGCCAAAAGTTGGAATCAACCCAAATGCCCATCAACAGACGAGTGGATCAATAAAATGTGGTATATACACACAATGGAATACTACTCGGCTGTAAGAACAAACACACTACAAACACATGTGATAACATGGATGAATCTTGAGAACCTTATGTTGAGTGAAGCAACCCAGACATTGAAGGACAAATACTACATGACCTCAATGATATGAAATAAACAAGCTGCCCTAGATAGCAAGAGACTGAACGATAGGCTTGCAGGAAATCGGAGGGTGGAGGAAGGATATGAGCCGATGTCTGCAGGGGTGGAATTTAAGACGAGATGGTGGTAAGTATGAACACAAAGAAGAGATAAAAGGGGGGCAAGGGGTTGCCTTTGCTTGGGGCTTTGCGGGTTTGAGGGTGGCTGGGGAGGGACGGGTGGGTAACGTTGCCCAAAAGTGGGGGGAGGGAGGGGTAGCATACGAACCAGGAGAGGGTCAGGTGTTGGTGGAGAGTAAAATGCCGAGAAAATCATATCAAAATATAATAAAGAGGGTTACCTGTTTAGAATGCTCGGAGGGGAGGGTCTGATGCAGGACGGGCTCCTGGGGAATGTCTAAATGCTCATTCTGCCAGAGTGGGTGACACCATGGGGTAGAAACCCAAGTAGTGAGAGTGGGGGTGGACCCACATCCTGGGGAGGACTAATGCCATCCAATAGAGGGAACTGTATCCCTCGAGAGAAAGGGTGGCTCCCAGGGCATTGGGGCAGTTGAGCAAGTTAGGCCCTGAACACTATTCCATCTATCTCTGGAAGTGGCTCCTCAGGAAACGGAGGTTGGCTATCACTGAGGGCACCAAGGTGGAAGGGAAAATGGACGTTAAATGTGTGGAACCAAAGTAAATGGGGGGTAAGAGAGGAGTTTCTTGAGAGTACACAAGGATGGATATAAAACATGTAATATTACACCATAACATATAGGAGATGACAGACTGATAATGTAAACCATAATGTAAAACATAGGATAACTAAAAATGTAAAGAACTGTGTATCCTAAAGTATGCACCATAATGTAAACACAGATGTCACCTTGTTAGAAAGCTAATGTCTCAGACTCTGTACATCACTTTAAGTAAATATGATATGAATAGGGTGTAAGAGTATCACTGTGGAAGGGAAAAGGTTTTCTGGTGGATGTGTGGGAGTGCTGTATATTATATATATACATTGCTGTGGTCTAGGACTCCTGTGAAGAAAAGCTGAATAATTAGGGGGGGGGGGAAAAAAAAAAAAAAAAAAAGAAAAAAATAGGATGTGGAATTTTTTCAAGTCAACATTCTTTATCTAAGTTCTTTATCTAACTTTATCCAAGTTCTTTATCTATCCTTTAAACTCATCGCTATATGCCATTCCCTAGTAAGGGACCATGACATTATATTGGGCTTCAAATTTCGGGGAGTTCTGGATCACAGAGTGTTTCAACAATGGCAATGGAGGGATACTGGTATGGGATACCAATGACAGATGATATATGACTGACAGGGAGCTGTACAGAACATATGTCCAGGGTGCATGGTAATGTTTGGATATACTCATAGTGGCAACAATTAAAAACCACAGTAGGGGGGGTACTGGGTTCCTGGCCAGTGGTGCTCTGTCGTGGTCCCTAGGGGAGCAGCGACAGTCTCCCAGGTACAGTGGTGGGGACCGGGAGGGAGTGAGGGTTCAACAGTGAGCCCCTGATACTAATGACTATGCTTGTGAGCTGATAAACCCAAAATAATAACAAGGCCTAGAGCAACTTTGTGCCTGGGAATTTCCTTCTGTCAGCCTTCATGTTACTCAAATGTGGCCAGTCTCGAAGCCAAACTCAGCATGTAAATGCAATGCCTTCCCCCCAGCGTGGGACATGACACCCGGGGATGAGCCTCCCTGGCAACGAGGGACCACTATCAACTACCAACTGATGATGCAACTGGAAAATGACCTTATACGGAAGGTTCAATGCGGATCAGCAGAATATCCATGTCTACATAAAATACCATGACTTTAAAATGCTGTTTGACCTAAAGTAAGGGGGAAATGGAAAGGAGAAATGAGTTTATATGGCTACGAGTTTCTAAAAAAGAGTCTGGAGGCTGGCAGAAGGTTTGCCCTCATGCACAACTGAGCAGAGTCAGAGAGACAGATAAAGCAGATACAACCCCCAGATATTGGTTCCTTTGAGGGCTAAAGAGACCCATGGGAGTTATGGTCATGGCCGATGGGGTTAACTACCAGGGCAGATGGCCCCTCTTTGGAAATGGTGTTTATGTGTGATGAATCTGGACTCAGATGGGATCTCCCTTCATAAGACTTTCATGCTAATGTGCTGGAGGTGCAGTTAATGTTGGGGTTTAAGATATATTTAGGGGATTTGAATCTCTGGACTGACAATGTGATAGCCAGATCCTGAGCCTCAACAGACTCCAGCACCTACAATCTGATTTATTGGACTTACCACACTCAGCTAAGATGGAGGTGAAGAAGGACAACCACCACACCATGGAGCCTAGAGTGATTACAACTGAAAATGGGAGGATTGCATCCAGCATCCAGGTGGAATCTGAGCCTCCTCTTGACATAAAGGTGCAATGGACACAACCAATCCAGTGTCCACATAGAAGAGGTGGCATTGGATTGGGAAAAGTGGACATAATGGACAAAGGGTATGGGGAAAGGCAGGAAGAGATGAGAGGTGGAGGCATCTTCGGGACATGGAGCTGCCCTGGATGGTGCTTCAGAGGTAATCACCGGACATTGTAAATCCTCACAGGGCCTACATGATGGAATAGAGGAGAGTATGGGCCATGATGTGAACCAATGTATATGAGGTGCAGAGGTGCCCAAAGATGTACTTACCAAATCCAATGGATGTGTCATGATGATGGGAACGAGTGTTGTTTGGGGGGGGGGAGAGGGGGGGTGGGGGGGTGGGGTTGAATGGGACCTCACATATATATTTTTAATGTAATATTATTACAAAGTCAATAAAAAATAAAAAAATTAATAAAAAAAAAAAAAAAGAAGCTTGCAACATTGCCAAAAAAAAAAAAAAAAAAAAAATAAATGTAACTTGTTAAAACAGTAAAAGTATGGAAAATATGTACCTTGTAAAAACTAATCATCAGAAAGAAGGTGTGGCACTTTGTGATTATTTTATGAATCCCCAAAAGAGAAAGATTATGTTTGTAAACTAATCTGTTCCTCTGCATGTGATAGCTTTTGATTGCATTAAATACAGTTGAGGGGCCTTTGATTAGATTATCTTTTAAGATTGCTGTGGGGCTTTTTTTTGGACTATATCAGTGAAGCATGACTCAGGTTGAATCCCTTACTGGATCTGATATAAACAGATGCAGAGAGATGGAGGAGGAAAAAAAGGGAACCTGCATATTTGATTTTAAAGTGCCTACAAGCATAAAGTCCCCAAAAGGCTAGGCCCATGGAGCAGCTCAAGAGGAGACCAGCCCTGCTATATGCCTGATAGCTTACAGCTGATCTTTGGAAAAGAGTGCGACAGCTGAGATTGATATAGGAGGCCTGGAAAGAGACAAGCTCTCTGCCTGCCTGCAGCTGAAATTGGGGTGAAAGCAGAGCAGCTGAGCCTGAAAGAGGAAGGACTGGAGGGGAAGGCAGAGGCCAGGCAGAGATCACCTGCCAACTTGTTTCATCACATGGCAGCTGACTTGGGTGAGAAAGCATCTCTTATGGTGCCTTGAATTGGTCTTTTCACAACCTTGGAACTGTAAGCTTTTACCCCAAATGAATACCCTTTATAAAAGCCAACACATTTATTGTACTTTGCATCAGCATCCCTTTGGCAAACTAAAACACATGGTGTAGCAGTTTGGTATGGTTTATGAATTCCAAAAATAAATACTGGATTATGTTTGTCAACTGGTCTGTATTTGGGTGTGATTAAATTATGATTAGGGCTTTGACTGGGCCATGTCAGTAGGATGTTGCATCCCCACCCACCAAGAGGGCAGGGATTCACAGATGAAACTATATGGCAGAGCAGAGGAGACATTGGAGTTTTGATGTTGGAGTTTTGAGCTGGAGCCTGGGAATTACGCATACAGAGGAGCAGAGCAGCTGAGCCTGGAGAGAATCAAGCCCCAGGGAGAGAGACAAAGCCAGTTGCCTGTAAGTCTACAGGTGACCTTGTAGAAAGAGGCAAAGCCTAGAGTCTCACAGTCTACAGCTGACCTTATGGAGAGAACAGAGCAGCTGAGTTTGGAGAGAAATGAACCCCAGGAAGAGAGGAACCCAGGAAGCCTGAACTCTGGCAGATATCGGCAGCCATCTTGCTCCAACATGTGGCAATAGACTTTTTTTTTTAAAGATTTATTTTTAATTTATTTCTCTCCCCTTCTCCACACCCCCTCCCTCGGCCCCCGGTGTCTGCTTTCTGTTTCCATTTGTTATGTGTTCTTCTGTGACCTGTGACTGTTTTTATCCTTATCAGTGGCACTGGGAATCTGGGTTTCTTTTTGTTGCATCATCTTGTTGTGTTCAGCTCTCCATGTGTGCAGCACCATTCTTGGTCAGGCTGCACTTTCTTTCGTGCTGGGTGGCTCTCTTACGGGGCGCACTCCTTGCGCATGGGGCTCCCCTATGTGGGGACACCCCTGCGTGGCAGGGCACTCCTTGCGTGCATCAGCACTGCACATGGGCCAGCTCCACACGGGTCAAGGAGGCCCGGGGTTTGAACCTTGGATCTCCTATGTGGTAGGTGGATGCCCTATCCATTGGGTCAAGTCCACTTCCCTGGCAATAGACTTTGGTGAGGGAAATAACTTACGCTTTATGGCCTGGTATGGCCTATGTAAGTTTCTACCCCAAATAAATAAACCATTATGAAAACCAACCGATTTCTGGAATTTTGCATCAGCTCTCCTTTGGCTGACTAATACAGGTGGTATGGGTTATTTTTGTATTAGACAATGTAGATTTCAGTGCAAAGAATATCACTGAATAAAGGGATAAAGGGGGTCATTTTTTAATGGTAAAGAAGTCAGTCTACCTAGAAGGCATAACAGTATTAAGCATTTTTTTTATACCTAATAACAAAACTTCAAAGCAAAATCTGACAGAACTGGAAGGAGAATAGACAAATCCATAACTAGAATTGGAGATTTCAGAAATTGGTAGAACATGTAGACAAAACTCAGCACAATATACATTCTTTTCATGTGCATACAGAACATTTACCATGACAGACCATAAAACCAGTATCAATAAATTTAGAAGTATTCAAATCCTACAAAGTTGTTCTCTGACTGCAATTGAATTAAATTATAAATCAATTACAGAAAGATATCAGAAAAATTTTAATTTTGTGACTCTATAGAACACATTCCTAAGTAGCACATTGGTTAAAGAAGAAACCAAATATGGGTGGAGGAGTGGGGTAAGGGGGGTGGGGGGTAAATGGGGACCTCATATTTTTTTAATGTAACATTAAAAAAAATAAATAAAGAGGAAAAAAAAAGAAGAATTTGGAATGATGAACCCATGATTAAAAGTGAAATGGGAACTAAAAATAGCAACTTGAAAATATAATATGCATTTGCCTTAAAAAATATTATAAAAACAAGACAATTACAGGTTTTAAAACACACCCATTCATAAATGTCATGAAAAAGAAAGCATGTTTTGCATAACTCAGTCAAAAATGTTACATGATTAGAAAAAGAAAAATGAAAATATACCATTTTGGGGTAATGTTTGGTTGAATATTTTATGTGACTTGCAAATATATTGAAGGTTTCACTAGCTTGCTAGAAGAAACATATGTCTCCATACCTTTTCTAACAGCCAAGTAAAATATTGTATGCTACTCTTACTTTCTTCCTAAATTGAACTATATCAAAGCTCTTACTACTGTAACTTTCATCTACTAGGCCCTCTGTTAGGCTTTAATTAGAAACTTGTCTTGGAGTTAACTTTGTAGAGAGCATGTGTTTACCCAGCTAGTTTTGTTAACCCTGACTTGTTTTTGCTGTTGGAGATATTAATCACAATCAATTCCTCATGTAGTATTCAATATACTTATATGGGCTCTAAAATATGTACTTATTATTCTTTTCATTTATAAATATAGAATTCTTTAAAAAAAAAAAAAGAAGAAACCAAAAATGAAATTAGAATGTATTTTAAACAGAGGTTAAATAAAACAAAACATCTTGTAGGATACAGTTAAAGTAGTGTTTCAAGGGAAATTTTTAGCACTGAACATGTATATTAGAAAAAGAAGGAAGATCTCCAGTAGTATCCCTCATGTCCACCTTACAAAACTAGAAAGAGAAAAGCAAATTAAATCCAACATAAACCTAAGAAAGGAAATCACGTTTATGACTAGATTCCCATTTGTTTCTCTGACCTCCTTCCTTCCTCTCTAGTTTATCTTATCAGAAGGAGGATGAATGAGTTCTTTGTGATGAGCATCCTGAAAGATGCTCCTCAATTTGGAAGTGAGACAGTATTGAGGCACGGTTTGGGGAGGATTTATTTCCTGTGTTGGCCATTAAGGAGGTGTTCCCCAGTACTCATATTACTTTTCTCTGACTGACCATTAATTCATGAATGAATCAAAAATTTTCAGGACCAGAGTGACTGATTGCTGTACCCTTCATTCTGCAATATATTGATGGCAAACTACTGCTGATCTTTATCCTGTCGGTTTGTTGCTTGATCCCCTGAAATTTCCTTAGCTCAGGTGTTGATGTGCTTGGAATAAGAAATCTCCACTGGAAATTTAAAACTTAGCAATAACTAAGTTTTTGCTTACTGACTCATAGCAAATTTGCTATCCTGCCTTGATCTTATGTCACTGAAATGCTATTCATTTAAGCTAGCAGTTCTTCCCATTTTTCTTTTGCCCAACATTATATTTAGACTCCTTCAATTTAGGCAATGCTTAAGCTGCCTGCTCTCTACCAGCATTATTTTTCTTAATGCCTGATGCTTGTAATATAGTGACTCTGCTTGTGCCATAACTTGAACATTTAAACTTTGGGACCAGGGAGTTTTCCTTACAGTCTGTGAGCTCCAGGCATACCATACTCTTCCATCTGAGGCCACAGAATTTTCAGCCCCTCTGACTGGTGTGAGTTTCTCCTGACATCATTTGTTCATGAGAACCATCACGTAACTCTTTGGGGCCTGCATCACCAATCGCAAGACACAAGACACTAGCTACATGTACCCCCAGAAAAATATGTTCTTTAATTTAATCCATTCCAGTGAGTGTGGACCCATTGTAAGGAGGATCTTTTGGTGAGGCTACTTCAGTTAAGGTGTGACTCACCTCAATCCAAGTGGGTCTTAATCATCTGGAATTGTAAGAGAATGAATTTCACGCAGAAAAATGGAAGAAAGAAGCTGAAAGCAATGAAACCTGGAGAAGGGAGAGACCAGCAGACATTACCTTGTGTCTTGCCAGGTGGCAGAAGAGCCAATGATCACCAGCAGCCGGTATTTTGGAAGAAAGCATTGTCTTAATGCTGCCTTGGTTTGGACATTTTATCAGCCTCAAAACTATAAGCTAATTAATTCCCATTGTTCAAGCCATTTATGGTATTAGCTTTAGGGAGGCTAGAATACTATAACAGTGTGCAATAGTATCATTTGTAGTTTTCATTTGCATTCCTTTAATGACTAAATATGTGAAGCATATTTTCAAGTGCAATTTGGCTATTTGTACATTTTTCTGGAGAAATGTCTATTCACATCTTTTGCCCATTTTTAATTGTGTTGTTTTACTTTTTGAGATTGAGTTGAAAGATTTCTCTCTATATTCTAGATACTAAATGCATATTTGACTTTTGGTTTCCAAATATTTCCCCGCATTGTGTAGATTGGCATTTTACTTTCATGATGATGTCATTTGATACACGAAAGTATTTAATTTTGATGAAGTTCCATTTATGCTTTTTCTTTTGATACTCCTCCTTTTAGTGTAAATCCTAAGACCCCTTGGCCCAACACAACATCCTGAAAATGTCTTCCTGTTTTCTTCTATAGTTTTAAAGATTTCAAGATTTGGTTCTTATATTGAGATATTTGATTTATTTTGAGTTATTTTGAATTATTTGAGTTATATATGGTGTGAGAAGCTTAAAACCACTGAGACATACATTCTTTGCCAATAGTGAAGTATACAGAGTATTTTTGAAGAATTCATGGAACATTTGAGAAGATTTCTGTAGAGTCAAAACAAAGTAAAATGAGTATTTTAGCTGAGGTCTGCCTTTTGATAGCCATGATTAAAAACATATGAACTGTTTATCATCTAAATTTACCCCTGTATCTTTGAAATAGACTAATGAATAGTTTAGAACATAAAAATAATAAAAAATAATAAACACCCTCTCCAAACAAAATTTAAAAATACTTGGCTTCAGAGGAAGAAAATGAGCAACTATCTAGAACGCTTTCCCAAGATAGAGAACTCTCAAATTCACATATTTATGTACTAGATCTTCTTATTACCTTTCATCAAAAGAATTTCAACTTTAAAACCTCTCAAACACTGTTTAATTCACTTTAGCAATCTCTTTTAGAGATTACATACCCATTAAAATGTAAAGACCGTTGCAGAGCCCAGGACTTCCGTGGCGGGGCTAGAGGGGTGAGGGTTCAGCGCCCCGGGGCTGCGCATCCTGGAGAGGGGCCGGGAAGCGGTGGAGAGACAGGGTTGAGGCTGGGGGGCGGCGACGCAGGAGAGGATGAAGGCGCGGCGGGGAGATGGTTTGGCTGCCTTGGAGATTTGGAGATGTGATGCCACTGTGCGGACTCACACATGAGGCCTCCCAGCTTATTTTTCATATGTCTGGTTTGCTTTGTGTCATGGACAAGAACCCAGCAGTCACTCTTTTCACCAGTGCCTACTACAACAGCCACGCAATGCCGCGCCACCGGCACTGAAGAGTACATTGCCTTTCGGCTCACCTCGGCAATGCACCCATGCTGTCTGATCCCTTGGAATACTGCCCTCCCTGAGAGCCCAAGGGCTACAACGCCCGCTGGAAGGAAATCTATGGAAACAATGTTATGTGTGCTGCCTCCTGAGAACATTGAAGCCCGAGATGTGGCCAAAGACTACATGGAGACTACATGGAGACTACATGGAGAGGATGGCAGCATAGCCTAGTTGGTTGAAGATGAGCCATGGGATGAAATCCTGCTTGCTTACTCCTTGGTTGGTTTTGCCACCACCCATGACTTTTTGTACAGCTACCTGAGCCAGATGCAACAAGAGAGGTTTCTTGCAGTAATTGCCAATGCCTTGGGATATATGTATGAAACGTCATACCTGAGAGGTTGGGGGTTTCAGTATCTGCACAATTATCAGCTCGCCAACTGCATGACTCTGCTCACAGGAAGCATAGTTCTGATGAATAAAGGGTATCTTCAAGAGGCTTTTGTGGACAAAACCGGTTCTGAGCATCATGGAGAAATCTCTGGTCTTGCTAAGAGAGGTAACGGAGAGATCCCTCTCTGAAGGAATAGCGTATGGCAGCCACACCACTAGATCACTCTTCCAGTTTGTTTCTTATTCAGAGGCACTTTAACATCAACCACTTTGGCCATCTGTGGCTTAACCAATACTTTGCGTTTATGGATAGAACCATCCTGCCAGAGTTTCAAAACACTGTGTCTATTGCCCACCGAAATTACAACTTATTCTCATTTTGTTCCCATAACATTCTTTCCCAATCATTGTTAAATAACCTACTTATTTATTATGTATATACCAAACCCTCTTAGAATATAAGATCCTTTAGAGCCAGAAATATTTTATGTTTCTTAGTTGCTCTATTGTCAGTTAAAGGAATTATACCTGGCACAGAGCAGGGCATCCACAAGTACTTGTTGACTAACTGAATGAATGGACATTCTTGGCAACATCCCTCTTGTGACACCAGTAGTGGAGCTCTGTCATATAATGCTATATCAAGTATGTCAATGGTGATACACCAAGGTGCAGCTAAAAATGAATTTAGCATTATTTTAGACTCCTTGGCTGCTCGAGCAAATACCAGGCAATGGGTCATCTTGAACAATGGGACTTTGATGGCTTATGGTTTTTGGATTAGGAAAAAATTCTTACTCAAGGCATTATTAAGGCAATGCAAATTTTTTTAAAAAAGCAATGCTTCCTCCCTGAAGACTGGCTTTCTGGGGCTCTCTGCTGACTATGGTCCTGGGCTCCTCTGTCACACGGCAGTGCACATACAATTATCTTCTGGGTTCTGTTGATGTTCAGTTTCTGGCTGCTCCTTCTGAGGGTTTCCCTCTCAGAATTTCGTTCTGCTTATAAAGGACTCCAGGAATAGGATGAAGACCCATCCTGTTGGATGTGATCCACACCTTAGCTGAGTGAACCTCATTAAAGTGTTCTATTTACAATGGATTCACACCTGCTGGGATGGCTTAAGTTTAAGAACATGTCTTTCCGGGGTACATACAGCTCCAAACCACCATGAGCACTATGGACCAGGCACTGTTCCAAGTGATGTACATGAATTATTCCTTTGGGGGCCTTCACAACCCCCTCAAGAGTCATTTTACCCTATTTTACAGATAGGTAAACTGACCTTTAGGAGGTGAGGGGAAGTTCCAGTGACCACACATGGGGGCAACAGGAAGAGCCGGGATAAGAGCAGGACTCAAATCAGGAACATCTGTCTCTGAAGCCCACAGTCTCAATCACCATATTATACTGATTAGCCTTGACATAAATGCTGCTCTACAAAAGGCCACAATAACGTGGTGCATGTGGGCAGCAATCCAGTGAAGCACTAATCTAAGAAAGGTTTTTAGAGATTCCAGCAGAACTGGAGAAGAGATGGACTCCTCCTTTCCCATACACTATCAATAATTACAACAATAATAAGGAGGAAAAAGTAGATGATGATGATGGCAAGAGGGGAAAGTCAATGATTTGTTGAAGGAGTAAAAAGGGATAATCCTTGCTTCAGACAAACTTCTAAAATATGATTTTTAGTTTTAATAAATACTGGTCAGGAGACTTCTTTGACAACTATCTGAAGTACAAATTAGATGTTCCTAATTTTGAGCAGGCCCACAGGCATGGATCCTGAGTTGGGTTCAAGTAGGGATTGTAGAATAAATAAAATGTGCATGAACACCAAACAGATGCCTCCATGTAGATGGAGGTGGCAGGAGAGTGGTTGGAAGCAGGGCTGTACATTCTCCAGAGGACAATTCTAGATCCACTTCAATGACAGACAAAAGGACATGGAAACCTGGAGCTCAGGTGGAGGCCACTAAGGATAAATATCTCCACACTAATTATCATTAGGCAAGTTATTTATATGAATTGTACAAAATGCTTGTGTCTCATTAAAATTTAAAATAATAATAATAGTTTTTTAACAAATCAATTTTATTAATACATATTAATAAAGCACAAATCCATCCACAGTGTACAATCAGTGGTATTCAGCACAATCATATAGTTGTGCACAAACATAGCAAAATAACAACAGTTGTTAAATATAGGTGATGTGAATAAAGGTATTAACTGTACACCCCCCAGGAAACAGTAGCAGGCAGGCCCCATAGCTTCAGATTATATAAAAATTACTTTAAAAATATAGGGGGTTCCCATATACCCCACTCCTCCCATACCCACACTTTCCCACATGAACAACATCCTTCATTAGTGTAGTCCTCTTGTTTCAACTGATGAACCCACATTGAAGCATTGGACTAGCCATGGTGTTCTGAGAATAGTAGGGAGCCGAGTAAAATGGCAGCTTCCCACCAAAGTGGGAGGGATACTTTAGACCAAAGAAAGACTCAGATATGACCAGCTTGGCAAGTAAGTGAGCACTTATTAGGGGGTTTACATGGGGAAGCTTTTCACAGGTGGTGGATCTGAGCCTGGCCGTGGCCTAAATCCTCTCCATGACAGTGGGTGGAGAGGGAGGCCCTCTGAGGTTTCAGTTCATGCTTGCCACAAAGCAAAAGGATTCTTTTTTATTTTTTTAAGATTTATTAATTTATTAATTTATTTTTCCCTCTTCCCCTCCTCCCACCCTGCTGTTTTTGCTGTCTGTGTTGTCTTCTCTTCTTATTTTCTCACCTCTAGGCTTCACTGGGATTTCATCCTGGAAAACCCTGATGTGGAGAGAGTTTCCGTCAATTGTGCACATCAAGGTGAAGTATAGCAGAAACTAGGAACTAAGGTGGTGCAATTGAGGATTCTTTTATACCACAAGGCTACATGCAGATGGGTAGGGTGCGTGGGGGTGCCTGATTAAGAAGTGCAGTGTGATAATCTCTCCTGCAAAGAAGCGGCTGAGTAGAGTTGGAGTCCTGCTGGACCAGACTGTTTCGGGTGTTTGCAGGGAAGGAGGGGTCTGGACGTCGATTTGGTGGGATGGTGACAGAGGAGATTCTTTGCAAGGTAGAATTTTGGGTCTCCTGCACGGAGGTCGGAGGTTATGGGTGGGAGGGGGACCCTTCCCCTGGGGCTGGTGGCCCAGCGGCGGCGATTCCTGAAGGCTTTGTTGGCTGGGGTGTTCCCAAGCCCTAAGTGGGCTGATTTGGGGGCTTGCAGGGTAGGAGGTGTCTGGATGTCGATTTGGTCAGACAGTGATAGAGGAGATTCTTGCAAGAGGTAGAATTTTGGGTTTCTGACACAGAAGTCAGAAGTTGTGGGCGGGACCCCTCCCCCTAGGGCTGGTGGCCTGGCCGTGGTGATCCCTGAAGGCTTTGTTGTGCTGCGGTGTTCCCAGGTCCTATGTTAACTGGATGCGTGGTTCCCAGGTCTGTGTCCCCTAAACCCTGGTGGCCCATGCTCTACAGACTCACACACCTTGAGTCTGCAATATCACAGATTTTCCATCCCCGAATCCACTGCACCCTGAGGTCCATCTGAGGTCCTTGATTACACTAGCCCTCCACGTTTAGTATTGTTGTTGTTTTTTCTCTCTCTCTCTCTCTCCTTGAGCTTGGAGGAGTGTACCAGCTGACTTGGGGAAAGTCTGGGAAGAAAGGAGAGGTGAATCTTCTGAGAAAGCCCAATTTACCTAAACGTCCTGGGATAGGAAACTTGGTCTGGGAAAAAGTGGAGCCAGAAAATCAATTAGACCTCCCCTAGCAAACCTAAGGGGGAGGGACTGTAGGAGGGTCTATCCAAGCTTCCAATAGCATATTTGGGGTTTCTGGTGAGGTGTAGGTACTCACATGCTGTCATAGTCTTCTGTGTTGAGTTGGTTCAACAAGGACCTACTTGAATCTACTACCAGACTTCTCAAGTAGCTTTCCTACTGCCCTGGGAGAGACAGAGTAAGGAAGGGAGAAAGGGGGAAGGACAGATCCCTAAGCATATTATTTAACTGCAAAGAGGATTCCTAGCTTGAAACGTTGGATTTTTTCCCTTTGTTTGTTTTGTTTTCGTCATGGTTGCTAATATTGCATTGTCTCCTGGACTTTTCTCCTGTTTTATCCCCCAAGGTTCTTTTTCATTTATTTAGGGTTTTTTTCTCTTTTTCTTTATCTTGCTTGTTTCCCCCCTTTTCTTTGCCTCCCTTTTTCTCTTCTCTTTTTTCTTTTCTCTCTTTTTCCTCTTTTTTATTTTATTTTCCTTATATAATAGGTGCTGCAGGGAGGGTTTCACATTTGCTGTGTTTCCTCATCCTCCATTTCCTCTTTTCTGTGTGTATTGATTTTGGCCACCTACACTATTCCCTTTCCCCTACATCTTTCTATCCCCCATCATCTACTGTTTCTCTTACATTCCACCTCCCTTTCTTTGGCCCCCAAATTGTCTGACTTTTTATTTCTAATACCTTTGTTCTGTTTTCTGTCTTTTATCCACTCTTGATATTATTATCTTTCTTTTCTCTTTCCCTCTCTCATGAAAACACTGGCCTTTTAATTCATACTATAATCCTCCCCATACTCAGTTGACTGTCTCATTATAAGTACTCTACTTACTGCTATAACTCTACACAACTTACATGAGTCTAATATCCATTTTCCTAGATCTCACATTGTTGCTCTGTTAACATTTATTACCAATACTACTTTATACATTTTCTTTTCTTACTCATTTTACTTTCCCTAGCCCTAATATTCTCCTTCAAAGTGAACTTAGCCAGCAACAAGAAAATAAAGTAAGAATAACAAAGTGACAAAGAGAAGACATAACATGCATGAACAACAACTAATCAATCCCCAAGACTAGACAAAGAAGCTAGGAACTGATTAAACCTGTCAAGATAAAATGATGACCAGACAGCAACAAAAAAACTACAAAACAAACCAAAAAACAGTAAAACATGGCCAAATCCAATGAACAAACTAAAAACCAGGAAGAGGAGCAGAATATTGGACAAGTAATTAAAGATCTCAAAAGATATATTAGAGACCAACTTAAGGAAATAAAGGAAGAGATTAACAATATGAAGAAAACACTTGGAGAGGAAATTGCAGACAAACACAAAAAGACAACAGATATGATGGTGATGAATACCACAGTTCAAGAAATCAAAAATACACTCTCAGCAAATAGCTACAGATTAGAAGAGGCAGAGGAGAGAATTAGTGACATGGAATACAGTACATCTGAAATCAAACAGATAGTAGAACTGATAGATAAAAAGATAGAAAAAATCCAGCTGGGAATTAGGGACCTGAAAAACAATGCAAAATGCACAAATGTATGTATTATAGGCATCCCAGAAGGAGAAGAGAAGGGAAAGGGGACAGAAGGGGTGTTGGAGGAAATAATGGCTGAAAACTTCCCAAATCTACCAAGAGAGATGGATGTACATGTCTAGGAAGGACAACACACCCTAAACACCATAAATCCCAACAGGCCTACCCCAAGACATATACTTGTGAAATTATCCAATGCTCAAGACAAAGAGAAAATTCTAAAAGCAGCAAGAGAAAAGAGAACCATCACATACAAGGGAGGCTCCATAAGATTAAGTGCTGATTTCTCATCTGAAACCATGGAGGCAAGAAGGCAGTGGTATTATATAGTCAAGGTACTAAAAGAAAAAAATTTCCAACCAAGAATACTCTACCCAGCTAAGCTAACATTCAAAAATGATGGAGAGTTCAAAATATTCACAGATAAACAGAAGTTAAAAGGGTATGCCAACGAGATCCCTGCCCTTCAAGAAATACTAAAGGGAGTTATGAAGGAAGAAAGAAAAAACAGGAGAGGCAGAGTTGGAGGAGAGTGTAAGAGCAACAAAAAAGACAAAAAGAGAAGGGAAAAAACAAAATATGACAAACACATGTCCAAAGAAAATATGGCTAACATAAATAATTCCTTGAAAGTAATAACACTGAATGTCAATGGATTAAACTCACCTGTCAAAAGATTCAGACTGGGAGATTAGATAAGGAAATATGACCCATCTATATGCTGTCTACAAGAAACACATCTTAGATCCAGGGATTCAAGGAGGTTGAAAGTGAATGGCTGGAAAACAATCTTACAAGCAAATAATAACCAAAAAAGGCAGGAGTAGCTATATTAATATCAGACAAAATAGACTTTAAATGTGAAACAATTGTGAGAGACAAAGATGGATACTACATATTAGTGAAAGGGATAATCTTTCAAGAAGAACACACAATCATAAATATTTACATTCCTAACAAGGGCACCTCCAAATATGTGAGGCAAACACTGGAAAAACTAAGTGAAAGAATAGATGCCTCTACAATTATAGTGGGAGACTTTAATACACCATTATCAACTTTGGACAGAACATCTCAAAGAGAATGAATAAAGAAACAAAAACTTTGAGCAGTATATTAGAGGACCTGGACCTAATAGACATATACAGATCATTACACCCGAATACAGCAGGATATATATTTTTTGCAAGTGCACATGGATCATTCTCCAAGATAGACCATATGCTAGGCCACAAAGAAAGGCTCAATGAATTCAGAAAGACCGAAATCATACAAAATAATATCTCTGACCACAGTGGAGTGAAGCTGGAAATCTGCAAGGGCCAGAGGCCCAGATTTCACACCAAGATATGGAAATTAAACAGCACACTCTTAGAAAAGCAGTGGGTGAAAGCGAAAATCTCAAAAGAAATTAATAACTACCTTGAAACTAATGAAAATGATAACACAACATTCCAAAACTTATGGGATGCAGCAAAAGCAATACTGAGAAGGAAATTTATAGCCATAAATTTATACATCAAAAAAGAAGAAAGAGCACAAAAATTAAAGAACTAACTGCACATTTGGAAGAATTAGTAAAAAAACAACAAAGTAACCCCACAGGAAGAAGAAAGAAAGAAGCAACAAAAATAAGAGCAGAACTAAACGAAATAGAAAATAAGAAAGCACTTGAAAAGATAAACAAAACCAAGAGCTGGTTCTTTGAAAAGATCAATAAAATTGACAAACCCTTACCTAGACTAACAAAGAAAAAAAGAGAGAAGATGCAAATACAAAAAAATGAGAAATGAGAAGGAAGATATCACAACTGACCCCACAGAAATAAAGACTATCATAAGAGGATACTTTGAAAATCTATATTCCAACAAAAATGACAATTCAGAGGAAATGGACAAATTCCTAGAAACACATAAGCAGCCAATATTGATGAAAGAAGAAATTGACCATCTCAACAAACCAATCACAAGTAAAGAGATAGAATCAGTCATTAAAAACCTCCCAATTAAGAAGAGCCCAGGGCCAGACAGTTTCACTGGTGAGTTCCACAAAACATTCCAGAAAGAACTAACACCAATCTTGCTGTAACTCTTCCAAAAAATCAAAACAGAAGGAACATTACCTAACTCATTCTATGATGCCAACATTGCCCTAATACCAAAGCCAAACAAAGACACCACAAGAAAGGAAAATTACAGACCAATTTCTCTAATGAACCTAGATGCAAAAATCCTCAACAAAATACATGCTAATCATATTCAACAACACATTAAATGAATTATACACCATGACCAAGTGGGATTCATTCCTGGTATGCAAGGTTGGTTCAACATAAGAAAATCAATCAATGTAATACACCATATAAACAGATTGAAGGAAAAAAAATCACATGATTATATCTATAGATGCAGAAAAAGCATTTGACAAAATACAGCACACTTTCTTGATAGAAACACTGCAAAAGATTGGAACACAAGGAAATTTTCTGAATTTGATAAAGAGTATATATGAAAAACCCACAGACAACATCATTTACAATGGTGAAATCCTAAAATCTTTCCCTCGAAGATCAGGAACAAGACAAGGATGCCACTATCACCTCTTCTATTTAACATTGTCTTAGAAGTACTTGCTCGAGCACTGAGGCAAGAAAATTCAATTTGGCATTCAAATTGGAAAGGAAGAAGTCAAAATTTCATTATTTGTAGATGACATGATCCTATACACAGAAAACCCTGAGAGGTCTACAACAAACCTTCTGGAATTCATAAATGAGTTTAGTAAAGTCACAGGTTATAAGATCAATGTGTAAAAATCAGTAGCATTTCTGTACACCAATAATGAGCAAGCTCAGGAGGAAATCAAGAAACAAATACCATTTACAATAGTGAATAAAAAAATCAAATACCTAGGAATAAATTTAACTAAACATGTAAAAAACTTATACACAGTGAACTACACAACACTGTACAAGGAAATCAAAGAAGACCTAAATAAATGGAAGAATATTCCCTGTTCATGGATAGGAAGACTAAATAGTACTAAGATGTCTATCCTACCAAAACTGATCTATACATTCAATGCAATCCCAGTAAAAATCAACACAGCATTCTTTAATGAACTAGAAAAACTAGCTATGAAATTTATTTGGAAAGGAAAGAGGCCCCAAATATCCAAAGACATATTAAAAAAGAAAAATGAAATTGGAGGAATCACACTACCTGACTTCAAAACATACCACAAAGCTACAGTAGTGAAAACAGCATGATATTGACACAAGGAGAGACAAACTGACCAATGGAACCGAATTGAGAGTTCTGATATACATCTTCATATGTATAGTCATATAATATTTGATAAAGCCACTAAACCATCTCAACTGGGAGGGAATGGCCTATTCAACAAATGGTGCCTGGAGAACTGGATATCCCTATGTAAAAGAATGAAAGAGGATTACCAACTAGGGTAGGGAAGCATCTACAGGACCTTGTAATAGGAAATGGCTTCATGAACTTCACACCAAAAGCACGAGCAGCAAAAGAACAAATTGATAAATGGGACCTCCTCAAAATTAAAGCCTTCTGCACCTCAACTGAGTTTGTCAAGAAAGTGAAAAGAGAGCCTACACAATGAGAGAAAATATTTGGTAACTATATATCTGATAGGAGACTTATAACCTGCATATATAAATAACTCCTATATCTCAAAAATAAAAAGACAAACAACTAAATTAAAAAATGAGAAAAAGATTTAAACAGACACTTCTCCAAAGAAGAAATACAAATGGCTAAAAACCACATGAAAAAATGCTCCAAATCTTTAGCTATTAGGGAAATGCAAATCAAAACTACAATGAGATACCACCTTACTCCCATAAGATTGGCAGCTATGAAAAAAACAGAAGACTACAAATGCTGGAGAGAATGTGGAGGAATGGGAACACTCATCCACTGCTGGTGGGAATGCAGAAGGATCCAGCCATTCTGGAGGACAGTTTGGCAGTTTCTCAAAAAAATAGCTATAGATTTGCCATATTACCCAGCAATTCCACTACTGGGTATACACCCAGTAGAACTGAAAACAAGGACACAAACTGATATATGCACACCAATGTTCATAGCAGCATTGTTCACTATTGCCAAAAGTTGGAATCCACCCAATGCCCATCAACAGATGAATGGATAAATAAAATGTGGTATATACATACAGTGGAATACTACTCAGCTTTAAGAACAAATACACTACAAACACACGTGATAACATGGATGAATCTTGAGAACCTTATGTTGAGTGAAGCAACCCAGGCATTGAAGGACAAATACTACATGACCTCAATGATATGAAATAAGTAAACCAAGCTGTCTCAGAGAGCTAGAGACTGGATGATAGGCTTACAGGAAATTGCGGGTAGAGGAAGGATGTAAACTGACACCTACATGGGTGAAATCTATGATAAGCTGGAGGTAAATATGTGTACAAGGAAGGGATAAAATGGGGGCATAGGGTTACCTTTGGGTGGGGCTTTGCAGGCTTGAGGGGGGCTAAGGATGGGAGGATGGGTAATATTGCCCAAGAAATTAGGGGGAGGGTGGGGCAACATACGAACATAGGAGATTGTCAGGTATTTGGTTGAGAGTATAATGCTGAGAAAACCTTTTCAAAAATATAATAAGGAATGTTACCTGTTTAAGATGCTTAAAGGGGATAATCTGATGCAGGACAGGCTCCTAGGGAATATGTGAATGCTTATTTTGCCATAGTGGGTTATATCATTGGATAGAGACCCATATAATGAGAGTGAAGGTATACCCACATTCTGGGGAGGACTGATGCCATCAAATAGAGGGAATTGTATCTCTCAAGAGAAATGGTGGTTCCCAGGGCATTAGGGCAGTCGAGCATGTCAATCCCTCAACACTGTTGCAAGTATCTCTGAACATGGCCCTTCAAGCAATGAAGATTGACTGTCACTGTGGGCCCTAAGGGGAGGGGGAAAGAGGTATTGAATAGATGGAACGAATGTAACTGTGTGGGCAATAGAAGTGTTTTATAAGAGTACGCAAGGATGGATATAAGACATGTTAAATTACACCAAAAATATATAGGGGCTGATAGGCTAAAATTTAAATCATAATGTAAAACATAAGATAATTAAAAATTTAGAAAATTCTATAGTCTAAAATATAAACTACAATGTAAACACAAATGTTACCTTGTTTGAAAGCTATTGTCTCAATATCTGTACATCAGTTTCAGTAAATATAGTATGAATATGTAAAAAGATTATTGCTGTGGAAGGGAAAAGGTTTTATGTTGAATATGTGGGAGTACTATATATTGTATATATGAATTACTGTGATCTAAAACTCTTGTGAAGATAAGCTTAATAATTAGAAAAAAGAAAACGATAGGACGTAGACACTGAGGAAAAGACGGAAGTAGTTGCCTGCCAAGTTGCATATAAGGCAACACTTATGGCGGTGATGGAAGGCAGAACATCAAAAACAAACCTTTTGCATTTTAAAATTTTTTGATTCCCAAATTTATTTTCACCTTAATTTTTCCAAGTTAATATGTATTCTATATCTCACCTCTAAACTCATCGCTATATTCCATTTTACTAATAAGGGAACCTGGCAATATATTGGGTTCCACTTTTCAGGAAGTTTTGAATCACAGAGAGGTTCAACAATGGCAGCAGAGGAATACTGGTGTGGAATGTTATTGACAGGGGACACATGGTTGGCAGGGAGTTCTATAGGGCATATAATAGGGTACAAAAAATGTTTGGATATTTTCATACTGGTTACAATTAAAAACAACAACTGAGGGAGTGCTGAGTTCCTAGCCAGGGTAGCTCCATCACAGTCCCTAAAAGAACAGCAACAACCCCCCAAGTGCAACGGCAAAGAACAAAATAGAAGGAAGGTCCAACAATGAGCCCCTGATACTAATGACTATGCTTGTGAGCCTGTGCACCTGAAATAAGAGCAAGGCCTAGAGCAGCAGTGTGCCTAAGAGTTACCTCCTGAGAGCCTCCGTGTTGCTCAAATGTGGCCAGTCTCGAAGCCAAACTCAGCATGTAAATGCATCGCCTTCCCCCCAGTGTGGGACATGACTCCTGGGGATGAGACTCTCTGGCGCCGAGGGATTACTACCAAGTACCAGCTGATGATGAACTAGAAAATGACCTTGAATAAAAGGGTCAACTCGGACCAGCAGAATATCTCAGTCTACATATAATACCAGGAGTTAAAAATGCTTTTTGAGGCCAGGGAGGGTGCCGTGGGACAGATGGGCTGGTCAGGCAACCTGGGCCTGGCAGACATGGGCCTGGCGAGGTGTTTGGAGACTGAAGGGTCTGAGGAGCCCACGGGGGCCGGAATTGGGGAGAAGGACTGGACTTCTGATGTCAGGGTGAGAAACGGAGATTTGCCCGGGATGGGGGAGGAAGGAGTCTGCAGCCAGGTCAGAGGGAGTGGTGTGGGGCAGACTGACTGGTCTGCTGTGCAGGCCAGAGAGTTTCTTAAGTCACGGGAGCGTGGAGTCAGACAGGCAGTCTGGACGCCTGATCTTGGGCTGAGAAACATGGCATCGGGGCTGGCCTGTAGCCCTGGGGAGCCCAGAGAGCTCGGGGTGGGCCACATGGACTGGGCCACTAACCTGGGCTTGAGGAATTTGGAGGTGCCCTGTGACCTTGAGTGTGGAGGTTCCCGGGAGCCCCGGGGATGTGGGGTAGGGCAGATGGACTGGGCCAAGGACTTGGGGCCCCAGAACGTGGCGCTCTCCAGAGAGCTGGGTGAAGCCAGGGAGCATGGAGTGGGAGAGGTCAGCCAGTGCCCAGAGCCAGGCCTCAGGAGCAATGGGGGCTCGTCCAGAGACCCCTCAGAGGCCAGGGAGCTGGGAGTGGGGGAGACAAGCAGGCCAGAGACCCAGCATGAAGACAGCTCCTCGCCTGCCTTAGAGACCCACCCTGAGGACCCCGGAATGGAGACCGGAGAAGCCCCCGGCTTTGCAGCCAGCCCCAGCGGGTGCCCTGCCTGCCCCCCGCCCTCTGGCTCCCAGGGCCTGCTGGAGGAGATGCTGGCCGCCAGCCATTCCAAGGCAGAGGCCCGGTGGGAGTCGGAGGCCTCGAGCCTCAGGGGCCTGTTGGAGGAGGAGGGAGCCGTGGCAGGTGCAGACGAAGGGCAGTCTCTGGAGCCTGGCAAAGATGCTCTGCCCTCTTGGAGGCCCCAGCCTGATGGTGAAGCCAGCCGGACAGAAGAGGTGGACGGCAGTTGGGGCCCCTCAGGAACGGAGCGGGGCAAGCAGAGGCCGGCCCAGACCCCTTGGCGGGCCTCGCAAGGGCCTCCCCCCAGCACCCCCAGTCAGGACTTCTCCTTCATCAAGGACACCGAGATCCTTGACAGTGCCATGTGTTGGAGCCATGCCAGCCTGGGGCGCAAGCGTGGCCACCGGGCCCCGGCCATCCGGCCTGGGGGCACCCTGGGCCTGTCAGAAGCGGCAGACTCAGATGCACGCCTGTTCCAGGACTCTATGGAGCCACGGGCTTCTCGGGTGCCGTCGTCAGATGAGGAGGTGGTGGAGGAGCCTCAGAGCCGCGGACACGCATGTCCCTGGGCACCAAGGGGCTGAAAGTCAACCTCTTTCTCGGCCTGAGCCCATCAGCCCTGAAGGCCAAGCTGCGCTCCCGGAACCGCTCAGCTGAGGAGGGGGAGCCGGTGGAGAGCAAGTCCACTCAGAAGGAGTCTGCCTTCCAGCGTTCCAAGTCCTGCAAGGTCCCCCGGCTGGGCAAGCCCCTCACGTTACCTCCCAAGCCAGAGAAATCCTCAGGGTTGGAAGGGTGATCGCCCAACTGACTGCAAGCCCTGAAGCTGAAGAAGAAGAAGGTCTGAGAAGTCACTGAGGTCCTTCCCATCTGGCAGTCTCAGGCAATGCCCATTCCTGTGGGGTCCCCGGGCGAGGAGACGGCTGAGCTCCCACCACGCCCCAGGCTGCAGCCTCTGTCCTCCCACCACCTTGAGGAGCGTCTGGGGAGGCACATTTATGCACTTTGTATCCCACCCCCATCTCCCCCTAACCTGGAGTCAGTCATTAGTGGTTGAAGTTTTCGGCCCCTCCCTCACTGTCTTCCCTCCTCCCTCTCTGTTTCCTTCTCCAGCCTCCCTTGGGTTTTCTTTTGATACCAATTTATAGCGTTTTTTATAAAAGCCTTTGATTTTTGTAATGGGCAGAGCCCTGCCCCAGCCCTGCCCCAGTTCCCCCTCCACCCTGCCAGCCCCCCTGGACCCTGGAAACCAATGACATTTTGCCACTTGAAACAATAAAACTTTTTGGGAAAAAAAATGCTTTTTGACCTGAATCAAGGGAGAAATGGAAAGGACAAATGAGTTTATATGGCTATGAGTCTCCAAAAAAGAGCCAGGAGGTTATCAGAGGGGTCACCCTTATGCACACCTCAGCAGAGTCCAGAGACAGATAAAGTAGATACAACCCTGGGTATTGGTTCTTCTGAGGGCTACAGAGACCCACAGGTTCTATGGTCATGGCAGATGGAGTTCAGTGCTATGTCAGTTGGCCCTTCTTTGGAGTTGGCGTTTCTGTATGATGGAGCTGGACTCAGATGTGATCCTTTTTCACAAGCCTCTCCTGTTACATTTACCAGAACTGTAGTTGGTGCTGGGGTTTAATACATAGCCAGAGGATCTGAATCTCTGGACTGACCATAAGATAGCCAGGCACTGAGCCTCAACAGACTTCAGCTCCTACACTCTGGTTTATTGGACTTACCCCACTGAGCCAACCTGGAGTTGAAGAAGGTCGACCACCACACCATGGAGCCAAGAGTGCATACAACTGAAAGCAGGAGGATTGCATCCAGCATCCATGTGAAATCTAAGCCCCCTCTTGATTTAGATGTGGAGTGGACACAACCAATTCAAGGTCCACAGGATGGAGGAATAGAATAGATTAGAGTGAACTTACTGATATTCTATTCATGAACTATTGTGATTAGTAATCAAAGAAAATGTGGCATTGGTGTGGAGAAAGTGGTCATGGTGGCTGCTGGGTGTGGGGAATGGGAGGAAGAGATGAGATGTGGAGGCTTTTCGGGACTTGGAGTTGTCCTGGATGATGCTGGAGGGAAAATTACCAGACATTGTATGTCCTTCCATGGCCCACTGGATGGAACATGGGAGAGTGGCTATAATGTGGACCATTGACCATGAGGTGCAGTGGTGCTCAGAGATGTATTCACCAAATGCAATGAATGTCTCATGATGATGGAGGTGATTGTTGCTATGGGGGGAGGAGTGGGATGAGGAGGGTGGGCAGTATATGGGGACCTCAAATTTTCTGAATGTAATAAAAATAAATAAATAAATAAAAGAAAAACACTTGGAGAGCATACTGAAGAAATTGTAAACATATGCCAAAAGATAATGGATATGATGGTGATGAATGGCAAAACCCAAGAAATAAAAAACACAGTCTCAGCAAATAACAACATATTTGAAGAGGCAGTGGAAAGAATATGTAAATGGAAGACAGTATACCTGAAATTAAAGAGATAGAAGATTGATAGTGAAAAGACAGAAAAAATACATCATGGACTTAGGGATTTGAATGACAACACAAAATACAGAAAAATACACCTTATAGGCATTCTAGAAGGAGAAAAGAAGGGAAAGGGGACAGAAAAGGTGTTGGAGGATATAATGGCTGGAAACTTTCCAAACCTATTGAGGAAGATGGATGTACATGTCCAGGAAGTGCAGCACACACCAAAGAGTATGAATACCAACAGGCCTACTCTATGACATATACTGGTCAAATTATCCAATGCTCAAGGCAAAGAGAAAATACTGAAGGCAGCAAGAGAGAAAAGAACCATCAAAATGAAGGGAAGCTCAATAAGCTTAAGTGCCGATTTCTCATCTGAAACCATGGAGGCAAGAAGGCAGTGGTATGACATAGTGAAGGTACTAAAAGAAAAAAAATTCCAGCCAAGAATACTCTATCCAGGAAAGCTAGCTTTCAAAAATAATGGAGAGTTCAAAATAGTCACAGATAAACAAAATTAAGAGAGTATGTCAATAAGAAACTTGCCCTTCAAGAAATACTAAAGGCAGTTCTGCAGGTTGAAAGAAAAAACAAACAAACAGGAGAGACAGAATTGGAGGAAAGTGCAAGAATAATTAAAAAGACAAAAATAGAAATAAACACAACATATGACATACACAAATCTAAAGAAAATATGGTTAATGTAAGTAATTCCTTAAGAGTAATAACACTGAATATTAATGGATTAAACTCACTAGACAAGAGACATGGATAGGCAGATGGATAAAGAAATATGACCCATCTATATGCTATTTATAAGAAACCCAACTTAGACCAAGGGATTCAAGGAGGTTGAAAGTGAATGGCTGGAAGAAATCTTAGAAGCAAACAATAACCAAAAAAGGTCAGGGGTAGCTACACTAATATCAGACAAAATAAACTTTAAATGCAAAACTGTTGTGAGAGACAGAGATGGACACTAGATTTTAGTAAAAGGGGTAATCTTTCAAGAAGAAAAAACGATTGTATACATTTATGCACATAACCAGGGTACCTCAAAATACATGAGGTAAACACTGGAAAACTGTGTTGGAAGAATAGATGTCTCTACAAGTATAGGGGGAGAATTTAATACAACATTATCACCATTTGACAGAACATCTCAACAGAGAATCAATAAGAAACAATGACTTTGAATAATATATTAGATGACCAGGACCTAATACATATATACAGAACCCTACACTCAAATACATCAGGATATACATTCTACTCAGTTGCACATGCATCATTCTCCAAAATAGACCACAATTCTAGTCCACAGAGAAAGTCTCAATGAATGAGCAAGATTAAAATCATACAAAATAATATCTCTGACCACAGTGGAATGAAGCTAGAAATCTGCAAGGGTCAGAGAACCAGATTAGGAACAAAGATATGCAAATTAAACAACACACTCTTAGACGAACATATGGTCAAGGAGGAAATGTCAAAATAAATCAGTAACTACCTTGAAACAAATGAAAATGACGACACAACATATCAAAAGTTATGGGATGCAGCAAAAGCTGTACAGAGAGGGAAATTCATATTCAAAATTCATATCAAAAGACAAGAAAGAGCTAAAATTGAACACCTAACAGCACATTTGGAGGAATTGGTAAAAAAAAAAAAAATGAACTAAACCCAAAGGAAGAAGAAAGAAAGAAATAACAAAGATCAGAGCAGAAGTAAATGAAGTAGAAAATAAGAAAGCACTAGAAAAAGTAAACAAAGCCAAGAACTTGTTCTTTGAGAAAATCAATAAAATTGACAAACTCTTAGCTAGACTAACAAGAAAAAAAGAGGGAAGATGCAAATACACAAAATAAGAAATGAGAAAGGGAATATCACCACTGACCCCACTGAAATAAAGACTATCATAAGAGGATACTTTGAAAAACTGTATTCCAACAAAAATGACAATTTAGAAGAAATGGACAAATTCCTAGAAACACATAAGCAACCTTCATTGATGAAAAGAAATTGATGATCTCAAGAAACCAATCACAAGAAACAGAATTACTCATTAAAAATCTCCCAACTAAGAAGAGCCCCAGGCCAGGTGATTTCACAGGAGAATTCCACCAAACATTCTGGAAATAACTAACACCAATATTAAATAAACTCTTACAAAAAATTGAAATAGAAGGAATGTTGCCTATCTCATTCTATGATGCCTACATTACCGTAATACCAAAGCAAAAAAAGACACCAGAAGAAAGGATAATTACAAACCAATATCTCTAATGAACCTAGATGCTAAACTCCTCAACAAAATACTTGATAATCATATTCATCAACGCATCAACAAAATATAGACTGTGACCAAGTGGGTTTCATCCATGCTATGCAAGGATGGTTCAACATAAGAAAATCAATCAATGTAATACACCACATATACAGATCAGAAAAAAAAAATCACATGATCGTATCTATGTATGCAGAAAAACAATTCAACAAAATACAGAACATTTCCTGATAAAAGCACTCAAAAGATAGGAATAAAAGGAAACTTTCTGAACACTATAAAGGGTATATATGAAAAACCCACAGCTAACATCATTTACAATGGTGAAATCCAAAAATCTTTCCCCCTAATATCAGGAATAAGACAAGGATTCCCACTATCATCCCTCCTATTTAACATTGTTTTAGAAGTACTTGCTCGAGCACTGATACATGAAACAGATAGAAAGGGCATCCAAACTGGAAAGAAAGAATTAAAAATTTCACTATTTGCAGACAACAGAATCCTATACATAGAAAGTCCTGAGAAATCTACAACAAAGCTTCTAGAACTTAAAAATGAGTTCAATAAAGCTACACATTATAAGATCAATGAACAACAATCAGTAGCATTTCTGTAAAACAGTAATGAGCAATCCGAGGAAATCAATGAAAAATACAATTTACAATAGTAAATAAAAAAATCAAATACCTAGGAATAAATTTAACTAAAGATGTAAAAGACTTATACACAGAAAACTACACAGCACTGTTAAAGGAAATCAAAGAAGACTTAAATAAATGGAAGGATATTCCCTGCTCATGGATAGGAAGACTAAATATCATTAAGATATTTAGGATACCCAAACTGATCTGCAGATTTAATGTAATCTCAGTAAAAATCAACACATCATTTTTTTAATCCCTGACTTGTGGCTTTTTGCTTGCTGTATGCTCTCTGTGCCCATTTGCTGTGCATTCTTCTGAGTCTGTATTTATTTTTATTTATTTCCACCCCCCTTGTGGCTTGCTTGCTGTCTGCTCTCTGTGTCCATTTGCTGTGCACTCTTCTGCATTTTTTGCCTGTCTCCCTTTTTGTTGCATCACCTTGCTGAGTCAGCTCTCTGTGGCACTTGTGGGGTGTGAGGCACTCCACAGCACTTATGGGCTGGTGGCTCTTTTCAGCATGTGGGTGAGCCTGCCTTCACAAGGAGGCCCTGGAACGTGAACCCAGGATCTCCCATATGGTAGATGGGAGCCCAACTGATTGAGCCACAGATGCTTCCCAACACAGTATTTTTTATGAACTGGAAAAACTAATATGAAATTTATTTGGAAGGGAAAGAGACTCCAAATAGCCAAAGATATATTGAATAAGAAAAATGAAATTTGAGGAATCACACTATCTGAGTTTAAAACATACCACAAAGCTATAGCGGTCAAAAGGGCATGGTATTGGCATAAGGATAGATACACTGACCAACGGAACAAAATTGAGTTCTGATATAGAACCTCACATATACAGTAATCTGATATTCAAAATGCCACAAAGCCCACTCAATTGTGAAAGAATGGCCTCTACACAAAATGGTCCTTTGATAACTGGATATCCATATGCAAAAGAATGAGAAAGGAATGCCATTTCACACCTTATACATAAATCATATGAAGATGGATCAAAGGTCTAAATATAAGCCAAGAGCATAAGGACCTTGGAAGACAATGTAAATCAACCACAGGAACCTGTAATAGGAAACGGCTCCATGAACTTCACACTCAAAGCACATGCTGCAAAAGAAAAAATAGATAAATGGGATTTCCTCAAAATTAAAGCCTTTAGCACCTCAAAGTTTATCAAGAAAGTGAAGACAGCTTACCCAATAGGAGAAAATATTTGGTAACCATATATCTGATAGGAGCTTAATATTCAGCATATCTAAAGAAAAATCCTATATCTCAAAAATAAAAAGACAAACAACCCATTTTAAAAATGGGCAAGAGAGTTGAATAGATGCTTCTTCAAAGAAGAAATACAAATGACTAAAAAGAACATGAAAAGATTCTCAACATCACTACCTATTAGGGAAATGCAAATCAAAAATACAAGGAGATACCATCTTATACCCATTAGACTGGCAGCTATTAAAAAAACAGAGGACTACAAGTGTTGGAGAGGATGTGGAGGAATGGGAACACTCCTCCACTGAACGTGGAAATGTAAAAGGATCCAGCTATTGTGAAGAACAGTTTAACACTTCCTCAAAAAACTAGCTATAGATTTGCCATATGACTCTGAAATTCCACTGCTTGGTATATAACCAGAAGAACTGAAAACAAGGACACAAACCAATATATGCACACCAATGTTCATAGCGGCATTATTCACTATTGCCAAAAGTTGGAATCAACCCAAATGCCCATCAACAGATGAATGGATAAACAAAATGTGGTATATACATACAATGGAATACAACTCAGCTGTAAGAAGGAATACAGTACTAACACATGGGATAATGTGGATGGATCAAGAGGACCTTACATTGAGTGAAGCAAGCCAGGCATTGAAGGACAAATACTACATGACCTCTCTGATATGAATTAAGGAAATCAAACTGTCTCATAGAGCAAAAGACTGGAAAATACATTTATAGGAAACAGGGGAGAGAGGAAGGTTGTGACCCAATGCCTACAAGGGCAAAATGTATGATAAAGTGGAGGTAAGCAGTTGTGCAGTGAAGGAATAAGATGGGGACATAGGGATACTATTGGGTGGGGTTTTGCAGGTTTCAAGGGTGCTAAGGTTGACAGGATGGGTCAGATGGTCCATGGAATTGAGAGGAGGGTTGGCAGGGAGCAGGTGAACATGGGAGATTGTTATGTATGTGGTTGAAACTATTATGTTGACAAAAACCCTTTAGAAAATATAAAAAGGAAGGGTTACTGGTTTAGGGTGTTTGACCGGGTCATTGGGCACAGGGTTCACCTGGGGTAAGCTTCTAGGGAGTGTGTGAGAGCTCATCTTGTCATAGTGTGTTATATTAGTGGGTGGAGATCCATACAATGAGTGGAAAGATTTTGTACCCCCATCCTGGGGAGACCTGATATTCTCAAAAAGAGGGTAAGGTGTCTCTTGAGAGTATGGGTGGCTCCCAATGAGGGAGGACAGACTACTGTGTCAAACCCTCAGCATTTTTGCAAGTATCTATGAATCTTGTCCTTCAAGCAGTGAAGCTTGATTGTTACTGTGGTCCCCGGGAGTGGGGAAGAGAGAAATAGAATAGACAGAAGTGGGGTTAACTGAGGGGGCAATGGAAGTGTTCCAGAAGATTGTGCAATGATGGATATAGGCCATGTTAAATTTCACTGAAAATTTATAAAAGAATATAGTCTAAAATGTAAACCATAATGCAAACCAGAATGGAACCATGGTTAATTGCTATGTTTCAATATCTGTACATCAGTTGTAGCAAATATAACATCCATGTGTAAAAAGATCATTGCTGGGGAAGGGGGAAAAGGGTTTGATGTTGGATATATGGCAGTCCCTTATAGTCTTTTTTTAAAAAGATCTATCTATCTATCTATCTATCTATCTATCTATCTATCTATCTATCTATCTATCTATCTATCTATCTCCCCTTCCCCACCCCCTAGTTGTCTGCTCTTTGTGTCCATTCACTGTGTGTTGTTCTGTGACCGTTTCTATCTTTATCAGTGGCACCGGGAATCTGTGTTTCTTTTTGTTGTGTCATCTTGTTGTGTCAGCTCTCCAAGTGTGCAGTGCCATTCTTGGGCAGGCTGCACTTTCTTTCATGCTGGGTGGCTCTCTTTATGGGGTGCACTCCTTGTGCATGGGGCTTCTCTACACGGAGACACCCCTGCCTGGCATGGCACTCCTTGTGTGCATCAGCAGTGCACATGGGCCAGCTCCACATGGGTCAAGGAGGCCTGGGGTTTGAACTATGGACCTCCCATGTGGTAGGCAGATGCCCTATCCATTGGGCCAAGTCTGCTTCCCCCCTATAGTCTATATGTGACTTTACTGTGACCTAAAACTTTTTTGAAGACATAATAAAATTTTTTTTAGAAAAATGATGTGTACACTAAGGAAGCCATGAAAGAGATTGGCTTGGTACTGTACATACAGGGCAACATCTATTACAGTGATGAAAGGCAAAACATCAAAAAAAGTTTTATGATGTTTTAATTTTTAAATACTCCAATCTATTTTTTACTTTATTTAGTTTTTCTAAATTAGTATATATTCTATTTCTAATCTTTAAGCTTATCATGACTATTTCATTTTCCTACTAATTGAATTTGGCAATATATTAGGCTTCATTTTTGAAGAACTTTTGGATCACAGAGGGGTTCAACTATGGCAGGGGAGGAGCACTGGTGTGGAGTGCCATTGATGGGGATTCATGGGTGGGAGGTAGTTCTCCAGGGCATGCATATAGAGTATAAAGATATGTTCAGATGTTCATTGGGTATTGACATAGTGGTAGAGTTTCACATGACAACTGAAGGAGTGCTGAGCTCCCATCCTGGGTAGCTTTGTTGCATTCCCCAATGGAACAGCAACACTCTCCCAAGTGCAAGGGCAAAGATCAGTGACAAAAGATGGTCCAGTGATGGACCCTTGATACTGATGACTATGCTTATGAGCTTGTGTGCTTGAAATTTCAACTAGGCCTAGAGCCGCAGGATGGCTGAGTTACCTCCTGAGAGCCTCCTGTTGCTCAAATATGTTCACTGTCTAAGCCAAACTCAGCATGTAAATTCATTACCTTACCCCCAGTGTGGGATATGACTCCCAGGGATGAGCCTCCTTGGCTCTGAGGGTATACTTTCAAGTACCAGCTGGTGATGCCACTAGAAAAAGACCTTGAATCAAAAGGGAAAATGGTAAAGACTAATAAGTTTATATGACTAAGAGACTTCAAAATGAGTTGGGAAGTCATCAGATGGGTCACACATACACACATCTCAGCAGGATCTCAGAGACAGCCAAAGTAGATATTACCCCAGGTGGTGGTGTTCCTGAGGGTTACAGAGACATTCAGGTCCTACAATCATGACAGATGGCTCTGGAGTTTAGTGCTTTGCCAGTGGGCCCTACATTGGAATTTTTGCTCCTGAGTGTGAAGGAGTTGGACTCAGATGTGACCTCTCTACACATGCCTCTTTTGTCACTTTGACTGAATCTGTTGTTGGTGCTGGGGTTGGTATAGGCTCAGGAGACTTGAATCTCTGGAGTATCTTGTGCCAAGTGGGCCCTGGGCCTCAGCACATTCGCAACACCTACTCTCCTCTTCACTGGACTTACCAAGTCAGTTAACAGGAAGATGAGGATGGTCAATTGCCACAGTAGGGAACTGAGAGAGTCTACAACTGCAAACAGGAAAATTGCATCGATCAGCCATGTGGGACCTAAGTCCCCTCTCAATTCAGAGGTGGAGTGGACATCACCATCCCAGGGTCTTCAGGATGAAGGAATAAAATATGTATTAGAGTGGACTTACCAGTATTCTACTGTGGAATTATTGTGACTTTAGCATGGAAGAAATTGTATCACTGATGTGGAGACAGTGACCATAGGAGTTAGTGAGGGCAGGGAGAGGGAAGAAGATATGTGATATTAGGGCATTTTTGGGTCTTGGAGCTCTGAATATTATTGCAGGGACAGATGTAGGACAATATATCCTGACATAACCCACTGAATGGACTAGGGGAGAAAGTAAACTACAATATAATCCATGCAGTGTAGCAGTGCTCCAAAATGTATTCATCAAGTGCAATGAATGGGTCACATTGATGAAAGATGTTTGTGTAGGAGGAGTGGGGTGGGATGGGGAGTGGGGTATATGGGCACCTTCTATATTTTTTAATGTAGCATTTTCTGTGATCTCTGTATTTTTAAAAAAAGACAATAAAAATAGTATATATGACACATAAAATTAATTATCCAGAATAATATATATAATATCAAATAAAATAGGATAAAATATAATACTCAATATATAATATCACTAATATAATATACTATGTAAAATAATTTTATATAATAATATCACATAAAACAAATAAAATAGAACTATTGGGATAAAAAGGAAAAGAAAACAGTCACTGCTAAAAATCACAATATACATAGAAAACAAGATTAAAAATTACCAAAATGGAAATGAATGAAGTAAAGTATTTTTAAATGAGTAGAGAGAAGAAGATGGCATAGGATTACACAATGGTGAAAGGGCCAAAAGCTGTCTGAGGGTACTGCTTTGGGGGCCAACAGACCAGGATAGTGCTGCACTACCCCCAGGATGATAAGGATAGAGATGAATAGCCCAAACAACATTTGTCAATTATTAAATCTCTGTAGTGGCTGGATAAGGTCTCGTCCCTAATCCTAAAGACATTAAGCATGGGTAAAAACCTTGGTTCTCTGCAGCCAACTGAGAAAGGAACAGATGAATTCCTTCTTGTCAGCTGTTACTAGGGAAGGGGGGTGGGAATTGAAGGGTGGAGAATGGTTTCTCTCCAGTGAATTTGGCCAGTAGAGCACATTTTGAATCTCAGCTCTGACCAGGTTGGTAATGTGGTAAAGCAGCAGTTGACAGAAATACCTCCCTGGAAAGGGTAACTGACAAATGCCATCTGTTTGTTAGGAAATTGCAAGGGCAAAAAGTGCTTTTAGGTCTCTATTTAGCACCAATTTCCTGCGTGAAAATCTGCTCCTCATTAGTGAGTCCCTGGCCCAATTATTATAACATAAGCTGGACAAGTTGAACCAAAAAATCAAAGAAGAGCTTTGAAAAAAAAAACTAGGCAAGAAAGAGAAATTTACTGTATTCACATGTCTAGACATCAGCAAAAAATTAAAAGCCAGGGAGCAGATGTAGCTCAAGTGTTCGGGCACCTGCTTCCCACATATGAGGTTCTGGGTTTGATTTCCAGTACCTCCTAAAAACAAACAAATGAAAAAACAACTCTCATTGGGGAATGGATGTAGTTGAGTAACTGCTTCCCATGTACAAAGTCTGGGTTAATTCTCCGGTACCTTCTAAAAATATTACAAGCCTTATTAAGAAACAGGAAGAGATGGCCCAGCCAAAGAAACAAATCAAATATCCTGATGAGATACAGGATTTAAGACAGCTAATCAATGATAATCACAAAAATCTCCTAAATCAATTTTAAAAATTGAAGGAAAATATGACTAAAGAGATAAACAATATCAAGAAGACACTGGGTGAACATAAAAAAAGACTTGAAAGCATGCAAAGAAGAGTAACAGACCTTATGGGAATGAAAGATGCAATAGATGAGATTAAAAATACATTAGAAACTTCCAGGAAAATGGCATTGAAGTAGGTAGGCAGAGCCTGACTCCTTCACAAAAAGGAATGGAGAAAGGGCAAGAACTTGTCCAAGGGGCTGCTTTGGATATATATAGAATGGGAAAGTGTTCTGCCTCATCCAGGAGGGAACTGGACATATAAAGAAGCCCAAGAAAAACCACGAGTTGCCAATCCCTGTGGCTGGAAACAGCACCTGTTCCCTGCCCTCAGGCCAAATGACCTCAGTGGAACCCCTGGCTCACCGCTGCCAGTGGAGTGGGAGGTGTCTGATGGAGAGTGGAGAATGGTTTCTTTATAGTGAGTTTAGTCAATGGAACCCTCATTTGAACCTCAGAAGGGTCCCTGATCTGACAGAGAAAGGGAAGTGGGCATCTGCTCAGGCAAGGGATCATGAGAGAAAGGAACTAGATTAGAGAGTGGGTGGAGACAGGTGCCTAATCAAATGGCTCTGGTAAATTTAGAATTTAACCTGCCTGAGAGAAAGAGGGCAGATAGAGCTAGATAAGCTTTTTGAAGCCTAGTTAATGTGTGGAGCCAGTGTAGCTCAGCAAAATTCCTGACTTACATATACAATGTTGCTGGTTTGATTCCTGGGTCTCCTTAGAGAAGTGATCCAGACAGTGATTTACTGGTTATCAGACACCCAGATGATATCTTATGACAGGGAATATATAGACATTTTTATTTTGTTTTGTTTTAGGCTTTCTTGGATCTGCAATTTTAAAATATTTTTAAGGTTCCTTCTCCCCCCCCCCCCCCTTATTTTACTGTCTCAAACCTGTTACATCTCCTGCAGAGGGCAGGCTACAGGATGATTGATTAACACCAACAACCTGAAAAGCTCCTTAGGGGCCTAAGAGGGAAGACTGGTTTTCCTGTTATGTTTTTGTTTTTTTAAGTTGTTACTAAAAGTTTGTCGTGCTTCCCCTTTCTTTTGTTTCCTTTTTTTAAACTTATTTTTTCTATATACTTAATTTCTTTTCTTTCCTCCATTTTCTATCTTCTGTTGTTTTTCTTTCATTCCTTCTTTCCTCCATTTTTCTATCTTCTGCTGTTTTTCTTTCATTCCATATCTTTTTGTTTGGCCTTCAAATTTTTTTTTGTTTTCTCTCTCTTTCTTTTCTTTTTTTCTTTTTCTCTCCTCATCTTCTGGCCTTTTAATTCATTCTATATATTTTTCTCTATTTTGTTTCATTTTTCATTTTTTTCTATGCCACTTTTTAATTCTTATTCCTTTGTACTTATGATATTTTACTCACATTATTTTCCTAGATCTTGTACAGTTCCTCTCCTATTTTTGTTGTTGTTATTTTTTTCTCTTCATATCTCTTTCCTTCTCTCTCACTCTAATACTTATTTTTCAAGGTTCCACAGACAACAGCAAGGAAATAGAATAAAAGGAGCCAAATGTCAGGAGAAACCTTACCACACACACTGTAAAACGCCCCCCAAAATAAACCCTAGAGTAGAAAGAGAAGCCAACCAAAGGAACAAACCCATAAAGATAAACAGAGGCCTAGACACCAACAAAAAATTACAAACCTTACTAAGAAAAAGGAAGACATGGCCCAGTCTAACGAACAGGCTAAAAAACAGGAGGAGATGCAGAGCATGGAAAAATTAATCAGAGATGTTCAAATAAATGTCATGAATGAATTTAATGAAGTGAAGAAAGATATTAAGGATATTAAGAAGACACTGGGAGAACATACTGAAGAAACTGTAAACATACATAAAAAGATAAGGGATATGATGACAATGAATGGCACAATACAGGAAATCAAAAATTCACTGGAAACACATAACAGCATATTTGAACAGGCAAAGGAAAGAATCAGTGATTGGAAGACAGAATATCTGAAATCAGGCAGAGGGTAGAATAGATAGATTTTTAAAAAATGGAAAAAATTTAGCAAGGACTTAGGGATTTGAATGAAAAAAACACATGCAAACATATGCATTATACACATCCCAAAGGGAGAAGAGAAGGGAGAGGGGGCAGAAGGAGTGTTGGGGAGAAATAATGGCTGAAAATTTCCCAACTCTTCTGAGGGATATGGATATATATGTCCAGGAATCACAGCACACCCCAAACAGTATGAATCATAACAGGCCTACTCCAAGACATAAAATTTTCAAATTGTCCAATGTTCAAAGCAAAGAATGAATACTGAAAGTAGCAAGATAAAAGAGATCTGTCATACAAGGGAACTTCATAACATTAAGTGCCGATTTCTCATCTGAAGCCATGGAGGCAAAAAAGCCAAGGAGAGTTAAGGTACAAAAAGGAAAAAAAAAAAAAAAGCTATCAGCCAAGAATTCTGTATACCACAATTCTGGCATTCAAAAGTATTCACAGATAAACAGAAATTAAGAGAGCTTATCAACAAGAAAGTGGCCCTTCAAGAAATACTAAAAGGAATACTGAAGGTTGAAAGGTAAAAACAGGAGAGAAAAGGTTGGAGGAGAGAGTAGGAAAGAAAATTATTGGTAAGAACAACTAAAAAGATGAAAAGATAAATAAAAACATCATTTGGCATACATAAACTTAAAGAAAATATGGCTAATGTAAATAAATCCTTGACAGTAATAACTTGAATTTTAATGGATTAAACTCTCCAATCAAGAAATAGATACTGGCAAAATGGATTAGAGAATATGACCCACCTATATGCTGTCTACAAGAAACTCACCTTAGACCCAGAGATGTGAGAAAGCTGAAAGTGAATGACTGGAAAACAATTTTACATGCAAACAATAACCAAAATAGGGCAGGAGGAGCTCTAGTAATATCAGACAAAATATATCTTAAATGCAAAACTATTGTCAGAGACAAAAAAAAATACTACATATTAATAAAAGGTTAATCTATCAAGAAGAAAGAACAATCATAAACATTTATGCACCTAACCAGGGCACCTCAAAATACATGAGGGTAGCATTGGAAATAGTAAAAAATGTGGAGAAATAGATGCCTCTACAATTATAGTGGGGAACTTTAATACACCATTAACACCATTAGACAGAATATCTCAACAGGTGATCAATAAAGAAACAGAGATCTTGAATGATATATTAGAGGATCTGGATCTAATAGACATATACAGAACATTACACCAAAATATAGTGGGACAGACATTCTTCTTGAGTGCACATGGGTCATTCTCCAAGATAAACCACATGCTAGGCCAAAGAACAATTCTCAATGAATTCAGAAAGATTTAAAGTATACAAAATAATTTCTCTGACTACAATGGAATGAAACTAGAAATCAGTAAGGGGCAGAGAACCATATTAGGCACAAAGATATGAAAGTTAAACAACACACTCTTAGACAAACAATGAGTCAAGGAAGAAATTGCAAAATAAATCAGTAACTACCTTGAAATGAATGAAAATGAAAACAAAACATATCAGAACCTATGGGATGTAGCAAAAGCAGTACTGAAAAGGAAATTCATAGCCATAAATGCCAACATTAAAAAAGAAGAGCTAAAATCAAAGAACTTACTGCACAACCAGAGAAATTAGAAAAAGAACAACAAACTCTCCCCAAAGCAAGTAAAAAGCAGGAAGTAACAAAGATTAGAGCACAGCTAGATGAAATTGAAAATAAAAATCACTAGAAAAAATACACAAAACCAAAAGATGGTTCTTTAAGAAGATTAATAAAATTGAAAACCCTTAGCTAGATGAACAAAGGAAAAAAGAGAGAAGATGCAAATACTTCAAATAAAAAATGAGGAAGGGACTGTCATCACTGATGCCACAGAAATAAAGAGTATCATAAGAGGATAGATAGAAAATTTGTATGCCAATGAAATGGATAATTTAGAGGAAATGGACAAATTCCTAGAAACATACAAGCAGCCTACATTGATGAAAGAAGAAATGGGTGAACTCAATAGACCAATCACAAGTAATGAGATAGAATTAGTCATCAAAAAACACCCAACTTAGGGAAGTGGACTTGGCCCAGTGGTTAGGGCATCCGTCTACCACATGGGAGGTCCACAGTTCAAACCCCAGGCCTCCTTGACCCATGTGGAGCTGGCCCATGCACAGTGCTAATGCACGCAAAGAATGCCGTACCACACAGGGGTGTCCCTGCATAGGGGAACCCCACGTGCAAGGAGTGTGCCCTGTAAGGAGAGCCACCCAGCGCAAAAGAAAGTGCAGCCTGCCCAGGAATGGCCCTGCACACACGGAGAACTGAAACAACAAGATGACACAACAAAAAGAAATACAGATTCCTGTGCCACTGACAACAGAAGAGGACAAATTAAAAACACGCAGCAAATAGACACAGAGAACAGATAACTGGGGTGGGGGGGAGGGGAGAGAAACAAATAAATAAATCTGTAAAACAAATAAATAAATAAAAAGCATTGTATTATAAAAAAACAAAAAACAAAAAACACCCAACTTAGAAGAGCCCTGGACCAGATGGCCTCACAGCTGAATTCTACCAAACATTCTGGAAAGAATTAACACCAACCCCCTTAAAATTTTATAAAAAATAAAAGTGGAGGAAATATGGCCAGCTCATTCTATGATGACAATGTCACCCTAATACAAAAGCCAAACAAAGATGCCACAGGAAATGAAAAGTATAGGTCAATCTCTCTAATGAACCTATATGCTAAAATCATCATCATCTCTATATATGTAGAAAAAGCATTTGCCAAAATCAAGCACACTTTCCTGATAAAAAACATTTAAAAAGACAGGAATAGAAGGACATTTACTCAACATGATAAAGGATGTATATGAAAAACCCACAGCAACATATTCAATGGTGAAATCCTAAAAGCTTTCCCTTAAATATCTGGAACAAGACAAGATTGCCCAATGACGCTGCTCTTATCTAACATTGTGTTAGAAGTACTTTCTCATGGACTTAGGCAACAAAAAGAATAAAAGACATCCAAATTGGAAAGGAAGAAGAAAAAAAATTCACTATTTGGAGATGACAAAATCCTATACATAGAAAGCCTTAAGGAACTTTCAACAAAGCTTCTAGAACTTATAAATGAGTTCAGTAAAGCTGCAGGTTATAAGATCAATGCACAAAAATCAGTAGCATTTCTGTACACCAATGATGAGCAATCTGAGGAGAAAATTGAGAAAACCACTCCTTTTATAATTGTAACTAAAAGAATTAAATACCTAGGTATGAATTTATCTAAAGATGTAAATGACTACATGCAGAAAACCACACAAAACTGATAAAAGGAAATCAAAGAAGACCTAAATAAATGGAAGAATATTCCCTGTGTATGGATAAGACTAAACAGCATTAAGATGTCTATCCTACCCAAACTGATTTATAGATTTAGCACAATTTCAATAAAAATTACCACAGCATTTTTCATTGAATTGGAAAAGCTAAATATGAGATTTATTTGAAAGGGCAAGGGGCCCCAAATAGCCAAAGAAATATTGAAAAAGAAAAATGAAACTGGAGGAATCACACTACCAGGTTTTAAAACATACTACCAAGTTACTGTGGTCAAAACTGGATGCTATTGGCACAAGAATAGACATACTGACCAATGGAACTGAATTTAGAGTTTTGATAAAGATTCTCACATTATAGAGTCAACAAGGCAACCAAGCCCACTCAACTGGAAAAGAATGGCCTCTTCATCAAATGGTACTTTGAGAACTGGATATCCATATCCAAAAGAATGAGAGAGGAACACCACCTCACACCTTATATAAAAACTAACTCAAGATGGATCAAAGATCTGAATATAAGAGCCAAGACCATAAAGATCTTGGAAAATACTAATGTAGGGAAACATCTACAATACCTTGTATTGGGAAAGGCTTTTACGAACTTTACACCCAATCATGAGCAATCAAAGAAAAAATAAATAAATAGGACTTCCTCAAAATTAAAAACTTTCACACCTCAAAGAATTTGTCAAGAAAGTGACAAGTCAGCCTATTCAATTGAAGAAAATATTTGGTAATCATATATCTGATAGGGACACAATATCCAACATATATAAAAAGAAACCCTATACATCAAAAACAAAAAGACCAATAGCCCATTTAAAAAATGGGCAAATGATTTGAATAGAGATTTCTCCAAAGAAGAAATAAATGGCTAAAATGCACATGAAAAGATGCTCAACATTACTAGCTATCATGGAAAGAGCAAATCAATACTAAAATGAGATATCATCTGATACTCATTAGATGTGCAGATATTGAAAAAACAGAGGGCTGTAGGTGGTGGAGAGGATACAGAGGAATGGGTACCCTTATCCACTGTTTGAGGGAATGTAGAATGGTGCAACCATTGTGTAGGACAGTTTGGTGGTTCCTCAAGAAGCTAGTGGAAATGAAGATTACTAGGAAGGTTAAACTAAAGGGTAAAAGACAGATGATAGTAAGGTATGACAACAGAAAGCCAAAAGATAAAATGGACAAAGTAAGTAAAGTCTTTATATTAACAACATTGCATGTTAATAGCTTGAACTCTCCACTTAAAAAACACAGAATGATAGATAGATAAAAAAATATAAGCCAGCTATATGTTGTCTACAAGAGACTCAACTCAGATGTAAGACACAATAAGGATGAAAGTGAAAATTTGTAAAAAGATATTCCACAGAAATAGTAACCAAAACAGACCTGAAGTAGTGATACTAATAGGGGACAAAATAGACTTTAAATGCAAAACTCTTACAAAGGAGGAAGAATTTCATTATGTTTTAATAAAAGGGGACAATTCACCAAGAAGAAATAACTCTAATGAATATTTATGCAACTAACCTGGGTGTTCCAAGATATATGAGGCACACACTGGCAAAACTGAATGGAGAAATAGATGTCTCTACAAGAATAGTTGGAGACTTCAACACACCACTCTCAATATTGGAAAGAATATCTGGACAGGGAAAAAATAAAGAAATAGAGTGATTGAATAATAAATGAATTAGACCTGAGACCATTTATAGAGCATTATATGCCCCCCCCCCAAAAAAAAAATAAGGTATACATTCTTTATTAGCACTCATGAATCCTTCCTCAGGGTAGACCATATGTTGAGTCACAAGACAGGTCTCAATAAATTGAAAAAGATTGAAGTTACACAAAACCCTTTCTCTGACCATAACAGAATGAACCTGGGAATCTATAATGGACAGAAAAAGGGAAAATTAAAAAATATATGGAGATTAAACAACATACTATTAAATAACCATTTGGTCAAAGAAGAAATTGCAAGAGAATTCAGAAAATATCTTGAGATGAATAAAAATGAGAACACAACATATCAAAAGCTATGGAACACTCACCATACAGGCTTACCTGCTCCCTATTTGTTACACTTCTCCCCAGTTATTGTAAACATTGCCATGCTGATGAGGAACAGCTGCTTTGGAGTTCCTAATAAATATGATGTGGAAATTAGGGTTGAGGCTCTAAGTTCCTAAAGCTGTGAGGCCCCTGATTCCATCCTCGGTTCCTCTCTCATGTTTCTCTCTTTTCTTTTTTTTTTTTTTTTTTGTAAAGTTCTGCATTGCCTTCCCTTTGAGCAAACCTATTGCTGATCTGGTTCACAGCAACTGGCACCCAACATGGAGTTTGAAGGGAAGAAGGATCACTTTGAGCAAAATTAAAGTTGATGTAACAGCGCAGAGCCCTGAGTGGTTTAGAAGACCTTCTAAGTCCTCGGTAAGTAAGGACACTCTCAGGTGTTTTTACAGGGTTACAATGGGAAACAGAGGCAGTTCAACAAAATATCACCCATATGTATGTCTCTTGAAACAACTTTTCAAAGCAAGAGGGGCTAAGGTCACCGAATCTTGTATTTTGGAACTCTGACAGGTTACAGAACAATATTGCTCATGGTTCCTAGCAATAGGAAGTTTAGAATTAGGAGACTGGGAAAAAGCGGGAAAAGAGTTAGAAAAATTACTTGTATGAGGTATTCCACTCCCTGTTACTATTTGGCCCACTTTGATTATAATTAAATCTGTTTTAAAACCCTTGCAAACAGAAGAGGATGAAGATAGAGAATGTGAGGAAATTCTTTCCATTGAATATTTTGATGACAACAAATCTAAAGTTGCCTTGCCTTCAGCCCCTTCATTAACTGACTTTAGAAAATCAGTTTCCTCTCTGCCAACTCTCTCTTTGCTTTACAACAGGGCATCTTACAGGCTAGAAGGGAGCATGATTTGGAGGCATTTTGAATGACCTTTCTGGTTAACTTACAAGAAAGAATAGCTCCCAGCGTAGATTCTTGAAACCTGAATGGAGTTTATGAGTTCACCCATGAAACTTTCTCATTTAAAAAATTGAAAGAGGCAGCGGACTTGGCCCAGTGGTTAGGGCATCTGTCTACCAAATGGGAGGTCCATGGTTCAAACCCTGGGCCTCCTTGACCCATGTGGAGCTGGCCCATGTGCAGTGCTGATGTGCGCAAGGAGTGCCCTGCCACGCAGGGGTGTCCCCTGCATAGGGGTGTCCCCTGCATAGGGGTGTTCCCTGCATAGGGGAGCCCCACACGCAAGGAGTGTGCCCCATAAGGAGAGCTGCCCAGCATGAAAGTGCAGCCTGCCCAGGAATGGCGCCGCACACACGGAGAGCTGACACAACAAGATGATGCAACAAAAAGAAACACAGATTCCCGTGCAGCTGACAACAGAAGTGAACAAAGACGATGCAGCAAAAAAACACAGAGAACAGACAACTGAGGTGGGGGGGGGGGGAGGGGAGATAAATAAATAAATAAATAAATCTTTTTAAAAAATTGAAAGAGTTAAAAGTAGCAGTGCAACCCTATGGTCCAAATTCTCCTTTAACCTATGGTATGGTGCAGGGGCTTGCTGAAGGCTTTAGGCTGATCCTGGCTGACAGGCCTGCATTAGCACATGGCACTCTAGGGCCTGGAGAATTTTTATAATTCAAAACCTGGTGGATAGATCATGTGGAGACTTAGGCTGCTCACAATAGAGTCCATAATATCCCCATTTCCTTGGACCAATTAGTGGGGGTGGGGAATTGGGTGAGAGCAGATCAGCAATTAACAATGTATGATCAAGCCATCACTGTTGCTTAAGAGCCTGGGGAAAAAATGAGGTTAAAGGCCAGCCTCTGGTGTCATTTCAAAAAATACTACAAGGACCTAAAGAACCCTACCCTGCCTTTATTGCCCAATTACAAGAGGCTATCAAAAAACAGGTTAATAACTTAGAGGCTGCTGATACTATTTTGCAGATAATGGTTTATGACATGCTAATCAGGATTGTCAGACAGCTATTGGGATTATGAAAGGTAAAGTGGATTTGACTGGATATATTAAATTGCGCCAGAATGTAGGGATGGAGGGCCACCACACTACAAAGACGGGTCAGGCTATGGCAGGAAGAACATCAATATATATATCTGGAAAATGTTTTAATTGTGGAAAAATTGGTCACATGAGAAAAGATTGTTGGAAAAGGTCTGAGGGAAAAACAACACCGCTCAGAAAAGACCTGAGCATTGTCCCTGCTGTGGTAAAGGAAATCATTGGTCTAGCCTGTGTTGGTCTAATTATCATAAGAATGGCACCCCCTCGTGGGGAAACTTCCAACTGGCCCACTTCCAGTCCCACTCCAAAAGGGGTCTTCCCTGGCTCAGCAGAGCAATCCTGGCACTCCCCAATACTCTGCAGTGCCCTGGACTTATCCCCTGCCACAGCAGGAAGTGCAGCAATAGATATCCCTACGTCACAACCTGTTATTTTGCTTTCAGGAGACATCCCCATCCATGTGAAAATGGGAGTAAGGGACCTTTACCAATTGGCATGGTTGGACTTCTTGGGAGAAGCGGTTTTACTTCACAGGGAATTAGAGCGCATACGGGAGTAATTGATTGTGACGATCAAGGAGAGATTCTGTTTTGTTTTCATGCTAATTCTGATTGGGCCTATTTAGTCAAATAAATAAAATTACTATAAAATTTTTATCGAGGTGTTATAAGTAATTTTCAGTTTTGAATCAATGCTTACTCCTGAACTTCAAGTCTCAGTGTAGTCTTAAAGAGTAGTAATCCAAAAAATGTGTGTTAACTGTCTGTCTAAACTGCTAAATAAGAGCTTAACTGCATTTATGTTGCTCAAGTTATCCTAATTGGTTGCTGATTACTAATAAAAGTGTTTCCAAGGACAAGCTTGCATGTTACAGGCAACACGGATTCCAGAAGAAATCTTAAAAGCAGTAAAATCTAAGATGAAAAATGATGGGGAGCTTAGAAACAGCTATACCAAAAAAGTAAGAATTATGAGTCAAATTGTAAACTTCATGTTTCTGTTGGTGTATTGTAATTGTTTTGTGTTTGTCTATATGTTCAATGTCAGTGTATATTTTGATACCTCCAGATGGTAATATAAATTGATAAAGAAAAATTTCTAAAAGTGCACTATTCAAATGGCCAAAAATTAAATAAGCACTTATATTAACACATAAGTTTAGATGTTAATAAGATCTCTATGATAATAAAAAATTGTAAGTCTCTTCATAAAGTTTAGTTCTTGCCTAAATTAAAATGTGGGAATGCTGACTGAAATTCAATGTTTGCTCAAAAAAGGTGTGTTTTGTCCTAAAATAAGATGGCTGGTTTTCACAAAATCAGAATGAACATATGCAGGATGGGACCTGAATACATGTGGCAAGTTGTAGAAGGTATTGTAGTAACTTTAAGTGGGGGAATGTGTTCTGTGAAGGTGAAATTTGTCTTAAAATAATATAACTATAGTCTATGGTTATAAATAATTATAAGAAGTTTGTGGAAGCATTGTTTGAATTAAAGTGTCTAAATGGCTACTTCCAAGAAGTCATAACAAAAGGCAATTTTATAACAGGAAAACATGTTAGCAACTAGCCTCCCCTGCCAACTTGTCTTTAAAAACTGTTTCTGGTATTGCATGCTACTAGATGTTTGAAATAAAGAAGTGTTACATGTACATATAACCAAACAGAATCATTATTGTAACAGGTTTGTTTAGTGTTAATTGTAATTGTATGTTGTAAAAGGTTTGATTGGAAACAGTTTCCAAAATTATTTTGGTTTGCAAAGTTAAAATTTTCTTTTTCTTTTAATGTGACAAAGTTTCACAAACCATTAGTCTGTTTTTAGTAGCAGTTTATAAAGAATTTTTCTCTTGAATAATCAGTATACAAAGAAAGTCTGTTTTATCAAAATAGCTTCTGGTAGTTTAATCTTATCATTTCCTTGGTTTTCTAAAAACATAATGTTCAAACCTGCTTTCTCAAAGTCAGATCCTGAAAACCAGCCCACATTCTCCTACCTGTAGAAAAGCCAACAATGAACTTTTGCAGTGCTTCCCCAAGGCTATGTTCATAGCCCAACCATCTTCCCTGGCCTGGTGGCAAAGAATCAAGAAACATCAGAGGCAATAGTATCTTATCTTAAGAGCCTAAAATAGGCAAACAATTGGGACAGGCTAAAAGGTCCCTGCTGCTCTGTCAAATTCTTAAATCTTATTTGATTGGGTAAGACAAAACTATACTCTGCTGTAATAATAAAGTGCAATGTTTTCTCATGTTAATGGAGCTTGTTATATTGTTGGGATACTAAAAATCTTTCATCCCTCACTTAGATGTGTTCATTGAAAAAGGCCTTTCATGGGAGTAGGACAACCTCCAGCAGGCTGCTTTTAAAAATTTTTTTAAAAGAAGGAAAAGGTGGACGTTGGCTTACCTGTGAATTGGATGTGGCCAGCACTAATATTGGCTTTGGGTGGGGTTTGTGGCAAAGGCAACATTCTAAACAAGTACCCCTTGGGTTTTAGTCACAATTGTGGGAAGGAGCTAAAAGTACAATATAGAAAAGCTATTTTCGTAGCCTGTTGAAAGCAAAGGAATTAACCCAGTAGTGTCTGGACACTCTGAAGACTGCCATCCCTATCCAGCAATGGATTGCAAATACTGAAAGCAAGACAAAAACGATGGACTGTTGTGAATCATCCTCTATGGGGGAGAGATTCGTGGAAGAACATCTGGGACACCTGCCAGCAGTGACATGTAAATGTCTGTCATGTCCAGGCCCACTCCTCTAACATCCCTCTCAGGACTGTTGAGGTAGATACCTCGTGAAGATTCAGAGCCATACAATTGAGACCTGAGAAGAAGCAGAGTGGCTCCACCAGAAAAGCAAACCTCTTGAATACCAGACCTTGAGGTCCTAGCGCAGCAGTTCCCACTGCCTGCTATTCACCAACAGCTTGCAGCCTTAATGCTCACTTCAACGACTGTGACATCAGCACCCTCCTGCTCTTGGAAAGGGCAAGATATACTTTCACTGCTATAGACACTGCAAAGTGACCCTTATAACGGGGCAGCTATTGTTTTCTGCCTGGAAAAAGAGTCCTCACAATGATGGACAAAGTTTAAATTCAACACTGAGTTGTGGCCCCAGGTCCAGTGAAGATGCTAAGAGCAGGACCAAGAAGGCATTGAAATTATGTGATCAACTTCCAGCTCTCCCATAGCCCAAAATGGGGAAGTAACAATAATTTGTCATTGCCTATGCCTCAAACTGTACAAATTGGGGAAAATGAGGCCATATTTGATTGCATACTGGCCTATATAGCCTTGCTGGCAGGAAATCTTAAGCCCATGAAAAATAAGTCATCTGCTAGTTGGAAGTTCATATAATCTGCTGTAGTTATGGATTATATATAAAATGCTGTTCTAAACTTGGAAAAAAATTACAAAATGTAAATATGCAACTGAGATTAGCATGATTGAAAGTAACTTTTGTGTAACCCCACATGTTTATAAAATAGTCAAATTGCAAGCTGATGTAATGAGTATTCAGAATGCTGATTTAAAATTGTTATCTGATTCTTAAATGATGACTGAAATTGCTGATGGACTACAGTCACTAAACCCTATGGGGGAAAAGTTGGGGAGGAGGTATTCTGGGAAAAATATTGCTTGTTCGTCTTTGTTTCTTTTGAGCTTAATCCTTAGAAGCACGCAATGAGCCCTTTGGGGTATGAGGCAGCAAGAAACCACCGAATCTGCCCTCGTTGCTTTACAAAAACAAAAAGGAGGAAATGTTGTGGGAAACTGGCTTACCTGTTCCCTATTTGTTGCACTTGTCTCCAATTATTGTAAATATTGCCATGTGATGAGGAACAGCTGCATTAGAGTTTCTAATATGATGTGGAAACTAGGGTCGAGGCTCTGAGTTCCCAAAGCTGTGAGTCCCCTGATTCCATCCTTGGTTCCTTTCTCATGTTTCTCTCTGTCCTTTATTTCATAAAGTTCTGTGTTGCCTTCCCTTTGAGCAAATCTATTGCTGAGCTGGTTCACAGCATCAGCTGCCATGTCTTGAAGTAAGATGGTTGGCGATCTCTACCTGTTCTCTGCCTTGCCCTCTGACCATTCTCTTTCAGGATCAGCTACTGTGCTTTCTTCCCAATTTCAGCAGCAGGCTGGCATAGGGCTTGTCTCTTTCCAGGCCTACTATATCAATCTTGGCTGTAAGCATATAGCAGTGCTGGTCTCCTCTTGAGCTGCTCCCTGGGCGGAGCCTGTTTGGGGCTTTGTGCTTGGGAGCATTGCAAATCAAATATGCAGGCTCCACTTTTTCATCCTCCATCCTATCTGTCTCACTCTGTTCATATCAGATCCAGCAAGGGACTCGATCTGAGTCATGCCTCACTGACATAGTTCAATAAAAAGCCTACAGCAATCTAACAGATAATCTAATCAAAAGCCCCTCAATTGAATTTAATGCAATCAAAGGATATCACACATAGAGGAATATATTAGTGTACAAACATAATCTTTCTCTTTTGGGATTCATAAAATAATCTCAAACTGCCACACCATCTTTCTGATTATTTTCCATACTTTTACTTTTAACAAATTTATTTCAAGTGAAATTCTTATAGGTAGCAGGTAGCTTGGAACTGGTTCTTTATCCAATCTTAAAGTCTCTATCTTATAATTGGGATGTTGACACCATTTACCTTTTTAAAAAAATCAATTTTATTTATGCATATTAATAAAGCATAAATTCATCCTAAGTGTACAATCACTGGTATTCAATATAATTAGAGTTGTGATCCATTGTTTCACTCTATTCAGTTTTAGAGCATTTTCATTATTGCAGTAATAATAGTAATAATAAAAAAAACAAAAACAAGCAAAACTCATCACCTCTCAATATTTCTGTGATTTCACTGCTGTACATAGCTGCTATTCTGTTTCCTTCTCTCTAGTATATTTGTATTTATATTTTGTAAAAACTGTCTTTATATGCAATATCACACATATTCATATTTTATATTGAGGTTTCACTATGTTATACAGTCCCCTTTTACATTTTTTAGCTTTCTGTCTAGTAATATAATATCCTTAGGCTTTTCCTTTCAATGGCTGATATGACCATATAATAGCTCTGCTATTCACAAACAGCATGATATGCTCTCACCGGTTCCAAAGAGTTACCTATTTTCCTTTATTGTGATCATTAGTATAGTTTGTTTTAGGTGTATTATTTTGCTGTCTGTTTTCTATTCTATCTAGTTCCCCTCCCCATTTCTTTTTTCCAGCCTGATTTTGGATTAAGTATATTTATGTGGCCATTATATTTCTTTTGTTGACTTTTTGTAGTTCTTTTCACTTAATTGGTTTATTTAGGATTTAAAATAAATTTATTTAATTCATGACACTCTACCTTCATAGACTTCAAACATAAGAATATTACAATAACATTTTCCATTCCCCTTTTTCAATCTTTGTGCATATGTTATACATTTTAGTTCTACATTAAATTCCATAAGACATTATTAATTTTACTTTAAACAGTTATATATATTTTTTTAATTTTTTTATTTTTTATTGACTTTGTAATAATATTACCTTAAAAATATATATGTGAGGTCCCATTCAACCCCACCCCCCCACCCCCCCTCTCCCCCCCCCAACAACACTCGTTCCCATCATCATGACACATCCATTGGATTTGGTAAGTACATCTTTGGGCACCTCTGCACCTCATATACATTGGTTCACATCATGGCCCATACTCTCCTCTATTCCATCATGTAGGCCCTGTGAGGATTTACAATGTCTGGTGATTACCTCTGAAGCACCATCCAGGGCAGCTCCATGTCCCGAAGACGCCTCCACCTCTCATCTCTTCCTGCCTTTCCCCATACCCTTTGTCCATTATGTCCACTTTTCCCAATCCAATGCCACCTCTTCTATGTGGACACTGGATTGGTTGTGTCCATTGCACCTTTATGTCAAGAGGAGGCTCAGATTCCACCTGGATGCTGGATGCAATCCTCCCATTTTCAGTTGTAATCACTCTAGGCTCCATGGTGTGGTGGTAAGTCACTTCATAATACATTCTTAGTTTTCCTTTATACATTAATTACCTTTTTGTTTTGATTTGATTTTGCAGTGCAAGTCATGTGGATCATTCATTTTCCTCTGTTGTTGTAATACATAGAGGAAGCATAAAATTTCCTTTTGGGAATGTTCTTTTGGCAATTATGGGAAGGGAGGGTTGCTGCTTTAAGGTGTTTGATGTGGGGAGCATGTAGATCAGGGTGTACCTGGGGCAGATTTCTCGGGATTGTGTAGTGTTCATCTTGTCATAATGTTCTTTCAGTGGGTGAAGTCTTACATAATGAGCAGGAATGTGTTGTACTCCCATCCTGGGAGTACTACTATGATCTCAAGTAGAAGGGTGGGAGTCTCTTGGGAGCATAGGTAGTGCTAAATAAAGAAGTGCAGTCCAGTATGTCAAACCTTCAATGTTATTTCAAGTAACTAATAATCTTTTCCTTCAATGAGTTAATCTTTTTTAAAAGATTTATTTCTCTCCCCTTCCTCCCTCTCCCCCCCGAGTTGTCTGCTCTCTCTGTCCATTCACTGTGTGTTCTTCTGTATCTGCTTGTATTCTTATCAGTGGCACCGGGAATCTGTGTCTCTTTGTTGCATCATCTTGCTCCATCAGCTCTCCATGTGTGTGGTGCCACTCCTGGGCAGGCTGCACTTTTTTCACACTGGGCAGTTCTCCTTATGGGGTACACTCCTTGCACATGGGGGCACCCCTGTGTGGCATGGCACTCCTTGCACGCATCAGCACTGCACATGGGCCAGCTCATCACATGGGTCAGGAGGCCCTGGGTTTGAACCCTGGACCTCCCATGTGGTAGGCAGACACTCTATCCCTTGAGCCAAATCCACTTCCCAATGAGTTAATCTTGGTGGTTACCATGGACCCCAAGGGGAGGGGGAGGGACAAATAGAATAGATGGATCATGCAACATTTTTGGGGCAATGGAATTGTTCTACATGATCTTCCAATGATGGATAGACTATGTTAAACTTCATCAAAATCTATAAAAGTTTATTGTCTAAAATGTAAACCATAATGTAAATCATTGGCCATGGTTAGTAGTAATAGCTCAGTATTTGTACCTCAGTTGTAACAAATGTACCATCCACATGTAATATATTAATAGGTAAAAGCTGAAAAGTGGAAGGATGTTGGGTATATGGGAATCACCTATATTCTGTACATGAATTTCCATAACCTAAAGCTTCTTTGAATATGAAATGAAAATATAAGACACTGGGGGATTAAATGGAAGAAAATGTCACTGTACATACAAGATAACAGAACTTTTGGTGATGAAAGGCATAATGTCAAAAGATTTTATATATTTTTTAAAATTATTTTAAACTTAAATTTTTTGCATTGTGCTCATTTTTAAAAAACTATCATTATTATATCATGTTCCTATTAATTTCATTCAGTTATTTTTTTGGCTTCAATTGTGAAAAAGTTTTGGATCACAGAAGGTTTACATCTGTGGTGGGGGAGAATCACTGGAAGGGGTGTCAGAGATGGAGGATGCATGGGAGGAGGTTCACCTGTGGCACACCTATAAGACATATGAATGTGTTCAAGTCTTCATGGGGCATTGTCACAGTAGGTGGAGTTTCATGCAAAAACCAAAAGAACATCAAATTCTTGTAATGGGAGCTCTGCCACATTCTTTATTGGAGCAGCAAGAAACCCCTGATGGTATGTGGGGCATGGAGAGCAGCCATCTACTAAATCTGACCCAAACAGTTGGCCCTCCTTGGAGATTATGATGGAATATTTACAACTCTTTCGGACGCTTTGTGCTAAGTAATAGTGTCCATCTACAAAAAGATTTTGTTGTGCCTAAATACGTATTCTCATAATGTACTATAGATAACATGCTCCACTGATTTTGGCGCTGCAAGCAGAGTGCCTTAAAAGAAGTACAGAATGGAGTCAGTTATTTTCTAGCCATTATTTTCTTAGTTTTTTTATACCTTCTATAGAGAGGTGTCTTGAGCAAAATAGGTCTGGTGGCTTTGTGGGCTAAACTGAAGGTTCTCACCTGCTCTACCAGCCTGAATAGAGTTAATGACCCTAGGTAGGGGATCTAGGATATGCTGTCTACATACTTTAGAGGAAAGGTGGCAATAAATAGCACCTTGATAATCCCCTATAAATCATAGGGAGTTGGCTAGTTGGTTTGATGCTGAGATCAATGAGGTTGGGGTTTTCACTGCCCAGCATATACTTCCCTGGACATGGCTTAGTGCATTTGTTCTCATTCTGGACTGAGGGTTACCCACAATCAGGCCACTCAGACTGGTCTCGTTGTTAGTGTGAGTCCAGTCATTATTTAGGAGACTATTAAAAATGAACATAGGGACCCAGAAGTTAAACACAAAATTAGGAGACTTCTGTGGAAGACAGCAGAGTAAGGAGTTCCAGTACTCACTCTTTCAATTATAACAACTATGAAACAGGCAGGAACTATCTGAAACTAGTTTGAAAATCTAGGGGCCAGAAGAAAACAACACCTTCATGGGAAGAGTGGGAGGAAGAGCCAATAAACTAGGATAAAGAAATGTAATTTGCTCTCTTCCTATAGTGATTACCCATGCCCATCCCCCAATCTAATGAAAGGTCATAATGGGATCCAGTCCCTGGCTAGCTGCTGCTGAAAGAAACATAATGACCCTGTTCCCCAAGAACAGAGGTGGGCATGGCTGATGTCTTAGCCACCAATTTTTCAAACCTCCATGGATGGAAGAGGCAGGGGAGGCTGTGTGTGTGTGTGGGGGGGGGGGGCGCAGTGACTGAAGGACTGCATTTGCTGTGCAAGCCAGGATAGCTCAGTTTATGGGAATAGGAGAATATTTTAATGCCCTTCCTGTCCCCCTGTGCAGTGTACATGGGAGCCAGTCTGTGTCCCCTTCACAGGTCCTTGGCCATGTTTTGACTGGGAAAGGTTGATTTGGGAAAGTCCTCTCTGGGATGACCATCCTCACAGAATTTACCTTCGAGAGAAAAGAAGCATGAAGTAACAAAAGGTATGTAAAAACTATAGAAATGGACAGTCTGGTACAAATGCCTGCTAGCTCAAATACCCAGGAGAGGGAGATCAGTATCCTAGGGAAAGAGGCAACAAGCAAACTCCAGTAAACAGGGGAACTCCAAAACAACTGAAAAGCAAAATCTCAAGATAAGAAACAGGTCAAGAAAGTCAGGGAAAACTGCACACTGCTTTGAACAGAACTTCCTGACAAAAAGGCTGAAGATCTAGAAACTATGTGTCTTATCACCAGCTGGATACAGAACAAAGAAAAGCACTTCCCAGGACATAAATCCCATAATTAACATATTAAATATTAAAATGTACAGTGTACTACAAGAGTACAAGACAAACATAGAAATGGGAACTGATGGTCCATCCAGATGAAGGGGAAGAAAACCACCAATACACCAAAACACCAATAAAGTAGACAAGAAGATGGGCCTACTGAAAAAAAAACTTAAAAAAATGATATTAAAAATTATCAAGAAAGTGAAGGAAAGTACATAGAAAGAACTAAATGATATCAGGAAAATAGTAAATGAACATTATGAGAGTCTTAATAAAGTGATAGAAAATTTTCAAGGAGCCAACCAGAAATACTGTAGTTGAAAACCACAACTGAAATTGAAAATGCCCAGGAGGGTTTCAAGAGCAGATTGTGCCAGTTAGAAGAAAGAATCAGTGAACTTGCAGTTAAACAACTGAAATGAATTAGACCAAGGAGCAGAAAGGGACATGAAATATTAAGAGTGAAAATAACCTAAAACATCTGTGGACACCATAAAGTATACCAATATATGCATTATGTGAGTTCCAGAAGGAGAAGAGAGTCAGGGTAAGAAGGAATATTCAAAGAATATTAACAATAATAGAGAACTTCTGAAACTTAGAAGATGTGACTATGGATATCTAAGAAGTACAGAGAACACCAAATGTGATAAACATGAAGAAAGGTATACACTGTCATATACTGATTACACAATCAAATGCAAAGGGGAAGGAGAAGTTCTGAAAGCTGGAGAAGTAAAGCACCAATTTATTTACAAGAGAGTAAGAGTCTCAATTAGATTGAGTGTTAATTTCTCATCAGAAATAATGGTGGCAAGATGGTAGTGGGTTGAATACTTAAAGTGGTGAAGGAAAACAACTGCTGGACAAGAATTTTATATCCAGCAAGACACTCTTTCAGAGTGTTCAGAGCAGAGATACATAAATTAGAAAAACACACCAACAGTAGAATAAAAAGAATTATAACACTACGAATATAAGGAAACTTCCTCCACATGACAAAGGTCATATATAAAAAGCCTACAGCCAATATCCTACTTAATGGTGAAAGGCTGAAAGGCTTTCTGCCTAAGATCAAGAGAAAAAATTTATGAGCACTGTCACCACTGATATTCAACAATGTACTAGAAGTTCTTGCCAGAGCAATTAAGCAAGAGATATAAATAAAATTCATCCAAATTGGAAAGGAAGAAGCAAAGCTCTATGTGCACATGATATGATACTGTACACAGAAAACCCTGAAATATCCACAATAAAGATCCTAGAATAAAGGAATTCACCAAATTGGAAGGTACAAACTCAACACTCCCAAATTAGTAGTTCTTCTATACATAAGCAATGAACAATTAGCAGAAGAAATGGAGGAAAAAAATTCCATTTACAACAGTAGCTAACAAAACCAAATATCAAGGAACTTTATCCAAGGATACAAAGGACTTGTACATAGAAAACTGCTAGATATTGCTAAAAGAAATAAAGATCTAAATAAATGGAAGGATATTCAGTGGTCATGTGCTGGAGGAATAAATATTCAGACATCAAAACTACCCAAAGCAACTTATAGATTCAATGCAATCTCAATTAAAATTCCAACAAGCTTCTTTGCAGAAATAAAATCCAAACAAGTGCCCCATATAGCTAAAGCCATCTTTAAAAAGATGCAAGATGATTCTTTTTTTATTACTCTTTTTAAGAAAAGATATATAGATCACACTCAACATTTCATTAAAAAATATGAGGTGCCCATATACCTAAATCCCCACCACCGCCACTCCTCCCACATCAGTGTTTTTCATCAGTTTGGCACATTCATTGCATTTGATGAATACATTTTGGAGCACTGTTACACAGCATGGATGAGAGTTTATGTTGTAGTTTACACTCTCTCCCAGTCCATTCAGTGTGATGGAGTTGGATTCAGATGTGACCTCTGTACACATGCCTCTTCTGTCACTTTTACTGAACCAGTGGTTGGAGCTGGGGTTGGTGTATACTCAGGAGACCTGAATCTCTGGACTATCCATGTACCAGTTGGGCCCTGAATCTCAGCAGATTTGCAACACCTACTCTCCAGTTCATTAGACTTACCCAGGTGAGCTAACAGGGAGCTGAATATGGTTAACCACCTCACCAAGGAACTGAGAGTCTACAACTGCAAGCAGGAGAATCCCAACCATCAACCATGTGGGGACTAAGCCCCCTCTTGATTTCCAGGTGGAGTGAACATCAACATCCCAGGGTCTTCAGGATGGGGGAATAAAATATGAAAAAAAGTGGACTTACTGGTATTTTACTATGGAAATATTGTAACTTTATCAATGGAAGAAATTGTATCATTGATGTGGAGATGTGGCCATGGTAGTTGCTGAGGGCAGAGAGAGCGAAGAAAAGGTGTTATATGGGAGCATTTTCAGGACTTGGAATTGTCCTGAATAATATTGCAGGGACAGATGTAGGACAGTATATATCCTGCAAGATGATTCTTGCAGTGAGTTCTGATTGATTTTCCCAACAGGGCCATTAGTGAGGGGCAATGTGACCTTTCCTTTGTTTGGCTCAGTGAACTACTGTATGCAAGACCCACTCATCCTCTGATAAAGATTTTAGTCACTGAGATGAAGTATTGTTTCCTCTATGATCAGAAACAAAGAAAACTTATCTGTTCCCATCCTTCAGCTATTTAACCAATGAAACATTTTTACCATTGATTTTCATAATCAAGCCCTTAGATACCTAATCATTTGACCAAATTCCTCAAATACTACTATCCTTCACACAAACACAGTAACTGATGCACACAAGTTCCTCAAGCTCTGAATAAATGATTTCCCTTTGAGCACATTCTCTACCATGGATATTCTGGAAATACCAATGGGCATCATCCTTCTATTAAAGACTTTTCTCTTTCATTTGATGTTTCTGTGGTTATTCTTAAACTGAGTTTTCTTTTGAACATCAAGGTTTGTGTTTGGGTGAATGATCATGCACAGTGATTACAGACCTAGTGTTTCACTCCTGTGGGGTTCACTCATTTTATTAAAGGATAAATTATAAATTAAGGCAATCCCACATTTGGTACAGATATAGACTTCCTCAAATGTGATTTCTCTGGTTTGCTTATCAGTTAGAGTGGTATATGTGAGCTCTTCATTTAGATTACTTACATAAGTCCTCTCATATGATTATGCTATTAAACCATCTACTAAGGGCTTTGCTACATAGTTGATATTCTTATGGATTCTCTCCAGTATGAACTTCCCGAGACTTACTGAAGTAGCATGGGTAATGACAGGAACTTCAATATTGATTAAAAATATAGTGTTTCTGCAGTATATGAATTTATTTTTCAGAAAAATTTTCCTATTAAACATGTTCACAGTTCCATGATAATAGAAAAAAGAACCACATAAATTCTTAAAATGAATTCTTACAAAATCTGCTGCAGAAAAGAAACTGACCTCAAGATACAGGAAGCAGGCTTACTACTTAATTTCATAAAAGATACCACTTGGCTATGTTACCACTGAATGGACATCAATGGTTATCTTACTATTCCTTTACTGATAATAAAAACAAAAGCTCAAGGAATGTGGGTCCCTGAGCTCTTCCTAGTTGCTACCACTAAAATAGTTGGTTCCATGCATGCATGGCATGTTTTGCAGTGAGTGTACTCTTCTCCTTCCTCCCCCGCCCCCCCCCCCCCCAATTTTGCAGGTCAGGTAAATGATGGAGTAATCATTTTTCTAGTTCATAATTGTGCAGTTCATGGAATCATAGTATTTCAGATACATGTACAACAGATTAGATTGCAGTTGTATTGAGAAGCCTGGTGTGGACTCAAAGATAGATATGCTGAATATGTTCTACATGTTATCTGCAGACTGGACAGGACTATAATTGGCTGAAACAGCTCTCATAGAATATAGTGTGGACACAAGGACCAAAGGTTGAATTAATCTCTTCCTATCTGTTGTGTTTAAAGATAAAACATATGGTTGAATTTTATTCTATATCCAAAATCTTTATGATGTGAATTTTCTCACTTCCATTAAGGTCAGCATATTGACTGATGGCTTTCAAACACTGATATCATTCATAGGGACTATCTCCAGTTTGGGTAATCTCAGTTGTCTCAGGTTTAAAAATTAAGGTTTTCCCACATAGATGGTATTCTTATGGCTTCTGCCGAGCACAAATTCTCTTGTGTCGCCTGAGGGCAGAACCATGAGTAAAGGCTTTCCCACAGAGATGACAATCATGGGGATTCTCTTCAGTGAGTTGTCTCATGTCATCTAAAATGATAATATTTACTGAAGGCTTTCCCACGTGCATGACATCGATAGGGTTACTCTCCCTTATGAGTTCTCTCATGTTTTTTAAGAGAAGAACTTTCACTGAAACCTTTCCCACATAGGTGGCATTCATAGGGTTTCTGTCCAGTGTGAGTTCTCTCATGTTTTTTAAGAGAAGAACTTTCACTGAAAGCTTTCCCACATAGATGACATTCATGGCGTTTCTCTCCAGTGTGAGTTCTCTCATGTTGTCGAAGAGCAGAATTTTGCCTGAAAGATTTCCCACATAGGTGACACTCATATGGTTTCTCTCCAGTGTGACTTCTCTCATGCTGTTTAAGTGAAGAGCAATGAATGAATGCTTTCTCACATAGATGACATTTATAGGGTTTCTCACCTGTATGAGATCTCTCATGTTTTTTAAGAGAAGAACTTTCACTGAAAGCTTTCCCACATTGATGACATTCATAGGGTTTCTCTCCAGTGTGAGTTCTCTCATGTTTTTTAAGAGAAGAAGTTTCACTGAAAGCTTTCCCACATAGGTGACATTCATGGGGTTTCTCTCCAGTGTGAGTTCTCTCATGTCGTCGAAGAGCAGAGTTTTGCCTGAAAGATTTCCCACATAGATGACATTCATAGGGTTTCTCTCCAGTATGACTTCTCTCATGTATTCTAAGATGATGATATTGATTGAAGGCTTTCCCACAGAGATGACAATCATGTGGCTTCTCTCCAGTGTGAGTTGTCTCATGTCTTCTAAGATGGTAATATTTACTGAAGACTTTCCCACATAGATGACATCCATAGGGTTTCTCTCCAGTGTGACTTCTTTCATGTTGTTTAAGGGAAGAGCAATGAATGAAGGTTTTCCCACATAGATGGCATTTATGGAATTTCTCTGCAGTGTGACTTCTCTCATGTCGTCTACAATTAGAATTATGACGGAAAGCTTTCCCACAGAAATGGCATTCATGGGGTTTCTCTCCAGTGTGAGTTGTCTCATGTTCTCTAAGGTGAGAATATCGACTGAAGGCTTTCCCACATAGATGACATTCATGGCATTTCTCTGCAATGTGATTTCCATTGTATTGTCCAAGGACAGAATTTTTTATACAGGCTTTAGCACTTTGGTGAAATTCATATGATTTACTCCTAGTGTGAATCTGTTTATGGTGATTAAAAGATGAATGGTCTCTGAGGACTTCTGCAATTGGTTTGGTGAAATATGCTTTCTTTGTCTTGTGAATTAATGTAGGTTGAGTCACTGTAGATCTGTGAGTGGAATCTTCTTGCAAATAATTACATTTAAAGGAATTCTTTTCAGTGTTGGATTTTAGCTGTAAGAAATTAGATGAGAGACTGTAAAACACTTTCCATGTACGTAAATTTCTTCATTTCCCTACACTTTAATGTACAACAATCACCCAGTGATAATCTTCAAATGAAATCTTTCCCATTTTTTGGTTTTGAATTTTTTCTTCTATTTTCATTATCTCTTTTTTTAGAGATACATAGATAGCAAAAATGTTACTTTATAAAATATAAGAGGTTCCCATATACCCCACTCCCCACACCCCTACTCCTCCCACATCCATGCTATTTTCATATACACTTTTTTCCTAAATGCACAGATATTGTCTCCATTATAGTAATCAATTGCAGAGCTATCTGGTCAATTTTGAATATTTATGCAATCATCTTTTTATATGAACTCACATTAGATTTTTGGCATCAGATTAGTTTTTTACCTAAATTTAAACAATCACAGATTTTTACTGGATTAGCATTTAATCCCAAAACTAATTACAGTCAGGTGATTTTACTGAATTCCTAATTTATTAAATCTCTATGTATCTATTTGAACAATTAGGGTTCACACAATGAAGCTTACCTTTGACAAGATGCTATAAGAGTCTTTCCATAAGATAGGTTGGACGGATATCATTTCTATCATTTCCTGATTTTTAAAGGCACAATTCCTCCCTGTAATAATTGGTCAAACACAATAAATTGTTAGAATACCATTAGGGAAAGGAAAATGTTGGAAAGTTTCAAATAGCCCTGTCAGTATATTTCAAACTTCCACAAATAGCTGGGAAAGAATATCAAATTAATGAATATTCTTGGCAGAGGGAAACCTTACACTACATTACCCTCAGAAAAGATTTTCATGATTGAAATATGAGAAAAAGAAAAAGAAGGTTGGATGTCAGGGGGGTAAAAGAGAGGAAAAATCAGAAAAGAGAAGGACCATGACAAGGATCATTATGTGAATGATTAATTCTAATAGCAAATAAATATATCTTTCCCAAAATCAAAGGCACTTGAATACAGCTTGAGAAGCTTATGGAATAATTACAACACATGGTGTAAATTTCCCCAGTATCCTCACCAACATTTCAGAACTCATAACTCACATTTTCAAGTACCTATTTACTATCTGATGAGGCACCTCTACTGAAGCACAGGTTCTTAGAACTCACCTGAACTCTGGTTTGGGGGAAATCCTATTCCTTCTCTCCACACTTCTTCCCCTTGTTCTAAGTGGGACAGCATATCTGATTTGCAGGCCTGATATCCTGTTTGTATGAGAAAAGATACCTGGATTTTGAATTTTATTTGGAACAGTGTAGTATCATCAGGTCCATGGCAAGCTACCAAAGAACAAGGTAAGCACTGAAGAACAGTTCCTTGAACACAGAACATTGACAATATTTCAATAGGAAAGATGTAATTCTTGACCTTTTTCCCATTTCAGTGGGGACCACACATTATTGCTCTCCATGCACAAGTTCAAAGAGAGATGGCAGAATGCTCTATATTCTAAATGGAGAGAAACGCTGTTTCCACAGTGTTTATGTTACAAAATAATCCAGTAATCATAAAATCCACAAGGACAATTTAAATTACATGTTAAATGAGATATATGCAATGTTTTTACTGCTATGCTCTGATGCATCTGCATAGCACTTGGAGAATACTTATTTCAAAATAGTTACTTATTTATCCATTCCAAAATTATTCATTGAGTTCACAACACTGCTCTGTGTGTTGGAAACTGAGATTCAAGAATGACGTTAAGTTGTGGTCAAGAAAATTAAATTCTATTTGTGTGAAACAGATATAAGTAAAAAGTAGAGAAAAAGTTTTTATTTAGGCAGTTGAATGTGTTATAAAATAGTATAAATATATTAAAATATAAAATATAAAAATATGAGAATATAAAGATTATACAAAACATACGAGAAGCTGACCTAGATATCTGATGGTTTATGATAGATATATAGGTAAATAAATATTATAAATGAAAGATTAGGTAGACAGAGATAGATGATAAATGATAGATGATAGATAGATACAAATGATAAATTTTAAGAGACTTACCCACTGAAACAAGATTTTCAATATTCTCCAGCATCACTTCTCTGAAAAGCTTTCTCTGGGATGTGTCTAGTAGGGCCCACTCTTCTGGGGTGAAATCTACACCCACATCTTTAAGGGTCACTAACTTCTAAAACATTACAGAAATTTAGGTTCACACATGGTCATCCTTATCAAGGTTCTGACTGTGATTCTCAAAATGACACCTCTGAGGAAGCAGAAATTGTATATCAAGCTCAAAGTGTGTTTGGAATACCAGTCAGATCAGTCTCAATGTTAAACTGCTATCTGTACTTCAGATAAACTCACAGATACACACACATTTTGAATACATAAAACTCTATTGTAAAGGAATATCACATGACATGTAGTGTGATATATACCTGGAGTTTTCCCAATAAACGTGTATTATGACTTCCTGATGCTGACTATAAAACACCCATTCTAGTTTTCATAACTAAATACTTCTTTCCACCAATTTCAAGTACATCTACAGTCATTATATGGCAAGTAATATCCATGATATGTCACTTTTAAACAATGAATATGCTTTTAGATAATTCTACTATACAAACTGCCACATTGCCATTTATAAAATTATTTAACAATATGTTAGGTATTTCACAAATCCAATCAGTGAATGTATGAAGTGTTTTCTGTCTAAATTTAATATACAGGTCTATTATTCATTAAAATGAACTGAACAGGTTTCATATACAACCTATATGTAAGTGCTGCCTCTAACAATTCTGCATAACTAAGTGTCCATTATCTTGAACAAGTACAGTTCAGGATCACATACCAAGGACCTGAGTCTGTTGTATTGAAAGATGGCCCTAATCTGACCATTCCTGTGGTAGGAGACCTCCCATTCTCAGCTTTTCCTGGGGACTGCAAATACCAGTTTTAATAGTCTCAACTAAATCTTCATCTCATCTGTCAAAGATTGAAAGAAACCCCATTCATTGTTTCTGGTCCCTCCAAATCTTCAAAAATTTTCAGGGGAATGGATGTGGCTCAAGCAGTTGAGCACCTGCCTCCTACATAGGGGTCCTCAGGTTTGGTTCCTAGAGTCTCCTGAAAACAACAACAACAACAAGCAAAACAAATGAAAAAAACAACTCAGGGAATTCAGTGTGGCTCAGTGGTTGAGAGCTGTCTTCCCACATACAAGGTCCTAGGTTCAATCCCTGGCTCCCAGTACCTCAAAAAAAAAGTTCACAGGAACATACAGTTTATTTTACCTACCTATGTTTCCTAAATGCACAGTCACAATTAGAAAATAATACTTCCCATACATTGTATCAATTTATACAATTTGAATAAAGTTGATTAAAAACTGAGGATAGGAGATGGGAAAAATGGTAATGAGAATTTTTGTTTTTTTTGAATATATCATAATGTGCTAATATATTCCAAAACTTCAAGAAAATTAAAATCAGTGTAAATAAATCAATAATTTCCTCATTTCCTTTTATTTACTAACCTTCTCTTATGCTCCTAGTAACTATACACAATCCTGTACACCAGCACCTTTCACTTTGGATTGATGGGAAGCACCTCCAGAAACCTCAGCTGACACTGTAATCATCTGCACTTGCTAATCTCTATCACCTCTGTTCACTGCATGCCTAAGCCAATTTTAGGCACTAACATGATCCATGAATGCATTATTCCTCCAATGAAGCCAAGGGTTGTGTGAGAAAAAGAAAATAACTCTCATGTATTCAGAGAATACATAGCCTTATGGAGTCTGCAACAAATGATTGTCATGGTTGGAAGGAGATTACTTATTGATGAGTCCCTAACTTAGCATAATTATTCTAGAGGACTGTTTAAACTTAATAAAAGCTCAGATCATTGAATAGCTCCTGAATACACTTGGAATATCCATGGCAATAGGCAGAATCTGATCAACTGTTGGCAACAGAGATTCAATTTCAGTTAAAGAATTCCCTACTCACCTGTGGCTGCATTGTCAATAGCTTAGCTGATAAATGTCTTCCTCTGGATTTTTACTCACAACCAGACAAGCCATAGGTGAGCAAATCTGAGAATGGAGAAAGAAGTTATCATTTTTTTTTAAAGATTTATTTATTTATTTAATTCCCCCCCTCCCCCCGTTGTCTGTTTTCTGTGTCTTTTTGCTGCGTCTTGTTTCTTTGTCCACTTCTGTTGTCGTCAGCAGCACAGGAAGTGTGGGCGGCGCCATTCCTCAGGCAGGCTGCTCCCTCCTTTGCTCTGGGCGGCTCTCCTTATGGGTGCACTCCTTGCGCGTGGGGCTCCCCTACGCGGGGGACACCCCTGCGGGGCGCGGCACTCCTTGCGCGCATCAGCACTGCTAATGGGCCAGCTCTACACGGGTCAAGGAGGCCCGGGGCTTGAACCGCAGACCTCCCATGTGGTAGACGGATGCCCTAACCACTGGGCCAAAGTCCGTTTTCCCCAGAAGTTATCATTGATCACAATTGCCAGACCTGCCTGTCAAGAATCCCAAATGCTTCACCTCCAATCAATTCTAGGATTCCACGTAATCCTAGCCCAATCAAGAGGAACATGAAGTGTGCTCCAAGAGAAAGAGGGGGAGCACTCTTCTCTCTCAGCATCAAAAGTTCAAAGGTATTGGCTTCTCTGACTAATAAAGATTATATGAATACATTCATTGTACAGATAAGAACATGAAAATCTCTGAATTGTATTTATGTTAGCCCATGATGTCCAGAAACTTTCAATTCCCTCTCTTATTCTAAAACATGGGGATCTCTAAAACATGTCATAATCTGGAATTAGGTCCCCAACATCAGAGACAGCAGTCTGGAATTTCTCAGATACAATTATTCTTGGTTTTTGCAGTAGCACTGCTTCTCCAACATCCATCCCTGTCTTCTGACCCCACTCCCTTCCTGTTCTACCCTGAACTTGGCCATCTCGATACACTTATCTAAATCATCTTCATTCTTCCACATGAGATGTCTAACAATGTTAAATCCTTCAATACTCCAATGGATTTGGATATCAACCAATGAATTAGAAGCAATCAATATCTCCCATCATGCCAATCTAGTTATGATAATCCCCTGCCTCAGAAAATAGCAGAAGCATATGGGTCATAATGTCATTGTCATGTGCCACAATCCTCATAGGATTTGGAGGCTAAGAAGATATAGAATGAAGCAATTTGGAAATAAATATATTTGAATAGTGTGATATTTTAGAGAAGTGGTAGCTTAAATCTAGTCCTATAGTATCATCAGCTTAATCCTCCAGACACTTCATTATTTATGAATGTGATAGGATTTGTATACTGTAAATTCTCCACTAAAAATACATTTAATAATAACATGCTTTTCATGGACAAATGATAAAAAGCCATAAACAAAGGATTAACTTAGCCCTTTGTACCTCAAATCCAGGGGGAAAAATGGTTGTATTAAATATGCTTGGAGAATTACGTTTTTCTTAAAAATTTACTCTTCATACTAACCCTGCTGAAAAAAGTTAATCTACACATTTAACAAATTTCCCAGAGTTTTAGAAACTTTATTAATATAAGAAAATTACATGGCTTGAAAAAGTTTTTTCACAGTTTGAATTTCTTCTTTCTCTCTTCCAATCTCAAATTCCTTAAGGGTTACATGCCACACTTAGGTTTTACCTGGAATGTCCCTGCTCATTTCAATAATCAGAGTCCTCACCATATTGTCAAAACTTCCTCTTCATATGAGTTGCTCACACAACTGCACCCTATAACCAGTTTCTTCTGTCACAAGGAGATCTCCATTGCATTGAAATAACTTCCCAACATCAGCTTCCACCTCATTTAATGTTTACTGCTCTGAGTAATCCATGTATCCTCATTTCAGCATATGCTTCCTGTGAATAATATATATATTTTTTAAAAACCCATATTCTCGTTATTTTATTTTTAAGATTTATTTATTTCTCTCCCCTTCCCCCTGCCCCTGCCCCCCCCCCCCACCTGGGTTGTCTGTTCTCTGTGTCTATTTGCTGCGTGTTCTTCTTTGTCTGCTTCTGTTGTTGTCAGCGGCACGGGAATCTGTGTTTCTTTTTGTTGCGTCATCTTGCTGCGTCAGCTCTCCGTGTGTGCGGCACCATTCTTGGGCAGGTTGCACTTTCTTTCGCACTGGGCTGCTCTGCTTATGGGGTACACTCCTTGCGTGTGGGGCTCCCCTACGCAGGGGACACCACTGTATGGCATGGCACTCCTTGTGCGCATCAGCACTGCACATGGGCCAGCTCCACATGGGTGGGTCAAGGAGGCCCGGGGTTTGAACCGCAGGCCTCCCATGTGGTAGACGGATGCCCTAACCACTGGGCCAAGTCCGCTTCCCCAATATTTCTGATATCACTGTATTTACTCCATTTTCAATAAACATCAACCTACTTATCACATCTGCTCTCATAGGAGGTAACTCTAATTACCTCTCTTATTCATTATTGCTTCTGACACAGCATGTTACTAAGCTATTGTTCAGGTCTAAATGCAGTATAAGGACTTCCTTTGCTATAAAATGTACCTGGAAAACTATGTCTTGCTAATTGAATAATTCTTCCATGTCCCATAATTAATTCAAGTCCCATAGTTTTGAATATTATATATTATCACATTTCACATTACTTTACCAGATTGAATTCTCATAATAATCAGATGAATGAGGTACGGGGCCAAATCACCTAAGTTTAGCACCATTGTCTCTACAATTATTCCTGCATTCATACACATTAGTTATTCCTTCCCTCTCACTAAAGAGTCAAGTCACACCTGGTTAAGTTAAATGTCTCCAACTGAATTTGTCTTTCCTTTTTCTTGAAAAACCATTTTATTAAAATTCAAATCTTTCCCAGAAACCTCTTGCTCTTATCATGATCAATCACCTCACCATTTAAATTCATTATTTCTCTTCTATTAAGAACCCAAATCCCCCCATACCAATTTCCTCTCTTGTTTTAGAGGTTGTAGTGATCTATCTAGCCAATAACTCAAATGGGAAGACACCATGCACAGCTCTGGGGGCCTGGTTTAAATGCACAAGGGAGTTGGACCACACTGAAATCCATCCCTTTTAATTTTTATACACTTTCTAAACAATTTTCATTCAACTTATAACATCAAATGAACTTAACTATTTTTAATACTTCACTTTTTATTTTTACACCTATACCATGATCATGTTAATTAACAGGTATTTTACTACAACAGTATAGGAAAAAACAACTTTCTCAATTCTTTTATGAAAACCTAAGATTCCTACTGGAATCAAGATTATCCTTCCCTTACCACCAACTTAAAATACAGATTGAGGTGGCTTCTGACAGGTTTTTTTTCATGAATTACTTTTTGTTATCAATAGCAATTCAAATTTCTTTTTTCTTTTTTTTTTTTTTTACCCCACTCCTCCCACATTAACAACTTCTTTCATCATCGTGGCACATTCATTGCATCTGGTGAATATATTTTGGAGCACTGTTGCAGCACATGGATAGTGGTTTACATTGTAGTTTATGCTCTCCCCCAGTCTACCCACTGGGCCATGGCAGGACATACAATGTCTAGTATCTGTCCCTGCACTACTACCCAGGACAACGCCAAGTCCTGAAAATGCCCCCACATCATATCTCTTCTTCCCTCTCCCTACCTTTAGTAGCTACCATGGCCACTTTCTCCACATCAATGCTACAATTTCTTCCATTACTAATCACAATAGGTCCATAGTAGAATATCAGTAAGTCCACTCTAATCCATACTACTCTATTCCTCCACCCTGTGGGCCCTGGGATGGTTATGTCGACTCCCCCTCTATATCAAGAGGGGGGCTCAGATTCCACATGGATGATGGATGCAATTCTTCTGCTTGCAGTTGTAGGTACTCTGGGCTCTCTGGTGTGGTGGTTAACCTTCTTCACCTCCCTGTTAGCTGGCCAGGGTAAGTCCAATAAGCCAGATGGTAGGAGGTGCAAATCTGCTGAGGCTCAGGACCTGGCTGTCACATGGACAGTCCAGAGATTCAGGTCTCCTGAGTATAACCAACCCCAGCACCAACCACAGGTCTGGTAAAAGTAACAGAAGAGGCATGTGTAGAAAGGTCATATCTAAGTCCAACTCCACTACACTCAAGAACACAAACTCCAAAGTAGGGCCAACTAACATGGCATTGAACTCAAGAGCCATATCCCATGACCATAGAACCTGTGGGTTTCTGGAGCCCTCAGGAGAACTAGTACCTGGGGTTGTATCTACTTTGGCTGTCTCTGGGACCCTGCTGAGGCGTGTGTAAGCATTACCCCTCTGATGACCTTCTGACTCTTTTTTGGACGCTCATAGCCATATAAACTCATTTGTCCTTTCCATTTCCCCCTTTTATCCAAAATCATAAAGCAGATTTTAACACCTGATATTACATGTAGGCTGAGATATTCTGCTGGTCTGAGTTGACCCTTTTATTCAAGGTCTTTTTCTAGTTACATCATCAGCTGGTGCTTGGTAGTAATCCCTTAGCACCAGGGAGGCTCATCCCCAGGAGTCATGTCCCATGCTGGGGGGAAGGTAATGCATTTACATGCTGAGTTTGGCTTAGAGAGTTGGCCACATTTGAGCAACATGGAGGCTCTCAGGAGGTAACTCTCAGGCACCCTGCAGCTCTAGGCCTAGTTCATATTTCAGGCACACAGGCTCATAATCATAGCCATCAGTATCAAGGGCTCATTGTTGGACCATCCATCTTTATTGGTCTTTGCCATTGTACTTGGGGGATTGTTGCTGCTCCATTGGGAATGTCAATTCAGATTTCTACTTAATAATGACTTCCTGGAATTAGCCATTTATATTGAAATACGTCAGTTTACAAAATGCTTTTGCAAACACCCCATAACCAACCATAACAGAAAGACTAGTTAGCTCACCTTGAAGTAAACTAATTGAATTACAGTCATCCACCAATGAAATTTATTTTATCCATTTAAGTCTTGTCTTACATCCCTTATTCTGTTCTGTAAAACTAGTCAATTCACTTTAGGGCAGATCTACATTTCCTTCTTTAACTTAATTTCATTAAATGCAAACTTACACTTTTTATCATCTTAAAGATCTAATAAATTTAAACCTAGGAAGATTATATCCAAGTCAAATAAAATGGAAACTTCATAGTTTATGCAAGAAATGTTCATTTTTCCTTTCTCTACAGGAGGCTAAATCTTTTTTATAATATTCTAAAATTGTGAACAACCTCAAAAGCATATCAATTGCTGGGCTCTTGAATAGAGTATAATTGCTTAATTTGTTTTAACTTTAACTCAGAAAAATATTTCCATAGCTTTCAAGGACTTTTTCTTTACTTTCTGAAATTTGGCAATTGTATTATTTACTCTCTTTCCACTGTTAAAAGGTTTAAATCGGGGAATTACAGGAAAAACTATGCAAACCAAGGTATATTTTGTAACCTTTACGCTGTCCCTATCATTGTTAATTTCCTGGCCTAGTTCTAAGCTAAACTTACATTTTCCTATTTTATCCCACTAGCCTTTTCCCCATAGCTCTCTCAAAGAGAAGGTCCTAGGAGGATGGGTAGGTCGATGAGCGTAAGAAAAACTTACTCTTTTTCCAATAATATCTATATTCAGATCTCTATAAGACCTTTCCATCTAGCTTGGCTTTTCTAATTTGGGACTCCAAGATGACTCATTTTAAAACATGCATATATTTGAACAGCTAGGCACACAAACAGAAAAGCATAAAACTCATTAATTTGACTTATAATTCTCACTTCTTTTGACATCATGTCTTTGGGTTTTCCATTATTCCATGCCTAGAAAAAGTTATCTGGGCATTATTTGGTTAACAGGTTTTTAGCAAGGGATATATATATTCAGGAGGCTACACTTTAAATATTTTGGTTTTAATTCAGTAGTGAGGCTCTTCTCCCTCCAGACACTTTCATTCTGGGATTCTATCCAATACCATCCAGCTGTCCTTGGGGCTTTCTAATTCCTTAAGAATATCTCACATCCTCTTGAGGAGTGGGATAAGGGGTCCAATCTTTTGTTCTAACTCTGCTAAAATTAGCTTAAGCAGTGTTATTTAAAAGTGAGATTTTTCTTCAAGGATATGATAAAATTGAAGTATAAAAAGCTATTTTGAAAAAACAGACTTTCTACTATGTATATTGATTATTCAGGAGAAAAACTCTTTATAAAACCTTTAAAACAGACTAATGATTTAAGAATCTTTGTCACTTTAACAGAGAGAGAATCATGCTCCAGAAATAGATGGAAATATGCTGCTGGTTTGGACTCCTACGATTCTGCCAGTAGGTTATGGCTCAATATCCCTAGATCTACAATGGGCATTGCCTCCAGACTAGTGCTAGAAGGTGCGATGCACCAGATCAGTAAGATTGGTACCTACCTTCCTGTTCTCTCAAGGACCAACAATGCTGCAATATTCTGAATGCAAGAAGGATATACAAAGTGGAGCAATAATTGCCAGAATAATGTGGATAGAACCTAAACAAACACAATTGGCATTATAGTTTGCCCCCATGGAGGGAAAAGATATATGGTATTGCAAATCTGGAGCTTAGATATGTTAACTGAAACTCAAAGAGAAACTTGCTGTACCTATATATCTGATGAATATAATAATATTCCCTTTATACTGAATCATATGCAAAGTGGTATTAAGCACATTAAAGATCTTAATTGATTAACTTTTCTAAGTAGTTAATGGACATGCATATGAGATTTAAAAAATTGACTCCCTTAAATACTGCCTTTATGTTGCTTGCCATATGTTTGTCTTGCTGTTGACTATATAGTCTTTATGAGTTTATGTCTAGGGCATCCTCTAAAATAATATGAGAATTTTATTTGCCCATGGCCAGCAGGAAGCAATTACAGAAGAGGAGACCTTTGCCCATTTTCCTTATATAAGGAATGCTTATAAAATGTCTTAAGAACAAAAAGAATATAAACAAAAGGGAGGATTTGATATACTTATTAAAATTTCTTCATTTAAGCAGCTCTGTATCTTCTAATACTCTTCCTGAAAACTAATTGAACTGGTTTTATAGTAATAAATTCTTAGAAGTTTACTACTTTTACTTAGTTCAATAAAGAATATTAACCAGACCTTCTCAGTATTACCTACAGGAATAAGATAATCTCTTAAAGAAAACCAGACAGAATGGTGTCAGGAGCACTTTATGATCCAGTAGATCTGTTAAATTTCCTCAGAGGAAAAAAAAAGCTTGATATCCTTGAGGGGTCTGCTGAGAAATGAGCCATGAAGACCTTGCACATAGGAACCCACATAGTATCTAAGCTGTGGTTAATGAGTTGCTGAGACCACAGACAAATTTGAAGTGCTTGGGACAATGCCAGACTAAGAAATTGCACATACCCTCTTCACAAGAAGCCTGGAAGATCTAACATCATCAGTTTTTAAAAAAACTTGTTTTTCTTCTCCCCTACCCCATTTTTTTTGCCTATAATAACCCTAATTCCCATTCTCACTTTGAACTTGTTCAGGGAAGTTTTCCTCAGTTCCTTACTTGTGCAATCACAATACATCACCTCACTGAGAGCTGTGTTTCTCCTTTGTGGCACTGGATGGAGTAGGCCCTTTTATTGGAAATATCCATGCTTACTATAACACTTTCACAATCACATTGCATGAGGACTTTCAACATTTCCTCATGCTGCCTAAAATAATGACTTGCTAAAGTCACTCACTTTTAAACAAATCATGCTACCATCTCCAATGAGCTCCCCATGAATAACTTCAGGGTGTGTTTCAGTCTATAACTTGGAACCAAAGAAGAATTGAACCTTTTGGGAACATTCATTTTCCTAGACTTCTGTGACATCTCAGTGTCGAGTGTATTCAAGCTATTCTAGTTACCCCTTCCTCTTGTGTTCTGCATCATATTTCCAAAGCAAAATTATTAGAACACTTCAAGACTCAATCCTAACCCCATTTCTATACATTGTCATGACAATCCCACATATTTATTTAATTGCTTCAATTTATTGTTGGCTCTAAAACAGGGGTTCTTAACCTTTTTTGTTCCATGGACTCCTTTGCCAGTCAGGTGAAAATCACTGACTCCTTACTAAGACCACACTATACTATACATTACTTAATAATTATATCACACCATATCAACATGTCCCATAAGAATGTTCATTTAAATTTAAATTCAAGCTTACAGACCCCTTGTTAAGAACCCCTGCTCTAAAATTATGTGTAGATCTCTATTTTCATATATAAAGGCACAAAAAAATCAGACATAACTCAAGACATTACCCTCACCCCATCCTTGAAATTTAAAAAAATTCTCCTGTTCTAGAGGTTACTCTCTGATTAATCTGGATGTCAATCAAGATAAATGTAATTAAGGGATGCAACATTAAGAAAATATATTCCTTCAATATCAGTAAATTTCAGTTAGGACTTCACCAGACATCCAAGAATTCAACTGAAATCACTACTCAGAACATAGGTGTATAAGCCTATGTATTATTTCAGTACTGACCACTATAATATCCTTAATTTGTACCACAATCCCCTCAAACATTTTCCTATATCATAACCACGGTCTTTTTTTAAAAAGTGAAACCTCTGAATCCAATCCAATCTTTTTTTAAAAGATTTATTTATTTTTCTCCCCTTCCCCACCCATCCCAGTTGTCTGTTCTCTGTGTCTATTTGCTGTGTGTTCTTCTATGTCTGCTTCTGTTGTTGTCAGTGGCATGGGAATCTGTAGTAGATGGATGCCCTAACCACTGGGCCAAGTCTGCTTCCCACCATATTCTTTCAATCTCTATTTGTCATTTCCTGAGAGATCCCTTCACTGAACCCCAACCTAAGAAATCCCTTCCTGTAGCCTTTGCTAAAACTCTACTATTCCTTCAGGTTACTCTTTTTCATTACACATTTGTTCATTTGTCTGTCTCTTCCACTGGTCTAATTACATAAAACTCTTCATGAGTGGTGATGTTGGGTGAGTTTATTTCTCTTCGAAAATTACTAAAGATTTTAAATCCAGAGAAATTGTATTTTTACAATAACTTAACCTGACCTCAGATGGCCTGCACCCAACTGCCTGCAGTTAAATTAAATACCTTCTTGGAAGCAGATGTGGCTCAAGTGATTGAGCTCTTGCCTACCACATGGGAGGTCCCTGGTTCAGTTCCCAGTGTCTCCTAAAGAGGACAGCTAGCTGACAGATGGGCAGATACAGCAAGCTGACACAACAAGATGATGCAACAAGAGACACAAGAAGAAAAACACAATGAGAGACAAAACAAAGCAGGGAGCAAATGTGGCTCAAGTGATTAGGCACCTCCCTCCCATATCAGTGATCCTGGGTTTGGTTCCTGGAGCCTCCTAAAGAAACAAAGAACAGTGTGCAAACAATGGGAACAAGAAGCAAGTGCAAACAATGAGGAGGTGAGGAAAAACAAATAAAATAAATCATTAAAAGAATTAAATATCTTCTGACATAAAAGAAAAAAATTTTAAAGTTAGGATTCACCCACTTGGATAAAATTCTCTGCCTTACTGTCCAGAACCACCCAATATTCAGAGAAGGCAGGGATCCACGTCTTAATGGGGATGCTTTTACCACATTTTGGAGTTCAGAGGTTCTTTCTCTTTATAAAAAGCACTATTTGGGTGGTCAACTCTTTTCATGCAGTTAGTAACCTCATCAGCCCTATAAACCAAAAGACACACCTTGGTTAACTCAGGTGATTGTCAGGATAATCAAACCAAGGCATGCCTTTTTTACCACAATCTTTTCCCTCAAATTAGGTAAATCCTGTAAAAGCAATTAAGAAAAACAGACTGTCATCCAATTCCTTCTAAAAGTCTCAAAATTAACCTTCCTTTGTTTTTCAAGAGGCCTCACAGTTTTATGGAATTTTGTTGTGCTGGGTAAGTACCCTAGAACATCTATAGCAAGAAGATTCCTACTAATCTGTATTTCTAAAAGGAAATGTAATCTACCATTATTTTCTCATGCTATAGGCATCAATGTGACTCAATATAAGTAAAAACATTTGAATTGAAAAAAAATATAATCAAGGAAAAATATTGCAATTGCTCGAGTGTGTACATTTTCCTATTAAGCAAGGGAAATACCATCCTCTGTAGGTTTGTCAGATCTAGCTGATTTTCTAAGAATTGTAAAACCATACAAGCATCAAAATATTAATTGTTCCCAAAATAAATGATCAAGTTTCTTTGTTGATTTCTTTATGAATAAGATGGGATTTAACTAATTTTTAAAATTAAAATTATAAAATTCTATTGACATATCTATTTAAAAATTTATTGAAGTCTTATCACACATACAAAAACATATATAAACATGTGTATAATAATAGTTGTGAACTTACAAAACAAACATATATAACATCATACAGGACTCTCAAATTCACCCTTCCACCAATAACTTGCATTGTTGTTAAACCTTTTTAACTAATGATTAAAAAGCATTGTCAAAATATTACTACTAAACAAAGTATTTTCTCCCAACCAATCCTATTATTATCTTTATATCATTTATATAAAGATAATACACATAGACAATTAAGTGTATAGTAAAAGTTGTGAACTTACAAAGCAAACATGCATAACATCATACAGGGGTCCCACACATCAACCCTCCACCAACACCTTGCGTTGTCATGAGATGTTTGTTACAAATTACAAAAGAATATTGTCTAATCTTACTACTAATCATAGTCCTTATCTTACATTTGGTGTGTTTTTCCCCAACCCACCCTATTATTATTTTTTAAATATATTTTTTATGACAGAAGTTGTAAACTTATAAAACAATCACGCATATGTGCAAAATTCGCAAACAACACCCCTTCATCAACACACCACAATGTGGTGTGTTATTTGCTACAGATAAAATAATATCATCTGATTGTTACCATGTCCACAGTGTACATATGGCTCACATTTTCCACACGGCCTCAGTATCAACACAATATGTCTTTTGCATAGATGCAAGAATATTATATTATTACAGCTAACCACAGTCCATAGGTTACTCCAGCTGTATTTTTCCCATGCTTCTCCACATTCCCAACACCCTGCAGCAGTGATATACATTTGCTCTAGTTCACAAAACACTCTTGCATCTGTACCATCAGCCACAATTCTCATCTACCTCTTAGTTTACTGTGTTATCCAGCTCTTAGATTATTCTCTAGCATTCTGTCAATTGGCACTTACATAGCTAGACTACCATTTTCAGTCACATTCCCATTGATAAACTAGTTGTTACTCACTGTATGTTTCCATCCACTCTATGCATTCCCACACTTTTACAGTAAAACTAATTAAAACTTCTACATACATTAAACATCAGTAGTCCACTTAGTCCTCCTCTTATCTCCTTTTAGAATCCACCACCTACCACCAGGTCTTGAAGATACTTTCCAATAATTTCTTCTAGAAGTTTTATGGTTCTTGCTTTTATTTTTAGTTTTTTCATTCACTTTGAGTTAATTTTTGGATAAGGTGTGAGAGAGGGGACCTCTTTCCTTCTTTCAGCTATGGCTATCCAATTCTTTCAGCACCATTTGTTGAATGGATTTTTCTGCCTGAGCCATGTGAGTTTGACAGGCTAGTCAAAGATCACTTGACCACACCTGTGAGAGTCTGTTTCTGAACCATAAATTTGGTTCCATTGGTCTATTCTCTTTGTCTTTAGGTGAGTACCATGCTGTTTTTACCACTATAGGTAGGTACTATGATTTAAAGTCTGGAGATGAGGGTTCACTTTTCCTTTTTATAATGTTTCTGGCCATTCAGGACTCCTTACCCTTCCAAATAAATTTAATGATCATGTTTTCAATTTTTCTTTAATGCCAGTAGAATTTTTATTGGGATTGCACTAAATCTCTGTATTAATTTGAGTAGAATTGACATTTTAATGATATTTAGTCTTCCAATCCATGAGCATGGACTGCTCTTCCAGTTATTTAGGGCTTTTTTGATTTGCTTAACATTGAGTTGCAGTGTTCTTAATACAAATGCTTTATATCATTGGTTAAGTTTATTTCTATTTGAGTTTTATCTGTCATGTTTTATTTTCACCACTCTTTCAACACTTTTAGTTACTTTTATTGATATAATCTTCATTTCTAGACTCTCTTCCAGGCCCCTCTCTCCTGTCTTTTCTTTTCAGGCTCTCACACACCCTTTAGTATTGCCTGAAAATCTGGTCTCTTGCTTAGAAATTCTCTCAGTTTCTGTTTATCTGTGAATATTCTAATTTTGCCCTCATTTTTGAAAGACAGTCTTGCTGGATATAGGATTCTTGGCTGGAAGTTTTTCTCTCATAGTATCTTAAATATATCAGACCACTGTCTTCTTGCCTCCATGGTTTCTGGTGAGAAATCAGCACTTAATCTTATTGGATATCCCTTATGTTATGCATTGTTGTTCTCTTGCTGTTCTCAGAATTCTCTCTTTGTCTTTGTCCTTTAACATTCTGATCAATAGATGTCTTGGAGTTAGTCTATTCAGATTTTTTTGGATGGGAGTAGGTTGTGCTTCTTGGACAGGGATAGCTATGTCCTTCAATAGGGTTGGGAAATTTTCTACCATTATTTCTTCAAATATTCCTTCTTCCTCTTTTCCCTTCTCTTCTCCTCTGGGACACCCATGGCATGTATATTTGCACACTTTTTGATGTCATTTAGTTTCTTGAGGCCTTGTTCAATTTTTCCATTCTTTTATTTGTTCTTTTGTATGTTCACTTTCAGAAGCCATTTCGTCAAGCTCATCAATCCTTTCCTCTGCCTCCTCAAATCTGCTATGATTCCAATATTTTTAAAATTTCATTTATTGCATCATTCATTCCCATAAGATCTGCTATTTTTCTATGCATGCTTTCAAATACTCTTCTGTGCCCATCCAATATCTCCTTAATATCCTTAATCTCTTTATCCATCTCACTGAATTTATTAAGGAGATTTGTTTGAACATCTATGATTAGTTGTCTCAGCTCCTTTATGTCATCTGGAGGTTTATCTTGTTCCTTCAACTGGGCCATAGCTTCCTGTTTCTTGGTATGGATTATAATTTTTGTTGGTGTCTTTGCATCTGGCTTACTAAAGTACTTTTTGGGGTGCAGGTTTTCTCTTTAGTTTAGGGCTTCCTATCCTTTCTCCCTTGCTGGTTGTGCAGTAGGAGCCAAGCATGTAGTTGGTGCTTTAAGCTGTGGAGGTTCAAGCTGCCCTCATTGCACCAGGGACCAATGAAGCTTCTTCCAACTTTCTCCTTTGCCAGGAGTGGGGGATAGAGTCACAGCTGTGTGAATAAGCCAAGTGCAGGCCTAGACTATAGTTGCCCATAGAGACTGATGAAGCTTCACATTCCTTTCTCCCCTGCCTGGGGTGGGGATGGAGCTGCAGGTCTGGGCAGCAATCTATGCAGTGAGGGTCCAAGATGACTGTAGTTGCCTTGATAGACTTTTGATTTTTAGTCTGTGCCAGCCAAATTTACCTGCAGTTACCTATATCAGCTGGTGCAGGGCTCCTCACCCTCCTCCCTGCCAGAAGTGGGCCTGGAGCCTAGGCTAGGGCTGCAGGCTGTTCTGCATGAAAGGAACTGGATCCTGCCAACACTGAGAGTTTCAATCAGCCCGGCTTCCCCTCAGGCTGGGGACAGAGTCAAAAGTCAGAGTCTTTCTGACTTGGACTGGTTCACACCCCAGCTGTTCCCAGAGTTATATCTTAGCCAGGTGAGTCTACAATCAGTAGCCAAAATTGGCAGCCAACTGTCTCCTCCTCCCATTTCTGGGATATGGAGCTTCCATTTCCAACCACAGAATAGCTCCTGGGGTGGCTCATGCCACCACAGTAGGATAATCACTGGCCTCTGTGGCTGATAATTTTCTGGGAAGGCTGGCACAGGCCCCCACAGCTTCCTCCCTGCTGGAGGTGGCACTGAGGCCAGGCTAGAGCTGCAATATGATCTGGATGGAAAGAAGCCACTTCCCAACAGCACTGGGATTTTCAGTCCACCCCACGTCCCCTTGTGCCAGGTGCAGTGTTAAGATGGCGGCTCCCAGTCTCTTTCTGACCTAGACAGGCTCAAATTTAGCTGTTCTCAGGATTATATTGTAGCCTGAGTTTCCTCATCAATAGCTAAAATTGGCACCCAACTGTCTTTTCTGCTCCTGTTTTGGGGAGGTGGAGCTTTCAATTCCAGCCACAGAACAGCTCCTGAGGTGGCTTGTGCCTCCAGTGGAGTATGAACACCAGCCTCTGGGGCATGGAGCACTCTACTTATGAGTCTTCTCTGCAGATGGGCAGTCTTCTCCTTCTACTCCTTCAAGGACATTGCAGGATGCTCTTCTGGTCTCCTGGAGTCCCTAAACAGGTGGTTCAGCTAGCTCCAGAGAGCTCTGGGTGTTTGCTAACTACCCTGTAGAGGAGCTGACTCTAGGAGCTCCTTACTTGGCTGCCATCTTGCTGGTTCTCTGACATATCTTGAGATATAGAAGCATAAATTATTTCTGCAGTAGTAATGTTTACATTTCAGGTACAGGTATTTAAATAACTATTTAAATAAATATTTTATCTTTTCCTTTTTAATTCATCCTCCTGAAATTTAAAAAAGTTTGTAATCTTATTTAATAGAATTCATTGTAGGCAATCAATTATTCCATTTTACTGTTTTTTTTAAATATAGTCCTGTATGTTTTCATCTTAGTTACCCTACAATATTCTTAAGATAACCAATAATCTCTTTTTTACATAATGGGTATATTTTGGAAGTCACCTCTGAGCTAGGCCCTGTCCAAGGGCATGGAGTCATACAAGAAACCAAAACAGAGAATCTGGCCACTTCAGAAGAGATACTTTAAAGAAAAAAATAAAAGGAAAAGTTAGTTTGTGTACTTAACATGGATTTATTTCACTCATTGATATAGAAAATCTGTCTTGGAAATACCATAATTTTGAATAAAGAATAGTCCCAAAGTTTGTTTACTTTTCCACTGGGTGACAGACTAAGTTCAGTCAATTAGGTATGGATTATTAAAGAGCAATACTTGAAAAGGTCATGAGTCCACCTAAGTTACTGATGAGAAAATTCTGAGAATCTCAGTGTAGAATAAATTTTCAGATCTGGGATGCAGGAATGACATTTAGATTGGAAAATGTAAATTTTATAAACAGAGATGGTAAATGAGGTCAAAGGAACAGAAGATATTGCCTAGGCAGGAAGATATAATAAAGGAAGGGCTAGGACTGACTTCTGGAGAAATTCAACCTTTAATATTTCAGAGAGAACTAGAAAATATATAGAAAGGGAGACCAGAAACAATCCAAAAGTGTGCTGTGACCTAGGAGACCAGAACAGAGATAGATTATAGAAGGAGGAAATCAGGGAATTTGTTGAGGAATACTATAAGATGAGGCAACAGTGGATTTCAGTGAGGTAGAGGAAATGAACCTCTCTAGCACAGTGGATTTAAGTGAAGGAGGTATAAGCCATAACAGAGTGCACTGAGGAGTAGTAGGTGGTAAGCATAAAACCATTCACTATGACTCTTTTTAAAAGTTGGTCTCAATTGGCAAGAGATTTCAAATAACTGGGGAAGTAAAAATCACATACCAGTAAAATTTAAATAATTTAAGATAGTACTTCGATAGAAATAATGTATGGAAATTGACAGTATTTATAAATGGTAATGGGCGAAGGCCACATCTTATCTCATCATTTAGAACACACAAGAGCCCAAAAAAATAAGAGGGGACATGGAGGTCAGCTCAATTCTGAGGCAGGTTCCACAGAAAAGCCACATTTTGCTGTTTTTCCAAAGTACTGCACTGTTCAGCTTCTTTTTCTATGGGAAAATGCAACCACTATTTTATTCCCTTTGTAAAATGAAAATACTGAATCAATTTAATGAATGATCCATTCCAGGGAACAAACCCTCATTGCACAGACTGCAACCCTAATCAGGGTTTCAGTCAATGACATGCATCCTTGTTCTCCTTGATTGGATGTACAAGATAATTAACAGTTAAAATTGTCTTAAAATGTTGGAAACAAAGAGAAAATAATTGGGAAGGATGATGGAAAGGCTACTTAGTCAATTAATTCAATAAATACTTTACAGCTCATTCTTTGTAACAGGAAATAGTCAAAGTTCTGTAGACACAAAAAGGAACCAGATATGCTGGGTCTTAATTGACAAAAAGCTTGAGTTCCCTGAAGTTGATCAATGTCAGCAATGGTTCTAAATTCACTTCTACCTTCCATGTCATCTTTCATAAAACCTCTTCTACTGCCACTGCCTCATTCCATTCTTATCCAAATTAACTCTGATAAAAAAGAGAAAACAGACATTTTAACGTAGGTTAAGGGAAGCAGATTTGGCTCAATGGATAGAGAATCCACCTACCACATGGGAGGTCCAGGGTTCAAACCCAGGGCCTCCTGACCCGTGTGGTTAACTGGCCCAATCACAGTGCTGATGAGCGCAAGGAGTGCCCTGCCCACAGGGGTGTCCCTCACATAGGGGAGCCCCATGTGGAAGGAGTGTGCCCTGTAAGGAGGGTTGCCCTATGCAAAGGAAGTGCAGCCTGCCCAGAAGTGGCACTGCACACATGGAGAGCTGATGTAGCAAGATGATGCAGCAAAAAGAAACACAGGTTCCCAGTGCCACTGACAAGAATCCAAGCACAGAAGAACACACAGAGAATGGACACATAGAGCAGACAACAGGGTGGGAGGAGAGAAATAAATAAAAACAATCTTTTAAAAATTATTAAGGTAATTATAGGGATTTTCACCTTTTTATAACATTTTGGGTACCCTGAGTTTGGTGCTACACCCCAAGCTTTCAAGTGTTTCTCCTGCTTTGGACTAGGCCCCAAATAATGCCTTCTTTGAATAAAATACTGAAAGTACAGCCAATCTTAGGGTGACAAATAGGCGTCTGTCCTATTTTTCCACATTTTCAGGTGTAGTATAGTTTCTAAATGTTTTAACTCTGTGTATATTTCCAAATTTTTATAACCTTCATTTTTAAATTTATTTTTCCCAACAAATACTTAGTGTTTCAACTTTTTTGGCACTCCTACAGCAAATCTGCCAAGCCTAATACTTTGAAAATAGTTAAATCACAATTTTAGTTAAATTATCTCACTGCTTGAATCATCATCCAAATATTTTTATTGCTAAGTTTACTGTATACAAATTTCTTTCTCCTACAATGATTTTCCTTGCATTAATTTGTAATTTGTTAATACAGGGCAACACCTATTACAGTGATGAAAGGCAGAATGTCAAAAAATATGATATTTTTTATTTTTTAATACAATTTATTTTTTACATTTAGTTTTTCTAAATTAGTATGTATTTTATTTCTAATCTTTGAACCTATCAGTACTATTTCATTTACCTAATAATTAAATTTGGCAATATATTAGACTCCATGTCTGAAGAAGTTTTAGATCACAGAAGGGTTCAACTATGGCAGGGGAGTAGCACTGGTATGGGGTATCATTAATGAGGGATACATAGGAGGAAGCTTGCTTGTGCATGCATATAGGGTATATAGATATGCTCAGATGTACATTGGGTATTGACATAGTGAGTAGAGTTTCACACAGCTGAGGATGTGCTGAGTTCTCATCCTGGAGAGCTCTGTCACATCCCCCAATGGAACAATAACAATCCCCCAAGTGCAAGGGCAAAGCCCAGTGAAGAACGATGGTCCAATGATGGGCCCCTGTACTGATGACTATGCTTATGAGCACGTGCTTGAAATTTCAACTAGGCCTAGAGCTGTAGGGTGCCTAACAGTTACCTCCTGAGAGCCTCCATGTTGCTCAAATGTGGCCACTCTCAGCCAAAGTCAGCATATAAATGCATTACCTTCCATACAGTATGGGACATGACTGCCGAGGATGAGGCTCCCTGGGGCCAAGGGATTACAACCAAGCACCAGCTGGTGATGCAACTAGAAAAAGACCTTGAATAAAAGGGAGAAATGGTAAAGACAAATAAGTTTATATGGCTAAGAGATTTCAAAATGAGTCTGGAGATCAGCAGAGGGGTCTTGCTTACACATGTCTCAGCAGGATCTAACAGACAGCCAAAGTAGACACAACCCCAGGTAGTGGTGCTTCTGAGACACCCAGGTCTTACAGTCATGCCAGATGGCTCTGGAGTTTGTGTTCCTGAGTGTGATGGAGTTGGACTCAGATGTGACTTCTCTACACATGTCTCTTCTGTCACTTTTATTGAACCTGTGGTTGGCACTGGCATTGGTGTATGCTTAGGAGACTTGAATCTGTGGTCAGTCCATGTGCCACCTGGGCCCTGAGCCTCAGCAGAGTTGCAACACCTACTCTTCAGTTCATTGGACTTACCCAAGTTAGCCAAAAAGGAGGTGAAGATGGTCAACCACCACACCAAGGAACCAAGAGTCTGCAGCTGCAAGCAGGAGAATCCCATCCATCAGCCATGTGGAATCTAAGTCCCCTCTCAAATTAGAGGTAGAGTGGGCACCACCATCCCAGCATCCTCAGGATGGCAGAATAAAATATGGATTAGAGTGGATTTACTAGTACTCTACCACAGAATTATTGTGACTCTAGCACTGGAAGAAATTATATCATTGATGTGGAGACAGTGGCCATGGGAGTTACTGAAGGCAGGGAAAGGCAAGAAGAGGTGTGATATTGGGGCATTTTTGGGACTTGGAGTTGTCCTCAATGATATCACAGGGACAAATGAATGGAGTTGGAGAGAGTGTAAACTACAACATAAACTATAATGCACAGTGGGCCAAAATGTACTGATCAAATGCAATGAATGCACCATGCTTTTTAAAAATTTGCAATTTATTTTCTTTGAATCTAGCATTTATGATTACCTCCTACCCCTACCATTTTGAGCAATGCTGCATTTAACACTTGTGTACAAATATTTGTTCCAGACCACAATTTCAATTATTTTGGTATAAACCTAGATTAAGAATTGCTGTGTAAATGAGTATTTCCATATCCAAATTCCTTGTGAACAACAAAACTGTTTTCAGACAGCAGCTGCACCATTGCACTTTCCCAACACTGTACTAAGGTGTACCATTTCTGTTTCCCCACCAGCACTTTTTCTTTTTCCTTTTCAAATAATAGTAATTCTACTGGGGGTGAGGTGCTATCTCATTGTGGCTTTGATTATGTCTAGCCAATGAGCAATGATATTGAACACATTTTCATATACTCCTTGGCCATCTGTACATCCTTATGGATACACATATATTCAGGTCATTTGCTTATTTTAACAGTGAACACTTTAGAAAACATTCTCATTTCTGTACATATTTTTCCACTTTTTCTTTATGGTCACCATAGGACTTAAATTTAACACTCTAAATCTATAACAATCTCATTTGTTTTTATATCAACTTAACATCAATATCATACATATTATAGCCATATACTCCTCTACTCCTCCACTGTTATACAGTTACAGTCACAAATTACCTCTTTATATATAAGTCCAAACCCATTGATTTGCCCTTACTTTTTAGTCATTTGCACTTTAGATCCTATAGTATGTAAAACGTGGAATTATGAAACCCCCTAGAAAAACAAGAGTATGGTTTTTATTTTTATCCCTGTTTTTTCTTTTACTAGAGATCTTTATTTTCTCATGCAACTTCAGTCTATTGTGTACTATCCTTTTCTTTCAACATGAAGAACATACTTTTTGTATTTCTTATAGGTATGGTATAGTGATCCATGGCCATTTGACACTAATTATGAATTCCAAAAAGAGGTAGTGATTATGTTTGTGAACTGGTCTGTTCCTCTGGGTGTGATACCCTTTGATTGTATTAGATTCAGCTGAGATGTCGTCAATTAAATTATGTTAAGATTAGGACTTTGGTAAGACCATGCAATTAGAACATGCACGGTTGATTCCCCATCCCCTTGGTGGGCTACATAAATGGATGCTCAATCAAGAACACAGGAATCGATACAGAGAAGATACACATAGGAATAGAAACAGCTCCATAGACATGGCAGAGGCCCTGGGAAGACAAGCCATAGAAGGTATAATTTGCACCTTTTAAATCACATAAACATATATAATTCAGTGATGTTAATTATATTCACAATGTTATAATATCATCACCATCCATTACCCAAACTTAACAATCAGCTTAAATAGAAAATCTGAACTTGATCCTTAATTAACCATTCCCTACCCTGACCCTGTCCCATGGTAAACCACATTCTAGATTTTGAATTTGAGTTATTTATTCTAATTTTTTTCATATCAGTGAATCATATATTTGTCCTTTCATACCTGAATTATTTTAGTCAGCCTGATGCCTTCAATGCTCATCCATGTTGTTACACATATAGTTCATTCATTTTTATGGCTGAATAAAATTCCACATATTATTTATCCATTCTACAGTTGAGGGAAATTTGTTTCACTTCCATCTTTTGGGAGAATAATGCTGCTATGATCTCTTATGTGCAAATACCTCTTCAAGTCCTAGCTGTTAAATTTTTTTTGTAAATACCTAGTAGTAGAACTGCCAAGTCATATGGTAATTCTCTACTTAACTTTCTGAAAACTACCAATCTCTTCCACAGCAGTTATACCATTTCACATTCCCCCAGCAATGAATGAATGTTCCTATTCCTCCACATCCTTTCCAACACTTACACTTTTCCATTTTTTCCAATAGTAGCCACTTTAGTGAGAACTGGTATCAAATTGTGGTTTTGTTTGCATGACCCTGTTAATGATGTTGAGCATCATTTTTTTTTAACAAATCAAATTTATTGATACATATTAAAAAGTATAAATCCACCCAAAGTATACAATCAATGGTATTCAGTATAAACTGAATTATGCACACATAGTGCATAATTGTGCATTCATCACTTCAATCATTTTTAGAGCATTCTCAAGCTTCCCCTGCCATACTCATTTGTTATTCTTTTTTCTTCTCTCTAGCATATTTGTATTTATATTGGATTTTCTTGTGTTTAACCACCCTTGCATACCTAAGATAAAACCCACTTGATTGTGGTGTATAATTCTTTTAATGTGGTTTTGGATTCTGTTTGCAAGTATTTTATTGAGGATTTCTGCATCTATATTCATTAAAGATACTGGTCTGTAATTTTCTTTTTACTTTTTTTCTTTTTGGAGTATCTTTACCTAGTTTTGTTATTAGGGTGCTGTTGGTTTCATTGAACGAGTATGGTAGCATTCTTTTCTGTTCAATTTTTTGTAAGACCTTCATTCAAGATTGGCATTAGATAATTTTTGAATGATTGGTAAAATTCATCTGTGAAGCCATCTTGTCCCGGGTGTTTCATCATTGGGAGGTATATGATGAGATGACTATTTCAATCTCTTCATTTTTAATTGCTTTTTAAGTCTTCTATTTCTTCCAGAGTCAGTGTAGGTCTTTTGTGAGTTTCTAGGAATTTGTTAATCTCCTCTACATTGTCCACGTTTTTGGCATACAGTTGTTCATAGTATACTTTCATGATCTCTCTTATTTCTGTGTGGTCAGTGTTAATGGATGCCCCCTCATTTCTGATTTTATTTGCCTCTTCCTTTCTTCTTTATCTAGCTAAGTGTTGGTAGATTTTGTTGTTCTCAAAGAATGAGTTTTTGGGTTTTTTAATGCTATCTATTGTTTTTTTGTTCTCAATTTCATTCATTTCTGCTCTGATCTTTACTATTTCTTTCCTTCAGCTTCGTTAGGGATTAGTCTGCAGTTCTTTTTCTAGTTCTTCCCAGTGTGCAGTTAGATCTTAAATTTTATCTTTCTTCTATTTTAATGCAAGCACTGAGGGCTATAAATTTCCCATCTCAGTGTGTCTTTGCAGTGTCCCTTAGGTTTTGATATGTTGTGTTCTCATTTTCATTCATCTCAAGGTATTTACTGAATGCTCTTGCAATTTCTTCTTTGACCCACTGATCATGTAAGAGTGTGTTGTTTAATCTCCATATATTTATGCATTTTCCCTTTCTCTATTCATTATTGATTTCCAGGTTCATGCTATGTGACCAAAGAAAGTGTTTTCTATAGCTTCAATCTTTTAAATTTATTGAAAATTCTTGGGATACAACATATTGTCTATCTGGGAGAAAGATAAATGAGCACTTGAAAAAATGTATCTCCTGCTGTTTTGAGGTACAATGCTCTATAGATGCCTGCTAGGTCTAGTTCATTTCTCATATTACTCTGATTATTTATTCTCTGCCCAGATATTTTATCTAATACTGACAGTGATGTATTGAAGTCTCCAACTATTATTGTAGAGACATCTATTTCTCCCTACAGTTTTGCCAGTGTGTGCCTCATGAATCTTGGGGCATTCAGGTTAGGTGCACAAATATTTTGTATAGTTATTTCTTCTTGGTAAATTATCCACTTTATTAATATATAATGACCTTCTTCATCCCTTAAAACAGTTTTGCATTTGAAATCTATTTTGTCTGCTACTAGTATCACTACTCCAGCTCTTTTGTGGTAACTATTTGCATGGAATATCGCTTACTTCATCCATTTTGTCCATTGGTTCTCTATTGTCATATCACCCTATTGTCTGTCTCTTTACCATTTTAATTTACCCTTCCTAATAATTCTCATTTCTACACTCTTTTCCATATCTCTTGCCTTTGTTTTTTCCTTTGAGGCTGGAGCACTCCCTTTTACATCTCTTATAATTCTGGTGTTTTCGCAACATGTTCTATCAGTTTTTGTTTGTGAAGAATTTTAACTCACTCACATTTCTGAAGGATGGCTTTGCCAGATACAGAATTCTTGGCTGGCAGTTTTTCTCTTTCAGTACCTTAAATACATCATATCACTTTCTTCTCTCCTCCATGGTTTCTGACAGAGGTCTGCATTTAATCTTATTGAGTTTCTCTTGTATGTGATACTTTGCTTTTCTCTTGCTGCTTTCAGAATCCTCTATCTTTGATATTTGTCATTCTGAATAGCAGGTGTCTCAGGTACACCTATTTGGACTTATGCATTTTCCTTCTTGGACATTGATATTTATGTCTTTCATAAGGGTTGGGAACTTTTCAGTCATTATTTCTTCAAATATTCTTTCTGCACCTTTTCCATTCTCTTCTCCTTTTGGGACAATGGTAAGCCTATGTTTGTGCACTTTGTACTGTCATGCAATTTCCTGAGACTCTGTTCCATTTTTCCCATTCTCTTCTCTGTTTTCCTGTCTTTTCCAGGTCAGATGATCTGTCTTTAAAATCACTGATTCTGTCTTTGAGCAATTCAAATCTGCTCTCATGTGCCTCTAATGTATTTTTAATCTCATCCATCATGCTTTCCATTCCCATAAGCCGTGTTACTTTTCTTTGAAGGCTTTCAAATTGTTCTTTATGCTCACCCAGTGTCTTCTTAATATCCTTTATCTCTGTAGTCATATTTTCTTTAAAATCTTTGAATTGATTTCTTAGAGTTATGTGATTATCACAGATTGTCTTAAATCCTGTATCTCTTCAAGATATTTGGTTTGTTCCTGTGGCTGGGCCATCTCTTCCTGTTTCCTAGCATGGCTTGCAATTTTTGGCTGATGTCTAGGCATCTATGTTGGTGAATTTACTCTGATGGCATTTTCTCTCATCTATTTGTTTTTCCACAGCTCTTCTCTGACATTTGGTCCAATTTATTCTAAGTCTTTAAAATTGCCCACCTCAAGATATCAAAATCAGGCCAAGGACTCACTAATGGGGTTAGGATACAGAGTGAACCAAAATCAGTTTTTGTCCATCCAATTTCCAGACCTGCCAGCAGATGGCAATCATCAGCACACCTTTCCTTGGAGGTGTTTCCATCTCAGGTTTCCTGTATTCCTGTGTTGAATCTCCCGAATCAGATTCAAAGTGGGCTCTGCTGTACAAATGCACTTAAGAAAAACCCTCAGACTCCTTGCCTTTTCCCTTGAAACACTAGACAGAGAGGAAGATGTCTGTTCCCCTCTCAGTCAGCTGCATTAAGCTGGGATTTTATCCCAGCTTAATATCTTGGGGTTGTGGGTGAGGAGCCCTTCCCTGCTGTCATGAGGGTTTGGTAACTCACATTTGTTGTTTCAGGTTCTTCATCTCTCTGACCCTCCCTCCTGGGAGTTGTGTAGCACTATCCTGATCCACTGACCCTTAAAGTATGTCCCCTGGACAAGTTTTCACTGTTTCTCCATTATTTTTGTGTGAAATTCAAGTCCCACCTGCTAATCTGATGCCATCTTCCCAACTTGAGCATCTTTTCATGTCCTTCTTGGTCATTTGTATATCTTCCTTGTAGAAATGTCTGTTAAAAACTTTACCCATATTTAAAATATTATTTTAAAATTTTTATTGCTGCATTGAAGAATTTTGAAAATATATTTGGAATATTCTTTATTGGAAAAGCAGTTTTGAAACATATTTCTCTCATTGGGTAGGTTGCCTTTCCACTTTCATAATAGTCCTTTGATACAGCAAAGTTTTTAATTTTGATGAGGTTCCTTGTATCTACCTTCTTTTTTTTCCTTGGTCATTGGGTGTAATGTCTAAGAAAACAATGTGAAACACAGTATCTTAAAGATGCTTCCTCAGGTTTTCTTCCAGGAGTTTTGGCTCTTATATTTAATTCTGGCTCTTATATTTAAACTTATGATTTATTTTGAGGTGATTTTTTATAAGGTACAACGTAGGGTCCCCCTTTCATTATTTTGCAAATGGAAATCCAGATTCTATGGACTATTTGTTGAAAAGACTACTGCTTCCCCCAAGAGTGAACTTGATCTTTCTATCAAAAATCAGTTGGCCATCAATGTGAGGGCTGACTTCTCAGCTGTGAGTTGAATTCCATTGGTCTCTGTGTTTGTGCTTGTGCCAGTAATATGCTGTTTGGGTTTCTGTGGCTTTGTCATAATTTTTTCAACCAGAGGAATTAGGAGTTCCTACTAATTTCTTTCTTATCAAGATAGCTTTGGATATTAGGAGTTCTTTACCTATCCTTATTCATTTGTGATTGGTTTTTTTCATTTTTGCAAATAAGATTGCTGGAGTTTTGATTAGGATTATATCCAATCTGTAAATTGCTTTGGAGACAAATGACATCTTAAATATAATCAGTATTCCAATCCATGTAAATGGAATATCCTCTCATTTATTTAGCTCTTTGATTTCTTTTAGCAATGATTTTTAAATTTTCTATCTACAGGTCTTTTATATCCTTGATTAGATTTATACCTAGATATTTTATTCTTTTAATTGCTATTGTAAGTGGAATTCTTTTATTTCCTCAAATTGCTTATTAGTAGTGTTTAGAAACACTACTACTGATTTTTACATGTTGACCTTATATCCTGCAACTTTGCTGAACTCACTTGTTAGCTCTGTGTTAGATTTTTCAGGACTTTCTATATATATAGGATTATGTCTTCTAAAAACTGCAATAGTTACACTTCTTCCTGCCCAATATGTATGGCATTAAAAATTTTTCTTGCTTAATTTCTCTGGCAAAAACATCCAATACAATGTTATATAGCAGTGGTGACAGCAGGCATCCTTTTATTGTTTCAAATTGTGGAGGGAAAATTTTCAGTCTTTCACCATTAAGTATAATGTTAGCTGTAGGCTTTTAATATATGCCCTTTATCATGTTGAAGAAGTTTCCTTCTACTTCTAGTTTTCTAAGCATTTTCATAAATTAGGGGTGCTGCCAGATTATATCAAATGCCCTTTTTGTATTAATTAAGATGATCAGGTGGTTTTTATTTCCTTCATTCTGTCATTGTGTATTACATTAATTGATTTTATGTTGAGCCTGGGTGTTTTATTTTGCTACAATTGCTGAGAGCAAAAAAACAAATATGGATTGACTTTTACAATAGGAGTTTATTAAAGTAAAAGCTTACAATTCTGGGTACATGGAAATGCCTAGATAAAGGCATCAGCAGAGATACTTTCTTCTCACCAATGTCAGCTGATGACGATCCTGGAGTCCTGCCGCATGGCAAGGCAAAATGAAAACTTGCCTCACCCAGTTCCCTTCCTTTTCCTCAAGGCTCATTTTTCCCCCAAGCTCAGTTGGGGGTGATGAGCACATGACTCATCTCTCCTTTCTCCTCTTCTGCTCCTCTGATTTCAGCATCTGGCCTCTCTCTCAGCTCTTTAGTACTTCTCTAGCTTTCTGCAGCTGCAGGTAATCCTTTAATCCTTTCTTATATGGCAGGGTAAAATGGTAGCTTCCTTTCTCTGTGTGTCTCTGAATTATTCTCCTGCCATTTATAAAAGACTCCAGAAAGAGGGCCAAGAACCACCCAGGGTCACATGTCACTGTAATACCCCAATCAAAGGCCTCCAACTAAATTCAATCCAAAGGAGCCCATACCCACAATCTAATCACAAGCCCTTAACTGAGAAACAATCTAACCAAAATTGATCTAATCAAAAGGTCCCTAAACTGATTCTAACCAAAATGTTCTACAACATATAATAGGTTCACAGACACAGGAATGGGCTCACTTAAGAACATAATTTTCTAGTATCCACAAAAGATGCAAACCAGGACAGTAGGATAAATCCGACTTGATCATGGTATATAATTCTTTTAATGTTCTGTTGGATTTGGTTTGCCAGTATTTTTGTTGAGAATTTCTACAACTATATTTAGAAGATATAGTGGTCTGAAACTTTCTTTGAAAGTGGTATATTTATCTGGCTTTGTTATATGGGAGATGTCATCATAGAATGAATTAGGGAGTTTTGCCATCTCTTCAAATTTTGGAAGAGTTTGAGCAAGATTGGTGTTAGGTTTTATAATGTTTAAAATTTCCTGTGAAGTTATGTGGCCGCAGGCTCTTCTTTTTTGGGAGGCTTTTGATGACTGATTCAATCTTTCTACTAGTACTTGCTTTGTTTAGTTCTCCTGGCTCTTTTGGAGTCAGAGTAGACAGCGTGTGTGTATTTAGGAATAAATCTGTCCATTTCACCTTGGCTATCTGAGTTTTTGGCATATAGTTGTTCACAATATCCTCCTATAGTCTTTATTATTTTGGTAGAGTCAGAACTAATGCCTCCCTTTTAATTTCTGATTTTAGTCATTTCTGTCCTCTTTTTTTCTTCAGAGTCTAGCTGAAGTTTTGTCAATTTTATCTACCTTTTCAAATAAACAAATTATGGTTTTGATGATTCCTTTTTGTTGTTGTCTGTTCTCTATTTTATTTATTTCTGTTCTAATCATTATTTCCTTCCTTCTGTACATTATGGGTTTAATTTGCTCTTCTTTATCTAGTTCCTTAATTATTAATGTAGGACTCTGATTTGAAATCTTTCTTCCTTTTTAATATAAGCATTTAGTGTTATATATTTACTTCTCAGCACTGTTCTTGCTGCATTCCACAAATTTTAGTATGTTGTATGTGGTACTTTGAGATTATTTATGAATCCCAAAAAGAGAGACTATTCTATTCTATTAATCTATTCCTCTGGGTGTGATACAATTTGATTGTATTAGATTCAGCTGAGATGCCTTTGATTCGATTAAGATTAGGGCTTTGATTCAACAACATCGGTAGGGTGTAACTCAGGTTGAGTCCCTGTCCCCTTGATGGGCCTATATAAATGGATACTCACAAAAGAAGACTTGCAAAAGATGAGAGAACAGATCATTTCAGCCCTGCCATGTGACAGAAAGGAGAAGGCTCAAACTGCTAAAGCCCTGGGGAGAGATGAGCCATTTGCCTGATGGTTTGCAGATAAAACAGAGAAGCTGAGCATCTGAGAAGATCCAGAAAGAAATGAGGCCTATTTTAGCCTGCAGCTGTGAAAGAGGAAGGCTGAGCTCTTGCAGAGATCAGCAACCATCTTGCTTCAACATATAGTAACTGACTTTGGTGAGAAAGCAATCTTGAGTTGGACTCTTCAGGGCCTTGTAACTGTAAGATTTTACCCCAAATATATACCTTTTATAAAAGCCAACAGATTTCTGGTACTTTGCATCAGCACTCATTTGGCAGACTAATTCAGAATTTGGTGCCAGAAGTGGGGTACAGTCTTTTGCAATTACCAAAAATGCTGGAAGTTTTATACATGGGTAAGTGGTATTTTGGAGGAAAATTGTGAGATGCTTGATGGAAAAGGCCTAGATGGCAACGAAGAAATTCTTAGTAGGAATAGAGTCTAAAGTTATTTCTGATAAGGCCTTAGAAGGGAAAGATGAAACTTATTGGAAACTGGAGGAAAGGTGATTATGTTTTAAAGTTGCAGAAAACTTAGCAAGATTGACTCCTGATGTTGTATGGAAGGCAGAACCTGAAAATTACAAGTGTGGACAATTAGCCAAGGAGATTTCCAGACTAAATGTAGAAAATGCAACCTGGCTGCTCCTTGTAGCATTTAGAAAATGCTAGATGAAAGAGATAAGTTGAGAACTGAATTGTTGGGCACAAAGAAATAAGACATCAATTCCAGAAATTCCATGCCTCTGGAAATCAAGCCCCCAGATAATGGTTCCTAATTTGAGGAAATAACTAAACTTGAAATTTGTAAGACAGGATTGAAAATGCAGTTATCCAGGAAAGACTTGTGGAAAGTCTTACCGTCTGATGGCTGGGACCCCTGCCTCCTGCATACTAAACCAATAGGCTTTTTGTGAGATCTGTATGAACAAAACCACTGTCAGTATGGACTAAAAGAAACATGGAAGGGAGAGATGGAAGGGAAAACAGCCTGAAGAGGAAAACTATGGAAACTGAGGTCTGGAATTAAGACAACTCCTTGGGCTGAGAGGAAGCTAACCAATGTGTAAGGAGAGGGTAAGTTTGCCACAGCATTTGAAGAGGGTGGTTGTTTTAGCCCACTGCTCAGGTAGAGTTTTGCTACCCCAGGCTATACAGAGAAGGTGGAGCACATTCCCCAAGGGATGGGGACAGTGAAGTTGGTACCCCATTATTCTGAAAGGGTGGGCCTATTCCTCAGATTAGGGAAGTCCAGGTTGGAGGTTGGGTCTATGCCAGAGTTTAGGTAGAATGTTGCTACCATCTCACTTTACTAAGGGGTTGAGACCATACCCCAGAGACCAGGGAAAGAGTAACCATCACCCCAATGTTCTTGGAGGATGGGGTCTGGATATAGGTTGCCACCCAGATGTTTGATGAGGATAGAACCAAGAAAATGGCCATTGGGCAAGCCTGTGGAAAGGGCGGGACCCCATGAAGCCCTGAGGAGAGGCCATCATCTTAAGAACTCAGAAATCTGAGTGTGCGTTGTAGATTTTCAAAACTGTTGGCGACCAGTGGCTCATGTTTTCCTCCCAAATTCTCCTTGTGGTAATGCAAATGTTCATCCTATGTTCGTCCTATGTCAGACATAGGATGACTTGTTTTATGTGTCACAGATCTACAGCCAGAGGGGACTTTGCCCCCAAAAAACTATTTCTATAACTGTGATGTAATTCTGTACTTAGCATTGTAACTGAAAGGATTTAAGGTTTTTTGAATACTGTAAAGTCTTTTTGGGATTCAGAGAGTAGAGTGTGGCAGTTTGAAATTATTTATGAATCCCAAAAAAAGAGATTATGCTTGTAAACTAGTCTATTCCTCTGGCAGTGATAAATTTTCATTGAATTAGATTCAGCTGAGATGTCTTTGATTAAATAATGTTACAATTAGGGCTTTGATTCAGCCATGTCAGTAGGGAGTAACAGGTTGAGTCCCCACTCCCTTCGTGGGCCTATATAAATGGACACTCAAGAAGGCATGTGGTCATTTCAGTTCATCCATGTGATAGAAGAGAGAAGGCTCCAACAGCTAAAACCCTGGGGAGAGATGAGCCATTTGCCTGATAGTTTGCAGCTGAAGAGAACAGAGATGAGCAGCTGAGAAGTCCCAGAAAGAAATGAGCCTTATGTCAGCCTGTAGCTAAGAGAGGAAGGCTGAACCTTTACAGAGATCAGCAACCATATTGGTTAAACACATATCAACAATATTTGGTGAGAAAGCAACCTTGAGCTGGACTCTTTAGGGCCTTGTAACTGTAAGCTTTTACCCCAAATAAATACCCTTTATAAAAGTCAAGAGATTTCTGGTACTTTACATTAGCACCCCTTTGGCAGGCTAATACATTGCATTTTCATTTTCATTCCCCACAGGATATTTCCTAATTTCACTTGTAATTCACTCCTTAGTCCAATGTAGTTTATGGGAACATTATTTAATTTTCATATATTTTTCCATTTTCCAATTTTCCTTATGTTACTGTTTTCTAGCTTCATTGCATTATAGTTGAAGATACAGTGCATTACTTCAATATTTTTTAACTTATTGAGACATTTCATGACCCAAAATATGATTGTTCCTGGATAATTATCCATGCTTGAGAAGAATGTGCATTCTGTTCTTAGGTGATATGTTCTATACATGTCTGTTAGGTCTGCTAGTTCAAATATTGTATTCCCTTATTCTTTCCATTATTAACAGTGGTATATTAAAGTCTTTTATTATTATTGTGGAACCATCAGTTTCTTACTTCTGATCTGTCAGTATTTGCTTCATATATTTTGGGGCTCTACTATATAATTATATACTATAATTATATACTATATAATTTATAATTGTTACATCTTCTTGTTGAATTGACTCCTTTATAAGTATTTTTTTTTAAGATTTATTTATTTATTTCTCTTCCCTTCCCCCTCGCCCCAGTTGTCTGTTCTCTGTGTCTATTCACTGCTTGTTCTTCTTTGTCTGCTTCTGTTGTCAGCAGCACAGGAATCTGTGTTTCTTTTTGTTGCATCATCTTGTTATGTCAGCTCTCCATGTGGGCAGCGCCATTCCTGGGCAGGCTGAATTTTCTTTCACACTGGGCGGCTCTCCTTATGGGGAGCACTCCTTGCGCATGGGGCTCCCCTTCACGGAGACACCCCTGCATGGCACGGCACTCCTTGCGCGCATCAGCACTGCGCATGGGCCAGCTCCACATGGGTCAAGGAGGCCCGGGGTTTGAACCGTGGACCTCCCATTTAGTAGATGGATGCCTAACCACTGGGCCAAGTCCACTTCCCCTTTATAAATATTTTGTAACCCACTTTTTTTCCCTTTAATGCTTTTTAACTTAAAGTCTATTTAATCTGGTATTACTGTAGCTACCCCAGCTCTCTTTTGGTTAGTACATTAATTGCATATTTTTCCACCCTTTCACTTTCAACCTACTTATGTCTTTGAATGAAAGGTGGGTCTTTCATAGAGAACATATAATTGGGTCATGAGTTTCTATCCATTCTGCTAATGTCTACTCTTGACTCAAGAATTTAATCTATTTACACTTAAAGTCACTACTGAAAATGCAGGACTATCTTCTGCTACTTTATTATTTAGACTTTTTGAGTGTTACATCTTTTTTACCCTGAATTCTTCCATTAATACCTACTTTCATATTTATTTGAGTTTTGGGTATTTTACCATTTTGAGTCCCTTCTCAATTTTATCTGGACATAATTTTCATATATTTTCCTTTTGGTTATATATATCATATTTGATTTGATGGTTTACTATTGATATTATTATTGTTAATATTAGTTTTCAGGCCCAGAATTTCTTTCTGAGCTGAGGATATGCCCATTGATGCTCTCCCTATAAGAACTATGAAGTTGAGCCCTAAAACATTTTCTCAATTTAGTAATATTAGCATGCAAGTTGACCAGCATTATATGGAAATACTTGGGTACTAATCACAATTATACTATACCAGTCATAGAAAATATGTCAATCCTCAAAAAGGGAAGGGGCATAGTTCACAATTTTCCAAATTTTCTAAATGTAGCAAACATCTCCATATCAATGACTGATTCTTGGAAAGAATCATTCTAACAAGGTTAAAAAAAAACCTCACAGGATGAATTGAGAAAACAAATTTCATGGGTAAATTTCCATCTTCATATTAGAAAACCTGAATTGTTATTAAAATAGCTAAAAATAAATGCCATAATTTAAATAACCAAATATTCTTCATAAATTTAGACATGAAGCACAAAAATGATATTGATAAAATGAAAAAGGGAAACCTTTGAAATAACCATGTGCTCTCCTAAAGAGCATGTTTCATCAATATCCTAAGGCAATGCAATTGAACAACACTATAAAGAACTATAAAGCACTTGGGCCTAGCAGTCATATATGACATTCCACACCAAAGCAGCAGTATACATAATCTTTTTAAGTGCACATGGGATATTTTCCAGGGTAGACCATATGTTGACATAAAAATAGTTTAAAAATTTTAAAAGATTAACATCTTCTTTGACCACAATGAAATGAGAGGAAAAATCATCTTGGAGTAATGAAGAAATTATTACATTGACTGAGATGATAACAGCACAACTCTGTGATGAAAGTGAAAGTCACTGAGTGTGCACTCTGAATGGATTGGACAAAGCACATGACTGTATAACACCATGAATCCAGTGGTGGAAGATAGAAATAAGAGAACATTCTCCCATGAACTATAACAAATGTATAATAATAATACAGTATGATAAAAATCTGGTGGGTTGGGGTAAAAATACACCAAATATAAGATGGTCTATACTTAGTAGTAATATTTTGATGATGCTACTTCAGTTTGCAATAAAAGTTTCACAACAATGCAAGGTGTTCATGGTGGGGTTATATAGGTAATCTTGTACGGTGATATGCATATTTGTTTTTCTAAGTTCACAACTTCTACTATACACTTATTGTTGATGTATATTCATGTATGAAAGCTATACTTCAATAAAATTTTATTAAAAAAGGAAGTAAAAATCAAAAGCAGAAGAAAACCTGGAAAACACAAATATTTGGAAATTAACAACTCATTTTTAAGCAATCAGTGGGTCAAAAAATAAACCACAATAAGAAACTTAATAAAAACCATAATACAATATACCAAAACATATGGGATGAAATGAAAGGAGTGCTCTGAGGGAAATTTATAGGTCTAAATACCTAATTTAATAAATATGGAGGTTTGGAGGCAAGATGGTGGCTGCGTGAGCTTGCCTGGTAATGTCTCTGCAGGGGGCGGCTGGGCAGCGTTGAAGGCTCTTTGGGACCGCGCTGTTTCGGGGATTTTTGCTGGTTGGAAGGTGTCTGGACGTCAATTCGGTGGGAAGGTAACAGAGAGGATACGTCTATAATATATAAACGGAGGTCCCAGCTGGGCGCAGGAAGTTCCCTCCTTGGGTGGGCGGAGCCGCGGTAGCGGGCGCTCCTGCAGCTCCGGAGCCGCGGCGGCCAGGGTTTTTGTTTTTTTTTTCCTTTTTCTGGAGGCTTTGCGGTGCTGAGAAATTCGCGGATACTGGGCTGGCTGGTGAGGGGTTGTTGGGACAAGACTCCTTTGCAGATCGATTTGGGGAGACAGACGGTGTTTTGTTGTGAAGTGGGGGACATTTTGGTCGCCAGACAGGGGGGGTAGCGCTTCCGCATGGAGCCCCATCCCCACAGGTCCGGCTGCCGATCTGCAACGGAATTGGATTTTGGGCAATAAGGGGACACAATTGGGAGACTGTTGTAGGGTGCAGTGAGGGAGGAGGACACGTCTGGAAGCCGATTGGGGAATATTTTGCGAAGTTTGGGATTTCGGATCTTAGAGTCTGTTTTCGGCGTTTCCAGCTGAAGCCCACCCAACCCGGCGGGGCTTGGGATCTGGGTCATTGAACTGGCTGTGGTGTAGAGGCGCTCTCAAGTGGCCGTTTTGTGGGAGCACAGGGAGGGAGCTGTCCAAAGGCTGAAACCCTGAGGAGTAGGTGAATTGCAGGGATCAGACATTCAGTATAGAGTTCGCGGACCTGGCTTCCCCCACGGGGCTGGCACCCAGCTACGGGGATCCCTGAGGGCTGTGTTGCACTGCGGGGCTCCTAAGCATTCTGTGGACCAGATTTGAGGTTGCCAGGTCTGGGTCCCCTGGACTTTGGCAGTCCACACCCCAGACTCACACCTCTTGAGTCTTCAGTGTCTCAGACTTTCCACCCCTGAATCCATCACGCCCTGGGGTCTACCTGGGGTCCTTGAGTGCCCTGGACCTTAACGTTTGTGTTTTATCTTTATTGGTTCATATTGTTTTGTTTTTATTTTTACTTTATCTTATTTTTTACTCTTTTTGATGCCCTGATTGCTAATACTGCATTATCCCCTAGTCTTTTCTCCTAGCGTGTCCCCCAAAGTCCTTTTATACAGTTATTTAGGGGTTTTTTGGTTGTTGTTTTAGATAGTGTTGCAATTGTGACACGTGTATACCTGTATCTCTCTTCCCCCTATCTGTTCCCCACTGTTTGCCCATCCTCTTTTTCTTTCTTCCTTTCTTCTTGTCTTTCTTTTTTTCTTTATTTTAATTAGTTTTTTTTTCGGTTTTCTCTTTCCCTCTTGTCCCTCATCTTCCACTTATTTTATTTTAATTCAAGTATACAATAGGTGCTACAGGGAACACCTCACATTTGCTGGGTTTTCTCATCCTCCACTGCCTCATTTCTGTGTGAACTGATTTAGGCTACCTACACTATCCCCCTTCCCCTGCATCTTGATATCCACTATCATCTACTGTCTCTCCTATATTCCACCCCCCACCTCCCGTTCTTTGATCCACAAAGTGTCTAACTCTTAATTTCTAATACCTTTGTTCTGTTTTCTGTCTGTTATCCACTCTTGAAACTATTACCTTTCTTTTCTTTTTCCCTCTCTCATGCTCAATAGCTTTGTAGTTCATACCATATTCCTCCCATATTCAGTCATCTACTTCATAAAAGGTACTCTACCTACAGCTATAACTCTATACAATCTACATGAATCTAACCTCCATCCTCCCAGATCTCATATTCTTGCTTTGTTAACATACATCACCAATACTACTTTACACTTTTCCCTTGCTTACACAATTGCCTTTCCCCAACACTAATACTTTCCTCTAAAGTGAACTTAACCAACAACAAGTAACTAGAATAAGAAGAACTAAAAAAGTGACAAAGAGAAGATATAACACCTATGCAAAAATAACAACTAATTAACCTCCAAGAGCAGACAAAGAAGCTAAGGAACTGATTAAATTCGTCAAAATAAAGAGATGACCAGAAAGCAACAAAAATCTACAAACCAAACCAATAATCAGGAAAACATGGCTGAATCCAATCAACAAACCAATAATCACGAAGGGGAGCAAAACTTGGCACAAGCAATGAAAGATCTCAGAACATTTATCACCGACAAATTTGATGCAGTAATGAAAGAAGTTAACAACATGAAGACATCACTTGGAGGGGAAATTGCAGACATACGCAAAAACATAACAGATATGATGGGAATGAACACCACAGTTCAAGAAATCAAAAATACACTTGCAGCAAATATCAGCAGACTAGAGGAGAAAGAGCAGAGAATTAGTGATGTGGAAGACAGTACATCAGAAATCAAACAGATAGTAGAAGGGGTCAATAAGAAGATAGAAAAAATCCAACTAGGATTTTAGGGACCTGAATGACAATGCAAAACGCTCAAACATACGTATTATACGCATTCCAGAAGGTGAAGAGAAGGGAAAGGGGTCAGAAGGAGTGTTGCAGGAAATAATGGCTGAAAACTTCCCAAATCTACTGAAAGAGACAGATGTACATATCCAAGAAGCACAGCGCACTCCACAAGTCATAAACCCCAACAGGCCCACCCCAAGACATATACTTGTCAAATTATCCAATGCTCAAGACAAAGAGAAAATCCTAAAAGCAGCAAGAGAAAAGAAAACCATCACATACAAGGGAAGCTCAATTAGATTAAGTGCTGATTTCTCTTCTGAAACCATGAAGGCAAGAAGACAGTGGTATGATATAGTCAAGGTACTAAAGGAAAAAAATTTCCAACCAAGAATACTCTATCCAGCTAAACTAGCATTCAAACATGATGGAGAGTTCAAAATATTCGCAGACAAACAGAAACTGAAAGAGTATACCAACAAGAAACCTCCCCTTCAAGAAATTCTAAAGGGAGTTCTGCAGGAAGAAAGGAAAAAACAGGAAAGGCAAAGTTGGAGGAGAGTATAAGACCAACAACAACAACAAAAAAGACAAAAAAAAATATACAAACAAAATATGACAAATACAAATCCAATCAAAATATGGCTAACACAAATAATTCCTTGATAGTAATAACACTGGATGTCAACGGATTAAACTCACCTATCAAAAGATTCAGACTGGGACATTGGATAAGGAAATATGACCCATCCATATGCTGTCTACAAGAGACACATCTTAGACCCAGAGACGCATGGAGATTGAAAGAGAATGGCTGGAAAACAATCATACAAGCTAACAATAACCAAAAAAAGGCAGGAGTAGCTATATTAATATCAGACAAAATAGACTTTAAATGTGAAACAATTGTGAGAGACAAAGAAGGATACTACATTTTAGTGAAAGGGAAAATCTGTCAAGAAGATCGAACAATCATAAATATCTATGCCCCTAACAAGGGTGCCTCTAAATACGTCAGGCAAACGCTGGAAAAACTAAGTGAAAGAATAGATACATCTACAATTATAGTGGGGGATTTTAATACACCACTATCAACTCTGGACAGAACATCTCAAAAGAGAATCACCAAAGAAACAAAACATCTGAATAGTATATTAGAGGAGCTCGATCTAATATACTAGATCGCTACATTGTATAGATCGCTACACCCAAACACAGCAGGATATGCATTTTTCTCAAGCGCACATGGATCATTCTCCAAGATAGATCATATGCTAGGCCACAAAGAAAGGCTGAACGAATTCAGAAAGATTGAAATCATACAAAACATTATCTCTGACCACAGTGGAGTCAAGCTGGAGATCTGAAAGGGACAGAAGCCCAGATTTCACACCACGATTTGGAAATTAAACAGCACACACTTAGAAAAACAGTGGGTCAAAGAGGAAATCTCAAAAGAAATCAATGACTACCTTGAAACAAATGATAATGATAACACAACATACCAAAATTTATGGGATGCAGCAAAAGCAGTACTGAGAGGGAAGTTTATAGCCATAAATTCATATATCAAAAAAGAAGAAAGAGCAAAAATTGAAGAACTAACTGCACATTTGAAGGAATTAGAAAAACAATAACAAAGTAACCCAACAGGAAGAAGAAGGAAGGAAATAACAAAGATAAGAGCAGAACTAAATGAAATAGAAAATAAGAAAGCACTTGAACAGATAAACAAGACCAAGAGCTGGTTTTTTGAGAAGATTAACAAAATTGACAAACCTTTAGCAACACTAACAAAGAAAAAAAGAGAGAAGATGCAAATACACAAAATAAGAAATGAGAAAGGCGATATCACCACTGACCCCACAGAAATAAAGACTATCATAAGAGGATATTTTGAAAAACTATATTCCAACAAAAATGACAATCTAGAGGAAATGGACAAATTCCTAGAAACACATAAGCAGCCCATATTGACAAAAGAAGAAATTGATGATCTTAACAAACCAATCACAAGAAAAGAGATAGAATCAGTTATTAAAAATCTCCCAACTAAGAAGAGCCCAGGGCCAGATGGCTTCACAGGTGAATTCTACAAAACATTCCGGAAAGAACTGATACCAATCCTGCTGAAACTATTCCAAAACATCGAAACAGAAAGAACATTACCCAACTCCTTCTATGATGCCAATATTACCCTAGTACCAAAGCCAAACAAAGACATCACAAGAAAGGAAAATTACAGACCAATTTCTCTAATGAACCTAGACGCAAAAATACTTAACAAAATACTTGCTAATCGTATTCAACAACACATTAAATGTATTATACACCACGACCAAGTGGGATTCATCCCAGGTATGCAAGGATGGTTCAACATAAGAAAATCAATCAACGTAATACACCATATAAACAGATTGAAGGAAAAAAATCACATGATTATATGTATTGATGCAGAAAAAGCATTTGACAAAATACAGCACCCTTTCTTGATAAAAACACTCCAAAAGATTGGAATACAAGGAAATTTTTTGAACATGATAAAGAGTATATATGAAAAACCTAAAGCCAATATTGTTTACAATGGAGAAATCCTAGACTCCTTCCCTCTAAACTCAGGAACAAGACAAGGATGCCCACTGTCTCCGCTCCTATTTAACATTGTCTTAGAAGTACTTGCTCGAGCACTGAGGCAAGAACCAGAAAGAAAAAGCATTCAAATTGGAAAGGAAGAAGTCAAAATTTCATTATTTGCAGATGACATGATCCTATACATAGAAAACCCTGAGAGATCTACAACGAAGATTCTAGAACTCATAAATGAGTTTAGTAAAGTCACAGGTTATAAGATCAATGCGCAAAAATCAGTAGCATTTCTGTACACCAATAATGAGCAAGATCAGGAGGAAATCAAGAAACAAATACCATTCACAATAGTAAATAAAAAAATCAAATACTTAGGAATAAATTTAACTAAAGAGGTAAAGAACTTATACAACGAGAACTATACAAGATTGTTCAAGGAAATCAAAGAAGACCTAAATAAATGGAAGACTATTCCTTGTTCATGGATAGGAAGACTGAACATTATTAAGATGTCTATCCTACCAAAACTGATCTACACATTCAATGCAATCCCAATAAAAATCAACGCAGCCTTCTTTAAGGAACTAGAAAAACTATGAAATTTATTTGGAAAGGAAAGAGACCCCGAATAGCCAAAGACATACTGAAAAAGAAAAACGAAATTGGAGGAATCACACTACCTGACTTCAAAACATACTATAAAGCTACGGTGGTGAAAACAGCATGGTATTGGCATAAGGAGAGACACATAGACCAATGGAATCGAATTGAAAGCTCTGATATAGAACCTCACATATACAGCCACATAATATTCGATAAAGCCACCAAACCCTCTCAACTGGGAGAGAGTGGCCTATTCAAACAAATGGTGTCTGGAGAACTGGATAGCCATATGTAGAAGAATGAAAGAGGATTACCATCTCACACCTTATACAAAGATCAACTCAAGATGGATCAAAGACCTAAATATAAGAGCCAAGACCATAAAAACCTTAGAAAGCAGTGTAGGGAAACATCTACAGGACCTTGTAATAGGAAATGGATTTATGAATATCTCACTAAAAGCACGAGCAGCAAAAGAACTAATAGATAAATGGGACTTCCTCAAAATTAAAGCCTTCTGCACCTCAAAGGAGTTTGTCAAGAAAGTAAAAAGGGAGCCCACACACTGGGAGAAAATATTTGGCAATCATATATCTGATAAGAAACTTATAACTTGCATATATAAAGAACTCCTATATCTTGAAAATAAAAAGATAAACAACCCATTTAAAAAATGGGAAAAAGACTTAAACAGACACTTCTCTGAAGAAGAAATACAAATGGCAAGAAAGCACATGAAAAAATGTTCCAAATCTCTAGCTATCAGGGAAATGCAAATCAAAACTACAATGAGATACCATCTTACACCCATAAGATTGGCAGCTATGAAAAAAACAGAAGAATACAAGTGCTGGAGAGGATGTGAAGGAAGGGGAACACTCATCCACTGCTGGTGGGAATGCAGAAGGATCCAACCATTCTGGAGGACAGTATGGCGGTTTCTCAAAAAACTAGCCATAGATTTGCCATATGACCCAGCAATACCACTGCTGGGTATATACCCAGCAGAACTGAAAACAAGGACACAAACCGATATATGTACACCAATGTTCATAGCAGCATTGTTCACTATTGCCAAAAGTTGGAATCAACCCAAATGCCCATCAACAGATGAGTGGATCAATAAAATGTGGTATATACACACAATGGAATACTACTCGGCTGTAAGAACAAACACACTACAAACACATGTGATAACATGGATGAATCTTGAGAACCTTATGTTGAGTGAAGCAACCCAGACATTGAAGGACAAATACTACATGACCTCAATGATATGAAATAAACAAGCTGCCCTAGATAGCAAGAGACTGAACGATAGGCTTACAGGAAATCGGAGGGTGGAGGAAGGATATGAGCCGATGTCTGCAGGGGTGGAATTTAAGACGAGATGGTGGTAAGTATGAACACAAAGAAGAGATAAAAGGGGGGCAAGGGGTTGCCTTTAGTTGGGGCTTTGCGGGTTTGAGGGTGGCTGGGGAGGGACGGATGGGTAACGTTGCCCAAAAGTGGGGGGAGGGAGGGGTAGCATATGAACACAGGAGAGGGTCAGGTGTTGGTGGAGAGTAAAATGCCGAGAAAATCATATCAAAATATAATAAAGAGGGTTACCTGTTTAGAATGCTCGGAGGGGAGGGTCTGATGCAGGACGGGCTCCTGGGGAATGTCTAAATGCTCATTCTGCCAGAGTGGGTGACACCATGGGGTAGAAACCCAAGTAGTGAGAGTGGGGGTGGACCCACATCCTGGGGAGGACTAATGCCATCAAATAGAGGGAACTGTATCCCTCGAGAGAAAGGGTGGCTCCCAGGGCATTGGGGCAGTAGAGCAAGTTAGACCCTGAACACTATTCCATCTATCTCTGGAAGTGGCTCCTCAGGAAACGGAGGTTGGCTGTCACTGTGGGCACCAAGGTGGAAGGGAAAATGGACGTTAAATGTGTGGAACCAAAGTAAATGGGGGGTAAGAGAGGAGTTTCTTGAGAGTACACAAGGATGGATATAAAACATGTAATATTACACCATAACATATAGGATATGACAGACTGATAATGTAAACCATAATGTAAAACATAGGATAACTAAAAATGTAAAGAACTGTGTATCCTAAAGTATGCACCATAATGTAAGCACAGATGTCACCTTGTTAGAAAGCTAATGTCTCAGACTCTGTACATCACTTTAAGTAAATATGATATGAATAGGGCGTAAGAGTATCACTGTGGAAGGGAAAAGGTTTTCTGGTGGATGTGTGGGAGTGCTGTATATTATATATATGCATTGCTGTGGTCTAGGACTCCTGTGAAGAAAAGCTGAATAATTAGGGGGGGAAAAAAAAAAAAAAGAAAAAGATAGGATGTGGAATTTTTTCAAGTCAACATTCTTTATCTAACTTTATCCAAGTTCTTTATCTATCCTTTAAACCCATCGCTATATGCCATTCCCTAGTAAGGGACCATGACATTATATTGGGCTTCAAATTTCGGGGAGTTCTGGATCACAGAGTGTTTCAACAATGGCAATGGAGGGGTACTGGTATGGGATACCAATGACAGGTGATATATGGCTGACAGGGAGCTGTACAGAACATATGTCCAGGGTGCATGGTAATGTTTGGATATACTCATAGTGGCAACAATTAAAAACCACAGCAGGGGGGGTACTGGGTTCCTGGCCAGTGGTGCTCTGTCGTGGTCCCTAGGGGAGCAGCGACAGTCTCCCAGGTACAGCGGCGGGGACCAGGAGGGAGTGAGGGTTCAACAGTGAGCCCCTGATGCTAATGACTATGCTTGTGAGCTGATAAACCTAAAATAAGAACAAGGCCTAGAGCAACATTGTGCCTGGGAATTTCCTCCTGTCAGCCTTCATGTTACTCAAACGTGGCCAGTCTCGAAGCCAAACTCAGCATGTAAATGCAATGCCTTCCCCCCAGCGTGGGACATGACACCCGGGGATGAGCCTCCCTGGCAACGAGGGACCACTACCAACTACCAACTGATGATGCAACTGGAAAATGACCTTATACGGAAGGTTCAATGCGGATCAGCAGAATATCCATGTCTACATAAAATAACATGACTTTAAAATGCTGTTTGACCTAAAGTAAGGGGGAAATGGAAAGGAGAAATGAGTTTATATGGCTACGAGTTTCTAAAAAAGAGTCTGGAGGCTGGCAGAAGGATTGCCCTCATGCACAACTGAGCAGAGTCAGAGAGACAGATAAAGCAGATACAACCCCCAGATATTGGTTCCTTTGAGGGCTAAAGAGACCCATGGGAGTTATGGTCATGGCCGATGGGGTTAACTACCAGGGCAGATGGCCCCTCTTTGGAAATGGTGTTTATGTGTGATGAATCTGGACTCAGATGGGATCTCCCTTCATAAGACTTTCATGCTAATGTGCTGGAGGTGCAGTTAATGTTGGGGTTTAAGATATATTTAGGGGATTTGAATCTCTGGACTGACAATGTGATAGCCAGGTCCTGAGCCTCAACAGACTCCAGCACCTACAATCTGATCTATTGGACTTACCACACTCAGCTAAGATGGAGTTGAAGAAGGACAACCACCACACCATGGAGCCTAGAGTGATTACAACTGAAAATGGGAGGATTGCATCCAGCATTCATGTGGAATCTGAGCCTCCTCTTGACATAGAGGTGCAATGGACACAACCAATCCAATGTCCACATAGAAGAGGTGGCATTGGATTGGGAAAAGTGGACATGGTGGACGATGGGTATGGGGAAAGGCAGGAAGAGATGAGAGGTGGAGGCGTCTTTGGGACATGGAGCTGCCCTGGATGGTGCTTCAGAGGTAATCACTGGACATTGTAAATCCTCACAGGGCCCACTGGATGGAATGGAGGAGAGTATGGGCCATGATGTGGACCATTGTCTATGAGGTGCAGAGGTGCCCAAAGATGTACTTACCAAATCCAATGGATGTGTCATGATGATGGGAACGAGTGTTGTTGGGGGGGGGAGAGGGGGGGTGGGGGGGTGGGGTTGAATGGGACCTCACATATATATTTTTAATGTAATATTATTACAAAGTCAATAAAAAAAAAGAAAAAGAAAAAAAATAAATATGAAAAATCTTAAATCAAAGATCAAAGCCTACTACTACATTTTAAGGAATTATAAAGAGCAAACTAAAACCAAAGCTATGAGAAGGAAAGAAATAAGAATTAAAGTGGACATATCTGTAATAGGGAAGATAGAAAACAAAATAGAAAATCAACAAACCAAAAGTTGGTCCTTAGAAAATATCAATAAAATTATCAAACCTTTAGCTTGATTAACAAGGAAAACATGAATAACTAAAGTAAAAAATGGAATTGTGAATGGTACTACTGACTACAGAATTAAAAGATTGTAAGATGATACTACAAGCAATTAAACAACAGCAAATTAGATAACTTAGATGAATGGAAACATTCCTAGAAAGACAGAAAATGCAAAAACTAACTAAAAAAAATAGAATATAGTAACAAAAAAAAATTAAGCAAAAAGAATGAATCAGAAATTTTAAAAAAACTCCAAACAAAGAAAAGTTCAGGACAAGATGACCTCACTGTTGAAATGTATTTAACATTTAAGGAACATGGGACAAGATGCCATCTGAATGAGTGCATGCTTGTCTTCACTCCTGCAAAAAAAAACTGGCTGAGTGGGGACAGAATTCTGCCCTAGGGAGCAGTTTTAGGAACCCACAAAGCAGGAGGTTTCTGGACTTTGATCTGGAGAGGGCAACAAAAGGAGTGCTTGCTCAAGGTAAAACTGTGGGTTTCTGACACTAGATCCAGAGCTGTGGGAAGGCAAAACCCTTCCCCTAGGGCCGATAGCCACAGCATTCCCTGAACACTGCCGATCATATGGCAGCGTTGCCGACCTTGTGTCCCACAAACATGCAATTCCCAAACCTGTGTTCCCTGAAACCTGCAGTTCCCAAACCCCGCATTCCACATAACCCACATTTCCCAAACCCGTGTTCCCTGAGCCTGTATTCCCCCAAGACTTCATTCCCGGAGCTCAGCACTACCTGAACTTCAGGATTACCCTAGCCCTCCAGTCTCAGACAAACTCAGAGTGGGAAGATTTTGGTGACTGGTGCAGAGGGGCCCAAGGACTGCAGGTTCAATTGCCTGGTCCCCCATTTTTTGAGCTTGGAGGAGCATGCCAGCTGGCTTGGGAAGAGGCTGGAAAAGAGGAGTGGTGAATCTGCTCAGAGAGCCTGATTTATCTAAAGGCCCTGGAATAGGGTAATTTAGTCTGGGAGAAGGTGGAGTCAAAAAATTAACCACTCCTGCATAGCACACCTAAGGGAGGGGGAACCTAGGATGTGCTTTGTCGGCTTCCAATAGCTTACTTAGGGTTCCTGGCAAGGTGTGGGTACTCTCTCTCAAAGAAACTAAGAGTCATTATTTTCTGTGGAGAGAGTTGGTTCACCAAGGTCCCATTTGAATCTCCTAGGGGAGCCCTCACAAGGCATTCCTGCTGCCCTGGGAGAGAGGGAAGTGAGGAAGGGAGAAGAGGGGAAGGATAGACTCCTAAGGAGTTTATTGAATTGCAAAGAGAATTCCTTGGTTGAGGCCTTGTCTGGTCTTTTTTATTGGTATGTTTTCTTGTCCTTCCTCCCTCTTTATCCCACCACAGCCTATTTTTTTTCTTTCTCTTTTTCCTTTTTGTTTTTCTTTTTTTCTATTAGGTGCTGCAGGCAGGGTTTCTTATTTGCTGTGCTTCCTCATCCTTGATTTCCTCTTTCCTATGTGTACTAATTCTGGTTACCAACACTATCCTGATTCCTTTACATCTTTCTATCTTCCATTGTCTATTGTTTCTCTTATAGTCCACTTCTCTTTGTTTAGCCCCCAATTTTTCTGACTTTTTATTTCTAACGCCTCTATTCTGTTTTCTATCTTTTATTCACTCTTAATGTTATTGTCCTTTCTTTTCTCTTTCCCTCTCTCCTGACCACACTGGCCTTTTAATGCATACTACATTCTTTCCCATATTTGGCTTACCATCTCATTGTAGGTACTCCACATTTTTACTGTTAAAATTTTACACAGGATACATGAGTTTAAAATCCATTCTCCTTCTCTGGACTGACCATATGATAGCCAGGCCCTGAGCCTCAACAGACTTCAGCTCCTACACTCTGGTTTATTGGACTTACCCCACTCAGCTAACATGGAGTTGAAGAAGGTCAACCACCACACCATGGAGCTAAGAGTGCTTACAACTGAAAGCAGGAGGATTGCATCCAGCATCCATGTGGAATCTAAGCCCCCTCTTGACATAGATGTGGAATGGACACAACCAATCCAAGGTCCACAGGATGGAGGAACAGAGTAAGGATTACAGTGGACTTACTGATATTCTATTCATGAACTATTGTGGTTAGTAATCGAAGAAAATGTGGCATTGGTGTGGAAAAAGTGGCCATAGTGGTTGCTGGGTGTGGGGAATGGGAGGAAGAGATGAGATGTGGAGGATTGGGACTTGGAGTTGTCCTGGATGGTGCTGCAGGGACAATTACTGGACATTGTAGATCCTCACATGGCCTAATGGATGGAACGTGGGAGAATGTGGGCTATGATGTGGACCACTGACCATGAGGTGCAGCGATGCTCAGAGATGTATTCACCAAATGCAATGAATATGTTATGATGATGGAGGACAATGTTGCTATGGGGGCAGTAGTGGGGTGAGGGGGTGGGGGGTACATGGGGACCTCATATTTTTTGAATGTAATATTTTTTTAAAAATTTAAAAAATAAATTAATTTTAAAAAATCCATTCTCCTAGATCTCACATGGTTTGCCTGCTAACATTTACTAATAATACTACTACTATACTTTCACTTTTCTCACCTTTATTGCTTTCCCTGGCCCTAATATTTTCCTGCAAGGGAACTTAGACAACAAGAAAATAGAATAAGAAGAAAATGTCAAAGAGAAGACTTAATACACACAAAAACAGCACCTAAGGAAACCCCAAGACTAGATGGAGAACTATTCAACTGAATAAACCCATCAAGAAAAAATGATGATCAGACATCAACAAAAACTATAAATCATACCAATAATCCAGAAAATATGGAACAAACTGAAAACCAGGAAGAGGAGCAGAACGCTGAATATTAATCAAAGCTCTCAATACATATATCATGAAACAATTTAATGAAGTGAAGGAAGAGATTAAGGATATTAAAAAACACTTGGAGAGCATACAGAAGAAATTGTAAATATATACAAAAAGGTAATGGATATGATGGTGATGAATGGCACAAAGAAATAAAAAATACACTCTCAGAAAATAACAGCATATTTGAAGAGGCAGAGGAAAGAATTAGTGATGTGGAACACAGTACATCTGATATCAAACAGATAGTAGATCTGATCAATAAAAAGATAGGGAAAATCCAGCAGGGACTTAGGGACCTGAATGAGAACACAAAAGGCACAAACATATGCATTATAGGGATCTCAGAAGAAGAGAAGGGAAAGGGGACAGAAGGGGTGTTGGAAGAAATAATGGCTGAAAACTTCCCAAATCTACTGAGGGAGATGGATGTACTGGTCCAGGAAACACAACACATCCCAAACAGCATATATCCCAAAAGGCCTAACCCAAGACATATACTTGTCAAAATATCCAATGCTCAAGACAAAGAGAAAATATTGAAAGCAGCAAGAGAAAAGAGAACCATCACATACAAGGGAAGCTCAATAGATTAAGTGTGGATTTCTCATCTGAAACCATGGAGGCAAGAACGCAGTGGTATGACATAGTCAAGGTACTAAAAGAAAAAAATTTCCAACCAAGAATATTATATCTGACAAAGCTGGCATTCAAAAATGATGGAACGTTCAAAATATTCACAGATAAACAGAAACTAAGTATGCTAATAAGAAACCTGCCCTTCAAGAAATACTAAAGGGAGTGCTGCAGGAGGAAAGAAAAAAACAGGAGAGACAGAGTTGCAGGAGAGTGTAAGAACTAAAAAGACAAAAAGAGAAAAAAATCCCAAACATATGACATACACAAATCCAAAGAAAATATGGCTAATGTAAGTAATTCCTTGAGAATAATAACACTGAATATCAATGGATTAAAATCACCTGTCAAGAAACACAGATTGGAAGAATGGATAAGGAAATATGACCAACCTATATGCTGTCTACAAATAAGACATCTTAGACCCAGGGATGCAAGAAGGTTGAAATTGAACAGCTGGTAGACAATCGTACAGACAAACAATAACCAAAAAAGGCCTGGAATAGCTATATTACTATTTGACAAAATAAACTTTAAATGCACAACTATGGTGAGAGACAAAGATGGACACTACATATTAGTAAAAGGGGTAATCATTCAAGAAGAAAAAACAATCATAAACATTTATGCTCCTAACTAGGTTGCCTCCAAATACATGTGGAAATCACTAGAAAACTAAGTGAAGGAACAGATGCCTCTACAATTACGGGGGGGGGGGGGGGACTTTAACACACCACTCTCACCATTGAACAGAACATATCAACAGAAAGTCAATAACGAAACAAAGACCTTGAAAAATATTTTACAGGAGCTGAATCTAATAGACATATATAGAAGACTATATTCAAATATAGCAGGATATACATTCTTCTTAAGTGCACATGAGACATTCTCCAAGATAGACCACATGCTAGGCCACAGAGAAAGTTAAAATGAATTCAGAACGATTGAAATCATACAAAATAATTTCTCTGACCACAGTGGAATGAAGGTGGAAATCTCCAAAAGCCAAAGACACAGATTAAGCACCAAGGTACGGAAGCTAAATAATACACTCTTAGACAGACAGTGGGTCAAGGAGGAAATCTCAACAGAAACCAGTAACTACCTTGAAACTAATGAAAATGACAACACAATATATCAAAACTTATGGGGTGCAGCATAAGCTATACTGAGAGGGAAATTCATAGATATAAATTCATACATCAAAAAAGCAGAAAGAGCTAAAATTGAAGAAATAACTGCACACTTCTTGGAATTAGTAAGAAAACAACAAGAACAACATACTAACCCCAAAAGAAGAAGAAAGAAAGAAATAACAAAGATCAGAGCAGAACTAAATGAAATAGAAAATAAGAACACTCTAAAAGAAATAAACAAAACAGCTGTTTCTCTGAGAAGATCAATAAATTGGCAAACCTTTAGCTAAATTAACAAAGAGAAAAAGAGAGAAGCTGCAAATATACAAAATAAGAAATGAGAAAGGGGATATCGCCACTGACCCCACAGAAATAAAGAACATCATAAGAGGATACTTTGAAAAACTACATGCCAACTAGAAGGACAATTTAGAGGAAATGGACAAATTCCTAGAAACACATAAGCAGACTACATTAATGAAAGAAGACATTGATGACGTCAACAAACAAATCACAATTAAAGAGAATCAGTCATTTAAAAGCTCCCAACTAAGAAGAGCCCTGGCCAGGTGGCTTCCCAGGTGAACTAACACCAGTCTTGCTCAAACTCTTTCAAAAAATCAAAATAGAAGGAACATTGCCTAACTCATTCTATCATGCCAACATTACCCTAATACCAAAGCTAAAGAAAGACACCACAAGAAAGGAAAATTACAGACCGATCTCTCTAATGAACCTCGATGTGAAAATCCTCAACAAAATATTTGCTGATTGTATTCAACAACACATTAAATGAATTATACACCATGACAAAGTGGGTTTCATTCCTGGTTGCAAAAATGGTTCAACATAAGAAAATCAGTTAAGGTAATACACCACTAAACAGACTGAAGGAAAAAAATCACATTATCATATTTATAGATGCAGAAAAAGCATTTGACAAAATATAGCACCCTTTACTGATAAAATACTGCAAAAATTAGGAATAGAAGGAAACTTCCTGAATATGATAAATGATATATATGAAAAACTCACAGTTAACCTCATCTGCAATGGTGAAATCCTAAAATCTTTCCCTCTAAGATCAAGACCAAGACAAGGATGACCACTATCACCCCTTCTACTTAACATTGCATTAGAAGTACTTGCTCAAGCACTGAGGCAAGAATCAGATATTAAAGACATCCAAATGGGAAAGGAAGAAGTCAAAATTTCACTATTTGCAGATGACATGATCCTATACATTGAAAGGCCTAAGAAGTCTACCACAAAGCTTTTATAACTTATACATGAGTTCAGTAAAGTCACAGGTTATAAGATCAATGCAGAAAAATCAGTAGCATTTCTATACAGCAATAATAAGCAATCTGAGTAGAAATCAAGAAACAAATACCATTTACAATAGTAAATAAAAAAATCAAATACCTAGGAATAAATTTAACTAAAGATGTAAAATACTTATACACAGAAAATTACACAACACTATTCAAGAAAATCAAAGAAGACTTAAATAAATGGAAGAATATTATCTGTTCATGGATAGGAAGACTTAATATTATTAAGATGTCTATCCTGCCAAAACTGATCAACAGATTCAATGCAATCCCAATAAAAATCAACACAGCATTTTTACCCTCCCCACCCCAGTTGTCTGCTCTCTGTGTCCATTTGCTGTGTGTTCTTCTGGGACCATTTCTATCCTTATCAGCAGCACTGGGAATCTGTTTCTTTTTGTTGCATCATCTTGCTGCATCAGCTCTCTGTGTGCGCGGTGCCCCTCCTGGGCAGGCTGCACTTTCCTTCATACTGGGTGGCTCTCCTTACGGGGTACACTCCTTGTGCATGGGCTCCCCTACGCAGGGGCACCCCTGTGTGGCATGACACTCCTTGCGCACATCAGCACTGTGCATGGGCCACCTCCACACGGGTCAAGGAAGCCCAGGGTTCAAACTGTGGACCACCCATGTGGCAGGCAGATGCCCTATCCATTGGGGCAAGTCAGCTTCCCAGCATTTTTTAATAAACTAAAAAAATAAAATATTAAATTTATTTGGAAAGGAAATAGGCCTCAAATACCAAATACATATTGAAAAAAAATCAAATTGGAGGAATCAAACTATCTGACTTCAAAACATACTACAAAGCTACAGTAGTGAAAATGGCATGGTATTGGAACAAAGAGAGACACACTGACCAATGGAACCGAATTGAGAGTTCTGATATAGATCCTCATATATACAGTCATCTGATTATTTGACAAGACCACCAAGCCCACTCAATTGGGAGAGAATGGTCTCTTCAACAAATGGTGTCTACAGAATTGGATATCTATATGCAAAAGGAAGAAAAAGGATTACCTTCTCACACCTTATACAAAAATCAACTCAAGATGGATCAAAGACCTAAATATAAGAGCCAAGACCATAAAGACCTTGGAAAACAATATAGGGAAGCATCTACAGGACCTTGTAATAGGAAATGGCTTCATGAACTTCATACCCAAAGCACGAGCTGCAAAAGAACAAATAGATAAATGGGACCTCCTTGAAATTAAAGCCTTTTGCACCTCAAAGGAGTTTGTCATGAAAGTGAAAAGACAGCCTACCCAATGGGAGAAAATATTTGGTATTCATATATCTGATAGGAGACTAATATCCTGCATATATAAAGAAACCCATATCTCAAAAATTAAAAGACAAATGACCTATTTAAAAAATGGGCAAGAGAGTTGAACAGATCCTTTTCCAAATAAAAATGGCTAAAAAGTACATGAAAAGATGTTCATAATCACAAGCTGTAAGGGAAATGCAAATCGAAACTACAATGAGATACCATCTTACTCCCATAAGGCTGGCAGCTATTAAAAAAAAGAACACTACAAGTGTTGCACAGGATGTGGAGGAATGGGAACAGTCATCCACTGCTGGTGGGAATGCAGAAGGATCCAGGCATTCTGGAGGACTGTTTGGGGTTCTTCAAAAAACTAGCTATAGATATGCCATATGACTCAACAATTCCACTGCTGGGTATATACCCAGAAGAACTGAAAACAAGGACACAAACTGATATATGCACACCAATGTTCATAGTGGTATTCACTATTGCCAAAAGTTGGAATCAATCCAAATGCCCATCAAGAGAAGAATGGATAAACAAAATGTGGTACATACATACAATGGAATACTACTCAGCTATAAGAAGGAATACAGTTCAAACACATGGGATAACATGGATGAATCTTGAGGACCTTATGTTGATTGAAGCAAGCCAGGCATTGAAGGACAAATGCTACATGACCTCAATGATATGAAATAAGCAAATCAAATAGTCTCAGAGAGCTAGAGACTGGATAATAGGCTTACAGGAAACTGGGGAGAAGGGAAAGGAAGATTGTGAGTTGATGCCTACATGGGTGAAATCTATGATAAACTGGAGGTAAGTAGTAGTACAGGGAAGGGATAAGATGGGGGCATAGGGATACTATTGGGTGGGGCTTTGCAGGCTTCAGTGGGGCTAGGGTTGGGAGGATGGGTCACATGCCCCAAGGAATTGAGGGAAGGTTTGGGGGGAACAGAAGAACATGGGAGGTAGTCGGGTATGTGGTTGAACCATTAATGTTGAGAAAAATCTTTAGAAAATACAATGAGGAAGGGCTACCTATTTAAGGTGTTTAACGGGGGGCATCTGGCACAAGAGCAGGCTTCTAGGGAGTATGTGAGTGCTCATATTGTCATAGTATCTTACATCATTGGGAGGAGATCCATAAAATGTGTGAGAAAGTGTACCCACACCTATGGGAGGCCAGATGTTCTCAAACATAGGGAATTGTGTTTCTTGAGATAATTGGTGGCTCCCAATGGGGTAGGACAGTCTAGTGTGTCAAGCCCTCAGCATTGTTGCAAGTATCTGTGAATCTGGGCTTTCAAGCAGTGAAGTTTGATTGTCACTGTGGGCCCTGGGGGAAGAGGGAGAGGAATAGAAGAGATGGAAGCAGGGTCACTGGGGGGCAATGGACGTGTTCCACAAGATCTTGCAATGATTGATATAGGACATGTTAAATTTCACCAAAAATGTATAAAGATCTATAGGCTAAAATATAAACCATAATGTAACTAAAACTTTGGAAAAATGTACAGTCTAAAATATAAACCATAATGTAAACCAAAATGGAACCATGTTTGGTAGGTATGTTTCAATATTTGTACATCAGTTACAGGAAATATATCATGAACATGTAAAAAGATCATTTCTGGGGAAGGGGGAAAAGGGCTTGATGTTGGATATATGGGAGTCCCCTATACTGTATAGGTGACTTTACTGTGACCTAAAACTTTTTTAAAGACAAAAGTAAAAATAAAATTTAAAAAAAGGATGTAGGCATTGAGGAAGGAATGAAAGAAATTGCCTTGCCACTGTACATAAAGGGCAACACCTATTACAGTAATGAAAGTCAAAATGTCAAAAACAAAATTTTATGATATTTTTCATTTTTTAATACCCCAATTTATTTTTTACTTCATTTTAGCTTTTCTAAATTAGTATGTATTCTATATCTAATCTTTAAACCTATCATTATTATTTCATTTTCCTACTAGTTGAATTTGGCAATATATTAGGCTTCATTTTTGAAGAAGTTTTTTTACCATGGAGCGGTTCAACTATGGCAGGAGAGAAGCACTGGTGTGGGGTGTTATTGATGGGGGATACATGGTTGGGAGGGAGTTCACCAGGGCAGGTATATAGAGTATATAAAAATGTTCAGATATTCATTGGGTATTTTCATAGCTGTTATAGTTACAAACGACAACTGAGGAAGTGTTGAGTTCCTAGCCAGGGGAGCTCTGTCACATTTCCCAATGGAACAGCAACAATCCCCCAAGTGTAAAGGCAAAGACCAGTGAAGAAGGATGGTCCGATGTGAGCCCTTGATACTGATGACTATGCTTATGAGCCTGTATGCCTGAAATTTCAACTAAGCCTAGAGCTGCAGGGTGCCTAAGAGTTACCTTCTGAGAGCCTTCATGTTGCTCAAATGTGGCCACTCTCTAAGCCAAACTCAGTATGTAAATGCATTATCTTCCCCCCAGCGTGGTACATGATTCCCAGGGATGAGTCTCCCTGGCACCAAAGTATTACTACCAATAACTATCTGGTGATGCAACTAGAAAAAGACCTTGAATAAATGGGGGAAATGGTAAAAACAAATGAGTTTATATGGCTAAGAGTCTTCAAAAAAGATTCGGGAGGTCATCAGAGGGGTTGTGCTGATGCATGTCAGAGACAGCCAAAGTAGATATAACCCCAAGTACTGGTGCTTCTGAGGACTATGGAGAAGTACAGGTTCTATGGTCATAGCGGATGGCTCTGAAGTTCAGTGCCTTGTCAGTGGGCCTACTTTGGACTTTGTGCTCCTGAGTGTGATGGAGTTGGACTCGGATGTGACCTTTCTACACATGCCTCTTCTGTCACTTTTACTGAACCTGTGTTTGGTGCTAGGGATGGTCCATACTCAGACTTGAATCTCTGGACTGCCCATGTGCCTGCTGGGCCCTGAGCCTCAGCAGAGTAGCAACTCCTATTCTCTGGTTCATTGGTCTTACCCAGGTCAGCTAACAGGGAGGTGAAGATGGTCAACTACCACACCAGGGAATCAAGAGTACCTACAACTGTAAGCAGAGAAATTGCATCCATCATCCATGTGGAATCTAAGCCCCCTCTTGATCTAGAGGTGGAGAGGACATCACCATCCCAGGGTCCACAGAATGAATAAAATATGGACTAGAGTGGACTTACTGATATTCTACTACAAAACAATTGTCATGAGTAGTAGAAGAAATTTTAGCATCGAGGTGGAGAAAGTGGCCACAGTGGTTGCTGAGGGCAGGGAAAGGGAAGAAGAGATGTGATGTGGGGGTATTTTTGGGATTTTGAGTTGTCCTTAATGATATTGCAGAGTCAGATGCTGGACTTTATGTTTCCTGCCATAACACACTGAATGTACTAGAGAAGAGTGCAAACTACAGGGTAAACTATTATCTGTGTAGTGCAGCAGTGCCCAAAATGTGTTCACTGATTACAATGAGTGTGCCACAATGATGAGGGAGATTGTTGGTGTGGGAGGAGTGGTGTAGGGGGGCGGGGGGTATACAGGAACCTCTTATAATTTTTAATGTAACATTTTTTTGTGTGATGTATTTATCTTCAAGAAAATACAATTTACAAAAATGATGTCGTGGGGGATGGGGAGTGGATTATAAGGGAACTTCTTACTTTTTTTGTTTTTTTATGTTTTTTTAATGTAACATTCCTTGTGATCTATTTACTTTAATTAAAAAATATATATAAAAAGCAAAAAACAAAAACAACAAAAAAAGCAAAACAAACAAGCAAACAAAAACCAACAGGTGGGAACAACCCAAATATGTATCACCTAATGAGTGGATAACCAAAATATGTTGTATTCGTACACTGGAATTTTGTTCACTCATGAAAAGGAATGAAGTAATGGTACAAGCTATAAAATGGAAAAATGTTGAAAACCTGCTAAGTGAAAGAAGCCTGGTGTAAAAGGTCACATTTTTTAAAGATTCCATTTATAAGTAATATCTAGAATAGGTAAATCTATAACATAGAAAGTTGACAGGGATTGAGAAGAGTGGGGTAACTCAAAAAGAGTTGAGTAACTCCTTCGGAGATGATAAATTTTTTCTGAAATTAGATAAAGCTGATGCACAACTTTGTGAATATACTAAATTCCATTGACACTGGTGTTTAATTTTATGTTTTGTGAATTTCACCTCAATAAAAATCTGTGCAAATCATATCACACACTGAAATTGCATGGCATTTTATTCAAAGAAATCCAATTTTCTCTAGAATATTGAACATTTATATTTTAATGTGAAAATAAACATTAATAGTTCTAAATTTTAACAAAATTTTTCTATTTCTTTTTCATGCATAAATGATAGCATATTCAGAATAAAATAATAACGGCAAATTAAAAGGAAACTCATATTCCTCTCAAACATTTGAATAATTCAATTGTTAATAAAAGGCAATAAAATTATATCCTGGACTGTGATATGTACCATAATTTTTGCATCATTTCCCCTTATCAAAAACAAGTATAAATTTGGCTTTCAATTTTCCTTCGGATAATTATTAACGTCTTTATCCTCTTCTAGGGAGTACTATGTAGCTTTTACCCTAACACGCACATCCTCAACCTAATAACTCTTTGTATTTTTGTCACATTAAGCCTGTTGAAAATGTTCATATTTATTCATCTTCCATTTATTTTTTTTTAAAGATTTATTTATTTAATTTCCCCCCCTCCCCTGGTTGTCTGTACTTGGTGTCTATTTGCTGCATCTTGTTTCTTTGTTCGCTTCTGTTGTCGTCAGCGGCATGGGAAGTGTGGGCGGCGCCATTCCTGGGCAGGCTGCTCTTTCTTTTCACGCTGGGCGGTTCTCCTCACGGGCACACTCCTTGCGCGTGGGGCTCCCCTATGCGGGGGACACCCCTGCGTGGCACGGCACTCCTTGCGCGCATCAGCACTGCGCATGGCCAGCTCCACACGGGTCAAGGAGGCCTGGGGTTTGAACCGCGGACCTCCCATATGGTAGACGGACGCCCTAACCACTGGGCCAAAGTCCGTTTCCCATCTTCCATTTATTTTTATTTCCAGAATCATTTCAAATCATTCCGACCTTTTATCTAGAAAGAGCAAGTATGTTAAGATCCTTGATGAATCTCCAGGACCTAGAATATTTCCTAGATCATATAATGCAATGAAATGATTTATCAGTGAATAAAGGAATTAATGAATTTTCATAATTACTTTTCACAATAGTTTTACAATCCAAAATCTGAGGGTTTTAATTTCAAAATTAGCTGGGTAAGTCCAATCATGATGAATAGTGTGTGACCTACAGAATGAAGGAGTGACTACCTCAATTATCTGTGTAACCAGCGTGTGACCCCTGGAATACAGTTCTTATGTGGTTGATTTTTGAAAGGTTATGCAAAAATGGAGGCTATATTCATCTTCAGAAGAAGAACGTGGACAGGGCCTGAATTTGGGAAGAGAACAAAATACTGCTTTCTTTTGGAACCTGTCTCAGAATCTAGTTGACCTCATGTCCTCCAATTTTGGGGTTCTGTTAAGTTCTCCAAACAATAGATGTGAGCAGGCCTAATTTATTTGCACTTTTATAAATCCTGACTACGTTAGACATTTTTTATATCAAAAAATATCTTTAATTTGGGTACTCTAATATATATTTTGTTGAATGTGAAATTTTTTCTGCTTTTTTGAGAAAGCTGTAAGTATTTTTATTGACAAAAGAAGAGACACAAGGCTAACAGATATTAAATAAGTTACATAGGCCTGAGATGGAGGAAATTATTTGAGGCTCCATATCAGCAAACCAATACTTAACTAAGTTCCTATGTCTGTAAGTGCTTCTAACCCAGAACCTGAAACCTGAGACCAACCAGCCATAACTCCCCAGCTCCCTTTGCTTCTGTAATTTAGTGCCACTGAGACAAGGCTAAGCCAAGTAAGGAAAACTATCATGTGTCAATCAATAAGATTATTTTCTCTAAGAATACATTGTTTGCCTACAGAAATCTTATTGCTCTCACTTTTCAGAGCTCCCCTTCATTTTATGGATTGGAAGTTACCCAATACATGAGTCACTTAATAAAGCTGTGAAATCCAAAAAATTAATTTCTTTTGGAATTTTTTTTTTCAGTATTGGCTATAGGAACAGGATCTGCAGGTGACTGCTAAGAACTTAGCTGATATTGAGTGTCATAAAACTATCTGCTGCTACATTCTGAGAAGGGGCTCAATGGAACAAAAAAGGTTAAGAACCCCTAAGTTAGTGGGTCAGTATTGTTTATTTGTCCTGTGTACAGAGTAAGAAGTTAAATAATAAAGATGGGATCCCCATCTTTATCTAAAAACATTGTGTCTCTACACTCTGCACTCTGGCATGTAACATGTTCAAAACTTATGGGGTTGGAAGTTGTACCAATCTAACAAAATGTCAAAATTTCACTAAAGACAACCTGGAATGTCAGTGTCCATTCTGGGGAACATCCAATTAAACAAAATTACTTATCAATCAAGGAAAGGAACTTCCAAACTAAAGAGTAGTTCGGAATGCCTACATTAATTGATACTAAGTTTACTAAGAAATTGCATGATTCAAAAATAGTTTTCAATAAAGGATTCTTTGCAAAAGGCAAATGAGAAATTATAAGCACATAGGATTTCTAGGTTTTCTTTATTTCTATGTTTTTATGTCTGAAAAATGGCTAAATTATTTTTAATTAAAGCTATAAGGTCTTTGTGACTATTTATATGTTCAGTATATATTTTCCTACCTATGAATGATATTACCAAATTGACTTATGAAAATACTTTAAAAAGCTCTATTCAAGTTGGCTTAAAGATAAATTAAAACTTATATATAAATTATTCCTCTTATAGTTCCAGAAATTTAGGAAACCTAACTTCTAATATTTCCAACTGAAAGAGTATTCATAGAACTAAATCGAAAATTTTGAAGAAAATTAAAGTTCACATAATTCAACTAAACTCTTGGCAAAAAGGACTAATTTAATAGTACTAGTAAAATAAAATAGCTATGTATTAGGAATTACCAATATTAAGTACAATATAAGCATTCAATTTTATTCTACTTGGGTATGTTCTTCCTAAATTTAGATAGGTTTTCTAATCAAATAATATAGCATTCTAGCTATTAGATCCTTAAGATGATTTTTTAAATGTAGGTCATTCACCCTGCAGTGTGCCCACAGTCCATGCCTCAACAAACTTTTCTTGTTTTCTTGGTTCTTAATAAACTCTTTATTCCCTTGCCTAAAAAACATATTTTCAATGTAAGCTGTGTTTTTAAAGATGTTGAAGACAGTTCACAAGATAATTTTTAAAATCAATTTTATTGAAACATATTCATAAAGCACATATTCAATTAAAAGTGTACAATCAAGGTATTTGGTATAATCACAGAGTTGTACATTCATCATTTCAATCAATATTAGAGAGTTCTCATTATTCCAAAAAATAATAATAAAACAAAAACTCTACCCCTTAATAATCACCTTTAGATCTATTTTTTTCTCTGCTGTACATAACTGTTTTCCTATTTCCCTCTAATTTATTTGTATTTATATTTTGTACAGATGGAGTCAAACAATATATAGTACCTTTCATCTAGTTACTTTCACTTAGCATATTTCTTTTTTTTACCCATTGATGGAAGATTATTAATATATTACTATACACTATTGTCCATAGTTGGCTTTAGTTGTATTCTTGCCCAGATAGCACCCTGGTATTAACATCTTGTAATATTAATGTACAATCTTATATATGCAATATAACCCCCACTCATTTTTCACACGAGAGTTGCTATGCTATACAGGCCTATGTTTCAATTTTAGCTTTCCTTCTGGTGATATGCAGGACTTTTGATTTCCCTACCACTATCATACCCATATTACCATTGCTAGTTACAAACCTATGATGTGCCATCAATATTTCTATTCATCTCCAAAGATTAACAAACAAGCTTTTTACCTATTCTGCACAGATTATCCTCAGCTTTTCATTCTCTAGCCTCATTCTTTTTCTGGGGACCTCTATTCTAGTTATTTTTTTTTTAAGATTTATTTATTTATTTCTCTCACCTTCCCCCCTACCCCAGTTGTCTGTTCTCTGTGTCTATCTGCTGTGTGTTCTTCTTTGTCTGCTTCTGTTGTTGTCAGCGGCATAGGAATCTGTATTTCTTTTTGTTGTGTTATCTTGTTGTGTCAGCTCTCCGTGTGGGCAGCGCCATTCCTTGGCAGGCTGAACTCTCTTTCGCACTGAGAGGCTCTCCTTATGGCACACACTCCTTGAGCGTGGGGCTCCCCTATGCCGGGACACCTCTGCATGGCACGGCACTACTTGCGCGCATCAGCACTGCATGTGGGCCAGCTCCACCAGGGTCAAGGAGGCCCGGGGTTTGAACCGCGGACCTCCCATGTGGTAGATGGATGCCCTAACCACTGAGCCAAGTCCGCTTCCCTGTTCTAGTTATTAACTTCATGAGTTTGCCTTTGACTTATATTTCATAATAGTGAAACCATACAATATTTATCCTTTATGTCTGGCTTGTGTCACACAACATACCATCCTCCAGGTTTATCCATGTTGTCATATGCTTCATAACTTCATTTCTTCTTACAGCTGTATAATATTCCATCATGTAGATATGCCACAATTTGTTTATCCATTCATTTGTTGATGGATACCTGGGCTGTTTCTATCTTTTGTAATTATGAATAACTCTGCTATGAACATCAGTGCGCAAATGTCTGTTCTTGTCACTGCTCTCAGTTCTTCTTGGTATATACCTTGTAGTGGTATTGCCAGGTCATATGAACTTTCTTAGGAACTTCTGAACTGTTGTCCAAAGTGGCTGCACCATTGCACATTCCCACCAACAGTGAATAAGCATTCCTATCTTTCCATATCCTCTCTAATGCTGATAGTTTTCTCTCTTTTAATAGGGGTCATTCTAATAGGTGTGGCATGTGGCATATGACAACATGGATAAAGCTGGAGGACTTTATGTTGAGTGAAGCAAGCTAAACACAAAAGATAAATATTGTATTATTGTGCTATAATGAACTAAATATATTGTATAACCTTGTAGTGTTAGTAGCTCATAGAACTAAAATATGGGTATGATAGTGCTTGAAAGGGAAAGTCTAAAGTCATGTATACTACTAGAAAGCAAGCTAAAAATGTAATATGGGACTGTATAGTATAGCAAAACCTCATGGGAAATAGGAGTATGGGTAACTTTGCATATATAAGACTGTTTTTCTTTGAAACTAAACAAATGTACATTATTGATATATGATGTTAATATCAGGCAAAAATACAACCAAACTATGGAGAGTAATGTATAGCAAAATAGTAACAATCTTCCATTAAAGGTAAAAATAAAAGGAAACATACTAAGTGAAAGAAAATAGACAAAAGTTACTACAAATGGTTTGACTCCAACTTTGCAAAATATAAATACAAATAAATTAGACAGAAACAGAATAGCAACTATGTATGGCAGGACAGAGAGACTGAGAGTTGATTATTAAGGAGTAGATTATTTTGTGTTTTTTTGTTGTTGTTGTTTATAATTATTATTATTGTAGTAATGAAAACACTCTTAATATTGACTGAAGTTATGAATGCACAACTCTGTGATTATACCAAATATCTTGATTGTACACTTCGGATGGATTGTATGTTTTATGAATATGTATAAATAAAATTGATAGAAAAAAACAAACCTCCTTCTTGCTAAGATAATAATGAATACCATAGTTCAATTCTAAATTCAATTGCAGTTTTCTGTGGAAAATAATTCTATCATGTGACGTGTAAAATTGCACATACATTCTAAATATAGTTATGTGAACTACCCATTTTATTTGTCCAATGTATACTTAAAGACTCCTAGATCATTTTATATAGAGAGGGTAAAATTCTAGTCCATACTTTTTATGGATTCCTTATGTTTAATTTTACTTCTGTGACTTGTTATTGAACCAGATATGTGTCAGTATCCCAGTCTCTTCTGAGGAAAATTGTGCCCCACCCCACCACAACTTCACACATAACAGAACTGAGGCTGACCTGGATGTCTATGTCTTATACTACGTGATCTCCATCCCTTATCATAGATCATTAGGTTAAGAAAGACTTGGCTTCTCACGCAGAGTGACCAGTCCATAAGCTGGTCAGCACCTCATAATTTGGGTGACCTGGTTCAAATGGTGAATTGGGTCAAGAATTTTCTCCTGTGGATATAGAATTAGCAAACTGAGAGAAGGGGGACACTCAGCAGTGGAACTGGAGAAAGGATGCTTTCAAGTTGAGTTAGATCCATAGCAGATGAAAGTGCATATAGGGACATCAAGGGGACCCCATAAAGGGAAGTGTGGGGAGCCAGTTCAGGGAGATGCCCAGAGCTGCCTTAGATGCTAAACCCATAGTTCTGAATCTTGGTTGTACCTTGAATCACCTGTGGTGCTTCAAAATGACTATACCCAGGAGGTGGGGCAAGATGGCATCTGAGTGAGTGCATAATCTCTCCTGCAAAGAAGCGGCTGAGTAGGGTCAGAGTCCTGCTGGACCAGGCTGTTTCGGGTGTTTGCAGGGCAGGAGGTGTCTGGACGTCAATTTGGTGGGATGGTGACAGAGGAGATTCTTGCAAGAAGTAGAATTTTGAGTCTCTTGCACGGAGATCAGAGGTTGTGGGCGGGACCCTTTCCCCTGGGGCTGGTGGCCTGGCTGCGGTGATTCCTGAAGGCTTTGTTATGCTGGGGTGTTCCCAAGCCCTGAGCAGGCTGTTTCAGGGGCTTGCAGGGTGGGAGGTGTCTGGATGTCAATTTGGTGAGACAGTGATGGAGGAGATCCTTGCAAGAGGTGGAATTTTGGGTTTCTGACATGGAGGTCAGAGGTTGTGGGTGGAGCCCCTTCTTCTAGGGCTGGTAGCCTGGCCATGGAGATCCCTGGGATCTTTGTTGTGCTGCGGTGTTCCCAAACCCTGAGCGGGCCGTTTCGGGGGCTTGCAGGGCAGGAAGTATCTGTATGTTGATTTAATGAGACAGTGACAGAAGAGATTCTTGCAAGAGGTAGAATTCTGGAGGTCAGAAGTCGTAGGCAGAACCCCTCCCCCTAGGGCTGGCGGCTGGCTGCAGGGATCCCTGATCTTTGTTGTTCTGCGGTGTTCCCAGGCCCCATGTTAACCGGATGTGTGGTTCCCAAGTCTGTGTCCCCTAAACCCTGGTGGCCCATGCTCCAGTGACTCACACACCTTGATTCTGTAATATCACAGACTTCCCATCCCCAAATCCACTGTGCCCTGAGGTCCGTCTGCGGACCTTGATTACCCTTTTTTGTTGTTGTTGCTTGTTCTCTCTCCTTGAGCTTGGAGGAGTGTACCAGCTGACTTGGGGAGAGGCTGAGAAGAAAGGAGAGATGAATCTGCTGAGAAAGCCCAATTTACCTAAACTTCCTGGGATAGGAAACTTGGTCTGGGAGAAGGTGGAGTCAGAAAATCAATTAGACCTCTCCTAGCACACCTAAGGGGGAGGGACTGTAGGAGGTGTTATCCAAGCTTCCAATAGCATGTTTGGGGTTTCTGGTGAGGTGTAGGCGCTCTCATGCTGGAAATAAAGAGCCATAGTCTTCTGTGTTGAGTTGGCTCAATAAGGACCTACTTGAATCTCCTACCGGACCTCTCAGGCAGCTCTCCTGCTGCCCTGGGAGAGAGAGAAGTGCTGAAGGGAGAAAAGGGGAAGGTCAGATCCCTAAGCGTATTATTTAACTGCAAAGAGGATTCCTAGCTTAAAACGTTGGTTCTTTTTTATTTTTGTGGTGGTTGCTAATATTGCATTATCTCCTGGTCTTTTCTCCTGTTTTCTCTCCCAAGGTCCTTTTTCATTTATTTAGTTATTTTCCTATTTTTCTTTTTCTTGCTTGTCCCCTCTGCCCCATTTTCTTTTTCCGCCCTTTTTCTCTTCCCTTTTTTTACTTTTCTCTCTTGTTCTTCTTTTTTATTTTATTTTCTTTATATAATAGGTGCTACAGGGAGTGTTTCACATTTGCTGTGTTTCCTCATCCTCCATTTCCTCTTTTCTGTGTGTATTGATTTTGGCCACCTATACCATCCGCTTTCCCCCACATCTTTCTATCCTCCATCATCTACTGTTTCTCTTACATTCCACCTCCCTTTCTTTGGCCCCCAAATTGTCTGACTTTTTATTTCTAATATCTTTGTTCTGTTTTTGTCTTTTATCTATTCAATATTACCGTCTTTCTTTTCTCTTTCTCTCTCTCATGAAAACACTGGCCTTTTAATTCATACTATATTCCTCCCCATATTCAGTTGAATGTCTCAATATAGGTACTCTACTTACTGCTATAACTCTATACAACTTACATGAGTCTAATATCCATTCTCCCAGATCTCACATTGTTGCTCTGTTAACATTTATTACCAATACTACTTTATACATTTCCTTTTATTACTCATTTTGCTTCCCCTGGCCCTAATATTCTCCTTCAAAGTGAACTTAGCCAGCCACAAGAAAATAGAGTAAGAAGAACAAAGTGTAAAAGAGAAGACATAACACGCATGAAAAAAACCTAATTAATCCCCAAGACTAGACAAAGAAGGTAATGAACTGGTTAAACCCGTCAAGATAAAATGATGAGCAGACAGCAACAAAAAACTACAAACCAAACCAATAATCAGGAAAACACGGCCAAATCCACTGAACAAACTAAAAACCAGGAAGAGGAGCAGAACATCAGACAGGTAATTAAAGATCTCAAAACATATTACAGACCAACTTAATGAAGTAAAGGATGAGATTAACAATATGAGGAAAACACTTACAGAGGAAATTGCAGACATACACAAAGAGATAACAGATATGATGGTGATGAACACCACAGTTCAAGCAATCAAAAATACACTCTCAGCAAATAGTAGCAGGTTCAAAGAGGCAGAGGAGAGAATTAGTGACATGGAAGACAATACACCTGAAATCAAACAGATAGTAGAACTGATAGATAAATAGATAGAAAAATCCAGCTGGGACTTAGGGACCTGAATGACAATGCAAAATGCACAAACATTCATATTATAAGCATCCCAAAAGGAGAAGAGAAGGGAAAGGGGAGAGAATGGGTGCTGCAGGAAATAATGGCTGAAACTTCCCAAATCTACTGAGAAAGAAGGATGTATGTGTCCAGGAAGCACAACGCACTGCAAACACCATAAATCCCAACAGGCCTACCCCAAGACATATACTTGTGAAATTATCCAATGCTCAAGACAAAGAGAAAATTCTAAAAGCAGCAAGAGAAAAGAGAACCATCACATACAAGGGAGGCTCCATAAGATTAAGTGCTGATTTCTCATCTGAAACCATGGAGGCAAGAAGGCAGTGGTATGATATAGTCAAGGTAATAAAAGAAAAAAATTTCCAACCAATAATACTCTACCCAGCTAAGCTAACATTCAAAAATGATATAGAGTTCAAAATATGCACAGATAAACAGAAATTAAAAGAGTATGCCAATGACAACCCTGCCCTTCAAGAAATACTAAAGGGAGTGCTGCAGGAAGAAAGAAAAAAACAGGAGAGGCAGAGTTGGAGGAGAGTGTAAGAGCAACAAAAAAGACAAAAAGAGAAGGGAAAAAAACAAACAAAATATGACAAACAAAAGTCTAAAGAAAATATGGCTAGCATCAATAATTCCTTGAAAGTAATAACACTGAATGTTAATGGATTAAACTCACCTGTCAAAAGATTCAGACTGGGAGATTGGATAAGGAAATATGACCCATCTATATGCTGTCTACAAGAAACACATCTTAGACCCAGGGATTGAAGTGAATGGCTGGAAAACAATCTTGCAAGCAAACAATAACCAAAAAAGGGGAGGTGTAGCTATAATAATATCAGACAAAATTGACTTTAAATGCGAAACAATTGTGAGAGACAATGATGGATACTACATATTAGTGAAAGGGATAATCTATCAAGAAGAAAGAACAATCACAAATATTAATGCTCCTAACAAGGGCACCTCCAAATACGTGAGGCAAACACTGGAAAAACTAAGTGAAAGAACAGATGCCTCTACAATAATACACCACTATCAACTTTGGACAGAACATCTCAAAAGAGAATAAAGAAAAAAAAACTTTGAACAGTATATTAGAGGAGCTGAACCTAATAGACATATACAGATCATTACACCTGAAAACAGCAGGATATACATTTTTCTCAAGGGCACATGGAAAATTCTCCAAGATAGACCATATGTTAGGCCACAAAGAAAGGCTCAATGAATTCAGAAAGATCAAAATCATACAAAATAATATCTCTGACCACAGTGGAGTGAAGCTGGAAATCTGCAAGGGTCAGAGGCCCATATTTCATACCAAGAAATGGAAATTAAACAGTACATTCTTAGAAAAACAGTGGGTCAAAGAGGAAATCTCAGGGAAGTGGACTTGGCCCAGTGGTTAGGGAGTCTGTCTACCACATGGGAAGTCTGTGGTTCAAACCCTGGGCCTCCTTGACCCGTGTGGAGCTAGCCCATGTGCAGTGCTGATGTGCACAAGGACTGCCGTGCCATGCAGGGGTGTCCCCTGCATAGGGGAGCCCCATGCACATGGAGTGCGACCATAAGGAGAGCTGCCCAGCATGAAAGAAAGTTCGGCTTGCCCAAGAATGGTGCTGCACACACAGAGAGCTGACACAACAAGATGACACAACAAAAAGAAACACAGATTCCCATGCTGCTGACAACAAGAGAAGCGGACAAAGAAGAACACACAGCAAATAGACAAAGAGAACACAGAGAACACACAGCAAATAGACACAGATAACCAGGGCAGGGGGAGGATAGTGGGGTGGGGGGCGGGGGGGAGGGTAGAGAAATAAATAAATAAATAAATAAATAAATAAATAAATAAATAAATAAAAAGAGGAAATCTTAAAAGAAATTAATAACTACCTTGAAACTAATGAAAATGATAACACAACATCCCAAAACTTATGGGACGCAGTAAAAGCAGTACTGAAGGGAAATTTATACCTGTAAATTCATACATCAAAAAAGAAGAAAGAGCAAAAATTGAAGAACTAACTGCACATTTGGAGGAATTAGTAAAAAAACAACAAAGTAACCCCACAGGAAGAAGAAAGAAAGAAATAGCAAAGATAAGAGCAGAACTAAATGAAATAGAAAATAAGAAAGCACTTGAAAATATAAACAAAACCAAGAGCTGGTTCTTTGAGAACATCAATAAAATTGAGAAACCCTTAGCTAGACTAACAAAGAAAAAAAGAGAGAAGATGCAAAAACACAAAATAAGAAATGAGAGAGGAGATACCACCACTGACCCACAGAAATAAAGACTATCATCAGAGGATACTTTGAAAAACTATATTCCAACAAAAATGACAATTCAGAGGAAATGAACAAATTCCTAGAAACACATAAGCAGCCTATATTGACAAAAGAAGAAATTGATGATCTCAACAAACCAATCACAAGTAAAGAGATAGAATCAGTTATTAAAAATCTCCCAACTAAGAAGAGCCCAGGGCCAGATGGCTTCACAGGTGAATTCTACAAAACATTCTGGAAAGAACTAACACCAATCCTGCTGAAACTCTTCCTAAAAATCGAAACAGAAGGGACATTACCTAACTCATTCTATGATGCCAACATTTACCCTAGTACCAAAGCCAAAGACACCCCAAGAAAGGAAAATTACAGACCAATTTCTTTAATGAACCTAGATGCAAAAATTCTCAACAAAATACTTGCTAACTGCATTCAACCACACATTAAATGAATTATACACCACGACCAAGTGGGATTCATTCCGGGTATGCAAGGATGGTTCAACATAAGAAAATGAATCAATGTAATACACCATATAAACAGATTGAGGGAAAAAATCACATGATTATATCTATAGATGCAGAAAAAGCGTTTGACAAAATACAGCACCCTTTCTTGATAAAAACACTGCAAAAGATTGGAATACAAGGAAAATTTCTGAGCATAATAAAGAGTATATATGAAAAACCCACAGCCAACATCGTTTACAATGGTGAAATCCTAAAATCCTTCCCTCTAAGATCGGGAACAAGACAAGGATGCCCACTATCACCTCTTCTTTTTAACACTGTCTTAGAAGTACTTGCTTAAGCACTGAGGCAAGAATCAGACATAAAAGGCATTCAAATTGGAAAGGAAGAAGTCAAAATTTCATTATTTGCAGATGACATGATCCTATACATAGAAAACCCTGAGAGGTCTACAACAAAGCTTCTAGAACTCATAAATGAGTTTAGTAAAGTCACAGGTTATAAGATCAATGCGCAAAAATCAGTAGCATTTCCATACACCAATAATGAACAAGCTCAGGAAGAAATCAAGAAACAAATACCATTTACAATAGTCAATAAAAAAACCAAATACCTAGGAATAAATTTAACAAAAGATGTAAAAAACTTATACACAGAGAACTACACAACACTGTCAAGGAAATCAAAGAAGACTTAAATAAATGGAAGAATATTCCCTGTTTATGGATAGGAAGACTAAATACTATTAAGATGTCTATCCTACCAAAACTGATCTATACATTCAATGCAATCCCAATAAAAATCAACACAGCATTCTTTAAGGAACTCAAAAAACTAGCTATGAAATTTATTTGGAAAGGAAAGAGGCCCTGAATAGCCAAAGGCATATTGAAAAACAAAAACGAAATTGCAGGAATCACACTACCTGACTTCAAAACATACCACAAAGCTACAGTAGTGAAAACAGCATGGTATTGGAACAAGGAGAGACACACAGACCAATGGAACTGAACTGAGAGTTCTGATATAGATCCTCATATATATAGTCATATAATATTTGAAAAAGCCACCAAACCCTCTCAACTGGGAGAGAATGGCCTATTCAACAAATGGCGCCTGGAGAACTGAGTATCCATATGTAAAAGAATGAAAGAGGATTACCAAATCACACCTTATACAAAAGTCAACTCAAGATGGATCAAAGACCTAAATATAAGAGCCAAGACCATAAAGACTTTGGAAAGCAGTGTAGGGAAGCATCTACAGGACCTTGTAATAGGAAATGGCTTCATGAACTTCACACCAAAAGCACGAGCAGCAAAAGAACAAATTGATAAGTGGGACTTCCTCAAAATTAAAACCTTCTGCGCCTCAACAGAGTTTGTCAAGAAAGTGAAAAGAAAGCCTACACAATGGGAGAAAAATATTTGGTAACCATATATCTGATAGGAGACTTACAACCTGCATATATAAATAACTCCTATATCTCAAAAATAAAAAGACAAACAACCCAATTAAAATATGAGAAAAAGATTTAAACAGACACTTCTCCAAAGAAGAAATACAAATGGCTAAAGAGCACATGAAAAAATGCTCCAAATCTCTAGCTATTAGGGAAATGCAAATCAAAACTACACTGAGATACCATCTTACTCCCATAAGATTGGCAGCTATGAAAAAAACAGAAGACTACAAATGCTGGAGAGGATGTGGAGAAATGGAAACACTCATCCACTGCTGGTGGGAATGTAGAAGGATCCAGCCATTCTGGTGAACAGTTTGATGGTTTCTTAAAAAACTAGCTATAGATTGGCCATATGACCCAGCAATTCCACTACTGGGTATATACCCAGTAGAACTGAAAACAAGGACACAAACTGATATAAGCACACCAATGTTCATAGCAGCATTGTTCACTATCGCCAAAAGTTGGAATCAACCCAAATCCCCATTAACAGATGAATGGATAAATAAATGTGGTATATACATACAATGGAATACTACTCAGCTTTAAGAACGAATATACTACAAACACACATGATAACATGGATGAATCTTGAGAACCTTATGTTGACTGAAGCAACCCAGGCATTGAAGGACAAATATGACATGACCTCAATGATATGAAATAAGTAAACCAAGCTGCCTCGGAGAGCTAGAGACTGGATGATAAGCTTAAAGGAAATTGGGGTGGAAAGGAAAATGGGTGAAATCTATGATAAGCTGGAGGTAAGTATTTCTACAAGGAAGGGATAAAATGGGAGAATAGGGTTACCTTTGGGTGAGGCTTTGCAAGCTTGAGGGGGGCTAGGGATGGGAGGATGGGAATGCCCAAGAAATTGGGGGGAGGGTGGGGGAACATACAAACATAGGAAATTGTCAGGTATTGGTTGAGAGTATAATGCTGAGAAAACTTTTTCAAAAATATAATAAGGAAGGTTACCTGTTTAAGATGCTTAAAGGGGATAATCTGATGCAGGACAGGCTCCTAGGGAGTGTATGAGTGCTCATTTTGCCATAGTGGGTTATATCATTGGATAGAGACCCATATAATGAGAGTGAAGGTATACCTACATCCTGGGGAGGACTGAAGCTCTGAAATAGGGGGAATTGTATCTCTTGAAAGAAATGGTGGCTCCTAATACATTAGGGCAGTTGAGCATGTCAAGCCCTCAACACTGTTGCAAGTATCTCTGAACATGGCCCTTCAAGCAATGAAGATTGACTATCACTGTGGGCCCTAAGGGGAGGGGGAAAGAGGTATTGAATAGATGGAACCAGTGTAACTGTGTGGGCAATAGAAGTGTTCCACAAGATTATGCAAGGATGGATATAAGACATGTTACATTACACCAAAAATATATAGAGGCTGATAGGCTAAAATGTAAATCATAATGTAAAACATAAGATAAGTAGAAATTTAGAAAACATTATAGTCTAAAATATAAACCACAATGTAAACCAAATGTTACCTTGTTTGAAAGCTATTGTCTCAATATCTGTACATCAGTTTCAGTAAATATAGTATGAACATGTAAAAAGATTATTGCTGTGGAAGGGAAAACGGTTTTATGTTGGAAATTTGGGAGTACTGTCTAATTTATATATGAACTACTGTGATCTAAAACTTTTGTGAAGATAAGCTCAATAATTAGGAAAAGAAAAAAAGAAAAAAAAAAGACATAGACACTGAGGAAAAGACAGAAGAAGTTGCCTTTCCAATTTGCATACAGGGCAACACTTATTGCTGTGATGGAAGGCAAAACATCAAAAATAAAGCTTTTGCATTTTTAAATTTTTTGATATCCCAATTTATTTTTACCTTAATTTTTCTAAATTAATATATATTCTATATCTAACCTTTAAACTCATCGCTATATTCCGTTTTACTATTAATGGAATCTGGCAATATATTGGGTTTCATTTTTAAGAAGTTCTGGATCACAGAGAGGTTCAACAATGGCAGGGGAGGAATACTGGTGTGGGATGTTATTGACAGGGGACACATGGTTGGCAGGGAGTTCTCCAGGGCATATACCCAGGGTATATAAAAATGTTTGAATATTTTCACAGTGGTTACAATTAAAAACAACAACTGAGGGAGTGCTGAGTTCCTAGCCAGGGGAGCTCTATCACAGTCCCTAAAGGAACAGCAACAATCCCCCAAGTGCAATGGCAAAGACTACAAAAGAATGAAGGTCCAACAGTGAGCCCTTGATACTAATGACTATGCTTGTGAGCCCATGCACCTGAAATAAGAACAAGGCCTAGAGCTGCAGGGTGCCTAAGAGTTACGTCCTAAGAGCCTTTGTGTTGCTCAAATGTGGCCAGTCTCAAAGCCAAACTCAGCATGTTGCCTTCCCCTCAGCATGGGACATGACTCCCAGGGATGAGCCTCCCTGGTGCCGAGGGATTACTACCAAATTCCAGCTGATGATGTAATTAGAAAATGACCTTGAATAAAAGGGTCAACTCAGACCAGCAGAGTATCTCAGTCTACATATAACACCAGGAGTTAAAAATGCTTTTTGACCTGAACAAAAGGGGGAAATGGAAAGGACAAATGAGTGTATATGGCTATGAGTCTCCAAAAACAGCTGGGAAGTTATCAGAGGGGTCACCCTTATGCACACCTCAGCAAAGTCCCAGAGACAGATAAAGTAGATACAACCCCAGGTATTGGTTCTTCTGAGGGCTACAGAGACCCACAGGTTCTATGGTTATGGCAGATGGAGTTCAGTGCCATGTCAGTTGGCCCTACTTTGGAGTTTGTGTTTCTGTGTGATGGAGCTGGACTCGGATGTGATCTTTGTCCACAAATCTCTCTTATTACTTTTACCGGAACTGTAGTTGGTGCTGGGGTTTAATATATACCTAGGGGACCTGAATCTCTGGACTGACCATATGATAGCCAGGCCCTGAGCCTCAACAGATTTGCAACTCCTATACTCTGGTTTATTGGATTTACCCCACTTAGCTAACATGGAGGTGAAGAAGGTCAACCACCACATCAGGGAGCCAAGAGTGCTTACAACTGAAAGCAGGAGAATTGCATCCAGCATCCACGTGGAATCTAAGCCCCCTCTTGATATAGATGTGGAGTGGACACAACCATTCCAAGGTCCACAGGATGGAGGAATAAAGTGGATTAGAGTGGGCTTACTGATATTCTATTCATGAACTATTGTGATTAGTAATAGAAGAAAATGTGGCATTGGTGTGCAGAAAGTGGCCCTAGTGGCTGCTGGGGTAGGGAGTGGGAGGAAGAGATGTGATGTGGGGGCATTTTTTGGGGTTGGAGTTGTCCTGGGTGGTGCTGCAGGGACAGTTACCGGACAATGTATGTCCTCCCATGGCCCCCTGGGTGGACTGTGGGAGAGTGTGGGCTATGGTGTGGACCATTGACCATGAGGTGTAGCGGTGCTCAGAGACGTATTCACCAAAGGCAATGAATGTCTCATGATGATGGAGAAGGTTGTTGTTATGGGGGGAGAAGTGGGGTGAGGGGGTTGGGGGTGTATGGGGACCTCATATTTTTTTAATTAAAAAAATAAATATAGACTAAAAAATCGTTAAAATAAAATAAAATAAAATGACTATACCCAGTTCCCACCCCCAGGATTCTGATTAAACCTTACACCTGGAGGGGACCCTGGGCATGGAGCTATTTAAAAGCTCCATAGGTGATTGTTAGATGTTGTGAGGGCTGAGAGCCACTACCCTAAACTTTCCAGGTCAATAACAATTATACCCCTGTAAGAGATTGAATCATGTACCCCACAAAAGACTTGTTATTAATCTTTGTCCACATTCCAGTGGGTGAGAACTTATTTGTAAATTGGACTTTTGAAGGTTTTATTGTTAAAGTGTGGCTAAATAGAATCTCAGGGTGGGTCTTAATCTGTATAACTGGAAGCCTTAAAAAAGAGGAAATTTGGATGCAATAAATAGAAACAAGAAATGGAAACAATCTGGAGGAGTAGCCAGAAGTCACAGAAAGCCACAGAAGGAGACCAAGGACATAGCCATGAGATGGAGGCAGAGATGCAAGCCAAGGAATCCCAAGGAATATAGCAAACCAGCACCAGAATTCTACAGATTCTAAAAGAATGGATGGCCTTGCTGAGGCCTAGAATTTGGATGTATGGCCTTCAAAACTATGAAACAACATATTCATGCTGAGTCATACTAAAAAAATATTAAAAATAGAACAGTTGACCCCACTTACATTGCTGGAACTTCCAGAGATGAGCCTCCTTGACACCAAGGGATTAATACAAAGTGCCAACCAGGAATGCATTTGGAAAAAGACCTTGACCAAAAGGGAAAAACATTAAACACGAAAGAGGTTTTATATGCTGGGACGGGTGCACCTGGGGCATGCCTCTAAGGCATATGAATATGTTAAAGTGTTCATGGGGAGTTCTCTCAGTAGGTGGAGACCCACGCAATCACCAAAAGAATACTGAATTCCCATCCTGGGAGTACTGCTACATTCTCTAATAATCCCGAGTACAACTGCAGAACCTAGCGAAGGAAGACACACCACTACAACAGGTCCTTAATATTGATTATACATATGAATCTTTTCTTGTGAAATTGAAACTTAGCTTAGTATTACATATTGCCTAAGAGTTACCTCCTGAAAGCCTTCTTGTTGCTCAAATGTGGCCTCTCCCTAAGACAAACTCAGCATATAAATGTACTACCTTTCCCCAATGTGGGACACAACTCCTGGGGATAAGCCTCCCTAGCAATGAGGGATTATTACCAAACACCAACTAGCAATACATCTGGAAAAAGACATAGACCAAAAGGGGGAAATGGTAAATTAAAATGAGTTTTATGGCTAAGAGATTGCAAAGTGAGGCAGAAGGTCATTTCAGAGGTTACACTTATGCACATCTCAGGAGTATCTCATTAACTGCCACAGTAAATAATACATCAAATAGCAGGGCTCCTGAGGACTCTAGTGAGATCCAGACACCATAAGCAGGGTAGACAAGCTCAGGAATGCAGCACTCTGTCAGCGGTCCTTACTTTGGAATTTATGCTCCCCAATGTAACACAGTTAGATTCATTTTTCATTTCCCTATATATGGCTCTCCTCCCCCTTTTATTTGAACCTAAAACTTATTTGAACTTAAATCTTTGGTCCATCCATGTGCCAGTTGAGCCCTGAATCTCAGCAGAGTTGCAGCACCTATTCTCCAGTTCATTGGACTCACCCAGGACAACTAACAGGAGATGATTATGGACAATACCTATACCAAGAAACAGAAAGTGTCTGCAACTACAAGCAAAATAGTTCCATCTCTCTGCACCATGGGATCTAAGCTCCCTCTCAAATAGAAACAGAGTGGGCATCACCATTCCAAAATCCTCAGGATTGGGGAATGAACAATGGACTAAGATAGACTTATTATTATTCTATTACAGACTTGCTATTATTCTACAATGGAAAACTTATATCAATGAGGTTCTGAGGGGAGGGAGAGGGAAGAAAAGGTGTAATATGGGGGCATTTTCGGGACATTGGAATTGTCCTGCATGACACTGCAATCACAGATACAGGCCATTATATATTTTGTCATAACCTACAAAATTGTGTGGGAGACAGTGTAACCTATAATATAAACTATACTCCATAGTTAGTAGCTATGCTTCAATATATGTTTATAATTGTAACAAATATATCACACTAATGAAGGATGTAGTTAATGTAGGAAAGTGTGTGTGGGGGAGGGGGTACATATGGGAATCCCCTATATTTTTTATGTAACATTTATGTAATCTAAAGCTTTTTTAAAAATTTAAAAAAAAAAAGAGTTTTTATGGTTAAGGGATTTCAAAATGAGATGGGAGGTCATCCCAGAGGTTAAGCTTATGCACATCTCAGGTAGATCTCATTACAGTAAACAAAGTCTCAAACAGAGATGCTCCTAAGGGCTCTAGAGACATACAGAAACTTACAGGCAAGGGACACAACCTCATGAAATGAGCATCCCATTGGTGGACCCTACCTTGGAATATATGATAATTTATTACCCCAGTGTAACAGACTTAGACTCATTTGTAATTTCCCAACACAGGATACTTCTACCACTTTTATTTAAGCCTATAATTAGCAACATACTCATTAAATATATGTCTCAGAGACTTAAATCTTTGGTCGGCTCATTTGCTGATTGAGCTCTGAAACTTAGCAGGGCTGCAGCCAAATCTACTCTCTAGTTAATCAGTCTTGCCCATGAAAACTACCCATGAAAACTACCAAAATGATGACGATGGACAACCTTCACCCCCCCCCAAAAAAACCCCAGAATATCTACAACTGCAAGCAAAACAGTTCCTTCTACATGCCGCATGAGGTCTAAGATCTGTCTTAATCTGAAGCAGAGTGGGCATCACCATCCCCAAATACTCAATATAGAGAAATGAACAAACATAAGGGGGGAATGGAACCAAGCACCAAAGTAGAATTATAATTGTAGTTAATAGAAGAACTTGTAACACTGATATAAAGATAGTGGTTATCAAAGTTTCTAAGGGGAGGAGGAGGGAAGAAAAGGTGGAACATAGGGTGATTTTAGGGCTTTGGAATCGTTCTCTATGATACTGCAATGATGGATACAGGCCTACTACACATTTTTTCAAAATCTATAAAACTGTAATGTGTGAAGTATAAATCATAAAGTAAATTATAGACCTTGGTTAGTAGCAATGCTTCAATATTTGTTCATCAATTGTAGCAAACATAAGATGTTATTATTAGGTAAATGTGGAAGGAGAGGGCATTGGGTATATAGGAATCCCCTCTACTTTCCATGTAACTTTACTGTAATCAAAAAAATAAAGATTATGATATGAAAAAACAAACAATAAAAAGAGTTGACCATAGACATGAGGGTCTATTTCTGAACTCTTAATTCTATTCCATTCATCAATGTAGGTCTATCTTTATGCCAATACCATGCTGTTTTGACCACTGCAACTCTGTTATACATATCAAGGTCAGGAAGGGTGAGTCTTCCTACATCACTCCTCTTTTTTTAGGATGGTTTAGACTATTTGGCTCCTCTTTTCCTTACAAATAAATTTAGTAATTGACTTTTCTATTGCTGTAAAGTAGGTTGTTGGAATTTTGCCAGCCAAGAATTCTTTATCAAGTAAAATTGTCCTTCAAATATGAAAGTGAGTTTAAAATACTCACGAATAAACAGAAACTAAGAGTTTGTAAACAAGAATTTAGCTCTGCAGAAAGCATTAAAAGAAGTTCTGCAACCTTACAGGAAAAGTCAAAAGAGAGTTTTAGAGGAGAATGCAGAAGTAAAGACAATCAGAAAGGATAACCAAAAGGGTAAAAGACTAACAATATAAGACATGACATATGAAAGCCAAAAGATAAAATGATGGAAGTAAAGTCTCACCTTAGACCCAGGAATACATATAGGCTGAAAGTGAATGGTTGGAAAAAGGTATTTCAGGCAAACAATAACCAAAAAAGAGCAGAGGTAGCTATACTAATACTGGACAAAATAGACTTTAAATGCAAAAAAGTTAAAAGAGATACAGAAGGCAATTGTATATTAATAAAAGGAATGATCCACCAGGAAGGATTAAAATCATAAATGTCTTCTATGCAACTAACTGGGGTGCCCCAAAATATATGATTTTGGCAAGATCATGTACATGATTCTGAAAGGAGAAATAGACAATAAAAGAGACTTCAACATACCACTTACATTGATAGAACAACAGACTAAAGATCAACAAGGAAACATAGAACTTGAACAATATGATAAATTAGCTAGACCTAACAGATATATACATTATATTGTAGCCCAAATCAGCACGCTATACATTCTTCTCAAGTGCTCATGGACCTTTCTCGAGGATAGAACAAATATTGGGTCACAAAGCAGGTCTTATCAAATATAAAAAGACTGGAATTACAGAAAGTATGTTCTCAGATAATGGAATGAAGCTGGAAATCAATAGGGAGGAAAGGGGAAATTTCATAAATGTGTGGAGGCCAAACAATACACTCCTAAACAATCAGTGGATCAAAGAAGAAAATATAAAAGAAATTAGTAAATATCTCAAGATAAATGAAAACAAGAATACAACTTATCAAAAGTCATGGGAGGGAAGTGGCTGTGGCTCAATCAGTTGTGCTCCCGTCTACCATATGGGAGGCCCTGGTTCATGTCCCAGGGCCTTCTTGTGAAGGCAAGCTGGTCCGTGTGCCAAGGAGAGCTGACCGCCCATGTGCCGTGGAGAGCTGAAGGCCCATGTGCTATGGAGAGCTGGCACAGCAAGATGACGCAACAAAAGGAGACAAGCAGATACAGAAAGAAAAAAACACGCAGCGAATGCACACAGAGAAGAGACAGCAAAGAATGGAACAAGGTACAAGGGGGGGTGTGTGGGAGAATAAATAAATAAATCTTAAAAAAAAAAGTCATGGAATACAGCAAGGGCAGGGCTGTGCAGGAAAATTATAGCCTTAAATGACTATATTAAAAAAGAAGAGCTAAAATCAGACCTCACTGCACACCTGGAGAAAGTAAAAAACCAAAAAACCAAAAAACAGAAAACCAATCCCAAAGCAAGCAAAATGAAAGAAATAGCAATGATTACAGCAGAAATAAATGAAACTGTGAACAAAAAAGGAAAATTGAGAGAATCAATAAAACCAAAAGATGGTTCTTTGAAAATATCAATAAAATTGGCATAACCTTAGCAAGCCTAACAACAACAAAACAGAATATGAAAATAATAAAATCAGAAATATAAGGGGGACATTATAATTGATCCGACAGAAATAAAAAGATCATAAAAGGATATTTTAAGAAACTGTATACCAACAAATTAAACAACCTGGATGAAATAGACAAATTCCTAGAAATGTACAAACAACCCAAACTGACTCTACAAGAAATACAAGCACTCAACAAACCAATCACATTTAAAGAGACTGAAACAGTCGTCATAAATCTCCCAATGAAAAAAAGTCCAGGACCAATTGGCTTCATAGATGAATTCTACCAAACATTTTGAGAAAAGTAAACATCAGTCCTGCTTAAACTCCTCCAAAAAACTGAAAAGGAGGGAAAATAACCCAACACATTTTTTGAAGTCAACATCATCCAAATACCAAAGTCAGTTAAAGACACTATAAGAAAATTACAGAATCTCTCTAATGAACATAAATTCAAAAATTCTCAACAAAATACTTGCAAATAGATCAAACAGCATATTAAAAGAGTTTCCAAGATCTTCTTTATAATAAATATGTAAAGTATGCAGGGTGTGTTTTGTTAGGGGAAGAGAAAATATTTTGTCTTAATGTAAAATGACTTGTTGTCATTGAGAAACAGAATGTAGGAAAATCCTGAATATATAGAGAGAAATTTATAGATGGTTTGCAGAAAGGGGATCTTATTTGTCAATGGTCAAAGTTGGTTAAGATTTGATTGGTTTATACAATTTTTAAGAGTTTTCTTATCAGACAGTATCTTCCTGCAAAACTAGTATTTGGTTTTCTTTCTGTTAAAATGACAAATATTCTTAGCTAATTGAGATGCTCTTAATAAGAATTTATAAAAGTTTTTCTTAACCATTTGAGTAATGTCATTAGAAGGTAAAAATTCTGTATCTTATCAGAATAATCTCCTGTTTATTTTGAGCTTATTCTTTGTTTTAGAGAACAAGTCTTTTCACTTTTTAAATAATTATTTTTTACCATCATGTTACCTCTTCTCTTTACTTTTAAAACCTACTGTTTTTACTCTCATTTAATAGAGAACTAGATATTTCAATATCCATGATCCTATTAATATATAACAAAATGTTGAAATCTGACAATTTTTGACACTTTTCTTCCAATAATTTAGCAATAAATGATGTCTTCTTGATCTCAAACTCTCATTGCGGCCTTCCAGAGGTCCCTTGTAAAATCACAGAGGTGCTAAAATTAGTTTTACTCGATAAGTTATCAGCAGCATAGGAAGTGTTATCAAATTTTAAAGAATTTTGTAACTTTTTGTTGGTTAAATTTATAGGATATATATTAATACAAACATTTCAAAAATTACATAAGGTCCTTAGAGATTTGCCAAGATCCTCACTGTCAATGAGCTGTCCAAAAACTGAGTTGTCTGATAATGGACAACAATAGTATTATTATTGGTCATAAGTTCAGATGCACTTAAAATAATGTTTTATGAACTCTCATATGATTGTTCACTTTTGTAAAACAACAATGTTAACCATGGACATTTAGGGTTTTTTTTACCTACAGATAGTTTTTATTCTAATGCTTCCCTGAAAACACTTGCAATCAGCTAAAGAAAAGTGAGCTTCATCTTTAACAGAAGGACTGTCTCAGAGACCTACCGACTATTTCAAGTTTTCTGAGGCACCAGCTTCTAATGGCACTCCTTAAATAACTTTGACAGCATACAAATGGAATGAGCCAAGGTCCCCAGAATTCTAGTGAGATGCTGATAGGTTCATGAGATTGCTAACAGAAGAGCTAATGAAACAAGGATTAACTGCCTAGGAGCTAAATGAATTGATAAAGAATGATTATAGTTTTGTTTGGATTATTGCTAATGTTTTATTGTTCCATTTTCTAGATACAAGGAATCCCTTACTACCTTAAGTTATCTAAAATTCATAAAACATTCATCTTTATCTCCCTGCCTGACCCCTCTAGAATTTGAAAACTCCTACCGAATATTTTTATATTTATGTTAATTATTTGCATAGATTCAATTAGGATCTGTCCTCCTTGTTAACAGGAAATAATTGAAGTCAATGGTTATATGACCAAGTCTTAGGAATGTTAACTGAAGAACACAGAGGAAATTTCAAAACAATTGGCTATTTAAAACCCACACCTTGATGCAGTTGTCTGTACTTAAATTGTGTTAAAGCTATAGCAGAAGCTATCAAATAAGTTACAGCTTTACCAAATTTACCCCTGAGCAGACCTAATATTTTTCCTACAGAAAGCTGACTTCTTATGAGATCCCTCTGCTTCACCTACTAATCTTCATCTAAAGTGCTGCAATGTTCTTAACCCTGCTACTCTGGTACCTTTATGTGATGAGAGGGAACCTCATGTCTATAAACTGGTAACTTCAAAATTAATGAATCCACAAATGGTTTTTATCATCAACCCATATGTCATTCTATTTGTTAATGCTTCTTATGCTAGAAATTTCAATGGTATAATTTCCAAGTAGGCTATGTAGATTCCACACACTATGAATTGATTAAAAGAGGTAGACTTCCACAATTTTCTTCTGCCAAAAAGGATGAACCCTGTGCCCTTTCTCAGCCCTGTTTTCTATCTGAAGGAAATGCTGTTAACATCTACAGTGATAACAGATATGCTTTTGGTGCAATTCATGATTTCAGCATGCTATGGAAACAAAAAGGGTTGCTTACTTCTTTGAATATGCAAATTGAAAATACTGGACAAGTAAATTACCTCCTTTCTTCCATTTTTCTCCTATCTATGGCTGCCATCATTAAGACAGAGGCTTACATAAAATGAATAGAGCCTGAATATTTTTTAAAATTGATCTTGCATATTTTCATATAAAAATAGCCACTACTAAAACATCTGGTACTATAGACTTAAATTAAAACCATCTAAATTAACTGAAGTATTTACCCTTCCCTGGCCCAAAATTTTACCTTTGGCCCTGATGTTTATTCTCAGCATTCCTTTTGAGAAACACAAACTCTTTCCATATAAAATTGTTATTAGCAAACCTGTCTGTGGGAATAAAATTGATTACTTATTATCATACCATGACATGACCCAATTTACATTATGCCAAAGATTATCTTCATCAAGTACAGTATGCCTTCCCTGACCCCTATGACAGACACCCCATCAATCATAATCTGGCACCAGGATAATCGGTCTATTGAAAATAACACAAACAAAAGACAGCCCTAGATCTCATTAAAAGGAACCCTGCCAAGTATTCCCAACTTCTGACATGGCAACTTTATTACAGGGTGTTGAGCCATGGGTTCATATCGCTCAACTAAAAAATGTTCCATCAGAAACCTGTACTTGTTCTAAGTCTGGAGACTTAAAAATCAAAATAGCCAGGAAGTGGAGAAGACAATGCCCCAAGGTAAACTACTTATTTCCAAGAAGACAGATCAAGCCTTCACATAGACTTTTCCTTACTAACACTTATAATGCATAAAATCCTTTATTTTTTACTGCTTTATTATTGCTATGGCCTTGAAAAACAATGCTATTATCCACTTCTCCCAATACATTTTTAAGGGAGATAACCTCACAGGTGGTTGGATTTGGCAGCATAAACCCCAATCTATGCATATTGCAAGGGGCTCCATTATTCTACGCAGAACAAATTTCTTTCTTATCACAGATGCTTAAGTGTCTTTGGAGCAAACTGCACCATTTGTTTCATATCAGTTGCAAATACAAGACCCAAGGCCCTCTTTACTGGGCTTTAAGCTTTCTTGGTCCTGTAACCTTGGAGCCAAGAGTTAAGAATTAATGGATGATTATAATTACTGAATAATAATACAGATGCTTTTTTTCTTATTTTATCAGTATATTATAGAATAGCCAAAGCTGATATTTGAAATTACTGAAACTTGCTAGATTGTTCTCACACTATGTTACTTCTAACTAGATTCTCTCTTGTGCGTATTTACTATTGTGATGGTAACCACTCTATCCTCCCTAGTTTGCATCCATAAAAACCCTAAACTCCTCAAAATTGGGGATGCAGATTTTGGGGCCTTTAGACTACTGATGTCTCTTACTAGGCTAGCAAATAAACTCTTTCTCCTTTGAAACCTTGGTGTCTCAGGAATTGGTCAGGAGGAAATAACCTGCTTTTGTTAAGTATCAAATTCACTATAGATAAAACAGGTCTAGAGATTTATACAGATTTCATGGAAGAGCTTGGAGACCTTACTATAGTAGTCCATATACCTCCGTGAAGTACATTTTACCTTAACAATACATGTCCACTTTCAGGTTTAAGATGCTGGCTCTGCAAAATATTCACAGCACAAATACATTATGTTCAGCTCCTCATTTGTACTCTCAATATCACAGACCCTTAGATGCTAAGGACAAATAATAGTACTCCTAGTAAGGAATATATAAACATCATCTCCTTGACTGTAGTTGATATAGCCTGTGCATTAAATCAAAATTATTTCCAAGAGTACCTAGTCTCCAAGATGGCCAAATAAGTTATATAGGCCCTACAGTCTTTGAATGTTCAGAAGGGATGTGAGACTGAGTGTGTATTCAGGGCTGCCTCCAGACGATGTGGAAGATATGCTAATCCAAACTGGCTTGGATGTGGAGAATATGTAACTCACCTGGAGGAAATAACCTATCTGATACTAAGATCAAACACTGAAGAACCTAACCAAAGGTCTGTTTACCATCACTGTTAGTCTTCCTAATCCTATATCCTCTGTATAAAAGGGTCTGGAAAAGGCTGTTCGGGGCTCGGTTTTTATTAGGACAAGAGTCCGCCGAGCCCGGCCGGTCGAAATAAACCAACTTCCTTCTCGGTATTCTCGTGTCCTGGCCTTCGATACCGCGCATACCCGATTTCTCTACTACATAGTTACATTGCTTTGCCAGGGTATATTTTCATCATGGAGGTTTTGGTAAGGTGTTTGTCTGGCCAACTAGTTGCTAAATGTCTGGGCAAAGTGCACTTGGTCTCCTCACAGCCCCTTAGGATTTTATAATCAATATGAAACTCAATGGACAACTCCCCTCAATCTACTTCTCAGGTAAACAGGATTTCCCAGGGAATTAATGATTCTGGGTTTTCCTCTTTTGGTAGATTGTTGCTACATTAGGTTAACACAAATGAAAACATGATTAGAAATCTATCAATAGAAGAAATAACAATCTACTGCTAAAGCTATAGCTGCATAGAAAGTCATTAATCAGCTAACCTTGTTTTAGACAACAGCATTTCTGTACTTGATTTCTTATTAGCTGAACAAGGAGGCATTTCTGCCATTGCCAACATCACCTGTCGTACTTGGGTAAACACTTCTGGGGAAGTTGAGACACAATTACATGAAATAACTAAACAAACCTTATGACTTAATCAGGTAAGGCCTTCTTCAATGTCCTGATTTGGTCACTTTGATTTCAGTTGGATCAAATCATGGGGTCCTGGAGTTAGGAGCATACTATGAGGTAGGCATATGGGCAATTTTATCACTCGGTACTCATTATAGTCTCCCTGGTGCAATTTCTCTCAGGAGTTTTGAATGTGTGTCACCAGCAGCTTGTGAATCACCAAATGATTTATGTCCAGGATGACATGATTAAAGAAAAATTGACAGCAGGACCACCTGCGAGTCTAACATGACAATAACATGCAAGTACTACTCCAAGTCCTTAGGCAGTAATTGAAAATGGGGCTCACCACCTTAAATTTTTATCACAACTCTCAATGGTTGAGAGCCAGATCAAAATAGGGGAAATTTTTAAATAAATTAAGTAGGCCCTGGATGAGGGATTCTTAACCATGGGTCCAAAGGTCTCCAAGGGGAATGTGGAAAGATTTCAGGGAGTCTGTGAGCTGGAATTCATTTTGAATAACCCTAAAATTTAATTTAAAGACATGCCAATATTGAGTCATAAAACTATCTACCGCTATATTCTGAGTCATAAAACTATCTACTGCTATATTCTGGTTTTCACCTGACTGGCAAAGGAGTTCATGGAATAAAAAAGGTTAAGAACCCTTGCCCTAGATGGGGTCCCTTGTGCTAAGCCAGGGGTTCTTAACCTTTTTTGTTCCATGGACCCATTTGCCAGTGAGGTAAAAGCACAGGCCCTTACTAAGTCCACAGTATATTGTGTATTATTTAATAAATACATCACACCCGCACCAACACGTTCCCACAAGAATGTTTATTTTTTATTTAAATTCAAGCTCACTGACCCCTTATTAAGAACCCCTGTCCCTATATCAGTAAATTGAAGCTTAATTAAGTTCTTATCCTTGCAAAGGCTCCTTTTCCCAGAACCTGCAACATGAGAGTAACCTGTCATAACTTGTCAGCTTCTTTCCTCTGCTCCTTCCCCAAGAAATTTGATGTCTTCCATTTGTCTGGGTGCAGAATTTCTCCCCAGCTCCTATGATTTGTTTAAATTCTCTCCCTCACTCAGTGCTCCATTTCCTTTTCACCTTTCAGTTCTGGAACCTCCAGTCTCACAGCAGTTCAGTTTAACCCTCCCTACATTTTTTTTCCGTGAGGCTTCTCTGCCTTAGGTTTCTTCCCTGCTGGTCTTCCTATCCCAGGAAGTTGGATGAGGTCAATCCAGAAAGGTGGGTCCCTCCAGGAAATTCCATGCTACACTTAAGGAGTCCCACCAACAGCACCTGCATTGAATGGGTGCAGCACTCGTCCTCCACCATGCTGCCACGGTTTCTCTCTCCCCCACAATCAGGAGCCTTTTTGTTTTCAGCACTCTTCAGTGTCTTGTGTTCTGCCCTGGGTCTCTGTGGACTTGGGTCCTTTCGTAGATATGTGTGGGGTTCTAACCACCGGCCGTGAGATCCTCTCAGGTCAGTGTTCCCCCAGAGAGGTACGCAGACGGCTCACCGCCGCAGAGAACTCCCAGGCTGTGCGGGTCCCAGGGAGGGGAGGGGAGGGGAGGAGGACCTGCCGAGCAGGGCGGAAGTTTCCTACCTGATACTGCTCTCATTCTTCAATTCAGCACTTGTGGAGTCCTCCTTTGGTCTCTGTCTTCCTCCAGAGTTCTGAAATTTTCCATTGTATTTGCTGAATCTCTGAGACGGTTTTTCCGGGGTTGTCTTCTGTCGCTGTGTTGATGACGTCACCGCGCCTAGAGTGTTGTTTCCTGGGTTGCACTTTTGCCCAAGCTCTAGTTTCTCTTAATTCCAGACCTCTGGGAAGTCTTACACCACATACTAATTTTTACAAGGCTTTCCATTTCCCTTTTCTGTATTTTAAGGGAGCATATCTCATCTTCATGTTTATGAAGATTCTGTGTATATGGGATCCTTCAATAATATATTTCTTCATGAATATGGATTTTCTCTTTTGCCTCCAAACCATGATGACTGGGAGGAAATTGAGGGCAGATACTATCCTGGGGCCCATTTATGATAGATTATCATACTGTCCCAGCATCTGTTATGGGACCATTAGTTATGGGACTCTTATAAACCTAAATTTCCACTGTCTAGAAATGTTCCACATTTTTCAGGATATAAGCAGTGAGTGATTAATCTACCCTTTTTGCAGCAAAGCCATGAGTACTGAACCATAGAAACTCACATCCAGCACTCCAGAGAGAGAAGGATGAACAGTTTTATTACCCACAGGGCTAGAGAAGAGTTAATCTCCAAATTCTGAGCCCCATTTTTCAGTTTTTATAGGTTTATATAGGATTTCAGGTGGGACCAGCATAACTTTTGCTCATTGTCTAACGCATTGCTAGGAAAAATTTTGCAAGCAGGGGGGTTACAGAGGCAGAATGCAGCTGCAAGGTTGCAGGCTGATTTACAAAAGCGGGGACTGGGAGGAAGTTGCTCATTTGATAGCTTCCAACTAGGCCACGTTTTCACAGGCTGATTTACAGAAACGGGGGGCGGGAGTTATTTATTTGATATTCTCCTGCAAGGCTGTGCTCTCACAGGCCGATTTACAGAAGCGGGGGCAGGAGACACTTGTTAGATATTTTTGCAAGGTAATGCTTTTTATTCCTCAACAATCCTCCATCTGATGCCCCTATACACTTTTTACAGGGCATCTCCCATGCTAAGTGGAAAAACAATGTAAGGTGGTAAACCATTCTACAAGACACAAGTACACTATTAAGATTAGTGTCCTTTCAGCTATACTCCAGCCTCTGGGGGCTGTAGCTGCCAGTCCAGTTCCAAATAGTAAGTCAAGCAATTCAGTGAAAGTAAGAACCAAAGGGAATAGAAGCCCATCTAGTCAGGTGATTATGATTCTAGTGGCTCTGGGCAATTCGGATTTTCAAAGGACAGTCAGATATGGGGTGAGTTGTCCAGTTGTTTTGTTTCTTGTTGGAGTGTGCCCTTTTAACTCTAGTATGATGAATTCAAGGGCCAATATGTGAAACTTTCAGAGCAGTGGGGGTTACAAGGATAACAGTATGTGCGCCCATCCAGGTAGATTGGAGGGGCTCTTTTTCAGTTTTTGTGACACATACTATTAAATAATTACAACCATGATTAAAAACATTGTACTTTTGTCTAAAATTATGCTGAAACATTGGTAGATTACCCGGAATTTTATATACCCTTTATATAAAAGTATTCATATGAACTATTTACTCATACAACTTTAATAAAGAGAGGGTTAAATAATCCTTTTAATTTTTATAACACTTTTAAATAATTTCCATTCAACTTATAACATATTAAATGAACTTAACTATTTTATTACATTAATTTTTCAAGGTAAAAGAACAAATCTTTTGCAATAGTTTGAAATAAAAAGATATTTTTCAGGATCTGATTTTGACAAAGCAGGTTTGAACATTATGTTCTTAAAAAGGATGAGACGTGTTTCTTTTTAGAAAACCAAGGATTTGATAAGGTTAAAGTACAAGAAGCTATTTTGATAAAACAGACTGCTTGTATACTGTTTATTCAGGAGAAAAACTTTTTACAAACTTTTACTAAAACAGACTAATGACTTGCAAAATTTTGTTACACTAACAGAGAACAAAATTTTAACTTTGCATCAGTTTACTATTTTATACTAAAGTTTTAAAATTTTATAGACAGACCCATCAAATCTTAACTTTAACCATAAAAAAATCCTTTTTTACAAACCTTCTGCACTTTCTGTATTCATTCAGGTTTTGTTCCACATTTTACTCTTTTTTAATAACCAATCATTTTATTTTAGGACAAAATAATTTTTTGTTTCTGTAAAAATGAAAACACATTCTCTATACCCTACATACATAAGATTTTGGAAACTGTCTCCAAGCAAACCTCTTACAACATACAATTACCATTAACACTAAATAAACTTGTCAAAATAATTATTCAGTTTGGTTATTTGCAAATATAAGTTTTTAAAAACTTTTTAAAATACTCTAGTGCCATGCAATACTTAGAAACAGTCTTTTAGAAACAAGTTGGCAGGGGAGGCCGGCTGCCAACAAGTTTTCCTGTTATAAAATTACTTTTTGTTATTATTATTAATTTAGGGGTTTTTGTTTGTTTGTTTGTTTGTTTGTTACCCAAATTAGGTTTCTTAATGGGATGGGATCCTGAGATAGGACAGTTTTGTGTATTTGGGCTAGGGTTTTTCCCAACTGCTGGAGGGTGGAATCCCAGCTAGTCTCTCCTAGGAGTCTGAGAGTTCCCTTGAAGGTTTGAATAATTGGGGGTGGTTGTCCAAACAGAATTTTAAAAGGCAAATAGCCTGAGGGCCCAGGGGTGCATCTGACTCTAAGCAGAGCTAATGGGAGCAGATCCACCCACAGAAGGCTGGTTTTCTGACAGAATTTGGTTAAGGTGGTTTTGAGGGTTCATTTCATGCGTTCTACTTTCCCCGAGCTCTGGGGCCTATATGCTGAGTGAAGCTTCCACTTAATTCCTAACATTTTTGCTAGCTCTTGGATGATGGCTGCTATGAAAGCTGGACCATTCTTGCCGCCTGCGGACAAGGGTATCCTGTGCCAAGGAACTATTTCTTGGAGTAAAGCTGTAGTTACTTCCTTTGCCTTTTCAGTGCAGGTGGGGAAGGCTTTAACCCAGCCCAAGGAGGTGCACATTATTATTAATAAGTACCTATACCTTTGCCTTGGTTTCATTTCTGCAAAGTCTGTTGTTAAGTTTTTAAAAGCGGCAGTTCCTGTGTTTTGGATGCCTGCCAGGGCCTGGAGATCCTGGAAGGGGCTGCTTTCAGCGCAGGTTTGACACCTGCTGCTAACAGTGGTACAGAGCGAGGTCATCTGGGTAATGTAGCAATATTTTCTGAGCAGGACCTTTAAAGCAGTTTTTTTTTCCCCAAGTGAGTGAGCTGGTGGCATTGTTGAATGAGGGTGTAGGTAGTCCCGATTTGGGATGAACTCCTTGCCATCTGGGAGTAGCCAGCCCCCCTCTGGGCTCTGGAGTCTCTTTCTTTCCTTGCCCACTCCTGCTTCCCCCAGGTACAGTTCTTTTAATGCATTGTTTTAAAAGGGATGTAGTGGAGAAATTCGGGTATGTGTGGTTTCGAAGGCCAGGACACGAGAGAATACCGAGAAGGAAGTTGGTTTATTTCGACCGGCCGGGCTCGGCGGACTCTTGTCCTAATAAAAACCGAGCCCTGAACAGCCTTTTCCAGACCCTTTTATACAGAGGATATAGGATTAGGAAGACTAACAGTGATGGTAAACAGACCTTTGGTTAGGTTCTTCAGATCTTAGTATCAGATAGGTTATTTCCTCCCGGTGAGTTACATATTCTCCACATCCAAGCCAGTTTGGATTAGCATATCTTCCACATCGTCTGGAGGCAGCCCTGAATACACATTCAGTCTCACATCCCTTCTGAACATTCAAAGACTGCAGGGCCTATATTGCTTATTTGACCATCTTGGAGACTAGGTACTCTTGGAAATAATTTTGTTTTTAATGCACAGGCTATATCATATTCCCCCCTTTGAGGCCGAGTTTAAGTTATTAAACTTCGGCATCACTATTGTCTGAGTCCCTCTGGACTGGCTGGTATGTATATAGAGCCATGAGATGGGCAGCTGTTTGCCTTTTTACTACACCATTTATTAGGGTGCGCATTCTGCTTATGATGAAAGGTAGGAGGCATGGAAGGATGGTGCATGCTCCTATGAAGAGGGCAACTATTCCCAATAGAAGCTTGAAATTGTTTACTATTGACTGCCAGCTTCCAAAGGGGTTATTTATATTCCAGCCATTCCAGGTTTGCCCTGGGACATGAGCAATTTTTACTATATTGCTTGTGATTTCATCAATAACCTTTCCAGTGTTATCTAATTCAAGGCAGCAGTTAGAGAAATTGAATTTTCCACAAACTCCCCCTTCAGCTGCCAAGAGATAGTCTAGGGCAAGACGGTTTTGATAGATAGCATTCCTGAATTTAGTTTGCTCTTGGGCTAGTAAGTTCAGTGCATGGGCAGTTTCATTAGTTATTATTTCTACCACTGCTTGTAGGCGGATGATTCGGTTTAGCATATAGATAGGGGTTCGGTAACCCCACATGCCATCCTCTGCCCAAGTTGCTGGCCCATAGTATTGGATTATACGCTCAGGGGGCCATTCTTCACCTCCCCAGGTAATGACAGCCCTTTTTTCCTTTATCTTTTGATACACTGGCTGGCTTAGCTCTTTCCCTTCTGTTAGGGGAATGAGGAAGAAGGAGGGTTTTATTGTACCAAGCATACAAGTTCCACACCAGTTTCGTGGCAGTTCTCGGAATGCAACTTTCCCACAAATCCAGTACAAACCATTTGGGGCAGTAAAGGGGCCCTTTGCAATGGAGTTCCACACTGTGATTAAATTGGGGAAAGTACGATTTATGAGAACGAGGTCTGATTCGTTCCATGTTCCCCAAGGTTCTGTTGTATTTGTGGTATAATTTTGGAATTTTCCCCCTGTACATGTTAGATTTCCAACAGCTATAGAGGAGCTTAGGCAGGCCCTTGAAGCACAATATTTTCCTATGACAGAAGTTTGTAAGGGCCACATACTATCTCGGGGAACAGCCGGGAGGCCAGTCGCATTATATGGTTGGCTGTAATTGTATTCCCTGGTCTCCCATGGCCATTGGTCTCCCATATTAGTACCGCCACATACATAACATGAGGAGACATTTAAGGCTGCGCCCACCACTTCAGCCAGGCTTATAAAGAGGTTTGTTGCTGCTTGTGGGATGGAAAAGGGCTTTTCCATTTCTTCATAAAAGGAGTGGAACACAGAATGGGCTTTACTTGTGAGTGGGTATTCTCGATACCCAACCCAGATGTAGGCTCCTGGGTCTATTCCTTTACCTTCAATGCGGAGGCCCATTCGGACTCCCTGAGTCTGCCAGGATTCAGGTTTAAGGATGGTGAGATTTAAAGGGTTACATTGACCACGTGGACAGTTAGCCGGGGCCATACCCTTGGTGAGGATAGCTGTCTGTTTAGCTACGTTTGTTTTCCAGGTGGCCCAGGTGACACAAGACCAGTAAGGGCAGTAGTATGCACCTATGTATTTGCACCAAAAGCTCCCCCCTTTGGCTGCACTTCTCATCTCTGGAGCGCACATGTACTTATTGCTATGAGTATACTTCCGCTCCCAGCCGAGCCCTCCACAATTTGTGTTCCATGGTGTCCCAGAGTCTATAACCTGACATGCGTCAAATAGGAGGGACACTTGTTCATTCTGGCTCATGACTGGGGTGGAGGAAAGCAACTCCCCATTTCGATTAAGCACTCTTATTTCCCATTTACGGGAGACTGTTGGGGGTCTAGGATCATAGCAGGTTATTTGGCCAGATGCATTACAGACACTATAGGAGGTTCCCTGAAACTGACAGGTGGTTACCTGGCCCTTGCAGGTGTAATGACTATGATATATTAATGTGGTGTTGACATGGGCCCCTGTACGCACCTTTTGAATACATGGCTCACATTCTGTGGTGTCGACCTGGGACCAGGGGAGGTTTAGGGCTAGAAGTAGGAAAAACAGGCAAAGGGGCATTGCAACAGATTAAACCTGATTCCTAATCTTCGGCTGTGCGTAGACCAATCAGCTTCCGGGTGTGATTGGAGCAGAGCTCGGTGTTCCCTCCTCAATCTTCGGCCGTGCGTAGACCAGTCAGCTTCTGGGGTGTGACTGGAGCAGGGCTCGACGTTCCCCTTTTTCGCAGGATGAGTTTGGTTGGGCTGTGGGTATCTGGAACACAGGTCCAGGACTCTGAGGCAGCTCGCTTGACTCGGCTATAGTGAATCCACGGGATGATTTCAGCCACCTTAACTGCAGTGGGGGTGGATAAAATGACAAGATAGGACCCTCGCCATCGAGGAGTTAGTGGAGCTGACTTCCAGTCCTTGACCCAGACTGCATCTCCTGGCTTGTACGGGTGTACAGAGCTGCTTAAGCTAATGGGGGCCCTTTCTTGGACCCAGCGATGCAGGTTATGTAGGGTTTTTCCTAAGCTTATCATCTGCTGAGCTATTGATAAGTTCCCTCTTTCTCTAAGATCCCCCTCTATATTTCTGATTAAGGGAGGAGGCCTCCCAAAGAGGATTTCATAAGGAGTTAGGCTTAGTTTTCGGCTTGGGCTGGCTCGAATTTGGAGGAGAGCACTTGGAAGTACTTGCACCCATGTTAGCCCAGTTTCTTGGCAAATCTTGGCAATATAAGTCTTTATTGTACGATTCATTCGCTCTACCTTTCCTGAGCTCTGAGGATGGTAAGCGGTGTGCAGTTTCCATTGGATGCGCAGTGCCTTTGCAATCTTTTGAGTGATTTCAGAGACAAAGGCTGGTCCATTGTCAGAGCCAATTGAGAGCGGTAGCCCATAGCGAGGAATAATTTCCCTAAGAAGAACCTTGGCTACTTCTTCAGCTTTTTCTGTTCGAGTGGGGAAGGCTTCCACCCAGCCAGAAAACGTGCAAACAAGGACTAGGAGATATTTATAGCCTCCAGATCGTGGCATTTCAGTGAAATCAACTACTAGATCTTCGAGGGGCATACTACCAATTCTTTGGACCCCTGGGGCTGTTGTGGGCCCCTGGCGAGGGTTATTCTTTGCACATGTCACACATCGTTGGCATACAGCATGGGTGATAGTGACTAGTCTTGGGATGTAAAAGAATCTTTCTAACACTTCTTTAAGATGAGTTTTTCCCAAGTGTGTGTTCTCATGGTAGTCTTGAACTACGGCTGCTGCTAATATTTGTGGCACAACTATTCTGTGATCAGGCAATGTCCACCATCCATTTTCCCCTTGTGTCCCGCCCTCAGAGAGTATCCACTCTCTCTCAGCTTGAGTATATTGTGGCTCTCGGTGACTCAGAGGCTGCGGGGCAAGAACAGGCAGTGTATACTGGATGTTCTGATAATTAAGGGGTTGAGGAATGAGAGCAGCGGCCAGGTTTTCAAATAGGGATCCCTCCCGTGCCACTCTTTTTGCTTCAGCATCTGCCCTCTGATTTCCCTGGGCAATGGGGCTGTGGCTGGTCTGGTGTCCCTTACAGTGCATTACAGCTACTTTGGCAGGCTCCCAAACTGCATCTAGTAGCTCCAGAATCTGTGTGCCGTATTTAATGCTCTTGCCTCCCGAGTTCATGAGTCCCTTTTGTTTATATAAGGCTCCATGCGCATGCAGGGTAAGAAAGGCATATTTGGAGTCTGTGTAGATGTTAACCTTGGCTCCGGCTGCAAGTTGCAAGGCTCGGGTGAGGGCAATGAGTTCAGCTTTTTGTGCTGATGTGTTATTTGGGAGGCGCTGTGCCTCTACTGTGGTCTCAGATGTTACTACAGCATATCCTGCTCGTCGATTGCTGCCCTGCATAAAGCTACTCCCATCTGTAAAAAACTCCATGTCAGGATTTGCCAATGGCTGGTCTTGAAGGTCTGGCCTGCTGGAATATACTTCTTGCAATGTTTCCAGGCAGCTATGGGCTGGAACCCCTGGCTCTATGGGTAGCAGGGTGGCTGGATTTAGGGTTTTTACAAGTTCCAGCTGGATGGATGGGTTTTCACATAATAGAGTCTGATATTTAACCAGGTGGCTGTTAGTAAGCCAATGTGTTCCTTTGGCTTCTAAGATTGTGACTACTGCATGTGGAACCCGGACAATAATAGGCTGCCCAAGAGTCAATTTTATAGCTTCTACTGTAAGCACGGCTGCAGCCGCTACAGCTTGCAAACATGAAGGCCATCCCTGGGCTACAGTGTCCAGTTGTTTAGATAAATACGCTACAGGTCTTTGCCAGGAACCGAGGTATTGAGTGAGTACTCCTACTGCTATGCTTTGGCGGTTGTGAACATAGAGGTAGAACGGCTTACTGAGGTCCGGAAGTCCGAGACTCGGTGCTTCCATTAGAGCTTGTTTGAGAGCAGTGAAAGCATTTTTCTGTGGGCTTTCCCAGAGCAGGGGATCCCTATCTCCCCCCTTTGTGGCTTCATATAAAGGGCGCGTGAGAACCCCAAAATTGGGGATCCAATTGCGGCAGAATCCAGCTGCCCCAAGGAACTCTCGCAGCTTCCGGCGAGAATTGGGCTCAGGAAGACTACAGATCGCTTCCTTTCTCTCAAGTCCTAATTCACGGTGCCCCTGTGTTATTTTGTAACCTAGGTATTTGACCTGAGGTAGGCAGATTTGGGCCTTTTTCTTAGACACCCGATAGCCCTTCTGCTGTAGATGTTTTAAAAGAGCATGGGTTCCACCAGCACAGTCCTGATAGGTGGAACTTCCGAGAATGAGGTCATCTACATACTGGAGAAGAAAACAGTTATGGCTTTCCGCCTTAAAGGATTTGAGATCACTGGCCAGGGCTTGTCCAAAAATAGTGGGTGCATTTTTAAATCCCTGAGGCAATCGCGTCCATGTCAGCTGCTGCCTTTCACCTGAATTTGGATTTTCCCATGTAAAGGCAAAAATCGGCTGACTCCTTGGTGCTACCCTAATGCAGAAGAAAGCATCCTTAAGATCTAGGCATGAGAAATAGATTGCCGATGCTGGTATTAAGCTGAGCAGAGTATAAGGATTTGAAACTGCAGAGTGAAGGGCTACTACTGCCAAATTAACTGCTCGTAAGTCCTGGACTGGGCAGTAATCTCCATCTGGCTTTTTAACTGGGAAGAGAGGGGTGTTCCACGGAGACTGGCACGGCTTCAATATGCCCTCACTCAGCAATCTCTGAATATGTAGCTGGACCCTTTCTTGCGCTTCGCGTGGAACTGGATACTGCCTTATGCTTACTGGACTGGCTGTAGGCTTTATTTCAATAATAACTGGAGGAATGTCATGTGCCATCCCCATCGGGTTCCCCTCTGCCCATACTTCAGGCACATCTTCAAAGGGGAGCTGTGTGGCCATGGATTGGCCAGTCTCACTGAGGCAAAATAGTCTCCATTCCTCCTGCAGAGGAAGGGTTAGCGCTACTTTCGGAGGGTCTTGTGGCCCCAAGATCAGTGTGGATTGCCCTGTGGCACTAAAGGTAATTTGAGCCTGTAGTTTTGACAGCAGGTCTCGACCCAGGAGGGGGACTGGGCACTCCGGAAGATAGAGGAATTCGTGAGTGACTTCCCTTCCCCCAATGTTGCAGGTCCTGGCTTGAAGGAAAGGCCGTTGGGCACTTTTGCCAGTTGCCCCTATGATAGTGGCTTGTCTTTTTGATAGAGGCCCAACTGGCTTGGTCATTACAGAATGTTGAGCCCCAGTGTCAACCATCATCTGTATGGTGTGGCCCCCAATTTGAACTCCGACCATAGGCTCCTCGGGGCCAAGGGAATAGGAGCCCGGTCTGTCCTAATAATCTCTATCAGAGTCCTCCATTCCTGCCAGCCCAATGATCTGATTTGCAGGTTTCTTCTCTGAACCTTTACGGTCCCAGCGTTTGGGTTGTGATACCCCACTGGCCTTTCTGGCTAATGCTTTGGCTGCAGAGGCGGCCGGGTCAAGTGGCCAGCTAGGACACTCTCGCTTCCAATGTCCATCCTCCTTGCAGTATGCACACTGATTTCGCCCTAGACGTGGGCCTTTCCCTCTCCTTGGGGCTGGGGCTTGCCAAGTTACCTTCCTTGTTACAGGAATGGACTTTTCCACTATGGCTGCGGCCAGAAAATCTGCCTTTTTCCTCATCTTCCTAATTTCCTCCCTCTTTGTTTCTTCATCACGGTTGACATAAACCTTAGTAGCTACTTCCATGAGCTGAGAGATATTCATTCCAGCAAACCCATCTAATTTCTGCAGCTTTCTCCGTATGTCAGCCTGTGACTGAGCAACAAATGCTGCATTTACCATTGTTTGGCTCTCAGGAGCATCTGGGTTAAAGGGCGTGTATACACGGAACGCCTCACACAGTCTCTCATAGAATTGAGCAGGACTCTCATCTAGAGCCTGTAGAATTTGACTGGTCTTTGCCATATTCACTGCCTTGCGGCTCCCCGCCTTGAATCCTTCAACTAATGCCCTATGGAATGTCTCTAGTCGGTTGAGCCCGACAGCGCTATTTGGATCCCACAGGGGGTCCTCCTCTGGGAACTGCAAGCGGGCATATTGATCACTGTCCAAAGTTCCCTCAGGTGGGTGCTCTCTAAGCCAGGCTAGCGCTCCCTGTGTGACCCGCATTCTCTCCTCAAAGTTCAATAAAGTCATTATAAGTTGTTTACAATCAGCCCAGGTGGGTCTGTGGGTCTGTATGATGGACTGGAAAAGGTCTGTCATGGCCTGAGGCTTCTCCGAAAATGGTGGGGTGTGGCTTTTCCAGTTAAAGAGATCTGTTGTTGTAAAGGGCTGATAGATAAATGTCCGGCTTGCTCCCTGAACCTGGCCATCTGCATCGTAAAAGATTGGGGCCCGGGTTTCACGGAGCGGGAACTGGAAAGCAGCCTTTTCCCCTGCTCCCTCTGCCCCCGGGGCTCCCTGTGGTTTGAGCAGTAATCTCTTAGCGTCTCCTCCCTGACTGACCCGTAGCACAGCAGCGGCGTTGCCAGAGGCAACCGGCTGTAAAAGCAGCTGGTCTGCATTTTCCCTTGCCGAAGGTGCCAAAGACCATTGCGGAGACGGTAAAAGCTGCTGTGGGGATGGCGTAGGGCTCTCGGGTGCAGATGGCGATAAAGGCAACTGCGGGGATAGTATAGGTGCCCTCTCTGATGGTGACAAAAGCAGAGGCGGGGGTGGTGACAAAAGCAGCGGCGGGGATGGTGAGGATATCGCACTTCCCTGTGCGGATGACGACTGTGGGTCACTGCTTAGGGAGACTAGCTCATTTTCATTCCTTAGTACCGCCGGGGCGGGAGTCATCGCATAAGGCGGTGGAAATTCAAATTCATCTGGCCCTTCCAAAATGGGCAGATTAGCACTGGACTTAGGACGCACTTTCTCTGTGCCCTTTGCACGGTGATTGTTTGGTTTGGTCCCTGGGACGGCACTCCTCGGTTTCTGCATTAAGCAAATTCTAGCTTCCTTAGCCATGCACTTCCTTAACCAAGGCGGGTTTTGGCTCACAGCGTTTTCCCAAGCATCAATGTAGGGGAATTGGTCCGGATGCCCTGGATTTCCAGTCACTGCGTCGTGGACTTTACGGATGATCCGGGGATCCAAAGTGCCCTCCTGGGGCCAGCCCATGCCGAAAGTTGGCCATTCTAACTCACAAAGCATCCTAAGCTTTCCTGGCTGAAACCTTATGCCGTACATCTCTCCCTGGAATGCACGGGGGAAGTTTTCTAGCATACATCCTAACGGGGTTTTACTGTGTGTGTTTCCCATTTCCACCCTGTGCCGGCGGTGTACAACAGTCACTCAAGCCTTTCGCTTCGTCCGTCTCCGGCCGCGTCCCTCGCGGGAACTTTCAGGCGCCTCTTAACCTTAGCGGATTGGTATAAGCCCCCGATATGGAAGAGGGTCCCTTTGCAGGGATCCCCCAGACCGCCCTTGATCGTATGAGGTCGCCACGGAACCGCGGATCTGGACTCCGCACTCGCGCTGCAGAAGCAATTTTCCACGTCTCACTCAGTCGCCACAAGCACACGCACACGACCACCCCCCTTTCCTTTCCTCGGACCTGGAGAGGAGACGGCTTCCTCCTGTATTCTCAGGAGTACTAGGGCCTCCTCTATGAGAGTTGATCAGACTCCCTCCTAATTTCAGAATTAGGCCTTCCCTGCACTATGCCCCCGGGGGTCTTACCAATCCGACGTGTGGAGCTCCTTGCTTCGTTCTCAGGGTCTCTCAAACCTCCCGGTGTCCCCGGCTCCTCCGGAAGGGCTCCAGCGAAAACCGCAACCTCTTTCTGGACTCAAATGGGGTGTCCAGGGGCGCCCAGGGCTGGGCTTCGCCCGGGCCCTCCCGGCCTCCCCGGAGACGTCCGGTAGGGGCAAACAACTGTTGCCGCCTCTGACCTTCTCAGCGCCCTCCTGGCTGGCTCGCCAGAAATGTAGTGGAGAAATTCGGATAGGCGCGGTTTCGAAGGCCAGGACACGAGAGAATACTGAGAAGGAAGTTGGTTTATTTCGACCGGCCGGGCTCGGCGGACTCTTGTCCTAATAAAAACCGAGCCCCGAACAGCCTTTTACAGACCCTTTTATACAGAGGATATAGGATTAGGAAGACTAACAGTGATGGTAAACAGACCTTTGGTTAGGTTCTTCAGATCTTAGTATCAGATAGGTTATTTCCTCCCGGTGAGTTACATATTCTCCACATCCAAGCCAGTTTGGATTAGCATATCTTCCACATCGTCTGGAGGCAGCCCTGAATACACATTCAGTCTCACATCCCTTCTGAACATTCAAAGACTGCAGGGCCTATATTGCTTATTTGACCATCTTGGAGACTAGGTACTCTTGGAAATAATTTTGTTTTTAATGCACAGGCTATATCAGGGACAGGTGAGGAACCAGTGGTGGTCCTGCAGTTTGAGGGCCCCATATGGTTGCCTGCCAAGCCACCCCATTGGCCAGTGCATTTTCTTCAGCAACTGCATCCTTTTTTTTTTATGCTCCCAAGAACCCATGATGGGGACCCTGCCTGGCCTCCAGACCACTTTCAGCAGTTGAAGGATTTTGTTGTTGTTGTTGTTTTCCTGCAATTAGGAGTCCCTTCTCCTTATAAATTGCTCCATGGATATGTACAGCAGCAAATACATATTCAGAGTTAGTGCAAATGTTTACCACTTGCCCGGTGGCCGGTCGTAGGGCTTGAATCAGTGTCCAGAGTTCTGTTTGCTGTGCAAACCACCCCCTAGGTAGGGGAGTTGCCTTTACTACTTATTTAGCTGCAGCTACTGCCCACTTAGTAAGCCTCTTCTTATTTTTGACAAAACCACTGCTCTTTGTGAACAGGGTTTGATCTGGGCAAGGAAATGACCCATCCTGGAGGCTGGGGTGGCCGGTATACACCTTCTTGTCACTTTTGCATGGTTGCACCTAGGAGTTCCTCTTTTGGTCAGCAGGAAAATGGCAGGATTTAGGAAAAGAGGTAGGGGAGATTTTTTGGTTGTTTTTTTTTTTTTTTTTAAGCTCTGCTGGGAGCTGAGTCCAAGTTAATTGAGTCCTTTAAATCCAGACATGTAAACCAGGTGGCCCCAGGCTATACTAGCAGCAGTGGGGAGATTCAGGCTGAAGAGTTCCCCCTTTTCAGGATGGCCTTTCTCAATTGGTTGGGTCTGCATTTTTAAGGCTGCTGTTAACAGGGAGACCTGCTGTTTCCTTTGCTTTTTGTTTTCCCCTCAGCAGTTTTGTAAGTTTTTGTTTGATGTCCAATACCATCTGGATGACAAAACCTGTGCTGACCATTTTCTGGCTTTCTGGGGCTTCTGGGTTGAAGGGGGTGTAAATCTTGAAGGCTTTGTAAAGTTGCTTATAAAAACTTTCCAGAGGTTCTTCAGGTTTTTGAGTGATGGAGACCGTTTTGGACATGTTTGTGGGCCCCTTCAGTCCTTCCCGTACCCCCCTGAGGAGGGCTTTTCCATACCACTGAAGGTCAGCCGCCCCTGATCTGTGTGACAGTCCCAGCCAGTTGAGCTTCTGGTGCCACTTCTTGGGCCCATTCCTTTGGCTCTGGGTCACCTGCAGGGGCCTGTTCTCGCCACCACTTTCTGGCCTCTGTGGCCCTGGCGTCTCTCCTCCATAGTGAACAGGGTTAGGAGGAGTTGGTGGCAATCAGCCCAAGTGGGGTGGTGGGTTTGGAAAATGGTCTCCATGAGGTCGGTGAGAGCCTGAGGCTTTTCCAAACATGAAGGGGTGTGGTGCTTCCAGTTTAAAAGATCTGCTGTTTTGAAAGGCTGATAAAACAGGATTGGCCTCCCGGGTTGGACAGTCCTGTCTGCAGTGATCTGGGCTGGGCCTGTGTTTCACGGAGGGGCATCTAAAGTGCAGGCTGTGCAAACCAATGTTTTCTTACCAAAGGGGTCTCAGGATCTCCCTTGGGGGAGGCTGATGGGCCCGGGGAGACTGAAGGTGGAGGAGTTGCTGGGAGATCTGCCTGTAGAGGCTCCGGGGCATGGAGATGCCCTGGAACAACTGGAATATATGGTGGGGGGTAAAGTGTCTTACTCTGGAAGTCCTTGTAGAATAATAGGCTTTTCAGGTCTGGCTATCTGAGCTACTAGAACCCTGCTCTGACCCTTCCTTTCAACAGAGAATCAAACCTAAGAGGGCAGGGTTTGGGCAATTTCTAATCAAGAATCAATGTAGGGAAATGGATCAGGGTGGCTGGCAGTCCCAGTGACTACACACCAAGCGGCATGAACCTTGGTTACATCTAGGGTTCCTTCTGAGGGCCAGTCTGCACCAAATATGGGCCACTCCAACTCATACAAGGGCCAGAGAGTTCCGGGGGATATACAGACACCATAATACCTGGAAAAACCTTTCTTGAAGTTTCTTAACATACACTCCAAGTTTGGACTGTGATGAACCCATCCCTGAGCCAGTGTCACAGGACAAACAAAAGAGGGGGGGGGGGCTCATGATACCTGCCTGTCCACATCTCTCACAAGAACTTAGGCTCATCTCACCTAAGGCCTCCATGTAGAGTCTGGATTAGCTGTTATGCTGCATGACTTAGCTGCAGAGTATAGGTTGGGGCCCACTCGGACTCTGTAGGGCAGGCTGTGGAGCCACAAACTGGATCAGCAGAGGCAAGCCTCTGCAGTCCCCATTCATTCACTCAATCACTCAGAGGTTACACAGTCCCACCCAAGGGACTACTCTACCCTGGAATATCAAATCTCAAGATTTTGGGAGGTGATCAGTCTCCCCTTCCATCCAGAAATGGGCCTGACTCAGACTCAGAATCCCAGGGCTTTACCTTTCTTATGTTTCCCGATGTTGCTCAAACCACCTCTCCACCGAATCAGGCTGGGTGGAGGACGCAGCCCACAGGGATCCTTTCTCTGAAGAAGGCCCCGTCAAGGGGACAGGTGGCACCACATTATTCGTGTGGAGATTTCTGCCAGCTGCGCCCACCAGTCCCAAATCAGAGGCTCAAAGGGCCAGCGTGGTTGGATTTCCCAGCCAGTGAACCAATGTTGCAGCAAAGACAGGAGTACTGAACCATAGAAACTCACAACCAGCACTCCAGAGAGATGGATGAATAGGTTTATTATGTGTGGGTTAGAGGAGAGTTAATCTCCAAATTCTGAGCCCCGTTTTTCAGTTTTTATAGGTTTATTTGGGATTTCAGGTGGGACCAGCATAACTTTTGCTCATTGTCTAACGCATTGCTAGGAAAAATTTTGCAAGCAGGGGGGTTACAGAGGCAGAATGCAGCTGCAAGGTTGCAGGCTGCTTTACAAAAGCAGGGGCAGGGAGGAAGTTGCTTGTTTGATAGCTTCCAACTAGGCCATGTTTTCACAGGCTGATTTACAGAAACAGGGGCGGGAGTTATTTATTTGATATTCTCCTGCAAGGCCATGCCCTCACAGGCCAATTCACAGAAGCGGGGGCAGGAGTTACTTGAGTAACTTGAAGTGATTGCTTCAGGGCTATTTCCATAGAGTTATGTATCACCATGAAGGGAAATAATCCACTCCACTTGGTAAATGATAAGTGCGGTCATCCCTCGGGCTGAAGTGTGGTTTGCTGGCCTGGCGGGGGAGCAGCCGCGGCAGGCCAAGCTGCTGCCCCCATAATAGGGTGGCTGGTCGGACTCACCGCCACCCCTGAAGGGAGCTCGGCATGGGCGCAGAGTGCCCTCGGGTCTCCCCTTCTCGGCAGCCATGCTTCCGCGGCCGCCCCTCCTCCCGGATGGCGCCACACGATGCCTGTGGGGCGGCACCCTTCTTCTTCTTTCTCCCTGTGCAGGCGCAGGGCAGAAAATTCCAGTCTGCCCTTTCCCCTCCCCCGACAGCAGCAACAGCCAGGCGTGGGCGGAAAAATCCAGTCTGCCCTTTTCCCTTCCCCCGACAGCAGCAACAGCCAGGCGTGGGCGGGAAACTCAAGTCTGCCCTCCACCCCAGCAACAGCAGCCACCAATCCCTAAACCCTGCCCCTTCCCCCAGCAACAGCAACAGCCAATCCCTAACCACCACCCCTCCCCTGTCCAGTACCGCCCACTGACCTTTCGCCGGCAACCAATCAGAACAGGGTGTGGCTTCGACCAATCAGCCTTCCCCAGCCCCTATAAAACTGTTGCCTCTCCCTCAGTAATGTGGACTTGCGTGTTTACCTTGTCTCTGCGGTAGTTCTTCTGCCGTGCGCCCTCCAGTCCTGAGAGCCCCCGACAAGGGCCTGGCTTCCCTTGTCCCCAGTTCGTCGCCTGCCTCTCCGGGCGACCCCTTCGTCGCCGGCTTCGCCGGGCGACCCCGTCAGCCGAACCGCGCAACCCCTTGTGAGACCGATCCCTCGTCTGCTGCCGGACCGACCCCTCGTCCCAAGCAGGACTGACCCCTCGTCCAGAGCTGGACCGACCCCTCGTCTGCAGCCAGACCCCACCTCTACCGACCGAGCAAGCCGCCGCAGTTTTTCTAATTTATTATTTTTTGTCTTTATTTTTTTAATATTACATTCACAAAATATAAGGTCCCCATATACCCCCACCCCCTTCACCCCACTTCTCCCCCCATAACAACATTCTCCTCCATCATCATGAGACATTCATTGCATTTGGTGAATACATCTCTGAGCACCGCTGCACATCATGGTCAATGGTCCATATCATAGCCCGCACTCTCCCATGTTCCACCCAGTGGGCCATGGGAGGACCTACAATGTCCAGTAACTGTCCCTGCAGCATCACCCAGGACAACTCCAAGTCCCGAAAATGCCTCCACGTCTCATCTCTTCCTCCAATTCCCCACCCTCAGCAGCCACCATGGCCACTTTCTCCACACCAATGCCACATTTTCTTCGATTACTAATCACAATAGTTCATGAATAGAATATCAGTAAGTCCACTCTAATCCATGTTCTATTCCTCCATCCTATGGACCTTGGAATGGTTGTGTCCACTCCACATCTATATCAAGAGGGGGCTTAGATTCCACATGGATGCTGGATGCAATCCTCCTGCTTTCAGTTGTAGGCACTCTTGGCTCCATGGTGTGGTGGTTGACCTTCTTCAACTCCATGTTAGCTGAGTGGGGTAAGTCCAATAAACCAGAGTGTAGGAGCTGAAGTCTGTTGAGGCTCAGGGCCTGGCTATCATATGGTCAGTCCAGAGATTCAGGTCCCCTGGGTATACATTAAACCCCAGCACCAATGACAGTTCTGGTAAAAGTAACAGGAGAGTCTTGTAAAGAAAGGTCACTTCTGAGTCCAGCTCCATCACACAGAAACACCAACTCCAAAGAAGGGCCAACTGACATGGCACTGAACTCCATCTGCCATGTCCATAGAACCTGTGGGTCTCTGTAACCCTCAGGAGAACCAATTCCTGGGCTTGTATCTACTTTATCTGTCTCTGGGACTCTGCTGAGGTGTGCATAAGGGCAACCCCTCTGATAACCTCCCAGGTCTTTTTGGAGACTCATAGCCATATACACTTATTTATCCTCTCCATTTCCCCCTTGATTCAGGTCAAAAGCATTTTTAACTCCTGGTATTATATGTAGACTGAGATATTCTGCTGGTCCGAGTTGACCCTTTTATTCAAGGTCATTTTCTAGTTACATCATCAGCTGGTACTTGGTTGTAATCCCTCGGCACCAGGGAGGCTCATCCCCAGGAGTCATGTGCCATGCTGGGGGGAAGGCAACACATTTACATGCTGAGTTTGACTTCGAGATGGCCACATTTTAGCAACATGGAGGCTCTCAGGAGGTAACTCTTGGGCACCCTGCAGCTCTAGGCCTTGTTCTTATTTCGGGTGCACAGGCTCACAAGCATAGTCATTAGTATCAAGGGCTCATTGTTGGACCTTCATTCTTTTGTGGTCTTTGCCGTTGCACTTGGGGGATTGTTGCTGTTCCTTTAGGGACTGTGATAGAGCTCCCCTAGCTAGGAACTCAGCACTCCCTCAGTTGTTGTTTTTAATTGTATCCACTATGAAAATATCCAAACATTTTTATGTACCCTGAGATATCTGATCATTTTAAACCTACCAATATGGAGCATGGCCAATGGAAATCACCATGGGAATTTGAGGGGTGCATTAAAGTCAGACATGTCAATGCTCATTAGAAGAACATTTTTCCAGGATTGGAGGGTGATTTTGAACCCATGAGTAGATATCCCAGTGAGCTCACTTGAAGTGTCAACCTGGGTCTGTGAAATGAGTGGACACTGGGGAGCTGCACTATGCTGACATAGGTTGAACTTAGACATATTCCTCTTGTACCTTATGAAGCACACAATGCCACTAAGAATTGTACTGTCTCCCAACAAGAGAGTAACTGTAGATGGCTGTAGGGCAGATTTCCTATGAGAATGCTCCACACATCACTGGCAAATCAAAATGGTGCTAGTAGACCATGGTGGCAAGAAATGAATCTTTGCAGGAATAAACATTTACTATGGAGTGGGCTTTGATTATGCTGTGCTAGATGCATATGCTTCAAATATTATTTTATCCTTTATTGGACAGGTTATTCATAAATTATCTTGATGTAGATTTTATTTTACTTAATAATCATGGAGTATCTTAGATTTGTGTATTCATGTATTTCATCAGATTTGGGAAGTTTTCAGCCATTGGTTCATTTTTTAAAAATAAAATTTTATTGAAGTGTATCATTCATAAATGAAAATACATAAACAATAAGTGTTTAATAAAGGTTGTGAACTTTAAAACCAACATCCAGTAACATTTTTAATTTAACTATCTTTTAAAAAATAAGACATTATATATCCTGCCATAACCCACTGAAGTACTTGGGGAGAGTGTAAATTATAATGTAAACTATAATCCAGGTAGTGCAGCAGTGCTCCAGGCTATACTCACCAAATGCAATGAACATGCCACAATGATGAAAGAAATTGTTGATGTGGGAGGAGAGGAATGGGATGGGGTGGGTGTGGGGTATATGGGAACCTCTTATACTTTTTAATGTAGCATTTTTTTGTGATCTATATATCTTTTTTAAAAAGACAATAAAATAAATAATATATTTTTTAAAAATTATTTTACCTATTTATATTTCATACCCACTAGAATCACTACTATTTAAAAAAAGCACAGAAAGTAACAACTATTGAAGAGGACATGGAGAAATAAGGAATAAGAACACTCATTCATTGTTGGTGGAATGTAAAATGGTGGGACCAATATGGAAAATAGTATGGCAGCTCCTCAAAAAATTAAATATGTTATTACCGTGTGACTGAACAATCCCAGTAGTAGGAATATACCCCCAAAGAATTGAAAACAGAAATTCAGGAATTTGCACACTGATGCTCATAGCAGTAGTATTCACAACTGCCAAAAGATGGAAGCAACCAAAGCATCCAAAAACACATGAATGGATAAACAAAATGTGGTATATACACACAAAGGAATAATATTCAGCTATAAAAAGGAATGAAGTCCTGATGCATGCAACAACATGGATGAATCTGGAAGACATCCTGTTACCTGTAAGCTAGATACAAATATTGTATGAATCACTGATATGATATAATTAGAACATACAAATTTATAGAGTTAGAAGCTAGAATACAAGTTACCAGGGGTCAGGGTTGTGGCAGAGAATGGGAAGTTAAGGCTTAATTGGTGCAGAGTTTGTTTGGGGTGATGAAAGTTTAGGTAATGGATAGTGATGTGATAACAGAACATTGTGAATGTAATTAACATTGATGAATTATATATTTGTATGTGGTTAAAAAGGAAAGTTTAGGTTATATATATGTTACCAAAATAAAAAAAAAATTAAACCATAGAATGAGCAACATAAACTAAAATTTGATGTATGGAATATCAATAATGTAAATATAACAATATTGTTTCATTGATTGTTACAAAAGAAACCATATTAAATGCAGTGTGGGAGATTGTATATAGAATTCTGTACTTTCTGCATGATTTTTCTGTGAACCTACAACTTCTTTAGTAAAAAAAAATCATATTGCATAAATTAAGTAAAGCATCTGGATACATAGCATCTTAAAAATGAAACCAATAACAAATATTTATTGTACTGCCTTATTTTTTAATGACTTCATGGGAAAATATTGAAACACTGCTTTTAATGTATTTTTCAAGTTGTCATTAACACTCGTTCAATAATCTTATGGTGCTAGTATAGTACAAGTTGGCATTTTATTTTGAAGCTGATCGGTTTCTTTGCAGTCATTACCTTTGTTTTTAAACCCCTCATAAAACTAATTATCCATACCTAATTTGAGTAGTTACTTAACCTTAAATAAATAAATAATATAATATTGAAATTTAAGCAGCATATAAAACATTATAAAAATTATCATAGAAGGACCTGTAAATTAAAATTTGACCTGAAATTCATTAACAATAGGTTGTGCATTCATTTTGCATTCCATTGCTATCAATTATAAAAAACATGTATTCTAACACTTTTTACATACAACACTTTGTTAAAAGGCCTAACCAGTACTGTAAGATAAGTATCTATCATCCATCTTTTGATCTGTCTTTCCATCTATATTGTATATGTATGCATATATTTGTTATTTATGTTTTAGTTTTATATTTAGCTATATATGTGTAGTTTCATATAGTATATAGATAATATATCTTAAATATTATATAATATACAATCTATGTATGTGTAGTTTTATATGTATATATGAATAAAGGAATAAAAATATTATCTTAAGATCTTAAGATTGTATATAAAACCCAAGAATATCTACACAAAAAATAATTAGAATTATTTTTAAAAGTTAAAAAGAAATGCTGACTATAAGATCAATATGTAAAACTCTGTTTTTCTGTGGACTAGTAGAAACTAGAAAACCTAATTTCAAAAAAGGACACCATTCAAAATAAATGATTAAATAAGTGAAAAGAAACACCATGTTCATGGGTAGAAAGATTTAATATTACAAAGGCATCAATTCTGCCCACACCTAGTGTTGAAGAGAGGCGGGGCAAGATGGTGCCTGAGTGAGTGCACCTCACAATTTCTCCTGCAAAGAAGCAGCTCAGTAGGGTTGGGGTCCTGCTGGACCAGGCTGTTTTAGGTGCTGGCAGGGCAGGAGGTGTCTGGACGTCAATTTGGTGAGACAGTGACAGAAGAGATTCTTGCAAGAGGTAGAATTTTGTGTCTCTTACACGGTGGTCAGAAGTTGTGGGTGGGACACTTTCCCTAAGGGCTGGCAGCCTGGCCACAGCGATTCCTGAAAGCTTTGTTGTGCTGAGCTGTTCCCAAACCCTGAGCGGGCAGTTTCGGGGACTTGCAGGACAAGAGATATCTGGATGTTGATTTAGTGAGACAGTGACAGAAGAGATTCTGGCAAGAGGTGGAATTTTGGGTTTCTGACACGGAGGTCAGAAGTTGTGGGTAGGACCCCTCCCCCTAGGGCTGGTGGCCTGGCCGTGGCAATCCTTGAAAACTTTGTTGTGCTGCGGTGTTCCCAAAACCCATGTTTACCAGATGCTTGGTTCCCAGGTCTGTATCCCCTAAACCCTGGTAACCCACACTCCAGAGACTCACACACCTTGAGTCTGCAATATCACGGACTTCCCTTTCCTGAATTCTCCGCACCCTGAAGTCCATCTGAGATCCTTGATTACCCTAGCCCTCCCCATTCTGTGTTGTTTTCTTTTTCTCCTTGAGTTTGGAGGAGTGTACCAGATGACCTGGGGAGACTTAGGGAAGAAAGGAGAGGCGAATCTGCTGAGGAAGCCCAATTTACCTAAACATCCTGGGATAGGAAACTTGGTCTGGGAGAAAATGGGGTCAGAAAATCAATTAGACCTTCCCTAGCACACCTAAGGGGGAGAGAGTGTAGGACGTGCTATCCAAGCTTCCAATAGCATATTGGGAGTTCCTGGCAAGGTGTAGGTGCTCTCACGCTGGAAATAAAGAGCCATATTCTTCTGTGTTGAGTTTGTTCAACAGGGAAGGGCCCACTTGAATCTCCTACAGGACCTCTCAGGCAGCTTTCCTGCTGCCCTGGGAGAGAGAGAAGTGAGGAAGGGAGAAAGGGGGAAGGTCAGATCCCTAAGTGTGTTATTTAACTTCAAAGAGGATTCCTAGCTTGAAACGTTGGTTTGTTGTTGTTGTTGTTGTTGTTGTTGTTGTTGCTAATATTGCATTGTCTCCTGGTCTTTTCCCCCATTTTATCCCCCAAGGTCCTTTTTCATTTATTTAGGTTTTTTTTCTTTTTCTTGCTTGTTTCCCCCTCTTTTTCTTTGTCCCCCATTTTCTCTTCTCTTTTTTCTTTTTTTCATTTCATTTTCTTTTTTATAATAGGTTCTACAGGGAGTGCTTCACATTTGCTGTGTTTCCTCATCCCCCATTTCCTCTTTTCTGTGTGTATTGATTTTGGCCACCTACACTATCCCCTTTCCCCTACATCTTTCTATCCTCCATCATCTACTGTTTCTCTTACATTCCACCTCCCTTTCTTGGCCCCCAAATTGTCTGAATTTTATTTCTAATACCTTTGTTCTGTTTTCTGTCTTTTATCCACTCTGATATTATTGTCTTTCTTTTCTTTGTCCCTCTCTCATGAAAACACTGGCCTTTTAATTCATACTCCCCATATTCAGTTGAATGTCTCATTATAGGTACTCTACTTACTGCTATAACTCTACACAACTTACATGAGTCTAATATCCATTCTCCTAGACCTCATATTGTTGCTCTGTTAACATTTATTACCAATACTACTTTATACATTTTCTTTTATTACTCATTTTGCTTCCCCTTGCCCTAATATTTTCCTTCAAAGTGAACTTAGCCAGCAACAAGAAAATAGAGTAAGAAGAACAAAGTGACAAAGAGAAGACATAACACTTATGCACAAACAACAACTAATTAATCCCTAAGACTAGACAAAGAAGCTAAGGAACTGATTAAACCCATCAAGATAAAATGACCAGACAGCAATAAAAAACTACAAACCAAACTAATAATCAGGAAAACATGGCCGAGTCCAATGAACAAACTAAAAACCAGGAAGAGGAGCAGAACATCAGACAAGTAATTAAAGATCTCAAAACATACATTAGAGACCAACTTAATGAAGTAAAAGAAGAGATTAATAATATGAAGAAAACACTTAGAGAGGAAACTGCAGACATATGCAAAAAGATAACAGATAGTATGGTGATGAACACCACAGTTCAAGAAATCAAAAATACACTCTAAGCAAATAACAGCAGATTAGAAGAGGCAGAGGATAGAATTAGCAACATGGAAGACAGTACATCTGAAACCAAACAGATAGTAGAACTGATCGATAAAAAGATAGAAAAAATCCAGCTGGGACTTATGGACATGAATGACAATTCAAAACACACAGACATACAAATTATAGGCATCCCAGAAGGAGAAGAGAATGGAAAGGGGACAAAAGGGGTGTTGGAGGAAATAATGGCTGAGAACTTCCCAAATCTACTAAGGGAGATGGATGTACATGTCCAGGAAACACAATGCACCCCAAACACCATAAATCTCAACAGGCTGACCCCAAGACATATACTTGTCAAATTACCCAATATTCAAGACAAAAAGAAAAATCTAAAAGCAGCAAGAGAAAAGAGAGCCATCACATACAAGGGAGGCTCCATAAGATTAAGTGCTGATTTCTCATCTGTAACCATGGAGGCAAGAAGGCAGTAGTATGATATAATCAAGGTATTAAAGACAAAAATTTCCAACCAAGAATACTCTACCCAGCTAAGCTAGCATTCAAAAATGATGGAGAGTTCAAAATATTCACAGATAAACAGAAATTAAAAGAGTATGCCAACAAGAACCATGCCCTTCAAGAAATACTAAAGGGAGTTCTGCAGGAAGAAAGAGAAGAAAAAAAAAGGAGAGGCAGAGATGGACAAGAGTGCAAGCAACAAAAAAGACAAAAAAGAGAAGGAAAAACAAACAAAATATGACAAACACAAGTCCAAACAAAATATAGCTAACATAAATAATTCCTTGAAAGTAATAACACTGAATGTCAATGGAGTAAAGGGAAACATGACCCTGTGAAATACTTCCAGATATCATAAAAGACAAACATTCTTTCTTTCTTTCTTTTTCCTGGCAGAAAATATTCTTGCCTGAACTAACATAAAGGAATTATTCCATTTTGGGTCTCCTCTATTAGGGCACATAATAGACAAATCTTAATGTTTCCAAAGAAAATGTGATAGAGAATGCCACATCCTTGTTTTGGGCCATTTTCTTCCATAAAGCAGTGGGCATGACACTGAAATACAACCCAGTGAAAGCATGTAGACTAAATAAACCTTCTTGAATGGTTGGGTTTGATCTAGGAGAGAATCTCAAATACCTGAAAAAACAGATGTGGTGTAAATACCGTGCGCAGTGCTCTGCCCAGAACACCTTAATAAGAATCAAACAAAAGGTGCCTTGCGGGCTTGCTCTCATGCATGCTCTCTTGCATGAGCCTCAACTGCAAATATTCTGGGTGCTGGTTATGAGTGGAGCAGTTTGCTTTAAGCAGTTAGGTCCTAGTGGTCAGGTTGAGGTCCTTCAGGAAAACTAAGAGCTTAAGCGAGAATGAAGTAGAAGCAGGGCCATTCTGAGTCCTAAGCCTGACATGGTCAGATGGGCATGACCATCTTCTGAACTTCCATGGCCCAGGGTGCAGATCTGATTGCAGAGGAAGGACTTTCTTTAAAATAAGAACTAAAAATTGCTGGGCAAAGTGAAGAAGTGGGCTGCCGCTGTTACTGAAATGGACATGACATTGCTTTGGAACACGTGACCTGGGTGTTTTTCTCGGGTGTGTGCATGAGCAGGGATCACAGGTGCCAGAGAGCATCAGTCTCAAGCCCCAGACCTCCCCACCTGGTGGGACAGACATGGGCCATGCTTTGCCATAAATTCAGGACAGAGCGTTTGTCTTGAGAGTCATTGACTCCAAGAGGTGGTGAGACCCCTGCTCGGTAGACTGGTTCATTCTGATCGGTCCTTGGCTTAATGTCATCCAGCCTGGCGGGTGATCCGGGGCTAAAGTGGACACTGGGGCTGCTTTCAGCTCATGGGGCATTACTGTTAGTTCTCACAGCGAAAGGCATTTTGCTATTTGAACGCTGAGCATCTTTGCTGACCCCGAGGAAAAGGAAACAAGACAGATGTGGAAATTGCCGCACTTGAGCTCCAGTGGGGCACATCCCACCCACTGGCCATCCTGGACTCCTGATGTCCAGTGTGGGCCCATGGTCTAGTTTCAGTGTCTCGGAGTCTCTGGCCCCAGGAAGCACCCACCAGGGTCGTTGAGGAAGCAGCCCTGCTCCCTGCGGCCGACTTGGGGAAGGACCCACTCTGGGGCTGCGGCCTGCGGGCTCTCTCTGGGGTGCTCGTGTCTTCTTTTGGCCTGAGGTGGGCTTTGGCCTGAGGTTCAGTAGGCCCCTTGCTCAAAAGGCCCCCATTCCACGTCAGACTTGAGACCTTGCCCTCTTCCCACTGCCTCCTGAGGTGCTCTTACAGCAGAGATGGCACTTGGAGTCGGTCCCTCCCCCTGCCCTGAAAAGGCATCCTGCCCCTGTGACTGGCAACATGCAGAGCTGCACAAGCCTGACTCAGGTTCTCAGCCAGGCGAGGCTGTCCCCGGAGACGGGGGGCAATGAATGGAGACATTCTCAGCGGTCACAACTGGGGGGTGTTGGCATCCAGTGAATGGATGAGGGAGGCTGCTGCACATCCCACAGGGCACAGGGCAGCCTCACAGCAAGGAGTCACCCGGCCCCAAACGTCAGCAGGGCTCAGGGAAAACCCTGCTCTAAGCGGCGTCGGAAACTTTTCAGCTTAGGGAATGTAACACTGGCAGCGGATGCTGGTGATGGGCACAGCCCTCTCCTCTGCCTTATGTCCACACACCCATTGCATCCTTAAGGCACGATTGTCACCCTTGCTTTGCCGGGGAGTGAAGAGAGGCCCAGAGAGGTTAAGAAACTGTCCAAGATCACACAGCTGCTTGTGGTGGAGGTATTCTGTCAAGGCCACATAGCCAGCACAGCGTCCCTTTGCTGTGTTTTCCCAGCCCACCATGAGCAGGGGCTGGGAGAAAGCCCACATGGCACAGAGAGCAGGTCTAGCTCCTCCCAAGTGCAAACCCAAGGGCGGGCATGCGGCCTTAACCGGGATGCCATCGCCGCGGTGCCTTTGTAATGTGTAAGTCTGATGGATGACCTATATGGTCCCAGAGCCACAGCCATGGGGGGTCCTGCCTGCTGGTGACGGAGGGTGACTTTCCCCTTGATCTGGGCACAGAGGTGGTTGTAAGATATGCATCCATCTTCGATCTCATGAGCAGCACCTTAATTGCTCTTGCCACCTCCTCCCTGAGCACTTGGTTTAGGAGAAGTGTCTAATTTAATGGGACTAAAAAAGAACACCACAGAGTGGGCCATTGAGCATGTTCTGAGGACCCTCATTGCCCGGCTCGGCGTTCGTTGTTGCACTTTTTAGCATTTTGCTTAAGCTGTAAGGCTGGGGCTGTTCTTCTCCTGGAAGTTCTTTTTGAGTGCGTGTCTGTTTTCGTCCATGTGGGGAGGGCAATCTTGCGATGGGACACTAACCACTCAGGCTTGACTCGGTGGGGGACGTTCCAAACTTTATGCCTAGGTAGTGTCCCAAAGAGCTGGATGGAGGGAGGAGCAGGAGGGTGAAAGTAGCACCATCACCAACTGTGTCATTTTGTTACTGGACTGTCAAAAGGGTGGTTCAAAATGAATCTGAAATGCTCCCATAATGTTTTCCATCTTGGCCTTTGCCCTTGCAGGGTGCCTGTGGCTCCTGGCAGCACCGTTTGGACTCCAATCAGTAGGAATGTGACGCAGAGCCAAGGGAGTGAAAGGCTGCCAGGTGACTCTCCTCTTCGCTTTGCCTCTTGTGTTTCCAGAGAGAAGTCATGCTGCAGGGGGCCGTCCTTTCACTTTGGGATGCATGCACCTCAGCCACCTCCGCAGGCCCCTTCGGGTCTGGGCCTGGCTGGGGGCCATGGGGCAGGGCTCAGGAAAAGAAACAGGAAAGAACCAGCAAAGGAGCATGCCTGCACTCTGCAGAAGCTGCCGGCCCCACGTGCACTGAGGAAAACCTAGTCATCACATCACTTGCTTTAAGATGAGTGTGTTTATTGATTGTTCCAAAACACCCCCAGGTCCACAGGGCCCATATTACTAACATGGGGGAACATTCTATTCATACATTGAGAAAGAAATGCAGATGCACAGGACACGGGCATCTGGAGACGGTATTGAAACCCAGAGCCTGAATTAGACAAAAGCAATTAAAGCATCGTGATGTAACTGGTGCAGCCTGGGATTCGAGAGCCGCGTGTTCCCCAGAAGAATGCCGAGTGGGAAAAACAGCAGAAAGATTGAGTTTATTATGAGTGTCTGATAGTTGCAGAGATGTAGAGGGGAGTGAGGAGAGGGCCTGGAAGGGAGTCTTCTCCAAAGTTATGTTAGCAACTTGCACATCTGGGGAGAGTGGAGAAGCTCAAGCACCTTATTTTCATATGTGGTGCAAGCAAGAAATAAAGCTCTAGACAATTCTCTGTCTTTATTAAAATCCAATTACAGTAATAGCTCAGACTTAAACTTGGAGCACTGTGAATGTGATGTAAAAGTTTTAACAGCACATTGCACACGGCACTTCTTCCATTTACATTTCTCACCATGGACGATTGGGTCTCAATGTGGAGCAACTTTCTGGAGTTTATTTGGTGAAGGGAATTTGAAAGAACTAGCTGCTGAATACATTAAATTGCATCTTCATGATTTATTTCTCTTCCTCCTTAAGGAAAGCGCCTTGCTTTCTCAGTCCAGCAAATCATCCTCCTTGAGCTGGGCCGAGCTATATCCAAGGTTAACGCCGCGAGTGTGTGGCACTTGCTGGGTACGGGTGATTTTGATCTGAGTGAGGTAAACATGACTCAGACCAGTAAAGTCAAGAAGGAAAGGGCTGGCAACCCCGCGTGCTGGGAGGAGTAATTCAAGAAAGGCTCTCTGGGATGCCAGGGTGGGAAGTGGGGAGGAGGATGGAGGCCTGATGCTGGGAGGCAAAATGTTCCAGAAAGGTCGGGAGGCTTCTGAACACTTAGAAAGCTTAGAGTGGAGAGGCGGGAGCACACAGGCGAGCGGCAGAGCCGCTGGAAGAATCAAGTGATTTCCCTCAAAAGGCACTTACCCTGCTCTATTTTCCTATCATGTGGCTTTAGGGAAGTATGCCAGCCAGGGAGGGAGGGACAGCAGCCCAGGGGGAAGTTCAGAAGCCAGGGAGGGAGGGACAGTGGCCATGGGGGGAAGGACAGTGGCCACGAGGGGAGGGACAGTGGCCAAGGAGAAGGGACAGTGGCCAGGGAGGAAGGGACAGTGGCCATGGCAGGCGGGACAGTAGCCATGGCAGGGACAGTAGTCAGGGAGGGGTAGATAGCAGCCCAGGGGGAAGGACAGCAGCCAGGGAGGGACAGTGGCCCTGGAGGGAGGAACTGGCTGAGCCAAGCTGGGAGGAGGCAAATGGACCTCAGGTCCCTGCAGACGCCCCTCAGAGTCTGGCTTGGCGTTAACGTCCTGGAAAGCTTTCCCTGGAAGGAGGGTCCAGGTGTCAGCCGAGGGAGGGGCTGAGTCTCTTGTGAACTGTCCTGCCACTCGCAGGGAGTTGGCCTGGAGGAGGGACAGCCTGGCCCCCCATGGAGGATGAGGTGGAGCTTTGCAGCAACCCCACCCACGGTGGGCTCCACGCAGGGCCCCTGGGTGCAGACACCCAAGGAGGTCCCAGCCCTGCAGGAACCCGCGTTGCTCAAGTCCAGTCCAGAGGCCCCAGGTGCTGAGTTCATGGAGCTCTTCACATGCGCTCCCCATGTGCCCCCAGGCTGGCTCCAGAACGCCATCGAGGTGTCCCACTGACAGATGCAGAGTGGCGGCTGCTCGGTGCGGGCAGCCGCGGTCACGGTCAGTCTTGGTCAGGGGCTCTGGTCTGCTCTCCCTCTGCTCTCCCCCTTGCATCACACCTCGGTGGCACAAGGGCGCTCGTGAGCCCCTGGCCCAGCCAAAGGACCAGGACCCTACAGCCCTTGGGGACGCCTGTGCCAATCAGCTCCTGGGCATGGGCGGGCGGCCGGAGGCAAAAGGGGCTGGTGGGAGGGCACAGCAGGGACTATGGGCCCCAGCACCTCCCCAGCTGTCACCCCATCACCACCTCTGGAGGGCGAATCCCCTTCCCCTCATGGAGCAGCTGTTTGGCCCGAGCCCAAAATGGCCCTGCCCTGTGGTTGCTGCGGAAAGTGAGAGGGTCTGATGGGGCCTTGGGGCCCCCACACTGTAGGTTTGATGGGGCCCTTGGGATCCCCACACTGTGGATCTCCTGGGGCCCTCAGGGTCCCCACACTGGATCTCATGGGGCCTTGGGTCTGATGGGGCCCTCGGTGTCCCCACACTGTGGGTCTCATGGGGGCCTCGGGGTCTCCTCACTGTGGGTCTCCAGGGTCCTTGGGGTCCCCACCCTGGCCATGGAGGAAGATGGGAACCTGATTCACCAAGTGTGCACAGAATAAGGTGGGGAAAGAGTTCTGGAGGAGAAAACCAGGTCCTCTCAGCTGCCAGCTGGAGCACAAGCATCCACCTGGGAGCCTCTGGGCCTGCGGGGGCGAGGCAGGCGTGCAGCGGGGTCATTCGGGTGGGTGCTCTGCTGCTTGTCTAGAGGACGAGCTCTCGTGCTGCAGGTGTGCTGGGGAGGACAGCCCCCCGTGGTCTCGGGAGCTGGGGGGCTGCAATGAGAAGGTAAGAGGGGTGGGGGCAGGTTCATTCCCAGGGCTGCCATCCCCCAGATGCTTGAACATCGGGGGTGTCTCCTCACCAAGCAGGAGGCCGCAGGGCTGCGGTCAAGGCAGGGGCAGGGTGGCTCCTTCCAGAAGCTCAAGGGGTTCTGCCCCATGCTCCCCTGTAGCCTCCCTGCGTGGAACTGCGAGCTCCGGCATCAGCCTCGGTCTTCACACGCCTTCTTCCCTCCGAGTCTCTGAGTCCGAATCTCTGCCCTTCTGTCTTTTGAAGACGGGGGTTCCTGGGGCACGGGGCCCATTGATCACCCCGTTACCTCTGCAAAGGCCCATTCCTGGCAGGGCCCCACTTGGAGGCACTGAGGGTTAGCACTTGAACGTGTCTTTTGAGGGACACAGTTCACCCCTCTGCAGAGGGCGAGGGGGCGGGGTTCAGATGAATGGAGTGGGCTGAGGAGGGGGTGTGCTGGGGGGCACTGCACGGGGAGGGTGGCAGCTGCTTGGGGAGGTGGAGGCTCCGGGATGGGGAGTGGGTGGGGCCAGGGACTGGCGGGCACCACAGACAGCAGGCCCGTGAGTGTGACCCTTCTCACGCGGAAGGTGGGGGAGGCCTGGAGCCACGAACGGAGCAGCGGCGGCTGTGCCAGCATAGGAAGACGGTGGTGCAACCCAGTGTAGGGATGAGGCCCACGGGTGTGTGGCTCCCACAGGGAGCTCCACCAGCTCCTGGTGGCCAGTGGGCTGTGGAGTGAGGGGTGGCAGCTTCAGCCTCTGAGAGAGGCCAGAGGAGGGGGTGCTCAGAGGAGGCCTGTCCCGGAGGAAGGAGACGACCTGGGCAATATGGCGTGGTGGGTAACATAGCGTGGCAGGGAACGTGGTGTGGTGGGTGCGGTCACCCCTCGGGCTGAAGTGTGGTTTGCTGACCTGGCGGGGGAGCAGCCGCAGCAGGCCAAGCCGCTGCCCCCATAATAGGGTGGCTGGTCGGACTCACCGCCACCCCTGAAGGAAGCTTGGCATGGGCGCAGAGTGCCCTCGGGTCTCCCCTTCTCAGCGGCCATGCTTCCGCGGCTGCCCCTCCTCCCTGATGGCGCCACACGATGCCTTGTGGGGCGGCACCCTTCTTCTTTCTCCCTGCGCAGGCGCAGGGCGGAAAATTCCAGTCTGCCCTTTTCCCCTCCCCCGACAGCAGCAACAGCCAGGCGTGGGCGGAGAAATCCAGTCTGCCCTTTTCCCCTCCCCAACAGCAGCAACAGCCAGGTGTGGGCGGAAAAATCCAGCCCGCCCTTTTCCCTTCCCCCGACAGCAGCAACAGCCAGGCGTGGGCGGGAAACTCAAGTCTGCCCTCCACCCCAGCAACAGCAGCCACCAATCCCTAAACCCTGCCCCTTCCCCCAGCAACAGCGACAGCCAATCCCTAACCACCACCCCTCCCCCGTCCAGTACCGCCCACTGACCTTTCGCCGGCAACCAATCAGAACAGGGCATGGCTTCGACCAATCAGCCTTCCCCAGCCCCTATAAAACTGTTGCCTCTCCCTCAGTAAAGTGGACTTGCGTGTTTACCTTGTCTCCGCGGTAGTTCTTCTGCCGTGCGCCCTCCAGTCCTGAGAGCCCCCGACAAGGGCCTGGTCTCCCTTGTCCCCAGTTCGTCGCCTGCTTCTCCGGGCGACCCCTTCGTCGCCGGCTTCGCCGGGCGACCCCGTCAGCCGAACCGCGCAACCCCTTGTGAGACCGATCCCTCGTCTGCTGCCGGACCGATCCCTCGTCCCAGGTGGGACCGACCCCTCGTCCCAAGCGGGACCGACCCCTCGTCCGCAGCCAGACCCCACCTCTACCGACCGAGCAAGCCGCCGCAGCTGGCGCCCAACGTGGGGCAAGGCAACCCCACCACAGCACAATGTGGAGCAAGGCAACTCCACCACAGCCTCACTCCATAACCTGGCGCCCCCCCCCTCTTCTCACTGTGGGACTTCTCTCGTGCAACACTGCTGCTACCTGAGCCTTGGCTACCTCATATGATCCACGGCGGTCTGGGAGAATCGCTGGATGGCTTTCTCCTTCCATGTCAGGGGCTTATACCGACCCGCTATGATTAAGAGGAGCCTTGGATTTCTCGGGAGCGCGCGCTTGCACGTCTGAAGTAATCCTACCACAGCCCTATGCCCTCCTCCCTTCTCACCTTGGGACTTCTCTCATGCAACATTGCTGCTACCTGAGCCTTGGCTACCTCATACGATCCACGGCGGTCTGGGAGAATCGCTGGATGGCTTTCTCCTTCCATGTCGGGGGCTTATACCGACCCGCTATGATTAAGAGGAGCCTTGGATTTCTCAGGAGCACGCGCTTGCATGTCTGAAATAACCCTACCATAGCCCTACGCTCTCCTCTCTTCTCACCCCTATCTTTTCGCTCTGCATTGCTGCTCCTGAACCTTGGTGACCTCATATGATCCACGGCGGTCTGGGAGAATCGCTGGATGGCTTTCTCCTTCCATGTCGGGGGCTTATACCGACCCGCTATGATTAAGAGGCGCCAATAAAACTCTCAGGAGCGCGTGCCTGAGCACCTCCACCCCTGCCTTCACCTCTGCCTCCTCCCCTCTGCGCTTGCTCCCCTTTTCCTTGCTCCACTGCTCGTCGTCCTGCCCTCCCCTCGTCGGGGCCTTCTCTTGGCCCGCGACCACCGTCGGAGCCCCACCGGCTCCGACCCCTCGTCTCACCGTGCACCTCAGCTCCCATCGCCGCGCTCTCAAGGTAAGGGCCCCTTTTCTTATCGGCTCCAAAAGGCCATTAGCAATGGGTAACATCCTATCTGCTAAGCAAGCCCCACAAGTTCGGGCTTTCGCCGGTCTCCTAGACACTCACCGGTGTAAGATCTCTTTCAAACAGCTTCAAGTATATTGGGACCTTTTTCTCCCCTTTAATCTGTGGCTTACCACGTGTCGGCTCTGGGACCCGGACACCTATACTCGCCTTATAGATAGGGTCACTTTTGCTGTGGAGCAGGAAGGTAAAAGATTCCCTCCTGGCTTATTACAGGCAACATGAAGTCCACAAGAAATCTTGAAGGGTATAATCTATGATATGCTATATAAAAAAAGATTTAAAAGCAGCTATACCAAGAAAGTGGGAATTATGAGTCAACTGTAAATAAATTGTATGTTTCTGTTGATGTGTTGTAATTGTTCTGTGTTTGTCTGTCTGTTCGTTCAATGTCAACATATATTGTGATACCTCCGGATGGTAAATATAAATTACTAGAAATCTTTAAAAGAGCTCTATTCAAATGGCCAAAAATTAAATAAGCACTTATATTAATACTTAAGTTTATTATATTAATACATAAGTTTAAATGTTAATAAGATATCTACAATTAAAAAAAATTGTAAGTCTTAATTAACAAAATTAACTGTATGTCTTCATAGAAAGTTGTTCTTGCCTAGATTAAAATGAATAACTTATTTTTCTTCACAGGATAATATAAAGAATGTAAAACTTATATGAATATTAAAAAGGTTAAAAGTTTGTAAAAATGCTAACGGAAATGTAATAAGTTTTGCAAAAAGACGTATTTTGTCCTAAAGTAAGATGGCTAATTTTTCATAAACTCTTGAAATTTAATTTGCATGCGGCAAGTGTAAAAGGTATTGTGATAACTTTACGTAAGGGAATGTGCTCTGTAAAGATAAAATTTATCTTCAATAGTTTACATTAAGGTATTAAATGGCTAATTCCAAAAGGTCATTCTTAAATATATATATATAAAACTGAATTGATGATAATAATAATAAAAGGTAATTTTATAACAGGAAAGATTAACAGCAACCAAGCTCCCCTGCCAACTTGCTTTTAGGAAACAGTTTCTAATATTGCATGCTACTAAGTATTTAAAGAAAAGTTATTCTTAAGGAAACAGAAGATGATTTTGTCTTTGCAGCCATTGTCTATTTAGCAACACCCCTCGCTATCGGCCTAGCCACTGTTGCGCCGGACGATTGGAACCTTAAACAAAGACTCCTCCTCACTGTCATTTTCCTATCTATCGTTACTATATTTACTGCCCTCATTCTCCTTCGTTTATAAAGCAGTCTCCTACAAACCACAAAGCTTCTGTCTTAAACATACCATTCTCAACCCTATCCTCTAAATGATCTTCTCACTTCCCCCACAGCCTTTAATACTCTATTTCTTCCTCATAACCTTTGCTTTCTTGATAATATTTTCCGCCATCTGTCTAGCCGCTACCACCCCAGAAGATTGTAACCATGGCCCCCCATGCCGCCATCGCTCTCAAGCAGCTCCAGCCCTGCTAAACGTCCCGCAACCCGCTTTCCCCGGCCCGCGGCCTGCTTTCTAGCATCCAATAACGCTTCTGCTCTTGCCTCCCCATACTTCTGCGGAGCTTCCTCCTGTCTCGACCTCACTCCTCTTCTCAGCCATCCAAAGCGTCCTTTCTCGTCCCCCGCACCCCTCCTTTTTTTTTGCCTGAACCCCCACTGCGTTGCAGATTGGGCCGCCCCATGTCGGCCCGCCCCATTAACATCGGCCTCTCTCGCGCCCGTGAAGACTTTGGCCTTCTTATTGTCCTCGCCTACGTCTCCACCACTCCCGACGCTGCCGCCACCACCGTCGCAGGTGCCCTGACGCGACTTGTCCTCACCGCTGCGATCCTCCAGACCATCACACAGTCTGCCTCTACCGCTCTTCGCCGCCAAGAAGAGATCAACTACCTGTAACGCGCTGTCATCCTGGACTTTTAACAAGCAGATGGACCTTATAGCCACTGAGATCAACGAGAATTGGACATTGGCCACCCTTGCTTGCAACGGCAAGATACTGCCCCCCAAATTGTACAATTGTATCCCCGTCATACTCACCTCCCTCTTCAGCCCCGCTTCCCTCATTGCTTACTGCCTCTTGGGCCTCGGCTACTTGTTGCTGCTGCCATCCTGGCCCTTATTTGAAAAGAAGGGGGAAATGCGGTCACCCCTCGGGCTGAAGTGTGGTTTGCTGACCTGGCGGGGGAGCAGCCGCGGCAGGCCAAGCCGCTGCCCCCATAATAGGGTGGCTGGTCGGACTCACCGCCACCCCTGAAGGAAGCTCGGCATGGGCGCAGAGTGCCCTCGGGTCTCCCCTTCTCAGCGGCCATGCTTCCGCGGCTGCCCCTCCTCCCTGATGGCGCCACACGATGCCTTGTGGGGCGGCACCCTTCTTCTTTCTCCCTGCGCAGGCGCAGGGCGGAAAATTCCAGTCTGCCCTTTTCCCCTCCCCCGACAGCAGCAACAGCCAGGTGTGGGCGGAAAAATCCAGCCCGCCCTTTTCCCTTCCCCCGACAGCAGCAACAGCCAGGCGTGGGCGGGAAACTCAAGTCTGCCCTCCACCCCAGCAACAGCAGCCACCAATCCCTAAACCCTGCCCCTTCCCCCAGCAACAGCAACAGCCAATCCCTAACCACCACCCCTCCCCCGTCCAGTACCGCCCACTGACCTTTCGCCGGCAACCAATCAGAACAGGGCATGGCTTCGACCAATCAGCCTTCCCCAGCCCCTATAAAACTGTTGCCTCTCCCTCAGTAAAGTGGACTTGCGTGTTTACCTTGTCTCCGCGGTAGTTCTTCTGCCGTGCGCCCTCCAGTCCTGAGAGCCCCCGACAAGGGCCTGGTCTCCCTTGTCCCCAGTTCGTCGCCTGCTTCTCCGGGCGACCCCTTCGTCGCCGGCTTCGCCGGGCGACCCCGTCAGCCGAACCGCGCAACCCCTTGTGAGACCGATCCCTCGTCTGCTGCCGGACCGATCCCTCGTCCCAGGTGGGACCGACCCCTCGTCCCAAGCGGGACCGACCCCTCGTCCGCAGCCAGACCCCACCTCTACCGACCGAGCAAGCCGCCGCAGTGGGAACATAGCATGGCAGGGAACGTGGCAAGGCGGGGAACATAGCATGGCAGGGAACGTGGCGTGGTGGGAACATAGTGTGGTAGGGAACGTGGCAAGGCGGGGAACATAGAGTGGTAAGGAATGTGGCGTGGTGGGTAACGTGGCATGGTGGGAAACATGGCGTGGTGGGGAACACGGAGTGCTGAGCCCTCGAGGGGTGAGTTTTGAGGACAGAAGAGCAGCGAATGCTGTGGGGCAGCTGGGGATGCACTGACGAGATCCAATGAGAGGAGGCGGTGGCGGGCACACTCAGTGACTAGACCCCTGGCCGAGCTGCACAGCCCTGCCTCCAGGGTGCCCCAGCAAGCCACGCTTGCACGGCTGCCACCCTCAACAGTCCCCTCATCCTTCCGGGTGGGAGCAGAGGGCCTGGGGGAGGCGGCCCTGCTGGAGGCTGGGCTCGACTTGTCCACGTCCGTCTGTCCTGGAAACCATGGGTGACTGCTGGTCCTACAGTGGGGGTGGGGGACACTGGCAGTCCCCTCCTCTCCCATCACCCAGCAGCATCTCAGGGCACTGGTGCAGGCCACCCCCTCTTCAGAGGGAATAATTCGGTGCCTGGCTGGGGGGCTCCCCGGTGCTGCAGACCCTGTTTGCAGAGGCCTAATTACCTTCCCCTGGGGGGAGCAGACTGGATGGAAAGCAGCACGGCAGCAGCAGTTAGAGCTGCAGGGACCCAGCCAGGGGCTCCCGCAGGACAGGGGGGGCGGGGTGAGGAACCTCCAGGCCTCGCGGTCCCCACACACGCATCTGGCTGCACAGTCTTTCCCTGGAAAAGGGATTGGGGAGCTGTCCCTTTCGCTTTTGTGACCAGGTCCCTGCCTCCTGCTTGGGGCGGGGAATTGACGGAATGAGAACTGATTCATTCTGTTTCCATCTGCAGCAGTGGGCATGGGGTGATGTAACTCAGTTTCTACCTTAGATCATTGTTTTAATCTCGTACTTAAGCACCATCATTTAATTTGTGTATCTAGCTGGAAATACTGATTTTCAGAGGCATTTATTCTACGCATTATGTAAAATCCTACTTGTACCGTACTGCAGCCGGGTTACTTGGTGGCTTCAAATAACCTCCAGCTGGCTCCATTTTTTCCTTGTTTCCTGTTTGCGCCCACATGTCATGGCAGCTGTGGCCCTCAGTGACTTCTCTGTGGAACTGGGAGGTCCCCGTGGCTGTCGTGAGAAACGTGGTGCTGGCAGATGATTTGTTGGAAGGCACAGGGCCTGGAAAGCAGCATTCGCTTTGCTCGGTTTCCATGACCCCAGACTTGGAGTATGTGATCTAGACTTAATGCGTTTTTTAAAAGCTGGTGAAATAGCAGAGTCACGGCTTGACCAGAGGTCAGGAATCCTGCCAGCGCCTCCAGGCACCTGTTTGCAGGCACCAGCTTGGGGAGAGCGGGCAGGCGAGAGCAGATGGGTGCGGGTTTGTTTGGATGCAGCGGCCCACAGAGGCTCCTGAGGTGCAGGGGCAGCTCCTCAGCTTCCGCACAAACCAGACTTGCTTCTGTGAGGGCGCCCAAACCTGCACCAGGGCTGGGCCCCCGGGGCCCCTCGGGGACACAACAGAGTGAGCATGCTGCCCCCTGGTGGCAACCTCCAGTGGTGGCACAAGAGGCGCTTTCAGTCAGGTGCATTCAAAAGTCCCTCCTGCTCTTTTAGAGGCACTAAAGGAGATGACTGCCATCCTCCTGTTGCATGGAAATGACCACGCAGGGACCCCCTTCATCCTGCTGTCCTCCAGAACAGACCCCATGCTCAGACCCCACAGCCCGACCCCTGCCTGCCACCAGGAGCTGCCCTCAGCTCGAGGACAGCCTGGAGCTGACCCTGCTGGGGAATCTGTGCCACTGACAGCAGCAGTCAGGGCTCAGAGTAACCGAGAACAGGGGTCCACCTTCCACCTTAGGGTGCTGGGAGGAAGGGGGGCAGAGAGGGGAAGGGAGAGGATGGGGGAGGGAAGGAGCATAGGGAGGACCCAGGAGGGGGAGGGGAAGGGGGAGGACAGACAGTGGGAGGGAAGGAATGGGGAGGTGGGGCAGGGACAGCAAGGGAGGGGAGAAAAGAAGAGAGGGAGAGGACAGGAAGGGAGAAGGAAGGGAGGGGAGATGAGAAAGTGGGAGGGAGGGAGGAGGGGGACGGGGAGAGGGGAGGAGAGGGAAGTAGGGAGGGAGGGAAGGGAGAGGAAGGGAGAGAGGCAAAAAGCTGCACAAAAATTAAGACGGGCCCCTGCCCCTCCTAGCGCACTTCCTGCCCCTCGTAGCACACCCTCTCGTTGCATTCCTAAATGCATTGAAGGAAATGGCAGCCCCACCCTGCAGACTTCTACCTTAAACCTGTCCAAAATAAATTTAAATAACTGAACTTTGTCTTCAATAAGCACTTGTAACTATAGCAAATGACACAAATATCTGCTCATGTGATGGCCTTAAGTGCATAAGTGCCCACTCACGCACGTGCACACATGTTCTGATTGTCTAGACCAGTGGTCTCACCTGGTGGTGACTGTCCCCCAGGGAGCATGTGACAAAGTGTGGAGACTATAGTGGTCATGACTGGAGGGCACACCACACCCCCCAGTGCCCGGGCTCCCCTCACCCCCAGGGCCCGAGCCCCCCAAGGCCTGTGGCTGCTTGTCCCCTGTCGGTGAGCGGGGGGCAGCCGGGGCCCAGAGCTGATGAGGGAATAAGCGAACATGGCAAAGCCCCGGGCAGCCCCCGAAGCAGCTGCCTTCCAAGGGCCTCCCCTCTGCAACCCCCCAGTGGGGCGGGGCTGGGAGCGGCCCGCTCTGTGGAAGGATGCCACGTGGACCCACTCGGGCTTCTGAGGAAAGGATGCCCCTGGATGGTCCCCTTGTGCCTAGAGGTTTCTGTGCACTCGCTGTTGTGTCTGCAATTTCCTTCTTCCCAAAGCCTCCCTGTGGCCTGTCATGCATGGCACATGGCTGCGCTAACATGGAGGCATGGGGAAGGGGCCTGTAAGTCTAAAGTGTGAAACCTCAGCGGCTCCCTTTTCACTTTCTGCCACTTTTCTGTGCGCAGTCACCGCTGGATATGGGAGTGTTGCGAGGGTGGCTTTCCCGGGCGGTGGCTGACGGCTGTCCAGGCAGGGTTCTCAGTGATGCCGTGGCAGGAGGCACAAGTGGATTTTAGGAGAGCCCTTTGCGTGTGCATTTCACTACTCAGAAAATGAGCATGAAATACCAACACGGAAGCAAATTGCCGTCTCCCAGTATCTAACTAAATGAGCCAGAATTGGCTCCGAGAAGCAGAAACAGGTCCTGCAGGGCTGCCCGCTCCCCCCACCCCCAGGCATATGCCAGAGCAGCCTTGAGCCCCATTTCCTCCCCTCCTGTGGGGTAGCGTGCTGGGCCTTTCAAAGGAGAGCTTGAAAAGAGCCTCTTTGAGTTGGAGCTGGAAAGGCTCTGGAGTTCAATTTTGAAAGGACGGTCCCCGTCAAATGACAGAAGCACTACAGCCCTGTGGCCCGGCCCTGCATGGTGTACAGTCTGCCTGGCCCCACACAGCTTCTGGGGCAGCATCTGCTCACCTGGGAACCACCACTGGGTCTCCATCGGGTCGGCCCTCCTCACCACCTTCCTGGGAAGTCAGACTTACAGGCCCTGGTTTAAACAATGGGGCATTCACTCATCCCCATCATTCTTAATGTCCCCAGACTCCCACCTGAGGAGAAGGAGGGGTGGTGGCCCTGGGGCTGTCCTGAGTGGCACAGGATCCAGTGAACTCAGATGCTCGCTGTCGCCAGGAGAACTGGTGAATCCATTGCCATTTCATGGGCACCCCACTTTCCTTGAAGCTTTCCTCTGGTGTCTTCTGGTTTGAAGAGCCCTGTCTTGGGCAAGTCCGCCCTTCCAGCCCTTCAGCTGTCCCTGTCGTGCAAGAACAAAGCCCCCAAAATCTCCCCTCTATAAATGGCAGATGGACGAGGGGTGAAAGCCAGGCAGGGATTCTTCAGGAGAATGAATAGCTGTGTTATTTAGAGCCCCAAGCCCAGCCAGGCCCCCGCTCACCTTGCCTTCTCTCCCCTGTGCCCACCTCACTTGGCTGCAGCTCAACAGCCTTCCTCTTTTAACTTCCACATCGATCCTGCATTTCCCTATTGGAGTTACCCACCCAGCATGGCATGCCACCCAGACTGGAATTCTTTGCTGTGACCTGAGTCTCTGTCCCATCTGGGCTCCCCCAGCCCCCCATATTGCTGTGTGGGGCTCCTGAGGGACCCTTCTTGGCTGGTGCCTGCACCAGCCCTGCCCCATCCTCATGAGGTGAATGAGATGCCAAAGATGTCCCACTCTTCAGCAGAAAATCAGCATAAAGGCACATGTCCTATCTCCAGAGTGACCTGGCTGTCCCCAGGTGTGGGTCCAGAACCTCACTTGGGAGTGGCCCCTCTCCAGATGGACCCCTCTCATTTATCCAGCAAGTGTTTGCTAAGCACCTGCTCTGGGCTGCACACCATGCAAGGCGCAAACAGCCTTGGGCCTGGCACATAGTAGGCTCTAAACATTTGCCCAGTGATTGTGGAGAGAGCCCAATGGCACTCAGGCTCCATGCCCCTGGACTGGTTTTGCAGTGGACTGGGGTAGGGTGTGGCACATCTTGACTCTCAAAAATGACATCAAGAAGCTCATTCCTATCAAAATGCTGCTGGAGGAAGCCTAAGAGCACTAGAGCAGGCTCCTGCAAATGGAAAGAGCACATGATGGTCACTGAGCACAGACAAAGCCCCATCAGTGCCTGGCCAGGCCTCAGCCTCCCAAGGCCTCAGTAGATACTGGTGACCTCTGCCTGGTGCATTCTGCTTTCTTTGCATTCTGCCTTCTTGGTCTTCCAGACTTCTCCTCAACTTTCTTTCCAAATCTCTGAGACTGCACCTAGCCACAGCTAATTTCTCAACTGTGCCAAATTGGCCTCAAGGCAGAGGACTCTTGGGCAAGTGTTGACCATGAGTTGGCTCAGGGTTCCCAGTGTTTTCTGTATCCTGAATCCTCGTTATCACCACGCACATCCACGATCACCATGGAAGGACAACAGAGAGTGCAGAATGCATTGGTAGAGAAGAGTGTGCAATGAAGGAGAAGGTGCTGGCAAGGAAGAACACAGAGGCAAAGAGGAACCATGTGGTGAAGAAGAGCAGCAGAGAAGAGCATGCTGGTGAAGAAGAGTGCACCCACGAAGGAGAATGTGCCAGTCAAGGAAAGCACACAGTGGAAAGGAGTAGATCAGCTCATAGATGCCCTCACCTCTGCCCACAGCTCATTGGACAGAACTAGTCTCATGCCTTATTCTAGGGGACCAAGAATCAGTCTTCTCTGTGGACTCAGAAACCAAGGAGAAGTGCATACTGGTGGAGCTCCATAGTGCTGTCACTTCCCCTGCCCCTTCACTCAGCTTTCCATGCCTTTCCCTTTTCCCTGATGACCTGAAGTCCAGAGTAGCCCAGCCAAGAGGAGGGGATTGGGTCGCAGCAGGTAGAGAACAAACTAGAGGAAGGGCAGGGTATGCTTTGGATTCTGCATACCCCAAAACCCAGGCCTTCGCACTTTGGAGTGCTAACTAACTTTTAGGAGAGTACTTTCTGAAGTTCCCATCTGCTTGTCACCGAGAAAGATACGTGGCACAGAGTGCACACTCAAGAAAGATGGAAGGGTGGGCAAATGAAGGACTATCCTCCAATTTCAGAAACTGCTCTTATAAAGATCTTGCATTTGGTGGTGCCTGTAAATCACCTTTAGTGAAAGGAAAAAGTTACATGAAAAGACATAAAATTCAGCGAAAAATGTATCAGTTAATATGGTACTCATGTTATGGAAGTTGGGGCCATGTTCTAAAATATTCATGACACCATTTAGAGCTGTGTTTGACATGAGAGACTGCAGAATATAGGAGAATAAATCCACCAAACTAATTTATGGAAAATGTATTCATCTGTCATCAGTGAAAAGCATGACATAGTTTCAGCTTCTGGTCTTGGGGTTTTGGTTTGGTTCAGTAATTCTTACCAGGAGCATTCTGTGCACCAGGCAAAATGCAGGGTGCTGTGACTGGCACCACAGACAACTGGGGGTGGGTTCCCTTGCCCCGAGGCAGAGCTCATAAAGCTGTCATTGAGGAGAGATGACTGTTCCAAAGGACCCTTGTCAGTAGCTCTCTCTGGCTTCTCATATCTGACTTGGGATAAGGTTTTCTAGATCTTTGATGGAATCCAGCTGGTTCATAGGGGCTCAGCATGCTCAATGCATCTTCAAGACCAGAGACAGTGCCAGTAATTTTAATTCTCTTGGCAGCCCTGGTTTGCCCGGATTAGTGGCTCCCCACCTCATGATGAAGCTGACTGGGTGCTCTGTAAAGGTAGGAACCAACAAATGGGACATTGGGTTGAAAACTCCTCCCACCCTTGAAGCCCTCAACCTCCTCCACTTTCCGACTCTGTTCCCTCATAAGCCCGTCAGAAACCGAAGAATGGGGTGGGAGGAAAAATGTAATGGGCTCCCTTCACTGACTAAAATAGCTCACTAGCTGCCATTTTACCCAGGTGCCCAGAAAGTTTTGGGAGGGAAACTGTTCATGTCTTTTCTACCCTTCTGCAGAAAATAATTTGAACCCCCCACTCATCATTAATTCTGTGCGCATTGGCTCTGGTTGTTAATAATCAAAATGTAGAATTCTGGTCATCTGCTGCCATCCAACTGAGAGAGAGGTGTTATGTGTGTGCTAATGGATAGAGAATGTTTCTGAGACTGAACACACCAACAGAAAAATAAGACGCGGGAAAGTTACACCTCTCAACACCAATGGAATTCCTGATGGAATTCCTGATGGGCTTCAGCCCAGGTGGCAAGCATCGCTCTGCTGCTTCTTTATTTCTGTGATTGCCATGTGGTGTGTGTTTCTCTATTTTTAGTAAGCATACTGGTTAGTTTTGCATCATTTCTCAAAAAAATTCAATAAAACCCTGAAAAGTACAAAAACACAGTACACACTGAGGTGCCCACCACCCAGAATTAATAGATGCTAATATATTATCATATTCACTTCAGATTTTTTATAAAGAAATAACAACATTATGGAAAAGGTGACATTCTCTCTATCCCCTTACTTTTCCAGAAGCAACATTTTTGACTGTGGCCCCTCTCCAGGCCATGTTTTTGTACTTCTTGGGTGTATACATATATATAAAGTATGCTGTTTATATAGACTTGTTAAAAATCTGTGTAAATGAGATCACACCTGTATTAGGCAGCCAACGGGGTGCTGATGTAAAATACCAGAAATTGGTTGGTTTTTATAAAGGGTGTTTATTTGGGTCAGGAGCTTGCAGTTACCAGACCATAAAGAATAAGTTACTTCCCTCACCAAAGTCTATTTTCACATGTTGGAGCAAGATGGCTGCTGATGTCTGTGAGGGTTCAGGCTTCCTGGGTTCCTCTGGGCTCAGCTCTTCTGTTTCCTCCACAAGGTCAGCTGTAGACTATGAGGTTCTCCAGGCTTTGCCTCTCTCCACAAGGTCAGCTGTAGACTATCAGGCAAACAGCTCTGTCTCTTTCCCTGGGACTACAGCTTCAGCATCAAACTCCAACATCAAAACTCTAACCCCTTGTAGGGTGGGGACTCAATACCCTAATCATAACTCAACCATGACCAGGTACAGGTCAGATTACAAGCATAATCCAGTATCTATTTTTGGAATTCATAACCATGTCAAACTGCTACAACACCATATCATTCTGTAGCTTAGCATTTAATACTTAATGTTTTTTTGTTATTTTTGTTGTTTTGTTTTGGTTTTTCTTAGGAAATATTGGGAATCGAACCCAGGACCTCATACATGGAAAGCAGGTGCTCAACCACTGAGCTACATCTGTGCCCACTTAGTGTTGATTTTGCGATCTCTCCTCATTGATACATATTAATCTGGTTCATTTTAAAGCAGCTGTCATTCAAATGAAATTGCAACAATATATTCTCTATCCTAAGGATTTTGGGTCTTGTATGGACATTTCTACTTCTCACCAATATTTAAACCTTTCTTCATCAGGGCATCTGAAAGGATCGTTCTGCCTTGCCTCTTAAAGCTAAGTATAGCCTGCAGCTTGCTTTGCCCAATGATATGTGAGTGGAAATGATATGTGCCACTTCATTTAATTAAATGCTGAAGCACTTGATTCCTCATGTAAGCTTGTCCAGGACCCTCTTTCCCACAAGGAGACCCATAAAAGCAAAGCAGCTTGGAACGCTGAGCCAACACCCTCAGGGCAGCTGGTCTGGAATGTTGCCCAGACCTACACCAGACTTTATCTAAGCTGGAAATAAACTTTTATTGAGTGATCCTTCTAAGATTTTTTGGGGGTTGGTTGTTAGTGCAGCAAAACCTACCCTATCCTGACTAATCAAAGTTGGTTCCAATTTTTTGTTATTACAAAATGTGCAGTGCTAGGCTTTTGTGTGCTCCATGTGTTTGTGTCTCTCTGGTGCTATTGGCTGGACATACAATTGTTAGGCCAAAGGGCAGCTGCATTTTCAACCTGCCCTCCTGGTGTGGCTAACAGGCTGTACTGGTTTACACTCACACTAGTGCAGGAAAGAGCTCAGCACTTGGTATTTTAGACTTTGAATTTCATTGATTTAATTTGCAATAGATAAACTCTTCAGCAATACAGTGTAAGCTTGGAGCCTCCAAAGTATTAGAGTTTTCCATGTAATCAAAGTAATATATCTTTTAATGAGGAAAAATCATTTGGCACACAAGAAAGGAAAACTCTTTGTGTTGGAAAACAAGAAACACACAAACACCTAACAACTGAGTAAAGTTTTGGAATATTTATAATTAGAAAAGCTTAAAAGTATTTTTTTCCTTTAATAAATGACTTGCATTTTAAGAGTAATCAATGTGCTCTGTCCTTGTGATTACCAGATGAAAAAGTTGGAATGTTGCATTGGCCCTTCAGAAGCATTTGGCAAGACTATAAATGATGTTTGAAGTTCCCTGTGATTTGGAAAAGAGACAGTTTCTTTTGTTAGTTAAAGTTTGGATGGCAGCAGCCTTTGGTTAAGTGATGAGAATGTTGCTAAATTCACTAATGCCACTTAGGTCTGCAAATTCTGCAACCTTAATAGGTTTCATTTGTCACTTACGACATTACCAAGCCAAGCAATATTTTCTAACTTCAGTTATAAAAATTAAATAAAAATAAAACTGCGGTCACCCCTCGGGCTGAAGTGTGGTTTGCTGGCCTGGCAGGGGAGCAGCCGCGGCAGGCCAAGCCGCTGCCCCCATAATAGGGTGGCTGGTCGGACTCACTGCCACCCCTGAAGGGAGCTCGGCATGGGCGCAGAGTGCCCTCGGGTCTCCCCTTCTCGGCAGCCATGCTTCTGCGGCCGCCCCTCCTCCCGGATGGCGCCACACGATGCCTGTGGGGCGGCACCCTTCTTCTTCTTTCTCCCTGCGCAGGTGCAGGGCGGAAAATTCCAGTCTGCCCTTTTCCCCTCCCCCGACAGCAGCAACAGCCAGGCGTGGGCGGAAAAATCCAGTCTGCCCTTTTCCCTTCCCCCGACAGCAGCAACAGCCAGGCCTGGGCGGGAAACTCAAGTCTGCCCTCCACCCCAGCAACAGCAGCCACCAATCCCTAAACCCTGCCCCTTCCCCCAGCAACAGCGACAGCCAATCCCTAACCACCACCCCTCCCCCGTCCAGTACCGCCCACTGACCTTTCGCCGGCAACCAATCAGAACAGGGCGTGGCTTCGACCAATCAGCCTTCCCCAGCCCCTATAAAACTGTTGCCTCTCCCTCAATAAAGTGGACTTGCGTGTTTACCTTGTCTCCACGGTAGTTCTTCTGCCGTGCGCCCTCCAGTCCTGAGAGCCCCCGACAAGGGCCTGGCCTCCCTTGTCCCCAGTTCATCGCCTGCTTCTCCGGGCGACCCCTTCGTCGCCGGCTTCGCCGGGCGACCCCTTCAGCCGAACCGCGCAACCCCTTGTGAGACCGATCCCTCGTCTGCTGCCGGACCGACCCCTCATCCCAAGCGGGACCGACCCCTTGTCCCAAGCGGGACTGACCCCTCGTCCAGAGCTGGACCGACCCCTCGTCCGCAGCCAGACCCCACCTCTACCGACTGAGCAAACCGTCGCAAAACAACAAAAAAGCTGACAACACATTTGTGATTTTTTGGGGCCTAGACAAGCCAGTTGAAGGATTTTAAGTAAGGGTAAGTGGAATGACCAAATTACCCACTCAGCAAAGCTGCTGTAAAAGCTTATGAAATAACAGCTTTCAAACACTGCCTTCCTAAATACTCTGTGATTACCAGTGATCTTGCAAGTGTCAATTGGCCGTTTGTAATGTTTACTTCACAGGGTCTGGTACCTTCCTAGCCCTAAAGCTGCCTTGGGGAAGGCAAACAGCCTTTTATCCCAACTGGAGCTGAAAGAGCAGCAGCTTCTCGGTCCCCTTCTCTGTGGAAGCAGCAGGAGCCTGGCCTGCCTTCCCTCCACCAGCAGGAGGGTGCACTTCTTCGAAAGAGCTGGAAGGAGCATGGTGGGCCACCTCGGAGCTGGCCACGTGAGGGTAGCCAGGATCTGGGGTTTCCTGGCCCTCTGCATGCCCCACACCTGGCCCCTGGTGGAATGGAAGGTCCCATGAAACAGGGCATCATCCTGCTCAGTGGCGGTTTCCTTAGACCGGTGGTTCTCAATCCCCGAGGGACATTTGGCAGCACCTGGGGACTGTTTGCTGTCACCATTGGGTGGGTGGGACTTGCTGCTGGCATCAGGTGGGGAGAACCCAGGATGCTGCACATAGTCCTTCAGGGCATGGAATGACCCTGGCCCCAGATGGCAGCTCCCCCGGCATGCGCCGCCCCAGGTCCCTGAGTTTTCTGTGAAAAAAGGGCATCCAGAAGCTTTAAGGTGCAATGGCTTTTACTTCTTAAATGGCTTGTGTGAGGTCACCATGGAAGGAGGAGGGGCAGCGTCTCGGGGGACAGTGGTGCAGTCATGTCTGGGAATTCGATGTGCTGAAGGAATTCAATGAGCAGATAAACAGGGAACGCCAGCGGGCTCACTCAGCAGTCCATGCTGCTGGCTCTGGGGACAGAAGCAGCCACCCCGCTGTCCTGGGTAAGAAGCCGTGGCTGCTGTGGAAGGTGGAGCCCACACGTACCGCGCCATCAGGTCCCACGCTCACGCCCAATGAGGCTTCGCAAACAGAAGGCGCCTGGCGAGTGTCACGCTCTGCTGGGTGACATCAGGGCCATGTGGCCATTGATTGCTCCCATGAGCTACTGAGGCTGTTTAGGAACACCACGCCATCTCTCACCTTAAAAATTGCACTTAGAGTGCTAAAGTGATGGCCATGTCCATCAAGTATACTTTGGGGAAAGGGCATGAATTTCATGAAATGCCCATTAACATTTCAAAATACTGCCGGGATGAAGATCACCGTCTTGGGTGACCGGTCCATGCTCAGTTTCGTCTCTCCTGCTTTCGCACACCCACAGGGGCCGCAGCCATCCTCTGTTTCCTGGATGTCCATGGGAAGGACCTGGCGGGCCACTTGGTCTTCTCATCCAGGGGCTTTCCCAGCGCTGGCACCTGATACGAGGTCACTGCCTGGGTGCCCACATCTCTCCCAGGCAGGACCCCCATCCTCCTCCTTTTTGTAAAGGCCAGCTGGCCAAGCTGCTTTCCTTGTCGTGGTCACTGGAAAAATTCTTTTCCCTTGTCAGCCTCCATTGTCTGGCTGTCGGAGCCTTTGGCAGAGGCACCAAGATTGAAACTTGTCCTTGGAGACTTGTGCCATTCTGGCTTGGTACTAACAGGCAGGGGACGTGGGCTTTGTTCCACACATAATGCCGTGTGCGGGTGTGTGTGTGTGTCACAAGGAGACGTGAGCCTCGGACGTTCATGCTTTGTGGGATCAGCATGCAAAGGGTTCCACGTGCTGCTACCCAGCATGAGTTCCAGCTCTCTGTGACAAAGCAAAGTCTCTCGCCACATAGCTGAGTCACCCAAAGTGCTCCAAAGTCCTGCACAACTCCAAGGCAATTTTTTACCCAAAAATCTAGGGAGATATATGTGTGTGTGTGATAATCTAGGTACACATGTGTGTGTTTTCTCTCTCTGCTGCAATAGAGAAGATACTGAATGTGTGAACACAGAGCTGGTGGCATGATTTACATGCTGCACCCAGTCTTGGATATGAAATACAGGAAGAAATTCATCAGCAGGACCCAGGGAAACTTTGCTTTCAGGGGGATAAACATCTGATTGTGAAATGCCAGCTGGAATATGCTGGCGGGGTGGGGTGGCGGTCTTCATGCCCAGGGTGTCCTTCAGGGGCTCTGCTGAAGGCCACCTGCCCCTGCAGAGCTGTGTGCAGTCAGGTGTGAGCGCGAGCCAGGCTCTCTCCTCTTCCCCCCAGTGTGCACCTGCTAAGACCGCATGGAGGACTTGGAGAGGAGGCTCCGGCCTGGCTGTTGGGATGCTGTGAACAGAGGTCACTTAGCAAGCCAGGGGCATGCGAGCCCCCCACCTCTTCTCTGAGCCCCCTGCCTCTCCTCCAAGTCGGCCTTGTCAGCGCTGATGGCACTGGTCCCTGCACTCACACACGGTGCATTCAGCAAATGCTTGCTGGGCATTGTCAGGTGGCTGGCAGTCTGACATGACAGGACAGACATGCTCGCTACCCAGCAGGCCTTGGAAGCTCTGAGCAGCCTTTGCTGACCCTGCCGGGCTGGGTGAGACCCCTGCCAGGTCTCTCAGATCCCCCAAAGGGGAATGGCTTCTCTTCAGGGCAGTCCCTCCATTGAGTTCGCAGCCCCACGCCTTTCAGGTGCCTTCCCTCTGGCTGGCGGCAGTCGTGCAGCTGGGTGTCTTCGTGGCTGTGTGTGGCCGGCCCTCTGTCTTTGATTCCCCATTCTTTGAAACACTCTAGTCCAGGACTATCTACAGAACCATTTAAAGTAAGGAATGTTCTGGAACATTTGTTACTATAGCTGGGAAGAGGAGCAGCATCTCCTCATCCCAGGGTCTGTCTTGGTGGATTTTGCCAATTGGCCCTTCAGTTTTCACAGGGGCTGCTAAAATTGCTCCATGGCTGGGTCACAAAGCTGGGATGGATGACCTGTGAGGGTGGTGGAGAAGACCTCACTAGAATAGCCCTGCCGGCCCTGGGACCCCTCAAAAGCAGGGTTGTCTCTGTGCCATTCTGGGGGAAAAACGGGATTCAAAACATGCATGGAGGCTGTGATGACACCATTGGTAAAATTATGGCCACAAATAAAAGGCTCGAAGAGCGATACCAGGTGGCTGCTGCCCTCTGGGCTGGGGCAGGGCAGGGAGGAGAAGGGGGGGGCGCATACCGTGCTCAGCACCTGGCTCTGCAGCTGCAGCCCCTCGAGCCACAGGCCGGCCTCCTCAGTGCTCGGTGCTCCCAGCAGAGGCCACGTGGCCCCAGAGCGGAGCGCATGTGCAGTGTGACCTCTGGGGGATGCTTGCCTGTGCTGGCTCCTGGCATGGTCAGGGCTGGTACCCAGAGAATTGGGATGGGCAGGGCATGGGCACGAGGCCAGCGAGGTGGCCTGGGGGTCCCAGGCCGGAGGTGGGGAGGAGGCGCTGTGCACCCTGCGGTCTGAGGCTGAGGCGTGCTGCGGGGATCATGCCTTGTCCATTCTGGTGGCCCACAGTGGGCATGCTCCCTGGGTGATTCCAAAGGGGCTGGAGACAGAAGAGGTCCACTGGCCTCACAAGCTGGAGGTTCAGCCAGAGGGCGCAGACTTTTCTGCCCCTCTTGTTACAAGGAAGGACAAACGGGGACATTTGGTAGTCAGGTGACTTAGGTGTGGGTCGCTGGCGCCAGCTCGGATCGCTCCTCTCCTGTTCCTATCAACACTGCCAGGCTGGCCAGCTGCATTTGGGCCACGTGGACATCAGTTAGTCACTGGGGACTCCAGCAACTTGGGGCCAGGTCCCCAAGTGCTGCAAGCGGCCAGTCATCCAGTATGAGGGTGACAGGCTGGAAAGCAGCCCTCTGCTCCCTCTGGCATGGCTGGAGGGAAGGTTGATTGGACAGCTGGAAACCTGCTCCTGGCTGATGTCAGTGTCCCCACAAGCAGGACTGGGTCATGGGCAGGGTCTCATTCCCCACTCTCCTGTGGGGTCCCTGGTGCTTTCTAAGTGGGGAGGAGGGGCACCTGCCTGTGAGGATTAAAGGACTGTCCCTGCTAGGGGCTGGAGCCGGGCCTGGCTGGGGCGCTCAGTGTCATCTCACTGAGTGGAAGCACTCAAAGTGGAAGCTTCTCACTTTTCCTAAACCAGCAGAACCTAAGAAAGCCACCCCCCCCCCACCCCCGCTGACTGCCGGCGCGGTGCCTACTCATCACAGATCTGGAGTTAGTCCCATCTCCGTCTCGTAGAGAGAGGCTCGAGCCTCGGAAGGCCGAGATTCCCGGGCGGCGGCGCAGGGGCACTGCGACGTGGCTGGATGATCTTTGAATACTCATTACAGAGGACCAAGGAGGTGAAGGGAAGTGCTCATTCTGTTACTAAGTGAGTTTCTCTTCCATGAGATAAAGCAGAGGCCCTAGAGACGGCAGGACCCTTCAAGTCGGACCTCTCTCCGTGAGGCCCTATGGCTCAATGTGACCCAAAGTCACTCATGGTGGCGACTTGACCAGCTGCCTCTTAAACTGTTCACGTCTCACAGAGTGCAGGTGAGGCCAGATATGAAGTCATAGCAGTGCCAGTCTCCTGAGCCTGATGGTGCTACCCTGCTAAGTGCTGCTTTACAGAGTTGCCTGGAAGTGCGGCCTGCATCCTGGGCAGCACATACTCCTCACTCTGGAGTGCAGTTTGATCCCCTAGCCTCCCCACCTGGGCTTCTAGAGCCTCCTGAGCCCACTCTGTGCTTCAGCACGAGGCTGGAAAGAGGCCGCAGCTCCTCACATGGGACTTTTGTCCTGATCAGGACCATGGTTGGCTCTAGGGCCCTTTGTGGCCACTGCCACCTCCAGCCTAGGGCAGACGGCACAGCCGGAACCCATATCTGCCTGGGGGCAGTCAGGTGCACCCTCACCACAGGCAGTCGCCTCACCCCTGGCGTCGAGAGGGGGGGGGGCCAGGGGACTAACTAGGAGAGAAGTAAAGCAGGGCTGGGAGTGCGCAGCCGGCGGGTCTCAGGTTAGCTGTGTGGAGTTGGAGGATGATGCAGCTTGGGCCGGAGAGGAGGAGGGAGGAGAGGAGGGGCACACTGCATCCCGCCTGTGCCTCGCCAGTCCTCTCCAGCTCCCAGTTCTGCATCCCTGAGTCTTAGAGTGAAGCTGTCCAGGGGACTGTCAGACGTGTGGTTCCTGCACCTTCCCTCTAGCTTAGCTACTGCACTATTCGCTCTCCTTTGCTGTGTTGTGACTTGAAAATTTCTTCAGGGACTGGCTGTTGTTACCTCTGTCAGAAGATCGCACAACCTCACGGGGCAGGTGATCAGGAGGCAGGGCTGGAAATTAATCTGGTAGACCCTGGTGGAGAGTGGTCAGCGGAGGCATAGCCTGAGGGGGCAAGGGAGGTCAGGAGGGCCGTTGTGGCCGTGGGAGCTGGGGCAGGTCATCCTCCCCATCACGGTCGTGGAAGCCGGGAAAGGTCGTCCTCCACGCAAGACCTTGGTCAAGGACCCACACGCCCAAGGTGCACAGGGTTGTCCTGGTTCAAGTCCTTTGAGGACCCTAGGAAATTATGTTCTTAAGCTAACCCATTCCTGTGCATGTGAGAATATTTATGTTTAGATTCAGGTAAGGGACCTTTTGATTAGATCATGATGATGGGATCACTTTAGTTATGGCCTTTGATTAGATTGCAGGGCCCAGGGTGAATCTTAATCCTTTTACTGAAATCTAATATAATTGGAGACACACAGAGAAAGAGAGCTGTGATGTGTTTACCCTGCCATGTGAGAGGACTCCAGGATCACCTGCAGCTGCAGAAAGAGAGAAACCCTGAGAGGCTGAGAGAGGCTGGAGTCAGCAGAGCACCTTGAAGTGAGGAGCAGGAAAGTCGCACCATGAGCCCATCCCACAGCTGAGCTCGCGGGACAGTGAGGCTGGAGGCAAGGCAGGGGCCCCAGCGGCGATGGCCTCCCTTGTGCCTTGCCACATGGCAGGTCTCCAGGTCTGAAGCGGCCCACCCTGGTGGGAAAGCTGCTCTGCTGGTGCCCTGATCTGGGCATTTCACAGCCTCAGAACTGTAAGCTTTGACCCCAGTAAATTCCCATTACAAAAGCCAACCCATCTCTGGTATTTTGCTCCCAGCAACTTTCAGAAACTAAGGCAGGTGTGTCACACCATCTGGTGGTGGCTGCTCCCAGGGTCTCAGGGTCAGTTCTGGAGAGTTCTGGAAAGCCAGGTGTCCCTCCGGCTGGAGTTGTCGGTCACTCCTCTCTGCCACTCCAGAGAGCTGCCTCACCTGTGAGTGTGGAGAATCGACTCAGGGTGGCGGCGTGTGGGCTGGGCTGAGCAGAGTCACAGATTTATGCGGGGCTCTGGTGCCCACCCCAGTCCCCCACATGCTGTTTAAAGAACATTTTATTATAAAAATCTGTAAACCTGTGCAAAAGGAGAGAGAACTGTGAGGTGCATGCCCCCTCATCCCGCTCCACCACGGCTGGTCTGCTGTCACCTCAGCCCACCCTCCCCTCCCTTGATTTCCAGCCACGATGCTCTACTCACACCAAAGGACTCACAAAGCATCTGGTCAGTGTCCCAGTGGCCGCAAATGTCACAATTTTAAAAAATAGTTTATTTGAATTAGAATCCAAGTGAGGTCCACGCCTTGTGATTGGGGTGATTCCCCTCTAAAGGCTTTTCACCTCTAACTTTCCTCTCCTCCTTTTGGTCTTTCCAGTTTGCTTGCTGGTGAGGAAGGCAGGTTGTCCGGCCTGAAGAGTTGCCCACAGTTTCACCGTTTGGATTTTGCAGACTGGACCTCACGGTGTGGTTCAACAGGCTCCCCTGTCCTCCGTGGTTCCTGTAAGTGTGGAGTTGTGTCCAGGTTTCTGTTTTTGGAATAATCAAGCTTGCCATGGTGGTGAAATCTTCTGCTGGGGTCCCTCCTGCCAGTGTCCTGAGCACTGGAAGTTCAAAAGAAGGATAAGAGCTAGTGCTCAGGTGATGTACAGGAGGACGGCATTTGAGCACCTACACTGTGAACAGTCACATGAAGGGGTTCACGCTAAGATTGTTAGGAGTTCAGGACTGGGAGCTGGAGTGAACTGGGGAGGGTCCAGGCAGAGGCTCGGGGCCAGGCGGGGGGCGGGCACTGGGGGAGGGGCAGCAGGAAGAGGGAGTCAGGGTCCACCTCAAGAGTAGAAGGTGAATGGTGGTAAGTACAAGAAGGAGAGGAGTTCATGTGTTTGCTTAAAATGTTAAGATCTGCCCCTTGCTATTACAGCTGTAGAATACTTTTAAATTCAATTATAAATTATCATGCAAACTACTTGGGGCAGCATTTATTCAGATAGCATTTTAGTGGCTTAAAATGTTTATTAAAAATTAAAACATTTACAGAAATTTACATGCTCAAGATGCAGCAAGTAAATTGCCTCTAAAAGCACTAGTTTTTCAGGAACTTAAAGAGAAAAGTCAGAAATTAGGAGCTCCTGATTGCGCAGCCCAACCTTGGAGGATTTTAAAGAGCAGTTGACAGGTGCACCAGGATACTTACTCTTCTAAACAGCAGCGTCACAAGTTAGGGTATGGGGAAAGGGGCAATTGAAATATTACAAGGATTGGCAGGTGATTGGAATATTATCAGTAAATGGGCAGATAAAGAAGGCTCATTCAGAGAAATGAATTGGGAAGATTACAGAGCTGAAACCTTGGGAGAGCAGGAGCTGTGCTTCTCTGCCATCAGCCTTTGGGGGAGGGGTGGATGGATGCAGAAGGCAGAGGGAAGATAAGGGGGAGCTCAATGAAGGCACGCAGACTTTATTTAAGCAGCGTCATTTTCTCATGCTAAGTCTCGACTTTGCAGACTCTTCTCAGGCCGAAAGGTGACTGGCCATGTCCTTGCCTGCTTTTTAATGTCACCATGAAAAGTCATTTTCCTGCCATCTTGAAAAACAGTGCTTCTTACCCCACGGTTGAAGCAATAGCAGCTCACATAAAATACAGCATGACGGTAGCTGGTTAGGACAGGATGAGATTCCTGGGCAGGGTAGTGGGTGACAAATGGGGTGCAGTCAGCCCCTTCCACCATGTCATCATGGAGACCTGCCAGGGGCAGAGAATCACGAGATTTCGTTGCTGGAAAGGAGCGTAAGGAAGGCTCTGAAAGCACACACGATGCCCTGGCCTGGGTCCAAGGACACAGTCCCGCTCAACAAGCTGAACTGGATGCTTCTTTTTAGAAAAAACTGATGCTTTGATGAGGGGGAGAGGGCAGTGGGCCGCTCGGGGAGGTGCCCGGCCATGAGCTGCTGCTTTCCAGGGACAGAGTCAATCGTTCAGGGCCTTCTCCTTGTGTTTTGGGCTCCTGCATGGAGGACTGTAGCTAAAAATCACCGAAAGTCCGCCATCCACACCTTTGCTTCGGAAGGCACTAGCCAAGCCTCCACACGGCCCTGTGTGGCTCACCCAGAAGAAGGCAGCCAGTGGTCTTGGTTCAGGGCAGAGACTTGGGTTCGAATCCTACTTTGCCACTAGCCACTCTGTGACTGTGGGCAGGCAGCTCAGCCTCTCTGTGCCTCACTGCTCATCTGGAACGAAAGGACTTCCCTACAAGATCGAGTTCAGGTTCCGGAAGGGGTCTCGCTGAGCGTGAGCCACATGCCAGGTGGTCCTCTCTTAAATAGAGGCTGGAATTATAGCCTTGGGCACAGCTTTCGTGAATCTTAGAGTCCAGACATGTGCACTCTGAGTGCTTAGAAAGTGTCCCCAAAGTGCCCGGGAGGGACTTGGCATGAAGGCCGGCCATCTGCCTCCCAGCAGGGACTCTTCCCTGGGCTTTCTGTCCTGCACTGCCCGCCTCTGCCGGAGGCCCTGGTCACTCTCCTTGGAGAAGGCCCCTCTCCCTCTGGGCACGTCCCTCTTCCCTGCCTTCTCCACAGGCTTCCTGGTCTGGCAGGAGCCTTCCCGGACCCTGTGCACTCTTCCAGCCTGCCCCCCCGTCTGCAGCCACATGCCCCGCCCCTGTGTCCGTCCACCCCGCGCCCAGTGCCCTCGTCCTTGACCTCCCTGCCTTGACCACAGCTCACCCTTAACTCCTTCTGCAGCTGCCCCCAGGGACACTTGCTCCATGGGGTCGGGCCTCCCGCGTCACCATCCGGGCCTTGCCAAGCTCCCTGTGGCCTCCCCGTGGAACAGGCCCAGCCACAATGCCGCACGCACCCATAGCACCCAGCGGTGAGGCAAGGACCGAGCGGACATAGCCATGGCTGCCCTGGAAAGCGGCAGCTGAACTCAACGTTCCGGCCAGCGGGAGGGTAGCAGCCCCCCTGCAGCCCAGGAGGCTGCTCAGGGTGCAGGGCTTGGATTCTGCAGTCAGGCGCAGACCAAAACCTGGCCTCCACTGCCCGCTGGCCCAGCACCTGGGGCTTTCACCTGTGGCGCAGTCAGAATCCTCCCTACAAGACCAGTCCACGGTCGCTCCTTCCTCCCCGGGTTCTGCAAAGACTGAACAAACGATGCATGTGAGTCCCATGGTGTGGTGTGGCATGATGTGGCGCATGTCCCATCATGGGGCCTGGGCAGGGCTTATCTGATGAGCACCTGATGAGCAGCTCAAGTACGTGGAGCACGGCGTCGGCTTCATGAGTGTGTGCTGGGAGGAAGCGATGGTTTCTCCTCGGTGCTCTCTGTGCCCCGGGCCCCTAGCTTCTTTCTTTCCTTTGGTTAAGTTTTATTGGATCATAAAATAGTACAGAAAAGCTCGCAAGTCGCTGGTGCATGGCTTGGTGGATTATCACGAAGTCAGTTCTCGTGTGCAACCAGAAGCAGGAGCCCCCGCAGCTCAGCCCCTCGCGGCCCCTCCCAAGGCAGCTGCCCCCGCCGGCACAGCGCAGGCTGCCCCCAGGAGGTCTGAGCTGCCCATGCTCAGCGCAGTCGCGCCTGTGGAGCTGCCCTGCCCTCGGGGAAGGGCCGCCGTGGGCAGTGCTGCAGGGTTGTCCCCACGCGCGTCTCGGATGCGCACGCGTGTGTGTGGCTGTGCCAGTGCCAGCGCACCGGGCCTCCTGGACAGGCCCAGCCTCTCTCCACGGGTGGTGCTGCGACGCTCCCGCTAGCAGGCCTGGGCTCCCCACTTGCCCCCAGTCTCGCCAGCACTTGTGTGGTCCGCCTTTTGCATTTAACCGTTTGGGCAGGGACTGAGGGTTTCAAATCCGTGGCTGACCCGACACCGTGCTGCCCAGGGGTTCTCTGCGGGCGCCTGTGACCAGTGTCGGCAGCTGGGATCCGGAGGCGCGTGGTCACTGCCACCGAGATAAACCCCGGCCCCGGTGCTGGAGCCTCGTGATGAGAGGCTGACACGGCTAGCCACGCGCGACGGGCTGGGGACCCCTCACCGGGGAAGCCGGGCTGCGTCCCCAGCAGATGGCCCTGCCTTCCCCGCTCTGCCCGGCCTTCTGGGCGTGCTCGAAAGCCCGTGGCTTCACCTTCCCTCTCGGGAGCCTCGTGGCCCCGGGCCTCGGCCAGGGAGGCCCGCCTGGTCTGCCGGTCGTGGGGGCTTCTGTGTGGAGTGGGTGTGGAGGGAGCCGCGGGGTGTCGGCGAACCTCGGCTCGGTTCCTTCCTCTTGCGCTGGAGCCGGTCCCTCAGCGGCAAAACGTGGTTCGCATCCGCTGACGCGCTGCTGAGTCGGGCTCCCACCGCACAGCCCGCGGAGACGTGTGCGTTAGTCAGCCAAGGGTGCTGGTGCAGAATACCAGAAAACGGTTGGTTTTTATAAAGGGTGTTTATTTGGGGTAGGAGCTTACAAATACTGGGTTCCCACATTCCTGGGGCTTGCTTTTCTCTGGTGACAAGGGTCCTTCATTCCTGGGGCTGGTTTCTCTTTCCTCTGTGTGCTGACTTCCCAGGGCTCCAGCATCAAATTCCAACATCAAAGCTCCAACATTAAAAACCCCTTCAGCTCTGTTCTTCGCCTTGTGCCTTTTATTTGTGAGTCTCCACCCACCAAGGAGTGGGGACTCAGTACCCGAATCATAACTCAGTCATGCCCAGGTATAGATCAGATTACAAGTATAATCCAAATATTTCGTTTTGGAATTCATCAATTATATCAAACTGCCACACAGTGTATGTGCACGGGGTGCGGTGAGGACGCAAGCAACAGAGGCACCATCCCCTGGCGGGGCCCAGGCACAAGCCGTGCAGATGTACTCGTCTCACCTGTTGGCCTGTGGCCAGGGCGCCCCCATCTGACCCTTCTTTTAAATCTATTAAAACCAAGGGCAGGTGTGCATCAGAGTGACAACGCACGAGAGGACCGAGGAGACTTCCTCCATGGCCCAGTGCTCTGGAGAGGTCTCGGCCACAGAAAGTGGTCTGTTGTGCTTTGCAAAAACCCAGCCCGGGCTGATGGTCTGCTTGGGGGGCTGCCTGCCACACCATGGGCCTGGGATCCCCATCAGGTAGGGCAGCCCGCACTGCATGACGTCCGCAGGGCATAGGAACCCTGGGCAGCTGCTGTGTGTCTGTGTGTGCACACATCATGTGTGGAAGAGCTTCCAGCTGAGCTATCTACATGTGTGCACACGTGTTTGTCAGTAGTCCATTGTGCATCTATATGTGTGCATGTGTGTGCAAAGGGCACATCATGTGGCCCCTTCCCACATGAGCTGTGTGTGCATGTGTGACGTGCTTCCTCCTGTCAGTCAATAACTTTTACTTTTTCTTAACTATATAAATTATTGACCCTCACCCTGAGCCTCCACTCCTGTCCTGCAGGTGGTGAAGGCATTGATTGTCCTGACCCCGCCATTCCTGTCCCATGACCGGGACCAGCTCACCAAGGAGCTACAGCAACATGTGAGTCAGGAACAGCCCCGTACAAGTACCCCAGGAAGGTGAGCTGGGCAGGTGGATCGGGTCTGACCCAGGCTTGGCTGCCACAAGTCTGCTAGGGCTGCTGGGCAGAAGCCTAGAGAACCGACAGCGTTAGCCTTTTCTGTGGCAGAAGAGGCAATTCGGCTTCGCGGGGGTGGGGGGAGCAGACTTATATGGAGAATTTTATCCTATGTCAGACGTGCAAAAAGAATCTATTGCTGGCAAGTTAACCTCAAGAAAAAAATCATACAAGCACCCAAAGGTATACATCCAAGAAACTTATGTATAGTCTTGTAAATTTTGAAAAAGAAGTCAAGCCTAGCAGCTTCAAAACTTTTAAAAACATGATTAGTAGTAAGAAAGGCATTTTATATAGAAATCCTAGACAGACATAAAATGCATACACATATCAACAAACACAGATGTATACACAGACAAAAGTTAACAAAATCATATCCATAAAATTTGCAATATATTCTGATAGTTTTATTCTATTTTAATTTTTAAATGGTGATTGCAATCTACAAAGTTAACTTTACAACCCACTAATGGACTATGGTCTGAAGTTTCACAATCACTGCTCTAAATGTCCAATGATAGAGAGTTGATTTAAATCATTCATGAAATTGCATATTAGCATTTAATAAAAAATGATGCAGATCTTAATTTTGACATAAAAATCTCTATAATTAAGAGAAAAGAATAAGATATGAAATATTGTACAGAGTATGCTCCTATTTTTTTAAAAAAGTTTGAAAGGATACGTATGACAAAAAACCAGCATTTCCTTTTTGCTACATTGCCTAAATGCATACTATGCAACTATATGCCTCACATTTACTGAGCACTTATATGCTGCAATACAGTTAACCCTCATAAAAACCAATGAGCTAAGGGCTCTTTTTACACCCCTTTTATAGTTGAGGAAACCAACATGTAAAGAGTTTAAGAAACCTCTTATTATGTAGCTATCAGGCCAACAATTAAGGAGCACTTACAATGTGTGTCAAGTCCTGTCCTCAATTCTCTGTTATTTCATGGAATGCTTGCCACAACTTGAGATGGTGTAACTATCCCACTTTACAGGCAGGAATCTGAGGCTCAGACACTCCAAGTAAATTGCCTGAGATTACAGGTCATAAAAGATAGAGAGGGAGCTCAAATCCAGGTATGGCTGGCAACCAAGTTGATGCTTTTAATGCTAGGCTGTGCTGCCTCATAGAGAGGAGACTAGATGATGTATACCAGTTAGGATGGGCTGGGTTATGGGGCAGGTAACAAGCATAGTTCTCTGGGGACCTCTTCTCCACGCCCCTTCATCCTGGGGTCAGGATAAAGGGGCAGCCCCCATGTAAGTACCTGCTGGGTATTACGGCAGATGGAGAGAGAGGACCCCCATTGCAATGGCTCTGAACGCTTCTGCCTAGAGGTGTCATGTCATTGGCCAAAGCAAGCCACGTGGCTATGTCCAATGTCCAAGAGTCAGGAGGACCTGAACTACCCAGTGGACCACATTAAGGCCAGCACAGGGTGTCAGTCTCCCTGGGGTTTGTGCAGGGAGAAGGAGGGGAGTGGGAAATTGTCAGCAAGTGACAGCCAGGCTAAGCCACGGTGGCTTTGCTATCTTCCCTGAGATGGAGTTTGCCCCAGAGCTGCCCAAAACTGTCTCTGGCAAGATTAAACAGAGTGAACTTTGGAGAAAGGAGTTTGGTCAGATGTAATCTACAACAAGACCATAAACTCAGACCTCCCAAGTGGACAAAGCCATGGCTGCCTCAGTATCCCCACTGTGGTTATGAGGGTAAGGGTTTTGAGAGAGTTAATTAGGGTGGGGGAATCAGGAGCACCAACATCCCGATTATTTTTGTTCTTTTAAACTAACTGCAGTCACTGTCCCTCCTCCAAGTCCTCTGTCTCTTTGAATTGTCCAGGTGAGCACCGGGCTTGGGTGGGGGGTAATAAAATATGAACATCCGCATCAACAGCACCCCTGTGTTGTAAGTTCCCTCTGTGTCTCAACCTCCTGGACACTTTACAGAACTTTCCTCCCTAATTCTCTCCAACCTCTGATCTGAGGTAAGCCCAGGACCAGATTCCACTGGCCCCCCTCATAGTGACCCCGCATGCCCCTTTGATGGCCAAGTACCCCAAGGCCCAACAGGGACGCCCCCGCCCCTGCTTGGCTCTGTCTGTGTCCTGTAGGTGGGTGAGACCAGGGCAGTCCCACTGGGAGCCCAGGGCTCCCCCAGGGCTCCCCCAGCCCTGCCCAAGGGTGCCCTCCATTCATCCCTAGTAAGAGCCTCGAAGGCCTGCCTCGCAGCCCACCCTGGGGAAGACCATCCAGCCATTCCTTCCGAGGGACCCAGGACTTGCCCAGCCCTGTCCTGGGACACAGAATCCTCCCCAGAAACCTCCTCCCACCACTAACACCCTCTCCAGCTCTGGGATCTCTCCCTGCCCCCATGGCCTGGGCCAGAGGTGGAACCACGTGGAGGACACCCACTGCTGGGAGCACAGGGACAGCAGGGGTCCAGCCCCTCCAGGGTGGCAGAAGGATGCCTGGTCCCCTGCTCTCACTGACTGCTGGGGGCCCTTGGAGAGGTGCCCTGCACAGCTGCCCACTTCTTGGGTGCACAGAAACACACAGGGAAACATACAGATGCGATAAGCACAAAGACGTACCTGGGCACACAATCACCCCCAGACACTGCTAGGCACACAGGTGTGGGGCCCATGGACAGATACCCAGACCCTCACTGCAGCAGGGCAGAGAACTCTGAGGGAAACACACACACAGGCACACACACTCAGGGCTCCAGAAACGGTCCACAGGGCAGACTCAGACGCAGTGGGCACACACACACACACACACACACAGAGGAATGCCCAAAGGGGCAAATTCACATGCAAAGACATGGAACACAGGCACTCCAGCAGAACACACACAGACACACAGGCACACAGAGACAGGTACAGACACACAATTACACACAACTGAAACACATTCACTGGCACTGATGCAGAAACACAAACGCATCCAGAGACACCCAAACATAGCCACATGGGAAAACACAAACACACATGATCAATACCCTCCCAGACACAGAATCTCACACACTCACAAACACAACTCAGAAACACAGAAATGAAGGCGGATTATACAACTGAAACATACAGAGACATGCCCAGGGAACACACATACACACTCAGATTCAGACACCTAGCCTGACACACACACACCCAAACCCCGGAGGCCCATGGGAAGCCCAGGCAGCCCTGGAACCCACCAAACTGAGTTATTACTCTAATAAACTTTTTTTCAAAGGTGTTGCATTTTTTTAGGATGTCAGTTTGAAGACAATTTCCAATATCTTTTTGGGAACTAAATATGTAAGGCATGATGTGCTTTTGTTAAGGAAGAAGAGAGTAATTGAGTCCTAAAGTGAAAAAAAGAAAGACAATGTTGGCTGGCTGTTGCAGAATGAGAACTAGAAAAGTGTAGGACAAAACCTGAAAGGATGTGGAAACAGTAGAAGGCTGGTGAAAATGAAAATTGTCATGGTTGCTCCTAAGATTTGACACGTTTATTTATAAAATTGTTCATATCAAAGAGTAGATTTGTCCAAACTAGAATTTGGCTCTATCTTTGTTAATATGATGAAATTTCCTTGGGTAGTGGTCAGCTGTTGGCAATAGGTTGTAGAAGTTCTTAACCATCTGAGTAATCTTCCCAGAAGGCAAAGGTCCTATGCTTTATATTGACCTTAGTAAGAGAACAAGTCATCTCACTTTTAAAAGAATTAAGGTTTTGCTTTTGTTTACAATCACGTTACCTCCTACATTTACTTTGAATTTTTTTTAAAATTGTCACTTTGGTTAAATAGGGAGCCAACTGTGGTTTATCAGTGACATATTATCTTGTTTAACCAAATGTTCAAACCTCCTGACAAATTTTGGCATTTTGCCTTCTCAAAGTCAAGCCGCAAATATCTGCTTTATTTCAGTATGCCTCTGGGGTTATCCAGAGGGTCCCTAGAAAATCACAAAGGATTTGTTCTTTCACCTTATATAAAGAGAAGTGCTAGAAATAGTTTTATTTGATATGTCATGAGTTGCATAGAAAGTGTCAAATTAAAGGGGATTTTCTAAGATTCTGTTGGTTAAATTCATATGGGAAAATGTTATTAATTAAGTATTACAGAAATCATATATCCTAGAGCTTTGACAATGTCCTCACTGTCCATGAGGAGTCTTAATACTGATCTGCCTGATATTAGACCACAACTTGGTGTTGGTCATCATTTTAGCTATTCTTTAAAAATGCTACATGCCCCAGAAACAACCACATTTCCTCATCAGCTGCATTGTTCTACTATGATGCTACCCTGAAAGTACTTGAATCAATGACAGGTGAGAACTTCAACATCAGCCAAAAAACAAAACAAGAACAAAAAATAGACTTTAATTGAGAAGCAAGGAAGTATATGAATCATGTTCCACCTGTCATTTAACAACCCTGATAAAAGTGTAGAGCTGGGGCTGGGCCAAACACGTCCAGCAACAGGGCCCTTTTGAGCATCTTCAAATGGCTCTATACAGCTCCCCCGTCTATGGGATGTGAACATGTCCTTGTTATCATATGTCTCTTTCCGGATGGATAGAGGCCTTTCTTTGTCACACAAGGCTCTTTCCCTCTCAGTAGCTAAAAAACAAAAACAAAACAAAAAACAACTACTATGAAATTCCTGCTATGCTCTCAAGTGATAGCACACCCACTTTACTGGAATTGTAATCAGGGAACTTTGCAAGGTCTCACCCATCAGCCAAAAGCTACACTGTCTCTACCATCCTCAATCATCAGGAAAGGGAAAAAGAGCGAATGCAATCTTAAATTAGCTAAATTATATGAATCTCTCTCTACCTTGGCCTAAGGCTCTTCTCTTAGCCTCGATGACCATAAGACCTAGACTCTCGCGAGAACACCATTGGGCTCCCTTTGAAGTCATAATGGGAAGACCCACAAAGCTCATTATTTCTCCTGCTGTACCAGACTCCAATCTATTACATTCTGAAATTGCAAATTACTGTAAGGGACTAATTGCATCTACCCAGTTCCACCATTCACAAATCCAGGCTCCCTTTCCAAGGTTTCTCCATAGTAGATTATATATGACCTTCAACCTGGAAAACTGGTATACTGGAAGAGATATCAATGAAAGACTGTTTTAGGAACGAAATGGAAAGAACCTATCAAGTCTTATTGACCAGCAATCCAGCAGTAAAAATACAGGGAATTGAGCCCTGGCTCCACATGTCACAACTGAAATATGTTCCATGCCCTTGGGAGTTCACTGCCATTTCAGGCCTCAGGCTACAATTGACGTGAGGATTCTAGAAGCAGACCGCATCTGATGTAGACTGTTTTTACCCAAGCAGATCATGTCCAAGATCATGGATCAAGGCCCTCCTGGATTTCTTTATTCCCTGTCTCTTCTGTTTCCCCATCTGCCTAACATTCTGTCATTCACCCTATTCCCCTCACAATGCCCAATCTCCATCCCCAACAATACGCTACCTTTGCCATGATTTTCTTTTATCTTCTCTTTACACAGTTTCCCTTCCTTGAACACAAGTCCTTTGTCCTTCCAGCACGCCACATAGCAAAGAAAACCAATCAGAGTAACTGCTGGGACTGTGTCCATCCCCCACGGGTCTCAAAGCAGGTGCTCCTCTAATAACCACCCCCTTCCACTTGTAGACCTTGCCCTGTCAGGAAACATCATACCCAGCCAGCTATTCTTTTTGGAATAACTCTGGGCTGTGCCTTATAAGTGCCTGAGACTGGGATTAAAATGTGGCCTCTTTAACCCAAGGAAGGTGCTGTTTTACTAGAAACCAGGCAGATAGCAATGGCCACCTTGTAGGGCATAATAAATGTTCAGTTTCCATATGACAAGACTCCTTTTGCTTTCCTGAGAAAGGAGTAGACTCTGGGAGCCAGATTTCCTTTAAAGACACATTTTTCTCCATGGTTTTAATTACCTAAATAGTTATTCCACTTAAGGCACAAATTTCTGGTGGGCTGAAGGGTAAGACAAGGGAAATTGTTGGTTAAGTGGGACCAGGATATCAGAAGATGATGATGATGATGATTACGGCCCTCTTTTTGGAATTTGTACCCAATTAGCTCAACAAGCCAGTATCCCATTCTCTTATGGTACTATCCATAAACTGGGTTGGTTCCACTTACATATCTTATGCTGTTCTCCAAATGACTATTTATGATACACTTCCAAAATGGAAAATTAGACAAATGAGGACTCTTATGGCATCTTCTCATACTATAGAGTGAAGAGATGTTTCCAGATGAGATACAGCTCTAAATGGATCCTAAAAAAAAAAACCATTAACTCAGGCTATACTCACAGAGTGTTCTCTTCTTGGTATAATTCCTTGTCCCTTGCGCAACCTCCTTTGTTGGAAAAGTTCGTTTCCAACATAAGATTATTATTGGAAAAGTTAGTTTTAGAGTTAGAAAAATCTATTTCTCCCCTGGCAATAGATGAAGAATCAAGCTTCATAAAATAACTCTACAAAATTAACTGGCATTAGACTATATTCTGATTTCCCAAAGAGGTGTGTGTGCACTGGTGGGTACCCAGTGTGGTGTATTTGTAATTAACAGTCAAAAGGAAGTTTACCAAGAGGCAGTGGCAGCAGAAGCCCATCCTAGGGAAGCAGCCAAGTCAGCTGACACACCTGCAGAATCTGATTGTTCTGAGTCTCTTTTTGGTTGGCTTCTAGGTTCATGGGGCCCTTAGCTCAGAGATGTAAACACAGGGGCACTTGTTATCCTCTTAACCATAATATTCATAATATCCCTCAGTCATTATTTGATCTCTGAACTCTTAAAAGCAACTACACAGCCAGTCACTCTCCAAATGATACAAACCAGTTTGAATGAGATCACGAAAATCTCAAACTTCAGCCAACCCATGAAATCAGCAATGAAACATGAGAGACATTTAGTGGTGAATGAGAGACTGAAAACATCTTCGGTCATGTCCTGCATACAGGGGGGAAATTAATAAAATTATATGTAAAGCAAACCCTGAAGACCCTACAGAGGGGGGAAAAACCCTAAAGAGCTTTTGTAACTCATGATAAATAAGATATTGTTAATATTATCCCATTATTTTGGTTTCAGCTAGTTTTGAGCTGATCCAGAAGTGTGAGGCCAGATTGCTCTCTCGGCTAGAGGAGCAGATTACAGGGAGTCCTGACGAAAGCTTTCTCTTTTACTTCCTAATTTTGCAGTGAGGATGTTAAATGTGGAAAAGCACACTTCAGTCCCCCTTCTGATAACATTCAGGCACGGCAGCTGTAGTGCTTTGCTTTCAGATAGAGCATGAATCCCTCGATATTCCTTGGATATACAGTTCCCAAATCGGGACAAACCAGATTCTCTCCTTTCATCTTCACTGCTGGAGGTTCCTGATTGTAATCAGGGTTAGAGAGTAATTATTCCAGGACGGTCGAATCCCAAACTGTACTGAAGTCCTCTGTGTGGAAGAGGTTGTAGATCTGATGGAGAATCTGATGGCAGAAACAGGTCGCTTGTGTCACGTGGGTTTTGGTGACAGCACTTCTTTTCTGTCGGAAATGTGAAATCTATCCCGGCATTCTGCCCTGCCAAAGAGGGGGTTTTTAATGATTAAAACGCATGAAGATTTCCTTGTTTTCCCAGGCCTGTTCACAGACAAGGGGCAGCCCAGCGAGCAGGCTTGCCCTGCGCAGGGCATCTGCAGCGCCGGGGGCAGAGACCTTGGCATTGAGAATTTGAGTGATTCCCAGGACGGCCACAAGGGGGCGGCAGCCGGCAGAGGGCGCCAGAGCTCGCTTGTTCTGGCCGCTGGCGCCACGCAGGGAGGCGGAGTCATCGCCCGGCGCCCCAGGCGCGGCGTTCACAGGTGCATCCAGCGCGTTGTTCCTGCGGGACCTGCCGCCATGGAGACGCCGCCGCCCCTCTGGGACCAAGTTGGCCCGCGTGGATGGTGAGTCAAAAGCCGCTTTTTCAGGCCCTGAGCACTGAGGGAGCCTTTCCGCGGCTCCTCTCGAACACTTTCCTTAAACAGCGATCACAGCACTTTCCACCTTCTGGACTGTTTACAAGTGTTTTACGGTTGACTTTTTCGTTTACTAATTTACAAGACTAATTTTATTAAAAACTTACATGATTGAGGGGCTTGTGCCTCCAAATCATGGACGCTGTCGTCTTTTACACTCGTTCAGGATTTTGTCTGGGGAAAAATCCAGACACAAAATCACAAAAAGGGAAACCAGCGGGAACTGAACCCGAAAATGCTGGGACTTTCCAGGGAATGAGTCGGGGACCGGGGACTTGTGGGACCTGAGGGGAGGGGAGGATGCGGCTTTGTATAGTTTTTGAGTACATTGTTTTAATATTGTGGTGGCTTGCCTTTTTTTTCCCCACTGGTTTCTAAGTAGGAAAATACTAGAAGAGTAATTGTAGATTCTCAAATTCACAACCTTGTTTTAAGTTTAAATAATTAACCTACTCCTAAATCAGATTTTATTATAATGTAACCTTTCCAGCTTGAATGTAAGCAAACTTATCAGTAATATTTAAAAAATATTTCTTACATTATCTCATTTTCAATGGAGAGAATTGCCATGTTTAACCATCTGAAATCATTTTTAATTAATTTCATCTTACTGGAACGTCTGTCACAGGACCTTCTGGGCCTTTATGGTTTTCAAGAAAAGTTATCAAGGCTACTTTCAATTTGGAATACATTGCACTGTTAATATTTCATGAATCCGTTTTTGAAATCAAAACTCGGTACTATTTTTTTTAACTACAAATTACTGATACTGCATGCTTCTTAAAACCATTTAAGCTGAAATTTCTACAGTATTTAAATGATCAGAATATATAAGAACTAAGGCAGTGGCTGGAAGTCAGATGCATTCATTGAAAATAAATGTTCTGTCAAAACTTTCATGCAGAAGGCATTAATTGAATTTTTTACTTTTACCTCAAAGGTAAATTAGGTTTATAATTTCCTTTTTTTTTTGATACGCCTATTTCCCCTAACATTGATAGTTTCATCCAGTGTTTCTCCTTTTCCCATATCTTTTCTTTTTTGTTTTTCACATTTGGAAAATATATTCATCCTGAGTGCTCAAGTTTCACATTATTCAAATACCTTTCTAAAATGACTTTCATTGTTGAAAGCAAGGGGATAGGCAGAATAAGCATGTAGCTTTATAAACTGTCAGGATTTTTCTTGGAAGTCTTTATTTACTTTATCCATTTGTTGAAATATTCTTCCTGCACTGAGAAGTTGCATACAATTTGTAATGTATTTGCACCAATATACTCTCACTTGGAGTATAAAGTGTTTCTTTGATATTGTTCTTAGTATTGAATGAATACAAAATGGATATTAATCTGAGAAGTACCCAGATTGTATCTAATCTTGATGTCCATTGGGTATCCTTACGTGATCACAGAAGGGTGGGGTTTTTGTTTGTTGATTTTGACTAGCCTGTCAAACCCATCCAACTTGGGCAGAACAGGCCATTAAAGAAATAGTGCTTAGAGAACTGGATATCCAAAGCCAAAAGAAGGAAGGAGGACCCCTATCTCACAACTTATAAAAAAAAAATTAACTGAAATTGGATCAAAAACCTAAGTACAAAAGCAAGAACCATAAAGCTTCTGGAAGAAAATGTAGGAAAATATCATTAAGACCTTGTGTTAGGTGGTGGATTCTTACAGAAGATAAGAGGAGGACTGAGATGGACTACTAATGTTTAATATATGTAGAAGTTTTAATTAACTTTAAAGGTGTGGCGATGTATGGAGTTGATGGTTATATTGATTAACAGCTGGTTTATAAATGGGAATGTGCCTGAAAATGGTGGTCTAGGGATGTAAGGGCCTGTTGACAGAAAGTTAGAGAGTAATCTTGGGACTGAATAGCACAGTAAACCCAGAGGTGGATGAAAATTGTGGGTGATGGTACAGATGCAAGAGTGTCCTTTGGGAGCTAGAGCAGATGTACATCACTATTGCAGGGTGGTGGGAATGTGAAGAAGCATGGGAAAAGTACAACTGGAGTGACCTCTGATCTGCGGTTAAGAGTAATAATGTAATATTAGGCATCTATGCCAAAGATGTACTGTGTTGATAATGGGGGAGTGTGGAAAAAGTGTGCCAGAAATGTACACTATGGACCTGGTAATAATCTGATGATATTATCTCATAATCTGTAACAAATATTACACCACATTGTGGTATATTGATGGAGGGGTGTTATTTGGAAATTCTGCACATGTGCATGATTGTTTTGTAAGTTTACAACTTCTGTCATAAAAGTATATTTACAAAATAATAGGTTGGGGGGGAATACACCAAATGTAAGATAGGACTATAGTTGTAAGATTTTGATGATATTCTTTCATAACTTGTAACAAGTATCTCACAACAATGCAAGGTGTTGGTGGTGGGTTGATGTATGGGATCCCTGTATGGTGTTACGCTATTTGCCTTTTAAGTTCACAGCTTTTTCTATATAATTATTGTTTATGAATGTTCATGTGACAATGATATAAAAATAATAATAGGGTGGTTGGGAGAAAAATACTTTGGTTAGTAGTAATATCCTGAGGATGTTCTTTAATCATTAGTTTAAAAAGTTTTACAACAATGCAAGGTATTGATGGTAAGGTGAGGTATGAGAGTCCTGTATGATATTATGTATGTTTGTTTTGTAAGTTCACAACTGTTGGTATAAACTTATTGTTTATGTATGTTTGTGTATGAGTAATATACTTCAATAATGAAAAAAAACCAAAACAAACAAACAAAGAACAGGCAGGCACCAGTGCCTAGTGGGCCCCTATAAATTGTTGAGGCGATGTACTCCTCATTTGGGTGAGCAGCTGCAGCCCATTTACTGAGTGACCAGAAAAGTTGTTGTGTTTAATGGGTCCCAGAAGAAGAGAAAACTGTGCAACAGAATCAGACCACTGTGCAAGCTGTCTGCCATGAGGGCCACATGACCCAGCAGCTCCGAAGAGGCTCTACGTGCCTGTGGCAAATAGAGTTGCTTTTTGGAGTGCTTTTGTATTATTATGATCAGGAAATATCTTTTTTTCTTTGAAAATACTGATTATATAATGACCAAAAGCTAAAACTGCATTGTGTGTGTGTGTGCATGCATGTAAAGTTCATATATAGTTGTAATTTCAGTTTCCTGAATTCTTAATGAACTCTATATAAATGGAAATAGCTTACTGGATTATTAATTATATCAATAAGAACCACTATTATCAATATGTGGAATGTTTTTATAGTCTATGTGTTGGTCAAGGGTCACTAGGGAAACAAAAGACAGGCTATATATATATATATATACACACACATACACATACATATATCATATACACATATTACATAAATATTATGAAGTTTTTAAATAGGAAATGGCTCATGTGATTGTAGGAATGAGCAAGTCCAAATTCCATAGGGCAGGCCAAAAGCTGAGAACTCCAATAAAGGTTTTTTTTTTTTTAAACACTTTTTAAAATTAAAGTTAATAGATCACAAAGAACATTACTTTAACAAACACAAGAGGTTCCCATATAACCCACTTCCCACCCACCTACCCCCATAATTTTTAAATTGTATTTTTTGAATATATATACATTTCAGATAATGTTCTATTAAAAAGTAAGAGGTTTCTGTATACCCCCACCACCCCGCCCATTCCTCCCACACCAACAACTTCCCCCATCCTTGTGGCACATTCATCACACTCGGTGACCATATTTTGGAGCACTGCTGCACCACATGGATAATAGTTTATCCTGTAGTTCACGCTTTCCTCCAGTACATTCAGTGGATTATGGCAGGATGTATAAAATCCAATGTCTGACCCTGCAGTATCATTTAAGACAACTCAAAGTCCCAAAAATGTTTTTGATGAATTCCCAGGAGAAGCTGCCTGACTGCAGAAGAGATGGAAAGTCTCCCTTCCGCAAGCTGAAATCATCACTTCTGTTAAGGCCTTCACTTGGCTGGATGAGACTTCTCTCCTTGTTGAAGGCAAGATTAAGTCAGCCTTAGATGCAGTCAACCTACTGATGATTTAAACCCATGCAATATCCTCTCAGTAACCATCAGGCCAGTGCTGGCTTGACCAAACAGCTGGACACCATAACCTAGCCAAGTTGACAGATGACTTTAACCATCAGCATGTGTTATCAGCAGCCCCCAAAATATTCCTTTGCCCCTCCTTGCAATCAGTCTCAAGCAATCATTGAGACTCCATTATAGTTTCTTTTTACCTGCAATATATAATTCCTCATAAATGGAAATGCATGGTGTGTCCATTTGGTGTCTGACTTCTTGCCTTAGCACAATGGTTTTGAGGGTTCACTCGCAGGCCCGCAGATATCAGCAGGATGTTCCCTGTTAGTGGGAACTGGTACAGCACATCTACTCATCTGTTGATAATTATACCGAAAGGTTTTTTCTTACTTTTTTCACTTACTGTATTCTTACAAACGCATACATCACTTCTTTCTAAATGTAAAGTGCTTTCCTGTTTTTACTATACACTTACTGTTTATGCATGTTCACGTATGAATGATACACTTCAATAAAAGATGTATTTTTTAAAAAGTTGAGCATCAACTTTTCCATTTCTGAAAGAAAAGCTGCTAGGATTTTGATAGAAATTGTGTTACATCTGTAGATCAGTTTGTGTAGTATTGACATCTCTTTTTTTTCATCCAACAAGAAGTCCTAACTTTATTAATGATAGGTACTGTACAAATTTCAGACCAAGATGCAGTTGTTATTCTGAAACACCAAAAAAGTCCTTATTTTCAGGTATTTCCATTGTTCATTCCATAATAGCATTTACAGTATCATTCCGGATGTTCTTCAGGACTCAGACGCCTTTGCTCTTCATACATTTGCTTGTGAAATGACCAGTTTTATGCCCTTGGCTTCCACACCCGTTTCATCCACCTCCTCCTCTTCACTCTCCTCTTGTACAGTTGAAGTCTGTGCAATTTCTCAAGTATTCAAGGCAGCTTCCCCTTCAGCTTCAGAATCCTCAGCACTGTTAGCTGGGCTTGCTGAGATAAATCCTTGATCTTGACTTCCCCCAAAACTACATAGGTATCTGGAGCTGAGCTCCTGTAGACATCTGGTTTTGTGATGACAAAGAGGGTATTAGATTTCTGGATTGTGATTCTAATTATCCTTGTCAGTTGACTAGTTTTGCGATAGCCTCTGTGCTTTCTTTTCAACGGACCCACTCTGTTTTGCTTTATTGACTGGTTCTTTGTTAATTTAAGCTGCTTTTGGCAGCTGGACATTTTGTGTGGTTACCTATGTGGAAACCCAGCCTGGTATTTCCTGCTCTGTATCAGGGATGGTTTCTGTGACTTCATCGGACATTTTGTGCCACGAACAAGGACCCAAGATCAGTACTGACATCTTAACAACATGAACTCTTCCTATCATTTAACGTGGGATGTCTTGCCATTTATTTAGGTGTTCCTTAATTTCTTTTAGCAGTGTTCAGAAGTTTTCAGTGTTTAAGTCCTTCACCTCCTTGATTAAATTTATACCTAGATATCTTACTCTTTTAGATGCTACTATGAATGGGAATTTTAAAAAATTTTCTATTTCTGAGTGTTCTTTACTGATATATAGAAGCAAAACTGATTTTTTCATGCTAATACTGTAGCCTGCAACTTTGCTGAATGCATTTATTAAGTCCAATAATTTTCTTATGGATTCTTTGGGATATTGTATATAAAGAATCAAGCCAATAGAGATAATTTTACTTCTTCCTTTCCAAATATGAATGCCTTTTATTTCTTTTTTAATTAAAAATTTAAAAAAAATTTTTTTAGGAGGTACCAGAGATTGAACCCAGGACTTCGTACATGGGAGGAAGGTGCTCAACCACAGAGCTACATCTGCTTCTCGTATTTCCTTTTTTTAAAATGTATATATATATTATGTTTTTTGAAAAAGGTACACAGATCACAGGAATTTGTTACATTAAAAAATATAAGAGGCTCCCATATATCCCTACTCCCCACCCACCCCACTCCTCCCACATCAACAACCTCTTTCATCAGTATAGTATATTCATTGCATTTGATGAGTACATTTTGGAACACTGCTCCACAGCATGGATTATAGTTTACATTGTAGTGTACACTCTCTCCCAGTCCATTCAGTGGGTATGGCAGGATATATAATATCCTGCATCTATCCCTGCAGTATCATTCAGGACAACTCTAAGTCCCAAAAATGCTACCACACCACACCTCTTCTTCCCTTTCCCTGCCCTCAGCAGCTCTCATAGCCACTGTCTCCACATCAGTGATACAGTTTCTTCCATTGCTAAAGTCACAATAATTCTATAGTAGAATACCAGTAAAGCGACTCTAATCCATATTTTATTCCTCCATCCTGAGGACCCAGGGATGGCAATGTCCAGTCCACCTCTAAATTGAGAGGGGTTTAGATCTCACATGGCTGATGGATGGGATTCTCCTGCTTGCAGCTGTAGACTCTCTCGTTTCCCAGGTGTGGTGGATGACCATCCTCACCTCTCTGTAAGCTGACCTGAGGTAAGTCCGACAGACCGGAGATTAGGTGTTGCAACTCTGCTGAGGCTCAGGGCCCAGCTGGTACATGGCCAGGCCATTGATTCAAGTCTCCTGAGCATACACCAACCCCCGTGCCAACCATGTTCAGTAAAAGTGACAGAAGAGGCACTTGGGGGATTGCTGCTCCATTGGGGAGTGCGACAGAATTCCCCAGAATGGGAACTCAGCACTCCCTCAGTGGTCGTGTGAAACTCTACCCACTATGTCCATATCCAATGAGTATCTGAACATGTCCATGTACCCTCTATTCATGCCCTGGAGAACTCCTTCCCACCCAAGCATCCCCCATCAATGACACCCCACATCAGTGCTCCTCCCCAGCCATAGTTGAACCCCTCTGTGATCCAAAACCTCTTAAAAAATGAAGCCTAATATATTGCCCTATTCAATTAATAGGAAAATGAAATAGTAATGATAGTTTTAAAGATTGGAACTAGAATACATAATAATTAAAAAACTAAAATAATGTAAAAAATAAATTAGGGTATTAAAAATGAAAAATATAAAAAAAATTTTTTTTTGGTGTTTTGTCTTTTATCACTGTAATAAGTGTTGCCTGTATGTACAGTGGCAAGGCAGTTTCTTCCATTTCTACCTCAGTGTCTACATCCATTTTTCTTTACACTTTTAAAAATTATGTTTTCAACATAGTTTTAGGTCACAGTAAAGTCACATATAGAATATAGGGGACTCCCATACACCCAGCATCAAAGCCTTTTCCCCCTTCCCCAGAAATGATGATCCTTTTACATCTGGATGCTACATTTGCTGCAACTGAATTACAGATATTGAAACATAGCTACTAACCATGGTTCCATTATAGTTTACATTATGGCTTATATTTTAGACTGTACACTTTTATGAATTTTTGGTTACATTATGGTTTACATTATGTTTTACATTTTAGACCATATACTTTTATAAATTTTGGTGAAATTTCACATGACCTGTATCCATCATTGCAGGGTCATGCAGAACATTTCCATTGCACCCCAGTTATCCCCTCTTCCATCTATTCTATCCCCCTCTTCCCCTCCCCTTGGAGTGAAGCAAGCCAGGCATTGAAGGCAAATACTACATGACCTCTGTGATATGAAGAAAGCAAATCAAGCTGTCTCAGAGAGCTAGAGACTGGAAGATAGGTTTACAGGAACTAGGGGGGGAGAGGAGGGTTGTGAGCCAATGCCCTCATGGGCAAAATCGATGATAAAGTGGAGGTAAGTAGTTGTGCAGGGAAGGGATAAGATGGGGCTTAGGGATACTATTGGGCTGGGCTTTGCAGGCTTGAGGGGGGCTAGGGTTGGGAGGATGGGTCAGATGGTCCAAGGAATTGGGGGGAGGGTTGGGAGAGAGCAGGTCAATATGGGAGATTGCCAGGTATGTAGTTGACACTATAATGCTGAGAAAACTCTTTTGAAAATATAAAAAGTAGGGGTTTAAGGTGTTTGATGAGGGGCATCTGGCATAGGGCGCCTCTGGGGCAAGCTTTTAGGGAGTGTGTGAATGCTCATCTTGTCATAATGTGTTACATCATTGGGTGGAGACCCATACAATGAGTGAGAAAATGTTGTACCCCCATCCTGGGGAGGCCTGGATGTTCTCAAACAGAGGGGAGGGTGTCTCTTGAGAGCATGGGGGGCTCCCAATTGGGGGAGGACAAGCTAGTGTGTCAAGCCCTCAGCATTGTTGAAAGTATCTATGAATCTTGTCCTTCAAGTAGTGAAACTTGGTTGTCTCATTTCTTTTTCTTGGATAATTGTTCTGGCTAAAACTTCCAGTACAATGTTGAATAGCAGTAGTGGAAGCAGGTATTCTTGTCTTTTCCTGGCATCGGGGGGAAAGATTTCAGTCTTTCACCATTGAGTCTAATGTCAGTTGTGGGTTTTCCATATATGCCATTTTTCACAGAGGAAGTTACCTTAAATCCTATTTTTCTGAGTATTTTAAAAAATCAGGAAACTGTTAGGTTTTGTCAACTGCCCTTTCTGAATCAATTGAGATGATCATGTGCTTTATCCCTTTATTCTATTATGTGGTGTATTATATTGGTTGATTTTCTAATGCTGAACCATCCTTGCTTTCCTGGGGAAAATCCCACTTAGTCATGGTGTGTAAAATCCTTTTTTTTTTTTAGGTACCAGTGGCCGGGGATTGAACCCAGGACCTCGTATGTGGGAGGCTGGTGCTTAACCACTGAGCCACATCAGCTTCCGTGAGTTGGTTTTGTTTGTTTGTTTTGCTTGTTTGTTTCTGTTTTTTTCGGGAGGCACTGGGAACTGAACCCAGGACCTCCCATGTGGATGGAGGTGATCAACTGCTTGAGCCACATCTTCTCCTGTGAAATCTTTTTAATACGCTCTTGGATTTGATTTGCTATTATTTTGTTCCTCCTCCTTTCCAATCTCCCCTCCCCAATGACTTTTTTTGCTTGCTGTCTACTCTCTGTGTCCATTCGCTGTGCGTTCTTCTGTGCCTGTATTTTTATTTATTCCCGACCCCCCGCCCCGCTTTGTGGCTTGCTTGTTGCCTGCTCTCTGTGTCCATTTGCTGTGCACTCTTATGTGTCTTCACTTGTCTCACTTTTTGTTGTGTCACCTTGCTGAGTTTGCTCTCCAGGGTGCTTGTGGGCCAGGTGACACTCTGGGGCAGTTGCAGGTGAGCCTGCCTTCACAGGGAGGCCCCAGGAAATGAACCCAGGGCCTCCCATATGGTAGACGGGAGCCCAACTGATTGAGCTGCAGATGGAAGGGACTTTAAAGCACCATCATCTGATCCCTGCATTCCTTCCACAGTGCGTGGAGGATTTCAGCAGGCCTGAGCTTGAACCCCAGCTCCTCCACTTACCACCTTTGTAACGTTTTGCCTCTCTGAGCCTCATTTTCCTTGTATGTGAATTAGGAGAGTAAGACCTGTCTTACAGGGCTGATATGAAGATTTAAAGCAAAATGTCTATACAAAGTGCTTGGCACCTCTTAGACCATTAATCACCACAAGGAAAGGTAAAACTCTGTCCAAAGAAAAATCATAGATTTTTGGCATTATTTTTAATTTAAAAAAATATTGCATTAAAATGTTATTTATTTGGACCACTGAGTTTTTTTGGTGTTCTTAAATTTTATACCCAAGGTAAATGTTTCACTTGTTTCACAACAGTCTCAGCCCTGAGTGGAGATGGTGAAGAGAGACAGACTTATGATATGTTTTGGAGGCAGTTGCCAGGGCTTGTCAATAGTTAGGATATGGCATAAGAGATAAGTGTGCAGATAGGTAGTTAGGTAGGAAGAGAAAGAACAAGGATTAATACAGATTTGGCTTGAGCATTTGGGTGAACAGGCCCTGGGTATCGAATTCTGGACCTCCTATATGGTAGATGGGAGCCTATTTACTTGAGTCACACTCACCTCCCTATTTCTTATATTTAAGACTATCATTATTTCATTTTCTTATTAATTGTATTTGGTTATTTTGTTAGTTTCATCTTTGAAAGAGTTTTGGATCACAGAAGGGTTGTAACTTTGACAGGGGAGGATCTTTGGTGCAGGGTGTCATTGTTGGGGGATACATGGAAGGACTTTCACCTGGAGCATACTTGTAAGGCATATAAATGTGTTCAAGTGTTCATGGGGCATTGTCACGATGGGCAAAGATTCACACAAAAACCAAAAAATATCCAGTTCCCATCCTGGGGATCTCTGCCACATTCTCTATTGGAATAACAAGAATCCCCTGAGTACAGGGGATTACTAATGAAGGAGGATGGTCCACTGATCGGCCCTTGATATTGATGACTGTACTTATGAACCTTTACTTTTGAAATTGAAACTTAGCCTAGTATTATAGGCTTCCTAAGAGTTACCTCCTGAGAACTTCCTTGTTGCTCAAATGGGGGCTCTCTTTAAGCAAACGCAGCATAGAAATGCATTAACTTCCCACCAGTATGGTACATGACTCTTGGGGATATTTTCAACAGACTGTTCTGTACCAGAAAAGTGGACTTGGCAGGCTTTTTAAAAATTATATTTATTTATTTTATTTTATTTTATTTTATTTTATTTTATTTTATTTTATTTTATTTTATTTTATTTATTTTATTTTATTTTATTTTATTTTATTTTGTCTTTTAAAAAAAAACATTAACCACAGAGGTGAGGTACTATTTCTGAACTCTCATTTTGATTCCATTGATCAATGTGCCTATCTTTATGCCAATTCCATGCTGTTTTGACCACTGTAGCTTTATAATACACTTCAAGGCTCAGGAGTGTGAGCCCCCCGACTTTGCTTTTCTTTTTTAGGATGTTTTTGACTATTCGGGACCCCTTTTCCTTCCAAATAAATTTGGTAATTGGCTTTTTTATTTCTGAAAAATAGGCTGTTGAAATTTTGATTGGTATTTCATTTACATGTAAATAAATTTCAATAGAATTGACATCTTTAGATGTTTAGTCTTCCAATCCATGAACAGAAAATGTCTTTCTATTTGTTTGGGCCTTCTTTGATTTCTTTTAGCTGTGTTTTCTGAATACAGCTCCTTTATGTTCTTGAGTAAATCAATTCCTAGACATTTGAGTCTTTTTGTTGTAAACAGGTTTTTTTTCCCTTGCTTTCCTTCTCACCTTGCTCATTTACTAGTATATAAAAATGCTGATTTTTTGCTTGATGATCTTGTATCTTGCCACCTTGCTGATCTCATTTATTAGCTCAAGTAGCTTTGCTGTGATATTTTGGGATTTTCTAAATATAGGATCATATATCTGCAAATAGTGAGTTTTACTCGCTCTTTTACAATCTGGATGCCTTTTATTTCTTTTTCTTGCCTAATTGCTTTAGGTAGAACTTCTAGCACAATGTTGAATAACAGTGGTGATAGTGGGCATCCTTGTCTTTTTCTTGATCTTAGTGGGAAAGCTTTCAACTTTTCCCTGTTGAGTGTGATGTTGGCTGAGAGATTTTCAAATGTGCCCTTATGTTGAGAAACTTTCCTTCTGTACCTATCTTTTGAAGTGTTTTTATTGCAAAAGGATGCTGGACTTTTTCAAATGCCTTTTCTGCATCAATTGAGATGATCATGTTGGTTTTTCCCGTTCCATTTGTTACTGTAGTATATTACATTAATTGATTTTCTTATGTTGAACCACCCTTGCATACCAGAAATAAAACCCACTTGATTGTGACATGATTGTTTTTATATGCTTTTGAATTTTATTTGCAAATATTTTTTGAGAACTTCTGCATCTATGTTCATTAGAAAGATTGGTCTGTAATTTTCTTTTCTTGTAATATCTTTATCTGGCTTTGATATTAAGGTAGTATTGGCATCATAAAATGTGTTGTATAATTTAACCTCTTCATTTTTTGGAAGGGTTTAAACAGGATTGGTATTAATTCTTTTCAAAATATTTGGTAGAATTCACCTATGAACCCATCTGGTCTGGGTTTTACTTTTTTGAAAGATTTTTTTTTAAAAGATTTATTATTTATTTATTGCCCCCCCCCTCATGTTTGCATTAGTGTGTCTGCTTATTGTGTGCTGCTCTTTAAGGGGCACTGGGAACTGAATCCAGGAGACCTCCAATGTGTAAGGGAGATTCCTAATTGCCTGAGCCACCTCCACTCCAGGGTTGTTTGTGTCTCTCATTATGTTTTCCTGTGTCTCTTTTTGCATCATGTTAGTGTGGCAGCACCATCTTGGTCATCTTTTTTAGGAAGCATCGGGAACTGAACTGCAACCTCCTGTGTGGTAGGCAGGAGCTCAATTGCTTGAGCCACATCTGCTTCCCTGTTGAATGATTTTTGATGCCTGATTCAGTCTCCTTGTGATTGGTTTGTTGAATTCCTGTATTTCTTGGTGAGTCAGTGCAGGTTATCTGTGCATTTCTAGAAATGTGTCCATTTCTTGTCAAATTTGTTGATATACCACTTCTCATAATTTTCTCTTATGATCCTTTTAATTCTGCAGGGTTAGTTGTAATGACTGCCTTTCATTCCTGATTTTATTTATTTGCATCTCCCTCTCTCTTTCTTTTTGTTTTGTTAGTCTTGCTAAAGGTTTGTTGATTTTACTGATTTTCTCAAAAAACCAGCTTTTGGTTTTGCTGATTTTCTCTAGTTTTTGTTCTCAGTTTCATTTCTTTCTGCCCTAATCTTTGTTATTTCTTTCTTTCTGCTTGCTTTGGGACTGGTTTACTGTTCTTTTTCTAGTTTCTCCAGTTGCTCAGTTAGTTCTTTTATTTTAGCTCTTCTTTTTTGATATAGGCGTTTAGGGCTATAAATTTCCCTCTCAGCACTGCCTTTGCTGTATCCTATAAGATTTTGTAAGTTGTGTTGTCATTTTTATTTGTCTCAAGGTATCTACTAAGTTATCTTGCAATTTCTTCTTTGACCCACTGATTGTTAAAGGGTGTGACTCCATATATTTGCAGATCTCTCCCTTTTCCACCTATTGATTTCCAGCTTCATTCCATTATGATCAGAAAAGGTGCTTTGTATAATTTTAATCATCTTGAATTTATTGAGAGCTGTGCTATGGCTAAGCATGTGATCTCTCCTAGAGAAAGATTATTGAGTACTTTCATGTCATCTGCAAATAGTGAGAGTTTACTTCCTCTTTTCTTATTTTAATGCTTTTTATATTTTGTTTTGCTGTGTTTTTTTTAAAGCAAATCAATTTTATTGAAACATATTTACAATGCATAATATATACCCAAAGTGTATAATTTATAGTATTTTGTATAATCACATAGTTATGCATTCATCACTTTAACTGTTATTAGAACATTTTCATTATTCCAATGATAGTAATAAACAAAAAACAAATAAACATACAAAACTCATCACCTCTCAATCCTCTGTGTTTCCCTGGCTATACATAGCTGCTATTCTGTATCCAAATCTATAGTTTATTTGTGTTTATATTTTGTAAAAAACAGTCTTATATATGCAATACTACCCATATTCATATTTCACATTTTCATTATGTTTTACAGTCCCAGGTTACATTTTTTTAGCTTTCCTTCTAGTAATATACATGTCCTTAGAGTTTCCCTTTCAAGCAATTCATCCAATATAATAGCACTGTAAGTTACAAACACTATGATGTGCTTTCACCATTTCTACTTGTTTTGTTTTTTTCTTGTCTAATGCTCTAGCTAGAATTTCTAGCACAATTGTGAATAACAATGGTGATAGCGGGCATCTGTGTCTTGTTCCCAATCTTAAAGGGAAAGCTTTCAACCTTTCCTCATTGAGTATGATGTTGGCTGTGGGTCTTTCATATATGCCCTTTATCATATTGAGGAATTTTCCTTCTGTTCCTGTCTTTCAAAGTGTTTTTATCAAGAAAGGATGCTGAATTTTGTTGAATGCCTTTTCTGCATTGATTGAGATGATCATGTGGTTTTTTTCTCTTCAATTTGTTATGTGGTGTATTACATTAATTTATGTATAATCACCCTTGCATTTCTGGGATGAGTCCTACTTGGTAGTGGTGTTTAAGTCTTTTGCAATGCTGTTGGATTATATTTGTGATTATTTTGTTGAGAATTTTTGCACCTATGTTCATTGGCAATTGGTCTGTAATTTTCTTGTAGTGCCTTTATCTGGCTTTGGTATTACGGTGATGCTGGCTTCATAAAATGTATCAGGTAATTTTCCCTCCTCTTCAATTTTTTGGAAGAGTTTAAACAGGATTCATGTTAATTCTTTTCAAAATGCTCGGTAGAAATCACCTGTGAAGCCACCTGATCCTGAACTTTTCTTTCTTGGGGCATTTTTGATGAGTGATCGAACCTCTTTAAATGTGATTGGTTTATTAAGTTCTTGTATTCCTTGTAGCAGCAGGGTAAGTTGTCAGTACTGCTGTAACTGTATTAAGAAATACCCCCTTGGTGATATTTATGATCCAGCAAGTTTGGGAATATTGTAGCAAATGAAATCCACTTCTAAGCTATTAAATGCATGAAACTTCTCTCAGACCTTTTAATATTAGATATTTTAAAAGGTAGGATGGGTGAGAGATGTGGCTCAAGCTGTTACCCACCTGCTTCCCACATAGGAGGTCCTGGGTTCAGTCCCCGGTACCTCCTAAAAACACAAGAAAGAAAGAAACAACAATCAAACAAAGGAAAAAAACAACAACCAATCCATCAGAGCCAATGTGGCTCAGTGGTTGAGTGCCAGCTTCCCTCTTAGGAGGTCCTGCATTCAATCCCTGGCCTTCATACCTAAAAAAATAAATAAATAAAAATTTAAAAGTAGGACGATGAATGTGGAATGTATAATTTTGCCAATTTGTTTTTCATTTTAGAGGTCCTTTGGTATAAAGGCATCAAAAGATGGGCAAGAAGAAGGACAGAAGAAGTCAACATAAGCAGTAACAGAAAAGTGGAAGAAATGTGCCAAAATGTTAACAGTGCTTATGTTTAGGTATTGTAACTCTGATCAATATGTTTTATTATAAGCATTTAGTCTCAGCAATTCAGAACATATTAAGTTATCTTGTGGGAGGGTACCCACTTCATTGATGAAAAACCCAAGAGTGGTGGTTTGGAACTGATGTTACCCAGAAAATCATCTTCTCAAGGTTATCCGTTCCTGTGGGTGTAAACCTAATGTAAATAGGACCTTTTGATGAGACTACTTCAGTTAAAGCATGACCTAAGGTGGATCTTAATCCTTTTACAGGAGTCCTTTATAAACGGTGAATGCAGAGAAGGCAAGAGGGAGAGAGAGAGAGCAAAAGCCATGAAAGCAAGAAGCTGAAAGCAATGAAACCTGGAAGAGATGGGAGAGACCAGCAGACACCACCTGTGGTGCCTTGCCACATGACAGGGGAGTCCAGGATCACAGGCTGTTGGTCTTTGGGGAGAAAGCATCACCTGATGATGCCTTGATTTAGACATTTTTCTCAGCCTCAAAATTGTAAGCTTGTAAGCTAATTAATACATTTTTCCTATTAAAAGCGTAAATTTTGTGGTATCTGACAAACATTTGTTGCTAATATTAAAGAAATAATTAACAACAGCTTCTGTGGAAAACAGTCTGCAGCTTCTCAAGTAGTTAAACATAGAATCACCATATGACCTAGCAATAGCCCCCTAGGTATATATCCTGAAGAATTGAAAACTGGTATTCAAGCAAAAACTTACACATAAATGTTCATAGCAGTATTAATATTTAAAAAAATAGCTGAAAGGTGGAGTCAACCCATAAGTCCATCAGTAGATGAATGGATAAAAAATTATGGTGTATCCATCCAATGGTATATTATTCAGCCATAAATGGACTGAAGTACTGATACATGCTAGAATGTGGATGAACTTTGAAAACATTATGCTAAGAGAAAGAAGCCAGTCACTAAAAGCCACATATTGTATGATTCCATTTATATGAAATACCCGGAATATTTCAGTTCCATAGAGACAGAATGTAGATTAGTGGTTGCCAGGGGTGGGGGGATGGTGGAGTGGGAATGGCAGCTTAATGGGCATGGGATTTTTTTTAGGGGTGAGAAAAATATACTGGAACTAAATAGTGGAATGGTTGTACAACATTGTGAATGTTCTTAATGTCTGAATAGTACATTTTAAAATGATAAATTTTGTTATGTATATTTTACAACAACAAAAATAATAAGGAATTATTATTAGAAGATACAGAGGAATGAATGGATAGTACTGTGGGTTGCAAAATCTTTCCTGATGCTGTTGGTCACCCTGACAAACTTCAGCCTCTTTGTTTCTGGAGGGCTTAGTGTAGGGGTATGGAGATGGACTGTGTTGAGTAGCAGCTTTTCTATTTCTTTGATAATGTGAGAACACATTTGTATCTTCTGTGGCCCTACTTCTTGTCTTCAGGATCATCAGAATACTTAATCTACTCTTTGGAACAATTTAAAAAAATTTTTTTAAATTTTTATTTATTCCACCCTCCCCTTGCAGTTTGCTTGCTATCTGCTCTCTGTGTCCATTCACTGGGCATTCTTCTGTGTCGGCTTGACTCCCCTTTTCTTATGTCATCTTGCTGTTCCAGCTCTCCATGGGTGTGTGCCAAAGCTCTCCATGGATGTGGGCCATCAGCTCTCCACAGGCACAGGCCAGCTTGCCTTCAGAAGGAGGCCATGGGACATGAACCCAGGGCATCCCATATGGTAGACAGGAGCCCAATTGGTTGAGCCACAGATGCTTCCCTGGAACAACTTTTATTAAAAATTTCAAGAATATAACATGCTTAGTATAAACACTTTGAAAAATATGGAAAAGCATGTGTGGCAGTTTGAGATTATTTATGAATCCCCAAAAGAGATAGATTATGTTCATGAGCTAATCTAGTTCTGAGTGTAATAATCTTTGTATTGAATTCAATTGAAAGGACTTTGATTTGATTACATGTTAAGACTGCTTTTATGGCTCTTTTGGTTGACTCAACTCAGGCTGAGTCCCCACCCCCTTGCTGGGTCTGATATAAATGTGCACTCATACATACACAGAGAAGAGAGAGCTTTGTCATTTTTAATCCTGCCTTGTGACAGAAAGAAGGCACAAATAGCTAAAGCCCAGGAGAGAGGTGAACCATTTTTCCTGATAGGTTACAGCTGATCTTGGGAAGAGAGCTGAGACTGATAGAGGAAGTCTGAGAGATAAGCCCTACATCAGCCTGCGGCTGAAATCAGAAAGAGGCAAGCAGCTGAGCCTGAGAGAGGACACCCAGAAGGGAAGGCTGACACCTCACAGAGATGGCTTGCCATCTTGCTTTAACTTGTGGCAGTTGATTTTGGTGAGAAAGTACCTCTTGGTACCTTGAGATGGACTTTCCAAGGCCTTGGGACTGTAAAATTTTACCCCACATAAATACCTTTCATAAAAGCCAAGAGATTTCTAGTACTTTGCATCATCAGCCCTTTGGTAGATTAACATAGCATTCTATCTTTCTATTCAGAGATAACCACAGCTCCTATTCTGTGAACAACGGTATAAATATATTTATATATCTCACATAAGGCACACACAGTTTTATAACTTTTTTCTACTGTGTAGACTGAGTATATATTCCCATGCTGAGTATATATTGAAATTATTTATGAATCCCAAAAAGAAAGACTATGTTTGTAAACTAATCTATTCCTCTGGGTGTGATACCCGTTGATTGTATTAGATTCAGCTGAGATGTCTTTGCTTAAAATATGTTTAAGATTGTACAATAATCAGGTAATTGCAAGGGTTTGTTTTAGTTTGCTAGGGCTCCCAATGCAATATATGAGAAATGGCTTGGCTTTTATAAAGGGAATTTATTTGGGGTAAAATCTTACAGTTCCTAGGCTGTAAAAATATCCAAATGAAGGCATCATCATGGTGTCTCATGGACTCCTGCCATGTGGTGAGGCAAAATGGTGGCTGCTCTCTGCCAAGGTCACTGCCTTCCCCTCCAGGCTTACCTTCTTGAGCTCAGCTGTGGGTGATCAGTCATGCAGCTAGTCTCTTTTTTGGCCTCTTCTCTTCAGCTTCAGCTGTTCTGCTTTAATATATTAGCATTTGGCCAGATGACTGGGAAAGAAAAAACAAAAATTGATAACCATTATTAATATTAAAATTTACCAGTTAGATGATAAGGCAAGAAAAGATCATTTCTAGATGAACTAAACAGATATTACCTAGGAATAAACTTAATCATGTAAGATCCAAAGACAAAACATATTCTGAGGAATGCAAGAAATACTTAAACCACTTAGATTGGCTTTTGTCTTGAATAGGAAGACAAATTTTTATATATGTTAATCCTACCTAAATTAATCTAGGGGTCTAGTATAATATCAAAATATACCAATTAGGAAATATCCAGCAAGATGATGGTGGAGTAAGGAGCTCCTTGAGTCAGCTCCTGCTACAGGGCAGTTATCAAACACCCAGAGATCTCTGGAGCTAGCTGAAGCACCTGTTTGGTGGCTCCAGGAGACCAGAAGAGCATTCTGTAACGTACTTGAAGGAATGGAAGGAAAAGACTGCCCATCTGCAGAGAAGACTCATAAGTAGAGCGGTCTATGCTGCAGAGGCCATTGCCCATCCTCCACTGGAGGCACAAGCCACTTTGCGAGCTGTTCCATGGCTGGAATTGAAAGCTCCACTTCCCCAATGTGGGGGAAGAAGGGATGGTTGGGCACCAATTTCAGCTACTGATGAGTAAATTCAGCGGGCTACAGTATAATCCTGAGAAAAGCTAAAGTTTCAGCCTGTCCAGATCAGAAAGCAGATGGGAGCCACCATCTTAATGCCATCCCTGGCACAAAGGGAAGCGGGGTGGATTGAGGATCCCAGCTTCTTTCCATCCAGATCAGATTGCAGGCATAGCCTAGTCTCCAGTGCCACCTCCAGCAGGGAGGAAGCTGTGGAGATCTGCGATAGCCTTTCTGGGAAATTACCGGTAAAACTGCAGAGACCGGTGTTCATCCTACTCTGGTGGCCAAAGCCACCCCAGGATCTGTTCTTTGGCTGGAATTTGAAGCTCCATTTCCCAGAAATGGGAGGAAGTGATGGTTGGCTGCTGCTTTCAGCTGCTGATTGGTGGAGTTTGCTGGCTGAGAGATAACCCTGGGAACAGCTGGGGTGTGAATCAGCCCAGGTCAGAAAGAGGCCAGTAGGCACCATTCTGACTGCGCCCCAGCCAGAGAGGAAGCCTGGCTGACTGAAACTCTCAGTGTCTGGGGGAACCAGTTTCTTTCATGCAGATCAGCCTGCAGCCCTAGTCTAGGCTTCAGCCCCACCTGTGGTGGGGAGGAGGCTGAGGAACCCTGCACCAGCCTATACAGGTGACTGCAGGTAACTTTGGCTGGCATAGCCTGAAAATCAGAAGTCTACCAGGGCAACTGTGATCATCTTGGACCTACACTGCATAGATTGCTGCCCATGCCTGAAGCTCCATCCCCACCGCAGGCTGGGAGAAAGGAATGTGAAGTTTCATCAGTCTCTCTGGGCAACTACAGTCTAGGCCTCTACTTGGATTATCCCACATATCTGTGACTCTGTCCCTACACCAGGTAAAGGAGAAAGTTGGAAGAAGCTTCCTTGGTCCCTGGTGCAATTAGGGCAGCTTGAGCTCCACAGCTTACAGCACCAACTCCATGCTTGGCTCCTACTGCACAACGAGCAAGGGAGAAACAATAGGAAGCCCTAAACTAAAGAAAAAAACTTCACCCAGAAAGAATACTCTAGTAAGCCAGATGTGAAAACACCAACAAAAAATTACAATCCACACCAAGAAACAGGAAGCTATGGCCCAGTTAAAGGAACAAAATAAGCATCCAGATGACATAAAGGAGTTGAGACAACTAATTATAGATGTTCAAACAAATCTCCTTAATAAATTAAATGAGATGGCTAAAGAGATTAAGGATATTAAAAAGACATTGGATGAGCACAAAGAAGAATTTGAAAGCATACATAGGAAAATAGCAGATCTTATGGGAACGAAAGATGCAGTCAATGAAATTAAAAAAAAAACATTGGAATCATATAATAGTAGATTTGAGGAGGCAGAAGAAAGGATTGGTGAGCATGAAGAAAAGAGTGGAAAAATTTGAACAAGGTCTCAGGGAACTAAATGACAGCAAAAAGCATGCAAACATATGTGTCATGGGTGTCCCCGAAGGAGAAGAGAAGGAAAAAGAGGGAGAAGGAGTATTTGAAGAAATAATGATAGAAAATTTCCCACCCCTATTGAAGGACATAGATATCCCTGCCCAAGAAGCACAACGTACTCCCATCCAAAAAAATCCAAATAGACCAACTCCTAGACACATACTCATCAGAATGTCAAAGGCCAAAGACAGAGAATTCTGAGAGCAGCAAGAGAAAAGCAATGCATAACATATAAGGGATATCCAATAAGATTAAGTGCTGATTTCTCACCAGAAACCATGGAGGCAAGATACAGTGGTCTGATATATTTTAGATTCTATAAGAGAAACACTTCCAGCCAAGAATCTTATATCCAGCAAGACTGTCTTTCAAAAATGAGGGCTAAATTAGAATATTCACAGATAAACAGAAACTGAGAGAATTTCTAAGCAGGAGACCAGATTTTGAGGAAATACTAAAGGGTGTGCTACAGCCTGAAAAGAAAAGACAAGAGAGAGGGGCCTGGAAGAGAGTCTAGAAATGAAGATTATATCAATAAAAGTAACTAAAAGTGTCCAAAGAGTGGTAAAAATAAAATATGACAGATAAAACTCAAATAGGAATAAACTTAACCAATGATGTAAAGTACTTGTATTCACAAAACTGCAACTTAATGTTAAAACAGATTAAAAAAAGCCCCAAAATAACAGGAAGGACATTCCATGCTCATGGATTCTAAGCTAAATATCATTAAGATGTCAATTCTACTCCAAGTGATATACAGGTTTAATGCAATCCAAATAAAAATTCCACCAACATTAAAGAAAAAACTGAAAACATGATCATTAAATTTATTTGGAAGGGTAAGGAGTCCTGAATAGCCAGAAACATCATTAAAAGGAAAAGTGAACAGTCATCTCCAGACTTAAAATCATAATACCTACTTATAGTGGTAAAGACAACATGGGTACTGGCCTAAAGACAGACACAATAGACCAATGGAACCAAATTTATGGTTCAGAAACAGACCCTCACAGGTATGGTCAAGTGATTTTTGACTAGCCTGTCAAACTCACATAGCTCAGGTAGAACAATCGATTCAAGAAATGGTGCTGAAAGAATTGGATATCCATAGCTGAAAGAAGGAAAGAGGACCCTTATCTCCTACTTTATCCAAAAATTAACTCAAAATGGATCAAAAAATTATTAAATAAAAGCAAGAACCATAGAACTTCTAGAAGAAATTGTTGGAAAATATCTTCAAGACCTGGTGGTAGGTGGTGGATTCTTAAAGGAGATAAGAGAAGGACTGAGTGGACTACTGATGTTTAATGTAGGTAGAAGTTTTAATTAGCTTAACTGTAAAAGTGTGGAAATATATAGAGTGGATGGTAACACACAGTAACAACTAGTTTTTAAATGGTTGAAATAGTTGAAAATGGTAGTTGTGTAAATGCCAATTGACAGAATGCTTGAGAATTCTGGTTTAGCACAGTAAACCAAGAGATGGGTGAGAATTGTGGTTGATGGAACAGATGCTGGAACAAATGTATATCACTACTGCTGAGTATTGGAAATGTGGAAAAGCATGGGAAAAATACAGCTGGAGTGACCTATGGACTGTGGTTGTTAGTAATAATATAAAATTCTTGCATCTATGTGAAAAATATACTGTGTTGATACTGAGGCAGTATGAAAAATGTGAGCGAAATGGACATGGTAACAATCAGAGGATATTATTTTATCTGTAGCAAATGACATACCACATTCTGGTGTGTTGATGAAGGGGTGTTATTAGGGAATTCTGCACATGTACATGATTGTTTTATAAGTTTACAATTTCTGTCATAAAATGTATTTAGAAAATAATGGGGTGATTGGGGAAAAAACACACCAAATGTAAGATAAGGACTATGATTAGTAGTAAGATTTTGACAATATTCTTTCATAATTTGTAACAAATGTCGTGACAATGCAAGGTGTTGGTGGAAGGTTGATATATGGGACCCCTGTATGATGTTACGTATGTCTGTTTTGTAAGTTCACAACTTTTACTATATACTTTTTTATGCATATAGGATTGTTTAGGGGGAAAATACTTTGTTTAGTAGTAATATTTTGATAATGCTCTTTAATCATTAGTTTAAAGGTTTAATAACAATGCAAGTTAAACATTGTTTAAAAACAATGCAAGTTATTGATGGTAGGGTGAGATGTTATATATGTTTGATGTTATATATGTTTGTTTTTTAAGTTCACAACTATGATACACTTATTGTGTATGTATGTTTATGTATGAGTGATAAATTTCAATAAATTAAAAAAAGAAAAATATATATACCAATGGGATATTTTTGCCCTAGACAAGCCTATTCTATAGTTCATACAGAGAAAAACCCAAAGACTGGTCAGAAAATTTGTGAAAATAATGAAGGGAATAGCCATTTTAGTCAACTTTTAAGCATGAAAAAGTGGCAATAAATCTGTTAGTATAATTCTTTTTCATGAATAGATGAATAAATCAGAGTAGGAGATCCAGAAATAGACCTAAATACTATGGAAAGTAGCATGATATGAGTGGCAATAGCATGCAAGGGTATACATATACCCTCTGGAAGGATACATATTGTATTATAAATTAATGTCAGTTGACGTTAGTAAGGAGAATTGGTTTCAGGGAAATTTGTGGCTGGGGTACAGGGGAATATGTCATTATCTCTCTTTTTGTGTCTCAGATTCTGAGCCATATAGATTTAATAGGCAATAAAAACATTTCTTAAAAAGACATCTAACAGCTTATCAGAAACTAATTTATTTCAAGTATGAAAAAATAAATTCAAGAGAACAGACAGAATTTGAAACCCTGAGCTATAGAGATTAAATACTGAATTATGGCCAGGTATTCACTGTTGCTGCCACTGTTATTAAGGGCTTAGGACAAGTCTGGTAAACTTGACCCTTGCCTGCTGTTGCTCACTGTATTAGTCAGCCAGAGGGGTGCTGATGCAAAGTACCAGAAATCTGTTGACTTTTATAAAGTGTATTTATTTGGGGTAGAATCGTGCAGACACAGGGCCCTAAAAAGTAAGTTGCTTTTCTCACCAAAGTCTGTTGCTTTGTGTTGAATCAAGATGGCTGATAGTGTCTGTGAGGGTTCAGCCTTCCTCTTCCTCTTAAGGCTCCATGGTCCCATCTTCCAGTCTCAGCTGTAGGCTGGAATAAGGTTCATCTTTCTTCCCCTGGCTCCTCCCTTCCTAGGTTCAGCTGCTCTACTCTCTCCACAAGGCCAGCTGTAACCTATCAGGCAAACAGCTTGGCCCTCCTGGGGCTCCAGCATCAAAAGTAAACTCTCTTTGTTCTCCTTCTCCATGTATTTACTTCCCTGTCTTTGATGGAACATCTGTTTATATATCCCAGAAAGGGGGAGAGGGTGGGACTCAAACCAAGTCACTCTAATGATGGGGTCAATAAAAACCCTAATCTTGATTTAATAAAGTAAAAGCAAAACTGTGAATCTAATACAATCTAATATGCCCAGAGGAACAGACCAATTTACAAACACAATCCAATATCTATTTTTGAAATACATAAACAATACCAAACTGCCACACTCGACCATCAGTAAGGCTGAGCACATGCCACACAGCAGAAATACATCAGTTATAATGAGAATTCGAAGACCAACATTAGTCCAATGACAGAATAATCATTGTTGACATTGTAAAACATGACAGCTATGCCCAGAGCAAAAATCAATAATCTGAGGCTGATAAGAAGGAATGCAGTACATGAAGCTCCTTGTAGCAGTCTCATCTGTAGCCTGGTCCTTCAATTAGGAGGTTGACTAATCCAGTTTATGAGCCTTAGCTGTAGGAGTTAGTAGAAGGGTGAAAAGTTGGAAGTTGAGAATGTCAAATAACCCTGCTTTGCTTTTTATATGGAATTCAGCTTGTCCTCTTCCTAAGTGTAATGTGGTAGAACACTGCCTGGGCTAATGAATTTGCCTTAGGTACAACTGAATTGAGTTTGTGATGCCAATTGGGAAATAAAACTTTAAATAGCCATATTTAATTCAAATCTTAGTTATCTTAGGAAATGGGCTGCTTAGGGATTTTTCCATAGGAGGCCATTGAACCGCTATAATAAGAACATCTCAAACTAAGTATACCTGGATATGAATCCCAGTCCTACCATTTAGTAGTGTTATTTTTGCAGATTACCTACTGAGCTTCAGTTTCTTCATCTGAAGGAAAGTAATTCTATCTACCCCAAATAGGATGGTTGTTAGCAATATGAGAATGCTTGCATAGGGTTTAATACAACACTTAGACCATTACTATTTCTTGATCACTTACTTTTTCTTCTAACTTCTTCTTTTAAGTTAATGTAGGCTTCCTCACCAAGGGGATAGGACAGGAAATTCAGAAGAACTGAGGAGAAAAGTAAATTTCAGATACTTTATTCTTATCACTCAAAACATATGTGTAGTCCCAATTCAACATTCCCAAATTAATGGCCAACCTCTGGGGATCTGTGGAAAGAGGCAGAACAATATAAATGAAGAGTTGTCTCCAATAGTCACTCCTTCCTAGTGGAATAGGATAACCATAACGTTTGTCCTCCTATTTACTTGAAATTCCTTGAGAGAGACTATGGCAGCATTTTGCTTAATGCTTGCTGCGGTTTTTTTTTTTTAAGATTTATTTATTTATTTATTTCTCTCCCCTACCCTCCCAACCCCGGTTGTCTGTTCTCTGTGTCTATTTGCTGCATCTTGTTTCTTTGTCCACTTCTGTTGTTGTCAGCAGCAAGGGAATCTGTCTCTTTTTGTTGTGTCATCTTGTTGTGGCAGCTCTCCGTGTGGGTGGTGCCATTCTTAGGCAGGCTGCACTTTCTTTCGTGCTGGGTGGCTCTCCTTATGGGGTGCACTCTTTGTGTGTGGGGCTTCCCTATCTGGGGGACACCCCTGCGTGGCACGGCACTCCTTGCATGCATCAGCACTGTGCATGGGCCAGCTCCACATGGGTCAAGGAGGCCCGGGGTTTGAACCACGGACCTCCCATGTGGTAGACGGATGCCCTAACTACTGGGCCAAGTCTGTTTCCCATGCTGTTGTTTTCTGACTGTGATGGTTAAGTTCACATGTCAGCTTGACCAGGTTATGTGTCCAGTTGTTTGATGAAGCAAGCACTGGCCTGATTGTTACTTTGGGGATATTTCATGGATTTAAATCATAGGTAAGTTGACCATATCTATGAGTGATTACATCTGCAATCAACTAAGGATATTCCCTTCTACAAGGAGAGAAATCTCATCCAATCAGTTGGAAGCCTTAAAAGGAGAACTGCTGAATTCAGCAGAAGGGAGAATTTCCATCTCTACTTTAGCCAGCCAGCTTTTCCCAGAGAATTCATTAAAAATCTATCAGGGTTCCTTGCTTTCAGCCTGCCCAATGGAATCTGGACTTGCCCATTCCCACAAGCACATGAGCCAATTCCTATAACAATTCTTATATATATAAAATCTCCTGTTGGTTCTGTTTCCTTGGAGAAACCTAATACATGACCCCTTTTTCAGGTGAATTTCTTTCTCTCCTATTTCCATTTCCAGAAAACCTGTTCAATTTTATGAAGTGTATTTTCAACTTTTCTTGATGTATGGTTTTCCCCTTTATTTGATTTCCTAATTCTGACCATCATTAATTCTTGATAAACCTTACTTAATCATGGCCTACTCTTAGTTTCATGCACTACCATATTTGATTCATTTTTTTAAAGAAGGTTCTGGGGATTAAACCCAGGATCTCATACATGTGAAGCAGATGCTCAGCCACTAAGATACACCTGCTCCCCTGATTCACTAATATTTTGTTAAACATTTCTATAACTATACATGAGTGAAACAAGCCTATAGTTTTATATTTTTTGATGTTGTAAAGATGCAAGTCTAGGTATTTTATTTTATTATTTTTTAAAGATTTATTTTATTTATTTCTCTCCCCTTCTCCCCCCCCCCCCCCCCCAGTTGTCTGTTCTCTGTGTCTATTTACTACGTGTTCTTCTTTGTCCGCTTCTGTTGTCATCAGCGGCATGGGAATCTATGTTTCTTTTTGTTGCGTCATCTTGTTGTGTCAGCTCCCAATGTGTACGGTGCCATTTCTGGGCAGGCTGCACATTCTTTCACATGGGCGGCTTTCCTTATGGGGTGCACTCCTTGCACTTGGGGCTCCCCTACATGGGGGACACCCCTGCATGGCATGGCACTCCTTGTGTGCATCAGCGCTGCACATGGGCCAGCTCCACATGGGTCAAGGAGGCCTGGAGTTTGAACCACAGACCTCCCATGTGGTAGATGGATGCCCTAACCACTGGGCCAAGTCCGATTCCCAGTCTAGGTATTTTAGTGCCATCATCATCATAAAACTTTGGGAACTTTGAGTAGCGTTTGCTGTAAGGAGAGTTTATGTCTTTATGTAGTGTTTTCTCTGGAGGGTACTTTTTATCTGCTATAACTTAAATACTGCAAAATGAAGTTAATATAACTTAGGTCAAATGTGAAAGGGATAAGATAGGGAAGAAAAAGATATTTGCTAAATATATGTGTACAAACATACTCGTTGCAAAACAAAGGGGATATTCATAACCATTACAGTCCTGGTTTCTGTACCTGGTCACATGATCATATCTTACATTTATAATAGTCTTCTTTCATTACCCTTTCCATGTTCTCTTTACCCTCAACAAGCACTTCAGCTGACTGGGGCTCTTTGCCTGATAGTGTGACCCAAACCTTCATTCCTGAGGTTTCCGGGCTATTGGTAGTCTTGCCTGGATTGGGTTGGTGCAGTTTTCCATCAACTTTAATCACAGTTCATGGTAGAACTAAGAGATACCCTAGGGGATCTCCTGTATTCTAGAAAAACTCTTCTTTACCTCCATTGTGTAGTAGCAATACTATTTTTTTTAATTATTTATTTATTTTTAAAAATTACATTAAAAAAATATGAGGTCCCAATCAACCCCACCCCCCCCACCCCCCACTCCCCCCACAGCAACACTCTCTCGCATCATCGTGACACATCCCTTGCACCCGGTAAGTACATCTCTGAATATCACTGCACCCCGTAGTCAGTGGTCCACATCATAGCCCACACTCTCCCACGTTCCATCCAGTGGGCCCTGGGGGGATCTACAATGTCCCATAATTGTCTGTGAAGCACCACCCAGGACAACTCCACGTCCCAAATACGCCTCCACATCTCATCTCTTCCTCCCATTCCCCAAACCCAGGGAAGGGTAGCAATACTATTTTCCCTGGTAGTCAGGGTCAATCACTCCAGCCCCTAAAGTAATTGCCTTCTTTGCCTGTTGATTCAGAGGCATGATGAGCCCAAATGTCTGCGTGGCAGTTTTAACTTCAGGTTCATGGAATCTTTGTTGTACCTACTGGTGGAAGTACTCCTCCTTTTGCAACTAAGACCTGTAGAACAGAAGAGCTTAAGGTTGCAGGGAAAAGAAGCAAAACTTTTTGTAGTGGATCAAAAGGGCTAAGAGTGAGTGGTACCACTCCCATTTCCATACCTTGATTCCTGGACCCATGAATCCTGGCTATGCCATAGAGTGGGCACTGACTTAGAGCATATGCAACCTCTGGGAGAACATTGCCCTGAGTCCTGCAAGGTATTGCCATGCTGTTGGCACTGTCATTGAGTCTTCAGAAGGCCATTCCACCATTCTATCATGTCAGTTGCTTTAGGATGATGGGGAAGATGTGAAGACCAGTGAATTCCATGAGCACGTGCCCATTCTTGCACCTCATTTCTATACAGTAGGTTCCTTGATCAGAAGCAATACCATGGTGGGGGATAAGGCATTCTGTAATTCCATGGATGGTAGTTTTGGCAGAAGCATTGCATGTAGAGAAGGAAAACCCATATCCAGATTATGTCTATTCCAGTTAGAACAAAATGCTTCTCCTTCCATGATGGAAGTGGACCAATGTAATCAACCTGCCACAAGGTAGCAGGCTGATCACCTTGGGAATGGTTTCATATCAGGGACTGGGTGTTAGTCTCTCCTTTTGGCACACTGGACACTCAGCAGTGACTGTAGCCAGGTCAGCCTTGATGTGTGGGAGTCCGTGTTGCTGAGCACATGCCTAATTTCCATCCCTACCATCATGACCACTTTGTTCATGAGCCCATTGGTCAATGACAGGAGTGGTTGGGGAAAGAGGTTGACTGGCATATAAAACAAGTCATCTTACCAATTGATTTTTTTTTTATTTAACAAATCAATTTTATTGATGTATATTAATAAAGCATACAATTCATCCAGAGTAAATTGTGGTGCATTTGGTACAATCACATAGTTGTACCTTCATCAGTACGATCATTATTAGAGCATTTTCATTATTTCAGTAATAATAAGCAAACAAAATTCTTTACCTGTCAGTCTCTCTGTGCTTCCTATGCTGTACATAGCTACTATTTCTGGCTATTCTTATAGAATGTATTTATTTTTCTAAGCAGTTTTTTTTTTTTTTTGCCATAGAAAGGTTTTTTTTTTTTAACACTTTTTAAAGTTAATAGATCACAAAGAACGTTACATTAAAAAACACGTAAAAATAATAAGGGGTTCCCATATACCCCACTTCCCAACTCCCCACCCCATCATTTTTGTAAATTGTATTTTTTTTCCAAATTCTACTCAATTTATTCATTTTTTAAAAAATATTACATTCAAAAAATATGAGGTCCCCATTCACCCCCACTGCCCCCAACCCCCTCACCCCCCCACAGTAACACTCTCCCCCATCATCATGACACATCCACTGCATCTGGTGAGCACATCTCTGGGCATCGCTGCACCCCATGGCCTGTGGTCCACACCATAGCCCACACTCTCCCACGTTCCAGCCAGTGGGCCATGGGAGGACATACAATGTCCGGCAAATGTCCCTGCAGCACCACCCAGGGCAACTCCAAGTCCCGAAAATGCCTCCACATCTCATCTCTTCCTCCCATTTCCCGCACCCAGAAGTCACCATGGCCACTTTTTCCACACCAATGCCACATTTTCTCGATTATTAACCACAATAGTTCATGAATAGGATATCATTAAGTCCACTCTAATGCTTACTGTATTCCTCCTTCCTGTGGACCTTGGCTTGGTTGTGTCCATTCCACATCTATGTCAAGAGGGGGCTTAGATTCCACATGGATACTGGATGCAATCCAATTGATTCTTAAAATCTTTTGCCAAAGTCACCTGGTGAGTATTCACATGGGACACAAATATCTTCATGTTTTTGCCCACTTGGAAGGGTCTGTCTTCATACCTCTCCCCCAGATATATTTGTCACCAATTTTCCAATCATGTTCCTTCCAAGTCCCTCACTATCCTGCCAAACCATTGGCACTAGCCAATGAATCAGTATATAAACACACCTTTGGCAATTTCTCTTTCAAAGCAAAATGAACAATCAAATGCACTCTAGAAAATTTCTCTTCATCACTGGGAGGATTTCCCTTCACCACTGTCTCGGGTCTCCCAGTGAGGGACTGTAGTGCTGCACCTATCCAATTTTGGGTGGTACCTGTATATCATACAGAACCGTCTGTAAACCAGGCTTGAGTTTTCTCTTCCTCAGTCCACTGATCCTAAGGAATTCCCAAAAAGCCAAAGCTGTGCCCTGGGAATAGAAAGTAACTTGGCAGGAGTAGGGTCCATGGGCATTTGGGCTGTTTCCTCATATAACTTACTCGTGTCTTCAGGGCCTGTTCAAGTCCATCCGTTTTATGATAGAGTGTTGCTCTGCATGCCCAACTCTATGACTGAGTGAGTCAAACAACATACTGTTCAGGTCTTATGGTAACTCAAGTCTCATGGTTACTTGGCGGCCCATCTACTAAGGCCAGAAGAAGGTCAAAAGCTGTTCTCAAAAGGAGAGTAGTTATTTGCAGAGGATGGCAAACCTTTGCTCTAAAATGCTAAGGGTCTGTGCTGTGACTCTCCTATAGTGCTGGTGAAAAACTCCAGAGAGCATATCTATTTGCCGCTGAAACTTTCAGCATTATTGGATCTGCCAGATCATAGGGCTCAAGTAGCAGGGCAGCTTACACAGCACCTAGACCTGTTACAAACCTATTGCTCCAGTCCCCACTCAAAACCAGCAGCTTTTCTGGTCACTCATTAAATGGACTGGACTAGCACACACAAATGAGGAATATGTTTCCAAAATCCAAAGAGGCCAACAAGGTGTTGTGCCTCTTTTCTGGTTGTAGGAGGGGCCAGATGCAACAGCTTATCCTTCACTTTAGGAGGGTTATCTTGACCTGCCCCCCACCCCCACACCTAGAAATTTCACTGAAATGGAAGGATGCTGAATTTTTTGTTGGATTTATCTCCTACCCTGTGACATGCATATTCCATACCAAGACATCTAGAGTAGTTGGTACTTCTTGTTCACTATGTCCAATCAATATGATATCATTAATATAATGGACCAGTGTGATATCATGTGAAAGGGAGAGAGTAGATTATGACAGGGCTGGAGAATTGGTATGCCCCTGAGGTAGGACAATGAAAGTGTATTGCTGGCCTTGTCAGCTGAAAGCCAACATTTTCTGGGGGTCTTTACTAACAGGAATTGAGAAAAAAGCATTTGTGAGATCATATACAGAGGTGGAGGAGAGTGTAAGAACAACTAAAAGGACAAAAAGAAATAAAAACAACATGACATATACAAATCCAAAGAAAATATGGCTAATGTAAGCAATTCCTTGAGAGTAATAACACTGAATGTTAATGGAATAAAATCTTCTGTCAAGAGATGCAGATTGAAGAATGGATAAGGAAATATGACCCATCTATATACTGTCTACAAGTATACTTGTACCTGCATACCAGGTACAAGGGGTTATGTTGATTTGCTCAAGCAGCAATACCACATCTAGAACAGCAGCTGCAATTGGAGTTACCACCTGGTTACATTTATGATAATCCTCCAAGATCCATCTGTTCTTTGCACAGGCCAAATAGGAGAATTGAATGAGGATGTGGTGGGAATCACTATCCCTATATCGTTCAAGTCCACGAGTGTGGTGTTGCTTTTGATTTTCTATTTTGCCAGGCAGAGGAAGTTCTAGTGGCTTCTGCTTATCCTTTCCTATCATCATAGCCCTCACTCCACAAGACAGGGAACCAATGTGGGGACTTTGGTAGTTGTTGACTATGCCTATTCTACTTATGCATTCCATAATTGGGAAAATAACCACAGAATGGGTCCACAGACCACTGGACCCACTATTAGACAGACCTGAGCTAAAATCCATTGATCATCTGTCCTCCATAAGCCCCTACTGTGACTGGTTGAACACAGTAATGTTTTAGTCTCCTGAAATTAATGTTACTTCCAAGACAATGACTAATAACCCCTGAAATATCTGATAATTTCCTTTACACCAGTGCACAATTACCCTTTTAAAAGGCAGTAGTCTTTTTGGGGAAGGCTGGGCATAAGAATAACAGCATAAGTTTTAGGCAGTAACAAGACCCTTCCCAAGTATACCCAGCCTTTCCTTCATTCAAGAGATTCTGGGTCTGTAAATTATCTCAAATATGGGAATTGAAAAATTTTTTTTTTTAATTTCTCTCCCCTTCTCTGCTCTTCCCCTGCCAGTTGTCTGCTTTCCGTGTCCATTTGCTGTGTGTTCTTCTGTGTCCACTTACATTCTTGTCAGCAGCACCGGGAATCTGTGTCTCATTTTGTTGTGTCATCTTGCTGTGTCAGCTCTCCATGTGTGCAGCGCCACTCCTGGGCAGGCTGCACTTTTTTCATGTGGGGTGGCTCTCCTTATGGGGTGCACTCCTTGCACATGGGGCTCCCCTACACAGGGGACACCCCTGCATGGCAGGGCACTCCTTGTGTGCATCAGCACTGTGCGTGGGACAGCTCATCACACGAGTCAGGAGGCCCTGGTTTTGAACCTTGGACCTCCCATGTGGTAGATGGATGCTTTATCCATTGAGCCAAATCCAATTCCCATCAAGTATGGAAATTGATTAAGGGACTGTGACTCTTTGATTTTGTAATTCATGTTAAGGTTTGTTTCACTTGATGTAGAACTCTTCTGCTTATACAGAACAAATAAGAATTTAGTAGCTTGCCCATCTGTTTTGCTTCTAGGTACCCCATGATCAATGCCATAGATCTGCACAGTTAGACTATTTCGATTGCTACTTTGGTATGCTGTGCCTTATCTTTGTCAATTAAGTGCTGCCACTTGGCTTCTGCCAACCCAGGATCCAGTCATTCCCATTGTGTTTAAGCATCCAAGTTCAGAGACAGCATTTCCCATGGTAATATCTGACCTATAGAAAAGAGCAGTCACAGCTCTTGAGGGATAATGGAGTTAGGCTCAAAAATTTATTGCTCACAGTCCTGGACATTCCTGGGTTAGGTGAGCAAGTCTGACATGATAACTTAACTCTACCATTTAAATTTCTCTAAGTCTTTGGATCCTCTCATCTACATTATACCAAGGCAGTTCTGGCATTTCTGCTCAGGCAATGCAGGCCACATGTTGGGGTATGCTTCAGCCAACCACCCAAACAAACAGTCAAGAGCCCTTTCTAGCATTTCCCCCTGCCCCCCAGCTTCAACACTGAATCCAGTTTCTTGGCTTAGTGAGTCCATATCAATAAATTGCAGTCTGATCCAACTTTATGTTCCTTCCACTATTAAAATCCATTTCCACACATATTCCCTGGTTTTTCTGTCTATATAAACAGGAAAAATCACGCAGTTCTTTTGGAATATATTGCACCTTTTCATGGGTTACACTTTGTATCTCACCTCTTGCAGCTTTTTGGGACTTCTCTATAGTTATAGGTTTAGAAGAAAACAGGGTGGTGGAGGTGGGCCATGGCAAGAATAAGTGAATTGCAAGCCCACTACCTCAGAGCATTCCATTGCAATTTCATCTGATGAAACAAGATTAATCTCTTTAGACAGAGGTGTGAGGGCTCTTTCATCAGAGGAGGTGGTTACGGATTTCTCAGACACAGCAGGGTTAAATCTCTTCAGCTGGATGTTGAATCTCTTTGGATGGAGATTGGGTGGCTGATTCCTCAGAACAGACCATTGCAAGTTTATCTGGAAAAGACTCAGCAGAGGCTAGGATTTCATTGCCCCACCCTCATCATTATCAACCCACATGTTTCCATTCCAATTTTTTGGATCCTATTCCTTTCCAATCATTGCCCTCATATTAAGAACAGACACCCTGCAAGATTGGGAATTGAATTTACATTGCAACTAGCAAGACACAGTAAGATTCTGGGTATGGTTTTCAGAAATCTCAAATTTGCAGCTACATGAAATAAGATTTTCCTTCATGGCACACAGCAACTTTCCTGCCCTTCATGTGATGCTTAAGTTGGGAATTTGAAGTCTTGAGCTCATCCCTTTCTTTTACAACTGTATCTGGCATGTTTAGGAACAACTAGGCAACATCATTGTACTTTTTTGACTCCACAAAACTCTGTTAAGCTATCAAAAGCACTCTCGCCCAAAACCTTGAGTAGTGTATCCAGTGATGATATTTTGAATAGCTCTATTGCCAACTCATACCATGGCCTATCAGTGCCATCTTGATTGTTAGACATAGAATCATTAGTACCTTTGAATCTAATCACATTAGAGAACCAATTCCAAAAACCACAGAGCCAACTCAGAAATCTCATCTTTAAGATTCTGTTATTCTGTTTCTCAGAAACCACTCCTGGTACCAAAGCTGTAACAGCCAGGGTTCTCTTAGGGAAACAGAATCAACAGGATATATATAGGTGTGTGTGTGTGTGTGTGTGTGTATTTGTATTTATGTAAATACTATGAGATATTTTTTGTAGGAATTGGCTCATGCAACTGTGGGGATTGGTATGTCCAAATTTTATAGGGGATACATACAACAAGATTTTTGATGAATTCCCCCAGAAGAAAGCTAGCTGGCTGACTGGCTGAAGCAGAGATGGAAATTCTCCCTTAATTCTGCAGAACACATCAGTTCTCCTTTTAAGGTCTTCAGCTGATTGGCTGAGACTTCTCATTGTTGAAGGTAAGCTCCTTAGTTTATTGTAGTATAATTAGCCATAGATATAGTCATCTATCAATGATTTAAATCCATGAAATACCTCACAGTATCAAACAAGCCAGTGCTTGCTAGATCAAATAATTGGACACCATAACCTGGGAAGTAGATCAATAATTTAACCATCAAAATGATAATATAAAAGAATGTTCTTATTCTCTTTAGGGATGAAGTATCAAGATTCCTGGGAGTATCTCTTATATGCTCAATAAAAACACACACACACACACATGCACACAAGTATGCGTGGGGCAGAAAGCCCAAAAGCTTTGTTAAAGCAAGTATGGCAAAGTGGTAACAATTGCAACCTAGTGAAGGATGTATCAGCACTTTTTTCATGAGTGTATGTATGCTCTTGAGATAACTGAGATAACTGAGGTAAGATTATGTTTCTTAGAAATTTCCAATTAGTGTTATCATAATAGTGCAGTCATTTCTACACACCTATGGCTTGTGCTGTAACTTACATTGTAGCTCAGCCCTCACAATGTGTCTATGACAAGTTCTTGGTATGGATAACACTAAGTAAAAGAGACTCAAATCTCTTTTGCAGTGTCAAGATGTTTGCATCGGTCCTACCTTCTTCACTCAGTGAGAAAAAATTAGATAATTGTGGTAGTTCCTTGAACATTAGTCCCAGACTTTCCTGAAAACAATGATACATTTAAAGTCATTTAATCAATTTTGGAATCAGTGTGTCAGCTCTTATGAATATTTAGTTTTTTGCATGTCTCAAATTCTGTAAAATTCTAGTAATTCTTCCTGTTTGTGAAAGGAATTACCCTGATAGAAGAGTTTGGTTTGTCAGTTCTTTGGAAAGAGGGTCCACATTTCCAGGTGCTGCTTTGATTGCTTCTTTTCCCAATAAATTTAGTTTCCCTTTTTCAAAATGCCCCTTTTGTTATGCCTTTGAACATGTGTAAGACTTCTTATCCATAAAACGTACATTTTAAAAAATTTTAACATGGGATGGAATAATATTATAGTCATTAAGCCTAATGTTGCAGGATATTTAATGCCATGAGAAAAATTTCTATTTATTGTTAAATGAAAAAAAAAAAAAGACTATGATCCCAATTTTGTTTTTAAAAATTCACATAAAAGACTGACAAGATATGTAACAAAATATTAGCTCTATTTCTTGGTTGTGGCTTTGTGGCTGGTTTTAATTTTCTGTGTTTCTGTATTTGCTAAATGTCCTACAGAGGGCTTTCTTGCTCATGTGAGGATGGGGTGGGACAAGGTGTGTAAGGATGTCCTGGGACTGTTGTCACAATGGTGAGAAAGAAGCATCCTGGTGCAGCTCAGCCCAGGCACAGTGTGGGACACTCAGTGCAGTTCACTTGTGCTGAAACATGCTTGTTCATCATATTGTCCAGAGAGCTAAGGCCTTAAAGTACAGATTTAGGGCAACAACCTTGCCACCAGACAAGAGGTGATATGTGAATTAGGAAAATCTCTGGGAAATGACTAATGATTATGTAAATCTTAGATGACACAAGCAAATGATTTTTTCTCTTTATTTTTTTAAATGTTACATTAAAAAAGATAAGAGGTCCCCATATACCCCCCACCCCCCTCACCCCACTCCTCCCACATCAACAACCTCTTTCATCATCGTGAGACATTCACTGCATTTGGTGAATACATTTTGGAGCATTGCTGCGCCACTTGGATAATGGTTTACATTGTAGTTTACACTCTGTCTCATTTGGGGGGCTAGGCTCTAAGGTTGGCCAATGTCCAACCTGGCCTGGAAAAAAGTAGTGCTAGCAGAGACTTAAAGATGGTTACCCTTCCTCAGAGCTGCAGGGGACAAAAGCAGGTTGGAACACGGAAAGAAACTGTAGAGGCTGACAGCCAGGGCAAATGTTTGCCTGCTTCAAACTCCTAGGAGAGGGAGGTGTGTCTCCTGGGAAATAGAAGGGATATCCAAACTCCTGTAAGCAGGGTATGTGTGCTGGTTTGAAGCTGTATGTACCCCAGAAAAAAATATTCTTAAATCTCATCCATTCCTGGGAGTGTAAACCGATTTTAAGTACGACTGTTTCTTTGATGAGGTTACTTCATTTAAAGTGTGAGCCACCTCGATCAGGATGGGCTTAATCCTATTACTGGAGTCCTTTATAGGCAGAGTGAAAGTCTTACAGTGAGAGAGAAAGCCACTGATGGAGTAGCCAGAAAATGAAATCAGTGGAACCCAGAAGAGAAGGGGGAGATGAGTAGATGTTGTCACGTCCTTGCCACGTGACAAGCTAAGGACCAACGGTTGCTGGCAGCCAGTCCCAGAACACCAGTCTTGGGGAAAAAACATCACCTTGATGATGCCTTGATTTGGATATTTTTCCAGCCTCAAAACTGTAAGCTAATAAATGCCCATTTTTTAAGCTGAACCATTTCATAGTGTTAAGCAGCCTAGAAACAAGAGCACAGGGGACTCCAAAACAACTAACAAGCACAAACCCCAGACAGGACACAGGCCCAGAATAGACAGCGAGGACCCAGCATGCTGCATTCACCTCTGGCAGACTTTCCTGGAAGAGATAAAGCGCAACGAAATCTCTGCCATATCACCAGCAGGTTACAAAATCAAGAAGCAGACATCTCAGGGAATAAATCCCCAGAGTTTGCATTAAAATATTAAAATACACAGTGTGCAATAGGGGCAAAGACCAACAGAGAAACAGGAAACGACCCATCCAAAGGAAAAATACCAAAAACAGGGAAGCGGACTTGGACCAGTGGTTAGGGCATCCGTCTACCATATGGGAGGCCCACGGTTCATACCCTGGGCCTCCTTGACCTGTGTGGAGCTGGCCCATGCGCAGTGCTGATGCGCGCAAGGAGTGCTGTGCCACATAGTGGTGTCCCCGTGTAGGTTAGCCCCACGTGCAAGGAGTGTGCCCCGTAAGGAGAGTTGCCCAGTGGGAAAGAATGTGCAGCCTGCCCAAGAATGGCACCACACACATGGGGAGCTGACACAGCAAGATGATGCAACAACAACAACAACAACAAAGAAACACAGATTCCCATACCGCTAACAACAACAGAAGCAGATAAAAAAAAAGAACATGCAGCAAATGGACACAGGGAACAGACAACTGGGGCAGGGGGTGCGGGATGGAAGAAATAAAATAAATCTTAAAAAAAAACACCACAAAACCAAAAACAGCAATGAAGACCAGAATGTGGGCATACCAAACAATAACTTTAAAGAATGATCTTTAAATTGCTGAAGGAGATGAAGGAGACTACCGAGAAAGAACTCAGGAAAACAATGAATGAGCAATACGAGAATCTTAGTAAGAGATAGAAATTTTCAAAAATGAACCAAAAAGAACTATGGAGATGAAGACCACAATAACTACAATGAAAAATTCACAAACTAGTAAAGTATATCTTAGAGTAGAAACATTAAAAAGGCCACCAATAGCATTTGTCACATTGACAGATTAAAGATTATTTTAAAAGACCTGCATCTTCTCTGTTGATACAGAGAAAGAATATCATAATCAACATCTATTTATGATTTAATAGAAACTAAAGGGTAATAGAAACTAATTCCCTGAACTTGATTTAATATCAGAAATTTACTACATTTATTTTTAATCCTATTTTTGTTTACTGTATAGAAAGCAACCATGTAAGCAAAAACTAAGCCAGCTTCAAGAAATCAGGTGGATAACTGCAAGAAAAATATCAACCTTACACAAGAATCCTTTAAATGGCACTATTTTTCTTGTTTCTTTTCTATAGGGTATGATAGGTATGTTAGATAATGAGAATAGCATGAATTCTGGAGATAGCCATTTTTATATCACAGAGGAGTGGTTTGGTTTTTTTCCTAATTCAATCAGTGATTTAAGTGTGAATCCAGCAGTGGGTATCAACCTTGCTTGCATATTAAAATCACTTGTGGAGTTTAAAGAACTACATCAGACCCCATCCTAGACCATTTAATGCCTGGAAGTGGGAACCCATTCATCCATTCATCAGGTTTTGTTTTGTTTTTTTTCATTTTTATTTTTAAAGAAGCTTTAGATCACATAAAGGTTACGTAAAAAATACAGGGCATTCCCATATGCCCCATGCCCTCCCCCTCCTACACTTTCCCATATTAACAACACCCTTTGTTAGTATGGTCCATTTGTCACAATTGATGAACACCTGTTGAAGCATGGTTATTAACCATGCACTACAGTTTACATTATAGTTTATACTCTGTCCCGCACAATTTTGTAGGTTATGACAAAATATATAGTGGCCTGTATCCATCCTTGCAATGTCATGTAGTACAATTCCAATGCCCTGAAAATGCCCCCATACTACACAGATTTTTCCCTCCCCTTCCCCTCTGAACCTTTGGTGGCCACAGCCTTTACATCAATGATAAAATTCTTCCATTGATAAAATAATGCCTATAATAGAATAATATAAGAAGTCTACATTAGTCCATTATTCATTCCCCAATCTCGAGGATTTGGGGATGGTGATGGTCACTCTAATTGAGAGGGTGCTTAGATCTCATGGGGCAAATGGATGGAACCATCTTGCTTGCAGCTGCAGACTCTCTCTGTTCCTTGGGATGGTTGTTGTCCATCATCATCTTCTTGTTGTCCAGGGTGAGTCCAATGAACTGGAGAGTAGTGCTGCAATTCTGCTGAGATTCAGGGCTCAACTGGCACATGGACAACCCAAAGATTTAAGTCTCTGGGACATGTATTTAAAACCTATAGTGCTAATTATAGGTTCAAATAAAAGGGGCAAAAGAGCCATGTATAGGGAAAGTGTAAATGAATGTAACTGTTACACTGGAGAACATAAATTCCAAAGTAAGGCACACTGACAGAGTGCCAAAACCCTGTGCTTGTCTGCCCTGCTTATACTGTCTGGATGTCTCTAGAGCCCTCAAGAACTCCACTGTTTGAGGCACTGTGTTCATCAGTATTTTGTAAAGCTCTCCAAATGTTTCCAAAGCATAGTTGAGTTTGTGAATCAGTGCTTGAGTAGACAACTTCTTGTATGAGGACTTATGTATATCTATTATACATTAAAATTTGCTTTTCAATTAATTAGGAGCTCTTGCACCTTCATTTGTTTTCACCTGCTGCTAGTTTGGTACTAGTGTTAATCATAATGTTAGTTTGATCATAATGCAGCCTTAAAATAGCTCTCATACTCTGTTAATTTTTTGTAACTGCTTTATTGAAATACAATTCATGATATACGTTGACCTATATGTCAGTGTGACTTGTTTCAGAGAATGTGATGATAGGAACATCCCATGTCATAGGTTATCAATCTCTTATTCTTATTAAAAATTTTATTTTGTTTTTTTTCCCCCCCAAATATAAATACTCCTTTTACATAGAAGTGTCTGTACACATTTCTGATTATTTCCTTAGAGCAAATATCTTAGTTCTGGAAGAAAGTTCTGGGTCAAAAGGCCTGCATATTTTGGGAAATTGATGTGGCTCCCCCTACCATATGGGAGAATCTAGGTTTGATCCCTAGGGCCTCCTGGGAAAAAGAAGAAGAGAAAGCATGCTTGTATGGCAATCCAGTGCCCCTGTGGCAAGCTAAGTGTCCACATAGTGAGCCAGTGCCTGTGCAAGTGAGCCATGCAGCAAGATGATGTTGCAACAAAATGAGTGATGAAGGGGAGAGTCAAGGTTAAGTGCAGCAGAGACCAGGAACTGAGCTGTTTCACTTGACAGGGAACCTCTTTCCATATCAGAGGTCCCCAGGATCAAAACTGGGTGAATCCTAGAGGAGAAAGACAAGAAGAGAAGACAAAAAGAGAAATAAGATCACACAGTGAATGAATACAGACAACTTAAAACCCCAGCAGGGTAGGGGAGAGGGAGGGATAAAAAAAAAAAAGGCCTGCATATTTTGAAGGTAAAGCCAGTCTTCTTGGTAAAAACACAAAGCTTCTTTATTTTTGGCTGTTGATATTAGGGTAGGAATGCAGTGAAGGAGTGATTAAATCTCTTCATGACTGTTCTTATTGTTTAATTGGGATGGGGACCAGGCATCCATAGCTTTTTAAAAGCTCCCTGGATAATTCTAATGCACACCCAGTTGAGAACTACTAGAATAAGTAAAGAGTACTGCTTTGATTAATTCTAATCCTTAGCTGTGGTGTGGTCCAAGGCCATAACATCAACATCAATATCACCTGGGATCTCATTAGAAATGCAAACCTCATAAACTGCATGTTAGCAACATCTCCAGATCTTGTACCTAACAAAATCGTTACTGAAATTTGTGAAACACTCTCTTAAAAAGTCCCAAACTCCTCATAGAGAGAGGAAGGTCTCCTCTGCCCTTCAAAGATACTGAAGATACTTCCCTAGAGCTGAAGTTCTTGGCTGGATTAGAGGTAAGATGAGAAACCAGCAAAGAGGGAAAGAAGGGCAGTAAAGTAATTGGGAACGGCCTAGAAAAAGTTTAGAAAAAGCCAATAACCAAATCTTTTGCTACTTGTAGTTAATTGGCCAGATCTCCTAAATAAAAACACAAAAAGTTTCTAATCGGCTAGAACCAGCTATCTTTGATGGGATGTACATACCAAAACCAGAATTTCCTGGCAAGTATATTTTTAAACCTCCAAAAGGAATTCTGATTCACACTCTTGGTGAAGAACCATTAGCTTAACTAATTTTTTCCCCTTAACTTTGAAGGGCTAATATATTAGTAGAAATCTATAAGTTTTACTGGTTCTGTGTATTTGCTAACATAATGAGAAAATAAAGCATGTGGTACTGTGGTCTGTAGTCCCACTTTCATTTTGCTTCTAAAACTTGCTTTTAAGTTTTTCCCCTTTATCAATATTTCATAAAATTTTAGGTCACTTTCTTATATTTTTAATATAAGCCTTATGATTTGAATTGCTTTTCTATCCATTTTAAGTATGCATTCACCTATATGCATTGTTATACATATACTTAAAAACCATAAATAGGATGGGTAAATGGCTTTGTTGTTGTTTCTATGACTTAAAACACACACTTATGAATTAAGATTATTTCCCTTTTGAAAGGTGGCATTTTATTTCCAACTTTATTTGTTCACATTTTCCCCTATGGGAAATTTCAAACATATGCCAAAACAGAGTGGTGATGTGTATTGAAATATTAATGATCTTACTCTCCCAAATACTGTAAACATGCTGACCACAATTAGAATGTAATCAAGTTTAGAAAACCAGACATTCAAGAGAGCATGTGATACAGACTCGCTTGATGCCTGCTGTAGGGTCACTGCCCCAATAAGGACATTGATGACCAGACCTCAGAGGCAGGATAAAAATGCAGGGCAGACACCACTCCAGTGAGCATCAATCAGGTGGAAGCAGATGATACCCAGGCAGACTGACACCAGCCGCTCTGCTCCCGACTCCAATGCCTGCGCTGTGCTGTGAGGCTGGCTGTCACCCTCCCTGCAGCACTGCAACCAGCACTCCCTCCCCCAACCATGGCTTTGGACTATGCAACATGTCAGACCTGCTTGCCTTCTTGTGGGCCCTCAGGCTGATGGACTTTAGAGGCTCTGGTGTCCTCCACCTTTAAACGTCTTGTGTGCCCTTGACCTGGTTATTGCCTGTTGGTGGTGTTGGCAGCTTGCAATTAAGCAAGCCAATAAATTGCATCGAGCATTTAAAATGTTGTGCCAAATCTGTTTTTAAATAGGGATGACTTTACTTTTGATTCATGCGAGATTTGCATTTGGCTTGCTGAGACAGTTACACTTACAAAGCAGAAGGAGATGATGAATCCCCACAAAACTGCCACTCAGCTTCAATAGTTATCAATTTTATTTAATCTATTCACCCACCCACTTCCCCTCCCCACCTATATTATTAGCAAATCCCAGACACTATATCATTTCCAACATTAATATTTCAGAATGTTTCTCATAATAATACCATTGGCACACCTAAAGTAAACAATAATTTCTTAATTATCAAATATTCTGATGGTGCTCACATTTTTCCAACTGACTTATAGATGTTTTGTTTTAACAGTTATTTCAAATCAGGATCAAATAAGGTTCATATTGCAATAGATGAATATGTTTCTTTCATCTCTCTCAATCTATCGGTTACCCTTTGCTCTTTTTATTTTCTCATAGTTTATTGAATAAACCAGTTGATCAGTTGATTGTCAGAAAGTGTTTATTATGTTTTGATTGAAAATTTTATTTTACTTTATTTTATTTTTTAAAGGTTTTTTAAAAAAGATTTATTTATTTATTTAATTCCCCCCCGCCCCCGGTTGTCTGTTCTCTGTGTCTATTTGCTGCGTCTTGTTTCTTTGTCCGCTTCTGTTGTCGTCAGTGGCAGGGGAAGTGTGGGCCGAGCCATTCCTGGGCAGGCTGCACTTTCTTTCGCGCTGGGCAGCTCTCCTTATGGGCGCACTCCTTGCGCGTGGGGCTCCCCTACGTGGGGGACACCCCTACGCGGGGGACACCCCTACGCGGGGGACACCCCTGCGTGGCAGGGCACTCCTTGCGCGCATCAGCACTGCACATGGGCCAGCTCCACACGGGTCAAGGAGGCCCGGGGTTTGAACCACAGACCTCCCATGTAGTAGACGGACGCCCTAACCACTCGGCCACGTCCGTTTCCCTGAAAATTTTATTGACATAATTTTAGATTGACATGCAGTTGTAAGAAATTATATAGAAAAGACCTCCTGGACTTTTCCCGATTTTTCCAAATGGTAATATTTTTGTTTATGGTGTGGGTTAGGGATCCATTTTAGGGGTCCACTTTCATTCTTTTACATGTGGATATCCAATTTTCCTAGCACTATTTGTTGAAGAGACTGTTCTTTCCCCACTGAGTAGATTTGCCACCCTTGTCAGAAATCAGTTGGCCATGGACGTGATGGTTTATTTATGAACACTCAGTTTTATTCCATTAGTCTTTTTGTCTGACCTTATGTCCGGACCACGCTCTCTTGATTACTGTAGCTTCTTCTTTTTTTTTTACTTTTTATTGTAGTAACATATATATAACAAAAAATTTTCCATTTAACCACTTTTGGTTTTCAGTTCAGTGGTATTCCTTACATTCACAATGTTATGCTGCCATCACCAACATCCATTACCCAGATTTTTCATCTCCTCAGATTCTCTGCATCCATTGAAGCAATAGCTCCTCTGACCACCACTGCCTATCCTCTCTCCCCCACCCCCAGTACCTGGAATCTATTTTTTGTCTCCATGGTTTTGCTTATTCTAGGTCTTTCATATAAGTAAAATGGTAAAATATTTGTCCTTTTGTATCTGGCTTATTTCACTGAATAGATGTCTTACAGGTCCTTCTCAAACTCTTCCCCCAAAAATTGATGATAAAAAATAGAAAAGGAGAGAATACTTCTTTTTTTTTTTAATTATTTATTTATTTTTTTTAAATTACATTAAAAAAAATATGAGGTCCCATTCAACCCCACCGCCCCCGCCCCCCACTCCCCCCACAGCAACACTCTCTCCCATCATCATGACACATCCATTGCACCTGGTAAGTTCATCTCTGAGCATCACTGCACCCCATAGTCAACGGTCCACATCATAGCCCAGACTCTCTCACGTTCCATCCAGTGGGCCCTGGGGGGATCTACAATGTCCCGTAATTGTCCGTGAAGCACTATCCAGGACAACTCCACGTCCCAAAAACGCCTCCACATCTCCTCTCTTCCTCCCGTTCCCCACACCCAACAGCCACCATGGCTACCGTTCCCACACCCATTCCACATTTTCTCTGTGGACATTGGACTGGTTGTGTCCATTGCACACCTATGTGAAGTGAGGGCTTAGATTCCACATGGGTACTGGATGCACTCCTCCCGCTTCCAGTTGTAGACACTCTAGGCTCCATGTTGTGGTGGTTGACCTTCTTCAACTCCATGTTAGCTGAGTGGAGTAAGTCCAATAAATCAAAGTGTAGGAGCTGAAGTCTGTTGAGGCTCTGGGCCTGGGTGTCATATTATCAGTCCAGAGATTCAAATCCCCTACATATATCTTAAACCCAGCACCAACTACAATTCCAATAAAGTAGCATGCAAGTCTTGTGAAAAGAGATCCCCTCTGAGTCCAATTCCATCACGCAGAAACACCAGCTCCAAAGAAGGGCCATCTGTCATGGCAGTGAACCCCTTCTGCCATGACCATAGAACCCGTGGGTCTCTTTATCCCTCAAAAGAACCAATACCTGGGGTTGTATCTACCTTATCTGTCTCTTAGACTCTGTTCAGTTGTACATAGGGGTATTCCTTCTGACAACCTCCAGACTCTTTTTTAGGGACTCACAGCCTTATAATCTCATTTCTCCTTTCCATTTCCCCCTTACATTAGGTCAAACAGCTTCCTGAAGTCATGTTATTATATGTAGATAGGTATATTCTGCTGTTCTGCATTGAATCTTTAATTCAAGGTCATTTTCTAGTTGCTTCTTCAGCTGGTATGTGGTAGTGATCCCTCGGTGCCAGGGAGGCTCATCCCCGGGTGTCGTGTCCCACGCTGGGGGGAATGCATCGCATCTACACGCTGAGTTTGGCTGTGAGAGTGGCCACATTTGAGTAACATGAAGGCTGTCAGGAGGAAACCCCCAGGCACAATGCTACTCTAGGCCTTGTTCTTATTGCAGGTGTATAGGCTCAAAAGTGTAGCCATTAGTATCAAGAGCCCACTGTTGGGCCCTCCTTCCTTCCTGGTTCTTGCCGTTGCACCTGGAGGATTGCCGCTGCTCTCCCAGGGCCCACAACAGTGACCCCCTGGCCAGGAGCCCAGTACCCCCCCAGCTGTTGTTTTTAATTGTTTCCACTATGAGTATATATAGACATTACCATATACCCTGGGCATATGCCCTGTATAACTCCCTGTCAACCATATATATCCTGTCAATAACATCCCATATCAGTATTCCTCCGCTGCCATTGTTGAACCACTCTGTGATCCAAAACTTCCCGTAAAGTGAATCCCAACATAATGTCAGCTTCAGAAGAGTCTTAGATCACCGAAATTCATATATACAATATACAGTATTTCCCCAGATCCACCATAAAACCTTTTCCCTTCCACAGCAATAATCTTTTAACTTATTCATATCATATTTCCTGAAACTGATGTACAGATTCCGAAACTATAGTTTTCAAACAAGGTGACATTTGTGCTTACTATGTGGTCCATACTTTAGGTTGTACAGTTTTCTAAATTTTTTAGTTATCCTATGTTTTGTCTTATGGTTTTCATTATTAGTCTGTCATCCCCTATATGTTTTTGGTGTAATATTAGCTGTTTTATATTCATCCTTGTGTACTCTCACATAACTCCTCTTTTGCCCCCTTATTTACCTTTCTTCCATCCATTCCACATCCATTTTCCCCTCCCCTTAGGGCCACAACGCCTGCCAATCTAATGCCCTGGGAGCCGTCCTTTCTCACGAGAGATACAGTTCTCTCTATTCGACGGCATTAGTCTTCCCCAGGATATGGGTCCACCCCACCCAATGGTAGAACCCACCTTGGCAAAATGAGCCTTCAGCTATTCCCTCCGGAGTCCGTCCCGCATCAGACCGTACCCCCTGAGCGTCCTAACCAGGTAACCCTCCTACTTATACTTTGATACGTTTTACTCAACATTTAGTTCTCAACGAACTTCTGACACTCTCCCATGTTCGTATGTTGCCCCTCCCTCCCACCTATTTCTTGGACCATATTACCCCTCTTCCTATCCCCACCCCCCTCAAACCCAGAAAACCCCACCCGAAGGTAACCCCTTGCCCCCATTTTGTCCCTTCTTTGTGCTCATACTTACCGCCAGCTCATCACAGATTCCACCCCTGCAGACATTAACTCACATCCTTCCTCCACCCCCCGATTTCCTGTAAGCCACTTTTCCAGACTCTAGCTCTCTGAGGCAGTTAACTTATTTCATATCATTGAGGTCATATAGTATTTGTCCTTCAATGCCTGGGTTGCTTCACTCAACATAAGATTCTCAAGGTTCATCCATGTTATCACGTGCGATTGTAGTGTATTGGTTCTTACAGCTGAGTAGTATTCCATTGTGTGTATATACCACATTTTATTGATCCACTCATCTGTTGATGGACATTTGGATTGATTCCAACTTTTGGCGATAGTGAACAATGCTGCTATGAACATTGGTGTACATATATCGGTTTGTGTCCTTATTTTCAGATCTGATGGGTATACACCCAGCAGTTGTATTACTGGGTCATATGGCAAATCTATGGATAATTTTTTGAGAAACCGCCAAACTGTCCTCCAGAATGGTTGGATCCTTCTGCATTCCCACCAGCAATGGATGAGTGTTCCCCTTTCTTCACATCCTCTCCAGCATTTGTATTCTACTGTTTTTTTCATGGCTGCCAATCTTATGGGAGTAAGATGGTATCTCATTGTAGTTTTGATTTGCATTTCCCTGATAGCTAGAGATTTGGAGCATTTTTTCATGTGCTTTTTAGCCATTTGTATTTCTTTTTTGGAGAAGTGTCTGTTTAAATCTTTTTCCCATTTTTTAAATGGGTTGTTTATCTTTTTGTTTTCAAGATATATGAGTTCTTTATATATGCAAGTTATAAGTTTCTTATCAGATATATGGTTGCCAAATATTTTCTCCCATTGTGTGGGTTCCCTTTTTACTTTCTTGACAAACTCCTTTGAGGTGCAGAAGGCTTTAATTTTGAGGTAGTCCCATTTATCTATTTGTTCTTTTGCTGCTCGTGCTTTTGGTGAGATATTCTTGAAGCCATTTCCTATTACAAGGTCCTGTAGATGTTTCCCTACACTGCTTTCTAAGGTCTTTATGGTCTTGGCTCCTATATTTAGGTCTTTGATCCATCTTGAGTTGATCTTTGTATAAGGTGTGAGATGGTAATCCTCTTTCATTCTTCTACATATGGCTATCCAGTTCTCCAGGCACCATTTGTTGAATAGGCCATTCTCTCCCAGTTGAGAGGGTTTGGTGGCTTTATCGAATATTATATGGCTATATACATGAGGTTCTATATCTGAACTTTCAATTCGATTCCATTGGTCTGTGTGTCTCTCCTTATGCCAGTACCATGCTGTTTTCACTACTGTAGCTTTGTAGTATGTTTTGAAGTCAGGAAGTGTGATTCCTCCTATTTCGTTTTTCTTTTTCAATATGTCTTTGGCTATTTGGGGCCTCTTTCTATTCCAAATAAATTTCATAGTTAGTTTTTCTAGTTCCTTAAAGAAGGCTGTGTTGATTTTTATTGGGATTTCATTGAATGTGTAGATCAGTTTTGGTAGGATAGACATCTTAATAATATTCAGTCTTCCTATCCATGAACAGGGAATATTCTTCCATTTATTTAGGTCTTCTTTGATTTCCTTGAACAATCTTGTATAGTTCTCGATGTATAAGTTTTTTACCTCTTTAGTTAAATTTATTCCTAAGTATTTGATTTTTTTATTTACTATTGTGAATGGTATTTGTTTCTTGATTTCCTCCTGATTTTGCTCATTATTGGTGTACAGAAATGCTACTGATTTTTGCGCATTGATCTTATAACCTGCGACTTTGCTAAACTCATTTATGAGTTCTAGGAGCTTTGTTGTAGATCTCTCAGGGTTTTCTATATATAGGATCATGTCATCTGCAAATAATGAAATTTTGACTTCTTCCCTTCCAATTTGAATGCCTTTTATATCTGGTTCTTGTCTCAGTGCTCGAGCAAGTACTTCCAAGACAATGTTAAATAGGAGTGGAGACAATGGGCATCCTTGTCTTGTTCCTGATTTTAGAGGGAAGGATTTCAGGATTTCGCCATTGTAAACAATGTTGGCTTTAGGTTTTTCATATATACTCTTTATCATGTTCAAAAAGTTTCCTTGTATTCTGATCTTTTGGAGTGTTTTTATCAGGAAGGGGTGCTGTATTTTGTCAGATGCCTTTTCTGCATCTATAGATATAATCATGTGGTTTTTTTCTCTCAATCTGTTTATATGGTGTATTACATTGATTGATTTTCTTATGTTGAACCATCCTTGCATACCTGGAATAAATCCCACTTGGTCATGGTGTATAATTCATTTAATGTGTTGTTGAATACGATTAGCAAGTATTTTGTTAAGTATTTTTGCGTCTAGGTTCATTAGAGAAATTGGTCTGTAATTTTCCTTTCTTGTGGTGTCTTTGTTTGGCTTTGGTACTAGGGTAATGTTGGCATCATAGAAGGAATTAGGCAGTGTTCCTTCTGTTTCGATTTTTTGGAATAGTTTCAACAGGATTGGTGTTAGTTCTTTCCGGAATGTTTTGTAGAATTCACCTGTGAAGCCGTCTGGCCCTGGGCTCTTCTTAGTTGGGAGATTTTTAATGACTGATTCTATCTCTTTGCTTGTGATTGGTTTGTTAAGATCATCAATTTCTTCTTTCGTTAGTATGGGCTGCTTATGTGTTTCTAGGAATTTGTCCATTTCCTCTAAATTGTCATTTTTGTTGGAAAATACTTTTTCAAAGTATCCTCTTATGATAGTCTTTATTTCTGTGGGGTCAGTGGTGATATCACCTTTCTCATTTCTTATTTTGTGTATTTGCATCTTTTCTCTTTTTTTCTTTGTTAGTCTCGCTAAAGGTTTGTCAATTTTCTTGATCTTCTTAAAAAACCAGCTCTTGGTCTTCTTTATCTTTTCAAGTGCTTTCTTATTTTCTATTTCATTTAGTTCTGCTCTTATCTTTGTTATTTCCTTCCTTCTTCTTCCTGTTGGGTTACTTTGTTGTTGTTTTTCTAATTCCGTCAAAAGTGCAGTTAGTTCTCCAATTTTTGCTCTTTCTTCTTTTTTGATATATGAATTTATGGCTATAAATTTCCCTCTCAGTACCGCTTTTGCTGCATCCCATAAATTTTGGTATGTTGTGTTATCATTATCATTTGTTTCAAGGTAGTCATTGATTTCTTTTGAGATTTCCTCTTTGACCCACTGTTTTTCTAAGAGTGTGCTGTTTAATTTCCAAATTGCCGTGTGAAGTCTGGGTCTCTGTCCCTTGCAAATTTCCAGCTTTACTCCATTGTGGTCAGAGATATTGTTTTGTATGATTTCGATCTTTCTGAATTCATTAAGCCTTTCTTTGTGGCCTAGCATATGGTCTATCTTGGAGAATGTTCCATGTGCGCTTGAGAAAAATGTATATCCTGCTGAGGTTTGGGTGTAATGATCTATATATGTGTATTAGATCCAGCTCTTCTAATATACTGTTCAAATGTTTTGTTTCTTTAGTGATTCTCTTTTGAGATGTTCTGTCCAGAGTTGATAGTGGTGTATTAAAATCCCCCACTATAATTGTAGATGCATCTATTCTTTCACTTAGTTTTTCCAGTGTTTGCCTCACATATTTAGAGGCGCCCTTGTTAGGATCATAAATATTTATGATTGTTCAATCTTCTTGACAGATTGTCCCTTTCACTAAAATATAGTATCCTTCTTTGTCTCTCACAATTGTTTCGCATTTAAAGTCTATTTTGTCTGATATTAATATAGCTACTCCTGCCTTTTTTTGGTTGTTGTTTGCTTGTATGATTGTTTTCCAGCCATTCACTTTCAACCTCCCTGAGTCTCTGGGTCTAAGATGTGTCTCTTGTAGGCAGCATATAGATGGGTCGTATTTCCTTATCCAGTGTCCCAGTCTGAATCTTTTGATAGGTGAGTTTAATCCGTTGACATTCAGTGTTATTACGTTTAGAGAGTTATTTATGGTAGCCGTATTTTGGTTGGATTTGTGTTTGTTATATTTTGTTTGTATTATTTTATTTTCCCCTTCTATTTTTGTCTTTCTTGTTGCTTTTACACTCTCCTCCATCTCTGACTGTCCTGTTTTTTCCTTTCTTCCTGCAGAACTCCCTTAAGAATTTCTTGAAGGGGAGGTTTCTTGTTGATATACTCTTTCAGTTTCTGTTTATCTGTGACTATTTTGAACTCTCCATCATTTTTGAATGCTAGTTTAGCTGGATAGAGTATTCTTGGTTGGAAATTTTTTTCCTTTAGTACCTTGACTATATCATACCACTGCCTTCTTGCCTCCATCGTTTCAGATGAGAAATCAGCACTTAATCTTATGGAGCTTTCCTTGTATGTGATGGTTTTTTTTTCTCTTGCTGCTTTTAGAATTTTCTCTTTGTCTTGAGCATTGGATAATTTGACAAGTATATGTCTTGGGGTGGGCCTGTTGGGGTTTATGACCAGTGGAGTGCGCTGTGCTTCTTGGATATGTACATCTGTCTCTTTCAGTAGATTTGGGAAGTTTTCAGTCATTATTTCCTGCAACTCTCCTTCTGACCCCTTTCCCTTCTCTTCTCTTTCTGGAATGCCTATAATACGTATGTTTGAGCGTTTTGCATTATCATTCAGGTCCCTAAGTCCTATCTGGATTTTTTCTACCTTTTTATTGACCACTTCTACTATCTGTTTGATTTCCAATGCACTGTCTTCCACATCACTAATTCTCTGCTCTGCCTCTTCTAGTCTGCTGATATTTGCTGCAAGTGTATTTTTGATTTCTTGAATTGTGGTGTTCATTTCCATCATATCTGTTATTTTTTTGCGCATGTCTGCAATTTCCCCTCCAAGTGTTGTCTTCATGCTGTTAACCTCTTTCATTACTTCATCAAATTTGTCGGTGATAAATGTTTTGAGATCTTTCATTGCTTGTGCGAAGTCCTGCCCCCCTTCCTGATTTTTAGTTTGTTGATTGGATTCAGCCATGTTTTCCTGATTACTGGTTTGGTTTGTAGATTTTTGTTGCTGTCTTGTCAACATTTTTTCTTGACGGGTTTAATCAGTTCCTTAGCTTCTTTGTCTAGTCTTGGAGATTAATTAGCTGTTGTTTTTGCGTAAGTGTTATATCTTCTCTTTGTCACTTTGTTCTTCTTATTCCAATTTCTTATTGCTAGTTAAGCTCACTTTAAAGGGAAGTATTAGTGCTGGGGAAAGGCAATTGTGTAAGGAAGGAAAAAGTGTGAAGTAGTATTGGTGATATATGTTAACAAAGCAACAATATGAGTTCTGGGAGGATGGAGGTTAGATCATGTAAATTATGTAGAGTTATAGTAGTAGGAAAGTACCTATAATGAGGTAGACGACTGAATATGGGAGGAATGTGGTACGTACTAAGAGGCTATTGTTTTCATGAGAGAGGGAAAGAGAAAAAAAGGTAATAGTTTCAGGGACGAATACCAGATGGAAAACTAAACAAAGGTATTAGAAATTAAGAGTTAGACACTTTGTGGATCAAAGAAAGGGAGATGGAATATAGGAGAGATAGCAGATGGTAGAGGATATCAAGTTGTAGGGGAAAGGGGATAGTGTAGATAGGCTAAATCTATTCACAGAGAAATGAGGCAGTGGAGGGTGAGGAAACTCAGCAAATGTGAGGTATTTCTTGTAGGACCTATTGTATTGTTAAGATAAAATAGTATAAGAAGAATATTGGGGACAAGAAAGAGAGGATTAAAAAAAAACAAACCAACAACAACAGCAACAACAACAACAAAAAATAAAAAATAAAAAAAAAACAAAGAACAGAAACCCCGCCGCCAGGCTCGGCTAGGCTTGGCTGGGCTCGGCTGGGCTCGGCTGGGCTCGGCTCCCCCGCCCGCCACCCGCCGCGGCTCGGCTGGGCTCGGCTGGGCTCGGCTGGGCTCGGCTCCCCCGCCCGCTGCGGATCGGCTGGGCTCGGCTGGGCTCGGCTTTCCCGCCCGCCGCCCGCTGCGGCGCAGCGCGGCTCGGCTCTCCCGCCCAGCACGGTGTGGCTGGGCTCGACCGAGCTCGTCTGGGCTCGGCTCCCTCGCCCGCCGCGGCTCGGCTGGGCTCGGCTGGGCTCGGCTTCCCCACCCACCGCCCGCCGCGGTGCAGCGCGGCTCGGCTCTCCCACCCGCCGCCCGCCGCGGCGCGGCTAGGCTCGGCTGGGCTCGGCTCCCTAGCCCGCCGCCCGCCGTGGCACAGCGCGGCTCGGCTCTCCCGCCCGCCGCCCGCTGCGGCGCGGCTAGGCTCGGCTGGGCTCGGCTCCCTCGCCCGCCGCCCGCCGTGGCACAGCGCGGCTCGGCTCTCCCGCCTGCCGCCCGCTGCGGCACGGCTAGGCTCGGCTGGGCTCGGCTCCCTCTCCCGCCGCCCACCATGGCACAGCGCGGCTCGGCTCTCCCGCCCGCCGCCCGCCGCAGAGTGGCTCGGATCCCCCGCCCGCTGCCCACCGTGGCCCAGCTAGGCTACCCTGGCCGCCGCCCACCGGGGCTAGGCCCGGTGCTAGCTGCCTCGGCTCCGCCTACCCAAGGAGGGAATCCTCCACAGGTAGCTGGGATCTCCGTGTATATTTCACAGAGGGATCCTCTCTGTTACCTTCCCTACAAACCGATGTCCAGACACCTCCGGACCAGGAAAAATCCCAAAACAGCCTGGTCCCAAAGAGTCTCCGACGCCTCCCAGCCGATTCCCCCCAGGAGCTAGTAACCGGGAAGTTCACTCAGCCGCCATCTTGCCTCCCGTCGAGAATACTTCTTAACTAACTTCTTCTATGAGACCTGCATTAATTACCCTGATAGCAAACCCAGAAAAAGACATTGCAAGAAAGAAAATTATAGACCAATACCCCTTATGAATATAGATGCAGAAACACTGAACCAAATATTGGCAAGGTGAATCCAACAGCATATTAAAAGGATGATATACCATGACAAATTTGGATTTATTCCAGAAAAGCAAGACTGGTTCTTAGAGGAAGCAATGGCTGAGAAAGATGTACATGGGTATATGAGAATACATGAGGATTTTCAAAGAGATTCCTAGGAAAGGGTGAATGTGATGGGAGCAAGATGTGATTCTAGGTGACTGAGTGGAGAGTCCATGTGGGGATATGTTGAGAGAGGACCCTGGGGAGGTGGCCAGGGCTGGCTCCCTCTCTGAGCATGTGAAGGCCTCTGAGCTTCATCTGGAGGCCAGTGGGAGTCATAGAAGGTTTTTTTAGGTAGAGATGCAGGTGGTTTGGAAAAGCACTCTGCTTCTCCTGGGAGACTGAGGACTTGCCATCCAGAGAAGAAGGTAGAGCGTTGAACTCAAAAGACATTTTTCCATTTTCTGCTCTACCACATTAATATGCTATATTTTCCTCTGAGGAAAGAAGGACAAAATGAGACTTCATTTTAGTCTGAACACTTCAAAAAAGTCTATGGAAGGACAAACTGTCCTAGATGCAAGGAGACAAAAGAGACATTATAACCAAATGCAATGCATAAATCTCTCTGGCACCCCTAATTTAAAAACAAATATCTAAAAAAACATTTTTGGGAAAATTGAAGAAACATGAATATGGACATTATAAACAGTGATATTATGAAATTTTGCTAATTTTCATAGGTGTGATGATGGTCTTGTGGCTTTGTAGGAGAAAGTCCTTTGGAGGAATAAGCTGAGGTATTTAGGGGTGATGGGGCATGAAATCTGAATATTATTCTCAAAGAGTTGAGCAAATAAAAAGTATAGATAGAGAGAAGCAAATGTGGCTCAAACAATTGGGTGCCTGTCTACCATATAGGAGGGCCAGGGTTCGATGCCCAGGGCCTCCTGGTGAAGGCAAGCTGGCCCATGTGGCAAGCTGGCCCATGTGGAGGGCTGGCCTGCATGGAGTGCCGCCCCATGCAGGAGTGCTGGCCCATGCAGAGAGCTGCACAGCAATATGATGTAACAAAAAGACACAGAGGAGAGACAATAAGAGACGCAGAAGACAGGGAGATGAGGTGGCACAAAAGAATGATCACCTCTCTCCCACTGCAGAAGGTCCCAGGATCAGTTCCTGGAGCCATCTAATGAGAATACAAGCAGGCACAGAAGAACACACAGTGACTAAAAAAAAATAGTATAGATAGATAATTGGAAAAACTAAGCATGGCAAAATTTTAATAATGAGGGAATCCAGGTGAAGGGTCATTGTTGTTCTATTCTTTTAACTGTTGTGTTGGTTTGATATTTGTCAAAATAAAGAGTTGAGGGAGATTTTCTTTTCTACTTGAAAGGTTAGTTTATAAATACTAGTAATCCTTTCCAGAGTAGGGCAAAAATGAAAGTCTTTCTCTGGCAGTAGGAAGGACTAAGGTTAGCCACGAGGAGGACTGTCCAGTGGTAAAGGCTGTGGCTGCCACACACTGGGCCACCTCCAGGAGATGGGTAGAGTCGCTGCCTCTTCAGATACTAAAAATCGGCCAGCTAAGGCCCAAGACCATATCCCTGGCGTGACTGTGAGCATAGACTCAGGAGTCAAGCAGGCCTGGGCTTTAGTTTCTGCTCTTGCAGGTCCTCTGACCTCTCTTAGCCTCAGTCTCCCCATGTGTAAATGGGATCATAGCTGCCCTCAAGGAAGCTGTGACATTGACTTGAGATGATGCCTGTAAATGTTTTAGCACAGAGCCTGGTTCAGGGTGTTCAAGTGATTGCACCCCTTTACCGTAAGTGTTTCTCTCATTGACAAAATGCCAGAGAGTGCACTCATTGCCTGGAGCAGAAGGAGAAGCTACGGTGGGATTCTAGTACACCCAGGTCATGGCAGATTTTTGAGGCCCCTGAGCCTAAGCAGTGGCCTCCACGGTGCCCCTCCACTCTGTCACCCTGGCAAAGCCTCCTATCCCTGCTGTTTTTGGGTGAGGAGGAAGGAACACTGGATTGGGGCTCAGAAGACTGGGTGGGAACCCTAGATCAGGCTCTCATTGGCTGTGTGATTGTGGGGTCACCCTGCCCAGCTTGGGACTTCCTCTTTCCCACTGGTCAAATTCAAGGGTTCTGGTCAGTCCACACCTACTGCTCACCACTGTGTGTGCATCAGGGAGCACCATTAGGTTAATGTGTCAGCTTGGCCAGGTAATGATACCCAGTTGTTTGGTCAAGCAAGCACTGGGCTAATTGTAATACAGTGGCACATCATGGACTTTAATCAGTGAGTTGATTGCATAGAGAGCTGATTACATCTAGGATCTCTTGAGGAGATTGGCATCAGCAATGAGTGTTGTCCCATGCAATCAGTCAAGGGACTTAAAAGGAAAAGTGATGTCAGCATGCAGAGAGAGAATTCCCTTCAGACAGCCAGTGTGTGTTCTGGGGAATTCAACAAGGACCTTCATCTGAGCCCCTGACTTGCAGCCTGCCCCACAGAATTTGGACTTGTGCACCCCCACTGTTCCATGAGACAGTTTTATAAAATCTCATTCTATTTACAGATAACTCCTGTCAGTTCTATTTCCCTAGAGAACCCTGACCACAGTCCAGAGAAATAGCTGGACTTGGACACCAGAGGCTCCCAGTATGGGAGGAAGCCATGCCTGGCTTGACACTGATCACTTAAAATGCAAAAACAAAGAACATATTTCTTTAGTGTCTGGAAAAAAGAAAAAATATAAGGAAGGGAGGGAGTGGGGGAGGGAAAGAAATAATTCCCGGTGTAAAAAACCTAAACAGCCATCAGAAGTCAGATGGGTAAAGGAAGCACTGACTGAAGAAGAGCCTAGAGTCAATCTGATGAATAAACCTTCAAATCTTGAGTGTGTGTGTGGGCGGGGGGGGGGCATTTAGTATATTTATTTTATTGTTATCATTGTTTAATCTCAAAGGGGGAAATGGTAAAAACTGTGCTATCTGTATCCTGGAGGGAAAAAACCTTAAGATGCTAATGATTTAAAACCTTTAAATTGAACTTGTATCTGAATTCTGAATCAGGACTTCTGGCAAATACTCACGCCAGCACTATCTATCTGAAATCCTCTGACAGGACAGACCAATGATTCTCAAGGATGACTGCATTATTATCACCTGGGGATTTTAAGAAATCCCAATGCCCAAATTAAATGAGAATCTCTGTGATTGGAACCCAGGCATCAGTATCCTTTCTTATCTCTCCTGGGGGTTTCATTTTCAGCCAATTGGAGAATCACTGATTTAGACTGAGCAAAACCCCTAAGTCGGATACATATCGAATGAGACACATTTTCTCTCCCAGTCTATGCTCAGCCCCTATTCTTTAAATGCCTACCAACAGCAAATGGCTGGGTATCAGTTGTCATTTGTCTGGTACACTGTGTTGTTTACTTGGCCTACATATATCAATTGTCCACTTTGAGTGAGCAGGAGACTTACTCTGGCAGAATCTAAGATTTCATATATAATTTTGAAAAATGGTGTTTAAAATTCTCAAAAATTAATTCTAATAGGTTAGTTGCTTTATCCATTAAATTGAAAGTTTTCCCTGTTTTTATTCCCTTTTGGAATCTGGTGCTCAACTGATTGGCAAAATTCTCATTGTTCCTTTTCCTAAAATATAGTTTGCATTATAACTGGACACGCCTGTAAAAAAAAAAAAAGACCAAGACACCAGCAGATACTCTAGTACAGTTTCCCCAGGATCAACACTCAGAAAGACTGCCTTAGCTTTGTATGTGCAGAAGGAAAGAGCAGCCTGTACCAGTCACCTCCAGGGGACTTCCAAGGAAACTGTTTCTCTTTTGCTCCATTCTCTGAGCTGTCAGAGGACAGAGAGGCTCCCACACTCAGTGGGCAGCAGACAGAGTTGAAAGACTTTCCTATCATTGGAACAGTATGATGGCTCCTCATTTCAAAAGATGCTTTTCAAAGCAATCCTGTGCTTCGTTTTATGGTTTCTTTATATTTACAGCAAGAGATAATGGTTTTGCATATCCAGTAGTGATAGAAAGTTTCCTGTTTACATTAAATTTACTTAACTGTAAAAAGTGATGAGACTTTAAACAATAAGCTTTAAGCTGCTATGGCCTTGACTGAGTCTGGGAAACAAGGTGTGCAATCTCACAGATAAACAGCCCAGGGGGCTGAGCTCAGGACAGGGCCCAAGAAGAATAGGTGGTAGTGGGATCTGTTGTAGACAGCGGGATCCCTGGGACCCTGTCTACCTGCTCCACCTGGACCACCTCTCACCCTGGTACTACCAAGAAATCTGGGTATTGTCCAGTAATCCCCCCAGGAGGAAAACTGATGAATTTAGTGAAAGTGCAAAAGTTCCTTGTAGATCTGAGAGAGATCAAGCATGAGTCAGCTTGGATGTTTGAGCCATTTGCACTCATAACTTAAAGTCCCGATTATCAGGTAGTAGGGTGACATGGTTAAATGACACATCCACAGCTATTTATCCTTTTAGGTTATAGGGAATGATTTCAAGATCACAAAATCTTTCCAACCCAAATGGAATTTCCAGGCCAGAAAGAGATGTATTTTAATGCCATGTTTTCATTATTATTTTCTTTCAGTTGAACTATATTCTCTTTTCTATTGTAATTTATTCTACTCATTTTATTAAGAAGGGTAATTCTCAGGGAGCAGATGTAGCTCAGTGGATGAGCACTGTTTCCCATGTATGAGGTCCCAGGTTCAATCCCTAGTGCTGCCTGAAAAGGAAAAAAAGAGTTATTCTCGATTTCCAAACATATGGGGGTCTCTTGTTAGTATTTTCTCATTAATTTCTAGCATAATTACAATTATAATCAGAAAACATGCTCTGATTTCATTTCTCTGTTAAAATATATTGAAAGTTGCTTTTATTGCCAGAATAGGGTTACATTTTGTAAATGTACCATATGTGCTTGAAAATACTGTTTCTTTAACAGTTGTTAAGTATAATGGTCTCTATTATGTCTGTAATATTTCGATGGCTTCTTATACAAATCTGATCTTTTCTCATTTCTTGCCTGTTTCTGTCAAGTGCTGGGAGAAGGGCGTGAAAACTCCCCACTCTGCTTGTCTTTTTGTTTCCCCTTACAGTTCTGCAATCTGAGGGAATCCCTGGGATTTCAGGAAAGAAGGGAGGGACCTAGAATGGAGGAAAAAGGGGTGGAGGTGGGCGAGCTGGATTGGTAAGGTCTAGATATCAGAAGCGAAGCTTCCACAGAAGACCTGTCAGTTGGTTGGGAAGGCTCGTGACGGAGGATCCGTTAGGGGGAGGGGGCGTTCTAGGTGTGAGGTCGCGCGGGGTCCACTGTGATGGCCAGGAGCGAAGGCAGGGGATTGGTTGAGGGAGGGTCTAAAGCGCCCAGGTTGCCAAGGCAGCCACCAAACCTGAGTAGGGACCGAGGAAGACAGAGCCTCGTCCTCCTGCTCCCGCTGCTCCTGCGAGTCCACTCCCTTGCGTCTGTGGCCCCGCGTCCTGCTGTCCTGCTGGTTTACCGACCCCTCAACCTACTGACCTGTCTCTGAACCGTCCTCCCATCTCTCCCCAGCGCAGTCAGCTCCCCTCCTCCCCTCCCTTCTCCCCATCCCCTCCCTCATCTCTCCCTACCCCCATCCCTCCCCCTCTTAGTAACCCAAGCGCCCCCTCCCTCCCAGCTCACACCCTCACCCGTATCCTTGGCCCCACCTCCATCCTCACCCCCGATTCTCACCCCGCCTCCTCCCGGCACCTTCCAGCACTCCAGGGGACCTGGACATGGAGGCGCCTTGGCTGCTTTTCTGGCTCCTCCTGCTGGGGTGTCCCGGTTCCCCAGCCTCGAGTGTGAGTACACGCTGCCCATGCCGTGCTGTCCTCCTTTTCCCTGGGCTGTTTCTTGCTGTGATATTAAGAACCACTTTTTCTTAGGGTCTGTGAGGGGCCACCGCCCTCTCTGAGGACCCAGGACCTCAGGGTTTTCTTTTTTCTTTGTAAAAAAATTTTAGGAGGTACTGGGGACTGAACCCGGGACCTGGTCCATGTGAAGCAGGTGCTCACCATTGAGCTGAACTCGCTCCACTTGCAAACCATTTCAGAGCTCTTGGTAAATGGATACATTGTTCATAAACCTCAGGGGTTTCTTCACCAGCCTGCCTGGACTTTGGCCGCTGCTGTCCATGCGGAACTCTGGGGCTTGCCGGCTCTGCTTGTCCCCTACACAGAAAAGACTGAAATGGTGGAAACCTGAAAATAGTTAACTTTATATTTTCAAAAAGTAAAGAACTGTACACATACTGAGAGCTATTAAATGGTAGGCTTTAAAGGGGGAAATTGTATGATATGTGAATTATCTCAATGACGTTTTATTAAAAAGTAAGGGCCTTTTGGTTAATAGGCATCATGGGCATCGCTGTTGCTAAGCAGGGTCCTACTCTAGGCTCTGCACTTTTGGAGTCCATCCCATGTACACTTCATTTTCCCTGTATGTATTTATTCATATTTATGAAAGCTTGGCAGCCATGGGAGTGATAATTCGTACTCACTGGTGTTATTACTAGTCTTTAAAAAAAGCAAAATGCCAGTCGCAATCTGTGCATTCCAGTTTCTTCCTTGGCTTTAGCACTTTCGGGGCATCCCTTTCTTTCTGCTCCTGGAGATCGCCCCCCTTCACAGAAGCCCTGAGAAGCCCGTGAGACCTGGAAATCCATGCTGCATCCTGCTGGGATGTTTCCGATGAGAGGATCCCCTGAGGGACATGGCCAGGAGGCAGAGGATTGCTGCCCTTTCCTTTGTTAGAGGTGTCTTGTGGACTCCTGCTTTACTCAAAACAGATACGGTCCTTGATGTCCTTATGATTGTCCCAGCATAGGCTGGTCTAACTGTGAACACTTTCACTTTCACTCTCATTAGAAAAAAAACCAAAAACCAAAAAACAAGTCCCCCAAAAAGAGACGGAGAGAGAGAGACTCAAGACACCCCATAGCAATCAGTAGATTTGTTTGATCTACAGGTGCCAGATTTGCAGAGAGGGCTCTGGGAAGGTCCACTGGTCAGACATACCCATTACATGGAGACAAAATCACCCCAGCTGAATTCCTCCATGCCAGGAGGGCCCATTCTCTTTCTTTTGAGTCTACTACAGGGGTTCATTTCTTGATAATCTTTATTCTGGAATTCCACCCCCCCCCCATACCTTGGCTGTATTTGTCATAGAACATTTAAGTTAGGTTGTCTTCTGCTTCAGCTTTGAGCTTTTGTGGAGGAATTAACCATTACTCTCTTGCATAGCCCACTTCCACCCTTGCTCATGGCCATGTCCTCCCTTACCATCCTAGGGATGGTACTAAAGTGAAATCTTACCATCCCTCTTTTGCAAAGGAGAGTCTTAGGACCAGCCAGAGGGATACTTTGCACCCAGAGTTTGTTTCAGGGGAGCTTTGCTGGCCTTTCTCATGAGGCAGTTATGTTTGTTGCCCTTGCTTGCAGCAATTTGTTTACATGGCTTTGCCTCCCCTCGAAAGTCACATCTATGTAAGGGAAGAGGCTGTGCCTGGCCCATCGACCTCTTTCCAGAGAATACCTACAGGGAAGTGACAGTCATTTACATCCATTCTGAGAATCACTAAGGCAGAATTTGCTCTGTAGAGGCAATATTCTACCTGCTTTAAAAATCAAAGAATGGTACAGAAAAGTAAACTCAAAGCATCACATGGGTGGTGGGACATACAGATTGCTTCCTGTGTTGAAGGCAAATGATTCTATAAAATTACTTGTGAGATTATAAGAACTTTGACACCACCCTATATATAACTGGAGAGTTGATATCACCCATGTCTTAGTGCCAAAGATTAAATAAAAATATCTTCCTTTCTTCATATATTTCTGAATTCTTTCTCTTTTCTCCTTTCTCTCATTCAGATTTTCCTCAGAAGGGAAAGTGTACTTTCCCTCAGGGTCCCAATTCATTGCCAAGCCTTGTACTTTAGGAAATTTAAAATTCTCTCCATTTGGCTTTCCATGTGGTTGTTTCTGAGTTTTAGATTTCATCGTGCAGGACTTTTTGATTATTTAAGGTTTCTGACACTGTCGGACCATAGCTTTGAGTGGTTCTTTCTGATCAGGCTAGCCAGTGTTACACTTCTGATACCAGAGTCCAGATGTAATGAGAATGCCCTGACTGGGGAGGCTTTGCCAGTTAGGGACAAGTTGGCCTTTGTTCTTTCTGTGCATTTGTTGCCCATCTTTAACGATTGCCCTTAGAGCTATAGCGCCTCCAGACGGTGGCTGTTTAGAGATAGCGTAAGTTTCCCCAGAACACATACTTTACCTCCCTCAGCTGTGAGGGCTGAAGATAAAAGGGCCATAGAGCTCAGAGGCTATTTTCTAGACAGGTTTGAATGTGCGGGAAACTGAAACTTGGTGTGTGGATTAGTATGAATTAGGTTGCAAATGTATTTTCTTCTAAAACACTTCTAAAATCTAGTTTTTATAAAAATGATATCTTTGCTTTTTGTGTGTAGTGACCATACTTGCCAGAAATTTTGCATTCCTTTTGCATCATAATTTTTATGGTAATGACTGATTGGTTTAGATGCAATACTATGCAATATGAAGGTGAAATCTGGGTAGTGCCTATTTGAAATTGTCTTTAGAACTAGCTACAATTCTCATAGTTTTAATTGATATGCAAGATTCCTCTACTAGCAAATGTATGAACTACAAAAATCTGACATTACATGCCCTGATTTAGAGAGAAAATGAATGTAGAAAGAATTCTTTAGTGGTTTTTGAAACGTGGGCTTAACAGTATTCTGTTCTAAATTTTTATTGGAATAGTAGTATTTGTATAATATAATAGCAGTTTCCTATCTCTCTGTTATGTCCATACTGTAATCATATGTATATTTCTCTCATTTATATCTTTAATATAGAAATTTGATTGCTACTTTGTTGCATTCATTTATGCAGGTTCAATATATTTTTGGAAATATGATAAGGAATTTAATGCAGGTAATTAATGAATATACAAAAGAAAACCTATTCTTCCCATTCAATGTAAGTTTCAATTTTCTATCAATTGTAAATTGGCTTTTAAATTGATCATTTAAATTGTGAACTATTTACAAAATGTTTGCAGTTTTTTGCCAGGAAATAAAAAACTAAGTTTACCTATCGGGTTATTTTTCTAAACCTTGGTTGAGTCATATGATGTACAATAAACAGCACCTATATAACGTATATAAGCAGTTGATTTTAACATATGTATACAACCATGAGTCTATCACTATGATCAAGATAGTAATCATATCCAACAAGTCCAGAAGTTTCCTCATGCTCCTTTGTAATCCATCTTTCCATCCCCTCTCTCCATTGCTACCACCTTCCCTCAACAACTGATCTGCAGTTTATAGACTTTATGTAACAGAATCCTATAGGATGTATATTTTTTTATCTGGATTCTTTAAAACAACATTATCATTTTGAGATTTATGAATTTTGTTTTGTGTATTAATAGTTTGTTCACTTTCATTGCCAAATAGAATTCTTTGTATGGATATTCTACAATTTATCTTTTACCTTGGAAAGAGACCTGTTATTAGTTTTAACCATTTGGTCATGGCCATTACAACATAAAGTTGTACCTCTGTGAGATATACTTGTCTTTTGCGACTCAATGCTGAATTGGATGGGGGAAAAATCCTAATGGGATGGTGTATAAAAGAGTTCAAACACCTAGGCCTTTAATAAATATTTGGATTCTCATTCAAAAGAGCAATCACTGATATGTGCTCTTTTGGTTTTGCAAATTACCCACAACATCTTTTGAAGCATTTCAATGAGATAGCAACTTTAAGTCATTAGCATTCAACTAAACTCAATTTATCACATCTTTCCATTCATCCATCCACCTACCAATCCTCCATCCATCCCTCTATCCATTAGTCCCTCTATCCATCCATCAATCCATCTTATTTTGGTACATGTTGAAGTAAATTGCTGACATAAATAAACTTCCTTCCTAGATATATCAGTATGTGTGAAACTAATTAGAGCTCAGTATTTGTTTACAGATTTTTCTTTAATGTAAAGTTTCCACAGAATGAAATAGAAAAATCTTAAGTGAACATGCACTGAGCTTTGACAAAATATATATGACAAATATCCCTGTTTGTTTAAAGCTCTGTCTTCAAGGAAACATTTAGAGTTAGTATCAAGTTGTTTTTTTAAAGCATACTATTAAATTCTGAGTTATCTATCTAGACCACTGATCAGGAGCACTGTCAACTTCTCTTCATTCACATCGGAGTGCCATAGAATTAAAATCAAGAAGCTTAGAGAATTCTCACATTATTCATGTCATCATCATTATCACCACTTACATTTTATTTAAACCCTAAAAGTTGACTTTCTGAGTAAAGCTATCTATTGTTTTTTTATAAAATGAATTGCCTCATGCTGATCAAAATTAACTCATCCAAGAGAAAAGTGTGATTCAAAGGGACTTCAGCCCAGCTTTAGACACAGGAATGGGTAGGGTCCATGGTGACCAGGAAATTGTTTTCAGATTTTTTAAAAAAGATTTATTTATTTATTTCTCTCCCTTCCCCCCACCCCAGTTGTCTGTTCTCTGTGTCTATTTGCTGCATCTTCTTCTTTGTCTGCTTCTGTTGTTGTCAGAGGCATGGGAATCTGTGTTTCTTTTTTGTTGCGTCATCTTGTTGTGTCAGCTCTCTGTGTGTGTGGCACCATTCTCGGGCAGGGTGCACTTTCTTTGGGCTGGGTGGCTCTCCTTATGGGGTGCACTCCTTGCACATGGGGCTACCCTATGCAGGGGACACACTTGCATGGCAGGGCACTCCTTGCGTGCATCAGCACTATGCATGGGCCAGCTTCACATGGGTCAAGGAGGCCTGGGGTTTGAATTGTGGACCCCCCATGTGGTAGACGGAGGCCCTAACCACTGAGCCAAGTCCACTTCCCAGGAAATTGTTTTCTGCTTAAGGATAGGCATGCACAATATCCAGCAACACTGCCAACCATGGGCAACACAAGGTGCCAACTCCCAGGCTTTCTTAGAGACCAGTTTAGGGTTTCTGTGCTTGATGCTTTGTGACTGCTATATGACAGATTTCCTTGAAGCTCCTTATGATTTCCAATGTTTATATTCCAGCTGATTGAATATCTGCCTGATGATTTCCATCTGCCTGATCATCTGCCTGATGATTTTTGTGGAATTGCTTGGAAACGTCTCATCATTGTTGCTTATTTGGGAATTGCTTCATTCACCATTTTCATTTGGAACTATGTGCTTGCTGTGAGTATATTAAAGTGCCTTCAGGAAATTCCATATTTTTTAAATTTGCTTTTAGATAACTAACATGAATGCATGTTTGAAATGGATGCTAACCTTGTACAATCCAATCTTTGAAATAAGGACTCAGTGGGCAAGACAACTGTATACTCTTGATGGAACACTTAATTTATAAATCCATTTTACCATAAAGTAGTACTTACTAATAGTAAACATTTTCTGAGCCCTTCATATAGTGCTAGTGGAATTGTAGGTTCACCTAAAAAGCAGTTTAATAATGTGTCTGAAGCCTTTAAAATGTTCATATCATTCTTATTCATTATAAATCTACATATGAGGCTCTACCCCAATGAAATTACCAAACATGCTTTCAGTGACCTTGGAGGAACATATTTGATCAAATGGTATTTATTACAATGAAAATGTGGCAACAGTATAGAAGAGTTAAATCAATGTACATCCTTATAGTGCTGCAGTGTTAGGCAGCTCTTAAAATTCTTATGTTCCAAAGGTATTTCAGGGCATGGACAGTGCTCTTGATCAAAGGTCGAGTGGAAAAAAGCAGAAAACAGGGATTTCTCTATAGTTTAGTTATTATAGTATGTACTTCCACACACACAGGGTTCTCATTTCTGGTTATGCTTGGGCATTTTCTCTGCTCCTCAACCACTCCACTTCTGATTTGTTGACCTGTGTTTAACACAGGACTTTCTTTGTTGGAATTGTTAATCAATTCAGTGAATAGTCGACTCTGAAAAAGATGTTTTAGATTCTGTATGCTGAATAAAAGAAACATATTTTAGTCTAAAGATTTTGCTTTTTCATTTGTTTTCTCAGGGACTTTTTAGCCATTCTGTGTTCTGGATTTCAAATGTCTATTGGATTTGGAAAAAAAATTGCAAATAAATAATAAAAATGTGCGCTATTTCCATGAGGGATGTTTTTGATGTGGGAAAGTTTGTGTGGGAGGGAGGGGCCATATGGGAATCCCTTATATTTTTTATGTAACATTTATGTAATCTAAACCTTCTTTAAAAATAAAAAAAATTAATTAAAAAAATTTAGGTAGATTGTGTTCTTTCAACATAGAATGTTAACAGATCAAGATAAGGCATTTACCTTAGTACTCCTTACTAGGAATGATTTATGAATTATCACTATTTAAACAAGATACTCTGTTTTTTTTTCAAATTTTAAATTCAGTGAATACACATTGAACTAAGTAAGTGATTGTTTTAATTTCATTGAATTATCTCATTGATCAGAAACTAAAAAATTTTATTAAGAATATTTTTTGACATCAAATTTAATTTTTTTTGTACTCTTCTAGGTAAAGCATCGAATATATCAAGGTACGATTTTAGACTGATATTGTCTTTGTAATATATCTTAAATACTGGTGTTGATATGGGTTCTAATTCAGCCAGAAGGATGTATGGTTACTTCTGATGTCTTGTTGACTTCTTACCTCTCAAAATCTTACTATTCCTGGGCTGTCAGCCTGGATGCCAGAGAGGATGGAGGTTCCACCAATGGAGATAGGTGATAAGGAGGAAAAGCTTTAGGAAGCTGTTGATGAGAAGAGTCTGGAGCCTGCAGGGAGGAGTTTGGCATGACCTGGCTGTGGGAGCAAAGTGAGATGAGCAAGACATTGACTGTGCCTGTCAACCGGTTAAAGCTCAGAGGTATCCAGACCTTGCTAGGCAGAGATGTGTCATCATAGAGGTGTAAACCAGTAGCTATGGGGTTTGAGAAGGGCCACTGATTGCCAGAGAGAATGAACAGAGTGGACAGATGTAAAATGGAGATGATGAAATCTGTCTGTGCTTTGTCGATGGTGAGGCTTGAGTGGAGCTCTCTGTAGGGCAGGACAGCTGCATGGCCCATCACAGGCCCTCAAATGCTGCTGTTTATTACAGGGATGACAACATTTGGGTGGTGAGAAGCATGGCCTCAGGGCACCAGAGCACTCAGTTTAGGCAAATAGAAGAAAAGTGCTCCTTGGGGTCAGATGAGAGAACTAAATGCCAATTGGAGGAGTCTGGTTTCCTGGACCCTGTTTGAGGTGCATATAAATGGTGTTACCCATGAGGTAGATGTTTGTTGTTTACCTGTGTGGTGGGAGATAACATTCTCATCTTGGAAGTGAAAAATCTTGTGACTTTTAGATATTGGAAGTTGTCCAAGGTCCTCCATAGACTACATGGTAAAGTCAAGTTTCAACCAGGTACATCTGATTCCCAAGCCAATGCTCTCCAGACCACCCCATGCTGGTGGTCATGACATGGGTTCTGTTGGGTTGCAGGACAACCCAGGATGCTTCTGAGTAGGTCTAGCAGGTGATGTTTCAGAAGGAATTCTAAGAAATTATAGTGGTGTTTTTCTAAGTGAGAGGAGTCATGAGGTTTTCCTCTATAAAGGCATTGCAGTGACATACTAATTTATCTTGATAATTAGGGGACAGAGATGTAAGTGGACAGGATGCTCAATTTCTCTCTCTCTCTCTCTTCTCTGGCAATGGTATACCTATTTGAAGAGCCCCCATTTTTTAAGAAGGGTGCTTAGTGAAGGGAGAGGTGTTAATCTAAGATAATTTACTGTTTCACAATCTTTGAAAAAAATTTAAATAGTAATTTCATTGAGATAGGATTCTTTACATATTTTAAAGTAAACTTATATATCATTCACTAAAAATTACTTTTTTTTGGCATGACTTTAATACTAAGAAGTTTTTGCTCATAGTGCCAAATAATGTGCCTTTTCTGTGAATGTATTGGGTCATTCAATTTTATAGGATTTTCCTAATAATTTCAGAGATTGTTTTTATCTCTTTTAGCCAATGTACAGCAAGTGATGTTGACAATAAGTGCATGGAGGAAAACACTAAAATTCTAGAAAAAATATCCAGTTGGGAAAAAAAGGTAAAATTTACCTTTTCATTTTCTTTTCTTATGGCTTTACCTTGAATTCTCCCACCTTCTTGTCATTCAGGTTTTTTCTTCTTCCATGTTCCAGTTCTACTTCATCATGTTCTATAAACTTCAAATGCAAAGCAGCATCATGAGTACAGAGTAATGCTTTCTTTATGTCTGTGAGGAGTCACCCACTTAGAGACATGTTTTGCAAATCCTATCATTAATATTTTTGAATTCTGAATCTTTTATTGTGTATCTGTACAGATTAACAAATCGAAGGAATGGATTCAAGAAAGGAAAAGGAACAATGATAGTCTGTCTAATCGAATAAATAAACTTAAGGTAAAAATCCCTTTTTTCTTGATTAGTTTCTAAAAGCAAGTAAAAGGAGTGAGTAATAATTACTGATCTTGATATGCTGTCTTCAAGGTTAACATCAAAACCCTGGAAGAAAAAAATGAAAAGCTGACTGACATCCTTGAGCAGACACAATCATGCTTATAGAAAGAGAGACTTCAGAATGCCAAGAATCAGGACTTCGTAAGAGTTTTAGGACTCAATGTTACTATCAGTTGGCTTTTGAGTCTCTGTTCATGGGATGTCCCCTATTTTCCCATGCTGTTACCAAAGGTGAGAGGAGTTCTGCAAGCTGAACCTTCCTCTGAAGATTGAACTGGAATATTCCTAAGTATTTTGGTATTTTACGACCTAAGAAGTATAGATTTTCACAACCATGGGTAATTTTCTCATCATTTGGCATGCTGTCCATGACAAGTAGAGCTGAGAGCCTGAGAGAGATGCCCTAGAATTTAATGCCAATTTGAAGGTTCTCATCCCTCTTAATGTAGAACAGAGACTTTTCAAAGTGATAGTTTGTTTTTTCGCCTTTAAGAAAAAGCTTTCATTAGAGCTGTTTCACTTAAAAGATTCCCCACTCTCTTTCTGTTCACCTTGTCATCCACTAGTCTCTCCCACCCTCTCTTTAGAAGGTTGTAGAGGTCATTGATTATTTATGCCTTCCAGGATTTTCTTCATTTCTCATTTCTGTGCTTGAGTTTTCTCCTAGGGTTTAAACTGGATTGACTGATTTTACTTGAGCTATAGGTGTAGCTCAAGAGATATGTCTTATGATGTTCTTTTGAGTATATGGCCTGTTGTTTCTATTGAAATCAGAATATGTTTTGTTTCTATCCTACATGCAGATTTCAGAAAATGAAAAAATTATAGCCAGCTTGAAAGACTCTATTTCAAAGACTGCTGCAGATATGGCTGAGGTATGGTTGCCTAGGCTTCCTTCAGGATGCACTGTGTACCTTAGTTTTGTTGAGGAACAAATATTTCATGTCTTAGACAATTAAAATTATGTGATGTCTAGTGGGAATTGTGTAAGTCATTTTGTTCTTGAGAATTAATGTGTTAATGTGAATATTTTGCTTAGGTCAAAAATGCCCTTCTTGAAGCTGGCATTACTCTGGTGAAAGCTAAGACAGAAGAGGAGAAGGCAAAGAAGGAAAATGCTGAGACGAAGGCCCAAGAGGAGCAGGTAAAGAAAAGTCACTTCTAGAGACTAGGCAATGAGACATCCCAAAACCCTACCTTCTTGACTATCCTTTCTCGAATCTGCTTGAAAGTCAGGGCAGGGGAGTGCAGGGTTCTCTTCTTATTGGCGAAGGTTGAAATGTGTCCCCAGGGCCATGGTGTGTGTGCACATTCCTTGTCTCTGCTTAATTTTTTGTGACCATCAGGAGGTTTATGCTTTGTCCTACCACACACCAACCAAATTCTAACCCAAGTCACCCATGGAGTGATGGCAGCAGATTCAACTTGAGTAGGTCTTTGATGATCCTCACCAGGGCAATTACTGCCCCACTGACCAGGGGAGGTTCCATCCTGTGGTTCCAAACCTGGGAGACACTGAGCCAGGTCCTCCCATCCACACTGGAAGTGAGACGTGTGAATTGCCTGCTTGTGGACTGTTTTTATATGGTGTGAAAGTGCTTTCTGCAAGATATTCTCAACTCTCACTGGATCAACTTCCTTGACAGCTATTTCTGGTACTCCAAACACTCAATTCTGGCCTAACTCCAGCATTAAAGTTTTGATACTTTGCCTCCTACTTTTAATCAAGGCCATGGTTAGAGTTAGAAAGACTAATCAATGAGGGGTACTGGCATCCTCCTTCCCTACCTCAGTCATGTGGCCCCAAAATCCTGACTTATCGAATGCTTTTTTTTTAGGTACTGGGGATGGGGATTAAACCTGGGGTCTCATATGTGGGAAGCTGGTGCTCAACCATTGAGCCACATTGGCTTCCCTGAGTTCTATTTTTTGATAGCTTGTTTTTGTTTTTAGGAGGCACTGGGACCGCCCATGTGGGAAGCAGGTGCTCAACAGCTTGAGCCCACATCTGCTCCCTCTAATGCATTCTTTTTTGTTTTCAGTCACAGCAAGAATTTGAATGCCAGATAAGAGAGCAGTCTGAATTTCAGGAACAAATCAAAGACTTAGAAAACACAGAAAGATTTTGAAGAAGCTTTGTGTGAAACAGATAATAATATTGTCATAAGTTCACCACGTTAATAAAGGTGGAAATTTGCTTAACTAAAATTTTTTTTATTGACTTTGTAATAATATTACATTAAAAATATATATGTGAGGTCCCATTCAGCCCCACCCCCACCCCCCCTCTCCCCCCCCAACAACACTCGTTCCCATCATCATGACACATCCACTGGACCTGGCAAGTACATCCCCTGGTACCTCTGCACCCCATAGTCAATTGTCCACATCACGGCCCACACTCTCCTCCATTCCATCCAGTGGGCCCTGTGAGGATCCACAATGACCGGTGATTACCTCTGAAGCACCATCCAGGGCAGCTCCATGTCCCAAAGACGCCTCCACCTCTCATCTCTTCCTGCCTTTCCCCATACCCATCGTCCACCATGTCCACTTTTCCCAATCCAATGCCACCTCTTCTATGTGGACATTGGATTGTTTGTGTCCATTGCACCTCTATGTCAAGAGGAGGCTCAGATTCCACATGGATGCTGGATGCAATCCTCCCATTTTCAGTTGTAATCACTCTAGGCTCCATGGTGTGGTGGTTGTCCTTCTTCAACTCCATCTTAGCTGAGTGTGGTAAGTCCAATAGATCAGATTGTAGGTGCTGGAGTCTGTTGAGGCTCAGGACCTGGCTATCACATTGTCAGTCCAGAGATTCAAATCCCCTAAATATATCTTAAACCCCAACATTAACTGCACCTCCAGCACATTAGCATGAAAGTCTTATGAAGGGAGATCCCATCTGAGTCCAGATTCATCACACATAAACACCATTTCCAAAGAGGGGCCATCTGCCCTGGTAGTGCTTAACTAAAATTGAGAGGCTTTTTCTGACTGTCTTTTTCTTTTCCCAGGCTTTGACTGATAGCACTTCTCAACTGAATTGTGTCTCTGAAAGTATATCTGAGGACATGAGTGGAGAACGGGCAGGTAAGATCAACCTCAGTGGGGCCAGACCACTTTCCCCTTATTTAAGTATTCAAATGCCCTTTTGAACCACTTGCATCTCCTCTCAAGTACTGGCATGTGGGCTCCCAGCCCTGGACTTGTGTCCATGTGTGTGTGTATGTCTAGCTAGGTGGGTGCTGGGCATGGCAGAGCAGGGGCACACAAAGAACACTCACATGTCATTTCCCTGAATTGTACCCTTGAAGTAGGTGAACTGTATTGCATGGGGAGGATATCCTAATTACAGTATTACTTTAAGGAAAACACTGAGATACCACTTCACACCCAGGATGTCTATGATTTAAATGACAGACAATGACAAGTGTGGCCAGGATGGGGAGAAGTTCTGATCCCTGTACATCAAGATTGGAAATGTACAATAATGCAGCCCCTTGGAAAAAACAGTATCGCAGTCACTCAAAAAGTGAAACAGCTTTACCTTATGACCCAGATGTTTCACTTCTACTTTATATTCAAGACATACAGAAATGTATGTCCATGCTTAAACTTGCCCTCAAATATTCATAGCTCCATTATTTATAGGAGCCAAAAAATGGAAACAAACTAAATGACCATGATCAATAGATAAAATATGGTGTATCATAACAATGGAATGTTATTTAGCAATAAAAAATGAAGTACAGATACATGCTACAATATGGATAAACTTTGAAAACTATTTTTCAAGCTAAAGACAACACACATATGATTCTGTTTATATGAAATGTCCAGAATAAGCAAATCCATAGAGAAAGAAATTAGATTAGTAGTTGCCAGGGATTAGGAGTCCGAGGTTTGGGCTAAGTGGGGAGTGACTATTAGTATGTACAGGTTTTCCTTTGGGACTGATGGAAATGTTCTGGAATTGGATAGTGGTAAGGACTGCACAACTTTTTTATTTTATGAATAGACTAGAATCCACTGAAAGGTTACTTTAAAAGGGTAAATTTGGTGTGTATTACCTAAATATAAAAAGTCAATTACTCTTAATTCTGCTAATAATTGTGGTTTTCTCTGAATGTTTGAACCTAATGAAGTGTTTACTTCCTTGCAAAACTTTAGAATCAAGAAAAGGTAAAGTTAACAAGCAAAGGATTACAAAGCAACTTAACTCTTCTGTTTGTTTAGGTGACATCAACCCAAGAATGAAAATTGAAATGCACCAGATGATAGATGACTCCCAGGTATAACTCTTTTCATAGTTTCCTATGTGCTGCCTGGGAGTTCTTATTATCCCTCACTTTTAACTGTATTTCTCTTTGGAATTTGCAGGCAAAAATTTCCGTATCAGCAGCTGAGGATGCTCTGAAACCTTTTAAATTTCAGCTGAGTGACTTGATGCCCGCTGTCTGTAAACTGCAGGGTAAGTTGCTTGTTGGAAAGAAATCCCCATTTGAGGAAATGATTTTGCCCTAGAAAAGTAAAGCGTGGCTTCTTGCTGTGGTGGTGTACTTCCTTCTGCCCATCAACCAAGCTCTCAGGCCTACATGCTCACACAGACTGGACAAAGGTGTTCTACTTTACAGAATACAAAAAGAAATTGGAAGATGATTGTTCATTACTGAGGGCTGCAAAAGCTGCAAAAGAAGAAGAATGTAAAAGCCTAAAGCTGCAAGTAGCGATTTTTGATGAAATCTTTGAGAAGCAAAGGATGGCCGCTGAAGAGTAAGATGTTCCTTGTCATGGTTAGGATAATGCTGTGGGAATGAACGTGTGGGCCCAAGCAGATACTTGTAATATTTTAGAATAGTTCCCAGAACGTTTGTCACTTTCATTCACTACAGAGTTAGCTCTGTTTTTACTGCCTTGATTTCCACAATCTGTACTTTTCTTTGCATTCTAAATGGTTGTCAGAGATAGGGCAGAAGGGGTACTGTTACCACCAGTTACTGCTGCTCAGCTGCTTCTGTCTTTTTAATGATCCTTTTCCTTTGTTCTCCAGCACTTCCTTTATCCTCGCTTTCTCTTTTACCAAGTTACTGGATTCAGTCTTCTCTTCCATTTATTCTATTAGCTCTTGCAAATCTTGAGTATTTTGTAGGGCATGTGTTTCAGTAGAATAAAATCTTCGATGGAATCTTTAGCTATCAAAAGTGTCATTTGTTTTGGGTATAAAATAAGGCTAATATTCCAACCAAATGCTGTAGAGTGGTTTGGCGAGGAGTATACTCTTGGAGAGTTAGACTTGAGTAAGCCATTACTCTTCATAAATGTGCCTCTCCCATTTAGAATTAGGTTACATTAAAAAATATACAAAAAACAAAACAAAAAAATTTAAAAAAAAGCATGTGCAGTGCATTTTGTGTTCTTCCTCTATAAAAAGAGATTTCTCTGAAAATGGACTTTCTGTGGTGATTGTCATTTGTGACTGCCCTTGTACTTTATTCTCCAAGTATGTGGTACTCTGAGAAGATCTGTTTTTTTGAGCAAATACAATTTAGTTGTTTTTCATTGTTAAAGCCACTACTCTCTTCTGCCATCAAAGCCTGAAACCACATCACTCACTATTTCCACTATTTCCTCTATTTGCTTCATTCTGTGCTCACCAGGCATTGAGGTTCACACTTCATTGTCTGATCTTCTTTAGAGAAAATTTCTCATTTCAGTTCTTGTTTTTTAAAGAATGAATTTCTCCCTACAGTGGCCCTATGGTTCCATAAATATCTATTGTTTTCTTCCTGACAGGGATTCAGCAATTCCAACATCCATTCAGCCCCCTGTTTGCTTCCCTAGTCTCCCTCCAAAGCCCCCTCCCTAGCTCTGGCTTGGATCCCCTTTCCTGCCCCAGTCTCCTAACTACTCTCCTTAATTCAAGTTCCTGCCCCTCTGTGCCCATCGCAATATCTTACCTATCCTTGCTAGAGCTACTGGGGTGGACTTTCTAGACTATGCATCATTCATGTTGTTCCAGGCTCAGTCTATAGAGAACAGGCCACTCCCTGCAGGGCCAATGCAGCCCCCTGCACAGGGCAGAGTCCTTCCCTTCCATGGGTCTCTGGTCGCCTCTCCCAGTTCCTTCCCTGCAGCCCCCTCCCAAGCACACCCCCTGCACCCCTCTGTGCAGCTGCCTCAGGTCCCAGAAGCCTCTCTACCTCTGTGTGGACTCAACAGCAAAAACCTCATGGGTGACTGGATGTGGTGTGTATTTCTGTGCCATCTTAGGATGCTCCAACTGAAGGCTCATGAGCAGCAAGAAAGGCAGGCACGGCTGTCAGAGGGAGAGGAGAAAGCGAACATGGCTGCAAAGGAAGTCCAGAACTACAAGTGAGTTCCCCCATCAAACACCATGAGTTATGAAAAACCCTGAGGGAAGTTTTTGTTTTAGTCCTTTTGTACACCATTTAAAGAAAAGTAGCACAGAACCAGAAAGAAATGGTCAGAATACCTAGAAAATTCACACAAGGGGCAAAAAAACTTACAAATGAAGGAAAGTATGATGTTTTCAAAAATTTCCCAATCCTTCTTGTTTATCAGAATGTGCAGAAACTTGGCTCATGCTAACGTTTCTGGGGATGGTGTAAATGATGGAACTCCTTAGGAAAGTAGTTTGGTGTAGGATGAGTCACAATACCGAAACATGATTGTGCCATTTGAGAGCTCCAGTTGTTGCAGCCTGGGCAATGTGCTAAGGACATAAGTAAAGGAAGAATCAAGCTATGATGAAAGATGTTCTTTAGCAGGAATAATCAGGGAAATCCTGAGACTGGCTAAGAACATTAAAGCACATCACTCAGAACTTCCAAGGCTGTAAAGAATAAGCGAGGGAACTATGGAGCAATGCTTTTATCCTGTTGTGTCCTTCTAATCATGTGCCATGAGCTTTCACATGTATGGATAATGTCTTCAAGGGGCAGTTTTTAGGGTGATGGGAACAGGGCAGATCCCTTAAATTTGTCACCAATATTGTGCTTTTTACTGATATAAGCTATTGTAACTCACAGGCAAAACATTAAGGAAATGGAAGAGAAGCTGCAGGCAGCAGAGTGCTCATTCAGAGAACAGGTAACAACTGATAGAGTCTGATGTTTGCAGATTCTTCAGCACCCCATGCAGATGATTATAATGGCCTTGAGGATCCCTAAACACTTATTTTTGATTTGTTGTCTTTTTTCAGATCGCTGTTCATGAGAAGAAAACTCATGACAACTGGGTAAGCTGTTTCTTTCTTTCCTTCCTTCTGTGTACCGTCTACTGCAACTAAAAGTGAATATGTTTTTTAATCTATAGATGAAAGTTCTTGCTTTGGAGAGAGAATTGCTTGAACAGACCGGAAAGGCTGACTACTTGAAATATAAGTATGGGCTTTAAAAAAAAAATTTTTTTTATTTTGAAATAATTTCAAATCTATTTGAATAATTACAAAAAGAATAGCAAATCCATTCATAGAACTCCATCATGCCCTGCCCCAGATACTTAGGTCCACCAATTTTAACATTTTGCCACATTTTCCATATCATTCTTTCTATCCATTTGTCTTTCTCTAATATCTATCTATCATCTATCTATCATCTAAGTTTATCGATATATGTTTTAAATATTTGAGACTAGGTCTGTCCACATCATGTTCCTTAAAAGTCATACTTGATACTTGGCAAGATGGCGGCTGAGTGAACATCCCTGTTAGAGTCTTCTGCAGGGAATCGGCTGGGCGGCGTTGGAGACTCTTTGGGACCGGATTGTTTCGGGATTTTTGCTGGTCCGGAGGTGTCTGGACATCGATTTGGAGGGAAGGTAACAGAGAGGATTCGTCTGTGAAATATACACGGAGATCCCAGCTACCTGTAGAGGATTCCCTTCTTGGGTAGGCGGAGACGAGGCATCTAGCCCCGCTCGGTGGGGCTGAGCCAGGCCGGGCCGCAGCGGCGGACGCCGGCGCGCTGCGCCAGCGGTGAGCGGGGCCGGGCGGGGCCGAGCCAGGCCGAGCCGGGCCGCGGTAGCGTTTGGAGCCGGGCGGGGCCGGTGCAGGCCCCGGCTGCGGGCCGCGGTAGCGCTTGGAGCCGGGCGGGGCCGGTGCAGGCCCCGGCTGCGGGCCGCGGTAGCGCTTGGAGCCGGGCGGGGCCGGTGCAGGCCCCGGCTGCGGGCCGCGGTAGCGTTTGGAGCCGGGCGGGCCCGGGTCAGGCCGCGGCGGGTACGGAGCCGGGCAGGGCCGGTCCAGGCCGCGGTGGCGGGAGGTGGACGCCGGAGCCGGCTGGGCCGCTGTAGCGAGCGGAGCTGGGCGGAGCCAGGCCAGGCCAAGGCGGCGTGAGGAGCCGGGCAGAGCCGGTCCAAGCCTCCGCGGCGGGCGGAGCCGGGCCTGCGGAGGGGTTTCTGTTTTTTTTTGTTTGTTTGTTTGTTTGTTTGTTTGTTTGTTTGATTTTAATTTTACTTTTTTTTTTTTTTTTTTTTTTGAGCATCTGCAGTACTGGGGAGTTCGTGGGCCCTGGGCAGCCTATTGGGGGTTTGTGGGAAGGGAGGTGCTTGCAGACCCATTTGGGCAGACAGACGGGGGGGTTTTAGGGCAAAGCGGGGGGAAGTTGTTGTTTTAGATAGTGTTGCAATTGTGACACGTGTGTACCTGTATCTCTCTTCTCCCTATCCGTTCCCCACCGTTTGCCCATCCTCTTTTTCTTTCTTCCTTTCTTCTTGCCTTTCTTTTTTCTTTATTATAGTTAGTTTTTTTTTTTTTTTTTTTTTCGGTTTTCTCTTTCCCTCTTGTCCCTCATCTTCCACTTATTTTTACTTTAATTCAAGTATACAATAGGTGCTACAGGGAACACCTCACATTTGCTGGGTTTTCCCATCCTCCACTGCCTCATTTCTGTGTGAACTGATTTAGGCTACCTACACTATCCCCCTTCCCCTGCATCTTGATATCCACTATCATCTACTGTCTCTCCTATATTCCACCCCCCACCTCCCGTTCTTTGATCCACAAAGTGTCTAACTCTTAATTTCTAATACCTTTGTTCTGTTTTCTGTCTATTATCCACTCTTGAAACTATTACCTTTCTTTTCTTTTTCCCTCTCTCATGAAAACAATAGCTGTGTAGTTCATACCATATTCCTCCCAAATTCAGTCATCAACTTCATAAAAGGTACTCTACCTACAGCTATAACTCTATACAATCTACATGAATCTAACCTCCATCCTTCCAGATCTCATATTCCTGCTTTATTAACATACATCACCAATACAACTTTACACTTTTCCCTTGCTTACACAATTGCCTTTCCCCAACACTAATACTTTCCTCTAAAGTGAACTTAACCAACAACAAGTAACTAGAATAAGAAGAAAAAAGTGACAAAGAGAAGATATAACACCTGTGCAAAAATAACAACTAATTAACCTCCAAGAGCAGACAAAGAAGCTAAGGAACTGATTAAATTCGTCAAAATAAAGAGATGACCAGAAAGCAACAAAAATCTACGAACCAAACCAATAATCAGGAAAACATGGCTGAATCCAATCAACAAACCAATAATCACGAAGGGGAGCAAAACTTGGCACAAGCAATGAAAGATCTCAGAACATTTATCACCGACAAATTTGATGCAGTAATGAAAGAGGTTAACAACATGAAGACATCACTTGGAGGGGAAATTGCAGACATACGCAAAAACATAACAGATATGATGGGAATGAACACCACAGTTCAAGAAATCAAAAATACACTTTCAGCAAATATCAGCAGACTAGAAGAGACAGAGCAGAGAATTAGTGATGTGGAAGACAGTACATCAGAAATCAAACAGATAGTAGAAGGGGTCAATAAGAAGATAGAAAAAATCCAATTAGGATTTAGGGACCTGAATGACAATGCAAAACGCTCAAACATACGTATTATAGGCATTCCAGAAGGTGAAGAGAAGGGAAAGGGGTCAGAAAGAGTGTTGCAGGAAATAATGGCTGAAAACTTCCCAAATCTACTGAAAGAGACAGATGTACATATCCAAGAAGCACAGCGCACTCCACAAGTCATAAACCCCAACAGGCCCACCCCAAGACATATACTTGTCAAATTATCCAATGCTCAAGACAAAGAGAAAATCCTAAAAGCAGCAAGAGAAAAGAAAACTATCACATACAAGGGAAGCTCAATTAGATTAAGTGCTGATTTCTCTTCTGAAACCATAGAGGCAAGAAGACAGTGGTATGATATAGTCAAGGTACTAAAGGAAAAAAATTTCCAACCAAGAATACTCTATCCAGCTAAACTAGCATTCAAACATGATGGAGAGTTCAAAATATTCGCAGACAAACAGAAACTGAAAGAGTATACCAACAAGAAACCTCCCCTTCAAGAAATTCTAAAGGGAGTTCTGCAGGAAGAAAGGAAAAAACAGGAAAGGCAAAGTTGGAGGAGAGTATAAGACCAACAACAACAACAAAAAAGACAAAAATAAATATACAAACAAAATATGACAAACACAAATCCAATCAAAATATGGCTAACACAAATAATTCCTTGATAGTAATAACACTGAATGTCAATGGATTAAACTCACCTATCAAAAGATTCAGACTGGGACACTGGATAAGGAAATATGACCCATCCATATGCTGTCTACAAGAGACACATCTTAGACCCAGAGACGCATGGAGATTGAAAGTGAAAGGCTGGAAAACAATCATACAAGCTAACAATAACCAAAAAAAGGCAGGAGTAGCTATATTAATATCAGACAAAATAGACTTTAAATATGAAACAATTGTGAGAGACAAAGAAGGATACTACATTTTAGTCAAAGGGAAAATCTGTCAAGAAGATCGAACAATCATAAATATCTATGCCCCTAACAAGGGTGCCTCTAAATACGTCAGGCAAACGCTGGAAAAACTAAGTGAAAGAATAGATACATCTACAATTATAGTGGGGGATTTTAATACACCACTATCAACTCTGGACAGAACATCTCAAAAGAGAATCACCAAAGAAACAAAACATCTGAATAGTATATTAGAGGAGCTCGATCTAATAGACATATATAGATCACTACACCCAAACACAGCAGGATATACATTTTTCTCAAGCGCACATGGATCATTCTCCAAGATAGATCATATGCTAGGCCACAAAGAAAGGCTGAACGAATTCAGAAAGATTGAAATCATACAAAACATTATCTCTGACCACAGTGGAGTCAAGCTGGAGATTTGCAAGGGAAAGAAGCCCAGATTTCACACCACGATTTGGAAATTAAACAACACACTCTTAGAAAAACAGTGGGTCAAAGAGGAAATCTCAAAAGAAATCAATGACTACCTTGAAACAAATGATAATGATAACACAACATACCAAAATTTATGGGATGCAGCAAAAGCAGTACTGAGAGGGAAGTTTATAGCCATAAATTCATATATCAAAAAAGAAGAAAGAGCAAAAATTGAAGAACTAACTGCACATTTGAAGGAATTAGAAAAACAACAACAAAGTAACCCAACAGGAAGAAGAAGGAAGGAAATAACAAAGATAAGAGCAGAACTAAATGAAATAGAAAATAAGAAAGCACTTGAACAGATAAACAAGACCAAGAGCTGGTTTTTTGAGAAGATTAACAAAATTGACAAACCTTTAGCAACACTAACAAAGAAAAAAAGAGAGAAGATGCAAATACACAAAATAAGAAATGAGAAAGGCGATATCACCACTGACCCCACAGAAATAAAGACTATCATAAGAGGATATTTTGAAAAACTATATTCCAACAAAAATGACAATCTAGAGGAAATGGACAAATTCCTAGAAACACATAAACAGCCCATATTGACAAAAGAAGAAATTGATGATCTTAACAAACCAATCACAAGCAGAGAGATAGAATCAGTTATTAAAAATCTCCCAACTAAGAAGAGCCCAGGGCCAGATGGTTTCACAGGTGAATTCTATAAAACATTCCGGAAAGAACTGACACCAATCCTGCTGAAACTATTCCAAACCATCGAAACAGAAAGAACATTACCCAACTCCTTCTATGATGCCAACATTACCCTAGTACCAAAGCCAAACAAAGACATCACAAGAAAGGAAAATTACAGACCAATTTCTCTAATGAACCTAGACGCAAAAATACTTAACAAAATACTTGCTAATCGTATTCAACAACACATTAAACGAATTATACACCACGACCAAGTGGGATTCATCCCAGGTATGCAAGGATGGTTCAACATAAGAAAATCAATCAACGTAATACACCATATAAACAGATTGAAGGAAAAAAATCACATGATTATATCTATTGATGCAGAAAAAGCATTTGACAAAATACAGCACCCTTTCTTGATAAAAACACTCCAAATGATTGGAATACAAGGAAATTTTTTGAACATGATAAAGAGTATATATGAAAAACCTAAAGCCAATATTGTTTACAATGGAGAAATCCTAGACTCCTTCCCTCTAAACTCAGGAACAAGACAAGGATGCCCACTGTCGCCGCTCCTATTTAACATTGTCTTAGAAGTACTTGCTCGAGCACTGAGGCAAGAACCAGAAATAAAAGGCATTCAAATTGGAAAGGAAGAAGTCAAAATTTCATTATTTGCAGATGACATGATCCTATACATAGAAAACCCTGAGAGATCTACAACGAAGATTCTAGAACTCATAAATGAGTTTAGTAAAGTCGCAGGTTATAAGATCAATGCGCAAAAATCAGTAGCATTTCTGTACACCAATAATGAGCAAGATCAGGAGGAAATCAAGAAACAAATACCATTCACAATAGTAAATAAAAAAATCAAATACTTAGGAATAAATTTAACTAAAGAGGTAAAGAACTTATACACTGAGAACTATACAAGATTGTTCAAGGAAATCAAAGAAGACCTAAATAAATGGAAGACTATTCCTTGTTCATGGATAGGAAGACTGAACATTATTAAGATGTCTATCCTACCAAAATTGATCTACACATTCAATGCAATCCCAATAAAAATCAATGCAGCCTTCTTTAAGGAACTAGAAAAACTAACTATGAAATTTATTTGGAAAGGAAAGAGACCCCGAATAGCCAAAGACATACTGAAAAAGAAAAACGAAATTGGAGGAATCACACTACCTGACTTCAAAACATACTATAAAGCTACGGTGGTGAAAACAGCATGGTATTGGCATAAGGAGAGACATATAGACCAATGGAATCGAATTGAAAGCTCTGATATAGAACCTCACATATACAACCACATAATATTCGATAAAGCCACCAAACCCTCTCAACTGGGAGAGAGTGGCCTATTCAACAAATGGTGTCTGGAGAACTGGATAGCCATATGTAGAAGAATGAAAGAGGATTACCATCTCACACCTTATACAAAGATCAACTCAAGATGGATCAAAGACCTAAATATAAGAGCCAAGACCATAAAAACCTTAGAAAGCAGTGTAGGGAAACATCTACAGGACCTTGTAATAGGTAATGGATTTATGAATATCTCACCAAAAGCACGAGCAGCAAAAGAACTAATAGATAAATGGGACTTCCTCAAAATTAAAGCCTTCTGCACCTCAAAGGAGTTTGTCAAGAAAGTAAAAAGGGAGCCCACACAGTGGGAGAAAATATTTGGCAATCATATATCTGATAAGAAACTTATAACTTACATATATAAAGAACTCCTACATCTTGAAAATAAAAAGATAAACAATCCATTTAAAAAATGGGAAAAAGACTTAAACAGACACTTCTCCGAAGAAGAAATACAAATGGCAAGAAAGCACATGAAAAAATGTTCCAAATCTCTAGCTATCAGGGAAATGCAAATCAAAACCACAATGAGATACCATCTTACACCCATAAGATTGGCAGCTATGAAAAAAACAGAAGAATACAAGTGCTGGAGAGGATGTGAAGGAAGGGGAACATTCATCCACTGCTGGTGGGAATGCAGAAGGATCCAACCATTCTGGAGAACAGTATGGCGGTTTCTCAAAAAACTAGCCATAGATTTGCCATATGACCCAGCAATACCATTGCTGGGAATATACCCAGCAGAACTGAAAACAAGAACACAAACCAATATATGTACACCAATGTTCATAGCAGCATTGTTCACTATTGCCAAAAGTTGGAATCAACCCAAATGCCCATCAACAGACGAGTGGATCAATAAAATGTGGTATATACACACAATGGAATACTACTCGGCTGTAAGAACAAACACACTACAAACACATGTGATAACATGGATGAATCTTGAGAACCTTATGTTGAGTGAAGCAACCCAGACATTGAAGGACAAATACTACATGACCTCAATGATATGAAATAAACAAGCTGCCCTAGATAGCAAGAGACTGAACGATAGGCTTGCAGGAAATCGGAGGGTGGAGGAAGGATATGAGCCGATGTCTGCAGGGGTGGAATTTAAGACGAGATGGTGGTAAGTATGAACACAAAGAAGAGATAAAAGGGGGGCAAGGGGTTGCCTTTGCTTGGGGCTTTGCGGGTTTGAGGGTGGCTGGGGAGGGACGGGTGGGTAACGTTGCCCAAAAGTGGGGGGAGGGAGGGGTAGCATACGAACCAGGAGAGGGTCAGGTGTTGGTGGAGAGTAAAATGCCGAGAAAATCATATCAAAATATAATAAAGAGGGTTACCTGTTTAGAATGCTCGGAGGGGAGGGTCTGATGCAGGACGGGCTCCTGGGGAATGTCTAAATGCTCATTCTGCCAGAGTGGGTGACACCATGGGGTAGAAACCCAAGTAGTGAGAGTGGGGGTGGACCCACATCCTGGGGAGGACTAATGCCATCAAATAGAGGGAACTGTATCCCTCGAGAGAAAGGGTGGCTCCCAGGGCATTGGGGCAGTTGAGCAAGTTAGGCCCTGAACACTATTCCATCTATCTCTGGAAGTGGCTCCTCAGGAAACGGAGGTTGGCTATCACTGAGGGCACCAAGGTGGAAGGGAAAATGGACGTTAAATGTGTGGAACCAAAGTAAATGGGGGGTAAGAGAGGAGTTTCCTGAGAGTACACAAGGATGGATATAAAACTTGTAATATTACACCATAACATATAGGAGATGACAGACTGATAATGTAAACCATAATGTAAAACATAGGATAACTAAAAATGTAAAGAACTGTGTATCCTAAAGTATGCACCATAATGTAAACACAGATGTCACCTTGTTAGAAAGCTAATGTCTCAGACTCTGTACATCACTTTAAGTAAATATGATATGAATAGGGCGTAAGAGTATCACTGTGGAAGGGAAAAGGTTTTCTGGTGGATGTGTGGGAGTGCTGTATATTATATATATACATTGCTGTGGTCTAGGACTCCTGTGAAGAAAAGCTGAATAATTAGGGGGGGGGGGGAAAAAAAAAAAAAAAAAAAAAGAAAAAAATAGGATGTGGAATTTTTTCAAGTCAACATTCTTTATCTAAGTTCTTTATCTAACTTTATCCAAGTTCTTTATCTATCCTTTAAACTCATCGCTATATGCCATTCCCTAGTAAGGGACCATGACATTATATTGGGCTTCAAATTTCGGGGAGTTCTGGATCACAGAGTGTTTCAACAATGGCAATGGAGGGATACTGGTATGGGATACCAATGACAGGTGATATATGACTGACAGGGAGCTGTACAGAACATATGTCCAGGGTGCATGGTAATGTTTGGATATACTCACAGTGGCAACAATTAAAAACCACAGTAGGGGGGGTACTGGGTTCCTGGCCAGTGGTGCTCTGTCGTGGTCCCTAGGGGAGCAGCGACAGTCTCCCAGGTACAGTGGTGGGGACCGGGAGGGAGTGAGGGTTCAACAGTGAGCCCCTGATACTAATGACTATGCTTGTGAGCTGATAAACCCAAAATAATAACAAGGCCTAGAGCAACTTTGTGCCTGGGAATTTCCTTCTGTCAGCCTTCATGTTACTCAAATGTGGCCAGTCTCGAAGCCAAACTCAGCATGTAAATGCAATGCCTTCCCCCCAGCGTGGGACATGACACCCGGGGACGAGCCTCCCTGGCAACGAGGGACCACTATCAACTACCAACTGATGATGCAACTGGAAAATGACCTTATACGGAAGGTTCAATGCGGATCAGCAGAATATCCATGTCTACATAAAATACCATGACTTTAAAATGCTGTTTGACCTAAAGTAAGGGGGAAATGGAAAGGAGAAATGAGTTTATATGGCTACGAGTTTCTAAAAAAGAGTCTGGAGGCTGGCAGAAGGTTTGCCCTCATGCACAACTGAGCAGAGTCAGAGAGACAGATAAAGCAGATACAACCCCCAGATATTGGTTCCTTTGAGGGCTAAAGAGACCCATGGGAGTTATGGTCATGGCCGATGGGGTTAACTACCAGGGCAGATGGCCCCTCTTTGGAAATGGTGTGTATGTGTGATGAATCTGGACTCAGATGGGATCTCCCTTCATAAGACTTTCATGCTAATGTGCTGGAGGTGCAGTTAATGTTGGGGTTTAAGATATATTTAGGGGATTTGAATCTCTGGACTGACAATGTGATAGCCAGATCCTGAGCCTCAACAGACTCCAGCACCTACAATCTGATTTATTGGACTTACCACACTCAGCTAAGATGGAGGTGAAGAAGGACAACCACCGCACCATGGAGCCTAGAGTGATTACAACTGAAAATGGGAGGATTGCATCCTGCATCCAGGTGGAATCTGAGCCTCCTCTTGACATAAAGGTGCAATGGACACAACCAATCCAGTGTCCACATAGAAGAGGTGGCATTGGATTGGGAAAAGTGGACATAATGGACAAAGGGTATGGGGAAAGGCAGGAAGAGATGAGAGGTGGAGGCGTCTTCGGGACATGGAGCTACCCTGGATGGTGCTTCAGAGGTAATCACCGGACATTGTAAATCCTCACAGGGCCTACATGATGGAATAGAGGAGAGTATGGGCCATGATGTGAACCAATGTATATGAGGTGCAGAGGTGCCCAAAGATGTACTTACCAAATCCAATGGCTGTGTCATGATGATGGGAACGAGTGTTGTTGGGGGGCGGGAGAGGGGGGGTGGGGGGGTGGGGTTGAATGGGACCTCACATATATATTTTTAATGTAATATTATTACAAAGTCAATAAAAAATAAAAAAATTAAAAAAAAAAAATTACACTCACAAAAAAAAAAAAAGTCATACTTAGAGGTATGATATTTTGATGTCCATTTTTAAAAGAGTGTTTTCAAGTTTTTAATTCCAAGTTGTTTGGTAGCTACTAAAGTGTGCGATTTTCTCATTTTTATTCAATACTGATCTCTTTCTATATTCAAGACTGGAAATAACCCAAAATAAGAAGCCCCAAAGGAGGGTAGCATTAAGACACAGTTGCTGGGAAGTCCTGATATGAACCACCCTCCACCGACAGGTAGGCAGCACCCTGTGAAAAGCCATCTTTCAGTTTGCCAAAAGCTGCTGGGAACAGTTCCCTGGAAATGGGTTGGCTTTTATAATGGGAATTTAGTAGGTTAAAAGCTTCCAGTTCTGAGGTCAGGCAAGTGTCCAAATCAAGGCCTCCTTCAGAGATGTTTTCTCAACAGGTTGCAGCTGTGGGTGATCAGGCCCATGGCAGGACATAATGGTGGCTCTATTCTCTCTCCCTTATCCTCCAGACTTACTTTCTCCCTGAGGTCAGCTGTGGGTGATCAGGCTCATCACTCCTCTCTCTTTCACCTTCTCAGGGGGCCTTTCTCCATTCCTCTGTGCTCTGCTGACTCCAGACTCTGGGACCTTTCCCTCAGCCTCTCAGGATTTCTCTGTCACTGCAGCTTTTTTCTCTGTTTCTGCTGCATTTTGTTCTCCATTTATAAAAGATTTACAGAAAGAGGATTAAGATCCATCCTGGGTCATGCAACCTAATTATAGGCCCTTAACAGAAGACATGTAATGAAGAGTTCCCATGTACAATAGTTTTACATGCACAGGAATGGAGTAGCTCTAACAGCATGGTTTGTTTTTGGATCCATAAAAAGCTTCAAACTGTCACAAGCTCTAAAACAATTTCTGCTGCAAAGCCCACATAAAATGTTTTTGGCTCTGGTGGGCAGTCCTTGTGCAGCCTGAAAACAATCCCATGCCCTTGCCAAAGAGAGTGAGTTGTTTCATGGGGTGACCAGATGCTGTCATCTCAGCTCCCCCAGCCAGAGTGGCTTCTTGGGTCCATCCCCTGTAAATGGAGGCAGCTCATGTCCCTCATATGTTAGCAAACACCCTCTACCCCATGCTTGGGGTTACTCTTAACTGAAGAGATATTACTAGAACATATTTGGTTTGGTGCGCAGTTCCTCCCTTGTAGTAAACTTCTTTTGAGAAAAATCACACCAAACATCTTAGAATGTGGCATCTATGACTTAACTGGAGAAGCAATTTTCTTGATTTGTCTTAATAAATATGTAGTCTACTACAACAGCTGCTTTAAGATAGCAAGCTTGTATTTATTACTGTTGGTGATCACATTGTTTTTTTGTTCATTTGAACTTTTTATTGATAATTACAATGCTCTATACACTTCCAGGAAATTTTCCTCCTCTAACCTAATAAATGTAAGCCTCACACTTCATGATTAATATCCCTATAGTTCTTTCTTTTCCTCATTACCAAGATATAAATGTCAGGGCTTGAAGAGCAGGAGCTGTTCTCTTAATATGTAGGGTTTGTTGATGTTCTTCCCATCCAAGGCTCTTCTTCTGATTTCTACTCTTGATTTAGTCTTTGGCTTCCCCTATGTCTCTCAGGAGACCCCTGGTTTTCATGCTGATGTCCAGCTAGTCTGAGCCTTGACCTGTCCACAACTGCTTGATTCATTAAGAAAACACTTGGGCCTGCAGCCAGAGCTCCATTATGTCCTCCTCAAGGGTTAGGGGATACTCTCCACTCCCCATATTCCTCAGGATTATCTGAGCATCTTGGTAACTCCATGCTTCTGGTGAGGGACCCAAGTGGGTTAAAGAGCTAGAGATGGCAGGAAGGCGGTGGAGGGTTTGCTATTCTTCCCCACCCAATGTGCAAATCTGAAGAAACCCACAGCAGTTCTCCTGCCTTCCTAGATCCAAGACCTGGTGCAGCAACCCTGTGGAGCAACAGCTCCAGAAACTCATTCCCTGCTGGGGGGACAGAGGAGGGCAAGGTAAGTGCTGCCTCGCTTTCAATGGTAAGCAGCTATTTCAGGAAACTAATCGCTTAGTACAAATCCTCTCTGGCCTCATTTTGGTGTGGTCACTGATCCCCTTACTGTCTCATTTCCTTTTCAAATAGCAAACTCCTCCACTGAGGCCTGAGGGCAGCACCAGGCCCAGGAGACTACCTTGGGCAGCACCTGGAGAAGCTGTAAGTCCTTAGGGCTGAGGCTGAAGGGTGTGTGTGCTTGCTCGTTCTGGAAGGAACAGGAGGAGAAAGACCCTTCTCTCCACTACTTCACTTCTTCTGGTCCATGTTTTAGTTTTCTGGCTGCCAAAGCACATACCTGCAATAGATTGACTTCAGCAATGGGAATTTATTGGCTCATGGTTTTGAGGCTACAAGTCCAAATGAAAGTGTCATCAAGGTGGTACTTACTTCCCAAAGGCATCCGTGGTCTTGGCTTTTCTGTCATATGGCAATTCACATGACTGCCTCTCCAGACCTCTTAAGCCATCTCTTCCTACTTCTGTTGACTTCAGCTTCTGGCCACTCCTTTTGTGTCTTTCTGTCTGTCTGAATTTCATTCTGTTTTATATATAGGACTCCAGTAACAGGATTAAGAACCATCCTCTCTGAAATAACCTTATCCAAAGGTCCTACTTACAGTGGGTTCATACTCACAGGAATGGATTAAGAACATGTCTTCCCTGGGGGTACTTAGCTCCAGACCACCACAGTGCAGTTGATTTGTTATGGATCTCCTTGACTTGCTGGTGTCCAAAGACAATTCTACATGGAGTTTGCAGACTATAGCATTGTATTAGGGACACCACAAAGTTTTGCTACAGCAAAAGAAGCCAGATCACTTCCAAGAATGGAGGTAGTATCGGGTTTCTAGGGATAGCAGGTGATTTTTATAGATGTAAAAAAGGAAACTTACCTGGCTCCTATTGATTGGATGAGGGCTTGCCTTCCTATACAGGCTGGTTTGGAGCAGATGGGCTTTGTTTTGTATTGGGTCAAACAAAGGGAACTAGGAGCTTGGTTGGCTCTCTAGGTCAGTTAGCTTAGTAGGGATTTCCTGATTCAAAAGATATTAAGAGGAAACTCAAGGGAATTCAAAGAGGCAGGAGAGCACAGGTCTTTTGGTTCCCAGGGGCCCCAGGGCTTTATTTAATTTTATCACTGGATTACTGAAATGTGCTTTTTTTTCATTTTAAGGAGGTAGCAGGAATTGAATCTGGGACCTCATACATGTGAAGGTGGTGCTCAGCCACTGAACCATATATGCTCCCCCTGAAATGTGTTTTTGTTGTTGTTATTTGTACCTTCTCTCATCTTGAATTAGCTGATTACCTGTTTAGAACCTGTGCTGTCATCCTCATTACTGAGAAAACATGAAAAGTCCCCCTTCCCTCTTATATTGTATGCTTCAGGCAATTTTGAGTGCACTTAGACAAAGGGAGTCCATTGAAAATCCATAATTTATCATTGCCCCATCTGTGTTTGGAAATGTACTATTGCAGAATCCCTCCACTTACACCCTCGGTAAAAATTATCTGAATTATCAGACATTACATAATTTAGTAGAAATGTCGAGTAGGAGTGAAATAGTGAGACATGAAAGGCAGCCACGACCTGGAGGGCGCTTTGCCAGCAAAGGCCTTATGGGCTGTTTTACATGGTAGGGGTTCTCATGTGGCCTGTGCAGCTGTTAGAGCTGGTCAGTCCTCTGAACGTGCCTCATGAGATTTGTCAGCCTTGAAGTCAAAGTACACTTAGTTCGGTTATGGGGACTTCCTACCTCACTTTTCCATAGGATGAAATTCATCTGCATCTCATAATGTACTTAACATACAGGATTACCTGTGAAATTTAGATAAATATTATAGCTGAGCAGCTCTAACTTTGATGGGTAATGTTTCTGTCTGAAAACACTCTCCCAGGTCCCCTGCAGGACTCCAGGAATATGATCTCCCCAGAGGGCTCTATGGCCCTGGGCAGCTGCTCTAGAGAGTAGAAGAACCCTCTGTCAGGGGGGTAGACAGAGGCAATGAGCAGAGGCTGTCAAGCAGACTGGGTATTGACACAGCTCTCCCTCTTCCTCTTGGAGACCCTGTTCCCTTTCATTTAGAGCAGGACGGTCAGGTTTAACTTTTTTTTAAAATCAATTTTATTGATATATATTAATAAAGCATAAACCCAACCAAAGTGTACAATCAATGGTATTTGGTATAATCACAGAGCTGTTCATCTGTCATTTCAATCATTATTAGAGCAAGAGTTCTAGAATCGGAGGTGAGATGTGAGAGACCTGTGGAAGGATCTGAACAGTAGCTTTCATTCCCTGTGTAGAGAATGGACCTCTCATCCCCTCTCATTCTTTCTGTTTCCAATATGCAAAGAGTGAGCCTCTGTGGTGTTGCTGAAGGGCCCTGGGAATAGACATGTGTCTGCCTGGATTGTGCTTTCTCCTTAGTTTGGAATGACCTCTGTTAATGCTTTGGGACAGGTCCCTCACTCCCCAGGCACCCAAAAGCCCCTGCCTCTAAGCTGTCCAAGGGACTGAATGTGGGGGGTCCAGTTTCCCGGCACTGATGCTCTCTGGAAACCTGGCTGAGGGGAAGGTGCCAGGTGCTGATCTGCTTCACTGGGTTTCAGCTTCCGTTGCTATCAGTGTTTCATCTGTCACATGAGAGTATCTCCAACCTTCATGTCCTTCTGCCCTGCAGGTTAATATGGCTGTAAGGGGACCCCCTCCTTTCCCAGGACCGCCCTTCATGTACTATCCCATGGGACGCCCCCCACCACCACTGCTGAGATGCTGGCCACCTCCTCCACCCTGGGGACCTCTTGGACCTCCCCCACCAGCACACACTCCACCATTTGGTAAGAGGATTTGAACAGTATGAATTCTTTGCAGCAAAGGTCACAGTTGCTACTTGGGTTTTCCAATGCAAGGGTCACCCTGGCTGAGGACATTGTAACCCTCCTCAAGTGTTTAGGACACATGATGGGCTGCATCATCTCCCCACAGGAGCTGTCCCTTGGAGACAAGGAAGAAGGTTGATTTTAGACAGCCAGAAATATCTGTTCTGGCACTGTGTACAGAGCCACAGCTTGTGCCCAGCTCTGTCAGGGCTAAGACACACCCCTAACTCTAAGAGCTTAAGATACCCCACAGGAGAGTGGCGCTGTCATGTCATGGCACAGAACATGTGATTGCCCATAATGGAAGCACCAGTGGAGGTCCCTGGAGTACAAAAGAGGGAGATGGGAATCACCTCTGAAATAATCAGGAGGATTTTGAAGAGAAGGAAGAGTTAATTGGTGCAAGAAGGATGTTTTTTTACATTCAAATAGATGAACCTGGAAGGCCATTCCTGTTGGGGCAGCACCTTAAGCCTGCAGTTTGACAGCAAACGTGAGGTCCAAGCAGAGCTGCTAGCAAGGGTGTCCAGATGGCACAGGAGGGAAATGACCTTGATCAAAATGTCCTTGTTGCCATAAATTCCTACTCTGTAATTTGAAATGTAGATGATATTTTTCCTTTGGACTTCTGAAGGTTCTGGATCTGCATGACAGAATCCCAAGTATGGGGTGTGAAATTTAATTTGGTTGTATCAGGACATTATGTTTGCCTGAATTTACTACACCCCAATGAAACAAAGTGGAGGCTAGACCTGGTTCACAGGAGCACTGTGTGGGCCTCGAGAATGAGCGAGACTCTCTGTGGGGCATTCACAATCCCCAGCTGGACCTCCATCACCACGTCCCCTGCAGTGTCTGGGTTCCCACCAGACTCACAGCTTCACATCCACAAACATACCATGCTATAGCCTGATTCTTTGCCTGTGCTCCTGTGCCTCAGCTCCTAATACCAACCCTCCCAGGGGGTCTATTCTGACCCTCAATTTTGTCATGTTTGAGACAGGGATAATAAGGCCAGTTTTGTGGATGAAGAGATAAAGTACATGAAGAGAGCATCTTGCAAAATATCTGGCCCATGTTGGACCTTCACACTTCTCGTAGTTGAAATGAAAACATTTGCACACAACCTTCATTACATTACATTGCTTTACACTAACCTATGGCTAGACAGAGTCTGGGCCCAGAGACTCGCAATGCCCCATTTCATTGAGTCTGTGTTATATTAAAATTCAGCTCCTACCAGATAAAAAAAGAGAATGTGCACACAGTTAAATTCTGAACCTTCATCTGAGATGTGGTCACGGTTGTTGCATTACATACAGACCCACAGCTGCAGAACACACTAAAGTATTCATCCAGGAGCTGCAGCCATATTGAGAAGACAAAATGTATAAAGGAAAAATGAGATCAGATTGAAATAACCAGGGCCCTTTTGCCTTACAGGACAATTATATTGACCCTTGAAGAGGATTGTCAGCAGTGGTCAGCAGGCTGTGGCCATTAGAAAGCTAGAAAAGGTGTCAGATCTGCCTTAAGTTCTGAAGGCTTTCCCTGTCCCATCCTGTTCCCACCCTCCTTCATCCCCTGGGTGTTTTCCCAATAAACTTCTTGCTATTATTCTACCCCCTGTCCAGTGTCTGCTTCCTGGAGGACCAACAACCACCACCCCCCCCTCAGGCACTGCACACCCAAGGGGGGTTAACATTTTCTTACTAGGAAAAAAGCCAACACCAAGGTGATGAGGCAGAAGCAAGATTCCCCTCTGGGGCATTACTGACTGGGAGGGTCCCAGGGAAGCTTCCTGAGTGGAGGAAACATCCATGTCCTGCTCTGGGAGGAGGTGGTGTGAACTCTCAGTAAATTGTCCCTGAGCCCCAGTGACTGCCAGTTACAGTGTGCCACATGATAAGACAGACAGGTATTTGACTCTGTGGAGAGCCAATTTCTGTGGTGGGGGATGTGTGAAGGGCCAGAAGTGGCCAAAAGAAACCAGTGAGGAGACATCGCAGTGGTCCAGACCCTTGTTAGTGCCCTGGAGCACTGTGCCAGCTGCCCCCTGTAGCAGCAGTTCAGAGAGGCTCTGACAGAAGCTGAGCTAGAAGCAGAGTTTTCTTGTCAAGTCCCACAAGCTCCCACAATCTGCCCACAATTTCCTTTCTGAGGGATGGACAGAGCAAAAGTTAGTGGTGGTGACCCCCTCCCATGGGGAGTGCGCTCAGTGGAAAAATCTGGCTCCCCTCCAAGTTCTACGATCCATTGCATTCTGTCCCATCAGCACTGAAAACCCACAGGGCCTTCCCTCCTGCCAGTTGTGGGAGGTCCCTTTTGCCAGCAACCAGGGTTCCCAGGTGAGACACCAAGGTGTCTAGGCCTGGATATCCACAGGCTGCTCCAGGAGAGGCTGCCAACAGCAGGGAGTCAGTAACTAGGCAGGAGCAGACATCTGGAGCTGCCTCTGCTGTGAGCAGGGCCTTGGCCAAGGGCTGGGATACGTGGTGCCCCTGACTTCTGGACTGGGCAGGAGCAGAGGACTTTAGGGAGTGAGCCAGAGAGAGGCAGAGAGAGAGAGACAAAGATGGGGAAGACAAATACATGGATATTGAGATGAGGAGGGAGAAAGAAACAAAGTTGTACAGAGGGGGAAAGAGGAAGGAAGGGTGAGAGAACACTATAGAGAGTCAGGGAGAGAGTTGGGAGGAGATGGATAGAGCCAAAGAGAAGGAATAGCTTGGGACAGAGGAAAGGAGACACGTGCAGCGCACACACACAAGCAGAGATCCGGAGCTGAACAGAGAGAGAGAAATGGTCACAGAAGAACACACAGCACATGGACACAGAGAGCAGACAACTGGGGGGGATGGGAGATAAATAATTTAAAAAATAAATCTTTTTAAAAAGTATATATTAGCTATATCTATTACAGTACCTTAAAAAAAGGACACAGAAAAAGGAGTGGAATGGAGGCAGAGATGAAGAGGCCATGACAACTCAGGAGAAGGACCCAGAGCAAGCAGTAGGGAGAGAGAATCAGAAAGAGACAGAAATATAGAGGAACAGCTAGAGTTGGTGAGAAACAAGGGCAAAGAAATTGGGGGGAAGAGAAAGAGGGAGATGGGAGGGAAAGAGACACGGAATCAGGGAGACAGAACCAGGCAGAGAGAAGCAGCAACAGGGAGCAAAGGGGGGGATGGAGGGAGGAAGTGGGGCATGGGGAGAGGGAGTGATGGGCCTGAGGTGGAGATCTAGGAGGGTCCTGGAGAGTAGGGGTGTGGGCAAGGCAGGAGGGCCATGGAATCAGGGACTGGGGAGTCCTGGGCACTGATGTTTTCAGGTCCATTTGGCCAAGATCTACAGGGTCATTGTGGTAAAAAATACAGGTCCCTCTTTTTGGCTGGAGCTGCTCTGTCCACTCAGGGAATCTGTTACTGAAGGGGGTGACTTCTGGGAGAGAGGGTGGCCATTTGGCAGGTTTGCCCTGGAGGGCAGGTTTGCTCTGTGGGGAGATGATCCTTAAGCAGTCTCCCACACTGCCCCAGTCCCTGCTGCACTCCCCATCTCTGCCAGCTGAGCCCTCATCAGCTTCCAAAACTAGGCCCCAGCCCTTCTGCTACCCCCAAGGTCACATAGCCTGGATCTGGCAGAGCTGGGGTTGGGTCCCCCAATGTGATGGGGCCCCTAAAACCCTGGGTCTCCTCCTGCTGTCAACCTAAAGAGTGGGAGCCATCCCTTCTGAAATGTATTAAGAACCCACTTCATGTTGGACAGTGTGCACAGAGCAAAAATTTTCACATGTGTTATCTCATATACTTAATTCTCCCATTAACCCATTGCATAGATGAGGAGATTGACTAACCCAGCAGTAAAAGTTTCTCACCCACACTCCATGTCCACAGCAGGTGGGCAGTGGCTCTGCTCCACCTCATCTTCCTGGTGAGATTTGGGCCAATGGCGCAGCCTCCATCTGGAAGCTGGACAGTCTTGGGTTAGAGGGACAAGAGACAGGGTGGGCCACTCCCTGCCTCTGCAAGCCTCTGCTAAAAGAGTGACCCACAGTTACACAACAACCAAAAGAATATTGAGTTCCCATCCTGGGGAGCTCTGCCACATTCTCTGATGGAACACAAAGAATCCCCCAAATACAGAGGCAATGGCTGGTGAAGGAGGATGGTCCATTGACCATCCCTTGATATTGATGACTGTGCTTTTGAACCTTTACTCTTGAAATTGAAGCTTAGACTATTATAGGGTGCCTAAGTGTTACCTCCTGTGAGCCTCCTTTTTGCTCAAATGTGGCCTCTCTCTAAGCCAAACTCAGCATGGAACTCCCAGGGATGCACCTCCCTGGCACTGAGGAATTACTACCAAGTACCAAGGAGCAGTGGAACTACAAAAATAACTTGACCCACAGGGGGAAAATGTAAAGACAAATGAGTTGATATGGCTAAGAGATCTCAAAGTGAGTCAGGAGATCATTCCAGAGGTTACACTTAGCACATCTCAGCAGAATCTCATTGACTGTCAAATTAGACTCTTCCCCAAATAATGGGGCTCCTGAGCGCTCTGGAGTCACCCAGGCACTATGGTCAGAGCAGATAGCTCAGGAGTTTGGTGCCTTGCCAGGCTGCGGTCACTCCTCGGGCTGAAGTGTGGTTTGCTGGCCTGGCGGGGGAGCGGCCGCGGCAGGCCAAGCTGCTGCCCCCATAATAGGGTGGCTGGTCGGACTCACCGCCACCCCTGAAGGGAGCTCGGCATGGGCGCAGAGTGCCCTCGGGTCTCCCCTTCTCGGCAGCCATGCTTCCGCGGCCACCCCTCCTCCCGCATGGCGCCACACGATGCCTTGTGGGGCGGCACCCTTCTTCTTCTTTCTCCCTGCGCAGGCGCAGGGCAGAAAATTCCAGTCTGCCCTTTTCCCCTCCCCTGACAGCAGCAACAGCCAGGCATGGGCGGAAAAATCCAGTCTGCCCTTTTCCCTCCCCCCGACAGCTGCAACAGCCAGGCGTGGGCGGGAAACTCAAGTCTGCCCTCCACCCCAGCAACAGCAGCCACCAATCCCTAAACCCTGCCCCTTCCCCCAGCAACAGCGACAGCCAATCCCTAATCACCACCCCTCCTCCATCCAGTACCGCCCACTGACCTTTCGCCGGCGACCAATCAGAACAGGGCGTGGCTTCCACCAATCAGCCTTCCCCAGCCCCTATAAAACTGTTGCCTCTCCCTCAATAAAGTGGACTTGCATGTTTACCTTGTCTCCGCAGTAGTTCTTCTGCCGTGCGCCCTCCAGTCCTGAGAGCCCCCGACAAGGGCCTGGCCTCCCTTGTCCCCAGTTCGTCGCCTGCTTTGCCGGGCGACCCCTTTGTCGCCTGCTTCTCCGGGCGACCCCTTCGTCGCCGGCTTCGCCGGGCGACCCCGTCAGCCGAACCGTGCAACCCCTTGTGAGACCGATCCCTCATCTGCTGCCGGACCGACCCCTCATCCCAAGCGGGACTGATCCCTCGTCCCAAGCGGGACCGACCCCTTGTCCTGAGCTGGACCAACCCTTCGTCTGCAGCCAGACCCCACCTCTACCGACCGAGCAAGCCACCGCACCAGGCTACCTACTTTGGGGTTTGTGCTCCCCAGTGTGACAAAGTTGGACACAGTTGTGTTTTCCCTATACATGGCTCTTCTGTCCCTCCTATTTGAACCTATAGTTGGTGCTGGAGATGGTAGGTGTATGTCTAAGAGACTTGAATCTTTAGGCTGTCCATGTGCCAGCTGGGCCCTGAGTCTCAACAGTGTTGCAACACCTACTCTTCAGTTCATTGGTTTTATCCAGGACAAGTAACAAAGAGGTGAGGATGGACAACATCATACCAAGGAACCAAGAGAGTCTACAACTACAAGCAAGAGAGTCCCAGCCATAAGGGACTGAAGGCCCCTCTCAACTAGAGGTGAAGTGGGCATCACCATCCATGAATCCTCAGGATTGGGGGATGAACAATATACTCCAGTGGACTTATTGGTATTCTACTATAGACTTATTGTGATTCTAGCAATGGAAGAAATTATATCATTGATGTGGTGGCATTGGCCACTGGAGGTTCTGAGGTCAGAGAGAGGGAGTTGGTGAGCATTTTCAGGAGTTGGGAATTGTCCTGAATGACATTGCAACAACAGAAACAGGCCATTATATATCTTGCCACAACCTACAGTATTGAGTGGGAGAGAGTATAAACTACAACGTAAACTATAATCCGTGCTCCAAAATTCAAGTGCAATGAATGTACCACTAATGAACAATGTTTTTAGTGTGGGTAAATGTGGATGGTGCAGGGAGTGGAGCATATGGGAATCCCCTATATTTTTTATGTTTTTATGTACTCTAAATATTTTTTATTAAAAATATATTTTAAAAAACAAAAATAAAAGAATGACCCAGTTCTCTACCCCCACATTTCACTGACCAAAATCTGACTCATGTCCATGCATGACTTGATGGGGTGGGGCAGTGTAATCCGCACACTAGACGGGACAGCAAACATCATGATCACTTCTAAAGGCCACCCTGAGACCTCAGGGAGTTTTTGTTTTGCTCAGCTTTGCTTTTTTTTTTTCCCCTCCCGTATTCACTCTCCTACTTCCGTCTCCCTCTCAACAACCAGTTTCTGGATTCACAGTCTCTTCTTTGCTGACCAAAACCTCAACCAAACTAAATGTCATTTATTTCCTGGTTGGATCTTCAAGGACACCAACGTGGTCCTGAAGGTAGAGGCCAGTTCCCCCTCCTTTTGTTCCCCTTTTTCCCCCTGCATGCTGAGCATCCCCTGGGGACCAGGCTCCCTGACGCCTCCTAACTGGGTGTGGCAGCTCCCTCTGCCTGGCCTGCTTTCTCCCTTTCTCCCCTCGACCTCCTCAACCCACTTCTGAAGGCTCAGCTCAGATGTTTACTCTTGGAAACCCTCTCTGAACCTGCTGCCACCCCTGACCTGACTGTGGACAGATGGTCTTGTATAACTCTTGTCACCTGCTCACATCCCTGGCCACCCTTGGATTCCAGCCAGGGCTCAGCCAACACTTCCAGGCAGGCTATGACATGTATCCCACATAGCTTACTTCCTGTGCTGTTCCCCATGGGGCAGTTTTCAGCCAATGGGAGACAGGAACAGATGGCTAAATCCTTTTTTTTTTTTTAATCCCTCAGGCAGGCCATTCTGATAAACTTTATAGATGGATCCCTAGAACATCCTTTGGAGATTAGGCCTTCATTGCTCACATGTGGTGTACTAGATAACAGCCTTTGTCCTCAGTTTGCTTCCTCCTTCAAGCTCCCCACTCTGTCACTCTGCTCCCTACACCCACTTGCCCTAATAAGCACCTGCTCTGAAGTCTGGCTCCAGACCCTGCTTTCTGTGGGGGTAAGGAGCCCAGACCAAGACAATGAGGCCCCACTCTGTGCACCCAGAACCTTCTGTACCCCCACCCTCACAGCCCTTTCACACTGTCATGTGCCTCCATGCTTCATGCTGGTTCCTTTAGCCTGAAAGTGCACTCCTTCAGGGCAGGAACTAGATCTGATTCCCTCTGTGCCCCAGCACCCAGCAAGGACCTGGCTCTGAGGATGCTATCAATACAGATGGGAGGGCTGAGTGATGAAGGAAAGCAAATGCCGCTTCATGATTAGCTTTCTCTTCATACTATTAGAGTCCTTAATCTGAGCTCAGTTTTCTTCTCTGTCAAATGGACCTGAATGTACCAGGTTGACCTGAACACTGGGCAATATCCAGAGCTTGCACAGTTGTGGTCCACTTGCAGAGGACGGGCATTGTATCTGTTATAACCTCTGAAGTGGTTATGCAATGAGTGATGGCATAATACAATTTATAATCCCCTTGGCCTGCCAGTCAGGACATTATTGCAATTCTGGAGAATTTTTATTTTGGGGTTGGGAGTGATATCTGCAATATTTCCAATTCTGTGCTTAAAATGGGCTTCAGAGGCTTATGCTGCACTACTCCAAATCCTCAAAGTTCAGGGGCACACATCAGCACATATATCAGTCCTGCCTGACTGGGGTATGGTGAAGCTGGAATGGGTTGGTGGAGCCCCTGGTGGGATACATGAGATGCTGGTCTCTCGGCCAGGGCCCAGCACACAGTAGGTACTTTATAAGGTGGTGGTCTGTTTCCTGAGCTCCTTTTTATTTATTTATGTATTTCATTTTATTTTATTTATTTTTTACTTGTTTCTTTGTATTTTGTTATTTTTGTCCATTTTTTTCTTCATTTTCTTTTAAATGTTACATTAAAAAATATGAGGTCCCCATCTACCCCCACCCCACCCATGCCACCACTCCCACATCAACAAACTCTTCCATCATTGTGGCACATCCACTGCACCCGTTAAAAAACAACAAACTAATCCCAAAAGAAGAATAAAGAAAGAAATAACAAAGATCAGAGCAGAACTAAATGAAATAGACATGATGAAAGCACTTGAAAAAATAAACAAAACCAAGAGCTGGTTCTTTGAGAAAATCAATAAAATTGACAAATCCTTAGCTAGATTAACAAAGAAAAAAAGAGAGAAGATGCAAATACACAAAATAAGAAATGAGAAAGGAGATATCACCATTGATCCCACAGAAATACATACTATCATAAGAGGATATTTTTAAAAACTATATTGCAACAAAAATGACAATTCAGAGGAAATGGACAAATTCTGAGAAACACATAAGCAGCCTACATTGACAAAAGAAGAAGTTGATGATCTCAACAAACCAATCACAAGAGATAGAATCAGTCATTAAAAACCTCCCAACTAAAAAGAGCCCTGTGCCAAATGGCTTCAGAGTTGAATTCCAGAAAACATTCTGGAAAAACTAACACCAATCTTGCTTAAACTCTTCCAAAAAATTGAAACAGAAGGAACATTGCCTAATTCTTTCTATGATGCCAGCATTACTCTAATACCAAAGCCAAATAAAGACACCACAGAAAAGGAAAATTACAGACCAGTCTGTCTAATGAACCTAGTTGTGAAAATCCTCAACAAAACACCTGCTAATCATATTCAACAACACATTAAACAAATTATACACCATGACCAGATGGGATTCATTCCTGGTATGCAAGGATGGTACAACATAAGAAATTCAACTAATTTAATACACTACATAAACAGATTGAAGGGGAAAAAATCACATGATCATATCTATAGATGCAGAAAAAGCATTTGACAAAATACAGCAGACTTTCTTGATAAAAACACTGCAAAAGATTGGAATAGAAGGAAACTTTCTGAACATGATAAAGAGTATATATGGGGAAACGGACTTGGCCCAGTGGTTAGGGCGTCCATCTACCACATGGGAGGTCCACTGTTCAAACCCCGGGCCTCCTTGACCCGTGTGGAGCTGGCCCATGTGCAGTGCTGATGCACGCAAGGAGTGCCCTGCCACACAGGGGTGTCCCCCATATAGGGGAGCCCCACGTGCAAGGAGTGTGCCCTGGAAGGAGAGCCACACAGTGTGAAAGAAAGTTCAGCCTGCCCAGGAATGGCACCATGCACATAGAGAGCTGACACAACAAGATGATGCAACAAAAAGAAACACAGATTCCAGTGCTACTGACAACAACAGAAGCAGACAAAGAAGAACACACAGCGAATAGACACAGAGAACTGACAACTGGGGGGAGGGGAGAAAGAGGAATAAATAAATAAATAAATCTTTAAAAAAAAAGAGTGTATATGAAAAACCCACTGCTAATGCCATTTATAATGGTGGTATCCTAAAATCTTTCCCTCTAAGATCAGGAACAAAACAAGGATGCCCACTATCACCCCTACTATTTACCATAGTCTTAGAGTACTTGCTCAAGCACTGAGGCAAGAACCAGACATAAAAGGCATTCAAATTGGATAGGAAGAAGTCAAAATTTCACTATTTACAGATAATATGATCCTATACATAGAAAATCCTGAGAAGTCTACAACAAAGCTTCTAGAACTTATGAGTTCAGTAAAGTCACAAGTTACAAGATAAATGCACAAAAAATCAGTAGCATTACACCAATAATGAGCAAACTGAGAAGGAAATCAGGAATCAAATACCATTCACAATAGTAAATAAAAAAATCAAATACTTAGGAATAAGTTTAACTAAAGAGGTAAAAGACTTATACACAGAAAACTACACAACACAGTTCAAGGAAATAAAAGACCTCAATAAATGGAAGAATATACCCTGTTCATGGATAGGAAGACTAAATACTATGAAGATGTCTATCCTACCAAAACTGATCTACAGATTCAATGCAATCCCAATAAAGATCAACACATCATTCTTTAATGAACTAGAGAAATTAACTGTGAAATTTATTTGGAGAGGAAAGAGGTCCTGAATAGCCAAAGACATATTGAAAAAGTAAAATGAAATTGGAGGAATCACACTACCTGTCTTTAAAACTTACTATAAAGTTACAGTAGTGAAAACAGCATGGTATTGGCACAAGAACAGACACATTGACCAATGGAACCGAATTGAGAGTTTTGATATACATCCTCATATAAACAGCTGTATATTATTTGACAAGGCCACCAAACCCTCTCAACTGGGAGAGAATGGCCTCTTCAACAAATGGTGCCTAGAGAACTGGATATCCATATGTAAAAGAATGAAAGAGGATTATGAACTTACACCTCATACAAAAATCAACTCAAGGTGGATCAAAGACCTAAATATAAAACCCAAGACCATAAAGAGCTTGGAAAGCAAAGTAGGGAAGCATCTACAGGACCTTGTAATAGGAAACGGCTTCATGAAGTTCACCCCCAAAGCATGAGAAGGAAAAGAACAAATAGATAAATGGGGCTTACTCAAAATTAAAGCCTTCTCCACCTCAAAAGAGTTTGTCAGGAAAATGAAAAGAGAGCCTACACAATGGGAGAAAATATTTGGTAGCCATGTATCTGATAGGAGACTTATATCTTGCATATATAAAGAACTCCTATATCTTGAAAATAAAAAGACAAACAGCCCATTTAAAAAATGGGAAAAAGATTTGAACAGACACTCCTCCAAAGATGATATACAAATGGCTAAAAAACACATGAAAAAATGCTCAAGATCACTAACTATTAGGGAAATGCAAATCAAAACAACAATAAGGTACTATCATACTCCAGTAAGACTGGCAGCTATCAAAAAATCAAAAAACTACAGTTGTTGGAGAGGATGTGGAGGAATGGGAACACTCATCCACTGCTGGTGGGAATGCAGAAGGTTCCATCCATTCTGGAGGACAGTTTGGTGGTTGCTTAAAAAACTAGTGATAGATTTGCCATATGACCCAGCAATTCCACTGCTGGGTATATACCCAGAAGATCTGGAAACAAGGACGAAAATTTATATATCCACACCAATGTTCATAGCAGCACTATTCACTATTGCCAAAAGTTGGAATCAACCCAAATGCCCATCAACAAATGAATGGATCAATAAAATGTGGTATATACATACAATGGAATACTACTCAGTTATAAGAACAAATACAGTACAAACACATGTGATAACATGGATGAATCTTGAGAACATTATGTTGAGTGAAGCAACCCTGTCAAAAGATTCAGACTGGAAGATTGGATAAGGAAATATGACCCATCTATATGTTCTCTACAAGAAACACATCTTACACCCAGAGATTCAAGGAGGTTGAAAGTGAATGGCTGGAAAACAATCTTCCAAGCAAACAATAACCAAAAAAAAAAAAAAAAAAAAAAAGAAGGCAAGAGGGTGGGGGACTTGGCCCAGTGGAGGTCCGCGGTTCAAACCCCGGGCCTCCTTGACCCGTGTGGAGCTGGCCCATGCGCAGTGCTCATGCACGCAAGAAGTGCGGTGCCATGCAGGGGTGTCCCCCATGTAGGGGAGCCCCACACATAACGAGTGCCCCCTGTAAGGAGAGCCGCCCAGTGTGAAAGAAAGTGCAGCTTGCCCAGGAATGGTGCTGGACACACGGAGAGCTGACACAACAAGATGACACAACAAAAAGAAACACAGATTCCCATGCCACTGATAACAACAGAAGCTGACAAAGATGCAGCAAATAGAGAGAACAGATAACCGGGGTGGGGGTGGGGGTAAGGGGAGACAAATAAATAAATACATAAATCTTTAAAAAAAAAAGGCAGGAGTAGGTATATTAATATCAGATAAAATAGATTTTAAATGTGAAACAATTGTGAGAGACAAAGATGGATACTACATATTAGTGAAAGGGATAATCTTTCAAGAAGAATGAACAATCATAAATATTTATGCTCCTAACAAGGGCACCTCCAAATACATGAGGCAAACCTTGAAAAATTAAGTGAAAGAATAGATGCCTCCACAATTATAGTGGGGGACTTTAATACACCACTATCAATTTTGGACAGAACATCTCAAAAGAGAATCAATAAAGAAACAAAAACTCTGAACAGTATATTAGAGGAGCTGGATCTAATAGAAATATACAGCTCATTACACCCAAATACAGCAAGTTATACATTTTTCTCAAGTGCACATGGATCATTCTCCAAGATAGACCATATGCTAGGCCACAAAGAAAAGCTCAATGAATTCAGAAAGATTGAAATCATACAAAATAATATTCTGACCACAGTGGAGTGAAGCTGGAAATCTGCAAGGTCCAGAGGCCCAGATTTCACACCAAGATATGGAAATTAAACAGCACACTCTTAGAAAAACAGTGGGTCAAAGAGGAAATCTCAAAAGAAATTAATAACTACAAACTAATGAAAATGATAACACAACATACCAAAACTTATGGGATACAGCAAAAGCAGTACTGAGAGGGAAATTTATAGCCATAAATATATACATCAAAAAAGAAGAAAGAGCAAAAATTGAAGAACTAACTGCACTTTTGGAGGAATTAGTAAAAAAACTACAAAATAACCCCACAGGAAGAAGAAAGAAAGAAAGAACAAAGAAAAGAGTAGAATTAAATTAAATAGAAAATAAGAAAGCACCTGAAAAGATAAACTAAACCAAGAGCTGGTTGACAATCTCAACAAACCAACCACAAGTAAAGAGATAGAATCAGTCATTAAAAACCTCCCAACTAAGAAGAGCCCAGGGTCAGATGGCTTCACAGGTGAATTCTACAAACATTCCAGAAAGAAATAACACCAATCCTGCTGAACTCTTCCAAAAAATCAAAACAGTAGGAACATTACCTAACTCATTCTATGATGCCAAAGTTACCCTAGTACCAAAGCCAAACAAAGACACCACAAGAAAGGAAAATTACAGACCAATTTCTCTAATGAACCTAGAAGCAAAAATCCTCAACAAAATACTTGCTAACCATATTCAATAACACATTGAATGAATTATACACCATGACCAAGTGGGATTCATTCCGGGTATGCAAGGATGGTTCAACATAAGAAAAATCAATCAATGTAATACACCATATAAACAGATTGAAGGAAAAAAATCACATGATTATAGATGCAGAAAAAGCATTTCACAAAATATAGCACCCTTTCCTGATATAAACCCTGCAAAAGATTGGAATACAAGGAAATTTTCTGAATATGATAAAGAGTATATATGAAAAACCCACAGCCAACATAATTTACAATGGTAAAATCCTAAAATCTTTCTCTCTAAGATCAGGAAAAGACAAGGAGGCCCACTCTCTCCCCTTCTATTTAACATTGTCTTAGACCTACTTGCTCAAGCACTGAGGCAAGAACCAGATATAAAAGGCATTCAAATTGGAAAGGACAAAATCAAAATTTCATTATTTGCAGATGATGTGATCCTATACATAGAAAACCCTGAAAGGTTCTACAACAAAGCTTTTAGAACTCATAAATGAGTTTAGTGAAGTCGCAGGTTATAAGATCAATGTGCAAACATCAGTAGCATTTCTGTACACCCATAATGAGCAAGCTCAGGAGGAAATCAAGAAACAAATACCATTTACGATACTCAATAAAAAAATCAAATACTGGGAAATGGACTTGGCCCAGTGGTTAGGGCATCCGTCTACCACATGGGAGGTCCACGGTTCAAACCCCGGGCCTCCTTGACCAGTGTGGAGCTGGCCCATGTGCAATGCTGATGCACGCAAGGAGTGCCCTGCCACGCAGGGTTGTCCCCCGCGTAGGGGAGCCCCACGCGCAAGGAGTGCACCCGTAAGGAGAGCTGCCCAGTGCAAAAGAAAGTGCAGCCTGCCCAGGAATGGCACCGCCCACACTTCCCCGTGCTGCTGACGACAACAGAAGCGGACAAAGAAACAAGACGCAGCAAAGAGACACAGAGAACAGAGAACCGGGAGAGGGGGGGAATTAAATAAAATAAATAAATCTTTAAAAAAAAAATCAAATACCTAGGAATAATTTAACTAAAGATGTAAAAAACTTACAAAGAGAACTACACAACACTGTTCAAGGAAATCAAAGAAGACTTAAATAAATGGAAAAATATTCCCTATTCATGGATAGGAAGACTAAATATTATTAAGATGTCTATCCTACCAAAACTGATCTACACATTCAATGCAATCCCAATAAAAATCAACACAGCATTCTTTAATGAACTAGAAAAACTAGCTATGAAATTTATTTGGAAAGGAAAGAGGCCTCGAGTAGCCAAAGACATATTGAAAAAGAAAAACGAAATTGGAGGAATCATACTACCTGACTTCAAAACATACTACAAAGCTATAGTAGTGAAAACAGCGTGGTATTGGCAAAAGGAGAGACATGCAGACCAATGGAACTGAATTGAGAGTTCTGATATACATCCTCATATAGTCATATAATATTTGATAAAGTCACCAAACCCTCTCAACTGGGAGAGAGTGGCCTATTCAACAAATGGTGCCTGGAGAACTGGATATCCATATGTAAGAGAATGAAAGAGGATTACCAACTCACACCTTATACAAAAATCAAGTCAAATGGATCAAAGACCTAAATGTAAGAGCCAAGACCATAAAGACTTTGGAAAGCAGTGTAGGGAAGCATCTACAGGACCTTGTAGTAGGAAATGGCTTCATGAACTTCACACCAAAAGCCTGAGCAGCAAAAGAACAAATAGATAAATAGGAATTCCTCAAAATTAAAGCCTTCTGCACCTCAAAGGAGTTTGTCAAGAAAGTGAAAAGAGAGCCTACACAATGGGAGAAAATATTTGGTAACCATATATCTGATAGGAGACTTATAACCTGCATATAAAAAGAACTCCTATATCTCGAAAATAAAAAGACAAACAGCCCATTTATAAAATGGGAATAAGATTAAACAGACACTTCTTCAAGGAAGAAATACAAATGGCTAAAAAGCACAGGAAAAAATGCTCCAGATCTCTAGCGATTAGGAAAATGCAAATCAAAACTACAATGAGATACCTTCTTACTCCCATAAGATTGGCAGCTATGAAAAAAATAGAAGACTACAAATGCTGGAGAGGATGTGGAGGAATGGGAAGACTCATCTGCTGGTGGGAATGCAGAAGGATCCAGCCATTCTGGAGGACAGTTTGGCGGTTTCTCAAAACACTAACCATAGATTTGCCATATGACCCAGCAATTCCACTGCTGGATATATACCCAGTAGAACTGAAAACAAGGACACAAACTGATATATGCACACCAATGTTCATAGCAGCATTGTTCACTATCGCCAAAAGTTGGAATCCACCCGAATACCCATCAACAGATGAGTAGATAAATAAAATGTGGTATATACATACAATGGAATACTACTCAGCTTTAAGAACGAATACACTACAAACACATATGATAACATGGATGAATCTTGAGAGCCTTATGTTGATTGAAGCAACCCAGGCATGGGAGGACAAATACCACATGACCTCAATGATATGAAATAAGTAAACCAAGCTGCCTCAGAGAGCTAGAGACTGGATGATAGGCTTACAGGAAATTAGGGAGTAGAGGAAGGATGCAAGCTGACATGTACATGGGTGAAATCTATGATAAGTTGGAGGTAAGTATTTGTACAAGGAAGGGATAAAATGGGTGTACAGGTTTACCTTTGGGTGGGGCTTGGCAGGCTTGAGGGGGGCTAGGGATGGGAGGATGGGTAATATTGCCCAAGAAATTGGGGGGAAGGTGGGGGAATATATGAACATAGGAGATTGTCAGGTATTTGGTTGAGAGTATAATGCTGAGAAAACTTTTTCAAGAATATAATAAGGAAGGTTACCTGTTTAAGATGCTTAAAGCAGATAATGTGATGCAGGACAGGCTTCTAGGGAGTGTGTGAGTGCTCATTTTCCCATAGTGGATTATATCATTGGATAGAGACCCATATAATGAGGGTGAAGGTATAGCCACATCCTAGGGAGGACTGATGCCCTCAAATAGAGGGAATTGTATCTCTCAAGAGATATGGTGGCTCCCAATGCTTTAGGGCAGTCGAGCATGTCAAGCCCTCAACACTGTTGCAAGTATCTCTGAACATGGCCCTTCAAGCAATGAAGATTGACAGTCACTGTGGGCCCTAAGGGGAGGGGGAAAGAGGTATTGAATAGATGGAATCAGTGTAACTGTGTGGGTAGTAGAAGTATTCCACAAAATTATGCAAGGATGGATATAAGACATGTTAAATTATGCCAAAAATATATAGGGGCTGATAGACTAAAATGTAAATCAGAATGTAAAACATAAGATAACTAAAAATTTAGAAAATTGTATAGTCTAAAACAAAAACCACAATGTAAACCCAAATGTTATCTTGTTTGAAAGCTATTGTCTCAATATCTATACATCAGTTTCAGTAAATATAGTATGAATATGTAAAAAGGTTATTGCTGTGGAAGGGAAAGGGTTTTATGTTGGATATGTGGGAGTACTGTATTTTGTATATATGAATTACTGTGATCTAAAACTTTGTGAAGATAAGCTTAATAATTAGGGAAAAAAAGAAAAGAAAAAGAAAGGATGTAGACACTGAGGAAAAGATGGAAGAATTTGCCTTGCCAATTTGCATACAGGGTAACACTTATTGCTGTGATGGAAGGCAAAACATCAAAAACAAAGCTTTTGCATTTAAAAATTTTTTGATACCCCAATTTATTTTTACCTTAATTTTTCTAAATTCTATATCTAACCTTTAAACTCATCACTATATTCCATTTTACTATTAATGGAACCTGTAAATATATTGGGCTTCATTTTTGATGAAGTTTTGGATCACAGAGTGGTTAAACAATGGCAGGGGAGGAATACTGGTGTGGGATGTTACTGACAGGGCACACATGGTTGGCAGGGAGTTCTCCAGGGCATATATCCAGGGTACATAAAAATGTTTGGATATTTTCACAGTGGTTACAATTAAAACAACAACTGAGGGAGTGCTGAGTTCCTAGCCAGGGGAGCTCCATCACAGTCCCTAAAGGAACAGCAACAACCCCCCAAGTGCAACGGCAAAGACCAAAATAGAAGGAAGGTCCAACAATGAGCCCTTGATACCAATGACTATGCTTGTGAGCCTGTGCACCTGAAATAAGAACAAGGCCTAGAGCTGCAGGGTGCCTAAGAGTTACTTCCTGAGAGCCTCCATATTGCTCAAATGTGGCCATTCTCTAAGCCAAACTCAGCATGTTATGCATTACCTCCCCCTAGCATGGGACATGACTCCTGGGGATGAGCCTCCCTGATGCTGAGGGATTACTACCAATCACTAACTGGTGATGCAACTAGAAAAAGATGTTGAATAAAAGGGTGAAATGGTAAAGATAAATGAGTTTATATGACTAAGATTCTTCAAAAAGTAGTTGGGAGGTCATCAGAGGTGCTGCACTTATGCACACCTCAGCAGGATCCCAGAGAGAGCCAAAGTAGGTACAATCCCAGGTGCTAGTGCTCCTGAGGGCTACAGAGACACACAGGTTCTACAATCATAGCAGATGCCTCTGGAGTTCAGTGCCTTGTCAGTAGGCCCTACTTTGGAATTTGTGTTCCTCAGTGTGATGGAGTTGGACTCAGTTGTGACGTTTCTACCTCTTTCATGCCTCTTCTGTAACTTTCACTCAACCTGTGGTTTGTGCTGGGGTTAGTGTATACTCAGGAGAGTTGAATCTCTGGACTGGCCATGTGCCAGCTGGGCCCTAAGTCTCAGCAGAGCTGCAACTCCTACTCTCTGGTTCGTTGGTCTTATCCAGGTCAGCTAACAGGGAAGTGAAGATGGTCAACCACCACACCAAGGAACTTAGAGTGCCTACAACTACAAGTAGGAGAATCTCATCCATTAACCAGGAGGGATCTAAGCCTTCTCTCAATATAGAGGTGGAGTGGACATCACCATCCCAGGGTCCACGGGATGGAGGAATAAAATATGGGTTAGAGTGGACTTACTGGCATTCTATTATAGAACTGTTGTGACTAGTAATGGAAGAAATTGTAGCATTGATGTGGAGAAAGTGGCCATGGTAGTTGCTGAGGGCAGGGAAAGGGAAGAAGAGATGTGATGTGAGGGCATTTTCGGGACTTGGAGTTGTCCTAAATGATATTGCAGGGACAGATGCTGAACATTATATATCCTGCCATAACCCATTGAATGTATTGGGGGAGGGTGTAAACTACAATGTACACTGTAATTGAGGCAGTGTAGCAGTGCTCCAAAATGTATTCACCAAATGCAATGAATGTGCCACAATGATGAAAGAGGTTGTTGATGTGGGAGGAGTGGGGTGGGGTGGGTGTGGGGTATATGGGAACTTCTTATATTTTTTAATGTAACATTTTTTGTGTTCTATGTATCTTCAAAAAATATAATTAAAAAAGAAAAAGAAAAACAATTCCCTCTCAGTAAAGCTTTTGCTACATCCCTTAAAAATTTAAAAAATAATTGAAACTTTGTGCTTACCATAGGTTCTGAGGGTTGGGGAGGGACGAATAGAATAGATGGAACATAGGACATTTTTAGAGCATTAGAATTGTTCTGCATATCTTGCAATGATGGCTACAGGCCATTTTAAATTTTGTCAAAATCTATAAAATTGTATGGTGCAAAATGTAATCCATAATATAAGCCATTGACCATGTTTAGTAGCAATGCTTCAATATTTGTTCATCAATTGCAACAAGTATACCATACTCATGTAAGGTGCTATCAATAGGAGAAAATGTGAGAAGGAGAGGGGGTAGGGTATAGGGAAATAACATATATTTTCTATGAAACTTTTCTGTATCTAAAGCTTCTTTGAAAATAAAGTGAAAAATATAAGACACTGGGGGAACATACAGAAGAAATTGTCATTGTACATAACAGATAACAAATGTGATGATGAAAAACACAGTAACAAAAATATTTTATTTCTTAAATTTTTAATATTTTTATTTTATTTCTTTTTATTATTATTTTATTTTTATGATTTTTATTCATTAATTTTTTTGCTATGGTTTTGGGGAAATTTTGGATTGCAGAAGGGTTGCAACTGTGGCAGGGGAGGATCACTGGTGTGGAATGTCCATGATGGGGAGGAATGTGTGGGGAAGGGCACACCTGGAGCATGCTTTTATGGAATATGAATATGCTCACATGCTCATGTGGTGTTGTCTCAGTGTGTGGAAACCCACACAATCAAAGGAATATTGAATCCCCATCCTGGGGAGTTCTACTATGTTCTCCAATATTGCAGCAAGAATCCTTAGAGAGATCAGTCTGTAGTTTTCTTTTCTTGTGGGTCTTTATGTGGTTATTTGATATTAGGATGATGTTGTCTACATAGAATGAGTTAGGCGATGTTCCTCAACTTCTATTTTTTGGGAGAGTTTAAACAGCATGGGGTTTGTTCTTCCCAGAATGACTGGTAGAATTCATCTCTGAAGCCATCTGGTCCTGGATTCTTAATTGGGAGGTTTTTGATGACTAATTCAATCTCATTATTTGTAATTAGTCTGCTGAGTTCAACAATTTCTTTTTTCATTAATGTAGGCTGCATGTCTGTTTCTAGAAATTTGTTCTTTTTATCTAAGTTATCTACCTTGTTGGCATACAATTTTTCAAAGCATCCTCTGATGATACTCTTTATTTCTGTTGAATCAGCCCCTCCCTCATTTTCTATTTTATGTATTTACATCCTCTCTTTTTTTCTTTGTTAGTCTAGCTAAGAGTTTTTGTCTATTTTACTAGTGTTCTCAAAGAACCAGCTTTTGGTTTTGTTAAATTTTCTAGTGTTTTTTATTCTCTCCTCTAATCTTTGTTATTTCCTTCTTTCTGACAGTTTATTGATCCTCCATGTTTGGACATCCTTGTTTAGTTGCTCCACATTCTGCATCTCCTCTTGTTTTTCAGTTTGCTCATTAGACTGGCCCATGTTTTCCTGTTTATTAGTATGGCTTGTGTTTTTTTTTTTTTTTTTTTTTTTGGTGCCTAAGCATCTGTTTATTTTAATGGTTAGCTTCTCTTTCTATTCTATGGCATTATTTTGTTTTTTGTGTGTATTTAAGTCTTTTCAGACACATGGTTCCTCTTATTCTATATCTTTATAGTTGTCAGTGTCCCCTTGAAATTGAAAGAGAGAAGAAGAGAAAAAGAATAATAGCAATAATTTTAAAGATGGAACCATAAAAGTGCCAGGAAAATATATAGGTAGTAAGAGTGAAAAATCATGTAAAATACAAAGGAATAAAAAAATTTTAAAGATTGAATAAAAAATGAAACAAGAATAAACAGAATAAAAGACTAGAAAGATGAGAAGAAAAAAGGATGAAGATCAAACAAGAAAAGGTAGAATGAAAGAAAAGCAATAGAAGAGGGAAAGCTTAAAGAAAGAAAAGAAATAAACTAGGAAAAAATAAGGAAAAGAAAAAAGGAGGGAAACGGACTTTGGCCCAGTGGTTAGGGCGTCCGTCTACCATATGGGAGGTCCGCAGTTCAAACCCCGGGCCTCCTTGACCCGTGTGGAGCTGGCCATGCGCAGTGCTGATGCGCGCAAGGAGTGCCGTGCCACGCAAGGGTGTCCCCCCCGTGGGGGAGCCCCACGCGCAAGGAGTGCGCCCGTGAGGAAAGCCGCCCAGCGTGAAAAGAAAGTGCAGCCTGCCCAGGAATGGCGCCGCCCACACTTCTCGTGCCGCTGACGACAACAGAAGTGGACAAAGAAACAAGACGCAGCAAATAGACACCAAGAACAGACAACCAGGGGAGGGGGGGGGGAATTAAATAAATAAATAAATCTTTTAAAAAAAGAAAAGAAAAGAAAAAAGGAAACAAAGAAAGAGAGAAGACAATGAAGAAAAAACAAAAGCACAAGTCAGGCAAAACAGGCATTCCTCTTAGGACCCTAGGAACTCTCTCATGCTGCCAGTGATCATCAATCAATCTCCCTGCAGCCTGCCCTCCACAAGTAAGGTACCCAGTTTTAGCAAATGAAATAAAAAATAAATATAAGAAATGATAAAAAATAAAAACCAACTAATCAAAAAACCTTAAAAATTTTTTAGTCTACAAGTTCCCTCTCATAAGGTGCCAGCTTGGTGCCTGACAAACTAGTGGATCATTCTCTGAATTCCTTCTCTTAGGAGGTCCTGGGAATTGAACCAGAGACCTTATATATATGTGAGGCAGTGCTCCTACACTAACCTATACCCACTCCACAGGTTAGGTAGGCTTCTGAAATTTTATCTAGCTCTACCTGCCATATTTTGTCAGGTGACTTGGGTTTCTAAAAGTTTTCCAGCTATCCCTCCAGGCTTCCTGCTCTCCCAGGTTGGTTGGCACCTGTCTCCACCTTCCTCCTCTCTGACCTAGTTCCTCTCTCTCTAAGGGTGCCTGGGTGTGACAGCCTGCCTGATCAGATTCCCCCTTCCCTTTCCCTGAGGCTGCTTCAGTGCTGGTTGGGGTCTTTTTTGAGATTCAAAGGGGGTTCAGCTGGCCAAACTCACTGAAGAGAAGGCACTCTCCACCCTCCACCAGACCCATTTTGCTCCCAGGAGAACGTCCTTTCCCATTCAATTAGCTGCAGTGAGCCAGAGGTTTCACCAAGGCTGTTTGCCTTGACAGTGCATATATGTGCCATTTCCAGCCACAGAGCAAGTAACTTATAGTTTTCATTGGGTCTCTTTGTCTCTCTCTTCCTCTTCCTCCTGGATGGTGCACAGCACTCTTCTGGTCTGCATATACTCAAAGCAACTCCCTTGAATAGCTTTTTGCCCTTCTTGCATTATTTTTGTGAGAAAGTTGTGCCCTCCTTACCTATGTTGACACCATCTTCCCATAAGTTCTGTCACCACTATTATTCATTATTGTGATACAAGTTCTAGCTAGGATAGTTAGGCAAGATGAAGAAATAAAAGGCACTTGAATAGGAAAGGAAGAAGAAAAACATTCACTATTATTGACAATATGCACCTATATCTAGAACATTCTGAAAAAATTCACAACAAAGCTACTAGAACAAATAGACAAAGTCAGCAAAGTGGTAGGATACAAGATTAATACCCAAAATCAGTAGAAATCAGAAATCATTCCATTGATAATAGCTACAAAAAGAATCAAATATTTAGAAATAGACTTAACCAAGGACATGAAGGATGTGTATTCAGAAAACTAAAAAAATATTTCTGAAAGAAACCGAAGAAGACCTAAGTAAATGGAGGGACATTCTGTATTATTCATGGATTGGTAGACTAAATATCATTTAAATGTCAATTCTATCCAAACTGATTTACAGATTCAATGCAATTCCAATCAAACGGCCAACAGCTTTCTTTTTGACAAAATAGAAGGACAATTATCAAATACATTGGGAATCATACAGCACTCTAAATACCCATAAATATATGTTTTTTAAAAGTTGGAGGACTCTCATTTCCAGACTTTAAATCATATAACTTTGCTACAGTGGTAAAAACAACATGATACTCTTATAAAGATAAATATATTGACCAATGAAAGTGATTCAAAACTCTGAAATAGACTCTCACATTTAAAGTCAAATGATATCTGAAATAGCTGTCAAGCCTACATTGCTGGGCCAGAACGGTCTATTCAACAAATATTCCTGGTAGAAATGGATACCTATATACAAAAGAAACAAAGATGACCACTATCTCACACCTTATTAAAAAATTACATCAAAATGGATCAAGGACCTAAAAATAAAAGCTACAAACATAAAAGTCCTAGAAGAATATGTAGGGAAACATCTCCAAGATCTTGTGGTAAGTGGCAGCTTCTTAAACCTTACATACAAACATGAGCAATAAAACATAAAACGGAGATATGGAACCTCAGAATTAAACAGCTTTGTTCTTCAAGTGACTTTGTCGAGAAACTAAAATGGCTGCCTACTCAATGGGAGAAAATATTTGGAAACCACATATCTAATAAGGGTTTGATATTCATGTTTTATAAAGAGATCAAACAAATCAATGGTAAAAAGACAAGAAACCCAATTTTAAAAATGGGCAAAGACTTGAATAGACATTTTTATAAAGCTGAAACATAAATGACCAAAAAGCACATGAAAAAATGTGCACCATCATTAGCTATTGAGAAAATGCAGATAAAAACTGCAATGAAATACCATTTCATGCCCTATTGAATGGCCATTATTAAAAAAACAAAACACACCAGAAACCTACAAGGACTGGAAAGAATGTTGAGAAATAGGAACGCTCCTTCACTGTTAATGGGATTGCAGAATGCTGAAGTCTTTGTAGAAGACAGTTTGATATACCTCAAGAAGCTGCATGTAGAATAGTCATATGATCCAGCAATCCTGATACTATGAATATATTCAGAAGAAATGAAAACGAGAAGGCAAACTGACATTTGTAAACCAATATTCATAGCAGCATTATCCACAATAGCTAAAATATGTAAACAACCCAAGTGTCCATTAACCAATTAATGGATAAACAAAATGTGGTATGTACATCCAGTGGAATACTATTCAGCTGTAGAAGAAAGGAAATTGTGATATGTATAAGAACATGGATGAACCTGGAGGATATGTTGAGTGAAATAATTTAGACAAAAAAGGACAAATAAATTTGATGGTCTCAATAATATGAACTAAATATGATGGTTAAACTCACAGAGGTAAACTATAGAATATGGGTTACTAGGATATAGAAAGTGGGTTGAGAATGGGAGTTGATGCTTAATGTAAGTAGAATTTTAAGCTTTACTATAAAAATGTGGAAATACATAGAGCTGATGGTAACACATTATAGTGAATATAACTAACACTGATGATTTATAGAAGTGATTGTGGCTGAAATGGGTAATTTCTGGATGTAAATGTCAAGTTAAAGCAAGCTAGATAATAATTTAGGGACTGTATAACATAACGATTTTGGTGGTGGATGAAGACTCTGTTTAATAGTATAAATGTAAGAATGTTCTTCTTTTCACAGTGTTGAGATATGGTGATACATGGGATAATTCCACTAATGTAACTCCTAAATGACAGTTAACAGAAATTGTGTAATACTTTTGCAGCAGTGGCAAAAAAGATATTATATCAATTCTAAGAGACAACAATGTGGGTAAAACAGTATATGGGATTATTTCATTTTGGAGGAATGAAAATGTTCTAAAATTGACAAAGATGATGACAGAACAACTCTGTGATGAAAATGAAAGCCACAGAGTGTACACTTTGAATGGACAGTACAAAGTATGGAACTATATGAGACATTGAATCCTGTGTTGGAAGATGGACTGTGGTTAACAGAACAAATATGAATATGCTCCTGCATGAAATATAACAAATGTACTATACTAATACAGGATGTTAATAATTGGGTGGGTTGGAGAAAATACACCAAATGTAAGAAATGGGCTGTGATGGTTAGGCTAATGTGTAAACTTGGCCAGGTATTTGCGCCCACTTGTTTGGTCAAGCAAACACTGGGCTAATTGTAATACAAGGACATTTATGGGCTTTAATCATAAGTGAGTTTATTGCATAGATGACTGATTACATCTGTAATCAACAAAGGAGATTGCCCTCAGCAATGAGTGACACGTTATCCAATCAGTTGAATGCCTTAAAAGGGGAAGTGATTTTCAGTATTCGGAGAGAATTTTCCTACTTGACTTAGGACAGCCAACATCTCCTGGGAATTCATCAAGGACTTTGTTGGAGCCCCTGGTTTGTAGCCTGCCTGCAGAATTTGGACTTGTGCATCCCACTGTCTGGTGAGAGAATTTTATAAAATCTTATACTACTTACAGATATTTCCTATTGATTCTGTTTCCCTAGAGAACCCTGACTGATACATGGGTTACAGTTAGTAGCCATATTTTGATAATGCTCTTTCATAGTTTGTAACAAATGTTTAACAACAATGAAAGGATTTGTTTATGGGTGATATATGGGAGCCTTGTATAATGATATGCAAGTTTGTTTTATAAGTTCACAATTTTATTATACACTTATTTTTATATATGTTCATGTATGAATGATATCCTTCAATAAAATGTTTAAATGAAAAATATTTTTAAAGAAATATAGGAATAGAAGAAATAAGAATAAATAAAGAAATATAGGAATTACTCAATATGATAAAAGGACATATACAAAAAACTCACTAGCTAGTGATGCAACTAGAAAAAGACCTTGAATAAAAGGGGGATAGTGGTAAAGACAAATGAGTTTATATGGCTAAGAGTATTCAAACAAGAGTTGGGCGGTCATCAGAGGGGTCGCACTTATTCATGTGTTAGCAGGATCCAAGAGACAGCCAAAGTAGATACAAACCCAGGTAGTGGTGCTCCTGAGGGCTATAGAGACACACAGGTTCTATAGTCATGGCAGACAGCTCTGGAGTTCAGTATCTTTTCAGTAGGCCCTACTTTGTAATTTGTGTTCCCGAATGTGATGGAATTGGACTCAGATGTGACCTTTCTACACATACCTCTTCTGTCACCTTTACTGAACCCTGAGTATACACCACTAGGGTTGGTATATACTTAGGAGGGTTGAATCTCTGGACTGGCCATGTGCCAGCTGGGTCCTGAGCCTCAGCAGAGTTGCAACTCCTACACTCCAGTTCGTTGGACTTACCCCAGTGGCTAACAGTGAGGTGAAGATGGTCAACCACCACACCAGGGAACAGAGAGTGCCTACAACTGCAAGCAAGAGAATTGCATCCATCAACCATGTGGGATCTAATCCTTCACTCGATTTAGAGGTGGAGTGGACATCACCATCCCAGGGTCCACAGGATGCAGGAATAAAATATGGATTAGAGGGGACTTACTGGTATTCTACTATAGAACTATTGTGACTCTAGCAATTGAAGAAACTGTATCACTGATGTGGAAACAGTGGCCATGGTAGTTACTGAGGGCAGGGAGAAGGAAGAAAAGATGTGATGTGGGGGCATTTTTGGGACTTGGAGTTGTCCTAAATGATATTGCAGGGACAGATGCTAGACATTATATATCCTGCCACAACCCACTGAATGGTCTGGGGGGGAGTGTAAACTACAGTGTAACCTATAATCCATGCGATACAGCAGTGCTCCAAATGTATTCACCAAATGCAGTGAATGGGCCACAATGATGAAAGAGGTTGTTGATGTGGGAGGAGTGGGTGAGGTATGGTGTATATGGGAACCTTTTAAATTTTTTTAATGTAATATTTTTTGTGATATATGTATCTTTAAAAAAAAGGCAAGTAAAGTTAGAAAAATTAAGAAACAAAACAAAACCCATAGCTAACATCACCCTCATTGGTGAAATACTGAAAGCATTCCTTCTATGATCCTTAGAAGACAAAGGCATCCACTGTCACCATTGCTATTCAACCTTGTGTTAGAATTTCTAGCTAGAGCAGTTAGGCATGAAAAAATTTAAATTATCCATATCAGAAAGGAAAAATTAAAATTTTCACTATTTGCAGATGTCATGCTCCTATACTTAGAAAGTCCTCAAAAATCTTTAACAAAGGTACTATAACTAAGACACGAGTTCAAGAAAGTGGTGAGATTCAAGATCAGTATTCAAAAATACATAGTGTTTCTACATACTATTAATGAGTAATTTGAGGAGAAAATCAAGAAAAATAATTTCCTTTATAATCTGCATGAAAAGAATCAAATATCTAAGAATAAATTTAAGCAAAGATGTTAAGGACCTGTATTTGGAAAACTACAAAAAAAATTGAATAATGAAATCAAAGTATGCCTAAATAAATGAAAGGGCATGCCATGTTCACAGACTAAATGTCATAAAGATATCAATTCTATCCAAAATGATTTAAAGATTCAATGCAGTCTCAATAAAAATTGAAACTGGCTATTTTGCAGAAATGGAAAAGACCCTGATCAAATTTACTTGGAAAGTTAAGGCGCACGAAATAACCAAAAATTTCTTGAGAAAGAAGAATAAAGTTGGAGGACTCACACTTTCTGTCTAAAAAGAATATTCCAAAGCTACAGTGGTCAAAATGGCATCATTGGAGGAATAAAATATGGATTAGAGTGAATTTACTGGTATTCTACTATAGAATTATTGTAACTCTAGCAATGGAAGAAATTATATCATTGATGTGGAGACAGTGGCCATGGGAGCTGCTGAAAGCAGGGAGAGGGGAAAAAGAGGTTTGATATTGTGGCATTTTTGGAACTTGAAATTGTCCTCAATGATATTGCAGAGACAGATATAGGACATTATAGATCCTGCCATAACCCACTGAATGGACTGGGAAAGAGTGTAAACTACAACATAAACTATAATCTATTCTATGTAGAAATGCTTCAAAATGTATGCATTAAATGCAATGAATGTACCACACTAATGAAAGAAGTTGTTGATGTGGGAGGAGTGGGGGATGGGGTGTATGGGGTATATGGAAACCTCCTATATTTTTTAATGTAACATTTTGTATGATCTCTGTATCTTTAAAAACAGGATAATAAAAAAAAGGAAACACACCCAGCATCATACTGGCACAAAGATAGCTGTATTGATTAATGGAGCTGAATTGAAAGATCAGAAATAAACCCTCACATCTATAGTCAGTTGATTTTTTTTTATCCCCCTCTTGCAGCTTTTTGCATGCTGTCTGCTCTCTGTGTCCATTTGCTGTGCATTCATCTGTGTCTGTATTTATTTTTTTAATTTATTTCCCCCCGCCCCTTGCAGCTTGCTTGCTGTTTGCTCTCTGTGTCCGTTCACTGCACACTCTTCTGCATTTTTGCTTGTCTCTCTTTTTGTTGGGTCACCTTGCAGAGTTGGCTCTCCATGGTGCCTGTGGGCCGGCAGCACTCCGTGACACTTGTGGGCTGCGTGGCACTCCACAGCATCTGGTCTGGTGGCTCTCCACAGCATGCAGGTGAGCCAGCCTTCACAAGGAGGCCCTGGGATGTGAACCCAGGCCCTCCCATATGGTGGACGGGAGCCCAACTGATGGAGCCACAGCAATTTCTCTAGTCAGTTGATTTTTGACAAGGCTGCCAAGTTTATTCAACTGGGACAGAACAGTCTCTTCAACAAATAGTGCTGGACAAACTGGATATGCATATGCAAAAAATGAAAAAGGACCCCTACCTCACATCTTTAACAAAAATTGAGTTAAAATGGATCAAAGACCTAAGTACGAGAGCCTGGTCCATAAAAATCCTAGAAGTATGTAGAGAAGCATCTTCAAGATCTTGTGGTATGCAGTGGTTTCTTTGACTTTACAACCAAAGCAAAAACAATGAAATAAAAAAAAAATAGATAAAAGGGACCTACTCAAGTGAAAAGGCAGACTACGGAATGGAAGAGAAAAAATTGGAAACTACATATCCAATAAAGGTTTAATATTAATAACAGGTAACTCTTTCAACTCAACAATAAAACAAATCCTAAATAGAAATGGGTAAAAGACTTATATAGACACATTTCCAAAAAGGAAATACAGATGGACAAAAGCACATGAGAAGATGCTCAACATCACTAGCTATTAGGGAAATGCAACAAAAAACCACAATGCAATATCATTTTACACTACTAGAATTGTCAGTCTTAAGAAAAACAAAAACAAAAACCACAGAAACTAAAAGTGTTAGAGAGCATGTGGAGAAATAGGAACAATTATTCACTGCTGGTGGAAATGTGAAATAACACAGCCTCTGTGGAAGACAGTTCAGCGTTTCCTCAGGAAGCTTTGCATAGAAATGCCATAAAATCCAGCTACTAGGCATATACTTAGAAGAACTGAAAAGAGTGAAGTGAATAAACTTGTGCACCTCGATTTTCATAGTGGAAATATACACAATTGCCCAAGGAGGAAAATGGCAGAAGTGTCAATTAATTGATGAATGGATAAACTGTGTTGTACACTTTGGAAGGAATATTATTCAGCTGTAAGGAGAATGAGTCCTCATGTTACATACTACAACATGAATGAACTTTGAGGACATGTGTGATCTCACTAATGTGAACTAATTATAAGGAGCAAACTCATGGAGTTAAATTTTATAACATAGGTTACCACAAGATAGAATGAGGGTAGAGAATGCAACACTGATGCTTAAAATTGATCGTGGTAATGAATAACAACTGTGTGATTACACCGAAAGCCATTTATTGTACACTTTGAATGGTTTGCATGGTGTGTTAATAAGGCTGTTTAAAAAGTTTTTTTTTTCTACAACATGGATGAAATGTGAAATAAGCCAGACCAAAAAAAAAAAAACAAAAAAACACCAAATGATTTCTCTAATATGAAATACTTAGAAGGAGCAAATTCATAGACACTGACATCAGAAGAGTGTTGAAGGGGGTCAGGGAAATGGGGAGCTATGGCTTAATGGGTAGGAGTTTTTTGGGGGATGATAAAATGTTCTGGAAATAGTGGTAAAATTTATACAAAATTGTCGGTGTACTTAAATGAAGCAGAATTTTACACTTAAGTGGGTTAAAATGATTTTTATGTTATGTATATTTTACCACAATAAAATAAAAAAAGAGAGAACACAACAGGGAGGCCTCAGAAGCCAGAAATCAGGGTGAAGAGGAAGAAAAAAGAAAGGACATAGCCACGTGACAGGAAAGCAGTGCTGACTCCAGAGACACAACGTGGCAGACAGACAGAGGGTGGGAGAAAGGGGGTATGTTCACAGGAGATCCAGGCAAAGCCAAGTCGGAGACCAAGGCACACCCTGTGCCCACTCTCTATCGGCAGGGGCAGTGCCCACCCCATCTCGGATCTGCAACAAAGATGTGTGCTGAACCTGCCACCACCTCACGTGCCTGGGAACACTGAGGCAAGGTGCCAACACTGGGATCCCGAAAAGTGATGGGATAAGGACCCCAAATCGCACTTCTAAATCACAAGGGTTTCAGACAGGGACAAAACCTAAAATCGTCCATGGTGGTGGTGCTCCATCATGATTCACAGTTCACCAGGTGACAGGTGTCTGCCAAGAATGTAGCCATAATAAAAGAATACCAATGTTTAAAGTGATTTGCCTCTTTTTTCTTGGCTTAAACAACAGGAATTACCTCCCAGGTGCCCTGTCCCACGTGGTGAGCCTCCCACCTAGTGAGCTCCCACCTGGCTTGAACCAAGAAAAAGAGAGTGAGGGCGAGGGCAGTGGGAGGAAGGCGATGCAGCCCCTACAGTGTCCAGCTACTGGTCTGGTGGACTAGAGGCCAAGGGCGCAGGGCCGTGAGCACCCTGCCACGCAGGCTACACGAGGCACCGCCCCTTGGCTTGTGACACCCCGCCCATCCATTGTCCTCCCGCCTAGCGCCTAGCGCCCCTGGAACTCCAGCAGCACCTGACCCTTGCCAAGTTCCGTCCTAGGTCCTCGCATCCGCGCTGGGAACGTGCCACACCGAAAGCGGATGGCCACTGCACCTGGCGGTGCCGGGGCCACTGGCACCAAGGTCCTGCCTGGCCAGCCTCAGCGCCGTCACGCAACACACTCACTGCGCATGGGGGACAGGAGCGCAACTCAGCAGTGGAGCCAGATCCGGTTCAGATCCGGTCCCCCATGAAGGGAAACCCCAGCCAGAGGCCAAGATAGAGACTGGCAGGTCCTGGGCTTTGAGGCAGGCCTTCTGGAGGCGTCGTCGCTAGGGAGGAGGGGCCTGGGAGGTTGGAAATGGGGTCAGCCTAGGACCGCCAGATGGCGTGGAGTCTGGGAGGAGACGCTGGGCTCTGGAGCCTGGAAGGGATTCCCCCAAGGTGCCTGCAGCGGCGGGTGGCCATCGCATCAGTGCGTGGGGCCTCCACGAACCCCTCCCAGCATTTGCTGTCTGGGCAGGCTTCTTCCCAAAGGGCCTTGAGGCGGGAGGTTGGCGGTGAGGTTAGGGGCAGATGCTGACGCGACAACCCTTGCCAGCCCCATCCCACCCCTGCCCACCCGAGGCCACGGTAACAGTGGATTCTGACCTGGGGTGTCACAGGACCCCTGAAGATCTGCCAGAGGGAGAGGGTAAGAGGTTCCTCACTTTTCCCAAGGCTTCAAAAAAAACCTGGAGGCACTTCCTGCCCTTCGTGTTTCCTTCTGATGGGAAATGTCTTGTGGGGCCATAACTATCAGTAGTTTTGTCCAGCAGGGAGCCTCTGCAAACCTGCCCACAGCTAGGCCTGGGGAACTCCCTGCTCTGTTTCAGTCTCCACCCACACAAGAAAGCAGGCCACTCAGCCCTCTCAACTCTCCTCTGGAAAAGTTCCCAGCACATGGCAGATCTGGGGTGGGAAGTCCAGAGGAGCAGCCAGATGGGGTGGACACCAAAGGCCTTGGACCTTGGCTCTCAGCCAGCAAGGGGCTTGAAAGTGGACAGCAGAGAGCTTGAGTTGGGGAGGCCAAGGTGATCTGGGAGCTCAGGCTTGAGCTGGGACCTTAGAGGGAGGCCCTGGTCTAGGGCCAGGTACCAGCCGAGGTAGCCCGGGATGTACCCTTGCTGCCACCAGAGGTCTCAAGTGTCTGTTTTCCTGTCTGGCCTGTGCAGGAGGGATAGGCTCCAGGCATGTGTCTGTCTGTTTTGCTTCTGAAAATGTTTATTCTCCTTCTACTGCAGTAGCGCCCTGATATTGCTGAAAGTGCGCAGTGGTTTCTTGAGAGCAGTGGTCATGAACATGCCCAAGGGGGTCTGAGGCATGGGTGGTAGGTCTTATCCCCTGTGCAAGAAGAGGGACCATGAGAGAGACAAGCAGCTGGAGAAAGCCTACAGCACCTGGTATTCCCTGGGAGTTCCCCATCTGAGGACTAACCATGTTTGACCCTGATGAGCTCCTGAGATCTGGCAATTTCTGCTGTGTTCAGGGTGTTATGGCCATAGATAATGGCAGCTGCAGCAGGGAGCCTCAAGGGCCTACCTTACCCTGTGCCATCTGCAGAGACTGGCCCAGCTGTTGGAGTTTCATGTCCCTAGAGCTTGGCTGAGGGTTACCTGTCACTGCTTGGCATCACCAGCCACCCAGGCACACTGACCGCTGTGGTACATCTCCTTCCTGGCTCGCACACAGTCTGCAGAGGGCAGCAGATGGAAGGCAGGCAGTGAGTCATCATGGCTGGTAGTGCCTGGCTATTAGCCTTGTGGGCCAGAGGCCAAGGGCTTCCCAGAATCCTGGGCATTCCGTCAAGCAGCTTCCAGTGAGGTGTGCTTCTGCTTGGCTTCCAACATCACATCCAATCAGGCATGCTCAGGCAGTGTGCCTTCAGGATCTGGGCACCTCCCCATGCCACCCTGCCTTTTTCAGTACCTGAAAGCCCCACCCCTGTCGAACCACCAGGGATACTCCCTATCCCAGCCAATGCTTGCCCCACACCCTTTCCTGTGATGACCCATTTGTCACCAATGTGCAATGGCACAGCTCTGCCAATGGGTAATGGAGCTTGTCACTCCTATGGAAGTACAGGTCTCAGAAACACCTCCCTACACAGGTGGGAGTCTATGGCAAAAAAGTGCTGTTGAGTGTACCAGTACATGCGTTTTAGACATGGAAACTATCCAAGGTGATCACTAAATAGGCTTTACCCCCTCCATCAGCAGTTTTTACCTTGTTACTGGGACTTGGTACAGACTGAGAATTCAACCGTTCCTGCGTCCTCTGTGACTCTTAAGGTTAGGATGGCCCACTGTCACGAGGGGTATTCAATAATACTAATAAAGTCAGTCAGGTTCAACAAAGCTCCATCATAAAATGGAAATGGTACATCCAAGAGCAAACCTCAGCATGATTACAGGGAGTTAGCTGGCTCTATGAACAAAGTTACATTTTGTTCAAGTGTCCAGCTAAATGGGCCAGCACAGCTGACAGTATGTCTTGATTCAAAGATTAAATGGCCAAACTCATAGCTCATGGAATCCACTGGGCTACTATGATCACCTGTTCCAAGAATGGCACCTACTGAGAGCAGATGAGGGTGTTCTGTCCAGTGGTTTGTACACCATGTGGTGGTGATGACTGTACAGGCAAGTCACAACTTTCTGCTACATATTTACAGATTCGTGGCCTCATGCAAACTGCCTATCCATCTGGTCCAGGATGGCAAATTAATGAATGGATTATAAGAAACTCCTCCATGTGTGCATAAGAGCTATGGCAACAGCTTGTGACCTTGAGAGATCAATTTGTCACCATTGCCGACACCCATTGCAAAGGCAATTCGAGGTTGAACATGAAAGGAATTTCCATGCAGATGAACAATATACCCAACAAGTTGCTATGATTGACCCCTGGATTCACCACAAAATAGGACACAGAAGCCTAACTCAGATACAAGGATGGACAAATCATGAGGACTTCCTGTAGGAGAGGCCAAGGCCAAAGACACAGAACTGTCATGTGACTCATGACAATGCCTTCAGACCATACAGCATGGTGTGGAAGGCCATTTTAGCTGGAGTCTAGGACCTGCATAAGACTGGCAACTTGACTGCCTTAGATGGCCTGCCATTAGTCAAGGGTTCCAGTGGAGTTTCATCATTTTAGAAACATACTATCGATATGGGACAGCAACTCACTTTCATCATATGCTAGGACCAGTATTGCAGTCCTGGAAATACACCTAGACCATGTGATTAGATATACAAGACTCCAGTCACATCAGTGTATTTCATTTAAACATGTGGCCCAGCAATGGGCATGCTCCCATTGCCTCATAATGGCCATTTATGTTCCCAGTGGCCTCTAAGCAAATGGGGCAATAGGACATTGGAATGGCTAACTCAAGTAAAAACTACACAAAGCCATTTGGAAGAACAACTTATTGGGTGGAAGCCCTGTGTAATTAGATATTTGGACATTGAACCCTGCATTCCAGTGGAAGGGGAACTTAACACCACAACACATGACGGGAAATAGTGAACACTGAGAGGGTGCAAGTCCAGGCAGTTGCTAATTAGGCTACAGCCTTGTAAAGGAATCCCAACCTCATCATACCCAACTGAGAACACAATCCTTGGGGCTTATTTGTGATCTGTTTCACGATGGTGTTACTGCAAGTTCCCCCAAGTCCATCCTCGAGTTGAGGAAGTTGCCTCTCTCCTGTAGGACTCCATGGTACGTGGCCACAGCACTTGGTTCCTCTGGTGACACATGTAACTTCCGACCTCAGCACATGTGGAAGATATCATTGATTCTATCAAAGTGGATATGATTTCCGATGATCAGGCCTGGAAGGCCTGTGGTAAGTAACAGGTAATGAGACCCTGCATATATTGTGGCTTGAAGTCTCTGACAGACAGGCTGAATGGCCATATCTTGGCAATCCTTATCTCAAGTTATTGGGCAAGGACACCTTGATCCCCAGAAGGTAAGGGAAGAGGTGTTAAGTAATACTATCTTTTTCACTCCCTACGTTATCTCACGGTGATGCAGAACGCCATGATCCAATGGCCCTAATGACACAGGCTTTTCCTGGAGTCAACAACCTAAGGAAATTTCTTGGCAATGTCAGCATTTGGGCATCACTCCACATCATTCCAGCCAGTCAACATGGTGGACCACGCTGACTTACTGGATGTATGTGTCTCAAGGAAATCACTCTACAGACAAGGAGAATACTCTACTGGCCATGGGAGAGTCTTTTTTATTTTCTAGAAATACATCTCGCTTTTAAAAAAAAATCTGCCCCCACCCCCCACGGCTTTTTGCTTGCCGTCTGCTCTGTGTCCATTCGCTGTCTATATATATTTATTTCCCTCTCCCCCGCTTGCTGCTTGCTTGCTGTCTTCTCTGTGTCCATTCACTGCATGCTCTTTTTTGTTGTTGTTGTTGTGTCACCTTGCTGAGTTGGCACTCTGTTGCGCTTGTGGGCCAGGTGGCTCTCCATGACACTTGTGGGCTGGCAGCTCTCCGCAGTGTGTGGGTGAGCCTGCCTTCACAAGGAGGCCCCGGGATGTGAACGCAGGAACTCCCATATGGTAGACGGGAGCCCAAGTGATTGAGCCAAAGCTGCTTTCCAATCTTGCTTTATTTTGATCCAACACACAGGCTCTTTCTACCAACATCATGCCATGGAATACCAAATATGTTTTTGAAATAGCTTAAATAAATGCATTTTTTAAAAAACTGCAGGATAGTTAATATATTAGTGTATATTTCAAACACCCAAAACAGAGAATCTAGTATGTGGGTTAACTCCAAAATATTTTCCAAAATCATTTTTTTTACGTGAGCCATATCTCAGGATGCATTTCAGTAGTATATATTTCAGATGGTTCTATGATATTATATTAGATATAAATATCCCCTCCAGAAGAACAAGCACATTCAAACTATGGCTTTAAGATAATTATATTTGTCATAAATTAATACAATGGAAAGTAGAACATTAAAGACAAAAAACAAAAAATAAGCAACAAAATTACGTACTTTGGCCGAAATTAACACAAAAACTGCTTAATAAATACTGAAATTAGAGAAAATCAAATCATTCGGTTCGGGCAGAAGCAAAGACCCTTAATTTTTTGTAGTTTTTTTTTTTTTACTTTTAAAGAAGCTTTAGATTACATAAATGTTACATTAAAAATACAAGGGGTTCTTGTATATATACCCACCCCCTTCCGCTACCACACATTCCTCCATTAACAACATCTTTTATTAGCATGGTACATTTGTTAGAATAAATGAACACATATTGAATCATTGCTACTATGGTTTATAGTATACATTATAGTGTACACTTTGCATCACCCAATTTTTATTAGTTTTGACAAAATGTATAAGGGTTGTATACATTCTTGCAATGTCATGCAGGACAATTCCAATGTCCCCCCAAAAATGCATGTTACACCTATTCTCTCTTCTCTTTAACCTCAGAACTTGTGGCCACTGCCTTTATATCAATGATACAAGTTCTTCCAATATTGAAAGATAATAATTATCTTTAGTCTACTTTAGTCCATAGTTGTATTCCCCCATTGTTTGTTCATTCTTTAATCTTGAGGATTTGGGGGTGGTGATGCTCAGTTTCTGATTGACAAGGGTTTAGATTCCATGGGGCAGATATGGAACTGGCTTATTTGGCTGTCTGACATTTGGGATGGGAATTGTCTGTCATTGTCCTTTTGTTAGTTATCCTGGGTGAGTCCAATGACCTAGAGAGAAGGTGTTACAACTATGCTAGCATATTTTATATCTTAGTATCTCCTGGCACCTCTATATTGGGTTACATGGAAAGCAGAACCATGGATTTTATAGACCACATATTTCCCAGACACAGTCCAACAATGCTCTTGCAAAAGGCCACTTCTAGTATACTACTGGAACTTGGTCCAAATGGAAAGAATTACCAAGAGCTCTCAGGTCCTCCTGAGGCTAGAAAACCTCATCATAGCCTGGGTCCAGAGTAATCAGAATACTTCCCCCTGGAAGTGCCTACTGACAGGGTAAATTCATGATGGTGCTTCTGAAGGTCCCCTTGAAAAGACACATTTGCATGAGGGGGTTCCCATCAACAGTGATGTGGATGCAAAACCAGACAAAGGCCCATGCCTTCCTGACCTGGCTTCCTGAGGACACCAGATGTTCAGGGTTTGTTCACTTATACATCAGCCAACAGTAAGCTGTCTGCCATTATATCTGCATATAACAGAATGATGAGAAGACATCCTTTAGTTTTCTATTTAGGGTAAACATTTGGTATTTCAGTACTAGCTAAATTATGAGGAGTAGGGGTGAGAAAAATACCTCTAACCACACACATTATAGTAGGAAATCATTCAGCAGCCTTTCAAAATTATGGATGAAATTAGCTGTAAGGCTTCCATATATGCATGCACTGGATCTTCATTTTTCAATAAATAATGTCAAGGACAGAATATCCAAATGTGGATCATCATAATGGCACTGCCTATGGTCCTTGTAGAGTTAGGAATTGCTTGATTATGGACAAGATGATATTTCCCATGGGTTCAGCCTGGGCTAATATTCACTACTGGGCCATCAGCAAGGGGCAATGAGAACTATATGAACCTCTGCTTTTTTTTTTTTTTTTTTAATTTTATTTAATTGCTTTTCTTTTTTAAAAGATACATAGATCGCAAAGAATGTTACATTAAAAAATGTAAGAGGTTCCCATACCTCACATCCCACCCCATCCCACTCCTCCCACATCAACAACCTCTTTCATCATTGTGGCACATTTGTTGCATTTGGTAAATACATTTTGAAGCACTGCTGTACTGCATGGATTATAGTTTACATTGTAGTTTACACTCTCCCTGAGTCCATTCAGTGGGTTATGGCAGGATATATAATGTCCAGCATCTGTCCCTGCAATATCATTTAGGACAACTCCAAGTCCCGAAAATGTCCCCACATCACATCTCTTCTTCTCTCTCCCTTTTCTCAGCAACACCGTGGCCACTGTCTCCATATCAGTGATACAATTTCTTCCATTGTTAGTCATAATAGATCTATAATAGAATACCAGTAAGTCTACTCTAATCCATATTTTATTCCTCCATCCTGTGGACCCTGGGATGGTGATGTCCACTCCACCTCTAAATCAAGAGGGCGCTTAGATCCCACATGACTGTTGGATGCGATTCTCCTGCTTGCAGTTGTAGGCACTCTCAGTTCCTTGGTGTGGTGGTTGACCATCTTCACCTCCCAGTCAGCTGACCTGGTTAAGTCCAATGAAGAGGAGAGTAGGAGCTGAAAGTCTGCTGAGGCTGAACCTCTGCTTTCTTTGTTCAGTGAACTACTGTGTGCAGGACACTTTCCCCACTCATAAAGATTCTAGTCAATCAGATAAGAGTATTGCTCCTCTAAAATCAGAAACAAAGCAAACTTTTCTTTGTTTTCTTCAAACATGTAATCAGTGACCCATCCAAATGCCCATCACTTACCCATTAGAGGCAACCACATCTATGTTGATTTACCCTAGACTTCCAAAACAGACTTCACACATTCTCCTATCCCAAAATCTAGAACATATCCACAACTGATATCCATAATTCAGCCCTCAGATACCCAATTTGTTCAATCCCCTCAAAAACTACCCCTCACAGAAATACAACCTTGCTACAGAGATGACATTCATATACCTTTTCTCCAGTATGAATTTCCTTTGATTAACTGAAGTAGTACGATGACTACAGGAACTTGCACTTGATTACAAACATAGTGTTTATTCCGTGTGTGAGCTCTCTGGTGTCTCTAAAGGTTAAATATATAGCTGAAGTCTATACTATTACCAAAACCTTTATGGTGTGAATTCTCTCATCTCATCTAAGGTCAGAATATTGACTGGTGGCTTTCTCACATTGATGACATTCACAGTATGAATGTCTGAGTAATCTCATGTTATCTAAAGTTAGAAAAATGAAGGTTTTCCAAAATAAATGGCATTCTTATGGTTTCATTCCATTGTGCATTCTCTCATGTTGCCGAAGGGTGGAACTGCGCGTGAATGCTTTCCCACATAGATGACATTCATGGGGTTTCTCTCCTGTGTGACTTCTCTCATGTTCTCTAAGACGAGAATATCGACTGTAGGCCTTTCCACACTGATGACATTCATGGGGTTTCTCCCCAGTGTGAGTTCTCTCATGTTGCCTAAGATGAGAATTTCGGCGGAAAGCTTTCCCACATAGATGACACTCATGAGGTTTCTCTCCAGTGTGAGTTCTCTTATGATTTTTAAGATTAGAACTCTGACTGAATGCTTTACCACATAGATGGCATTCATGGGGTTTCTCCCCGGTGTGAGTTCTCTCATGGTGTTTAAGAGAAGAGCAATAAAAGAAGGTTTTCCCACAACGATGGCATTTAAAGTGTTTCTCTCCAGTATGAATTCTCTCATGTCTTTTAAGAATAGAAATTTGACTAAAAGCTTTCCCACACTGACGGCATTCATAGGGTTTCTCTCCAGTGTGAGTTCTCTCATGTCGTCTCACATGAGAATACTGACTGAAAGCTTTCCCACACTGATTACATTCATGTGTTTTCTCTCCAGTGTGAGTTCTCTTATGCTTTTGAAGGTTAGAACTTTGACTAAAAGCTTTCCCACATAGATGACATTCATAGGGTTTCTCTCCAGTGTGAGTTCGCTGATGTCCTCTAAGATGAGAATACTGAATGAAAGCCTTACCACACTGATGGCATTCATGGGGTTTCTCTCCAGTGTGAGTTCTCTCATGTTGTCTAAGATGAGAACTTCTACTGAAGGATTTCCCACACAGATGACATTCACGGGACTTCTCTCCAATGCGAATTCCATTGTACTGTCTGATGTCAGAGTGTTTCGCTAAGGCTTTAGCATTTTGGTAGCATTCATATGATTTACTTCTAGTGCGAGTATGCTCATGTTGATTAAGAGATGCTTGTTCATTTAGGACTTTTCCAAATGATTTGCTGACATATGTTTTTTTTGTCAAGTTAATTGATATATGTTGAGCCACGGTGCATCTGTGAGTAGAATCATCTTGCAGATAATTACATTTAAAGGAATTCTTGTGAGTGTAGGCTTTCTGCTGCAGGGAAGTAAATGAGAGAACCTAAAATATGTGTCCATATTCAAGAATTTCCTTGTTTCATAACATATGAATTGTAGACTAATCCTCCAGTGATAATCTCCCATTAAGACCTTTCATAAATTAGTTTCATGTACACATTATTCTCCTCAATGCAGATTTTGTCTATTATGGCAATTTAATTACACAGCAATCTAATCAATTTTGAACTTCATGATGTCTCAAAGATTATATATGTGAACCGCATTTAAGCAATCATCTTTTTAAATGAACTCAGGTGAGAGTTTGGAGTTCAGATTAATTTTTCTCTAAATTCAAATTATCACATATTTACTGGATTATCATTTAATCCCAACATGTATTACAGTTATGGGAATGTACAAATTCCTAGTTTATTCCATCCCCAGGTATTTATTTGAAAACTAGCATTCTCACAATGAAGCTTACCAATGACATGATTGTTGAAGTGCCTTTCCTAAGGACAGCTTGGGTGAATATCATTTCTTGTTTTTTAATGGCACTTTTTCTGCCTGTAATAATTGCAAAGAATCACAATAAAATCTTACAGTAGCATTATGGGAATGAAAATGATGGGAAGTTCCAAATATTCCTGTCACTATGTTGCAAACATTCGCATTTAGCTGGGAAGGAATATCAAATGAATGAATATTCTAGGCAGAAGAAAACATTATAGGACATTACAGTTAGGAAAGATTTTCAGGATTGAAATATGAGAACTACGTAAAGAATCTGGGAAGTTAAAAAGTTAAATAGAGGGAAAATTTTCAAAGAGTAGGATCACAACATGAAAAAGATTTTCAGGATTGAAATTTAAGAAAAATTTTAAAAGTTGGCACATCAGAGAGGTGAAAAGTGGGGAAAAGCTTACAAGAGTAGGATCATAAGAAAGATCATGATCTAATTCCATAGCAAATGAATATCCCTTTCTTAAAGGCAAAGACACTTGAATCGAGCTTGGGAAGCATATGGAACAATGACCACATATAAAGAAAATTTACCCAATATTCTTGCCTATATTTCAGAAATCATAACTCACTCAACCTGAAGTTCATGTTTTCAAGCATCTTTTCATTATCTGAAAATGCCTATCTACTATAGCTACACAAGGATTTAGCACTTACCTGGACTCTGGTTTTGTGGAAATCCTATTTCTTCTCTCCACACTTCTTCTCCTTGTTTCAACTGAGAAAGCACATCTGATTTGCAGAGCTGATATCCTGTTTGTAGGAAAAAGGTTCCTGGACTTTGATATGTGTTAATGACAGTGTACTACCATCAAGTTTATGTCAGGCTAGCAAAGAATAAGTTAAGCAATGAAAGGCTATGTCAGACTAGCAAAGAGTAAGTTAAGCATTGAAGGTCAGCAAGGCAACAGTACCTTCAACACAGAATACTAGCAATATCTCAACAGAAAGGATGTAACATTTGACCACGTGCCATTTCAGTGGACCCACTGGTATTTGCTGCCCATGCTAAGTTCATGGAGAGTCTGCAGAATCCTCTATATTCTAAATTGGGAAAAATTCTATGTTTTTACCATGTTTGATTATTTTTTTTTTAAATGTCCCATTTTCAGAAAGCGTTTTCCCCTTTATTTATTTATTTTTTTTTAAGATTTATTTTCATTTTTATTTAATTCCCCTCCCCTCCCCCGGTTGTCTGTTTTCTGTGTCTTTTTGCTGCATCTTGTTTCTTTGTCCGCTTCTGTTGTCGTCAGCGGCACCGGAAGTGTGGGCGGCGCTATTCCTCGGCAGGCTGCTCCCTCCTTCGCGCTGGGCAGCTCTCCTTATGGGTGCACTCCTTGCGCGAGGCTCCCCTACGCAGGGGACACCGGTGTAGCACGGCACTCCTTGCGCGCATCGGCACTGCGCATGGGCCAGCTCCATACGGGTCAAGGAGGCCCGGGGCTTGAACTGCAGACCTCCCATGTGGTAGACTGACGCCCTAACCACTGGGCCAAAGTCGGTTTCCCTGATTATTATGTTCTAATAGAACCCAATAAACATCACTTTGAAGAATGATATCAATTCTTTGTGGAAAGAGTATATACGATGTTTTTACTACTGTGTTCTGAAGCCTCAGCATAGCCCTTGGAGTATAATACTTAATCCAAAATAGTCACACATTGATCCACCCAAAAATTATTTATTGAGTTGTCAAGACTGCCCTGAATGTTAGAAATTGAGATTCAAGAAAGGGTTCAAGAGGTTTAAATTCTATTGGAGTGAAATACATGTTAGTAAAAAGTAAGGAAACGAATTGGAGAACTTGATTTAGATGCTTGAATTAAAAAATGAAAGATGACTTATTATTTACATAAGTAAATAGTAGATAGATATGAGAGATGGTAGATAGATAGTAGAGATAGAAAGAGATGATAAATTTTGACAGACTCACCAACTGAGACAAGATGATTGATAATCTCCAGCATAACGTCTCTGAAAAGCTTTCTTTGGGATGAGTGTAGCAGGGCCCACTCTTCCTGAGTGAAGTCTATGGCCACATCTTTGAAGGTCACTAACCTCTAAAAGATGGCAGTAATTTTGGTTCACACAGGAAACCTTACCAATGTCCTGTGTGTAAGGCTCAAAATTACAGTACTGAGGAAACAGAAATGGTGTACATTAAGCTCAAAATGTATTTAGAGTTCCAGCCAGATCACTCTCAATGCTGAACTGCCATCTACCTTAAAGATACATTCACAGACACATACAAACTCTGAATACACAAAAGGGAATTGTACAGGACTATCACATGACATGTAGTGTGAAATATACTTGGAAATTTCCCAATAAATTTTTAATTATGACTTCCTGATGCCAATTAGAAAACTTGTATTTGAGCATCGTAACTAAAACACTCATTTCAACCAAGTCCAAATAAATCTACAGACTCATCCTAAGGCAAGCTACATTCGTGATATGTCACTTTTACACAATGTGTATGGTTAGGTTATTCCCTGTATAGATGCCGCATATTCCTCTCATGTATAAAATCATTTGACAAAATCTGATATATTTTCACAGATCCAATCACCTAAAGTGTGAATTGTTTTCTAGCTATAGTCAATTCAGAGACCTATTATTCATTAAAACGACAGGGAGTTTGAGGACATATACCAAATTCTGTAAAACTGAAAGGTTTCGTAGAGAATATAGGATCAGTAGGTGCTGCCTCCCTCCATCAACTCTACATAACCAGGTGTCCATTATCATGTAGAAGAATAAATGGTCCCAGATCTTAAGCCTGGATCCACTGAGACTGTTGTGATGAAAGATGGCCCTAGACTATTTCTGCAGTAAGATAATCCCATTTCCAACTACTTCGGGGCCTAGAAACACCAGTTTAAATTTTCTCTTGTATCTTCATCTCATCTGTCTGTTAAAGAGTAAAAGAGGCCCCTTAATTGCTCCTGCTCTCTCCAAATCTTCAGAAAGTTTCATGGGTGCATTCATTTTTTTCTACCTTTTATACACCTCCTGACTGCACAGCTACAATTAAGGAAAACAATTCCCTAAACATTGTATGGTTTATAAAATTGGAGTAAAGTTGATTTACAAACATTGAAGATGGGCAATTGTGTTCAACTGAAATAAAAATTTTTTTCCTACTATTTCAAAATGTGAAAATATTCCAACAAAACATTAAGAAAATTAAAAATGGGGCAAATAAATAAATGATTTCTCATTTCCTTTTATTTAGTATACTTCTTTGTGCTTCTGGCAACAATGGAGAACCCTACACCCCAGCACCTGTAACAGTGCACTTATTGAATGCACCTGCTAAAACTTCAGTCTCCCTACTAACTTTAAATTTTATTCTTACTCACCTCTCTGAAGTCTGTTCACTGCATGCTTAAGCCAATTTCAGGCACTAACATGATCCATGAGTGCATTATTTCTCCAATGATGCCATGGGTTCAGTAAGAAAAATAACTATCTCTCATGACTTTTGAGAGTAGACAGCTGTAATGGAAGCCAGGACAAACTACTATAATGTTTGAGAGAAGATTATTTATTGATGGTCCCTGATTTACCACATCTATTGTAGAGTTTTGTAGGAATTTAAGTGAAACTGAGATCCTTGAATACATCGTGAATACAATTGGAATATCCATGCCAATAGGAGAAACATGACCATCTGATGGCAAGAGAGGTACAATTTTAGTTAAAGAATTCCTTACTCACCTGTGGTTGCATTGTCAATTGCTCAGCTGACAACTGTCTTACATTCAGTTTTCACCCACAACCAGAGAAGTATGATGTGAGCAAAGCAAAGCTAAGAATGGAGAAAAGAAGCCTTAAGATTCAAATCTTGACACAGTTTCCAGACTCAAACCCTTGGGTCAGGAATCCCAAACCCTTCACTTATCAGTAAACCTAAGCTCAATCAATAGGAACCTCAAGTGTGCTCCAAGAGAAACAGTGGTAGGACTTTCCTCTCCCAGGATCAAGGTGTCAGAGGTCTTGGTTTCTCTGGCTGATAAGATATCAATACCTTCATTGTACAGATAAGAACCTGAAAATCACTGAATTGTATTTATTACTTAATTAGCCCATGATGTTGACAGACTTTAGATCCCACCCCTTATTCTAAAACATAGGATTCCCTGACCATATCACATCTGGAATTAGGTCTCAACTACTAGATAAAACAGTCTGGAATGACTCATATATAATTATTCTTGGTTTATGTACTAGCATTGATTCTTGAACCAAAAAACTTAAGAATATATTTTATAGGATTCATCAATTCCAGGCCTTGAACAATTGGGAAGGATCAATGTCTTCCATCATGCAAACCTAGGCATAAAAATCCCCTATATCAGAACGGATGCAGGACATTATATATCCTGCCATAACCCACTGAATGAAATGGATATGTTAACTATAATTTATGCTGTGTAGCAATGCTCCAAAAAGTATTCATCAAATGCAATGAATGTACCACACTAATGAAGGAAGTCATTCTGTGGGAAAAGGGGGGGGGGGGGGGTGGCTGTAGGAAGTAGGGTATATGGGAACCTTTTTTTTTTTAATGTAACATTTTGTGTGATCTTTGTATCTTTAGAAAAAAAGATTTTAAAAAATGCCCTGCATCAAAAATAGAAGATGTATATCAGTCATAAGGTCATTGTCATCCTCCTTATAGGACTAAGAGGTGCAATACTCAGAAGATACAGAATAAAGGGATTTGGGAGAAAATCTATTTTAAACATCTGATATTTTAGTGAAATCTTGTCCTATATTAATCATCACTCCACCATCCCTATATTACATTATTTATGTAAGGTAAAGGACATATATACCCTAAGCTCTCCTCTAAAATATCACTAATAATTACATGCATTTCATGGATAAATAATGAGAAGATGTCACAAACAGAGTTAGGATTAACTCAGCCATTTACATCTCAAGGCCAAGAAAAATGATTATAATAAATGTGTTTGGAGTATGAAATATTTTAAAAATATAATCCTCACAATCCTACTGAAAAATGGACAACCTACCCATTTAGCAAATGTCATGAAGAGAGTTTCAAGAATATTTAGTAATATGATAAAATTACACGGCTAGAAAAAGACACAGCTAGAGTTTGATTTTTTCCTTTATGTTTCCCGATCTTAAATTCCTTAAAGTTACATGCCACACCCAGGTTTTACCTGGAAAGTCACCTCTCATTTCAATAATCAGAGTCCTCAACTTGTCAAAACTTTCTTTTCTAATAGTCTGTACACAGAATTACACTGCATGCACAGGGTTCTCCTGTCCCAGGAAACCAATGCAGTGAACCCACTTTCCAAACATCAGCTTCCACCTCACCTGTTTATTGTCCAGTGTAATCAGCACATACTCATTTCTGCATATGCTTCCTAAGAACACATCTGATGTTGCTGTATTTATCCCACCTGTCAATAAATACCTAGTTACCACCTCTACCCTCATAGGAGGGGACTCTAATTACTTTTCTTTCATTACTTCTTTGGACACAGCACATTACTAAACTACTGTTTCTGTCTATACATAGAGTCATGACTCCTAGCAACTTCAAATATATCTGATAAACTGATTAGGTAATTGATCATTCCTCCATGTACTATAATCACTTATAGTCCCATAGCTTTGAGACTCACATATTCTCACGTTTCATCACTTTTATTAATATAAGATTAATAATAATCAGATGAATGATATAATTTGACAAATCTCCTCAGCTAGGCATCATAATCTCTACAATGATTCCACCATTCATACCCATTAGTAATTGCTTCTCTCTCATTCAATGGTGATATTAAACCTGATTAAGACAAATGTCTCTAATTGAATTTCTGTCTTTCCTCTTTCTTCAGAAATTACCTGATTAAAATTGAATTCCTTAACACATACCACTCCCTCTTCTCACCTTTGGTTATCTCACCATTTAAATTCATTTTTTCTTTTCTGTAGTGAACACAAATGCCCATGGTAATAGTATTCTCACGCCTGTTCATCCTTCTGCAAACTGTACACTTTCCTAACACTACCTCAAATGAGGACTTACTAGGATTCCTGATTGACTCTTAAATAAATCATGCTACCATCTCCAATGAGCACCCCATGAATAAATCCACTGTTTGTGTCTCAGTCTATAACTTGGAAACAGAAAAGAATTGGAACTTTTTTCTCTAAACTTCTCTGTCTTCTCAGTCCCCTGAGTATATATAAACTATTCTAGTCACTCCTTCCTCTTGTGCTCTGCAGTGTACCTCAAACAATATTATTAAAACATCTCAAGACTCAATCATAGGCCCTTTCTATCCATATCTGTACAGTGCCATGACTATATCAGGTTTTCAATTGTTTCAATTGATTCCATTGTTGGCCGTAAAATTACAGCGTAGAGCTCTATTTTCATGAATATAGGCACAAAAATATCAACTATAACTCGACATTACCCCCACCCACCCAGATATGTATTAAATTCTTCTCTTCTAGAGGTTACTCTTGGATTAATCTGTATGTGTCAGTCAAGACATATAATTAAGGCCATGCCACTGAAACAAAATATTTTCCTTCAATTTAGGGAAATTTAAGTTACTAATCCATCAGACAGTCAAGGATTGAATTTGAAATCACCACCAGAAGCACACAAATTCCCTTAAGCCTAGATATCATTTCAGCACTGACCACTATAATACTCCTTCATTTCTGCCACAAGCCCTTCAAACACTTTCCAAATCAAAGGCATGTTCCTTCAGTCTCCCTTTTGCCATTTCCTCAGAGATCCCTTCAATGACTCCCAACCCAAGATAGTCTTTGACCTCCCTGGAGCCTGTATTACAATTCTATTATTCCTTCTGATCACACATATACTTTTCATTATATATGTATTTGCTTGTCTGCTCATTTGTCTGTCTCTCCCACTTGTCTAACTGCATAAAAATCTTCCCTGAATAGTAATATTAGATGAATTTCCTTTCAAAATTGCTAAAGAATTATAAATCCATAGTAATTGCATTTGCACAATCACTTAGGCTGACCTTCAATGGCATGGCCCAAATGCCTGCACACTAATAAAAGAGATATTAAAAACAACAAAATTTTGACACAAAAAATGAAGACTCTCCTGCGTAGTTAAATTTTTCTTCCTTACTCACCAAAGTGTGGACAGAGAAGGCATTCATCCAAGTCTTAATGAGGCTGCTTTTACCACACTCTGGAGTTCAGAGTCCTTTTCTCAGTAGGGAAAAAACAGCATTTCAATGGTGGATTCCCTTTTTACACAGCTAATAATCTCATCAGACCTATAATCCAAAAGACACACCTTATTTAACTCAGATGACAATCAAGATAAATCTAATCAAAGCATGCCTTCTTTACAACAATCCTTATCCACAAATTAGATAAATCATGGAGACGTTATTAAGCAAAACAGATTGTATCATTCATTTCATTCTAAAAGTTTCAAAATCAACCTTCTATTCTTTTCCAAGAGTCCTCACAACTTTAGGAATTTTAGGAATTTTGGCTGTGCTAAGCAATTACTCTATACCATCTATAGCAAGAAAATTCCAATGAATCTCTATTTCTAAGAGGAGTTGTAATCTAACAAAATTTCCTCTGTTGTAAACAACGTGACTCTTTTACTAGAGTCACACTTCTAAAACTGAAAGTTGTAATCTTTATTTTGTAGCATGCATTTTTGCAATTACTCCACTTTCACAGTTTTCTTATATTTCCCTATGTATTTTCAGCCTAATTACCCAAAAATATTCTCGAGGCAAGTGATAATCTCTTTTTTTTCATAAAAGTGTATATGTTGGAGGTCAACTCTGACCTATCCAAGGGCATTTGGTCCTACTAGCAACTAAAACAGAGTCTGGCTCTGTTACTGGATGTTGTCTAGGTTCTTGGCTATGCTGCAGAAATGAATTTCAAGACAATGCCGGGTGAATTAGGCCAGTAATTTATTTAGGCAGGGAAGGAAGAGAATTGGGAGAAAGTAACAGATCAGGTGTCCCAGGTGGAGCTAAAGGGGCTGAAAAACGACCAAGAGGGCTGATTTACAAGCTATAACTTCCCATGATACCTTAAGCAGGGGAAAGGCAGCTGGAGTCTGGGTCCAGAGGCAAGCAAGCATGAGAGAGCAAGAGATCTGGTTCAAGCCTTCTGTCTGGCTTTTGAAATGTTAATGATCCCACCTCTTTGCTAATGGAAGGGGAAGAGTTCCAGCTGTTTACTGTTTTGATTGCTTATTTCCCCCATCAATCTCCCAGGAGGGCCCAATGATAAAGTCCTTAGGGAATATCTGGGGCTTCTCCTGGCTTCCAGAGGAAGTCTTCTTCTGAGTGGCAGAATCACAGGGAGGGTCTTCCAGCAACCATCTTGGGGTTGCTGATGTCCACAGGCACTTCTTGCCAGGTTCCAGATTCATCTATTGATTCCCTATCTTACTAGCCTGCTTCAGCTCTATAGGGTTTGACACTTTAGAGGGGACAGTGCAAGGTTACTTTTATTCATTTCTGCATAGAGAAAATCTCTGGTTGAAAAACGAATAGTTTGAATGAAGACTAGCTCCAATGTTTCTTTACTGAGCCACTGGGGGACAAGTAAATTCACTCCAGCAGGTTTGGATAATTAAAGAAGAACATTATTTTCAAAATGTGATGAGTCCATCTACGTTACTTATGGGAATATCAGTGTAGACTCTATGTTCTGGTCTGGGACTCAGGTGTGAAATCTGGACTGAGTTTTAGAAGATCTACAAACACAGATAATAAATGTGAACAAATGGAGGAATTTGTCTAGGTGAAAAGGGAGGAGTAAAGGAAGGGCTGGAAATGAGTTTGGAGGAGTTTCAACATTTAATGTTTAAGAGGGGGGGCAGAAACAGAGTGTTTTGACCTAGACGTCCAAGATAGAGATAAATTACCAAAGGATTTTGTTGAAGAATCAAGTAATTTGAAGAGGCATTCAGTGAATTCATTGAGATAATGGTAGCCAACCCCTCAAAGATAGTGGATTTAAGTGGAGAAGGTGTAAACCATGTCAGGGAGCACTGAGGAGAGAACAGGAGGGACATGATGATAAACCACTAATTGCTGGTCTTTGAAAAAGGTTGGCCTCAACTGGCAAGAGTGTTGAAACACCCTGGGAAGTAAAACCCAAACCAATAAAATTTAAGTATTTTAACATAGTACTTCCATAGATACAATGTATGGAAATGACAGTAAATGGTAACGGGGTAAGGCCAGCTCACAATTCATTGTTTGGAGAACACCTCAGAATCCAAAATACAGATGGGATACCGAGGTCAACTCAAATCTGATGCAGGCTCCTCAGAAAAGTCACTCTTTTCTCTTCTCCCAAGTTCTGAACTGTTTAGCTTTTTATAAGAGAAAATGCAACCTCTATTTGTATTCCCTTTCCATAGAGAAAACATTTAGTAAACCTAATGAGTGATCCATTCCAGAGAAAAACCCTGATTTCACAGATTGCACAGTTACTGGAAGTAATCTGGGTTGCATTCTGTTAGACACATCCTGTTCATCTTGACTGGATTTACAAGACAAAAAGTTAAAATCCTCCTCTAGTGCTGGAGAACAAAGAGAATAAACCATTGAGAAGGATGGTTAAATGTCTAATTTACAAATATTTACACATCAGTCTTTCTAACAGGAAATATTCAAAGTTCTGGGAATCAGAAAACTGGGTATATATGGACAAAGAGCTAGAATCCCCTGGAAGAAGACTGGGATTAAAAATAAGGTGAAGATAAGGACATATGAAATGTTTTGATGGAGAGCATTGTGACAAACATGAAACAGGTCACTGAGATGAAGCATGGAGGAGGGGAGTATTGGGGCAGACACCATATAGTATTCCCTAAGAGATGTTAAAATGTTACCAACTCTCCTAAGATTAAATGACAAGTCTATTTTATAACTTCATTTTTGTAGGGCAACAATTATAACTTAAATACCGACCACCAAGTACTCCATACATGTATGGGTTTTCTTAGTAAGAATTTGAATTTTTAATTGGGTGGTATTGAAGGATTTCTCTTTTATTAACGCCCTAATTTTAGTGGATTTAAAATATCTGAATATACCTGCAAATATCACTACAGAAACCCTGTGTAAGAAAGGACTTCCAAGGAAGAGGGCAGAGTAGAGAGCTACAGGACTCATTCCTCTTCCAGAAACAGCTAATGGTCAGGCAAAACTAAAACAACTGTTCTGGGATCCAGAGGCCAGAGGAACACTGTCCATATCTGAGGAACAGCAGGACAAAGAGACAGAGATTGTCGTTATTAAAAAAAAAAAAAGGAGCGTCCACCTACCATGTAGGAGGTTCAAGGGTTCGATACCCAGGGCTTCCTAGCCCGTGTGGTGAGCTGGCCCACGTGCACTGCTGCTGCGCGCAAGAAGTGCCGGCCCACGCAGGGGTGCCCCCTGCGCAAGGAGTGGCCCCCGTGCAAGGAGAGCTGCCCCGCACGAACCCACAGCCCGCCCAGGTGTGGTGCTGCACACATGGAGAGCTTATGCAGCAAGATGACAACAACAAAGAGACATAGATCCCCAGTGCTGCCTGATGAAAATACAAGTGGACACAGAATACACAGCGAATGGACACAGAGAGCAGAAAATGAGGGGGGTATAAGTAAAAAAACCTTAAAAAAATGTGGATAACACCCTGCCAAAGCCGATGGCACACATCCTGCCCACTCAGTGTGAGCAGCCTTGTTGCACCATAACCTGAAATCTGCCCACTTCCCTAGTAACAGCTAATGGCACAGGACCACAAGTCCGCCCACAAGCTTCTGCCGATCCCCAGCCGCCCCATAGCCCTCACTCCTCCTGCTCTACCCCACCCTCCTCATTCTCTATATAACCCACTGCACTTCCTTAATAAAACGGACTTGCGCACAGACCTGGTCTCCGCGGCTTTCTTCCTCCCCTTGCCGTGCGTCCTCCACACCTGAGAGCCCCTCTGAGGCTGTCTGCCGCAGCCTCAGATGCCGCTGCAGTCTAGCCTGACCCCTCCAGACCTCCCCGTCAGCGTCGGGGTTAAACAAACCCCAGCCGCAACTGGCGCCCAACGTGATAGCAGTTCAAGTCCGGTCCGGCGTGACCGCTGCCTCACCCTCGTGGGATCTCGCTCCCACCCCTTCGCCGCGCTCTCAAGGTAAGGACCCCCGTTATCGGCCCCCGGCAGAAAAATGGGCAGGCATCTATCTTCCCGCCAAGCACCGCAAGTCAGAGCGCTTGCTGGCCTCCTAGACACTAATGGCGTTAGGGTTTCCCTCCGCCACCTGCAAAAGTACTGGGATCTCCTCCTGCCTTTCAATCCGTGGCTGGCCACCTGCCACCTTTGGAGCCCAGACACTTACTCACGTCTCATTGACCGCGTCACCTTCTCTATGGAGCATGATGGCAGGTCGTTTCCCCCTGGCCTCCTGCCCACACTCGTGGCCATCCGTGCCTGCCTCCTTGGCGCGCCTGCCCCGAAAGACGCTTACCAGGTTTCCGCCGGGGCTGCTGCGCGGCCGCTCGACTGCGACCCTGATAAGGGGGACACTCTCGACTCAGATACTGAGTCCTTATCTAGTCAGCTCAATGCCGACCTTGAGCTCCATCCTCTTCGGGATGACCATTATCAGGATGGCGAGCTTCCTCCTTCTTCTCTGCCCGAAAAGGGGAAGTTCCCGCCCGGTCGCCAAGATGGTGAACTTCCTCCTTTTTCTCTGCCTGAAAGGGAGAAGTTCCCACCTGGCCACCAAGATGGCACACTTCCTCCTTCTTCCTCGCCTGAAGGGGGGAAGTATGGGCCCTCGGGCGGAAACCCCGCCTCTCTTTACCCGCCTCTTCCGGCCACTCCGCCATCTTGGCGCAGGCCAGAAAGAGAGCCTCCGCCATCTTATAAATCACCGGAAGCCTTGCCGCGGACATTTTGTCCGCCGGAAACTGCTCCGCAGCCATCTTGTCCGCCATCATGGCGCGGACCGGAAGGAGAGCCCCCGCCATCTTGTCTGCAACAGGGAACTCCTCTACACCCATCTTGCCCCTCTCGGACAACATGGCCGCCACCTCCTCTTTCATCGGCCACTCCGCCAGCCCCAACGTCCATGCCTTGGACTGGTTCAGACACATGGCTGGGCCACTCTAGCCCACCCATGACAGGGACCGCCCCTCAACCTCTACCCCCTAAAACCTGCACCCACTCAGGCGCATCCCCAACAATGGCTCCCCTTCACCACTGATGAGATTAAGAACCTCAGACGCGCAGTTAAGGAAGACGGTGTTGGAAGTCCTTATGCACAGCAGCTGCTCGAGGAGCTTGGGGCTCAACTCGTCATCCCCTACAATTGGATCTCGCTTGCCCGGGCCATCCTGGCCCCGGGACAGTTCGTCGAATGGAGAAGCCACTTCCAGGTAGAGGCTGAGAGGCGCGTCGCTGAGAATGCCAATGCGGGTATCCAGGACCCCCCGGAGGCATACACTGGCATCAGTACTTTCACCGACCCTGTACAATACCGCAATGCACCCCCTGGTTTTTGGCTCCGGCTTAGAGAACTGGCCCTGCAATCCTTCCGCAATCTCTCCACCACGAGACCTCAAAAGCTCATCCAAATGACCCAGGGCAAAGACGAAGATTTCGCTACCTTTGTCGCCCGCGTCATCGAGGCCTGCAACGCAAGGTCCGCGGAGAGGAGGCCCAGGTTGCTCTCGCCAAAGATCTCATCGTCGAGGGATGCCTCGATGCTTGCCGGCAAATCATCCTCACCATGAGGGATAAAGGCGTCCATGACTGGGTCTTGGCTTGCCGCAACCTTGACCCGCAGGCCACTAGCCTCGCCAAAGCCATCGCCACGGCCCTAGCCGTTTCTTCCGGATGCTTCAGGTGCGGTGAGACAGGCCACTTTGCCCGAGACTGCCCACAACCGCAGACCGGGAGACCACCCCTCCCAGCGTCCGGCAGCTGCCCTCCATCCCGCCCGAGAGGGCCTCCCACCCCATGCCCTCGATGCGGAAAAGGATATCATTGGGCCCGCGACTGCCGCTCCGCTCAAGGCCCTCACCAACCTTTAAACTCCCAGCGGGGCAAGCCTCAGCCCCGCCCCCAAGAGGCCACCCACCAGAGAGCCCCCAAGCCTTGATGTGGATGGTTCCCATCAGGAGCGCCTCCAAGCCTGTCATGGAGCTCAAAATCGAAGGGCAATGGTTAGAGGGACTCCTCGACTCTGGTGCTGAAGTCTCCTGCATTCCCTTTGAAATCGCCGCCTTCAACCACTGGGCTCTTGAGCAGGGGCCTCAGGTAACTGGGGCCATAGGCTCTGCCGAGTCCTGGAGATGCGCCACTCCTATCAAATGGGAGGACCGAGAGGGCTGGCACGGTCGCTTCCACCCCCTCATCCTCTCCACCGTTGGCGGCATTCTCTGGGGAAGAGACATCCTCAGCCAAACGGGAGCCATCCTAACTACCGAAGCCCTTTCGCTCAATCTGCCCCCCCCTTGTAGGGGCCACTGCTCCCATCACAACGCCTGACCCTATCCCTCTGGAATGGGACACAGAGGAGCCCATCTGGGTCGAGCAGTGGCCCTTGCCAGCCTACAAACTGCAAGCCCTCTCTGCTCTCGTCGAGGAGCAATTACAGGCAGGGCACATTGAGTCATCCACCAGTCCCTATAATTCGCGTATCTTCGTAATCAGCAAGAAAGGCACCGGTAAATACCGCCTTCTCCACGACCTGCGTGAGATCAACAAGCACATCAAGCCAATGGGGTCACCTCAACCAGGATGCCCGCATCCCACTGCAGTCCCGCAGCATATGCATGCGGCAATCATCGACATCAAGGACTGCTTTTTCTCCATCCCTCTCCATCCACGAGACTGCCCGCGGTTCGCCTTCACTGTGCCACACACGAACCATCGAGGTGCAGCACAGCGTTACCAGTGGAGAGTCCTCCCACAAGGGATGCGTAACAGCCCAGCTATCTGCCAGCTTTACGTCAACCGCGCTGTCGATCCATTGCGCAAGAAGACCCACAGACGTGCCCACATCATCCATTACATGGATGACCTTCTCCTTGCCGCCAAGGATCCTCGTGAACTGGAAACTCTCGTCACAGAACTTCTCTGCAATCTCTCACAGATCGGGCTCACTGTTCAGCCCGACAAAGTGTGCCTTCGGACCCCCTTTCAATTTTTGGGGTTCCACTTTCACCACTATGTCAAGCCAGTGGCGCCAAAGCTTCAAATCGCATGCAAAATGTCTCTGACAGAGCTACAGCAGCTCTGCGGCCAAATCAATTGGCTGCGATCAGCGCTCCCCATCACGACGGCCCAGCTGCAGCCTCTCTTCGAGCTCCTCCAAACAAAAGATCTTCCCGCCGATGTGGTCACCCGCTCCATCACCATTACCCCAGCTGCACGAGCAGCCGTGCAAGATGTCAACGATGCTCTTCAGGCCTGCCGCCTCGAGCGCTACACCCTAGGACTGCCAATCCTCGCATTGGTTCTTCCCATGCCAGTAACGCCCACTGGACTCCTCTGGCAAGACGGGCCACTGCTCTGGCTACACACTTCCAAGAGTAAGGTCCCAAAAATCTGCCCCTTCACAAGGGCATGGATCGCCCTCGCCTCCGACCTTGTGGGGCTATGTGTGCATACCTACGGAGTTCCTTCTTCCATAATCGTCTGGCCCTTTGACGCCAAGGCTACTACCAACCTGCTCATCCACGACGTGGACATGCAAGTGCTCGCTGAAACCTTCAGGGGCTCTTTCGACAACCACTATCCTCATCACCGGCTTCTCCAAGGCCTCCCACGGCTCCCATTCTCCACCCCGTTCCATCCGCTGCCGACCAGGAAACCTCTTCCACATGTGACAGCCGCCTTTACAGACGCCTCGAAGACCTCCTATGCCACTGTCATCTATACACCAGGCTCTTCAACACCGAGAACCCTTGTGTTCACAAACGCGTTCTCTGTCCAAGTCGGAGAACTGCTCACAGTCGCTGTTGCTCTGCACACCTGCCCCAACCAGCCGCTCAATATCTTCACAGACAGTTTATACACTCTGCAGGTGTGCCATGCCTTGCCTCTTGCCACCTTCTTCCCTACAGATACAGCCATCGATAGGGCGCTTCAATTCCTCCAGCACCAATTAGAAGCCAGAGACCGCCCTTGGTTCATCACTCACATCAGAAGTCACAGCGGCCTCCCAGGCCCACTGACCGCTGGGAACCAGGCCGCAGACTGCGCTGTTCAGCCCTCACCAACTCGAACAGTGCCGGCGCAGGATGCCACGCTGGCCCCCCGCAGCATGCCCTGCACTTGCCAGCCACAGCACACCATGCCCCTCAACCAAAGCGTGCCTTGGCCATTGTATCTTGGAGACACTGTCAACCAGGCCAAGCTGCTGCACGTGCAGTTTCACTTCTCGGCACGCTCAATCCATCGACTCTTTCCAAATCTTCCCATAGAAACTTGCAAACATCTCGTGCGTTCCTGCCACACCTGCGCGCCTCTCCTACCCCTTGGCCCACTGCAGCCGCAAGGTGTCAACCCTCGAGGCCTCCGCCCAAATTCTAGATGGCAAATGGACGTCACCCATGTTAACTCATTCGGGCGACTCAAGTTCCTGCATGTTGCCGTCGACACCTTCTCACACATGTGCTTCGCGCTGCCCCTCCCAGGAGAGACAACCAAGCACGCCATCCGCGCGCTGTGCCAAGCCATTCTTTTTATGGGTGTTCCTTGGGACCTAAAAATGGACAATGGCCCTGCCTATCGGAGCTCCACCTTCGCTGCCTTTCTGCAAATGTACAAGATTACACATCATTTCGGGGTTCCTTATAACCCCCAGGGGCAAGGCACAGTCGAGCGCGTCAACCAACAACTCAAGTTCCTCATCCACAAAGAACAGGATGAAGCCCCACTGAAGCCACCAGGAGACGTCATCACCTCCTGCCTGATCCACCTCAACCTGCTCTCCTTTGATAAAGAGGGACTATCGCCCACTCATAAGCATTGGGGCCCCATGTGGCGTCCCACCCAAGCCCCTCTTGTCCATTGGAAAGACCCCCAAACTAACCGCTGGCAACGACCAGCCCCCCTTCTCGCCCAGGGGAGAGGTTTTGCTTGTGTCTTTCCAGATTCTGAGCCGCAGCCCCTGTGGATCCCAGCTCGTCTGATCCGTCCTGCCACAGTGCCTGCGACGGACCGCACCCCTTCACCCAACGATCTGGCACCCTTCACTGCCGTCCGACGCACGCCGGCGCCAGCACCTCCAGAGAACGCTGTGCCTGCGCCATCAAGCAATGGTCCACCACCGAGCATCCCCTCTTCGTTCGCCCCCCGAGACAACTACGCCATGGAGCAGAGGACTGAAGCTCGTCTGTACCCAGTCCTTCTCCTCCTCATTCCTCTTCTCCCGCCTACCTTCTCCAACCCCTCGCACCAACCCTTCAACTGGACGCTCACCCTCTGGCAGCAGGAAAAGCTCCTCGCTGTAAATGTCACTGCAGGCGCTCCTTCCTTCACCGTGCACATCTGTAATCTCACCAACCTAGCTTACATGTCCAGTTATAGCAGTGCCTTCGATAGCTGCTCTCTTCATTGCTATACTTCACCCCCATCGCGCCGCAGCAGGCGTACCCCTGCAGCCACGTATGGTGCGGGCCTCACCAAAAAGTGCCTTGGCCCCAATGGTAACCATTTCTCAGGTTTCTACATCTGTCCATCCACCGCCAGAGGATGCCATGACCCTGCACACTATTACTGCCCTTTCTGGGGGTGCGAGACCATCGCCTACGGATGGTCCGGTACCCCTAACAAAGACCCCTATATTAAGCTCATCCACAGCAGCACAAACTGGCGCTCCATCACCATACGAGTCAAAAATCCCCTAGATCCAGTCTGGCTGTCTGGCTGCACATGGGGAGTCCGCCTGTATGCAACCGGCTACGACTACGGCGCCTTTATCATTATAAAAAAGGAGCCAATTCCCACACGTTCCATCCCAGTGGGCCCAAATCAGGTTCTCAATCCTCCACAGGCACAGCCTCCCTCTCCGCCCCGCTCCCCCTCACCCTCTCCCTCGCCCAGCACCCCCCTCGCTACTGACCCCCTTAGCTCCCACAACCCCAAGCCTCGCTTACCCCCTACTCAGTATTCTAGCCCTCTCATTAACCTAATCAGAGCCTCCTACATCTCTCTGAATATCTCCCACCCCAACCTAACTGCGAACTGCTGGCTTTGTCTCTCTCCCTCTCTTCCTCTATATGAGCCCGTCGCCACTAACCTCGCCTTCAGTGAATCCTCTGGACATAATCCTGCTGAATGCAATTGGAACACCTCTTCTATCCCCTTAACCTTTCAATCTGTTTCCTCCACAGGGCGCTGTGTTCATTCTCGTCAAGGTCCCCATCCCCTCCTAAATGCCTGCTCCAACTACTCCTCTCCCAACGCTTCCGCCAAATTCTTAATCCCTCATAACACCTCCCAATGGCTTTGCACCTCCACCGGACTAACCCCCTGCCTCAACGTCGCTACCCTCAACGCCACCAATGAAACCTGTCTACTCATTCTCCTAGCCCCTCGAGTCCTTTTCCACAATGACGAAGAGTTCTTCTCCGCCCTTCAGAGTCACAAACTCCCTGCTCACCTCCAGAAGAGAGAACCCTTCACCATCCTCACAGTTGCTATCCTTCTAGGTCTCGCCGGGGCAGGCACGGGAATCGCCGCTCTTACCACACAATCCTCTTCCCTTTCCTCCCTCAGGCAAGCTGTCGACAGTGATATCTCCCACCTCCAAGTCGCTATCTCCCATCTTAAAAACTCTCTCAATTCCCTTTCTGAGGTAGTTCTCCAAAACCGCAGGGGCCTTGACCTTCTTCTCAAGGAGGGAGGCCTTTGTGCCGCCCTTGGAGAAGAGTGCTGTATATACGCTAATTCTACTGGCCTTGCCGAGGACAGCCTAAGAAAGGTCCAAGAAGGACTAGAGCGGCGCCAAAAAGAGCGTGAAGCCGCTAACTATTTTTCCGGAGTCTTCCATACCCTCCTCCCATACCTCCTCCCCTTCCTAGGCCCGCTAATAATAATTCTCCTAGCTCTTACCATAGGGCCCTGGGCTGTCAAGAAGATCATCCAGCTCGCCAAGGACCAAACCAATGTAATCCTCATGTCCTTCGTGCGCATCCAGTACCATCAGCTCGCCACTGAAGACAGCCCCCCCAACGAGCCCTGCTCAGCCTGCCCCAAGAAGAAATCAAGGACAACCCAACACCTAAAAACCCCGCAATGCATCCCATTGCTCCCCCAGCCCACGCGTTCCCCACCTTAACAGCCAACTTTGCTCCCCTCCCCAGCCGCCGCCACCCTAGAACTGCTTAACAATCAATAGGGAGCAGGGGGCAGGGCAGGCCCGAGTCTGAATGGCAAGCATAGCCGCACCTAGTGGGGGAAGTGCACAGCCCACCACTCACGTGTAGCACAGCTGGTCTGTTCTGCTTGCCTGCCACTCTTTGGACCTGCCACTCACCCCCTGTTAGTGGCCAATATAGCCAGCACACGTCCATAAGTACACACCCAAGCAAACCTCTCACCTATACCCCCCCCAATAAAAAAGAGAAAAAGGGGCAAATGTTGCACCATAACCTGAAATCTGCCCACTTCTCTAGTAACAGCTAACGGCACAAGACCACAAGTCCACCCACAAGCTTCTGCCGATCCCCAGCCGCCCCGTAGCCCTCACTCCTCCTGCTCTACCCCACCCTCCTCATTCTCTATATAACCCACTGCACTTCCTTAATAAAATGGACTTGCGCACAGACCTGGTCTCCGCGGCTTTCTTCCTCCCCTTGCCGTGCGTCCTCCACACCTGAGAGCTCCTCTGAGGCTGTCTGCCGCAGCCTCAGACACCGGTGCGGTCTAGCCTGACCCCTCCAGACCCCCCCGTCAGCGTCAGGGTTAAACAAACCCCAGCCGCACAGCCTAAAGTCTCAGCATGGCTGACTGCTATGGACTGAAAGGGATGTAGATGCCATCCTCCCTAAGAATAGGGGATGGCAATGACCAAAAACTGAGAATAGCTTTTTTTTAAATAATTTTTTTGGGGGAATTACCAAAGATTGAACCCAGGACCTTATACATGGGAAGCAGGTGCTCAAACACTGAGCTAAACCTGCTACCCCATGATAACAGCTTTTGATTGGCAAACTTAGACCACTGTGCCCAAGCTCTGAAACACTATTTTAGTCTGCCCTGGACTGGGACCACAGTAGCTACTGTTTCATCTTCAATCCTATACGCACTAGGAATGTAGCTGAAGGTTTAAAGACTCACAGGCTTCTCTGAGCTCCAGGGAACATTTTGCCAAAGAGTACCATCTGCTCTTCAGGCCAGGAAAGCACAGCCTTGGTAAGCTGACCAGAGGAGCATAGGGCATCTTCCCTGACTCATTCCCTGAGGCCCTTTGGAACTGGTCTGCACCCGTTCCTGGGTCTTCCTGTTTGTAGTATGGCTTGAAATTTGTTGCTGATGCCTAGTCGTCTGAATATGTTGGTGAATTGACTCTTATGGCCAACTGCTCTCTCTTGCCTATTTTTTTCAGGGCTCTTCTTTGATATTTGGTGCAACTTATTTTAAGTTTTTAAAATTTCCCAGTTTAAGTTATCAAAATTGGGCCATGGGCTCTCTAATGGGGCATAGATTTTCTCCCAGGATTTCCAGTAGAGAGAGCCTTAAGAGCGTTTTTCTCCATGCAATTTCCACACCAGTCAGCAGATGCCGGGTTAGGGGCGCTTTCCACCAAGGTCTGTTTCTTTCAATCTCTGCCTTCTAGTGTTTTAGGCTGGCCAGAGCCAAGATTCAAAGTGGGCTCTGCTGGCTGAGTTCACGGAAGAGAAGGCCTCACTATTCCACCTCTTTTCCTTCGTAACAACTGACATGCAGGAAGACGTACATTCCCCTCTCAGTTGGCTGCAGTGAGCCAGGGGTTTTATTCTGGCTTAATATCTTGGGGGTGGGTGTTCAGAGTCCCTCCCAGCCTCTTTGGGGTTTTGGCAAGTCATATTTGTGTTTCCGGTTCTTCTTCTCTGTCTCTCACCCACCTGGTAGTTCTGTAGCACTGTCCTAGTCTGCTGACCCCCAAAGCAGGTCTCGGAGGCGGCTTTGGCCCTTTCTCTATTGTTTTTGTGAAAGAGTTGAACCCCACCTGACTACTGATGCTGGATTAGTCAGCCAAAGAGGTGCTAATGCAAACTACAGGAATTCTGTTGGCTTTTATAAAAGGTATTTACTTGGGGTAGTGACGGGTAAGACTCTCGAGAGGAGGGCAACCTAAGACAGGCATGGTCACCTCGACTAAAACAAAAAGGGGGAAATGGTGGAAACTGAGGTATAGTGGTCTCACAAGGAGCGACATGCTGTTTACATGGCTACACTTGCAACCTAAAGAATGCAGCAGTTAAGAGTTTTGAGCAAATAGGATGAAGCTGTTAAAGGCTGAAAAAAAAGATGAGCATATACACTTTGTAGTTAAATAGAACACTTAGACTTTGTACCTTGAGATAAGATTTTTTAAGTTCCTTAGATCATGAATAATGCTAATAGTTAACTGCATGTTGCTGCTTGTTCTTACGTAGACTGGGATATATAGAGAGCCCCTTGTAAATAATAAAGTAGTCTGATGAGTCTTTACTCGCAGATCCCCTGATCCCAGCTCTCTCTTTGTTTCATTCTCTCTTTCTCTTTGCCTTCATTCCCAATACCCTTCAGGCCCAAATCTCCAACAGGGTAGAAACTTACAGTCACAAGGACATAAATCATAAGTTACTTCCCTCACCAAAGTGAGGGAACATGATGGCTGCCGGTCTCTGCGAGCGTTCAGCCTTCCCCTTCCTCTTAAGGCTAGGTGGTCCCAGTTTCTTCTGGTCTCAGCTGTAGGCTGGTATAAAGCTTGTCTCTCTCCCCGGGGCTCAGTTCTTTCAGGGCTCAGCTGCTCTGGTCTCTCCACAGGGTCAGCTGTGGACTATCAGGCTCTCTCTCTTCCCAGTGCATCTGCTGTGTCTATAAAGCCAGCTTTATTCCTCCCTGTTCTTCTCCTGTGTGTTTACTTCCCACGGTTCCAGCATCAAAATTTCAACTCTCTCTTCTGTAGTATCGTATTCTCTTTAAGTCCCCGCCCCCTTGGTCCTACTGATGTAGCAAATCAAAGCCTTCATCATAATTTAATCAAGTGAAACCTCTGAATTTAATACAATCTAATATGCCCAGAGGAACAGACCAGTTTACAAACACAGTCCAATATCTATTTTTGGAATTCGTAAACAATGCCAAACTGCCACAGATACCATCTTCCAGCAACTCAACATTGAATGTTAATGGCTTGAGCTGTCCAATCAAAAGACACAAACTGATAGAATGGACAAAAAAAAAAAATTACTGTCTAATATGCTGTGTATAAGAGACACATCTCAGCCATAAGGACACAACCAGGTTAACAGTGAAAGTTTAGAAAAAGATATGCTATGCAAAAAGTAACCTATAATGAGTTGAAGTAGTAATACTAATATTGGGAAAAATAGATTTTAAATGCAAAACTGTTATAAGGGATAAGGAAGGTCAATATATATTAATAAAAGGGACAATTCACCAAGAAGAAATAACTATACTAAATATTTATGCACCTAAGCCAAGTGCCTCAAGATACATGAGGTACACACTGATAAAACTGAAGGAAGAAATAGATTCTCTAAAATAATACTTGAAGACTTCAATGTACCATTGTCAGTACTGGACAGAACAACTGGAAAAAACAAATGAAAAGAGAGCTTGAATAATATGATACATGAACTAGACCTAACAGACATCTATAGAGCACTGTACCCCAAAACAGCAGGATACACATACTTTTCAAGCATTCATGGATCCTTTTCCAGGTAGACCAAACATCAGGTCACAAGACAAGATTCAATAAACTTTGGAAGTGTGAAATTATACAAAACACTCTGAATATAACAGAATGAAGCTGGAAATCAATAATGGATGGAAAAGGAAAATTCATAAATACATGGAGAGTAAACAACACACTCTTAAACAATCGGTAGGTCAAAGAAGAAATTGCAAGAGAATTCAGAAAATATCTTGAGATGAATGAAAATGAGAACACAACATATTAAGACCTTTGGGATACTGCAAAGGCAGTGTTGAGAGAAATGTATAGCCCTGAAAGCTACATTAAAAAAGAAGAGCAACCTAAAATTCAAGATCTAACTGTACACCTGCAGGAAGCAGAAAAAGAACAGTAAACTAATCCCAAACCAAGCTGAAGGAAATAAATAGTAAAGATCTGAGCAGAAATGAATGAATTTGAGAACAAAAAAACAAAAAATAGAAAATAAACAAAACCAAAATTTGGTTCTTTTTGGAGATAAAATCAACAAATTCTTAGCTAGACTGACAAAGAAAAAAAGAGATGACACAAATTTTAAAAATCAGAAATAAGATGGGTGACACTACCAGGGACCTCAGAGAAATAAGAGAGGCCATCAGACCATACTATAAACAACTGTATGCCAAAAAACTAGACAACGTTGACAAAACAGACAGATTACTGGAAACACACATGAATTAGGGTTCTCTAGAAACAGAATCAACAGGAGATATCTGTCAATAGTAAGAGATTTTATGAGTCTCTCATGTGACTTTGGTCCAGGTTCCACAGGCAGGCTGCAACCAGGGGCTCTGATGAAAGTCCAGTGAAGATCTTGATGAGATTTGGGAGACAATGGTTGTCCAAAGACGAGCTGAGAAATTCTCACTCGATGCTGGAATCACTTCCCCTTCTAAGGCATTCAACTGATTGGATAAAGCATCACTCATTGCTGATGGCAATCTCCCTGATTGATGTAACTGTAATCAGCTATCTCTGATTTACCACTGCAGTGAAGTAAATGGTGACTGAAGTCCATAAATGCCCTTGTAATTAAAATTAGCCCAGTGCTTGTGTGACCAAACAACTGGGCACAATTAACCTGGTGACACATTAGCCTAACCATCACAATATGAAACAACTACTCTGACCCTAGAAGAAATAAAAGACCTCAACGAACTATTCATATGTGAAGAAATTGAAACAGCCATTGAAAACCTCCCAAAGATGAAAAGCCCATGACCAGATGGCTTCACAGTTAATTCTACCAATCATTCAAAGGCAATCTTATATAATATTGCTCAAATTCTTCCAAAAAATTGAACAGGAAAAAATGCTACCAAACTCATTCTATGAAGCCAATATCACCCTAATATCAAAACCAGATAAGATAGTATAACAAATAAAAAGATAAACAATCCATTTAAAAAATGGGAAAAAGATTTAAACAGACACTTCTCCAAAGAAGAAATACAAATGGCTAAAAAGCACATGAAAAAATGCTCCAAATCTCTAGCTATCAGGGAAATGGAAATCAAAACTACAATGAGATACCATCTTACTCCCATAAGATTGGCAGCTATGAAAAAAACAGAAGAATACAAATGCTGGAGAGGATGTTAAGAAAGGGGAACACTCATCCATTGCTGGTGGGAATGCAGAAGGATCCAACCATTCTGGAGGACAGTTTGGCGGTTTCTCAAAAAACTAACCATAGATTTGCCATATGACCCAGCAATACCACTGCTGGGTATATACCCAGCAGAACTGAAAACAAGGACACAAACCGATATATGTACACCAGTGTTCATAGCAGCATTGTTCACTATCGCCAAAAGTTGGAATCAACCCAAATGCCCATCAACAGATGAGTGGATCAATAAAATGTGGTATATACACACAATGGAATACTACTTGGCTGTAAGAACAAATACACTACAAACACACGTGATAACATGGATGAATCTTGAGAATCTTATGTTGAGTGAAGCAACCCAGGCATTGAAGGACAAATACTACATGAACTCAATGATATGAAATAAGAAAACTGCCTCAGAGAGCTAGAGACTGAACGATAGGCTTACAGGAAATCGGGGGGTGGAGGAAGGATGTGAGCCGACATCTGCAGGGGTGGAATTTATGATGAGCTGGCGGTAAGTATGAACACAAGAGATAAAATGGGGGTAAGGGGTTGCCTTTGGGTGGGGCTTTGCGGGTTTGAGGGGGGCTGGGGAATGGGCGGATGGGCAATATTGCCCAAAAGTGGGGGGAGGGAGGGGTAGCATACGAACATAGGAGAGTGTCAGGTATTGGTCAAGAGTAAAATGCTGAGAAAATCATATCAAAATATAATTAAGAGGGTTGCCTGTTTAGGATGCTCGGAGGGGATGGTCGGATGTGAGACGGGCTCCTGGGGATGTCTGAATGCTCATTTTGCCAGAGTGGGTGGTACCATTGGGTAGCGACCCAAGTAATGAGAGTGGGGGTGGACCCACATCCTGGGGAGGACTAATGCCATCAGATAGAGGGAACTGTATCTCTCGAGAGAAAGGGTGGCTCCCAGGGCATTGGGGTAGGTGAGCAAGTTAGGCCCTGAACATTGTTGCAAGTATCTCTGGCCGGGGCTCCTCGGGAAATGGAGGTTGGCTGTCGCTGTGGGCACCAAGGGGATGGGAAAATGGATGTTAAATGTGTGGAACCAAAGTAAATGTGGGGTAAGGGAGGAGTTTCATGAGAGTACACAAGGATGGATATAAAACATGTAATATTACACCAAAAACATATAGGGGACGCAGACTAATAAAGTAAACCACAATGTAAAACACAGGATAACTAAAAATTTAGAAAACTGTATATCCTAAAGTATGGAACACAATGTAAGCACGGATGTCACCTTGTTTGAAAGCTATTGTCTCAGAGTCTGTACATCACTTTAAGTAAATATGATATGAATAAGTTATAAGAATATTGCTGTGAGAGGAGGAGACAAGATGGTCGCTGAGTGAACTTGCCTTTGTGGTCTGTCCCGGGAAGAGATGGCTGGGCGTGGCGGCAGGTTCTCCAAGGCGAGGCTTTTTCGGGATTTTTGCAGGGCAGAAGTGTCGGGACATCGATTGGGTGGAAAGGTAACGGAGAGGATTGATCTAGTAGATATAATTTGGGTTCTATTGCCCGCAGGTGAGACCCGCGCACGGGCTCCTCCCTGTTGGGGGTGGGGGGAACCGCGGTCCTGTCCTGGGGTTCCACTTTTGGATGGCTCTGAAGGGCTAAGGAGTTCGGGAGCTCTGGGTGAGCCGTTGACAGGTTGATGTGACAGATCGCCTTTGTGGATCGATTTCGGAAGATAGACGGTGTTTTGTTGTGAAGCGGGAGAAACTTTTGAGTGCGAATATAAACAATAGCGCTTCCGCCTGAAGCCCCGCCCCCAAAAGCCCGGCAACCGTTCTCCAACCCAAATAGGCTGTAGGCAATAAAGAGAAGTAATTGGAAAATTGATCTAGGCTGCGGCAAGGGGGGGGGGACACGTCTGGAAGCCGATTAGGGAATATTCTGCGAAGCTTGAGAATTCTTGTATTGGAATCTGTTTTCCGCGTCACTGGCCAGGCTTCGGATCTGTACTAGTAAAGTGGCTGCGGTGTAGAGGCGCCCTCTAGTGGCAGTGGCTTGGAATCACAGGACGGGAGGTGTCCAAAAGCTCAAATGAAAGATAACGTACTAATGAGCCCAGCAAAGTGAATTGCAGGGTTCAGTCACAATATAGAGTTTGCGGATCTGACTTCCCCCATAGGGTTGGCACCCAGCTGTGGGGATCCCTGAGGGCTTTGTTACACTGCGGGGCTCCCAGGCTTCCTGTTGACGAGATTGGAGGCTGCCAGGTCTGAATTCCCTAAATTCTGGTGGCCCACACTACAGAGACTCACACCTCTTGAGTCCTCAATATCTCAGACTTTCCATCCCTGAATCCATTACGCACTGAGGTCCATCTGAGGTCCTTAAATGCCCTAGCCTTCAACGTCGGCGTTTTTTCTTTATCATTTCATATTGTTTTGTTTTTATTTTCATTTTGACTTATTCTTTACTTTTTTCAATTTCCTGATTGCTAACACCACATTATCCCCTAGTCTTCTCTCACAGCGTATCCCCCAAAGTCTTTTTTTACTCAGTTATTTAAGGGTTTTTTTTTTTTTTTGTGGTAGGTGCTGTGTAGTGGGTGTTTTAATTCTGGTTCATGTATATCTGTTTTTTTTTATTTTTTATTTTCTTTCCCCTACCTGTTCCCCACCCCTTGCCCACCCTCTTTTCCTTTCTTCCTCTCGTCCCTTCCTCCCCCCCCTTTTTTTTCCCCTTTTTTTTTCTGTTGTCTCTCTCCCTCTTGTCCCTCATATTCTACTTAGTTTATTTTAACTCAATTATACAATAGGTGCGGCAGGAAACACCTCACATTCGCTGGGTTTTCTCATCCTTGACTGCCTCATTTCTGTGTGAACTGATTTAGGCTACCTACACTATCCTCTTTCCCCTACATCTTGATATCCGCCACCATCTACTGGCTCTCCTATATTCCACTTCCCACCTCCCTTTCTTCGATCCGCAAAGGGTCTAAGTCTTAATTTCTAATACCTATGTTTTGTTTTCTGTCTGTTATCCACTCTTGAAACTATTACCTTTCTTTTCTCTTTCCCTCTCTCACAAAATCAATAGCTTTTTAGCTCATACCATATTCCTCCCATATTCAATCATCTACCTCATAATAGGTACTCTACCTACTGCTATAACTCTACACAATTTACATGAATCTAACCTCCATCCTCCAAGATCTCATATTCTTGCTTTGTTAACATATATCACCAATACTACTTTACACTTTTCCCTTGCTTACACAATTGCCTTTCTCCAACACTAATACTTTCCTTTAAAGTGAACTTAACCAACAACAAGTAACTAGAATAAGAAGAAAAAAGTGACAAAGAGAAGATATAACACCTATGCAAAAATAACAGCTAATTAACCTCCAAGAGCAGACAAAGAAACTAAGGAACTGATTAAATCCGTCAAAATAAAGAGATGACCAGAAAGCAACAAAAATCTACAAACCAAACCAGTAATCAGGAAAACATGGATGAATCCAATCAACAAACCAATAATCACGAAGGGGAGCAAAACTTGGCACAAGCAATGAAAGATCTCAGAACATTTATCACCGACAAATTTGACGAAGTAATGAAAGAGGTTAACAACATGAAGACATCACTTGGAGGGGAAATTGCAGACATACGCAAAAACATAACAGATATGATGGGAATGAACGCCACAGTTCAAGAAATCAAAAATACACTTGCAGCAAATATCAGCAGACTAGAAGAGACAGAGCAGAGAATTAGTGATGTGGAAGACAGTACATCAGAAATCAAACAGATAGTAGAAGGGGTCAATAAGAAGATAGAAAAAATCCAATTAGGACTTAGGGACCTGAATGACAATGTAAAACGCTCAAACATACATATTATAGGCATTCCAGAAGGTGAAGAGAAGGGAAAGGGGTCAGAAGGAGTGTTGCAGGAAATAATGGCTCAAAACTTCCCAAATCTACTGAAAGAGACAGATGTACATATCCAAGAAGCACAGCGCACTCCAATAGTCATAAACCCCAACAGGCCCACCCCAAGACATATACTTGTCAAATTATCCAATGCTCAAGACAAAGAGAAAATCCTAAAAGCAGCAAGAGAAAAGAAAACCATCACATACAAGGGAAGCTCCATTAGATTAAGTGCTGATTTCTCATCTGAAACCATGGAGACAAGAAGGCAGTGGTATGATATAGTCAAGGTACTAAAGGAAAAAAATTTCCAACCAAGAATACTCTATCCAGCTAAACTAGCATTCAAACATGATGGAGAGTTCAAAATATTCGCAGACAAATAGAAACTGAAAGAGTATACCAACAAGAAACCTCCCCTTCAAGAAATTCTAAAGGGAGTTCTGCAGGAAGAAAGGAAAAAAACGGAAAGGCAGAGTTGGAGGAGAGTATAAGACCAACAACAACAACAAAAAAGACAAAAAAAATATACAAACAAAATATGACAAACACAAATCCAATCAAAATATGGCTAACACAAATAATTCCTTGAAAGTAATAACACTGAATGTCAACGGATTAAACTCACCTATCAAAAGATTCAGACTGGGACATTGGATAAGGAAATATGACCCATCCATATGCTGTCTACAAGAGACACATCTTAGACCCAGAGACGCATGGAGATTGAAAGTGAATGGCTAGAAAACAATCATACAAGCTAACAATAACCAAAAAAAGGCAGGAGTAGCTATATTAATATCAGACAAAATAGACTTTAAATGTGAAACAATTGTGAGAGACAAAGAAGGATACTACATTTTAGTGAAAGGGAAAATCTGTCAAGAAGATCGAACAATCATAAATATCTATGCCCCTAACAAGGGTGCCTCTAAATATGTCAGGCAAATGCTGGAAAAACTAAGTGAAAGAATAGATACATCTACAATTATAGTGGGGGATTTTAATACGCCACTATCAACTCTGGACAGAACATCTCAAAAGAGAATCACCAAAGAAACAAAACATCTGAATAGTATATTAGAGGAGCTGGACATATATAGATCGCTACACCCAAACACAGCAGGATATACATTTTTCTCAAGAGCACATGGATCATTCTCCAAGACAGATCATATGCTAGGCCACAAAGAAAGGCTGAACGAATTCAGAAAGATCGAAATCATACAAAACATTATCTCTGACCACAGTGGAGTCAAGCTGGAGATTTGCAAGGGACAGAAGCCCAGATTTCACACCACGATTTGGAAATTAAACAGCACACTCTTAGAAAAACAGTGGGTCAAAGAGGAAATCTCAAAAGAAATCAATGACTACCTTGAAACAAATGATAATGATAACACAACATACCAAAATTTATGGGATGCAGCAAAAGCAGTACTGAGAAGGAAGTTTATAGCCATAAATTCAGATATCAAAAAAGAAGAAAGAGCAAAAATTGAAGAACTAACTGCACATTTGAAGGACTTAGAAAAACAACAATGAAGTAACCCAACAGGAAGAAGAAGGAAGGACATAACAAAGATAAGAGCAGAACTAAATGAAATAGAAAATAAGAAAGCACTTGAACAGATAAACAAGACCAAGAGCTGGTTTTTTGAGAAGATTAACAAAATTGACAAACCTTTAGCAACACTAACAAAGAAAAAAAGAGAGAAGATGCAAATACACAAAATAAGAAATGAGAAAGGCAATATCACCACTGACCCCACAGAAATAAAGACTATCATAAGAGGATATTTTGAAAAACTATATTCCAACAAAAATGACAATCTAGAGGAAATGGACAAATTCCTAGAAACACATAAGCAGCCCATATTGACAAAAGAAGAAATTGATGATCTTAACAAACCAATCACAAGCAGAGAGATAGAATCAGTTATTAAAAATCTCCCAACTAAGAAGAGCCCAGGGCCAGATGGCTTCACAGGTGAATTCTACAAAACATTCCGGAAAGAACTGACACCAATCCTGCTGAAACTATTCCAAAAAATCGAAACAGAAAGAACACTACCCAACTCCTTCTATGATGGTAACATTACCCTAGTACCAAAGCCAAACAAAGACATCACAAGAAAGGAAAATTACAGACCAATTTCTCTAATGAACCTAGACGCAAAAATACTTAACAAAATACTTGCTAATCGTATTCAACAACACATTAAACAAATTATACACCACGACCAAGTGGGATTCATCCCAGATATGCAAGGATGGTTCAACATAAGAAAATCAATCAATGTAATACACCATATAAACAGATTGAAGGAAAAAAATCACATGATTATATCTATTGATGCAGAAAAAGCATTTGACAAAATACAGCACCCTTTCTTGATAAAAACATTCCAAAAGATTGGAATACAAGGAAATTTTTTGAACATGATAAAGAGTATATATGAAAAACCTAAAGCCAATATTGTTTACAATGGAGAAATCCTAAACTCCTTCCCTCTAAACTCAGGAACAAGACAAGGATGCCCACTGTCTCCGCTCCTATTTAACATTGTCTTAGATGTACTTGCTCGGGCACTGAGGCAAGAACCAGAAATAAAAGGCATTCAAATTGGAAAGGAAGAAGTCAAAATTTCATTATTTGCAGATGACATGATCCTATACATAGAAAACCCTGAAAGATCTACAACGAAGATTCTAGAACTCATAAATGAGTTTAGTAAAGTCGCAGGTTATAAGATCAATGCGCAAAAATCAGTAGCATTTCTGTACACCAATAATGAGCAAGATCAGGAGGAAATCAAGAAACAAATCCCATTCACAATAGTAAATAAAAAAATCAAATACTTAGGAATAAATTTAACTAAAGAGGTAAAGAACTTATATACTGAGAACTATACAAGATTGTTCAAGGAAATCAAAGAAGACCTGAATAAATGGAAGACTATTCCTTGTTCATGGATAGGAAGACTGAACATTTTTAAGATGTCTATCCTACCAAAACTGATCTACACATTCAATGCAATCCCAATAAAAATCAACGCAGCCTTCTTTAAGGAACTAGAAAAACTAACTATGAAATTTATTTGGAAAGGAAAGAGACCCCAAATAGCCAAAGACATACTGAAAAAGAAAAACGAAATTGGAGGAATCACACTACCTGACTTCAAAACATACTACAAAGCTACGGTGGTGAAAACAGCATGGTATTGGCATAAGGAGAGACACACAGACCAATGGAATCGAATTGAAAGCTCTGATATAGAACCTCACATATACAGCCACATAATATTCGATAAAGCCACCAAACCCTCTCAACTGGAAGAGAGTGGCCTATTCAACAAATGGTGTCTGGAGAACTGGATAGCCATATGTAGAAGAATGAAAGAGGATTACCATCTCACACCTTATACAAAGATCAACTCAAGATGGATCAAAGACCTAAATATAAGAGCCAAGACCATAAAAACCTTAGAAAGCAGTGTAGGGAAACATCTACAGGACCTTGTAATAGCAAATGGATTTATGAATATCTCACCAAAAGCACGAGCAGCAAAAGAACTAATAGATAAATGGGACTTCCTCAAAATTAAAGCCTTTTGCACCTCAAAGGAGTTTGTCAAGAAAGTAAAAAGGGAGCCCACACAGTGAGAGAAAATATTTGGCAACCATATATCTGATAAGAAACTTATAACTTGCATATATAAAGAACTCCTATATCTTGAAAATAAAAAGATAAACAACCCATTTAAAAAATGGGAAAAAGATTTAAACAGACACTTCTCCAAAGAAGAAATACAAATGGCAAAAAAGCACATGAAAAAATGTTCCAAATCTCTAGCTATCAGGGAAATGCAAATCAAAACTACAATGAGATACCATCTTACACCCATAAGATTGGCAGCTATGAAAAAAACAGAAGAATACAAGTGCTGGAGAGGATGTGAAGGAAGGGGAACACTCATCCATTGCTGGTGGGAATGCAGAAGGATCCAACCATTCTGGAGGACAGTATGGCGGTTTCTCAAAAAACTAGCCATAGATTTGCCATATGACCCAGCAACACCACTGATGGGTATATACCCAGCAGAACTGAAAACAAGGACACAAACCGATATATGTACACCAATGTTCATAGCAGCATTGTTCACTATTGCCAAAAGTTGGAATCAACCCAAATGCCCATCAACAGATGAGTGGATCAATAAAATGTGGTATATACACACAATGGAATACTTCTCGGCTGTAAGAACAAACACACTACAAACACATGTGATAACATGGATGAATCTTGAGAACCTTATGTTGAGTGAAGCAACCCAGACATTGAAGGACAAATACTACATGACCTCAATGATATGAAATAAACAAGCTGCCCTAGATAGCAAGAGACTGAACGATAGGCTTATAGGAAATCGGAGGGTGGAGGAAGGATATGAGCCGATGTCTGCAGGGGTGGAATTTAAGACGAGATGGTGGTAAGTATGAACACAAAGAAGAGATAAAAGGGGGGCAAGGGGTTGCCTTTGGTTGGGGCTTTGCGGGTTTGAGGGTGGCTGGGGAGGGACGGATGGGTAACATTGCCCAAAAGTGGGGGGAGGGAGGGGTAGCATACGAACACAGGAGAGGGTCAGGTGTTGGTGGAGAGTAAAATGCCGAGAAAATCATATCAAAATATAATAAAGAGGGTTACCTGTTTAGAATGCTCGGAGGGGAGGGTCTGATGCAGGACGGGCTCCTGGGGAATGTCTAAATGCTCATTCTGCCAGAGTGGGTGACACCATGGGGTAGAAACCCAAGTAGTGAGAGTGGGGGTGTACCCACATCCTGGGGAGGACTAATGCCATCAAATAGAGGGAACTGTATCCCTCGAGAGAAAGGGTGGCTCCCAGGGCATTGGGGCAGTTGAGCAAGTTAGGCCCTGAACACTAGTCCATCTATCTCTGGAAGTGGCTCCTCAGGAAACAGAGGTTGGCTGTCACTGTGGGCACCAAGGTGGAAGGGAAAATGGACATTAAATGTGTGGAACCAAGGTAAATGGGGGGTAAGAGAGGAGTTTCTTGAGAGTACACAAGGATGGATATAAAACATGTAATATTACACCATAAAATATAGGAGATGACAGACTGATAATGTAAACCATAATGTAAAACATAGGATAACTAAGAATGTAAAAAACTGTGTATCCTAAAGTATGCACCATAATGTAAGCACATATGTCACCTTGTTAGAAAGCTAATGTCTCAGACTCTGTACATCACGTTAAGTAAATATGATGTGAATAGGGTGTAAGAGTATCGCTGTGGAAGGAAAAAAGTTTTGTGGTGGATGTATGGGAGTGCAGTATATTATATATATGCATTGCTGTGGTCTAGGACTCCTGTGAAGAGAAGCTGAATAATTAGGGGGAAAAAAAAAAAAAAAAGAAAAAGATAGGATGTAGAATTTTTTCAAGTCAACATTCTTTAGCTAAGTTCTTTATCTAACTTTATCCAAGTTCTTTATCGAACCTTTAAACCCATCGCTATATGCCATTCCCTAGTAAGGGACCATGACATTATATTGGGCTTCAAATTTCGGGGAGTTCTGGATCACAGAGTGTTTCAACAATGGCAATGGAGGGATACTGGTATGGGATACCAATGACAGGTGATATATGGCTGACAGGGAGCTGTACAGAACATATGTCCAGGGTGCATGGTAATGTTTGGATATACTTATAGTGGCAACAATTAAAAACCACAGCAGGGGGGGTACTGGGTTCCTGGCCAGTGGTGCTCTGTCATGGTCCCTAGGGGAGCAGTGACAGTCTCCCAGGTACAGCGGTGGGGACCGGGAGGGAGTGAGGGTTCAACAGTGAGCCCCTGATGCTAATGACTATGCTTGTGAGCTGATAAGCCTAAAATAAGAACAAGGCCTAGAGCAACATCGTGCCTGGGAATTTCCTCCTGTCAGCCTTCATGTTACTCAAATGTGGCCAGTCTCGAAGCCAAACTCAGCATGTAAATGCAATGCCTTCCCCCCAGCGTGGGACATGACACCCGGGGATGAGCCTCCCTGGCACCGAGGGACCACTATCAACTACCAACTGATGATGCAACTGGAAAATGACCTTATACGGAAGGTTCAATGCGGATCAGCAGAATATCCCTGTCTACATAAAATAACATGACTTTAAAATGCTGTTTGACCTAAAGTAAGGGGGAAATGGAAAGGAGAAATGAGTTTATATGGCTACGAGTTTCTAAAAAAGAGTCTGGAGGCTGGCAGAAGGATTGCCCTCATGCACAACTGAGCAGAGTCAGAGAGACAGATAAAGCAGATACAACCCCCAGATATTGGTTCCTTTGAGGGCTAAAGAGACCCATGGGAGTTATGGTCATGGCCGATGGGGTTAACTACCAGGTCAGATGGCCCCTCTTTGGAAATGGTGTTTATGTGTGATGAGTCTGGACTCAGATGGGATCTTCCTTCATAAGACTTTCATGCTAATGTGCTGGAGGTGCAGTTAATGTTGGGGTTTAAGATATATTTAGGGGATTTGAATCTCTGGACTGACAATGTGATAGCCAGGTCCTGAGCCTCAACAGACTCCAGCACCTACAGTCTGATTTATTGGACTTACCACACTCAGCTAAGATGGAGTTGGAGAAGGACAACCACCACACAATGGAGCCTAGAGTGATTACAACTGAAAGTGGGAGGACTGCATCCAGCATCCATGTGGAATCTGAGCCTCCTCTTGACGTAGAGGTGCAATGGACACAACCAATCCAATGTCCACATAGAAGAGGTGGCATTGGATTGGGAAAAGTGGACATGGAGCTGCCCTGGATGGTGCTTCAGAGGCAATCACCGGACATTGTAAATCCTCACAGGGCCCACTGGATGGAATGGAGGAGTATGGGCCATGATGTGGACCATTGACTATGAGGTGCAGAGGTGCCCAAAGATGTACTTACCAAATCCAATGGATGTGTCATGATGATGGGAATGAGTGTTGCTGGGGGGGGGAGAGGTGGGGTGGGGGGGTGGGGTTGAATGGGACCTCACATATATATTTTTAATGTAATATTATTACAAAGTCAATAAAAAAAATAAATAAATTTTTTAAAAATTTACTTTAAATGTTTGATAAAATTCACTGGTGAAATCATCTGGTTCTAGACCTTTTATTTGTGGGAGGATATTGATAACCGAATCAATCTCTTTTCTTGTTTTAGGTTTGCTTAGACTTTCTATTGCTTTTTGCATCAGATTAGGTAACATATATTTCTAGGAATTTGTCCATTTCATCTAGGTTTTCTAATTTGTGGGCATGTAATTACTCATAGTACCCTCTTATAATATTTTTTATTTCTATAAAGTTGGTAGTAATGTCTCCCATTTCATTCCTGATTTTAGTTATTGGTATCCTCTCTCTTTTTCTTTGTTAGTCTTACTAAAGGATTTTTTATTTCCTTGAATAAAACCAACTTCCAGTTTTCTTGAGTCTCTCTATTGTTTTTCCATTCTCTATTTCATTTATCTCTGCTCCGATCTTTATTATTTCTTTCCTTCTATTAATTTTGAGTTCAGTTTGCCTTTCTCATTTTGAACTTAGGCTATTGATTTGTGGTTTTTTTAAAAAAATGTAGGTATTTAGAGCTATAAATTTCCCTCTAAGCACTGCTTTCACTGCAATAGATGAGTTTTGGTAAGTTGTGTTTATTTTTCACATTTTCTTCTGTTATTTATTTGTATTTATTCCATCATGGTCCAAGAAGATACTTTGTGTGATTTCAATATTTTAATATTTAATAAAAAGTGTTGTAGCCTGATATATGATTTATCTCAGAAAATGATCTGTGTGTACTTAAGAATGTTGAGTGGAGTGCTCTATGTATATCCATTTGGTCTAACTAGGTAATAGTGTTGTTCAGGGCCTCCATTTCTTTATTAATCTCTGGTTTAGATGTTTTATCAATTATCAGGAATAAGTATGCTTTGATGTCTTCAACTATTATTGTAGAACAATCTATTTCTCCTTAATTTCTGTAAATTTTCTTAATTATATTTTGGGGTTCTGTTGTGATGTGCATATGTGTTTATAATCATTTTATCTTCTTGCTAGAATGAACCTTTTATCAATATATCAAAGCCCTCTTTGCATCTTGTCATCTTTTTTGACTTAAAATGTACTTTGTCTGATAATAATAAAGCCACTCTGCTCTCTCTGGGAAAAAAAAAAGAATATTGCTGTGGAAGGGAAAAGGTTTAATGGTAGATGTGGGGGAGTACTGTATATTGTATATATGAATTACTGTGGACTAGGGCCCTTGTGAAGAGAAGTTCAATAATTAGGGGAAAAAAAAAAAAAGAAAAAGATAGGATGTAGAATTTTTCCAAGTCAACACGTATTCTATATCTAACCTTTAAACCCATCACTATATGCCATCTTACTAGTAAGGGAAACTGACATTATATTGGGCTTCAATTTTCAGGAAGTTTTGGATCACAGAGTGGTTCAACAATGGCAGCAGAGGAATACTGGTATAGGATACTATCGACAGGTGATATATGGCTGACAGGGAGCTGTACAGGGCACATGTCCAGGGTGCATGGTAATGTTTGAATATACTCATAGTGGCAACAATTAAAAACTACAGCTGGGGGGGTACTGAGTTCCTGGCTGGAGGTGCTCTGTTGTGGTCCCTAGGGGAACAGCGGCAATCCCCCAGGTACAACGGTAAGGACCAGGAAGGAATGAGGGTCCAACAGGGAGAGCATGATACTAATGACTATGCTTGTGAGCCTATATGCCTGAAATAAGAACAAGGCCTAGAGCAGCACTGTGCCTGGGAATTTCCTCCTGACAGCCTTCATGTTACTCAAATGTGGCCAGTCTCGAAGCCAAACTTAGCATGTAGATGCAGTGCATTCCCCCCAGCGTGGGACACGACACCCGGGGATGAGCCTCCCTGGCACCAAGGGATCGCTACCAAATACCAGCTGAAGATGGAACTAGAAAATGACCTTGAATTAAAGGTTCAATGTGGATCAGCAGAATATCCCTGTCTACATATAATAACATGACTTTAAAATGCTGTTTGACCTAATGTAAGGGGGAAATGGAAAGCAGAAATGAGTTTATATGGCTACGAGTCTCTAAAAAAGAGTCTGGAGGCTGTCAGAAGGATTGCCCCTGTGCACAGCTGAGCAGAATCTGGGAGACAGATGGAGTGGATGCAATCCCCAGGTGTTGGTTCCTTTGAGGGCTAAAAAGACCCACGGGTTCTATGGTCATGGCAGACGGGGTTCACTGCCATGCCAGATGGCCCTTCTTTGGAGCTGGTGTTTCTGAGTGATGGAACTGGACCCAGATGGGATCTCTTTTCATAAGACTTTCATCCTACTTTACTGGAATTGTAGTTGGTGTTGGGGTTTAAGATATATTTAGGGAATTTGAATCTCTGGACTGAAAATAGGATAGCCAGGCCCTGAGCATCAACAGACTCCAGCTCCTACAATCTGATTTATTGGACTCACCTCACTCAGCCAAGATGGAGTTGAAGAAGGACAACCACCACACCATGGAGCCTAGAGGGCCTACAACTGAAAGCAGGAGGATTGCATCCAGTATCCATGTGGAATCTGAGTCTCCTCCTGACATAGAGGTGCAACAGACACAACCAATCCAAGGCCGACAGAGAAAAGGTGGCATTGGAATGGGAAAAGTGGACATGGTGGCTGATGGATATGGGGAATGGCAGGAAGAGATGAGATGTGGAGGTGCCTTTGGGACTTGGAGTTGCCCTGGATGGTGCTTCTGGAGCAATCACCGGACATTGTAAATCCTCACAGGGCCCACTGGATGGAATGTGGGAGAGTATGGGCCATGATGTGGACCATTGACCATGAGGTGCAGAGATGCCCAGAGATGTACTAACCAAATGCAATGGATGTGTCATGATGAAGGGAGTGAGTGTAGCTGGGGGGGGGGGGGGGGGAGTGGTGGGGTGGGGGTGGTGGGGTTGAATGGGACCTCATATAATTTTTTTTAATGTAATATTTTTACAAAATCAATTTAAAAAAAATTCACTGAACAAACAGAAACAACACAATAAGAATTATGAAGACAAGATTGGCATAGAGCCAATCCTCATCTGCCTTGTATTTTGGCCAGAATATATCAGTAGTCATTTCCTTTACAAATAAATAAATAAATAAATAAAAGTGGCTTCTATGTGGCCTTGGGGGGGAAAAAAAGATACTGTAACAAAAAGAAAATTATAGACCAATTTCTATAGTGAATATAGATGTAAAAATCCTCAACAAAATACTTGCATACCAAATCCAAAAACACACTGAAAGAATTATACATCACAATCAAGTGGGTTTTACCCCTGGTTTGCAAGGGTGGTTCAACACAAGAAAATCAATTAGTGTAATACACCACATTGACAAAATGAAGAAGAAAAATCACAGGATCCTCTCGATTGATGCAGAAAATTCACTGGAAAAATACAGAACCCTTTCTTAATAAAAAAACACTCCAAAATATAAAAACAGAAGGAAGCTTTCTCAATATGATAAAGTGCATATATGAAAAATCTACAGCTAATATTGTACTCAATTCACTGAAAGCTTTCCCACTGAGATCAGGAATAAGACAAGGATGACCACTGTCACCATTATTATTCAATATTGTGCCAGAAATTACAGTTAGAGCAATTAAACTAAACAAAGAAATAAAAGGCACTCAGATAGGAAACGAAGAAGTAAAACATAACTATTTGCTGATGACAGGAGCCTATATCTGGAAAATCCTGAAAAATCCACAACAAAGCTACGAGAATTAATAAACGAGTTCAGCAAAGTGGTGGGATACAAGGTTGATATGCAAAAATCAAAAGCATTTCTATATACTACTAATGTGCAATCTGAGGAGGAAATCAGAAAAAAAATTCCATTTAAAATACTAACTAAAACAATCAAATATTTAGGAATAACCTTAACCAAGGACATAAAGAACCTGTATTCAGAAAACTAGAGAACATTGCTAAAAGAAACCAAAGAAGACTTAAATAAATGGACAGAAATTCTGATTCATGAATTGGAAGACTAAATATCATTAAGATGTTAATTCTACTCAAATTGATTAATTCTACTCAATGCAATACCCCAAAATTCCAAAAGCCTTTTTATCATAAATGGGAAGACCAATTATCAAATTTGAAAGGGTAAAGGGCCCCAAATAGCTAAAAATGTCTTAAAGAAAAAAAAAAAAGAATGAAGCTGGAGGACTCTCACTTCCTGACTTTAAAACATATTACTTAGCTACAATGGTAAAAACAGCATGGTACTGGCATAAAAACAGACACATTGGAACTTCCCTAGAAGTTACAGGGAAGAACTTCTTGATTTCTACCTGGTAACACCATAAGCAGAAGACCCAGTTAGGGTCTCCCAGACTTCTTATACACAGAAACTGGTGGATAATAAATGGGTGTTGTTTACATTTGGGATATAAATTGCTTTGTGGCAAAGTAAATAAATAAAATTAATATAAGCTACTTATAATAAAATTAATATAAGCTGAGTGTAACTCATCAAAAATAGGAAGTATCTTCATATGTGTTTATCCTACTTTCTATTCATACTTATATGTCTTATCAGAGAAGTTGTGGGTTTACAGAACATCATGCATAAAATACAGGATTCCCATATACCTTCCTAATAGTAACAGCTTGCATTATGTGGCATATTTGTTACAACTGATGAAAGAACATCTTTATAATTTTACTAGGAAGTATAGTACATGGTTTAACTTAGGATTCACTTTTTATATAATGCAGTTCCATTTTTTTTTAGTTTGTTGTATTACCATATATACAGTCTAAATTTCCACTTTTAACCATATTTGGATATTTTAGTGTCTTTGATGACATTTGCAATGTTGTGCTTCCATCACTTCCATCTATTACCAAAATGTTACAATCAATCCAAATAGAAACTCCGTAATTCAAGAATTAACAACCATTTCCTATACCCAACCTGTCCCCTGGTAATGTATTCTCCAGATACTGACTCTATAAGTTTGCTTTCTAATAATTTCAGCTCAATGAGATTAGAGAATACATGTCCTTTTGTGTCTGGCTTACTTCACTCACTATGATGTCTTCAAGGTTCATCCATATTGCCACATATATCAAATTTGATTGATTTTAATGGCCTTAATCATAATTTTTTTTAGTTTTTTAGAATAGTTGTGAATTTAAAGAACTATCATGGATAACTTATAGAATTTCCATGCACCATCCTAATATTAATATCTTGCATTAGTGCATTTGTTACAATTGATAAAAACACATTTTTATAATTGTACTATTAAATAGAGTGCATGATTTACCTAGCTGGTCAGATTCTATACATCAATTCTAATATTCCATAAGAGATAAACAGTCAAAAGATATAGTCCCAAAAAATCAGTCTGACAAATACTACTAGAAAGAGGTATTTTATAAAATCTGACATAAGGTTTTCTGGTAAGATTTGCCTATGATTAGCATCATCACACCGCAAGGAACTTTCCTGAGTGGACTTTTTTGTACTGGCACTGCATCTTGCCCACTGCCACCATATCATCCCATGCACAGGCAGAATACCGACCACCTATCCACCAGCTTCTCACCACACTCTGAGCTGGCAGCATCACCTTAGAACCTACCTCTCTCCCCCTGTTCCAACCCCTATACACCACACTATCTTCCCCATCTGCACCTATACCACCTTCCCCATCTGCACCTATAACACCACCTTCCCCATCTGCACCTACACCACCTTCCCCATCTGTATCTACAACACCTTCCCCATCTGCACCTACAACACCACCTTCCCCATCTGCACCTACAACACCTTCCCCATCTGCACCTACACCACCACCTTCCCCATCTGTATCTACAACACCTTCCCCATCTGCACCTACCACACTACCTTCCCCATCTGTACCTACACCACCTTCCCCATCTGCACCTACAACACCTTCCCCATCTGCACCTACAACACCACCTTCCCCATCTGCACCTACAACACCTTCCCCATCTGCACCTACAACACCACCTTCCCCATCTGCACCTACACCACCTTCCCCATCTGCACCTACCACACCACCTTCCCCATCTGCACCTACACCACCTTCCCCATCTGCACCTACACTACCTTCCTCATCTGTACCTACACCACCTTCCCCATCTGCACCTACAACACCACCTTCCCCATCTGCACCTACAACACCACCTTCCCCATCTGCACCTACACCACCTTCCCCATCTGCACCTACAACACCTTCCCCATCTGTACCTACACCACCTTCCCCATCTGCACCTACACCACCACCTTCCCCATCTGCACCTACAACACCACCTTCCCCATCTGCACCTACAACACCACCTTCCCCATCTGCACCTACACCACCTTCCCCATCTGCACCTACACCACCTTCCCCATCCGCACCTACAACACCTTCCCCATCTTCACCTACACCACCATCTTCCCCATCTGCACCTACACCACCACCTTCCCCATCTGCACCTACAACACCACCTTCCCCATCTGCACCTACACCACCTTCCCCATCTGCACCTACAACACCTTCCCCATCTGTACCTACACCACCTTCCCCATCTGCACCTACACCACCTTCCCCATCTGCACCTACAACACCACCTTCCCCATCTGCACCTACACCACCTTCCCCATCTGCACCTACAACACCTTCCCCATCTGTACCTACACCACCTTCCCCATCTGCACCTACACCACCACCTTCCCCATCTGCACCTACAACACCTTCCCCATCTGCACCTACAACACCACCTTCCCCATCTGCACCTACACCACCACCTTCCCCATCTGCACCTACAATACCTTCCCCATCTGCACCTACAACACCACCTTCCCCATCTGCACCTACAACACCTTCCCCATCTGCACCTACAACACCTTCCCCATCTGTACCTACTCCAATGCCTCCCAATACTCCTCTTCCCTGCCTTCCCAGGGCCAACTTGATTTTACCTCTTGTAACCACACCTTCTGGGTAGCCCCCCAGCTGGTCAAACACTGAAGCTTGCTGATTGCCTCCCCTCAGGTTTGGGGGCCAGACGTCTACCTGAGCCAGTACCCATCAACGCCACAATGCTCACAAGCACCAAAGACCACCTTAACGATTGGCGGCCTAGGGGAGGAACAGGCAGGACTTGAACCCTGCCCAGTGCCACTGGGGATGCCGTGCTAGCTCTAGAAACTCTATGCTCCTAAAACCAACTTATGCTGACCACTGACACCCCACCAAAGAGGCCGTAGGCCTGTCATAAACTAGACCCCCATGGCCTGGGAGGAGAAACCAACCTTGTCAGGGACACACAGAGCGGCATCCTGTTTTGTAGCCCAGGGCCCTGCAGGTGTTTGTCAGCTGACTGCTAGCAGGTTAACCAGAGAGCTGGTACTGCACGCTCGGAAGAGGGCTCCAGTTCACTGGTTCACCAGTAACCAATCTCACATTTGCTGCTACTTTAAACGATCAAGACAGAATTTTCTTTCTCTGTGGAGACAAGGCCACCTCTCCTCGCCTCCCCTTTGACAGGCTTTTGCTCACGAGCATACATCACCCCTCTATCTACTACGGTTCTGAAAACCTCACCATACAGTAATGAAAGAGCAGTGCCTCTTCCCATCGCCCTCCTGCCTGTCCTAGGCATCACCATTGCCGTGGGAGCTGGAGTTGGCAGTTTAAATCAAACCCAGCAGGTCTACACTGCCGCTCCACGGAGTTACCCAAGAGCCATGCCTTAGAAGCCCTCAGACGGCAAACAGACTCTCTTGCTGCTGTGGAGCTGCAAAGTCGCAGAGCACTAAACAAGCTAACGGCAGCACAGGAAGGACCCTGCCTTTTCTCAAGGAAGATCATTTCTATGTATTATAAATCACTCCGGAATAGTCCTAGACAGCATTCGAAACCTCAAGATGAAGCCCACCAACTTCAGGACACAGCCTCTGGGGGCACCTGCCTTTCTCACTCCTGTGCTCCAGTATGTCACGGCTGGCCCCCTTTTTGGGCCACTTACCATCTTCTTTATCCTTTTAGTGGGGCCATTTATCTTCAAAATTCAAACTAAGTTTATTTCTTCCAGAATCAACATCTTCCAGAACAAGATATTAGTCAAGCTGGGATTTCATCAGTTTCAACCATTTTTCCTCAATCCCAATAATTCCAAACAGGCCTCCCCATTGGTCTCAGATAACCCTTAAGTAAAGGTCTCATCATTAGTCCCATGAGAGCTAACACGTGGGGCAACCAATCAGGACAACAAAAAGCTGGGGTTTTCCCCCCAACATTAGGAAAGGGGAGGGGAGAACGATGGTTTAATAAAAGCAGCCCCTCAAACCAAATTCTTTCTCTTTGCCAGGAGGAGCAGGCATACACATCTTGGGTATGGGTTCCTGTTCTTTTCTCTCATTTCTCAATAAACACTTTTTATTGGCCTAACTAAACAGGGATATTCTTACATTCTTTACAGGACATAGCCAAGAACCTAGTGGAATCCAGCATCTTCTGACTTCAGTATCATGAATGGGAAGAAATAGTTAAGCACTACAAATCAAGAAGATGGATTTTAAAGTAAGACTATTGTCCCCAGAAAAAGTTTAAATTTAGCAAAAGACAGCCTGAATTGAGACACAACCTAATATAATGCAATTTTCAGTTCATATAAAAAGGCCAAGAAATATAATGAAAATTATTAAAGAAGCAAAATGAAAGCAACAATAAGAAATTTTTCATTTTCCACATTTTTTACAGATATATTTTAATTGTCAAACATTTAAATTTGCTTCTCTAAAACAATCACAATCCCATTATCACATGTACAAGATGAAAATAATTTATTATCCTCAATTAGTCATTTGGTCTGCAAATTTCTGATTGTATTTTTATTATTTTTTGTCTTTATTTTTTTAAATATTACATTAAAAAAATATGATGTCCCCATATACCCCCCACCCCCTCACCCCATATTTTAAGATGATAAAATCCCACTTCCCCTTTTCAAGACGTCAATACCATTCCTAATTTTGCTTTTTCAAAGTAAAAACTAGTGATGAATCACACATTTTCAGAGTTAATAGAAGGTGCTTTGCTTAATGTGCTTAATGTCATTCCATAAGGCCTAAATCAGAATTCAATACTTTTTATATTGAGTACTCTAAAACTCCTCTTGTTTATTAAAACTTGCCATTAAAAATATTCTATAATTAGGTTTTCTTTTGGGAGGGAAATGTACTTCAAATTTGTAAAAAAAAAAAATTGATCTGCATTCATATTTAATACTCATTCATTAAACAAGTATTTGCCGCACACCTGCTGGGATGGGGGCTCTTTGGCCTCTTGGAGCGAATATTCCAATGAATCATACCTTCAAAAAACAAAGCCAACTTTCCTTTTTTTTTTTTTTTTTTTGACTGTTCATAGCAGCTTTATTCATAATAGCCAACCATTGGAAACAAATCAAGTATCCATCAACAAAGCCAACTTTCAAACCTGAAATAGCTGGGGTATTATCACAAATTCTGACTATTGTGTTACTTTGAAAATCATCACTAATTAACTTTGCAAGACATTGTTTAATACATGCTACAACTACTGCAGTTACGATAGTTTATGTACCCATTAATGGAAAACAAATAATTTCTAAAATAATTTGTAAGGCAGTAAACAGTCTTCAATGCCCTATAACTGGAGGCTCTCGAATTATGGCACTGAAAAAGGAAAGAAGAGTTACTGATCATAACTCTTATAAACCAAACTACAAAAATCTTGTGCGATGCATGCAGCAAGTTTTTGCAATAACGTTATCAAGACATCTTAAACTATCACATCAGATTTTTTTCAAACTTGATTTATCTTTTGTGGAAGAAAATCCAATTCAACACGTGACAATAGTTTCCACCAGTAACAGTATTTTATTAATAAATCACCAGTGGTCAAGCCACCCCCCACCGTCCCCCAATCCATTCTGGTAACTAGGATGGGGCCCTACACAAGGCCAGCACTTGGAATGATTTGAGAGGCAACTGGAGAGCTTTAAGGCGGCAGATAGCTTCCTTCCGGGTTTGGGGAGCTTTTCACACGTAAACGTATCCTCAGGTGGAAGCCCAGAATGAATGACCTGGAGAGGGGGTGCTAGGGTGGCGGACTGGAGGGCAAAGCTGGATTACTAGTGGACTGAGGAAGTGCAAATATCCTCTCTCCCATCCAACTTTTTCGGGGTTACGTTGGGTCATAGAGCTGTAAGAGGGTTAAGGGCACGACTCTAAAGGAAAAGCCGCCCCTTGTCCACTTACTAACCCCGTTTCCCAGGCGTGCGAATCCCGGCGGAGAGGGTGAACACTCTCCAACTCCCTTCCCGGGGATCAGAGTCCAGACGCCGCCGGCGGCCAGAGCAACCGGAGGCCCGAGGCCCCGCTCCGCCCAGCGCCCGAGACGCTCCCGCTTCCCGCCCCCGCCCCCGCCCCCGCCCCCGCCCCCGCCCCCGCACGCCAGCAGCGCCGCGTCCTAAGCCCAAAGCTGGCTCCGGCGCCGCGGGGCCCAGCGCGGGCCGGGCGCAGCGAGCAGGAGCCTCGGGACCTCCAGGGGTGACGTTAGCGGACCCCGCGCCCAAGGGGCCGGAGCGGACCAGGGCGGGCGCTGGGGAGGCGGGTGGGGTCCGCGCCCGGGGCCACCGCCGCGACCTCGCCCGGGATCCCTGGCTGGTCGGCTCAGACCCCGCCGCCCGGGAGCTCGGGCAGGAAGCACCCCCGCCCGCCCAAAGCCTTCAGTCTCCCGTGGTGGGAGACACAGCCCCGGCCCGCGGCCCGCGCACCCCTCACCTCCCGGGCGAAGGCGCTGGCGGCGTCCTTGTTCGCGCGGCGGCCGCTGCGGGCCCGCGGAGGAGCGGGGCGGGGGGACCCGCGGGGCCTGGGGAACCGGCTGGGCCTGGAGAGCGCGGAGGCGGCGAGCGGCGGGGCTGGGGCTGGGGCAGGGGCTGGGGCAGGGGCTGGGGCGGAAGAGGCTGCGGCCCAGGCGGGGCGGGCGGCGGGCGCAGAGGCGGAGGAGTGGCGGGCCCCTCTCAGTCCCGGTCGGAGGGTGCCGGGAAGGAGGCGGCGGCGCTGGCTCCAACATGTCGGTTTGGTGGTGGCGGCTGCGCCGTGCGTTTCGCTGACTCGAGCCCGCGCGCCCTCACGCATTGGTTCATAGGGCCCGACGGGCAGCAGGTGGGTCTCTCTCTGATAAAGTTTGCAAACCAACCTTCCGCAAACGCCCTGCTTATAAGGCTAGAGTGAGCCCAGGGCCAGGCTGAGAGTCTAGGCTCCACCGGGCAGGTGGCCGCGGGGAGGCCCTTGGACTCAGGGCTTGGTGTGAACAAGGCTCTGCATACCCTGCAGACCCCCAACACATCTTCATGGGCTGCATCTCTCTCTTCTGTCAGGCAGGAGGGATGGATGTCCAGCCCCAGTAGCCTGTACCTTCTGTTCCAGTGCAGTTTCTACCTTCAGCTAAAACTCTGGAAAGCTGAGTGCCTTCGCTGTGCAGGGCCTGAGAACAGCTCTTTCTTGAACGACCAAGTCTGGAGGAAGCTCTCTCTGGACTCCTGCCTTTCTTCCCCACCGCTGAGAGGGAAGTGTATAGTCTCTCAGGGCCTCATAGTTTTAAATGCAATCAAATTAGTTCCTGATTATGATATGGGCTGTGTGTTTATTCAAGAATAACTTGGGGGAAACGGACTTTGGCCCAGTGGTTAGGGCGTCTGTCTACCACATGGGAGGCCCGCGGTTCAAGCCCCGGGCCTCCTTGGCCCGTGTGGAGCTGGCCGATGCGCAGTGCTGATGCGCAAGGAGGGCCGTGCCATGCAGGGGTGTCCCCGGCGTAGGGGAGCCCCAGCGCAAGGAGTGCACCTATAAGGAGAGCCGTCCAGCGTGAAGGAGGGAGCAGCCTGCTGAGGAATGGCGCCGCCCACACTTCCCGTGCTGGTGACGACAACAGAAGCGGACAAAGAAACAAGACGCAGCAAAAAGACACAGAAAACAGACAACTGGGGTAGGGGAGGGGAATTAAATAAATAAAAATAAATCTTAAAAAAAAAAAAAAAAAAGAATAACTTGGGCTATGTGTGTAATCTCATAAAATTTAACATTCCAGCATAAGCCATGTATGCATGCCAACGAGTACTGCAGCCCTGCTTCTTATAACCACGCCACCCAGTCCAGCATGCCTAGTTCCCAGAAAGTTCCCAAGCCTGAGAAACCAAAACCTAACTCTTTTAAGCCAAATGCTTCTGACTCCACACCGCCATACTCTCTGTACTAAAGCAACCTACAAGACTGGTGCAGGGCTCGGTTTTTTGGACAGGAGTTTGCCGAGCGCCCAGTTGTAATAAATCTTCCTTCTCAGAGAATTCCCACACCCTCGTCCTCAATACACTATCACCGACTTCTCTCACCTACTACATCTCTGGGGGCTCGTCTGGGATCGCTGCGAAGGCCAGGGACTGCAGCATTTGGTTGCCCCTCCAGATGCCTCTGGGGAAGCTGGGAGGGCCCAGGCGAACCCAAGCCCAGGGCGCCCCTGGATACCTTTAGTCCAGAAAGAGGTTGTGGACTCTGATGGAGCCCTCCCAGAAGAAACCCGAGACACCGAATGGCTTAAAGGGTAACCTGAGAAGGGAACAGAAAAGCTCTGCATGCCAGAGAGGTAAGTCCCCTGGGGGCATAGTGTAAGATAAGCCTAATCAAATCTTAGAAGGGGGGCCTGATCATCCCCTGAGAGGACTCTTGTACTTCCAGGAAGTTGGAGGGGAAGCTGTCTTTTCCAGGTCTGAAAAGAATAAAAGCAGGTGGCTGTGCAATTAACTGTGGAGACCACAGGGCGAGAGCAGAGTCCTAATCCGCAGTTCTGTGGCTACCTCATCTGGTCACGAGCAGTGAAGGCACCCTCCGGGGCTCTTCATCCAAGTAGGGGTTTATACCGACCTGCTATTTGGTTCTGGTTAACTGCAAGTCCAAAGTTTGTCGGTGGTGAGGGAGGTTTCGCAGGTTGAAGTCCCACTCCCTTGTCAATACCCCAGTGCTTCCCACTGGGATACATCCTGAAAAATTGGTCTGGATTTGGAGGGTCTTGGTTACAGAAAAGTGGATTGACTTTTGTAACGAAGGTTGGTCTGAATATGAGTTGAGCGGTGGAAAAGTTTGGCCAGAAATAGTCTTTGTTCTGGTGCTGGATTGCAATTGAGCTTGTTCTGTGGATGACAAGGGTGGGTGAGGGGTCCTGTTGGAGGCTCCCCCCTCACAAGCCCCTTCCCATAGCTTACATGTCTGAGAACAGGACACTTCCCCAAGGTTGTGAATTAATACTCTGTGAGTTCCCTTGGCTCCAGTTGAAAAATCTTAAGAGCAATAAAAATAAAAAATGTGAAATGATGGAAAGCTTGGAAACAACCATACTAAAAGAGTAAGAATTATGAGTCAAATTAATGAACTTTATATTTCTGTCTGTGTGCTGTGGCTCTTTAGTGTTTGTCCATTTGTTTGGTGCCAGTGTATGTTTTCATGCCTCTGGATGGTGGTATTGAACTGTGTGAAATAGTGAAATTTGCTTAGGCTGGAACTCTGGGACGCCGGGTCAGTCTACTAAAAGCATGTCTCTTCATTCTTCCTAGAATGATAAGCGTGGCTTCTGGCATGCCAGCGGTCTCCCCATTAGAGTCTCCTCAGGAATTGGGAAGTTCTGCTTGCTGCTGTTCTGCATGGCCACAGAGCAGCCTCTGTATAAAAACCTGAATTCCAGTTAAACCAGTGTAAAAAAAAAAAAAGTAACAGATAGATCTGAGGCCCAGAAACCTCATATCGTGTCTCCTTAAAAAAAAAGAAGAAAATAAACCTCAAACTTCCATTAGTGTAAACTCGGTTGTGCCTATAAAAGGTGTAAATAGTGATCAAGATAAAAATAGCTCATATGCCATCAATTAAAATTAAAATGAAACAGTTCCTAGAAATGCTTAAGGTATAGAATTTTCTCCTGTTTCAATCTGTGCTTAACTCTGTTCAGCTCTAGAATCTGCATTTAACTTTGTGAATTTGCTTATGCCTAGAAAATCAGATTTGAAATTCACCTGTTAAAAATTTAATAACAGTGAAAGGTAATCTAAGAATAAAAGTTTAAATGTCAATACTATCTTGCTAGTGAATTTAATGCATAAATCACAAGTAAAATTTATTTAATTGCTGGGGAAAAAAACAAACAGAAACTTCACAAAGTTCTTACTAATGAAATTGATTTAATTGCTTAGTTAATAACTAAAGTGCCCAGATTGCTTTTAAGTGAAAACTTTCTAAAAACTAAAAGTTAAACTCATTATATAAATGCCTTTATATATAAAACAGCAGAAAAAGAACTGAATTTGTTACAGCAGAGTGGATGTAGCCTAGATTTTGACTGGTAATCTTAAACTAATTTACCTTTCTTTATGACTACTTCAAGTCTATCTTGTGCTCACTATAGTAATGGTAATTATAACTTAAACTTACCTTTAATTATGGTTATTTTATAACTAGCCTAACCCTTAAACTTCAGCTATTGTAATGGTAATTCTAAACTGAGTTTGCATTTGTTTATGGTACTGCAAGTCTGGCCCCACCCTTTCCCCCCCGATTATGGTTATTTCTTAACAACTTCTGTCCCTATGACTCAGGAAAAGCAAATTTGAGGCATCCCTGTCTCCTCTTCTACTGTTATTAATAAGCCTGCTTTCCCTCGTGACTCCAAGTATGGACTAAATTGCTGCCTGGTAGAATTCTTAACCCTTGAGGTTAAACATCCACTCCCCCAGTCCAGTAGCCTCTGTATCTCTGAGGACTGGGAAGTAAAACAAACCTGCCTTGACTGTCAAGGTTCCTAAAAGTAGCAATCCATGAGAGAAATGAGTTCCCCTGAGGCATTAATAGTCTTTGTGAATTCATATGTAATTAGTCTTGCTCATCCAGAGTCTGCTGAAATCATGGTGAAATATAAAGATCTGAGGAAAAGGAAAATTGTATTAGAGCATTGGGAATATTTTGGTTATAAGCCATTAATTAAGAAACAAAATTCTTGTGTAAAACTGCATGGTCATAGTGCAAATTAGAAAAAGCCTTCTGGAAAATCATTCAAATGTTGTTTTACAGTTAAACTTGTTTTGTAAAAGAATGAAAGTTTTAAGTAACTAAGTTGTGTTTCTGTGTCAAACTATTCTTGTCTGCCTATTTGCTTAGTATATATCTTCATATATCAGGATAATATCAAGTTAACATATAATTATTTAAAAAGCTCTAATGAAATTGTTAAAAATTAAATATGCAGTTTTATATGTAATAAATATTTCTAGAACCCAAATTAAGCTAAAAAAAGGGACGGGCAATAGGTCATACAGAAATATGAATATCATAACTTTGAAAAGGGGGAAAAGGATTTTCCTGAGTATTTTAACCTATCCAGCCCCTAGGGCCTTCTCTTCTCTTTGCCTGGGGTGGGGGCGGGGGGGGGGGGGTGGGGAAGCTCTGAGGGAGGGGCTAGGTGTAACAGATTAAAACTCTTCTAAGCAGAAAGATTTAAAAGTCAGTTTACATTAAAAAAGGGTTTAACCCCCTGTAAAGAAATGAAAAAAAATTCTCTGTATAAACTATAATAGTTTCAGTTTATTTAGCTTGGTGTTATCTCTTTGGTTTATAAAATACCAAGTTAATAAATTAACATTATATATATTAAGTCTTTAATATGATAAAAATTCTAAGTTAATATCTAATGAAATTATGGTGAAGAAATGTAGATCTGCCCTCTATTAAATGAATAAAGTAAAATCCATCAGTTGCGAATTGTAATCTAAGGTAAGTTAACCAGTCTATGTAGTTGTGGTTAATTATAAAGAGTTTGTAAAAACATCTTCTAAGCTGAAGCATTTAAATGGCTAGTTCTAAAATGCCATTATTAACTAAAAACCTAAATTGATGTTAGCAGCAAAAACTAACTTCATAGCAATAAAACCTGTCTGGAAGTCACCTCAATGTGCATATTCAAGTGGTAGTAATGAAAAGTTACCTTAATTCCATTGGGAATCTTCAGTTTTCATTTTAAAAATAGAAAAAAGTAGTTTTTCCTCTACTGCTAAAGTAAAATACCTGTGTAATTGACATCTTTATGGTAAAAGTGTAGAAGTAAAATGCAAAGTACTAAAAGTTCATTTAATATGTAACACACTGCGTTAAAAATGTTTCAAAGGTATGTAAAAATCAAGAGATATACTTCAGCATTGTCAAACTCTCTTGTGCATTCAAACTAGGCCTTCAGTACACTGCAGTATGTTACTTCTCCATATGAATTATTGGTTAGGTTGGTCACTGACCCATAAAACAATAAAAGTATCTACTACATCTCTGGTCCTGCTCCTGAAATGGATGGAAACTACATTGCAGTTTCAAACTCCTGCAGCAGCCAACAATAACTCAGTACAGCCAAACGTACAATGGATATCGCCTCCAGACCGGCACTGTTTCATAGTGCCAAAGAGCACTATGCACCAGGCTAGTGAAATACTGGAACCTGCTTTCCTAGCTTCTCTCTAGGGTCAATGGTGCTGCAGCTTCTGTGAAGAACATACCAAGAGGAGCAATGAATACCAAAGTACTGTGAGTAGAACTTAAACACAGTTGGCACTATAGCTTGCTCCCATGGAGAGATAACATGTATGGTATTACAAACCTGAAACTTATAGCTACTAATTAAAGCTCAAGGAGAAACTTATACATTGAGTAGTACATTAATTAGTATTAAACACTGTACTTATATTCTATTCTAGATATATGTCTGATGATTATGGTAATACTTCTAGTAAATTATTCAGAAGAACATTAAACATGTCAAAAGTCTTGGTCAACTTCATTTTCTGAGTAGTTATTGAACACGTCTGTAACATAAAGGAATGGCCACCTTGTCTGAGAGCAGTGAGGCCAACAGTGCTTTTAATTGAAAAAGCCACCAAATTAGCTTGGGGGCAACCTCTCACAGTCTTCACCCCTCACCAGGTGAAGGATGTGCTTGAGGCCAGGGGCCACCAGTGGCTCACAGGTAGATGGTTAATTCATACCAGGCTCAATTACTAAAAACCCCCAAGGTGCAAATAAGGGTGTACCAAACTCTCAACCCAGCCACCCTCCTACCAGTGGAGGACCCAAAGTCAGATCCTAAAAACCCTTTCTGCACTCCTGCCTTGAGACCCTTAACCAAAACTACTCAAGCAAGACAGATTTAAAGAATGAACCTCTTGTGACCCAAACATTAAATGGTTCACAAATGAAAGCAGTTTTATTAAGAGAAGAATTTAAAAGGCAGGCTATGCAGTGGTTTCTCAATTTAAAACCATTGAGGCCAAAGCTCTTCCCCCTGGAACTTTAGCCCAGAAAGCAGAGCTAATTGCCCTTACATGAAGTTTAAAGCTAGCCTGGAATTCACCCTGGAAACTGATGGGTGGCTTGTTAAAGATACTCAAGGCTACCTGCCAAGCCACTCATCTGGGGAAGGATGCCCTAACTAGCCTAGCCAAGTGGGTTTTCAAAAAAACAAAGCCTGGTAAAAACAGTCAAAAGAATTACTAGGAATTAATCAATTAAAGCCAAAAATGTAAAACAAAAACAAAAAAAACACACAAAAGCCTTACTCTGTAGTTCTAATCACTCCCAGAGCTATTAAAGTGAAAGGAATATCCAGCTTGGTGCACTTATCCTGAATGAAGCCAGCTGCCCAAGAAAATGCCAGTACACAAGAAGCACCTGATGGGATGTATGAATGCCAGTCACTGGACGAACTTAAATACCTCTTCAAGTAATAAAGCTATGTAATATCTATGTCAAAAACAACTGTTCCCTCTAACTCTAACCCAAATGCCTATTGCTAGGGGGAAGGCAAACCAGATCTTGTCTGTTTTCACCTCCTTTAACTTAACTAAAAGGGCAATGCCTCTTCCCATTTTCTCCTACCATAAAAATTAAAATTGGCAATTAATACCTAACCCCACTGTCTATTGCCATTTCTCTCTAAAGTTAACTAACAGCATAAAATATATCAAGGGAGAATGCTGTTTCCCACCAATTTTGGGAAAATGCAGCCTTTGCCATCATCTGACCTTTTATCCAGTGTCCTCTTAGTGGAACCATATATTCTCAAAATTCTAATTAAGTTTATTTCTTCCAGAATCAACATCTTGTGAGCCATATGGGAACTTGATCCAGCTTTACCCAAGATGCCAGATCCATCTTCCTCCAACCTAGAATAGCAGAGAGGGTTTTACACGTTGTCAGGTAAGAAACTACTGCCCCAAACCATGAGGAAGTAGCTACAGAAGAAAGATCATCTCCCATCAGGACCCCTTTAAAATTAAAGGTGTAAACTCTCTGTACTAGTCAGGGTTCTCTAGAGAAACAGAATCAACAAGAGATATCTGTCAATAGTGTGCAATTCTATGACAGTCTCTTGTACAGCTGTGAGGATGCACAAGCCCAGATTCTGCAGGCAGGCCACAGCCAGGGGCTGCAATGAAAGTCCAATGAAGGTTCTTGATGAGTTCTGGGAGAGTTGGCTATCCAAGGACGAGCTGGGAAATTCTCTCCCAATGCTGGAATCATTCCCCTTTTAAGGGATTCAGCTGATTGGGTTAAGTGTCACTCACTGCTGATGGCAATCTCCCTGACTGATGTAATTATAACCAGCTATCTATGATTTACCACTGCAGTAAAGTCAATGGTGACTAAAGTCTATAAATGCCCTTATATTACAGTTAGCCCAGTGCTTGCTTGACCAAACAACTGGGCACAATTACCTGGTCTAGTTGACACAATAGCCTAACCACGACAATCTCTAAGGAGAGAATAAAATAGGCTAGTATGATAGAAAATTGGTGGATGGATCTAAAACCTGGCAAGTACACATGGACATCAGTGTGGCCCCCAAGATGGCTGCTGGAAAACCATCCCTAAGATTCTGCTGCTCAGAAGAAGACTTCCTCCTGAGGCCAGGAAGGACTCCTAATATTCCCCCAAAACTTTATCATTGAGCCCTCCTCGAAAATTTGTGGGAAAAATAAGCAGTAAAGGCAGTAAGCATCTGGAACTCCTCCCATGCTCTCATCATACTTCCCTGCTTCCTCCCCTCAATAATAGCTGGGGTACACACTTTAATAGATGATATGGTTAAAGCAGACAGCCACCCACCTCATGACTCCAAAACTAATGACATCAAAGCTTAACAAACTTAAGCAGGCATCAAAGGGGGGAATGATATGGGCTGTGTGTTTATTCAAGAATAACGTGGGCTGTGGGTGTAAGCTCACAAAATTTTACATTCCAGCATAAGCCATGTGTGCATGCAAAGAACAAGAACTGCAGCCCTGCCTCTTATAACCACACCAGTCCAGCCTGACTAGTTCGCAGAAAGTCCCCAAGCCCTGAGAAACTAAAACCTAACTCTTCACTCCAAATGCTTCCTAACTCCACCCCCTCCATACTGTATGTATAAAAGCAATCTACAAATCTGGTGCAGGGATCAGTTTTTTGGACAGGAGTCTGCTGGGCCCAGCTGATCATAATAAATCTTCCTTCTCAGTGAATTGCCAGGTCCTAGCCTTCAATCTGTCATCACTGACTTCTCTGATCTACAGTTTCCATTTTGCTAAATGTGAATGTTTGTCCTAGGTATTTGCTGATTATGGAAGCAACTACACTGGCTTGATTTCCCACTTTGGGTCCCAGGACTTTAAGAGCATTCAGTATTGCTTTTAACACTTAATGAGAATCTCCTCAGTACCAAGCTCTGGGCCCTTTCCTGAGGGTAAAACAACAATCAAAACACATCCATTATCTGCCCTAAGAATTGCCCAGTTTAGTGGAGGAAGCAGATATTTAAAGAAGCAAATACAGTACAAGGGAGTGTGCTATAATGGGGCAGGTCCAGAGGAGGGGCAGCAGCCTGTCCTGTGGGTTGGAAGATTCCATGGGGAAGAGACCACTGAGTTGCTGGTCCAAAGAAGGAAGAGTACGTGCAAAGGCCCAGAAGCAAGGATAAGCATGACTTCCTTAGAGAATGAGTGAAGTTCACTGTGCCTGAAGAGGAGAATGCCCGTGGGTGATTGGGAAGGGTGAGGCAGTAGAGGTGAGTAGGGGTGATGACAGAATTCTAGGACACATGGAGCCTCAGGATGGCTGCTCAGCACATGACTGTGGAAGAAGGAATGGATGAATATCACCAGAAATTATTTTTTTCCCAGTCCAGGAAAGGATAAATTTGTCAGGAATATATAATAAGTGGAATATGTGCACACATAACACATAAACCTCAAACTACATGAAGTAAAACACTGAACCTTTCTCAGAGATACCTCTACAAAGGAGGAGGAAAGGTGACTATTTCTTGATCTTGCCCAGCACAGGTGCACCCACTATGCTGCCAAGTTCAAAGCATTTATCGTGACTGTTTTAGTCATATGTTTGCTAGTGTAGCTCACAGCATGATTATTTTGGAATGAACAAATGACTAAATGGATGGCAACCCAGCCAGAGGTGGAGACGCAAGAGAGCATATCACCTTGTGAGGAATGTTAGTTTTCCCAAAGGCCTTCAATATTTCTCCAACTGACTTCCTAGAGATGTTAGTAGGTATTCCGTGAAAAACCGGAGTTCATTTCTCAAGTGCTACCTTCTCTGAGGCTTCTTGTATATTCCCAATGCCCATTACTGTGTTTAAATGTTTCCCCACTTTTTCAAACTTACTTGACCAGAATTTTATTACCATCTTGAGGAACTGCTCCTTAGGACTCTGTTTGAAATACGCTGACATCTACTGTGGGTTAGCTCTGAGGTGTTGGTGGTAGATGAGCTGCAGAGGTGGATCTCAGCCAGCCTATTAGTTTTCTGATCTAAAATGTGGAAGATTTTGAATTTTATTGTGCAGACTGCAATAAGTATTGAAAGATTTTAGATAAGCGCCCTTTTTAATTTTATAAATGTTCTAGCAGCAGTGTAGAGAATAAATTTGAGGGACATCAGGCCAAGGGTGGGGAACTACTTGGATACAGTCTTCCCATATGGACTGCCTTCAGACTAACTCTACAGTTGAATCCCCAACCACTTCCCCCATTCTCTCTTCTGTTCCTTGAACTAGTAAACTGCTTTACCCATTCTGCACATTCTCCCTTTCTGTGACTAGAGCCAAGAATGCACTTTTTTTTTTTAACACTTTGCTTGGCTGTCTCCTTCTCATTCTTCAAGTCTCAGCTGGATTATCATTTCATCTCATATAAAAGGAGATATATGTAAAGTAAATGTTTTAATTCCTTCTTATAGTTGAGTGAAATAAGAACCTTCTTTTCTTGCTTTTAACTAGGCCTGCTGCAGATTAAACACCATCAAATTGCCTATGATTTACCATAATAACAGTTTTTTAGTGTATAACATACCAGATTGTGAATCAAGTAAGCAAAGAAAACAAGATCCTTTCTCATGTTCTTTCATGACTACTCTTGGGCAGGGCCTAGATCTTTTGTTCCACATGGACTCAGATTTAGATTTGACCTTATCTCCAACTGAGTATATTCCTAGGTTGTATGTGTTAAGGGATCTTTGATAAAGTCCAGTAAGCCCTTAAAGTATGCCATGATATTTTCCTGATTTTGGCAGTTTTAATGTTTTCTGAATAAATAAGGCCCCCTACCCTGAAGGTGTTGCCCCACCAGCAAGGAGCAGGGAGCTGTGGGCAAAGGGTGGCTTGGAGGGGCGGGATTAGGGCAGCAAGGATTTCAGAGCCTGCTCCCAGTCCTCCGGGATTCAGGTCACTTTCTCTGAGACAATGAGGGGCTTTACCCAGGGAGAGACCCCACTGGGGTCTGAGTTCAGCAGGCACTGCACAGGCCTGATCCAGTTTGGCAGGAATGGGCAGACTATAGGGTAGAGCCAGGGAGGGGTGCAGGCCCCAGGAAGAAGATGTTGGGAGAAAAGTGTTGGCTTGTGAGGGGCTAGTATCTGCCTGGAGGTAGCTCAGACCTGTAAAGGTGACCTGACATCCCACACCTGTGCTGGGCAGTGTGGGTGAAGGGGCTTCAGGCTGCAGCCCAGGTCTTCCAGTTTCTGGCATGCTCTGCTATAAGGACTCTGTGTCAATTCCCTTGTTTAAAAAAGTATTCACTTTTTAAAATTTTTTTATTTATTTCTCCCCCCTTACCCCCAATTTTCTGCTCTCTGTGTCCATTCTCTGTGTGTTCTTCTGTGTCTGCTTGTATTCTCATTATTTGGCTCTAGGAACCTATCCTGGGACTTTCCAGAGTGGGAGAGAGGCGATTACTCTCTTGCGCCACATCAGCTCCCAGTTCTATTATGTCTTATTTTCTCTCTGCTGTGTCTCTTGTTGCATCATCTTGCTGTGCCAGCTCTCATTGTCAGCTGGCACTTTCACGTGAGGTGACTTTCTCACACTGACCATCATTCCTGTGCAGGAGTGTACTCCTGTGCAGGGTGGCATTCCAGCCACACGGGCCAGCTTGCCATGTGGGCCAGCTTGCCCTCACCAGGAGGCCCTGGGCCTCAAACCCTGGACTGCCTATATGGTAGATGGGAGGCCGATTGGTTGAGCCACATCCATTTCCCATCCATCCACTTTTCATCTACTTTTACCTGCTTTTATATGTCTCATCCTGTAAAGAAGAAGGAGCAGTTTCAGAGCAACCTTAAGAGCCACCAAAAAGTGTAGGGCCACCAGGGCGCACATTTACAATGGACCTCTCCCATTGACGTAATTACTTCATATGTCCATATGGACATCTCTCCCAAACAGACACAATGTTTACATTTTTAATTTTGGCACTTTAGGGGAAGAAGAGACACTTCATTGAGGCAGAGGAAATTGCAGTGAGGGAGTTACAAGAAACTCGCTGTCCTCACTGGAGGATCTTTCCTCAGTTTCCCTGGTGTAAAATTTGACAGGATGCTGATTCCTGAGTTTAGCCCTCCGTGGCTCCTGCAGACTGCCCAGAGGAGCCTCATGACCAAGCCACTTGCCCACAAGTTAAATGTCTCGTGTCTTCAGGTTTGCGGTAGAATCCCTGACTGATGCTGGGACATTCAGAGTTGGCTGCCAAGTACCCTCCAGCCTCCCAGTGTAGTCTGGATCCAGCTGGGGTGTAAAAGAAGAGACCCCTTTCCTCTTCTGGGGTTCGTATCCTATTTGTAGTCTTTACAACACCCTTCCTCAGAGATATTCTGGAGTTGAAAGAGTGGTGGTAGATACCTGGTATGTGGCTGAGCAGCAAGAGCAATGTCTATGCTGCTGCTGTACCTACTTCTCCCCAAAGCTGCAGAAATGTGGGGCTTACAGGCTTTCAGGAGAGCTTGCCTGGCTGCAGGTTCTGAACATACCTAGCCTTGATTCTCCAGGAAATGAATTTCTAAACGATTAAAAAATCTAAATCATTAGGGTATTATTTTTTAGAAAATAGATACCTGTAAGAGTAACATTTGTAAAGCAGGAATGTTTTTACCTCTATTTGAGGTCTTTCACCTAAAACAATGATCAGTTTCCTGGGGGACCAGCTGTTGGTGACTGGTGACTGGACCTGGCATCCCCCAACCTGGCTGGGTTTCTTAACTGCCACTGACCTGACCTGGGCCACTGAGATATAGTGATGGAAAGAACAAGGCATTATAAAGGCCACCTTAAGAAAGTTACTTAGAAGAACGTTTACTAAATATATATTCATAATACCTAAGAATAACAAACATAGTTTATGGATAGATTTAAGTAATTCACATAGCTCTGGGTGGATCTTTGCATGGATATTTTGCTATGTGAAAAGTTTAGAAACTCTTTGATATTTTATATGAAGCTTTCCAGTTGAGGGTCTTCCGAATTGCAAACTATAGGGCAGAAGTTGTCAAGATTCTGAAGAATGGACAATTTTACAGAAGCAAGATTTTTAGGTATTTCAGGATCTATGTAAACTTACATTATTCTAAAGCCTTGAATTTCCTCATTAATGTTAAAAATAGTTTTTTTTTCCTGTCATGCAGTCACCATTCAGTACAATGGTGTCTATTCAGCAAGAGTCTTATATTCTTCATAGCATATCTCTTTATTAGGAAATTAAATCACACAGAATGCCAGCCTCCCTGTAATATCTACTGTAGGTGCTGAAGGATGTAGTGGAGCCATAATAGGTGCCAACTGTGAGAGCTTAATTTTCCTGTGGCTGAAGGACCCTTACAATGTATTCAAAACAAGCCATGGACTCTGGTAATGGTGATCTTTCCCATAACTCTGGTGACAATGTTCCAGATGTCTCTTTTGAAATGGAACTTCCTATTTGAAGTAGGTGTATTATTACATTTTCAAAAATAACATTAGACCATTCTGTATAGTTTTTATAAATGGTTTCTTTAATGTTATTATTGTGAAATACATATAAAATCAAATGCTTTAGAGGGTGCATTCAGTGATATTTAGTACATTCACAGTATTGTGCAATCATAACTGCTATCTAGTTTTCAAGGCATTTTCATTACCAAGATTCAATTGATTTTTTTTTTCACATTGTGAGAGGTAGTTTTTTTTCCCTTGTTTTGTTTTTTATTTTTTAAAATTCTTTCTAATTGTATTTTTTAAAAAGACACAGAGATCACAGAAAATGTTACAATAAAACATATGAGGTTCCCACATACTCCACACCTTTCCCCCCTCCCCCACTCCTCCCACATCAACAACCTCTTTCATCATTGTGGCACATTCATTGCATTTGGTGAATACATTTTGAAGCACTGCTGTACCTCATGGATTATACATTACATTGTTGTTTAAAATCTCCCTCAGTACATCCAGTGGGCTATGGCAGGATATATAATGTCTGGCATCTGTCCCTGCAATATCATTTAGGATGACTCCGAGTCCAAAAATGCCCCCCATCACATCTCTCCTTCCCTTTCCCTGCCCTCAGCAACTACCATGACCACTGTCTCCATATAGATGATAAAATTTCTTCATTTGCTAGTATCACAATAGTTCTATAGTAGAATACCAGTAAGTCAACTCTAATCCATATTTTAGTCCTCCCTTCTGTGGACCCTGGGATGGTGATGTCCACTCCACCTCTAAACCGAGAAGGGGCTTAGATACCACATGGTTGATGGATACAAATCTGTTTGCAGTTGTAGATTCCTACAGGAGTGAAATCTATGATAAAGTGGAGGTAAAGAGTTGTGTGGTGAAGGGATAAGTCAGGGGCATAGGAATATTATTGGGTTGGGCTTTGTAGGCTTGAAGGGGGGCTAGGGTTGGGAGGATGGGTCAGATGGTCCATGGAATTGGGGGAGGGTTGAGAGGGAGCAGGTGAACATGGGAGATTGTTAGGTATGTGGTTGAAACTATAATGTTGAGAAAAATCTTCAGAAAATATAAGGGTTACTGGTTTAAGGTGTTTGACAGGGGTCATTTGGCACAGGGGCCACCTGGGGCAGGCTGTTATGGAGTGTGTGAGTGCTCATGTTGTCATAGTGTGTTATATCAGTGGGTGGAGACCCATAAAATAAGCAGGAAGGTGTTGTACCCCCATCATGGGGAGGCCTGATATTCTCAAACAGAGTGGATGGTGTCTCTCGAGGGCATAGGTAACTCCCAATGGGGGAGGACAGAATAGTGTGTCAACCCCTCACATTCTTGCAAGTATCTATGAACCTTATCCTTCAAGCAGTGAAGCTTGGTTGTCACTGTGGGCCCCAAGGGGAGCGGAACAGAGGAATAGAATAAGTGGGTAACGGGGGGCAATGGAAGAGTTCCACAAGATTGCAGAATGACTGATATAAGCCATGTTAAATTTCGTAAAAAATTTATAAATGTGTACAGTCTAAAATGTAAACCATAATGTAAACCATAATGGAACCACAGTTAGTAGCTATGTTTCAATATCAGTACATCAGTTGTAGCAAATGTTAACATCCATATGTAAAAAGATCATTGCTGAGGAAGGGGGAAAAGAGTTTGATGTTGTGTATATGGGAGTTCCCTACATTCTACATTCAACTTCACTGTGATGTAAAACTTTTTTGAAGACATAATGAAATTTTTTTTAATGTTGTAGACACTGAAGAAGAAAGGGAAGAGTTTGCCTTGCCACTGTACATACAGGGCAACACCTATTACAGTGATGAAAGGCAAAATGTCAAAAAAAAAGTTTTATGATATTTTTCATTTTTTAATACCCAATTTATTTTTTACTTTTAGTTTTTCTAAATTAGTATGTATTCTATTTCTAATCTTTAAACCTATCATTACTCTTTCATTTTCCTACCAATTGAGAATTTGGCAATATATTAGGCTTCGTTTTTGGAGAACTTTTGGATCACAGATGGGTCCAACTATGGCAGGGGAGGAGCACTGGTGTGGGATGTCATTGATGGGGGATGCATGGGTGGGAGGGATTTCCCCAGGACATGCATATAAGGTATATAGATATGTTCAGATGTTCATTGGGTATTGTCATTTTTGGTAGAGTTATACACAACTGAGGGAGTGCTGAGTTCCCATCCTGGGGAGCTCTGTCACATTCCCCAGTGGAACAGCAACAATCCCCCAAGTGCAAGGGCAAAGAACCAGTGAAGAAGGATGGTTTAATGATGGTCCCTTGGTACAGATGACTATGTTAATGAGTCTGTATGTTTAAAGTTTCAACTAGGCATAGAGCTGCAGGGTGCTTAAGAATTACCTCCATTCCAAGGTCCACAGAATGGAGGAACAGAGTATGGATTAGAGTGTACTTACTGATATTCTATTCATGAACTATTATGATTAGTAATCGAAGAAAATGTGGCATTAGTGTGGAGAAAGTGGCCATGGTGGCTGCTGGAGGTAGGGAGTGGGAGGAAGAGATGTGATGTGGGGGTGTTTTCAGGACTTGGATTTGTCCTGGGTGGTGCTGCAGGGACAGTTACCGGACATTGTATGTCCTCCCATGGACCACTGGATGGAATGTGGGAGAGTGTGGACTATGATGTGGGCCACTGACCATGAGGTGCAGCGGTGCTCAGAGATGTATTCACCAAATGCAATGAATGTCTCATGATGATGGAGGAGATTGTTGTTATGGGGGGAGCAGTGGGGTGAGGGGGTGGGGGTATATGGGGACCTCATTTTTTTTAATGTAATATAAAAAAATAAAAACAAAAAAAAAAGGAAAAAAAAAAAAAAAGAATTACCTCCTGAGAGCCTCTATGTTGTTTAAATGTGGCTACTCTCTAAGCCAGACTCAGGATATAAATGCATTACCTTAACCCCAACATGGGACATGACTCCCTGGGATGAGCCTCACTGGTGCTGAGGGATTACTACCAAGTACCTGATGATGATGCAACTAGCAAAAGACCTTGAATAAAAATGGGAAATGATAAAGACAAATGAGTTTATATGGCTGAGAGACTTCAAAATGAGTTTGGAGGTCATTAGAGGGGTCACTCTTATACACATCTCAGCAGGATCTCAGAGACAGCCAAAGTAGGTACAATCCTAGGTAGCAGTGCTCCTGAGGGCTACAGAGACACCCAGGTCCTATGGTCATGGCAGATGGCTCTGGAGTTCAGTGCCTTGCCAGTGGGCCCTACTTTGGAATTTGTGCTCCTGAGTGTGATGGAGTTGGACTCAGATGTGGCCTCTATACAGATACCTCTACTATCACTTTTACTGAACCTGTGGTTGGTTTGCGGTTGGTGTGTGCTCAGGAGACTTGAATCTCTGGACTGTCTATCTGCCATTTAGGTCCTGAGCCTCAGCAGAGTTGCAGCTCCTACTCCATTCATTGCACTTACCTAGGTCAGCTAACAGGAAGGTGAAGATGGTTAACCACCACACCAGCAACCAAGAGAGTCTAAAACTGCAAGCAAGAGAATCCCATCCATCAGCCAGGTGGGATCCAAGTCCCTTCTTGATGTAGAGGTGGAGTGGACATTGTCATGCCAGGATTCTCAGGATGGAGAAATAAAATATAGATTAGAGTGGACTTTCTGTTATTCTACTATAGAGTTATTGTGACATTAGCAATGGAAGAAGTTGTATCATTGATGTGGAGACAGTTGCCACAGGAGTTTGCTGAGGACTGGGAGAGGGAAGAAGAGGTGTGATATGGGGACAGTTTTAGGATTTGGAGTTGTCCTGAATGATGTTGCAGGGGCAGATACAGGACATTATATATCCTGCCGTAACCCACTGAATGGATTGGAGGAGAGTGTAAGTTGCAATGTAAACTATAATCCATGCTGTGTAGCAGTGCTCCAAAATGTATTCATCACATGGAATGAATGTGCCACACTGATGAAGGGGGTTGTTGATGTGGGAAGAGGGGTGGGGTGGTGGGAAGTGAGGTATATGGGAAGCTTAAATTTTTTTTTTTAGAGTTATATTTTTATTTCTCTTCCCTCTCCTTCCCCCACCCTGGTTGTCTGTTCTCTGTGTCTATTTGCTGTGTCTTCTTCGTCCGCTTCTGTTGTGGTCAGCGGCATGGGAATCTGTGTTTCTTTTTGTTGTGTCATCTTGTGTCAGCTCTCCATGTGGGCAGCACCATTCCTGGGCAGGCTGCACTTTCTTTCATGCTGGGTGGCTCTCCTTATGTGGCGCACTCCTTGCACGTGGGGCTCCCTTACACGGGGGACACACCTGCGTGGCAGGGCACTCCTTGCATGCATCAGCACTGCACATGGGCCAGCTCCACATGGGTCAGGGAGGCCCAGGGTTTGAACCGTGAACCTCCCATGTGGTAGACAAATGCCTTAACCACTGGGCCAAGGTGCCACCCTTAAATTTTTTAATGTGACATTTTATGTGATTTATGTTTCTTAAAAAAAAAAAAGGAAAAAAAAATTCCTCCCCCTCTCCCCCCCCCCAAAAAAAAAACGCAAAAAAGCAAAACAGACTTTCTTGTCTTGAATCCAATATTGGGGGAGAACTTTCTGTCTTATGTCATTGAGTATAATAGTTGTTGGTTTTCAGAGTTTCCTTTAAATACATTGAATAATTTCTCTACCATTCCTACTTTATTGAGTGTCTTTTTCATGAAAGGGTCTTTGATTTTTTTTCCAAAGCTTTTTCTACATCAACTTAGATAATCTTGTGTTTTTCCTTCTTCATTCCATTAATGTAGAGTATTACATTTTTTTTTTTTTATGTTGAGCTACCTGTGCATTCTGGGATAAATCCTCTTTTGTTGTGGTGAATAATCTTTTAATATGCTGTTGAATTAGGTCTTCCAGTATTTTGTTGGACCTTTTTTGCACATCTATATATAAAGGAATTTGGTCTTAAAGTTTCTTTTCCTTTGCTCTCTTTATCTAACTGTGGTATCCGAGTAAATCTAGTCCCTTAGAATAACTTAATGAATTTTCTCTCTTCACACTTTTCTTTTAATAGTTAGTACAATTCACTGTCAAATCCATCTGTTCTTGGACATTGGTTCAATCTCTTTACTCCTTATAGATCTATTGAGATTTTCTAGTTTTGTTGAGACACTTTGAGGTATTTGTGTGCTTGCCAGAAATTTTGTGGAATATGCAATTAATATTTACCTGGAGTTTTTCTCATGATTATGCTTCAGTCACAGTAGAAAAGTGCTTTTCTCATCACGCCATTTCAAGTGAACACCCTCTCACAATGACTTATCACTGTTGATATGTAGCAGTTTGTGAATTCCAAATAAGATATAGATTATATTTGAAAACTGTTCTGTTTCTCTGGGCATGAAAACCTTTTGATTGTATTAGATTCAGCTGAGATGTCTGCTTAACTTATGTTAAGGTTTGTGTTTTGATTCAGCCACATCATTATAGTTTGATTCATCAATGAGTCCCACCTCCCACCTCATGTGGTGGGCTGGTCAAGCAGAACTCAAAGGGAAGTAGACACACAGAGAAGAACATGGAGGAAGAGAGACAGCTCATTAGATATGGTAGAGGCCCCTGGAATAGAAATGAACATGATAGTCTGCAGTTGACCTTGTGAAGAGAACAGAGGAGCTGAGCCTGGAAAGAAATTAGCCCCAAGAAGAAAGATGAGCCTTATGCCAGCCTATAGCTGAGATCAGAAGAAGGTGGACCCACACAGACTTAAGACAGAAGAGGGAGGGTGAACACTCACAGATGTCATCCACCATCTTGTGTCAACATATGGCAACAGAGTTTGCTGAGGAAGTAACTTTGAGTTGGGCTTTTTGGGGACTTGTGACTGTAAGTTTCTACCCAAAATAAATACCCTTTATAGAAAAAAACATATTTCTGATACTTTGTATTAGCACCCCTTTGGCTGACTAATACAGATTTTGGTATCGAGAGAGTGGGGTAGTGCTTTTGCAATTACCAAAATGTTGGAACAGTTTTATAAATGGATAAGGAGTATTTTTTGGAGGAATTTTGAGATGCCTCATAGAAAAGGCCTAAATTGCTTTGAAGAGACAGTAGGAATATGGATGCTAAAGAGACTTTTTATGAGGCCTTGCAAATAAATAATGGATCTATTATTGGAGGAAAGGTGATCAGTGTTTTAAAGTTGCAGAGAACTTAACAAGAATAACTTCTGATGTTTTATGGAAGGCAGAATTTGAAAATGGCAAGCCTGGGCATTTAGCTGAAGAACTTTACAAAGTAAACTTGGAGAATGTGGCTTGGATTCTCCTTGCAACTTATAGTAAAACAATCAGAGAGAGAGGCTGAGAACTGAATTGTTGGGCAAAACAAAACCAGAAACTAATTCCAAGTCTCTGGAAATCAAGCCCCCAGATGATAGTGCCTCTTTGATGACTGACCTAAACTTGGAACTTGTAAATCAGGATTGAAAATGAAGCTATCTAGGAAAGGCTTGTGGAAAGTCTTTCTGCCTGATGACTTGGACCCCTGCTTCCTGCATTCTAAACAATGAGCTTTTTAAGAGAGCTGTATGAACAAAATCCCTGTCGGCCTGGAAAAAAAGGGACATGCAGGGGAGAGATGGAAGGAAAAATGGCTCTTAGAGGAAAACCATGGATGCTGAGATCTGGAATTAAGACAGCTCCTTGGGCAAAAAGAAGTACCCCACCCATGTGTTGTACAGAGAGGGTGAATTTGCCCCAGGATTTGAAGAGGATGATGTTCCAGCACACTGTTCAGGGAGAATTTTGCCACTCCAGTTTACAGAGAGGGTGGAGCACACTCCCCAAGGGTTTGGGGAGAGTAAGGTCAACACCAGATAGGTCTGAGAGGAGTAAGGCCTGCCCTCCATATATTAGGAAAGAACAGGTCAGCAACTCATTGCTCTGAGAGTGTTGGGTCTGTAGACCAGGGATGAGGGAAAATGTTGCTGTCATCTCACAGTACTAATGGGGCTGAGACTACAACCCAGAGAGATCAACTGTTTCAGATTATTGGGGGCCAACAAAGAGGGCAGCTGTTGTTTCAAATTCCCTCAGGCAATAGTGACAGAGGGGACTTAATGATGTAGTATCTCCATTTTTATATTCCTCTTCTTTCACCTTATAGAGCAAAATAGTTAGAAAAGGCACAGATTGATATTGCCAGCCCTCAAAAGGGAAATGAAGTGAGCAATCTCTGGGGAGTGGGAGAATGAGGTTTACAGACTTAGAATAATCAAAGACTCTGTCAAGTTCTCAACAAAAAATTTCCAGCCATACAAAGAAACAAGAAGATATGGCTCCTTCACATCATAGAAATATTTGACAGAAACCAGCCCTGAGAAAAATGTACAGTAACACTTATTTTTTAAAGATGTTAATTGAGCTCCACCAAATATGTTCAATGATCTAGAAAATATTAAACAAAGACACAAAAGAGAAATTTTGGTACTGGACAGTATAGTACTTTAAGTGAAATTTCAGTAGATGGATTCAGCAGCTAATTTGAGGAGGAAGAACAAAGGATTGGAGAACTTGGAAGGAAGACCCTTGAAATTATACAGGACGAAGAATAGAAGGAAGAAAGAATTAAGAAACTTTAACAGAACCTAAGAAACTTTTTGGAAACCATCAAGCATACCATAGTATGCCTCACTGGAGTCCCCCCTGAGAGAGAGAGAGAACAACTGAGGACAGAAAATGTTTTTGAATTGTGACTGAAAACTTCTTAATACTGATAAAAGACATGAATATCCATGTCCAGGTAGCTCAACAAATTCCAAACAGGATAGGCATAGAGAGATCACAAGATATATTATAGTGATACCAAAATCCAAACAGGAAGAGGTGTAGCTCAGTGGTTGATCACCTGCTTCCCATGTATGAAGTACCAGTTTTAATTCCCAGTACTTCCTAAAAAGCCAAAGAGAAACAGATATTTGGAAGCAGCAAGAGAAGTGACATGTCACATATATGGGATCCCTAATAAGACAAAAAACAGATTTCAAATTAGAAACCAGGGCAGCCAAAAGACAGTAGGGTGAAATATTTAAGGTCCTTAAAGAAAAAAACCAACAGCTTTCAACCAAGAATTCTATATCTGGCAAAATTGTCCTTCAAAAATGTAGTAGATTTTAAATTTACAGAGAAAGCATATCTATAAGACTGCATTAACAGAAGACATAGCCTAAAAAAAATTCTACAGGTAGTCTTTCTGGCTAAAATGAATTAATATGATAGTAGGCAGTACTTTGAAGCCATAGGAAGAAATAAATAATTTTGGTAAATATAAATATATTAGTATACAGTATTTTTTGTTCAAATCCATCTTCACACATGATACCCTATATGAATTAAAAGGCAGAGAGATAGAACATAATTTTTACACAAAGTACAAAGATGCAATCTGAGACAATAAAAACATAAATGGGAAGGGGCCGAGATATATAAGATTAGTGTGTTTGTATATTTCAGAGTCTGTGGGTATTAATTGAGTAGATTGTTAGGACTTAAAAATATTAACTAATTTCAAAGGTAAATACTAAGAAAATAACTAGAGAAAAAAGAAAGGAATCCAAATGTACACTACAAAATTAAATAAATACAAAGAATGGAGAAATGGAACAACTGAGGAAAAGAAAACACAAGACATACAGAAAACAAAGACCTAGATGGCAAAAGTAGATTCTTCATTATAACTTATTACCTTATATAGCAACAGATTAAATTTTCCTATTAAAGACCAGGAAGGGCTGATTGTATTAAAAACCTGATCCATCTATATGCATTCTAAAAGAGACTCACTTCATTTTTTTAAAAAGATTTATTTATTTATTTCTCTCCCTCCCCCCCCACCCCAGTTGTCTGTTCTCTCTATTTGCTGCGTGTTCTTTGTCCGCTTCTGTTGTTGTCAGTGGTCTGGGAATCTGTGTTCCTTTTAGTTGCGTCATCTTGTTGTGTCAGCTCTCCCTGTGGGCGGCACCATTCCTGGGCAGGTTGAACTTTCTTTCGCTCTGGGCAGCTCTCCTTATTGGGAACACTCCTTGTGCGTGGGGCTCCCCTGCATGGGTACACCCTGCATGGCATGGCACTCCTTGTGTGCATCAGCACTGCATGTGGGCCAGCTCCACATGGGTCAAGGAGGCCTGGGGTTTGAACCACAGACCTCCCATGTGCTAGACGGACGCCCTAACCACTGGGCCAAGTCCACTTCCCAAGAGACTCACTTTAGATACAAAGAAATAAAGAGGTTGAAAGGTAACATTTGTAATCTATGTTCCATCCAAAGAGTAATCAAAACAGAGCCAAAATGGCTATATTATTGTTCTAACAAATAGACTTTAACTCAAAAAGATTACAGTTGTCCAAAAGTATATTGACCAGGGTACATAAAAATGTTTGGATATTTTCATAGTGGAAACAATTAAAAACAACAACTAAGGGAGTGCTGAGATCCAAGCCAGGGGAGCTCTATCACAGTCCCTAAAGGAATAACAACAATCCCCCAAGTGCAATCGCAAAGACCGAAAAAGAATGAAGGTCCAACTATGAGCCCCTGATACTAATGACTATGCTTGTGAGCCTGTGCACCTGAAATAAGAACAAGGCCTAGAGCCGCAGTGTGCCTAAGAGTTACCTCCTGAGAGCCACCGTGTTTCTCAAATGTGGCCATTCTTGAAGCCAAACTCAGCATGTAAATTCGTTGCCTTCCCCCCAGTATGGGACATGACTCCCGGGGATGACCCTCCCTAGTGCTGAGGGATCACTACCAAGTACCAGCTGATGATGTAACTGTGAAAATGACCTTGAATAAAAGGTTCAACTCGGACCAGCAGAATATCTCTGTCTACATATAATAACAGGAGTTAAAAATGGTTTTTGACCTGAACAAAAGGGGGAAATGGAAAGGACAAATGAGTTTATATGGCTATGAGTCTCTAAAAAAGAGCTGGGAGGTTATCAGAGGGGTTGTCCTTATGTACACCTGAGCAGAGTCCCAGAGACAGATAAAGTAGATATACAACCCCAGGTATTGGTTCTTCTGAGGGCTACAGAGATCCACAGGTTTTATGGTCATGGCAGATGGAGTTCAGTGCCATGTCACTTGGCCCTTCTTTGGAGTTGGTGTTTCTGTGTGATAGAGCTGGACTCAGATGTGATCTCTTTCCACAAGCCTTTCCTGTTACTGTACCAGAATTGTAGTTGGTGCTGGGGTTTAATATATACCCAGGGGATCTTAATCTCTGGACTGACCATATGATAGCCAGGCCCTGAGCCTCAACAGACTTCAGCTCCTACACTCTGGTTTATTGGATTTACCCCACTCAGCTAACATGGAGTTGAAGAATGTCAACCACCACACCATGGAGCCAAGAGTGCCTACAACTGAAAGCAGGAGGATTGCATCCAATATCCATGTGGAATCTAAGCCCCCTCTTGACATAGATGTGGAGTGGACACAACCAATCCAAGGTCCACATAGAATTTGGATTAGAGTGGACTTATTGATATTCTATTGATGAACTATTGTGCTTAGTAATTGAAGAAAATGTGGCATTGGTGTGGAGAAAGTGGCCATGGTGGCTGCTGGGTGTGGGGAATGGGAGGAAGAGATGAGATGTGGAGGCGTTTTTGGGACTTGGAGTTGTCCTTTGGGACTTGGGTGGTGCTTCAGGAACAGTTACCGGACATTGTATGTCCTCCCATGGCCCACTGGATGGAACGTGGGAGAGTGTGGGCTATGATGTGGACCATTGACTATGAGGTGCAGCGATGCTCAGAGATGTATTCACCAAATGCAATGAATGTCTCATGATGATGGAGGAGAATGTTGCTATGGGGGGAGTAGTGCGGTGTGGGGGGGTATATGGGGACCTCATATTTTTTTAATGTAATGTTAAAAAATGAATAAAGAAAAAAATTAAGTATGTTGATAAAAGTTTCAAATTAGCAACAAATGAAAGAGAATGAAGATAGAAGAAAACAAAATTCAGGGGATGCAATGAAGGCAGTGGTAGAGGAAAGTTTATAGCTGTGAATGCCTATATTAAAAAATAAGGGGTACCTCATTTTTTGAATGTAACATTAAAAAAATAAAGACAAAAAAAGACACAGAAATCAAAACAGCATGGTACTAGCTCACGGGAAGACATACCACAATGGAATGAAATAAAGAATTCAGAAATAAACTCAAAATAATAATAATAATAATAAGGAAGACCACAAATCAATAACCTAACTTTGTTTCCAAAGAAACTAGATAAAGAAGAGCAGCCTAAAACCAAACTCAACAGAAGAAAGATAAAAGATTGTAGCAGAAATAAATGAAATAATGAATAGGAAAATGATAGAGAAACTCAATAAAACCAAAAGCTGGCTTTTTTTAAAAGATCAATAACACATACTAACCTTTATCCAGACTGTCAGAGATAAAAAGAAAGAGGACAAAAATGACTAAAATCAGTAATGAAAATGAGGACTTTAGGACAAAAATAACCATTCATAGTATGAAGTTATATTCCAACAAGTGAGATGAAATGGACAAATTCCTAAAAACAAACAAATGAACTAACATGAAGCAAAAAGAAATAAAATATCTCAACATACATTTCACAGTTCAATAGATTCAAGCAGGAGAAACAGATGTGGCTCAACCAATTGTGCTCCTGCCTACCATATAGGAGGTCCAGGGTTCAATGCCCAGGGCCTCCTGGTGAGGACAAGCTGGCCCATGCAATGAGCTGGCCCACACAGGAATTTGGCCCGTGTGGGAGAGCTGCCCTGTATGGGAATGCCACCTCATGTGGGAGTGCCAGCCAATGCAGAGAGCTGGCACAGCAAGATGATACAGAGGAGAGAAAATAATAAAACAGCAGAACAGGGAGCTAAGGTGGCCCAAGAGAGTATTCACCTCTCTCCCACTCCGGAAGGCCCCAGGATCAGTTCCAGGAGCCACCTAATGAGAATACAAGGAGTCACAGAAGAACACACAGCAAATGGATGGAGAGCAGATAATGGGGGAATAAATTAAAATAAATCTTTAAAAAAGAGAGAGAGATTCAAGCAGTAATCAAAAACCTCCCATAAAAGTAAAGCAGACTAGGTGAATTTACAGTTGAATTTTACCAATATTTGAAGAAGAATTAACACCAATCCACCTGAAACTCTTCAAAAAAATATAATAGGAGGGAACATATTCTAACTCATTTTACAAAGCCAGCAATACCCTAATACTGAAGCCAGATAAAGGCAGCACAAGAAAAAAATAAAACAAAAGCACTTTTGAATATGGATGTGAAAACCTTCAACAAATACTAGCAAATTGACTCCAACAGTAAATTAAGAAGATTATACACCATCACAAAGAGGGATTTATTCCAGCCATGTAAGGATTGCTCAACATAAGAAACCCTATCAATATAATACATCATATTATGGGATGAACAATAAAAAGCATACAGTGATCTCAATTGATGCAGATTAGGAGCTTGACAAAGTCCAAAATCCTTTCATGAGAAAAACATACAGAAAATTATGAAGAGTAGGAAACTTTCTCAACCTTATTAAGAGTACTTATTAAAACCCACAGAAAACACCATAATAAACAGTGATAGCCTGAAGACTTTCCTCTTATTATCAGGAACTATAAAAGGATGCCCATTGTTACTACTGTTATGCAACATTGACTGGAGGTTCCAGATAAAGAAGTCAGGAATGAAAAAGAAATAAGACATTCAAATTGGAAATGAAGAAGCAAAACCAACCCCTCTGCTGATAATCCTAAATAATCTGTACAAAGCTTCTAAAACTAAGAAGGATATTCACCAAAATTGCAGGATACAAGGTAAACATATGAAACTCAACTTAGTTTCTGTACTTCAGTAATGAACAATCTGAGAAGATAATAAAAAATATAATTCCATTACAGTAGCATCTATAAGAGTAAAAATACTGATGAATCAATTTAACCAAGGAGGGGAAAGGCATGAACTCCAAAAATTATAAAGCACCTCTGAAAGAAAAGAAAATAAAGAAGACATAAATGCATAGGAAGATTTCCCATGTTCATGGAGTGGAATAATAAATTTTATCAAAAAGTCCATACTACCAAAATCAGTCTCATCCTTTTCTAGAAATGAAAACACCCAACCTCAGTTAATATGGGATAGAAAAGGGCCCCAAATACCCAAAATAATCTTGAAAAGTGAGGAAAAATGGACAACTCATACTTACTGATATCAAATCATACTCAAACTTACAATATTTAAAACAATCTTATACTGACATAAGGATAGATATATAGTCCAGACCTCCAGGAAGAAGGCATTGGTATTGATAGACAGGGCTCAACTCTCTCACAAAAACAACAGAGGAAGGGCAAAAACCTGCTTTTGGGGGATCTGGTGATCAGTATAGTTATGCACATCCTCCAGGAGGGTGAGGGACAGAGTGATGGTCCATGTTTCTTCTAGGACCATGATTGACACAGTCATGATACCAGAGGTGATTGCCAGATAAGGAGAACCTCAAAATGCTATTCATGGACTGGGTGGCTTGCAAGGTAGACATTTCAGCTCTTGTATTTCATTTTGCCTTTTATTTTCAAAGGCTATAAAATCTTTTAAGAATATGTAAAATATTTTCATTGCTCCTAATCCACATCTAAAAAAAATGAGGTTTATTAAAATAAGTTTAGCTTCTATCACTGTCCTCCATGTGTCCTTCCTCATGCTATAGAAAATGTTGTATTAAAGTTGTATATTCTTAGACTTCCAGGAAGAGGGCATTGGAGTAGGTAGGTAGGGCTGAAGTCTTTCAAAAAAAGTAATGAAGGAAGGGCAAAAAATTGACCAAGGGAGCTGCTGTGGGTACTTGAAGACCAGGAGAGAGTTGCAAATCCATAGAATAAAGAGAGGGACAGAGAGATGAGGAAGCCAAAATGAAAACTGCCTTACTAGCCCCCATGGCCAGGAATGACTCCCATTCCCCACCCTCATGGCGAACAGCCTGGATAAAACTCATGGCTCACTGCAGGCATCTATATGCTGTCTACAAGAGATACACCTCAGAGGTAAGTAAACAATCTGGTTGAAAGTGAAAGATTGGAAAAAGATACTCTATGCAAACAGTAATCAAAAAAATGACTGGAGTAGCAATACTAATAACACACAAAATAGATTTTAAATGCAAAACTGGTATAAGAGATAAAGAAGGTCATTATATATTAATACAAGGTACAATTCTCCAAGAAAAAATAACTATAATAAATATATATGCACCTAACATGGGTGCCCCAAAATACATGTGGCAAACACTGACAAAACTGAAGGGAAAAATAGACACCTCTACAATAATAGAGACTTCAATACACTACTCTCAGCTTTAGACAGGACATCTGAACAGAGGATTAATAAGGTAACAGATACCCTGGATAAGATACATAAATTATACACCTCATATTCTCTGGTCATAATGGAATAAAGCTGGAAGTCAGCAATGGACTAAAAAAGGGAAAATATACAAATATATGGAGATTAAACACTACACTCAATAAGTGGTTCAAAGAAGAAATTGCAAGACAAATCAGTAAATATCTTGAGAAGAATGAAACTGAGAACACAGCAGTTATCTACACCAATAATCAGCAATCTGAGAAGGAACTCAGGAAAAAATAACATTTACAATAGCAATTAAAAGAATCAAGTACTTAGGAATAATGTAACTAAAGATGTAAATGACTTAAATGCAGAAAACTACACAACACTGTTAAAGGAACTGAAAGACTTAAATAAATGGAAGAATAGTCCTTGGTCATGAGTAGGAAGACTAGATATCATTAAGATGTCTTTCCTACCCAAAGTAACCTATAGATTTAATGCAATCCCAATAAATTATCAAAAGAGCAGTTTTTACCTAATTGGAAAACTATGAAATTTATTTTGAAGGGCAAGAGACCCCAAATAATCAAAGACATATTGAAAAAGAAAAGTGAAATTGGAGGAATCACACTACCTGCCTTTAAAACATACTACAGGGAAGCGGACTTGGCCCAATGTATAGGGCATCCACCTACCACATGGGAGGTACATGGTTCAAACCCTGGGCCTCCTTGGCCTGTGTGGAGCTGGCCCATGTGCAGTGTTGATGCACACAAGGAGTGCCCTGCCACGCAGGGGTGTCTGCCGTATAGGGAAGCCCCACATGCAAGGAGTGCACCCTGTAAGGAGAGCTGCCCAGCATGAAAGAAAGTGCAGCCTGCCCAAGAATGGCACCACACACACAGCTGACACAACAAGGTGGCAAAACAAAAAGAAACACAGATTCCCAGTGCTGTGATAAGGACAGAAGCGGTCACAGAAGAACACACAGCAAGTGGACACAGAGAGCAGACAACCTGGGAGTGGGGAAAGGGAAGAGAAAGAAAAATCTTAAAAAAACATACTACAAAGCTACAGTGGTCAAAACTGCATGTTATTGGCACAAGGATAGACATACTGACCAATGGAACTGAATTGAGACTTCTGACATTTGATAAGGCCACTAAGCCCACTCGACTAGGAGAGAATAGCCTCTTCCATAAATGGTGCTTGGAGAACTGGATATCCGTATGCAAAAGAATGAAAGACGAACACCATCTCATACTTTATATAAAACCCAACTCAACATGGATCAAAGATCTAAATATAAGAGCTAAGGCCATAAAGTCTGAGGAAAATAATGTAGGGCAGCATCTACAGGATGTTGTAATAGGAAGTGACTTCATGAGCTTCCCACCCAAACCACCAGCAGTGAAAGAAAAAATAGATAAATGAGATCTCCCCAAAATTAAAGCCTTTTGCCCTCAAAGGAGTTTGTCAAGAAAGTGAAAAGACAGCCTACCCAATGGGAGAAAATATTTGGTAACCATAGATCTGATTGGAGCCTGATATCCAGCATATATAAACAAATCCTATATCTCAAAATAAATGGGCAAGTGATTTAAACAGACATTTCTCCAAAGAAGAAACACAAATAGCTAAAAAGCACATGGAAAGATGCTCAACATCACTAGCTATTAGGTCAATGCAAATCAAAACTACAGTGAGATACTATCTTATACCCATTAGACTTGTAGCTATTAAAATAACAGGACTACAAGTCTTGGAGAAGATGTGGAGGAATGGGAACCCTCATCCACTGCTGGTGGGAATGTAGAATGGTCCAGCCATTGTGGAGTACAGCTTGGCTGTTTCTCAAAAAACTAACTATAGATCTGCCATACAACCCAGCAATTCCACTACTGGGTATATGCCCAGAAGAACTGAAAGCAAGGACACAGATATATACACACCAATGTTCACAGCATTATACCCTATTGTCAAAAGTTGGAATCAACCCAAATGTCCATCAAAAGATGAATGGATAGATGGGGTTAACTACCAGGTCAGATGGCCCCTCTGTGGAACTGGTGTTTATGTGTGACGAATCTGGACTCAGATGGGATCTCTCTTCATAAGACTTTCATGCTAATGTGCTGGAGGTGCAGTTAGTATCGGGGTTTAAGATATATTTAGGGGATTTGAATCTCTGGACTGACAATGTGATAGCCAGGTCCTGAGCCTCAACAGACTCCAGCACCTACAATCTGACTTTTGGGCTCACCACACTCAGCTAAGATGCAGTTGAAGAAGGACAACCACCACACCATGGAGCCTAGAGTGATTACAACTGAAAGTGGGAGGATTGCATCCAGCATCCAGGTGGAATCTGAGCCTCCTCTTGACATAGAGGTGCAATGGACACAACCAATCCAATGTCCACATAGAAAAGGTGGCATTGGATTGAGAAACGTGGACATGATGGCTGATGGGTATGGAGAAAGGCAGGAAGAGATGAGAGGTGGAGGCGTCTTTGGGACATGGAGCTGCCCTGGATGGTGCTTCAGGGGCAATCACCAGACATTGTAAATCCTCACAGGGCCCACTGGATGGAATGGGGGAGAGTGTGGGCCATGGTGTGAACCGTTGACCATGGGGTGCGGGGGTGCCCAAAGATATACTTGCCAAATGCAATGGCTGTGTCATGATGATGGGAGGGAATGTTGCTGAGGGGGGGGAGACGTGGGGTGGGGGAGGTAGGGTTCAATGGGACCTCATATATATATATTTTTAATGTAATATTATTACAAAGTAAATAAAATAAAATAAAATGAAAAGATGAATGGATAAATAAAATGTGGTATATACATACAATGGAATACTACTCAGCTGTAAGAAGGAATACAGTACTAACACACCAGATAACATGGATGAATCTTAAGGACCTTATGTTGAGTGAAGCAAGCCAGGCATTAAAGGACAAATACTACATCACTTTTCTGATATAATTTAAGCAAATTGAGTCATCTCAGAGAGTTAGAGTCTAGAAGATAGACTTACAGTAAATAAGGAGAAGAAGGTTATGAGCCAATGCCCACATGGGCAAAATCATGATAAGTGGAAGTCCCCTATATTCTGTATGTGACTTTACTGTGACATAAAGCCTCTTTGAAGACATAATGAAAAAAAGAAGTAAGACACTGAGGGAAAAAAATGGAAGAAATTGCTACAGTTCATGCTGGACAATAGTTATTACAGTGATGAAACGCAAAATGTCAAAAGAATTTTAAACATTTTTCATTTTTTAATACCCCATTTTTTTAACTGTAGTTTTTCTAAATTGTTATGTATTTTATTTTTATATTTAAACCTCTCATTGCTATCTCATTTTCCTCTTAATTGAATTTGGCTTCATTTTTGACATTTTGGATCACAGAGGGGTTCACCTATGTTGGGAGGAACATTGGTGTGGGCTGTCATTGATGGAGGATGCATGAGAGGGAGTTCACTTGGGCATGCATAAAGGGTATATAGACATGTTTGGAAGTTCGTTGGGTATAGCCACAGTGGTTAGGAACTCATGCGACAACTGAGGGAGTGCTGGGTTCCCATTCTGGGGAGCTCTGCTGCATTCTCTAATGGAAGAGCAACAATCCCCCAAGCACAGGGGCTATGAGTAGTGAAGAATTATGTTCCATTGATTGGCCCTTCATACTGATGACTATGCTTGAAATTTCAATTTGGCCTAATGTTGCAGGTTGCCTAAGACTTACATCCTGAGTCTCCATGTTGCTCAAATGTGGCCACTCTCTAAGCCAAATGCAGCATGTAAATGGATTACCTTCCCCCAGCATGGGACATGACTCCCAGGGATGAGCTTCCCTGGCACTGAGGGATTACTACCAAGCACTGACTGTTGATGCAACTGGAAAAAGACCTTGAATAAAAGGGGGAAATGGTAAAGACAAATGAGTTTATATGGTAGAGACTTCAAAGCAAGTCAGGGTCATCAGAGGGGTGGCATTTATGTACAGCTCAGCAGGATCCCATAGCCATAGTAGATACTACCCCAAATAGTGGGGCTCCTGAGGGCTATGGAAACACCTAGGTCCTATGGTCTTTAGGGAGAGTAAACAAGATTAGAAAATAAATGCTTAAAAGACATAAGGCTTAGAAAGGAAATAAACTTAATCATATATATTAATTTACATTGAAAATATATAATAAAAAATCCACAAAGTATTAGAATACAAGGTAGGTGAATATAAGAATAATATAGAAAATCATGTCTATTTATGTATTCTAATAGTACAAACTAGAAAATATAAATGCTATCAAAATGTAGCAAATATCTACAGATCAATATAACAAAAGGCAATCAAAATCTCTAAGGGAAAAAAATTGTAAAACTTTTTAAAGGGAAATTAAATAGGCCCACATTAGAGATACAGGATTTCATGATTAAGAAGAATTAGTATTTGTGGCCAGAGAAGCTACATCCAGCCCTTCATGTTGGAAAGGAATGGTTGGTCAAGTTAGGGAGTCTCATGCTCACTGCAGAGGTCTCTCCAGATATGAGTACCCAGGAGACATGGGGGCACCTGTGGTCTCCCCAGGCCTGAGGAATTTGCATCTGCTGTCCTCATCCTAAGGTCTCTACTCTCACCCAGTTATCTGACTTAGCTTAGCCATTACCCTGGCTGGGGTCCTACCCAGGGCATCTCCCTTTTGTCCCCTCTCTGGGGCTACCAGGTCACACGACATGCCTCATCTTTATGCCATCAGCTATACACATGCACATACACCATCTTTATTCCCCATCTATTTTCTACATAGTAATACCCCCATTTCATTATGAAAATTTTGAAATGCAGAATGTTGAAAAATTCATATAGAAAACAGCCATAGATCCCCACCCAGATTCTCTAATAGTTGGTGTGTTGCCCTGTGTCTTGTCACAGAAATCTCCATCCATCACTTCATGTTTGGTGTATCACAAAGCCAGTGCAGATGTCAGCACATAGTTCTGACATATCTGTGACCTCTGACTCCATCCATAGCTCCCACTTCTGTACTCTGTTTCTCTCTCTCACACATATACATGCCCACAGTCACAAACTGCATCTCATTTTTCCTCTTACCCAGAAAACATTGTTGCATTTGAACACCATTCACACATCTCCTATAAATGCTTAACATGCATTAGTCAAGCAATTCAGAGCATTATGCTGTTTGCACTTGGAAGGTCATAAGCCTACATATGCCCACCCATGACAACTGTATTTACACCAAACCATTATTTTCTGTTGACCTGCAGTGCGGGGTAGATCTGAGGGTGCACACAGGGTAGATCTGAGGGTGCACAACTCAGAATTAGGCTGCAAAGAGAAGGTGATAAGTCCTTATCTTTGCTATGAGGAGAGAAAGTGTATATATGTCAGTAAAGAAGTACTTGTGATTTGGGGGAAGAACTGAGAAATAGGCTGTGAATTCTGCAAAAGATCCTACAAACATCATTATTGTGGTTTAAATCTGCAGAACCTCAGGGACCATCATTTCCTGGGAATCTGTTTGAGCCCTAGTACATTTACTGAACCCACATAAAATTGCAAAAGATTCATGTGGTTGCTATCGTGGGATGTAGCAAAAAGAAATCTCGTCATACTCTTACCTGCCTTCCAGTACTCCCAGTAGACGATCCTGTCATGGAATTAATTACAAGTGGGTTGGTGTGACCTGCACTGGACCACATGACATCTTCAAGGGAGGAAAAAGAAAGATGAGTATGGGGTGTCATCTGAGCTTGATTCTGTAAATATTTTGGAGATAGGAATTAGCAACCAGGGAAGGAAGAAGTAGAGGAACTGACTCAGTGGAAGAGAACAGGAAGGCTTGCAGAGAAGCTTTAAAAAATAAGGGGTGGATGATCCAAGATGGCAGAGTAGGGAACAAGCTGCACTCTTCCTCTAGCATCTGTGGGGAGGTAGGCAGATTTACTTGACAGAAGGGAAGCTGTGGGCCTGGAGGGACAATTGGAGAGGGCAGCTAAAGAGGGGAGACCCAGTTGGTTGGGGGAAAGGGAAGCCACGGGAGATAGGGCACTCAAGCCAGAACACAGCTGCACAGAGGGAGAGGGAAGCCAAAGAAGTGACTTGGATGAAGACCAGTGCTCAGCTGGATCCAGAGAGAAGACAAATATTCTGTGGTCTGAATAATATGAACTAAATCTGATGGGTAAACTCATGAAGATAACGTATAGAGTATGGATTACTAGGATATAGAATATGGGTTGAGAATAGGAGCTGATGCTTAATGTAAGTAGAATTTTTATTAAGCTTTACTATGAAAGTGTGGAAATACAGAGTTGACAGTAACACCTTATCATGAGATAAGTATAGATTAGTATGATAACTAATGCTGCTGATTTTTAAAAGTGATTGTGGCTGAAATGGCTAATCTCTGGATGTAAATATCAGTTGAAAGCAAGCTAGAAAGCAAGGGGGAGGAAAGAACAGAATAGATGGAACATAGGTCATTTTTAGGACATTAGAATTTTTCAGCATGAACTTACAATGATGGATATAGGCACTTCAAATTTTGTCAAGCCAATAAAAGTATATGATCCAAAATATAAAGCATAATTTAAACCATTTATCATGGTTATTACCAATGCTTCAATATTTGTACATAAATTGTAACAAATGCACCATCCATAGGTAAAATGTTATTAAGAAGGGGCAAGAAGGGGAAAGGGCTTTGGGTATATGGGAAACCATAATGTAACTAAAAATTCATAAAAGTACAGTCTAAAATATAAACCATAATGTAACCCAAAATGTAACCATGGTTAGTAGCTATGTTTCAATATCTTTCCATCAGCTGTAGCAAATATAACATCCACATGTAAAAAGATCATTACTGGGAAAGGGAGAAAAGGGTTTGATGTAGGGTATATGGGAGTCCCCTATACTATTTATGTGACTTTACAGCGATCTAAAACTTTTTTGAAGAGAAAATTAAAAATTAGTAAAAAAGGATGTAGACACTGAGGAAGGAATGGAAGAGATTGCCTTGCCACTGTACATACAGGGCAAAACCTATTACAGTGATGAAATCAAAATGTCAATAACAAACTTTTATGATATTTTTCATTTTTTGATACCCCAATTTATTTTTTACTTTACTTTTTGTAAAGTAGTATGTATACTATTTCTAATCTTTAAACCTATCATTACTATTTCATTTTTCATACTAATTGAACTTGGCAATATATTAGACTTGATTTTTTTAAGAAGTTTTGATCACAGAAGGGTTCAACTATGGCAGGGGAGGAACATTAGTGTGGGGTGTCATAGATGGGGGGCACATGGTTGGGAAGGAGTTCCTGAGGGCATGTATATAGGGTATATAAAAATGCTTGGATATTCGTTGGGTATTATCATAGTAGGTAGAGTTACATACAACAAATGAGGGAGTGTTGAGTTCCTAGCCAGGGGAGCTCTGTCACATTCCCCAATGCAACATCAACAATCCCCCAAGTACAAGGGCAAAGACCAGTGAAGAAGGATGGTCCAGTGATGGGCCCTTGATATTGAAGACTATTCTTATGAGCCTGTGTGCCTGAAATTCAACTAGGCCTAGAGCTCTCAAGAGTTTACTCAGCATGTAAATGCATTACCTTCTCCCCAGAACTCCCAGGGATGAGCCTCCCTGGTGCTGAGGGATTACTACCAATCACCAGCTGGTGATGCAACTAGAAGAAGACCTTGAATAAAAGGAGGAAATGGTAAAGAAAAACGAACTTATATGGATAAGAGACTTCAAAAAGAGTTGGGAGGTCATCAGAGGGGTCATGCTTATGTATATCTTAGCAGGATCCCAGAGACAGCCAAGTAGATACAACTCCAGGTACTGGTGCTCCTGAGGGCTGTGGAGACACACAGGTTCTATGATCATGGCAGATGGCTCTGGAGTTCAGTGTCTTATCAGTGTGCCCTACTTTGGAATTTGTGCTCCTGAGTGTGATGGAGTTGGTCTCAGATATGACCTTTCTACACATGCCTCTTCTGTCAGTTTTAATGAAACTGTGGTTGGTGCTGGGATTGGTGTATGCTCAGGAGACTTGAATCTCTGGACTGTCCATGTACCAGCTGGGCCCTGAGCCTTGGCAGAATTGCAACTGCTACTCTCTGGTTCATTGGACTTACCCAGGTCAGCTAACAAGGAGGTTAAAATAGTCAACCACCACACCAGTGAACCAAGAGTGCCTATAACTGCAAGGAAGAAAATCACATTCATCAGCCATGTGGGATCTAACCCCCCTTTTGATTTAGAGGTGGAGTGGACTTCACCCTCCCAGGGTCCACAGGATGGAGGAATAAAATATGGATTAGAGTGGACTTACTGGTATTCTACTACAGAACTATTGTTACTCTAGCAATGGAAGAAATTATATCATTGATATGGAAACAGTGGCCACAGGAGTTGTTGGGGCAGGGAGAATGAAGATGTGTGATATGGGGGCATTTTCCAGACTTGGAGTTGTTGCCCTAAATGATATTGCAAGGACAGATGCAGGACATCATATATCGTGCCATTACCCATTGAATGGACTAGGGTAGAGTGTAAACTACAATGTAAACTATAACCCATGTGATGTCACAGTGCCCCAAAATGTATTCACCAAATGCAATGAATGTGTCACAATGATGAAAGAGGTTGTTAATGTGGGAGGAGTTTGGAGGTGGGGGAGTATATGAGAAACTCTTATATTTTTAATGTAACATGTTTTGTGATCTATGTATCTTTAAAAAAAGAAAAAATTAAAAAATTTAAAAACAAAATAACAACAAAAACCAAATGCACCACCCACATGTAAAAACCTATTAATAAGGGATGAGGAAGGGGGAAGGCCATTGGGTATATGGTAATCCCCTATATTCTATATGTCACCGTTCTATAACCTAAAGTTTCATTGAAGACAAAATTAAAAAATAAGACATTGGGGGAATAAACAAGAAAATGTCACTGTACATACAATACAACAGATCTTACAGTGATGGAGTACATAATGTTAAAAATTTTTAATTTTTTATTCCAATTTTTTAATTTAAAATTTTATTTATTTTAAAACTATCACTTCATTTTCTTATTAATTTGGTTTTTTCTCTTAGCTTCATTTTTGAAGATGTTTTGGATCACAGGAAGATTGCAGCTATGATATGGGAGGATCATTGGTGCAGGGTGTCAGTTTAGAGGGATACATGGAAGGAGATTCACCTGGAGTATATCTATAAGGCATATGAATGTGTTCAAGTGTTCATGGGGCCTTGTCATGGTGGATGGAGAGTCACATGATAACCAAAAGGATGTCAAATTCTCATCCTGAAGAGCTCTGCCACATTCTCTAATGGGACAGCAAGAATCCCCCAAGTACAGGGACAGTGACTAGTGAAGGAGGATGGAGTATTGATGGGCCCTTGATATTGATGACTGTATTTATGAAGCTTTACTTTTAAATTGAAATTTAGCCTAGTATTATAGGGTGCCTAAGAGTTACCTCCTGAGAACCTCTGTGTGGCTAAAATGTGGTGGCTCTCTAAGCTGAACTCAGCATACAAATGCATTACCTTCCCCCCCCCCCCCCCCCCCCAGCATGGGATATGACTCCCATGGGATGAGCCTTCCTGTTACCAAAGTAATTATTACCAAGCACCAACTAGCAATGCAACTTGAAAAAGACCTTGAATTAAAGGGGGAAAATGTAAAGTCAATTGAATTTATATGGCTAGGAGACTTCAAAGAGAGTCAGAAGGTCATTCCAGAGGATACGCTTATCTATATCTCAGCAGTATCTCATTGAATGCCAAAGTAAATATTGTCTCAAATAGCGGGGCTCCTGAGGGCACTGGAGACATGCAGAAATTATAGGTAGGGCTGATGGCTCAGGAGTTTGGTACTTGTCAGGGGACACTACTTTGGTTTTATGCTCCCTAGTGTAAAAGTTGTGGTTTCCCTTCACATGGCTCTTTTGTCCCTTCTATTTGAACCTATAGTTAGTATTAGAGTTGATAGGTGTACGTCCAAGTGACTTAAACCTTTGAGCTGTCCATGTGCCAGCTGGGCCCTGAATCTCAACAGAGTTGTAACACCTACTCTCCAGTTGATTGGACTCACCGAGGACAACAAGGAGATGATAATGTACAATGACCATCTCAAGGAATAGAGAGTCTGCAATTGCAAGCAAGATATTCCCATCCATCTGCCCCATGAGCTCTAAGCCCCCTTTTAATTTGAGGCAGAGTGGGCATCATCAGCCCAGAATCTTCAGGACTAAGGAATGAATGATGGACTGGAGTAGATGTACAGTTATTCTACTACAGACTTAGTGTGATTCTAGGAATGGAAGAACTTATTGTTGTGGAGGCCATGGCCAGTGGAGATTCTTAGAGGACAGAGAGGGAAAAATGGTATAATATGGAGACATTTTGGGGACTTTGGAATTGTCCTGAATGACACTGCAATGACAGATTCAGGCCATTATATGTATAACAGAAATTGTGTAGTATTTTTTCAGCAGTGACAAACAAGATATATTAATTCTAAGTACCACAATAGGGGATAAAAGGGTATGTGGGATTACTTCATTTTGGAGAAAGGAAAATGTTCTAAAATTGACAAAGATGACAGCACAACTCTGTGATGAAAATGAGAGCGACTGAGTATACACTCTGAAATGACTGTACAAAGCATGGGACTGTATAATACAGTGAATCCTGTAGTGGAAGATGGACTATGATTAACAGAACAATATGAGAATGCTCCTCCATGAACTATAACAAATATACTAATACACAGTACTAATTATCAGGTGGGTTGGGGAAAATACACCAAATGTAAAATATGAGCTATAGTTAGTAGCCATATTTTAATGATGCCCTTCCATAGTTTGTAACAAATGTTTCACGACAATGCAAGGTTTTGGGTGATGTTTGGGAGCTCTGTATGATGATATGCAAGTTAGTTTTGTAAGTTCACAACTTTTACTACACACTTGTTTTTTTATGTATGTTCATGTATGAATTATATATATCGCTAAAGTTTTTAAATGACAAAAAATTTAAAAAGAAATAGAGGAAGGAAACTTACTCAACATGATAAAGGGCATATATTAAAAATCCATAGCTAATATCATTCTCATTGGTGAAATACTCAAAGTATTCCTCCTACAATCCACTAGAAGACAAAGATGCCCACTGTCACCGCTGTTACTCGAATTTGTATGAGATTTTCTAGGTACAGCACTTAGGCATGAAAAAAATTTAAATTATCCACATCAGAAAGGAAAAAGTAAAATTTTCAATATTTGAAGATACCATGATCCTATACTTAGAAAGACCTGGAAAAATCTACAACAAAGATACTAAAATAAATGAGTTCAGCAAAGTGGTGGGATTCAAGATCAATGTGCAAAAATAAATAATGTTTCTATACAATATTAATGAACAATTTGATGAGAAAATCAAGAAAACGTTTTTCCTTTATAACAGGCATGAAGAGAGTCAAATGTCTAGGAATAAATGTAAGCAAGGGGTTCAAGACTTGGATAACTACAAAAAAGTGCATTAAGAAATCAAAATATGCCTAAATAAATGAAAGGCATGCCTTGTTCATGGAAGATATCAATTCTATCCAAATTGATTTACAGATTCAAAGCAGCCCCAACAAGAATTCCAACAGCCTATTTTGCAGAAATAGAAAAGACCCTGATCAAATTTACCTGGAAGGTTAAGGGCCAACAAATAACCAAAAACGTCTTCATAAAGAAGAACGAAATTGGAGGACTCACACTTTCTATCTATAAAGAACATTTCAAAGCTACAGTGTTCAAAACAGCATCATACTGGGACAAAGAAAGCCGTATTGATTAATGGAATCGAACTGACAGTTCAGAAATAGAACCTCACATCTATAGTCAATTGATTTTTGACAAGGTCGCCAATTTTTCTCAACTGGGACAGAAGAGTCTCTTCAACAAATGGTGCTGGGAGGACTGGATATGCATATGCAAAAGAATGAAAGAAGACCCATATCATGCCTTATACAAAAGTTGAGTCAAAATGGATCAGTAACTGAAATATAAAACTTAAAGATCCTAGAAGAAAATGCAGGGAGACATATTTAAGATCTGGTGGTATGCAGTTATTTCTTAGACTTTACACCCAATGCACAAGCAATAATAGATAAATGGGACCTACTGAATTGAAAAGAAGGACTATGGAGTGGTAGAAAAAAATTGGAAACTACATATCCAATAAGGGTTTAATATTAATAATAGATAAATCTTTCAACTCAACAATAAAATACACCCTAATTAAAAATGGGCAAAAGACGTGTGTAGACACATTTCCAAAAAGGAAATACAGATGGACAAAAGCACATGAAAATATGTTCAACATCACTACGTATTAAGGAAATGCAACAAAAAACCACAATGCAATATCATTTTACACTACGAGAATGGCCGGTCTTAAGAAAAAATAAAAACAACAAACAAAAACCCAGAAACTAGAAGTGTTAGCATATGGAGAAACAGGAACAATTATTCACTGTTGGTGGAAATGTGAAATAACACAGCCTCTGTGGAAGACAGTTCAGCATTTCCTTGGGGAGCTTTGCATAGAAATGCCATAAGATCCAGCTATTAGGTATATACTCAGAAGAACTGAAAAGAGTGAAGTGAATACACCTGTGTACCTTGATTTTTCATAGTGGCAATATTCTCAATTGCCCAAGGAGGAAAATGGCAGAAGTGTCAATTAACCAATGAATGGATAAACAAAATGTGTTCTACTAATCAGAAGGAATATTATTCAGCTGTAAGAGAGAATGAAGACCTGATACATACTGCAACATGAATGAATCTTGAGGACATGTATAATCTCATTAATATGAACTAATTAAAAGGAGCAAACTCATGGAGTTAAATGTTATAGGTTACCAAGAGATAAACTGAGGGTAGAGAATGCAAAACTGATGCTTAAATGGTGTTTCTGCGTGATGGAATTGGACTCAGAGGGGATCTCTTTTCACACGACTTGCATGCTACTTTAATGGAATTGTAGTTGGTGCTGGGGTTTAAGATATATTTAGGGGATTTGAATCTCTGGACTGATAATATGACACCCAGGCCCAGAGCCTCAACAGACTTCAGCTCCTACACTTTGATTTATTGGACTTATCCCACTCAGCTAACATGGAGTTGAAGAAGGTCAACCACCACACCATGGAGCCTAGAGTGTCTACAACTGAAAGCAGGAGGAGTGCGTCCAGTATCCATGTGGAATCTAAGCCCCCACTTGACATAGATGTGCAATGGACACAACCAATCCAATGTCCACAGAGAAAATGTGGAATGGATGTGGGAAGGGTAGCCATGGTGGCTACTGGGTTTGGGGAATGGAAGGAAGAGATGAGATGTGGAGGCGTTTTCGGGACGTGGAGTTGTCCTGGGTGGTGCTTCACGGACAATTATGGGACACTGTAGATCCCCCCAGGGCCCACTGGATGGAACGTGGGAGAGTGTGGGCTATGATGTGAACCATTGACTGTGGGGTGCAGTGATGCTCAGAGATGCACTTACCAGGTGCAATGGATGTGTCACAATGATGGAAGAGAGTGTTGCTGTGGGGGGAGTGGGGGGTGGGGGCGGTGGGGTTGAATGGGACCTCATATTTTTTTAATGTAATTTTTAAAAATAAATAATTTTAAAAAAAAAGAAAATACCTTCTAGATAATTCATTTTGAATCTATATCAACATTTATAGAGTGACTAGATTTTGGCAATGTGGTAATATATGTTTCACTTCAAGAGAGGAGTATGTGTTAAAAGGAATATTCAGTAGTCAGAGAAAGAAAATGGACAACAAAAGTTTCAATAGAGGTATTGAGAGTGGAGAACCATTTTTAAGAGTGGTAGAAATATAGAATCTGGAAATATCAGTGGGAAAGCTTTCATATGAAAAAATGTAATAAAAAATCTGCAAAAAAACCTGATGCTTAAAATTGTGGTAATGAATGACAAGTATGTGATTACAATGAAAACCATATATTGTACAATTTGAATGGCTTCCATGGTGTTTGAATAAGGCTAATTTAAATTTTTTTTCTACAACCTGAAGTATGAAACACCATGCTCAGTAAAATAAGCCAGAAAAAAAGAAATACTGAATGATTTCTCTTATATGAAATACTTAGAAGAAGCAAATTCATTGACACTGAAATCAGAAGAGTGTTGAAGGGGGTTAGGGAAATTGGGAGCTATGGCTGAATGGGTCGGAGTTTTTTTGGGGGATGATAAAATGTTCTGGAAATAGTGGTAAAATGTATACAAAATTGTCAGTGTACTTAAATGAAGCAGAATTTTACACTTAAGCGGGTTAAAATGATTTTTATGTATATTTTACCACAATAAAATAAAAAAAGAGAACACAACAGGGAGGTCTCAGAAGCCAGAAATCAGGGTGAAGAGGAAGAAAAAAGAAAGGACATAGCCACGTGACAGGAAAGCAGTGCTGACTCCAGACACAACGTGGCAGACAGACAGAGGGTGGGAGAGAGGGGGCATGTTCACAGGAGATCCAGGCAAAGCCAAGTCGGGGAGCAAGGCACACCCTGTGCCCACTCCCTATCGGCAGGGGCAGTGCCTCCCCATCTCGGATCTCCAATAAGAATGTGTGCTGAACCTGCCACCACCTCACTCCTGGGAAAACTGAGGCAAGCTGCCAACACTGGGATCCCGAAAATTGATGGGATAAGGACCCCAAATCGCACTTCAGACAGGGACAAAACCTAAAATCGTCCATGGCGGTGGTGCTCCCATCATGATTCATAGTTCAGCAGGTGACAGGTGTCTGCCAAGAAATGTAGCCATAATAAAAGAATACCAATGTTTAAAGTGAGTTACCTCTTTTTTCTTGGCTTAAACAACAGGAATTACCTCCCAGGTGCCCTGTCCCACATGGTGAGCCTCCCACCTGGCTTGAGCCAAGAAAAAGAGAGTGAGGGCGAGGGCGGTGGGAGGAAGGCGATGCAGCCCCTACAGTGTCCAGCTTCTGGTCTGGTGGACTAGAGGCCAAGGGGGCAGGGCCCTGAGCACCCTGACACGCAGGCTACAAGAGGCACCGCTCCTTGGCTAGTGACATCCCACCAGGTCAGGGAGACTCCGATGTGTATGCCCCGGGCCCTCTGCTGGAGCCCAGCCCACCCTCAACCAGTCAGCGCTGCCCACCCCTGCTGGCCCAAGGGAGTCTGAGGCATGGGTGGTAGGTCTTATCCCCTGTGCAAGAAGAGAAAATGAGAGAGAGACAAGCAGCTGGAGAAAGCCTATAGCACCTGGTATTCCCTGGGAGTTTCCCATCTGAGGACTAACCATCTTTGATCCTGATGAGCTCCTGAGATCTGGCAATTTCTGCTGTGTTCAGGGTTTTATGGCCATAGATAATGGCTGCTGCAGCAGGGAGCCTCAAGGGCCTACCTTACCCTGTGCCATCTTGCAGAGACTGGCCCAGCTGTTGGAGTTTCATGCCCCTAGAGCTTGGCTGAGGGTTACCTGTCACTGCTTGGCATCACCAGCCACCCAGGCACACTGACTGCTGTGGTACATCTCCTTCCTGGCTCGCACACACAGTCTGCAGAGGGCAGCAGATGGAAGGCAGGCAGTGAGTCATCATGGCTGGTAGTGCCTGGCTATCAGTCTTGTGGACCGGAGGCCAAGGGCTTCCCAGGATCCTGGGCTTTCCGTCAAGCAGCTTCCAATGAGGTGTGCTTCTGCTTGGCTTCCAACATCACATCCAATCAGGCACCTCCCCATGCCACCCTGCCTTTTTCAGTACCTGGAAGCCTCACCCCTATCAAACCACCAGGGACACCCTCTATCCCAGCCAATGCTTGCCCCACACCCTTTCCTGTGATGACCCATTTGTCACCAATGTGCAGTGGCACAGCTCTGCCAATGGGGAAAATGGAGCTTGTCACTCTTATGGAAGTACAGGTCTCAGAAACACCTCCCTACACAGGTGGGAGTCTGTGGCAAAAAAGTGCTGCTGGAGTGTACCAGTACATGCGTTTTAGACATGGAAACTATCCAAGGTGATCACTAAATAGGGCTTTACCCCCTCCATCAGCAGTTTTTACCCTGTTAATGGGACTTGGTTCAGACTGAGAATTCAACCGTTCCTGCGTCCTCTGTGACTTTTAAGGTTAGGATGGTCCACAGTCACAAGGGGTATTCAATAATACTAATAGTCAGTCAGGTTCAACAAAGCTCCATCATTAAATGAAATGGTACATCCAAGAGCAAACCTCAGCATGATTACAGGGAGTTAGCTGGCTCTATGAACAAAGTTTCATTTTGTTCAAGTATCCAGCTAAATGGGCCAGCACAGCTGACAGTATGTCTTGGTTCAAAGATTAAATGGCCAAACTCATAGCTCATGGCATTCATTGGGCTACCACGATCATGTCCCAAGAATGGCACCTACTGAGAGCAGATGAGGGTGTTCTGTCCAATGGTTTGTACACCATGTGGTGGTGATGACTGTGCAGGCCAGTCATAACTTTCTGCTACATATTTACAGATTCGTGGCCTCTTGCAAACTGCCTGTCCTTCTGGTCCAGGATGGCAAATCAATGAATGGATTATATGAAACTCCTCCATGTGTGCATAAGAGCTATGGCAACAGCTTGTGACCTTGAGAGATCAATTTGTCACCATTGCCGACACCCATTGCAAAGGCAATTCGAAAACGAACATGAAAGGAATTTCAATGCAGATGACCAATATACCCAACAAGTTGCTCTGATTGCCCCCTGGATTCACCACAAAATAGGACACAGAAGCCTAACTCAGATACAAGGATGGACAAATCATGAGGACTTCCTCTAGAAGAGGCCAAGGCCAAAGACACAGAACTGTCATGTGACTCATGACAATGCCTTCAGACCACACAGCATGGTGTGGAAGGCCATTTTAGCTGGGGTCTAGGACCTGCATAAGACTGGCAACTTGACTACCTTAGATGGCCTGCCATTAGTCAAGGGTTCCAGTGGAGTTTCATCATTTTAGAAACATACTATAGATATGGGACAGCAACTCACTTTGATCATATGGATGCCAAGACCAGTATTGCAGTCCTGGAAATACACCTAGACCATGTGATTAGATATACAAGACTCCAATCACATAGGTGTATCTCATTTACACATGTGGCCCAGTAATGGCCATTCATGTTCCCAGTGGCCTCTAAGCAAATGGGGCAATAGGACACTGAAATGGCTAACTCAAGTAAAAACTACACAAAGCTATCTGGAAGAACTTATTGGGTGGAAGCCCTGTGTAATTAGATATTTGGACATTGAATCCTGCATTCCAGTGGAAGGGGAACTTAACACCACAACACATGACGGGAAATAGTGAACACTGAGAGGGTGCAAGTCCAGGCAGTTGCTAATTAGGCTACAGCCTTGTAAAGGAATCCCAACCTCATCATACCCAACTGAGAACACAATCCTTGGGGCTTATTTGTGATCTGTTTCACGATGGTGTTACTGCAAGTTCCCCCAAGTCCATCCTCGAGTTGAGGAAGTTGCCTCTCTCCTGTAGGACTCCATGGTACGTGGCCACAGCACTTGGTTCCTCTGGTGACACATGTAACTTCCGACCTCAGCACATGTGGAAGATATCATTGACTATCAAAGTGGATATGATTTCCCTCCCCAGATTGGATAATCAGGCCTGGAAGGCCTGTGGTAAGTAATAGAGGTAATGAGACCCTGCATATATTGTGGCTTGAAGTCTCTGACAGGCTGAATGGCCATATCTTGGCAATCCTTATCTCAAGTTATTGGGCAAGGACACCTTGATCCCCAGAAGGTAAGGGAAGAGGTGTTAAGTAATACTATCTTTTTCACTCCCTAGGTTATCTCACGGTGATGCAGAACGCCATGATCCAATGGCCCTAATGACACAGGCTTTTCCTGGAATCAACAACCTAAGGAAATTTCTTGGCTCTGTTAGTATTTGGGCATCACTCCACATCATTCCAGCCAATCAACATGGTAGACCACACTGACTTACTTGGATGTATGTGTCTCAAGGAAATCACTCTACAGACAAGGAGAATACTCTACTGGCCATGGGAGATTCTTTTATTTTCGAGAAATACATCTCGCTTTTTTAAAAAGTCTGCCCCCCCCCCCGGGGCTTTTTGCTTGCTGTCTGCTCTGTGTCCATTCGCTGTGTGTTCTTCTGTCTGCATATATTTATTTCCCTTCCCCCCCTTGCTGCTTGCTTGCTGTCTTCTCTCTGTGTCCACTCACTGTGGTTTTTTTTTTGTTGTTTGTCTCCCTTTTGTTTGTTGTGTCACCTTGCTGAGTTCGCTCTCTGGCACTTGCGGGCCAGGCGGCTCTCTGCGGCACTTGCAGGCTGGCAGCTCTCCACAGTGTGTGGGTGAGCCTGCCTTCACAAGGAGGCCCCAGGATGTGAACCCAGGGACTCCCATGTGATAGATGGTAGCCCAACTGATTGAGCCAAAGCTGCTTTCCAAATCTTGGTTTTATTTTGATCCAACACACAGGCTCTTTCTACTAACATCATGCCATGGAATATCAAATAAGTTTTTGAAAGAGTTTAAATAAATGCATTTTTCTAAAAACTGCAGGATAGTTAATATATTAGTGTATATTGCAAATACCCAAAACAGAGAATCTTGTATGTGAGTTAACTCCAAAAAATTTTTCCAAAATCATTTTTTTTACGTGAGCCATATCTCAGGATGCATTTCAGTAGGATATATTTCAGATGGTTCTGTGATATTATATTAGATATAAATATCTAATATAAAACAAGCATATTCAAACTATGGCTTTAAAATAATTATATTTGTCATAAATTAATATAATGGAAAGTAGAACATTAAAGACAAAAAAAAATAAGCAACAAAATTAGGTACTTTGGCGGAAATTAACACAAAAGCTGCTTAATAAATACGGAAATTAGAGAAAATCAAATCATTCGGGTTGGGCAGAAGCAGACACCCTTAATTTTTTGTAGTTTTTTTTTTTACTTCTAAAGAAGCTTTAGACTCCATAAATGTTACATCAAAAATATAAGGGGTTCTGTATATATACCCACCCCCTTCTGCTACCACACATTCCTCCATTAACAATATTTTTCATTAGCATGGTACATTTGTTACAATAGATGAGCATGTATTGAAGCACTGCTACTATGGTTTATAGTATACATTATAGTGTGCACTTTACATCACTCAATTTTTAATAGTTTTGAAAAAATGTATAAGGATTGTATACATTCTTGCAATGTCATGCAGGACAATTCCAATGTCCCCCCAAAAATGCATGTTACACCTATTCTCTCTTCTCTTTAACCTCAGAACTTATGATGGCCACTGCCTTTATATCAATGATACAAGTTCTTACAATGTTGAAAGATAATAAGTCTACTTTAGTCCATAGTTGTATTCCCCCATTGTTTGTTCATTCTTTAATCTTGAGGATTTGGGGGTGGTGATGCTCAGTTTCTGATTGACAAGGGTTTAGATTCCATGGGGCAGATATGGAACTGGCTTATTTGGCTGTCTGACATTTGGGATGGGCATTGTCTGTCATTGTCCTTTTGTTAGTTATCCTGGGTGGGTCCAATGAACTGGAGAGAAGGTGTTACAACTATGCCAGCATATTTTATATCTTAGTATCTCCTGGCACCTCTATATTGGGTTAGAGGGAAAGCAGAGCCATGGATTTTTTTTTTTTTTTTTTTTAAGATTTATTTATTTATTTATTTATTTAATTCCCCCCCCTCCCCCGGTTGTCTGTTCTTGGTGTCTATTTGCTGTGTCTTGTTTCTTTGTCCGCTTCTGTTGTCGTCAGCGGCATGGGAAGTGTAGGCGGCGCCATTCCTGGGCAGGCTGCTCTTTCTTTTCACGCTGGGCGGCTTTCCTCACGGGCGCACTCCTTGCGCGTGGGGCTCCCCCACGCGGGGGACACCCTTGCGTGGCACAGCACTCCTTGCGCGCATCAGCACTGCGCATGGCCAGCTCCACACGGGTCAAGGAGGCCCGGGGTTTGAACCGCGGACCTCCCATATGGTAGACGGACGCCCTAACCGCTGGGCCAAAGTCCGTTTCCCAAGAGCCATGGATTTTATAGACCACATATTTCCCAGACACAGTCCAACCAATGCTCTTGCAAAAGTCTACTTCTAGTATACTACTGGAACTTGGTCTAAATGGAAAGAATTACCAAGAGCTCTCAGGTCCTCCTGAGGCTAGAAAACCTCATCATAGCCTGGGTCCAGAGTAATCAGAATACTTCCCCCTGGAAGTGCCTACTGACAGGGTAAATTCATGATGGTGCTTCTGAAGGTCCCCTTGAAAAGATACATTTGCATGAGGGGGTGACAGAGGTTCCCATAAACAGTGATGTGGATGCAACACCAGACAAAGGCCCATGCTCCCTGACCTGGCTTCCTGAGGACACCAGATGTTCAGGGTTCGTTCACTTACACATCAGCCAACAGTAAGCTGTCTGCCATTATATCTGCATGTAACAGAATGATGAGAAGACATCCTTTAGTTTTCTAATTAGGGTAAACATCTGGTATTTCAATACTACCTAAATTATGAGGAGTAGGGGTGAGAAAAATACCTCCAACCATGCACATTATAGTAGGAAATCATTCAGCAGCCTTTCAAAATTATGGATGAAATTAGCTGTAAGGCTTCCATATATGCATGCACTGGATCTTCATTTTTCAATAAATAATGTCAAGGACAGAATATCCAAATGTGGATCATCATAATGGCACTGCCTATGGTCCTTGTAGAGTTAGGAATTACTTCCTTGATTATGGACAAGATGATATTTCCCATGAGTTCAGCCTGGGCTAATACTTACTACTGGGCCATCAGCAAGGGGCAATGAGAACTATATGAACCTCTGCTTTTTAAAAAAATTTTATTTAATTGCTTTTCTTTTTCAAAGATACACAGATTGCAAAGAATGTTACAATAAAAAATATAAGAGGTTCCCATACCTCACATCCCACCCCATCCCACTCCTTCCATATCAACAACCTCTTTCTTTCATCATTGTGGCACATTTGTTGCATTTGGTAAATACATTTTGGAGCACTGCTGTACTGCATGGATTATAGTTTACATTGTAGTTTACACTCTCCCCGAGTCCATTCAGTGGGTTATGGCAGGATATATAATGTCCAGCATCTGTCCCTGCAATATCATTTAGGACAACTTCAAGTCCCGAAAATGTCCCCACATCACATCTCTTCTCTCTCCATTTTCTCAGCAACTACCGTGGCCACTGTCTCCATTTCAGTGATACAATTTCTTCCATTGTTAGTCATAATAGTTCTATAACACCAGTAAGTCCACTCTAATCCATATTTTATTCCTCCATCCTGTGTACCCTGGGATGGTGATGTCCACTCCACCTCTAAATCAAGAGTGCGCTTAGATTCCACATAGTTGATGGATGTGATTCTCCTGCTGGCAGTTGTAGGCACTCTTAGTTCCCCGGTGTGGTGGTTGACCATCTTCACCTCCCGGTCAGCTGACCTGGGTAAGTCCAATGAAGAGGAGAGTAGGAGCTGTAAGTCTGCTGAGGCTGAATCTCTGCTTTGTTCAGTGAACTACTGTGTGCAGGAACCTCTCCCCACTCATAAAAATTCTAGTCAATCAGATAAGAGTATTGCTCCTCTAAAATCAGAAACAAAGGACATTTTTCTTTGTTTTCTTCAAACATGTAATCAGTGACCCCCCCCAAATGCCCATCACTTACCCATTAGAGGCAACCACATCTATGTTGATATACCCTAGACTTCCAAAACAGACTTCACACATTCTCCTATCCCAAAATCTAGAACATTTTCATAACTGATATCCATAATTCAGTCCTCAGACACCCAATTTGTTCAATCCCCTCAAAAACTACCTCTCATAGAAATACAACCTTGCTACAGAGATGATATTCATATGCTTTTCTCCAGTATGAATTTCCTTTGATTAACTGAAGTAGTACAATGACTACAGGAACTTGCACTTGATTACAAACATAGTGTTTATTCCATGTGTGAGCTCTCTGGTGTCTCTAAAGGTTAAATATATAGCTGAAGTCTATACTATTCCCAAAACCTTTATACTATGAATTCTCTCATCTCATCTAAGGTCAGAATATTGACTGATAGCTTTCTCACAGTATTGACATTCATAGTTTGAATGTCTGAGTAATCTGTTACCTAAAGTTAGAAAAATTAAGGTTTTCCAATATAAGTGATATTCTTATGTTTCCTTTCCATTGTGCATTCTCTCATGTTGCCGAAGGGTGGAACTGCGCGTGAATGCTTTCCCACATAGATGACATTCATGGGGTTTCTCTCCTGTGTGACTTCTCTCATGTTCTCTAAGACGAGAATATCGACTGTAGGCCTTTCCACACTGATGACATTCATGGGGTTTCTCCCCGGTGTGAGTTCTCTCATGTTGTCTAAGATGAGAATTTCGACGGAAAGCTTTCCCACATAGATGACACACATGACGTTTCTCTCCAGTGTGAGTTTTCTTATGATTTTTAAGATTAGAACTCTGACTGAACGCTTTACCACATAGATGGCATTCATGGGGTTTCTCCCCGGTGTGAGTTCTCTCATGGTGCTTAAGGGAAGAGCAATAAAAGAAGGTTTTCCCACAACGATGGCATTTAAAGTCTTTCTCTCCAGTATGAATTCTCTCATGTCTTTTAAGAGTAGAAATTTGACTGAAAGCTTTCCCACACTGACGGCATTCATAGGGTTTCTCCCCAGTGTGAGTTCTCTCATGTTGTCTCACATAAGAATACTGACTGAAAGCTTTCCCACACTGATTACATTCATGTGTTTTCTCTCCAGTGTGAGTTCTCTTATGCTTTTGAAGATTAGAACTTTGACTAAAAGTTTTCCCACATAGATGACATTTATAGGGTTTCTCTCCAGTGTGAGTTCGCTGATGTCCTCTAAGCTGAGAATACTGAATGAAGGCCTTACCACACTGATGGCATTCATGGGGTTTCTCTCCAGTGTGAGTTCTCTCATGTTGTCTAAGATGAGAACTTCTACTGAAGGATTTCCCACACAGATAACATTCACGGGATTTCTCTCCAATGCGAATTCCATTGTACTGTCTGATGCCAGAGTGTTTCACTAAGGCTTTAGCATTTTGGTAGCATTCATATGATTTACTTCTAGTGTGAAAATGCTCATGTTGATTAAGAGATGGTTGGTCATTTAGAACTTTTCCAAGTGATTTGCTGACATACGTTTTTTTGGTCAAGTTAATTGATATATGTTGAGCCACGGTGCATCTGTGAGTAGAATCATCTTGCAGATAATTACAATTAAAGGAATTCTTGTGAGTGTAGGCTTTCTGCTGCAGGGAAGTAAATGAGAGAACCTAAAATATGTGTCATATTCACAAATTTTGTCGTTTCATAACATATGAATTCTAGACTAATCCACCACTGATAATATTGCTTTAATACCTTTCATAAGTTAGTTTCATGTACACATTATTCTCCTCCATGTAGATTTTGTCTATTATGACAATTTAATTACACAGCAATCTGATCGATTTTGAACTTCATGATGTTTCAAAGATTATATATGTGAACCACATTTAAGCAATCATCTTTTTAAATGAACTCAGGTGAGAGTTTGGAGTTCAGATTAATTTTTCTCTAAATTCAAATTATCACATATATTTACTGGATTAGCATTTAACCCCAACATGTATTACAGTTATGGGAATGTACAAATTCCTAGTTTATTCCATCCCCAGGTATTTATTTGAAAACTAGCATTCTCACAATGAAGCTTACCAATGACATGATTGTTGAAGTGCCTTTCCTAAGGACAGCTTGAGTGAATATCATTTCTTGTTTTTTAATGGCACTTTTTCTGCCTGTAATAATTGCAAAGAATCACAATAAAATCTTACAGTAGCATTATGGGAATGAAAATGATGGGAAGTTCCAAATATTCCTGTCACTATGTTGCAAACATTCGCATTTAGCTGGGAAGGATTATCAAATGAATGAATATTCTAGGCAGAAGAAAACATTATAGGACATTACAGTTAGGAAAGATTTTCAGGATTGAAATATGAGAACTACGTAAAGAATCTGGGAAGTCAAAAAGTTAAATAGAGGGAAAATTTTCAAAGAGTAGGATCACAACATGAAAAAGATTTTCAGGATTGAAATTTAAGAAAAATTTAAAAAGCTGGCACCTCAGAAAGGTAAAAAGTGTGGAAAAGCTCACAAGAGTAGGATCATAAGAAAGATCATGATCTAATTCCATAGCAAATGAATATCCCTTTCTTAAAGGCAAAGACACTTGAATCGAGCTTGGGAAGCATATGGAATAATGACCACATATAAAGAAAATTTACCCAATATTCTCACCTATATTTCAGAAATCATAACTCACTAAACCCGAAGTTCATGTTTTCAAGCATCTTTTCATTATCTGAAAATGCCTATCTACTATAGCTGCACAAGGATTTAGCACTTACCTGGACTCTGGTTTTGTGGAAATCCTATTTCTTCTCTCCACACTTCTTCTCCTTGTTTCAACTGAGAAAGCACATCTGATTTGCAGAGCTGATATCCTGTTTGTAGGAAAAAGGTTCCTGGATTTTGATATGTGTTAATGACAGTGTACTACCATCAAGTTCATGTCAGGCTAGCAAAGAGTAAGTTAAGCAGTGAAAAGCCATGTCAGACTAGCAAAGAGTAAGTTAAGCATTGAAGGTCAGCAAGGCAACAGTACCTTCAACACAGAATACTAGCAATATCTCAACAGAAAGGATGTAACATTTGACCACGTGCCATTTCAGTGGACCCACTAGTATTTGCTGCCCATGCCAAGTTCACGGAGAGTCTGCAGAATCCTCTATATTCTAAATTGGGAAAAATTCTATGTTTCTACCATGTTTGATTATTATGTTCTAATAGAACCCAATAAACATGACTTTGAAGAATGATATCAATTCTTTGTGGAAAGAGTATACACGATGTTTTTAGTATTGTGTTCTGATGCCTTAGCATAGCCCTTGGAGTATAACACTTAATCCAAAATAGTCACACATTGATCCACCCAAAAATTATTTATTGAGTTGTCAAGACTGCCCTGAATGTTAGAAATTGAGATTCAAGAAAGTGTTGAAGAAGTTTAAATTCTATTGGAGTGAAATACATGTAAGTAAAAAGTAAGGAAACGAATTAGAGAACTTGATTTAGATGCTTGAATTAAAAAATGAAAGATGATTTATTATATATACGTAAATAGTCGATAGATATGAGAGATGGTAGATAGATAGTATAGAAAGAAAAGATAAATTTTGAGAGACTCACCAACTGAGACAAGATGATTGATAATCTCCAGCATAACGTCTCTGAAAAGCTTTCTTTGGGATGAGTGTAGCAGGGCCCACTCTTCCTGAGTGAAGTCTATGGCCACATCTTTGAAGGTCACTAACCTCTAAAAGATTGGAGTAATTTTGGTTCACACAGGAAACCTTACCAATGTCCTGTGTGTGAGGCTCAAAATTACAGTACTGAGGAAACAGAAACGGTGTACATTAAGCTCAAAATGTATTTAGAGTTCCAGCCAGATCACTCTCAATGCTGAACTGCCATCTACCTTAAAGATACATTCACAGACACATACAAACTCTGAATACACAAAAGGGAATTGTACAGGACTCTCACATGACATGTAGTGTGAAATACACTTGGAAATTTCCCAATAAATTTTTAATTATGACTTCCTGATGCCAATTACAAAACTTGTATTTGAGCATCGTAACTAAAACACTCATTTCAACCAAGTCCAAATAAATCTACAGACTCATCCTAAGGCAAGCTACATTCGTGATATGTCACTTTTACACAATGTATATGGTTAGGTTATTCCCTGTATAGATGCCGCATATTCCTCTCATGTATAAAATCATTTAACAACATGTGATGTATTTTCACAGATCCAATCACCTAAAGTGTGAATTGTTTTCTAGCTATAGTCAATTCAGAGATCTATTATTCATTAAAATGACAGGGGCTTTGAGGACATATACCGAATTCTATAGAACTGAAAGGTTTCATACAGAACACAGGATCAGTAGGTGCTGCCTCCATCAACTCTACATAACCAGGTGTCCATTATCATGTAGAAGAATACATGATCCCAGATCTTAAGCCTGGAACCACTGAGACTGTTGTGATGAAGGATGGCCCTATAGATGGGTAATACTGCCCAAAAAATTGGGGGGAGGGAGGGGCAACATACGAACATAGGAGAGTGTCAGGTGTTGGTTGAGAGTAAAATGCTGAGAAAACCATATCAAAATATAATTAGGAGGGTTACCTGTTTAGGATGCTCAGAGGGGATGGTCTGATGCGGGATGGACTCCTGGGGAATGTCTGAATGCTCATTTTGCCAGGGTGGGTTGTACCATTGGGTAGAGACCAAGTAGTGAGAGTAGGGGTGGACCCACATCCTGGGAAGGCCTAATGCCATCAAATAGAGGGAACTATATCTCTCAAGAGAAAGGGTGGCTCCCAAGGCATTAGGGCATTGAGCAAGTCAAGCCCTCAACACTGTTGCAAGTATCTCTGAACATGGCTCCTCGGGAAATGGAGATTGGCTGTCGCTGTGGGCCCCAAGGGGAGGGGAAAATGGATGTTGAATGGATGGAAACAAGGTAAATGTGGAGGCAAGAGAGGAGTTTCACGAGAGTACACAAGGATGGATATAAAACATGTAATATTACACCAAAAACATATAGGGAACGACAGACTAATAATGTAAACCATAATGTAAAACATAGGATAACTAAAAATTTAGAAAATTGTATATCCTAAAGTATGGACCACAATGTAAGCACAGATGTCACCTTGTTTGAAAGCTATTGTCTCGGAGTCTGTACATCAGTTTCAGTAAATATGATATTAATAAGTTATAAGATTATTGCTGTGGAAGGGAAAAGGTTTTATGGTGGATGTGTGGGAGTACTGTATATTGTATATATGAATTATTGTGATCTAGGGCTCTTATGAAGAGAAGCTCAATAATTAGGAAAATAGAAAAGAAAAAGGATGTAGAATTTTTCCAAATCAATATGTATTCTATATCTAACCTTTAAACTCATCACTATATTCCATTTTACTAGTAAGGGAACCTGACAGTATATTGGGCTTCACTTTTCAGGAAGTTTTGGATCACAGAGTGGTTCAACAACGGCAGCGGAGGAATACTGGTATGGGATGTTATTGACAGGCGATATATGGTTGACAGGGAGTTATACAGGGCATATGTCCAGGGTGCATGGTAATGTTTGGATATTCTCATAGTAGAAACAATTAAAAACAGCAGCTGGGGGGGTACTGGCTTACTGGCCAGGGGGGGCTCTGTCGTGGTCCCTAGGGGAGCAGCGGCAGTCCCCCAGGTGCAGTGGTAAGGACCAGGAAGGAATGAGGGTCCAAAAGTGAGCCCCTGATACTAATGACTATGCTTGTGAGCCTATATGCCTGAAATAAGAACGAGGCCTAGAGGAGCACTGTGCTTTGGAGTTTCCTCCTGTGTTACTCAAATGTGGCCAGTCTCGAAGCCAAACTCAGCATGTAAATGCAATGCCTTTCCCCCAGTGTGGGACATGACACCTGGGGATGAGCCTCCCTGGCACCAAGGAATCACTACCAAGTACCAGCTGATGATGCAACTAGAAAATGACCTTGAATTAAAGGTTCAATGCGGACCAGCAGAATATCCCTGTCTACATATAATAATAGGAGTTAAAAATGCTGTTTGACCTAAATTAAGGGGGAAATGGAAAGGACAAATGAGTTTATATGGCTGAGTCTCTAAAAAAGAGTCTGGAGGTTGTCAGAAGGATTGCCCTTATGCACACCTGAGCAGAGTCTCAGAGACAGATAAAGTAGATACAACCCCAGGCATTGGTCCTTTTGAGGGCTAAAGAGACCCAGAGGTTCTATGGTCATGGCAGATGGGGTTCACTGCCATGCCAGTTGACCCTTCTTTGGAGCTGGTGTTTCTGCATGATGGAGCTGGACCCAGATGGGATCTCTTTTCACAAGACTTTCATGCTACTTTACTGGAATTATAGTTGGTGCTGGGGCTTAAGATATATCTAGAGGATTTGAATCTCTGGACTGACAATATGATAGCCAGGCCCTGACCTCAACAGACTTCAGCTCCTACACTCTGATTTATTGGACTTACTCCACTCAGCTAACATGGAGTTGAAGAATGTCAACCACCACACCATGGAGCCTAGAGTGCCTACAACTGAAAGCAGGAGGATTGCATCCAATATCCATGTGGAATCTAAACCCTCTCTTGACATAGATGTGGAATGGACATAACCAAGCCAAGGTCCACAGGAAGGAGGAATACAGTAAGGATCAGAGTGGACTTAATGATATTCTATTCATGAACTATTGTGGTTAATAATCGAGAAAATGTGGCACTGATGTGGAAAAAGTGGTCATGGTGGCTGCTGGGTGCGGGGAAGGGGAGGAAGAGAAGAGATGTGGAGGCATTCTCGGGACTTGGAGTTGTCCTGGGTGGTGCCTCAGGGACAATTGCCGGATGTTATATGTTCTCCCATGGCCCACTGGATGGAACGTGGGAAAGTGTGGGCTATGGTGTGGAACACAGGACATGGGGTGCAGCGATGCCCGGAGATGTACTCACCAGACGCAATGGATGTGACATGATGATGGGGGAGAGTGTTATTTGGGGGGAGAAGTGGTGGGGTGGGGGCGGTGGGGGTGAATGGGGACCTCATATTTTTTTAATGTAATATCTTTTAAAAAAATGAATAAATTGAGTAGAATTTGGAAAAAAAAAAAAAGAAAGAGAATGAGTGGAGCAGGGGACAAGTGATGTCTGTAGGCTGGTTTGTTGGCATGTGAGATACCACTTTGGAAACACTTTGAAGGAAATATTGAGTCCTTATTATTCTGTGAATAGGGTTGTAAAACCAGTAGTCTTTTAAGTTACACTACTTTATAGGATTGTTTTAAGAATTTAGTAAATGTTAGGAAAGTATTTCGTGAACCATAAAACTATATACACAAATAAAAAATGGTGTTATGATGATTTTGAATTCCTAAGTGGCAAAACTCATTTATACAGTGACTATCACATTGGCCTATAAAAAAAAAAAAAAGATGGCCCTAGACTATTTCTGCAGTAAGATAATCCCATTTCCAATACTCTGGGGGCTAGAAACAACAGTTTTAATTTTCTCTTGTATCTTCATCTCCTCTGTCAAAGAGTAAAAGAAGCCCCTTAATTATTCCTGGTCTCTCCAAATCTTCAGAAAGTTTCACGGGTGCATCCATTTTTTTCTAGCTATTATACACCTCCTGACTGCACAGCTATAATTAAGGAAAACGATTCCCTACACATCGTATGGTTTATAAAATTTGAGTAAAATTGATTTACAAACATTGAAGATGGGCAATTGTGTCCAACTGAATTAAAAATTTTAATATTTCAAAATGTGAAAATATTCCAACAAAACATTAATTAAAAATGGGGCAAATAAATACATGATTTCTCATTTCCTTTTATTTAGTACAGTTCTTTGTGCTTCTGGCAACAATGGGGAACCCTACACCCCAGCACCTATAACAGTGCACTTATTGAATGCACTTGCTAAAACTTCAGTCTCCCTACTAACTTTAAATTTTATTCTTACTCACCTCTCTGAAGTCTGTTCACTGCATGCTTAAGCCAATTTCAGGCACTAACATGATTCATGAATGCATTATTTCTCCAATGATGCCATGGGTTCAGTGAGAAAAATAAATATCTCTCATGATTTTAGAGAATAGACAGCCTTAATGGAAGCCAGGACAAACTACTATAATGTTTGAGAGAAGATTATTTATTGATGGTCCCTGATTTACCACATTTATTGTAGAGTTTTATAGGAATTTAAGTGAAACTGAGATCCTTGAATACATCGTGAATACAATTGGAATATCCATGCCAATAGGAGAAACATGACCATCTTATGGCAAAAGAGGTACAATTTTAGTTAAAGAATTCCTTACTCACCTGTGGTTGCATTGTCAATTGCTCAGCTGACAACTGTCTTACATTCAGTTTTCACTCACAACCAGAGAAGTATGATGTGAGCAAAGCAAAGCTAAGAATGGAGAAAAGAAGCCTTAAGATTCAAATCTTGACCACAGTTTCTAGACTCAAACCCTTGGGTCAGGAATCCCAAACCCTTCACTTATCAGTAAACCTAAGCTCAATCAATAGGAACCTCAAGTGTGCTCCAAGAGAAACAGTGGTAGGACTTTCCTCTCCCAGGATCAAGGTGTCAGAGGTCTTGGTTTCTCTGGCTGATAAGATATCAATACCTTCATTGTACAGATAAGAACTTGAAAATCACTGAATTGTATTTATTACTTAATTAGCCCATGATGTTGACAGACTTTAGATTCCACCCCTTATTCTAAAACATAGGATTCCCTGACCATATCACATCTGGAATTAGGTCTCAACTACCAGATAAAACAGTTGGGAATGACTCATATATAATTATTCTTGGTTTATGTACTAGCATTGGTTCTTGAACCAAGAAACTTAAGAATATATTTTATAGGATTCATCAATTCAAGGCCTTGAACAATTGGGAGGGATCAATGTCTCCCACCATGCAAACCTAGTCATAAAAATCCCCTACATCAGAACGGATGCAGGACATTATATATCCTGCCATAACCCACTGAATGAAATGGATATGTTAACTATAATTTATGCTGTGTAGCAATGCTCCAAAAAGTATTCATCAAATGCAATGAATGTATCACACTAATGAAGGAAGTCATTCTGTGGGAGAAGGAGGGTACTGGGGGAAGTAGGGTATATGGGAACCTCTTTTTTTTTAATGTAACATTTCGTGTGATCTTTGTATCTTTAGAAATAAAGATTTTAAAAAATGCCCTGCATCAAAAATAGAAGATGTATATCAGTCATAAGGTCATTGTCATCCTCCTTATAGGACTAAGAGGTGCATTACTCAGAAGATACAGAATAAAGGGATTTGGGAGAAAATCTATTTTAAACATCTGATATTTTAGTGAAATCTTATCCTATATTAATCATCAGCTCCACCATCCCTATATTACATTATGTATGTAAGGTAAAGGATGTATATACTCTAAGCTCTCCTCTAAAATATCACTAATAATTACATGCATTTCATGAACAAATAATGAGAAGATGTCACAAACAGAGCTAGGATTAACTGAGCCATTTACATCTCAAGGCCAGGAAAAATGATTGTAGTAAATGTGATTGGAGTGTGAAATATTTTAAAAATATAATCCTCACAATCCTACTGAAAAATGGACAACCTACCCATTTAGCAAATGTCATGAAGAGAGTTTCAAGAATATTTCGTAATATAAAATTACACGGCTAGAGAAAGACACAGCTAGAGTTTGATTTTTTCCTTGATGTTTCCTGATCTTAAATTCCTTAGTTACATGCCACACCCAGGTTTTACCTGGAAAGTCACCTCTCATTTCAATAATCAGAGTCCTCAACTTGTCAAAACTTCCTTTTCTAATAGTTTGTACACAGAATTACACTGCATGCACAGGGTTCTCCTGTCCCAGGAAACCTACAATGAAGTTAACCCACTTTCCAAACATCAGCTTCCACCTCACCTAATGTTTATTGTCCACTGTAATCAGCACATACTCATTTCTGCATATGCTTCCTAAGAACACATCTGATGTTGCTGTATTTATCCCACCTGTCAATAAATACCTAGTTACCACCTCTACCATCATAGGAGGGGACTCTAATTACTTTTCTTTCATTACTTCCTTGGACACAGCACATTACTAAACTACTGTTTAGGTCTATACACAGAGTCATGACTCCTAGCAACTTCAAATATATCTGATAAACTGATTAGGTCCTCATAATTGATCATTTCTCCATGTACTATAATCACTCATAGTCCCATAGTTTTGAGCCTCACATATTCTCATGTTACATCACTTTTATTAATATATGATTAATAATAATCAGATGAATAATTATATAATGATATAATCTCCTCAGCTAGGCATCATAATCTCTTCAATGATTCCACCATTCATACCCATTACTAATTGCTTCTCTCATTCAATGGTGATGTTAAACCTGATTAAGATAAATGTCTCTAATTGAATTTGTCTTTCCTCTTTCTTCAGAAATTATCTGATTAAAATTGAATTCCTTAACACATACCACTCCCTCTTCTCACCTTCGGTTACCTCACCATTTAAACTCATTTTTTCTTTTCTATAGTGAAAACAAATGCCCACAGTACTAGTATTCTCACGCCTGTTCATCCTTCTGCAAACTGTATGAGCACATGTACCCTTTCCTAACACTGCCTCAAATGAGGACTTACTAGGATTCCTGATTGACTCTTAAATAAATCATGCTACCATCTCCAATGAGCACCCCGTGAATAAATCCACTGTTTGTGTCTCAGTCTATAACTGGGAAACAGAAAAGAATTGGAACTATTTTTCTCTAAACTTCTCTGTCTTCTCAGTCCCCTTAGTGTATATAAACTATTCTAGTCACTCCTTCCTCTTGTGCTCTGCAGTGTACCTCAAACAATAATATTAAAACATCTCAAGACTCAATCATAGGCCCTTTCTATCCATATCTGTACAGTGCCATGACTATATCAGTTTTTCAATCGTTTCGACTGATTCCACTGTTGGTCCTAAAATTACAGTACAGAGCACTATTTTCATAAATGTAGGCACAAAAATATCAAATATAACTTGACATTACCCCCTCCCACCCAGATATGTATTAAATTCTTCTCTTCTAGAGGTTAATCTTGGATTAATCTGTATGTGTCAGTCAAGACATATAATTAAGGCCATGCCACTGAAACAAAGTATTTTCCTTCAAGTTAGGGAAATTTTAGTTAGTAACCCATCAGACAGTCAAGGATTGAATTTGAAATCACCACCAGAAGCACACAAATTCCCTTAAGCCTAGATATCATTTCAGCACTGACCACTATAATACTCCTTCATTTCTGCCACAAGCCCTTCAAACACTTTCCAAATCAAAGGCATGTTCCTTCAGTCTCTCTTTTGCCATTTCCTCAGAGATCCCTTCAATGACTCCCAACCCAAGATAGTCTTTGACCTTCCTGGAGCCTGTATTACAATTCTATTATTCCTTCCGGTCACACATATACTTTTCATTATATATGTATTTGCTTGTCTGCTCATTTGTCTGTCTCTCCCACTTGTCTAACTGCATAAAAATCTTCCCTGAATAGTAATATTAGATGAATTTCCTTTCAAAATTGCTAAAGAATTATAAATCCATAGTATTTGCATTTGCACAATCACTTAGGCTGACCTCTAATGGCATGGCCTAAATGCCTGCACACTAATAAAAGAGATATTAAAAACAACAAAATATTGACACAAAAAATGAAGACTCTTCTGCGTAGTTAAATTTTTCTTCCTTACTCACCAAAGTGTGGACAGAGAAGGCATTCATCCAAGTCTTAATGAGGCTGCTTTTACCACACTCTGGAGTTCAGAGTCCTTTTCTCAGTAGAAAAAAAACAGCATTTCAATGGTGGATTCCCTTTTTATACAGCTAATACTCTCATCAGACCTATAATCCAAAAGACACACCTTATTTAACTCAGATGACAATCAAGATAAATCTAATCAAAGCATGCCTTCTTTACAACAATCCTTATCCACAAATTAGATAAATCATGGAGACGTTATTAAGCAAAACAGATTGTATCATTCATTTCATTCTAAAAGTTTCAAAATCAACCTTCTATTCTTTTCCAAGAGTCCTCACAACTTTAGGAATTTTAGGAATTTTGGCTGTGCTAAGCAATTACTCTATACCATCTATAGCAAGAAAATTCCAATGAATCTCTATTTCTAAGACTTGTAATCTAACAAAATTTCCTCTGTTGTAAACAATGTGACTCTTTTACTAGAGTCACACTTCTAAAATTGAAAGCTGTAATCTTTATTTTGTAGCATGCATTTTTGCAATTACTCCACTTTCACAGTTTTCTTGTATTTCCCTATGTATTTTCAGCCTAATTACCCAAAAATATTCTCGAGGCAAGTGATAATCTCTTATTTTTCATAAAAGTGTATATGTTGGAGGTCAACTCTGACCAATCCAAGGGCATATGGTCCTGCTAGCAACTAAAACAGAGTCTGGCTCTGTTACTGGATGTTGTCTAGGTTCTTGGCTATGCTGCAGAAATGAATTTCAAGACAATGCCGGGTGAGTTAGGCCAGTAATTTATTTAGGTAGTGAAGGAAGAGAATTGGGAGAAAGTAACAGATCAGGTGTCCCAGGTGGAGCTAAAGGGGCTGAAAAGTGACCAAGAGGGCTGATTTACAAGCTATAACTTCCCATGATACCTTAAGCAGGGGAGAGGCAGCTGGGGTCTGGTTCCAGAGGCAAGCAAGCATGAGAGCAAGAGATCTGGTTCAAGCCTTCTGTCTGGCTTTTGAAATGTTAATGATCCCACCTCTTTGCTAATGGAAGGGGAAGAGTTCCAGCTGTTTACTGTTTTGATTGCTTATTTCCCCCATCAATCTCCCAGGAGGGCCCAATGATAAAGTCCTTAGGGAATATCTGGGGCTTCTCCTGGCTTCCAGAGGAAGTCTTCTTCTGAGTGGCAGAATCACAGGGAGGGTCTTCCAGCAGCCATCTTGGGGTTGCTGATGTCCACAGGCACTTCTTGCCAGGTTCCAGATTCATCTATTGATTCCCTATCTTACTAGCCTGCTTCAGCTCTATAGGGTTTGACACTTTAGAGGAGACAGTGCAAGGTTACTTTTATTCATTTCTGCATAGAGAAAATCTCTGGTTGAAAAACCAATAGTTTGAATGAAGATTAGCTCCAATGTTTCTTTACTGAGCCACTGGGGGACAAGTAAATTCACTCCAGCAGGTTTGGATAATTAAAGAACATCATTATTTTCAAAATGTGATGAGTCCATCTACGTTACTTATGGGAATATCAGCGTAGACTTTATGTTCTGGTCTGGGACTCAGATGTGAAATTTGGACTGAGGTTTAGAAGATCTACAAACACAGATAATAAATGATGTGAACAAATGGAGGAATTTGTCTAGGTGAAAAGGGAGGAGTAAAGGAAGGGCTGGAAATGAGTTTGGAGGAGTTTCAACATTTAATGTTTAAGAGGGGGGGGGGGCAGAAACAGAGTGTTTTGACCTAGAAGTCCAAGATAGAGAAAAATTACCAAAGGATTTTGTTGAAGAATCAAGTAATTTGAAGAGGCATTCAGTGAATTCATTGAGATAATGGTAGCCAACCCCTCAAAGATAGTGGATTTAAGTGGAGAAGGTGTAAACCATGTCAGGGAGCACGGAGGAGAGAACAGGAGGGACATGATGATAAACCACTAATTGCTGGTCTTTGAAAAAGGTTGGCCTCAACTGGCAAGAGTGTTGAAACACCCTGGGAAGTAAAACCCAAACCAATAAAATTTAAGTATTTTAACATAGTACTTCCATAGATACAATGTATGGAAACTGACAGTAAATGGTAACGGGGTAAGGTCAGCTCACAATTCATTGTTTGGAGAACACCTCAGAATCCAAAATACAGATGGGATACTGAGGTCAACTCAAATCTGATGCAGGCTCCTCAGAAAAGTCACTCTTTTCTCTTCTCCCAAGTTCTGAACTGTTTAGCTTTTTATAAGAGAAAATGCAACCTCTATTTGTATTCCCTTTCCAGGGAAAAACCCTGATTTCACAGATTGCAGAGTTACTGGAAGTAATCTGGGTTTCACTCAGTTAGACACATCCTGTTCACCTTGATTGGATTTACAAGACAAAAAGTTAAAATCATCCTCTAGTGCTGGAGAACAAAGAGAATAAGCCATTGAGAAGGATGGTTAAAGGTCTAATTTACAAATACTTTACACATTAGTCTTTCTAACAGGAAATATCCAAAGTCCTGGGAATCAGAAAACTGGGTATATATGGACAAAGAGCTAGAATCCCATGGAAGAAGACTGGGATTAAAAATAAGGTGACGATAAGGACATATGAAATGTTTTGATGGAAAGGAATATGACAAACATGAAACAGGTCACTGAGATGAAGCATGGAGGAGGGGAGTATTGGGGCAGAGACCACATAGTATTCCCTAAGAGATGTCAAAATGTTACCAACTCTCCTAAGATTAAATGACAAGTCTATTTTATAACTTCATTTTTGTAGGGCAACAATTATAACTTAAATACCGACCACCAAGTACTACATACGTGTTTGGGTTTTCTTAGTAAGAATTTGAATTTTTAATTGGGTGATATTGAAGGATTTCTCTTTTATTAACGTCCTAATTTTAGTGGATTTAAAATATCTGAATATACCTGCAAATATCACTAGAGAAACCCTGTGTAAGAAAGGACTTCCAAGGAAGAGGGCAGAGTAGAGAGCTACAGGACTCATTCCTCCTCCAAAAACAGCTAATGGTCAGGCAAAACTGAAACAACTGTTCTGGGATCCAGAGGCCAGAGAAGACTGTCCATATCTGAGGAACAGCAGGACAAAGAGACACAGATTGTTGTTATTTAAAAAAAAAAAAAAAAAAGAGCGTCCACCTACCATGTAGGAGGTTCAAGGGTTCGATACCCAGGGCCTCCTAGCCCGTGTGGTGAGCTGGCCCACGTGCACTGCTGCTGCGTGCAAGGAGTGCCAGCCCACGCAGGGGTGTCCCCTGCGCAAGGAGTGGCCCCCGTGCAAGGAAAGTTGCCCCGCATGAATCCACAGCCCGCCCAGGGGTGGTGCCGCACACATGGAGAGCTTATGCAGCAAGATGACAACAACAAAGAGACATAGATCCCCAGTGCTGCCTGATGAAAATACAAGTGGACACAGAATACACAGCGAATGGACACAGAGAGCAGAAAATGAGGGGGCAGGTATAAGTAAATAAACCTTAAAAAAAATGTGGATAACACCCTGCCAAAGCTGATGGCACACATCCTACCCAGTCAAGGTGAGCAGCCTAAAGTCTCAGCACAGCTGGCTTCTATGGACTGAAAGGGATGTAGATACCATCCTCCCTAAGAATAGGGGATGTCAATGACCAAAAACTGATAATAGCTTTTTTTAAAATAATTTTTTTGGGGGGAGTTACAGGGGATTGGACCCAGGATCTCATACATGGGAAGCAAGCACTCAACCACTACATCTACTCTCCGAAAAAAAATTTTTAGGAGGTATCAGGGATTGAACCCAAGATCTCATACATGGGAAGCAGGTGCTCAACCACTGAGCTAAACCTGCTACCCCATGATAACAGCTTTTGATTGGCAAATTTAGACCACTGTGCCCAAGCTCTGAAACACTATTTTAGTCTGCCGTGGACTGGGACCACTGTTTCATCTTCAATCCTATACCCACTAGGAATGTAGTTGAAGGTTTAAAGACTCACAGGCTTCTCTGAGCTCCAGGGAACATTTTGCCAAAGTGTACCATCTGCTCTTCAGGCCAGGAAAGCACAGCCTTGGTAAGCTGACCAGAGGAGCATAGGGCATCTTCCCTGACTCATACCCTGAGGCCCTTTGGAACTGGTCTGCACCCCGTTCCTGGGTCTTCCTGTTTCTAGTATGGCTTGAAATTTGTTGCTGATGTCTAGTCATCTGAATATGTTGGTGAATTGACTCTTATGGCCAACTGCTCTCTCTTGCCTATTTCTTTCAGGGCTCTTCTTTGATATTTGGTGCAACTTATTTTAAGTTTTTAAAATTTCCCAGTTTAAGTTATCAAAATTGGGCCATGGGCTCACTAATGGAGCATAGATTTTCTCCCAGGATTTTCGGTAGAGAGAGCCCTAAGAGCGTTTTTTCTCCATGCAATTTTCATACCAGTCAGGAGATGCCAGGTTAGGGGCACTTTCCACCAAGGTCTGTTTCTTTCAATCTCTGCCTTCTAGTGTTACAGGCTGGACACAGCCAAGATTCAAAGTGGGCTCTGCTGGCCGAAATTCACGGAAGAGAAGCCCTCACTATTCCACCTCTCTTTTCCTTCATAACAACTGACATGGAGGACATACATTCCCATCTCAGTTGTCTGCAGTGAGCCAGGGGTTTTATTCAGGCTTAATATCTTGGGGGTGAGTGTTCAGAGTCCCTCCCAGCCTCTTTGGGGTTTTGGCAAGTCATATTTGTGTTTCCGGTTCTTCTTCTCTCTCACCCACCTGGTAGTTCTGTAGCACTGTCGTAGTCTGCTGACCCCCAAAGCAGGTCTCTGAGCCAACTGTGGCCCTTTCTCTGTTGTTTTTTGTGAAAGAGTTGAACCCCGCCTGCCTACTGATGCTGGATTAGTCAGCCAAAGAGGTGCTAATGCAAACTACAGGAATTCTGTTGGCTTTTATAAAGGGTATTTACTTGGGGTAGTGACGGGTAAGACTCTCGAGAGGAGGGGAACCTAAGACAGGCACGGTCACCTTGACTAAAACAAAAAGGGGGAAATGGTGGAAACTGAGGTATAGTGGTCTCACAAGGAGAGACATGCTGTTGGCTACACTTGCAACCTAAAGAATGCAGCAATTAAGAGTTTTGAGCAAACAAAATGAAGCTGTTAAAGGCTGAAAGAAAAGATGAGCATATACACTTTGTAGTTAAATACAACACTTAGACTTTGTACCTTGAGAAATTTTTAAGTTCCTTAGATCTTGAGTAATGCTAATAGGTAACTGCATGTTGCTGCTTGTTCTTACGTAGACTGGGATATATAGAGAGCCCCTTGTAAACAATAAAGTATTCTGATGAGTCTTTACTCTCAGACCCCCTGATCCCAGCTCTCTCTTTGTTTCATTTTCTCTTTCTCTTTGTCTTCATTCCCAATACCCTTCGGGCCCAAATCTCCAACAGGGTAGAAACTTACAGTCACAAGGACATAAATCATAAGTTACTTCCCTCACCAAAGTGAGGGAACATGATGGCTGCCGGTCTCTGTAAGGGTTCAGCCTTCCCCTTCCTCTTAAGGCTAGGTGGTCCCAGTTTCTTCTGGTCTCAGCTGTAGGCTGGTATAAAGCTTGTCTCTCTCCCTGGGGCTCAGCTGCTCTGGTCTCTCCACAGGGTCAGCTGTGGACTATCAGGCTCTCTCTCTTCCCAGGGCATCTGCTGTGTCTATAAAGCCAGCTTTATTCCTCCCTGTTCTTCTCCTGTGTGTTTACTTCCCGTGGTTCTGGCATCAATGTTGCCCGCTTGGGTCGGGGAACTGGGACCAGGCAGAGGTAAGGACGACGGAGCAAAAGGACACTCAGTAACCACTCTGGAGACGCTGGTTCTTGACACAGGTCTGGTTTATTCAGGAAGTGCTATAGCTTTTATATGCTGTTAGCAGGCGTGTCTATAGCTGATTGGCTATCCTAATTCAGCGAGGCTGGTAGCCTCATTTGCTCTTGTTGCTGGGGGGTGAGGCAAGTACAGGGGCAGACCCGCATGCTTTCGCCTCAGGCTTCAGCACTATCTTTAGGGTGTTCCCCAAAGCATGTGCTTGCCAGAGTTTTCTCATCCGACAAAGTCCCGAGTGGCTGCGCTAGTTACATAGGTTGCTCGCCTGGCTTAGCCTCATTTCCCCCTTTCCTTTTAATTCAAGAAGCGAGGCGCAGAGCCAACATTGTATAATGGGTGGGCCAAGGTGACTGTGCCTGTCTTAGGTTGTCCTTCTCTGAGGATCTTACCCGTCATTGGCTACCAGTCAAGCTCTGTGGCAATCCTATTGATGATTTTTGTTCTGCAGTTTTTGCAGAACAGCAAGGCTGAATATATTTGCGGCTTGTGATAGGGCTTCTGCATTGCCTTCTTCTGCTTCCAGAGCACTTACTGTTGCCTGCTGAACAATTGCTAAGGCCTTAATATCTTTTTGCATTTTATACAACTGAAGCATTACACATCTGAGACAAAACACACTGATAATAAAGGCACTTCCAACTATAGCAAAGGTAACAAGGTTGGGGAGGGAGAAGAAGGAACATAACTCATTGAGAACATCAGTGAATAGAGTGGCATTTAAAGCTATTGCTCGGGTGTTGGATTTAGGGGTGCGAGGCGTTGAGCTTCGCGGCATAAATTTTTGATGTCTCCCGTTGACTAGTTGTTGAGGTGCGTGTCTCCGTGGTCATCGGGCACGCAGTCATTTGATGGGTTATTCTCCTTTGATCTGGTGCAAAGAAGAGGGATGGCTGTTGGCATCAGTTGCAGGGGGGTTGCTAGGTGTAGAGCTCATCCTTGTTGGCTGGTCCAACGAGCCGGCTGGGAACCCAGATTGGCTGTTCTGCATTCTCTGGAAAGAGGCAAGCATACCCTCTCCCTTGGGTTAATAGGGGGTGGGGCACTTCCCATTCATTGGTGAGGGGGTCCTTCCACCTAACTAGAGGCAAGGGGGTTGGGGCATCTTTAAGCCCACCCCAATGTCGGCTGGCGGGGTTATAGCCTGTATCATCGAATGAAAAATAATTTTGGGTAATTAGGACTTTGTTTAAGGTATCTCTGGGAGTGTCCTGGGGGAATTCCCCCTGTTGTTTTTTGATTTGTTGTTTGAGCATAGCGTGTGTACTTCTATGATGGCTTGACCTTGTGGATTATATGGTATATCAGTTTTGTGTGTAATGTGCTTTGTTTTGCAGAATTCCTGTAATTGCTTAGAAGAAGAGCAGGGCCCGTTATCCGTTTTTATAGTCCATGGTATGCCCATTTGATTAAAGGCCTGAAGACAGGTAGTGATAACATGTTTGGTTTTCTCCCCAGCTAGTGCAGTAGCAAAAACATATTTGGAGAAGGTGTCCACTATTACAGGAAGAAATTTTGTCTTTTCAAAGGTTGGTACATGAGTAATGTCCATTTGCCAAATGGCGTTTGGATGCAAGCCATGAGGGTTAACTCCTCGTGGCTGAAGTGGGCCCAGCGGAAGAAGAGGGCCACAGTGTTTGCATGCGTGGGTGAGGTGTCTGCATTGTTGGTGTGTTAAAGAAGGAAATAGTCAGCGTAGGGAGTGAGCAGACATGTGGAATTTTGCATGGAGTTCTCTTGCTTGATCAATATCTGTGGTTACAAGTCGGATGGCTAACGAACAGTCTGCTAGGGCATTGCCACTGGCAAGAGGACCTGGGAGTCCAGTATGGGAACGAATGTGTTGAATGTACCAGGCGTGCTTTTGCACAATGGCGTAATTGCTCGGCGGCATTCTGAATTTGCTCCCTCCCAGAGCAGATCTTTGAGTAATGCATCCGTATCCGCAGCATGGGAGACTTTTCTGTCTACTGTCTCTTTTACACGGCCATAGAAGTTAGAGAAGTCTTCATTGGGTCCTTGGATTAGCTTGGTTAGTTGAACAGGCTTCCCTTTGGGATTAATTTGTTGGAAAGCCTTTTTGGCACAGGTGCGGCAGTGATCAAAATAACTGGCAGGGCCAGCAGCTTGTACTGTAGTCAGAGACCATTGTCCCTCTCCCTTCAGCACGTCGGGAGGAATATTAATGTTATTTGTTACACTGCGCTGCCCAACTATTTCTGCCTCATCATAATATAGAGCTTTCCAGGTGAGATAGTCTCTGATAGGCAGGATGGCTCTAGCTAAGTTTTTCCAATCAGTGGGACAATTTTGTTCAGTAGAAAGATTATCTAAAAGCATTTGAACATATGGGCTGCTAAGCCCATCTTCTTGAACAGCTCTTCTAAGAGCAGAAATAGTTTTGTGCTCGTGTGGGTAACAAATATTAGGTAGCACTGGGCCGCGATTCTGATTGACAGGGAAGACTTGCAGCCATTGGCAGGGAAGAGGAAGCATATCACGGCACTGGCAAGCTTGAGTATAAAGATCAATATACGGGCCTGGCGGATTGGCATCGGAAGTGGCAATGGGGGTATAAGGTACGGCTTGTAAAATGGCTGCCGGCCAGGAAGCAGAGGTAGAAGGTAAAATGGCCACCGGCCAGGAAGTGGAGGCACAGGGAGGCGGAGGTTCTGCCGAGGTAAAGCTGATTAGCTCCTCCTCAATGGGAGGGGGAGCAGGGAGGTTGCAGTTAGGGGTTCCTGCCGCTGTTGAGCAAACAGAAGGTTTTTGCTCAGAGGAGCTACCGGCAGATGGCAGGGCAAGCAAAGGGGAAGTTTCAGAGGCTTTCATTGGTGAGGGAGGGGAAGTCTCAGAGTTGTTAAGGACTTCTTTTATTTATTTTTTAAAGATTTATTTATTTAATTCCCCCCCCTCCCCCGGTTGTCTGTTCTCTGTGTCTTGTTTCTTTGTCCACTTCTGTTGTCGTCAGCGGCACGGGAAGTGTGGGCGGCGCCATTCCTGGGCAGGCTGCACTTTCTTTCATGCTGGGCGGCTCTCCTTACGGGTGCACTCCTTGCGCGTGGCGCTCCCCTATGCGGGGGACACCCCTGCATGGCCTGGCACTCCTTGCGTGCATCAGCACTGCGCATGGGCCAGCTCCACAAGGATCAAGGAGGCCCGGGGTTTGAACCGCGGACCTCCCATGTGGCAGACGGACGCCCTAACCACTGGGCCAAGTCCATTTCCCAAGGACTTCTTTTAGAGATGGGTCTAGGGACTGAGGGTTAGGCAGCTCATAAGGAGGTGCCGGGACAGAAGGAGCAGCAGCCATGACCATAAGGGGGACTGGGGGAGGCTCTTCTAACAGGGCACCAGTAAGGCAAGCATGGATAGCTAAGAGAGCAGGAATGAGACCGAGAGGAAAGGTTTTTCCTTCATGAACTTCTGCTGAATGCACGCGCTTAAGCAGTTTTGCCCAAGTGGCGGGATCCTACAAAGCAGTAGTAGAAAGCCAGGGGTTAAAGCACACAACAAGATCCCAATATTGGTTTAGGTCTTTTTCAGAGATTTTTACATGCCTACTTGCCAAGAGAGCATGCAGGGCATGCGCCTGGGGGCCTTTTCAGTTGAGGAAAGATTACCCATGGCAAGGGTCACTTACCGACTATAGACGAGACAGCCGCGGGGTGGCTCACTGTAGGATTACTGCAGGGTCCCTTTTCGGGTGCCAGTTGTTGCCCGCTTGGGTCGGGGAACTGGGACCAGGCAGAGGTAAGGATGACGGAGCAAAAGAACACTCAGTAACCACTCCGGAAACGCTGGTTCTTGACACAGGTCTGGTTTATTCAGGAAGTGCTATAGCTTTTATATGCTGTTAGCAGGCGTGTCTAAAGCTGATTGGCTATGATAATTCAGCAAGGCTGGTAGGCTCGTTTGCTCTTGTTGCTGGGGGGTGAGGCAAGTACAGGGGCAGACCCGCATGCTTTCGCCTCAGGCTTCAGCACCATCTTTAGGGTGTTCCCCAAAGCATGTGCTTGCCAGAGTTTTCTCATCCGACAATGTGCTGAGCGGCGGCGCTAGTTACATGGGCTACTCGCCTGGCTTAGCCCCACATCAAAATTCCAACTCTCTCTTCTGTGGTATCGTATTCTCTTTAAGTCCCCGCCCCCTTGGTCCTACTGATGTAACAAATCAAAGCCTTCATCATAATTTAATCAAGTGAAACCTCTGAATTTAATACAATCTAATATACCCAGAGGAACAGACCAGTTTACACACACAGTCCAATATCTATTTTTGGAATTCGTAAACAATGCCAAACTGCCACAGATACCATCTTCCAGCAACTCAACATTGAATGTTAATGGCTTGAGCTGTCCAATCAAAAGACACAAACTGATAGAATGGACAAAAAAAAAATTACTGTCTAATATGCTGTGTATAAGAGACACATCTCAGCCATAAGGACACAACCAGGTTAACAGTGAAAGTTTAGAAAAAGATATGCCATGCAAAAAGTAACCTATAATGAGTTGAAGTAGTGATACTAATATTGGGAAAAATAGATTTTAAATGCAAAACTGTTATAAGGGATAAGGAAGGTCAATATATATTAATAAAAGGAGCAATTCACCAAGAAGAAATAACTATACTAAATATTTATGCACCTAAGCCAAGTGCCTCAAGATACATGAGGTACACACTGATAAAACTGAAGGAAGAAATAGATTCTCTAAAATAATACTTGAAGACTTCAATGTACCATTGTCAGTACTGGACAGAACAACTGGAAAAAACAAATGAAAAGAGAGCTTGAATAATATGATACATGAACTAGACCTAACAGACATCTATAGAGCACTGTACCCCAAAACAGCAGGATACACATACTTTTCAAGCATTCATGGATCCTTTTCCAGGTAGACCAAACATCAGGTCACAAGACAAGATTCAATAAACTTTGGAAGTGTGAAATTATACAAAACACTCTGAATATAACAGAATGAAGCTGGAAATCAATAATGGATGGAAAAGGAAAATTCATAAATACATGGAGAGTAAACAACACACTCTTAAACAATCGGTAGGTCAAAGAAGAAATTGCAAGAGAATTCAGAAAATATCTTGAGATGAATGAAAATGAGAACACAACATATTAAGACCTTTGGGATACTGCAAAGGCAGTGTTGAGAGAAATGTATAGCCCTGAAAGCTACATTAAAAAAGAAGAGCAACCTAAAATTCAAGATCTAACTGTACACCTGGAGGAAGCAGAAAAAGAACAGTAAACTAATCCCAAACCAAGCTGAAGGAAATAAATAGTAAAGATCTGAGCAGAAATGAATGAATTTGAGAACAAAAAAACAAAAAATAGAAAATAAACAAAACCAAAATTTGGTTCTTTTTGGAGATAAAATCAACAAATTCTTAGCTAGACTGACAAAGAAAAAAAGAGATGACACAAATTTTAAAAACCAGAAATAAGATGGGTGACACTACCAGTGACCTCAGAGAAATAAGAGAGGCCATCAGACCATACTATAAACAACTGTATGCCAAAAAACTAGACAACGTTGACGAAACCGATTACTAGAAACACACATATATTAGTCAGGGTTCTCTAGAAACAATCAACAGGAGATATCTGTCAATAGTAAGAGATTTTATCAGAGTCTATCATGTGACTGTGGGGATATACAAGTCCAGGTTCCACAGGCAGGCTGCAACCAGGGGCTCTGATGAAAGTACAGTGAAGGTTCTTGATGAGATCTGGGAGACACTAGTTGTCCAAAGAGGAGCTGGGAAATTCTCTCTCAATGGTGGAATCACTTCCCCCTTCTAAGGCATTCAACTGATTGGATAAAGCATCACTCACTGCTGATGGCCATCTCCCTGATTGATGTAACTGTAATCAGCTATCTCTGATTTACCACTGCAGTGAAGTCAATGGTGACTGAAGTCCATAAATGCCCTTGTAACTAAAATTAGCCCAGTGCTTGTGTGACCAAACAACTGGGCACAATTAACCTGGTGACACATTAGCCTAACCATCACAACATGAAACAACTACTCTGACCCTAGAAGAAATAAAAGACCTCAACGAACTATTCATATGTGAAGAAATTGAAACAGCCATTGAAAACCTCCCAAAGATGAAAAGCCCATGACCAGATGGCTTCACAGTTAATTCTACCAGTCATTCTAAGGCAATCTTATACTAATATTGCTGAAATTCTTCCAAAAAGTTGAACAGGAAAAAGTGCTACCAAACTCATTCTATGAAGCCAACATCACCTTAATATCAAAACCAGATAATATACTATAACAAAAAGAAAATTATAGACCAATTTCTATAATGAATATAGATGTAAAAATCCTCAACAAAATACTTGCATACCAAATCCAAAAACACACTGAAAGAATTATACATCACAATCAAGTGGGTTTTACCCCTGGTTTGCAAGGGTGGTTCAACACAAGAAAATCAATTAGTGTAATACACCACATTGACAAAATGAAGAAGAAAAATCACAGGATCCTCTCGATTGATGCAGAAAATTCACTGGAAAAATACAGAACCCTTTCTTAATAAAAAAACACTCCAAAATATAAAAACAGAAGGAAGCTTTCTCAATATGATAAAGTGCATATATGAAAAATCTACAGCTAACATTGTACTCAATTCACTGAAAGCTTTCCCACTGAGATCAGGAATAAGACAAGGATGACCACTGTCACCATTATTATTCAATATTGTGCCAGAAATTACAGTTAGAGCAATTAAGCTATACAAAGAAATAAAAGGTACTCAGATAGGAAAGGAAGAAGTAAAACGTAACTATTTGTTGACATGAGCCTACATCTGGAAAATCCTGAACAATCCACAACGAAGCTACTAGAATTAATAAACGAGTTCAGCAAAGTGGTGGGATACAAGGTTAATATGCAAAAATCAAAAGCAGTTATATATACTACTAATGTGCAATCTGAGGAGGAAATCAGAAAAGAATTCCATTTAAAATACTAACTAAAACAATCAAATATTTAGGAATAACCTTAACCAAGGATATAAAGAACCTGTATTCAGAAAACTAGAAAACATTGCTAAAAGAAACCAAAGAAGACTTAAATAAATGGACAGAAATTCTGTATTCATGAATTGGAAGACTAAATATCATTAAGATGTTAATTCTACTCAAATTGATTTACAGATTCAATGCAATATCCCAAAATTCCAAAAGCCTTTGTTTTTCATAAATGGAAAGACCAATTATCAAATTTGAAAGGGTAAAGGGTCCCAAATAGACAAAAATGTCTTAAAGGAAAAAAAAAAGAATGAAGCTGGAGGACTCTCACTTCCTGACTTTAAAACATTTTACTTACCTACAATGGTAAAAATAGCATGGTACTGTTGTAGAACTTGAGAGAGGTTCAATTATTTGCGTATAGAGAGGCCAGGACTCAGGAATGATTTTGAGAAGGAAAAATGGTTTATTGATGGCCGGCCTGACTCAGGAGCTTCCTGTTGCAAACCCGAGCCCTGAACAAGACTCCTGAGTCCCTTTTATACAGGAAGAAAGGCCAGTTCTCAATAGGCTTGAATTAGCATATATCTTCCACATCTTAGGTAAGACCCCAGCATGGACTTCACACATTCCAGATAAGCCTCTAGCCCATTTGGTCTGCATTTTCCCTGTATATTTAAAGTATATAGACTTTGCATTGTTAAACCGTTTCCCGGGACTGGAGTCGCTGCCATGGTTACCAAGGGCAGGACTGCAGCCTCTTATCGTCCCACACCCACAAGTCACAGACAGCTTAGATTATGTACTAAGAGACAAAGAGGCTCCCACCCATAGCCCACATCAGTACTGGCATAAAAACAGACACATTGGAACTTCCCTAGAAGTTACAGGGAAAAACTTCTTGATTTCTGCCTGGTAACACCCTAAGCAGAAGAACCGGTTAGGGTCTCCCGGACTTCTTATGCACAGAAACTGGTGGATAATAAATGGCTGTTGTTTACATTTGGGATATAAATTGCTTTGTGGCAAAGTAAATAAATAAATTAAATTAATATAAGCTACTTAAAAGCTACTTATAATAAAATTAATATAAGCTGAGTGTAACTCATCAAAATTAGGAAGTATCTTCATATGTGTATATCCTACTTTCTATTCATACTTATATGTTTTATCAGAGAAGTTGTGGGTTTACAGAACATTATGCATGAAATACAGGATTCCCATATACCTTCCTAATAGTAACAGCTTGCATTACGTGGTACATTTGTTACAACTGATGAAAGAACATCTTTATAATTTTACTATGAAGTATAGTACATGGTTTAACTTAGGATTCACTTTTTATATAATGCAGTTCCATTTTTTTTTTAGTTTGTTGTAAAACCATATATACAGCCTAACATTTCCACTTTTAACCATATTTGGATATTTTAGTGTCTTTGAAGACATTTGCAATGTTGTGCTACCATCATTCCATCTATTACCAAAATGTTATAATCAATCCAAATAGAAACTCTGTACTTTTCAAGAATTAACAATCATTTCCTACTCCCAACCTGTCCCTTGGTAATGTATTCTCCAGATTCTGACTCTCTAAGTTTGCTTTCTAATAATTTCAGCTCAGTGAGATTAGAGAATACATGTCCTTTTGTGTCTGGCTTACTTCACTCACCATGATGTCTTCAAGGTTCATCCATATTGCCACATTTATCAAATCTGATTGATCTTAATGGCCTTAATCATAATTATTATTATTTTTTTTAGAGTAGTTGTGAATTTAAAGAATTATCATGCATAACATAGAATTTCCATGCACCACCCTAATATTAATATCTTGCATTAATGCATTTGTTACAATTGATAAAAACACATTTTTATAATTGTACTATTAAATAGAGTGCATGGTTTACCTAGCTGGTCAGATTCTATACATCAATTCTAATATTCCATAAGAGATAAACAGTCAAAAGATATAGTCCCAAAAAAATCAGTCTGACAAATACTACTAGAAAGAGGTATTTTATAAAATCTGACATAAGGTTTTCTGGTAAGATGTGCCCATGATTAGCATCATCACACCACAAGGAACTTTCCTGAGTGGACTTTTTTGTACTGGCACTGCATCTTGCCTACTGCCACCATATCATCCCATGCACAGGCAGAATACCGACCACCCATCCACCAGCTTCTCACCACACTCTGAGCTGGCAGCATCACCTTAGAACCTACCTCTCTCCCCCTGTTCCAACCCCCATACACCACACTATCTTCCCCATCTGTACCTACACAACCTTCCCATCTGCACCTACCACACCACCTTCCCCATCTGCACCTACCACACCACCTTCCCCATCTGCACCTACACTACCTTCCCCATCTGCACCTACACCACCACCTTCCCCATCTGCACCTACACCACCACCTTCCCCATCTGCACCTACCACACCACCTTCCCCATTGCACCTACACTACCTTCCCCATCTGTACCTACACTACCTTCCGCATCTGTACTTACAATACCTTCTCCATCTGTACCTACTCCAATGCCTCCCAACACCCCTCCTCCCCTCCTTCCCAGGGCCAACTTGATTTTACCTCCTGTAACCACACCTTCTGGGTGGCCCCCCAGCTGGTCAAACACTGAGGTATGCTGATTGCCTCCCCTCAGGTTTGGGGGCCAGACGTCTACCTGACCCAGTACCCATCAACGCCACAATGCTCACAGGCACCAAAGACCACCTTAACAGTTGGCGGCCTAGGGGAGGAACAGGCAGTATTTGAACACTGCCCAGTGCCACTGGGGATGCCGTGCTAGCTCTAGAAACTCTATGCTCCTAAAACCAACTTAAGCTGACCACGACACCCCACCAAAGAGGCCGTAGGCCTATCATAAACTAGACCCCCATGGCCTGGGAGGAGAAACCAACCTTGTCAGGGACACACAGAGCGGCATCCTGTTTTGTAGCCCAGGGCCCTGCAGGTGTTTGTCAGCTGACTGCTAGCAGGTTAACCAGAGAGCTGGTACTGAACGCTCTGAAGAGGGCTCCGGTTCACTGGTTCACCAGTAACCAATCTCACATTTGCTGCTACTTTAAACGATCAAGACAGAATTTTCTTTCTCTGTGGAGACAAGGCCACCTCTCCTCGCCTCCTCTTTGACGGACTTTTGCTCACGAGCATACATCACCCCTCTATCTACTATGGTCCTGAAAACCTCACCATGCAGTAATGAAAGGCCAGTGTCTCTTCCCATCGCCCTCCTGCCTGTCCTAGGCGTCACCACTGCCGTGGGAGCTGGGGTTGGCAGTTTATACCAAACCCAGCAGGTCTACACTGCCGCTCCACGGAGTTACCCAAGAGCCATGCCTTAGAAGCCCTCAGACGGCAAACAGGCTCTCTTGCTGCTGTGGAGCTGCAAAGTCGCAGAGCACTAAACATGCTAACGGCAGCACAGGAAGGACCCTGCCTTTTCTCAAGGAACATCATTTCTATGTATTATAAATCACTCCGGAATAGTCCTAGACAGCATTCGAAACCTCAAGATGAAGCCCACCAACTTCAGGACACAGCCTCTGGGGGCACCTGCCTTTCTCACTCCTGTGCTCCAGTATGTCACGGCTGGCCCCCTTTTTGGGCCACTTACCATCTTCTTTATCCTTTTAGTGGGGCCATTTATCTTCAAAATTCAAACTAAATTTATTTCTTCCAGAATCAACATCTTCCAGAACAAGATATTAGTCAAGCTGGGATTTCATCAGTTCCAACCATTTTTCCTCAATCCCAATAACTCCAAACAGGCCTCCCCATTGGTCTCAGATAACCCTTAAGTAAAGGTCTCATCATTAGTCCCATGAGAGCTAACACATGGGGCAACCAATCAGGACAACAAAGAGCTGGGGTTTTCCCCCCAACATTAGGAAAGGGGAGGGGAGAACGATGGTTTAATAAAAGCAGCCCCTCAAACCAAATTCTTTCTCTTTGCCAGGAGGAGCAGGCATACACATCTTGGGTATGGGTTCCTGTTCTTTTCTCTCATTTCTCAATAAACACTTTTTATTGGCCTAACTAAACTGGGATATTCTTACATTCTTTAGAGGACATAGCCAAGAACCTAGTGGAATCCAGCATCTTCTGACTTCAATATCATGAATGGGAAGAAATAGTTAAGCACTACAAATCAAGAATATGGATTTTAAAGTAAGACTACTGTCTCTAGAAAAAGTTTAAATTTAGCAAAAGACAGCTTTAATTGAGAACACAAACCTAATATAACGTAATTTTCAGTTCACATAAAAAAGCCAAGGAATATAAATGAAAATTATTTAAGGAGGAAAATAAGAGCAACAATAAGGAATTTTTAATTTTCCACATTTTAAGACGTTAAAAATCCCACTTCCCCTTTTCAAGAAGTCAATACCATTCCTAATATTGCTTTTTCAAAGTAAAAACTAGTGATGGATCACACATTTTCAGAGTTAATAGAAGATGCTTTGCTTAATATGCTTAATGTCATTCCCTAAGGCCTAAATCAGAATTAAATACTTTTGATGTTGAGTACTCTAAAAACTCCTTTTGTTTATTAAAACTTGCCATTAAAAATATTCTATAGTTAGGTTTTCTTTTGGGAGGGAAATGTACTTCAAATTTGTAAAAAAAAAAACAAAAACAACAAACTGATCTGCATTTGTATTTAATACTCATTCATTAAACAAGTATTTGCCGCACACCTGCTGGGATGGGGGCTCTTTGCCCTCTTGGAGCCATATTTCAATGAATCATACCTTCAAAAAACAAAGCCAACTTTCAAACCTGAAATAGTTAGGGTAGTATCACAAATTCTCTATCAAAGTTAGAAATATTGTGTTACTTTGAAAATCATCACTAATGAACTTTGCAAGACATTGTTCAATACATGCTACAACTATTGCAGTTACGATAGTTTATGTATGCATTAATGGAAAACAAATAATTTGTAAGGCAATAAACAGTCTTCAATGCCCCATAACTAGAGGCTCCCATAACTAGAGGCTCTCGAATTATGGCACTGCAAATGGAAAGAAGAGTTACTGACCGTAACTCTTATAAACCAAACTACAAAAATCTTGTGCGATGCATGCAGCAAGTTTTTCCAATAACGTTATCAAGACATCTTAAACTATCACATCGGATTTTTTTCAAACTTGATTTATATTTTGTGGAAGAAAATCCAATTCAACACGTGACAATAGTTTCCACCAGTATAAGGGTAAGGCCACTTTTGGAAAACAGGAATAGAACTACATTAAGAAATAGGAGTTGCAAGTGCCTTCAGATAAATAAATACCTTAGGGCTGCCGCCAAGGAGAGTGCCAATAAATACGTTAGGGCGACCTCCAAGGAGAGTGCCAATAATTACCTTAGGGCTGCCGCCAAGGAGAGTGCCAATAAAATAACATGGGACTGCTCACAAGAAGAGGCTTTTCAAAAAGAAAAAAATAGATACGCTATCTTCACTTAAACGCAGTGTTCCGCTTCTGTGCCTGCTTGCTTGTTTAATAGTAAACGCCCCCCTTCCTAAAGCTATAAAACCACCCCTTCCCTGAGAATCGGGGGCTGCTCTCTCTGATGTGATGAAGTAGTCACCGAGCGGCTAATGAAGCTCTCAATTAGAACTCTATTCAAAGTCTGAGTCTGGTCAATATCGCTGGTCTATAACACCAGTAACAGTATTTTATTAATAAAGCACCAGTGGTCAAGCCGCCCCCCCCCCCCGTCCCCCAATCCATTCTGGTAACTAGGATGGGGCCCTACACAAGGCCAGCACCTGGAATGATTTGAGAGGCAACTGGAGAGCTTTAAGGCGGCAGACAGCTTCCTTCCGGGTTTGGGGAGCTTTTCACACGTAAACGTATCCTCTGGTGGAAGCCCAGAATGAATGACCTGGAGAGGGGGGCCTAGGGTGGCGGACTGGAGGGCAAAGCTGGATTACTAGTGGACTGAGGAAGAGCAAATATCCTCTCTCTCATCCAACTTTTTCGGGGTTACGTTGGGTCATAGAGCTGTAAGAGGGTTATGGGCACGACTCCAAAGGAAAAGAAGCCACCCCGTTTACTAACCCCGTTTCCCAGGCGTGCGAATCCCGGCGGAGAGGGTGAACGCTCTCCAACTCCGCTCCCGGGGATCAGAACCCAAGCGCCGCCGGCGGCCAGAGCAACCGGAGGCCCGAGGCCCCGCTCCGCCCAGCGCCCGGGACCCTCCCGCTTCCCGCCCCCGCCCCCGCCCCCGCACGCCAGCGGCGCCGCGTCCTAAGCCCGGTGCTGGCTCCGGCGCCGCGGGGCCCAGGGCGGGCCGGGCGCAGCGAGCAGGAGCCTCGGGACCTCCAGGGGTGACGTTAGCGGACCCCGCGCCCAAGGGGCCGGAGCGGACCAGGGCGGGCGCTGGGAGGCGGGTGGGGTCCGCGCCCGGGGCCACCGCCGCGACCTCGCCCGGGATCCCTGGCTTGTCGGCTCAGACCCCGCCGCCCGGGAGCTCGGGCAGGAAGCACCCCCGCCCGCCCAAAGCCTTCAATCTCCCGCGGTGGGAGACACAGCCCCGGCCCGCTGCCCGCGCACCCCTCACCTCCCGGGCGAAGGCGCTGGCGGCGTCCATGTTGGCGCGGCGGCCGCTGCGGGCCCGCGGAGGAGCGGGGCGGGGGGACCCGCGGGGCCTGGGGAACCGGCGGGGCCTGGAGAGCGCGGAGGCGGCGAGCGGCGGGGCTGGGGCTGGGGCAGGGGCTGGGACCGGGGCTGGGGCGGAAGAGGCTGCGGCCCAGGCGGGGCGGGCGGGCGGCGGGCGCAGAGGCGGAGGAGTGGCGGCCCCCTCTCAGTCCCGGTCGGAGGGTGCCGGGAAGGAGGCGGCGGCGCTGGCTCCAACATGTCGGTTTGGCGGTGGCGGCTGCGCATTGCATTTCGCTGACTCTGGCCCGCGCGCCCTCATGCATTGGCTCACAGGGCCCGACGGGCAGCAGGTGGGTCTCTCCCTGATGAAGTTTGCAAACCAATCTTCCGCAAACGCCCTGCTTATAGGGGTAGAGTGAACCCAGGGCCACGCCGAAAGAGAGTCTAGCATCGACCGCTCAGGTGGCCGTGGGGAGACCCTTGGACTCAGGGGGGCTTGGTGTGAACAAGGCCCTGGATGCCCTGCAGACCCCCTTCACAAGCTGCATCTCTCTCTTATGTCAGGCAGGAGGGATGGATGTCCAGCCCTAGTAGCCTGTACCTTCTGTTCCAGCGCAGTTTCTACCTTCCAGCTAAAACTCTGGAAAGCTAAGAGCCTTCGCTGTGTAGGATTTTAGGCCTGAGATCAGCTCTTTCTTGAACGACCAAGGCTGGAGGAAGCTCTCTCTGGACTCCTGCCTTTCTTCCCCACCGCTGAGAGGGAAGTGCGTCGTCTCTCAGGGCCTCATAGTTTTAAATGCAATCAAATTAGTTCCTGATTATGATATGGGCTGTGTGTTTATTCAAGAATAACTTGGGCTAATGTGTGTAACCTCACAAAACTTAACATTCCAGCATAAGCTATGTGTGCATGCGAACGAGTACTGCAGCCCTGCCTCCTATAACCACGCCACCCAGTCCAGCATACCTAGTTCCCAGAAAGTTCCCAAGCCCGAGAAACCAAAACCTAACTGTTCAAGCCAAATGCTTCTGACTCCATACTGCCATACTCTCTGTACTAAAGCAACCTACAAGACTGGTGCAGGGCTCAGTTTTTTGACAGGACTCTGCAGAGGGCCCAGTTGTAATAAATCTTCCTTCTCAGAGAATTCCCACACCCTAGTCTTCAATACACTATCACCGACTTCTCTAATTTACATCTCTGGAGGCTCGTCTGGGATCACTGCGAAGGCCAGGGACTGCAGCATTTGGTTGCCCCTCCAGATGCCTCTGGGGAAGCTGGGAGGGCCCAGGCGAACCCGAGCCCAGGGCGCCCCTGGATACCTTTAGTCCAGAAAGAGGTTGTGGACTCTGATGGAGCCCTCCCAGAAGAAACCCGAGACACCGAATGGTTTAAAGGGTAACCCTGAGAAGGGAACAGAAAAGCTCTGCATGCCAGAGAGGTAAGTCCCCTGGGGGCATAGTGTAAGAAAAGCCTAACCAAATGTTAGAAGGGGGGCCTGATCATCCCCTGAGAGGACCCTTGTACTTCCAGGAAGCTGGAGGGGAAGCCGTCTTTTCCAGGTGTGAAAAGAATAAAAGCAGGTGGCTGTGCAATTAACTGTGGAGACCACAGGGCTAGAGCAGAGTCCTAATCCGCAGTTCTGTGGCTACCTCATCTGGTCACGAGCAGTGAAGGCACCCTCCAGGGCTCTTCATCCAAGTAGGGGTTTATACCGACCTGCTATTTGGTTCTGGTTAACTGCAAGTCCAAAGTTTGGCGGTGGTGAGGGAGGTTTTGCGGGTTGAAGTCCCACTCCCTTGTCAATACCCCAGTGCTTCCCACTGGGATACATCCTGAAAAATTGGTCTGGATTTGGAGGGTCTTGGTTACAGAAAAGTGGATTGGCTTTTGTAACGAAGGTTGGTCTGAATATGAGTTGAGCGGTGGAAAAGTTTGGCCAGAAATAGTCTTTGTTCTGGTGCTGGATTGCAATTGAGCTTGTTCTGTGGATGACAAGGGTGGGCGAGGGGTCCTGTTGGAGGCTCCCCCCCTCACAATCCCCTTCCCATAGCTTACATGTCTGAGAATAGGACACTTCCCCAAGGTTGTGAATTAATACTATGTGAGTCCCTTTGGCTACAGTTGAAAAATCTTAAAAGCAATAAAAATAAAAAATGTGAAATGATGGAAAGCTTGAAAAACAACCATACTAAAAGAGTAAGAATTATGAGTCAAATTAATGAACTTTATATTTCTGTCTGTGTGCTGTGGCTCTTTAGTGTTTGTCCGTTTGTTTGGTGCCAGTGTATGTTTTCATGCCTCTGGATGGTGGTATTGAACTGTGTGAAATGGTGAACTTTGCTTAGGCTGGAACTCTGGGACGCCGGGTCAGTCAACTAAAAGCATGTCTCTTCATTCTTCCTAGAATGATAAGCGTGGCTTCTGGCATACCAGCGGGCTCCCCATTAGAGTCTCCTCAGGAATTGGGAAGTTCTGCCTGCTGCTGTTCTGCATGGCCACAGAGCAGCCTCTGTATAAAAACCTGAATTCCAGTTAAGCCAGTGTAAAAGAAACAAAGCAACAGATAGATCTGAGGCCCAGAAACCTCATATCTTGTCTCCTTAAAAAAAAAAAAGAAAATAAACCTCAAATTTCCGTTAGTGTTAACTCGGTTGTGCCTATAAAAGGTGTAAATAGTGATCAAGATAAAAATAGCTCATATGCCATCAATTAAAATTAAAATGAAACAGTTCCTAGAAATGCTAAAGGTATAGAATTTTCTCCTGTTTTAATCTGTGCTTAACTCTGTGTTCAGCTTTAAAATCTGCATTTAACTTTGTGAGTTTGCTTATGCCTAGAAAATCAGATTTGAAATTCACCTGTTAAAAATTTAATAACAGTGAAAGGTAACCTAAAAATGAAAGTTTAAATGTCAATACTGTCTTGATAATGAATTTAATGCATAAATCACAAGTAAAATTTATTTAATTGCTGGGAAAAAAAACAAACAGAAACTTCACAAAGTTGTTACTAATGAAATTGATTTAATTGCTTAGTTAATAACTAAAGTGCCCAGATTGATTTTAAGTGAAAACTTTCTAAAAACTAAAAGTTAAACTCATTATATAAATGCCTTTATATATAAAACAGCAGAAAGAAAAGAACTGAATTTGTTATAGCAGAGTGGCTGTAGCCTAGATTTTGAGTGTTATAGTGGTAATCTTAAACTAATTTACCTTTCTTTATGGCTTCTTCAAGTCTATCTTGTGCTCACTATAGTAATGGTAATTATAACTTAAACTTACCTTTAATTATGGTTACTTTATAACTAGCCTGACCCTTAAACTTCAGCTATTGTAATGGTAATTCTAAACTGAGTTTGTGTTTGTTTATGGTACTGCAAGTCTGGCCCCACCCTTTCCCCCTGATTATGGTTATTTCTTAACAACTTTTGTCCCTATGACTCAGGAAAAGCATATTTGAGGCATCACTGTCTCCTCTTCTACTGGTATTAATAACCCTGCTTTCCCTCACGACTCCAAGTGTGGACTAAATTGCTGCCTGGTAGAATTCTTAACCCTTGAGGTTAAACATCCACTCTCCAGTCCAGTAGCCTCTGTATTTCTGAGGACTGGGAAGTAAAACAAACCTGCCTTGAGTGTCAGGGTTCCTAAAAGTAGCAATCCATGAGAGAAACGAGTTCCTCCGAGGCGTTAATAGTCTTAGTGAATTCATATGTAATTAGTCTTGCTCATCCAGAGTCTGCTGAAATCATGGTAAAATATAAAGTTCTGAGGAAAAAGAAACTTGTATTAGAGCATTTGGAACATTTTGGTTATAAGCCATTAATTAAAAAACGAAATTATTGTGTAAAATTGCATGGTCATAGTGCAAATTAGAAAAAGCCTTCTGAAAAATCATTCAAATGTTGTTTTACAGTTAAACTTGTTTTGTAAAAGAATGAAAGTTTTAAGTAACTAAGTTGTGTTTCTGTGTCAAACTATTCATGTCTGCCTATTTGCTTAGTATGTGTCTTCATATATCAGGATAATAATATCGTTAACAAATAATTCTTTAAAAAGCTCTGTTGAGGGGAAACGGACTTTGGCCCAGTGGTTAGGGCGTCCGTCTACCACATGGGAGGTCCGCGGTTCAAGCCCCGGGCCTCCTTGACCCGTGTGGAACTGGCCCATGCGCAGTGCTGATGCACGCAAGGAGTGCCGTGCTACACAGGGGTGTCCCCCGCGTAGGGGAGCCCCACGCGCAAGGAGTGCACCCATAAGGAGAGCCGCCCAGTGCGAAGGAGGGAGCAGCCTGCCCAGGAATGGCGCCGCCCACACTTCCCGAGCCGCTGATGACAACAGAAGCGGACAAAAGATTCCCGAGCCGCTGATGACAACAGAAGCAGACAAAAGAAAACAAGACGCAGCAAAAAGACACAGAAAACAGACAACCAGGGGAGGGGAGGGGAATTAAATAAATAAATAAATAAAAATCTTTAAAAAATAAAAAATAAAAAAATAAAAAGCTCTGTTGAAATTGTTAAAAATTAAATATGCAGTTTTATATATAATAAATATTTCTAGAACCCGAATTAAGCTAAAAAAGGGGGAGGATAAAAGGTCATACAGAAATATGAATATTGGGACTATTAAAAAGGGGAGAAAGGATTTTCCTGAGCTCTTTAACCTATCCAGCCCCTAGGGCCTTCTCTTCTCTTTGTGTGGTGTGTGTGTGTTTGTGTGTGGGGGGATCTGAGGGAGGGGCTAGGTGTAACAGATTAAAACTCTTCTAAGCAGAAAGATTAAAAATTCAGTTTATATTAAAAAAGGGTTTAACCTCCTGTAAAGAAATGAAAAAAACATTCTCTGTATAAACTATAATAGTTTCAGTTTATTTAGCTTGGGTGTTAACTCTTTGGTTTATAAAATACCAAGTTAATAAATTAACATTATATATATTAAGTCTTTAATATGATAATTCTAAGTTCATATCTAATGAAATTAAGGTGAAGAAATATAGATTTGCCCCCTCTTAACTGAATAAAGTAAAATCCATCAGTTGCTAAGTGTAATCTAAGGTAAGTTAACCAGTCTATGTAGTTGTGGTTAATTATAAAGAGTTTGTAAAAGCATCTTCTAAGCTGAAGCATTTAAATGGCTAGTTCTAAGAAACCATTATTAACTAAAAACCTAAATTGATGTTAGCAGCAAAAACTAACTTCATAGCAATAAAACCTGTCTGGAAGTCACCTCAATGTGCATATTCAAGTGGTAGTAATGAAAAGTTAATTCCATTGGGAATCTTCAGTTTTCATTTTAAAAATAGAAAAAAGTAGTTTTTCCTCTACTGCTAAAGTAAAATACCTGTGTAATTAACATCGTCATGGTAAAAGTGTAGAAGTAAAAAGCAAAGTACGAAAAGTTCATTTCATATGTAATACATTGCATTAAAAATGTTTCAAAGGTATGTACAAATCAAGAGATAGACTTCAGTATTGTCAAACTCTCTTGTGCATTCAAACCAGACCTTCAATACACTGCAGGGTACTTCTCCATATGAGTTATTGGCTAGGTTTGTCACTGACCCCTAAAATAATAAAAGTATCTACTACATCTCTGGTTGTGCTCCTGAAGTGGATGGGAACTACATTGCAGTTTCAAACTCCTGCAGCAGCCAACAATAACTCAGTACAGCCAAATGTACAATGGATATCGCCTCCAGACCGGCACTGTTTCATAGTGCCAAAGAGCACTATGCACAAGGCTAGTGGAATACTGGAACCTGCTTTCCTAGCTTCTCTCTAGGGTCAATGGTGCTGCAGCTTCTGAGAAGAACATACCAAGAGGAGCAATGAATACCAAAGTACTGTGAGTAGAACTTTAACACAGTTGGCACTATAGCTTGCTTCCATGGAGAGATAACATGTATGGTATTGCAAACCTGAAACTTAAAGCTACTAATTAAAGCTCAAGGAAAAACTTATGCATTGAGTAGTATATTAATTAGTATTAAATACTGTACCTATATCCTATTCTAGATATATGTCTGATGATTATGGTAATACTTCTAGTAAATCATGCAGAAGGATATTAAGCATGTCAAAAGTCCTGGTCAACTGCATTTTCTGAGTAGTTATTGAACATGTCTGTAACATAAAGGAATGGCCACCTTGCCTGAAAGCAGTGAGGCCAACAGTGCTTTTAATTGAAAAAGCCACCAAATTAGCTTGGGGGCAACCTCTCACAGTCTTCATCCCTCACCAGGTGAAGGATGTGCTTGAGGCCAGGGGCCACCAGTGGCTCACAGGTAGATGGTTAATTCATACCAGGCTCAATTACTAAAAACCCACAAGGTGCAAATAAGGGTGTGCCAAACTCTCAACCCAGCCACCCTACTACCAGTGGAGGACCCAAAGTCAGATCCTAAAAAACCCTTTCTGCACTCCTGCCTTGAGACCCTTAATCAAAACTACTCAAGCAAGACAGATTTAAAGAATGAACCTCTTGTGAACCCAAACATTAAATGGTTCACAAATGAAAGCAGTTTTATTAAGAAAAGAATTTAAAAGGCAGGCTATGTAGTGGTTTCTCAATTTAAAACCATTGAGGCCAAAGCTCTTCCCCCTGGAACTTTAGCCCAGAAAGCAGAGCTAATTGCCCTTACATGAAGTTTAAAGCTAGCCTGGAATTCACCCTGGAAACTGATGGGTGGCTTGTTAAAGATACTCAAGGCTACCTGCCAGGAACAGTTCAGTGTAAAGTCCTTCATGGCCTTCGCCAAGCCACTCATCTGGGGAAGGATGCCCTAACTAGCCTAGCCAAATGCATTTTCAAAAAGACAAAGCCAGGTAAAAACAGTTCAAAGAATTACTAGGAATTACTCAATTAAAGCCAAAAATGTAAAACAAAAACAAAAACAAAAAAAAAACACACACAAAAGACTTATTCTGTAGTTCTAATCCCTCCCAGAGCTATTAAAGTTAAAGGAATATCCAGCTTGGTGCACTTATCCTGAATGAAGCCAGCTGCCCAAGAAAGTGCCAGTTCACAAGAAGCACCTGATGGGATGTATGAATGCCAGTCACTGGACGAACTTAAATACCACTTCAGGAAATAAAGCTAAGTAATGTCTATGTCAAAAACAACTGTTCCCTCTAACTCTAACCCAAATGCCTATTGCTAGGGGGAAGGCAAACCAGACCTTGTCTGTTTTCATCTCCTTTAACTTAACTAAAAGGGCAATGCCTTTTTCCATTCTCTCCTACCATAAAAATTAAAATTGGCAATTAATACCTAACCCCACTGTCTATTGCCATTTCTCTCTAAAGTTAACTAACAGCATAAAATAAATCAAGGGAGAATGCTGTTTCCCACCAATTTTGGGAAAATGCAGCCTTTGCCATCATCTGACCTTTTATCCAGTGTCCTCTTAGTGGAACCATATATTCTCAAAATTCTAATTAAGTTTATTTCTTCCAGAATCAACATCTTGTGAGCCATATGGGAACTTGATCTAGCTTTACCCCAGATGCCAGATCCATCTTCCTCCAACCTAGAATAGCAGAGAGGGTTTTACACCTTGTCAGGTAGAAATAACTACCCCATACCATCAGGAAGTAGCTACAGAAGAAAGATCATCTCCCATCAGGACCCCTTTAAAATTAAAAGTGTAATCTCTCTGTACTAGTCAGGGTTCTCTAGAGAAACAGAATCAACAAGAGATATCTGTCAATAGTATGCAATTCTATGACAGTCTCTTACACAGCTGTGAGGATGCACAAGCCCAGATTCTGCAGGCAGGCCACAGCCAGGGGCTGCAGTGAAAGTCCAATGAAGGTTCTTGATGAGTTCTGGGAGAGCTGCCTATCCAAAAACTAGCTGAGAAATTCTCTCCCAATGCTGGAATCATTCCCCTTTTAAGGGATTCAGCTGATTGGGTTAAGTGTCACTCACTGCTGATGGCAATCTCCCTGACTGATGTAATTATAACCAGCTATCTATGATTTACCACTGCAGTAAAGTCAATGGTGACTAAAGTCTATAAATGCCCTTGTAGTACAGTTAGCCCAGTGCTTGCTTGACCAAACAACTGGCTACAATTACCTGGTCTAGTTGACACAATAGCCTAACCATCACACTCTCTAAGGAGAGAATAAAAAAGGCTAGTATGATAGAAAATTGGTGGATGGATCTAAAACCTGGCAAGTCCACGTGGACATCAGTGGCCCTCAATATGGCTGCTGGAAAACCATCCCCAAGATTCTGCCGCTAGGAAGAAGACTTCATCCTGAGGCCAGGGTGGACCACCAAAATTCCGCAAAAACTTTATCATTGAACCCTCCTGGAAAATTAGTGGGAAAAATAAGTAGTAAAGGCAGTAAGGAACTGGAACTCCTCCCATGCTCTCATCATACTTCCCTGCTTCCTCCCCTTAATAATAGCTAGGATACACACTTTAATAGATGATGTGGTTAAAACAGACAGCCACCCACCTCATGACTCCAAAAATAGTGACGTCAAAGCTTAAGAAACTTAAGCAGGCTCAAAGGGGGAATGATATGGGCTGTGTGTTTATTCAAGAATGACCTGGGCTGTGGGTGTAACCTCACAAAACTTTACATTCAAGCATAAGCCATGTGTCCATGCAAAGAACAAGAACTGCAGCCCTGCCTCTTATAACTACACCATCCAGTCCAGCCTGACTAGTTCCCAGAAAGTCCCCAAGCCCCGAGAAACTGAAACCTAACTCTTCACTCCAAATGCTTACTAACTCCATCCCCTCCATACTCTATGTATAAAAGCAATCTACAAAACTGGTGCGGGGATCGATTTTTTGGACAGGAGTCTGCCAGGCCCACCTGGTCATAATAAATCTTCCTTCTCAGTGAATTGCCAGGTCCTAGCCTTCAATCTGTGATCAATGACTTCTCTAATCTACAGTTTCCATTTTGCTAAATGTGAATGCTTGTCCTAGGTATTTCCTGATTATAGAAGCAACTGTACTGGCTTGATTTCCCACTTTGGGTCCCAGGACTTTATGAGCATTCACTATTGCTTTTAACACTTGATGAGAATCTCCTTAGTACCAAGCTCTGGGGTGTTTCCTGAGGGTAAAGCAACAATCAAAACACATCCATTCTCTGCCCTAAGAATTGCCTTGTTTAGTGGAGGAAGCAGATATTTAAAGAAGCAAATACAGTACAAGGGGGTGTGCTATAATGGAGCAGGTCCAGAGGAGGGGCAGCAGCCTGTCCTGTGGGTTGGAAGATTCCATGGGGAAGAGACCACTGAGTTGCTGGTCCAAAGAGGGAAGAGTACATGCAAAGGTCCAGAAGCAAGGATAAGCATGACTTCCTTAAAGAATGACTGAGTGAAGTTCACTGTGCCTGAAGAGGAGAATGCCCGTGGGTGATTGGGAAGGGTGAGGCAGTAGAGGTGAGTAGGGGCGATGACAGAATTCTAGGACACATGGAGCCTCAGGATGGCTGCTCAGCACATGGCTGTGGAAGAAGGAACGGATGAATATCACCAGAAATTATTTTTTTCCCAATCCAGGAAAGGATAAATTTGTCAGGAATATATAATAAGTGAAATATATGCACACATAACAAACTTCAAACTACATGAAGTAAAACACTGAACCTTTCTCAGAGATACCTCTCCAAAGGAGAAGGAAAGGTGACTATTTCTTGATCTTGCCCAGCACAGGTGCACCCACTATGCTGCCAAGTTCAAAGCATTTATCGTGACTGTTTTAGTCATATGTTCACTAGTGTGGCTCACAGCATGATTATTTTGGAATGAACAAATGACTGAATAAATGGATGGCAACCCAGCCAGAGGTGGAGACGCAAGAGAGCATATCACCTTGTGAGAAATGTTAGTTTTCCCGAAGGCCTTCAATATTTCTCCAACTGACTTCTTAGAGATGTTAGTAGGTATTCAGTGAAAAACCAGAGTTCATTTCTCAAGTGCTACCTTCTCTGAGGCTCTTGTATATTCCCAATGCCCATTACTGTGTTTAAATATTTCCCCACTTTTTCAAACTTACTTGACCAGAATTTTATTACCATCTTGAGGAACTGCTCCTTAGGACTCTGTTTGAAATATGCTGACATCTACTGTGAGTTAACGCTGAGGTGTTGGTGGTAGATGAGCTGCAGAGGTGGATCTCAGCCAGCCTATTAGATTTCTGATCTAAAATGTGGAAGATTTTGAATTTTATTATGCAGACTGCAATAAGTATTGAAAGATTTTAGATAAGCGCCCTTTTTTATTTTATAAATGTCCTAGCAGCAGTGTAGAGAATACATTTGAGGGACATCAGGCCAAGGGTGGGAAACTTCTTGGATACAATCTTTCCATATGGACTGCCTTCAGACTAACTCTACAGTTGAATCCCCAACCACTTCCCCCATTCTCACTTCTGTTCCTTGAACTAGTAAACTGCTTTACCCATTCTGCTCATTCTCCTTTTCTGTGACTAGAGCCAAGAATGCACGCTTTTTTTTTTTTTTTAGCACTTTGCTTGGCTGTCTCCTCATTCTTCAGGTCTCAGCAGGATTATCATTTCATCTCATATGAAAGGACATATATGTAAAGTAAATGGCCCATCGTTTAATGGCAATCATAATAAATGTTTTAATTCATTCTTATAGCTGAGTGAAATAATAACCTTATTTTCTTGCGTTTAATTAGGCCTGCTAGGGATTAAACACACTCAAGTTGCCCATGATTTACCATAATAACAGTTTTTTAGTGTATAACATACCAGATTGTGAATCAAGTAAGCAAAGAAAACAAGATCTCTTCTCATGTTCTTTCATGACTACTCTTGGGCAGGGCCTAGATCTCTTGTTCCACATGGACTCAGATTTAGATTTGACCTTATCTCCAACTGAGTATATTCCTAAGTTGTATGTTAAGGGATCTTTGATAAAGTCCAGTAAGCCCTTAAAGTATGCCATGATTTTTTCCTGGTTTTGGCAGTTTTAATGTTTTCTGAATAAATAAGGCCCCCTACCCTGAAGGTGTTGCCCCACCAGCAAGGAGCAGGGAGCTGTGGGCAAAGGGTGGCTTGGAGGGGCGGGATTAGGGCAGCAAGGATTTCAGAGCCTGCTCCCAGTCCTCCGGGATTCAGGTCACTTTCTCTGAGTCAATGAGGGACTTTACCCAGGGAGAGACCCCACTGGGGTCTGAGTTCAGCAGGCACTGCACAGGCCTGACCCAGTTTGGCAGGAATGGGCAGACTATAGGGTGGAGCTAGGGAAGGGTGCAGGCCCCAGGAAGAAGACGTTGGGAGAAAAGTGTTGGCTTGTGAGGGGCTAGTATCTGCCTGGAGGGAGCTCAGACCTGTAAAGGTGACCTGACACCCCACACCTGTGCTGGGCAGTGTGGGTGAAGGTGCTTCAGGCTGCAGCCCAGGTCTTCCAGTTCCTGGCATGCTCTGCTGTAAGGACTCTGTGTCAATTCCCTTTTTAAAAAAATTATTCATTTTTTAAAATTTAATTTAATTTAATTTATTTCTCCTCACCTCATGCCCCCAGTTGTCTACTCTCCATGTCCATTCTCTGTGTGTTCTTCTGTGTCTGCTTGTATTCTCATTATTGGCTCTAGGAACCTATCGTAGGACCTTCCAGAGTGGGAGAGAGGCGACTACTTTCTTGCGCCACATCAGCTTCCAGTTCTGTTATGTCTTATTTTCTCTCTGCTGTGTCTCTTGTTGCATCATCTTAATGCGCCAGCTCTCAATGTCTGCTGACACTTTCACACGAGGTGACTTTCTCACAATGGCCGTCATTCCTGTGCAGGATTGTACTCCTCTGCAGGGTGGCATTCCAGCATGGGCTGGCACTCTGCATGGGCCAGCTTGCCATGTGGGCCAGCTTGCCCTCAAGAGGAGGCCCTGGGCCTCCTGCTTTTATGTGTCTCATCCTGTAATTCAGAATGAGCAGTGTCAGAGCAACCTTAAAAGCCACCAAAAAGTGTACGACCACCAGGGCGCACATTTACAATGAACCTCTCACATTGACGTAATTACTTCATATGTCCATATGGACATCTCTCCCAAAGAGACACAGTGTTTACGTTTTTAATTTTGGCACTTTAGGGGAAGAAGAGACACTCCATTGAGGCAGAGGAAATTGCAGTGAGAGAGTTACAAGAAACTCGCTGTCCTCACTGGAGGATCTTTCCTCAGTTTCCCTGGTGTAAAATTTGACAGGATGCTGATTCCTGAGTTTAGCCTTCCGTGGCTCCTGCGGACTGCCCAGAGGAGCCTCATGGCCAAGCCACTTTCCCCACGTTAAATGTCTCGTGTCTTCAGGTTTGCAATAGAATCCCTGACTGTGATGCTGGGACATTCAGAGTTGGCTGCCAGGTACCCTCCAGCCTCCCAGTGTAGTCTGGATCCAGCTGGGGTGTAAAAGAAGAGACCCCTTTCCTCTTCTGGGGTTTGTATCCTATTTGTAGTCTTTACAACACCCTTCCTCAGAGATACTCTGGAGTTGAAAGAGTGGTGGTAGATACCTGGTATGTGGCTGAGCAGCAAGAGCAATGTCTATGCTGCTGCTGTACCTACTTCTCCCCAAAGCTGCAGAAATGTGGGGCTTACAGGCTTTCAGGAGAGCTTGCCTGGCTGCAGGTTCTGAACATACCTAGCCTTGATTCTCCAGGAAATGAATTTCTAAACAGATTAAAAAATCTAAATCATTAGGGTGTTATTTTTTTAGAAAATAGATACCTATAAGAGTAACATTTGTAAAGCAGGAATGTTTTTACCTCTATTTGAGGTCTTTCACCTAAAACAATGATCAGTTTCCTGGGGGACCAGCTGTTGGTGACTGGTGACTGGACCTGGCATCCCCCAACCTGGCTGGGTTTCTTAACTGCCACTGACCTGACCTGGGCCACTGAGATATAGTGATGGAAAGAACAAGGCATTATAAAGGTCACCTTAAGAAAGTTACTTGGAAGAACGTTTACTAAATATATATTCATAATACCTAAGAATAACAAACATAGTTTATGGATAGATTTAAGTAATTCACATAGCTCTGGGTGGATCTTTGCATGGATATTTTGCTATGTGAAAAGTTTAGAAACTTTTTGATATTTTATATGAAGCTTTCCAGTTGAGGGTCTTCCGAATTGCAAACTATAGGGCAGAAGTTGTCAAGATTCTGAAGAATGGACAATTTTACAGAAGCAAGATTTTTAGGTATTTCAGGATCTATGTAAACTTACATTATTCTAAAGCCTTGTATTTCCTCATTAATGTTAAAAATAGTCTTTTCCTGTCCATTCAGTACATTCAGTACAATGGTGTCTATTCAGCAAGAGTCTTATATTCTTCATAGCATATCTCTTTATTAGGAAATTAATTCACACAGAATGCCAGCCTCCCTGTAATATCTACTGTAGGTGCTCAAGGATGTAGTGGAGCCAAAATAGGTGCCAACTGTGAGAGCTTAATTTTCCTGTGGCTGAAGGACCCTTACAATGTATTCAAAACAAGCCAAAGACTCTGGTAATGGTGATCTTTCCCATAACTCTAGTGACAATGTTCCAGATGTCTCTTTTGAAATGAAACTTCCTATTTGAAGTAGGCATATTATTACATTTTCAAAAATAACATTAGACCATTCTGTATAGTTTTTTTAAATGGTTTCTTTAATGTTATTATTATGAAATACATATAAAATCAAATGCTTTAAAGGGTACATTCAGTGGTATTTAGTACATTCACAATATTGTGCAATCATAACTGCTATCTAGTTTTCAAGACATTTTCATTACCAAGATTCAATTGATTTTTTTTTGCATTTTCAGAGGTAGTTTTTTTTTCTTGTTTTGTTTTTTATTTTTTAAAATTCTTTCTAATTGTATTTTTTAAAAAGACACAGAGATCACAAAAAATGTTACATTAAAACATATGAGGTTCCCACATACTCCACACCTTTTCCCTCTCCCCCACTCCTCCCACATCAACAACCTCTTTCATCATTGTGGCACATTCATTGCATTTGGTGAATACATTTTGAAGCACTGCTGCACCTCATGGATTATACATTACATTGTTGTTTAAAATCTCCCTCAGTACATCCAGTGGGCTATGGCAGGATTCATAATGTCTGGCATCTGTCCCTGCAATATCATTTAGGATGACTCCGAGTCCAAAAATGCTCCCCCATCACATCTCTTCTTCCCTCTCCCTGCCCTCAGCAATTACCATGACCACTGTCTCCATATAGATGATAAAATTTCTTCATTTGCTAGTATCACAATAGTTCTATAGTAGAATACCAGTAAGTCAACTCTAATCCATATTTTAGTCCTCCCTTCTGTGGACCCTGGGATGGTGATGTCCACTCCACCTCTAAACCGAGAAGGGGCTTAGATACCACATGGTTGATGGATACAAATCTGCTTGGCAGTTGTAGATTCCTACAGGAGTGAAATCTATGATAAAGTGGAGGTAAAGAGTTGTGTGGTGAAGGGATAAGTCAGGGGCATAGGAATATTATTGGGTTGGGCTTTGTAGGCTTGAAGGGGGGCTAGGGTTGGGAGGATGGGTCAGATGGTCCATGGAATTGGGGGAGGGTTGAGAGGGAGCAGGTGAACGTGGGAGATTGTTAGGTATGTGGTTGAAACTATAATGTTGAGAAAAATCTTCAGAAAATAAAGGGTTACTGGTTTAAGGTGTTTGACAGGGGTCATTTGGCACAGGGGCCACCTGGGGCAGGCTGTTATGGAGTGTGTGAGTGCTCATGTTGTCATAGTGTGTTATATCAGTGGGTGGAGACCTATAAAATAAGCAGGAAGGTGTTGTACCCCCATCATGGGGAGGCCTGATATTCTCAAACAGAGGGGATGGTGTCTCTCGAGGGCATGGGTAACTGCCAATGGGGGAAGACAGAATAGTGTGTCAACCCCTCACATTCTTGCAAGTATCTATGAACCTTATCCTTCAAGCAGTGAAGCTTGGTTGTCACTGCGGGCCCCAAGGGGAGGGGAATAGAGGAATAGAATAGATGGAAGGTGGGGTAACTGGGGGGAATGGAAGTGTTCCACAAGATTGTAGAATGATGGATATAAGCCATGTTAAATTTCATAAAAAATTTATAAAAGTGTACAGTCTAAAATGTAAACTATAATGTAAACCACAATGGAACCATAGTTAGTAGCTATGTTTCAATATCTGTACATCAATTGCAGCAAATGTAACATCCATATATAAAAAGACCATTGCTGAAGAAGGGGGAAAAGAGTTTGATGTGTATATGGGAGTCCCCTACATTCTACATTAGATTTAACTGTGATGTAAAATTTTTTTGAAGACATAATAAAGAAAATTTTTTTAATGTTTTAGACACTGAAGAAGAAATGGAAGAGTTTGTCTTGCCACTGTACATACAGGGCAACACCTATTACAGTGATGAAAGGCAACATGTCCAAAAAAAAGTTTTATGATAATTTTCATTTTTTAATACCCAATGTATTTTTTACTTTTAGTTTTCCTAAATTATTATGTATTCTATTTCTAATATTTAAACCTATCACTCTTTCATTTTCCTACCAATTGAATTTGGCAATATATTAGGCTTCATTTTTGGAGAACTTTTGGATCACAGATGGGTTCAACTATGGCAGGGGAGGAGCACTGGTGTGGGATGTCATTGATGGGGGATGCATGGGTGGGAGGGATTTCCCCAGGACATGCATATAAGGTATATAGATATGTTCAGATGTTCATTGGGTATTGTCATTTTTGGTCGAGTTATACACAACTGAGGGAGTGCTGAGTTCCCATTCTGGGGAGCTCTGTCACATTCCCCAATGGAACAGCAACAATCCCCCAAGTGCAAGGGCAAAGAATCAGTGAAGAAGGATGGTTTAATGATGGGCCCTTGGTACAGATGACTATGTTAATAAGCCTATATGTTTAAAGTTTCAACTAGGGGTAGACCTGCAGGGTACTTAAGAATTACCTCCATTCCATGGTCCACAGGATAGAGGAATAGAGTATGGATTAGAGTGTACTTACTGATATTCTATTCATGAACTATTGTGATTAGTAATCAAAGAAAATGTGGCATTACTGTGGAGAAAGTGGCCATGGTGGTTGCTGGGGGTAGGGAGTGGGAGGAAAAGATGAGATGTGGGGGCGTTTTTGGGACTTGAATTTGTCCTGAGTGGTGCTGCAGGGACAGTTACCGGACATTGTATGTCCTCCCATGGCCCACTGGGTGGAATGTGGGAGAGTGTGGGATATGATGTGGACCACTGACCATGAGGTGCAGCGGTGCTCAGAGATGTATTCACCAAATGCAATGAATGTCTCATGATGATGGAGGAGGTTGTTGTTATGGGGGGAGGAGTGGGGTGAAGGGGGTGGGTGTATATGGGTACCTCATATTTTTTTATTGTAAATTAAAAAAATAAGACAAAAAATATGGGGAAATAAAAGAATTACCTCCTGAGAGCCTCTATGTTGTTTAAATGTGGCTACTCTTTAAGCCAAACTCAGTATATAAATGTATTACCTTCCCCCCAGCATAGGACATGGCTCCCTGGGATGAGCCTCACTGGTGCTGAGGGATTACTACCAAGTACCAGGTGATGATGCAACTAGAATAAGACCTTGAATAAAAGTGGGAAATGGTAAAGACAAATGAGTGTATATGGCTGAAGGACTTCAAAATGTGTTTGGAGGTCATTAGAGGGGTCGCTCTTATGCACATCTTAGCAGGATCTCAGAGACAGCCAAAGTAGGTACAATCCTAGGTAGTGGTGCTCCTGAGGGCTACAAAGACACCCAGGTCCTTTGGTTATGGCAGATGGCTCTGGAGTTCAGTGCCTTGCCAGTGGGCCCTACTTTGGAATTTGTGCTCCTGAGTGTGATGGAGTTGGACTCAGATGTGGGCCTCTCTACTGATGCCTCTTCTATCACTTTTACTGAACCTGTGTTTGGTGCTGGGGTTGGTGTATGCTCAGGAGACTTGAATCTCTGGACTGGCTATCTGCCATTTAGGCCCTGAGCCTCAGCAGAGTTGTAACTCCTACTCTATTCATTGCACTTACCCAGTTCAGCTAACAGGGAGGTGAAGATGTTCAACCACTACACCAGCAACCAAGAGAGTCTACAACTGCAAGCAAGAGAATCCCATCAATCAGCCAGGTGAGATCCAAGTCCCTTCTTGATGTAGAGGTGGAGTGGACATTGTCATGCCAGGATCCTCAGGATGGAGAAATAAAATATAGATTAGAGTGGACTTTCTGTTATTCTACTATAGAGTTATTGTGACACTAGCAATGGAAGAAATTGTATCATTGATGTGGAGACAGTTGCCACAGGAGTTTACTGAGGGCTGGGAGAGGGAAGAAGAGGTGTGATATGGGGACAGTTTTGGGATTTGTAGTTGTCCTGAGTGATGTTGCAGGGGCAGATGCAGGACATTATATATCCTGTTGTAACCCACTGAATGGATTGGAGGAGAGTGTAAATTACAATGTAAACTATAATCCATGCTGTGTAGCAGTGCTCCAAAATGTATTCATCACATGCAATGAATGTGCCACACTGATGAAGGGGATTGTTGATGTGGGAAGAGGGGTGGGGTGGGAAGTGAGGTATATGGGAAGCTTAAATTTTTTTTTTAAGAGTTTTATTTTTTTAAATTTATTTCTCTCCCCTTCCCCCCCCCACCCTGGTTGTCTGTTCTCTGTGTCTATTTGCTGTGTCTTCTTCATCCGCTTCTGTTGTGGTCAGCGGCATGGGAATCTGTGTTTCTTTTTGTTGCGTCATCTTGTTGTGTCAGCTCTCCCTGTGGGCAGCACCATTCCTGGGCAGGCTGCACTTTCTTTCACACTGTGTGGCTCTCCTTACAGGGCACAATCCTTGTACGTGGGGCTCCCCTACGTGGGGGACACCACTGCGTGGCAGGGTACTCCTTGCACGCATCAGCACTGCGCATGGGCCAGCTCCACACAGGTCAAGGAGGCCCGGGATTTTGAACTGTGGACGTCCCATGTGGTAGACGGACGCCCTAAGCACTGGGCCAAGGCGCCGCCCTGAAATTTTTTAATGTGACATTTTATGAGATTTATGTTTCTTAAAAAAAAGACATTTAAAAAAAGGAAAAAAAAAATCCCCCCCCCAAAAAAAAACCAAAAAAGCAAAACAGGCTTTCTAGTCTTGAATCCAATATTGGGGGAGAACTTTCTGTCTTATATCATTGAGTATGATAATAGTTGTTGGTTTTCAGAGTTTCCTTTAAATATATTGAATAATTTCTCTACCATTCCTACTTTATTGAGGATCTTTTTCATGAAAGGGTCTTTGATTTTTTTTTCCAAAGCTTTTTCTACACCAACTTAGATAATCTTGTGTCTTTTCCTCTTCATTTCATTAATGTAGAGTATTATATTGCTTTTTTTATGTTGAGCCAGCTGTGCATTCCTGGAATAAATCCTCTTTTGTTGTGGTGAATAATCTTTTAATATGCTGTTGAATTAGGTCTTCCAGTATTCTGTAGGAACTTTTTTGCATTTCTATATATAAAGGAATTTGGTCTTAAAGTTTCTTTTACTTTGCTGTCTTTATCTAACAGTGGTAAAGGAGTAAATCTAGTCCCTTGGAATAACTTAATGAATATTCTTTCTTCACACTTTTCTTTTAATGGTTAGTACAATTCACTGTCAAACTCATCTATTCTTGGACATTGATTCAATCTTTTTACTCCTTATAGATCTATTGAGATTTTCTGGTTTTGTTGAGACACTTTGAGATATTTGTGTGCTTGTCAGAAATTTTGTGGAATATGCAATTAATATTTACCTGGTGTTTTTCTCATGATCATGCCTCAGTCACAGTAGAAAAGTGCTTTTCTCATCACTCCATTTCAAGTGAACATCCTCTCATAATGACTTATCACTGTTGATATGTAGCAGTTTGTGAATTCATATTTCTGAATTCCAAAAAAGATATAGATTATATTTGAAAATGGTTCTGTTTCTCTGGGCATGAAAACCTTTTGATTCTATTAAATTCAGCTGAGATGTCTGCTTAAATTATGTTAAGATTTGTGTTTTGATTCAGCCATATCATTATAGTTTGATTCATCAATGAGTCCCACCTCCCACCACATGTGGTGGGCTGGTCAAACAGAACTCACAGGGAAGTAGACACACAGAGAAGAACATGGAGGAAGAGAGACAGCTCATTAGATATGGCAGAGGCCCCTGGAATAGAAATGAACGTGATAGTCTGCAGTTGACCTTGTGAAGAGAACAGAGGAGCTGAACCTGGAAAGAAACCAGCCCCAAGAAGAAAGATGAGCCTTATGCCAGCCTATAGCTGAGATCAGAAGGTGGACCCACAGAGATTTAAGACAGAAGAGGGAGGCTGAACACTCGCAGATGTCATCCACCATCTTGTGTCAACATGTGGCAACAGAGTTTCCTGAGGAAGTAACTTTGAGTTGGGCTCTTTGGGGACTTGTGACTGTAAGCTTCTACCCAAAATAAATACCCTTTATAGAAACCAACATATTTCTGATACTTTGTATTAGCACCCCTTTGGCTGACTAATACAGATTTTGGTGTCGAGAGAGTGGGGTGGTGCTTTCACAATTACCAAAATGCTGGAACACTTTTATAAATGGATAAGGAGTATTTTTTGGAGGAATTTTGAGATGCCTCATAGAAAAGGCCTAAATTGCTCTGAAGAGACAGTAGGAATATGGATGCTAAAGAGACTTTTTATGAGGCCTTACAAATAAATAATGAATCTGTTATTGGAGGAAATGTGATCAGTGTTTAAAGTTGCAGAGAACTTAACAAGAATAACTTGTGATGTTTTATGGAAGGCAGAATTTGAAAATGACAAGCCTGGGCATTTAGCTGAAGAACTTTACAAAGTAAACTTGGAGAATGTGGCTTGGATTCTCCTTGCAGCTTATAGTAAAACAATCAAGGAGAGAGAGAAGCTGAGAACTGAATTGTTGGGCAAAACAAAACCAGAAACTAATTCCAGAAATTCCAAGTCTCTGGAAATCAAGCCCCCAGATGATAGTGCCTCTTTGATGACCGACCTAAACTTGGAACTTGTAAATCAGGATTGAAAATGAAGCTATCTAGGAAAGGCTTGTGGAAAGTCTTTCTGCCTGATGACTTGGACCCCTGCTTCCTGCACACTAAACCAATGAGCTTTTAAAGAGAGCTGTATGAAGAAAATCACTGTTAGCCTGGAATAAAAGGGACATGCAGGGGAGAGATGGAAGGAAAAATGGCTTTTAGAGGAAAACCATGGATGCTGAGATCTGGAATTAAGACAGCTCCTTGGGCAAAAAGAATTACCCCACCCATGTGTTGTACAGAGAGGGTGAGTTTGCCCCAGGATTTGAAGAGGGTGATGTTCCAGCACACTGTTCAGGGAGAATTTTGCCACTCCAGTTTACAGAGAGGGTGGAGCACATTCCCCAAGGGTTTGGGAAGAGTAAGGTCAACATGAGATAGGTCTGAGAAGGGTAAGGCCTGCCCTCCATATATTAGGAAAGGCCAGGTCAGCAACTCATTGCTCTGAGAGGGTTGGGTCTGTAGACCAGAGATGAGGGAAAATGTTGCTGTCATTTCACAGTACTAATGGGGCTGAGACTACATCCCAGAGAGATCAACTATTTCAGATCATTGGGGGCCAACAAAGAGGGCAGCTGTTGTTTCAAATTCTCTCAGGCAATAGTGACAGAGGGGAATTAATGATGTAGTGTCTCCATTTTTATATTCCTATTCTTTCACCTTATAGAGCAAAATAGTTAGAAAAGGTACAGATTGATCTCGCAAACCCTCAAAAAGAAAATAAAGTGAGCAATCTCTGGGGAGTGGGAGAATGAGGTTTACAGACATAGAATAATATAAGACTCTGTCCAGTTCTCAACAAAAAATTACCAATCATACAAAGAAACAAGAAGATATGGCTCCTTCACATCATAGAAATATTTTACAGAAACCAGCCCTGAGACAAATGTACATTAACAGTGTTATTTTTTAAAGATGTTAATTGAGCTCCACCAAATACGTCCAATGATCTAGAAAATATTAAAGACACAAAAGAGAAATTTTGGTACTGGAAAGTATAGTACTTTAAGTGACATTTCAATAGATGGATTCACCAACATATTTGAGGATGAAGAACAAAGGACTGGAGAACTTGGAAGGAAGACCCTTGAAATTATACAGGATGAAGTGCAGAAGGAAGAAAGAATTAAGAAACTTTAACAGAACCCAGGAAATTTTTTGGAAACCATCAGGCATACCATAGTATGCCTCACTGGAGTCCTCCCTGAGAGAGAGAGAGAAAGAGAGAGGACAGAAAAATGTTTTTGAATTATGACTGAAAATTTCTTAATACTGATAAAAGACATGAATATCCATATCCAGGTAGCTCAACAAATTCCAAACAGGATAGGCATAGAGAGATCACAAGATACATTATAGTGATACCAAAATCCAAACAGGAATAGGTGTAGCTCAGTGGTTGATCACCTGCTTCCCAGGTATGAAGTACCAGTTTTAATCCCTGGTACATCCTAAAAATCCAAAGAGAAACAGAGAATTTTGGAAGCAGCAAGAGAAGTGTCATGTCACATATATGGGATCCATAATAATACAAAAAGCAGATTTCAAATTAGAAATCAGGGCAGCCAAAAGACAGTAGGGTGAAATATTTAAGGTCCTTAAAGAAAAAAAACCAACAACTTTCAACCAAGAAGTCTATATCTGGCAAAATTATCCTTCAAAAATGTAGTAGATTTTAAATTTACAGAGTAGGAATATCTATAAGACTGCATTAACAGAAGACATAGCCTAAAAAAAATTCTACAGGTAGTCTTTCTGGCTAAAATGCATTAATATGATAGTAGGCAGTACTTTGAAGCCATAGGAAGAAATAAATATTTTTGGTAAATATAAATATATTAGTATACAGTATTTTTTGTTTAAACCCATCTCCATACATGACACCCTATATGAATTAAAAAGAAGAGAGATAAAACAATTTTTACACAAAGTACAAAGATGCAATCTGAGACAATATAAATATAAATGGGCAGGGGCCAAGATATATAAGATTAGTGTGTTTGTATGTTTCAGAGTCTGTGGGTATTAATTGAGTAGGTTGTTAGGACTTAAAAATATTAACTAACTTCGAAGGTAAATACTAAGAAAATAACTAGACAAAAAAGAAAGGAATCCAAATGTACACTACAAAATTAAATAAATACAAAGAATGGAGAAATGGAACAATTGAGGAAAGGAAAACACAAGACATACAGTAAACAAAGACCTAAATGGCAAAAGTAGATTCTTCATTATAACTTATTACCTTATATATCAACAGATTAAATTTTCCTATTAAATACCAGGAAGGGCTGATTGTATTAAAAACCTGATCCATCTATATGCTTTCTACAAGAGACTCACGTTATTTTTTTTTAAGTTTTTTATTTATTTATCTCTCTCTCTCTCCTCCCCACCCCCTGTCCCAGTTTTCTGTTCTCTGTGTCTATTTGCTGCATGTTCTTTGTCCACTTCTGTTGTTGTCAGTGGCCCGGGAATCTGTGTTTCTTTTTGTTGTATCATCTTGTGTAAGCTCACCTTGTGTGCAACACCATTCCTGGGCAGGTTGAACTTCCTTTCGCACCGGGCGGCTCTCCCTATGGGGCACACTCCTTGTGCGTGGGGCTCCCCTCCATGGGGACACCCCTGCATGGCACGGCACTCCTTGCGTGCATCAGCACTGCATGTGGGCCAGCTCCACATGGGTCAAGGAGGCCTGCGGTTTGAACCGCAGACCTCTCATGTGTTAGACAGATGCCCTAACCACTGGGCCAAGTCCGCTTCCCGAGAGACTCACTTTAGATACACAGAAATAAAGAGGTTGAAAGGTAACATTTGTAATATATGTTCCATCCTAATAGTAATCAAAACAGAGCCAAAATGGCTATATTATTGTTCCAACAAATAGAGTTTAACTCAAAAAGATTACAGTTGTCAAAAAGTATATTGATAAAAGTTTCAAATTAGCAACAGATGAAAGAGAATGAAGATACAAGAAAACAAAATTCAGGAGATGCAATGAAGGCAGTGGTAGAGGGAACTTTATAGCTGTGAATACCTATATTAAAATATAAGGGGGGACCTCATATTTTTTTAATGTAACATTAAAAAAATAAAGACAAAAAAAAGACGCAGAAATCAAAACAGCATGGTACTAGCTCACGGAAAGACATACCACAATGGAATGAAATAAAGAATTCAGAAATAAACTCAAAAAAAAAAAAAAAGGAAGACCACAAATCAATAACCTAACTTCATTTCCAAAGAAACTAGATAAAGAAGAACAGCCTAAAGCCAAACTCAACAGAAGAAAGATAAAAGATTGTAGCAGAAATAAATGAAATAGTGAATAGGAAAATGATAGAGAAACTCAATAAAACCAAAAGCTGGCTTTTTTAAAAGATCAATAACACATACAAACCTTTATCCAGACTGGCAGAGAAAAAAGAAAAAGGACAAAAATGGCTAAAATCAGTAATGAAAATGAGGACTTTAGGACAAAAATAACCATTCATAGTACGAAGTTATATGCCAACAAGTGAGATGAAATGGACAAAATCTTAAAAACAAACAAACTAACATGAAGCAAAAAGAAATAAAATATCTCAACATACATTTCACAGTTCAACAGATTCAAGCAGGAGAAATAGATGTAGCTCAACCAATTGGGCTCCTGTCTACCATATAGGAGGTCCAGGGTTCAATGCCCAGGGCCTCCTGGTGAGAACAAGCTGGCCCATGCAATGAGCTGGCCCACACAGGAATTTGGCCCTGTGCAGGAGAGCAGCCCTGTCTGGGAATGTCACCTCATGTGGGAGTGCCAGCTGATGCAGTATTTACCGAATTGGAAAACTATGAAATTTATTTTGAAGGGCAAGAGACCCCAAATAGTCAAAGACATATTGAAAAAGAAAAGTGAAATTGGAGGAATCACACTACCTGCCTTTAAAACATACTACAGGGAAGTGGACTTGGCCCAATGGATAGGGCGTCCACCTACCACATGGGAGGTCCATGGTTCAAACCCTGGGCCTCCTTGGCCTGTGTGGAGCTGGCCCATGTGCAGTGTTGATGCATGCAAGGAGTGCCCTGCCACGCAGGGGTGTCTGCCTTGTAAGGGAGCCCCACATGCAAGGAGTGCACCCTGTAAGGAGAGCTGCCCAGCATGAAAGATAGTGCAGCCAGCCCAAGAATGGCACCACACACACAGAGAGCTAACATAACAAAAAGAAACACACATTCCCGGTGCCACTGTTAAGGATAGAAGCAGTCACAGAAGAACACAGTGAGTGGACACAGAGAGCACACAACTGGTGGCCGGGGGGGGGGGGGGGGGGCGGGGAGAGAAATAAATAAAAATAAATCTAAAAAAAATACTACAAAGCTACAGTGGTCAAAACTGCATGTTATTGGTACAAGGACAGACATACTGACCAATGGAACTGAATTGAGACTTCTGACATTTGATAAGGCCACTAAGCCCACTCAACTAGGAGAGAATAGCCTCTTCAACAAATGGTGCTTGGAGAACTGGATATCCGTATGCAAAAGAATGAAAGACGAACACCATCTCATACTTTATATAAAACCCAACTCAACATGGATCAAAGATCTCAATATAAGAGCTAAGACCATAAAGTCTGAGGAAAATAATGTAGGGAAGCATCTACAGGAGGTTGTAATAGGAAGTGACTTCATGAGCTTCCTACCCAAATCATCAGCAGAGAAAGAAAAAATAGATAAATGAGACCTCCCCAAAATTAAAGCCTTTTGCACCTCAAAGGAGTTTGTCAAGAAAGTGAAAAGACAGCCTACCCAATGGGAGAAAATATTTGGTAACCATAGATCTGATTGGAGCCTGATATCCAGCTATATAAACAAATCCTATATCTCAAAAATAAAAAGACAACCCGTTTAAAAATGGGCAAGTGATTTAAACAGACACTTCTCCAAAGAAGAAACACAAATGGCTAAAAAGCACATCAAAAGATGCTCAACATCACTAGCTATTAGGTCAATGCAAATCAAAAGTACAGTGAGATACTATCTTACACCCATTAGACTCATAGCTATTAAAATAACAGGACTACAAGTCTTGGAGAGGATGTGGAGGAATGGGAACCCTCATCCACTGCTGGTGGGAATGTAGAATGGTCCAGCCATTGTGGAGTACAGCTTGGCTGTTTCTCAAAAAACTAACTATAGATCTGCCATACGACCCAGCAATTCCACTGCTGGGTGTATACCCAGAAGAACTGAAAGCAAGGACACAAACAGATATATACTGTTCACAGCAACATTATACCCTATTGTCAAAAGTTGGAATCAGTGTCCCCCGCGTAGGGGAGCCCCACGCGCAAGGAGTGCACCCATAAGGAGAGCCGCCCAGTGCAAAGGAGGGAGCAGCCTGCTGAGGAATGGCGCCGCCCACACTTCCTGTGCCGCTGACGACAACAGAAGCGGACAAAGAAACAAGACGCAGCAAAAAGACACAGAAAACAGACAACCGGGGGAGGGGAGGGGAATTAAATGAATAAAAAAAAAAAAAAAAGTTGGAATCAACCCAAATGCCCATCAAAAGATGAATGGATAAATAAAATGTGGTATATACATACAATGGAATACTACTCAGCTGTAAGAAGGAATACAGTACTAACACACCAGATAACATGGATGAATCTTGAGGACCTTATGTTGAGTGAAGCAAGCCAGGCATTAAAGGGCAAATACTACATCACTTTTCTGATATGAATTAAGCAAATTGAGTCATCTCAGAGAGCTAGAGTCTGGAAGATAGACTTACAGTAAATAGGGAGAAGAAGGTTATGAGCCAATGCCCACATGGGCAAAATCATAAGTGGAAATCCCCTATATTCTGTATGTGACTTTACTGTGACATAAAGCCTCTTTGAAGACATAATGAAAAAAAGAAGACACTGAGGGAAAAAAAATGGAAGAAATTGCCACAGTTCATGCAGGACAACAGTTATTACAGTGATAAAAAGCAAAATGTCAAAAAATTTTTAAACATTTTTCATTTTTAATACCCCATTTTTTTAACTGTAGTTTTTCTAAATTATGTATTTTATTTTTATATTTAAACCTCTCATTGCTATCTCATTTTCCTCTTAATTGAGTTTGGCTTCATTTTTGACATTTTGGATCACAGAGGGGTTCACCTATGTCAGGGGAGGAACATTGGTGTGGGCTGTCATTGATGGAGGATGCATGAGAGGGAGTTCACCTGGGCATGCATAAAGGGTATATAGACATGTTTGGAAGTTCGCTGGGTATTGCCACAGTGGTTAGGGACTCATGCGACAACTGAGGGAGTGCTGGGTTCCCATTCTGGGGAGCTCTGCTGCATTCTCTAATGGAATAGCAACAATCCCCCAAGCACAGGGGCTATGAGTAGTGAAGAATTATGATCCATTGATTGGCCCTTCATACTGATGACTATGCTTGAAATTTCAATTTGGTCTAATGTTGCAGGTTGCCTAAGACTTACATCCTGGGAGTCTCCATGTTGCTCAAATGTGGCCACTCTCTAAGCCAAATGCTGCATATAAATGGATTACCTTTCCCCAGCATGGGATATGACTCCCAGGGATGAGCTTCCCTGGCACTGAGCGATTACTACCAAGCACTGACTGTTGATGCAACTGGAAAAAGACCTTGAATAAAAGGGGGAAATGGTAAAGACAAATGAGTTTATATGGCAGAGACTTCAAAGTGATTCAGGGTCATCAGATGGGTGGCATTTATGTACATCTCAGCAGGATCTCATAGCCATAGTAGATACTACTCCAAATACTGGGGCTCCTGAGGGCTATGGAAACACCTAGGTCCTATGGTCTTTAGGTAGAGTAAACAAGGTTAGAAAAATAAATGATTAAAAGGCATAAGGCTTAGAAAGGAAGAAATAAATCTAATCATATATATTAATTTACATTGAAAATATATAATAAAAAATCCGCAGGTAAAGTATTAGAATACAAGGTAGGTGAATATAAGAATAATATAGAAAATCATGTCTATTTCTGTATTCTAATAGGGCAAACTAGAAAATATAAATGCTATCAAAATGTAGCAAATATCTACAGATCAATATAACAAAAGGCAATCAAAATCTTTAAGGGAAAAAATTGTAAAACTTTTTAAAAGGGAAATTAAATAGGCACACATTAGAGATACAGGATTTCACATTGGAAAGGAATGGTTGGTCAAGTTAGGGAGTCTCATGCTCACTGCAGAGGTTTGAGTACACAGGAGACATGGGAGCACATATGATCTCCCCAGGCCTGAGGAACTTGCATCTGCTGTCCTCATCCTAAGGTCTCTACACCCGATTGTCTGACTTAGTTTAGCCACTACCCTGGCTGGGGTCCTACCCAGGGCATCTCCCTTTTGTCCCCTCTCTGGGGCTACCATGTCACACGACATGCCTCATCTTTATACCATCAGCTATACACATGCACATACACCATCTTTATTCCCCATCTACTTTCTACACAGTAATACCCCCATTTCATTATGAAAATTTCCAAATGCAGAAAGTTGGAAAGATCATAGAGAAAACAGCCATAGACCCCCACCCAGATTTTCTAATAGTTGGTGTGTTGCCCTGTGTCTTGTCACAGAAATCTCCATCCATCACTTCATGTTTGGTGTATCACAAAGCCAGTGCAGATGTCAGCACATAGTTCTGACATATCTGTGACCTATGACTCCATCCATAGCTCCCAGTTCTGTACTCTGTTTCTCTCTCACACAAATATACTTGCCCCCAGTGACAAACTGCATCTCATTTTAATTTTCCTCTACCCAGAAAACATTGTTGCATTTGAACACCATTCACACATCTCCTATAAATGCTCAACATGCATTAGTCAAGCAATTCAGAGCATTATGCTGTTTGCACTTCGAAGGTCATAAGCCTGCATGTGCCCACCCATGACAACTGTATTTACACCAAACCATTATTTTCTGTTCACCTGCAGTGCTTGGTAGATCTGAGGGTGCACAGTGTACAACTCAGAATTAGGCTGCAAAGAGAAGGTGATAAGTCCTTATACTTATCTATGCTACAAGGAGAGAAAGTATACATATGTCAATAAAGAAGTACTTGTGATTTGGGGGAGGAGGTCGGAAATAGGCTGTGAATTCTGCAAAAGATCCTACAAACATCATTATTGTGGTTTAAATCTGCAGAACCTCAAGGACCACCATTTCCTGGGAATCTGTTTGAGCCCTAGTACATTTACTGAACCTACATAAAACTGCAAAAGCTTCATGTGGTTGCTGTCATGGGATGTAGCAAAAAGAAGTCTCATCATACCCTTACCTGCCTTCCAGGATAGTAGACTATCCTGTCATGGAATTAATTACAAGTGGGTTAGCGTGACCTGCACTGGACCACATGACATCTTCAAGGGAGGGAAAAGAAAGATGAGTATGGGGTATCACCTGAGCTTGAGTCTGTAAATATTTTGGAGACAGGAATTAGCAACCAGGGAAGGAAGAAGTAGAGGAACTGACTCAGTGGAAGAGACCACGAGGGCTGTGGAGAGAAGCTTTAAAAAAATAAGGGATGGATGATCCAAGATAGCAGAGTAGGGAAAAAGCTGCACTCTTCCTCTAGCAACTGTGGGGAGGTAGGCAGATTTCCTTGGCAAAAGGGATGCTTGGGCCTGGAGGGGCAATTGGAGAGAGTAGCTAAAGAGGGGAGACCCAGTTGGCTGGGGAAAATGGAAGTCAAAGGAGATAGAGCACTCAAGCCAGAACACAGCTGCACATAGGGAGAGGGAAGCCAATGAAGTGACTTGAAGACCAGTGCTCAGCTGGATCCAGAGAGAGAACAAATATTCTGTGGTCTTAATAATATGAACTAAATATGATGGGTAAACTCATGGAGGTAAAGTACAGAGTATGGATTACTAGTATATAGAATATGGGTTGAGAACAGGAGCCGATGCTTAATGTAAAAAGAATTTTTATTAAGCTTTACTATGAAAGTGTGGAAATATAGAGAGTTGACAGTAACCCCTTATCAAGAGATAAGTATAGGTTAGTGTGATAACTAATACTGCTGATTTTTAAAAGTGATTGTGTCTGAAATGGCTAATCTCTGGATGTAAATATCAATTGAAAGCAAGGTAGAAAGCAAGGGAGAGGAAAGAATAGAATTGATGGAACATAGGTCATTTTTAGGACATTAGAATTTTTCAGCATGAACTTGAAATGATGGATATAGGTACTTCAAATTTTGTCAAGCCAATAAAAGTATATGATCCAAAATATAAAGCATAATTTAAACCATTTATCATGGTTATTACCAATGCTTCAATATTTGTACATAAATTGTAACAAATGCACCATCCACATGTAAAATGTTATTAATAAGGGGCAGGGAAGGGGAAAGGGCTTTGGGTATATGGGAAACCATAATGTAACTAAAAATTCATAAAAGTGTACAGTCTAAAATATAAACCATAATGTAAACCAAAATGTAACCATGGTTAGTAGCTATGTTTCAATATCTTTCCATCAGCTGTAGCAAATATAACATCCACATGTAAAAAGATCATTACTGGGAAAGGGGGAAAAGAGTTTGACATAGGGTATATGGGAGTCCCCTATATTGTTTATGTGACTTTACTGTGATCTAAAACTTTTTTGAAGAGAAAATTAAAAATTAGAAAGAAAGGATGCAGACACTGAGGAAGGAATGGAAGAGATTGCCTTACTACTGTACATACGGGGCAACACCCATTACAGTGATGAAATCAAAATGTCAATAACAAACTTTTATGATATTTTTCATTTTTTGATACTCCAATTTATTTTTTACTTTACTTTTTGTAAAGTAGTATGTATACTATTTCTAATCTTTAAACCTATCATTACTATTTCATTTTCATTCTAATTGAACTTGGCAATATATTAGGCTTGATTTTTTTAAGAAGTTTTGATCACAGAAGGGTTCAACTATGGCAGGGAGGAACATTAGTGTAGGGTGTCATAGATGGGGGCACATGGTTGGGAGGGAGTTCCTGAGGGCATGTATATAGGGTATATAAAAATGCTTGGATATTTGTTGGGTATTGTCATAGTAGGTAGAGTTACACACAACAAATGAGTTCCTAGCCAGGGGAGTTCCTAGTCACATTCCCCAATGCAACATCAACAATCCCCCAAGTACAAGGGCAAAGACCAGTGAAGAAGGAAGGTCCAGTGATGGGCCCTTGATATTGATGACTATTCTTATGAGCCTGCGTGCCTGAAATTCAACTAGGCCTAGAACTCTCAAGAGTTACCTCTTGAGAGTAAACTCCCAAGAGTTTACTCAGCATGTAAATGCATTACCTTCCCCCCAGAACTCCCAGGGATGAGCCTCCCTGGTGCTGAGGGATTATTACCAATCATCAGCTGGTGATGCAACTAGAAAAAGACCTTAAATTAAAGGGGGAAATGGTAAAGAAAATGGAATTTATATGGCTAAGAGACTTCAGAAAGAGTTGGGAGGTCATCAGAGGGGTCATGCTTATGTACATCTCAGCAGGATCCCAGAGACAGCCAAATAGATACAACCCCAGGTACTGGTGCTCCTGAGGGCTATGGAGACACACAGGTTCTATGGTCATGGCAGATGGCTCTGGAGTTCAGTGTCTTGTCAGTGGGCCCTACTTTGGAATTTGTGCTCCTGAGTATGATGGAGTTGGTCTCAGATATGACCTTTCTACACATGCCTCTCCTGTCACTTTAAATGAAACTGTGGTTGATGCTTGGGTTGGTGTATGCTCAGAGACTTGAATCTCTGGACTTTCCATGTACCAGCTGGGCCCTGAGTCTTGGCAGAGTTGCAGCTCCTACTCTCTGGTTCATTGGACTTACCCAGGTCAGCTAACAAGGAGGTTAAAATAGTCAAACCACCACACCAGTGAACCAAGAGTGCCTATAACTGCAAGGAGGAAAATCACATTCATCAGCCATGTGGGATCTAACCCCCCTCTTGACTTAGAGGTGGAGTGGACATCACCCTCCCAGGGTCCACAAGATGGAGGAATAAAATATGGATTAGAGTGGGCTTACTGGTATTCTACTATAGGACTATTGTTAGTCTAGCAATGGAAGAAATTGTATCATTGATGTGGCAACAGTGGCCACAGGAGTTGTTGAGGCAGGGAGAATGAAGAAGATGTATGATATGGGGGCATTTTCTGGACTTAGAGTTGTTGTCCTAAGTGATATTGCAGGGACAGATGCAGGACATTATATATCATGCCATTACCCATTGAATGGACTAAGGTAGAGTAAACTACAATGTAAACTATAACCCATGTGATGTCACAGTGCTCCAAAATGTATTCACCAAATGCAATGAATGTGTCACAATGATGAAAGAGGTTGTTATGTGGGAGGAGTCAGGAGGTGGGGGAGTATATGGGAAACTCATATTTTAAATGTAACATGTTTTGTGATCTATGTATCTTTAAAAAAAATTAAAAAATTTAAAAGCAAAATAAAAAACCAAATGCTCTATCTGCATATAAAAAGCTATTAATAAGGGATGAGGAAGGGGGAAAGGCATTGGGTATATGGGAATCCCCTATATTCTATATGTCACCGTTCTATAACCTAAAGCTTCATTGAAGTCAAAATTAAAAAATAAGACACTGGGGGAATAAACAGAAGAAAATGTCACTGTACATACAATACAACAGATCTTACAGTGATGGAGGACATAATGTTAAAATTTTTAAATTTTTTATTCCAATTTTTAAATTTTAAATTTTATTTGTTATTTTAAAACTAGCACTTCATTCTCTTATTAATTTGGTTTTTTCCCTTAGCTTCATTTTTGAAGATGTTTTGGATCAGAGGAAGATTATAGCTATGATATTGGAGGATCATTGGTGCAGGGTATCAGTTTAGAGAGATACATGGGAGGAGATTCACCTGGGGCATACCTATAAGGCATATGAATGTGTTCAAGTGTTCATGGGGCTTTGTCATGGTGGGTGGAGAGTCACATGATAACCAAAAGAATGTCAAATTCTCATCCTGAAGAGCTCTGCCACATTCTCTAATGGGACAGCAAGAATCCCCCAAGTACAGGGACAGTGACTAGTGAAGGAGGATGGAGTATTGATGGGCCCTTGATATTGATGACTGTATTTATGAAGCTTTACTTTTAAATTGAAATTTAGCCTAGTATTATAGGGTGCCTAAGAGTTACCTCCTGAGAACCTCTGTGTGGCTAAAATGTGGTGGCTCTCTAAGCTGAACTCAGCATACAAATGCATTACCTCCCCCCCCCCCAGCATGGGATATGACTCCCATGGGATGAGCCTTCCTGTTACCAAAGTAATTATTACCAAGCACCAACTAGCAATGCAACTTGAAAAAGACCTTGAATTAAAGGGGGAAAATGTAAAGTCAATTGAATTTATATGGCTAGGAGACTTCAAAGAGAGTCAGAAGGTCATTCCAGAGGATACGCTTATCTATATCTCAGCAGTATCTCATTGAATGCCAAAGTAAATATTGTCTCAAATAGCGGGGCTCCTGAGGGCACTGGAGACATGCAGAAATTATAGGTAGGGCTGATGGCTCAGGAGTTTGGTACTTGTCAGGGGACACTACTTTGGTTTTATGCTCCCTAGTGTAAAAGTGCTGAACTCAGTTGTGGTTTCCCTTCACATGGCTCTTTTGTCCCTTCTATTTGAACCTATAGTTAGTATTAGAGTTGATAGGTGTACGTCCAAGTGACTTAAACCTTTGAGCTGTCCATGTGCCAGCTGGGCCCTGAATCTCAACAGAGTTGTAACACCTACTCTCCAGTTGATTGGACTCACCGAGGACAACAAGGAGATGATAATGTACAATGACCATCTCAAGGAATAGAGAGTCTGCAATTGCAAGCAAGATATTCCCATCCATCTGCCCCATGAGCTCTAAGCCCCCTTTTAATTTGAGGCAGAGTGGGCATCATCAGCCCAGAATCTTCAGGACTAAGGAATGAATCATGGACTGGGGTGGACTTACAGTTATTCTACTACAGACTTATTGTGATTCTAGCAATGGAAGAACTTATATCATTGTTGTGGAGGCCATGGCCAGTGGAGATTCTTAGAGGACAGAGAGGGAAAAATGGTATAATATTGAGACATTTTGGGGACTTTGGAATTGTCCTGAATGACATTGCAATGACAGATTCAGGCCATTATATGTATAACAGAAATTGTGTAATATTTTTTCAGCAATGACAAACAAGATATATTAATTCTAAGTACCACAATAGGGGATAAAAGGGTATATGGGATTAATTCATTTTGGAGAAAGGAAAATGTTTTAAAATTGACAAAGACGACAGCACAACTCTGTGATTAAAATGAGAGCAACTGAGTATACACTCTGAAAAGACTGTACAAAGCATGGGACTGTATAATACAGTGAATCCTGTAGTGGAAGATGGACTGTGGTTAACAGAACAATATGAGAAAGCTCCTCCATGAATGATAACAAATATACTATACTAATACACGGTACTAATTATCAGGTGGGTTGGAGAAAATACACCAAATGTAAAATATGAGCTATAGTTAGTAGCCATATTTTGATGATGCTCTTCCATAGTTTGTAACAAATGTTTCACAACAATGCAAGGTTTTGGGTGATATTTGGGGGCTCTGTATGATGATATGCAAGTTAGTTTTGTAAGTTCACAACTTTTACTACACACTTGTTTTTTGTTGTTTTTTTAAAATTTATTTTATTTCTCCCTCCCCCTGCCCCACTTGTCTGTTCTCTGTGTCTATTTGCTGCATGTTCTTCTTTGTCCACTTCTGTTGTTGTCAGTGGCATGGGAATCTGTGTTTCTTTTTGTTGCATCATCTTGTTGTGTCAGCTCTCCGTGTGTACAGCACCATTCCTGGGCAGGCTGCACTTCCTTTCGCGCTGGGCGGCTCTCCTTACGGGGTGCACTCCTTGCATGTGGGGCTCCCCTATGCAGGGACACCCCTGCATGGCAGGGCAGTCTTTGTGTGCATCAGCACTGTGCGTGGGCCAGCTCCACACGGGTCAAGGAGGTCTGGGGTTTGAACCGCGGACCTCCCATTACACACTTGTTTTTTATGTATGTTCATGTATGAATGATATATACACTAAAGTTTTTAAATGACAAAAAATTAAAAAAGAAATAGAGGAATTGAAGGAAACTTACTCAACATGATAAAGACATATATTAAAAATCCAGGAGAGGCGGGGCAAGATGGCTTCTGAGTGAGTGCCCCTTGTAATCTCTCCTGCAAAGAAGTGGCTGAGTAGGGTTGGAGTCCTGCTGGACTAGGCTGTTTCAGGTGTTTGCAGGGCAGGAGGTGTCTGGACATCGATTTAGTGGGACAGTGACAGAGAAGATTCTTGTAAAAGGTAGAATTTTGGGTCTCTTTCACGGAGATTGGGGCTGCACGTGGTACACTTCCCCCAGTGGCTGGCAGCCTGGCGGCAGCAATTCCCAGAGCCTTTGCTGCACTGGGGAGTTCACAAGCCCTGAGCAGGCTGCTTTGGGGGCTTGCAGCGTGGGAGGTGTCTGAAAGTCAATTTGTTGAGACAGTGACGGATGAAATTCCTGTGAGATGTGGAATTTTGGGTTTCTGACATGGAGGTCAGAGCTTCCAGCTAGAGCTCCTCCCCCTAGTGCTGGCGGCCCATCTGTGGTGGCCCCTGAACTGTTTGTAGTACAGTGGCACCCCCGGCAGGCTGTTTCGGGGGCTTGCAGGGTGGGAGGTGTCTGGAAGTCGATTTGGTGAGACAGTGATGAAGGAGATTCTTGTGAGAGGTGGAATTTTGGGTTTCTGACACAGAGGTCAGAGTTTGTGGGCGTGACCCCTCCCCATAGGGCTGGCACCCAGCAGTGGGGATCCCTGAAGGCTGTGTTGCACTTCGGTGCTCCCAGGGTCCCTGTTAACCAGATGCGTGTTTCCCAGGTCTGTGTCCCCACACTCCAGAAACTCACACCTCTTGAAACTGTAATATCACAGACTTCCCATCCCTGAATCCACCATGCCCTGAGATCCATCTGAGGTCCTTGATTGTCCTAGCCCTTGGTGTTTGTGGTTTCTTTTCTTTTCTTTTGTCTTTTTTTTTATTGTCTTGGTTGCTAACATTGCATTATCTCCTGGTCTTTTCTCCCATTGTATCCCCCAAGGTCCTTTTTAATTTATTTAGGGGTTTTTTTCTTCTTTTCTTTTTCTTGCTTGTTTCCCTCCCTTTTCTTTGCCCACCCCCCTTTTTTTCTTCTCTTTTTTTCCTTTTCTCTCTTTTTCTTCTTATTTTATTTTATTTATACAATAGGTGCTTCAGGGAGCGCGTCACATTTGCTGTGTTTCCTCATCCTCCATTTCCTGGTTTCTGTGTGAATTGATTTTGGCCACCTACACTATCCCCTTTCTCCCACATCTTGCTATCCTTCATCATCTACTGTCTTACATTCCACCTCCCTTTCTTTGGTCCCCATATTGTCTAACTTTTAATTTCTAATACCATTGTTCTATTTTCTCTCTTTTATCCACTCGATATTATTGTCTTTCTTTTCTCATTCTCTCTCTCATGAAAACACTGGCTTTTTAATTCATACTATATTCCTCCCCATATTCAGTTGACTGTCTCATTGTAGGTACTCTACATACTGCTGTAACTCTACATAACTTACCTGAGTCTAATATCCATTCTCCCAGATCTCACATTGTTGCTCTGTTAACATTTATTACCAATACTACTTTACACATTTTCTTTTCTTACACAATTTCCTTTCCCTAGCCCTAATATTTTCCTTCAAAGTGAACTTACCCAGCAACAAGAAATTAGAGTAAGAAGAACAAAGTGACAAAGAGAAGACATAACACTTATGCAAGAACAACAACTAATTAATCCCCAAGACTAGAAAAAGAAGCTAAGGAACTGATTAAACCCGTCAAGATAAAATGATGACCAGACAGCAACAAAAATCTACAAACCAAACCAATAATCAGGAAAACATGGCTGAATCCAATGAACAAACTAAAAACCAGGAAGGGGAGGAGAACATCTGACAAGTAATTAAAGATCTCAAAACATATATTAGAGACCAACTTAATGAAGTAAAGGAAGAGATTAACAATATGAAGAAAATGCTTGGAGAGGAAATTGCAGACATACTCAAAAAGATAACAGATATGATGGGAATGAGCACCACAGTTCAAGAAATTAAAAATACACTCTCAGCAAACAGCAGCAGATTAGAAGAGGCAGAGGAGAGAATTAGTGACATGGAAGACAGTACATCTAAAATCAAACAGATAGTAGAATTGATTGATAAAAAGATAGAAAATATCCAGCTAGGACTTAGGGACCTGAAGGACAATGCAAAATGCACAAACATAAGTATTATAGGCATCCCAGAAGGAGAAGAGAAGGGAAAGGGGACAGAAGGGGTGTTGCAGGAAATAATGGCTGAAAACTTCCCAAATCTACTGAGATAGATGGATGTACATGTCCAGGAAGCACAACACACCCCAAACATCATAAACCCCAACAGGCTCATGCCAAGACATATACTTGTCAAATTATCCAATGCTCAAGACAAAGAGAAAATACTAAAAGTAGCAAGAGAAAAGAAAACCATCACCTACAAGGGAGGCTCCATAAGTTTAATTGCTTATTTCTCATCTTAAACCATTAAGGCAAGAAGGCAGTGGTATGATATAGTCAAGGTACTAAAAGAAAAAATTTCCAACCAAGAATATTCTACCCAGCTAAATTAGCATTCAAAAATGATGGAGAGTTCAAAATATTCACAGATAAACAGAAATTGAAAGAGTATGACAACAAGAAACCTCCCCTTCAAGAAATACTAAAGGCAGTTCTGCATGAAGAAAGGAAAAAACAGGAGAGGCAGAGTTGGAGGAGAGTGTAAGAGCAACAAAAAAGACAAAAAGAGAAGGAAAAAACAAACAAACAAAATATGACAAACACAAGTCCAATCAAAATATGGCTAACATAATTCCTTGAAAGTAATAACACTGAATGTCAATGGATTAAACTCACCTATCAAAAGATTCAGACTGGGACACTGGATAAGGAAATATGACCCATCTATATGCTGTCTACAAGAAACACATCTTAGACCCAGGGATTCATGGAGGCTGAAAGTGAATGGTTGGAATACAATCTTACAAGCAAACAATAACCAAAAAAAGGCAGGAGAAGCTATATTAATATCAGACAAAATAGACTTTAAATGTGAAAAAATTGTGAGAGACAAAGAAGGATACTACATGTTAGTGAAAGGGACAATCTCTCAAGAACAACAAACAATCATAAATATTTATGCTCCTAACAAGGGCACCTCCAAATATGTGAGGCAAACACTGGAAAAACTAAGTGAAAGAATAGATGCCTCTACAATTATAGTGGGAGATTTTAATACACCACTATCAACTTTGGACAGAACATCTCAAAAGAGAATCACTAAAGAAACAAAATATTTGAACAGTATATTAGAGGAGCTGGATCTAATGACATATACAGATCATTACACCCGAATACAGCAAGATATACATTTTTCTCAAGTGCACATGGATCGTTCTCCAAGGTGACCATATGATAGACCACAAAGAAAGGCTTAATGAATTCAGAAAGATCGAAATCATACAAAATAATATCTCTGACCACAGTGGAGTGAGGCTGGAAATCTGCAAGGGCCAGAGGCCCAGATTTCACACCAAGATATGGAAATTAAACAGCACACTCTTAGAAAAACAGTGGGTCAAAGAGGAAATCTCAAAAGAAACTAATAACTACCTTGAATCTAATGATAATGATAACATGACATAACATAACTTATGGGATGCAGCAAAAGCAGTAGTGAGAGGGAAATTTATAGCTATAAATTCATATATCAAAAATGAAGAAAGAGCAAAAATTGAAGAACTAACTGCACATTTGGAGGAATTAGTAAAAAAAAACAACAAAGTAACCCCACAGGAATAAGAAAGAAAGAAAGAACAAAGATAAGAACAGAACTAAATGAAATAGAAAATAAGAAAGCACTTGAAAAGATAAACAAGACCAAGAGCTGATTATCTGAGAAGATCAATAAAATTGACAAACCCTTAGTGAGACTAACAAAGAAAAAAAGAGAGAAGATGCAAATACACAAAATAAGAAATGAGAAAGGAGATATCAGCACTGACCCCACAGAAATAAAGACTATCATAAGAGGATACTTTGAAAAACTATATTCCATCAAAAATGACAATTCAGAGGAAATGGACAAATTCCTAGAAACACATAAGCAGCCTATATTGACGAAAGAAGAAATTGATGATTTCAACAAACCAATTACAAGAAAAGAGATAGAATCAGTCATTAAAAACACCCCAAGTAAGAAGAGCCCAGGGCCAGACAGCTTCAAAGGTGCATTCTACAAAACATTCCGGAAAGAATTAACTCCAATCCTGCTGAAACTCTTCCAAAAAATTGAAACAGAAGGAACATTGCCTAACTCATTCTATGATACCAACATTACCCTAGTACCAAAGCCAAACAAAGACACCACAAGAAAGGAAAATTACAGACCAATTTCTCTAATGAACCTAGATGCGGGCAGCGGCGGGCCTCCGGGAGGGTCGGCGCGGTTGGCCGGGCAGGCTCTCCAGACGGGGGCTGCCTCGTGGTCGAAGGAGAGGAGGGGGTTCGGCACGAAGCCGTTGGGCCCTCGCTCTCTCCGCTCAGGCACGGGGGACGCGCGGTGCAAGCAAGAACACCACAGAGACAAGGTCTAGGCACAAGTCTACTTTATTGTTGAAGGGGACATGGTTTTATAGGGTCTAGGGATACGTAAAGGGACTTGATTGGTGCCGGCGGGTGCTGTTGCTTGCGTAGGCGGTTACTGGACAGTAAGCTGGCTAAGAGGTTAGGAGCAAGGGAGGGGAAGGGGAAAGTGTGGGCTGTCTAGATAACAGCTAGGCAGAAGACGGAGAAGGGGAGAAGGAGGGGCAGCGCCGGCTGCCAATACTGGGCGGGAAGGAGACGGGGACAATTGCTCCCTTTTGTTAAAAGTATGTGCTTCGGGGGAGGTGAACTGGTGGCAGCAGGGGCAGTATGGGACAGGGTACTGGGGTAAGATGAGGGGAGGAGGGAGACCACGAGGACCGGCTGTCGGCGAGAAGCAGAGGGCCCTCCCAGCTGCTCTCAGCTGCAGAGGACACAGCGTCTGGCCAGGATGCGTGTGCCTGCTGCTGGGGTCGGCGCACGCCGGCGCCTGGCGCGCACCGAGCTCTGCCAGCAAAACGGGGTCGTGATGTTCCTGAACCCCTCGCCCGATTGGGGGAGAAGGAGGGAGATGAGTGAGGAAAGGGAGACAGGAGGTTACAGGCATGCGGTTCGGTGTTTGCAGCGGGGGCGGGAGGAGCGTGGCGGATGGCTTGGTGGTGGCTCTTTAGTGGCGAGGCGTTGATAATGAACCTGCACAAAGGAGCTGAATACCTTGTTGGCTTGGTCTTTGGCGAGGCAGACTATTTTTTTGATGGCCCAGGGTCCTACAGTGAGGGCTAAGATGATGATGATGAGTGGGCCTAAAAATGGAAGGAGGTATGGGAGGAGGGTATGGAGAACACTGGAAAAATAGTTCGCATTTTCTCGCTCTTTGCGGCGCTTATCCAATCCCTCCTGGACCTTTCTCAGGTTGTCCTCGACTAAGCCAGTGGAGTTGGCATATACGCAGCACTCCTCTCCAAGGGCGGCACAGAGACCCCCTTCCTTAAGGAGGAGGAGGTCGAGGCCACGGCGGTTCTGGAGGACTACCTCAGAGAGAGAATTGAGAGAATTTTTTAGATGTTTTACAGCATTTTGAAGGTAGGTGATATCTTCGTCGATGGCCTGTCTGAGAGAGGAGAGGGCAGAGGACTGTGTGGCAAGGGCGGCGATCCCTGTGCCTGCCCCTGCAAGACCTAGAAGGGTAGCGACTGTTAGGACTGCGGTGACAGGTTCTCTCCTTTGTAAGTGGAGGGAGGTTTGTCTGCTCAGCACACGGCAGAAAAATTCGTGGTCAGAATGGTAAACGACTCGAGGAGCGAGAAGGATGAGCAGGCAAGTCTCATGGGTAGCATTGAGGGTGGCGACATTGAGGCAGGGGGTTAGCCCGGTGGAGGTGCAAAGCCATTGGGAGGTGTTAAGGGGGATTAAGAACTTGGCGGAAGCACTGGGAGAGGAGTAGTTAGAGCAAGCACTAAGGGAGGGGTGGGAACCTTGACGAGAATGAACACAGCGTCCTGTGGAGGAAACAGATTGAAAGGTTAGGGGGACGGAGGAAGTGTTCCAGTTGCACTCGGCTGGGTATACTGAAGTGGATTCGTTGAACGTGAAGTTAACGGCGACAGGCTCATAGATAGGAAGGGAGGGGGAGAGGCAGAGCCAACAGTTCTTGGTGAGGTTGGGGTGAGAAGTATTTAGAGATAAGTAGGATGCATAGATTAACGTGAGAAGGGGACTGGAATACTTGGTAGGGGGGGCCATGGCTGGGGAGCGATGGACGAGGGGGGGTGCCGCTGGAAGGGGGGGAGGCAGGGGGATTGAGGACTTTATTGGGGCCAACGGCGAGGGGTGGGGATTCAGGCATGGGCAGTAGTTTTCTGATGATGAGGAAGGCTTCCTCTTGCCAGCACTGGAGGGTCCAATTGGAGCATTGATGGGCTGAGTTGACAACGGCCGGGGAGATGAAGGGAAGCATGACGATGAGAGCAATGGGAAGAACGGAACTACCCGCGTGGCAGCGAATCATCTGTGGAGACAAAAGAGAGAGAGAAAACTACAAAGGAAACAGCGATGGGAAGGAGGCAAGTTAGGTAGGCAACTCGTTAGGAGGATCATTGGTGTCAGCGTTAGCGGAAGCCTCAGCGGTGTGGGGCTTGATGAGATGTCCTGGGACCCAGATGGGCTGCAGCTCTGATTCAGGGAAAATGCAGGCGAATCCCCGTCCTTGGGCTAAGAGAGGGGCAGGTCCATGCCATTGGGTGGTCTGCGGGTCACGCCAGAGGACAAGTGGTGCAGGGGTGGGCCGGAAGGTAGGCCCCCAGTGCATGTGGACCAGTGAAAAGCCTTGGGCATTGAAGGTCATCAGGTTGTGTCGGATCAGGGCCTCTGTGACGACGTCGCGAGGGCTGCGACGCGGCTGGTCGGCAGATGTCTTGAGAATGAGGGTTTTGAGAGACTGGTGAGCACGCTCTACTAGGCCTTGTCCCTACGGATTGTAGGGAATGCCGAAGTGATGGGTGATGTCGTAGAGCTTGAGGAATTCGGCAAAGGAGGCACTCCGGTAGGCAGGTCCGTTGTCTGTCTTGATGTCCCATGGAACGCCCATGAAAAGAATAGATTCTCTGAGCGCTTGGATGGCGTGCTTGGCCGTTTCTCCGGTGAGCGCAGTTGCGTAGCAGAGATGAGAGAAGGTGTCGATGGCTACGTGGAGGTATTTCCATCGGCCAAACTGGGGGACGTGAGTGACGTCTAGTTGCCATCTGGAATTGGGGCGGAGCCCACGAGGGTTAACTCCCTGCGGTTGGAGCGGCCCCAAGGGCAGCAATGGAGTGCACGTTCGGCATGTTTGCAGGTATGGATTGGGAGGTCTGGAAAGAGTTTGTGGAGGCCAGCTGCTGAGAAGTGAAATCTGGCGTGCAGCAGCTTGGCCTGATTGATGAGGTCTCCGACTGCGACGGTGGTCTCGGCTGGAAGCAGGTGAACGGCCTGATCAGCAAGGTGGTTGCCGTGGGCCAAGGGCCCGGGAAGGCCGGAATGGCTGTGGATGTGAGCGATGAACCAAGGCTGTTGGCGGTTCTCTATGAGCTCTTGAAGGTCCAGGAGAGCGACGTTGATGCTTTCACTCGCTGAGTTGTCGGGCGGAAAAAACGCAGAAAAGGCGATGACTTGGCAGACTTGTAGGCAGTAAAGGCTGTCTGTAAAGATGTTCAGTGGACAGTGGGGATGGGTTTGGAGTGCTAAGATGACAGCACGCAGTTCGGCCACTTGCACAGAGGATTGATGGAGGCGCACATGTGAACGTGGCTGGTGCTCGCCGGGTGCGAAGACCATGGCGGCAAACTTAGTCTTGGAGGCGTCTGTGAAGATGATGGTGGTGTCTGGAAGAGGCTTGCTGGACGGAAAAGGGAAATGGCCGGGGGCGGCGATTTCTAGCAGGGGAAGGCCCTGCAGTAACCGATGCTGTGGAAAGTGGTTATCGAAGTCCCCTCGGTAGAGTTCCATGAGCGCCTGCATATCTGAAGACTCCCACAGCAAGGTGGTAGTTTGTTGCACAGTCAGTGGCCACACGAGAGTGTTCGGCGGGTAGCCGTAGTGGTGGGTGGCCTGATCGACCAGGGCGGTAGCGAGCTGGACGAAGAGGGTGGTTTGCGGGCAGATCTTTCTGAGCTTGCTCTTTGCCATATGTACCCAGAGAAGGGGCCCATCCTGCCAGAGCAAGCCAGTGGGCGTGCCCCGTGTGGGGAGAACCAGTCCCAGCAATGTCTTATCGGGGTCATAGCACTGAAGTTGGCAGCGCTCGAGGGCCTGGTTGAGCTGTAGTAAAGCTCCCTTCACCTCTTCGGTGAGGTGGATTCTTTTGTTGGGGACCGATGAGAGCAGACCACCGGAGCACAGGAGCCGGAACAGAGGCTGGAGCTGCTGGGTGGTGATAGGAAGCGCTGGGCGCAGCCAGTTGACTTGACCACAAAGTTGCTGTAGCTCGTGGAGCGTGAGCACATCGGGGATCCTGATGCTGGGTGCTTGTGGTGCCACGGTGGAGGTGATGGAGAACCCCAAGAATTGATATGGTGGGTGGGTGGTCAGTTTTTGTGGATTGACCTTGAGGTTCAAGTCTTCCAGGTGGCTCAGTAGGTGGTCGAGCATGGTGCGCAATCCCGATTCGGAGGGATGCGCGACAAGCAGATCGTCCATATAGTGGATGATGTTGGCGTATTGCGTGAGCGGCTGGACGGCTTCCCGAACGTATAACTGACAGATGGCGGGGCTGTTCCGCATGCCTTGAGGTAACACGCACCACTGATATTGCTGAGCTGGTTCCCGATGGTTGGTTTGAGGGACCGTAAAGGCAAACTTTGGCCGATCGGCCGGGTGGAGCGGTATAGAGAAGAAACAGTCTTTGATGTCCAGGACAGCGACGAACCAATGCCGAGGGACGGCTGTGGGATGGGGCAGGCCAGGCTGTGGCGACCCCATTGGTTTGATGTGCTTGTTGATCTCTCGCAAATCCTGTAGCAGGTGAGGCTTGCCACTTTTCTTTTGAATGAAGAATATTGGTGTATTGTAGGGGCTGGTGGAGGGCTCGATGTGCCCAGCTCGCAGCTGTTCGCTTACCAGTCCCTTGAGAATGTCCAAGTTAGGGATTGAGAAAGGCCATTGTTCCACCCAGATGGGTTCCTCTGTATCCCACTGCAGAGGAACGGGTGCCGGAGGTTGAACGCGAACAATGGCCGAAGCTATTGGGGGGGGCAGCTGTGGCGGCGATGCGGTGAGAACGGCCCCCAATTGATGCAGGATGTCATGGCCCCAAAGCACTTGTGATATTTCCTTCAGGACGAGGGGGCAGAAGGTTCCTTGGTGACCCTCTGCGTCTCTCCAGGCGATGTCTTGGGCGACCTGCTGGGAGGGTGCTTGACCAGTGGCTCTGACTACTAGGGGCCCATCGGTGAGGGGAAGGTGGCCGGCCTGTTCGAGCGGGATGCAGGAGATTTCTGCACCTGTATCCAGCAACCCGGTGAGCCAGCAGCCCGAAACTTGAATGGAGAGAAGAGGTTTGGTGGAGGGTGCAATGGGAACGGACCAGAGCACCTTCAGGGGTGGGGAGGCTGAGTCGCTGTGGTCTCTTTGTTGCGGGGTTGAGGCTTGCCCCCACGGCCTTTTAAAGGCTTGCGAGTGACATTGAGGACGCGGCAGTCGCGGGCCCAATGGTACCCCTTTCCACATCGCGGGCACGGGGTAGAAGGCGGCCGGGGTGGATGGCTCATCTCAGGTGGGCCTGGATGAGGTCGCGACTTGTTGGGGCACTCGCGGGCGTAGTGACCAACCTCGCCGCAGCGAAAACACTCGGAGGCTGAAACAGCGGCAAGGATGGCTTGGGCCATGGCGGAGGCCTGGACGTTGACGCCGGAGCAGGCTAGGACCCAATCGTGGAGGGGTTTGTCCCTCAGCGGTCTGATGATTGCCTTGCATGTTGGGTTCGTGCCTTCCTGCAGGAGGTCCTTGATGAAGGATGTTTGGGCCTGCGTGCCGACTACCTTGCGCTCGGCAGTGGCCTGGACGCGCGCCATGAAATCGGTGAAGGGCTCCTCCAGCTTTTGAAAGAGCCGGGTAAGCAGCTCCGGGGCAGAGGCCGCGCAATTATGGAAAGCCCGAAGGGCGCACTCCCTCAGTTGGAGAAAGAAGCCTTGTGGGAGGCCCGCGTATCTCAGGGGCGCAGCATAATGCCCCAGTCCAAGGAACGCGTTGGGAGGGTAGGGGGTGCCGTTGCGGGCATTTTCGGCGATTTGCCTTTCGTTTTTGGCGGCGAAGTGTGCGCGCCAGTCAACAAACTGCCCCAGCGGGAGGGTGCCCCTAGCGAGAGAGATCCAATCGTATGGGAGGCAGCGAGCAACGGACATGCACTCGAGCAGGTCCTGCGCGTGGGGGCTGGCGAGCCCATCTCCTCGGATGGCGGCACGGAGGGCCTGCATATCTTTGGGCGAGAATGGGACCCACACTTGGGGATTAGCCGCAGAACGGTTGGGGTTTAGTGGGTAAAGATCAGCGAGCGGGGCGGTGGGAGGCTTCAGGAAGGACTCATCAGCGCGCGGGGAAGGATAGTCCCAGTGGGGGAGGGGCTGTGGCGGCGCATAAGATGGCGGCCGGTCACCCTCGTTATCTAGGTCATCGTCGGAAGATGGCGGACATGGCACTTCCGGTTCCGGGTTAGGCGGGTAGTGGTAAGATGGTGCCGAGACAGGAAGGGGAGGGTATAGAGATGGAGGCTCCTTCCGTGAAGAAGCAGGAAGGGGCGGGGAGTTGAGTTTCTTCCCCTTTTTCGAAGAAGAAGGAGGAAGTGCATCATCTCGGGCTGACTTCGCGCCATTTTGAGCCGACTTCCCCTTCTTCCGCGAAGAAGAAGGCAGAAGTTCGCCATCTTGATCAGAGTCAGAATCCGCCACACGTGGGGGGTCGAGCTCGAGCGCGGCCTCCAACTGGGCTGAGAGCGACTCTGTATCACTGTCCGCATGGGAATCGTGTTCGGCACAGGCACCGCTTCCGCGGGAGTCGCAAGGGTAAGTCTCAGCCGCGGGAGTGGGCACGCCCTGCAAGCAGGCGTGAATGGCCACAAGGGCAGGTAGAAGACCGGGAGGAAACGTTTTCCCCTCATGTTCCATGGTGGAGGTGACCCGGTCAATTAGTTTAGCGTAAGTCTGGGGGCTCCAGAGTGGGCAGGTAGTGAGCCAGGGATTGAACGGGAGGAGCAAGTCCCAGTAGCGCTGGAGCTGTCTGACGGAGACTTTGACTTGGTTAGTCTCCAAGAGGGCGGCCAGGGCCCGAACCTGCGGGACCTGCCGGGAGGAAAGCGAAGCACCCATGTCGGGTATTGGACGCCGCAGAGTCCCTACCTTGAGCAGAACATGGGGGGGTGTGTCAGAAGCGGGCCCCCACGTTGGGCGCCAATTGTGGGCAGCAGCGGGCCTCCGGGAGGGTCGGCGCGGTTGGCCGGGCGGGCTCTCCGGACGGGGGCTGCCTCGCGGTCGAAGGAGAGGAGGGGGTTCGGCACAAAGCCGTTGAGCCCTCGCTCTCTCTGCTCAGGCACGGGGGACGCACGGTGCAAGCAAGAACACCACAGAGACAAGGTCTAGGCACAAGTCTACTTTATTGTTGAAGGGGACATGGTTTTATAGGGTCTAGGGATACATAAAGGGACTTGATTGGTGCCGGCGGGTGCTGTTGCTTGCGTAGGCGGTTACTGGACAGTAAGCTGGCTAAGAGGTTAGGAGCAAGGGAGGGGAAGGGGAAAGTGTGGGCTGTCTAGATAACGGCTAGGCGGAAGATGGAGAAGGGGAGAAGGAGGGGCAGTGCCGGCTGCCAATACTGGGTGGGAAGGAGACGGGGACACCTAGATGCAAAAATACTTAACAAAATACTGGCTAATCGTATTCAACAACACATTAAATGAATTATACACCATGACCAAGTGGGATTCATTCCAGGTATGCAAGGATGGTTCAACATAAGAAAATCAATCAATGTAATACACCATATGAACAGATTGAAGGGAAAAAAATCACATGATTATATCTATGGATGCAGAAAAAGCATTTGACAAAATACAGCACACTTTCTTGATAAAAACACTCCAAAAGATTGGAATAGAAGGAAATTTTTTGAACATGATAAAGACTATATATGAAAAACCCACAGCCAACACTGTTTAAAATGGTGAAATCCTAAAATCCTTCCCTCTAAGATCAGGAAGAAGACAATGATGCCCACTCTCTCCCCTTCTTTTTAACATTGTCTTAGAAGTATTTGCTCGAGCATTGAGGCAAGAACCAGATATAAAAGGCATTCAAACTGGAAAGGAAGAAGTCAAAATTTCATTATTTGCAGATGACATGATCCTATACATAGAAAACCCTGAGAGGTCTACAACAAAACTTCTAGAACTTATAAATGAGTTTAGTAAAGTCACAGGTTATAAGATCAATGTGCAAGAATCAGTAGCATTGCTGTACACCAATAATGAGAAAGCTCAGGAGGAAATCAAGAAACAAATACCATTTACAATAGTCAATAAAAAAATCAAATACCTGGGAATAAATTTAACTAAACATGTAAAAAACTTATACACAGAGAACTACACAACACTCTTCAAGGAAATCAAAGAAGACCTAAATAAATGGAAGAATATTCCCTGTTCATGGATAGGAAGACTAAATATTATTAACATGTCTATCCTACCAAAACTGATCTACACATTCAATGCAATCCCAATAAAATCAACACAGCATTCTTTAAGGAAATAGAAAAACTAGCTATGAAATTTATTTGGAAAGGAAAGAGGCCCCGAATAGTCAAAGACATATTGAAAAAGAAAAATGAAATTGGAGGAACCACACTACCTGACTTCAAAACATACTACAAAGCTACAGTAGTGAAAACAGCATGGTATTGGCACAAGGAGAGACACACAGACCAGTGGAACTGAACTGAGAGTTCTGATATAGATCCTCATACATATAGTCATATAATATTTGAAAAAGCCACCAAACCCTCTCAACCGGGAGAGAATGGCCTATTCAACAAATGGTGCCTGGAGAACTGGATATCCATATGTAAAAGAATGAAGAGGATTACCATCTCACATCTTATACAAAAATCAACTCAAGATGGATCAAAGACCTAAATATAATAGCCAAGACCATAAAGACTTTGGAAAGCACTGTAGGGAAGCATATACAAGATCTTGTAATAGGAAATGGCTTCATGAACTTCACACCAAAAGCTTGAGCAGCAAAAGAACAAATAGGTAAATGGGACTTCCTCAAAATTAAAGCCTTCTGCACCTCAAAGGAGTTTGTGAAGAAAGTAAAAAGAGAGCCTACACAATGGGAGAAAATATTTGGTAATCATATATCAGATAGGGGACTTGTAACTTGCATATATAAAGAACACCTATATCTTGATAATAAAAAGACAAACAACCCACCCATTTAAAAAATGGGAAAAAGATTTAAACAGACACTTCTCCAAAGAAGAAATACAAATGGCTAAAAAGCACATGAAAAAATGCTCCAAATTTTTAGCTATCAGGGAAATGCAAATCAAAACTACAATGAGATACCGTCTTACTCCCATAAGATTGGCACCTATGAAAAAAAACAGAAGACTACAAATGCTGGGAGAGGATGTGGAGGAATGGGAACACTCATCAACTGCTGTTGGGAATGCAGAAGGATCCAACCATTCTGGAAGACAGTTTGGCGGTTTCTCAAAAAACTAACCATAGATTTGCCATATGACCCAGCTATTCTACTGCTGGTATATACCCAGTAGAACTGAAAACAAGGACACAAACCAGTATATGCACACCAATGTTCATAGCAGCATTGTTCACTATTGCCAAAAGTTGGAATCAACCCAAATGCCCATCAACAGATGAATGGATAAATAAAATGCAGTATATACATACAATGGAATACTACTCAGCTTTAAGAACAAATTACACTACAAACACATGTGATAACATGGATGAATCTTGAGAATCTTATGTTGAGTGAAGCAACCCAGGCATTGAAGGACAAATACTACATGACCTCAATGATATGAAATAAGTAAACCAAGCTGCCTCAGAGAACTAGAGACTGGATGATAGGCTTAGAGTAAATTGGGGGGTAGAGGAAGGATGTAAGCTGACATCTACATGGGTGAAATCTATGATAAGGTGGAGGTAAGTATGTGTACAAGGAAGGGATAAAATGGGCGCATAGGGTTACCTTTGGTGGGGCTTTGTGGGCTTGAGGGGGGCTAGGGATGGGAAAATGGGTAATATTGCCCAAGAAATTGGGGGGAGGGTGGGGCAACATATGAACATAGGAGATTGTAAGGTATTTCGTTGAGTATAATGCTGAGAAAACGTTTTCAAAAATATAATAAGGAAAGTTACCTGTTTTAAGATACTTAAAGGGGATAATCTGACACAGGACAGACTCCTAGGGAATATGTGAATGCTCATTTTGCCAGAGTGGATTATATCATTGGGTAGAGACCCGTATAATGAGAGTGAAGGTATACCCACATCCTGGGGAGGACTGATGCCATCAAATAGAGGGAACTGTATCTCTCAAGAGAAATGGTGGCTCCCAGGGCATTAGGGCAGTTGAGCATGTCAAGCCCTCAACACTGTTGCAAGTATCTGTGAACATGGCTCTTCAAAAAACGAAGATTGACTGTCACTGTGGGCCCTAAGGGGAGGGGGGAATAGGTATTGAATAGATGGAACCAATGTAACTGTGTGGGCAATAGAAGTGTTTCACAAGAGTACGCAAGGATGGATATAAGACATGTTAAATTACACCAAAAATATATAGGGGCTGATAGGCTAAAATGTAAATCATAATGTAAAACATAAGATAACTAAAAATTTAGAAAACTGTATTGTCTAAAATATAAACCACTATGTAAACACAAATGTTACCTTGTTTGAAAGCTATTGTCTCAATATCTGCACATCAGTTTCAGTAAATTTGGTATGAATATGTAAAAAGATTATTGCTGTGGAAGGGAAAAGGTTTTATGATGGATATGTGGGAGTACTGTATATTGTATATATGAATTACTATGATCTTAAACTCTTGTGAAGATAAGCTTAATAATTAGAAAAAAGAAAAGAAAAAGATAGGATGTAGAATTTTTCCAAATTAATATGTATTCTATATCTAACCTTTAAACTCATTGCTATATTCCATTTCACCATTAAGGGAACTTGGCAATGTATTGCGCTTCACTTTTAAGGACGTTTTGGATCACAGAGAGGTTCAACAATGGCAGCAGAGGAATACTGGTGTGGGATGTTATTGACAGGGGACACATGGTTGGCAGGGAGATCTACAGGGCATATATTCAGGGTACATAAAAATATTTGGATATTTTCATAGTGGAAACAATTAAAAACAACAACCGAGGGAGTGTTGAGTTCCTAGCCAGGGGAGCTCTATCACAGTCCCTAAAGGAACAGCAACAATCCCCCAAGTGCAATGTCAAAGACCAAAAAAGAATGAAGGTCCAACAATGAGCCCCTGATGCTAATGACTATGCTTGTGAGCCTGTGCACCTGAAATAAGAACAAGGCCTAGAGCAGCAGTATGCCTAAGAGTTACGTCCTGAGAGCCTCCATATTGCTCAAATGTGGCCAGTCTCGAAGCCAATCTCAGCATGTAAATTTATTGCCTTCCCCCCCAGCGTGGGACATGACTCCCGGGGATGAGCCTCCCTGGCGCCGAGGGATTATTACAAAGTACCAGCTGATGATGTAACTAGAAAATGACCTTGAATAAAAGGGTCAGCTCGGACCAGCAGAATATGTCTGTCTACATATAATAACAGGAGTAAAAATGCTTTTTGACCTGAAACAAGGGGGAAATGGAAAGGACAAATGAGTTTATATGGCTATGAGTCTCTAAAAAAGAGCCAGGAGGTTATCAGAGGGGTTGCCCTTATGCACACCTGAGCAGAGTCCCAGAGACAGATATAGTAGATACAACCCCGGGTACTGGTTCTTCTGAGGGCTACAGAGACCCACAGGTTATATGGTCTTGGGAGATGCAGTTCAGTGCTATGTCATTTGGCCCTTCTTTGGAGTTGGTGTTTCTTGTGATGGAGCTGGACTCATATGTGATCTCTTTTCACAAGCCTTTCCTGTTACTTTACCAGAATTGTAGTTGGTGCTAGGGTTTAATATATACCTAGGGGATCTGAATCTCTGGACTGACCATATGATAGCTAGGCCCTGAGCCTCAACAGACTTCAGCTCCTACACTCTGGTTTATTGGACTTACCTCACTCAGCTAACATGGAGTTGAACAAGGTCAACCACCACACCATGGAGGCAAGAGTGTATACAACTGAAAGCAGTAGGATTGCATCCAGCATCCATGTGGAATCTAAGCCCCCTCTTGACATAGTTGTGGAGTGGACACAACCAATCTAAGGTCCACAGGATGGAGGAATAGAATATGGATTAGAGTGGACTTACTGATATTCTATTCATGAACTATTGTGATTAGTAATCGAAGAAAATGTGGCATTGGTGTGGAGAAAGTGGCCATGGTGGCTGCAGGGTGTGGGAAATGGGAGGAAGAGATGAGATGTGGAGGCATTTTCGGGACTTGGATTTGTCCTGGTTGATGCTGCAGGGACAGTTACTGGGTATTGGATGGAACGTGGGAGAGTGTGCGCTATGATGTGGACCATTGACCATGAGGTGCAGCGATGCTGAGAGATGTACTCACCAAATGCAATGAATGTCTCTTGATGGTGGAGGAGAATGTTGCTATGGGGGGAGTAGTGAGGTGAGGGGGATGGGGGGTATATGGGGACCTCATTTTTTTAATGTAATTTTTTAAAAAGTGATTAAAGACAAAAAAATCCATAGCTAATATCCTCATTGATGAAATACTCAAAGTATTCCTCCTACAACCCACTAGAAGACAAAGATGCCCACTGTCACCACTGTTACTCGAATTTGAATGAGATTTTCTAGGTAGAGCACTTAAGCATGAAAAAAATTTAAGTTATCCACATCAGAAAGGAAGAAGTAAAATTTTCAGTATTTGAAGATACCATGATCCTATACTTAGAAAGTCCTGAAAAATCTACAACAAAGATACTAAAATAAATGACTTCAGCAAGTGGTGGGATTCAAGATCAATGTGCAAAAATAAATAATGTTTCTATACAATATTAATGAACAATTTGATGAGAAAATCAAGAAAACGTTTTTCCTTTATGACAGGCATGAAGAGAGTCAAATGTCTAGGAATAAATGTAAGCAAGGGGGTTCAAGACTTGGATAACTACAAAAAAGTGCATTAAGAAATCAAAATATGCCTAAATAAATGAAAGGCATGCCTTGTTCATGGAAGATATCAATTCTATCCAAATTGATTTACAGATTCAAAGCAGCCCCAACAAGAATTCCAACAGCCTATTTTGCAGAAATAGAAAAGACCCTGATCAAATTTACCTGGAAGGTTAAGGGCCAACAAATAACCAAAAACGTTTTCATAAAGAAGAACGAAATTGGAGGACTCACACTTTCTGTCTATAAAGAATATTTCAAAGCTACAGTGGTCAAAACAGCATCATACTGGGACAAAGAAAGCCGTATTGATTTATGGAATTGAACTGACAGTTCAGAAATAGAACCTCACATCTATAGTCAACTGATTTTTGACAAGGCTGCCAATTTTTCTCAACTGGGACAGAAGAGTCTCTTCAACAAATGGTGCTGGGAGGACTGGATATGCATATGCAAAAGAATGAAAGAAGACCCTATATCATGCATTATACAAAAGTTGAGTCAAAATGGATCAGTAACTGAAATATAAAACTTAAAAATCCTAGAAGAAAATGCAGGGAAACATATTTAAGATCTGGTGGTATGCAGTTATTTCTTAGACTTTACACCCAATGCACAAGCCATAACACATAAATGGGACCTACTAAATTGAAAAGACAGACTATGGAATGGTAGAAAAAAATTGGAAACTTCATATCCAATAAGGGTTTAATATTAATAATAGATAAATCTTTCAACTAAACAAAATACACCCTAATTAAAAATGGGCAAAAGACGTGTATAGACACATTTCCAAAAAGGAAATACAGATGGACAAAAGCACATGAGAAGATGCTCAACATCACTAGCTATTAGGGAAATGCAACAAAAAACCACAATGCAATATCATTTTACACTACGAGAATGGCCAGTCTTAAGAAAAAATAAAAACAACAAACAAAAACCCAGAAACTAGAAGTGTTAGCATATGGACAAACAGGAACAATTATTCACTGCTGGTAGAAATGTGAAATAATACAGCCTCTGTGGAAGACAGTTCAGCATTTCCTTGGGAAGCTTTGCATAGAAATGCCATAAGATCCAGCTACTAGGTATATACTCAGAAGAACTGAAAAGAGTGAATGAAGTGAATAAACTTGTGCACCTCGATTTTCATAGTGGCAATATTCACAATTGCCCAAGGAGGAAAATGGCAGAAGTGTCAATTAACCAGTGACTGGATAAACAAAATGTGTTCTACTAATCAGAAGGAATATTATTCAGCTGTAAGAGAGAATGAAGACCTGATACATACTGCAACATGAATGAATCTTGAGGACATATATAATTTCATTAATATGAACTAATTAAAAGGAGCAAACTCATGGAGTTAAATTTTATAATATAGGTTACCAAGAGATAAACTAAGGGTAGAGAATGCAAAACTGATGCTTAAAATTGTGGTAATGAATGACAAGTATGTGATTGCACTGAAAGCCATGTATTGTACACTTTGAATGGCTTGCATGGTGTGTGAATAAGGCTGATTAAAAAAATTTTTTTTTGCTACAACCTGCATGAAGTATGAAACACCACGCTCAGTGAAATAACCAGACAAAAAAGAAGAAATACTGAATGATTTCTCTTATATGGAATACTTAAAAGAAGTAAATTCATTGACACGGAAATCAGAAGAGTGTTGAAGGGGGTCAGGGAAATGGGGAGCTATGGCTTAATGGGTAGGAGTTTTTTGGGGAATGATAAAATGTTCTGGAAATAGTGGTAAAATTTATACAAAATTGTCAGTGTACTTAAATGAAGCAGAATTTTACACTTAAGTGGGTTAAAATGATTTTTATATTATGTATATTTTACCACAATAAAATAAAAATGAGAGAACACAACATCGAAGTCTTAGAAGCCAGAAATCAGGGTGAAGAGGAAGAAAAAAGAAAGGACATAGCCATGTGACTAGAAAGCAGTGCTGACTCCAGAGACACAACGTGGCAGACTGACAGAGGGTGGGGGAGAGGGGGCATGTTCACAGGAGATCCAGGCAAAACCAAGTCGGGGAGCAAGGCACACCCTGTGCCCACGCCCTATCGGCAGGGGCAGTGCCTCCCCATCTCGGATTCCAATAAGGATGTGTGCCAAAATTGCCACCACCTCACGCTCCTGGGAAAACTGAGGCAAGCTGCCAACACTGGGATCCCGAAAAGTTGTGGGAATAAGGACCCCAAATTGCACTTCTAAATCACAAGGTTTTCAGACAGGGACAAAACCTAAAATTGTCCATGGTGGTGGTGCTCCATCATGATTCACAGTTCACCAGGTGACAGGTGTCTGCCAAGATATGTAGCCGTAATAAAAGAATACCAATATTTAAAGTGATTTACCTCTTTTTTCTTGGCTTAAACAAAAGGAATTACCTCCCAGGCACCCTGTCCCAAGTGGTGAGCCTCCCAGCTGGTGAGCTCCCCCTGGCTTGAACCAAGAAAAAGAGAGTGAGGGCAAGGGTGGTGGTAGGAAGGCGATGCAGCCCCTAGAGTGTCCAGCTACTGGTCTGTTGGACTAGAGGCCAAGGGGGCAGGGCCCTGAGCACCCTGCCACGCAGGCTACACGAGGCACCGCCCCTTGGCTTGTGACACCCCACCGGGTCAGGCAGACTCCCGTGTGTGTGTGTGCCCCAGGCCCTCTCTGGGGCCCAGCCCACCCCCAACTAGTCAGGGCCGCCTGCCCCTGCCGGCCTTCCCGAGGGCAGCAGGCCACCCTGCCAGCCTTTCCTCTGGACCGGCTGGTCGCCCAGGTCTGCCAGGCCTGCCCATCCAGGACTTGCCTGCACAGACCAGGTCAGGGTGAAGAGGCCGCTCCAGGCCTTGGTCTCCTCGCAGCTCTAGCTCTCTCCTCCAACAATCCCTGCCTGGGCTGGAACCTGCAGAACCTCCAGCTGCTGCACCCCGCCCACCCATTGTCCTCCCGCCTAGCGCCTAGCGCCCCTGGAACTCCAGCAGCACCTGACCCTTGCCAGGCTCCGTCCTAGGTCTTGGGAGCCACGCTGGGAACCTGCCACACTGAAAGCGGATGGCCACTGCACCTGGCGGTGCCGGAGCCACTGGCGCTAAGGCCACTGGCCAGCCTCAGCGCCCTCACACAACACACTGTGCACGGGGGACAGCAGTGCAACTCAGCAGTGGGGCCAGATCTGGCTCAGATCCCGGTCCCCCATGAAGGGAAACCCCAACCAGAGGCCAAGATAGAGACTGGCAGGTCCTGGGCTTGGAGGCAGGCCTTCTGGAGGCGTCATCGCTAGGGAGGAGGGGACTGGGAGGTTGGAAATGGGGTCAGCCTAGGACCGCCAGATGGCGCGGAGTCTGGGAGGAGACGCTGGGCTCTGGAGCCTGGAAGGGATTTCCCAAACCAGCGCAGCAGTGCGTGGGGACTCCACGAACCCCTCCCAGAGTTTGCTGTCTGGGCAGGCTTCCTCCCAAAGGCCTTGAGGCAGGAGGTTGGCGGTGGGGTTAGAGGCAGATGCTGACCCCGACAACCCTTGCCGGCCCCATCCCACCCCTGCCCACCCGAGGCCATAGTAACAATGGATTCTGACCTGGGGTGTCACAGAATCCCTGAAGATCTGCCAGAGGGAGAGGGGAAGAGGTTCCTCGCTTTTCCCAAGGCTTCAAAAAAAACCTGGAGGCACTTCCTACCCTTCATGTTTCCTTCTGATGGGAAATGTCTCGTGGGGCCATAACTATCAATAGTTTTGTTCAGCAGGGAGCCTCTGCAAACCTGCCCATGCTAGGCCTGGGGAACTCCCTGCTCTGTTTCAGTCTCCACCCACACAAGAAAGCAGGCCACTCAGTCCTCTCAACTCTTCTCTGGAAAAGTTCCCAGCACATGGCAGATCTGGGGTGGGACGTCCAGAGGAGCAGCCAGATGGGGTGGAGACCAAGTCCTTGGACCTTGGCTCTCAGCTAGCTAGTGGCTTCAAGGTGGACAACAGAGAGAGCTTGTGTTGGGGAGGCCAAGGTGATCTGGGAGCTCAGGCTTGAGCTGGGCCCTCAGAGGGAGGCCCTGGTCTAGGGCCAGGTACCAGCCGAGGTAGCCTGGGATGTACCCTTGCTGCCACCGGAGGTCTCAAGAGTCTTACACTCTGAATCCTGCTGGCCTGTGCAGTAAGGATGGGCTCCAGGCATGTGTCTGTCTGTTTTGCTTCTGGAAATGTTTATTCTCCTTCTACTGTGGTAGGGCCCTGGAAATGCTGCAAGTGCCCAGTGGTTTCTTGAGAGCAGTGGTCATGAACATGCCCAAGGGGGTCTGAGGCATGGGTGGTAGGTCTTATCCCCTGTGCAAGAGGAGAAAACGAGAGACAAGCAGCTGGAGAAAGCCTATAGCACCTGGTATTCCCTGGGAGTTTCCCATCTGAGGACTAACCATGTTTGACCCTGATGAGCTCCTGAGATCTGGCAATTTCTGCTGTGTTCAGGGTTTTATGACCATAGATAATGGCTGCTGCAGCAGGGAGCCTCAAGGGCCAACCTTACCCTGTGCCATCTGCAGAGACTGGCCCAGCTGTTGGAGTTTCATGTCCCTAGAGCTTGGCGGAGGGTTACCTGTCACTGCTTGGCATCACCAGGCACCCAGGCACACTTACTGCTGTTGTACATCTCCTTCCTGGCTCGCACACACAGACTGCACAAAGGGCAGCAGCTGGAAGGCAGGCAGTGAGTTGTCATGGCTGGTAGTGCCTGGCTATCAGTCTTGTGGACCGGAGGCTGAGGGCTTCCCAGGATCCTGGGCATTCCATCAAGAGCTTCTAATGAGGTGTGCTTCTGCTTGGCTTCCAACATCACATCCAATGAGGCATGCTCAGGCAGTATGTGCTGTCTCATGCCACCCTGCCTGTTTCAGTACCTGAAAGACCCCACCCCTACTGAACCACCAGGGACACCCCATTTCCCAGTCAATGCTTGCCCCACATGCCTTCCTGTGATGACCAATTTGTCACCAATGTGCTGTGGCACAGCTCTGCCAAAGGGGCAAATGGAGCTTGTCAGTCCCATGGAAGTACATGTCTCAGAAACTTGTCCCTAGACAGATGGGCATCTGTGGCAAAAAAAAAAAAAAAAAAAAAAAAAAAGTGAGTGTACCAGCACATGGGTTTTTAGACATGGAAACTATCCAAGGTGGCCACTAAATAGGCTTTACCTTTTCCATCAACAGTTTTCACCCTATTACTGAGAGTTGGTGCAGACTGAGAATTTAACCATTCCTGTGTCCTCTGTGACTCTTAGGTCAGAGGGCCCATTGTCATGTGGGTATTCAGTAATACTAATAAAGTAATAAAGTCAGACAGATTGAACAAAGCAGTGTCATTAAATGGAAATGGTACATCCAAGAGCAAACCTCAGAAGGACTGCAGGGAGTTACCTGGCTCTATGAACAAAATTACATTTTGTTAAAGTGTCCAGGTAAATGGGCCAGCGAAGCTGAGAGTATGTCTTGGTTTAAAGATCAGATGGCCAAACTCATAGCTCATGGCATCCATTGGGCTACTATGATGATCTGTCCCAAGAATGGCACCTACTGAGAGCAGATGAGGGTGTTCTGTCTAATAGTTTGTACACTATGTGGTGGTGATGACTGTGCAGGCAAGTCACAACTTTCTGCTACATATTTACAGATTCATGGGCTCTTGCAAACTGCCTATCCATCTGGTCCAGGATGGCAAATCAATGAATGGATTATAAGAAACTCCTCCATGTGTGCATAAGAGCTATGGCAACAGCTTGTGATCTTGAGAGATCAATTTGTCACCATTGCTGATACCTATTGCAAAGACATTTTAAAGCCCAATATGAAAGGAATTTCCATGCCGATGAACAATGTACTCAACAAGTTGCTCTGATTGCCCCCTGGATTCACCACAAAATAGGACACAGAAGCCCAACTCAGATACAAGGATGGACAAATCATGAGGACTTCCTCTAGGAGAGGCCAAGGCCAAAGACTCAGAACTGTCATGTGACCCATGTCTATGCCTTTAGACCATAAAGCATGGTGTGGAAGGCCATTTTAGCTGGGGTCAAGGACCAGCATGAGAGTGGCAACTTGACCACTTAGATGGCTTACCATTAGTCAAGGGTTCCAGTGGAGTTTCACCATTTTAGGAACATAATATAGACATGGGATAGCAATTCACTTTCCTCATATGGATGCCACAACCAGCACTGGAAAACACTAGACCATGTGATTAGATATGCAAGACTCCAATCACATCAATATATCTCATTTACATCAAATGTTGCCTAGCAATTGTTGTGCTCCCATTGCATCATAATGGCCATTCATGTTCCCTATGGCCTTCAAGAATGGGGCAACAGAATATTGAATGGGTAACTCAAGTAAAAACTACACAAAGGCCATCTGGAAGAAGAACTTATTGGGTGGAAGCCCTGTGTAATTAGATATTTGGACATTGAACACTGCATTCTAGTGGAAGAGAAACAACCCTGCAACCTATGTTGAGAAATAACTGAGCTCTGAGGGGTTGCAGGTCCAGGCAGTTGCCTGATTAGTCTACAGCTTTGTAAAGGAATCCCAACCTCATCATACCCAATTGAGAACACAATCCCTGGGGCTGATTTGTCATCTGGGCCACAGTGATGTTACTCTAAGTTCCCCTAATCCCACTCTGGAGTTAAGGAAGTTGTCTCTGTCCTGTAGAACTCCATGGAAACATGGCCACAGCACTTGGTTCCTCTGGTGACACATGTAACTTCTGACCTCTCAGCACATGTGGAAGAACTCACTGACTCTATCAAAGTGGCCCAGGATATGACTTACCTCCCCAGATTGGATGATCAGTCCTGGAAGGACTAGGATAAATAACAAGACGTAATGAGTCCCTGCATACACTGTGGCTTGAGGTCTCTGACAGGCTGAATGGCTATACTTGGCAATCCTTACCTCAAGTTATTGGGCAAGGACATCTTGATCCCCAGGAGGCAAGGAAGGAGGTGTTAAATAATATTGTCTTTTTCTCTCCCCACATTATCTCACAGTGATGGACAATCCCGTCATCCAATGGCCCCAATGATACCAGCTTTTCCTGGAGTCAACAATCTAAGCAAATCTCTTGGCTCTATCAGCATTTGGGCATCACTCTACATTCATTGCAGCCAAACAGTCAACATGGTGGACCACACTGGCCTACTGGATGTATGAACTACTGTCTCAAGGAAACTACTCTATAGACAAGTAGAATAGAATCCACTGGTGATGAGAGATTACTTTTTTATTTTCATGAAATACATCTAGCTTCATTTTGATCCAACACACAGGCTCTTTCCATCCACAAAATATTATGGAGTACCAAATAAAGTTTTGGAAATAATGGTTTAAATTAATGCATTTTTTCAAAAAGTGCAGGACATTTAATATATTAGTGTATATTACAAATACCCAAAATAGAGAATCTAGTATGCAGTTAACTGCAAAATATTTTTTCCAAAATCATTATTTTAAGTGGACCATATATCAGGATTCATTTCAGCAGGACACATTTCAGATGGTTTTGTGGTATTATGATAGATACAAATAAGAACAAGTACATTCAAACTATGGCTTTAAGAAAATTATGTATCTCATAATTTAGCACCATGGAAACTAGAAAATAAAGGCAAAACCAAAAAATAAGCAACAAATTTGGATACTCTGGCTGAAATTAACTTATGAAGGCCACTTAATAAATAATGAATTCAGAGTAAACAATTATTCTGTTTGGTCAGGAGAAAACACCCTAAAATTTTATAATTTTTTAATTTTTTAATTTTTAAAGAAGTTTACAAAAATGTTACATCAAAAATATAAGGGATTCCTGAATACACCACCCCCTCACCCTCTTTCCCCTATTAACATCTTTCATTAGTGTGGTACATTTGCTACAATTGATGAACACATATTGAAGCACTGCTAGTTTGGTCTATGTTTTACGTTATAGTTCACACTACACCACATAACTTTTATTGGTTTTGATAAAATGTATAATGGCCTGTATCTGTCCTTGCAATGTCATGCAGTACAATTCCAAGGTTCCAAAAAAAAAAAAAAAAGGCCCATGTTACACCTATTCTCCCTTCTTAACTACAGAACCTCTGGTGGTCACTGCCTTTATATTAATGATACAAGCTCTTCCATTGCTAGAAAGATAGTAAATCTGCCTTAGTCCATTGTTGAATGCCCCCCTCCCTTATGTTTCTTCATTCCTCAGTCATGAGGAGTTGGGAGGGTGATGCTCACTCTGTTTCTGATTGAGTTTACATCCCATGGGGTAGATGGATGGAACTAAATTTTTTGCCATTGTAGATACTCTCTGATTTCTGGGATGGGCACTGTCCATCATCATCCTTTTGTTAGTTACTTTTTTTTTCTTCAAGATTAATTTTTCTCCCCTCTCCTCCCACCCCAGTTGTCTGTTCTCTGTGTCTATGTGCTGCATCTTTTTCTTTGTCTGCTTCTGTTGTTGTCAGTGGCACAGGAATCTGTTTCTTTCTGTTGTGTCATCTTCTTGTGTCAGTTCTCTGTGTGTGCGGCACCATTCCTGGGCAGGCTGCACTTTCTTTCATGCTGGGCGGCTCTCCTTACAGGGCACACTCCTTGCACGTGGGGCTCCCCTACGTGGGGAACACCCCTGTGTGGCACGCACTCCTTGCGTGCATCAGTGCACATGGGCCAGCTCCACATGGGTCAAGGAGGTCTGGGGTTTGAACTGCAGACCTCCCGTGTGGTAGACAGATGCCCCAAACACTTTGCCAAGTCTGCCACCTTGTTAGTTACTTTAGGTGAGTCCAGTGAACTGGACAGTAGGTGTTGCCACTCTGCCAGCATACAACATGTCTTAGTATCCTCCTGGCACCTCTATATTGGGTCACATGGAAAGCAGAGCCATAGATTTTATAGACCACTTATTTCCCAGACACATCCCACCAATGCTCTTGCAAAAGGCCACTTCTAGTATACTATCAGAACTTGGTCCAAATGGAAAAGATTACCAAGAGTTCTCAGGTCCTCCTGAGGCTAGAAAACCTCATCATAGCCTGGGTCCTGGGTAACAATACCCACTGGAAGTGCCTACTGACAGGGTAAATTCATTATGGTGCTTCTGAAGGTCCCCTTGAAAAGACACATTTGCATGAGGGGGTGACAGAGGTTCCCATCAACAGTGATGCAGATGTAAAACCAGACAAAGGCTCTTGCCTCCCTGACCTGGCTTCCTGAGGACACCAGATGTTCAGGGCTTGTTCACTTATGCATCAGCCAACAGTAAGCTGTCTGCCATTATATCGCTTATAACAATGATGAGAAGACATTCTTTAGTTTTCTATTTAGGGTAAACATTTAGTATTTCAATATTACATAAAATATGAGGTGTAGGGGTGAGAAAAATACCTCTAGCTGCCCACATTATAGTAGGAAATTATTCAGCAGCCTTTTAACATTATGGATGAAATTATCTGTAAGGTTTCCATATATGCATGTTCTGGATCTTGATTTTCCAATAAATAATGTCAAGGACAGAATATCCAAAAGTGGATCACCATAATGACATTGCCTATGGTCTCTGTAGATTTAGGAATCAATGAATTGTTAGATTTTGAACAAGATGATCCTTTCCATGGGTTCTGGCTGGACTAATACTACTGTGCCATCAGGAAGGGACAATGAAAACTATATGAACCTCTACTTTTTAAGTGAACCACTATGTGCAAGACCCTCTCCCCACTGTTAAAGATTCTAGTCAATCAGATGGAGTATTGTTTTCTCTAAAAACAGAAGCAAAGCAAAGTCTTCCATTTGTTCCCTTCAAACATGTAATAACTGACCCAAAAAAATGCCCATGACTGACTCATAAGAGGCAACTACAGACCAATGTTGATTTCTCCTAGAAGGCTTTCAAATCACAGATTTTACACATTTTCCTATCCCCAAACTTATATAACATTTCCACAACTGATATCCATAACTCAGCCCTCAGATACCCAATTATTTATCCAAGCCCCTCAAACACTATCACTCACAGAAACTGAACTTTGCAACAGAGATGACATCCATACGCATTTTCTCCAGTATTAATTTCCTTGATCAACTGAAGTAGTATGGATGACTACAGGAACGTCCACTTGATTACAAACATAATGTCTGTTCAATGTTGAGTTCGCAGTACCTCTAAAGATTAAATGTATAAGTGAAGTCTCTTCCATATCCAAAACCTTTATAGTGTGAATTCTCCCATCTCATCTAAGGTGAGAATATGGACTGATGGTTTTCTCACAATTGATGACATTTGTAGTGATACTGTCTAGTTCAAGTAATCTCACACTAAGGATAGAACAATTAAGGTTTTCTTATATAGATGATATTCTTATGGTTTCTTACCAATGTGCATTCTCTCATGTTGCCTAAGAGTAGAACCACGAGTGAATGCTTTCCCACACAGATGACATTCATGGGGTTTCTCTCCAGTGTGACTTCTCTCATGTTCTGTAAGCCGAGAATATCGACTGTAAGCCTTCCCACATTGGTGACATTCATGGGGTTTCTCTCCAGTGTGAGTTCTTTCATGTTGTCTAAGATGAGAATTTCGACTGAAAGCTTTCCCACATAGATAACATTCATGGGGTTTCTCTCCAGTGTGAGTTCTCTTATGCTTTTTAAGATTAGAACTTAGACTGAAAGTTTTACCACATAGATGGCATTCATGGGGTTTCTCTCCAGTGTGAGTTCTCTCATGTAGTTTAAGGGAAGAGCAATAAAAGAAGGTTTTCCCACAAAGATGGCATTTATAATGTTTTTCTCCAGTATGAGTTCTTGCATGTCGTTTAAGAATAGAAATTTGACTGAAAGCTTTCCCACACTGATGACATTCATAGGGTTTCTCTCCAGTATGAGTTCTCTCATGTTGTCTCAGATGAGAATATCGATGGAATGCTTTCCCACACTGATGACATTCATGAGTCTTCTCTCCAGTGTGAGTTCTCTTGTGCTTCTGAAGATTAGAACTTTGGTTGAAAGCTTTCCCACATAGATGACATTCATAGGGTTTTTCTCCTGTGTGAGTTCTCTCATGTTCTCTAAGATGGGAATATCGATTGAAGGCCTTACCACACTGTGGACATTCATGGGGTTTCTCTCCAGTGTGAGTTCTCTCATGTCGTCTAAGATGAGAATTTCGACTGAAAGCCTTCCCACATTGATGACATTCATGGAGTATCTCACCAATGTGACTTCCAATGTATTGTCTGATGCCAGAGTGTTTCATTAAGGCATTAGCACTTTGGCAGTATTCATATGATTTACTTCTAGTGTGAATATGCTCAACTTGACTAAGAGATGAATGGTTGTTGAGGACTTTTCCAAGTGATTTGTCGACATATGGTTTCTCTGTCAGGTGAACTGATGTATGTGAAGCCACTGTGCATCTGTGAGTAGAACTATCTTGCAGATAATTACATTTAAAGGAATTCTTGTGAGTGCAGGATCTCTGCTGCGGGAAAGTAGATGAGAGACTCTGAAATATTGGAACATATTCATGAATTTCCACATTTTACTAGGTATGAGTTCTAGACTGATCCTCCTGTCATAATCTCCCATTCAGACAAGTTAGTTTCATGTACACATTACTCTCCTCCATGCACAGATATTTCCTATTATGGTAATTCAATTACAGACCAATCTGATCAATTTGAACTCCATGATGTTTCCAAGATTATCTATGTGAACCATATTTAACGAACTCACCTTAGAGTTTGGAGTTCAGATTATTTTTTCTCTAAATTCAAATTATCATAGATATTTAACTGGATTAGCATTTAATCCCAATATGCATTATGGTTATGCAATGTACTGAATTCCTAATTTATTCCACTCCGTGGTATTTATTTGGAAAACTAGCATTCACACAATGAAGCTTACCAATGATATGATGGTTGACGCATGTTTCCTACAGACAGCTTGGGTGACTATCACTTCTTGTTTTTTAAAGGCACCTTTTCTGCCTGTAAGAATTACAAAAAAAATCACAATAAATTCTTACAGTAGCATTACAGGAATGAAAATATTGGAAAGGTCCAAATATCCCTGTTACTATGTGGCAAGCATTCATATTTTGCTGGGAAGAATATCAAATGAATATTCTTGGCAGAAGAAAAAATTATAGGACATTACAGTCATGAAAGAGTTTCAAGATTGAAATATAAGAAATATGAAAAAAATCTGGCAAGACAAGAATGTAAAAAGACAGAAAATCTTCAAAGACTGGGAACATACCCAATGTCGAAAAGATTTTCAGTATTGAAATATGAGACAAAGAAAAAGAAGTTGGGATGTCAGGGAGGTAAAAAATAGGGAGAAGCTTCCAAAAGTAGGATCTTAACAGAGAGCATTATGTATTCCAAAAGCAAATGAGTATTCCTTTCCTAAAGTCAAAGACACTTGAATCAATCTTGGGAAGCGTATGGAATAATGATCACACATGATGAAAATTCATCTAATATCCTCACCTACATTTCAGAAATGATAACTTACTTAAGGAAACCTGAAGTTGATATTTTCAAGCATCTTCTAATTATTTGAAAATGCCTCTTTCTACAGCTGCACAAGTTCTTAGAACTAACCTGGACTCTGGTTTTGTGGAAATCCTATTACTTCTCTCCACACTTCTTCTCCTTGTTCCAAATGAGAAAGCACATCTGATTTGCAGAGCCCATGTCCTGTTTGTAGGAAAAATGCCCCTGGATTTTAGGTTGTATTAACAACAGTGCTTTACCACCAAGTCCATATAAGGACAGCAAAGAGTAAGTTAAACATTGAAAGTCCATGTCAGACTAGCAAAGAATAAGTTAAGCATTGAAGGTCAGCAATGCAACAGTACCTTCAAAATAAAACATTGACAATAGCTCAACAGGAAAGATGTAAAACTTGACCATGTGCCCATTTCAGTGGACCCACTTTTATTTGTTGCCCATGCCAAGTTCAGGGAGAGTCTACAGAATCCTCTAAATTCTAAATGGGGAAAAATTCTATGTTTCCACTGTTTACACTATGCTTTATTATGTTCAAATATAATCCAATAAACATAACTTCATCAGAATTATCTCAATTTTATCTGGAAAAGTATATATGTGATATTTTCATAGTGTGTTCTGAAACCTCAGCATAGCCCTTGGAGTATAATATTTATTTCAAATAATCACTCATTTATCCATTCAAAAATTAATCATTAAGTTGCCAACATTGCCCTGAGTATTGGAAATTGAGATTCAAGAAAGACATTAAGTTGTCTTCAAGAAACTTAAATTCTATTGGGGTGAAATACATGTAAGAAAAATGTAAGGAAACAAATTAGAGAAGTTGATCGAGACACTTGAAGAAATAAATGAAAGGTGATTTACTATATATACACAGTTAGAAAGTAGATAGATAGAAGATAGAAATAGATGATACATTTTGATGACTCACCAACTGAGACAAGATGATTGATAATCTCCAGCATAACTTCTCTGAAAAGTTTTCTTTGGGATGAGTCTAGCAGGGCCCACTCTTCCTGGGTGAAGTCTACAGCCGCATCTTTGAAGGTCACTAACTCCTAAAAGATCACAGAAATTTTTGTTCATGTGGGAAACGTTACCAATGACCTGCATGTGAGGATATAAATGACAGCACTGAGGAAGCAGAAATTGTATAATTGAGCTCGAAATGTGTTTGGAGTTCTAGTCAGATCACTGTTAGGGTTGAACTGCAACTTGCCTTAAAGACACATTCACAAACACGTATAAATTCTGAATACATAACACAGGAATATCACATGACATGAAGTATGAAATATATCTGGAAATTTCCCAATAAATTTTTTAAAATTTTGACTTCCTGATGCTGATTGTAAAACTTGCTTTCAAACATCACAAAACACTTTTCCATCTATTTCAAGTAAGTCCACAGACTTATCTGAAGGCAAGCTACATTCATGGTATGTCATTTTTAAATAATGTGTATGGTTAGGTTATTCACTAAAAAGGTTGGGCACATATTCATCCCATTTATAAAATCATTTGATAATACGTTATGCATTTTCACACATTCAATCAGCTAATGTGTGAACTGATTTCTAGCTGCAGTCATTCAAAGACCTATTATGCATTAAAATGACAGGGACTTTGAGGACATATCCAGAATTCTGTAGAACTGAAAGGTTTCATACAGAACACAGGATCAGTAGGTGCTGCCTCCATCAACTCTACATAACTAGGTGTCCATTATCATATAGAAGAATATATCATTCCAGATCTCAAGCCTGGGACCACTGAGAACGTTTTAATGAAAGATGGCCCTAGACTATTTGTGGTAGGATAGTCCCATTCCCAACTACTCTAGGGTCTAGAAACACAAGTTTTAATTTTCTCTTGTATCTTCATCTCATCTGTCTGATAAAGAGTAAAAGAAGCCCATTAATTGCTCTTGGTCTCTCCAAATCTTCAGAAAGTTTCACAGAAACATTTTTTTCCCCCTACCTATTATATACTTCCTGACTGCACAGCCATATTTAATGAAAAATACTCCCTATACATTATATCCATTTATAAAATTAAAATAACGTTGATTTACAAACTTTGAAATTGGACGATTGGGAACAACTCTAAGTAAAATTATAGCTTTTTAAAAAATATTTCAAAACGTGAAAACAAATTCCAATAAAATATTAAGAAAGTTAAAATTGGGGAAAATATATTAATTATTTTTCATTTCCTTTTATTTATCTTTTGTGCTTCTGGCAACAATGCAAAGCCCTACACCCCTGCATTTGTAACAGCAAACTGATTGTACCTGCTAAAACTTCAGCTGCCCTTCTAACTTTAATACTTTATTCTTACCTCTATGACCTCTGTTCACTGCATGCTTAGCCAATTATAGCTACTAACATGATCCATGAGTGCATTATTTCTCCAATGATGCCATGGCTTCAGTGAGAAAAATAAATATCTCTCATGACTTCAGAGAATACATAGACTTAATGGAGGCCAGGACAAACTACTGCAATGTTAGAAAGGAGATTACTTAGTGATGAGTCCCTAATTTACCATAACTATTATAGAGTTTTGTAGGAATTTAAGTGAAGCTGAGATTCTTGAATAAACCCTGAATACAATAGGAATATTCATGCCAAGAGGAGAAACATGACCATCTGCTGGTAACAGAAGTACAATTTTAGTTAAAGAAGAATTCCTTACTCACCCGTGGTTGCATTGTCAATTGCTCAGGTGACAACTGTCTTATACTTGGTTTTCACTCACAACCAGAGAAGTATGATATGAGCAAAGCTAAGAATGGAGAAAGAAACCTTAAGACTCAAATCTTCATCAAAATTTTCAGACCCACCTGTCAGGAATCCCAAACCCTTCCCTTGGGAGTAAACCCAGCCCAATCAACAGGAATCTGAAGTGTACTCCAAGAGAAAGAATGGGAGGAGTCTCCTCTCCTAGGATCAAGGGGTTGGAGGTCTTGGTTTCTCTGACTGATAAAGAAGACACCTTCATTGTACAGATAAGAACTTGACAATCACTGAATTGTATTTATTTAATAGCCCATGATGTTGAGGCTTTTGATTCCATCCCTGATTCTAAAGCATAAGAATTCCTGACCCATATCACATCTGGGATTAAGTCTCAACTACCAGATAAAGCAGTCTGAAATTTCTTAGATATAATTATTCTTGGTTTATGTAAATTTAAATTGGTTCTCCAATATCCATTCCCTGTTTTCTGGACCCTCATTCCTTTCCTACTTACCCTGAAGCTGACCTTTGGGAAACACTGTCCTTGGTTCTTCAACACATGATACCTAACAATGTAACTCCTTCAACACTGAGTTCTAATTCTTACCCCAATGGATTTGGACATGAACCAAGAAACTTAAGTATATATTTTATAGGATTCATCAATACAAGGTCTTGAACAATTGGGAGGGATCAATGTCTCCCATGGTGCAAACCTACTCATAAAAATCCCCTGCTTCAAAAATAGAAAATGTATATTGTTCATAACATCATTGTCAAGTCTCACAGTCCTTATAGGATTAGGAGGCTCAAAGCTCAGAAGACATAGAATAAATGAATTTGGGAGAAAATCTATATGAACCATCGATATCTTAGTGAAGTGGTAGCTGATAGCTTGTCCTCTATTAATCATCATCAGTCACACCATCCCCACATTATAATATTTATGTAAGGTAAATGAAATGTATATTGTAAATTCTGTTCTAAAATATCATCAATGATTACATGCATTTCATGGACAAATAATGAGAAGATATCATGAAGAGAGATAGGATTAATTCAGCCACTCATATCTTAGGAAAAATGGTTGTAATCAATGTGCTTAGAGTATGAAATATTTTTAAAATTTAATTCCCCACAATAATCCTACTGAAAAACAGACAGCTTACCCATATAACAAATGTCATAAAGGGAGATTCAGAAGTATTTAATAATAAGAGAAAATTACATGGTTAGAAAAGACTTGGCTAGAGTTTGAATTTTTTCATGTCTCCCAATCTCAAATTCTTTAAGGGTTACATTGCCACACCCAAGTTTTACCTGGAATGTCACCTCTCATATCAATAATTGAGTCCTCAACTTGTCAAAACTTCCTTTTCAGATAGTTTGCTGACAGAATTACACCCCATGCCCAAGTTCCCCTGTCCCAGGAAACCTATAATGCAGTGAACCCACTTCCCAAACATTAGCTTACACCTCACCTAATGTTTATTGCCCAATAATATCAGGGCATACTCATTTCTGCATATACCTCCTAAGAACATTTCTGATGCTGTATTTATTCATTCTGCCAATATCTATTTACCACATCTTCCCCCATTGGAGGGGGCTCTAATTCCCTTTCTTTTTCATTACTTCATTGGACACAGCACATTACTAACCTACAGCTTAGGTCTATATGCACAATCACAATTCCTAAGGACTTCGAATATATCCGGCAAACAGACTAGGTCTTGATAATTGATCATTCCCCCATGTTCTATAATCACTCCTAGTCCCATAGTTTTGAATCTCACATATTCTCACTTGTCACATTACTTTTAAGATGTAAGATTAATAATAATCAGATGAATGATATAATTTGACAAATCTCCTTAGCTGAGCATCATAATCTATACAATTATTCCACCATTCATACTCATTAATAATTGCTTCTCTCTCATTCAATGGTCATGTTAGACCTGATTATTTTTTTTTTAATATTTATTATTATTTTTTAATTACATTAAAAAAATATATATGAGGTCCCATTCAACCCCACCCCCCCCGCCCCCCACTCCCCCCACAGCAACACTCTCTCCCATCATCGTGATACATCCATTGCACCTGGTAAGTTCATCTCTGAGCATCACTGCACCCCATAGTCAATGGTCCACATCATAGCCCAGACTCTCTCACGTTCCATCCAGTGGGCCCTGGGGGGATCTACAGTGTCCCGTAATTGTCCGTGAAGCACTATCCAGGACAACTCCACGTCCTGAAAACGCCTCCACATCTCATCTCTTCCTCCAGTTCCCCACACCCAGCAGCCCCCATGGCTACCGTTCCCACACCCATTCCACATTTTCTCTGTGGACATTGGATTGGTTGTGTCCATTGCACATCTATGTCAAGTGAGGGCTTAGATTCCACATGGGTACTGGATGCACTCTTCCCGCTTCTAGTTGTAGACACTCTAGGCTCCATGTTGTGATGGTTGACCTTCTTCAACTCCATGTTAGCTGAGTGGAGTAAGTCCAATAAGTCAAAGTGTAGGAGCTGAAGTCTGTTGAGGCTCTGGGCCTGGGTGTCATATTATCAGTCCAGAGATTCAAATCCCCTACATATATCTTAAACCCAGCACCAACTACAATTCCAATAAAGTAGCATGCAAGTCTTGTGAAAAGAGATCCCCTCTGAGTCCATTTCCATCACGCAGAAACACCAGCTCCAAAGTAGGGCCATCTGTCATGGCAGTGAACCCCTTCTGCCATGACCATAGAACCCGTGGGTCTCTTTATCCCTCAAAAGAACCAATACCTGGGGTTGTATCTACCTTATCTGTCTCTTAGACTCTGTTCAGTTGTACATAGGGGTATTCCTTCCGACAACCTCCAGACTCTTTTTTAGAGACTCACAGCCTTATAATCTCATTTCTCCTTTCCATTTCCCCCTTACATTAGGTCAAACCGCTTCCTGAAGTCATGTTATTATATGTAGATAGGTATATTCTGCTGTTCCGCATTGAATCTTTAATTCAAGGTCATTTTCTAGTTGCTTCTTCAGCTGGTATGTGGTAGTGATCCCTCGGTGCCAGGGAGGCTCATCCCCGGGTGTCGTGTCCCACGCTGGGGGGAATGCATCACATCTACATGCTGAGTTTGGCTGTGAGAGTGGCCACATTTGAGTAACATGAAGGCTGTCAGGAGGAAACCCCCAGGCACAATGCTACTCTAGGCCTTGTTCTTATTGCAGGTGCATAGGCTCAAAAGTGTAGCCATTAGTATCAAGAGCCCACTGTTGGGCCCTCCTTCCTTCCTGGTTCTTGCTGTTGCACCTGGAGGATTGCCGCTGCTCTCCCAGGGCCCACAACAGTGACCCCCCGGCCAGGAGCCCAGTACCCCCCAGCTGTTGTTTTTAATTGTTTCCACTATGAGTATATATAGACATTACCATATACCCTGGGCATATGCCCTGTATAACTCCCTGTCAACCATATATATCCTGTCAATAACATCCCATATCAGTATTCCTCCGCTGCCATTGTTGAACCACTCTGTGATCCAAAACTTCCCGTAAAGTGAATCCCAACATAATGTCAGCTTCAGAAGAGTCTTAGATCACCAAAATTCATATATACAATATACAGTATTTCCCCAGATCCACCATAAAACCTTTTCCCTTCCACAGCAATAATCTTTTAACTTATTCATATCATATTTCCTGAAACTGATGTACAGATTCCGAAACTATAGTTTTCAAACAAAGTAACATTTGTGCTTACTATGTGGTCCATACTTTAGGTTGTACAGTTTTCTAAATTTTTTAGTTATCCTATGTTTTGTCTTATGGTTTTCATTATTAGTCTGTCGTCCCCTATATGTTTTTGGTGTAATATTAGCTGTTTTATATTCATCCTCGTGTACTCTCACATAACTCCTCTTTTGCCCCCTTATTTACCTTTGTTCCATCCATTGCACGTCCGTTTTCCCCTCCCCTTAGGGCCCACAACGCCTGCCAATCTAATGCCCTGGGAGCCGTCCTTTCTCACGAGAGATACAGTTCTCTCTATTCGACGGCATTAGTCTTCCCCAGGATATGGGTCCACCCCACCCAATGGTAGAACCCACCTTGGCAAAATGAGCCTTCAGCTATTCCCTCCGGAGTCCTCCCGCATCAGACCATACCCCCTGAGCGTCCTAACCAGGTAACCCTCCTACTTATACTTTGATACGTTTTACTCAACATTTAGTTCTCAATGAACTTCTGGCACTCTCCCATGTTTGTATGTTGCCCCTCCCTCCCACCTATTTCTTGGACCATATTACCCCTCTTCCCATCCCCAGCCCCCCTCAAACCCAGAAAACCCCACCCGAAGGTAACCCCTTGCCCCCATTTTGTCCCTTCTTTGTGCTCATACTTACCCCCAGCTCATCACAGATTCCACCCCTACAGACATTAACTCACATCCTTCCTCCACCCCCCGATTTCCAGTAAGCCACTTTTCCAGACTCTAGCTCTCTGAGGCAGTTAACTTATTTCATATCATTGAGATCATATAGAATTTGTCCTTCAATGCCTGGGTTGCTTCACTCAACATAAGATTCTCAAGGTTCATCCATGTTGTCACGTGCGATTGTAGTGTATTGGTTCTTACAGCTGAGTAGTATTCCATTGTGTGTATATACCACATTTTATTGATCCACTCATCTGGTGATGGACTTTTGGATTGATTCCAACTTTTGGCGATGGTGAACAATGCTGCTATGAACATTGGTGTACATATATCGGTTTGTGTCCTTGTTTTTAGATCTGATGGGTATATACCCAGCAGTGGTATTGCTGGGTCATATGGCAAATCTATGGATAATTTTTTGAGAAACTGCCAAACTGTCCTCCAGAATGGTTGGATCTTTCTGCATTCCCACCAGCAATGGATGAGTATTCCCCTTTCTTCACATCCTCTCCAGCATTTGTATTCTACTGTTTTTTTCATGGCTGCCAATCTTATGGGAGTAAGATGGTATCTCATTGTAGTTTTGATTTGCATTTCCCTGATAGCTAGGGATTTGGAGCATTTTTTCATGTGCTTTTTAGCCATTTGTATTTCTTCTTTGGAGAAGTGTCTGTTTAAATCTTTTTCCCATTTTTTAAATGGGTTGTTTATCTTTTTGTTTTCGAGATCTATGAGTTCTTTATATATGCAAGTTATAAGTCTCTTATGGTTGCCAAATATTTTCTCCCATTGTGTGGGTTCCCTTTTTACTTTCTTGACAAACTCCTTTGAGGTGCAGAAGGCTTTAATTTTGAGGTAGTCCCATTTATCTATTTGTTCTTTTGCTGCTCGTGCTTTTGGTGTGATATTCATGAAGCCATTTCCTATTACAAGGTCCTGTAGATGTTTCCCTACACTGCTTTCTAAGGTCTTTATGGTCTTGGCTCTTATATTTAGGTCTTTGATCCATCTTGAATTGATCTTTGTATAAGGTGTGAGATGGTAATCCTCTTTCATTCTTCTACATATAGCTATCCAGTTCTCCAGGCACCATTTGTTGAATAGGCCATTCTCTCCCAGTTGAGAGGGTTTGGTGGCTTTATCGAATATTATATGGCTATATACATGAGGTTCTATATCTGAACTTTCAATTCGGTTCCATTGGTCTGTGTGTCTCTCCTTATGCCAGTACCATGCTGTTTTCACTACGGTAGCTTTGTAGTATGTTTTGAAGTCAGGAAGTGTGATTCCTCCTATTTCGTTTTTCTTTTTCAATATGTCTTTGGCTATTCGGGGCCTCTTTTTATTCCAAATAAATTTCATAGTTAGTTTTTCTAGTTCCTTAAAGAAGGCTGTGTTGATTTTTATTGGGATTGCATTGAATGTGTAGATCAGTTTTGGTAGGATAGACATCTTAATAATATTCAGTCTTCCTATCCATGAACAGGGAATATTCTTCCATTTATTTAGGTCTTCTTTGATTTCCTTGAACAATCTTGTATAGTTCTCGATGTATAAGTTTTTTACCTCTTTAGTTAAATTTATTCCTAAGTATTTGATTTTTTTATTTACTATTGTGAATGGTATTTGTTTCTTGATTTCCTCCTGATATTGCTCATTATTGGTGTATAGAAATGCTACTGATTTTTGCGCATTGATCTTATAACCTGCGACTTTGCTAAACTCATTTATGAGTTCTAGGAGCTTTGTTGTAGATCTCTCAGGGTTTTCTATATATAGGATCATGTCATCTGCAAATAATGAAATTTTGACTTCTTCCCTTCCAATTGGAATGCCTTTTATATCTGGTTCTTGTCTCAGTGCTCGAGCCAGTACTTCCAAGACAATGTTAAATAGGAGCGGAGACAATGGGCATCCTTGTCTTGTTCCTGATTTTAGAGGGAAGGATTTCAGGATTTCACCATTGTAAACAATGTTGGCTTTAGGTTTTTCATATATACTCTTTATCATGTTCAAAAAGTTTCCTTGTATTCCGATCTTTTGGAGTATTTTTATCAGGAAGGGGTGCTGTATTTTGTCAAATGCCTTTTCTGCATCTATAGATATAATCATGTGGTTTTTTTCTCTCAATCTGTTTATATGGTGTATTACATTGATTGATTTTCTTATGTTGAACCATCCTTGCATACCTGGAATAAATCCCACTTGGTCATGGTGTATAATTCGTTTAATGTGTTGTTGAATACGATTAGCAAGTATTTTGTTAAGTATTTTTGCATCTAGGTTCATTAGAGAAATTGGTCTGTAATTTTCCTTTCTTGTGGTGTCTTTGTTTGGCTTTGGTACTAGGGTAATGTTGGCATCATAGAAGGAATTAGGCAGTGTTCCTTCTGTTTCGATTTTTTGGAATAGTTTCAACAGGATTGGTGTTAGTTCTTTCCGGAATGTTTTGTAGAATTCACCTGTGAAGCCGTCTGGCCCTGGGCTCTTCTTATTTGGGAGATTTTTAATGACTGATTCTATCTCTTTGCTTGTGATTGGTTTGTTAAGATCATCAATTTCTTCTTTCGTCAGTATGGGCTGCTTATGTATTTCTAGGAATTTGTCCATTTCCTCTAAATTGTCATTTTTGTTGGAATATAGTTTTTCAAAGTATCCTCTTATGATAGTCTTTATTTCTGTGGGGTCAGTGGTGATTTCACCTTTCTCATTTCTTATTTTGTGTATTTGCATCTTTTCTCTTTTTTTCTTTGTTAGTCTCGCTAAAGGTTTGTCAATTTTGTTGATCTTCTCAAAAAACCAGCTCTTGGTCTTGTTTATTTTTTCAAGTGCTTTCTTATTTTCTATTTCATTTAGTTCTGCTCTTATCTTTGTTATTTCCTTCCTTCTTCCTGTTGGGTTACTTTGTTGTTGTTTTTCTAATTCCTTCAAATGTGCAGTTAATTCTTCAATTTCTGCTCTTTCTTCTTTTTTGATATATGAATTTATGGCTATAAATTTCCCTCTCAGTACCGCTTTTGCTGCATCCCATAAATTTTGGTATGTTGTGTTATCATTATCATTTGTTTCAAGGTAGTCATTGATTTCTTTTGAGATTTCCTCTTTGACCCACTGTTTTTCTAAGAGTGTGCTGTTTAATTTCCAAATTGTCGTGTGAAGTCTGGGTCTCTGTCCCTTGCAAATTTCCAGCTTGACTCCACTGTGGTCAGAGATATTGTTTTGTATGATTTCGATCTTTCTGAATTCATTAAGCCTTTCTTTGTGGCCTAGCATATGGTCAATCTTGGAGAATGTTCCATGTGCGTTTGAGAAAAATGTATATCCTGCTGTGTTTGGGTGTAATGATCTATATATGTCTATCAGATCCAGCTCTTCTAATATACTGTTCAAATGTTTTGTTTCTTTAGTGATTCTCTTTTGAGATGTTCTGTCCAGAGTTGATAGTGGTGTATTAAAATCCCCCACTATAATTGTAGATGCATCTATTCTTTCACTTAGTTTTTCCAGCGTTTGCCTCACATATTTAGAGGCGCCCTTGTTAGGAGCATAAATATTTATGATTGTTCGATCTTCTTGACAAATTGTCCCTTTCACTAAAATATAGTATCCTTCTTTGTCTCTCACAATTGTTTCGCATTTAAAGTCTATTTTGTCTGATATTAATATAGCTACTCCTGCCTTTTTTTGGTTGTTGTTTGCTTGTATGATTGTTTTCCAGCCATTCACTTTCAACCTCCATGAGTCTCTGGGTCTAAGATGTGTCTCTTGTACGCAGCATATAGATGGGTCGTATTTCCTTATCTAGTGTCCCAGTCTGAATCTTTTGATAGGTGAGTTTAATCCGTTGACATTCAGTGTTATTACGTTTAGAGAGTTATTTATGGTAGCCATATTTTGGTTGGATTTGTGTTTGTTATATTTTGTTTGTATTATTTTATTTTCCCCTTCTATTTTTGTCTTTCTTGTTGCTTTTACACTCTCCTCCATCTCTGACTGTCCTGTTTTTTCCTTTCTTCCTGCAGAACTCCCTTAAGAATTTCTTGAAGGGGAGGTTTCTTGTTGATATACTCTTTCAGTTTCTGTTTATCTGTGAATATTTTGAACTCTCCATCATTTTTGAATGCTAGTTTAGCTGGATAGAGTATTCTTGGTTGGAGATTTTTTTCCTTTAGTACCTTGACTATATCATACCACTGCCTTCTTGCCTCCATCGTTTCAGATGAGAAATCAGCACTTAATCTTATGGAGTTTCCCTTGTATGTGATGGTTTTCTTTTCTCTTGCTGCTTTTAGAATTTTTTCTTTGTCTTGAGCATTGGATAATTTGACAAGTATATGTCTTGGGGTGGGCCTGTTGGGGTTTATGACCAGTGGAGTGCGCTGTGCTTCTTGGATATGTACATCTGTCTCTTTCAGTAGATTTGGGAAGTTTTCATTCATTATTTCCTGCAACACTCCTTCTGACCCCTTTCCCTTCTCTTCTCCTTCTGGAATGCCTATAATACGTATGTTTGAGCGTTTTGCGTTATCATTCAGGTCCCTAAGTCCTATCTGGATTTTTTCTACCTTTTTATTGACCACTTCTACTATCTGTTTGATTTCCAATGCACTGTCTTCCACATCACTAATTCTCTGCTCTGCCTCTTCTAGTCTGCTGATATTTGCTGCAAGTGTATTTTTGATTTCTTGAATTGTGGTGTTCATTTCCATCATATCTGTTATTTTTTTGCGCATGTCTGCAATTTCCCCTCCGAGTGTTGTCTTCACGCTGTTAACCTCTTTCATTACTTCATCAAATTTGTCGGTGATAAATGTTCTGAGATCTTTCATTGCTTGTGCGAAGTCCTGCCCCCCTTCCTGATTTTCAGTTTGTTGACTGGATTCAGCCATGTTTTCCTGATTACTGGTTTGGTTTGTAGATTTTTGTTGCTGTCTTGTCAACATTTTTTCTTGACGGGTTTAATCAGTTCCTTAGCTTCTTTGTCTAGTCTTGGAGATTAATTAGCTGTTGTTTTTGCGTAAGTGTTATATCTTCTCTTTGTCACTTTGTTCTTCTTATTCCAATTTCTTATTGCTAGTTAAGCTCACTTTAAAGGAAAGTATTAGTGCTGGGGAAAGTCAATTGTGTAAGGAAGGAAAAAGTGTGAAGTAGTATTGGTGATATATGTTTACAAAGCAACAATATGAGTTCTGGGAGGATGGAGGTTAGATCATGTAAATTGTGTAGAGTTATAGTAGTAGGAAAGTACCTATAATGAGGTAGACGACTGAATATGGGAGGAATGTGGTACGTACTAAGAGGCTATTGTTTTCGTGAGAGAGGGAAAGAGAAAAGAAAGGTAATAGTTCCAGGGACGAATACCAGATGGAAAACTAAACAAAGGTATTAGAAATTAAGAGTTAGACACTTTGTGGATCAAAGAAAGGGAGATGGAATATAGGAGAGATAGCAGATGGTGGAGGATAACAAGTTGTAGGGGAAAGGGGATAGTGTAGATAGGCTAAATCTATTCACAGAGAAATGAGGCAGTGGAGGGTGAGGAAACCCAGCAAATGTGAGGTATTTCCTGTAGGACCTATTGTATTGTTAAGGTAAAATAGTATAAGAAGAATATTGGGGACAAGAAAGAGAGGATTGAAAAAAAAAAAAAGAACAACAACAACAACAACAAAAAATAAAAAAAATAAAAAAAACCAAAGAACAGAAACCCCGCCGCCAGGCTTGGCTGGGCTCGGCCGGGCTCGGCTTTCCCGCCCGCCGCCCGGCGCGGCGCAGCGCGGCTCGGCTCTCCCACTCGCGGCGCGGCGCGGCTGGGCTCAGCTGAGCTCAGCCGGGCTCCGCCCCCCGGCCCGCCGCGGCTCAGCCGGGCTCGGCCGGACTCGGCTACCCTGGCCGCCGCCCGCCGGGGCTCCGCGCGGTGCTAGCTGCCTCGGCTCCGCCTACCCAAGGAGGGAATCCTCCACACGTAGCTGGGATCTCCGTGTATATTTCACAGATGGATCCTCTCTGTTACCTTCCCTCCAAATCGATGTCCAGACACCTCCGGACCAGGAAAAATCCCGAAACAGCCGGTCCCAAAGAGTCTCCGATGCCTCCCAGCCGATTCCCCCCAGGAGCTAGTAACCGGGAAGTTCACTCAGCCGCCATCTTGCCTCCCCCTCCTGAAAAGTCCCAATTTATATCTTATAGACCAGTCCTTTCCATTACCTTCCCACCAAATCGATGTCCAGACACTTCCTGCCCTGAAAAAATCCTGAAAAAGCCTGGTCCCGGAGAACCTCCAGCGGTGCCCAGCTGCCTCTTCCCAGGAGAGACGGCAGGCAAGCTCACTCAGCCACCATCTTGCCGGAAGTCCTAGACCTGATTATGATAAATGTCTCTAATTGAGTTTCTGTCTCTCCTCTTTCTTCAGAAATTATTGTATTGATTAAAATTGAAATCCTTAACAGATACCACTCCCTGTTCTCACCTTCAGTCACCTTATCATTTAAACTCATTTTTTCTCTTCCATTGTGAACACAAATGCCCTTGGTATGAGTATTCTCTCTTGCACCTGTTCATCCTTTTGCAAACTGCATGAGCACATGTACCCTTTCCTAACACTGCCTCAAATGAGGACTTATTCCTGATTTACTCTTAAATAAACCATGCTACCATCTCCAATGAGCACCCCATGAATAAATCCACTGTTTGTGTCTCAGTCTATAACTTGGAAACAGAAAAGCACTGGAACATTTTTTCCTAGACTTCTCTGTCCTCTCAGTCCCCTGAGTGTATGTAAGCTATTCTAGTCACTCCTTTCTCTTGTGTTCTTCAGGGTACCTCAAACAATATTATTAGAACATTCCAAGACTATATCATAGGCCCTTTCTGTTCATGTCTGTACACTGTCTTGACAATATCAGTTTTTCAATTGTTTCAATTGACTCTATTGTTGGCCCTAAAATTACAGAATAGAGCTATTTTCACAAATGTAGGCACAAAAATATCAAATATAACTCAAGACTTTTCCTCCACCCACTCAGAAATTTTTAAAAATTCTCCTCTTCTAGAGGTTACTCTCGGATTAATCTGGATGTCAATCAAGATATATAACCAAGTTTATACTGCTTTAACAAAATATTTCCCTTAAATTTACAGAAATTTAGTTAGTAATCGACCAGACATCCAAGGATTGAATTTGAAATTACCACTCAGAAATACACAAATTCCTTTAAGCCTAGATATTTTAGCACTGACCAATAGAATACTCTTTCATTTCTGTCACAGTCCCTTCGAACACTTTCCAAATCATAAGCATGTTCCTTCAGTCTCTGTTTGTCATTTCCTCAGAAATTCCTTCAATGAATCCCAACCCAAGATAGTCTTTGACCTTCCTGGAGCCTGTATTACAATTCTATTATTCTTTCTGGTCATGCCAACAATTTTCATTATACATTTATGTGTTTGTTTGTTCATTAGTCTTTCTCTCCCACTGGCCTAACAGCATAAAAACCTTCCTTGAATGGTCGTGTTAGATGAGTTTCCCTTTTTAAAATTACTAAAGAACTATATGTCCCAATAATTCTGTTTCCACAATTGCATAACCTGACCTCAGATGGCATGGCCCAAATGCCTGCACTCTAATAAAACACCTTTTGGTATTAAAAAACAAAAACAAACAAAAACCAATTTACACAATAAATGAAGACTCTTCTGCTTGGTTAAGTTTTTCTCCCTTACTCACCAAAATGTGGACAGAGAAGGCATTCATCAATGTCTTATTGAGGTTGCTTTCACCACACTCTGAAGTTTACAGCTCCTTTCACAGTAGAAAAAGCAGCAATTAATAATAAGCTCCCTTTTTATGCAGTTTTATAACCTTATCGGATGTGTAATCCCCAAAACTTGTTTAACTCAGATGACAGTCAAGACAAATCTAATCAAGGTATGCCTTCTTTAACACAATCCTTATCCATAAATTAGGTAAACCATGTAGATGTAACTAAGCAAAGCAGATTGTGTAATCCACGTCATTTAAAAAGTCTCAAAATCAACCTTCCTGTCTTTTCTAAGAAGTCTCACAGTTTTACAAATTTTGTTGTACTGGGTAATTACAGAATCTTTAGGAAGAAGCTTCCTATGAATTTCCATTTCTAAGAGGAGTTTTAATCTAACAATATTTTTGCCAGGGTAGGAATCAGTGCAACTCTACCTATACAAAAGATAATATTTGTTCTGAAAAAATTTATTCAAGGAAAAATATTTTCATTGTTCTGCAATGTGTATACTTTATTATCAAGCAAGAGAAAGACCATCCTGCATATGTTTCAGCCTGTCAGATCTGGATGATGTTCTAAGAATCACAAAACCCTCCAATCTTGAAAATATTGGTGGTTCCCACAATGAAGGATCAAGTATAATTGTTGCTTTCCTTATGAATAGGATGGGTTTTAACTAATTTTTCCTTTCAATTCATTTATTTATTTAAATATATTTTTATTGAAATATATCATTCATACATGAACATTCATAAACAATAAGTATATAGTAAAAATTATGAACTTACAAAGTAAACATACATTACATCATACAGGGGTGCCATACATCACCCCTCCACCAACACCTTGCATTAATTCGTGGAACATTTGTTACGAACTATGCAAAAGTATCATCAAACTATTATTACTGACTGCAGTTTGTATCTTATATTTATGTGTATTTTTCCCCCAACTATTATTCTTTTAAATATATTTTATTACAGAAGTTGTGAATTTACAAAAAAAAAAAAACATCCACATGTGTAGAATTCCCACACAACCGCCCTTCACCAATACACCACACCATGGTGGAATATTTTTCAAAGATTATGAGACAATACCATCAGACTATTACCAAGCATTATCCATAGTGTACATTTGCCACACTTTTTCCATACCCCTTGCCCTATTATCAACACAGGACATCTTTGGCACTGATGCAAGAATATTAAAGTATTGCTGTTAACTGCAGTCCATAGGTCATAACAATTGTACTTTTCCCATGCTTTTACACATTCCCACCACCCGGTAATAGTGATGTACATGTTCTCTACCTCACAGAAGGACACTCTTGCATCTGTACCATCAACTACAATTCTCATCCATCTCTGGGTTCACTGTTATTCAGTACCTAAATTATCCTCTAGCTCTCTTTCAATTGACATATACATCCCTAGACTACCCTTTTCAGCCAAATCCCATATATAAACCAGCTGCTACTCACTATTATGTGTTACTATCCACTCTATCCATTTCCACACTTTTACAGTAAAGTTAATTAAAACTTCTATATACATTAAGCATCAGTAGTTATTCTCAACCCTCCTCTTATCTCCTAATAATATATACTCTAGGTTTTAACTCCATGTGTTTATCCTTCATATTTAGTTTATATTAATGAGACCAAGCAATATTTGTCCTTTTGTGTCTGGCTTACTTCACTTAGCATAATATCTTCAAGAATCATCTGTTATCATGTGTCCCAATTTCATTTCTTCTTACTGTAGCATAGTATTCCATCATATGTATTTACCACATTTTGTTTATCCGTTCATTGGTTGATGGTCACTTGGTTTGTTTCCATCTTTTGGCAATTGTGAATAACACTGCTATGAACATCAACACGCAGATGTCTGTTTGTGTCAAAATTTTTAGTTTTTCTGGATATATTCTTTTTTTTTTTAAAGATTTATTTTATTTATTTCTCCCCATTTCCCCCATTGTCTGCTTTCTGTGTCCATTCACTGTGTGTTCTGTCTGTGTCTGCTTGAATTCTCATTAGGCGGCTCTGGGAACCGATCCTGGGACCTTCTGGAATGGGAGAGAAGTGATTACTTTCTTGTGCCACCTTAACTCCCTGTTCTGTTACATCTTATTTTCTCTCCTCTGTGTCTTATTGTGTCATCTTGCTGCGCCAGCTCTCAGCATCAGCCGGCACTCCTGCATAGGGCAGCCTTACCATGCTGGTGGCATTCCCATACAGGGGAGCACTCCTGCACAAGGCAGCATTCCAGCATGGGCTAGCACTCCATGTGGGCCAGCTTGCCCTCATCAGGAGGCCCTGGGCATTGAAACCTGGACCTCCTATATGGTAGACGGGAGCCCAATTGGTTGAGTCACATCCGTTTTCCTGGACATATTCTTAGTAGAGGAAATGCTTGATTGTACAGCAGGTCTACATTTAGCTTCCTGAGGAAAGGCCAAACTGTCTTCCACAGCAGCTGTACCATTTGAAAATCCTATGAACAGTGAAGAAGTGTTCCTATTTCTCCATGTCCTTTCCACGACTTACTGTTTTCTATTTTTTAAATAATGGTCATTCTATATGCAGTGTTAGATGGTATCTCATTGTCATTTTGATTTGCATTTCCTTAACAGTTAGTGATATAGAACATTTTTATGTGCATTATGGCCATTTGTATTTCCTTTTTGGAGAAATGTCTATTTAAATCTCTGCCTCACTTTTTAATTGGATTGGTTGTACTTTTATTGTTGAGTTGTAGGAGATCTTTATAAAGAAAGAAATGAACCCCTTATCGAATATATAGTTTCCAAATATTTTCTCCCATTGACCAGGCTGCCTTTTCACTTTCTTGACAAAGTCCTTTGAATCACAAAAGTGCTTATATTTGAGGAGGTCCCATTTATCCATGCTTTCTTCCACTGCTCATGTTTCAGTATAAAGTTAAGAATGTACCACCTACTACCAGGTCTTGGAGAGATTTCCCATATTTTCATCAAGGAGCTTTGTGGTTTAGGCCTTTGAACCCTTAAGAGTTAATTATTGTATAAGGTGTGAGATAGAATCCTGTTTCTTTATTTTAGATATGGGTATCTAGTTCTCCCAGCACCATTTGTCGAACAGATTGTTCTGCCCTAGCTGGGTGGGTTGGACAGCCTTGTTAAAAATCACTTAAACATAGATGTGAGGGTCTATTTCTGAACCACCAATCGGTTCCATTGGCCTATGTGTCTGTCTTTATGCCAGTATCATAAGTATCATACTGTTTTTTTTGTTTGTTTGTTTTGTTTTTTACCATCATAGCTATGTATTATGAGTTAAAGTCTGGAAGTGAGAGTTGTCCGACTTTGCTTTTCCTTTTTAAGATGTTTCTATTTGGGCCCCTAACCCTTCCTAATAAATTTGATAATTGTGTTTTCCATTTGTTTACCAAATGCTTGTGGAATTTACTTATTATTTTTATTTTTTTAAAATGTTACATTCAAAAATGAGGTCCCCATATACCCCCCACCCCCCTCACCCCACTCTCCCATATCAACAACCTCTTTCATCATCGTGGCACATTCATTGCATTTGGTGAATACATTCTGAAGCACTGCTGTACCATATGGATAGTGCTTGTGGAATTTATACTGGGATTGAACCTTACTAGTATATAATTTTGGGTAGAATTTACATCTTAATGATATTAGTATTCCAATCCATGAGCATGGAATGCTCTTCAAATTATTTAGGTCTTTTGAAAATTTTTTTAACAATGAATTGTAATTTCCTGAATACAAGTGCTTTACATCATTGGTTAAGTTTATTCCTAAGTATTTGGTTATTTTAGTCACTACTGTAAATGAAATATTTTCCTTGACTTCTTCGGATTGTGCATTACAAGTGCCTAGAAATGCCACTGATTTTTCATATTGAACTTGTATCCTGACATTCTACTGAAATTGCTTATTATCTCTAGCAGCTTTGTTGCAGATTTTTCAGGAATTTCTAGCTATAGGGTCACATCATTTGCAAATAGCAAAAGTTTTATTTATTCCTTTCTGATTTGTGTACCTTTTACTTTTTTTCTTGACTGATTGTTCTAGCTAGAACCTCGAGCAGTATATTGACAAACATGGTGACAGTGGGCATCCTTATCTTGTACCTGATCTCATGGGGAAAGCTTTCCGTCTTTCACCGTAAGAGTACAATCTTAGCTGTGGTTTTTCATATATGGCCTTTATCATGTTGAGAATGTTTCCTTCAACTCCTACCTTTTGTAGTATTTTTATCAAGAAAGATGCTGTATTTTGTCAATGCTTTTTCTGTGTCAATCAATAGGATCATGTAGTTTTTCTTCATTAATGTGGTGTATCATGCTGATTGACTTCCTTGCGTTGAACTACCCTTGCATGTCTGTTATAAACTTACTTGATCGTGATGAATAATTCTTTTAATGTGTTGTTGGGTTCAATTAGTAAGGACTATGTTGAGGAATTCTGCATGCATATTCATTAGGGAAATGGGCCTGTAGTTTTCTGTTTTTGTAATACCATTCTCTGGCTTTCGTATGAAGTTGGTATTGGCTTCATAGAATGAGTTTGATAGCATTACTTCTTGTTTAACTTTTTGGAAGCACTTGAGTAAGATGGGTATTAGATCTTTGAATGTGTGGTAGAACTCACCTGTGAAACCATCTAGTCCTGGGCTTTTCATTTTGGGGAGTTGTTTGATCACTGTTTCAATTTCTTTATTTATGATTGATTTGTTAGGTCTCTTCTTTCTTCTAGGGCCAGTGTAGGTTGTGTATTCCTAGGAATTTTTCCATTTCATCTATATTGTCTAGTGTTTTGGCATACAGTTGTTCACAGTATTCTCTTATCATCTTTCATATCTGTGGGGTCAGTAGTAATTCCCACAGTTTCATATTTTATTTAATTTATTTGCAGCTTCTTTCTTTTTTACTTTATCAAGTCTAGCTAAGTGTTTGCTTATTTTGTTTTCTTGAAGACCCAACTTTTGGTTTTGTTAATTCTATTGTTTTTTGTTCTCAATTTCATGGTTTTCTGCTCTCATCTTTATTCTTTCATTCATTCTACTTGCTTTGGAAGTAGTTCACTGCTCTTTTTCTAGTTCCTCCAGTTACGTAGTTAGGTCATTGACTTTAGCTCTTTCTTCTTTTTTTTAATGTAAGCATTGAGGGCTATAAATTGCCCCCCTCAGCACTGCCTTTACTGCATCACATAAGTTCTGATATGTTGCGTTTTCTTTGTCAATCATCTAGAGATATTTACTGACTTTTCTCAAAGTTTCTTCTTTGAAGCACTGATTATTTAAGAGTATGTTTTTAAATCTCCAAATATTTGTGAATTTTACCTTTTTCTGCCAGTTGTTGATTTCCAACTTTATTCCATTATCATCAAAGAGAGTGCTTTGTATAATTTTGATCATGTTGAATTTACTGAGATCTGCTTTGTGACACAACGTATGGTCTATCCTGGAGACAGATCCATGAGCACTTAAAAAGAATGTATATTCAAGTGTTTTGGAGTAGAGTGTCACCAATCAAAAGACACAGACCAGCAGAATGGAAAGAAAATATAAACCATCTATATGCTGTCTACAAGAGACTTATCTTAGATCCAAGGATACCAACAGATTGAAAATGAAAGGCTGGAAAAAGATAATCCTCACATACAGTAACCAAAAAAAAAAAATGCTGGAGTAGCTATACTTATATGAGATGAAATAAACTTTAAAAGCAAAACTGTTATTACAGATAAGGATATTATATATTAAAAGAGGCATTCACCAGGGAGAAATAACAATCATAAATGTATATGCACTTAACTAGGATGCTCCAAAATATATGTGGCAAACACTGGCAAAACTGAATGGAGAAATAGATATCTCTACAATAATACATGGAGACTTCAATATACTACTCTCAGCATTGCATAGAACATCTGGCCAAAGGATCAGTAAAGAAACAAGAAAGCTTGAATAATAAGATAATTGGACTAAACCTAATACATATCCATTGGGGGTGGAGGTGGATCCATGGGACCCCAACAGTCTAGTCCTTGCAGGCTGCAAGTGCCGGTCATTGCCTGTAAAGTCTGTGGAAACACCAACCCCCTCCTATCCTATTGGGGGGTAGGGGTGGGTCCACAGGCACCCAACAGTTCAGTCCCTATAGGTTGAAAGTACCTCTCATTGCCCAAAGAGGCTGAAAAAACACCAGTCCCCTTCTATCCTATTGGGGTTTGGGGGTGGATCCACAGGCACTCAACAGTCCAGCTGTACAGGAGGTAAGTCCCTGCCATTGACCAGAAATGCTATGCAAACGCTAGTCCCCTCCTATCCTATTGTGGGGTGTGTTTGGATCCACAGAAGCCTAACAGTCAAGTACATGCAGGCCAAAAGTGCCTTCTGTTGCCCCGAAAGGTAAGGAAACACAGCTCCCCTGCTATCCTATTTCAGGATGGGGATGGAACTACAGGTGTCTATTAAGTTCTTCTGCACTGAAAGCACCTGTAGTTACCCAGAGAGGCTGGTGTTGGTTCCCCCAGCTTCTTCCCTGTGGTAGGTGGGGCTGGAACTTAGGCTAGAGCTGCAGTCTGATCTGGGTGGAAGAAAGCCAGTTCCTAACTTCACTGTGATTTCTCAGTCAGTCCCTCTTCCCATCATGCCAGGGGCACAGTTAAAATGGCAGCTACTGGGAAGTGGTATGGCTCAATGAATAGAGCTTCAGCCTACCATATAGGAGGTCCAGGGTTTGATACCCAGGGCATCCTGGCCCATGTGGTGAGATGGCGCATGCAGAGTGCCACCGTGTGCACTGAGTGCTGCTCCGCACAGGTGTGCAGCCCACCCAGGAGTGGTGCCACCCACACAGGGAGCTGACACAAAAAAGAGACACAGAGAAGAGACAGTATGTGATGCAACAAGTTAGGGAGCTGAGGTGACATAAGAGACTGATAGCCTCTCTCCCACTCCGGAAGGTCCCAGGACGGGTTTCCAGAGCCACCTAATAAGAATACAACAGACACAGAAGAACGCATAGCGAATGAACACAGAGAGCAGACTGGGGAAAGGGGGGGAGGAGGAATGGAGGAGGGGAGAGGAAAAGAAAAAAGTCCCAAATCCATTGATTTAAAAAAAAAAAAAGGCAGCTATTGGCCTCATTCCAACTTGGACAGGTTCAAACTTTAGCTGTTCTTAGGATTATACTTTAGCCATCCAAATTTACTAATTACTAGTTGAAGTGAGTGGTCAACCATTTCTTCTTCCCCTGTTTTTGGGAAAAGGAGCTTCCAACTCCAGCCACAATTAGCTCCTGAGGTGGCTTATGCCCCCAGAGAAGGATGGACACTGGCCTCCATGGCATGGCCTGCAGTTTCCTAGAGGTCATTGGTTTTAACTAATTTTAAAAAAATTTATTGAAGTATATCATTCATACATAAACATAAATAAGTGTATAGTAATAGTTGTGACAAAACATATATAGCATCATACAGGACTCTCATAACTCAACCTACCACCAATACCTTGCATTGTTGTTAAACATTTTTAACTAATGATTAAAGAGCATTGTCAAAATATTACTACTAACCAAAGTATTTTCCCCCAAACCACCTTATTGTTATTATTATCTTTATATAATTTCTATATGAACATACATAACCAATAAGTGTACAGCAAAAGTGGCGGACTTACAAAGCAAACAACCCTCCACCAACACTTTGCATTGTCATGAGACATTTGTTACAGATTATGAAAGAATATTGCCAAAATCTTAGAAGTAATTATAGTCCTCATTTTACATGTGGTGTATTTTTCCCCAACCCACCCTATTATTATTATTTTTTGTTTTTGTTTTTATAAAAGGGTATTTATTTAGGGTAGGAACTTACAGATACTAGGCCATAAAGCATAAATTACTTCCTCACCAAAGTTTATTTTCACGTGTTAGAGCAAGATGGCTGCTGATGTCTGTGAGGGTTCAGGCTTTCTGGGTTTCTCTCGGTTCAGCTCCTCTGTTTGCTCCACAAGGTCAGCTGTGAACTATGAGGCTCTCTAGGCTTTGACTCTCTCCACAAGGTCAGCTGTAGACTATCAGGCAAACAGCTGTCTCTCTCCCTGGGGCTCCACCTTCAGCATCAAATTCCAAAATCAAAACTCCAACATTAAAAGCCCTCAACTCTGTCCTTTGCCATGCCTTAACTTAAAAAATAATCATGCACATGTGCAGAATTTTCAAACAACATCCTATCAACACACCATACTGTGGTGGAACATTTATTACAGATAAAATAATATCATCTGATTGTTACCACATCCATAGTGTACATTTGGGACACATTGTCCTTACTGCCCCATCATGAACACAGTATATCTTTGGCATAGATGCAAGCATATTACATTATTACTCCTAACCACAGTCTATAGGTCACTCCAGTTGTTTTTCCCCAAGCTCCTCTAAATTCCCACCACCTTGCAGTAGTGATGTACATTTGCTCTAGCTCACAATGAACACTCTTGCATCTATACCATCAACCGCAATTCTCATCCACCTCTTGGTTTACTGTGCTATTCAGTTCCTAGATTATTCTCTAGAATTCAGTCAATTGGTATTTACATCTCTAGACTACCATTTTCAGCCACATCCCCATTTATAAAATAGGTGTTACTCACTATTTGTTACCATTTGTTCCACACGTTCATATTAAAACTAATTAAAACTTCTATATACATTAAACATCAGTAGTCCATCTCAGTCTTCCTCTTAACTCCTTTGAGAACCCACCACCTACCATCAGGGCTTGAAGATATTTTCCTATAATTTCTTCTAGAAGCTTTATGGTTCTTGCTTTTATTTTTAGATTTTTGATCCATGTTAAGTTAATTTTTGGATTAGGTGTGAGACAGGGGTCCTCCTTCTTTCTTTAGGCTATGGATATTCAGTTCTTTCAGCACCATTTGTTGAATGGACTGTTCTGCCTGAGCTGTGTGAGTTCGACAGGCTAGTCAAAAATCACTGATCATACATGTGAGGGTCTGTTTCTGACCATAAATTTGGTTCCATAGGTTCATGTGTTTGTCTTTATGCCAGTACCATGCTATTTTTACCACTATAGCTAGGTAAAATAATTTAAAGTCTGGAAATGTAAGTTTTCTTTTCCTTCTTAAGATGTTTCTGGCTATTAAGAACCCCTTATCCTTTCAAATAAATTTGATAATTGTGTTTTCAAGTTTTAAAAGAAATGCTGGTGGACTTATTATTGGGATTGCATTGAATCTGTATATCACTTTAAGTAAAACTGACATCTTAAGGATATTTAGTCTTCCAATCCACAAACATGGAATGTTCTTCCAGTTATTTAGATCATTTTTGATCTTTTAACATTGAGTTGGGGAAGCGGACTTGGCCCAGTGGTTAGGGCATCCGTCTCCCACATGGGAGGTCAGCAGTTCAAACCCCAGGTCTCCTTGACCTGTGTGGAGCTGGCCCATGCGCAGTGCTGACGCATACAAGAAGTGCCATGCCATTCAGGGGTGTCCCCCGTGTAGGGGAGTCTCATGCACAGGGAATGCGCCCCGTAAGGAGAGCTGCCCAGCATGAAAGAAAGTGCAGCCTGCCCAGGAATGGTGCTGCACACATGGAGAGCTGACACAACAAGCTGACGCAACAAAAAGAAACACAGATTCCCATGCTGCTGACAACAACAGAAGTGGACAAAGAAGAAGATGCAGCAAATAGACACAGAGAACAGACAACCAGGAGGGGGGAAAGGGGAGGTTGGGGAAGGGGAGAGAAATGAATAAATAAATCTTAAAAAAAAATTGAGTTGCAGTTTTCTGAATACAAGTGATTTACATCGTTCGTTAACTTTATTCCTGACTACTTGAGTTTTATCTGTTATATTTTATTCTCCCCACTCTTTTGACACTTTTGGTTACTTTTACTGATATAATCTTCATTTCTAGACTCTCTTCCAGGTCTTTCTCTCCTGTTCTTTTTAGGCTTTAGCATACTCTTTAGTATTTCCTGAAAATCTGGTCTCTTGGTTGGAAATTCTCTCAGTTTCTGTTTATCTGTGAATATTCTAATCTCGCCCTTATTTTTGAAAGACAATCTTGCTGGATATAAGATTCTTGGCTGGAAGTTTTTCCCTTGTAGTATCTTAAATATATCATACCACCATCTTCTTGCCTCCATGGTTTCTGGTGAGAAATCAGCACTTAATCTTATGGGGTATCCCTTATATGTTATGCATAACTTTTCTCTTTCTGTTCTTAGAATTTTCTTTGTCTTTGGCATTTGACGTTCTGATGAGTATGTGTCTCAGAGTTGGTCTATTCGGGTTTTTTCAGATGAGAGTACATTGTGCTTCTTGGACATGGATATCTATGTCTTTCAATAGAGTTGGGAAATTCGGTACCATTATTTCTTAAAATATTCCTTTTGCCCCTTTTCCCTCCTCTTCCCATTCTGGGACAGCCACAGCATGTATGCTTGCATGTCTTTTGCTGTCATCTATTTCCCTGAGACCTTGTTCATTTTTTTCCATTCTTTTCTTCATCTGTTCTTTTGTATGTTCTTTTTCAGAGGCCATTTCTTCAAGCTCACCAATCCTTTCTTCTGCCTCCTCAAATCTACTATTTTATGATTCCAATGATTTTTAAATTTCATTTCTTGTACCTGTCATTCCCATAAGATCTGCTATTTTTCTATGTATGCTTTCAAATTCTTTGTGCTCATCCAATGTCTTCTTAATATCCTTAATCTCTTAAGCCATCTCATTGAACTTATTAAGGAAATTTGTTTGAACATCTATGATTAGTTGTCTCATCTCCTTTACATAATCTGGAGGCTTACCTTGTTCCTTTAACTAGGCCATATCTTCTTATTTATTCTGGGTGTAGTTTTTCTCTTTAGTTTAGGGCTTCTTGCCCTTTCTCCCTTGCTGGTTGTGCAGTAGGAGATAAGAATGTAGTTGGTGCTATAAGCTATGGAGGCTTAAGCTGCCCTCATTTTCCCAGGGAACAATGAAGTTTCTCACAACTTTCTCCTTTTCCAGGGGTAGGACAGCATCACAGCTGTGTGGAATAATCCAAGTTGTGCAGGCCTCGACTGTAGTTGCCCAGAGAGACTGATGAGGCTTGACGCCCCTTTCTCCCCTGCCTGGGGCAGGGATGGAGCTGCAAGCGTGGTCAACAGTCTATGCAGTGCGGGTCCAAGATGACCACAGTTGCCCTGATAGACTTTTGATTATTCAGTCTGTGCCAGCCAAATGTACCTGCAGTTACCTGAATAGGCTGTGTAGGGCCCACCAGCCTCCTCCCTGCCAGAGGTGGGGCTGAAGCGTAGGCTACGGCTGCAGGCCAATCTGGGTGAAAGAAACTGGTTCATATCATTACTGTGATTTTCAGTCAGTTGGGCTGCCCCTCAGGCTGGGGGCAGAGTCAAAATGATGGCCACTGGCTTCCCTCTGACTTGGACATATTCACACCCTAGCCAGCCAAGTCTACCAATCAGCAGCCAAAATCAGTGGCCAACTGTCTCCTCCCATTTTTGGGAAAGGGAGCTTACAATTCCAGCCACAGAATAGCACCTGGGGCAGCTTACTCTGCCAAAGTAGGACAATCATCAGCCTCTGCAGCTTGGCCAGTAATTTCCCAGAGAGGCTGGAGAAGGTCCCCCAGCTTCCTCCCTGGCAGAGGTGGGGCTGGGGACTAGGCTAGAACTGTAGTCTGATCTGAATGGAAAGAAGCTGGTCCCCACCAGCACTGTGATTTTCAGTCTGCCCCGCTTCCCCTCATACCAGGCACAGAGTTAAGATGGTGGCTTCTGGCCTCTTTCTGACTTGTACAGGCTTAAACTTTAGCTGTTCTCAGGATTATACTTTAGCCCCTGAATTTACTCAACAGTAGTTGAAGTTGGTGCCCAACCATCTCTTCCTCCCCATTCTTGGGAAGCGGAGCTTCCAATTCCAGCCACGGAACAGCTCCTGAGGCAGCTTGTGCCTCCAGTGGAGGACGGGCACCGACCTCCATGGCGTGGAGTGCTGTACTTACAAATCTTCTCTGCAGATAGCAGTCTCCTTCCATTCCTTCAAGGATGTGGCAGGATGCTCTTCTGGTCTCCTGGAGCCCTGAAACAGGTGCTTCAGCTAGCTCCAGATAGCTCTGAGAGTTTACTAACCGCCCTGTAGCAGGAGCTGACTCTAGGAGCTCCTTACTCCACCACCATCTTGCTGGTCCGGTTTTAACTAATTTTAAAAAAATAAAATCAGAAAATTCTTCATAAAAGTCTGAAGATATAGAAGAATAAGTTACTTCTGTAGTAAAACTAAGCAATGCATTTCCATTTTATGTACAGGTATGTATATCCAAATAAATATTTATCCTTTTCTTTATTCATTCACTCTTCTCAAATTAAAATAATTACAATCTTTTTTATTTTCATAGTGTGAATTTTTGGCAATTATTTCATGTTAACAGTTTTCTTATATTTCCCCATGTATTTTCAGTCTAGTTACCCTACAATTTTCTTGAGATAGGTGATCATCTCTCTTTTTCATAAGAGTGTATGTATTGGAGATCAACTCTGAACTAGGCCTATCCAAAGGCATGGGTTCCTACTAGCAACTAAAAGACTCTGGCTCTATGGAATTTAAGAGACACTTTAGAAGAGACAATTTAAAGGGAAAAATGCAAGGTTGCTTTGCATGCATAACAGAGATTTAATCATTTTTACATAGAGAAAATCTCTCTTAGAAACACCAATAGTTTGAATGAAGAATAGCTCCAATGTTTCTTTATTGAGTCAGTGGATGACAAGTAAATTAATTCAAGTAGGTTTGGATTATTAAAGAGGAGTATCTTTTCAAAATGTGATAAGTCCAAATTACTGGTGAGATTATGAGTGTAGGTTTTATGTTCAGGTCTAGAACTCAGAAGTGAAATTTGGAAAGATATTCCATGCAATGTGTAAACAAAAGACAGGAGGAGTAGTAATACTTATATCACACCAAATAGATTTTAAAAGCAAAACTGGTATTAGGGATGAGGAAGGTAATTATATATTAATAAAAGGGGGAAGTCACCAAGAAGAAATAACTATACTAAATATCTACGCACTGATTACCAAATTTATTTGGAAGGTTAAGTGGCTCCAAACTGCCAAATATGTCTTACAAAAAGAAGAATGAAGTTGGAGGAACTCTCACTTCCTGACTTTAATGCATATTACTTAGCTACAATGGTAAAAACAGCACAGAACTAACCTACAGAGAGATAGATTGACTGATGGAACTGAATCAAGAACTCTGGAAAAAATGCTCAAATCTACAGTCAATTGATTTTTGACAAGGCTATCAAGCCCTCCCAGCTGGGCTAGAACAGTCTATTCAACAAATGGCTTTGGGAGAACTGGATTGCCATATCAAATAGAAAGAGGATGCCTATCTCACACCTTGTTAAAAAATTAACTCAAAATGGATCAAGGACCTATATATAAAAGCTACAATAATAAAACTCCTAGAAGAAAAGATAGGAAAAACATCTTCAAGATATTGTGGTAGGTGATAGTTTCTTAAAACTTAACCCCAAAGTATGTGCAACAAAAGAAAAATGGGACCTCCACAAAATTAAATACTAGTGTACCTCAAAGGATTCTAAAGGGTGAAAATGCAGCTAACTCAATGGGAGAAAATATTTGGCAATCACATATAAGTCTTTAATATCCATGTTATATAAAGAGATCATACAACTCAACAATAAAAAGACAAACTATCCAATTGAAAAAAATGTTTGATTGGGGGGAGGGTGGGGCAACATACGAACTGCGGTCACCCCTCGGGCTGAAGTGTGGTTTGCTGGCCTGGCGGGGGAGCAGCCGTGGCAGGCCAAGCCGCTGCCCCCATAATAGGGTGGTTGGTCGGGCCCACCGCCACCCCTGAAGGAAGCTCGGCATGGGCGCAGAGTGCCCTCGGGTCTCCCCTTCTCGGCAGCCATGCTTCCGCGGCCGCCCCTCCTCCCAGATGGCACCACCCGATGCCTTGTGGGGCGGCACCCTTCTTCTTCCTTCTCCCTGCGCAGGCGCAGGGCAGAAAATTCCAGTCTGCCCTTTTCCCCTCCCCCAACAGCAGCAACAGCCAGGTGTGGGCGGAAAAATCCAGCCCGCCCTTTTCCCCTCCCCCGACAGCAGCAACAGCCAGGTGTGGGCGGAAAAATCCAGCCCGCCCTTTTCCCTTCCCCCGACAGCAGCAACAGCCAGGCGTGGGCGGGAAACTCAAGTCTGCCCTCCACCCCAGCAACAGCAGCCACCAATCCCTAAACCCTGCCCCTTCCCCCAGCAACAGCGACAGCCAATCCCTAACCACCACCCCTCCCCCGTCCAGTACCGCCCACTGACCTTTCGCCGGCAACCAATCAGAACAGGGTGTGGCTTCGACCAATCAGCCTTCCCCAGCCCCTATAAAACTGTTGCCTCTCCCTCAGTAAAGTGGACTTGCGTGTTTACCTTGTCTCCGCGGTAGTTCTTCTGCCGTGCGCCCTCCAGTCCTGAGAGCCCCCGACAAGGGCCTGGCCTCCCTTGTCCCCAGTTCGTCGCCTGCTTCTCCGGGCGACCCCTTCGTCGCTGGCTTCGCCGGGCAACCCCGTCAGCCGAACCGCGCAACCCCTTGTGAGACCGATCCCTCGTCTGCTGCCGGACCGATCCCTCGTCCCAGGTGGGACCGACCCCTCGTCCCAAGCGGGTCCGACCCCTCGTCCGCAGCCAGACCCCACCTCTACCAACCGAGCAAGCCGTCGCAACGAACATAGGAGAATATCAGGTGTTCGTTGAGAGTATAATACTGAGAAAACCTTTTCAAAATATAATTAGGAAAGTTACCTGTTTAAGATACTTAAAGGGGATAATCTGATGTAAGACAGACTCCTAGAGAATATGTGAGTGCTCATTTTGCCAGAGTGGGTTATACCATCGGGTAGAGACCCATATAATGAGAGTGAAAGTATACCCACATCCTGGGGAGGACTAATGCCATCAAATAGAGGGAACTGTATCTCTCAAGAGAAATGGTGGCTCCCAGGGCATTAGGGCAGTTGAGCATGTCAAGCCCTCAACACTGCTGCAAGTATCTCTGAACATGGCTCCTCAAGAAATGAAGATTGACTGTCATTGTGGGCCCCAAGGGGAGGGGGAAATAGATATTGAATAGATGGAACCAACATAACTGTGAGGGCAATAGAAGTGTTTCACAAGAGTACATGAGGATGGATATAAAACATGTAATATTACACCAAAAACATATAGGGGCCGACAGACTAATAATGTAAATCATAATGTAAAACATAGGATAACTAAAAATTTAGAAAATTGTATAGCCTAAAGTATAAACCACAATGTAAATACAAATGTTACCTTGTTTGAAAGCTATTGTCTCAATATCTGTACATCAGTTTCAGTAAATATGGTATGAATATGTTAAAAGATTATTGCTGTGGAAGGGAAAAGATTTTATATTGGATATGTGGGAGTACTGTATATTGTATATATGAAATACTGTGATCTATGGCTCTTGTGAAGAGAAGCTCAATAATTAGGAAAAAAGAAAAGAAAAAGATAGGATGTAGAATTTTTCCAAATCAATATGTATTCTATATCTAACCTTTAAACTTATCGCTATATTCCATTTTACTATTAAGAGAACCTGCCATTATATTGGGCTTCACTTTTCAGGAAGTTTTGGATCACAGAGTGGTTCAACAATGGCAGCAGAGGAATACTGGTATGGGATGTTATTGACAGGAGACATAGGGTTGACAGGGGTTATACAGGGCATGTGTCTGGGGTGCATGGAAATGTTTGGATATACTCATAGTGGAAACAATTAAAAACAATAGCTGGGGAGGTGCTGGGTTCCTTGCCGGGGGGGGGCTCTGTCGTGGTCCCTAGGGGAGCAGTGGCAGTCCCCCGGGTGCAACGGCAAAGACCAGGAAGGAATGAGGGTTCAACAGTGAGTCCCTGATACTAATGACTATGCTTGTGAGCCTATACACCTGAAATAAGAACAAGGCCTAGAACAGCACTGTGCCTAAGAGTTCCCTCCTGACAGCCTCCGTGTTACTCAAATGTGGCCAGTCTCAAAGCCAAACTCAGCATGTAAATGCACTGCCTTCCCCTCAGTGTGGGACATGACACCCGGGGATGAGCCTCCCTGGCACCAAGGGATCACTACCAAGTACCAGCTGATGACATAACTAGAAAATGACCTTGAATAAAAGGTTGAATGCAGACCAGCAGAATATCCCTGTCTACATATTATAACAGGAGTTAAAAATACTTTTTGACCTAAATTAAGGGGGAAATGGAAAGGACAAATGAGTTTATATGGCTATGAGTCTCTAAAAAAGAGTCTGGAGGTTGTCAGAAGGATTGCCCTTATGCACACCTGAGCAGAGTCTCAGAGACAGATAAAGTAGATACAAGCCCAGGTATTGGTTCTTCTGAGGGCTAAAGAGACCCACAGGTTTTATGGTCATGGCAGATGGGGTTCACTGCCATGTCAGTTGGCCCTTCTTTGGAGTTGGTGTTTCTGCGTGATGCAGCTGGACTTAGATGTGACCTCTTTTCACAACCCTTCCCTGTTACTTTACTGGAATTGAAGTCGGTGCTGGGGTTTAAGATATATCTAGGGGATCTGAATCCCTGGACTGACAATATGATAGCCAGGCCCTGAGCCTCAAAAGACTTCAGCTCCTACACTCTGGTTTACTGGACTTACCCCATTCAGCTAACATGGCGTTGAAGAATGTCAACCACCACACCATGGAGCCAAGAGTGCCTACAACTGAAAGCAGGAGGATTGCATCCAGTATCCATGTGGAATCTAAGCCCCCTCTTGACATAGATGTGGAATGGACACACCCAATCCAAGGTCCATAGGAAGGAGGAATACAGTAAGGATTAGAGTGGACTTAATGATATTCTATTCATGAACTATTGTGATTAGTAATTGAAGAAAATGTGGCATTGGTGTGGAAAAAGTGGCCATGGTGGCTGCTGGGTGCAGGGAATGGGAGGAAGAGATGCGATGTGGAGGCATTTTCGGGACTTGGAGTTGTCCTGGGTGGTGCCGCAGGGACAATTACTGGACACTGTAGATCCTCCCATGGCCCACTGGATGGAATGTGGGAGAGTATGGGCTATGATGTGGACCACTGACCATGAGGTGCAGTGATGCCCAGAGATGTACTCACCAAATGCAATGGATGTGTCATGATGATGCGGGAGAGTGTGGCTGTGGGGGGAGTGGTGGGGTGGGGGTGGTGGGGGTGAATGGGGACCTCATATTTTTTGAATGTAATATTTTTTAAAAATGAATAATAAATAAATAAATAAAATAAAATTACACAATATATATTTCGTTTAAAAAAATAGTTTGAAAGGATATGGTGAGATAGTAATGCTTATTCACTGTTGATGGGAATGTAGAATGGCACAGCCACCTCGGAGGAGTGACTCGCAGTTCCTAAGGAAGTTGAATATAGACTTAAATGTGACCAGGCAATACCATTACTAGGTATTACCCTGAAGCACTGAGAGGGTGACATGAATAGACATCTGCACACCAATGTTCATAGCAGCATTATTCAAGACAGTCAAAAACTGGAAACAACGCAGGTGTAAATCAACTAATGAATGGATAAAAAGATTGTGGTGTAAACACACAATGGAATATTACACATTCCATTATGAATGAAATGAAGTCATGAAGCCTATGAGAAGATGGACCAACCCGGAGGGCATTATGATGCGTAAGGCAAGCAAGAAACAAAAGGACAAATATTGCATGATTGTGCAATTATGAACTAAATATATTATGTAAAATCATGGAACTAATCATCAGAATATAAGTCATCAGAAAATAGAATGAGAGTAAAGAATGGAAAGCTGAGAGTTAATCTGTGCAGAACTGGTAAAAAGGTTGTTTAAAAATCTTTGGTAATGAATAGACATGGTGAAAGAACATAATAGTGCTTGTAACGAGAAGAACTATTATATGGGTACAACAGTGGTTGAAAGGGTAAGCCTGAGGTTATGTATATTACTAGAAGGAAAGCTAAAATATAATGTATTATGAGATTGTATAAACCTTGTACAAAATGCAAGGGTGATATTGCATATATAAGACAGTTTTTACAAAATATAAAGACAAATAAGCTAGAGAGACAGAAACAGAATAGCAGCTATGTATGGTAGGGGAAGCAAAGAGAGATTGAGAGGTGATGAGTTTTTTGTTTATTTTGCTTTCTGTTTATTATTATTATTGTTGAAATAATGAAAATGCTCTAAAAATTATTGAAGTGATGAATGCACAACTATGTGTTTATACTGAATACCACTGTTGTATATTTTGGATGATTTATGCTTTATTAATATGTATTAATAAAATTTATTTGTTAAAAAAAATTACTCCAGAGGCATACAACAGCAGATTTATACAGGGAGAAGAAAGAATCAGCTACCTGGAATAGAGGGCAATCAAAATTTTACAGACAGAAGAACAGATAGAAAAAAGAATGGAAAAATTGAGCATTGTCTCACAGAACTGAATGGCAGCATAAAGTGCACAAACAAACAGGTCATGGGTTTTCAGAAGCAGAAGAGAAGGGAGAAGGGGTAGAAAGAATATCTGAGGAAATAACGGCTGAAAATTTCCCAACTCTAATGAAAGACATTAAAACAATGTCCAAGAAGTGCAACATTCTCCAAAGAGAAGAAATCCTAATAGACCTACTCTGAGACTCATACTAATCAGAACGCCATAATGACAGAGAATCCTGAAAGCAGTAAGAGAAAAACGACTTATCACATACAGGGGAACAGCAATATGATTAAGTGCTGAACTGTCATAAGAAAACATGATGGAAAGAAGGCAGTGATATGATATACTTTAAGATACTGAATGAGAAAAACTGCCAACCAAATGTTTTATCTGGAAAACCTGTTCTTCAAAACTGAGGGGGAGTTTTAAATATTCACAGAGATACAGACTGTGAGTCCATCCACAAGAGACCTGTCCAGAAGAAATACTAAAGGGATTTCTGTGGGTTGAAAGGAAAAGACAGAAGAGAGAGGCTTGGAGAAGAATATAGAAATGAAATAATGGGCAACTAAAAGGGTAAAAAGAAATACGAAAATAAAGTATGACATATAAAAACCAAAAAACGACGGTTGAAGTCAATACTGCCTCTACAGAAATAAACCTGAATGTTAATGGATTAAATTCCCCAACTGAAAGGAACAGGTTGAAAGAATGGATTTAAAAAGTGTGCTGCATCTATATGTGATCTACAAGAGTCACCTTAATGCAAAGAAACATAGAGGTTGACAAGTGAAATGTTGGAAAAAGACATTCCATGCAAACAGTAACCAAAAAAAAAAAAGCTGGGTTAGCTATAATAATATCAGTCAAAATAACATTAAATGCAAAACTAGTATAAGAGACAAAGAGAGACAACATATATTATTAAAGGGGGCAACCCACCAAGATGAAATAACAATCATAAATACTTACACATCTAACCAAGGAGTCCAAAAATACACAGCAAACCTGAAGGTAGAAATAGGTGTACCTATATAGTTGGAGACTTCTATACACCACTCTTATCCATAGATAATCTAGACAGAGGATCAAAGGAAACAGAGAACTTGAATACTATGATAAATGAATTAGACCTAACAGACATAAACAAAACATTGCACCCCAAAGAGCAGGATGTACATTCTTATCAAGCTCTAATGCATCATTTTCCAGGATAAATGACATGTTGGATCACAAAACAAGATTAAATAAATTTATAAGATTGAAATTATAATAAAGCACTTTCTCTGATCATATTGGAAAGAAACTGGAAATCAATAATAGCCAGAAAACAGGAAAATTCACAAATATATCAAAGTCAAACAACATATTCTTAAACAATCAGTGGGTGAAAGAAGAAATTGCAAGAGTATCAACACATCAAAAAATTATGGGATGTAGGGGGGGAAGCCAAGATGGCAGCAGGGTAAAGTGCTCCAAGAGTCACCTTATCCTACAGGGCAGTTAGCAATCACCTAGAGCTATCTAAATCACCTGCTTGGGGGCCCCAGGAGACCAGAAGAGCATCCTGCAATATCCTTGGAAGCATGGACGGAGAAGACTGCTCATCTGCAGTGAAGATTTGTGAGTAGAGCCCTCCACACGGTGGAGGTCAGGGCCCACAGTGAAAGCTTCCTCGGGAGCTATTCTGTGGCTGGAGCTGGAAACTCCACTTCCCAAAAATGGGGGAGGAAGACACGGTGTGGCACTGACTTCAGGTACTGAATAGTAAATTTGGCAGGCTAAAGCATAATCCTAACAACAGCTAAAGTTTGAACCTGTCCAAGTCAGAAAGAGGCCGTTAGCTGCCATTTTAACTCTGCCCCTGGCATAAGGGGTAGCAGGGCTCACTGAAAATCACAATGAAGTTAGAGACTGGCTTCTTTCCACCAAGACTGGACTGTAGCCCTAGCCTTGGCTCTAGCCCTACCTCCAGCAGGGAGGAGGCTGGGGACAAGTGCACCACCTCTCTGGGAAACTGCAAGCTACACACAGAGGCCAGTTCCCATACTACTCCAGTAGTGCAAGCCACCTCAGGAGCTAGCCCAAGGTTGGAGGTAGAAGCCTCATTTCCCATAAATGGGGAAAGAAGAGACAGCTGTCTAACAACTTCAGCTACTGATTGGTAGACTCAGCTGACTAAAGTATAATCCTAGGAACAAATAGGGTTTGAACCTGTCCAAGTTGGAAAGAGGCTGGTAGCCACCATTTTAACTCCATCCCCAGCATGAGAGGAAGCCAGAATGACTGAAAATCACAGTGAAGTTAGAGACTGACTTCTTTCCACCAAGACTGGATTGCAGCCCTAGCCTTGGCTCTAGCACCTCCTCCAGCAGGGAGGAAGCTGGGGGTCCTGCTAGGTAACTGCAGGTGCTTTCAGGCAGCACAGACTGAATGGTTGGATATCTGGGGCTGCAACCCGTACCCTAAAAGGATAGGAAAGGACCTGGGTTTCCTCAGTCTCTCTGGACAAATGCAGGCATATTCAGCCCAAATGAACTGGTTTGCTGAGCACCTTTGAGTTCATTTCCAACTCTGCCACCCCATAGGATAGGAAGGGTCTGGTGTTTTCCTTAGCCTCTCTGGGCAATGGCAGGCACTCTTGGCCTAAAGGGACTGGACTGTTGGGTGCCTGTGGATCCAACACCATACCCTAATAGGATAGGAGGGGTCTGCTGTTTCCTCAGCCTCTTTAGGCAATGGCAGGTACTCTTGGCCTAAAGAGACTGGACTATTGGGTGCCCATGGATACTGCCCCACAACCCAATAGGATAGGAGGGAGATGGTGTTTCCTTGGCCTCTCTGAGCAATGGCAGATTTTTTTCACCTGGGAATGAACTGTTGGGCGTCAGTGGTTCCATTCTCACCCCCTAAAGGTCAGAAGAGAAAGTACTCCTGCAGCCTCTTAGGGCAAGCGCAGGTGTATTTGATTGAATTTGATTGGGCACTCTGGAGGGTCCATCCCCACCCCCAGCAGGGAAAGGGTGCTGGTACTACATCAGTTTACCTAGGAAACTGTGGTCATTTTGGACCCACACAGCATAGATTTCTACATACAACTGCAGTTTCATCCCTGCCCCAGGTAGGGGAGGAAGGGGTGTGAAGCTTCATCTGTCTCTCTGGGCAAGTATAGACAGTCTTGTCCTGCCCAGCTTGGATTATTATACATGGCTGCAGCTCTGTTCCTACACCTGACAGAGAAGAAAGGAGGGAGAACCTTCTTTAATTCCTGGGGCAACATGGGCAGCTTCAGCCTCCATAGCTCATAGAACCAACTACATCCTTGACTGCTACAATACAATGAGCAAGAGAGAAAAGACAAGAAAGCCCTAAACTAAAGGGAGAAACTGCACCCAGAATACACCTAATAAGCCAGATGCAAAGACAGCAACAAAATATTATAATCCATATCAAGAAGCAGGAAGATATGGCCCAGTTAAAGGAACAAGATAAGCCTGCAGATGACATAAAGGAGTTGTGACAACTAATCACAGATATTCAAACAAATCTCCATAAATTCAATGAGATGGCTAAAGAGATCAAGGATATTAAGAAGACACTAAGGGAGCACAAAGAAGAATTTGAAAACATACATAGAAAAATAGCAGAGTTTATGGGAATGAAAGGCACAATAAATGAAATTAAAAATACATTGGAGGCATGAAACAGCAGATTTCAGGAAGCAGAAGAAAGGATCAGTGAGCTTGAAAACATGGTCTCTGAAAGTGCACATACAAAAGAATGGATGAAGAAAATAATGAAAAAATTGAACATGGTATCAGGGAACTAAATGACAGCAAGTGACGTGCAAACATACATGTCATGGGTGTCCTAGAAAGAGAAGCGAAGGGAAAAGGGGCAAAAGGAATATTTGGAGAAATAATGGTAAAAAATTTCCCAATCCTATTGAGGGACGTAGATACCAGTGTCCAAAAAGCACATCGAGAAATTCAGGAGGGGAGGTGGGGCAAGATGGTGGCAGAGTAAGTACACAGTCGTCATCTCTCCCACAAAAGATTGGTGGTGTGGTGATGGAATTCTGCTGGAGCGGGCTGTTTTGGAAACCTACAGGGCAGGAGGTATCTGGACGCTGATCTGGAGAGACTGTAGCAGAATCAGTGCTTGCTCAAGATAGAATGGCGGGTTTGTAACACTGAACTCAGAAGCCATGGGAAAGTAAATCCCTTCCCCCTAGGGCTGAGGGCGGAGCACTCCCAAATTGCTGCAAGTCATGCAGCAGTGTTCCCAAGCCCCATGTTCCCCAAATGCATGAACCCCAAGTCTGTGTTCCCTGAGTCCCCACAACCCACATTTTGCAGACCTACATACCCAGAGTCCACATTCTGACAGGGCTCTGTTTCCTGAGCTCAGCACTCCCAGAAACCTGGAATTGCTCTACCCCTCTGGTCGAGGACTAACTCTGGGAATGGGAGAGTTTAGGTGGAGATGCAGAGAGGCCCAAGGAGTGCGCGATCAATTTTCTGGATGCCCCCTTTTATTGAGTTTGGAGGAACGTATCAGCTGAATTGGGGAGAGCCTAGGAAGAAAGGAGAGGTGAATCAGCTGAGAGAGCCTGATTTAGTTAAACATTTGCCCTGGGATAGGAAATTTGGTCTGGGAGTAGGTGGAGTCAGAAAATTAACTAGGCCCCTGTAGCACACCTAAGGGAGAGGGACGATAGGATGGGCTTTGCAGGCTTCCAATAGCATATTTAGGGTTCCTGGCAAGGGGTAGGTGCTCTCTTTCAAGAAATTAAGAGACATTGTTTTCTGAGGTGAGTTGGTTCACCAGGGACCCATATGAATTTCATACAGGAAAGCTCACACAGCCTTCCTACTGCCCTGGAAGAGAGGAAAGTGAGGAAGGGAAAAAGGGGGAAGGTCAAACTCCTAAGCTGTTTATTGAATTGCAAAGAGGATTCCTTGCTGAGGCTTTATCTGGTCATTTTTGCTGGTTTGTTCTCTTGTTTTTCTTTCCCTTTTATGCCCCCCCCCCCCCATGGCTTTTTTCTTTTCCTTTTTTTCCTTTCTCTTTTCTTGCTTGCTTTTTTTCTTTTTTCTTTCCTTTTTTATTATTTTTTCTTTTTTTTATATTAGGTGCTGCAGGCAACATTTCTTATTTGCTGTGCTTCCTCATCCTTAATGTCCTCTATTCTGAATGGACTGATTTTGGCTACCAATGCTATCCCCTATCCTTTACATCATACTATCTCCATCATTTATTGTTTCTCTTACATTCCACCTCTCTCCCAATATTTGACTTTTTATCTTTAATACCTCTAATCTGTTTTCTATCTTCTATTCACTCTTTATATTACTCTCTTTTTTCTTCCCTCTCTCCTGACCACATTGGCCTTTTAATTCATACTATATTCCTCCCCATATTCAGTTTACTAGTATCTCATTATAGGTACTCCACTTTTTTACAGTTATAACTACACATAGCTTATGTGAGTTCATATCCATTCTCCTAGAACTCACATGGTTCTCCTGCTAACACTCACTATCAATACTACTATTATGTTTTATTTTCTTACCCCTTTTGCTTTCTCTGGTTCTAATATTTTCCTTCAAGGGAACTCAGCCAACGACAAGGAAATAGAATAAGAGGAACAAAGTCACAAAGACTTAACATGTACACAGAAACAACAGCTACTTAAGCCCAGAGGTGAAGAAGCTAATCAACTGAATAAACCCAACAAGATAAAATGACCAGACACAACAAAAAACTACAGACCATACCAAAAATCAGGAAAACATGGCCCAATACAATGAACAAACTAAAAACTAGGAAGAGAAGTGGAACACTGAACAAATAATTAAAGCTCTCAAAACATATATCATGGACCAATTCAGTGAAGTGAAGAGATTAAACATCTTAAGAAAACACTTAGCATATAGAAGAAACTGTAATCATGCACAAAAAGATAACAGATATGATGGGGATCAACAGGACAATATAAGAAATCAAAAATACAATCTGAGCAAATAAAACCAGGTTTGAAAAGGCAGAGGAAAGAATTAGTGATGTGGAAGACAGTACATCTGAAATCAAACAGATAGTAGAACTGATCAATAAAAAGATAGAAAAAATCCAGCAGGGACTTAGGGACCTGAATGACAATGCAAAATGCACAAACATATGCATGATAGGCATTCCAGAAGGAGAAGAGAAGGGAAAGGGGACAGAAGAGGTGTTGGAGGAAATAATGGCTGAAAACTTCCCAAACCTATAGGGGGAGATGCATGTATATGACCAGGAAGCACAACGCACCCCAAACACCATAAATCCCAACAGGCCTACCCAAGACATATCCTTGTGAAATTATCCAATGCGCAAGACAAAGAGAAAATACTAATAGCAGCAAGAGAAAAGAGAACCATCACATACAAGGGAGGCTCCATAAGATTAAGGGCTGATTTCTCATCTGAAACCATGGAAGCAAGAAGGCAGTGTGGTATGACATAGTCAAGGTACTAAAAGAAAGAATTTCCAATGAAGAATACGCTACCCAGCAAAGCTAGCATTAAAAAATGATGGAGAGTACAAAATATTCACAGATAAACAGAATCTAAGAGAGTATGTCAATAAGAAGCTTGTCCTTCAGGAAATACTAAAGAGAGTTCTGCAGGAAAAAAGAAAAAAACAGGAGAGACAGAATGTAAGATCAATTAAAATGACAAAAAGAGAAAAAAAAATTAAACAACATATGACAAACACAAATGCAAAGAAAATATGGCTAATATAAATAATTCCTCGATAGTAATAACACTGAATGTCAATGGATTGAACTCAACTGTTAAGAGATGAAGATTGGAAGATTGGATAAGAAAACATAATCCATCCATATGCTGTCTACAAGAAACACATCTTAGACCCAGGGATTCAAGGAGGTTGAAAGTGAATGGCTGGAAAACAATCTTATAGTCAAACAATAGCCAAAACAGGGCAGGTGTAGCTATATCAATATCAGAGAAAATAGACTTTAAATGCAAAACTATTGTGAGAGACAAAGATGGACACTACATATTAGGAAAAGGGATAACCTTTCAAGAAGAAAGAACAATCATAAACATTTACAAGAGTGCCTCCAAATACATGAGGCAAACATTGGAGAAACTAAGTGAAGGAATAGATGCCTCAAGAATTATAGTGGGGAACTTTTAACAACCACTATCACCATTGGACAGAACATCTCAAAAGAGAATCAATAAAGAAACAAAGACATTGAACAATATATTAGAGGATCTGAACCTAACAGGCATTACATCCAAATACAGCAGGATATACATTCTTCTCAAGTATACATGGATCATTCTCGAAGACAGACCACGTATTAGGCCACAAAGAAAGTCTCAATGAATTTAGAAAGATTGAAATCATACAAAATAATTTCTCTGACCACAGTGGAATGAAGCTGGAAATCTACAAGGGCCAAAGACCCAGATTTGGCACCAAGATATGGAAGCTAAACAACACACTCTTAGAAAAACAGTGGGTCAAGGAGGAAATCTCAACAGAAATCAATAACTACCTTGAAACCAATGAAAATGACAACACAACATATCAAAACTTATGGGATGAAGCAAAAGCTATCCTGTGAGGAAATTTATAGCCATAAATTCATACATCAAAAAAAGAAGAAAGAGCTAAAATTGAAGAACTAACTGCACAATTGGAGGAATTATTTTTAAAAAACAACAAAATAGCACCAAAGAAAGAAAGAAACAACAAAGATCAATGCAGAAGCAAATAATAGAAAATAAGAAAGCTCTCAAAAAAAGAAACAAAACAAAGAGTTGGTTCTTTGAGAAGGTCAATAAAATTGACAAACCCTTAGCTAGACTATCAAAGAAAAAGAGAAGATGCAAATACACAAAAAGGAAATGGGAAAGGGGATGTCACCACTGACCCGACTGAAATAAAGACTATCATTAAAGGATACTTTGAAAAACTATATTCCAACAAGAAAGACATTTTAACAGAAATGGACAAGTTCCTAGACACCCATAGGCAGCATACATTGACAAAAGAAGAAATCGATGATGTCAACAAACCAATCACAAGTAAACAGATAGAATCAGTCATTAAAAACCTCCCAACTAAGAAGAGCCCTGGGCCAGATGGCTTCCCAGGTGAATTGTACCAAACATTCTAGAAAGAGCTTAAACTCTTCTGAAAAATCAAAACAGAAAGAACATTGACTAATTCATTTTATGATGCCAACATTATCCTAATATCAAAGCCAAAAAAGACACCATAGGAAAGTAAAATTATATACCACATTCTCTCATGAATCTAGATGCGAAAATCCTCAGCAAAATACTTGAAAATCAACAACATATTAAATGAATTATACACCACGACCAAGTGGGTTTCATTCCTGGTATGGAAGGATGGTTCAACGTAAGAAAATCAAATAATGTAATACACCACATAAACAGATTGAAGGAAAAAAATCACATGATCATATCTATAGATGCAGAAAAAGCATTTGACAAAACACAGCACCCTTACTTGATAAAAACACTTCAAAAGATAGGATTTGAAGGAAACTTTCTGAACATGATAAAGGGTATATATGAAAAACCCATAGCTAACTTCATTTACAATGGTGAAATCCTAAAATCTTTCCCTCTAAGATCAGGAACAAGCACTGAGGCAAGACCCAGATATAAAAGGCATCCAAATAGGAAAGGAAGAAGTCAAAATTTCACTGTTTGAAGATGACAGGATCCTATACACAGAAATCTCTAAGAAGTGTACAACAAAGCTTCTAGAACTTATAAATGAGTTCAGTAGTCGCAGGGTATAATATCAATGCAAAAAAAAATCAGTAGCATTTCTGTATACCAATGATGAGCACTCTAAGGAAGAAATCAAGAAACAAATACCATTTACAATGGTAAATTAAAAAACAAGGAATAAATTTAACTAAAGATGTAAAATACTTATACATAGAAAACTACACAACACTGTTCAAGGAAATCAAAGAAGACCTAAATAAAATAAATGGAAGAACATTCCCTGTTCATGGATAGGAAGACTAAATATTATTAAGAAGTCCTGTCCTACCAAAACTAATCTACAGACTCAATGCAATACCAAAAATCAACACAGCAATTTTTAATGAACTAGAAAAAATAACTATGAAATTTATTTGGAAAGGAAGAGATCCCAAATGGTCAACACATATTGAAAAAGAAAAATGTACCTGGAGGAATCACACTACCGGACTTCAAAACATACTACAAAGCTACAGTAGTGAAAATGGCATGGTACTGGCACAAGTACAGACACACTGACCAATGGAAATGAATCGAGAGTTTTGATATAGATCCTCATATATACAGTCATCCGATATTTGACAAGGCCACCAAGCCCACTCACCTGGGAGAGCATGGCCTCTTCAACAAATGGTGCCTAGAGAATTGGATATCCATATGCAAAAAAAGGAAAGATTATTACCATCTCACACCTTATACAAAAATCAACTCAAGATGGATCAAAGACCTAAAGATAATAGCAAGACCATGAAGACCTTGGAAAACAATGTAGGGAAGCATCTATAGGACCTTGTAATAGGAAATAGCTTCATGAACTTCACACCCAAAGCACAAGTAGCAAAAGAACAAACAGATAAATGGGACTTCTTAAAAATTAAAGCCTTTTGCACCTCAAAGGAGTTTATCAAGAAAGTGAAAAGATGGCCTACACAATGGGAGAAAATATTTGGTAACTATATATCTGATAGAGACTTATAGCCTGTATATATAAAGAACTCCTATATTTCAAAAATAAAAAAGACAAATTACCCATTTAAAAAATAGGAAAAAGATTTGAACAGACACTTCTCCAAAGAAAAAATACAAATGGCTAAAAACCACATGAAAACATGCTCAAAATCACTAGCTATTACGGAAATGCAAATCAAAACAATAAGATACCATCTTACTCCCATAAGATTGGCAGCTATGAAAAAAACAGAGGACTACAAGTGCTGGAGAGGATGTGAAGGAATGGGAACACTCATTCACTGCTGGTGGGAATGCAGAAGGGTCCAGCCATTCTGTAGGACAGTTTGGCAGTTTCTCAAAAAGTTATCTATAGATTTGCCATATGATCCAGTATTCCACTTCTGGGTATATACCCAGAAGAACGGAAGATAAGGACACAAACCAATACATGCACACCAAAGTACATAGCAGCATTATTCACTATTGCCAAAAGTTAGTATCAACCCAAATGCCCACAACAGATGAATGGATAAATAAAATGTGAAATATACATACAGTGGAAATCTACTCAGCTTTAAGAAGGAATACAGTATAAACACATGAGATAACATGGATGAATCTTGAGTACCTTATGTTGAGTGACGGAGGCCATACAATGAAGGACAAATACTACATTACCTATCTGATATGAAACAAGCAGACCAAGCTTTCTCAGAGAGCTAGAGACTGGAAGACAGGCTTAAAGGAACTTGGGGGGAGAGGAAGGTTGCAAGCTGATGACTACAGGGGTGAAGTCTATGATACGCTGGAGGTAAGTATTTGTACAGGGAAGGGATAAGATGGGGGCATAGGGATACCTTCAGGTGGGGCTTTGTGGGCTTGAGGGGGGTTAGGATTGGGAGGATGGGTAGGATGGCCCAAGGAATTGGGGGGAGGACTGGGGGAAACCATTTGAATATGAGAGAATGTCAGGTATATGATTAAGCTATAATGTTGAGAAAACTCTTTACAAAATGTAAGGAAGGATTACGTGTTTAAGGTGCTTAAGGGGGGCGTATCTGGTACGGGGTAAGCTTCTAGGGAGCGTATGAGTGCTCATTTTGTTACAGTGTGTTATATCATTGGGTGGCGACCCATACAATGAGTGTGAATGTGAACCCACATTTTGGGGAAACATGATGTTCCCAAATAGAAGGAATTGTGTCTCTTGAGAGAATTGGTGGCTCCCCATTAGTTAGAGCAGTCTAGTATGTCAAGCCCTCAGCATTGTTGCAGTACCTGTAAATCTGGTCCCTCAAGTAGTGAAGATTAATTGTCACTGTGGGCCCTGAGGGGAGGAGGAGAGAGGTATAGAGTAGATGGAAGCAGGGCAACTGGGGGCAATGGAATTGTTCCACAAGATCATGCAATGATGGATACAGGACATGTTAACTTACACCAAAAGTGCATAAAAGTCTATAAGCTAAAATGTAAACCATAATGTAAAACATAAGAAAGCTAAAAATTTAGAAATTTGTACAGTCTAAAATATAAACCATAATGTAAACAAAATGGAGCCATGTTTGATAGCTATGTTTCAAAATCTGTACATCACCTGTAGCAAATATAACATGAGCATGTAAAAAGATCATTGCTAGGGACAAGTAAAGGGTTTGATGTTGGATATATGGGAGTACCCTATATTGTGTATTTGAATTACAGTGATCTAAAACTTTTTTGAAGACAAAATTAAAGTTAGAAAAAAAAAAAAAAAGGGTGGCGAACTTGGCCCAGTGGTTAGGGCGTCCGTCTACCACATGGGAGGTCCACGGTTCAAACCCCGGGCCTCCTTGACCCGTGTGGAGCTGGCCCATGCGAAGTGCTGATGAGCGCAAGGAGTGCCCTGCCACGCAGGGATGTCCCCCGCGTAGGGGAGCCCGCCGCAAGGAGTGCGCCCCATAAGGAGAGCCGCCCAGCGTGAAAGAAAGTGCAGCCTTCCCAGGAATGGTGCTGCACACTCGGAGAGCTGACACAACAAGGTGACGCAACAAAAAAGAAACAAAGATTCCTGTGCCGCTGACAACAACAGAAGAGGACAAAGAAGATGCAGCAAATAGACACAGAGAACAGACAACTGGGGTGGGGGGGGAAGGGGAGAGAAATAAATAAATAAATAAAATCTTTAAAAAAAAAAAAGGATGTAGACACAGGAAAAAATGAAAGAAAGTGCCTTGCCACTGTACATACAGGGCAACACCTATTACAGTGATGAAAGGCAAAATATTTCAAACAGAGCTTTATAATATTTTTCATTTTATTAATAAACTGATTTATTTTTATTTTAGTATTTCTAAATTATTATGTATTCTATTTCTAAAATTTAAACCCATCACTATATTTCAATTTCCTGTTAATTGAACTTGGCAATATATTAGGCTTCATTGTTGAAGAAGTTTTGGACCACAGAGAGGTTCAACTATGGCAGGGAAGGAACACTGGTGTTGGGTGTTACTGATGGGGGGCACATGAATGGGGGAGAGTTCTCCAGGACATGTATATAGGGGACATAAAAATGTTCTGATATATGTTGGGTATTTTTATAATAGTTGCAGTTACAAATGTCAACTGAGGGAGTGCTGAGTTCCTACCCAGGGGAGCTCTGTCACATTCCCCAAAGGAACAACAATAATCCCCTAAGTGCAAGGGCAAAGACCAGTGAAGACAGATAGTCCAATGATGAGCCCTTGATACTGATAACTATGCTTATGAGCCTGTGTGCCTGAAATATGTACTAGGCCTACAGCTGCAGGGTGCCTAAGAGTTACCTCCTGAGAGCCTCCAGGTTGCTCAAATGTGGCCACTCTCTGAGCCAAATGTAGCATGTAAAGGCATTACCTTCCTCTTAGCATGGGACATGACTCCTAGGGAGAAGCCTCACTAGTGCCAGCAGATTACTACAAATTGCTAACTGCTGATACAACTAGAAAGAGAGCTTGAATGAAAGGGTCAACTCAGACCAGCAGAATATCTCAGCCTACAGTTTGGATGAAGTGTTGAAATCTGCTTTTTAACCTTGAATAAAAGGGGGAAATGGCAAAGACAAATGAGTTTATATGGCTAAGAGTTTCCCAAAAAGAGTCGGGAGGTCATCGGAGGGGTCACGCTTCCACACACCTCAGCAGGACCCCAGAGAAAGCCAAAGCAGATACATCCCTAGGTGCTGGTTCCCTGAAGGCTACAGAGATCCACAGGGTGTATGGTCATGGCAGATGGAGTTGGAGTTCTGTGCCATGTCAGAGGGCCCTACTTTGGAATTTTGCTCCTAAATGTGATAGAGCTGGACTCACATGTGACCTTCCTACACATGCCTCTTCTGGCACTTTTACTGAACCTGTGGTTGGTGGTAGGTTTGGTGTATACTTAGGGGTCTTGAATCTCTGGACTACCCATGTGCCAGCTGGGCCCTGAGCCTTAGCAGAGTTGCGACTCCTACTCTCTGGTTCATTGGACTTACACAGGTCAGCTAACAGGGAGGTGAAGATGGTCAAACACCACACAAGGTAATCAAGAATGCCAACAACTCAAAGCAGAGGAATTGCATCCATAATCCATGTGGAATCTAAGTCCCCTCTTGATCTAGAGGTGGAGTGGACATCACCATCCCAGGGTCCACAGGATGGAGGATAAAATATGGATTAGAGTGGATTTACCGATATTCTACTATAAAACTATAGTGACTAGTAATAGAAGAAATTATAGCACTGAGGAGGAGAAAGTGACCACAGTAGTTGCTGAGGGAAGGGAGAGGGAAGAAGAGATGTGATGTGGGGCATTCTTGGGACTTTGAATTGTCCTAAATGATATTGCAGGGTCAGATGCTGGACTTTTATACATCTTGCCATAACCTACTGAATGTACTGGGAGAAGTGTGTGAACTACAGGGTAAAATATTATCCATTTGGTGCAGCAGTGTTCCAAAATGTGTATCCAGGGTACATAAAAATGTTTGGATATTTTCATAGTGGTTACAATTAAAAACAACAACTGAGGGAATGCTGAGTTCCTAACCAGGGGAGCTCTATCACAGTCCCTAAAGGAACAGCAACAATCCCCCACGTGCAACAGCAAAGACCAAAAAAGAAGGTAGGTCCAACAATGAACCCTTGATACTAATGACTATGCTTGTAAGCCTGTACACCTGAAATAAGAACAAGGCCTAGAGCTGCAGGGTGCCTAAGAGTTACCTCCTGAGAGCCTCTGTGTTGCTCAAATGTGGCCAGTCTCCAAGCCAAACTCGGCATGTAAATGTGTTGCCATCCCCCCAGAGTGGGACATGACTCTCGGGGATGAGCCTCCTTGGCACGGAGGGATTACTACCAAGTACCAGCTGATGATGTAACTAGAAAATGACCTTGAATAAAAGGGTCAACTCGGACCAGCAGAATATTTCAGTCTACATATAATACCAGGAGTTAAAAATGCTTTTTGACCTGAAACAAGGGGGAAATGGAAAGGACAAATGAGTTTATATGGCTATGAGTCTCCAAAAAGAGCTGGGAGGTATCAGAGGGGTTGCCCTTATGCACACCTCAGCAGAGTCCCAGAGACAGATAATGTAGATACAACCCCAGGTGTTGGTTCTTCTGAGGGCTACAGAGATCCACAGGTTCTATGGTCATGGCAGATGGAGTTCAGTGCCATCTCAGTTGGCTCTACTTTGGAGTTTGTGTTTCTGTGTGGTGGAGCTGGATTCAGATGTGATCTCTGTCCACAAGCCTCTCCTGTTACTTTTACCGGAACTGCAGTTGGTGCTGGGGTGTAACGTATACCCAGGGGACCTGAATCTCTGGACTGACCATGTGATAGCCAGGCCCTGAGCCTTAACAGACGTGCAACTCCTATACTCTGGTTTATTGGACTTATCCCACTCAGTTAACATGGAGGTGACGAAGGTCAACCACCACACCAGGGAGCCAAGAGTGCCTACAACTGCAAGCAGGAGAACTGCATCCAGCATCCATGTGGAATCTAAGCCCCCTCTTGATATAGATGTGGAGTGGACACAACCATTCTAAGGTCCACAGGATAGAGGAACAGAGTATGGATTAGAGTGGACTTACGCATTCATATTCTATTCATGAACTATTGTGATTAGTAATCGAAGAAAATGTGGCATTTGTGTGGAGAAAGTGGCCATGCTGGCTGCTGGGGGGTAGGGAGTGGGAGGAAGAGATGTGATGTGGGGGCAGTTTTGGGGGTTGTAGTTGTCCTGGGTGGTGCTGCAGTGATAGTTACCAGACATTGTATGTCCTCCCATGGCCCACTGGGTGGACTGTGGGAGAGTGTGGGCTATGGTGTGGTCCACTGACCATGAGGAGCAGTGGTGCTCAGAGATGTATTCACCAAATGCAATGAATGTCTCATGATGATGGAGGAGGTAGTTGTTATGGGGGGAGGAGCGGGGTGAGGGGGGTGGGGGGATATATGGGGACCTCATATTTTTTTAATGTAATATTAAAAAATAAAGACAAAAAAATTAAAAATAAATAAATAAATAAACACATATTACCTAGCTACAGTAGTAAACTGTTGACATAAGGCATCTATTGACATAAATAGACACACAGACCAACGGAACCGAAATGATGGTTCAGAAACAGACCCTCACATCTATGACCAAGTGATTTTTGACAAGCCTGTCAAACTCACCCAGTGGGGGCCAGAACAGTCTATTCAACAAATGCTGCTGGGAGAACTGGATATCCATAGCCAAAAGAAAGAAAGAAGACCCCTATCTCACACCTTATATAAAAATTAATTCAAAATGAATCAGGGAAGCGGACTTGGCCCAATGGATAGGGCGTCTGCCTACTACATGGGAGGTCTGTGGTTCAAAGCCCGGGCCTCCTTAACCCGTGTGGAGCTGGCCCATGAGCAGTGCTGATGTGTGCAAGGAATGCTGTGCCACATGGGGGTGTCCCCCCGCGTAGGGTAGCCCCATGCGCAAGCAGTGCGCCCCATAAGGAGAGCTGCCCAGTGTGAAGGAAAGTATAGCCTGACCAAGAATGGTGCTGCACACACAGAGAGCTGACACAACAAAAAGAAACACAGATTCCTGATGCCGCTGATAGGTATAGAAGCAGTCACAGAAGAACATGCAGCAAACGGACACAGAGAGAAGACAACTGGGGGTGGGGGAAGGGGAGAGAAATAAATAAAAAATAAAATCTTTAAAAAAAACAAAACAAAGACATAATATAAAAGCAAGAACCACAAAACTCCTAGAAGAAAACATTGGGAAAGATCTTTACGACCTGGTGGTAGGTGAAGGATTCTTAAACCTTACACCAAAAGCATGAGTAATGAAAGAAAACATGTATAAATGGGACTGCCTCAAACTTAAACACTTCTGTGATTCAAATAACTTCAACAAGAAGGTGAAAAAGCAGCCCACTCAATGGCAGAATATATTTGGAAACCATATATCCAAAAGGGTTTGATTTCTAGTCTATATAAAGACATCATAAAACTCAACAAGAGCAAGCAACTCAATTTAAAAATGGGGGAAAGATTTAAATAGACATTTCTCCAAAGAAGGAATACAAATGGCCAAAAGCACATGAAGAAAATGTTCCATATCACTGTTAGGGAAATGCAAATCAAAACAACAATGAGATATGATCTAACACCACACAGAATGGCCATTATTTAAAAAACAGACAACAACAAACTTGTGGAAAGGAACACTCCACTGTTTGTGGGATTGTCAAATGGTGCAGCCTCTGTTGAAGACAGTTTAGCATTTCCTCAGGAAGCTAAATATAGAACAGCCATATGATCAAGCAATTCCTCTACTAAGAATATGTCCAGAAGAACAAAAAACTGTGACACAAACAGGCATCTGCATACCAATATTCATAGTGGCGTTATTCACAATTGCCAAAAGATGGAAACAAGCCAAGTGTCCACCAACCAATGAATGGATAAACAAAATGTGGTCTATACATATTATGAATATTATGCTGCAATAAGAAGAAATGAAATTGGAACACATTTAAGAACATGGATGAATCTTGAAGACATTATGCTAAGTGAATTAAGCCAGGCAGAAGAGGACAAATATTGCATGGTATTGACTGTGGTTAACAAAAATACTATAATATTCTTGCATCAATGTTAAGATATATTGTGTTGAAAATGGGGTGGGGGAGTATGAAAAAGTGTGCCCAATGTACGCAATGAACCATGGTTGGTGGTAATAGTCTGATAACATTATCTCATAATCTGTAACAAATACTCCACCACAGCGTGGTGTGTTGGTGAAGGGGTGTTGTATGGGAATTCTACACATATGCATGATTGTTTTGTAAGTTCACAATCTCTATAATAAATAAATATATATTTTAAAAATTAGGTGGGTTGGGGGAAAAATACACCATATGTAAGATAGGGACTATAGTTAATAGTAATATTTTGATGATGCTCTTCCATAGTTTGTAACAAATGTTTCACAACAATGGAAAGTGTTGGTGGAGTGGTGATGTACGGGACCCTTGTATGATGCTATGCATGTTTATTTTGTAAGTTCACAACCTTTACTATATACTTATTATTTATGCATGTTCATGTATGAATGATATACTTTAATAATAACTGTTTAAAAAAAACTTGTGAGATGCAGCAAAGGCAGTGCTGACAGGGAAATTTATAGCCCTAAATGCTTACATTAAAAAAGAAGTAAAGGTGTAGCAGTTTGATATAGTTATGAATTTCAAAAATAGATATTGGATTATGTTTATAAATTGGTCTGTACCTAGGCATGATTAAATTATGATTAGGACTTTGATTGTGCCACATTAGTAGGGTATTGAGTCCCCACCCACTGAAGAATAGACAGGTCCTTAGACATGGTAAAAGCCTTGGGGAGAGAGAGACAGAGCTGTATGCTTGATAGTCTACAGCTGATCTTGTGGAAAAAACAAAGGAGCTGATCCCAGAGAGAAATAAACCCTGGGAAGAAATATAATTTAAATGAATAACATACTAAACTGAAAAAACAAAAGAATTAGCCCAAGTATCTTCTGAACAAAGAACTTTGACTATATAACCTCAAGTCAAAACACAAAAAGAACTGAAAACAAATATAGAACTTTATGTAATAGGCTTTCTTTTCATAGAGGTATGGATTAGCAACTCTAAAGCTACTGTATATTGAAGAATTGAGTAAAAATATATATATTCAGGATGTTAGGAGCCAAGTTTCTCACTGCTGTAAAAATATGGAATGGCAAAGGCTAGGAAGAACCTTGTGGTATTGAAATGGAACTGGATGTATCAATATGAACTCCTGGGTTTACTCTATGAATGTATTTCCTATTTTCCCACTAAAAGGAACTAAATGCAATGACTCCCGTTATAATGAAGGGATCTAGCATCAAGATCCTGGTTTCTAAATACCATTCTGGGGAAAGGAACCAGGGATTCTTGAAGAAATGGCTGATTCCTGGGATGGGACAGAGAAAATACAAGATGTGCCTGGAGCATCTTTTTGTGCCAGAAAGAAAGGAAGTGATCAACTAATGCTACAGATACACAGAGAGGACATAAGTGTTAGGTTGAATAAGTTCTCATGGGCCAAATCTGGGAAAATTTGTTTATCAAATATGGTATTTTAAAGTATAGTAATGAATTATAACCTACTGAGTAAAATAAGAATGAATCCATCATTCACGCAAATATACATTTATATATGTATACTACAAATTCATTTTGGTGAATTTATAGTATGGTGGATAAAAATCTTCATTTTGTAATTATCAATGATAATTACTATAAGAATCATCAATAGATACTAAAACTAGAGGGCAAAAACTATGACAAGAAAATATTTTTTATTTTTCTTCATTTATTTTTACCTCAAAACAGATGCACAGATAATTGGTGTAGTTAAGAATGATTTTTTAAGTGGCCATGGTGGCTGCTGGGTGCGGGGAATGGGAGGAAGAGATGAGATGTGGAGGCATTTTCGGGACTTGGAGTTGTCCTGGATGGTGCTCCAGGGACAATTGCCGGACATTGTATGTCCTCCCATGGCCCACTGGATGGAACATGGGAGAGTGTGGACTATGGTGTGGACCACAGGACATGGGGTGCAGCGATGCCCAGAGATGTACTCACCAGATGCAATGGATGTGTCATGATGATGGGGGAGAGTGTTACTATGGGGGGAGTGGTGGGGTGGTGGTGGTGGGGGTGAATGGGGACCTCATATTTTTTTAATGTAATATTTTTTAAAAAATGAATACATTGAGTAGAATTTGGAAAAAAAATACAGTATATTTACCATAATAAAAAAAATGATTTTTTATAATAAACTTTATTTTTAGAGAAGTATTACATTTACTTTTACAGAAAAATTACACTTAAAGTATAGTATAGTGAGTTGATCTGGTATCCTGTCACTGTGTTGAACTCATTCATTAGCTCTAATAGCTTTGTTGTACACAGTTTGGGATTATCTAAATATAAGATCAAGTCATTTGTATAAGTGAGAGTTTTATTTCCTGCTTTCCAATTTAGATGCCTTTCATTTCTTTTTCTTGCCCAATTGCTTTAACTAGAACTTCAAGCACAATGCTGAAGAACAGTGGTGACAGTGGGCATTATTATCTTGCTCCTGAATTTAAGGGAGAGCTTTCAACCTCTCTCTATTGAGTATGTTGTTGGCTGTGGGAATACTGACCCTTTACAGGAAAGTGAAGGATCTGTATTCAGAAAACTACAAAACATTGCTAAAATGAATCAAAGGAGACCTAAACAAATGGAAGCACATTTGGACTGGAAGATTAAACACTATAAAGATGTCAATCCTACCCAAACTAATTTATAGATTCAATGCAATAACAATGAACATTCCAAGAGCCTACTTTATGAAACAGAAAAGTCAATAACCAAATTTATTTGGAAGGAGCAACAGACTTCAGCTCCTACACTCTGGTTTGTTGGACTTATCCCACTCAGCTAACATGGAGTTGAAGAAGGTCAACCATCACATCATGGAGCCAAGAGTGCCTACAACTGAAAGCAGGAGGATTGCATCCAGCATCCATGTGGAATCTAAGCCCCCTCTTGATATAGATGTGGAGTGGACACAAATATTCCAAGGTCCACAGGATGGAGGAATAGAATATGGATTAGAGTGGACTTACTGATATTCTATTCATGAACTACTGTGATTAGTAATCAAAGAAAATGTGGCATTGGTGTGGAGAACGTGGCCATGGTGTCTGCTGGGAGTGGGGAATGGGAGGAAGAGATGAGATGTGGAGGCGTTTTCGGGACTTGGAGTTGTCCTGGGTGATGCTGCAGGGGCAGTTACTGGACATTGTATGTCCTCCCATGGCCCACTGGATGGAAAGTGGGAGAGTGCGGGCTATGGTGTGGACCATTGACCATGAGGTGCAGCGGTGCTCAGTGATGTATTCACCAAATGCAATGAATGTCTCATGATGATGGAGGAGGTTGTTGCTATGGGGGGAGGAGTGGGGTGAAGGGGGTGGGGGGTATATGGGGACCTAATTATTTTTTGAATGTAATATTAAAAAAATAAATAAAGGCAAAAAAAATTTATTTGGAAGAAAAAGAGGTCCTGAATAGTGAAAAAACATCCTAAAAAAGAGCTAAATTAGAGCTAATATGGAGGACTCAAGCTCCCTGACCTTGAAGTGTATTACAAAACTATAGTCGTCAAGACAGTATGATAGTGGCATAAAGATAGACACATGATCAATGGAATTGAACTGAGAGTTCAGAAATAGATCCTCAACTATATGATCAACTGATTTTTGATAAGCCCAGGAAGTCTACTTTCCTGAGACAGAACAGTCTGTTCAATAAATGGACCCCTATCTCACTCCCTATACAGAATCAACTCAAAATGGATCTAAGACCTAACCTAAAAGCCACGACCATAAAATTCCTAGAAAATAATGTAGGAAAACATTTACAAGACTGTTTAGTAGGTGGGGGTCTCTTAAACTTTATACCCAAAGCACATGTAACAAAAGAAAAATAGATAAATGGGACCTCCTCAAATTTAAACACACATCTCAAAGGCCTTTGTGAATAGGGTAAAAAAGCAGCCTACTCAATGGCAGAAAAATATTTTTAAATCACATATATGTAATGGTCTAATATGCATAATATATAAAGAGATCCTATAACTCAACATCAAAAAAAGACAAATGCCTTGATTTTAAAAGGGGCAAAAGACCTGAATTGAAATTTTTTTTAATGGTGAAAAACCACATGAAAAATTATTCAGTATCACTGGCCATTATGGAAATGCAAATCAAAGCTACAATGAGGTATCATTTCACACCTATTAGAACGCACACTATTAACAAAACAGAATACTACAAGTGTTGGAGAGCACACAGAGAATAGGAACACTTATTCACTGATGGTGGGATTGTAGAATGGTACAGCCACTGTGGATGTCTATTTTGGTGGTTCCTATGGAAGTCAGAAATAGATCTACTGTGTGACCCAGCAAAACTACCACTAGCAATATACCCAGAAGAACTGAGAGCAGTAACATGAACAGACATCTGCAGGCCAATGTTCACAGGGACATTATTCACAACTGCCAAAGATAGAAAAAGTCCAGGTGTCTATCAGTGTCTATCAACTGAGAAATGGATAAAAAAAGCAAGTATGTATATAAGATGGACTATGATTCAGCTGTAAGAAGAAATGAAATCATGAAGCTTATGACAATGTGGATGAATCTTGAGGGCATTATGTTGAGTGAAGCAACACAGGCTCAAAAGGACATATATGGTATGATCTTGCTATCACTAAAATTAATGAACAAAATCATAGACTTAATAACTAGAATATACATCACTAGAGAATATATTATAAATAGAGAATTGAAAACTTATGTTTAATCCATGAAGAATTAGTAAAAATTTGTTTGCCAGTGTTGGGAAATGAATAAAAATGGTGAAAGCACATCATAGGATTTATAATAAGTAGTACTAACATATGGGTATGATCATGTATGATAGTTGTTTTTTTTCTGGAGTAATGAAAATGCTGAAGTGATGAATGCACAATTTGATGGTTATACCAAATGCCATTGATTGTGCCCTTTGGATAAATTATATGGTTCATAAACAAACAAAAAAAATAGATTTGGTTGGGGAAAAATAGACCAAATATAAGATATGAACTATAGTTAATAAGTAAAACTTTGATGAAAGCTATTTCATAATTTCTTACAAATGTTTCACAAGAAAGGTATTTGTAGTTGGGTGATGTATAGGAGCCCTATATGATACAAATATGCACAGCGTATTTGTTTTATAAATTTACAACTTTTACTATATAATTATTTTTTATATATGCTCATGTATGAAAGATATACTTCAGTAAATTGTTTTTAAAATGAAGGAAAAGTAAAGGAAGGATTCTCACATGCCCACCATACCTGAAGTGACCACCAGGTAAGGGTGGAGGGGAACAGGAAGGGAGCATAGGGTTTCCTGGTTTCTTTCTTACTGTGGGTGATTAACTGAGGTTTTACTCTTGGTTTTTGTTTTGTTTTGTTTTCTTTTTCCCATTCTTCTGCATATAAGATACATTACATGATAAGAAAACAACCTATAGCAACACACTCATTTCCAAGCTTCCTGGCAGCCTATGTAAAATGGGTCGGGTGGTCGCCTTGCTCAGGGGAGGACAATTCCTGCTGAGTCCTGGCTGTGACTGGGGGCTCTGTGTATGAACATGGGTTCTTTCCAGAACTACCCCCACCTGCCTGTAACAGGGCAATGGCCATCCCAAGCTATAGCCTGATAAGGTGCACAGTTTCAAGCAAACAAGTACTGGTCCCCCTCGCAAATGGGTTAAGCCTCACATGTGCTACTAGGGTTTCCATGTCTTGAAATACATAGCCCCATATCTAAAGGCCTCCTTGCAGCCTTGGCATGCTGTTTCCTTTATTCTGCAGGAGGCAACTTGCTCCTGTCTGCCAGATGCTCCATGCCACTGGGATCTTTCAACAAGGTCTTGCCCCCATCCTCCAGGGAGATCCTGTCTGGAGATTCAGCCCTGGAGGCGATCCTCCCAAACCTGTGAAAACTAGCAGCCCCATATTGCTTCAGGGTACTCTCCAGGGGAGTCAGAAACCCCAGATCTCTGGGAAAATACTGGAGCCAACAAGAATCCAGAGGAGGGACAGGTCATATAGGAGGTGGTAGCCACCATGAAATGTCAAAGAGCCAGGACTAAACATCAGGTACATATGAGGCTCTGGATACTGACATGACTATGAATGTGCCCACCTTGCAAATGGGTATGTGGGATCCAGATGGGTATGGGATTCCTCATGGAATGAGGCTCTGAATGGGGAGGAGGCTCCTGGCAGGCTCACGAGTGAGGATGGGCATGTGGCTGCAGATGAATCGGGGCTGCGGATGGGGACATACCCTCTAGCCAAGTGGTCATAGTCCTGCCTGCTGCCAGAATTGACTTGTTTCTTCTCTCTGACCTGGAGGATGGTGGCCATTCCCTGGGGTTGGGATAGACACCCCAATGCATTCTGTGGTCATCATAATGATGATGTCTTAGAATTTGAGAAGAGGTTTTGTCAATTTTTTAAATATAAAGGCAGCTTCAAGGCTCTCTGAGAGGCTCAGTGTCCCCTCTGTATAGCAAATGCAGGAACACACAAGAGAGGAACGCTGGGCAGACTGGCATCCTTAATCTGATCTCCTTAACTTGGCTCAGCCCTTTTTTTTTTCATAAATGAAAAGAGTGGGAAAAGTAAGAGCCTAATTTCCTCTGCTGTGTCTTTGACTATGGGGGAAGATTTTAATGAGCTCTGCATTTTAAACAGCTTAGTACCAAGTTGTATTTTAAATGATAATTACAATTTTCTGAACAGACAGATATTATAAAGCTCTTTATATAGATAGGCAGGGGAAGCAAGGACAATCCACATTAGAGATTTGTGAAAGAAAAGTTGATTAGTAGTCACAGGTCCTAGAATAGAGAGGAGTGGTACTTCCTATAGGGTCACGTAGGGAAACATATAATTCTTGTATGCCCCTGCAAGCTGGCGGTGAGTAAAAGGTTACAGTGGACCTGGGGACTATTCTTTTGTAGTGTTATATGGGTGGGGCACTAGCAGTTGGTGAAGAAAGAGTGGTGATTGGGGAATTTGTCTTTGACTTTTGAAGGGGCCTAACCCAGGTAGGATGATGAGAGCAAAGGAAATAGCTGTTTGTCTTGAGCAGGTGTCTCGATGGACACTGAGGGATTTGATAGGGTCTAGGATGCTAAGACATTATGACAATACAACAGCCCCTTATGGTACTATCTACCCCAGAGTTGCTCACACAGCCTGACAAATTGAAAAGTCCCTGTTTTATTCTAAATGGAAGAGGCAGGATGGCATTACATTAAATGCACTTACATCAACTCTTACAAAAAAACGGCTGAGTTGGGGCAAAATACTGTGTGAATAATGAGGAAGGGGATATCACCACTGACCCCACAGAAATAAACAGTATCATAAAAGGATACTTTGAAAAACTACATGCAACAGGAAGGACAATTTAGAGGAAATGGACAAATTCCTAGAAACACATAAGTAGCCTACATTGATGAAAGAAGAAATTGATGATTTCAAGAGAATAATCACAAGTAAAGAGATAGAATTAGTCATTCAAAACCTCCCAACTAAGAAGAACCCTGGGCTGAATGGCTTCACAGGTCAATTCTACCAAACATTCTGGAAAGAACTAACACCAATCTTACTTAAATTCTTCAAAAAAATCAAAACAGAAGGAACACTTCCTAACTTTTTCTATGATGCCAACATTACCCTAATACCAAAACCAAACAAACACACCACAAGAAAGAAAAATTACAGACCACTCTCTCTAATGAAACCAGATGCTAAAATCCTCAACAAAATACTTGCTGATCATATTCAACAATGCATCAAATGAATTATACATCATGACCAAGTGGGGTCGGCATGCAAGAATGGTTCAATATAAGAAAATCAATAAATGTAATACCCACATAAACATATTGAAAGAAGAAAATCACATGATCATATCTATAGATGCAGAAAAATCTTATGACAAAATACAGCACCCTTTCCTGATAAAAACACTGCAAAAGACAGGAATAGAAGGAACCTTTCTGAACATGATGAAGGGCGTATATGAAAAACCCACAGCTAACATCTTATACAATGGTGAAATCCTAAAGTCTTTCCCTTTAAGATCGGAACAAGACACAGATACCCACTATCACCCTTACTATTTAACATTGTGTTAGAAGTACTTGCTCGAGCACTGAGGCAAGAAAAAGACATAGAAGGCATCCAGATTGGAAAGGAAGAAGTCAAAATTTCACTACTTGCATACAATATGATCCTATACATAAAAGCCCTGAGAAATCTACAACAAAGCTTCTAGAGCTAGTTTATAAATGCATTCAGTAAAGTCACAGGTTATAAGAACAATGCACGAAAATCAGCAGCATTTCTGTATACCAATAATGAGCAATCTGAGGAAGAAATTTTTAAAAATACCATTTACAATAGTAAATTAAAAAATCAAATACCTAGGAATAAATTTAACAAGAGATGTAAATGACTTTTACACAGAAAACTACACAACACTGTTAAAGGAAATCAAAGAAGACTAAAATAAATGGAAGTATATTCCCTGTTCTTGGATAGGAAGACTAAATACTATTAAGATGTCTATTCTACCCGAACCTATTTATTAATTTAATTCAATACCAATAAAAATCAACACAGCATTTTTAAATGAACTGGAAAAACTAACTATGAAATTTATTTGTAAGGGCAAGAGGCCACAAATAGCCAAAGACATATTGAAAAAGAAAAATGAAATCGGAGGAATCACACCACCTGACTTTAAAACATACTACAAAGCTATAGTCATCAAAACAGCACGGTATTGGCACAAGGATAGACATACTGAATAATGGAACTAAATTGAGAGTTCTGATATAGATCCTCACATATACAGTCATCTGATATTCAATAAGGCCACCAAGCCCACTCAACTGGGAGAGAATGGCCTCTTCAACAAATGGTGCTTGGAGAACTGGATATCCATATCCAAAAGAATGAGAGAGGAACACCATCTCACACCTTATTCAAAAATCAACTCAAGATGGATCAAAGAGCTAAATACAAACAGCCAAGACCATAAAGACCTTGGAAGACAATGTAGGGAAGCATCTACAGAACCTTGTAATAGGAAATGGCTTCATGAGCTTCACACCCAAAGCATGAATAGTGAAAAGAAAAAATAGATAAATGGGATTTCCTCAAAATTAAAACCTTTTGAACCCCAAAGGAGTTTGTCAAGAAAGTTAAAAGAGAGCTTACACAATGGGAGAAAATATTTGGTAACCATATATCTGTCAGGAGTCTAATACCCAGGATATATAAAGAAATCCTATATATCAAAAATAAAAAGACAAAGAACCCATTTAAAAAATGGGCAAGAGATTTGAGCAGACACTTTTCCAAAGAAGAAATTCAAATGGATAAAAAACACATAAAAAGATGCTCAACATCACTAGTTACTAGGGAAATGCAAATGAAAACTACAATTGGATACCATCTTATACCCATTAGACTGGTGGTTATTAATAAAACAGAGCACTACAAGTTTGGAGAGGATGTGGAGGAATGGGAACTCTCAACCACTGCTGGTGGGAATGTAGAAGGATCTAGCCAATGTGTAGGACAGTTTGGCAGTTCCTCAAAAAACTAGCTATAGATTTGCCATATGACCCAGCAATTTCACTGCTGGGTATATACTCAGAAGAACTGAAAACAAGGACATAAACAGACATATGCACACCAATGTTCATAGCAACATTATATACACCATTGCCACACACTGGAATCAACCCAAATGCCCATCAACAGATGAATGGATAAACAAAATGTGGTATATACATACAAGGGAATACTACTCAGCTGTAAGAAGGAATACAGTACTAACATGGGATAGCATGGATGAATCTTAAAGACCTGATGTTTAGTGAAGCAAGCCAGGCATTGGAGGACAAAGACAATATGACCTCTCTGATATGAATTATGCAAATAAAACCATCGGAGAGAGCTAGAGTCTAGAAGATCAGCTTATAGGAAGTAGCGGGGGAGAGGAAGGTTCTGAGCCTATAACCACATGGGAAAAATCTTTGATAAAGTAGAGGTAAGTAGTTGTGCAGTGAAGGGATGACAGGGGTACAGGGAAACTACTGCATTTGGCTGTGAAGACTTGACGGGGGCTAGGGTTGGGAAGATGGGTTGGATGGTATATGGAATTAGGGGGAGGTTTTGGGGGTAGAGCTGGCGAACATGGGAGATTGGCAGTACATGAAAGTATAATGTTGAGAAAACCCTTTAGACAATATAATAAGGAAGGGTTACTGGTTTAGGGAGTTGGATGGGGGGCATTTGGCACAGGGTGCACCTGGGGCAGATTTCTAGGGAGTGTGTGAGTGCTGATCTTGTCATAGTATGCGATAACAGTGGACGGAAATCCATATGAGCACAAAGGTGTTGTACCCCTATGCTGGGGAGGTCTGATATTCTCAAACAGAGGGGAGGGTGTCTCCAGAGCATGGATGGCTCCTGTTGGGGGAGGACAGACTAGTGTGTCAAGCCCTTGGCTTTGTTGCAAGTATCTATGAATCCTGTCTCTCAAGCAGTGAAGTTTGGTTGTTGCTGTGGGCTCCGAGGGGAGGGGGAAGACGAATAGAATAGATGGAAGAGAGGGTAAATGGGGATAATGGAATTATTCCGCATGATCATGCAATAATGGATACAGGCCATGTTAAATTTCACCAAAAATTTATAAAAGTGTACAGTCTAAAATGTAAACCATAATGTAAACTACCGACCATGGTTAGTAGCTATGTTTCAATACTTGTACCTCAGCTGTAGCAAATGTAACATCTACATGTAAAAAGATCAATATTGGGGAAGGGAGATAAGGGGGAGGATATGGGGTATATGGGAGTCCCCTATATCCTGAATGTGATTTTAAAGTGACCTATAAGTTCTCTGAAGACATAATGAAAAAAAAAAGATGTAAGACACTGAGGAAGAAATGGAAGAAACTGCATTGCCACTGTACATACAGGACAATACCTATTACAGCATTGAAAGGCAAAATGTCAAAAAAAAATTTTAATATTTTTCATTTTACACCACAATACTTTTACTTTTAGTTTTTCTAAATTATTATGAATTTTATTTCAAATGTTTAAATCTATCATTACTATTTCATTTTCCTATTAATTGAATTTGCCAATATATTAGGCTTCAATTTGAAGACGTTTTGGATCACAAAGCAGTTCAAATATGGCAGGGGAGGAGCACTGGTGTGGGGTATTATTGATGGGGGATGCATAGGAAGGAGTTTGACAGGGCATGCATATAGGGTATAGAGATATGTTCGGATGTTCATTGGGTATTGACACCGTAGTTAGAGATTCTCACATCAACTGAGGGAGTGCTGGGTTCCCATCCTGGGGAGCTCTGTTGCATTCCCCGATGGTAGAGTAACAATCCCCCAAGTACAAGGGCAAAGACCAGTGAAGGATGGTCCAATGATGGGCCCTTGATACTGATGCCTATGCTTATGAGCCTGTGGTACTTGAAATTTCAACATGGCCTAGTGCTGCAGGGTGCCTAAGAGTTACCTCCCGAGAGCCTCCATTTTACAAAAATGTGGCCACTCTCTAAGCGAAACTCAGCATATAAATGCATTACATTCCCCCCCAGCATGGGACATGACTTCCACAGATGAGCCTCCCTGGTGCTGAGGGATTTCTACTAAGCAGCGGCTGGTGATGCAATTAGAAAAGACCTTAAATAAAAATGTTAAAAACAAATGAGTTTATATGGCTAAGAGACTTAAAAATGAGTCAGGAGGTCATCAAAGGGATTGCACTTATGCATGTCTCAGCAGGATCTCAGAGACAGCCAAAGTAGATAAAAACCCAGGTAGTGCTTTTCCTGAGGGCTATGGAGAAACCCAGGTCCTACGGTCATGGAAGATGGCTCCAGAGTTCGAGGCCTTGCCAGTGGGCTGTACTTTGGAATTTGTGCTGCTCAGTGTGATAGAGTTGGACTCAGATGTGACCTCTCTATGCATCCTCTTCTGTCACTTTTACTGAACCTGTGGTTGGTGCTGGAGTTGGTGTATGCCCAAGAGACTTGAATCTCTGGGCTGCCCATGTGCATGCTGGGCCCTGAGCCTCAGTGGTGTTGCAGGACCTACTCTCCAGTATGCTGGACTTAACCATGTCAGCTGCCAGGGAGGTGAGGATGGACAACCACCATGCCAGGGAACCAAGAGTGCCTACAACTCCAAGCAGGAGAATTGTATCCATCAGCCATGGATTTATGCCCCCTCTCAATAAAGAGGTGGAGTGGACATCACCAATTCCTCCAGCACCAAACAAGATGGAGGAATAAAATATGGATTAGATTGAACTTACTGTTATTCTACTACAGAACTATTGTGACTAGTAATAGAAGAAACTGTAGCACTAATCTGGAGAAAGTGGCCAAGGAAGTTGCTGAGGGCAGGGAGAGGGAAGTAGAGATGAGAGGTGGGGGCATTTTTAGGACTTGGAGTTGTCCTAAATGATATTGCAGGGACAGATGCTGGACTATATATCCTGCCATAACCCACTAAATGTACTAGGGGAGAGTGTAAACTACAATGTAAACGATAATCCATGCGGTGCAGCAGTGCTCCAAAATGTATTCACCAAATGCAATGAATGTGCCGCCATGATGAAAAAGGTTGTTGATGTGGGAGGAGTGGGGGCGTGGGGTGTAGGGTATGTGGAAACCTCATTTTTTTTTTTAAGATTTTTAATTTATTTCTCTCCCCTTCCTCTCCACCCCCCCAAGTTGTCTGCTCTCCGTGTCCATTCGCTGTGTGTTCTTCTGTGACTGCTTCTATCCTTATGAGCAGTACCGGGAATCTGTGTTTCTTTTTGTTGCATCATCTTGTTGTGTCAGCTCTCCGTGTGGGTGGCGCCATTCTTGAGCAGGCTGCACTTTCTTTCACGCTGGGTGGCCCCCCTTACAGGGCGCACTTCTTCGCGTGGAGCTCTCCTATCTGGGGGACACCCCTGTGTGGCATGGCACTCCTTGCACGCATCAGCACTGCACATGGGCCAGCTCCACACAGGTCAAGGAGGCCCCGGGTTTGAACCATGGACCTCCCACGTGGTAGGCGGATGCCCTATCCACTGGGCCAAGTCCGCTTCCTTGTATATTTTTTAATGTAACATTTTTTTGTGATTTATGTATCTTTTAAAAACAAAGACAATTTAATAAAAAAAATAAAAAACAAAAAACAAACAAAAAGGCAACCACCGAACAAAGAAACCAAGAAACTTTACAGCTGCAGGCACGCGAGTCCCATCCACCAGCTGTGTGGGATTGAAGCCCCCTCTCAACTGAGAGGTGGAGTGCACATCCCATCCCAGGGTCCTCAGGAGGATAAATAAAATTTGGATTAGAGTGGACTAACTGGTATTCTACTTGAACAATGGTTATGAAACATCGTAACTCTAGCAATGGAAGAAACTATATCATTGATGTGGAGACAGTGACCACAGGAGTTGCTGAAAGCAGTGAGATGGAAGAAGAGGAGTGATATGGAGGCATTTTCAAGACTTGGAGTTGTCCTGAATGATATGGTAGGGACAGGTGCAGTACATTATATATCCTGCCATAACCCACTGAATGTAGTGAGTTATGTAGTTTACACTACAATGTAAACTATAATCCATGTTGTGCAGCAGTGCTCCAAAATGTATTCATCAAATTAAATGAATCTACCACACTAATGAAAGTTGTCGTTGTGTGAAAAGTGCAGGGTGTGGGGACTGGGGTTTATGGGAACCCCCTATATTTTAATTTGAAAAATTTTGTGTGCTCTATATATCTTTTAAAAATAAATAAAAGCATTATTGCTGGCGTCATATTGGTGAAAACATCTCTTAACCAGGATACCTGGTTAAGGTGTAGGTACCTAAGGTGTAGGTAGCATGGTACAAGTGAGTCAGGCCTGGTAAAAGCAAGTCCTAGGGAAAGAAGTACAGTCCCTGTTGTTGGTTGCCTTGTGGAGAGGGCATTATCATCTCCAGCAACAAACCATTTGCGCTGGGGCTATTGTCATCACTGCTGGCCAGTTTGCTGGAGTTTCACTTTCCAGGTGGTTATCCACTGGGAACCAGTGAGGACATACACTTTATATATATATATATATATAATATATAATATGTATTTCCATGGACTAAAATAAGTTGGCCAACTCAGTATCAGCAAAGTAATAGCCTGTAATATTTCATATACTTTCTATTAATTAAAAGAAGTTGGGAATATGAGTTTTGATGGGCTGGCCTTGTGCACTGAGGATAGTATTTTGGGGGTTAATTGTCCTTCAATGGTGGAGGCTTTAAGAAATGGAGGGATAGGGCTATTGTATGGGGAGATGGTGGGTATAACGTCTCCCCCTTTTAGGAGATTTTGGATCACAAGCAGAAGCTCCACAACTTGCTTCAGGCGATACTGCAGTGTTCACCACTTTGATTTGCAGAGGTAGTTATGGGGTCCCCGTTGGCATGGCCCACCAAGAGAGCCAAGGATTTGAAGTTATTCCAGGTGACCCCTTAAAGCATAAGTTGTGCATAGTGGGGAAAGAAAGAGTAAAAGGTGATGCCACAAAGGGTAGCTGTTTCATAAACATTGTTCAAACAGTAACATTGAGGAGGTTTGGTGGGGGAGGGTCCTGTAAGAAAAAATTTCTGTGACACAGTGTCCAAGAGGGCCTCTTCAGGGTTGGAGATTAACTCCTGTTCCCTTCTGTCTGTATGTTCAAAGAAATGATACACCTTTTGCAGTGTCTCAGTTCTCTAGGTAACAATCTGGCCTCTTCAGTTTTCAGTGGACATCTGCTTGGTGGTAATAACCACTGTGCTGGGTGGGCACATCTCCATTAATATCTATGACCAGAGAAGCTACATCCAGGCCTCACTGCCTGAAGGGAATGGTTGGTCAAAACATGAGAACTCTGCCTGGCCTGAGAGGGTTCTCCAGAACAGTGAACCTAGTGGACCTGGGGGTACCTGAGGTCTCCTCAGTCCTGAGGCAGTTGTGTTTGTCGTCCTCTCTGAATGGAATGTACCCTCACCTGTTCTCTGTCCTTCCCCAACCATCACCATGACCGGGATTCCACGTGGGGCACCTCCCTTGTCCCCTCCGTGGGGGCTGCTGAGTCACATCACAGGCTTCCTATGTATACCATCTGTTACACACCTGCTCACACACCATCTTTACTCTCCATCTCTTTTCCACACAATTATTCCCCCCAAATTTCATTATGAAATATGTCAAATGCAAGAAAGCTGAAAAGATCATACAGAAAACAGCTCTAGACCTACCACCTAGATTTTGTAATGGTTAGTGTGTTGCCCTATGCCCTTGTCATGTAACTCTGTAGCAGTTTGGTATTGTTTATGAAATCCAAAATTAGGTATTGGTTTATGTTTGTGAACTAGTCAGTTCCTCTGGGAATATTATATTGGATTGGATTCAGCGATTTCACTTTTACTTGGTTAAATTATGATTATGACTTTGATTGGGCCACGTCAGTAGGACGATGAGTCCCCGCCACCTCGGTGGACTGGGAATTGCAGAGAAAATGACAAGGCAGAAGACTTAGTTGGAGCTTTGATATTCGAATTCCGGGAGAGAGACTAGACTTAACCCAGCCTACAGCTGATATTGGAAGAATCTGGGACCATGGAGCCTTAAAGAGGAAGAAGCCTGAACCCTTGCTAATGTGAGCAGCCATCTTGCTCCGACACGTGGCAACAGACTTTGGTGAGGGTAGTAACTTACATTTTATGACCTGGTAACTGAAAGTCTACCCCAAAATAAATATCCTTTATAAAACCTAACAGACTTCTGGTACTTTGCATCCGTACCCCTTTGCTTAACTAATATACTCTCCATCCACCACTTCATGTTTGGTGCATTGCACAGACAGTGCAGATGACAGCACACTGTGCTGAAATATCTGTGACCTGTGGCTCCATCCGTAACACCCACTTCTGTGCCTTGTTTCTATCTCACACACATAGAGGCCCATAGTGACAAATATAGTGCTCTCATTTTATTTTTCCACTCTTCCCCATGGAACATTGTTGAGTCTGAGCACCATCCTTGGTCCCCCTATAAATGCCTGCCAACAGTTCATCAAGCAAGTGAGAGCCTCCCTCTATGCTTGTACTTGGGGGACCACAAGCCTGCATCTGCCCACCCACCCATCCTTGTATTTACATCACAGCAGTGCTCTGCTCACCTGCAGTAATCAGTAGCTCTGACAGTTGGTAGAGTTCAGAATTGGGCTCCAAAGAGAAGATGATAACTCCTTGGACTTCTCTTTGCTAGGAAGAGAGAAAGTTTACATATATCAATAAAGAAGGAATATTGCTATGAGAAAAGAGCTCCAAAACAGGCTGTGAAGTCTGCAAAATATTCTACAACATCATGACTATGATTTCCCTTTTATCTTCAGAACCTCAGAAACTATCAGTTCCTCAGTGCCCATTTAAATCCCCATTGAGTATACTACACCAATAAAAGAACTAGTCGGAAGCTTCAAGAAAGAAAGCTGTTTCTATGTAATCACTCTGGAGTAATTCTAGACAGCATTCGAACATGAAGCCCACCAACTTCAGGAGGACACAGCCTCTGGAGGCACCTGCCTTTCTCACTCCTGTGGTCTAGTATGTCACAGATGGCCCCCTTTTTAGGCCACTTACCATCATCTTCATCCTTTTAGAGGGACAATGAATCTTCAAAATTCGCACTAAGTTTATTTCTTCCAGAATCAATGCCTTCCAGAACAAGATATTAGTCACATGGGGATTTCATTCATCCAGTTCCAACCACACTGCCAGACCCATCTTACCATAACCTCAACAGAAGAGCCATGGAATCTTAGACCCTGTCAGACAGGGCCTACTCCCCCTAACCAGCAGGAAGCTGCCACAGAAGAATGACCATCCCCTTCAGCTCCCTCTTAAGAGTAAGGGAGTAAACTCTCTGAGGGGGTAGTTGGGGCAGGTTAGTACAGGGAAAGGAAAAGACGAGTCACAGCTGAGACCCGGTAGAGAACTGGCCTTGAGACCCCTCTCAGAATCACCCAGAGGAAAGGCTGCTACTAAGAACAAAGCGGGAAAGAGCTCGCCTAGACCCTGGCTACAAGATCCCAATTGGAATTCTTTCTGGGGTCAATGGGAGGCCCCCCATAACTCCAAGCAGGCCTCACCGTTGTTCCTGGATAACCCCAACCAAAAGGCTTCATCAGTGGTCCAATGACACGTAAAGGTAGAGCAACCAATAAGGACAGCAAAGAGCTGGGGCTTTTACCCCAACATTAGGAAATGGGAGGGGAGAATGATGGTTTAATAAAAGCAGCTCCTCAAACCAAATGCTTTCTGTTTCCCAGGAAGAGCAGGCATCTACATCGTGGGTTGGGCTTCTGTTCTTTTCTCTCATTTCTCAATAAACTCTTTTACTGACCTAACCTAACTGGAATATTCTTAAATTCTTTTGTGAGAACAGCCGATAACATAGAGGAATCCATATTCTCCCAACTTTAATATCATGAATTGGAAGAAACATTTCAGAATCACTACAACTCAAGCAGACACAAGAAGATGGATTTTAAAGTCAGACTAATGTGGCCAGAAAGTTTAAATTTAGCAAGAGACAGCTTCAATTAAGAATATAAACTAACAAAATGTGATTTTCTGTTGATAAAAAAGGCCAAAGAATATAAAAGAAAATTATTTGAGAAGGAAAATGAGCAACAATAAGAAAATTTTCATTTTGCAATTTTTAAATCCCACTTCCCTTTATAAGTAATCAATACCATTCCTAATATTGCTTTTTCAAAGTAAACACTAGTGCTAGATCACATATTTTTAGGGTTAGTAGAAAATACTTTACTTAATAATGTGCTTAATGTCAACTTCCATAATGCCAAATGCAGAATTAAATATGTTGATTTTAAGAGTACTCTAAAAATCCTCTTCCTTGTTCATTTAAATTGCCATTCATTAAAAATAGTCTATGGTTAGGTCTTACTTTTGGAGGGAAGTGTACTTCAAATTTGTAAAAAAAAAAAAAATTATCTGCATTCTTATTTAATACTCCTTAAACAAGTGTTTCCTGAGCACCTGCTGAGGTGGGGGCAAGAAAATACAAAGGCCCTGCCCTTATTGAGCCAATATTCCAATGAATCATACCTTCAAATAAACAAAGTCAACTTTCAAACCTGAAGTACCTGGGAGTATTATCATAAATTCGTTGACCATCGAAGTTAGGAACTATTATGTTACTTTGAAAATCATCACTAATGAACTTTGCAAGACATTGTTCAATACTTGCTGCAACTACTGCAGTTACAATAGTTTATGTACCCATTAATGGAAAACAAATAATTTCTAAACTAATTTGTAAGGCAATAAACGGTAGTAAATGCCCCAAAACTGGAAGCTCTCAAATTATAGCACTGCAAATAGAAACGAAAGTTACCACACCATAATTCTCTTATAAACCAAACTAAGAAAATCTAGTGTGATGCACCAAGTTTTTTCAATAACGTTATCAAGACATCTCAAACTATCATATCAGATTTTTTTCAGATTTGGTTTATCCTTAGTGGAAGAAAGTCCAATTCAACACACGACAATAGTTTCCACCTGTAACAACATTTTATTAATAAATCACCAGTGGTCAAGCCACCCCCCACCGTCCCCCAATCCATTCTGGTAACTAGGATGGGGCCCTACACAAGGCCAGCACCTGGAATGATTTGAGAGGCAACTGGAGAGCTTTAAGGCGGCAAACAGCTTCCTTCCGGGTTTGGGGAGCTTTTCACACGTAAACGTATCCTCAGGTGGAAGCCCAGAATGAATGACCTGGAGAGGGGGGCCTAGGGTGGGGGACTGGAGGGCAAAGCTGGATTACTAGTGGACTGAGGAAGTGCAAATATCCTCTTTCCCATCCAACTTTTTCGGGGTTACGTTGGGTCACAGAGCTGTAAGAGGGTTATGGGCACGACTCTAAAGGAAAAGAAGCCGCCCCTTGTCCACTTACTAACCCCGCTTCCCAGGCGTGCGAATCCCGGAGGAGAGGGTGAACACTCTCCAACTCCCCTTGCGGGGATCAGAGCCCAGGAGCCACTAGCGGCCAGAGCAGCCGGAGCCCCGAGGCCCCGCTCCGCCCAGCGCGCAGGACGCTCCCGCTCCCCTCCCCCGACCCCGCACGCCAGCGGCACCGCGTCCTAAGCCCCCCGCCTCCCCCAGCTGGCTCCCGGCGCCGCGGAGCCCAGGGCGGGGCGGGAGCAGCGAGCAGGAGCCTCGGGCCCTCCAAGGGTGACGTTAGCGGACTCTGCAAGCGCTGCAGTGGCGGGTGGGGTCCGCGCCCGCGGCCATCGGCGCAACCAGGCCCGGACCCATGGCTTCTCCGCGCAGGCCCCGCCGCCGGGAGCCCGGGCAGGAAGCACCCCCGCCCGCCCAAAGCCTTCAGCCTCGCGAGCGGGCCCGGCCCGCGGCCCGCGCACCCCTCACCTCCCGGGCGAAGGCGCTGGCGGCGTCCATGTTGGCGCGGCGGCCGCTGCGGGCCCGCGGAGGAGCGGAGCGGGGCGGGGCGGGGGAACCCGCGGGGCCTGGGGAACCGGCTGGGCCTGGAGAGCGCGGAGGCGGCGAGCGGCGGGGCTGGGACGCGGACGCAAGAGGCTGCGGCCCAGGCGGGGCGGGCGGCGGGCGCAGAGGCGGAGGAGTGGCGGCCCCCTCTCAGTCCCGGTCGGAGGGTGCAGGGAAGGAGGCGGCGGCGCTGGCTCCAACATGTCGGTTTGGCGGTGGCGGCTGCGCCGTGCGTTTCGCTGACTCGGGCCCGCGCGCCCTCACGCATTGGCTCACAGACCCCGACGGGTAGCAGGTGGGTCTCTCTCTGATGAAGTTTGCAAACCAAACTTCCGCAAACGCCCTGCTTGTAGGGGTAGAGTGAGCCCAGGGCCACGCTGAGAGTCTAGGGTTGACCGCGCAGATGGCCGCGGGGAGGCCCTTGGACTCAGGGGGGCTTGGTGTGAACAAGGCTCTGGATGCCCTGCAGACCCCCAGCACATCTTCACAAGCTGCATCTCTCTCTTCTGTCAGGCAGGAGGGATGGATGTCCAGCCCCAGTAGCCTGTACGTTCTGTTCCAGTGCAGTTTCTACCTTCCATCTCAAACTCTGGAAAGCTAAGAACCTTCGCTGTGCAGGATTTTAGGACTGAGATCAGCTCTTTCTTGAACGACCAAGGCGGGAGGAAGCTCTCTGGACTCCTGCCTTTCTTTCCCACTGCTGAGATGAAGTGCATCTTCTCTCAGGGCCTTATGGTTTTAAATGCAATCATAATTAGTTCCTCATTCGCATTTTGCTAAATGTGAATGATTGTCCTAGGCACTTGCTGAATATAGAAGCAACTGCACTGGATTGATTTCCCACTTTGGATCCCAGGACTTTAAGGGGATTCACTTATGCTTGTAACCCTTAATGACAGTCTCCTCAGTACCGAGCTCTGGGCTACTTCTTGAGAGTAAAACAGCAGTCAAAACACGTCCTTACTCTGCCCTAAGAATTGTCCAGTTGAGTGGAGGAACCAGACAATTAAAGAAGCAAATGCAGTACAAGGGGGTGTGCTATAATGGGACAGGTCCAGAGGAGGGGCAGCCACCTGCCTTGGAGGCAGGAGGACTTCATGGGGAAGAGTCCACTGAGTTGACACCTTGAAGGCCAAAAGGTGCCAGCTAGATGCTGGTCCAGAGAGGGAAGAGTACATGCAAAGGCCCAGAGGCAAGCATAAGCATAACCTCCTGAGAGAATGAGTGAAGTTCACTATGCCTGAGGAGGAGAATGCCGGTGGGGGATTGTGAAGGCTGAGGCAGTAGAGGTGAGCAGGGGTGATGACAGAATTCTAGGACACCTGGAGCCTCAGGATGGCTGCTCAGCACATGGCTGTGGAAGAAGGAATGGATGAATATGGCCAGAAAATATTTTTTCCCAGTCCAGGAAAGGATAAATTCACCAAGAATACATAATAAGTGAAATATATGCACACATAACACATAACACATAAGCCTCAAACTACATGAAGTAAAATACTGAAACTTTCTCAGAGATACCTCTCCAAAGGAGGAGGAGGAAAGGTGACTCTAGATCTCCCCCAGCAAGTTGCACCCACTGTGCTGCCAAGTTCAAAGCATTTATCCTGACTGTTTTAGTCATATGTTTGCTAGTTTGGCTCACACAGAGCATGAGTGTTTTGGAATGAAGAAATGACCGAATAAATGGATGACAACCCAGCCAGAGATGGAGTGGGAAGAGTGCATATCACCTTGTCAGAAAAGTTAGTTTTCCCAAATGTCTTCAATAACATTTCTCAAACTGACCCAAACACAGAGATGTTAGTAGGTATTCAGTGAAAAACTGGAGATCAGTTATCAAGCACTGCCTTCTCCAATGCTTTCTTGTATATCCTCAATGCCCACTGCTGTGTTTAAATGTTTCCCCACTTTTGCAAACTTACTTGACCAGAATTTTATTACCATCTTGAGGGATTGCTCCATCGGACTCTCTCTGACATATACTGACATCTACTGTGTGATAGCTCCGAGGTCTTGGTGGCAGATGAGCTGCAGAGGTGGATCTCAGCCAGCCTATTAGATTTCTGATCTAGAATGCTGAGGAATTTGAATTTTATTGTGCTGACTACAATAACTATTGAAAGATTTTAGATAAGGTCATTTTAATTTTATAAATCTCTGAGCAGCAGTGCAGAGAATAAATCTGAGGAACATCAAACCTGAGGCTGAGAAACTACTGGGATGAAATCTTTCAGGCTGTAAGCGATGAAATCCTGGACTATGTTTATGACAAGAGGAATGAGGAGGTGCAGTGAAATTGTAAAACATACATAAGTAGTGCTGATGCAGCTTCATGACTAATGCCAAAGAATGACAGTTGGGAGTATCAAGGAAACGTTCCAACTGCTAGTTTAGAGAACTGGGTAGGTGGAGGTGACATTTATCCTGAAAGTAAGAATTGTGGAGTAGCAGCTTTAGTTTGAGGTGCCTGTGAGAGAACAGTGAGAAATTCAGATGTGGGGCTCAGGAGAGGGATCTGCTAGATATGAAAGTTGAAAGTCACGGCCATTTTGAGGGATTTTAAGCCGTAGGTTTGGATGTGTCACTCAAGTAGAGTAGGTTGAGTGAGAAGGGAGGTGAGCAGAAGAGTAAACCTTGGTGACCATCAACATGTAAGGGGTTAACGGGAAGAGGACACTGAGAGGTAAGAAACAGAATTAGAGGGAAACCCAAGAGGAAAGATGGAGAAGCCAGGATGGTGGTGGCTGTAGAATACAATCATATCTATAAACAGTGCTGCAAAACCTGGAAGAAAAGACCAAGCATGATAAAGGAAAGTGGCCATTGCATGTAAAAATTTGAAAGTAATTGGAAATAATCTCAGCAACGTGGAGTGGTTGTTAGGGTTGACATGCTCAGGATCAAGTGGGTTGAAATAAAGACCAGTAAGTGCAGAGAGGGAATGCATGTAAGTGTTCTAAGAAGCTTAGTTCTGAAAAGAGAGCAAGAGGACAGTGGTTAGCATGGTGGGGGCTTTGGGGCTGCTGTTATCTTAGTGTTGGATGAGACTTAATGGGAGGAGAACACAGGATTCTATGCCAAGGGGAAGCTAGACCGAGGGAGAGGACATGTAAAGGGATGGACAACGTTGTTGAGGCAGGACCAGCATTGACATAGCCAAGGTCCACTGTAGTGGGCCTAGGAATATTTTCTCACTCTAGGCTCATGTCCATCTTTTCGAGAATTTCCCTAACATACAATTGTTAGGACAGATTCAGTAGAGGAGGAAGAACCTACTACTTGTCTGTTTTGTGTTCCCTACTTCAGTAGGCCAGACAGACATGAGCATTCCTCCGATTATTTGATTCATTAAGTTATTCCTCAGTTCTCTAAGCATAAATGTCCTAAAGCTTACAGGGAATAAACACTGAAAATAATGATGCCCTGCAGAGTGTAGCCTGAATCTTGGTCTCCATCCTTATCTCCTGCTGTTTCTACCACAGCAGCTCTAGAGCCAGGCTCATCCTGCTGCTTCTGCTCTGCTCCCCGCCCGCCCCAGTCACATTATGGTTTCGGCCCCTTTCCATGTATAGATTCTGTGAATAAAGTTCAAAGTTAACATGTCCTACCTGTCCTACCAAGGCTCCATATGATCTGCCTTCAGACTAACTCTACAATTGAATTCCCAACCACTCCCCTGATTCTCTCTTCTCTTCCCTGAACTAGTAAACTCCTTTCCCCATTCTGCACATTCTCCCTTTCTGTGACTACAGCCAGGAATGTGCTTTTTTTTTTTCATACTTTACTTGGCTGCCTCCTTCTCAGTCTTCAGGTCTCAGCCTGATCGTCATTTAGTCTCCTCATATGAAAGGAGATCTATGTAAAGTAAATGCCCCATCATTTATTAGGAAGCATAATAAACGTTTTAATTCTTTCTTATGCTTGAGTGGAACAATGACCTTCTTTTCTTGCTTTTAACTAGGCCTCCTGGGGATTAAGCACCATAATATTGACCATGATTTACCATAATAACAGTTTTTAGGGTATAGCATACCAGATTGTGAGTCAAGTAAGCAAAGAAAACAAGATCTCTTCTCATGTCCTTTCATGACTACTCTTGGGCAGGGCCTAGATCTCTTGTTCCACATGGACTCAGATTCAGATTTGACCTTATCTCCAACTGAGTATATTCCTAAATTGTATGTGTTAAGGGATCTTTGATAAAGTCCAGTAAGCCCTTAAAGTATGCCATATTTTCCTGGTTTTGGCAGTTTTAATGTTTTCTGAATAAATAAGGCCCCCTACCCTGAAGGTGTTGCCCCACCAGCAAGGAGCAGGGAGCTGTGGGCAAAGGGTGGCTTGGAGGGGCGGGATTAGGGCAGCAAGGATTTCAGAGCCTGCTCCCAGTCCTCCAGAATTCAGGTCACTTTCTCTGAGACAATGAGGGGCTTTACCCAGGGAGAGACCCCACTGGGGTCTGAGTTCAGCAGGCACTGCACAGGCCTGACCCAGTTTGGCAGGAATGGGCAGACTATAGGGTAGAGCCAGGGAGGGGTGCAGGCCCCAGGAAGAAGACGTTGGGGAAAAGGGGTCTTCTTGTGAGGGGCCACTGTCTGCCTGGAGGGAGCTCAGACCTGTAAAGGTGACCTGACACCCCGCACCTGTGCTGGGCAGTGTGGGTGAAGGGGCTTTAGGCTGCAGCTCAGGTCTTCCAGCTCCTGGCATGCTCTGCTGTAAGGACTCTGTGTCCAACCACTTTGCATCTCCTTTTACCTGCTGTTATATGTCTCACCCTGTAAAGCAGAAGGAATGGTGTCAGAGCAACCAAAGAGCCCCAGATAAGTGTAGGGCCACCAGGGCGCCCATTTTCAGTGGCTCTCTTCCATTGAAGTAATTACTTCCTATGTCCATATGGACATCTCTCCCAAACAGAAACAGTGTTTACTTTTTCAATTTTGGCACTTTAGGGCAAGAAGAGACAGTCCATTGAAATAGATGAAATAGCAGTGAGGGAGTTACAAGAAACTCCCAGTCCTCACCGGAAGATCTTTCCTCAATTCCCTTGGTGTAGAATATGACAGGGTTCTGATTCCTGAGTTTAGCCTTCCCTAGCTTCTGGAAACTGCCCAGAGGAGCTTCATGCCCAAACCACTTTCCTGCAAGTTAAATGTCTCTGTTTTGCATCTCACACCCAAATCCCTGACCGTGTGATGCTGGGATATTCAGGGTTGGATGCCAGGTACGCCCCAGCCTCCAGTCTGGATCCAGCTGGTGTGGAGAAGAGACCCCTTTCCTTTTCTGGGGTTTGGATCCTGTTTGTAATCTTTGCAACACTCTTCCTCAGAGATATTCTGGAATTGAAAGAGGGGTGGTTGATGGCTGGCTGAGCAGCAAGGGGGATACCTGTTCTACCACCGTCCCTACTTCTCCCCAGAGCTGCAGAAATGTGGGACTTAGGGGCTTTCTGGAGAGCCTGCCTGGCTGCAGGTTTGACTATACCTAGCCTTGATTCTCCAGGGCATGAATTTCTAACCAGATTAAAATCAGTCTACATCATTGGGTTTTTTTTTTAGGAAACAGATACTCATGGGAGTAACATTTGTAAAGCAGGTATGTTTTTACCTGCATTTGAGGTCTTTCACATAAAACAATGATCAATTTCTTTGGGGTACCAGCTATTGGTGACAGGTGACTAGATCAGGCATCCCCAGCCCTGGCTGGTTTTCCTAACTGCCACTGACCTGACCTGAGCATGTGACTCATCTTCTGTAAAGCTTAGATTTCTTCATTGTGAAAGCTTGGATTAGTAATGATTGATTTCCTTGGGATTTATTTTGTTTTTAATTAGAATCAAAATAATATATACTCCCTTCGAGGAAAGACATCTGCTTATCTACTGATGTAATCCCACTGCTTAGAAGAGTGCCTGACATGTCGGGGCCACTGAGATATAGTGATGGAAAGAACAAAGCATTATAAAGGTCACCTTAAAAAAGTTAACCAGAGTGTTTACTAAATATACATTCACAACACCTAAGAATATCAAATATAGTTTATGGATAGATTTAAGTAATTCACATAGCCCTGAGTGGATCTTTGCATGGATATTGTGCTACGTGAAAAGTTTAGAAACTCTTTGATATTTTATATGAAGCTTTCCAGTTGAGGGTCTTCTGAATTGCAAACTATAGGGCAGAAATAGGATTCTGAAGAATGGACAATTTTACAGCAGCAAGATTTTTAGGTATTTCAGATTCTATGCACAACTGTAACTGGGTTACATTATATTAAGCCTTTTGTACAGATATTTTACCATACTTATATGTACTCCTTACTGTTAGAATTGGTCTGTTTTTCCTAGGCTGGCTGTCACCATTCTGTACAAGGGTCTATTCAACAAAAGTCTTATATTCTTCATAGTACATCTCCTTAGTAGAAAATTATTAATAATTCACACAGAATGCCAGCCTCCCTGAAATAGCTACTGTAAGTGCTCAAGGAAGTATTGGGGCCATAATAGGGGCCAGCTGTGAGAGCTTAATTTTCCTGTGGGTGAAGGACCTTATGATGCATTCAAAACAAGCCAAGGAAACTGGTAATGGAGAACTTTACCATATTTCTGCTGACAATGTTCCAGATGTGTCTTTTCAAATGAAACTTCCTATTTGAAGCAGATATATCACATATGCTCAAAAATAATTTTTGATTATTCTGTATAGTTTTTAGGAGTGGAAAATGCCTATAGTTTTATTTTGCTTTGTGTGTCTGTGTTTTGTTTTTCTTTGATTCACAAAAATATATATTTATATTAAAGAACAAGGCTATCATAAACAAACCTACTAGACCTTTTTCAAAATCAAGCACAGGAGGGAAGAGGCTGTGGTTCAATCAGTTGGGCTCCTGTCTACGATATGGGAGACCCTGGGTTCACGTCTCGGGGCCTCCTCGTGAAGGCAGGCTTGCTCGCATGATGCGGAGAGCCAGCGGCCTGGAAGCACCATAGAGCATGGCCTGGCCTGCACGTGCCACGGAATGCCAACTCAGCAGGGTGAAGCAACAAAAAGGGAGACAAATAAAAATGCAGAACACACAGTGAATGGACACAGAGAGCAGACAGCAAGCAATCTGCAAGGGGGTGGAATAAATAAATAAAAATATAATCTAGACACAGAAGAATGCACAGCGAATGGACACAGAAAGCAGACAGCAAACAAAAAACTCAAGGGGGGGGCGGGGTGGGCGATAAAAAAAAAATTAAGCACAGGGGAAGTGATGTGGTTCAAGTGATAGGGCATTTATCATATGAGAGGACCCAGGTTCAATCCCTGGGGCCTCCTGGTGAAAAAGAAGAGAAAAGCATGACTGCATGGAGAGCCAGTGCCCATGTGCAGAGCTGAGTGCTCGCGTGGTGAGCTGCCTGCATGGTGAGGCGGGTGCCCACATGAGTGCCAATATGTTGAACCGAGTGCCTGCATGGCAAGCTAGTGCCTGTGTGGCAAGCCGAGTGCCCACATGAGTGTCCATGTGGTGAGCCAGTGCCCATGCAGTGAGCCAGTGCCTGTGTGGTGAGCCAAGTGCCCACACAAGTGTCACACAGCAAGATGATGACATAACAAAAGAGAGACAAAGGGGGAGAGTCAAGGTAAAGTGTAGCAGAAAGCAGGAACTGAGGTGGCGCAACCTCAGTGGACCTCTCTCCACATCAGAGGTCCCCAGGATTGAATGCCAGTGAATTCTAGAGGAGAAAAAATGAGAAGACAAAAGAGAAATAGATACAGGATATCACACAGCAAATGGACACAGACAGCAAAAGATAGCAGGGGAGGGGGAGGGAGGGGGGAGAGAGTGGGGAAGGAGGGGAAGGGGGAAACATTTTAAAAACCTTTTAAAAAAGCACAATGGTTACATTGTCAAATTCTACAGAATCCTATAAAATGGAATTTTCCAAAATAGCTCTAATGAAAAATGTTTATTTGTAACATACCAGCCCAGAAATTATAGTAGTAAGATAGTTCAGCAAGAGCATCAATTAAATGGCAGCAGTTAAACTAAAAGGAGATCAATCAAAATACTCTTTTTTTTGTTAAAGATTTATTTTTTTCTCCTTCCCCCCCATTGTCTGCTCTCTGTGTCCATTCACTATGTGTTCTTCTGCGTTTGCTTGCATTGTCTGACAGCACTGGGAAACTGCATCTCTTTTTTGTTGCATCTCTTGCTGCATCAGCTCTCCATGTGTGCAGCACCACTCCTGGGTGGGCTGTACTTTTTTCATGTGGGGCGGCTCTCTTTGAGGGGTGCACTCCTTGTGCATGGGGCTCCCCTACACAGGGGCACCCCTGCATGGCAGGGCACTCCTTGTGTATGGCAGCACTACGTGTAGGCCAGCTCACCACACAGGTCAGGAGGCCCTGGGTATCGAACCCTGGATCCTCCATATGGTAGGTGGACAATCTATCAGTTGAGCCACGTCTGCTTCCCTCAAAATTACTTTTAAAAACTGTAACCCTGGCAGATGGTAGCTGAGGATGGGCAGAAGTCAGCAGCTTTGAAAACTCAATCAAACCTTTAGACTCAAAGGTTGCAGATTTGGGACAATAGGATCAAGAGGGCCACCTGGGACAAACCTGAGCCTTCAACTATTTCACCAATATTTTCTGTTGTAATCATTTTCCTTCCTTAGCTCATTGAGCTTTCTCTCCTTGGACATGTTCTATTCCCATTTCCTGTGGTTTCTTCTAATAGTGTATCATCGTGGTGTAACACAAGGAATTGGTTATTTCCATTTCGTTGTCTATATCTTTAGCCATCTTATTGTAGAAGACACACCTCTGATATGTGAGGTTCATATTTCTATACACTTCTGGAAGTTTCTCCTCTATTGCCAAGCAGTATGATTCCTTCTCAATGAATTTCTCTAAATTACAGGCCATGTTTTTGATGTACTTCAGAAAGTATTTGAAGTTTCATCTGAAGTTTTCTATCTCATTTTCCCGGTGTAAATTTTCTCACTGCAAAGATGCTTGATCATTCTGCAGGCTTGTTATGTATCCTGTAATTTGTTCAGTCCTTTGTTTTTCTTCATTACTTTCCTGAATGTTTCCTGCTTTGCTCCTTTGAGCCTTTTAGAGGTAAAAATGAAGTTCACAATAGTAATACTTTACTCAGCCCAACTGCTGATTCATAAACTATGTACACTCCATTTTCTGATTTCCTCTTTTTGTCTAATTCCAAATTGTCTTCACCCATGCAAGTTTCCCTTAAGTGATTAGACAATTTAACATCTATAGCTTGGTTTCAGTGAGAAAATTTATCTGGCTCCCTTTATCCTCTACAACCTCTTTCATTCTTGCTTGGAATGTCCCATCACTTTCAACTGTTCCTTCAATTCTTGCCCCCTTTGTTTCCATCCCACAGTTTCTTGGGCAATCACTTATAGATTTACTTGAAGATAAGTGTGTTTATTCACACCATCTGTTATTTTCTTCTGAAGTTGTTCTCCATTCATCTGAGAGGCCTTTAAAGGTCCTTTTAGCATCAGTCATTTGGGATTGGAGGGATTCTGCTGCCTTTTGGAGTTACAGAGTCTGTTTTTAAAGGTGATCCATCACCATTCCATCAGATGAAAGCTTAAGTGTGTCTCTATTCTGTTCATTTTCCAGAAGGTCTAGTGTATCCTTGAGTGAAGAGCTGTTCAGATTTGAATTGAGAGCTGCCAAACACAGAGTAAGCAGAGGACCAGCCTCCATCACAGAGGACTTCATGGCCTCTTAGGCTGGTCATCAGGGCAGTCTTCTCACAGACTGAATGATGTTCTTCAGCACAGGCAGAAATCATTTTGACTGGCTCTTTTGGCCTCCTTAGAGTATGTCAGTACTTTACTTTATGAACTTGGAGTTGTCTCCAGCTTTCATCCATCATCAACAGAGCACCACAAAGCTGCCCAGGGACAACCTGGAGCTCTGCTTCTGAGTGTCATTATCCTGTTAGCCAAAACTAACTGTAAAGAATCCTGTGGAGGGTTCTGTCTTAGATGAAAAGAAGTGCCTGGCAACCAGGACACATTGTCACTTAGGCAAGCGGTAGGAGGCCAGCAAGTTTCTGTAAAACAGGGCTCTATAACTTTGGTCTTTGTACAAATAGAAAGTGGTGTTAATTGTACTGTATGTTAAGCAAAGGGGGTTGGCTGATGGCAGGCAGGGAGACTGGCTGATGTGCTCTCTTCCCACCCAGGCATACAGCAAATGTTGGGGATTAAGCATTGCCATGACCTCCCCTGCACATTGTGCCAGGATGTAATGGTGGGGCATGCAGCAGTCTTCTGTGCCTTTCCATGTCCCTGGGTGGACTTACTCTCCTGAGATGAGTTTCATTCTTCCCTTGGAATTTTGACCGTGCATACAAAGATCACAGGGTTCTCCCTCTCATGCAGGTTCACTTTCCCTTGATGTTTGGTGCTGGAGAAGATTTTACTCAGGAGTGTTTAGTTGAAGATTGTAGGAAGACATACAGAATTGTCTTACCCAAAACAGTGAGTTCGTGTTGTTATACTGCAGGTCCGCAAAATGAAATGATGCAAGTGACAGAGCTGCCCCAGTACTTTGGGTGTGAATCAGTGAATCACCATGCCCAGGAAGGATTCTATGTCCCATCTGGGAGTCAGAAAAGGCTTGTGGGTATCTGTGAGCAACTTGAACCTTCTCAAGTTTCTCCTTGGTGGGCACATGGCTGTTGGCATCTGTATTCTCTTTTAAAATAAATTTTAAAAAGAGAAGTTTGTAGTTCTACATGGCTGGCCTGAAAGAATAGAATTTGGTACTATCATCTTCTCCAAATTAAAATTAATGATGATGGGTTCTTAGAAAAGCACTTGGCAAAAAGAAAAAATCCAATGACCCACAACTGATTTTTTCTCTTTGCCTTTTAGTAGCAGAGGATCTTTTTTTTTTTTTGTCTTTATTTATTTATTTATGTTTTTACTGTTACATTAAAAAAAATGAGGTCCCCATATAACCCCCACCCCCCTCACCCACTCCTCCCCCCATAACAACAACCTCCTCCATCATCATGAGACATTCATTGCACTTGGTGAATACATCTCTGAGCACCGCTGCACCTCATGGTCAATGGTCCACACCATAGCCCACACTATCCCACCCAGTGGGCCATGGGAGGACATACGTTGTCCGGTAACTGTCCCTGTAGCACCATCCAGGACAACTCCAACCCCCGAAAATGCCCCCACATCACATCTCTTCCTCCCACTCCCTACCCTCAGCAGCCACCATGGCCACTTTCTCCACACCAATGCCACATTTTCTCTGATTACTAATCACAATAGTTCATGAATAGAATATCAATAAGTCCACTCTAATCCATACTCTATTCCTCCATCCTGTGGACCTTAGAAGGTTGTGTCCACTCCACATCTATATCAAGAGGGGGCTTAGATTCCAGATGGATGCTGGATGCAATTCTCCTGCTTTCAGACACAACTGATTTTTACATGTTAAAATGCATCCCCAAAGTTTTTGAATGATTTCATTAATAGTAATAGTTTTCCTTTTGAGTCTTTGGGATTTTCTATATATAGGATCATGTCATTTTTAAATAGAGATAGTTATACTGATTCCTTTCAAATTTAGATGCCTTTCATTGCTTTTCCTGATTTCTTTGGCTACAATTTCTTGTACAATACTGAATAGTAGAGATAAAAACAGGCTTGCTTGTGCAATATTAGGGGGAGAACGTTCAGCCTTACACCACTGAGTACTATAATAATTGTTGTTTTTTTTCTGAATTTGCCTTAAACATGTTGAGTAAGTTCCCTGCTAATCCTACTTTATTGTGTGTCTTTTTCATGAAAGAGTCTCGGATTTTTTCCCCCAAATCCTTTCTGCACCAACTGAGATGACCTTGTGTTTTTCTCCCTTCATTCCATTAATGTAATATATTAGATTGATTGATATTCTTATGTTGAGCTATCAGTGCATTCCTGGGATAAATCCTCTTTTGCTGTAGTGAATAATCCTTTTAATATCCTGTTGAATTTAGACTTTGTTGAAGTTTTTATTTTGCATTTTTATACATAAAGGAATTTGTTTTCAAAGTTTCTTTTCCTTGGGAAGCAGATGTGGCTCCAGTGATAGAGCTCCCACCTACCATATGGGAGGACCTGGGTTCGTTCCCTGCAGCCTTCTGGTGAAAAAGAAGAGAAAGCGTGCCTGCACAGCAAACCAGTGCCCACACAAGTGCCTGTGTGGTGAGTCAGTGCCCACATGAATGCCCACACAAGTGCTTGCACGAGTGCCTGCTTGGTAAGCCAGTGCCCCGCACATGAGTTATGCAGCAAGATGATGACACATCAAAAGAGAGACAAGGGGAGAGTCAAGGTGAAGCACAGCAGAAACCAGGAACTGAGGTGGTGCAGTTGACAAGGAACCTCCTCCCCATCAGAGGTCTCCAGGATTGAATCCCCATGAATCCTGGAGGAGAGAAAATGAGAAAAAAGACAACACAGACAACAAAAACATCAGGGCAGGAGGAGGGGAAGGGGGGGACAATAAATAAATAAATAAATCTTTTTTTTTTTTTTAATTTCTTTTCCTTTGCTGTCTTTATCTAACTTTGGTACCAGAATAAAGCTAGCCCCTTAGAATAACTTAGGGAATGTTCTCTCCTCTTGACACTTTCTTATTCTTTTAATCTTTAGTAGAATTCTCCATCAAAGCCATCTGTTCTTGGACATTAATTCAATCTCTGTACTTGATATAGCTCTTGAGATTTTCTGGTTTTATTGGGACACTTTGAGATATTTGTGTGCTTCTGGAAATTTGTCCATTTTATTTAGATTATCTAATTTCTTTTTTTTTTTTTTAAAGATTTATTTATTTATTTCTCTCCCCTTCCCTCCCCTGCCCCGGTTGTCTGTTCTCTGTGTCTATTTGCTGCGTCTTCTTCTTTGTCCACTTCTATTGTTAGCGGCACGGGAATCTGTGTTTCTTTTTGTTGCGTCAGCTCTCCATGTGTGCGGCGCCATTCCTGGGCAGGCTGCACTTCCTTTCGCGCTGGGCGGCTCTCCTTACGGGGTGCACTCCTTGCGCGTGGAGCTCCCCTACGTGGGGGACACCCCTGCGTGGCACACCCCTGCGTGGCACGGCACTCCTTGCACTCATCAGCACTGCACATGCGCCAGCTGTACACGGGTCAAGGAGGCCCGGGGTTTGAACCGCGGACCTCCCATGTGGTAGATGGATACCCTAACCACTGGGCCAAGTCCACTTCCCTATCTAATTTCTTGATGTACAATTTTTAATAGTATTATTTTATAACTCTCTTTATTTTTGTAATATCAGTTTTAATGCCCTCAATTTGAATTTTGATTTTAAGTAGATATGTCAGAAACTGAGAAGACTGAGCTTATTTTCCAGACTATCCTTCATGACCATGTTCGTAATTGTTTCTAGTGACTCAGCTCCTTATTTCTTCTCAATATAATTTAAAAATATTCCCATTTTATGCACTGGTACTTTTCCCCAGTGACTACCAGAATCTATTTCATTCATTCATTTATTTACTCATTCAATTGTTGTATATCTGCCAGAGAGCAGGCATAGTGCAAGTCATTGGGGGTAAAATGATTAACGAAACAGTAATGACCTTGACAAAGACAGTCCTCTTTCTCCTGACCAAGCTGTTCCTTTTACTCCTCTCATGCTTCTTCCCCTTTTCTGATTACCTTAAATCCAGTCTTTCATCTTGTGACTATAGAGAAAAGTCACCCAAACTGCAGGGAAACATTGAAAGGAAGAAAGACGACTACAGGTCCTAAGTTTCTAAATAATAAACTCACTTCCCAACTGTCCCCTCCTTTTTCTCTTCTACCCTGACTACCCAGACACATGTGAGGATCCTGAATGAGTAGTTCTTTATCTTTCTCCTCTCTCCTGGCCTTTACATACTAGGAGTGTTTTCCCCCCAATAAGCCAGGTGTTTAAATATTCAAAAATGATTCGAAATATATTCCATGATACCTGAATCTTGTCCCTGGTTTTTGATGACCAACTGTTTAGAGAGGGAACACAAGACTCAGATAAACCAGAAAAACATCCAAAAGCCCTGATAATATTGTAACGTATAGTAAGTAATTATACATATATGCATTGACTTTCAAACATAAAACACATATAATATACTTCCATTTGATATTTTATATTCTGGATTATTTATTTTGGTGTTTACAAAAACAATAGGGCTGGTTAAGAGAGAGTCTTTTTTTTTCCAAATTCTACCCAATTTATTCATGTTTTAAAAAGATATTACATTAAAAAAATATGAGGTCCCCATTCGCCCCCACCACCCCCACCCCACCACTCCCCCCACAGTAACAAAGAGAGAGTCTTAATACCAATGAATAGTAAGAATGATTAAACAAAAGTATGTTAGGAAATGTATAACAATGTATTTTAATAAATTTTTATATTAGAATAATTTCAGATTTACAGAAAAATTATGAAGATAGTGCATTCTTTGTTTATTATGACCTTGAAAATATTCAGAAGTACTTGTGAGGAATTTTGTGGAATGTCTTCCAATTGATATTTACCTGATGTTCTTCTCATGATTATGCTTCAGTGTTTTATGAGATTAACACCACATTAGAAAAGTACTTTTCTCATCACTCCATCTCAAGGGTACATACTCTCAAGATGATTTATCACTATTATTGTATAGCATTTTTATATTATTTATGAATTCCAAAAAAGATATAGATTATGTTTGTAAACTGGTCAGTTCCTCTGGGAATGATAACCTTTTGATTGTATTAGAGTCAGCTGAGATGTCTGATAATTAAATTATGTTAATTTCAACTAGAAAAAGACTTGAATAAAAGTGGGAAATGGTAAAGACAAATGAATTTATATGGCTAAGAGTCTTCAAAAAAGAGTTGGGAGGTCATCAGAGGGGTTGTGCTTATGCACACCTCAGCAGGATCCCAGAGACAGCCAAAGTAAATACAATCCCAGGTACTGGTGCTCCTGAGGGCTATGGAGACACACAGGATCTACAGTCATGGCAGATGGCTCTGGAGTTCAGCACCTTGTTAGTGGGCCCTACTTTGGAATTCGTGTTCCATCAGTGTGATGGAGTTGGACTCAGATGTGACCTTTCTATACATGCCTCTTCTGTCACTTTTACTGAACCTGTGCTTGGCACTGGGGTTGGTGAATATTCAGGGGAGTTGAATCTCTGGACTGGTCATGTTCCAGATGGGCACTGAGCCTCAGCAGAGTTGCAAATCCTACTCTCCTCTTCATTGGAGTTACCCAGGTCAGCTAGCAGGGAGGTGAAGATGGTCAACCACTACACCAGGGAACCAAGAGTGCCCACAACAGCAAGCAGGAGAATCACATCCATCAGCCATGTGGGTCTAAGCCCACTCTCAATATAGAGGTGGAGTGGACATCAGCATCCCAGGATCCACAGGATGGAGCAATAAAATATGGATTAGAGCAGACTTACTGGTATTCTACTATAGAACTGTTGTGACAAGTAATGGGAGAAATTGTAGCATTGATGTGGAGAAAGTGGCCATGGTAGTTGCTGAGGGCAGAGAGAGGGAAGAAGAGATGAGAGGTTGGGGCATTTTTGGGAGTTGGATTTGTCCTAAATGATATTGCAGTGACAGATACTGGACAATGTATATCCTGCCAAAACACATTGAATGGACTGGCGGAGAGTGTAAACTACAAGGTTAACTATTATCCATGCAGTGCAGCAGTGCTGCAAAATGTATTCACCAAATTCAATGAACGTGCCACAATGATGAAAGAGGTTGTTGATGTGGGAGGGGTGGGGGTGGGGGTGGGATGTGTGTATTTGGGAACCTCATATATTTTTTTATTTTCTTTGTCTTTATTTATTTTTGTTACATTAAAAAAATATGAGGTCACCATGTATCTCCCCACCCCCATCACCCCACTCTTCCCATAACAACAACCTTCTCCAACATCATGGGACATTCATTGCACTTGGTGAATACATCTCTGAGCACTGCTGCACCACATGGTCAAAGGTTCACATTATAGTTTACACTCTCCCTCAGTCTACCCAGAAGGCCATGGGAGGACATACAAGGTCCTGAATCTGTCCCTGCAGTACCACCCAGGACAACTCCAAGTCCTGAAAATGCCCCCACATCACATCTCTTCTTCCCACTCCCCACCCTCAGCAGCTACCATGGCCACTTTCTCCATCTCAATGCTACATTTACTTCCATTACTAATCACAATAGTTTCAGAATAGAATATCAGTAAATCCACTCTAATCCATACTCTATTCCTCCATTCTGTGGACCCTGGGATGGTTATGTCCATTCCACCTCTGTATCTAGAGGGTCCTTAGATTCCACTTGGATGATGGATGCAATTCTCCTGTTTGCAGTTGTAGGCACTCTTGGCTCCCTGGTGTGGTTGTTAACCTCCTTCACCTAGCTGTTAGCTGGCTGGGGTAAGTCCAATAAACCAGAGGGTAGGAGTTGCAAGTCTGTTGAGGCTCAGGACTTGGCTATCACATGGTCAGTTCAGAGATTCAGGTCCCTTGAGTATACACTAAACCCCAGTGCCAACCACAGGATTGGTAAAAGTGACAGGAGAGGCTTGTGAACAAAGATGGAGTCCAACTCTATCACACTCAGGAACACAAACTCCAAAATAGGGTCAAATGACAAGGCACTGAGGTCCATCTGCCATGACCATATAACCTGTGGGTCTCTGTAGCCCACAGAAGAACCAATACCTGGGGTTGTATCTACTTTAGCTGTCTCTGGGACTCTGCTGAGGTGTGTGAAGGGTGACCCCTCTGATGACCTCCTGGCTCTTTTTTGGAGACTCATAGCCATAAAAACTCATTTGTCCTTTCCATTTACCCCATTTATTCAAGGTCAAAAAGCATTTTTAACTCCTGATATTACATGTAGACTGAGATATTCTGCTGGTGAGTTGATCCTTTTGTTCAAGGTCATTCTCCAGCCACATCATCAGCTGGTACTCGGTAGTAATCCCTCGGTGTCAGGGAGGCTCAACCCCTGGAGTCATGTCCCACACTGGGGGGAAGGCAATGCATTTACATGCTGAGTTTAGCTTCAAGACTGGCCACATTTGAGCAACATGGAGAGTCCCAGGAGGTAACTCTTAGGCACCCTGCAGCTCTAGGCCTAGTTCTTATTTCAGTCACACAGGCACACAAGCATTAGTCATTAGCATCAAGGGCTCATTGTTGGACCATCCTTCCTTATTGGTCTTAGCCATTGCACTCAGGGGATTGTTGCTGTTCTGTTAGGGAAAGTGACAGAGCTCCCCCTACCAGGAACTCAGCATCCCCCAGCCGTCGTTCCCAACTGTAACTACTATGAAAATACCCAAACATTTTAATGCACCCTGCACATAAGCCCTAGAGAACTCCCTCCCAACCATGTGACCCCCACCAATAACACCCCACACCACTATTCCTCCCCCACCACCATCAAACATCTCTGTGGTCCAAAACCTCCCTGAAAATGAAGGTCAATATATTGTCAGGTTCCATTAATAGCAAAATGGAATATAGTGATGGGTTTAAAGGTTAAATAGAGAATACATACTAATTTAGATTAATTAAAGTAAAAATAAATTGGGGTATCAAGAATTAAAAAATGAAAAACTTAGTTTTTCGTGTTTTGCTTTCCATCACTGCAATAACTGTTGCCCTGTATGCACATTGGCAAGGCAACTTCTTCCATCTCTTCCTCAGTGTCTACGTCCTTTTTCTTTTTCTTTTTTTAATTATTAAGCTTGTCTTCACAAAAGTTTTAGACCACAGTAATTCATATATACAATATATGGTACTCCCACATATTCAACATCAGGCACTTTGTCCCTTCACCAGCAATAATCTTTTTACATGTTCATACTATATTTACTGCAACTGATGTACAGATATTGAGACAAGAGCTTTCAAACAAGGTTACACTTGGGTTTACACTGTGGTTTATATTTTAGACTATACAATTGTCTAAGTTTTTAGTTATCTTATGTTTTACATTATGATTTACATTTTAGCCTATATGCCCCAATACATTTTTGGTGTAATTTAACATGTCCTATATCCATCCTTGTGTAATCTTGTGGAACACTTCCATTGCCCCACAGTTACACTGATTCCAACTATTCAATACCTCTTTCCCCTCCCCTCAGGGCTCACAGTAACAATCACTCTTCATTGCGTGAAGGGCCATGTTCATAGACAATTGCAACAATGTTGAGGGTTTGACATGCTCAAAACTGCCCTAATGCATTGGGAGCCACCATTTCTCTTAAGAGACACAGTTCCCTCTATTTGAGAACATCATTCCTCCCCAGTATGTGGGTATACCTTCACTCTCATTGACTGGGTCTCCATTCAATTATATAACCCACTATGACAAAATGAGCACTCACACACTCCCTAGAAGCCTGTTCTGTGTCAGATTCTTCCCTTTAAGCATCTTAAACAGGTAGCCTTCCTTACTATATTTTTGAAAAAGTTTTCTCAGCATTATAGTCTCAACCACATACTTGACAATCTTCTATGTTCATATGTTCCCCCATCCTCTGCCCAATTTCTTGGGCCATATTACCATCCTCCCATCCCTACCCCCCTTAAGCCCACAAAGTCCCACCCAAAGGTATCCCTATACCCCCATTTTATCCTTTCCCTGTAAAAATACTTACCTCCAGCTTATCATAGATTTCACCCAGGTAGGTGTCAGCTTGCAAACTTCCTCTACCCTCCAAATTCCTTTAAGTTTATCATCTGATCTCTAGCTCTCTGAGGAAGCTTGGTTTACTTATTTCATATAATTGAGGTCATGTAGTATTTGTCCTTCATTGCCTGGGTTGCTTCACTCAACATAAGGTTCTCAAAATTCATCCATGTTATCACAGGTGTTTGTAGTGTATTTGTTCTTAAAGCTGAGTAGTATCCCATTGTATGCATATACCACATTTTCTTTATCCATTCATCTGTTGATGGGCATTTGGGTTGATTCTAACTTTTGGCGATAGTGAACAATGCTGCTATGAACATTGGTGCACATATATTGGTTTGTGTCTTTGTTTTCAGTTCTGCTGGGTAAATACCCAGCAGTGGCATTGCTGGGTCATATGGCAAATCTATAGCTAGTTTTTTGAGAAACCTCCAAACTCTCCTCCAGAATGGCTGGATCCTTCTGCATTCCCACCAGCAGTGGATGAGTGTTCCCATTCCTCCATATCCTCTCCAGCACTTGTAGTCTTCTGTTTTATTCATAGCTGCCAATTTTATGGAAGTAAGATAGTATCTCATTGTAGTTTTGATTTGCATTTCCCTTATAGCTAGAGATTTGGAGCATTTTTTAAATGGGTTGTTTGTCTTTTTATTTTCGAGATTAGGAGTTCTTCATATATGCAGGTTATAAGTCTCCTATCAGATATATGGTTACCAAATGTTTTCTCCCATTGTGTAGCCTCTCTTTTCACTTTCTTGACAAACTCCTTTGAGATGCAGAAGGCTTTAATTTTGAGGAAGTCCCATTTATCTATTTGTTCTTTTGCTGCTCGTGCTTTTGGTGTAAAGTTCATGAAGCCATTTCCTATTACAAGGTCCTGCAAATGCTTCTCTACACTGCTTTCCAAAGTCTTTATGGTCTTGGCTCTTATATTTAGGTCTTTGATCCATCTTGTGTTGATTTTTGTATAAGGTGTGATTCGGGAATCCTCTTTCATTCTTTTACCTATGGATATCCAGTTCTCCAGGCACCATTTGTTGAATAGGCCATTCTCTCCCAGTTGAGACAGTTTGGTGGCTTTATCAAATATTATATGACTATATATATGAGGATCTATATCAGAACTCTCAATTCAGTTCCATTTGTCTGCGTGTCTCTACTTGTGCCAATACCATGCTGTTTTCACTACTGTAGCTTTGTAGTATGTAGTTTGTAGTATGTAGTGTGATTCCTCCAATTTCGTTTTTCTTTTCCCATGTATCTTTTGCTATTTGGGTCCTCTTTCCTTTCCATATAAATTTCATAGCTAGTTTTTCTAGTTCCTTAAAGAACGCTGTGTTGACTTTTATTGGGATTGCATTGAATGTGTAGATCAGTTTTCATAGGATAGACATCTTAATAATATTTAGTCTTCCTATCCATGAACAGGGAATATTCTTCCATTTATTTAAGTCTTCTTTGATTTCCTTGAACAGTGTTGTGTAGTTTTCTGTGTAAGTTTTTTACATCTTTTGTTAAATTTATTCCTAGGTATTTGATTCTTTTATTTACTATTGTAAATGGTATTTGTTTCTTGATTTCCTCCTGAGATGCTCGTTATTGGTGTACAGAAATGCTACTGAATTTGTGCATTGATCTTAGAACCTGCAACTGTACTGAACTCATTTATGAATTTTAGAAGCTTTTTTATATACTTCACAGGGTTTTCTATGTATAGAATCATGTCATCTGCAAATAATGAAATTTTGACTTCTTCCTTTCCAATATGAATGCCTTTTATATCTGGTCCTTGCTCCAGTGCTTGGGCAAGTACTTGTAAGACAATGTTAAATAGAAGAGGTGATAGTGGGCCTCCTTGTCTTTTTCCTGATCTTAGAGGGAAAGATTTTAGGATTTCACCATTGTAAATGATGTTGGCTGTGGGTTTTTCATATATACCCTTTATCATGTTCAGAAAATTTCCTTGTATTCCAATCTTTTGCAGGGTTTTTTCAAGAAAGGGTGCTGTACTTTGTCAAATGCTTTTTCTGCATCTGTAGATATGGTCATGTTTTTTTTCCCTTCAATCTGTTTATATGGTGCATTACATTGATAAATGTTATTATGTTGAACCATCCTTGCATACCCAGAATGAATCCCACTTAGTCATGGTGTATAATTCATTTAATATGTTGTTGAATACGATTAGTGTTTTGTTGAGGATTTTTGCATCTAGGTTCATTAGGAAAATTGGTCTGTAATTTTCCTTTCTTGTGGTGTCTTTGTTTGGCTTTGGTTCTAGGGTAACGTTGGCATAATAGAATGAGTTAGGCAATGTTTCTTCTGTTTTGATTTTTTGGAAGAGTTTCAGAAAGATTGGTATTAGTTCTTTCAAGGATGTTTGTAGAATTCACCTTTGAAGCCCTCTGGCCTGGATTTCTTCTTAGTTGGGAGGTTTTTCATGACTGATTCTATCTCTTTACTTGTGATTGGTTTGTTGAGATCATCAATTTCTTCTTTCATCAATAGACGCTGCTTATGTGTCTCTAGGAAATTGTCCATTTCCTCTAAATTGTCCTTCTTGTTGGAATATAGTTTTTCAAAGTATCCTCTTATAATAGTCTTTATTTCTGTGGGGTCAGTGGTGATATCTCCTTTCTCATTTCTTATTTTGTGTATTTGCATCTTCTCTCTTTTTTCTTTGTTAGTATAGCTAAGGGTTGTCAATTTTATTGATCTCAAAGAACCAGCTGTTGGTTTTATCTTTTCAAGAACCTACTTATTTTCTATTTCATTTAGTTCTGCTCTTATCTTTGTTATTTCTTTCTTCTCCCTGTGGGGTTACTTTGTTGTTTTTTTACTAATTCCTCCAAGTGTGCAGTTAGTTCCTTAATTTAGGTCTTGCTTCTTTTTTGATGTATGAATTTATTGCTATAAATTTCCCTCTAAGTACTGCTTTTGCTGCATCCCATCCATTTTGGTGTGTTGTGTTATCATTTTCACTAGTTTCAAGGTAGTTATTAATTTCTTCTGAGATTTCTCCTTGACCCACTGTTTTTCAAAGAGTCAGCTGTTTAATTTCCATATCTTGTTGCAAAATCTGTGCCTCTGGCCCTTGCAGATTTCCAGCTTCACTCCACTGTGGTCAGAGAAATTATTTTGTATGGTTTTGATCTTTCTGAATTCATTGAGGCTTTTTTTATTGCCTAGCATATGGTCTATCTTGGAAAATGATCCATGTGCCCTTGAGAAGAATGTATATGCTGTATTTGGGTGTAATGTTCTGTATATATCTATTAGGTCCTGCTCCACTAATATGCTATTCAAAATTTTGTTTCCTTATTGATTCTTTTTTGAGATGTTCTGTCCAAAGTTGATAGTGGTGTATTAAAGTCCCCCACTATAATTGTAGAGGCATCTATTCTTTTTTTTTTTTTTTTAAAGATTTATTTATTTATTTAACTTCCCCCCCTCCCCTGGTTGTCTGTTCTTGGTGTCTATTTGCTGCATCTTGTTTCTTTGTCCGCTTCTGTTGTCGTCAGCGGCACGGGAAGTGTGGGCGGCGCCATTCCTGGGCAGGCTGCTCTCTCTTTTCACGCTGGGCGGCTTTTCCTCACGGGCGCACTCCTTGCGCGTGGGGCTCCCCCACGCGGGGGACACCCTTGCGTGGCACGGCACTCCTTGCGTGCATCAGCGCTGCACATGGCCGGCTCCACACGGGTCAAGGAGGCCCGGGGTTTGAACCGCGGACCTCCCTTATGGTAGACGGACGCCCTAACCACTGGGCCAAAGTCCGTTTCCCTGGCATCTATTCTTTCACTTAGTTTTTCCAGTGTTTGCCTCACATATTTGGAGGCACCCTTATTAGGAGCACAAATATTTATGATTGTTCCTTCTCTTGAAAGATTATCCCTTTCACTAATATGTAGTGTCCATCTTTGTCTCTCACAATTGTTTTGCATTTACAGTCTATTTTGTCTTTGTCTGATATTAATATAGCTACTTCTGCCCTTTTTTGGTTATTGTTTGCTTGTCAGATTGTTTTCCAGCCATTCACTTTCAACCTCCCTGAATCCCTGGGTCTAAAATGAATTTCTTGTAGACAACATATAGATGGGTCTTTTTTCCTTATCCAATCTTCCAATCTGTGTCTCTTAACAGGTGAGTTTAATCCATTAACATTTAGTGTTGTTACTTTCAAGGAATTACTTATATTAGCCATATTTTCTTTGAAATGTGTTTGTATTATGTGGTTTGATTTTTTTTTTCTCTTTTTGTAGTTTTAGTTGTTCTTACACTGTCCTCCAACTCTGTCTCTCCTGTTTGTTTCTTTCCTCCTGCAGAACTCCCTTTAGAATTTCTTGAAGGGCAGGCTTCTTGTTGGCATACTCTCCTAGTTTCTGTTTATCTGTTAATATTTTGAACACTCCATCATTTTTGAATGCTAGCTTTGCTGGATAGAGTGTTCTTGGTTGGAAATTCTTTTCTTTTAGTACCTTGAATATGTCATACTACTGCCTTCTTGCCTCCATGGTTTCAGATGAGATATCAGTACTTAATCTTATGGAGCCTCACTTGTATGTGATGGCTCTCTTTTCTTTTGCTGCTTTTAGTATTTTCTCTTTGTCTTGTGTATTGGATTATTTGACAAGTATATGTCTTGTGGTAATCCTGTTGGGATTTATGCTGTTCAGGGTGCTTTGTGCTTCCTGGACATGTATATTCATCTCCCTCAATATGTTTGGGAAGTTCTCATCCATTATTTCCCCCAACACCCCTTCTGTCCCTTTCCCTTTTCTTCTCCTGGGATGCCTATGATGCCTATGCTTGTGTGTTTCACATTGTCATTCAGGTCCCTAAGTCCCTGCTGGATTTTTTCTATCTTTTTATCGATTAATTCTACTATCTATTTGATTTCAGATGTACTATCTTCCACATCACTAATTCTTTCCTTTGCCTTTTCAAATCTGCTGTTATTTGCTGAGAATGTATTTTTGATTTCTTGGATTGTGCTATTGATCCCCATCATCTCTGTGATCTTTTTGTGTATGATCACAATTTCTTCTGTATGCTCTCCAAGTGTTTTCTTAATGTGCTTAATCTCTTCCTTCACTTCATTGAACTGGTCAATGATACATGTTTTGTTTGGTGTTCCACTTCTCTTCCTGGTTTTTAGTTTGTTCATTTTGTTGGGCCATGTTTTCCTTATTATTGGTATGGTCTGCAGTTTTTTGTTGCTGTCTGGTCATCATTTTATCTTGATGGGTTTATTCTGTTGATTATCTTCTTATTCTAGCCTTGGGGTTTAATTAGTTGTTTTTGTGTGCATGTTGTCACTTTTTTCTTCTTATTCTATTTCCTTGTTGTTGGCTAAGTTCCCTCAGAGGAAAATATTTGGTCCAGAGAAAGCAAAAGGGGTAAGAAAAGAAAAATATAATGGTATTATTGATAGTGAGTGTTAGCAGAAGAACCATGTGAGATCTAGGAGAATGTATATAACACTCTTGGAAGCTGTGTATAGTTATAACTGTAAAATGTGGAGTACCTATAATGAGATGTTAAACTGAATATGGGGAGGAATATACTATGAATTAAAAGTTCAGTGTGGTCAGGAGAGAGGGAAAAAGAAAAGAGAGGACAATAACATAAAGGATGAATAAATGATAGAAAACAGATTAGAGGTATTAGAGATAAAAATCAGAAATATTGGGGGTTAAACAGAGAGAGGTGGAATGTAAGAGAAACAATAAATGATGGAGGATAGAATGATGTAAAGGAAAGGGGATAGCATTGGTAACCAAAGTCAGTACACACAGAAAAGAGAAAATTGAGGATGAGGAAGCACAGCAAATAAGAAATGTTCCCTGCAGCACTAATATAAAAAAATGAAAAAATGGGGGGGGGGGGGAAAGGAGAAAGAAAGAGAGAAGAAGAAAAAACAGAGAGAGGGGAGAAAAAAAGAAACAGAAAAAAAGGGCTGTGGGGGGTATAAAGAGGAAGAAAAAACAAGAAAACAGACACACAGAATAGACCAGCAAGGCCCCAGGCAAAGAATCCTCTTTGCAATTGAATAAACTGCCTAGGAGTCTGACCTTCCCCCTTTCTCCCTTCCTCACTTCCTTCTCTCCCAAGGCAGCAGGAAGGCTGTGTGAGGGCTCCTGTGGGAAATTAAAATGTGTCCCTGGTGAACCAAAACACCTGAGAAAATAATGACTCTTAATTTCTAGAGAGAGCACCCACCCCTTGCCAGGAACCCTAAATATGCTATTGGAAGCCTGTAAAGCATGTCCTACTGTCCCTCTCCCTTAGGTGTGCTACAAGGGGCTGGTTAATTTTCTGACTCCACCTTCTCCTAGACAAAGTTTCTTATCCAGGGTATTTAAGTAAATTGGGCTCTCTCAGCAGATTTGCCTCTTCTCTATTCCTAGGCTCTCCCCAAGTCAGCTAATATCTCCTCCAAACTCAATACAAAGGGGGGGACCAGAAAATTGAACCTGCACTCTTTGGCCCCTCTGCACCTCCCACCAAACTCTCCTACTTCTAGATTTAGTCCGTGTCCGGAGGGGTAAAGCAATGCCGGATTTCCAGAAGTGCTGGGCTGGGGAAACAGCGGCCTGGGAGAATGTGGACTCAGGGTATTTAGCATGGGCCACGGGGGTCCAGGGGACACAGGATTAGGAGTCACACATTTGGGGGACACAGGGCTTGGAAATTCTTCCCCATGACTGGCAATTTTCAGTGAATGCCGAGGCTCTTAGCCCTGAGGGGGGAGGTGTTTACCTTCCCATGGCTTCTGTGTTCAGTGTTAGAAACCCGCAATTCTACCTTGAGCAAACACTGCTGCAGTCTCTCCAGATCGATGTCCAAACACCTCCAGCTCTGCAGGTTCCCAAAACAGCCTGCTCCATTAGGACTCCATCACCACACAGCTGGTCTTTTGTAAGAGAGATGATGACAGTATACTTACTCAGATGCCATCTTGCCTTACCTCATATTTTTTAAGGTAACATTTTTTGTTATCTATGTATCTTCAAAAAATATAAATAAATAAATAAATAAATAATATAATTAGATTGTAAAAGAAATTATGCTGAGATTATTGTTTTGATTCAACTTCATCATTTGAGTGAAACTCCATATTGAGTCCCAGTTCCCATGGTAAACTGATAGAATAGACTCACAGGGGAGTAGACACACAGAGAAGAACACAGAGGAGGAGAGACAGCTCATTAGACATGTCAAAGGCCCCTCAAAGAGAGATGAGCCTGATAGTCTACAACTGCCCATGTGAAGAGAACAGAGCAACTGAGCCTAGACAGAAACAAGCCCCAAGGAGATAAATGAACCTTATGCTAGCCTACAACTGAAATTGGAAGACGCTTAACCCATGGAGCCTTAAAATGAAAAAGGGAGGCTGAACCCTCACAGACATCGTCTGCCATCTTATGTCAACATGTGGCAACAGAGTTTGTTGTGGAAGTAACTTTGAGTTGGACTCTTTAGGGCCTTGTGCCTGTAAGCTTCTACCCCAATAAATACTCTTTATTGAAACCAACAGATTTCTGGTATTTTGCATCAACATCCCTTTGGCTGACTAACGCATGATTACTTTCATTCCCACCTACAATGTTATTTGACAGGTTTCTTCTCTGGTAAGTTACTCTTTTTCTCCTCCCCCATAGTATAGACATTTTGGAAGTAAGTCACTATACATAGCCACCCTTAAGGAGTGGGGAATTATGTATCTCCTCCATGGATGACTGTGTATATCAATAAATTGGAAAAACAATTTGGATTGGATAATTCTATCCTTCCCCCATTTATTCATCAATTTACTCATATCATCCTGATCTTTGTATATTCATCTTGTACTTTGGATTATAATGCAATTCTATATGATTTATATTGTTGCTCAAATTATTCCATCTTTGGCAATTGGGAGTTCCTTCAATTTTACACATATTTTACTGTGTGTCTGTGTGTGTGAGTGTGTTTGTGCATTTGTGGTTTTTATTTTTTTTAGTTGTTGCCACCTAATTCCTTACTTTTTGGTACTAGAAGGTTCTACAAAACATCCTTGTTTATTCCCTTCCCCAGCCCTAGAATCAGCAATTTCTGGCAGAGAAAATGGCTCTATTTGTTGGAGAATAGAATTGAAAACTGAGATCTAGGGGCTTACCATATGTATCCCTGCATCTCCCCAGTCTCAACTGACAATGTCAGGAAATTTATGTGACTATACTAAGCTTTGTATGTACACCTATTACAAATATTTCTTTATGGAACAATCTGTAATAAGCCAATCATGAAGTCATACCCATTCTAAAAATCTAATCAATTATCAAATGGATCATTCTAACCTTCTCCAGTGACTTACCTGCAACTTCCCATTTCAACAGTGATAAGTTTCTCTCCCACCATCTGCCATCTATTGAGATTGACTGTCCTCTTCCACTATACATGTATAGTAGTTTCACAGTTGTTAATATCCATGTGTGAGCAAGAACTTCTCAGAGTCTAATCTTTATTCATAGTCCCTTTAGTCTGTGTTCTTAACAGATTTTACTCATTTCAAAATTACTTAGGTAAGAACATCTTCCCATTCCACTTGCAGTCAATATGTTTTATACATTTGTAATATAGTTAGATTCTTAAGTCATATTTGAAAATCATCTACCTCTTAATTGATGCTTTTAATTGCATGCATTAAGAATTACACCTGTGGTCTGAAATTCTATAGGTTTGTGAACTTCATAGTGCTAGTTATCTTCCATTAAATATCATACCAAAAGCTTTTACCGTGAATCCTTGGCAAAATCTCACCTGTCTTTTTTTTTTTTTTTTTTTTTTCAGAATGTAATAGATATAGCTTCTTTATGTAGCATGTAGTCTTTTCCAAGAGGCTTTTTTCTCTTAGGAATATTAATTTGAGATACATACCTGTCTTTTTGTGGCAGGAGAGTGCTTTCAATATTGTGTGTCTGGTTTAATAATTTTTTTCAAATAAATTTTATTGATACATACTAATAAAGCATAAATCCATCCAAAATTTGCAATCAGTGGTATGAGGTATAATCACATAGTTGTAAACTCATCACTTATATCATTTTTAGAACATTTTCATTATTCTGGTAATAATAACAATAATAATAATCACCAACCAAACTCATCACTTCTCAATTTCTGTATGCTTCCCCTTCCATACATGCCTGCTATTCTCTTTTCTTCTTTCTAGTATATTTGTATTTATATTTTGTAAAACAATCTTATGTATGCAATATCACCCACGTTCATATTTTACATGAGATTTTATTGTTATACGGCCCCATGTAACATTTTTTAGCTTTCATTCAAGTAATATACATGTCCTTAGACTTTCCCTTTCTACCACTGTCATACTCATATAATAGCTCTGCTATCACAAGCACTATGATATGCTCTTGCCATTTTCATTCATTTACAAAGATTTACAAAAAATCTTTTAACCACTTCTGCATAGATTAACCCTCAGCTTTCCATTCTCTACCCTCATTCTCTTTTCTGGTACCCTATGTTCTAATTATTAAATCCATGACTTTACATATTATATTTGTTCATAATAGCACAATCATACAGCATTTATCCTTTTGTGTCTGGCTTGCTTCACTCACCATAACATCCTTCAGGTGTATCTATGTTGTCATATGCTTCACAACTTCATTTCTTCTTACCACTGCATAAGATTCCATCATGTATATATACCACAATTTGTTTACCTATTCATTAGTGATGGACACCTGGTTTCCAGCTGTTCACTATCATAAATATTCATGCTATGAGCATCAGTGTGCAGATGTCTGTTCATGTCACTGCTTTCAGTTCTTTTGGGTGTATACCTAGTAAAGATATTGCCAAATCCCATGGCAACTCTATATTCAACCTCATTAGGAATTGCCAAACAGTCTGCCATAGTGGCTCTACCATTCCACATTCCCAATAATTCCCAATAATGAATAAGTGTTCCTATCTCTCAACATCCTCTCCAACATTTACAGGTTTTCAACTTTTTTTTTTCTTTTTTGATTTCTTTTTTTTGTCTTTACTTTTTAATGTTACATTAAAAAAATATGAGGTCCCCATATACCCCCCACCCCTCTCATTCTACTCCTCCCCCATAAAGACAAACTCCTCCATCATCATGAAACATTCATTGCACTTGGTGAATACATTTCTGAGCACCTCTGCACCTGATGGTCAATGGTCCACACCATAGACCACACTCTCCCACAGTCCACCCAGTGGGCCATTGGAGGACATACGTTGTCCGGTAACTGTCTCTGCAGCACCACCCAGGACAACTCCAACCCCCGAAAATGCCCCCACATCACATCTCTTCCTCCCACTCCCTACCCTCAGCAGCCACCATGGCCACTTTCTCCACACCAATGCCACATTTTCTTTGATTACTAATCACAATAGTTCATGAATAGAATATCAGTAAGTCCACTCTAATCCATACTTTATTTCTCCATCCTGTGGACCTTAGACTGGTTGTGTCCACTCCACATCTATGTCAAGAGGGGTCTTAGATTCCACATGGATGCTGGATGCAATCCTCCTGCTTTCAGTTGTAGGCACTCTTGACTCCCTGGTGTGGAGGTTGACCTCCTTCACCTCCATGTTAGCTGAGTGGGGTAAGCCCAATAAACCAGAGTGTAGGAGTTGCAAGCCTGTTGAGGCTCAGGGTCTGGCTATCACATGGTCAGTCCAGAGATTCAGGTCCCCTGGGTATACATTAAACCCCAGCACCAACTACAGTTCTGGTAAAAGTAACAGGATCACATCTGATCCAGCTCCATCACACAGAAACACAAACTCCAAAGTGGGGCCAAGTGACATAACACTGAACTCCATCTGCCATAACCATAGAACCAGTGGATCTCTGTAGCCCTCAAAATAACCAATACCTAGGGTTGTATCTACTTTATCTGTCTTTGGGACTCTGCTGAGGTGTGCATAAGGGCAACCGCTCTGATAACCTCCTGGTTCTTTTCAGAGACTCATAGCCATATAAACTCATTTGTCCTTTCCATTTCCCCCTTTTATTCACATCAAAAAGCAATTTTAACTCCTGGTATTATATGTAGACTGAGATATTCTGTTGGTCCGAGTTGACCTTTTTATTCAAGGTCATTTTTTAGTTACATCATCCGCTGGTACTTGGTAGTAATCCCTCGGCACCAGGGAGGCTCATCCCTGGGAGTCATGTCCCATGCTGGGGGGGGGGGGGGAAGGCAATGCATTTACATGCTGAGTTTGGCTTCAAGACTGGCCACATTTGAGCAACATGGAGGCTCTCAGGAGATAACTCTTAGGTACCCTGCAGCTCTAGGCCATGTTCTTATTTCAGGTGCACAGATTACAAGCAAAGTTATTAGTATCAAGGGCTCATTGTTGGACCTTCCTTCTTTTTTGGTCTTTGTCGTTGAACTTGGGGGATTGTTGCTGTTCCTTTAGGGACTCTGATAGAGCTCCCCTCACTAGGAACTCAGCACTCCCTCAGTTGTTGTTTTTAATTGTAACCACTATGAAAATATCCAAACGTTTTTATGTACCCTAGATATATGCACTGGAGAACTCCCTGCCAACCATGTGTCCCCTGTCAATAACATCCCACACCAGTATTCCTCCCCTGCCATTGTTGAACTTCTCTGTGAACCAAAACTTCCTAAAAAATGAAGCCCAATATATTGCCAGGTTCCATTAATAGTAAACTGGAATATAGTGATGAATTTAAAGGTTAGATATAGAATACATGTTTATTTAGAAAAATTAAGGTAAAAAAATTGGGGTATCAAAAAATTTAAAAATGCAAAAGCTTTGTTTTTGGTGTTTTGCTTTCCATCACAGCAATAAGTGTTGCCCTATTTGCAAATTGGCAAGGCAACTTCTTCCGTCTTTTCCTCAGTGTCTATATCCTTTCTTTTTCTTTTTTCCCCCTGATTATTAAGCTTATCTTCACAAAAGTTTTAGATCACAGTAATACATATATACAATATACAGTACTCCCACATATCCAACATAAAACCCTTTTCCCTTCCACAGCAATAATCTTTTTACATATTCATACTATATTTACTGAAACTGATGTACAGATATTGAGACAATAGCTTTCAAACAAGGTAACATTTGGTTTACATTTTGGTTTATATTTTAGACTATACAATTTTCTAAAGTTTTAGTTACCTTATGTTTTACATTATGATTTACATTTTAGCCTATCAGCCCCTATAAATTTTTGGTGTAATTTAACATGTCTTATATCCATCCTTGCGTACTCTTGTGAAACACTTCTATTGCCCACACAGTTACATTGGTTCCATCTATTCAATACCTATTCCCCCCTCCCCCTTAGGGCCCACAGTGACAGTCAATCTTCGTTTTTTGAAGAGCCATGTTCACAGATACTTGCAACAGTGTTGAGGGCTTGACATGCTCAACTGCCCTAATGCATTGGGAGCCACCATTTCTCTCGAGAGATACAATTCCCTCTATTTGAGAACATAAGTCCTCCCCAGGATGTGGGTATACCTTCACTCTCATTATATGGGTCTCTACCCAATGATATAATCAACTCTGGCAAAATGAGCACTCACACACTCCCTAGAAGCCTGTCCTCTATGGGATTATCCCTTATAAGCATCTTAAATAGGTATCCTTCTTTATTATATTTTTGAAAAAGTTTTCTCAGCATTGTACTCTCAACATAATACCTGTCAATTTCCTGTGTTCATATGTTGCCCCATCCTCCTCCCAATTTCTTGGGCAATATTACCCATCCTCCCATCCCTTACCCCCTCAAGTCTGCAAAGCCCCACCCAAAGGTAACCCTATTACCCCATTTTATCCCTTCTCTGTACAAATACTTACCTCCAGCTTATAGATTTCACCCAGGTAGGTGTCAGCTCGCAAACTTCCTCTACCCTCCAAATTCCTTTAAGTCTATCATCTGATCTCTAGCTCTCTGAGGAAGCTTGGTTTACTTATTTCATATCAGAGAGGTCATGTAGTATTTGTCCTTCAATGCCTGGGTTGCTTCACTCAACATAAGGTTCTCAAGATTCATCCATGTTATCACATGTGTTTGTAGTGTATTCATTCTTAAAGCCGAATAGTATTCCATTGTATGTATATACCACATTTTATTTATCCACTCATCTGTTGATGGGCATTTGGGTGGATTCCAACTTTTGGCGATAGTGAACAATGCTGCTATGAACATTGGTGTGCATATATCGGTTTGTGTCCTTGTTTTCAGTTCTACTGGGTAAATACCCAGCAGTGGCATTGCTGGATCATATGGTAAATCTATAGGTAGTTTTTTGAGAAACCTCCAAACTCTCCTCCAGAATGGTTGGATCCTTCTGCATTCCCACCAGCAGTGGATGAGTGTTCCCATCCCTCCACATCCTCTCCAGCACTTGTAGTCTTCTGTTTTATTCATAGCTGCCAATCTTATGGGAGTAAGATAGTATCTCATTGTAGTTTTGATTTGCCTTTCCCTGATAGCTAGAGATTTGGATCATTTTTTCATATGCTTTTTAGCCATTTGTATTTCTTCTTTGGAGAAGTGTCTGTTTAAATCTTTTTCCCATTTTTAAAATGGGTTGTTTGTCTTTTTATTTTTGAGATATAGGAGTTATTTATATATGCAGGTTATAAGTCTCCTATCAGATGTATGGTTACCAAATATTTTCTCCCACTGTGTAGGCTCTCTTTTCACTTTCTTGACAAATTCCTTTGAGGTGCAGAAGGCATTAATTTTGAGGAAGTCCCATTTATCTATTTGTTTTTTTGCTGCTCATGCTTTTGATGTGAAGTTCATGAAGCCATTTCCATTACAAGTTCCTGCAGACGCTTCCCTACAGTGCTTTCCAAAGTCTTTATGGTCTTGGCTCTTATATTTAGGTCTTTGATCCATCCTGAGTTGATTTTTGTATAAGGTGTGATTCGGGAATCCTCTTTCATTCTTTTACCTATGGATATCCAGTTCTCCAGGCACCATTTGTTGAATAGGCCATTCTCTCCCAGTTGAAAGGGTTTGGTGGTTTTATCGAATATTATATGACTATATATATGAGGATCTATATTGGAACTCTCAGTTCAGTTGCATTGGTCTGTGTGTCTCTCCTTGTGCCAATACCATGCTGTTTTCACTACTGTAGCTTTGTAGTATGTTTTGAAGTCAGGTAGTGTGATTCCTCCAATTTCATTTTTCTTTTTCAATATGTCTTTGGCTATTTGGGGTCTCTTTCCTTTCCATATAAATTTCATAGCTAGTTTTCCTAGTTCCTTAAAGAATGCTGTGTTGATTTTTATTGGGATTGCATTGAATGTGGAGATCAGTTTTGGTAGGATAGACATATTCATGAACAGGTAATATTCTTTCATTTATTTAGGTCTTTTTTTATTTCCTTGAACAGTCTTGTGTAGTTCTCTGTGTATAAGTTTTTTACATCTTTAGTTAAATTTATTCCTAGGTATTTGATTTTTTAATTTACTATTGTAAATGGTGTTTGTTTCTTGATTTCCTCCTGAGCTTGCTCATTATTGGTGTACAGAAATGCTATTGATTTTTGCACATTGATCTTATAACCTGTGACTTTACTAAACTCATTTATGAGTTCTAGAAGCTTTGTTGTAGACCTCTCAGGGTTTTCTATGTATAGGATCATGTCATCTGTGAATAATGAAATTTTGACTTCTTCCTTTCCAATTTGAATGCCTTTTATGTCTGGTTCTTGCCTCAGTGTTCAAGCAAGTACTTCTAAGACAATGTTAAAAAGAAGAGGTGATAGTGGGCATCCTTGTCTTGTTCCTGATCTTAGGGGAAAAGATTTTAGGATTTCACCATTGTAAACAATGTTGGCTGTGGGTTTTTCATATATACTCTTTATCATGTTCAGAAAATTTCCTTGTATTCCAATATTTTGCAGTGTTTTTATCAAGAATGTGTGCTGTATTTTGTTAAATGCTTTTTCTGCATCTATGGATATAATCATGTGATTTTTTTCCTTCAATCTGTTTATATGCTGTATTACATCGATTGATTTTCTTATGTTGAAACATCCTTGCATACCCAGAATGAACCCCACTTGGTCATGGTGTATAACTCATTTAATGTGTTGTTGAATATGGTTTGCAAGCATTTTGATGAGGATTTTTGTATGTAGATTCATTATAGAAATTGGTCTGTAATTTTCCTTTCTTGTGGTGTCTTTGTTTGGCTTTGGTACTAGCATAATGTTGGCATCATAGAATGAGTTAGGCAATGCTCCTTCTGTTTCAATTTTTTGGAAGAGTTTGAGCAAGATTGGCATTAGTTCTTTCCGGAATGTTTTGTAGAATTCACCTGTGAAGCCATCTGGCCCTGGGCTCTTCTTAGTTGGGAGGTTTTTAATGACTGATTCTGTTTACTTGTGATTGGTTTGTTGAGATCATCAATTTCTTCTTTCATAAATATAGGCAGCTTATATGTTTCTAGGAATTTGCCCATTTCCTCTGAATTGTCATTTTTGTTGGAATATAGTTTTTCAAAGTATTCTCTTATGATAGTCTTTATTTCTGTGGGGTCAGTGGTGATATCTCATTTCTCATTTATTATTTTGTGTATTTGCATCTTCTCTCTTTTTCTTTGTCAGTCTAGCCAAGGGTTTGTCAAGTTTTTTGATCTTCTCAAAGAAGCAGCTCTTCGTTTTGTTTATATTTTCAAGTGCTTTCTTATTTTCTATTTCATTTAGTTCTGCTCTTATCTTTGTTATTTCTTTTGTTTCTTTTCCCTTTGTTGGTTTTTTACTAATTCCTACAAATGTGCAGTTAGTTCTTCAATTTTTGCACTTTCTTCTTTTTTATGTATGAATTTATGACTATAAATTTCCCTCTCAGTACTGCTTTTGCCGTGTCCCATGTTTTGGTATACTGTGTTATCATTTTCATTAATTTCAAGTAGTTATTAATTTCTGTTGAGATTTCCTATTTGACCCATTGTTTTTCTAAGAGCATGCTGTTTAATTTCCATATCTTGTTGTGAAATCTGGGCCTCTGGCCCTTGCAGATTTCCAGCTTCAGTCCACTGTGGTCAGAGATATTATTTCATATGATTTTGATCTTTCTGAATTCATTGAGCCTTTCTTTGTGGCCTAGCATATGGTCTATCTTGGAGAATGATCCATGTGCACTTGAGAAAAATGTATATCCTGCTGTATTCAAGTGTAATGATCTGTATATGTCTATTAGGTCCAGCTCCTCTAATATAGTGTTCAAAGTTTTTGTTTCTTTATTGATTCTCTTTTGAAATGTTCTGTCCAAAGTTGATAGTGGTGTATTAAAGTCTCCCACTATAATTGTAGAGGCATCTATTCTTTCACTTAGTTTTTCCAGTGTTTGCCTCACATATTTGGAGTTGCCCTTGTTAACAGCATAAATATTTTTGATTGCTCATTCTCTTGAAAGATTATCCTTTTCACTAATATGTAGTGTCCATCTTTGTCTCTCACAATTGTTTTGCATTTAAATTCTATATTGTCTGATATTAATATAGCTGCTTCTGCCCTTTTTTTTTTTTTTGGTTATTGTTTGCTTGTCAGACTATTTTCCAGCCATTCACTTGCAACCTCCTTGAATCCCTGGGTCTAAGATGTCTTTCTTGTAGACAGCATATAGATGGGTCATATTTCCTTATCCAATCTTTCAGTCTGCATCTTTTGACAGATGAGTTTATTCCATTGACGTTTAGTGTTATTACTTTCAAGGAATTATTTATGTTAGCCATATTTGTTTTGGACTTCTGTTTGTCATATTTTGTTTGTTTTTTTCCTTCTCTTTTTGTCTTTTTTGTTGCTCTTACACTCTCCTCCAACTCTGCGTCTCCTGTTTTTTTCTTTCTTCCTGCAGAACTCCCTTTAGTATTTCTTGAAGGGCAGGGTTCTTGTTGGCATACTCTTTTAATTTCTGTTTATCTGTGAATATTTTGAATTCTTCATCATTTTTGAATGCTAGGTTAGCTGGATAGAGTATCCTTGGTTGGAAATTTTTTTCTTTTAGTACCTTGACTATATCATACCACTGCCTTCTTGCCTCCATGGTTTCAGATGAGAAATCAGCACTTAATCTTATGGAGCCTCCCTTGTATGTGATGGTTGTCTTTTCTCTTGCTGCTTTTAGAATTTTCTCTTTGTCTTAAGCATTCAATAATTTGACAAGTATATGTCTTGGGGTAGTCCTGTTGGGATTTATGGTGTTTGGGGTGCATTGTGTTTCTTGGACATGTACATCCAACTCTCTCAGTAGATTTGGGAAGCTTTCAGCCATTATTTCCTCCAACATCCCTTCTGTCCTCTTTCCCTTCTCTTCTCCTTCTGGGATGCCTATAATATGTATATTTTTCACATTTTGCATTGTCATCCTAATCCAGGATGTTTAGGTAAATTGGGCTTTCTCAGTAGATTTGCCTCTCCTTTCTTCCCAGACTCTCCTCAAGTCAGCTGGTACATTCCTCCAAGCTCAAGGATAAAGAAAAAAACATAGAAACAGCAACACAAAACACGGAGGGCTAGGGTAATCAAGGACTTCAGACAGACCTCAGGGCATGGTGGATTCAGGGATGGGAAGTCCAGGATATTGCAGACTCAAGGTGTGTGAGTCTCTGGAGTGTCAGCCACCAGGGTTTAGGGGACACAGATCTGGGAACCATGCATCTGGTTAATAAGGGACCTGGGAACACCACAGCACAACAAAACCTTCAAGGGTCACTGCAGCCAGTCTGCCAGCCCTAGAGGGAGGGGTCCCGCCCACAACTTCTGACCTCCATGTCAGAAACCCAAAATTCCACGTTTTGCAAGAATCTCCTCTGTCACCGCCAAATCAATGTCCAGACACCTCATGCCCTGCAAACACCCAAAACAGCCCGGTCCAGCTGGATGCCCAACCCTACTCAGCTGCTTCTTTGCAGGAGAGATTATGAGGTGCACTCACTCAGATGCCATATTGCTCCACCTCCCTCTTATATTTTTTAATGTAACATTTTTTGTGATCTATGTATCTTTTTAAAAAAACAATTTAAAAAAATCAATTACCTAGGAATAAATTAACTACAGATGTAAATGACTTATATGCAAAAAACTATGCAACAGCACTATTAAAGGAAATCAAAGAATACTTAAATAAATGAAAGAATATTCCCCGTTCATGGATATGAAGACTAAATATCATTTGGATGTCTGTCCTATCCAAACCAATACACATATTTAATGCAATCCAATAAAAATCAACACAGCATTCTTACTGAATTGAAAAACTAATGATGAAATTTTGAAGTGCAAGAGGCCCTGAAAAGCTAAAGACATATCAAAAAATAAAAATAAAATGAGAGGATTCACACTATCTGACTTTAAAACATAATACAAAGCTACAGTGGTCAAATTGCTTGGTATTAGCACAAGGTTAGACATACACACCAGTGGAGCCAAACTGAAAGTTCTGATATAGATCCTCACATATATAGTCATCTGATATTCAACAGGGCCAGCAAACCAATCAATTGGGAAAGAATGGCCTCTTCAACAAATAGTGCTTGGAGAATTGATTATCCAGATCTAAAAGAATGAAAAAGGAAAACCATCCCACACCATATACAAAAATTAATTCAAGATGCATAAAAGATCTAAATATAAGACCTAAGACCATAAAGACCTTAGAAGATAATGTAGGGTAACATCTACAGGACCTCGTAATAGGAAATTATTTCATTAATTTTATACCCAAAGCATGAGCACCAAAAGAATAAATAGACAAATGAGACCTCCTCAAATTTAAAAACTTTTATACCTCAAAGCATTTGTCAAGAGACTGAAAAGCTGTCAACCCAATGGGATAAAATATTTGGTAACCATATATCTTATAGCAATTTGTTATCTATCATATATAAAGAAATCCTACACCTCAAAAATAAAAAGACAAAAAACCCACTTAAAAATAGACAAGTGATTTGAATAGATACATCTCCAAAGAAGAAATACAAATGGCTAAAAAGCACATAAAAAGATGCTCAACATCACTAGCTATTAGGCAATGCAAATCAAAACTACAATGAGATATCATTTTACACTCATTAGATTGGTGCTGTTAAAAAAAACAGAAGACTACAAATGTTGGAGAGGATGTGGAGGAATGGAAACCCTCATCCACTGCTGGTGGGAATGTATAATGGTGCAGTCATTGTGGAAGACAGTTTGGTAGTTCCTCAAAAAATTAACTATAACATGACAACTGAGGGAATGCTTGAGGGAAGGCTATCTAGGCGAGCTACGGTGGGCTAAGGGAACTGGTAGAACGAACGGGCTTCCTGCTCTCTGCAGGGGCATGGGCGAGTCCCGCCCTCCCTGTCTGGCGAACGGGCCACCCGCTCTTCGTGGAGGCACGGGCGAGCCACGCCCTCTCGACCATTCCCACCTAACCGCTAAGCCCGACCTACTGCCTCCCCCTCTTCCCCCTCGCCGGGGCCATGCCATCCAACGACCACCAGCCAATCCCCACCGGCCAACTTTCACATCTCCTAACTCCCACCAGCTCCAACTGACCAATGCCCCATACGCCGTCTCCTGCCTGCCCCGTCCCCTCACCCCACAATATATATTGTCCAGCACTTCCTGAATAAAGCAGACTGCACATTACCACCATTCGCCGTCTCCGCAGCATTCTTCACGCCCGCTGTGCGTCCACCTGACCCCTCACCTCAAGCAGCCTGGGCAAAGCCAGAGGAACCCCCAAACATCAAATGGCACCCAACGTCCTGGGGCAGGTAAGGACCCCCGTCTCCTCCGCTTAACCGCCGTTAGAGGAGACCCCACCATCTGCCTTTGGTGGACCCCCGTCTCCTCCGCCTAACTGCCGTTGGAGGAGACCCCACTGTCTGCCTTTGGCAGACCCCCTTGACCCGCCCCAATCAGGCGCGGTCCCCTCTGCCTGGTGCTCCGCGCAGGCCCCTTCGTCCTCCGTCTCCGGAGGACTCTGGCGCACGGCAGCTCCGGCCTCTCAACCCCGGCTGCCACCACGAACTCCCCTAAGAACCCCTCTCTTCACCGCCTTGCTCCATAACTTGGCGGCCCCCCAACCTCGGCGCCTGTCCCCCACCCTCTAACTTACAGCGTCCGGACGTGGGAGCCGACCCGCAATCCCTGAATGACCTCATACGATCAAAGGCGGTCTGGGGGGTCCCTGCACAGGGACCCTCTTCCATGTCGGGGGATTATACTGATCCGCTATGGTCAAGAGGCACCTAGGATTCCCGCGGAGTCAACTCTCTCCCTTTTGCTGGCACTGGCCACACCTCTCTCCACCTCTCTTGGCGGATGAACCCCCACAACTTCTTCCCTTGCCTCCTCCTCTCCCCTCTTTGCGCCCTCGCCCTCACAGCTCTCCTCTGCCGCTCCAACCCCTGCCTGGCATTCCTCTTTTTCCTTGCAGTGCTAATCGCCCTCCCCCTGCTCACCCTCCTTTTGCTCGGCGAGCTCTCACTATAAGTCATGGGAGTCTCTCTTTTGTGCAAGCAGGCACCTCAAGTCTGCGCCCTGGCGGCCCTGCTTGACTATCACCAATGCAAGGTCTCCGTTCGGCAGCTGCAATCCTTCTGGGACCTCCTTCTCCCCTTTAATCCCTGGCTCGCGACTGCTAACCTTTGGGACCCCGACACTTACCGGCTCTTAGTCAATCGAGTAGTGGCAGCTACGCAACACAACAATAAGCGTTTCCCCCTGGGCCTTATTCCCGCTCTCATTACGCTTCAGTCCTGCCTCCAAGGGGCGCGTCCCCCCGAGGCCTTTGTTGCGGAGGAGGAAGACAGCACTCCCACCTCGCCCAGCCCTGACTCCATCTCGGCATGCGCTCAGTTGGAGCAAGTGCTAGAACAAAGCCCGCCAGACCAAAATGGCAAACAGGGCCCGCTAGGCCAAAATGGTGAACTTCCGCCTTCTTCCTCTGCGAGCAGCCCGCCAAAACCGCGGGGCCACATACAGCTCGAGTACCCGGATATCTCCAAGGCAGGCTTCCTAACAAAGGAGAAGTGGGTGCGGCTCCCCCTCCACCGCCTTATGGGACTGCCTCCATCCCACCCAGCACACCCCCAGCGCCTGTGCCATCCGGCTGGGGCAAAATCCCTCCCTCCCCTTCCGCCCCTGCCCCTTGGGATCCGCCCGCTTCTGCGTCATCGGAGGGGCGGGCCTCACTTGCAGCTTCCGACCCCTGGGCTCCGCCTCCCCGCAGCACTTCCTCTCTCGCCCCACCCCTGGACTTCCCTTCTGCTCACCTGCATGCCGCCTCTCAGCACCTCCCCCTCTCCCCAACCCCGCCCTCTATTTTCCCCATCAATGTTACACGGTCTCGCAACCGTCCACTAGCCTGGTACCCCCAAGACCCTGAGACCATCAAGCGCCTTCGCAAGGCTGTTAAGGAGGATGGGCTCCACAGTCCTTATGCCAAGCAGCTCCTGGAGGATCTCTCAGGGGAGCTTAATATCCCATATGATTGGTTCTCTCTTGCCTGCGCCATCCTCACCCTGGGGCAATACGTTACCTGGCGGGCTCACTTTCAGGATCAGGCTGAGCAGCAGGTCGCCGAGAACCAGCGTGCAGGGGTCCCTAGTGCCTTGCCGGCATTCATGGGTACTGACACCTATGCCAACCCTGCCGTCTATGATCACGCGCCCCTGCACTTTTGGGGCCAGCTGCGCACCTGTGCCATGAAAGCCTTTTCAGAGCCCGCCAACCCGGCAGGCCAAACCTTTGCCAAACTCACCCAAAAGGCCAGGGAAGATTTTGCCTCTTTTGTCTCTCGAGTCCAAGAGGCCTGCGAATGTAAGGTTGAGGACCCCCAGGCGCGGATTGCCCTAGCCAAGGAACTTGTACGGCAAGGAGCCAATCCCGCCTGTCAGCAGGCCTTGCTCCCCGTCCGCGACAAAGATCTTCATGACTGGGTCCTAGCTTGTCGAGATCTTGACCCCTCCCCACAGGCTACCCGCGCCTTAACCGAGTCCTTGCAAAAAAGCACCGAGACCATGGCCTCCTTCTTGGCCTCCTCCCTCGCACAAGCTCTAGCCATTACTGCTGGCTGCTTCAGATGCGGCCAAGCCGGCCACTTTGCGTGAGACTGCCCCAATCCCGCCCCGCCTCCTACCGGGGGCAACAGGGGCCCTGGGGGCCCGTGCCCCGGCCAACCCGCCACCCCCTGCCCCCGCTGTGGCTGCGGCTACCACTGGGCCCGAGAGTGCCGCCTAACCTCCCTCCAGCCTGCGCCGCCTTTAAACTCCCAGCGGGGCAGGTCTCAGCCCCAACACCAAGAGACCACTGCGCAGCCTCCAAAGCCCTGATGTGGGCGCTCACCATCGGGAACGACCGCCCAACGCTAGCGCTCAAAGTAGATGGGCAATGGTTTCACGGTACCCTGGGCTCGGGAGCAGAAGTTTCCTGCTTCCCCTCCCTCTATGAAAATTACTGGTACCTAGTGGACGGCCCCCCCCATCCAAGGGGCCACAGGGGCCGCCGCCTCTAAGCAGGCGCGTGATACCCTCACCTGGGAGGATGAGGAGGGACATTCTGGCACCTTTTGGCCCCTCTTCCTCCCTATGCTCCCCACTGTCCTTTGGGGGAGAGATGTCCTCTCACAGGCTGGAGCGTCCATCACCACGGCCCCCCCCAATAGAATGGGCCACTGCTCGCGGCACTCGGCCAAAACCCGCCCCTCTGCAGTGGGACACAGAGGAGCCTATATGGGTTGAGCAGTGGCCTTTACCGCCCCACAAGCTCGAAGCTTTATAGCTTCTAGTACAAGAACAATTGGAAAAGGGGCACATAGAGCCTTCCACCAGCCCCTACAATTCGCCTGTCTTTGTTATTCATAAGAAATCCACAGGCAAGTACCGGCTTTTACATGATCTCAGGGAGATTAACAAACACATTATTCCCATGGGTTCCGCGCAGCCCGGTTTACCTCACCCGTCAGCCATCCCTGCACACTATCATATACTCATCCTAGACATCAAGGATTGTTTCTTCTCCATCCCATTACACCCTAGGAACAGGCCCAAGTTCGCCTTCACGGTGCCCCTGGGCAACCACAGGGGGGCTAACCCCCGCTATCAATGGCGCGTCCTTCCACAAGGCATGTGCAACAGCCCCACCATCTGTCAGAATTTTGTCAACTACGCAGTTGCCTCGCTTCGGCCGGAGGCATATATCATCCACTATATGGATGATATCCTCCTAGCCCATCAGGACGCAGAACATCTACAAACCGTTATGACTAAGCTCATTGATAACCTGTTGGCAGTAGGCCTCACCGTCAGCAGGGAAAAGGTCCAAAATGCACCCCCATTTACATTTCTGGGGTTCCGTATATCCTCTCATGTGCAGCCCACCACCCCGCAACTGCGCGTACCCGATCGCTTGTCGCTAGCCGAGCTGCAACAACTGTGCAGCAATATTAATTGGGTTCGCACTGCTATCCCAATCACCACCGCCCAACTCGAGCCACTGTTCTCCCTCCTCAGGCAGCCAGGACCTATGACATCCGCAGCTGCCCGGAGCATCAAGCTCTCGCCGGAGGCTAGGGGCGCTATTAAGTTAGTCAATAAGGCTCTAACCAGCATGTCTCTACAGAGGCATGACCCCAGTAAGCCCATCTTGGCCCTTGTACTCCACACCCCTGGAACGCCTACCGGCATCCTCTGGCAAGAGGGTCCACTCCAATGGGTGCACTTATTCAAGAGCCGACTTCCCAAAATTTGCCGCTGCACCCACGCCTGGCTCAGCCTGGCACATGACCTCCTAACACTCAGCCTCCACACCTACAATACCACACCCTCCACCATAGTCTGGCCCCTCACAGTGCAAGGGTTCAGCCTGCTTCTTCAAGAGGATCCTTCAGCTCAAATCCTCTTGTCACGCTTCCAGGGGTCCTTTGATAACCACTACCCCTCCCACAAACTCCTCCAGGGACTTACTCATACGCCCTTGGCAGCCCAGCAGCACTCTTTCCCTTCCTCTACGCCGCTGCCTCACTGTACCACGGCCTTTACCGACACCTCTAAAACTAAGTTTGCGTTTGTTGCCTATGTCAAGCGCCAAAACCAGCCCATTAGGCGAGTCTTTACTAACCCTCACTTGGTACATGCAGGCGAACTCTCGGCAGTTGTCGCCTGCCTCCAGGCCTTTGCAGACCAGCCCCTTAACATCTTCACAGACAGCTTATATACGCTGCAGGTGTGCAAGTCCCTCGCCTATGCAGTATTCTTCCCAAGAGATACACCCATTGACACGGCCCTCGCCATGCTCCAGCGCCTCCTTGAAGGGAGGTCTCACCCCTGGTACATTGCTCACGTTCGGAGTCACACAGCCCTGCCTGGCCCTTTGGCCACGGGCAACGCAGAGGCCGATCGGGCAGTATCTGCCCTTGCCCTCGCCGCTGCTGGGGATCATATTAACCAGGTTAAGTCCCTACATGCCTGTTTTCATTTCTCGGCCACCTCGCTGAGGCATCTACTGCCAGACTTACCTATTGAAACTTGCAAGCACCTCCTGCGCTCATGTCAGACCTGCGCGCCGTTCCTTCTGCTTGGGCCCTTGCAGCCTCAAGGAGTAAACCCCCGAGGTCTAAAACCCAACTCTCGGTGGCAAATGGACGTTACCCACGTCCCCTCATTCGGGAGGCTCAAATATGTCCACGTCGCTATTGACACTTACTCACACCTCACCTATGCGGCTGCCCTCCCAGGAGAATCAGCCAAATACTGCATCCAGGCCCTTCGACAGGCCATCCTGTTCATGGGCGTCCCCTGGGATCTAAAAACCTATAATGGGCCTGCATACCACAGCAGCAGCTTTAAATTATTCCTGCAAGCCTATAACATCACGCACCATTTTGGCATTCCTTACAACCCACAGGGGCAAGCGCTCGTTGAAAATACGCACCACCGCCTAAAAACCCAAATAGAGAAAAAGAAGGCAATTGCCCCCCAAAATTCTGCAGATGAAATCATTACAACATGCCTCATCCACCTAAACCTTCTAACCTTCGACAACAAGGGCCTCTCACCCACCCATAAGCACTGGGGGCCATCTTATCTGCCCACCCCCATGCCCATAGTCTATTGGAAAGACCCAGAGAAGAACACATGGGAAGGGCCATGCCCCCTCCTTACCCAAGGGAGAGGTTTTGCTTGTGTCTTTCCAGAAACCGCCTCACAGCCAATCTGGATCCCCGGACGCAACATCCGGCCCGCCACCACCGCCCACAATGACACGATGAGACAAGCGCAAGCTGTGGTTCCTCGCCCATCGGGTGTCCAAGATGACGCTGAGCGAAGAGACCTCGCCAATCGCCCCAACCAATGACCCCCAACTCTTGCAGTTAATCCGGCTCTACCACCAAGCCCGTGACATCTCAGGCCGCAGCCCCCCCCCCCCACCGGGTACTCCTCCACTTAAATCTTTGCTCCTCTTAATGCTCACGCTCCTATCCAACCCTGCACCTGTCCTCTCTAACCCATCACACCAACCCTTTAATTGGACATTGAGCCTCTGGCAACAGGAGAAATTACTTCAATACAAGGTCACCTCCACCTCCCCTATCTTCTCTGTTCACCTTTGCCGCCTTACAGGCCAAAGTCCCAATTGTTACCCGGGATGCCAGGGACGGGGCTGCTATGGCGGCGGGGGAGGTGCTGTCCCAGGCCCCGGGGGACCTCCAATTTCAGGCTACTATATCTGTCCTTCTTCAGCAAGCTCCTCCTCCTGTTCCTGCCATGACCCTGCACACTATTATTGCCCCTCCTGGGGGTGCGAATCCATGGCAGTCAGATGGCGGGGAGCCCCGAATAATGACCCCAACCTTAAGTTACTCAGTCGTCAACTCTCCCCGCAGCAAACCAACGTCACCCTACAAGTAAAAAATCCCAGTGACGTCCAATGGCTTGCTGGCTGCACATGGGGACTATGGCTCTACATGAATGGGCATGACGCTGGTGCCTTCTTTCTTATAAGAAAAAGCCCGGCCATCTCCTCACCGTCCCCCATCCCAGTCGGCCCTAATTCAGTCCTCAACCCATTGCCTCATTATACTCGCCCTATCATTTCTCGTTCTAGCGTCTCCTCTCATGTCTCCTCTGACGCACCCTCACTGAGTCTGCATAACCCACTCATCGCCCTCCTTAATGCCTCATTTCTCTCTCTAAACTCTTCCAACCCCAATCTCACAAAAGATTGTTGGTTATGCTACTCCTCCGCGGCACCATACTATGAGGCTATAGCCACCAATGCCTCTTACCAAACCTCCACAAGTAGCAATCCTGCCTCCTGCAGCTGAATCAAACGAGAATAGGGCTGACAATTCGGTCAGTCTCTCAGAGTGGGCTTTGCGTCACTAAGATCGGGGGTACTATCGTTTTTTCCATGAAAACTCTTTGCAATTTCACCGCTACCCCTGAAGCAACTGCCCAGTTCCTAATACCCCATAATGACACAAGATGGCTATGTTCCTCCACTGGCCTCACCCCATGTCTTAGTGTCCAAACCCTCAACTCTACCCGTGAAACCTGCATGCTCGCTATTATACTCCCCGCATTTATTTTCACAATGATAACCAATTCTTTGACTCCTGGCAGTGCCACCTTCTACCAACCTACGTACAGAAGAGAGAAATCACCGCCATTACAATTGCTTCACTTCTAGGTCTCGCTGGAGCTGGTACTGGGATTGCAGCCCCCACCACACAACAAACTTCCTTTTCCTCTATCAGGAGAGCCGTCGACGAAGACATAACTCGTCTGGAAAGCTCCATTTCCCACTTAGAAAAATCCCTAAACTCTCTGTCCGAAGTAGTGCTCCAAAATCGCTCTTCCTCTTCCTTAAAGAGGGAGGGCTCTGCGCAGCCTTAGGGGAAGAATGTTGTTTTTATGTTAATCATTCCGGCCTCATTAGAGATAACATGGCCCAAGTGAGGGAGGGGCTAGCAAAACGTAAAAGAGAAAGAGAAACCCAAGGAGGCCTCTCTTGGGGATTCAATTGGATCCTCCCCTACATCCTCCCTATTTTGGGCCCCCTAATTATTCTCCTCTTCGCTTTGGGAGTCGACCATGGGCCATCAGGAGGATCGTCCAACTCGCCAAGGATCAGGCTAATGCAATTTTTAGCTCACACGTACAGGTCAACTATCAGCGACTCGCCACCACCGAGAACGCTCCCCCCCCATTTCGTCTTCCCGGCCTCCTCCCGCCCGTTCTCCCCGCAGGTGCCCTGCGCCTCCTGTAACCTCGGCCCCCCCTGCTGCCCTCACTCTCAAGCAGCTACAGCCCCGCTAAACCATCCACAACACCGTGCACTCCCACTTCCCCCCAGCCCACGGCCTACCCGCCTTTTAGCCCCCACTAACTTTTCAGGAGACGGATCTTCCAAAGAACCAAGCAGCCATTCGCCTGTCCCATCGCCGGACCACCTTTGAGCTGCGGACCTGCCGACCGGCTACCTGCTAGCCCCAGATTGCCACTATGCCCTCCCCCTCCCCCTCTTTCCTTTGCCGATGCAAACTCCGCCCACCTCCCTGCCACTCTCTCGACCCATTTTTATGTATAAGAGAGGGGGAATTGAGGGAAGGCTATCTAGGTGAGCTACGGTGGGCTAAGGGAACTGGTAGAACGAACGGGCTTCCTGCTCTCCGCAGGGGCATGGGCGAGTCCCGCCCTCCCTGTCTGGCGAACGGGCCGCCCGCTCTTCGTGGAGGCACGGGCGAGCCACGCCCTCTCGATCATTCCCACCTAACCGCTAAGTCCGACCTACTGCCTCCCCCTCTTCCCCCTCGCCGGGGCCATGCCATCCAATGACCACCAGCCAATCCCTGCCGGCCAACTTTCACATCGCCTAACTCCCACCAGCTCCAACTGACCAATGCCCCATACGCCGTCTCCTGCCTGCCCCGTCCCCTCACCCCACAATATATATTGTCCAGCACTTCCTGAATAAAGCAGACTGCACATTACCACCATTCGCCGTCTCCGCAGCATTCTTCGTGCCCGCTGTGCATCCACCTGACCCCTCACCTCAAGCAGCCTGGGCAAAGCCAGAGGAACCCCCAAACATCAAATGCTGAGTTCCCATCCTGGGGAGGTCTGTCACATTCCCCAATGGAATAATACCCCATATGCAAGGGCAAAGACAAGTGAAGAAGGATGATCTAATGACGGGCCCTTGATACTGATGACTATGCTTATGAGCCTGTGTGCTTGAAATTTCAACTAGGCCTAGAGCTGCAGGGTTCCTGAAAGTTACCTCCTGAGAGCCTCCATGTTGCTCAAATGTGGCCATTCTCTAAACCAAACTCAGCATGTAAATGCAATACCTTCTTCCCAGCATGGGACATGAGTCCTGGGGATGAGCCTCTCTGGTGCCAAAGGATTGCTGCCAAGCAACTGGTGATGCAATGAGAAAAAGACCTTGAATAAAAGGGGGAAATGGTAAAGACAAATGAGTTTATATGGCTAAGAGACTTCAAAATGAGTCAGGAGGCCAATAGAGGGGTCACACTTATGCACGTCTCAGCAGGATTCCAGAGACAGCCAATGTAAATACAACCTCAGGTAGTGGTGTGTTAACAGCACAAGTCTGTGATAAAAATGAGAGCCACTACATGTAGACTTTGAAGGGATTGTACAAAGTATGAGATGTGGAACACAGGGAAGCCAGTGGTGGAAGGATTTTGGTTAACAGCATAAATATGAGAACATTCTCTCATGAACTGTAATACATATATAACACTAATGCAGGGTAATAGTAATTGCATGGGTTGGGTAAATACACCAAATGTAAGATATGAGCTGTAGTTAGTAGTAATATTTTGATAATGCTCTTTCAAATAGTTTGTAACAAATGTTTCACAACAATTCAAGGTATTGGTGATGGGTTGATGTAGAGGAACCCTGTTTGATTGTATGAATGCTTTTGTTTGGTTTTGGTTTGGTTTTTTGTTGGTTTGTTTTTTTACATTTTAGAGTTTTATTCTTCTGAGCAGAGACAGGCAAAGAGCAAAAATAAAGTAAATCATGATCTAAGTCCCCTCTTGATTTAGAGGTGGAGTAGACATTGCTATCCCGGGGTCCTCAGGATGGAAGAATAAAATATGGATTAGAGTGATCTTACTGATATTCTACTATAGAATTGTTGTGACTCTACCAATAGAAGAAATTGTATCATAGATATGGAGACAGTGGCCACAGGAGTTGTTGAGGGCACAAAGAGGGAAAAAGAGGTGTCATATTGGGGCATTTTGGGAACTTGGAGTTGTCCTGAAGGATATTGCACAGACAGATGCAGGATATTACATATCCTGCCATAACCCACTGAATGGACTGGGAGAGAGTGTAAATTACAACATAAACTATAATCCATGCTGTGTAGCAATGTTCCAAAATGTATTCATTAAATGCAATGAAAGTACCACACTAATGAAAAAAGTTGTTGGTTTGGGAGGAATGGGGGTGGTGTGGAGTATGGTATATGGGAACCTCATATTTTTTAATGTAATATTTTGTGAGATTTATGTATCCTTAAAAAAGGGAAAAAAAGAGAGTTCCATCCATTGGCTATATGGGATCAAAGCCACCCTCAGTTAATGGTGGAGTGGGCATCATATTCCCAGAGTTCTTAAGATTGGGAAATGAACTGTGGACTAAAATAAACTTACTAGTATTCTACTATAGATATTTGCGGCGGCTTGCTCGGTCAGTAGAGGTGGGGTCTGGCTGCAGATGAGGGGTCGGTCCAGCTCAGGACGAGGGGTCGGTCCCGCTTGGGATGAGGGATCGGTCCCGCTTGAGACGAGGGGTTGGTCCGGCAGCAGACGAGGGGTCAGTCTCACAGGGGTTGTGCGGTTTGGCTGACGGGGTTGCCCGGCCAAGCCGGCGACAAAGGGGTCGCCCGGAGAAGCAGGCGACGAACTGGGGACAAGGGAGGCCAGGCCCTTGTCGGGGGCTCTCAGGACTGGAGGGCGCATGGCAGAAGAACTACCACGGAGACAAGGTAAACACGCAAGTCCACTTTATTGAGGGAGAGGCAACAGTTTTATAGGGGCTGGGGAAGGCTGATTGGTCGAAGCCACGCCCTGTTCTGATTATTTTGCCGGAGAAAGGTCAGTGGGAGGTGCTGGACGGGGGAGAGGTGGTGGTTAGGGATTGGCTGTCGCTGTTGCTGGGGGAAGGGGCAGGGTTTAGGGATTGGTGGCTGCTGTTGCTGGGGTGGAGGGCAGACTTGAGTTTCCCGCCCACGCCTGGCTGTTGCTGCTGTCGGGGGGAGGGAAAAGGGCAGACTGGATTTTTCCACCCACGCCTGGCTGTTGCTGCTTTCGGGGGAGGGGAAAAGGGCAGACTGGAATTTTCCACCCTGCGCCTGCGCAGGGAGAAAGAAGAAGAAGGGTGCTGCCCCACAAGGCATCGTGTGGCGCCATCCGGGAGGAGGGGCGGCCGCGGAAGCATGGCTGCCGAGAAGGGGAGACCCGAGGGCACTCTGCGCCCATGCCAAGCTTCCTTCAGGGGTGGCGGTGAGTCCGACCAGCCACCCTATTATGGGGGCAGCGGCTTGGCGTGCCGCGGCTGCTCCCCCGCCAGGCCAGCAAACCACACTTCAGCCCGAGGGGTGACCGCATTTCCCCCTTTTTTTCAAATAAGGGCCAGGATGGCAGCAGCAACAAGTAGCCGAGGCCCAAGAGGCAGTAAGCAATGAGGGAAGCAGGGCTGAAGAGGGAGGTGAGTATGACGGGGATACAAATGTACAATTAGGGGGGTGGTATTTTGCCATTGCAAACAAGGGTGGCCAATGTCCAATTCTTGTTGATCTCGGCGGCTATAAGGTCTATCTGCTGTTAAAAGTCCCGAATGACAGCGCGTTATAGGTAGTTGATCTCTTCTTGGCGGCGAAGAGCGGTAGAGGCAGACTGTGTGATGGTCTGGAGGATCGCAGCGGTGAGGACAAGTCGTGTCAGGGCACCAGCGACGGTGGTGGCGGCAGCGTCGGGAGTGGTGGAGACGTAGGCGAGGGCAATAAGAAGGCCAAAGTCTCCAAGAGCGCGAGAGAGGCCGATGTTAACGGGGCGGGCCGACATGGGGCGGCCCAATCTGCAATGCAATGGGGGTTCAAGCAAAAAAAAGGAGGGGGGCTGGGGACGAGAAAGGACACTTTGGATGGCTGAGAAGAGGAGTGAGGTCGAGACAGGAGGAAGCTCCACAGAAGTATGGGGAGGCAAAAGCAGAAACATTATTAGATGCTAGAAAGCAGGCCGCGGGCCGGGGAAAGCGGGTTGCGGGCCGTTTTGCGGGGCTGGAGCTGCTTGAGAGCAATGGTGGCATGGGGGGCCGCGGTTACAGAAGACTTGGGGCTGTTTCAAAGAGATCTTACACCGGTGAGTGTCTAGGAGACCGGCGAGGGCCCGAACTTGTGGGGCTTGCTTAGCAGATAGGATGTTACCCATTGCTAATGGCCTTTTGGAGCCGATAAGAAAAGGGGCCCTTACCTTGAGAGCGCGGCGATGGGAGCTGAGGTGCGCGGTGAGACGAGGGGTCGGAGCCGATGGGACTCTGACGGTGGTCGCGGGCCAAGAGAAGGCCCCGACGAGGGGAGGGTGGAACGATGAGCAGTGGAGCAAGGCAAAGGGGAGCAAGCGCGGAGGGGAGGAGGCAGAGGTGAAGGCAGGGGTGGAGGTGCTCAGGCACATGCTCCTGAGAGTTTTATTGGCGCCTCTTAATCATAGCGGGTCGGTATAAGCCCCCGACATGGAAGGAGAAAGCCATCCAGCGATTCTCCCAGACCGCCGTGGATCGTATGAGGTCACCAAGATTCAGGAGCAGCAATGCAGAGTGAAAAGATAGGGGTGAGAAGAGAGGAGGGCGTAGGGCTGTGGTAGGGTTACTTCAGACGTGCAATCATGCGCTCCCGAGAAATCCAAGGCTCCTCTTAATCATTGTGGGTCGGTATAAGCCCCCGACATGGAAGGAGAAAGCCATCCAGCGATTCTCCCAGACCTCAGTGGATCATATGAGGTAGCCAAGGCTCAGATAGCAGCAATATTGCACGAGAGAAGTCCCACGGTGAGAAGAGAGGGGGGGGGGCCAGGTAATGGAGTGAGGCTGTGGTGGGGTTGCACTGCCCCACGTTGGGCGCCAGCTGCAGCGGCTTGCTCGGTTGGTAGAGGTGGGGTCTGGCTGCGGACGAGGGGTCGGTCCAGCTCAGGACGAGGGGTCAGTCCTGCTTGGGACGAGGGATCGGTCCCGCTTGGGACGAGGGGTCGGTCCGGCAGCAGACGAGGGGTCGGTCTCACAGGGGTTGCGCGGTTCAGCTGACGGGGTCGCCCGGCGAAGCCGGCGATGAAGGGGTCGCCCGGAGAAGCAGGCGACGAACTGGGGACAAGGGAGGCCAGGCCCTTGTCGGGGGCTCTCAGGACTGGAGGGCGCACGGCAGAAGAACTACCACGGAGACAAGGTAAACACGCAAGTCCACTTTATTGAGGGAGAGGCAACAGTTTTATAGGGGCTGGGGAAGGCTGATTGGTTGAAGCCACGCCCTGCTCTGATTATTTTGCCAGAGAAAGGTCAGTGGGAGGTGCTGGACGGGGGAGAGGTGGTGGTTAGGGATTGGCTGTCGCTGTTGCTGGGGGAAGGGGCAGGGTTTAGGGATTGGTGGCTGCTGTTGCTGGGGTGGAGGGCAGACTTGAGTTTCCCGCCCATGCCTGGCTGTTGCTGCTGTTGGGGGGAGGGAAAAGGGCAGACTGGATTTTTCCACCCACGCCTGGCTGTTGCTGCTGTCGGGGGAGGGGAAAAGGGCAGACTGGAATTTTCCGCCCTGCGCCTGCGCAGGGAGAAAGAAGAAGAAGGGTGCTGCCCCACAAGGCATCGTGTGGCACCATCCAGGAGGAGGGGCGGCCGCGGAAGCATGGCTGCTGAGAAGGGGAGACCCGAGGGCACTCTGCGCCCATGCCGAGCTCCCTTCAGGGGTGGCGGTGAGTCTGACCAGCCACCCTATTATGGGGGCAGCGGCTTGGCGTGCCACGGCTGCTCCCCTGCCAGGCCAGCAAACCACACTTCAGCCCGAGGGGTGACCGCAGACATTGTGATTCTAGCAATGGAAGAAATAACCATTGTTGTGGAGGCAGTGACCCATGGGTGTTTTGGGGTTAGGAAGAGGGAGATACAAGTGCAATAGGGGGGCATTTTCAGGACTTGGGAATCATCATTGACATTACAATAACAGATACAGGCTATTATATATCTGGCCATAACTTACAGATTTCAATAAGAGAGAGTGTAAACTAAAATGTAAACTATAATTCATGTTTAGTGGCAATGCTCCAAAACATGTTTCAGTTGCAATGAATGTACCATACTACTGAAAGATGTTGCTAATGTGGGAAAATATGGGAGGTGTGGGGTGTGGGGCATATGGGAACTCCCATAGCATTTATGAAATCCAACTATCTTTTAAAAAATAAAATAGTGGAAAAAAAGGCACATGATTTATGAAGGAAGAAATAGAATTGTGTAGTATATATTAATTTACATTGAAAACATAAAAAATCTATAGGTAAATTATTAGAATACAAGGTAGGTGAATATAAGAATAATATAGAAAATCATGTCTAGTTCTGTATCTTAATGACAGGAACTAGAATATATAAATGCTATCAAAATGTACCAAATATCTACAGATCAATCTAACAAATAGCAATCAAAATCTCTATAGAAAAATATTGTAAAACTTTAAGGGAAATTAAATAGAACCACATTAGAGATACATGATTTCATGATTAAGAAGAATTAGTATCTGTGGCCAGAGGAGCTACATCCAGCCCTTAATGTTGGAAAGGAATGGTTGCTCAAGACATGCTGTCTCATGCTGGCTGCAGACATCTCTCCAGATATGAGCACCCAGGAGACATGGGACACCATGGTCCCCCCAGGCCTGAGGAACATGCATCTGCTGTCCTCATCCTAAGGTCTCTACTCTCACTTGATTCTCTGTCTTAGCTTAGCTGTTAGCCTTGCTGGGTTCCTACCCAGGGCCTCTCCCTTTTTTTTCCCCAAATTCTAGCTCAATTTATTCATTTTTAAAAAATATATTACATTAAAAAAAAAAAGAGGTCCCCATTCGCCCCCACCACACCCACCCCACCACTCCCCCCACAGTAACACTCTCCCCCATCATCATGTCACATCCATTGTGTCTGGTGAGTACATCTCCGGGCATCGCTGCACCCCATGTCCCGTGTTCCACACCATAGCCCACACTTTCCCACGTTCCATCCAGTGGGCCATGGGAGGACATACAACATCCGGCAATTGTCCCTGGGGCACCACTCAGGACAACTCCAAGTCCCGAGAATGCCTCCACATCTCTTCTCTTCCTCCCATTCCCTGCACCCAGCAGCCAGCATGGCCACTTTTTCCACATCAATGCCACATTTTCTCGATTATTAACCACAATAGTTCATGAATAGAATATCATTAAGTCCACTCTGATCCTTACTATATTCCTGCTTCCTGTGGACCTTGGCTTGGTTGTGTCCATTCCACATCTATGTCAAGAGGGGGTTTAGATTCCACATGGATATTGGATGCAATCCTCCTGCTTTCAGTTGTAGGCACTCTAGGCTCCATGGTGTGGTGGTTGACATTCATTCTTCAACTCCATGTTAGCTGAGTGGAGTAAGTCCAATAAATCAGAGTGTAGGAGCTGAAGTCTGTTGAGGCTCAGGGCCTGGTTATCATATTGTCAGTCCAGAGATTCAGATCCCCTAGATATATCTTAAACCCCGGTACCAACTACAATTCTGGTAAAGTAATAGGAAAGGCTTGTGAAAAGAGATCACATCTGAGTCCAGCTCCATCACGCAGAAACACCAGCACCAAAGAAGGGCCAACTGGCATGGCAGTGAACCCCATCTGTCATGACCATAGAACCTGTGGGTCTCTTTAGCCTTCAAAAGGACCAATATCTGGGGTTGTATCTACTTTATCTGTCTCTGAGACTCTGCTCAGGTGTGCATAAGGGCAATCCTTCTGACAACCTCCAGACTCTTTTTTTAGAAACTCATAGCCATATGAACTCATTTGTCTTTTCCATTTCCCCCTTACTTTAGGTCAAACAGCATTTTTAACTCCTGTTATTATATGTAGACAGGGATATCCTGCTGGTCCACGTTGAACCTTTAATTTAAGGTCATTTTCTAGTTACGTCATCAGCTGGTACTTGGTAGTGATCCCTCGGTGCCAGGGAGGCTCATCCCTGGGTGTCATGTCCCATGCTGGGGGGAAGGCAGTGCATTTTCATGCTGAGTTTGGCTTTGAGACTGGCCACATTTAAGTAACACAGAGGCTGTCAGGAGGGAACTCTTAGGCACAATGCTGCTCTAAGCCTTGTTCTTATTTCAGGTGTATAGGCTCACAAGCATAGTCATTAGTATCAGGGGCTCACTGTTGGACCTTCATTTCTTCCTGGTCCTTACCGTTGCACCTGGGGGACTGCCGCTGCTCCCCTAGGGACCACAACAGAGCCCCCGCGCCCCCCGGCCAGTAACCCAGTACCCCCCAGCTGTTGTTTTTAATTGTTTCCACTATGAGTATATCCAAACATTTCCATGCACCCTGGACACATGCCCTGTATAACTCCCTGTCAACCATATATCGCCTGTCAATAACATCCCATACCAGTATTCCTCCACTGCCATTGTTGAACCACTCTGTGATCCAAAACTTCCTGAAAAGTGAAGCCCAATATAATGTCAGGTTCCCTTACTAGTAAAATGGAATATAGTGATGAGTTTAAAGGTTAGATATAGAATACATATTGATTTGGAAAAATTCTACTTCCTGTATTTTTCTTTTCTTTTTTCCTAATTATTGAGCTTCTCTTCACAGGTTCTCTCCCTTTTGTCCCCTCTGTGAGGCCACCAGTTCACACCACAAGCCTCATCTTTATGTCATCAGCTATACATGTGCATATACACCATCTTTCTTTCTCCATCTACTTTCTACACATTAATTCCATTTCATTATGAAAATTTTCAAATGCAGAAAGTTGAAAAGATCATATAGAAAACAGCCATAGATGAAGCACTCAGATTCTCTAATGGTTGGTGTGTTACCCTGTATCCTTGTCACATAAATCTCCATCTACCACTTCATGTGTGGTATGTCACAAATCCAGTGCAGGAGTTTTAGGAAAGTGGCATCAATATAGGTAGTGCTCTCATCTCTTTCACACACACACACACAAAACAGCAGAGAAGGGGCAAAATCCTACCCATGTGAGCTGTTTTGAGAATCCATAGTGTAGGAGGCTGCAGGCCATCATTACGAGAGAGCTGAACAGAGATAAACAGCCCAAGGGAAAACCATGAATTGTTCATCCATGTGGCTGGAAGCAGGTGATTAAGCTCCACCCTCAAGACAAATAGCCTCTGTGGAACCCCTGGCCCTCACCAGCCAGCTGAGTGGGAAGGAGCATTCCCTGGGAGAAAGAGGGGCATGATGAAGGGTGGAGAGTAATTTCCTTTCCATGGGGTTGGACACTGAGCCCCCTTTGAATCTTGGGAAAGATACTAGACAGAACTTACTTGGCCTGGGGGAGAGGAGAGACGAGAATACCCAGGCAGGCTGTCATACCCTGGGAGAGAGGAACTTGGTCAGGGAGGGGACAGAGAAATGTACCTAACTAGCCTGGTCGATGAAAACTATTAGAAGTCCAAATCGCTTAAGGGAAATGGGGACAGAAAGACCACAATAAGCTTTCAAAAGCTGATTTAGTCTATAAAGCTACTGTAGTGCAGTGGGAGAATTCCTACCTTACTTGCAGAAGGTCACTGGTTCTACTTCTGGTACCTCTTAAGAGAAAGGATCCAGGGAAGGATAAGGCACACAGCTAGTATCTTATGATAGGGAACTTACAGACTGAGTTTCTTCTGTTTTTTTCATCTTCCTTTATTTTATTCACTAACACTGGAGAAATTACCTGCAGAGAGGAGATTACAGGGTGATTAATTGATGAGCACAAGCACCCTGAGAAGGTCCCTATGGGCCTAATGGGGAAGGCTTCTTTTCCTGGGTTGTTTCTTTGTTGCATTTTTTTTAAAAGTTGTTTTCCCCTTGTTTCCTTTTTTTCTTTTACTTATTTTTTCAACCTACTTTATTTCTCCTCTTTCCTTCATTTTTCTGTCTTCTGACTTCTGTTGCTTTTCTTCCATTCTACACTTCTTGTTTGGTCTTTTTTTCTTTCTTTTGCTCTCCTTTTTTTTCTTCTTCTTTCCTTCTATTCTCCTCTCTCTGGACTTTTAATTCAATTTGCTTCTCTCTTTTGTTTATTGTTTTATTTTTTCTATTCCACCTCTTTTTACTCATATTCCTTTGTATTTTTATGATTTTTTACTCATATTACTTAGTTTCTTAGCTCTTTATGGTTCCTCTTCTACATTTTTGTATTATTATTACTATTATTCTTTTTCTCTTCTTATCTCTTTCCTTTACTCTGGTCCTAATATTTTTTTCAAGGGAACACAAATAACTGCAAGTAAAAGAATAAGAGGAACCAAGTATCAAAAATTAACCTTACCACACACAAAGAAACAACAAAATAAAACCCTAGAGCAGACAGAGAAACTGACCAACTGTGATGATTAGGCTAATGTATCAATTCGGCCAGGTAATTGTGCCCAGTTGTTTAGCCAAGCAAGCACTGGGCTAACTGTATGTAACATTTATGGGCTTTAGTCTTCAGTGAGTTTATTGCATAGATGGCTGATTACATCCACAATCAACCAGGGAGATTGCCATCAGCAATGAGTGATGTTTTATCCAATCAGTTGAATACCTTAAAAGGGGAAGTGATTTCAGCATTCAGACAGAATTTCCAAGCTCATCTTTGGACAGCTAACATCTCCCAGAAACTCATCAAGAAACTTCACTGGACTTTCATTGGAGCCCCTGGTTTGCAGCCTATCTGTGGAACCTGGACTTGTGCATCCCCATGGTCACAGAAGAGAATCTTATAAAATGTCATACCATTTAAGATATTTCCTGTTGATTCTATTCCCTAGAAAGCCCCGACCAATACAGCTTGGTACCAGGAGTGGTTATTAAGGACTAGAATCTTAAACACGGGATGTCTGAGTTGGCCAAGGGAGTTTTGCAGTTGGCTCTCTACTCTAAATGGACTCAAGGGTACTAATGACTCCCTTTCCAATAATGAAGAGGCCACTAACAGTCCATGGTGTGTGTTGGCAATGAAGATATGCAAATTATCATCACTGGATTCCTCTACTTCAATGCTTATAAGAGGCAAAGATCTGGATGAGAGGTTTTCAACACCTTAACAGAGTCTTGTGGAGTCAAAAGTATAATGATGTTGGCTGGCTCCTACTAGATACTCTGGATACAGTTACAAAAGAATGATAAGCTAAAGGATTCAAATTTGCACCATAAACACCACATGAATGATGTGAAAGCTTCCATGTGCTCTGAAAGAAAATCTTATTTCCTGCAGCCACATGCTTGAGATATCTAAGAACCAGACTCAGACTCTCATTGTATGAGTAGCAGAGTTACAAAGGAAACAAAAATCTCAACCCTGAAGGGCATGTGGTTAAAGTGAAGGCATTGATTGGAAAGGAGTGGGACCCAGAGGATTGGGATGGAGATATATGGGATGAGGGATAATATTGGTGGGGACATTGGAACCCTAAATTCTGCTGAGACTTTACCAGATAAACCTGTGATAGCCTGTGGAAACTGCACTTTGTCAACCTTGTATCTCCCAGCCTCCAATCTGCCCCAGAGAGTCTGGAACTCCTTCCAGCCCTGAGGTGGGTACCAGGCAAACTAAGGCCTGCATTGCCCAGCCTCTGACCTGCCCCCAGGGTGTCTTGACCTCCTCCAAGTCCTAAGGAAGGTACTAGCCCAACCCCAGAATGCACTGCCCAACCTCCACCTTGCCCTGAGAAATCTGCCTTTCAACACCTGCTTGAAGATATTAATCCTGTCTCACCAAAAGAAAATGCAAAGGAATGCCCTGAGGTCAGTAGCTTGCAAGACATTTCTATTCCTTCTCCTTACCCAACCCCACAGCCCCTCTTCCCTTTGAGACCTATTACTGGATGAAAATTACAAGCCCTCAAAGGTGAAATACAAAGTGTGACCCATAAGGAAATATGTTATACTCTGAAAGAACTGCATAAATTTTCCAACTTATATAGACAGAAGTCAGGGGAATGTGAGTGGGAAAGGATACTAAGAGTATGAAATAATGGTGGAAGGAATATAAAGTTGAATCAGGCTGAATCCACAAAGCAGAAATTCTGGATTCAACACCATAACTCGAGGGCTTAGAAAGTGCTCTAACAATTTGTTCATGTGGCCAACTGAAACATAGACCAAAAGATGGCCTAGCATGGCAGGTTGAGATGCCTGATTTGCCCTGGTATACAGTAGAGAGGGAAGGCTTAGAGAGATTGGAATGTTAGGATAGATTTACCATTTAAGACTTGTCCACCCACCCTTGAATGTCCAGAGGACACACCTTTAACCAGGACTGTAAGGAATAAATTTTTAAGACTAACTCCATCTTCCCTAAAGAGCTCTGTGGTTGCTCTTTTCTACAGTCCAAATATTACTGCATGGAGGGCTGTAATGGAATTAGAATCCTTAAACATTATAGGGATGATTGGATCTTGGTCCAGTAAAAGTCAAGTATGGGCAGTTAATCACCAAAGTTAAGGTGGGTGTGGCTACCACAATGAAAGGAAGACTCAAAGCAGCACTCAAAATAGTCTGAGTTGCATAGAGTTATGGTGTTGGCTAATAAATCATGGGGTATCCAGAAGTGAAGTAGATGGGCAATCTACTTTCTTCTGGATCTGTATGTGCAGAAGAGTTCTAGGTCAAGTGAATAAAACCCTAACTCAAATTGCAGACACAGAGAATCACAGCCTCTTAATCAATTCCCAGATTTGAGACAGTTCACAGACTCAGAGCCCCTTGAATGAGGAGAAAGTGAGGGCCCCTTGGGAAAGTATTCTGTTAAACTGCAAAAAATTTATACTGTTAATCTCCCCCCCCCCAGCTTTCCTCAAGAAGACCTATAGCTTTTTATCTGTGTAACTGTGCACTGGGGAAAAGGAAATGATCAGATATTATGGGAGTTATTAGACACTGGCCCAGAAGTGACATTAATTCCAGGAGACCCAAAATGTCACTGTAGTCCACCAGTCAGTGTAGGGGCTTATGGAGGTCAGGTGATTGATGGAGTTTTAGTTCAGGTCCATCTCATAGCATAATTGGAATAGATAGACTCAGTAACTGGCAGAATCCCCACATTGGACCCCTGACTTGTGGAGTGAGGGCTATTTATAGTAGGAAAGGCCATGTGGAAGCCACAAAAACTGCCTCTGCATAGCATAGTAAATCATAAGCAATACCAGATTCCTGGAGGTATTGCAGAGATTAGTTCCACCACCAATGATCTGAAGGATGCAAGGGTTATGATTCCCACTACATCCCCATTCAACTCTCCTATTTGAACTGTTCAGAAAACAGATGGATCCTGGAGGATGACAATAGATTATCATAAACTTAATGAAGTGGTGACTCAAATTGCAGCTGCTGTCCCAGATGTGATATCATTGCTTGAATATATCAACACATCCCCTGGTACCAGGAATGCAGACATTGATCGGGTGTATGCTTTTTTCTCAATTGTCATTCATAAGGACCACTACTAACACAGTTTGCTTTCAGCTGGCAAGGCCAGCAGTATACCTTCACACTCCTGCCTCATGGGTATAACAACTCTCCAGCCCTATGTCATAATGTTGTCCACAGGAACCTTGATCATTTCTCTCCCCCCACAAGACATCACAATGGTCCATTATATTGATGATATCATATAGATAGGACCTAGTGAGCAAGAAGCAGCAAAGACTCTAGACTTATTGGTAAGGCATTTGCATGAGAGAGGATGGGACATAAATCCAACAAAAATACAAGGGGCTTCCACCTCATTGAAATTTCTAAGTATCCACTGGTATGGGGCATGTCAAGATATCCCTTCTAATGTGAAGGATAAGCTGTTGTATCTGGCCCTTCCAATGACCAAAAAAGAGGCATAATGCTTAGTTGGTCTCTTCAGATTTGAGACAACACATTCCTCATTTAGACGTGCTACTCTGATCCATTTACCAAATGACCAGAAAAAACTGCTAGTTTTGATTGGGGTCCAGAACAAGAGGAGGCTCTGTGACAGATCCAGGCTGCTGTACAGGCTGCACTACCACTTTGGGCCATATGATCTAGTAGATCCAAAGGTGATGGAAGTTTCAGTGGCAAATAGAGAAGCTGACTGGAGCCTTTGGCAGGCCCCTAGAGGAGAATCACAATGCAGATTCTTAGGATTTTGGAGCAAGGCACTGCCATCCTCTGCAGATAACTACTCCCCTTTTGAGAAACAGCTTTTGGCCTTTCACTGGTCCCTAGTAGAGACTGAATACTTAACCATGGGCCATCAAGTTAACATGAGACCCGAGTTGCTTATCTTGAGCTGTGTATTGTCTGAACTGCCAAACCATAAAGTTGGGCATGCACAGCAGCACTCCATCATAAAGCAGAAATGGTATATATGGATAGGGCTCAAGTAGGTCCTGAAGGCACAAGTGTGTTACATGGGGAAGTAGTCCAAATGCCCATGGTCACCACCACTGCCATGATACCTTCTCTTTCCTAGCCCACAGCTTTGGTCTCTTGGGGAGTTCCTTACAATCACTTGACTGAGAAAGAGAAAACTCAGGCCTAGTTTACAGATGGTTCTGCATGATATGTAGGTACCACCTGAAAGTGGACAGCTGCAGCACTGCAGCCCTTTTTTGGAACATCTCTGAGGGACAGTGGTGAGGGCAAATCCTCCCAGTGGTCAGAACTTCGAGCAGTGTGCCTGGTTGTTCATTTTGCTTGAAAGAAGAAATGGCCAGGTGCATTTGTAGACTGCTTCATATGGTGTTGCCAATGATTTGGCTACATGGCAAAGGACTTGGAAGGAACATGATTGGAAAAAAATGATGACATGTCTGGGGAAGAGGTATGTGGGTTGATATTTCTGAGTGGGAAAAAACATGAAAATATTTGTGTCCCACATGAATGCTCACCAAAGTGTGACTTCAGCAGGGGAAGATTTTAATAATCAAGCCAATAAGATGACCCTCTCTTTGGCTAATGCTCAGCTTCTTTCCCCAGCCTCTCCTGCCATTGCCCAGTGGACTCATAAACAAAGTGGCCATGAGGTAATAATAGAGGTTATGCATGGGCTCAGCAACATGGACTTCCCTCCAAGGCTGACTTGGTTACAGCCACTGCTGAATGCCCAATCTACCAGCAGCAGAGACCACACTCAGTCCTGGATATGGCACCATTCCCCAAGGTGATCAGCCTGCTACCTGGTGGCAGGTTGACTACATTGGACCATTTCCACTATGGAAGGGGCAGCAATTTGTTTTAAATGGAATAGACACATACTCTGAATATGGGTTTGCATTTCCTGCATGTAATGCTTCTTCCAAAACTACCATCTGTGGACTTACCAAGTGTCTTGCCTACCACCATGGCATTCCACACAGCATTGCTTCCAATCAAAGAACCCATTTTACAGCAAATGGTGTGTGGGAATGGACACATGCTCATAGAATTCATTGGTCTTACCATGTTCCCCATCATTACTGTGGTTTCCTTTAAATCTGCAGAACCTCAGGGACCATGATTTCCTCATAATCTGTTTGAGCCCTAGTGAATTTACTGAACCCACATAAAATTTCAAAAGCTTCAAGTGGTTGCTATCATGGGATGTGGCAAAAAGATGTCTCCCCATATCCTTACCTGCCTTCCAGTATCCCCACTGGATCACCATGTCAGTGGGCTTAATTACAAGTGGATGGGGTGACTTGTTCTGCACCCAATGACATCTTCAAGGGAGGAAATAAAGAAGAGTATGGAGTGTGGTCTGAGTTTGAGTCTGTAAATGCTTTGGAGACAGCAATTAGCAGTCAGGGAAGAAAGCAGTGAAGGAACTAATTCAGAGTAAGAAACCAGGAAAGCAGTGGAGAGCAGCTTTAAAAAGTAAGCGGTGACTAGTAATGGAAGAAATTGTAGCATTGATTTGGAGAAAGTGGCCACAGTAGTTGCTGAGGGCAGGGAGAGGGAAGAAGAGATGTGATGTGGGGGCATTTCTGGGACTTGGAGTTGTCCTAAGTGATATTGAAGGGACAGATGCTGGACATTATATATCCTGCCATAACCTACCAAATGTACTGGAGGAAAGTGTAAACTACAATGTAAACCAGAATCCATGCAGTGCAGCAGTGCTCCAAAATGTATTCACCAAATACAATGAATGTGCTACAATGATGAAAGATGTTGGTTTTTTTTTTAACATTTTATTTTATTTTATTTCTCTCCCCTTCCCCCCCCCCCCCCCCACCCCGGTTGTCTGTTCTCTGTGTCTATTTGCTCCATCTTCTTTGTCCGTTTCTGTTGTTGTCAGCAGCTCAGGAGTCTGTGTTTCTTTTTCTTGCGTCATCTTGCTGGGTCAGCTCTCCATGTGTGTGGTGCCATTCCTGGGCAGGCTGAACTTTCTTTCACGCTGGGTGGCTCTCCTTACGGGGCACACTCCTTGCGCGTGGAGCTCCCCTACACAGGGGACACCCTTGCGTGGCACGGAACCCCTTGCACGCATCAGCACTGCACGTGGGCCAGCTCCACACAGGTCAAGGAGGCCTGGGGTTTGAACCATGGACCTCCCATGTGGTAGACGGATGCCCTAACCACTGGGCCAAGTTCACTGCTGAAAGATGTTGTTGATGTGGGAGGAGTGGGGGTGGGGTATGTAGAAACACTTTATATTTTTTAATGTAACTTTTTTTGTGATCTATAGATCTTCAAAAAATACAATAAAATAAATTATCAAAAAAGAAAAATAAACACCTGCAAAATTTATTCAACAGAAAAAAGTAAGGGGTGAAGACAACTAACAAGATGTCAGCAGAGTAAGAAGGTCCTAGAGTCAGCTTGTGCTACAGGGCAGTTAGTAATCACCAGAGCTATCTAAAGCACCTGTTTGGAGGTGCCAGGAGACCAGAAGAGCATCCTGCAACATCTCTGAAAGAATGGAAGGAGGAGGCTGCCCACCTGCAAAGAAGATTCATAAGTAGAGCACTCCACACCATGTAGGCCAGTGTCCATCCTCCACTGGCAGCAAAAGCCACCTCAGGAACTATTCTGCAACTGGAATTTGAAGCTCCACTTCCCAAAAACAGGGACGAAGAGATAGTTGGGCACCAACTTCAGCTACTGATTAGTAAATTTGGCAAGCTAAACTATAATCCTAAGATCAGCTAAAATTTGAAGCTGTCCAAGTCAGAAAGAGGCCACCCCTGGCACAAGGAGTAGCAGGATGGACTGAAAATCACAGTGTATGTACAGACTGGCTTCTTTCCATTCAGTTCAGATTGCAGCTCTAGCCTAAGCCTCAGCCCCACCTCTGGCAGGGAGGAAGCTGGGGAGACTTGCGCCAGCCTCTCTGATAAAATACAGGTCACACCATGGAGCCCAGTTCTCATCCTACTCTGAAGAGCAAGCCACCTCAGGAGCTATTCTGTGGCTGGAATTGGAAGCTTCATTTCCCAAACAAAGGGGAGGAAGAGACAGTTGGCCACTGACTTCAACTACTGGTAAGTAAATTCAGCTGACTAAAGTATAATCCTAAAAACAGCTGGAGTTTGAATCTGTCCAAGTTGGAGAGTCCAATAGCTGCCATTTTGACCCTATCCTCAGCATGAAGGGAAGCTGGGCTGACTGAAAATCATGGTGAAGGTAGGGACTGGTTTCTTTCACCCAGATAAATCTGCAGCCCTAGCTAGGCTTTATTGCCACCTCTAGCAGGGAGGAAGCTGGCATGCCCTGCAGTAGCCTCTCTGGGTAACTGCAGGTACATTCTGTTGGCTCAGGCTGAAATAGTTGGACATCTACTGGGGCAAGGGTGGTCATTTTGGATGCACATGGCATAGATTGCTGTCCACATCTGCAGCTCCATCCCCACCCCAGGCAAGGGGAGAGAAGCTTCATCAGTCTCTCTGGGCAACTACAGTCTAGGCCTGCACAACTTGGACTATTACACACAGCTGTGGCTCTGTCCCTGCTTCTGGCAAAAGAGAAAGCTGGGAGAAGCTTCATTGGATCCTGGGATAATGAGGGCAGCTTAAGTCTCCACAGCTTATACTACCAATGATATCCTTGGCTCCTACTACATAACCAGCAAAGGAGAAAGAGCAAGAAAGCCCTAAACTAAACAGAGAAGCTGCACCCAGAATAAATACATCTAGTAAGCCAAATGCCAGGGCACCAATAAAAACAGGAAGTTATGGCCCAGTTAAAAGAACAGGATAAGCCTGCAGATGACATAAAGGAATTGAGAAAACTAAGCATAGACATTCAAACAAATCTCCTTAATAAATTCAATGAGATGGCTAAAGAGATTAAGGCTATTAAGAAGACATTAGATGAGCACAAAGAAGAAAAATAGCAGATTTTATGGGAGTGAAAGGCACAATAAATGAAATTAAAATTACACTGGAATCATATAATAGCAGATTTGAGGATGCAGAAGAAAGGATTGGTGAGCTTGAAGAAATGACCTCCAAAAGTGAGCATACAAAAGAACAAATGAAGAAAAGAATGGAAAAAATTGAACAAGGTCTCAGGGAACTAAATGACAGTAAGAGATGTGCAAACATACATGTCATAGGTGGCCCAGAAGGAGAAGAGAAGGGAAAAGGGGCAGAAGGAATATTTGAGGAACTAATGGTAGAAAATTTCCCAACCCTATTGAACGTCATAGATATCTGTGTCCAAGAAGCACAATGTACTCCCATCTGAATAAATATGAATAGACCAACTTCAAGACACATAATAACCAGAATGTCAAATGCCAAAGACAAAGAGAACTCTCAGAGCAGCAAGAGAAAAGAAATGCATAACATATAAGGGATACCCAATAAGATTAAGTGCCAATTTCTCATCAGAAACCATGGAGGCAAGGAGGCAGTGGTATGATATATTGAAGATACTACAAGAGAAAAACTTCCAGCCAAGAATTTTATATCTGGCAAGACTGTCTTTCAAAAAGGAGGATGAGCTTAGAATATAAACAAACAGAAACTGAGAGAGTTTGTAAACAAAAGACCAGCTTTGCAGGAAATACTAAAGGGTGTGCTACTGTCTGAAAAGACCAAAGAGAAAAGCCTGGAAGAGAACCTAGAAATGAAGGTTTTACCAGTAAAAGTTACTAAAAGTCTCAAAAGTGTGGTGGAAATAAAATATGACAGATAAAACCCAAAGATCAAAATTAATGAAATATGGAAGCAGCTGTGACTCAATCAGTTGGGCTCCCATCTACCATATGGGAAGCCCTGTGTTTGCATCCTGGGGTCTCCTTGTGAAGGCAGGGTCACCCCCACACTGCAAAGAGCCACCTGGCTTGCAAGTGCCATGGAGCACTGCCCAGTCTGCAGGCATGTGGAGAGCCAGCTCAGCAAGGTGATGCAACAAAAGAGGGAGACAAGCAAAAACACAGAAGAGTGCACAGCAAATGGACATAGCAGACAGCAAGCAAGCCACAAGGGGGGAGGGGAAATAAAATAAACACAGGCACAGAAAAACACACAGTGAATGGTCACAGAGAAAAGACAGCAAGCAAAAAGGCACAAAGAGGGGGGATGGATAAAAAATGAGTGAAACAAGAACTGCCTTTCAGTAATAACATTGAATGTTAATGGATTAAAATCCCCAATCAAAAGACACAGACTGGCAGAATGAATAAGAAAATATGAGCCACCTTCATTTTGTGTGCAAGAGACTCACCTTAGACCCAAGGATACCATTAGACTGAAAGTGAAAGGCTGGAAAAAGATATTCCATGCATACAATAACAACAACAAAAAAGCCAGAGTAGCTATACTTATAGAAAATAGGCTTTAAAAGACACTAGTAATGCTCAGTCTGAGGAGGAAGTCAGGAAAAAAATTCCATTTACAATAGTGACTAAAAGAATCAAATTTTTAGGAATAAACTTAACCAACAATGTAAAGCACTTGTATTCAGAAAACTTCAACTCACTGTTAAAAGAAATTTAAAAAGACCTAAATAATTGAAAGAACATTCCTTGCTCATGGATTGGAAGAATAAATATCATTAAGTTGTCAATTCTACCTGAAGTGATATACAGATTCAATGCAATCCTGATAAAAATTCTACCGGCATTTAAAAAAATAAATGGAAAACACAATTATCAAATTTATTTGGAAGGGTAAGAGGTCCTGTATAGCCAGAAAAAAACTTAAAAAGGAAAAGCAAAGTTGGAGGTCTCTCACTTGAGGACTTTAAATCATGTTACCTAGTTACAGTGGTAAAAACAGCATGGTACTGGCATAAAGACAGAGACATAGACCAATGGAACCAAGTTAATGGTTCAGAAACAGCTGTCACATCTATGCTCAAGTGATTTTTGACAAGTCTGTCAAACCTTCTCAACTCAAGCAGTACAGTCCATTCAATAAATGGTGTTGGGAGAACTGGATATCCATAACCAAAAGAAACAAAGAGTACCCCTATCTCACACCTTATCCAAAAATGAACTCAAAATGGGTCAAAAACCTAAATATAAAAGCAAGAACCAAAAAATTTCTAGAAGAAAATGTAGGAAAACACCTTCAAGACTTGGTGGTAGATGGTGGATTTGTAAAGGAGATAAGAGGAGGACTGAGATGTACTTAGATTTAAAGTGTGTAGAAGTTTTAATTAACTTTACTGTAAAAGTGTGGAAATGTACGGAGCTGATGATAACACATTATACTGAGTAACAGCTGGTTTATAAATGGGAATGTGGTTGAAAAGGGTAGTCTAAGGATGTAAATGTCAATTGAAAGAAAGCCAAGAAATAATCTAGGTACCGAATAACACAGTGAATCCAGAGGTGGATGAGAGTTGCGGTTGATGGTATAGATACAAGAGTGTCCCTGTGAGTTAGAGAACATGTACATCACTATTGTAGGGTGGTGGGAATGTGGAGAGGCTTGGGAAAAATAGAACTGGAGTGACATATGGATTGTGGTTAACAGTAATGTAATATTCATGCATCTATGTCAAAGATGTACTGTGTTGATAATGGGGGAATATGGAAAAAGTGTGCCAAATGTATGCTATGAACCTGGTAATAGTCTGATGATATATCACGTAATCTGTAACAAATGTTCCACAATGATGTGGTGTGTTGTTAGAGGGGTGTTGTATGGGAATTCTGCACATGTGCATGATTATTTTGTAAGTTTACAACTTCTATCATAAAAATATATTTAACAAATAATAATAGGGTGGGTTGGGGGAAAATACACCAAATGTAAGATAAGGACGATATTTAGTATGATTTTGATGATATTCTTTCATAATTTGTGACAAATGTCTCATGACATGCAAGATGTTGGTTGTGGGGTGATGTATAGGACCCCTGTATGATGTTATGCATGTTTGCTCTGTAAGTTACAACTTTCACTATACCCTTGCATATGTGTGTTCATGTATAAATGATATAATAACAAAAATAAAAATAAAATAATAATAATAATATGGTGGGTTTTGGGAAGATATACAAAATACAAGGTAATTAGATTAGCAGTAATATTTTGAGGATGCTCTTTAATCATTAGTTAAAAATGTTTCACAGCAATGCAAGGAATGTGTGGTAAGGTGAGGTATGTGAGCCTTGTATGATGTTATGTATGTATGTTTTGTAATTTCACAATTATTAGTATAGGCTAATTGTTTATGTATGTTTACCTATGAGTGATATACTTCAATAAATGTTTTAAAAAATAAGGGATGGAGGATCCAAGGTGGCAAAGTCGGGAATAATAAGCTGCACTCTTCCTCCAGAGACTGTGGGAAAGTAGGCAGGTTTGCCTGGCAGAAAGGAAGCTGTGGGCCTGCAGGGGCAATTGGAGAGGGTAGCTGGAGAGGGGAGACAGAGTTGGCTGTGCATTTGGAGAGGGGAGCTGGTGAGGGGAGACACAGCTGCATGGAGGGAAAGGGAAGCCAATGAAGTGACTTGGCTGAAGACCAGTGCTCAGCTGGGTCAGGAGTGAGGAAAGCCCTGGGTGACCAAGGGAGCATCCTGGTACCAAGCAGGCTCTTGGGGTAGGAGAGTGTGGGACAAACAGTAATGCATAAATATAAATATATAAGTAAATATAAATGTATAAAATATATAATTATAAAAAATAATAAAGATTAGAGCAGAACTAAATGAAATTGTGAATATAAAAAACACTAGAAAAATTTAACCAAAAGCTGATTCTTTGAGAAGATTAATAAAATTGACAAACACTTAGACAAAGAAAAAAAGAGATGATGCAAGTAAAATTAAAAATGAGAGAGGGGATATCACCACTGATCCCAAGAAATAAAGAGTATCATAAGAGGGTACTTTGAAAACTGTATGCCACCAAAAAGGATAACTTACATGACATGGACAAATTTCTAGAAACACACAAACAACCTATGTTAACAAAAGAAGAAATCGATGAACTCAACAGATCGATCACAGGTAATGATTTGAACAGGTCATTGAAAATTTCCCAACCAAGAAAAGCCCAACTCTGTCTTCAAAGAAGCTTTAGGTTACAGAAAGGTCATGTATGGAGTATAGGGGATTCCCATATACCCAACATCCTCCTCCTTTTCCCTTTCATATGGCTCTTCTGTCTCTTCTATTTGAACCTATGTTTAGTACAATTCCTGATGGGTGTATGTCCAAGAGACTTAAATCTTTGGGCTGTCTATGTGTCAGTTGGACCTTGAATCTCAACAGAGTTGCAATACCTACTCTTCAGTTCACCCACGACAATTAATAAGGAGATGATGGACAATGACCATCCAAAGGAACAGAGATAGTCTGCGACTGCAAGACAGTCCCATCCACCTGCCCCATGGGATTTAAGCCCCCTCTCACTTAGAGGTGGAGTGGGCATCATGATCCTAGAATACTCAGGATTGGGGAATGGAAAATGGACTAGAGCACATTTATCTGTTATTGTACTAAAGACTTATTGTCATTTTAGCAACGGAAGAAATTTTATCATTGCTGTGGAGATAGTGGTCAACAGAGTTTCTAAGTGGAGGGAGAGGGAAAAATAGGTGTAATATGGGGGCATTTTTGGGACTTGGGAAGTATCCTGAATGACATAGCAATGAAAGATACAGGCCATTATATATCTTGTCATAACTTACAAAATTGTGTTGGAGAGAGTGTAAACTACAAGGTAAACTATGATCTAATCCATGCTTAATGGCAATGCTCCAAAATGTGTTCATCAATTGTATCAAATGTACCACACTAATGAATGATGTTATTAATGTGGGAAAATGTGGGAGGAGTGAGGAGTGAGGCATATGGGAATCCCCTGTATTTTTAATTTAACATTTATTTAATCTAAGTATCTTTATATATATATATATTCATATATATATATATGATATATATATCATATATATATATATATGATATATATATTCATATATATATATATGTATGAAAAGAAAAGGGCCAAAAAAAGTTTCATGGATGAATTCTACCAATCATTCCAGAAAGAAATAATACAAAAGTTACAAAAAATAGAAGTGGGGGGAACATTGCCTAACTCATTCTATGATCCCAACATCATCCTAATACCAAAGCCGCATGATGCCACAAGAAAAGAAAAACAGACTAATTTCTTCCATGAACTTAGATGCTAAAATCCTCAACAAAACACATGCTTTCCATTTGAATTTCTTCTTTGGACATTTGTCTTTTCAAGTCTTTCACCCATTTAAAAAAAATCAGATACTTTGTCTTTTTATTATATTGTATGACTTCCTTTTATATCATGGATATTAAACCCTTATCAGATGTGTGAGTGCCAAATATCTTCTCCCGTTGAGTCAGCTGCCTATTTACCCTTTTGACAAAGTCCTTTGAGGTGCAAAAGTGTTAAATTTTGAGGAGGTCCCACTTATCTATTTTTTCTTTTTTGCTAGCACTTTGGACATAAGGTTTAAGAGACTACCACCTACCACAAGATCTTGAAGATGTTTTCCTATATATTTTCCTAGGAGTTTTGTGGTGTTTGCTGTTTATTTATTTAATTTACAAATTTAAAAAAAAGATTCTTAGATTATACAAATATCACGTGAAAAATATAGGGGATTCCCATATGTCCCACTCCCCACCCCTCCCACATTTTCCCACATTAACAACATCCTTCATTAGTGAGGTATATTCATTGCAATTGATGAACACATTTTGGGACATTGCCACTAAGTGTGGATTAAAGTTTACATTGCAGTTTACAGTTGCTTCCACTCAATTCTGTAGGTTATGACAAAATTTATAATGACCTTTATCTGTCATTGCAATGTCGTTCTAGACAATTCCCCAGTCCCAAAAATGCCCATATATTATAGCTGTTTTTCCTTCTCCCTGCCCTCAGAACCTCAAGTGGCCACTGCCTCCAAATCAATGATATAATTTCCTCTATTGCTAGAATCACAATAAGTTTATAGTAGAATACCAGTAAGTCTATTTTAGTCCATAGTTCATTCCCCAATCCTGAGGATTCTGGGATGGTGATGTCCACTCCACCTCTAATTGAGAGGAGGCTGTGATCCCATGGGATTGATGGATGGGACATTATTGCTTGCTGTTGTAGACACTCTTGGTTCCCTGGTATAGTAGTTGTCCATCTTCTCTTCCATGTTGTTTGTCCTGGGTGAAACCAATGAACTGGAGAGTAGGTGTTGCAACTCCATTGATATTGAAGGTCCAACTGGCACATGGACAACCCAAAGATTTAAGTCTCTTGGACATACAGATATCATCTCTAGTACTAACCATAGGTTCAAATAGAAGAGGCAGAAGAGCCATGTGAAGGGAAACCAGATTGAGTCCAATTCTGGCACTCTGGGGAGCATAAATTCCAAAGTATGACCCACTGGAAAAGCACCAAACTCTTGAACTATCTGCCCTGATTATAGTGCCTGGGTGTCTCCAGAGCCCTCTGGAACCCAACTGTTTGGAATAGTATCTACTTTGGCAGTCAAAGAGATCCTGCTGAGATGTGCATAAACATAACCTCTGAAATGACCTCCTGACTCACTTTGAAGTCTCCATATAAACTCATCTGTCTTTACATTTCCCACCTTTTGGTCACTGCCTTTTTCCAGTTGCATTGCTGGTGGGTAATTGGTAGTAATCCCCCAATGCCCAGGAGGCTTATCCCTGGGAGTCATGTCCCACATTGGGGGGAGAGGGGGAGATAATATATTTATATGCTGAGTTCAGCATAGAGAGAGGCCAGATTGGAGCAAAAAGGAGGCTCCCAAGAGGCAACTCTTAGGCACCCTATAATACTAGGCTAAGTTTCAATTTCAAGAGTAAAAGTTCATACACACAGTCATCAATATCAAAGGTCTATAAGTGGACCATACTCCTTCACTAGTCATTGCCCCTTTACTCAGGGGATTCTTGCTGATCCATTAGAAAATGAGGATGGGAATTTGATATTCCTTTAGTTATTGCGTGAGTATCCACCCACTGCGACAATGCCCCATGAACATTTGAACACACTTGTATGCCTTATATGTGTGCCCCAGTGAGTTTCCTCCCATGTATCCCCCATTACTGATAACCCACACCAATGATGAACCCCTGCCACAGTTGTTACTCTTCTGTGATTTAAAACCTCTTCAAAAATGAAGGAATAATATAACCAAAATAATTAATAAGAAAATGAAATAATAATGATAGTTTTAAAAATAAGATATAAAATACAAAAATATTTTAAATAAAAAATAAATATTGGAGATAATAAAATATGAAAAAATATTAAATTTTTTTTTTACATTTTTGCCTTTCATCACCATAAGATCTGTTGTCCTATATCTACAGTGATATTTTCTTCTATTTCTTCCCCCAGCGTCTTAGTTTTTCTTTTCTTTTTTTTAAATTTTGTCCTCAAAGAAGTTTTAGGCTACAGAAAAGTAATGTACCAAATACAGGGAACTCCCATATACTCAACATCCTCCCCCCTTTTCCCCTTATCCTATTAATAACATTTTATATGTGGATGGTACATTTGTTACAACTGATGTATAAATATTGAAACATAGCTACCAACCAAGGTGTAGCAGTTTGAACAGTTATGAATTCCAAAAATAGATATTGTATTATGTTTGTAATCTGATCTGTACCTAGGCCTGACTGAGTTATGATTAGGGCTTTAATTGGGCCAAACATTAGTGCGTTGAGTCCCTGCCCCTTGGTGGGTGAGGACTTACAGATAAAAGGCATGGCAAAAACAGAGTTGGGGGTTCTTAATGTTGGAATGTTGATGCTGAAGTTTGATGCTGAAGTCTTAAGGTGGAGCCCCAGGGAAAGAGACAGAGCCATTTGCCTGATACTCTACAGCTTACCTTGTGAAGAGAGGCAAAGCCTAGAAAGCCTCATAGTCTACAATTGATCTTGTGGAGAAAATAAGAGCTGAACCCAGAGGAACCCAGGAAGCCATAACCCTCAGAGACATCAGCAGCCATCTTGCTCCAACACGTGAAAATAGACTTTGGGGAGGGAAGTAACTTATACTTTATGGCCTGGTATCTGTAAGCTCCTACTCCAAATTAATACCCTTTGTAAAGACCAACCAATTTCTGGTATTTTGCATCAGCACCCCTTTGGTTAACTAATACACAAGATAAATGGTTTACATTTTGGACATTACCCTTTTATAAACTTTGATGCAAGTGAACACAGCCTGTATCCATCATAGCAAGATCTTGTAGAACACTTCCATCTCCCCCCAAATGCCCCTGTTCCATGTATTCTATTCCTCCCTCACCTTCTGCTCATGAAGCATGGCAACCACCAGGCTTCACTCCTTGAAGGAAAAGATTCTTGCAACACTGTTACTTGCAACACTGAAAGCTTGACACATTGGTCTGCCCTCCCCTATTAGGCAATCCCCATGCTCTCAAGAAACTCCTGACCCTCAATTTGAGAACATAGTGGACCTCCCCAGAATGGGAGTTCACCACCTTGCATCCACTGACATAACACACTGTCAAGATGAACACTTACACATACCTAGAAGCCTGCCCCAGGTACACCCTGTCCCAAATGCCTACCACATCCTACACCCCAAACCAGCACCCTCATTTGCCATATTGCCAAAAGAGCATTTGCAACATTGCAGTTTCATCTGTGTACCCACAAATCCCCAGTGCTCATGTGCTCCCCCAGCACTCCCCCATTTCCATGGACAGTCCAGCCCACCCTCCCCACTTCACCTCCTTACAAACACCACCCAACCCAACAGTACCATTACACCACTGTCATGCCTTTCCACTGTACAACTACCCACATTCACCTTATCACAGATTTTGCCTATATGGGTTCAGGCTCACAACCTTTTTCTCCCTTTCTATGTCAAGTAAACTTATCTTTTAGCCTCAAGTTCTAAGTCCACTCAATTTGCTTAATTCATATCAGTGAGGTCTTGTAATATTTGTCCTTCAATGCCTGGCTTTCTTCACTTAACATAAGGTCCTCAAGATTCATCCTTATTATCCCATGTGTTAATACTGTATTCCCTCTTACAGCTAAGTAACACTCCGTTGTGTGTGTGTGTGTAAGACAATTTGTTTATCCATTCACCAGTTGAAGGCATTTGAATGATTCAAGCTTTTGGCAAAGTGAATAATGCTGCTATGAACATTGGTGTGCATATATCTGTTCATGTCCTTGCTTTCAGTTCTTCTGGGTATATATCCAGTGGAATCACTGGATCATATGGCAGTTCTATAGTTACTTTTCTGAGGAACCACCAAACTGTCCACCACAGTGGCTCGACTATTTTACATTTCCACCAGCAGTGGGCAAGTGTTCCCATTCCTTCACATCCTCTACAACACCTGTAGTCCTCTGTTTTTTTCATAGCTGTCAGTCAAATGGGTATAAGATGGTATCTCATTGTAGTTTTGATCTGCATTTCCCTAATAGCTAGTGATGTTGAGCATCTTTTCATGTGCTTTTTAGCCATTTGTCTTTCTTCTTTGGAGAAGTGTCTATTCAAATCACTTGCCATTTTTATAAAATGGATTGTTTGTCTTTTTTATTCTTAAGGTGTAAGATTTCCTTATATATACTGGATACTATGTCCCTGCAGATAGATAGTTACCAATTATTTTCTTCCATTGAGTAGGTGGGCTTTTCACTTTCTTGACAAACTCCTTTGAGGTGCAAAAGTTTTTAGTTTTGAGGAAGTCTCATTTATCTATTTTTTTCTTTCATTGCTCATGCTTTGGGTGTAAATTTCATGAAACCATTTCCTAGTACAAGATCCTGCAGGTGCTTCCCCACATTATCTTCCAAGGTCTTTATGGTCTTGGGTCTTATATTTAGATCTTTGATCCATCTTGATTTAATTTTTGCATAAGGTGTGAGATGGTGTTCCTCTCTCATTCTTTTGGATATTGAGATCCAGTTCTCTAAGCACTATCTGTTGAGGAGGCCATTCTTTCCTCGTTGAATGGACATGGTGGCCTTGTCAAATATCACCTGACTGTATATGCAAGGATCTATATTGGAACTCTCAATTCAGTTCCATTGTTCAGTATGTCTATTCTTGTGCCAATACCATGCAGTTTTGACCACTGTAGCTTTGTGGTATGTTTTAAAGTCAGGTAGTGTGATTCCTCTGATTTCAATTTTCTTTTTCAATATGTCTTTGGCTATTCAGGGCCTCTTACCCTTCCAAATAGATTTCATAGTTTTTCCTATTCAGGAGAAAAGGCTGTGGTGATTTTATTGGGATTGCATTAAATCTGTAGATCAGTTTGGAGAGCTTAGTCACCTTAATGAGGTTTAGTCTTCCTATCCATGAACAGGGAATATTCTATTTATTTAAATTTTCTTTGATTTCCTTTAACAGTGTTGCAATAGTTTTCTGCATATAAGTCATTTACATTTTTAGCTAAATTTATTCCTAGGTATTTGATTCTTTTATTGCTATTGTAAATGGAATTTTGTTCTTGAGTTCCTCTTCAGATTGTTCATTATCAGTGTACAGAAATGCTGATTTTGTAACCTGACACTTTACTGAACTCATTTATCAGCTCCAGAATCTTTCTTGTAGATCTCTCAGGGCTTTCTATGTATAGGCTCATGTTGTCTATAAAGAGTGAAATTTTTACTTCTTTCTATCCAATTTGGATGCATTTTATATTTTTTACTTTCTAAGTGCTCAAGCAAGTACTTCTAACACAATGTTAAATAGAAGCAGTGAAAGGAAGTTTCCTTTACTCCTATGCTTTGTAGTGTTTTTATGAGGAAAAGTGGCTGTATTTTATCAAATGCTTTTTCTGCATCTATAGAGATAATCATGTAGTTTTTTTTCTTTGATCTGTTTATGTGGTGATTGACTGATTTTTGATTGATTGATTTTTAATCGATGTGCTGATTGATTAATTTTCTTATGTTGAACCACCCTTCATTCCAGGGATGAAATGCACTTGGTCATGGTGTATAATTCATTCGATATGTTGTTGAATATGGTTAGCAAGTATTCCTTGAGAATTTTAGCATCTAGGTTCATTAGAGAGATTGGTGTATAGTTTCCTTTCTTGTGGCATCTTTATTTGATTTTGATATAAGGGTGATGTTGGCATCATAGAATGAGTTAGGCAATGTTCCCTCTAATGGTGATAATGGTGTATTAAAGAACCCCAGTATAATTGTAGCGGCATCTATTTCCCCACTTAGTTTTTCCAATGTTTGCCTCATGTATTTTGGGGCCCACTGATTAGGTGCATATGTTTATGACTGTTTTTTCTTCTTGTTATATTACCCATTTATTAATATATAGTGTCTTTGTCTCTTAGATTCATTTTGCATTTAAAGTACACTTTGCCCCACATTAGTATAGCCATGCCCACCCTTTTTGTTGTTGTTGTTGTTGTGATTTTTTTGCATGTAAAATCATTTCTATGCATTCACATGCAACCTGTTTGCATCCCTGAATCTAAAGTGAGTTTCTTGTAGACAACACATAGATTGGTCATATTTCCTTATCCATTCTGTGAATCTGTGTCTCCTGATTGAAAGGTTTAATCCATTAACATTCATTGTTATTACTGTCAAGGCAGAAATACATTAGCTATATTTTCTTTAGGCTTATATATGCCATATTTTGTTTATTTTTTTCCTCTTTTTGTTATTCTTACTAATAATCTTCCTTTCTACACTCTCCTCTCACCCTCTCTCTCCTGTTTTTTCCTTCCAACATGCAGAATTCCCTTTAATATTTTTTGAAGGGCAGATTTCTTATTGACAAACTCTTAATTTCTGTTTATCTTTGAACATTTTGAACTCTCCCTCAATTTTGAATGCCAACTTTTCTATATGCAGGTCTCTTGGGTTATAGTTGTTTTTGTATTTTTTTTTTTAATTTTAGCAGTGTAACTATGTCATACCACAGCTTTCTCACTTCCACAGTTTCAAATGAGAAATCAGTTCTTAATCTTATTAAGCTTACTGTATATGTGATGGATCTCTTTTCCCATGCTGCTTTTAGGATTCTTTCTTTGTAAAAAAGTGTTTTACAATTTTGTAAATATATGTCTCAGGACAAGTATGTTAGGAATTTTAGTGTTTGGGGAATGCTGTGATTCCTGGACATGTACATCCATGTCCCTCACAAGAGTTGGGAAATTTTCAGCCATTATTTCCTCCAACACTCTTTCTATCTCCTTTCCTTTCACTTCTGTGATGCCTATAATGCATATGTTTGTATGTTTTGTGTTGTCATTCAATTCCCTGAGTCCCTGCTGAATTTTTCCTATCTTCTTAACTATCTGTTCTACTATCAGTCTGATTTCAGATTTACTATCTTTGATTTCATTCATTCTTTCCTCTGCCTTTTAAAATCTACTGTTATATGCTTCCAGCCTTTTTAAAAATTTCTGGCATTGAACTATTCATCAACATCAAATCTGTTATCTTTTTTGTTTACAATTTCTTCAATATGTCCCTTCAGTGTTTTCTTAACAACACCCTTTATCTGTTCCTTCACTTCAATAAATTGATTCATGATATTTGTTTGGTCACCTTTGATTAGTTTTTCCAAATTCTGCATCTCCACCTAAATTTTAGTTTTTACCTTAGACTGAGCCATGTCTTCATGTTTCTTATTTTGTCTTATTTATTTTTTGGTGTCTAGGCATCTATCTGGATGGGCTCACTTAGATGGTTAACTTCTCTTTTTACTGTAAGGATTTATTTTATTGTTGTTTTTTTTAAGGTAAGATTCCTTTTTGACACTTGGTTCCTCTCATTCTATATCATTGTAGTTGTGTGTGTTCCTTTGAAAAACTATTAAAACCATCGAAAATGAAGGAGAGAAGAGAAAAAGAGTAATAGTTATAATAAAAGACAATGTAAAATGGAATCATAAAAGAGCCAGGAAAATAAATATTAAGAGTGAAAAGTCATTAAAAATACAAAGAATATGTATAAAAAAGGTGGAATAAAATGAAACAAGAAAAACAATAGAATAAAATCAAAGACCAGAAAGATGAGAAGAATAGAAGAAGGAAAAAGATGAACACCAAACAAGAAAATCTGGAATGAAAGAAAAGCAACAGAAAAGGAAAAATAATCAAAGAAAGAAAAGAAATAAATTAAGAAACTATAATGAAAAGAAAAAAAGCAAGCAAAGAAAGAGATATGACAACAACTAAAAAAACAAACATATAAACAAAAACAAGCCAGGAAAAACAGGCTTCTCTCTTAGACCCCTAGGAACCATCTCAGATTGCCAGTGTGCATCAATCAAAATCACCCTGCAGCCTGCCCTCCATTGGTAATTTACCCAGTTTTAGCAAATAAAATAAAGAATAAAAAATAGAACAAATAAGAAATGATAATAAATTTAAAAATAATGGTTCAAAAAAACTAAAACAAAAAACTTTCATTCTGTAAGTTCCCTGTCATAAGGTGCTGGCTTGGTGCCTGACAAACTGGTGGATCACTCTCTGAATCCCTTCTCTTAGGAGGTACTGGGAATCAAACTACAAACCTTGTATATGAGAGGTCATTGCTCCTACACTGATCTGCACCCACCTACATAGGTTAGGTAGGTTTTGAGGACTTATCTGGGTCTAACTGCCCCATTTCCTCAAGTGACTTGGGCTTCTAAAAGTTTTCCAGCTATCCTTTCTGGCTTCCTTCTCTCCCAGGCTTTTTGGCACCTGTCTCCACTTACCTCCTCACTGACCTAGTTCTTTTCTCTCCAAGGGTGCCTGGGTGTGTAATCCTCCCTGATCAGATAACTCTCCCCTCTCTCCTGGGATGGCTTTAGTACTGATTGGGTTTTTTTCTGAGACTCAAATGGGGTTTAGTTGGCCAACCTCACTGAATAGAAGCCACTCTCCAACCTTCACCAGACCCCTCTTGCTCCCGGGGAAGAGAAGGTTCTTTTCCATTCAGTTAGCTATAGTGAGCCAGGTTTTTAAAAATTTTTTATTTATTTCTCTCCCTTTTCCCCTCCCAGTTGTCTGCTCTCTGTGTCCATTCACTGTGTGTTCTTCTGTGTCTGCTTGTATTCTTGTCAGCAGCACCAGGAATCTGTGTCTCTTTTGTTGCATCATCTTGCTGCATTAGCTCTCTCTGTATGTGGCACCACTCCTGGGCAGGCTGCACTTTTTTTTACACTGGGCAGCTCTCCTTATGGTGTGCACTCCTTGCACATGGGGCTCCCCTATGCAGGGGACACCCCTGCATGGCACAGCACTCTTTGCGTGGATCAGCACTGCACAGGGGCCAGCTCACCACACAGGTCAGGAAGCCCTGGGTTTGAACCCTGGACCTCCCATGTGGTAGGTGGATGCTCTATCCATTGAGCCAAATCACCTTCCTAGCCAGGGGTTTTATTAAGGTTTTTGCCTTGCTACAATGGTAAAAAACAGCATGGCACTCTTATGAAGATAGATATATTGACCAATGAACGTGATTAAAAAACTCAGGAATAGGCCCTCACATCTACAGTCAAGTAATTTTTGACATAGCTGTCAAGCCCACCCTGCAGGGCCAGAAGAGTCTATTCAACAAATAGTGCTGGGAGAAATGGTTACCCATATACAAAAGAAAGAAAGAAGACCTCTATCCCACACCTTATACAAAAATTACATCAAAATGGATCAAGGACCTAAATATAAAAGCTACAACCATAAAAATCCTAGAAGAATATGTAGGGAAACATCTCCAAGATCTTGTAGTAAGTGGCAGTTTCTTAGATCTTACACACAAAGCATGAGCAATGAAAAATAAAACTGATACATGGAACCTCCTCATAATTTAACAGATGTTCTTCAAATGACTTGTCTAGAAAGTAAAACAGCAGCCTATGCAATGGGAGAAAATATCTGGAAATGACATATCTGATAATGTTTAAGAGTCATATTTTATAAGGAGATCCAAGAACTCAATGGTAAAAAGACAAGCAACCAAATTTTTTAAAATGGGGAAAGGACTTTAATAGACATTTTTATAAAAAGTAAATATAAATGGCCAAAAAGCACATGAAAAAATTTCACCTTCACTAAAATTTGAGAAAATCCAGATCAACAGTATAATGAAATACCATTACACAACCTATAGAATGATTATTATTAAAAAATAGAAAACTACAAGTGCTGGAAAGAATGTTGAGAAATAGGAATACTCCTTCACTGTTGGTGGGAATGCAGAATGGTGCAACCTCTGAAGAAGACAGTTTGATTCACCGCCAAGAGGCTTAATATAGAACTGCCGTATGATCTGGCAATCCTATTCCTAGTAATATATTCAGAAGAATTGAAAGCAAGGAGGCAAACTGACATTTGCACACCTATCTTCATAGCAGTATTATCCACAATAGCTAAAATATGTAAACAGTCCAAATACCCATCAATGAATGAATTTTAAAAATGTGGTACATACATAAAATGAAATACTATTAAGTGATAAGAAGAAAGGGAATTGTGATGCATATGACTACATGGATGAATGTTTAGAAATTATGTTGAGTTAATTAACACAGAAACAAAAGGACAAATATTCTATCATCTCAATAATATGAACTAAATATGATGGGTAAGTGAAAAAAAATAGAGAGAGAAGGAAACTTAATACATGGTAAAGGACATATATGAAAAAAGATATATATAGCTAACATCATCTTCATTGGTGAAATAGTGAAAGCATTCCTTCTGCAATCCACTGGAAGACAAAGATGCCCACTGTCACAACTGTTATCCAACTTTGCATTAGAATTTCTAGATAGAGAGTTAGGCATGAAAAAAATTGTTATGCATATCAGAAAGGAAGAAGTAAACTTTTCACAGTTTGCAGATGTCATGATCCTTTACTTAGAAAGTCTTGAAAAACTTACAACAAAGATACTAGAACTAATAAATGAGTCCACAAGTGGTGGGATTCAGGATCAATGTGCAAAAATAAATAGTATTTCTATACAATATTAATGAGCAATTTGAGGAGAAAACCAAGAAATAGAATTTCCTTTATAATAGGCATAAAAAGAATCAAATATCTAGGAATAAATTTAAGCAAGGAGCTTCAGGACTTATATTTGGAAGACTACAAAAAATTGCATTAATAAATCAAAGTATGCCTGAATAAATGACAGTGAATGCCATGTTCATGGATTGGAAGACTAAATGTCATAAAGATGTCAATTCTATCCAAATTGATTTACAGATTCAAAGCAGCTCCATTAATAATTCCAACAGCCTATTTTGCAGAAATAGAAAAGAGCTTGTTCAATTTATTTGGAAGGTTAAGGGACACCAAATAACCATAAACTCCTTGAGAAAGAAGAATGAAGCTGGAGAAATCACACGTTCTTTCTATAAAGACTATTTCAAAAGTACAGTGGTCAAAACAACATCATACTAGCATAAAAATAGGTGTATTAACTAATGGAATTGAATTGATAGTTCAGAAATAGACCCTTACATCTATGTTCAATTGATTTTTATCAAGGCTGCCAAGTTTATTCAACTGGGACAGAACAATCTCCTTAACAAATGGTGCTGGGAGAACTGGATACACAAATGCAAAAGAATGAAAGAGGACTCCCATATTATGCGTTACATAACAATTAAGTCAGAGGTGGGGCAAGATGACATTGGAGTAAGAGGAACCACATCATCGCTCTTACAAAAAAAAAGGCTGAGTGGGGGACAAAATCCTGCCTAAGTGAGCTGTTTTGGGGAACCCACAAAGCAGGAGGCTTCTGGATATCGATCTGGAGAGAGTGTGACAAAAAGACTGCTCAAGGTAAAACCATGGGTTTCTGGTGCTTGTGGTTGAAGCTGTGGGAAGGCTAAGCCCCTCCCCTTAGGGTAGGAAGCTGTGGCATTCCCTGAAACCCATGTTCCCTGAATCCCACGTTCCCCAAACTCCACATTTCCCAAACCCATGATCCCTGAATCCACGATCCCTGAACATGCATTCCCTGAAACTCATGTTCCCTGAACCCAGCATTTCCCAAATCTGGCATTCCCCAAATCCTGAACCCAGCATTCCCCAAACCCTGACAGTGTCAGACAAACTCTGAGAGTAGCAGGGTTCTGGTGAAGGGTGTAGATGAGTCTGATGAGTGTGGGTTAAATTGTCTGGGCCCCCATTTTTGAGCTTTGAGGAGCATACCAGTTGACTTGAGGAGAAACTAGGAAGAGGTGAGGGGTGAATCTGCTGAGGCAGCCTGCTTTACACAAACTCCATGTGATAAGGAAAAACTGGTCTGGGAGAAGGGAAGTCAGGTAATTAAATAGTCCTGAGCATCACACATAAGGGAGGGGGACAGTAGAAAGTTCTTGGAAGGTTTCCAAGAGCATATTTAAGGTTTCTGGTATGGTGTGAGTGCTCTCTCTCAAAGAGACTGAGGGTCATTATTTTCTGTCATGAGCTGGGTTCCATTTGAATCTCTGAGGGGAACTCTCACACAGCCTTCTTGCTGCCCTGGGAAGGAGGGAAGTGAGGAAGGGAGAAAGGGGGAAGGACAGATTCTTAATTAGTTTATTCAATTGCAAAGAGTCAATCCTGCCCTGGGAAGGGGACTCTTTTTTTCTTTTTTTAAGATTTATTTATTTCTCTCCCCTTCCTCCCCCCACCCTGGTTGTCTGTTCTCTGTGTTGATTTGCTGTGTCTTCTTTGTCTGCTTCTGTTGTTGTCAGCGGCACAGTGGCATGGGAATCTGTGTTTCTTTTTGTTGTGTCATCTTGTTGTGTCAGCTCTCTGTGTGGGTGGCACCATTCTTAGGCAGGCTGCACTTTCTTTCACCCTGGGCGGCTCTCCTTATGGGGCACACTCCTTGTGTGTGGGACTCCCCTATGCGGGGACACCTCTGCGTGGCATGGCACTCCTTGTGTGCATCAGCACTGTGCATGGGCCAGCTCCACATGGGTCAAGGAGGCCCGGGGTTTGAACCGCGGACCTCCCATGTAGTAGATGGATGCCCTAACCACTGGGACAAGTTCACCTCTGGAAGGGGACTCTTTTTGAGGAGCAGGTCGGCCCAGACCTATACTTGTCAAATTATCCAATGCTCAAGACAAAGAGAAAATACAGAAGGCAGCAAGAGAAAAGAGAACCAACACATACAGGGGAAGCTCAGTAAGATTAAGTGCTGATTTCTCATCTGAAACCATGGAGGCAAGAAGGCAGTGGTATGACATAGTCAAGGTGCTAAAATAAAATTTCCAGCCAAGATCTCTATTCAGCAAAGCTGGCATTCGAAAATGATGGAGAGTTGAAAATATTCACAGATAAACAGAAACTAAGAGAGTATGCCAATAAAAAATCTGCTCTTCAAGGAATACTAAAGGGAGTTCTATGGAGGAAAAACAAACAAACAGGAGAGGTAGAGTAGGGGGAGAGTGTAAGAACAACTAAAAATACAAAAAAGAGAAATAAAAACAACATGACATACATAAATCCAAAGAAAATATGACTAATGTAATTCCTTGAGAGTAATAACATTGAATATTAATTAATTAAACTAACCTATCAAGAGACACAGATTGACAGAATTGATAATAAAATATGACCCATCTATATGCTGTCTACAAGAAACCCACCTTAGACCCAGGGATTCAAGGAGGTTGAAAGTGAATGGCTGGAAAACAATCTTACAAGCAAACAACCAAAAAAGGGCAAGAGTAGCTATACTAACATCAGACAAAATAGGCTTTAAATGCAAAAGTATTGTGAAAGGTAAAGATGGACACTACATATTAGTAAAAGGGGTAATCTATCAAGAAAAAAAGATCAATCATAAATATTTATTCACCTAATCAGGGTGCCTCAAAATATGTAAGGCAAACACTGGGAAAACTAAGGGGAGGAATAGATGCTTCTACAATTATAGTGGGGGACTTTAATACACTTATAACCATTACACAGAACATTTCAATGGAGATTCAATAAACAAAGACTGAATAGTGTATTAGATGATCTGGACCAGATACACATATACAGAACACTACACCCTAATACAGCAGGATATACGTTCTTCTCAAGTGCACATGGATCACTCTCCAAGATAGACAATATGCTAGGTCACAGAGAAAGTCTCAATGAATTCAGAAAGATTGAACTCATACAAAATAATTTCCTGACCACAGTGAAATGAAGCAGAAAATCAACAAGGCCAGAGAACCAGATTAGGCATCAAGATATGGAAGTCAAACAACACACTCTTAGACAAACAGTGGTTCAAGGAGGAAATCTCAAAAGAAATCAGAAACTACCTTATATATATACACATGTATTTTAAAAGATTTATTTATTTATTTCTCTTCCCTCCCCCCTACCCTGGTTGTCTGTTCTCTGTGTCGATTTGCTGTGTCTTCTTTGTCTGCTTCTGTTGTTGTCAGCGGCATGGGAATCTGTGTTTCTTTTTGTTGCATCATCTTGTTGTGTCAGCTCTCCGTGTGTGCGGCACCATTCCTGGGCAGGCTGCACTTTCTTTCGCACTGGGCAGCTCTCCTTACTGGGCACACTCCTTGTGCGTGGGGCTCCCCTATGCGGGGGACACCCCTGCATGGCAGGGCACTCCTTGCGTGCATCAGCACTGCACATGGGTCAGCTCCACACGGGTCAAGGAGGCCCAGGACCTCCCATGTGGCAGACGGATACCCTAACCCCTGGGCCAAGTCTGCCACCAGAAACTACCTTAAAACTAATGAAAATGAGAACAAACATATCAAAATTTATGGAATGCAGCAAAAGCTGCACTGAGGGAAATTCATATCCATAAATTCATACATCAAAAAAGCACACATGGAGGAATTACTGAACACCAACAACAACAAACAAAGCCCAAAGGAAGAAGAAAGAAAGAACAAAGATCAGAGCAGAACTAAATGAAATAGAAAATAAATGTTCCTGAGTGTGATGGAGTTGGACTCAGATATGACCTTTCTGCACATTCCTCTTCTGTTACTTTTACTGGACCTGTGGTTCGTGTTTGGGTTGGTGTATACTCAGGAGACTTGAATCTCTGAACTGTCCATGTGACAGCCAAGCCCTGAGCCTCAGCAGTTGCAACTCCTACACTCTGGTTTATTGGATTTACCTGGCCAGCTAAAAAGGAGATGAAGAAGATCAACCACCACACCAGGGAGCTGAGAGTGCCTACAACTGCAAGCAGGAGAATTGCATCCATTATACATATGGAATCTAAGCCCCCTCTTGATGTAGAGGGGGATTGGACATAACCATCCCAGGTCCACAGGATGGAGGAAAAGAGTAAGGATTAGAATGGACTTACTGGTGTTCTGCTGGGAAACTACTGTGATTAGTAAGGGAAGAAATTGCAATATTGATGTGGAGAAAGTGGCCTCAGTAGCTGCTGATGGTAGGGAGAGGAAAGAAAAGATATGATGTGAGTGCATTTTCAGGATTAGGGGTAGTCCTGGGTTGTGCTGCAGGGACAGATGGCTGGACATTGTGTGTCCTGCCATGGCCCACTGGGTAGAATGCGGGAGAGGGTAGACTACAATGTAGACCACTGTTCATGTGGTGCATCAGTGCTCCAAAATGTATTCACCAGGTGCAGTGAATGTGCCATGATAATGGAAGAGGTTGTTGATGTGGGAGAAGTGGGGTAGGGGGGTGGGGGATAAATATGGGGACCTCATTTTTTTAAATGTAACATTTTAAAGAAAATAAAGAAAATAAATAAAGAAAGAAAGCACTAGAAAAACAAACAAAACAAAGGGCTGGTTCTTATTGAGGAGATCAAGAAAACTGACAAACACTTACCTAGACTAAAAAAAGAAAAAAGAGAGAAATTGCAAATACACAAAATAAGACATGAGAAAGGGTATATCACCATTTACTTCACAGAAATAAAGACTATCATAAGAGGATACTTTGAAAAACTATATGCAAACAAGAAGGTCAATTTAGAGGAAATGGACAAATTCCTAGAAACATGTAAACAGCCTACATTGATGAAAGAAGAAACTGATTATCACAACAAACCAATCACAAGTAAAGAAAATCAGTCATTAAAAATCTCCCCCCAAAAAGAGCTCCAGGCCAGATGGCTTCAAAGGTGAATTCTACAAAACATTCAAGAAAGAACATCAATCTTGCTTAAGCTCTTCCAAAAAATCAAAATAGAAGGAACATTGCTGAACTCATTCTATTACACAAATATTGCCCTAATACCAAAGTCAGAGACAACACAAGAAAGGAAAATTACAGACCAATATCTCTAATGAACCCAGATGCTAAAAATCCTCAACAAAATACTTGCTAATCATATTTAACAACACATCAAATGAATTATACACAATGACCAAGTGAGTTTCATCCCCGGTATGCAAGGATGGCTCAACATAAGAAAATTCATCAATGTAATACACCACATAAACAGATTGAAGGAAAAAATTCACATGATCATATCTGCAGATCATATCTGCAGAAAAAGCATGATGAAACACAGCATCCTTTCCTGATAAAAACACTGCAAAAGATAGAATACAAGGAAACTTTCTGAACATGATAAGGGGTATATATGAAAAACCCACAGCTAATATAACTTACAATGGTGAAATCCTAAAATCTTTGTCTTTAAGATGCAGAACAAGACAGGGATGCCCACTACCACCCCTCCTATTTAACACTGTGCTAGAAGTATTTGTTCAAGCACTGAGGCAATAAACAGATATGAAAGGAATCCAAATTGGAAAAGAAGAGGTCAAAATTTCACTATTTGCAGATGACATGATCCTATACATAGAAAGCCCTGAGAATCTACAACAAAGATCCTAAAACTTATGAGTTCACTCATGTCACAGGTTATAAGATCATTACTCAAAACTCAGTAGCATTTCTGTACACCAATAAGGATCAATCTGAAGAGGAAATCAAGGCAAAAAATGCCATTTACAATAGTAAATAAAAAATATCAAATACCTGGCAATAAATTTAGCTAAAGATTAATACATGACAAACTACACCATACTGTTATAAGAAATCAAAGAAGACTTAAATAAATGGAAGAATATTTCCTGTTCATGGATAGGAAGACTAAATATCATTGTGATGTCTATCCTATCTAAACTGATATACAGATTTAATGTAATTCCAATAAAAATCAACCACAGCATTTTTTAATGAACTGGAAAAACTATGAACTTTCTTTGGAAGGGATAGAGGCCCTGAATAGCCAAAGACATATTGTAAAAGAAAAAAGAAATCATAGGAATCACACTACCTGGCTTTAAAACATACTACAAAGCTACAATGGTCAAAATGGCATGGTATTGGCACAACTGGACTTGGGGAGAGTGTAAACTACAATGTAAACCACTATCCATGTAGTGCAGCAGTGTTCCAAAATGTATTCACCAAATGTAATGAATGTGCCATGATGATGAAAGAGGTTGTTGATGTGGGAAGAGTGGGGTGAGGGAGGTGGGGGTGTATGCAGACCTCATATATTTTTTAATGTAACATTTTAAAAAAATAAAGAAGGAAAAAAAAAGAATAGACATACTGACCAATGGAACTGATTTGAAAGTTCTGATATACATCCTCACATATACAGTCATCTGATATTCAACAAGACCAACAAACCCACTCAACCAGGAAATAATGGCCTTTTCAACAAATGGTGCTTGGAGAAATGAATATTCACATGCAAAAGAATGACAGAGGATTGCCATCTCACACCTTATATAAAAATCATCTCAAGGTGGATCAAAGACCTAAATATAAGAGACAAGATCATAAAGACCTTGGAAGACAATGTGGGGAATTACAGGTCCTTGTAATAAGAAATGGCTTCATGAACTTCACATCTCAAACACAAGCAGCAAAAGAATAAAACAGATAAATGGTACCTCCTCAAAATTAAAACTCCTCAAAGGAGTTTGTCAAATAAGTGAAAACACAGCCTACCCAATGGGAGAAAATATTTGGTAAACATATATCTGGTAGGAGACTAATATTCAGCATGTATAAAGAAATCCTATATTTGAAAAATAAAAAGACGACAACCCATTTAAAAAATTGGGCAAGAGATCTGAACAGACACTTCTCCAAAGAAGAAATGCAAATAGCTAAAAAGCACATGAAAAGATGGTCAACATCACTAGCTATTAGGGAAATGCATATCAAAACTGCAATGAGAACCATCTTACATTGGTGGCAATAAAAAATCCCAGAAGACTACAAGTGCTGGAAAGGATATGGAGGAATGGGAACCATCACCCACTGCTGGTGGGAATGGAGAAGGATCCAGTCATTCTGGAGGACTGTTTGGTGGTTCCTCAGAAAATTAGCTATAGATTTGCCATATGACCCAGCAATGCCACTGCTGGGTGTATACCCAGAAGAACTGAAAAGAAGGACACCAACCAATATATACACACAAATATTCATAATGGCATTATTCACTATTGCCAAAAGATGGAATCAACCCAAATGTCCATCAATAGATGAATGGATAAACAAAATATGGTATATGCATAGAAGGAAATACTACTCAGGTAGAAGAAGGAATATAGTACTTAACACATGGGATAACTTGGATGAATCTTGAGGATCTTATGTTTAGTGAAGCAAGCCAGACATTGAAGAACAAATACTACATGACCTCTCTCATATGAATTAAGCACATTACGCTGTCTCAGAGAGCTAGAGACTGAAAGATAGGCTTACAGGAAATGGGGGGGGGGGGGATAGGAAGGCGGTGAGCCAACACTCACATTGGCGAAATCTATGATAAATTGGAGGTAAGTAGTTGCACAGTGATAAGACAGGGACATAGGGATATTATTGGATGGGGCTTTGCCTGCTTGAAGGGGGCTAGGGTTGGAAGGACGGGTCAGATGGTCCAAGGAACTGGGGAAGGGATTGGGAAGCAGATGAAAATGGAAGAGTCTTGGGTTTGCGGTTGAAACTATAATGTTGAGAAACTCTTTAGAAAATATAATAAGGATGGGTTACTGGCTTATGGTTTTTGACAGGGGACATCTGGCATAGGGTGCATCTGGGGCAGGCTTCTAGGGAGAGTATGAGTACTCATCATGTCACATTGTGTTATATCAGTGAGTGGAGACCCATACAATGAGTGGGAAGGTTTTATGTCGCCATCCTGGGGAGGTCTGATGTTCTCAAACAGAGGGGAAGGTCTCTCTCAGGAACATGGGTGGCTCCCAAAGGGGGAGGACAGACAATTGTGTCAAGTCTTCATCATTGTCGGAAGTTTCTATGGACATTGTCCTTCAAGCAGTGAAGCTTAGTTGTCACTGTTGGTGCTGAGGGGAGAGGGAAAGAGGATTAGAATAGATGGAAGAGGGGGTTACTGGGGGGCAATGGAAGTGTTCTGCATGATCCTGCAGTGATGGACACAGGCCATGTTAAATATCACCAAAAGTTTATAAGGTGTATAGTCTAAAATGTGAACCATAATGTAAACTACAATGTAACCAAAACTTTATAAAAGTGTACAGTCTAAAATGTAAACCATAATGTAAACCATAATGGAACCATGGTTATTAGCTATGTTTCAATATATGGAAATCAGTTGTTGCAAATATAACATTCACATGTAAAAATATCATTGCTGGAGAAAGAGGAAAATGGTTTGATGTTGAATATATGGGAGTTCCCTATATTCTATATGTGACTTTACTGGGACCTAAAACCTTTTTGAAGACATAATGAAAAATAAAAGGAATGTAGACACTGAGGAAGAAATGGAAGAGATTGACTTGCCACTGTACATAGAGGGCAACACCTATTATAGTGATGAAAGGCAAAATGTCAAAAAAAACTTTTATGAAATTTTTCATTCTTTTAATACCCCAACTTATTTTTTACTTTATTTTAGTTTTTCTAACTTATTATATATTCTATTTCTAATCTTTAAACCTATCATTATCATTTCAATTTCCTATTAATTGAATTTGGCAATATATTAGACTTCATTTTTGAAGACCTTTTGGATCACAGAGGGGTTCAACTATGGCAGGGGAGGAGCACTGATATGGCTGTCATTTATGGGTGATGCATGGGTGGGAGGGAGTTCTCCAGGGTATACATATAGGATATATAGATATGTTCGAATGTTCTTTGGGTATTTACATAGGGGGTAGAGTTTCACAGGACAACTGAGAGAGTGCTGAGTTCCCGTTCTGGGAAACTCTCTTGCACTCTCCAGTGGAGCAACCAACAATCCCCCAAGTACAAGGGCAAAGATCAGTGAAGAAGGAAGGTCCAATGATGGCCCTTGATACTGATGACTATGCTTATAAGCCTGTGTGCTTGAAATTTCAACTAGGTCTACAGTTGCAAGGTGCCAAAGAGTTATCTCCTGAGATCCTCCATGTTGCTCAGATATGGCCACACTCTAAACCAAACTCAGCATGTAAATGCATTACCTTCCCTCCAGTGTGGTTGATGACTACCAGGAATGAGCCTCCCTGGCACTGAGGGATTACTACCAAGCACCAGTTGGTGACATGGCTAGAAAAAGACTTTGAGTAAAAGGGGGAAATGGTAAAGACAAATGAGTTTATATGGCTAACAGACTTCAAAATGAGTCTGTATGTCATCAGAGGGGTCACTCCAATGTATATCTCAGCAGGGTGTCAGCAACATCAAAGTAGATACAACCCCAGGTAGTGGTGCTCCTGAGCACTACGGAGACACCCAGGTCCTACAGTCATGGCAGATTGTTTTGGAGTTCAGTGCCTTGCCAGTGGGTCTTGCTTTGGAATTTGTGCTCCTGAGTGTGGTGGAGTTGAACTCAGATGTGACTTCTCTACACATTCTTCTTCTATCACTTTTACTGAACATGTGTTTGGTACTGGGTTTGGTGTATATTCAGGAGACTTTAATCTCTGGACTGCCGAAGCGCCAGCTGTTCCCTGAGCCTCAGCAGTGTTGCAACACCTATTCTCCAGTTCATTTGACTTACCCTGGTCAGCTAACAGGGAGGTGAGGATGGTTAACCACCACACCAGGGGACCAAGAGTGTCTACAAGTGCAAGCAGGAGAATCCCATCTATCAGCCATGTGGGATCTAAGCCCCCTCTTGACTTAGAGGTGGAGTGGACATCACCATCCCAGGGTCCTCAGGATGGAGGAATAAAATTTGAATTAGAGTGGACTTGGTGGTATTCTGCTATTGAAAAATTGTGACAATGGAAGGAATCGTATCATTGATGTGGAGACAGTGGCTGCAGAATTTGCCGAGGGCAGGGAGAGGGAAAAGTAAGTATGGTATTGGGGCATTTTCTGGACTTGGAGTTGTCCTCAATGATATTGCAGAGACAGATGCAGGACACTTTATATCCTTCCACAACCCACTGAATGGACTAGCAGAGAATGTAACTACAACATAAGCTATAATCCATGCTCTGTAGCAATGCTCAAAAATATACTCATCAAATGTAATGAATGTACCACACTAATGAAAGAAGTTGTTGATGTGGGAAGAGTCATGGGTGTGGGGAGTGCAGTATATGGGGACCTTTTGTATTTTTTAATGTAACATTTTGTGTGATCCATGTATGTTTAAAAGGAAAGATAATAATAAAAAATTAAAAGTATATTAAGTCAAAATGGGTCAAAGATCTAAATATAAGAGCCTGGCCCATAAAAATTCTAGAAGAAAATGTGGAGAAATATCTTTAAGATCTTGTGGTATGCAGTGGTTTCATAGACTTTATGCTCAAAGCACAAGCAATGAAAGAAATAATAGATAAGAGAGACCTACTCAAGAAAAAAGGCAGCCTATGGCATGTGATAAAAAATTTGGAAACCAATAATCCAATAAGTGTTTATTATGAATAATATATAAAGAAATACTTCAACTCAACAATAAAAATGCATCCTAATTAACAATGAGCAAAAGGCTTGTAAAGATGCTTATCTAAAGCAAAAAGCACATGAAAAGATGCTCAACATAACTAGCTATTTGAGAAATACAACTCGAAACCACAATGATATATCACTTCATACTACTAGAATAGCAACTATTAAAAGGAAAAAAAAAAAAAACACCAAAAACCAGAACACTACAAGTGTTAGCATGTGGAGAAAGAAGAACAGCTATTCACTACTAATGAAATGTGAAATAATACATCCTCTGTGGAAGCAGTTCAGTATTTACTCAGGAAGCTCAGTATAGAATTTCCACAATATCCACATACTGGGTAGCCTCAGAACAGAAAACAGCTAAGTGAATAAACTTTTGCATCTTGATGTTCATAGTGGTGTTATCCACAATTGCCCAACGATGGAAATGGAAGATGTGTGCATCAACCCATGAATGGATAAACAAAATGTGTTTTATACATTGGAAAGAATATTAGTCAGCTGTAAGAAAGAAAACCTGAGACATGTTGCAACATGAATGAATCTTGAGGATATTTGTAATCTCACTAATATGAACTAATTATAAGGAGCAAACTCATGGAGTTAAATTTTATAATATAGGTTACCACGAGATAAAAAGACGGTAGAGAATGGGGAACTGATGCTTAAAATTGATTGTGGTAATGAATAACAACTCTCTGATTACACTGGTAGTCATGTATTGTACACTTTGAATGGCTTGTATGGTGTGTGAATAAATCTTTAAAAGATTTTTTTTTTGCTACAACATGGATGAAGTGTGAAACACCATGCTTAGTGAAATAAGTCAGACAAAAAAGAAATACTGAATGATTTCTTTTATATGAAATACTTAGAAGAAGCAAATTCATAGAGACTGAAAGCAGAAGAGTGTTGAAGGGGGTCAGGGAAATGGGGAGCTATTTCTTAATGGGGAGGAGTTTCTTTTGGGGATGATAAAATGTTCTGGAAATAGTGATAAAGATGAGAGTGCCTACAACTGCAAGCAGGAGAATCACATCCATCAACCATATGGGATCTAAGCCTTCTCTTGGTTTAGAGGTGGAGTGGACATCACCATCCCAGGGTCCACAGGATGGAGGAATAAAGTATGGATTAGAGTGGACTTACTGGTATTCTACTATAGAACTATTGTGAATAGCAATGGAAGAAATTTTATTATTAATATGGAGACAGTGGCCACGGTAGTTGCTAAGGGCAGGGAGAGGGAAGAAGAGATGTGATGTGGGCGCATTTTTGGGACTTGGAGTTGTCCTAAATGATATTGCAGGGACAGATGCCGGACATTATATATACTGCCATAACCCACTGAATGTACTGAGGGAGAGAGTAAACTACAATGTAAACTATTATCCACGTGGTGCAGCAGTGCTCCAAAATGTATTCACCAAATGCAATGAATGTGCCACACTGATGACAGAGGTTGCTGATGTGGGAGAAGTGGGGTGGAGTGTGGGGTATATGGGAACCTCTTATATTTTCTAATGTAATATTTTTTTTTGTGATCTACACATCTTTAAAAAAAGACAAAATAAAAAATAAAAATGGAATAAAAAATGATTACACGAAATTGTCAATGTACTTAAGTGAGGCAGAATTTTGCACTTAAATGCGTTAAAATGATTTTTATGTTCTGTATATTTTACTACAATAAAATAAAAAAGAGAACACAACAGGGAGGCCTCAGAAGCCAGAAATCAGGGTGAAGAGGAAGGGAAAAGAAAGAACATAGCCATGTGACAGGAAAGCAGTCCTGACTCCAGAGGTACAATGTGGCAGACTGACAGAGGGTGGGAGAGAGGGGCCATGTTCACAGGAGATCCAGGCAAAGCCAAGTTGGAGAGCAAGGCACACTCTGTGCACCACCCACTCCATCTCGGATCTGCAATAAGGATGTTTGCTGAACCTGCCATGGCCTCGCGTACCCGAAAACACTGAGGCATGCTGCCAACACTGGGATCCTGAAATGTGATGGGATAAGGACCCCTAATAGCACTTCTAAATCACTAGGGTTTCAGACAGGGACAAAACCTAAAATCATCCATGGTGGTGGTCCTCTATCATGATTCACAGTTCACCAGGTGACAGGTATCTGCCAAGAAATATAGCCATAATAAAAGAATACCAATGTTTAGAGTGATTTACCTTTTTTTTCTTGGCTTAAACAACAGGAATTACCTCCCAGGTGCCCTTTCCCACACGGTGAGCCTCCCACCTGGCTTGGGCCAGTAGAATGAGAGTGGGGGTGAGGGTGGTGGGAGGAAGGTGGTACAGTCCCTACAGTGTCCAGCTACTGGTCTGGTGGACTAGAGGCCAAGGCCCTGGGACCATGAGCACTCTGCCACATGGTTACAAGAGGCACTGCCCCTTGGTTTCTGACACCCCACCGGGTCAGGTACTTTTGGGTTTCTGTGCCCTTGGGCCCTTTGCTGGGGCCCAGCCTACCCATACCCAGTCAGTGCCACCCACCCCTGCCCCCCTGAGGGCAGCAGCCCACCCTACCAGCCTTTCCTCTGGACCTTCTGGCCACCCAGGTCTGCTAGGATCGCCCACCCAGGGCTTGCCTGTGCATACCAGGTCAGGGTGAGGAGGTCTCTCCAGGCCTTGGTCTCTGGCCAGCCCTCCCTCTCTCCTCCAGCCAGCTCTGCCTGGGTCAGCCCCTGAAGAACCTCCCAGCGGCTGCAACCCTCCCACCCATTGTCCTCCTCACTAGTGGCCCTGGCACTTCAGTAGCACCTGGCCTGTGCCAGGCTCTGTCCTAGATCCTTGGAGCTGTGCTGGGAACCTGCCACACCAAAAGCAGATGTCCACTGCACCTGGGCCTGCAGGAGCCGCTGGCACCAAGGTCCTGCCTGGCCAGTCTCAGCACCCTCATGATACACACTCACTCTGTGCATTGGGGACAGCAGCACAACTCAGCATTGGAGCCAGATCTGGATCAGATTCCATCCTGCATGATGGGAAACCCCAGCCAGATAGAGGCCCAGATAGAGACTGGCAGGTCCTAAGCTTGGAGGCAGGCCTTCTGGGGGTGTGATCACTAGGGAGGAGGGGACGGGGAGGTTGGAAATAGGGTCAGCCTTGGAGGAGCAGATGGCGCTGGGCCTGGGAGGAGAGGCTGGGCTCTCCAGCCTGGAAGGGATTCTCGAAAGGTGTCCGAGGTGGCTTCCCAGCACAGCAGTGCATGGGACCTCCAGGGACCCCTCCAAGCATTTGCTGTCTGAGCAGGCTTCCTCCCAAAGGACCTTGAGGCACGAGGTTGGTGGTGGGGTTAGAGATGGATGCTGACCCCGACAACCCTCGCCAGCCCCTTCCCACCCCTCCAGCCCTGCAAGGTCAAACGGTGGATTCTAACTTTGGATGTCGCAGAACCCCTGAAGATTCACCAGAGGGAGAGGGGAAAGTTTAGACACTGTTTCCAAGCCTTCAGGAAAAGCTGGAGGCACTGCCTGCCAGTCAGTGTTTCCTTCTGATGGGTAATCAGTTGTGGGGGTGCTAACAATAGTCTGTCCAGCAGGGAGCCTCTGTAAACCTTCCCAAGGCTAGGCCTGGGGAACTCCCTGCTCTATTTCTCTCAGTCTCCACCCACACCAGAAAGCAGGCCACTCAGCCCTCTCAACTCTCCCCTGTAAAAGTTCCCAGCACATGGCAGATCTGGGATGGGTAGGAAGCCCAGAGGAGCAGCCAAATGGGGTGGAGGTCAAAGACCTTGGACCTTGGCTCTCAGCCAGCAAGTGACTTTGAAAGTGTACAGCAGAGAGAGCTTGTGTTGGGGAGGCCAAGGTGATCTGGGAGCTCAGGGTTGAGCTGGGCCCTGAGACAGAGGCCCTGGTGTGGGACCAGGTATCAGCTGAGGTAGCCCAGGATGTACCCTTCCTGCCACTGGAGGTCTCAAGAGTCTGTCGTACACTCTGAATCCTGCTGGCCTGTGCAGGCATGCGTCTGCATGCGTGGATCCAGGCATGCGTGGATCCAGGCATGCATCTGTTTTTGCTTCTGGAAATGTTTGTTTATTCTCCTACTGCAGTAGGGCCCTGGAATTGCTGAAAGTGCGCAGTGGTTTCTTGAGAGCAGCGGTCATGAACATGCCCAAGGAGGTCTGAGGCATGGGTGGTAGGTCTTATCCCCTGTGCAAGAAGAGGGACCATGAGAGAGACAAGCAGCTGGAGAAAACCTACAGCACCTGGTATTCCCTGGGAGTTCCCCATCTGAGGACTAACCATGTTTGACCCTGATGAGCTTCTGAAGTCTGGCAATTTCTGCTGTGTTCAGGGTGTTATGGCCATTAATAATGGCTACTGCAGCAGGGATCCTCAAGAGCCTACCTTTCCCTGTGCCATGCTGCAGGGTCTGACCAAGCTGTTGGGAGTTTCATGTCCCTAGAGCTTGGCTCAGGGTTACCTGCCCCTGCATGGCATCACCAGTCTTCCGGGCACACTGACTGCTGTTGTACATCTCCTCCCTGGCTCACACACACAGCCCACGGAGAGGGCAGCTGCTGGAAGGCAGGCAGTGAGTCATCATGGTTGGTAGTGCCTGGCTATCAGTCTTGGGGACCAGAGGCCAAGGGCTTTCCAGGATCCTGGGCACTCTGTCATGCAGCTTCCAGTGAGGCGTGCTTCTGCTTGGTTCCCAACACCACATTTGATGAAGCATGCTCAGGCAGTGTGCCTTCAGGATCTGGGCACTGACCATGCCACCCTTCCTGGTTTAGTACCTGGAAGCCCCACCCCTATTGAACCACCAGGGACACCCCTTTCCCAGGCAATGCTTGCCCCATACCCCCCTTCCTGTGATCACCAATTCATCACCAATATGCAGTGACACAGCTCTTCCACTGGGGCAAATGGAGCTTATCACTCCTATGGAAGTATAGGTCTCAGAAACTCCTCCCTACACAGATGGGTGTCTGTGGCAAAAAAAAAAAAAAAAAAAAAGTGCTGTTGGAGTATACCGGCACATGGGTTTTAGACATGGAAACTATCCAAGATGGTCACTAAACAGTGTTTACCCCCTCCATCGGCAGTTTTTACCATTATTGGGAGTTGGTGCAGACTGAGAATTTAACCACTCCTGTGACTTCTGTGACTCTAAGGTCAGGGTGGCCCATTGTCATGTGGATATTCAATAATATTAATAAAGTCAGACAGGTTCATCAAAGCTCCATCATTAAATAGAAATGGTACATCCAAGAGCAAGCTTTAGAAGGACTGCAGGGAGCTAGCTGGCTCAATGAACAAAGTCACATTTTGTTAAAGTGTCCAGCTAAATGGGGCAACCCAGCTGAGAGTATGTCTTGGTTCAAAGATCAAATGGCCAAACTCATAGCTCATGGCATCCATTGGGCTACTATGATCATCTGTCCCAAGAATGGCACCTACTGAGAGTAGATGAGGGTGTTTTGTCCAATGGTTTGTACACCACATGGAGGTGATGACTGTGCAGGCCAGTCATAAAACTTTTTGCTATATATTTACAGAGTCATGGGCTCTTGCAAACTGCCTATTCTCCTGGTCCAGTCATGGTAAATCAATGAATGGATTATAAGAAACTCCTCCATGTGTGCACAAGAGCTATGGCAACAGCTTGTGACCTTGAGAGATCAATTTGTCACCACTGCCGACACCCATTGCAAAGGTAATTTGAAGCAGAACATGAAAGGCATTTCCATACAGATTGACAATGTACTGAAGTTGCTCTGATTGCCTCCTGGATTCACCACAAAATAGGACACAGAAACCCAACTCAGATGCAAGGATGGACAAATCATGGGGACTTCTTCTAGGAGAGGCCAAGGCCAAAGAGACAGAACCATCATGTGGCTCATGACAATGCCTTCAGACCATACAGCATGGTGTGGTAGGCCATTTTAGCTGGGTTCTAGAACCTGCATGAGTGGCAACTTGATCATCTTAAATGGCTTACCATTAGTCAAGGGTTCCAGTGAGTCTCATGATTTTAGAAACATAATATAGATATTGGATAGCAATTCACTTTCATCGTATGGATGCCAGGACCAGCATTGCTGTTGGAAAAATACCTAGACCATGTCTTGATATACAAGACTCCAATCAAAATCAGTCATTTACATCATTTACATCAAATGTGGCCCAGCAATGGGTATGCTCCCATTGCATTATAATGGCCATTCATGTTCCCTATGTCTTCCATGCAAATGGGGCAATAGAACATTGGAATGGCTAACTCAAGTAAAAACTACATCAATGCCATCTGGAAGAATAATTTATTGGGTGGAAGTCCTGTGTAATTAGATATTTGGACATTGAAAACTGCATTCCAGTGGAAGAGAAACTTGACAATGCAACATACATTGGGAAATATTGAGCATGGAGTGGGTGCAGGTCCAGGCAGTTGCCTGGTCAGGCTACACCTTTGTAAATTAATCCCAACCTCATCATACCCAACTGTGAACACAATCTCTGGGGCTGATTCATCATCTGGGCTGCAGTGGTATTATTGCAAGTTCCCCCAATTCCACCCTTGAGATGAGGAAGTTGCCACTCCTGTGGGACTCCATGGAAATGTGGCCAGAGCACTTGGTTCCTCTGGTGACACATGTAACTTCTGACCTCTCAGCATATGTGGATAATATCATTGACTCCATTAAAGTGGTCCAGGATATGACTTCCCTCCCCAGATTGGATGATTAGGTCTGGAAGGTCTGGGGTAAATAACAGTGGTAATGGGTCCCTGTATACATTGTGGTTTGAGGTCTCTGACAGACATGCTGAGTGGCTTTATCTTGTTATTCCTCCCCTCAAGTTATTGGGCAAGGACATCTTGATCCCCAGGAGGCAAGGAAAGAGGTCTTAAATAAAATTGTCTCTTTCTCTCTCCAGGCTATCTCACAGTGATGGACAACCCCCTCAACCAGTACCCCCAATGATAAAAGTTTTTTCTGGAGCCACCAACCTAAGCAAATGTCAGCTCTATTAGTATTTGGGCATCACTCCACATCATTCCAGCTAGTCAACATGGTGGACAACATTGGCCTGCTGGATGTATGACCTAGTGTCTCAAGGAAACCACTCTATAGACAAGGAGAATAGACCCCACTGGCCATAGGATATTTTTATTTTCAAGAAGTACATCTAGCTTTATTTTGATCCAACGCACATGCTTTTTCTACTAACAGCATGCTATGGAGTACCAAATCAACTTGGAAGATAATGGTTTAAATAAATACATTTTTTAAACTGCAGGACCTTTAACATATCAGCATGCATTGCAAATATGCAAAATAGAGAATCCAGTATGTGGGTTAATTCTAAAATTTTCTTTCCTAAATCATTTTTTTAAATGGGCCAATTATCTCTGGACTCATGGTGGCAGGATACATTTCAGATGGTTCTGTGATTTTATGTTAGGTATAAATATCCCCACCAGAAGAACAAGTACACTAAAACTATGGCTTAGGGTAATTATATTTGTCATGATTTAGTACTGCATAAAGTAGAATAAAGGCAAAAACTAAAAATAAGCAACAAAGTTAGGCATTTTGGCTGAAATTAACTTATGAAAGCTGCTTAATAAATACTGAATTCAGAGAAAACAGAATTATTCTGTTTAGGCAGAACCAAACATCCTCAACTTGGAATATTTTTTTTTATTTTTAAAGAAGCTTTATATTACATAAATGTTACTTCAAAAATATAAGGGATGCCTTTATACCCCACCTGCTTCCCCTCTTTCCCCTATTAACCACATCTTTCATTAGTGTGGTACATTTGTTACAATTGATAAACACATATTGAAGCACTGCTAGTATGGTCTATAAGTTACATTATAGTTCACACTTTACACCACACAACTTTTTTTAAAGATTTATTTTTAACTTTTATTTATTTTTCTTTAATTATTCCCCCTTACCCTACATGGTTTTCTTGTCTGTCTGTTCAGTGCCTCCAGGAGGCATTGAGAACTGAACCCAGGACCTCCCACATGAAAGGGCAGCCTCTAAAGGCCTGAGCCAATCCACTCCCCATGGGTGTTAGGTCTCCTGGCAGGTGGCCTTTGTTTCTTGTGGTGGGGGCAGAGTCTAGCTCTTTTGCTGTGTGAGGTGGCATCTAGCTGGTTGCAGGAGGGAGGAGGCATCTAGTTGGTTGCAGGCAGGAGGCGGTGTCTAGCTGGTTGCGGGCGGGGGGGGGCATCTAGCTGGTTGTGGGTGGAAGGCAGCATCTAGCTGGTTGAAGGTGGGAGGCAGCATCTGCTTGTCTTCTTTTTAGGAGGTATTGGGACCCGAACCCAGGACCTCTCATGTGGTAGGCAGGCACCTATGTGGTTGAGCCACATCTGCTTCCCTAAACCACACAAATTTTGTTGGTTTTGACAAAATATATAATGGTCTATATCTATACTTGCAATGTCATGCAGTACAATTCCAAGGTTCCCCAAAATGGCCCATGTTATACCTATTCTCCCTTCTCCTTAACCTCAGAAACTCTGGTGGCCACTGCCTTTATATTAATGATACAAGTTCCACCATTGCTAGAAATGTAACAAATCTGTGTCAGTCCATTGTTGAACTCCCCCCTTATGCTTGTTCACTCCTCAATCATGAGGAGTTTGGGATGGTGATGCTCACTGTTTCTGATTGAGAGAGGGCTTAGATCACACAGGGCAGATGGATAGAATTGTCTTGCTTGCCATTGTAGATACTCTCTGATTTCTGGGATGGGTGTTGTCCATCATCATCCTTTTGTTAGATGTCCTGAGTGAGTCCAGTGACCTGGAGAGTAGGTGTTGCAACTTGACCGGCATATCCCACATCTTAGCATCTTCCTGGCACCACTATATTGGGTCACATGGAAAGGAGAGCCACGGATTTTTAGACCACACATTTCTCAGACACAGCCCACAAATCCTCTTGCAAAAGGTCACTTCTAGTATACTATCACAACTTGGTCCAAATGGAAAGATATACCAAGAGCTCTCAGGTCCTCCTGAGGCTAGAAAACCCCATCATAGTCTGGGTCCTGGGTAATCAGAGTACTTCCCCCTGGAACTGCCTAATGACAGGGTAAATTCATGATGGTGCTTCTGAAGGTCCCCTTGAAAAGACACATTTGCATGAGGGGGTGACAGAGGTTCCCATCAACAATGATGCTGATGCAAAACCAGACAAAGGCTCTTGCCTCCCTGACCTGGCTTCCTGAGGACACCAGATATTCAGGGCTTGTTCACTTATATATTAGGGAACATTAAGCTGTCTGCCATTATGTCTGCAAATAACAATCATGAGAAGTCATCCTTTAGTTTTCTATTTAGTGTAAACATTTAGTATTTCAATATTACATAAAATATGAGGTGTAGGTGTGAGAAAAATACCTCTAGCTGCCCACATTATAGTAGGAAATCATTCAGCAGCCTTTTAAAATTATGGATGAAATTAGCTGTAAAGCTTCTATATATGCATGCTCTGGATCTTGGTTTTTCAATAAATAATGTCAAGGACAGAATATCCATATGTGGATCATCATAATGGCACTGCCTATGGCCCTTGTAGAGTTAGGAATTACTTGTTTGATTATGGACAAGATGATTCTTGCCATGGGTTCTGTCTGGGCTAATAGCACTGGGCATCGGCAAGGGGCAACGAGAACTATATGAACCTCTGCTTTGTTCAGTGAACTGCTGTATGCAGGACCATCTCCCCACTGATAAAGATAAAATACTCCAATCAGATGGAGTATTGTTTCCTCTAAGATCAGAAACAAAGCAAACTCTTCTGTTCCCTTCAAACTTATAATCACTGACCCCAAAAATGTCCATCATTGACCCATCAGAGGTAACCACAGATCCATACTGATTTACCCTAGAAGAGTTCCAAATCAGAGACTTCACATGTCCTCCTCTCACCAAACCTGTAACATTTCCACAACTGATATCCATAACTCAATCCTCAGATACCCAATTATTTGCCCAAACCCTCTCAAACACTAACCCTTACAGAAACACAACTTTGCTACAGAGATGACATTCATATGCATTCTCTCCAGGATGAATTTCCTTTGATTAACTGAAGTAATATAATGACTACAGGAACTTCCACTTGATTAAAAACATAGTGTTTATTCAGTGTGAGTTCTCTGGTGTCTCTAAAGGTTAAAAATATAGCTGAAGTCTCTTCCATATCCAAAATCTTTATAGTGTGAATTCTCTCATCACACCTAAGGTCAGAATATTGACTGATGGCTTTCTCATGTTGATGACACACAGTATGAATGTTTGAATAATCTCATGTTGTCTAATGTTAGAAAAATTAAGGTTTCCCCATATAGATGATATTCTTAGTTTCTTTCCAGTGTGCATTCTCTCAGGTTGCCTAAGGGTAGAATCATGAATGAAAGTTTTTATACATAGATGACTTTCATGGGGTTTCTCGCCTATGTGACTTCTCATGTTCTCTTAGACGAGAATATCGACTGTAGGCCTTTCCACACTGATGACATACATGGGGTTTCTCTCCAGTGTGAGTTCTCTCATGTTGTCTAAGATGAGAATTTCGACTGAAAGCTTTCCCACATAGATAACATTCATGGGGTTTCTCTCCAGTGTGAGTTCTCTTATGCTTTTTAAGATTAGAACTTAGACTGAAAGCTTTACCACATAGAGGGCATTCATGGGGTTTCTCTCCAGTATGAGTTCTCTCATGTAGTTTAAGGGAAGAGCAATAAAAGAAGGTTTTCCCACAAAGATGGCATTTACAGTTTTTCTCTCCAGTATGAGTTCTTACATGTCGTTTAAGAATAGAAATTTGACTGAAAGCTTTCCCACAAAGATGACATTCATAGGGTTTCTCTCCAGTGTGAGTTCTCTCATGTTGTCTCAGATCAAAATATCGATGGAAAGCTTTGCCACACTGATGACATAAATGGCTTTTCTCTCCTGTGTGAGTTCTCTTGTGCTTTTGAAGATTAGAACTTTGATTGAAAGCTTTCCCACAGAGATGACATTCATAGGGTTTCTCTCCAGTGTGAGTTCTCTCATGTTCTCTAAGATGGGAATATCGACTGAAGGCCTTACCACACTGATGACACACATGGGGTTTCTCTCCAGTGTGAGTTCTCTCATGGCGTCTAAGATGAGAATTTCGACTGAAAGCCTTCCCACATAGATGACATTCATGGGATTTCTCTCCAATGTGAGTTCCAATGTACTGTCTGATGCCAGAGCATTCCATTAAGGCTTGAGCACTTTGGTAGCATTCATATGATTGACTTCTGAGGTGAATATGCTCAAGTTGACTAAGAGATGAAGAGTTATCGAAGAGTCTTCCAAGTGATTCACTGAAATATGGTTGTTTTGTCAGGTGAATTGATGTATGTGCAGCCACTGTGCATGTGTGAGTAGAATCATCTTGCAGATAATTATATTTAAAGGGATTCTTGTGAATGTAGGATTTCTGCTGTGGGGAAGTAGATGAGAGACTCTAAAATATTTGTCCATATTTATGAATTTCCACATTTCACTACATATGAATTCTAGACTGATGCTCCAGTCATAATCTCCCATTTAGACTTTTCACAAGTTAGTTTCATGTACACATTATTCTCCTCCATGAATAGAAATTTTCTCTATTATGGCAATTCAACTGCAGACCTATCTGATCAATTTTAAACTTCATGATGTTTCAGATTATATATGTGGACCATATGTAAGCAATCATCTATTTAAATGAACTCAATTAGAGTCTGGAGTTCAGATTAAGTTTCCTCTAAATTCTAATTATCACAGATATTTGCTGGATTAGCATTTATCCCAACATGCATTGCAGCTAGGTGAATGTACTGAATTCCTAATTTATTCCATTCCCTGGTTTTTATTTAGAAAACTAGCATTTGCACAATGAAACTTACCAATGACATGGTGGTTGAAGTGTCTTTACTACAAACAGCTTCAGTGAATATCACTTCTTTTTTAAAGGCACTTTCTCCACCTGTAATAACTGCAAAAAATCACAATAAATTCTTATAGTAGCATTACAGGAATGAACATGTTGGAGAGTTCCGAATATCCCTGTACTATGTTCCAAACATTCACACTGAGCTGGGAAAGGATATCAAATAAAAGAATATTCTTGGCAGAAGAAAACATAGGACTTTATGGTCAGGAAAGATTTTCAAGATTGAAATATGAGAAATTTGATAAGAATTTGGGAAGACAAAAAGGTAAAACAATGAAAAATCTTCCAAGAGTGGGATCACAACGTGGAAAAGATTTTCAGGGATTGAAATATGAAAAAAATAAGAAGAAGATGACACATCAGAATGGTAAAAAAAAAATAGGGAAAAGCTTCCAAGAGTAGGATCATAACAAAGATCATTATGTAATCCCAATAGCAAATGAATATCCCTTTCTTAAAGTCATGAATACTCAAATCGAGCTTGGGAAATATATGGAATAATGCCCACATATGATGAAAATTTACCCAACATCCTCACCTATGTTTCAGAAATTATAACTTACTTAAGGAAACCTGAAGTTGATATTTTCAAGTACCTTCTCAATATTTGAAAATGCCTCTTTTGACAGTTGCACAAGTACTTAGAACTCACCTGGACTCTGGTTTTGTGGAAATCCTATTACTTCTCTCCACACTTCTTCTCCTTGTTCCAAATGAAAAAGGACATCTGATTTGCAAAGCTGATATCCTGTTTGTAGGAAAAAGGTTCCTGGATTTTGAGTTGTGTTAATAACAGGTTGTAATCCAATATTCACAGGAAGGAGGAATACAGTAAGGATTAGAGTGGACTTAATGATATTCTGTTCATGAACTATTGTGGTTAATAATCGAGAAAATGTGGCATTGGTGTGGGAAAAAGTGGCCATGGTGGCTGTTGGGTGCAGGGAATGGGAGGAAGAGATGAGATGTGGAGGCATTTTCGGGACTTGGAGTTGTCCTGGGTTGTGCTGCAGGGACAATTGCCGGACATTGTATGTCCTCCCATGGCCCACTGCATGGAACGTGGGAGAGTGTGGACTATGCTGTGGACCATTGGCCATGGGGTGCAGCGATGCCCAGAGATGTGCTCACCAGATGCAATGGATGTGTCATGATGATGGGGGAGAGTGTTACTGTGTGGGGAGTGGTGGGGTGGGGGTGGGGTGGGTGAATGGGGACCTAATATTTTTTTAATGTAATATTTTTTAAAAAATGAATAAAAAAAAAATAACAGGTTGTAATAACTATAACCAAGTCCATGTCAGGACAGCAAAGAATAAGTTAAGCATTGAAGGTCAGCAATGCAACAGTACCTTCAACACAGAATACTGACAATATTGGAACAGGAAAGTTATAAAACTTGTCCTTGTGCCCTTTTCAGTGGACCCAATATTTTTTGCTGTCCATGCCAAGTTCACAGAGAGTCTGCAGAATCCTCTACGTTCTAAATGGGGGAAAATTCTGTTTTCACTGTTCCCACCATATTTTATTATTATGTTCAAGTGTAATCTAATAAACACAACTTCATCAGAATGATCTAAATTTTATGTGTAAAAGTATTTATGTGATATTTTTGTACTGTGTTCTGAAATCTCAGCATTCCCCTTGGAGTATAATACTTATTTCAAAATAGTCACTCATTTATCCATTCAAAAATTAATCACTGAGTTTTCATCACTGCTCTGAGCATTGGAAATTGAGATTCATGAAGGTCATTAAGTTGTGTTCAAGAAGTTTAAATTCTATTGAGGTGAATTATATGTAGGTAAATGATAAGAAAACAAATTGGAGAAGCTGATCTAGATACTTGAAGAAATAAATGAAAGGTGATTTACTATATATACATAGTTAGAGAGTAGATAGATAGAAGATAGAGATAGAAATAGATGATAAATTTTGACAGACCCACCAACTGAGACAAGATGATTGATAATCTCCAGCATAACTTCTCTGAAAAGCTTTCTTTGGGATGAGTCTAGCAGGGCCCACTCTTCCTGGGTGAAGTCTACAGCCACATCTTTGAAGGTCACTAACTCCTAAAAGATCACAGAAATTTTGGTTCACATGGGAAACATTACCTAAGATCTGCGTGTGAGGATCTAAACGACAGCACTGAGGAAGCAGAAACTGTGTACATAAAGCTCAAAATGTGTTTGGAGTTCTAGTCAGATCACTCTAAGTGCTGAAATGCAACCTGCCTTAAAGACACATTCACAGACAGGTATAAATTCTGGAAACATAAAACAGGAATACCACATGACACATAGTGTGAAATATACCTGGAAATTTCCTAATAAATTTTTAATTTTGACTTCCTGATGCTGATTATAAAACTTGCATTCAAACATCATAACTAAAACCCTCTTTTCCACCTATTCCAAGTTAAGTCCACAGACTCATCCTAAAGCAAACTACATTTATATGTCATTTTAAAACAATGAGTATGGTTAGGTTAGTCCCTATATAGATGGCCACATATTCCTCTTATTAATAAAATCATTTGATAATGTTATGCATTTTCACACATCCAATCAGCTTTGTCAATTCAAAGATCTATTACTTATTAAAATAACAGGGACTTTGAAGACATATCCAGACTTCTGCAGAACTGAAAGGTTTCATAGAGAACAGAGGATCAGTAAGTGCTGCTCTATCAAGTCTACATCACTAGGTGTTCATTATCACATATAGGAATATATGGTTCCAGGTGTCAAGTCTGAGACCACTGAGACTGTTGTAATGAAAGATGGCCCTAGACTACTTCTGCAGTAGGAGAGTCCCATTCCCAACTACTTTGGGGCCTAGAAACACAAGTTTTAATTTTCTCTTGTACCTTCATCTCATCTGTCAAAGAGTAAAAGAAGCCCCTTCATTGCTCTTGGTCTCTCCAAATCTTCACAAAGTTTCACAGGAACATTATTATTTTCCTACCTATTATATACCTCCAGACTGCACAGCCATATTTAATGAAAAATACTCCCTATTTATTATATTCATTTATAAAATTTAAGTAAGTTGATCTACAAACTTTGAAATTGGGCTGTAGGGAACAACTGTAAGGAATATTTTAGTTTTCTTTTGATTACTTCACAATGTAAAAATATACTCCAACAACATATTAAGAAAATTAAAAGTGAGGAAAGTAAATGATTTCTTATTTCCTTCTGGCAACAATGTAGAACTCAATACTCCAGGACCTGTAACAGTGGACTGACTGAATGCACCTGCTAAAATCTCAGTCTTGCTACTGACTTTAAACTTCTATTCTTACTCTCCTCTATGCCATCTGTTCACTGCATGCTTAAGCCAATTTCAAGCACTAACATGATCCATGAGTGCATTATTTCTCCAATGATGCCATGGGTTGGGTGAGAAAATTAAACATCTCTCATGACTTTAGAGAATACACAGACTTAATGGAGGCTAGGACAAACTGTTGTAATTTTTGAAAGGAGATTACTTATAGATGAGTCCCTAATTTATCATACTTATTGAAGAGTACTGTAGGAATTTAAGTGAAGCTGAGATCTTTGATAAATCCTGGATGCATTGGAATATCCACACCAATAGGAGAAACATGACCATCTGATGGCACAGAGGTACAATTATCAGTTAAAGAATTCTTTACTCACCTGCCGTTGCATTGTCAATTGCTCAGCTGATAACTGTCTTACACCTGATTTTCACTCACAACTAGCCAAGTATGATGTGAGCAAAGCTAAGAATGGAGAAAAAAGCCTTAAGTCTCGAATCTTGACCACAATTTCCAGACCCACCTGTCAGGAATCCCAAACCCTTCACTTGTCAGTAAACCTGAGCTCAATCAACAGGAACCTTAAATGTGCTCCAAGAGAAATAATGGAGGATTATCCTCTTCCAGGATCAAGGGGTCAGAGGTTTCAGTGTCTCTGGCTGATAAAGAAGATACCAATACCTTCATTGAACAGAGAAGAACTGAAAATCACTGAGTTGTATTTATTAATTAGCCCATGATGGTATGACTTCTGATTCTAACCCTGATTCCAAAACACAGGAAACCCTGACCCCTATCACATTGGGAATTAGGTCTCTACTACCAGATACAACAGTCTGGAATTTTTCATATGTAACTATTCTTGGTTTATGTACTAGCATTGGTCATCAACATCCATTGCCTGTCTTCTGGACCCTCACTTCATTCCTACTCTACCCTGAAGGTGACCTTCTTGATGTACTGTCCTAAATAACCTTGGTTCTTCTACATATCACACCTAACAATTTAACTCCTTCAATGAGTTATAGAACTCACCCCAATGGATTTGGATATAAACCAAGAAATTTAAGCATATATTTTATGGGGTTCATCAACTCAAGGCCTTGAATGATTGGGAGGGATCAATATCTCCCATCATGCCAAGCTAATCAAAAAAATTCCCTGCACCAAAAATAGATGTATAATGGTCATAACATCACTGTCATGTCCCACAAACCTTATAGGATTAGGAAGTTAGAGGCTCAGAACATATAGAATTAAGGAATTTGGGAGAAAATCTATATGAGCCATCTGACATTTTAGTGAAGTGGTAGCTGATAGCTTGTCCTCTATTAATGATCATCAGCTACACCATCCCTCACTATTTATGTAAGTAAAGGATGTGTACACTGTAAATTCTCATCTAAAATATCATCAGTGATTACATGCATTTCATGGAAAAATAATGAGAAGATGTCATAAACAGATATTGGATTAACTTAACCATTTATATCTCAAGTCCAGGAAAAATGGTTATAATAAATGTGCTTGGAGTAGGAAATATTTTTAAAATTTAATCCTCACAATATTCCTTTTGAAAAATGGACAACATACCCATTTGAGAAATGTGATAAAGAGAGGTTCAGAAGTATGTAGTAATATGAGAAAATTATATGGCTAGAAAAAGACACAGCTAGAGTTTGAATTTTTTCTTTATGTCTCCCAATCTCAAATTCCTTAAGGGTTATACGCCATACCCAGGTTTTATGTGGAATGTCACCACTCATTTCAATAATCAGAGTCCTCAGCTTGTCAAAACTTCCTTTTCTAATAGTTTGTACACAGAATTATATCCCACATCCAGGAAAACTCCAATGGCATGAACCCAATTCCCAAACATCAGCTTCCACCTCACCTGTTTATTGTCCAGTGTAATCAGCACATACTCATTTCTGCATATACTGCCTAAGAACATTTCTGATGTTGCTGTATTTACTCCACTGTCAATAAATATTTTACTATTTACCACATCTTCCCTCATAGGAGAGGGCTCTAATTGCCTTCTCTTTCATTACTTCATTGCACACAGCAAAATACTGAACTATGGCTTAGCTCTATATGTAAAGTCATGATTCCTAGTGACTTCAAATATATGTGATAAATTGGGTCCTGATCATTGATCATTCCTCCATGTTGAATGATCACTTCAAGTACCATAGCTTTGAATTTCACATATTCTCAAAAGTCACATTACTTTCATGATATAAGATTATCTAATAATCAGATGATATAAATTGACAAATTTCCAGTTTAGCATCATAATCTCTAAAATATTCCAGCATTCATATCAATTAGTAATTGCTTCTCTCTCATTGAATAGTCATTATACCTGATTTAGATAAATGTCTCCAACTGAATGTCTTTCCTCTTTCTTCAGAAATTATTTTATTGATTAAAATTGAAATCCTTAACAGAAACCACTTCCTCTTCTCACCTTCAGTCACCTCATTATTTAAACTCATTTTTTCTCTTCTATTATGAACACAAATACCCACAGTACCAGTGTTCTCTCTTGCTCCTGTTCATCCTTTTGCAAATTGCATGAGCACATGTACCCTTTCCTCACACTACCTCAAATGATACTACAACCCGATTTACTTTTTTTCTTAAAGATTCTATTTATTTCTCTCACCTTCCCCCCTCCCACCCTGTTGTCTCTCTGTGTCCATTTGCAGTGTGTTCTTCTGTGTCTGCTTGCATTCTTGTCAGTGGCACTGGGAATCTGTGTCTCTTTGTTGGGTCATTTTGCTGCATCAGCTCTCCATGTGTGTGATACCATTTCTGGGCAGGCTGCACTTTTTTCATGAGGGACAGCCTTCCTTGTGGGGGTGCACTCCTTGTGCATGGGGCTCCCCTATGTGGGGAACAGTCCTGCATGGCATGGCACTCCTTGTATGCATCAGCACTGTGCATGGGCCCAGCTCACCACACGGGTCAGAAGGCCCTGGGTTTGAACCCTGGACATTCCATATGGTATGTGGATGCTCAATCAGTTGAGCCAAATCTGCTTCCCTGATTTACTCTTAAATAAATCAAGCTGGCATCTCAATGAGTACCCCTTGAATAACTCAGTTCAGAATTGGAACTTTTTCCCTAAACTTCTCTGTCTTCTTAGCCCCCTGAGTGTATATAAACTATTCTAGTCACTCCTTCCTCTTGTGTTCTGCAGTGTACCTCAAAGAATACTATTAGAACACCTCAAGATTCAATCATAAGCTCCTTCTGTCCATGTATGCCAATATCAGTTTTTCAATTGATTGCATTCTTGGCCTTAAAAATACAGAGTAGAGCTCTATTTTCATAGATGTAGGCACAAAAATATCAAATATAACTCAAGACTTTACACCCACCCACCCAGAAGTGTAAAAAATTCTTCTCTTCTCTTCTAGAGGTTACTCTTGGATTAACCTGGACATCAATCAAGATACATTATCAAGGTTATGCCACTTTAACAAAATAGTTAGTAATCTACCAGACATCCAAGGATTGAATTCATAGTCACCATGCAGAAGCACACAAGTTCATTTAACCCTAGATATTATTTCAGCACTGTCCACTGTAATACTCCTTCATTTCTGCCACAATCCTTTTAAACACTTTCCAAATCATAGGCATGCTCCTTCAGTCTGTTTTGTCATTCCCTCAGAGATCCCTTCAATGAATCTCAACCTAAGGTCTTTGACTTTCCCGGAGCCTTTCTTACAATTCTATTATTCTTCCATGTCACACATAGAATTTTCATTATGTATTTATTTGCTTGTTTGCTCATTTGTCTGTCTCTCCCACTGGTTTAACTGCATAAAAACACTTCCTGAATGGTACTATTAGGTGAATTTCCCTTTCAAAATTACTAAAGAATTATAAATCCAGAGTAATTGTGTTTGCACAATTAACCTGACCTCAAATGGCATGGCCCAAATGCCTGTACTCATAAAATACTTTCTGACATTAAAAAAGAAAAAAAAAACAACAAAAACAAACATTTACACAATACAGGAAGACACTTCTGCTTGGTTATTTTTCTCTCTTACTCACCAAAATGTGGACAGAGAAGGCATTCATCAAGGTCTTAATGAGGTTGCTTTCACCACACTCTGTAATTCACAGCTCCTTTCACAGTAGAAAAAGCAGCAATTCAATGGTGGGCTCTCTTTTTATGCAGTTTTATAACCTCATCAGATTATAATCCCAAAGACTTATTTAACCCAGAGGACTGTCAAGTTAAATCTAACCAAGCATGCCTTCTTTAACACAATCCTTACCCACAAATTAGTAAATCATGTAGATGAAATTAAGCAAAACAGATTGTGTCTTCTATTTCATTCTAAAAGTCTCAAAATCAACCTTCCTGTCTTTTCCAAGGGGTCTCACAGGCTTATGAATTTTGGTTGTGCTGGTAATTACTATACAGCATCTTTAGCAACAAGATTCTTATAAACTTCCATGTCTAAGAGGACTTATTATCTAACAATATATTTTCCAGTATAGGAATCTTATACCCCTGTATATAAGGGGTAATATTTGCCCTGAAAAAATATTTTCATTGTTCTGCAGTATGTATATTTTATTATGAAGCAGGGGAAAGAACATTCTATATATGTTTCAGCATGTCAGATCTAGATGATATTCTAAGAACCACAAAACCCTCCAATCTTTAAAATATTGGCAGTTCCCATGATAAATGATTAAGCTTAACTGTTGATTTGCCTTTGATAAGATGGGCTTTAATTTTTTTACTTTTTATTTATTTAAATATATATTTTTATTGAAGTATATCATTCATACATGAACATTCATAAACAATAAGTGTATAGTAAAAGTTGTGATTTACAAAATAAACATGCATTACCTTCTACTAGAGTTCCATACATCACCCCTCCAACACCTTGCCCTTTTGTGAAACATTTGTTACAAATAATGCAGAACCATTGTCAAAATATATTATGGAACATTTTTTAAATATGCATTTTAGCCATTTGTATTTCCTCTTTGGAGAAATGCCTATTTAAATCTTTGCCCAATTTTTCAATTGGATTGGTTACTCTTTTATTGTTGAGTTAAATGATTCCTTTATATAGAATGGAAATCAAGCAATTATCAGATATGCAGTTTCTATACATTTTCTTCCATTGACTGCCCTGACATTTCACCTTCTTGACAAAGTCTTTTGAATCACAAAAGTGCTTACATTTGAGGAGGTCCCATTTATCCATGCTTTCTTCCACTGCTTGTGCTTTCAGTGTAAGGCTTAAGACAGCACCACCTACCACCAGATTTTGAAGATGTTTTCCTACATTTTTGTCTAGGAGTTTTATGGTCCCTGCTTTTATATTTAGGTCTCTGTATGATTTTGAGTTATTTTTTGCATAAGATGTGAGATAGGGGTCCTCTTTATTTGGATATAGATATCCAGTTGTCCTAGCACCATTTGCTGAATATAATGTCCTGTCCCAGTAGGGTTGTTTGACAGGCTTCTCAAAAATCACTTCAACATAGATGTGAAGGTCCATTTCTGAACAATCAGTTTGGTTCCATTGGTGTATGTGTCTGTTTATGCCAGTACAATGCTGCTTTTTACCACTGTAGCTAGGTAATATGATTTAAAGTCTGAAGTGAGAGTCCTCCAATTTTACTTTTTCTTTTTAAGATGTTTCTGGCTATTCAGGCCCTTCACCTTTCCTAATAAATTTGATAATTGTGTTTTCCATTTTTAAAAAATGCTGGTGGAATTTTTACTGGAATTGTACCTTATCTGTGTATTATTTTGGGTAGAACTGACATCTTAATGATATTAGTTTCCCAACCCATGAGTACAGAATGTTCTTCCAATTATTTAGGTCTTTTAAAATTTCTCTTAACAATGCATTGAAATTTTCCAAATACAAATGCTTTACATCCTTGGTTAAATTTATTCCTAAATATGTGATTATTTTAATCACAATTGCAAATGAAATATTTTCTGACTTCCTCCTCAGACTGCACATTACCAGTGTATAGAAGCACCACTGTTTTTGTGTATTGATCCTGTATCCTGACAATCTACTAAAATTGTTTATTATCTTTAGCAGCTTTATTGTAGGTTTTTCAGGAATTTCTAGGTATAGGATCATTTCATTTGGAAATAGAAAAAGGTTTAATCTTCATTTCCAAATTGGATGGCTTTTCTTTTCCTTGCCTGATTGCTCTAGCTAGAACCTCTAGCACTATATTGAACAACAGTGGTGACAGTGGGTATCTTTGTCTTCTTCCTGATCTCAAAGGGAAAGCATTCAGTCTTTCACCATTGAGTACAACATTATGGATTTTTCTTATTTGGCTTTTATCATGTTGAGAAAATTTCCTTCAATTCCTATATATTGGAGTATTTTTATTAAGAAAGGATGCTGTATTTTGTCAAATGCCTTTGCTGTGTCAATAAATAAGATCATGCATTTTTTCTTCTTTATGTTGTGTATTTCACTGATTTATTTTGTTGCATTGAACTACCCTGGCATGTCTGTTATAAAACCTACTTGATTATGATGAATAATTCTTTTAATGTGTTCTGGATTCAATTAGCAAGTATGTTGAGAATTTTTGCATCTCCATTAGGGAAATGGGTCTGTAATTTTCTTTTTTTGTAACATCTTTAACTGGCTTTGGTATAAGAGTGGTATTGGCTTCATCAAATGACTTTGGTAGCATTACTTCTTGTTTAATTGTTTAGAAGAGCTGAGTAAGACTGGTATTAAATCTTCTGTGAATGCTTGGTAGAACTCACCTGTGAAACCATCTAGTCCTGGGCTTTTCATTTTGGAGTGTTGTTTGATGGCTGAATCTCTACTTGTATTTGATTTGTTGAGGTCTTCTATTTCTTCTAGGGTCAATGTAGGTTGTTCGTATGTTTCTAGGAATTTTTCAATTTCATCTACATTGTTTAGTTTTTTGGCATACAGTTGTTCAAAGTATCCTCTATCACCTCTTATATCTGTGGGGCCAGTAGTAATTTCCCAAGTTTCATTTTATATTTAATTTATTTGCATCTTCACTCTTTTTTTTTTTGTCCAGTCAAGCTAAGCATTTAGCAATTTTGTTAATCTTCTCAAAGAACCAAGTTTTATTTTCATTAATTCTCTGTATTGTTTTTTATTTTTTGCTGTTGTTCTAAATTCCATGGATTTCTACTCTGATCTTTGTTATTTCACTCATAATACTTCCTTTGGAAGTAGTTTGCTATCCTTTTCTAGTTCCTCCAGTTGTATAAGTTAGATAATTGACTTTAGCTCTTTTTTCTTTAGTGAATGTAAGTTCTGAAGGCTATAAATTTCCCTCTCAGCATTGCCTTCACTACATCCCATAAGTTCTGATATGTTGTGTTCTCATTGTCATTCATCATGAGATATTTACTGATTTCTCTTGAAATTTCTTCTTTGACCCATTGTTTATGAGTGTGTTGTTTAATCTCCATATATTTGTGAATTTTCCCTTTTTCTGCTTCTTGTTGATTTCCAACTTTATTTCATCATGATCAGAGAAAGTGCTTTGTATAATCTTGACCATGTTGAATTTTTGAGATATGCTTTGTGACCCAACATATGGTCTCTCCTGGAGAGAGATCCATGAATACTTAAAAAGAATGTGTATCATACCATTTTAGATGCAATATTCCCAGCCAAAAGACACAGACTGATGAAAAGAAAAGAAAATATGAGCCATCTATATGCTGTACACAAAATACTCATCTTATGCATGCATGCAGTAACCAAAAACAAGTTGGAGTAGCTATATTTATATTGGGAAATAAACTTTAAAAGCAAAACAGTTATTATAGACAAGAAAGGACATTATATATTAAAATGGGCAATTCACCAGGAAGAAATAGCAATCATAAATGTATATGCATCTAACAAGATATATGAGGCAAACACTGGCAATCTGAATGGAGAAATAGATATCTCTACAATAAATATGGGACACTTCAATACACGACTGTCAGCATTTGATCTGGGCAAGGGATCAATAAAGAAACAGCTTGACTAGTAAAATCTATTGTGATTAGTAATGGAAGAAATTGTAGCATTGATGTGGAGAAAGTGGCCATGGTAGCTGCTGAGAGTAGGGAGAGGGAAGAAGAGATATGATGGGGCATTTTCAGGACTTGGGGTTGTCCTGGGTGGTACTGCAGAGACAGATGTTGGACATTGTATGTTCTGCCATGGCCCACTGGGTGGACTGGGGGAGAGTATAAACTACAATGTAAACCATTATTCATATGGTGCAGTACTGCTCCAGAATGTATTCAGCAAATGCAATGAATGTCCCATGATGACAAAAGAAGTTTTGATGTGGGAGGAGTGGGGTGAAGGGGGTGGGAGGGTATATGGGGACCTCCTATTTTTTGATTATAACATTTAAAAATATAGAAAAAAATAATTTAAAATAAATATATTGACTAAACCTAATATATATCCATTAGGGGATTGGGTGGATCTGCAGGTGACCAACAGTCCAGTCCTTGCAGGCTGCAAGTGCCTGTCACTGCCTTGAATGGCTGTGGAAACATCAGTCCCCTCCTATCCTATTGGGAGTTTGGGGTAGATCCACAGGCACAAAGTTCAGTAGTTGTAGGCTGAAAGTATCTGCTGTTGCCCAGAGAGGTTGAAGAAACACGACCCCCCTCCTATCCTATTGGGGATTGGAGGTGGATCCACAGGTGCCCAACAGTTCAGTCCATGCAGACTATAACCACCTGCCACTGTTCAGAAAGGCTCGGTAAACACCAGTCCCCACTCATCCTACTGGGGAGTGAGGAGGATCCACAGGTGCCCAACAGTCCAGTCTGTGCAGGTTGAAATGTCTGCTATTGCCCAGAAAGACTAAGGAACACAGTTACAGTTCCCCTCCTATTCTACTTGGGGATGGGGATGGAGCTATAGATCTGACTATTCAGTCTTTGTGCATTGAAAGCACCTGTAATTACTCAGAGAGACTGGGGAAACAGTCCTTCTCCTGAGGGTTGAAAGTCCCTATAGTTGCCCAGAGAACCTGACAAAACACATTGCCCAGCTTATCCTATTGGAAGGCAGGGTTGGAGCTAGAGGTGTCTGAGTATTCAGTCTGAGGTGAAACTGCCTGCAGTTTTTCAGTGAGGCTGAAGAAGCACCAGCCCCCTCCTATCCTATGCGGGTGGAGAGGTGGAGACGGAATAGAAGGTGCTCGACAAACCAGTTTGTGTGGGCTGAAAGTGCTTGCAGTTGCCCAAAGAGGCTGCTGTAGGTTCACCCAGCTTCTTCCCTGTGGTTGGTGGGGCTGGGGCTTAGGCTAGATCTGCAGTCTAATCAGGCTAGAAAGGAGCTGGTCCCTAAATTTACTGTGATTTTCGTCAGTCCTTCTTCCTGTCATGCCAGGGATGGAGTTAAAATGTCAGCTACTGGCCTCATTCCAACTTGGACAAGTTCAAACTTCAGCTATTCTTAGGATTATACTTTAGCCAGCCAAATTTACTAATAAGTAGCTGAAGTCAATAGCCAACCATCTCTTCCACCCCTTTTTTGTGGAAATGGAATATTCAACTCTAGCCACAATGTAGCTCCTGAGGTGGCTTATGCCCCAAGAGAAGGATGGACACTGGCCTCCATGGCATGGCCTGCAGTTTCCTAGAGAAGGTCATAGGTTTTAACTAATTTTTAAAAAATAAAATTAGAAAATTCTTCAGATAAATTTTAAGATGTAGAAGAATAAGTTACTTCTGTAGTAAAATCAAGCAATGCATTTCCATTTTAGGTACAGGTATGTATATTCAAATAAATAATCTGTCCTTTTTTCATTCACTCTTCTGAAATTAAAATAGTTGTAATGGCAGTGGAGGAATACTGGTGTGGGATGTTAATGACAGGGGATACATGGTTGGCAGGGAGTTCTACAGGGCATATATCCAGGGTACATCACAATGTTTGGATATTTTCATGGTGGATATTATTAAAAACAACTGAGGGAGTGCTGAGCTCCTAACCAGGGGAGCTCTATCACAGTCCCTAAAGGAACAGCAACAATCCCCCAAGTGCAATGACAAAGACCAAAAAAGAATGAAGGTTCAACAATGAGCCCTTGATACTAATGACTATGCTTGTGAGCCTGTGCACCTAAAGTAAGAACAAGGCTGCAGGGTGCCTAAGAGTTACCTCCTGAGAGCCTCCGTGTTGCTCAAATGTGGCTAGTCTTGAAGCCAAACTCAGCATGTAAATGCGTTGCCTTCTCCCCAGCGTGGGACATGACTCCCGGGGATGAGCCTCCCTGGTGCCGAGGGATTACTACCAAGTACCAGCTGATGATGTAACTAGAAAATGACCTTGAATAAAAGAGTCAACCCGGACCAGCAGAATATCTCAGTCTATATATAATACCAGGAGTTAAAAATGCTTTTTGACCTGAATCAAGGGAGAAATGGAAAGGACAAATGAGTTTATATGGCTATGAGTCTCCAAAAAAGAGCCAGAAGGTTATCAGAGGGGTTGCCCTTATGCACACCTCAGCAGAGTCCCAGAGACAGATAAAGTAGATACAACCCTGGGTATTGGTTCTTCTGAGGGCTACAGAGACCCACAGGTTCTATGGTCATGGCAGATGTAATTCAGTGCCATGTCAGTTGGCCCTTCTTTGGAGTTTGTGTTTCTGCATGATGGAGCTGGACTCAGATGTGATCTTTTTTCACAAGCCTCTCCTGTTACTTTTACCGGAACTGTAGTTGGTGCTGTGGTTTAATATATGCCCAGGGGACCTGGATCTCTGGATTGACCATGTGATAGCCAGGCCCTGAGCCTCAACAGACATCAGCTCCTACACTCTGGTTTATTGGACTTACCCCACTCAGCTAACATGGAGTTGAAGAAGGTCAACCACCACACCATGGAGGCAAGAGTGCCTACAACTGAAAGCAGGAGGATTGCATCCAGCATCCATGTGGAATCTAAGCCCCCTCTTGGTATAGATGTGGAGTGGACACAACCATTCCAAGGTCCACAGGATGGAGGAATAAAATATAGATTAGAGTGGACTTACTGATATTCTATTCATGAACTATTGTGATTAGTAATCAAAGAAAATGTGGCATTGGTGTGGAGAAAGTGGCCATGGTGGCTGCAGGGTGTGGGAAATGGGAGGAAGAGATGAGATGTGGAGGCATTTTCGGGACTTGGGGTTGTCCTGGTTGATGCTGCAGGGACAGTTACTGGGCATTGTATGTCCTCCCATGGCCCACTGGATGGTACGTGGGAGAGTGTGGGCTATGATGTGGACCATTGACCATGAGGTGCAGCGGTGCTCAGAGATGTATTCACCAAATGCAATGAATGTCTCATGATGATGGAGGAGATTGTTGCTATGGGGGGAAGAGTGGGGTGAGGGGGGTGGGGGGTATATGGGGATCTCATATTTTTTGAATGTAATATTAAAAAAATAGAGACAAAAAAATAAAATAGTTGTAATCTTTGTTATTTTCATAGCATGCATTTTAGGCAATTTTTCCACATTAACAGTTTTCTAATATTTCCCCATGTATTTTCAGCCTAGTCACCCTACAATTTTCTTGAGACAAATGATAATCTCTGTTTTTCATAAGAGTGTATGAGTTGGAGATCAACTCTGGACTAGGTCTATCAAAGGGCATGGGGTCCTACTTAGCAACTAAGACTCTGGCTCTATGGAGTTTAAGAGACGCTTTAGAAGAGACAATTTAAAGGGGAAAATGCAAGGTTATTTTGCATACATAATATAGATTTAATCATTTTTGCATAGAGAACATCTCTCTTAGAAATAGCAACAATTTGAATGAAGAATAGCTCCAATGTTTTTTTACTGAGTCACTGGGTTAAAAGGAAATTAATTCCAGCAGGTTGGATTATTAAAGAAGAGCATCTTTTCAAAATGTGATGAATTCATCTTAGTTACTGATGAGACTATCAGTATAGACTTTATGTTCAGGTCTGGAACTCAGATGTGAAATTTGAACTGATGTTTGTAAGTTCTATAAACATAGATGATAAAGGAAGTAAACACATGGAGGAATTTGTCTAGGTAGAAAGGGAGGAGTAAAGGAAGGACTGGAAATGAGTTCTGAGGAGTTTCAACATTTAATGTTTTAGGAAGAGCTTGCAAATATGTAGAAAGTGGGGCCAGCAGTAGAGTGTTTTGACCTAGAAGTCCAAGATAGAGACAAATTAACAAAGGAATTTGTTAAAGAATCAAGTAATTTGAAAAGGCATTAAGTGAATTCATAGAGATAATGGTAGCCAACCCCTCAAAGACAGTGAATTTAAGTGGAGAAGGTGTAAACCTTATCAGAGTGCACTGAGGAGTAAACAGGAGGCACATGAGGATAAACTACTAGTTGCTGGTCTTTGAAAAAGGTTGGCCTCAATTGGAAAGAGTGTTGAAATAACTTGGGAATAAAACCCCATACCAGTAATATTTAAGTATTTTAAGATAGTACTTTGATAGATATAATGTATGGAAGTTGACAGTGTTTATAAAGGGTAATGGGGTAAGGCCAGCTCACACTTCATTGTTTGGAGAAGCCTCAGAATCCAAAATACAGATGGGACATTCAGATCAACTCAAATCTGATGCAGGCTTCTCAGAAAAGCCACTGTTTTCTCTTCTCCCAAAGTTTTGAACTGTTCTGCTTCTTTTTATATGGGAAAATGTAATCTCTATTTGTATTCTCTTTCTTCATAGAAAACATTTAATAAGTCTGAGTGATCCATTCCAGGGGAAAACCCTGATTTCACAGATTGCAGTTACTGGAAATAATCTGGGTTTCATTGAGTCAGACACATCCTGTTCATCTTGATTGGACTTACAAGACAAAAAGTTAAAATCCTCATCCAATACCAGAGAACAAAGAGATAAAGCCATTTAGAGGAAAGGTTAAAAGCCCAGTTAACCAGGGCAGATGGCCCCTCTTTGGAAATGGTGTTTATGTGTGATGAATCTGGACTCAGATGGGATCTCCCTTCATAAGACTTTCATGCTAATGTGCTGGAGGTGCAGTTAATGTTGGGGTTTAAGATATATTTAGGGGATTTGAATCTCTGGACTGACAATGTGATAGCCAGATCCTGAGCCTCAACAGACTCCAGCACCTACAATCTGATTTATTGGACTTACCACACTCAGCTAAGATGGAGGTGAAGAAGGACAACCACCACACCATGGAGCCTAGAGTGATTACAACTGAAAATGGGAGGATTGCATCCAGCATCCAGGTGGAATCTGAGCCTCCTCTTGACATAAAGGTGCAATGGACACAACCAATCCAGTGTCCACATAGAAGAGGTGGCATTGGATTGGGAAAAGTGGACATAATGGACAAAGGGTATGGGGAAAGGCAGGAAGAGATGAGAGGTGGAGGCGTCTTCGGGACATGGAGCTGCCCTGGATGGTGCTTCAGAGGTAATCACCGGACATTGTAAATCCTCACAGGGCCTACATGATGGAATAGAGGAGAGTATGGGCCATGATGTGAACCAATGTATATGAGGTGCAGAGGTGTCCAAAGATGTACTTACCAAATCCAATGGATGTGTCATGATGATGGGAACGAGTGTTGTTGGGGGGGGGGAGAGGGGGGGTGGGGGGGTGGGGTTGAATGGGACCTCACATATATATTTTTAATGTAATATTATTACAAAGTCAATAAAAAATAAAAAAATTAAAAAAAAAAAAAAAAAAAAGCCCAGTTAATCATTTTACTCAACAAATACTTTACACATCAGTCTTTCTAACAGGAAATATTTAAAGTCCTGGGAATCAGAAAACTGGGTATATATGGACAAAGAGCTAGTATTCCCTCGAAGAAGACTGGGATTAAAAGTAAGGTAAAGATGAGGATATATGAAATATTTTGATGGAGAGGAATGTGATAAACATGAAAACAGGTCACGGAGATGGAGCGTGGAGGAGGGGAGTGTTGGGGCAGAGACCACATAGTATTCTCTAAGAGATGTTAAAATGTTACCAACTCTCCTAAGATAAAATGAGAAGTCTATTTTATAACTTCATTTTTGTAGGGCAACAACTATAATTTAAGTACCTACCACGAAGTGCTACATACATTTACAGTTTTTCTTACTAAGAATTTGAATTTTTAATGGGGTGGTACTGAAGGATTTCACTTTTAACAACCTAATTTTAGTGGATATTAAAAATCTGAATATACACGCAAATATCACTAGGAAAACATTGAGTGAGGAGGGACTTCAAAGGAAGAGGGCAGAGTAGAGAACTACAGGGCTCATTCCTCCTCCAAAAACAGCTAATACTCAGGCAGAAAACTGAAACAACTGTTCTGGCATTCAGAGGCCAGAGGAACACTGTCCATATCTAAGGAAGAGCAGCACAAAGAGAGAGATTGTGATAAAAAAAAAAATGTGGGTAAGTCACCCTGCCAAAGCTGATGGCACACATCCTGCACACTCAAGGTGAGCAGCCTTAAGTATGGGTCCTGGCTGGCTGCTACATACTGAGAGGGATGTAGATGCCTTCCTCCCTAAGAATGGGGGATGACAATGACCAAAAACTAAAGTTTTTAAATAACTTTTTTTGGGAGAGTTACTGGGGATTGAACCCAGGACCTCACACATAGAAGCAGGCACTTAAGCACTTGGGCTACATCCACTTGCTGAAAAATTTTTTAGGAGGTACCTGGGATTGAACCCGAGACCTCATACATGGGAAGCAGGTGCTCAACCACTGAGCTAAACCTGCTACCCCATGATAACAGCTTTTGATTGGCAAATTTAGACCACTATGTCCAAGTTCTGAAACACTATTTTAGCCTGCCCTGGATTGGGACCACAGTGGTTACTGTTTCATCTTCAATCCTACACCAAATAGGAATGTAGCTGAAGGTTTAAAGACTCACACGCTTCTCTGTGCTCCAGAGAACATTCTGCCAAAGAGTACTATCTGATATTCAGACCAGGAAAGCACAGCCTCGGTAACCTGACCAGAGGAGCATCAGGCATCTTCCCTGACTCATTCCTTGAGGCCCTTTGGACCGGTCTGCACCCTCTTCCTGGGTCTTCCTGTTTATGATTATGGCTTGTAAGTTTTTGGTAATGTCTAGTCATCTGAATATGCTGGTGAATTGACTCTTATGGCCAACTGCTCTCTTGCCTATTTTTTTCACAGCTCTTCTTTGATACTTGGTTCAACTTACTTTAAGCCTTTAAAATTGCCCAGCATAAGTTATCAAAATCATCTGAGTGAGTGCACCTCACAGTCTCTCCTGCAAAGAGGCGGCGGAGTGTGGTTGGAGTCATGCCAGAGTGCACTGTTTGCAAGGCAGGAGGTGTGTGGATGCCGGATTTGGAGAGACAGTGACAAAGGTAGTGCTTGCCAGAGGTAGAATTGTAGGTTGTAAGTACGGAGGTCGGAGGCTGTGAGGAGGCGGGTCCCTTCCCCCTAGGGCTGGCTGCCACGGTGTTCCTTGAGAACTGTCAGTTGTGCATCGGCATTCCTGGGCTCCATGGGCCCCAGATGCGTGGTCCTCAGGCCCCTGTCCCCTAAGCCCCCACAGCCCGTGTTCCACAGATGTACATACGCTGAGTCTGCAAAGTCCTGAACTTCCCTTTCCCGAGTCTAGCACTCCTGGAAGTCTGAGATTGCCTTAGTCCTCTGGTTTTGGACTGACTCCGTGAGTGGGAGGGATTTGGTGGGGCACCAGAGGGCCCAGGTGAGTGCGGGTTCAATTTTCTGGTCGTCTCCCCCCCCCCACCCCGCTTTATTTTTTGTGCATGGAGGACCATACCGGCTGGCTTGGGGAGAGCCTGGGAAGAGAGGAGTGATGAATCTGCTGAGAAAGCCCAATTCACCTAAATACCCTGGGATAGGAAATTTGGTCTGGGAGATGGTGGAGTCAGAAAATCAACTAGCCCTCTTGTAGCACACCTAAAGGGCAGGGACTGTAGGAGGTGCTTTTCAAGCTTCCAATAGCATAATTGGGGTTCCTGGTGAGGTGTGGGTGCTCTCTCTCTGGAAATTAAGAGTCATTGTTTTCTGTGTGGAACTGGTTCAACAAAGACCCACTTGAATCTCCTACTGGACCTCTTAGGCAGCTTTCCTGCTGCCTGGGAGAGAGGGAAGTGAGGAAGGGAGAAAGGGGGAACGTCAGATCCCTAAGTGTTTTATTTAACTACAAAGAGGATTACTTGCTTGAAACTTTGTCTAGTATTTTGTTGGTTTGTCTTCTTGTTTTTTCCTTCCTCTTTATTCCCCCAAGGCCCTTTTTTCTTTTTTTTCTCTTTTTTCCCTTGCTTCCCCCCTCCCTTTTGTCCCCCTTTTCTTTCTCTTTTTTTAAATTCTTTTTACATTAGGTGCTGCAGGGAGCACTTCACATTTGCTGTATTTCCTCATCTTCCATTTCCTCTTTATTGTGTGTATTGATTTTGGCCACCACCGCTATCTCCTTTCCTCTACATCTTTCTATCCTCCCATCATTGATTGTTTCTCTTACATTCCACCTCCCTTTTTTTGGCCCCCAAATTGTCTGACGTTTTATTTCTAATACCTTTGTTCTGTTTTCTGTCTTATAGTCACTCTTTATATTATTGTCCTTTCTTTTCTCTTTCCCTCTCTTCTGAACACATTGGCCTTTTATTTTTTTTATTTTTATTTTTTATAAAGATTTATTTATTTTATTTAATTCCCCCCCCTCCCCTGGTTGTCTGTTCTCTGTGTCTATTTGCTGCGTCTTGTTTCTTTGTCCGCTTCTATTGTTGTCAGTGGCACAGGAAGTGTGGGCGGTGTCATTCCTGGGCAGGCTGCACTTTCCTTTGCGCTGGGCGGCTCTCCTTATGGGCGCAGTCCTTGCGCATGGGGCTCCCCTACGCGGGGGACACCCTATGTGGCACGGCATTCCTTGCGTGCATCAACACTGCACATGGGCCAGCTGCACACAGGTCAAGGAGGCCCGGGGTTTGAACCGCAGACTTCCCATGTGGTAGACGGACGCCCTAACCACTGCGCCAAGTCCGTTTCCCCACATTGGCCTTTTAATTCACACTATATTCCTCCCCATATTCAGTTTACTGTCTCATTATATGTACTCTACTTTTCTTACTGTTATAACTCTACATACCTTACATGATTCTAATATCCTTTCTCCTAGATCTCACATGGTTCCTCTGTTAATACTTACTATCAATACTACTATTATTCATTTTCTTTTCTTACTCCTTTTGCTTTCTCTGTTCCTAATATTTTCCTTCAAGTGAACTTAGCCAACCACAATAAAATAGAATAAGAAGAACAAAGTGACAAAGAGAAGACTTAACACATATGCAAAACAACTAATTAAACCCCAAACTAGACAAAGAAGCTAAGCAACTGATTAAATCCATCAAGATAAAATGATGACCAGACAGCAACAAAAAACTACAAACCAAACCAATAACCAGGGAAATATGCCCCAATCCAATGAACTAAAATCCAGGAAAAAATAAACAAAACCAAGAGCTGGTTCTTTGAGAAGATCAATAAAATTGACAAACCCTTAGTTGGACTAACAAAGAAAAAAGGAGAGAAGATGCAAATACACAAAATAAGAAATGAGAAAGGAGATATCACCACTGACCCCACAAAAATAAAGAACATCATAAGAGGATACTTGGAAAAAGTATATTCCAACAAGAAGGGCAATTTAGAGGAAATGGACAAATTCCTAGAAACACATAAGCAGACTACATTGATGAAAGAAGAAATTGACGATCTCAACAAATCAATCACAAGAGATACAATCAGTCATTAAAAACCTCCCAACTAAGAACAGCCCTGGACCAGATGGCTTCACAGGCTAATTCTACCAAATATCCCCAAAAGCACGAACACCAATCTTGCTTAAAGTCTTCCAAAAACTCGAAACACAAGGAACATTGCCTAACTCATTTTACGATGCCAACATTACTCTAGTACCAAAGCCAAAGATACCACAAGAAGGGAAAATTACAGACCAAACTCTAATGAACCTAGATGCAAAAATCCTCAACAAAATACTTGCTAAACGTATTCAACAACACATTAAGCAAATTATACACTATGACCAAGTGGGTTTCATTCCTGGTATGCAAGGATGGTTCAACATAAGAAAATCAATTAATGTAATACACCATATAAACAGATTGAAGGGAAAAAATCACATCATCATATCTGTAGATGCAGAAAAAGCATTTGACAAAATCCAGCACCCTTTCTTGATAAAAACATTGCAAAAGATTGGATGTGGACCATTGACTAGGGGTGCAGTGATACTCAGAGATGTACTTACCAGGTGCAATGGATGTGTCATGATGATGGGAGAGAGTGTTGCTGTGGGGGGAGTGGGGGGTGGGGGCGGTGGGGTTGAATGGGACCTGATATTTTTTGAATGTAATTTTTAAAAATAAATAAATAATTAAAAAAAAAAAAGAAGGAAACTTACTGAACACAATAAAAGGTATATAAGAAAAACCAACAGCTAACATCATTTACAATGGTGAAATCCTAAAATCTTTCCCTCTAAGGTCAGGAACAAGACAAGGATGCCCACTACCACCCCTACTATTTGACATAGTCTTAGAAGCACTTGCTCGAGCACTGAGGCAGGAACCAGACATAAAAGACCTCCAAATTGGAAAGGAAGAAGTCAAAATTTCACTATTTCCAGATGTTATGATCCTATACATAGAAAACCCTGAGAAGTCTATAACAAAGCTTGTAGAACTTATAAATGAGTTCAGTAAAGTTGCATGTTACAAGATCAATGCACAAAAATCAGTAGCATTTCTGTACACCAATAATGAGCAATCTGAGGAGGAAATCAGGAATCAAATACTATTCACAATAGAAAATTTAAAAATCAAATATGTAGGAATAAATATAAAGTTGTAAAAGACTTATACACAGAAAACTACACAACACAGTTCAAGGAAATCAAAGAAGACCTAAATAAATGGAAGAATACTCCCTGTTCATGGATAGGGAGACTAAATATTATTAAGATGTCTATCCTACCAAAACTGATATAGATTCAATGCAATCCCAATAAAAATCAACACAGCATTCTTTAAGGAACTAGAAAAACTATGAAATTTATTTGGAAAGGAAAGAGGTCCTGAATAGCCAAACACATATTGAAAAAGAAAAACAAAATTGGAGGAATCACACTACCTGACTTCAAAACATACTACAAAGTTACAGTAGTGAAAATGGCATGGTGTTGGCACAAGGATAGACACACTGGCCAATGGAACTGAATTGAGAGTTCTGATATAGATCCTCATATGTAGCCATATTGTATTTGACAAGGCCACCAAACCCTCTCAACTGGGAGAGAATGGCCTCTTCAACAAATGGTACCTGGAGAACTGGATATCCATATGTAAAAGAATGAAAGAAGATTCCCAACTCACACCTTATATAAAAATCAACTCAAGATGGATCAAAGACCTAAATATAAGACCCAAGACTGTAAAAACCTTGGAGAGCAATGTAGGGAAGCATCTACAGGACCTTGTAATAGGAAACGGCTTCATGAACTTCACACCAAAAGCACGAGCAGCAAAAGAACAAATAGATAAATGGGACTTCCTCAAAATTAAAGCCTTCTGCACCTCAAAGGAATTTGTCAAGAAAGTGAAAAGAGAGCCTACACAATGGGAGAAAATATTTGGTACCAATATATCTGATAGGAGACATAACTTTCATATATAAAGAACTCCTATATCTTGAAAATAAAAAGACAAACAGCCCATTAAAAAATGGGGAAAAGATTTGAACAGACACTTCTCTGAAGAAGATATACAAATAGCTAAAAAACACATGAAAAACTCAAAATGACTAGCTATTAGGGAAATGGAAATCAAAGACAACTGGGGGGGTGGGAAGGGGACAGAAATAAAAACAACAACAACAATGAGATACCATCTTAGTCCCATAAAATTGGCAGCTATCAAAAAATCAGAAGACTGCTATTGTTGGAGAGGATGTGGAGGAATGGGAACACTCACCCACTGCTGGTGGGAATGCAGAAGGATCCAGCCATTCTGGAGGACACTTTGGTGCTTTCTCGAAAAACAGATATAGATTTGCCATATGACCCAGCAATTCCACTGCTGGATAGATACTCAGAGGAACTGAAAATAAGGACACAAGCTGATATATGCACACCAATGTTCATAGCAGCACTATTCACTATTGTCAAAAGCTGGAATCAACCCAAATACCCATCAACAGAAGAATGGATAAATAAAATGTGGTATATACATACAATGGAATACTACTCAGCTATAAGAACGAGTACAGTACAAACACATGTGATAACATGGATGAATCTTGAGAACCTTATGCTGAGTGAAATAACCCAGGTATTGAAGGACAATACTACATGACCTCTCTGATATGAAATAAGGAAACCAAGCTGTCGCAGAGAGCTAGAGACTGGATGATAAACTTAAAGGAATTTGGGGGTAGAGGAAGGCTGCGAACTGACACCTCCATGGGTGAAATCTATGATAAGTCAGAGGTAAGTATTTGTACAGGGAAGGGATAAAATGTTGGCATAGGAATAACTTTGGGTGCAGCTTTGTGGGCTTTAGGGGGTCTAGGGATGGGAGGATGGGTCAGATGGCCCATTGGGGGGAGGTTGGGTGGGAACATTTGAACATAGGAAATTGTCAGGTATGTGGTTGAAATTATAATGTAGAGAAAACTCTTTAGAAAATATAATAAGGAAGGTTACCAGTTTAAGATGCTTAAGGGGTGCATCTGACACAGGGCAATCTTCTAGGGAGTGTGTGATTGTTCATTTTGTCATAGTGGGTTATATCATTGGGTGGAGAGCCATACAAGGAGAGTGAAGGATACCCATATCCTGGCGAGGACTGATGTTCTCAAACAGAGGGAATTGTATCTCTTGAGAGAATTGGTGGCTCCCAGTCAAGTATGTCAAGGCCTCAACATTGTTGCAAGTATCTCTGAATATGGTCCTTCAAGTAATGAAGATTGTCAAGGTGGACCCTGAGGGGTGGGGGGAAGAGGTATTGAATACATGGAATCAGTGTAATGTGGGGCAATGGAAGTGTTCCACAGATCATGCAATGATGGATATAGGACATGTTAAATTACACCAAAAATGTATAACAGTCTATAGGCTAAAATGTAAACCATAATGTAAAATGTAAGATAACTAAAAATTTAGAAAATTGTATAGTCTAAAATATAAACCAGGGAAATGGACTTGGTCCAGTGGTTAGGGTGTCCGTCTACCACATGGGAGATCCGCGGTTCAAACCCTGGGCCTCCTTGACCCGTGTGGAGCTGGCCCATGTGCAGTGCTGGCCCATGCGCAGTGCTGATGCACGCAAGGAATGCCATGCCACGCAGGGGAGCCCCACGCGCAAGGAGTGCACCCGTAAGGAGAGCTGCCCAGCGCGAAAGAAAGTGCAGCCTGCCCAGGAACGGCGCCGCCCACCGCCCACACTTCCCGTGCCGCTGACGACAACAGAAGTGGACAAAGAAAAAAGACGCAGCAAATAGACACAGAACAGACAACCGGGGGAGGGAGGGAATTAAATAAATAAATAAATAAATCTTTAAAATATATATATATATAAACCATAATGTAAACCCAAATGGAACCATGTTTGAAAGCTATTGTTTCTATAGCTGTACATCAGCTGCAGCAAATATAATATGAACATGTAAAAAGATCATTGCTGAGGAAGGGACAATGGGTTTGATGTTGGATATGTGGGAGTACCATATACTATATATGCAAATTACTATGACCTAAACCTTATGTGAAGACAAACTTAATAATTAGAAAAAAAAAAAGGATGTAGACACTGAGGAAGAAATAAATTGCCTTGCCCCTGTACACACAGGGCAACACCTATAACAGTGATGAAAGGAGAAAAGTAAAAAACAAAGCTTTTTCATTTTTTCATTTTTTGATATCCCAATTTATTTTCCCTTTATTCAATTTTTCTAATTACTATGTATTCTACATCTAACCTTTAAACCCATCACTATATTCCATTTTACTATTCATGGAACCTGGCAATATATTGGGCTTTCTTTTTGAAGAAGTTTGGGACTATAGAGAGGTTCAACTCTGGCAGGAGAGGAACACTTGTGTGGGGTGTTATTGGTGGGGGGCACATGGTTGGGAGGGAGTTCTCCAGGGCATGTATACAGGGTACATAGAAATGTTTGGATATTTTCATAGTGGTTTCAATTGGAAACGACAGCTGAGAGATGCTGAGTTCCTGGCCAGGAGAGCTCTATCACATTCCCCAATGGAACAGCAACAATCCCTCAAGTGCAATGGCAAAGACCAACAAAGCCGAACAGTCCAATGATGAGCCCTTGATATTGATGGCTCTGATTATGAGCCTGTGTGCCTAAAATATGAACTAGACGTAGAGCTGTGGGGTGCCTAAGAGTTACCTCCTGAGACCCTCCATGTTGCTCAAATGTGGCCACTCTCTAAGCCAAACTCAGCATGTAGATGCATTGCCTTCCCCCCAGCATGGGACGTGACTCCTGGGGATAAGCCTCCCTGGCACCGAGGGATTACTACCAAGCGCCAGCTGATGATGTAAGTAGAAAAAGACCTTGTACAAAGGGGTCAACTCAGACTGGCAGAATATCTCAGCCTACATGTAATATCAGGTGTTAAAAACTGCTCTTTGACTTTGGATAAAATGGGGAAATGGAAAGGACAAATGAGTTTATATGGCTATGAGTCTCCAAAAAACTCAGGAGGTCATCAGAGGGGTGATGCTTATGCATGCCTCAACAGGGTACCAGAGACAGCCAAGGTAGATGGAAACCCAGGTGCTGGTTCTCCTAAGGGCTGCAGAGACCCACAGGTTCTATGGTCATGGCAGATGGCTCTGGAGTTCGGGGCCATGTCAGTTGGCCCTACTTTGGAGTTTGTGTTCCTGAATGTGATGGAGTTGGACTCCGATATGAGCTTTCTACACATGCCTCTTCTGTTACTTTTACCAGACCTGTGGTTGGCATTTGAGTTGGTGTATACTCAGGAGACCTGAAACTCTGGCCTGTCCATGTGACCAGGCCCTGGGCCTCAGTAGACTTGTGGCTCCTACCCTCTGGTTTGTTGGACTTACCCTGGCCAGCTGACAAGGAAGTGAAGAGGGCCAACCATCACACCAGGGAGCCAAGAGTGCCTATAGCTGCCAGCAGGAGAATTGCATCCATCATCCATGTGGAATCTAAGCCCCCTCTTGATGTGGAGGGGGACTGGACATAACCATCCCAGGGTCCACAGGATGGAGGAATAGAGTATGGATTAGAATGGACTTACTGGTGTTCTGCTGGGAAACTATTGTGATTAGTAAGGGAAGAAATTGCAATATTGATGTGGAGAAAGTGGCCTCAGTAGCTGCTGATGGTAGGGAGATGGAAGAAAACATATAGTGTGAGGGCATTTTCAGGATTTGGAGTTGTCCTGGGTGGTGCTGCAGGGACAGATGGACGATGTATGTCCTGAGGTGGCCCACTGGGTGGACTTGGGGAGAGTGTGGACTACAATGTGGACCACTAGCCATGTGGTGCAGCAGTGTTCCAGAATGTATTCGCCAGATGCAGTAGATGTCCTGCTATGATGGAAGAGGTTGTTGATGTGGGAGGGGTGGGGTGGGTGGAGTGGGGGTATATGGGGACCTCATATCTTTTGAATATAACATTTAAAAGAAAATAAAGAAGAAGAAAAAATCAGGGCAAGGACTCACTAATGGGGCATAGATTTTCTCACTGGAGTTCAGGTAAAGAGAGCCCTCGAAGCGGTTTTTCTCCACACAATTTTCTGACCAGCCACCTGATGGCAAGTTCGGGGCACATTTCCACCAAGTGTTTTGTTCAGCCTTCTTGTGTTTTGGCCTGGCCAGAGCTGAGATTCAAAGCAGGATCTGCTGGCCGAATTCACTAAAGAGAAGCCCCCATGACTTCATGACTTCCCTTTGCTTTTCCTTGTAACAGCTGACAGGAGAAAGATATATGTTCCTTTCTTATTTGGAGGCAGTGACCCAAAATATGTATCCAGACTTCATATCTTGGATGTGGGAGTGGGGAACCCTTCACAGCCATGGTATTTTTTGTGTGTTTTTAAAAATTTATTGAAATATATCACTCATACATAAACATACATAAACAATAAGTGTATAATAGTTGTGAACTTACAAAACAAACATAGATAACATCAAACAAACATATATAATTTCGCACCCTACCACCAATAACTTGCATTGTTTTTAAACCTTTTTAATTAATAATTAAAGAGTATTGTCAAAATACTACTACTAAACAAAGTATTTTTCCCCTAACCAATCCTATTATTATTATCTTTATATCATTTATACACAAACATACATAAACAATTAAATGCATAGTAAAAGTTGTGAACTTACAAAGCAAAAATGCATAACACATACAGGGGTCCCATACATCAACCCTCCACCAACACCTTGCATTGTCATGAGACATACGTTACAAATTATAAAAGAATATTGTCAAAATCTTACTACTGATCATAGTCCTTATCTTACATTTGGTGTGTTTTTCCCCCAATCAACCCTGTTATTATTTTTTAAATATATTTTTTAATGACAGAAGTTATAAACTTATAAAACAATCACGCACATGTGCAGAATTCCCAAACAACACCCCTCTATCAACATACCACAATGTGGTGTGCCATTTGCTACAGATAAAATAATATCATCAGATTGTTACCATGTCCATAGTGCACATTTGGCTCACATTCTCCATATCAGTATCAACACAGTACATCTTTCACATAGATGCAAGTGTATTATATTATTACTACTAACCACAGTCCATAGGTCACTCCAGCTTTATTTTCCCCATGCTTTTCCACATTCCCCACACCCTGCAGTAGTGATATACATTTGTTCTAGCTAACAAAGGACACTCTTGCATCTGTACCATCAACCACAATTCTCAGCCATCTCTTGGTTTACTGTGCTATCCAATTCCTAGATTATTCTCTAGCATTCTGTCGAATGGCATTTACATAACTAGACTACCATTTTCAGTCTTATCCCCATTTATAAACTAGCTGTTGCTGTGTGTTACCATCCACTCTATACATTTCCATACCTTTACATTAAAGCCGAAACTTCTACATACATTAAACATCAATAGTCCACTCAGTCCTTCTCTTATCTCCTTTAAGAGTCCACCACCTACCACCAGGTCTTGAAGATATTTTTGTACAATTTCTTCTAGAAGTTTTATAGTTATTTTTCAGATAAGGTGTTAAATAGGGGTCCTCTTTCCTTTCACCTATGGATGTCCAATTCTTTCAGGACCATTTGTTGAATGGATTGTTCTGCCCGAGCTGTGTGAGTTTGACAGGCTAGTCAAAAATCAATTGACCATATCTGTGAGGGTCTGTTTCTGAACCATAAATTTGGTTCCATTGGTCTATTGTGTCTGTCTTTAGGCTAGTAACATGCTGTTTTTACCACTATAGGTAGGTATTATGATTTAAAGTCTGGAGATGAGGATTCACTTTTCCTTTTCTATGATGTTTCTGGCTCTTTAGGACTCCTTACCCTTCCAAATAAGTTTAATGATTGTGTTTTCAATTTTTTCCTTTATGCTGGTGGAATTTTTATCAGGATTGCATTAAATCTATATATCAATTTGAGAACTGACATCTTGATATTTAGTCTTCCAATCCATGAGCATGGAATGTTCTTCCAGTTATTTAGGGCTTTTTAAAATTTGTTTTAATATTGAGTTGCAGTTTTCTGAATACAAGTGCTTTACATCATTGGTTAAGTTTATTCCTATTTGAGTTTTATCTGTCATATTTTATTTTCACCATTCTTTTGACAATTTTAGTTACTTTTATTGATATAATCTTCATTTCTAGACTCTTCCAGGTCCCTCTCTCCTGCCTTTTCTATTCAGGCTCTCACACACCCTTTAGTATTTGCCGAAAATCTGGTCTCTTGCTTAGAAATTCTCTCAGTTTCTGTTTATCTGTGAATATTATAATTTCACCCTCATTTATGAAAGACAGTCTTGCTGGATATAAGATTCTTGGCTGGAAATTTTTGTCTTGTAGTATCTTAAATATAGCAGACCACTGTCATCTTGCCTCTATGGTTTCTGGTAAGAAATCAGCACTTAATCTTATTGGATATCCCTTATATGTTATACATTGCTTTTCTCTTGCTGCTCTCAGAATATTCTCTTTGACTTTGGCCTTTTGCATTCTGATAAGCATGTCTTGGAGTTGGTCTATTTGGATTTTTTCGGATGGAAGTACATTGTGCTTCTTGGACATGGATATCTATGTCCTTCAATAGGGTTTGGAAATTTTCTACCATTATTTCTTCAAATATTCCTTCTGCCCCTTTTCCCTTCTCTTCTCCTTCTGGGACACCCATGACATGTATGTTTGTATGCCTTTTGCTGTTATTTAGTTTCCTGAGACTGTTCAATTTTTTCCATTCTTTTCTTCATCTGGTCTTTTGTATGTTCACTTTCAGAGGCCATTTCTTCAAGCTCACCAATCCTTTCTTTTGCCTCCTCAACTCTACTATTATGATTCCAATATTTTTAAAATTTCATTTATTGCATCTTTCACTTCCATATGATCTGCTATTTTTCTATGTATGCTTTCAAATTCTTCTTTGTGCTCATCCAATGTCTTCTTAATATCCTTAATGTCTTTAGCCATCTCATTGAATTTGTTAAGGAAATTTGTTTGAACATCTATCGTTATTTGTCTCAACTCCTTTATGTCATCTGGAGGCTTATTTTATTATTTTAACTGTTTCTTACTGTGGATTGTCATTTTTTGTCGGTGTCTTCGCATCTGGCTTACTAGAGCATTTATTCTGGGTACAGTTTTTCTCTTTAGTTTAGGGCTTCCTATCCTTTCTCCCTTGCTGGTTGTGCAGTAGGAGCCAGGCATGTAGTTGGTGCTGTAAGCTATGGAGGCTCAAACTTCCCTAATTGTGCTAGGGAACAATGAAGCTTCTTCCAACTTTCTCCTTTGCCATGAATAGGGACAGAGTCACAGCTATGTAGAATAATCCAAGTGTAGGCCTAGACTGTAGTTGCCCAGAGAGACTGATGAAGCTTCACATCCCTTTCTCCCCTGCCTGGGGCGGGGATGGAGCTGCAGGTGTGGGCATCAATCTAAGCAGTGCAGATCCAGGAAGACTTCTGATTTTCTGTCTATTTCAGCCAAAGTTACCTGCAGGTACCTGTGTAGGCTGGTGCAGGGCCCCTCAGGCTCCTCCCTGTCAGAGGTCAGGCTGAAGCCTAGGCTAGGGCTGCAGGCTGATCTGCATGAAAGAAACTGGTTCCTGCTGACACTGAGAGTTTCAGTCAGTGTGGCTTTCCCTCAGGCTGGCTGAGGGCAGAGTATGAATGGTGGCTATTGGCCTCTTTCTGACTTGGGCTTATTCACACCCCAGCTGTTCCCAGGGTTATATCTTAGCCAGCCAAGTCTACCAATCAGTAGCTGAAAGCGGCAGCCAACCATCTCCTCCTCCCCTGTTTCTGGGAAATGGAGCTTCCAATCAATTCCCATTATAGAACAGCTCCTAGAGCAGCTTGTGCCACCAGAAAGGATGATCACTGGTCTCCATGGCTTGGCTGGTAAATTCCCAGAGGCTGATGCAGGTTCCCACAGCTTCCTCCCTGCTGGAGGTGGCACTGAGGCCTAGGCTAGAGCTGCAATCTGACCTGGATGGAAAGAAACCAGTCCCCACGAGCACTGGGATTTTCAATCTGCTCCACTTCCCCTCGTGCCAGGCGTGGAGTTATAATCGTGGCTCCTGGCCTCTTTCTGACTTGGACAGGTTGAAACTTTAGCTGTTCTCAGATTTATACTGTAGCCCACTGAATGTACTCATCAGTAGCTGAAATTGGTGCCCAACTGTCTCTTCCTCCCTCGTTTTGGGGAAGTGGAGCTTTCAATTCCAGCTGCAGAACAGCTCCCAAGGCAGCTTTTGCCTCCAGTGGAGGATGGGCACCAGCCTCCGTGGTGTGTAGCGCAATACTTACAAGTCTTCTCTGCAGATGGGCAATCTTCCTCTTCCACTTCTTCAAGGATGTTGCAGGATGCTCTTCTGGTCTCCTGGAGCCCCTGAACAGGTGCTTCAGCTAGCTCCAGACAGCTTTGGGTGTTTGCTAACTGCCCTGTAGCAGGAGTTGACTCTAGGAGTCCCTTACTCTGCCTCCATTGTTGCAAATATCTATGAATCTTGCCCTATAAGCAGTGAAGCTTAGTTGGCACTGTGGGCCCCAAGGGTAGGGGGATAGAGGAAGAGAATTAATGTATGAGAGGGTAACTAGGGGCAATGGAAGTGTTCTGCATGATCCTACAATGGTGGATATAGGCCATGTTAAATTACACCAAAGACTTACAAAACTGTATAGTCTAAAATGTATATGATAACATAAACCATAATGAAAACAAAAATTTATAAAAGTGTACAGTCCAAAATAGATACCATAATGTAAACCATAATGGAACCATGGTTGGTAGCCATGTTTCAATATCTGTACATCCGATGTAATATATGTAACATCCACATGTAAAAAAAAAATCAGTGCTGGGGAAGGAGGCAAAGGGTATGATGTTGAGTATATGGGAGTCCCCTACGTCCTATATGTGACTTGACTTCGACTAAAACTTTTTTGAAGACATAAAAAAAAATTTTTTTTAAAAGGATGTAAACTCTGGGGAAGAAATGGAATAGACTGCCTTGCCACTATACATACAAGGCAACACCTATTACAGTGATAAAAGGTAAAACATAAAAAAAATTCATATTTTTCATTTTTAATACTCCAATATATTTTTTGCTTTTTGTTTTTCTATATTATTATGTATTCTATTCCTAATCGTTAAACCTGTCATTACTATTTCATTTTCCTACTAATTGAATTTGGCAATATATTAAGCTTCATTTTTTAAGAAGTTTTGGATCACAGAGGGTTCAACTATGGCAGGAAAGGAATACTGGGGTGGGATGTAATGGATGGAGGATGCATGGGTGAGAGGGAGTTCACCAGGGCATGCATGTAGAGTATATAGGTATTTTTGGGTGTTTGTTGGGTATTGTCATTGGATAGAGGTATACACGATAAGTGAGGGAGTGTTGAGTTCCCATCCTGGGGAGCTCTGTTGCATTCCCCAAAGGAACAGCAACAGTCCCCCATGTGTAAAGGCAAGACCAGAAGGATGATCCAAAGATGGGTCCTTGGTACTGATGACTATGCTTATGAGTGTGTGTGCCTGAAATTTCAACTAGGCCTAGAGCTGCAAGGTGCCTAAGAGTTACCTCCTGAGAGCCTCCATGTCACTCAAATGTGGCCATTCTCTAAGCCAAACTCAGCATGTAAATACATCACTTTCCCCCCAGCGTGGGACATGACTCCCAGGGATGAGCCTCCCTGGTGCCGAGGGATAACTACCAAGCACCAGCTGATGATGGAACTAGAAAAAGACCTGGAAGAAAAGGGGAAAGTAGTAGAGACAAATGAGTGTATATGGCTAAGAGACTTCACAATGAGTCTGGAGGTCATCTGAGCGGTCTTGCTTACACACGTCTCAGCAGGAAACCAGAGACAGCCAAAGTAGATACAACCACAGGTAGCAGTGCTCCAGAGGACTACAGAGACACCCAGGTCCTAGAGTCATGGCAGATCACTCTGGAGTTCAGTGCCTTGCCAGTGGGCCCCATTTTGGAATTTGTGCTCCTGAGTGTGATGGAGTTGGACTCAGATGTGACCTCTCTCCCATGCCTCCTCTGTCACTTTTACTGAACCTGTGGTTGGTACTGGGGTTGGTGTATGCTCAGGAGACTTGAATTTCTGGACTGTCCATGTGCCAGCTGCATCCTGAACCTCAGCAGGTTTGCAGCACCTACTTTCTGGTTTGTTAGATTTACCCAGGTCAGCTAATAGGTGAGGATGGTCAACTCCTACACCAGGGAACCAAGAGAGTCTACAACTGCACATAGGAGAATCAAATCCATCAGCCACGTGGGATCTAAGCCCCCTCTTGATTTAGAGTGGAGTGAACATCACCATTCTAGGGTCCTCAGGATGGAGGAATAAAATATGGATTAGAGTGGATTTACTGGTATTTTACTATAGAATTACTGTAACTAACAATGGAAGAAATTGTTTCATTGATATGGAGACAGTGGCCACAGGAGTTTCTGAAGGCAGGGAGAGGAAAGAAGAGGGGTGATGTAGGGACATTTTCAGGACTTGGAATTGTCCTAAATGATATTGTAGGGACAGATGCAGGACACTATATATCCTGCCATAACCCATTGAATGGACTAGGGGAGCATGTAAATGACAATGTAAACTATAATCCATACTGAGTAGCAGTGTTCCAAAATGTATTCATCAAAAGCAATATGCCACACTGATGAAAGAGGTTGTTGATGTGGAAGGAGTGGGGGGTTGGGTGGGTAGTACAGTACATAGGTACCTCATATTTTTTAATGTAAGATTTTGTGTGATCCATATATCTTTAAAAAAAAGACAATAAAGTATTTTAAAAATTAAGTCGGTGACTTCTATACAACACTCTCATCCATAGATAGACTATCTAGACAGAGAATCAATAAGGAACCAAAGAACTTGAATACTATCATAAATGAATTAGACATATACAGATTATTGGACCCCAAAACAGTGGGATGTACATTCTTCTCAAGTGCGAATGCATCAATTTCCAAGACAGATCACATGTTGGGTCACAAACGAAGTTTAAATAAATTAAAAGGATGGAAATTATGGAAAGTGACAGGACGAGGCCCCAGCTCTAGCCCCCATAACAGCCACAACTTGCAGAAACTGCAAGTATATCATTAACCTATCCCATTGCAGGAGGGTGACCAACCATTTACTCAGAAGGAACCACATCTTGTGACACAGAACAGTCCCCCATCCTGAACCTGCATATCCACATACAGTTCATTTCCTCACCAGGATAGACAAAGAAGCCACATGACCCCACCAACCACCACTGCAACCCTAGAATTCAATGCCCCTAGCCCACCACCCCCTAGCCATCCCTATAGGCCCTTGGGACTTACCTAAGCCCAAACCCTTTCCCATTAAGCATGTTCCCACCTATAGATGTACTGTATAAACTCACAACTGCCTTTGTCAGGGGTGGGCTGAAGTTTCTATCTTCAGTTCCCCTTCCTGTTGGATTTTCTCAATAAATCCTTGCCTACAATTGCTGGTCTCCAAATCTCAATTGTCTCCATCTAACATTTGATGCCGGAAACCCAGGATCCAGGAAGAGGAGACCCCTATCATCATACCTTGCAATGCTGGGAAGCAGTGAGCAGTGGCAGCTCACTTGGGCTTACTCCCAGATCCTGGCTGGTGAGTTTATTGCCTGATCTTGGAACAAGGAAGTAATGGGCAGTGGAAACTTGCCTGGGCTTACTCCTTGATCCTGATCATGCAACTATGGGTCCTTTTCACCCTCTCCCAGAACTCTCCAGAGCAAACCCCGGAAACACTTGGGATTACAGGAAAAGATCCAGAACCTTGAGGCAGTTAGGGGAGTCTGAAGGCTTTGGTTGGAAGGAGGGTGGCAGGGTTAAGAAATGAGCATTGTTGTAGGAAGATGCCAGGATTTTGTGATACAGTAGCATGGAGAGTTTGTAATCGAGGAGACGAGATGGAGGCTGTACCCTGCTGTATGAGAAGGGGAGAAAGGAAATGAGAGGAAAAAACATCAGGATGCAAAGTAGGAGTTAATTTAAAGCTTTCCTATATGAAGAGGGTTGCAGCGGCAAGGGTTTTAAGACAAACAGACCAACCCAGAATGACAGAGTCTGTTTTGAGAAGTAAGCAATGATGTGTTCATCTCATCCTTGTGGTTGTTTTAGGAGTCCTACTGCATAGCCCTGCTGGGTATCTTCATCTTTAAAAGCTATACTAATACCCCTAATAACCCCACTAATAATTATTTTTCTCCTTCTCATGTGTGGCCCTTGTCTCCTACAGCTCCTCTCCCAATTCACCCACGAATTGTTCAAACAACCACCCAAGAATATGTAAATGGGGCCTTCCTGTTACGAAAACAACAATCAATAACCACCTCAAAATGCAAAACCCCACCAGCTGGGCTGCACAAGAAGGAAACCTACTTCACCCCCTAACAGCAGGAAGCAGCCAGAACAAGTTGACACCCCCTTCCCTCCACCTTTCATGTGTGAGCCTGGCTGTTCACTCTAAGACCTACTTTATTTGTTATTATTATAATCAAAACCTGGGAATGAAAGGACTAGGCTCCATCCCTAGTCTCCATAACAGTCATAACTTGCAGAAGCTGCAAGGACTAGGCTCCATCCCTAGTCTCCATAACAATCATAATTTGCAGAAGCTGCAAGTTTACTATTAAACCTACCCCATTGTGGAAGGGCAACCAACTGTTTACTCAGAAGGAGCCACATCCCACGACATAGAACAGCCCCCCATCCTGAGCCTACATGTCCAGATACAGTTCATTTCCTCACAAGGATAGACAAAGAAGCCACATGACCCCACCAATCACTACAGTACCCCTAGAATTCACTGCCCCTAACCCACCACCCCCTAGCCATTCCTATAGGCCCTTGGGTCTTACCTAAGCCCAAACCCACTCCCAATAACTAAGCATGTTCCTGCCTATAGATATACTGTATAAATTTACAGCAGCCTTTGCCAGGGGTGAGCTGAAGTTTCTATCTTCAGTCCCCTTCCTGTTGGATTTTCTCAATAAATCCTTGTCTGCAATTGTTTGTCTCTGTATCTCCATTGTCTCACACCACATCTAACAGAAAACACTTTCTCTGATCATATTGTAATGAAGCTGGAAATCAATAACAGTCAAAGAACAGGAAAATTCACAAATATATTGAGGTCAAACAACACATTCTTAATCAGTGGTCAAAGAAGAAATTGCAAGAGTATGCAATAAATATCTTAAGACAATGGAAAACAGGAACATAACATGTTAACATGCTTATAATGCCTATATCAAAAAAGAAGAAAGTTAAAATCAAAGACCTAACTGCATATATGGAGGAACCAGAAAAATGACAGCAAACTAATCCCAAAGCAAAGAGAGGGAAATACATAACAAAGATTACAGCAAAATAAATGAGATTGAGAGTAAAAAAAAAAAACAAAACCAAAAAACAATAGAGAAAATCAACAAAACAAAAAGTTAGTTCTTCAAGATCAATAGAACTAAAAAAGCCTTAGCTAGACAGATGAAAAAAAGAGAGATGATGAAACTAAATAAAAACAGAAATAAGAGTGGGGGACATTACTACTGATCCCACAGAAAGAAAAAGGATCATAAAAAGATACTATTGACACTTGTAAATTAAGACATTTGACAACTATGATGAAATGGACAAATTTTTAGGGACATATGAATGACCTGCACTGATCCAGAAGTAACAGAATACCTCAACAGACCAATTACCAGTAAAGAGATTGATTTAGTCATCAAAAGCTTCCCCTAAAGAAAAGCCCAGAATCAGACTGCTTCACTGGTGAATTTTACCAAGTATTCCAAGAAAAATTAATACTACTCCTGCTCAAACACTTCCAAAAAAATCAATCAGGAGGGAAGACTATTTTATTTTATTGAGTCATCACCCTAATCAATTACCAAAGCCAGATACAGATATTAAAAGAAAAGAAAATTACTAACTTTTCTATTGAGTATTGATGGAAACTCCTCAATAATATATTTGCAAAACAAGTCCAACAGCACCTTGTACACCATGATCAAGTGATTTTTATCCCAGGTAAGCAAGGATGGTTCAACATAGGAAAATCAATTACAGTTATAAACCACATTAACAAATCAAAGCAGAGAAAAAACATAATAATCTTGGTTGGTATGGAAAAGTCATTTTACAAAACCCAGCATCATAACCTGATAAAAAACACTTTAAAGGATAGGAATAGATGGAAATGTCCATAACATGACAAGGTGCATATATGAAAAACTCAGTGCCAACATCATACTCAATGGTGAAAATCTGAAAGCTTTCCCTCAAAGGGTTGGAACAAAACTAGGATGCCCACTGTCACTTCTGTTATTCAACATTGTGCTAGGTGGCCTAGACAGAACAGTTAGGCAAAAAAAGAAATAAAAGGCAGACAAATTGGAAAAGAAACAAAATTTTCAGTATTTGAAGATGGCATGGTCTTATAAATAGAAGTCCTTAAAAGCCACAACCAAGTTTCCAGCACTAAATAATGAGTTAAGGAAAGTGGCAGGATACGAGATCAACACACAAAAATCAGTAGTGTTTCTGTACACTAGTAATGAGCAGTCTAAGGGAAAAAAAAATCAAGAAAAAAATCCGTTTACAACAGCAACTACAATAATCAAATACATAGGGATAAATTTAACCAAGGATATAGAGGACCCATTTCAGAAAACTACAAAACTTTACTAAAAGATATCAAAAAAGAACTAAATAAATGCAAGGGTATTCCATGCTCATGGATTGGAAGACTAAATATCATTAAGATGTCAATTATTCCCAAATTGATTTTCAGATTCAATGCAATCTCATTCAAAATTTCAACAGCTTACTTTGCAGAAAAGGAAAATACAACTGCAAATTTATTTGGAAAGGTAAGGTGCCCAGAACTGGCAAAAACATCTTGGAAAAGGAAAAATGAAATTGTAGGACTCACACATCTTCACCTTAAAGTATTTTAGAAAGCTACAGTGGTCAAAAGGGCTTACTACTGTCCAGAGGATAGACATATTGACCAAATGAATTGAATTGAGAGTTCAGAAACAGACCCTCACATCTATGCTCAATTGTTCTTTGATGAGGCTTCAACATCCAATCAACTTGAACAGAACAGTTACTTCTGTATCATTCAGAATGCCCAGATGGCATTGGGTCAACTTGATATCCTTATCCAAAATAATGAATGAGGTTCCCTATCACACACCTTAAATAAAAATTAACTCAAATGGATTAAAGATGTAAATATAAAATCCAGGACCATAAAACTCCAAGTAGAAACTATGGGGAAGTTTCTTCAAGATTTTGTGGTAGGCGGTGGATTCTTATACTTTATACCCAAAACATGAGGAATGAGAGAAAAAATAAACGAGACTTCCTCAAAATTGAATACTTTTGTACTTTAAAGGACATGTCAAGAAGGTGAAAAGGTATCATACACAATGCAAAAAATATATGGACAACCCCAAAAAGGGTTTAATGTCCAGAATCTATGAAGAAATTCTACAATGCAACAATATAAAAGTAAACCAATCAAGAAATGGGCAAAGGACTTGAATAGACATTTTTCTAGAGAGGAAATACAAATGGCTAAAAAGCACATGAACAGATGCTCATAACATCATTAGATATAAAGGAAATGTAAATAAAAACCACACTGAGGTATATATTCACACCTACTTGACTGGTCACTATTTAATAAAGCAAAAAATTATAACTAATGGAAAGAATCTGGTTAAATAGGAACACTTATTTTGCTGGTTGGAATGGTATAGAACCTGTGGAAAACAGTTTGTCGGTTTCTCAGGAAGCTAATTATAAAACTTCTGAATGATACAGCAGTCCTACCATTAGGTAAATACTCAGAAGAACTGAAGGCTGGGATGCAAACAGACATTTTCACACCAATGGTCATAGCAGCATTATTCAGAATTGCCAAATGTTGGTAACAACCTAGATGTCCATCAATTGATGAATGTTAAATTAAGCAAAATGTGATAGATATATATGATGCAATATTATTCAGCTGTAAGATGGAATGAAGTCCTGATGCATGAAACATGCATAAACTTGAGGACATTATTTTGAGTGCTATAAACCATACACAAAAGGACAGAGGACAAATATTGTATGGTCTCACTAATATGAACTAAGTATAATAAGCAAACACATAGACTTAAAATCTAGGTTACTAATAGGATGAGGGCAGAGAATGGTGCATTGATACTTAATTTGTACAGAGTTTTGAATTAGGTTGATTGTAAATGTTTGGAAATTGATACAGGTGAGGGTAGCACATTATTGTGACTATAATTAACAACTGAATTGTATGTGAATATAGTTGAAAGAGGATGCTTAGGGATATGTATGCCAATAAAGAGAAGCCACAGGATAAAATATGGTACTTTATAACCCTGTTGTGGTTAATAAAAAAGAATGTTCTTTCATGAACTATAACAAATGTATGCCACTATTACAAGTTGTTAATAATTGAGTGGTATATGAGAAAAATAAACCCAATGCAAACTATGGACTATAGTTAACAGTGATGTTTTAATATTCTTTCATCAATTTTAATGAAGATGCTACACCAATGCTAAGTGGAAATCAATAGGGGTGTGTGGGGCTTTTCTTTTTGAAGTAATGAAAATGTTAAATTTATTGTGGTGATGAATGCACAACTCTGAAATTATACTGAGAGCCATTGATTGTATACTTTGGACAATCATATGGAAGGAAATATATCTTGATAAAACTTTAAAAAAAAAGAAGGAACAAGACTAAACATACTATTGTTCACTATACATGTAAATGAGTTAATTTCCTTTATTAAAACAACAGCAACAAGACTAAACATACTATTGTTCACTATACATGTAAATGAGTTAATTTCCTTTATTAAAACAACAGCAACAATAAAAAGACACAGTGAATGTAGGAAAAAGAAAACATTTTCTTATTTACAAGAGAAATAAAATGAACTATGGAAAACAAATCTCTAATGAAGCAGCTCTGCATAGATAAATTTGAATATTTCAAATGAATAACATACTACACTGAAGAAACAAAAGAACTAGTCCACATAACTTCTGAATCCAGAACTTTGACCTCAAGTTCAAACATAAAAAGAACTGAAAACAACTTCTGAACTTTATGTAATAGGCTTTCTTTTCATAGAGGTATAGATTAGCAAGTCTAAAACTATGTGTATTGAAGAATTGAGTAAAAATACATGTTGAGGCTGTTGTCTTAGACAAACAGTGGATCAAGGAGGAAAACACAAAAGAAATAACTACCTTGAAACAAATGAAAAAAACACAGCATACCAAAACTTATGGGACACAGCAAAAGCCATACTGAGAGGGAAATTCATAGCCATAAATGCATATATCAACAAGGAAGAAAGAGTTAAAATCAAAGACCAAAGTGCACACCTGGAGGAATTAGAAAAAGAACAAGAAACTAACCCCAAAGGAATTAGAAAGAAGGAAATAACAAAGAATAGAGCAGAACTAAATAAAAAAGAAAATAATGAAGCAATGGAAAAAAATAAACAATACCAAAAGTTGGATTTTCAAGAAGATCAATAAAATTGACAACCCCCCAGCCACATTAACCAAGGAAAAAAGGGAGAAGATATACAAATATACAAAATAAGAAATGAGGAAGGGGATATCATCATTGACTCCACAGAAATAAAGAGTATCAGAAGAGGGTATTGTGAAAAATGATATGCCAACAAAGTGGCATTTGACAAAATACAGCACACTTTCTTGATAAAAACACTGCAAAAGATAGGAATAGAAGGAAACTTTCTGAGCATGATTAAGGGGATATATGAAAAACCACAGCAAACATCATATACAATAGTGAAATCCTAAAAACTTTTCCTCTAAGATTGGGAACTAGACAAGGATACCCACTATTATCGCTCATATTTAACATTGTACTAAAAGTACTTGCTCGAGCACTTAGGCAAGAAAAAGATATAAAAGGCATTAAAATTAGGAAGGAAAGTAGTAAAACCTCCACTGTTTACAGAAGACATTGTAAATCCTCACAGGGCCCACTGGATGGAATGGAGGAGAGTATGGGCCATGATGTGAACCATTGTCTATGAGGTGCAGAGGTGCCCAAAGATGTACTTACCAAATCCAATGGATGTGTCATGATGATGGGAACGAGTGTTGTAGGGGGGGGGGGAGAGGGGGGGAGGGGGGGTGGGGTTGAATGGGACCTCACATATATATTTTTAATGTAATATTATTACAAAGTCAATAAAAAAAAAAAAGAAGACATGATCCTATACATAGAGCCCTGAGATACCTAAAAGAAAGCTTCTAGAGCTTATAAATGAGTTCAGTAAAGTCACAGGTTTTAAGATCAATGTGCAAAATTCAGTAGCATTTCTTTATACCTATAATGAACAATCTGAGGATGACTTCAGGAAAAAAATACTATTTATAATAGCAAATAAAAGAATCAAATACATAGGAATAAATTTAACTGAAGGTGTAAATGACTTATATGCAGAAAACTACACAACACTGTTAAAGGAAATCAAAGAAGACTTAAATAAATGGAAGAATATTCCCTGTTCATAGATAGGAAGACTAGACATCATTAAGATATCTATCTGACCCAAACTGATATGATTTAACACAATCCCAATAAAAATCAACACAGCATTTTTTACTGAATTGGAAAAACTACGAAATTTATTTGGAAGGACAAGAGGCCCCAAATAGCCAAAGACATACTGAAAAAGAAAAATGATATCAGAGGAATCACTCTACCTATCTTTAAAACATACTACAAAGCTATACTGGTCAAAACTGCATGGTATTGGCACGAGGACAGACATACTGCACAATGAAACCAAACTGAGAGTTCTGATACAGATCCATGTATATTCAGTCATCTAATATTCAACAAGGCCACTAAGCCCACTCAACTGGGAGAGAATGGCCTCTTCAACAAATGGTGCTTGGAGAACTGGATATCCATATCCAAAAGAATGAGAGAAGAACACCATCTCACATCTTATACAAAAATTAAGTAAAAATGGATCAAAGATCTAAATATAAGGCCCAAGACCATAAAGACCTTGGAAGATAATGTACAGAAACATCTACAGGTGCTTATAATAGGAAATGTTTTCATGAACTTCACACCCAAAGCACAAGCAGTGAAAGAAAAAACAGATGAATTGGACTTCCTCAAAATTAAAGCCTTTCACACCTCAAAGGAGTTTATTGAGAAAGTGAAAAGACAGCCTACCCAATGGGAGAAAATATTTGTTAACCATATATCTGATAGGAATCTATTATTTATCATATATAAAGAAATCCTATACCACAAAAATAAAGAGACAAACAACCCATTAAAAAGGGGGGCAAGTGATTTGAATAGATACTTCTCCAAAGAAGAAATATTTGTATTGTGGAAGACAGTTTAGCAGTTCCTCAAAAAACTAACTTTAGATATGCCATATGATCCAGCAATTCCACTGTTGGGTATATACCCAGAAGAATTGAAAATAATAACACAAACAGATATATGTACACCAGTATTCATAGTGACATAATCCACTATTGCCAAAAGTTGGAATCACCATCACCACAAGAATCAATAAACAAAATGTGTATATACACATAATGGAATATTACTCAGTTGAAAGAAGGAATACAGTACCAATACACAGAGTAACATGGATGAACCTTGAGGACCTTATGGTGTGTGAAGCAAGCTAGGCATTGAAGGACAAATATTACATGACCTCACTGATATAAATTAAGCAAACTGAGTAGACTCACTGAGCTGGAGTCTGGAAGATAGGTTTACAGGAAGTAGAAAGGAAGAAGAACATTGTGAGCCAACACCCATACATGTGAAATCTATGACAAGGTGAAAGTGTGTAGTTGTGAAGGGAAGGGACATGACAAGGGTATTGGGTTAGGTGGTACAGGTTTGACTGGAGGCAAGGGTAGGGAGCCTGGGTTGGATGGTCCAAGGAACTCAGGGAAGGGTTGAGGGAGGGAACATGTGAAGACTGGGGATTGGTGGGTATGTGATTGAAATTACAACATTGGCAATGTACCTTTAGAAATACAACAAGGAAGGTTTACTGGTTTAGGGTGTGGGATGGTGGGCATTTGAGCCAGGGCACACCTGGGACAGGCCTATAGGGAGCATGTGAGTGATCATTTTGGCATAGTGTGTTGCATCACTGTATAGAGACTCACATAATGAGTGGCAAATAATTGGACTCCCATCCTAGGGAGGCCAGCTATGTTCTCGAACAGACAGACAAGTCACTTGAGAGCATTGGCAGATCCTAATAGGGAAGGACAGACTAGTGTGTCAAGCCCTCAGGTAAGACGCAAGTAATTATGACTCTTGCCCTTCAAGGAGTGAAGCCTGGTAGTCGTCATGGGCACAAAGGGGAGGGGGAGAGAGGAATAAAATAGACGGGACACGGAGGTGATGGAAGTGTTCTGCATGATCTTCCAATGATGGATACAGGCCACTTTAAATTTTATTAGATTTTATGAGAGTATATGGTACAAAATGTAAACCATAATGTGAATCACTGATGATTGTTAGTCGCTAGACTTCAATATTTGTGCATCAATTGTAACAAATGCACACTTAAAATGTTATTGTTGGGGGAAAGATGAAAGGGGAAAGGGGGAAGGATGTTGGGGATATGGGAATCCCCTGTATTCTGTATGTAACTCTACTGTGACCTAAAGCTTCTTTGGAGAAAAAATGAAAAAAAAAAAAAAAGACACTGTGGAAATAAATGAAAGAAAATCTCAATGCACATACAGGACAACAGTCTTACAGTGAAGAAAGGCAAAATGGCAAAAAAAAAAGTTTTTTTCCTTTTTAAATATTTTTTCATTATTTTTAATATCCCAATTTTTAAAAATGTTTTACTTTTTATTAACTTTTTCTGTATTTTGCTTCTTAAATATAAAACTATCATTATTATTTCATTTTCTTATTAAGTGTATGTGGCTACTTTATTGGCTTCATTTTTGAAGAGGTTTTAGATCACAGAAGGATACAACTGTGGCAGGGAGGATGATTGGTGTGGGATGTCAGTAAGGGGGGATACATGGGAGAAAGTTCACCTGGGTATACATATAAGGCATATAAATGTGTTCGAAAGTTCATGGGGCATTGTCACAGTGGGTGCGGATTCACAAAATAAAGAAAAGAATAAAATTGCCATCTAGGGGAAGTGGATGTGGCTCAAGGAATTGAGCTCTGGTTTACCATATGGAGAACTTCAGTTTGATCCCTGGGACCTCCTGGTAAAAAAAAAAAAGTCATCCTAGACCTGAACGGAGAGGCACAGGCCTCTGTGAGGCAAAGAGATGCACCAAAAAGACGATGACACAACCAGATAGACCAAAAAAAAAAAAAAAAAAAAATCCATCCAGGGGAGCTCTCCCACATTCTCTAATGGAAAAATGTTCCAAGTACAGGGAAAATGACTTGTGAAGGAGGATGGTCCATTGATGGACCCTTGATATTGGTGACTATGCTTGTGAGCCTTTGCTCTTGAAATGGAAACTTAGCCTCGTGACATAGGGTGCCTAAGAGTTACCTACTGGAAGCCTCCCTGTTGCTCAAATGTGGCCTCTGTCTAAGCCAAACTCAGTATCTAAAAGCAATAACTTCCCCCCCGCATGGGACATGACTCCCACAGATGAGCCTCCCTGGCACTAAGGGATTGCTACCAAGTACCAACAAGCATTCATCTAGGGGAAGGAAAAAAGACCTTGACCAAAAGAGGGAAAAGCTAAAGACAAATTAATTTGTATAGCTAAGAGACTTCAAAGGGAGTTGGAAGGCCAGCACAGAAGTAGCACTTATGTACATCTCAACAAGATCTCATTGACAGCCAAAGAAATTACTACCCCAAATAGCAAAGCTCCTCAAGGATATGGTGCCATCCAGATTCTATAGTCAGGCAGATAGCTCAGGAATGTGGCCCCTTGCCAGGGGGCCCTAATCCAGTATTTATGCTCTGCACTGTGATAGAGTTAGACTCATTAGTGGTTTCCCAATGCATAACTCTACTGTTCTTCTATTTGAACCTATAATTAGTACTAGAGTTGGTAGGTATACATCCAAGAGACTTACATCTTTGGGCTCTCCATGTCCCAGCTGAGCCCTGAATCTCAACAGAGTTGCAACACCTATTCTCCAATTTAATGGACCCACCTAGGACAACTAATGGGGGGGAGATGATGGAAAAACAACACACCAAGGAACCAAGAGTGCCTACAACTGCAAGCAAGAGGGCCCTATCCATCAAATGTATGGGTTCGAAGCCCCCTCAATTAATGATGGAGTGGGTATCACCATCCCAGAGTTCTAAGGATTGGAAAACAAACTATGGACTAAAATAAACTTACTAGTATTTTACTATAGACTTATTGTGATTCTAGCAATGGAAAAAATACCACTGTTTTGGAGGCAGTGACCCATGGATATTCTGGAGTTAGAGAGAGGGAAAAATATGTGTATTAGGGGGCATTTGGGGACTAGGGAACCATCCTGAAAGACATTACAATGACAGATACAGGCCATTATATATCTTGCTATAACCTACAGAGTCAAATGGGATAGAATGTAAACTGTAATGTAAACTATAATCCATGCTTAGTGACAATGCTCCAAAACGTGTTTATCAATTGAAATGAGTGTACCACACTGATGAAAGATGCTGCTAATATGAGAAAATGTTGGAGGTATGGGGAGCAGTGCTTATGGGATCCCCTATATATTCTCTGTAACATTTACATAATCAAAGATTCTTTTAAAAAGATAAGTCACAAAGTCAAAAAAATGAAATAAATAAATTTATACACAAGAAAAATAATTTGAAAGTAAGAAAAAAAAGAAGAACTTTCATTTACAAATGATTCGAATCTGTTGTATAATTTTCAGGGAGGGGTATGATGTAGATTCTGGGAACTATAGATCACCTGGCTTTATGTCAATACCTGGCAGAACTCTAGAATGGGCTATTAAACTTGATTTTTGAGTCCTTGGAAAAGAAAAAAAAGATACATTTCACAATAAGAAAATAACCTACGATTAGGCAACACATTCATTTCTAAGCTTTCTGGCAGCCTATGTAAAATGGGTAAGGTGGGTATAAGACAGTTGCCTTGCTCAGGGGAGGACAAGTCCTGCTGAGACCTGGCTGTGAGTGGTGTTCGTTCCAGAAAGAACACAGGTGTTCTTTCCAGAACTCCCCCACCTGTATGTACCAGGGTGGCAGCCATCCCAAGCTATAGCCTGATAAGGTGCACAGAGTTGCAAGCAAACATGTACTGTTCCCCCTCGTATATGGGTTAAGCGTCACATGTGCTACTAGGGCATCCATGCCCTGAAATACACAGCCCCACATCTGAAGGCCTTCTTTGCAGCCTCGTGGCATGCTGTTTCCTTTATTCTGCAGGAGGCAACTTGCTCCTGCCTGCTGGGTGCTCCATGTCACTGGGATCTTTCAACAAGGAGGTCTTGTCCCCATCCTCCAAGGAGACCCTGTCTGGAAACTCAGCCCTGGAGAGGCTCCTTCACCCAAACCTGTGAACACTAACAGCCCCATATTGCTTAGGGGTGCCCTCCAGGAGAGTCAGAATCCCCAGATCTCTGGGAAAACACTGGAGCCAACAAGAATCTGGAGGAGGGACAGGTCATGTAAGAGGTGGTAGCTGCCAGAAGGACCCACTGTGGAAGGTCAAAGAGCCAGGACTAAACATCAGGTGCATATGAGGCTCTGGATACTGACATGACTATGGACATGGCCACCACACAAATGGGTATGTGGGATCAAGATGGGGACGGGATTCCTCATGGGATGAGGCTCTGAATGGGGAGGAGGCTCCTGGCAGGCTCACGAGTGAGGATGGGCATGTGGCTGTAGGTGAGTCGAGGCTGCGGATGGGGACATACCCTCTGGCCAAGTGGTCATAGTCCTGCCTGCTGCCAGGATTGACTTATTTCTTTTCTCTGGCCTGGAGGATGATGGCCATTCCTAGGAGGTCCTGGGGACAGGGGAAGACACCCCAATGCATTCTGTGGTCATCATAATGAACGATGACTTAGGATTTAGAAGCAGATTTGTCAATTTTTCAAATTCAAAGGCAGCTTTAAGGATCTCTGAAAGGCTCAGTCTCCCCTCTGTAGAGCAAATGCAGGAACCCATGAGAACGGAGCGCTGGGCAGACTGGCATCCTTAACCAGATCTCCTTAGCTTGGCTCAACCCCCTCTTTATTCATGAATGAAAAGAGTGGGAAAAGTAAGAGTCTAATTTCCTCTTCGGTGTCTTCAGCTACGTGGGAAGATTTTAATGAGCTCTGCATTTTATACAGCTTAGTACCAAGTTATATTTTAAATGATAATTACAATTTTCTGAACAGACAGATATTATAAAGCTCTTTATATAGATAGGCAGGTGAAGCAAGGGCAAGTCACATCAGAGGTTAGTGAAAAAAAGTTAATTAGTAGTCACAAGTCCTAGAACAGAGAGGAGTGGTATTTCCTGTAGAAATATGAAAACATATGATAGTATGCCCCTCCGGACTGGTGGTGAGCAAACCGTTAGAGTGGACCTGGGGTCTGCTCCCTTGTAGTGTTATATGGGTGGGGCAGTAGCAGTTGAAGAAAGAGTGGTGGTTGGGGAACTTGCCTTTGAATTTTGAAGGGGCCTAATCCAGGTAGGATGATGAGAGCAGAGGAAATAGCTGTTTGTCTTGAGCAGGTGTCTGCATGGACACTGAGGGATTTGATAGGGTCTAGGATGCTAAGACATATGACAATTCGACAGCCCGTTATGGTACTAGCTACCCCGGAGTTGCTCACACAGCCTGACAAAGTTTTATTTTAAATGACTTCAACTGCCCCTGTGATGCTTCGGCATCAGCAATATTAGGATTGAATCACATTGGCAACTTTTGTTGTAGACATGGGGAAGGTGAAGGTTGTGTGTGTGTTCACTGGAAGTGATGGCCACCATAGTAAATATGGATTAGTAGGAGAAAATATAAGATGGGCAAGTCCTCCAGTGGAGGGCAAGGGACACACTGTATGACATTAATCCCCCATGTGATATAGTATTTGTAAGAAAAGTTTGGCCTCTTCTAGCAGTTGTGTGTCCCAAAGAGACACATCATGGACAGGTCATGGGTATTACCACTGGTGGTTCTGTAGAGTGGTCTCACTGCTGGGAGTTTCCTAGAGAGGTCAGTCTCAGGAAGCAGAATTCAGAGTCAGGGGGAGAGTTGTTTTTGGTGTCATATTGGTGAAAACTTCTCTGAAGCTATTATAAGATACCTGGTTAAGGTGTAGGTACCTGGGTAGCATGGTATAAGTGAGTCAGGCCTGGAAAATGCAAGTCCTAAGGAAGGAAGTACAGTCCCTGTTGTTGGTTGCCCTGTGGAGAGGGCATTATCAACCCCAGCCACAAACCCTTTGGGCTGGGGCAGTTGTCATCACTGCTGGCCAGTTTGCTGGAGTTTGGCTTTCCCAGGTGGCTATCCACTGGGAACCAGTGAGGACATATACTTTATAAAATATGTATTTTCACTAAAATTTGTTGGCCAAATCAATATCAACAAAGTAATAGTAATACTTTGTACACTTTCTATTAATTAGAAGATGTTGGGAAAAGGAGTTATGATGGGCTGGCCTTGTGTGCTGAGGTTGGTTCTTTGAGAGCTAATTGTCCTTCAATGGTGGAGGCTTTAAAAGTTGGAGGGACAGCACTTATTGTTTGGGGAGATGGTGGGTATAATGACTCCCTCTTTTAGGAGATTTTGGATCACAAGCAGGAGCTCCATAGAAACTTGCTTCAGGCGATACTGCAGTGTTCACCACTTTGATTTGCAGAGGTAGTTATGGGGTCCCCGTTGGCATGGCCCACCAAGAGAGCCAAGGATTTGAAGTTATTCCAGGTGACCCCTTAAAGCATAAGTTGTGCATAGTGGGGAAAGAAAGAGTAAAAGGTGATGCTACAAAGGGTAGTTGCTTCATAAACATTGTTCAAACAGTAACATTGAGGAGGTTTGGTGGGGGAGGATCCTGTAAGAAAAATTTCTGTGACACAGTGTCCAAGAGGGCCTCTTCAGGTTGGAGATTAACTCCTGGTCCCTTTTGTCTGAATGTTCAAAGAAATGATACACCTTTTGCAGTGTCTCAGTTCTCTAGGTAACAATCTGGCCTCTTCAGTTTTCAGTGGACATCTGCTTGGTGGTAATAACCACTGTGCTGGGTGGGCACTTCTCCATTAATATCTATGACCAGAGAAGCTACATCCAGGCCTCACTGCCTGAAGGGAATGGTTGGTCAAAACATGAGAACTCTGCCTGGCCTGAGAGGGTTCTCCAGAACAGTGAACCTAGTGGACCTGGGGGTACCCGAGGTCTCCTCAGTCCTGAGGCAGTTGTGTTTGTCGTCCTCTCTGAATGGAATGTACCCTCACCTGTTCTCTGTCCTTCCCCAGCCATCACCATAACCGGGATTCCACGTGGGGCACCTCCCTTGTCCCCTCCGTGGGGGCTGCTGAGTCACATCACAGGCTTCCTATGTATACCTTCTGTTACACACCTGCTCACACACCATCTTTACTCTCCATCTCTTTTCTACACAATTATTCCCCCCAAATTTCATTATGAAATATGTCAAATGCAAAAAAGCTGAAAAAATCATACACTAAACAGCTCGAGACCCACCATACAGATTTTGTAATGGTTAGTGCGCTGCTTGTGCCCTTGTCAGGTAACTCTTTACAGCAGTTTGACATTGTTTATGAATTCCAAAATTGGGTATTGGTTTTTGTTTGTGAACTGGTCTGTCCCTCTGGACATATGACCATGGATTGGATTCAGAGGTTTCAATTTTACTTGATTAAATTGTGTTTAAGACTTTCATTTGGCCATGTCTCTGAGTCCCTGGTGGGCAGGGCATCACAGAGAAAATAACAAGGCAGAAGAGTTAGTTGGAGATATGATAATGGAGCCCAAGGAAGTAAACACACAGTAAAAGAATAGAGAAATAGAGACAGATCATAGACAGGGGAGATGCCCTGAAAAGAGAAAGCCTGAGAGTCTACAGCTGATGCTGAAGAGAGCAGAGCAGCTGAGCCCAGAGAGGAAAAAGCCCCGTTAGAAACTAGACTTAACCTAGCCTACAGCTAATACTGGAAGAAGCTGTGATCATGGGGCCTTAAGAGGAGGAGGGAGCCTGAACCTGTGCAGATGTGAGCAGCCATCTTGCTCCAATACGTGGCAATAGACTTTGGTGAGGGTAGTAATTACATTTTATGGCCTGGTAACTGAAAGCTTCTACCCCAAATAAATATCCTTTATAAAACCTAACATATTTCTGGTATTTTGCATCAGTACCCCTTTGGCTAACTAATACATTCTCCATCTACCACTTCATGTTTGGTGCATTGCACAGACAGTGCAGATGACAACACACTGTGCTGAAAATCTGTGACCTGTGACTCCATCTATAGCACCCACTTCTGTGCCCTGTTTCTCTCTCACATACATATAGGCCCACAGTGACAAATAAAGTGCTCTCATTTTATTTTTTCTCTTCCCCATGAAACATTGCTGAGTCTCAGGACTGTTCTTGGTCCCCCTATAAATGCCTGACAACAGTTCATCAAGCAAGTGAGAGCATTCCTCTGTGTTGCACTTGGGAGGGCCATAAGCCTGTATCTGCCCACCCACACGTCCTTGTATTTACGTCACAGCAGTGCTCTGCTCACCTGCAGTAATCAGTAGCTCTGACAGTGCACAGTGTTGGTGGAGCTCAGAATTGGGCTCCAAAGAGAAGGTGATAACTCCTTGGACTTCTCTTTGCTAGGAAGAGAGAAAGTGTACAAATATCAAAACAGAAGGAATATTGCTATGGGGAAAGAGCTCAACAATAGGCTGTGAAGACTGCAAAGCATCCTATAAACATCATGACTGTAGTTTCCCTTTTATCTTCAGAACCCCAGAAACCATCAGCTCCTCAGAGTCCATTTAAATACTCACTGAGTATACTATACCACATAAAATAACTAGTTGGAAGCTTCAAGAAAGAACACTGTTTCTATGTAATCACTCTGGAATAGCTCTAGACAGCATTTGAAGATGAAACCCACCCACTTCAGGAGGACACAGCCTCTGGAGACACCTGCCTTTCTCAAACCTGTGGTCCCTATGTTATGGTTGGCCCCCTTTATAGGCCACTTACCATCATCTTCTTTATCCTTTTAGTGGGGCAATATATCTTCAAAATTCTAACTAAGTTTATTTCTTCCAGAATCAATGCCTTCCAGAACAAGATATTGGTGACACGGGGATTTCATCCATCCAGTTCCAACCACAGTGCCAGGCCCATCTGTCTGTAACCTCAGTAGAAGAACCATGGAATCTTAGACCCTGTCAGATAGGGCCTACTCCCCCTAACCAGCAGGAAGCAGCTGCAGAAGAATGAGTATACCCTTCAGCAACTCCTTAAGAATAAGGGTGTAAACTCTCCGAGGAGGGAGTTGGGGCAGGTTAGTACAAGGAAAGGAGAAGATGGGTCACAGCTGGGACCTGGCAGAGAACTGGCCTTGAAATCCCTCTCAGAATCCCCCTGAGGGAAGGCTGCTACTAAGATCAAAGTGGAAAAGATCCCGCCTATACCCTGGCTACAAGATCGCAATTGGAACTCTTTCTGGGGTCAATGGGAAGCCCCCCATAACTCCAAACAGGCCTTCCCGCTGGTCCTGGATAACCCCAAACAAAAAGCTTCATCAGTGTCCAATTTCAGCTAAAGGTGGAGCAACCAATCAGGACAGCAAAGAGCTAGGGCTTTTCCCCCAACGTTAGGAAAGGGGAGTGGAGAATGATGGTTTAATAAAAGCAGCCCTCAAACCAAATGCTTCTGTTTGCCAGGAGGAGCAGGCGTCTACACCTTGGGTTGGGCTTCAGTTCTTTTCTCTCATTTCTCAATAAACTCTTTTACTGACCAACCTAAACTGGAATATTCTTAAATTGTTTTGTGAGAATAGCCAACAACCTAGAGGAATCCTTAATCTCCCAATTTTAATATCATGAATTGGAAGAAACATTTCAGAAGCACTACAACTCAAGCAGGTACAAGAAGATGGATTTTAAAGTCAGACTAATCTCTCCAGAAAGTTTAAATTCAGCAAGACAACATGAATTAAGAATAAAACAAAATGTAATTTTCAGTTGATAAAAAAGGCCAAAGATATAAAAGAAAATTATTTAAGTAGGAAAATGAGCAACGATAAGAAAATTTTCATTTTGCAATTTTTAAACTTTAAAATCCCACTTCCCCTTTATAAGTAGTCAATACCATTCTTAATTTTGCTTTTTCAAAGTAAAAACTAGTGATGGATTACATATTTTCAGGATTAATAGAAACACTTTGCTTAATAATGTGCTTAATGTCAACTTCCATAATGCCTAATGCAGAATTAAATATTTTCATCTTAAAAGTACTCTAAAAATCCTCTTCCTTGTTCATTAAAAATTACCATTAAAAATATTCTATGGTTACGAAAATTTTTAAAATCTGCATTCTTATTTAATACTCACTCATTAAACATGTATTTGCTAAGCAGCTGTTTGGAGGGGGGCGGGGCAAGAGAATACAAAGGCCCTGCCCTCACGGAACCAGTATTTCAATGAATCATACATTCAATAAACAAATTCAACTTTCAAACCTAAAACACTTGTGGTATTATCACAAATTCTCTGACCATCAAAAATTAGGAAATATTTTGCTACTTAGAAAATCATTACTAATGAACTTTGCAAGACATCGTTCAATACATGCTGCAACTACTGCGGTTATGATAGTGTATGTACCCATTAATGGAAAACAAATCACTTCTAAAATAATTTGTAAGGCAATGAATGGTTTTAACTGCAACATAACTGGAGGCTCTCAAATTATGGCACTGCAAATGGAAAGGAAAGTTACTGACCGTAACTCTCTTATAAACCAAATCATAAAAATCTTGTGCGATGCAGCAAGTTTTTCCAATAATATTATCAAGGCATCTCAAACTATCGCATCGGATTTTTTTCAAACTTGGTTTACCTTTAGTGGAAGAAAATCCAATTCAACACATGACAATAGTTTCCACCTGTAACAGCATTTTATTAATAAATCACCACCCACCACCGCCCCCAATCCATTCTGGTAAGTAGGATGGGGCCCTACGCAAGGCCAGCACCTGGAATGATTAGAGACGCAACTAGAAAGCTTTAAGGCCGCAGACAGCTTGCTTCCGGGTTTGGGGAGCTATTCACACGTAAATATTTCCTGCGACCAAAGCCCAGGATGAACGACCTGGAGAGGGGGTGCTAGGGTGGGGGGCTGGAGGGCAAAGCTGGATTACTAGTGGACTGAGGAAGAGCAAACACCCTTCTTTTCAATCCAACTTTTTCGCGGTCACGTTGGGTCACAGAGCTGTAAGAGGGTTATGGGCACGACTGTAAAGGAAAAGAAGCCGCCCCTTGTCCACTTACTAACCCCGTTTCCCAGGCGCGCGAATCCTGGAAGAGAGGGAGAGCACTCCAGCTCCCCTCGCGGGGATCAGAGCCCAGGAGCCACTAGCGGCCAGAGCAGCCGGAGGCCCGAGGCCCCGCTCCGCCCAGCGCCCGGGACGCTCCCGCTTCCCGCCCCCGACCCCGCACGCCAGCGGCGCCGCGTCCTAAGCCCGGTGCTGGCTCCCGGCGCCGCGGGGCCCAGGGTAGGGCGGGCACAGCGAGCAGGAGCCTCTGGGCCTCCAGGGGTGACGTTAGCGGAACCGGGGCCCAAGGGGCCGAGGCAGGACTGGGCAAGCGCTGGAGAGGCGGGTGGGGTCCGCGCTCGGGGCCACCGCCGCGCCCAGGCCTGGACCCTGGCTTGTCGGCTCAGCCCTGCCGCCCGGGCAGGAAGCACCCCCGCCCGCCCAAAGCCTTCAGCCTCCCGCGGTGGGAGACACAGCCCCGGCCCGCGGCGGGCTCGGCCCGCTGCCCGCGCACCCCTCACCTCCCGGGCGAAGGCGCTGGTGGTGTCCATGTTCGCGCGGCGGCCGCTGCGGGCCCGAGGTGGAGCGGGGCGGAGGAGCGGGGCGGGGGAACCCGCCGGTCCTGGGGAACCGGCTGGGCCTGGAGAGCGGGCAGGCGGCGAGCGGCGGGGCTGGGGCTGGGGCAGGGGCTGGGACCGGGGCTGGGGCGGAAGAGGCTGCGGCCCAGGCAGGGCGGGCGGGCGGCGGGCGCTGAGGCGGAGGAGTGGCGGCCCCCTCTCAGTCCTGGTCGGAGGGTGCAGGGAAGGAGGCGGCGGCGCTGGCTCCAACATGTCGGTTTGGTGGTGGCGGCTGCGCCGTGCGTTTCGCTGACTCGGGCCGGCGCGCCCTCACGCATTGGCTCACAGGGCCCCGCGGGCAGCAGGTGGGTCTCTCTCTGATGAAGTTTGCAAACCAACCTTCCGCAAACGCCCTGCTTGTAGGGGTAGAGTGAGCTCAGGGACACTCTGAAAGAGAGTCTAGGCTCGACCGCGCAGGTGGCCGCGGGGAGGCCCTTGCACTCAGGGGGGCTTGGTGTGAACAAGGCTCTGGATGCCCTGCAGACCCCCAGCACATCTTCACAGGCTGCATCTCTCTCTTCTGTCAGGCCGGAGGGATGGATGTCCAGCCCCAGTAGCCTGTACCTTCTGTTCCAGTGCAGTTTCTACCTTCCAATTCAAACTCCGGAAAGCTAAGTGCCTTCCTGTGCAAGTTTTCTAGGCCTGAGATCAGCTATTACTTGAACCACCAAGGCTGGAGGAAGCTCTCTGCTCTCCTGTATTTCTTCCGACCGCTGAGAGGGAAGTATATAGTCTCTCAGGGCCTTATGGTTTTAAATGCAATCATAGTTAGTTCCTCATTAGCATTTTGCTAAATGTGAATGGTTGTCCTAGGCACTTGCTGAATATAGAAGCAACTGCACTGGCTTGATTTCCACTCTGGATCTCAGGCTTTAAGAGGATTCACTAATGCTTGTAATCCTTAATGAGATTCTCCTCAGTACCAAGCTCTGGGCTGCTTCTTGAGAGTAAAACAGCAATCAAAACACATCCATACTCTGCCCTAAGAGTTGCCCAGTTTAGTGGAGAAGGCAGACAATTAAAAAAGAAAATGCAGTACAAGGGGATGTATTACAATAGGGCAGGTTCAGAGGAGAGTCAGCCACCTGCTTTGGAGGAAGGAAGATTTCATGGGGAAGGGACCACTGAACTGAGACCTTGGAGGTCAAAAGGTGCCAGCCAGATGCTGGTCCAAAGAGGGAAGAGTACATGCAAAGGCCCAGAGGCAAGCATAAGCATAACTTCCTTAGAGAGTGAGTGAAGTTCACTATGCCTGAGGAGGAGAATGCCAGTAGGGGGATTGTGAAGGATGAGGCAGTTAATTTTCCCAAATGCCTTCAATAACATTTCTCAAACTGACTCAAACATAGACATGTTAGTAGCTATTCAGGGAAAAACTGGAGTTCAGTTCTTCTCTGCTCTCTTGTATATTCTCAATGCCCACTGCTGTGTTTAAATGTTTCCCCACTTTTGCAAACTTACTTGACCAAAATTTTATTACCATCTTGAGGGACTGATCCGTAGGACTCTCTCTGACATATACTGACATCTACTGTGCGATAGCTCTGAGGTCTTGGTGGCAGATGAGCTGCAGAGGTGGATCTCAGCCAGCCTATTAGATTTCTGATCTAGAATGCTGAGGAATTTGAATTTTATTGTGCTGACTACAATAACTATTGAAAGATTTTAGATAAGGGCCATTTTAATGTTATAAATCTCAGTGCAGCAGTGTAGAGAATAAAAATTGAGGGACCTCAGCCAGAGGCCGAGAAACTACTGGGATGAAATCTTCCAGGCTACAAGTGATGAAATCCTGGACTATGTGTATGACAAGAGGAATGAGGAAGTGCGATGAAATTGAGAAAAGATACATAGTAGTGCTGATGCAGATTTATGACTAATTATGCCAAAAAATGAGAGTTGGGAGTATCAAGGAAACCTTCCAAATACTAGCTTAGAGAACTGGGTGGGTAGCAGTGACATTCATCCTGGAAAGTAAGAACTGTGGAGTAGCAGCTTTAGTTTGAGGTACCAGTGAGAGAGCAGTGAGAAATTCAGATGTGGGGCTCAGGAAAAAGATGAGTGCTAGATGTGAAAGTTGGGAGTCATGGCCATTTTGAGGGATTTTAAGCCGTAGGTTTGGATGTGTCAAGTAGAGTAGGTTGAGTGAGAAGGCAGGTGAGCAGAAGAGTAAACCTTGGTGACCATCAACATGTAAGGGGTTAACGGGAAGAGGACACTGAGAGGTAAGAAACAGAATTAGAGGGAAACCCAAGAGGAAAGATGGAGAAGCCAGGATGGTGGTGGCTGTAGAATACAATCATATCTATAAACAGTGCTGCAAAACCTGGAAGAAAAGACCAAGCATGATAAAGAAAGGAAAGTGGCCATTGCATGTAAAAATTTGAAAGTAATTGGAAATAATTGCAGTAATATGGAGTGGTTGTTAGGGTTGACATGCTCAGGATCAAGTGGGTTGAAATAAAGACCAGTAAGTGCAGAGAGGGAATGCATGTAAGTGTTCTAAGAAGCTTAGCTCTGAAAAGAGAGCAAGAGGACAGTGGTTAGCATGGTGGGGGCTTTGGGGCTGCTGTTATCTTAGTGTTGGATGGGACTTAATAGGAGGGGAACATAGGATTCTGTGCCAAAGGGAAGCTAGACAGAGAGGACATGTAAAGGGATGGACAACGTTGTTGAGGCAGGACCAGCATTGACATAGCCAAGGTCCACTGCAGTGGGCCTAGCAATATTTTCTCACTCTAGGCTCATGTCCATCTTTTCGAGAATTTCCCTAATACACAATAGTTAGGACAGATTCAGTAGATTAGGTAGAACCTACTTCTTGTCTGTTTTATATTCCCTACTTCAGTAGGTCAGACAGACATGAGCATTCCTCCAATTATTTGATTCATGAAGTTATTCCTCAGTTCTCTAAGCATAAATGTCCTAAAGCTTACAGGGAATAAACACTGAAAATAATGATGCCCTGTAGAGTGTAGCCTGAATCTCGGTCTCCAACCTTATCTCCTGCTGTTTCTACCACAGCAGCTCTAGAGCCAGGCTCATCCTGCTGCTTCTGCTCTGCTCCCCGTCCGCCCCAGTCACATCATGGTTCCAGCCCCTTTCCATATATAGATTCTGTGAATAAAGTTCAAAGTTAACGTGTCCTATCTGTCCTACCAAGGACCCATATGATCTGCCTTTAGACTAACTCTACAATTTAACTCCCAATCACTCCCCCAATTCTCTCTTCTCTTCCCTGAACTAGTAAACTGCTTTCCGCATTCTGCAAATTCTCCCTTTCTGTGACTACAGCCAGGAATGTGCTTTTTTTTTTTTTTTTTTTTTTCATACTTTGCTTGTCTGCTTCCTTCTCAGTCTTCAGGTCTCAGATTGATCGTCATTTCTTCTCCTCATATGAAAGGAGATTCATGTAAAGTAAATTCCCCATCATTTATTAGCAAGCATAATAAACATTTTAATTTCTTCTTATACTTGAGTGAAACAATGATCTTCTTTTCTTGTTTTTAACTAGGCCTGCTGGGGATTAAGCACGATGAAGTTGACCATGATTTATCATAACAGTTTTTCAGTGTTCAGTGTGTAACACACCAGGATGTGAATCAAGTAAGCAAAGGAAACAAGATCTCTTCTCATGCTCTTTCTTGACTACTCTTGGGCAGGACCTAGATCTCTTGTTCCACATGGACTCAGATTCAGATTTATTCAGAACTTGTCTCCAACTGAGACAGTATATTCTTAAGCTGTATGTGTTAAGAGATCATTGATAAAGTCCAGTAAGCCCTTAAAGTATGCCATAATATTTTCCTGGTTTTGGCAGTTTTTAATGTTTTCTGAATAAATAAGGCCCCCTACCCTGAAGGTGTTGCCCCACCAGCAAGGAGCAGGGAGCAAGGGGCAAAGGGTAGCTTGGAGGGGCGGGATTAGGGCAGCAAAGATTTCAGAGCCTGCTCCCAGCCCTCCAGGATTCAGGTCACTTTCTCTGAGACCATGAGGGGCTGCGCCCAGGGAGAGACCCCACTGGGGATGGAGTTCAGCAGGCAGTACACCATCCTGACCCAGTTTGGCAGGAATGGGCAGACTTAGGGTGGAGCCAGGGAGGGGTGCAGGCCCCAGGAAGAAGACGTTGGGGAAAAAGCATCTTCTTGTGAGGGGCCAGTGTCTGCCTGGAGGGAGCTCAGACCTGTAAAGGTGACCTGACACCCCGCACCTGTACTGCGCAGTGTGGGTGGTGGGGCTTCAGGCTGCAGCTCAGGTCTTCCAGTTCCTGGCATGCTCTGCTGTAAGGACTCTGTGTTCATCCATTTTGCATCTCCTTTTACCTACTTTTATATGTCTCACCCTATAAAGCAGAAGGAACGGTGTCAGAGCAACCAAAGAGCCACCGATAAGTTTAGGGCCACCAGGGCACCCATTTACAGTGGACCTCTCCCATTGAAGTAATTACTTCATACGTCCATATGGACATATCTCCCAAACAGAAATAGTGTTTACTTTTTCAATTTTGGTACTTTAGGGGAAGAAGAGATACTCCATTGACGTAGATGAAATTACGGTGAGGGAGTTACAAGAAACTCATTGTCCTCACTGGAGGATCTTTCCTCAGTTTCCTTGGTATGAAATTTGACAGGATGCTGATTCCTGAGGTTAGCCCTCTGTGGCTCCTGCAAACTGCCCAGAGGAGCCTCATGACCAAGCCACCTGCCCACAAGTTAAATGTCTCACATCTTCAGGTTTACATCTCACACCCAAATCCCTGACTGTGTGATGCTGGGACATTCAGAGTTGGTTGCCAGGGACCCTCCAGCCTCCCAGTGCAGTCTGGATCCAGCCGGGGTGGAAAAGAAGAGACCCCTTTCCTCTTCTGGGGTTTGGATCCTATTTGTAGTCTTTGCAACACCCTACCTCAGAGATACTCTGGAGTTGAAAGAGTGGTGGTAGATACCTGGTATGTGGCTGAGCAGCAAGAGCAATGCCTATGCTACTGCTGTACCTGCTTCTCCCCAAAGCTGCAGAAAACTGGGCTTACAGGCTTTCAGGAGAGCCTGGCTGCAAGTTCTGAACATACCTAGCCTTGTTCCTCCAGGCAATGAATTTCTAAGCAGATTAAAAATTCTAAATCATTGGATATTATTTTTTTGAAAATAGATATCTATGAGAGTAATGTTTATAAAACATAAATATTTTTACCTGTACTTGAGGTCTTTCACATAAAACAATTAACAGTTTCTTGGGGGGACCAGCTATTGGTGACTGATGACTGGACCTAGCATCCCCCGACCTGGCTGGGTTTCTTAACTGCCACTGACCTGACCTGGGCCACTGAGATATAGTGATGGAAAGAACAAGGCATTATAAAGGTCACCTTAAGAAAGTTACTTAGAGGAACGTTTACTAAATATATATTCATAATACCTAAGAATAACAAATATGGTTTATGGATAGAGTTAAATAATTCACATAGCTCTCGGTGGATCTTCACATGGATATTGTGCTATGTGAAAAGTTCTGGTAAACTCTTTGATATTTTGTATGAAACTTTCCAGTTGAAGGTCTTCTGAATTGCAAACTCTAGGGCAGTAGTCAAGATTCTGAAGAATGGGCAATTTTACAGAACGAAGATTTTTAGGTATTTTGGATTCTATACACAACTGTAGTTTGGTTGCATTATTCTGAAGCCTTTTGCACAGATATTTTACCACTTGTATTTCCTCATTAATGTTAGAAATTATCTGTTTCTTCATAGTCAAGCTGTCACAATTTAGCACAATGGTTTCTATCCAACAAGAGTCTTATATTCTTCATAGCACATCCCTTAGTAGGAAATTAATTCACACAGAATGCCAGTCTCCTTGAAATATCTGCTATAGGTGCTCAAGGAAGTATTGGGACCATAATAGAGGCCAGCTGTGAGAGCTTAATTTTCCTGTGGCTGAAAGACCCTTATGATGTAGTCAAAACAAGCCAAGGAAACTCGTGATGGTGATCTTTGCCATATCTCTGGTGACAATGCTCCAGATGTGTCTTAACATGAAATTTCCTATTTGAAGTAGACATATTACATGTTCAAAAATAACATTAGACCATTTTGTATAGTTTTAAGGAGTGGGAAAAAATATTCATTTTTTGCTTTGTTTTTTCTTTGTCTTTGCCTCACAGAAAAATGCCTTTATATTAAGGACCAAGACTATCATAAACAAACCCACTATTAGACCCTTTTCAAATTCAAACACAATGGTTATATTGTCTAATTCTACAGAATCCTATGAAAAGAAATTATCCAGAACAGCTCTAATAAAAACATTTATTTGTATACCATCCTAGAAGTTATAGTAATATGAAATTCATTAAGAACATTTATTAAATGAAAGCAGTTAAACTAAAAGGCCAATCTGAATTATTTTAGAGTGAAAATCCTGGCAGATGTCTTAGTTGAGGATGGGCAGAAGTCAGGAGCTATGACAATTGAATCAGGGAAGTGGATGTGACTGAAGCAACTGAGCTTCTGCCTACCACTTGGGAGGTCCTGAATTCAGTTTCCGGTGCCTCCTGGAGAAGGCGAGCTGGTGTGTCAGGCAGGCATAGTCAGCTGATGCACCAAAGCAACACAAAGAGGAAAGACAATGAGAGACACAACAAACCAGGGGGCTGAGATGGCTCAAGCAATTGAGCACTTCTCTCCCAGTGCCTCCTAAAGAGAGAACGAGCAGATGAGCAGACACAGAGAGCACACAGCAAATGGAAACAGAGCAGACAGATATCTCAAACAATGAGGAGGGTGAGAGAGTAAATAAATACAATAAATCTTTCTAAAAAAAATAGAATATATTTGTTTTAAAAAACTGAATCAAACCTTTAGGCTCTTGGTGGTTGCAGATTTGGAACAACATGGGCAAGAAGGCCACCTGGGAAAAAAAACTGAGGTTTCAACTATTTCACCAAAATTTTTCTGTTTTAATCATTTCCCTTTCTCAGCTCATTGAGATTTCTCTCAGTGGACAGTTTCCAGTCCCATTTCCTGTGCTTTCTCCTCATAGTATATAATCTTGGTGTAATAGAAGGAATTGCTTCTATCCAGTTCATTGTCCGTGTTTTCAGCCATCTTCTTGTAGATGTTGCACTTCTGGTGTGAGAAGTTCACGTTTCTATACACTTCCCCGATTTCGCTATTTAGAAGCAGGAAGATTCTTCCTCAGTGTAATTTCTCTCAAGTTGTAGCCCATGTTTTTGAAGTACTTTAGAAGTACTTAAAGTTTCTTTGTCATTTTCCAGGTGTAAATTTTCTGACTGCAAACATGCTTGATCATTCTGCAGGCTTATTATGTGTCCTATAATCTCTTTAGACATTTGTTTTCCTCACTTATTTTCTTGAATGTTTGTTTTTCTTCTTTGGGCCTTTTAGAGGTAGGAATGAAGTTCTCAATAGTAATACTTTACTCAGCTCAACTGCTGATTCATAAACTATGTGTACTCCATTTTCTGATTTCCTCTTTTTGTCTAATTCCAAGTTGTCTTCACCCATGCAAGTTTCTCTTAAGTGATCAGAAAAATTTACCATTCACAGCTTGGTTTCAGTGAGAAAATTTATCTGGCTCTCTTTAGGCTCCACAACCTCTTTCATTCTTGCATGGAATATTCAGTCATTTCCATCTGTTCCTTTGTTTCCATCCCACAGTTTCTTGGGCAATCACTTTAGTGTTTTATTTTCTTCTGAAGTTGTTCTTAATTCATCTGAGAGGCTTTTAAGAGCCTTTTTGTATGAGTCATGTGGGATTGGAGGGATTCTGCTGCCTTATGGAGTTACAGAGTCTGTTTTTAAAGGTGATCTGTCATCAGTCCGTGAGATGAAAGTTTAAGTGCATCACTTTTCTGTTCATTTTCCAGAAGGTCTAGTGTATCCTTGAGTGAAAAGCTGTTCAGATTTGAATTGAGAGCTGCCAAATACAGAGTAAGCAGAGGACCAGCTTCCGCCACAGAGGACTTCATGGCCTCTTAGGCTGGTCATCAGGGCAGTCTTCTCACAGACTGAATGATGTTCTTCAGCACAGGCAGAAATCATTTTGACTGGCTCTTTTGGCCTCCTTAGAGTATGTCAGTACTTTACTTTATGAACTTGGAGTTGTCTCCAGCTTTCATCCATCATCAATAGAGCACCACAAAGCTGCCCAGGGACAACCTGGAGCTCTGCTTCTGAGTGTCATTATCCTGTTAGCCAAAACTGACTGTAAAGAATCCTGTGGAGGGTTCTGTCTTAGATGAAAAGAAGTGCCTTGCAACCAGGACACAATGTCACTTAGGCAAGAGATGGGAGGCCAGCAAGTTTCTGTAAAACAGGGCTCTATAACTTTGGTCTTAGTACAAATAGAAAGTAGTGTTAATTGTGCTATACATTTAGCAAAGGAGAGTTGGCTGATGGCAGGCAGGGGAGACTGGCTGATGTGCTTTGTTCTCTCTGTGCCCAACCCAGGCATACAGCAAACCTTGGGGATTAAGCATTGCCGTGACCTCCCCTGCACATTATGTTAGGGCGAATGGTGGGACATGCAGCAGTGGAGGTCACCTGTGCCCACCCATGTCCCTGGGTGGTCTTATTCTCTGGACTTGAGTTTCATTCTGCCCTTAGGAAGCATGACCCTTATACAAAGATCACAGCGTTCTCCCTCCCATGCAGGTTCACTTTCCCCTGATGTTTGGTGAATGCATGCAGGCAGGAAGCCTGCAGGATCTCACAAAAAGTATCAACGTACACACCTGGAACTCAGTCGTAACATCTTAGGTGATCAGAACTGGCAAATTCTTGAAATTTCTTGTATTTTCTGTTCAGCTGCTTCTAATCCAGCTATCCTGGATTGGGTTTCTGTCCTTCCAGGGGTGACTGGTTGTCCTAGGCGTCTTCCTTTGTTGGCCCGCTAGCTTCAGCCTCCCAAGTTCATCTTCAGAAATGAAGCAGGGATTCTTAACCAGGCATCCACATACCCCTAGGGGGTCCATGGAAGGATATCAGGGATTCCATGAGATTTAACTGAAAATTTAAAAAAAACAACATTATTTTGTGGGGATGTGTTGGTGCGCGTGTGATCTATTATATAACACACAGCATAGTGTGGACTTAGTAAGCGGTCTGTGGTTTTCACCTAACTGGCAAAGGGGTCGATGGACCAAAAAAGGTTAAGAAGCCCTATTCTAAAGTTAGAGATGACCTTCTTTTCAGCTACATTTGTCTGCTTTTATTTCACCAAGCTGCAGCTCAGTCTCCTAGGATCTATCTGGCACACTCATGCTTATCACTTTTTTGTCCAGCTTCTGGGATTGCCAAAGAGTGACACATCCCAGTACCTTTACTTGTGAGAAAGTAAGAGATCCATGAGGTGAGGCCAGTGTGGGGTCCTGATGGCAGTCAGGGTTCAGAGAAAGTAGGTCCCCCTTGGTTGTGGAGAATAGACACTTGGCAGGGTTGGTGATGATGGTAGGCGGTGGAAAATGCCTGGTGATCTTTGCTTCTTTGTTTGCACGTCATTTATTCACTAAGATAATTGTTATTTGAACATTTATTAGCTGTTTCTGAAAATAAAGATTTCAGCCAGGGTCAATAAAAGGGTGCTGGAGAAGAGGACTTTTTAGTTGAAGATGGTAGGAAGACATCCAGAATTGTCTTACTGAAACAGTGAGTTCATGTTGTGATACTGGGAGTCCACAAAATGAAATGAGGCAAGTGACCCAGTACTTTGGGTGTGAGTCAGTGAATCACCATGCTCAGGAAGAATTATTTCTATGTCCCATCTGTGAGTCAAAAAAGGCCTATGGGTGTCTGTGGGCAACTTGCACCTTCTGAAGTTTCTTCTCTGATGAGCACATGGCTACTGGCATCTGTATTCTGTTTTTAAAATAAATTTTAAAAAGAAAAGTTTTGAGTTCTCCATGGCTGATAAGAAAGGATAGCATTTGGTACTATCATCTTCTCCCAATTAAAATTAATAATGACAGAGTTCTTAGAAAAGTACATGTAAAAAAAAAAATTCAATGCGACACAACTGATTTTTACATGTTTATAATGTATCGCCCAAAGTTTCCAAATGATGATTGGGACAAATAGTTTCCTTTTTGATTCTTTGGAATTTTCTACATATAGGATCATGCCATTTTTAGATAGAGATAGTTATACTTATTCCTTTCAAATTTGGGTTCCTTTCTTTTTTCTAATTTCTATGGCAAGAACTTCTTGTATAATGTTGAATAGTTGAGATAAAAGCAGGCTTTGTTGTCTTGTATCCAATACTAGGGGGAGAACTTTCAGTCTTACATCACTAAGTACGATAATAGTTGTTGGTTTTCAGAATCTCCCTGCAAATCCCACTTTTTATTGTGTCGTTTTCATGGAAAGGTCTTAGGTTTATTTTCAAATTCCTTTTCTGAGCCAACTGAGATAATCTTGTGTTTTCCCCCCTTCATTCCATTCATGTAGTGTATTATATTAATTGATTTTCTTATATTGAACTACCAGTGCATTCCTGGGATAAATCCTCTTTACTTGTGGTGAATAATCCTTTTAATATTCTGTTGAATTAGATTTTCCAGTATTTTGTTGAAGTTTTTTTGTACATAAAAGAATTTGGTCTCAAAATTTGTTTTCCTTTGTTGTCTTTCTCCGACTTTGGTATCAGAGTAAAGCTAGGCTCTTAGAATAACTTAGGGAATGTTCTATCCTCTTCACATTTTTCTTTTGCTTTTAATATTTAGTAGAATTCAGCATTGAAGCCATCTGTTCTTAGATCTTGATGTCTTTACTTCTTATAGCTCTATTGAGATACTTTGAGGTATTTGTGTGCTTCTAGAAATTTGTCCATTTTATTTAGATTATCTAATTTGTTGATGTACAATTGTTAATAGTATTATTTTATAATTCTCTTTATTTTTGTAATATCAGTCTTAATGCCCCCAATTTATTTTTATTTTAGGTGTGTAGGTCAGAAACTAAAAACAGGGAGCTTATTTTCCAGACTACCTTTCATGACCATGTTCATAATCGCTCCTAGTGACTTATTTCTTCTCAATATAGTTTAAAAATATTCCCATTATATACACTGGTGCTTTTCCCCAGTGACTACCAGAATCTATTTCATTCATTCGCTTATTCACTCATTCAACACAAAATTGTTGAGTATCTGCCAGCGCGCAGGCATTATGCTAGTCACTGGGGATCAACTGATTAACCTAATAATAATGACCTTAACAAAGACTGTTTCTTTCTCTTGACCAAGCTGTCCCACTTACTCCTCTCATGCTTCTGCCCCTTTCCTGATTACCTTGAATCCAGTCTTTCATCTTGTGACTGTAGAGAAAAGTCACCCAAACTGCAGGGAAACATTAAAAGGAAGAAAGACAACTACAGGCCGTAAGTTTCTAAATAATAAACTCACCCCCAACTGTCCCCTCCTTTTTCTCTTCCACCCTGACTACCCAGACACATGTGAGGATCCTGAATGAGTAGTTCTTTTTCTTTCTCCTCTTGATATCATTTTCTTTTTTTGCAGAATATAATAGATGTGGCTTTATCGTGTAGCCTGTAGTCATTTCCAAGATATATAATGTCCTCCAGGTTCATCACCCACTTTGTCATATGCTTCATGACATCATTCCTTCTTGCCGCTGCATAATATTCCATTGTTTAATCAACACCTGGGTTGTTGGCTATTGTGAATAATGCCACTATGAACATTGGTGTGCAGATGCCCTGTTTGTGTCACTATTCTCAGTTCTTCTGGGTATGTACCTAGCAATGATATTGGCAGGTCACATGACAAGCTTATATTCAACTTCCTTAGGAACTGCCAATTTGTCCTTCACAGTGACTGTACCATTCCACATTCCCACCGACAGTGAATAAGTCTTCCTATCTCTCCACATCCTCTCCAACATTTACAGATTTCCAACTTTTTAGTAGTGGCCACTCTAATAGATGTGAAATAATATCTCATTGTAGTTTTGATTTGCATTTCCCTAATTGCTAGTGATGAACATTTTTTCATGTGTTTCTTTGCCATTTGTATTTCTTCTTAGGATAATTCAAGTCTTTTGCCTATTTTTAAATTGGATGGTTTGTCTTTTTATTGTTTAATTGTATGATTTCTATATGACATGGATATTAAACCTTTATTTGATATGTAAATAGCCAAATATTTCCTCCCATTGAGTTGGCTCCTTTTCACCCTTTGACAAAATCCTTTGAAGTGCAAAAGTGTTTAACTTTTTCAGTGGTCCCATTTATCTGTTTTTTCTTTTACTGCTCATGCTTTGGGTGTAAGATTTAAGAAACTGCCACCTACCACCAGATCTTGAAGATGTTTTCCTACCTTTTCTCCTAGGACTTTTATGGTTGTTGTTTTTATATTTAGGTCCTTGATCCATTTTGAGTTAATTTTTGTATAAGGTGTGAGCTAGGGGTCCTCTTTCTTTCTTTTGAATATGGCTATCCAGTTCTCCAGGCACCATTTGTTGAATAGACAGTTCTGGCACAGCTGGAAGGGCTTGACCACCCTGTCAGAAATCACTTGACTGTAGATGTGTGGTTGGTTTCTGAGTTCTCGATTCAGTTCCATTGGTCAGTCTATCATTACGCCAGTAAAATGTTGTTTTTACAACTGTAGCTAAGTAATATGCTTTAAAGTGAGGAAGTGAGAGTTCTTCAGCTTTGTTCTTCATTTTGAAGACATTTATGTCCATTCAGGTCCCCTTACTCTTCCAAATAAATTTGAATGATAACAGTTATCTATGAAAAAATGTCAGCTACCATCACACTTAATGGTGGGACACTGAATGTTTTCCTCCTAAGATCAAGAAAAAGGCCAACATTTTCAGTCTCACTGCTTCTATTCAACATTCTAATGTAAATTCTAGCCATTACAATAAAGCTAGAAGAAGACTGAAAAGGCATCCAGATTGGAAGGAAGGGATGTACCTGACTTATTTACAGATGATATAATTATTCACGTTTAGCAGCCTATGGATGCATAAAACAAAAACAAAAACAAGAGTTTAGCAAAATTGTAGAATACAAGATCAACATGCACAAATCAATTCTATTTCATAATGCCAAAGACAATCAGTTGGAAATTGAATATAAATAAACAGTATCATTTGTGACACCAAAAACAAGAATTAAGGATATATCTGACAATATTAAGTGGATGTGTTTGAAGTGATGGGGTTTCCGCCTACCATATGGGAGGACCCGGGTTTGATGCCTCAGGCCTCCTTGTTAAAAAGAAGAGAAAGCCTGCCTGCCTGCATGGCAAGCCAGTGTCCATGTGGCGAGCCAGTGTCCATGTGGTGAGCTGCATGCTCATGTGGCGAGTGGAGTGCCTGCATGGTGAGCCAGTGCCCACGTGAGTCACACTGAAAGATGATGTTGCAACGAAAGAGAGACAAAGGGAAGAATCAAGTTGAGGCATAGTAGAAACCAGGAACTGAGGTGATACAGCTGACAGGGAACCTCTTTCCATATCAGAGATCCCCAGGATCAAATCCCACTGAATCCTAGAGGAGAAAAAGTGGAAAAGAGAAGAAAAAAAGAAATAGATGAAGAAGATCACACAGCAAATGGACACAGAAAGCAAAAACAGCAGGGCGGGGGAAGGGAGAAGGGAAGGGGAAAATAAATATTTCTCCAAAAAGGATATATTCTGACAAAAGATGTGAAATACCTCTGCAGAAAAATATACAAAATACTGCTGAAATAAAGGAGTCCAAAGTAACTGGAGAAATATATTGTGTTCCTGGGTCAGGAGACTCAATATTGCCAAGATGTAAATTCACCCAAGTTGATTTACAGATTAAATACAATTTCAATCAGAATCCCAGCAAGCTTTTTTTTGGGGGGGGGGGGGGGAGGGAGGTAGAAATGACAAGCTGGCTCTAAAATTCATGTGCAAATATAAGGGACCTTGAATAGAAATAACTGAAAAAGAAACCATAGATAGAAGTAGGGGAAGATTGTTGTGACTTTGGATTAGGCAAATATTTCTTGATGTGACATCAAAAGTGCAATACAAAAAGTAACATAAATTAGACTGTTCAAAATAAACAATTGCTTCCCAAAAAAGAACAAAAAGACATCTGATAAAGGATTTGTATCCAGGATATATAAAGAACATTCAAAACTCAATAATAAATTAAGCAACCAAATATAAAATGGGGCAAAAGATTTTAACAGATCCTTCACCAAGATAGCAAATAAACACATGAAAAGATCTTGAACACTATAGACACCAGAGAACCACAAATTACAACACAAGATAACTTTAAATGTCTATTCGAATGACTAAAATTAAAACCACTTGCCATGCGGTGACTATTTTGAATATTTAAAGTTCTCACACACTGCTGGCTAATTTTTTAAAAAGCATAACTTGATTGGAAATCGGCTTGGGAATTCCAGAAAAAGTAAATTATGCAAATTTCATATATTCTAGATTTTCACTCCCAGGAATTTACCAAAGGGAAATGAAAGCATATGTCTATATGAAGACTTATGCTATATGAAAAATGCTCATGACAGTTTCATTTGTATAGCTGAACCCTGAAGCAACTAAATGTCCATGAACATATAAGTGGATGAATAAATTGTGGTATACCCCTACAATGGTATACAGCTCAGGGGTAAAAAGGAAAGAATGAACTATTGAAACATGCAACAACATGGAGGGCTCTCAGAATAACTATGCTGAGTGTAAAAAGCCAGAGGAAATTGTTTAATATATGGTTCTATTTCTGTAAAACTCTGGAAAATACAAACTACTGTATAGTAAGAGTAGTGGAAGTAGTGATAGGAGGGAGGGATGATACAGGGTATGATGAAATTTTAGGAGTGATGGAAAAATCCACAATCTTGACTGTAGTGAAAGTTTCAAGGATAGTGTGTCAAGCCCTCAGCATTATTGCAAGTATCTGTGAATCTGGTCCTTCAAGCACTGTGGGCCATGAGGGAAGGGGGAGAGAGGAATAGAATAGATGGAAGCAGGGTAACTGGGGGTTAATGGAAGTGTTCCACAAGATGGTTCAATGATGGATATAGGACATGTTAAATTTCACCAAAAATGCATAAAAGTCTATAGGCTAAAATGTAAACTATAATGTAAATCATAATATATCTAAAAATTTAGAAAATTGTATATTCTAAAATAGAAACCATAATATAAACCCAAATGGAACATATTTGGTACTTATGTTTCAATATCTGTACATCAGCTGCAGCAACTATAACATGAACATGTAAAAAATATCTTTGCTGGGGAAGGGGGAATAGGGTTTGATGTTGGATATATGGGAGTTCTCTATATTGTATAGGTGACTTTACTGTGACCTAAAACTTTTTTGAAGACAAAGTTAAAATTTTTTTTAAAAAGATATAGACACTGAGGAAGGAATGAAAGTAATTCCCTTGTCACCGTACATACAGGGCAACACCTATTACAGTGACGAAAGGCAAAATACCAAAAACAAAGTTTTATGATATTTTTCATTTTTTAATACCCCAATTTATTTTTTACTTATGTTTTTCTAAATTAGTATGTATTCTATTTCTAATCTTTAAACCTATTATCACTATTTCATTTTCCTAATAATTGAATTTGGCAATATATTAGCTTTCATTTTTGAAAAAGTTTTGGACCACAGAGGGATTTAACTATGGCAGAGGAGGAAAACCAATGTGGGGTGCTATTGATGGGGGACACATGGTTGGGAGGGCGTTCTCCAGGGCATGTTTTCAGGGTATATAAAAATGTTTGGATATTCATTGGGTATTTTCATAGTAGTTAAAATGACAACTGAGGGAGTGCTGATTTCCTACTCAGGGGAGCAATGTTACATTCCCCAATGGAACAGCAACAATCTCCCAAGTGCAAGGGCAAAGACCAGTGAAGAAGGATGGTCCAATGATGAGCCCTTGATACTGATGACTATGCTTATGAGCCTGTTTGCTTGAAATTTGAACTAGGCCTAGAGCTGCAGGGTTCTTAAGAGTTACATCCTGAGAGCCTGTGTGTTGCTCAAATGTGGCCACTCTCTAAACCAAACTCAGCATGTAAATGTATTACCTTACTCCCAGCATGAGACATGACTCCTGGGGATGAGCCTACCTGGTGTGGAGGGATTACTAACAATCACTAGCTTGTGATGCAACTAGAAAAAGACCTTGAATAAAAGGGGCATAATGGTAAAGAAAAATGAGTTTATATGGCAAAGGGTCTTCAAAAAAGAGTCGGGAGGTCATCAGAGGGGTCACACTTATGCATGTTTGAGGAGAATCCAAGAGACAGCCAAAGTAGATACAACCTCAGTTACTGGTGTTCCTGAGGGCGACAGAGACACACAGGTTCTATGGTCATGGCAGATGATTCTGGAGTTCAGTGCCTTTTCAGTCGGCCCTATTTTGTAATTTGTGTTCCTGAGTGTGATGGAGTTGGACTCAGATGTGACCTTTCTACACTTGCTTCTTCTGTCACTTTACTGCACCTGTGTTTGGTGCTGGGGTTGGTATATACTCAGGAGAGTTGAATCTCTAGACTGGCCATGTGCCAGCTGGGCCCTGAGTTTCAGCAGAGTTGCAACTCCTACTCTCCGGTTCCTTGGACTTACCCAGGTCAGCTAACAGGGAGCGGAAGATGGTCAACCACCACACCAGGGAACTGAGAGTGCTTACAACTGCAAGCAGAATTACATACATCAACTATGTGGGATCTAAGCCTCCTCTCAATTTAGTGGTGAAGTGGGCATCACCATCCCAGAGTCTACAGGATGGAGGAATAAAATATGGATTAGAGTGGATTTATTGGTATTCTACTATTGAACTATTGTGACTTTAGCAACTGAAGAAACTATCATTGATGTGGAGACAGTGGCAATGGTAGTTGCTGAGGGCAGGGAGAGGGAAGAACAGATGTGAAATTTGAGCAATTTTGGGACTCGGAGTTGTCCTAAATGATATTGCAGGGACAGATGCTGGACATTATATATCCTGCCATAACCTACTGAATGTACTAGGGAAGAGTGTAAGCTACAATGTTAACTATAATCCATGTGGTGCAGCAGTGCTCCAAAATGTATTCAGCAAATGCAATGAATGTGCCGCAATGATGAAAGAGGTTGTTGATGTGGGAGAAGTGGGGTGGAGTGGGTGTGGGGTATATGGGAACCTTTTCTATTTTTTTAGAATAATATTTTTTGTGATCTATATTTCTTTTTTAAAAAGGCAGTAAAATTAAAAATTAAAAAATTTTAGCTTTAAGCTCCATGAATAAATACAGAGGTTAATGCAAAAAAAATCAAACTATACAATTTAAATGTTTTATGCCAACTAATCTGTTTTGGTCTTATTTTTTTAAATTACCATTTCATTACATTATAAATCAGGGAATTTTTACACTGTGGACTCATGGTTTCTGTCCTTTCAGTTTCCCTTTTTTATATCAGGGTTGTCTTCTCATGTAAGTAGCAGTGACATTCATTCCGGTTGAGATACATGATTTCTGTAGACATAGGACAAATTTTTAGAATATAATGAAACCTTACAACAAGAATGGGCATGTAACTCTCTTTAAGCCAAACTCAGTATATAAACTCACTGCCTTGCCCGCAACATGGGACATGACTGCTGGGGATGGGCTTCACTGGCACCAAGGGATTATTACCAAGTGCCTGCTGGCAATGCATTTGGAAAAAGACCTTGACCAAAATGGGGAAATTTAAATACAAAAGAGATTTTATTGCTAAGAGATTTCAAAGTGAATTGAGAGGTCTTTCCAGGGTTAAGTTTATGCATTTTTCAGGAGGATGTCAATGACTGCCACAGTAAACAAAGTCTCAAACAGTGGTACTTCAAAAGGTTCTACAGACATCTAGACACGATAGGCAGGTCACACAATCCCAGGAAATCAGCACCCTTTCCATGGACCTTACCTTGGAATATATGTTTACCTATTCCCCCAATGTGAAAGAGGTAGACTCATTTACAATTTCCCTACACATGGTTTCTGCCCATTTTATTTGAACCTATAATTAGTGTTATACCCATTACATACATGTCCCAGAGACTTAAATCTTCCATCTGTTTATATACTGGTTGGTCCCTGAATCTAAGCAGCGTTGCTCCTAATGCCTACTCTCCAGTTCATCAGACTCACACAGGAAAACAAACAACATGATTATGATGGACAATGTCCATTCCAAAAAACATAATAACTACAGCTGCATGTAAGACAATTCCATCTGTCAGCCCCATGGAGTCTATGCTCCATCTCAACTGGAATCAGAGTGGGCATCACCATCCCCAAATCCTCAAGATTGAGGAATGAACAAACATAAGGGGGAAATGGAACCATGGACAAAAATAGACCTATTATTGTAGTAGTAATGTAAGTGACATTGATGTAAAGAAGTTCTGAGGGGAGAGAGAGGTAAGAATATGTGGAACATGGGACATTTTGGGTACAATGGAATTGTTCTGCATGATATTGCGATGATGGATACAGGTAATTGTACATTTTGTCAAAACCTATAAAGTTGTATGATGCAAAGTGTAAACCATAATGTAAACAATAGACATGGTTAGTAGCAATGCTTCAATATTTCACCAATTGTAACAAATGTACCACACTAATGAAGGATGTTATTAATACGGGAAAATGTGAGAGGGGGAGGGGGTGGGTATATGGGAATCCCCTATATTTTCTATGTAACTCTTCCATAATCTAAAACTTATTTAAAAATAAAGTTTAAAAAAATGGCATATAAGAAAATTTTGTGAGATTAGCTAAAAATATAACCATGAATAGTGTAGAAAATGTTTAAATGACTTATTTGTTCCAGCAAAATTAAAGAGTTAACATCTAATAACAATTTAAGATGAATTCATCACCCTAAATGAAATATTTCCACTTCTCTCCCTAATGCAGCTGGGTGTTGATTTCATCCAAAGGCAACATGAGTGATCTCACAGTCAGAATTTTTCACCAAAATGTTGAAGTGAAAGTGGAAAATAACTAAAGCTAAATCTTATGTGACAGGACCAGGCTCCATCTCTAGCCCCCATAACAGCCACAACTTGTGGAAGTGCATGTTTATTATTAACCTGCCCCATTGTAGAAGTGCAACCAGCCATTTACTCAGAAGGAGCCCATGACAGAGAACAGCCCCCCATCCTGAGCCTACATGACCAGATACAGTTCATTTCTTCACAAGAATAGACAAAAAAGGCACATGACCCCAGCAACCCCTCCCACACCCCTAGAATTCACTGTCCCTAGCCCACCACCCACTAGCCATCCCTATAGGCCCTTGGGACTTACCTAAGTCCAAATCCACTCCCACTCCCACTAACTAAGCATGTTCCTGCCTATAGATGTACTGTGTAAATTCATGACTGCCTCTGCTAGGGGCAGGCTGAAGTTTATTCTTCAGATCCCCTCTGTTGGGAGAGCTTCCCAATAAATCCTTGCCTGCAATTGCTGGTCTCCATGTCCCAGTTGTCTCATCTAGCCATCTAACATGGAATAGAGAAAATCAAAATGGGTCTTAAGCATCATGTTTTCCAAATGCAAAGCTGCATAAGAAAAAAAACTGTGTCCACTATATTGTGCTGAATGTGCTGGCCAAATTATAACAATCTGATTATCAAGAATTCCAATCTTATATAATTAAAAGAAATTCCATTTGCAATATTAACTAAAAATTAAATATGTAGGGATAAATCTAACCAAGGATGTAAAGGACTTGTACATACAAAACTACAAAAATTGTAAAGAGAAAACAATGAAGACCTAAATATATGGTAGGACATTCCACGTTTATGGACTGGAAGACTAATTATCTTTAAAATGTAACTCAAAGCATTTTATAGATTCAATGCAATTGTAAACAAAATTCCAACAACCTTCTTTTCAGAAATGATAAAGCCAATCATCAAATTTATGTAGAATTATATACCATGATCAGGTGGTTTTTATCCCTGGGATGCAAGGGTGATTCAACAAAAGAAAATCAATTAGTATAATATACTACATTAATAAATTGAAGGAAAATCACAAGATCATCTCATTTGATACAGAAAATGCATTTGACAAAATATAGCACCCTTTCTTGAAAAAACAATCCAAAAGATGGGAATACAAGGAAACTTTCTCAATGTGGTAAAGTACATATATGAAAAAACCCCAGCTAACATTGTGCTAGAGATTAAAGATGGATAGCTTTCCTGTTGAGACTGGGAACAAGACAAGGATGCCCACTGTCACCACTGTTATTCAGTATTGTGTGAAAAGTTCTAGCTAAAGCAATTAGGTAAGAAAAAGAAAAAAGCTTCCAAATGGGAAAGAAGTAAAACTTTTGCAATTCACTGATGATATCATCCTATACCAAGAAAATTGCAAAAATTCCACAACAAAACTATGAGAACTAATAGATGAGTTCAGCAAAGTGGTAAGATAATACATGAGTAATATGCAAAAATCAGTAGTGTTTTTATACACAACTAGTTAGCAATTTGAAGAGGAAATCAGAAAAAAATTCCATTTACAATAGTGATTAAAATAATAAAATTTATAGGAAAAAACTGCCCAGGTCATAAAGCACCTGTATTTAGAAAACTACAAAACATTTCTGAAACATAAATATTGTAATATTTTTGCATCAATAGCAAAGAAGATATATCAATTCTAAGGGACAACAATAGGGGCATGGATTTTCTCCTTTTTTGAGTAATGAAAAAATGTTCTAAAATTTATTGAGGTGATGACAGCACAACTCTGATGAATATGAGTGCCACTGAGTGTACACTTTGAATGGATTGTACTAAGTATGGGACTGTGTAAATGAATCCTGTGGTGGAAGATGGACTGTGGTTAACAACAAATATGAGAATGTTGTCTCATGAACTATATCAATTATATAGTACTAATACAAGGTATTAATAACTAGGTGGGGTGGGGGGAAATACAACAAATGTAAGATATTGGCTATAGTTAGTAGTAATATTTTGATGATGCTCTAACATAGTTCGTAAAAATTGTTTCACAACAATGCGAGGTATTGGTGGTGGGGTGATGTCTGGGAGCCCTGTATGATAATATGCGTGTTTGTCTTATAAGTTCACAACTTTTACTATACACTTATTTTTTTAATGTATGTATGGTAAATGTCAAGTAAAAAGTTTTTTTTAAAAAAAGGACCTAAATAAATGGAAGGACATTCCATGTTCATGGATTGGCAGCCTAAATATAATTAAAATGTCAGTTCTACCCAACCTGATTTACAGATTCAACACAATCCCAATAAAAATTCCAATAGCCTTTTTTGCAGAATGGAAAAGCCAATTATCAAAATTTAAAACCAACAATATCTTTAAAAAGAAGAACGAAGTTGGAGGTTTCTCATTTCCTGACTTTAAAGCATGTTACTTAGCATGATGATAAGACAGTATTGTACTGGGATAAAGATAGACACATTGTCCAAAGGAATGAATTTGGGAATTCAGAAATAGATCTATGGTCAAGTGATTTTTGACAAAGTTCTCAAACCCACCCAGCTGAGTCAGAACAGTCTATTCAACAAATCGTGCTGGGAGAACTGGATATCCATATCCAGAGGAAGGAAAGAAGACCTCTACCTCACAACTTATACAAAAATGAACTCAAAATGAGTAAAGGACCTAAATGTAAAAACCACAACATAAAACTCCTAGAAAAAAAAATGTAAGGCGACATCTTTGAGATCTCTCAGTAGCATACAAATCAGGAGCAATGAAAGAAGAAATAAACAAATGCGACCTCCTCAAAATTAAAGACTTTTGTGTTTCAAATGACTTTGTTAAGTAAAAATGCAGGCTACACTAAGGGAGAAAATTTTCAGAAACCACATATCCAATAAGGCTTTGATCTCTATATTATAGAACAAGATTACACAACTCAATAGAAAGACAAGCAACCCAAATAAAAAATGGGCAAAAGAATTGGACTTTTTCAAGAAGAAATACAAATGGCCAAAAAGCACATGAAAAGATGCTCAATATCTCTAGCTTTAGGGAAATGCCTATCAAAACAACAATGGATATCATTTCATGCTTAAAGAGTGACCATTAATGAAAAAGCAGAAACCTACAAGTACTGGAGAGGATGCAGAGAAATAGGAACACTCCTTCACTGTTAATGGGAAGATAAAATGATGTACCTTCTGTGGAAGATACTTCAACATTTCCCCAGGAAGCTAAGTATAAAATTGCCATATAATCCACCAATCCTGCTATTAGGAATATATTCAGAAGAACTGAAAGCAAGGGTACAAACAGACATTTACACACTGATAGCAGCATTATGCACAACTGCTAAAAGGTGGAACCAACCCAAGTGTCCAAAAACCAATGAGTAGATAAGCATATTGTGGTATATACATGTGATGAAATACTTTCAGCTATAATTAGAAATGAAGTTGGGATGCATTTGAAAACATGAATGAACATTGAGGACATTATATTGAGTGAAATAAGCCAGACACAACAGGGCAAAGTATTGTATGTTCTCTGTGAGAACAGTTTCAACCCCCTTAGTACAGTGAGGTGGCAGCAACAGTCTTCCTAATCTCTGACATACAGGCCCAACACCCTCAGAACAGTGAGGGGGCAACCTGGCCTTCCCTAATCTATGGGGACTAGGCCCAACGCCTTCAGAGAAGTGGGGTGGTGACCTAACTCTTCCCAATTACCAGGGAATACACTCTACCTTCTCTGTAGCCTGGGGTGGTCAAACTCCCTGAACAGTGGTCAGGAACATCCATCCACTTCAAAAGCCAGGGCAGTCACCCTCTTCATACACGTGGGTGGGTTCCTCTCTTGGCCCAAGGCGATGTCTTAATTCTAGACCTCAGCTTCCATTGTTTTCCTCCTAAAGTTGTTTTCCCTTCCATCTGTCTCCTCTCTGTCCATTTTAGTCCAGGCTAGCAGTAGTTTCTTTCTTACAGATCTCTCAAAAATCTTGTTGGTTTAGTATGCAGGAAGCAGAGATCATAGCCATCAGACAGTAAGAATTTCCACAAGTCTTTCCTGGATAACTGCATTTTTTATTTCTGACTAATAAGTTCCAAGTTTAGTTAATTCCCCAAATAGGCACAGTCATCTGGGTGCTTGATTTTCAGAAGCTTAGAATTTCCAGAATCAGTCTCTGGTTTCTTTGTGCTGAACATTCAGCTTATCTCTTTCCCCTCACATATTGCTATAAGCTGCAAGGATAAGCCAGGCTGCATTCTCCAAGTTTACTTGGAAAGCTCTTCAGCTAAATGCCCAACCTCATCATTTTCAAATTCTGCCTACCATATAGCATCAGTTCCTCCAGTGTCATCATTTCCTTCTAAGGCCTTATCAAAAATAACTTTAGGCTCCATATTCCTACCAACAGACTCTTTAAAGCAGTCTAGGCCTTTTCCATCAAGTGTCTCACAATTCCTCCAAAAAATACTCCTAACCCATTTATAAAACCATTCCAACATTTTTGATAACCGCAACAGACTGTATCCCACTCTCCTGGTTTCAAATTCCATGTTAGTCTTCCAAAGGGGTGCCAATGCAAATGACCAGAAAACTGGTGGCTTTTATAAAGGTTATTTATTTGGGGTAAAACCTTACATTTACAATGCCCTAAAAAGTCCAACTTAAGATTGCTTTCTCACCAAAGTCAGTTGCCACATGTTGAAGCAAGATGGTTATCGATCTCTGTGAGGATTAAGCCTTCTCTTATGGAATTCCTGTCTCTTAGCTGCAAGTTGGCATAGGTATTTTCTCTTAAGGCTTCCTCTCTCTCCTTGGATAGGGTTCATTTCTTTCCAGACCTTCTCAGCTGTCCTGTTCTTTTCCCAAGGTTAGCTGAAAACTATCAGGTGAACAGTTCACCTCTCCCCAGAATACCAGTATAAAAATGTCAGAGCTCTCTCTCTTCTGATGTGTCTTCTTGTATGAGTGTCAATTTTAATCAGCCAGAGGTCTTGTGTCTCAAGACTTCCTCTCTCTCCTTAGATAGGGCTCATTTCTTTCCACACCTTCTCAGCTGTCCTGTTCTTTTCCCAAGGTTAACTGAACCTATCAGGTGAACAGCTCACCTCTCCCCAGAGACCCAGTATAAAAAATGCCAGAGCTCTCTCTCTTCTGGTGTGTCTTCTTGAGTGAGTGTCAGTTTTAATCAGCCCACCAAGGGGGTGAGGACTCAACCTAAGATATTTCTTACTTGTGTAGTCGAATCAGAAGCCCTAAATTGATTCTATCAAGTAATCATAATCAGAGGGCCCTCTTTGAATTTAATACAATCAAAGGGTATCACACCCTGAGGAATAGATTAGTTTACAAACAATCTTTCTTTTTGGGATTCATAAATAATATCAAACTGTCACAGATGAACAACTAAAAGGATATAGAGTAAATGGAACCAAGTGTTAAAGAGGAAACAAACAGAACAAAGTGAATTCCTAGCATAGAAAGAGAAGCTAACCATCTGAATAAGCCCATCAAAATAAACAGGTGCCTAGACACAGCAAACAGTCACAAGCCATACTAAAAATCAGGAAGAAGTGGCCCAGTCTAATGAATAAACTACAAAAACAGGAAGAGAAGCAGAACGTGGAACAACTAATCATTTATGTCCAAACAAATATCATGAATCAACTTAATGAAGTGAAGGAAGAGATAAAGGATATTAAGAAGACACTGGGGGAGGGGGGGAGGGAATACAGAAGAAATAATAAACATACATAAAAAAGATAGATCTGATGGTGATGAATGGCACAATGCAGGAAATAAAAAATACCCTGGAAGTATATAACAGCAGATTGGAATAGGCAGAGGAAAGAATTAGTGACATTGAAAATAGTACTTCTGAAATTGCACAGATAGTAGAATAGATAAAAAGAAAAAATTCATCAGGGACTCAGGGAAATGAATGACAATATGAAACACACAAAGGTATGCATTATAGGCATCCCAGAAGAAGAAGAGAAAGGAAAGGGGGCATAAAAGGCTGAAAATTTCCCAATTCTTTTGAGGGACATGGATGTACAAGGCCAGGAAGCATAGCACACTTCAAATAGGATAAATCCTAACAAGTCTACCCCAAGATATATACTTATCAAATTGTCAAATATACTTATCAACAAAACAGAATCAATAAAGAAGCAGAGACCTTGAATAATACATTAGAGGATTTAGAGCTAATAGACATATACTGAACATTACACCTAAATGCAGTGGGATATAAATTCTTCTCAAGTGAACATGGATCATTCTCCAGAATACACCACCTGCTAGGTTGGAACAACTCTAGAGTTATAACAACTCTCAATGAATTCAGAAAGATTGAAATTATACAAAGTAAATTCTCTGACCACATGGATTGAAACTGGAAATTACTAAGGGGCAGAGAACCAGAATAGGCACCGAGATATAGAAGTTAAACAACACACTCTTAGATAACCAGTGGGTCAAGGAGAAAATTGAAAAAGTAATCAGTAACCACTCTGAAATGAATGAAAATGAGAACACAATATATCAAAACAGAATGCAACAAAAGCAGTGCTGAGAGATTTATAGCCACAAATTCTTATATGAAATAAGATAAAAGAGCTAAAATTAAAGACCTAACTACACACCTGGAGGAACTAGAAAAAGAACAACAAACTAATCCCAAAGCAAGCAGAAAGAAGGAAATAAAGATTAGAGCAGAACTAAATGAAATTGAGAATAAAAAGCACTAGAAAACATTAACAAAACCAAAAGGAGGGAAGCGGCTGTGGCTCAATCAGTTGGGCTCCCGTCTACCATACAGGAGGCCCTGGGTTCACATCCCAGGGCCTCCCTGTGAAGGCAGGCTGGCCCACAGATGCTGCAGAGTGCTCCCCAGCCCACAGATGCTGTGGAATGCCACCTTGCCTGCAGACACCACAGAGTGCCACTCAGCCTGCAAGCACCGTGGAGAGCTGACTCAGCAAAGTGACACAACAAAAAAGGGAGACAAGCAAAAACACAGAAGAGTGCACAGCGAATGGACACAGAGAGCAGACAGCATGCAAGCTGCAAGGGGGGAGAGGAAATAAAAATAATAAATACAGACACAGAAGAACACACAGCAAATGGACACAGATAACAGACAGCATGCAAAAAGCCACAAGGGGGGATTAAAAAAAAAAAACAAAAGAAGGGGATGTGGCTCAAGTGGTTGAGCAACCACCTCCTGCAACACACACAGGAGGTCCCAGGTTCAGTTTCTGATACCTCCTGAAAAAAAAAAAAACAAGTAAAACAAATGATAAAACTGACTCAGGGAAGCAAATGTGGGTCAGTGGTTGAGTTCCATCTCTCATATACAAGGTCCTGGGTTCAATCTCCAGCCTCCAGTACTTAAAAAAATCTGTTTCTTTGGGAAGATTAATAAAATTGACAAGCCCTTAACTAGACTAACAAAGAAAAAACAGAGGCGATGCAAATGCATAAATTGAAAAAATGAGAGCCAGATACCACCACTGATCCCACAGAAATGAGAGAATACTTTTGTTAGGCCCCAAAGCTGGGCCTTTGGGGGATAACCAGAGATGCAGAGAAAAAAACTTTATCACAAGAGTTAGGCAGAATTTTTATGTATTATGTCTGCAGAAACAAGGAGCCCAGGTTGGTCTGAAGTGACTCAGACCTGACTCCCTGAGCTGCAGTTTTACTCTTGCTTAAATGCCTAAGTTACTACTCAGCATTTGCTTTGATTATGCATTAGCTTTTACGCATGTGGATGAACACACACAAAGGTATACAATTGTATGATTAGTATGTTCAGGAAATCATTCTGGTACATATATTGCATGATCAAAAAAGGGGCAGATAACCCCATCCCTGGGTAGGAATTTTACTATGTTTATTAAGCAAGTTGAAGTGAGGATAACCAGGGCTTCTGTGCAGGTCCAATCAACTGCTTGAACCTGGTTTTCATACTTAATTGCTTCAACAGGATGTTTGTTTTTTTTTTTTTTAAGATTTATTTATTTATTTATTTATTTCTCTCCCCTGCTCCCCCCATTGTCTGCTCTCTGTGTCCACTTGCTGTGTGCTCTTCTGTGTCTGCTTGCATTCTTGTCAGCAGCACGGGGACTCTGTGTCTCTTTTTTGTTGCATCATCTTGCTGTGTCAGTTCTCCATGTGTATGGCACCACTCCTGGGCAGCCTGTGCTTTTATCATGCAGGGTGGCTCTCCTTATGGGGTGCACTCCTTGCACATGGGGCTCCCCTATGCAGGGGACACCCCTGTATGGCAGGGCACTCCTTGTGTACATCAGCACTGTGCATGGGCCCACTCACCACATGGGTCAGGAGGCCTTAGGTTTGAACCCTGGACCTCCCGTGTGGTAGGCAGACACTCTTATCAGTTGAGCCAATTCCACTTCCCTCAACAGGATGTTCTTGACCACAAGAAATGGAATTTGGCACCAAGAGAGGGTTACATCTCATTACCTTCTAATTTACATATAATTCTTTTATTTGTATCCTAGCAACAGGGAACAAACACGTTACTTTCAGGTATTCAGTCATTTCACCCTACATCAATCCATTCTCTCCTTCTAGTTTTTGGTGATATTCTTATGGCAGGGGAAAGGGACAAAGCTCAGATCTTCTGTAACTTCCTGCTGACACTCTGGGTGTTATCTCTTAGGAAACTAATGTAAGAGGGTGGTTTGAGGAGGAAAAGTTAGCCTGTTAGAGTTTGCAATTGCTTTTTTTTTAAAAGATTTATTTATTTATTTATTTATTTCTCTCCCCTCGCCCCCCACCCCGGTTGTCTGTTCTCTGTGTCTATTTGCTGCGTCTTCTTTGTCCGCTTCTGTTGTTGTCAGCAGCACAGGAATCTGTGTTTCTTTTTGTTGCGTCATCTTGTTGTGTCAGCTCTCCGCGTGTGCAGCACAATTCCTGGGCAGACTGCACTTTCTTTTGTGCTGGGCGGCTCTCCTAACGGGGTGCACTCCTTGCACATGGGGCTCCCCTACGCAGGGACACTCCTGCGTGCCACGGGTACTCCTTGCGTGCATCAGCACTGCGCATGGGCCAGCTCCACACGGGTCAAGGAGGCCCGGGGTTTGAACCGTGGACCTCCCTTGTGGTAGATGGACACCCTATCCACTGGGCCAAGTCTGCCACCTGCAATTGCTTTTGAATGAAGCATTGCATGCATGATATGAGTACATATTCAGCCACCAAAAGAACTAAAATAATAATTAATTGTCCTATGAAAGGGAGTAGCCATTTAGTAAGGCTAGTCAGGTTCCAAAAGGAAAACTTACTTCCCTGTGTTATGGGGTTATTTGCTTTTGTTTTTAGCTCTTCCATGCTATCAAGAATTTTTCCTGATTTACATAGTAATGGCATTGTTCTTTGAGGAATAAACATGTTCCTCCTTGTGCAGTTGTTAGTAAGTTAAGCACTCAGTAGTTATGTGAGTGCGAACTCTCACTGTGGCTAGGGAGTTTAATTGTCTTTGCATTGTTAAAATAGTATTTCTATGTGGGCTACATCTGCACCCACTTCTTTGGAAAGGCTGGTGGCTAAGTACAAGGATTCATCTATGGTCCCGGTGGATGCTGTGATTCCAGCACTTGGTTCTGTTGAGGTTTTGGATGATCTGTGAAACAGGTGTGAAGGATGATGGATATCTTCCCTCAGGGCTAATTGTTGGCAGGTCCTATAGAAGAAAGAACAAGATTAGTATCTGGTGGAGTTTTTTCTTCCAGAATAGGAAATGCAGGTTTTCAACTGGCTCCAACTACAAGTTTTGCTTTATATTCAGGTGTGGTTTCCAGCTCAGTACCTCCTTCATTTACCAGATCTGTTACTTTAGTATGATGGACCCAGGGTTTATTCTCTGTAACTTAAGAGAAGAATGAGAGCTTAATAGTACTGGACAGGGTCTTTCCCCTTCCCATTTTTTTTTAAATTGATAGCTGGTTTACAAGTATACAAGCAACATTTCCATTAGTAGATAATGAGGTAACAGGGAAGTTTTATAAGGAGAATTCTAAATTCTTTGAGTTTTCTTCAGTGATATTAAAAACTAGTTTAGGCATAAGATGCATCTACATAGATGCACAAAGAGCTCCAGCAGGAATAGGAGACCTCAGATTATTAATAAAGATTTTTGCTGGCATTTTGTATACCTGTGGTCTTATAACAATGTTTTCTACTAAGGCCAAGAGACCCCATTTTCCCAGTTTGTATGGTTTGAGGCATAGTTAACAACAGATTATTATCACTTCCCCTTTTGAGCTATAAGGCCACTGACACTTTAACTCATTCTCAATACCTGCATTGGTTTTGCTGTTAGCATTTCAACTGAAGTAGGGGCTGCAGCCTGAGGTGCAGTATTTAAATGGACAGGCTGGATATAGTTTCTTAGTCCATTGTTGTCAAGATCCCTTATTGCTTTTATTTTATTTTTTCAAAGATTTACTTTATTTATTCCTCCCCATTGTTGTTTGCACTCTCTGCCTGCTCTCTGTGTCTGTTTATCTTCTTTTTTCTTTTTTTTTAGGAGGCATCAGGAACTAAACCTAGGGCTTCCCATGTGGAATGGAGGTACCCAATTGCTTGAGTCACATCTGCTCCCTGTTTGTTTTGTCTCACACTGTGTTTCCTCCTTGTGTCTCCTCATTGCATCATCTTGTTACATCAGCTCACCATGCCAGCCCACTGCATCAGCTCACTGTCTTGCTTGTCTTCTTTAAGAGGCACCAGGAACTGAACCTGGGACCTCCCACATGGTAGGTGGGCACCCAACTGCTCAAGTCATGAGGCTATATTATAATTTGGTTGCTTCCCATAATTGAGACCAAAACCCAAGAAATATTTGCTTAGAATGTTGCCTTTGCCACAAACCCCACCCCAAGCTAATATTGGTCATGGCTATGTCCAATTTACAGGTAAGTTAGTGTCCACCTCCCTTACTGCTTGAGTCTGTGCTATTATGCTCTTTACTTTTTAAAAAGCAGCCTGTTGGGGTTTCTCCACTCTCATGCTCAACCTTTCCTGATTCACACATATGATGGTTTTAATATTTGAGCTAAATGAGGGATGAAGCATTTCTAGTACCCCCAACAACCCCCAAAAGGCCATTAATTGTTTTGGAGTTTCAAGACACACTAAGATTAAAGTACAAAAAGCTATTTTGATAAAACAGATTTTCTGCTTCCTACTAACATAAGAATTTATTTAATATTTGGCCATTTGAATAGAGTTCTTTTAAAGATTTTTATTTGTTAATTTAATACAACCATCTGGAGGTATGAAAATATACACTGAACAAACAGACAAACACAAAACAGTTAAGACACCCAACAGAAACAAAGCTAACTAATTTGATTCATAATTCTTAGACCTTTGGTATAGCTGTTTCAAAGCCTTCATTTCACATCTTTGATTTTTACTGCTTTTAAGATTTTTGCCTGGGGCTGAAGGGGATTCACACAGAATTAAGCCATAATTTTAAATTTCTTTATCTTTCCACAACTCAAAGCAGTTGAGCATATGGGACTTTTTGCCCATTTTTCTTGCCATTTACCAAACAAGTTTAGCTGCAATATAGTGTTAAAATTTAAAGATCAATTTTCTTGTTAAACCTCTCTTATTTAATTTGTGTCTAGGTCAAGCTCCATTACAAAAAAAAAAAATTTAGTTTATGTTTCTGAAACCCAGATCCCCCAGATTTAGACCAAATTTTCAGGATGGATCCTAGTGATGAACAGTCAGGCAGCGATGCCTCATTGCCCATAGTGGTAGAGAAAGAGAGAGAAAGAATGAATACAGAACCAGAGATAACCAAATGGCAGTGAGTTCTCTTGAGGGAGTGGGACTCAAACCCATGAAGCCTCACCTGTGCCAGCCAAACCACCTGTGTGGCGGAGGTAAACCAAATGCTAACTAGCAGTTAGCCAAAGCCAAAGAGAAACAGCAAAACTGAAACCAAATGCTAACTCATGGTCAGCCAGAGGGAAAAAGAAAAACAGAAGTAATCAATAAGCAATACCCACCAAGCAAAGGAGGTGAAGTGGTTCTCTGTCCTAACCTTGTGAGCCAATTCCATCAGTGGCTAGAAAGGGATTCCACCCTGGGTAACCCCTGAGTCCTCAGGGAAACCCCGAGCAGCTGCCGGAGTTGGCGATGCCATGGTGCAGACAAACCCCTCCACAGTCCAACTTGGGAGTGTTCTCTGGTTATCATTTCATTTATTTTCATCCCATCTGGATTGCCAATTGGTAGGCCTCAAAGTTGGAATTTGAGGGTACCCAGAGATGTACAGAAACAAACTTTAACATGAGAATTAGGCAGAACTTACGTTTATTATATCTGCAGAGGTCGGAGCCAAGCTTAGTCTAAGGTGATTCAGATCTGACTCCCTGAGCTTCAGTTTCACTCTTGCTTAATACCTAAGCTTCAATTTAGCATCTGCTTTGATTATGCATTAGTTTTGATGCGTATCAATGAACAACCCATAGTTATATAATTGTATGATCAGTATGTTCAGGAAATCACACTTGCACATACATTGTATGATCAAAAAAGGGGTGGATAACTCCAGCCCTGAGTGGGAATTTTACTATGTCGTCAAGCAAGTTGAAGTGAGGATAGCCAGGGGCTTCTTCTGTTCAGGTCCAATCAGCTGATTAAAACTGGCTTTCATACTTCATTGCTTCAAGAGGACATTCTTGACCACAAGAAATGGAATTTGGCACCGAGAGAGTTGCATCTCATTTACCTTCTAATTTACATACAATTCTTTCTTTTGTATCCTAGCAACAGGAAGCAGACAAGTTACTTTCAGGTATTCAGTCATTTCACTCTACGACCATCACTGAAAAATTGTATGCCAACAGATGAATAACTTAGATAAAATAGACAAATTTCTAGAAACACAGAAGCAGTATACATTGATGAAAGGAGAAGTTGATGAACTCGACAGACCAATCACAGGTAATGAGATTGAATTTGTCATCAAAAACTTCCCAACTAAGAAGAGCCCAGGACCAGATGGCTTCATGGGCAAATTCTACCAATCATTCTGGAAAGAACTAACATCAATCCTGCTTAACCTCTTCCAAAAAAATTGAAGTGGAAGGAATGTTTCCTAACTCATTCTATGTTGCTAACATCACCCTAATACCAAAGCCACATAACGATGCCACAATAAAGGAAACTATAGACCAATCTCACTAATGAACCTGGATGCTAAAATCCTCAACAATGTACTTGCCAATCATATTGAACAACACAGCAAATGAATTATACATCATGATCAGGTAGGTTTCATTCCTGGTATACAAGGATGGTTCAACATAAAACAATCAATATAATATACCACATTAACAGAAGAGGCCATTCTGTCCCAGGTGAGTGGGCTTGGTGGCCTTGGCCAGTATCAGTTGACCATATATGTGAGGATCTATATCAGAACTCTCAGTCCAGTGCCATTGGTCAGTATATCTACCTTGTGCCAATACCATGCAGTTTTGACCACTGTAACTTTGTAGTATGCTTTAAAGTCAGGTCGTGTGATTCCTCCTATTTCATTTTTCTTTTTTAATATGTTTTTAGCTATTCAGAGCCCCTTGCCCTTCCAAATAAATTTTGTAATTAGCTTTTACAATTCAGTAAGAAATTCTCCTATAATTTTTATTGGGATTGTGTTCAATCTGTAAATCAATTGGGGTAGGATAGATATCTTAATGATGTTTAGTCTTCCAATCCATGAATATGGAATATGCTTCCATTTATTTAGGTCTTCATAGATTTAGTTTAACAATGTTGCATAGCTTTCTGTGTTCAGGTCCTTTACATCTTTAGTCAAGTTTATTCCTGGATATTTCATTATTTTAGTTGCTATTGTAAATGAAATATTTTTTACTCCCTCCTCATATTGCTCATTATTGGTGTACAGAAATGCTACTGATTTTTGCCTGTTGATCTCATATCCTTCTACTTTACTGAACTCATGTGTCAGCTCTAGAAGCTTTGTTGTAGATTTTTCAGGACTTTCTACATATAGGATTATGTCATCTGCAAATAGTGAAACTTAATTCTTCCTTTCCAACTTGCATGCCTTTTATTTCCTTTTCTTGCCTAAGTGCTTGAGCAAGTACTTCTGAAACAATGTTAAATAAGAATGATGACAGTGGACATCCTTATCTTGTTCCAGATCTTAAAGGGAAAACCTTTAGCATTTCATCATTGCATAAGATATTAGCTGTGGGTTTTTCATATATACCCTTTTTCATGTTGGGAAAGTTTCCTTCTATTCCTAATTTTGAAGTTTTTTTATCAAGAAAGGATGTGGTAAAAAACAAAAAAAAAACAAAAAAAAATACATCATCGTGTAAGGAAAAATAAAGTGCTGCAGTAAAAAAAAAACGAAAAAAAGAAAGGATGCTATTTTGTCAAAAGTTCTCTACATCAGTAGAGAGGATCATGTGATTTTTTCTTTTGATCTTCTTCAACAAATAGTGTTGGGAGAATCAATACGTATTCTAGATCTAACCTTTAAACTCATCGCTATATTCCATTTTACTAGTAAGGGAACCTGACATTATATTGGGCTTCACTTTTCAGGAAGTTTTGGATCACACAGTGGTTCAACAATGGCGGCGGAGGAATACTGGTATGGGATGTTATTGACAGGCGATATATGGTTGACAGGGAGTTATACAGGGCATATGCCCAGGGTGCATGGTAATGTTTGGATATACTCATAGTGGAAACAATTAAAAACAACAGCTGGGGGGGTACTGGGTTCCTGGCCGGGGGTGCTCTGTCGTGGTCCCTAGGGGAGCAGCGGCAGTCCCCCAGGTGCAACGGTAAGAACCAGGAAGAAATGAGGGTCTAACAGTGAGCCCCTGATACTAATGACTATGCTTGTGAGCCTATACGCCTGAAATAAGAACAAGGCCTAGAGAAGCACTGTGCCTGGGAGTTTCCTCCTGACAGCCTTCATGTTACTCAAATGTGGCCAGTCTCGAAGCCAAACTCAGCATGTAGATACAGTGCATTCCCCCCAGTGTGGGACATGACACCTGGGGATGAGCCTCCCTGGCACCGAGGGATCACTACCAAATACCAGCTGATGATGCAACTGGAAAATGACCTTGAATTAAAGGTTCAATGCGGACCAGCAGAATATCCCTGTCTACATATAACAGGACTTTAAAATGCTGTTTGACCTAATGTAAGGGGGAAATGGAAAGGAGAAATGAGTTTATATGGCTATGAGTCTCTAAAAAAGAGTCTGGAGGTTGTCAGAAGGATTGCCCTTATGCACACCTGAGCAGAGTCTCAGAGACAGATAAAGTAGGTACAACCCCAGGTATTGGTTCTTTTGAGGGCTAAAGAGACCCACAGGTTCTTTGGTCATGGCAGATGGGGTTCACTGCATATCAGTTGGCCCTTCTTTGGAGCTGGTGTTTCTGCATGATGGAACTGGACTCAGATGGGATCTCTTTTCACAAGCCTTTCATGCTACTTTACTGGAATTGTAGTTGGTGCTGGTGTTTAAGATATATCTAGGGAATTTGAATCTCTGGACTGACAATATGATAGCCACGCCCTGAACCTCAACAGACTTCAACTCCTACACTCTGATTTATTGGACTTACCCCACTCAGCTAACATGGAGTTGAAGAATATCAACCACCACACCATGGAGCCTAGAGTGCCTACAACTGAAGCAGGAGGATTGCATCCAGTAACCATTTGGAATCTAAGCCCCCTCTTGACATAGAAGTGCAATGGACACAACCAATCCAATGTCCACAGAGAAAATGTGGCATTGGTGTGGGAAAAGTGGCCATAGTGGCTGCTGGGTGTGGGGAATGGGAGGAAGAGATGAGATGTGGAGGTGTTTTCGGGACTTGGAGTTGTCCTGGGTGGTGCTTCACGGACAATTACGGGACATTGTAGATCCCCCCAGGGCCCATGTGGGAGAGTATGGGCTATGATGTGGACCATTGACCATGAGGTGCAGCGATGTCCAGAGATGTACTTACCAAATGCGATGGATGTGTCATGATGATGGGAGAGAGTGTTGCTGTGGGGGGAGTGGGGGGTGGGGGCGGTGGGGTTGAATGGGACTTCATATTTTTTGAATGTAACATTTTTTTAAAAATGAATAAAAAAAATAGTGTTGGGAGAACTGGATATGCATATCCAAAACAATGGAAGAGGATCACCATTTCAAGCCCTATATGAAAATTAACTCAAGGTGGATCAAAGATCTAAATATAAAAGCCAAGACCATAAGCTCCTAGAAGACAATGTAGGGAAGCATCTATGAGATCTTGTAGTGGGAAGTGGTTTCACAAACCTTACATGCAAAGCACAAGCAATGAAAGAAGAAATAGATAAATAAGACCTCTGGAAATTAAAAACTTTTGAATTTCAAAAGAGCTTGTCAAGAAAGTGAAAAGGCAGCCTACTCAATGGGAGAAAATATTTGGGAACCATTTATCCTCTAAGGGCCTAATACCCAGTATATATAAAGAAATCCTACATCTCAAAAGTAAAAAGACAACCCATTTTAAAAACAGGCATGAGATTTGAATAGACACTTTTCCAAAGAAGAAATACAAATAACTAAAAAGCATATGAAAAGATGTTCAAGATAACTAGCTATTAGGGAAATGCAAATCAAAGCTGCAATGTGCTCTCTCTGCCTAAAAGAGTCCACACCAAATCTTGGTGTGTATTTCCATCTTTCCCATTTCTGAGCAAACTCTGTTCTTTCCCCCCTTTCCTAATAAATTCTTTTTACTGGCCTAACTAAACTGGGTATGTTCTTAAATTCATTTATGCAACATAGCCAAGAACCTAGAGGAATCCAACACTTCCCCGTCTTCATTTGGTGAGCCGTCGCCTGGAGAAAGATAGTGAGTGGTGCTCCCAGACCCCCACTGGAGACTGGTGGGTTTTAAGGCCTGTCTGTGCCCTCTTTTGGTTCTGCCATTTTAAAGGGGATTAATGGCTAGGGGGTTCCTGGATAAGTTCCCAAAGGATATAAACTTGGTCTGCTCAAACTACTAGTTCCCTCTCCTGAGGTGGCAGGGGCTAGTCCCCATGCCATGTAGATCCAAGGAAGTCCTGGGTGGCAGGTGGAACTGCCCTTGAGACTTGACTGGGCATGGCCTAACTCAAGCAGGAGTCCACTGGGAGTTCACCAGGCCCTCTCTGTGAGTTCAGAAGAGCTATCACCCATTGTATTATTATATTATTTCCTTAGATAGCTAGTTAACTTATTTTAATTAAAAGTGCCTTTAATCTTCCAGCTACTGCTGTCTTACTTTTGGGTCTGTGAGATGCTTTAGAGAAACTGAAAATGCATTTTTTAGAGTGAGGCCTAAGCCCCACCCTCAGCAATGCCCTGAAGCCTTGCTCCTTTTCCCTGCTGGAGAGACCCAGAGACTGGGGTGGGGAAGTGGTCCCTGAGGTTGTTTGTGGGTAAGAACCAGGACAATTATTCTCTAGTTCTTTATGGGCTTTTACTCTCAGGTTTAACTGAGGATTTTGGCCCCTGGGAGTGACTATAGGGTGAGTTCACTCATAGCCAGCTACTAAAACTGCTGCAAAGTAGGCAAAAGCATTTAAAGGTCCCTAGTCAGTCCCTTTCCTAGTGGGAAAGCTCTGCTGGAGGGTTAATTTCTGGGAACCAAACACAGATGCCCCAAAGATGTCTAAGGCTCTGAGGACGCCCAGATTCAACCCTGAACCCCAATATGTGGGACAGCAAGCAGGACTCCCGATTTCTAAGACACTGGCTTGGTGAGCAGCCCCATTCTGTCAGAACAGTTGTGAGATGCCATTCAAAGTGATGAATGCCTTTTCCTCCCCTAGGATAATGGGTGGCTCTTAAACTGGGGCAACCTGTCAAGGCTAAACCTTTCCTGCCACACCACATGGCCAGTGTGGCTGAGAGTGGGCTCTGCATGGGACCCTGAATTCCAGTTAAACCTGTGTAAGAGATAAGGTGAGGACAGGCAGAGCCGAGGACCAGAGACCATATGGCCATGTCTTCTTAATGGCATAAGGAAATGCACTCCGTTTACTAAACCTCTACCCTATAGAAGAAGGAACCTCCTCATGTGCCATCAGTTAAGATTAAAAGGCTTCTGGCTTCCCTACTCCTGCCTATTTCCTGGTAACACTCCAATCCTTCCAGCAAAAAAAGGCATGCAGGGCTTTACCCCCTTGTGGGAAGCACCTAATGGGGTGCAGCCCTCACAGCAGCCCTAATTTGCATCTCATTGGGGGTAGAGCTTCTCTGAACCTCTGAGCTCCATACCTAGTAGCTGCCTAGGGATTTTCCCGGAGGAATGAAGCTGAGAGGTCCTGTATGAGGTTTCTGCTGTGGACAGACACTGGGAGTTTACATCCAAGTGACTCTAAAGTGAGGTCTTTCCCTAAACTAAGCTAAGTGAGTGTAAAATTCTTTTTTTTATATAAGATTTTATATATTTATTTTTCCCCTCCCCCCCCATTGTCTGTTCTCTGTGTCTATTTGCTACGTCTTCTTTGTCCACTTCTGTTGTCAGCGGCACAGGAATCTGTGTTTCTTTTTGTTGCATCATCTTGTGTCAGCTCTCTGTGTGTGCGGCACCATTCCTGGGCAGCCTGCACTTTCTTTCACACTGGGCGGCTCTCCTTAGGGGGCGCACTCCTTGCGCGTGGGGCTCCCCTATGCGGGGAACACCCCTGTGCATCAGCACTGCGCATGGGCCAGCTGAACATGGGTCAAGGAGGCCTGGGGTTTGAACCGCGGACCTCCCATGTGGTAGGCGGACACCCTAACCTGTGGACCAAGTCCACAGCCTGTAAAATTCTCTCCAGAACAGGAGAGAATTCGTGCTCAGAATTCATGCTTGCTTTAATTCGTGCTTGCTTTAACTTTGTCAGTCTGCTCATACCTAGGAACTTGTAAATCAGATTTGGGATTTGCCTGCTTCAAATTGGATAACAGTGAAAGGTAATGTAAAATTGAGTCTTAAATGTGAATACCATCTTGCAGTTGAATTTGATGTATAAATCACAAGTGGAATTAATTCAACTGTGGGGAAAGCAGAAAAACTTAGCAAAGTTGTTACTAATAAAATTGTTTTATTCGCTTAATGAATGGAAGAGCTCAAATTGTTTTAAGTTGTGGAAATTCAGTAGAAACTGTAACTAAGAGTTAAGATCAATTTTATAGATAACTTTATGTTATAAAACAGCAGAAGGATAGTCACTGAAATTATTATAACTGGATGGATGTAGCCTAGACTTCAGCTATTGTAATTGAAGCAGGTAGTAAGATAGGGAATCAATAGATAGATTTGGAACCTCGCAAGGAGTCCATGTGGACATCAATCACCCTAAGATGGCTACTGGAAGACCTTCCCCTAGATTCTACCACTCAGAAGAAGACTTCCTCTGGAAGCCAGGATAAGCCCCAGATATTCCCCAAGGACTTTATCATTGGGCCCTCATGGGAGAGTGATAGGAGAGATAATCAAAACGGTAAACAGGGAAGCAGACTTGGCCCAGTGGTTAGGGCATCCACCTGCCACATGGGGGGTCCGCGGTTCAAACCCCGGGCATTCTTGACCCATGTGGAGCTGGCCCATGCGCAGTGCTGATGTGTACAAGGAGTACCGTGCCACACAGGGGTGTCCCCTGCATAGGGGATCCCCATGCACAAGGAGTGCGCCCTGTAAGGAGAGCTGCCCAGCGTGAAAGAAAGTGCAGCCTGCCCAGGAGTGGCACCGCACACGCAGAGAGCTGACGCAGCAAGATGACACAACAAAAAGAAACAGATTCCCGGTGCCGCAGATGAGGATAGAAGCAGTCACAGAAGAACACACAAGCGAATGGACACAGAGAGCAGACAACGGGGGGGGGGGGGGCGGTGAGGGGAGAGAGATAAATAAAAAATCTTTAAAAAAAAAGATAAACAGCTGGAACTCCTCCCCTGCCATTAGCGAAGGGGTGGAATAATTAACAGTTTAAAAAGTGGGCATGAGGCCTGAGCTCTCTCTCACCTGTGGACCCTTGTTCCTGCCCTCTGCGCACCACACTTGCCATTTTCCCTCTGCCATGTGGCCATGCAAATAAACCTGGCGATTTATAATCTATAATGGGAAATTGTAGCCTGTAAATCATTCCACTTTATCACTTTTCAACCCCTTCTTCTCTACCTGGGACCCCTTATCTGTTATTTTCTCCCCTTTCTCATCCTTCCCTACCTGAATAAATTACTGGCCTAAGTCACCCAATGTGCTCTTGAAAGTCATTTCTGCAGCATAGTCAAAAACCTAAACAAAATCTGATGCCAGCTGGGCCCTAAGCCTCAGCAGATTTGCAGCTCCTACTCTCCAGTTCATTGGACTTACCCAGGTCAGCTAACAGGGAGGTGAAGATGGTCAACTACCACACCAGGGAACTGAGAGTACCTACAACTCCAAGCAGGACAATCACATCCCTCAACCATGTGGGATCTAAGCACAACATCCCAGGGTCCACAGGATGGAGGAATAAAATATGGATTAGAGTGGACTTGCTGGTATTCTACTCTAAAACTATTGTGACTAGTAATGGAAGAAACTATAGCACTGACATGGAGAAAGTGGCCATGGTAGTTGCTGAAGGCAGGGAGAGGGAAGAAGAGATGTGATGTGGGGGCATTTTCGGGACTGGGAGTTGTGCTAAATGATATTGCAGGGATAGATGCTGGACATTATATATCCTGCCATAACCTACTGAATGCACTGGGAGAGAGTGTAAACTACAATGTAAACTGTAATCCATGTGGTGCAGCAGTGCTCCAAAATGTATTACCAAATGCAATGAATGTGACGCACTGATGAAAGAGGTTGTTGATGTGGGAGGAGTGGGGGTGGGGTGAGGGATGGTGTGTATGAGAACCTCTTACAGTTTTTAGTGTAACAATTTTGGAGATCTATGTGTCTTCAAAAAAATACAAAAAAAAAAAAATCCAGTAACATAATGGTAATCCAAACTAAACTTACCTTTAATTATGGTTATTTAGTAACTAACTTTACATAGCCCTTAGACTTCAGCTATTGTGTTGGTAATTATAAACTGAGTTTGTCTTTGTTTATGGCTATTTCAGGGGTAGCCTCACCACTTACCTTTGCTTATAGTTATTTCATGACAACTTATACCCACCATGGCTCAGGGGGAAGCAAAATTAAGACACTCCTATCTCCTGTACTTCCACTGGTGCCAATAACTCTGCTCTCTCTCATGACTCCAACTGTGGGCTAAATTGCTAAATTGTCTGGTGGAATTCTTGACCCTAAGGGTTGAATGTCCACTCTTCCAGTCCAGTTGCTGCTGGAGTCTTTTTATCTTTTGAGGTGGGCCTCTCATCTCAAATATTATGATTTCTAAAAGCAGCAATTCATGAGAGAAGCCACTTTCTCTGAGACTTCAGTGACCTCAGTGAGTAAATACTGAAATTAGTCTTGCTCATCCAAAATCTGCCAAAGTCAAAATGGGAAATAAGCAAAGCTCTGAAGTAAAGGAAAATGTTATAAACTGTGTTTTAAAGCACTGGAGACCTTTTGGATATAAGCTAATGATTACAAGGAATGAAATTCTTATGCAAAACTGCATGGCCACAGTGCAAATTAGATTAATTAGAAATAATCTTCAAATAAATCTTTTAAATGTTACTTTACAGTTACTTATTCACTGTTGGTGGAAATGCAGAATGGTACAGCTACTGTGGGACACTGTTTGGAAGTTCCTAAGTAAGTTGAATATAGACTTGCCACATACCCTGCAATACCACTACTGGGTATATACCCAGAAGAACTGAGAGCAGTGACATGAGCAGACATCTGCACACCAATGTTCATAGCAGCATTACTCATGATTGCCACAAATTGGAAACAACACAGGTATCCATCAATGGATGAGTGGATAAACAAACTGTGGTATATTCACATGATGGAATATTATACAGCTGTAAGAAGAAACGAAGTTGCAAAGCATATGACAACTTGGATGAACCTGGAAGACATTGTGTTGAGTGAAGTAAGCCAGACACAAAAGTACAAGTAATATATGATCGCATTACTATGCGCCAAATATAGTGTGTAACATATTGTATGAGTAAAAAAAAAAGTACATAACCAGTACATTTAACTAAGAAATGTATGTTTTTATGCGTTTTCTTTTTTCTTTTTAATTATTGCTTATACTTTCACTTATTAAATGGACAAAATAAAAAAAAACTACAGTGAGACATTATCTTACACCTATGAAACTGGTGGCTATTAAGAAAACAAAGAACTACAAGTGGAGAGGATGTGGAGGTAAGTGAACACTCATCTACTGCTAGTGGGAATGTAGAATGGTGCAGTTATTGTGGAGGATGGTTTGGCAGTTCCCCAAGAAGATAACTATAGAACTGTCATATGGTCTGGCAATTCCACTGCTGGGTATATACCCAGAAGAATTGAAAGCAGGGACATGAACATATATATATGCACACCAATGTTCATAGCAGCATTTTTCACTATTGCCAAATTTGGAAGCAACCCAAGTGTCCATCAACAGAGAAATGGACTAGCAAATTGTGGTATATTCATACAATGGAATATTACTCAGCTCTAAGAAGGAATTAATTATTGACACATGGAACAACATGGATGAAACCTGAAGATCTTATTTTGAGTGAAGTAAGTCAGTCATGGAAGGACAAATATTACATGACATCATTGATATGACCTAAGAAAATTGAATCATAGATCTAGAGTCTGGAAGATAGGTTGTCAGGAGACTGAAAGGGAGTAGAGAGTGGTGAAACAATGCTCAATATGGGCAAAACCTACAGTAAGGTGGAAAGGAGTGGTTTGGCAGTGGATGGGGGTGATAGTGGTGCAAGGATGTGAGTAGATTGACAGTGCTGGAATATGAGGGTGAGTTAGGGGGGTGGTTGGGTTGGACTGTCCAGGGAACTGGAGGGAGGGCTGGAGGAAAGAACAGGTGAACTCTGGGGATTTCTAGGTCTCTGGTTAAAACTACTATGGTGGGAATATGGCAGGGAGGGTTACTAGAGCAGGATGTTGGGGAGGGGGGATACGTGGAATATGGTGCACCTGGGTCATGTGTCTGTGGAATATAAATGTGTTCATCTTGTCATAGGATGTTATCTCAGTGGGTGGAGACCCAAACATACAAAAAAGAAAATTTTAAACTCCCATCCCAGGGAATCCCACTATGTTCTCAATTTGAGGGACAAGAATCTCTTGAGAACATAAGTAGTGCCTGGTAAAAGAAAACGGAGCAATATGTCAAGCCCTCACTATTAGTGTATGTAATTATGAAACTTATTCTTTAAAAATTGAAACTTAATGGTTACCATAGTTACCAAGGGGAGGGGTGGGAAGAATAGATGGAACATAGGGCATTGGAATTGTTCTGTATGATCTTGCAATGATGGATACAGGTCATTACACATTTTGTCAAACCTATTAAAATGTATGGTACAAAATGTAAACCGTGGACATGGTTAGTAGCAATATTTCAATATTTGTTCATCAATTGTAAGAAGTGTACCACACACATGTAACATGTTATTAATAGGGAAGAGTAGCATGGGGGAGTGGTGAGGTATACGGGAATCCCCAATATTTTTTATGTGATGTTTCTGTAACCTAAAGCTTCTTTGAAAATAAAGTGAAAAAATAAGACACTGTACTAATTGTCACTGTACATTAAAGATAACAGCTCTTACAGTGACAAACAGTAAAAATTTTTTTGTATTTTATTTGTTTTTTGGTTTTTATTTTTATTTACTTATATTTTTGCTTTGTTTCTGGGGAAGTGTTGGATTGCAGAAGGGTCACAACTGTGGCATAGGAGGACCACTAATGTGAAGTGTCAGTGTTAGGGGGATGTGTAGGGAGATGTGCACCTGGAGCGTGCCTTTATGAAATATGAATGTGTTCAAGGGCTCATGGAATGTTGTCTCAGTGGGTGGAGACCCACACAATTACTGAAATAATATTTGATTCACATCTGGGAAGTCCTGCTACATTCTCTAATAGAGTGGCAAAAATCTCTAGAGTACATGGGTAATGCCAAGCAAAGGAGGACAGAACAATATGCCAGGCCAATGACATCGATGCTTCTTCTTATGAACCTTGTTCTTGTGAAATTGAAGCTTAAACTAGTATTATATATTACCTAAGAGGTAGCTCCTGATAATCTCACTGTTGCATAAATATGGCCTCTCTAAGCCAAACTCAGCATATAAACTCACTACCTTTCTGCCAATGTGGGACATGACTCTGGGTATGAGCCTCCCTGGCACTGAGGGATTATTACCAAGTGCCAACTAGTGATGTGCGATGGTTTGCTCGGTCGGTAGAGGTGGGGTCTGGCTGCGGACGAGGGGTCGGTCCAGCTCTGGACGAGGGGTCGGTCCCGCTTGGGACGAAGGGTCGGTCCCACTTGGGACGAGGGGTCGGTCTGGCAGCAGACGAGGGATCGGTCTCACAAGGGGTTGCGCGGTTCGGCTGACGGGATCGCCCGGCGAAGCCGGCAACAAAGGGGTCGCCCGGAGAAGCAGGCGATGAAGGGGTCGCCCGGAGAAGCAGGCGACAAACTGGGGACAAGGGAGGCCAGGCCCTTGTCGGGGGCTCTCAGGACTGGAGGGCGCACGGCAGAAGAACTACCGCGGAGACAAGGTAAACACGCAAGTCCAACTTTCTTGGGGAGAGGCAACAGTTTTATAGGGGCTGGGGAAGGCTGATTGGTCAAAGCCATGCCCTGTTCTGATTGGTTGCCGGCAAAAGGTCAGTGGGCGGTACTGGACGGGGGAGGGGTGGTGGTTAGGGATTGGCTGTCGCTGTTGCTGGGGGAAGGGGCAGGGTTTAGGGATTGGTGGCTGCTGTTGCTGGGGTGGAGGGCAGACTTGAGTTTCCCGCCCACGCCTGGCTGTTGCTGCTGTCGGGGGAGGGGAAAAGGGCAGACTGGAATTTTCCACCCACGCCTGGCTGTGGCTGCTGTCGGGGGAGGGGAAAAGGGCAGACTGGAATTTTCCACCCTGCGCCTGCGCAGGGAGAAAGAAGAAGGGTGCCGCCCCACAGGCATCGTGTGGTGCCATCCGGGAGGAGGGGCGGCCGCGGAAGCATGGCTGCCGAGAAGGGGAGACCCGAGGGCACTCTGCGCCCATGCCGAGCTTCCTTCAGGGGTGGCAGTGAGTCCGACCAGCCACCCTATTATGGGGGCAGTGGCTTGGAATTAGGCCTACCGCGGCCGCTCCCCCGCCGGGCCACACTTCAGCCCGAGGGGTGACCGCATTTCCCCCTTCTTTTCAAATAAGGGCCAGGATGGCAGCAGCAACAAGTAGCCGGGGCCCAAGAGGCAGTAAGCAATGAGGGAAGCGGGGCTGAAGAGGGAGGTGAGTATGACAGGGATATAAATGTACAATTTGGGGGGCGGTATTATGCCGTTGCAGGCAGGGGTGGCCAATGTCCAATTCTTGTTGATCTCGGCGGCTATACGATCCATCTGTTGTTAAAAGTCCAGGATGACAGCGCGTTGCAGGTAGTTGATCTCTCCTTGGCAGCGAAGACATTGTAGGAGAGGATTACTTTTTCCTGCCGGAGGCTTACTGTCCAATTAAAAGGCTGATGGCTGGGGTTGGTGAGTGCAATGGGGAGTGTGAGGAAAAGAAGGGTGACGGTTTTGGACAAGAGGAGGCTTGGTGAAGTCATTATGGGAGGAAGATAAGGAGTAAAGCATAAAAGAGGATAATAAACAGAAAGGCGATGGAGAGTAGGATTCGTTGGTCAAGGTTCCAATCTTCTGGGGCGGTAGCAGCTAGACAGATGGCGGAAAATATTATCAAGAAAGCAAAGGTTATGAGGAAGAAATAAAGTATTAAAGGCTGTGGGGGAAGTGAGAAGATCATTTAGAGGATAGGGTTGAGAATGGTATGTTTAAGACAGAAGCTTTGTGGTTTGTAGGAGACTGCTTTATAAACGAAGGAGAATGAGGGCAGTAAATATAGTAATGATAGATAGGAAGATGACAGTGAGGAGGAGTCTTTGTTTAAGGTTCCAATCGTCCGGCGCAACAGTGGCTAGGCCGATAGCGAGGGGTGTTGCTAAATAGACAATGGCTGCAAAGACAAAAACATCTTCTGTTTCCTTAAGAATAACTTTTCTTTAAATACTTAGTAGCATGCAATATTAGAAACCGTTTCCTAAAAGCAAGTTGGCAGGGGAGCTTGGTTGCTGTTAATCTTTCCTGTTATAAAATTACCTTTTATTATTATTATCATCAATTTAGTTTTATATATATATATTTAAGAATGACCTTTTGGAATTAGCCATTTAATACCTTAATGTAAACTATTGAAGATAAATTTTATCTTTACAGAACACATTCCCTTACGTAAAGTTATCACAATACCTTTTACACTTGCCGCATGCAAATTAAATTTCAAGAGTTTATGAAAAATTAGCCATCTTACTTTAGGACAAAATACGTCTTTTTGCAAAACTTATTACATTTCCGTTAGCATTTTTACAAACTTTTAACCTTTTTAATATTCATATAAGTTTTACATTCTTTATATTATCCTGTGAAGAAAAATAAGTTATTCATTTTAATCTAGGCAAGAACAACTTTTTATGAAGATGTACAGTTAATTTTGTTAATTAAGACTTACAATTTTTTTTAATTGTAGATATCTTATTAACATTTAAACTTATGTATTAATATAATAAACTTAAGTATTAATATAAGCGCTTATTTAATTTTTGGCCATTTGAATAGAGCTCTTTTAAAGATTTCTAGTAATTTATATTTACCATCCGGAGGTATCACAATATATGTTGACATTGAATGAACAGACAGACAAACACAGAACAATTACAACACATTAACAGAAATATATAATTTATTTACAGTTGACTCATAATTCTTACTTTCTTGGTATAGCTGCTTTTAAATCCTTTTTTATATAGCATATCATAGATTATACCCTTCAAGATTTCTTCTGGACTTCATGTTGCCTGTAATAAGCCAGGAGGGAATCTTTTACCTTCCTGCTCCACAGCAAAAGTGACCCTATCTATAAGGCAAGTATAGGTGTCCGGGTCCCAAAGCTGACACGTGGTAAGCCACGAATTAAAGGGGAGAAGAAGGTCCCAATATACTTGAAGCTGTTTGAAAGAGATCTTACACCGGTGAGTGTCTAGGAGACCGGCGAGGGCCCAAACTTGTGGGGCTTGCTTAGCAGATAGGATGTTACCCATTGCTAATGGCCTTTTGGAGCCGATAAGAAAAGGGGCCCTTACCTTGAGAGCGCGACGAAGGGAGCCGAGGTGCGCGGTGAGACGAGGGGTCGGAGCCGATGGGACTCCGACGGTAGTCGTGGGCCAAGAGAAGGCCCCGACGAGGGGAGGGCGGAACGACGAGCAGTGGAGCAAGGCAAATGGGAGCAAGCGCGGAGGGGAGGAGGCAGAGGTGAAGGCAGGGGTGGAGGTGCTCAGGCACGCGCTCCTGAGAGTTTTATTGGCGCCTCTTAATCATAGCGGGTCGGTATAAGCCCCCGACATGGAAGGAGAAAGCCATCCAGCGATTCTCCCAGACCGCCGTGGATCATATGAGGTCACCAAGGTTCAGGAGCAGCAATGCAGAGTGAAAAGATAGGGGTGAGAAGAGAGGAGAGCGTAGGGCTATGGTAGGATTACTTCAGACGTGCAAGCGCGCGCTCCTGAGAAATCCAAGGCTCCTCTTAATCATAGCGGGTCGGTATAAGCCCCCGACATGGAAGGAGAAAGCCATCCAGCGATTCTCCCAGACTGCCATGGATCGTATGAGGTAGCCAAGGCTCAGGTAGCAGCAATGTTGCACGAGAGAAGTCCCAAGGTGAGAAGAGAGGAGGGCGTAGGGCTGTGGTAGGATTACTTCAGACGTGCAAGCGCGTGCTCCCGAGAAATCCAAGGCTCCTCTTAATCATAGCGGGTCGGTATAAGCCCCCGACATGGAAGGAGAAAGCCATCCAGCGATTCTCCCAGACCGCCGTGGATCGTATGAGGTAGCCAAGGCTCAGGTAGCAGCAATGTTGCACGAGAGAAGCCCCAAGGTGAGAAGAGAGGAGGGGGGGGCTCGCCAGGTTATGGATTGAGGCTGTGGTGGAGTTGCCTTGCCCCACGTTGGGCGCCAACTGCGACGGTTTGCTCGGTCAGTAGAGGTGGGGTCTGGCTGCGGACGAGGGGTCGGTCCAGCTCTGGACGAGGGGTCGGTCCCGCTTGGGACGAAGGGTCGGTCCCACTTGGGACGAGGGGTCGGTCCGGCAGCAGACGAGGGATCGGTCTCACAAGGGGTTGCGCGGTTCGGCTGATGGGGTCGCCCGGCGAAGCCGGCAACAAAGGGGTCGCCCGGAGAAGCCGGCGACGAAGGGGTCGCCCGGAGAAGCAGGTGACGAAGGGGTCGCCCGGAGAAGCAGGCAACAAACTGGGGACAAGGGAGGCCAGGCCCTTGTCGGGGGCTCTCAGGACTGGAGGGCGCATGGCAGAAGAACTACCGCGGAGGCAAGGTAAACACGCAAGTCCAACTTTCTTGGGGAGAGACAACAGTTTTATAGGGGCTGGGGAAGGCTGATTGGTCGAAGCCATGCCCTGTTCTGATTGGTTGCCGGCAAAAGGTCAGTGGGCGGTACTGGACGGGGGAGGGGTGGTGGTTAGGGATTGGCTGTCGCTGTTGCTGGGGGAAGGGGCAGGGTTTAGGGATTGGTGGCTGCTGTTGCTGGGGTGGAGGGCAGACTTGAGTTTCCCGCCCACGCCTGGCTGTTGCTGCTGTCGGGGGAGGGGAAAAGGGCAGACTGGAATTTTCCGCCCACGCCTGGCTGTGGCTGCTGTCGGGGGAGGGGAAAAGGGCAGACTGGAATTTTCCACCCTGCGCCTGCGCAGGGAGAAAGAAGAAGGGTGCCGCCCCACAGGCATCGTGTGGCACCATCCGGGAGGAGGGGCGGCCGCGGAAGCATGGCTGCCGAGAAGGGGAGACCCGAGGGCACTCTGCGCCCATGCCGAGCTTCCTTCAGGGGTGGCGGTGAGTCCGACCAGCCACCCTATTATGGGGGCAGCGGCTTGGAATTAGGCCTACCGCGGCCGCTCCCCCGCCGGGCCACACTTCAACCCGAGGGGTGACCGCAGTGATGCATTTGGAAAAAGACCTTGACCAAAAGGGGGAAATATGAAATACAAATGAGGTTTTATAGCTAAGAGATTTAAATTGAATAGGGATGTTGTTGCATGGTTTACACTTTTGCGTATCTCAGGTCTGTCTCACTGACTGTCACAGTAAACAGTGCCTCAAGCAGGAGGGCTCCTGAGTACTCTAGAGATATCTAGACACTATAGGCAGGGTAGACAATCCCAGGAATTTGGCACCCTGTCAGTGGGCCTTACCTTGGAATATATGATAACCTATTCCCCCAATTTATCAGAGTGGCTGTTATGTTACTTTTTTTGAACCTATAATTAGCACTATACCTACTAAATATGTGTCTCAGAGGCTTAAAACATCTAGCTGTTCACAAGCCAATTGAGCCCTGAATCTCAGCAGAGTTGCATCCAGCATATACTCTCCAGTTTATTGGACTTGCCCAGGATAAATAAAACAAGGATGATGATGGACAATGCCTATCCCCCCAAAACAGAAAATATCTTCAACTGCAAGCAAGACAGTTCCATCCATCTGCCCCATGGGATCTAAGCCCCTTCTCAATTGGAAGCAGAGTAGGCATCACCATCCCCAAATCCTCAAGTTTTGGGAATGAACAAATGTAAGAGGGGAATTCAACTATGGAGTAAAGTAGACTTATTATTATTCTAGAAATGGAAGAACTTATAACATTGATATAAAAACAGTGGTCACCAGAAGTTCTGGGGGGAGGGAGAGTGGAGAATAGGTGTAACATGGAGCATTTTGGGGCATTGAAATTGTTCTGCATGACATTGCAATGATGTATACAGGTCATTATACATTTTGTCAAAACCTATAAAATTGGGAGTGAATGTGGTTCAAGCAGTTGAGTGCCCACCTCCCACATGGGAGGTCCTGGGTTCAGTTCCCAGTGCCTCCTGAAAAAACAAGCAAAACAAACAAACAAACAAACACACACACATAAAACAAACTCAGGGAAGCTGATGTGCAGTGGTTGAGTGCTGGCTTCCCACATATGAGGTCCTGGGTTCAATCTCTGGCCCCCAGTACCTCAAAAAAGAAAAACTTAAAAAACCTATAAAATTATGTGATGCAAAGTGTAAACCATAAGGTAAACTATAGACCATGGTTAGTAGCAATGCTTCAATATGTGTTCATCAATTGTAACAAATGTACCACACTAATTAGATATTTTTATTGGGGAGAAGTGTGGGAGGGGGAAGGGATGGGGTAAATGCAATCCCATATTTATGTATATTTATTATGAACCTGACTTCACATACAAAGTTAGACAGAATGGCAAGTACATTTAAAAATTACCTCTTTTACAAGTTTGTTATATTATTGATATGAACTATCCAAACTTCCAGAAGGTAACATAAGAGATACTGCAATGCATCTTTGGACATACACAGTAACACCATTACTGAAACTGGTTCCTGGATGAGTGTGTACCACCTACTCTCTTGTCTAGGGAAGAGAGGAAGTAATGAAACAGGCATTGTTGATGCAGTAATTATTGGAATGTTGTTCATACTTTGTTTGGTGATCAACTAATGGTTGTTGCTCTTCTGCTTTGTCTGGACAGCTGCCACTCAAAGTACTGGCATCATATCCATTCATTCCAAAAGGCCTCATAGATGGTAATATAAGCTTCTTGATAAAGTACAGCACCTCAAATTCATAGGTGGTGTCCAATCTTGGCCTATAATTGATTTCAGATAGTATGATCATATCATTCCCTGAAATACAATTTTCTTGATAACACAATTAGTGACAGGATAAGAAAACTCGTAGTTAAACAACAGCACCCTTATTGCAGAACAGTTATTTCCCAGATGTGTGCCTCCAATTCTAATTTCTATGTCATTAACAAATGGCCTTCTTTTCATTCTGGCTGCCAACCAATTTCCAGGGCACACTGAATTCACTGCAGGTTCAAGCCCAGATCCAGATTTCCAAACCAACAAAGAAGGAGGAAGAGACCCCCTGAAACCACCGAGGCCTTCATCATGCCAGTCTCAGACACAGCACTCACAGGAAACAGGAAGTGACTCCTCTATATTTTTGACATAACATTTGTGTAATCTAAAGCTTCTTTAATAATAAAATAAAATAAAATTTTAAAAATGTAAATCAATAAATTCATATTGTTTAAGTAAAAATAAACTACAGATACTGGGGTAGCTGAAGTGGCAATGTGGGGCAGGGCAGGTAGAGAGGGGAGTGAGGAGGCAGTGGTGTAGGATGGCAGTGGCAGCGACCACCTATGAGCAGCTGAAGCCACATATCACACCTGAAAAATTTCATGTGGAAGCTTGTGATGATGAAATGGATGATTTACTCACCATTGAGTGCATGTCCATGAGTCAAGGAAGATGTTTCTCCTTCAGCTGTTACAAGACCAATATTTGGTATATTGGGCACAATCCATCTGGAGGCAGATCACTTTCAAAAAGACAAAAATTGGTGAAATTTTTAATCATGTAATCTGGAAAGCAACAGATTTTGATGTCCTTTCTTATACAAAGACAATGTTGCACTAATTAAATATTCAGTTACAAGAAAATAAAACTTTCCTAGTGATGATAAACTATGTCTTAAATACAGAAGGGTTTTACTTTTCAACAACTTATGATTTGACCCATACTTTCAAGCAACTGTCCTACACTACTCCAGAATTCCGAAAAATGAGTCTCTTGGAAAGAGACTTAGAAGTTCTCGTCTTCTAAGAGAACTTTCTGCTCAGCCAGAGGTCCATCGATTTGCTCTTCGACCACTGCATGGCTTTATTACTATGCACTTAAGTTCTATTAATGGAAAATACTTTGAGTGGGTTCTCATCTCAAGGAGTTTCAGAGATGGTGTGTAGTATTATGTAAGAGGAAATTATTCTGAAGGATATGCAACTAATGTTGTGGAAACAGAACAAATTGTACACTGCAATGGGAACAGAGCTTTACTTGTCCAGACCCGAGTATCAATACTAATTTTCTGGTCCCAAAGACCAAATCTCAAGTACAAACCATGGTCACAGATCAAAGAGTAGCTAATCACATGGATGGTTTCCAAAGGCATTTTGATTCACAATTAATTATTTATGGAAAACAAATCATATTCAATCTGGTTAACCAGAAGGGTTCAGGGAAGGCACTTGAACAGACATTTGCAAAATGATGTGTCTTCCTTAGGAAATGGAATGATCAGATACATTGTCTTTGATTCCATAAGGAATGTAGAAATACAAAATAGGTTTGGATAAGTATTTTATTGGATCAGGTTGCAGAAATGCAAGGTTAATTACATTATTTTCCAGTGGACTCTGCTGGCAAGGTGGTGACAATCCAGGAAGGTGTGTTCTGCAGGAATTGCAAGGATTGACTAGACAGAACCAATGTGACCCGGAGTTTGTCAGCTCATCATTCACTTCAGGCCCAGCTTAGAGACTAGGAGTTTTACATGTGGGACAAAAGCTCAAAGGACAAAATCAATTTGAGAAAATTTGTAAAACTTATGGCCTGACAATGCAAATTCTTGTGCCAAACTGTGCGCAGGAACTGGTGCCTTGAAGACTGGATTTACCAGAGCCAGACAGAGAACTCAGTAGGGACTTACAATGGGTTGCTAGAATTCATGTTGTATTACAAGAATGACTTTTCTGATGGATTTTGACAAGATTCCATAGACTCATTTCTTGGGAACTATTCAGCGAATGAATTAGAATCTCATAGTCCTTTAAGTGTTCCAAGGGATTGGAAATTCCTGGCTTTGCCTATTATCATGGCTGCTGAATTTTCAATGTGCATTATCTATTTGCTTATGGCTGGTGACACATGGACAAAAACACTGGACTATGCACTCTTCTGGGGAGTTGCAAGTATTGGAATAGCTCTTATTATCATTTACAGTGGCAAAGATTTTGTCAATGCTCCCAGATTGGTCCAGAAAGAAAAGACTGTCTGAATTTGTGTCTGTGGAAAACTGCTTTGTTTGGAAGATTCCATTTTGCAGAACTGGAGTCTTTATTGACCTGCTTCCACATCAGCCAGAGGTCTTTTTAAAGTCTTTATCAAAAAGCACACCTGTGCCCTTTGTATTGGTGAAGACCTACAATTGATCTGATATTACTGCCCTGATGATCTCTTTATTAGTGAGATGGTTACATTTATAATTTGAAGCTATTCTATAATTAAAATGTAACCTAAATTCAGCTCACCAGAATGGAGGGAATTTATTCATTGTTGATTTAAATCACCAGTTGCAGAATAAGAAATATATTAAAAATCTAGCTTATTTTTTACTTTTTATTATGCAAATTCCTTTAATGTCTGTGCTCACACATTTATGTTTTTATATGGTCATAATCAGAAAATTGAAACATTATATTTCTTCATTATTACCATTGTTACAATCTATATAATTACCTTGAGTTGGTTATTGACTACTTATTTAACCATTTCTCTATTTTTTTAACAAATCAGTTTTATTGATACATATTAATAAAGCATAAATCCAAATCCAAAGTGTACAATCAATGGTATTTGGTGTAATCACATAGTCGTGCATTTATCACTTTAGTCATTCTTAGAGCACTTTCATTATTCCAATAATAATAATAATAAACAAAAACCAACCAACCAAATAAACAAAACTCATCACCTCTCAGTTTCTCTATGCTTCTCCTGCTGTACATAGCTATTATTCTTTTTCCATCTCTCTATTTGTATTATATTTTATAAAAAACAGTTTTATATACACAATATCACCTATATCCATGTTTTACATGAAGTTTCACTCTTATACAGTCCCATGTTACAGTTTTTATCTTTCCTTCTAGTAATATACATGACCTTAGACCTTTCCTTTTAATCACTGTCATACTCATATAATAGCTCTGCTAGTTATTAATACAAACGCTATGATGTGCTTTCATCATTTCTATTCATTTCCAAATATTTACAAACAACCTCTTTTACCAATTCTGCCCAGATTAACCTTCAGCTGCCTATTCTCTACCTTCATTCTATTTTATGGTGACTTATATTCTAATTATTAACTCCATGAGTTTACATGATATATTTGATCCATAATAGTGCAATCACCCAGTATTTTGTCCTTTCATGTCTGGTGTGCTTCACTTAACACAGTGTCCTTCATGTAGTCATGTGCTTCACGATTTCATTTCTTCTTACCACCACATTGTGTGTATATACCATGATTTTTCTATCCATTTGTCAGTTGATGGACACCTGGGTTGTTTCTAACTTTTGGCAATCATGAATAACACTGCTATGAACATCAGTGTGCAGATGTCTGTTCGTGTCACTGCTCTCAGTCCTTCTGTGTGTATATCTAGGTATGGTATTGCAGGATCACATGGCAACTCTATTTAACTTCCTTAGGAACTGCCAAACAGTCCTCCACAGTGGCTGTACCATTTTTACATTCTCACCAACAGTGTTGGTGAATAAATGTTCCTATCTCTCCACATCCTCTCCAACATTTACAGTTTTCTGACTTTTTAATAGCGGCCAGTCTAATAGGTGTGAAATGATATCTTATTATAGTTTCTTTCACTATTTAAAGCAGTAAAATTATTTTTCTACCTAAGTTTCATTATTGTCATTATAAAAGCAGTTGCTTGTTAGCCAGCATAATTTTCCACACTTCTTTGGGCTTTTCTTAAATGGTTAAGAATAAGCTAATTCTACTATGCTTATAAAATGTAAATCTTTCTCCTGCATCAAGAGGTTTGATGACATAGTCTGTGGCTTCCTGGTAGAGAAGGAGAGAATGGGGTCTGGTACTCTGTAAGTTTTGGATGACCTATCTAATGAGTTCAGTAAGCTTGAACTGCTGTAATTGGACCAGCAGTTCAAGTGTGATAAAAACTTCAGATATATTTTATCTTTTTCAAAAGGTGTAAATGAAACCAAAGAATGTAAAATGTATCTTTAATGCTAAATGTCCAAAGCATCCTCTGTTTTAAGGATTGCCCCAGAGTGGAAAAGACCATTGACTGGGCAGCTACTTCCTTCTCCACACTTTGGTTTCTTTGGGGATCACTTGTTGAGATATGCAGGCCCATGGTAGAGTCTTGTATTATTTTGATATTACATATGGAAGCAACAGCTTCTTTGCACACAGTGCTATTGATGCTTTTCACTTTATAAAGATTTTTATTGGCTATCAATAAATGTGTCTCAAATTTAGTGTTTCCAGGTAACTATAGTTCTGTTAATCAAGGACCAACTTAAACTTTATATGTGAAAACATACTTGAAAAATATGCTTTAGAAGCTATGCATCTCTCTAATTATAAGTGGGACTATATATTCAAATTGTAATTATGAGATTTAAGTATTAGAAATATGTAAGGTAGTATAATTGCCACCAGTGTAAACCAATTCAATTAAACACTGCTATAATATGTTATTATTGTGCCTGAAAATATGTACAGTTTTCTCTACCTTATATTGTCCTTAAATATTTCTAAAAGCACTTTTATTTCAACATTACATTTTTGTCAACATTATCTTTTATAAACATTAATAAGAGTTGTCACTTTTAGAAACTCTAAAAGAAATAGCAGCTGGAAAATCCTCTGTATCTTAAAACCAGTCATTAAACTCATGATACGTAAGAAAACAGAGCTAGTTATTCATCATATATAAATAGTGTAATTTGTTCCAAACAGACCTAGAATATTGAAATTTAGTTCATGCCTATTATAATATATTATTCAAATGGTACTGAGCAGTTCACACTAAGAACTTATTTCAACAGCTACAACAAAGACCAAATCAGAACTGCAAATGTGCCTGCTTTGCAGTGAATGGACTCATACTGGTATGTTTGGTCTTAGGGTATCAATATTTCAGAACAGATTGGGGGCAAGATGGCATCTGAATGAGTGCACCTCATAATCTTTCCTGCAAAGAAGCAGCTGAGTAGGGTCAGAGTCCTGCTGGAGACTCACATACCTTGAGTCTGCAATATCATGGACTTCCCATTCCCGAATCCACCGTGCCCTGAGGCGTGTCTGAGGTCCTTGATTACCCTAGCCCTCCACGTTTTTTGTTTTTTGTGTTTTATTTTCTCCTTGAGCTTGGAGGAGTGTACCAGCTGACTTGGGGAGAGTCTGGGAAGAAAGTAAAGACGAATCTGCTGAGAAAGCCCAATTTACCTAAACATCCCGGGATAGGAAACTTGGTCTGGGAGAAGGTGGAGTCAGAAAATCAATTAGACCTCTCCTAGCACACCTAATGGGGAGGGACTGTAGGAGGTGCTATCCAAGCTTCCAATAGCATATCTGGAGTTTCTGGTGAGGTGTAGGTGCTCTCACGCTGGAAATAAAGAGTCATAGTCTTCTGTGTTGAGTTGGTTCAACAAAGACCTACTTGAAGCTCCTACTTGACCTCTCAGGCAACTTTTCTGCTGCCCTGGGAGAGAGAGAAGTGAGGAAAGGAGGAAGGGGGAAGGTCAGACCCCTAAGTGTATTATTTAACTGCAAAGAGGACTCCTAGCTTAAAACGTGGGTTTTTTTTTTTGTTTTTATTTGTTTTGTTTTGTTTTGTTTTGTTTTTGGCGTGGTTGCTAATATTGCATTGTCTCTTGGTCTTTTCTCCCATTTTATCCCCCAAGGTCCTTTTTCATTTATTTAGTTTTCTTTCTCTTTTTCTTTTTCTTGCTGGTTTCCCCCCTTTCCTTTGTCCACCCCCCCTTTTTGTCTTCTCTTTTTTTTTCTTTTCTCTCTTTTTCTTCTTTTTTTATTTTATTTTCTTTATTAATAGGTGCTGCAGGGAGTGCTTCACACTTGCTGTGTTTCCTCATCCTTCATTTCCTCTTTTATGTGTGTATTGATTTTAGCCACCTACACTATCTCCTTTCTCCCACATCTTTCTATCCTCCATCATCTGCTGTTTCTCTTACATTCTACCTCCCTTTCTTTGGCCCCCAAATTATCTAACATTTTATTCCTAATACCTTTTTTCTATTTTCTGTCTTTTATCCACTCTTGATAATATTGTCTTTCTTTTCTCTTTCCCTCTCTCATGAAAACACTGGCCTTTTAATTCATACTATATTCCTATCCATATTCAATTGACTATCTCATTATAGGTACTCTACTTGCTGCTAAAACTCTACAGAACTTACATGAGTCTAATATTCATTCTCCTAGATCTCACATTGTTGCTGTTAACATTTATTACTGATGCTACTTTATTTATTTTCTTTTCTTACTCATTTTGCTTTCCCTGGCCCTAATATTTTCCTTCAAAGTGAACTTAGCCAGCAACAAGAAAATAGAGTAAGAAGAATAAAGTGACAAAGAGAAGACATAGAACTTACACATGAACAACAACTAATTAATCCCCAAGACTAGACAAAGAACCTAAGGAACTGATTAAACCCGTCAAGAAAAAGTGATGACTAGACAGCAACAAAAAATTACAAACCAAACCAATAATCAGGAAAACATGACCAAATCCAATGAACAAACTAAAAGGTAGGAAGAGGAGCAGAACATTAGACACTTAATTAAAGATCTCAAAACATATGTTACAGACCAATTTAATGTAGTAAAGGAAGAGATTAACAATATGAAGAAAACACTTGGAGAGGAAATTGCAGACATACGCAAAAAGATAACAGATATGATGTTGATGAACACCACAGTTCAAGAAATCAAAAATACACTCTCAGGGAAATGGACTTGGCCCAGTGGATAGGGCATCTGTCTACCACCTGGTCAGTTCACGGTTCAAACCCAGGACCTACTTGACCTGTGTGGAGCTGGCCCATGCAGAGCACTGATGTGCACAAGGAGTGCCATGCCACGTAGGGGTGTCCCCCATGTAGGGGAGCCCCACATGCAAGGAGTGTATTCCATGAGGAGAGTTGCCCAGCACAAAAGAAAGTGCAGCCTGCCCAGGAATGGAGCTGCACACATGGAGAGCTGATGCAGCAAGATGATGCAACAAAAAGAAATACAGTTTCCTGTGCCACTGACAAAGGAGAAGGGGAGAAAAACAAGAGCATGCAGTGAATGGACATAGAGAACAGATGACTGGGGTGGGGGGAGAGGGGAGAGAAATAAATAAAAAATAAATCTTAAAAAAAAAAACACTCTCAGCAAATAGCAGCACATTAGAAGAGGCAGAGGAGAGAATTAGCAATGTGGAAGATAGTACATCTGAAATCAAACAGATAGTAGACCTGATCAATAAAAAGATAGAAAAAATCCAGCTAGGACTTAGGGACCTGAATGACAATACAAAATGCACAAACATATGTTGTATAGGCATCCGAGAAGGAAAAGAGAAGGGAAAGGGGACAGAAGGAGTGTTGGAGGAAATAATGGTTGAAAACTTCCCAAATCTACTGAGAGAGATGGATGTACATGTCCAGGAAGCACAAAGTACCCCAAACACCATAAATCCCAACAGGCCTACCCCAAGACATATACATGTCAAATTATCCAATGCTCAAGACAAAGAGAAAATTCTAAAAGCAGCAAGAGAGAAGAGAACCATCACATACAACAGAGGCTCCATAAGATTAAGTGCTGATTTCTCATCTGAAACCATGGAGGCAAGAAGGCAGTGGTATGATATAGTCAAGGTACTAAAAGAAAAAAATTCCAACCAAGAATACTCTACCCAGCTAAGCTAGCATTCAAAAATGATGGAGAGTTCAAAATATTCACAAATAAACAGAAATTAAAAGAGTATGCCAACAAGAACCCTGCCCTTAAGGAAATACTAAAGGGAGTTCTGCAGGAAGAAAGAAAAAAAGAGGAGATGCAGAATTTGAGGAGTGTGTAAGAACAACAAAAAAAGACAAAAAGAGAAGAAAAAAAACAAACAAAATGTGACAAACAGAAGTCCAAACAAAATATGGCTAACACAAATAATTGCTTGAAAGTAATAACACTGAATGTCAATGGATTAAACTCACCCGTCAAAAGATTCAGACTGGAAGACTGTATAAGGAAATGTGACCCATCTATACGCTGTCTACAAGAAACACATCTTAGACCCAGGGATTCAAGGAGGTTGAAAGTGAGTGGCTGGAAAATAATCTTACAAGCAAACAATAACCAAAAAAAGACAGGAGTAGCTACATTAATATCAGACAAAGTAGACTTTAAATGTGAAACAATTGTGAGAGACAAAGATGGATACTAGATATTAGTGAAAGGGATAATCTTTCAAGAAGAACAAACAATCATAAATATCTATGCTCCTAACAAGAGCACCTCCAAATACATTAGGCAAACACTGGAAAAACTAAGGGAAAGAATAGATGCCTCTACAATTTTAGTGGGAGACTTTAATACATCACTATCAACTTTGGACAGAACATCTCAAAAGAGAATCAATAAAGAAAAAAAGAACTTTGAACAGCATTTTAGAGGAGCTGGATCTAATAGACATATACAGATCTTTACACCTGAATACAGCAGGATATACATTTTTCTCAAGTGCACATGAATCATTCTCCAAGATAGACCACATGCTAGGCCACAAAGAAAGGCTCAATGAATTCAGAAAGATTGAAATCATACAAAATAATATCTCTGACCATAGTGGAGTGAAGCTGGAAATCTGCAAGGACCAGGGGCCCAGATTTCACACCAAGATATGGAAATTAGACAGCACACTCTTAAAAAAACAGTGGGTCAAAGAGGAAATCTCAAAAGAAATTAATAACTACCTTGAAACTAATGAAAATGATAACACAACATACCAAAATTTATGGGATGAAGCAAAAGCAGTACTGAGTGTGAAATTTATAGCCATAAATTCATACATCAAAAAAGGAGTAAAAATTGAAGAACTAACAAATTCCTAGAAACACATAAGCAGCCTATATTGATGAAAGAAGAAATTGATAATCTCAACAAACCAATCACAAGTAAAGAGATAGAATCAGTCATTAAAAACCTCCCAACTAAGAAGAGCTCAGGACCAGATGGCTTCACAGGTGAATTCTACAGAACATTCCGGAAAGAACTAACATCAGTCTTGCTGAAACTCTTCCAAAAAAATCAAAACAGAAGGAACATTACCTACTTATTCTATGATGCCAACATTACCCTCATACCAAAGCCAAAAAGACACCACAAGAAAGGAAAATTATGGACCAATTTCTCTAATGAACCTAGATGCAAAAATCTTCAGCAAAATACTTGCTAACCATATTCAACAACACATTAAATGAATTATACACCATGACCAAAGGGATTCATTCCGGGTATGCAAGCATGGTTCACATAGGAAAAATAAATCAATATAATACACCATATAAACAGACTGAAGGGAAAAAAATCACATGATATCTATAGATGCACAAAAAGCACTTGACAAAATATAGCACACTTTCTTGATAAAAACACTGCAAAAGATTGGAATACAAGGAAATTTTCTGAACATGATAAAGGGTGTATATGAAAAACCCACAGCCAACATCTTTTACAATGGGGAAATCCTAACATCTTTCCCTCTAAGATCAGGAACAAGGCAAGGATGCCCATTATCACCTCTTCTATTTAACATTGTCTTAGAAGTACATGCCTGAGCACTGAGGTAAGAACCAGACATAAAAGGCATTCAAATTGGAAAGGAAGAAGTCAAAATTTCATTATTTGCAGATGGCATGATCCTATACATAGAGAACCCTGAGAGGTCTACAACAAAGCTTGTAAAACTCAAAAGTGAGTTTAGTAAAGTCACAGGTTATAAGATCAATGCGCAAAAATCAGTAGCATTTCTGTACACCACTAATGAGCAAGCTCAGGAGGAAATCAGGAAATAAATACCATTTACAATAGCCAATAAAAAAATCAAATACATAATAAATTTAACTGAAGATGTAAAAACCTTATACACAGAGAATTACACAAGACTGTTCAAGGAAATCAAAGAAGACCTAAATAAATGGAAGAATATTCCCTGTACATGGATTGGAAGACTAAATATTATTAAGATGTCTATCCTACCAAAACTGATCTACACATTCAATGCAATCCCAATAAAAATCAACACAGCCTTCTTTAAGGAACTAGAAAAACTAGCTATGAAATTAATTTGGAAAGGAAAGAGGCCCCAAATAGCCAAAGACATACTGAAAAAGAAAAACAAAATTGGAGGAATCACACTACCGGACTTCAAAACATACTACAAAGCTACAGTAGTGAAAACAGCATGGTATTGGCACAAGGAGAGACACACAGACCAATGGAACCAAATTGAGAGTTCTGATATAGATCCTCATATATATAGTCATATAATATTTGATAAAGCCACCAAACTCTCTCAACTGGGAGAGAATGGCCTATTCAACAAATGGTGCCTGGAGAACTGGAATCCATATGTAAAAGAATGAAAGAGGATTCAAAATTTACACTTATCCAAAAATCAACTGAAGATGGATCAAAGACCTAAATATAAGAGCCAAGTCCATAAAGACTTTGGAAAGCACTGTAGGGAAGGATCTGCAGGAACTTTTAATAGGAAATGGCTTCATGAACTTCACACCAAAAGCATATGCAGCAAAAGAACAAATAGATAAATGGGACTTCCTCAAAATTTAAGCCTTCTGTGCCTCAAAGAAGTTTGTCAAGAAAGTGAAAAGAGAGCCCACACAGTGAGAGAAAATATTTGGTAACCATACATCTGATAGGAGACTTATAATCTGCATATATAAAGAACTCCTATATCTTGAAAATAAAAAGACAAACAACCCATTTAAAAAATGGAAAAAAGATTTAAACAGACACTTCTCCAAAGAAGAAATACAAATGGCTAAAAAGCACGTGAAAAAATGCTCCAAATCTTTAGCTATCAGGGAAATGCAAATAAAAACTACAATGAGATACCATCTTACTCACATAAGATTGACAGCTATGAAAAAAAACAGAAGAATACAAATGCTGGAGAGGATGTGAAGAAATGGGAACACTCATCCACTGCTGGTGGGAATGCAGAAGGACCCAACCATTCTGGAGGACAGTTTGGCGGTTTCTCAAAAAACTAACCGTAGGTTTGCCATATGACCCAGCAATTCCATTGCTGGGTATATACCCAGCAGAACTGAAGGCAGGGACTGATATATGCATACCAATGTTCATAGCAGCATTGTTCACTATCGCCAAAAGTTGGAATCAACCCAAATGCCCATCAACAGAGGAGTGGATCAATAAAATGTGGTATATACATACAATGGAATACTACTCGGCTTTAAGAACAAATACACTACAAACACACGTGATGACATGGATGAATCTTGAGAACCTTATGTTGAGTGAAGCAACCCAGGCATTGAAGGACAAATACTACATGACCTCAATGATATGAAATAAGCAAGCTGCCTCAGAGAGGCAGAGACTGGAAGATAGGATTACAGGAAATCAGGGGGTAGAGGAAGGATGTAAGCTGACATCTACATGGGTGAAATCTATGATAAGCTGGACATAAGTATGTGTACAAGGAAGGGATAAAATGGGGGCATAGGGTTACCTTTGGGTGGGGCTTTGTGGGTTTGAGGGGGGCTAGAGATGGGCAGATGGGTGATATTGCCCAAAAAAATTGGGTGGAGGGTGGGGAAACACGAACATAGGAGATTGTCAGGTGTTGGTTGAGAGTTTAATGCTGAGAAAAGGATTATTCAAAGATGGTGGCTGACTGAGCTTGACTTTCTGTCTCTCCTGGGAAGAGGCAGCTGGGCGCCGCTGGAGGTTCTCCAAGAACAGGCTTTTTCGGGATTTTTGCAGGGCAGGAAGTGTCTGGACATCGATTTGGAGGGAAGGTAACAGAGAGGATTGGTCTGTAAGATATAATTTGGGTTCTATTGCCTGGCGGTGAGACCTGCACATGGGCTGCCCCCTCCTTGGGGGTGGGGGGAGCCATGGTATTGCCGCTGCCACTGCTTTTTTTGGTGGCTCTGCGGTGCTGCGAGTCTTGGGTGGGCTGTTGGGCGGATGGGACGGGGCACCTTTGCGGATAGATTTGGGGAGACAGACAGTGTTTTGTGGTGAAGCAGGGGAATTTTTGATTGTGGACACAAATAATAGCGCTTCTGCCTGGAGCCCCGCCCCCACAAGCCTGGCCGCCCATCTGCAACGGAATTAGATTGTAGACAATAAAGGGACGTAATTGGGAGCTTGTTATAGGGTGCGGCAAGGGAGGGGGACACACCTGGTAGCCGATTGGGGAATATTTTGTGAAGCTTGGGAACACCGGTTTTGTCTGAGTTTCCAACTGGAGCCCCACCCACCGGCCAGACTTCTGATCTGCGCCATTAAATTGGCCGCGGTGTAGAGGCGCCCTCAGGCGGCCGTTGTGTAGAATCGCAGGGTGGGAGCTGTCCAAAAGCTGAACTGATGATATATCCTAATATAATAAACTGAGTAAGTGAAATGCAGGGTTCAGACATAATATAGAATTTGCAGATCTGACTTCCCCCATAGGGCTGGCACCCAGCTGCAGGGGTCCCTGAGGGCTGTGTTACACTGCGGGGCTCCTAGGCTTCCTGTTGACCAGATTTGAGGTGGCCAGGTCTGAATCACCTAAACTCTGGTGGCCCACACCCCAGAGACTCACACCTCTTGAGTCTTCAATATCTCAGACTTTCCACCCCTGAATCCATCACGCCCTGAGGTCCATCTGAGGTCCTTGAATGCCCTAGCCTTCAATGTTTGTGTTTTTTCCTTATTGTTTCATTTTGTTTTGTTTTTATTTTCATTTAATCTTATTTTTTACTTTTTTTAATGTCCTGATTGCTAATATTGCATTATCCCCTAGTCTTTTCTCCTAGCGTATCCCCCAAACTCCTTCTTTTTTTAAAAAATTCAGTTATTTAGGGTTTTTTTATTGGTGTAGTTCCTGTTGTAATTGTGGTTCGTGTATATCTATTTTTGTCTTTCCCCTACTTGTTCCCTACCCTTTGCCCACCCCCTTTTTTCTTTCTTCCTTTCTTCTCTTCTCTTCTTTCCTTTTTTTTTTTCTCTTTTCCTGTTTTTGCTCTCCCTCTTCTCCCTCATTTTCTACTTATTTTATTTTAACTCAATTATATAATAGGTGCTACAGGGAACACCTCACAGTTGCTGGGTTTTCTCATCCTCCACTCCCTCATTTCTGTGTGAACCAATTTAGACTACCTACACTCTCCCCTTTCCCCTACATCTTGATATCTGCCATCATCTACTGTCTCTCCTATATTCCACCTCCCACCTCCCTTTCTTTGATCCACAAAATTTCTAACTCTTAATTTCTAATACCTTTGTTTTGTCTTCTGTCTGTTATCCACTCTTGAAACTATTACCTTTCTTTTGTCTTTCCCTCTCTCATGAAAACAATAGCTTTCTAGCTCATACCATATTCCTCCCATATATTCACTCATCTACCTCATAATAGGTACTCTACCTACTGCTATAACTCTACACAGTTTACATGAATTTAACCTCCATCCTCCCAGATCTCATATTCTTGCTTTGTTAACATATATCACCAATAATACTTTACACTTTTCCCTTGCTTACACAATTGCCTTTCCCTGGCACTTACATTCTTTCCTTTAAAGTGAACTTAACCAGCAACAAGAAATTAGAATAATAAGAACAAAGGGATAAAGAGAAGATATAACACCTACGCTAAAACAACAGCTAATTAATCTCCAAGACTAGACAAAGAAGCTAAGGAGCTGATTAAACCCGTCAAGATAAAATGATGATGAGACAGCAATAAAAATCTACAAACCAAACCAGTATTCAGGAAAACATGGCTGAATCCAATCAACAAACTAAAAATCAGAAAGGGGAGCAGAACTTCGCAAAAGCAATGAAAGATCTCAGAACATTTATCACCGACAAATTTGATGAAGTAATGAAAGAGGTTAACAACATGAAGATAACACTTGGAGGAGAAATTGCAGACATACACAAAAACATAACAGATATGATGGGAATGAACTCCACAGTTCAAGAAATCAAAAATACACTTGCACCAAATATCAGCAGACTAGAAGAGGCAGAGCAGAGAATTAGTGATGTGGAAGACAGTGCATTGGAAATCAAACAGATAGTAGAAGGGGTCGATAAAAGATAGAAAAAATCCAGCTAGGACTTAGGGACCTGAATGACAATGCAAAACACTCAAACATACGTATTATAGGCATTCCAGAAGGAGAAGAGAAGGGAAAGGGGTCAGAAGGAGTGTTGCAGGAAATAATGGCTGAAAACTTCCCAAATCTACTGAAAGAGACAGATGTACATATCCAAGAAGCACAGCGCACTCCAATAGTCATAAACCCCAACAGGCCCACCCCAAGACATATACTTGTCAAATTATCCAATGCTCAAGACAAAGAGAAAATCCTAAAAGCAGCAAGAGAAAAGAAAACCATCACATACAAGGGAAGCTCCATAAGATTAAGTGCTGATTTCTCATCTGAAACCATGGAGGCAAGAAGGCAGTGGTATAATATACTCAAGGAACTAAAGGAAAAAAATTTCCAACCAAGAATACTCTATCCAGCTAAACTAGCATTCAAACATGATGGAGAGTTCAAAATATTCACAGATAAACAGAAACTGAAAGAGTATACCAATAAGAAACCTCCCCTTCAAGAAATTCTAAAGGGAGTTCTGCAGGAAGAAAGGAAAAAACTGGACAGGCAAAGTTGGAGGAGAGTATAAGAGCAACAAAAAAAAAGACAAAAATAGAAGGGAAAAAAGTACAAACAAAATATGACAAACACAAATCCAATCAAAATATGGCTAACACAAATAATTCCTTGAAAGTAATAAAACTGAATGTCAACGGATTAAACTCACCTATCAAAAGATTCAGACTGGGACATTGGATAAGGAAATATGACCCAAATGTATGCTGTCTACAAGAGACACATCTTAGACCCAGAGACACATGGAGATTGAAAGTGAATGGCTGGAAAACAATCATACATGCAAACAATAACAAAAAAAAGGCAGGAGTAGCTATATTAATGTCAACAAAATAGACTTTAAATGTGAAACAATTGTGATAGACAAAGGAGGATACTACATTTTAGTGAAAGGGAAAATCTGTCAAGAATATCGAACAATCATAAATATTTATGCTCCTAACAAGTGTGCCCCTAAATACGTGAGGCAAACGCTGGAAAAACTAAGTGAAACAATAGATACATCTACAATTATAGTGGGGGATTTTAATACACCGCTATCAACTCTGGACAGAACATCTCAAAAGAGAATCACTAAAGAAACAAAACATTTGAACAGTATATTAGAGGAGCTGGATCTAATAGACATATATAGATCATTATACCAAACACAGCAGGATATACATTTTTCTCAAGCGCACATGGATCATTCTCCAAGATAGACCATATGCTAGGCCACAAAGAAAGGCTTAATGAATTCAGAAAGATTGAAATCATACAAAACAATATCTCTGACCTCAGTGGAGTGAAGCTGGAAATTTGCAAGGGACAGAGGCCCAGATTTCACACCACAGTTTGGAAATTAAACAGCACACTCTTAGAAAAACAGTGGGTCAAAGAGGAAATCTCAAAAGAAATCAATGACTACCTTGAAACAAATGATAATGATAACACAACATACCAAAATTTATGGGATGCAGCAAAAGCAGTACTGAGAGGGAAATTTATAGCATAAATTCATATATCAAAAAAGAAGAAAGAGCAAAAATTGAAGAGCTAACTGCACATTTGAAGGAATTAGAAAAACAACAACAAAGTAACCCAACAGGAAGAAGAAGGAAGGAAATAACAAAGATAAGAGCAGAACTAAATGAAATAGAAAATAAGAAAGCACTTGAAAAGATAAACAAGACCAAGAGCTGGTTCTTCGAGAAGATCAACAAAATTGACAAACCTTTAGCGAGACTAACAAAGAAAAAAAGAGAGAAGATGCAAATACACAAAATAAGAAATGAGAAAGGCGATATCACCACCAACCCCACAGAAATAAAGACTATCATAAGAGGATACTTTGAAAAAGTATATTACAACAAAAATGACAATTTAGAGGAAATGGACAAATTCCTAGAAACACATAAGCAACCCATATTGATGAAAGAAGAAATTGATGATCTTAACAAACCAATCACAAGCAGAGAGATAGAATCAGTCATTAAAAATCGCCCAACTAAGAAGAGCCCAGGGCCAGACGGCTTCACAGGTGAATTCTACAAAACATTCCAGAAAGAACTAACACCAATCCTGCTGAAACTATTCCAAAAAATTGAAACAGAAGGAACATTGCCTAACTCCTTCTATGATGCCAACATTACCCTAGTACCAAAGCCAAACAAAGACACCACAAGAAAGGAAAATTACAGACCAATTTCTCTAATGAACCTAGACACAAAAATACTTAACAAAATACTTGCTAATCGTATTCAACAACACATTAAATGAATTATACACCATGACCAAGTGGGATTTATTCCAGGTATGCAAGGATGGTTCAACATAAGAAAATCAATCAACATAATACATCATATAAACAGATTGAAGGAAAAAAATCACATGATTATATCTATAGATGCAGAAAAAGCATTTGACAAAATACAGCACACTTTCTTGATAAAAACCCTCCAAAAGATTGGAATACAAGGAAATTTTTTGAACATGATAAAGAGTATATATGAAAAACCTACAGCCAACATTGTTTACAATGCAGAAATCCTAAAATCCTTCCCTCTAAACTCAGGAACAAGACAAGGATGCCCATTGTCTCTGCTCCTATTAAACATTGTCTTAGAAGTACTTGCTCGAGCACTGAGGCAAGAACCAGATATAAAAGGCATTCAAATTGGAAAGGAAGAAGTCAAATTTTCATTATTTGCAGATGACATGATCCTATACATAGAAAACCCTGAGAGAGCTACAACAAAGCTTCTAGAAATCATAAATGAGTTTAGTAAAGTCACAGGTTATAAGATCAATGCGCAAAAATCAGTAGCATTTCTGTACACCAATAATGAGCAAGATCAGGAGGAAATCAAGAAACAAATACCATTCACAATAGTAAATAAAAAAATCAAATACTTAGGAATAGATTTAACTAAAGAGGTAAAAAAAAAACTTATACACCGAGAACTATACAAGACTGTTCAAGGAAATCAAAGAAGACCTAAATAAATGGAAGAATATTCCTTGTTCATGGATAGGAAGACTGAATATTATTAAGATGTCTATCCTACCAAAACTGATCTACACATTCAATGCAATCCCAATAAAAATCAACACAGCCTTCTTTAAGGAACTAGAAAAACTAACTATGAAATTTATTTGGAAAGGAAAGAGGCCCCGAATAGCCAAAGACATATTGAAAAAGAAAAACAAAATTGGAGGAATCACACTACTGGACTTCAAAACATACTACAAAGCTACAGTAGTGAAAACAGCATGGTATTGGCATAAGGAGAGACACATAGACCAATGGAATCAAATTGAAAGCTCTGATATAGAACCTCACATATATAGCCATATAATATTTGATAAAGCCACCAAACCCTCTCAACTGGGAGACAGTGGCCTATTCAACAAATGGTGCCTGGAGAACTGGATAGCCATATGTAGAAGAATGAAAGAGGATTACCATCTCACACCTTATACGAAGATCAACTCAAGATGGATCAAAGACCTAAATATAAGAGCCAAGACCATAAAAACCTTGGAAAGCAGTGTAGGGAAACATCTACAGGACCTTGTAATAGGAAATGGATTCATGAATATAACACCAAAAGCACGAGCAGCAAAAGAACTAATAGATAAATGGGACTTCCTCAAAATTAAAGCCTTCTGCACCTCAAAGGAGTTTGTCAAGAAAGTAAAAAGGGAGCCCATGCAGTGGGAGAAAATATTTGGCAACCATATATCTGATAAGAAACTTATAACTTGCATATGTAAAGAACTTCTATATCTTGAAAATAAAAAGATAAACAACCCATTTAAAAAACTGGGAAAAAGATTTAAACAGACACTTCTCTAAAGAAGAAATACAAATGGCTAAAAAGCACATGAAAAAATGCTCCAAATCTCTAGCTATCAGGGAAATGCAAATCAAAACTACAATGAGATACCATCTTACTCCCATAAGATTGGCAGCTATGAGAAAAACAGAAGAATACAAATGCTGGAGAGGATGTGAAGAAAGGGGAACACTCATCCACTGCTGGTGGGAATGCAGAAGGATTCAACCATTCTGGAGGACAGTTTGGCGGTTTCTCAAAAAACTAACCATAGATTTGCCATATGACCCAGCAATACCACTGCTGGGTATATACCCATCAGAACTGAAAACAAGGACACAAACCGATATATGTACACCAATGTTCATAGCAGCATTGTTCACTATCACCAAAAGTTGGAATCAACTCAAATGCCCATCAACAGATGAGTGGATCAATAAAATGTGGTATATACACACAATGGATTACTACTCGGCTGTAAGAACAAATACACTACAAACACACGTGATAACATGGATGAATCTTGAGAATCTTATGTTTAGTGAAGCAACCCAGGCATTGAAGGACAAATACTACATGACCTCAATGATATGAAATAAGAAAGCTGCCTCAGAGAGCTAGAGACTGAACGATAGGCTTACAGGAAATCGGGGGGTGGAGGAAGGGTGTGAGCCGACGTCTGCAGGGGTGGAATTTATGATGAGCTGGTGGTAAGTATGAACACAAAGAAGAGATAAAATGGGGGCAAGGGGTTGCCTTTGGGTGGGGCTATGTGGGTTTGAGGGGGGCTGGGGATGGGCGGATGGGTAATATTGCCCAAAAAGTGGGGGGAGGGAGGGGTAGCATACGAACATAGGAGAGTGTCAGGTGTTGGTTGAGAGTAAAATGCTGAGAAAATCATATCAAAATATAATTAAGAGGGTTACTTGTTTAGGATGCTCGGAGGGGATGGTCTGATGCGGGTCGGGCTCCTGGGAAATGTCTAAATGCTCATTTTGCCAGAGTGGGTGGTACCATTGGGTAGAGACCCAAGTAGTGAGAACGGGGGTGGCCCCACATCCTGGGGAGGACTATTGCCATCAAACAGAGGGAACTGTATCTCTCGAGAGAAAGGGTGGCTCCCAGGGCATTGGGGCAGTTGAGCAAGTTGGGCCCTGAACACTGTTGCAAGTGTCTCTGGACGTGGCTCCTCGGGAAATGGAGGTTGGCTGTCACTGTGGGCACCAAGGGGATGGGAAAATGGATGTTAAATGTGTGAAAGCAAAGTAAATGTGGGGTAAGAGAGGAGTTTCACGAGAGTGCACAGGGATGGATATAAAACATGTAATATTACACCATAAACATATAGGGGATGACAGACTAATAATGTAAACCATAATTTAAAACATAGGATAACTAAAAATTTAGAAAACTGTATATCCTAAAGTATGGACCACAATGTAAGCGCGGATGTCGCCTTGTTTGAAAGCTATCATCTCAGAGTCTGTACATCACTTTAAGTAAATATGATATGAATAAGTTATAAGAATATCACTGTGGAAGGGAAAAGGTTCTATGGTGGATGTGTGGGAGTACTGTATATTGTATATATGAATTGCTGTGGTCTAGGGCTCTTGTGAAGAGAAGTTCAATAATTAGAAAAAAAAAAGAAAAAGAAAAAGATAGGATGTAGAATTTTTCCAAGTCAACACGTATTCTGTACCTGACCTTTAAACCCATCGCCTTATCCCATTTTGCTAGTAAGGGATCCTGACATTATATTGGGCTTCAATTTTTGGGAGATTTTGGATCACAGAGTGGTTCGGCAGTGGTGGCAGAGGAATACTGGTATAGGACACTATTGACAGGTGATATAGGGCTGACAGGGAGCTATACAGGGCATATGTCCAGGGTGCATGGTAATGTTTGGATATACTCATAGTGGCAACAATTAAAAACTAAAGCTGGGGGGTACTGGGTTCCTGGCCGGGGGTGCTCTGTCATGGCCCCTAGGGGAGCAGCGGCAGTCCCCCAGGTGCAACGGTAAGGACCAGGAAAGAATGAGGGTCCAACAGTGAGAGCATGATACTAATGACTATGCTTGTGAGCCTATATGCCTGAAATAAGAACAAGGCCTAGAGCAGCACTGTGCCTGGGAATTTCCTCCTGACAGCCTTCATGTTACTCAAATGTGGCCAGTCTCGAAGCCAAACTCAGTATGTAAATGCAATGCCTTCCCCCCAGCGTGGGACATGACACCCAGGGATGAGCCTCCCTGGCACCGAGGGGTCACTACCAAGTACCAACTGATGATGCAACTGGAAAATGACCTTGAATTGAAGGTTCAATGCGGATCAGCAGAATATCACTGTCTACATATAATAACATGACTTTAAATTGCTGTTTGACCTAATGTAAGGGGGAAATGGAAAGGAGAAATGAGTTTATATGGCTACGAGTCTCTAAAAAAGAGTCTGGAGGCTTTCAGAAGGATCGCCCTTAAGCACAACTGAGCAGAGTCTAAGAGACAGATAAAGTAGATACAACCCCAGGTATTCGTTCCTTTGAGGGCTAAAGAGACCCACGGGTTCTATGGTCATGGCAGATGGGGTTCACTGCCATGTCAGATGGCCCTTCTTTGGAGCTGATGTTTCTGCGTGATGGAGCTGGACTCAGATGGGATCTCTTTGCACAAGACTTTCATGCTACTTTACTGGAATTGTAGTTGATGTTGGGGTTTAAGATATATTTAGGGGATGTGAATCTCTGGACTGACAATATGATAGCCAGGCCCTGAGCCCCAACAGACTTCAGCTCCTACAATCTGATTTATTGGACTCACCTCACTCAGCTAAGATGGAGTTGAAGAAGGACAACCATCACACCATGGAGTCTAGAGGGCCTACAACTGAAAGCAAGAGGGTTGCATCCAGTATCCATGTGGAATTTGAGCCTCCTCTTGACATAGAGGTGCAACAGACATAACCAATCCAAGGTCCACAGAGAAAAGGTGGCATTGGAGTGAGAAAAGTGGACATGGTGGCTGATGGGTATGGGGAATGGCAGGAAGAGATGAGAGGTGGAGGCGCCTTTGGGACTTAGAGTTGCCCTGGATGGTGCTTCAGGGGCAATCACTGGACATTGTAAATCCTCCCAGGGTCCACTGGATGGAATGTGGGAGAGTATGGGCCATGATGTAGACCATTGACCATGGTGTGCAGAGATGCTCAGAGATGTACTTACCAGGTGCAATGGATGAGTCATGATGATGGGAGTGAGGGTTGCTGGGGGGGGAGTGGTGGGGTGGGGGTGGTAGGGTTGAATGGGACCTCATATTTTTTTAATGTAATATTTTTACAAAATCAATTAAAAAATGCTGAGAAAACCTTTTCAAAATATAACTAGGAAAGTTACCTGTTTAAGATACTCAAAAGGGATAATCTGATGCAGGACAGACTCCCAGGGAATATCTGAAGGCTCATTTTGCCAGAGTGGGTTATACCATTGGGTAGAGACCCATATAATGAGAGTGAAGGTAGACCCACAACCGGGGGAGGACTAATGCCATCAAATAGAATGAACTGTATCTCTCAAGAGAAATGGTGGCTCCCAGGGCATTAGGGCAGCTGAGCAAGTCAAGCCCTCAACACTGTCAAGTATCTCTGAACATGGCTCCTCAAGAAATGAAGATTGACTGTCACTGTGGGCCCCAAGGGGAGGGGGAAATAGATATTGAATAGATGGAACCAAAGTAAATGTGAGGGCAAAAGAAGTGTTTCACAAGAGTACACAAGGATGGATATAAAACATGTAATATTACACCAAAAACATATAGGGGACGACAGATTAATAATGTAAACCATAATGTAAAACATAGGATAACTAAAAAATTAGGAAAACTGTATAGCCTAAAGTATAAACCACAATGTAAACACAAATGTTACCTTGTTAGAAAGCTATTGTCTCAATATCTGTACATCAGCTTCAGTAAATATGGTATGAATAAGTTAAAAGATTATCGCTGTGGAAGGGAAAAGGTTTTATAATGGATATGTGGGAGTACTGTATATTGTATATATGAATTACTGTGATCTAAGGCTCTTGTGAAGAGAAGCTCAATAATTAGGAAAAAAGAAAAGAAAAAGACAGGATGTAGAATTTTTCCAAATCAATATATATTCTATATCTAGTCTTTAAACTCATAGCTATATTCCATTTTACTAGTAAGGGAACCTGACATTATATTGGGCTTCACTTTTCAGGAAGTTTTGGATCACAGAGTGGTTCAACAATGGCAGCGGAGGAATACTGGTATGGGACATTATTGACAGGTGATATATGGTTGACAGGGAGTCATACAGGGCATGTGTCCAGAGTGCATGGTAATGTTTGGATATACTCATAGTGGCAACAATTAAAAACTAAAGCTGGGGAGCGGGTACTGAGTTCCTGGCCGGGGGGGGGGGGGCTCTGTCATGGTCCCTAGGGGAGCAGCGGCAGTCCCCCAGTGCAACAGTAAGGACCAGGAAGGAATGAGGGTCCAACAGTGAGCCCCTGATACTAATGACTATGCTTGTGAGCCTATACACCTGAAATAAGAACAAGGCCTAGAGCAGCACTGTGCCTAAGAGTTCCCTCCTGACAACCTCCGTGTTACTCAAATGTGGCCAGTCTTGAAGCAAACTCAGCATGTAAATGCAATGCCTTCCCCCCAGTGTGGGACATGACACCCCGGGATGAGCCTCCCTGGCACCAAGGGATCACTACCAAGTACCAGCTGATGACATAACTAGAAAATGACCTTGAATTAAAGGTTCAACGTGGACATGTTGAATATCCCTGTCTACATATGCTAACAGGAGTTAAAAATGCTGTTTGACCTAAAGTAAGGGGAAATGGAAAGGACAAATGAGTTTATATGGCTATGAGTCTCTAAAAAAGAGTCTGGAGGTTGTCAGAAGGATTGCCCTTAAGCACACCTGAGCAGAGTCTCAGAGACAGATAAAGTTGATACAACCCCAGGTATTGGTTCTTTTGAGGGCTAAAGAGACCCACAAGTTCTATGGTCATGTCAGATGGAGTTCACTGCCATGTCAGTTGGCCCTTCCTTGGAGCTGGTGTTTCTGCATGATGGAGCTGGACTCAGATGTGATCTCTTTTCACAAGACTTTCATGCTACTTTACTGAAATTGTAGTTGGTGCTGGTGTTTAAGATATATCTAGGGGATTTGAATCTCTGGACTGACAATATGATAGCCAGGCCCTGAGCCTCAACAGACTTCAGCTCCTGCACTCTGATTTGTTGGACTTACCCCACTCAGCTAACATGGAGTTGAAGAATGTCAACCACCACACCATGGAGCCTAGAGTGTCTACAACTGAAAGCAGGAGGATTGCATCCAGTATCCATGGGGAATCTAAGCCCCCACTTGACATAGATGTGCAATGGACACAACCAAGCCAAGGTCCACAGGAAGGAGGAATACAGTAAGGATTAGAGTGGACTTAATGATATTCTATTCATGAACTATTGTGGTTAATAATCGAGAAAATGTGGCATTGATGTGGAAAAAGTGGCCATGCTGGCTGCTGGGTGCAGGGAATGGGAGGAAGAGATGAGATGGGGAGACATTTTCGGGACTTGGAGTTGTCCTGAGTGGTGCTGCAGGGACAATTTCCAGACATTGTATGTCCTCCCATGGCCCACTGGATGGAACGTGGGAGAGTGTGGGCTATGGTGTGGATCACAGGCCATGGGGTGCAGCCACGCCTAGAGATGTACTCACCAGATGCAATGGATGTGTCATGATGATGGGGGAGAGTATTACTGTGGGGGGAGTGGTGGGCTAGGGGTGATGGGGGTGAATGGGGACCTCATATTTTTTGAATGTAATATCTTTTTTAAAAAATGAATAAATTGAGTAGAATCTGGGGGAAAAATGAATAAATAAAATAAAATTTAAAAAAAAAAGAAAAAAACAGAAGAATACAAATGCTGGAGAGGATGTGGAGGAATAGGACCACTCATCCACTGCTGGTGGGAATGCAGAAGGATCCAGTCATTCTGGAGGACAGTTTGGCAGTTTCTCAAAAAACTAGCTATAAATTTGCCATATGACCCAGCAATTCCACTACTGGGTATTTACCCAGTAGAACTGAAAACAAGGACACAAACCGATATATGCACACCAATGTTCATAGCAGCATTGTTCACTATCGCCAAAAGTTGGAATCACCCCAAATGCCCATCAACAGATGAATGGATAAATAAAATGTGGTATATACATACAATGGAATACTACTTGGCTTTAAGAACAAATATACTACAAACACATGTGATAACATGGATGAATCTTGAAAACCTTATGTTGAGTGAAGCAACCCAGGCATTGAAGGACAAATACTACATGACCTCAATGATATGAAATAAGTAAACCAAGCTGCCTCAGAGAGCTAGAGACTGAATGATAGGCTTAAAGGAAAATGGGGGGTAGAGGAAGGATGTAAGCTGACACCCACATGGGTGAAATCTATGATAAGCTAAAGGTATTTGTACAAGGAAGGGGTAAAATGGGGGAATAGGGTTACCTTTGGGTGGTGCTTTGTGGGCTTGAGGGGAGCTAGGGATGGGAGGATGGGTAATATTGCCCAAGAAATTGGGGGGAGAGTGAGGCAACATACAAACATAGGAGATTGTCAGGTATGTGGTTGAGAGTACAATGCTGAGAAAACTTTTTCAAAAATATAATAAGAAAGGTTACCTATTTAAGATGCTTAAAGGGGATAATCCGACGCAGGACAGGCTCCTAGGGAATATGTGCATGCTCATTTTGCCTTTGAGGGTTGTATCATTGGATAAAGACCCATATAATTAGAGTGAAGGTATACCCACATCCTGGGGAGGACTGATGTTCTGAAATAAAGGAAATTGTATCTCTCAAGAGAAATGGTGGCTCCCAGAGCATTACAGCAGTTGAGCATGTCAAGCCCTCAACACTGTTGCAAGTATCTCTGAACATGGCCCTTCAAGCAATGAAGATTGACTGTCATTCTGGGCCCTAAGGGGAGGGGGAAAGAGGTATTGAATAGATGGAACCAATGTAACTGTGTGGGCAATAGAAGTGTTCCACAAGATTATGCAAGGATGGGTATAAGACATGTTAAATTACACCAGAAATATATAGGCGCTGATAGGCTAAACTGTAAATCATAGTATAAAACATAAGATAACTAAAAATTTAGAAAATTGTATAGACTAATATATAAACCACAATGTAAACACAAATGTTATGTTGTTTGAAAGCTGTTGTCTCAATATCTATACATCAGTTTCAGTAAATATAGTATGAATATGTAAAAAGATTATTGCTGTGGAAGGGAAATGGGTTTTATGCTGGATATGTGGGAGTACCGTATATTGTATATATGAATTGCTGTGATCTAAAACTTTGTGAAGATAAGCTTAATAATGAGAAAAAAAAAAAGAAAAAGATAGGATGTAGATACTAAGGAAAAGACAGAAGTAGCTGCCTTGCCAGTTTGCATACAGGGCAACACTTATTGCAGTGATGGATGGCAAAATATCAAAAACAAAACTTTTGCATTTTTTGATTTTTTGATACCCCAATTTATTTTTACCTTAATTTTTCTAAATTAATATATATCCTATATCTAACCTTTCAACTCATCACTATGTTCAATTTTACCATTAATGGAACCTAGTAATATATTGGGCTTCACTTTTCAAGAAGTTTTGGATCACAGAGATGTTCAACAATGGCAGCGGAAGAATACTGGTGTGGGATGGTATTGACAGGGGACACATGGTTGGCAGGGAGTTCTCCAGGGCATATATCCAGGGTACATAAAAATGTCTGGATATTTTCATAGTGGATACAATTAAAAACAACAACTGAGGGAGTGCTGAGATTCTAGCCAGGGGAGCTCTATCACAGTCCCTAAAGGAACAGCAACAATCCCCCAAGTGCAACGGCAATGACCAAAAAAGAATGAAGGTCCAACAATGAGCCCTTGATACTAATGACTATGCTTGTGAGCCTGTGCACCTGAAATAAGAACAAGGCCTAGAGCTGCAGGGTGCCTAAGAGTTACCTCCTGAGAGCTGCTGTGTTGCTCAAATGTGGCCAGTCTCGAAGCCAAACTCAGCGTGTAAATGTCTTGCCTTCCCCCCAGCATGGGACCTGACTCCCGGGGATGAGCCTCCCTGGTGCCAACGGATTACTACCAAGTACCAGGTGATGATGTAACTAGAAAATGACCTTGAATAAAAGGGTCAACTCAGACCAGCAGAATACCTCAGTCTACATATAATACCAGGAATTAAAAATGCTTTTTGACCTGAATCAAGGGGGAAAATGGAAAGGACAAATGAGTTTATATGGCTATGAGTCTCCAAAAAGAGCCGTGAGGTTATCAGAGGGGTTGCCCTTATGCACACCTGAGCAGAGTCCCAGAGACAGATAAAGTAGATACAACCCCAGGTATTGCTTCTTCTGAGGGCTAATGAGACCCACATGTTCTATGGTCATGGCAGATGGAGTTCAGTGCCATGTCACTTGGCCCTACTTTGGAGTTTGTGTTTCTGTGTGATGGAGCAGGACTTAAATGTGATCTTTGTCCACAAGTCTCTCCTGTTACTTTTACCAGACCTGTAGTTGGTGCTGGGGTTTAATATATACCCAAGGGACCTGAATCTCTGGACTGACCATGTGATAGCCAGGCCCTGAGCCTCAACAGACTTCAACTCCTACACTCTGGTTTATTGGACTTACCCCACTCAGCCAACATGGAGGTGAGGAAGGTCAACCACCACACCATGGAGCCAAGAGTGCCTACAACTGAAAGCAGGAGAATTGCATCCAGCATCCATGTGGAATCTAAGCCCCCTCTTGACATAGATGTGGAGTGGACACAACCATTCTAAGATCCATAGGATGGAGGAATAGAGTATGGATTAGAGTGGACTTACTGATATTCTATTCATGAACTATTGTGATTAGTAATCAAAGAAAATGTGGCATTGGTTTGGAGAAAGTGGCCATGGTGGCTGCCGGGGGAAGGGAATAGGAGGAAGAGATGTGATGTGGGGGCATTTTTGGGACTTGGAGTTGTCCTGGGTGGTGCTGCCGGGACAGTTACCGGACATTGTATGTCCTCCCATGGCTCACTGGGTGGACTGTGGGAGAGTGTGGGCTATGATGTGGACCATTGACCATGAGGTGCAGTGGTGTTCAGAGATGTATTCACCAAATGCAATGAATGTCTCATGATGATTGAGGAGATTGTTGTTATGGGGAAGGAGTGGGTGAGGGGGGTGGGAGGTATATGGGGACCTCATTTTTTTAAATGTAACATTAAAAAAATAAATAAAAACAAAAAAAGAAATCAAAAAAGAAGACATTGGATGAGCACAAAGAAGAATTTGAAAGAACACCTAGAAAAATAGCAGATCGTACGGGAATGAAAAGTGCAATCAATGAAATTTAAAAAGCATTGGAATCATATAATAGCAGATTTGGGGAGGCAGAAGAATGGATTGGTGAGCTTGAAGAAATGGCCTCTGAAAGTGAACATACAAAAGAACAGATGAGGAAAACAATGGAAAAATTGAACAAGGTCTCATGGAATTAAATGACAGCAAAAGGCATGCAAACATATGTGTCATGGGTGTCCTAGAAGGAGAAGAAAAGGGAAAAGGTGAAGAAGGAATATTTAAAGAAATAATGGTAGAAAATTTCACATCCCTATTCAAAGACATAGATATTCCTGTCCAAGAAGCACAACGTACTGCTATCTGAAAAATTCCAAATAGACCAACTCTAAGACACATACTCATCACAATGTCAAAGTCCAAAAACAAAGAGAGAATTCTTAAAGAAGCAAGAGAAAAGCAATGCATAACATATAAGGGATATCCAATAAGATTAAATGCTGATTTCTCACCAGAAAGCATGGAGGGAAGAAGACAGTGGTCTGATATATTTAAGATACTACAAGAGGAAAACTTCCAGCCAAGAATCTTATATCCAGCAAAACTGTCTTTCAAAAATGAGAGCGAGATTAGAATATTCACAGATAAACGGAAACTGAGAGAATTTCTAAGCAAGAGACCAGATTTTCAGGAAATACTAAAGGGTGTGCTAGAGTCTGAAAATAAATGACAGAAGAGAGGGACCTGGAAGAGAGTCTAGAAATGAAGATTATATCAACAAAAGTAACTAAATGTATCAAAAGAATGGTGAAAATAAAATATGACAGATATCACTGAAATAGTCAGGAATAAACTTAACCAACAATGCAAAGCATTTGTATTCAAAAAAACCACAACGCAATGTTAAAACAAATCAAAAAAGCTCTAAATAACTGGAAGAACATTCCATGCTCATGGATTGGAAGACTAAATATCATTAAGATGTCTTATGGTCATGGCCGATGGGGTTAACTACCAGGGCAGATGGCCCCTCTTTGGAAATGGTGTTTATGTGTGATGAATCTGGACTCAGATGGGATCTCCCTTCATAAGACTTTCATGCTAATGTGCTGGAGGTGCAGTTAATGTTGGGGTTTAAGATATATTTAGGGGATTTGAATCTCTGGACTGACAATGTGATAGCCAGGTCCTGAGCCTCAACAGACTCCAGCACCTACAATCTGATTTATTGGACTTACCACACTCAGCTAAGATGGAGTTGAAGAAGGACAACCACCACACCATGGAGCCTAGAGTGATTACAACTGAAAATGGGAGGATTGCATCCAGCATCCATGTGGAATCTGAGCCTCCTCTTGACATAGAGGTGCAATGGACACAACCAATCCAATGTCCACATAGAAGAGCTGGCATTGGATTGGGAAAAGTGGACATGGTGGACGATGGGTATGGGGAAAGGCAGGAAGAGATGAGAGGTGGAGGCATCTTTGGGACATGGAGCTGCCCTGGATGGTGCTTCAGAGGTAATCACCGGACATTGTAAATCCTCACAGGGCCCACTGGATGGAATGGAGGAGAGTATGGGCCATGATGTGGACCATTGTCTATGAGGTGCAGAGGTGCCCAAAGATGTACTTACCAAATCCAATGGATGTGTCATGATGATGGGAACGAGTGTTGTTGGGGGGGGGAGAGGGGGGGGTGGGGGGGGTGGGGTTGAATGGGACCTCACATATATATTTTTAATGTAATATTATTACAAAGTCAATAAAAAAAAAGAAAAAAAAAAGATGTCAATTCTACTCAAATTGACATAAAGATTCAATGCAATCCCGATAAAAATTCCACCAGTATTAAAGAAAAAATTGAAAACACGATCATTAAACTTATTTGGTAGGGTAAGGAGTCCTGAATAACCAGAAACAACATAAAAAGGAAAAGTGTACCCTCATGTCCAGACTTTAAATTATAATACTTAGATATTGAAGTAAATACAGCATGGTACTGGCCTAAAGACAGACACAATAGAGCAATGGAACCAAATTTGTGGTTCAGAAACAGACCCTAACAGGTATGGTCAATCGATTTTTGACTAGCCTGTTGAAATCACACAGCTCAGGTAGAACACTCCATTCAATAAATGGTGCTGAAAGACTTGGACATCCATAGCTAAAAGACAGAAAGAGGACCCCTATCTCACACCTTATCCAAAAACTAACTCAAAATGGATCAAAGAACTAAAAATAAAAGTAAGGACCATAAAACTTCTAGAAGAAATTATTGGAAAATATCTTCAAGACCTGGTGGTAGGTGGTGAATTTTTAAAGGAGATAAGAGAAGGACTGAGTGGACTATTGATGTTTAATGTATATAGAAGTTTTGTTAGCTTTACTGTAAAATTGTGGAAATGTATAGAGTGGATGGTAACACACAGTGAGTAATAGCTAGTTTATAAATGGGGATGAGACTGAAAATGGTAGTCTAGTTATGTAAATGCCAATTGACAGAATGGTTGAGAATAATCTAGGAACTGGATAGCACAGTAAACTAAGAGGTGGGTGAGAATTGTGGTTGATGGTACAGATGTAGGAGTATCCTTTGTGAGCTAGAACAAATGTATATCACTACTGCAGCGTGTTGGGAACGTGGAGAAGCATTGGAAAAATACAGCTGGAGTGACCTGTGGACTGTGGTTAGTAGTAATAATATAATACTCTTGCATCTATGCAAAAGATGTACTGGTTGATAGTGAGGCAGTATGGAAAACTGAGCCAAATGTATACTATGGACATGATAATAATCAGATAGTATTATTCTATCAGTAGCAAATGACACACCACATTGTGGTGTGTTGATGGAGGGGTATTGTTTGGGAATTCTGCACATGTGCATGATTGTTTCATAAGTTTACAACTTCTGTCATAAAAAATATTTTAAAAATAATAATGGGGTGGATTGGGGGAAAACACACTAAATGTAGGATAAGGACTATGATTAGTAGTAAGATTTTGACAGTGTTCTTTTCATAGTTTGTATGAATTGTCTCATGACAATGCAAGATGTTGGTGGAGGGTTGATGTATGGGACCCCTGTATGATGTTATGCACGTTTGCTTTGTGAGTTCACAACTTTTACTATACACTTACTTGTTTATGTAAGTTCACATATAAATGATATAAAGATAATAATCAGATTGATTATGGGAAAATACTTTGTTTAGTAGTAATTTTTGACAATGCTTTTTAATCATTAGTTAAAAAGGTTTAAAAACATTGCAAGTTATTGGTGATAAGGTGAGATGTTATATATGTTTGATGTTATATGTTTGTTTTGTAAGTTCACAACTCTTATACATTTGTTTATGTATGTTTAAGTATGAGTGATATATTTCAATAAAAAAAGTTAAAAAGAAAAGCAGTGATTGCAATCAGATGACACAAACCCAGATTACAATTGTAGGACTAGTTACTTATAGTCCACCCTGGCATAGCAAGATGCACCAGGAACCTAGGCTGCAGTCCCCACTGCTCCCTGTCACATAGGTGGGGGATGGGAAATGGTAGCCACTGTAGAAAGGAAAAATAACTGACATTTATCCCATTTTACCAGCCCCTTCCTCCAGGTCTTCTCTGGATGCTGTACAGTGTGCTACTAGTCTCTAGCATTCCAAAACAGTTGATCAGATGGTTCCTGCCAGTTCAATAGTTATTTTGGTAGAGGGACTGGTTCCTGGAACTTTCTACTCTTCCATCTTTCCACAGTACTACTAAGTGAATTTTTAGAGGTTTAATTAGAGATTTCTAATAAAATATGGAAACTTGAAGTCATGCATTTAGATTGGCTTCCTTCTGGAACCTCATGAAACAGCAAGTAGACTTTTACGAACACCTTTTTACAGATTATATTTTGGAACCATTATTAATCCATTATTTAAAATAATTGTAAAACAAAGTTAAATCAAAATGCAAAAGCAATCTGTAAAAATCAAAAACAAAATAGGGGAGCAGATGTAACTCAAGAGGTTGAGCACCTTCTTCCCACATGGGAGGTCCCAGGTTCAGTCCTCAGTGCCTTCTAAAAACAAAAGCAAATAATAAGCAAACAAATAAAAACCCAACTCAAGAGAGCCATTATTTACCTTAATTCTAAGTCAAACAAATGGCTTAACAAACTGAAAGGAATTATTTCAGATGAAAATCTGTATCACTGCAAACTGCAAAGAAATCTTAAGTAGTTTTCAATAATCATATTGTTAGTGATGATGTTGATATTGCTATTCTTAAACTAATGCTAGGCAGATATAGAAAAATAGAGTAGATAGCTAGAGGTATAGATAAAGATAGCTGCATATAGGTAATTGAGAGAGTGATAGAGATGGTAGATATCAATAGAGAGACCTTAATGTCATTAGGAACCCAGATTTTAGCAAAGAGAAAGAGGTGAAAATATAAAATCAAAGAAGTAAACCCTGCCAGCCTGGATTTCAGCTGAAATTATCATATCATCCCACCAGAAAGCAAGGACGGTATCGAAAAACTCTGGAAGCACATGAAATGGCTCAGGGATCCGTTCAGAGAGACTCCACTGATGAAACAGGGAACAAATAGAGCATCAAAACATATCCTGGAGGGGAGCAGATGTGACTCAAGCAGTTGAGCATCCATCTCCCACATGGGAGGTCCTGGGTTTGGTTCCTGTGCCTCCGAAAGAAGACAAACAAGCAGACATTGAGCAAATACAAGTAGACAATGAGCAAACAATGGCAGAGAAGGAACAAATACAAATGAGCAGGGAGTGGATGTGTCTCAATCAGTTGAGCATCCACCTCCTACATGGAGGTCCCGGGTTCAGTTCCTGATGCCTCTTAAAGAAAAAAAAAAATGAACGCACAATGAACAGACAATAAAAATGATGAGTAGACAATCAGGAAAAACAATGAGCAAAAACAATGAGCAAACAGATAAGGGGGCCATCTCAAGGAGGGGATAATTGTGAAAATTATTTTTTAAAATGTATCCTGGAGCATTTTGTAGTGCCAGAAAGTAAGGAAGTGGTAAAGAAATAAAAGGATAAGAATATGTCAAAGAGACACGGGTACCAGCCAAAAAAGCACCCAAAGGCCAAAGCTGGAAGAAATTGAGCAGTAAAATATTAATTGAGCAATGAATATTAATACAACTAAGAAATTGGGCAATAAATACTAATACAACTAAGGTTGTATTGCATTATAACCCAAAGTACAAAATAAATATCCACAAAGCCTTAGTGATAAATAAACAAGAAGAGACAAATCCCCAGGGCAGAAGAATTCTGAAGATGTATGTAAACACACCACCCTCATGGAGGTGGATTGTGACTCCCACCCCTTATGCATGGGCTGCATGTGGTAACTTCCTTCCAAAGAGGACAAGGTGGAAGGAGGAGAAGAGAGTCAGTTCTCAGCATGACCTTGGCCAGAGGCTTAGGGTCAACATTGACAGTGATGAACCATATTGGTATAATAGCTTCCTCCCCAAACTAATACCCCAGTCCAATCATAAGGAAAAAAATCCCAACTGGATAGTCTACAAAATATGGGCCCAATACTCAGAAGCCAGGAAAGCCTAAGAAGCTGCCACAGACCACAGACAAGGGGGGCCTGAGGAGATATGGTGGTGAAATGTCAGATGGGTGCTAGGTGGGCTCCCAGGACAGAAAAGGGACCTTAGGGGAAAACTGTGGAAATCTGATTAAAGACTGGACTTTAGTTAACAATAATCTGTCAGTGTTGGTGAGTAAATACAGCTCAAGTGGTTGAGTACCTGCTTCTCACGTACAAGGCCCCTGGCTTGATAGCTGGTATTTCCTAAGAACAAACAAACAAATAACTCTCATTGGCGAGTGGATGTAGCTCGGTGGTTGAGCACCTGCTTCCCATGTACAAGGTCCTGGGTTCAATCCCTGGTCTGCCTGAAAAAAGAAATCTCTCATTGTTGGTCCATTAATTGTTACAAGTGTACCCATTAATATGAGATATTAGAGGAAACTGGGTATAGGGTTTATAGTAACTCCCTGTGCTATTTGTATTTCCATTTTCTCCTTAAATCTAAAATGAATCCAAAATTGAAAGTTTATTTTAGAATGTCATTTCAGTAATAATTGATTGAAATATGCCAAATATGTTTTTTTATATGGGGACCTCATATTTTTTTAATGTAATATTAAAAAAATAAAGACAAAAATATTTTTTTAAAAAACAGCGGAAAAAACAAACCCTGATTTCATAATGATTCTTTCTAATGTCAGTGGCTACTAAGGACATCAGGTGACAAGGCTGTCTGCCTTAGGGGCTCAACCTGCCCTGCCTTCCAGCCTCGTGTATTATACCTAGCCAAGCACCAATTAAGTGTGAGGATGGAGCCATTTTAGAAAGGCGATATCTCAAAATAGAAGTCACTACCAAACTCCCATTACCAGGAAGCTGCTAGAGAATGTGCTCTTCTAGAAACAAGGTGTTTCAACCAAAGGGAGGGCATCCACCAATCTGAAGCCCTATCATAAGGAAGATTTGTGGCAGTTTTATCTTACAAATGCTGGATTATGTTTGTAAACTCGTCTGTTCCTCTGGGTATATTAGGTTATATTGTATTCATAAGTTTCACTTTTACTTGATTAAATAATGATTAAGGTTCTGATTGGGCCACATAAGTAGGATATTGAGTCCCTGCCCTCTTGGTGAGCAGGGATTCACAGAGAAACTGCACTGCAGAGGAAGGAGGTTGGAGTTTTGATCCTGGAGCCCGAGGAAGTAAGCACACAGAGAAGCAGATAGTGAGGAAGGAGAGAAGTCTCCATTAGACGTGGCAGATGCCCCAGGAAGAGAGCTGAGCTTTTCACCTGGAAGTCTACAGCTGACCTTGTGGAAAGAGCAGAGCAGCTGAGCCTGGAGAGAAATGAGCCTTGGGAAGACAGAAACCCAGGAAGCCTGAATCCTTGGCAGATGTCAGCAGCCATCTTGCTCCAATTCACGGCAACAGACTTTGGTGAGGGAAGTAACTTATGCTTTATGGCCTGGTAACTGTAAGCTTCTACCCCAAATAAATACCCGTTATAAAAGCCAACAGATTTTTGCTATTTTGCATCAGCACCCCTTTGGTTGACTAATACAAGACTCTGAGAAGACAGCAGGTCTAGAGCAGCACTGGGTCCAGATTGTTCAGAGCAGATCAGTTGGCATCAGGAGCCATTCCTTCAAGAAATGCAATAACATCCTCCCAGCATGGAACATGACTCCTGGAGATGATCCTCCCTGGCACTGAGGGATTACTATGAAGCATCAACTTGCAATGCAACTGGAAAATGACTTCAACAAAGGGGAAAATGTAAAGACAAGTGAGTTTATAGGGCTAAGAGATTTCAAAGTGAGTTGGGAGGTCATTCCAGAGGTTAAGTTTATGCATGTCTCAACAAAATCTCATTGACTTCCCATGTAGAAACTACCCAAAATAGCATTCCTGAGTGCTCTGGAAATATCCAGACACTATAGATAGGGCAGATACCTCAAGAGTTTAGTGTCTTGCCAGTGGGCTCTACTTTGGAATTTATGATCCCCATTTTGATGGAGCTGGACTCAGTTGTGGTTTCCCTACACATGGTTCTTCTATCTTTCTATTTGAACCCATAATTAGTATTAGAGTTAATAGGTGAATTCCAAGAGACTTAAGTCTTTGGACTGTCCATGTGCCAGCTGGGCCCTAAATCTCAATGGAATTGCAGCACCTACTCTCCAGTTCATTGGTCTCACCCAGGACAACTAACAAGGAAGTGATGATGGACAACTACCATGCCAAGGACCTGAAGGAGTCTTCAACTTCAAGCAAGAAAATCTCATTCATTGGCCTTATGGGATTGCAGCACCCTCTTAATTAAAGGTGGAGTGCACATCACCATCCCAGAACCCTCAGGACTAGGGAATGAACAATGGGCTAAAATAGTCTTACTGGTGTGCTACTATACACTTACTATGATTCTAGCAATGGAAGAAAGTATAGCATTGATGTGGTGACAGTGGCCACTGGAGGATATGAGGGAAGGAAGAGAGAAGAACAGGTGTAATTCAGGGGGCATTTTTGGGACTTGGGAATTGTACTGAATGACATTGCAATGATAGATGCTGGTCATTATACATCTTGCTATAACTGACAGAAATGAATGGGAAAGAGTGTAAAGTACAATGTAAACTTTAATCCAAGCTTAGTGGCAATGTTCCAAATTGTGGTTCACCAATTGCAATGAATGTACCTCTCTAATGAAGGATGTTAATGTGAGAAAATGTGGGAGGTGTTGGGAATGGGGTATAATTTTTAGATGACATTGGTATAATCTAAATATCTTTAAAATAATAAAAAACAAAAATGAAAAACAAGATACCTTCCCTATGCCCAAAAATCCATATCTTCAAATTCTCCCACTCTAATTTCATTTTTTTAAAATGTTTTCAATGTGATCATGAGAGGTGGATGAGAATTGGAGTTTTCTTACATCTAGGCATATTTTCTACTTCAGTCTGTTTAAAATTTATTTAACTATTTATCTTTTAACTTTACATTGAAATACTTTTAAGCTTCTAGAACAGTGAGAACATACATGCAGCAATCTTTCCCATCTCAACCACTCTCATGCATACTGTCCAGTGAGGTTAATTACATTCACAATATTGACATACCTTCACCACATTCCCTTGCTAAATTTTCCCATCTTCCCAAACAGAAACTCAATATCCATTATGCATTCAATCATCATTTTCCTTGCCTCTTGCCCCTAGCCACATGTACTTTTAATTTCTGTCTCTATAGCCTTTCATATTCGCTGATATTTTCTTTGTAGTTATGATGGGGCTTATATTTAATAACCTAAATCTATCACTATAACATTTATTTTAAAATCAATTTAGTTTCCATAGTATACACAAACTATAAACCTATATCCTTCTGTCCTCCTAACTTTATGTCTCAAATTACATGATTATAAATAATGAGTCCAAAATGCTGATTTATCACTATATTTTATGCATTTGACTTTTAAATCTTGTAAGAAATAAAAGTGGAGTTACAAACCAAAAAATAGTACCATCATTTATATTTATTAAAGTAGTTAACTTCACTGGATATCCTTATTTCTTCATGGGACTTCATTCTAGTATCTATTCTTGTTTTCTTTGAACCTACAGGACTCTCTTTATTATATCTAGTAGGGCCAGTCCAGGGTGATGAGTTTTGGTTTATCCGGGATTGTCAATCTCTCCATCATTTATGAATGACAGTTTTGCTGGATATATAATTATTGAATGACATTTTGTGTCCTTCAGCACTTTAAATATGCCCTCCCACTGCCTTCTTGCCTCCTTGGTTTCATTTCTGGTGGGAAATGAACACTCAGTTCTGCTGAAGCTCCCTTGAATATGATATGTTGCTTCTCTTTTGTTGATTTCAGAATTTCTGTTTATCATAGGAATTCAACAACTTGATTATAATATATACAGTATATGTCCATTTGTGTTTATCCTGTTTTAATTTTGGTGAATATCTTAATATTTTTATTAATGCCTTTCACAAAATTTGAGATTTTCAGTCATTATTTCTTAGAATATTTTCTCTTCCCTTTTGCTCTTTCTTTTCTTTCTGGGACTCCCACAAGGTGCATATTGTTATATTTTCTGTTATCCCACAGGTCTTCCATGTTCTGTTAGTTTTCTTTATTTTTTCTTCTTTATGCTTCTTAGAATGGATTAATCCAATAGTCTTATCTTCCAGTTCACTGATTCTTTCATTTGCCAATTCCAATCTTCATTTGATGACATCTAGTGAATTTTAAATTTATTTTAGAATGGACTTCAGCTCTATTTCTGTCCTTTTCATAATTTTTGTCTGTCTATTGATATTCACTTTGTGTTCCCCTATCATTTTCCTGATTTTCTTTAGTTCTTTTCCATACTTTCCTTTGACTCTTTGAGCATATTTAATACTATTTTTAAAAGTCTTTTTGTGGTATGTCCCAGGTTTTCTCCTCCTCACTTATAATTTCTATACTTTAATCTCCTATGCCTGTGTCATAGCTCCCTGCTTATTTGTATGTTTTGTGCCCTTTTCTTAAATCCTTGATATTGTAATATTTTAATATATTGTTAAAATTTATACTCTACCTGTTCCTTCAATTTGTATTCATCTAGTGTTATGAAAGATTCTAGAATACCAGGAGCTAATAAAAATGAAAAAAAAAAAGATATACCTTTCCTAGTCTTTGAAGATTTACCTCTGTGAGTCCTCTTCATTGGGGTATATGTTTACAATGTGTTTAGAGAATATCTCCAGGCCAAAGCATAGGGCTTTCCATTACCCTTTATGTACATGTTTCTTGTCTAGGGCATGTACATGTGACCCTAGTAATTCCTTCATTTCATCAATACAAATGTTCCTGTTCTCTAAGACTTCCTGGGTACTCACTGTATGTCACACAGGCAGAAATCCCTTGACCCAGACAGCATGTCTTTTTTTAAATTTTTTTTTTATTGACTTTGTAGTAATATTACATTAAAAATATATATGTGAGGTCCCATTCAACCCCACCCCCCCACCCCCCCTCTCCCCCCCCAACAACACTCGTTCCCATCATCATGACACATCCATTGGATTTGGTAAGTACATCTTTGGGCACCTCTGCACCTCATAGACAATGGTCCACATCATGGCCCATACTCTCCTCCATTCCATCCAGTGGGCCCTGTGAGGATCCACGATGTCCGGTGATCACCCCCGAGGCGCCATCCAGGGCAGCTCCACGTCCCAAATACGCCCCCACCTCTCATCTCTTTCTGCCCTTCCCCATACCCATCGTCCACCATGTCCACTTTTCCCAATCCAATGCCACCTCTTCTATGTGGACATTGGATTGGTTGTGTCCATTGCACCTCTATGTCAAGAGGAGGCTCAGATTCCACATGGATGCTGGCTGCCATCCTCCCATTTTCAGCATGTCTTGACTGTTCTTCCAAAGCACTTTGTAGGAAAGTTCTGTGAGCTACCTTCTACAAGATGGCCAAGTAGTAATATTGTAGGTCACTCAGGCTACCACCAAATAGATGGGTTGGACATACATGCTCCCAGTTTGTGCACAACTGTTATTCTAATCCCTCAATAACTGGGCCAGTGATGTACACTAGGATCAGAGTCCAGAGTATTGCTGAGACAGTGACGGTTGTTTGAGCATGCAGCCAGGGTGCCAGGAGGTCCTACACATTTTATGTTGCCTTTTTCTTGATTCAGCACTCATCCAGATAATGCAATTCTTGAACTGTTTCCTACAGCTTTGAAACAGATTTTTTTGTTGAATTTTCAAAACTTCTATGCAGGGACATAACTCTGAATTTTCTCATTCTTGAGAAGGATGAAGCTAGAATTTATTTTTGAGGATCATGAAATTGGTAGTGAAAGAATTATTTCTCAAATGAATGCCACATTCTCCAAAAACAATGTATTGAAGTTTGCATCATTTGTTTCTGTGTGTATTTGTATGTATGAATGAAGACTACATGTTTTGTTTATTTGTTAGACTCCAATAAGTTAAAATGTTTTAAATTTCACAGACTTGCAATCTTATAAGGGCAAGAGTATTTTGTGGTCAGTACCAACTTTTTAAAATAAAATTTTATTGAAGTATATCATTCATACATGAACACACATAAAAAATAAGTTTATATGGTTATATGTATTGCTTCTTTCAGCTGGAGAGTTTCCAAATACTTAGTGGTTCTGTTATGAGCTTTCATCAAGTCTACCCTGAAGAATAGCAATTTCTAAGACTGAGAGCTTAAACTTGATTACAAGGAGGAAATTAAATAAGCAGGGCCTAGGAAGAAGTGTGATACCTAGAAGTATTTAGTAATGTTCTTTAAATAAATGAATTAACAAATGAATGGATGACTAAATACATGAACAGAAGAAAAATGAGGTGCTGTAATAAATTTGAGGATTAGATTGCATTTTTTAGGCTAAAAAGGGACATTTAAAGAATAAAATAATAAACATTATATGACTACAGAATAATTACAAATGTTATTTTTGTGATGTTTAATTCAATAATTTATGGCTATGAAATTGAAGTTTACAGAATGATAAAAAAAATTGTCACCCTGTTCAGTCTCTTTTCTTTTCCTTCTTTCTCAAAGGCAGTTAGTATAATCAAAGTTTAATGTATTATTTGAGTATATGTATTTATTTATTTTTTGTTATCTCTTTATGTATTCCTAAAGAATATATCTGGTTTCTAAATTTTCTTTAATTAAATCATATTTTGTTTCTTTCTCTCAGTTGCTTTCTTCAGTCAACCTTCTGTTTTCCATGATCTATTCACTATATCTAATACACTCCTTTTTTCTGTGGTATCTCATCATAAGATCACATCTCAATTATTTATTCCCTCTTTTTCTGTTGCTAATTTAAACTGTTTATAGGGTTTGGCTGTTTAAACTTTAACCACCAAAGATCACCATTGAAAATCTGTAGACTAAATAAATCAGATTTACTGATGTGATGCAATAAAGTGGTCACTCCTGGGGAAGAGAGGAATGCCACTCTCAGAGTCTGAGGAAGAATGCTTCTTTTGAAGGATTTGGGTTCCTGCATCTGGAGGAGGCCTATGGGAAGAACAGATCATGGTTCATTTGATGGCTTTTTCTGAGGTGGGATTGGAGAAGTGGTGATTAACTTGTGATTGGGGGCTGTTTTGAAGAAAGGGAGATTTAGAAGTTGTACATCCCCAGCAAAAAAGGAAAATAAAAAATCAGTTCTGGGGTGTCACTGGTGAGAAAGTAGTCACTCAGATCATGTCTTTTTGCATTTTTCAGCTGCTACATGACTTTGAGAGACATATATGTGCATGAGTTTTTCTAGGACATTTACCTAGATTAGAACTTCAAGATATTAGAGATACACATTTTCAACCACAGTAGATATTACCAAAATGCTCATAAATATATTTGTACCAAATTATATATCCACTATTGTGTAAGAGCATTCCAGTTGCTCACCTTACAACCATTGTGTTTTCAGGATTTTTTAATCTTGTCAACAGAACATTTAAGAAACTGTATTTTGCTGAAGTTTTATTGTGTATTTCTCAGATTACCTGTGGATTTGATGTCATCACATATTTATATTGGAATTAGGGTCTCTTTTTCTATGAATATCAGATCTATGTTCTTCGTCCACTTTCTGACTAGTTTTTATCTTTATCTTACTGATGTTTTGGAATTCTTTAAATATTATAGATGCTAATTACTTCTACTTATAAATATCTTCCTCCAACCTGTGATTTTTCATTTACATTTTTTTGAATTTTTTCTTCTTCTTTATTTTCTTTTAAATGTTACATTCAAAAAATATGAGGTCTGCATATAACCCCCACCCCACCCAGCCCACCCTTCCCACATCAACAATCTCTTCTATTATTACAGCACATCCACTGCACCAGGCACTTGCCTAACCAAAATCCGATGATCAAAATTGGGTAACTATGACAATAAAACAACAATAGCAGCAGCAACAGCAAAAAACAAAACCGTAGACTAATTCCATTTCTTGTTGTTCCCAATAATGACAAGAGCCCACTCAACTGGTCTGGATTCTGACCAATCAGTTAAGCCCATCATAAATTATATAAGAAGTAAGATAATGGGTGGATACAGAAGAAGTTTTTGTGTGTGGGAAAGCAGATTAGGAGCCTCAATTCCTTCTAACTAAATATATTTACCTAATTTAAAACCCAAAAGAACAATTAAAAAAAATGTTGGTGTTAGTAAGACAGCTTAGTAAACTATTAGTTATAAAACAAACATACAAATTTATCTTCCTACATAACCAATTTTAGAAGATCATGGAAATAGTTCTCAACAAAAATACAAAATACCTGGGGATAAATTTAGTAAGAATACTTACAACCAATATGAAGAAAATTGTGAAATTTTTTCTTGGAGATGTAAAAGAAGGTTATTCATAGCAAATTACACTGTAGTTCCTTGATAAGAAGACTGAATTTTACTATGCCAAATACACCCAAATTAATTCACAGATTTTCATACACATCCATCAGAATCAGTGAGCACCCTAGGGAACATGAGGAGATATAAAAAATAATGCACTTTCATAGCATCTGAGAATTAAATGGTTCTAAATAATCTATGATCAGTATTTGTTAGTATTAAGAGGCATTTAAAAGACATGAAAATTTAAAAATCGCTTCTCTTGAGGACTCCTTAGACAAGGCTAATAAAAATATACACAATCTAAATATCTAAATTTCAACTCTCCTCATTGTCCTCTGAGTCAACTACAGATTGACCTCTCTCCTGGCCCCCCGTACCTCAACTGCCTCCATTCCCATCTTTTCCTCCTCCTGTTCCTGTGCCAGACTCTCCTCGCTTTCCTTCACACCCTTCTCACTGGAAAATAAATGCACATGTCTTAGAATGTAGGTGGACATTTCATTTACTTTTGTTTGTAGTTATTTGGGGGTTAAAATTTTTTTGCTCTTGATATCATCAAACTTACCATTCTTAGACTTTATATTAGGTAGATAATCTGTTTTGCTTACAAAATATTTCTTATGTTGAGTTTATAAATATACTCTATTGTAGTGATAGGCAAACTGTTTCTGTGAAGGTTGAAATGATAAATATTTTCAGCTTTGTAGGCCATATGATCTCTCAACTGTGCCTCCTCAACTCTACTGGTTATCATGAACACTTCCATGGATGATATGTGAACAAATGGGTGTGGCTGTGTTCAAATAATGCTGTATTTACAAAAACAAGATTGGGACAAGATGAAATTGGCTCATAGTTCACTGAGTTATGGTCTACTATATTTTCTCTTGGGGATTTAAAATTGATTGTGTGCCCACTGGATGGAATGTAGGAGAGTATGGGACATGATGTGGACCATTGACCATGAGGTGCAGAGATTCCCAGAGATGTACTTACCAAATGCAATGGATGTATCATGATGATGGGAGTGAGTGTTCCTGGGGGGGGAGTGGAGGGGTGGGGGTGGTAGGGTTGAATGGGACCTCATATTGTTTTTTTAATGTAATATTTTTACAAAATCAATTTTAAAAAAAGGAAAAAAAATGTTTAAAAACAATGCAAGGTATTGGTGGTAGGTAAGGTATGAGATTCCTGTATAATGTGTATATGTTTGTTTTGTAAGTTCACAACTATTACTATATAATTATTGTTAATGAATGTTTATGTATGAGTGATATAATTCAATAAATTAAAAAACAAAAAAAGAAAATAAAAGACTCCACTCAAAAAATAAATAAATAAATAAAATTGATTGTGATATTGCTTAGCTGTGTGTTTTATATATCTAGTCCATTTGACTTTTATACTTGTGTTTAGTGTAAAGTTGGGGAACTGTTTTTCCCACATGTACAACTAGATGTCCCAACACAATTTTTATTGCATAGTGACAATTCAATTGAGGAAGTAAAAATTGCATCTCTAAACAATGACTGGATGTAATAATGTAGAAGAAGTAAAATAAAGAAGAATTTTCATTGCATACTTTACAGAATTCAAAAAATGCTGAGAACCCAAAGATGAGTCATAAGGGCAATAGCTTATTTAGGTGCATATGCAGATAACTAATAACTACTCAACTAATTATTGAGCCCAGCAATATGAAGGAAGAATTTCAAGAAAAACAATGTGTTCTATTTCCACAGAATTACACATATTCAAAATTATTTTCATCTGTATTATCCAGATTATACTCATAACAATTCAGTAAGATGATCAAGGAAGGGATTATTTTACAGATGGAAATAACTCACAGAGATGAGGTGATTTTTTGAAAATTACAAAATTATGAAAGAGGCAAAGATAGGCCTAGAACCCAGGTCACATGTTCCTATTGAACTATAAACCATTGTAGTCCTATTAATCTGACATCACTGCATTGTATTGGCTTGAGAGGGAAAAGGAAAAGAATCTAGGAAGGAGTTGCTGGAATAGTCTGTGTTTAGTATATAAGAGATAAAAAGATATTGCAAAAAAACCCTGGAAGATGGTCCCTGCGATGGCATGGTCTTTATGCTCACAACAGTGGATGAATATTAATTGAAAGGAAGGAGGAGAATGTAATTATTTTAATAGATAGCACAAAGTAGCAGAGATTCTAAAGGCATGCAACCTATAAAAAGTGAGTAGAACTCAAACTGTGGTACTAGCAGCACGTCCTCGCAGTTCATCAACAAATATATATTGAGTGCCTCCATTTTGTCATAGATTATTTGATGCTTAGGGAATCAAAACAGACAAGTTTCCCATCCTCATGGAAGCTTACTTAGTAGGACTGGTGGAATGGTTTACTTGTAGATAGTAAGCTATAACTGTGAACATATAACATTACTTAAACATTAGGTAGAAAGTGTCTTGTATTTTGCTAGGTTGCCATCACAAATACCAAAAACTACTATTGGCTTAAACAACAGGAATTTATTTGATCACCATTTCAGAGGCTAAAAGATTTGCTTCCTTTCAGAGTTGATAATGTTTTCTCAGTCTGGCATAAATTAGGTTCCTGTACTTCCAGTATTTTTTTTTTTTCTCTTCCAGGTTGTGTTGACCTCCAGCTTCTTCTCATCCCTTTCTTTCTGTTTGTCTGGATTCCTGCTATTTATGAAGGACTCCAGTAATCCAGATTATTGCCTGACCTCATTCAGATGGGCCACATCTTAACCACAATGACATATTCAAGAGATCTTATTTACAATGGGTTCATACCCACAGGAATATAGATAATGATGCTTACTGACACTGGTTTACCTTGAGAAAGCTCTGGGTTTGACCTTGTCTTGGCCTCTTCACAAATGTGTAGCCCTGAGCTAGTTCCTTTGTTGCTGTAAACTCTTAGTCCCTCATCTGTAACTAATGAAAAAGATACTAGTCAGATAAAAGTGATTGCAATAATTCAATGAGACCATGTGTATAAACTGATTAAACATGGTTATTATTATTCAAGAGAGTTGTACTACATTTCTATGTGAAAAACTTTCAATTCAATATGTTTGTATTTTACTAGTGCAGACCACACTTCATATTTAACCATCCACCTGTCCTGGTCACTCTATTCAACAAATATACTCTGAGCATAAACCCCATACCAAGAACTGAACTAGGCATTGTGGTTACAAAATGGGTAGATATGATCTGAAAATCAAGGAATCCACATTGCAAAGTATGATGGTTAGGCTAATGTGTCAACTTGGCCAGGTAATTGTGCCCAGGTGTTTGGTCAAGGAAGCACTGGGCTAACTGTAATACAAGGGCATTTATGGACTTTAGTCACCATTGACTTTACTGCAGAGGTAAATTATAGATAGCTGATTAAAATTACATCAATCAGGGAGATTGCCATCAGCAGTAAGTGATGCTTAACCCAATCAGTTAAATGCCTTAAAAGGGGAAGTGATTCCAGCATTGAGTGAGAATTTCCCAGCTCATCTTTGGATAGCCAACCTCTCCCAGAACTCATCAAGAACCTTCACTGGACTTTCATTGGAGCCCCTAGTTGCAGCTGCCTGTGGAACCTGGACTTGTGCATCCCCACGGTCATGTGACAGACTAATAAAATCACATGCTATTGACTGATACCTCTTTTCGATTTTGTTTCCCTAGAGAACCCTGCCTAATACATGAGGTAAAGACAAATTCAATAAACTTAGCATGACTAAAAAGAACGTGAATGAGAGGGGAAATCTTGTGGCTGATTTCATTTTATAAAACCATAGAAAAACATTTCTGTAAATTAATATTCCGGGAAGCATTTCAAAATTGTCATAGATACAAGCAACTATGATGTGTGAGATATGATTCATTTAAAGAGTTTATCATGCATTCATTCCTTCCTCATATACACCAGTCTTCTTATTGGTGAGAGTGCTGCTTTGCTTTGACATTGCATGAAGTTTCATAATCTAACAATGAAGACTTTGCATAGTGGCATTACCAGCATTCCTGGTGAAATTTAACTTCACAATACCTAGGAATTTTTATAAAACTGGAGCTCCATCAATCTGGTTTCTTTACACAGGATTTCTAAACTAATTAGAGTAATTCATTTAAAAAGAAGTAGCAATTTCTTTTTATATCAGATGATTTTTATTCATACAGGTTATAGGAATATCATTAAAAAGACAGGGCCCCAGCCTAAATGGAAATTACTATTTAGATAATTAGGAGAATGGTCATTTAATATCTCATCTATAGATAACCCCTTCTATTTACTTGTACCAATTTTGTGTACAGAGGTTTGTGGGGCAATTCATGTTCTCATTCCTGAACACGACTCTCCTGAAATGTTTAAAAGTCTAAGTTTAGAACAGAATATAGGTGAACTACTTTAATTAGAGGCCAAAACTTTCTTCTACAAAGGCTCTGTTAGTAAGCATACTGGACTTTGCAGTTCAGAGATCTCGGTGCTTATTAGGCAACTCTGCATTTGTAGCAGGAAAGCAACCAGAGACAGTCCAAAAGTGGATGGACTTGGAAGTCTTTCAATAACAGCTTATTTGAAAGTAACAGATAAAGGGCCAGAAATGGACCACTGGCTATAATTTGGATTAGCTTCCAGTCATGATGAAATGGTTTCTAAGAAATATCAAAATCAAGACATGGTTAGTTAATGGTGATTACAAAATTACTATATAAAGAGGATTTTTATTACAACCAAGATTGATGAGATATAACCCCGTCCATGAGATAAGGCTGCCCTGCCCAGAAGCCTTTCTGAGGACACTTCAAGTCCCTCTAGCTCAGACTGCATACGAAGGGGTTCAGCATGGTGATGACCATGGAGTAGCTCACTAAAGACAAGTGAACTGTGCTAGATGTGGCTGCAGAATTTAGGTGGACATGAAGGCATGTGCTGTAGAAGGGGAGACATCCAAGAGATTGAAAGGATTTATAATTAAATTATATTCAATTACTATAATTAGGAAAATTTGTAATTTGCCTAGCTGAGAAACTTCTCAAAACAAGTCAATCAGAGCAGGAGAAAATATTCCAATTAAATGAATCACTGCCAGCAGGCCAGTTGTAAAACAAATTTTTATGTTAATGTTGAGGGTATTGGAATAGTTGAGCTTGATTACTTCAGGAAGTTCACATTATTAGTGAACAATTTGACAACTCACACCAGTGCTCCTCCCTTGCCATAGTTGAACACCTCTGTAATCCAAAACTTCCTCAAAAACGAAACTAATATATTGCCAAATTCAATTAGTAGGAAAATGAAATGGTAATGATAGGTTTAAAGATTAGAAATAGAATACATAATTTAGAAAAACTAAAATAAAGTAAAAAACAGGTTGGGATATTAAAAAATGAAAAATACCGTAAAACTTTTTTTTGACACTTTGCCTTTCAGCACTGCAGTAGGTATTGCCCTGTATGTACAGTGACAAGGAAATCTCTTTCATTTCTTCCTCTGTGTCTACATCCATTTTTTAATTTTTTAAATTATGTCTTCAAAAAAGTTTGAGGTCACAGTAAAGTCACATATAGAATATAGGGGACTCCCGTATACCCAACATCAAACCCTTTTTCCCCCTTCCCCAGCAATGATATTTTTACATGTGGATGTTACATTTGCTATAACTAATGTACAGGTATTGAAACATAGCTACTAGCCTATTGAAAGGAAAAAAGTCATGACTTAGATAAATCTTCAGAAGGCTCCTCCAGCTCCCTGACAAGTAAGATCAGAAGAAGAAACTGGACAAAGAGCTTGGGTTCCTGATAATAGTGTAGTGTAAGGGAATACAGATTACCACAAAGAGGTCATATACATCAAGTCAGTTGTTATGTTTCCAAAAGTATAGCAAGATTGAAAAAGTATATCTGGATTACACAACAAACAGAAGTAATGCTGGATAGTCCAGAGTATCTCAGAGAAGGTATGGGAGGTGAGATGTGTAAAAGAAAGACATGCTGGAGAGGAAGTACATCACAAGCATGGGAACTCAGATTCTGAGTTGATGGCCAGGGTGAGGAGCAGTATTATCCCTCCTTTGCCTGTAGATCAGGCACACTTACCTCCAAGCATTGACAAATATACCCTCAAAGGGGCAACATCAACCATGTTTAAGAAATATTGACCTAGAGACTGAGAAGTAGAAACATCTCAACTGAATTCTAATCAATGCCCCAGCCCTTACTGGGTTTATATGTTTAAGCAGATACTTAGCTTTTGTACTCCCCATTTCTGTAAATATAGAATGGGATTCATAATAGCACAGAACAGATCTCACAGAATAGACTTAGGTAAAATTTCAATGAGACAATCCCTATGAATGTGCTTAGCTCATGTAATGGTTGAAATTTGCTCTTTTAATTAACAAACATGTCATGAATCAAGGGATAAATGAGAGATATTAACTTGCATCACAAGCATAATTAAACAAAAGCATGATCAAGCCGAGGGTTGCACTGTTTATGGTTTCCTAACCAAGGAGCCCAGTTTTCCACCTTGTTGAAGAGGGAAGAGCAATGTTCTAGAGAAAGCAACAGGAGCTGTATGCTCTCCTGAAGTCAATGTTTTGGAGACTGAAGGGAGCAGTGAAGATGGCTTCATAGTTGTAGACATGGTTAAAATTTTAAATTGAAGAATGGGAAAGATGCTTAAGGGTGAGACCTATGCAATGTAGAAGAATCCACGAGGAAGATGAGTAATAAAAACTAGATTCACCTGATGCAACCTTGTCTCTCAGAAGTCAGAATGAACCATTTCCATTCTCTACTGACCAGGGTCCCAAAGGGAACTGATGGCTCATGAGGTGAAGTAAGGAGGAAAGTGCTAATGAGAGACAGAGGAACATGTGCTAATGAGCAGCTAAAGGAAAACTGTAAAAATCTCCTCTGCTGCTGTCCCTCACCCTGTGCAACTTTGGGCTGAATGTGATATTGTTATTTTTTCGGAGCCCTTTCTCTGGCTAGCAAACTAATGCCCAACTCCTTCCTGCTGTCACATCTGGGGATAGAGCAGAAGTCTCCAACATCATCTTCTAAGAGAGGTCTTCAGAATTCAACATGGGCTACTTACTCACAGAAATTCCATACAGGTGAGTAGGAAAGCCCAATGTATATTGCAGGAAAGGGTAAGAGAATGGAAGCCAAGGACTTTTTTCTGAGGCCATCTGAGAGCCTATCCAGCTTAGTTCAGAACCAAGAAGTCTCCATGCATTTTTGCTTGCTTAATTAAAAAATTAATATTTTATTAATTTTCTTTAAAAATAAAGTGTGTTGTGGACTGAGAGATGCATGGATCATTGTTGAAAATTAGTGATGAGAATGGAAGACCTTAAAAGTAATATTGGGAAGGAGAATGTAGTTCCAGGTAAAGCAGAAGAACATCTATGTAGGGATTTTGCCATTAAGAAGATTATGGGGTATTATCAGTTGTGGAAGTTTCGCTGAAGAGAAAGTTTTCTTTTCTACTTTAAAAATAGCATATAATTGAGGATGTTTCTGTATTGCTGAAAAAAATACAGATAATAGATGTATATATGACTTTGCAACACAGCTAATACACTTTTTGGGACCCTGGCATGTTCTCTCTTGTTGGGTATTTACAAGAAAGAAATAATTTTTATCTAATACATGAGTAGGGGAATATCAGAGCATATGACATTGAAATAGTTTCATTACAGGTGAGGTTCACTATATAGCTGGGACTCTTTCAGCCATTTGCTTGCTCTGTTTCTCTTTCTGGTCTAGTTCTTTGAACAGTATTTTTATTCTTGTCATTTTAAAATATATATTTATTTTTAGAGAAGTTGTGAACTCACAAAACACTCATGCACATATGTTGAATTCCCATACAACACCCCTCCACGAACACACTGCATTGTTGTGGAATATTTGTTATAGATTAGCAGATAATATCACCATACTATCATCACTAATTATTGTCTATAACATGTATTTGGTATATATTTTTCATACCACCTATTATAACATAGTAAAATATTGACACTGATACAAGAATATTGCAGTATTGATGTTAACTATAGTCCATTGTTTATTCTTCTTTGTCTTGCATTGGTTCAAAGAATGATTTCATTTTCCAACAAACTTTGCTCTTTGTCATGTAATTCTTTTCTGTATGTATATATGTATTTATGGGAAATGGGTCAAAGTTAATTAAAGTATTCAAATCTATCAGTGCTGCATATTGTGGTTTCCCCATTATTTTTCAAATATAGAAACATTTTTTGCATTTTTTGCATTAAGAAATAACCTTGTATATGCATTGTCATATTTTCCAATTTTGTTCCATTTGCCTTTTGTGGTTAGATATATATATTTTTAAGTAGCAACACCACTGTCATCAATTGGAAAACATTATTGTTTCTCATTCAAGTAAAGGTCATCTTAAAGTTTATCTTCAGCATATATGAAAGAATATATATTTATACAATTTAAAACATAACTTTTGATAATGACTCTTCCTTGCAGTTGAGATGACTATTTTTTAATTTTCTTTTATTCCCAGGACTTCACCAATTTAATTTTTAATTAATGAACCATGTTAATGTCAATATAATACTGGTACATTACATATTTTCTTTCAGAGGTTAGCTTTATATTTCACATCTTATTGTGCTTAATACAGCTGCTTTGAATCAAGTATATTTAACTGTTTTTATTTTCATTGCCATTCTTTTTATTTCATAACTTCTTACTTTCTTAAATGTGCTTTCTATGTGAGTGTGCAGATATTCATGCACCTTTGTGAAAATACATAGGCATAGTTTCTGCTTATTTGGACCTTGCTTTGCACTGGAGAAGCCAGAGTACAGTGAAATGAGTTCATGATTGACCTGATGTCCTTAGGGACACATCACATGAAAACAGTTAATCAGGGCAAAAGCATGGATGTCATGGCATTTTAAGGATTATATGGAGGGTGGTTTGGGAACGTATTTGTATATTGTGTTAGTATGAGCACAAGGACTTGAATGAACTCTTAAAAAAGCATCAGATATATTTACAACAAAAATAAATATTTTCAAAAAACCTCAAATCTCAAGAATAATCAAGAAAAAAAAACTATCACCCAACAAAAGGGTGAAATTCCATTGCTAGAATACTAATAAGCCTACTTTAGTCTTTATTCATTTTTTTAATCACTCTTTTTTTTAAAGATTTCTTTTTTATTTATTTCTCTCTCCTTCTCCCCTGCATCCATTGTCTGCTCTCTGTGTCCATTCTGGGTCCGTTTTATTCTTGTCAGTAGCACCAGAAATCTGTGTCTCTTTTTGTTGCACCATCTCGCTGCATCAGCTCTCCATGTGTGCGGCACCACTCCTGGGCAGGCTGCACTTTTTTGCGCAGGGCAACTCTCCTTGTAGGGCACACTCCTTGTGCGTGGGGCTCCCCTATGAGGGGGACACCCCTGCATGTCACAGCACTCCTTGTGTGCATCAGCACTGTGTGTGGGCCAGCTCACCACAAGGGTCAGGAGGCCCTGGGTTTGAATCCTGGATATTCCATGTAGTAGGTGGATGCTCTATCAGTTGAGCCAAATCCAGTTCCCTACTTTAGTCTTTAGTAGCTTTCAACCTTACTTTTGTTCCTTCTTCGATCTTGAGGATTTGGGGATGATGATGCCCCCCATCTCCATTTGAAAGTGGGCTTAGATTCCTGGGGAAATTGAATGGAACTGTCATCCTTGTGTTACAGACACTCTCCATTTCCTGGAATGGGCATTGTCCATCATTGTCCTTTTGTTAGTTGTCCTGAGTGAGTCCAATGAACTGGTGAGTAGGTGCTGCAACTCTGCTGAGATTGAGGTTTCAACCTGCATATGAACAGACTGAAGATTTAAGTCTCCGGGACATATGTTTAACAAGGATAGTGCTAATAAAGGCCATGGCCACCAAAGGTTCTGAGGGGAGGGAAAGGTAAGAATAGGTGCCACATGGGGTATTTGGGGACATCAGATTTGCCCTGCATGATGTTGCAATGATGAATACAGGCCATTATACATTTTGGCAAAATGTATAAAATTGTGCAAGACAAAGTGTAAACTGTAAACTATGGTCCTTGGTTAGTACAATACTTCAATATGTTTCCAATTGTAACAAATGTACCAAAAAATGATGTTGTTAGTGTGTTGCTAATGTGTGGAACAGGGGAAAGTGAGGTATATGGGAATCCCTTATATGTTTGATATAACATTCCTGTAATCTAAAGCTGCTTTAAAAATTAAAAAAACAAAAAGGAGAAGGTACATGCTGCACCCCTATGGGACCGTATAAACATCAATATGGTCCTATATGTATCAGACAGGCACAGGAATAATGGCAGATCAGCACATGATGTGGAGACCATGACAAGGCAAGTGAAGCAAGTACTCCTATTCCATCTGTGGTCCTTGAATCTGGAGGAGCATCAGCTTCCACACTGTCTTGTGTGCTCTTCAGTCTTGCTCTTTCATTTCATACTCCATTCATAGTGTGTTTCCCCAACACCAGGGATTGGCCATCTTTTCAATCTATTATTGCTTTTAAACCAGTAGCTTCCAAAATGTTTGCCCATTTCTGAGAGTGAGAAAGACATTTTTAACATTGTTGTGCATAATGAGCTTTTATGCAAATTCATGTACACACACACACAGAAATGAAGAGATGCGTGAAAAAAATTGTATAAATCCATACTATGAGTGATGCATTCGAATGTGTGTTTGTATATATATACACACATATATCATATATACGCATATGAGTGTATTTTTTCATGTGGCTTTAGTCAATTGGCTAGTGTCCTCTCTTTTCAACCTGCAGAACTCCCTTTATCATTAATCATTGGGCTTGTCTACTAGTGCCATTGTTCCTCCAATTTCATTTACCTTGGAATGTCTTAATTTCTTCCTCTAACAATGTATTTTTTTAAAATTTTGGTTGTAATTTATTACAAATAATGAGTTAAAATTCAAATGATCATTATAAAATCAACTATATAATCCCAAAAATATAAATGGTGAATAAATAGATGAATTTAAAGTGTTCAAAAGTTATCAGTATAAATTGAGAAAATCTAATTTGAAACTCAAGAATTTTGGTTATTCTTGATGAAATATATCCAGTCATTATAATATTCTTTACATTCATAAGGCATATCCAATATTTAAATACGAAATGCTTTGTAGATATATAATTTAAAATTCTTCCATTCTTTCATAAAAAGTCTGCAGCGTTTTTTGTACTTTTTGTAGTTCCTTCTTTTACCATTGTTGTTTTGTCTTGTTTTTTCTCTGCCCATTTACTCTTAGGCTGTTCATTCTGTAAGGTGTCTTGATAGTGCAGAGAAATGACTTCGTTTTCTTTTGGGTAAGTTGTTTTTTTGCTCTTCTATTGGTATTGCTAGACATCAAGGGGTTATAACAGGGGTTGGACTGCTGCCAGGACCAAGGAAACCATTTTCTTCATCAAAGTCACTAGTGGATGACCTGAGCCTATTATATGTTTCTTTTCCCTCATATTTCTCTGTTTCTGAGTAGGCTTTATTTTTTATGTTAAAGTAGTCATACCAAAGGGAAGTCCATAATTTACTTGTCCATCAGGGTTTAACAACTTTATGGGAAGGACTATCTGAATGTGCTGCCCTTGATTCCACTAGTAAACACACAGTTTGGTGGTGAGAAGACCATCAATACAGACTCAGTAGCCATGATTTGTTGTCTGCGTGGGTCTTTGGTTTGTTCTGTCCAGTCTTCAAAGCAGAGTACCTGGGCTCACATTCCAAAATATGTACCTTATAATGCAGAGTCTACAATGCAAATCTGTATTTAGAAATAAAAGTTAGATTCATTTTTATTGATGGGAATGATTAAAACCAAACCCATAAAAGAGAAGAAATACAGCATGTGGCCAAGGGACTGTCCTGAAGTTTGAGCAACAGCAGTGAACCCACCTTATTCCTTTTTTAAAAAGATGAAATAGACTTTATTTATTATTATTATTTTAAAGATACTTAAATCACACAAAATGTTACATTAAAAAATAAAAGAGGTTCCCACATACCCCATTCCCCCTTCCACTCCTCCCACATTGACAACTTCTTTCATTAGTGTGATACATTCATTGCATTTGATGAATACATTTTGGAGCACTACTACACAGCATGGATTATATTTTATGCTGTACTTTGCACTCTCTCCTAGTCCATTCAGTGAGTTATGGCAGGATATATAATGTCCTGCATCTGTGACTGCAATATCATTCAGGACAACTCCAAGTCCCCAAAATGCCCCCATATCACCCCCTCTTTCTTTCAGAACTTCTGTGACATCATCTTATTACTCTCCCTCTTGTTCTGTTCCCTGAACACACAGGCTTCCTTGTTGACCTTGAACATTTCCTAGGGCCTTTTCCCTGGATATTCTCTCAACTGGTCTCACACATCCCAGGTTTCCTTGTGGACCCAAGATTCTCATTGAGAGTTCTCTTTTAAAATGACTCCTTGTCTGCTGGACCTGCTTGAACACTAGTTAGAAATAGCGTCCCTATTCACTGTCTCCTTTTTTGCAGCTCCTTTCCTTTTAAGAATATCACCATCTGACATGTAATATTATTATTTTTAAATTTTCTTATATTCTTTCTCTGTCATCAGAATGTAGGTCTCTGCTGCAGCACTGTATTACAACTGCTTAGACATTACCTAATATATAACCAGCACTCAACCAACACACCTCAAAGAAAGAATGGATATTTCATAAAAAATTTAGAATTCATGAATCCTGGAACAAAATATTAAGAAAAGTACAGGAAATCCTGCTCTGAGTTTGCATTATAAGTTCCCTAAGGAACCAGAAGCATGGAAATATAAAGAAATTAAAATCTTGACCACAAGATAGAAATTATAGACATTCTTCTAGGACAGTAATACCTGTTTGTGTAAAAATTACTGATATTTTTCCTCTTTCTGGGTAGTCATACCAACATGAAGCCAGGAAATGATACATGGATTTCAGAATTTCTTCTCCTGGGATTTTCAGAGGAACCAGAATTACAGTCCTTCATCTTTGGATTGTTCCTGTCCATGTACCTGGTCACCTGCACTCTGAACCTGTTGGTCATCCTGGCCACCATCAATGACTCCCACCTCCACACACCCATGTACTTCTTCCTTTCCAACCTGTCCTTTATAGACATCTGTTTATCCTCCACCACTGTCCCAAAGATGCTGGTGAACATACAGGCAGACAGCAGAGTCATAACCTATGAAGGCTGCCTCACCCAGATGTCTTTTTTTGTGCTCTTTGGAGGGTTGGATGACTTCCTTTTGGCTGTGATGGCCTATGACCGCTTCGTGGCCATCTGTCACCCCTTGCACTATATGGTCATCATGAATCCCCGGCTCTGTGTCCTGCTTGTTCTCGGTTCCTGGATCATCATTTCCCTTCATTCCTTGTTAGAAACCATAATGGTGTTGCAGCTGTCCTTCTGTGTGCCCTTGGAAATTCCCCACTTTTTCTGTGAACTTAATCAGATGGTCCAACTTGCCTGTTCTGACCCCTTCATAAATGACATAGTGATGGATTTTGCTGCTGCCCTTTTGGCTATGGGTCCCCTCACTGGGATCCTTTTCTCTTACTCTAAGATTGTTTCCTCCATACATAAAATCTCATCAGCTCAGGGGAAGTATAAAGCTTTTTCTACCTGTGCTTCTCATCTATTGGTGGTTTCTTTATTTTACTGTACAAGCATAGGTGTTTACCTTAGTTCTACTGTTTCATATAGCACACATTCAAGTGCACCAGCCTCAGCAATGTACACCGTGGTCACACCCATGCTGAACCCCTTCATCTACACTCTGAGGAACAAAGACATAAAGAGAGCACTGAAAAAATTATTTGGAAGAAAAACAAATTGATCATTACTCCTGTGGTTGTGGATGTGCCCGTGAATGCTGGACTCAGAGACATATCCAGAAATTTTGATTCTGTAACCAAACATGCAGGTAGAAACTGGTTTTTCCATTTATTTCACAGAGTTTCTATTTGATTTTAACTCACTTTCTGCATTAAGCTTTCTCTGTCTCTTTAGATATCCAAGATTTTTTCCTTTTTCCCCTTTCCCCATTTCCAATTTTCATGGAATGAGAAACCACTTTGAAATCCCAACATATATCAAAAATCATGATTTTCTTATTATTTAAAGTCTATTTTGTCAGATAACTATCCCAGCTTTTTTGGGTTACTGTTTGCAGGTAATATCTCTTTCCAAACTTTCATTTTGAACTTATGTGTTAGAGTGGACCAATGTTAGAGATGGAGAAAGAGCACTAACGGATAGGCTAAAATGTAAATCATAATGTAAAACATAAGATAACTAAAAGTTTGGAAAATGTATAGGCTAAAATATAAACCACAATGTAAACACAAATTTACCTTGTTTGAAAGCTATTGTCCCAATATCTGTACATCAGTTTCAGTAAATATAGTATGAATATGTAAAAAGATTATTGCTGTGGAAGGGAAAAGATTTTATGTTGGATATGTGGGAGTACTGTATATTGTATATATAAATTTATGTGATCTAAAACTTTTGTGAAGATAAGTTTAATAGTTAGAAAAAAGAAAAGGGAAACGGACTTTGGCCCAGTGGTTAGGGCGTCCGTCTACCATATGGGAGGTCCGCGGTTCAAACCCCGGGCCTCCTTGACCCGTGTGGAGCTGGCCCATATGCAGTGCTGATGTGCGCAAGGAGTGCCGTGCCACGCAAGGGTGTCCCCCGCGTGGGGGAGCCACATGCGCAAGGAGTGCGCCCGTGAGGAAAGCCGCCCAGCGTGAAAGGAAAGAGCAGCCTGCCCAGGAATGGCGCCGCCCACACTTCCCGTGCAGCTGACGACAACAGAAGCGGACAAAGAAACAAGACGCAGCAAATAGACACCAAGAACAGACAACCAGGGGAGGGGGGGAAATTAAATAAATAAATAAATATTTAAAAGAAAAAAAAAAAAGAAAAAAGAAAAGAAAAAGATAGGACGTAGACACTAAGGAAAAGACGGAAGTAGTTGCCTTGCCAATTTGCATACAGGGCAACACTTATTGCAGTGATGGAAGGCAAAACATCAAAAACAAAGCTTTTGCATTTTGAAATTTTTTGATACCCCAATTTATTTTTACCTTAATTTTTCTAAATTAATATGTATTCTATATCTAACCTTTAAACTCATCACTATATTCCATTTTACTCTTAATGGGACCTGGCAATATATTGGGCTTCACTTTTCAATTAAGTTTTGGATCACAGAGATGTTCACCAATGGCAGGGGAGGCTGCTGTTTGGTGAGGCAGAGGCTTTTCTGCTTGGTCTCCTGGTGGCAGCTGCCGAGCATTTTTGGGTGGAAGTTGGGGAGCAGCTGAGGAGAAGGTGGCCTCATCCACCCTATGGGTTCCCGCGGCAGGGGAGTGCCTGACCCCATCTGTCTCGGTCCAGTGTTGACGTGGTCATCGCTTCTGGGATTGGAAAAAGACATGACAGGTGGGCTCCACGCCAACATGCTCACAAACAGGTTCTTGTCAGTGAAGACTCCATGTCAAGACGTCTTGGATTGCACGTTTGTTAAGGAAAGAAAGTGTAAATAGTTAAAGAATGTTAATAAAATGGGAACATTTGGTAAAAAAAAAAAACAATGGCAGGGGAGGAATACTGGTGTGGGATGTTATTGACAGGGGACACATGGTTGGCAGGGAGTTCTACAGTGCATACATCCAGGGTACATAAAAATGTTTGGATATTTTCATAGTGGATACAATTAGAAACAACAACTGAGGGAATGCTGAGTTCCTAGGCAGGGGAGCTCTAGCACAGTACCTAAAGGAACAGCAACAATCCCCCAAGTGCAATGGCAAAGACCAAAAAAGAAAGAAGGTCCAACAATGAGCCCTTGATACTAATGACTATGCTTGTGAGCCTGTGCACCTGAAATAAGAATAAGGCCTAGAGCTGCAGGATGCCTAAGAGTTACCTCCTGAGAGCCTCTGTGTTGCTCAAATGTGGCCAGTCTCAAAGCCAAACTCAGCATGTAAATGAGTTGCCTTCCCCCCAGTGTGGGACATGACTCCCAGGGATGAGCCTCCCTGGTGCCAAGGGATTACTACCAAGTACCAGCTGATGATGTAACTAGAAAATGACCTTGAATAAAAGGGTCAACTCAGACCAGCAGAATACCTCAGTCTACATATAATACCAGGAATTAAAAATGCTTTTTGACCTGAATCAAGGGGGAAATGGAAAAGACAAATGAGTTTATATGGTTATGAGTCTCCAAAAAGAGCCATGAGGTTATCAGAGGGGTTGCCCTTATGCACACCTGAGCAGAGTCCCAGAGACAAATAAAGTAGATACAACCCCAGGTATTGATCCTTCTGAGGGCTACAGAGACCCACGGATTCTATGGTCATGGCAGATGGAGTTCAGTGCCATCTCTTTTGGTCCTACTTTGGAGTTTGTGTTTCTGTGTGATGGAGCTGAACTCAGAAGTGATCTTTGTTCACAAGCCTCTCCTGTTACTTTTACCGGAACTATAGTTGGTGCTGTGGTTTAATATATACCCAGGGGACCTGAATCTCTGGACTGACCATGTGATAGCCAGGCCCTAAGCCTCAACAGACTTCAGCTTCTACACTCTGGTTTATTGGACTTACTCCACTCAGCTAACATGGAGTTGAAGAAGATCAACCACCACACCATGGAGCCAAGAGTGCCTACAACTGAAAGCAGGAGGATAGCATCCAGCATCCATGTGGAATCTAAGCCCCCTCTTGATAAAGATGTGGACTGGACACAACCATTCCAAGGTCCACAGGATGGAGGAATAGAGTATGGATTAGAGTGGACTTACTGATATTCTATTCATGAACTATTGTGATTAGTAATCGAAGAAAATGTGGCATTGGTATGGAGAAAGTGGCCGGGGTGGCTGCTGGTGGTAGGGAGTGGGAGGAAGAGATGAGATGTGGGGGTGTTTTTGGGACTTGGAGTTGTCCTGGGTGGTGCTGCAGGGACAGTTTACCAGACATTGTATGTCCTCCCATGGTCCACTGGGTGGAATGTGGGAGAGCGTGGGCTATGATGTGGACCATTGACCATGCAGTGCAATGGTGCCCAGAGGCGTATTCACCAAATACAATGAATGTCTCATGATGATGGAGGAGATTGTTGTTATGGGGGGAGGAGCAGGGTGAGGAGGGTGGGGGGTATATAGGGACCTCATATTTTTTAATGTAACATTAAAAAAATAAATAAAGACAAAAAAATAAAAATGAGAGTGAGATTAGAATATTTACCAATAAACAGAAACTGAGAGAGTTTGTAACAAAAAGACCAGCATTGCAAGAAATACTAAAGGGAGTGTTACAGCCTTAAGAAAAAGACAGGAAAGAGAGGCCTGAAAGAAAGTGTAAAAAAGACAACTGTATCAGTAACTGTAACTAAAAGTGTCAAATATAAAATGACAGACAAAACACAAAGATCAAAATGGGTGAAATAAGAACTCCCTTTACAGTAATATCATTGAAAGTTAATGGATTAAACTCCCCAATTGAAAGAGAAGACTGGCATCCTGGATAAGAAAATACACATTATCTCTCTGTTTGCCAGAGACTCACCTTAAACCCAAGAATACCAATAAATTGAAAGTGAAAGGTTGGAAACAGATATTCCACACATGCAGTAACCAAAAAAAAAAAAATGCTATACTTATATCAGATGATAAAGACTTTAAAAGCAAAACTTATTAGAGACAAGGAAGGACATTACATATTATTAAAGACATGATTGACCAGGAAGAAATAACAATCATAAATATATATGCACCAAACAAGATGTCCCAAGATACGTGAGGCAAACATTGGCAAAACTGAAGGGAGAAATAGACATCTCTATAATAATAGTTGGAGACTTCAATACACCACTCTGAGCATTTGATAGAACATCTGGGCAGAAGATCAATAAAGAAACAGAATAACATGATAAGTGGACTAAACCTAATAGATGTATACAGAACATTTCACCCCAAAACAGCAGGATATACATTCTTTACAAGTGCTCATGGATCTTTCTCCAGGATAGAACATATGTTGGGACACAAAGCAAATCTCAATAAATTCAACAAAACTGAAATAATACGAAGCACTTTCTCTGATCATGTTGGAGTACAGGTGGAAATCAACAAGTGACAAATAAAGGGAAAATTCACGTATATATGGAGATTAAGCAACATGCTCTTAAATAATCAGTGGGTCAAAGAATAAACTTCAAGATAAATCAATAAATATCTCGGGACAATGAGAATACTACATATCAAAACCTATGGGACGCTGCAAAAGCAGTGTTAAGAGGAAAACTTATAGCCTTCAATGCTTACCTTAATAAAGATGAAAGAGCTAATATCAATGATGAACTACATAGCTGGAGGATCTAGAAAAAGAACAGCAAGATCCTAAAGCAAATAGAAAGAATGAAATAACAAAGATCAGAGCAGAAATAAATGAAATTGAGAACAACAACAACAACAAAAAACAATAGAGAAAATTAACAAAACCAAAAGTTGGTTCTTCCAGATTAATAAAATCAAGAAAATCTTAGCTAGACTGACTAAGAAAAAAAGAGAGATGCAAATAAATGAAATAAAAAATGAAAAAGAGAGCCTTACTACTGACCCCACAGAAATGAGAGATCATAAGAGGATACTATGAAAAACTTTATGCTAAAAAATGAGACAATGTAGATGAAATGAAAAAATTCCTAGGAATGTATAAACAACCAACACTGACACTAGAAGAAATAGAAGACCTCAACAAACCAATCAAAAGTAAAGAGATTGAAATATTCATCCAACAGCTCCCCAAAATGAAAAGCCCAGGACCAGACAGTTTCACAGGTGAGTTCTGCCAAGCATTCAAAGAAGATTTAATGCCGATCTTACTCAAGCTCTTCAAAAAAACTGAGCAAGAAGGAATGCTACCAAACACATTCTATGGAGTCAATATCATCCTAATACCAAAGCCAGATAAAGATATTACAAAAAAAGAAAATTATAGGCCCATTTCTCTAATGAATACCAATCTAAAAATCCTCAATAAAATACTTGCTAATCGAATCCAACAGCACATTAAAAGAATTATCCATCATGATCAAGTGGATTTTATACCAGGCATGCAAGGCTGGTTCAACACAAGAAAATCAATCAGCATAGTACACCACATTAATAATGAAAGAAGAAAAATCACATGATCTTATCAATTGATGCAGAAAAGGCATTTGACAAAATACAACATCCTTTCTTGATAATAGTACTACAAATTAAAAAGGAATTGAAAAAAATTTTCTCAACATGATAAAAACCATATATGAAAACCCCACAACTTACATTGTACTCAATGGTGAAAAACTAAAAACTTTTCCATTGAGATCATGGACAAGACAAGGATGCTCACTGTCACCACTGTTCAATATAGTGCTAGAGATTCTAACTAGAGCAATCAGGCAAGAAAAAGAAATAAATAGCACCCAAATTGGAAGAATTAAAACTTTCACTACTCACAGATGATATGAGTGCATATCTAGAAAATCACAAAATTCTACATCAAAGGTGCTAGAACTAATAAATGATTTCAATAGAGTATCAGGATTCAAGATCAATACACAAAAATCCATGGTGTTTCTATACATTAAGAATGCACAATCTGAGGAGGAAATCAGGAAAACAATTCCATTTAGAATAACAACGAAAAGAATCAAATATTAGGAATAAACTTAAACAAGGATGCAAAGCACTTGTATTCAGAAAACTATAATGCATTGCTAAAAGAAATTAAAAAAGACCTAAATAAATGGAAGAACATTCCATGCTCATGGATTGGAAGTCTACATATCATTAAGAAGTCAATTCTACCCAAATTGATATACAGATTCAATGCAATCCCAATAAAAATTCCACCAGCATTTTCTAAGCAAATGGAAAACACAATTATTAAATTTATCTGGAAGGATAAGAGGCCATGAATAGCCACAAACATCTTAAAAAGGAAAAGTGAACTTGGAGGACTCGCACTTCCAGACTTTAAATTATATTACCTAGCTACAGTGGTAAAAACAGCATGATATTGGCATAAAGATATACACATAGACCAATGGAACCAAACTGATGGTTCAGAAACAGACCCTCACATCTATAGCCAAGTGATTTTTGACAAGCCTGTCAAGCATCCCAGTGAGACCGAACAGTTTATTCAACAAATGGTGTTGGGAGAGCTGGATATCCATAGCCAAAAGAAAGAAAGAAGACCCCTACCTCACACCTTATACAAAAATTCACTCAACATGGAACAAAGACCTAAATAGAGAGGGAAGTACAATAAAGTTCCTAGAAGAAAATGTAGAGAAACATCTTCAAAATCTGGTGGCAGGTAGTGGATTCTTAAGCCTTACACCAAAGGCATGAGCAACAAAAGAAAACATGGATAAATGGGACCTCCTCAAATTTAAATATTTCTGTGATTCAAAGGACTTCAAACTTAAATATTTCTGTGATTCAAAGGACTTCATCAAGAAGGTGAAAAGGCAGCCTGGTTAATGGGAGAAAATATTTGGAAACCAGTTATCTGATAAGGGTTTGATTTCCATTCTATATAAAGAGATCAAACAACTCAACAATAAAAGAGCAAACAATCCAATTAAAAAATTGGCAAAAGATTTAAAAAGACATTTCTCCAAAGAGGAAATGCAAATGGCCAAAAAGCACATGAAAAAATGCTCCATCTCACTAGCTATTACGGAAATGCAAATTAAAACAACGAGATATCATCAAACATCACATAAAATGGTCACAATTTGTAAAAAAGACAACAATAAGTGCTGGTGAGGATGTGGAGAAATAAGAACACCCCTTAACTGTTGGGGGGAGTGTAAAATGGTGTCATCTCTGTGGAAGATAGTTTGGTGGTTTCTTAGGAAGCTAAATATAGAACTGCCATATGATCCCAGCAATTCCTCTACTAGGAATATATCCAGAAGAACTAAAAACTATGACATGAACAGACATCTGCACACCAATGTTCATAGCAGCATTGTTCACAATTGCTAAAAGATGGAAACAACACAAGTGTCCATCCACCAATGAATGGATAAACAAAATGTGGTATTATATATATGATGGAATACTATGCTACAATAAGAAGAAATGAAATTGGGACATATGTGATAACATGGATGAGTCCTGAAAACATTATACTAAGCAAAGTAAGCCAGACACAAAAGGACAAATATTGCATGGTCTCATTAATATGTACTAAATACAAATAATAAACACATGGAATTAAAACATAGAGTATAGATTATAGGGATTTAAGAGGAGGGTTGAGAAGAACTATGGATGCTTAATGAATGCAGAAGTTTTAATTAACTTGACTGTAAAAGTGTGGAGATGGATAGAGTTGAGAGTAACACATTATAATCAGTTGTAACTGGTTTAGAAATGGGATTGTGACTGGAAAAGGTAGTCTGGGGAAGTAAATGTCAATAGAAAGAAAGCTAAAGAATAATCTAGGGATGGAATAACACTGTGAACCTAGAGGCAGTTGAGAATTGTGGTTAAGGGTACAAATGCAAGTGAGTCCTTCTGTGAGCTAGAGCAGATGTACATCACTATTGCAGGGTGATGGGAATATGGAAAAACATGGGAAAACTACAATTGGTGTGACCTATAGACTGTGTTAACAGCAATACTATAATATTTTTGCATCAATGCCAAGCATCAATGTTGATAATGGAGGTATATGGAAAAAGTGTGCCAAATGTATGCTATGGACCATGATTGGTGGTAATTGTTTGATGATATTATCTCATAATCTGTAACAAATGTTCTACCATGGTGTGGAGTTGTATGGGAAATCTACACATCTGTATGATTGTTTTGCAAGTTCACAGTATCTGTAACAAAAAATATTTTTAAAAAATTAATATGGACTGAGGGAAAAATACACCAAATGTAAGATAAGGACTATAGTTGGTAGTAATATTTTGATGATGCTCTTGCATAGTTTGTAACAAAAGTTTCACACCAGTGCAGAGTTGGTGGAAGGATGAGGTATGAGACCCCTGTGTGATGTTATGTATGTTTATTTTGTAAGTTCACAATCTTTACTCTACACTTGTTTATGTGTGCTCATGTATGAATGATATACTTCAATAAAAAATAAAAAATATAAGGAATTCCTTATATCCCACTATCTCTCCCTCCCATACTTTCCCCCATTAACAACATCTTTCATTATTTTGGTACATTTTTTGTAACTGATGAAAACATATTAAAACATTGCTTCTAACTATGATCTATAGCATATATAATGTTTTACACTTTGCATTACACATTTTTATAGGTTTTGTCAAAATGCATAATAGTTAGTATCCATTATTGTAATATCATACAGAACAATTGTAATGTCTCAATAAAAACCCATGTTACATTTATTGTTACTTCTCCCTCCCCTAATAATCTCTAATAATCACTGTTCTTATATCAATATCTCCTTAATCCATAGTTACATTCTTTCCTTGTGTTTGTTCATTCCACTATCTTTAGGATTGGAGGATGTTGATTCCCCTCCAGCTTCAAATTTCCAGGGGGCTTAGATTCCATGGGGGCAGAAGCATGGAAATGTCTTGCTTGCATTGAAGATACTCTCTGCTTCCTGGGTTGGGCATTGTCCATCATCATCCTTTTGATAGTTTACCTGGGTGAATCTGTTGAACTAGAGAGTAAGTGTTGTCTGTATCTCTGCTGAGATTCGGGACTTATCCACCATGTGAACAGCTGGAACATTTAAGACACCAGTACATATGTTAAATGGGTATAGTGTTAATTATAAGTTCAAATAAATGGGATAGAACAACCATGTGTAGTATGGGTTTCAAATATTCCAATGTAAGGTGCTGATATCCTGGGATTTTCTGCTCTGTCTATAGTGTCTAGACATGTCTAGAGGCCCGAAGGAGCACCCTTATTCGAGGCACTGTTTACTGTGGCAGGCAGTGTGATCTTCCTGAGACATATACAAGCATAACCTCTGGAATGACATCCTGACTCACTTTGAGAAGTCTCTCAGCCATAAAAACTCATTGGCATTTAATATTTCCACCTTTTGGTCTATGTCTTTCTCCAATTGCTTCATTAATTGTGCTTGGTATTTATCCTTCAGTTCCAGGGATTTTTCATTCCTGGGAGTCATGCAATACAACAGGGGATGGCAGTGAATTTATATGCTGTTTGACTTAGACAGAGACCACATTTGAGCAAAAAGCTGGTCCTCAAGAGGTAATTCTTAAGCAATAAATATTACAAGGGCAAGTTTCAATTTCACAAGAACAAGTTTCATAAGTGCAAGCACCTATGTCAAGAGCCTGACACTTTGGTCCTCTATCCATTGCTAGACATTGCCCATGTATGAGAGCTTTTCATCACTCTATGAGAGAAAGTAGCAGGACTTGCCAAGATGGGCATTCAATATTCCAATTGCTATTCTGTGAGTCTCCACCCACGAAACATCAACCCATGACTACATGACCACATGAACACTCCATAGAGGTATGCCCCAGGTGCAGTCTTCCACAAATCTCCCCACCACTGACACCAGCAAAACCCTGGAGCAGTGATCTTTTATTTCTAAAAAAGGCACTATCCATTCTCTGTTCTCCACATTTTCCTTCATCTCCTTGAATTGATTTAGGTCATTTGTTTGAGGTTCTTTGAGAAAATTTTCTAAGTACTGTGTCTCTCTGAAGTTATAACTTGTTCAATTGACTAGGACTGTTTCTTGGTATGTTTAATGAGGGTTTTTTTTGTGTGTGTGTTTTTTTTTTTTGCCGTCTAGTCATCCAATTCTTTTTTTTTTTTAATTTATTTTTTTATTATTGATTCTGTAAAAATATTACATTAAAAAAATATATGAGGACCCATTCAACCCCATCACCCCCACCCCACCACTCCCCCCCCAACAACACTCATTCCCATCATCATGACACATCCATTGCATTTGGTAAGTACATCTCTGGGCACCTTTGCACCTCATGGTCAATGGTCCACATCATGGCCCATACTCTCCCCCATTCCATCCAGTGGGCCCTGTGAGGATTTACAATGTCCAGTGATTGCCCCTGAAGCACCATCCAGGGCAGCTCCAAGTCCCAAAGACGCCTCCACATCTCGTCTCTTCCTGCCATTCCCCATACCCATTAGCCACCATGTCCACTTTTCCCACTCCAATGCCACCTTTTCTCTGTGGACATTGGATTGGTTGTGTCCATTGCACCTCTATGTCAAGAGGAGGCTTAGATTCCACATGGATACTGGATGCAATCCTCCCGCTTTCATTTGTAGGCACTCTAGATGGGCTTTTTACTCTGAAGGTAAGCTACTCTCACTTGCCTAGGATTGTATTGTTTATTGTCCTTTCACCAAAATTTTTCTTTGCTGCTTTGTCTGCCTTATACTAGACCTTTGGAATTTTTTCACCTCTTCATCTGATTCTTAGCCTGGATATATTGTACAATTTTAAAGATTGCCCTATTTGTTCTATTATTTTACCTCCAGGTGAAAGCTTCCTATTTCTTCCTTCTCTGGGAATCTTTATCTGTTTTTCTTGTTTTTGAACAGCATTTTCTCCACAGCTTATATGATTTGTTTAAATTCTCTCCCTCACCCAGTGTCCCATTTTCCTTTCACTTTCCAGTTCCAGGAACCGCCTCTCTTGCAGAAATTCAATTTAACCCTTCTCTCTTTCTCTCTCAATCTATCTAATTCTATCTGTGTCTCTACATCTATCTCATCTCTATCTCCATTGCTATTTCTCTCCCTTGAGTCTACCCTCCCTCCGGTTTCTCCCCCATTAGGCTATCCCATCCCAGAGAGATAGATGGCATCATCTCTTTTTCCTTCAGAAAAAAACATTTTGCATTTATGTTGTCCAGCCACCAGAAGCTGAATTAGTGAGTATGTCACTTGTCAGACATGGGTTCTTTTTACCCCCTGGAAGCCCTTTTGTATTCATTGCTTCTAAGCAGATTATACCGCACCTTGGGTCTCTAACAACTTGGGACCTGGTGCCTGGGAATGCATGGGGTTCTAACATGTTCTGAGTGTGACACTCATGGGAATCCCATCTACTTTCTCTCAGAGAGTATCCTATGCTGCACAGGACAGATGGGTAGAGAGAAGGACTGGTATTCCAGGATGGCAAATTCCTACCTGGTATTGTCTCTTTTTATTTGCTTCAGCATTTGGGGAGTCTGTCTCCCATCTCTACCATCATTCAGAGTTTTAAGCCAGTGGAATTTTTTCTTTTATTTGCTGAATCTCTCTGGAGGATTCTGGGAGATGTCTCATACTGCTATTTTAATGTCATTTCCCCTGTCCTTCTTCTATGTTTGCATTTTAAAGAAAAGAAAAATAAGACAATGGTTTGTCCAATGAATGAGGTTCTAATGAAGATACACCATGCCCAGTGAAAACCTAGTTTCTTGAGGTCTTTGAGAATATTCCTGTCTTCTGATCTTTCTTCATTTCAGGTGTTATGTGTACTGTTCACATCATCTGTGCAAGAGTTTAGTCCTGTATGTTAAACATCTCTGTGCATCTAGATTATCTCAGGTTTGTAGTTGTATAACAAGTCACACTGCAGCTTAGAGACTTCTCACAATAATAATTAAGTATTTCTTATGATTCTATTAGTTGACATGCTGCCAGCTGGGATAATTAGGTGGGGGTTCATCTGGGATTGCAACAGACAAGGTGGTCTGATTCATATGTTGGCAGCTTATGCTGTCATTAACTGGAGTGCTTCATTCTCCTTCATATCCATGGCTTCTCCTTCCCCAGGAGCCTCGACTGGCTTCCTAAGAGCATGGAATGTAAGTTCTCAGAGAGGAGTGCAAACATAGAATTACATCTACCATATTTGACTGAACATTTTAGTTTGCCAAAGAGTTGTTGATGCAAAATACCAGAAATATGTTGCCTTTTATATATTTATTTGTGGTAAAATATTACAATTCCAATGCCATAAAACCTTCAACTCAAGGCACGATAAGAGGTCCTTTCTCACACATACTGGCTGCCACATGTTGAAGCAAGATAGCAGGCAATCTTAGCCTTGTCTCTACTTTCCTCCCCAAGCTGTACTGTCTCCAAGAGCTCAGCTGTGGGCAACAAGGCCTAAGGCTTGTCTCTTATTGGATCTCTTTCCTCATACTTGCCTATTTCTGGCTTTCAGCTGCAAATATCAGGCATATATGGCTCATCTTTCCCCAGGGCCTCAGCTCCTTGAGATTCTACATTCTTTCACATAGCAAGATAAAAAATGGCAGAGCTCTCTTTTCCTGTGTCTCCATTTTTAAAAAATCAGACCCAGAATGAGGTTTGAGACTGTACTAAGTCATGCCTTACAGAGGTAGAACATTTGGAAAAGATTTCATACCCACAGGAGTGAATAAGTCACAAACATAAGCTTTCTCTTTTTTGACATTCATACAATAACTTAAAACTGCTAATTACTCAAACTAGTCACGAGGCCAATTCAGATTTCCCTTCTCTTAGGGAAAATGGGTTCTAGCAAGATGGTATCAGCTAATAGGCACTCCCCATCTCTCTTGCAATAAAACAGCTGAGAAACTGTAATATCCTACCCAAGTGGGATGTTTCAGCAACCCACAGAGCAAGAGTCTTCATGGCATCGATCTGACGGGTACCAGACAAAGACATAAAGAACCCAAGGGAAAACCTTTAGTTTCTCACCCCTGTGGCTGGAAATGGTGGGGCGCTAAGCCCCATCCTCAAGGCAAAAATCCTCCACAAACCTAACTCCCACCAGCCACTGAGTGGGAAGGATCATTTTCTGCTGCTGCTGTCTTCCTTCAACTTTATTGTGCTTCCTATCCTTTGCTTTCTTTTTTTCACCCTATGTTATTTCTTTTCCTTCCTTCATACTTCTATATTCTGCTTTCTTTTGTTATTTTTATATTTCATGTCTTATAGTTTGGTCTTTTTAAAAATTTTTTAATTCATTTTTTAAAATATTACATTAAAAAAATATGAGGTCCCCATGTACCCCCACCCCCCTCACCCCACTACTCCCCCCATAGCAACATTCTCCTCCATCATCATGAGACATTCATTGCATTTGGTGAATACATCTCTGAGCATCGCTGTACCTCATGGTCAATGGTCCACATATAGCCCACACTCTCCCACGTTCCATCCAGCGGGCCATGGGAGGACCTACAATGTCTGGTAATTGTCCCTGCAGCACCACCCAGGACAACTCCAAGTCCCAAAAATGCCTCCACATCTCAACTCTTCCTCCCATTCCCCACACACAGCAGCCACCATGGCCACTTTCTCCACACCAATGCCACATTTTCTTCGATTACTAACCACAATTGTTCATGAATAGAATATCAGTAAGTCCACTCTAATCCATATTCTATTCCTCCATCCTGTGGACCTTGGAATGGTTGTGTCCATTCCACATTTATGTCAAGAGGGGCTTAGATTCCACATGGATGCTGGATGCAATCCTCCTGCTTTCAGTTGTAGGCACTCTTGGCTCCATGGTGTGGTGGTTGACATTCTTCAACTCCATGTTAGCTGAGTGGGGTAAGTCCAATAAACTGAAGTCTGTTGAGGCTCAGGGCCTGGCTACCATATGGTCAGTCCAGACATTCAGATTCCGTGGGTATATCTTAAAACCCAGCACCAACTACAATTCTGGTGAAGTAAGAGGAAAGGCTTGAGAAAAGAGATCACACCTGAGTCCAGCTTCATCACACAGAAACACCAACTCCAAAGAAGGGCCACCTGACATGGCACTGAACTCCATCTGCCATGACCATAGAACCTGTGGGTCTCTGTAGCCCTCAGAAGAACCATTACCTGGGGTTGTATCTACTTTATCTGTCTCTGGGACTCTGCTCAGGTGTGCATAAGGGCAAACCCTCTGAAAACCTCCTGGCTCTCTTTTAGAGATTCATAGCCATATAAACTCATTTGTCCTTTCCATTTCCCCCTTGATTTAGGTAAAAAAGCAGTTTTAATTCCTGTTATTATATGTAGACAGAGATATTCTGCTAGTACAAGTTGACCCTTTTATTCAAGGTCATTTTCTAGTTACATCATCACCTGGTACTTGGTATTGATCCCTCGGTGCCAGGGAGGCTCAGCCCCAGGAGTCATGCCCATGCTGGGGGGAAGGCAATGTGTTTATATGCTGAGTTTGGCTTTGAGACTGGCCACATTTGAGAAACACGGAGGCTCTCAGGAGGTAACTCTTAGGCACCCTGTAGCTCTAGGCCTTGTTCTTATTTCAGGTGCACAGGCTCACAAGCATAGCCATTAGTATCAGGGACTCATTGTTGGACCTTCATTCTTTTTTGGTATTTGCCATTGCACTTGGGGGATTGTTGCTGTTCCTTTAGGGACTGTGATAGAGCTCCCCTGGCTAGAATCTCAGCTCTCCCTCAGTTGTTGTTTTTAATTGTTTCTACTATGAAAATATCCAAACATTTTTATGTACCCTGGATATATGCCCTGTAGAACTCCCTGCCAAACATGTATCCCCTGTCAATAACATCCCACACTAGTATTCCTCTGATGCCATTGTTTGCGGCGGCTTGCTCGGTCGGTAGAGGTGGGGTCTGGCTGCGGACGAGGGGTCGGTCCAGCTTTGGACGAGGGGTCGGTCCTGCTTGGGACGAGGGGTCGGTCCCACTTGGGACAAGGGGTCGGTCCGGCAGCAGACGAGGGGTCGGTCTCACAGGGGTTGCACGGTTCGGCTGACGGGGTCGCCCTGCAAAGCCGGCGACGAAGGGGTCGCCCGGAGAAGCAGGCGACGAACTGGGGACAAGGGAGACCAGGCCCTTGTCGGGGGCTCTCAGGACTGGAGGGCACACGGCAGAAAAACTACCGTGGAGACAAGGTAAACACGCAAGTCCAACTTTATTGAGGGAGAGGCAACAGTTTTATAGGGGCTGGGGAAGGCTGATTGGTCGAAGCCACACCCTGCTCTGATTGGTTGCTGGAGAAAGGTCAGTGGGAGGTGCTGGACGGGGGAGGGGTGGTGGTTAGGGATTGGCTGTCGCTGTTGCTGGGGGAAGGGGCAGGGTTTAGGGATTGGTGGCTGCTGTTGCTGGGGTGGAGGGCAGACTTGAGTTTCCCGCCCACGCCTGGCTGTTGCTGCTGTCGGGGGGAGGGAAAAGGGCAGACTGGATTTTTTCCGCCCACGCCTGGCTGTTGCTGCTGTCGGGGGGAGGGAAAAGGGCAGACTGGATTTTTCCACCCATGCCTGGCTGTTGCTGCTGTCGAGGGAGGGGAAAAGGGCAGACTGGAATTTTCTGCCCTGCACCTGCGCAGGGAGAAAGAAGAAGAAGGGTGCCGCCCCACAGGCATTGTGTGGTGCCATCCAGGAGGAGGGGCGGCCGCGGAAGCATGGCTGCCGAGAAGGGGAGACCCGAGGGCACTCTGCGCCCATGCCGAGCTTCCTTCAGGGGTGGTGGTGAGTCCGACCAGCCACCCTATTATGGGGGCAGCGGAATTAGGCCTACCGCGGCCACCGCCCCTCACCAGGCCAGCAAACCACACTTCAGCCCGAGGGGTGACCGCAATTGTTGAACCTCTCTGTGATCCAAAACTTCCTGAAAAGTGAAGCCCAATATATTGCCAGGTTCCCTTAATAGTAAAATGGAATATAGCGATGAGCTTAAAGGTTAGATATAGCATACATATTAATTTGGAAAAATTCTGCATCCTATCTTTTTCTTTTTTTCCTCATTATTAAGCTTATCTTCACAAGAGTCTTAGATCACAGTAATTCATATATACAATATGCAGTACTCCCACATATCCAACATAAAACCTTTTCCCTTCCACAGCAATAATCTTTTTACATATTCATACCATATTTACTGAACCTGATGTGCAGATATTGAGACAATAGCTTTCAAACAAGGTAACATTTGTGTTTACATTGTGGTTTATACTTTAGACTATACAATTTTCTAAATTTTTAGTTATCTTAGGTTTTAAATTATGATTTACATTTTAGCCTATCAGCCCCTATATATTTTTGGTGTAATTTTACATGTCTTATATGCATCCTTGTGTACCCTTGTGAAACACTTCTATTGCCCACACATTTACATTGGTTCCATCTATTCAATACTTATTTCCACTTCCCCTTAGGGCCCACAGTGACAGTCAATCTTCATTTCTTGAAGAGCCATGTTCAGAGATACTTGCAACAGTGTTGAGGGCTTGACATGCTGAACTGCCCTAATGCCCGGGGAGCCACCATTACTCTTGAGAGATACAGTTCCCTCTATTTGATGGCCTCAGTCCTCCCCAGGAAGTGAGTATACCTTCACTCTCATTATATGGGTCTCTACTCAATGATATAACCCACTCTGGCAAAATGAGCATTCACTTCCCTAGGAGTCTGTCCTGTGTCAGATTATCCCCTTTAAGTATCTTAAACAGGTAACTTTCCTTATTATATTTTGGAAAAGGTTTTTTCAGCATTATACTCTCAATGAACACCTGACAATCTCCTCTGTTCATATGTTGCACCACCCTCCCCCCAATTTCTTGGGCAATATTACCCATCCTGCCATCCCTAGTACCCCTCAAGCCTGCAAAGCCCCACCCAAAGATAACCCTATTCCCCCATTTCATCCCTTCCTTATACAAATATTTACCTCTAGCTTATCATAGATTTCACCCATGTAGATGTCAGCTTACATACTTCCTCTACCCCCCGATTTCCTGTAAGCCTATCATCCAGTCTCTAGCTCTCTGAGGCAGCTTGGTTTACTTATTTCATATCATTGAGGTCATGTAGTATTTGTCCTTCAATGCCTGGGTTGCTTCACTCAACACAAGGTTCTCAAGATTGATCCATGTCATCACGTGTGTTTGTATTGTATTTGTTCTTAAGGCCAAGTTGTATTCCATTGTATGTATATACCACATTTTATTTATCCATTCTTCTGTTGATGGGCATTTGGGTTGACTCCAACCTTTGGTAATCGTGAACAATGCTGCTATGAACATTGGCGTGCAAATATCAGTTTGTGTCCTTGTTTTCAGTTCTACTGGATATATACCCAGCAGTGGAATTGCTGGTTAATATGGCAAGTCTATGGTTAGTTTTTTGAGAAACTGCCAAAGTGTCCTCCAGAATGGTTGGATCCTTCTGCATTCCCACCAGGAGTGGATGAGTGTTCCTCCACATCCTCTCCAGCATTTGTATTCTTCTGTTTTTTTTCACAGCTGCCAATCTTATGGGAGTTAGATGGTATCTCATTGTAGTTTTGATTTGCATTTCCCTGATTGCTAGAGATTTGGAACATTTTTTCATGTGCTTTTTAGCCATTTGTATTTCTACCTTGGAGAAGTGTCTGTTTAAATCTTTTCCCCATTTTTTAAATGGGTTGTTTATCTTTTTATTTTCAAGAGATAGGAGTTCTTTATATAGGCAAGTTATAAGTCTCCTATCCAATATATGATTACCAATTATTTTCTCCCATTGTGTAGGCTCCCTTTTTACTTTCCTGAGGAACTCCTTTGAGGTGCAGAAGGCTTTAATTTTGAGGAGATCCAATTTATCTACTTGTTCTTTTGCTGCTCATGCTTTTGGTGTGAAGTTCATGAAGCCATTTCCTAATACAAGGTCTTGTATATGCTTCCCTACACTGCTTTCCAAAGTCTTTTTGGTCTTGGTTCTTATATTTAGGTCTTTGATCCATCTTGAGTTGATTTTTGTATAAGGTGTGAGATGGTAATCCTCTTTCATTCTTTTACATATGGATATCCAGTTCTCCAGGCACCATTTGTTGAATAGGCCATTCCCTCCCAGTTGAGAGGTTTTGGTGGCTTTATCGAATATTATATGGCTATATATATGAGAATCTATATAAGAACTCTCAATTCGGTTCCATTGGTCTGTGTGTCTCTCCTTGTGCCAATACCATGCTGTTTTCACTACTGTAACTTTGTAGTATGTTTTGAAGTCAGGTAGTGTGATTCCTCCAATTTCATTTTTCTTTTTCAATATGTCCTTGGCTATTCAGGGCCTATTTCCTCTCCAAATAAATTTCATAATTAGTTTTTCTAGTTCTTTAAAGAATGCTGTGTTGATTTTTATTGGGATTGCATTGAATATGTAGAACAGTTTTGGGGGGATAGACATCTTAATAATATTTAGTCTTCCTTTCCATGAACAGGGAATATTCTTCCATTTATTTAGGTCTTCTTTGATTTCCTTGAACAATCTTGTGTAGTTCTCTGTGTATAAGTTTCTTAATCTTTAGTTAAATTTATTCCTAGGCATTTGATTTTTTAATTGACTATTGTAAATGGCATTTGTTTCTTGATTTCCTCCTGAGCTTGCTCATTATTGGTATACAGAAAGGCTACTGATTTTTGCACATTGATCTTACACCCTGCAACTTTACTAAACTCATTTATGTGTTCTAGAAGCTTTGTTGTAGACCTCTCAGGGTTTTCTATATATAGGATCATGTCATCTGCAAATAATGAAATTTTTACTTTTTTTTTTTTTTCAAGGTTTTAAAAGCGGCATTTATTGACTGAAAATAAATGTGTAGATAAGCTCTTGATAGCATGGGATCCATTTTTTAATGAACTTGAAGTACATGAAGACTCCTTAAATCTTCTGCCATTTATCTTGTGTATGCTTATAAAACCACCACATTCAAATGTAGGTGAATTTTCAACATTTTACTGAAAAAAAAAATTTAAAAAATTCTTCCTTAAGCAGCTAGCTCTCCATAGTTTGACAAACTTTTGAAAAGAGTTACATAAAAATACTGTGGTGGTGTACATTAAGCATTTATTACTAGCTGGTGATGTGCTAAGACAATGATCATGTAGCCTAAATATTGGTTGCGATTACAACAAAGCTTAATCCAGCCCAGCATATACAAGGGAAAATGTAAACCATGAAGACATGTCTAAATACGTATGAGTATGTATAAAAGTGATACTGAAACAATTATACATATAGCTTCTAAAAATATAGGGCCCACTAAATGCCATTTTACCTCATTCAACTCTCATTTTTCTATGAAAGGTGTCTTTTAATTTCTCTAGGATTTCTGATAGCCAGGCAGTACCAAAGAAGGGAAGGAAGATACCATAAAGTTTGCTTCCCTTCTAAAAAACAGGGAAGCAAAAATAAATTTGGCTTTCACAAGCACCCTAGAAGGAACACTGGTGCTTTAAACAATGATTTATGCAATGCTTTGTGAAGAGACCCACGCATTTTCTGTTAAGATACTGTTAGGAAGAAGTCCTGATAAATCAACATTTCCGCTTTATATGGGGCATCAAGACAATGCAACTATCTAAGCCCCCTCTTGACATAGATGTGGAGTGGACACAACCATTCCAAGGTCCACAGGATGGAGGAATAGAGTATGGATTAGAGTGGACTTACTGATATTCTATCCATGAACTATTGTGGTTAGTAATCGAAGAAAATGTGGCATTGGTGTGGAGAAAGTGGCCATGGTGGCTGCTGTGTGTGGGGAATGGGAGGAAGAGATGAGATGTGGAGGCATTTTCGGGACTTGGAGTTGTCCTGGGTGGTGCTGCAGGGACAGCCACCAGACACTGTGTGTCCTGCCATGGCCCACTGGGTGGACTGGGGGAGAGTGTGGGCTATGGTGTAGACCACGAGGCGCAGCGGTGCTCAGAGATGCACTCACCAAATGCAATGAATGTCTCACGATGTTGGAGGAGATTGCCGCTATGGGGGGAGGATTGGGGTGAGGGGGTTGGGGGGTATATGGGGACCTCATATTTTTTGAATGTAATATTAAAAAAATAAAGACAAAAAAAAAAAAAGACAATGCAACTAAGCGACTAAATGACTACAACCAAAAGGATTCATCTCAGCATCAAACATACCTTGGCCTTAAAAAAAAAAAGTGCTCATTATGAAAGAGCCAATCCTATGTTCCTTGTCACAGGTTCAGAATGTCAAAGAAACAATTTTTTGTCTAAAACCGCATCATTCTAATTAAGTCATTTTAAATCTCTATTCCCTTTTTTGTTTTAAGGTATATAGCTTCCAACAGGCATCTTTGGCATAAATTTGTTTTAGAAAGTCTCAACATAAGAGTTAAATTTTCATTCATTATTTAACATGCCAATTCCCTTTATTTTTATTTATACTGAAATATTGCACTGATCTTTGGTTTCATAAAACCAGGCTTCACATTATAATTTAAGTTTCCTCTGTCAAATATAGTGATGTAATAAATGCACATTGCCTGACTGTGTCACTTGCATGCATACACATTAGATTAAGAGAAACGAACATTCAAACTTTCATCTATCCAGAAAAGGTATCTTTCTTTCCTGCAGCATTCTAATTCATATTTAAGTCCCGCAATTTCTCACTTGATAAACCAAAGTTCCCTTAAAAAAAAACTAGTATTTTTGTTTAGGTCTGAATGAAGCAGCTTAACACACAGTAATACTGATAAACATCTTACACCATTAGCTAACATGGACATGAAGGCAGTGAACAGCTACAGTGTGTGAAATGCCACAAGAAGTCATCAACAAGGGAGGAGAGTTATGTCAGTCCAATTTCTTCAAGAACACTACGTGGGGTTTCAGCTTCCTCCTGCAGGAGATCTGCCTGCTCAATTGCCTTGAGGACATTTTTCTTGGATGTTTCCTGAACTTCCCCTCCCAAAAGAAACTCATCCAAAATAAAATAAGCTTTCTCAAAATTAAAGATGATATCAAGTTCACACACACTGCCAAAATACTTGTCAAGTAATTCCACGTAACAATGAATTATTTCCAGCGTAATTAGTTCATTGTCCTGATCCTCAATAGCACAGCAAAAATACAGACTAGCATATCTTTTGTAAACAATCTTCAGATCTCGCCACTCAAGAAACCTGCACATTTTAGGTTTACGTGCTAAAACAGTCTGAACAAGTTCCCTGGTAATCTTTTTCTTCTCTTTGTCTGACAGTGGAAAATACCATTTCTGCTGTCGAAGCTTTCCCTGACGACTAAAAAGGAACATAAACTGCATCGTGGCTGCGAGCCGCAAGCGCAGCGGAGCTTGGTCGGCAACTGCGGCAGCGGCGAAGGGGAAACCCCTTTCTCCGAGGTGTAAAGGAGCAGCGTTTTAGCGCGGGGAGGGGACCGCCCGGAGAAGGGCAGGCTTAGGCGGCCGACTTCTTCCTTTCCAATTTGAATGTCTTTTATATCTGGTTCTTGCCTCAGTGCTTGAGCAAGTACTTCTAAGACAATGTTAAATAGAAAGGGAGAGAGTGGGCATTCTTGTCTTGTTCCTGATCTTAGAGGGAAGGATTTTAGGATTTCACCATTCTAAAAGATGTTGGCTATGGGTTTTTCATATATACTCTTTATCATGTTCAGAAAATTTCCTTGTATTCCAGTCTTTTGGAGTCTTTTTATCAAGAAAGTGTGCTGTATTTTGTCAAATGCTTTTCCTGCATCTATAGATATAATCATGTGATTTTTTCCTTCAATCTGTTTATATGGTGTATTACATTGATTTTCTTATGTTGAACCATCCTTGCATACCCAGAACGAATCCCACTTGGTCATGTTATATAATTCGTGTAATGTGTTGTTGAATGTGGTTAGCAAGTATTTTGTTGAGGATTTTTGCATCTAGGTTCATTACAGAAATTGGTCTGTAATTTTCCTTTCTTGTGTCTATGTTTGGCTTTGGTACTACGGTACTGTTGGCATCATAGAATGAGTTCGGTAATGTTCCTTCTGTTTTGATTTTTTGGAAGAGTTTCAGCAGGATTGGTGTTAGTTCTTTCTGGAATGTTTTGTAGAATTCACCTGTGAAGCCATCTGGCCCTGGGATCTTCTTAGTTGGGAGGTTTTAATGACTGATTCTATCTCTTTACTTGTGATTGGTTTGTTGAGATCATCAGTTTCTTGATTAGTCAATACAGGCTGCTTATGTGTTTCTAAGAATTTGTCCATTTCCTCTGAATTGTCTTTTTTGTTGGAATATAGTTTTTTCCAAGTATCCTCTTATGATAGTCTTTATTTCTGTGCAGTCAGTGGTGATATCTCCTTTCTCATTTCTTGTTTTGTGTATTTGCCTCTTCTCTCTTTTTTTCATTGTTAGTCTAGCTAAGTGTTTGTCAATTTTATTGATCTTCTCAAAGAACCAGCTCTTGGTCTTGTTTATCTTTTCAAGTGCTTTCTTATTTTCTATTTCATTTAGTTCTGCTTTTATTTTTGTTATTTCTTTCTTTCTTCTTCCTGTGGGGTTACTTTGTTGTTTTTTTACTAATTCCTCCAAATGTACAGTTAGTTCTTCAATTTTGACTTTTTCTTCTTTCTTGATGTATGAATTTATGGCTATAAATTTCCCTCTCAGTACTACTTTTGCTGCATCCCATAAGTTTTGGTATGTTGTGTTATCATTATCATTAGTTTCAAGGTAGTTACTAATTTCTTTTGCGATTTCCTCTTTGACCCAGTTTTTTTTAAGAGTGTGCAGTCTAATTTCCATATCTTGGCGTGAAATCTGGGCCTCTGGTCCTTGCAGATTTCCAGTTTCACTCCACTGTGGTCAGAGATATTATTTTGTATGATTTTGATCTTTCTGAATTCATTGAACCTTTCTTTGTTGCCTAGCATATGGTCTATCTTGGAGAATGATCCGTGTGCACTTGAGAAAAATGTACATCCTGATGTATTCGGGTGTAATGATCTGTATATGTCTATTAGATCCAGCTCCTCTAATATATTGTTCAAATATTTCATTTCTTTAGTGATTCTCTTTTGAGATGTTCTGTCCAGAGTTGAGAGTGGTGTATTAAAATCTGCCAGTATAATTGTAGAGGCATCTATTCTTTGACTTAGTTTTTCCAGTGTTTGCCTCACGTATTTGGAGGCGCCCTTGTTAGGAGCATAAAAATTTATGATTGTTCATTCTTCTTGATTGTCCCTTTCACTAATATGTAGTATCCTCCTTTATCTCTCATGATTGTTTCACAATTATAGTCTATTTTGTCTGATATTAATATAGCTACTCCTGCCTTTTTTTTGTTATTGTTTGCTCATAAGATTATTTTCCAACCTTTCACTTTCAGCCTCCTTGAATCCCTGGGTCTAAGATGTGTTTCTTGTAGACAGCATATAGATGGGTCATATTTCCTTATCCAATGTCCCAGTCTGAATCTTTTGATAGGTGAGTTTAATCCATTGACATTGAGTGTTATTACTTTCAAGGAATTATTTTTGTTAGCCATATTTTTATTGGGCTTGTGTTTGCCATATTTTGTTTGTTTTTTTGCTTCTCTTTTTCTCTTTTTTGTTGCTCTTACACTCTCCTCCAACTCTGTCTCTACTGTTTTTTCCTTTCTTCCTGAGGAACTCCCTTTAGAATTTCTTGAAGGGGAGGTTTCTTGTTGGCATACTCTTTCAATTTCTGTTTATCTGTGAATATTTTGAACTCTCCATTATTTTTGAGTGCTATTTTAGCTGGGTAGAGTATTCTTGGTTGGAAGCTTTTTTCTTTTAGTACCTTGACTATATCATACCACTGCCTTCTTACCTCCATGGTTTCAGATGAGAAATCAGCACTTAATCTTATGGAGCCTCCCTTGTATGTGATGGTTTTCTTTTTTCTTGCTGCTTTTGGAATTTTCTCTTTGTCTTGAGCATTGGACGATTTGACAAGTATATGTCTTGGGGTGCACCTGTTGGGGTTTATGATGTTTGGGGTGCATTGTGCTTCCTGGATATGTACATCCGTGTCTCTCAGTATATTTGGGAAGTTTCCAGCCATTATTTCCTGCAACACCCCTTCTGTCCCCTTTCCCTTCTCTTCTCCTTCTGGGATGCCTATAATATGTATGTTTTTGCATTTTGCATTGTCATTCATGTCCCTAAGTATCAGCTGGATTTTTTCTATCTTTTTATCTATCAATTCTACTATCTGTTTTATTTTTGATGTACTGTCTTCCAGGTCGCTAATTCTCTCCTCTGCCTCTTCTAATCTGCTGCCATTTGCTGCAAGTGTATTTTTGATTTCTTGAACTGTGGTGTTCATTCCCATCATATCTGTTATCTTTTTGCGTATGTCTGCAATTTCCTCTCCACACGTTTTCTTCGTATTGTTAATCTCTTCCTTTACTTCATTAAGTTGGTCTCTAATATATGTTTTGAGATCTTTAATTACTTGTCCGATGTTCTGCTCCCCTTCCTGGTTTTTAGTTTGTTCATTGGTTTGGGCCATGTTTTCCTGATTATTGGTTTGGTTTGTAGATTTTTGTTGCTGTCTGGTCATCATTTTATCTTGATGGGGTTAGTGAGTTCCTTAGCTTCTTTGTCTAGTCTTGGGGATTAATTACTTGTTGTTCTTGTGTAAGTGTTGTCTTCACTTTGTCACTTTTTTTCTTCTTACTCTAATTTCTTGTTGCTGACTAAGTTCACTTTGAAGGAAAATATTATGGCCTGGGAAAGGAAATTGTGTAAGTAAAGAAAATGTGTAAAGTAGTATTGGTAATAAATGTTAACAGAGCAACAATGTGAGACCTGGGGAAATGGATATTAGACTCATGTAAGTTGTGTAGAGTTATAAGAGTAAGTAGAATACCTATAATGAGATTGTCAACTGAATATGCAGAGGAATATCGTATTAATGAAAAAGCCAGTGTTTTCATGAGAGAGGGAAAGAGAAAAGAAAGAATAATATCAAGAGTGGATAAAAGACAGAAAACAGAACAAAGGCATTAGAAATTAAAAGTTAGACAATATGGAGACCAAAGAAAGGAAGGTGGAATGTAAGAGAGACAGTAGATGATGGAGGATAGCAAGATGTGGGGGAAAGGGGATAGAGTAGGTGGCCAAAATCACTTCACACAGAAATGAGGAAATGGAGGATGAGGAAACACAGCAAATGTGAGGTGTTCCATTTAGCACTTATTGCATAAATAAAATAAAATAAAATAAGAAGAAAAAGAGAGAAAAGAAAATAAAGAAGTAAAAAAGGAGGGTGGGCAAAGAAAAGGGAGGGAAACAAGCAAGAAAAAGAAAAGAAGAAAAAAAAAGCCTAAATAAACAAAAAAGGACCTTGGGGGATACAATGGGAGAAAAGACCAGGAGATAATGCAATATTAGCACCAAGGCAATAAAAAAAAATGAAAAAGAGAAAAAGAGGGGAAAAAAAATACAAATGCTGAGGGCTAGTCAGATGGACCTCAGGGCTGGTGGATTCAGGGATGGTAAGTCTGTGATATTGCAGACTCAAGAGGTGTGAGTCTCTGGAATGTGTGCCACCAAGGTTTAGGGGACACAGACCTGGGAACCATGCATCTGGTTGACAGGGAGCCTGGGAGCACCGCAGCACAACACAGCCTTCAGCGATCTCTGCAGCTGGGCACCAGATCTAGGGGGAGGGCTCACACCCGTAAACTCTGACCTCTGTGTCAGAAACCCAAAATTCCACCTCCCACAAGAGTCTCTTCTGTCATTGTCTCACCAAATTGACTTCAGGTCACTTCCCACCCTGCAAGCCCCTGAAACAGCCTGCTGGTGGTGCCACTGTACTACTAACAATTCAGAGACTCCACAGCTAGACCTCCAGCTGTAGGGGGAGGGGCTCTAGCTGGAAGCTCTGATCTCTGTGTCAGAAACCCAAAATTCCATGTCTCCCAAGAATCTCCTCCATCACTGTCTCACCAAGTCGACTTACAGACACCTCCCGCCCTGCAAGCCCCTGAAACAGCCTGCTGGGTGTGCCACTGGACTATAAACTATTCAGGGACCCCCACAGATGGGCTGCCAGCCCTAGGAGGAGGGGCTCTAGCTGGAAGCTCTGATCTCCATGTCAGAAATCCAAAATTCCACGTCTCGCAACATCTCCTCCATCACTGTCCCACCAAATCAACTTCCAGACACCTCCCACCCTGCAAACCCCCAAATAGCCTGCTTGGGTCTTGGAAACTCCCCAGTGCAGCAAAGCCTCCAGGAATCACCGCCACCAGGCCACCAGCCCCAGGGGGAAGGATCCTGCGTGCAGCCCTGATCCCCAAGAAAGAGATCCAAAATTCTACCTTTTACAAGAATCTTCTCTGTCACCATCCCACTAAATCGACGTCCAGACACCTCTGCCCTGCAAACACCCAAAGCAGCCTGGTCCAGCAAGATTCCAACCCTACTCAGCCGCTTCTTTGCAGGAGAGATTATAAGGTGCATTCACTCAGATGCCATCTTGCCCCACCTCCAAAATGTAGTTTTTAAGTCCTTCAAAATGAATAGATAATAGAGATGTCATATTAAGGCATTTTTAACTAACAGAGCTTTTATATGGGTGATGGAAAGGGAAAGACTAAGGTCATGTATAACACTAGAAGAAAAGCTAAAAACAAAACTGTAACATGACTGTATAAGTTAGTAATATCCCATGTAAACTCGAATATGAGTGATACTGCATATACAAGGCTGTTTCTACAAAATATAAATACAAATATACTAGAGAGAAGGAAAAAGAATACAGGTATGCCACTGCAGGGGAAGCATAGAGAGATTGATAGTTAAGTTTTGTTTGTTTTTTGTTTATTATTATTACTGGAAAAATGAAAGTACTCTAGGAGTGAAGAGATGAATGAACAAATATGCGATTACATTGAAAACCATTGATTTACTGAATATCATTGAACACTTTAGGTGGATTTATGTTTTATTAATCTATATCAATAAAATTGGTATGGACCTAGGGTTCCATTGCCCATCTTACCCTATATTCTGCATTCATGTCTCTGGTGTGTACTATCTTTCTCTTGATTTTTTTTTTAACTTTTATTTTTTTTAAATTTATTTGCCTTTTTTTAAAAAACCATAGATCACAAAAAAATGTTACATTCAAAAATATAAAAGGATCCCATATAACACCCAATGTACCTCACCCCACCTGCATCAACAACCTCTCTCATCTTTGTGGCACATTCATGGCACTTAGTGATTACATTTTGGAGCACTGCTGTGCCTCATGGATTATGGTTTATATTATAGTTTACATTCTCCCCCAGTACATTCAGTGGGTTATGGCAGGATATATAATGTCCAGCATCAGTCTTTGCAGTATCATTTAGGACAACTCCAAGTCCTGAAAGAGCCCCCATGTCATATCTCTTCTTGCATCTCACTGCCCTCAGCAACTACTGTGGCCACTTTCTCCACATCAATGTTACCATTTCTTCCAATGCTAGTCACAGTATTTCTATACTAGAATACCAGTCAGTCCACTCTAATCCATATTTTATTCCTCCATCCTGTGGACCCTGGGATGGTGATGTCCACTCCACCTCTAAAACAATATGGAGCTTAGATACCACTTGGTTGATGGATGAGATTCTCCTGCTTGCAGTTCTAGGCACCCTCGAGTCCCTGGTGTGGTGGTTGATGATCTTCTCCTCCCATCAGCTGAACTGGGGTAAGACCAATGAAGAGGAGAGGAAGAGTTGCAACTCTGCTGAGGCACAGGGCCCAGTTGGCACATGGTCAGTCTAGAGATTCAAGTCTCCTGAGTATGCACCAACCCCAGTGCCAACTACAGTTTTAGTAAAAGTGACAGAAGAGGCATGTGTAGAGAGTTTACATCTGAGTCCAACTTCATCACATTCAGGAACAAAAATTACAAAGTAGGGCCCACTGACAAGGCACTGAACTCCAGAGCCCTCTCCCATGACTGTAGAATCTGTGTGTCTCCATAGCCTTCACCAGTACCTAGGGCTGTATCTACTTTGGCTGTCTTTGGGATCCTTCAAGGTGTGTGTAAGTGTGACCCCTCTGATGATCTGCTGTTTTTGAAGACTCTTAGCCATATAAACTCATTTGTCTTTACAATTACCCCCTTTTATTCAAGGTCTTTTTCAGTTGCATCATCAATTACTCATTGGTAGTAATCCCTCCACACAAGGAGGCTCATCCTGGGAGCCATGTTCCATGCTGGGGGGGAAGGTATTATATATACATGCAGAATTTGGCTTATAGAGTGGCTACATTTGAGTAACATGGAGGTTCTCAGGAGGTAACTCTTAGGCACCCTGCAGCTCTAGGCCTGTTTCATATTTCTGGCACACAGGCTCATAAGCATAGTCATCAGTATCAAGGGCTCATCACTGGACCATCCTTCTTGCTTGGTCTTTGCCCTTGCACTTGGGGATTGTTGCTGTTCCATTGGGTAATGTGACAGAGCACACCTGGCTAGGAACTCAGCACTTTCTCAGTTGTCATTTGTAAATGTAACTACTCTGAAAATACCCAATGAATATCCAACCATTTTTATAAACACTATATACATGCTCTGGAGTACTCGCTCCGAATCATGTGTTCCCCATCAGTAATACTCCATACCAGCATTTCTCCCCCTGCCATAGTTGATCCCCTCTGTGGTCCAAACTTCTTCAAAAATTAATCCTATTGCATTGCCAAAATCAATTATTAGGAAAATGAAATAGTAATGATAGGTTTAAAGATTAGAAATAGAATATACACAAATTTGGAAAAACTAAAATGAAGTAAAAATAGATAGGGGTATTAAAAATGAAAAATATCATAAAAACTATCTTTTTGGCATTTTGCCTTTCATCACCTGTAATAGGTGTTTCCCTGTCTATACAGTGACAAGACAATTTAATTCATTTCTTCCCTCAGTGTCTGCATTTTTTCTAATTTTTAATTTTGTCTTCAAACCATATTAGATCACAGTAAGATCACATATACAATATAGGAGACTCCCATATATCCAAAATTAAAACATTTTTCCCTTCCCCAGCAATGATCTTTTTACATGTTCATGTTATATTTGCTGCAGCTGATGTACAGGTATTGAACCATAGCTCTCAGTCTTGGTTCCATTTTGGTTTACCTTATGGTTTACATTTTAGCCTACAGACTTTTATACATTTTTGGTGACATTTAATATGTCCTATATCCATCATTGCATGATCTTGTGGAAAACTTCCATTGCCCCCAGTTACCCTGCTTCCATATATTCTATTCCTTTCTCCCTCCCCACAGGGCCCACAGTGACAACCATGCTTCACTGCTTGAAGAATCATATTCAGAGATACTTGAAACAATGCTGAAGGCTTGACATACTAGACTGTCCTTCCTCATTGGGAGCCACCAATTCTCTCAAGAAACACAATTCCCTTTGTTTGAGAACATCAGGCCTCCCCACAATGGGGGTGCAATTTCCCACTCATTGTATGGGTCCCCACCCAATGATATAACACACTATAACAAGACGAGCTCTCACACACTCCCTAGAGGCCTGTCCCTGATCTTAATGCCTCCCCTTAAGCAACTTAAACAGGTAATCCTTCCTTATAATATTTTCTTAAGAGTTTTCTCAATATTATAGTCTCAACCACATATCCCAAAATCTCCCATGTTCAAATGTTCCCCCCAACCTTCTACCATATTCCTTGGGCCATTTGACCCATCCTTCCAACCCTAGCCCCCCCTCAACTTGCAAAGCCCTACCTAATAGTATTGCCATGCTCCCATTTATCCCTTCTCTGTACAAATACTTACCCCCACTTTATCATAGATTTCACCCATGTGGGCATCAGCTCACAACCTTCCTCTACCCCAACCCCCAATTTCATGTATGCCCATCATCCAGTCTGTAGCTCTCTGAGACAGCATGGTTTGCTTATTTCATATCAGAGAGGTCATGTAGTATTTCTCCTTCAATGCCAGGCTTGCTTCACTCAACATAAGGTCCTCAAGTTTCATACATGTTAACCAATGTGTTTGTACTGTATTCCATTATAGCTGTGTAGTATTCCATAATATGTACAGATCACATTTTCTTTATCCATTCATCTGTTGATGGGCATTTGGGTTGATTCCAACTTTTTCAATGGTGAATAATGCTGCTATGAACACTGGTGTGCATATATCAGTTTGTGTACTTGTTTTCAGTTCTGCATCTATACTGAGCAGTGGAATTGCTGGGTCTATGGCAAATCTAAAGCCAGTTTTTTGAGGAACCACCAAATTGTCTTCTAGACTGGATGGATCCTTCTGCCTTCTGCATTCCCACCAGCAGCAAATGAGTGTTCCTCCTTCACATCTTCTCCAACACTTTTAGTCTTCAGTTTTTTTGATAGCTGCCAGTCTTGCAGTGGAGTAAGACAGTATCTCATTGAGTTTTGATTTGCATTTCCCTAATCACTAGTGATTTCAAGCATTTTTTCATGTGCTTTTTAGCCATTTGTAGTTCTTCTGTAGAGAAGTGTCTGTTCAAATCTCTTGCCCATTTTTTGAATGGGTTGTTCATCTTTTTATTTTCAAGATATAGGAGTTCTTCATTTATGCAGGATATTAGTCTCCTATCAGATACATGGTTACCAAATAATTTCTCCCATTGGGCAGGCTTCTTTTCACTTTCTTGACAAACTCCTTTGAGGCACAAAGGCTTTAATTTTGAGGAAGTCCCATTTATCTATTTGTTCTTTTGCTGCGCGTGCTTTTGGTGTGACGTTCATGAAGGCATTTCCTATTACAAGGTCCTGTAGATGCTTCCCTACATTGTTTTCCAAGGTCTTTATGGTCTTGGCTCTTATATTTAGGTCTTTGATCATCTCAAGTTGACTTTTGTATAAGGTGTGAGATGGTAATCCTCTTTCATTTTTTTGCATATATATATCCAGTTCTCTAAGCCTCATTTTTTGAAGAGGCCATTCTCTCCCAGTTGAGTGGGCTTGGTGGCCTTGTTGAATAACAGATGACTCTTTATATGAGGATTTATATCAGAACTCTCAGTTTGGTTCCATTTGTCAGTGGAATTCTTGTGTCAATATGATGCCACTTTCACAATTGTAGCTTTGTAGTATATTTTGATGTTCCTCCAATTTCATTTTTCTTTTTCAGTATCTCTTTGGCTGTTTGGGGTCTCTTACCTTTCCAAATAAATTTCATATTTAATTTTTCTAGTTCATTAAAAAATGCTGTGCTGATTTTTTATTGGGATTATATTGAATCTGTAGATCAGTTTTGGAAGGATAGACATCTTAATGATATTTAGTCTTCCTATCCATGAACAGGGAATATTCTTCAATTTATTTAAGTCTTCTCTGCTTTCCTTGAACAGTGTTGTGTAGTTTTCTGTGTATAAGTCTTTTACATCTTTAGTCAAATTTATTCCTAGTTATTTGGTTTTTTAATTTACTGTTGTACATGGTATTTATTTCTTGATTTCCTCAGATAGCTCATTATCAGGGTACAGAAATTCTCTTGAGTTTTGTGCATTGATCTTCCAATTGCAACTTTACAGAACTCATTTATAAGTTCTAGAAGCTTTGTTTTATATTTCTCAGGACTTTCTATGTATAGGATCATGTTGTTTGCAGATAGTGTAATTTTGACTTCTTTTTTTCCAGTTTGGATGCCTTTTATATCTGGTTCTTGCCTCTGTGCTTGATCGAGTACTTCTAACACACTGTTAAATAGGAGTGGTGTTTTTGGTCATCCTTGCCTTGTTCCTGATCTTAGAGGGAATGATTTTAGGATTTCACCATTGTAAATGTTGTTAGCTGTGGGTTTTTCATATATACCCTTATCGTGTTCAGAAATTTTCCTTCAATTTCTACCTTTTGCAGTGTTTTTATCAGAAAAGGGTGCTGCATTTTGTCAAATGTTTTTCTGCATCCAAAGATATAATCATGTGATTTTTTTCCTTCGATCTGTTTATGTGGTGTATTACCTTAATTGATTTTCTTATGTTGTTCCATTCTTGCATAAGAGGAATAAAACCCCCTTGATCATAGTGTATAATTTATTTAATGTGTTATTGAATATGATTAGCAAGTATTTTCTTGGGGATTTTTGCATCTAGGTTCATTAGAGAGGTTGCTCTATAATCTTCCTCTCTTGTAGTGTCTTTGGCTTTGGTATTAGTGTAATGTTGGCATCATAGAATGAGTTAGGCAATGTTCATTCTTTTTCAATTTTTTGAAAGAGTTTAAGCAAATTGGTGTTAGTTCTTTCTGGAATGTTTGGTAGAATTCACCTGGGAAGCCATCTGCCCCAGGGTCCTTCTTTGTTTTTAAATGGCTGATTCTATCCTTTTTGTGAGGGTGATTGTTTTTTTGAGATCATCAATTTCTTCTTTCATCAATGCAGGTTGGTTATGTGTCTCTAGGAATTTGTCCATTTCTTCTAAATTGTCCTTCATTTTGGGATATTTGTTTTCTAAGTATCCTCTTATGATATTCTTCATTTCTGTTGGGGCAGAGGTGATCCCCTCTTTCTCATTTCTTATTTGTGTATTTGCATCTTCTCTCTTTTTTTCCTTTTTAGTCCAAGTAAGGGTTTTAAAACTTTATTGATCTTCTCAAAGAATCAAGTCTATGTTTTATTTTTTTCTAGTGCTTTCTTATTTTCTATTTCATTTAGTTCTGCTCTGGTCTTTGTTATTACTTTCTTTCTTCTTCCTTTGGGGTTTGTTTGTTGTTTTGTTTTGTTTTGTTTTTTACTAATTCCTTCAAGTGTGGAGTTAGGTCTTCAATTTTAGCTCTTTCTTCTTTTTTGATTTATTAATTTATGGCTATGCATTTCCCTCTCATTAAAGCTTTTGCAGCATCCCATAAGTTTTGATATATTGTGTTGTTATTTTCATTAGTTTCAAGGTAGGTACAGAATTCTTTTGAGATTTTCTTCTTCACCCACTGTTTGTCTAAGAGTGTATTCTTTCACTTCCATACTTCATTTCCTAATCTGAGTCTGTGGCCCTTGAAGATTTACATTGTTCCATTGTGTTCAGAGGAATGATTTTGTACGATTCATACCCATTATCATATTCTTTATATTTTTGTCTATGTTTATAATTTCTTCTGAATGCTCCTCAAGTATTTTCTTAATATCCTTAATCTCTTCATTTACTTCATTAAATTGGTTCATGGTATATGTTTTTAGAGCTTTGATTAGTTGTTTGATATACCACTTCTCTTCCTGTTTTTTTAGTTTCTTCATTGAATTGGGCCATGTTTTCCTGATTATTGGTATGGTTTGTATTTTTTTGTTGACATCTGGTCATCATTTTTTCTCAATGGGTTGTTCAGTTGATTAGATTCTCTGTCTTGTATTGGATTTTTTTGTGTGTGTGTTTGTGTTAAGTCTTCTCTTTGACACTTTTATTTTCTTATTCTTTTTCTTTGTTGTTTTCTATGTTCCCTTGAAAGAAAATATTAGGGTCAGGGAAAGCAAAAGAGTTAAGAAAAGAAAATGTGTAATAGTCATATTGATAGTAAATGTTAGCAGAACAACCATATAATACCTAGGGGAGTGAATATTAAACTCGCATAAGCTGTCTAGAGTTATAACAGCAAAAAAATGGAGTAGCTACAATGACATGGTAAACTGAATATGGAGAAGAATATAGTATGAATTAAAAGGCCAGTGTGGTCAGGAGTGAGAGAAAGAGAAAAGAAAGGACAATAACATAAAGAGTGAATAAAAGATATGAAACAGAATAGAGGTGTTAGAAATAAAAAGTCAGAAAAATTGGGGGCTAAACAAAAAGAGGTGGAATGTAAGAGCAACAACAGAAGATGGAAGGTAGAAAGATGTAAAGGAAAGGTGATAGCATTGGTAGCCAGAATCAGTACACACAGAAAAGAGGAAATCAAGGATGCAGAAGGACAGCAAACAAGAAACACTGCCTGCAGTGCCTAATAGAAAAAAAGAAAGAAAATAAAGGAAAAAAAGAAAAACAAAAAAGGGGGGACTTCAGGGGATAAAAAGGAAGGAAAGACAAGAAAACAAACAAACAAAAAAGACCAGACAAGGTCTCAAGCACAGAGTCCTCTTTGCAATCGAATAAACTGCTTAGGAATCTATCCTTCCCCCATTCTCCCTTTCTAACTTCTGTCTCACCCAGGGCAGCAGGAAGACTATGTGAGGGCTCCCTCTGAGATTCAATTAGCCATGTGATAGCTCCCCTCTGAGATTCAAAAAGGACCTTGGTGAACCAATTCAAGACAGAAAATAACGACTTAGTTTCTTTGAGAGAGAGCACCCACACCTTTCCAGAATCCCTAAATATGCTTTTGGAAATCTACCAAGCACTTCCTACTGTCCCCCTCCCTTAGGTGTGCTGCACAGGGCTAATTAATTGCCTGATTCTGCCTTCTCCCAGACTAGTTTCCTTATTCCAGGGTGTTTAGGTAAATCAACATCTTTCAGCAGATTCAATTCCCCTTTCTTCCTAGACTCTCCCCAAGCCAGATGGTATGCTCCTCCAAGCTCAAAAACAGGGGGAACTGGACAATTGAACCTGCACTCCTTGGGCCCCTCTGCACCCCTCACCAGAAACCTCCCACTCTCATAGATTGTCTGAGACCAGAGGGCTAGGGGGATGCCTGGGTTCAGGGAGTGATGGGTTTGGGGAATATGGGCTTGGGGAAATGTGGGCTTGGGGAATGTGGGTTTGGGGATCGTGGGTTATGGGGAATTTGTGGCTCAGGGAATGTGATGTTCAGGAAACAAGGGTTCAGGGATGGTGTGTTTGTGAAACAAGGACCTCAGGAATGCTGCTGTGTGACCAATGGTGTTCAGGGAATGCTGCAGCTATCAGCCCTAGGGGAAGGGTTTAGCCTTCCCACACCTCTGGCTCTAGTGTCGGAAACTCACAGTTTTACCTTGAGCAGGCACTCCTTTTGTTGCACTCTCTCCAGGTTGATGTCCAGAAACCTTCAGCTTTGTGGGTTCCCCAAACTGCTCACTTGGGCAGGATTCTGAACCCACTCAGACAGTTTTTTGCATAAGAGATGATGAGGGTGCACTCAGATGCCATATTGCCCTGTCCCCTTATAACCTCTTCTTGATTCTTAATAAACACTTTTATTGCCTCTTTTAAAAATATGGTGTGCAAGTTATGCTAGAAAAATGAATTCTATTTTTTGAGATGTCTTCTCATTAAAGGGTCAAAATGATATATATGTTTTTAAATTATTTATGATAGAATGATAGAGAACTACAGAAAATATCATAGGGAAACACCCTTAGTTCAGGCACATACAAAATCATTTCATGAAGTACTATATTAGGGTGTGTGTTTATTGTATGTGAGTTGCATGTGTTGTGTGTGTATATGTGTATGTGTGTTGTCTGCATGTGTGTGAGCACAAAGATACATTACATTTCACAATGTAATTAAAGAATTTCTTACTCTGGGAAAGGGACAATAATTTTTGGAAACTACTTTACTAAAGGCAAGGGAAGATTTAAAAGAAGGCTGGCCCCTGCTAATGGGACAGTTCCTTGAATGTGGAGACAACAGAGGAGCAAGATTGGAGAGAGAACAGGCAGGGAGCCTGGGAGCCAAGGCCCCTCCAGTCTCAAGGGCCACAGAAGGGATTCATCTCATGCCTTAATCTACGACCTCACATCCTGATCTACCTGTTATTCCTGTGTCTGACCCATATTTAACTGATGACATCGGTTTTTATATTGTCCCATAGCTGATGCCACAGATCCCTTTTTCAGTTTTATTTGGTGGCATTTTCTTCTTTATCATTCTTGGGCTTTGGGTTTTTATTTTTATTTTTATTTTTTGTTTGTTTGTTTTTGTCTTCATTTACTTTTTAATGTTACAGTCAAGAAATATGAGGTCCCCATATACCCCCTACCCCCTTACCCCACTCCTCTCCCCATAACAACAACCTCTTCAATCATCATGAGACATTCATTGCGTTTGGTGACTACATCTCTGAGCACTGCTGCACCTCATGGTCAGTGGTACACATAATAGCCCACACTCTCCCACAATTCACCCAATGGGCCATGAGTGGGCATACAATGTCTGGTAACTGTCCCTGGAGCACCACCCAGGACAACTCCAAGTCTGAAAAATGTCTCCACATCACATCTCTTCCACCCACTCCCTACGCCCAGCAGTCACCATGGGTACTTTCTCCACACCAATGCCACATTTTCTTCAATTGCTAATCACACTAGTTCATGAATAGAATATCAGTAAGTCCACTCTAATCCATACTCTACTCCTCCATCCTGTGGACCTTAGAATGGTTGTGTCCACACAACATCTATATCAAGAGGGGGCTTAGATTCCACATGGATGCTGGATGCAATTCTCCTGCTTTCAGTGTAGGGCACTCTTGGCTCCCTGGTGTGGTGGTTGACCTTTTCACCTCCATGTTAGATGAGTGGGGTAAGTCCAATAAACCAGAGTTTAGGAGTTGCTAGTCTGTTGAGGCACAGGACCTGGCTATCACATGGTCAGTCCAGAGATTAAGGTCCCCTGGGTATACATTAACCCCAGCATCAACTACAGTTTGGGTAAAAGTAACAGGAGAGACTTGTGGACAAAGATCACATCTAAGTCTAGCTCCATCACACAGAAACACAAACTCCAAAGTAGGGCCAACTGACATGGCACTGAATTCCCTCTGACATGACCATAGACCCTTTGGGTCTCTGTAGCCCTCAGAAGACCCAATACCCGGGTTGTATCTACTTTATCTGTCTCTGGGACTCTGCTCAGGTGTGCATAAGGTCAACCCCTCTAAAAACCTCCTGACTCTTTTTGGAGACTCATAGCCATATAAACTCATTTGTCCTTTCCTTTTCCCCCTTTTATTCAGGTCAAAAGCATTTTTAACTCCTGGTATTATGTGTAGATTGAGATATTCTGCTGGTCTGAGTTGACCTTTTTATTGAAGGTCATTTACTAGTTACATCATCAGCTGGTACTTGGTAGTAATCCTTCGGCACCAGGGAGGCTCATTCTTGGGAGTCATGTCCCACGCTGGGGGGAAGGCAACACATTTACATGCTGAGTTTGGCTTCAATCGAAACTGGCCACATTTGAGCAACATGGAGGCTCTCAGGAGGTAACTCTTAGGCACCCTGCAGCTCTAGGCCTTGTTCTTATTTCAGGTGCACAGGCTCACAAGCATAGTCATTAATATCAAAGGTTCATTGTTGGACCTTCCTTCTCTTTTGGTCTTTGTCATTGCACTTGGGGGGTTGTTGCTGTTCCTTTAGGGACTGTGATAGAGCTCCCTGGTTAGGAACTCACCACTACCTCAGTTGTTGTTTTTAATTGTATCCATTATGAAAATACCCAAACATTTTTTAATACTCTGGATATATGCCCTGTAGAACTCCCTGTCAATCGTGTCTCCTGTCAATAACATCCCATACCAGTATTCCTCCCCTGCCATTGTTGAAACTCTCTGTGGTCCAAAACTTCTTCAAAAGTGCAGCCTAGTATGTTGCCAGTTTCCATTAATAGTAAAATGGAATATAGTGATGGGTTTAAAGGTTAGGTACAGAATACATATTAATTTAGAAAAATTAAGGTAAAAATAAATTGGGGTATCAAAAAATTTAAAAATGCAAAATCTTTGGTTTTGATATTTTACCTTCCATCACTGGAATAAGTGTTGCCTGGTATGCAAATTGGCAAGGCAACTACTTCTGTCTTTTCCTCAGTGTCTACATCCTATCTTTTTCTTTTTTATTCTAATGATTAAGCTTATCTTCACAAAAGTTTTAAATCACAGTAATTCATATATACAATATACAGTACTCCCACATATCCAACATAAAACCCTTTCCCCTTCCACAGCAATAATCTTTTTACATATTCATACTATACTTACTGAAACTGATGTACAGATATTGAGACAATAGCTTTCAAACAAGGTAACATTTGGGTTTATATTGTGGTTTATATTTTAGACTATAAAATTTTCTAAATTTTTAGTTATCTCATGTTTTACATTATTATTTACATTTTAGCCTCTCAGCCCCTATATATTTTTGGTGTAATTTAACATGTCTTAAATCCATCCTTGCATAATCTTGTGGAACACTTCTATTGCCCACACAGTTACACTGATTCCATCTATTCAATACCTCTTTCTCCCTCCCCTTAGGGCCCACAGTGACAGTCAATCTTCATTGCTTGAAGGGCCATGTTCAGAGATACTTGCAACAATGTTGAGGGCTTGACATGCTCAACTGCTTAATGCATTGGGAGCCACCATTTCTCTTGAGAGATACAATTCCCACTATTTGAGAACATCAGTCCTCCCCAGGATGTGGGTATACCTTCACTCTAATTATATGGATCTTTATCCAATGATACAACCCTCAAAGGCAAAATAAGCATTCACATACTCCCTAGGAGCCTGTCCTGCATCAGATTATCCCCTTTAAGCATCTTAAATAGGTAACCTTCCTTATTATATTTTTGAAAAAGTTTTCTCAGCATTATACTCTCAACCAAATACCTGATAATCTCTTATGTTCATATGTTGCCCCACTCTCCCCCCAATTTCCTGGGCAATACTACCCATCCTCCCATCCTTAGCATCCCTCAAGCCTGCAAAGCCCCACTCAAAGATAACCCTATTCCCCCATTTTATCCCTTCCTTATACAGATATTTACCTCCAGCTTATCATAGATTTCACCCATGTAGGTGTCAGCTTACATCCTTCCTCTACCCTCCATTTTCCTTTAAGCCTATCATCCAGTCTCTAGCTCTCTGAGGCAGCTTGGTTTACTTATTTCATATCATTGAGATCATGTAGTATTTGTCCTTCCATGCCTGGGTTGCTTCACTCAACATAAGGGTCTCAAGATTCATCCATGTTATCACATGTGCTTGTAGTGTATTCATTCTTAAAGATGAGTAGTATTCCATTGTATGTATATACCAAATTTTAATTATCCATTCATCTGTTGATGGGCATTTGTGTTGATTCCAACTTTTGGCAATAGTGAACAATGCTGCTATGAACATCGGTGTTCATATATCGGTTTGTGTCCTTGTTTTCAGTTCTGCTGGATATATACATGCGACGGTTTGCTCGGTCGGTAGAGGTGGGGTCTGGCTGTGGACAAGGGGTCGGTCCAGCTCTGGATGAGGGGTCGGTCCCGCTTGGGATGAAGGGTCGGTCCCACTTGGGACGAGGGGTCGGTCCGGCAGCAGACGAGGGATCGGTCTCACAAGGGGTTGCGCGGTTCGGCTGACGGGGTCGCCCGGCGAAGCCAGTGACGAAGGGGTCGCCCGGAGAAGCAGGCGACGAAGGGGTCGCCCGGAGAAGCAGGCGATGAACTGGGGACAAGGGAGGCCAGGCCCTTGTCGGGGGCTCTCAGGACTGGAGGGCGCACGGCAGAAGAACTACCGCGGAGACAAGGTAAACACGCAAGTCCACTTTATTGAGGGAGAGGCAACAGTTTTATAGGGGCTAGGGAAGGCTGATTGGTCGAAGCCACGCCCTGTTCTGATTGGTTGCCGGCGAAAGGTCAGTGGGCGGTACTGGATGGGGGAGGGGTGGTGGTTAGGGATTGGCTGTCCCTGTTGCTGGGGGAAGGGGCAGGGTTTAGGGATTGGTGGCTGCTGTTGCTGGGGTGGAGGGCAGACTTGAGTTTCCCGCCCACGCCTGGCTATTGCTGCTGTCAGGGGGAGGGAAAAGGGCAGACTGGATTTTTCCGCCCACGCCTGGCTCTTGCTGCTGTCGGGGGAGGGGAAAAGGGCAGACTGGAATTTTCCGCCCTGCGCCTGCGCAGGGAGAAAGAAGAAGAAGGGTGCCGCCCCACAGGCATCGGGTGGCGCCATCCGGGAGGAGGGGCGGCCGCGGAAGCATGGCTGCTGAGAAGGGGAGACCCGAGGGCACTCTGCGCCCATGCCGAGCTTCCTTCAGGGGTGGCGGTGAGTCCGACCAGCCACCCTATTATGGGGGCAGCGGCTTGGCCTACCACGGCCGCTCCCCTGCCAGGCCAGCAAACCATGCTTCAGCCCGAGGGGTGACCGCATATAGGCAGGAGTGGAATTGCTGGGTCAGACAGCAAATCTATAGGTAGTTTTTTGAGAAACCGCCAAACTGTCCTCCAGAATGGCTGGATCCTTCTGCATTCCCATCAGCAGTGGATGAGTGTTCCCATTCTTCCACATCCTCTCCAGCATTTGTAGTGTTCTGTTTTTTTCATAGCTGCCAATCTTATGGGAGTGAGATGGTATCTCATTGTAGTTTTGATTTGCATTTCCCTGATAGCTAAAGATTTGGAACATTTTTTCATGTGCTTTTTAGCCATTTGTATTTCTTCTTTGGAGAAGTGTCTGTTTATATCTTTTTCCCATTTTTTAAATGGGTTGTCTTTTTATTTTCGAGATATAGGGGTTCTTTATATATGCAGGATATAAGTCTCCTATCAGATATATGGTTACCAAATATTTTCTCCCATTGTGTAGGTTCTCTTCACTTTCCTGACAAACTCCTTTGAGGTGCAGCAGGCTTTAATTTTGAGGAAGTCCCATTTATCTTTTGCTACTAGTGCTTTTGGTGTGAAGTTCATGAAGCCATTCCCTATTACAAGGTCCTGTAGATGCTTCCCTATACTGCTTTCCAAAGTCTTTATGGTATTAGGTCTTATATTTAGGTCTTTGGTCTATATTGAGTTGATTTTTGTATAAGGTGTGAGATGGTAACCCTCTTTCATTCTTTTACATATGGATATCCAGTTCTCCAGGCACCATTTGTTGAATAGGCTTTTCTCTCCCAGTTGAGAGGGTTTGGTGGCTTTATCAAATGTTATATGACTATATATATGAGAATCCATATCAGAACTCTCAATTCGGTTCTATTGGTCTGTGTGTCTCTCCTTGTGCCAATACCATGCTGTTTTCACTACTGTAGCTTTGTAGTATGTTTTGAAGTCAGGTAGTGTGATTCCTCCAATTTCATTTTTCTTTTTCAATATGTCTTTGGCTATTCAAGGCTTCTTTCCGTTCCAAATAAATTTCATAGCTGGTTTTTCTAGTTCCTTAAAGAATGCTGTGTTGATTTTTATTGAGATTGCATTGAATGTGTCGATCAGTTTTGGTGGGATAGACATCTTAATAATATTTAATCTTCCTATCCATGAACAGGGAATGTTCTTCCATTTATTTAGGTCTTCTTTGATTTCCATGAACAGTCTTGTGTAGTTCTCTATGTATACGTTTTTAACATCTTTAGTTAAATTTATTCCTAGGTATTTGATTTTTTGATTGACTATTGTAAATGGTATTTTTTTCTTGATTGCCTCCTGAGTTTGCTCATTATAGATGTACAGAAATGCTACTGATTTTTGTGCATTGATCTTAAAACCTGTGACTTTAGTAAACTAATTTATGAGTTCTAGAAGCTTTGTTGTAGACTTCTCAGGGTTTTCTATATATAGGATCATGTCATCTGCAAATAATGAAATTTTGACTTCTTCCTTTCCAATTTGAATGCCTTTTATATCTGGTTCTTGCCTCAGTGCTTGAGCAAGTACTTCTAAGGCAATGTTAAATAGAAGAGGTGATAGTGGGCATTCTTGTCTTGTTCCTGATCTTAGAGGGAAAGATTTTAGGATTTCACCATTGTAAACAATGTTGGCTGTGGGTTTTTCATATATACTCTTTATCATCTTCAGAAAATTTCCTTGTATTCCAATCTTTTGTAGTGTTTTTATCAAGAAAGTGTGCTGTATTTTGTCAAATGCTTTTTCTGCATCTGTAGATATAATCATGTGATTTTTTTCCCTCAATCTGTTTATATGGTGTATTTCATTGTTTTATTTTCTTATGTTGAAACCATCCTTGCATACCCAGAATGACTCCCACTTGGTCATGGTGTATGATTCATTTAATGTATTGTTGGATACGGTTAGCAAGTATTTATTGAGGAATTTTGAGTCTAGGTTCATTAGAGAAATTGGTCTGTAATTTTCTTTTCTTGTGGTGTCTTTGTTTGGCTTTGGTACTAGGGTAATGTTGGCATCATAGAATGAGTTTGGTAATGTTCCTTCTGTTTTGATTTTTTGGAAGAGTTTCAGCAAGACTGGCATTAGTTTTTTCAAGAATGTTTTGTAGAATTCACCTGTGAAGTCATCTGGCCTGTGCCTCTTCTTAGTTGGGAGGTTTTTAATGACTGATGTTATCTCTTTATTTGTGATTGGTTTGTTGAGATCATAAATTTTTTCTTTAGTCAATATAGGCTGCTTATGTGTTTCTAGGAATTTGTCCATTTCCTCTGAATTGTCATTTTTGTTGAAACATAGGTTTTCCAAGTATCCTCTTATGATAATCTTTATTTCTGTGCAGTCAGTGGTGATATCTCCTTTCTCATTTCTTGTTTTGTGTATTTGCCTCTTCTCTCTTTTTTCCATTGTTAGTCTAGCGAAGGGTTTGTCAATTTTATTGATCTTCTCAAAGAACCAGCTCTTGGTCTTGTTTATCTTTTCAAGTGCTTTCTTTTTTTTCTATTTCATTTAGTTCTGCTCTTATCTTTGTTATTTCTTTCTTTCTTCTTTCTGTGGGATTACTTTGTTGTTTTTTTACTAATTCCTCCAAATGTGCAGTTAGTTCTTCAATTTTTGCTCTTTCTTCTTTCTTGATATACGAATTTATGGTTATAAATTTCCCTCTCAGTACTGCTTTTGCTGCATCCCATAAGTTTTGGTATGTTGTGTTATCATTTTCATTAATTTCAAGGTAGTTACTAATTTCTTTTGAGATTTCCTCTTAGACCCACTCTTTTTCTAAGAGTGTGCCAGTTACTTTCCATATCTTGGTGTGAAATCTGGGTCTCTGGCCCTTGCAGATTTCCAGCTTCACTCCACTGTGGTCAGAGATATTATTTTGTATGATTTTGATCTTTCTGAGTTCATTGAGACTTTCTTTGTTGCCCAGCATATGGTCTATCTTGGAAAATGATTTATGTGCACTTGAGAAAAAATGTACATCTTGTTATATTCGGGTGTAATGATCTGTATATGTCTATTAGGTCCAGATCCTCTAATATACTGTTAAAAGTTTTTGTTTCTTTAGTGATTCTCTTTTGAGATGTTCAGTTCATAGTTCATAGTGGTGTATTAAAGTCTCCCACTATAATTGTAGAGGCATCTATTCTTTCACTTATTTTTCCAGTGTTTGCCCCTTGTATTTGGAGGCGCCCTTGTTAAGAGCATAATTATTTATAATTGTTCATTATTCTTGAAAGTTTATCCCTTTCACTAATATATAGTATCCTTCTTTGTCTCTCACAATTGTTTTGCATTTAAAGTCTATTTTGTCTGATATTAATATAGCTACTCCTGCCTTTTTTTGGTTATTGTTTGCTTGTAAGATTGTTTTCCAGCCATTCACTTTCAACCTTCATGAATCCCTGAATCTAATATGTGTTACTTATATACAGCATATAGATGGGTCATATTTCCTTATCCAGTCTTCCAGTTTGAGTATTTTGACAAGTGAGTTTAATCCATTGACATTCAGTGTTATTACTTTCAAGGAATTATTTATGTTAGCCATATTTTGATTGGACTTGTGTTTGTCATATTTTGTTTCTTTTTTTCCCTTCTCTTTTTGTCTTTTTTGTTGCTCTTACTCTCTCCTCCAATTCTGCCTCTCCTCTTTTATTCTTTCTTCCTGCAGAACTCCCTTTAATATTTCTTGAAGGGCAGGGTTCTTGTTGGCATACCCTTTCAATTTCTGTTTATCTGTGAATATTTTGAACTCTCCATCATTTTTGAATGCTATTTTAGCTGGGTAGAGTATTCTTGGTTGGAAATTTTTTTCTTTTAGTACCTTGACTATATCATACCACTGCCTTCTTACCTCCATGGTTTCAGATGAGAAATCAGCACTTAATCTTATGGAGCCTCCCTTGTGTATGATGGTCCTCTTTTCTCTTGTTGCTTTTAGAATTTTCTCTTTGCCTTGAGCATTGGATAATTTGACAATTATATGTCTTGGGTTGGGCCTGTTGATATCTATGGTTTTTGGGATGTGATGTACATCCATCTCTCTCAGTAGATTTTGGAAGTTTTCAATCATTATTTCCTACAACACCCCTTCTGACCCCTTTCCCTTCTCTTCTCCCTCTGGGATGCCTATAATACGTATGTTTGTGCATTTTGCATTGTCATTCAGGTCCCTAAGTACCAGCTGGATTTTTTCTATCTTTTTATCGATCAGTTCTACTATCTGTTTGATTTCAGATGTGCTGTCTTCCATGTCGCTAATTCTCTCCTCTGCCTCTTCTAATCTGCTGCTATTTGCTGAGAATGTATTTTTTATTTCTTGAACTCTGTTGTTCATCACCATCATATCTGTTATCCTTTTGTGTATGTCTGCAATTTCCTTTCCAAGTGTTCTCTTCATATTGCTAATGTCTTCCTTTACTTCATTAAGCTGGTCTCTAATATATGTTTTGAGATCTTTAATTACTTGTCCGATGTTCTGCTCCTTTTCCTGGTTTTTAGTTTGTTCATTTGTTTGGGCCACGTTTTCCTGATTATTGGTTTGTTTTATAGTTTTTTGTTGCTGTCTGGTCATCATTTTATCTTGACACGTTTAATCAGTTCCTTAGCTTCTTTGTCTAGTCTTGGGGATTAATTAGTTGTAGTTCTTGTGTAAGTGTTATGTCTTCTCTCTGTTACTTTGTTCTTCTTACTCTATTTTCTAGTTGCTGGCTAAGTTCACTTTGAAGGAAAATATTAGGGCCGGGGAAAACAACATGAGTAAGAAAAGAAAATATATAAAGTAGTATTGGTAATAAATGTTAACAGAGCAACAATGTGAGATCTAGGAGAATGGATACTAGACTCATGTAAGTTGTGTAGAGTTATAGCAGTAAGTAGAGTACCTATAATGGGATACTCAACTGAATATGGGGAGGAATATAGTATGAGCTAAAAGACCAGTGTTTTCATGAGAGAGGGCAAGAGGAAAGAAAGACAATAATATCAAGAGTATATAAAAAACTGAAAACAGAACAAAGGTATTAGAAATAAAAATTTAGACAATTTGGGGGCCAAAAAAAAGAGAGGTGGAATGTAAGAGAAACAGTAGATGATGGAGGATAGAAAGATGTAGGGGGAAGGGGATAGTGTAGGTGGCCAAAATCAATAAACACATAAAAGAGGAAATGGAGGATGAGGAAACACAGCAAATGTGAAGCATTCCCTGCCCCACCTATTATATAAAGAAAATAAAATAAAAAAGAAGAAAAAGAGAGAAAAGAAAAAAAGAGAAGAGAAAGGGGGGGCAAAGTGAAAGGGGGGAAACAAGCAAGAAAAAGAAAAAGAGGAAAAAAACTAAATAAATGAAAAAGGACCTTGGGGGATAAAACAGGAGAAAAGACCAGGAGACAATGCAATATTAGCAACCACGACAAAAACAAACAAACAAACAAGAACCAATGTTTCAAGCTAGGAATCCTCTTTCCAGTTAAATAATATGCTTAGGGATCTGACCTTCCTCCTTTCTCCCTTCCTCACTTCTCTCTCTCCCAGGGCAGCAGGAAAGCTTCCTGAAAGGTCTGGTAGGAGATTCAAGTAGATCCTTGTTGAACCAAGTCAACACAGAAGACTATGACTCTTTATTTCCAGGGTGAGAGCACCTACACGTCACCAGAAACCCCAAATATGCTATTGGAAGCTTGGATAGCACCTCCTACAGTCCTTCCCCCTTAGGTTTGCTAGGGGAGGTCTAATTGATTTTCTGACTCCACCTTCTTCCAGACCAAGTTTCCTATCCCAGGACATTTAGGTGAATTGGGCTTTTTCAGCAGATTCGCCTCTCCTTTCTTCCCAGACTCTCCCCAAGTCAGCTGGTACACTCCTCCAAGCTCAAGGAGAGAGGAAAACAAAAACAAAAACAAAACAATAACAACACAAAACGCAGAGGCCTAGGGTAATCAAGGACCTCAGATGGACTTCAGGGCATGGTGTTGGGGATGGGAAGTCTGTGAAATTGCAGATTCAAGGTGTGTGAGTCTCTGGAGCATTGGCCACCAGGGTTTAGGAGACATAGACCTGGGAACCACGCATCTGGTTAATATGGGGCCTGGGAACACCGTGGCACAACAAAGTCTTCAGGGATTGCTGTTTCTGGGCCACCAGCCCTAGGGGGAGGGGTCCTGCCCACAACTTCTGACCTCCATGTCAGAAACCCAAAATTCCACCTCTCGCAAGAATCTCCTCCATCACTGTCTCACCAAATCAACTCCAGACACCTCCTGCCCTGCAAGCCCCCAAAACAGCCTGCTCAGGGCTTGGGGACACCCCAGCTCAACAAAGCCTTCAGGAATTGCTGCAGCCGGGCCACCAGCCCCAGGGGGAAGGGTCCCAACCACAACCTCCGACCTCTGTGCAAGAGACCCAAAATTCTACCTCTTGCAAGAATCTCCTCTGTCACCATTCCACCAAATTGACGTCCAGACACCTCCCGCCCTGCAAACATCTGAAACAGCCCAGTCCAGCAGGATTCTGACCCTACTCCACAACTCACTTTTATGTGTTGATCTTTTATCCTGTAAACTTGCTGAACTCTTTTACTAGAACTAACGCTTTTTCAGTGAATCCCTTAAGATTTTCTAGATACAAGATCATGTCATCTGTAAATACTCATGGTCTTCTATTATAATCTGAAGGCACATTTATTTGTTTTACCCCTTAATATCCCTGGCTAGAACATCCAGAACAATGTTGGATAGAATTGATGAGAAAGGGCATTCTTGCCTTGTTCCTGATTATAGGAGGAAAGCTTTCAGTTTTTCACCATTAAGTTTTGCATTAGTTGTGAGGTTTTCATAAATGCCTCTTATCTAGCTAGAGAAGTCCAATTCTATTACTAGTTTGTTGAATGTTTTTGTTATGAAATGGCGTTGGATCTTTTCAGAAACTTTTTCTGTATCTATTAAGATGTTATGTGTATTTTTTTCCTGTTAATGTATTATATGGTGTATCCTATTAATTGATATTTAGATGTTATAGCAACATTGCACTCCTTGATAATTATCATTTGGTTGTGCTGCATCATTCTTTTTACATGTTGCTGTATTTGTTTTGCTAGAATTATGAGGAGAATTTTTAATTGTATATTCAGAAGCAATATTGGTCTATAGATTTCTTTTATTGTTATTTTTTAGTCTGTTTTTTTATCAGGGTAATATTGGCCTCATAAAAGGAGTTGAGAATTGTTTCTTCTCTTCTTTTCTTTGGAATAATATGTAAAGAAATACTATGATTACTTTCTTTGACAGAAACCATCTGGGCTTTGGCTTTTGTGAATACATTTTTATTATTAATTCAAGATCTTTATCTGTAATTAGTATATTCAGATTTCTGTTTCTTCTTGAATTGGTTTTGTAGTTTGTTTCTTCTAGGATTCTGTCCATTTCATCTAATTTAACTAATTTGTAGGCTTACAGTCAATGATAACATTCCATAATAATCTTTGATTTATTTCTTTAAAATCAGTAGTACTATGCCTTCTTTCATTTCTGATTTTGTCTTCTTTCTTTCATTTTTGTTCGGATTAGGTAAAGGTTGGTCAAGCTTATTGATCTTTACAAAGCACCATCTTTTAGTTTCTTGGATATTCTCTATTGATTTTATATTGTCTTGCTCATTAAATTAAACTCTTACTATTTCCTTTATTTGTTTGCTCTAGTTTTAGTTTGACCCTGTCTTTCTAATTCATAAGATGAAAAGTTAGGTTTTTTATTTGATGTTTTTCTTCTGTTTTCTTATAGTTTTTATATCTATTAATTTCCCTATATCCTTTACTGTGGCAGTATTCCATAAATTTTGGTATGTTGCACTTTGATTTCCATTCATCTCAAAGTATTTTCTCTCTTCCCATATGATTCTTAGTTCACCCACAATCTTTTAAGAGAACATTGTTTAATATCTACATATTTGTGAATTTCCCAAATGTCTTTCTGTTATCAATTTCTAGTTTCATTCCACTGTCATTGTTGAAAATGCTTAGTATGATTAAAATCTATTTAAATTTATGGAAGTTTGATGAATGCCCTACAACATGTTCTATTGGGGAAAATGTTCCTTATACCCTCAAAAAAATTGTGTATTCTGATCTTGTTTAATAGAGCTTTGTATAGATGACTTTTAGGTCTAGCTATTTTCCACTGTTACTCAAGTCTTCTATTTACTGTTAATTTTTTCCCCATTTTTGCTATATCTGCTATTGAAAGTGAAGTATTGATGTTTACAATAATTGTTGAATTACTTTTTCCCACTTTAATTCTGTCAGTTTTTGCTTTACATAATTGTTCTATTGTCAGGTGCATACCTGCTTATAATTTTTATGTTTTCTTCTCTAAAAAATGTTTCTCTTTATAATCTAATAATGTATTTTGGGGGTCCAAAGTCATTTTTGTCTGATTTTGAAAATACTCCAGCATAATTATTATTATTGTTGGCATGAAGTATCTCTTTCTATCCTTTTACATTCAATTTATTTTAATATTTGAATCAAAAGTGTTTTTCCTGGAGATACCAAATAACTTGAGTCTGTTTATCTAGTCTGATAATACTGCCTCTCAATAAGGTAGTTTGATTTATGTACATTTAATCTTATTTAATAAAGTTGGAATTTCATATACTACTTCTTGCTTTCTTTTTGAATCATGCCTTTTTGTTGTTGTTCCTCTATTTCTCCTGTAGGGCTTGCTTCATTAGGGGAATGTTTCTAGTGTAATACATTATTTTCTTTAAAGATACTTTCACTATATATATATATATATATATATATATATATATAATTTCACTATATATATATATATATAGTTTTGGTATGGTATCTTTGTTAACAATTGATGAAAGAATACTACAATCTTAAGTTAAATATAGTCCATAGTATGCATTACTTGTTTGTTTAATATCACTTAACTATATTTTTAAATAATATTGTTTGTGGTTGTTTTTGGCTTACCATATTCAACTCACCTTTCTCAGAATCTATTTGTATTTTCATTAAATGAATACAAATATGTGCTACTCTTATAGCTTTTTCCCTCTTTCTCTCTTTTTGTATGTTCATTGCTATTCACATTATATCTAAATAAGATATTAACAAAATACTTTGCTGCTTTTATCATTTTATATAATTTCACAAGCTTTTTAGGAGGTAAGAAAAGTGAGCAAGTATATATTTATAGCCTTTGTTATATCAACTATTTAATTTTTAATTATTTTATTAATTTTTTCAAGGGTTAGAGTTGTCATCAATTCCTATGACCTCAGAAGGCATGTGAGAATACAAACAAGTGAAGGTTCCTATTTAGGAAGAAGTATGTGCCCTAGATATGGGGAGCAACCTCAAGTTTAATACATAGGTAACCAATAGGGAAGCCCTCAAGAATTGGCATAGGAAATCAACTTGAAGTTCAGTAGTATCTGATTTATGAATTTCATTTATAGTTATCTCCAGACCTTAATAAGATTTATTTAACAAATATGTTATTGATGCTTTGATTAAAATAGATAAGGGTTGTCTTTGTATTTACAGAGTAAATTAGACTGGAGAATGATGTAGAAAGAGGGAGAGTAAGTTATGAACTGACCAGTGATGAATGACAAAAAGCAAGGAACAGTAATTCTGAAAGAAATGTAAAAAGCAGCAAGCAGCAAAAGAAAGGTTTTCTTCATAATTCTTCAAAAGTGACAGGGAGGTACTAGGCTTTCTACTGTCACTCAAAATCTGTACTCAGAATTTTACATAGATATTGATAGAAAGAGTGCCCCAGATGACTTGTCCAGATTATTGATCTTTAATGCTGGCACCAAGATCTCAATGACATTCCATGGATTTATACTCACACCCACACATTAAACCCATGGAAAATTTTCTGAAGTTTTTCCTTCAAAATCTATGCCACTTGTTGCTGCTTGTCACTATCTCTACCACAACCCCCTCAAACCAAGCCTTCACTTCTAACTGGACCAATAAAATATTCTTCTAACAGTTCTCTTTACTTCCCACTTTATTTTTTTCAACCTTCTATATATGCAACTCATATTTTAAGTGGTAGTTCAAATCACATCATTTACCTGCCCCAAACAGTTTCATTTCCTTTTAATCTAAGAAAGCAATTCAAGCTTCCTAACATGATTTTCTAAGCTCCGACCTGTCTACTTATCCAACATAAAGTCTTATTATTCCCTCTGATACTCTTCCCACTCTAATTATACAAAACTTCTTGCTGTTCCTCAAAGGCACTGAAGTAGTACATTTATGCTTGTTTTTCTCTCTGCTTTATTTTTTCTCAAATATCCCCATGGCTTGTCCCATCACATGGCTCAAGACTCTACTTAAAGTTATGTTATTGTAAAATATTTCCCATTATTCTCTTTACCTTTACCTTTTATTTTCTTTCAGCACAAATGATAGACTTTTTTACTTTTGTGGTAAATTTTTAGCTTTACTATAATTTCAAATAAACAAAAAAAATATTTGAACAAAATGTTCAAGAAATTCCTGTCTCTCCTTTACTCAGATCCACCAATTGTTTACATTTTGTCCCATTTGATTTTGCTTTACCCCCCCACCTCAAATTATCAATTATCAAATTGTCAAGACATCAAAATAAGGAATTTCCCATTGAGTTTATATTATTATGTAATTCACTGTCTACATTTAAATAAACCATAATATCCATTATGGTTTATTTTTTAGCCATACCAGGTCTAATTCAGCATGATGCATCTTATTAGTTATCATGTTTCTTAAGTCTATTTTAATCTTTCTCATCTTCTAACCTGTATAGTCTATGTGGATAGATGCTTTGTTCTTTTGTTCACCTTTAATCCCAGTCCTTGGAATAGGAAAAGCAGCATAGAACTAGGACTACAAGAATAAATAGCCGCACTTGATTTTGCAGCCAACTGGATGTGTAACCTCTGGCAAGTGATTTAAATTCTCTGTGCTTCAGTCTTCTCATATGCAAAATGTTGGTGATAGTAGTACATACCTCTTGGGTTGTTGTATGATTAAGTGAGTATATGTATGGGAAGTGCTAAGAATATTCCCTCTCATATGGTAAGCATTATGCATATCTTTGTAAAATAAATAAAACAGTGTCTAGTACATAACAGAAAGTAAATATACGCTGAGGAATTAAAGAGGTTTTATGGTATATGATATGTTAGTTGAGTTTGCACCAAAATCTCAGATGTTAACAAAATTTTAAAGGATGATGCTGATGATTATTATGGAGGAAGCAGAAACACCTCGTAGGGATTCAAGGATCCAGACTGATCGATGCTCTGACATTGTCAAATCATAGCTTCTACAGTCACTTGGGTAGCAACATAAAGATGATAATACAAGGGAGAAGAGGGAAAATAGATGGAAAATGATCTCATGAAATGTATTTGTGGAAATACATTTATTTCACCCATATTTAATTGGTCCAATCTCACAGTCATTTGCCACATCCAACAGTAAGAAAGAATGGCAAATTTGATCCACCTGTGATCCGAGAGTAACAAAAAATAATTTTAATGAGCAGCTACACAGACACAATCATCAGAACAATTTGAACAAAAAATAGAGAAATATGAAAACATGTTTATTAATCATATCTGAGATGATATGTATACAAGATTTCAAAATTACAACTGTTAAATAGCAGATTCCTGTAAGAAGCCATCGTTTATTTTCCCCATAGTGATAAAGAGGAGTGACTCAGACCTGGGTAATCAAGGAGATGGCAAAAACCCAGGCATCAAGTTGGGAATGGTAACATGAAAATATATTTTGGAAGTGGTAACTGATCCAATGTGAATTGAGTAATAGGATGAATAGAGGCACGCATTTAGGGAGGAGGGCATAAATATATAGAATGCATATATTTATTAAAATACAGAGATACATGTTTATTTACTAAAATATATATAATGAATAATAAAATTATAAATACATACATATATATATACTCTGTCCACAAATGACTTGGAGTCTTTAAATATAAACCAGTTTATAAGAGTTATCTCTTAAATTCATTCCAATTGTCCATCAGTGCTCTTTCCATCCCTGTCACGGTCACTGTGGATTCCACATTGCTAAATTAAATTGATGATTTTTAGACCTATTATCATAAGAAATCTCCAATTCATGTCTGCAATGGTCACTATATAAGAAACAAGAGTTAATCTATTCGATCACATATATTGTAGTCATCATTAACTAAATTATTATTCCCTAGAAATGCTAGGAAAAAACTTATCATCTCTGATTGGCTTTGTGATGCTTAATGGAATAATTGCCCCAGTGTGCAAATAATCTCCATGATTTTTCAATCATGTGTAGGTCATAACATTTCCTATAATCCAATCCCTGAAGCAAATGAAGTTATGGGCTTCTAGATTGTGGGTAGCGTTGAAGTACATAAAGGGCATATATTTGAGATTAGAACAAAAAGTGAGGAAATACATACTAGCATGTTATTATCTATTTTTATGAAAGTTCATTATTCTGAACTACTTCAAAATATGAAACAAAGATGATGCACACTATTGATTGTGTTTGGTCATACTCTTGTAAAAAATATAACTATGCAGGTAAAATGAGATAATTAAAAATTAATGTGGCAACCATACCTAAATTGATTCATTTGGTAGACTATAGGAAATATATGGGAAAAGACAATATGTTTATACTTGAAAAAACTTCTAATATGTTTTTCAAGTAAAGATAGGTATTCCCACTTTAAAGATTAAAACACTGAGGTGGAAATTGAAGCAGACATTGCTTGATATTCTTTTCAGAACACCAGTCCATTATATGATTAAAAATGATCCATTATCGTGTGCTCTCTCCAAATGCAACTTTACTCCTTCCCCCACACTGCCAAGGAACATAGCCAGGCTGTTAACAGTTAGAGCTCAGATTTATGTTCTGAATGGCCCTATTAACCAGGTTGAAGTTTTCACTCCATGAGGCTAATGACATTGGTGACATAGTTAGAGGACTTCATAACAGAAGAAATTGCCAGAGTTCCTGTTTGTAAAAAGATAATAATTGAAAAAAGGTTAGATAAAATTCTTTATATGTTGAATGCCCCCTACAGCCTAACTAATGGATTCCTGCACCCATTTATTTGTGCTAATTGAATTTTATTTTTCATTTTCTGCTCTCCTCTAAAGGACAATTTTTAAAGATGGGTCTCTTTTGTGTCCTTTATTTTACATGGTTAAAAACAAATGGACTTTCCTGGTAATATAAGGGAAAAGAATTGGAATATAAGTAATGTCACAAAAGTAGTATGTAATCAGTTTCACTTATCTTTAGATGGATAAGACCTACTTTGAAATTTTTTAGGAAGTCAAATTGGAAGAATTTCCCTTTCTGTACATTATTTCCTTAATATGTGTTCCTCTAATTCCATCATTTGTTTTTGGCAGAAATATTATATACTTTGGCATAAAAGTATGTCATAAAGTTTCTGCATATTTCATTCAATTTATAAGCCTTAAAATCCTTTTTATTTTTTAATTGAATTCTTTTTCATACTCATCTTTTCAAAACCTCCCTTCAATGACCAGTTTTTAATAGCTTATTGACTTCTACTTGTGAGAAAAATACACTTGAATCAAGTATGTGTCTTTCATGTCACTCAAAACATAAGTTGCTACTAATTAATACATTGAAGCCACGTGCCAACATTTAGCACAACAGCCACACATAGAGACTGTGTTGTAAATGTTTCTCTCACAAGCATATAGAAGAAAGATAATCTAATGACCAAGTTTGTTCACCAGGGAGTCAAAAGTGCCTACAACTGCAAGTAGGAGAATTGCATCCATCACCCACATGTAATCTAAGTGCCCTCTGGATATAGCGGTGGAGTGAACATAACCATCCCAGGGCCCACAGTATGGAGGAATAGAGTATGGATTAGAGTTAACTTACTGTTATTATACTATGGAACTATTGTGATTAGTAATGGAAGAAATTGTAGCACTGATGTGGAGAAAGTAGCTGCTGCGGGTAGGGAGAGGGAAGAAGAGATATGATATGGGGGCATTTTCAGGACTTGGACTTGTCCTGGGTGGTACTGCAGGGACAGATGCTGGACAATGTATTTCCTGCCATGGCCCACTGGGTGGACTGGGGGAGACTGTAAACTACAATATAAACCATTATCCATATGGTGCATCAGTGCCCTAAAATGTATTCACCAAATGCAATGAATGTCCCATGATGATGAAAGAGGTTGTTGATGTGGGAGGAGTGGGGTGAGGGGGGGTGAGAGGTATGTGGGGACCTCTTATATTTTTTGAATGTAATATTTAAAAATAAATATATATCCCTATCAGAAAAAAAAAAGAAAAAATATATGCCATTCCCATTTGAAGTTCTTCTCAAAATATGTGAAGACCTTTTAAGGTCTATCTAATCAAATTATACTTCTTATTCTTAAAGACGGTTTACTCTTTAAAATTCTACTCAGATGTCTCCATTCCTGTACCTATCACAAACTGTTGAAGCTGTCAAACCATGCCAGCAGTTTTGCATCTCTATTTTCTTACTTGACATTTTCTTCTATGAAATTTTCATCATAATTCTTATACATACCTCAACTGCAGATTGCATTTCCCAGTTTAGAGTGTTCTCAGCTTCAGAATCCATGTATTCTAATAATAGCTACATCTATAATTTTGTTCTTCTAAACAATTATACCTCCTGTATAGCTGCCATCTTTATGGATTGGATTAAATAAAATGACCAAATGAAATAATTTCTGTTTAACAATTGCTTCTACAGTAGTCATTATGTGCTGGGTATTTATTGCACACATTATCTGATTTAATCCTAACAACAACCCATTAAATGTGTCAGGAAATCGAGGCATAGAGAGATTAAATAATGTGTCCAATCACAGATAAATACTGTTTCAAACTAGTCTGTCCTCAGTCTTTCCGGACTTATCCCCTATTTTACCTATATGCTATTTCTCAGCCTGTTAGGTAGTGACTCCCAACACAGATGAACTACCATTATTATTAGATTCCATATTAAATTAATATTGCAGTTTTTGTTTCTCAAATATTCTTGATGGACTGTGATTTCAAGTTAACAGTCCCTTTCTTCTAAATGTTCTCCAATGTGTCAACATCACTGAAAATGTAGCACCCATGACTAGAAGAATTACTCAAAATGATGTCTTATGAATGCAGAAAGTCGTAGAATTCATTTTGTATCCCAGTCCTAGAAATTATATTTCTTTTTTTTTTAGCATGCCTCTTTTAATGGCATATATAATGCAGGATGTATATTATATTTATATATAGTAGTATAGATATGAATAATAAAAATGTATATACTAGATAACCAATCTTAATAGTATAGCAATATAGATAAATTAACAAGCCTCAGCCATATTTCTATTTCTTATAGGAATTTCTTAATTTTGAGTTTAGGGTCAACAAAATTACTAAGTCTTTTTCTCACATCTGAAGCTACTCATATGGTTTCCAAATCCTAAGCATGCTGATGGTGAATAAATGACTTTACAACTGCATGCAGCCACAGACACCATAGAAACTGTGGACACATTTAATATGTAGAACTCCTCTTACAAAGAAAGGGGCAAGTTAAAAGAAGGCATGTCTTTCATTTATGAGTGATATGAGATCAGGCTTCAAATTCAATTGAATAGGTGAAATTATAGACACCTGAGGTTATTGTATTTCTTTTTCAATTTAATACAAATTAATACAATTAAAATCTACAGGGAAAAGAATTGCTTTCTCTATCCAACTTAACCAGTCAATTGCAATGATCAATATTTCAATTATAAAGGGGCAAAAGACTATTTAATAAGTGGCTTCATGGACCATGTTCTTTGGAGAGGATGTGGAGGAATGGGAACACTTATCCACTACTGGTGGGAATGCAGAAGGATACAGCCATTCTGGAGGACGGTTTGGCAGTTTCTCAAAAAACTAGCTGTAGATTTGCCATATGACCCAGCAATTCTACTGCTGGGTATATACCCAAAAGAACCGAAAACAAGGACACAAATCGATATATGCACACCAATGTTCATAGTGGCATTAATCCTATTGCCTAAAGTTGGAATCAACCCAAGTCCCCATCAGCAGATGAATGGATAAACAAAATGTACTATATACATACAATAGAATACTACTCAGCTATAAGAAGGAATACAGTACAAACACATGGGATAACATGGATGAATCTTGAGGACCTTATGTTGAGTGAAGCAAGCCAGGCATTAAAGGATAAATTCTGCATGACCTCTCTGATATGAAATAAGCAAACCAAGCTGTCTCAGAGAGCTAGTGACTGGATGATAGGCTTAAAGGAAATTGGGGTGGAGGGGAAGGTTGTGAGCTGATGCCTACATGGGTGAAAAGTATGATAAAGTGGAGGTAAGTATTTGTACAGGGAAGGGATGAGATGGGGCATAGGAATACTATTGGGTTGGGCTTTGCAGGCTTGAGGGGGGCTAGGGTTGGAAGGATGGGTCAGATGGCCCAGGAAATTGGGGGGAGGGTTGAGGGAACAGATGACCATGGGAGATTGTTGGGTATGTGGTTGAAACTATAATGTTGAGAAAACTCTTTATAAAATATAATAAGGAAGGGTTACCTGCTTAGGTGCTTACTGGGGGGCATCTGGCAGGGGCATTCTTCTAGGGAGTGTGTGAATGCTCCTCTTGTCATAGTGTGTTATATCATTGGGTGGAGACCCATACAATGAGTGGGAAAGTGTACTCCCATCCTGGGGAGGTCTGATGTTCTCAAAAAAAGGGAATTGTGCCTCTGGAGAGAACTGATTCCTCCCAATGGGGGAGGACAGTCTAGTGTGTCAAGCCCTCAGCATTGTTGCAAGTATCTGCGAATCTGGTCTTTAAAACCGTGAAGCTTAGTTGTCACTGTGGGCCCAGAGTGGAGGGGAAGAAAGGAACAGAATAGATCGAAGTAGGGTAAAATAACCTATCTTTAAACATCCACAATAACTCTGTTAAACTATGGTTTGTGATTTGCTGGTGAGTTTTCTGTGACACAAAGAGATAAAACAATTTCCCTGAGATCCTATAAATATCAAATCCTGACCTGTGTGACTAAATTTTCTCCTCTTTAAATGAGGCAGGCATGAGAATTAGATTATTGTTGCTGCCTCCCTTCACCCCTCCTCCTAGCCTTTGTTATCTCCCTTTTCCAGCCGTTGCTATCCTTCCCGCCAGTCCCGTCCACTTAGCCAACTCATAATCTGCCCCCTTTCTTAATCACCGCCTACTTCATAGCTGCCTGCACAGTTCCGCCTATCCACTACCGCCCCGTAGTTTACCCGCCCCAATTCCTACCCCTCCCTTGACCCGACCTTATATAATCAAGTGTATTTCCGCAATAAATTGGACTAGCTCATTCTCACAGGCTGTCTCCGTGGTTTTTACCGCGCGTCCCCCACGCCTGGAGAACCTAGGCCCACGCGTTGGCCTAGGGGCTCACCGCCGAGCTGTGGAAGCCCGCCCGGTCCTCGTAGGTTGCTAACTTAGAGTAGCAGCTCACAGCAGGGGTTGCTAACTTGGAATAGCAACTCACAGCAGATTATGACTAGATTTTATGCTGGGATTTCCAATCATCCTTGGCAGATCAATTTTGATAACTAAATACAATTGCAAATAATTTTTTAAAAATTGTAAATCAATGTAATGCAACTGTAGATTTTTTACAACAACTCACGGAGCAGTGATTTACTTAACAACTTAATCTCAAAATCAATTTTACATGGTGTAATGAGGTGCAGAAGTTGAATGCACCAAGATATTGAGGCAAATCTGAATATATTGTGATATTGAAAAAATATTTTGATCATAAATAACTGGTTTTACTTAAGAAAGGATATATTTAATTCTCTAACATGAGCAATCTTTATGAAACAGAACAATTCATAAAACACAAATTTATCAATTTATATCCTAAAATTTTGACCTGGTCAAAATTGAGCTTTACATTAATTTACAGATGTCAAAGAACATTAATTGACCATGCTTAACATGCAAAGTCAATGTCAAAGGTAAGTTTGAGTACATTGCATACTGTTTATACTTTCAATTAATCAGTCCTTGAACAAATTTCATAATACCCAAAAGCATTTGTTTAAAATAACATCTGTCTTGACCTCATGCTATGAAGGCCCCTACCTTATGATTTTCTTTCATATCTACCTATCTTAGTTTGCCTGAGGAACTATCACATATACCACACAATGGGTTAGCTTAAACAATCAGAATTTATTGGCTTACAGTTTGGGGGCTAAATAAGTCCAAAAGCAGGGTATCAGCAAGTCTTGTTTCTTCCCAAAATCGTAATGCCTGGTGCTGGCTGTCAGCAATCCTTGGGATATCTCCTCTTCTCTTCTAGGTTCCCACTGACTTCCAGTTTCCAACTCAATCCTGTGGCTTTCTCTTTATAAGGTCTCCAGTAATCTGGATTAGGACCCATCCTCATTCAATTGAGTCAACTTTAAGTAACAAGAACACCTTCGAGAGGTCTTATTACAATGAATGCACATCTACAGGGAAGTACATTGAGATTAAAAACTTTTCTTTGTTGGGACACATAATTCAACCTACCATACAATCCATCATTACAGAATAATATAGTTTAATGTCACCCTTTAACAATAGGATATCAGCTCCATGAGTTTAGAAATCTTACTGTTTTCTTCACTGCTATATCTCTATAAGGAGAAGAATGCCAGGCAAATGAAAGGTGCTCAACAAATCTCTGTCAATGAATCAATCGAATGTCTACATGGCCAGTCTATTGTCTACTTATTTGGATCCCTTCATTTTCCCCATTACTGAATTCAAGTCACAGGAAACTTTTTCTTGCTCCTTGATGATGACTAGCTTCTTTATGTTCTACAAATTTCATATATACTCTTCTTCACTTGTAATATTCACCCTAACACTCTCTTATTTGTCTGGAGAGCTAAAATTTATTTTCATTTTAAATATAACTTTATAGTTAGAGACATCCTTAACCACAGGTTAGCTCAGAAGCATATTGTAAAGTTCAATTATGTCAGTTAACTGCATTTAGACAAAAAGAGTATCTAGATGATAAACCCCATGTCTCAGTGTTTTAGTTTCCTAAGCAATTCAAAGAAAATAAGACGAAATGGCATGGCTTAATCAAAGGGAATTTATTAGCTTATGGTTTGAGGCTGAGATAAAAAGTCCAAATCAAAGCATTATGAAAGTGATGACTTCTTCCCAAAGACTGACTGCCTGTAATCCTTGGCTCCTTTACCACTTGGCAAGGAACATGGTTTCATCTGCTGGTCTCTGCTTTTATTCTGTTTTTTTTTTTTCCTCTCAGCTTCTTGTTTCCAGGGTTTTTCTCTCTTTCTCTGAATTCATTCCAATTATAAAGTACTCAAATAATAATATAAAGGACTCAAATTCACTCCAATTATAAAGGACTCAAATCGGATGAAATTTCATCCTGAATGAGGGATGTCACACATTAACTGAAGTAACCTCATTAAGAGATCCTCTTTGCAATGGGCTTGCACACACAGGAATGAATTAGAATTAAGAACATGTTTTCTGGGTATATACAACTTGAAATCACCATGCTGGGTATTCATTTTTAAAAGCTGACAAAGTTTAGATATATACACTGGCCTTATACATTATATAATGTCCAGATTTGAACTATTGAGACTACCTTTTGTGAATCCTTAAAAATATGATCATAACTTTTGGAGAAGCTTGTCAGAATTTGAACACCTAATGTGGAACCAAAACAAAACAAAACACAAAAATCTCTCTTACAAGGCTTAATTATACCAAAGAAATGACATCTCAAACTCTAAATAAGTTTGGTACATAAAAAATAATCTCTGTTTGATTTGGATTTTTATGAAAGTACTCCTTTAGTCTTTTATGGTAGGAAAGAAAGCAGTTGTGAATGTTGCCAAATAAATTAATAAAATTAACATATTTTGAGGAGTGGATGTGGCTCAAGCAGTTGAGCAGCCACCTCCCACATGGGAGGCCCCAGGTTTGGTTCTCAGTGACTCCAAAGAAGACAAGCAGTTGCAACCAGCAGATGCAACCAGCAGGGAGTGGATATGGCTCAAGTGTTTGGGTGTCCACCTGCCACATGGAAGGTCCCATGTTCGATACCCTGTGCTCCTAAAGAAGAGGAGCAGATACAATGAGCAGACAAGGAGCTGAAACAATGAGCAGACAGATGAGGAGGCATCTGGGGAGAATAAAAATTACTTAAAAATATTTTAAAGATGTGAATTATGCACGTGATTAAACCATAAGATACAATTCTCAAGCAATTTATTTCATAAGTAGATTAACATTCATTTATACTGCTGGGTTTATACTTTAACATATGAGTAGTCCATTTTGCTAATTATAATTTTTAAAAATTGACAATGTTCCATTTAGTTCAACTAAATTTAACATTTTCAAGTTAATACCCCATTATATTCAAAGTCCTGTGCCACATAAGACAAAGTCTCTGTCATTTGTGTCATAGTTAAGCAAGAAAAAGAGAAACATAAAATTCTGTAAAGCATGGTATTGATTGTTAAACATTGTGAAAAAGACAAAGTAAAATGTTATAGAAATGATAGAGATGAGAAATTAAATCCTAACAGACCTTCTGTGAGGGTATTGAATTGTTTAAGTAGGTGGAGAAAGAGGAATTTCAAGCAGCAAGAACTGCATGAACAAAGTCCTACTATCAGTCAAGTTACCATGGTGTGAGAAGAGCAGACTGATAAGATTATGCATTTCTTTAACTTTCTAGAACTATAAACTACATAAATAAAATGCACCCATTGTAAGTGTGCAATTCATTTAATTTTGACAAATGCATGCATATGCAACCACAACTTTAATATAATATAGTTTATTTTATGCTCTTGACACTTAGAAATTCCCTTATGCTCTTTGAAGTCTGCACCTTCTTCTATGTTCCAGACAGCCACCCATTGGATTTTATCGTATAGATTATTTCTGTCTACTGTTAAAATTCATAAAAATGGAATTATTGTATTACTGTACAATCCATATTATATATGTACGCTTTTGTGCCAGGTTCCTTTCACTGAGCATGATGAGTTTGAAATGCACTCATGCTGCTGTATTTATGGGTAGGACATTCTTTCTTATTGTTGAGAAATATTCCAATGTAAGAAAATGTCACTATGTGTTTTATCCATTAATCTAGTGAAGGACTTTCAAGTTTTTCATAGTCCAATGTCACTGTGTACAAAACTGATGCACAAACCTTTGAGTGAATATATATGACTAGAATGGCTAAATAAGGTTAAATTTAACTTTATAAGGAACTGTCACCTGTTTTAAAAATAATTGCTGTTTTAAACTCCTACCATCAGGGTATGAATTTCAGTTGCTCTACATCCTAGAAAACATCTACATCCTAGCAAACTACTATATTTTTAAAATTCTTTCATTCTAGCAGGTGCAAAATAACATCTTACTGTGGTTTTAACTTGCAGGGTTTATTTCCATTTGCTTATTTACCATTTATATATTTTCTTTTATAAAGTATATGCTTAGATCATATGCCCAGTCTTTTTTTACTTTTAGTTGTATTTTTTGGAAGATACATGGATCACAAAAAATGTTACATTAAAAAATATAAGAGGTTTCTATATACCCCACACCCCAACACCCCCATTCCTCCCACATCATCAACCTCTTTCATCGTGGTGGCACACTCATTGCATTTGGTGAACACATTTTGGAGCACTTCTGCCCCACATGGATAATAGTTTACATTGTAGTTTACACTCTCCCCCAGTTCATTCAGTGGATTATGGCAGGATATATAATGTCCAGCATCTATCCCTGCAATATTATTTAGGACAACTCCAAGTCCCAAAAATGCCCCCACATTACATCTCTTCCTCCATCTCTCTGCCCTCAGCAACTATCATGGCCATGTTCTCCACATCAATGCTACAGTTTATTCAATTACTAGAGTCAGAATAGTTCTATAGTAGAATACCAGTAAGTCCACTCTAATCCATATTTTATTCCTCCATCCTGTGGATCCTGGGGTGGTGATGTCCACTCCACCTCTATATCAAGAGGAGGCTTAGATCCCACATGGTTGATGGATGTGATTATCTTGCTTGCAGTTGTAGGCACTCTTGGTTCCCTGGTGTGGTGGTTGATCATCTTCACCTCCCTGTTAGCTGACCTGGGTAAGACCAACAAACAGGAGAGTAGGTTCTACTGTCATGGCAGATGTTTCTAGAGTTCAGTGCCTTGTCAGTGTGCCCAGTCTTTTAATTGAATCTTTTGCCTTCCTATTTTTGAGTTGTAAATTTTATATATATATACTGGATACAAATTCTTTGTTAGATATAAGTTTGCAAATATTGTCTTCCAGTCTGCAGATTGACTTTCATTTCCTTATTCATGCCATTTAGTTAGCAGAAGTTTTAAATTTTGGTAAATCCCAATATATCATTTTATTTTATTTTATGCCTAGTGTTATTTGTTTCATGTCTAAGAACAATTCTACCTAAACCAAGGTGAAAAAGATGTGTATTTTTATGTTTTCTTCTGGAAGGTTTATAGATTTCGATTTTATGCTAGACTTCTCTGTAATTAATTCCAAGGTACTCTCCTGGTTAGAGTGTGAGGCAAGAATCATGATGCTTTGGTTGTTAATGGATATCTAGGAATTCTATTATGCATTGGTGAAAATGTTTTTCTTTTGCTGTTGATTGATTTCCTTTATTTTTGTTTAAAAAATTTTGTCCCTCTATCGGTAGTCTAATTTTGGTCTTTTTATGCTGTTCCATGCATTAATTTCTGTTTAACCAGGGTATTTATTCCCTAAATATTTTTTTTAAGATTTATTTACTCATTTATTTATCTCCCTTTTCTTCCCCCCCCCCCCCACCCTGGTTGTCTGTTCTCTGTGTCTGTTTGCTGTGTCTTCTTTGTCCGCTTCTGTTGTTGTCAGTGGCATGGGAATCTGTGTTTCTTTTTGTTGTGTCATCTTGTTGTGTCAGCTCTCTGTGTGTGCAGCACCATTCCTGGGCAGGCTGCACTTTCTTTCACGCTGGGCAGCTCTCCTTATGGGGGTGCACTCCTTGCATGTGGGGCTCCCCTATGCAGGGACACCCCTGCGTGGCAGGGCACTCCTTGCACGCATCAGCACTGCACATGGGCCAACTCCACACAGGTCAAGGAGGCCCAGGGTTTGAACCATGGACCTCCCATGTGGTAGGTGGATGCCCTAACCACTGAGCCAAGCCCGCCGCCCTATTCCCTAAATATTTAGCGTAGTTACTGATAATGTGTTTTATTTGTTAGGCTGCTGAAAACAGATAACATAAAATGCATTGGTTTTTAACATTAGAATGTATTCACTTACAACTTTGAGGCAGAGAAAAATGCCCAAATCAAGGCATCATTAAGGCAATGCTTTCTTTCCAGACTGGCTACCAGTGATCCTTGACTCCTCTGCAGCATGGCAAGGCACATGGTGGTATCTATTGATCTCCCCCATCCCTTCTGGGTTTCTTGGTTTTCAGCTTCTTGCTTCCTTAGCTTTCTCTTTCTGTATTCATCCCACTTATTAAAAAAAGGTCCCACTAAGAGGATTATGACCCATGTGGGCTACCTCTTAACTGAAATAATCTCATGAAAACCTATTTAAAATAGTTTCACATTCACAGGAAATGATTAGCTTTAAGAATATGGTTTTTCTAGAAACACAGTTCCAAACCACCAAATAGGGTAGGATTTAAGTCTCCATCAAGGTAATCATTTTCTATATATCCTATTCTTTTTTATTTTATCTGTTTTACTGATTTTTAAAAATTATCATTTTTTTAAGTACAGTTAACAGTTTAATCATAAGGATTAACCAATTCTAACAAAAGGATCACATTAATGCAAAGTGTTAATAATAGGGACAGCTGCATGTGTAAAGGGAGCATATGGGAACTCTTATTTTCTACATGTTTCTCTGAAAACCTGCAACTTTAATTTTTAAAAATCCTTGGATACTGAAAAAAGAACTTGTCATCTAAAATTAAACCAGATTGTATATGGGTGGTGGCGGTGGTGGTGGTCACTTCACCCCTGGGTATAAAACATATTATAATGGAAATATGACAAATTTTATATAGCTTTACAATTACTTGAAGTCTCACACTACAAAATATATCTAGTATACATGAATAAGCACATAGAAGGGGAATTATTTTCAATGTTTATATTAACTAGAAATTAATTTGTTAGGTACCTAAATTAAGGATGAGGCACTTATAAAAGTAATACCATATCTATATCTATTTGGAGTTTTCATGTACACAACGGGGGAAGTGTTATACCTGAAAGTTTTCCCACATTGTATACATTCAAAATGTTTCTCTCCATTATGTTTTCTGGCATGTACAAGGTTTTAAGAGTGAATGAAAGCTTTCCCACCTTCCTTGTATTCATAGGGTTTCTCTTAAGTGACTTTTCACATGCAGTCGAAGGGATGCATCATGCCTGAAAGCCTTCCCACATTGCTTACACTCATAGGGCTTCTCTCCAGTTGCAGTCTCATATGTCCTTGCAGGGAGGCCCACCAACTGAAGGCCTTCCCACATTGCTTACATTCAAAGGGCTTCTCTCCAGTGTGCAGTCTCATATGTCCTAGAAGGGAGGACCACCAAGTGAAGGCCTTCCTGCACTGCTTACACTCATAGGGCATCTCTCCAGTGTGCATTCTCACATGTAACCGAAGGGTTGAGGAACAACTATAAGCTTTCCAACATTCCTTACATTCATAGGGTTTCACTTCTCTGTGCTTTCTCATGTGTTTTTGAAGATATTGGGGAGAACTGAAGGCTTTCTCACATTGCTTACACTCATAGGGTTTCTCTCCATTATGCATTCTTAAATGTACTTGAAGGCTGCAGTCACGACTGAAGGTTTTCCCACACTGTTTACACTCATAAGGTTTCTCTCCAGTGTGTGTTCTCACATGCATTTGAAGGGATGTGGGAAAACTGAAAGCTTTCCCACATTCCTTACATTCATACGGTTTCAGTACACTGTGTGTTTTCACATGTCTTTGAAAGTACATGGGAGAACAAAATGTTTTGCCACATTGCTTACATTCATAAGGTTTCTCTCCTGTATACTTTCTCCTGTGCTTCAGAAGGGATGCAGTGTAACTGAAGGCTTTCCCATACTGCCTACATTCATAGGGGTTATCTTTATTGTGTGTTTTCATATGCTGTCAGAGGGTTTTGGAACAACTTAAGGCTTTCCCACAATGTTGACCCACATAGGGTATCTCTCCAGTATGACTTCTCACATGTTGTGTAAGGAGTGAGTAATAAATGAAGACTTCCCCACATACTTCACATGTATGGGTTTTCTGTTCTTTGTGACCTCTCACGTGCACCTCAAAGGTGTCTCCAGGATCTGGTGAGATTCAACGTTAAAATTTTTCCAGTTTTCCCCCAAAACAGAGGACCACCAATCATTTTGTATGAATCTTACTATTTTCTCTTCATTAGATACTTTATTCCCCAAAATATCCTGCTGAGGACCTGATGCACTGGTTTTAACTTGAGTGCAAAAATCATCTACTGAGACAAGGTTCCTGAAGGTTTCCAACATCACATCTCTGTAGAGGTTCCTCTGAGCAGGATTCAGTAAAGCCCATTCTTCCGGGGTGAAGTTCACAACCACTTCCTCAAAAACCACTGCGTCTGTGTGTTCTTCTGCGTCCACTTGCGGCACCGGAAAACTGCATCACTTTTGGTGAGTCATCTTGAATGCGTCAGCTCTCTGTGTGTGATGCCACTCCTGGTAGCATGGCGCTTTTGGGTGGGCTGCGTTTTTTTCCGCAGGGCGGCTCTCCTTGTGGGGTGCACTCCTTGTGTGTGGTGCACCCCTATGTGAGGACGCCCATACCTGGCATGGCACTCCTTGTGCACAGCAGCACTGCACGTTGGCCAGCTCATCACATGGTTCAGAAAGTTCTGGGGATGGAACACTGGACTCTCCATATGGAAGACGGACGCTCTATCAATTCAGCCATATCTGCTTCCCGGAGGTCTTCTTGTAATTCAGGATAATGGGTTCATCATCGTCGATCGCATGGGCGCTCCGTGGCGTTCTCCCGGCAGGCACCGCCAAAAATTATCATTTTTATTATTCTTTATTTCCTCTTTTGATGTATTACAGAGGCCAGGTTATTGTAATTTTGATCGATTTAGCTAGGATTTCAATATGAATAGTTAATGCACTAATATACCTCGAAATAACACCACTTAATATATAATATAAAACTTTGCATATTCCTTCCCAAATCTTTTAGACTCTAAATTTATGCATTATATTTCTATGTGCTACAAAGTCTATAAGGTATTATAGTCATTTCACATTAAACAGTATGTTAATTTTAACAGAAACAGAAAAAATATTTACACACATCATCTTTATGATTTTTGGTACACATATTTGGCACATATTTCTTTGTGTAGATCCAGCTTTTCACCTGATATTTTTCTGTGGACTGAAGAACTTTCTTTAACACTACTTTTGTGCAGATCTATGGTATAAAAATTTCGTGAGCTTTTCTTGTTCTGAAAATGTTATTTTACCTTCACTTTTGAGGGATTTGAGAATGATCAATTGACAATTGTCAATTTGTCTCCTTGATTTTAAAGGTGTTGTTTTATTGGCTCTTATTTCCATGTCTCCAGTGTGTAGTCTTGATATTCTTAAAGTTGTTCTTTTGTATGCAATGTGCTTTTCTCCCCTCTCATTACTTTTAAGGTCATTTGGTTGGTGATGATGTATTATCATTAGTTTTTGCCAATTTTATTTTTATAAGCCTTGACATAGTTTTGGCATCTGTATAAATTCAGCCCAAATGAAATTCATTTAGCTCCTTGAATCTGTGGGATTTTTTAATAAAAATTGTCCCCACTCTCAATAGTTCTCTCTCATGTACCACAAGTAAACTGAAGTATCAAGGGAAATAATCTCTGGTAAGTGTGTGTGCATGCTCTGTACATATGTGCGTGCTTGCTCTCTCACTTTCTCTCTTTCTCTTCATCTTCATACTTTCTGTGAATTTGCTTTGAAAATTCTAGCTATGTCCATCTTCCCACACTTTAATTTCTGTTTCTTCAATTCTATATATATATATATAAAACTGGGCTAGCCTGAGCACTGTCCATAGCAGTAAACTGGGAAATTATATTTTATTCCTTTTAACAGACATGAGTCCTGAATCTCTGTTGTCCAATGTCTTAAAACAATGATTTCATGGACTTTTTTCCAGTTTTTCAGTCGTATAAGGGCAAATATGGTTCTTGTTAATCATGGTCAGATGAATTTCCCATTTCTTTAAGTTTTTTTCATTGACTGATTCACTTTTGAAGTTTTCCATTAGGTCCATGCATATATGGAATTGTCATGTCTTGCTTATGAACTGACGTCATCATTATTATAAAATGCTATGCTCCTTTAAATACATGGAATATTCCTTATTCATTCTCTTTTTTTCTGATACCAATGTACTCACTACAGCTTTACTAAAATTAATGTTTGCATGGAAAGTCTTTTTCTAAACCTTTACTTTTATCCCAACTGTGATTTTAAAATATTACTTACAACTTTCTTGAAGGAAATATACATTGATTTTTCTCTTTTTTATCTTATTTGACTATTCTGCATTTTTTTTGAGGTGCTGGGGATTGAACCCAGGACTTCATATGTGGGAAATATGTGCTCAACCACTGACCAACATCCACTGCCCAAGCTCTGTTTTCAAATTAGAGTGTTTTAATCATTAGAAAACTTTGCAATTACTAATAAATCTGGGTATACATCTATCATCTTGATATTTGTTGACAATTTGTTTTATATGGACTTTGCTCTTTTTTTCTTCCACATTCATCTGATTTTGGATTAATGAAATATTGCTTGTATTCCTTATTTTGATTATTACTGCAACTATCGATAATTTTGTTTTACTTTTTAGTGGCTTTTCTATGGACTATATCAAGGATTTTGAAATGATCACAGTTTAACTCCAAATAATAGTATGCTGAGTCACATATAAATTTAAGTACTTTATAGTAGTATGCCTTCATTTTCTCCTTCCACATTTATGCTATTTTTGCCATATATTTCACTACTATATATGTTTGAAACCACAAAAATCTTGTTTTTAGTTTTGTTTAGGCCAATTATCTTTTTTAAAAAGATTTATTGATTTATCCCCCACTGAGATGGCTCCCTCATTTGTGTGCTTGTTTTTTGCACTTGCTGTCTACTCTCTGTGTCTGCTGCTTGTGTTTGTTTGCTGTATCTGCTTTTCTTTTTTAAAAGGCACTGGAAACTGAACCTGGGACCTTCTATGTGTGAGATGTGCATCCAATCCCTTGAGCTACATCCACTATCTGCTCTTGTGACTCCTTGTTGTGTCTCTTGGTTGCATCAGCTCATTGCATTGACTCTGCATCAGGTCATTGTCTGTATTCTTTAAGCAGCACTGGGAACCAAACCCAGAACCCCTCATATGGGAGGCAGACACCAAACTGCTCGAACCACATTCACTCCTCAAATTATCTCTTAAAATAAGAAAAAAAAATCTATTGTATTTACATTTCCCATTGCATTTTACTTTTTTGTATAGTTCAAGTTTTCATTTGGCATTGTTTTCCTTCCCTCTGTAAAACTCCTTATATCCTTTCTTACAGAACATGTTTACTGGTAAAAAAATTCTTTTATTTTTTCGAAAAAAACTTTATTATTTCCTCCAATTATGAAACAAATTGTTTTTAGCACTTTATAAAGATTTTTTTTCCCCTACTGCTTCACGGTTTCCATTGCTTCAGAAGGCAGGTTTATGATCACTATTACACTTGTTGTTTTATCTGGCTACTTTTAATGTTTTCTATTAATTACCTCTTCTTAAAAATTAATTATGTAACCAATGAATTTTGTTTATTTTTTCTTGTTTATATTTAATTGAGCTTCTTGATAGATATGCTGTGTATATTGTTCAACAAATTTGGAAGATATCAGCCACTATATCTTTATTTATTATTTTCCATGAGACAGAGGTACACTCTGATATAATGATTCTCCTTTTCACTTTCAGTTTTTCATTTATATATATATAGTAATGTTTTTATTGTCTTTTAAAAAAAGATAAATAGATCACACAAAATGTTAAATTAAAAAATATAAGGCTCTTATAAAACCCCATCCCCCACCCCCCACACTCCTCCCACATCAACAACCTTTTTCATCAGTGTGGCACATACATTGCATTTGCTGAATACATTTGGAGCACTGCTACACAGCATGGATTATAGTTTACATTGTAATTTAAACTCTTCCCCAGTCCATTTAGTGGGTTATGGCAGGATATATAATGTCCTGCATCTGTCCCTGCAATAGCATTCAGGACAACTCCAAGTACCCAAAATTTCCCCACATCACACCTCTTCTTCCCTCTCTCTGCCCTCCACAATGCCCGTGGCCACTGTCTCCACATCAATGATACAATGTCTTCCATTGCTATGGCACAATAATTTTATAGTAATAAAATAATAATCTATATTTTATTTCTCCATCCTGAGGACCCTGGGATGGTGATGTCCACCCCACCTCTGAATCAAGAGGGGCTTAGATCCCACATGGCTGATGCATAGGATTCTTCTGCTTACAGTAGTAGACTTTCTTTCTTGGTTCCCTGGTGTGGTGGTTGACCATCCTCACATCCTTGTTAGCTGACCTGGGTAGCTCCAACAAACCAGAGAGTAGGTATTGCAGCTCTGCTGAGGCTCAGGGCCCAGCTAGCACCTAAACAGTCCAGAGATTCAAGTCTCCTAAGCATACCTACCCCTGCTCCAACCCCAGGTTCAGTAAAAGTAACAGAAGAGACATGAATAGAGAGATCACAGCTGAGACCAACTCCATCATATTCAGGAGTACAAATTCCAAAGTAGAGCCCACTGGCAAGACACTGAACTTCAGTGCTATCTGCCATGACCATAGGACCTGTGTGTCTCTGTAGTCCTCAGGAGCACCTCTACCTTGGGTTGTATCTACTTTGACTGTCTCAGAGATCTGGCTGAGACATGCATAAGTGCAACCTCTCTGATGATCTCCCAACTCATTTTGAAGTCTCTTAGTTATATAAACTCATTTTTCTTTACCATTTCCCCTTTTTATTCAATGTCTTTTTTTAGTTGCATCACTAGCTGGTGTTTGGTAGTAATCCCTTGGCACCAGAGAGGCTCAACCCCAGGAGTCATGTCCCACACTGTGGGGAAGGTAATGCATTTACATGCTGAGTTTGGCTTAGAGAGTGGCCACATTTGAGCAACATGGAGTTGAAATTTCAAGCACACAGTCTCACAAGCATAGTCATCAGTATCAACTACCCTTCATTGGGCCATCCTTCTTTACTGGTCTTTGCCCTTGCACTTGGGGGATTGTTGCTGTTCCATTGGGGAATGCAACAGAGCTCCCCAGGATGGGAGCTCAGCACTCCCTCAGTTGTTGTGTAAAACTCTACCCACTATGTCAATACCCAACGAACACCCGAACATATCTATAGACCTTATATGCATGTCCTGGAGAATTCCCTCCCACAATGTTTTTAAAACCATCTGGTTTATTCTATAACATTTAATTTAATACTTAGTCTGCCCAGTGAATTTTTCATTTCAGACACTGTTTCTTTTCAGTTCTAAAATTTAAGTTCCCTTTTTTTGCTCATAATGTGCATAATATAGAAATAATAGTTTAAAGTTACAAGTTGGTTACCTCCCTCACTTTTTTCACTTCTTGGTCCTTTGCTATTGGTTGTTTTATTCCTGGTCATAGGGCACAATTCCTTGCTTCTTTGAAAGTGCAGTATTTTTTTTTATCTGATGCATGTTATTATGTTTTCATTCATTTAAATACTGGACTTTTTGGCTCACATTCAAAAGGATTTTGCCTTGCTCTGGCATGCTTAACAATACTTTATGATTTGCTTGACTACTTTGAGTGTTTTGTCATCACATTACTTTATTAAGACATACTTAGATTGTACAAATATCACATAAAAATATAGATGGTTCCCATATGCCCCACTCCCCACACCTCCCAAAATTCCCACATTAACAACATCCATCATTAGTGAGGTACATTCATCGCAATTGATGAACACATTTTGGAGCATTGCCACTAAGTATGGATTAAAGTTTACATTGTAGTTTACTCTCTCTGCCACCCAACTCTGTAGGTTATCGCAAGACTTATAATGGCCTGTGTCTTTCATTGCAATGTCATTCCAGACAATCTCAAAGTCCCAAAAATGTGCCCATATTACACCTGCTTTTCCTTCTCCCTGCCCTCAGAACCTCCAGTGGCCACTGCTTCCATATCAATGATATTATTTCTTCCATTGATAGAATCACAATAAGTCTACAGAAGAATATCATTAGGTCTACCTTAGTTCGTAGTTCATTCCCCAGTCCTGAGATTTCTAGGATGGTGATGCTCACTCCAGCTCTATTTGAGAGGGGGCAGTAATCCCACTGTGCTGATGCATGGGGCTCTCTTGCTTGCAGTTTTAGACACTCTTGGATCCTTGGGATGTTAGTTGTCCATCATCACCTCCTTGTTAGTTGTCCTGGGTGACACAAATGAATTGGAGAGTAGGTATTGCAAATTCCTTGAGATTCTGGACACAGTTTGCACATGGACAGCTCAAACATTTAAGTCTCTTAGACATACACCTACCAACTCTAGTACTAATTTCAAGTTTGGATAGAAGGACAGAGGGACCATGTGTAGGGGAAACCACAACTGAGTCCAACTTTGTCACTCTGGGGAGCATAAATTCCAAAGTAGGGCCTGCTGGCAAGGCACCAAACTCCTGAACTACCTGCCCTGACTATAGTGTCTGGATGACTCCAGAGCACTCAGGAACCACACTATTTGGGGGTAGTCTCACTTTGGTAATCAAAGAGATCATGCTGAGGTGTGTATAAGTGTAAATTCTGGAATGACCTCCTAACTCCTTTTGAAGTCTCTTAGCCATATAACTCATTTGTCTTTACCTTCCCCCGCCACCCCCCCACCTTTGCTCAAGTTGTACTTCCAGATATATTGCTAGTTGGACCTTGGTAGTAATCACTTGGTGCCAGGAAGGCTCATCCCCAGGTGTCATGTCCCATGCTGGGAGAAAAGTAATGTATTTATATTCTGAGTTCATACTAGACAGAGGCCATATTTGAGCAACAACGAGGCTCACAGGAGGCAATTCATAGGAACCTATAATACTAGGCTAGGATTCAATTTCAAGAGTAAAGATTCATAAGCACAGTCATCAATATCAAGGGCCCAACAGTGGACCATCCTCTTTCACTAGGCATTGCCCCTGTACTCAGAGATTCTTGCTAATCTGTTAAAGAATGTGACAGAGCTCCTTAGGATGCAAATTTGATATTCCTTCAGATATTGTGTGAATCTCTACCCACTATAACAATGCCTGATAAACACTTGAACACATTTATATGCATTAAATATATGCCCAGCTTCATCTAATGTATTCCCCATCATTGACACCCTGCATCGTGTTCCTCCCCTGCCCCAGTTGTAACCTTTCTGTGATCCAAAACTTCTTCAAAGTAAAGCCAATAGGAGAGCCAAATTTGAGCCTCAGCAGAGTTGCAATTCCTACTTTCTGGTTCTTTGGAGTTACTCAAGTAAGCTAACAAGGAGGTGAAGATGGCCAACCACCACACCAGAGAACCAAGAGGGCCTACAACTGCAAGCAGGAGAATCATATCCATCAGCCATGTGGAATATGAACCCCCTCTTGATATGGAAGTGGAGTGGACATCAGCATCCCAGGGTTCAGAGGATGGAGGAATAAAATATGGATTAGAAAGGACTTACTGATATTCTACTATAGAACTATTATGACTAGTAATGGAAGAAAGTGTAACATTGATGTGGGGAGGGTGGCCACAGTGGTTGCTGAGGGTTGGGAGATGGAAGAAGAGATGTGATGTGGGGGAATTTGGGGGACTTGGAGTTGCCCTGAATGATGTTGCAGGGACAGATGCTAGACATTATATATCCTGCCATAACCCATTGAATGTGCTGGAGGAGAGTGTAAACTACAATGTAAACTGTTACCCATGTGGTGCAGCAGTGCTTCAAAATGTATTCATCAAATGCAATGAATGTGCCACAATGATGAAAGAAGTTGTTGATGTGGGAGGAGTGGGGTGGGAACCTCTTATATTTTCTAATGTAACATTTTTTATGATCTATGTATCTTCAAAAGAAAGACAATTACAAAAATGATGGGGGTGGAGGGTAGGGAGTGGGGTATGTGGGAACTTATGTTTTTTAAAGTAATGTTTTTTGTGATCTATTAACTTTAAAAAAGATATTTAAAAATAAAATAAAATAAAAAAACAAAAAGCATAAAAAAGAGCCAGTTCAATTAATAAGAAAATGAAATAATAATGATAGTTTTAAAAATATGAAATAAAATACAGAACAATTAAACAATTAAAAATTAAAAAATAAAATTTTGGATAATAAAAAATATAGGAAGAATAAAATTTTTTTTGGCATTTTACCCTTCATCATTGCAAGATCTATTTTCCTATATGTAGAATGACATTTTCTTCCATTTTCTCCCCAGCATCTCATTTTCTTTCTTTTCATTTTGTCCTTAAAGAAGTTATAGGTTACAGAAAAGTCACATTCTGAATACATGGGACTCCCATATACCCAACATCCTCCCCTTTGTCTGTCTTCCTTTATTAATAGCATTTTATATGTGAATGGTACATTTGTTACAACTGATGTAAAAATATTGAAACATAGTTACCAACCATGGTAAATGTTTTACACTCTGGTTTACATTTTGGACCATACACTTTTATAAAACTTGATGCAATTCAACATGGCCTGTATCCATCATAATGTAATTATGTAGAACACTTCCATCTCTCCCATAATGCCCCCTTGTCCACCAATTCTACTCCTCCCTCCACCTCCCCACAGGATCCATGGCAACCACCAGGCTTCACTCCTTGAAAGACAAGATTCATAGTTACTTGCAACAACACTGAGGGCTTGACATACTGGCCTGTCCTCCCCTATTAGGTGCCACCCTTGCTCTTGAGCTACTCCTTTCTGTAATTGAGAACATAACAGGCCTCTCCAGGATGAGAGTTCACCACCTTGCTGCTTATTATATGGGTCTCCAACAATTGATATAATACACTATGGCAAGATAAACACTCACACAAACCTTATAAGCCTGCCCCAGGTGTGCACTATCCTGAATGCCCCCCACATCTAACACCCCAAACCAGCAACCTTCACTTGCAATATTGCCAAAAGATTTTTCCCAGAATTGTAGTTTTGACCATGTACCCACCAATCCACAGTGTTCACCTGCTCCCTCCTCCAACCCTCTCCCCAGTTCCATGAACTCTTGAACCCTCCCTCCCCACCCCACACTCAACAAAATACTTGCTAAAAATATTCAACAACAGATCAAATGGTTTATACATCATGATCAAGTGGGTTTCATTGCTGGTGTGCCAGGATGGTTCAACATAAGAAAATCCATCAATGCAATGCACCACATAAACATATCAAGTGAAAAAAGTCACATAGTCATCTCCATAGATGCAGAAAAAATTTGACAAAATACAACACCTTTTTCTGATAAAAACACTACAAAAGTTAGGAATAGAGGGAAATTTCCTCAACATAATAAAGGGTATATTACAGCTAACATTATATTCAATGGTGAAATCTTTAAAGTTCTGCCTCTTAGATTGCAAAGAAGACAATGATGTCCACTTTCACCACTTCTATTTAATATTGTGTTAGAAGTATTTGCTTGAGCACTTAAGAGAAGGAAAAATATAAAAGACACCCAAATTGGAAAAGAAGAAGTAAAATTTTTACTACTTGCAGATAGCATGATCCTATACATGAAAGCCCTGAGAAATCTCCAGCAAAGATTCTAAGCTTTTGAATGAGTTTAGTAAAATCACAGTTTATAAGATCTACATGCAGATTCACCAAATGTAATGAAAGGGCCACAATGATGAAAGAGGTTGTTACTGTAGGAGGACTGGGAGTAGGTGGGAAGTGGGGTATGTGGGAACCTCTTATATTTTTAATGTAACATTTTTTGTGATTCATGTATCTTTTTAAAAAGGGCAATTTATTAAAATAAATTAAAAAATTTTTTTTAAAATCAGGAGCATTAGATAGCTCTGGAGTCTGGTGCCTTGGCAGTAGACTCTACTTTGGAGTTTGTGCTCCTGAGTGTGACAAAGTTGGACTCAGTTGTGCCTTTTCTTCACTTGTGCTTTCTGTTTCTTCTATTTGAACACATATTTGGTCCTGAGGTTGGTAGGTATACATCCAAGAGACTTGAATCTTTGGAATGTCCATGTGCCAGCTGGGTTCTGAACCTCACCAGAGTTGCAACACCTACTCTCCAGTTCATTGGACTCACCCAAAACTAATAGCAAGGAGAAATAAGAAAGTGCACAACTGCAAGCAAGAGAGTCCCATGCATATGCCATATGGGATTGAGGTTCCCTATCAGTGAGATTTAGAGTGGTCATCACCATCCCAGAAAACTCAGGCTTGGAGAATAAAATATGGCCTAGAGTGGACTTCCTGGTATTCTACTACAGACTTATTATCATTCTATCAATGGAAAAAATGATATCATTGCTGTGGACACAGTGGCCACTGGAGATGCGGAAGACAGGGAGAGGGAAAAAGAGGTGTGATATGGGGGCATTTTGGGGACTTGGAATTGTCCTGAATGTCATTTCAATATTGAGTGGGAGAAAGTGTAAACTACGATGTAACTATAATCCATGCTTAGTGGCAATGCCCCAAATGAGTCCATCAATTGTAATGAATATACCACCCTAATGAAAGAAGTTGTTAATTTGCAGAAGGGTGGGAGGTGTGTGGAGTGAGACATATGGAAAAACCTTATATGTTTTTGTGTAACACTTTCTACAATCTATCTTTAAAAAAATAAAAATATATTAAAAATACGAAACCTCAGAAAAAAATCAGTAGCATTTCTTTACAACAACAACAATAATGAACATCATGAGGAGAAATCAAGAAAAAAAAATTCCCACTTACAACAGCAACTAAAAGAATCAAATAGTTAAGAATAAATTCAACTAAAAATGTAAATGATTTATATATTCAGAAAACTACACAACGCTGTTAAAGGAAATCAAATTAGACTTAAATACATGGAAGAATATTCTTTGCTCTTGGATAGAAAGTCCAAACATCGTTAAGATGTCTATCCTACCCAAACTGATCAACATATTTAATTGCAAAAACTATGAAATTTATTTGGAAGGGCAAGAGGCTCCAAATAGCCAAAGATGTACTGCAAAAGAAAAATGAAGTCAGAGGAACCACACCATCACCTGACTTTAAAACATACTACAAAGCTACAGTGTTAAAAACTGCATGGTACTGACACAAAGATAAGATAGACATACTGACCAGTGGAACTGAACTGAGAGTTTTGATACAGTTCCTTGCATATACAGCCAACTGATATTGAACAAGGCAACCAAGCCCTTTCAACTAGAAGAGAATGCCCTCTTCAAAAAATAGTGTTTAGAGAACTGGATATCTACATTCAAAAGAATGAGAGAGGAACATCATCTCACACCTTATAGAAAAATCACCTCACAATGGATCAAAGATCTAAATATAAGAACCAAGGCCACAAAGACCTTGGAAGATAATGTAGAGAAGCATCTACCAGTATCTTGTATAAAGAAATAGTTTCATGAACCTTGCTCCCAAGGCATGAGCAATGAAAGAAAAACAAATAAATGGAACCTCCTCAAAATTAAAATCTTTTTCACCTCAAAGGAGTTTGTCAGGAAAATGAAAAGGCAGCTTACTCATTTGGAGAAAATATTTGGTAACCATATTTCTGATAGAGGCATAACACCCACCATATATAAAGAAATCCTACACCTCAGAAATAAAAAGATAACCCATTACAAAAGTGGGCAAGTGATTTGAATAGACACTTCTCCAAAGAAGAAACACAAATCAATTAAAAGCACATGAACAGATGCTCAGCATCACTAGATATTAGGGAAATGTAAATCAAACCTACAATAAGATATCTTCTTACTCCCATTAGATTGGTGGGTACTGAAAAAAACAGATGACTCTAAGTATTTGAGAGAATGGTGCCCTTATCCATTGCTACTGGGAATATAGAATGGTGCAGCCACTGTGGAAGAGTTTGGTGGTTCCTCAGAAACCTCTAGCTATAGAACTGTCATATCCAGTATTTCCACTATTGGGTATATACCCAGAAGAACTAAAAGCAAGGACACAAACATATATGCACACCAGTGCTCATAGTGGCGTTATTCACTATTGCCAAAAGTTGGAATGAACCCAAATGCCCTTCAACAGATGAATGGATAAACAAATTGTGGTATATACATACAATGAAATATTACTCAGCTGTAAGAAGGGATACATTATTAACACATGGGATAACATGGATGAATCTTGTGGACCTTATGTTGAATGAAGCAAGCCAGGCACTAATAGGACAAATATTACATGATATTAATGATATGAATTAAGCAAACTGAACAGACTCACAGAACTAGAGTCTGAAGATAGGTTTATAGGAAATAGAAAGGGAGAAGAAGTCTGTGAGCCAAAATCCATATGAGCAAAATATATGATAAGTTAAATTGTGAGTCTTCTTTTAAACTATATTTTAATGACTTCTGGAGTAACTTTTCCTCTAGAGCCCTTTTATCCCAACTATTAAAGCAGACCCTTCTGTGAACTCCACTGAATGGTTACTTTAATTAAGTCACTCCTCAGTGGCTTGTGGAAGTTCATATAATAGTAAGCTCAGGGGATAGTTTGGATTACGTTCCTTGGTGATTGTTTTGACCCAGGAGTGTTTTTCTTCTTCTTTTCTGTCCCTGTGGAGTTTTACTCTGCATGATCAAATTGGCAGTTATCCAAAAATCTCAAGGGATACCTATGAAAGTTTTATGAAGCTATTTTTCATTGTACCTCCTATCACCCCATTATTCTGCTCTATCAATTTCAGAAATCTTAGTTACTATGTACTGTTTAGGCTACTATCACTCCTTTCATTAACCAGAATTTTTCTTCAATTAACAAGGTAATTTAGTAATTTTGGTAATTATAGGCTGGAAAACCAAATTATAAACATTAAGAAAAAATAGTGATGAAATTCTTCACACAAGGTAGTGTCCAAGCAAGGAGTATCAAGGCCCAAAGTGTGCAAAAAGTTTGCTTTGCAAAAGGCAAAGTAGAAGCTCAGAGCCTGAGAATGATCAGGAGAGAGTTTAGGTGGGATGAACACATAGTTAAGTGTTTGTAGAGCTCCAAAAACCAAAGTTCTGCACAGCCTGTTTTCCAATGATGAAAAACTGTATTTCTCTTTATATTTTGTCTGATTTTCCAGTTGTTTATCTTACAATGCATTCCCTTTAGTGCATGCCCAAAATTACTTTGCAGTGGCAAAAATCTTATTGATATTTTCTCTCTCTCTCTCTCTCTCTATATATATATATATATATATAAGTATATTTTAAGTAAATATATAAACATGTAAGTATAGTTTAAGTAAATATTTATATATATATTTATTTATAAATATTTACTTAAAAATTTCAGTCCATACTGGTATCACCAATTCCAATTCAACAGCAAAGGGCTCATTCCAGTTTTTGTACATTTAAAATTTGTAGCTCTTTCCCTCAGCAGTGAGAAGCCTACTGTCATTTTCCTCAATATTCTCACTTATTTGATCCATCCTCTGGAATAGTGGATGCCCTTCCCATGATTCTGAGGCTCTAACACACATTCATGTGCTCCATCTGAACCCCATCATTAACCCCTTGGGACTTCAGTCATCCTTCTCAGGACACCTCTCCACCTGGTGGCTGCTGGAGATTGAATCATGTTCCCCACAAGGAGCATGTTCAAGTGCCAACCACTGATCCCATGGATGTGCACATATTGTAATTAGGATGTTTTGAAGTGATTTTAGTTAATGTGTGGCCAATTGAATCAGGATTAAAGGAGTCTTTTGTCAGCAGAATAAAATACAGTCTAACAAGGATAATCCAAGAGTAGCAGCCAGAAGCTGGAAATCATCAGAATGTAGAAGAAAAAGACAAGACACTGCCATGAGCATAGCCATATGCCAGAAATGCCTAAGACCAAGATTGTCACCAGCCTACCACAGAGTGCAACAGTCTTCAGGGAAAAATCACCTTGCTGACTCCATCATTTTGGAATTCTCCTTTCCTCAAAACCACCAATAAAACTCCTGATTTCTAAGCCAACCCATTGCATTTTTTTTAGCAGCTAGGAAGCTGGTACAGTGATCTTCCTCAACTTGATTGAATTCTAATCCATCACAGTGGGTCACCCTCCTCTGTGGGCACTCCATTTCCCCCACATGGCTCTTGCACAGGGCTGGCCCCAGTTTTGCATCTCCTTACCCCTTGAAGATTGAAACCTATGCTGGGCTGCTACTGCTCATGAACATCTTCCTTACTGTGTTTGTACTTTGTGCATTTCACTGTGCATTTGTCTAAGGTAGGCACCCTTTTGATGTACCTCTCGATTGCTACTTTCAACAATTCTTTCTCATGCAAGCCTTTCGCATGTGAAATCCAACACCCCATTCCTTGTAGCACTCTGTGTGAAGACCTTCCTCATCGTGCTTGGGCTCTAACACTGCACCTCAGGCCAGGCCCTCCCAAGAATAACCTTTCCTCCCTCTCAGTCTCTAAGTCTTCTACTGGCCACCTTGCAATGTGTCAACACATTTCAGGCTACCTCTACGAGTAGTTGGTCTCCTCTGCCCCTCTTATTACTCCTTCTCTAACTTTCACATGAAGTGCTGCTCCATCCATGTGCATAGAGACCCTTACCATCCAACATGGAATCCGATGCACCATACCTGGCCTTCTTCTACTATGAAAGCCCCCCTTAACTCTCTCAAGCTCTCACAAATTTCACTCATCCACTAAAATGTTTATTGCATTTGAGTTTGACAAACCCACACTGGCTGTCTCTCTGCAGGGATATCCTTCTCATTTTGCCTTGGCTCTGATATTCATGTTAGGAATTCTCCAAGTATGAATACAATTTTTCCTCCACTTGGGCACTACCACCCTGCATCATGTCTGTGAACATTTAGACAACTTCATTATGATACTTGGGTTTAGACATCCCACAGTGGGCTGTGTGGCTGTGTAGAGGCCTTCTTCACTCACTTTTGCTCTGGCTACCCATGCCAGACTGTGTCTGGTGTGGGCACATTCTTCATTTCACTAGCATTCCAAAACTCCTTGCAGAAACATTTCATACCTTTCTTTGTTTCTGACACCCAATGCCAAGTGGCCTCTCAATATGCCTGTCTTTGTCACTGCCCTGAGAATCTGACAACCCATTCCAGGATGTGCCTCCATGCTAGTGTTAGAACTAAATAATACAAGAATGGATGGGAAAGCAACAGGGAAAGCAGAGAGGAAATCCATAAAAGTATTTGGAATCATAAAATTATATAATTAATGTGAAAGCTATAGAGGGTGATGACTCAGTCATCAACTGGTTCTACTATAGGTGAATGTGACTTTCTTCCATTTCTACTTCTGATAACTTCCAAAGTTTCAGTAAAATTACTTTTTTATAATAAGACATAATAGGTGTATTGAAGGATCCATGTTTTTAAGGAGATTATTTTTATTGTCTCTTTTAACTATTATTCTTATTTGAATTTGCTGGCAAATACAGATGCTTAATAATACCAGCAGGCTAAAATATCCATTGTTACTTAAATTTGGCAATTATTACATGCCTATGTCTTCCTGTAATACAGAAAATGTAAAGTGAAAACCCCACATATTAAATTAACATCCAAGTGACTTCCAATACTTGAGTGATGCTATCAGTTCTAATTTATATATTGGAGACAGAAGAAATATTAATCACATTTCTTGCGGAAATACAATCAACTATTCTGCATGACATTGTTCTCTCTTGGGATAGGGATAACTCACATCTACAATACATAGGAAGGAAAATATATTTACTGCCTGGGAAGAAAGCCTGTTTTCAAAGTTGTCTAATGAAGGAGTTATTTGAACTTCTCTGTGCATTTTTCCTTCCTTCAGAACAAGTTACAAAAGCCTTAACCTCTACACTGGAGATTTCTTTTGCTTCTACCAAACATTTCTGACTTTCAGGAATTAAAGGAATTTTTGACAGGAGAATGATAAAATTCCTGTCACTTTATGAAGCGGTGGTTTGACCAGTAACTGCAGTAGCAGTTATTTCAGTTGGAGTTTAAGTACAGGATGTTCCTCCAATGATAGTTTGCATTTTATCCAACTGACCATAACTGGGGAGCAGTCAGAAGCAATGTAGCTCATATTTATTAATTTCAACTTAGTGGGTAAGGAGAAGAAAGTTATAAACACCTTGTGCTTTGGTAAGCTTATCCTATTCTCCATAGACTGTGGATGGATTCATGGGGAATAAAGAAACCGAAGTTTAGTGGATATTATTTTAAAAGATTGATACTTAAATTGCATTCTTACTTGCTAGGGATTATTTTTTAAAAGTGTTATTTTTTTCATAGTTGGAACTTTAAATAATTTCAATTTATTTTTTTAACTTTTTTTGGTCTTTATTTGCTTTTGTAATGTTACGTTCAAAAACTATGAGGTCCCCATATACCCCCCACTCCCCTCATCCCACTCCTCCCCCCATAATAACAGCCTCCTCCGGCATCATGAGACATTCATTGCACTTGGTGAATACATCTCTGAGCACCGCTGCACCTCATGGTCAATGGTCCACACCATAGCCCACACTCTCCCACAGTCCACCCGGTGGGCCATGAGAGGACATACAATGTCTGGTAACTGTCCCTGCAGCACCACCCAGGACAACTCCAAGTCCCGAAAATGCCCCACATCACATCTCTTCTTCCCACTTCCTACCCCCAGCAGCCACCATGGCCACTTTCTCCACCAAAGCCACATTTTCTTTGATTACTAACCACAATAGTTCATGAATAGAATATCAATAAGTCCACTCTAATCCATACTCTATTCCTCCATCCTGTGGACCCTGGGATGGTGATGACCACTCCACCTCTGTATCAAGAGGGGACTTAGATTCCACATGAACGATGGATGCAATGCTCCTGCTTCAGGCACACAGGCTCATAATCATAGCCATCAGTATCAAGGGCTCTTTGTTAGACCAGCCATCTTTATTAGTCTTTGCCATTGCACTTGGATGATTGTTGCTGTTCCATTGGGCAATGTGATAGAGCTCCCCTGGCTAGGAACTCAGCACTCCCTCAGTTGTTTTTAATTAAAATCACCATGAAAATATCCAAACATTTTTATGTACCCTGTATACATGCCTTGGAGAACTCCCTGCCAACCATGTGCCCCCTATCAATAACACCCCATACCAATGTTCCTCCCCTGCCATAGTTGAACATCTCTGTAGTCCAAAACTTCTTTAAAAAGGAAGCCTAATATGTATATATTAGGCTTTAAAAAGGAAGCCTAATATAAATATATAGCCAGATTCCAATAATAGTAAAATGAAATATAGTGATGAGTTTAAAGGTTAAATATAGAATACATACTAATCCTTATGTTGAGTGAAGCAACCCAGGTTTTGAGGGACAAATACTACATGATCTCTCTGATATTTTAGTTTTAATAAATTAGTATTTATTTTATTTCTAACCTTTAAACCAATCATTACTACTTCATTTTCCTGCTAACTGAATTAGGCAATAAATTTGGCTTCATTTTTGAAGGAGTTTTGGATCACAGAGAGGTACAACTATGGCAAGGAAAGAGCAACAGTGCGATGCAGGACACAAAGTTCGGAGGGAGTTCTCCAGGGGATGTATATAGGATATATAAAAATGTTTGGATATTTGTTGGGTATTGTCATAGTGGGTAGAGTTACACTTGACAACAGAGGAAGTGCTAAGTTCCCATCCTTGGGAGCTTTGTCTCATTCCCCAAGGGAATAGCAACAATCCCCCAAGTGCAAGGGCAAAGACCAATGAAGAAGGATGATCCAATATTGGGCCCTTGACACTGATGACTATGCTTATGAGCCTGTGAGCTTGAAATTCCAACTAGGCCTAGAGCTGCAGGGTGCCTAAGAGTTACCTCCTGAGAACCTCCATGGTGCTCAAATGAGGCCACTCTTTAAACCAAACTCAGCATGTAAATGCATTACCTTCCCCTCAGTGTGGGATGTCACTCCCAGAGATGAGCCTCCCTGGAGCTATGGGATTACTACCAATCATGACTGGTGATGAAACTAGAAAAAGACCTTGAATAAAATGGGAGATGATAAAGACAAATTAGCTTATATGTCTAAGAGACTTCAAAATTAGTCAGGAGGTAATCAGAGGTGTTGCACTTATGCATATCTCAACAGGATCCCAGAGATTGCCAAAATAGATAAAGCCCCAGGTACTGGTGCTCCTGAAGGCTAAGGAGACCCACAGATTCACTGGTCATAACAGATGGCTCTAGAGTTCATTGCCTTGCCAGTGGGCCCTACTTTGGAATTTGTGCTCCTGATTGTGATGGAGTTGGACTCAGATATGACCTCTCTACACATGCCTCTTTTGTCACTTTAACTGAACCTGTGATTGGTACTGGGTTTTTGTATGCTCAGGAGACTTGAATCTCTAGACTGTCCATGTGTCAGCTGGGCTCTGAGCCTCAGCAGAGTTGCAACACCTATTCTCTGGTTTGTTGGACTTACCCAGGCCAGCTAACAAGAAGGTGAGAATGGTCAACCATCACACCAGGGAACCAAGAGTGTCTACAACTGCAAGCAGGGGAAACACATCCATCAATCATGTGGGATCTAAGCCCCCTCTCAATTTAGATGTGAGTGGTATCGTCATTCCAGGGTCCACAAGATGTAGGAATATAATATGGACTGGAGGGAATTTGCTGGTATTCTACTAAAGAACTGTTGTGACTCTAGCAATGGAAGAAATTGTACCATTGATGTGGAGACAATGGCCATGGGAGTTGCTGAAGGGCTGGAAGAGGGAGAAAGAGATATGATATAAGGCATTTTGGAGACCTGGAGTTGTCCTGAACAATATTGCAAGGACAGATGCAGATTATTGTTTATTCTTCCATAACCCACTGGATGGACTGGGGGAGAGTGTGAACCACAATGTAAACTATGGCCCATGTAGTGTGGCATTGCTCCAGGGTGTATTCACCAAATGCAATGAATGTGCCACACTGGTGAAAGGAGATGTTGATGTGGGAGGAGTGGGGAGGTGGGGAGTGGGGTATATAGGAAGCCCTTGTTTTTTTAACATAACGTTTTGTGTGATCTATTTATCTTTTAAAAAAGACAATAAAATACATGAAAAATGAATCAAGATAAAATTGGAGACTTCAAAGAATATAAAGAAGTGCCATTGTATAGGTAGAAAAAAAAGATGCTCAACATCACTAGCTATTAGGGAACTGAAAATCAAAACTCGAATGTGATACCATCTAACACCCATTAGACTGGCAGCTATTACTAAAACAGAGGACTACAAGTATTGGAAAGGATGTGGAAGAATGGAAACCCTTATCCACTGTTGGTGGGAATGTAGAAGGATCCAGCCATTGTGAAGGACAGTGTGGCAGTTCCTCAAAAAACTAAATATAGATTTGCTTCTGACCCAGCAATTCCACTGCTGGGTATATACCCAGAAGGACTGAAAACAAGGACGCGAACTGATATATGCTCACCAATGTTCACAGAGGCAATATTCACTATTGCCAAAACTTGGAATCAACCCAAATGCCCATCAAAAGATGAATGGATAAACAAAATGTGGTATATACACAGTGGAACACTACTCAGGTTTAAGAAGGAATACAGTACTAACACATGGGATAACATGGGTGAATCGTGAAGAATTTATGGTGAGTGAAGCAAGCCAGGCATTGAAAGACAAATACTACATGACCACTCTGATATGAGTTAAGCAAATCAAGCCTCCTCAGAGTGCTAGAGATTAGAAGATAGACTTACAGGAAATAGAATTTTAGAGGAAGGTTGTGATCCAAGGCCCACACAGTTGATATCTATGATAAAGTGGAGGTAAGTAGTTGTGCACTTAAGGATAAGATGGAATCACAGAAATACTATTGTTTGGGGCTTTACAGGCTTCAGCAGTCTCGGGTTAGGAGGAGAGGTCAGAAGGGCCATGAAATTGGGGGGAAGTTTGGGGGGGTAACATGTGAACACAGGAGATTGTCAGATACATGGTTGCAACCATAATGTTGAGAAAACCATTTAGAAAATACATAAGGAATGTGTATGGGTTTCAGGTGTTTGATGGGGTGGATCTGGCACAGAGTGCACCTGGGGTAGGCTTTTGTGGAGTGTATGAGTGTTCATCTTGTCATAATATATTATATCAGTGGTTGGAGTCCCATACAATGAGCAGGAAGCTGTGTACCCCCATCCAGGGAGGCCTGATGTTCTCAAACAGAGGGGAGGGTATCTCTAGAGTGCACGGGTTGCTCCCAATGGGGGATGACAGAATAGTGTTTCAAACCTTCCAGCATTGTTGCACATATCTGTTGATCTTGTTCTTCAAGCAGTGAAGCTTGGTTGTCACTGTGGGCTCTAGGGTGTGAGAGGAATAGAGTAGATGGAAGAGGGTGTATCAGGTGGTAAAGAGAGGTGCTTTGCATGATTGTGTGGTGATGGATGCAGGCCATGTTAAATTTTACCAAAAATTTGTAGTGTTGTATGGTCTAAAATGTAAAATATAATGTAAACCATAATGTAACCAAAAATGTATAAAAGTGTAAAGCATAATGTAAACCATAATGTGCCCATGGTTGGTAGCTATGTTTCAATATTTGTACATAAGTTGTAGCACATGTAGTATCCACATGTAAAAAGATCATTGTTGGGGAGGGGGAAGCAGGTGTAGGATGTTGGGTATGTGGGAGCACCCCATATTCTATATGTGACTTTACTATACATAAAATTTTTGAAGACATAATAAATAAATTAAAAAAAGATTTATGACACTGAGCACAGAGGAAGAAATGCAAGAGATTGCCTTGCCCTGTACATACAGGGCAACACCCATTAGAGTGATGAAAGGTAAATCATCAAAAAAAAAAGTATGATATTTTTCATTTCTTAAATACCCCAATTTATTTTTTTTCTTTATTTTAGTTTTTATAAATTATGTATTTTATTTCTAATCTTTAAACCTATAATTACTATTTCATTTCCTATTAATTGGATTTGACATTATATTAGAAGTCATTTTTTAAGAAGTTTTAGATCACAGTTGGGATAAACTATGGCAGTGGAAGAGCATTGGTGCAGGGTGTCATTGATGAAGGATGCCTGAGTGGGAGGGAATTTTCCAGGGCATGCATATAGGGTATATAGATATGTTTGGATGTTTGTTGGGTATTCACATAGTGGGTAGAGTTTCACACAACAACTGAGGGAGTGCTGAGTTCCTAACCTGGGGAGCTCTGTCATATTCACCAATGGAAAAGCAGCAATCTCTCAAGTGCAAGGACAAAGACCAGTAAAGAATGATGTCCAATGATGGACCCTTGATACCGATGACTATGCTTATGAGCCTGTGTGCTTATTATTTCAACTTGGTCTAGAGCTGCAGGATGCCTAAGAGTTTCCTGAGAGCTTCCAAATATGGCCACTCTCTAAGGCAAACAAAGCATATAAATGCATTACATTCCCCACAGCATGGTACATGACTTCCAGAATTGAGCCTCCCTGGCACTGAGGGATTACTATCAAGCACCAGCTGGTGATTCAACTATAAAAAGACTTTGAATAAAAGGAGGAAATGATAAAAACAAATGAGTGTATATGGCTAAGAGACTTCAAAATGAGTCAGGAGAGATAGATGGAATAGTGTTCAGGGCCTAACTTGCTCAACTGCCCCAATGCCCTGGGAGCCACCCTTTCTCTCGAGGGATACAGTTCCCTCTATTTGATGGCATTAGTCCTCCCCAGGATGTGGGTCCACCCCCACTCTCACTACTTGGGTTTCTACCCCATAATCATAGGATAACTAAGATTGTAAAAAGCTGTGTATCCTAAAGTATGCACCACAATGTAAGCACAGATGTCACCTTGTTAGAAAGCTATTGTCTCAGACTCTGTACATCACGTTAAGTTAATATGATGTGAATAGGGTGTAAGGGTATCGCTGTGGAAGGGAAAAGATTTTGTGGTGGATGTATGGGAGTGCTGTATATTATATATATGCATTGCTGTGGTCTAGGGCTCCTGTGAAGAGAAGCTCAATAATTAGGAGAAAAAAAGAAAAAAAGAAAAAGATAGGATGTAGAATTTTTTCCAAGTCAACATGTATTCTTTATCTAACCTTTAAACCCATCGCTATATGCCATTTCCTAGTAAGGGACCCTGACATTATATTGGGCTTCAAATTTCAGGGAGTTCTGGATCACAGAGTGGTTCAACAATGGCAATGGAGGGATACTGGTATAGGATTCCATTGACAGGTGATATATGGCTGACAGGGAGCTGTACAGAACATATGTCCAGGGTGCATGGTAATGTTTGGATATACTCATAGTGGCAACAATTAAAAACCACAGCAGGGGGGGTACTGGGTTCCTGGCCAGTGGTGCTCTGTTGTGGTCCCTAGGGGAGCAGCAACAGTCTCCCAGGTGCAGCGGCGGGGACCGGGAGGGAGTGAGGGTTCAACAGTGAGCCCCTGATGCTAATGACTATGCTTGTGAGCTGATAAGCCTAAAATAAGAACAAGGCCTAGAGCAGCATTATGCCTGGGAATTTCCTCCTGTCAGCCTTCATGTTACTAAAATGTGGCCAGTCTCGAAGCCAAACTCAGCATGTAAATGCAATGCCTTCCCCCCAGCGTGGGACATGACACCCGGGGTTGAGCCTCCCTGGCACCGAGGGACCACTATCAACTACCAACTGATGATGCAACTGGAAAATGACCTTATACGGAAGGTTCAACGCGGATCAGCAGAATATCCCTGTCTACATAAAATAACATGACTTTAAAATGCTGTTTGACCTAATGTAAGGGGGAAATGGAAAGGAGAAATGAGTTTATATGGCTACGAGTCTCTAAAAAAGAGTCTGGAGGCTGGCAGAAGGATTGCCCTTATGCACAACTGAGCAGAGTCTGAGAGACAGATAAAGCAGATACAACCCCCAGGTATTGGTTCCTTTGAGGGCTAAAGAGACCCATGGGAGTTATGGTCATGGCCGATGGGGTTAACTACCAGGTCAGATGGCCCCTCTTTGGAAATGGTGTTTATGTGTGATGAATCTGGACTCAGATGGGATCTCTCTTCATAAGACTTTCATGCTAATGTGCTGGAGGTGCAGTTAGTGTTGGGGTTTAAGATATATTTAGGGGATTTGAATCTCTGGACTGACAATGTGATAGCCAGGTCCTGAGCCTCAACAGACTCCAGCACCTACAATCTGATTCATTGGACTCACCACACTCAGCTAAGATGGAGTTGAAGAAGGACAACCACCACACCATGGAGCCTAGAGTGATTACAACTGAAAGTGGGAGGATTGCATCCAGCATCCATGTGGAATCTGAGCCTCCTCTTGACATAGAGGTGCAATGGACACAACCAATCCAATGTCCACATAGAAAAGGTGGCATTGGATTGGGAAAAGTGGACATGGTGGCTGATGGGTATGGGGAAAGGCAGGAAGAGATGAGAGGTGGAGGTGTCTTTGGGACATGGAGCTGCCCTGGATGGTGCTTCAGGGGCAATCACCGGACATTGTAAATCCTCACAGGGCCCACTGGATGGAATGGGGGAGAATATGGGCCATGATGTGGACCATTGACCATGAGGTGCAGAGGTGCCCAAAGATGTACTTACCAAATGCAATGTATGTGTCATGATGATGGGAATGATTGTTGCTGGGGGGGGGGGGGAGAGATGGGGTGGGGGGTGGTGGGGTTGAATGGGACCTCATATATATATATATATTTTTTAATGTAATATTATTACAAAGTCAATAAAAAAAAGAAAAAGAAGAAAAAAACAAAAACAAAATGAGTCAGGAGGTTAGCAGAGGCGTTGCACTTACACGTATCTCAGCAGGACCTCAAGGACAGTCAAAGGAGATACAACCCCGGGTAGTGGTGATCATGAGAGCTACAGAGAAACCCAGGTCCTTTGGTAATGGCAGATGGCTCTGGAGTTCAGTGCCTTGCCAGTGGGCCCTACTTTGGAATTTGTGCTTCTGAGTGTGATGGAGTTGAACTCAGATGTGACCTCTCTACACATGATTCTTCTGTCACTTTTACTGAACCCAGGATTGGCACTGGGATTGTTGTATGCTCAGGAGACTTGAATCTCTTGACAGTCCATGTGCCAGCTGGGCCCTGAGCCTCAGCAGAGTTGCAACACCTACTCTCCAGTTTGTTGGACTTACCCAGGTTAGACAACAAGGAGGAAAGGATGGTCAACAACCACACGAAATAAACCAAGAGTCTACAACTACAAGCATGAGAATCCCATCCATCAGCCATGTGGGATCTAAGTCCCCTCTCAATCTAGAGGTGGAGTGGGCATTGCCCTCCAAGTGTCCTCAGGATACCAGAATAAAATATGGGTTATAGTGAACTTACTTGTACTCTACTCTAGAATTATTTTAACTCTAACAATGGAAGAAATTATATTATTGATGTGGAGACAGTGGCCACAGGAGAGGGGAAAAAGAGATGTGATAATGGGTCATATTCAGGACTTGGAGTTGTCCTGAATGATATTGCAGGGACAGATGCAGGATATTATATATCCTGTCATAACTCACTGAATGGAATGGAAGAGAGTGTAAACTACAACATAAACTATAATTCATGCTGTGTAGCAATACTCCATAACATACTCATCAAATGCAGTGACTGTACCTTACTAATAAAGGAAGTTGTCAATGTGAGAAGAGTGGGGGATGTGGGGAGTGGGGTATATTATATTTTTTAATATAACATTTTGTGTGATCTATGTATCTTAAAAAATAATAAAAATGGAAAAAAATATTTTTCTAGTCAAACAATGCATGATTTAAATTTTCCATGAGAACATTTAAGATCACATATGATGCTATGGAAATATTACATCATAAAATTTATACAAATTTGTAACCTACAATCCACCTGAAAGAGATATATTGGACAATCCATTTTGGGTTTTTTGTTGTTGTTGTTGTTGTTGTTTTGTTTTTGCAAATTTAATATATTTAATTACTTTAATAAGTACTTCATTTGTCTCAAACAAAATCTGAGTTCTTAAACAATGTTATAGTTAATAAATTAAACTTACAAATTTAATAAGCTTAATGTTTTCCTAAGTGTCTTATTACATTACATAATCTGTAAACATAAACTTAAAATCACAAATTTAAATAAATCACTCTCTTTTGTATTACAAGTGGAGAGTAAAATAGTGACTATTCACAAAATATAAATATAAAATTCAGTCTTAATATAAAAGCATAATACTATAATATTGATTCTTTTAAGCATCAAATTTATTTTTTTATTTTTTATTAATTCATTTTTTAAAAATATTACATTCAGAAAATATGAGGTCCCACGCACTCCCCCACCCCTCCCACCCCACCACTCCCCCCACAGCAAAACTCTCCCCCATCATCATGACACATCCATTGCATTAGATGAATACATCTCTGAGCATCGCTGCACCTCATGGTCAATGGTCCACATCATAGCCCACACTTTCCCACATTCCATCCAGTGGGCCATGGGAGGATCTACAATGTCCAGTAATTGTCCCTACGGCACCACCCAGGACAACTCCAAGTCCTGAAAATGCCTCCACATCTCATCTCTTCCTCCCATTCCCCACACAGAGCAGCCACCTTGGCCACTTTTTCCACACCAATGCCACATTTTCTTCTATTACTAACCATAATAGTTCATGAATAGAATATCAGTAAGTCCACTCTAATCCTTACTCTATTCCTCCCTCCTGTGGACCTTGGATTGGTTGTGTCCATTCCACATCTATGTCAAGAAGGGGCTTAGATTCCACATGGATGCTGGATGCAATCCTCCTGCTTTCAATTGTAGGCACTCTTGGCTCCATGGTGTGGTGGTTGACATTCTTCAATTCCATGTTAGCTGAGTGGGGTAAGCCCAATAAACCAGAGTGTAGGAGCTGAAGTCTGTTGAGGCTCAGGGCCTGGCTATCATATGGTCAGTCCAGAGATTCAGATCCCCTAGATATATCTTAAACCCCAGCACCAACTACAAGTCTGGTAAAGTAACAGGAGAGGCTTGTGAAAAGAGATCACATCTGAGTCCAGCTCCATCATGCAGAAACACCAACTCCAAAGAAGGGCCAACTGACATGGCACTGAACTCCATCTGCCATGACCATAAAACCTGTGGGTCTCTGTAGCCCTCAGAAGAACCAATACCTGGGATTGTATCTGCTTTATCTGTCTCTGAGACTCTGCTCAGGTGTGCATAAGGGCAACCCCTCTGATAACCTCCAGATTCTTTTTTAGAGACTCATAGCCATATAAACTCATTTGTCCTTTCCATTTCTCCCTTGATTTAGGTCAAAAAGCATTTTTAACTCCTGTTATTATATGTAGACAGGGATATTCTGCTGGTCCGAGTTGAACCTTTTATTCAAGGTCATTTTCTAGTTACGTCATCAGCTGGTACTTGGTAGTGATCCTTCAGTGCCAGGGAGGCTCATCCCCAGGAGTCATGTCCCACACTGGGCAGAAGGCAGTGCATTTACATGCTGAGTTTGGCTTCAAGACTGGCCACATTTGAGCAACACGGAGGCTGTCAGGAGGGAACTCTTAGGCACACTGCTGCTCTAGGCCTTGTTCTTATTTCAGGTGCACAGGCTCACAAGCATAGTCATTAGTATCAGCGGCTCACTGTTGGAACCTCATTCCTTTCTGGTCCTTGCCATTGCACCCGGGGGACTGCCATTGCTCCCCTAGGAACCACGACAGAACCCCCCGGCCAGGAACCCAGCACCCCCCCAGCTGTTGTTTTAATTGTTTCCACTATGAAAATATCCAAACATTTCCGTGCACCCTGGACACATGCCCTGTAGAACTCCCTGTCAACCATATGTCCCCTGTCAATAACATCCCACATCATTATTCCTTCGCTGCTATGGACAAATTCCTTTTGATTTAGTAACTTGTGCTAGAGACCATTTATGATAAGCAGTGTTGGCAATGATCTTAATTTGAAAACAGACTTTAATGAGAAGAGAACCAACTGACTTTTCTATAAGAGGGACAATATATGAGGGTTGAAGTCATCAGAAAGATCATATAGAAAGGAAATTTTGACAGAAACATGAACATCTGCACAGTCAGACTTTATTCTACATTATAATTTTATAAATGGACTTAAATATCATGTGTAATTTTTTCCATAGGGGCAAGAAAATTCACTACTACTCTTTCACTAAAAAAAGGAAAATGTTGCTTTGATGATAAAGGTCACTTTCAGAAAAACAATGGTCTTTTAAAAAGCCATGATTTTTTTATATATGCTGGGATTTTTACATGGTTTCTCATCCAATAACAACTGGAAATTGGGAAAGTGGGAGTTTTGTCATGTAATTTCCAGTCCTGCCAATAGATGGCGCTCATTGTTCACCTTACCACAGAGGTGTATCTCAATTGGATTTATCTGGCCAGAGATGAAATTCAACGTGGACTTCACTGGCCAAATTCACTGAAGAAAAGCCCCCCAACTCCCTCTCCCTTTTCCCTTGTAACAACTGACAAGGAAGAAGATGTCTGCTAACCTCTCAGTCAGCTGCAGTGAGCCTGGTGTTTTACCCCCATAGAATATTTTGGGGTTGGGGAAGGGAACCCCCATGAGGATTAGTAAGTCATTGTTGTTTTGGCTTCTTCATCTCTCTCTACCTCACTCTTCTGGGAATTGTGAAACACTGTCCTGGTCTTCTGACCCTCAAAGGAGGTCTCAGACAGGTTTTGTGAGAGAGCTGAGCTGTAGCTGCTAATCTGATGCTATCTTCCCACAATCTCCATCTGTTTTTTTAGTGTTTTTATTAAACTGGGCCATGTCTTCCTGTCGCTTAGTATGTCTTGTAAAATTTTGTTGGTGTCTAAGCATGTGTTTATTTGGATGTGCTTGTTCAGATGGTAAGTTTCTCTTTCTACTCTAGGGTTTTAGTTTGTTCTGTTTTGTGTTAAGGTTCCTCTGTGACACTTGGTTCCATTAATTCTATAACCTTGTAGTTGGCCATGTTCCCTTGAAATAATATTAAGGCCATAGAAAAGGAAAGAGAGAAGTAAAAAAGATTAATAATTATAATTATAAAAAGATAGAAGAGGAAACATAAAAGAGACAGAAAATAAGTAATCAAAGTGAAAAATCATAAAAATAAAAAGGAATAAGAATAAAAGAGTTGGAATAAAAAATGAAACAAGAAAAATAGAATAAATAAAACATCAGAAGGATGCAAAGAGAAGAAAAAATGAAAACCCTACAATAAAAGGTGGAATGAAAGAAAAGCAACAGAAGAGGGGAAAAGAAAAAGAAGAGAAATAGGTAGACTAAGAAGAAAAATAAGAAAAGGGAAAAGGAAAGAGAAAAAAACAAAAAGTTTACCTCTTAGGACCCTAGGAGACATATCAGGTTGCCAGTGCTCATCTGTGAATCTCTGAGCAGCATGATCTCCACAGATATGATACTCAGTTTTAGAGAATAAAATAAAGAATAAAAAATATAATAATTTAAAAATTATAAAATAATAGAAAACCTAAAACAAAAAGAATCTCAGCCTAAGTTCCTTGTCACAATGTGTCAGCTTGGCACCTGACAAACCAGGAAATCGCTCTCTGGATCCCTTCTCTTAGAGGTACCAGGAATTGAACCAGGGACCTAGTATTTGTGAGGCAGGTGCTTCTCCACAGATTTGCACCTGCTGTACAGGTTAGGTAAACTAAAACCTTATCTGGCTCTCCCCAGATAAGAGACTCAAAGGGGCTCAACTGAGCAAACACATTGAAGAGAATCCATTCTCTGCCCTCTGCCAGACCCTTCTGCGTCCTAAGGGGAGGACTTTCATTCTCCACTCAGCTACAGAGAATGACATTTTACCAAGGGTACTGGATTGATAGTGGAGTTTGTCATTCCCAGCCACAGGGGCAAGTAAATAAAGGAAAGAAAGGAGAAGAGAAAAATAAAATTAAAAAGAAGAAAAAAGATGGAAATAAGTCATAAAAGAAATAAAAAATTGGAAATAATTGAGTGAAAAATCATAAAAAATAAAAATGATTAATAGAAAAGGTAGAATTAAAAATGAAAGAAACAGGAAAGACCAAAAAGTTTAGAAGAAAGAAACTGAACACCAAACAAGAGCAGGTGGAATGAAAGAAAAGCAGTTGAAGAGGGAAAAATGAAAAAAAGAAAATAAACTGAGAAAAGAGAGAAAAAAGGAGGAAAAAAAGTAAAGCAACAACAACAAAACAGAAAATAGACTTCTCTCAGACCACTATAAACTGTTTCATGCTATAGTATTCCCCAATCAATCACCTTGCAACCCACTCTCTCTAGGTAAATTACCCAGGGGTAGAGAAAATAAACACAAAATTTTAAAATAGTAGTAATAAATCAAAAAACCAAAAAAAGTATCAGGCATTGCTCCCTGTCTCAAGACTGCCTTACTTCAACTCCCAATCTCTGCAGCTCCTGGGGTGCCTCTCTCCACTCTCCTATCCCTCAGGCCAGTTAGGTTTTATTAAAGTTGTGTTTGGGATTGAAGCCTGACACCATACTTGAGAAGCGGCATTCAACCACTGAGCTACACCTACTCCACTTGTTATGTTAGTTTTCTGAAGGCTTCTGAAAGCTTAAGTTTGTAGTTTAACTCTGCGTTCCCTCTTTTCCTTCAGGCTAGTTGAGCTTCTAATGTTTTGCCGGTTGCCTCACCAGGCTTCCCTATTTCCCTGGTGTTAGGGGCCTATCAGTCCTTCCTGTCACTGACCCAGGTCCTCTCTTTCCCAGATCTGGTAGGTGTGGCAGCCTTAATGTTTAGCTTCCCCTCCACTCTCTCTGGGGCTGTTGGGGCACTGGCTGGCATCAGGTTTTTTTCCTGGTCCACCTGCCCTCTCTACCCTCCTCTGACACTTCTCTCCCCCTGAATTGGCTGGGCACTAGTCCCCCACAGCTGTTTACCCCACAAGTTCCTCACCTCAAGTTACTTTTGGGCACTGAGATGAACCACTGGCAGGGGCAGCTTTTCTCACTCTCAGAGCTGTCTAAGCACTGGTCTTCCAGCCAAGTCACTTCTCTGTCTTTTCTCTCTCTCTCAGCCTGCTTGAGTTCACCAGCTCTTAAGAGTTCTCTTTCCCCCAGCCACCTGGGTCGCTCCTCTCTAGCTGCCCTCTCCAATTTCCCTCACAATCCTGTGGCTGCCCTTCAACCAAGTAAATCTACCTTCCCACAGTTTCTTGAGGAGGATTGCAGCCTGCGGTTCCCTTCACTGCCATCTTGGAGATTTTATTAGATTTTTAAGCAAGCCCATTCTACATTTACAGAAATACAACTCAAAATAGGTAAGTTATCTGCTCAGCGATAATTTGAGGAAAAGATGCAACTTTGAAAATCTGTCATGATGTTTCCAGTTCTTATTCTGTAACAAGGCTCTTAAATATGTGTGATATGCGTCAAATAAATCCCTGAGTTCATTTGGTAATATAAGGGACATTTATGATGGTCTCTACTGGCTTCTGTTGGATAGAGATCAGGTTGATGCTAAACATCCTAAAGTACACAAGACAGTCTCCATCACAATATTATCTATTCCCAAATAAAGAAACCCTACTGTATACCAGCATTTCCCTGAGAGAATGTGCAGAAAAATCACCTGACTCTTCTTCAAAGAAGATTATGTTTCTGGAGGCCTCAACTGAGCTCACAGGTTCTTTTTAACTTACAAGTGCCCAGGTGATTTCGAGCTGCAGGTCCTAGACAGTGAGTGACCTGTTGGTAGGCATTGCTGTCATACAGCTTAGATTGATATTTTAGGCCTTCTCTGGCAAGAATCCCCTGTCCATCTTACATCAGATATGAGGTGGTTAAGTGCTGGATTTGGTATTTCAATCTTTGCCTGTACTAGTTTACACATGCTCTTGTTTTCTTCCTTTTTTTTTAAACAGGAAATGAACTATTTATGACTTTGCTTCCTTATCTAAGAACTGAAGGAAATGCAACTTTCTTATGGAGTTGATGTGAAAATAAAGGAATAGAATACTTTTTAATCTGATTTTTGTACTTTTTATTAGAGAAGTTGTGAGATTGCAAAACAGTCATGCATAATGAGCAGAATTCCAATATATCACCCCTCCTCCAATACCTTACATTGCTGTGGAACATTTGTTACAGATTATGAAAGAACATCATCAGGCTGTTACCACTAACTATGGTCCATTCAATATACTAGTGTATTTTTCTATATGATTCCTATTATTAAATCCATGTATTAGTAGTGTAAGTTTGTTATAGTTTATGAGAAAGCACTCTAATATTTGTTCTGTCCATTGGGATGGACTACTTTTAAAACCTATTGGAAACTGCATGGCTCAGAGAAGATGCTCATCAATAACAGCTATTGGAACTATGTTTAACTTCAGCATTTACTAACCACATCGTGTCCTTTGAAAAGTCTCCTGGACAGAAAGTGAATCCACACATGCTTTCCTCCTAAGAGGCAGCAGGGTGTGGTCTTGGACAGGGCTCCACCCAGACTTCCCATTTGGAGCACAGATCCTGAGAGGTCAGTATCACTGTGGTGAATACTGCATACTTAAAGCTACCAAGTCCCAATCACTGGGTAAGGTACGTGCTACATTGTCTGGAGAAATGGTAACTGCATATGTGGTTTCTTTATGGATGCTGACAGTGGTTATCACAATGGACATCCATCCATTCACAAGTGTCCACACACAGAAGAGAAGGTAGTGGTACCATGGAGACAGACTGGAGAGATGCTGCTAATGTCACAGAATGTTGGCAGCCACAAGAAGTTGGAGGATGCAATGAACGGATTTTTCTTCAAGCTCTTAAGGAGTCCAGCCCTGTCAAAAGTTTGATGTCATCTCAGTGAAACTGATTTGAAACTTTGGAGTCTATGGCTATAGGAGAATACATTTTTATACTTTTTCAGCCACCAAGTTTGTGATAAATTGTTATATAAGACTTTCCCTACATTGTTATACTCATGGACATATTTCCTGACTGTTTCATGCTGGCTCCAAGTACCCACAGTAAGGATTTTAAGATTCTTCAAACGTGTTTGTATATGATCCACTCTGGGAATAGCTGTAAGTCTGTGGTTTCCCAGTCACATAAATTATTCCACTGGGAAGCAGACTTGGCCCAGTGGATAGGGCGTTCGTCTACCACATGGGAGGTCTGCGGTTCAAACCCAGGCCTCCTTGATCCATGTGGAGCTGGCCCATGCGCAGTGCTGATGCACGTAAGGAGTGCCCTGCCACGCAGGGGTGCCCCCCCCCCGCGTAGGGGAGCCCCACGCCCAAGGAGTGCACCCCATAAGGAGGGCTGCCCAGCGCGAAAGAAAGTGCAGCCTGCCCAGGAATGGCTCAACACACATGGAGAGCTGACACAGCAAGATGATGCAACAAATTATTTAAAAAGTAAATAAAGACAAAAATAAATACATAAATAAATAAATAAAAAGGAAACACAGATACCCATGCCGCTGACAACAACAGAAGCGGACAAAGAACAAATGGACACAGAGAACAGACAACAGGGGTGGGGGGAGTGAAGGGGAGAGAAATAAATAAAAATATAAATCTTTTTAAAAAAATTATTCCACTGTTTCTCATACTCCAGCTTGAAACTTTAGTATATGTAATACATGTACATTTGTTAATAAGTCAAATATGAAATGCTTGGTTTTCCTTTTCTACATCAGGTAGATCATTTAATTTTTCACTATTATTTACTTATGTCCTTACCTTCTGTGACTTTATCTTGGCCAAGTGGCATGCTTTTACTTACAGAATTTGAGCAGATATGATATAGAACTGGCAAATTTCTACCACCTCTCCTGCTTTGCCTTTCTGTAAGGAGATTGAGGTTATCTCACATATGGGTTGTTCCCTCATCCTGGGCCTGGAGAAAAGCAGTAGCTCATTCAGAACTGTAGATACCCTGGAGCCTACAAGACCTGTGGGTGAGCAAAAAACTTCATTATTGAAAGCCTCTCAAATTTGGGGAGTTTTGTTATCATTGCAAAGCTGACTAATATACCCATTTCATAGGATGTTTAAATTAACTAAAATTGACCAGCAACTAAAGAAGCTAGAGATTATAGGGTCTTAACATCTCTACCCACCAGTGATTTGTAAATGAGAATTTAAAAATCACCAAAATAGGGAAACGGACTTTGGCCCAGTGGTTAGGGCGTCCGTCTACCATATGGGAGGTCCGCGGTTCAAACCCCGGGCCTCCTTGACCCGTGTGGAGCTGGCCCACGTGCAGTGCTGATGCACGCAAGGAGTGCCGTGCCACGCAAGGGTGTCCCCTGCGTGGGGGAGCCCCACGCGCAAGGAGTGCACCCGTGAGGAAAGCCGCCCAGCGTGAAAAGAAAGTGCAGCCTGCCCAGGAATGGCACCGCCCACACTTCCCGTGCCGCAGAAGCGGACAAAGAAACAAGACGCAGCGAATAGACACCAAGAACAGACAACCAGGGGAGGGGGGGAAATTAAATAAATAAATAAATCTTTAAAAAAAAAAAAAAATCACCAAAATAAAGTTTGAACCTTGAGATTTGGAGAATAGTTTCCATTGTAACCATGGCTATTCTATTCTCTACACACTTATTACATATCCATATATGAATGATGATAAGAATGATAATCAAATAATTACAAATAAAAATTTTCTTCTGAACTCAATTAGTTCTTGCTATCCATAAATCAAGAGCGAACTAGATTTGGATAGCTAGGCATTATTTGTACTATTCCCTCTACATTACAAAAATCTCCTTGATAGTCACATATTTGCACTCTCTATCTCTCAGGTTCTATCTCTATGTCTACCACTATCCGTATCTCTATAACTCCTGAAACTGTTTTAAGATCATTGAAATAGTAAAAATGTAGAAAGCTGAAAAACACGTCACTCTCATCCTAATAGGAAAAGGTCAAATAATCTGCAAAATCATACTATTTATTTAACCTATCAGAAGGCTGAAGTTAAGAGAAGCCAAATAGCCAGAAATCTAAAGAAATTCAGATAAATTCAAAAAGAGCTGAGGTGTGAGGAATGGACTGCTAGGGAAGAGTATGAGCTAACATAGCTCCCCCATTCAAGCAGGCATGATTTCAGTTCAAACTTTTGGAAATTGTGATCTTATTCTGTATCTTTTGTATTTCCCTATGTGTATAAAAAATATTTGTTAATACTGACCCAAATAAAAGCATGCATGGATTTTATGCGCATTTTACTACATCTATTGATCAATTTAAATAGAATTGACATAGTATTCCATTTTCTTTACATGATGTGGTAGGCAGCTCCTGAGAAGGCCCCTATAATTCTTGCTCCATAGGAAAGTTTAATATTCACATCATTTGATACTGACTGGGGCTGTGAATGTCAGGCATTTCACTTTCCTTTTTTAATATTTTCAAAGGAAGCTTTAGATTACATAAATGTTACCTAAAAATGCAGGGAATTCCCATATGCCACACCCTTCCCACACCTATGCTTTCCCACATTAACAATTTTCATTAGTGTGGTACATTTGTTACAATTGATGAACTGATATTGAAGCATTGCTACTAACTATGGAATACAGTTTACATTATAGTTTACACTGCCACACACAATTTTATAGATTTTGACAAAAGTATAGTGGTCTGTATTTGTCACTTCAGTGTCAAGTAGGACAATACCAATATCCCCAAAATACCCCAATGTTACACCTATTTTTCCCTCTCCCTCACCTCAAATCCTCTGGTGACCACTGCTTTTTTATGAGTGATACAAGTTCTTCCATTCCTGGAGTATTAATAAGTCCATGAAAGAATCATAATTAGTCTACTTTAGTCAATTGTTCATTCCCCAATCGTGAGGATTTGGGGATAATGATACCTCCCCTGTTTATAATTGAGAGCGGGTTTATAACCCATGGGGCAGGTGGATGGAATGTCTTTCTTGCACTTGAACACTATCTTTTCCTTGTGATGGGCATTTTCCATCATCATCATCATCATCTCCTTGTTTGTTGTCTAGGGTGAAATCAACAAAATGGAGAGTGGTTGTTACAACTCTGCTGAGATTTAGGGCTCAACTGTCACATGAACGGACCAAAGGTTTAATTCTCTGAGGCATATATTTAACAGGTATAGTGCTAATTGTACATTCATTTAAAAGGTGGCAGAGGAGCCCTGTGTATAACAACTTTAAATGAGTCTTTCTCTGTTACACTAGGAAGCATTAATTCCAAAGTTAGGCCAACTGACAGGGTGCCAAATGCTTGAAACTGTCTGCCCTGATTATAGAGTCTAGATGTCTCCAGATCCCTCAGCAGGTGCCCTGCTTTTTGAGGCTTCTTTAACTGTGGCAGTCAATGAGAGCCTATGAGATGTGCAAACCTCTGGAATAGTCTCCCAACTCACTTTGAAATCTCTTAGCTATAAAAAAAATGGAAAGGAGAAATGAGTTTATATGGCTATGAGTTTCTAAAAAAGAGTCTGGAGGCTGGCAGAAGGTTTGCCCTCATGCACAACTGAGCAGAGTCAGAGAGACAGATAAAGCAGATACAACCCCCAAATATTGGTTCCTTTGAGGGCTAAAGAGACCCATGGGAGTTATGGTCATGGCCGATGGGGTTAACTACCAGGGCAGATGGCCCCTCTTTGGAAATGGTGTTTATGTGTGATGAATCTGGACTCAGATGGGATCTCCCTTCATAAGACTTCCATGCTAATGTGCTGGAGGTGCAGTTAATGTTGGGGTTTAAGATATATTTAGGGGATTTGAATCTCTGGACTGACAATGTGATAGCCAGATCCTGAGCCTCAACAGACTCCAGCACCTACAATCTGATTCATTGGACTTACCACACTCAGCTAAGATGGAGGTGAAGAAGGACAACCACCACACCATGGAGCCTAGAGTGATTACAACTGAAAATGGGAGGATTGCATCCAGCATCCAGGTGGAATCTGAGCCTCCTCTTGACATAAAGGTGCAATGGACACAACCAATCCAGTGTCCACATAGAAGAGGTGGCATTGGATTGGGAAAAGGGGACATAATGGACAAAGGGTATGGGGAAAGGCAGGAAGAGATGAGAGGTGGAGGCGTCTTCGGGACATGGAGCTGCCCTGGATGGTGCTTCAGAGGTAATCACCGGACATTGTAAATCCTCACAGGGCCTACTTGATGGAATAGAGGAGAGTATGGGCCATGATGTGAACCAATGTATATGAGGTACAGAGGTGCCCAAAGATGTACTTACCAAATCCAATGGATATGTCATGATGATGGGAACGAGTGTTGTTGGGGGGGGGGGGAGAGGGGGGGTGGGGGGGTGGGGTTGAATGGGACCTCACATATATATTTTTAATGTAATATTATTACAAAGTCAATAAAAAATAAAAAAATTAAAAAAAAAAAAATTCTTTGTAATTGATATTTCCCCCTATTGGTCAAGGTCTTTTACCAGGTGCATTGCTGGTTGGTGCTTGATAGTAATCCCTCTGTGCAAGGGAAACTCACCCCTGGGAGTCATGTCCCATGGTGGGGGAAAGTTATTGCATTTATATTCTGAGTTCAGCTTAAAGAGAGGCCACATTTGAGCAACAAGGAGGCTCTCAGGAGGTAACTCTTAGGCACCCTGTAATACTAGGATAAGTTTCACTTTCTAGTTTAAAGGTTCGTAAGCACAGTAATCAATATCTCTTTACCAGCAAAATTGTTCTAGCTAGGAGATTGAGCACAATATTAAATACAGTCATGACAGTGGCATCCTTCTCTTGTTCCTCATCTAAGTGGGAATGTTTTCAGTCTTTTACCATTAAGTACAATGCTATCTAGGTTTTTCATATATACACTTTATCATGTTGTGCAAGCTTCCTTCTCTTCTTATCTTTGGGGTGCTTATATCAGGAAAGGACACTATATTTGTCAAAAGCCTTTTCTACATCAACCAAGATCATGTGATTTTTCTAATACTTATCAATGTGGTTATGACACTAATTGGTTTTCTTGCTTTGAAAAATCCTTGCATACCTGGGTCAAAAAAAAAAACAACTTGATCATGGTGCATAATTCATTTAATGTGATTTTGGATTCAGCTAGCAAGTATTTTGTTGAGAATTTTTGGTCTGTATTCATTGGAGAAATTGGTCTGAAATTTAATTTTGTAGTATCTTCATCTGATTTGGTAGTATTATTTAAATTAATATTTTTATTTTTAAATAAGTTTTAGATTACATAAATGCCACATAAAAAATAAAAGGGATTCCCATATGCCCACCTCCCTCCCCCTCCCACATTCTCCCACATCAACATCCTTCATTATTATGGTACATCCATCAAAATTGGTGAACTCATATTGAAGCACTGCCAACAACCATGGAGTAAAGTTCACTCCATAGTTTATACTCTGACCTGCACAATTTTGTAGGTTACAATGAAATATAAAATGGCCTGCATCTGTCACTACATCTCCAAGCAGGACAATGCCAATGTCCTGCAAATGCCACCATATTACAGTCTTCTTTGCTCTCACACCCCCTACAATCTCTAGAGACCATTTCCCCTATAAAAATAAGATTTCTTTCATGACCAGAATAATAATAAGTCTATAGCAGAATAGTAATGAGTCTACTTTAGTCCACTGTTCATACTCCAATATTTAGGACTTTGGGATGGTGATGCCAAATATGCCCACAAATGGGAGGAAGCTTAGATCCCTTTGAGCAGATGGATGGAAATATCTTGCTTGTAGCTGCAGACACTCTCTGTTACTTGAGATCGGCATTGTCCATCATCATCACCTTGTTAGTTATCCTGGGTGAGTCCAATGAACAGGAGAGTAGGTGTTGCAACTTTGCAGAAATTACAGGCTTAACTGGCAAATGGAGATACCAAACATGTAAGTGTCTGTGGCATGTATTTATCAAGTATAGTGCTAATTGCAGGTTCAAATAAAAGGGAATAAGATGCCATGTGTAGCAACCTATAAATGAGTTTACATTTGTTACACTGTGAGCATAACATTGAAAGAAAATCCCACTGACAGGTGCTGAATTCCTGAGCAATCTGCCATGACTATAGTTTCTGGATGTCTCTAGAAGCCTCAGGAGCCCCACTATTTGAGGCAATGTTTACTGTGTCAGTCAATGAGTTCCTTCTGAGACTTGCATAAACATAACCTCTGGAATGACCTGATCACTTTGAAATCTCTTAGGACAAAAGCTCGTTTGTGTTTATCATTTCCCCCTTTTGGTCAAGGTATATTTCCAGATGCATTATTAGTTGGTTTTAAACAATAATCCCTTGGTACCAGGAAGGCTCTTCCCCAGGAGTCATTTTCCATGACGGTGAGAAGGTAATGTGTTTATATGCTTAGCTTGGCTTAGAGAGAAGTCACATTTGAGAAACAGGGAGATTTCGGGAGCTAAATCTTAGTATATGATATTAGACTAAGTTTCAATTTCACAAGAAAAAGTTCATAAGTACAATCATCAATATCAAAGACCTGGCATAATTGACTGTCTTCCTTCACTAGGCACTGTCCTTGCACTCATGGGATTTTTGCTGTCCTATTAAATAATACAGCAGAACACCCCAGGATGGGAATTCAGTATTCTTTTGGTTATTGTGGGGTCTCTATCCAAAAAGACAATGCACCATGAATGCATGGACATATGGACATATTCATATGCGTTAGAAGCATGCACCAGGTGAACCCCACATCACTGACACCCCACAACAGGGACCTTCCCCTGCCACTGTTAAACCCTTCTGTTATCCAAAATCTCTCAAGAAATGAAGTCTAAAAATAACCAAATAAATTTAATAAGAAAACACAAAAGTAATTGTTTTAAGGATACTTCAGTTGCATAAATATTACATAGGATATATAGGGGTTTCCCATATGCACTGCTCCCCACACCTCCCACATTTTCCTACATTAGCAACATCTTTCACTTGTGTGGTACATTCATTGCAGTTGTTGAACACATTTTGGAGTATTGCCAATAAGCATGGATTACAGTTTACATTGTAGTTTATAATCTGTCCTACTCAACTGTGTAGGTTATGGCAAGAAATATGATGGCCTTCATCTGTCATTGTAATGTCATTCAAGATGATTTGCAAGTCCCAAAAATGCCTCTGTGTTACACTTGTTTTTCCCTCTCCTTACCCTCAGAACCTCCAGTTGCCACTGCCTCCATATCAATGATATTTCTTCCATTGCTAGAATCACAATGTGTACAGTAGAATACTAGTAAGTCTACTTTAGTCCATAGTTCATTCCCCGATCCCAAGGATTCTGGGATGATGATTCCCAGCCAACCTTAATTGAGGGGGATTTTGACCCCATATGGCTGGTGGATGGGACTCTCTTGCTTGCAGTTATAGACCCTCTTGGTTCCTTGGTAGGTTGGCTGTTCATCATCTCCTCCCTGTTAGTTGTCCTGGGTGAGTCCAATGACCTGGAGAGTAGGTGTTGCAACTCTGCTGAGGCTCAGGGCCCAGCTGGCACATGGACAGCCCAAAGATTTAAGTCTCTTGGACACACACCTACCAACTCTAGTATTAATTATAGGTTCAAATAGAAGGACAGAAGCACCATGTGTAGGGAAAGCACAAATGAGTCCAACTCTGTCCCACTGGGCAGCATAAATTCCAAAGTAAGTTCCACTGGCAAGGGACCAAACTCCTCAGCTATCTTCCCTGACTATAATATCTAGATGACACCAGAGCCCTCAGGAGCCCTGCTATTTAGGGTAGTATCTACTTTGGCTGTCAATGAGATCCTGCTGAGATGTGCATTAGCATTATCTCTGGAATGACCTTACAGCTCACTTTGAAGTCTCTTAGCCATATAAACCCATTTGTCTTTAACTTCTCCATCTTTTGGTCAAAGTCTTTTCTCAGATGCAATGCTCGTTGATATTAGGTAACAATCTCTTGTTGCAAGGGAGGCTCGTCCCCAGAAGAAATATCCCATGCTGGGGTGAAGTTACTGCATTTAGATGCTGAGATCAGGTTAGAGAATGGCCACATTTGGGCAACAAGGAGTCTCCCAGTAGGTAACTCTTAGGTACCCTACAATAGAAGGCTATGTTTCAATTTCAAAAACAAAGGTTCACAAGTATAGTCATTAATATCAAGGGTCTATCAATATATCATCCTCCTTCACTAGTCATTGCCCCTGTATTTGGGGCATTTGTGGTATTTCACCAGAGATTATGACAGAGCTCCCCAGGGTAGGAATTTGATATTCTTTTATTTATTGTGTGAGTCTCCACCTACTGTGACAATGCCCCATGAGCATTTGAACACATTTATATATCTTATATGTATGTTCCAGTGAACTTCCTCCCATGTACCCCCATCACTGACATCCCACACCAATGATACTCCCCTGACAAATTTGTAACCCTTCTGCAATCCAAAACTTCAAAATGAAGCCAATATAATAGCCAAATACAATTAATAAGAAAATGAAACAAAAATGATACTTTAAACATAAGAAATAAAATACAGATTTTTAAAAATTAAACTGAAATAAAATAAAAATTGGGATATTAAGAAATAATGAAAATATATTTGAATTTTTTTGGCTATTTGCTTTTCATCACTGTATGGTCTGTTGCCCTGTAAGCACAGTGACATCTTCTTCCATTTCATCCCCAGGCGTCTTACTTTTTTTGCATTTTGTCTTCAAAGAATTTTTAGGTTACAGTAAAGTCATGTACAGAATACAGAGGATTCCCATATACCCCAAATTCTCCCCATTTTCACCCTTCTCATGTTAACAACCTTTTTATATGTGAATTATACTTTTGTTACAACTGATGTACAAATATTGAAACATAGCTACTAACCATTGCAATGGTTTAAATTATGGTTTTCATTTTAGACCAAACACTTTTATAAATTATTGATGAAATTTAACATAATCTGTATCAATAATCTGCAAATTCATGTAGAACACTCCCATTGCCCCCAAAATGCCCCCTGTTCAATCTATTGTATTCGTCCCTCCCCCTTGGAGCCCACAATGACTGCCAGGCTTTACTCCTTGAAGGACAAGATTCATACTTACTTGGCTTGATATACTGGTCTGTCCTCCCCTATTAGGCACCGTCAATGCTCTCAAGATACCCTCACCCCTCTGTTTAAGAATATAGCAGGCCTACCCAAGATGGGAGCCCAACACCTTCCCACCTATTATGTGGTTCTCCACCCACTGACACAATACACTATGGCGAAATGATCACTCACACACTCCCTAGAAGCATGCCTCAGGTGTGCTCTCACAAATGCCCCCATATCCAACAACCTAAACCAGTAACCCTTCCTTTTCATATTGCCAAAAGAGCATTCCCAAGATTGTAGTTTCAAACACATACCTTCCAGTCCTCAGTTCACCTGCACCCTCCCCCAACCCTCCCCCCAGGTCCATGGACCATCCAATCCACCCTCCACACCATAAACCCCTGACAAACCTGTGCTGCAAAACCCAACAGTATCAATACACCCTTGTCACACCCCTCCACTGCACAATGACATACTTCCACCTTATCAAAGATTTTGCCCATATGGACATTGGCTTACAACCTTCTTCCTTCATAATTCCTGTAAACCTATTTTCTAAACTCTAGTTCTGTGAGTCCACTCAATTTGCTTAATTCATGTCAGTGAAGATACATAATATTTGTTCTTCTGTGCCTGGCTTGTTGCAATCAACATAAGTTCCTCAAGATTCATCCACTCTATCTCATGTGTTAATACCGTATTCCTTCTTAAAGTTGAATAATATTCCATTGTATGTATATACCACAATTTCTTTATCCATCCATCTGTTGAAGGGCCTTTGGGATGATTGCAACTTTTGGAAATAGAGAATAATGCCACTTTGAACATTGGTGTGCATAAATATGTTCATGTCCTTTTTTCAGTTCTTCTGAGTATATACCCAGCAGTGGAATAGTGGGATCATATGGCAGTTCTATAGCTAGTTTTCTGAGGAACAACCAAACTGTTCCCCACAGTGGGTGCACCATTCTACATTCCCACCAGCAGTGAATGAGGATCACATTCCTCCACCTCCACTCCAACCTTGTAGACCCTTGTTTATTTTAATAACCACCAGTCTAATGGGCATAAGATGATATCTCACTGTAGTTTTGGTTTGCATTTCCCTAATAGCTAGTGATATTAAACATCTTTTCATGTGAGTTTCTGCCATTGGTATTTCTTCTTAGGAGAAGTCTTTTCAAATCACTGGACCATTTTTTAAATTGGTTGTCTTCTTATTTTTGAGGTGAAGCATTTCTTTACATATGCAAGACATCAGGTTCCTATCAGATTGGTTACCAAATATTTTCTCCCATTGAGTAAGCTGCCTTTTCACTTTCTTGACAAAGTCCTTTGAGTTGCAAAAGATTTTAATTTTGAGGAGGTCCCATTTATCTAATTTTTCTTTTGTTGATTGTGCTTTGGGTGTGAAGTTCATAAAACCATTACTACAGCATCCTGTAGATGCTTCCCTACATTATCTTCCAAGGCCTTTCTGGTCTTGGCTATTATATTTAGATCTCTGGCCCATTATGAATTAATTTCGGTAGAAGGTGTGAGATGGTGTACCTCTCTTATTCTTTTGGATAAGGATATTGAGATTTCCAAGCACCATTTGTTGAAGAGGACATTCTGTCTCAGTCAAAAGGGCTTGATGGCCTTGTCAAATATCATGAGTGTTGTTCAAACCTAAAAGTGAAACATTATGCAGGAAAATTTGTTAATCAGCAATGTTTTACTGGTCAGTACTTTTCATATTTCAGGAGGAATGTTGAGAACTAGAACAGTGGGCATATTAGGGAATGTTTTGTAACAAATAACAACAGATAGGGTGCATTCCAGGGAGTATTGTGTTCCTCTCTGGGAAAGCTGGCCACTTGCTCGGGGATTGATGCATAAACTTTGTAATGTACTGCTCAGGAGTGTTGTGTTCCTTCCTGAGAAGACTGGCCACTTCCTCAGGAATTGATGCAATACTCACAGGTTGGCATCTATAGTATCAAGCTTGTTGATTATGAGTTCAATAAAAAGGACAGTCCCTGGTCAGACTAGTTGAAGTCCCAACCTGGGAGAGGTTGCTCTGCACAGGTGTTGTTTTAAATCAACACTCTGGTATTGGTTGCTGATTCAGGACTTCCCAGCCATAAGGTAGATGTTAGTTTGTTTGTATGTAAGTCTGCTTTATTTTTTCTGTCTTTCTGTGACTCTGATCAATATTGATTTAGTCTTTTGATTGATTATGCAATTCTTGTTTCTCATTCTAATTGTTACCATAAATTTATGAAACTAGATATGCATATACATAAAGCAATATATATATTGCTTTATATTGGGGCTATGACTGGAGGCAGGTCAGGTAAGTTGGTGTTGGCTGAGGCTATATCTATATGTATGTATATCATAAAGGATTATGATGCTGCAATTGAACCCTTGTTTGTAGACAATCCTTTGCTTATTTCATATTCTCCCAATTTTTAGCAGTTTAATAAAATAAATAAATGTCTGTATTGCTTTCTTATGCTTGAGTTAATTAAGTCATCATATCAATCTATTTGCATATATATAGGAAAGCATTAGCAAAAACATTTTATTTAGCATAACAGCAAGGATCTATGTCAAAACTTTCAATTTAGTTCCATTGGTCAGAATATATATCCTTGTACGAATACTATGCAGTTTTGACCACTGCAGCCCTGTGATATGTTTTAAAGTCAGGTAGTGTGATTCCTCCAATTTCATTTTGCTTTTTCAATGTCTTTGGCTATTCGGGGCCTCTTGCCCTTCCAAATAAATTTCATAGTTAGGTTTTCCTTTTCAGTAAAAAATGATATGGTGATTTTTATTTGGATTGCATTAAATTTGTAGATCAGTTTGTATAGGATAGTCATCTTAATGATGTTTGGTCTTCCTGTCCATGAAAATGGAATATTTTTCCATTTATTTAAGCCTTCTTTGATTTTCTTCAAAAGTAGTCTGTAGTTTTTTACATATAAGTCATTTATATATTATTTAAATTTATTCCAAGGAAACTGGTTCTTTTAGTTGCTCTTGTAAATGGGATTTTTTTTACTTGATTTCCTCCTCAGACTGCTCATTATTGGTGTACAGAAATATTACTGATTTTTGAACATTTATCTTACAACCTGCAACTGCACTGAAATATTTATAAGCCCTAAAAGTTTTGTTGTAGATTTCCCAGGGCATTCTATGTATAGGATCATGTCATCTGCAAATAGTGAAATTTTTACTTCTTCCTTTCCAATTTAGAAACATTTTATACCTTTTTCTTGCCAAAGTGCTTGAGCAAGTACTTCTAACACAATGTTAAATGGGAGCAGTGATAATGGGCATCCTTGTCTTGGTCCCAATCTTAGAGGGAAAACTTTTAAGATTTCACTATTGTATTTGATGTTAGCTGTGGGTATTTCTTATATACCCTTTATCATGTTGAATAAAATTCCTTCTACTCCTACCTTTTGTACTGTTTTTTTCAGGAAAGGGTGCTGTATTATGTCAAATATTTTTTCTGCATCTATGGAGATGATCATGTGATTTTTTTTCTTTTGATTTGTTTATGTGGTGCATAACATTGATTGATTTTCTTGTGTTGAACCATCATTGTATACCAGGAATGAAACCCACTTAGCCAAGTTGTATAATTCATTTGATGTGTTTTTGAATGATTAACAATATCTTGTTGAGGATTTTAGCATTACGATTCATTACAGATATTGGTCTGTAGTTTCCCTTTCATGTGGCATCTTTGTTTGGTTTTGGTATTAGGGTTATTTTGGCATCTTAGAACAAGTTAGGCAATGTTCCTTGCACTTCTATTTTTTAAAAGTTCAAGTAGGATTTGTGTTAGATCTTTCTAGAATGTTTGGTAATATTGACCATTGAAGCTGTCTGGTCCTGGGCTCTTCTTATTTCATTGTATCTCATTAATTGTGATTGGTCTGTTGAATTCATCAGTTTCTTCTTTGATCAATGTAGCCTGCTTATGTGTTTCTAGAAATTTATCCATTTCCTCTAAATTATCCATATTTTTGGCATATATTCTTCAAAGTATCTTCTTTTTTTTAATCTTAAAGCTTCTGTTTAATCATTCATTGTGAATAAACAATGACCAGGAAGAGAGAATTTTCAAAAGTATAATCATATATATATTATTATAATAGAATGATGAAGCTTTCAGAATGACAATGCATTTAAATAATAATCTTGTTGGAATTCCATATCTGATCATTATCATGATATGCTTGTCTGTGACAAAGATACAGAAAAATCATACGGCTAATGCTTGAACAGGGGTGACATTAAAAATAAACTTACATATAAAAAATTATCTGCAAAATTCTAGAAGTTTGTCCATTTTAGAGTGATTCTTTCTTACTTAATTAAAAAAATCAAATCCCATCCAGCGAGTACTGTTATTCCAATAATCTTGTGAAGTTTTTCAGCTGCCTACTAGTGATACCAACCCAACAGAGCAGAGCATTCATAACATCCAAAAATAAAAGAATATTTCATGAGCACCAGGCATCCTCAAAGTTTAAAAGCTGACAAAATGAATTTTTAAAAAATACTGATAGTTAAAATAATGGGTCTGAGCATTAAAATGCTTTGTTAAGCTTTATTGTACAGACTAAAATTCTGGTTTGGTAGACTCAGTAATACAAAATTGCCTATTGGGCTTAGTGGCTTGCGTGAGCTCATGCAACTGTCCAATTTGTTCATCACGAAACTCATCCAGTTTTTCTGCTGGGAGAGTAGTTCCAAAACATGCTTTTTCATTTGTATTTTGTCTGTTGTTGTTAACTTGTTGCCATAGCATCGTTGAATATGCCCCTCCGGCACCTGGCATCAACGAGAGCACAAAAAGTTGAGATGAATTGGAGATGCAGAGGTAATGGGATCTGCTGCAGTGAAGAACCCATAGAAGAAACAGGGGGCCTTGGGATGTAACTTTGTGAAGTGTTTGAACAGCTTTACGCTGTTTAAGTCAGACGGGACTGGCGACCGCGGTCTCTTACTGCAAGGGGCCAGGGCAGATGAGCCGGGGTGGGTCTGACAGGGACAAACCTGGGCACTACTGAAGGACACTAAAATTTTGGAGCAAAGAAGAGGGGGCACTTGCCTCCCATTCCTGCAAGAAGCGCTGGGCCTCGGCAAAACCAATGGTCTTATGTCTCCTAAATTCATCCTTCACGTACTGGTCCCCCAGGGCTTTGAGATCAAGGGGCAGAACTCCGTGCAGCAGCAAGATGCGCTTATACAACGTCCGGATGCGTGACACATCCAAAGTATCTCCTTATGATATTTTTATTTCTGTGGGGTCAGTGGTGATATCCCCTTCCTTGTTTCTTATTTTGTGTACTTGCATCTTCTCCCTTTTTTTCTTTTTTACTCTAGCTAAGTGTTTGTCAATTTCATTGATCTTCTTGAAGTACCAGCTTTCGGTGTTGTTCATTTTTTAAGTGCTTTCTTATTTTTTACTTCATTTATTTCTGCTCTAATCTTTGTTATTTCCTTCTTTTGACTTCCTTTGAGGTTAGTTTGTTTTTCTTTTTCTACTTCCTCCAGATATGCAGTTACATATTTACTTTAGCTCTTTCTTCTTTTTTGATATATGCATTTATGCTATGAATTTCCTGCTCAGGACAGCTTTTGTTGCATACTGTACGTTTTTACATGTTGTGTTTTCATTTGCATTCCTTTCAAGCTAGTTACTGATTTCTTTTATGATTTTCTCCTTGATCCTCTGTTTATCTAATAGTGTGTTGTTCAACTTCCATATATTTGTGCCCAATCTGGTTCTCTGTCCCTTACTGATTTCCTCTCTCATTCTATTTGGATTGAGAAGTTAATTTTTATAATTTCAATCTTTCTGAATTCATTGAGACTTATTCTGTGTCCTATAGTGAATGGATCATTCTCCAAGATATCCACCATCAATAAGATAATGCACTTGATAAGAATGTATATCCCACTGTATTTGATTTTAATGTTCTATTTATTTTAGATGAGATCTTCTAATGTATTACTCAAATTCTTTTTTCTTTATTGATCCTCTGTTGAAATATTCTGTCCAATGCTGATAATGATGTATTAAAGTCCCCCAGAATAATTGTGGAAGCATTTATTTCTCCAATTAGTTTTTCCAGTGTTTGACTTGTGTATTTTGAGGTGCCCTTGTTAGGTGTATAAATGTTTATGATTGCTCTTTCTTCTTGATTAATTACTCCTTTTATTATTATATAGTGTCTTTGCCTCTTAGAGTAGTTTTGCATTTAAAGTCTATTTTGTCTGTCATTGCAATGTCAGTCAGGAGAATTCTGCATCCCCAAAATGCCCCCATATTATACCTCTTTTGCCCTTTCCCTGCCTTCAGCTAATTCAGTGGCCACTGTCTCCACATCAATAATACAATTTCTTCCATTGCTAGAATACCTATAAGTCTATGGTATAATACCAGTAAGCCCACTCTAGTCCACATTTTATTCCCCAATCCTGAGGAGTCGGTGATGGTGATGCCCATTCCACCTCTAATTGTGAAGGGCCCTTGATCCCATATGGCTGATGAATGGGACTCTCTTATTTGCAATTGTAGACTCTCTTGGCTCCTTGGTGTGGTTGTGGTCCATCCCCACCTCCTTTTTAGTTGCCCTGGGTGAGTTCAATGAACTTGAGAGCAAGTATAGGAACTCCACGGAGTCTCAGGGGTGAACTGGCACATGGAGAGCCCAAATAGTAAAGTTTCTTGGATGTACACTTACCAACTCCAGCACCAATATAGTTTCAAATAGAAGCGATAGAAGAGGCCTTTGCAAGAAGTCACATCTGAGTCCAACTCTATCACATGCAGGAGCACAAACTCCAATGGAGGGTCTACTGGAGAGGCACCAAACTCCAGAGCTATCTGCTATGACCATGGGACCTAGATTTCTTCAGAGCCCTCAGGAGCCCTACTATTTGGGGTGGTATCTACTTTGTCAATCTATGAGATCTTGCTGAAACATGCATAAGTGTTACCTCTGGGTTGACCTCAAGACTCACTTTGAAGTTTCTTAGTCATATAAAGTCATTTGTCTTTAACTTTTCCCCCCTTTTATTCAAGGTCTTTTTCCAGTTGCATTGCTCCTCAATGTTTTGTAACCCCTTGGTGCCAGGGAGTCCCATCTCTGGGAGTCCTGTCCCATTCTAGGGGAAGGTAATGCATTTGTATGCTGAGTTTGTCTTAGAGAGTGGCCGCATTTGAGCAACATGGAGGTTCTCAGCAGGTGTCTCTTAGGCATTCTACTGCACTAGGCTAAGTTTGCAATTTCAAGAGCAAAGGTTTATAAGCATAATTGCCAATATCAAGGGCCCATCAATGGACCATCTTCTTCAGTAGTCATTGCCCTGAACTTGGGGGATTATTGTTCTTATATTAGAGAATGTAGTAGAGCTCCCCAGGATGGGAAATCAGTATTCTTTCAGTTGTTGGGTGAATCTCTGCCCACTGTGGCAATGCCCCATGAACATTTGAACACATTTATATACCTTATTATGTATTCCCAGGTAAGCTTTCTCCCATGTATCTCCTATCACATACACGCCCCCCCCCCCAACAATGATCCTAGCCTTTCACAGTTGTAACCCTACTGTGGTCCAAAACTCCTTCAGAAATAAAGCCAAGAATATTGCCAAGCACAATTAATAGGAAAATGGAATAATAATGGTAGATTTAATGATTAGAACTAAAATACATAATAATTTAGAAAAACTAAAACTAAAATAAAATTTTTTAATTGGGTATTTTTAAAAAATGAAAAATATGTAAACATTTTTGACATTTTGCCTTCATCACTGTAATATCTCTTGTCCTGTATGTACAATGACATTTTCTTTCCTTTCTTTCCCAGTGTCTTACTTTTTTTCATTTTGTTTTGAAATACATTAGATCACAGTAAATCACATACAGAACACAGGGGGCTCTGATATACCCAACTTCCCCATTTTCCCTCTTCCCATATCAATAAACTTTTTATATGTAGATGGTACATTTGTTACAACTGATGTAAAAATATTGAAACAAAGCTACTGACTATGGTCAATGGTTTACTTTATGGTCTAAACTCTAGACCATACACTTTTATAAATTTTTGATGAAATTCAACATGACATGTATCCATCATTGTAAGATCGTGCAGATCCCTTCCATCATTGCCCCCTAAATACCCTCTCTTCCATGTACTCAATTCTTCCCTTCCCCTTCCCTCAGATCCTATGATGACCACCAGGATTCACTCCTTGTAGGACAAGAGTCATTGTTAATTGAAACAACACCAAGGACTTGACACACTGGTCTGTCCTGCTCTAATAGGATCACCCATGCTCATGAATGACACCACTCCCTCTGTTTTAGAACACATCTGACCTCCCAATGATGGGAATACAACTCCTTCCCATTCATTATGTGGGTTGCCACCCACGGATATGAAAAACTATGACAAAATGATCACTCACATATTTTCTAGAAGACTGACCCAGGTGTGCCCTGTCACAAATGCCCGCCCCCCCCCCCCCCCCCCCCCACCTCAATCAACACCTTAAGCCAGTAACTACTTCTGCCCTTTTTTGGTTGTTTGCTTGTAAAATTTTTTCCAACCATTTACTTTCAGCCTACTTGCACCCCTGGGTCTGAGGTGGGTTTCTTGTAGACAGCATGTAGATGGATTTCCTTAACCATTTTGCCTATCTGTGTCCCTTGACTGGTGAGTTTAATCCATTAACATTCAATATTATTACTCTCAAGGTATTATTTACATTAACCATATTTTCTTAGGGTTCATGTATGTCACATGATGTTTTTATTTCTCCTATTTTATTTCTCTTTTTAGTTGTTCTTACACTCATTTCCAACTCTCTTTCTCTGCTTTTTTCCTTTCAACCTACAGAACTCTCTATAGTATTTCTTGAAGTGCTGGTTTCTTTTTGACATACTCTCTTAATTTCTGTTTATCTATGAAAATTTTGAACTCTCCCTCATGTTTGAACGTTAGCTTTGCTGGATAGAGAATCTTGGCTAGAAGTTGTTTTTCTTTTATCAACTTAACTATGTCATACCACTGTCTTTTGCCTCCATGGTTGCAGATGAGATATCAGCACTTAAACTTATTAAGCATTCTTAATAAGAAATGCTTTCAGTATTTTCTCTGCCCTGAGCATTGTACCATTTGACAAGTATATGTCTTGGGGTAGGCCTGTTAGGATTTATATCCTATAGGACTTATAGGTCTCTTTGGGTTCACTGTGCTTCTTGGACATGTATGTTCATCTCCTTCATTAGGTTTGGGAAGTTTTCAGGTTTCTCCCCCATTTCCCTTTTCTTCTCCAGGATGCCTATAATGCATATGTTTTTGCATTTCATTTTTTCATTCAAATTCCTCAGTCCCTGCTGGATTTTTTTCTTTCTTTTTATCTATCTGTTCTACTATCTGTTTTATTTCAGAGGTACTGTATTCACTTCACTACTTCTTTCCTCCACCTGTTCAAATCTGTTGTTATGTGCTTCCAGTGTATTTTTTATTTCTTTGATTGTGCCATTCATCACCATAATGGCCATTATCTTTTTATATATGTTTACAATTTCTTCAGTATGTTACTCCAGTGTCTTCTTAATATCCTTAAACTCTTCCTTCACTTCATTAAGTTGATTCATGACATTTGTTAGTACATCTCTATTAGTTTCTATTAGAACCTAATATCTATTAGTTTCTCCATGTTCTGCATCTTCTCCTAGTTTTCTGGTGGTTCATTGGGCTGGACCATGTCTTCCTGTTACTTAGTACAACTTGTAATATTTTGTTGGTGTCTAGGAATTTGTTTACCTTGATTGGTTTATTCGGTTGATTAGCTTCTCTCTCTCCTCTATGGTTTATTTTGCTTTTGAGTGTGGTAATATTTCATTTTGAAATTCTTTCCTTTTATTCTATTTCCTTGGTGTTTTCTATGTCCCCTTGAAAAGAAGTTAGAACTGGAGAAATAAGAAGAGATAGAATGAGAAAAAGAATAATAGTAGGATAATAGTGAAAGGAAGAGAGGATCTGTGCAAGAGCTAGGAAACTAAGTAATATGTGTAAAAATCACATAAAATACAATGAAATAAGAATAAAGAGAAATGGAACAGAAAAAAAAAAACAAGAAACCAAATAGAAAGGAAAAAACAAATTAAAAGTCTAGAGAAATGAAAACAGAAGAAAGGAAAGAGAGGGGGAGAGAGAGAGGGAGAGAGAAATGAAGGCAGAAAAATAATTGGTAGAATGGAAGAAAAGCAACGGAAGTCAGAAGACAGTAAAATGAAGGAAAGAAGAGAATAAAGTAGGCTGAAAAAAATAAGTGGAAAAAAAAAGAAAACAGGGAACGGGAAGACAGCAAACAAGAATAAACAGCAACACAGAAAAAAATAAGGAAAAACAGTCTTCTCTCTTAGACCCTTAGAGCCCTTCTGAGTCTGCTGTGCTCATCAATTAATCACCCTGAAGCCTACCCCCCCAGGTGGCATATCCAATATTAGTGAATAACATAAGGGGAAAGGAAATAAAGAATTCCAACAAATATAAAACTGTTTAAACTCAGTCTATAAGTTCCCTATCATAAGGTACTAGTTGTGTGTCTTATCTCTCCCTGGATCCCTCCTCTTAGGTGGTACTGGCACTGGAACCAGCAACCTACATGCAAGGCAGGAATTTCTCCCACTGCACTATAGCAACTCTATAGGGAATACAGGCTTTTGTAAGTTTATGGACTCTTCCTGCACCCATTTCTCTTAGGTGAGTTGGACTTTCAGTAGTTTTCAGCAGCTGGACCAATTAGTTGCTTGTTTCTGCTGCTTCCCTGACCAAATTCCTCTCTCCCAGCGCAGCTGGGTGTGACAGCTTCCCTAAGAATATTCCCCTTTCCCCTCTCCCCAGGGCCAACTCAGTGCTGGCTGGTTTCCTCCCTGAGATACAAAGGGTGCTCAAGTTTCCAAACCCAGGGAAAGGAAACAACTCTCCACTACTTGCCAGACACCTCTTTCTCACAGGGAATGCTCATTCCCACTGAGGTGGCTGGAGAGAACCACGGGTTCATAGAAGGTATTTGCGTTGTGGGTGGGACTTATTCACCCACCATTTCCAGCCGCAGGGGCAAGTAACCCCTGGTTTTCCCTTGGGTTCTTTATTTTAGTCCAGGTCCCTCCAGAATGATGCCCTGAAGGTTCCTGCTCTTTGGATTCCCAAAAAAGCTCACTTGGGTAGGATTTTGTCATTTTTTTCTCTGTCATTTTTTATCAAAGAGCTGGGCAGTGCCTATCTACATTGGCACCATTTTCCTGAAACTCCAATCCCCTATATTTTTAATGTAACATTTATGTAATCTAAAACATTAAAAAATTTTTTAAAAATATTTAAAATGAATATATAAAAACAACTTCAAGGGGAAAACAAAACAAAACAATAAATTGTGTTGTTTGTCCTTTTTTGTTAATTTGAAGGATAACTATATAGATGATACATCAGAACCTTTATCAGTTATGTGTTTTCTAAATATATATTCCCATGTGTAGGTTGATATTTTACTTTCATGACAAAGTCCATTGAGTTACTAAACTTTAATTATCTATTTATATTCCATTTATCTATTTTTCTTTTGAGGCTTGTACTTTAAGCATAAGTCTAAGAAACCATTGCCTAACCAAGGTCTTTAAGATATTTCCCTGTGTTTTATTCTAGGTGTTTGATAGTTCTAACTATTATATTAAGTCTTTGTTCTATTTTCTGTTTTTTTTTTTTGTTTTTTTTTTTTTAATGTGGTGTGAAGTCCTCCATTTTTGGCAAATGGAGATACAGTTTTCCAAATAACATTTGTTAAAGGGACCCATTTTTCTCAATTGAGTGGTCTTTACTCTATTGTCAAAATTCAGTTGGCCATAAAAATGTGAGGGTTGATTTCTGAGATCTTCCTTCTATTCCATTGGTCTATATATCTGTCCTTCTGCCAGTATCATGCTGTTCTGATTACTGTGGATGTATAATAAGTTTTAAGATTGTAAAATGTGAGGTCACCAACTTCATTCCTCTTTCTCAAGATGAATTTAGCTATTCAGGCCCCTTATACTTCATATAAATTTGATGATTGGCTATTGCAATTTTGAAAAAAGTTTGCTGGAATTTTGATTGTGAATGCATTCAATGTATACATTGTTTTGGATAATACTGATATCTTAGAAAATATACGGTATTCCAATCCATGAACCCAGGTTATCTTCCCATTTATTTAGGTCTTCTTTAATTTATTTTCACAATAATTTTTAGTTTCCTCTGTACAAGTCTTTATATCCTTGGTTAGATTTATTTCCAGATACTTGATTCTTTTAATTGCTATTGTGAACAGAATTTTTTTAATTTACCCTGATTGTCCATGGCTTGTGGAAAGAAACACTAATTATTTTTCAGTTTTGACCTTGTACTCTGCCACTTTGCTGAATTCATTTATTGGCTCTAGAAGCTTTATTTTGGATATTCCAAGATTTTCTGTATGTAGGCTCATATCATCTAAAAACAGGGAAAATTTTTACTTCTTCCTTTCCATTTTGGATACCTTTCATGTCTTTTTCTTGTTAATTCGCTGGCAAGAATTTGTAGTGCAATGCTGAATAACAGTGGTGATAATGGGAATTCTTTTCTTCTTCTCTAACATAGAGGGAAAGTATTCAGTCTTTCACCATTAAATAGGATGTTAGCTGTGGACTTTTCATATATACTTTTTATCATGGTGAGGAAGTTTCCTTATATTCCTAGTGTTCTAAGTTATTTTATCAAGAAAATGTTCTGTGTTTTCTCAAATACATTTTCTGCATCTATTGAGGTGATTTTGTGGTTTTTCTTTCATTTTGTTAATGTGGTGTATTATGTTAACTGATTTTATGTTGAACCATCCTTGCATGCCAAAGATAAATCCCACTTGGTCATGTTTAATTCCTTTAATGTGATGTTAGATTCTACTTGCTAGTATTTTATTGATGATTTTTACATCTATATTCATCTGAAATATTTGTTGTTCTCTTCTCTTGTGGTATCTTTATCTGGCTTTGATATGAGGATGAAGTTGGTCTCATAGTATGTGTAAGGGAGTATTGCTTTCTCTTCAGTTTGTTACAAGAGTTTGGGCAGAACTGGAGTTAAGTTGAAGACTTTCTTTTATTCATTACTTACAAAGTGTTTTATGTAATGTTAAACATCATGTACTTTACAAACATGACTCTGAAAGTAAAGGATATTTCACTGAATCTTTTTTCCAGAAAAAAAAAAACTATTGTTCCCCTAAAGACTCCTTCTCATGGTAAAAAGCATTCCTGTCTGTTTAGGTATTTCATGTGTTATTTGTATTCCAAAACTGGAGCTCAGATGCAATCTCCTGTAGATAACTACAGATATAGGGTTCCTCCAAATGTAGTACAATCATTTCATTTGGGACAAATTGTAAATAAATTTATTTGGCCACTGATTGTAATGGCATACATTGTTTAAAATCTTTCATCTGTTTGAAGGTTAGAGCTGTGGCTGTAGACACTTCCATGTTCATAACATTTTTATTGTGGGTTATCTCATGTCATCTAAGGTCGAAATATTGATAGAATAGCTTTCCCACGCCCATAGCGTGCAAATGATTGCTCTCTAATGTTATTTAATATTTAAAAATTGGTGAAGTGCTTAGCTCTCAAAGCCTCAGAGGTAGAAATTTACTTTCTTTGCTCAGATCATTGATGTAGACCTGTCTAGAGTCAAAATGGCCTCAAATATGATCAAGTAAAATTTTAAATCATAGTGTGTTGAGGAATTTATTTTAATCAATTTTATTGATACATATTAATAAAGAAAAAATCCTCCAAGGTATACAATAAATAGTATTTACTATAATCACATATATGCAGAGTTGTGCATTCATCACTTCAATTATTATTAAAGCACTTTCATTATTTCAATATTAATCATAATAAATAAAAAACAAAAAAACAAATGAGAAAATTCCTCACTTCACAGTCTTTCTATGCTTCCCCCACTGCTATTTCTGGCCATTTTATCCAAAGTATTTAACCAATGTCTTTTAGTATAATCAACAATGTTCTACATTCATCTTTAAATTTCTGGAATAAATTCATTACTCCAAAAAGAAAGACTCCAGACCTCTTAGAATTTCTTCCCGAAACTTGCATAACAACTGATCTTTAATCTTTTTAAATTGATTTATATTTACATTTTACATGAATGAAATCATACAATATACACTACTCTGTATGTGGTCTCCTTCACTTAGTATACTGTGTTTTTTGTCTGATATTAACATTGTGTAACTTACATTTGTTCAGCTTCAAGAAAAACTGTTTTTATATATACAATTCTACCAATATTCGTATTTCACATAATATATTTGTATTTCATATAATATATTTAGTTCATGATAGGACAATCACACAGTATTTTTCCTTTTGTGTCTGGCTTGCTTCACTAAACATAATGTCCTCCAGGTTCATCCATGTTATCATATGTTTCACAACTTCAGTTCTTCTTACTGCTGTATAATATTCTATTGTGTGTATAATTCACCATTTGTATATCCATTCATCAGCTGATGGACACATGGATTGTTTCCAACTTTTGGCGATTGTGAATAATACCGCTATGAGCATCGGTGTGCAGATATCTATTCGTGTCACTGCTCTCAGTTCTTTTGCATTTATACCTAGTAATGGTATTGCAAGGTCTCATGACTAGTCTATAGTCAACCAGTTTAAGAACTGCCAAATAGTCCTCCACAGTGGTTGTACTATTTGACATTCCCACCAACAGTGAATAAGCAGTCCTATCTCTCCACATCCTCTCCAACATTTACAGTTTCTGGCTTGTTAATACTGGCCAGTCTAACGGGTGTGAAATGATTTCTCATCATAGTTTTTATTTGCATTTCCCTAATCACTAGTGATGTTGAACATTTTTTCATGTGTTACTTTTCCATTTGTATTTCTCATTTAGACAGTTTCTTTTCCAGTCTTTTGACATTTTTTAATTGGACAATTTGTCATTTTATTGTTGAGTTCTATGATCTCCTTATTGATCACGGATATTAGACCCTTATCAGATATGTGATTACCAGATATTTTCTCCCATTGAATCTTCTTTCTATTCACCCTTTTGATAAAGTCCTTTGAAATGTGAAAGTGTTGAATTTTGAGGAGGTCCCTTTAATTATTTTTTCTTTTGTTACTCATGCTTTGGGTGTAAGGTTTACGAAACTACCACCTACCACAAGTTCTTGAAGATGTTTTAAAACATTTTCTTCTAGGAGTTTTGTAGTTGCTCGTTTTATATTTAAGTCCTTGTACAACTTCAAGTTAATTTTTGTATAAGGTGTCACATAGGGGTCCTCATTTTTCTTTTTTCCAGCACCATTTGTTGAATAGAACTTCCAAATATATTTGACTATTGGCTTTTTTATTTCTGCAAAAAAGTCTGTTGGGATGATATTTAGTTTTCCAATCCATGAACACAGAATGTCTTCCATTTTCTTAAGCCTTCTTCAGTATCTTTTACCAATGTTTTGTAGTTTTGTGAATACAGGTCCTTGAAATCCTTGGATAAGTTTATTCCTAAATATTTTGTTTTTCACACTATACAAATGGAATTTTTTCTCATTTCCTCTGTAGATCACATATCAGTAGTGTATAGAAACACTATTTATATTTGCATATTAACCTTGTATCCTACCAATTTGCTGAACTCACTTATTAATTCTAGTAGCTTTGCTACTAGATATAGGATTTTCTAGATATAGGATCATGTCATCAGCGAATAATGAAAGTTCTACTTCTTCCTTTTCTATTTGCGTAGCTTTTATTTCTTTGCCTTGCCTAATTGTTCTAGCCAGAACTTCTAGCACAATATTGAATAATAATTATGTCAGTGGGTATCCCTCTCTTTTTCCTGATCTCAATGGGAATGTTTTCAGTCTTTCACAATTGAATACAATGCTATCTGAAAGTTTTCCAAATGTGCACTTTACCATTTTGAAAACTTCCTCCTATTCGTATCTTTTGGTGTGTTTGCATAAAGAAAGTGTGTTGTATTTTGTCAAATCCCTTTTTTGCATCAATCAAGAGATCATGTGGGTTTTCTTATTCAATTTACCAATATGGTTTATTACAGTAATTGATTTTATCATATTCAACCTTCCTTGCATACCTGGGTTAAATTCACTTGACTGTGTTGTATAATTCTTTTAATGTGCTTTTGGATTCTGTATGAAAATATTTTGTTGAGGATTTTTGTATCTATATTCATTAGAGATATTGTTCTGTAGTTTTCTTTTCTTGTAATATTTTCATCTGGTTTTGGTATTAAGGATGATGGCTTTATAGAATGAGTTTGGTAGCATTCTTTCCTGTCCAAAGTTTTGGAAGATCTTGAGAAAGATTGGTATTAGTTCATCATTGAATTATGAATAGAATTCAATGGTGAAGCATCAGTACCCAAACTTTTTGGCTTTTGGAAGTTTTTGATGACTGTTTCAATCTCTTCATTTGTGATAGGTTTATAGAGGTCTTCTATTTCTTATAACGTCATTGCAGGTGGTTCATATGCTTCCAGGAATTTGTCCATCTCATCTAAATTTTCTTGTTTGTTTTTTTTTTGGCATACAGTTGTTCATAGAATCCTCTTTTGATCTCTGATTTCTATGAGATCAGTTATAATGCCCTCCCATCATCTCCAATTTTATTTATTTGTGTCTTCTCTCTTTTTCTCTCTGTTGGTCTAACTGAGGGTTTGTCGATTTTGTTGATCTCAAAGAACCAACTTTTGGTTTTGTTGAGTGTATTGTTTTTGCTGTTATTCTTGATTTCATTGATTTGTGCCCTGATCTTTACTATTTTTTTCCTTTGGCTTGTTTTGGGATTACTTTGCTCTTCTTTTTCTCATTCTTCTTGATGTGCAATTAGAACTTCAATTTTAGCTCTTTCTTCCTTTTAATGTAAGCAATGAGGACTACAAATTTCCCTCTAAGCATTGCTTTCGAAGTGTCCCAAAGGTTTTTATATGCTGTATTCCAATTTGGACTCATCTCAAGATATTTGCTGAATTCTCTTGCAATTTCTTTGACCCACAGGTTGTATAAGAGTGTGATGTTTAATTGCAATATATTTATGAATTTTACCTTTTTCTGTCCATTATTGGTTTTCAGGTTCAGTAATGATCAGAAAAGGCATTTTGTATAATTTCATACCTTGAAAATTTATTTAGATTTGTCTTGTGACCCAGCATATAGTTTATCTTGGAGAAGGATCCATCAGCACTTGAAAAGAATTTATATCCTATTCTTTGGGGGTGAAATGCTCTATAGATGTCTATTAGGTCTATTTTAACTATCATATCATTCAAATTGTCTATTTATTTTTTAATTTTTCTATTAAATTGTCTTTTTTAAAATCATACATAGATCACAAAAAATGTTACACTAAAAAATATCACAGGTTCCCACATATCATACCCCCACTCCCCCACATACACATCCCACATCAACAACCTCTTCCATCATTGTGGCACATTTATTGCATTTAGTGAATACATTTTGGAGGACTTCTGCACCTCATGAATATAGTTTATATTGTAGTTTACACTCTCCCCTAGTACTTTCAGTGGGTTATGGCAGGATATATAATGTCCAGCATCTGTCCCTACAATATCATTTGGGACAACTCCAATTCCCAAAAATGCCCCCACATCTCATCTCTTCTTCCCTATTCCTACCTTCAGCAACTACCATGGTCAATTTCTCCAGATCAATGATACATTTCTAGTCACAATAGTTCTATAGTAGAATACCACTATTCACTCTAATCCATACTTTATTCCTCCATCCTCTGAACCATGAGTTGGTGATGTCCACTCCACCTCTATATTGAGAGGGGGCTTCGATCCCACATGGTTGATGAATGTAATTCTCCTGCTTGGAGTTATAAGCACTCTCATTTCCCTGGTGTGGTGGTTGACCAATTTCACCTCCTTGTTAGCTGACCTGATTAGGTCCAACAAACTGGAGAGTAGGAGATGCAACTCTGCTGAGGCTCAGGGCCCAGCTGGCACCAGGTAGGCTCAACTCTGGAAGTCATGTCCCATGGTGGGGGAAAGGTAGTGCATTTAGATGCTGAGTTTGGCTTAGAGAGTGGCCACATTTGAGCAACATAGAGGTTTTTAGGAGATAACTATAAGACACCCTGCAGCTCTAGACCTGGTTGAAATTTCAGGCATGCAGGGCCATAAGCATAGTCATTAGTATCAAGGGCTCATCATTAGAGCATCCTTCTTCACTGGTTTTTTCTCTTGCATTTGGGGAACTGGTGCTGCTCCATTGGGGAATGTGACAGAGCTCCCCTGGCTAGGAACTCAGCACTCTCTCAGTTGTCATTTGTAACTGTAACTACTATGAAAATACCCAACATATATCTGAACATTTTTATGTACCCGATATACATGCCCTGGAGAACTCCCTCCCAACCATGTGCCCCCCATCAATAACACCCCACACCAGTGTTTCTCCCCTGCCAAAGTTAACACCTCTAGTCCAAAATTTCTTCAAAAATGAAGCCTATTGTACTGCTAAATTCAATAGGAAAATAAAGTGTGATAGGTTTAAAGTATAGAAATAGAATACACACTAATTTAGAAAAACTAAAAGTAAAAATAAATTGGGGTATTAAAAAATGAAAAATATCAGAAAACTTTGTTTTTGACATTTTACCTTTAATCACCATCATAGGTGTTGCCCTGTATGTACAGTGGCAAGGCAATTTCTTTCATTTCCTCCTCAGTGTCTACATCCTTTCTTTTTTATCCCTAATTTTAAATATTGTCTACAAAAAAAGTTTTACATCACTGTAAAATCACATATACAGTATAGGAGACTCCCATATATCCAACATCAAACCCTTTTCCCCCTTCCCCAGCAATTACTTTTTACATGTTTAAGTTATATTTGCTGCAGCTGATATAAAGGTATTGAAACATTGCTATCAAACATGGTTCCTTTTTAGTTTACATTATGGTTTATATTTTAGACTGTTCAATATTCTAAATTTTTAGTTGCCTTATGTTTTACATTATGGTTTACATTTTAGCCTATAGACCTTTATACATTTTTGGTGTAATTTAGCATGTCCTATATCCATCATTGTATGATCTTGTGGAACACTTCCATTACCCCCAGTTACCCTGCTTCCATCTATTCTATTCCTCTCTCCCCCTCACCTCAGGGCCCACTGTGGCAGCCAATTTTCACTGCTTGAAGGACCATATTCAATGCTGAGGGCTTGACATACTAGACTGTCCTCCCCCAGTGGGAGTCACCAATTCTCTCAAGAGACACTATTCCCTCTATTTCAGAACATCACGCTTCCCTAGGTTGTGGGTACACCTTTCCACTTATTGTATGGGTCTCCCCCCAACGATGTAAAACACTATGACAAGGAGCACTCACATACCCCCTAGAGGCCTGCTCTTGTGCCAGATGGTCCCCCTTAAGCACCTTAATCAGGTGATCCTTCCTTATTACATTTTCTAAAGCATCTTCTCATCATAATAGTTTCATCCACATACCCAACAATCTCCCATGTTCAACTGTTTCCCCAGCCCTCCCCCCAAATCATTGGGGCATCTAACCCTTCCTCCCAACCCTATCCCCCTCAAGCCTGCAAAGCACCACCCAAAAGTTTCCCAATGTCCCTGTCTAATTCCTTACCTGTACAAATACATACCTCCACTTTATCATAGATTTCACCCATGTAGGCATCAACTCACAACCATCCTCTCCCCCTAAGTCCCTTTAAGCCTATCATCCAGTCTCTTACTCTCTGAGACAGCTTGGTTTGTTTATTTCATATCAGTGGGGTCATGTAGTATTTGTCCTTCAATGCCTGGCTTGCTTCACTCAACATAAGGTCCTAAAGATTCATCCATGTTATCCCATGTGCTTGTACTGTATTCCTTCTTATAGCTGAGTAGTAGTCCCTTGAATGTATATACCACATTCTGTTTATCCATTCATCTGTTGATGGGCATTTTGGGCTAATTCCAACTTTTGGCAATAGTGAATGATACTGTTATGAACATTGTTGTGCATACATCTATTTGTGACCTTTTATTCAGTTCTTCTGGGTATATACCAAGCAGTGGAATGGCTGTGTCATATGGAAAATATATACCTAGTTTTTGAGAAACGGCCAAAATGTCCTCCAGAATGGCTGGACCCTTCTGCATTCCCACCATCAGTGGATGAGTATTGCCATTCCTCAACGTCCCATCCAAATGTAGTCATCTGTTTTTTTGATAGCCACCAGTCTTATGGGAGTAAGGTGGAATCTCATTGCAGTTTTGATTTGCATTTTCCTAATAGCTACTGATTTTGATCATTTTTGCATGTGCATTTTAGCTATTTGTATTTCTTCTTTGGAGAAGCGTCTGTTTAAATCTCTTTCCCATTTTTTAAGTGGGTTGTTTGTCTTTTCAGTTTTGAGGTATAGGAGTTCTTATACAGAATATTAGTCTCTTATCAGATATATGGTTACCAAATATTTTTGCCCAATCGGTAGACTGTCTTTTCGCTTTCTTCGACACACTCCTTTTAGGGGCAAAAGGCTTTATTTTGAGAAGGTCCCATTTATCTATTTCTTCTTTCTGCTTGTGCTTTGGTTGTGAAGTTCATGAAGCCATTTCCTATCACAAAGTCCTGTAGATGCTTCCCTACATTGCTTTCCAAGGTCTTTATGGTCTTGACTCTTATAGTTAGGTCTTTGATCCATCTTGAGTTGATTTTTGTGTAAGGTGTGAGATGGTAATCCTCTTTCATTCTTTTTCATATGGATATCCAATTCTCCAGGCACCATTTGTTGAAAAGTACCTTTTGTCAAACCTGAGTGGGTTTGATGGCCTTGTCAAACATCAGATGTTTATGTGAGGATCTATATCAGAACTCTTCATTCGGTTCCATTGGTAAGTCTATCTATCCTTGTGTCAATACCATTCTGTTTCCACTACTGTAGCTTTGTAGTATGTTTTGAAGTCAGGTAGTGTTATCCCTCCAATTTCATTTTTCTTTTTCAGTATGTCTTTGGCTATTCAAGGCCTCTTTCCTTTCCAAATAAATTTCATGGTGAGTTTTTCTAGTTCATTAAAAATGTTGTGTTGATTTTTATTGGGATTTCATTGAATTTGTAGATCAGTTTTGGTAGGGTAGAATTCTTAATATTTAGTGTTCCTATCCATCAACAGAGAATATTCTTTTATTTAAGTCTTCCTTGATTTTTTTGAACAGTGTTGTGTAGTTTCCTGTGTATAATTCTTTTACATCTTTAGTTAAATTTATTCCTACATATTTTATTTTTATTTAATATTGTAAATAGTATTTATTTCATGATTCTCCTTGGATTACTCATTAATGATGTACAGAAATGCTACTGATTTTTGTGCACTGATCTCATAACCGGTGACTTTACTAAACTCATTTATAAATTCTAGAAGCTTTGTTGTAGGCTTCTCATGGTTTTCTATGTATAGGATCATGTCATCTGCAAATAGTGAAATTTTGACTTCTTTCTTTCCAATTTGGATGCCTTTTCTATCTGGTTCTTGCCTCAGTGCTCAAGCCAGTACTGCTAACACATTGCTAAATAGAAGAGGTAATAGTGGGCATCCTTGTCTTGCTCCTGATCTCATAGGGAAAGATCTTAGGATTTTATCATTGTAAATGATGTTAGCTGTGGGTTTTTCATATATTCCCTTTGTCATGTTCAGAAAGTTTCCTTCTATTCCTATCTTTTGTTGTGTTTTTATCAAGAAAGGGTCCATATTTTGTCAAATGCTTTTTCTACATCTATAGATTGATCACATAATTTTTTCCTTCAATCTGGTTATGTGGTGTATTACATTAATTGATTTTCTTATGTTGAACCATCCTTGCATACCAGGAATGAAACCCATTTGGTTTTTGTGAATAATTCATTTAATGTGTTGTTAAATATGATTAGCAAGTATTTTGTTGAGGATTTTCACATCTAGGTTCATTAGAGAGATTGGTCTGTAAATTTCCTTTCTTGTGGTGTCTTTGTTTGGCTTTTGTATTAGGGTAAGGTTGGCATCATAGAATGAGTTAGACAATGTTCCTTCTATTTCAAATTTTTGGAACAGTTTAAGCAAGATTGGTATTAGTTCTTTCCGGAATGTTTGATAGAATTCACCTGTGAAGATGTCTGGCCCAGGGCTCTTCTTAGTTAGGAGGTTTTTAATGATTGATTCTATCTCTTTACTTGTCATTGGTTTGCTGAGATCATCCATTTCTTCTTTCATCAATGTAGGCTGCTTGTGTGTTTCCAGGAATTTGTCCATTTCCTGTATAATTGTCCTTCTTGTTAGAATATAATTTTTCAAAGTATTTTCTTATGATAGTCTTTATTTCTGTGGTGTCAGTGTTGATATACCCTTTTTCATTACTTATTTCGTGTATTTGCATCTTCTCTCTTTTTTCTTTTTTAGTCTAGCTAATGGTTTCTCAATTTTATTGATCTTCTCAAAGAACCAGCTCTTTTTTTTTTCAGAGTGTTTTCTTATTTTCTATTTCATTTAGTTCTGCTCTGATCTTTGTTATTTCTTTCTCTCTCTGCTTCCTTTGGGGTTAGTTTGCTGTTTTTTACTAATTCCTCCAAGAGTGCTGTTAGGTCTTCAATTTTAGCTGTTTCTTCTTTTTGATGTATGAATTTATGGCTATGAAATTCCCTCTCAGTACAGCTTTTGCTGCATCCCATAAGTTTTGATATGTTGTGTTATCATTTTCATTAGTTTCAAGGTAGTTTCTTATTTCTTTTGAGATTTCTTCCTTGATGCACTGTTTGTCTAAGAGTGTGTTCTTTAACTTCCATATCTCAGTGCCAAATCTGGCCCTTGCAAATTTCCAGCTCCATTCCATTGTGATCAGAGAAATTATTTTGCATCATTTCAATCTTTCTGAATTCACTGAGACTTTCCCTTTGGCCTAGCATGTGGTCTATCTTTGAGAATGATCCATATGCACTTGAGAAGAATGTATATCCTGTTGTATTGGGGTGTAATATTCTATATATGTCTATTAGGTCCAGCTCCTCTAATATATTGTTCAAAACCTTTATTTCTTTATTGATTCTCTGTTGAGATGTTCTGTCCAATGGTAATAGTCATGTATTAAAGTCCCCCACTATAATTGTAGAGGAACCTATTCTTTCACTTAGTTTTTCCAGTGTTTGCCTCATATATTTGGAGGTGCCATGGATGGGGTATAAATGTTTATGATTGTTCTTTCTTCTTGAAAGATCATCCCTTTCACTAATTCGTGGTGTCCATCTTTGTCTCTTACAATAGTTTTGCATTTAATGTCTATTTTGCTTGATATAAATATAGTTACTCCTGACCTTTTTTTGGTTATTGGTTGCATGTAAGATTTTTTCCAGCCATTCACTTTCAACCTCCTTGAATCCCTGGGTCTAAGATATGTTTCTTGTAGACAGCATATAGATGGGTCATATTTCCTTATCCATTCTTCCAATCTGTGTCTCTTAACAGGTGAGTTTAATCCATTGATATTCAGTGTTATTACTTTGAAAGAATTACTTTTATTAGCCATATTTTCTTTGGATTTGTGTTTGTCATATGTTGTTCAGGTTTTTTTTCTCTTTTTGTCTATTTAGTTGTCCTTACACTCTCCTCCAATTCTGTCTCCCCTGTTTTTTTTTTGTTTTTTTTTTTCATTCCTCCTGCAGAAATTCCTTTACTATTTCTTGAAGGTCAGGTCTCTTATTGGCATATTCTCTTAGTTTCTGCTTCTCTGTGAATATTTTGAACTATCCATCATTTCTGAATGCTAGCTTTGCTGGATAGAGTATTCTTTGTTGGAAATTTTTTCTTTTAGTATCTTGGTTATGTCATATCATTGCCTTCTTGCCTCCATGCTTTCAGATGAGAAATCAGCATTTAATCTTATGGAGCCTCCCTTGTATGTGACAATTCTTTCTCTTGCTGCTTTCAGTATTTTCTCTTTGTCTTGAGCATTGGATAATTGGACAAGTATATGTCTTGGGGTAGGCCTTTTGGAATTTATGCTGTTTGGGGTGAGCTGTGCTTCCTGGACATTTATATCCATCTCCCTCAATACGTTTGGGGAGTTTTCAGCCATTATTTCCTCCAACACCCCTTCTGTCTCCTCTTCCTTCTCTTCTTCTTCTGGGATGCTTATAATGTGTACGTTTGTGCATTTTGTGTTGTCATTCAGATCCCTAAATCCATGCTAGATTTTTCCTATGTTTTTATTGATGAATTCTACTATCTGTTTGATTTCAGAGATACTGTCTTCCACATCAATAATTCTTTCCTCTGCCTCTTCAAATCTGCTGTTATTTGCTTAGATCTTATTTTTGATTTCTAGGATTATGCTGTTCATCACCATCATATCCAGATATTTTGGGGTATGTTTTGAATTTCTTCTGTATGCTCTCCAAGTGTTTTCCAAATAACCTTAATCTCTTCTTTCACTTCATTAAATTGGTCTATGATGTATGTTTTGAGAGCTTGATTAATTTTTCAATATTTACCCCTCTTCCTGGTTTTCAGTTTGTTCATTGGATTGCATCATGTTTTCCTAATTATTGGTATGGCTTGTAATTTTTTCTTGTTATCTGGTTATCATTTTATCTTGATGAGTTTATTCAGTTGATTAATTTCTCTATTTAGTCTCAGTATTTACTTAGGTGTTTTGAGTGTGTGTTAAGTCTTCTCTTTGACACTTTGTTCTTCTTGCTCTATTTCCCTGTTGTCTCCTAAGTTCCATTATAGGAAAATATTAGGGCCATGGAAAGCAAAATGGGTAAGAAAAGGAAAAGTTTAATAGTAGTATTAATAGTAAATGTTAGCAGACAAACCATGTGAGATCTAGGAGAATGGATATTGAACTCATGTAAGATGTGTACAGTTATAACAGTAAAAAAGTGGAGTATCTCCAATGAGATGGTATACTGAATATGGGGAAGAATATAATGTGAATTAAAAGGCAAGTGTGGGGAAACGGACTTTGGCCCAGTGGTTAGGGCATCCGTCTACCATATGGGAGGTCCGCGGTTCAAACCCCGGGCCTCCTTGACCCGTGTGGAGCTGGCCATGCGCAGTGCTGATGTGCGCAAGGAGTGCCGAGCCACGCAAGGGTGTCCCCCGCGTGGGGGAGCCCCACGCGCAAGGAGTGCGCCCGTGAGGAAAGCCGCCCAGCGTGAAAAGAAAGTGCAGCCTGCCCAGGAATGGCGCCGCCCACACTTCCTGTGCCGCTGAGGACAACAGAAGCGGACAAAGAAACAAGACGCAGCAAATAGACACCAAGAACAGACAACCAGGGGAGAGGGGGAAATTAAATAAATAAATCTTTAAAAAAAAAAAAAAAAGACATTTAAAAAAAAAATAAAAAATAAAAAAAAAGGCAAGTGTGGTCAGGAGAGAGGAAAGAGAAAAGAAAGAACAATAACATAAAGAGTGAATAAAAGATAGAAAACAGAATAGAGGTGTTAGAAATAAAAAGTCAGAAAAATTGGGACTAAGCAAAAAAAGGTGGAATGTAAGAGAAACAATAGATGATGGGGGATAGAAAGATGTAAAGGAAAGGGGATAGCATTGTATCCAAAATCAATACACACAGAAAAGAGGAAAACAAGGATGAGGAAGCATAGCAAATAAGAAACACTGTCTGTAGTACCTAATAGAAAAAAAGAAAAAAGGGGAAAAGGGGAAAAAAGAAAGAAAGAAACAAGCAAAAAAGGGAGGGACTGTGAGAGAATAAAGAGGAAAGAAAAACAAGAAAACAAACCAAAGAAAAGATCAGACAAGGCCTCAAGCAAGGAATCCTCATTGCAATTGAATAAACTGCTTAGGAGTCTGACCTTCTCCCTTTCTCCCTTCCTCATTTCCCTCTCCCCAGGGAAGCAGGAAGCCTGTGTGAGGGCTCCCCTCAGAGATCAAGTGGGACCCTTGTGAACCAACTCACCACAGAAAATAATGACTCTTAGTTTCTTGAAAGAGAACATTTACACCTTGCCAGGAACCCTAACTATGCTATTGGAGCCTCCAAAGCACTTTCTACTGTCCCCCTCCCTTATGTGTGTTAGAGGGGCCAGTTAATTTTCTGACTCCAGTTTCTCCCAGTCCAAGTTTCTCTATTCCAGGGCATTTCTTCTCTCCTTCCATGGTTTCTGATGAGAGTTCAGCTCTTAATCTTATCAAGTTTGCCTTGTATGTGATGCTTGGCTTTTCTCTTGATGCTTTCAAAATCTTCCCTTTATCTCTGATATTTGTCCTTCTGAGTAGTAATCTCAGGGTAGATCTATTTGTGCTTTTCCTTTTTGGGATGCACTGTCCTTCTTGAACATTGATAATTATGTCTTTCATAAGGGTAAGAAAGTTTTCAGCCATTTCCTCAAATATTCTTTCTGCCCCTTTTCCATTCCCTTCTCCTTCTGGGATGTCAATAATACATATGTTTTAGCATTTCCCATTTTCATTCAATTACCTGAGATCCTGTTCCAATTTACCCATTCTTTTTCTTTCTCTTCTCCTGTCTTTTTCAGTTTAAATATTCTGACTTCAAATTTACTAATTCTGTCTTCTAACAATTCAAATCTGCCCTTATGTGCCTCTAATGTATTTTGTAATTTTTAAATTATCTTTTCTTTAAAGATACATAGACTACAAAATATGTTACATTAAATAATATGAGTTTTCCATATACCCCATTCCCCACACTTCCCACTCCTCCCACATCAACAACTTCTTTCATTAGTGTGGTACATTCATTTTATTTGATGAATATATTTTGGAGCATTGCTACACAGCATGGATTATAGTTTATGGTGTAGCTTACACTCTCTCTTAGTCCATTCAGTGGGTTATAGCAGGATATATAATGTCCTGGAATATCATTCAGGTCAACTCCAAGTCCCCAAAATGCCCCCATATCACACCTCTTTTTACCTCTCCCTGCCTTCAGAAACTCCTGTGGCCACTGTCTCCACATCAGTGATATAATTTCTTTCACTGCTAGAGTCACAATAATTCTATAGTAGAGTACCAGTAACTGCACTCTAATCCATATTATATTCCTCCATCCTGAGATGGTGATGCCCACTTCTCCTATCTGTCATATCTTTCATTCCCTTAAGGTAAGTTACTTATCTTTGCAGACTATAAATTTCTTTTTTTGCTCTCCCTGAGTCTTAATATCCTTTATCTCTTTAGTCATATTTTCTTTCAATTCTTTAAAATTATTTATGAGATTTGTTGATTATCATTGGTTAATTGTTCTCAAATCCTGAAACTCTTCATAATATTTGGTTCGCGTTTTTGACTGAACCATCTCTTCCTGTCTCCTGTTATGACTCATAATCTTTTGCTGAAATCTAGTTATCTGATACATTGATGAATTTACTGTGATTTCCAGTTTCTCTCGCCTATTGTTATTATTTTTCACAGCTCTTTGATATTTGGTTCAATGTATTCTAAGTCTTTTTAAAATTGTCCAGCTTAAATTACCAAAAACCATTCCCAGAACTCACAAATTGGGTGCAGACTTTCTACCAGTAGTGATGTAAACAGAGCTCTGAAAGCAGTTTCTGTCCATGTAAATTCCACACTGGCATTTGTTGGTGCATGTTTCCACAGAGGTATATTTCTTTAGGTATTCCTTTGTTTCTGTCTGTCTGTTCAGAGCTGAGATTCAAAGTGGGTTCTGCTGACCAAAATCACTGAATAAAAGGCTCACTGACTCTCCCTCTATTTTCCCTTAAAAGAGTTGTCAGGGAGAAAGGCTTCTGGTCTCCTCTCAGTCAACTTCAATGATCCATGAATTTTACTGATGCCAATTATCTCAGGGATGGGGGAGCAGAGCCCTTCCTGGCATCTGAGAGGTTTAGTAAGTCAACATTTGTAGTTTCATCTTCTTCATCTCTCTGTCCCTCAACCTCCTGTGAGTTGTGAATCACTTTCCTGCAGACTCCCAAAGCAGGTCCCTCTGGAAACTTATACTTCTTCTCCATCATTTTTGTCAGAGTGCTGAACATTATCTGCTAACTGACACCATGTTCTCACAATTCACCAGAATTTTATTTTTGATGACGAAAATTTTCTCCTTGAAGTATATAAGCTTCATGCCCATGTTTAAGGAGATTATTTATTGGACTACAGGTTTAGGTTGCGCTTTCTATATTAGTTTATTGGATCACTTCCATGGCTGAGTATCAGTGGACTCTTTGATTCCATCAGAATGAATATCTGCCCTCACAAAATTATGTCATAAATTTTAAAGTGAGCAGTTTACACTCTAGCTATTTACTCTACCATCAATTTATCTCTTTTTTCCAATACCTTCTTTTACATACATGATCAAGTATGACTATACACAAGAGCACGAGAGCTTGAAAATCTGCCTGATAGTACCTCTTGCAATCACTGCTGGTTACCAGGATGCTAATATTCATGGTAGTTTCCTTGTAATACAGATATCTGCAATTAACTTGAATTGCATGGAGGTCATAGATACTGTCTTTAAATAAGTGTAGGAATGCTGAAAATATGGATCAGCCAATCATTCTGAATGACTCAGTTCTGTTAACATTCTTTATTGTATTAGGAAGCTGCTGATGCATAATGAGTCATCACATAAGTAAATGGTTTAAGATGATGCTTTTAGTATTGTATGGCTGTTAATGGGAAGGAGGTGTTTGATTTCTGCAGGGCTGTCATGAGTCTGTGATCAGCTTTGTGTCACCAGCAAAGGTTCTGCTGATCCAGGGGTTCTTAAATATTGGTGGTTTGGCCAGTTTTTTCTGGATAATTTATTTGATGAAATAAACATGAAATATCCTTTACTTACTGAGAAACATTTGTAAAATACATGAAGTTTTACATTGTATAAAACACTCTGTAAGTAATAAATAAAGGAAAGTCTTCAACTTAACTCCAATTCTGCCCAAAACTCTTCCAACAAATTAAAGAGGAAGGAATAATCCCTAATAAGAAAAGAAAGCTACAAACTAATGTCTCTTATGAATATAGATGCAAAAAAATCATCAACAAAATACTAGCAAGCAATGTCCAGAATCACATTTAAGGAATTATCCTGCATGATCAACTGGGATTGCAGTTGATAGGCTGGTTCTACATAAGAAAATCAATTAAAGTAATACACCACATTGACAGGAAGAAAGAAAAACCACACAATCATCTCAATTCATGTAGGAAAGGCTTTTGAGGAAATAAAATAACTCAGAAGTTTAGGAATAGTGGTAAATTTCTTCAATATGATAAAAGGAATATATGAAAATCACACATCTCACCTCCTACTTAATGGTGAAAGAAAATTTCCTTGTAAGATAGGGAAGAAGACAAGGATGCCTATTGTCACCCTTGCTATTCAAATTTTACTGTGAAAACTTGCCAGAGCAATTAGGCAAGAGAAAGAAATAAAAGGCATTTGAATTGGAAATGAAGAAGTAAAACTTCTCTAATTGCAGATGATATGACCCTATATACAGAAAATCCTGGAATACCCACAACAAAACTCCTAAAGCTAATAAATGAATTCAGTAAAGCATCAGGGTGCAAGGTCAACACCTAAAAATCTATAGTGTTTTTATACATAAGCAATATACAATCTAAAGAAGAATTTTTTAGTTTTTCATTCATTATTGCAATTAAAGGAACAACATATATAGGAAAAAATCTAATGAAAGATATAAAGACCTGTATACAGGAAACTGAAAATCATTGCTAAATGAATTAAAGAAGACCTAAATTCTAGGTTCATGGTTTGGAAAACTAAATATTGTTAAGCTATCACTACTATGCAAAGCAATTTATAGACTGAATGCAATCACAACAACCCACTTTGAATAAATGCAAAAGCCAATCATCAAATTTATATGGAAGGGTAAGGGTCCCTGAATAGTTAAAGTCATCTTGAAAAAGAATAAAGAATTTGGAGGCCTCACTTCACACTTCCTGATCTTGGAAGTTATTACAAATCCACAAAAATCACAACAGCCTGGTACTGGCAGAAAGATAGACATATAGACCGCTGGAATGCAATGGATAGCTCTGAAATTAACCATCACATTTATGGCCAACTGAATTTTGACAAGGGAACAACTACCACTCATTTGGGAAAGAATAACCTCTTCAATGAATCATGCTAGTGAAATTAAAATTTAGCCTCAATATATGCTGCCTAATAATTACCTCCTGTAAACCATCTTGTTGCTTTATCAAAAGTGGTCTCTCACTAAGTCAAACTTATTATGTAAACTCATTACCTTCCCCCTCAGGTGTGGGACATGGCTCTCTGGCATGAGCTTTCTTGGTTCCAAAGGATTAATACCATGTGCCAACTAATGATGCGTTTGTAAAAAGACCTAGACCAAAAGGGGGAAATATTAAATAAAAATGAGTTTTTATTGCTAAGAATTTTCAGTGCTTCAGGAGGCCATTCCAAAGTTATGCATATGCATGCCTGAGGAGAAAATCACTGATTGCCTCAAGCAAGTGTGATCTTGAGGGCTCTAGAGATATTTAGACATGATAGGCAGGGCAGCAATCTCCAGAAAATTGGCACCCTGTCAGTAAGCCTTAACTTAAATATGTGGTAACTTATATCCCCAATGTATCGGAGTTAAGACTCATAATATTCCCACACATGGTTCTTTGGCCCCTTTTATCTGAACCTACAATTAGCTCTATACCTGTTAAATATATGTCCCAGAGGCTTAAATCTTAGGTTTATTCCTATGGTGGTTGAACCCTGAATCTCAACAGATTTTCAGCCAACACCTACTCTCCTGTTCATTGGACTCACCCAGAACAACTAACAAAATTATGATGATGGGTAATGTCCATTCCCCCTCCCCAAAAAAAGAGAGTATCTACAACTCTAAGCAAGACAGTCCCATCCATCTTCCCCATGGGATCTATGTCTCTCTCATTCAGAAGCAGAATGGGCATTATCATACCTAAATCCTAAAGACTGAGGAATGAACAACATTAAGTGGGGAATGCAAATATGGACTAAAGTAGACATATTATTATTCTAGTAATGGAGGAACTTGCAACATTGATATAAAGACAGTGGTCACCAGGGGTTCTGAGGAGAGAGAGGAGAGAATAGATGTGATATGAGGCAGTTTGGGGACATTGTTCTGCATGATAATGTAAAGCTGGATAGAAGCCATTATATATTTTGTCAAAACCTATAAAATTGTACAGTGAAAAATGCAAAATGTAAGCTATAGATCATGGATAGTATCAATGCTTCAATAGTATTCATCAATGGTAACAAATGTACCACACTAATGAATGATGTTAATAGGGGAAAGTGTAGGAGGGAGAGGCGTTAGGGTTTATTGATACCCCCTATATTTTTCAAGTAACAAACATGTGATCTAAAGCGTCTTTAAAAATAAAGAAAAAATTTATATAGAAGGGTAAAGTGCCTTGAATAGCTAAAGCCATCTTGAGAAAAAAGAATGAAGTTGAAGTCCTCACAATTCCTGTTATTAAATCTTATTATGAAGACACAGTAGTCAAAACAGCATGCTACTGGCAGAAGGACAGTCATATAGAACAATGGAATGTAATAGTTCAAAAATCAACCCTCACATTTATGGCTAACTGAATTTTACATGGGGGGAAAGTCCACGCAAATGGAAAATAAAAGTTTCTTTAACAAACTTTGCTGGGATTGTTGTAGAATTTACACTTGGATTCAATTATTTGTGTATAGAGAGGCCAGGACTCAGGAATGATATTGAGAAGGAAAAATGGTTTTTTGACCTCTGGCGGGACTCAGGAGCTTTCTTTTTCAATCCTGAGTCCCGATCAAGATTTTTGAATCCCTTTTATACAGAGAGGAAAGGCCAAATGGTTCTTTTGTTTCAGTTCTCAATAGGCTTGAATTAGCATATATCTTCCACATCCTAGGTAAGCTTTTAGCAGGGACTTCATACAGTCTAGATAAGCTTTTAGCACATTTGGTTTGCATTTCCCCTGAATATTTAAAGTTTGTAGAGTTTGCATTGATAAACTGTTTCCTGGGACTGGAGTCATTGCCATGGTCACCAAGGGCAGAACTGCAGCCTCTCATCATCCCACACCCACAAGTCAGGACAGACAGCTTAGGTTAAGGTTATCTCCGTAGAGACAAAGAGCCTCCCACCCATAGACCACATCAGGGTAACTGGATCTCCATTTGCAAAAAATATATAGGAGGACCCCTAAATTACATCATATACAAAAATTGACACAAAATGGATAAAAGACTTTAATATCAAAACTAAAACTATAAAAGCCCTAGAATAAAACATAGGAAAGCATCTTCAGGATCTTTAATTAAGCCTTCATTTCTTAGACTTATACCCAAAGCACAACCAATAGAAGAAAAACATAGGTGAATGGAATAAAAATAGATAATTAAAGTTTTGTAACTCAAAGCACTTTTTCATGAAAGTAAAAAATGAACCTATACATGGGAGAATATATTTGAAAACCACATATCTGATAAAGGTTCTGATATATCATATACAAAGAAATCCTTCAACTTAACAACAAAGACAACAACCCAATTTCTTAAAAAATGGGCAAAAGACTTTGACAGACATGTCTCCAAAAAAGATACACAGATGGCCAGAAAGAACATGAAAAGATGCTCAATATTATTAGCCATGAAAGATATGCACATTAAAACCACAAAGAAATATCATTTCAGATTCCTGAGAATAGTGGATTTTAATAAAACAGACCATAACAAGTGTTAGAGAGGTAGCAGAGAAATAACTACACTTAATCATTGTTGATGGCAATGTAAAATGAGGTAGCCACTGTGGGAGAATATTTGGTGGTTCCTCAGGAAACAGATATAGAACTACCATATGACTTGGCTATCTCACTGCTAGATATATACCCAATGGAATTGAAAGCATGGTCTGGAATAGATATTTGCACACTGATGTTCATAGTGATACTTGCACAGTTGCCAAAAGAAGGAAGCATTGCTGTATAATTCCAGGGGGCCAGATCACCCATGTTAAAACAACTGGCTGAGAGAAGAAGTGGAAACACCTTTACAGGGTTTCCGAAAATATCCCAAACCTTACTCAGTTTTTAACTTTAGGAAGTACTTAAACCTGTGTATCCTATCCATTTATGCAAATATAGCATTGGGTTTATCTTAGAATTCCCTTATAGAATGAATTTTATTACTAATGGGGAAATCCCATTAAAAGTGCTAAGCCCCAGTAATATTGCAAAAAGAGATCAAAATAAATCTTATTTAATTAATAGATATTATTTAAACAAAGACCTAAATGGCACCTTTCAACTTAGATTATAGGCAGGACATTCCTAAGTGATTGGACAAACATGGGATTGAGGCAAGGAGTTTGTATAGCTTTTGGTTTCATATCCAAAAAGCACAGTTCGCAACTTGTTGCAAAGGGGAAAATAATGTTCTGGAGAGAACAATAAGGGCTGTATCTTCACCCAAGGCCAAAGTTTTGGTGACCCAAGGGCCTAATGAAGATGGCTTTGTCAGTCATATACATGGTAAAATCTTTAATTTAAATGATTGCAAAAGTGCTAGAAAACTAAAATTAGACCTACACAAGGAAGAAAAATCCATTAGGAGGAGGAGTGAAGAAAGCTGCATTCACCTGGCACAACATGGTTTCTTGGGAACAAAGTCAGCAGGAGCCATTTTCATTCTCTCCTGACCAGTTTCCCAAAGGGAAGTGAAGGCTCCGGGAATGCAGTAAGAAAGAAAGTGCTAATTATGGACACAGTGGGAAATGTGCTAATGAGCAGTTTTTAAAAATCTGTAAAAATCTCCTCTGCTGCTCTCCTGCATCTTCTGCAATTTAGGGCTGAAAGAATATGGTTGTTTCTTTAGAGTCCAACTCTGGCTAGCGGTCTAAAGCCTGACTTCTTTGTGGTATCTTGTCTGGGGATAGAGGTTTATTCTTTATCAATTTCCCAGCGTGGAATCTAGACTTATCCATGGCATCCTCATAGAAATATCATACATGTGATTAGGAGAGCCAGTAGATAATTCAGGCAAGATCAAAGAGAACTGAAGCCAAAAACTTTAATATGAGGTTATCTGAGAGTCTATCTAGTCTAGTCCAAAACTAAAGCAGGGAAATATTGATGTCTCTGTGCTTGTATGTTTGCTTGACTAATAGAGTAATAATTTCTTTTTTTATGGTAAAACAAAGTATTTCATATATGCCATAATTCATGTTGGAGAAGTTTCCTTCTATTCCTGTTTTTCAATATTTTAATCAAGAAAGAATGCTGGATTTTATCAAATGATTCTTCTGCATCAATCAAAATGATCATGTGGTTTTTCTCATTCAGTTTGTCAATGTGGTGTATTGTGTCAATTGATTTTCTTCTGTTGAGTAACCATTGCACACCTGGGATAAAACCCAGTTAATCATGGTTTATACTTCTTCTCAGGTACAGATGGATCCAATTTGTAGGTCTTTGGTTAAGGATTTTGCATCTATATTCATTGGAGAGATTTATCTGCCTTTTCTTTTCTTCTAGTAACTTTATCTGACTTCTATGTCAACTATGAAGTTTGGCTTCATAAAATGACTTTGGTAATGTTTCCTCCTCGATTTTTTGGAAGAGTTTGAGCACGATTGGCATTAATTCTTTTTGTTTGCTTTTTTATTCTATTCCAAATTGTTTTTTTTAATTTTTAAAATTAGCAAATCAATTTTATTGATGCATATTAAAAATCACACAATTCATTCAAAGTGTATAATCAATTGTATTTGCTATGATCACATAGTTTTGCATTCATTACCTCAATCATCATTGGAGCATTTTTATTATTTCAATAATAATAAAAAAAACAATAAATTAACTGACAAGAATCAAAATTTTTACTTGCGATTGGTGTGTTGAGGTCTTCTATTTTTTCTTGAGTCAGTGTAGTTTATGTCTGTATAGAAATTTTGCCCATTTCATATATTTGTCTACTTTGTTTCCATACTGTTGCTCATAGAATTTTATTATCTTTTTTGTATGTGGTCAGTAGTAATGTCTCCCTTCTGATTTCTGATTTTATCTTGATTATCTCTCTTTTTTTGTCAGTCTAGTTAATGGTTTGTCAATTTTGTTGATCTTCTCAACAACCAACTTTTGGTTTTGTTGATTCTATTATTTTATTTTGTTATCAATTTCATTTATTTTCCTTCTAATCATTGTTATATTTCAGGCTTACTTTAGGAATAATTTGCTGTTGTTTCTGAGCATTCAAGGAATATTAACAGGGATTGAACTGCTGCCAGGACCAAAGAAACACTTTCTCCACTTCAGTCACTCGGTGATGACCTAAGATTATTTTACTTTCTCTTTACTTTTGTCTCTATCTGCAAGTAGTCTTTTATGAGCACATGTAGTCATATCAATGTGAAGCCTATAGTTTATATGTCCATTGGGTTTATCAACCTTGTGGAAAGGAATACCTGAATGTGCTGCCCTTACATCCACTCATGAATACACAGTACCATGGTAAGAAGATCAGCAATACAGACCCAGCAGCTGCTGGATACTGTGTATGTTGGTGTTTGCTGTGGCCTGTCCAATCTTCACAGCAAGGATAACTAGGCTCATATTCTAAAATATATGCCTTATAATGCAGTGTCCACAATGCAAATCTATATTTAGAAATAAAGAATATATTCCTTTCTATTTGGGGGAATCCTTAGAAATAAAGTCAATAAATAAGAAGAGGTACAAAATGTGATCAAGGAACTCTGCTTGAACTGATGTTTTAGCTTCAGCAGTGAGCCCACATCATTCTTAAATCTTCTCTGGCATCATCTTATCATCTTACCACTCTCTGTCATTCTCTCCGCGGACCACACGGGCTTCTTTGTTGACCTTGAGTATCAGAAACCAGCCCTTTCCTAGGGTCCTTTCCCTGGGAATTCTCTCAGCTCATCACACATTCTGCTGGATACCCTGTGGCCCTCAAATTCTCAATGACAGGTCTCTGTTAAATGACTATGTGTGTATTGGACCTGCTTGAACACTACTAAAACATAGCACCCCCATTTCACCTTCTCCTTTTTTCCAGCTCCTATTTTCCTTTTTAAAAATGTCACCAGCTGCTATATGAGTACTTTTAATTTACTAACATTCATTCTCCATTATCAAACCATAGGGTGTTTATATTTCAGCACTGTATTTCAATTGTGTAGAAATTGTCTGGGGCATAGCCAGGACTACATATACAGACCTCAAGTGAATAAATAGATATTTCATGGAACTTATATATAACTACTGGAAGAAAATACTGAGAGTGGGAAAGGAAATCTTCATTAGAGTTGGCATTAGAGGCCCCCAAGGGATCATACTCATGAACAAAATATAGAAAAAAATACCTTGGCTTTAAAATAGTAATATTAGCAATTCTTCTACGACAGTAATGCCTGTTTGTGTGAAAATTAGTGATATTCTTTCTTTTTGGGTAGTCACATCAACCACATGAAGCAAGGAAATGATACCCAAATTTCAGAGTTTCTTCTCCTGGGATTTTCAGAAGAACCAGAATTGCAACTCTTCCTTTTTGGGCTGTTCCTGTTCATGTACCTGGTCACAGTCTTTGGTAACCTGCTCATAATCCTGGCCACCATCACTGACTCCCACCTGCACACACCCATGTACTTCTTCCTCTCTAACCTGTCACTTTGTGACATCTGTTTATCCTCCACTGCTGTCCCAAAGATGTTGGTGAACATTCAAATGCAGAGTAAAGCCATAACCTATGAAGGCTGCCTCACCCAGATGTACTTTTTCTTACTCTTTACAGGGTTGGAGGACTTCCTCCTGGCTGTAATGGCCTATGACCGATTCGTAGCCATCTGCCACCCCCTGCACTACATGGTAATCATGAGTCCCCGGATCAGTGTCTTGCTTGTTCTAGGTACCTGGACCATGAGTGTCTTGAATTCCTTGTTACAAGGCTCAGCGGTGTTGAGACTATCCTTTTGTACACATGTGGAAATTCCCCACTTTTTCTGTGAACTTAATCAGATGATTCACCTTGCCTGTTCTGACACCTTCCTCAATGACGTAGTGATGTATTTTGCAGCTGGGGTGCTGGGTGGGGGTCCCCTTGCTGGGATCCTTTTCTCTTATTCTAAAATTGTTTCCTCCATACATAAAATCTCCTCAGCTCATGGGAAGTATAAAGCATTTTCCACCTGTGTGTCTCACCTCTCAATTGTTTCCTTATTTTACTGTACAAGCATAGGGGAGTATCTTACTTCTACTATTTTGCATAATGCAAATTCAAGTGCATCAGCCTCAGTGATGTACACTGTGGTCACACCTTTATTGAACCCCTTCATCTACAGTCTGAGGAATAAAGACATAAAGGGGGCTTTGAAAAAATTCCTTGGATTGAAAATATAATAGAGACATTATTTCTTGGGCTGAGGAACTGCCTGTTGGAATGCAGGATGCAATGACACATACAGAAATTGTAATTCTTTGATCAGAGTATTAAAGTAGAAACTCCTCTTTCTATTCATTTCAGAATTCAGTGTGTTGGATTTTAAGCCCCTTCTTTACTAAGCTTTTTGTCTTAGTGTAGCAGTTTCATATGGTTCATGAATTCCAAAAATAGATATAGGATTATGTTTGTAAACTTGTCTGTACCTGGGCATAATTAAATTATATTTAAGGCTTTAATTAGGCCATGTCAGTAGGGTGTTGATTCCCTGCCCTTTGGGGGTGGGGACTCAGAGATAAAAGACATGGCAAAGGACAGCGTTGAAGTTTTTGATCCTGGAGTTTTGAGCTGGAGCCTCAGGAACTAAACAAAGAAGAGTTTTGTCACGAGGAAAGTGAGAAGGCCCTGAGAAGATACAAGCTGTTTGCCTGATAGTTTGCGGCTGCAGAGATCAGAGAACGAGAAGCTGAGCCGAGAGAGAGGCAAGCCCTGGGAAGAGAGGAACCCAGGAAGCCTGAACCCGTATAGACATTGGCAGCCATCTTGCTCCAACATGTGGCAGTAGACTGGTGAGGAAAGTAACTTATGTTTTATGGCCTAGTAACTGTAAATACCCTTTATATAAGTCAACAGATTTCTGGTATTTTGCATCAGCACCACTGTAGCTGACTAATATACTGAGATATCCAATATTTTCTCTCTTTGCTTTCTTTCCCAATTTCCCATCATTCTCAATCTTGGATGAGAAACAATTTGGAAATTCCAACATACCTCAAGCATGTATTTCTTAAAGAATATATATATTTGTTGATGTGACATATATGATCACAAGCAATATTTTCTTTGTTTTACTCAGAATGCAGTGGTGAGTTATCCTGATCCTTTGGAAAAAACTAAACATGGCATATAAATCCATTATTATAGTTATGATTTACAAGGTATTCAGCCATTGCAGCTTTTTACTTTCATGTACATCATTCCTTACTATATCTCAACCTTAAATACTCTGTCAGATAATATCATCTTTCACTCATTTGTACCTCTTTGAGCTGATCATCTGCTTTTGTCTCTTCATTAGTATCCTGTTTTCTTATTCAGGTCATTGTCCACAGTAATTATCATGTCTCTGTTAAAGGCTACAATTGTTTACCAAGTGCATATGTTTCAAATAGAATCTAGAAGAAGACACATTTTTATAAATATATGACATGATATTCCATAGCAAGTACTGTGATGGAAAATTTTTAATCATGCAGTTTTTACAATAAAATATTTCTTCTTGATTATGCCCATGTACTCTTTGAAGGAAGGAAAATTGGTGCCCATATGAAGGGTATATTCATTGGTGATCAAGATTGTATTGAATGTTCTATATTATTTTATTGGATTGCATTCACATTTCTTCTTGAAAACTTCCTCTGATACTTACAAATGTAGTTCCTTTTTTTAAATTGACTTTGTAATTATATTACATTAAAAATATATATATATATGAGGTCCCATTCAACCCCACCACCCACACCCCACCTCTCCCCCTCCCCAGCAACACTCATTCCCATCATCATGACACATCCATTGCATTTGGTAAGTACATCTTTGGGCACCTCTGCACCTCATGGTCAATGGTCCACATCATGGCCCATACTCTCCCCCATTCCATCCAGTGGGCCCTGTGAGGATTTACAATGTCCGGTGATTGCCCCTGAAGCACCATCCAGGGCAGCTCCATGTCCCAAAGACGCCTCCACCTCTCATCTCTTCCTGCCTTTCCCCATACCCATCAGCCACCATGTCCAGTTTTCCCAATCCAATGCCACCTTTTTATGTGGACATTGGATTGGTTGTGTCCATTGCACCTCTATGTCAAGAGGAGGCTCAGATTCCACATGGATGCTGGATGCAATCCTCCCACTTTCAGTTGTAATCACTCTAGGCTCCATGGTATGGTGGTTGTCCTTCTTCAACTCCATCTTAGCTGAGTGTGGTGAGTCCAATGAATCAGATTGTAGGTGCTGGAGTCTGTTGAGGCTCAGGACCTGGCTATCACATTGTCAGTCCAGAGATTCAAATCCCCTAAATATATCTTAAACCCCAACACTAACTGCACCTCCAGCACATTAGCATGAAAGTCTTATGAAAAGAGATCCCATCTGAGTCCAGATTCAAATGTAGTTCCTTTTATTCCTCTAGGAAAATTCCCTGCCCTTTTAAAATATAAAAACAGGAAATGGAAGGTGAGGGAAAAAACTATGTATTTACTAAGATATTATTTATGATATTTTACTCAAAATTATCTTCAATCCTCATAATCAAAAGATGACTCACATAAGATATGGGATTCCTCCACACAAAATAATGATGATAATGGGGAATTCTGACTTAGAGTCACCAGTTTTGCCAGCACAAACTATGTCCTTCCAAATAAACTCTTTATCTGGAAAGGAAGTTTATTTGTGGTTATTTTTAAGTGCAGTTATCTAAAGAAAACTTCAATAACTAGATGATGATCAATGACCTTTAAATGTCAGAAAGAATGCAAACACTAGGGAGAATCAGTAATATAAGAATAGCCTTAGTTCTGTGAATATCAATTATTGTGTCAGGTAGCCATTGCTGCATAACAAGAATCCCAAAAGTAAATGGTTAAAAATGCTCTTTTTTTTTTTTCACTTTTTTGGGAATAAATCTTTTCTGTGTCCTCATGTGTCTGTGGTCAGGTATGGGTCAGCTAGGGATGCTTTGATTTTCTTGGTTGAGCTCTGTCATATATTGGTGACCTAATTTTCTATAGACTGGTCTAGAGTGGTCTTAACTGGGACAACTGGCCTACCCTACACATATTCTCTCATCCTCCAGCAGGCCAAGCTGGACTTGTTCACAAGGCTGTTGGGAATCCAAGATTGAGCAGTAGAAACATACCAAGACGTCCTGAGGCACACTGTCATTTCCAACATATTCTACTGGCCAAAGCAAATAAAAGATTATCATTCCCTCCTTGATTCTAAATTGGAGAAAGAGACTCCTTCTTTCCATAGATGAAACTGCACAGTCCTATTCAAAACATATTGATAGAGGGAAGTGGATATGGTTCTAGCAATTGGGCTCCCATCTACCATATGTGAAGTCCAGGGTTCAATCCCCAGGACCTCTGGGTGAAAGCACACTGGCCCATGTAGCAAGCTGGCCCATGTGAAGTGCTGGTCTGCACAGAGTACTGCCCCATGCAGGAGTGCTGCCTCTCACAGGAGTGCTGCCCTATGCGGGAGTGATGGCCCATACAGAGAGCTGGTACAAAAAGATGATGCAAGAAAAAGAGAAACAGAAGAGAGAGAATAAGAAGTGCAGTAGATCAGGGAGCTGAGGTGGTACAAGAGAATGATCACCTCTCTCCCACTCCGGAGAGTCCCAGGATCAGTTCCCAGAACTCCCTATTGAGAATTACAGGCAGACACAGAACATACAGTGAATGGACACAGACAGCAGACAAGGGAGGGAGGGGGCAGAAATTTTAAAAAGCATTGATCGAGAACAAGTTCAATAATTGGTGCCATCTGTGCAGTCAGTGTACTATAGGCACACATTTCAGTTCAATTAAGTTTTATTGGGATATTCTACTTCAGAATATTATGGCACTCTGAGCTGTAAATATTCCCAGCATGCCTTTAATATGCAGTTCACCATTCCTAGGGTAAGACAAAATATCTGTTATGTTTTTTATTTTTTAAAGATACCTCCTTGTGTCCTGGGAAGTAATGTTTGGTTCACTTCTTACCAGAACTTGATAATTCTTGCTTCACTACTACCAGCTTGTTGTCCTCAGGATTTATTGCCTAATTTTATTGGCCTGCCCATTAATAAATTCATTGATATTTCTATTTCTATTAATGTTGGCTGGGGGTGTTTGTTCCTGCTGGAAGGAGTTGACATTTCAAAAGAAAATAGACAATAGGGAGTTAGGAATTGGGAAAATGAAGCAGTTTTGAGACATTAGGTTCATTATTATTACAGGGTTTGGCAATTTTCTAAATATGAGGATTAAAAAGAAAAGAGGATTGAGTAGAGATGGGATCAGTAGACACTCCAATGTTAACAGCAGAGATGCCTTGAAGTGATGCTGCAGGACTTTGCCAACAACCCTGCAGTTAAACTTAGGTTTCATGGCCACTTATTCTTCAATTAGGCAAATAATACATTTCCTTTACTGCATGATGGTTTCCCTATGGCATATTTTTGTATTGTTCTCTGTACTAGTCTCTCTTCTGTGAGGATATCATCATTTTTTATGATTTTCTTCATGTGGAGAGAAACTATCAAAGGATAATATTCAATAAATTCATTTATTACCATATGGTTTGCAAGCAATATAACCATTTTGATCTGCTTGCAGCTCTCTTATGGGTGGTGCAAGTTAAAATCTTCTAATATGCACCCCAGGTATCGGTTCTTCTGAGGGCTAAAGAGACCCACAGGTTTTATGGTCATGGCAGATGGAGTTCACTGCCATGTCAGTTGGCCCTTCTTTGGAGTTGGTGTTTCTGTGTGATGGAGCTGGACTCAGATGTGATCTCTTTTCACAAGGCTTTCCTGTTACTTTACCAGAATTGTAGTTGGTACTAGGGTTTAAGATATATCTAGGGGATCTGAATCTCTGGACTGACAATATGAGAGCCAGGCCCTGAGCCTCAACAGACTTCAGCTCCTACACTCTGGTTTATTGGACTTACCCCACTCAGCTAACATGGAGTTGAAAAATATCAACCACCACATCACGGAGCCAAGAGTGCCTACAACTGAAAGCAGGAGGATTGCATCCAGTATCCATGTGGAATCTAAGCCCCCACTTGACATAGATGTGGAATGGGCACAACCAATCCAAGGTCCACAGGATGGAGGAATACAGTAAGGATTAGAGTGGACTTAATGATATTCTATTCATGAACTATTGTGGTTAGTAATCAAGAAAATGTGGCATTGGTGTGGAAAAAGTGGCCAAGGTGGCTGCTGGGTGCAGGGAATGGGAGGAAGAGATGAGCTGTGGAGGCATTTTCGGGACTTGGAGTTGTCCTGGGTGGTGCTACAGGGACAATTACCGGACATTGTAGATCCTCCCATGGCCCACTGGATGGAACGTGGGAGAGTATGGGCTATGATGTGGACCACTGACCATGAGGTGCAGCGATGCCCAGAGATGTACTCACCAAATGCAATGGATGTGTCATGATGATGGGAGAGAGTGTTGCTGTGGGGGGAGTGGTGAGATGGAGGCGGTGGGAGTGAATGGGGACCTCATATTTTTTGAATGTAATATTTTTAAAAAATGAATTTAAAAAAATAAAATTTTAAAAATAAATAAATAAATAAAATCTTCCAATGTGCATCATGATCAGTGAGTTTATTTAAGGATGGAATTCAGTTTCAAGGTAAAGAAAGCCTAAACGTAATAGTGTCTTACAGAAATTAATACTTTATTTACCTACAAATCACAATTCTAGAGTTAGGGAGGTCAGATATCGGAGAACAGCTCAATGAAATGGCTAGTTTCACATCATTCAATAATTTATCTGATCATGTGTGCTTTTTTTCTCATGTTCACACAATAAGGGCTAAATCTCTAGGCACCAAATCCATATCCCAGTCAGGAAGAGTGGGGGAAGAATTAAGAGTAGAGTACAAATAGAGTCAATGATGAATTTTTGAGGAAATGTCATATTATTTTCCCCAGTGGCTGCACCAGTTTTCAACCCCACTAACAATGGTCTAAAGTTCCAATTTCTTTTCATAATCTCTAACACTTGTTGTTGTTTTTTTCCTGAGTTTATAATAATAGACCTTCTTGCAGGCTTGAAGTTGTTTCATTGTAACTTTAATTTCAATTCCCTATGGATAATGTTGAGGAACTTTTCATGTGTTTATTACCCTTTTATATATCTTCTTTAGAGAAATGTCTTTTCAAGTTATTTGACAATTTTTAAATTGGAGTTTTTGTCTTTGTGTGGTGGCAATGTATATGTTCTTTATATATTCTAGATATTAAGCCCTCACCTGCTATATCATTTCAAACTATTTTCTCCCCTTCCATTAGTTGTCTTTCCACTCTCAATAAATTGCTATGATAAACTTTTTTTCATTTTGAGGAAATGAAATTACTACATTATTTTGTTGCCCATGCTTTCAGTCCCAATAAAAATCCCAACAGCATTTTTTGAAGGAATGGAAAAGCCAATAATAAAATTTATTTGTAAGGTTAAGGAGCCCAGAATAGCCAAAGATATCTTATATAGAAGAAGGAATTTGAGAATTATCATTTAGTGACTTTAAAACGTGTTACTAAGCTATACTAGTAAAAACAGCATGATATTGGCAAGAGACATATCAAACAATGGAACAGAACTGAGAACTCAGAAATAGATGCTCACTTCTATGGTCTATTGATTTTTTTGAAAATATTTTTATTGAAGTATATCATTCATACATGAACATACATAAACAATAAGTGTATAGTAAAGATTATGAACTTACAAATAAGCATATATAACTTCAAACAGGGGTCTCATACATCACCCCTCCACCAATAGTTTGCATTGTTGTGAAACATAGTTACAAACTATACAAGAGCATCATCAAAATATTACTACCAACTGTAGTCCTTATCTTACATTTGGTGTATTTTTCCCCAAACTCACACTATTTTTTTAAATATATTTTTGTTACAGATGCTGTAAACTTGTAAAACAATCATACAGATGTTTAGATTTCCAATACAACACCACACCATGGTGGGATATTTGTTACAGATTATGAGATAATATTATCAGACTATTACCACCAATCATGGTCCATAACATACATTTGGCACACTTCTTCCACACACCTAGATTACCAACACAGTGAAGCTCTCCATTGATACAAGAATATCATAGTGTTGCTGTTAACCACAGTCTATAGGTCACACCAGTTGTAGTTTTCCCATGCTTCTCCATATTCCCATCACCCAGCAATAGCTCACAGGACTTTCTTGCAGTTGCACCCCTAACTACTATCTTCATCCACCTCTGGGTTCACTATATTATTCGGTCCCTAGATTATTCTTTAGCTTTTTTTCTATTGACATTTATTCCCCCAGACTACCTTTTCCAGTTACAATCCCATTTATAAACCAGTTGCTACTCACTATAATGTGATACCATTATCTCTACCCATTTTCACACTTTACAGTCAAGTTAATTAAAACTTCTACATACATTAAGCATCACTGGTTCTTCTCAACCCCTCTCTTATCTCCTAATAACCTATATTCTAGGTTTTAATTCCATATGTTTATTACTCATATTAATGAGACCATGCAATATTTGTCTTTTTGTGTCTGGCTTACTTTGCTTAGTATAATGTCTTCAAGACTCATCCATGTTATCATGTGTGTCCCAGTTTCATTTCTTTTTACTGCAGCATAGTATTCCATTGTATGTATATACCACATTTTGTTTAGCCGTTCATTGGTGGATAGACACTTGGATTGTTTTCATCTTTTAGCAATTCTGAATAGCACCATTATGAACATTGGTATGTAGATGTCTGTTTCTTTCATCATTTTTAGTTCTTCTGGATATATTCAGAGTAGAGAAATTGCTGGATCATATAGTAGGTCTATATTTAGCTTCCTGAGGAACCACCAAACTGTCTTCCACAGAGGCTGAACCATTTTACACTCCCACCAACAGTGAAGGAGTGTTCCTATTTCTCCACATCCTCTCCAGCACTTATTGTTGTATGTTTTTTAATAATGGTCATTCTATGTGGTGTTAGATGATATCTCATTGTTGTTTTAATTTGCATTTCTTTAGTAGCTAGTGATATGGAACATTTTTTCATGTGCTTTTTGGCCATTTGTATATCCTCTTTGGAGAAATGTCCATTTAAATCTTTTGACCATTTTTTAATTGAATTGCTTGCTCTTTTATTGTTGAGTTGTATGATCTCTTTGTATAGAATAGAAATCAAACTCTTATTGGATAAGTGGTTTCCAAATATTTTTTTCCATTGACTGGGCTGCCTTTTCACTTTCTTGATGAAGTCCTTTGAATCACAGAAATGTTTAAATTTGAGCAGGTCCCATTTATCCATGTTTTCTTTCATTGCTCGTGCTTTTGGTGTAAAGTTTAAGAATCCACCACCTACCACTAGGTCTTAAAGATGTTTCCCCACATTTTCTCCTAGGGGCTTTCTTGTACTTCCTTTTATATTTAAGTCTTTGATCCATTTTGAGTTAATTTTTGGATAAGGTGTGAGATAGGGGTCCTCTTTCCTTCTTGGCTATGGATATCCAGTTCTTTCAGCACCATGTGTTGAATGGACTGTTCTGCCCGAGTGTGGATTTGGCAGGCTTGTCAAAAATCACTTGGACATAGATGTGACGGTCTGTTTCTGAACCATCAGTTCAGTTCCATTGGCCTATGTGTCTATCTTAATGTCAATATCATGCTATTTTTACCACTGTAACTTGGTAATATGATTTAAAATCTGGAAATGAGAGTGCTCCAACTTCACTTTTCTTTTTTAAGATGTTTCTGGCTATTCGGGGCCTATTGCCTTTCCAGATAAATTTGATAATTATGTTTTCAATTTGCTTAAAAAATGTTGGTAGAATTTTTATTGGGATTGCATTGAATCTATATATCAATTTGGGTAGAATTAACATCTTAATGATGTTTAGTCTTCCAATCCAGGAGCATGGAATGTTCTTCCAATTATTTAGGTCTTTTTAAATTTCTTTTAGCAATGCATTATAGTTTTTTTAATACAAGTGCTTTGCATCCTTGGTTAAGTTTATTCTTAAATATTTGATTCTTTTAGTTGCTATTGTAAATGGAGTTTTTTTCCTAACTTCCTCCTCAGATTACATATTATTAGTGTAAAAAACACCACTGATTTTTGCATATTGGTCTTGTGTCCTGACACTACTGAAATCATTTATTAGCTTTGTTGTAGATTTTTCAGGACTTTCTAGATACATAATCATATCACATGTGAATACTGAAAGTTTTAATTCTTCCTTTCCAATTTGGATGCTTTTATTTCTTTTTCTTGCCTGATTGCTCTAGTTAGAACCCTTAGCACTGTATTGAACAACAGTGGTGAAAGTGGGCATCCTTATCTTGTCCCTGATCTCAATAGGAAAGCTTTTGTTCTTTGACCATTAGTACAATGTTAGTTGTGGGTTTTTCATACATGGCCTTTATTATGTTGTGAAAGTTTCCTTCAATTCCTATTTTTTGTAGTATTTTTACCAAGAAAGGATGTTGTATTTTGTCAAATGCCTTTTCTGCATCAATTGATAAGCTCATGTGATTTTTCTTCTTTGATTTATTAATGTGGTATATTATGCTGGTTGATTTTCTTTTCTTTTTTTTTTTTTTAAGATTTATTTTTATTTATTTAATTCCCCTCCCTTCCCCTGGTTATCTGTTTTCTGTGTCTTTTTGCTGCGTCTTGTTTCTTTGTCCGCTTCTGTTGTCGTCAGCAGCACGGGAAGTGTGGGTGGCGCTATTCCTGGGCAGGCTGCACTTTCTTTCGCGCTGGGCAGCTCTCCTTACGGGTGCATTCCTTGCACGTGGGGCTCCCCTTCACGGGGGACACCCCTGTGTGGCAGGGCACTCCTTGCGCACATCAGCACTGCGCATGGGCCAGCTCCACACGGGTCAAGGAGGCCTGGGGTTTGAACTGCGGGCCTCGCATGTGGTAGACGGATGCCCTAACCACTGGGCCAAAGTCCGTTTCCCTGATTGATTTTCTTGTATTGAGCCAGCCTTGCATGCCTGGTATAAAACTTACTTGATCATGGTGGATAATTCTTTTAATGTGTTGCTGGATTAGATTAGCAAGTATTTTATTGAGGATTTTTGCATCTGTATTCATTAGAGAAATGGGTCTGTAATTTTCTTTTCTTGTAATATCTTTTTTGTCTTAATTTTTTAATGTTACATTCAAAAAATATGAGGTCCCCATATATCCCCCACCCCCTCACCCCACTCCTCCCCCCATACAACAACCTCCTCCATCATCATGAGACATTCATTGCACTTGGTGAATACATCTCTAAGCACTGCTGCACCTCATGATCAATGGTCCACACCATAGCCCACACTATCCCACAGTCCACCCAGTGGACCATGGGAGGACATACAATGTCTGGTAACTTTCCCCACAGTACCACAAAGGACAACTCCAAGTCCCAAAAAAGCCCCCATGGTATTAGGGTGAAATTGGCTTCATGGAATGAGTTTTGTAGCATTCCTTCTTATTCAATTTTTTGGAAGAGCTTGGGTAAGGTTGGTATTAAACCTTCTTTGAATGCTTGGTAGAATGCACCTGTAAAACCATCTGGTCCTGGGCTTTTCATTTGGGGAAACTGTTTGATGACTGTTTCAATCTCTTTACTTGTGATTGGTTTGTTGAGGTCTTCTATTTCTTCTAGTGTCAGTGTAGGCTGTTTGTACATTCCTAGGAATTTTTCCATTTCATCTACATTGTCTAGTTTTTTAGCATAAAGTTGTTCATAGTATCCTGTTATGATCTCTCTTATTTCTGTGGAGTCAGTAGTAAGGCTCCCCTCTTCATTTTTTATTTCATTTATTTGCATCTTCTCTCTCTTTTTCTTAATTAGTCTAGCTAAGAGTTTGTTGATTTTGTTAATCTTCTCAAAGAAACAACATTTGGTTTTGTTAATTCTCTCTATATTGTTTTCTTGTTTTCAAATTCATTTATTTCTGCTCTGATCTTTGCTATTTCATTCCTTCTACTTGTTTTGGGATTAGTTTGCTGTTCTTTTTCTAGTTCCTCCAACTGTATATTTAGCTCTTTCTTCTCTTTTAATGTAAGCATTTTGGGCTATACATTTTCCTCTCAACACTGCCTTCATGGCATCCCATAGGTTCGGATATGTTGTATTCTCATTGTCATTCATCTCAAGATATTTATTATTTCTCTTGAAATATCTTCATTCACCCACTGATTGTTTAAGAGTGTATTATTTAATCTTCATATATATATATGAATTTTCCCTTTTTTTGCCACTTGTTGATTTCCAACTTTATTCCATTATGATCAGTGAAAGTACTTTGTATTCTTTCTATTTTGTTGAATTTATTGAGAGCTGCTTTGTGACCCAAAATACGATCTATCCTGGAGAAAGATCCATGAGCACTTGAAAAGAATACATATCCTGCTGTTTTGGGGTGCAATGTTCTCTATATGTCTATGAAGTTTAGTCCTTTTTTCATATTATTCAAAATCTCTGTTTCTTTATTGATCTTCTGTGCAGGTGTTCTATTCAATGGTGAGAAAAGTGTATTGAAGTCTCCAACTATTATTGTAGAAATATCTATTTCTCCCTTCAGTTTTTCCACTATTTGCCTCATGCATCTTGGTGCATCCTGGTTAGGTGCATATAGATTTATGATTGTTATTTCTTCCTGGCAAATCATCCCTTTTATTAATATGTCATGTCCTTTCTTGTCTCTAATAACAGTTTTGCTTTTAAATTCTATATCTTCTAATATAAGTATAGCTGCCCAGGTTTTTTGTTTTGTTTTGTTTTGTTTTTGGTTACTACATGTATGGAATATCTTTTTCCAACCTTTCACTTTCAATTTATTGGTATCTGTAGCAGTTTGATATAATTGATGAATTCCAAAAAGATATATTGGATTATGTTTGTAATCTGATCTGTACCTGAGCATGATTGAGTTATCATTAGGGCACGGAGTCCCCACCCAGTCCCCACCCCTTGGTAGGTGGAGACTCACAGATAAAAGACATGGCAAAGGACAGAGTTGGAGATTTACCTGACGGGTTTTTCTGATGTTAGAGTTTGATGCTGAAGACCCAGGAAGTCAGCCCTGAGAGGAAAAAGAAGCCTATCCCAGGAAGAAACCTTGATCCCAGAGAAAAGCAAGCCCCAGGAACATAGGAACCCAGGAAGCCTGAACCCTCACAGACATTGGCAGCCATCTTGCTCCAAATAGACTTTGGTGAGGGAAGTAACATGCTTTATGGCCTGGTATCTGTAAGCTCCTCCCCCAAATAAATACCCTTTATAAAAACCAACCATGTTCTGGTATTTTGCATCAGCACCCTTTTGGCTGACTAATACAGTATCATTAGATCTAAGGTGAGTCACTTGCAGACAACATGTAGATGGCTTATATTTTCTTATCCATTCTGCCAGTCTGTGTCTTTTATTGGGAAGTTTAATCCATTAACATTCAATGTTATTACTATAAAGGAAGTTCTTATTTCATCCATTTTGATCTTTGCACTTTATCTGTCATTTTATTTTTGACACTTTTAGTTACTGTTACTGATACAGTTATCATTTCTAAACTCTCTTCCAGGCCTCTCTCTCCTGTCTTTTTTTTTTTTTTTTCAGACTGTAACATTCCCTTTAGTATTTCCTGCAAAGCTGGTCTTTTTGTTATAAACTCTCTCAGTTTCTGTTTATCTGTGAATATTCTAATCTCACCCTCATGTTTAAAAGATAATCTTGCTGGGTATAAAATTCTTGACTGGTAGTTTTTCTCCTGCAGTTTCTTAAATATATCACACCACTGCCTTCTTGTCTCCATGCTTTCTGATTTTCTGATGAGAAATCAGCACTTATCTTATTGGGTATCCCTTATACATTATGCATTGCTTTTCTCTTGCTGCTCTCAGAATTCTCTCTGTCTTTGGTATTTGACATTCTGATTAGTATTTGTCTCAGAGTTTGTCTATTTGGATTTCTTTGGATGGGAGTATATTATGCTTCTTGGACATGGATATCTATGTCCTTCAATAGGGTTGGGAAATTTTCCACCATTATTTCTCCAAATATTACTTCTGCCCCTTTCCCCCTCTCATTTCCTTCTTGGACAGCCGTGACATGTATGTTTGCATGTCTCTTGCAAACATGTCTCTTAGTTCCCTGAGACTCTGTTCAATTTTTCCCTTCTTTTCTTTTTTTTTTTTTTTTATGTTCAATTTCAGAGTCCATGTCTCCAAGCTTGTCAGTCCTTTCTTCTGCTTGCTCAAATCTACTATTTTTAGTGTATTTTTTATTTCATTTATTGTACTTTTCATTCCCATAAGGTTGGCTATTTTTCTATGTATGCTTTCAAATTCTTCTTTGTGCTCATCCAATGTCTTCCTAATATCCTTAATCTCCTTAGCTATCTCATTGAATTTATTAAGGAGATTTGTTTGAACATCTAAGATTAGTTGTCTCATCTCCCTTATACCATCTGGAGGCTTATCTGGTTCCTTTAATGGGGCCATCTCTTCCTGTTTCTTGGTATGGATTATAATTTTTTGTTGGTGTTTCCACATTTAGCTTGCTAGGTGTATCTATTCTGAGTGAAGTTTCTCCCTTTAGTTTAGGGATTATTTGTCTTTTCTCCCTTCCTGGTTGTATAGTAGGAGCCAAGGATGTAGTTGCTGCTGTAAGCTATTGAGGCTGAAGTTGCCCATGTTGCCTCAGGACTTGTTAAAGCATCTCCCACCTTTCTCCTTTGTCAGAGGTAGGGACAGAGCTGCAGCCCTGTATAATAATCCAAGTTAGGTACAACAAGACTGTTTGTAGTCACCTGGAGACACTGATGAAGCTTCACACCCATTCCTCCCCTAACTTAGGCAGGGATGGTGAAATAGTTGTGTTCAGCAATTTATGCTGTGTGGGTCCAAAATGACCACAGTTGCTCAGGTAAATTGATGTAGCACCAGACCCTCTCCCTGCCAGGGGTGGGAATGGAATCTCTGGAGTGCCCAACAATCTAATCTCTATGGGTTAAATACACCTATAGTTGCCCTGAGAGGCTAGGTAATACTGTTGCTTCTGTCCTTTATGGGGTGGGAATGGAACCACCGATGCTGAGCAGTTAAGTCCCTGTGCCAAAAGTACCCACTGTTGCCTGGAGAGGCCGAGGAAGCACCAGCCCCCTCCTATCCCATTGGATGGTGGGAGTGGTTCTATGGGCATTCAAGAGTTCAGTCCCTTTAGCCTGAGAATACCTGCTGTTGTCTGGAGAGGCTGAGGAAACTCCTGCCCTCTTCTATCCACTTCAGGCATGGGGTTGGATCCACAGGCACCCAACAGTTCAGTCCCTGTTAGCTTAAAGTACCCACTGTTGTCCAGAGAGGCTGTGGAGACACCAGACCCTCTTATCCTATTGGGGTTGGGGTGGGGGTGGATTCATAGGCATCCACTAGTCCAGTCCATGCAGGCCAAAGGTCTACCATTGCTCAGAAAGGCTGTGGAAACACCTGCCCCTTTCTTTCTTATTGAGGGGTGAGGCTACATTCATAAGTACTCACCAGTCCAGACTGTGTGGGCCAAAAGCACCTGCAGTTACCCAGAGAGGCTGGGCAAACACAGTCTGTCTCTTGTCCTATTGGGGATGGAGGTGGAGCCATATGTGCCCAACAGTCAGGCTTGTGCAGGTCAAAACTGCCTGAAGTTGCCCTGAGAGTTTGAGGGAACACCAGCCCCCTCCAATCCTGTGAGGGACAGAGGTGGAGATGGGCTCAAAGGCACTCAACAAACTTGTTTGTGTGGGCTGAAAAGTCCTGCAATTGGTCAGAGAGGCCAAGGATACCCAGCTCCTCTCCTATTCTCTTGGGGTATGGGGATGCAGCCCCAGGGGTCCGACTATTCAGCCTGTGCCAGTGGAGAGCACTTGTAGTTGTCTGGAGAGCCTGGGGCAGGTTGGTCCCACCTGCTTCCTCCCTGTGGGAGGTGGGGCTGGAGCCTAAGCTAGGGCTGCAGTCAGATCTTGGTTGAAAGAAGCCAGTCCCTAACTTCACAGGGTTTCATTCAATCAGTCTTCCCCTCATGCAGGGGGATGGAGTCAAAATGGTGGCTAGCATACTCTTTCCTGCTTGGACAGGCTCAGACCCTACCTGTCTCTAGGATTATACTTTAGCCAGTGAAGTCCACTAATCAGTAGCTGAGGTCAGTGGAAAACTGTCTCTTCCTCTACCATTTATGGGAAATGGAGCCTCCAACTCCAGCCATGGCTCCTGAGGTGGCTTGCACCCCCCAGAATAGGATGGGCACCAGCCTCTGCAGCATGGCTTGCAGCTTCCCAGAGAGGTGGTACAGGTATCCCCAGCTTCCTCCCTTCCAGAGGTGGGACTGGAGCTTAGGCTAGACTTGCAATCCAACCTGGGTGGAAAGAAGCCAGTCCTTACAACCACTATGATTTTCAGTCAGTGCCAGTTCCCCTCATGCCCAGGGCAGAGTCAAAATGACAGCCACTGGCTACCCTCTGACCTGGACAGGCTCAAATTTTAGCTGTTCCTAGTATTCTACTTCAGCCCACCAAATCCACTAATCAGTAGCTGACGTCAGTGCCACCCGTGTCTTCCTCCCTTGTTTTTTTGGGGGAAATGAAGCTTCCAACTCCAACCATGGAATAGCTCCCAAGGTGGCTTGTGTGCCATGGGCACTGACCTCTGTGGTGTGGAGGGCTATACTCTCAAATCCACTGTGCAGATGGGCAGTCTCCTCCTTGCACACTCTCAAAGATGTTGCAGGATACTTCTCTGGTCTCCTGGGTTCTCTGAACAGGTGCTTTAGGTAGCTCTGCGTGACCACCAACTGCCCAGTATTGTGGGCTGACTCAAGGAGCTCCTTACTCTGCCACCATCTTGGCTTCCTTTCTATTGATTTGTGACAATGCTGTCAAGCACCCTTAGCTGGTCCACAACAATCTATTAAAAAGTGACGATGTGAGAACTGGCTATCCTCAGCCAAAAGAAAGAAAGAAGACCCGTATCTCACACATTGATAAAGGACATAAATATAAAAGCTAGAATCATAAAATTCCTAGAAGAAAATGTCAGGAAACATCTTCAAGATCTTGTGGTAGGTGGTAGTTTCTTAAATTTACACCAAAAGCACTGACAATGAAAGAAAAAATATATGAAGTGGACTTCATAAAAAATTAGACACTTTTGTTGCTCAAAAGATTTTGTCATGAAAGTAAAAAGGCAGCTGACTTAATGGGACAAAACATTTGGAAAGTAAATATCTGCTAAGGTTTTGATATCCATGTTGTATAAAGAGATAAAATCCAACTATAAATAATGAGCAACCTTTTTGAAAAAGGGCAAACCACTTGAATAGACATTTCTCCAAAGAGGATATACAAATTGCGGTCACCCCTCGGGCTGAAGTGTGGTTTGCTGGCCTGGCAGGGGAGCGGCCGCGGTAGGCCTAATTCCGCTGCCCCCATAATAGGGTGGCTGGTCGGACTCACCGCCACCCCTGAAGGAAGCTCGGCATGGGCGCAGAGTGCCCTCGGGTCTCCCCTTCTCGGCAGCCATGCTTCCGCGGCTGCCCCTCCTCCCAGATGGCGCCACCCGATGCCTTGTGGGGCGGCACCCTTCTTCTTCCTTCTCCCTAGGGCAGAAAATTCCAGTCTGCCCTTTTCCCCTCCCCCGACAGCAGCAACAGCCAGGTGTGGGCGGAAAAATCCAGCCCGCCCTTTTCCCCTCCCCCGACAGCAGCAACAGCCAGGCGTGGGCGGGAAACTCAAGTCTGCCCTCCACCCCAGCAACAGCAGCCACCAATCCCTAAACCCTGCCCCTTCCCCCAGCAACAGCGACAGCCAATCCCTAACCACCACCCCTCCCCCCGTCCAGTACCGCCCACTGACCTTTCGCCGGCAACCAATCAGAACAGGGCGTGGCTTCGACCAATCAGCCTTCCCCAGCCCCTATAAAACTGTTGCCTCTCCCTCAGTAAAGTGGACTTGCGTGTTTACCTTGTCTCCGCGGTAGTTCTTCTGCCGTGCGCCCTCCAGTCCTGAGAGCCCCCGACAAGGGCCTGGCCTCCCTTGTCCCCAGTTCGTCGCCTGCTTCTCCGGGCGACCCCTTCGTCGCCGGCTTCTCCGGGCGACCCCTTCATCGCCGGCTTCGCCGGGCGACCCCGTCAGCCGAACCGCGCAACCCCTTGTGAGACCGATCCCTCGTCTGCTGCCGGACCGATCCCTCGTCCCAGGTGGGACCAACCCCTCGTCCCAAGCGGGACCGACCCCTCGTCCAGAGCTGGACCGACCCCTCGTCCGCAGCCAGACCCCACCTCTACCGACTGAGCAAGCCGTCGCAACAAATGGCCAAAAGCACATGAAAAAAATGCTCAAGATCACTATTAGGGTTCACAGATGAAACTACAATGAGATATCATTTCACAACTCATAGAATGGCCATTATTTTAAAAAAAGAAAAAATTACAAGTGCTGAAAAGGATGTGTAGAAACATTTCTTCACTGTTGGTGGTAATATAGAGTAGTGCAGCTTCTGTGGAAGACAGTTTAGCAGTACCTCAAGAAGTTGAATAAAGAACTGACCTAGGATTCAGCAATCCTGTTACTAGGAATATCAGAAAAACTGAAAGCAAGGACAGGAACTGACATTTCCACACTGATGTTCATACGAGCATTACTTACAGTTGCTGAAACATGGAATCAGACCAAGTGTCCCTTAACTGATGAATGAATAAACAAAAACTGGTATTTGCCAAAGATGGAATACTATTCAGCTGTAAGAAGAAATGAAATTGGGATGCATATGACAACATGGAAGAACCTAGAAGATATTATGTTGGGTGAAATAAGCCAGACACAAAAGAACAAATATTGTGTGGTCTCACTATTTATGAACTAAATATGATGAGTAAAGTTATGGAGGTAAACTCTAGAGTAAAGGTTACTAGGAAATAGAATGTGAGTTTAGAATGGGAGCTGATGCTTAATGTAGGTAGCATTATTAGTAAGGTTAATTGTAAAAGTGTGGAAATGAGTAGCGTTGAGAGTATCATCATATAGTGAGTATAGCTAATACTACTGGCTTATAAAAGTTATTATCCTTAAAGAGGTAGTCTGTGGACATAAATGCCAATTGAAAAGAAAGTTGAGAATACTCTAGGCAAGTATAACAGGAATTTGAGTGGTGGATGAAGATTGTGGATAATAGTGTAAATATAAGAACACATTTCTTTTACAAAGTGCTAAGAATATGTTGATACATGTAAAAATTACAACAAATATAGCTTATGGATGAAAGTTAATAGTAATATTGTAATATTTTACAGTATTGCCAATAAGATATTTCAATACTGAGGTAAACAATAGGGGATAAAAGGGGTATGGGATTTTTCCTTTTGGAGTAATGAAAATGTTCTAAAATTAACAGGTGATGACAGCACAAATATGTGATGAAAATGAGAGTCACTCAGAATACACTTTGAATGAATTGTACAAAGCATAAAACACAGTGTTTCCTGTGGTGGAAAGTGGACTGTGGTTAACAGGACAAATATGAGAATGCTTTCTTTTGAATGATAATACATATATAATAGTATTAATAATTGGCTGGGTTCAGGGAAAATATACCAAATATGTAATATGTACTATAGTTAGTAGTAATAGATTTATTGGTAATTTTTAAAATATATTTTATTAGGGAAGTTGTGAACTTACAAAATAATCATGCACATGTGTGGTATACCCATACAACACTGCTCCACCGACCCATTACATTGTTGTGGAGTATTTGTTACAGATTATGAGATAATGTCATCAGACTATTACCACTAACTATGGTCTATAACACGCATTTGGTTTATATTTTTCCATACCCCCCTATTATTAGCACAGAACACCTTTGGCATTGATGCAAAAATATTATAGTATTGCTGTTAGCTATAACCCATAAATTATATTTATTTTATTTCCCCATGCTTCTCCACATTCTTACCACTTTGCACTAGTGACATACATTTGTTCTAGTTCATAGAAGGATATTTTAGTATCTGTTCTATTAACCAGAGTTTTCATCCACCTTTGGGTTCACCATATTATTTCCTAGATTATTCTCTAGCTTTCTTTCAAATGACATTTACATCCTTAGACTACCCTGTTCAGCAAAAATCGCATTTTAAAACCAGATGCAAAAGTTCTATGCACTATAATGTGTTACCATCAACTCTATCCATATCCACACTTTTATAGTTAAGTTACTTAAAACTTCTAATTACATTAAGCATCAGTACTCCATCTCCTCCATCCTCTTATATTCTAATAACCTATACTCTAGGTTTTAACTCCTTGTCATTATTCATTGTATTTAGTTAATGTTAGTGAGATTATGCAATGTTTGTCCTTTTGTTTCTGGCTTATTTCACTTAACATAATGTCTTCAAGGTTAATCCATGTCACCATATATACCCCCAATTTCACTTCTTACAGCACCATAGTATTCCATAGTGTATATATTCACCACATTGTGTTTATCCAGTCATTTGTTGATATACATGGGTTGTTTCTATCTTTTGGCAATTGTGAATAATGCTACCATGGATATTGATGTGTAAATGTCTCTTCACATCATAGTTTTCTCTTCTTCTGGATATATTCCTAGTAGAGGAATTGCTGGACCAAACTTCATGAGGAACAGCCAAGCTGTCTTTCATAGAGGGTGCAACATTTTACAATCCAACAACAGTGAAGAACATCCTCTCCAGCATTTTTCCTGTACGTTTTTAAAATACTAGTCATTCTATGCATTGTGAGATGATATCACATAGTCATTTTGATTTGCATTTCACTAATAGTTAATGACATTTAACATTTTGTCATGTCCTTTTTTTTAAAAAGAAGCTTTACATTACATAAATGTTACATAAAAAATATAGGAGAAACCCATCTGCCCCATACCCACCTCTCCCATTCTTTCCCATATTAAAAACATCCTTCATTAGTGTGATAAATTTGATGCAATTTTTGAACACATATTGAAGCATTGCTACTAACCATGAGCTATAATTTACATTATAGTTTACATTCTGTCCTGCACAATTTTGTAAAGTTGACAAAATATATAATGGCCTGTATCCCATCATTGCAACATCATGCAAGACAATTTCAAAATCCCCTAAATGTCCCCATATTACACTTATTTTTCCTGCTTCCTTCCCTCAGATCCTCTGGTGGTCACTGCCTTGATATGAATGGTACAATTTCTTCCATTGCTAGAATAATAATAAGTCTTTAATAAAATAATACATCTACTCCTAGTCCATTGTTCCTTCCCCAATCTTGAGAATTTTAAGATGGTAATGCCCACCTTGTTTCTTTTTTTTAAGTGGTAATAAGATTAATTAATTGTGGGGAGCCGCCCAGAGCTACATGCATTTGTGGTCTCCAGCAACATGGCGGTTTTCATAAGTACGCCTACTCCACCCCTGTGCTTCCGCCTTCTTCTTCCCCTTTCCCCAGTTTCCCGGGCAAAAAGTGTCATGCCTGCGCAACAAGATGCTGAAGCCATGACCAGCATTGAAGACTTGCAACCTATAGCAAGTGGTGTAACAGCATTTTATTGCTTTATATGGAAGAGCCACTTCATCAGCCTATCACCCCCTGCTAATACCCTCCCCTTAGTATATATTCTGATGCTCTACCCTCAATAAATGGAGACTTGATCAGAATCCTGTCTTGTCTCCGTTTCTCTCAACTCTTGTCCCCCAATTCCCACTCCATCTTTCAGGTGCCAGTTCGTTTGACCTGTGGGCCAGGTCAATTGGCACCCGAACAAGGACCTGAAAATGAGGGATCCAGTGAGGAACGCCGACAGACAGTCCGGCCGGACCAAGTGTAACGTTCAGAAATCAAAAAGGAGAATCAGAGAGTAATAAGAGGACACCGCAAGGGAACCTGCCTCCCGGTTGCGAAGCCTCGGTAAGTGATCAGCGAATATGGGACAAGCAATGAGTGAGCACAAACTTTTTATTAAGAGCCTCAGAGAGGCATTAAAGGCGAGAGGAATAAAGGTTAAATTTAAGGAGCTAATAGAATTCTTTAGATTTTTGAGAGAAGCCTGTCTGTGGATTCCTCAGGAAGGGACCATAAATGAAAGGTGGTGGAGTAGAGTTGGGGACGCTCTCTAAATCCCCCCCAGCAAAAAGTCCTGCTAAATACCACCCCCCCATTCAGACTCGGTGTCTATTAAAATAGATAGCAGTGATGAGAGTGCCCCTTCCCCTTGCAAAAATAATATCTCTAAGACAAGAGCTGGCCCTAATCAGAGGAGAAGAGTTATTAGTAATCCAAACCCTAACGCCCTGTGTACAGATTCCGATAACTACAACCCTGAGGCTGAAGAACGCTCTGTTGGTTTCCACCCACCCCCATATGCACCCCCCGCTTCTGCCCCCGCTAGCCTAGACCCCAATGCAGATCTAAAGTTATGGCCCTCTCTTTTATTTATTTTTTTATTGACTTTGTAATAATATTACATTAAAAATATATATGTGAGGTCCCATTCAGCCCCACCCCCCACCCCCCCCCTCCCACCCCCAACAACACTCGTTCGCATCATCATGACACATCCATTGGATTTGGTAAGTACATCTTTGGGTACCTCTGCACCTCATAGTCAATGGTCCACATCATGGCCCATACTCTCCTCCATTCCATCCAGTGGGCCCTGTGAGGATTTACAATGTCCGGTGATTACCTCTGAAGCACCATCCAGGGCAGCTCCATGTCCCAAAGATGCCTCCACCTCTCATCTCTTCCTGCCTTTCCAATGGCCCTCTCTTTTAAAAGAGAGAAAGGATCTACAATCTCAATGCGCAACTCTGCAGCGTTAGCTCAACTTAACCCCTCTTCTAAAAAATCCCCTAACTGCCAACTTCCGCAAACCACCCCTTTTTTCATTCCCTGTTATCGAGAGGCCTGGGAGCTCTAATGAGGCTGGTGAGGGCAGCGAGGTTGCTGTTGAACCTGAGCCTGAGCGCATCTATAACCCTTTCCCTTTCAAAACCTTAAAGGAGCTTAAGTCCACGGTCACCACCTATGGCCCTACTGCTCCATACACCCTCTCTCTGTTAGAACACATTGCTGATGGGTGGCTCACCCCCCCATGACTGGCACACCCTTGCCTGCTCCGCTCTCAGTGCAGGAGATTATCTCCTCTGGAAGTCAGAATATTGTGAGTTTTGCAAGGAAACTGCACAGTGGAATCTCAGAACTGAGAATGGGTGGACCGAGGACATGCTTCTCGGTGCAGGAGATTTTAAGCAGAACTCAAATCAGTTGTATTACGATGCCGGACTTTTCGAACAAGTCTGTGCTGCAGCCCTTAAGGCCTGGAAAAGACTGCCTACCAAGCGACAATCCCTTATCTCCTTAACTTCTATCCATCAGGGCCCGGAGGAACTATTCTCCGACTTTGTAGGTAGACTTTGCACCGCCGCTGAGAGAATGTTTGGTGATGCAAATACTGATGCTGACTGCTGACTATGTAAAACAACTTGCCTTTGAAAATGCTAATGCAGCCTGCAAAGCAGCTATCCGGCCCTATAGAAAAAGGGAAAATCTCTCTGGCTACATTAAGCTTTGCTCAGACATAGGCCCCACAAAGCAGCAGGGCCTGGCTATAGCTGCCACCATAAGGGAGGCCACCTCTGAACAGGCCCAAGCCTTTGCCGGGACCTTGAGAGAAGTGCTTCCATCCCCGGTGCCCCGTGCACCTAGGGCCTGTTTCTCTTGTGGCAACCCTGGCCATCTAGCCAGAGATTGTCATCACCGCCCCCCTACTAGCCAAAAGCCACCCCCTCTTCCCAACTCCTGCCCCGGTTGCCACAGGGGCAGACACTGAGCTAATGAATGCAAATCAAGAACCGATTCTTTAGGTCACCCACTCCCTCCTTATCAGGGAAATGGGAGAAGCGGCCAGCCCCAGGCCCCGACAAAAAATCAGACTTATGGGGCAATCAGCTTTGTTCCCACCAGCAGCAATCCATTTACGACCTCTGTAGAGCCACCTCAGGGAGCTCAAGATTGGACCTCCGTACCTCCTCCCACACAGTACTAACACTGCCTATGGGAGTTCAAGCCCTGCCTACAGGCGTGTTTGGCCCCATGCCAAAAAACACCTTTGGTGTAATATTCAGAGGAGGCAGTTCCCTTATCAGTGGCCTCCAGATTTCTCCTGGGGTCATTGATAATGATTTCACCGGTGAGATAAAGGTAATGGCTTCAGCCCCACAAAGTATTATCTCCTTCCCTGCAGGGCGATGGATTGCCTAGTTATTAATCCTCCCTCTAGTACAAACTGACAATACAGTAAAAGGCGGTGACCATAGAGATAAGGGATTTGGTTCTTCTGGTGTATTTTGGGCTCAAGCCATTTCACCCGGCAAACCAATGTTGTCTCTACTCTTAGACGGAAAAAATTTTACCGGACTCATTGACACAGGGGCAGATGTAACTATTATAAAAAAGAAAGACTGGCACCAATCCTGGCCCCTTGTCCCAACGCTTACACATTTGACTGGCATAGGGCAGACTACTAACCCCGAAAGAAGTTCAAAACTGCTTACCTGGAGAGACAGCGAAGGCAACCAAGGTTCAGTGCAGCCTTACGTCATAGCTAACCTCCCCATCAACCTCTGGGGATGAGACATACTTTCCCAGATGCAACTTATCATGTGCAGTCCCAACAGCGTGATTACAGCTCAAATGCTCTCACAAGGCTTCAAGCCAGGTAAGGGCTTAGGAAAATTTGAATCAGGCATCCCCCAGCCTTTATCGATAAAGGGACAATGTAATAGGAAAGGCTTAGGAAATTTAGCCTAGGGGTCGTTGATCTTCCTGTACCCCATGCAGACCAAATCACCTGGCTTTCAGATGAACCTGTATGGGTCGATTAATGGCCTTTATCCTCAGACAAGCTACAGCCGCCCAGCGGTTAGTGCAGGAACAGCTAGCGGCAGGACATATTACAGAAAGTGACTCTCCCTGGAATACTCCTATTTTTGTCATTAAAAAGAAATCTGGAAAATGGCGATTATTGCAAGACTTAAGAGCAGTGAACAAAACAATGATACCTATGGGAGCCTTGCAGCCTGGTCTTCCAACCCCTATAGCTATCCCCTTTGGATCTTTACTATCCCATTACACCCTGTCGATCAAAAACGCTTTGCATTTAGCCTCCCCTCTGTGAATTTCAAAGAACCTATGAGGAGATATCACTGGAAGGTTTTACCCCAAGGCATGACAAACAGCCCTACCTTATGTCAAAAATTTGTGGCTACCGCCATAAGAGAAGTAAGGGCAATGTGGAAAGAACTTTATGTTATTCACTACATGGATGACATTTTAATGGCTGGTAAAAAGGAACAAGATGTCCTAACATGTTACCGTGATATGAAAACAGCCTTAAAGGCACACGGGCTTCAAATTGCCCCTGATAAAGTACAATTACAAGACCCTTATACCTACCTGGGGTTTCATATGGCAGGAAATAATATAACCCCCAAGGCCAAGGTATAGTCGAAAAAGTGCATCTGTCTCTAAAAAACATCATAGAAAAAATAAAAAAGGGGGAGTGGTACCCTGTCAAAGGATCCCCCAAAAATCTAGTATCACACTCTCTCTTTATTCTAAATTTTTTAAGCTTAGATCAAAAAGGACATTCTGTGGCTGACCGCTTCTGGCAACCTAATACCAGCACAAACCATGCCACAGTCCTATGGAAAGACCCAACGGATAATACCTGGCATGGACCCGATCCCATCCTAATATGGGGCAGAGGATCAGTTTGCGTCTGTTCCAAAGAACTAGATGCAGCCAGGTGGCTGCCAGAACAATTGGTAAAGCAAGTAGATAATGACAACCTATCCAGGGTAGAGAACTCTCCCTGAGATGAACTCTGCTTTCTTGCAGGAGAGCAACCAATGCTAAAACCCATGTGGCTGTACAGCCCCCCTGGAATCCTTCTGTGATGCCAGCACTCCAAGACTTTAGTACAACCTAAGAGAGTATTGGCCAATGCTGCACACCACATCCGCCAGCGCCAGCTGCTTGCGACTGAAGAGCCCATCCTTGCTACAGCTCCCTCATGTTTCTCTCTGCCCCTCTTGCTTTCACCTCCCCAAACCTCCATTATGAAACTGCAGTAAGAGAACACGGTGCGTACCACACCTCCCTCTGGCCTCCACACATTATAACCAAAATGGGAGCACCCTGACTGCTGGCAGCAGTTCTCAAATACATATGAACCCTGTCAGGTTCTGAGGTGATGAACTGGATAGCCAATGACGGTCAACTGGGTGTGATTGGTTCCAAGGCAGAGCCACCTAAGACAGAGACACAGCCTTTTGCCGCTGTTGCATTCTCCATGACGGGTAAGGCAATCCGCCTAACCGTTTGCACGCCCCAACCTAAGACAGGCACAGTTCCCCCCGAACTCAGGGTGCTTCATAAAATATAATAAAGAAGGAGAACCTGTGGGGAGCCGCCCGGAGCTACGTGCATTTATGGTCTCCAGCAACATGGCAGTTCTCATAACTACGCCTACTCCACCCCTGTGCTTCCGCCTTCTTCTTCCCCTTTCCCCAGTTTCCCGGGCAAAAAGTGTCGCGCCTGCGCAACAAGATGCTGAAGCCATGACCAGCACTGAAGACTCACAACCTATAGCAAGTGGTGTAACAGCATTTTATTGCCTTATATGGAAGAGCTGCTTCATCAGCCTATCACCCCCTGCTAATACCCTCCCCTTAGTATATATTCTGATGCTCTACCCTCAATAAATGGAGACTTGATCAGAATCCTGTCTTGTCTCCGTTTCTCTCGCCTCTTGTCCCCCAATTCCCACTCCCTCTTTCAGGTGCCGGTTCGTTTGACCTGCGGGCCAGGTCAATTAATTAATTAATTAAAATATCTTTTCATTACAGAAGTTGTGAACATACAAAACAAACATACACAGTGTAGCATTCCCACACAGCAACCCTTCAAATGTCCACCACCACACCTCACCATTTGTTTCTAGTAACTTTTTTGTAGATTGTCTTCAGTCTCTATTAGTCTCTATTGGGGATGTCCCTTTACTTCTTCCTCTTCTTGATCCTTTTATTTTTGTCCTGATTGATTGTGCTGGCTGGAATCTCAAAACAATGTTGAATAAAAGTGGAGAAAGCAGAAATTCCTGTCATGTTTCTGATTAGATATCTAAAATAATATTTGGACTTCAATATTCTTACATGCTTTGCATCTCATTTTACTGCTCACATTTTCTCACTTAATTTCATATATTTTCTCATGTTTTATTTATTTTTTAATTTTTTAAAGATACTTAGATTATACAAATGTAAAATGAAAACTATAGGGGATTCCCATATGCTCTGCTTTCCACACCTCCCATATTTTCCCACATTAAAAATAGCCTTCATTATTGAGGTGTATTCATTGAAATTGAGGAACACATTTTGGAACATTGCCACTAAATATGGGCTAAAGTTTACATAGTAGTTTACATTCTCTCCCACACAATTCTGTAGGTTATGACAAGATTTATAATAGCCTCTGTCATTTCAATGTCATTCAGGAAATTCCCAAGTCCTGAAAATGCCCCCATATGCACACTTCTTCTACATCGATGATATAACTTCTTACATTGCTAGAATCACAATAAGTCTACTTTATTCCATAGTTAATTCCTCAATCCTGAAGATTCTGGGATGGTGTTGTCCTCTCCACCTCTAATTGAGGGGAGTCTTTTATCCCATGTGGCTGATGGAAGGGAGTCTCTTGTTTGCAGGTGTGTAGACTCTCTCAGTTCCGTGGTATGGTAACTGTCCATCACCACCTTCGTGTTAGTTGTCTTGGGTGAGACCAATGACCTGGAGAGTACATGTTGCAAGTTGGATGAATTTTAGCACCTAGCTGGTACATGGACAGCCCAAAGATTTAAGTTCCTTGGACATACACCTACCAACTCTAGGACTAATTATAGGTTCAAATAGAAGTTTCAGAAGAGCCATGTATAGAGAAACCACAACTGAGTCCAACTCTGTCACTCTGGGGAGTGTAAATTCCAAAGTAATGCCTGCTGGCAATACACTAAACTCCTGAGCTATCTGCCCTGACCATAGTGTCTGGATGTCTACAGAGCCCACAGGAGCCCCACTATTTGGTGTAGTATCTACTTTGGCAGTCAAGAAGATCTTGCTGAAACGTTCATGAGCGTAACCTGTGGAATGACCTTCTGACTCACTTTGAAGTCTCTTAGCCATATAAACTCATTTGTTTTTACCTTTTCCCCCTTTTGATCAGAGCATTTTTCCAGTTGCATTGCTAGTCAGTGTTTCATAGTAATCTCTTGATGACAGGGAGCCTCATCACTGGGAATTATGTCCCACACTGGGATGAAGGTAATGTATTTATATGCTGAGTTTGGCTTAGAGAGAGGACACATTAGAGCAACAAGGAGGCTCCAGAAGATAGGTTACAGGAAATAGAAAAAGAAAAGAGGGTTGTAAGCCAATGCCCAAATGGACAAAATCTATGATAAGAGGGAAGAATGAGTTGTATAGTGGAGGAGCATGGCAGTGATGTAATGATACTTTTAGGTTAGGTGGTGCTAGTTTGTCAGGGAGCTGAGGTGAGGATGGTGGGTTGTACTGTCCATGGAACTGGGGGAAGGGTTGGGGGTGGGAGCAGATGAACACTAGGGACTGGTGGGTACCTGGTTGAAACTACAATGATGGAATGCTCTTTTGACAATATGGCAAGTTAGGATTGCTGGTTTGGAGTTTTAGTTGTGGGGGACATTTGGAGCAAGCATACCTGTGATAGTCTTCTAGGGAGTGTGTGTGTTCATCTTCCCACTTTGTTTCCAATTGAGAGAGTATTTAGATCCCATCTGGCAAGTGGATGGAACTGTTTTGCTTGCAGTTGCAGATACTCATTGTTCCCTGGAATGGGCGTGGCCCATCATCATCTCCTTGTTAGTTTTCCCAGATGAGTCCCATGAACTATAGGGCTCACCTGGCACAGGAATGGCCAAAAATTTAAGTCTCTGGAATATATATTTTAAAGGTATATTCTTTGTGTTGCTTTGATGTTATGGTGATGGCATCATAGAATGAGTTAGACAATGTTCCATCTACTTCTATTTTTTGGAAGCATTTAAACAGAATTGGTGTTAGTTTTTTCCTAAATGTTTGGTAGAGTTCAACTGTGAAGCCATCTGGTCATGGGTTCTTCTTAGTTGGGATATTTTTGATAACTAATTCAATCTCCCTACTTGTGATAGGTCTGTTGAGTTCATCAATTTCTTCTTTCCCCAATGTAGGCTGCTTGAGCGTTTTTAGGAATTTGCCCATTTCCTCTAAGGTAGCCATCTTGTTGGCACACAATTTTGCAAGCATCCTTTTATGATACTCATCATTTGTGTGTGGTGAGTGGTGATATCCACTTCCTCGTTTCTTATTTTATATATTTGCAACCTCTCTCTGCTTTTGCTGCATCATATCTTTTTTTAATAATACATTTTCATTTTTTAAATTACTGTAGGTTACATAAATGTTACATGAAAAATATAGTGGATTCCCATATGCTCCATTCCCTACTCCTTCCACGTTTCCCACATTAACGACATCCTTCATTAGTGTGGTACATTTGTTACAACTGATGACTGTATATTGGAGCAGTGCCACTAGGCTTGGATTTTCGTTTATATAATACTTCACACAATGTGCTGCATAATTTTGTAAGTTATGGCAAAAAATAGTGGCCTGTATCTATCATTGCAACATCATTCAGGACAATTGCAATGTCCCAAAAATGTCCCCATATTACACCTGTTTTTCCCTGTCCCTCCTGTCAGAACCTCTGGTGGCCACTGCCTCCACATCAGTGATAGAAGTTTTTCCTTTGCTAGAATCACAGTAAGTCTATAGGAGAATAACAGTAAGTCTACTTTAGTCCACTGTTCATTTCCTAATCCTGACAATTATGGAGTAGTGATGCCCAATCTGCCTCTAATTAAAAGGGACTTTGATACTTTGGGGCGGATGGATGAACTATCTTGTTTACAGTTGCAGACTCTCTCTGTTCCTTGGGATATGTGTGTTGCCCATAATTATCTCCTTGAGAGTTGTCTTGTTTCCAATGAACTGAAGAGTCAGTGTTGCAACTGTGTTGTCATTCAATGCCCAACTGACACACGGACAGTCCAAACATTTAAGTCTGTTGGACAAATACCTATCAATTCTAGTACTAAATATAGGTTTCAATAAAAGGGGCAGAAGAGCCAGGCTTAGGGAAACCACAAATGATTCCAACTCTGCCACACCTGGGAGTGTAAATTCTGAAGTAGGGCCCACTGACAGGGTGCCAAACTCCTGAACTGTCTGCCCTGCCTATAGTGTCTGGATATCTCTAGATCCCTAAGGAGCCCTGCTATTTGATGCAATGCTTATTGTAGCAGTCAATAAGACACTGCTGAAATGTGCATAAATGTAACCTCTGGAATGACCTCCTGACTCACTTTGAAATCTCTTAGCCATAAAAACTCATTTGTATTTACCTTTTCCCCTTTTAGTAAAAGGCTTTTTTACAGGTGCATTGCTAGTTTGAACTTGGAAATAATCCCTCAGTGCCAAGGAGGCTTATCCCTGGGAGTCATGTAAGATGCCGGAGGGAATATAATGCATTTATATTCTGTTTGGCTTAGACAGAGGCCACATTGGGCAACAAGGAGGCCCTTGGTAGGTAACTCTTAGGCAACATATACTACTAAGGGAAGTTTCAAATTTAAAAGTAAAGGTTAATAAATACACTCATCAGTATCAAGGGTCCATAGCTATGATCCATCCTCCTTCAGTAGGCACTGACCCTATAGTTGGGGGATTCTTGTTGTCCCATTAGAACATGGAGCAGACCTCCCCAGGATGAGAATTCAATATCCTTCCAGTTATTGAGTGGGTCTCCACCCACTGTGACAATGAACACTTGAACACATTTGCATGCCTAAACAATATGCATCAGGTGAACCTCCTCCCACACATCCCCCATCACTGACACCAGACATCAATGATCCTCCCCATCACAGTTGTGATGCATCTGTGATCACAAAATTCTTCAAAAATCAAACTAACAAAACATATATAATGGTAGTTTTAAAAATAAAATACAAAAAATGAAAAAAATTGAAATAAAATATTTTGACATGTCTTTCAGCACTGTAAGTTCTGTTTCCTTCTATGTATACTGACATTTTCTTCCATATATTCCTCCAGTGTCTTATAATTTTCAATTTATCTTCAAAGAAGCCTTAGGTTACAGAAAAGTTGCATACAGAATATAGGGGGAGGCAGGGCAAGATGGCATCTGAGTGAGGGCACCTCATAATCTCTCCTACAAAGAAGTGGCTGAGTAGGGTTAGAGACCTCCTGGACAGAGCTGTTTCAGTGGCTTGCAGGGCAGGAGGTGTCTGGACATCGATTTGGTGAGACAGTGGCAGAAGAGATTCTTGCAAGAGGTGCTGCAGGGAGCGCTTCACATTTTCTCTGTTTCCTCATCCTCCTTTCCTCTTTTCTGTGTGTATTGATTTTGGCCACCTACACTATCCCCTTTCCCCTACGTGTTTCTATTCTCCATCATCTACTCTTTCTCTTACATTCCACCTCCCTTTCTTTGAACCCCAAATTTCCCAACATTTTCTTTCTAATACCTTTGTTCTGTTTTCTGTCCTTTATGAACTCTTGATATTATTGTCTTTCTTTTCTCTTTCCCTCTCTCATGAAAACACTGGCCTTTTAATTCATACTATATTCCTCCCCATATGCAATTGACTGTATCATTATAGGTATTATACTTACTGCCATAACTCTATGCAACTTACATGAGTCTAATATCCATTCTCCTAGATCTTACATTGTTGCTCTGTTAACATTTATTACCAATACTATTTTATACATTTTCTTTTCTTCCTCATTTTGCTTTCCCTGGCCCTAATATTTTCCTTCAAAGTGAACTTAGTCAGCAACAAGAAAATAGATTAAGAAGAACAAAGTGGCAAAGAGAAGACATAACACTTATGCATGAACAGCAACTAATTAATCCCAAGACTAAACAAAGAAGCTAAGGAATTGATTAAACCCATCAAGATAAAATGATGACCAGACAGCAACAAAAAACTACAAACCAAACTAATAATCAGGAAAACATGGCTGAATCCAATGAACAAACTAAAAACCAGGAAGGGGAGCAGAACTCGAACAAGTAATCAAAGATCTCAAAATATATATTAGAGACCAACTTAATGAAGTAAAGGAAGAGATTAACAATACAAAGAAAACACTTGGAGAGAATACAGAAGAAATTGCAGTCATACACAAAAAGATAACAGATATGATGATAATGAACACCACAGTTCAAGAAATCAAAAATACACTCTCAGCAAATAGCAGCAGATTAGAAGCACCAGAAGAGAGAATTAGTGATGTGGAAGATAGTATATCTGAAATCAAACAGATAGTAGAACTGATTGATTAAAAGATAGAAAAAATTCAGCTGGGACTTAGAGACCTGAAGGGTAATGCAAAATGCACAAACATAGATATTATAGGCATCCCAGAAGGAGAAGAGAAGGGAAAGGAGGAAATAATGGCTGAAAACTTCCCAAATATAGTGAAGGAGATGGATGTACATGTCCAGGAAGCACAATGGACCCCAAACACCATAAATCCCAAAAGTCCTACCCCAAGACATACTTGTCAAGTTATCCAATGCACAAGCCAAAGAGAAAATTCTAAAAGCAGCAAGAGAAAAGAGAACCATCACATGCAAAGGAGGCTCCATAAGATTTAGTGCTGAGTTCTCATCTGAAACCATGGAGGCAAGAATGTCGCAGTGTGGGCTCACCTGGAGGGCCGCTGCAGGGGTGGTGTGGGCTCGGGCAGAAGGCTGCAACACACAGAGGGGCCTTCCGAGAAGGCGCTCCGGGGCCGGCAAGGTGCGGAGGACACACGGTAGGAAGAAGACTACCGAGGAGACCAGGATCTGTGCGCAAGTCTGATTTATTCAGGAAGTACAGCAGTTAATATAGGGCGAAGACAGAGGAGGGGCAGGGGGCATGGCCGGGGGGCGGCAGACGGCTGATAGGTTCGTGCAGGGGTGCATCACTGGTTGCGGGCAGAAGACGGGGTAGCCAGGGTTCTCGGCAGCAGCGAGGCGGAGTTGTCATGGCGCGGTGGTGGCCCTTGGGGGAGAGGCGGGGTTAGGCCACCGAGGGGGAAGCGGGTGCAGCTGGGCAGAGGGGCGGGCAGTATGCCCGAACCCCAAGCGGAGGGCCTTAATGCCTGTTCCCGCCACCCAGGTCCGACTCACACCGGCGCCTGGAGACGAGCCGACCCTTGCTGTCGCCGCGCTCCCACACGGTGCCACCCTACAGGCAAGAAGGCAGTGGTGTGATATAGTCAAGGTACTAAAAGAAAAAAATTTCCAACCAAGAATACTATACCCAGCTAAGCTAGCATTCAAAAATGATGGAGAGTTCAAAATATTCACAGATAAACAGAAATTAAAAGAGTATACCAACAAGAACCCTGCCCCTTCAAGAATACTAAAGGGAGTTCTGCAGGAAGAAAGAAAAAAATAGGATAGGCAGAGTTGGAGGAGAGTGAAAGAGCAACAAAAAAGACAAAAAGAAAAGGAAAAAAAAACAATCAAAATAAGACAAACACAAGTCCAAACAAAATATGGGTAACATAAATAATTCCTTGAAAGTAATAACACTGAATGTCAATGGATTAAATTCACCTGTCAAAAGATTCATACTGGAAAAGATGCATACTGGAAGATTGGATAAGGAAATATGACTCATCTACATGCTGTCTACTTGAAACACATCTTAGACCCAGGATTCAAGGAGGTTGAAAGTGAATGGCTGGAAAACAATCTCGCAAGCAAAAAAAGGCAGAAGTAGCTATATTAATATCAGACAAAATAGATTTTAAATGTGAAACAATTGTGAGAGACAAAGATGGATATTACATATTAGTGAAAGGGATAATCTTTCAAGAAGAAAGAACAATCATAAATATTTATGCTCCTAACAAGGGTGCCTCCAAATACATGAGGCAAACACAGGAAAAACTAAGTGAAAGAATAGATGCTTCTACAATTATAGTGGGGGAATTTAATACACCACTATCTACTTTGGACAGAACATCTTAAAAGAGAATCAATAAAGAAACAAAAACTTTGAACAGCATATTAAAGGAGCTGGACCTAATAGATATATAAAGATCATTACACCCGAATACAGCAGGATATACATTTTTCTCAAGTACACATGGATCATTCTCTGAGATAGACCATATGCTAGGCCACAAAGAAAGGTTCAATGAATTCAGAAATATTGAAATCATACAAAATAATATCTCTGACCAGAGTGATTTCCAGTGAAGCTGGAAATCTGTAAGGGCCAAGGCCCAGATTTCACACCAAGATATGGAAATTAAACAGCACACTCTTAGAAAACCAGTGGGTCAAAGAGGAAATCTCAAAAGAAATTAATATCTACCTTGAAACTAATGAAAATGATAACATAACATACCAAAACTTATGGGATGCAGCAAAAGCAGTACTGAGAGGGAAATTTTTTAAAAAGATTTATTTATTTATTTATTTCTCTCCCCTTCCCCCCTCCAACCCCAGTTGTCTGTTCTCTGTATCTATTTGCTGTGTCTTCTTTGTCCGCTTCTGTTGTTGTCAGTGGCACAGGAATCTGTGTTTCTTTTTGTTGTGTCATCTTGTGTCAGCTCTCCATGTGTGCAGCACCATTCCTGAGCAGGCTGCACTTTCTTATGCGCTGGGCCACTCTCCTTACAGGGCGCACTCCTTGCGCGTGGGGATCCCATAGGCAGGGGACACCCCTGCGTGGCACGGCACTCCTTGCGCACATCAACACTGCGCATGGGGCAGCTCCACATGGGCCAAGGAGGCCCGGGGTTTGAACCACAGGCCTCCCATGTGGTAAACAGATGCACTAATCACTAGGCCAAATCTGCCACCAACTGAGAGGGAAATTTATAGCCATAAATTCATACATCAAAAAAGAAGAAAGAGCAAAACTTGAAGAAATAACTGCACATTTGGAAGAATTAGTAAAAAAACAACAAAGTAACTACACAGGAAGAAGAAAGAAATAACAAAGATAAGAGCAGAACTAAATTAAATAAAAATAAGAAAGCACTTGAAAGGACAAAACCAAGAGCTGGTTCTTTGAGAAGATCAATAAAATTGACAAACCCTTAGCTAGACTAACAAAGAAATGAAGAGAGAAGATGCAAATACACAAAATAAGAAATGAGAAAGGAGATAGCACCACTGACCCCACAGAAATAAAGACTATCATAAGAGGATACATTGAAAAACTATATTCCAACAAAAATGACAATTGAGAGGAAATGGACAAATTCCTAGAAACACATAAGCAGCCTATATTGATGAAAGAAGAAATTGACAATCTCAACAAACCAATCACAAGTAAAGAGATAGAATCAGTCATTAAAAACCTCCCAACTAAGATGAGCCCTGGGCCAGATGGCTTCACAGGTGAATTCTACAAAACATTCTGGAAAGAACTAATGCCAATCTTGCTGAAACTCTTCGAGAAAATCGAAACAGAAGGAACATTACCTAACTCATTCTATGATGCCAACATTACCTTGTACCAAAGCCAAACAAAGACACCACAAGAAAGGAAAATTACAGAGCCAAGACAGAAAAAGCCTCAACAAAATACTTGCTAACTGTATTCAACAACACATTAAATGAATTATACACCATGACCAAGTAGGGTTCATTCTGGGTATGCAAGGATGGTTCAACATAAGAAAATCAATCAATGTAATACACTATATAAACAGATTAAAGGGAAAAAAATCACATGATTATATCTATAGATGCAGAAAAAGCATTTGAAAATACAGCACCTTTTCTTGATAAAACACTGCAAAAGATTGGAATACAAGGAAATTTTCTGAACATGATAAAGAGTATATATGAAAAACCCAAAGCCAAAATTGTTTACAATGGTGAAATCCTATAAACTTTCCCTCTAAGATCAGGAACAAGACAAGGATGCCCACTATCACCTCTTCTATTTAACATTGTCTTAGAAGTACTTTCTTGAGAACTGAGGCAAGAACCAGATATAAAAGTCATTCAAATTGGAAAGAAAGAAGTCAAAATTTCATTATTTGCAGATGACATGATCCTATACATAGAAAACCCTGAGAGGTCTACAACAAAGCTTCTAGAACTCATAAATGAGTTTAGTAAAGTCACAGGTTATAAGATCAATGCGCAAAAATCAGTAGCATTTCTGTACACCAATAATGAGCAAGCTCAGGAGGAAATCGAGAAACAAATATCAGAGGCTGAGTTGGCCCAGTGGTAGGGCATCCGTCTACCACATGGGAGGTCCACGGTTCAAACCCTGGGCCTCCTTGACCCATGTGGAGCTGGCCCATGCGCAGTGCTGATACACGCAAGGAGTGCCCTGCAACACAGTGGTGTCCCCCGTGCAGGGGAGCTTCATGCACAGGGAGTGTGCCCCATAAGGAGAGCCACCCAGCATGAAAGAAAGTGCAGCCTGCCCAGGAATGGTGCTGCACACATGGAGAGCTGCCACAACAAGATGATGCAATAAAAAGAAACACAGATTCCCATGCCACTGACAACAACAGAAGCGGACTAAGAAGACGCAGCAAATAGACACAGAGAACAGACAACTGGGGTAGGGGGGAAGGGAAGAGAAATAAATAAATAAATAAATAATCTTTTAAAAAAAGAAACAAATGTCATTTACAATAGTAAATTAAAAAATAAATTATCTAGGAATAAATTTAACTAAATATGTAAAGAACTTATACACATGGAACTACACAACACTGTTCAAGGAAATCAAAGAAGACCTAAATAAATATATGGTAACCATATATTCCCTGTTCATGGATAGGAAGACTAAATATTATTAAGATGTCTATCCTACCAAAACTAATCTACACATTTGATGCAATCTCAATAAAAATCAACACAGCATTCCTTAATGAACTAAAAAATCTAGCTATGAAATTTATTTGGAATGAAAGAGGTCCTGAATAGCCATAGACATACTGAAAAAGAAAAATGAAATTGGAGGAATCACACTACCTGACTTCGAAACATACTACAAAGCTACAGTAGTGAAAACAGCATGGTATTGGCACAAGGAGAGATACACAGACCAATGCAACCAAACTGAGAGTTCTGATATAGATCCTCATACATATAGTCATATAATATTCAATAAAGCCACCAAACCCTCTCAACTGGGAGAGAATGGCCTATTCAACAAATGGTGCCTGGAGAACTGGATATCCATAGGTAAAAGAATGAAAGAGGATTACCAACTCACACCTTATACAAAGATCAACTCAAGATGGATCAAAGACCTAAATATAAGAGCCAAGACAATAAAGACTTTGGAAAGCAGTGTAGGGAAGCATCTACAGGACCTTGTAATAGGAAATGGCTTCATGAACTTCACACCAAAAGCACAAGCAGCAAAAGAACAAATAGATAAATGGGACTTTCTCAAAAATAAAGCCTTCTGCACCCCAAAGGAGTTTGTCAGGAAAGTGAAGATAGAGCCTACACAATGGGAGAAAGCATTTGGTAACCATATATCTGATAGGAGACTTATAACCTACATATATAGAGAATTCCTATATCTTGAAAATAAAAAGACAAACAACCCATTTAAAAAATGGGGAAAAGGGGAGAGGGGGCAAGATGGCGGCTGAGTGAACATCCCTGTTAGGGTCCTCTGCAGGGAATTGGCTGGGCGGCGTTGGAGACTTTGGGACCGGATTGTTTCGGGATTTTTGCTGGTCCGGAGGTGTCTGGACATTGATTTGGAGGGAAGGTAACAGAGAGGATCCGTCTGTGAAATATACACGGAGATCCCAGCTACCTGTAGAGGATTCCCTCCTTGGGTAGGCGGAGACGAGGCATCTAGCCCCGCTTGGTGGGGCTGAGCCAGGCCAGGCCGCAGCGGCGGACGCCGGAGCCGGGCCAGGCTGCGCTGGTGGCGAGCGGGGCCGGGCGGGGCCAAGCCGGGCCGAGCCGGGCCGCTGTAGCGAGCGGAGCCAGGCGGAGCCGGGTCAGGCCGCGGCGGCGTACGGAGCCGGGCGGGGCCGGTCCAGGCCGCGGCCGCGAGAGGTGGACGCGGGAGCCGGCTGGGCCGCTGTAGCGAGCGGAGCCAGGCGGAGCCGGGTCAGGCCGCCAGGGCGTATGGAGCCGGGCGGGGCCAGTCCAGGCCGCGGCGGCGAGAGGCGGAAGCCGGAGCTGGGCCGGGCCGCTGTAGCGAGCGGAGCCAGGCGGAGCCAGGCCAGGCCGCGGCGGGGTAAGGAGCCGGGCAGAGCCGGTCCAAGCCGCGGCGGCGGGAGGTGGACGCGGGAGCTGGCTGGGCCGCTGTAGCGAGCAGAGCCGGGCGAAGCCAGGCCAGGCCGCGGTGGCGTAAGGAGCCGGGCAGAGCCGGTCCAGGCCTCCGCGGCGGGCGGAGCCGGGCCTGTGGAGGGGTTTCTGTTCATTGTGTTTTTTTTTTTTTTTTAATTTATTTTACTTAATTTTTTTTTTTTTTTTTTTTGGAGCATCTGCAGTACTGGGGAGTTCGTGGGCCCTGGGCGGCCTATTGGGGGTTTGTGGGAAGGGAGGTGCTTGCAGACCCATTTGGGCAGACAGATGGGGGTTTTAGGGCAAAGCGGGGGGAAGTTGTTGTTTTAGATAGTGTTGCAATTGTGACACGTGTATACCTGTATCTCTCTTCCCCCTATCCGTTCCCCACCGTTTGCCCATCCGCTTTTTCTTTCTTCCTTTCTTCTTGTCTTTCTTTTTTTTCTTTATTATAATTAGTTTTTTTTTTTTTCGGTTTTCTCTTTCCCTCTTGTCCCTCATCTTCCACTTATTTTATTTTAATTCAAGTATACAATAGGTGATACAGGGAACACCTCACATTGGCTGGGTTTTCCCATCCTCCACTGCCTCATTTCTGTGTGAACTGATTTAGGCTACCTACACTATCCCCCTTTCCCTGCATCTTGTTATCCACTATCATCTACTGTCTCTCCTATATTCCACCCCCCACCTCCCGTTCTTTGATCCACAAAGTGTCTAACACTTAATTTCTAATACCTTTGTTTTGTTTTCTGTCTGTTATCCACTCTTGAAACTATTACCTTTCTTTTCTTTTTCCCTCTCTCATGAAATCAGTAGCTTTGTAGTTCATACCATATTCCTCCCATATTCAGTCATCTACTTCATAAAAGGTACTCTACCTACAGCTATAACTCTATACAATCTACATAAATCTAACCTCCATCCTCCCAGATCTCATATTCTTGCTTTGTTAACATACATCACCAATACTACTTTACACTTTTCCCTTGCTTACACAATTGCCTTTCCCCAACACTAATACTTTCCTCTAAAGTGAACTTAACCAACAACAAGTAACTAGAATAAGAAGAAAAAAGTGACAAAGAGAAGATATAACACCTATGCAAAAATAACAACTAATTAACCTCCAAGAGCAGACAAAGAAGCTAAGGAACTGATTAAATTCGTCAAAATAAAGAGATGACCAGAAAGCAACAAAAATCTACAAACCAAACCAATAATCAGGAAAACATGGCTGAATCCAATCAACAAACCAATAATCACGAAGGGGAGCAAAACTTGGCACAAGCAATGAAAGATCTCAGAACATTTATCACCGACAAATTTGATGCAGTAATGAAAGAGGTTAACAACATGAAGACATCACTTGGAGGGGAAATTGCAGACATACGCAAAAACATAACAGATATGATGGGAATGAACACCACAGTTCAAGAAAGCAAAAATACACTTGCAGCAAATACCAGCAGACTAGAAGAGACAGAACAGAGAATTAGTGATGTGGAAGACAGTACATCAGAAATCAAACAGATAGTAGAAGGGGTCAATAAGAAGATAGAAAAAATCCAATTAGGATTTAGGGACCTGAATGACAATGCAAAATGCTCAAACATACATATTATAGGCATTCCAGAAGGTGAAGAGAAGGGAAAGGGGTCAGAAGGAGTGTTGCAGGAAATAATGGCTGAAAACTTCCCAAATCTACTGAAAGAGACAGATGTACATATCCAAGAAGCACAGCGCACTCCACAAGTCATAAACCCCAACAGGCCCACCCCAAGACATATACTTGTCAAATTATCCAATGCTCAAGACAAAGAGAAAATCCTAAAAGCAGCAAGAGAAAAGAAAACCATCACATACAAGGGAAGCTCAATTAGATTAAGTGCTGATTTCTCTTCTGAAACCATGGAGGCAAGAAGACAGTGGTATGATATAGTCAAGGTACTAAAGGAAAAAAATTTCCAACCAAGAATACTCTATCCAGCTAAACTAGCATTCAAACATGATGGAGAGTTCAAAATATTCGCAGACAAACAGAAACTGAAAGAGTATACCAACAAGAAACCTCCCCTTCAAGAAATTCTAAAGGGAGTTCTGCAGGAAGAAAGGAAAAAACAGGAAAGGCAAAGTTGGAGGAGAGTATAAGACCAACAACAACAACAACAAAAAAGACAAAAAAAATATACAAACAAAATATGACAAACACAAATCCAATCAAAATATGGCTAACAGAAATAATTCCTTGATAGTAATAACACTGAGTGTCAACGGATTAAACTCACCTATCAAAAGATTCAGACTGGGACATTGGATAAGGAAATATGACCCATCCATATGCTGTCTACAAGAGACACATCTTAGACCCAGAGACGCATGGAGATTGAAAGTGAATGGCTGGAAAACAATCATACAAGCTAACAATAACCAAAGAAAGGCAGGAGTAGCTATATTAATATCAGACAAAATAGACTTTAAATGTGAAACAATTGTGAGAGACAAAGAAGGATACTACATTTTAGTGAAAGGGAAAATCTGTCAAGAAGATCGAACAATCATAAATATCTATGCCCCTAACAAGGGTGCCTCTAAATACATCAGGCAAACGCTGGAAAAACTAAGTGAAAGAATAGATACATCTACAATTATAGTGGGGGATTTTAATACACCACTATCAACTCTGGACAGAACATCTCAAAAGAGAATCACCAAAGAAACAAAACATCTGAATAGTATATTAGAGGAGCTGGATCTAATAGACGTATATAGATCGCTACACCCAAACACAGCATGATATACATTTTTCTCAAGTGCACATGGATCATTCTCCAAAATAGATCATATGCTAGGCCACAAAGAAAGGCTGAACGAATTCAGAAAGATTGAAATCATACAAAACATTATCTCTGACCACAGTGGAGTCAAGCTGGAGATTTGCAAGGGACAGAAGCCCAGATTTCACACCACGATTTGGAAATTAAACAGCACACTCTTAGAAAAACAGTGGGACAAAGAGGAAATCTCAAAAGAAATCAATGACTACCTTGAAACAAATGATAATGATAACACAACATACCAAAATTTATGGGATGCAGCAAAAGCAGTACTGAGAGGGAAGTTTATAGCCATAAATTCATATATCAAAAAAGAAGAAAGAGCAAACATTGAAGAACTAACTACACATTTGAAGGACTTAGAAAAACAACAACAAAGTAACCCAACAGGAAGAAGAAGGAAGGAAATAACAAACATAAGAGCAGAACTAAATGAAATAGAAAATAAGAAAGCACTTGAACAGATAAACAAGACCAAGAGCTGGTTTTTTGAGAAGATTAACAAAATTGACAAACCTTTAGCAACACTAACAAAGAAAAAAAGGGAGAAGATGCAAATACACAAAATAAGAAATGAGAAAGGCGATATCACTACTGACCCCACAGAAATAAAGACTATCATAAGAGGATATTTTGAAAAACTATATTCCAACAAAAATGACAATCTAGAGGAAATAGACAAATTCCTAGAAACACATAAGCAGCCCATATTGACAAAAGAAGAAATTGATGATCTTAACAAACCAATCACAAGCAGAGAGATAGAATCAGTTATTAAAAATCTCCCAACTAAGAAGAGCCCAGGGCCAGATGGCTTCACAGGTGAATTCTACAAAACATTCCGGAAAGAACTGACACCAATCCTGCTGAAACTATTCCAAAACATCGAAACAGATAGAACATTACCCAACTCCTTCTATGATGCCAACATTACCCTAGTACCAAAGCCAAACAAAGACATCACAAGAAAGGAAAATTACAGACCAATTTCTCTAATGAACCTAGACGCAAAAATACTTAACAAAATACTTGCTGATCGTATTCAACAACACATTAAACGTATTATACACCACGAAAAAGTGGGATTCATCACAGGTATGCAAGGATGGTTCAACATAAGAAAATCAATCAATGTAATACACCATATAAACAGATTGAAGGAAAAAAATCACATGATTATATTTATTGATGCAGAAAAAGCATTTGACAAAATACAGCACCCTTTCTTGATAAAAATACTCCAAAAGATTGGAATACAAGGAAATTTTTTGGACATGATAAAGAGTATATATGAAAAACCTAAAGCCAATATTGTTTACAATGGAGAAATCCTAGACTCCTTCCCTCTAAACTCAGGAACAAGACAAGGATGCCCACTGTCTCCGCTCCTATTTAACATTGTCTTAGAAATACTTGCTCGAGCACTGAGGCAAGAACCAGAAATAAAAGGCATTCAAATTGGAAAGGAAGAAGTCAAAAATTTCATTATTTGCAGATGACATGATCCTATACATAGAAAACCCTGCGAGATCTACAACGAAGATTCTAGAACTCATAAATGAGTTTAGTAAAGTCGCAGGTTATAAGATCAATGCGCAAAAATCAGTAGCATTTCTGTACACCAATAATGAGCAAGATCAGGAGGAAATCAAGAAACAAATACCATTCACAATAGTAAATAAAAAAATCAAATATTTAGGAATAAATTTAACTAAAGAGGTAAAGAACTTATACACCGAGAACTATACAAGATTGTTCAAGGAAATCAAAGAAGACCTAAATAAATGGAAGACTATTCCTTGTTCATGGATAGGAAGACTGAACATTATTAAGATGTCTATCCTACCAAAACTGATCTACACATTCAATGCAATCCCAATAAAAATCAACGCAGCCTTCTTTAAGGAACTAGAAAAACTAACTATGAAATTTATTTGGAAAGGAAAGAGACCCCAAATAGCCAAAGACATACTGAAAAAGAAAAACGAAATTGGAGGAATCACACTACCTGACTTCAAAACATACTATAAAGCTACGGTGGTGAAAACAGCATGGTATTGGCATAAGGAGAGACACATAGACCAATGGAATCGAATTGAAAACTCTGATATAGAACCTCACATATACAGCCACATAATATTCGATAAAGCCACCAAACCCTCTCAACTGGGAGAGAGTGGCCTATTCAACAAATGGTGTCTAGAGAACTGGATAGCCATATGTAGAAGAATGAAAGAGGATTACCATCTCACACCTTATACAAAGATCAACTCAAGATGGATCAAAGACCTAAATATAAGAGCCAAGAGCATAAAAACCTTAGAAAGCAGTGTAGGGAAACATCTATAGGACCTTGTAATAGGAAATGGATTTATGAATATCTCACCAAAAGCACGAGCAGCAAAAGAACTAATAGATAAATGGGACTTCCTCAAAATTAAAGCCTTCTGCACCTCAAAGGAGTTTGTCAAGAAAGTAAAAAGGGAGCACACACAGTGGGAGAAAATATTTGGCAATCATATATCTGATAAGAAACTTATAACTTGCATATACAAAGAACTCCTATATCTTGAAAATAAAAAGATAAACAACCCATTTAAAAAATGGGAAAAAGACTTAAACAGACACTTCTCCGAAGAAGAAATACAAATGGCAAGAAAGCACATGAAAAAATGTTCCAAATCTCTAGCTATCAGGGAAATGCAAATCAAAACTACAATGAGATACCATCTTACACCCATAAGATTGGCAGCTATGAAAAAAACAGAAGAATACAAGTGCTGGAGAGGATGTGAAGGAAGGGGAACACTCATCCACTGCTGGTGGAAATGCAGAAGGATCCAACCATTCTGGAGAACAGTATGGCAGTTTCTCAAAAAACTAGCCATAGATTTGCCATATGACCCAGCAATACCACTGCTGGGTATATACCCAGCAGAACTGAAAACAAGGACACAAACCGATATATGTACACCAATGTTCATAGCAGCATTGTTCACTATTGCCAAAAGTTGGAATCAACCCAAATGCCCATCAACAGACGAGTGGATCAATAAAATGTGGTATATACACACAATGGAATACTACTCGGCTGTAAGAACAAACACACTACAAACACATGTGATAACATGGATGAATCTTGAGAACCTTATGTTGAGTGAAGCAACCCAGACATTGAAGGACAAATACTACATGACCTCAATGATATGAAATAAACCAGCTGCCCTAGATAGCAAGAGACTGAACGATAGGCTTACAGGAAATCGGAGGGTGGAGGAAGGATATGAGCCGATGTCTGCAGGGGTGGAATTTAAGACGAGATGGTGGTAAGTATGAACACAAAAGAAGAGATAAAAGGGGGGCAAGGGGTTGCCTTTGGTTGGGGCTTTGCGGGTTTGAGGGTGGCTGGGGAGGGAAGGATGGGTAACATTGCCCAAAAGTGGGGGGAGGGAGGGGTAGCATACGAACACAGGAGAGGGTCAGGTGTTGGTGGAGAGTAAAATGCCGAGAAAATCATATCAAAATATAATAAAGAGGGTTACCTGTTTAGAATGCTCGGAGGGGAGGGTCTGATGCAGGACGGGCTCCTGGGGAATGTCTAAATGCTCATTCTGCCAGAGTGGGTGACACCATGGGGTAGAAACCCAAGTAGTGAGAGTGGGGGTGGACCCACATCCTGGGGAGGACTAATGCCATCAAATAGAGGGAACTGTATCCCTCAAGAGAAAGGGTGGCTCCCAGGGCATTGGAGCAGTTGAGCAAGTTAGGCCCTGAACACTATTCCATCTATCTCTGGAAGTGGCTCCTCAAGAAACGGAGGTTGGCTGTCACTGTGGGCACCAAGGTGGAAGGGAAAATGGAAATTAAATGTGTGGAACCAAAGTAAATAGGGGGTAAGAGAGGAGTTTCTTAAGAGTACACAAGGATGGATATAAAACATGTAATATTACACCATAACATATAGGAGATGACAGACTGAAAATGTAAACCATAATGTAAAACATAGGATAACTAAAAATGTAAAGAACTGTGTATCCTAAAGTATGCACCACAATGTAAGCACAGATGTCACCTTGCTAGAAAGCTAATGTCTCAGACTCTGTACATCACTTTAAGTAAATATGATATGAATAGGTCGTAAGAGTATCACTGTGGAAGGGAAAAGGTTTTCTGGTGGATGTATGGGAGTGCTGTATATTATATATATACATTGCTGTGGTCCAGGACTCCTGTGAAGAAAAGCTGAATAATTAGGGGGAGGAAAAAAAAAAGATAGGATGTGGAATTTTTTCAAGTCAACATTCTTTATCTAAGTTCTTTATCTAACTTTATCCAAGTTCTTTATCTATCCTTTAAACCCATCGCTATATGCCATTCCCTAGTAAGGGACCATGACATTATATTGGGCTTCAAATTTCGGGGAGTTCTGGATGACAGAGTGTTTCAACAATGGCAATGGAGGGATACTGGTATGGGATACCAATGACAGGTGATATAAGGCTGACAGGGAGCTGTACAGAACATATGTCCAGGGTGCATGGTAATGTATGGATATACTCATAGTGGCAACAATTAAAAACCACAGTAGGGGGGGTACTGGGTTCCTGGCCAGTGGTGCTCTGTAGTGGTCCCTAGGGGAGCAGCGACAGTCTCCCAGGTACAGTGGCGGGGACTGGGAGGGAGTGAGGGTTCAACAGTGAGCCCCTGATGCTAATGACTATGCTTGTGAGCTGATAAACCTAAAATAAGAACAAGGCCTAGAGCAACATTGTGCCTGGGAATTCCCTCCTGTCAGCCTTCATGTTACTCAAATGTGGCCAGTCTCGAAGCCAAACTCAGCATGTAAATGCAATGCCTTCCCCCCAGCGTGGGACATGACACCCGGGGATGAGCCTCCCTGGCAACGAGGGACCACTATCAACTACCAACTGATGATGCAACTGGAAAATGACCTTATATGGAAGGTTCAATGCGGAGCGGCAGAATATCCATGTCTACATAAAATACCATGACTTTAAAATGCTGTTTGACCTAAAGTAAGGGGGAAATGGAAAGGAGAAATGAGTTTATATGGCTACGAGTTTCTAAAAAAGAGTCTGGAGGCTGGCAGAAGGATTGCCCTCATGCACAACTGAGCAGAGTCAGAGAGACAGATAAAGCAGATACAACCCCCAGATATTGGTTCCTGTGAGGGCTAAAGAGACCCATGGGAGTTATGGTCATGGCCGATGGGGTTAACTACCAGGGCAGATGGCCCCTCTTTGGAAATGGTGTTTATGTGTGATGAATCTGGACTCAGATGGGATCTCCCTTCATAAGACTTTCATGCTAATGTGCTGGAGGTGCAGTTAATGTTGGGGTTTAAGATATATTTAGGGGATTTGAATCTCTGGACTGACAATGTGATAGCCAGGTCCTGAGCCTCAACAGACTCCAGCACCTACAATCTGATTCATTGGACTCACCACACTCAGCTAAGATGGAGTTGAAGAAGGACAACCACCATACCATGGAGCCTAGAGTGATTACAACTGAAAGTGGGAGGATTGCATCCAGCATCCATGTGGAATCTGAGCCTCCTCTTGACATAGAGGTGCAATGGACACAACCAATCCAATGTCCACATAGAAGAGGTGGCATTGGATTGGGAAAAGTGGACATGGTGGACGATGGGTATGGGGAAAGGCAGGAAGAGATGAGAGGTGGAGGCGTCTTTGGGACATGGAGCTGCCCTGGATGGTGCTTCAGAGGTAATCACCGGACATTGTAAATCCTCACAGGGCCCACTGGATGGAATGGGGGAGAGTATGGGCCATGATGTGGACCATTGACTATGAGGTGCAGAGGTACCCAAAGATGTACTTACCAAATCCAATGGATGTGTCATGATGATGGGAATGAGTGTTGTTGGGGGGGGAGAGGGGGGGTGGGGGGTGGGGTGGAAGGGGACCTCACATATATATTTTTAATGTAATATTATTACAAAGTCAATAAAAAAAATGGGGAAATGATTTAAACAGATACTTCTGCAAAAAAGAAATAAAAATTGCTAAAAAGCACATGAAAAAATGCTCCAAATCTCTAGTTATTAGGGAAATGCAAATCAAAACTACAATGAGATACCATCTTACTCTCATAAGATTGGCAGCTATGAAAAAAACAGAAGACTACAAATGCTGGAGAGGATGTGGAGGAATGGGAACACTCATCCACTGCTGGTGGGAATGCAGAAGGATCCAGCCATTCTGGAGGACAGTTTGGCAGTTTCTCAAAAAACTAGCTATAGATTTGCCATATGACCCAGAAATTCCACTGCTGGGTGTATACCCAGTAGAACTGAAAACAAGGACACAAACCGATATATACACACCAATGTTCATAGCAGCATTGTTCACGATTGCCAAAGGTTAGAGTCAACCCAAATGCCCATCAACAGATGAATGGATAAATAAAATATGGTATATACATACAATGGAATACTACTCAGCTTTAAGAACGAATATATTACAAACACATGTGATAACATGGATGAATCTTAAGAACCTTATGTTGAGTGAAGCAACCCAGGCATTGAAGGACAAATATTACATGACCTCAATGATATGAACTAAGTAAACCAAGCTGCCTTAGAGAGCTAGAGACTGGATGATAGGCTTAAAGAAAACTGGGGGGTAGAGGAAGGGTGTAAGCTGACATCTACATGGGTGAAATCTATGATAAGCTGGGGGTAAGTATTTGTACAAGGAAGGGATAAAATGAGGGCATAGGGTTACCTTTGGGTGGGGATTTGTGGGTTGATGGGGGCTAGGGATGGGAGGATGGGTAATATTGCCCAAGAAATTGGGGGGAGGATGGGGGAACATATGAACATAGGAGATTGTCAGATATTTGGATGAGAGTAAAATACTGAGAAAACTTTTTCAAAATATAAGGAAGGTTGCCTGTTTAAGATGCTTAAAGGGCATAATCTGATGCAGGACAGGCTTCTAGGGAGTGTGTGAGTGCTCATTTTGTCATAGTGGTTATATTATTAGATAGAGACCCATATAATGAGAATGAAGGTATACCCACATCCTGGGGAGGACTGATGCCCTCAAATAGAGGGAATTGTATCTCTCAAGAGAAATGGTGGCTCCCAATTGGTTATGGCAGTCAAGCATGACAAGCCCTCAACATTGTTGCAAGTATCTCTGAGCATGGCCCTTCAAGCAATGAAGATTGACTGTCACTGTGGGCCCTGACGGGAGGGGGAAAGAGGTACTGAATAGATGGAATCAATGTAATTGTGTGTGCAATAGAAGTGTTCCAAAGATTATGCAAGGATGGATATAAGACATGTTAAATTACACCAAAAATGTATAGGGGCCAATAGTCTAAAATGTAAATCATAATGTAAAACATAAGATAATTAAAAATTTAGAAAATTGTATAGTCTAAAATATAAACCACAATGTAAACCCAAATGTTACCTTATTTGAAAGCTATTGTATCAATATTTGTACATCAGTTTCAGTAAATATAGTATGAGAATGTAAAAAGATTATTGCTGTGGAAGGGAAAGGGTATTATGTTGGAATATGTGAGAGTACTGTATGTTGTATATATGAATTACTGTGATCTAAAACTTTGGTGAAGACAAATTTAATAATTAGGAAAAAAGAAAAAGAAAGGATGTAGACACTGAGGAAAAGGTGGCAGAAGTTTCCTTGCCAATTTACATACAGGGCAACACTTATTGCAGTGATGGTAAGCAAAACATCAAAAACAAAGCTTATGCATTTTTAAAATTTTTGATACCCCAATTTATTTTTACCTTAATAATTCTGAGTTAATATGTATTCTATATCTAACCTTTAAACTCATCACTATATTCCATTTTACTATTAATGGAATCTGGCAATATATTGGGCTTCATTTTCAAAGAAGTTTTAACAATGGCAGGGGAGGAATACTGGTGTAGGATGTTATTGACAGGGGACACAATGTTGGCAGGGAGTTCTCCAGGGCTTATATCCAGGGTACATAAAAATATTTGGATATTTTCATAGTGGTTACAATTAAAAACAACAACTGAGGGAGTGCTGAGTTCCTAGCCAGGGGAGCTCTATCACATTCCCTAAAGGAACAGCAACAATCCCCCCAAGTGCAATGGCAAAGACCAAAAAAGAAGGAAGGTCCAACAATGAGCCCTTGATACTAATGACTATGCTTGTGAGCCTGTGCACCTGAAATAAGAAAAAGGCCTAGAGGTGCAGGGTGCCTAAGAGTTACCTCCATGTTGCTCAAATGTGGCCAGTCTCAAAGCCAAACTCAGAATGTAAATGCATTGCCTTCCCCCCAGCATGGGACATGACTCCCAGGGATGAACCTCCCTGGTGCCGAGGGATTACTACCAAATACCAGCTGATGATGTAACTAGAAAATGACCTTGAATAAAAGGTTCAACTCAGACCAGCAGAATATCTCAGTCTACATATAATACCAGGAGTTAAAAATGCTTTCTGACCTGAATAAAAGGGAGAAATGGAAAGAACAAATGAATTTATATGGCTATGAGTCTCCAAAAAGAGCCAGGAGGTTATCAGAGGGGTTGCCCCTATGAACACCTCAGCAGAGTTCCAGAGACAGATAAAGTAGATACTCCACAGGTATTGGTTCTTCTGAGGGCTACAGAGACCCACATGTTCTATGGTCATGGCAGATGGAGTTCAGTGCCATGTCAGTTGGCCCTAATTTGGAGTTTGTGTTTCTTTGTGATGGAGCTGGACTCAGATGTGATCTTTGTTCACAAGCCTCTCCTGTTACTTTTACTGGATCTGTAGTTGGCGCTGGGGTTTAGTGTATACCAAGGGGACCTAAATCTCTGGACTGACCATGTGATATCCAGGCCCTGAACCTCAACAGACTTGCAACTCCTACACTCTGGTTTATTGGACTTACCCCACTCAACTAACATGGAGGTGAAAAAGGTAAACCACCACATCAGGGAACCAAGAGTGCCTACAACTGAAAACAGGAAAATTGCATCCAGCATCCATGTGGAATCTAAGCCCCCTCTTGATATAGATGTGAAGTGGACACAATCATTCCAGGATCCACAGGATGGAGGAATAGAGTATGGATTAGAGTGGACTTACTGATATTGTATTCATGAACTATTGTGATTAGTAATTGAAGAAAATGTGGCATTGATGTGGAGAAAGTGGCCATGGTGGCTGCTGGGGGTAGGGAGTGGGAGGAAGAGATGAGATGTGGGGGCATTTTCAGGACTTGTAGTTGTCCTGAGTGGTGCTGCAGGGACAGTTACTGGACATTGTATGTCCTCCCATGGCCCACTGGGTGGATTGTGGAGAGTGTGGGCTATGATGTGGACCATTGACCATGAGGTCCAGCGGTGCTCAGAGATGTATTCACCAAATGCAATGAATGTTTCATGATGATGGAGGAGGTTGTTGGTATGGGGGGAGGAGTAGGAGGAGGGAGTTGGGGGGTATATGGGGACCTCATATTTTTTTAATGTAACATTAAAAAAATAAAGACAAAAAATAAAATTGCACTAAATTTCAAAAAAAATAAAAATAAAAATAAATAAGTGGAAATGAAAGAAAAATCACTTTTCTTGAGTGTATGTTAGGGATGTCAGAATGTGTTGACTGATGTGTATTAGGACTTCCCAAATTTCAAGAAGTTCCATTCTCATATGTAAAATATTAGAAGTGCCCAAGAAATCCTTTTTCCTTCCTTCTCTAGTCTCACAATACATAGCTCCTCTTTAAAGGCCATCATTTACTTCAGACAATAATTACAGTTAATATTTATTGTTAATAATGTACCAGGAAAAAGTACTAAGCAATATGTAATTATTTTATTTAATCTTCTCAATCAACAATAAAATATCATGAAACAATTTTAAAAAATGAATATAAGTTCATAGTGGTGAACAAATCATGTATTTTATAGTTTTCAAAATTATTTGTCATAGAGCTTCCACAATTCATTAAGTGAATTCTCAGTTTTAAAATTGATTGTAAGCCAATATAAGTAAGTACATAGCACTGAGTTCCAAAATGCGGGCAGCGGCGGGCCTCCGGGAGGGTCGGCGCGGTTGGCCAGGCGGGCTCTCCGGACGGGGGCTGCCTCGCGGTCAAAGGAGAGGAGGGGGTTCGGCACGAAGCCGTTGGGCCCTCGCTCTCTCCGCTCAGGCACGGGGGACGCGCGGTGCAAGCAAGAACACCACGGAGACAAGGTCTAGGCACAAGTCTACTTTATTGTTGAAGGGGACATGGTTTTATAGGGTCTAGGGATACATAAAGGGACTTGATTGGTGCCGGCAGGTGCTGTTGCTTGCGTAGGGGGTTACTGGACAGTAAGCTGGCTAAGAGGTTAGGAGCAAGGGAGGGGAAGGGGAAAGTGTGGGCTGTCTAGATAACGGCTAGGCAGAAGACAGAGAGGAGGAGAAGGAGGGGCAGCGCCAGCTGCCAATACTGGGCGGGAAGGAGACGGGGCAATTGCTCCCTTTTGTTTAAAAGTATGTGCTTCGGGGGAGGTGAACTGGTGGCAGCAGGGGCAGTATGGGACGGGGTACTGGGGTAAGACGAGGGGAGGAGGGAGACCACGAGGACCGGCTGGCGGCGAGAAGCAGAGGGCCCTCCCAGCTGCTCTCAGCTGCAGAGGACACAGCGTCTGGCCAGGACGCATGTGCCTGCTGCTGGGGTCGGCGCACGCCGGCACCTGGCGCGCGCTGAGCTCTGCCAGCAAAACGGGGTCGTGATGTTCCTGAATCCCTCGCCCGATTGGGGGAGAAGGAGGGAGATGAGTGAGGAAAGGGAGACAGGAGGTTACAGGCGTGCGGTTCGGTGTTTGCGGCGGGGGCGGGAGGAGCGCGGCAGATGGCTTGGTGGTGGCTCTTTAGTGGCGAGGCATTGATAATGAACCTGCACAAAGGAGCTGAATACCGCGTTGCCTTGGTCTTTGGCGAGGTGGACTATTTTTTTGACGGCCCAGGGTCCTACAGTGAGGGCTAAGATGATGATGATGAGTGGGCCTAAAAATGGAAGGAGGTATGGGAGGAGGGTATGGAGAACACTGGAAAAATAGTTCGCATTCTCTCGCTCTTTGTGGCGCTTATCCAATCCCTCCTGGACCTTTCTCAGGTTGTCCTTGACCAAGCCGGTGGAGTTGGCGTATACGCAGCACTCCTCTCCAAGGGTGGCACAGAGACCCCCTTCCTTAAGGAGGAGGAGGTCGAGGCCGCGGCAGTTCTGGAGGACTACCTCAGAGAGAGAATTGAGAGAATTTTTTAGATGTTTTACAGCATTTTGAAGGTAGGTGATATCTTCGTCGACGGCATGTCTGAGAGAGGAGAGGGCAGAGGACTGTGTGGCGAGGGCGGCAATCCCTGTGCCTGCCCCTGCAAGACCTAGAAGGGTAGCGACTGTTAGGACTGTGGTGACAGGCTCTCTCCTTTGTAAGTGGAGGGAGGTTTGTCTGCTCAGCATGTGGCGGAAAAATTCATGGTCAGAATGGTAAACGACTCAAGGAGCGAGAAGGATGAGCAGGCAAGTCTCATGGGTAGCGTTGAGGGTGGCGACATTGAGGCAGGGGGTTAGCCCGGTGGAGGTGCAAAGCCATTGGGAGGTGTTAAGGGGGATTAAGAACTTGGCGGAAGCGCTGGGAGAGGAGTAGTTAGAGCAAGCACTAAGGGAGGGGTGGGAACCTTGACGAGAATGAACACAGCGTCCTGTGGAGGAAACAGATTGAAAGGTTAGGGGGACGGAGGAAGTGTTCCAGTTGCACTCGGCTGGGGATACCGAAGTGGATTCGTTGAATGTGAAGTTAACGGCGACAGGCTCATAGATAGGAAGGGAGGGGGAGAGGCAGAGCCAACAGTTCTTGGTGAGGTTGGGTTGAGAAGTATTTAGAGATAAGTAGGATGCATAGATTAATGTGAGAAGGGGACTGGAATACTTGGTAGGGGGGGACATAGCTGGGGAGTGATGGACGGGGGGGGGTGCCGCTGGAAGGAGGGGGAGGCGGGGGGATTGAGGACTTTATTGGGGCCAACGGCGAGGGGTGGGGATTCAGGCATGGGCAGTAGTTTTCTGATGATGAGAAAGGCTTCCTCTTGCCAGCGCTGGAGGGTCCAATTGGAGCGTTGATGGGCCGAGTTGACAACGGCTGGGGAGATGAAGGGAAGCATGACGATGAGAGCAATGGGAAGAACGGAACTACCCGCGTGGCGGCGAATCATCTGTGGAGACAAAAGAGAGAGAGAAAACTACAAAGGAAACAGCGATGGGAAGGAGGCAAGTTAGGTAGGCAACTCGTTAGGAGGATCATTGGTGTCAGCGTTAGCGGAAGCCTCGGCGGTGTGGGGCTTGATGAGACGTCCTGGGACCCAGATGGGCTGCGGCTCTGATTCAGGGAAAACGCAGGCGAATCCCTGTCCTTGGGCTAAGAGAGGGGCAGGTCCATGCCATTGGGTGGTCTGCAGGTCACGCCAGAGGACAAGCGGTGCAGGGGTGGGCCGGAAGGTAGGCCCCCAGTGCATGTGGACCGGTGAAAAGCCTTGGGCATTGAAGGTCATCAGGTTGTGTCGGATCAGGGCCTCTGTGACAACGTCACAAGGGGTGCGACGCGGCTGGTCGGCAGATGTCTTGAGAATGAGGATTTTGAGAGACTGGTGAGCACGCTCTACTAGGCCTTGTCCCTGCGGATTGTAGGGAATGCTAAAGTGATGGGTGATGTCGTAGAGCTTGAGGAATTCGGCAAAGGAGGCGCTCCGGTAGGCAGGTCCAGTTGTCTGTCTTGATGTCCTATGGAACGCCCATGAAAAGAATAGATTCTCTGAGCGCTTGGATGGCGTGCTTGGCCGTTTCTCCGGTAAGCGTGGTTGCGTAGCAGAGATGAGAGAAGGTGTCGATGGCTACGTGGAGGTATTTCCATCGGCCAAACTGGGGAACGTGAGTGACGTCCAGTTGCCATCTGGAATTGGGGCGGAGCCCATGAGGGTTAACTCCCTGTGGTTGGAGCGGCCCCAAGGGCAGCAATGGAGCGCACGTTCGGCATGACCGCAGAAGGTGTTTGCAGGTATGGATTGGGAGGTCTGGAAAGAGTTTGTGGAGGCCAGCAGCTGAGAAGTGAAATCTGGCGTGCAGCAGCTTGGCCTGATTGATGAGGTCTCCGACTGCGACGGTGGTCTTGGCTGGAAGCAGGTGAACGGCCTGATCAGCAAGGTGGTGGCCGTGGGCCAGGGGCCCGGGAAGGCCGGAATGGCTGCGGATGTGAGCGATGAACCAAGGCTGTCGGCGGTTCTCTATGAGCTCTTGAAGGTCCAGGAGAGCGACGTTGATGCTTTCACTCGCTGAGTTGTTGGGCGGAAAAAACGCAGAAAAGGCGATGACTTGGCAGACTTGTAGGCAGTAGAGGCTGTCTGTAAAGATGTTCAGTGGACAGTGGGGATGGGTTTGGAGTGCTAAGATGACAGCACGCAGTTCGGCCACTTGCACAGAGGATTGATGGAGGCTCACATGTGAACGTGGCTGGTGCTCGCCGGGTGCGAAGACAACGGCAGCAAACTTAGTCTTGGAGGCATCTGTGAAGATGATGGTGGTGTCTGGAAGAGGCTTGCTGGACGGAAAAGGGAAATGGCCGGGGGCGGCGATTTCTAGCAGGGGAAGGCCCTGCAGTAACCGATGCTGTGGAAAGTGGTTATCGAAGTCCCCTCGGTAGAGTTCCATGAGCGCCTGCATATCTGAAGACTCCCGCAGCAAGGTGGTAGTTTGTTGCACAGTCAGTGGCCACACGAGAGTGTCCGGCGGGTAGCCGTAGTGGTGGGTGGCCTGATCGACCAGGGCGGTAGCGAGCTGGACGAAGAGGGTGGTTTGCGGGCAGATCTTTCTGAGCTTGCTCTTTGCCATATGTACCCAGAGAAGGAGCCCATCCTGCCAGAGCAGGCCAGTGGGCATGCCCCGCATGGGGAGAACCAGTCCCAGCAATGTCTTATCAGGGTCGTAGCGCTGAAGCTGGCAGCGCTCGAGGGCCTGGTTGAGCTGTAGTAAAGCTCCCTTCGCCTCTTCGGTGAGGTGGATTCTTTTGTTGGGGACCAATGAGAGCGGACCACCGGAGCACAGGAGCCGGAACAGAGGCTGGAGCTGCTGGGTGGTGATAGGAAGCGCTGGGCGCAGCCAGTTGACTTGACCACAAAGTTGCTGTAGCTTGTGGAGCGTGAGCATATCGGGGATCCTGATGCTGGGCGCTTGTGGTGCCACGGTGGAGGTGATGGAGAACCCCAAGAATTGATATGGTGGGTGGGTGGTCAGTTTTTGTGGATTGACCTTGAGGTTCAAGTCTTCCAGGTGGCTTAGTAGGCGGTCGAGCACGGTGCGCAATCCCGATTCGGAGGGATGCGCGACAAGCAGATCGTCCATATAGTGGATGATGTTGGCATATTGCATGAGCGGCTGGACGGCTTCCCGAACGTATAACTGACAGATGGCGGGGCTGTTCCGCATGCCTTGAGGTAACACGCACCACTGATATTGCTGAGCTGGTTCCCGATGGTTGGTTTGAGGGACCGTAAAGGCAAACTTTGGCCGATCGGCCGGGTGGAGCGGTATAGAGAAGAAACAGTCTTTGATGTCCAGGACAGCGATGAACCAATGCCGAGGGATGGCTGTGGGATGGGGCAGGCCAGGCTGTGGCGACCCCATTGGTTTGATGTGCTTGTTGATCTCTCGCAAATCCTGTAGCAGGCGAGGCTTGCCACTTTTCTTTTGAATGAAGAATATTGGTGTATTGTAGGGGCTGGTGGAGGGCTCAATGTGCCCAGCTCGCAGCTGTTCGCTTACCAGTCCCTTGAGAATGTCCAACTTAGGGATTGAGAAAGGCCATTGTTCCACCCAGATGGGTTCCTCTGTATCCCACTGCAGAGGAACGGGTGCTGGAGGTTGAACGCGAACAATGGCCGAAGCTATTGGGGGGCAGCTGTGGCGGCAATGCGGTGAGAACGGCCCCCGATTGATGCAGGATGTCACGGCCCCAAAGCACTTGTGATATTTCCTTCAGGACGAGGGGGCGGAAGGTTCCTTGGCGACCCTCTGCATCTCTCCAGGCGATGTCTTGGGTGACCTGCTGGGAGGGTGCTTGACTGGTGGCTCCGACCACCAGGGGCCCATCGGTGAGGGGAAGGTGGCCGGCCTGTTCGAGTGGGATGCAGGAGATTTCTGCACCCATATCCAGCAACCCGGTGAGCAGCGGCCCGAAACTTGAATGGAGAGAAGAGGTTTGGTGGAGGGTGCAATGGGAACGGACCAGAGCACCTTCAGGGGTGGGGAGGCTGAGTCGCTGTGGCCTCTTTGTCGCGGGGCTGAGGCTTGCCCCCACGGCCGTTTAAAGGCTTGCGAGTGACATTGGGGACGCGGCAGTTGCGGGCCCAATGGTACCCCTTTCCACATCGCGGGCACGGGGTAGAAGGTGGCCGAGGTGGATGGCTCGTCTCAGGCAGGCCTGGATGAGGTCGCGACTTGTTGGGGCACTCGCGGGCGTAGTGACCAACCTCGCCGCAGCAAAAACACTCGTTGGAGGCTGAGACAGCGGCAAGGATGGCTTGGGCCATGGCGGAGGCCTGGACGTTGACGCCGGAGCAGGCTAGGACCCAATCGTGGAGGGGTTTGTCCCTCAGCGGTCTGATGATTGCCTTGCATGTTGGGTTCGCGCCTTCCTGCAGGAGGTCCTTGATGAAGGATGTTTGGGCCTGCGTGCCGACTACCTTGCGCTCGGCAGCGGCCTGGATGCGCGCCATGAAATCGGTGAAGGGCTCCTCTGGCTTTTGAAAGAGCCGGGTAAGCGGCTCCGGGGTGGAGGCCGCGCAATTACGGAAAGCCCGAAGGGCGCACTCCCTCAGTTGGAGAAAGAAGCCTTGTGGGAGGCTCGCGTATCTCAGGGGCGCAGCGTAACGCCCCAGTCCAAGGAACGCGTTGGGAGGGTAGGGGGTGCCGTCGCGGGCGTTTTCGGCGATTTGCCTTTCGTTTTCAGCGGCGAAGTGTGCGCGCCAGTCAACAAACTGCCCCGGCGGGAGGGTGCCCCTAGCAAGAGAGATCCAATCGTATGGGAGGCAGCGAGCAACGGACATGCGCTGGAGCAGGTCCTGCGCGTGGGGGCTGGCGAGCCCGTCTTCTCGGATGGTGGCACGGAGGGCCTGCATATCTTTGGGCGAGAATGGGACCCACACTTGGGGATTAGCCGCAGAGCGGTTGGGGTTTAGTGGGTAAAGATCAGCGAGCGGGGCGGTGGGAGGCTTCAGGAAGGACTCATCAGCGCACAGGGAAGGATAGTCCAGGTGGGGGAGGGGCTGTGGCGGCGCATAAGATGGCGGCCAGTCACCCTCGTTATCTAGGTCATCGTCGGAAGATGGCGGGCATGGCACTTCCGTTTCTGGGTTAGGCGGGTAGTGGTAAGATGGCGCCGAGACAGGAAGGAGAGGGTATAGAGACGGAGGCTCCTTCCATGAAGAAGCAGGAAGGGGCAGGGAGTTGGGCTTCTTCCCCTTTTTCGAAGAAGAAGGAGGAAGTGCGTCATCTCGGGCGGACTTCGCGCCATTTTGAGCCGACTTCCCCTTCTTCCGCGAAGAAGGCGGAAGTTCGCCATCTTGATCAGAGTCAGAATCCACCGCACGTGGGGGGTTGAGCTCGAGCACAGCCTCCAACTGGGCTGAGAGCGACTCTGTGTCACTGTCCACATGGGAATCGTGTTCGGCACAGGCACCGCTTCTGCGGGAGTCGCAAGGGTAAGTCTCAGCCGCGGGAGTGGGCACGCCCTGCAAGCAGGCGCGAATGGCCACAAGGGCAGGTAGAAGACCGGGAGGAAACGTTTTCCCCTCATGTTCCATGGCGGAGGTGACCCGGTCAATTAGTTTAGCGTAAGTCTGGGGGCTCCAGAGTGGGCAGGTAGTGAGCCAGGGATTGAACGGGAGAAGCAAGTCCCAGTAGCGCTGGAGCTGTCTGATGGAGACTTTGACTTGGTTAGTCTCCAAGAGGGTGGCCAGGGCCCGAACCTGCGGGACCTGCCGGGAGGAAAGCGAAGCACCCATGTCGGGTATTGGACGCCGAAGAGTCCCTACCTTGAGCAGAACGTGGGGGGGGCGTCAGAAGCGGGCCCCCACATTGGGCACCAATTGCGGGCAGCGGCAGGCCTCCGGGAGGGTCGGCGCAGTTTGCCGGGCGGGCTCTCCGGATGGGGGATGCCTCGCGGTCGAAGGAGAGGAGGGGGTTCGGCACGAAGCCGTTGGGCCCTCGCTCTCTCCGCTCAGGCACGGGGGACGCACGGTGCAAGCAAGAACACCACGGAGACAAGGTCTAGGCACAAGTCTACTTTATTGTTGAAGGGGACATGGTTTTATAGGGTCTAGGGATACATAAAGGGACTTGATTGGTGCCGGCGGGTGCTGTTGCTTGCGTAGGGGGTTACTGGACAGTAAGCTGGCTAAGAGGTTAGGAGCAAGGGAGGGGAAGGGGAAAGTGTGGGCTGTCTAGATAACGGCTAGGCAGAAGACAGAGAGGAGGAGAAGGAGGGGCAGCGCCGGCTGCCAATACTGGGCGGGAAGGAGACGGGGACACAAAATAGTCAAGATAATCTCATTCCACTAAGTGTATTCTGTTTTAACATTGATTGTAAGTTAATACAGGAAGATAGCAAATAAAACATGTTTCTTAAATAGTTTTCAAATCTAATCAAGATAGTGTTTTCACACATCCCTAAATGCATTCAGAGGTTTAACATTGATTCAAAGGCGATATAAATACACAGCAGTGAATATAACATGTACTTTACATAACTTTCAAAAGTAATCAGTATAGTGTTTTCACAGTTCACTGAGCACTGTTTTTTAACATGTATTGTTACACGGTATAATACATACACAATAAAACATGTATTTTAAATAGTTTGCAAAACAAAGGATTTGCAGTTCATTAAATGAGTTCTATATTTTTACATTGAGGTCAATCAAGCATGTATTTTACATGTTTTTCACAACTAATCACTATGGTGTTTTTGGGTCACTGACTGAGTTTTCTCTTTTACCATTAATTATAAGTCATTTTGAGTACACAGCACACAATAAATCATGTACTTTAAATGGTTTTCAAAACAAATGAAGAATGTGTTTTCACAGTTCCCCTAAGTATATTTTGTATTTAACACTGATTGAAAGTCAATATAAGCAAATACATATCAAATAAACATGTGTTTTACATAGTTTTCTAAACAAATGACTATAGTGTTTTACTGTTTCAATAAGTTCTCTTTTTTAACATTGATTGTAAGTCAATATAACTACATAGTACTCAATAAGTCATGTATTTTTCATAAATTTTAAAATTAATCACTATAGTGTTTTCACAGTTCAATAAGTGATTTCTGTTTTAAAGTTCTTTGTAAGTACATATAGAGATGAAAAAACATGTTTTTAAATAGTTTTCAAATCTAATCAATATAGTGATTTCACACTTCAAAGTGAGTTCTGTGTTTTAAGATTGATTGTAAGTAAATATATGTATATAGCACTCAATAAAGCATGTATTTTAAATAGTTTTCAAAACTAATAGAATGTTTTCACTGTTCACTAAGTTTGTTCTGTGTTTTAACATTGATTGTAAGTCAACATAAGTTTATATGACTGAATAAATTATGTATTTTACAGTTTTTAAATAAATCAACAGTGTTTTCACAGTTTATTAGCTGAATTCTGTGTTTTAACATTGTAATTCTATAAATATACATAGCACTGAATAAGGCATGTATTTAACATAGGTTTCAGAAATAATCAAGATAGTGTTTTCACAGTTAACTTGAAATCTGTGTTTTAACTTTTATTGTAAATCAATATAAGTGCATATTGGTGAACAAAGCATTCTGTATGTATTCTGCATACAATTCAAATGTAATCAATATAATGATTTCACATTTCACTAAGTAAATTCTCTATTTTAACATTGATTGTAATTCAATAAAATTACACAGCAGAGAAGAAAGCATGTATTTGACATAGCTTTCAAAACTAATCAACATAGTATTTTCACATATTCTTATGTGAGTTCTGTGTTTTAACATTGGCTGTAAGTCAGTATATGTACTTAATGATGCATAAAACATGACTTTTAAAGTTATCAAAACTAATCCCTATTGTATTTTCACAGTTCTCTGAGTTCTGTGTTTTAACATTTTTACTCCACATATGCACGTAGCTCTGAATTAAGCATATATATTACATAGTTTTCAAAATTAATGAATGTTGTGTTGTCACAGTTCACTAATTTAGTTCTGTGTTTCAACATTGGTTGTTAGACAATATAAGTACATAGCACACAATAAAACATGTATTTTACAGAGTTTTCAAAAGAAATCAAGATTGGGGTTTTTACATTTCATTGAATGAGTTCTGTGTTTTCACTTTGATGGTAAGTCAATATAACAACATAGCACTTAATCAAGCATTATTTTACATAATTATCTGATCTAATCACTACAGTGTTTTCACAGTTAATTGAGTGGGCTCTGTGTTTTAACATTGATTATAAGCCAACATAAGAATATATCACTCAATAAAGCATGTATTTACATAGTGTTCAAAACTGCTCACTATAGGATTTTCATAGTTCAGTAAGGATGTTCTGAATTTATAATTGACTATAGGTTAATACAATTATATATCACTCAATGAAGCATGTTATTTAAAGCTTCCAAAACTAATCAATACAGTGTTTTCACAGTTCACTATGTGATTTCTGTGTTTAGCATTGATTGCAGTCTATATAAGTACATAGTACTGAAGAATGAAAGTATTTTAAAGAGTTTTAAAAACTAATCTACATGGTGTTTTCATGGTTCACTAAAGGAATTCTGATTTTTAATATTTTTTTAAAGATTTCTTTTTCTCCCCTTACAAACCCCCACCCCCAGTTGTCTGCTCTGTGTCCACTTGCTGCGTGCTCTTCTGTGACTGCTTTTTATCCTTATCAGCGGCACTGGGAATCTGTGTTTCTTTTTGTTGTGTCATCCTGTTGGTTCAGCTCTCCGTGTGTGTGGCACCATTCTTGGGCAGGCTGCACTTTCTTTCACGCTAGGCAGCTCTCCTTAAGGGGCGACTCCTTGCCCATGGGGCTCCTCTACATGGAGGACACCCCCGCATAGCACGGCACTCCTTGCACACATCAGCACTGTGCATGGGCCAGCTCCACATGGGTCAAGGAGGCCCGGGGTTTGAACCCGGGGTTTGAACCCGTGTGGTAGGCGGATGCCCCCTATCCATTGGGCCAAGTCCACTTCCCTTTAATATTGTTGCAAGTAAATATTACTACATAGCACTCAATAAAGCATACATTTTACATAAGTTTCAAAAGTAATCACCATAATGGTTTTGAGTTCACTAAGTGAGATCTCTGTTTTAATATTGATTGTCAAATAAGTATATAGCACTGAATAAAGCATATATTTTGAATACTTTTCAAAATTAGTCAAGATAGTTTTTTACAGTTCACTAAATGAATTATGTATTTTCACATTGATTGTAAGGTAATTTAAGTACATAGTCTTATTTTACATAGTTCCAAAAAAAATCCATTTAGTGTTTTTACAGTTCACTAAGTGTATTCTGTGTTTGACATTGATCATAAGTCAATATAATTACATTGCACTGAATAAAGAATGCATTTTATATAGTTTTCAAAAGTAATCAATGAGTGTTTTCACAGTGCAGTCATTGAATTCTGTGTTTTAACATTCATAGTCAATATAAATACCTAGTACTGATTAATGTTTATATTTTACATATGTTTTCAAAATAACCAACATAGTGTTTTCACAGTTCACTAATTGGGTCTTGTGTTTTAACATAGACAGAATGTCATGATAAGTAAATAATAGTGAATAAACCACGTATATTAAATACTTTTCAAAACTAATCAACATAGTGTTTTCAAAGTACATTATGTGAGTATGGGTTTTAATACTGATTGTAAGTCAATATAAGGACATAGCAGTGATTAAATCATGTATTTTCCATAGATTTCAAACCTAATCAGCATAGTATTTTCACAGAACACTGAGTTCTGTGTTTTAACATTGATTTGCGTCAATGTAAGTACCTATTAGTGAATAATGCATGAATTTTACATAAATTTCAAAAATTAAATCAACAGTGTTCTCAGTTCAAAGTCAGTTCTATATTTTACCATTTATTGTAAGGCAATATAAGTACATAAGGGTGAACAAAGCATGTATTTTACATAGATTTCAAAAGTAATCAATATAGTGTTTTCATACTTCACTCAGTGCATTCTGTGTTTTTTCCCTTTCCCTCCCCCTCCCTGCCCTGCTGTTTTTGCTGTCTATGTCCATTTGCCATGTGATCTTCTGTATCTATTGCTCTTTTTGTTTTCTCATCTTCCTCTTGGATTCACCAGGATTCCATCCTGGGCAGCTCTGATGTGGAGAGCTTCCCTGTCAATTGTACAACCTCACTTTTTGGTCTCTGCTCTGCTTCACCTTGACTCTTCCTTTCGTCTCTTGTTGCATCATCTTGCTGTGTGACTCATTTGCATGGGCACTGACTCACTGTATGGGCACTTCACCTTGCTGTGTGGGCACTTGGCTGGCCACACAGGCACTGACTTGCCACAAGGGCATTGGCTTACCATGTGGGCACTCATGCAGGCACTTGGCTCACCATGCAGGCATTCAGCTCACCACATGGGCACTCAGCTCACCACACGGGCACTTGACTTACTGAGTGGGCACTTGATTCACCGCTTGGGCACTCAGCTTGTCATGTGGGCACTGGTTTGCCATGCAGGCATGTTTTCTCTTCTTCTTTTTCACCAGGAGGCCCCAGTGATCAAGCCCTGGTCCTCCCATCTGGTAGGCAGAGGCCTGATCACTTGAGCCATATCCACTTCCCATGTTCTGTGTTTTAACATTTATTTTAAGTCAATATAAGTATATTTCACTGAATAAAGCTTGAATTTTACATAATTTTCAAAAACAATCAAAATAGGGTTTTCACAGTTACTAAGTGAATTCTGTACTTTAACATTGCTTGTAAGTCAATGTAAGTACATAGTAAATAAAATATGTATTTTACATAGTTATCAAAACTAATGATTCTAGTGTTTTCACAGTTCAAGGAAATCTGTTTCAACATTGATTGCAAGTCAGTATATATAAAGCCATGATTCAAGCCTGTATTTTATGTAGCTTCAAAACTAATCAACATAGTTTTCAGAGTTCACTGAATGAGTTGTTTCAATTTTTATTGTAAGTCAGTATAAGTAATATCATTCAGTAAGCATGTACTTTAATTATTTAAAAGCAAATCATGATAGCGTTTTCACAGTTCACTGAGTTCTGTGTTTTAACATTGTAAATTAATAAATATACATAGCACTAATAAAGTATGTGTTTTTCATAGCTTTAAGAAATGGCAACATATTTTTCACACATCACTAAATATATTCTGTGTTTTAACATTGATTGTACATCTATACAAGTATATAACATTGGATAAAGCAAAACTCGAGATATCAGAAAGAATCAAGATATCAGAAAGAATCAAGACAGTGTTTTCACAGTTCACTAAATGAGATCTTTTTTAACATTGATTGCAAGTCAATATAAATACATAGCACTGATGAAAGCCTGTATTTTACATAGTTTTCAAAAGTAATCAACACAGTGATTTTATAGATCGCTAGTGAATTCCATTTTTTTACATTCACTATAAGTCCATATAAATACTTTGGGGTGAACAAAGCATGTACTTTTCATAGCTTCCAAACTAATTAAGATAGTATATCATAGTTCACTAAGTGAGTACTGTGTTTCACATTGATTATAAGTCAATATAGGTACATAGTGATAAATAAAGTATTTTACAGTTTCCAAAACTACTTAATGTTTGTAGTATTTTCACAGCTAAATGTATTCTGTGTTTCAACTTTGATTGTCAATCAATATAAGTATATAACACTGAAAAAAGCATATAGTTTACATATTATTTCAAAGTAAACAACATAGTAGTGTTTTCACATTTCACTAAGTGTGTCCATGTTTGACATTGACTGTAAGTCAATATATGTACGTACCAGTGAATGAAGGATGAATTTTTCATAGTTCTAAAAATTGTCATCAGAGCGTTTTCACATTTTGCTAAGTGTGTTCTATATTTTAACATTGGCTTTAAGTCAGTAAAATTACATCATGGTGAATAAAGCATGTATTTTATACAGTTCTCAAAATTAATCAAGATAGCAAATCCAGTTCTCTAAATGAGTGTTTTAATGTGATTGTATGTAAATATAAGTACATAGCACTGTTTAATTGTGTATTTTAAATAGTTTTCAAAAGTAATCAACATAGTGTTTCTGTTGTAGAATTCGAGAGAGGTTTAATTATTTGCGTATAGAGAGGCCAGGACTCAGGAATGATTTTGAGAAGGAAAAATGGTTTCTTGATGGCTGGCTGGACTCCGGAGCTTTGTTTGAATCCCGAGCCCCGAACAAGATTTTCAAATGTTTTTTATACAGAGAGGAAAGGCCAAATGGTCCCTTTGTTTCAGTTCTCAATAGACTTGAATTAGCATATATATCTTCCACATCTTAGGTAAGCTTTTAGCATGGACTCCAGACATTCTAGATAAGCTTTTAACATATTTGGTTTGCATTTCCCTAAATACTTAAAGTTTATAGATCTTGCATTGTTAAACTGTTTCCTGGGACTAGAGTTGTTGCCATTATCACTAAGGGCAGGACTGCAGCCTCTTACCGTTCTACACCCACAAGTCAAACAGCTTAGGTTATCTCTGAAGAGACAAAGAGCCTTCCACCCATAGCTCACATCATTTCCACAGTTAATGTAGTGAGATCTGTATGTTAACAATTATTTTATTCTATATAAGTGAATAGCAGTGAATAAAGCAAGTATTTTAATTAGATTTAAAAATTAATCATGGTAGTGTTTTGAAAGTTCATTAATGTAGTTTTGTGTTTTAATACTGATTTTAAGTCAATATAAGTACATAGTGGTGAATAAAGCAAATATTTTACACAGTTTAAAGACTAATCAACAGTGTTTTCACTGTTCACTCAGAGTGTTGTATTGTTTAATATTGATTGTAAGTCAATATAAGCATAAAGCACTGAATAAATATTGTATCTTACTTAGTTTCAAAACTAATCAACATTGTGTTTTCACATTTCACAAAGTGGATTCTGTAATTTAGCATATATTGCAAATCAATAAAACAAAATTGCACTGAATACAGCATTTATGTTACTTCATTTTCAAAACCATCATGATAGTGTTTTCAAAGTTTAGTAAATGAGTTCGGTGTTTTAACATTGATTGTCACTCAATATAAGTAGAGAACACTGGGTAAGTATGTATTTTACTTAGTTTCCATGGTAATCAATTGTTTCCACAGCTCCCTGAATTCTGTATTTTAACATGGATTGTAAATCATTAGAGGTATATAGTACTGAATAAATCAAGTATTTTATGTAGGTTTTTTTAAAGTAATCAACTTAGAATTTTCATAGTTTAATAAATGAGTTCTATGTATTATATTGATAATAAGACAATATAATTACATTGTGGTTAATAAAGCATGTATATTACATAGTTCTCAAACACATCAACATATTTTTCTTCGTTCAATAAGTATGTTCTGTGTTTTCACATTATAAGCTACTATATGTACATTGCACTGAATAAAGCATGTATTTTACATAGTTTACAAAACAAATCATCATAGTGTTTTCACATTTCACTAAGTGAATTCTGTGTTTTTCATATTGTAAATCAATAAAAGTACATAGTGGTGAATAAAACATGTATTTTAATAATTTTCAAAACTGATATATTGTTCTCAACCTTCACTGCATTCTCTTTTCTAACTCTGTACATCAATATAACTATTTAGCATGCAATAAACATGTATTTTACATAGTTTTCAAAACTAATTAAGATAATGGGATTGAGGTTCATTATATGACTTCTGTATTTTTATTTTGATGTTAAGTAAATATAAGTACATAACACTCAATCAAGCATGTATTTTACACAGTTTTCTAAACTAATCAAATGGTGTTTCACATTTCTTAAGTGAATTCTGTGTTTTAACACTCATTGTATGTCAATATAAGTACATAATGGTCAATAAAGAATGTGTTTTACATCAATTTCAAAACTAATAAAAATAGAGTTTTCACAGTTTACTATGTGAATTCTGTGTTTTAAAACTGATGTTGAGTCCATATACTTACATACTGGTGAATTAAGGATGTATTTTATAGAGTTCAAAACTAATCAATATAGTGTTATCTCAGTTAACTCAGTGAGTTCTGTGTTTAACATTGATTTTAAGTCATGTAAGTACATAGCACTCAATAAAGCATGTATATTACATAGTTTAAAGAATTAATCATGGGAATTTTTACAAATTTCACCAAGTGAGTTCTGTATTTGAAAACTGATTGTAAGTAAATATATGTACATAATACCACATAAAACATGTATTTTAAATTATTTTCAAAATTTATAAAGTTTTTTCAAAGTTCACTATGTGTGTTCTCTGTTTTAACACTTATTGTAAATATATATAAGTACATAGGGGTGTATAAAGCATGTCTTTTACATAGTTTTCAAAACTGGTGAGTATACTCTTTTCACAGATCACTAAATGAATTTTGTATTTTCTCATTGATTGTAAGTCATTATAACTAAATATCAATCAATAAAGCAGGTATTTTACATATTTGGCAAAACTAATGACTATACTATAGCATAGTATAGTATAGTTCACTGAGTTCTTTGTTTTTAACATTAACTATGTGTCAGTATAAGACTATATCAGGCGGCAGACTTGGCCCAGTGGTTAGGCTGTCCATCTACCACATGGGAGGTCAGAAGTTCAAACCCCGGGCCTCCTTGACCCGTGTGCAGCTGACCCACATGCAGCGCTGATGCGCGCAAGGAGTGCCCTGCCACGCAGGGGTGTCCCCCGCGTAGGGTGAGCCCCATGCGCAAGGAGTGCGCCCTGTAAGGAGAGCCGCCCAGCACAAAAGAAAGTGCAGCCTGCCCAGGAATGGCACAGCACACCCGGAGAGCTGACACACCAAGATGACGCAACAAAAAAGAAACACAGATTCCCGTGCGGCTGACAACAACAGATTCCCGTGATGCGGACAAAGAAGACACAGCAAATAGACACAGAGAACAGACAACTGGGCGGTGGGGGGGGGGGAGAGAAAGAAAGAAATAAATCTTAAAAAAAAAAGACTATATCAGTTAGTGTGATGTATTTTACATAGTTTTCAAAAGCAGTCAACATAGTGATTCCTCAGTAAACAATGTAATTTCTGTATTTTCATATTTTTAAGTCTATATAAGTATATAGCATGAAGATAGCATATATTTTCCTAAATTTCAGAACTAATCAGAATAGTGTTTTCACAGTTCACTGAGTTCTGTGTTTTAAAATAGATCATAAGTCAAAATATGTACATTCCACTGATGAAGCATGTATTTTACATAGATTTCCAAAGTACTCATCATAGTGTTTTTGCAGTTCCCTAAATGACCTCTGTGTTTTAACACTGATTGCTAGTCACTATAAATACATAGTGGTGAGTAGGGCATTTATTTTACAGAGATTTCAAAACTAATCAACACAGTGTTTTCACAGATCACTAAGTGAATTCAGTGTTTAAACACTGATTTTGAGTCAATATAAGTAAATAACACTGAATAAAGCATGAATTTTACGTAATTTTCAAACTAATTTTTATATATTTTTAGAATTCTCAAAATAAGTTCAGTGATTGTGTCCGTATAAGTATATATCACTGAAAAAATCATGTATTTTACATAGTTTTCCAAAGCAATCATTACAGGTTTTGTGTTTTAATATTGATTGTAAGTCCATATATGTACATAGCACTGAATAAACCATAATGTTTACATAGTTTTCAAAACTAATCATCAGAGTGTTTTCACAGTTCACTAAGCAACTTCTTGGTAGTAACATGATTAAGTCTAGATAAATACATAGCAGAGAATAATATATTTTAAATATTTTTCAAAACCAAACAATTTAGCGTGTTCAAAGTCCATTACATGAGTTCTGTTTAAAATGGATTGTAAGTCAATACAAGTATATAACAGTGAGTATAGCATGTATTTCACATAGTTTTCAAAAGTAATTAACAAATGTTCTCACAGTTCACTAAAGGATTTGTGTGTTATAACATTGATTGTATAGTCAATCTAAGAACACAGTGGTGAATAAAAACATATTTTTCATAGTTTCCAAAATTAAACAACACAGTATTTTTAAAGTTCACTAATTGAGTTCTGTGTTTTGATTTTAACTCAATAGAAATACATTTATGGTGGATAATATTTGTGTTTTACATAGTTTCAAAATAATCAAAATAGCGTTCTCAGGGTTCAATAACTGAATTCTGTGTTTTGCAATTGATAATATGTCAATATAAGTATATAGCAGTGAAGAAAACTTTTATTTTCATACTTTCAAAAATTAATCTGCATAGAGTTTACAAAGTTCACTAAATATGCTCAGTATTTTAATACTGCTTGTACATCAATATGAGTAGATATTGGTACTAAAATAATGTATTTTGCAGTTTTCAAACTAACCAAAGTAATGTTTTCCACAGTTCCCTGAGTTCTATGTTTTAACATCTATTTTAATCCAGTATTATTGAGAAATAAAAAACAAACCTTACAAAAATATCTAATGAGCCACTCTTCCCTCCACTTCTGTAATCAGCCTGTACGAACATAGCCTTGCAGGACAATATCGAATGACTCCGGTCCCTGTTTCTGTAATCTAAGAAACCTCTCCTGCACCCCCCCACTTCTGTAATCAGCCCACAACCTTGCACCTGCATTCTGCTTCTGTAACCCCGCTTGCAAAATTTCACCTAGCAACACGTTAGTCAATGAGTAAAAGTCATGCTGATCCCACATAAAATCCTATATAAACCTATGAAAACTGAAAAATGGGGCTCAGAATTTGGAGATTAACTCTCCTCTGGGCCCACGCATAATAAATCTGTTCCTCCGCCTCTCTGAAGGCCATCTTGAGATTTTCTGCTGCTCAGAACTCCTGGCTTTGTTGCAACATTTGGTTCCCTGACCAGGAAACCCAACTGAGCAGGCCCTTTGAGACTCTGGTTTGGGACTCGTGGGCATGGCCAGCGAAGATCTCCGCACACAAATAGGGCAGCACCACCTGTCTCCTTGTCGGGGCCTCCTTCTGGGAAAGGATCCCTGTGGGCCACATCCTCTGACCCAGCCTGACTCAGTGGAGAGGTAGACACCAGAAAGGTAAGACCCCAGGGTTCTGAGTCCCAGTCAGGCCTGTCTCTGGATGGAAGGGGAGACTGATCATCTCCCCAAATCTTGAGATCAAGATTCCAGGATAGGGTAGTCCACCGGGTGGGACTGTGTAACCTCTGAGAGATTGAGTGAATGAATGGGGATGGCAGAGGCCTCTGCTGATCCAGTTTGTGGCTCCACAGCCTGTGCTACAGAGTCCAAGTGGGCCCTAACCTGCATTCTGCGGCTATGTCATATGGCATAATGGCTAATCCCAACTCTACATGGGCACCTTAGTGAAGATGAGCCTAAATTTTCATGAGAGATGCAGACAGGTGGGCATCTGAATGGCCTTGTAAGAGGCTCCCCTCCTTTGTCTGTCCTGTGACATCAGTTCAGGGATGGGATCATGTGGTCGCCCCTCGGGCTGAAGTGTGGTTTGCTGGCCTGGCGAGGGGCGGCGGCCGTGGTAGGCCTATTCTAAACCGCTGCCCCCATAATAGGGTGGTTGGTCGGGCCCACCGCCACCCCTGAAGGAAGCTCGGCATGGGCGCAGAGTGCCCTTAGGTCTCCCCTTCTCGGCAGCCATGCTTCCACGGCCGCCCCTCCTCCCGGATGGTGCCACACGATGTCTTGTGGGGTGGCACCCTTCTTCTTCTTTCTCCCTGCACAGGCGCAGGGCGGAAAATTCCAGTCTGCCCTTTTCCCTCCCCCCGACAGCAGCAACAGCCAGGCGTGGGTGGGAAACTCAAGTCTGCCCTCTACCCCAGCAACAGCAGCCACCAATCACTAAACCCTGCCCCTTCCCCCAGCAACAGCAACAGCCAATCCCTAATCACCACCCCTCCCCCATCCAGTACCTCCCACTGACCTTTCTCCGGCAACCAATCAGAACAGGGCGTGGCTTCGACCAATCAGCCTTCCCCAGCCCCTATAAAACTGTTGCCTCTCCCTCAATAAAGTGGACTTGTGTGTTTACCTTGTCTCCGCGGTAGTTCTTCTGCCGTGCGCCCTCCAGTCCTGAGAGCCCCCGACAAGGGCCTGGCCTCCCTTGTCCCCAGTTCGTTGCCTGCTTCTCTGGGCAACCCCCTCATCGCCGGCTTCGCCGGTCGACCCCGTCAGCCGAACCGCGCAACCCCTGTGAGACCGACCCCTCGTCTGCTGCCGGACCAACCCCTCGTCCCAAGCAGGACCGATCCCTCATCCCAAGCGGGACTGACCCCTCGTCCTGAGCTGGACCAACCCCTCGTCCGCAGCCAGACCCCACCTCTACCGACCGAGCAAGCCGTCGCAGGATCATCACAATCCAAACTCACACTCTTAGAATGTATGTTAAAAAAACTTCAAGAAAGGCTTTTCCAGGGATTATGGTGTCCATATGTCCCCCAGAACTCTCCAGACCTTGTGTGAGTTGGAGTGGCCCATGTTTGGTGTTGACTGTCCCTCAGAAGGAGCCCTAGGTATAACCAAGGTTTGTGCAGTTTGTTGTGTAGTCACTGAAGCCCCCAGCCACCCTGATCAGTTACTTTACATCAATTCTTGGTTAGAAATTGCCCAAATCCTGCCCTCTTGGGTGCTATTCTGTGTTGGAAGGAAGGGTCAGAAAAATGTCCTAGTAACTCAAACCAGACCTCAAACACCTATTATTCTACAAAAATCTCTGGGAAAAAACCATTACCCCCTCCATATGTTCCAGCCATTCCAGGGCATCTCCCTGCCCCAGATCCTCCACAGGCAGGTCTCCCAGAGACTCCTCCACCTTCAGTCTCCCTGAGCCCATCAGCCACCCCCCTAGGGCAGGATCCTGAAACCCCTTTGGTGGAAAAAACTTCAGTCAGCATAACCTGTGCTTCAGATGCCCCTCTGTGAGACACAGAGTCCAGCCCAGAGTGGTGCAAATGGGAAGGCCCAACCTGGGAGGCCAAGCCTATTTTATCAGCCTTTCACAACTACAGATCCTTTAAACTGGAAGCACCACACCCATTCATATTCAGAAAAGCCTCAGGCTCTTATCGACCTCATGGAGTCCTTTTTTTAAACCCACCACCCCGCTTGGGATGACTGCCGCCAACTCCTCCTAACCTTGTTCAATACAGAGGAGAGATGCCAAATCCTCATGGAAACCAGAAAGTGGTTGCAAGAACAGGCCCCCACAGGTGTCTTGGAACCAGAGGAATGGGCCTGAGAGGTAACACTGGAAGCTCAACCAGCTTAGGGCTTTAAGACAGGTCAGGAATGGGCTGCCCTTCAGGAGTATCAAAACTGAGATACTGAGGAGTATAAAATCCCTCCTCAGTGAGTTACGGGAAGAAGTAAGGCAGTCCACAAACAAGTCCAAACTGGCCTCTGTCACTCAAAAGCCTCAAAAACCTCCAGGAGATTTTTATAATTAACTCTGCAAAGCCTTCAGGACCTACACCCCCTTCAACCCAGAGGCCCCGGAAAGCCAGAGGATAGTCAATTCAGCTTTCATTGCCCAGGCTGCACCAAACATCAGATGGAAACTTCAAAAGCTTGACGGGTTTGCAGGGATGAACATCTCCCAGCTCCTTGAAGTTGCAAAAAAAAGTATTCATCAATTAGGATGAAACTGCTGAAAGGAAAATGAAAAAGTGAATAAAACAGCAGTTCTCCTTGTTAGCAGCAACCTTTGGGAATCCAGACCTGACCAATTGAGGAGGACCACCCCAAAAAGGGGGGAATACCTAGAAGAAAGTACCCCTGGTGAGAGATCAATGTGCCTACTGTAAAGAAACTGGACTCTGGAAGAATAAATGTCCTCAAAAGGGCCAGACCAACAAGGAAAATGCTCCCAGAGGGTAATACCAGCCTGAACCACAAGACCACCTGATAGGGCTAGCAGGACTCAACTCCAGATTGGGTCACCGGGCTCACTAGAACTTGGCCCCCATGAGCCCATGGTCAAAGTGAACTTCAGGGGCCATCCAATGAATTTCATGGTAGATACTGGAGCCAAATACTCAGTAGTAACCACACCAGTTGCACCCTTTAATGGAAAGATGGTTAACATCATAGGGGCAACTGGAAATCACTCCAGCCAGCAGCCTTTCTGCCAGTCCAGAACCTGCCAGTTGGGTGGCCACAAAGTAACCCACGTATTTCTATATCTGTTGTGGAATTTGAAAGACGTTCAATTACTTGAGTATAGAGAGGCCAGGACTCAGGAATGATTTTGAGAAGGAAAAATGGTTTATTGATGGCCGGCCGGACTCGGGAAATTTCTGTTTGAATCCCGAGCCCCGAACAAGATTTTTTTTAGTCCCTTTTATACAGAGAGGAAAGGCCAAATGGTCTTTTTGTTTCAGTTCTCAATAGGCTTGAATTAGCATATATTTCCACATCTTAGTAAGCTTTTAGCATGGACCTCAGGCATTCGATAAGCTTTTAGCATATTTGCTTTGCATTTCCCCTGAATACTTAAAGTTCATAGACCTTGCATTGTTAAACTGTCTCCTGCTCACCAAGGGCAGGACTGCAACCTTTCATCATCCCACACCCACAAGTCATAGATAGTTTAGATTATCTCTGAAGAGACAAAGAGCCTGCCACCCATAGCCCACATCATTTCCCCCCTTTGCCAAAGTTTAACTTGCTAAGCTTTGGCATAATTATTGTTGGAGCTATGAGGTGGATGGCTGTTTGTTGTTTTGATTGATTATTTATCAATCTTTAGTGCAGCATCCAGGACCATTTTTAAGAGTTTAGAAGATTTCATTCTGGACAGCAGAATCCTGGGGCAAGAGCCTCCTGCAGTCATCCTGTGGCCACCGGTGCTCACATGGATTTCCAGTCAGGTTCCAGATCCATCTATTAATTTTATTTTACCCTTGAAGAGTTTACACCTTTAATTTAAAAGGGGTGCTGAATGGAGATGGATCTCTTTTCTGTAACTGCTTCCTGCTGGCCATGGGCTGTAGTCATTGCCTAATAAGGTGTAAAAGTCTTAATTTATTCTAACTGGAGGAAGATGGATCTGGCATTCTGTACGAAGTTGGATGAAGTTTTCATATGGCTAATAAGATGTTCACTCTGAAAGAAACAAACTTAACTAAAAATTTGGAATACCTGTTTTTAAAAGAGGACACATTGGATTACAGAGGTAGACAAGGTTAGGTGCCTATAAAGATGGTACTCTTTCTTAAAAGCTGGTGGGAACAGCATATATATTCTTTTTTAAGTTATCCATCTTTAGAGAGAAATTGCAACAGACACTTAGCTTTGTCTGAAGACACATTCCAAGCTGTTCAATGATTGGCACTCATTTGCTCTGTCAGATGCTCCTAGTGAACTGGCACTCCTTGGGCAACTGGCTTCACTCAGGATTAGAACACTAAGTTGGAAATTCTCTTAGTTTTCACCTGTGGGAGTGATCAGAACTACAGAATAAAGATTTTTACACCTTGGTTTTCATTGTACAATTTCTAGCAATTTTGACTTGTTCAGTAGGTGACTCACCATCAGCAAGCAAGCCTCACTTTTGCTACACAGCAGAGTACAGCAGAATATAGAAGTTGACTGAGACTGGCTGAGACTGCCACCTTATTCTACAGACATGTTTATTAACTGTTTAGAAAATGATTTTACCAGGAATTTAACATGTCTAATATACTTCCACACTTGATCCAAAATGGAAAAGATAACATTATAACTATTAGGCATATATTTAGTACAGGATAAAAGTACAGCACTTAATATTAACTAATGTATTACTTAATGCATAAGGATTCGGAGTTGCAATTATTAGTTTTGAGTTTCAGGTTTCTAATACTTTACATGTTATCTCTCCATGAGAGCAGGCCATAATGCCAATTGTGTTTAGGTTTCACTTACAGTATCCTGGTATCATGGCTCCACTTAGCATGTTCTTCAACGCAGTGAGCAAGTCGCAGCATCCTTGATCTTAGAGAGATTTTCCAGTATTCTACTAGGTTGGTGTATAGTGCTCTCTGGCACTATGGAACAGTGCCAGTCTGGAGGCGATATCCATTGTACACTTGGCTCTACCGAGTCATTATTGACTGCTGCAGGAGCTTGAAACTGCAACATAGTTTCCATCGACTTCAGGAGCAGAACCAGAGGCTGATATAGCAAATATTTTTAATTGAGGGGTCAGTGACCAGCCTAGCCAATAACTCACATGGAGAGGCCACCTGTAATGTATTCAAGGCCTGGTTTGAATGCACAAGAGTTTGACAATGTTAAAAGTTTATTCCTTGTTTTTATATATATTTTAAACAACTTAATGCAACACATATATCAAATGACTGTTCACTTAAACAATTTTATCATGAAGATAACAGTAGGTACTTTAGTAATAGAAGAAAAATATTATTTTTCATTGTTAAAATGAAAACAGAAGATTTCCAATAGAATCAAGATAACTTTTTATTACCATTTACTTAAATATGTACTTTGTGGTGGGCTTCAGACAGGTTTTATTATCATTAAGTTATTTCTGCTACCAAAACCAATCTAAGTTTTAGTTAACAATGACTTCTAGAACTAGAACTATTTAAACATTTTCAGTTTGGCAGATGTTTTACAACCTACTTATAATTGACTATAACCACATTGACTAGATACCTCATGTTTAAATAAACTTATTAAATTACAATTACCAAAGAAATTTACTCTATTTATTTAAGAGAGCATATCTACAATCTTTTTCCTTTAGCCTAATTTCACCAATGTGAACTTACAATTTTCATTACTCTAAAGATTTTGTATATATAATGTTAATTTAGTTTATAAATTAACTATGGGAGATTACACTCAAGTTAAATAAAATTGAAACGATAATAGTTTATGCAAGGAATGTTCTCTTTTTCCCTTACAGGAAGCTAAAAATTTCTTTTCTTTAAGTTATGAAAATTATTAATTTAAAAGTATACTGACTACCAGGTTTTAAAACACATGCATACTGACTACCAGGTTTTAAAACACATTACACAATTACTTAATTTTTAAAATCATAACCCAGGAAAGATCTCTCCATAGTTTTTATGGACTTTCCTTTACTTACTGAAATTTGTTAATAGACCCACTAATTATCTTTATTTTGTTGGAAAGAAATCTTCTGGAAGAAAATAAGGCTCACCAGATTGTGGAGAAGAAAATAATTTATTCTCAATCTTGCAAGAAGGGGCACAGAGCCAGATATGGCTGGTGCCCTGAACAAAGAAAAATGACACAATTTATACCCCTAAGCCTAGCATGCAAGCTCTTCCTCTGTTTTTCCATAGATTGGATACTTCAGAAGTTACAGCTTATCTGAGATTTAACTTTCCCATGCAAAAGTTTGTGATTTAACTGCTTCCTCTATCACATTCCAACCATTTTAGTTTTTACCTGCTCCCCTTTGTCAAATAAGGAACAGAATTTAGTGCTGAAATGGCACCAACTTAGCTCCTTCTTGGGCATCCTTCCACTGCCCATAGGACTGGCCTAAACTGGTCTCCTCCACTGCTGTCCAACCTGGGAGTGGGAGACTGAGGCAGCAGGCCACCAGGTCACATCAACATTTTTCTTATGTGAAAATTAACCTAATCTTTGTTTTTTTTACATTTTATGGCTGACAAAAGGTTTAAACTGGGAAATTACCAGGCAAACTGATTCTTAATTCCCTAACCTAGTAGATAGGTTTAATCTGCTACACCTAGTCTTGCCTTTAAAGCTCTTGCAAAGAGGAGGCCCTTTCCCAATTGTTTCTGTAATGAGATTTCTATGACTTTTTCATCCTGCTTAGTTTAATTTGGGCTTTAAGAATATTTATTTACATATAAACTGCATATTTAATTAACAATTTGAATAGAGCTTTTAAGAATTTTCATTTGTTAATTTGATATTATTATCCTGATGTATGAAGACATACACTGAGCAAATGGGCAGACACAAAGAGTTAGACACAGAAACACAACTCATTGATATTATTTATAATTTGCATTATTTTATATACTGTTTAGCTTAATTTGGGGTCCCAAAATATATATTACTTATATAACTGCATATTTAACCTCAACAATTTGAGCAAATATGCAGACATGAATAGTTTGACAGAACAACATGACTTTAGTTACTTTAAACTTCTAATTCTTACAAAACAAGTGTGACTGCAATACATTTCAAAGACTCTTGAAACTCTTCTTAATTTGCACTATGACTGTGCAGTTTTATACTATGACTATGCAGTTTTACACAAGAATTTTCTTTCTTAATAGATTGTAACCAAAAAGTTCTCAATGGTTTAGCACTATTTTTTTTTTGTTTCAGAACTTTATATTTTACTTTGAATTTAGCAGAATTTTGGATAAGCAACAAGATTAATTTCATATATATTTACTGTGGCTATTTGAAACCTCAGGGAAACAGACTGGTTTCTCTCATGAATTGCCACTCTTAGGAACACTGACCATCAAGGCAGAAGACTTCTCCCCCTCCACCCCCCTTTTTGATTTTGGAGATAATAAAATTCCAGTGGTCATTTAACCTTATTCCATCAGGCAGCAATTTATTTAGTTTACACTTGAATTCACGAGAGAAAGGGTTACTAATACCAGGAGAGGAGACAGTGATGTCCCAGCTCTTCTCAATTATGAAATAACCATAGGCAAAGGCAAAGGGTGAGGTTAGGCTTGAAGTAACCATAAACAAAGGAAAGGTTAGTTTAGAATTTACACTTAAATAATAGTTTCAGGCTAAATTCACCCAGCTATAAATTCAGTTATTGTCTTTCCACTGTTTTATAATATAAATGCATTTATAAATGATTTTAACTCTTAGTTACAGTTTTTATTAATTTTTAAAAACCTATTAATTTTATAACACCTTTAAATACGTTTCATTCGACTTATAACATATTAAATGAACTTAACCATTACTTTAATTTTTCCTTTAAAGTAAAAGAATAAATCTCTTGCAGTTAGTTTGAAATAAAAAGCTACTTTTCAGGATTTGATTTCTAGAACATAAATGTTCTTTTAAAAGAGGTAAGACTCTTCTTCAAACACTGAGGAAATGATGAGGTTACAGCACAAGAAGCTATTGATAAAATATTTTCTTTGTAAATTGATCTTACTCAATTTTAATCATAAAAATTTTCCTTCCACAAACCTTCTACACTTTCAGTATTCATTCAGGTTTTTTTCCCACACTCTTTCCAATAATCAATCATTTTATCTTAGGACAAAATCATCTTCTGTTTCCTTAACAATAAAAACACACTCCATATATCCCACATACTAAGTTACCAGGCAAACTTCTTACAACATATAATTGCCATTAATACTAAACAAGCTTGTTAAAATAATGAACTTTTCTTCACTTTAAATACTTAGTAGCATGTAATAGCAGAAACAGTTTTTTTGGAAGCAAGTTGGCAGGGAAGACTGGCTGCCGAATAAGTTTGTTATAAAATTGCCTTTTATTATTATTATTATCAATTCAGTTTTGTTAAATAATGACTTTCTGCAATTAGCCATTTAAATACCTTAATTTAAACAATGCTTTGTAAAACTTTTATAATTATTTATACCCTTAAGACAAATTTTACCTTCACAGAATACATTCTCTTACTTAAAGTTACTACAATACCTTCTAAGAACCTGGGCAGAATGCAAAGGTATTTTGGCTTTGACACCCTAGGGAGGGACCTTTACTGCATTTTGCGGTCACCCCTCGGGCTGAAGTGTGGTTTGCTGGCCTGGCAGGGGAACAGCCGCGGCAGGCCAAGCTGCTGCCCCCATAATAGGGTGGCTGGTCAGACTCACCACCACCCCTGAAGGGAGCTCGGCATGGATGCAGAGTGCCCTCGGGTCTCCCCTTCTCGGCAGCCATGCTTCCGCGGCCGCCCCTCCTCCCGGATGGCGCCACACGATGCCTGTGGGGCGGCACCCTTCTTCTTCTTTCTCCCTGCGCAGGCGCAGGGCGGAAAATTCCAGTCTGCCCTTTTCCCCTCCCCCGACAGCAGCAACAGCCAGGCGTGGGCGGAAAAATCCAGTCTGCCCTTTTCCCTCCCCCTGACAGCAGCAACAGCCAGGCGTGGGCGGGAAACTCAAGTCTGCCCTCTACCCCATCTACAGCAGCCACCAATCCCTAAACCCTGACCCTTCCCCCAGCAACAGCGACAGCCAATCCCTAATCACCACCCCTCCCCCGCTCAGTACCTCCCACTGACCTTTCTCTGGCAACCAATCAGAACAGGGCGTGGCTTCGACCAATCAGCCTTCCCCAGCCCCTATAAAACTGTTGCCTCTCCCTCAATAAAGTGGACTTGTGTGTTTACCTTGTCTCCGCGGTAGTTCTTCTGCCGTGCGCCCTCCAGTCCTGAGAGCCCCCGACAAGGGCCTGGCCTCCCTTGTCCCCAGTTCGTCGCCTGCTTCTCCGGGTGACCCCCTTGTCACCGGCTTTGCCGGGCGACCCCGTCAGCAAAACCGAGCAACCCCTGTGAGACCAACCCCTTGTCTGCTGCCGGACCGACCGCTCGTCCCAAGTGGGACCGACCCCTCGTCCTAAGCTGGACCGACCCCTCGTCCACAGCCAGACCCCACCTCTACCGACCAAGCAAGCCGTCGCAGCATTTATTCTGATTCTGCTTTTTACCCCCTTCACCTGCAGTCAGGTGCACAAAAATCAAACAGGAATGCAGCTTATGAATAGAAGGTGTGGACTCACTGGAAAGGGGCAAGCTGCTCCCCCCTTTCCAGCTTTCAGGCCAAAATGGGCAGACAGAACCTACTCAAATTCAGCAACTCTCCAGGGGACCCAGCCACCCTGACTGGGGCAGCCCCAACAAACTTGGGTGCATGGAGCAGACACAGATGGCCTCCAAGCCCCAGCAAAGGGCCAGACCAGAGACAAGACAGCAGAGCATGCACAAACATCTAGACTCTGCAAACATCCAGACTCCTCAGTTTTGCCCCATAATCATTTCACCCCCTTGCCATTGGCAAGGGAGGGCTCCAGCTCAGCTATAATTCTACTTTACATAAGGACACAAGTCCAACACTAGCATTGAGCTGACACAGACAGAAGCACAAAGGTCACTAATCTGACCCACAAGTTTATATATATTTTCACCATGGCTGCCCCCACAGCCATCACAAACCTCAGAACACTTAACATTTGGTATAAAGCGAATTCATTCACAATTTAGCACCATAAGAAAAGATTTCAGCTAGACTTTTTCCACTGTTTAAACTTTACACCCAGACCAAGCTCCACCAGAAAAGCCGATCCATTTTCCTGTAACCAAGTTTTGTGTTTTTTTTTTCCTAGACCACTTTCCAGGACATTAGGACTTGAACCTATAAATAGCCCTTTTTATTAAAATCAAGACTCCACTCCTTTAGTGGATATAAGACTAGTACCAGATTCTAACATGCAGTTAGACAAACCCAAAACACCAGGGCTTTTCCCCGGTTTTTCTCCAGGACATTAGGACTCGAACCTATAAATAGCCCTTCCTATTAAAATCAAGACTCCACTCCTTTAGTGGATATAAGACCAGTACCAGATTCTAACATGCAGTTAGACAAACCCAAAATACCGGGGCTTTTCCCCGGTTTTTCTCCTTTTCCCAAGCCTAGAGAGAACAGCTTCCCCCCAATTTTCTGGGGCTACTAGGGTTCTCTTGGGAGGTGATCAGCCTCCCCTTCCTAGCAATTAAAGCTAGGGCCTTCCAGACTGTGCTCACCTGGGGAGTTGCGGCGGCTTGCTCGGTCGGTAGAGGTGGGGTCTGGCTGCAGATGAGGGGTCGGTCCAGCTCTGGACGAGGGGTCAGTCCCGCTTGGGACGAGGGGTCGGTCCCACTTGGGACGAGGGGTCGGTCCGGCAGCAGACGAGGGATCGGTCTCACAAGGGGTTGCGTGGTTCGGCTGACGGGGTCGCCCAGCGAAGCCGGCGACGAGGGGGTCGCCCGGATAAGCAGGCAACGAACTGGGGACAAGGGAGGCCAGGCCCTTGTCGGGGGCTCTCAGGACTAGAGGGCGCACAACAGAAGAACTACTGCGGAGACGAGGTAAACACACAAGTCCACTTTATTGAGGGAGAGGCAACAGTTTTATAGGGGCTGGGAAGGCTGATTGGTCGAAGCCACGCCCTGTTCTGATTGGTTGCTGGCAAAAGGTCAGTGGGCGGTACTGGACAGGGGAGGGGTGGTGATTAGGGATTGGCTGTTGCTGTTGCTGGGGGAAGGGGCAGGGTTTAGGGATTGGTGGCTGCTGTTGCTGGGGTGGAGGGCAGACTTGAGTTTCCCGCCCACACCCGGCTGTTGCTGCTGTCGGGGGAGGGGAAAAGGGCAGACTGGAATTTTCCGCCCTGCGCCTGCGCAGGGAGAAAGAAGAAGAAGGGTGCCGCCCCACAGGCATCGTGTGGCGCCATCCGGGAGGAGAGGCGGCCGCGGAAGCATGGCTGCTGAGAAGGGGAGACCCGAGGGCACTCTGCGCCCATGCTGAGCTCCCTTCAGGGGTGGCGGTGAGTCCGACCAGCCACCCTATTATGGGGGCAGCAGCTTGGCCTGCCGCGGCTGTTCCCCTGCCAGGCCAGCAAACCACACTTCAGCCCGAGGGGTGACCGCAAAATGCAGTAAAGGTCCCTCCCTAGGGTGTCAAAGCCAAAATACCTTTGCATTCTGCCCAGGTTCTTAGAAGGTATTGTAGTAACTTTAAGTAAGAGAATGTATTCTGTGAAGGTAAAATTTGTCTTAAGGGTATAAATAATTATAAAAGTTTTACAAAGCATTGTTTAAATTAAGGTATTTAAATGGCTAATTGCAGAAAGTCATTATTTAACAAAACTGAATTGATAATAATAATAATAAAAGGCAATTTTATAACAAACTTATTCGGCAGCCAGTCTTCCCTGCCAACTTGCTTCCAAAAAAACTGTTTCTGCTATTACATGCTACTAAGTATTTAAGTGAAGAAAAGTTCATTATTTTAACAAGCTTGTTTAGTATTAATGGCAATTATATGTTGTAAGAAGTTTGCCTGGTAACTTAGTATGTGGGATATATGGAATATGTTTTTATTGTTAAGGAAACAGAAGATAAAATGACTGATTATTGGAAAGAGTAGAGTGTGGGACAAAACCTGAATGAATATTGAAATTGTAGAAGGTTTGTGGAAGGAAAATTTTATGATTTAAAATTGAGTAAGATCAGTATACAAAGACAATCTGTTTTATCAAAATAGCTTCTTGTGCTTTAACCTCATCATTTCCTCAGTGTTTGAAGAAAGGGTCTTATCTCTTTTAAAAGAACATTATGTTCTAGAAATCAAATCCTGAAAAGTAGCTTTTTATTTCAAACTAACTGCAAGAGATTTATTCTTTTACTTTAAAAGGAAAATTAAAGTAATGGTTAAGTTCATTTAGTATAAGTTGAATAAAGTGTTTAAAGGTGTTATAAAATTAACAGGTTTTAAAAAATTAATAAACTGTAACTAAGTTAAAATCATTTATAAATGCATTTATATTATAAAACAGTGGAAAGATAATAACTGAAATTATAGCTGAGTGAGTTTAGCCTGAAACTATTATTTAAGTGTAAATTCTAAACTAACCTTTCCTTTGTTTATGGTTACTTCAAGCCTCACCTCACCCGTTGCCTTTGCCTATGTTTTTTTTTTCATAATAGCTTCTGCCCCTGCAGGCCAGAGAAGAGCTGGGACATCACTGCTCCTGTCCTGGTATTAGTAACCCTTTCTCTCATGAATTCAAGTGTAAACTAAATAAATTGCTGCCTGATGGAATAAGGTTAAATGACCACTGGAGTTTTATTATCTTCAAAATCAAAAAGGGGGGTGAAGGGGGAGAAGTCTCCTGCCCTGATGGTCAGTGTTCCTAACAGTAGTAATTCATGAGAGAAACCAGTCTGTCTCCCTGAGGCTTCAAATAGCCTCAGTAAATATCTATAAGATTAATCTTGTTGCTTATCCAAAATTCTGCTAAATTCAAAGTAAAATATAAAGTTGTGAAACAAATAATAGTGCTAAAGCATTGAGAACATTTTGGTTACAGTCCATTAATTAAGAAAGAAAATTCTTGTGTAAAACTGCACAGTCATAGTGCAAATTTAAAAAAGTTTCAGGAGTCTTTGAAATGTTTTGTAGTCACACTTGTTTTGTAAAAATTAGAAGTTTAAAGTAACTAAAGTTATGTTTCTGTGTCAAACTATTCATATCTGCCTATTTGCTCAAATTGTTGAGGTTAAATATGCAGTTATATAAGTAATATATATTTCTGGACCCCAAATTAAGCTAAACAATATATAAAATAATGCAAATTATAAATAATATCAATGAGTTGTGTTTCTGTGTCTCTTTTTGTCTGCCCATTTGCTCAGTGTATGTCTTCATAAATCAGGATATTAATATCAAATTAACAAATGAAAATTCTTAAAAGAGCTCTATTCAAATTGTTTAAAAAATTAAATATGCAGTTATATATGTAAATAAATATTCTTAAAGCCCAAATTAAACCAAGCAGGATGAAAAAGTCATATAGAAATCTGATTATAGAAACAATTGGGAAAAGGCCTCCTCTTTGCAAGAGCTTTAAAGGCAAGACTAGGTGTGGCAGATTAAATTTATCTACTAGGCTAGGGAATTAAGAATCAGTTTGCCTGGTAATTTCCCAGTTTAAACCTTTTGTCAGCCATAAAATGTAAAAAAAAAACCAAAGATTAGGTTAGTTTTCACATTTAAAAAATTGAATGGTATAACCTGGCGGCCTGCTGCCTCAGTCTCCCACTCCCGGGTTGAACAGCAGTGGAGGAGACCAGTTTAGGCCAGTCCTATGGGCAGTGAAAGAATGCCCAAGAAGGAGCTAAGTCGGTGCCATTTCAGCACTAAATTCTATTCCTTATTTAACAAAGGGGAGTAGGTAAAAACTAAAATGGTTGGAATGTGATAGAGGAAGCAGTTAAATCATAAACTTTTGCGTGGGAAAGTTAGATCTTAGATAAGCTCTAACTTCTGAAGTATTCAATCTATAGAGAAACAGAGAAAGAGCTTGCGTGCTAGGCTTAAGGGTATAAATTGTATCATTTTTCTTTGTTCGGGGCGCCAGCCATATCTGGCTCTGCACCCCTTCTTGCAAGATTGAGAATAAATTCTTTTCTTCTCCACAATCTGGTGAGCCTTATTTTCTTCCAAAAGATTTCTTTCCAACAAAATAAAGGTAATTAGTGGCTCTATTAACAAATTTCAGTAAGTAAAGAAAAGTCCATAAAAATTACGGAGAGATCTTTCCTGGATTATGATTAAACAAATTAAGTAATTGTGTAATGTGTTTTAAAACCTGGTAGTCAGTATGCTTTTAAATTATTCATTTTCATAACTTAAACAAAGAAGTTTTTAGCTTACTGTAAAGAAAAAGAGAACATTCCTTGTATAAACTATATCAGTTTCAATTTTATTTAACTTGAGTGTAATCTCCCATAGTTAATTTATAAACAAAATTAACATATGTACAAAATCTTTACAGTAATGAAAAATATAAGTTCACATTGGTGAAATTAGGCTAAAGGAAAAAGATTGTAGATATGCTCTCTTAAATAAATGGAGTAAATTTCTTTGGTTGGTAATTGTAATTTAATAAGTTTATTTAAACATGAGGTGGCTAGTCAATGTGGTTATAGTCAATTATAAAGAGTTTGTAAAACATCTTCCAAACTGAAAATGCTTAAATAGTTCTAGTTCTAGAAGTCATTGTTAACTAAAAACTTAGATTGGTATTAGTAGCAAAAATAACTTCATGATAATAAAACCTGTCTGAAGGCCACCACAAGGTACATATTTAAGTAAATGGTAATAAAGAGTTGTCTTGATTCTATTAGAAATCTTCTGTTTTCATTTTAACTATGAAAAATAATTTTTTCCCTCTATTACTAAAGTAAAGTACCTACTGTTATCTTCATGGTAAAATTGTGTAAGTAAACAGTCATTTGATATATGATGTATTGCATTAAATTATTTAAAATATATATATATATAAACAAGGAATAAACTTTAATATTATCAAACTCTTGTGCATTCAGACCAGGCCTTGTATACATTGTATTTTGCCTCTCCATGTGAGTTATTGGCTAGGTTGGTCACTGATCCCTCAATTAAAATATTTGTTATATCAGTCTGGTTCTGCTCCTAAAGTTGATGGAAACTACATTGCAGTTTCAAGCTCCTGCAGCAGCCAATGATGACTCAGTACAGCCAAGTGTACAATGGACATCGCCTCCAGACTGGCACTGTTCCATAGTGCCAGAGAGCACTATGCACCAGGCTAGTAGAATACTGGAAAACCGCTCTAGATCAATGATGCTGCGACTTGCTCACTGCGTGAAGAACATGCTAAGTGGAGCCATGATACCAGGATACTGTAAGTAAAACTTAAACACAATTGGCATTATGGCCTGCTCTCATGGAAGATAACATGTAAAGTATTACAAACCTGAAACTTAAAACTAATAATTGCAACTCTGAATCCTTATGCATTAATACATTAGTTAATATTAAGTGCTGTACTTTTATCCTGTACTAAATATATGCCTAATAATTATAACGTTATCTTTTCTATTTTGGATCAAGTGCGAGAGTATATTGGACATGTTAAATTCCTAGTAAATTCATTTTCTAAACAGTTAATAAACATGTCTATAGAATAAGGTGGCAGTCTCAGTCAGGCTCAGTCAACTTACTATATTTTGCTGTACTCTACTGTATAGCAAAGGTGAGGCTTTTGCTTGCTAATGGTGAGTCACCTATTGAACAAATCAAAATTGCTACAAATTGTACAATTAAAACCAAGGTGTAAAAAACCTTTATTCTGTAGTTCCAATCACTCCCAAATTATACAATTAAAACCAAGGTGTAAAAAAACCTTTATTCTGTAGTTCTGATCACTCCCACAGCTTGAAAACTAAGAGAATTTCCAACTTGGTGTTCTAATCCTGAATGAAGCCAGTTGCCCAAGGAGTGCCAGTTCACCAGGAGCATCTGACAGAGTGAATGAGTGCCAATCATTGAACAGCTTGGAATGTGTCTTCAGACAAAGCTAAGTGTCTGTTGCAATTTCTCTTTAAAGATAAATAACTTAAAAAAGAATATATATGCTGTTCCCACCAGCTTTTAAGAAAGAGTACCATCTTTATAGGCACCTAACCTTGTCTACCTCTGTAATCCAATGTCCTCTTTTAAAAACAGGTATTCCAAAATTTTAATTAAGTTTGTTTCTTTCAGAGTGAACATCTTATTAACCATATGAAAACTTCATCCAACTTCATACAGAATGCCAGATCCATCTTCCTCCAGTTAAAATAAAATAAGAAGTTTACACCTTGTTAGGCAATGACTACAGCCCATGGCCAGAGAGAAGCAGTTACAGAAAAGAGATCATCTCCCTTCAGCATCCCTTTTAGATTAAAGGTGTAAACTCTTTAAGGGTAAAACAAAATTAATAGATGGATCTGGAACCTGACTAGAAATCTACGTGAGCACCAGTGGCCGCAGGATGTCTGCAGGGGGCCCCTGTCCCAGGATTCTGCTGTCCAGAATAAACACTTATAAACTAAAAACAGTCTTGGATGCTACACTAAAGATTGATGGATCCATCTCATAGCTCCAACAATAATTATGCCAAAGCTTAGCAAGTTAAACTTTGGCAAAGGGGGGAAATGATGTGGGCTATGGATGGGAGGCCCTTTGTCTCTTCAGAGATAACCTAAACTATCCGTGACTTGGGTGTGGGATGATAAAAGGCTTCAGTCCCATGGCAAGGACTCCAGTCCCAGGAAACAGTTTAACAATGCAAGGTCTATAAACTTTAAGTATTCAGGGGAAATGCAAACAAAATATGCTAAAAGCTTACCTAGAATACCTAAGGTCCATGCTAAAAGCTTACCTAAGATGTGGAAGATATATATGCTAATTCAAGTCTATTGAGAACTGAAATAAAAGGACCATTTGGCCTTTCCTCTCTGTATAAAGGGGACTCAAAAATCTTGTTCCAGGCTCGGGATTGAAACAGAAAGCTCCCAAGTCTGGCCAGCCATCAATAAACCATTTTTCCTTCTCAAAATCATTCCTGAGTCCTGGCCTCTCTATACACAAATAATTGAACCTCTCTCAAATTCTACAAGATTCCAACACCTACTACTAAAAGAAAGGTGGCAAGATTCTGTTGCAACTGGATCCCCGGTTTTGCAGCTATAGCTAAACCCCTTTACAAAGTCCTCATGGGCCTGGAAAAAGAACTCCTCATCTGGAGTATAACCCAACAGAAAGCCTTCAAAGAAATTAAAAAACAGTTCAGCAGGGCTTCTGCCCTAGGACTTCCAGATGTATCTCTGAACTTTAACCTGTTTGTGTGCAAGAAAAATGAGGTGGCCCTAGGAGTCCTCACTCAAACAGTTAACCCTTGGCAGAGACCTACTTCCTATCTATCAAAACAGTTTGATCCTGTAGCCAACAGGAGAAGCCGACAAGCTCACTCTTAGACAAGCCATTCATGTCATGGTACTGCACACTGTCACCACTTTAATGAACTCACACGGTCACCAACTGGCTGTGCAACCCCAGGCTTACTCATTACCAAGGCCTCCTTTGGGAAAACCCAAGGATCACAGTAGAAACTGTGCACACCCTGAATCCTGACACTTTCCTGCCAATCAAAAAAGGAACTCCTGACCACAACTGCATAGAAGAAACAGAAGAAGTGTATGCCAGTCACCCCGACCTCCAGGACAGGCCACTTCCTTGCCCAGATCAAAGCCTCTTCACAGACAGCAGCAGTTTTATCAGAGATGAAGAGAGGCTTGCTGGATATGCAGTCACCACAGCTGAACAAGTAGTAGAAGCAGCTCCCCTACCTAAAGGGTGGTCTGCACAGCGAGCAAAACTCTAGGCACTAATTCGGGCCCTACAACTGGCTGCCGGGCAAACAGTAAATACTTACACTGACTTGCTTCGCTACTGTACATATCCATGGAGCAATTTGTAAGGAGAGGGGATTCTTATCTTCAGGGGGAAAAGAAATAAAAAATGAAGAAGAAATCCTTCAACTACTGGAAGTAGTCTGGAAGCCAAGCCAGGTCACTGTCATCCTCTGTCAGGGACATAGGGAAGGAATGGATGCAGTTACTAAAGAAAATACACTAGCTGATGAAGCAGCTCTACAGGCAGCCAAGAAAGCCCTCAAACTGCAAGCCCCACCACCAGTGCCCCACCTGTCCTTTTTAGGGCAACACATTAAAAATCTGAACTATACCTGGGAACAAGAGTGGGCAAAGTGAGAGGAGGGCACCAGACCCCAGAGGGAAACTGGCTACTCCCAGATGGCTGAGTCTTCATTCTAAAGGGGGGCCACTTATAACCTTGTTTAACAATACCACCAGCTCACCCACCTGGGAAGACCGCTTTAAGAGCCCTGCTCAGGATATATTACTATACTGCCCAGATGATCTCACTCCACACCACCATTAACAGCCCATGCCAATCTGCACTAAAAACAACCCCTCCCAAGGTCCCGAGGCCCTAGCCAGCATCCAAAACACAGGAACTGCCCTTTTAAAGACTTAACAATGGACTTCACAGAAATAAAACCAAGTCGTGGGTATAGATACTTACCAGTAATAATGTGCACCTTCTCGGGCTGGGTCGAAGCCCTCCCCACCCTCACTGAAAAAGCAAGAAATAGTTCCCCAGCATGGGGTACCCTTATCCATAAGCAGCGACAATGCCCTGGCTTTCATAGCAGCCGTCATCCAAGAGCTAGTGAAAATGTTAGGAATTAAGTGGGAGCTCCACACAACATATAGACCCAAGAGCTCAGGGAAAGTGGAACACAAGACTCAAACCCTCAAAACCCCTCTAGCCAAGTCCTGTCTGGAAACTGGCCTCCCATGGGTAGATCCACTCCCATTTGTCCTCCTTAAAGTCAGATGCACCCCTGGGAGCTCAGGCTATTCACCTTTTGAAATTCTTTTTGGATGACCACCCCCAGTTATTCAAACCTTCAAGGGAAATCTCAGGCTCCTAGGAGAGACTAGCCAGGACTCTACCCTCCAGCAGATGGGAAAAACCCTGGCCCAAATACACAAAACTGTCCTGTCTTGGTATCCCTTCCCATTAGGCCACCCAGTACACTCACACTTACCCGGAGACTTAGTTTGGGTAAAAGACTGAAAAAAAAAGAGCTCCTCCAGCCCACCTGGATGGGCCCACATACTGTTATACTTTTAACCCCCACTTCTCTCAAAGCTTCAGATATTGCCCCTTGGATTCATCATACTAAAGTTAGAAAAGCACACTCTAATGAAAAATAAGATGACTGGACAACTCACCCTGTACCCAACTGTACCTTAAAATCCAAATTGCCCGGAGGCACCAAGAATTGCCATCACCTGACTAAATAAACTCCTGTTCCCTAAAATTCCTGCTCCTCTTTGAACTGCTTAGCTTACTGTTTAAGACTGAATTAGGGGAAGCGGACTTGGCCCAGTGATTAGGGCATCCGTCTACCACATGGGAGGTCTGTGGTTCAAACCCCAGGCCTCCTTGGCCCGTGTGGAGCTGGCCCATGCACAGTACTGATGCGTGCAGGAGTGCCCTGCCATGCAGGGGTGTCCCCACATGGGGGAGCCCCACGCGCAAGGAGTGCGCCCCATAAGGAGAGCCACCTAGCGTGAAAAAAAAGTGCAGCCTGCCCAGGAATGGCACCACACACACAGAGCTGATGCAACGAGATGACGCAACCAAAAGAAACACAGATTCCTGTGCCACTGACAACAACAGAAGCGAACAAAGAAGAACACACAGCATGTAGACACAGAGAACAGACAACTGGGATGGGGGGTGGGGGAGAGAAATAAAATAAATAAATAACAAAAAACTGAACTAGTAGCTACAGGTCCTAATTTTAATAACATACTTATGTTTTGTAAAATGCTTTACTACCTTTAATTGTTTTTCCACTTAGCTCAAGTAACACCCTATACAAATTTTAAGGATATTAAAGGAAGAAAATGTTGAGAATTAAAAAACATAATCTTACAAAAAATCTAACGAGCCACTCCTGCTCCCACTTCTGTAATCAGCCTGTGAGAACATAGCCTTGCAGGAGAATATCAAACAAACAACTCCTGCCCCCCCTTCTGTAATCAGCCCTCAACCTTGCACCTACATTCTGCCTCTGTAATCCCACTTGCAAAATTTCACCTAGCAATGCATTAGCCAATGAGCAAAAGTCATGCTAATCCCACGTAAAATTCTATATAAACCTATGAAAACTGAAAAATGGGGCTCAAAATTTGGAGATTAACTCTCCTCTGGGCCTGCATGTAATAAATCTGTTCCTCTGCCTCTCCAAGGGCCATCTTGAGTTTTTCTGCTGCTCAGAACTCCTGGCTTTGCTGCAACAGTATAAGTATATAGTAATACAGCATGCATTTACATGGATTTTGAAGTAATCACAGTGTTTTCACTGTTGAGATCTGTACTTTAACATTAATTGTCAGAAAATATAATTATATAGCAGTAAATAAAGAATATATTTTACAGAGTTTTCAAATGTAATCAACATATTTTTCACATTTCACTAAGTGAGATCTGAGTTTTACATTGATTTTAATTTACTATAAGTACAGAGCAGTGAATAAAGCATGAATTTTAAATAGTTTTCAAAACAAATCACAATAATGTTTTCACTGTTGAATAAAAGTACTGTTTTAAAATTGATTTTCAGTCAATATATGTACGAAGTGGAAAATAAAGCATGCATATTACATAGAAACTAATTAGAGTTGTCACAGTGTGTTCTCTGTTTTCACATTGATTTTAAGTCAATATAAATACATAGCAGTGAATAAAGAATATATTTTACGTAGTTTCCAAATTTAATGTAAGATTTTCACATTTCAATAAGTAGGTCCTATGTCTTAAGATTTAAGTCAATATAAATACATAGAACTGAATAAATCCTGTATTTTACATAGTTTAAATAGTAATCAACATAGTGTTTTACAGTTCACTAAGGAGTTTCTGTGCTTTAATACTGATTGTGTGTCAATATAAGTAAATATCACTGAATATAGCATGCATTTTACTTAGATTTCAAAACTAATCAAGATGATGTTTTTACAGTTCACTAAATGTGTTCAATGATTTAACATTTGTTGTCAGTCAATATAGTACATAGCACTGAATAAAGTATGTATTTTTCATAGTATTTTAAAAAATCAACATAGTGTTTTCATAGTCCACTGAATTCTGTATTTTAACATTGATTGTCAGCCAACATAAGGACAAAGCAGTGATTAAAGCATGTATTTTGCTTAGATTTCACAACTAATCAACATTATGTTTTGATATTTTGCTTATTTTTCACAACTAATCAAAATTATGTTTTGCCATATCACTGAGTTCTGTGTTTTTACATTGAAACTACATGTAAGTACTAGCACTGAATAAAGCATGTAATTTACATAGTTTTCAAAAGTAATGAATACAGTGTTTTCACAGATCCCTAAGTGTTTTCAGTGTTTTAACATTGATTTTAAATCAGCATTTGTACAGAGCACTGAATAAGGTATGTATTTTCCATAGTTTTCAAAGATAATCAACAGTGTTTCACATTACACTGAAGAAGTTCTGTGTTTTAACATTGATTTTAAGCCAATATAAGTACATAACAGTGATTAAAGAATGTGCCTTACTGTTGTGGGCTATTAAGGCAGCATGCATAGAATCTACCTTTCAGCAATGCCGGTAACATGGCTGCCCGAGCTGATACAACAATAGCTTAGGTCACCCTCCCCCCTTCTTTACAGAACCAGTTCCCGCCAAAAGTTCTTACCTCAAATCTGCCTCCTGCCCTAGCAACAGCAGTGGCCAATCCCAGACCGCCACCTATCCTTACCCACCCCCCCTCCTCCCTAGAGTATATATGCTCAGTCCCCTCAATAAAGTTTTGCAGCTTGATCAGAATACTGTCTTGCTGTGGTTCCTTGTGTCTCTCTTGTCCCATACCATCTTTCCCTTCTAGGATCCAGAGCTCCCGTTGATCGTCCCGCTGGCCGGGACACCTTACATACCTTGCAATACTAATCAACATAGTACGTTCACAGTAAATCTGTGATTTAAAATTGTCTGTAACTTAAAATAAGTTAATAACACTGAATAAAGCTTGTATTTTAATTTGATTTCAAAACTAATCAAGATTTTGTTTTCAGGTTTCTCTGAATCCTGTGTTTTAACATTGATCGTAACTCTATATAAGTGCATACCACTGAATAAAGCATGTATAAATCAGTTTTCAGAACTAATCATGATAGTGTTTTCACAGTTCACTGTGAGACCTGTGATTTATCTTTGATTGCAAGTCAATATAAGTACATAGTAGTAATTAAATCCTTCATTTTAATTAGTTTTAAAGGTAATAACATAGAATCTTCTCAGTTCACTAAGTGAGTTCTATGCTTTAACATTGCTTATAATTCCATATGAGTACATTACAGGTAATAAAACCTGTATATTAAATAGTTTTCAAAAATCATCAATACAGTGATTTCACAGTTCCCTGACGACTGTGTATTAAGATTGATTGTTAGCAATTATAAGTACATAGCACCCAATAAAACATGTATTTTACATAGTTTTCCAAACAAATAATGAGATTTTCAGTTCACTAAATGAGTTCTCTGTTTTAACATTTATTGTAAGTAAATATAACAGCAGTGAATTAAGTATGTATTTTACATAGTTTTCAAAATTAATGAAGATTTTGTTTCCCTTTTCACTAAGTGAATTCTTTATTTAAACTTTGACTTTTTTCAATATACGTAAATATCATTTAAATATGTATTTTATATAGATTTAAAAACTAATGACTATAATTTATATAGATTAAAAAACTAATGACTAAAGTTCACTGAGTTTTGTGTTGTAATATTGTCAGTTAAAATGATTACAAAAATCTCAGAAATGCATGTATTTTACATAGTTTTCAAAAGTAATCAACACTTTTTTTCACAGTTCATTGAGTTCTGTTTTATGATTGATTGTTAGTAATTATAAGAACATGGCACTCAATAAAGCTTGTATTTTACATAGTTTCCCAAACAAAGAATGTGATTGTTTTCAGTTCACTCAATGAGTTCTCTATTTTAACATTTATTGTACATAGATAAAAGGAAATAGCAGTGAATTGAGTATGTATTTTATATAGTTTTCAAATGTAATGAAGATTGTTTCCCACTTCACTAAGTGAATTCTGTATTTAAACATCAATTTTATTCAATATATGTAAATATCAATCAATAAAGTGTGTTTTTGATATAGATTAAAAAACTGACTATACTGTTTGTACAGTTTCCTAAGTGAGTTTTGTGATGTAACATTGATTGTAAATTAAAATGATTATTAAAAATTCAGAAATACATGTATATACATGTATACATAGTTTTCAAAAGTAATCAACAAGATTTTCACAGTTCATTGAGTTTTGTGTTTTAATATTGACTATAGTCAGTATAAATATATATCATTCAATAAATGATGTATTTTAAAGTTTTCCAAACAAATCAAGAGGCAGCGGGGCAAGATGGTGTCTGTGTGAGAACACCTCACAGTCGCTCCTGTGAAAAACCATTAGCTAGAATAACAAAGAAAAAAAGAGAGAAGATGTAAATATGCAAAATAAGAAATAAGAAAGGAGATATCACCACTGATCCCACAGAAATAAAGACTATATAAGAGAATACTTTGAATAACTATATTCCAACAAAAGTGACAATTTAGAGGAAATGGACAAATTCCTAGAAACACATAAGCAGCCTACACTGACAAAAGAAGAAATTGATGATCTCAACAAACCAATCACAAGTAAAGAGATAGAATAAGTCATTAAAAAGTTCCCATCTAAGAAGAGCCCTGGGCCAGATAGCTTCACAGGTGAATTCTGCCAAACATTCCAGAAAGAACTAACCCCAAACTTGCATAAACTCTTCCAAAAAATCAAAACAGAAGGAATATTGCCTAACTCATTCTATGATGCCACCAACATTACTCTACTGCCAAAGCCAAAAAAAAAACCACAAGAAAGGAAAATTACAGACCAATCTCTCTAATGAACATAGATATGAAAATCCTCAACAAAATACTTGCTAATCGTATTCTACAACACATTAAACAAATTATACACCATGACCAAGTGGAATTCATTCCTGGTATGCAAGGATGGTTCAAAATAAGAAAATCAATTAATGTAATACAGCACATAAACAGATTAAAGGGAAAAAAATCACATGATCATATCTATAGATGCAGAAAAAGCATTTGACAAAATACAGCTCCCTTTCTTGATAAAAGCAATGCAAAAGATTGGAATAGAAGGAAACTTCCTGAACATGATAAAGAGTATATGTGAAAAACCCACAGCTAACATCATTTATAATGGTGAAATCCTAAAATCTTTCCCTCTAAGATCAGGAACAAGACAAGGATGGCCACTATCTCCCCTTCTATTTAACATTGTGGTAGAAGTACTTGCTGAGGCACTGAGGCAAGAACTAGACATAAAGGCATTCAAATTGGAAAGGAACTTCTAAGGTCCACAGGATGGAGGAATGAAGTATGGATTAGAGTGGACTTACTGATAGTCTATTCATGAACTATTGTGATTAGTAATTGAAGAAAATATGGCATTGGTGTGGAGAAAGTGGCCATGGTGTCTGCTGGGGGTAGGGAGTGGGAGGAAGAGATGAGATGTGGGGTCATTTTTGGGATGTGGAGTTGTCCTGGGTGATGCTGCAAGGACAGTTACCAGACATTGTATGTCCTCCCGTGGCCCACTGGGTGGAATGTGGGAAGAGTGTGGGCTATGATGTGGACCATTGACCATGAAGTGCAGCAATACTCAGAGATGTATTCACCAAATGCAATGAATGTCTCGTGATGATGGAGGAGATAGTTGTTTTGGGGGGAGGAGTGGGGTGAGAAGGGTGGGGGGTATATGGGGACCTCATATTTTTTAATGTAATATTTTCTTAAAAAAAGAAAAATAAATAAATAAATAAGTACATTGGAAAGGAACAAGTCAAAATTTCACTATTTGCAGATGATATGATCCTATACATAGAAAACCCTGAGAAGTCTACAACAAAGCTTCTAGAATTTATAAATGAGTTCAGGAAAGTCACAGGTCACAAGATCAATGCTCAAAAATCAGTAGCATTTCTGTACACCAATAATGAGCAATCTGAGGGGGAAATCAGGAATCAAAAAGCATTTACAATAATAAATTAAAAAATCAAATAGCTAGGAATAAATTTAACTAAAGATGTAAAAGACTTATACACAGAAAACTGCACAACACTGTTCAAGGAAATCAAAAAAGAATATTCCCTGCTCATGGAAAGGAAGACTAAATATTATTAAGATTTCCATCCTACCAAAACTGATCTACACATTCAATGCAATCCCAATAAAAATCAACACAGCATTCCTTAGTGAACTAGAAAAAGTAACTATGAATTTATTTGAAAAGGAAAGAGGCCCCAAATAGCCAAATACATATTGAAAAAGAAAAGTGAAATTGAAGGAATCACACTACCTGACTTCAAAACTTACTACAGAGCTACAGTAGTGAGAATGGCATGGTATTTGCACAAGGATAGACACACTGACCAATGGAACTGAATTGAGAGTTCTGATATAGATCCACACATATACAGTCATTTGATATTCCACAAGGCCACCAAGTCCATTCAACTGGGAGAGAATGGCCTCTTCAACAAATGGTGCCTGGAGAACTGGATATCCATATGTAAAAGAATGAAAGAGGATTCCCAACTCACACCTTATACAAAAATCAAGTCAAGATGGATCAAAGACCTAAATATAGGAGCCAAGACAATAAAGACCTTGGAAAGCAATATAGGGAAGCATCTACAGGACCTTGTAATAGGAAATTGCTTCATGAACTTCACACCAAAAGCACGAGCAGCAAAAGAACAAATAGATAAATGGGATTTCCTCAAAATTAAAGCCTTCTGCACCTCAAAGGAGTTTGTTAAGAAATTGAAAGAGAGCCTACACAATGGGAGAAAATATTTGGTAACCATATCTGATAGGAGACATATCTTGCATATATAAGGAACTCCTATATCTTGAAAATAAAAAGACAAACAGCCCATTTAAAAATGGGAAAAACATCTGAGCAGACACTTCTCCAAAGAAGATATACAAATGGCTAAAAAGCACATGAAAAAATCCTCAAAATCACTAGCTAATAGGGAAATGCAAATCAAAACAACAATGAGATACCATCTTATTCCCATAAGACTGGCAGCTATCAAAAAATCAGAAGATTACAATTGCTGGAGAGGATGTGGCGGAATGGGAACCCTCATCCACTGCTGGTGGGAATGCAAAAGGATCCAGCCATTCTGGAGGACAGATTGGTGGTTTCTCAAAAAACTAGCTATATATTTGCCATATGACCTAGAAATTCCACTGCTGGGTATATACCCAGTAAAACTGAAAACAAGTACACAAACTGATATATGCACTCCAATGTTCATAGCAGCACTATTCACTTGGAATCAACCCAAATGCCCATCAACAGATGAATGGATAAATAAAATATGGTATATATATATAATGGAATACTACTCAGCAATATAGGGAAGCATGTACAACAAATACAGTACAAACACATCGGATAACATGGATGAATCTTGAGAACCTTATGTTGAGTGAAGCAAGCCAAGCATTGAAGGACAAATACTATATCACCTCTCTGATATGAAATATGGGAAACCAAGCTATCTCAGAGAGCTAGAGACTGGATGATAAACTTAAAAGAAGTTGGGTGGTAGAGGAAGGTTGCAAGCTCACACCTACATGGGCAAAATCTATGATAAGCAGGAGGTAAGTATTTGTACAGGGAGGGGATAAAATGGGGACATAGGGACACCTTTGGGTGGGGCTTTGTGGGCTTGAGGGGGCCTAGGGATGGTAAGATGGGTCAGATGCCCCAAGAAATTGGAGGGAGAGTGGAGGGAACATTTGAACATAGGAGATTGTCAGGTATGTGGTTGAAATTATAATGTAGTGAAAACTCTTTAGAAAATATAATACTGAAGGTTATCTGTTTTAGATGCTTAAGGGCAGGGTCATCTGACACAGGGCAAGCTTCTAGGAAATATATGAGTGCTCATTTTGTCACAGTTATATCATTGGATGGAGACCCATACAATGGGAGTGAATGTATACCCACATCCTGGGGAGGACTGATGTTCTCATACAGAGGGAATTGTATCTTGGGAGAATTATTGGCTCCCAATGTGTTAGGGTAGTTGATTATGTCAAGCCCTCAACATTGTTGCAAGTATCTCTGAATATAATCCTTCAAGTAATGAAGATTGATTGTCATGGTGGTCCCTTGGGGGAGGGGAAAAGAGGTGTTGAATAGATGGAATCAGTGTAACTATGAGGCAATGGAAGTGTTCCACAAGATGATGCAATGATGGATAGTAGACATGTTAAATTACACCAAAAATGTATAAAAGTCTACAGGCTAAAATGTAAACCATAATGTAAAACATAAGATAACTAAAAATTTAGAAAATTGTGTAGTCTAAAATATAAACCATAACGTAAACCCAAATGGAACCATGTTTGAAAGCTATTGTTTCAGTATCTGTACATCAGCTGTAGCAAATATAATATGAACATGTAAAAAGATCATTGATGGGAAAGGGACAAAGGGTTTGATGTTGGATATGTGGGAGTACCATATATCGTATATGTGAATTACTATGATCTAAAACTTATGGGAAGACAAACTTAATAATTAGGAGAAAAAAAAAGAAAGATGTAGACACTGAGGAAGAAATGGAAGAAATTGCCTTGTCACTGTACATACAGGGCTACACCTATAGCAGTGATGAAAGGCAAAATGTCAAAAACAAAGCTTTTTCATTTTTTCATTGTTTGATACCCCACTTTATTTTCCTTTATTTAATTTTTCTAAATTACTATGTATTCTATATCTAACCTTTAAACCCATCACTATATTCCATTTTACTATTAATGCAACCTGGCAATATATTGGCCTTCCTTTTTGAAGAAGTTTGGGACTACAGAGAGGTTTAACTATGGTGGGGGAGGAGCACTTGCATGGGGTGGTATTGGTGGGGGGCACATGGTTGGAAGGGAGTTCTCTAGGGCATGTATACAGGGTTCATAGAAAGGTTTGGTTATTTTCATAGTGGTTTCAGTTGGAAATGACAGGTGAGAAAGTGCTGAGTTCCTGACCAGGGGAGCTCTATCACATTCCACAATGGAACAGCAACAATCCCCCAAGTGCAATGGCAAAGACCAACAAAGATGGATGGCCCAATGATGAGCCCTTGATTCTGGTGACTCTGATTATGAGCCTATGTGCCTGAAATACAAACTAGGCCTAGAGCTGCGGGGTGCCTAAGAGTTACCTCCTGAGAGCCTCCATGTTGCTCAAATGTGGTCACTCCCTAAGCCAAACTCAGCATGAAGATGCATTGCTTTCCCCCTAGCATGGGACATGACTCCTGGGGATGAGCCTCCCTGGCCCTGAGGGATTACTACCAAGTGCCAGCTGATCATGTAACCAGAAAAAGACCTCGAATAAAGGGGTCAACTCAGACCGGAAGAATATCTCAGCATACATGTAATATCAGGTGTTAAAAACTGCTTTTTGACTTTAGATAAAAGGGGGAAATGGAAAGGACAAGTGAGTTTATATGGCTATAAGTCTCCAAAAAAGAGTCAGGAGGTCATCAGAGGGGTAACACGCACGCTTCAGGAGGGTACCAGCAACAACCAAGGTAGATGGAAACCCAGGTGTTGGTTCTCCTGAGGTCTGCAGAGACCCACAGGTTCTATGGTCATGGCAGATGGCTCTAGAGTTCAGGGGCATGTCAGTTGGCCCTACTTTGGAGTTTGTGTTCCTGTGTGTGATGGAGTTGGACTCAGATGTGACCTTTCTGCACATGCCTCTTCTGTTGCTTTTACCGGACCTGTGGTTGGCATTTGGGTTGGTGTATACTCAGGAGACCTGAATCTCCAGGCTGTCATGTAATGGCCAAACCCTGGGCCTCAGTAGACTTGCAACTCTTACCCTCTGATTTGTTGGACTTACCCTGGCCAGCTGACAGTGAGGTGAAGAGGATTAATCACCACACCAGGGAGCCAAGAGTACCTACAGCTGCAAGCAGGAGAATTGCATCCAGCATCCTTGTGGAATCTAAGCCCCCTCTTGATGTAGAGGGTACTGGACATAACCATCCCAGGGTCCACAGGCTGGAGGAATAGAGTATGGATTAGAGTGGACTTACTGGTGTTCTGCTGGGGAACTATTGTAGTAGTGATGTGGAGAAGGTGGCCATGGTGGTTGCTGATGGTAGAAAGATGGGGGAAGAGATATGGTATGGGGACATTTTCGGGATTTGGAGTTGTCCTGGGTGGTGCTGCAGGGATGGATACTGGATGTTGTGTGTCCTGCCATGGCCCACGGGGTGGACTAGGGGAGAGTGTGGACTACAATGTGGGCCACTGTCCATGTGGTGCAGTGGTGCTCCAGAATGTATTCACCAGGAGCAGTGGGTGTGCCGTGATGATGGAAGAGGTTGTTGATGTGGGAGGGGTTTATTGGGGGGTATATGGGGACCTCATACTTTTTTAATGTAACATTAAAAGAAAATAAAGAAGAAAAAAAGGTTGTGTTTTCATAGTTTACTGAGTTATGTATTTTAACATTGAATGTAAGCCAATATAAGTATAAAAAGTGACTAAAGAATATATTTTATATATTTTTAAAAATAAGTGTTTTTTAAATTTTTATTTTATTTATTCATTTTTTAAAAAGATACTACATTAAAAAAACATGAGGCCCCCATTCACCCCCACTTCCCCCACCCCACCACTCCCCCCACAGTAACACTCTCCCCCATCATCATGACACATCCATTGCATCTGGTCAGTACATCTCTGGGCATCACTGCACCCCATGGCCTATGGTCCACACCATAGCCCACACTCTCCCACGTTGATCCAGTGGGCCATGGGAGGACATAGAATGTCCGGAAATTGTCCCTGCAGCACCACTCAGGACAACTCCAATTCCCAAAAATGCCTCCACATCTCATCTCTTCCTCCCATTCCCCGCACCCAGCAGTCACCATGGCCACTTTTTCCACACCAATGCCACATTTTCTCGATAACTAACCACAGTAGTTCATGAATAGAATATCATTAAGTCCACTCTAATCCTTACTGTATTCCTCCTTCCGGTGGACCTTGGCTTGGTTGTGTCCATTCCACATCTATGTCAAGAGGGGGCTTAGATTCCACATGGATACTGGATGCAATTCTCCTGCTTTCAGTTGTAAGCACTCTAGGCTCCATTGTGTGGTGGTTGACATTCTTCAACTCCATGTTAGCTTCCCACAAAATCAATGTCCAGACACCTCCTGCCCTGCAAAATCCTGAAACAGCCTGGTCCTGAAGAATTTCTAACACTTAAAAAACAGTTTTTGAGACCAGCAGAGGCAGCAGCTGGAGCAGCCGCAGCCTGCGACCTCTCCTGCCCCTCACGAATCTCTTTTTTATTTTATTTTATTTTATTTTATTTATTCATTTTTTTAAAAAATTACATTAAAAAATATGAGGTCCCCATTCACCCCCACCGCCCCCACCCCACCACTCTCCTCACAGTAACACTCTCCCCCATCATCATGACACATCCATTGCATCTGGTGAGTACATCTCTGGGCATCGCTACATCCTATGACCAGTGGTCCACACCATAGCCCACACTCTCCCACGTTCCATCCAGTGACCATGGGAGGACATACAATGTCCGGCAATTGTCCCTGCAGCACCACCCAGGACAACTCCAACTCCCGAAAATGCCTCCACATCTCATCTCTTCCTCCCATTCCCCGCACCCAGCAGTCACCATGGCCACTTTTTCCACACCAATGCCACATTTTCTCGATTACTAACCACAATAGTTCATGAATAGAATATCATTAAGTCCACTGTAATCCATACTGTATTCCTCCTTCCTGTGGACCTTGGCTTGGTTGTGTTCATTCCACATCTAAGTCAAGAGGGGGCTTAGATTCCACATGGGTACTGGATGCAATCCTCCTGCTTTTAGTTGTAGGCACTCTAGGCTCCATGGTGTGGTGGTTGACATTCTTCAACTCCATGTTAGCTGAGTGGGGTAAGTCCAATAAACCAGAGTGTAGGAGCTGAAGTCTGTTGAGGCTCAGGGCCTGGCTATCATATTGTCAGTCCAGAGATACAGATCCCCTAGACATATTTTAAACCCCAGCACCAACTACAATTCTGGTAAAGTAGCAGGAAAGGCTTCTGAAAAGAGACCACATCTCAGTCGAGATCCATCACGCAGAAACACCAACTCCAAAGAAGGGCCAGCTGACATGGCAGTGAACTCCATATGCCATGACCATAAAACCTATGGGTCTCTTTAGCCCTCAAAAGAACCAATACCTGGGGTTGTATCTACTTTATCTATCTCTGAGACTCTGCTCAGGTGTGCATAAGGGCAATCCTTCTGACAACCTCCAGACTCTTTTTCAGAGACTCATAGCCATATAAACTCATTTGTCCTTTCCATTTCCCCCTTAATTTAGGTCAAACAGCATTTTTGACTCCTGTTATTATATGTAGACAGGGATATTCTGCTGGTCCATGTTGAACCTTTAATTCAAGGTCATTTTCTAGTTACGTCATCAGCTGGTACTTGGTAGTGAACCCTTGGTGCCAGGGAGGCTCATCCCCGGGTATCATGTCCCATGCTGGGGGGAAGGCAGTGCATTTACATACTGAGTTTGGCTTCGAGACTGGCCACATTTGAGTAACACAGAGGCTGTCAGGAGGGAACTCCTAGGTACAGTGCTGCTCTAGGCCTTGTTCTTGTTTCCAGTGTATAGGCTCACAAGCATAGTCATTAGTATCAGGGGCTCACTGTTGGACCCCCTTTCCTTTCTGGTCCTTGCTGTTGCACCCAGGGGACTACCGCTGCTCCCCTAGGGACCATGACAGAGCCCCCCCCCCTCCAGCCAGGAACCCAGTACCCCCTCAGCTGTTGTTTTTAATTGTTTCCACTATGAGTATATCCAAACATTTCCATGCACCCTGGACACATGCCCTGTATAACTCCCTATCAACCATATGTCCCCTGTCAATAACATCCCATACCAGTATTCCTCCCCTGCCATTGTTGAACCACTCTGTGATCCAAAACTTCCTGAAAAGTTAAGCCCAATATAATGCCAGGTTCCCTTAATAGTAAAATGGAATATAGCGATGAGTTTGAAGGTTAGATATAAAATACATATTGATTTGGAAAAATTCTACATCCTATCTTTTTCTTTTCTTTTTTCCTAATTATTGAGCTTCTCTTCACAAGAGCCTTAGATCACAGTAATTCATATATACAATATACAGTACTCCCACATATCCAATATAAAACCTTTTCCCTTCCACAGCTATAATCTTTTAACTTATTCATAACATGTTTACTGAAACTGATGTACCGATATTGAGACAATAGCTTTCATACAAGATAACATTTGTGTTTACATGGTGGTTTATACTTTAGGCTATACAGTTTTCTAAATTTTTAGTTATCCTATGTTTTACATTAGGGTTTACATTATTAGTCTGTCATCCCCCATATATTTTTCATGTAATATTACATGTTTTATATCCATCCTTGTGTACCCTTATGAAACACTTCTATTGCCCTCACAGTTACATTGGTTCCATCTATTCAATATATATTTCCCCCATTCCTGGGGGCCCACAGTGACAGTCAATCTTCATTTCTTGAGTAGCCATGTTCAGAGATACTTGCAACAGTGTTGAGGGCTTGACTTTCTCAACTGCCCTAATGCCCTGGGAGCCACCATTTCTCTTGAGAGGTACAGTTCCCTCTATTTGATGGCATTAGTCCTCCCCAGGATGTGGGTCTACCTTCACTCTCATTATATGGGTCTCTACCCAATGGTATAACCCACTCTGGCAAAATGAGCATTCAGATATTCCCTAAGAGTCTGTCCTACATCAGATTATCCCCTTTAAGTATCTTAAAAAGGTAACTCTCCTAATTATATTTTGAAAAGGTTTTCTCAGCATTATATTCTCAACCAACACCTGAGAATCTTGTATGTTCATATGTTGCCCCACCCTCCCCCCAATTTCTTGGGCAATATTACCCATCCGCCCATCCCTAGCCCCCTCAAACCCGCAAAGCCCCACCCAAAGGTAACCCTATGCCCCCATTTTATTCCTTCCTTGTACATATACTTACCTCCAGCTTATCATAGATTTCACCCATGTAGATGTCAGCTTACATCCTTCCTCTACCCTCCGATTTCCTGTAAGCCTATCTTCCAGTCTCTAGATCTCTGAGGCAGCTTGCTTATTTCATATCATTGACGTCATGTAGTATTTGTCCTTCAATGCCTGGGTTGCTTCACTCAACATAAGGTTCTCAAGATTCATCCATGTTATCACGTGTGTTTGTAGTGTATGTGTTCTTAAAGCTGAGTAGGATTCCATCATATGTATATACCACATTTTATTGATCCACTCATCTGTTGATGGGCATTTGGGTTGATTCCAACTTTTGGCAATAGTGAACAATGCTGCTATGAACATTGGTGTGCATATGTTGGTTTGTGTCCTTGTTTTCAGTTCTGCTGGGTATATACCAAGCAGTGGAATTGCTGAGTCATATGACAAATCTATGGTTAGTTTTTTGAGAAACTGCCACACTGTCCTCAAGAATGGTTGGATCCTTCTGCATTCCCACCAGCAGTGGATAAGTGTTCCCATTTCTTCACATCCTCTCCAACATTTGTATTTTTCTGTTTTTTTCATAGCTGCCAATCTTATGGGAGTAAGATGGTATCTCATTGTAGTTTTGATTTGCATTTCCCTGATAGCTAAAGATTTGGAGTGTTTTTTCATGTGCTTTTTAGCCATTTGTATTTCTTCTTTGGAGAAGTGTCTGTTTAAATCTTTTTCCCACTTTTTAAATGGGTTGTTTATCTTTTTATTTTCAAGATATAGGAGTTCTTTATATATGCAAGTTATAAGTCTCTTATCAGATATATGGTTGTCAAATATTTTCTCCCATTGTGTAGGCTCCCTTTTCACTTTCTTGACAAATTCCTTTGAGGTGCAGAAGGCTTTAATTTTGAGGAAGTCCCATTTATCTATTTGTTCTTTTGCTGCTCGTGCTTTTGGTGTGATGTTCATGAAGCCATTTCCTATTACAAGGTCCTGTACATGCTTCCCTACACTGCTTTCCAAGGTCTTTATGGTCTTGGCTCTTATATTTAGGTCTTTGATCCATCTTGAGTTGATCTTTGTATAAGGTGTGAGATGATAATCCTCTTTCATTCTTCTACATATGGATATCCAGTTCTCCAGGCACCATTTGTTGAATAGGCCATTCTCTCCCAGTTGAGAGGGTTTGGTGGCTTTATTGAATATTATATGGCTGTATATATGAGGTTCTATATCAGAACTTTCAATTCAATTCCATTGGTCTGTGTGTCTCTCCTTATGCCAATACCATGCTGTTTTCACTACTGTAGCTTTGTAGTATGTTTTGAAGTCAGGTAGTGTGATTCCTCCAATTTCGTTTTTCTTTTTCAAAATGTCCTTGGCTATTCAGGGCCTCTTTCTTTTCCAAATAAATTTCATAGTTAGTTTTTCTAGTTCCTTAAAGAAGGCTGTGTTGATTTTTATTGGGACTGCATTGAATGTGTAGATCAGCTTTGGTAGGATAGACATCTTAATCATATTTAGTCTTCCTATCCATGAACAGGGAATATTCTTCCATTTATTTAGATCTTCTTTGATTTCCTTGAACAGTCTTGATTAGTTCTCGGAATATAAGTTTTTTACATCTTTAGTTAAATTTATTCCTAAATATTTGATTTTTTTATATACTACTGTGAATGGTATTTGTTTCTTGATTTCCTCCTGATCTTGCTAATTATTGGTGTACAGAAATGCTACTGATTTTTGTGCATTGATCTTATAACCTGCAACTTTACTAAACTCATTTATGAGTTCTAGAAGCATTGTTGTAGCTCTCTCAGGGTTTTCTATGTACAGGATCATGTCATCCGCAAATAATGAAATTTTGACTTCTTCCTTTCCAATTTGAATGCCTTTTATTTCTGGTTCTTGCCTCAGTGCTCGAGCAAGTACTTCTAAGACAATGTTAAATAGAAGGGGAGAGAGTGGGCATCCTTGTCTTGTTCCTGACTTTAGAGGGAAGGATTTTAGGATTTCTCCATTGTAAATGATGTTGGCTGTGGTTTTTCATATATACTCTTTATCATGTTCAAAAAATTTCCTTGTATTCTGATCTTTTGGAATGTTTTTATCAAGAAAGGGTGCTGTATTTTGTCAAATGCTTTTTCTGCATCTATATATATAATCATGTGATTTTTTTCCTTCCATCTGTTCATATGGTGTATTACATTGATTTTCTTATGTTGAACCATCCTTGCATACCTGGAATGAATCCCACTTGGTCGTGGTGTATAATTCATTTAAAGTGTTGTTGAATACGATTAGCAAGTATTTTGTTAAGTATTTTTGTGTCTAGGTTCATTAGAGAAATTGGTCTGTAATTTTACTTTCTTGTGGTGTCTTTGTTTGGCTTTGGTACTAGGGTAATGTTGGCATCATAGAAGGAGTTAGGCAATGTTCCTTCTGTTTTGATTTTTTGGAAGAGTTTCAGCAGGATTGGTGTTAGTTCTTTCCAGAATGTTTTCTATTATTCACCTGTGAAGCCGTCTGGCCCTGGGGTCTTCTTAGTTGGGAGGTTTTCAATGACTGATTCTATCTCTTTACTTGTGATTGGTTTGTTGAGATCATCTATTTCTTCTTTCATCAATATAGGCTGCTTAAGTATTTCTAGGAATTTGTCCATTTCCTCTGAATTGTCATTTTTGTTGGAATATAGTTTTTCAAAGTATCCTCTTATGGTAGACTTTATTTCTGTGGGGTCAGTGGTGATATCTCCTTTCTCATTTCTTATTTTGTGTATCTGCATCTTCTCTCTTTTTTTCTTTGTTAATCTCACTAAAGGTTTGTCAATTTTATTGATCTTCTCAAAAAACCAGCTCTTGGTCTTGTTTATCTTTTCAAGTGCTTTCTTATTTTCTATTTCATTTAGTTCTGCTCTTATCTTTGTTCTTTCTTTCTTTCTTTCTTCTTCCTGTGGGATTACTTTGTTGTTTTTTTACTAATTCCTCCAAATGTGCAGTTTGTTATTCAATTTTTCCTCTTTCTCTTTTTTGATGCATGAATTTATGGCTATAAATTTCCTTCTCAGTAATGCTTTTGCTGCATCCCATAAATTTTGGTATGTTGTGTTATCATTATCATTATTTTCAAGGTAGTTATTGATTTCTTTTGAGATTTCCTCTTTGACTCACTGTTTTTCTAAGAGTATGCTGTTTAATTTCCCTATCTTGGTGTGAAATCTGGGCCTCTGGCCCTTGCAGATTTCCAGCTTCACTCCACTGTGGTCAGAGATATTATTTTGTCTGATTTCGAACTTTCTGAATTCATTAAGCCTTCCTTTGTGGCCTAGCATATGGTTTATCTTGGAGAAAGATCCATGTGCACTTGAGAAAAATATATATCCTGCTGTGTTTGGGTGTAATGATCTGTATATGTCTATTAGATCCAGCTCCTCTAATATACTGTTCAAATATTTTGTTTCTTTAGTTATTCTCTTTTGAGATGTTCTGTCCAGAGTTGATAGTGGTGTATTAAAATCCCCCACTATAATTGTAGATGCATCTATTCTTTCATTTAGTTTTTCCAGCATTTGCCCCACGTATTTAGAGGCGCCCTTGTTAGGAGCATAAATATTTATGATTGTTCATTCTTCTTGAGAGACTGTCCCTTTCACTAAGATGTAGTATCCTTCTTTGTCTCTCACAATTGTTTCGCATTTAAAGTCTATTTTGTCTGATATTAATATAGCTATTCCTGCCTTTTTTTGGTTTTGTTTCTTTGTAAGATTGTTTTCCAACCATTCACTTTCAGTCCTCATGAGTCTCTGGGTCTAAGATGTGTCTCTTGTAGATAGCATATAGATGGGTCATATTTCCTTATCCAATGTCCCAGTCTGAATCTTTTGATAGGTAAGTTTAATCCATTGATATGCAGTGTTATTACTTTCAAGGAATTATTTACGTTAGCCATATTTTGATTGGACTTGTGTTTGTCATATTTTGTTTGTTTTTTTTCTTCTCTTTCTGTCTTTTTTGTTGCTCTTACACTCTCCTCCAAGTCTGACTGTCCTGTTTTTTTCCTTTCTTCCTGCCGAACTCCCTTTAGAATTTCTTGAAGGTGAGGTCTCTTGTTGGCATACTCTTTCAATTTCTGTCTATCTGTGAATATTTTGAACTCTCCATCATTTTTGAATGCTAGTTTAGCTGGATAGAGTATTCTTGGTTGGAAATTTTTTTCTTTTAGTACTTGACTATATCATACCACTTCCTTCTTGCCTCCATGGTTTCAGATGAGAAATCAGCACTTAATCTTATGGAGCTTCCTTTGTATGTGATGGTTTTCTTTTCTCTTGCTGCTTTTAGAATTTTCTCTTTGTCTTGAGCGTTGGATAATTTGACAAGTATATGTCTTAGGGTGGGCCTGTTGGGGTTTATGATATTTGGGGTGCGTTGTGCGTCTTGGATATGTACATCTTTCTCTTTCAGTAGATTTGGGAAGTTTTCAGCCATTATTTCCTGCAACATCTCTTCTGATCCCTTTCCCTTCTCTTCTCCTTCTGGGATGCCTATAATATGTATGTTTGCGCGTTTTGCATTGTTATTCAGGTCCCTAAGTCTGAGCTGGATTTTTTATCTTTTTATGGATCAGTTCTACTATCTGTTTGATTTCCGATGTAGTGTCTTCCACATCACTCATTCTCTGCTCTGCCTCTTCTAATCTGCTGCTATTTGCTGCAAGTGTATTTTTGATTTCTTGAACTGTGGTGTTCATTCCCATCATATCTGTTATCTTTTTGCGTATGTCTGCAATTTCTTCTCCAAGTGTTTTCTTCATATTGTTAACCTCTTCCTTTACTTCATTAAATTTGTCTCCGATATATGTTCTGAGATCTTTAATTACTTGTGTGAAGTTCTGCTCCCCTTCCTGGTTTTTAGCTTGTTCATCAGATTCAGCCATGTTTTCCTGATTACTGGTTTGGTTTGTAGATTTTAGTTGCTGTCTGGTCATCATTTTATCTTGACGGGTTTAATTAGTTCCTTAGCTTCTTTGTCTAGTCTTGGGGATTAATTAGCTGTTGTTTTTGCATAAGTGTTATATCTTTTCTTTGTCACTTTGTTCTTCTTATTCTAATTTCTTATTGCTGGCTGAGTTCACTTATAAGGAAAGTATTAGGGCCAGGAAAAGGCAATTGTGTAAGAAAGGAAAATGTGTAAAGTAGTATTCATAATAAATGTTAACAGAGCAACAATATGAGATCTGGGAGGATGGATATTAGATTCATGTAAGTTGTGTAGAGTTATAGCAGTAAGTAGAGTACCTATAATGAGGTAGTCGACTGAATATGGGAGGAATATGGTATGAATTAAAAAGCTAGTTTTTCATGAGGGAGGGAAAGAGAAAAGAAAGACAATAGTTTCAAGAGTGGATAAAAGAAAACAAAACAAAGGTATTAGAAATTAAAAGTTAGACAATTTGGGGATCAAAGAAAGGGAGGTGGAGTATAGGAGAGACAGTAGATGATGGAGGATATCAAGATGTGGGGGCAAGGGGATAGTGTAGGTAGCCAAAAGCAATTCACACAGAAATGAGGCAACGGAGGATGAGGAAACTCAGCAAATGTGAGCTGTTCCCTGCAGCACCTGTTGTATAATTACGAAAAAATAAAATAAGAAGAAAATGAGGGACAAGAGAAAAGAAATAAAAAGAGAAGAAAGATAGAAAGAAAAAGGGGGTGGGTAAAGAAAAGGGAGGGGAACAGGTAAGGAAAAGAAAAGAAGATATAGAACAACAACAACAGGAACAACAAAAAACCCCTAAATAAATGAAAAAAAAAGACCTTGGGGGATACAATGGGAGAAAAGACTAGGAGATAATGCAATATTAGCAACCAGGACAATAAAAAATTAAAAATTAAAATTAAAATTAAAAAAAAACGCAAATGTTGAGGGCTAGGACAATCAAGGACCTCAGATGGACCTCAGGACGTGGTGGATTCAGGGATGGAAAGTCTGTGATATTGAAGACTCAAGAAGTGTGAGTCTCTGGGGTGTGGGCCACCAGGGTTTAGGGGACACAGACCTGGCAACCTCAAATCCAGTTAACAGGGAGCCTGGGAGCACAACAGTGCAACACAGCCTTCAGGGATCCCCACAGCTGGGTGCCAGCCCTTTGGGGGAGGTCACATCCGCAAACTCTGACCTATGTGTCAGAAACCTGCAATTCCCCCTCTCACTAGGATCTCTTCTGTGGCTGTATCACCAATTTGACTTCAGGACACCTCCCACCCTGCAAGCCCCCGAAACAGCCAGTTGGGGGGGCCTCTCTATTGTAGCCAATTTAAGGATGCTGCAGATCCGCAGCCATGCCTAGGAGGCAGGCTCTAGCCGGAAGGGCTAATATCAGTGTCCAAAACCAAAAATCCCACGCCTCACAAAAGATTCCCCTAATTGGCTTCCAGACACCTCCCACCCTGCAAGTCCCTGAAATAGCCTCCTGGTGACGTCTCTTTATTGCCAGTGATTTAAGGCCGCTGCAGATCAGCAGCCGTGCTTGGGGATGGGGCTGTAGCTGGAAGCGCTATTATTTGTGTCGAAATCAAAAATTCCCCGCCTGCAAAAAACTCCTGTCTGTCTCACCAAATCGGTTTGCGAAGGCCTCCTGCCCTGTAAGCCCCTGAATAGCCTGCTCAGGGCTTATGAATTCCCCAGCAATGCAGAGCCTCCAGGAATCGCCACCGCGGTGTCGGTGCAGCGGTTCCACCCGCCCCAGGGGGGAGCATCCCGCGCAGCCCCTAACTCCGTGTAAGAGAGCCTCAATTTTATCTTTTACACAAATTTTCTGTTACCTTCCCACCAAATCGATGTCCAGACACCTCCTGCCCTGCAAAATCCCAAAACAGCCTGGTCCTGAAGTATTTCTAATGCTTCCCAGCCGCTTCTTTGCAGGAGAGACTATAAGGTGCACTCACTCAACCACCATCTTGCCCCGCCTCAATAATAGTGTTTTCATAGCACATGAAGTGATTTCTAAATGTTAACATTGATCACAAGTCAATATTACTTTGCACTGAATAATGTATTTTCCATAGTTTTCAAAACTAATCAACATTGTTTTCACAGTTCAAGTGAATTATGTGATTTAAAATGATTGTAATTCAATATAAATAAATACCACTTAATAAAGCATGTATTTTACTTAGTCTTCAAAACTAATGAAAACAGAATTTTCACTTTTAACTAAATGAGTTCTGTGTTTTACCTTTCATTGTAAGTCAATATACACACCATGCAGTGGATAAAGCATGTATTTTACTTAGTTTTCAAAATTAATAAGCATTGTGTTTTCATTGTTAAGTATGTCTGTTATGTAATTGAACATTTATTGTAAGTAAATATGTGAATAGCATTGACTAAAGCATGTATATTCCTTAGTTTTCAAAACTATTAAATATGGTGTTTTCACATTTCCATAAACGAGTTTAGTTTTATAACATTCATTGTAAATTGATATAAGTAAATAGTCATGAATATATCACATATTTTACATAGTTTTCAAAACTTATCAAGGAGAAGTGTTTTCACAGTTCACTAAAGTATTTCAGGCCGCCCACACTTCCCGTGCCGCTGACGACAACAGAAGCGGACAAAGAGACAAGACGCAGCAAATAGACACCGAGAACAGACAATGGGGGCGGGGGTGGGGGGGGGGTGGGAATTAAATAAATAAATAAATCTTTTTTTAAAAAAGGCAGTTTCATAACTGCATTTATTCTAAAAAAAAATAAAGTATTTCAGTGTTTTAAATTATTTGTGAGTCTGTATAAGTACATAGCACTAAACAATGCAAGTATATTATGTAATTTACAAAGCTAATCAACATAGTGTTTTCACAGTGAACTAAGTGAGTTCTGGGTTTTACCATTAATTATTAGTCAATATAAGTACAGAGCACTAATTAAAACATGTTTTTACATAGTTCTCAAAGCTATTCAACATAGTGTTTCAGTTATCTAAGGGAGTTCTGTGATTTAACATTGTAAGTCAATATAAGTGCAGAGGAGTGAATAAAGCATGTATTTTACATAGTTTTGAAAACTAATCAACATAGTGGTTTCACAGTTCACTAAGTCGTTCTGTGATTTAACATTGATTGCAAGTCATTATAAGTAAATAGCAATAATAAAGTATGAATTTTACTTAATTTTCAAAATAATGAAGATAGTTAATTCACATTTCTACAGGTGATTTCTTTGCTTTAACATTGATTGTGTCAATATAAGTATGTGTTTTTCAATAAAGCATGTATTTTACATAGATTTCAAAACTAAACATTACAGTGTTTTCACAGTTTACAAAGTATATTCTGTATTTTAACAGAGATTAGAAACTCATATAAGTACATACTGGTGAAGAATGATGTATTTTACATAGTTTTCAAACTAATCTCTAGAGTGATTTCTAATTTCACTAAGTGGGTTCTGTTTTAACATAGACAGTAGTCTATATAAGTAAAAAGTGGTGAATAAAGACTGTATTTAACATAGTTTTCAAAACTCATCACTATAGAGTTTTCATAATTCGCTTAGTGAGTTCTGTGTTGTAGTATTGATTGTAAGTCAATATAAGTATATAGCACTCAATAAGGCATGTATTTTTTATAGTTTTCAAAACTAATAAAGGGTGTTTTCATAGTTTACTAAGTGAGATGTTTTTTAAACATTTATTGTAAGTAAATATAAGTACATAGCAGTGAATAAATCATGTATTTTATGTAGTTCACAAAATTAATCAAAATGTTTTCACAGTTCATTAATTGAATTCTGTGTTTTAACATTGGTTATAGCCAATATAAGTAAATAATCAATAAAGCATGCATTTTACATAGTTTTCAAAATTAATGACTATATTGTTTTCACATTTCACTAAGTGAGCCGTGTTTTAACAGTGATTGTAAGTCAATATAAATATTTTACACTCAGTAAATGCTGTATTTTAAATAGCTTTCAAAACAAATCAAGACAGTGCCTTAACAGTCCACTGAGTTCTGTGTTTTAACATTGATTGTAAATCAATATAAATACATAGCACTTTTTAAGCATGTATTTTAAATAGTTTTAAAAACAAATCATGACAGTGTTTTCACAGTTTACTAATGGAATTTTATGCTTTCAAATAGTTTTTAAGCCCATATAAGTACATAGCGGTGAATAAACAGGTATTTTACAAAATTATCAAAACTTATCAAAATAATGTTTTCACACATCAATAAGTGAGTTCTTTGTTTTCTTTGTTTTAACATTGATAAGTCAATATAACTACATTGTACTCAATAAGGCACATATTTTACAAAGTTTTCCGAAGCAATCACTACAGTGTTTTCACAATTCACTAAATGAGTTCTGAGTTTTAAAATTGATTGGAAGTCATTATAAGTACCTACTGGTGAATAAAGTGTATATTATACATAGTTTTCAAAACTAATCAAGATAGTGTTTTCACAGTTTACTAAGTGAATTCTGTGTTTTAAAGTTGATTGAAAGTCAATATTCTACATAGTGGTGAATAGAACATGTATTTTACATATTTCTCAAACCTAAGCTTTATAGTGTTTTCACAGTTTAATAAGTGAGTTCTGTGTTCTAACATTGATTGTAAGCCCAAATAAATACATACAGGTGAATAAAATATGTATTTTACACAGTTTTCAAAACTAATCAAGATAGTGTTTGCACAGTTCACTAACTGAGTTATGTGTTTAAACTATGATTGTAAGTAAATATAAGTACATAGTGGAGAATAAAACATGTATTTTATAAAATTTTCAAATCTAATCACTATAACTTCCTAGTTCACTGAGTTCTATGTTTGAACATTGGGTGTAAGTAAATATAAGTACATATCCCTCTGTAAATCATGTATTTTTTATACTTTCCAAAACTAATCACTATAGTGTTTTCACATTTTACCAAGTGTGATCAGTGTTACATCATTGATTGTTAGACAATATAATTACATAGCATACAATAAAGCATGTATTATTCATAGATTTCAAAAGTAATCAAGATAGTTGGTTTGGAGTTCATTAAATTACTTTTGTGTTTTTATATTGATGGTAAGTCCATATAAGTATGTAGAACTCCATCAAGCATGCATTTTACATACTTTTCAAAACTAATCACTAGAGTGTTCTCACAGTTTAGTAAGTGTTTTTTTGGGTTTTAACATTGATTGTACATCAATATAAATACATAGCACTCTATAAAGTGTGTATTTACATAGTTTTCAAAACTAATCACTATAGTGTTTTCACATTTCACTAATGATTACTGTGTTTTAACATTGATTTAAAACAATATAATTACATAACACTGAATAAATCATGTTACTTACATAGTTTTCAAACTAAACAGGTTTTTCAAAGTTCACTATGTGGTTTCTATGGTTTAACATTGATTGTAAGTCAATATAACCACAGAACAGGGAATAAGGCATGTTTTTATTAGTTTTCTAAACTAATCAGGATAGCGTTGTAAGGGTAAGGCCACATTGGGAAAATAGGAATAGAACTACATTAGGAAATAGGAATTGCAAGTGCCTTCAGATAAATAAGTAACTTAGAGCTGCTCGTAAAAAAAAGTGTAAACAATTTAGGGCTGCACTCACGAAGAGTACCAATAAATAACTTAGGGCTTAGGGCTGCTCACAAAAAAAGGGCTTTAAAAAAAAAATAGATATGCTATCTTCAGCTAACTGCAGTGTTCTGCTTCTGTGCCTGCTTGCTTGCTAAACCCCTGCCCCCTTCCTAAAGGTCTATAAAAACACCTCTTCCCTGAGACTCGGAGCTGTTCTCTCCTCTGCGTAGGATGAGGCAGTCGCCGCGCAGCTAATGAAGCTCTCATTTGGAACTCTATTCAAAGTCTGAGTCTGGTCAATATTGCTGGTCTATAACAGTGTTTTCACAGTTCACTAAGTAAGATCTCTGTTTTGACATTGTTTGAAAGTCAATAAAAATACCTAGAACTTATTCAAGGTGGTTTTTTTTTTATATATATAATTTTTTTATTAGAGGAATTGTTGGTTTACAGAAAAATCATGCAGAAAGTACAGAATTCCCATATGACCCCATTATTAATGCTTTGTATTTGTTACAATTGATGAAAGAATATTATTATAATTGTACTATTAACTATGGTTCATAGTTTACATTAACATTCACTGTTTGCATTACATACTCTTATGGTGTTTGGGTCTTTTTACATTTTTATTCTAGTAATAGAAACATAACTTAAAATTTCCATTTTAACTACATTCAAATATATATTTCAGTGCCATTAATTACATTCACAATGTTGTGCTACCATCACAACCATCCATTACCAAAAACTTTCCATCAGCCCAAATGCAAGTTTTGTTCCAATTAAGCAATAACTCCCCATTCCCCTCCCCTCCTTGTAAACTGTATCTAGTTTCTTTTTTTGTTGTTGTTGTTGCATCATCTTTTTTTAAAATTTTTTATTGATTTTGTAAAAATATTACATTAAAAAAAAATTATATGAGATCCCATTCAACCCCACCACCCCCACCCCACCACTCCCCCCCCCCCAGCAACACTCACTCCCTTCATCATGACACATCCATTGCATTTGGTAAGTACATCTCTGGGCATCTCTGCAACTCATGGTCAATGGTCCACATCATGGCTGATACTCTCCCACATTCCATCCAGTCGTCCCTGGGATTTACAATGTCTGGTGATTGCCCCTGAAGCACCATCTAGGGCAACTCCAAGTCCCAAAGGCGCCTCCACATCTCATCTCTTCCTGCCATTCCCCATATCCATCAGCTACCATGTCTACTTTTCCCATTCCAATGCTACCTTTTCTCTGTGGGCCTTGGATTGGTTGTGTCTGTTGCACCTCTATGTCAGGAGGAGGCTCAGATTCCACATGGATACTGGATGCAATCCTCCTGCTTTCACTCGTAGGCACTCTAGGCTCCATGGTGTGGTGGTTGTCCTTCTTCAACTCCATCTTAGCTGAGTGAGGTGAGTCCAATAAATCGGATTGTAGGAGCTGGAGTCTGTTGACGCTCAGGGCCTGGCTATCCTATTGTCAGTCCAGAGATTCAAATCCCCTAAATATATCTTAAACCCCAACACCAACTACAATTCCAGTAAAGTAGGATGAAAGTCTTATTAAAAGAGATCCCATCTGAGTCCAGTTCCATCACGCAGAAACACCAGCTCCAAAGAAGGGCCATCTGACATGGCAGTGAACCCTGTCTGCCATGACCATAGAACCCGTGGGTCTCTTTAGCCCTCAAAGGAACCAACACCTGGGGATTGCATCCACTCCATCTGTCTCCCAGACTCTGCTCAGCTGTGCACAGGGGCAATCCTTCTGACAGCCTTCAGACTCTTTTTTAGAGACTTGTAGCCATATAAACTCATTTCTGCTTTCCATTTCCCCCTTACATTAGGTCAAACAGCATTTTAAGGTCATGTTATTATATGTAGACAGGGATATTCTGCTGATCCGCATTGAATTTTTAATTCAAGGTCATTTTCTAGTTCCATCTTCAGCTGGTATTTGGTAGTGATCCCTCAGTGCCAGGGAGGCTCATCCCCGGGTGTCATGTCCCACGCTGGGGGGACTGCACTGCATCTACATGCTGAGTTTGGCTTCGAGATTGGCCACATTTGAGTAACATGAAGGCTGTCAGGAGGAAATTCCCAGGCACAGTGCTGCTCTAGGCCTTGTTCTTATTTCAGGCATATAGGCTCACAAGCATAGTCATTAGTATCATGCTCTCCCTGTTGGACCCTCATTCCTTCCTGGTCCTTACCGTTGCACCTGGGGGATTGCCGCTTTTCCCTAGGGACCACGACAGAGCACCTCCGGCCGGGAACTCAGTACCCCCCTAGCTGTAGTTTTTAATTGTTGCCACTATCAGTATATCCAAACATTACCATGCACCCTGGACATATGCCCTGTACAGCTCCCTGTCAGCCATATATCACCTGTCGATAGTATCCTATACCAGTATTCCTCCGCTGCCATTGTTGAACCACTCTGTGATCCAGAACTTCCTGAAAATTGAAGGTGGTATTTCAAGGTGGTATTTTACATAGCTTTCAAAAGTAATCACAATAGTGTATTCATATTTCCATAAGTGAATTCTGTGCATTATCATTGACTGTAAGTCTGAATAAGTACAAAGTGAATCAATTATTTAATTTACATCTTTTCAAATCTAAACAAGATATTTTCAAAGTTCATTAAAGGTATACTGTGTTTTAATATATATTGTAAGTCAAAATATCTATAAGGCACTGAATAAATTATGTCAAATCAAGACATGGCAGTAAATGAAGCATGTGTTTGGTGAGGTTTCCAAAGTAAAGAACATAATGTTTTCCCATTGTACGAGGTAAAACAAGTATTTTAATTTGATGTATGACAAATTAAGACTATAGTAATCAATGAAGAATGTATCTTGCTTAGTTTTGAAAACCAAAGAACATACTTTTTTTCACAGAACACTAGCTAAAACCAGTGTTTTCACATTATTTTAAGTAAAAAAAAACCACAATGTGGCATGTATCTTGCTTAGTTTCCAAAACTAAAAAAACATAACAGTTTTCACAAAGCACTAGCTTAAACAGTTGTTTTCCCATTGATTGTTAAGTCAAATTAGTCTCATAGTAGTCAATGAAGCAAGTATGTTGCTTTCTTTTCAAAAGTAAAGAACATACTCTTTTCTAAGAACCTGAAATAAAACCATTGTTTTCACATTGATTGAAATTTCATTATATCAGTTTGCAGTCAATAAAGAATGCACCTTGTTTATGTGTGATGAATCTGGACTCAGATGGGATCTCCCTTCATAAGACTTTCATGCTAATGTGCTGGAGGTGCAGTTAATGTTGGGGTTTAAGATATATTTAGGGGATTTGAATCTCTGGACTGACAATGTGATAGCCAGATCCTGAGCCTCAACAGACTCCAGCACCTACAATCTGATTTATTGGACTTACCACACTCAGCTAAGATGGAGGTGAAGAAGGACAACCACCACACCATGGAGCCTAGAGTGATTACAACTGAAAATGGGAGGATTGCATCCAGCATCCAGGTGGAATCTGACCCTCCTCTTGACATAGAGGTGCAATGGACACAACCAATCCAATGTCCACATAGAAGAGGTGGCATTGGATTGGGAAAAGTGGACATAATGGACAAAGGGTATGGGGAAAGGCAGGAAGAGATGAGAGGTGGAGGCGTCTTCGGGACATGGAGCTGCCCTGGATGGTGCTTCAGAGGTAATCACCGGACATTGTAAATCCTCACAGGGCCTACATGATGGAATAGAGGAGAGTATGGGCCATGATGTGAACCAATGTATATGAGGTGCAGAGGTGCCCAAAGATGTACTTACCAAATCCAATGGATGTGTCATGATGATGGGAACGAGTGTTGTTGGGGGGGGGGGGGAGAGGGGGGGTGGGAGGGTGGGGTTGAACGGGACCTCACATATATATTTTTAATGTAATATTATTACAAAGTCAATAAAAAATAAAAAAATTAAAAAAAAAAAAAAAGAATGCACCTTGTTTAGTTTTAAACTAAAGAACATAATTTTTCACAGAGCACTATTTAAAACCGTTGTTTTCACATTGATTGTAACTCAGGTCAAACACATAGCAGTTAGTGAAGTAAGTATCTTGCTTTGTCTTCAAAACTGACAAATGTACTGTTGTCATGGTGCCCACGCTAAAACCAATGATTTTTGCTTGGTTCTATGTGAAATAAACACATAGTCAATGAAGGTTGTATCATCCTTAGTTTTTAAAACTAACTAATATCCTCCTTTTGCAGAGTACTAGCTAAAATGAGAGTTTTCACATTGATTGTAAGTCAAATTAAGCAAAAATTAGTCCATGAAGCAAGTATTTGCTTAGTTTTCAAAACTAAAAAACAGGTGGTAGACTTGGCCCAGTGCTTAGGGCGTCCGTCTACCACATGGAAGGTCCGTGGTTCAAACCCCGGCCTCCTTGACCCATGTGGAGCTGGCCCATGCACAGTGCTGATGCATGCAAGGAGTGCCCTGCCACGCAGGGGTGTCCCCGCGTAGGGGAGCCCCACGCGCAAGGACTGCCTCCCATAAGGAGAGCTGCCCAGCGTGAAAGAAAGTGCAGCCTGCCCAGGAATGGCGCCGCCCACACAGAGAGCTGACACAAGATGACGCAGCAAAAAGAAACACAGATTCCCATGCCACTGACAACAACAGAAGCAGACAAAGAAGACGCAGCAAATAGACACAGAGAACAGACAACCGGGGTGGGGGGAGAAGGGGAGATAAATAAATAAATCTTTAAAAAACAAAACTAAGGAACATACTGTTTTCACAGGGCACTAGCTTAAATAAGTGTTTGCACACGATTTTAAGACAAATCAAACCAATAGCAGTCAATGAAGCATGCACCTTGCATTTAAACTAAAGAACATTCTTTTTGAAAGCACTATCTAAAACCAATGTTTTCACATTGATTGTAACTCAAATCAAGCACATAGCAGTCAGTGAAGCATGCATCTTACTTAGTTTTCAACACTAAAAAACATGCATTTGTCACAGAGCATGAGGTAAAATCAGTGTTTTTGCATTGATTGTAAGTCAAATAAGCACATAGCAGTCAATCAAGCTTCTATTGTCCTTAGTTTTTTGAACTAAAGAATATAATCTTTTCACAGACCACTAGCTAAAAGGAGTGTTTTCACACTGATTGTAAGACAAATCAAGCTCATAACAGTCAATGAAGCATTTATCTTGATTAGTTATCCAAATAAAGGATATGCTGTTTTGGTAGAGCACTAACTTAACCAGTGTTTTGGCATTGATTGTCAGTCAAGTAAACCACTTACCAGTCAATGAAGCATGTATTTTGCTTATTGTCCAAAACTAAAGACCAAACTCTTTGCAGAGCACTATTTAAAACCTGTATTTTCACACTGACTGTAAGTCAAATAAGCACAGAGAGGTTAATGAAGCATGTATCTTGCATATTTTTCAAAACAAAGGACAAACTGCTTTCATAGAGCACTAGCTAAAATCAGTGCTTTCACCATGATTATAAAACAAATCTGAGTCCATGGCTCAGTAGCACCCTTAAAAGCTTGCAGTGTTTGAGGAGCAGCCACAAGGACCTGCTGTGAGTGTTCATGCTGTGCCACCCCCAGGACCCAGGAGGCAGCAAGGGACAAGTTATGTGGCCCACGGCATGGGTGGGCTGTAGAGAGTGCTCACAACCTCATGCCTTGGGACCCCTGCCCGTATTTCTGGCCCCATGGTAGCGTTTTAGTTGCCATGCACTTGCCTTAGGAATCATTACAGGGACACGATTTCGTTTGTCTTGGATAGTTTTCTTGGAGTGGAATTATCAAGAATTACGAGGGCATGGCAAGATGGCATCTGAATGGGTGCACCCTCATCACCTCTCCTGCAAAAAACCAGCTGAGAGAGGACAGAATCCTGCCCACGTAAGCTGTTTGGGAACCCACAAAGCAGGTTTCTGGACATCGATCTCGAGAGAGTGTGGCAAAGGAGTGTTGCTCAAGGTAAAACCATGGGTTTCTGGCACTTGAGCCAGAAGCTGTGGGTTGGCTGAACACTTTCCCTAGGGCTGCTAGCCACAGTACTTCCTGAACACTGCCGGTTTCACAGTAGCTTTCCAGAGCCCCTTGTTCCCCAAACCCATGACCCCAAAACCGCATTCCCCAAACACTACATTCCCTGTAACCCGTGTTCCCCGAACCCATGTTCCCCAAGCCCGCATTGCCCAAGGCCATGTTCCCTGAAACCAACGCTCCCTGCACCCTGGCATTCCCCTAGCCTGCCTGTCTCAGACAAACTCCGAGAGTGGGAGGGCTCTGGTGAAGGGTGCAGAGGGACCAGAGGAGTGTAGGTTCAATTGTCTGGTCTCCCTTTTCTTGAACTTGAAGGAGCCTGCCAGCTGGGTTGGGGAGAGGCTAGGAAGAGAGAAGAGTGAATCTGCTCAGAGAGCCCAATCTACCTAAATGTCCTGGGATAGGTCTGGGAGAAGGTGGAGTCAGGCAATTAACTAGATGTGTGCAACACACCTAAGGGAAGGGGATGTAAGGAGGTACTTTGTAGGCTTCTAAGAGCATATTTAGGGTTTCCGGCAAGGTGTCGATGCTCTCTCTTAAAGAGACTGAGAGTCATTATTTTCTGTGATGAGTTGGTTCACCAGAGTCCCATTTGAATCTCAAAGGGGAGCTCTCACTTGGCCTTCCTGCTGCCCTATGAGAGAGGGAAGTGAGGAAGGGAGAAAGGGGGAAGGATAGACTCAGAAGAAGTTTATTCAACTGCAACAAATGGCCACACTGATGAAAGAGGTAGTTGATGTGGGATGAGTGGGGGGTGTGAGGGGTGGGGTATGTGGTAACCTCTTATATTTTTTAATGTAACATTTTTTGTGATCTATGTATGTTTAAAAAAGACAATAAAAAACAACACAAATCTAGTCCATAGTAGTCAATGAAGCATGTATCTTGCATAATTTTCAAACCTAAAGAACTAACTGTTTTCACAGAGCACAACCTAAAACCAATGCTTTTACATTATTTCTAAGTCAAAACAAGCACCTAGGAGTCAATCAAACATGTATCTTGCTTAGATTTCAAAACTAAGTGCAAACGGTTTTCACGTTGCACCAGCTGAAATCATTGTTTTCACATTGATTGTAAGTCAAATCAAGCACATTGGAGTCAATGAAACATTTATCTTGCTTACAATTCAAAACTAAAGAACATATTCTCTTCATAGAGCACAAATTAAGCCAGTATTTTCACATTATTTGTAAGTCAATGAAGCATATACCTTGTTTAGATTTCAAAATTTAAAAACATACAGATTTCATAGAGTACTAGCTAAAGTGGTGTTTTCACATTGATTGTAAGTCCAGTAAAAAACACAGGAATAAATACAACATGTCTCTTGCTTAGTTTTCTAAACTAAAGAAGATACTGTTTTCATAGCACAAAAGATAAAAGCAGAGTTTTCACATTAATTATAATTCAAGTGAAGAACATAGCAGAAAATGAAGCATGTATCTTGCTTTGTTTTCCAAACTAAAGTAGATGTTTTCACAGAACACTAGCTTAAATCAGTGTTTTCACATTGATAGTAACTCTAATCAACAAAGCAGTCAATGAATTATGTATCTTTCTTTGTTTGCAAAACAAAGAACATACTATTTTCACAGAACTTCAGCTGAAACAAATGTTTCACATTGATTGTACATCAAATCAAACACATAGGAGTCAAAGAAACATGTATTTTTCTTAGTTTTCAATACTAAAGACATTCTGCATTCACAGACCACTACCTAAAACCATTGTTTTTGTATTGATTCTGTCATATAAAGCACAGAGTTCAATGAAGCATGTATATTGCTTACATATCAAAACTAAAGAACATACTGTTCACGGAGCACTAGTTTAAATCAGATTTTCACATTGACGCTAAGTCAGATCAAGCACATAGTAGTCAATGAATTGTGTGTCTTGCTAGGTTTTCAATACTGTATCCATAATGTTTTTGTAGCACACTAGCAAAAACCAGTGTTTTCACATTGATTGTGACTCTAATCAAGGACCAAGAAATGGAACATATATCTTGCTTAGTTTTCAAATCTAAACAACATACTGTTTTTGAAGAGCACTAGCTAAAACCAGTGTTTTTGCACTGATTGTAAGACCGATCAAGGACCCAGCAGTGAATGTAGCATGGATCTTCCTTAGATTTCAAAACTAAAGAACTGTTTCACAGTGCACAAGCTAAAACCAGAGCATTCACGTTAATTATAAAGCAAATCAATCACATTAGAGTCATTGAAGCACATATCTTGCCATTTTTCAAAACTATATTACAGTGCTTTTGCAGGACACTAGCTCAAGCCAGTGTTTTCACATTAATTTTAACTCTATTCAAGCAAAAGTCAATGAAGGATATATCTTGACTACTTTTCAAAACTAAAGAACATAATGTTTTTGCAGAGCACCTGCTTAATCCAGTGTTCTCACATGGATTAAAGCTATAATCAAGCACAAAGCAATGAAGCATATATCTTTCTTAGTTTTCAAAAAAAAGAACAAACTGTTTTTGCAGAAAGTAGCTAAAACTGCTTTTATCACCTTGATTGTAAGTTACATAAAACACAGAAAGGTCAACGAAGCTTGTGTCTTACTCACTTTTCAAAACAAAAGCGCATACTCTTTTCAAAGAGCACTATTGAAACCAATGTTTTTGCTTTGATTTTAAGTCAAACAAAGCACAGAACAATGAATCATGTAAATTTCTTAGTTTTCAAAACAAAAGGGCATACTGTTTTCACAGAACACAACCTAAACCAGTGTTTTCACATCATTTTTAGACAAATCAAGCATATAGGAGTCAATGAAGCATAAATCTGGCCTAGTTCCAAAACTAAAGAATATATTTTTGCAGATCATCAGGGAAACCAATGTTTTCACATTAATTGTAAGTCAAATAAAGCACATTGCAGTCAATGTGCCTTGCATAGTCTCATAACTAAAGAACATACTACTTTCACAGAGCACTAGGTGAAACCAAAGTTTTCACATTGATTATAATTCAAATCAAGCCCACAGTATTCATTGAAGCATGTATCTTGATTAGGATTCAAAACTAGAGAACATTCTCTCTTCACAGAGTTTTAGATAAAATCAGTGTTTTCACATTGATTGTAAGTGAAATCAAGCCCACAGCAATAAAGACAGCTTGTAACTTGCTTAGCTTCCAAAAAGAAAGAATATACCGTTTTTGCAGAGCACTAGTTAAAACCAGTGTTTTTGGATTACTTTTAATACAACTTAAGCTCAAGCTTAAGTTAATGAGGCACACATCTTTCTTGGATTTCAAAACGAAAGAACATGTGGCTTTGGCAGAGCACTAGCTTAAACCACTGAGTTCACAATGATTGTAAGTGAAAGCAAGCCTATAACAGTCAATGAAATATGTATCTTTCTAAGTTTCAAAAAAAAAGCACATACTTCATGACCAAAGCACTAGTTGAAATCAGTGCCTTCTCATTGCTTGTAAGTCAACACAAGACCACAGTAGTCAATGAATCATGTATCCTGCTTAGTTTTCAAAACTAGAGTATATGCAGCTTTAGCAGAGCACTAGCTAAAACCATTGCATTCACACTGATTGTAAGTCATAGGAAGACTATAGCATTCAATGAATCCTGTATCTTGATGAGTTATCAACACAAATGCACCTGCATCTTTGGCAGACCACTACCTGAAACCAGTGGTTCATATTGACTGCATGTTAAAGAAAGCCCATTGCAGCCAATGATTCATGAATCTTTCTTAGATTTCAAAACTAAAGTACATTTTGCATGGGTAGAGCAGTAGATGAAACAGTGGGTTCACATTGACTATAAGTCACCGCAAGGCCATAGCAGTCATTGAATCATGAATGTTGCTCAGTTTTCAAAAGAAAAGGTCAAGCTGCCTGAGCCACAGCTGAACCCAATGCATTTATATTGATTGTAAATTAAAGGACACCCACACCAGTCAATGAAACATGCATCTTGATTAGTTTTCAAAACAAAAGCACATGAGCCTTTGGCAGAGGGCCAGCTTAAACCATTGTGTTCACATTGAATGTAAGTTCACATTGAATGTAAGAAAGAAAGCCCATAACAGTCAATGAAACATGTATCTTTCTTTGTTTTCAGTAATAATCCCCATGCTGCATAGGCATAGCACTAGTTGAAACCAGGGCATTCACATTGATGGTAAGTCAATGCAAGGCCATAGGAGTTGATGATTCCCGTATCTTACTTAGTTGTCAAAACTAAAGTGTGTGCTGCTTTGGCAGAGCACAACATGAAACTATTGTTTTCACACTGACTCTAAGTCAGAGAAAGCAAGTAGCATTCAAAGAATACCATGTCTTGATGAGTTATCAAATCAAAAGCACTTGCATTTTTGGGAGAACACTAGCAGAAACCAGTGGGTTCACAGTGATAGTAAGTTAAAGGAGGCCCATTACACTCAATTAATCATGTATCTTTCCTAGGTTTCAAAACTCAAATACATTTTGTATGAGTAGAGCACTAGCTAAAACCAGTGGGTTCACGTTGCTTGTAAGTCAATGCAAGCACATAGATGTCAAAGAAACATGTATCTTGTTTCTTTTTCAAAGTTAAAGCTCATGCTCCATGGGCTGAACACAAGGTAAAACCAGTGCATTAAATTGATTGTAAGACAAGACAATCCAGTAGCAGCCAAGAACCATGATTCTTCCTTAGTTTTCAAAATTAAAAGACATACTGATTTGGCAGAGCCACAGCTGAAACCAGTGTGTTTAAATAGATTTAAGTGAATGGAAAACAACAACCATAAAATAAAGATGTACCTTGCTTAGTTTTCAAAACTAAAGCAAAGGTTGTATGGGCAGAGCACTAGCTGATATCAGAACATTCACATTGAGTACAAGAAAACGCAAGGCCATAGCAGTCAGTAAATCATGAAACTTGCTTATTTTTGAAAAGTAATGTACATGCTATTTGGCAGAGCAATAGCTGAAACAAGTGTTTTTAGGTTGGTTATAAGTCAAAGGAAACCCAAGCAGTCAATGAAACATGCATCTTCATTAGTTTTCAAAACTAAAGCACATGCAGTTTGGTAGAGCACCAACTTAAATCAGTGTGTTCACGTTGAATGTAAGTGAAAGATACTCATAACAGTGAACAAAACATGCATATTTCTTAGTTTTCAAAAATAATGTGCATGCTGCATGGGCAGAGCACTAGCTGAAACCAGTGCATTTACATTGATTGTAAGTGAATGCAAGGCAATAAGAGTCAATGATTCATGAATCTTGCTTAGTTTTCAAAACTAAAGTATATGTTGCTTTGGCAGAACACAAGATGAAACCAATGCATTCCCATGGACTGTAAGTCAAAGGAAGCCCATAGAATTCAATGAATCCTGTATCTTGGTGAGTAATCAAAACAAAAGCATCTGCATTTTTGGCAGACCACTAGCTGAAATCAGTGTGTTCACTTTGATTGTACATTAAAGGAAGTCCCTTTGTACTCAGTGAATCATGCATCTTTTAGATGTCAAAACTCAAATACTTTTTGAATTGGTAGAGCACTAGCTAAAACCAGTGGGTTCACATTGATTGTCAGTCAATGCAAGAAGCCATAGCAGTCAATGAAACATGTGTCATGCTTAGTTTCCAAAACTAAAGCACATGCTCCATTGGAAGAGCACTAGGTAAAACCAATGTGTTCACATGGATTGTACGTCAACACAAACCCATAGCAGTCAAGGAAACATGAATCTTGCTTAGTTTTCAAACTAAAGCAAAAGCGAATTTGGCAGAGCTCTAGTTTAAACCAGGGTGTTCACATTGATTGTAAGGGAAAGCAAGCCTATAACAGTCAATGAAACATGTATATTCCTTACTGTTTAAACCAATAGTACATGCTGCATGGGCAGAGCTCTAGCTGAACCCAGTGCATTCCAATTGATTACACATCAATGTAAGGCCATAATAGTCAATGAGTCATGTACCTTGCTTGTATTTCCAAACTAAATTATATATTGCCTTGGCAGAGCACTAGCTGAAACCATTGCGAACACATTGAAAGTCAAGGAAGCTCATAGCATTCAATGAATCCTATATCTTGATTAGTAATCAAACAAATGGACCTGCATTTCGGTCAGACCACTTGGTGAAAGGAGTAGGTTCACACTGATTGTAAATTAAAGAAATCCCATTGAAGTCAATGAAAAATGTGTCTTTCTGAAAGATTTAAAAACTAAAGCATGGGTGGCATGGGCAGAGCACTAGCTAAGACCAGTGCATTCACATTGAATGTAAGTCAATGCAAGGCCATAGCAGTCAGTGAATAATGAATCTCGCTTAATTTTCAAAAGAAAAGGTCAAGCAGCTTTGGCAGAGCAACGTATGAAGCCAGTGTGTTTACACTGATTGTAACAGTTGTTTAAACATGTACTTGATTACTTTGCAAAACAAAAGCACATGTGGCTTTGGCAGAGCACCAGCATCAACCAGTGTGTTCACATTGAAAGTAAGTGAAAGAAAGCCTATAATAGTGAATGAAACATTTATCTTTCTTAGTTTTCCAAAAGTAATGCCCATGTTGCATGGGCAGAACAGTAGCAGAAACGAAGGTGTTCACATTAACTGTAAGTCGATGCAAGGTCATAGGAGACAATGTTTCATGTAGCTTACTTAGTTTTCAAAATGAAACTACATGTGTCCTTTGCAGGACACAACATGAAACCATTGCGTTCACATTGACTGTAAGTCATAGAAAGCATATACCATTCAATGAATCCTGTATCTTGATGAATTATCAATACAATAACTCCTGCATTTTTGGCCAACCACTAGCTAAAACCAGGGGGTTTGCATTGAGTGTAAGTTAAAGGAGGTCCACTGCAGTCAATGAGTCATGTATCTTTCTTAGATTTCGAAACTCAAATACATTTTGCTAGGGTAGAACACTAGCTAAAACCAGCGGGGTCATATTGATTGTAAATGAAGGTAATCCCATCATAGTCAACGAAACATGAAACTTGCTTAGTATTCAAAACTAAACAAATACAGTTTTGGTAGACCACTAACTTAAACCGGGGTGTTCACATTGATTGCAAGTAGAAGCAAGCCCATAACAATTAAACATGTATATTTTTAATTTTGAAAACACAAGCAGAGGCTGCATGGGCAGAGAATTGTTGCTAATGTTATATTCACCTTGATTTTAAGTCAATGCAAGGCCATTGCAGTCAGTAAATCATATATCCTGCTTGGTTTTCCAAAATAAATTATATGCAGGTTTGGCAGAGCACAAGATGAAACCATTGCATGCTCACTGACTGTAAGTCAGAGAAATCACATAGCAATCAGTGAATCCTGTATCTTGATGAGTAATCAAAACAGAAGCACCTACATGTCTGACAGATTGCTAGCTGAAACTAGTGGGCTTACATTGATTGTAACTTAAAGGAATCCCATTGCAGTCAATGAATCATGTATCTTTCTTAGATTTCAAAACAAATTTTGCACTGGAAGAGTACTAGCTAAAACTACTGGATTCATCTTGAATGCCACTTAGTGCAAACTCACAGTATTCAAAGAAACAGGTATCTTGCTTAGTTTCAAAAACTAAAGCACATATTCTATGGGCAAAGCACTAACTAAAACCAGTGGGTTCACATTGCCTTTAAGTCAATACAAGTCCTTGTAGTCAATGAAACATGTATATTGCCTCTTTTTCAAATTTATTTTTTTAAAGATTTATTTATTTATTTATCTTTCCCCTTCCCCCCAAGTTGTCTGCTCTCTGTGTCCATTCGCTGTGTGTTCTTCTGTGACCGCTTCTATCCTTATCAGCAGCACCAGGAATCTGTGTTTCTTTTTGTTGCATCATCTTGTTGTGTCAGCTCTCTGTGTGTGAGGTGCCATTCTTGGGCAGGTTGCACTTTCTTTCGCGCTGGGTGGCTCTCCTTACGGGGCGCACTCCTTGCACGTGGGGCTCCCCTATGTAGGGGCACCCCTGTGTGGCAGGGCACTCCTTGCACGCATCAGCTCTGCGCGTGGGCCAGGGTTTGAACCGCGGACCTCCCTTGTGGTAGGAGGGCGCCCTATATATTGGGCCAAGTCCGTTTCCCTCTTTTTCAAATTTAAAGCACATGCTCCATGGGCAGAGCACTAGGTGAAACCAATGAATTCACATGGATTGTATATCAATGCAGAGCTGTAAGAGTCAATGATTCATGTATCTTCCTTAGTTTTTAGAACTAGATTAGAGAATGTCTGATTGTACCAGCTAGCATCAGCTGCTTTAGGAGGTGATTTTCCTTGAATAGTCAAAAGAACTTTGTGTGGGCAGGCAGGGCAAGATGGCATCCAAGTAAGTGCACCCTCATCATCTCCTACAAAAAACCTGCTGAGTGGGGACAAAATCATACCTGAGCGAGTTGTTTTAGGAACCTACAAAGCTTCTGGACATAGATCTGGAGAGAGTACGACAAAAAGATGATTGCGCAAGGTAAAACCGTGGGTTTGGGCTCTTGTGCCCAAAACTGTGGGAAGGCTCAACACTTCCCTTAGGGTTGGTAGCCACAGCACTCCCTGAACAATGCTGGTCACATGGTGGCATTCCCTGAACCCCCCATTCCCCAAAGACCCAGAATCTGCATTCCCCAAACTTATGTTCTCTGCACACTGTGTTTACCAAACCCCACATTCCCTGAACTTGCATTCCCCAAACCCAGTGAACTCCCAAACCCCAGCATTCCCCAGGCCCACCAATTTCAGGAAAACTCTGAGAGGGGGGAGGGTTGTGGTGAAGGGTGCAGAGGGGCCCAAGGAGTGCAAATTCAATTGTCTGGTCCCCACTTTTTGAGCTTTCAGGAGCATACCATCTGGCTTGAGGAGAAACTAGGAAGAGGTTTATTTACGTAGTTTTCTAAACTAAACAACATACTGTTTATACAGCTAACTAGGTGAAATTTGTGGTGCAAAACTGTAAGTTAATAAAAGTATTTCAAATTGAATGATGCGTGTAATTTACTTAGTTTATGAAACTAAATAATACCATGTTTTTGCTGCTAAGTGAAACTTGTGTTTTCATGTTTTTAACATGAATACAAGTACATAGAAGTGAATGAAACATGTATTTCAGTTAGTTTTGGAAACTAAACCACATGCTGTTTACAAGGCTTTCTGTGTGAAACTTTTGTTTTAACATTGTAATTGAATACAAGTATATAAAATTGAAAGAAACATGTATTTTACTGAGATTTCAAAGTTAAACAACATAAATGTTTGTGCAGCTCACTAGGTGAAACTTGTGTTTTAACATTTGTAAATGAATACAAGTGCATAGAAGTGAGTGATATATTTTACTTAATTTTTTAAACCAAGAAATAACCATTTTCACAGCTCATTATGTGCAAGTTGGGTCATAACATTGAAAGCTAATTCAAGTATTTAGAAGTGAATCAAGAATGCACTTTAATTAGTTTTTTATACTAAACAACATACCATTTTTGCACTGCAATAGGTGAAACTACTGTTTTTTCATTGTTTGCAAGTCAATATAAGTAGATAGCAGTTAATGAAGCAATTTTACTTAGTTTTCAAATCTGAACAACATACTGCTTCATGGTTCAGTGAAACTTTGTTTTTTCATTGTAAGTGAATACAAGGGCAAAGAAGTGAATGAAGCATGAATTTTTATTTAGTTTTAGAAACTAAACATACTTTTTTTTCACAGCTCCCTATCTGAAACTTGTGCTTTAACAGTTTGTTAGTCAATATCAGTACATAAAAAGAAGTGAAGCACATATTTTTCTTAGTTTTCAAAATTAAACCACATACTGTTTTCACAGCTCACTCAGTGAAACTTTTAACATTTTTGGCATGTAACTGCAGGCATGAAGCATGTATATTACTTAGTTTTTGAAGCTAATATACATTCTTTTTAGCAGCTCACTAGTTTGCACAGAAGTGAATAAAGCACATATTTCAACAGTTTGCAAAAATAAACAATTTTCAAAGCTCACTAGATGAAAACTGTTTTAACATTATAAGGAAAAGTAAGTACATAAAAGTGAGTGAAATGTGTATGTTATTCAGCTTTTGAAACTAAACAAAATATTTTATCTAATCTCATAAGAGAAACTTCATTTTTAACTTTGTTCTAATGTCAATATCAGTACATATAAATGAAAAAAGCATGCATATCACGTAGTTTTTCAAATGAAACAAAATACTCTCACAGATAACTAGGTGAAACTTGTGTTTTAACATTCTTTTAAGTCAATATAAATATATAGGAGTGAATGAAGATGTATTTCATTCTATTTTTGAAACTATTTTCACAGCTCACTAGGTGAAACTTGTGCTTTGATATAGTTTTTAAGTCAAATATGTACTCAAAGGTAAATGAACTATATATTTCATGCAGTTTTTGAAATTAAACAACAGTGTTTTCACATTTTCATAGTTGAAATTTGGGATTTAACATTGTTCATAAGTCAATACCAGTACATAAAGTCAATGAAGCATATATTTCACTCAGTTTGGAAACTAAGGAAAAGAACAAAGTTGCAGCTAACTGGATGAAACTTATGTTTTAGGACTTTTTAAGAAAGTACATAGATATGAATGAATCATGTATTTCACTCATTTGTAAAACTAAACAAAATAACTGTTTTGCAGCTTACAAGTTGAAACTTCTGTTAAACATTTTTAAGTCAAGATAAAGCCTCAGTAATGAAAGAAGAATGTATTTCACCCATTTTGTGAAGTTAAACAACATACCAACTTCACAGTTTACTAGATGAAACGTGTTTTAACATTGTTTGTAAGTCAAGCTAAGTACATAGAAGTGAATGAAGCATGTATATTCTAAATTTGGGAAACTAAACAACTTACAGGATTTGCAACTAGTTAGATGAAACTTGAATATAACAGTATTTGTAAATAAAGATAAAAAGTTAGAAGTGAGTGTACCATGTTATTCACTCACTTAGATTCAATTGTTGAATCTAGGGAAGATAATTCACAGCTCACTAGATAAAACTTGTGTTTTAACATTTTATGTCAAGAAAGTATACAGAAGTGAATGTGTATATATTTCATTTAGTTTGTGAAACTAAGCAAGATAACTGTTTTCACCTCACTAGACGAAACTTTTCTTTTTACACTGTGAGTCAAGATAATGCCTTAGAAATGAAGGAAGCATGTATTTCCCTCAGTTTGTGAAACAAAGCAAGAAGCTGCTTTTGTAGTTCATTAGATGAAATTTTACTTTTAGTATTGTTTGTAAGTACATAGAAGTGAATGAAGCATGTAATACACAGTTATAGAAACTAAGAAAGATAACATTTTCACAGCTCACTAGATGAAATTTGTGCTTTAACAGTGTTTGTAAATCATGATAAGGACTTAGACATGAATGAAGCATGTATTTCATTCATTTTGGAAAACTAAGGAAGATAATGGTTTCACAGCTCAGCACTACAAACTTTATTTTTATGTCAGGAAAAAAACAAAGAAGTGAATGAGGTATGTATTTCACTCATTTTCCAAAAGATAAAATCATAATATTTTGCAGCTTACTAGGTGTAACTTGACTTTTAACATTGTTTGTAAGTCAGTATTAAGTGTATAGAAGTGAATAAAGCATGTGTTTCATTAAGTTTTTGAAGCTAAACAGTATACTCCTTTCACAACTCATTAGATGAAACTTGGGTTTTAACATTGTAAGTCAATATAAGCATATAGAAGTGAATGAAACAATGTATTTTACTCAGTTTCTGAAACTAAACAATACACTCTTCACAGCCCACTAATTGGAACTTGTGTTTTGACACTGTAAGTCAATATCAGTACACAGAAGTGAATGAAATTTTGTATGTCAGTATGATTACATAAAGGGGAAAGAAGCATGCATTTCATGCAGTTTGAGAAACTGTGGAACATGCCAGTTTCACAGTGAAATAAATGAAACACGTTTTATAAAAAAGTGAATGAATTTCTTGTGAAATTGAAACTTAGCCTAGGATTATATACTGCTAAGAGTTACCTCCTGAAAGCCTTCTTGTTCCAATGTGGCCTCTCCCCAAACCAAATTCAGCATACAAACACACTAACTTCCCGTGGCATGGGACATGACTCCTGGCAATGATTCTCCCTGGAACTGAAGGATTATTACCAAGGACCAACTAGTAATGCATATGGAAAAAGACCTTGACCAAAGGGGTAAATAGTAAATACAAATGATTTTTTATGGCTAAGATTTCAAAGCCAGTCAGGAGGTCATTCCAAAGGTTACACTTATGCGTGTTTCAGCAGGATCCCATTGACTGCCACAGTAAACAGTGCCTCAAACTGTGAGGCTCCTGAAGCTCTAGAGATAACCAGAAAATATAAGCAGGGCACACAACTCAGACATTCAGCACCCTATCAATGGGACATGCTTTGGAATTTATGCTTCCCAGTGTAACATTCATACCCATTTATAGGTTTTCTATGCATGGCTCTTCTGCATCTTTTATTTGAACCCATAATAAGCACTCTACTTGATAAACATACATCCCAGAGACTCAAACCTTTGGTCTGTCCATGTGCCAGTTGAGTCCTGAATTTCAGCAAAGTTGAAACACATGCTCTCCAGTTTATTTGACTTACCCAGGATAACTAACAAGGAGATGATGGACAATACCCATCCCAAGGAACAGAGACTGTCTGCAGCTGAAAATAAGATATCTCCATCCATCTTCCCCATGGGATCTAAGCCCCTTCTCAATTAGAAGCAGAGTGGGCATCACCATTCCCAAATCCTCAACAATGGGGAATGAACAAAGGACTAAAGAAGACTTATTATTATTCTACTACAGACTTATTATTATTCTAGCAATGGAAAAACTCTTATTATTGATATAAAGGCAGGGACCACCAGAGGTTCTAGGCATGGGAGGGTGAAAAATAGGTGTGTAATATGGGAGCATTTTGGGGACACTGGATTTGTGCTGCATGACATCGCAGTGACAGATACTTACCATTGTCTATTTTGTTATAACTTATGAAATTTTGTGCAGAACAAAGTGTTAACTATAATGTAAAGTGTAGTCCATGATTTGTAGCAATACTTCAAGATGGATTCATCAACTGTAACAAAAGTACCACACTAATTAAGGATGTTGTTGATGTGGGAAAGTGTGGGAGGGGGAAGGATGGGGTTTATGGGAATCTCTTATATTTTTTATGCAACATATATGTAATCTAAAACTTCATTAAATTTTCAATTATAAAAAAGTAGTGAATGAAGCAGGTATTTTACTCAAATTTCAAAATTAAGCAAGATACCAGTATTGCAGCTCACCAGATGAAATGTGGATTTTAAAATTGTTTGTAAGCCAAGATAAGAACATACAAGTAAAAGAAACATGTACTTCAATCAGCTGGAGAATCTAAACAACATACTGGTTTTACAGCTCACTAGTTGAATCTTGTGTTTGAACATTGTTTTTAAGTCAAGAAATGAATATATCATGTATTTCACTCTAATTTTTATACTAAGCAAGATAGCATGCAGCTTATTAGATGAAACTTGTGCTTTAACACCATTTTTAAATCAAGATAAGTACATAGAAGTGAAAGAAGCATGTATTTTACTGTGTTTGAGAAACTAAGGAACATAATGGTTTTGTGACTACTAGATGAAACTGTGTTTTAACACAGTTTGTAAGACAATAAGTACATAGATGTGAATGATACATGTATTTCACTCAATTTTTTAAAATAAGCAAGATAACCTTTTCACAGTTCTCAAGAAACTTGGATTTTTAACATTTTAAATCAAGATAAGTACATAGAAGTGAATAAACATATATTTCATTCAGGTTGAGAAACTAAGCAAGATAACAGTTTTCTAGCTCACTAGATGAAACTTGTTTTTTAACATTTTTTTGTAAGTAAAGTTAAGTACATAGAAGTGATTGAAGCATATATTTTACACAGTTTGTGAAAGTAAGTGAAATACTGGTTTCACAGGTCATTAAATGAAACTTGTGTTTTGACACTGTTTATATGCCAAGAAAAGTACCTAGATGAGAATGAATCATGTATCTAAGTCTGAAGAACTAATCAATATACACATTTTGCTCACAAGTTAAAATTTGTGTTTTAGTATGCAAGTCAATATAAGGACATAGAAGTGGATGAAGCATATATTACAGTCAGGCTTAGAAATTAAGGAAGATAGTTTCATCTCGCTACACGAAACTTGTCTTTTAACATTCTTTGTAAGTCAAGATAAATACATAGATGTGAATGAATCATGTATTCTATTCTGCTTCTGAAAATAAGCAAGACACTGGTTTCACAGCTTGCTAAATGAATATTGTGTTTTATTAGTCTTCATAAGTCAAGATAATTGCATGGAAATGAGTGAAGCTGGGATTTTAGTAAGTTTGTGACACTAAGCAGCATACCATTTCTCACTAAGTGAAACTTGTGCTTTAACATTCTTTGTAAGTCAAGAGAAATACATAGAAGTAAATGAAGCATGTATTTTGCTCAGACGCTTAAGCTAAGGAAGATATTGACTTCACGCCCATTAGAAGAAACTTGTGTTTTAAGAATCTTTTAGTCAAGATATATACATAGAAGTGAATGAAATATGCAATATACACCATATGCTTAACTAAGCAACATAATAGTTTTGCAGCTAATAGATGAAACATTTTTAATATTGTTTGTAAGTCTAGATAAATATATACAAGTGAATTAAGCATGTATTCTACTCAGTTAGTGAACTAAACAAATAACCATTTCGCATCTCTCTTCATGAAACTTGTTTTAATGTTGTTTGTAAGTCAAAAATAATACATAGACTAAATGAATACTGGACTCTTTCAATTTGCCAAAGTAAGAAAGATACTGGTTTCACAGTTCAAGATGATACTTGTGTTATATTTTTAATATTAAGATAAGTACAAAGAAGCAATGAAGAATGTATTTCATTCCATTTTAGAAACTAAGCAAGATACCAGTTTTGCAGCTCATTAGATGAAACTTGTATTTTTTAATCGTTTGTAAGTAAAAATAAGAACATAGACGTGAATGAAGTTTGTATTTCACTTACTTTGTGAAATTGAGGAACATATCAGTTTCTTGACTAGCTAGATGAAACTTGTGTTTTAAAATTGTTTGTAAGTCAAGATAATACATAGAAGTGAATGATGCATGTGTTTTGCTCAGTGTGTAAAACATAAAACACACTGGTTTTGCAGATCTCTAGGTGAAACTTGTGTTTTAGCATTGTTTGTAAGTCAAGGTAAGTATATATAACTAAATGAAGCATGTATTTACTCAGTCTCTGAAACTAAACCTGGTACTGGTTTTGCATCTTGCTGAGGAAAATTTTCTTTCAAATTTATTTGTAAAATAAAATAAATGCATATAAGTGAATGAAGCATTGATTTTACTTAGTTATTGAAAATAAGCACCTTACCAGTTTTTCACAGCTCACTAGGTGAATCTTGTGTTTATAACATGTTTTTAAATCAATATAAGTACATAGAAGTGAAGGAAGCATGTATTTTACTCAGTTTGCAAGATGAAGATACCATTTTTGCAACTCAGGAGATAAAACTACTGTTTTATCATTTTTTAAGTTAAGATATGTGCATAAATTGAATGATGCATGTATTTTGTTCATTATAGAAACTAAGGAAGATAATGGCTTTGCAGCTCTTAGATGAAATCTGTTTTAAGATTGTATATCAAGATAAGCACATAGTACTGATATTCTACTATGGAACTATTGTGATTGTAATGGAAGAAATTGTAGCATTGATGTGGAGAAAGTGACCATGGTAGCTGCTGAGGGTAGGGAGAGGGAAGAAGAGATATGATGTGGGGGCATTTTCAGGTCTTGGAGTTGTCCTGGGTGGTACTGCAGGGACAGATGCTGGCATTTGTATGTCTTGCCATGGCCCACTGGGTGGACTGGGGGAGAGTGTAAACTACAATGTAAACCACTATCTACGTGGTGCAACAGTGCTTCAAAATGTATCCACCAAATGCAATGAATGTGCCATGATGATGAAAGAGGTTGTTGATGTGAGAGGAGTGGGGTGAGGAGGGTGGGGAGTATATGAGGACCTCATATTTTTTTAATGTAACATTTTTTAAAAAAAGAAGAAAAAAATAAGTGAATGAAGTATGTGTGTTACTCAGTTTATGAAAGTAAGCAAAATACCAGTTTCACAGCATACTAGAGGCAACGTGTTTTAGCATTGTTTGTAACTCAAGATTCATGCATGAAATGAATTAAGTATGATTTTACTCAGTTTGTCAAACTAAGGAATATATCATTTTCAGAGCTCCCTAAATGAAACTTGTGTTTTAATATTCTTTGAAATCAAGGAAAGGACATAGAAGTGAATGATGCATGGATTTTAGTCAGTGTGTGAATCTAATCGACATAACTTTTTTGCAGCTCTTTGATGAAATTTGTATTTTGACAAGTTTGCCAGTCAAAATAAATACACAGAAGTGAGTGAAGCATGTATTGTACTCAGTTTTCAAAACTAATGAAAATACCAGTTTCATACTTCCTTTGATGAAATGTGGGATTTAATACTGCTTTTAAGTAAGTACATGTGAAACATTTTTTGTAAGTCAAAATAATTGTATAGAAGTGATTTAAGCATATACTTAATATGATTGCAAAATATGGAGCATACTGGTTTGGAAGAACACTTTAAAAGTGTGCTTTAACATTGTTTATAAATCAAAAGAAGTACATAGAAATGAAGCAAACATGTTGTATTAATCAGCCAAAGGGGTGTTGATGCAAAGTACCAGAACTCTGTTGACTTTTATAAAAGGTACTTATTTGGGGTAGAAGCTTACAGTCAAAAGGCCCTAAAGAGTCAAACACAAGGTACTGTAAGAGGTACTTTCTCACCCGAAGTCTGTTGCCATAAGTTGGTGCAAGATGGAAGGCAATGTCTCCATGGGTTAAGCCTTTCTCCTTCCTCTTAAGGCTCCTTGGCCCCAGCTTATGCTGTTCTCACCTGTAGGCAGGTATAAGGCTGGTATAAGGCTCATCACTTTCCCTGGTGCTCATTTATTTCTAGTCTCAGCTGCTCTGGTCTCTTCACAAAGTCAGCTGTAGATCATCAAGCTCATCTCTCTTCCCTGGACTGTGTCTATGGAACATTCTCTCTTCCTGTGTATCTGCTTCTGTTTGCCACCTTCAGTGTGAGAGTCTGCTTTATCAGACCAAGGCAGCTGGGATTCAACACTGAGTGTCACTCTAATGACATGGTTGGATTAAAGCCCTAATTGTTACATAATTTAATCAGACATCTCAGCTGAATTGAATACTATCAAAGGGTTATCATACAAGAGGAACAGACAAGTTTACAAACAATCTATATTTCTCTTTGGAATTCATCAATAATATCAAACTGCCACACATGTAGAAGTGTGGAACACTTTTGCAAAAGTAAGGAACACAGTATTCACAGCTTAGTAGATGAAACTTGGGTTTTAGCATTGTTTGTAGGTGATGATAATTTCATGTAAGTAATTAAGCAGTAATTTACATCTTATGAATGTAAGCAACATAAAAGTTTCACATGCCACTAGATGTGATCTGTTTTTAAATCATATGTAAGTCATGATAAGTGCATAGAAGTGAATAAAGCATATATTTTACTCAGTTTTCAAATATAAGCAAAATACCTGATTCACAGCTCATGAGATGGAACTTACTTAACATTGTGTAAAAATCAAGATAATACATATAATTCAATTAGCCATGTATTTTACTCAGTTTTCAAAAGTAAGCAACACACCACATTGGAAGATTTAGAGTGAAACCTATTTAACATTGTAAGTCAAGATAAACATAGAGAGTAAATGCATGTATTTCATTCATGCCTGAATGGCATATCTCTAGATAAGTCTTGTATTTTAACATTGTTTGCAATTCAAGATTCGTATACAGAAGTGAATGACACATGTGTTCAACTCAGTTTGCTAAATAAGTAACACACTGGATACAAAACTTACTTGATGAAAAGTGTGTTTTAACATTGTAAGTCAAGATAAAGTCCATATTAGTAAATGAAGCATGTATTTTATGCATTTTGAAAATTTAAGCAATATATGAGATTTATGGTTCACTAGAAGAAACTCATTTTTTAACATTGTGTGTAAGTCATGGTAAGTGCATAGAAGTGAGTGAAGCATTTACTCTTTATTTGAAACTAAGAAACACATCGGATCCACACCTTACAAGAAGAAACCTGTGTTTTAATATTTTGGTAAGTCATCGTAATATTTAGAAATGATTTAAAATTTGTATGTCATTACAAATATATAGTAGTCAATGAAGCATGTGTTTACTCAGTTTGTGAAATAAAGCAACATGCTGATTTCAGAGATCATAGAATGAATCTTGTGTCTTAACATTGCTTGTAGTCAAGATAAGTGCACATAAGAAAACGAAACATGTATTTTACTCAATTTTGGAAAAAATAACATAGCACATTCAGTGCTCATTAGCTAAACTTGTTTAAAAAATTATTTAAGTCATGATAAGAGAATAGAAAGGAATGAAGCCAGTATTTAATTGTTTGTGATAGTATGCAAAATACAGGATTCTCAGCTCTTTCATGACACTTGTGTTTTACCTTCTGTTATATGTCAATATAAGAGCATAGAATTGAATGGAGAATTTCTTCCTCAGTTTACATAAGTAAGCAACATATGGCATTCATGCTATACTAGATTAATCTTGTGTTTTACCATTGTGTGTAATCAAGATCAGTGCTTAAGAGTTAATTTAGCTTATATAATACTCAGTTTTCAAAACTAAGCAACATACTGGAATCAAAGCTCACAAGATGAAACTTGTGTTATAACATTGTTTGTAAGACAAAATCAGTGAATGGAAATGAATGAAGCATGTATTTACTCCATTTACCTAAGTAACATATCTGAATCACAGCTCATAGATGAATCTTGTGAGATAACATTGTAAGTCAAGATAAATGCATAATTATGAATGAAGCATTTGTTTTACCTAATTTGTGGACTTATGCATAATACTAGATTCACAGCTTACTAGATGAAACTTGTGCTTAAAGAGTTTTTTAAGTCATTATAGTTGCACTGCAGCGAATGAAGCATGAATTATTCTCAGTTTGTGTAACTAAGTAACATATGTGATTTGCAGCTCATTGGATTAAACATGTGTTTTAAAATAGTTTGTAAGTCAAGATAGTGCATAAAAGTGAATGAAGCCTGAAATTTACTCAGTTAGTGAAACTAAGTAACACAATCTATATGGCAAACCTTGAGATGAAACTTGTGCTTTAACATTATTTGCAAGTCTAGATAAATTCATAGAAGTGATATGTATTTGACACAATTTGGTAACTTAAGAAAAATACCAGATTCACAGAATTCTAGATGAAACTTGAGTGTAAAGGTTGTTTAGAATAAATGCCTTGATGGGAATGAAGCATGTATTTTTCTCAGTTTGTGAAACTAAGCACCATAATGAATTCACAGCTCCCTAAATGATATTGTGTTTTAACATTGCCCCTGGGTCAAGAAAAATGCATATAAGTAAATGAAGCAGGTATTTATTCAGTTTTGGAAACTAAGCAACATAAATTCACAGTTCACAAGATAAACCATCGTTAACACTGAAGTTAAGATAACTGTATATTAGTGAATGAGGCAGGTAGTTTACTCAGTTTTAGACCAATCAAGATAAGTACATAAAAGTAAAAAAGCAAGTATTTTACACATTTTGCAAAACTAAGCAAAATACCCAATTCACAGCTCACTAGATAAAACTTTTTGTAACATTGTTCATATGTCAAGATAAGCGTATATTAGTGAATCACGCATGTATTTTACTGAGTTTTTGAAATTAAGCAATATAACTGATATGCAGATTACCAAATGATACTGTTTTAACATAATTTATAAGCATGTATTTTACTTAGGTTACAAAAGTTAGCAACCTACCAGATTTGCAGCTCAGCAGATGAAACTTGTGTTTTTACATTTTTTATACGGCAAGATAAGTGCATAGAAGTGAATGAAGCATGTATTTTACTCATAGGAGAAAGTATGCACCATACCAGATTCACAACTCACTAAATTAAACTTTTGTTTTACCATTGTTTGTAAGTCATGAAAAGTGCATAGAAGTGAATGAAGTCTGTAAATTTTCAGCTTGTAAGCTGAGCAACATATCTACACAGATAAGTAGATGATACTTGTCTTTACAGATCTTCACACATAGCCTTACATTTAGTTTGGTACTTACCGTGGTCTATAGTTTACATTATAGTTTACATTTTGCACAGCAAAATTTTATAAGTTTTGACAAAATGTGTAATGGCCTGTGTCCATCATTGCAATGTCATGCAGAACAATCCCAATGTCCCCCAAATGCCCTTGTTACACTTATTCTTCCTTCTCCTTCCCCTCGAAACCTCTGGTGACCACTGCCTTTATATCCATGTTATAAGTTCTTACATTACTAGAATAAAAATTCTGTTTTAGCTGATAGTTGCATTCTACTCTTGTTTGTTCATTCCTCAATCTTGAGTATCTTGGGATGAGAATACCCACTCTGCTTCTAGTTGAGAGAAGGCTTAGATACCATTGGGAATATAAGTGGAACTGTCTTGTTTGCAGTATAGAAAGTCTCTGTTTGGGGATATGGACTTTGTAGATCATCATCCTTCTGTTTGTTCTTCTGGATAATTCTGATAAATTAGAGGGTAAGTGTTGTCTGCAACTCTGCTGAGATTCAGGGCTCAACTGGCATATGAACAACCAGAAGATTTAAGTCTTGGGGAACATATTTAATCAATATACTGCTAATTATAGGTTCAAATAAAAGGTGTTTAAAAAGCATGTATTGGGAAACGGACTTGGCCCAGTGGGTAGGGCGTCTGTCTACCACATGGGAGGTCCACGGTTCAAACCCCAGGCCTCCTTGACCCGTGTGGAGCTGGCCCATGCGCAGTGCTCATGCGCACAAGGAGTGCCGCACCACGCAGGGGTGTCCCCCGCGTAGGGGAGCCCCACGCGCAAAGAGTGCACCTGTAAGGAGAGCCGCCCAGCACAAAAGAAAGTGCAGCCTGCCCAGGAATGGCGCCGCACACACTTCCCATGCTGCTGACGACAACAGAGGCGCTCAAAGAAACAAGACGCAGCAAACAGACACAAAGAACAGACAACCGGGGAGGGGGTAGGGGAAAAAAAAAAAAAGAAGCATGTATTTCACTCAGTTTGCAAAAATGAGCCAGATACTGGTTTCCTAGCTCACTAGATGAAACTTGTGTTTTAAAATTGATTGTAAGTCAATATCATTGAATAGAAGTGAATGAATCATGTATTTTACTTAGTATTACACAGTGAAACAATCATGCAGTTTTTTTAGTTTGTGAAAGTAAGGAATACATGAGATTCACAGATTCCTTGATGAAACTTTGACTTTAACATTGTAGGTCAGAATATGGAATGGACATGTAAGTGAGTGAACCATGTCCTTTATTCAGTTTGTGAACCTAAGCTGTGTATTAGATAAACAGCTCTAGAGAAATTTTTTACATTGTTTTTTCAAACTGTGTAACATTCGTGTCTAACTTATTCTATACAATTAGCTTGATTTACTAACAATGTTAAAAAACTGGTTTCATCTAGAGAACTGATTTTTATATGTAGTTTAGTTTCACAAACTGAATTAAAAACATTATTCTTCCAGTTCCAAACACTTATCTAGACTAATTAACAATACCTAAGCCCAAATTTCACCTGGAATGCTTTGAATCTCCTAGGGATGATTACTTTCAGAAACTGAGTAGGATAGTGTTAGGGTTATAGTTAGGATTAGGTTAGAATTCAGATTCATTTATGTTTCTCTCTTCCCTACTCTAAACTTAAGTTAGAACAAACGTTGAAAAGAAAGTTTCATGTAGAAGGCTGCACCAGTGCTATGCTTTTTAGTGTCACCAACTGAGTAAAACTTACGTTTATTTCACTTCTGTGCATTGATCTTGTCCTTTTTTGTAAAAACATTTGTTTCCTCTAGAGAGGTATGAGTATAATATGTTGTTTAGTTGCAAAACTGAGTAAGATAAATGTTTCATTCCCCCTTATGCACTTATTTTGATTTACTAGTATTGAAAAACACAAGTTATTTCTAGAGAGGTGTTAATCTGATATGTTGCTTATGTTTGCAAACTGAGTAAAACACAATTTTCATTCACTTCTTCACACTTATCTTGATTTACTTACAATGTTAAAACATGTTTTACCTTGAGTGTTTTGAATCTGCAATAATGGTTACTTCCAGATAATATGTAGGATAGCATTATGGTTAGAGTTAAGTTACAGTTAGGGTTAGGATTTGGATTCAGTCATGTTCCCTCCTTCACTACTCATAACTTTATTTAGTAAGAATGTTGAAAAGGATATTTCATGTAGAAAGGTGGAAAGATGCCATGAAGTTTAGTTTACAAAATGAGTAAAATATGAGTTTCATTCACTTTTATGCACATATATGGTCAGACTTGCAATGTTAAAACTTGATTTAATCTAAAGGACTGTGAAATGATATGTTGCTTATTTCACAAACTGAGTGAAGTACAGGATATCACTTCTATTCATTCTATCACTTCTATTCATTTATCTTGACTTTCTAAAAATGTTAAAACACTACTTTTGTATACAGAGTTGTGAACTGATATTTTTCTTAGATTTGCAAACTGCATAAAATACCTATTTCAATCACTTCTACTAACTTATCTTGACTTAGTAAAAATGCTAAAAATACTTGTTTTATCTGGAGAGCTGTGACTATGTTGCTTCGTTTCATTAATGGGAGTAAAATTGTGTATCATTCACTTCTATTCACTTACATTAATGTACTAGCAATGTTGAAACACATTTCACCTAGAATGCTTTAAATCTCTTAAAAGATTACTTTCATAAACTGAGAATAGTGTTATTAGAGTTAGGCTTAGGCTTAGGCTTGGGCTTAGGCATTGGTTAGGAATTGGGTTCAGCCATGTTTCACTCTCTTCCCTGCTCTAAACTTGAATTAGTAAGAATTTTTAAAGGATATTTCATGTAGAAAGGTGTGATTATGCTATGATTTTGTCTCACAATTGTGTAATATACATATTTCACTCAATTCTAGCATTATTTTGACTTACTATCAATGTAAAAATACAAATTTCATCTGGAGTGCTGTGAATCTGATATGTTTCTTAGTATTGCAAACTGAAGGAAATACTTGTTTTATAATAATATAAAACAATAGTTTCATATAAAGACCTGTGACTCTCATTTAGGTTTGCAAATGGAGTAAAATACACGTTCATTCAATTTTTTAACAAATCAATTTTATTTATACAAATTAATAAATCATAAGTCATCCAAAGTGTACAATAAATGGTATTTGATATAATCACATATTTGTACATTCATTTCAATCATTATTAGAGCATCATTTATTATTCCAATAATAATAATTTTAAAAAAACAAAAAAATTCTCACCATCTCTCAATCCATGTTCCCCTGCCAAAATACCTGCTATTCTGTTTCTCTCTCTCTAGTTTATTTGTATTTATATTTTTAAAAAATAGCCATGTATGCAACATTGCCCATATTCATATTTCACATGAGGTTTCACTATGTTACATAGTCCCATGTTATATTTTTAACTTTCCTTCTAGTAATACATGTGTACTTAGACTTTCCCTTTCAACCACTGTCATACCCATATAATAACTCTGCTAATTACAAACACTTTGATTTTCTTTCAAGATTTCTATTCATTTCCAAAGATTTACAAAGTTTTTATCAATTGTGCAAACATTAACCCTCAGCTTTCCATTCTGTACCCTCATTCTATTTTCTTGTGACCTATATTCTAATTATTAACTCCATGAGTTTATACAACATATTTAGTTTATAATAGCACAATCATACAGTATTTTCCCTTTTGTGTCTGGCTTGCTTCATTCAACATAATGTCCTTCATGTTCATCCAAGTTGTCATATGCTTTATGACTTCATTTATTTTACAGCTGCATAATATTACATCTTGTGTATATCCCGTAATTTTTTTATCCATTCATTTGTTGATGAACACCTGGGTTGTCTCCTATTTTGGCAATTATGAACAATGCTGCAAGGATATGCTCATTCACTTTTATGCACTTATCTTGACTTACTAGTTTTGTAAGACCACACATTTCATCTAGAGTACTGTGGACCTAGTATGTTGCTTAGGTTTGCAAACTGAGTAAAATGCATGTTTCATTCACTTCCATGAACTAATCTAGACAAATTAACAAAGTTAAAACACTAGTTTTGTCTGGAATTCTTTGAATTTGCTAGTATGATTACTTACCAAAACTGAATAGTATACTTTTAAGTTTATCATTACAGTTAGAAGTCACTCATGTTTCACTCTCTTCCCTGCTCTAAAATTACATTTGTAAGAATATTGAAAATTAAGTTCCCTGTAGAAAGCTGCAAAACTACTATATTCTTTAGTGCCAAAAATGAAGTTAAGTACATACTAGATGTTTAGTTTAACAAACTAGGTGAGATATAAGTTTCATTCATTTTTTTGGACGTATATTGTTCTACTATCAATGTTAAAATAGAAGTTTCATCTAGAAGGCTGTGAATAACACATTTTGCTTATTTCACTAAGTGAGTAAAATATAGGTTTAAATAATTTCTACTCACTTTTCTCAACTTAACAAAAAATGTTAAAACACTACTTTCATCCTGAAAGCTGTGAATGTTATGTTTCTTAGATTTGCTAACTGAATAAAGTACGTTTCAATCAGTTCTGTTAACTTATTTTTTCTACTAATATTTCATCTAGAGAGCTATGAATCTATTTTCCTTTGTTTTGTTAAGTAAAACACATGTTTCAATCACTTCTGTTAAATTGCTTTGATGTACTGACAATGTTAAAACACCAATTTTGCCTGAATTGCTTTGAAGTTCATTGGATGATTAGTTTCAGAAGCTGAGTGGGTTATGTTTAGGTCTAGGGTCAAGGTTAGTGTGAGGGTTAGGTGTAGGGTTGAGTCATGTTTCACTGTCTTTGATGATCTAAACTTGAGTTAGTAAGAATTTTAAAAGGAAGTTTCATGTAGAAAGGTATGAAAGTGCTGTTGTTTAGTTCCACAAACTGAGTAAATTTCAAGTTTCATTCATTTTTATGCACTTATTTTGATTTACTATCAATTTACAGATACAAACGTCATCTAGAGAACTGTCAATTGGATATGTTGCTTAGTATCATAACCTGAATAAAATACCTGTGTCCACTGACTGTTCAACTACCACACCAGAGAACCAAGAGTAACTACAACTGCAAGCAGGAGAATTGTATTCATCAGCCATGTGGGATATAACTCCCCTCTTAATTTAGTGGTGGAGTGGACATCACCATCCTAGTGTCCCCAGGATGGAGGAATAAAATATGGATTAGAGTGGACTTACTATATATCTACTATAGAGCTATTGTGACTCTAGCAATGGAAGAAATTATATCACTGATGTGGAGGCAGTGGCCACAGTAGTTGCTGAGGGCAGGGAGAGGGAAGAAGAGATATGATGTGGGGGAATTTTCAGGACTTAGAGTTGTCCTAAATGATACTGCAGGGACAAATGCTGGACATTATATATCCTGCCATGACTCACTGAATGGACTGGGGAGAGTGTAAACTACAATCCATGTGGTGCAGTAGTGTTCCAAAATGTATTCACCAAATGCAATGAATGTGCCACGATGATGAAAGACGTTGTTGATATGGGAGGAGTGGGGGGGGGGGGCGGGCTGTGAGGTATATGGGAACCTCTTATATTTTTTATTGCAACATTTTCTGTGTTCTATGTATCTTTTAAAGACAGTAAAAAAAGATTTAAAAAAATAAAATACCCGTGTCATTCACTTCTATGCACATATTTTGACTTAATAAAAATGTTAAATCATTTGTTTCATATAGAAGGCTGTGAATCTGATAAGTTACTGAGTTTCAAAAACTAAGCAAAATCCATGTTTCATTCATTTTCTATATGCGTATCTTGACTTATTAACCATGTTAAAGCCCAAGTTTCCCCTGCAATGCTTTGAATATCCTAGGATGAATACTTTTAGAAAATGAGTAGACCACATGAACAAATTCACATATCATAGAGGTATGCCCCAGCTGCAAACTTCCCCGCACGTACCCATCACCAACATCCTGAAGCAGTGATCTGTCCATGCCACAGATGTAACTCTATCCAAAACCTCCCCAAAAACAAAGCCAAAAAATAAACAGATAAAAATAATAAAATAGCAATAATAATTAACAAATAAAATACAAAAATAAAAAATAATTTTCTCATTATGTCTATCATTGCTATAACTCATTATCTTTTATGCACAATGAGAATTTCTTATGTATGTTCCCCCAGTGTCTTATTTTTTTTTTTTCACTTTATCTTCAAAGAAGCTTTAGGTTACAGAAAAGTCACACAAAAAAATATAAGGGATTTCCATGTACCAAACCCCCTCCATCTCTAACACTCTCCTCTATTAATATCATTTTAAATGTATATGGTGTATTTGTTACAATTGATGTACAAATATTGAAGCAATCTTACTAATCATGGCCAATGGTTTACATTATGGTTTATATTTTGCACCATACACTTTTATAAGTTTTGACGAAACTTAAAATGACCCATATCCATCATTGCAAGATCATGTAGAACAATTCCCCCTAAAAATACTCTGTTGCATCTATTGTGGGAAACAAAGGCATGCTGTTTCCATGGTAGAAAGTTACTTTCTGACCACTGGGTCATGCTGTCCCTGGAGATGTACGTGCAGGTGGCTAATCTCTCTGCGAAACATAACATTCCAGCAGAACCCAGACTTGATATCTCAAGTAACCTGGGCAACAAGATTTATGAGTATACTTGTTTCAATAACATAATAGAACATCTAGGGCTTTAGTTACTATCATATCCACTGTGCACTGTATTTTCATTAATGAAGTTTTGGGAATAGTTAGCTAGAATAGTTGCTAGTTCTCATGGTTGCTTGGGGTATATAAAGAAGCCCCTGATATTAATAAACTTGTCTGATGAGCTTGAGAAATCAATGCTCTCAAATCCCCTGATCCCAATCTCTCTTTGTCTTTCATTCCCAATACCCTTCGGGTCCATCAGCTCCGACAATCTATTCTATTCTTCCCTCCTCATTCCCTCAGAACCTATAGCAACCACTAATTTTCAATTATTGAAGAATAAGTTTCTTAGTTACATGCAATAACATTGATGGCCTGACATATTGTTCTGTTTTCTTTTATTAGGCACTACCTAACTTTTCATAAGATTCTTGCTGTGGCAGTTTGAGGTTATTGATGAACCCCCCAAAAAAGATTCTGTTTGTAAACTAATCTATTCCTCTGAGTGTGATACCCTTTGATTATATTAGATTCAGCAAAGATGTCTTTAATTAAATTAAGATTATGGATTTGATTTGATCCCATCAGTAGAGTGTAACTCAGTTTGAGTCCATGCCCTCTTCGTGGGCTATATAAATAGGCACTCAATCAATGAGCCACACAGAAGTAGATAAATGAAATGAGTCCTGGAAAGAAAGAGGAGCCTTATAACAGCCTACAGCTGAGATCGGAAGTTGGACCCACAGAGTCTTAAGAGGAAAAAGGAAGGCTGAACCCTTGCAGAAATCACATACCGTCTTGCTTCAAAATGTGGCAATAGAGGGAAGTGGACTTGGCCCAGTGGATAGGGCATCTGTCTACCACATGGGAGGTCTGTGGTTCAAACCCCGGGCCTCCTTGATCTGCGTGGAGCTGGCCCATGTGCAGTGCTGATGCACACAAGGAGTGCCATGCCACACAGGTGTGTCCCCGTGTAGGGGAGCCCCAGCACAAGGAGTGTGCCCCGTAAGGAGAGCTACCCAGTGCAAAAGAAAGTGCAGCCTGCCCAGGAATGGCGCCACACACACAGAGAGCCATGGCGCCACACACACAGAGAGCCAACACAACAAGATGACACAACAAAAAGAAACACAGATTCCCGGTGCCGCTGATAAGGATAGAAGTGGTCACAGAAGAAGGCACAGTGAATGGACACAGAGAGCAGACAAATGGGGGGGACGGGAAGAGAAACAAAAGGAAACACAGATTCCCGTGCCACTGACAACAACAGAAGCAGACAAAGAAGAACACACAGCAAATGGACACAGAGAACAGACAAGTGGGGGGGGGGGGGCGGGAAATAAATAAATAAAATGTGGCAATAGAGTTTGGTAATGAAATAACCTTGAATTGGACTCTTTAAAGCCTAGTAGCTACAGCTTTTATCCCAAATAAACACCATTTATAAAAGCCAACAGATTTCTGGTACTTTGCATCAGCACCCCTTTGATTGACTAATACATTTGCCCCTCTAATTGAGAACATAGCAGGACTCCCCAGGATGGAAGTTTAATATTTTCTTGTTTATTGTTTTGGTCTCCACGCACTGAGATAACAAACTATGACAAGATGAGCACTTTCATATTTCATAGAAGCATGCCCCAAATATGCCCTATCCCAAATATCCCCCACCCTGACAAGCTGTACTTGTAACCCTCCCCTGCCACATTTCCTTAAAGAGCACTCCCACCATTGTAGTGTGGGCCACAGACCTACAAATCCCCAGAGTTCACCTGTTCCTTCCTCTGGCCCTCCTCCCAGTTCCACGGACACTCCACCCCTCTTCCCCTCACATTCCCTAACAGTTGAACCCAATCACATCGCTGGACCACTATCACCCCCATCTACTGCCCAACCACCCCTTCCAGCTTATCATAGATTTTGCCCCTATTGAAACATGTTCAAGTGGTCATGGGGCATTGTGTCAGTGGGTGGAGACCCACACAGTAACTGAAAGATAATTGAATCCCCATCCTGGGAGGTCCTGCTACATTCTTTGATAGAGTAGCAAGACCATCCTGAATATATGGGCAGTGCCTAGTGAAGGAGGACAGACTATTATGCCAGAACTTATGAACCTTGTTCTTGTGAAATTGAAGATAGGCCTAGTGTTGTATATTGCCTAAGAGTTACCTCCTAAAAGCCTCCTTGTTGCTCAGGTGTGGCCTTTCTCTAAGCCAAACTCAGCATGTAAATTTATTGCCTTCCCCCCAGGGATGAGACTCCCTGGCACTGAGAGATTATTGCCATTTGTCAACTATTGCAGTTGGAGAGGAACCTTGACCAAAAGGGTAAATATTAAATACAAATGAGTTTTTATAACTAGGAGATTTCAAAGCAAGTTGGGAAGTCATTCTAGAGGTTACAGTTATGCAAATCGCATCATGATGTCATTGACTGCCACAGTAAATAGTGCCTCAAACAGTGGGACTCCTGAGGGCTCTAGAGACATCTAGACACTATAGGCAGGGCAGACAATCTTGGGTTTTGGCATGCTGTCAGTGGACTTTACTTTGAAATATATACTCCCCAATGTAACAGAGTTTGACTTATTTATAATTTCCCTACACATTGCTCTTCTGCCCCTTTTGTTTGAACCTATCATTAACACTATACATGTTCAATATGTGCACCAGAGACTTAAACCTTCAGTATATTCATATTCTGGTTGAGCCTTGAATCTCAGCATTTGCAACACCTGCTCTCCAGTTCATTGGACTTACCCAGGACAACCAACAAAATGATGATAATGGACAACACCCATTCCAAAAAAACAGAGAGTATCTATAACTGCAATCAGGACAGTTCCATCCATCTGCCCCATGGGATCTAAGCCCTTTGTCAGCCAGGGGCAAAGTGGGCATAATGATCCCCAAATCATCAAGTTTGTGGAGTCAATAGACATTAGAAGGGAATACAACTATGACTAAAAGAGACATTATAATTCTAGCAATGGAAGAAATTGTATCATTGATGTGGGGACAGTGGCCAGCAGAGGTTCTGAGGGGAGGGAGATCGAAGAATGGTTGTAACATGGGGCATATTTGGGACATTGGAAATGTCCTGCATGGCATTGCAGTGATGGATATTGACCATTGCACATTTTTTCAAAATTTATGGAGTTCTGTGGTGCAGAGTGTGAGCTCTGGACTGTAGATTACAATTAGTGGCAATGCTTCAATACATGTTCATCAACTGTAACATAACAAATATATCACACTAATGAAAGATGCTAATGGGGGAAAGTGGGGAAAGGGTGGGGGAGGGGTATTTAGGAATTCCCATATATTTGTGTTTTCATTTTTATTTTTTATTTTTAAGGAGCTTTAGATTATACAAATGTTACATAAAAAATATAGGCGATTTTCATATTTTCCACCCCTTGGGTGGAATCCCCTATATGTTTGATGTAACATTTATGTAATCTAAAGCTTCTTTGAAAGTAAAATAAAATGAAATAGAATGAGTGGGTGGTCTTCTGCCCTGACCACATTCTCTGTCACCACACTCCCAGTCAGCATTCCCTCTGTGATCACAGAGAGACTGGACTGAACCATGGCTGATATGACTTGCTCTTTTCCATGTCCTCCTCCCGAAGCTCATTTGTTTCTCATTCTAAAATTACAAACTATAGATTGGACATTTTCTATAACTGGGATGAAGAGAGGGATGACTACTTTCAAACTTGGTAATTTTATTCTATTGTGCTGAATATATCAATGAAGTAGCTGCAGTGAATTGGAGGTTATTTTCAAAACACCAGTATTTTGATTCAAGAGAGATGCTCATTTCTATAGTATTTTCGGTTCCACTGCTCCTCAATGCCATCATCATTGTGATTATGTGGGCATGTAAGATTTTGAATATAATGATTGACCTGAGGAATTTACAAGAGAAAAGAAAAAGAAAGAAGAAAAGAATATTTTAGCAATTACTTTAGGTTTTTTATGTTAGATTTTTTTTCCACCTCCATTGTTTCCAATGTTAAAGTACACGTTTTAGGCAACATTTTTTAGCAAATGATTCATGGTTTGAAAAGGTGATAGATTCTTTTATTTTGAAATCCACAGTGATAGAACTCATGCCAAAGGTGGCTTTTATTTATTTATTTATTTATTTATTATTATTATTTTTTAAAGATTTATTTATTTAATTTCCCCCCCTCCCCTGGTTGTCTGTTCTTGGTGTCTATTTGCTGCGTCTTGTCTTGTTTCTTTGTCCGCTTCTGTTGTCGTCAGCGGCATGGCGTGGGGGAGACCCTTGTGTGGCATGGCACTCCTTGCGCGCATCAGCACTGCGCATGGCCAGCTCCACATGGGTCAAGGAGGCCCGAGGTTTGAACCGCGGACCTCCCATATGGTAGACGGACGCCCTAACCACTGGGCCAAAGTCTGTTTCCCCAAAGGTGGTTTTTAAAATAATCACTAAGATCCATCAGGAGTTTCGTTATACATAGATCTATATTTAGAATAGAGTGTTTTTAAAGTTTAAATATTCTCTAACCAGAGTCTTTCATATTTGCTGATTAATTCACATCATTTATGTGTTTAGTATTAATTATAAAATGTTAAATCGATATAGAAATGTTAAACTTAAATAATATATACCTAATGGTATTCTACTTATGGGCACCACTACCAATTTATCATGTTGTGTTTTCAAGTCTACAGCAGTAATCCTCAACCAAGGGTGATTTTGTCCCCCAGGGAAATTTTGGCAATGTCTGAAGACATATGTGATTGTCATGACTGGCTGGAGATACTGGCATCTAGTGGGTTGAGCCAAGAGATGCTGCTACCATAATACAATTCACAAGAGTCCCTCACAACAAAGGATTAGTCAACCAATCATGTCAACAGTGCCAAGGTTGAAAAACTCCAGACTAAAATGACCTTTTTAAAAGACTTGAAGCAAAGCCTTGAAAAAAATCTTACATTTCATCTTAATGAACCAATTCTTATGAGATTAGCTTTCTGCAAATATCTACATAGGCTAGACCCTGTCAAAACAAAATACAAGTTTGAGTCTACTTTACTTTTTCATTATAGCTAAAATGTTAAGATGTAACAGAAGACATTTTAGTCAAGATTCCATGGAAAAGAATATATTGAATGAGACCTTAGTTTTTATTTTTCAGGATGCAAATTGTAAATACAGAAATATTTAAGGAATGTTTTAGCCTTTCAACCAATAGAACATTATGAGAAATAGGAAAGATTAATTATAATCCTTCCTCAGTTTCAATTTTGTTTTCCTACACTTTGGATGATCAATAACACAATGTTATCAATTTTATAACAGTTATAAATATGACTGTAATATTTACTTTATCAAAAAGCTCATATACAGTAAGCTCCTGTTTCCTTTCAAATCTAGAATCATAACTAGAGAATGACAGGATTTGAATAAAGATCCAAACTTTTAAAAAATACAGTGTTCAATAAGGAGAATAGTATTGGCTCTTTGATTTTGGTTTAAAAAATTGTTTGGAAATGGTTGTTTAAATTTTAACAGGATTTTTCCCTCAAAGTTAAACATACTCAGATTCCAAAAAGAAAAAGTCTAAATGAAATAATTTATATTTAGCAGTTTAAAAGTTGACACTTCCTTAGATTATAAACTTAAATTTCAAAATTCAGACATGTACCACTTTATAAGCAATTTAAGTGTTCTCAGTAGAGAAACTATTTCCTTAGTTTTTATTTTAATTCGAGTGAGTTGATAGAATTTTCTTAAAAAGTCCTCTGGAAATTCTGGCCTTAAATTTTTAACATTCTTGATTTGTTCAACTTTTGTATTGATCTTAAAAAAAGTAACTTAAAAAATAACATTCCATGTTAAGTCAAATTTTAAATATAAAATTACCCTTTTTATCAAGTATTGCTTACCTAGTATTCTGATAACATGCCTAATTTAACATTTCTGAAGATTACCAATTCAGGATATTTAATGGTATGGGTTCAGTAGAGTTCACTATATCACTATATCACAATATAGTTATATTAAACTTGGGCCAGTTATATTAAAATTATAATATGAATACACAAGAGTGATAGAAGATAATGTTGTGTTAATATGGAGCTCTGCCACTGTAGATTTATTCCAAACAATTAGTCCATTGCAACAGAGACTAATAAAAACTGAATAAGAAATTGTCTAAGATAATGGATTCTAGTCTTGGTATTGTCAAAGGCAGCTATGATATAGTTGATTTAGCTAATAGTGGAGAAACATGTAGATATTGTAAATTTTCATTAATATTTTCACTATCCATAAATTATTTTGAATAGCTAAATATGTGGCCATCTGACTAAATTCGTTTTATTCTGAAAAATAGTGTAACAGTATTGTTAACTTTGTCTTAACTTTGTTTATGATGTTACTATCTTATATCAATGTATAAACAGGGCAAAATTTCTTTTTGTTTTGTTTCCTTTTTATATTTTGAAGCAGGAGAATGGAGGGTACTTATATTGTCAGATCTGTCTCACAAAAACAAGCTTCACTCATTTTTAACTATTTAATAAATTCATATTCAGTGGCTTTTAAAATAAAACATTTTTAAAAAAGAAAGAATAGTGTTAGGGTTAGATTTGGATTCACTCATATTTCAGTGTCTGGTCTAACTTTATTCAGTAAAAATGTATATTATTTGCAAACACAAAGCTGTGAAAGTGCTATGTTGTTTCGTTTCACAAACTGTGTGAAATACATGCTTGATTCCCTTCTATGCACCTATCTTGACTTTATTACAGTGTTAAAACTCTAGTTTCATCTAGAGAGCTTGGAATCTGATATGTTGTTTAGTTTCCCAAACTGAGTAAAATAACATGTTTCATTCCCCTAGGCACTTATCTTGACTCACTAACAATGTAAAATCACACATTTCATCTAGAAAGCTGTGAATCTGATATCTTGCTTAGTTTTTAAAATTGGGTAAAATGCATACTTCATTTACTTCAATGTACTTATACTAACAAATTTAAAACATCACTTTCATGTGGAATACTTTGATTCTGTTAGGATGATTACTGAGAAGGATTGTTTTAGGATTAGGGTTAGGTTAGGATTAGGTTTAAATTCACTTATGTTTTACTGTCTTCCCTGCTGTAAAATTAACTTATTAAGAATGTTGAAAAGAAATTTCAAGAAAAAAGCTGAAAAAGTGTTATGTTGCTTATGTTCACAAATAAAGGTAAACATATTCATCATTCACTTCTGGGCACTTTTCATGATTTACTAACAATCTTAAAACACAAGTTTCATCTAGAGGTCTATGAAACAGTTATGCTGCTTAGTTTCATAAATTAAGTAAAATACATGTTTCAATCCCTTCAACAGTAGTTTGATTTAGAGAGTTATGAAACTGATATGTGCTTAATTTATCAAGCTGTGAATAATACATGTTTCATTCATTCTAGACATTTAGGTTAACTTACTAATAATGTTACAATACTAATTTCATCTAGAGAGCTGTGTTTCTGGTATGTTGTTTAGTATCACAAATTGAGTAAGATATATTTTCCAATCAATTCTATTCACTTATCTTAAGTTAATAACAATGTTTAAAACTCTAGTTTCTTCTAGACCGCTATAAAACTGATATGCTGCTTAGTTTGCACACTGAGTAATATATGTATTTCAATCATTTCTATTCATCCTAATTTCCTTTAGATAGCTATGAATATTGTATGTGTTTAATTTCAGAAACTGAGTAAAATATGTTTCATTCCCTTCTATGTCCTTAACTTGAATTACAACATTAAAACACTAGTTTTAAACACTAGAACGTTTTGAATATCCTAGAATGATTAATTTCAAAAACTAAGTGGGAGGATGTATTAGTCATGGTGTCTAGGGAAACAGAACCAACAGGAGATATCTGTAAATAGGATGAGAATTTATAAAATTGTCTCAAGCAACTGTGGGGATGCACAAGTCTAAATTCCATAGGGCAGGCTGAAAACCAGGGGCTCCAACAAAGGTCCTTGATGAGTTCCCCAGGAAAAACTGGCTGAGATGGGAATTCTCTCTCTCTGAATGCTGAAATCACTTCCCCTTTTAAGGCATTCACCTGATTGGATGAGACATCACTCACTGCTGATGGCAATCTCCTATTATTGTAGATTTAACAAGCTTTCTATGCAATCAATTAATTGATTATTAAAGACCATGAAATGCCCTTGTATTACAATTAGCCCAGTGCTTGATTGACCAAATAACTGGGCACCATCACCTGGCTGAGTTGACATGTTACCTTAACCATCACAGTCCACCCATTGTCAACTTGGCAGCCATATGCATCAAATTAAACCATACTTTGTCTCTAAATAAAAACAATAACACACACACATATAACAATACTCAGCTGTCCACTGTACAACTGGAAATGCACTAAATCCCTCCAGAATAGGGTACAAGCCCTTGGGTGATATTCACTCTTAAACTTTATATCCTTAAATACTATAACGTGGAACTCATACTACTTATGTCATATGAAAAGGGAAAAGGTTAGGGAAGAAAACAAAGAAAACAAAGACATTCCTTTTATGTACATATACGAACATACTCATAACAAAATAAGGAAGAAATGTCCATGACCATTTCAGTCCTTGTTTCTGTAACTGATCACATGTTTGAAGTTCATATTTATCGCTACCTTCTTCCACTACCCATTCCATTTTCCCTTTATGGTCAGCAAGCACCTGACTATGTTTATTTGCCTGGTTGGGTGACCCAAATTTTCATCCTGAAGATTCTGGGCCATTGTTAGTCCTGCTTGGATTAGGTTGTTGCAGTTTTCCATTGACTTTAATCACAAGGCATGGTAGTACTAAGAGACTCCGTAGGGGATTTCCTATATTCCAAGCAAACTCTTTTCCTCCATTGTGTAGGTGCAGTACTATTTAACCTTGATAGGATCAACCACCCCAGCCGGTATAATACAGTAATTCCCTTCTTTGCCTGTTTACTTCAGGGGCATGAGGAGGCCAAAGGAGCCTGGTTGCAGTCTTTACTTCCAGGTCAATTGAGTCATTGTTGTGTTCCCTAGTGGAAGCACTCCTCCTTTATGAAACTATGACCTGTAGACCAGCAGAGCTTAAAATTGCAGGGACAAGAAGGAAAAATCTTCCTAGTGGATCACTAGGGGTAATAGTGAGTGGTGCCTCTTCCATTCCCATCCCTTGATTTCTGGACCTGTGAATCCTGGCTATGAGAGAAACAGCACCATATAGTGGATACTGATTTAGAGCATACACAGCCTCCTGGAGAGCACTGCCCCAACCCTGAGGTATTGCCACCTAGTTGGTGCTGTAATTGAGTGTTTAAAAGACCATTCCAATGTTCTATCAATCCAGCCACTTCAGGATGATTGGGGAACATGGTAAGACCAGTGAATTCCATGAGCATTTGCCCATTCCCACACATCATTTGATGTGAAGCAGGTTCCTTGATCAGAAGCAATGCTGTGAAGAATACTATTGTGGTGGATAAGACATTTGGTAAGAACACAGATGGTAGTTTTAGAAGAAGCATTGTATGCAAGGAAGGCCAACCCATCTCTAAAGTGTCTGTTCCAGTTAGAACAAATCACTGCTCCTTCCATTGTGGAAATGGTCCAGTGTATTCAACCTGCCACCAGGTAGCAGGCTGATCAGCTTGGGGAATGGTGCCATTTCGGAGATTGAGTGTGGGTCTCTGTTGCTGGTAGATTGGGAACTCAGCAGTGGCTGTAGTCAAGTTCTTTTGGTAATGGGAAGTAGATATTGCTGATTCATGCATAACTTCCATTCCTATAACCATGGCCACTCTGTTCATGAGCCCATTGTGCAATAGCAGGAGTCGGGGGAAAGAGGCTGAGTGCTAGAGAGGGTCATCTTTTCCACCTGATTATTAAAATTTTCCTCTGCTGAAGTCACCCTCTGGTGACCATTCAGGTGGGGCACAAATATTTTCATGTTTTTTGCCCACTCAGTTCTATCCACATATCTCTTCCCCAGACCTCTTTGTCACCAATTTTCCAATCATGTTCCTTCCAAGTTCCAGACTATCCAGCCACACCATGGGTAACAGCTCATGAATCAGTGTAAAAATGCACCTCTGGACATTTCTCCTTCCAAGCGAAATATACAACCAGGTGTACTGCTAGAAGTTTTGCCCACTGGGAGGATTTCCCCTCACAACTATCATTCAGGGACATTCCAGAAAAGAGCTACAATGCTCTGCTGCTCACTTTCAGGTGGTACCTGCATATTGTGCAGGACCATCTGAAAACCAGGCCCAAGTTTTCTCTTCCTCAATCAACTGATTATAAGGAACTCAAGAGGCTGTAGCTGTGAGCTGGGAAAGAGAAGATAAAGTGGCAGGAGAGGTGACCATAGGCATTTGGGCCACATCTTCACGTAACTTACAATGAAGTGTCATATATAGACCAGTAACATTGCTCTGATGTTTAATTTCTCACAAAATGAGTAAATACATGTTTCATTCACTTCTATGTACTTTATAGACTTACTATCAATGTTAAAACACAAGTTTCATCTAAAGACATGTGAATCTGATATGTTGCATAGTTTTGCACACTGAGTAAAACATGTTTCAATCTCTTCTGTTCACTTATCTCAACCTACTAACAATGTTAAAGCAATAGTTTCATATAGAAGTCTGTGAATCTGGTATGTGCTTAGTGTTACTGTTGCAAACTGCATAAAGTGTGAGTTTCATTAATTCTATGCTCTTAGCTTGACTAACAATGTTAAACATGTAGATTCATCTAAGTTGCTATGAATCTGATATATTGTGTATATCACAAAATGTGTAAGGTACATGTTTCATTTACTTCTATGTTCTTATCTTGACTAACAATGTTAAAATACTAGTTTCATTTAGAGAATTGATATTCTGATATGTTGCTTAGTTTCTCAACTGAGTAAAAATCATGTTTCTTTCACTTAGAAGCACTTATTTTGCTGTTAACAAGGTTCAAGTACAAGTTTCATCTGTAATATTTTGAATCTACTAGAATGATTATTTTCAGAAACTCAGTAGGATAGTGTTAGCTTTAGGGTTAGGGTTCTATTAGGGTTTTTTTTTTTTAGATTTTTAAATTTATTTCTCTCTCCTTCCCCCCACCCAGTTGTCTGTTCTTTGTGTCCATTTTGCTGCGTGTTCTTCTTTTGTCCACTTCTGTTGTTGTCAGTGGCACGGGAATCTGTGTCTCTTTTTGTTGCATCACCTTGCTGCGTCAGCTCTCCATGTGTGTGGCACCATTCCTGGGCAGGCTGCATTTTCTTTCACACTGGGCAGCTCTCCTTATGGGGCACACTCCTTGCACATGGGGCTCCCCTACGTGGGGGACACCCCTGCGTGGCACAGCACTCCTTGCGCACATCAGCACTGCACGTGAACCAACTCCACACGGGTCAAGGAGGATTGGGGTTTGAACCGTGGATCTCCCATATGGTAGTCGGACACCCTAACCACTGGGCCAAGTCCGCTTCCCTATTAGGATTTGAATTCATTTTTTTTTTTTCACTCTTTCAGCTCAAACCTTGAGTTACTAAGAATATTGAAAAGAAAGTTCCTTGTATAAAGCTGCATCAGTGCTCTGTTGTTTAGTTTCACAAACTGATTAAAATGTACTTTTCATTCCCCTTTATGCACTTATCCTGATTTATAACAATGTAAAAATACAAGTTTACATCTAAAGACCTGTGACTCTGATATGTTACTGAAGTATACAAACTAAGTAAAAGACAATTTTCAATCAATTCCCTGCACTTACCTTTACTAACAATGTTAAAACACGTTTCACCTTGATTGTTTTGAATGTGCTAGGATGATTATTTTCAGAAACTAGTAGGATAGTGTCAGGGTTACTTTTAAGGTTACAGGTAGGGTTGGGTTATGATTAGTAATTGGATTCAGTCATGTTTTATGTGTTCACTACTCATAACTGGAGTAAGAATGTTGAAAAGGAAGTTTTATGTAGAAAGCTGAGGAAGTGCTACCAATTTTAGTTTATCAAACTGAGTAAACTACATGTTTCATTCACTTCTATGCCCATATATTGATTTACTATCACTTACAACACTGAATTCATAGAGAGCTGTAACTCTAATACATTTGCTTATTTTCACAAACTGAGTAAAATACAGGTTTGATTCACTTCACTTCAATTTACTTATCTTGAATACTAACAATGATAAATAAAACACTACTTTCATCTAGAGAACTGTGAACGGTATATTTTGCTTAGATTTGCAAACTGCATAAAGTACATGTTACATTCATTCTATGCACTTGGCTTGACCTATTAACAATGTTAAAACACTAGTTTCCTCTAGAGAGCTGTATGTTGCTTAGTTTCACAAACTAAATAAAACACGTTTCATTCGCTTTTATGCAGTTACTTGATTTACTAACAATTTTAAAACCCTTGTTTCATCTAGAGATCTGTGTATCTGTTTTTGTTTGTTTGTTTTGAGGTACTGGGGCTGGGGATTGAACCCAAGACCTCATATGTGGGAAGCTGGCACTCAACCACTGAGCCATGTCAGCAACCCTGAGTTGATTTTTTCACTTGTTTGCTTATGGTTCATTTTTTTGTTGCTGTTTTGTTTGGTTTTTGTTTTTAGGAGGCACTGGGGACAGAACCCAGGACTTCCCATGTGGGAAGCAGGTACTCAACTATTTGAGCCTCATCTATGCCCCTATCTGTTTTGTTGTTTATTTTAGCAAACTGAGAAAATACAATGTCATTCACTTTGCACTTATCTTTACTTCTGTGCACTTACACTGAATTATTAACAAATTAAAACATAAGTTTCACCTAGAGAGCTTGGAATCTATGTTGCTTAGTTTGGCAAACTGAGTAAAATACACTTTTCAGTCACTTCTATTTACTTACCTTGGCTAAAAATATTAAACACTACTTTATCTAGGAAGCTGTGAATCAGATATATGAATTGGTTTCAGAAACTGAGTAAAATATATGTTTCATTCAATTCTATGAACTTTCCTTGACAGATTAACAATGACAAAATACTACTGTCACCTCGAATTTTTTAATCTGCTAGGATGATTACTTTCAGAAATTGAGTAGTGAATGTTAGTAATATGGTTAGGGTTAAGGTTAGAGTTAGGGCTAGGAATTTATTTCACTGCTGTTTCACTGTCTCCCCTTTCTATACTTAAGTTAGTAAGAACATTGAAGAGCAAATTTCCTGTAAAAAGCTGCCAAAATGCTATGTTGTTTAGTTTCACAATTTGCGTTAAATAGGTTTCATTCACTTCTATGGACTTATCTTGACTCACTAACCATGTTTTAACACATTTCTTCTAGAAAGCTGTGAATATATGTTACTTAGCTTCATTTAAAATGGCCACCAATTGTAGTGCTGATATGCTATCTGGTGTTCCTAAGCATAAGATAGTCATGATACACATATGGGTTCGTATGTGTGCTACATAAGCCTCATCCAGGCAAGAGTAGCAGTTCTGTTGGTCTTGGCTTCAATGTTAATGACAAAATATATTAGGTAAGATGTCTTTAAACAGAAACAGACATAAAACAAGGTTAATTATTGAAAAGTTGTCATAAATGTTCTGACCAGAAATTTTCAGAAACCTCACTCTGTATTTCCCCTAGGAGCAATTGTTCATCATTTAAAAATTCAATATGTATAGACCATAACTACTTTGAATAACGAGAATTAATTCTATCTCTAAAATAACCTGTCATTAAGTAATGATTTCTATCTTTCCAGGGAGATAGCTCTTCCTTTAGTTCCATCCTGAGTGGAAACACATGGGTTCTTGCCCCTGTCCCTTCTCACCAGGATCCATCTTCCTGAGACACAGCTCTACTCATGACACATCTTTGCTCAAATTCCTCCTGCAAGAATCTCGAAGATTATCTGGTCTTTCCCCTTCTTTTAAGGTGAGGAAATATAACCCCAGAAATGTCTGATTTTCTCAAGATTGCAAGTCACCTATGCATGGTACGCGCGCACACACACACACACACACACACACACACACGCGCGCGCGCCCCCTGCTGGCTTTCTGTGATTCTTTCCTCTGTACTCTTGGATCATCCTGGTTTCATCTCTTCTGCCTCTTTGCCTTGTCTCCTACTATGCTTCTCTGCACTGTCCAATTGCACCATTCTTTCTGAACATGTTACTTATTTTCCTACTCCTCCACTCATGATCTCTCTCCCTGGTTTGGCCAAACCTAAGTGGGGCTTCCTCCCAGACCACCCACATGGAGGCACTATCCTCCTCAGCCTACAGCTCCAGCTGGCATGAACCCTTTCTTTGTAAACCACAAGCCTGAAGCAGTCAAGTTTTATTCACCTCAATATCTCCAGAGTCTAGCACAACCAGGCCACACATGTAGGTATTCAGTAAATGTTCACTGAATGACAAATAGAAAACAAATGACTGATACTAAAACGAGAAACAGATAGCAAGGAAATTTTGAATGTGTGTGGCGTGCCCTCTTGCAGTTTCCAGAACATTCTATTTTAGTGTTTATGAAATGACAGTGCCTATATTTTTGTCTTGATGTGAGCAGCAATGTGAGGATTAAGAGGAAGGCTCTGGGGTCAGAGAGGCCTCAACCCAACTCCTTCACTTAGAGTAAAGGGCCAGATAGCAAATATTTTAGACTTTGTAGGTTATAACGTCTCTCTCACAAACACTCAATTCTGCTGTTGTGGTGCTGAAGCAGCCACAGATAATATGTAAATGGCTGTGTTCCAATAAACTTTACACAAATAGACAGTGGGCTACTTGACTTGGCCTGAAGGCTGAATTTTGCCAATTTCTAATGCAGAAGGTGAGGGAATGTGGTCCTGATGCTTAAATTCTGAGTCCTGGGTTCATCAATTGCTACAAAAAAGAAAAAAAAAAGAATGATAATAGTGTTTAATAACCTCATATGAGTTTCTATGGGAGTTACGAAGAGTAAATGGAAATGGGTATGGAAAGCTCTTAGCACCAGGCCTGGAGTATACTGATTGCTTAATAAATTGTAATTAATATTATACTTTAAGATATTCAGCAAAAGGGACTATTAAGGGTTGAACTATGTCTCCCAAAAAGATATTGATATCCTAATCCCTAGGACCTAACAATGTGACATTCTCAGATTGACTGCACATTACCACATTATGCACATATTATTACTTGAACTACTTTTTAAAAAATGCTTGGGCCCTGTCTAAATTTCCTAGAACTGCCATAACAAAGTATCAAAAACCAGGTGGCTTAAAACAACAGAATTTATTGTCTCGCAGTTCTGGAGGTCAGAAGTCCAAAATCAAGGAGTCACCAGGGTCACATGCCATCTGACATCTCCAGGGAATAATCTCTAGGGAAAAAGCCTTCAGTGTTTCTCTACTGGTCTCTGGGGTTTGTTGGCAGTACTTGGCATTACTTGACTGTAGATGTATCAGTCTGCCTCCCCATAATAGCATGGCCTGAATCTTCCTGGTGCTTGTGTCAGTATCTATGTTCAAACTCTCTCTTCTTATAAAGACACCAGTCACACTGGATTAAGTTACTTTTTTATTTTTATATTTGAGATTTATTTATTTCTCTCCCCTCCCCCCCTCCCCTGCTCTCCCTCACCCCAGTTGTCTATTCTCTGTGTCTCTTCGCTGCGTGTTCTTCTTTGTCCGCTTCTGTTGTTGTCAGCGGCACAGGAATCTGTGTCTTTTTGTTGTGTCAGCTCTCCATGTGTGCGGCACCATTCTTGGGCAGGCTGCACTTTCTTTCGCACTGGGCAGCTCTCCTTATGGGGTGCACTCCTTGTGCGTGGGGCTCCCCTACGCGGGGGGCACCCCTGCGTGGCACAGCACTCCTGCGTGGCACAGCACTCCTTGCGCACATCAGCACTGCACATGGGCCAGCTCCACACTGGTCAAGGAGGCCCGGGGTTTGAACTGCGGACCTCCCATGTAGTAGGCGGATGCCCTATCCATTGGGCCAAGTCGGCTTCCCGGATTAAGTTATTTTATATTTAACCAATCCCATTTGCAGTGATCTTACTTACAAATAAGGTTGTAATTCAGCCCTCAATAAGCCCCTTTTTTCAGAGATTCTGATGTAATTATTCTGGGGAGGAGGCAGGCTTCAGTAGTTTTTTTTTTAAATTTTAATCAACTTTTCATTTTGAGATAATCAAAATGATAGTCATAGATTCACATGCAGCTGTAAGAAAAAAGGTGGAGAGATTCCATTTACCCTTTATCTAGTTTTCTCTAATGGTAACATTTTGCACAATGTCATAACCAGGATATGGACATGGAGACTGTCAAGATACAGAACGTTTCCATCCCTTTGTTGCCCCTGAAGAGCCACAGTAACCTCCCTCCCTTCCCAGTTAAAAAATTGGCAAAAAGTTATACAAATGGCCAAAAAGCACATGAAAATATGCTCAACATCATTAACCATTTGAGAAATGCAAATAAAAACATCAATGATACAATTTCATATCCACTGGAATGGCCACTATTATAAAAAATGGAAATTGCAACTGTTGAGAATGTAGAGAACTTGTTCATTGTTGGTGGAAATGTAAAATGTTGCAATCACTGTAGAAGACAGTTCCCCAGAATGCCAAATATAGAATTACTCTATGACCTGGCAATCCCACCTCTATGTTTATATATAAAAGAACTGAAAGCAGGGACTTGAACAGATAGAGGCCCACTGGTGTTTGTAGTGGTGTTATTTACAATTGCCAAAATATGTAAGCAACTCAAGTGTCCATCAACCCATGAATGGATAAAGAAAATGTGCTATATACTTACAGTGGACTATTATTTGCAAAAGCAATGAAGTCCTGATACATGCAACAACACAGATGAACCTTGAAGACATCATGTTGTGTGAAATAAGCCTGACCCAAAAGGACAAATATTGGATGATTCCACTGATGTGAAATAATTTAAATAAGCAAACTCAAAGTAGAGAAACTAGAGTTGGGGAAGGGAATGGGAAGTTAATATTAAACAGCGTTTGTTTGAGTTGATACGTTTTGGTAATGGATGGTGGTGATGATAGCATAACATTGTAAACACAATAGCACTGAATTATATATTTGAAGTTTTTGCAAGGGGAAATTTTAGGTTATATATGTGACATAGAATAAAAAATTGAAAAAGACCCATAGGGCTGTACAACACAGTGAACCCTAATATAAACCATGGAATATAGTTAACAGTACAATTATAAAAATGTTTTCCCATCAATTTGTAACAAATGAACCACATTAATGCAAGGTGTTAATGGTACGGTGGTATGTGGGAACTCTGTATTTTCTCCATTGTTCTATAAACTTTTAAATTCTTTAACAACAACAAAATAAAGATAATAAAAAGTATGCTAGTGTTGAGCATTGATCATGCCCCTTACAAAAGACATGTTAAAGTCCAAAACCCTGGTACTGTGGATGCGGACTCATTTATGAATAGAGTCATATTTAGACAAGGCCAAATTGAATTACAGCTGAACTTAATCCATGACTGGAGTCCTTATAAGCAGAGAAAATTCAGACACGGTCAATCAGTACAAACCAGAGAAGGAGATGCAAGGAAACATGGCCATGTGAAAGCTATCAGCAAAACACTACAGACTTTGGAGAAAGCATGCATTTATTGACACCTTGTCTTTGAACTTCAAGCCCCCAAACTAGAGCCAATAAACCCCTGTTGTTTAAACCAACATGAGTGTGGTATTTGTCATAACAGCCTTAGTTAACTAAGACAGCTAGAGAGAGTTTTTCTTAGGCAAGTAGTCAGGTAAGTCCTCCCTAAGAAGTGTGCTGAAATCTGAAAATTTTTGGATCTCTTATTTGGGTCTCTTACTCATTTCTCCTTTCCTGCTTAAATTCCTGCTTATTTCTTTTGCAGAGATGTTTGTCTATTTTGTATTTTCTTTCAGCCATCAATTTGTATTTTGTTTCCTTTCAACCCATCAACCTAGATCCATAAGGATTTTCCTTCAAGCTCCGTAACAGCTCCCTCCTCCACCTCCCCCCATCTCTACCACCACAATGAAAGGGTTAGTTCAACTAGGAATTTTTGCCAAGAATTGCCTTCTGCTAGTGTTATCTACTGAAGTAATATCCTTTTTATTTTTACTTAATTCCTTAAAGTGGAGGACCACTTGATATTATTACTGGGATTTTAGGGGAACAGTAAGTCTCCTAAACTCAATTCCTTCCCCTTCCAATTTTGGGGGTCAATTAAGTTACAGATGCAGAAGAGAGGGAGATGAAAATTGAGAAAGAGTTTTATTATGATAAAGCTGACTAGGGAGCATGGCTGGAATCTGCAGCCAAACGTTTGGTAATCCATCCTAAGAATGATGTACTCTTCAAACCATGCAGAGGAAGAACTAGCCTCTGTCACCTACCACGGGGATAAGCAGAGAACACAGGTGCGTCCTAAGTATGCATCAGTCAGAGGGGGTGGCTCATCTTCCTGTGCAAGTCATTCCTGCCACAGGGGAAAGGGATGGAAGGAAAGAGGGACCAAGAGCACTTACTCTATCATTCCCACCTGGAGACACGCAGCCCTGCAGGGAGGTTTCCCCCAACACTTACAATCATCTTCCAGTGGGATAAAGGGCTTCTTTCCTTTAAGGTGGACCACAAGCGAAATTTGATCAGAAATCCCAGATCTCAAATCTCCCTTTTCTCACTCAGACTTCTAAGGAAGTCAAGACAGTATCAAGGCAAGAGTGAAATGGACATCCACCATCTATTGGATACTTTGAACAAGTGGCTGAGGAGCTCCATGGCTTATTTCTGACACTGGAAGAGATGTTCTGATTGGGAGATGGGAGTGGGGTGGAGTAGAGTATAGCCTTCAAAATGGGTATCTGGGGAACACTGCAGTGGGTGTTGGTCAGGGCAGTGTTCCAGCAGCTCCAAAGGAAGACAAGGCCAGTTGAAAAGAGTAAAATAAGATTGCTTCTCCACCCTCTCCTTAGGTTCTGATCTCTCCTGTCTCTCTTCCCTTTTCTCTCTGCAATTCCTACAGATTAGTAAAATTAATGGATGTTTTAATTTGTATCTTTTGACCAAAGACTAAGCAAACTTGATATGAAGAGTTATCAATATCAACTTACAATCACAGCCCCCTATTCCCCACTCCAATAGCAAATTGGGCCAATACTTTTGAAATAGCAGAATTAGCAAATGGGAAGGCTAGTTACATTTGAATGATCAAATATGTGTTGAATACTTACCTTGTCCTAGATTTGGCACAGTGTACAAACAGTATTTCCTGGCCTCAAGAGTGTTTGATTGGGGAAAATAAAACAAGAGTACTGATAAATATTTGTTAAAAATTAATTTACAAGGCCATGAGAGAATAATTTTAAGAATCTTTACCCTTTTCACAATCATTTAATTTTTTTAGGTTTTAAATTACTATATTTGCCTCCTTTACCTCAAGGTACGATAGGAATGAAATAATAGAAACAGAGGTGGAAAACTAGGGTTTGCCTCCATTACTGACTTCACATCTTTTGAACTGGTTAAATGTCACAATGGCAAATGGGGAATAGGCAAAACCATGAATGGGGCAGTAACAGAGGCAAAAGATCTAACACTGGCTTCCTAAAAAGGGAATAGGACCTGTGATGAAATGAAATAGTGGTTTCCTGAGCCTCAGATCAGCATGTCTGACTCGATGACCATAAGCAACACTGCGGGAGGAATGGAGGGTTGCAGGTGCAAACGACTTCACTGGCTCCCAATGGAGTGATGTCATAGCATTCTTTGTGGTCTCAAGTCTCACCCTTCTGGGCAGCCTTCTGAGGACTTTACCTAAATTGGAAATCTGATCAAGTAAATTCCCATTATGCCAAACCTTTGGGAGCCTCTACACTGCCTAGTAAATAAACCTCAGTTCCTCACTATAGCTTATAAGGCCCCCCATAATCAGATCAACTTCATGCCTAATGCTGCAGCAGCATTGGGGTGGGTGCCCAGTGTCCCCAGGGCTTCCCACTTCCATTCTGTTGCTGGTAACGTTGCTGTGCCAGGGAAGCTCTCCCCTGACCTACACTCAGTCAACTCCTATTCATTAAGGTCCAGTTTCAAAGTCCTCCCTGTAAGACTTCTCTGGCTGCCAGGTATGTATCATTTTATATCACATTATAATGGGCAGTTTGTGTGTGTTCCTGAAGGTAGTAGCTGTCATTCATCTTTATAATCCTCAGCACCCAACACCTAGTATGGAGGGAAAGTAACATTCCTTAAAGAAGGGAAGAGAGTTTAAGGCAATATTTTGCAGTGGTTTAGAGCATGAATGCGTTTAAAATCTGGTTCTACTATTTACTATCTGGGTGAGATCAAAGAATATTTTCCAGTATATTACTCAAAACAGGCCTGGTTACAGCTAACCGAGAGATATCTTGGGAAGAGTAAATGAAGCCAGGCCTAGAAAGCATTTAGTTCAGCTTGACCAACATTATTAGCCCTTCTTCATTCCCATTGTACACACCTCCCATCCCCAAGTATCACCCACTTGTACAAAGACTGTGACAATAAGCAAATCCTGTTTATCCATGAAAACTGGTTTAATTTTAAGAATAGAGATAAAGGTCAATTCTTGCTAGAAACAAAACTCTGGTCCCATCCTGGAAATGGCACTACCTTCCCTCACTTCTTTGGGCGGCAGATCTTCTGGATTTCTTCTGCAAGCCCCAGGCAGTGCAGGATGCGCTTCTTTTCAGCAGCCAGGTCCTTCTCAGAGAACTGGCCCAAGAGTTTTTGGACAAATATATTTTGATCTTTCAAGAAAATGTTCTTATTGATACTGACTTTGGGTACATTCTCCAGGGACCCAGATTTGAAGTGGAAGCTTAAATGTCTGTTTCGTTTTAGGCCAGGCCCTTTCTCTTCAGTCCAGGTCAGTGGGCTGCAAAGGTGAAGGAATAATATGTTAGCAGTTACTACACCCTGGACCTCAAACACCAGGGCCTCACTGTGCCATCTTCTCTGGTGCTCAGTGTGGTTCTGTGGCATCCCAACCTCTAAACAGCACCTGAAAGGCTCATAGGGTAATTGTGTTTCCAACTTTGCTGCCAACCAGCTTTGATGCTGTTGCGCCATCAGTCAGGGATTCATTTACGGATTGTGCATGAACCCATTTCTTTTTCAGAAGTTTTTACTCGGAGTCCTATGGGTCCCTCTAAGGGTCCCAGATATGGAATCTAGGCAATCCACAAACCACCTGAAATTCTGTGCAAACTGTGGATTCCATGTATATGTGTATTTCTAAGGAAAAGAATCCTTAGCTTTCATTGGATTCTCTCAGAAAGTTATGACCCCAAACACATGCTAGAAAATACCAGACACTTACTGTCCATTAGCAAAGTACCACCATTTCCCTGTCAAATTTCCTCCCTACACTCAAGTCTGCACTCATTAAAATCTAAAATCCAACTAGGGTAGACTCTGCTTCTTTAAACCCTCTTCTTTCTCTGTGAGTTAATATTTTCTCTCTTTGTAACAGACAAGAGCCCTAGTATCTATTTAATGGAAAACAGAAAATTTCTTAGACTTGACCTAAAGAAGCTTCCCTGAGTATTATGAAAACTTATGGAAAACATTTCTTGTATATATTCTAAAAGCAATACAGCACTGATGTAAGGATGTTAAATATGAAAAAAATCTATAATTTTACCGCCTAAAAACAATCTTCAGTAAGACAATCTTTTCAAATATTTATGTGTACATGGCATGTACATTTTATGTAACTCTACACCAATTTTTATTTTACTTCTTTGGTTATGTTAAAACATTTTTATGACTACATATATATAGCTACCGTAATTATTTTTACCTGCCTATCATGTATACTTTATTGTTGCCAAATATTTAAGCTTTTTCCAGTTTTTTAATTAATATGGGTATCTTGCATTCAACATCTTCATGCTGGTAAAATGGAAGGAACATGGCTTGGGAGTAAGTCACATCTAGGTTTCCTGGCTAACTCTGGGACCTGGGGCTAATGAGACCTGCCCACTGATGTGTGAGGACTACGATAAGGCACGGAAAGTACCTGGTGTGTTTCCCATAATGGCCTAAGCATTGTTCGGGACTTCGAGGTGCAGGGGTTTAGGGCTTAAGGAAAAGGATGTCTGGGTTTGATTCCCACATGACCGCTTAGGCCCTATATCCCTGGGCAAATTTCTTAATCACATTGAGCCTCATTTTCCCAGGTGAGAATAATAACCTATTCCACAGAGTTGGTGTAAAGATTAAATGGAGAAATCCTTGTAAAGGAACTATGCCCCGTGCCTGCACATTGTAAGCACTCCATAAGTATTAGCTAACATTAGCACTTATGACAACAGGAATTTAAGGGGTGGTCCTATCTTGCTAGTCAATTTTTTTTTTAAAGCTTTTTATTTTGAAATAATTTCCAGGAGAATTGCAAAAATAATACATACCTCATACAGAGTATTCTAATACAACCCCTACCCAGATATGTAGATCCACCAACTTTTAATATTTTGCCACAACTGCTTTATCATTTTAACTATCTAGCTATCCATCCACTGATCCTCTCATGCATCCATGCATCCATGCATCCTCTAAGACATCTGAGAGTAGGTTGCCTACACCATGCTCTTAGAAAATTTAATACTTCCATGTACATCTCCTCAGAACAATAGACTTGCTTTGGGAGTTAGCAGACTGGGACAGTGCTGCACAACCCCAGGAGAACAAGAAACAGAAAGACGAAGAACCCAGAATGACAATGTGAGTTACTAAAACACTGTGGTGGTCAGGAAGGGCACCGTCCCCCACCTTCAAAGTGTGCAGCATGGATAAACACTATGGCCCACTGCAGCCGACTGAGAAGGGAGCAGGCATCTTCCTCCCTGGGAAAAGGGAGGGTGAAGCAGAGGGAGGACAGTGGTGTCTCTTCAGTGAATTTGGCCAACAGAATGCACTTTGAATCTCAGCAAAAGAAAGTGCAGCCTGCCTAACAATGGCGCTGCCCACATGGAGAGCTGACACAACAATATGATGCAACAAAAAGAAACACAGATTCCCGTGCCGCTGCCAACAACAGAAGCGGACAAAGAAGAAGATGCAGCAAATAGACACAGAGAACAGACAACCAGGGTGGGGGGGGGGGGGGGGAATGGGGAGAGAAATAAATAAATAAAGTACTGAAACAGAAAAACTTCCAGCCAAGAATTCTGTATCCAGCAAAACTGTCCTTCAAAAAGGGGGGTGAGTTTAAAGTCTTCACAGAGTAAACAAAAACTGAGAAAGTATGTCATCCAAAGACCAGAATTACAAGATATACTAAAAGGACTGCTGCAGCCTGAAAGGAAAAAACGAAGTCAAGAGACTTGGAGGAGAGTGTAGAAATAAAAATTACTAGGAAGGGTAAATTAAAGGCTAAAAAAAAGACAATAGTAAAGTATGACAATGGAAGGCCAAAATATAAAATAGACAAAGTAGTTAATGCCTTTACAGTAACAACATTGAATGGTAATGGCTTCAACTCCCCAATCAAAAGATAAAGAATGATACAATGGATAAAAAACTATGAGCCATCTGTATGCTATCTACAAAGACTCACCTCAAACATAAGAACACAACCAGGCTGAAAGTGAAAGTTTGGGAAAAGATACTCTATGTAAATAGTAACCAAAAAAGATCTGGAATAGCAATACTAAAATCAGATGAAATAGATTGTAAATGCAAAAGTGTTATGAGGGATGAAGAAGATCATTATATATTAACTAAAGGGGCAATACACCAAGAAGAAATAACTGTAATAAACATTTATGCACCTAACCTGGGTGCCTCAAGATACACGAAGCACACTGGGGCAAAACTGAAGGGAGAAATAGACATCTCTACAATAATAGTTGGAAACTACAGACATTATATTCTGTATTAGCTTTTCTTGGATCTCTTATTTTTTTAAAAAAATTTCTCTTATTTTACTCACTAAAACCCAGTTCAAAACCTGCAGAGGGCAAGCTGCAGGGTGAGCAATTGATGAGGCAGCCTGAGAAGATCCTTAGGGGTCTGAGAGAGAAGGCTATTTTCCATGTTTCTCATCTGAAACCGTGGAGGCAAGAAGGTAGTGGTATGATATAGTTATGGTGCTAAAAGAAAAAACTTCCAGTCAAGAGTACTTTACCCAGGAAAGGTGGCATTCAAAAATGAGGGAGAGATAAAAATATGCACAGATAAACACAAATTAAGAGAATATGTCAATATGAAATCTGCTCTTCAAAAAATACAAAAGGGAGTTCTGCCAGACAAAAGGAAAAAACAGGAGACAGAGAGTAGGAGGAGAGTGTAAGAAAAACTAAAAAGAAAAAAGAGAAATAAAAACAACATATACATTACATAAAACTAAGGAAAATATGGCTAATGTAAGTAACTCTTTGACAGTAATAACACAGAATGTTAATGGATTAGACTCACCAGTCAAGAGACGCAGATTGGCAGAATGGATAAGGAAATATGACCCATCCATATGCTATCAACAAGAAACCCACCTTACATCCACAGATGCAAGGAGACAAAGTGAATGGTTGGAAAAAAATTACACAAGTAAAAACTAAACAGAAAAAGGGTGGAAGCAGTTATACTAATATCAAACAAAATAGACTTTAAATGAAAACTATTCTAAGAGACAAAGAAAGACACTATATATTAATAAAAGGGGTAATCTACCAAGAAAAATCATAAAAATTTATGCACATAACCAGGGCACCTCAAAATACATGAGGCAAATACTGGAAAAACAAACCAGAGAAATAGATGCCACTACAGTTATAGTGGGAGATTTTAATATACCATTATCAACATTAGACAGAATATATTGATGTAAAATCAATAAAGAAACAAAAATTTTGAATAATTTATTAGAGGACCTGGACCTAATAGGCAAATACAGAACAATACACCCAAATACAGTGGGATATGCATTCTTTTGGAGTGCACATGGATCATTCTCCAGGATAGACCACATGTTAGGTCACAGAACAACTGTCAATGAATTTAAAAAGATTGAAATTATACAAAGTAATTTCTCTGACCACAGTAGAATGAAGCTGGAAATCAGTAAGGGGCAGAGAATCAGATTAGGCATAAAGATATGGATGTTAAACAACACACTCTTAGACAATCAGTGGGTCAAGGAAGAAATCTCAAAAGGAATCAGTAACTACCTTCAAACGAATGAAAATGACAATACAACATATCAAAACCTATGGAATGCAGCAAAAGCAGTACTGAAAAGGAAATTGATAGCCATAAATGCCTGTATTAAATATGAGGAGCTAAAATCAAAGACCTAACTGCACATATGGAGCAATTTGAAAAACAACAAACTAACCGCAAGGAAGTAAAAGAAAAAAAAGATATAACAAAGACTAGAGCAGAACTAAATGAAATTGAAAATAAGAAAGCATTAGAAAAATTAAAACTAAAAGCTGGTTCTTCAAAAGAGTGAATAAAATTGACAAACCCTTAGCTAGACTAACAAAAGAAAAAAGAGAAGACGCAAATATATAAAATAAGAAACAAGGAAGGGGATAGCACCACTAACCCCACAGAAATAAAGAGTATCATAAGAGAATCTTTGAAAAATTATATGCCAAAAAGATGGATAATTTAGAGAACATGGACAAATTCCTAGAAACACACAAGGAGACTATATTGAATAAAGAAGAAATTGTTTTTCTTTCTTGTTTTGTTTTTATTTTTATTTTATTTTTATTTTTTTTAATGTCCTGATTGCTGACATTGCATTATCCCTTAGCCTTTTCTCCCAGCGTATCCCCCAAAGTCTTTTTTTTTTAAGTTATTTAGGTTTTTTTTTTTATTATTGTTGTGGCTGTTGTGGTTGCTGTATATATTTTTTTCTTTTCCCTACCTGTTCCCTACCCTTTACCCACTCCCTTTTTCTTTCTTCCTTTCTTCTCTTTTTTTTTTCTCTCTCTCTTGTCCCTCATTTTCTTCTTATTTTACTTTATTCTAACTATACAATAGGTGCTGCAGGGAACACCTCACATTTGCTGGGTTTCCTCATCCTCCACTGCCTCATTTCTGTGTGAATAGATTTTGGCTACCTACACTATCCCCTTTCCCCTACATCTTGATATCCTCCATCATCTACTGTCTCTCCTATATTCCACCTCCCTTTCTTTGATCCACAAAGTGTCTAACTCTTAATTTCTAATACCTTTGTTTTGTTTTCTGTCTGTTATCCACTCTTGAAACTATTGCCTTTCTTTTCTCTTTCCCTCTCTCATGAAAACAATAGCTTTTTAATTCATACCATATGCCTCCAATATTCAGTCGACCTCATTATAGTAGGTACACTACCTCATTATAGGTACACTACCTACTGCTATAACTCTACACAACTTACATGAATCTAACATCCATCCTCCCAGATCTCATATTTTTGCTCTGTTAACATATATCACCAATACTACTTTACACTTTTTCCTTGTTTACACAATTGCCTTCCCCCAGCCCTAATACTTTCCTTTAAAGTGAACTCAACCAGCAATAAGAAATTAGAATAAGAAGAACAAAGTGACAAAGAGAAAATATAACACTTACGCAAAAACAACAGCTAATTAATCTCCAAGACTAGACAAAGATGGGAAACGGACTTTGGCCCAGTGGTTAGGGCGTCCGTCTACCATATGGGAGGTCCGCGGTTCAAACCCCGGGCCTCCTTGACCCGTGTGGAGCTGGCCACGTGCAGCGCTGATGCGTGCAAGGAGTACCATGCCACGCAAGGGTGTCCCCCGCGTGGGGGAGACCCACGCGCAAGGAGTGCGCCCGTGAGGAGAGCCGCCCAGCGTGAAAAGAAAGAGCAGCCTGCCCAGGAATGGCGCCGCCCACACTTCCCGTGCCGCTGACGACAACAGAAGCGGACAAAGAAACAAGACGCAGCAAATAGACACCAAGAACAGACAACCAGGGGAGGGGGGGAAATTAAATAAATAAATAAATCTTAAAAAAAAAAAAAAAAAGACTAGACAAAGAAGCTAAGGAACTGATTAAACCCGTCAAGATAAAATGATGACCAGACAGCAAAAAAAATCTACAAACCAAACCAGTAATCAGGAAAACATGGCTGAATCCAATGAACAAACTAAAAACCAGGAAGGGGAGCAGAACTTCGCACAAGTAATGAAAGATCTCAGAACATTTATCACCGACAAATTTAATGAAGTAAAGGAAGAGGTTAACAACATGAAGACAACACTTGGAGGGGAAATTGCAGACATACGCAAAAAGATAACAGATATGATGGGAATGAACACCACAGTTCAAGAAATCAAAAATACACTTGCAGCAAATATCAGCAGACTCCAAGAGGCAGAGCAGAGAATTACTGATGTGGAAGACAGTACATCAGAAATCAAACAGATAGGAGAATTGGTCGATAAAAAGATAGAAAAAATCAAGCTAGGACTTAGGGACCTGAATGATAATGCAAAAGCTCAAACATACGTATTACAGGCATCCCAGAAGGAGAAAAGAAGGGAAAGGGGTCAGAAGGAGTGTTTCAGGAAATAATGGCTGAAAACTTCCCAAATCTACTGAAAGAGACAGATGTACATATCCAAGAAGCACAGTGCACCCCAATCGTCATCAACCCCAACAGGCCCACCCCAAAACATATACTTGTCAAATTATCCAATGCTCAAGACAAAGAGAAAATTCTAAAAGCAGTAAGAGAAAAGAAAACCATCACATACAAGGGAAGCTCCATAAGATTAAGTGCTGATTTCTCATCTGAAACCATGGAGGCAAGAAGGCAGTGGTACTAAAGGAAAGGTACTAAAGGAAAAAAATTTCCAACCAAGAATACTCTATCCAGCTAAACTAGCATTCAAAAATGATGGAGAGTTCAAAATATTCACAGATAAACAAAAACTGAAAGAGTATGCCAACAAGAAACCTCCCCTTCAAGAAATTCTAAAGGGAGTTCTGCAGGAAGAAAGGAAAAAGGAGGACACATAGAGTTGGAGGAGAGTGTAAGAGCAACAAAAAAGACAAAAAGAGAAGGGGAGGGAAACGGACTTTGGCCCAGTGGTTAGGGCGTCCGTCTACCATATGGGAGGTCCGCGGTTCAAACCCCGGGCCTCCTTGACCCATGTGGAGCTGGCCATGTGCAGCGCTGATGCGCGCAAGGAGTGCCGTGCCACGCAAGGGTGTCCCCCAGGTGGGGGAGCCCCACACGCAAGGAGTGCGCCCGTGAGGAGAGCCGCCCAGCGTGAAAAGAAAGAGCAGCCTGCCCAGGAATGGCGCCGCCCACACTTCCCGTGCCGCTGACGACAACAGAAGCGGACAAAGAAACAAGACGCAGCAAATAGACACCAAGAACAGACAACCAGGGGAGGGGGGGAAATTAAATAAATAAATCAATCTTTAAAAAAAAAAAAAAAAAGGAAGTTATTTAAAAAAAAAGAGAGAGAAGAGGAAAAAAAAAAACAAAATATGAAAAACACAACTTCCAATCAAAATATGGCTAACACAAATAATTTCTTGAAAGTAATAACACTGAATGTCAAGGGATTAAACTCACCTATCAAAACATTCAGACTGGAAAATTGGATAAGGAAATATGACCCATCTATATGCCGTCTACAAGAGATACATCTTAGACCCAGAGACTCATGGAGGTTGAAAGTGAATGACTGGAAAACAATCATACAAGCAAACAGTAACCAAAAAAAGGCAGGAGTAGCTATATTAATATCAGACAAAATAGACTTTAAATGCAAAACAATTGTGAGAGATAAAGAAGGATACTACATTTTAGTGAAAGGGACAATCTGTCAAGAAGATCGAACAATCATAAATATTTATGCTCCTAACAAGGGTGCCTCTGAATATGTGAGGCAAATGCTGGAAAAAATAAGTGAAAGAATAGACGCATCTACAATTATAGTGGGGGATTTTAATACACCACTATCAACTCTGGACAGAACATCTCAAAAGAGAATCACTAAAGAAACAAAATATTTGAACAGTATATTAGAGGAGCTGGATCTAATAGACATATATAGATCATTACACCCAAACACAGCAGGATATACATTTTTCTAAAGCACACATGGTTCATTCTCCAAGATAGACCATATGCTAGGCCACAAAGAAAGGCTTAATGAATTCAGAAAGATAAAAATCATACAAAATAATATCTCTGACCACAGTGGAGTGAAGCCGGAAATTTGCAAGGGACAGGGGCCCAGATTTCACACCACGATTTGGAAATTAAACAGCACACTCTTAGAAAAACAGTGGGTCAAAGTGGAAATCTCAAAAGAAATAAACAACTACCTTGAAACAAATGATAATGATAATTCAACATACCAAAATTTATGGGATGCAGCAAAAGCAGTACTGAGAGGGAAATTTATAGCCATAAATTCATATATCAAAAAAGAAGACCAAAAATTGAAGCACTAACTGCACATTTGGAGGAATTAGGAAAAAAACAACAAAGTAATCCAACAGGAAGAAGGAAGGAAATAACAAAGATAAGAGCAGAACTAAATGAAATAGAAAATAAGAAAGCACTTGAAAAGATAAACAAGACCAAGAGCTGGTTTTTTGAGAATATCAACAAAACTGACAAACCTTTAGCAAGACTAACAAAACAAGAGAGAAGATGCAAATACACAAAATAAGAAATGAGAAAGGCGATATCACCACTGATTCCACAGAAATAAAGACTATCATAAGAGGATACTTTGAAAAACTATATTCCAACAAAAATGACAATTCAGAGGAAATGGACAAATTCCTAGAAACACATAAGCAGCCCATATTGACGAAAGAAGAAATTGATGATCTTAACAAACCAATCACAAGTAGAGATAGACTCAGTCATTAAAAACCTCCAACTAAGAAGAGCCCAGGACCAGACGGCTTCACAGGTGAATTCTACAAAACATTCCGGAAAGAACTAACACCAATCCTGCTGACACTATTCCAAAAGATCGAAACAGAAGGAACATTGCCTAACTCCTTCTATGATGCCAACATTGCCCTAGTACCAAAGCCAAAAAAAGACACCACAAGAAAGGAAAATTACTGACCAATTTCTCTAATGAACCTAGATGCAAAAATACTTAACAAAATACTTGCTAATCGTATTCAACAACACATTAAATGAATTATACACCACGACCAAGTGGGATTTATTTCAGGTATGCAAGGATAGTTCAATGTAAGAAAATCAATCAATGTAATACACCATATAAACAGATTGAAGGAAAAAAATCACATGATTTTATCTATAGATGCAGAAAAAGCATTTGACAAAATACAGCACCCTTTCTTGATAAAAACACTCCAAAAGATCGGAATACAAGGATATTTTTTGAACATGATAAAGAGTATATATGAAAAACCTACAGCCAACATTGTTTACAATGGAGAAATCCTAAAATCCTTCCCTCTAAAGTCAGGAACAAGACAAGGATGCCCAATGTCTCCCCTTCTATTTAACATTGTCTTAGAAGTACTTGCTCGAGCACTGAGGCAAGAACCAGATATAAAAGTCATTCAGATTGGAAAGGAAGAAGTCAAAATTTCATTATTTGCAGATGACATGATCCTATACATAGAAAACCCTGAGAGATCTACAACAAAGCTTCTAGAACTCATAAATGAGTTTAGTAAAGTTGCAGGTTATAAGATCAATGCGCAAAAATCAGTAGCATTTCTGTACACCAATAATGAGCAAGATCAAGGGGAAATCAAGAAACAAATACCATTCACAATAGTAAATGAAAATCAAATATTCAGGAATAAATTTAACTAAAGATGTAAAAAACTTATACACTGAGAACTATAGAAGACTGTTCAAGGAAATCAAAGAAGACCTAAATAAATGGAAGAATATTCCTTGTTCATGGATAGGAAGACTAAATATTATTAAGATGTCTATCCTACCAAAACTGATCTACACATTCAATGCAATCCTAATAAAAATCAACACAGCCTTCTTTAAGGAACTAGAAAAACTAACTATGAAATTTATTTGGAAAGGAAAGAGGCCCCGAATAGCCAAAGACATATTGAAAAAGAAAAACAAAATTGGAGGAATCACACTACCTGACTTCAAAACATACTACAAAGCTACAGTAGTGAAAACAGCATGGTATTGGCATAAGGAGAGACACACAGACCAATGGAATCGAATTGAAAGCTCTGACATAGAACCTCATATATACAGCCACATAATATTCGATAAAGCCACCAAACCCTTTCAACTGGGAGAGAATGGTCTATTCAACAAATGTTGCCTGGAGAACTGGATATCCACATGTAGAAGAATGAAAGAGGATTACCATCTCACACCTTATACAAAGATCAACTCAAGATGGATCAAAGACCTAAATATAAGAGCCAAGACCATAAAGACCTTGGAAAGCAGTATAGGGAAACATCTACAGGACCTTGTAATAGGAAATGGCTTCATGAATATCACACCAAAAGCACGAGCAGCAAAAGAACAAATAGATAAATGGGACTTCCTCAAAATTAAAGCCTTCTGCACCTCAAAGGAGTTTGTCAAGAAAGTAAAAAGGGAACCCACACAATGGGAGAAAATATTTGGCAACCATATATCTGATAAGAGACTTATAACTTGCATATATAAAGAACTCCTATATCTTTAAAAAAAGAAGATAAACAACCCATTTAAAAAATAGGAAAAAGATTTAAACAGACACTTCTCCAAAAAAGAAATACAAATGGCTAAAAAGCACATGAAAAAATGCTCCAAATCTCTAGCTATCAGGGAAATGCAAATCAAAACTACAATGAGATACCATCTTACTCCCATAAGATTGGCAGCTATGAAAAAAACAGAAGAATACAAATGCTGGAGAGGATGTGAAGAAAGGGGAACACTCATCCACTGCTGATGGGAATGCAGAAGGATCCAACCATTCTGGAGGACAGTTTGGCAGTTTCTCAAAAAACTAACCATAGATTTGCCATATGACCCAGCAATACCACTGCTGGGTATATACCCATCAGATCTGAAAACAAGGACACAAACTGATATATGTACACCAGTGTTCATAGCAGCATTGTTCACTATTGCCAAAAGTTGGAATCAACCCAAATGCACATCAACAGATGAGTGGATCAATAAAATGTGGTATATACACACAATGGAATACTACTCGGCTGTAAGAAGAAATACACTACAAACACACGTGATAACATGGATCAATCTTGAGAACCTTATGTTGACTGAAGCAACCCAGGCATTGAAGGAGAAATACTACATGACCTCAATGACATGAAATAAGCAAGCTGCCTCAGAGAGCTAGAGACTGGAAGATAGGCTTACAGGAAATCAGGGGTGGAGGAAGGATGTGAGCCGATGTCTGCAGGGGTGGAATCTATGATGAGCTGGTGGTAAGTAGGAGCACAAAGAAGAGATAAAATAGGGGCAAGGGGTTGCCTTTGGGTGGGGCTTTGCGGGTTTGAGGGGGCTGGGGATGGGCGGATGGGTAATATTGTCCAAAAAATTGGGGGGAGGAAAGGGCAACATACGAACATAGGAGAGTGTCAGGTGTTGGTTGAGAGTAAAATGCTGAGAAAATCGTATCAAAATATAATAAGGAGGGTTACCTGTTTAGGATGCTCGGAGGGGATGGTCTGACGCGGGATGGACTCCTGGGGAATGTCTGAATGCTCATTTTGCCAGGGTGGGTTGTCCCATTGGGTAGAGACCCAAGTAGTGAGAGTGGGGGTGGACCCACATCCTGGGGAGGACTAATACCATCAAATAGAGGGAACTGTATCTCTTGAGAGAAAGGGTGGCTCCCAGGGCATTAGATCAGTTGAGCAAGTCAAGCCCTGAATACTGTTGCAAGTATCTCTGGAAGTGGCTCCTCGGGAAATGGAGATTGGCTGTTGCTGTGGGCCCCAAGGGGAGGGGAAAATGGATGTTGAATGGATGGTACCAGGGTAAATGTGGGGTTAAGAGAGGAGTTTCGCGAGAGTACACAAGGATGGATATAAAACATGTAATATTACACCAAAAACATATAGGGTACGACACAGACTAATAATGTAAACCATAATGTAAAACACAGGATAACTAAAAATTTAGAAAACTGTATATCCTAAAGTATGGACCACAATGTAAGCACAGATGTCACCTTGTTTGAAAGCTATTGTCTCAGAGTCAGTACATCAGTTTAAGTAAATATGATATGAATAAGTTATAAAATTATCGCTATGGAAGGGAAAAGGTTTTATGGTGGATGTGTGGGAGTACTATATATTGTATATATGAATTACTGTGATCTAAGCCTCTTGTGAAGAGAAGCTCAATAATTAGGAAAAAAGAAAAGAAAAAGGATGTCGAATTTTTCCAAATCAATATGTATTCTAGATCTAACCTTTAAACTCATCACTATATTCCATTTTACTAGTAAGGGAACCTGACATTATATTGGGCTTCACTTTTCAGGAAGTTTTGGATCACAGGGTGGTTCAACAATGGCAGTGGAGGAATACTGGTATGGGATGTTATTGACAGGCGATATATGGTTGACAGGGAGTTATACAGGGCATGTGTCCAGGGTGCATGGTAATGTTTGGATATACTCATAGTGGAAACAATTAAAAACAACAGTTGTGGGGGTACTGGGTTCCTGGCTGGGGGTGCTCTGTCGTGGTCCCTAGGGGAGCAGCGGCAGTCCCCCATGTGCAATGGTAAGGACCAGGAAGGAATGAGGGTCCAACAGTGAGCCCCTGATACTAATGACTATGCTTGTGAGCCTATACGCCTGAAATAAGAACAAGGCCTAGAGCAGCACTGTGCCTGGGAGTTTCCTCCTGACAGCCTTCATGTTACTCAAATGTGGCCAGTCTCGAAGCCAAACTCAGCATGTAAATGCAATGCCTTCCCCCCAGCGTGGGACATGACACCCGGGGATGAGCCTCCCTGGCACCAAGGGATGACTACCAAATACCAGCTAATGATGCAACTAGAAAATGACCTTGAATTAAAGGTTCAACGCGGACCAGCAGAATATCCCTGTCTACATATAATAACAGGAGTTTAAAATGCTGTTTGACCTAATGTAAGGGGGAAATGAAAAGGAGAAATGAGTTTATATGGCTATGAGTCTCTAAAAAAGAGTCTGGAGGTTGTCAGAAGGATTGCCCTTATGCACACCTGAGCAGAGCCTCAGAGAGAGATAAAGTAGATACAACCCCAGGTATTGGTTCTTTCGCGGGCTAAAGAGACCCACGGGTTCTATGGTCATGGCAGATGGGGTTCACTGCCATGTCAGTTGGCCCTTCTTTGGAGCTGGTGTTTCTGCGTGATGGAACTGGACTCAGATGGGATTGCTTTTCACAAGACTTTCATGCTACTTTACTGGAATTGTAGTTGGTGCTGGTGCTTTAAGATATATCTAGGGGATTTGAATCTCTGGACTGACAACATGATAGCCACGCCCTGAACCTCAACAGACTTCAACTCCTACACTCTGATTTATTGGACTTACCCCACTCAGCTAACAGGGAGTTGAAGAATGTCAACCACCACACCATAGAGCCTAGAGTGCCTACAACTGAAAGCAGGAGGATTGCATCCAGTATCCATGTGGAATCTAAGCCCCCTCTTGACATAGATGTGCAATGGGCACAACCAATCCAAGGTCCACAGAGAAAATGTGGCATTGGTGTGGGAAAAGTGGCCATGGTGGCTCCTGGGTGCGGGGAATGGGAGGAAGAGATGAGATGTGGAGGCGTTTTCAGGACTTGGAGTTGTCCTGGGTGGTGCTTCATGGACAATTATGGGACATTGTAGATCCTCCCAGGGCCCACTGGATGGAACGTGGGAGAGTATGGGCTGTGATGTGGACCATTGACCATGAGATGCAGCGATGCCCAGAGATGTACTTACCAAATGCAATGGATGTGTCATGATGATGGGAGAGAGTGTTGCTGTGGGGGGAGGGGGGGGTGCGGGCGGTGGGGTTGAATGGGACCTCATATTTTTTGAATGTAATATTTTAAAAAAATGAATAATAAAAAAAAAAGACAAAAAAAAAAAAAAAGAAGAAATTGATGACTCAACAGACCAATCATAAGTAACGAGATAGAATTAGTCATCAAAGCCTCCCAACTAAGAAAAGCCCAGGAAAGGACAGATTCTCAGGTAAATTCTACCAAATACTCCAGAAGGAACGAACACCAATCCAGCTTAAACTCTTCAAAAAACAGAAGTACAGGGAACATTGCTTAAGTCATTCTATGATGCCAACATCATCCTAATGCCAAAGCCAAACAAAGGTGCCACAAGAAAGGAAAACTATAGACCAATCTCTCTAAGGAACCAAGGTGCTAAAATCCTCAACAAAGTTCTTGCAAACCATATTCAACAACACATTAAATGAATTATACACCATAACCAAGAGGGCTTCATCCCTGGTATGCAAGGATGGCAACATAAGAAAATCAGTCACTGTAATACACTACGTAAAGAGATTGAAAGAGAGGAAGGGCAAGATGATGTCAGATTAACTGTACCCTCATCATCTCTCCTACAAAAAACGGCTGAGTAGGGTCAAAATCTAGACTGACTGAGCTGTTTTGGGAACCCACAAAGCAGGAGGCTTCAGGGCATCAATCTGGAGAGAGCATGACAAAAAGAGTGACTGCTCAAGGTAAAACGTTTAGTTTCTGGTGACTCAGGCTGGAGCTGTGGGGCAGCTAAGTCCCTCCCAAAGGGCAGGAAGCTGCGGCATTCCCTGACCCTTGCTGGTCACCCAGCTGGAGGAGACAAACTCCGAGAGTGGGAGGGTTCTGGTAAAGGATGGAGAGGGGTCCCCCAAGTGTGGGCTCAATTGTCTGGATCCTCTTTTTTGAACTTTGAGGAGCATACCAGCTGACTTGAGGAGAAGCCAGGAGAGGGGAGGGGAGACTGCTACAGCAGCCTGATTTACCTAACCTCCCTGGGATAGGGAAAATTGGTCTGGGAGAAGGTGGAGTCAGGTAATTAACTAGTCCTGTGCAACTCACCTAAGGGAGGGGGACAGTAGGAAGTGCTTAATAAGCCACCAACAGCATATTTAGGGTTCCAAGTAAGGTGTGGATGCTCTCTCTCAAAGAGACTGAGAATCATTTTTTTCCATGGTGAGTTAAGTCACCAGGGTCCCATGTGAATTTCAAAAGGGAACTTTTACACAGGCTATTGCTTTCTGCTGCCATGGTAGAGAAAGCAGTTAGAAAAAAAGGGGGGGGGGGGGGGAGAAGGACAGATTCCTAATCAGCAGTTTATCCAATGGCAAAGAGTCAATTCTGCTCCAGGGAAATGGACTCTTTCTGAAGAGCTAATCAACCCAAAAAGAAAGTTTAGCTCAGTGGAGGACTTTCAGCCTTGAATATACAAGGTCTCTAGTTTGATTCCCAGCTTCTCTTAGAGTACTGACCCACAAGGATATTAGACATCTACCTGATACTTTAGGAAAGGGAAAAACTAGATATTATATCCTTGTATTAGCTTCTCTTATTTTTCCTAAAAAATAAAAACTTTACCTTTGTTACATAATTTAACTTAGCTAACTCACTAAAAACACTTCAAAAGCTGCAGGGTTAATAAACACCAGCACCCTGACAAGCCACAGTGGCTTAAGAGGGAATTCTGTTTTTTCCTAGTATTTGGTTGACTCCTTGCTTGTGGGTTTGTCTGGTTTGTTTTTTTTTTCCTTTTCCTGTCTTTCCCTCCTCTTTATCCCCTCCACCCTTTTTTAAAATTAGGTGATGCCAGCTTGTTTGTTGTTTGCTGTGTTTCCTCTTCCTCAATTTCCTCTTTTCTGTGTGTACCGATTTTGCCTATGAGCACTATCTCTTTTCCTTCTTACAAATTTCTATCTTCCACCTTCTGGTGTTACACTTAAATTCCACCTTTGTTTAGCCCCCCATTTTGATGGCTTTTTATTTATAACACTTATATTCTGTTTTCTATCTTTTGTTAACACTTTCTCTCTTTGTCCTTTCTTTTCTCTTTCCCTCTCTCATGATCATGCTTGCATTTTAATTCATACTATCTTCTTCGCCATGTTCAGTTCCGATTTCATTATAAGTACTCCACATTTTTATACCGATAACTATACACTGTTTACATGAGATTAATATTCATTCTCCCAGGTCTTACACGTTTCTTCTGCTAACTTTAACTATCAATATAACTATTATACTTCTTGTTTTCTTACCTCTATGCTTTCCATGGCCCTAATCTTTTTCTTACAAGGGAATTTAGACAACATCAAGAATATATGAAAAGAAGAACAGAGAGTCAAAGAAAAACTTTAATTCACATGCAAAAACAGCAACTAAATAAACCTGAGACTACAGGGGGAAGCTAATCAACTGAATAAACCCATTAAGATAAAATGATGACCAGTCAGCAACAAAAAATTACAAACCATACCAATAATCAGGAAGACATGGCCCAGTCCAATGAACAAACTAAAAACCAGGAAGAGGAGCAGAATATCAAACAAACAAAGCTGTCCAAGCAAATATCATGGACAAACTTATTGAAGTGAGGAAGAGATTAAGGACATTAAGAAAAACCTTGAAGAGCATACTGAAGAAGTTGTAAACATACACAAAAAGATAATGGATATGATGGTGATAAAAGGCACAATTCAAGAAATCAAAAATACTCTCAGCAAATAACAGCAGGAAAGATTTAGTGATGTGGAAGACAGTATATCTGAAATCAAACAAACAGTAGAACTGAGAGATAAAAAGATAGAAAAAATCCAGCAGGGACTTAGGGATTTGAATGACAACACAAAATGCACAAATATATGCACTATAGGCATCACAGAAGGAACAGAGAAGGGAAAGGGGACAGAAAGGGTGTTGGAGGAAATAATGGCTGAAAACTTCACAAACCTATGGAGGGTGATGGATATACATGTCCAGGAAGTGCAGTGTACACCAAAAGGTATAAATTCCAACAGACCTCCTGAGAGATATATACTTGTCAAATTTTCCAGTGCTCAAAAAAAAAAGAAAAAATACTGAAGGCAGGAAGAGAAAAGAGAACCATCACATACAAGGGAACCTCAATAAGATTAAGTGGTGATTTCTCATCTGAAACCATGGAGGCAAGAAGGCAATGATATGACACAGTCAAGGTACTAAAAGAAAAAAATTTCCAGTCAAGAATACTCTATTGAGCAAAGCTGGCATTCAAAAATGATGGAGAGTTCAAAATATTCACAGATAAACAGAAACTAATAAAGTATGTCAATAAGAAACCTGCCCTTCAAGAAACACTAAAGGGAGTTTTGCAGGTTGTAAGAAAAAACAGGAAAGACAGAGTTGGAAAAGAGTGTAAGAACAACTAAAAAGACAAAGAAAAACAACATGCTATACACAAATGCAAAGAAAATATGACTTATGTTAGTAATTCCTTGTGAATAACAATGAATGTTAATGGATTAAATCCACCAATCAAGAGACACAGATTGGCAGAAAGGATGAGGAAATATGAACCATCTATATGCTGTCTACAAGAAACCCAACTTAGACCCAGGGATTCAAGGAGGTTGAAAGTGAATGGCTGGAAAACAGTCTGACAAGCAAACAACAACCAAAAAAAGGCTGGAGTAGCTATACTAATATCAGACAAAATAGACTTTAAATGCAAAATTGTGAGAAAGATGGACACTATATATTAGTAAAAGGGGTAATATTTCAAGAAGAAAGAACAATCATAAACATTTATGCATCTAAATGCAGTGCCTCAAAATATGGGAGGAGAACACAGGAAAATTAAGTGGAGGAATAGATGCCTCTACAATTATAGTGGGGGAATTTAACACACATCATTAGACAGAACATCTTGAAAGGGAATCAATAGAGAAACAAAGACTTTGAATAATATGTTAGAGGATCTGGACCTAACAGACATATACAGAACACTACACTCAAATACAGCAGGATATATATTCTTTTCAATTGCACATGGATCATTTTCCAAGATAGACCACATGTTAGGCCACAGAGAAAGTCTCAGTGAATTCAGAAAGACTGAGAAGCATAGAAAACAATTTCTTTGACCACAATGGAATGAAGCTGGAAATCTGCAAGGGCCAGAGGACCACATTAGGCACAAAGATGTGGAATTTAAGCAACACACTCTTAAACAAACAGTGGTACAATGAGGAAATGTCAAACGAAATCAGTAACTACCTTGAAATTAATGAAGATGACAACAAAACATATCAAAACTTATGGGATGCGGCACAAGCTGTACTGAGAGGGAAATTCATAGCCATAAATTCATATATCAAAAAAGAAGAGCTAAAATTGAAGACAAAACTGCACACTTAGAGGAATTAGTAAAAAAATAACAAAATAGCCCACAGTTAACATCATACACAATGGTGAAATATTAAAATATTGCCCTCTAAGATCAGGAACAAGACAAGGATGCTCACTATCACCCCTCCTATTTAACATTGTGTTTGAAGTACCTGCTCAAGCACTGAGGCAAGAACTGGATATAAAAGGCATCCAAACTGGAAAGGAAGAAGTAAAACTTTCATTATTTGCAGACGACATGATCCTATACATAGAGAGACCTGAGAAATCTGCAGCAAAGCTTCTAGAATGTAAAAATAAGATAACTAAGGTCGCAGGTTATAAGATGAATGCGCAAAAAATCAGCAGCATTTCTGTACACCTATAATGAGCAATCTGAAGAGGAAATCAAGAAAAAAATACTACTTACAATAGTAAATTAAAAATCCAATACCTAGGAACAAATTTAATTAAACATGTAAAAGACTTATACACAGAAAACTACACAATACTGTTCAAGGAAATTAAAGATGACTCAAATAAATGGAAGAATATTCTCTGTTCATGGATAGGAAAACTAAATATCATTAAGATGTCTATAGTAACAAAAGTCATCTACAGATTCAATGCAATCCCAAAAAAACCAACACAGCATTTTTTAATGAACTGGAAAAACTAGTTATGAAATTTTTTTGGTAGGAAAAGAGACCCTGAATATCCAAAGACATATTGAAAAAGAAAAATGATATTGGAGGAATTATACTACCTGACTTTAAAACATACTACAAATCTATAGTTGTCAAAATGGCATAATGTATGTACAAAGATAGACATACTGACCAGTGGAAATGAATTAAGAGTTCTGATATAGATCTTTGCATAAAGAGTCATCTGATATTCGACAACGTCACCAAGCCCACTCATCTGGAAGAAAATGGCCTCTTCAACATATGGTGCTTATAGAACTGCATATCCATATGTAAAAGAATGAGAGAGGAATGCCATCTCACACCTTATACAAAAATCAATTCAAGATGGATCAAAGATTTAAATATAAGACCATAAAGACATTGGAAGGCAATGTAGGGAAGTATCTATAGGAACTTGTAATAGAAAATGGCTTCATGAACTTCACACCCAAAGAACAAGCAACAAAATAAAAAAAACATATATGAGACTTACTCAAAATTGAATATTTTGCACCTCAAAGGACTTTATCAAGAAAGTGAAAAAACAGCTTACCCAATGGGAGAAAATATTTGGTAACCATATATCTGATAGGAGACTAATAGCCAGCATATGAAAAGAAATCCTGTATCTCGAAAATAAAAAGACGAACAACCCATTTACAAAATAGGAAAGAGACCTGAATAGACACTTCTCCAAAGAATAAATACAAATGGCTAAAAAGCACATGCAAAGATGCTCAACATCACTAGCTATTAGAGAAATGCAAATCAAAAGTATAATGAGATACCATCTCACACCTATTAGACTGGCAGCTATCAAAAAAAAAACAAGGGACTACAAGTGTTGGAGGGGATGTGGAGGAATAGGAACCTTCATTCACTGCTGGTGGGAATGTAGAATGATCCAGTCATTCTGGAGGACAGTTTGGCAGTTTCTCAAAAAACTAGCTATAGATCTGCCATATGACCCAGCAATTCCACTGCTGAGTATATATGCAGAAGAACTGAAAAACAAATGTTCATAGCAGCATTATTTACTATTTCCAAAAGCTGGAATCAACTCAAATGTCCATCACCAGATGAATGGATAAACAAAATGTGGTATATACATACAATGGAATACTACTCACCTATAAGAAGGAATACAGTACAAACATATGGGATAACATGGATGAATCTTGAGGATCTTATGTTGAATGAAGCAAGCTAGGCATTGGAAGGACAAATACCACATGTCCTCTCTGATATGAATTAAGCAAATCAAGCTCAGAGAGGTAGAGACTGGAAGTTAGGATTACTGGAAATAGAGAGGGAAAAGGTTGTGAGTTGATGCTTACTTACTTGGGTGGAATCTATGATAAAGTGGAGTTAAGTAGTTGTGCAGTTAATGGATAAGACAGGGCATAGGGATACTACTGGGTTGGGCTTTGCACGCTTGAGGGGGGCTAGGGTTGAATGAGTCCTATGTCCATGGAATTGAGGGGAGGGCTTGGGAGGAGCAGGTGAACATGGGAGATGGTCAGGTTAGTGGATAAAACTATAATGTTGAGAAATTTCCTTTAAAAATATATAAGAAAAGGTTACTGGTTTAAGGTGTTTGATGGAGGGCATCTGGCACAGGGTGCACCTGTGGCAAGCTTTCAGGGAGTATATGAGTGCTCATCTTGTCATACTGTGTTATCTCAGTAGGTGGAGACCCATACAATGAGTAGGAAGGTGTTGTACCCCCATCCTGGGGAGGTCTGACTTTCTCAAACAGAGGGGAAGATGTCTCTCAAGAGCATGGGTCGCTCCCAATGGGGGAGGACAGATGAGTGTGTCAAGCCCTCAGCATTGCTGCAAGTATCTATGAATCCTGTCCTTCAAGCAGTGAAGCTTGTTTGTCACTGTGGGCCCTGAGGGGAGGAGGAGAGAGAAAAAAAAATAGATCGAAAAAGGGGAAACTGGGGGACAATGGAAGTGTTCTGCATGATCATGCCATGATGGATATAGGCCATGTTAAATTTCACCAACAATTTATAAAAGTGTATAGTCTAAAATGTAAACCATAATGTAAACCATAATGTAACCATGGTTAGTAGCTGTACTTCAATATTTGTACATCAGTTGTAGCAAAAGTAACATCCACATGTTAAAAGATCATTGCCACGGAAGGGGGAATGGGGGAGGATGTTGGGTATACGGGAGTCCTGTATATTCTAAATGTGAGCTACAACTTTTTGAAGATATAATAAAAAAGAAATGATGTAAGACACTGAGGAAGAAATGGAAGAGATTGTCTTGCTATTGTACATACAGGACAATACCCATTACAGTGACGAAAGGCAAAACATCAAAAAAAATTTTTTATTTTTCATTTTAATACCCCAATTTATTTTTTACTTTATTTTAGTTTTTCTAAATTATTATGTATTCTATTTCTAATCTTTAAACCTATCATTACTATTTCATTTTCCTATTAATTAGGCTTAATTTTTAAGAAGTTTTGGATCACAGAGGGCTTTGACTGTGGCGGGGGGTGGGTGGAGCATTGCTGTGGGTTGTTATTGATGGGGGCTGCATGGGTGGGAGGGAGTTCACCAGGGCATGCATATAGGGTATACAGATACGTTCGGGTGTTTGTTGGGTATTGACATCATGGGTAGTTTCACACGATAACTGAGGGAGTGCTGAGTTCCCATCCTGGGGAGCTCTGTCACATTCCCCAATGGAATAGCAACAATCCCCCAAGTGCAAGGGCAAAGACCAGTGAAGAAGGATGGTCCAGTGATGGGCCCTTGATACTGAGGACTATAATTATGAGCCTGTGTGCTTGAAATTTCAAGTTGGCCTAGAGCTGCAGGGTGCCTAAGAGTTATCTCCTGAGAGTCTTACACCCATTAGAAATGTGGCTATTAAAAAGATCAGGTCTACACGTGTTGGAGAGGATGTGGAGGAATGGGAACCCTCATCCATTGCTGGTGGGAATGTAGAATGGCACTGCCACTGTGGAGGACAGTTTGGCAGTTCCTCAGAAAACTAACTATAGAACTGCCATACAATCCAGCAATTCCACTGCTGGGTATATACCCAGAAAAACTGAAAGCAAGGACATGAAGAGATATATGCACACCACTATTCAAGGTGGCTTAAATCACTACTGGCAAAACTTGGACTCAACCCAAATGACTTTCAACAGATGAACAGTTAAACTGGGGTATATATATACAGTGGAATATTACTCAGTTGTAAGAAGGAATACAATATTAACACATGGGTTAGCATGGATGAATCCTGAGGGCCTTATGTTGAGTGAAGCAAGCCAGGCACTCAAGGACAAATACTACATGACCTCTCTGATATGAATGAAGCAAACTGAGCAGACTCCCATAGCTAGAGTCTGGAAGAAAGGTTTATAGGAACTAGAAAGGGCAAAGAGAGTTGTGAGCCAATGCCCACATGGGCAAAATCTATGATAAGGGGGCAGTTTGTAATTGTACACTGGAGAGGCATGACAGTGATGTAATGATACTTTTAGGTTAGGTGATGTTGGTTTATCAGGGGTGGGGTGCGGAGGGTGGTTTAGATTATCCATGCAATTGGGGGGAGGGTTGGAGGATGGAGAAGGTGAACATTGAGGATTGGCAGAGACATGGTTCAAACTACAATGTTGGGGATGCTTTTTTTTTTTTTTTAAGTTACATAGATCACACAAAAGGAAATGCTCTTTTGGCAATATGGCAAATGAGGGTTGTTGATTTGGGATATTAGATGTGGGGGGAAATTGGGACAGGGTGCACCAGGGGCAGGCTTCTAGAGAGTGAGTGTTCATCTTGCCACAGCGTGTTATATCATTGAGTGGAGACTCATATAATGAGTGACAAGGTGGTGGACTCCTATCCTGGGGAGGCCCTCTACGTTCTCAAATAGAGGAGCAGGAATCTCTTGAGAGCATGGCCAGTGCATAATAGGGGAGGGCAGACCAGTGTGCCAAGCCTCAGTGTTGTTGCAAGAAACTTTGAATTTTTTCCTTCAAGGAGTGAAGCTGGTGGTTGCCAAGGGTGCCAGGAGAGGAGTAGGGAAGAAGAGCATAGATGGATGGGGCATTTTGGGGAAGATGGAAGTGTTCTACATGATCTTGCTAGGATGGATACAGGCCATGTTGAATTGCATTAAAGTTTATAAAAGTGTAATGGTCCAAAACACAAACCATAACGTAAACCATTTACCATGGTTGGTAGCTCATGTTTCAATATTTGTACATCAGTTGTAACAAATGTACCATTCACATATAAAATGTAATTAATACGGGAAGGGGGAAAAGGGGGAGGATGTTGGGTATACAGGAGTCCCTGTATTAGATATGTGACTTTTCTGTAACCTAACACTTCTTTGAGGACAAAATGAAAAACAAAAAAAAACCACTAGGGGAATAAACAGAAGACAATTATTACTATACATACAGGACAACAGATCTTACAGTTATGAAAGGGAAAATGTCAAAGGAAAATTTTAAATATTTTTTCATTATTCTTATTATCCCAAATTTTTATCTTTAATTTAAAAAAATTTATTGTATTTTATTTCTATTTTTAAAAACTATATTATTTCATTTTCTTATTAATTGTATTTGGCTATTTTATTGGCTTCATTTCTGAAGAAGTTTTGGATCACAGAAGGGTCACAACTGTGGCAGAGAAGGATCATTGGTGTAGGTTTTCAGAGATGGGGGATATAGTGAGGAAGCTCACCTGGACATATATGTAAGGCATATAAATGTGTTCAAGTGCTCACTGGTCATTGTCACGGTGGGTGGAGATTCACACAATAACCGAAGGAATATCTAATTCCCCTCCTGGATGGCTTTGCCACATTCTCTAATAGATCAGCAAGAATTCCCCAAGCATAGGGGCAACAACTTGTGAAGGAGGATGGTCCATTGATGGGCCCTTGATATTGATGACTGTGTGTATGAAATTTTACTCTTGAAATTTAACGTAGTCTAGTATTATAGGGTACCTAAGAGTTGCCTCCTGGGAGCCTCCCTGTTGCTCAATTGTGGTCTCTCTCTAAACTGAACTCAGCATATAAATACATTACCTTTCCTCCAGCATGGGACATGACTCCCAGGGATGAGCCTGCCTGGTACTGAAGATTACTACCAAGCACCAAATAGCAATACAACTGAAAAAAGACCTTGACCAAAAGGGGAGAAAGGTAAAGACAAATGAGTTCACATGGCTAAGAGACTTCAAAATGAGTCAGGAGATCATTCCAGAGGTTACACTTATGCACATCTCAGCAGGATCTCTTTGACTGCCAAAGTAGATACTACCCCAAATACCAGGGCTCCTGAGGGCTCTGGAGACATCCAGACAATATAATCAGGGCAGATAGCGAAGGAGTCTGCTAGTGGGCCCTATTTTGGAATTTATGCTCCACAGAGTGAGAGTTGGACTCAGTTGTGGTTTCTCTATGCATGGCTCTTCTGTCCTTCTATTTGAACCTATAATTAGTACTAGAGTTGGTAGATATATGTCCAACAAACTTAAATCACTGAACTCTCCATGTACCGGCTGGGCCTAGAATCTCAACAGAGTTGCAACACCTACTCTTCAGTTCATTGTTCTCAGCTAGGACAACTAACATGGAGGTGATGATGGACAACTACCATACCAAGGAACTGAGAGTCTACAACTGCAAGCAAGAGAGTCCTGTCTATCGACCCAATTAAAAAATGGGCAAAAGACTTGGATAGACTTCTCTCCAAAGAGGTAATACAAATGGCCAAAAAGCACATGAGAAAATACTCAATATCACTAGGGAAATGTAGATCTCATGTAAAACATGAAAATGGGTAATATTGCACATATAAAACTTTTTACAAACTATAAATACAAATATACTAGAGAAAAGGAAAAAGAATAGCATCTATGTATGGTGAAGAAGCATAGAGAGATTGAAAGGTGATACGTTTTGTTTTTTATTATTATTTTTGGAAAAATGAAAGTGCTCTAAGAATAACTGAAGTGGTGAATCCACAAACATGATTACACCAAATACCACTAATTGTACACTCTGCATGGGTTTATGCTTTATTAATATGTACCAATAAAACTGATTTGTTTAAAAAAAAGTGATGCCATTTCACACCATATAGAACGGCCATTATTTTTAAAAAATCAGAAAAACACAAGTGCTGGAAAGGATGTAGAGAAACAGGAACACTCCACTATTGGTGAGAATGTAGAACAGTGCAGCCACTGTGGAAGACAGTTGGGCAGTACCTCAAGAAGCTGCATATAGAACTGCCATATGATCCCGCAAACCCGTTACTAGGGATATATTTAGAAGAACTGAAAGCAAGGATGTGAACTGACATTTGCACACTGATGTTCATAGTGGCATTATTCATAACTGCTAAAATATGGAACCAGCCCAAGTGTCTATCACCCAATGAACGTATAAACAAAAGGTGGTATATACACACAATGGAATACTATTCAACTGTAAGAAGAAATGAAATTGGGATGCATATGACAACATAGTTGAACCTAGAAAATATTATGTTAAATGAAATAAGCCAGACACAAAAGGACAAATGTTATATGGTCTTAATACAAACTAAATACAATGAGTAAAATCACGGAGGTAAGCTCTAGAGTACAGGTTACTAGGAAAGAGAAGGTGGGTTGAGAATGGGAGATGATGCTTAATGTATACATAGCATTATAAATAAGGTTAATTGTAAAAGTATGGCAATGAATAGAATTGAGAGTAACACATCACAGTGAGTATAACTAATACTGCTGATTTATAAACATGATTGTGGCTGAAAGAGGCAGAATGTGGAAGTAAAGGTCAATTGAAAGGAAATTAGAGAATGTACAACAGTGATTTCGGTGGTGGATGAAGATGGGGTTTAATAGTATAAATATAAGAATGCTCTTCTTTCACAAAGTGCTAATAATATGGCAATACACAGCAAAATTACAACTTATGTAAATTATGGACAATAGTTAACAGTAATATTGTAATATTTTGCAGCACTGGCAAGAAGGTATTTTTTCAATACTAAGGGGCAACAATGGGGGGGTAAAAAGGGGCATAGGATTTTTCTTTTGGAGTAATGAAAATGTTCTAAAATTGACTGAGGTGATGACAGCACAACTCTATGGTGAAAATGAAGCCAGTGAGCATACACTTTGAATGCGATGTACACAGCATGGGACTGTATAACACAGGGAATACATTGGTGGATGATGGACTGTGGTTAAGAAGACAATAAATGTCTCTCATGAATGGTAACAGATATGTAATACTAATATAAGGTGTTAATAAACGGGTGGGTTGGGGGAAAAATACACCAAATATAAGACATGGACTATTGTTAGTAGTAGTATTTTGACGATGCTCTTTCATAGTTTGAAACAAATGTTTCACAACAATACAAAGTGTTGGTGGTAGGGAGATGTATGGGAGCTTGTAATGATGATATGCATGTTTGTTTTGTAAATTCACAAATTTTATTTATTACACAATAAAATTTTATTTTAAAAAAAGTAATCTGGAAAGTAGGAAGTACTGTATGACTTGAAGAAGTTACTATCATAGTTCTTGTCATCTATCCCCTTCCCTCAATAATGCCTGCCTCTCCTGTGTGGTACCACAAGTCAGCCTCTGCTCATCCATGTCTTGTTTCCTGGCTGACTCCTACTCAAACTTCAAGACCTATCATCACAGCATCCCTCCTGAAAAGCGTGATCTAGCCTCTCCAGGTTCCCCTGCCTGTGCTTCCTCAGCACCTTGAGCTCTGTCTAGCAGTGATTACAGGAGGCTGCAATGTCTGTGGATGGGTCAGCCCACAGCTGCATTTTCAAGAGTCAGAGCAGGGGCCGCCACTGCCACACAGTCCCCATGTGGTACTTCCAAGCTCTGCACTGACCTTCGACTGCTTGGTCTCCAACGCTTCCTCCTCACCTAGTAGAGGAAATGCCTCAAAATGCTCATAGGTGATGCTTCATTCACAGACTCAGATACTTTTCTTCCTTTCTTTATAATATCCAATGGTCTGTTTCTTTTACTACCAGGAGATCCACCAACATGAAAACACATATAGCAACACTCTAAAATCCTTACTAGTCAAATATTTTATGCAACCCAAATCTTCAGAAGGATAATTACAAATGCGTTTTTGTTTAAAAAAAAAAAAAGACTACTATGAGAAAAAGGGTCATAACATTTTGGGAAGAGCATGATCACATGAAGGGATGATAAGATTGATAAATGGAACTTAAAATTTTGGGCATCCAGGAGATGACTATTAGAATATCTGATAAGCAAACATAGTAAAATGTGAATGGCAGAATCTAGGAGGTGAGTCCATGAGCATCTACTGCAAAATTCTTTCAACCTGTTAGATCTGAAAAGTTTCCGTTAAAAAAGCTTTGGGGAAAATTCAGTCACCGAGGTAACTCAATTTCTACTACTAATTCTGAAATTAGCTACTTATATGACAGGCAACCTACTTGAATTCTGCAAGCCACTTATTTACTTTCTGGCCAAATGGGACCATTTTTGCCTTACTCACCTTCCAGGATGCTGTGAGGATGAAATGAGGCAACCTAAGGGAAATATTAGCACCTGGCCTGCCGGAGAGGCAGACAGCTCTGCTGATGGGCCAAGGTTCCATCTGGGCTCCCTTTGCATTTACCTTCAAGAGCGCAGTCTCCTCATGGTCCCTTGTGACTTACCTTTTGTTCTCTGTCTCTAGGCACACAGTCATTTTCATATACTGAGCCTCCTTTCGCTCTTCCAAAGTGGCGGACACAAGCGAGAGCTCCCCAAAGAGGGAAACCAGCCAGGTCAGGCGGGAGATGCCACTGAATGAGGGGAAGCCAAATCGATCTTCATCCAGAGGGCCAGCTGTAGGGGACCACAAACTCGTTGGAAACCCAGAATTGAGGAGTGGAGGGGAGCAGTACAGGGGTGTTGCGGGGCTGGAGATAAGGAAGAGGCAACCTTGTCTCACAGGGTGGGTGTGAAATAACAGTAATACTGATGAAAACTGATGTGGCTAAACAAAACTCCCTCATATAAGCTTCTCTCTTGTATCTACTTTTTAAAAATTCAGTTTTGTTAGTAAAATTAAATGAAAACATTTTCCTGGAAGAAGCAGTCAATCTAGGCATATATGACAATGTTTCAGGCTCCTAATTATATATATGTATATGCCCATATACATATGTATATACATAGATATACAAGTGTAAGCATGCATATCCTCTGAAGTTAGTGATTTAAAGTAGTCTTGACAAGAAAGGAATAATCAAGTCAATATTCTAACAAACACTATACAACTGTATATACAAATGGCAGTGAGGTAAAAACATCCCAATAAATGTGATGATAATAACGTTAAGCTATTTCAATGCCAAGAAAATTTATACAGTGTTATGTCTTATAGTCTTCCTAATTTTCTGTACAAAATATACACTCAAAAGAGCATCTGTTTGAAAAATTGGTTTGGAAAAGACAATGTGGTCCCCTTGTCCCCAGCCCAAATTTTAAGGATAACTTAAATTCAAAAGACCTCCTATCTGTTAGACTGCTTTATAAATCAAACACTTCTTAAAATTTTGATAACGATTTAAATGAACACATAATTAATGAGGATCACATTGTAAAAAGATTAACAAGTTATAAATAAAAGTAGACTGAAGCTAGGAGTCTCATATACAAGACGAGTTGAACTCACTAGGACCTAAGTGTCAAATTTACAAAAGGGAGAAGAATCCCTCTGGGCTGGCTTCTTGTCTGCTCTAGTGCTTGGACAGACCACAGAGCAGTCATTAGAAGTTCGAGCTACATAGTGAGAGAAAGCTGAGCTCAAATCTGGCTCTGCCACATAACTACAGAAACTCTGTGAAGCTCCTAACCTCTCTAAGCTTCAGCTTCTTTATCTGTATAATGGGGATAATAAACACTCACTTAACAGGACTGGCATTATGAATTAACATGATAATGCATGGCATATACTCAACAGTTTCTAGTACAGTGTTGTGGTAGTTACTATTATTTGTTGCCAAAACTCATTATGTCATCATTTTTAAAGGATGAAGATGGGTTTTGAAAGGGTTCATTGTATTTTCTGGTAATTCATGAACATATTAGTGGTCTTACTACTCACTATTAAGAAGCCAGGTCCTGGTCTCCTTTCTGTACTACAAACCCTCAGCAAAGACAACCTCAGCACTCCAGAGTGTAGCCAGAAAAGGCTGCCAACAGTGGAGTGCATTCAAAACTGCAGGAACAGGAGGCACCAGGATGCCACATTTCCCAGTGTTGATGGAACTGCCCCATGATGACCAATGTAAAGTAAATAACCAAAAATGTGTAGGCTGTATACTGGGCTGCAGCCCAGATCCTTGTAACTTGCTGGGATAGGAGAGAGGCTATGCCTATTCTATTTGTTCCTCGAAGAGGAAACATTTTTTGTACCTGAGCACCCATCTTCCAGTCTTTGTTGTAAAAACAGGCTTCATGTACAACTTCCTGTTGAAAAGTTATCTCCAACTTGTTAAGATTTCATTAGAGAAAATTCTGCCTAATAAATTGGACAGAAGCATAAATATGCTTGGGATTTCTGACATACTTTTTACCTTGGTCTACCAAGGAAATGAATCTCATTTGAGGAAGAATAAAAAAAGATTTTTATTGGTCACTGAAGCATGTGAGATTAAATTACACTGTTCCTGAGTCAGAGTCTTCAGCAGAAATGAATCTAAACTCATGCCCTAGAAAGCTAGGAAAGAACCAGCTGGCCTTTCTGCCTTACCAGTTACACACAACCTGCAATCCTGTTTTCAACTGACCTGTGAAGAGAAGAGATCCTTTCAATAGGTCTTTGCCTACCACTTCTTTTTTCAGGAAGGCAAATTCCTCCATCAAGAGTTCAACATGTTCTTCATGTAGAATTTTTCCTGTTATGACAAAAATGGAGAAAGTGAGTTGTGACTTGTATGCAGTATGTATACGGGGTCTATGCTCGTCTTTCTCCAGCACAGCACAGTGTGCTCTGAACACTCTGGGCAAGACAACACCCCAACACCTTCCCACACCCTAACAGAAGAGGTCAGCTCTAAGCTTATGACAGAAAGCAAGGTCTAAGAAATCAAGATGGTATCCACCTGTCCCTATAGGCAAGATATCATGAGAGAAGTGACTGGGAGCCAGAAAAGTGTTAGCTTCTGTTCTAGACATAAAAATCTAAGAACTGTGGAGCAGAAAAGGGATTGTCAGGACTGAATGAGGACAGCTAAAATTAGACTCTTCATTTCAAAGAACTGAGTGAACCAGATGATTTTGAAAGGATCCAAGACTGAGAGAAGATAAAGCCTAATATTCATAACTAAAATTTTGGATTTAGACAAACTGAAAATGGGTGCCACCTGTCAGTATGGGGTAGGCAGAACACAGCAATACTTCTATGATATTCCCACTGAAGATGCATATCCCAAATATAATCATAAACAAACATCAGACAAATTCAAACAGAACCTTCTACAAAATAACCAGCCTGTAATCATCCTAAGAAGTGTCAAGGTCATAAAAGTCAAGGAAAGACTGAGGAATTGTTCATAACAAAGATGACAAAAAAACAACCTGTCAACTACAGGCAATACATGATTCTGAACTGAAAGCTTTTGCCATAAAGAATGTTACTGAGACAAACGGTGAAGTCTGAATAGAGTCTAAGTGGGAATGTATTATGGTTAATTTCCTTATTTTGCTGGTCATATTGTGGTTATACAGGGAAAGGTTATGTTTGTAGCTAGTGCATATGAAATGATTTGGGGGTGATGGAGCATCAAATTAGCAATTCATTCCCAAATGATTCAAGAAAAAATATTTTTTTCTACAGTATCTGCTACTGCTACTTTTATTGCTACTTTTGTACAGTATTTGTACAAGTAAGTTTGAGATTGTATCAAGATAAAGCTAAAAACAAGCAAACAAACATAGTTAGAGCAAAAAAAAAATTTGGAGCAGACCAGAAACATCAGTCATGGATTATGAAACAAGAGATAACTTCTAAAAGAAAGCATGCCTGTACAGCAAACCAGTGTCCACATGGTGAGCTGAGTGCCTGCACAGTGAACTGAGCACTGGTGTGGTGAGCTGAGTGCCTGTGCGGCGAGCCAGTGCCTGTGAGGTGAGAAGAGTGCCCGCACGAGTGCCCATGTGGCAAGCTGAGAGCCCGTGTGGTGAGCCAGTGCCTGCACAAGTGAGTCATGCAGTAATATGATGACTCAACAAAAGAGAGACGAAGGGGAGATCAAGGTGAAATGCAGAAGAGACCAGTAACTGAGGTAGCACAATTGACAGGCAACCTTGCTCCACATCAGAAGTCCCCAGGATTGAATCCCTCTAAATCCTAAAGGAGGAAGATAAGAAGACAAAAAGAGAAATAGATACAGAAGATCACATAGAAAATGGACAGAGACAGCAAAAATAGCAGGGCAGGGGGAGGGGGAGAGAAAAAAAGAAAAAAAAAAAGATAACTTCTTAGAGGGTGTAAAAGGGCAATCCGATTTCTCAGCGCATTCATTTCCTTCAAACACATATTTTAGCAACATTTTGACACAACAGTATTTATTATTTGGGTTCATTTTTCAAAATAATGTTGTTTTCCCTGTTATAGGAGTAACATGTATTTTAGAAATTTAGGGGGGGTGGGGATTAGAAAGAAGAAATAAAATCATTCATTCATGATTCCATTTATCAGGGACAGCTACTGCTAACATACTGGTATATTTCTTTCCAGGCATTCTGCTGTGAATTCTTTTTCATGGTTGTGGTCATAAAGTAGATATAAATTATACCACTTTTATTTTTAAAAGCACAAATGAAATTTCATTGTCATTGTAGAAAATTAGGAAGTATGGAAGAATGTAAGGAAAAAACACCACCGAGAAGTCTTCCTACATTATAATAATCATTGTAAATATTTTGTTTTATTTGCTTTGGTTTTTCCTTGCATATATGTGATCATGATTTTTATAATGATGTTTAAGCAATACAAGAATGGTTTCAGATCCTAGCTAAGGGATAATATGAAAAGAGGTATGGTAAACAGGTTGTTTATGTCAGTAACTGGAAAAGGGCACTAGGGGACTTTGTGGGGTTAAAAAAAATCTATACTTTGATTGAAGTAGTTACCTGCGTGTATACTTTGTCAAAATTCATTGAACTCTGCACTTAAAAGCTCTGCATTTTATGGAAGAAATTATATCACGTTAAGATAACTGATGTGGAGACGTGGCCATTGAAGATGCTGAAGGCAGGAAGTGGGAAAAAGAGGTATAATATAGGGGCTTTCTGGGACTTGGAATTGTCCTGAATGACACTGCAATGACAGATATAGGCCATTATATATTCTGCCATAACCTACAGACTTGAGTAAGAGGGTAAACTACAATTTAAAGTATAATCAATGCTATGTGGCAATGCTCCAAATGTGTTCATCAATTGCAAGGCATGTCACACTAATGAAGGAAGCTGCTAATGTGGGGAAGGGTGGGAGGTGTGGGGAGTGGAGCATATGGGAATCCTTTACATTTTTTTATGTAACATTTTGCATGATCTAAGCATCTTTTTAAAAAATAAAATAAAATAAACCTAATCCAAAAAAAAAGTGTTTTATTGTATGCAAATTACATCTTGATTTTTAAAAAGGCCATGGATTTTGGCCATTTGATATGTTATTCAGATGAGTAACATAAAAATCATTACTCAAGTTTCTTCAATGGACTTTGTGTTGGTCTATTCAGAGCTGCTTTTGTAGAAAAAAGAGACATTTCTCAGAAATTCTCATGCCATTATGGTTCTGGCTTTGTAACTAGTTTAACCATTGATGCAAGTGCTAGAAAACATTTGCACCACTTACTGTTTTGAAGATGTTGACCATGACCAAGCTATCCCGTCTGACTGGTGGGGTAAGGAATGGGACTCGAGAAACATGCTTCCTAATTCTGAGTAGAGAAGCAGAGGAAGAGCAGGTCCAGCACTGCCATGGCTGCCAACAGATTCCTTCTATGTGTGCATGGGTGTATCTTAACTTTATGAAAAAGAATAATATGATTCTCCAATCCATTTCTGATATTTAAAATGCAAAAGGTACCCTTAACCTAACAGTAGTAAATCATATGAAACTGAAATCTGGTACTGTTTTCTATGGCGCCTGGGCAAATATGTTGGACCAGTCACGGTTCTTAAGAAATTCTTTCTTATGTGAATGAAGCTAAGATCTCCATCTCTATAATACTACCCCTTACCCACTGGAGCAACGTAATGCAAATCTATTTTTTCATTAGTGTGGTCCATTCATTGCAATTGATAAATACATTTTGTTTTTTTTTTTTCCTTTTTTTTTTTTATTGATTTTGTAATAATATTACATTAAAAATATATATGTGAGGTCCCATTCAACCCCACCCCCCCACCCTACCTCTCCCCTCCCCCCCCCAACAAAACTCGTTCCCATCATCATGACACATCCATTGGACCCGGTAAGTACATCTCTGGGCACCTCTGCACCCCATAGTCAACGGTCCACATCATGGCCCATACTCTCCTCCATTCCATCCAGTGGGCCCTGTGAGGATTTACAATGTCTGGTGATTGCCTCTGAAGCACCATCCAGGGCAGCTCCATGTCCCTAAGACGCCTCCACCTCTCATCTCTTCCTGCCTTTCCCCATACCCATCAGCCACCATGTCCACTTTTCCCAATCCAATGCCACCTTTTCTATGTGGACATTGGATTGGTTGTGTCCATTGCACCTCTATGTCAAGAGGAGGCTCAGATTCCACGTGGATGTTGGATGCAATCCTCCCACTTTCAGTTGTAATCACTCTAGGCTCCATGGTGTGGTGGTTGTCCTTCTTCAACTCCATCTTAGCTGAGTGTGGTAAGTCCAATATATCATATTGTAGGTGCTGGAGTCTGTTGAGGCTCAGGACCTGGCTATCACATTGTCAGTCCAGAGATTCAAATCCCCTAAATATATCTTAAACCCCAGCATTAACTGCACCTCCAGCACATTAGCATGAAAGTCTTATGAAGGGAGATCCCATCTGAGTCCAGATTCATCACACATAAACACCATTTCCAAAGAGGGGCCATCTGCCCTGGTAGTTAACCTCATCGGCCATGACCATAACTCCCATGGGTCTCTTTAGCCCTCAAAGGAACCAATATCTGGGGGTTGTATCTGCTTTATCTGTCTCTCTGACTCTGCTCAGTTGTGCATGAGGGCAATCCTTCTGCCAGGCTCCAGACTCTTTTTTAGAAACTCGTAGCCATATAAACTCATTTCTCTTTTCCATTTCCCCCTTACTTTAGGTCAAACAGCATTTTAAAGTCATGTTATTTTATGTAGACAGGGATATTCTGCTGATCCACATTGAACCTTCCGTATAAGGTCATTTTCCAGTTGCATCATCAGTTGGTAGTTGATAGTGGTCCCTCGGTGCCAGGGAGGCTCATCCCCGGGTGTCATGTCTCATGCTGGGGGGAAGGCATTGCATTTACATGCTGAGTTTGGCTTCGAGACTGGCCACATTTGAGTAACATGAAGGCTGACAGGAGGAAATTCCCAGGCACAGTGTTGCTCTAGGCCTTGTTCTTATTTTAGGCTTGATAAATACATTTTGGAGCACTGCTACACAGCATGGATTATAGTTTACATTGTAGTTTCCACTCTCTCCCAGCCCATTTGGAAGGTTGCAAATCTATTTTCTCTTCCTGTGGACAGCTTCTTTTTTTTTTTTAAACAAATCAATTTTATTGATACATATTTATAAAGTATATGATTCATCCAAAGTGTACAATCAACGGTATTTGGTATAATCACATGGTTGTGTGTCTATCACTTCAATCATTATTAGAGCATTTTCATTATTTCTATAATAAGCAGAAACCAGGCAAACAAACAAGAAAATGCTTCACCATCTGTGGACAGCCTTTAAAATACCAGAAGACAGCTATCAGATCTATAAGTTCTCCATTTGGTCTTATCTCCTTTAAATTTAATACTTACACTTCTCTTTGTATGTATGTTTTCACAGTCAATGTTATATTGCTGGTCCCCTGCCTTTATTTGCCCAAATTATATGTAACTTTCACCTTCCTAAATGATATACCATTTTAGGTATGCAGCATTGAATAAGATTATTGTTTCCTGGGCTCTAAACATAGCACTTACCTTTTCAATTCACTTCCAGCAGGTAAGTTAATACTGCTAGTTGAGAACATTTAACAATGCGAATCCCTCAAGGACAAGGCCCATCTTTTTGTATCCCTAGTACTGAGCAAAATATCTCACCCACATTAGTAACTATCATGTAAAAGCTGCTTAATCAATGTGTGTCCAATAAGTTATGAATGCCACCCTAGAGGTCAAAGGCCACTTTCATTGTTAAGGGCTTTTCCCGTTCTTCTTTTTAAGACATTCATGATCTGTACACATCCACCCAGGTTATGTTTGCTTAAGGACTAATCCCAATGCTCTGATGTAACAATGGTCTTTGGAATTTTGTTTCTGACTTTAAAAAATTAAATCCTATCATTTATTTCAATATTCTTAGTTTTTACCCAATGTTGTTTTTCTGTTCCAGGATCCCATCCCCTTAATCTACTCTCAGTTTCTCAGACTTTGTTTTTATCTTGACAGTTTTGAGGAGGACTGGTCAGGGATTTTTGTAGAATATCTTTCAAGTGGGATCTGTCTGATGTTTTTCTCATGATTAGAGTGGGGTAATTCATTTTAAGAGGAAGACCACAGAGGTAGAGTGCCATTCTCATCATATCACATAAAGGGTACATATGGTCAATATTACTTATCACTGATGACATCGACCCTGATCATCACCTGGTTGAAGTGGTGTTTGTCTAGTATCTCTACTGTAGATCCTGGCTTTCTATAATGTACTACTTGAAAGGAAGTTACTTGCAGAGGACATTGCCTTTCTGGAAAAATTTGGTCAAAATGTGCTTGACTTTTTATGGTGTCATTTAACTTGTTCCTTTAGCCCTGTACTTTCTGTGAACTGGAAGATTGCTTTCAATCATAATTAGATAAACATTTTACAAGAATACTTTCTGGGTGATGCTGTGTACTTCCAACTTCATCATACCAGACAGCTCTCAGTGTCAAGATGACCCACATTAGGGACATCTGTTTAGGGTGGTGACCAGCAGAACTCTTGATTATAAAACTGTTATCTACTTTTTAAAATTTAAAGCAGTTTTATTGAAAATGTTCATATACCATACAATCCTTTGAAAGTATACAATCAATGGCTTTAGTATAATCACAGTGTTGTGCACTCATTATCACAATCAATTTTAGAACATTTTTATTACCCAAAAGGAAAACCCTATACCCCTTAGCAGTCTCCTCTCAATCTCTCTATCCTTTCCCAAACCTACATAAGACTAGTCTATTTCTGTCTCTATAGATTTATATTTACATTTTATATAAATGGTATCATACAATATGAAGTACTTTTTGCTGGTTTTCTTCCACTTAACATAGTGGGTTTTTTTATTACTTTTTTAATTAAAGAAGTTGTAGGTTTACAAAAAGTCATGGAAAAAAATAAAACATTCCTATATATCTCCCTGTTGTGGACTCTTCGCATTAGTATGGTACCTTAGGTACAACTGCTAAAAGAATACTGAAAGACTGTTATTGACTACAATCCATAGTTCACATAAGGTGTATTTCCCCCATATGCCACCCTATTATTAAAACCTTGTAATAGTGTTGGATATTTGTTATAATTCATGAAAGAACATTCTTATACTTGTACTGTTAGCACCAGTACAGTACATTGTTTACAACAAGGTTCACTGTGTTATACAGTCCCATTTTTTATCTTCTCCCTTTCATTTTAATTAAGTATATAACCCAAAAGTTCCTCTTCCAAATACATCCACACACATAGTTCAGCACTGTTAATTATACTCACAATAACATGCTACCAACACTACCATCTATTTCCAAACCTCTACAATCAACCCAAATAGAAATTCTGTGCAAATTTAAACATCAGCTCTCATTCTCTACCCCAATCTATCCCCTGATCACCTATATTCTAGATTTTGCTTATTATAATTAGTTAATATTTGTGAGATCATACACTATTTGTCCTTTTGTGTCTGGCTTATTTCCCTCAGCATAATGTCCTCAAGGTTCATCCATGTTGTCCCATTAAGACTTCATTTCTTTTTACAGCTGAATAATATTCCATCATGTGTATATATCGCATTTCACCCATTCATCAGTTGATGGACTCTTGGGTTGCTTCCATCTTTTCGCAAATGTAAATAATGCTGCTATGAACACTGGTGTGCAAGTATCTATTCAAGTCCCTGCTTTCAAATTTTCTGGGTTATACCTAGTAATTGGATTGCTGGGTCTACACTCAGCTTCCTGAAGAACTGCCAAACTGTCTTTACAATCCCACCAGCAATGAATGAGTGTTCCTATTCCTCCACATACTTTCCAACACTTGTAATTTCTGATTTTTCAACCATAGCCATTCTAGTGGGTATAAATAATATCTCATTCTCGTTATGATTTACAATTTCCTAATAGCTAATGATCTTGAACATCTTTTCATGGGCCTTTTTAGCCATTTGCATATCCTCTTTGGAGAAATGTCTAATCAAGTCTTTTGCCCATTTTTAAATTGGGCTTTTTTTTTTGAGGTATAGGGTTTCTTTACATATTCTGGATATTAAACCCTTATTGGATATGTGGTTTCCAAATATTTTCTCTCATTGAGTCAGCTGCCTTTTTACCCTTTTGACAAAGTTCTTTTGTGCACAAAGTTTAATTTTGAGGAAGTCCCATTTATCTGTTTTTTCCTTCATTGCTTGTGCTTTGGGTGTAAAGTCTAAAAAACCACTGCCTAACATAAGATCCTGAAGATGCTTTCCTACATGTTCTTTTAGGAGTTTTATAGTCCTGACTCTTATATTAAAGTCTTTGGTCTATTTTGAGTTAATTTTTGTAAACGGTGTAAGATAGAGGCTCCCCTTAATTCTTTTGCATATGGATATCCAGTTCTACCAGCAACATTTGTTCAAGAGGCTACTCTTTCCCAACTCTGTGGACTTGGAAGCCTTGTCAAAAATCAATTGGTCATAGGTGTGAAGGTCTATTTCTGAACTCTTGATTCAATTCCATTGGTCATTCTATCTATCCTTGTGCCAGTACCATGCTGTTTTGACCACTGTAGCTTTGTGATATGCTTTAAAAGCTTGGAAGTGTGAGTCCTCCAACTTCCTTCTTTTTCAAGATGTTTTTGGTCCTTTAGGGCCCCTTATATTTCCAAATAAATTTGATACTTGATTTTTCCATTTCTGCAGAGTAGGCTTCTGGAATTTTGACTGGGATTGCATTGAATCTGTAAAACATTTTAGGTAAAACTGACATCTTAATGATATTTAGTGTTCCAATTCATGAAAAAGGAATATCCTTCCATTAATGATGTCTTTCTAAACTTCTTTTAGCCATGTTTTGTAAGTTTCTGTATACAAGTCCTTTACATTCCTGGTTAAATTTATTCCTATTTAATTCTTTTAATTGCTATTAGAAATGGAATTTTATTCCTCAGCTTGCTCATTGCTAGTGTATAGAAACACTACTGATTTTTGTGTGTTGATCTTGTATGCTACCACAATGCTGAATTTCTTAGCTCTAGTAGCTTCGTTGTAGATTTTTTGGGGGACTTCCTCTATACTGGATCATATCTGCAAATAGTGATTTTCACTTCTTCCCTTCCAATTTGGATGCCTTTTATTTATTTTTCTTGCCTAATTCCACTGGCTAGAAATTCCAGCACTTTCTTAAATACAGTGGTGACAGTGGGCATCCTTGTCTTGTTCCCAATCTCGGCGGGAAAGCTTTCAAACCTTTCCCCACTGAGTATGATATTGGCTGAGGGTTTTTCATAAATCATGGTGCGGAAGTTTCCTTCTATTCCTACTTTTCTAAATGTTTTTTATCAAGAAAGGATGATGAATTTTGTCAAATACTTTTGTTCGAATTGAGATGTTCATGTGTTTTTTTCCTTTCATCTTGTTGATGTGATATATTACATTAATGGATTTTTGGTGTGTTGAACGCTTGCATACCTGGGATAAAACCCACCTGGTCTTGGTGTATAAATCTTTTGATGTACTGATGGATTCAACTTTTAAGAATTTTCTTGGGGACTTCTGCATCTATATTTATAAGAGAAATTGGTCTGTAATTTTCTCCTCTTGTAGTATCTTCATATGGCTCATAGAAGGAGTTCAGAAGTGTTCCCTCACCTTCAGTTTTTTGCAAGAGTTTGAGCAGAACTGATGTTAATTCTTCTTGGAATAATTGGTGGAATTCATCTGTCTGGTCCTGGGCTTTTCTTTGAGGGGAGGTTTTTTTATTTTTTATTTTTATTTTCTTTTTTCTCTCCCCTTTTCCCCTCCCCCCGTTGTCTGCTCTCTGTATCCATTTGCTGTGTGTTCTTCTGTGACCACTTCTATCCTTATCAGAGGCACCGGGAATCTGTGTTTCTTTTTGTTGCATCATCTTGTTGTGTCAGCTGTGTGTGTGGTGCCATTCTTGGGCAGGCTGTGCTTTCTTTCACACTAAGTGGCTGTCCTTATGGGTGCACACTCCTTGCGCGTGGGGCTCCCCTACACAAGGGACACCTCTGCGTGGCAGGGCACTCCTTGAATCAGCACTGCGCATGGACCAGCTCTACAAGGGTCAAGGAGGCCTGGGGTTTGAACCGCAGACCTCCCATGTGGTAGGCAGACATCCTATTCATTGGGCCAAGTCCACTTCCCTTGCAGGGAGGTTTCTGATGACTGATTCAATCTCTACCTTGTAACTGGTCTGTTGAGTTCTTCTTTCTCCTAGAATCAGTGTAGGTTGTACATGTGTTTCTAGGAATTTGTCTCTTTCATATAGGTTATCCAATTTTTGCATACAGTTGTTCATAGTAACCTCTTATGATTCTTTTTATTTTTACGGGGTTAGTAGTAATGGCCCCTCTCATTTCAGATTTATTTACATCTTTTCTCTTTTTTTGTCAGTCTAGTCATTTTGTACTGATCTTTTCAAAGAACTAAATTTTGGTTTTGTTAATCCTCTCTATTGTTTTTTATTCTAGATTTCATCTCTGTTCTAATTTTTGTTATTTCTTTCCTTTTGCTTGCTTTGGGATTAAATTGCTGTCCTTTGTCTAGTTCTTCTAGGCATGAAGCTAGGTCTTTGATTTTAGCTTTTTTTCTTTTTCTAATTTAAGCATTTAGGCCTATAATTTCTCTCAGCAATGTATCCCATAAGTTTTGATATGTGTGTTCTCTTTTCATCTGTCTCAAGATATTTACTTACTTCCCTGGCAATTTCTTCTTGACCCATGATTGTTTAAGAGGGTCTTATTTAACTTCCATATATCTGTGGATTTTCTAGTTCTCTACCTGTTATTTCTAATTTCATTCCATTATGGCTAGAGAGATGCTTTGTATGATTTCAATCTTTCTAAATTTATTGAGATTTGTTTTGTGATCCAACATGTGGTCTATCCTGGAGAATGATCCATGTGCACTTGAAAAGAATGTATATTCTGCTGTTCTGGGGTGCAATGTTCTGTATATGCCTGTTAGGTCTAGTTTAATTATCGTATTTTTCAGGTTCTCTGTTTAGATCTTTCATCTAGATGTTCTATCTATTGATGAGACTGACCTACTGAAGTCTCCAACTATTATTGTAGAGGTGTCCATTTCTCCTTTCAGGTTGCCAGTGTTTGCCTCATGTATACTTTGGGGCACTGTGGTTAGATGCATAAATATTTTAATTGTTATATCTTATTGGTGGGTTGCTCCTTTTGCTTAATAAATAGTGCCATTACTTTTCTTTTATAAGAGCTTTTGACTGCAAGTCTCTTTTTTCCAATATTAACATAGTTGCCCGACTCTTTTTCAGCTACTATTTGAATGGAATATCTTTGTCCATCCTTTTGCTTTCAACCTGCTTCTGTCTTTGGGTCTAAGGTGCATCTCTTCTAAACAAAATATAGTTAGACCATACTTTTTTAATCAATTCTGCCAACCTGTGTCTTTTGATTGGGGAGTTTAATCCATTAACATTCAGTGTTATTACTGTAAAGGCAGTACTTTAGCCATTTTGTTCTTTGGTTTTTATGTATCTTTTTTTTTCTTTTTCTTTATTGTAACTTCCTTTCTGTAGAGTTGAATCTTCTGTGATGTATCTGACTAATCCCTTTCTCATTTCTCTCTCTGTATATTTTTAAGATATAAAAATATCTTTGTGATTACCCTGGGGTTTATATTATGTAACCTTCTGTTTAGCATACACATTGTCTACTCCCATATCCCTCTCTTTCCCTTTTTTATGTTGTTTTTCTCCCACTTTATATTTTGCATATCTGTTAATGAGGAAATATGTCAATTTCTTGTTCAACTGTATTCTGATTCTTATAATTGTATATTGAGGATACATTACTACTGGGTTTTGCATTTACCCTTTTAATTACCCTTACCATGATCTTCATTTCTTTAGAGTACCCCAAGCCACTCTCTCCTGTCTTTTCCTTTCAACCTGCAGAATACCCTCTAATAATTCTTGTATGGCAGGTCTCTTGTTGATGAACTCTTTTGGTTTCTGTTTATCTGTGAATAGTTTAAACTCTTCCTCATTTTTGAAGAACAGTTTTGCTGGATGTTGTGGTTTGAGTCTTTTGTGCACCCCAGAAAAATTACATTCTTATAGCTATTCTATTCCTGTGAGTGTAAACCTATTTTAGGTGGGACCTTTTGATTAATTACTTTAGCCAAGGGTCTTTGATTAGATTGCAAGATACAGGTTGGGTCTTAATTCTCTTATTGGAGTCTTTTATAAACCAGAGGAATAAAAAGCCACAGACATAGAAAAAAGCAGCAGAGACAGAGAGGAACCCAGAAGCTAAGAAAGAAGGTCCTTAGAGTCAGAAGTTGAAATTAAAGGAACCCATAGAAGCTGAGAGAGAAAACCCACAGATGGAGCAGCCAAGGGCTGAAAGCAATGAGGCCTGGAGAAGGCAGGGAATGGCAGATGTCACCACTGTGCAACACATGGCAAGAATCCAGGATTACATCAGCTGATCCTCGAGGGGAAAAGCATCACCTGCTGGAGGCTTTGTTTGAACATTTCCCCACCTCAAAACTTAAGCTTATAAGTTAATAAATCTTCACTGTGAAAGCAAATCCATTTCTGATATATTACTTAACAGTATTTAGCAAACTAAAACACCAGATAAAGAATTTTGAGCTGACAGTTTTTCTCTTTCAGAACCTTAAATATATTATACACTGCCTTCTTGCCTCCATGGTTTCTGATTAGAAGTTAGCACTTAGTCTTACTGAGGATCCCTTGCATACAAAGAGCTTCTTTGCTCTTGATGCTTTCAGAATTCTCTCTTTTAACTTTGCATTTGACATTCTAAGAAGAACAAAGTGTCAAAGAGAAGATTTAACACACAATTATACCGGGGGATTTTAATATATCATTATCACCAATAGACAGTACATCTCGACAGAGATCAATAAAGAAATCGATAAAGAAACAAAAGACTACAAATAATATACCAGAGGATCTGGATCTAATACACATATATAGAACACTACCTCCAAATAAAGCATGGTACATATTCTTTTCAAGTGCACATGGATCAGCTCTCCAAGAAAGACCACATGTTAAGCCACAGAAAAAGTCTCAATGAATTCAGAAAGATTGAAATCATACAAAATAATGTCTCTGACCAAAGTGGAATGAAGCTGGGACTCTGCAAGAGCCAGAGAACCAGATTAGGCACAAAGACATGGAAGCTAAGAAACACAATCTTAAACAAACAATGGGTCAAGGAGGAAGTCTCAAAAGAAATCAGTAACTACCTTGAAACCAATGAAAATGACAACAAAACATATAAAAACTTATGGGATGCAGTCAAAGCTGTACTGATAGGGAAATTCATTGCCATATATATCCATACATCAAAAAGGAAGAGCTAAAATCAAAGACCTAACTGCATACTTGGAACATCTAGTAAAAAAAAAAAAAAACCCAACAAACTAACCACAAATGAAGAAAGAAATAACAAAGATCAGAGCAAAACTAAATGAAATAGAAAATAAGAAAGCACCAGAAATATTAAACAAAACAAAGAGCTGGTTCTTTGAGAAGATCAATAAAATTGACAAACCATTAGCTAGAATAACAAAGAAAAAAAGAGAGAAGATGCAATTACACAAAATAAGAAATAAGAAAGTGTATATCACCACTGACCACACAGGAATGAAGACTATCATTAGAGGATACTTTGAAAAACTATATACTAACAAGAAGGAGAATTTACGTGAAATGGATAAATTCCTAGAAATATGTAAGCAGCCTACACTGACAAAAGAAGAAAATGATGATTTCAACAAACCAATCACAAGTAAAGAGATAGAATCAGTCATTAAAAACCTCCCAACTAAGAAGAGCCCTGGGATAGACAGCTTCACAGGTGAATTCTACCAAACATTCTGGCAAGAACTAACAACAATCTTGCTTAAAATCTTTCAAAAAATTCAAAATAGTAGGAACATTGCCTAACTCATTCTATGATGCCAACATTACTCGAGTAACAAACCCAAACAAAGACACCACAAGAAAGGAAAATTACAGCCCAATTATCTCTAATGAACCTAGATACAAAAAATCTCAACAAAATACTTGCTAAACATATTCAACAAGACATCAAATTAATTACATACTTTGACCAAGTGGGATTCATCCCTGATATGCAAAGATGGTTCAATATAAGAAAAACAATTGATGAAATACACCACATAAACAGATCTAAGGAAAAAACTCACATGGTCCTATCTATAGTTACAGAAAAAGTATTTGACAAAATACAGCACACTTTCCTGATAAAAACACTGCAAAAGATAGGAATAGAAGGAAATTTTCTAAACAAGATAAAGGGTATACATGAAAAATCAAGCTAACATGATTTACAATGGTGAAATCCTAAAATCTCTACCTCTAAAATCAGGAACAAGACAAGGATGCCCGCTACCACCACTTCTATTTAACATTGTGTTTGAAGTACTTGCTTGAGCACTGAGGCAAGAACCAGATATAAATGCATCCAAATTGGAAAGGAAAAAGTCAAAATTTCACTATTGGCATACAACATGGTCCTATACATAGAAAGCCCTGAGAAATCTAAAACAAAGTTTCTAGAACACATAAATGAGTTTATTAAAGTTGCAGGTTCCAAGATCAATGTTCAAAAATCACTAGCTTTTCTGTACACCAATAATGAGTGATCTGAGAAGGAAATCTAGAAAAAAATTCAATTTACAAGAGTAAATCAAAAAATCAAATATCTACGAATAACTTTAACGAGATGTAAAATACTTATACAAAGAAAACTACATAACACAGTTCAAGGAAATCAAAGAAGAATTAAACGTAATTATATCCCCTGTTCATGGATAGAAATACTAAATATCATCAAGATATCTTTTCTACCCAAACTCATCTAAAAGTCTAATGCAACCACATAAAAACACAGCATTTTTTAATGTTCTGGAAAAAATAACTATGAAATTTATTTGGAAGGGAAACAGGCCCCAAATAGCCAAGGACATATTGAAAAAGAAAAACAAAATCAGAGGAATCACACTACCTGACTTTAAAACACATGACACAGCTATAGTGGTTAAAATGGCATGGTCTTGGCACAAGGATAGACATATGGACCAACGGAACCAAACTGAGAGTTACGAAATAGATCCTTGCATATACAGTCATCTGATATTCTACAAGGCCACCAAGCCCACTCAACTGGGAGAGAATGGCCTTGTCAACAAATGCTGGAGAATTGGATATCCACATGCCAAAGAATGAGAGAGGATTATCATCTCATACCTTATACCAAAATTAACCCAAGATGGATCAAAGATATAAATACAAGAGCCAAGACCATAAAGACCTTGGAAGACAACGTAGGGAGCATCTACAGGACCTTGTAATAGGAAATAGCTTCATAAATTTCACACCCAAAGCACAAGCAGTGGGAGAAAAAATAGATGAGAACTCCTAAAATTAAAGCCTTTTGTACCTCTAAGGAGTTTATCAAGAAAGTGAAAACACAGACTACCCAAAGGGAGAAAATATTTGGTAACCATTTATCTGATAGGAGCCAAATATCCAACATATAAAAAGAAATCCTATATCTCAAAACTAAAAAGACAACCCATTCAAAAATGGGCAAGAGGGAAGCGGATGTGGCTCAACTGATAAAGCATCCACCTATGATATGGAGGGTTCAGGGTTTGATAACCACGGTCTCCTGACCTGTGTGGTAAGCAGGCCCACTTGCACTGCTGCCGCACTCAAGGAATGTCATGCCACATAGGGGCGCCTCCCACATGGAGGTGCCCCACACGCAAGGAGTGTGCCCCACAAGGAGAGCAGCCCTGTGTGAAAAAAGCACAGCGTGCCCAGGAGTGGTGCTGCACACACGGAGAGCTGACAGAGCAAGATGACGCAACAAAAAGAGACACAGTTTCCCGGTGCTGCCTGACAATGCAAGTGGATGCAGAAGAACACAGTGAATGGACAAGGAGAACAGACAAGAGGGGGGAGGGGAGAGAATTAAATAAAAAAATAAAATAAATAAAACTTAGGAAAAAAAATGGGCAAGAGCTTTGAACAGACACTTCTCCAGAGAAGAAATACAAATGGCTAAAAAGCACATGAAAAGATGTTCAACATCACTAGCTATTACCAAAATGCAAATCAAAACCACTATGAGATACCATTTTATACCCATTAGAATGGTGCCTATTAAAAAAACAGAGGACTACAAGTGTTGGAGAGGATGTGGAGGAATGGGAACTCTCATCCACTGTTGGTGGGAAGGATCCAGTCATGATGGAGGACAGTTTGGCGGTTCCTCAAAAAACTAGCTATAGATTTGCCATATGACCCAGCAATTCCACGGCTGGGTATATACCCAGAAGAACTGAAAACAAGCAAACAAATTAATATATGCATACCAACGTTCATATCGGCATTAGTTACTATTGTCAAAAGTGGAATCAACCCAAATGCCCATCAAAAGATGAATGCATAAACAAAATGTGGTATATACATATAATGGAATACTATACAGATGTAAGAAGGAATACAGTCTTAACACATGGGATAACATGGATGAATCTTGAGGACCTTACATTGATTGAAGCAAGCCAAGCATTGAAGGGCAAATACTACATGACCTCTCTGATATGAATTAAGCAAATCAAGCTGTCTCAGAGAACTAGAGACTGGAAATAGGCTTACTGGAAATAGGAGCGAAGAAGAAGGTTGTGAGCTGACACAGGTGAAATCTATGACAAAGTGGAGATAAGTAGTTGTACAGTGAAGTGATAATATAGGAGCATAGGGGTACTAGTGAATGGGGCTTTGCAGGCTTGAAGGGTGCTAGGGTTGGGAGGATGGGTCAGATGGTTCATGGAATTGGGGCAAGGGCTTTGGGGGAGGAGGTGAACACAGGACATTGTCAGGTACATGGCTGAAAACCATGATGTTGAGAAAACTCTTTAGAAAATGTAATAAGGAAGGGTTACTGGTTTAAAGAGTTTGATAAGTGGCATCTGGCACAGGGTGCACCTGGAGCAGGCTTCTAGGGAATGTGAGAGTACTCATCTTGTCATAGTGTGTTATATCTGTGGGAATGAGTGAGAATAAGTGGGAAGGTGTTGTAACCCCATCTTGGGGAGGTCTGATTTTCTCAAACATAGGCGAGGGTGTCTCTTGAAAGCATGGGTGGCACCCAATGGGGGACGGCAGGCCAGTGTGTCAAGCCCAGCATCGTTCCAAGTATCTATGAATCTTGTCCTTCAAGCAGTGAAGCTTAGTTGTCACTGTGGGTCCCATGGGGAGAGAGAGAGGGGAACAGAAGAGATTAAAGAGGGAGTAATGGGGGACAATGGAATCGTTCCACTAGATCGTGCAATGATGGATATAGGCCATGTTAAATTTCACCAAAAATTTATAAAAGTGTACAGTCTAAAATATAAACCATAATGTAAACCATAATGGAACCATAGTTAGTAGCTGCTGTACATCAGCCGTAGAAACATAACATCCACATGTAAAAAGATCATTGCTGGGGAAGGGGAAAAATAGCTTGATGTTGGGTATATGGGAGTCCCTATATTGGATATGTGACTTTACTGTGATCTAAAGCTTTTTTGAAGACATGATAAAAAAAAAAAAAAAAAAAAAAAGATGTAGACACTGAGAAAGGAATGGAAGAGACTGCCTTGCCACTGTAGATACAGGGCAACACCTATTAAGTGATGAAAGGCAAAATGTCAAAAACAAAGTTTCGTATTTTTCATTTTTTAATACCCTATTTTTCACTTTATTTTAGTTTTTCTAAATTAGTATGCATTCTATTTCTAATCTTTAAACCTATCATTACTATTTCATTTTTCTACTAATTGAATTTGGTAATATATTAGCCTTCATTTTTGAAGGACTTTTGGATCACAGAGGGGTTCAACTATGGCAGGGGAGGAGCACTGGTGTGGGGTGTCTTTGATGGGGGATGCATGGGTAGAAGAGAGTTCTCCAGGGTATGCATATAGGGTACATAAAAATGTTAAGATATTCATTGGGTATTTCATAGTAGGTAGAGTTACAAATGACAACTGAGGGAGTGCTGAGTTCCCATCCAGGCAAGCACTGTTACATTCCCCAACGGAATAGCAACAATCCCCCAAGTGCAAGGTCAAAGAACAGTGAAGAAGGATGGTCCAATGATGGGCCTTTGGTACTGATGACTATGCTTATGAGCCTGTATGCCTGAAATTTCAACCAGGCCTGGAGCTGCAGGGTGCCTAAGAGTAACCTCCTGAGAGCCTCTATGTTGCTCAAATGTGGCCACTCTCTAAACCAAACTCAGCACATAAATGCATTACCTTCCCTCCAGCGTGGAACATGACTCCTGGGGATAAGCCTTCCTGGTGCTGAGGGATTACTACAAAGCACCAGCTGGTGATTAAAAGGAGGAAATGGTAAAGACGAATGTGTTTGTATGTCTAAGAGACTTCAAAATGAGTCAGGAGGTCATCAGAGGGGTTGCACCTACACACATCTCAGCAGGATCTAAGAGACAGCCAAAGTAGATACAACCTCAGGTAGTGGTGCTCCTGAGGGCTATGGAGACACCCAGGTTCTATGGTCATGGCAGATACTTTGGAGTTCAGTGCCTTGCCAGTGGGCCCTACTTTGAATTTGTGCTCCTGAGTGTGATGGAGTTGGGACTCAGATGTGAACTCTTTATATATACCTCCCTCTTCTGTCACTTTTACTGAAACTGTGGTTGGTATTGGGCTTGGTGTGTACTCAGGAGACTTGAATCTCTGGACTGTCCATGTTCCAGATGTTCCCTTAGCATAAGCAGAATTGCAATATCTACTCTCCAATTTGTTGGACTTACCCAGGTCTGTTAACATGGAGATGAGGATGGTCAACCATCACACCAGGGAACCAAAAGAGTCTACAACTACATGCAGGAGAATCGCATCCATCATCCATGTGGAATCTAAGCCCCCTCTTGATTTAAAGGTGGAGTGGACATCACCATCCCAGTGTTCACAGGGTAGAGAAGTAAAATATGGATTACAGTGGACTTACTGGTATTCTACTATAGAACTATTGTGACTCTAGCAATGGAAGAAATTATACTATTAATGTGGAGACAGTAGCCATGGGAGTTGCTGAGGGCAGGGAGAGGGAAGAAAAGGTGTGATATGGGGGCATTTCAGCACTTGGAACTGTCCTGAATAATACTGCAGGGACAAATGAAGGACATTTTATATCCTGCCATAACCACTGAGTGGACTGGGGGAGAGTGTAAGCTACAATGTAAACTATAATTCATGCGGTGTAGCAGTGCTCTAAAATGTATTCATCAAATGCAACGAATGTGCCACACTGATGAAAGAGGTTGTTGATGTGGGAGGAGTGGGGGTGGGTGGGGAGTATGGTATAGGGAACCTCATATTTTTTAATGTAACATTTTGTGTGATCTATGCATCTTTAAGAAAAAACTTCATTTTCAAAAAAAATAGCAAAATAAAAACTAAAATTCTTGTTTATGTTCAGATATTGTTTTAATATTCTTAATATCCTTTATCTCTTAATGCATATTTTCCTTCATCTCCTTGAATTGATCTAGGAGATTTGTTTGAACATCTTTGTTAATTGTTGCAACTTTTGAGTCTCCTTTCAAGTTTTGTTCCTGAGACATACCTTCCTGTTTTTTAGTATGGCTTGTGATTTTTTTGCTGATACCTAGGAATTTGATTCTCCTGATGTGTTAATTCTAAAGGTCCATTTCTCTCTCTTGCTTAGGGCTTTATGGCTAATTAGCTTTGGGTTAGGCCTCTTGCGCTGGTCATGTGGTACAATTTTTGAAGACTGTACTTTTTGTGCAATTGTTTCACCTCCAGGAGTGACCTTTATTTTCTCCATTCTTTCTCCAGGAATCTTGATCTACTGCTTTTTTGGCAAACTTTTCTCCACAACCCTTATGATTTATTTAAATTCTTTCACTTGGTTCCCCATTTTTCTTAACTTTTCCATTCTGGGATCCATCCTGTCTTACAGCAGTTCAGTTTCATACCCTACCCCTTACTTTTTTTTTTTTTTTTAACCTCTGTGAGGTTTTCCTGCCTCATGTTTAAGAAGTATCCCGCCCAGATGGGGTCAATCCAGAAGGGTGGGGCACTTCAGAAAAGTCAATTTGCCTTAGGGTGGTCCAGCCTTCTGAAACTGGATTGGTCAAAACTGTTGTCACCAGCCTTTCTATTACAGTCTCTCTTTTTTGTCCCCTTGAGGGCCCCTTTGTATGCAGCACTCCTCAGCAGCTTGTGCTCCACCCTGGGTTTCTGCAAATTTAGGTCCTTGTGCCTGGATATGCAAGGAGTTTTAGCTTGTTGCTGTTATTTGGTCTACAGCCTGTCTGCAGTGAGAGAGACCAGGGGCAGTGATACCCTATGTGGCTTCAGAGCAGCGTGGGACTGAATGAGAGGGAGGGGAAATGGGAATTGACTGGTGGTCTGGGATGGACTTCTGAGACTTTTCAGTTTCTTTGATTCAGCATTTGCGGACTCATTCTTCAGTCTCTTAAGTCCTCCAGAGTTGCAAACAAGTGGAATCTGTCCTTTTATTTGCTAAATCTCTGGCAAGTCTTTTTTTAAAGGGTTACTTATGTTGCCATATGATGACACCTCTCCTAATACTACATTTTCATTTTGTAATTAGAAATAAATCTATGGGGCATACGTTGGCATCTTGTACCTTCTCCATGGACATCTGTGCCATGAGAAATAATACACAAAGGTGATGACTACAAAGCTTCTGCAACTGCTCATTCACCTCTGCATTCATTCATCCATCTGCTTGTTCAATAAACATCTCCTGAAGATCCACTAAGTTCAAGGCACTGAGTAGCTACTGGAGCACAGCCCAGGGGTGAAGGACTGGGGAGAAGGCCAGTCTCAATGTAATGTGATTAGCCAAGGTGGTGACAAGCACAAGTTGCATTCTTTGTGACTTTCATTATAAATGTTCACCATAGTTTGTTTATATATTAAAGACTGTCAGTAGCAAATGCTGTACCATAGAGTTTGTGGTTTAAACTCAAATCCCTAAAAACTCTAGCTACCTTTGTTAAGGGGGATGGCCAGTAATTGTGAAAAAATGAAAACCCCTAGAAGGCAGTACAGTTTAAGAGAACAAATGTGGACTTTGAAGACTGACAACATTGTATTCAAATCTCTAATGCCCATTTATTGGCCCTGCCATTGGCTTTTAAACTCTCTGAGCTGTGGTTTACTTTACGTAAAGTAGAGAAAATAACTACCTCCAGGAGTTTCTAGGAGAATTATAGAAAATAACTTACATGAAGGACTTAGCAGAGCTCCCAAGTTCCTGAAATAGTAAATATTTAATAAATGGGTATTTTTTCTTGCAAAATAACAAAACCTACAAAGTTTGTATATAAGTCAATTATTCTGATTTGGGCATGTTATGTTAGCCAATGTAAATATCGCACGAATAAAACCAAAATAATATTGTGACACTAACAAAATACTTGTGTAAAAAAGGCTGCTCAGCCTCAATCATGAGTTTAGAAATATCCAGCCAGCACCCTTGCTCTCCTTTCCCTTGACCCCCCTCCCACTATCTCACCCCATCCCACCATTGATAGGCCATTATCATTTGCCTGTAACATGGTGGGTGGAGAAGGAGCCGGGAGCCCACAGGTACACCCACAGATCCTGAGGAGGCCAGGGCAACATACTGAAATGAGGGTTTGGTTTTAAAGAGATCGGAGATGATACCCCGGATACACTGGAGAAGGAAGAGAGTCCATGTTCCAGACAGACAGACATACGTCACCTTTCTGCTCAGCCAGCTCCCAGAGTTCCTGAGCTGCTACCCTAGACAACGTCATGGGGTATTCCACAAGGACATGCTTGCCGGCGTCAAGGAACTGCCTTTGGAAAACAAGATAAATACAGGGAAAGCACATTTCATGTAAGCTCACTAAAATGTCTTGCGTCAAATGCACAAGAGTCTTAAAGTTTGCCCACTACATTCCTTTCACGTATATGTTCCATAAAGAAATGGGGGTAGGGGTCAGTAGTAGAGAACGTGAAGGAAGATTTATACCTTACATTACCATCTATTACTTTCGTGAGAGAATGACTTTCTAATTATGTATTCATTTGAACATGTATTCACTTGCTCCTTCATTTATTCAACTCAGTACCAGCTACCCATTACTCTGGAATAAAAATAAAGACTAATAAGCAAATGACTTGTACTATATGATAGCTACAAATAAAGACCACAAAACCCACTAGCTAGCTCTATCGGAGGTTAACTGAAAAGACTATGGTCATTTGAACTGGCTCTTGAAGTATGAGTATGAGTTTTCCAGGTACAAGGGGATGAAGACTATTTCACTTTGAACAGCATGTTCAGGGCTTTTGATGTCTTTGCTCATTTGGGTAATGGTGTGAAATTCTGTGTAGCCAGAGAGCAGGCTACAGGGAATGGAAGGAAATGAGGTTAGGAAGTAGGCAGGAGCCTATTGTAAAGGATCTAGAATGCTGTAACCAGAAGTTTGGATTTCATTCTCTAGATACTGGGTGAAAATACTTATAATGGGATTTACATGATCACCTTTGCTTTTAAAGAAAAAACCAAAGAACAAGAGAAAGCCAAGGGGACCCAAGGAAAAGTGTTTTTGCAAACTAAAGCTGAGTGGTAATGAGAGAGAGGCTTAGCCCTGAGCTGCTGGGCTGCTGGCTGAGCTGTAGTTTAATATAAGAACCCAGAAGGGAAGCAGAGAGGGAGAAAGGAAGCTGACCTGGCTCTGTCAGCTGTCATGTCTTGCCTAGGGCTGCTCCTTCTAGGCTCAGTCCCATCAAATATTTGACAGGCTCCAAGCACTGCATCAACAAGATGGGCAGGGGGACACTGCTCTACTTTCTTCCTACTCTACAGTGTCAATTTCCCTTTTTGATTCTACCACTACTTTCCTTCCCCCTTACTTCAGGCAAAAAACAAACATTAAAGGAACTCTTGGGGATAGTTCATGGCCTTGAAAGTGCAAAAGATAGAGGGACTTCCAAGAAGATGGAAGATTAGAGACACAGCACTCACTTCTCTACCAGAAAAAATAGCTACAGGATAGGTAGAAACAACCTGAAAAAAATGTTTTAGGGTTTAGGACACAAGGGGAAGGCTGGACACCACCCAGAAGAGAAAGGGGAAAGGAAAAGAATCTCAATGGGAAAAACCTCTGAATAGAAACTGCAGCTACAGCTGCAGCTGCAGCTGCCAGTGCCCATTCCCCCACCCTTGAAGCAGACAGCGTTGCAATCTTCAGCCTCTGGTTGGCAGCTGTGGTCAGAGAGGGATGCAGGGGCCCATCTCCCCAGGAAAAGGGGAGGGAGAGGGATGCAGCCTAAGGCTAATTCAGCTTTTAGCCAACTAATTTGGTCTGCTGTGTCTCAGGAGCCCTACCAGGCAGGGCAAGGCCACACCATTGTTTGCCTTGGGACAAAAGAGATCCAGTGCTCACAGACACCCTCCCTACTGTCCGGGACTGGTTGTTAAGGATGTAGATGTTAGAGAATGGAAAGCTGAGGGTTTATCTGTGCAGACAAATACTGTATGACTATACTATTGTGAACCAAATATTGTGTGTAAACTCATGGAGTTAATGAGTAGAAAATCAGTCACCAGAAAATAAAATGTTGTTAAATAATGAAAAGTGAGGGTTAATCTGTGCAGAATTGGTAAAAAGTTGTTCGTAAATCTTTGCAAATTAATAGAAATAGTGAAAAGTACATCATACTGTTTGTAAAGTGTTAATATATGGGTTTAACAGAGGTTGAAAGGGAAAGTCTAAGTCATGTGTATTGCTAGAAGGAAAGTAAAAAAATGTAACATGCGACTATACAGCATAGTGAAACCTCATGTGAAATATGAATATGGGTAATGCTGCATATATAAGTTTTTCTGTGAAACTGAGCAAAGGTATGTTAATGTTACAAGATGTTAATATCAGACAACAATATAACCAAGGCAAAGTGTGGGCAGTAGTGAATAGTAATATATTATTACTCTTCCATTAAGGGCTAACAAAAGGAAATATACTAAGTGAAAGAAACTAGACAGAAAGTACTAAATATACAAAATATAAATACAAATACATTAGAAAGATGGAAACAGAATAGCAGCTATATACAGCTGGGGAAAAACAGAGAGATTGAGAGGTAGTTATTAAGGGGTGGAGTTTTTTTTTTTGTTTGCTGGTGTTTGTTATTATTATTATTAGGATAACGAAATGCTCTAATAATGACTGAAGTGATGAATGCACAACCATATGAATATACCAAATACCACTGACTGTACACTCTGGATGGACTGTACACTTTGGATGAATTGTATGCTTTATTAATATGTATCAATTAAATTGATTTTTTTAAAAGTACAGGGAAGTGGATGTGGTTCAAGAGGCTGAGCCCCCGCCTACCACATGGGAGTTCCTGGGTTGGGTTCCTGGTGCCTCCTAAAGAAGAAGCGCTGATGCAACAAGAGACACAAGGAGGAAAATAAAATGAGAGACACAACAAAGCAGGGAGCGGAGGTGGCTCAGGCGATTAGGAGCCTCCCTTCCTCATGGGAAGTCCCAGGTTCAGTTCCCAGTGCTTCTGTAAAAAGAAGACAAGCACACAACAACCAGACACAACAAGTGCAAACAATGAGGGAGTGGGAAGAAATAAATAAAATAAACCTTTAAAAAAAAAAAAAGTACAAAGGATAAAATGTTGGAAACTCATCCATTCTAGAACAGAGAATGACAATTCACCTAGTCATAGAAAATCTATTTCCTAAGTCATATGATGGGAGGGCAAGAACTGTTCAAACTACCCTTGATAATCTTTTTACAAAGAAATATAATACTTTAATTCTTAATGTTTCTAATGTTCTCAAATACAGCCTACTAAATATTTCATTGCTATTTTTTTCGTTTTCCTATATGTTTATAACTGACAATAAGAGAGTTTTAAACATTTTGACAGAAGTTGTTAAAAGTCCTGGAACACAGTCATTTTTCCCATGGATTACTGCCATCACTTTGCACAGGTTCAGCTTGTACAGTCATTTTTATGGCCCTACACCATTGTGCATGGCGGGGACTGCCTGTGTTGGAAACACACCTGATGTAATGCTCATGGCTGGCGCTTTCACTGCAGATATAGGCAACCTCGACCTCCTGGCTGGAAAGAGCATCTTCCAAAGCAATCTGCTGGACATCATCAAGGGTCCCGAGCTTGCGTCTGAGAATAACAGAGAATTCAAAAGGAGGCAGCACACTGGCTTAGAATAAATGAGTGTCACCGTTCTCCCTTCCTCTCAACAATGTCCTGATGATTGATTTTTGGAAAGGAAAAAATAATTTCCTCCTTCCCACTTTCTGGGTGCTCTCCACTGTACATGAGAAAAACAGACTTAGGGTTTAAGTCAGGGGATGGATACCCAGTGCTGACATTTCCACTAATGGACTTTACGGCCTGAGATGTCTTTGGGTTGCTTCATCTCTAAAATAAAAAGAAGAGATGCATGTTTATCTCATAAGAAGTGATATGTATGATCCCTTCTAGCTCCAAGTTGAACTGTGTCCCCTGCGGAAATAAATGAGAGCAAGCAAAGGCTATTCAGAGCTTACTGTAACAAAAGAATCAGCTACCAGCATTTGCATCTGGCAGAGATTGAAAGGCAGGCAGAGGAGTGGAAAAGCTTTATAGTGGAAAAGAGGGAAGACTGCAAGTAGGCCCTGATTGAAGGCTGTTGGCACGGGGAAGCTAGAGGTGGGCTAACGAGGAGAAGGGCATCCTTAATGACTGGTTAGGGGAACATATTTGGCTTAGTTTGTCAGTCCAAAGTTGTAAGTTAGGGCAAAAATTAGGGATGTTATCAGTTATTGATCAAGTCCTGGCTATTCTGGGTTGGTTGTGATAGGGATTGTGGTTTGATTTCATGGCATGGTAGTTATAAACAGTGGGTCAGTTTCCTGGTCATTGTGCATTTGTATATTCACTCTCTTATGCCCCCCAAAAGTATGTTCAAGTCCTAACTCCTAGTCCTGTGAAAGTGACTCCATTTGGAAATAGAATCTTTGAAGATGTGATTAGTTAAGATAAGGCCAAACTGGATTAGGGTGGGCTTCCAAATCAAACAGACTGATGTTTTTATACGAAGGGAAGAACTGGACACAGACAAGACAGACATTAGGGAGAAGACCATGTGAAGATGGAAGTGGCAAAGTGATGAAGCTACAATCTAAGGGCAGACCAAGGATTGCTGCCAAACACCAGAAGCTAGAAAGAGGCATGGAACAGATTTTTCCCTCTAAGTTTCAGAGGGAGCATGGCCCTGCCGACACCAGGATTTTGGACTTCTAGCACCTAGAACTGTGAGACAATAAATTTCTGTTGTTTTAAGTTACCCAGTTTGTGGTGCTTTGTTATAGCATCTTTAGGAAACTATGACAACTACCACCACCAAACCTATCCCAAAACCAATACAGCAACACCTTAGGGGTACAAACTGCAGGGCAGCTTCAAATGCCTTCACATGCACTACGGCCTCAGGATAACTGAGTAGAAAGCAGGTGAGCTGCCCCCCTTTATAGCTGAGTTGACCAGAGAGACAGTAATTGTTCCACGTTAACTGCTAGCAGAGGTAGGACTGGAGCCCCAGGCCTTCCAAGGAGATCCTCCTTCAAAACTCAAAACCCAGTCTGTACCCTGCTCCAATGGGGAATGCTGAGTAGCCATAAGGAGGTGCTCAGGGAGCTCAGAGCCCCAGCTAAGCTGCAGCAAGGAGAGCGCATTTTCAGATGTGTATATAAGTGTGTATAGTTTGGGGGGGGGGGGGATGGAATAGGAGGGAGGAGGGAGGAGGGAGAGAAGGCCCTGCTGCCATCCATCTCAGTTCCAGGGGAGGGCGAAGGGGAGGGGATTATATCTGACTGCCAAGTGGTAGTACACTCGGTTTGCTTCCTATGGAGCCACCCAATCTACGCTGCTTGATTTGACCATTACTTACTGTTCGCCTGCCAGGTGCCAGGCACCACAGGGCAGATCATGGTGACTAAATTAACCTCGTAAGAGGGAGTGAGACTAACATGAGAGCATAAGACATGAGAAATGCCATGCTGGGTGGCAGGGGTGGGGGCTCAGAGAAGGCAAGGAACGCATCTAGCTTGGGGTTTCAGAAGAGGCTTCCTGGGGAGCTGGGGAGCTTAGGGAGGTCATGGAGCAAGGATTTGAGGCCGAAAACAGTGTGATTACTGGCAAGGGTGCAGGAAATTGGGGTGTAAACTGCCCTTCCTGCCTCTTCCCACAAGGTCTGGGTACTCTGGAAGTTCCCACTGCATTGATCTTAGCAACCAGCTGTCAGAAAACAGGGGTGTGGGCAGGGCTTAGAGCCAGGGATATGCCCTGACCTCATTCATGAGTCCAAGTGTTGGGCTTGATCCCGCTTCAGGCAGGGATGCCTTGGGGGCCATGGGGCTGCCTACTAACTTTCTCTCCATTTGCCACATCCATGTGTATGACAAGGAAGGGAAGGTTGGCCAAGGCCAGAGTCCAGCACTTCTGGGTCTCCCTAGTTCTCCCAAACCCACCTTATTTTCCTAAAGGAAGGACCCAATTTTGAGACAGGGAAACTGGAAGGAACTGGTCCTTATGATAAAATTTCTGCATTGACCATCACAATAGTTACTTATGCTTTATGTAAATATTTATTTAATGTCTCTAAAGCACTAGAAGACTTCTCTAGCTTGCTCACTGCCACATCTTGAAACGCAGCACATTGCCTGAGACTATTACTCAGTTAACATGGATGAATGATGTTACAAAGAGGCTGACTGGTGTGTACTGTGCGTGTGCGTATGTGCACGCAATGAGGAACAGGAGGAGGAGCGAACCAGGTAAGAAAAAACAAGGTGGTAAGTTCAGTTTTGGTTAAGTTGTAGATGCTAAATGAATCCTTTAAAAAAGTGGGATCAAAATTCTCAATGGAAAAATAACACGTTGATTAAAAATGGCCTTTTGAAATCCCAGGCATGTGTTCAAATCCAGTTCTTAGATTCCTAACTGTGTGACCTTGGGCAAATTACTTAACCTCTCTGTGGCTGTTTTCCGTATCTATAAAGCAGGGTGGATAATGGTGGTAGGCATATTAAATAGTTTGGGAGGTCCGAATGACACAGCATGTGGAAAGAGAAGGGCCTGCCCTATGGAAGCTGGTACAATGATGATGTAAGGCTAATTTATATAAACCAAAATAAAGCCTCTTTCTAGGCCAGTCCTCTAGCTGTTGGGTGTCAGACTGTGTCATCTCCCCCACCTCTGCCCTGTGGCATCCCCAGGTTGACCAGCCACACGCCCCAGCTGCAGGCCAGGCCCTTTTCAGTTCCCAGACCCATCCAAACAGGTCTTTGGGGGTGATCCTGAGCACAGTTTTCTGGAATGACCTCAGAGCTTGTCTCCCTCCTCTTATCTGGGGGATATGTTTCTCCACAGCCAGACTTTGTCTCAGGAGCCTCCCATGAATTACAAGACACAGAGCAAGGGCAAGCCACCTGGACACGAAGCCAACCAGGTTCAGGTACGCTGAGGAGGCATGTGGGTTCCGCAGGTCCCTCATCCGCACGGAGCCAGCTCTGCCAGCGCCAACCACCACCACGCCAAACTTCCTCTCCGGCTGAAACAGAGGAGACCACGGAGGGAGAAGGGCCTTGAAACACAAGAGGCTTCTAGCAGAGAGTAGCAAAACAAAGACATGCTTGCAGGACTGGTCAGGAGTCCTGACATGAAGGGTAGGGCCTGATCCACAACACTTAAGTAGGTGAAGCACTCATGGGTGGGAGACACCCCCCAAAACGAGGGCTCAGATCCACTCCAAGCATATTTCTAAGTATTTTTTAATAAACGTTGTTATTCAGAGCAGTTGTAGGTTCACAGAAAATTATGCAGAAAGTAAGCGTTTCCATATACCCCACTCCCTGACACAAAGTTTCCCCTATTATTTTTTTGCATTAGCGTGGTACATTTGTTACAACTGATGAACCAATATTATTAGAATTGTTATTATTAACTACAGTCCATAGTTTATATAGGGGTTCACACTTTGGGTTGTATGGTTTTACCATTTTTAAAAAAATTTTATTGTGGTAACATATACAACACCTTTCCCATTTAACCATTTCAAGTATACAATTCTGTTGTGTTATTTACACTCACAGTGTTGTGCTACCATAAACACCATCCATTAACAAAACTCTTCCATCACCTTAAACAAAACTCTGTACTCATTAAGCTTTAATTGTCCATTCCTCACCCCCATGATTGGTACCCTGTAATCTACTTTTTGTCTCTATGAATTTGCATATTCAGTTATAATAGTATAAGTGAGATCATACAAAATTTGTCCCTTTGTGTCTCGCTTATCTCATTCACTATGATGTCTTTGAGGTTCATCCATGCTGTCATATATACCAGAACTTCATTCTTGCTTACAGCTGAATAATATTCCATTGTATGTCTAGACTACATTTTGTTTATCCATTCATCTGCTGATGGACACTTGGGTTGCCTTCCCCCTTTGACTACTGTGAATAATGCTACCATGAACACTGGTGAACAAATATCTATGTCCCTGCTTTCAATTCTTTGGAGTATATACTTAGGAATGGATTGCCAGGTCATATAGTATTCTACTTAATTTCAGTGGCATTAATTATATTCACAATGTTGTGCTATCATCACCACCATCTATTACTAAAACTTTTCCATCATCCCAATCTAAGTTTGCATTGACCCATGTCTCTGAGTTGAGAATATTCACAGCAACCATGGAAAAGGTTCCCGACATTTGGCTCTCCCTTCTGCAACCTCTGCGATAAGGGAGCTTTCCTCTTTAAGCCAAGCTCAGCCCACAGTCTGGCTCCTCTAGCCCCCCAAAATCTGTCCTGTGAATCTGAGACAGTCTATGTCCCTCAGAGGCCACATCTGCTTAGTGAGGAGCTGGCAGACAAAGGCAAATGGGCCCCATGTGGTGTAGATCCTTACTCTGCTTTCTGAGTTTCCAACCAACTTCACCCCACTCCACGCTGCTACCTTAACACCGATGGAGGCTGTGGGCAAACAGTGGTACAGTGAAAAATCGAGCTGCTATACCAAACTGATAAAAATTACCTGTACACATCCCTTAAACCAGTTCTTCTTGGGTGTCCCTGACCTTATGAATGTGGATGTCACCCCAGACTTAGCCCTGTAACCTTCGACAGCCAGTTGTCACCGGTTCCCCTTGCCTGGAATGTGGTTCTCCCGACTACCCATCAGGCAGTCACCGACAAATTCTCAGACCTTGGCATTTTTGTTCTATAAAGTCTTTCTTGACCCTGTCCGGTAGATCTGGTCAGTAACATCCTAGACCAATAGTATTTTGTCCTCTTTACCAAATTCTGATCTCTTTTTAATCTTTTAAAATATAATTTACATATAATAAAATTCACCATTTTAGTTTGAAAATCAGAACACACAGTTGTTTGTCAAAAACCCACAAATCAAGATATGGGGCTCCATCACTCCCCCCCAAAAAATTTCTTCTACCCCTTTGTAGTCAGTCAATTACTCCCTTGCTCTGGGAAATCACTGATTTGTTTCCTGTCTCAGTAGTTTTGTCTTTTCCAGAAGTCATATAAATGAAATCACACAGTATGTAGCGTTTTGAATTTAGCTTTGAATTAGCACAATGCATTTTTTAAATTTTTTTAAATTTTTTATTAAATTCAGAAAATATGAGGTCCCCATATACCCCCCCCCATAGTAACAATCTCCTCCATCATCATGAGACATTCATTGCATTTGGTGAATACATCTCTGAGCACCACTGCACCTCATGGTCAATGGTCCACATCATAGCCCACACTCTCCCACATTCCACATTCCACCCAGTGGGCCATGGGAGACCTACAATATCCGGTAACCGTCCCTCCAGCACCACCCAGACAATGCATTTTTTTCATCTACATTGTTGCATGTATCACTAATTTCTTCTTATTGATGAGTAGCAGTCTAGTGTATGCATATACTAGTTGAAAGACATTTCTCTTCCAGTTCTTGGCGATTACAAACAAAATTGCTAGTTTAGTTTTTGTACAAACATAGCTTTCCTTTTACCTAGGTAAAGTACCTGGGTGTGGACTGATGAGTTATATGGTAAGTGTAGGTTTAACTTTACAAGACATTTCTAAACTGTTTTCCAAAGTGGTTGTGCCATTTTGCAGTCCCACCAACAATGGATGAGAGTTCCAGTTGTTCTGCCTCCTTGTGGGCACCTGCTATTATTAGGGTTTTTTTTTCCATTTTTATTTTAGCTATGATAGTATGTATGTAGTGGTATCTAACTTTGGTTTGTATTTACATTTTCCTAATGACAAGGGTGGTGATTTGAAGCTATAGGTACCCCAGAAAGACATGTTCTTAAATTTAATCCATTTCTGTGGCTGTGGCCTGTTGTAAGTAGGACCCTTTGATAAGGCTACTTAAGTTGTGACCTATCTCATTCAGGATGGGTCTTAACCCTTTATAAACAGAATGAAGAGGGGGTTGGGGAGGAGCCATGGAAGAAGGTGAAAGCAAGGAAACCCAGAAGAAAAGGGAGAGACCAGCAGATGCCACCATGTGCTTTGTCACGTGGCAGGAGTCAAGGATCACGCACAGTGGCACCTTGGTACTCATTGTTAATTGGTTCCAGGAGGCATGACAAGTACCAAAAATGATGAATACCAAACAAAACTTTACCATACGGAATAATGTAAATATAAATTTAATGCATTCCCAAACTAAAGACAATGCACATTTTTAAGGCAATATGTAAAAAGATAGGGTTGCATATCATTACTTTACAGGAGAAATAAATTTAAAAATAAATACTTAGATTAAATAAAATAAAAACTTCATTTTTCCTATACTAATAAGAGACCATGGCCTAATGGGATGGTTGGAAGAGAGTGTTGAGGAGGAGGCGGCACATGGAGTGTTGCCTGGAAGGAGAATCCCCCTTCAACAGAACATCAGGCACTTGCACTTCAGGTGTTTTCTCTTTTATGCCTTTTTTGAACTTGCACTACAGGCTCTGACATATTGTCACCTTCACTAAAAACTTATCCAATGAGGACTGCTTCTGTCTTCTTTTCAGAATTCCTTCAAAGTGTGAAATTGTTTGGTCATTCAATACATTCACATTTCTGCTTCTCAGAGGTTTGTCGAGATGGTATTTCTCCACAAAGTTTTGAACTTCTGCCCATTTTGCACATATTTCTTTTATCAAGGAACCAGGGACATCCTTCCTTATCTCCTCCTCACCTGAAGAAATCTCTTCAACCACCTCTTATTGCTGCTCCGTCTGTAGTTTCTGCAGTTCCTCAGTGCTGAGCTCTTCACAATGTTCCTCCACTAACTCCTCAACATCAACAGCATCGACCTCCAGACCCATGGATTGGCCCAAAGATACAATATTCTGCACAACTGTACCCTCTGTTCCTGCAGGACTGGGGTCAGCCTCATCCTTCAAAGTCTGCATCTCAGCTTCTGGCCACAAATTCTTCCATGCCAAATGCATGCTGGTCCTCTTTTTAAAATTATCAGCAGTTTTTAAGCATGGCTGGCCTTAAAACCTTCATCACTCTCATTACTTGGTTCCAGTTTATTCTTCAAAAGATGAGCATGCAACACTTTTGTGCTTTTTCACATATCATGGCTTCTGATAACACCTGTCACCTGCTAACTGCTTCTTGTTTACCCAAATTAATAACAGCTTTTCAACTTCCTTGAGTGTTTGGGAATGCTGCTTTGTTACTGCTTTAACTCCTTTTGCAACATCAGTCTTTTATATATAGTTTTTTTATTCTTTTTTTGTTTCTTAAGATTTTCATTTTTGTTTTTTTATTTATTTCTCTCCCCTTCCCCTTCCCCAATTGTCTGCTCTCTGTGCCCATTCGCTGAGTGTTCTTCTGTGACCATTTCTATCCTTATCAGTGGCACCAGGAATCTGTGTTTCTTTTTGTTGCATCATCTTGCTGTGTCAGGTCTCCCTGTGTGCGGCACCATTCCTGGGCAGGCTGCACTTTCTTTCGCGCTGGGCGGCTGTCACGGGGCACAATCCTTGTGCATGGGGCTCCCCTACGCGGGGGACACCCCTGTGTTGCACGGCACTCCTTGCACATCAGCACTGTGCATGGGCCAGCTTCACACAGGTCAAGGAGGCCCGGGGTTTGAACAATGTGGAGACCGTTGTTCTAGGCAAACCATATTCCCCAGAAAGATCAGTAATGTGAATACTGCTTTCACATTTACCTATTCTTTCTTTTGCTCAATGGTGGTGTGAAGTAATTTTCATTTCTGCTCAGTGCTATCACTGCTCATTTTCTTAGGACCCATGATGAGAAAAAAAGAAGAAAAAACATAAGAAATGACAACAGAAACTAAGGCAGCAATGGGATGTGCACAGGGCAAGAACTACATGACTAATGCATGGCCCTTTGTTTTAGATGGAAAGGGCTGTGAGTCAGGAGGCAACAGACACTGACAAGTTCTACCTTGTGTGTCAAGTAACAAATGAATGGGACAAAATTTTCCTATCAAAATGTACTGAGTACGTAATTCAACAAGTTTTAAAGCAGCTGAGTCCCTAGGTATGACTGCAATACTGACGGTCATCCATCGGTTGTCATAATAGTATCTGCAGATGGCTGAAAGCAATATGCTGGGAATCTAGATGTAATAGCTGGTCTAAGAAGCTGGTGGCCTACATTTCCTTGTGCTGCGCATGGGAAACAAGACTTCTAATCCCTTTGTGCTTGTGAAAGGGTACACTACCTCAATTCTCCTGAGGATGAAATGGCAGCAAGAGACGGTTTCTTGACTAGATGATGGCAATTGTAGATTCTGAACCATTTGAACTAGAATTTCTGCTGGATCCCCATGCTTCCTTCATAACTTTATGTAGTGGTGCTTGGTTTTAGAAAACTGGGAGGAATCAATAAGTACAAATGAGATGAACCATTTGATATTCATCTTGTTTCCTGAAAATGTGTTTTAGTTGAAAATGACCACGAAGCAGTCTGCACTAGAACACCAATCTCTGTTTCTTTGCCACACTGGTCAGGAGTCTGGGCACACTTAGCTGGGTCCTCTGTTCAGGGTCTCACAAGGCTGCAATCTGTGTTGACCAGGTTGCACTGTAACCTGGAGTATGGGGTCCTCTTCCAAGGTCATATGGTAGAATTTAGTTCATTGTGGTTGCAGGACTGAAGCCATCAGCTCCCAGAGATTCCCTGACATGTGGCTTTCTTCACAGGCAGTTCACATGACAGCACCCAGTTTCTTCAAGTCCAAAAGGACTAGAAATTAAAGGTTTTTAACTACAGAGATTTAACTGAAGATTATATTTCTTTAATAGTTGTAAGACTATTCTGGTTGTCTATTTCTTTTGGGAAGAGCTTGGGGGGTTTCCTTTAGGGAATGTGCCCATTTCACTTAAGTTGTTGAATTTCTGGCCATAAAGTCATTCATATTATTCCCTTATTATCTTTATAATATTTTTTAGTATCTGTAGCAATGTCCTATCTTTCATTTCTGAAAGTAGTACACTGATTACTCATGTCTTCTTTCTTTTTTCCTGGGCATTCTGGCTAGAGATTTACCAATTCTCTTGATCTTTTCAAAGAACTGGCTGTTGATGTCACTGATTTTCTTGATTAATTTTCTCTTTCTTATTTCACTGATATCTGCTCTTATCTTTATTTCATTTCTTCTGTTGACTTTGATTTTAATATACTTTTTTTAGTTTCTGAAGATGGAAATTTAGGTCATTGACGTGACCTTTCTTCTTTTCTAAAATAGGCATTTGGTATTATAACTTTCCTTGTAAGCAATGCTTTAGCTGTATCCCCTCCATTTGAAATGTTTTTACTTTCATTCAGTTAACCATACTGCTTTAGTTTCCTAGGGCGCTCAAGCAAATACCATGAAATGAGTTGACTTAAACAATAGGAAATTTATTGGCTTATGGTTTTTTGAGGTTAAATCAAGAAAGTTGAAATCAAGGTTGTCATCAAGGCAATGCTTTCTCCCAGAAGACTGATGTTCTTAGACTGGCTGCTGGTGATCCTAGGGTCCTGAGATTATCATATGGTGAGGCACACGGTGATGTGTACTGGTCTCTCCCTTCTCTTCTGGGTTCAGCTTCATGCCTCTGGTTTCCTTTCTATCTGAATTTCACTCCATTTATAAAGGACTCCAGTAATAGGATTAAGACACTTCTTAACTGCAGTAACCTTATCAAAATGATCTTATCAATGTGTTCACACCTACAGGAATGGGTTAAATTTAATAACATGTTTCTCTGGGGTACATACAACTTCAAACCACCACAAATAATTTCTGATTTCTTTTGATTTAAATTTTGGCCAGTGGATTATTTAGATTCCAAATGTTTGGGGTATTTTCCAGATGTTTTTCTATTGTTGACTTCTCATTTAATTCCACAGTGGTCAGAAAACATTCTTTGAGTGAACTGAACCCTTCGAAATTTATTGAGTTGTGTTTTATGATCCAGAATGTGGTGTATCTTGATAAATGTTCTGCATACACTTGAAAAAAATGTGTATTCTGCTACTGTTGGGTAGAATGCTAAGTCATTAGGTGAAGCTGGCTGACAGTGTTGTTCAGCTACATGTTTTACTTATCATTCTACTTTAAAGTTATATTATAACATTTCAAATATAATATAAAGAACTTACAACAGTATACTTCCATTCCCTCTCTTCCAAACCCTGTGCTGTTATTACACACTGTACTTCTCAATTTGTTATAAAACATACAAGGTGTCGGTCAGGATTCAGTCTGTAAAGAAAAATCATTCTAAGCATTCTAAGTATGAATAGCTTCAGTGTGGGAATTGGAGGCTCATATAATCATTGTGAGCCCTGGGGAGGTAAAGCCAGGAACCATCACTGACATCTCCTTGCAGTACTGAAGCAAGAGCTTGCCTGGAAGCCAAGATGTCTGGAAAGTTTCTGCAGCCTCCCTCAGCCTGCAGCTAGGGAGTGATTCACAGGAGCTTGACAAGCTGCTGCTAACCCCGTATCTGTCTTGAGTCACACCTGTGACTGCAATCATTTCCAAGGATTAATGGTCTGTCTTCTGCCTTTCAAGTTTGCTGGGAGTGCCGCTAACTTGCCAGTTGCCAGCTTCCTACAGAAGAGAAGGCTCTGAGAAATGGAGTTCCAGCCTTCTTTTCAGTGAAACATGGCCACAATGCTCAACTGACAAAAGGAAATTTAGCCAAGTTAGTTCCTTTTAGGTTCGCAGTCTAGTTTGCTGGTTTTGTGTCCTATTTCATATACCAAAAGGCAAGAGGATAGTCTCTAGAGAAATCTGTATAGCCAAAATGCTATCCCTGATCAAACATTTAAGCTTGTTTCCCTTTTCCCATGAAAAGGAGAGAAATAATCTCCTTATTAGTCTAAATATTTATAGCATTCCAGAGAATAATTATTGAATCATACATTCCAGATAATAATCAGGAACATCTATTAGCTTCAAGAGCCACAAGGTTAAGAAGTCCCATTATTTGCAAATCAGACAACTTTCTTTGCTCAATAGTTAATGATACGTTTATACTTACGTATAAAGCCTTTGCTTGTACAGTGTGTCAGAGTGTATGAAGAAGCTCTTCAGGGTTTGGTTTAGATACTGATTTCTTAAAAAACTGGTATACGCAGACAAAAGCTGGGTAAAAATACTGTATTTTAATCCAGTCCCACTTAGAGAGAGACCTATTTATTTTTTTAAAAAGTCATCTCCTAGACCATTTTAGGTGAAACACATGGCCTCTTTACGGCATGATTTGAAAGGAAACTACAGGTCAAAGTGATGGCTAAGCTGTTCTGTAGAAGTAAGGAGGCAGCAGGAAACAGTAGAAAGGGGAAAAAGGAGAACAGGAAGGGAAAAGTGAATACAACTTGTGTGGAGGCTGAAATCTGCAGAGAAAGGAGGTCAGTAAGAAAAGTGGGGTGGGCAATGGGCACCTAGAAACCAGGATGTCTAAAATCCCATTTCCAACTGTCTGCTATGCTCTGCTGCCTTAAACTTTTGCTAAGACACCACCTTATATGCAACCTTTAGAGGTGGTATTTTAAGGGACAAAGGAATAGTAGTAGGTTTGAGCGAGTAGAGAGAGACAAACTATAAGGACAAGAAGGTGACCCCAAAACTAATTCAACCAGTGTTTACAGTAGCATTATTCACAACTGTCAAAAGGTAGAAAACAACCCCAGTGTCCTTCAACAGATGAATGGATAAACAAAACGAAGTCCATCCATACAATGGAGTATTATTCAGCCATGGAAAGGAATCAAGTTCTGATACAAGCTACACTATGGATGTCTTAGTTTGCCAAAGGGCTGCCAATGCAAAGTACCAAGAGCGGGTCGGCTTTTATAATGGGGATTTAAAAAAAAAATTTTTTTTTTATTTTTAAAGGAGTTTTAGATGGCATAAATGTTGCATAAAAATATAAGGGATTCCCATATACCCCAATCCCTCCTCCTCCCACACTTTCCCACATTAATATCCTTCATTAGTGTGGGGCATTTGTTACAATTGATAAACACATATTGAAGCACTGCTACTAACCACAGGCTACAGTTTACATTATAGTTTACACTCTGTTTTAATGGGGATTTTATTAAGGGAAAATCTTACCATTTAAAAGTCATGAAATTTCTAAATCAAGGCACCATCTGAGACGCTTTCTCACCAAAGTCAGCTACTGGTGATCCTGGCATCCTGCCACATAATAAGGCAAGAAGGCAGGTGTGCCAATCTCTCCCTACTTTCTCCTTGAGCTCAGCTGTGGGCAATCAGGCATCTCTCCCTGGGCTTCTCTCCTTGAACCTCTGGGGCCATCTCTGTCTTTCTGCAGTTGTAGGTGAAACTGGAGTCCTCTTTCTCTCTCTATTTTCTCCTTTCTCTTGCATGCCAGGATCAAAATGGCACCTTCCTTCTTCTATGGCTGTGTACAGTTCTCAATTTATATAAGACCCAAGCAAGGGGATGGAGAATTAACTTGGGTGAAGCACCTCACTGATGTAGTCTAATCAAAATTATCTAATCAAGTGATCTAATAAAGGTCCCTCAACTGAGTCCAACCAAAAGGCCCCACCACACATGCTTCCATGCACAGGAATGGGTTAGCTTAAGAACACAATTGTCTGGGTCCAGTGACTCAGTACAATAAAAAAACCTTGAAAATATTATGCTGGATAAAATAAGTGAGACACGAAAAGACAGTGTATGATTCCACTTATATGAAGTATCTAGAGTAAGTAAATTCTTAGAGACAGAGAGTAGACTAGAGGTTACCAGGACTTTGGGGAGGGCAGGATGAGGCATTATTGCTTAAAGAGCACAGAGTTTCTGTTTGGGGCCATGAAAAAGCCTTGGTAATGACGGTAGCATAACATTGTAAATTGATTTAATGCCACTGAGTTGTACATGCAAAAATGGTTAAAATGGCAATTTTGTTATATATGTTACCTCAAAAAAATTTTTAAAAAGCTGCTTCTACCAACACTCAATTGCATATTTAGAAGTGGTTAAAAGGAGAAATTTTAGGTTGTATATCTGTTATTAGAATGAAAACTTTTTTAAAAACCATAGGACTATACAACACAGTGGAGCCCAATGTAAACCAAGGGCTATAGTTAGTAGTATAATTATAATAATATCCTTTCATCAATTTAACAAAGGTACCACACTATTGCAAAGTATTCATAACAGGGAATATGGGAACACTATACTTTTTGCATCATTTTCTTTAAATCTACAACTTTTCTAATATAAAAAAAATTATTTAAAAAAGCTACTTCTAGAATTCCTGATGGTTTAATGTTGAATAAACTTATGAAAACTAACAAAACAAAACAAGAAAATTAATTTAGCACCAAATTGGAGTCACAGAATGAGCTATTCCTTCCTTCTGTTTGTACTCAGAGAAGCTGGTGTTTCAAGCTCCCAGCCTCAAAATGCAGTTGAGAGCTGTTTCAGGAACCCACAAAGCAGGAGGTTTCTAGACATCGATCTTGAGAGAGTGCGACAAAAGGAGTGGTTGCTCAAGGAAAAACTGTGGGTTTCTGGCACTCGAGCAGGAAGCGGTGGGAAAACTAAACCCTTCCCCTAGGGCTGCTAGCCACAGCTTTACCTGAACACCGCCAGTCACACAGTGGTGTACCCAACCCCCTTGTTTCCCAAACCTGCAATCCCCAAACCTGCATTCCCCAAACTTCTGTGTTCCCCATAACTTGCATTCCCCGTAACCTGCGTTCCCTAAGCCCGCGTTCCTGGAACCCAGTGCTCCCTGAATCCCAGCATTCCCCTAGCCCACTGGTATCAGGCAAAGTCCGAGAGTGGGAGGGTTCTGGTGAGGTGTACAGAGGGACCCAAGGAGTACAAGTTCAATTGTCTGGTCCCCCCTTTTTCAGAGCTTGGAGGACCATGCTAGCTGGCTTGGGGAGAAGCTAGGAAGAGAGAAGAGGTGAGTCTGCTGAGAGAGCCCGATTTACCAAAATACCCTGGGATAGGGCAAATTGGTTTGGGAGAAGGTAAAGTCAGAAAATTAACTAGTCCTGTACAACACACCCAAGGGAGGGGGACAGTAGGACATACTTGGTAGGCTTTGAAGAGCATATTTAGGATTCCCAGCAAGGTGTGGGTGCGATCTATTAAAAAAACTATAAAAGTCATTATTTTCTGCAGTGAGTTGGTTCGCCGGGGTCCCATATGAATCTGGAAGGTGAACTCTCACATGGCTTTCCTGCTGCCCTGGGAGAAAAGGAAATGAGGAAGGGAGAAAGGGGGAAGGACAGACTCCTAAGAAGTTTATTCAATTGCAAAGAGGACTCCTTGCTTGAGGTCTTATCTGGTCTTTTTTGTTTGTTTCCTTGTCTTTCCTATCTGTTTATCCCTCCACCTCCCTTTTTTTTTTCCTTTTATTCCTTTAGGTGCTACCGGAAGTGTTTCTTGTTTGCTGTGCTTCCTCATCCTCGATTTCCTCTTTTCTGTGTGTACCGATTTTGGGTATCAATGCTATCCCCTTTACTTTACATCCTTCTATCTTCCATCTTTGGTTGTTTCTCTTACATTCCACCTCTCTTTGTTTAGACCCCAATTTTTCTGACTTTTTATTTCTAACACCTCTATTCTGTTTTCCATCTTTTATTAACTCTTGGATATTGCCCTTTCTTTTCTCTTTCTCTCTTTCCTAAGCACACTGGATGTTTACTTCATAATATATTCTTCTCCATATTCAGTTTACCATCTCATTTGGTAACTCTACACAGCTTACATGAGTTTAATATTCATTCTCCCGGGTCTCACATGGTTCTAACATTTAGAATCAATACTACTATTATACTTTTTCTTTTCTTATTTCTTTTGCTTCCCCTGGCCTTAATATTCTCCCTCAAGGGAACTTAGAAAACAACAAGGCAATAAGAGTAAGAAGACCAAAGTGTCAAAGAGAAGACTTAAGGAAAAACAGCACCGAAATAAACTCCAAGAATAGAAGAAGATAATCTATTGAACAAATCCATCAAGACAAAATGATGACTAGACAGCAACAAAAAATTAAAACATATACTAATAATCAGGAAAACATGGACCAATCCAATAAACAAACTAAAAACCATAAAGAGGAGCAGAACATCGAAAAACTAATCAAAGCTCTCAAAACATATATCATGGACCAATTTAATAAAGTGAAGGAAGACGTTAAGGATATTAAGAAAACACATGGAGAACATACAGAAGAAATTGTACACATAAACAAAAAGAAAAAGGATATGATGGTAATGAATGGCAAAATCCAATAAATCAAAAAAACACTCAGCAAATAACAAGAGATTTAAACAGGGAGAGGAAAGAATTAGTGATGTGGAAGACAGCACATCTGAAATCAGACAGATAGTTTGACTGATAAATAGAAAAAATCCAGCAGGGACTTAGGGACCTGAATGACAATGCAAAACGCACAAACATACGTATTATAGGCATCCCAGAGGGAGAAGAGAAGGGAAAGGGGACAGAAGGGGTGTTGGAAGAAATAATGGTCTATGACAAAAACTCCACAAACCTACGGAGGGAGATGGAAGTTCATGTCCAGGAAGCAAAATGTACCCCAAACAGCATAAATCCCAATAGGCCTACCCCAAGATACATACTTGTCAAAATATCCAATGCTTAAGACAAAGAGAAAATACTGAAGGTAGAAAGAAAAAAGAGAACCATCACATACAAGGGAAGCTGAATATGATTAAGGGCTGATTTCTCATCTGAAATAATGGAGGCAAAAAGGCAGCTATGACATAGTGAAGGTACTAAAAGAAAAAATGTCCAGCCAAGAATACTCTATCCAGCAAAGCTGGCATTCAAAAATGACAGAGTTCAAATACTCACAGATAAACAGAAACTAAGAGAGTATGCCAACAAGAAACTTGCCCTTCAAGAAATAGTAAAGGGAGTTCTGCAGGAGGAAAGAAAAAAAAACAAAACAGGAGAGACAGAGTTGGGAGGCCAGTGTAAGAACAACTAAAAAGACAAAAAGAGAAAAAAAAAACAACATATGACATACACAGATCCAAGAAAATATGTCTAAAGTAAGATTCGTTGAGAGTAATAACGCTGAATGTCAATGGATTAAACTCACCTGTCAAGAGACACAGAATGGCAGAATGGATCAGGAAATATAATCCATCTATACACTGTCTAAAAGAAACCCAATTTAGACCCAGGGATTCAAGGAGATTGAAAGTGAATGTTTGGAACACAATCTTATAAGCAAACAAAAACCAAACAAGGGCAGGAGTAGTTCTATTAATATCAGACAAAATAGACTTTTAAGTGCAAAACTATTGTGAGAGACAAAGATGGACACTACATATTAGTAAAAGGGGTAATCTACAAGAAGAAATAACAATCATAAACATTTATGCTTCTAACCAGGGCATCTCCAAATACATGAGGCAAACAGGAAAAACTAAGGGAAGAACAGATGCCTCTACAATTATAGTGGGGGACTTTAATATACCACTATCACCAATGAACAGAACATCTCAACAGAGAATCTATGAAGAAACAAAGACTTTGAACAATATAGTAGAGGATCTGAATCTAAGAGACATATACAGAACATCACACCCCAAAACAGCAGGATATACATTCTTCTCAAGTGCACATGGATCATTCTCCAAGATACATCAGATGCTAGGCCACAGAAGAAGTCTCAATAAATTCAGAACAATTGAAGTCATACAAAATAATTTCTCTGACCACAGTGGAATGAAGCTAGGAATCTGTAATGCCAGATTAGGCATCAAGATATGGAAGTTAAGCAACACACTCTTAGACAAACAGTGGGTCAAAGGAGGAAATCTCGAAAGAAATCAGTAACTACCTTGAAACTAAGGAAAATGACAACACAACATATCAAAACTTATGAGACGGAAGTGGCTGTAGCTCAATCGGTTGGGCTCCCGACTACCGTAGGGGAGGCCCTGGGTCTGCATCCCAGGGCCTCCTTGTGAAGGCAGGCTCACCCACATGCTATGGAGAGAAGCTAGCCTGGGTGCCATGGAGGGCTGCCAGCCTGCAAGTGCCACGGTGAGCTGACTCAGTAAGGTGACACAACAAAAAGGGAGACAAGCAAAAACGCAGAGGAATGTGCAGTGAATGGACACGGAGAACAGACAGCAAGCAAGATGCAAGGGAGGGAATAAAATAAATAAAGCTAATACAGCTACAGAAGAACGCACAGCAAATGGGCACAGAAAGCAGACAGCAGGCAAAAGAAGCTGTGAAGACGGTATAAAATAAAATTTAAAAAATTAAAAAAATGTATGGGATGCAGCAAAAGCTATACTGAGAGCAAACTTCAGAGCCATATATTCATACATCAAAAAAGAATAAAGAGCTAAAATTGAAGACCTAACTGCACACTTGGAGGAATTAGTAAAGAACAACAAACTAATCCCAAAGGAAGAAGACATAAAGAAATAACAAAGATCACAGCAGAACTAAATGAAATAGAAAATAAGAGAGCAGGAGGAAAAAAAAAAAGAAGCTGGTTCATTGATAAGATCAATAAAATTGACATCCCTTAGCTAGACTAGCAAAGAAAAAGAGAGAGAAGATGTAAATACACAAAATAAGAAATGAGAAAGGGGATATCACCACTGACCCCACAGAAATAAAAACTATCATAAGACGATACTTTGAAAAACTATATGCCAACAAGAAGGACAATTTAGAGGAAATGGACCAATTCCTATAAACACATAAGCAGCCTATATGATGAAAGAAGAAACTGATAGTCTCAACAAACCAATCACAAATAAAGAGACAGAATCAGTCATTAAAAGCCTCCCAACTAAGAAGAGCCCTGGGCCAGATGGCTTCGCAGGTGAAATCTACCAAACATTCCGGAAAGAACTGCCACCAATCTTACTTAAACTCTTTCAAAAAATCAAAATAGAAGGAACATTGCCGAATTTGTTCTATGATGCCAATATTACCCTAATACCAAAGCCAACAAAGACACCACAAGAAAGGAAAATTACAGACCAATCTCTCTAATGAACCTAGATGCAAAAATCCTCAAAAAATACTTGCTAATTGTATTCAAGAACACATTAAATGAATTATACACCATAATCAAGTGGGTTTCATCACTGGTCTGCAAGGATGGTTCAAGAGAAAATCAATCAATGTAATACACCACATAAACAGATCGAAGGGAAAAAAATCACATGATATTATCTATAGATGCAGAAGCAGCATTTGAGAAAATGCTTGGAGAACTGGATATACATATACAAAAGAATGAAAGAGGATTACCATCTCACACCTTATACAAATATCAACTCCAGATGGATCAAAAACCTAAATATAAGAGCCAAGACCTCATTCATTGCTGGTTGGAATGCAGAAGGATCCAGGCATTCTGGAGGACAGTTTGGCAGTCCCTCAAAAAGCTAACTATAGATTTGCCATATGACCCAGAAATTCCACTGCTGAGTATAAATTCAGGAGAAATGAAAACAAGAACACAAACTAATATATGTACATCAATGTTCACAGCATTGTTCACTATTGCCCAAAGTTGGAATCAACCCAAATGCCCTTCAAAAATGAATGGATAAACAAAATGTGGTATATACGTACAATGGAATACTACTCAGCTATAAGAAGGAATAAAATACTAACACATAGGATGAATGGATGAATCCTGAGGACCTTATGTTGAGTGAAGCAAGCCAGCATGGAGGACAAATACTACATGACATCTCTGATATGAAAGAAGCAAACCAAAATGTCTCAGAGAGCTAGAGACTGGATGCTTGACTTACAGGAAATTGGGGGGGAAGAGGAAGGTTTTGAGCTGATGCCTACATGTGTGAAATCTATGATAAAGTGGAGGTTAAGTATTTGTACAGGAAAGGGATAAGGGGGCATAGAGATACTACTGGGTGAGGCTTTTCAGGCTTGAGGCGGGCTAGGGTTGGGAAGATGGGTCAGATGGCCCAAGGAATTGGGGGGAGGGTTGGGGGAGCAGATGAACATGGGAGATTGTCAGGTATGTGGTTGAAACTATAATGCTGAGAAAACTCTAGAAAATATAAGAAAGAAGGGTTACCTGTTTGGGTGCTTAATGGGGGTCATCCGGCACAGGGGCAGGCTTCTAGAGAGTTTGTGAGTGCTCATCTTGTCATAGTGTGTTATTTCATTGGGTGGAGACCCATATAATTAGTGGGAAGGTGTACCCCCAACCTGGGGAGACCTGATGTTCTCAAACATTGAAAAGGGTGTTTTGAGAGAATTGGTGGCTCCCAAGGGGGAGGACAGTCAAGTGTGTCAAGACCTCAGCATTGTTACAAGTATCTGTGAATCTGGTCCTTCAAGTAGTGAAGATTGGTTGTCATTGTGGGCCGTGAAGGGAGGGGGGAGAGGAATAGAATAGATAAAAGCAGGAGTGACTGGGGGACAATGGAAGTGTTCCACAAGACCATGCAATGATGGATACAGGACATGTTAAATTTCACTGAACATTTATAAAACTGTTTAGTCTAAAATGTAAACCATAACATAAAGCATAATGTAATTAAAATTTTAGAAAAGTGTACAGTCTGAAATATAAACCATAATGTAAACCAAAATGGAACCATGTTTGGGAGCTATGTTTCAATATCTGTACATCAGTTGCAGCAAATATAACACAAAAATGTAAAAGATCATTGCTGGCGAAGGGGGAAAAGGGTTTGATGTTGACTATATGGGAGTCCCCTAAATTGTATGTGTGACTATATTGTGATCTGAAACTTTTTTGAAGACAAAATTAAAAATTAAAAAAAAAAAAAGGATGTAGACACTGAGGAAGGAAAGAAATTGCCTTGCCACTGTACATACAGGAAAACACCTATTACAGTGATGAGAGACAAAACATCAAAAATGAAGTTCTATGATATTTTTCATTTTTTAATACCCCAATTTACTTTTTACTTTATTTTAGTTCTCCTAAATTATTATGTATTTGATTTCTAATCTTTAAACTATCATTACTATTTCATTTTCCTAATATTTGAATTTGGCACTATATTAGGCTTCATTTTTTAATAAGTTTTGGATCACAGAGGGGTTTAACTATGGCAAGGGAGGAACCCTGGTGTGCGGTGTTATTGATGGGGAAACATGTTTGGGAGGGAGTACTCCAGGGCATGTACATAGGGTAAATAAAAATGTTCAGGTATTTGTTGGGTATTTTCATAGTAGTTAGAGTTACAAATGACAACTGAGGGAGTGCCGAGTTCCTAGCCAGGGGAGATCTGTCACATTATCCATTGGAACAGCAACAATCCCCAAGTCCGAGGGCAAAGACCAGTGAAGAAGCCTGGTCCAATGATGAGCCCTTGATACTGATTACTATGCTTATAAGCCTGTGTGCTTGAAATTTGAACTAGACCTAGAGCTGCAGTGTGCCTAAGAGTTACCTCCTGAGAGCCTCCATGTTGTTCAAATGTGGCCACTCTCTAAGCCAAACACAGCATGTAAATGCATTACCTTCCCCTCAGCATGGGATAGAACTCCTGGGGATGAGCCTCCCTGGTGCTGAGGGATTATTACTAACCATCAGTTCATAATACTACTAGAAAAAGACCCTGAATAAAAGGGGAAAGGGTAAAAACAAATGAGTTTATATGGCTAAGAGACTTCAAAATGAGTTGGGAGGTCATCAGAGGGGTCACAGTTATGCAAGTCTCAGGAGGATCCCAGAGACAGCCAAAGTAGATACAACCAGGTAGTGGTGCTCCTGAGGGCTACGGAGACACACAGGTTGTAGAGTCATGGCAGATGGCTCTGCAGTTTCGTGTCTTGTCAGTGGGTCCTACTTTGGAATTTGAACTCCTGAGTGTGATGGAACTGGTCTCAGATGTGACCCTTTTACACATGCCTCTTTTGTCATTTTCACTGAAACTGTGGTTGGCACTAGGGTTGGTGTATACTCAGGAGACTTGAATCCCTGGACTGGCCATGGGCCAGCTGGGCCCTGAGCACCAGCAGAGTTGCAACTGCTACTCTCCAGTTTGTCAGATTTACCCAGGTCAACTAACAGGGAGGTGAAGATGGTCAACCACGACACCAGGGAACCGAGAGTGCCTACAATTGCAAACAGGAGAACCACATCCATCAGTCATGTGGGATCTAAGCCCCCTCTTGATTTAGATGTGGAGTGGACATCACCATTGCAGGGTCCACAATGGTGGAGGAATAAAATATGGATTAGAATGGACTTACTAATATTCTACTGTAGAACTACTGTGATTCTAGCAACGGAAGAAATTGTATCACTGATATGGAGACAGTGGCGACAGAAGTTGCTGAGGGCAGGGAGAGGGAAGAAGAGATGTGATGTGGGGAATTTTCGGGACTTGGTGTTGTCCTAAATGATACTGCAGAGACAGATGCTGGACATTATATATCCTGCCATAATCCACTGACTGGACTGGGAGAGAGTGTAAACTACAATGTAAACTATAATCCATGTGGTGCAGAAGTGCTCCAAAATGTATTCACCAAATGCAATGAATGTGCCACAATGATGAAAGAGGCTATTGATGTGGGACGAGTGGGGGACTGTGGGGTGTGGGGTATATGGGAACCTGTTTTATTTTTTAATGTAACATTTTTTGTGATCTATGTACCTTTAAAAAAAAAAGATAATTAAAAAATAAATTAAAAAAAAACTAAAAAAAAACATGTAGTTGATACGAAGTTAGGACTAAGAGAACATGCTCTCCCAACTTAGAAAAACAAAGTTTTTTGAGATGAAGAAGGAGGGCATAAGAAAGTGTATAACCACCTTAAAAACTCTGAGCTTTGAAACATGAGGGCAGGTCCTGGACCACCACTGTGGGAAGGGAAAGAGAGATTCACATTAGAGTCCGGAACTACAGGTTGTGTTTTGCATCCATCCCCATGCATGAATCAGAGTTTGACAACTCACTGCTTGGTGAGGGTGTGAGAAAACAGGTATGTTCACACATTGCTGGAGTGAGAGATTGGTACAACTTTTCTGGAGAGTGATATTTAAATTGTGGAAAAATTTATCACAATTTAGAATGCAAATGCACTTTGCCCCAGTATAGTAATTTCTAAGACTATATCCTATTAAGCTAATGCAAGGGGAAATGACTTAGGTTTATTGCCAACTTGCTTGTAAAACGAAAAGACTGGAAACCATTTAAATGTCTGTAAATGTAAATTGTGGTCTGCTATGGGTTGAACTGTTGTCGCCAATACAATAAGCTGAAGTATTAATCCCCAATACTTCAGATTGGAAATATGGTTACTGCAGAAGGCATCAGTTAAGATGAAGTCATACTAGAGTGCAGTAGACCCTTAATCCAGTATAGCTTTGGTCCTTCTAAGAAGAGAAGAGAGAGAAAGACAGAGAGGATGGCCATGTGATGACGGAGGCACACTATTATGTAATAAGTCAAGGAAACCAAGGATTGCCAGTAACCTTACCAGAAGACAGCAGAAAGGTATGGGACAGATTCTTCCCTACAGACTTCAGAGGGAGCCTCAACTGGCCAACACCTAAAGTGTAGACTTCTCATCTCCAGAATTCCAGGACAATAAACTTCTGTTGTTTTAAGTTTCTTATAGAAGCCCTAAGAAATTAATACTTGTCATAGCTATAAAGTGCAATATTAAAGAGCTATAAAAAATAACAAGGAAGCTTTTTATATATTAATAATTGCTTTCCAAGATATCATATTAAATGAAAAAGGCCAAGTCAGAACAGTGTGGGCTGTGTCCTACAGTGTGTGTTAAAAAGGGGGTGGGGGGGTGTTTGGGAGGGGAACTGGAGGAAAATATACTTGTTTGTATATGTACAGGAATTCAGTACCCTGCCAATGGACCTTACCTTGGAATATATTCCCCAAGGTAACAAAGTTAGACATCTATAATTTCCCGATACATGGCTCTTCTGCCCTTTTATTTGATCCTATAATTAGCACTATACTTGTTACATATAAGTATAAGTGTTCATATGCCAGTTGAGCCCTGAATCTCAGCAGTGTTGCAACACCTCCTCTCCAGTTCTTCAGACTGGACACCTAGGACAACTAACAAAATGATGATAGAAAACACCCATCCCAGAAAACAGAGTATCTAACAACTGCAAAAAAGACAGTTCTGTCCATCTGCCCCATGTGATCTAAGCCGCCTCTCAACCAGAAACAGAGTAGGCATCACCATCCTAAAATCCTCAATATTGAGGAATGAACAAAACATAAGGGGGGAAGGCAACTATGGACTCAAATGGACTTATTCTTATAGTAATGGAAGATCTTATAACATTGATATAAAGCCAAGTGGTCGCCAGAGGTTCTGAGACGAGGGAGGGGGAAGAACAGGTATAACATGAGGCATGTTTGGGACACTGGAATTTTCATGCATGAAATTTCAATGACAGATACAGGCCATTATACATTTTGTCAAAACCTATAAAACCGTGTGGTGCAAAGTATAAACCATAATGTAAACTACTGGCCATGGTTAGTAGCAATGGTTCAACATGTGTTCATCAATTGCAAGAAATGTACCACACTAATGAAACACTGTTAATGGGGAAAAATGTGGGAGGAGGAGGGAGTGGGGTATCTGGGAATCCCCTATATTTTCAATGTATTATTTATGGACTCTAAAGTTTCTTTAAAAATAAAGTTTTAAAAGCAAATAAATAAAATGAAAAAACACATGCATAAAAACAATAATGTATTTTCATGAGCACATTTAAAAAGATAAATATTTAGTACATTAGAATGGCTACCTTTGGAGGCTGAAAATACAGACAGATGAAAAGGAATGAAAACTAAACTTAAGAAAAACTGTACAGATTAACAAAGACATGCCATGAAATAAGGCTGGCAGGTGCAATTAACTCAACCCTCTGTGCCTGAGGCATCACTCAGCCAAGGCTCCCTCTTAAAAAAGAGAATGATCTAAAGGAGAGTAAGACTAAAGGCAGAGCAAGGGAAGCAGACTTGGCCCAAAGGATAGGGCGTCCGCCTACCACATGGGAGGTCTGCGGTTCAAACCCCGGGCCTCCTTGACCGGTGTGGAGGTGGCCCATGCGCAGTGCTGATGTGCGCAAGGAGTGCCCTGCCACGCAGGGGTGTCCCCCGCGTAGGGGAGCCCCACGCACAAGGAATGAGCCCTGTAAGGAGAGCCGCCCAGGGTGAAAGAAGGTGCAGCCTGCCCAGGAATGGTGCTGCACACACGGAGAGCTGACAGAAGAAGCTGATGCAACAAAAAGAAACAGATTCTTGGTGCCACCAATAAGGACAAAAGCGGTCACAGAAGAACACACAGCGAATGGACACAGAGAGCAGACAACGGGAGGGGGGGGCGAGAAAGAAATAAAATAAACCTTTAAAAAAAAAAGGCAGAGCAAGTTAATATTTGGTAAGGCAGCAAGGAAATGATGAGGGGCAGAAGGTAAGGTAAAGAGTCGAAAGATATTACGGAGGTGGCATCTCACTTTTCAATAAGTTCCAAGAGTGTAAGTACTGTATCTCTATTTTTCACCATCCTAACCATAAAGCCACCTCTAAAGTCTGTGGGTTGATATATAAATGTTTGGTGACTGACTATACCAATGAAACAACAAGATTTAGAGCATATGAGGACTGGCTGCTGGGGTGTGGGAACAGGAGAACTCCAGGCCTCCAGATCAGACAAAGGGATGGCTAAGTCGCACACTCCCTTAGGAGGCCCCATGTGGAGAAGCAGATGCCTCACTGTAATCCAAGAACAGTTACGGTGACACTGAAAGAGTGAGTTTGCTATAGAGACAACGCAAAAAAAGGTCACCTTAGCCAGAGTTGTTAACAGGAAGCAGTTCCCAACCCCGCACCCCTCCTGCCTACCTCCTCCCTCCACAACCCCCCCCCCCCCAGTGCTGGCTCAGGATTAGCTGCAGTGGTAAGGGCTAATCTAACTGCCTGAAGCTGGTGGTCCTATCTATAACTTGGAAGGGCCTCACTCTTCCCTTATCTCCAAAAGACTTGCAAGCATTCACTGGTGGGAGGGAAACTTAAGTTTGTGCAGATGTTTCTGAAAGCTCCTAGGGAAAGGGGATGCCTTGTGAAAGGGTGACAAGTGGCTCCGTGAGGAATGTTTTCCTTAAACTGACCCCATAAAGAACTCACCTCCGCATTCATCCCGCTCTCTTCCTCAGTGTCCTGTGAAGAAAAATACAGTTGTTTAGGACCCTGGTGGCACAGCCCCAACTCCATGCAGACACCTACCCCTTAGCTTGTCCCCTTTGCCCTCAATGCCTCCTGTCCCAACCACCCCCCGTCTTTCCCAAATGCCTTCACCACTGTGTGTCCCCCAGCAAGGACATCCAGCCAGCGCCTGAATCCAGCTGGGGTCTGGTGGTGGCTGACTTTCCTGGGATTTCACACTGCAATGTTTCTTTTAGGAGGGCACTTCCCACCCCCAATGGCCAAGGCAGCTGTAAACAGGATGCTTCTGTGTACTTAAAAGATTGATACATGCTCCTAAACTGCTGCTTGGAAAGGACAGCTCTGTGTCTTTCTGTTGTGGGCACAAGGAAGGAGGAAATATACACCTCTCTTTTTCTCTCCTGAGTTTGTAGAGGGCTTCCAATTTATTACATTCAAAGAAGAGTTTATCATTTGTTTCTCAGGGCTGCTAGAATTGCCAGTTTATTGTAACTATTAATAAGACCAGGGCAGGTGAGGTGAGTAAACAGAGGAGATGCAGGGGGGAATACGGATGCCTCTCCAGCCCTTCCACCTGGGCAGATGCCTCCACTGCCTCTGAACCCTAGTCTGTGTAGGATGGCCTCTGAACCCTAGTCTGCGTAGTCCCATTCTGGGACCCAGGCCTGCATTGGATCTTATTCTCTTTCAAAATACAGGAAAGATTGAACAATAAGGAGGATAGCCATGAATAATAATAATTCTATTTTTTTAAAATCTAGACTCTGACCCTAAAAACACTGATAATCTCCTGAGCTATGCACTAATGGGTTTTCAGGAATTCCCTTCCTTCCCTCTCCCCATTTCTCCTTCCTCCTTTGAGGGTGGGTCTTGTGACCCCACCCAGTCATGACACATGCTATCTTTCCTTTTCACAAACTGGAGAATTATTATGTTTCCTAACAAACCTGAAAAAGGGAACTTTCTATAAGACAAGCCCTAAAAAGTAGAGTGTGATGGAATAAGCAATCTTTCTTCTTAGGTTCCTGGAGATCAATATGGGTGTAATGGATTTTTATGCATTAGGTATTTCAGAAGGGGAACTAAAACCTTAAGTAGTAAGCCAGAGTGGCGGGCAGGACAGTGGGGCAGAACTAAGGACAAGTGTCCGCCAACTGTCTGGAAACCACAGACTACCACCTGATTGCCATCGAGGAGCCTGGAGTAGATGAGACCCATCTCTCCCAACACTGGACTGTGCTTTATTTATATAAATAATTTTAGTGTAAGTCCGCCTTGGAGCTTACATGTGAGTGGGGAAGTCAGATAACAAAATGCACAAATATGAAGATGTTCACAAAGATGAGCTTACTTGTGTCAGGTACTTTATAACATTACCCTTAAATCTCACAACATTTGCAAAAGAATGTTAGTAATTTCATTTTATATCAAGTACATGCAGAACAGCCAGGCTAGGGTCTCACTGCCAAGTGGTGGCAGCACGGCCCGTAATTTCAAGGCTTTCTGGTTCTAAAGTCAAAGCCTGGATTGCACCAGAAACCTGTACAGGAGCTGTCTTACGCTCACCCAGGTGAGATTTTTGGAGAGTTTAATTTTTAAATGCTCAAACACTAAAAGGCAATACATTTTCTCACTTTTAGTATTATGGTCAGAAAGTTTTTCCCAAAAGACTTTTAGACACATTTTGATTGTCATTGTACTGTTTAACTTGTCTTTTTTTAAACATTAAAAAATTTTCATCTATCTAAATTGTATTTTGGTAAATGGCAAGAGATAAGAACCTAATTTTACTTTTCCTCAAATAATTAATGAGTTAACTTGGCAACATTTATTAAATAGTTCACATTTTCTCCAATGATTCCATACCTATATTAAATTCTTATGTATTTGTTTTTTTTTTTTCACTTTCTCTTTTACTCCCACGCTAATAACATAGTTTTTACATTACAGTGGCACTTAAATGTATTTTGATAGCTGGTAGTTCAAGTTTTCTCATTAATCTTTTTCAGTGCTCTCTAGTCTTTCTTGCTGAGGCCTCCAGATTAAATTTAGAGTATCTTTGTCAGGTTTAAAAAATTCTACTTGGACTCTGACTACAATTACATCAAATTTATGAATTGAATTATGGTGAATTAATAAGCCTTCCCATTGAGAAATATGATATGCTTATTCAAAACCAAACACTTAAAAAAAAAAGAGAGCCTTGAGTCAGTTCCTGAATTACTGTATCATGACAGACAACAGCTCAGGCTGGCTTGGTTCACCTGAAAGTTAAATGGGAACAAATGTCAAAATCGACATACGTATCTTGCTTAAAGCACTTGAAAGCAGGCTCCTCCTCCCCCCATATTCACCTCAGTAGGCCTGCTAAACTGTGCTGGAGTTTGAGCCTTTTCGTCCTTTGACCCCAAATGCAATGTGCTCAAGAGTCTGCACGCAGACAAGCTTGGGGGATAAAAGGCCTGCCTGAAACATAAGAGACCAGAATTCCAGACCGGCCAGGGCACCTACATTAGCCCACCCACCATGGGCTAGGGCAGGTGGTCTCTTTGCATCTTAGGGTTCAATGCCTTCAAAGGGGACATAAGTGGATATACTGAGATGCAATGAGATGACCCCAAGCTCTTTTTTTCAGTGATGACAGGTTATGTCATCTAGTTTTTTGTACCCTCTTAACATAGGTTTCTTGGTGTTTGGCTTGGTTAAATGAAGGTCATCAGCTTCTCTTCTGCTTCTCTTGGGGGTGGACAGACAAATAAAGTAGGACAGGTCTCAGGTTTTCAGAGCCAGTGTAGCTGCTGTCATCCAGGCTCCAGGCACAAAACTGCTAAGCAGGGAAGGTTTCTCCTTAGCACTACCCCAAATATTGTACTAGTCCCTACCCTGCAGGTCACTGCCCTCTAGCCCCTCCCACCTGCTCCTGGTCCCTCTTCTTCTTCATCCTCATGGCCATTTCAAAACCTAACTTTAAAGGAGAGAATTGAGATAATGCAAATCAAGTTACTTTAAGATATCATGGTGGAATCTAAGCCCCCACTTGACATAGATGTGCAATGGACACAACCAATCCAATGTCCACAGAGAAAACGTGGAATGGGTGTGGGAAGGGTAGCCATGGTGGCTGCTGGGTTTGGGGAATGGGAGGAAGAGATGAGATGTGGAGGCGTTTTCGGGACGAGGAGATGTCCTGGGTGGTGCTTCATGGACAATTACGGGACATTGTAGATCCCCCCAGAGCCCACTGGATGGAACGTGGGAGAGTGTGGGCTATGATGTGGACCATTGACTAGGGGTGCAGTGATACTCAGAGATGTACTTACCAGGTGCAATGGATGTGTCACGATGATGGGAGAGAGTGTTGCTGTGGGGGGGGGGGGGCGATGGGGTTGAATGGGACTTCATATTTTTTGAATGTAATTTTTAAAAATAAATAAATAATTAAAAAAAAAAAAAAGAGATCATGGACCAGTGTATGTAAATCTTGAAGAGAATAATAATGTTTTAAAAGAGCAGCTTATTAACTCAATTATTGGTAGAACAATGTGCAATGTCCCAACTTCACAACTGGGTTAGGAGCAGGATATTCTTTCTGGGTGCTACGTAAATGTTTTTAGGCATTTACCCCTAGCAGGTCTGGGGCAAAACCCTGGTCCCCGCTAATGAAAGATTCATACATCCTGGCTAAGGGCAACAGGAAACCATGAAATGCTGTAACAGCTGTACTCACTGCACAGCTGAGGAGTGGGGAGCTGAGGAAACAAAAGAGTTCATAGGTCTAACTTTTGTTTTTTTGACAGGTTAAAAGCTCACTAATTATACTCTTAACATTCTCCATGGAGAACATTTTCTTCTTTCCTCACCTGCTTACTCAAGATTTTGACATGCAAGATTTCACAATGTGTTGCTTGTATAATATTTATGTAATATTAACTTACATAATTTTAATTACATACACCATTCCATTCTCCAGACTGAACATACTATGTGGGTTTTTTTCCCCACTGTTTCATGCCTGTTTTGTTTTTCTGGACTTTCTTTTTTTTAAAGAGCTACAAATTCTCCTATCAGGTGAGAAGCTGGATCTTTAAGGCCCTTTCAAACACTGAGGTTTCATGATATGGTTTTCGTGGCAGAAAAATTAAGCTACAAGAAAAATCATTTTGTATAGGAACAAGGCATATATAAAATGTACAATTATATACTGAGGAACCAGCAAATAATTGTATTAGTAGACCAGCTCAAGTGAGTTGGGAAATGGAGGATTAAGAAAACTTAATCCTGCAGTACCTAAAAATACAGCAAGTTGATAATCCTGCATGAAACAGAGCTGGAGAGCAAAGCATCATTGGCCTAGAATTGCATGCGCTTTCATTTTTTCAAAAATAATTTTTTAAATCAAGCTCTTTTTATCCTTTAAGGAATAAGGGCCCCAAATCCTCATTCTACAGAGATCACTGACTGAAGGTGGTCACCCTCCAACATTCCCCTAACATTTCCTCAACAACCCCATTCCATTCATTCTGCTCCCTTCCCTGCCCTGAGGAGGCTGGCGGAGCCTTCTCTGTACAGTGTATCACCTGGGCCCCTCCACCCTCCAACATCCACATAGGTCAACGGAGAAGATCACTGGGCAGAAGATGGGAAAGAAACCTGTCCAGATATTTTATTTTTCACCTGCCCATCCTGCCCAGGCAGCCGTTTTGGCAGGGGCGGGATTCTGCAATGCCACAGCAGCCTCCAGTGGGCGACCCCTTGTCAGGAGCTGCAGCTCTCCCTGAGCTCTGATGCCAACAGTTCCCTCTCACGGGCCTTTGGACCAAGGGTGGCAATGGCTCTCCACTGCAGCTCGTCCCTGGGTCTCCCGTCATCTTTACTTATTGGTTCCAAAATCTTGTCCAGTCTTGTGTGTATCAGCTTGGAAGTTTCTCATTAACATACAGTCCCCTTGTTGGGAAATGAATCATGTCTCCCACAAAAGACATGCTCAAGTATTAATCTGCAAGTGTTTGTAAATTCGACCTCTGAAGATGCTATTGTTAGTTAGGATCTTTGAATATTCTATGTAGATGTGGCTAAATTGATTCATATCGCTAAAGTCCTTATAAGGAAATCTAGACAGAGACACAGATGACTGAGCAGAAGTAGAAGCCAGAGAAGAAGCCACTTGAGGGAAGCAGAGATACAAGCCAAGGAACCCCAAGGACTGCAGGAACCCAGCACGAGAACACTACAGATTTCAGGGTGAAAGCTTGGCCTGTGGAGACTCTGATTTTTGGAATTCTGGCCTCCTAATCCATGGGGACAATAAATCCCCATTGTTTAATCACACCAATTTTATGTTACTTGCCATAGCAGCCCGACCAACAAACCACCCCTCAAAAATTCCTTTCATTTCTGTGCGACTTTCTGTCGGCATCCTCACTGATGGCCCTGCCTGCCAAAATCTCAAAGTAAATTAGCGGTACAACCAGGACTAAACAATTACCTTCCATAGTATGCATTATGCCTTTCTTTCTACTTCATTTCTTTCTCACATACAAATTAGAATGCTAACTCGTTAGAGCAAGGCAGCAATAGTTCAGTGATTTCCATAAATCCAGTGCTTCTAACCTGACATTTCTGATTGTTGTGACTGGGGACAGAGGCCATGCTACTGGGCCAAGGATACTCCTAAACATCCTATAAAGCACAGGACAGCGTCCCACCCCAAAAAAGTATCCAGCCCCAAATGTCTAGAGTGCCAAGGTTGAGAAAGCCTAGATTTCTCATCATGCAAAAGTAAACCACAGTTGTTAGATTCCCCTTCTTTCTTCCTCTCTGAAAGGCTCTCTCAGATGCCTATAACAATCACCCCAAAGTCAGGCCACTGGCAGGATGGGGAGAGGTTAGGGAAAGGGTGACTTTCTCGGGTGGGGCCAGCTGCTAGCCTGAGACGTCTGAGGGAAGAAGTAAATGTGACTCCCCCTACCCAGAGAAAATTTCCCTCTCACTAGAGGAAGCTGGGTACTTTAGGGCCCACCAAAGAAAATGTAATGGCTACATGGGAAAAAGTACTAAAAGTGCCTTTTCGGCAGTGATAACTGCCCCATATGAACATGCCTCTTGCAAAGGATCTCCTTCATCCATCTCCAGAAGAGAAAACTGCAAACATAAGAACAAGCAACTGGTGCAGAGCCCAAATTCCTACTTCATGGATGTGAAAAGCCCAGGTCTTTAGCCATTTACAAGTGGTGGTGTGTTTGCCATCCCACTGACCTCTGCCAGTCTAAAAAAGGCAAAACAACTTACAGAAAGATGTTCCTTCAGATGGAAGCAGCACTAAAAATACCCTGCAGCAGGTTTGATATCATTGATGAATTCCAAAAAAGAAATACTAGATTATGTTTGTACACTGATCTTTTCCTCTGGGCATATTAGATTATATTGAAGTCATAGATTTACTTGATTAAGTAATTATGTAACCCTCTTGTGCCAGTAAGGCAGTGAGTCCCTGCCCCTTGGTGGGTGGTGACTCACGGATAAAAGGCATGGCAAAGGGCAGAGTTGGAAGGATTTTGATGTTGGAATCTTGATGTTGGAGTTTGATGCTGAAGTCTTAAGCTGGAGTCCCAGGGAGAGAGACAGAGCCGTTCACCTGATAGTCTACAGCTGACCTTGTGGAGAAAACAGATGAGCTGAGTCCAGAGGAACACAGGAAGTCTGCCTTGCAGACATTGGCAGCCATGTTGCTCCAACACGTGGAAAAAGACTTTGGTGAGGGAAGTAATTTATGCTTTACAGCCTGGTATGTGTAAGCTCCTACCCCAAATAAATACCCTTTATAAAAACTAACTGATTTCTGGTATTTTGCATCAGCACCCCTTTCACTGACTAATACATACCCCAAAGCAAGATAAGTGGGATATCATCCCCCAAAATATTATGGATTATATATACATACTAAAAGCAATTATGCCTGAGTGGGAGAACTTGGTTTAGTTTTTTTTTTATGTATTTTCTTTAAAGTTTTATTCAAAACTCCTAAAAATTGTAAATGAAGCAGAAGACATTCAGACATACTTAAAGAGAAAGCCACAGAGAGGAGCTGGAAGCCAGAAATCATGGGAACCCAGAAGAGAAAGGAGAGGACATCACCGTGTTTACTAGTCTGCCAAAGGGGTGCTGATGCAAAGTACAAGAAATGTGTTGACTTCCATTAAGGGTATTTGTTTGGGGTAAAAGCTTAAAGTTATAAAGCCTAAAGAGTTCAACTCAAGGTTGCTTTCTCCCCAAAGTCAGGTGCCATGTGTTGAAACAAGAGGATCACTATCTCTGCAAGGATTCAGCCTTCCCCTTTGGGCTTCCTACTACTCTTGAGGCTTCGCGGGCCCAGCTTCTTCCTGGTCTCAGCTGTAGGCTAGCATAGGGCTTATCTCTCAGAGCTTCCTATATCAGTCTCCATGTTTCCCCAGAAGATCAGCTGCAAACCATCAGGCAAACGGCTCCTCTATCTTCCCAGGGCACCAAGATAAAAAATGACAGTGCTCTCGCTCTCTCTCTCTCCCCCCATCTGTCTTCTTGAGTGAGTGCCATTTCTATCAGCCCACCAAGGGGGAGGGGACTCAACCTGAGTCATGCCCTACTGACATGGTTGAATCAAATTTGATATGGTTGATCAAATTACCTTAACAGGTAATTTAATCAAAGACATCTCAACTGAATCTAATACAATCAAAGGGTATCACACCCAGAGGAATAGATTCATTTACAACATAATCTTTCTCTTTTGGGGATTCACAAAACTAATCTCAAACTGTCATACTATGTGAATTGTGTTACCAACCCCACCCTCCAAGCCTTCTAGCCTCTTAAACCATGACCAATAAATTAGCGTTGTTAAGTCAACCTATTGCATGATATGCATCATCACTCTCTGGTAAACAAAGGCAATACCATTATTCACTGTCTCCATCTCTCCCAGCCCCAAATTCCCAAACGTCCAATTCCTCAATTAAAGAGGTTTTCACATGAACATATATCAGGGTCCTCTAATAATGAAGCCCACTGAAAACTGTCTTTATAGCTGAGTATCAGACAAGGTCTGCCTCCTTCAAGGTCATTAATATTTGAGGGAGTGAATGAATGAAGTCACTATATTTTACTTAAGAATGACTGGCATTAGTAACTGATCAAGCTTTTACTTTCCAGAGAAAAATGTGAGACTCAACTATAAAAAATAATACAGACCCACAATGCCCTATAAGGTAGTAACTAAACAGATACATGAGTTATTTAAATTTAAATTAATTAAAATGAAAATTTTTGAAATCTAATTCCTCAGTTGTACTAGCCACACTTCCAAGTATTCAATAGCTACAAGTGGCTAGTGGCTACCATACTGGAGAGGAGAGCTATGGAACATTTCCATCATTACAGAACATTCTGTTGGACAGAATTGTGTACTTTATTCTTTTATCCCCTGGACTATTTCCTGTCCTTTTCTCTGCTTCCCATTTCCAGTGATATTTATTTTATATTTACTTGTTACTATTCTATGTGATTTTTTTGGTAGGCTACCTTAGTTCCTTTATGGAACAATTCAGGGTATCAGTACTTTAGAAATATTACTATATATATATATAACCCTGTTGCAGGGAGTTCAGTCTTTGGTTTTTTTGAATATATGGCAGACCTACCAACCCTTGGATCATGGTCATTTGCTCATAACTCAAGAACATTTTCAGGAATGCAGTTTACCTGTCTCAAAGAGACTATCTTCATTTTTTTTTCATAAATGAAAAACTTCCATGCTGATAGTGTCATCTGATTAAAACTTAATTTGAAGGGACATTTCTCTGCAGATTAATAAAATATCTTTTGTTTTTCAAATTTAAAAGTACATGGCTAAAGTCCAGCTTGTTTCCAAAGTTTTAAATAAACTGTTATGGCAAGAATAGATAATCCAACTTGTCATTGCTGATGTACATGATCATATAATTAGAGTCTGGGAAATAACAGGAAGAATTGAGGAATGAAAATGTGCAGGTACACTATTTCTTAGGAAAGAGAACATCTGTGGTCCACCATCATCTTAAAATGATGTTGAGAGTAAGCTGGGGAAGTGATTAGGCTAGCCCAGAGACAATTTCTCCCTGAGACTGTGCTTTCAGGAGTTCCCAGATCTTTTATCTTTGTGTCTCAGGATTACAAAATCTGATAAACCAGTTACAGCAGCACTGATCACAGTTTACCTGATCTCACCTGAGAAGATCCTATGTTTGATGTCTGAGAAGCACTCATAGACTAGAGATGAGATTGCAGTGTCCTGGCCAAGTTAAAAGATGGTATACAAGAAGGAAAGCACGACACAAACAACTACATTGTTGAGGGGCAAAGCATGGGTTCCCAAGACTTATACACCTGTGTTCAAACCCTTCCTTTGGGACTTTCTAGATGCATAGTCTGGCCTCTCCAAGCCTCTGCAACCTAACTCAATTGCCTAAATTGGGATTAAGGCAATTAAGCTTGCATTCCTTTATTTAGAAAATATTTATTGAGCACCTACTATGTGCCAGGACCTCTGGTAGACATGTTTTGTATTCAGAGACTGAGAGGGCCAGTGTGGGACCCTGCAAAGTGAGGTGGAGACTGTAAGGCATCTGGCACACACTTAGTGCTCAATGCTCCCCCTGGAAGTCCACCAAAGAGAGAAAATATTTCTGTGAATTACAGAACCAGACTTTTTGCCCTAGGCCAGGCTTGAATGGTAATAATGTGAGTACGTTGTAAACTGAGAAAGAAAGGGGAGTTAAGGCAAACAAAAATTGACTGGTCTTCTAATTTATTTTTTATAGTCTAATTTATTCAGATTCATTTCTACATTTTTAAATAAACTAAGCAAACTTATGTATCATTTAATTTTACAAAAGAATAAAAGAGATAAGGGAAACCAACACTTGAGCATCTTTTAAATATTTTTTCTATTTCTTATACCATTTTACTGCTGAATGCCACATTATCTTTTTTTCAGAAAACAAAGTAAGATGCAAAGATTCCAATCTGTTTTACAAACAAGTAAAACTTATTCTTAAGCTTCATATACAGCAATAAATTCATGACCAATGTTATTCATACTTATATTCTAAAGCTAATTAAATGTTTTATTAAAAGTAACAACATTTGAAAACTACCCTCTATTCCCCCCGCCCTAAAAAAAGGAGCTAAAACTCCAAGTTATCTATATAGAACAGGAACACAGAGATGTTGTACACTGTGTTCACTATAGCCGCACCCAAGCCTCCACTTTTTAAATTTTCCTCTAAACTATCTTCTGCGCTCTTTTGAAATAGTCTTGCTCTCAAAAATTAATGGGAATACACTACAATTTTTTTTCTTGAGTCTGTCTCTTCCATTTCCAGGCAAAACAAATGTAGATGCACATAATTAGAATATCTCCATGCTATCCTTCAGATGACCAGTATTCCACCTTCGTACAAAGATATCAATTAATGTTAAATTTCTACTGCTTTACAGTTCATTGAGTATACAATCTTAAGAAAGACTGTCAGATAAGAAAGATAAATGGATCTTTAGATCCACAGCTAGACTGATAAATAGATGGATAGATAGCATGATATGGCAAATGTGGCAAGACATTACAGCTGGTGGATGTGGGGAGTATGGGTATGTTGGGAGTTCTCTGTATGGGGTTTGTAATATATTTGTAACTTCTGTAAGTTTGAAAGTATTTCAAGTTTTAAAAAAGGAGGGAGGGAGGGCGGGCAGGGTGGGAGGAAGGCAAAGTAAAGGGGGAAAAAGGCCTCTCAATAACAGAAGTTATTGCAATATCAGTTTGGCAAAGATTTTTAAAAATTGTGTCCAGTCTTGACTGCAGTGTGGTACAACACGGACCACTGGCATGGTGGGGCCTTTGACAGCCACCAGTTCTGGAGCAGGGCTGCCTCTAAACATTAGCTTGCACAATTTGATTAGTTTACTGTACTTTACACTTTCTTTATAAAAATGACAGAGATGAAAGTGTACGATCTTAAAAACTAAACGCAATTAGAACAAAAATGAAATTAATAGATGTGCCCAAACGGGCAAATCTTTGGCTGTGACCAGATACTAATGGATGGACAAGAGTATAAAATTTTTTTAAAATGCATTAAATACTGGGAAAATATTTAAGATAAGTCTTAAAAGTTAAAGTGCTGTTAGAGAGTCTGTCATTTTTTTTAGGTCTCTGACTACCAAACTTCCCTTAAGACACTTAGGTCTACGTTTTGATTTTGGTTCTTGTTTTTCTGAAATGTATTATGTAAGGAAAGTAAGGGTCTGCATATTTATCAAGGCAAACTTTTGGGAAAATATTTACACTATATATCAATAGCCTTTATCTCTGTAACTTTGCTTCCTGGAATTAATATTATGGGCATTACATTAATTTTGGAAAAAACCTTTCAGCCCAAAATGGTTTGTAAATGATGAGAATGATAGCTAACATTTATTCAATCCTAATCATGCTGAAAGCCTTGTTTTAAGCTATGTTTCCTAATTCATTTAATCTTCAAAATCATCCTATCAGGTATGCATTATTATTAAGCCCATTTTACAGATGAGGAAACAGAGGCACGAATTGGATACATAACACAAGATCACACAGCTAGTCTCTGATTAAAAAACAAAACAAAACCCTCTTACATAATGTTAAATGAAAAAAAATCAGGACTCAAAATCGTATATACAATAGGATGCCTTAAATCCTTTTTTATTATTTAAGTAGAATATAAATAAACTATTAGCCCCGTGTTTTGAGCACTTTATAGAAAGTGCGCATTTCACAAGAACAGTAACTTAAGTAATCTTTACATTTTACATTTTCCGAAAAGAAGAGAGAGGCTAAAACCGGCTAAGTAACTCGGGCCGCGTCCCAGGGCGGGGCGCGTGCTGAATTCATCAGGCCGAGCTCTCAGCCTGCATGACTAGGATGCCTCGATTCAGCCACTCGCTCACCCCAACCGCCTGTACTTGGCTGAATCTCAACCCAGTCATGCAAGAACCACACCTAACTACCTAAAAACCCGAAAGCATAAACATGGTACATGTAGATTTAGTTTTATAAAATGTATGTCTGCCTCTGCTGTATTTCTGGGCGCCTCTCCGGGTCTGGTCCTGGGCACGCCGTGATCCTGGGCCCCGGAGCCCCCGCACCGCGTCCACAGTGCGGGGCCCGGCCAAGCGGGCACGGACCTTCTCTCTAGCGTCTGTGTCTAAGCTTCTGGCAAGGACTTTATAAACGCCTCACGCGTACCCCTCTTCTGCGCGCTCTCCTTACCTGATGCCGCGGCCGAAGGTGGAGGTCTCCGCGCAGCCTCCGGGACCTGCAGCAGCAGCCGGGTCTGCAGGCGGGGCGGGGAGCGAGGTTCCCATTGGCCGCTGGGCGCGGGCGGGGGGCGCGCGCAGCCAGGAGGGGCGGGGGCGGGGGTGAGAGGGACGCCTGCCTGCGAGCCCCGCTGCGTGATCCCGCGCGGGGAGGGGGGGCGCTGGAGGGGGAGAGGGGCCCGGCCCCGAGTCCCGCTTGGTAAGAGTGGGGGGTGCCCCGGGCTCAGTGGGGCGGGCTGTGGGGGTCGCATATAGCCTGGAAGAGTGCAGTGGGGTGCCCTGCGCCCTGAGCCCGGTTCCGTGGTGGTGAGAGGGTCTCGAGGCGCGTGCGCCGCAGCCTCTGTCCGGATGCCGGCTGTGCGCCCAGCGCCGGGTCCGAGATCGGGGACGCGTGCGCCTCGGCCTCTGTCCCGACGCGGGCTGTGCGCCCTGCGCCGGGTCCGAGATGGAGGACGCGTGCGCGGTAAGGTGCCGGGCGGACCGCGGGGCCCCGCTGCGGAGGTGCCTCTGCCCTCCGCTGCAGTCAAGCACCTTAATGGGGAGCGGAGTTAGAAGGGCCGTCACACGCGAACAGGAGGAGTGGGAGGGAAGCCTGGGCCGTGCCCTGTTCCCTGACCTCTGGTAGGGGCAGGCAGTGGGAGCTGGCTGAGGCAGGAAGTTTTTAGGCTCAAGAGCCGGAGCTTGTGGAAGTTCTGGGCCCTCACCCTGCGCCCGCTTTGGACATGGCAAGTGGGCACTCGAGGGAGTGGATCGTAGGGGGCAGAGGTCGCTGGCAGGTGCGTGGGGCCGGGCATGTGGCCCCTTATCCCCTCACGGTGTGACCTTAGTGGGGGACATCGCGGTTCTCTTCATTCTTCCCCGCTTTCCTTCCGTGGTACAAGCGGGGTCTGTTTTGGGTTAATGGCTCCCCCAAGAAAAGAAAGTTTTATTTTGAAGTTTCTCACTTACAGGACAGTTAGCAAAAATAATAACAACGCTCATTCAGAGAACTCACACATACACGCCCCCCATGCCCAGATCCACCAATTTTAACATTTTACCACATATATTTTATCATCTATTTACTTATTTATCATCTATTTATTTCTCTTCCGAACACTTGAGAGTAGGTTGTCTATATCGTGCTCCTTGAACACGTAATAATTCCATGTACAACTCCTAAGAACAAAGCTATTATGTAATTACCTTAACTACAGTTATCAAGTTCAACGAATTTAACATTGATATAAAGCTTACAGTCCTCATTCCAATTTTTTTGTTGTTTTGGTATGTCTCAGCTATGGCCTTTGAGTATGTTTCCCTCCGTTTTATTAGATCCAGTCCAGGATCGTGTATTTCATTTAACTGTCGCTTGTGGTTGTCTTTCTTTTTTCTTTTAACTGTAGAAGCATATACAACACAAACTTTCCCATCTTAACTACTTTCAAGCATACCATTCTGTGAGATTAATTACATTCGTGAAGTTGCACTACCCTCACCTCCATCCATTACGAGAATTTTCCCATCGCTGCAACAGAAACCCTAAATCCATTTTGCATTAGGTTCCCATTCCCCCTTCCACCTGCCCCTAGTAAACTGTACTCTATTTTTTGTCTACGTGAGTCTGTACATCTATTTCATGCAAGTGGAATCATACAATGTCTGCCCCTTTGTGACTGACTTATTTCACACAACATAATCAGAACTTCATTCCATTTTATATATGTACCACATTTTGCCTTATCTGTTCATCTGCTGAGGGACACTTGGGTTGCTTCCACCTTTGGTTAATATGGATGCTGCTGCTATGAACACTAGTGTGCTAATATCTGTCTGAATCCCTGCTTTCAATTATTTTGGGTATACGTAGACTATGGATTGCCAGATCATATGGTAGTTCTATGTTTAATTTCTTTGAGGAACCACCAAATCGTTTTTCCACAATAGAAAAGCACACCATTTCACATTCCCACTCACAGTGTACGAAGTTTCATGTTTTTTCTGCAGCCTTGCCAGATTTATTTTACATTTTTTAAACAGCCATTTTTATGAGTATGAGGTGATAGCTCATAGTTCTGATTTTAATTTCTCTAATGGCCAATGACGGTCATTCTTTTCATGTACTTATTGACCATGTATATATCTTCTTTGGAGAAATGGCTATTCAAGTCCTTTGCCTATTTTTAAATCAGGTTGTCTTTTTGTTGTTGAGTTGTAGTAGTTCTTTATGTATTCTGGATATTATACCCTTGTCAGATATGTGGTTTGCAAATATTTTCTCCCATTCTGTTAGTTGTCTTTTCAGTTTTTTGATAATGTCCTCTGAAGCACAAACATTTGAGTTTTGATGAAGTCCAATTTCTCTGTTCTTCATCTTTTTGACCATGCTTTCAGTGTAAAGTCTAAGAATCCATTGACTAATACAAGGTCCTGAAGATATTTCCCTATGTTTTCTTCTAAGAGCTTATAGTTGCAGATCTTGTATTTAGGGCTTTGATCTATTTTGAGCTAATTTTTGTATTTGGTGTTAGGTAGGTGCCCAGCTAAATTCTTTTGCATGTGGATATCCAGTTTTCCCAGCACCATTTGTTGAAGAGACTTTTCTTACCCCTATGAGTGGACTTGGCAATCTTGTTAAAAATAGTTGGCCATTGATTGTGGGTTTATTTCTGAACTCTCAATTCTATTCTTTTGTCTATAAGTCTGTCCTGTGCCAGTACCACTCTTTATTACTGTAGTTTTGTAATACATTTGGAATTCGTGAAGTGGGAGTTCTTCAGCTCTGTTGTTTTTACAAAATGGTTTTGGCTATTCTCAGTCCTGTGCGCTTCCATAAGGACTTGATGGTGAGTTTTTCTATTTCTTTGAAGAAGGCTGTTGTAATTTTGATGGTGATTGCATTGAATATGTAAATCACTTTGGGTAGTATTGACATCTTAACAATATTAAGTATTCTAGTCCATGAACACAGATTATCTTTCCATTTATTCAGGTCTTCTTTAATTTCTTTCAATGATATATAACTTTCTACATACAAGTCCCTTACATCCTTGATTAGACTTATTCCTAGATATTTGATTTTTTTAGTCACTATTTTAAATAAAATTTTTCTTCATTTCCTCTTTGGATTTTTCATTACTAGTATATAGAAATACCACTGGTTTTTGCCTGTTAATCTTGTATCCTGCCACTTTGCTAAATTTGTTTTTATTAGCTCTAGGAGCTTTCTTGTAGATCATCTAGATTTTCTATATATAGAATCATGTCATCTCTGAATATGGACAGTTTTACTTCTTTCTTTCTAATCTGGATAACTTTTATTTCTTTTCCTTGCCTGATTGCTCTGGCTAGAACTTCCAGTAAAATGTTGGATAACAGTGGTGACAGTGGACATCCTTGTCTTGTTCCTGTATTTAGATGGAAAACTTTCATCATGATGTTTGCTTTTGGTTTTTCATATATGCTCTTTATCAAATTGAGGAAGATTCCTTCTATTCCTAGATCTTATCAAAAGGGGTGCTAGATTTTGTCACATGCCTTTTCTGCATCGAGATGATCATATTTTGTTTCATTTTTTTCCCTCTTCATTCTATGAATATGGTGTATTACATTAATTGATTTTCTTATATTGAACCACCCTTCCATACCTGGGATAAAACTCACTGGCTCATGGTGTATCTTTCTTTTAATGTGCTGTTAGATTCCGTTTGCTATTATTTTGTTGAGAATTTTTGTATCTCTATTTATAAAGGATGTTGGTCTGTAATTTTCTTTTCTTGTGGTAATTTTATATGGCTTTGCTACGAAGGGGATTTGGACCTCATAGAATGAGATAGGGAGTGTACTCTCCAATATTTTGGAAGAGTTTGAGCAGGATTGGTATTAATTCTTCTTGGAATATTTGTTAAATTCATCAAAGAATCCATCTGGTTCTTGGCTTTTCTTTTTTGGGAGTATTTTGATGACTGATTTAGTCTCTTGTTATTTTTCTGTTGAGATGTTCCATTTCTTCTTGAGTCAGTGGTGGGTAGTTTGTGTGTTTCTAGGAGTTAGTCCATTTCATCTAGGTTTTCTAATTCTTAGTAGACCTGCAATACATGGTTTCCTCTTTCCCCAAGGGTAGTGAGGGTCTGTCTAAAATCACAACTTCCCCGCAAACTGAGAGGGATACATCAGACCAAAAATGCCTCAGCCAAGTCCAGCTTGGCAAGTAAGTGAGCGTTTATTGGGGGCTTATGGGGGGGGCTTATGCCTCATCCTTGGCATGGGAGGAGAGGTGGCAGTTCTGAGCACGAAGTCCATATACTGCAAAATGAGAGGTGTCTTTTTTTTTTAAAAGATTTCTTTCTTTCTTTCTCTCCCCTCCCCCCCGCCCTGGTTGTCTGTTCTCTGTGTCTGTTTGCTGCGTGTTCTTCTTTGTCCACTTCTGTTGTTGTCAGCGGCACGGGAATCTGTGTTTCTTTCTGTTGCGTCACCTCGTTGTGTCAGCTCTCCGTGTGGGCGGCGTCATTCTTAGGCAGGCTGCACTTTCTTTAGCGCTGGGCGGCTCTCCTTACGGGCGCACTTCTTGCGCATGGGGCTCCCCTACACCGGCAACACCCCTGCGTGGCAAGGCACTCCTTGCGCATCAGCACTGCACGTGGGCCAGCTCCACACGGGTCAAGGAACCCTGGGGTTTGAACCTCGGACCTCCCATGTGGTAGGCGGACGCCCTAACCGCTGGGCCAAGTCCGCTTCCTGAGAGGTGTCTTTTATAGTGCCTGTCTACACGCAGATGGGAAGGCACATGAGGGGGAGCATGACTTTTAGAGAATGTAGCTTAGAGTAGAAACAAGGGAATGTTCATTTACCACATTTATCAGTAGGGCAGAAATTTCATATTCATAGTGACTACATAAAAGATCTGTTGACATGAAGGTTGTCAGGCAGTTTAAAAGAACAAATTGTTCTGAAAGTTTCTGGAAGAAAAAGCTAATCACTTATGAGGCAAGGTTTTCACAAACAACCAGTTCCTGAAGCTTGCCTTTTTACTATTTGGGAATGGAGTGTTCCTGTTATAGGAAAGAGAAAGAACCAGAAAGATTGGGAGAAGAAAATGCAAAGTCATATATGCTACCCGTCTTATAACCCCTTTTATTTCAGTGTGTTCAGTAGTAATGTCCTGCCTTTCATTTCTGGTTTTAGTCATTTACATCCTCTGTGTCTTTATTCTCTAGCTAAAGGTTCATCAATTTTATTGGTCTTTTCGAAGAACCAACTTTTGGTTTTGTTGATGTTTTCTATTTTATTTTTTTTATTCTCTATTTCATTTATCTCTGCTCTAATCTTGTTAGTTCCTGCTTTTTGCTTGTTTGGGTTTAGTTTGCTCCTCTTTTTCTAGATCCTCCAGTTGTGAGGTTGGGTCTTTGACTGGAGATTTTTCTTCTTTTTAAGTGTAAGCATTTAGAGCTATAAATTTCCCTCTCAGCCTTGTTTTATTCAACATGGTTTATTCAACAATAAAAAGTCATGGAATATCTATAGAGGCTACATCATGGATGATCCTTGAAAACATTGACTAAGCAAAGTCAAAGAAGCCACTCACAAAGACTACATATTGCATGATTCCATTTACGTGGAATGAAAAGAACAGGCAAATCTATCAGTACCAAAAAAAAGATTAGTGCTTGGAGTGGGATGCGGATATTGGCAGTAGTGGGTAAGGGTGGTGGGTTTATTTTTGGGGTGATAAAAATGTTCTAAGACTGATCGTAGTGCTACACACAATGTACAATTCTGTGTGTGTCCTAAGAGCTGTTTAACTGTATACTGGAAATGGGTAAATTGTATGTTGAGTGAATTCTATCTCAATAATACGGTTAAAATAGGATTTTGACTTACTAATTATATCCATTGATTTTTTAATTTCCTACATCAATTTCTGCTTTTGTCTTTATTATTTCCTTCCTTTTGCTTTACTTTGTTGCATTTTCTTAATTTTTGATTGAAGAATTTAATTCATTAATTTGTATTAATAAAATTGTTTAGTGCAGAGAAGTGGATTTGGCTCAACTGATAGAGTGTCCACATACCATATGGGAGGTCTGGGGTTCAAACTCAGGGCCTCCTGACCCTTGTGGTGAGCTGGCTCATGCGCAGTGCTGTGCGTGCAAGGAGTGCCGTGCCACACAGGGGCGTCCCCCACATAGGGGAGCCCCACGGACAAGGAGTGCACCTCACAAGGAGAGCAGCCCTGTGTGAAAAAAGTGCAACCTGCCCAAGAGTGGCACCACACACTTGGAGAGCTGACGCAGCAAGATGATGCAACAAAAAGAGACAAAGATTCCCAGTGCCGCTGACAAGAATGCAAGCAGACACAGAAGAACACAGTGAATGGACAGAGAGAACAAACAGTAGGGGGGAGGAGATTTTTTTAAAAAGTATTTAGTGCATATAAGTATTCCTCTGATCATTTCTTTACATGCATCCCATCGATTCTGATATGTATTGTTATCATTATCATTTTTAAAAATTCTGTAACTTCAGTTTGTATTTCCTTATCACCCACGTTGTTGAATAGGAGGTTTTAAAATGTGAATATATAAAGAAAACCTAAAAAAAAAAAAATTGTGAATATATAATTCTATGTTGACAAGTTTTTTCTTTCATCACATTAAAGGTATTGTTTTGTTTTCTTCTGCTCTCCAATGTTTCTGAAGAGAAGCCACCTGTCCTTTTTTTATAGTTGTGTCTTTTCTTCCCTCTGCTTTTAAGATTTTCTCCTTTTGTTTACTTTGATTATAAGGGGAATAAGATGTGGTTTCTGAGCTTCTGTGGGGGATTGCTGAGCTTCCTGGATCTATAGGTTGTTGTTGCTATTGTTTTTAAATCAAATTCAGAAAATTTTGGCTAATATTTTTTTAATTTTTAAAAATTTTTACTTATTTTTTTTTTAGTGATTGTTTTCATCTCTTTTTGGGCATGTATTTTTTTTATGGCTTCATTGTCTAGATGCTTATTATTCTGCTCCTTATTCTTTTTTTTCTCATAACTTTGTATGGGATTCAGTTGTGTTCATTGTTCATGTTTAAGTGCAAGGCATATTTCCATCCTAGTGGAGGAGAGGTCTTTTCCAAAGTTCACGGTTTTAGAGCTCCCTCTTCTGCTGTATTCATGAAATGGTCTCCTACGTTTGATCTCTTTTTTTGCCCCTTCTGTTCTAGAGTTACTCAGTTTGGATTCTACTTCTAGTAGTTTCTCTTTAATGTAAGCTTTAAGTAAGTTACAATCAAGAATCCACATGGCTCCGACAGCTGCAAAACCGTTGATCTTACCACAATCCTCCGGCTCTTACTTGGGAATTGGAGTCTGCAAAACTCCCTGGCAGGATTGGTCATTGTTCTCAGATTGAATCAGAGTAGGTCTCTGTGAGTACCTTTGGTAATGTGGGGATTCTCAAACTCCTAAGGATATCAGAAGACCCAGTGTTTCTTCTGTTTCCTCCTGCTACGGCTGCTGGCAGCAAACGAGTTTTGTTATTGTTGGAGGTTTATTCCTACCTACTCAGATTTAAGAGTTTGTGGGGATGCCTTGTCACCAAGTTTATTGTTGATGTTATCTGGGCATTTTCACTTTGCTTCCCTAATTCCTCTGTTTTATCACAGGTCAGGGATTCAGAGAGATTAAAAAACACACAGCACCACTGTCATCTTCTCAGAAAATAGAAAAAGAAAAGAGCATACTATGAAAGTTGTTTTCATACTTGAAATATAAAGAGAGTGATTTTCAATTTATAAAGGTGAAATTAGATTAGCAGTTATGTAGGGCTGTGGAAGGAATGCTAAGGAGTGTGGAGTTTTTCTTTTGGAGTAATGAAATGGTTCTAAAATTTTTGGTGGTGAATGCACAACATTGTGAGTATACTAAAAGCTACTGATTAAATACTTTGGATAGATCGCATAGTATGTGAATATATCTCAATAAAGCAGCTTAATAAATAAATAATTGTGCAAGAATAGTCAGAAGTAGCTGCTATGTATAGCAAGGGAAACAGAGAAATTGAGAGGTGAAGAATTTTCTTATTTGTTTTTTGTTTATTATTATTGAAATAATGAAAATGCTCTATTAATGGAGTGATGAGTGCACAACTATGTCATTATACCAGATACCACTGATGTACAATTTGGATGAATGGTATGTTTTATTAGTATGTATCAATAAAACTGATTTGTTTTTTAAAAGAAGAGAGATTTAGAACTTGAATTTTAAAGTTAGTATTGAATTGAAATACTGTTTTGCTGTCGATTATGTGATCTTGTGCAGGTACTTATTCTAAGTCTCAGTGTTCTTATTTGTAGGGGTGATGTTTAGAATTCTTAAGAATCTATACAGCCCAGGTGCTAACCAATCAGAAAAGAACACTGTGACACTCTGATCAATCAAAACAGATGGTTCTGAATAACTACTTTTCCTGTACCAATGTGGACTGGCTTAAGACCAGTACTGCTTATCTATAAAATGGGATTTAAGTATATGTGCCATGCAGTTATGGTGTTTCCTCAAGACTATCTGCATAGCCCGACCATCTGTCATTGCCTCATGGCAAAGGATCTGGCCATGTGGAAGAAATCTGTGGGTAACCTTATTACATTATATTGATGATGTTATGTTAACCAATATTCTTTCAGAATTAAAAGAAGCATCAGAGACAACGGTATCTCATCTTGAAAGCTGGGATGGGCAATCAGTTGGGACTAGCTGCAAGGCCCTGGCTGCTCTGTCAAATTCTTGGGTGTTGTTTACATGTAAGACAAAAGCTATACCCTCTGCTGTAATTGATAAGCACAATGTTTTCCCACAACACAAAAGTCCAAAACCCTAGCCTTTCTGGGGTTGTTGGTGCACTGGGGCCTGTTCACCCCTCATTTAGCTCAAATATTAAAACCATTGTATATACTAATCAGAAAAGTTCATGCATGAGAATGGGGAGACCCCCAGCAGGCTCCTTTTGAAAAAGCAGAGAGAACAGTAACACAGGCTCAAGCACTAAGGGTGTTGGATCCTGAATTACCCTGTGAATTAGTTGTGACCAGTACTGATATTGGCTTTGGGTGGGGTTTGTGGCAAAAGCAACATTCTAAACAACTGCCCCTTGGGTTTAGGTCACAATTATGGAAAGGGGCTGAATTATGATATAGCCTCTTAGAGAAGCAGCTATGTGCTGCATACAATGCCTTGTTGAAAGTAGAAGGTTTAACCCAAAAGTCCCTGATCAGTTTGAAGACTGTTATCCCTATCCAGGGGTGGATCACAGATACTGGGAACAAACCTTGCTCTGGCAGTGTGCAGTTAAGTACCTTAACAAAGTGGAAAACTTACCTGCTACAGTGCAGTGTTTTCAACACTAGCCCTTTAAGTATGGAAATGCATGAGATCCTATGCCCAATGTCTTATATAGAAGATTCTTTGGCCCAAATTACAACCCCCAAGGTGGCCATTGAAGAACCTACTAAAGAAGGCCTAGGAACATTTCCAGAAAATGCATGGTCCATGGATGGTTTGGCTAGTGGACAGCCTCCTGTATGGACGGCTGTGGCTTGCAGCCTAGGACTGACACTATTTAGCAGGAAACGGGCACCATGCAAAGCAATCAAGGGGCTGAATTAAGAGCTGTGTGGATGGTTATAGTACATGAGCCCAGGAACGAATTAACAATCTATACCTATAATTGGACAGTCTGCAAAGGTTTTACCACCTGGATGTCAACTTGGAAACAAGAACAATGGACTGTCGTGTGCTACCCTCTGTGGGGGAGAGATCTTTGAAAGGACATCTGGAACACCTGCCAGTGGAAAACAGGTAACTGTCTATCACATCCCTGCTCACTCCTCTAACACCCCTCTCAGGAATGTTGAAGCAGATGCCCATGCAAAGGTACAGAGCCACACCACTGAGAACCAAGAAGTAGTGTGGTAGAATGGTTCCACACACAAAAAAAGTGGACATCATGGTTACAGACCCTGTGGCATTTAGCCCAGCAGTTCCAGCTGCCTGGCACTCGCCAGCAGCTTGTGGACATCATCCACAAGTATCCTTCGTGTTCACTCCAGCAACTGCAGTAATTATTTAGATTGGTACAAAAGGAATTGCAGTTTTGGACAGTGAATTTTAAATCATTATAACTAGGCTCAAACACATCTTTATTAAATCAAAATAGGAACCATTATAATGAACACATTTTTGCCAATGAGAAGTGTGTTTATTCCTGTAGCATAAAAATCCATACTTTGGGATTCAGTGAACTCTTGGAAAGCATTTTCTGCAATCTGCAGATTATAGAAGTGTTTTTCCCTGCAAAAAGTTGTCGAGATGCTTGAAGAAGTGGTAGTCAGTTGGTGAGAGGTCAGGTGAATATGGCGGATGAGGCAAAGCTTCGTAGTCCAATTTGTTCAACTTTCGAAGTGTTGGTTGTGCGACATGTGGTGGGATGTTGTCATGGAGAAGAATTGGGCCCTTTCTGTGGACCAATGGCAGCTGCAGGCATTGCAGTTTTTGGTGCATCTCATCTATTTCCTGAGCATACTTCTCAGCTATAATAGTTTTGCCAGGGTTCAGAAAGCTGTAGTGGCAGCAGACCACCAAACAGTGACTATGACCCTTTTTTTTGGTGCAAGTGTGGCTTTGGAAAGTGCTCTGGAGCTTCCTCTCGGTCCAACCACTGAGCTGGTCATGGTTGGTTGGTTGTCATTTATATGACCCACTTTTTGTCACACATCAAAATCCGATTGAGAAATGATTCATTGTTGTTGCATAGAATAAGAAAATATGACGCTTCAAAACTACGTTTTTTTTTTTGGATTTTCAGTCAGCTCATGAGGCACCCACTTATCAAGCTTTGTCACCTTTCAATTTGTTTCAAATGCCAAATGACCATAGAAGGTCAATGCTGAGTTCTTCAGCAATTTCTCGTGTAGTTTAAGAGGATCAGCTTCAATGACTGTTCTCAATTGGTTGTTGTCAACTTCCATTGGCCCTCCACTATGCTTCTCATCTTCAAGGCTCTCGTCTTCTTTGCAAAACTTCTTGAATCACCACTGTACTGTACTTTCATTAGCAGTTCCTGGGCCAAATGCATTGTCGACGCTGTAAGTTGTCTCCGCTGCTTTACAACCCGTTTTGAACTCAAATAAGAAAACTCAAACGCAGTGAATGTCCCACAATGATGAAAGAGGTTGTTGATGTGGGAGGAGTGGGGTGAGGGAGGTGGGGGGTATATGGGGACCTCCTATTTTTTTAATGTAACATTTAATAAAAGAGAGAAAACAAAGAAAATTGCTCGAATTTACTTTTTGTCTAACATCATTTCCATAGTCTAAAATAAATATAAACAGCAAGTAATAATTCATTACCAAAAAAACATAAAGTGAGAAATGCACATTTAAATGATGTATGACAGGAAAGCGGCTGTGGCTCAATCAGTTGGGCTTCCGTCTACCATATGGGAGGCCCTGCATCCTGGGGCCTCCTTGTGAAGGCAGGTTTGCCTGCACACTGAAGAGAGCCACCAGCCCAGGCACCATGGAGTGCCACCAGCCTGAAGGCGCCGTGGAGAACCAACTCAGCAAGGTGACGCAACAAAAAGGGTGACAAGCAAAAACACAGAAGAGCACACAGCGAATGGACACAGAGAACAGACAACAAGCAAGCCATTGGGGGGGTGGGGGGATAAATAAGTAAAATACGGACACAGAAGAACGCACAGTGAATGGACACAGAGAACAGACAGCAAGCAAAAAGCCACGGGGGGGGGGGGGGGGGTTAAAAATAAAAAAATGATGTATAACATAACCACATTTATTTAAGAATGTATGCCAGTGTCAAACAGCAAAATTCAACAATGCAAAACCACAATTACTTTTGCAACAACCAGTACCTCACCAGATGGGACATATCAGTTGAGTGCAGACCCCAGTAACACAATGGCAAATGTCACTTCTCAAAAGGGGTAAGGTATGCTTTCACTGTCACAGACACTGCCACGGGATTCTTGTTGACCTTCCCGGTAGGAAGGGCCAACCAGCAGGCCACTGTTAGCTGGTTAGAAAAAGTAAGTGCCTATACAGCCTCACCGGTTGGGAATCTTAAGCCTGTAGGGAATAGGACTCACCCAAAACATTGTTATAAGACCACAATTTTACCAAAAAAAAATGCCAGTAATGGCATTGTAGAATATGACCCATCGACAAGTTTGACAAGACCTTATTTAAGACAAAATTCAACTGCTGTCTTTCAATGAGACTTGTAATTATATTTTTCCTTTGCGAGGGAACAGGTGAATAAGACCAAGCCTTTATTAGGATATTCTGTATATGGTGGTTTAGGATGGTTAATGGCTGAGGTTGTCACCCTAGACAACCTTGCCCTGTCTGCATGGAACAAGAGAGAATCCATGATGTGGGTTGGTTATCCCCTGAGTTGTGAAATTTTACTGTCAAATTAGAAAATAAGAGTACTTTCCAATGGCAGACTTCTTACAACTTATTCACTGGGACCTACCCATCCCCTAAATGATGGCTATGGACTTGCAGGCAAAACAGGTGGCCATATTTGCCCTATAACTGGATCAGACAATGCACATGGGGACAGCTGTATGTTCTTGCCACCCTATGTTATTCATTACCCCATATTCCTAGTAATTGGGAAATGATCAAGGATAGGTATAAAGTAAAGCATGCCTCCTGGTGGTTCGACCCATTGGCTGTTTTTGTGCCAAGTGGTACAGCAATTGTCACTGAAAAACACATAACTGCTTTAGCCAATCACACTGCTCAGGCCCTTAATGATTCAAAAGTAGCAGTTTCCTTACTAAATGAAGAAACTACCCAACTACGAAAGGTAGTTTTACAAACAAGAATGACTAGATATTCTTACTGCAGCACAAGGTAGGACCTGTGCCATCATTAATAGTCAATATTGTGTATATATTCCTGATCACTCCAATAATAGTTCACAAGTTCTAAATCATATGCAAGAGCACATACAGCACATTGATGAATTAGCTGTTGACATACCCCCCTCCCCATATGATTGGTTTAATTCCCTTTCTTGGCCCTGTCAACATGTTTTTATAGGTCTACTAGTTTTGATGGAGGACTCTTATTTTCTATTGTCTCTTATACTGTTGCAGTGGAATGTAGATGTAATGCTTGTCCTATAGTCAACATAGTCTACTGCTTGGGGTAGATTGTAGGAACCCAGGGCCAGGACTCCCCCTAAGCCTTTAGCACGTAGCCCCCGGCATGATCTAGACATAAGTTAAAGGATAACAACCCTTCCCCAAAGGGAAATGGTGTATAGATGGTAGAGTAAACCATAATCTCCTCAGGTTAGTAAAACTTCATTCCTGCAATAACATCACCATACTTCATATGTGCACATCACGGGACCCTAGCAGAAACTCTGTTCTCATACCCCGTGTCTTTGTTCTGAAACACCTTATATTGCCCCTCATTTTCCCATCTCTTTACAGAGTGCTACCTTCCTTCCCTGGACCGCCACTATCAGAGACTCTTCTGTCCATAAGTCCAAATAAAGCTTATGTCTGACTCATCGCTAAGTACATTCTTTGGTTTCACCACAGCCCCAACCAATGGCCTTCAGGAATTGGGTTGAAAGAGCAGGGTTGGTTCAATACTTGACTAGTAATGGAAGCAGACCCTTTTTTTCTTTTAATGACTGTAGTATCTGTAATGATTTCTTTCCTCGCATTCCTGATATTGGTAATTTGTATTATCTCTTTTTTATTTTGATCAATCATTTCAGCCCAGCACAGGTTTACAAATTTTTTTGGTCTTTAAAAATAATGAGCATTTCTATTCAATTGATTGTCAAAATTATTTTGTTTTTCTACTTATTTTAACATTAATTTGATCTTGTTTTCTAATTTTTAAGGTGGAAGCTTAAATAATTTAGTTTAGACTTTTATGCTCTTCTAATACAAGTAAATAGAGCTATAATTTCCCCTCTAAGCCCTGCTTTAACTGCATCCCATACCTTTTGATGTGTTTTTTTAATTTTCATTCAGTTCAAAATATTTTTCACCTTCCCTTATAATTTCTACTTGACCCATGGGTTATTTAGAGGTGTATTTTATTAATTTCAAAATATTTGAGAGTTGTCTATATACCTTTCTGTTATTTTCTTTTTAAAACCATTACATTATGGTCAGATATCATAGTATGTATGATTTCAATCTATTTAAATTGATTCAAATTTTTTTATGCACCATCATCAAACTTAATATTCTGTACATTTAAAAAGGTGTAGTTTGCTTTTTATGGAGTAGTCTATAAATATCAAATAAATTGAGTTGGTTGATTATTTTACCCCAGTCTTTTATAAATGTACAATTTTTTTGTAATTATTCTAATTATTGAGAGATTAATGTTACAATCACCAGTTATAGTTGTTGATTTTTCTAATTCTCTTTTAGTTTTTGCTTCATATAATTTGAACTTCTGCTATTAGGGGCATACATATTTGGGTTTGTTATATTTACTTGATAAATTTACCCTTTTATAGTTATAAAATGTTCTGTATTTTTTATAACCAGCATATTTGGACAGATACAAGTTCCTACAACAAACATATAGTAGTTCCATGCAATTTCCCATAACAAACATGTAGAGCAGACAAAGCCATTAGATTAAAGGAGATATTTTATAGAAGATGACAGTAATCTTTTTTAAGTAAAAAATATCAGAATTTCTTGCAAGCAAGTCAGGACTCAATTTTATGGTGGTAGTTTATAAAATAAGTAAAAAAGGACAGTTATCTCTTAGGTAATATTAATTTTCTTAAGGTCTTCGAGGTAAATATTGTCTAGGTTTATACTTCTTGCACTCAGATGTAATGGCATGTTCAATGCTTTGTGTCCTTAAAGTCCCTATGTCAAAAATTTCCCCATTATTTCAATTTCTGGGTATTTTCTTAACATGATAAAATATATGTTCCTCATTCCTCATAACCAGCATCATGCTTAATAGGAAAATGCTGGAGATACGCTATTAAAGGTAGGAATAAGATAAGAAAGCCCACTGTCACCACTATTAAATATTTTACTGGAAGTACTAGCCAATGCAATTAGACAAGAGAAAGTTGAGGTTTGGAATGATTAGTTGCTCAGTCATCTTACTAAGAACTCAGACTCTTCTGTCACTTCACTTGTTTGTCCTCAGCACCAACTTTATTTCAAAGGAGATTTTTCTTGTAGTTGGCAAGATGGCTGCCAGTGGCAGTTTGGGCTAGATAGTTCTATGTCGAAAGGAGAGTGTTAGAGACTTTCTTTAAAACATGAAATGCCTTTTCTCCAATCTGATTGAACCAACATGTGTCACTTGCTCATTCCTTGACCTATAACCAGGGGCATTCCAGGGGAATTCTCTGCTGATTGGTTTAGATTAATCACCATAATTTTCTGGGACTGGGAGTAGAAGAGCTATCTAAAGAAAGCAAGGTTTTGTTACAAATAAATATGGGGGAAATGAATATTGGATAGGTACCTAGCAACATTATTAATGATTTTTTTTGTTACTATATTAAATTTTAGATCAAAACTTTAGGAGATTTAAGTCAAGGGATATAAATGTAAATTCTGAATTTGAAGTAAAAGGTTGAAAAGCTTTTTTTATGCCCTTGTACTTACAAAGTAATTCATGCTTCCTTTTCTGATATGGAACAGGAGCTAATTGATCTGGAGTTAATTTCCATGAATATTGTATGAAATGTACATTTATGAAGGCTCATAAGCTTCATGTTAGCTGATTGATTTATTCTGTGAAATCTTGTTTGTTGTAAAGCATTACAGAATTAATCTCTTTCTTTGGAAATATAAGAAGAGTAAGTCAATGCCAGATCCATAAAGACTAATCAGTGGATGCTGGTTTCATTTTTTCATTTCTTCCAATATCAGAGACCATTCAAATAGTCCTTGAAATTCAAGTATCTCAAAGTCTTTTTATTTCCTACTAATTCCATGTAAAAGAGCTAGCCTAAGGATTTGTAATTTAGCCTTAGGCCATTTTTTATACCAGTAAACGCCAAAGTAATGGAATGTGAATAGGCCAATCTAATTGTTATGTGGGAAGAAAACAATAAAACTTTTTGGTTTTTTAAAATTTTTATTTTTTATTTTAAAAGAAGCTTTAGATTACATAAATATTACATCAAAAATATAGGGGAAACAGAGTTGGCCCAATGGATAGGGCATCCACCTACCACATGGGAGGTCTCCGGTCTCCTTGACCCGTGTGGAGCTGGCCCATGTGCAATGCTGATGCATGCAAGGAGTGCCGTGCCACTCACGGGTATCCCCCATGTAGGGAAGCCCCACGTGCAAGGAGTGCGCCCTGTGAGGAGAGCCGCCCAGCATGAAAGAAAGTGCAGCCTGCCCAAGAATGGCGCTGCACAACGGAGAGGTGACACAAGATGACGCAACAAGAAGAAACACAGATTCTGGTGCTGTTGATAAGGATAGAAGAGGTCACAGAAGAACACACATGGAATGGACACAGAGAGCAGACAGCTAGGGGGTGTGGAAGAGAGAGAAATAAAAAAATCTTTAAAATATATATATGGAGAATTCCCATATACCTCACACTTTCCCCCATTAAGAACTTTTTAAATTAGTGTGGTACATTTGTTAAAATTGATGAACACATATTGAATCATTGCTACTAACCATGGTCTATAGTTTACATTATAATTTATGCTTTGCTCCCCACAATTTTAGAGGTTTTGGCAAAATGTATAATGACCTGTATCCATCATTGCAATGTCACTCAGGACAATTCCAATGTGTCAGAAATGCCCCATGTTAACACCTACCCTGTCCAGCCCTTCAGAATCTTTGGTGGCCACTGACTATATATCAATTATAAAAGCTTTTCCATTATTAAAATAACAATATGCCTGCTTAAGTCCATAGTTGCATTCCTGCCTTATGTTTGTTCATTCTTCAGTCCTGAGGATTTGGGGATGGTGATGCCCAGTCTGTTTCTGATTGAGAGAGGTTTAGATCCCATGGGGCAGATGGATGTAACTGTCTTTCTTGCAGTTGTACAATAGGCACTGTCTGTGTTTTGGGATGGGCACTGCCCATCATCATCCTTTTATTAGTTTTCCTGGGCAGAATCCAGTGATCTGGAAAGTACATGTTGCAACCCTGCTGAGATTCAGGGCTCAACAGGCATTTGAACAGATGGAAGATTTAAGTCTTTGGGACATACATTTAACATGCATAGTGCTAATTATAGGTTGAAATAAAAGGGGCTGAACAGCCATGTATAGGGAGATTATAAATGAGTCTAACTCTGTTACATTGGAGAATATATATTACAAAGAAAGACCCACTGACAGGGTGCCAAATTCCTGAGATTGTCTGCCCTGCCTATAGTGTCTAGATGTCTCTAGAGCCCTCAGGGAGGCCCTCTGTTTGAGGCATTGTTTACTCTGGCAGTCAGTGAGATCCTGCTGAGATGTGCATAAACGTAACCTCTGGAATTGCCTCCTGACTCACTTTGAAATCTCTTACCCATAAAAATCCATTTTTCTCCATATCAATGATACAATTACTTCCATTGCTAGAGTCACAATAGTTCTATAGTAGAATACCAGTAAGTCCACTCTAATCCATATTCCTCCATCCTGCGGACCCTGGAATGGTGGTGTCCCCTCCACCTCTAAATCAAGATGGGGCTTAGATCCCACATGGCTGATGGATGGGATTCTCCTGCTTGCAGTTATATACTCTCTTGGTTCCCTGGTGTGGTGGTTGAACATCCTCACCTCCCTGTTAGCTGACCTGGATAAATCCAATGAACTGGAGAGTAGGTGTTGCAACTCTGTTGAGGCTTAGGGCCCATCTGGCACATGGACAGTCCAGAGATTCAAGTCGACAGTAGCTATGGGAATTGCTAAGGGCAGGGAGATAGAAGGGAAGTGTGATTTGGGGACATTTTCAGGACTTGGAGTTGTCCTGAATGATATTGCAGGGACAGATGCAGGGCATTATATATCCTGCCATAACCCACTGAATAGACTGGGAGAGAGTATAAACTACAATGTGAACTATAATCCATGTGGTGTAGCAGTGCTTCAAAATGTATTCACCAAATGCAATGAATGTGCCACAATGATGACAGAGGTTGTTGATGTGGAAGAAGTGGAGGATGAGGAGTGGGGTATATGAGAACCTCTTATATTTTTTAATATAACATTTTGTGTGATCCATGTATCTTTTAAAAAAGAACAATACTTTTTTTTCATAAAAAAAATAACTTTAGGGAAACGGACTTTGGCCCAGTGGTTAGGGCGTCCGTCTACCACATGGGAGGTCCGCGGTTCAAGCCCCGGGCCTCCTTGACCCGTGTGGAGCTGGCCCGTGCGCAGTGCTGATGCGCGCAAGGAGTGCCCTGCTACACAGGGGTGTCCCCCGCGTAGGGGAGCCCCACGCGCAAGGAGTGCACCCATAAGGAGAGCCGCCCAGCGCGAAAGAAAGTGCAGCCTGCCCAGGAATGGCGCCACCCACACTTCCCGTGCTGCTGACGACAACAGAAGTGGACAAAGAAATAAGACGCATCAAAAAGACACAGAAAACAAACAACCGGGGGAGGGGAGGGGAATTAAATAAATAAAAATAAATCTTAAAAAAAATAATAATAATAACTTTATATTTAATATTTCCCCCTTTTGGTCAAGGTCTTTTTCCAAATACATTGCTAGTTGGCAGTTGGTAATAATCCCTTGGTGCCAGGAAGGCTCATCCCCAGGAGTCATGACCCATGCCCGGGGGGAAGGTAGTACATTTATAGGCTGAGTTTAGCTTAAAAGAGCCTACATTTAAGCAACAAGGGGTTTTCAGGAGATAAGTCTTGGGACATATATAATGCTAAGCTAAGTTTCAATTTCATAAGAACAAGGTTTGTAAGTAAAGCCATCAATATCAAGTGACTGGTGTAATGGTCGGTCCTCCTTCTCTAGGCCCTGACCACGTACTTGGGGGATTCTTGCTACTCTATTAGAAAATGTATCAGGACTTCCTAGGATGGGAATTCAATATTCTTTAGGGGGGAAATGGCACCAGAGTAGGTAGGCAGAGTCTGGCTCTCTCTCAAAAAAAGTAGAGAGAAGGCTAGGACATATTTGAAGGAGCTGCTTTGGATATATAGAGAACAGGAAGGTGCTCTGAGTCATTTATGGGGGTACTGGAAAGATAAAGAAGCCGAAGGAAAACCATGAGTTGCTTGCCCTGTGGCTAGAAAGGGAACATATACCCTTGCCCTCAGTGGAGCCTCTGGCTTGTTGCTGCCAATGGAGTGGGAGAGAGCATTCCCTGGGAGAAAGAGGGGTCTGACAGGGTGGAGAGTGGTGTCTTCGTGGTGAGTTTGGCCAGTTGAACCCTCTTTGAATCTCAGAAGAGACCCCGAACCGACAGGGAGAGGGGAAAGGGGAATTTGATTGGGCAGGCTGTCATCCACCCCCACCAGGGGAGAGAGAGGAACTAGATTAGAGAGGGGGTGGGGAGAGGCACCTAATCAACAGGACTCTAGCAAACTGTGGAAGTCTAAAATGCCTCAGGGAAAGGGGGCAGATAGATTTCTGAAGCCTAATTAACCTAAGGAGACAGTTTAGCTCAGTGGAGTAATTCCCACCTTGCATATATGAATCCCTGGGTTTGATTCTCAGGTGTGCTTAGAGAAGTGATCCAGAGAGTGATCCACCAGGTTATCAAGCATCCAGCTGATACTTATGGTAGGGAACATATAGATATTCTTTTTGTTTTAGGCTTCCTTGTATGTTTTTTTTTTTTTAAGATTCCTTTTCACCCCCTTATTTTACTTGCAGAGTGGTTGATTGGTGAACACTGGCAGTCTGAGAAGCTTCTTAGGGGCCTAAGAGGGAAGGCTGTTTTCCTTGGTTGTTTGTGTGTGTGTGTGTGTGGGGGGGGGTTGTTTTTGTTTTTGTTTTTTGGTGTGTGTGTGTGTGTGTGTGTTTGCTGCTGTTTTGTTTCTTAAAGATTGATTGATTGATTTCCCCTCCTCTCCCCGCTCCCCCTGCCCTGCTGTTTTTGCTGTCTATACCCATTCACTATGTGATCTTCTGTATCTATTTCTCTTTTGGTCTTCTCATTTTTCTCCTCTAGGATTCACCAGGATTTGATCCTGGGAACCTTTGATGTGGATAGAGGCTCCCTGTTAGCTTTGCCACCTCAGTTCCTGGTTTCTGCTGTACTTCACCTTGACTTTCCCCTTTGTCTTTTTGTTGCATCATCATCTTGCTGTGTGACTCACTGGCATGAGCACTGGTCACTATGCAGGCGCTCAACAAGCACTGGCTTCCTGTGTGGGCACCGGCTCACCACGTGGGCACTGGCTCACTGCACAGGCATACTTTCTCTTCTTTTTTACCAGGAGGGCCCAGGGATCAAACCTAGGTCTTCCCATATGGTAGGCAGAAGCCCTATAACTTGAGCCACATCTGCTTCCCTGTTTTGTCTCTTGATATTGTGTTTCCCTTTTGTTTCTCCCTATATATTTTTTTTCTTTCCTTTATTTTTCTGTTGTCTTTCTTTCATTCCACCTCTTTATGTTTGGTCTTGAATTTTTTTGGTATTATTACTCACTCTCTTTTAATCTCTGTTTTCTTTCTTGTTTACTTTACTTTTTTCATTTTTTTCTTTATTCTTTTCCTCTCTTCTCATCATTCCAACCTCTTCTTCATTCTATATTTTTCTCTATTTTGTTTCTAATTTGCTTTTATTCTACTTTCTTAATCTATACCTCTGTATTTCATATGATTTTTTACTCATATTACTTATTTTCCTAAGTCTTGTATAGTTCCTCTTATACCTTTTAAAAATTAGTATTACTACTATTCTTTTTTTCTTCTTATCCCTTTCCTTTTCTCTGGTCCTAATTTTTTCCCCAGGGGAACATAGACAACAGCAAGGAAATAGAGGAATGAAGTGTCCAAGTGAAACCTTACCATACACCCAAAAATAACAACAATATAAAACCCTGGAGTAGAAAGAGAAGGTAGCCAAATGATAAATCATCAAGATAAACAGATGTCTAGACACCCACAAAAAATTACAAGGCATACTAAGAAATTGAAGACATGTCCCAGTCTAATGAACAAACTAAAATACAAGAGGAGATGCAGAACATCGAACAACTAATCAGAGATGTACAAACAAATATGAATCTATTTAATGGTGAAGGAAGGATATTATGAAGACACTGGGAGGACATACTTAACAAATTGTAAACATACATAAAAAGATAACAGATCTGATGGTGATGATTGGTACAATGCAAGAAATAAAAAATGCACTGGAAGCGCATAACAGCAGGTTTGAACAGGCAGAGGAAAGAATCAGCGAAGCGGAAGACAGTACAGCTGAAATCAGACAGATAGTAGAACAGATAGATAGAAAAAATCCAGCAGGGACCTAAGATTTGAATGACAACAAGAAACACAAACATAGATGTTATAGGCATGCCAGCGGGAGAAGAGAAGGGAAAGGGGACAGAAGGAGTGTTGGAGGAAATAATGTCTGAAAATTTGCCAATGCCATTGAGGAACATGAACATACATGTTCAGGAAGTGCAGTGCACCCCAAACAGTATAAATCCTAGCAGGTGTACCTCAAGACATATAGTTGTCAAATAGTCCAATCCTCAATAAAAAGAGAATACTGAACGCAGCAAGAGAAAAGAGATCCATCACATAAAAGGGAAGCCTGATAAGATTAAGTGCTGATTTCTTATCTGAAACCATGGAGGCAAGAAGGCAGTGGTATGACATAGTCAAGATGCTGAAAGAAAAAACCTTCCAGCCAAGAATCTATATCCAGCAAAACTGGCATTCAAAAATGAGGGAGAGGGAAGTGGAAGTGGCTGAAGTAATTGGGTTCCCATCCACCATATGGGAGGTCCAGGGTTTGATTCCCAGGACCTCCTGGTGAGGGCAGGCTGGCCCATGCAGTGGGCTGGCCTGAGCAGAGCACTGACGCACAAGTGCTGACCCATGCGGAGTGCTGACCCACTCAGTGTGCTGGCCCATTCAGGAGTGCTGGCTCACATGGAGTGCTGGCCTGCACAGACAGCTGGTGAAGCAAGATAATGCAACAAAGGGAGATGCAGAGAAGACACAGTAGGAGATGCAATAGACCAGGGAGCTGAGGTGGTGTAAGAGATTGAGTATCTCTCTTTCACCCTGGAAGCTCCCAGGATTGGTTCCTGGTGCTGCCTGGAAAGAAGACAAGCAGACACAGAAGAACATACAGCAGATGGACACAGAAAGCAGACAGCAAGAGCAAAAACAATGAGAGTAGGAGAAATAAATCTTTTTAAAGAGTGAGGGAGAGTTCAAAATACTCATAGGTAAACAGAAATTAAGAGTTTATCAGTAAGACACCTGCAATTCAAGAAATATTAAAGGGAGTTCTGCAGATTAAAAGGGAAAAACTGGAGAGAGAGAGTTGGAGAAGAGTATAAGAACAACTAAAAAGATAAAAAGAGAAATAAAAACAACATATAGCATACATGAACCTAAATAAAATATGACTAATGTAAGTAATTCCTTGACATTAATAACATGGAATGTTAATGGATTAAGCTATCCAATTAAGATACATAGATTGGCAAAATGGATAAGGAAATATGACCCATCTATATGCTGTCTAGAGAAACTAACCTTAGACCCATGGGTGCAAGGAGACTGAAAATGAATGGTTGGAAAAAAAATTTTACACGCAAACAATAACCAAAAAGGGGTGGGAGTATCTATACTAATATTGGACAAAATAGGCTTTAAATGTAAAACTATTGTAAGAGACAAAGAAGGCCACTATATATATTAATAAAAGGGGAACTCTATCAAGAAGAAAGAACAGTCATAAACATTATGGACCTAACCAGGGCACCTCTGAATAAATGAGGCAAACATGGGGAAAACCAAGTAGAGAAATAGTTGCATCTACAATTATAGTAGGGAACTTGTAGACAGAACATCCCAGCAGAGAATAAAGAAAGAAAGACCTTGGATAATGCATTAGAGGATCTTGACCTAACAGACATACACAGAACATTATACCCAAATACAGTGGGATATACATTCTTCTTGAGTGCACAAGGATCATTCTCCAGGATAGACCACAGGCTAGGCCACAAAACAACTCTAAATGAATTCAGAAAGATCAAAATCATGCAAAATAATTTCTCTGACCACAGTTGAATGAAACTGGGAATCTGCAAGGGCCCATGAACCAGATTAGGCACAAAGACATGGACAGTAAACAACATACTTTTAGACAAACAGTGCGTCAAAGAGGAAATCTTAAGAGAAATTACTAACTACCTGGAAATGAATGAAAATAACATATCAAAATCTATGGAATGCAGCAACAGCAGCACTGAGAGGGAAATTCATAGCCATATGCTTCTATTTAAAAAGAAGAAAGAGCTAAAATCAAAGACCTAAATGCACATCTGGAAGAATTGGCAAAAGAACAACAAATTAACCCTAAAGGAAATAGAAAGAAAGAAATAACAAAGATTAGAGAAGAACTAAATGAAATCCACAAAAAGAAAGCACCAGAAAAAAATAAACAACTAAAAGTTGGTTTATTGAGAAGGTTAATAAAATTAATGAGTTCTTATCTAGACTAAAAAGAAAAAGGGAAGATGCAGATACATAAAATAAGAAACAAGGAAGGAAATATTACCACTGACCCACAGAAATAAAGAGTATCATGGAAAAATATTTTGAAAAACTACACCAATGAGATGGATAATTTAGACAAATTCCTAGAAACACATAAGCAGCCAACATTGAGGAAAGAAATTGATGAACTCAACAGACCAATCACAAGAAACAGGTCAATCACAAAGTATTAGTCATCAAAAACCTCCCACCTAAGAAGAGCCCAGCTCTCCACCAGCTTCACAGGTGAATTCTACCAAACATCTGATAAAGAACTAACACCAAACCTGCTTAAACTCCTCCAAAAAAAGAAAAGTATAGAGAACATTGCCTAATGCATTCTATGATGCCAAGATCACCCTAATACCAAAGCCAAATACAAAGGCCATGCAAAATGAAAACTATAGACCAATCTCTCTAATGAACGTAGATGCTAAAATCCTCAACAAAATACTGGCTGATCTATTCAACAGCACAGCAAATTATACCCAGGACCAAGTGGGCTTAATCCCTACTATGCAAGGATGGTTCAACATAAGAAAATCAATCAATGTGACACACCACATAAACAGATCAAAAGGAAAAAATCACATGATAAACTATAGGTGCAGAAAAAGCATTTGTCAATATACAGCACATTTCCCTGATAAAAACATTTCAAATGATAGGAATAGAAGGAAACTTCCTCCACAAGTCTAAGGGTATATGTGAAAAACCCACAGCTAACATTCATATTCAATTGTGAAATCCTGAAATCTTTCCCTCTAAGATCTGGAACAAGACAAGGATGCCCAGTGTCATCACCACTCTTATTTAATATTTTCTTAGAAGAACTTGCTTGCGGCGGCTTGCTCGGTCGGTAGAGGTGGGGTCTGGCTGCGGACGAGGGGTCGGTCCAGCTTTGGACGAGGGGTCAGTCCCGCTTGGGACGAGGGGTCGGTCCCACTTGGGACGAGGGGTCAGTCCGGCAGCAGACGAGGGGTTGGTCTCACAGGGGTTGCGCGGTTCGGCTGACGGGGTCGCCCGGCAAAGCCGGCGACGAAGGGGTCGCCCGGAGAAGCAGGCGACGAACTGGGGACAAGGGAGGCCAGGCCCTTGTCGGGGGCTCTCAGGACTGGAGGGCGCACGGCAGAAGAACTACCGCGGAGACAAGGTAAACACGCAAGTCCACTTTATTGAGGGAGAGGCAACAGTTTTATAGGGACTGGGGAAGGCTGATTGGTCGAAGCCACGCCCTGTTCTGATTGGTTGCCGGCGAAAGGTCAGTGGGCGGTACTGGACAGGGGAGGGGCGGTGATTAGGGATTGGCTGTTGCTGTTGCTGGGGGAAGGGCCAGGGTTTAGGGATTGGTGGCTGCTGTTGCTGGGGTGGAGGGCAGACTTGAGTTTCCCGCCCACGCCTGGCTGTTGCTGCTGTCGGGGGAAGGGAAAAGGGCAGACTGGAATTTTCCGCCCTGCGCCTGTGCAGGGAGAAAGAAGAAGAAGGGTGCCGCCCCACAAGCATCGTGTGGTGCCATCCGGGAGGAGGGGCGGCCGCGGAAGCATGGCTGCCGAGAAGGGGAGACCTAAGGGCACTCTGCGCCCATGCCAAGCTTCCTTCAGGGGTGGCGGTGAGTCCGACCAGCCACCCTATTATGGGGGCAGCGACTTGGCCTGCCGCGGCTGCTCCCCCGCCAGGCCAGCAAACCACACTTCAGCCCGAGGGGTGACCGCACTTGCTCAAGCACTTAGGCAATAAAAATATATAAAAGGTATCCAAATTGGAAAGGAAGATGTAAAAATTTTGCTATTTGGAGACGACATGGTCCTATACCTCAAAAGCCCTGAGAAATCTACAACAAAGCTTCTAGAGCTTATAAATGAGTTAGCCAAGTGGCCAGTTATAAGAACAATGTGCAAAAATCAGTAGCATTTCTGTACGCCAATAGGGAGCAATCTGAGGAGGAAATCAAGAAAAAAATCCATTCACAACAGCACCTAAAAGAATCAAAACCTATGAATAAATTTAACTGAAGATATAAATGATTTATATGCAGAAGATTATGCAACACTGTTAAAGGAAATCAAAGAAGATCTAAATAAATGTAAGAATAGTCCCTGTTCATGGAGAGGAAAACTAAACATCATTAAGGTGTCTATTCTACCCAAATTAATTTACAGATTTAGCACAATTCCAATAAAAAGCACCACAGTTTGATGGATGATTTCGAAAAGCTAAATATAAAATTTATTTGGAAGGGCAAGGGGTCCCAAATAGCCAAAGACATATTGGAAAAAAAACCATAAAACAAAATCAGAGGAATCACACTACCTGACTTTAAAACATACTACAAAGCTACAGGGGTCAAAACTGCATGGTATTGGCACAAGGATAGACACAGGGATCAATGGCACTGAGTTGAGAGTTCTGATATAGATCCTTGTATATGCAGTCAACTGATATTTGACAAGGCCACCAATCCCTTTCAACTGGGAGAGAGTAGCCTCTTCAACAAATGATGCTTGGAAAACTGGATATCCATACGCAAAATATTGAGAGAGGAACACCATCTCACACCTTACAGAAAAACTAACTCAAGATGCATCAAAGATCTAAATATGAGCAAAGACCAGAAAGATTGTGGATGATAATGTAGGGAAACATTTACAAGATCTTATATTAGGAAATGGTTTCATGAACTTTACACCCAAAGCATGAGCAATGAAAGAAAAAACATAAATTGGACCTCCTCAAAATTAAAAACTTTAGCACTACAAAGGAGTTTGTCAAGAAAGTGAAAAGGCAGCCTACTCAATGGGAGAAAAATATTTGGTAACCATATATCTGAAAGGTGCCTAATATCTAGCATATACAAAGAGCTCCTATATCTCAAAAATAAAAAGATAAACAATCCATTTTTAAAATGGGCAAGAGATTTGAACAGACACTTCTCCAAAGAAGAAATACAAATGGCTAAAAAGCACATGAAAAGATGCCCAAAATCACTAGCTTTAAAGGAACTGCAAATCAAAACTACAATGAGATACCATCTTACTCCCATTAAGACTGGAGGCTATAAAAAAAAACCAGAATACTACAAGTGTTGGAGAGTTTGTGGAGGAATGGGAACACTCACCCTCTGCTGGTGGGAATACAGAATGGTGTAACCATTGTAGAGGACAGTCTGGCAGTTCTTCAGGAAGCTAGCTATAGAACTGCTATATGATCCAGCAATCCCACTATTGGCCAGAAGAATCGAAAGCAGGGGCACAAACAGATATATGCACACTAATGTTCATAGCAGTATTATTCACTATTGCCAAAAGTTGGCAACAACCCAAATGTTCATCTCCAGAAGAATGGATAAGCAAACTCTAAATAGAAAATACATACAATGTAATATTACTCAGCTTTAAGAAGGAATGTAGTATTAACACATGGGATAACATGGATGAACCTTGAAGACCTTGTGTTGAGTGAAGAAAGCCAGGCACTGAAGGACAAATATTACATGACCTCACTGATATGAATTAAGCAAATTGAGCTGACTCACAGAGCTGGAGTCTGGAAGATAGTTTTACAGGAGACAGAAAGGGAGTAGAAGGTTGTGAGCCAATGCCCATACGGGCAAAATCTATGATAAGGTGGAAGGGCGTAGTTGTGCAGTAGATGGGAATGACAGTGGTGCAATGATGCTATTGGCTTAGGCAATGCTGGTGTGTGAGGGTGGAGGAGAGTTGGAGTGTCCATGGAACTGGGAGGGGGAAAGGTCGGAGGAGGGAGCAGATGTACTCTGGAGATTTGCAGGTATGTTGTTCAAACTACAATGTTGGGAATGTTCTTTTGGCAAATACAGCAGGGGAGGGTTACTGGTTTATGGTGTTGGATGTGGGGACATGTGGGATAGGGCCCAACTAGGGTAGACTTCTAGAGAGTGTGTGAGTGTTCATCCTGTCATAGTGCATTGTATCTGTGAGTGTAGATCCACACAATGAACAAGAAGGTGTTGGACTCCCATCCTGGGGAGTCCTATGTTCTCAAATAGGCGGGAGTCTCTCAAGAGCATAGGCACTGTCTAACAGGGGAGGACAAGACAGTATGTCAAGCTCTCGATGTTGTTGTAAGTAACTATGAATATTGTTCTTCAAGGAGTGAAGCTTGGTGATTGCTATGAGTCTTAAGGGGAGGAGGAGGGTGGAATAGAATAGATGGAACATAGAATATTTAGGGGACAGTGGAATTGTTTTACATGATCTTCCAATGATGGATACAGATCATGTTAAATTTTGTCAAAATTTATAAAAGTGCATGGTCGAAAATGTAAACCACAATGTAAATCATTGGCCATGGTTGGTAGCAGTGCTTTGATATTTATACATCAATTGTAACAAATGTACCACCCACCCATGTATAAAATGTTATTAATAGGGGAAAGGGGAAAAGGGGGAGGAGGTAGGGTATAAACATTTTGTCTTTCATCACTGTAACATGTTATCTTTTTTAAATTTTTTCTTTTTTTTTGAAGATACATAAATCACACAAAATGTGTTATCTTTTATATACAGAGATAATTTCTTCCATCTGTTCCCCCAGTGTCTTTTTTTCACTTTATTGTCAAAGTAGGTTTAGGTTACAGAAAAGTCACATAGAAAATATAGGGAATTCCCATGTTCGCAACCCCCTCCACCTCTACTACTCTCCTCTATTAATAACATTTTAAATGTGTATGGTATATTTATTACAAATGATGTACAGATATTGAAGTATTGCTATTAATAGTGTGCAGCCTGCCTAGGAATGGCACCGCCCACACTTCCCATGCTGCTGACGACAACAGAAGCCGACAAAGAAACAAGATGCAGCAAATAGACACAGAGAACAGACAACCGGGGGAGGGGGGCAATTAAATAAATAAATAAATCTTAAAAAAAAAATGTAGTGCTTTTAAAATATATGCTGGATATTAGGCTCTTTTTGGATACATGGTTACCAAATATTTTCTCCCATTGAGTAGGTTGCCTTTTCACTTTCTTGACAAACTCCTTTGAAGCATGAAAGTTTTAAATTTGAGTACGTCCCTTTTATCTATTTTATTTTTCATTGCTTGTACTTTGGGTGTAAAGTTTATGAAACTGTTTCCTTCTTCAAGATCTCATACATACTTCCCTACATTATCTTCTAGGAGTTTAACGGTTCTGGCTCTTATATTTAGGTCTTTGATCCTTCTTGAGTTAATTTTTGTATAGGATGTGAGATGATAACCCTCTCATTCTTTTGGACATGAATATACAGTTCTACTAGCACCATTTGTTGACTAGGCCATTCTGTCCCAACAAGGGCTTAGTGGTCGTGTTGAATATCAGTCGACTGTATATGCAAGGATCTATATCAGAACTCTCAATTTGGTTCCATTGGTCAATATGTCAATCCTTGTGCCAAGACCATGCAGTTTGGACCATTGTAGCTTTTTTTTTTTTTTTTTTTTTAAAGATTTATTTATTTATTTAATTTCCCCCCCTCCCCTGGTTGTCTGTTCTTGGTGTCTGTTTGCTGCGTCTTGTTTCTTTGATCCGCTTCTGTTGTCGTCAGCGGCACGGGAAGTGTGGGCGGCGCCATTCCTGGGCAGGCTGCTCTTTCTTTTCACGCTGGGCGGCTTTCCTCACGGGCGCACTCCTTGCGCGTGGGGCTCCCCCACGCGGGGGACACCCTTGCGTGGCACGGCACTCCTTGCGCGCATCAGCACTGCGCATGGCCAGCTCCACACGGGACCATTGTAGCTTTGTAGTATGCTTTAAAGTCATGTAATATGATTCATCCAATTTCATTTTTCTTTTTCAATATGTTTTTGGCTATTTGGAACCCCTTGCCCTTCCAAATAAATTTCATAGTTAGCTTTTCCAATTCAGGGAAAAAATGCTGTGGTAATTTTTATTGGGATTGCATTAAATCTGTAAATCAATTAGGGTAGGACAGATATTTAGTCCTCCAATTCATGAACATAGAATATTCCTCCATTTGTTTAGGTCTTCTTTGATTTCCTTTAACAATGTTACATAGTTCTTAGTGCATGTCCTTTACATCTTTAGTTAAACTTATTCCTGAGTATTTGATTCTTTTAGTTCCTATTGGAAATGGAACTTTTTACTTGATTTCCTTCTCAGATTACTCATTGTTGCTATTAATTTTTGCATGATTATCTTATATCCTACCACTTTTCTGAACCCGTTTATCAGCTCTAGAAACTTTGTTGTAGAGTTCTCATGGTTTTCTATGTATTGCATCATGTCATCTGCAAATAATTAAATTTTTACTTCTTCCTTTCCAATTTGGATGCCTTTTATATCTTTTCTTACCTAAGTGTTTGTGCAAGTACTTCTAACACAATGTTAAGTAAAAGCAGTGACAGTGGTCATCTTTCTCTTTTTCCAGATCTTAGAAGGAAAGCTTTTAGCATTTCCCTATAAGTATGATGTTAGCTGTGGGTTTCATCTATACCCTTTATCATATTGAGGAACTTTCCTTCTTTTTCTCTCCTCTTTACTGTTGTTATTAAGAAAGGATGCTGTATATTGTCAAATGTTTTTTCTGCATTGATAGAGATGATTGTGTGATTCTTTTTTTCTTTTGATCTGTTAATGTGGTGTATTACATTCATTGATTTTCTTACATTGAAACATCTTTGCATACCAATGATAAAACCCTCTTGGTCTTGGGGTATAATTCATTTGATATGTTGTTGAATATGATTAACAAGTATTATCTTGAGGATTTTAGCATCCTGATTCATTAGAGATTGGTGTATAGTATTCTTTCCTTGTGGCGCCTTTATGTGGCTTCGGTATTTGGGCGATGTTGGTATATAGAATGAGTTAGGCAGTGTTCCCTCCACTCCTATGTTTTGGAAGATTTTAAGCAGGATTGATGTTAGTTCTTTCTGGAATGATTGGTAGACTTGACCTGTGAAGCCATCTAGTTCTGGCCTCTTCTTAGTTGGGAAGCTTTTTTTTGTTTTGTTTTGTTTTTCAAAGATTTATTTATTTATTTCTCTCCCCTTCCCCCTGCCCCCACCGCGGTTGTCTGTTCTCTGTGTCTATTTGCTGCGTCTTCTTTGTCCACTTGTATTGTTGTCAGCGGCACGGGAATCTGTGTTTCTTTTTGTTGCGTCACCTTGCTGTGTCAGCTCTCTGTGTGTGCAGCGCCATTCCTGGGCAGGCTGCACTTTCTTTCGCGCTGGGCAACTCTCCTTACAGGGCACACTCCTTGTGTGTGGGGCTCCCCTACGCGGGGGACACCCCTACGTGGGGGACACTCCTGCATGGCAGGGCACTCCTTGCTTGCATCAGCACTGCGCATGAGCCAGCTCCACATGGGTCAAGGAGGCCCTAGGGTTTGAACTGCAGACCTCCCATGTGGTAGACAGACACCCTAACCACTGGGCCAAGTCTGCTGCCAGTTGGGAAGATTTTGATGACTAATTCAGTCTCATTGCTTGGGACCACTCTGTTGAGTTCATCAATTTCTTTTTTATCCATGTAGTTGTGTTTTTAGAGATTTGTCCATTTCATTTATGTTATCCATCTTGTTGGCATACAATTTTTCAAAGTATCCTTTCATGATACTCTTTATTTCTGTGGGAACAGTGGTGATATCCCCTCCTCATTTTTTATTTTATATATCTGTATCTTCTCTCTTTTTTCTTCATTAGGCTAGTTAAGGATTTGTCAATTTTATTCATCTTTTCAAATAACCAGATTTTGGTTTCTTTAATTTCTTCTAGTGTTATTTTTTCTCAATTTCATTTAGTTCTGTCTAATCTTGATTTCCTTCTTTTTGCTTGCTTTGAGATTTGTTTCTTGTTCTTTAAATCTTTCTGAATTTGTTGAGAGTTTTTTATGTGACCTATCCTGTCACAGGAACAACTATATGTTTTATGTGGTCTATCCTGGAGAATGATCCATATGCACACAAGAAGAACATATATCCCCCCTGTATTTGGGTATAACGTTCTGTTTATGTCTCTTAGGTCTAGATTTATTCAAGGTATCTGTTTCTTTATTGATCCTCTGTCTAGATATTCTGTCTAAAATGATAATGGTATATTAAAGTCCCCTGCTATAATTGTAGAGGCATCTATTTGTCCACTTAGTTTTTCCAATGTTTGCCTCATATCTTTTGGGGCATCTTGGTTATGTGCATAATTGTTTTTTTTTTTTTCCCCTCCCCCGCCCCTGCCATCACCCTGCTGTATTTGCTGACTGTGTCCATTCGCTGTGTGATCTTCTGTATCTATTTCTCTTTTTGTCTTCTCTTCTCATCTTTCTACTCTAGGACTCAGAGGGATTCGATCCTGAGGACCTCTGATGTGGTGCGAGATTCCCTGTCAATTGTGCCACCTCAGTTCCTGTTCTCTGCTGCACTTTGCTTTGACTCTCCCCCTTGTCTCTCTTCTGTTGCATCATCATCTTGCTGCATGACGTCCTTGTGTGGGCACAGGCTCACCATCTACTCATGTGGGTACTTGGCTCACTATGCAGGCACTTGGCTCACCACATGGGCACTGACTCACTGCGCAGGCATGCTTTCTCTTTTTTTTCACCAGGAGGTCCCAGGGATTGAGCCTGGCCCTCCCATATAGTAGGTGGAGGCCTTATCACTTCAGCCACATCTGCTTCCCCATAAATGTTTTTGATTGTTCTTTCTTCTTCATATATTATCCCTTTTATTAATATATAGTGACATTCTTTATCTCTTACAATAAGTTTGCACTGTAAGTCTATTTTGTCTGATATTAGTATAGCTACTCATGTCCTTTTCTGGTTATTGTTTGCATGGAAAATCGTTTTCCAACTGTTCACTTGCAAGCTCCATGTGTTCCTGGGTCTAAAGTGAGTTTCTTATAGACAACAGATACATAGGTCATATTTCCTTATCCATTCTGTCAATCTGTGTCTTTTGATTGGAGAGTTGAATCCATTAACAGTCAGTGTTATTACTGTCAAGGCAGTACTTACATTATATTTTTTCTTTAAGTTTATATATGTCATATTTTGCTTTTATTTCTCTTTTTTATATTGTTAGTTATTCATACTATATAATCTTCCTTTCTCCACTCTCCTCCAGTCATCTCTCTACAGTTTTTCTTTTCCACCTGCAGAACTCCCTTTAGTATTTCTTTTTTTAAAATACATTTATATTAATAAAGCATACAATTCATTCAAAGTGTACAATCAATGGTGTTTGATATAATCACATAGTTATGCATTCATCACTTCAATCATTATTAGAGCATTTTCATTATTTTAATAATAATAAACAAAAAACAGAGACACAAATAATCAAGAAAATTATTCACTTCCCAGTCTCTCTCTGTTTCCCCTGCTGTACATAGCTGCTATCTCTGGCCTTTCTTGCACAATTATTGGTTTATTTATTAAGCAGTTTTATTGAAATATATTCAGATACCATATGATCTATCCAAAGTGTTTAATCATTGGCTTTAATATTATCACAATGTTGTACATTCATCACTACAAAAAATATTAGGATCATTTCATTACTCCAAAAAGAAAAACTCCACACCCCTTAGCATGTCTTCCCCAGCCCTACATAACCACTATTCTAATTTCATCTTTATAAATTGATTTGTATTTACATTTTATATAAATGGAACCATACAATATGTTGCACAATATATTAAGTTCATAGTAGCATAATCATACAGTATTTATCCCTTTGTGTTCGGCTTGCTTCACTCAACATAATGTCCTGCAGGTTCATCCATGTTGTCATATGCCTTACAACTTCATTTCTTCTTATAGATGCATAATATTCTATAATGTGAATAAACTCCAGTTTGTTTATCCATTCCTCAGTTAATGTACACCTGGGTTGTTACCAACTCTTGGCAATCATACATAACGCTGCTATGAACATAGGTGTGCATATGTCTGTTCCTGTCACTGCTCTCAGTTCTTCTAGGTATATACCCAGTAGTGGTATTGCAGGATCATGTGGCAAATCTGTATTTAACTTCTGCCAAACATTCCTACATAATGGCTGTACCATTCTACATTCCCATCAATAGTAAGTAAGTGTTCCTCTCCAACTTTTATAGTTCTCTTTTTTAATATTGACCATTCTGATAGGTGTTACATGATATCTCATCATAGTTTTGATTTGCATTTCCCTAATTATTAGTGATGTTGAACATTTTTCATGTTTTTTTTTTGCTGTTTGTATTTCTTCTTTGGACAAATGTGTATTCAAGTCTTTTGCCCATTTTTTAATTGGGCATTTGTATTTTTATTGTTGATTTGAAACATCTCCTTATATATCATGAATATTAAACCCTTATTTGACAATTTTGTGGGATAAAGAATTCTCTTCTGACAGTTTTTTTCTTTCACTATCCAATTTGCATACCACTGTCTTCTTGCCTCCATAGTTTCTGATGAGAAATCCACACTAAGTCTTATTGGACAGCCCTTGTAAGTAATAGTTTGCTTCTCCCTTGCTGCTCTCAGAATTTTCTCTTTATCTTTGATGTTTGACATTCTGAGTAGTATTTGTTCGGAGTAGATCTATTCAGATTTATTCTGATTGGGGTATGCTACAGTTCTTGGGCATATATGTTCATTTCTTTCATGAGAGTTGGGAAATTTTCAGCAATTATTTTCTCAAGTACTCTTTCTGCCCCTTTTCCCTACTCTTCTCCTTCTGGAATTCCCATGACATATATGTTGTTGCATTGTATCTGTACCTGTATCAATTTTTTTCCATTCTTTCCTCTCTGTTCTTTGCTCTTCAATTTCAACTGGCCTGTCTTTGGTGTCACTTTATCATTTCAAGTCTGCTGCTGTATGCCTCTAATGTGTCTTTTTAAAAGATTTTTAAAATTTTTATTTCCCCCCTTGTTTTCACACTTGCTCTCTGCTCTCTGTGTCCATTTGCTGTGTGTATTGTGTCTGCTTGTCTTTTCTTCTCATCTTCTCCTTTAGGATGCACCAGGAAATGATCCTGTGACCTTTGATGTGGGAGAGAGGCACTCAGTCACTTGAGTTACCTCAGCTCCCTGTTTTTGTGTGTGTGTGTATCTCATTGTCTCTTCTCTTTGTCTCTTTTTGTTGCATGAGCTTGCCACACAGGTCAGCTCACATTCACCAGGCGACCCTGGGAAATGAACTTGGGACTTCCCATTTGGTAGGCCTTGAGCCACATCTGCTTCCCTAATGTGTTTTTCATGTAACCTATCATGTCTTTCATTCCCATGAGTTCTTTTACTTTTTTGTTCAGGCTTTCAAATTATTCTTTGTGCTCACTCAGTGTCTTCTTGATGTTGTTTATCTCTTTAGCCATATTGTCTTTCAACTTGTTAATTTGATTTTGGAAATTTGTGTGCATCTTGTTAATTAGTTGACTCAAATACTGGATCTCTTCTGGAGCTTTGATATATTCTTTCCTTGGGCCTGTCTTATATTTTCTTATTATGGCTTGTAAGTTTTTGCTTATGTCTAGCCTTCCAATTACAGTGGTGAGTTTACTCGGATGCTCAATGTCTGTCTCTTTCACAGGGATTTAGTGGCAGGAGGCTGTATGTTACTGCTGTTCTTTGATTCCCAGTTCAATCTGGGCCTTTAGGATTGTCCCTGTTAGTTGTTCAAAACCAGGCTCTGTACCCAGTAATAGGTTACAGTCCTGCTTCCTGGGGTCTTGTGGAGGGAAGCCATAAAGGTCAGAAAAAGCCTCTCTTATTTGCCGTTTTGAAAATATAATAAATTTTACTTTATAAAGAGGTTTTAGATTCCAGAAAAGTTACACTGAAAATATGACGGATTTGCATGTACCCCCTCCCTCTCCCATATCATCCTCTATTTTTTTTAATGTAGTAGTACAATTTATTATGATGTATCTGTAAAATCCATTCATGCACATTTTAAAAATGATTCATTTGTGGTAAGGACTTACCTACCTAAGTAATAATCTAAAAAATAAAACCATCATTGTGAAATTTATAAGTATTTCACACATCTAACAATTACTGAAGGTGGCAACTACTATTGTTCTAACTTCTTTAAAGCCAAAAACTTAAGCACAAATCAGAATTAAGAGAAACATCAGAATGTTCACATTTGCATGCACTTTAGCTGAACTTTCTAGGATTTCACATATAACAAAACCACAACTTTGAATCAAAATGAATATTAAATCCTTTAAGCCTTGTGACAAACTTTACAGAAGCAAGGAAAACAGAGTAAACAGTAACAGTAGTATATTTTTAGGAGAGAAATCAGTCACTTACTTCCTTTATCAAAAAGCAAAAGTAAATAAGTCAACATTTTAATAACACTGACAAAGTTATTTACTATTCAAGAATTTGCTTTTCAAGGTGTGTCTTTAAAGTGTATCTATTCATATATTTGGATTAAGTTAAATTTATACATCAAAAACATTTTGCTCAGAATTCTAATCTTAGGTATGAACCATAACTTATCAAAGCATAGTCCAAACACTATACAATAATGCAACCATTTAGATTTATATGCTTCATCTGAAAAATGTATCTTACAAACAGGAGTTTTGCCCTATTTCTCCAGAATAAATGTCCCTATTTCTAAAACATTAAATGATAATCAAAAAATACATATTCAAATAATTCATGCTATTCATTTTTCTTTACTGGGAAGGAAAATGAATAGCACTTTTTTGATAAAAACAGAGCCACTTGGTGTGGGAGTACCATCTTCCTTCTCAGTTACAGACTCAACAGTCCAAGAAGCAGAAACAATAACAATTGTTTTATTTCTTGGAGTTGTCTTCTGTGTCTTAGCAGTAGCTGCACAAACAGCAATAATCTCATCACTCAAAGTCAGAGTCAGGAATTGACTTTGGTGAGAAATCTGTTACTTCTGCTGCTGATACACTCTTTTTAATCCTCTGTGCCACATTCTGCTGCTCCTGGAGCATTTTTGCCCAAGAAAGGTCTTCTTTCCATATTTCAGGTTTCCTTGGATAGATGTGAAGGGCTGCTTGATAACTTCAAATTATTTTATCCATTTTGTTCTTTGGCTCTCTGTTGGCATATTATTCTATTGCCTGTCTTCTTATCCTTTAGTTAACACTCCCTAATAATCTTCATTTCTGAACTTTTCCAAATCTCTCACCCTTGCCTTTTCCCTTCAGGCTGTAGCACCCCTGTTAGTATCTCTTGCAAATTTGTTCTTTTGGTAACATATTTTATCAGTTTTTGTTTGTCAGTGAAGACTTTGAACTCAACCTCAGTTTTTAAGGACAGCTTTGCTGGATACAGAATTCTTGGCTGGCCATTTTTCTCTTTCAGTACCTTAAATACATCATTCCACTTTCTCCTCTCCTCCATGGTTTCTGACAAGAGGTTGACACTTAATCTTAACAAGTTTCCCTTGTATGTGATACTTTACTTTTCTCTTGCTGCTTTCAGAATCCTCTATCTCTAATATTTGTTATTCTGAATAGTAGTTTGTCTTGGGGTATGTCTGTTCAGATTTGTTCTGTTTGCGGTATGTTGTCTTTCTTGTATTTTGGTATTTATGTCCTTCATAAGGGTTGGGAAATTCTCGGTCATTATTTCTTCAAATATTCTTTCTGTCCCTTTTCCAATCTCTTCTCCTTCTGGGGCACCAATAATGTGAATGTTCATGTATTTTGCATTGTCATTCAAGTTCCTAAGACTGCATTCCCTTTTCTCCATTCTATTTCTGTTCTCCTATCTTTCCGATTCAGATGTTCTGTCTTCAAAATCACTAATTCTGTCTTCAAGCAATTCAATTTGTACTTATGTGCCTCTAATGTATTTTTAATATTATCCATTGTGTCTTTCAATCCCATAAGGTCGGTTACTTTTCTTTGCAGGCTTTCAAATAGTTATTTATGCTCTCCCAGTGTCTTCTTAATATCCTTAAATTCTTTGATTTGATTAAGTAGAGTTGTGTAATCACTGATTAATTGTGTGGAATCCTGTATCTCTTCAGGATATCTGGTTCTTTTGGCTGGACCATTTCTTCCCGTTTCCTAGTATAGCTTGTAATTTTTTGCTGATGTCTAGGCATCTGAATATGTTGGTGTATTTACTCTGATGGCTAATTTCTCTCTTGCCTATTTTTCCCCATTTGGTTGAACTTACTCTCAATCTTTAAAACTGCCCAGCTTACATTTTCAAAATGTAATTACAAGGCTCACACCCTCCAGGCAAGTACCTATATCACAGTGATCTAGTCTCTGTAGTGAGGCTAGGAACTCACTAGTGGGTGCAGCTTTTCTCTGAGGGGTTGGTTACAGAGATTAAGTTTTGTCCGTGCAGTGTCCAGAGTGGCCAGCAGATGGCACTAGTCAGTGCACTTTTCCATAGAGATGTTTCAGTCTCGGCTTTCCTGGGTTCTTGTGTTCAATTTCCAGATGGGAGATTCAAAGCAAGCACTGCTGGTTGAATTCACTGAAGAAAAGCACCCTGACTTCCCCTCCCTTTTCTCTTGAAACAGGTGAAAGGGAGGAAGATGCCTATTCCACTCTCAGTTGGCTATAGTGAGATGGGTTTTATCCAGCTTAATATCTTGGGGGTGGGGGAGGGGAGACCTCCTTGCTGCCGTGGGGGGTTGGTAACTCATGTTTGTCTTTTTGGTTTCTTCATCTTTCTGTCCCTCCCTTTCCTGGGACTTGTGTAGCACTGTCCTAGTCTGCTGATACCCAAAGCAGTTCCCTCAGACAGCTTTTGGCTCTTTCTCAGTAGTTTTTGTGAGAGCATCCAGCTCTGCCTGTTATTCCATCACCGTCTTACCACAATCCTTTTAAATAAAAGGTCTAGAGTAAATACTTTTAATTTCTTCATGTGCACTTCCTTGGTCTGTCAGCAGATGGCATGCTTTGGAAGCCCTTTCATTCAGTTTGTGTTCTGAGTGTTCTTGCTGCAACAGGGACTGGATCACTGTGATACAGGTACTTAACCTGGAGGGTATGAGCCTTGTAATTCCAACTTTCTCAGAGATAGGTCTCCAGCTTTTGCTGGCAGCCTCTTCCCTTTTCCTGGGGAGGAAATATTTCCATTCCTCTCTGCATCCTCAACAATCAGTCCTGGTTATTATAGAGGGAAATTGAAAGGATTGAATCTCTTTTTGTCCTGAGCTGGTTCCCAAGGCAAACACTGGCATGGCCCCAGCCAGCCTGGAAGGGCTCGTGGGACAGAGCAGGCCAAATTTGTGAGTCAAAAGCTGAGTCAGCCAAATTTGTGAGTCAAAAGCTGAGTCAGCCTTAGGCTGTGTCCTTCTCTCTCCCCTTTCGTGGGGAGGTAGATCCCTGGAGTCCCCTTTGTCTGTTGCTGTGGGCCCAAAGGCCAGAGCATTCAAAAGTGTCCTTAGTGTGGAGGAGTGTGCTGGCAGTAGCAGCTGCAGCTTTTAACCCATATTTTGCTGATGCAGTTCTTTTCCTTTGTCCTGCTCTTTTCTGGGCATTGTACAGCCTTCCCCTGGTGTCCTAAACCTTAGAAGATTTTTTTCCAGGATGTTTCTGCCTGTCCTCTAGCTATTTTTCTTGGAGAAAAGAAAATACCACATCTTTCTAGTCCACCATCTTCCTGGAATGTAGTATTTCTTGAAGGGCAGGTTTCTTGTGGACAAACTCCATTTGTTTCCATGAATATTTTGAACTCTCCCTTTTTTTTCTTTTTGAGGTACTGAGGATTGAGCCCAGGACTTGTATGTGGGACACTGGCACTCAACTACTGAGCCACATCGGTTCCCCTGAGTTGGTTTCCTCATTTGTTTCACTTGTTTCACTTGTTTTTTGTTGTTCTTGATTTTCTCTTTGGGAGGCATTGGGGACTGGATCCAGAACTTCCTATGTGGGAAGGTCCTGGAATGCCAGCTTTGCTGGTTACAAAATTCTACGCTGACATTTTTTTTTTTTTTAGCATGGCCATGTCTTCTTGAATAGCTTTTTGCCCTTCCTCTGTTGTTTTTGTAACAGAGTTGAGCCCTACCTACCTGCTACAACACCATTATCCCAGAAGTCTCCATCTAGAACTTTTATTAGTATTTTTTTAAAATCACATCCTATTTTTTAAGTTCTATTTTAGGAATGTTTTATAGTATTATAGTAATATAGTAGTACATGTATATAATTTAACTCTTTTTACTCATAGGGATATGTGGACAAATGACTTTGAATATTACCACCTTAGGCTAATTTTTTCCCTGAAACTATTTATTCTGAAATAATTTCAAACTTACAGGATAGTTGCAAAAATTAAACAAACCCCATAAAGAGAACTCTGATATTCCCCACCCCCCAGATCCACCAGCTTTTTAAATATTAAGATTTTGTGTATTTAGGATATTTCATACAAGTGAATTCATACAGTATCTGCCCCTTCGTGGCTGACTTATTTCACTTAACATGATGTCTTTAAGTCTTATCCATGTAGCAGCATGTATCAGAACTTCATTTCTTTTTAAGGCTGAGTATTCTATTTCATGTATTAATGTATATCACTTTTTGTTTATTCATTCATCCACTGATGGACATTGCGGTTGCTTCCACTTTTTAGCTATTGTGAATAACAATGGCATGAAAATATCTGTTTGAGTCCCTGCTTTCAATTTTGGGGGATATATACCTAGAAGGAGATTGCTGGGTCTTACGGTAATTCTATGTTTAATCTTTTGAGGAAACACCAAACTGTTTTCCACAGTGGTTGCACCATTTTACATTCTCACAAACCACACACAAGGGTTTATATTTTTTCATATACTCTTGCAAGTATCCTCACCAGACCTAATTATTTTGTACCTTTTAAATAACAGCAAATTTAGAAGATGTGAGGTGATATCTCATTGTGATTTTTGTATTTCCCTAATGACTAATACTTTTTAATGTCTTTTCCTGTGCTTATTGGCCATTTCAGTATCTTCTTTGGAGAAATTTCTATTCAAGTCCTTTGACCATTTTAAAATTGGGCTGTTTGTCTTTTCGTTATTAATATTTTTTAATTAAAGAAGCATTAGATTATGTAAATTTAGTTGACCCACCACTGTGAGATTCACTACTTCATGGAGGAAAGGTACTTGGTCTTCAAGGTTGTTATTTTAAAGGTGATGATGATGATAGTGGAATGAACAAGATGGGGAAAAAAATAGTTAATATTTATTGAGCACTTCTAAAATGAACGACACCATTCAGAGTGCTTTACATTGTCATAAATTTATGCGGTAAATACTATTAACATCCATTTTACTATTACACTTAAGGAGAACAGGGACCATTCAGAATTAAGGGTAATTCTTACCCTTATATTGGTACACAATAGGCATTTAATAAATATTTGGTGACTAAACGAAAATTTCTCAGCCAAACGGGGCCTAATGGACTTTGGAGCGGGAGTGGGACTCAGATGATCCGGGGTTTTGCATTCTTGGAGGCAAGAAGCGCCAGATCCTTGGAAGAAGGTGGTTTTAAATTTTCTCGGAAAGTTCTGAGGGACTGGACGTGTGCTGGGAGGTTAACGGAACGCAGAGAGCAAAAAGCAGGATTCTAAAAAGCGACTCCACTTCCCGCGTGAGTCCAACCCGTGTCACGGAGCTCAGCACACGGGGCGAGGGGGAGCGCTGCGGCCAGTGTCAGCTTTTTAAACCTCAGGTTGCGGTCCTCCAACTGCTAGCCGCGTCCTGGCGCTCTAACCCGGCGACAAGACGCCGGAAGTCTCTACTCCTCCCCAGGCGCGCGCGCCTTGAGGAATTTTTTTTTGCCGGACGCCACCAACCCGGAAGGAGTGCTCATGCTTTCCTCAACGCGCTGCTTTTCTCACTGACAGGTTAGGAATTGGGGGAGAAGGAATCTTGCTCTCTCTCACCGTCAAGAAACGGTTCCCCGCAGTCTGCGCGCAGGTTGGGGCTGGTGCAAGGGGAGTTCCCTCTGGCCCTGGGTCACCTTCCCGACCTCTCTTGTGTGTATCCTTGGCGCCTTGGGGGCCCACTTGGGTGTGCTCCGAGTGATTGATGCCGCAGATTGTCCCTCTCCCCCTGAATTTTCGGGCTTGGGAAGCTAACGTGCCCTTGTCCTGCAGTCCTTGCTGAGCGTTCCCAACAGCACATCTGAAGAATTGGGGTCCTTCCAAAGAAGTTTCAACACGGCGAGGAAAGACCTTGTCCGGATGACTGTAGAAAAGAATTTTCTGGTTCAGTGGCCAATATTTTTAGCACACTTGAGTAGGATACCCTCCCAAAAGGAGCTGACTGCTGAAGGAATTTTCAAAATGGAGGAATGGTGCATGCATATGTATGTGTGAGGGTTGGGTTTTGGGCGGGCGGAGATTCAGAAACCTGCTTCTCTCGGAGTCTGCCCTTAACTCCTCCCCATCTTCACCTGTGAGTCATTGCTTTGCTTCTTAGGGTAGCTCACCTTTACATAAAAGTAGCACAGTTAAAAGATCTGATATTGTTATTTTTCTGCACAAAATCTTACTTGCTCTAACATTGCCTTCAAAATAATAAATTTCCTTAGCTCGTTTAAATTCCTTTCTAGGTCTTGGGTTCGGTTGACCTTTTCAGATTTACCTCCTTTCATGGAAAGCACACATACACTCAGCTCCTGCTATGTCAGTCTGCAGTAATTTCATCACTTTGGACAACATGATTTTATAATTGTTTATTAAAGTTTTGAAACGAATTCTTCCATTCAGCAAGTATTTAATGAATGCTGAGGGTATAGTGGGGGGAAGGAGATAAAGGAGGTGTATTTTTTTTTAACAGCTGTATTGAGATAATTCACATACTGTACAATTCTCCATTTAAAATGTACAGTTCCGTGGTTTTTAGTGTATTCACAGGTTTGTGCAGTCACCATCAAAATCAATTTTAGAGCATTTTCATCACCCCCAAAAGAAACCTGGTACACATTAGCAGTCCTTTCCCTATTCCCTCTCACAGGCCACCCTCCCTCCCCAGACCTAGGCAACTACTAATCTACTTTCTGTTCATTTGGGTTCACACAATATGCAGTCTTTTGTGACTGGCTTCTTTGAGCATAATGTTTACAAGGTTTGTCCATGTTGTAGCTTCTCTTGATATTTCATTTTATTGCTAAATGATATTTCATTGTTATACACCACATTTTATTCATCCATTCACCAGTTGATGGATGTTTGGGTTGATTCCACCTTTTGCCTGTTATAAAAAATGCTGCATAAAGATTTGTGTATACAAGTTTTTACGTGGGTGTAAGTTTTCATTTCTCTTGGAAATATATCTATAAGTAGAATTGCTGAGTCCTATGGTAATTATGTTTAACCTTTTGAGGAACTGTCAGACTTTTCCAAAGCAGATGCACGGTTTTTTACCCCACCAACAGTATGTGAAGGTTCTGACTTCTCTACATCCCTTTCTATACTTATTATCTGTCTTTTTAATTACAGCCATTCTAGTAGTTACGAAGTGGTATTTCATTGTGGTTTTGAGATGGCTAATAATGGTGAGCATCTTTTCATGTGCTTATTGGCCATTTATATTAATATAGGCTATGGGTGGGGGACTGTTCATCTCTTCATAGATAACTTGAGCTGTACATGTCCTGAGCTTTGCCTGTGGGACAGTGAGAGCTGCAGCTCTGCCCTTGGTAACCATGGCAACAACTCCAGTCCTGGGAAAACAATTTAGCAATGCAAACTCTATAAACTTTAAATATTCAGGGAAAATGCAAACCAAATGTGTTAAAAGCTTTACGTGGAATGTATAAAGTTCACGCTAAAAGCTTACCTAGGATGTGGAGGATATGTGTTAATTCAAACTTATTGAGCACTGAAACAAAGGACCGTTTAGCTCTTCCTTTGTATAAAAGGAACTCGAGAATCTTATCGAGGGTTCAGATTTTGTACAGAAAGCTCCCCAGTCCCGCTGTAAATAAATTACTTTTTCCTTCCCAAAATTATTACTGATTCCTGGCCTTTCCATACGCAAATAATTGAACCTCTCTTGACGTCTACAACAATATATCTCTCTGAAGAAATGTCTAGTCATATTCTTTGCCCATTCTTATTTGAATTACTTGTCTTTTTCTTACTGAGTTTTAAGAGCTCTTTATATAGTCTAGATACAAATCTCTTACCAGATATATGATAGTCTTACATTGTGCTGTAGCATGTTTCAGTCTCTAAATGAAGGAACATAAGATCATTTTTTACTCTTTCTGGAGACCTCGTAGGTCAGTGAGGGTAGTTGGGTGAGTGATCTCAACTGTATGTGGAAGACCAGACCCAGGAAAAAAATGCTGTGAAGAAGCTGTGAGCAAAAATTACCGCTTCAGCTTTGCTAGTCCATTTAATTTTCTATTTCATACAGATTCCTAGAAGTGATTTCCTCATTCTTTTGTTCAGGTTTAACACACTGCAGGAGACTTGTGAAAGCCATATTGGACAGTTCATCGCCAAATAGTAGATACTTATATCACACAAGCAGACTCTGATTTGAAGGTTTGTGTACAGTGCTTGATTAGCATTATGCTGGTTCTGTACTGATTGGAGCATGCCAGGAAAAGTAGTTTTACAAAATCATATTAACATTATTTTGGTATTTATTTTTCTCATTTCATTGGTTTAAAAGTAGTAGTAGTAGTTCAGATATTTTTAGGGATTCTTAACATTTTGAGAATCTCAGGAAAGCTACATACCATAGTTCCCCAGAAATTTGCATCTACCTATTTTACATACAATGGCAAAGGCTTCATTATCCCCTTATGGCCTGATTCCAATTAGGCTTTTATGGTTCTTGCTTCAGTATTTTTTATTTTTCATACAAAACATGAAATTTAAGAATAATTGTGTAATTCAGGCTTCTATTATCATACTTTTTTAAAAATTTAAATTCTATGTGCCATTTCCTAGGTGAAAGCATGTGGAGATTTATATCTCAAGACTTGGAAATCTTTGAGTTTTAAAATGGTTGAAATTTAGAACTAAATAAAAGGTTTACCTGAATAGATTCCCAAAGCCAAAACTTCTTTAAACTGCAAAGTTTTTTATCTTTCTAATGCCTTTCATGGTTTTAGTCTTTTTGGACCCCTTACCCATCATGGCATATTCCAAAAGAGGTGGTTTTGCAAACTTATGTAGTTCTAAAGCTCTATGGATGGCTCTAGAATTGTGCTGTTCCCTGGGTTGGATTTCTTTACATTAAGGGAGGTAGAGTACCCTGTCAGAAGTAGTAGTATTTACAAAAGACAAATTTTGCCACAGAGTATTTGCCAAAAGTTGTTTGTTTGTGTGAGGCTGCCTTTTAACTGTTTCAGAACATCTAATTTTGATGGTTCTAGAGGTTCATGTGTTACTTTTTCATAGGTTGAAAAAAAACAAAAAGCAAAACAACCAAAACCAGACCTACTTCCTTTTCTGATTATAAAGATAATATATGTGTATTTTAGAAATTCTGAATAACGCTGGAAATTTTAAAGAAGAAAATTGAAAATTACATGCAATCCCACCACTCAGATCATTGGAAATGTTTTGGTGTGTTTTCTCTCTGAGTGTTTAAAGCAGGTACGATTCAGAAATTGCATTAAAAAGTCCATTGGTTTTTTTTCTTTTCTTCTTTTTTAAAAATTCATTATCTTTTTTAAGATACATAGATCACATAAAATGTTACATTAAAAAATAAGAGGTTCCCGTATACCCCATTTCCCCCCCCACCCCACCCCCCACTCATCCCACATCAACAACTTCTTTCATTAGTGTGGTTCATTCATTGCATTTGATTAATACATTTTGGAGCACTGCTGCACAGCATGGATTATAGTTTACGTTGTAGATTACACTCTCTCCCAGTCCATTTTGTGGGTTATGGCAGGATACATAATGTCCTGCATCTATCCCTGAAATATCATTGAGGACAATTCCAAGTCTCAAAAACGCGCCCATATCATACGTATTTTTCCATCTCCCTGCCTTCAGCAACTCCTGTGGCCACTGTCTCCACATCAATGATATAATTTCTTCCTGCTGTGATCTTCGTGGGTGAACAGAGAACCTGAGGGGAGGTGACAGGAGCTTAAGAAAGACATACAGAGACAAAGACAAGTTTAGAGCGACAGGTGGGCCAGGGCTAGCTGATGGTAAAGCCAAGGCCCCGAGCTGGTACCGCAAGCTTTATTTAAAGCATTAACTAGGTCACTGTTCTCAGAGCAGGGGTCTTCAAGCATGAAATTCATTGAGGAGGGTTTTCTTAAGAGTTTCTTCTTATCAGGACATCAGCTCCTTTCTGCTTACTTGGAGGTACAGACACAACTGACCACACCCTCACCTCTGTGCACATTGTTCCTCCCTAGCAACATGGCTTGAGCCCTGCACATTACTTCAGGGACCCCTGCACTTCCATTGCTAGAGTCACAATAATTCTATAGTAGAATACCAGTAAGTCCACTCTAATCCATATTTAATTCCTCCATCCTGAGGATACAAGGATGGCAATGCCCACTCCACCTCTAAATTGAGAGGGGGCTTAAATCCCACATGGCTGATGGATGGAATTTCCGGTTTGCAGTTGTAGACTCTCTTGGTTCCTTGGTGTGGTGGTTGACCATCCTTACCTCCTTGTTAGCTGAGAGAGTAGGTATTGCAACTCTGCTGAGGCTCAGGTCTCAGCTGGCACATGGACAGTTCAGAGATTCAGGTCTCCTGGGCATACACCCACCCCAACACCAACCACAGGTTCAGTAAAAGTGACAAGAGGCACGTGTAGAGAAGTCAAATCTGAGTCCAACTCCATCACACTCAGGAGCACAAATTCCAAAGTAGGGCCCACTGGCAAGGCACTGAACTCCAGAGCTATCTGCCATGACCATAAGACGTGGGTGTCTCTGTAGCCCTCAGGAGAACCACTACCTGGGGTTATATCTACTTTGGCTCTCTCTCAGACATGTAAGCGCAACCCTTCTGATGACCTCCCGAATCATTTTGAAGTCTCTTAGCTGTATAAACTCATTTGTTTTAGCCATTTCCTCCTTTTATTTAACATCTTTTGTAGTTGCATCACCAGCTGGTGCTTGATTGTAATCCCTTCGCATCAAGGAGGCTCATCCTTGGGAGTTATCTCCCATGCTTTGGGGAAGGTAGTGCATTTATATGCTGAATTGGGCTTAGAGAGTGGCCACATTTGAGCAACATGGAGACTCTCAGGAAGTAGCTCTTAGGTACCCTGCACCTCTTGGCCAACTTGAAATTTTAAGCATACAGGCTTATAAGCATAGTCATCAGTATCAAGAGCCCATCACTGGACCATCCGTCTTCACTGGTCTTTGTCCTTACACTTGGGGGATTGTTGCTGTTCTGTTAGGGAATACAACAAAGCTCCCCAAGATGGGAACTTAGCACTCCCTCAGTTGTGTGAGACTCTACCCACTATGTTAGTACTCAACGAACACCCGAACCTATCTATATACCCTGTATACATGCCCTGGAAAGCTCCCTCCTACCTTTGCAAACCCCATCAATGAAAGCCCACACCAGTGCTCCTCCCCTGCCATAGTTGAACCCCTCTGTGATCCAAAACTTCTGCCAAAATGAAGCCTAATATATTTCCAAATTCAATTAATAGGAAAATGAAATAGTAATGATAAGTTAAAAGTTTACGATTAAAATACATAATTTAGAAAAACTAAAATAGAGTAAAAAGTAAATTGGGGTATTAAAAAATGAAAAATTAATTTTTTTTCATTTTTTTTTACATTTTGCTTTTCATCACTGTAATAGGTGTTGCCTTGTGTTTACAGTGGCAAGGCAATCTCTTCCATTTCTTCCTCATTGCCTTACATCTTTTTTAAAAATATATCTCTTCAAAAAAGTTTTAGGTCACAGTAAAGTTCCATACAGAGTACGGGGGATTCCCACATACCCAAAATTCTCCCCCTCCTTCCCCCTTCCCAGCAATGATGTTTTTACATGTGCTTGTTACATTTGCTACAACTAATGTACAAATATTTAAAAAATAGTGAAACATAGCTACCAACCATGGTTACATTATAGTTTGTGCTATGGTTTACGTTTTAGACTGTACACTTTTATAAATTTTTGGTTACATTATGGTTTATATTTTAGACCATAAACCTCTACAAATTTTTGTCGAAATTTAACATGGCCTGCATCTATCACCACACAATCATACAGAACACCTCCAATGCCCACCAGTTACCCCCTCTTTCATCTACTCTATTCCTTTCTCCCCCCTCCCTGCCCACAGTGACACACTGAAGGGCAAGATCCATAGATACCTGCAACAATGCTGAGGGCTTGACACACTAGTCTGTCCTCCCCCATTGGGAGCCACCCATGCTCTTGAGAGAGACCATCCCCTCTGTTTGAGAACATCAGGCCTCCTCGGATGGGGTTACACTTTTCCACTCATTGTATGGGTCTCCACCCACTGATATAGTCTACTATGACAAGATTGCCTAGAAGCCTGCCCCAGGTGCACTCTGTGTCAGATGCCCCCATCAAACACCTTAAACCTATAACCCTTCCTTATTGTATTTTCTAAAGAGTTTTCTCTACATTATAGTTTAAACCATGTACCTGACAATCTCCTGTGTTTATCTGCTTCCCCCTGAGTTTCCCCCCAATTCCATGGACCATCTGTCCCATCCTCCCAACCCTAGTCCCCCTTAATCCTGCAGAGCCCAACCCAATAGTATCCCTATGCCCCTGTCTTATCCCTTCATTGCACAACTACTTAATTCCACTTTATTGTAGATTTCACCCATTTGAGCACTAGCTCACAACCTACCTCTCCCCGCCTATTTCCTGTAAGCTTGTCTTCCAGTCTCTACCTCACTGAGACAGCTTGATTTACTTAATTCATATCAGAGAAGTCATGTAGTATTTGTCCTTCAATGTCTATCTTGCTTCACTTACAGCTGAGTAGTATTCCATTGTATGTATATACCACATTTTGTTTATCCATTCATCTGTTGATGGGCATTTGGGTTGATTCCAACTTTTAGCAATAATGAATGACGGCGTTATGAACATTGGTGTGCATGTATTGATTTGTGTCCTTGTTTTCAGTTCTTCTGGGTATATATCCAGCAGTGGAATTGCTGGGTCATATGGCAAACCTATAGCTAGTTTCTTGAGGAACAGCCAAACTATCCTCCAGAATGGCTGGATCCTTCTACATTCCCACCAGCAGTGGATGAATGTTCCCATTCTTCCACAAACTCTCCAACACTTGTAGTCCTCTGATTTTTTTTTAAAGATTTATTTTATTTTATTTATCCCCTCCCCCACCACATGCTTGCTCTCTGCTCTCTCTGTCGTTCGCTGTGCATTCATCTGTGTCTGCCTGTCTTACTTTGTTGCATCGTCTTGCTGCGCCAGCTCTCTGCAGGCACGGGCCATCAGCTCTCTGCAGGTGCGGGACAGCTTGCCCTCACAAGAAGGCCCTGGGAAGTGAACCCATGGCCTCCCATATGGTAGATGGGAGCCCAGTTGGTTGAGCCACATCCGCTTCCCATCCCCTGATTTTTAAATAGCTGCCAATCTATGGGTTTAAGATGGTATCTCATTGTAGTTTTGATTTGCATTTCCGTAATAGCTAGTGATGTTGAGCATCTTTTCATGTGCTTTTTAGTCATTTGTATTTCTTCTTTGGAGAAGCATCTATTCAAATCTCTTGCCCACTTTTTAAAATGGGTTGTTTGTCTTATTATTTTTGAGATACAGTATTTCTGTATATATGTTGGATATGAGGCTCCTATCAGATATATGGTTACAAATATTTTCTGTTGGGTAGGCTGTGTTTTCACTTTCTTGATAAACTCCTTTGAGGTGCAAAAGGCTTTAATTTTGAGGAGGTCCCATTTATCTGTTCTCTTGCTGCTTGTGCTTTGGGTATGAAGTTCATGAAGCCATTTCCTATTACAAGGTCCTATAGATGCTTCCCGACATTGTTTTCTAACGTCTTTCTGGTCTTGGCTCATATATTTAGGTGTTTGATACATCTTGAATTGATTCCTGTGTAAAGTGTGAGATGGTATTCCTCTCTCATTCTTTTGCATATGGATATCCAATTCTCCAAGCATCATTTGTTGAAGAGGCCATTCTCTCCCAGTTGAATGGACTTGGTGGCCTTGAGGAATATCAAATGACTGTGTGTGAGGATCTCTATCAGAACTCTCAACTGGTCGGTATGTCTATCCTTGTGCCAATACCATGCCATTTTGACCACTAAAGCTGTGTAGTATATCTTAAAGTCATGTCTCTTGATTTCTCTGATTTTATTTTTCTTTTTCAATGTGGGTATTCAGGGCCTCTTTCACATCCAAATAAATTTCATAGTTAATTTTTCCAGTTCATTAAAAAATGCTGTTGATTTTTGTCTTGATTGCATTAAATCTGTAGATCCATTTGGGTAGGATAGATAGCTTAATGATATTTAGTCTTTCTACCCATGAAAGGGAATATTCTTCCATTTATTTAAGTCTTCTTTCATTTCCTTTAACAGTGTTGTGTAGTTTTATGTGTATAAGTCTTTTACATCTTTAAATTTATTCATGTGTATTTTTTATATCATAGGTATTTGATTTTTTTTATTTACTACTGTTCATGGTATTTTTTCTTTGATTTCCTTCTCAGATTGCTCATTATTGGTGTACAGAAATGTTACTGATTTTTGTGCATTGATCTTATAACCTGCGACTTTACTGAACTCATTTATAATTTCTGGAAGCTTTGTTGTCGATATCTCAGGGCTTTCTATGTATAGGATCATGTCATCTGCAAACAGTGAAGTTGTGGCTTCTTCTTTCCCAATTTGCATGCCTTTATATATGTTTCTTGCCTCAGTGCTCAAGCAAGTACTTCTAACACAATTTTAAATAGGAGGGGTAATAGTGGACATCCTTGTCTTGTTCCTTCTCTTAGAGGGAAAGATTGTAAGATTCCACTGTTAAAATGATGTTAGCTGTGGGTTTTTCATATATATCCTTTTATCATGTTCAGAAAGTTTCCATCTATTCCTATCTTTTGCAGTGTTTTTATCAGGAAAGAGTGCTGTATTTTGTTGAATGCTTTCCTGCGTCTATAGAAATGATCATGTGATTCTTTTCTTTTGATCTGTTTGTGTGGTGTATTACATTGATTGATTTTCTTATGTTGATCCATCTGTGCATACAAGGGATGAAAGCCACTTGATCATTGTGTAGAATTTGTTTGATGTGTTGTTGAATATGATTAGTAAGTATTTTGTTGAGGATTTTCATATCTAGGTTCATCAGAGAGATTGGACATATTTTTCCTTTCTTGTGGTGTCTTTGTTTGGCTTTGCTATTAGGGTAATGTTGGCATCATAGAGTCAGTTGGGCAATGTTCCTTCTGTTTCAGTTTTATGAAAGAGTTAAGCAAGATTGGTGTTAGTTCTTTCCAGAATGTTTGGTAGAATTCATCTGTGAAGCCATCTGGCCCTGGGCTTTTCTTAGTTGGGAGGTTTATAATGACTGATTCTATGTCTTTACTTGTGATTGGTTTGTTGAGATCATCAATTTCTTCTTTCGTCAATGTAGGCTGCTTATGTGTTTCTAGGAATTTGTCCGTTTCCTTTAAATTGTCTTTCTTCTTGGCATATGGTTTTTCAAAGTATCCTCTTATGATAGTCTTTATTTCTGTAGTGTCAGTGGTGATATCCCCGATATCCCCTTTCTCATTTCTTATTTTGTGTATTTGCATCTTCTCTCTTTTTTTCTTTCCTAGTCTATCTAAGGGTTTGTCAATTTTATTGATCTTCTCAAAGAACCAGCTGTTTTATTTTTTCTAGTCCTTTCTTATTTTCTATTTCATTTAGTTTTAATCTAATCTTTGTTATTTTTTTCTTTGGGGCTTTTGGTTTTTTTACTTTTTTCTCCCCCCCCCCCCCCCCCCCCAGTTGTCTGTTCTCTGTGTCTATTTGCGTCTTGTTTCTTTTTCCGCTTCTGTTGTCGTCAGCGGCACGGGAAGTGTGGGCGGCGCCATTCCTGGGCAGGCTGCACTCTCTTTCGTGCTGGGCGGCTTTCCTTACGGGGCGCACTCCTTGCGTGTGGGGCTCCCCTAAGTGGGGGACACCCCTGCATGGCAGGGCACTCCTTGCGCACATCAGCACTGAGCATGGGCCAGCTCCACACAGGTCAAGGAGGTCCGGGGTTTGAACCGCGGACCTCCCATGTGGTAGACAGGCGCCCTAACCACTGGGCCAAGTCCGTTTCCCATAGCTCTTCTTTTTTGATGTATGAATTTATGTCTATGAATTTCCCTCTCAGTACAGCTTTCACTGCATCCCATAAGTTTTGATATGTTGTATTGTTATTTTCAGTAGTTTCATTATAGTTACTGATTTCTTTTGAGATTTCCTCTTTGAGCCACTGTTTGTCTAAGAATGTGTTGTGTAACTTCTGTATTTTTGTGCCTAATCTGGTTCTCTGGCCCTTGCAGATTTCCCTCTTCATTCCATTATGGTCAGAGAAGTTATTTTGTATGATTTAAGTCTTTCTGAGTTCATTGAGACTTTCTCTGTGGCCTAGCATGTGGTCTATCTTGGAGAATGATCCATGTGCACTTGAGAAGATTGTATATCCTGCTGTATTCAGGTACAGTGTTCAGTATATGTCTATTATGTCCATATTCTCTAATATATTATTCAAAGTCTTTTTTTAAAAATTAATTCTCTGGTGCAATGTTGTGCCTAATGGTGATAATGATGTAATAAATACCTACACTATAATTGTAGAGGCAGCTATTCCTCCACTTAATTTTTCCAGCGGTTGCCTCTTGTATTTTGAGGCCCCCTGGTTAGGTGCATAAATGTTTATGATTGTTCTTTCTTCTTGAAAGATTACCCCCTTTACTAATTTATAGTGTCCATCTTTGTCTCTCACAATAGTTTTGCATTTAAAGTCTGTTTTGCCCTATATTAGTATTGCTCTCCCTGCCCATCTTTGGTTAGTGTTTGCTTGTAAGGTTGTTTTCCTTTCAACCTCCTTGAATCCATTGGTCTAAGCTGGGGTTCTTGTTGACAGCATATAGATGGGTCATATTTCCTTACCCATTCTGCCAGTCTGTGTCTCTTGACAGTTGAGTTTAATCCATTAACATTCAGTGTTATTACTGTGAATTACTTACATTAGCCATATTTTCTTTGGATTTGTGTAGGTCATATATTGTTTTTATTTCTTTTTGTCTTTTTAGTTGTTCTTACACTCTCCTCCAACTCTGTCTCTCTCTTTTTTTCCCCTTTCCTCCTGTAGAACTCCCTTTAGTATTTCTTTAAGGGTAGTTTTCTTGTTGGTGTACTCTCTTAGTTTCTGTTTATCTGTGAATATTTTGAATCCTCCATCATTTTTGCAAGTCAGCTTTTCTGGATAGAGTATTCTTTGATGGAAATGTTTTCTTTTAGTACCTTGGCTACTGCGTTCTTGCCTCCGTGGTTTCAGATGTGAAATCAGCACTCAATCTTATTGTGCTTCCCTCATATTTGATGCTCCCTTTTCTCTTGCTGTATTCAGCATTTTCTCTTTGTCTTTAGCATTGGATAATTTGACAAGTATATATCTTGAGGTAGACTTGTTGGAATTTATACTGTTTGGGGTGGATTTTGCTTCCTGGACATGTACATCCATCTCCCTCAATAGGTTTGTGATGTTTTCAGCCATTATTTCCTCCAGCACCCCTTCTGTCCCCTTTCCCTTCTCTTCACCTTCTGGGATGCCTGTAATGCGTATGTTTGTGCATTTTATGTTGTCATTCAAATCCCTAAGTCCCTGCTGGATTTTTTGTTTTTTTTAATCTATCAGTTCTACTCTCTGTTTTCTTTCAGATGTATAGTCTTCCATATCACTAATTCTTTCCTCTGCCTGTTTAGGTCTGCTGTTATTTGCTGAGAGTGTATTTTTGATTTCCTGGATTGTGCCATTCATTACCATCATATCTGTTATCTTTTTATTATGTTTACAATTTCTTCTGTATGCTCTTCAGGTGTTTTCTTAATATCCTTAATGTCTTTCTTTACTTCATTAAATTGGTCCATGATATTTATTTGGACAGCTTTCATTAGTTACTCGATGTTCTGCTTCTCTTCCTGGTTTTTAGTTTGTTCCTTAGACTGGGCCATGTCTTCCTAATTATTTGTATGGTTTGTAATTTTTTTTGTTGTCTGATCATCATTTTATCCGGATGGGCTTGCTCAGTTCTTTAGCTTCTCCCTCCCTCTAGTGTCTGGTTTTATTTAGTTGCTGATTTTGTGTGTGTGTGTTAAGTTTTCTCTTCGATGCTTTTTTCTCTTTTCTATCCCTTTTCTTTTTTCTTTCTCCCCCCTCCCTCCATTGTCTGCTCTCTGTGTCCATTCACTGTGTGTTCCTCTGTGTCTGCTTGTATTCTCATTAGACAGCTCCAGGTACCGATCCTGGAACCTTCTGTTGTGGGAGAGAGGCGATCATTCTCTGTACCACCTCAGCTTCCTGATCCGCTGCATCTCTTATTCTCTTATCTCTATGTCTCTTTTTCTTGCATTATCTTGCTATGCCAGTCTCAGCGTGGGCCCGCATTTGTGCACGGGGCAGCATTCCTTTTCTGGGTAGCACTCCAAGTGAGCCAGCACTCCACGTGGGCCAGCTCGCCACATAGGCCAGTGTGCCTTCACTAGTCAGCCCTGGTCATTGAGCCCTGGACCTCTTATATAGTAGACAGAAGCCCAATTGCTTGAGCCACATCCTCCTCCCACTTTGTTCTTCTTATTCTATTTCTTTGTGATTGTCTAAGTTACCTTGAAGGAAAAAGATTAGAGCCAGGGTAAAGCAAAAGAGGTAAGAGAAGTATAATAGTAATATTGATAGTAAAAGGAGAAGCACTGTATAAGACCTAGGAGAATGAATGTTAAACTCACGTAAGCAGTGTTGAGTTATAGGAATACAAAAGTGGAATACTTACAAGGTAATGGGAAACTGAATATGGAGAAGAATATACCATGAATTAAAAGACCAGTGTGATGAGGAGAGAGGGAAAGAGAAAATAAAAGAGAAAACCAGAAAGTTAATAAAAGGTAGAAAACAGAATAGAAGTGTTAGAAATAAAAAGCCAGAAAAATTGGGGGATAAACAGAGAGAGGTGGAATATAAGAGCAACATCAGAAGGTGGAAGATAGAAAGATGTAGGAGGGAAAAGACACAGCATTGGCAGCCAAAATCACTACACACAGAAAATAGGAAATTGCAGAAGAGGAAACATAGCAAATGAAGCAAGCTGGCAGCACCTTGAGCAATCACTCTTTTTGTTGTGCTCTCTCCAGATGGATGCCCTGAAGCCTCCTGCTTTGTGGGTTCCCAAAATGGCTCACTCAGGCAGGATTTTGCCCCCTCAGCCATTTTTTATAGGAGAGATGATGTGGGTACACTTACTCCAATGCCATATTGCCCCTCTTCCTCCACTGGTTTTTAAAAGTTCAAAGTGCTACTCTAGGATTGGTGCCATTTTGTTCCATATATAGCTTTGTCCCCATCCTGAGAAGCTCTTAGTTGACATGTTGAAAGCAAAAGAAACTTTATATATATTATATATAATTGGGAGAGACTGTGTCACTTTTATGTAATATTTTTCTTCACTTAAGTTTATAGCATGAGCTCGGCTTATACCTATACCTCCATCCCCCAGTTACCCAACTTTAGTAATTACATGGGCAGAACCACAGAAAGTGCTGTAAGTACTACACTTTTTAGGAGGGAAGTTCACCTCCTTTAAAGCAAACATATCTCATACCATTAATTACTTGAAGAATGAGAAATAGCTAATATTATTCTTTATTATGACTGTGCTATTATTTTTTTCACCCACTCCCTAGTTTTTGGAATTAAAGGTTTTTTGGGGTACTGGGATCCCTCTCAATAACTGTGACTACCCTGGAAATGGGGAAAATATATGTAAGAGTATGGGTCACCAAAACTTAGAAAACTGAGATTTTATGTTGTCTGGCAGATCCTGGGAACAGGATGGCCTAAGTACAGCACTAAGGAATAAAGGGTGGAGGATTTATGTAGATTCTACCCTCCCTAAACCCCCTTCTAATTATAATACATTTCATAAACTTTCCTGGTTTCATCTTCCCTTGTCACTATTACAACCCATACCTCATAATAAGTAGCAATTGTATTATCAGGAGAAACGGGAAGAACATGCATGTTAATGTGACTTGCTATCAGTTTGGGTTTATTTGTCATCTGGGCTCTCATAGGGTAATCTCTATTCTCTTTGCAGACTCTTGGTACCTTATGGTGTTAGGCATTAGGTCTTATGCACTGGATTGAGATTGAGGTACTCCTAATCTCTCGGAATTGTGATGTCACTTAGATTCATAGGTAATTTACCCAACGTCTATTAAATACCAAGATTACATAGATGCTAAGCATCCAGCTTGGCCTGTTTATGCCACAGCTTTTTGAGGGAGACAAACACAGCCACACAAAGAATGCCTTTATAAGACTTCTTTTGGGATGACCAGAATCAAAGATGAATTCTGATTCCTAGTTGTTGGTAACAGATTATCTGTCATCAGACCACTTAGGACAATGTGAAAGACTTGTAAGTGTACTTAGGTAGCCTTTAGAAACAAAGTAACACTTCCAAGGCCATATTTAAATATTTTAACATCCTAGTATCAGATAGGAACTTGCTAATTTTATTTGTGCCTCAGCTGTTTGAGCTATAAGTGGGGTAACTGTTGACGTTTTATGTGAATACTCTTCCATTCTAACTTCTTATTTTTTTCTCCTTTCTGTAAACAGCTCTGAGGATTTTTATCCTCTGTATCCTCTTTTTCAAATTTTCATAAAGCAAAATTGACTTCTTTTTTCCTTTTGGATTACAGTCTGAGCATTTTAATACATGTATAGATTTGTGTAATCACCACCACAATCAGGATATAGTATAGTTTCATTACTTCCAGAACTCCCTGGTGCTATCCTGGTCACACCATCCCCTCACCCAAATAACCCAAACCAGTAAGTAAATAAAGTTCTGTGCTTTTTGTTGTGGGAAGCAGTAAAGCTACATCTCTGCCTATTCTCTTTACTAAGGGTGTTATCCATATGTGATGAACTAGAGAGGATAAAATTAATATTGTCCTTCTGATTTTCTTTCAGAAGCAAGATCTAGAAGTGTCTCACAAAATTGATTTAAAAACCCAAACCATTTACTAGTGATGTCTTCCAACAGGTGGCAGTGTTGTGCTATAATAAGACATTAATAATGCTTATGCTACTCCTAATCAGCTGCAAAGTAATTGCTCTAAGTGTTTGTTTCAGTAAAACAAGATGATTAATTGAGAGCTGACATTTAACTCTCAATCTGTTTTCTTGGATCTATTCCCAAATCCATCTTACTCTTGTAATATTACTAGTAGGGCAGTCTGGATAAAGGTATCTCTAAACACGTTTGTATTTACTTTTGGATGGTTTTTAATGTTTCCAGAGTTACATGTTAATGTTTTCCTTAGGGTTAATTTTTGCGGCAAGAATGCTCCAGCTTTTTGGATTGATCTGTGTGTCATACAACCTTATCTTTGAGGCTTCAGATGCCTTTTATATTCCAACCTTCTCTATCATACGCAGGAGTCCCATCTAACATCCGTGCTGATGGATGACATTAATCAGCAGATGGAGCAGAGGTGGAAGAAAGATGTAGATTTCTGTTGCCAGCATCCTGAGATGCCAAAATGGAGTTGTTCAGTGGGAAATGAAGGAGCTTGGAAGATGTTCACACTGGATTACTCATAGGTTTTCAAACTAAACCACTCAAAACATGAATGCAGTTCCCTCTTCCCTAACACTTCCAGCAACTTCTCTCTGCCTCTGTGCACTTCCCGAGTATGACAGTTTGGGATTGTTTTATAAATAAAAAAAAAAAAAAAGGGATTCCTGATCTCTTTCTCTGGGTGTGATACCCTTGGATTGCATTAAATCCAGTTGGGGGCACTTTGATTAGATTATCTGTTAAGATTGATTTAGGGCTTTTGATTCGACTACATCAGTGGACATGATTCAGGTTGAATCTCTGCCTCCTTGCTAGATCTGATATATATGGATACTCACAGAGACACATTTTTTATCCTGCCATGTGACAGAAAGGCGAAGCATTAAACAGCTGAGGAGAGATGAGCCATTTGCCTGATAGCTGAGAAGGGGAAGAGAGCAGAATAGCTGAGACTGACGTAGGAAGCCCTGAGAAACAAGCCCTATGCCAGAAAAGGGAGGACTACAGGATCTTTAAACACGAAGCCTCAAGAGGCTCATGGAACTCAAGAGGAAAAGGTGAGCCCAGAGGGTAAAGCAGAGACTAGCCAGAGATCTGTAGCCATTTTGCTTCAACATGTGACAACTGACTTTGGTGAGAAAGCACTTCTTATGGTGCCTTGAGTTGGACTTTTTACAGCCTTTGAACTGTAAGCTTTTACCCCCAAATAAACCCCCTTTATAAAAACCAACAGATTTCTGGTACTTTGCATTGGCACCCCTTTGGCAGACTAATACACACATGGAGACTGGCATCCCCATTCATCCTGATGTTCATGCCAGGATCTGGGGTCACTGTGAAGGCCACTCAACATTCTTTTCTTCCTCCCTCCTAAATATTTCTCAAATGTGGTCATTTCATTTCAACATCTATCACTCTAGTCCAGGCATTCTTAACTGTTTTTGTTCCATGGGCCCCTTTACCAGTCAGGCAAAATGAATACTACTATAATTTATTTATTGCATACATTTATAAGTGAAGGAAATGCTAGATTTCAGTTAGAGGTCAGAGAAAATAAAGATAAGTTGCTTTTTTTCAATTTAAGCTCACAGGCCCTGAAATCATTCCAAAGACCCATTGGGGGTCTGTGGACCCCTGGTTAAGCACCCCAGCTAGTCCAAACTACCCTCTGCTCACCTGGACATTGCTTCCTAACTGGTCTGCCAGAAGGTGTCATTAGCACAACTTGAATGTATTTTCCACCCAATAGCCATTTTAAAAAAAGGTAAAATTTAATCATATCACTCTCCTGGGTTTGCAACTATTCTACTACTTACCATTATTCTTAGAATAAACCCCAAATATTTAATTTGACCCACAACATCCACCGCTCTCCATAATCTGGCCTCTCTGCTTACTGCTACAGTTTGTCTCATGTCAATTTCCTTTTGTTCACTGTGCTCCAGCCTTTAGTGTCCTCTTTATCCCTTGATTGAAGAGATAGGGAAAACAGATACAGGGAGACCTATTGATAAGTCAGTGGTTACCAATATATTAAAGCATATGGCTCACAGAAATCAGGAACTGATATTTTCATAGCAACCAGGAACTTTGTCATTTTCATTTCTCAGATTTATTCTAGGGGTATGTGTGCATCCAAGTGCAGATTTTGTGTGGAAAAGGAAATGTAGAGAAGCTGTAATGCTCTAACTGCGGATAACCATTATTTAGTAGTTCTCAATCAGTGTGTCTAAAATGACAGTTATTGCAATTTCGTTCTACCATTTAATTATGTTTTACCCTTATTTTTCATGTGTCTCAGCCTTGCCTCCACAAACATTTGAACATACAAACATCTGGGCCTTAAATGCTTTTGTGACATCCTTAATAAGTGGCAGTTGTGCAGCCCAGTCCTAAATTTCTTGTTTCCTAAGGCAATTCATTAATCTTTTTTATTTTTAGAGAAATCTTGGGTTTACAATCAATCATGTATAAAATACAGGAGCCCCATATAAACCTTGTGTTATTGTGGTACCTTTGTTAAAGTTGATGAAAGGACATTTTGTAATTGGACTATTAACTATAGTGCATGGTTTAACTTAAGGTTTACTGTTTGTGCAATGCAGTTTCAGGGATTAAAAAAAAATTTTTTTCTATTAATTTTTACAACCCAACAGTTCCCTTTTTATAACCACATTCAGATATATATATTTAAGTGCAACTAATTACATTCACAGTGTTTTGTCACCACCATCGATTGCCAAAACATTTCCATTGTTTCAAGTAGTAACTTTGAACATTTTAAGCCTTAACTCTCAAGTCCTTATCTCCACATTGTCCCCTGGTAACCTATATTCTAGTTACTGACTCTGAGTCTGCTTGTTCTAATTATTTCATATCAGTGAGATCATACAATATTGTTTTTTTGTGCCTGGCTTAATTTCACTCAACATGATGTCTTCAAGGTTCATCCATGTTGTTGCATGTATCAGAATTCGGTTCTTTAAATGACTGAATAATATTCCATTATATGTTTATACCACATTTTGTTTATCCATTCATCAGTTGATGGACACTTGGATTGCTTCCATGTTTTGGCAATTGGGAATAATGCTGCTTTGAACATCAGTGTGCAAATACCTGTTCAAGTCCCTGCTGTCTGTACTTTCGGGTATATACCTAGATGTGGGATTGCTGAGTCATTTGGTAATTCTATACTTAAAACTTTCTGAGGAACTGCCAAACTGTCTTCCACAGCAGCTGCACCATTTTACTTTACCCCCAGAAATGAATGAGTGTTCTTATTTCTCCATATCTTCTCCAACACTTGTAATTTTCTGTTTGTTTTTTTTTCCCTGAACAAGAGCCATTTCTAGTGAATGTGAAATGGTATCTCATTGCATTTCCCTATTGACTAATGATGTTGAGCATCTTTTCATGTGCTTTTTGACAATTGTATATCTTCTTTGGAGAAATGTCTATTCAAGTCTTTTGCCCATATTTAAATTGGGTTATTTGTCTTTGTTGTTAAGTTAAAGGATTTCTTTATATATTGTAGATATTAAATGTTTATTGGATATGTGGTTTCCAATATTTTCTCCCATTGTGTAGGTTGTCATTTTACTTTCATGATAAAGGCCTTTAAGGTGCAGAAGTTTTTAATTTTGAAGAGATCCCATCTATTTTTTTCTATTGTTGCTTGTGTTTTGGGTATAAAGCCTAAGAAACCATTGCCTGAAAATCCTGAAGATGCTTCCCTACGTTTTCTTCTAGGAGAGTGACAGTTCTGGCTCTTATATTTAGGTCTTTGATGAATTTTTTTTTTATTAAAGTTACTAGATCACAAAGAACATTACATTAAAAAACATAAGAGGTTCCCATATAACCCACTCCCCACCCACATACCCCCAGCATTTTTGTAGATTGTATTTTTTTGAAGATATATACATCTCAGAAATGTTACATTAAAAAACATAGGTGGTTCCTGTAACGCCCCCCCCCCCTTTCTTTCCACACCAACAACCTCCTTCATCATTGCCGCACATTCATCGCACTCGGTGAACACATTTTGGAGCACCACATGGATAATAGTTTACCTTGTAGTTCATACTCTCCCCCAGTACATTCAGTGGGTTATGGCAGGATATATACAGTCAGCATCTGACCCTACAGTGTCATTCAGGACAACTCAAGTCCCAAAAATGCCCCCACATCACATTTCTTCTGTCCTCTCCCTGCCCTTAGCAACTACTGTGGCTACTTTCTCCTCCCTAATGCTACAATTTCTTCTATTACTAATCACAATAGTTTTATAGTAGAATATCAGTAAGTTCATTCTAATCCATATTTTATTCCTCCATTCTGTGGACCCTGGGGTGGTGATGTCCACTCCACCTCTAGATCAAGAGGGGGCTTAGATTCCACATGGATGATGGATGCAATTCCTCTGCTTGCAGTTGTAGGCACTCTTGATTCCCTGGTGTGGTGGTTGACCATCTTCACCTCCCTGTTGGCTGATCTGGGTAAGTCCAACGAACCAGAGAGTAGGAGTTACAACTCTTCTGTGGCTCAGGGCCCAGCTGGCACATAGGCTTTTATGAATTTTAAGTTAATTTTTTAATAGGGTGGATGGTAGGGGTCCTCCTTCATTCTTTTGCAAATGGAGATCCAGTTTTCCCTATACCACTTGTTGAAGAGACTATTCTTTCTAATTGAGTGGTCTTAGCCCCCTAGTCAGAAATCATTTGGGCCCCTTCTGAGCTTCTGGTGGCAGTGGGCAAGGGCTGTGGCTGGGGTTGCTGCTGCTGAGCTCTTCACAAGCTGTGCTGGTACCACAGCCCAGGACCCCTGTGTGGCCACCACTGCCGTCAGCCTCATGGCTGGCCTATTCTAGGAGTCGCAGCTGTCTGCCATGATGCTGTACCAAATCACAGAACTGTAGGGTGGAAAGCAGTTTTATGTTACCCTGAAATTAATTGTAGCAAAATCTGGCCTCCCTGTGTGACTAGAAAGTTAAATGTGAATTGCCTCTGCCTTGCTTTGTGAACAATGGTGAAATATGATTCAGGACCTTGACTGAGCTGCATGGAACTAAGGTTCAGATTCCATATTTAACCACAGAAAAAAATTCCTTCAAAAGGATAGATAATGGGGATAAACAGCACGAAGCATAGTCTCCTAACATGTCACCACTTGCCTCCTCTTTCTTCCCCACTGCATTACCAGAGGGTACCCTTGAGCCATGGCTGCAGTGACCTGGGGAGCAGCACTAAACAGATACAGCCAGCTCCTTATGAACTGTTTACAGCCTCTTATCCAGTCTGAGGGACCCTGGTCGGGGGATCCTGGACCCAAGCCCCCTCATCTTCAGTCTTCCCTTATCTGGGCCTTTTCAGTGGAGAGAGAACCACAGGACAACGTAATAATTATGCAGACCAACCCTAGAAGATATCAGAAGAACAGCGAGAGTAATAAGTCAGTCAGTTCAGATCCCTTCAGCCAGATCCAAGTTCCTTCCTTTCAGGTTCTGTGGCCAACAGTTTTTTCACCAAAGTAGAAGTTTGCATTCCAGAACTCTCATATATTGGGGAACTCAGTGATGCTGACTGCAACAGAGCCTTGACCCTGCCTGAGTTCTATTCTATGTTTCATCTCACTGTGGCTTGGAAGAACGGCTACCACCTGAGGGCCTGCCAGCAAATCTGGAGCCAGACTACCTGCAAGCAGCTTTTCCTAAGCCTAAGTGGGAGTGTGCATTATTTGGTTCTTATTCTGAGTCAGTAGCAACAGACCACCAACCCCAAAACTTGAATCTGATTGAGGTGACATCTCTTAAAGATATGACTGACTTTCCTGTCTCTATCCGATATGTGACTGTTGATAACAAACAAGCTTTGAAAAGCACTGTGGATAAAGCGTTACCGAAGGATGTCTGAGGATCCAGCAACTCCTAAGGATTCCAACAGTCAAAAAGTAAGACCAAGATTTGGATCTTACTCTAGCGCCTACATAGAAGAGGCCATGAAAAGGGTGAGGACCTTCCCACCCCACCATCACTGCCATAGAAAACCCATTCTGGACCCTCTTCCTTGGAGCTAAATAAAGTCTTCCAGCCCACTGTGCCAGCTGCTAAGTCAGGATTTTTCTAATCACCTGCACTCCCTCTGATACCTTTTCCATCAGGTTTCCCATCGTAATGTAACCAGCAAACCTAGGGCTAAGCCCAAGCCTCCAGTACAACTGCCTAACTATGAAGATTTCAGACAGTAGGAGCAGTCTGAATAAGCATCTGAGGCCAAGTTACACCACATTTGAAGAGACTCCCTTTCCAGGCTGCAGAAAGTAGTCCAGCAAAGAAGCTGCAAGACCTACTATATTTTCAACCTCCATCAAAGCCCATCCGTAGATACTCAGATCTGAAAAGCAAGCTCAAAAAAACTAAAAGCCTTCTACCACTGTAGATTGGCCAGCTACTGTACCAGCTGTGAAACTCCATCCAACAGTCCAAAAGCAGTCTTTCAAACAGAAGAAGGTTATTCAGACTGCTATCTGCAAAAACAAAGAGGTAAATGCTGTGCTGGCCAGGTTGATCAGAGAACTCCAGCAGCACCTCAAAGAGGTTCATGAAGAATGGATTGTGGGGAAGTGGATGTGGCTCAAGCAGTTGGGCTCCCGTCTGCCATATAGGAGGTCCAGAGTTCCATTTTGGGGACCTGCTGGTGAAGGCAGTGGCCTGCATGGTAAGCTGGCCCATGCAGAGTTCTGGTCCTCATAGGAGTGCTGGCCTGTGTAGAGACCTGTCATCTTGCTGCATCAGCTCTCTATGTGTGTAGTCCCACTCCTGGGCAGGCTGCACTTTTTTCACACAGGGTGGCTCTCCTTACGGGGCACACTCCTTGCGTGTGGGGCTTCCCTGCGTGGGGACACCCCTATATGGCTTGGCACTCCTTGCGCACATCAGCGCTGCACATGGACCAACTCATCACACGGGTCAGGAGGCCCTGGTTTTGAACCTTGGTAGGTGGATGCTCTATCCATTGAGCCAAATCCGCTTCCCAAATAAATAAATCTTATTTATTGATTGGAACAATTTGTCTAGTCACCATGGCATGACCCTCAAGGTTGAAGTGGGTGACTTCTCTGCCAAGATCTTTCCTTTCAATGTTGGAGCCCAATTACTTGTCATAAATGTCTGACTGTGTCAAAAACTGTGAGCAGCAAAATAAAATACATATGATGTTTTCTCTTTTACTTCACCTGTACATTTTACTGTGGTGGAAAAAATACCAATGTGAAATTATATTTATCAGTTGAATTTATCTCCCATTCTTAAGTACTTATCTCCCATTCTTAAGTACTTCCTCAAGGTGTTAGATGCGGCTCCTTACTAAAAAACAATCTACTAGTAAATAAAAATTTAGAACATTAAAAAAACACTGAACCATAAATATGAGTGTTGATTTCTGTACTCTCAATTTGATTCTACTGGTATAATTGTCTTTTTTTTAAAAAAGGAGGTACTGGGCGTTTTACCTGGGATCTCATACATGGGAAGGAGATGTTCAAATCAATGAGCTATACCTACTCCCTATAAGTCTTTCCTTATATTAGTACCATGCTGCTTTTGATTATTGTTGTTTCATAATAAGTTTTAAGATCAGTCCTCTCCATTCATTTTCAAAATGGCTTTGGTATTTGGAGGCCATTATCCTTCCATATGAGTTTGATGATTGACTTGTCCATTTCTGCAATAAAGGCTGTTAGAATCTTAACTGAGATTGCATTGAAACTATAACTTGCTTTGGGTAGAATTGGCATCTTAACAATATTTAATCTTTCAGTCCATGAATATAAAGTGCCTTTCCATTTATTTAGGTCTTTTTTGATTTCTTTTAACAATATTTTATAGACAGCTGGATACAAATCCTTGACATCCTTGGTAAAATTTATTCCTAGATATTTGATTCTTTTAGTTGCTATTGTAAAATGAATTTTTTTCTTGACTTCTTCTGATTGTTCATTGCTTGTGTATAGAAACATTACTGATTGTAGGGTATTGATCTTGTACCCTGCCACCGTAACGCAAGAATTGCAAAAAGAAGAAGATTTGATGTTGTGGAATACCCTGACATGAAATCAGAACATTATCTAAAATCTGCTTTCAAAGCAAAACTAAAATCAGGGTAAGCAGACCATTAGTTTATCATTAAAAAAGTAAATGAGCTTATATGAAGCAACTTGTATCCTAACACCCAACTTGATGATGCTTTTTGATGCATTCATAATTTGATCAAGGTGCACACAAAATGAAAGAAAATTTTCTACATCTGAAATATTTGTCATGAAACAAAGATCAAGACTAATGGATAGGGCAAGTAATGTTTAGCTTGCTTTAAAATTTCATTTTTAGAATGATGACTTTTAAATAGTAAACATTATCTTTCAGTTTTTTTAATTCAGCATTTATTTTGCATTAGTGTTTCTTTAAATATTTTCTATTATCCCATGTTTATATAAGAGAGATCATTTTACAGGGCTTTGAAATACATAATAATCTTGTCACAGTATATTGTGGAGGTTCATAATAATAATAAGCTGTGGATTTATTATTACTTTTTTAGCAGAAAACCCTTGGAAGTTTTGGTTTAACCCTATAACAGAAAAATGGTTTATTCTTTATTGTTACAATCATCATTAGTTAAAAACGTGAGTAAAGTTTAGGAAAAATACAGAACAATTTGTGACTTGGGGAATTAACACATTTCACTTCCCAAAATACAAATATTAATATCTATTCGCAGTTCGGAAATAATATTGGGAAGTATAGTGATTACCAGACTGAAAATAGAGGGATGTGATGACATGCATACTGAACGCTGAGAGCAGGTCTCCTTGGCCCAACCCTATTCCTCCTCTTGTCTTTGGATACTGGCAGCCAAGCAGGAGATTGGTACGTTATCTTCAGGGGTTTCATAGTAGCCCTAGAGAAAAGATCAAAATAGGAGGCTCCTTGAAGCTCTGAGTCACTGAGCCCACCCACAGGTTCAGATCTTCAAATATGCTTTTTAGTTGGCCACTATTAATCGTAAGCAAACAGCCAAGGATTACAAATTATTTGAGGAAAACCTCTAACACTGAAGATTAATGATGGAAATGAAAACAAACAGAAAAAGCAGTTTGGAAGAAGCGGACTTTGTGGAGCAAGAAAATCACCACCACCCCTCCCTACACCTTGACCTCCAGTCCTCACCAATTTTTAGTTTTCTCAGAGAGGGAAAAGATGAGGATGAAAAAAAAACAAGATATCATACAAATGAGTAGTCAGAAAACAAACAGAAAAGTTAGAAATATGTCTGAAATGAAAACTCGAGGAGGGTTGGAAGATAATGTTGAGGCAATCTCCCAAAAAGTAGAACAAAAAGGCAATGAGATTAAAGAAAAAAAAAAAAGGAGAAAGAAGAGAAAGGGCACTTAACAGACTATTCTGGAGGTCCAATATCTACATGATTGAGTTCCTAGAGAAGATAGGGGAAATGGAAAGGTGGAAATAAATAATTCAAGAAAAATTGAAGGTTGGAGTTCCCATTGAATGTCCAGCCTGATGAATGAAAACAAGGAAATCCCAGAACACTGAAGGTCAGAGATGATTTTAGAGTAAAAAAAAAAATTGAATTAAATTAAAATAAAACTTTTCTATAAAGGATCAGAATGGCTTTGGATTTATCTTCAGCAACCTGGAAGTGAGAAAACAATGGCACAATGCCTTCAAAATTCTGAAGGAAAATGACTTTCACTTTAGAATTATGTACTCAGCAAAGCCATGACCAGTTAGAATAAAGATACTCTCAGACATACAAGGTCTCAAAACATTTACTTCCCATCCCTCCTTTATTAAAGCTGTTAAAGGGTGAAAATAAACTAAGAAAGATAAAGACATGAGATACAGAAAACAGGAATCCAATTCAGAAGGGAGACTCTGAGTGGAGTCCCCAGAATGATGATGGAGAGATTCCAGGAAGACAACTGTTTCAGATGTAGAGGGCAACCCATCAAGATTGGAGGGATATGAATCAAGACACACACGTTGAAGACTGTAATTACCAAGATTCTTGCCGTCATTTTAACCAGAGGACAATTTCCTGGTGAGCTTGACCAGATTATCTGTTCTTAGCCTGTCTTGACCTTGTGTTCCCCTCAGTGCCCTGCTGTCTGAATCAGCTAAGGGTACTTGTTTCACCTATCAATAAATTGTTCTCTTCTCCTGAGTCCTGTAAGGATAGCCATAGCGAGCTTAAAAACAAAAGATGCAGAGAAGACTGCTCTCCCTTCTGTATTCCCATTGTAAAGTCAGTCGTATTAGAAGCCCTGACTGTGGTTGACTTGCATGTTTTCTGGCTAACTCCTCCAGAGAAGAGTCCTAAAAACTCTGGGAAGCTGCAACTAGGTAGAACCATAGAGGCTTGTTCAGTTCACCTTTTCCTAGGCGCCTTCGTCTACATGGGCATCATTGCTCTTGTGTTTTGTGGTTTGTGAGTTTCTATTCAGTTTTTCAAAACTAAGAATATAGTGGTTAGGAATACACATGTTGTATATTATTGGAGGTAAAACTAATAAACAAGAGAATGATTAACGTGGAAGTCAGAATAGTGGTTCCCCCAGGAGAGGGATAGGGATGGAATCGGGGGGTTCCTAAGGTCCTTGTAAATGTTTGTTTTAACTTGGGTGGTGAATACATGGTAGTTTATTGTATTAATTTCCTTTCATGTGTGCATATATATGGTTTGTATATTCCTTTACGTGTTTGCATTTGAAAATGAAAACTTTCTAAAAAGCAGATTCCTAGGCCCCACCTTCAGACCTAATGATCCAGAATCATTATAACTAAGACCCAGGAATCTGCATTATAAATATTATTCAAATGTGAGTATCATTACTCCAGTTGATCTGTTGTCCACATTAATTGTGCTACACAGTCTCACTGATATGGTTCGAAGAGTGCAGAATGAAGTGGGGTCATTTCTTCCCAATGTGTGTTTACTCTGCTCTCATATATATATAAAGAAATTGGTCTTTGCTATCCAGTTACACCAAGGTATGGCATAGTCATCCCTTTATCTTTTCCCAAGCCAGTAATAATTTATCTTAATTTCTGTCAGACTATGTTAAAACCTAATTACAAAATTTCTGCTGTCATTGTAATGGAGTTGTAAAAGTATGGGATGGGATATTAACTTGTGCTCTAATGAGAATAAAGGATCTGAACATCTTTTTTTTTTTTTTTAACTTAAAGTGCCAAGTGAATTCAAAACAAAACAAAACAAAACAAATGTAATATTGTTTTCAAAGGTGACTTTGCTCAGAACAGTGGTGTCAAAAGTCTCTTGTGTGATTTACTTCATTTAGTCATAATGGAACCCTGACAGCTGCTTGGCTGTTGTTTTGGTGTCTGTTTTATATTCCTAGGTAGAAAATCTAGTCTTTCAACTCAGTTGTGAAACAAATAGCATGTGGATATTAGAGTTTGCTGTGGTGGAAAGGGCTTATTAGCACCTGAAGGTTTTTTTCAGTTAATATCTGATATCCAGCACTTTCTAACTTTCTGGCTTTGGGCAAGTTATTTAATCTCTCCTATTCCTAGTGTTTTCATTTATAATTTGGGAAAGTAATATCTGCTAGAGTTGTGAGGATGAAAGGAGACTATTTTTGTCAAGCACCTACCACACTGCTAAAGAAATATTAGTTCTCTTTTTTGAGCATCCTTTGCTCAAACCAGATGTCTAGGAGTTGTCCATGAATCTTCTCCTTTACCTACCAAAGTTCTTTCCATTTCATCTCTGTAGGATCTCTAGAATTGGAGTAAGACATGACTCACATTTTATAACAAATGAGCTTTTAGTAGGCAGTAACTAAATCAAACCTTCAGGACACAAAGTTCTCGTATATCTTTATTAATAGTAATCACTATCAATTTTCTAGAATTCTGAAAGGACTGTAATAATTACCAATTTCATCATAAATATATTGGCACATTATCTTAAGTAAAATTAAGAAAAATGTATTCAACCTAAGTCATTAGAGAAATGTAAATTAAAATCATAATGGCGTACAACTACTGCATACCCATCAGAACACGAAAAGTAAAAGGACTAATGGTACAGAATTTGTGGGAAGATGGAGCAAAGGAATTCTCAGACACTGTTGGTAGAGTATATATTGGTACAGTCACTTTGGTAAGCTGGTTGGCAATATCTCTTTTAATAAATGATTTATATTTACATTTTATATAAATGGAATCATACAATATGTTGCACAATATATTTAGTTCATAGTTGCACAATCGGCAATCTCTCTTTAATGCTGATTGTATTCATACTGTATGACCCTGCAATTCCACTCCCAACAGAAGTGGTGTGCGTAGGTGCAACCAAGTGCCATGAATAGGACTGTTTATAGCTGCTCCAAATTGGGGGGGAAATGGCCATGAACAGTATAATAGATAAGGTATGTGTTTCTACCATTGAATACTATACGTTAATGAAAAGGAACAAACTCAACTCACGTATCAACATGTATGAATCTCAGAAACATAATGTTGAGCAAAAGAACCCATGTACAAAGGAATGCAAACTAAATGATTCCATTTTTATAAATTTTGAAAGTGGACAGTATTCACCTTGAGTATTAGAAGTCCAGATGAGTAATATTACCCATATTCGTATTTCATATGAGGTTTTACTATGCTTTACAATCCCATGTTACATTTTTTAGCTTTCCTTCTAGTAATATACATGATCTTAGACTTTCCCTTTCAACTACTATTATATCCATGTAATAGCTCTGCTAATTTCAAACACTATATTGTGTTTTCATCTTTGCTATTCATTTCCAAAGATATAAACAACCTTTGTACCAATTCTGTACAGGTTAGCCCCCAGCTTTCCATTCTCTAACTCATTCTATTTTCTGGCAACCTATATTCTAGTTCTTAATTCCACAAGTTTACAAAATATATTTAGTTCATAACATGCAATCATACAGTATTTGTCCAGCGGCAGGGGAATCTGTGCTTCCCCTGGCTGTGCCATCCTGCCGTGTCAGCTCTGCATGTGGGCAGTGGCACCATTCCTTTCACGCTGGGCGGCACCCCCACGGGGGCACTCCCTGTGCATGGGGCTCCCCGGCGCGGGGACACCCCTGCGTGGCACGGCACTCGGCGGGGGCATCAGCACTGCGCATGGGCCAGCTCCACACGGGTCAAGGAGGCCCGGGGTCTGAACCGCAAATCCCCCATGTGGCAGACAGACACCCCCCCAACCACTGGGCCAAGTCCGCCTCCAGTATTTGTCCTTTTGTGTCTTGCTTGCTTCACTCAACATAATGTCTTCCAGGTTCATCCATGCTATCACGCTTCATGACTTCATCTCTTCTTGCAGCTGCATAATATTCTATTGTGTATATACACCACAGTTTGTTTACCCATTCATTAGTAGATCGACACCTAAGTTGTCTCCATCCTCTGGCAACTGTACAACATCACCACGAACTTGGGTGTGCAGAAGTCTGTTCATGTCACTGCTCCCAGTTCCTCTGGGTATACAAGTAGTGGTATTGTTGGGTCACATGGCAAATCTGTATTCACCTTCTTTAGGAATTGCTAAACAGTCCTCCACAGTGGCTGCACCATATAATGGTGGTTTTTAAAGAAAATTACATCCTTTCTTTTTTATATCTCATTGTCTGCCAGTACTTCTAAAATAATTGAATGGTGATTAAAGAGTCCTTATTTAGTCCCATTACCCTCTTGTCCTTTTTTCTTTAAATAAGTAAAATTTCTGCAATAAATTTAATTGACATTCTTTTCTAGATTTTGTATTAACCCCTGAATACTTAGAAGTCTTATAGAGTAAATCAGAATTTAAATAGGTTCAAGCACAAATTTAGGTTTAAAGAATATTTCCATGAGACAAATCAGGGTTCTCTCAGGCGATTTTTTTCTGTTGTTACTCTTTTATTATGGGAAATTTGGAACACACAAAATTAGAGAATATGGTCTGTTGAACACCTGTGCATCTATCAGCCACATGGATTTTCTGGCACAGTCTTGATTTTTATTTTATTGCTGAAAGTATACTTGGACATCATGTCTCACTATTTTAGTATCTTCACTTGCTCTTAAAGTGATTATCAAAAAGTTTAATTTGTGCTGATGTTGGAATTTTACTACTCGGACCGTTCCCGGATTTGAGGTTTTATATTGCTTATTGTGGTCCATACTTTTTTCTCCAATTTGAAAAACAAATTTGCCTCCAGAGGGCGCTAAATAGTCTAATTTGGACAGGCTTCATCAAAACCATAGTGCATCCTGGATTTGCTGGCACAGTCTTGATTTTTATTTTATTGCTGGAAGTATACTTAGACTTCATGTCTCAATATTTTAGTGTCTCCACTTGTTCTTAAAGTGCTTACAAGGTGATGTTAATGTACTTATTTTTAAGTTTTAAGTAGGCCTACTAGATGAGAAGTTAAAATATACTTAAAATAGTTCTAAGCCCTGTGTTTATATATTTGAAAAGACTGATACCGTGCCCTAAGAATTCCCTACCTCCTGCCTAATTTCTCTTTCAATATATTTCTCAAATGCCTCTGGCCATAACTTCTAAGATAGGTCTAGTTCTGAAATGATAGTGTTTTGATATGCTAATTAGGTGTTGGGATGTTAACAGCATTCTAAATGTGTAGGACAACTTTTAAGGCATTGAATAAACTTCTTTGTAAGACATAGTGGATCAGTTTTTAAAATTCTCTACTAAATTGTTGAACTTTTCTTGTTTGTGGCTGTGTGACAGTGGTGCTGTCTGTGGTAGGAAAGTTATGTAGAATCTAAGCTATCTTTCAAGTCTGGAAACTATCAGAAGCTAATATAAAACACACCCATGGTAATTAATAGTTAGAGAAAAAAGTCTTCACCTTTTATAAATAATAGTAGGCTGGCTGTGCAAATCCGACTGTCACTTTAAACGACATAATTTTAACTCTGTAATTAATAAGTGAATAAGAACTTTTAATTGAATAATAATAACTGCTTTGGATATAGCCAGAAAGATGCACAGATTTCTCAGGGACATATAAACTACATACTCCATGTTGCTGTGCTCGCTATAAAGTTCACCAAGTGAGGGGTACATGTGATTTTTTTTCTGGGTTTGATCCTAGTGTATCAAAGTGCAGGATTCATCTTTAAGGGTGTGCTCTTTCATGAGTGTCTCAATTAATGTCTTTATGTCCTTATAATTTGAAGGAAGCAGTTGAGATGTACTTGTGGCTTTCTTAACCCATCCTGTTCTGAGTTTTTCCTAGTCCTACATGTTGCTTCTATACTAAGATAAAGCTCTGGGAAATTGTCATTTTCTGGTTGACAATTGCAAGAATGTTTATGATAATATAAGGAGGTGATGAAACTTCCTGACTTTCAAAGGTGAGGACTCTTCAGAATGAATTTATCAGCTCTTCTGTATATTGATCATTTGTGTAGTAGAAAGGTATGTGCTTAGTGTGCCTGCCAAGCAATCTTTAATTGTGAAGTTTAGTTATTTAATTAGTTAACAACTGATAATGGATTTTTTTAAGGAGGTACCAGGATTAAACCTGGAACCTCAACATCCGAGCTACACCTGCTCCCCTGATAATGGACTTTTAAAGCACTTTCTAGTTTAGATAAGTGTCACTGGGAACTGAGTACCAAGATCAGGCACAAGTATGGCAAGCCATTTATGAGTCATCCCTCATGGCCACTAACACAGTTTATACAAGCGATTAGCATAATCGGGTTGTTTTTGCTAGTTGGCTATCATCATTTTTGGCTGATGACTGCCTGGCATATCATCTCTTTAAAACTTCGCTAAACTTATATTTAGCATAGCAAGTTTTATGCTGCTTTTTGTCCTGTGGTTCTGAAAGGTCCTGTATAAATAAATATTACTGGGTGGCATGTATTCAGAATCTTCACAGTGGAGGGCAGCAGGGAAACCACGGTACTGAGGCATTGTGATTTATACTAGTGAGCTGGGTTTATGTTTCTGTTCCTGTGAATTGTGTATCAGTTTTATCCTTTGAGATTTAAAAAAAAATTATCTTACCTACAAGTTAGTTGTATTGACTTCACAGAAATTAATTTAACCTTCTTATTTATCTATCAGTTAAACACTTGTTTTTCATATTTTGTGTTCTTAAATTTTGTTTTGACCCTGAAAAGTTAGGTTGCCCATGGATTCTACTTCAGTGCACCTGGGTTTTTATCCTGTATGGATAATTAATCAGCAATCTGAAGATTTTTTTTCTACTGAATTGTAGTTTCATAGCTATTTCCTGATTTTGACAAACTATCTGAGAAGGTAGAATTGTTATCACTGGTCCTGCTGTGCATTCAGAAACCCAAGTCTCAAAATGAAAGGGCAGTTAATCTACCTTTATATTGGTTGTCTCTTCCAATTGGTGATGTTAGCAACTCATGTGAGTCTTGGTGCCTATTACTATGTCCACCTGAAACTGAATTTTCCATTCTACTGCCCTTGCCTCAGACTGCATTTAAGCTATAATGTTCACAGATTATTAATATTTAAATAGAAATGTGTCACTTGAAGCCCATTTTAAGGAGATGAAGCTGAGCCAGTCCTCCTCTTGTGGAATTCCAGAGCTTTAAGAAAAACCCCAGCAGCCTTACCAATCATTTAGAAGAAGCTGGGCATTGTTATTAATTAAATTGGAAAAATGCAAAATTTTTATCACATAAATTTTCTTAGGATGTAATATGCTTTATTAAAATTATTAATATTTCCACCTCATACGCACTAGGATGGCTATTATTTAAAAAACAGAAAGTAACAAGTGCTGGTGAGGATGCAGAGAAATATGAACTTAGAAAATTGTTAGTGGGAATATAAAATGGTACAGCTGCTGTGGAAAACAGTTTGGTGGTTCTTCTACCATATGATCTGACAATCTCATTTCTAAGTAAATACCCAAAAGAACTAAAAGCAGGGAGTTAGATGGATATTTGTATACCCGTGTTAATAGTAGCCTTGTTTACAGTGACTTGGGGAATTGGAGGTAACCCAAAGGTCCATCAGCAGGTGAATAGATAAATAGAATGTGGTGTCTACATATAGGGGAATGTTGCTCAGCCCTAGAGAGCAGTAAGATTTTGATACATGCTGCTACATGGATGAACCTTGAAGACAACAGGTTGAGTGATATAAGTCAGATACAGAGGGACAGATATTTTATGATTCCTCTTGCATGAAATAACTAGAGTGTGCAAGTTCATAGAGACAGAGTACAGTTGCTGGGTTGGGTGAGGACAGAGATGGAGGAGTAAAGCATAATGGTTACAGGGTTTCTGTTTGGGGTGATGGGAAAGTTCTGATAATGGATGGTAGTGACGGTAGCACAACATTGTTGTGTGTGGTTGAGCAGGCAAAGTGCATGTTGTATATATGTTCTACAATTTTAAAAAAAGAGACTTTAAAGAGACATTAATAACTAAAGGTGATACATGATGTGGGACTGGATCTAATAATGGAGGACAAAATGCCCAAAAAGGACATTATTGGGACATATGAAAAAACTAGAGTATAGGCTATAAGCTTTATAGCAATATTAAATTTCTTGAACTTGATAATTATACTTAATTAAGGTGGTTACATAAACAAATATGCTTGTTCTTAGGAAATGTACATGGAAGTTCTTAAGTTTTCAGTGGGCATGATGTATGTAGCTTACTCTCCAATGTTTAGAAAGAATGATATGACAGATGTAGTGAAATGTTAAATTTGATGGATCTGCATGTCTGCGGGGGATAGGTATAAATATACAGAAACGTTAGAGAATACCTTAACAAATACCCATGCACTTTTCATTCATTTCTATCAATTCTTGAAATTTTCCCATACTTGTTAGGCTTTTGTCTTTTTTAAGAAATAAAATAAAATGGATACAGTGGAAGTACCCTGTATAATCCTCCCTTAGTCGATTTTTCTCTCATCTACCTTTCCTCCTTAGCTATAACCACTGTCCTGGTACATTTATTATATATAAGTATAACCATAAACAAAAAATGTAAGTAGTTTGGTTTTCCATCTTTTCAGTAACCTATGTGCATAGCATCACATCATGCATACTTTGCTACCACTTGCTTTTCTTTAGTCCACCATTGTGGTTTTTGAACTGCAGGCATGTTGATATTTATAGATATTTATAGATATTTATAGATTGGTTCTTTGTCTTAACTGCTATATAGTCTTGCATTGTATGGTTCTTTTACAATTTATGTATTTCCTTTTGATAGATACTTAGAATTTGGTTATTTTGCTTTTATAAAGATTGCTGCAGTGAATATTCTTGCACCTACTTGGGAGAGAGTTGCTCCATGCCCTAGAGTCAAAGATATATACATGCAAGTGGAATTGTTGGGTTGGAGGGTACATGCATCTTCAGTTTTAATAGATACTGCCAAATTGCTCTCTAAAATAGTTGTATTAATTTACACTCCCACCAGCAGTGTATAGACACATCTGTTTCATATTCTGGTCACTCTTGATTTTATCAGACTTAAATTTTTGGCATATGATCCATATGTAATATTTTTTCATATTGCTTAATTTGCATTTTCCTAATAATGAGTATAAGCATCATTCATTCAGCAGCTGCACTGAATGCTACTAAGTGACAGGCAAAGTGCCTTCTCACAGGCAGTCCTTCCTGCATGCTCAGATTCTAATGAAGTAAAGCAGAAAATGAATAGATATGAAAATAGATAGTACTCAGATGGTAATACATACTGTGGAGAAAATTAAAACAATAAGCAATATAGAGACTGCTGGTTTGAATGGAGGCTATTATTTAGGATAGTCAGGAAAGAACTTACTGATAAGGTGACATTTGAACAGAGATTTGGAGGATGTGACACAAATAGAAAGAGAGCCATGTGGACAACTAGAGGAAGAACATTCCAGACAGAGGGAATAGCAAGTACAAAAACCCTCATGTTTGGCATGTTTGTAGGCCCCAAGAAGACCAGTGTGGCTGGAAGAGAGTTAGTGTCTCGGTGTGCAGAAGGAGGTGAGTGGAAGAAGTATTAGGGGCCATATAAGCCTTGATAAAGACTTTGCATTTTACCTAGAACAGAGGTGTGATGGAATCTTATTTAGGCTTTAAAAGGATCACTCTAGTTGCCGGGTAGAAAGGAGACTGAAGGAGGCTAAGGGACATTAGTGAGGAGACTGTTGCTATAGTTCAGGCAAAAGATGATGGTGACAGTCCAGAATTGTGGAAAATATAGCCAGACTCCAATGCATGGCAGGAGTCTGGCTATATTTTGAAAGTTGAGTCAACAGATATGCCGATGTATTTCATATGGGTCATAAGAGAAAAAGTGTTAAGGTTTTTGACAACTGAAAGGCAGGAGTTGCCATTCCCTGAATGTAGTCTGTGGGAGAAGCAGGTCTGGGGCAGAGAGAAAATTAGGAGTTTGATTTTGAGCAAGGAAGTTCTAGAAGCCTATTCAGCATTCAATTTGCGAGGTTGGCTAGGCAGTTGGATAACCACTTTTGAAGTACAAAGGGTCTGAAGTCGAGGTGTGTATGTCAGAGTAGAAGAGTTGTTGAGGCGGTGGACCTGGCCCAGTGGTTAGGGCGTCCGTCTACCACATGGGAGGTCTGCAGTTCAAACCCCGGGCCTCCTTGACCCATGTGGAGCTGGCCCATGCGCAGTGCTCATGTGCGCAAGGAGTGCCCTGCCACGCAGGGCTGTCCCCCGCGTAGGGGAGCCCCACGCACAAAGAGTGCGCCCCGTAAGGAGAGCCGCCCAGCGCCAAAGAATAGTATAGCCTGCCTAAGAATGGCACCGCCCACACGGAGAAATGGCGCAACAAGATGACGCAACAAAAAGAAACACAGATTCCTGTGCCGCTGATAACAACAGAAGCAGACAAAGAAGATGCAGCAAATAGACACAGAGAACAGACAACCGGGGCGGGAGGGGAGAGAAATAAATAAATAAATAAATAAGTAAATAAATAAATCTTTAAAAAAAAAAAAAAAGGACTTGTTGAAAGTTGAGACTGGATAAAGAAGTCCAAAGATTGAACCTTGATGCTCTCCAAAGCCAGGGAGCAGAGGCTAACCAACAAAAGTGACTGAAAAGGAGGGGCTGGGAATGAGAGGAGCAAGAGCTAGTGTGTCCTGAACCCTGGTGCAGAAACAGTTGCAAAGTAGGACGGGTTGGCTGTATCAAAGTCTCTCATGGGTCAAGTCAGATGAGCACGGAGATTTGACCTTTAGGTTTAGCAACAGGTAGAGCATTGCAGACGTTCCTAGGAGTTGCTTTGGTGGTGTGGGTAAGAAACTAAAGGCTAGGTTGCTGTGCCTTGAGAATGAGAAGACAAGAATGGGAGTCAGCAAAATGAAACATCTCTTCAGAGAAGTTTCTCTCTAAAGGGGAGTAGAGAAGTTGGACAGTTGCTACAGGAAGATGTGGGAATTAGAGGGTTTTTTTAAAAGATGGGAGCTTCTATAGTATGCTGGCTGATGTGAAGATATAGTAGAGAAGAGAAGATTGATGGTGTCTAGGCTGGAGGAGAGAATTGATGGGGTGAGGTTGAGTAAGTGGATGGAATGGCCTGTGCAGTGGAGGGAGTGGTCCTAAATAGGAGCACAGACCATTGGTACATAGCAGCTGGCCAAGGAAGGAAGAGAACATAGGTGGATGCAGGTAAATGGATAGATTCTGGTTACGTAGTGAATTTGGTAGCACGGTCATCAGGTAAGCATGATGAGGGAGATGTATATGGGTGAAGAGAGGAAGAGGTGCAGCCTGATCATCCAGGTGACTAGGGGAAATGATGTGATGACAAGGCCATGCCATATACCCATTTGGAGTCAGACATAAGTGTTCTGTGAGATCAGCCAGGAGAGTTGCTTATATTCCTCCAGCCAAATTCACCTGTGCAGAATAGGTAGCCAATAGGGCTTATCTAGGATTGGGGTTTTCCAGGTAATAAAGATGGAGCCAGAGGGGACAGGATAGTGGAGGGTGTGGGCAAAGGAAGAGAGATTATAAAGATGGATTAGGGACCCTAAGCTGGGTAAAGGGCAGTGAAAAGGTGGGAGGATTAATGGATTATAGAACTGGGGTTTAAAAACATTGGAGCAAAGAAATTTGAGGAGGTGAGCTGAAAATATAGGTGTTAGCTGGAAGGTGGGAAACTAGAAATTGGGAATGTGGAGGGGGTTAACTTATTGGTAACCATGACAAGTTTTAGGGTTTGACTGGGAATGAGTGGCTGAGATGAAGTGGAGCACCAGATCATGGGAGGAGAGGAGGATGTCAGGGGCCATCTATGCAGATTTTTAAATCCTCTAGCATTTTGACAAGAGCAGTATTGGAGAGAATGTCATGGCCAGGAGCTAAAAAATCTCTAAGGAATGAGGTGGGAGGAAGTGTTGATGACTGTAACCCAGAAAAGTAGGGATGGTGTGGTCTGAGAATATGAGGCTCATAGCTGAAATTTTAGGGAAACATGTAAGACAGTATTTTGGAAGTAGCAATGAGAGCCAAGGAGGACCCCTACCCTTTTTCAAACCTGTATTGTTAAGAGGGTGTGAGAGAAGACAGCCATGGCTGTGAAGAGGGCTGCAGGACAATGAGAAGCAGGTTTCCAGGGTGGTGGCTCTCAACACTGGCACCTGTGAAAATCCCCTGGGAGGGCTTGTAGATATACCATTTTCTGGGTCCCACCCCCAGAGATTCTGACTCTAGTCCTTTGCAGTAGAACTCATGTATAGGTAATTGTTTTTTAGCTTCCAGGCGATTGTAATGAGTCAGAGGTTGTGAGCCACTGAGGCCGAGCAAGAATGTTTGGAAAAAGGGTTAAGTAATTAGGGATGATGGACATGTATTTGTGAGGGCACATTGAAAAGGGTATGGGAATTCGACAGGGGTAGGGTGTCTTTTCTGAGTCTGTTGGTCTCTTGGATTTCCTGCTCTGTGATTTGCCTATTCATAAGTATGATGCATTATTCTATTGGTAAGTATTGATTTTTGTTTTGGTTTGAGCTTTTTATTTAAAAATTACATAAATATAGAAAAGTACACACCTGAACACATGTAATGAGCACCCAAGTCACAAAACAGAACATTACTGGAACCCAGAAACTGCACATGGGCCGACTTCTAATCACTGCCACCTCCAATGGGGAAGATTTGATTTTTAAAAATAATTTTATTCTTCTTGTGTTAAAGAACAAGGTCTCTCAAGATCAAAGTGCACCAGCCTTAGGTTATATGGTAAATCAAAGTAGTCACAGTTGTGTATATTTCTGCCTTCCTCCTAAGGTACACAGTATATGTAGAAAGGACTTGAAAAATTCAAGGTGATATTTTTTTCACTCAAAAATTGGCCCCTTGACATGAATGGCAGCTTGAGCACATAAGACAGCATAGCCTTCCCTGCCTGCCCTTCATCAGCTCTATCTGTGACTGATGGAAGATGAGTTGTTTGGCAAGTGGAAATGTACTTTGACAGGAACTGCCCAACCACAGACAGCTCAGGCCTTCTTCCCTGTATGATTTGGGTTTTGAGTAGGGGTTGGGGTTGTAAAGCAGCTGAAAGCTAGATTTGTGCATGAAGAGCTCTTTGTTTTGATCACCATGGTTTTTCTTCACTGTAAAATATATTGAATAATATATTGAATAAGTGTGAATAGATGTGAATTGTCAGATTCTGCTTTTGTCACTGGCAAAAGTCACCTGTAATTTAAGTTTCTTGAGAAAAGTATTTTCAAGTGCACTGTTGATCAGCTCAGAGTGAAATATTTCCATCCGCATTTTAGTGCTTGATAAACGGTACATCAGGTGAGCTATGATGGTTTAAGATTGTGAGGACACTCTTTTGGCTAAATTTTCCCAGATAGGCCTTTGGCCTTTAAAAAAGTAATTTTGCAAGCATTCTTTCTTCATTGTGTGTTGCAATATTTAACAATGCTTTCTGTTTAATTGCCTGGCTGCTAAAACAAATACTATATAATAGGTTGGCTTAACAAAGGAATTTATTGGCTCATGGTTTTGGAGGTAGACTTTGGGGCTCCTTGCTTTTGTCATATGGCACTGCACATGGCAGTGTCTTCTCTGGGCTTCTATTGACTTCCAGCTTCTGGCTACTCCCCATGGCTTCTCCTGCATCTAATTTCCTTATGCATATAAGAACTTCAGTCATATTGGATTAAGGCCCACCTTCTTTCACTTTGGTCACTCCTTAACTAAAAACATTTTCAAAGATCTTATTTACAAATGGGTTCATACCCACAGGATCAGGGTTGGTGCTTAAACATGCTTTTTCTGGGGGGCCATGATTCAATCCCCAACACTTTGAACATCAAATTTTTCCTTTATCCATTAGAGATCTTTAATTTGTCAGTATGTGCTTGTTTCTTAATCTTTGCCATCAGTGGATATGAGAAATGACTAGCCATCACCTTCTCAAATATTAGAATCTTTTTATTTTGCAGTTGAGCAAATCTAGGCCTTGGGACGAAGGTGCAGGTCTACAAACTTAGATTCATTGTAACCAGAACCACAACTTTCATTCCATGCTCCTCTCTCAATACTCTATTCCTAAATCCAGCTAAGATATCAATTGTTGGTTCCATATAGGGTTTTTTTGTTTTTTGTTTTTTGGCATACTTACTGTTTAGAATAGGCATCAATTATATATTTTTAAAATGGTAGCTCATGCCTTACTGTGTAAATTGCGCAGATAACTTATTTCTGAATTCCCAGACTTCAGTTATTTTTAATAGCTTAATTGAGTTATAATTCACATACAATTTGCCCATTTAGAGTGTACAATTCAGTGGTTTTCGGAATGTCCACAGATATGTGCAGCCATTACAACAGTAAATTTTAGAACGATTTAATCACCTCAAAAAGAAACCTTTGTTATACATGTCCCAATTCCATTTCTTCTTACAGCTACATAGTATTCCGTCATATGTATATATCACATTTTGTTTTTCAGTTCATCAGTTGATAGACACTTGGGTTGTTTCCATATTTTGACAATTGTGATTAATGCTACTGTGAACATCAGTGTGCAAATGTCTGTTCGTTTCACAGTTTTCAGTTCTTCTGGATATATTCCTAGTAGAGGAATTGCTGGATCATATGGCATTATATTTAGCTTCCTGAGGAGCTGCCAAACTGTCTTCCATGGAGGCTACGCCATTTTACATTCCCACCAAAAGTGAAGCAGTGTTCCTATTTCTCCACATCCTCTCCAGCACTTATTGTTTTCTGTTTATTAAATAATGGCCCTTTTATGCAGTGTGAGGTGATAACATATTGTCGTTTTGATCTGCATTTCTCTAGTAGTTAGTGGTATGTTGTATTTTTTCCTCTGCCTTTTTGCCATTTGTATTTCTCTTTGCAGAAATGTCTGTTCAAGTCTTTTGCTCATTTTTAAATTGGGTTGCCTTTTACTGTTGAGTTGTATGATCTATTCATATAGAATGGAGATCAAACCCTTATTGGATATTTTCTCCCATTGAGTGGGCTGCCTTTTCACTTTCTTGACAGAGTCCTTTGAATCACAAAACTGTTTAAGTCTGAGGAGGTCCCATTTATCCATGTTTTCTTTCATGACTTGTGCTTTTGGTATAAGGTTTAAGACTCTGTCATCTACCACCAGATCTTGAAGATGTTTCTCTACATTTTCTTCTAGGACAGGGGTTCTGAACCAGAAAGATTTCAGGGGGTCCATTAGGTTGGATTGAAAATTCAAAAAAACATTATTCTTATGGGGACATGTTGGTGCGGGTATGATATATTTATTAAATAGTACACAGTATAGTGTGGACTTAGTATGATTTTATTTTGATGTAGCGTGTTCTGAGTACGGTGGATAACTGCCTGCAAAAAGGTTGGTAAGGATGGCGAAGATTTCTAAATGTTTGCCGAAAATGACCATTTGAACAGATGTTGAGCCATGTTAGGTTATCAGGTATTGAAATTATGGGAAAGTAGTAAAAGGTAATTTTGAATAATCCTAAAATTTAATTTAAAGATATGCTGATGTTGAGTGTCATGAAACTATCTGCCACTACATTCTGAGAAGGGGTCCATGATTTTCACCTGACTGACAAAGGGAACAAAAACAAATGGAACAAAAAAGGTTAAGAGCCCCTGTTCTAGGAGTCTTGTAGTTCTTACTTTTTATTTAGGTCTTTGATCCATTTCAAATTAATTTTATATAAGGTATGAAATAGGGGTCCTCTTTCTTTTTGATATGAATTTCCAGTTCTCCCATCTATCCCTTTATCATTTGTCTATTGCAACTTTGTCATCTTATCTACCCTTTCTTTAATTAGTCTTTCTTTAGTTCTGTGAATGTATTTATAATGGCAACTTTGAAATTTTTTTCTGTTAAATCCAACATTTGATTGCTCTCATAGCTAGTTTCTGTATCCAGCTTTTTTTTAGTGTATGGGTCATACTTTCCTGTTTCTTAGTATGTTTCATAATTTTTTTGTTGGGAATGATATTTTTTAAAGCAACTCTGGGGACTGGTCCTCTGCCCTTCCCCCACCCCCACCCCTACCCCTTGGGATTTCTTCTTTTTCATTTGCTTGTTTGTTGGTTTAGTGACAGGCCAGATTTTATTTGTGGTCTATTCCTTCACCTGGTTCTCCACAGAGTGAAGTCTGATATTACTCCTCAAGGAGGTGCAGCTTTGGGTATTGTAGTCACACTGACATGATGACAGTGATACTGGTAGGTCTGTCTTCTAGCCTTTCTCTGACCACACCCAGCTCACTGATGGCACTGTTGTTTATAACAATGTCTTTGGGCATAATTTCCTCTACAGACTAATCTAATTTAATAAAAATGTGGCTCCTTCTTAGTGGTTACTCAGGTCAGTGTTTGATATTTGTTCTGATCCCAGGAGGGCTCCTCCAAGCTGTCTTATTCCCCAGACCCCAGATCTTTCTTGCAAACTAGCCAGCCAACAGTCTGGGCTGTATCTTCATTAGATCTCTGAATGCCTTCCCAGTTCCCTTCACCACAAACTGTTTTTGAGAATGCTTTTAGGTTTAAACTTCTCCATACTTTGTTGTAGATGAAGTTGGTCCCTTCGGAAGAGATAAGGAGCTAGCTGTTTGAAAGCCTGCTTCTCCCCCCTCCCCCTCCTCCACTGCTTCTAAGTATTCACATTTCATGGGCAATATTCTCCTGTAATAGAGATTAACTACTTAATATATTTCAGTACTTTTTCTTTTTAAAATCAGTATTCAGAGATAATGTAGAATGTCCATTCATTCAGTTTCTTTATTTAAGGTTGTTTTGTAAGATGTTTACCAATCTTTTGATTACTGGTTTCATATCTCATTCTGAATTATACCTTATACTTCGTAGGAACTGGTTTCTCTGCCTTTCCTCATCCTTTCTCCCCAACACTAAAGATGAGCTAATCTTCTAAAATTTTCTTTCTTTTCCTATTGATATAGTATAATTATTTTTCATGTTTTAATATCTGGAATGATCAAGGTTGTCATCTGTTAACTGTTTTTACTTAAATGGATTAAGTTGAAAATTCAAGTGATGAAGATGCTATGAGAGATTTTTCCTCTCACTGTTTTATTTATCTGGCCTCAAAATAGAGAAGCATATTCTATTCTCTCTTCCCATTGGAAAATGAAGTGCTAAGCTCTGGTTTCAAATTTAAGGAAAGAAAACTTCTAGTCTTTTTTTTTTCCTTTTCCCCATTATATTACATCATAGTATATTGACTTGGAAGGGACTTTAGAGAATAGCTTAAGATCAACTTTCTCATTTAAAGCTCAGGAAAGTAAGACAGAATTTAAGGGACTTGCCTAAGATCTTACAGCTAGTGCCAGAGCCAGTCTTCAACCTTGGACTTTGCTTTAACAACTCCCCCAAACCCCCTTCTTATGACTTTGTCTTTCTTGTACCTGGACAGTAATGCTCTCCCAAGCCCCCTTTTCCTGAGCCATTCCAATCTGTAGTACGGTTGGTACCCCTGTGATAACCTTGGCACACCTCTTCCTGAATGCTGCTATAAAGGCTTAGACTTGGGACCACAGTGGTTATCCATTTTCCCCCCAATCTGTGGTAATTCCACCCCACGCCCAGTCTGGGATTAAACAATTCTGTAATGAAGAAATCTCTGTGGAAAGCTGCTAGGGACACTGGTGGGGCAGAATAATGATCCACCCCAAAATATCCATGTCCTAATTCCTAATCCATGGAACCTCTAAATATATTAGTGTATATGGCAGAGGAGAACTAGGCTTACAGATGGAGCTTTGTTGTTTTGTTTTTTTTTAAGATTTATTTTTTCCCCCTTTACACCTCCCCCCCCCATCTGCTCTCTGTGTCCATTCGCTGTGTGTTCGTCTGTGTTCACTTGCATTCTCGGTGGCACTGGGAATCTGTGCCTTTTTGTTGCGTCATCTTGCTGCATCAGCTCTCTGTGTGTGTGGCACCACTCCTGGACAGGCTGTGCTTTTTTTGCATGGGGCAGCTCTCCTTGTGGTGCGCACTCCTTGTGCGTGGGGTTCCCCTACGGGGGGCCACCCTTGTGTGGCACAGCACTCCTAGCGCAAGGCAGCACTGCACATGGGCCAGCTCACCACACGGGCCAGGAGGCCCTGGGTTCAAACCCTGGATCTCCTATATGGTAGGCAGATGCTCTATCAGTTGAGCCACATCTGTTTCCCTGCAGATGGACTTAAGTTTGCTTATTAGCTGACTTTAAGATATGGGGATTATCCTGGATTATCTAAATGGTCCCATTGTAATCACAAACATAAAAGAGGGAATCTGAAGAACCAGAGAGAAGTGGTTGAAAACGACTTACGTGAAAGTGACTTGCCCTAAAGTAGCTGGCTTCAAAGTTGGAGTAAGGGGACCATAAGCTAGGAAAAGCAGATGGCGTCTAGAAGTTGGAAAGGTAAAGAAACAAATTCACCCCGAAAGCTCTCAGAAAAGAATACACCCTGTTGACACCTCAGTCTTATTAGCCCAGTGAAAGTCATATTGGACTTTGGATAAACAGTGCTGTAAGATAATAAATTTGAATTTTTTTAATCCACGAAGTTTGTGGCAATTTGTTACAGAAGCCATAGAAAACTAATATAAACACTTATACTTCTCAGAAAAAGACCCAACTTGGCTCTCTCTTTCCTCAACAACTGATTATTGCATTGGTTTATCACCTATCCTGGCTCCATGTTTCTCACCTAGATCCTTGGATGCAGCAGCCGCTATGAGAATCTCCATTCTCAATCTACCATGACCTTCCTCACAGCGCCTTGGCATTTGCACATTGGCTTTACAAAATGCAACCAATGTTGAAAGGGGCTGCTTAAATTTTTTTAATGAGAGAAGTTGTAGGTTTATAGACAAATCATGCCTAAATACAGAGTTCCCATATACCACTCTATTATTAACACCTTTCATTAGCATGGTACATTTCTTATAATTCAAGAAAGAACATTTTTATAATTGTACTATAAACGTATAAATATATAGCAGGCTTGTGTTGTGCAGTCCTATGTTTTGTTTTGTTGTAATTTTTAAAAGGCTACATAATATTTTGAAACCATATTCTGCTGTTGGTGCCACATTCCAGGAATGTGTCAAACACTGATCCAGTACTCTTAAGTGCCCTGCTCTCACACCTTAAAGAAATTACCTTTGTCGCCTTGTAATGCTTACTGAGGAAACTACCTGTATGGCTACAAATGCAGCTGCTTATGGCTTTGCAATTTATGAAGAGACTAAAACACAAATCTTATTTCTCACTTGACAGGGGAGGCAGCTGCTGGCCATTCCCTGGTTACCTAATTTTATTAGGCTGACTTAGCAGCTGATGGCCCAGTTTGTGAAGATGAAGCCTACACAGTCATCAGCTAACTCCTGCAAATGGTATAATCCTTGACTTGATGCAACACCAAGTTTGGCCTAATTGCCCAGTGGCTGTCATAGAATTAATTGGTGTTAGGGGTTCAATTTTGCAGAAGCTTTACTAGGTTAACGTGCTATGATATTAGCTATGACAACTGAATTCCCCAGCCTTTTAGAATTAAAATAACTATGTAGTTGGGAGGTTTGAATTCACTGCAAATTCTTTTCTCCTCAGCAGATTGTATGTTAGGGTCACCAGAAGGGAAGAATCCGTGATTCTGACGTCTGCATTTCCTTCTTCTCTGGCAGGAAAATTATTATTGATGAAAAATTTCTTGGTCCCCTGTGAAGTGAGGACCTCATGTAATAGGAATTAACTACTTCCCTATATCCAGGCAATTATTATATATGGAAGAAGATATTCCATGTCTTTGTAGACCTGAAAAATACAAGTTCATTATCATGAACTAATTCTGCCTTTCAAACCCAGTGTTTAGTGATTTACATTTAATTTGATAATCAACATGATCAAATTTAAATATACTATCTTGCTGTATGTTTTCTCTATGTCCTGCCTTTTTCCCTGCCTTCTTTGGATTAATAGAGTATTTGTGTGTGAGAGAGATAATTTTATCTATATTATTGGCTTATTAGCTATATCTCATATTATTTATTATTTTTAGCAGCTACTCAAACTTTATTGCACTCTAAGTTATAAATTTTATCTTTAAGTAATATTTATTTCACTTAAAATCCCTACAATAATATACTTCCATTCTATTCCCATTACCGTCCTTTGTGCTATTTTTACCACATATTTTTACTTCAACATGTCATAAACCCCATAATACACCATTACTACTTTTGCTTTAAATAGCCAATTAACTTTTGAAGAGGTTAAATATGAGAAAAGTGTATCCATATTTCATTTCAGGTCTTCTTATTTCCTTTTGTACTTACAGTTTTCCATCCAGTATTATTTTCTTTCTGCCAGAAAACCTTTTTAGTATCTGCTTTCAATGCGTTATTTCAGCTTTTATATGGAAAAGCATTTCATTTACCTTCATTTTTGAAAGTTGTTTTTGCTGGGTGTAGGATTCTAGGTTGTTAATTTTTTTTTTTTTTTTTTTTAGTTTAGCCCATCTTTCTGCATTCTGGAAAGTGTTTTCTGATATATAGATCTCCTGCTGCGTGAGGACCCTTGTCTTTGACCACTGAACCCTAGCATAATTCTCCAGGAACCGCACAGATACCAGATTGCAGTCAATCCTTCCACCTTGCCTCTAAGAGCCTTAAAGTGATTTCATAGAAGAAGGGAGAGCCTGAAATAAGAATTAGGCCTAGAGCTGCAGGGTGCCTAAGAGTTACCTCCTGGAAGCCTCCATGTTGCTCAAATATGGCCAGTCTCGAAGCCAAACTCAGCATGTAAATACATTGCCTCCCTGCCCAGTGTGGGACGTGACTCCCGGGGATGAGTGTCCCTGACACCGAGGAATTACTACCAAGTACCAGCTTATGATGTGGCTGGAGAACGACCTTGAATAAAAGGGTCAACTCAGACCAACAGAATATCTCAGCCTACATGTAATATCAGGAGTTAAAAATGCATTTTGACCTTGAATAAAAGTGGGAAATGGAAAGGAAGCTGAGTTTATATGGCTATGAGTCTCCAAAAAAGAGCCGGGAGGTCATCAGAGGGGTCGCCCTTATGCACACCTCAGCAGAGTCCCAGAGACACCTAAAGTAGATACAACCCCAGGTATTGGTTCTTGTGAGGGCTACAGAGACCCACAGGTTCCATGGTCATGGCAGATGGAGTTCAGTGCCATGTCAGTTGGCCCTACTTTGGATTTGTGTTCCTGAGTTTGATGGAGTTGGACTCAGATGTAATCTTTGTTCACTTCTCCTGTCACTTTTACCAGACCTGTGGTTGGCACTGGGGTTTAGTGTATACTCAGGGGACCTGAATCTCTGGACTGTCCATGTGATAGCCAAGCCCTGAACCTCAACAGACTTGCAACTCTTACACTGTGGTTTATTGCACTTACCCCAGCCAGCTAACAAAGAAGTGAAGATCAACCACCACACCAGGGAGCCAAGAGTGCCTACAACTGCAAACAGGAGAACTGCATCCATCATCCAAGTGGAATCTAAGCACCCTTTTAATACAGAGGTGGAGTGGACATAGCCATCCCAGGGTCCACAGAATGGAGGAGTGGAGTATGGATTGGAGTGTACTTGCTAATGCTCTATTCTGGAATTGTTGTGATTAGTGATGGAAGTAAATGTGGCGTTGAGGTGGAGAAAGCGGCCATGATGGCTGCTGGGGGTGGGGAGTGGGAAGAAGAGATGTGATGTGGGGGCATTTTCAGGGCTTGGAGTTGCCCTGGGTGGTACTGCGGGGACAGTTACTGGGCATTGTGTGTCCTCCCATGGCCCATGGGGTGGACTAGGGGAGAGTGTAAACTTAAATGTGAACCATTGACCGTGTGGCGCAGCAGTGCTCAGAGATGTGTTCACCAAGTGCAGTGAGTGTCCCATGATGTTGGAGGAGGTTGTTGTTGTAGGAGGAGTGGGGTAAGGGGGGTGGGAGGATAATGGGGACCTCATTTTTTGAATGTAACATTAAAAAATAAATAAATGACAAAAAAAGAAGAAAGGAGAGCTCCTTTGCCTTGATGGTGTACATGAACCTGAAGGAGAAGACATGATGCCTCTACTGAGATGATTCTTTCCATCTTTTTGCATGGAATAGTATGATTGGTATAGGTTTTGTAGTTTCTGTGCCCAAATGAAACAGCTCATTTCTACCTAGATCATTATTAGGATGCTGTAAACTAAGCCAAAGTTGATGATGATGTGAATTACAACCATGAGCATTGGGTGTTCTTAGGTAAATAATGGTGAAGAACTGAGAAGACTTGGTTGTGTGGGCTAGGAGAGATATCATGGAGACTGTGCCAATCCCCGCATCCATTTTCTTTTTCCTTTGTGTAACAGAACCCTAATTTTTAGTTGGGCACTTTGTTGCCCATTGAAATTATTTCATTTTCAAGTTCTTTTTGTAGCTTGTTGTGGCTATATGGCTAAATTCAGACTAGTGAGATGAACATGGGAGCATTGTGTGCAGTTCTAGAAAATGTCATGGAAAAAATTGGGCCCTTCACCTCTTTTCTACTGGCTATTATGTGCACGTGATAGCAGGAGCTTGTGTCATCTTGGACCATGAAATGGAAGGCACCTGTTGAGAATGGCTGGTCATCAAGTGGAAAGAGCCCTGATACTATGAACTTCCATACCATGGACTGACTTTCTCTGGGCCTCTTTTTTGTGAGAATACAGCCAATTTCCACCTTGTTTTGGTTTTTTGGGTCTATTTTTGTTCTTGTGTGTGACATCAAGGAAGGGTGCTAGAAGATGCCCAGGTTTTTATCCTGGGTGTCTGAATGAGTCTTGATGCATTTGACAAAATTATGGATTACAGAAGGAACTAACTGGTTAGGGGTTTGTGGAAGGTGATATTCCTGTAAAAGAGCCATACACGAACATGGGTGTCTCTTCAATTAAAGATTGTTTTCTTTCAATTATAAAAGCATTAAAGTGTATTTGAATATTTTTTCTTTTGTTTACTCAGGCATTAATCTTGACCTCATTCTTTAATTACTTTAGGAATTTGATGACTTAGTCTTACATCATGGTGGAGTTCTGTAACACCAAGACTGTCTCTGCTTCATTTTCTTGTCTGTTAATGGAGGTACAAGTCTTAGCAACATTCTTGAATTATAAAGAGATTTTTAGTTTCCAGGAACCCCCAGAAATAAATTGAGTTAAAACATGGAGGAATCCGTGACTTGTTGGAACTGTTTATGAAGTGCTATTTTCTCTTTGGATTATGTCTTCATCTTCAAGAGTTAACTGTTAAAGAATGTTTACCATGCATTTTGAATTTTCTTGCCAAAATTATTATTGAGCACCTCTAGGGAAAATTTCTTTTAGTGTACATTTTTTGCTTTTGTTTACTATCATACAACTTGAAAATGCCTGTAATTTTGGAGTATAACTCTCACTGTGCTTTTTTAAAATTATTGAATCTATTCAAATAATTTTTATGATACAGATATATAGCTGTGTTTTTTACATACATCCTAAAATTTCCCTTTTTATCCCTTTTCACATATGCAATTCAGTGGTGTTAACTACATTCATGAAGTTGTGCCTCTATCACCATTACCCATTGTCATCACCCCAAACGGTAATGCCATACCTATTAATTATTGTCTTCCCTTCCCCTCCCTCAGCTAGCCCCTGGAACCTGTATTTTAGTTTCTAACTTTAAGAACTTACATATTATGCTTATTTATATAAGTGTGATCGTGAAATATTTGACCATTTTTTGGTCTGGCTTATTTCACTCTACATGATGACTTCAAGGTTCATCCAGGTCTGGAATATATGCATCAGAGTGTCATTCCTTTTTAGGGCTCTATAATATTCCATTCTATGTATATACCACGTTTATCCATTCATCTGTTGATGGACACTGGGGTTGCTTCTACCTTTTGGCAATTGAGAATAATGCTGCTAAAAACATTGGTGTGCAAATAGCTGTTTGAGTTCCTGCTTTTATTTCTTACAGGTATGTACCTAGAGGTGGATTTTCCAGGTTATATGGTAATTCTATACCTAACTTTCTAAGGAATCACTAGACTTTTCCATAGTGGCTACACGATTTTACATTCCCACCACCAGTGTTCAAGTATTCATATTTTTCTACATCCTCTTCAACTCTTGTTTTCCATTAAAAAAAAAAAATTAGCCATTCTAGTCAATGTGAGATGATATTTCATCATAGTTTTGATTTGCATTTCCCTGATGACTAATGAAGTTGAGGATGTCTTATGAACTTATTGGCCATTTGTATGTCTTATTTGGGGAATGTCTAGTCAGGTCTTTTGCCCATTTTTAAATTGTATTGTTTGTCTTTTTGTTGTTAGGTTGAAGGAGTGGTTTCCAAGTATTTATAGGTTGTCTTTTTAATTTCTTGATAAAGTTCTTTTTTTTTAAATAAAATTTTACCGAAGTATGTCCTTCATGCATGAACATATATAAGCAATAAATGTATAAAATTGGTGAATTTACAAAACAAACATGCATATCATCATTACAAGATTCCCATATATCTCCCTACCACCACCACCTTGCATTGTTATGAAACATTTGTTATAAACTATGAAAGAGCATTGTCAAAATATTACTACTGTTGCCCATACCTTACTTTTTTTCCCTCCAATCCACCTGATTATTAATATTCTATATTAGTATTACATATTTGTTGTAATTCATGAAAGAACATTCTCATATTTGTTCTGCTACCATAGTCCATCTTCCACCACTGGATTCCCTGTGTTACACAAGTCCCATGATTTGTACAATCCATTCTAAATGTACACTCAATGGTTTTCATTTTCATCACAGAGTTGTGCTGTCATCACCTTAGTCAATTTTAGAACATTTTCATTATTCCAAAAATAAAATCCTATACCCCCCTATTGTTGTCTCTTAGTATTGGAAAAATATCTTCTTGCCCTTGTTGTAAAATATTAAAATATTACCATTAAATTTCATCCATAAGTGATATTAGCTATAATTACCACATGTATTACTATATTCATAGATTTTTTAAAAGAAGACCATTCTTATATTTCTTATATTTGTTCTTATTTATTACTAACCACAATCTTCATCTGCCACTGAAATCACTGTTATACATTCCCTAGATTATTTTTTAACATATCAATTTTATTGATACATATTGATTAATATGTATGGATAGAATTCATCCAAAGTGTACAATCAGTGGTATTTGGTTTAATCACAAAGTTGTGAATTCATCACTTCAATCATTATTAGAACATTTTAATTTTTTCAATGATAATAAAAAACAGAAAAACAAAAATTCTTCACCTCTCAGTCTTTCTGTTTCTTCTGCTGTACAATACCATAGCTGCTATTTCTGGCTTTTCTTGCACAATTATTTATTTATTAAGGAGTTTTATTGAGATATATTCACATACCATATGGTGTATCCATAGTGTATTATCAGTGACTTTTAGTATAATCACAATATTGTGCATTCATCACTACAAAAAAATTTTAGAACCATTTCATTATCCCAAAAAGAAAAACTCCACATCCCTTAGCATGCCTTCTCCAGCCCTACATAACTACTACTCTAACTTCATTTTTATTAATTGATTTATATTTACATTATATTTAAATGGAATCATGCAATATGTTACACAATTTATTCTGTTCATAGTAGCACAGTTATACACTATTTGTTCTGTTTCTTGCTTCACTCAACGTATTATCCTTCAGGTTCATCCATGTTGTCATATGTTTGACAACTTCATTATAACTGCATAATATTCCATTGTGTGAATACACCACAGTATGTTAATCCATCATCAGTTGATGGACACCTGGGTTGTTTCCAGCTTTTGGCAATTGTGAATAACACTGCTATGAACATCAGTGTACAGATGTCTGTTCATGACACTACTCTCAGTTCTTCTGGGTAAATACCGAGCAGTGGTATTGCAGGGTCACGCGGCAAATCTATATTCATCTTCAACTGCCAAACAGTCCTCCACAAAGGTTGTACCATTCTGCATTCCCACCAACAGTGAATAAATATTCCTATCTCTTCACATCTCTCTAACTCTTGTAGTTCTCTGTCTTTTTAATAGTGGCCATTCTGATAGGTGTGAAATGATATCTCATTGTAGTTTTGATTTGCATTTCCCTAATCATTACTGATGTTGAACATTTTTTCGTGTGTTTTTTTCCATTTGTATTTCTTCTTTGGACAAATATCTATTCAAGTCTTTTGCCCATTTTTCAATCGGGTCATTTGTCTTTTTATTGTTGTTTTTTTTTAAAGATTTATTTTTTATTTATTTCTCTCTCTTCCCTCCCTGCCCCCAGTTGTCTGTTCTGTGTCCTTTGGCTGGGTGTTCTTCTGTGACCGCTTCTATCCTTATCAGTGGCACTATCCTTATCAGTTTCCTTTTGTTGGATCATCTTGTGTCAGCTCTCCATGTGTGTGGCGCCATTCTTGAGCAAGGCTGCACTTTCTTTCACCCTGGGCGGCTCTCCTTACAGGGCTTACTCCTTGCGCGTGGGGCTCCCCTACATGGGGGACACTCCTGCGTGGCAGGGCACTCCTTGCGCACATCAGCACTGCGCATGGGCCAGCTCCACATGGGTCAAGTTGGCCCAGGGTTTGAACTGCGGACCTCCCATGTGGTAGGTGGATGCCCTATCCATTGGGCCAAGTCCGCTTCCCTGTCTTTTTATTGTTGACCTGTATATATCATGGATATTAAGCCCTTATCAGACATGTGATTTCCAAATATTTTCTCCCATTGAGTCGGCTTCCTTTTCACCCTTTTGACAAAGTCCTGTGCGGTGCATAAGAGTTTAATTTTGTGGAGGTCCCATTTATCTATTTTTTCTTTTGTTTAACATGCTTTGGGAGTAAGGTCCAAGAAACTACTACCTACCTCAAGGTTTTTAAGATGTTTCCTTACATTTTCTTCTAGTAGTTATATGGTCCTGGCTTTTATATTTAGGTTTTTGATCCATTTTGAGTTGATTCTTGTATAGGGAGTGAGATAGGGGTCCTCTTTCATTCTTTTGGTTATGGATATCCATTTTTTTTTTCCAGCGATATTTGTTGAAGAGGCTGTTTTTTCCCTTTAACATGGACTTGATAGGTTTGTCAAAAACCAGTTGGCTGTAGAGGTGAGGGTTTATTTTTGGTCTCCCAATTCTATTCCACTGATCAATGTGTCTTTCTTTATGCCAATACCATACCGTTTTGATCACTATAGCTTTGTAATATGGTTCAGGTTCAGGCAGTGAAATTCCTCTGTCTCTCTTCTCTTTTAGAATGCTTTTGGCTATTCAGGTGCACTTTTCCTTCCAAATGAATTTGGTAATTGCCTTTTATATTTCTATAAAATAGGCTATTGGAATTCTGATTGGTATTGCATTGAATCTATAAATCAATTTGAGTAGGATTGAACATCTTCATAATATTTAGTCATCCCATCCATGAGCATGGAATGTCTTTCCATTTGGTTAGGTTTTCATTGATTGCTTTTAGCATTGTTTTGTAGTTTTCTGCATATAGGTCCTGTATTTCTTTGATTAAATTGATTCCAAGGTATTTCAGTCTTTTTCTTGCTACTGGAAATGGAATTTTTCCCCTGATTTTCATCTTCAGATTGCTCAGTACTAGCATCCGAAAACATTGATGACTTTTGCATGTTGATCTTATATCCTTCCACTTTGGTCATCTCATGTATTATTTCAAGTAGCTTTGTGGTAAACATTTCAGAATTTTCTAAATACAGGATCATGCCATCCGCAAATAGTAAGAGTTTTGGTTCCTCTTTTCCTATTTGGATGCCTTTAATTTTTTTCTTTTTTCTGATTGCTCTACTAGATGTTGAATGACAATGGTGACAGTGGACATCTTTGTCTTGTTCCTGATCTTAGGGGAAAAGCTTTCAACTTTTCCCTATTGAGTACAATGTTGGCTTTGGGTTTTTCATATATGCCTTTTATCATATGGAAGAATTTTCCTTTTATTCCTATCTTTTGAAGTCTTTTTATCAAGAAACGATGCTGGATTTTGTCGAATGTCTTTTCTTCATCAGTTGAGATTATCATGTGATTTTTTCCTTCATTTTGTTAATGTGGTGTATTACGTTAATTGATTTTCTTATGTTGAGCCAGACTTGCATACTAGGAATAAATCCCACCTGGTTGTGATGTATAAGTCTTTTGATATGCTGTTGGATTCAATTTGCAAGTATTTTGTTGAGAATTTTTACATCTATGTTCATTAGTCTGTATATTTCTTTTCTTTTAATGTGATGTTGGCTTCATAAAATATGTTTGCTAATTTTCCCGCCTCTTCAATTTTTTGGAGGAGTTTTAACAAAGTTGGTGTTAATTCTTTTGAAATGCTTGGTAGAGTTCACTATGAAACCCTCTGGTCCTGGACTTTTCTTTTTTGGGAGATTTTTGATGACAGGTTCAATCTCTTTAAATGTGATAGGTTTGTGAAGTTCTTGTATTTCTTGTAGCATCAGTGTAGGTTGTTTGTGCATTTCTAGGAATTGGTCCATTTCATCTAGGTAGTCTAGTGTGTTGGCATAAAGTTTCTCATAATATCCTCTCGTGATCCTTTTTATTTCTGTGGGTTCATTCATAACTTCCCTCTTTCATTTCTGATTATCTTTATTACATCTTCTTTCTTTTTTCCTTCCTTAATCTAGCTGGGGTTTGTCAATTTTATTGATCTTCTCAAGAACTAGCTTTTGATTTTGTTAATTTTCTCCATTTTCTTGGTTGTTGTTCTCAGTTTCATTTATTTCTGCTCTAATCTTTATCATTTCTTTCCTTCTGCTTGCTTTGGGATTGTTTAGCTCCTCTTTTTCTAGTTTCTCTAGTTGTTCAGTTAGATCTTTGATTTAGGCTCTTTCTTCTTTTTAAATATAGACCTTTAGGGCTGTAAATTTCCCTCTCAAGACTGCCTTTGCTGTATCCCGTAAGTTTTAATAAGTTATGTTCTCATTTTCATCTATCTCAATATATTTACTGATTTCACTTGCAATTTCTTCTTGACCCACTGACATGTGCTTTTTTAGCCTCCACACATTTGTGAATTTACCTCTTTCCCATCTATTGTTGATTTCCATTGCGTTATGATCTGAGAAGGGATTTGTATAATTTCAGTCTTTTTTTATTTCTTGAGAGCTGCACTGTGACCTAACATGTGGCCTGTCCTGGAGAAAAATCCATGGGCACTTGAGAAGAATGTATAACCTGCTGACTTTGCCTGCAATATTCTGTATATGTTTGTTAGGTCTAACTCATTCATCATATTGTTCAGATTCTCTGTTTCTTATTGATCTTCTCTCTAGTTGTTTTGTCTAATGATGTGAGTGGTGTGTTGAAGTCTCCAATGATTATTGTAGAGTTGTCTATTTCTCCCTTCAGTTTTGCCAGAGTTTGCCTATGTATTTTGGGGGCACCCGGGTTAAGTGCATAGATATTTATGACTCTTATTTCTTCCTGGTGGATTGTCCCTTTTATTAATATATAATGGCCTTCTGTATCTCTTCTAACTTTTTGCATTTAAAGTTTGCATTTAAAGTAAAGAGCTTCTCCTGCTCTTTTTTGGTTACTATTTGCGTGTACTGTCTTTTTCCAACCTTTCACTTTTTGTCAGTTTGTATCCCTGGGTCTAAGGTGAGTTTCTTGAAAGCATATGATTGGCTCATGTCCGTTCTGTCTGGCTCATGTCCGTTCTGTCAGTGAATGGAGTTTAATCCATTCACATTCAGTGATATTACTGTAAATGCATTATTTACTTCTACCACTTTATTCTTTGGTTTTCATATGTCATCATATTTTTGTCTGTTTTTTTTTTTACTCTTTTGGTTATCCTTTCTGCTATTTTTTCTTCTTTACTCTCCTCCAAACCTCTCTCTCTCCTATCTTTTTCATTCAGATTCTAAGGCATCCTTTAGTATTTCCTACAAAGGTGGATTTTTTTTTAACGAATTCTCTTAGTTTCTGTTTGTGAATATTTTATACTGACTTTATATTTGAAGGAAGGACAATTTTTCTGGATAAAGAATTCTTGGCTGGCAATTTTTCTCTTCCAATATCCTAATTGTATCATATCACTGTCTTCTTCCCTCCATGGTTTCTGATGAGAAATCTGCATTAAGTCTTACTAGGCGTTCCTTGCACATGATGGTTCGTTTCTCCCTTGCTGCTCTCAGAATTTTCTCTTTATATTTCATGTTTGACATTTTGAGTGGGTCTATTCGGATTTATTCTGATTTGGGTAACCTGCTCTTCTTAGACATATAAGTTCATTTCTTTCATGAGAGTTGGGAAATTTTCAGCCATTATTTCCTCAAATACTCTTTTTCCTCCTTTTCCCTTCTCTTCTCCTTCTGGAACTCCCATGATATGTACATTGTGTTTCGTGCTGTCATTCAACTCCCTGAGCCCCTGCTCAATTTTTTCCATTCTTTTTTCTCTCTTCAATTTCAGCTGTTCTGTCCTTGGTATCACTTATTATTTCTTCTATCATTTCTAGTCTGCTGTTGTATGTTTGTAAATTTTTTTAATGTATCAATTTTATTGATATGTATTAATAAAGCATACAATTCATCCAAAGTGGACAATCAATGGTATTTGGTATATCTAATGTATTTTTTATCTTACCTAGTATGTCTTTTATTCCCATGAGCTGTGCCATTGTTCTTTTCAGATTTTCAAGTTCTTCTTTGTGCTTGTTCAATGTCTTCTTGATATCATTTATCTCTTTACTCATTTTGTCTTTCAACTCACTAATTTGATTTTTGAAATTTGTGTGCATCTCTTTAATTAGTTGTCTCAAACCCTGCATCTCTTCTGGGGTTTGATATATTCCTTTTATTGGGCCATGTTTTCCATTTTTTTCTTATGGCTTTTAATTTTTTGCTGATGTCTAGGCATCTGATTAGAATGGTGAGTTTACTCAGATGCTCAATTTCTTTCTTTCTAGGGTTTTAGTGGTGGGAGGATGTGTCTTACTGCTATTCTTTGATTCTTGGTTCAACCTGGGTCTTTTGGGTTTTCTCTGTTATTTGCTCAAAACTGGGCCCTGGATCCAGTAATGGGTTGCAGACCCACTTTCTAGGGCCTTGGGGAAGGAGGCTATAAAGGCCAGAATAAAGGCTTTCTAATTTACTTTTTCGTTATGTGCGCTTCCTTGTTCTGCCAACAGATGGTGCTCTAGGCAGCCCTCAGTTCAGTGCCTGGGTGGAGTGTGCTTGCTGCAACACAGACTGGATCAATGGGATACAGGTTCCTGCCTGTAGGCTAAGAACCTGGCAATACAAACTTTCTCAGAGAAAGAGACAGTTCTCCATCCTTTCCTGGCAGCCCCCTTCTTTTTCCCAGGTAGGAAATACCTCCACTCCACCTCACCTCACTCCACTCTGAGTCCTCAACACCAGTCCTGGTTAGTAGAGAGGGAGATTGAGAGTGTCTGATCTCTTTAGTCCTGGATATCTTTAGTCTCTAGCTGGTTCCCAAGGCAAACAATGGCACGGCCCTTCTCTCTCCCCTTTCCTGGGGAGGGGAATCCCTGGACCTCCCTTTGTAACTGTCAACCCAGAGGCCTGAGAATTCAGTTGTTTTTAGTCGGGGGAGGTTCCCGCAGTAGCAGCAGCTGCTTCTGACTCACAGTTTTGCTGTGGCAATTCTTTTCTTTTGTCCCTCTCTCTTTTGGGCAGGGTCCAGCCTTCCCCTGGTATCCTAAATCCTAGAAGATTTTTTTCCAGACTGTTTCTGCCTGTCCTGTAGCTAATTTTCTCTTAATAATATTTTGTCTTTCTATATCTTACATATGCCTGTATCAAAACAAAGAGAACAGCTCAAGACTCCCATGAGAAGAACAGTGGGAAGGAAATCCTGTCCTGGAGGGGAAACAGTTATACATACTAGGGTAATCTTAAAAAATTATTGTGCATGCCAGGGCAAGAGGCAGGTGCAGAAACACCTGAGATAATCTGAACTATTAAATACGGGCTGCTCAGGAGGTACAAGTTAAACTAGACCAAGCATGGAAGAAGAGCCTTAACACATAATCTACAGTAAAACCCTAGTCTGGAGAGAGAAGTTGACTTCCAGAGTTAGCACATCAAAATAAAATCAACAAACCTTTAGCTAGACTGACAAAAAAGAAGATGCAAATAACTAAAATCAGGAATGAAAAGGGGAAAATTACTACTAATGCCACAGAAGTGCAAAGAATCCAAAGAAGATATTATGAACATTTGTATGCCAACAAAGTAGATATCCTAGATGAAATACACAAATTCTTAGAAGCACACAAACTACCAACAGTGACTCAATACAAAAAATAGATCTCAACAAACAGTAACTAGTAAAGAGATTGAATCAGTACAGTCATACCTCAGAGTACTTCCTGTCCTCTGTCCTGGGAATACTGGTCTGTTCTTTTTGTTTTTATACAAGCGTACCTCAAAGATATTGTGGGGTTGGCTCCAGACCACTGCAATAAAACAAATATCACAATAGCAAGTCACATGAATTTTTTAGCTTCCTAGTGCATATAAAAGTTACATTTACCCTATACTGTTGTCTATTAAGTATGTAATAGCATTATGTCCCAAACACAATGTACATACATTAGTTTAAATGTGGCACAGAGATACAAGTGAGCACATGCTGTTGGGAAAATGGCACCGAAATACTTGCTCGACACAGGGTTGGTTTCTGGGGGACTGTATGTGCATGCATGCCCATTGCTAGTGCCCCGCTTTGGGTCTTGGTAGCCTTGGGTCCCCATGCCTGAACGTGTGTGGTTCCCTAGGCCTGAATGTGTGTGGGTCCGCATGCCTGAATGTGCTGCCGTGGATGGCTCTGTGGTCAGTGCGCACAGCAGCAGGTGCCAGGACTGGAGCTATGTCCTTATTTGTGAGAGGGATCAGACTGGCAAGTCCATCCTTTTTTTTTTTTCCGTTCAGCCTTTGTGGAGTCTTTCTCTAGACTTTATCATCCTCCAGAACTCAAAGCAAATTTAATCTGTCCTTTTATTTAGCTATCTCTAAGGGAAATTTTCCAGGGATGCTGCCGTTTTGATCAGGATTTAGGTACATTTTTCATTTATTCTCTCCCTCTGATCTTTCTCTCTCAGCACAAATATTGTGGGTTTGTGGTGGTAGTTTTAAGCTTGAAGCCAACAAAGTACTTGAAAAGCTTGTTTTCCTTATCTTCTTGTGCGGCAGTAATGAATGCTCAGTGTCTCTTTGTATGCTTTTTAAAAAATTTGTCTTTTCCAGATGCTGGCAAATAAGTTGGAATTTGAATGACTTATGAAATCTTTCTGGCAATTACTGTAGATGGGAAAAGAAAACTCTAGGCAAATTCTGAGCTAGAGGTGATGTAATGTATCCTGGGGAAGCAATGGTTGGAATCAGGTAGCTTTGAGCAGGTAAGTTAATAGTAGAATATATTGCCAGAAACAGAAACAGTAGAAAAGAAATGGAAACAGTAAGACCATCGATAACAAAAATGTAGGAGGAAATAGGGTTTGTTTGAGGCCCCTATAGAAATCATTAGAGGCCAAAGGCTCTAAAAGCCGAGAGTAATTCGTTTTTCCTTTGATTTTATAATTATTTAAAAATAATAAGGCACAGGTCAGTGTCAACATGAAAACTCACCTATATTATATCAGTGTCTTTTTTAATACCTTTTCTCCAGAATTGTATGTCTCATTGTAAACTAAGGCAGACATACTTGGAACTGAATTGTCAGTCCTGCTGTAAAGATAAATATAGCACTTTTCAGGTAGTTAATTCATGAATAATCAATGAGCCAGTCAAGGACAAAAAGTGACATATGGCAGTCTGGTATGGACTGAGTGCTTGTCATCTACCCCTCCCTTCCCTTTTCCCTTCTCTAATTTATCGAAAGAAACAAAGCCAGGCTCAGCTAGAATGCAGTACCTCAGGAAAAATCTACTTAGGCAGTGTTAATAGGGAGCTTATTCATGAAGTGTCTCATCTACTTTTGGTTTGGTTGTTTTAATGTTTTAATAGTCCAGCCCACATTATTTGTATAAATTGAAATTTTGTTCAGAATAAAAGTTTGACTTGAATATTTGAAATAAACAGAGTTAAACCTGAAAAGCAGTTTTCCATTTAAAAATTACTGTTAAACCAATATTTTCAAATAAGTAATACTTAACCAAATATGCTATTTTTCAATAATGTTTCCCTGTATATAAACCACAAAAGCATCAGAACTTTTGTTTTCATACTTTTACCAAGTGTGTAAACCAAAGTAGAGAGGAGGTAATCTGAATTTTTTCCTTTATATCAACCAAGCCTTCATTAAAAGTACTGGTTTTGTTATCTTTAACAACCAGATTTAATGGAAATTCCTTGTTATCTCTGGGGTTCTAAGAGCAAGGTATTCTGAAGAACTGTTAATGGGAAGTATTTGTTCTCAACCCAAGTAATAACTGCCACTTTAAAACATCAACCTCTTTTGGTGGCTAACGTGGAGTGATGTTTTTAATCCATAGAGACAGTCTGCCACCTTTCATTTGCCTGGCTTTTTCCCAGCTCTCTGATTCTGGAAGATTTAACACTGGAGAATTTCTTCATAGCGTGATTCTCCAGCTCTCTCAGATCCACTCTAGTTTTTCCAATCCATTTGAAATTGGCAGAGGAATTAATAGTGTGCTTTGATTAAGTATTAATATATGTGAAATAGAGGGTTAAGTTGCTCTTAGGATTATAGATTCCCTATCTATGAAAGATTTGTTGATTTCTTTTAATGAGACTGCAAATCAAGGTCTGATTTGGGTTGGGTCTGTAATATTGGGCACCAGTTGATGGTAAGGTGACCAAAGTCAAGTCTGTGAAAGTAGCATATACATGGGCATCCCTTTGCCTCCTCCAGAAGCATTCACAGGGGTTTCTGTGATAGACCTGCCACTACTGGAAACTGTCATGGTGGGGAGATGACAGGAAACATGCTTTTTCTTTTACTGGTGGAATGTACTTTACTTTCTTTTACTTTAGGGAATGTTGCCTATAGGAATTTCTATAGGACTGAGTCTCCGCTGGATCCTTTTTTCTATTCTAGATTCTGAATGGAATGGCATTACAGTTTTTCCTAAAATTTTCACATCAGGTCAAGAACATTGCTGTTTTGTGCTAAAAAGAATGCCACTTTTGAGAAAATAGTGACGTATGGTAGTTAAGAGCCTGTGCTCCAAGAATGTAAACTACAATGTAAACTATAATCCATGTGGTGCAGCAGTGCTTCAAAATGTCTTCACCAAATGCAATGAATATGCCTCACTGATGAAAGAGGTTTTTGATGTGGGAGGAGTGCGGGAGTGGGGTGTGGGGTATGTGGGAACCTCTTATATTTTTGAATGTAACATTTTTTGTCATCTATGTATCTTAAAAAAAAGACAATTTAATAAAAATAAAATAAATTCAATAAATAACAAAAAAGCCTATGCTGCAGATCTCCTCTATAAGATGGTGGCCTATGGTATTTTCCAAAGATGGCTGCACTAGTATTTTCTAACCCTATGCTAGTGTTTCTTTAAAGAAGGGAAGCCAGGGCTTTATTAAAATGGGAGGGGTCAGGAAAGTGGCATATCTGAATGGGGCTGGGATTTGGGGGCAGTGTACAAAAGAGGCAGGTTTCAAGAAAGAAAAAGCCCATCCCCGCACCCCTAATAAATAGCAGGTTTGGGGTAACCTGGGCATAATCAGAGACACAGTACCCTGAACCCCCAAGCCTTGCAAAAATAGGGAGTTAGCCTAGGGATGAGCAAGCCTTGCAAAAATAGGGAGTTAGCCTAGGGATGAGCCTCTCTGGCACCAAGAAATTACTACCATGCCCCAACTAGCAATGCAACTGAAAAAAGACCTTGACTAAAAGGGGGAAAAGTAAAGACAAATGAGTTTATATGGCTAAGAGACTTCAGTGTGAGTTGGGGGGTCATTCCAGAGGTTATGCTTATGCATGTCTCAGCAGGATCTGTTTGACTGCCAAACTAGATATTACCCCCAATAGCAAGGTTCCTGAGGACACTGGAGACGTCCAGACACTATAGTCAGGGCAGGTAGCTCAGGAGTTTGGTGCCTTGTCAGTGAGCCTTACTTTGGAATTTATGTGCCCCAGAGTGACAGAGTTGGACTCAGTTGTGGTTTCCCTACACATGGCTCTTCTGTCCTTCTATCTGAACCTATAATTAATACTAGAGTTAGTAGGCGTATATCCAAGAGTCTTAAATCTTTGGGCTGTCCATGTGCCAGCTGGGCCCTGACTCAACAGAATTGCAACACCTACTCTCCCAGTTCCTTGATCTCATCCAGGACAATTAACAAGGAGGTGATGATGTATAATGACCATGTAAGGAACTCCAGAGAATCTACAACTGCAAACGAGAATCCCATCCATCAGCCCCATGGGATCACAGTCCCTTCTCAATTAGAAGTGGAGTGGACATCACCAATTCAGAATCCTGAGGATTGGGGAATGAACTATGAACTGAAGTAGACTTACTGGTATTTTACTATAGGCTTATTGTGATTGTAGCAATGGAAGAAATTATATCATTGATGTGGAGGCAGTGGCCACTGGAGGTTCTCAAGACAGGGAGGGAGGAAAATAGGTGTAATATGGGGTATTTTTAGGACTTGGGACTTGTCCTGAATGACATTGCAACGACAGATAGAGGTCATTATAAATCTTTCCATAACCTATAGAATTGGGTGGGAGAGAGTGTAAATAAACTACAGTGTAAACTTAATCTACACTTAGTGGCAGTGCTCCAAAATGTGTTTTTCAATTACAGTGAATGTGCCTCACTAATGAAGAATGTTGTTAATATGGGAATATGTGGGAGATGTGGAAAGCGGGGCATTTGGAAATCCCCTATATTTTTTATGTAACATTTGTATAGTCTAAGTTTATTTTTTAAAAAATAGGGAGTTAGGGGAAAGTGGGGAAGAGATTGCACATGGGGAGTGGCTGGGGGTATACAGGTTCCACAGCAGAGACGTGGGCAGCTTTAGGCCAAGTCCACCACCTCACCTGGCCCCTTCCCCCCCAGTCCCATTAGAAGCAACGAGGGGCCCTGGCTGGGGGTTGATGTGGGCAGAGGCAGCTGCAGAGCATAGGGTCTAATCACAATCAAGGACAGGGTATGCGGGGTGACAGACACATGGTGGAGGTGCAGGGGATAGGCAGCTGGGGATCAGGTCATCAGGGCAGCATGGTTCTGTGGCTTGGATGGAGTGAGCGGTGCTGGTGTTGAATGTGCCTGCGGGCCTTGGGATCTTTCTGAGGGGGCCATCCATGGTGGGGAGCTTGACTCAGGTCCTTCCAGAGGAAGAGCCTTCAGCCAGAGGGCAGCCGGCTCTGGTGGGTGATAAGGAAAGTGACAATGGCCACATGGGTCAGGTAACCAATGAACTAGTCGAACCAGAGTGAAGGCTAGACCAGGCTGGAGCCTTCCGCACTGAACTTCAGAGTCATGTAAGATCGTATAGGTGACCGTGTAGGTGCTGAGGGCTGTGTCCTTGCATTGGAAGGTGTTTCTGCAGCGGCCGTGAGGCTGGAGCTACTGGTGCATGTGCCCTGATCAGGAATGCAGTTATTGGGTCTGCTTGATTCCATGAGGACGGCAATCAGTCACGGCTGCATAGTTGGTGCAGCAGACAGGAAATGTGGTGTGGTGTTGCCAGTCACTACCTGCTCCACGTTGGCTAAGATGGTTGTAGAGAAGAGCCTGAAGGTATGAATCCCCAGGAATGGGACGAACTTCTGCATTGGGGCGCTGAGGAGGCAGCGGGCCCCAGACACAATGAAGCCCTCCTAGATTATGGGGATGGTCGAGGGTGTTGCATGTGAAAAGGCAGACATCAGCTTTTTCACCAGGATCTTCGGGATAGGTCCAGTGGTGACCAGGGTGCAGATAGAATAGGAAGGTGTGCACACTTGCAATCTCAGGCCCTGAGTTGTATTTTATGTAGGTACTATCATTGCAAAAGAATTTCTAGGTTTGTTGAAGGTGTCAGTGAATTCCAGACAATGGACAAGCAAGATCACAACACCCTGCAGCACTGACTCCTCAAAGACAAAGCAGGCAGGATGGAGAAACTCCTAAGCTGAGGTCTCTCCCTGGCCTTGGTGAAGACCAGGCCAATAAAGAAGGGAAGGGGATGGAACCAACAGGACAGGGCCTGTGAAGGCATCCCAGAGCTGCCCACCACCAAGCCCACAGACTCCCCTGGCAGCCAGAAGAGCATAGACTCCCCGGCGCTGATGTGGAAACTGAGGCCCAGGCAGGTGAGAATAGGCACTCTGGATCCAATGCCCTATCCACACAGCTTTCTTTGATCACCACCACTGCTTCCTTAGTCCCTGTTCAGCCCAGGTGCCCCCAGAAATAAAGAAATGTATTATTTATTTCTCCTTGTTTGTTTGCTTTTTCTTTTAAGAGGCACTGGGAGCCAAACCAGGACCTCACATGTGGGAGGCCGGCACTCAACTGCTTGAGCCACACCTCCTTCCCTTCATACTTTTTGTAGTCTACGACCTTAACATTCCTCCATTGAGAAGAGGTGTCTCTCTTCTCTCCTTTTGAATTTGCAAAGGTTAATGACTTGCTTGTGACCAATAAAATATGACCAAAGTGCTACATACCGTCCGAGGCTAGGTCAGAAAAGGCAGTGCAACTTCCAACTTGTTACGTTGTACACTGCTTTTGGATCTCTTTGCTACCAGTAGGATGACCTGCTATTCTGAAGGGGCCATGCTGTGAAGAAAGCCCAGCTACAGAGATGGGCTATGTGTAGGTGCTAGAATTGACAGCTCCAGTTGATATTCTAGCAAATAGTATCGACTCTCATACGGGTAATTTAAAGTTTCCCCAGATGACTCCAGCTCCTTACCCCACCCCCCACCCATCTGTAGTTGTCAAATCTTCTCAACTTAAGGCTCAGACATTGTACAACAGAGACTAGCAATCACCTCTGTGCCCTCTCCAAATTCCTGACCCCTAGAATTCATAAGTATCAGTTTATTTTTAAGCCATCACATTGAGCATAATTTGTTATGCAAAAATACTATCTGGAACAAAAACCTTGGTAAATTACTTGACTTTTTTGTCCCTTAATTTCCTATCTATATTAATAATTATGCCTCCCTTAGAGAAATGAGTTAATACATGTAAAGCACTTAGAACAGTACATGGTGCATAGTAAGAACTCACTAAATGTTAGCTATTATTTTTAGAACTAAGGGAAATTCAGTAGACTAACTGTTTTTTTGGATGCGTAGTAATGTTAGAACAGTGAATTTTGCTTGCCTTTATTAATGAAATGTTCATTATGATGTGTAAAAGGGGGAAGAATCCATAGTTACACAACTTTCCTAAATTTGAAGTCCTTATTTGTGGGGGAGAGTTTCTGGTCATTGTTTTCAAGGATATAAGCTAGAGTGGTTAAGATATGTTTTCAAAATTTCCCTCATTTGCCTATATGGAAACGAATTAAGCTACATACTTTTGAAACGGTTTATATCATTGCTGTGGTATAACAAGCAGGTTCTACATATATACTAAGTAGAGTGTTTAGAGTAGAACTTTCCAAAATTATCCTACAATGATCACTTTCAAATTTTGAAGGGATATGGAGAAAGATTCAGTACATCACGGTGTAAATAATTATAATGGCTTGGCCTCGTCTTTCTGTTGTGAAAGAGTTCTAATTATTTTACTCTTGTACTATTTGCATAGTAGATAGGCAATACCTGCCACCATGACCATTTTAGTTGACTCTGTATTTAAACATGGTGTAGATGTCCCTCATTGTATGGCCCTGGACTTTATTTCCTTCTTGGTCACTTGGTCAAAACAAAGGTTCTAATTTTCCAAGATTAGCAAATACCATTTAGGGCAAAAGTGACTTCAGAGCTTGTTTTCCTTCCCCTTTCCCTTTTAATTTGGTAATTTCTTTTTTTTTTTTATTCTTATAAAGTTGTTCTTTAATATTGTATGCTCTTTTTTTTTTAAGATTTATCTTTTATTTATTTCTCTTCTCTCCTCCCCCCTCCCCCACCCCCCTGCCCTGTTGTCTGCTCTGTATGTCCATTCACTGTGTGTTCTTCTGTGTCCAATTGCATTTTTGTCAGCGACACCGGGAATCTGTGCCTCTTTTTGTTGTGTCATCTTGCTGCGTCACCTCTCAGTGTGTGCAGCGCCACTCCTGGGCAGGCTGCTTTTTATTTGCACGGGGCAGCTCTCCTTGCACGACGCACTCCTTGCGCGTGGGGCTCCCCTATGTGGGGTCACCCCTGTGTGGCACGGTACTCCTTGCGTGCAATCAGCACTGCGCTTAGGCCAGCTCATCACATGGGTCACAAGGCCCTGGATTTGAACCCTGGACCTCACATGTGGTAGACGGATGCTCTATCAGTTGAGCGAAATCTGCTTCCCTAATTTGGTAATTTCGTAGTCTTGTCTTTCAGTGCTTTGGAAAAGGTGTTTTAAAATACTTTATACCCTTTTTTCCTTTTTTCCCTTGCCCTGTTCTAGCCCTGTTCTTGCCCTGTTTTGCCTTTTCTCTCCCTGCCAGGATTAGCACGCAAGTAGATGTGGGGATTTATAATCTGCAGTGGGGATTTGAAGTCTGTAAATCAGCCCTCTTTACCTCTTTTCATCCCTTTTCCTCTCTCTACCTAGGACCCATAATCTGTTATTTTCCCCGATTTCTCTTCTCTCATTTTCTTAATAACCTACTGGCCTAGACAAAACAAAACAAAACAAAAACAACTTTATAAAGCTTAAGTTGTTTTCAATAGTAGGGTTGGTCTGTAAAATGTCAGTCACCATTACTGGTAATAAGAAACTTCATTAATGTTTAAATCAACTTGGTGAGAGCACAAGTGATGCTGTAATCCTATAAAACATGTAGAGAGAAATAATCCCTAGGCAATTGCTTATTCTTAGCTTTTAAATACCTTGGGGTGACATTTTTCATGGGAGAAAGTTACAGTTCACCAACAAATGTTTTCTTATATAACCAAATAATTCAATAGTCTAAATTTCATCTTTTTAGTATACTAAGTATTAAATTATTAGGAAGTGAAACAAAGAGTTTTCTTCCCAAGAATATGGAAATCATTAAAGCATTTCCATCTCATTTTAATGGTTGTGTTTTTCTCCCAGTAGTCAGTCAGGTTTAATCCCAAATTGAAAATGGCCCCTATTTAAATCAAATTTAATTAGATAGATGGAGGGGCAACCTACCCTTTTCTTAAGTCTCAAAAACAAAGTAAGTTTTAATAGTTCTGTCTTCAAATGTTTCATTTTATTTCTCCCAGAAAATTTCATTTTTGACTACTCGTTACCATTTTATTCATGAGTGGGCAAGGACTCCTGAAAGTGAGACTTAGAAGCAGTAAGACCCGATGGGTAGTAATTTTTAGGAATCTGTTCAGGGTCTCTTAAAATGAAAGGAAGCAGCAAAGCAGTGCTTTAATTATTTCATTCAAGAAGTAGAGGTTAGCCACTGGCTTTACTTGAATTCAGTGTAGGATTCCTTGATAAAATGTTTCATGTAAATCTTCCTGAATTATGTAGCAGTAGCAAGTACTTTTTTTCCCTCAAAGTGTAATCTGATTTTTTCTCTTTGTGACATTATCCCTTTGTAATTTAGAGTAGTGAGTGGTCATGAGCTGTTGTGGTAAGAAATTTGTTTTATCTAAGAATTGAAGAATAAAATTTGCAGTTGCTTTACTTTTACAATATAAATTAGGGTGAAGCTACAATTAATCTTGTAGTACTTTTTTCTTTCCTTGAGCAGGGGAGAAAAAGTGAATGCACTGGTAACTATATTTGGCTTGCACTTATTTATTCTATATCCTGGCAGGGTCCTGGTACATCTAAATGTCATTGAGCATGTGTGTAGGGTCAGAAAAAAGCAAGGACTACTCCTGTGTTGGGGGTGTCTAAGAAAAATGCAAAGTGTACTATCTGTTGAAAAATAATCTTGTACGATGGCATTTAGCCTTTGAAATTACCTTCACCCAAGAATTCTGTCAGTTTATCAGCAGTTTAGAAAACACCTAATAGTCACGCCATGGTTCAATTGTGGAAAGCACAGGCTTGGTTGGAACTCAGGTGGTCATGAGAAGTTCGCCCTTTAAAGTCCTGAAGATAAGCCCTGATACTGAGTTGTACATATTTACTCCCTCTGTGACTAACTCAGTGTAGTCTATTCAACAAGGAAATTTTGTCCTTGACTCAGGTCCATTTGTTACAAATCACACCCTCCAACTTTAGGATTACATCATTCTGAAATTATGGGCAAGGCATGTTGCTATGTTCATTCTTTTGTAACACAAGGAGTGGTTTTTATCAAACTGCCCATAGTAGTATCACCAGGAGTTTTTTCTGTTTAGGGTAATTTCCTTAACTCTTCCTTAAAGCTGTGGAGCTTATAGAAGGCCCTTTTCACTTTTGGAGATAGCAAGAAAAAAATTCTTTGTTTTGTATGTATGTATGAAATGTTTTCCAAACTTGCCAATCGTTGTGTTATACTGAATACAAGGTCAGTTACACAGGGTTTCTAATTGCAGATAAAGTCTTGTTGGGAAGATAAAACACATCAAACAGAAGAAAAGTTTACTCAGGAGAATTTTAGGAATAGTTTTGATTTTTATCAAAGACCGTATTAGTCAATGGTACATGCTGAAGATTTATAATATGTAAAATGGAAGTGTTAGCACTATCATTAGATGGGGGAACATGAAGACATATTTTTTAAAAGTCTTTAGGAAGCCATTATCACATCCCTTCTTTATTTAAGGCAATTCTGATAGTCACTGGGGTTACAAAGATTAGTAAAACCTGATTATGCCCTCAAGACACTTAAAAGATAGGCAAATAAGAGCAAAAAGGATAGGAGAATAAGAGCAACTCAGCAAACCTTCTTCCCCTTTACAGATTAGAAATTGCTTTTATGGTTTTATCTCCATTAGTCTTCAAAACAGTATTGTTTAGTCTTTATAGCTAAGGTAAGAAAGGCCCAGGGAGACTAAGTGAAGAAAGGCATGGGTGATTTTCCAGGCTTCTTTGTGTCTGCAATATCTTTGTGAAATGCCACCTGAATGAGGAGTTAGATGAACTATGGGTAGCACAAGGGACTGTGTGGGCCCTTCAGAATAAATCCCATTTTGGTCTTCAGTTCACTGTGCTAAGATAAAATGGCTAAACAAATCTAGTACTATCATATTTTGGAAAAAATGAGATATTTGAATTTATTTCTTTTGACAAAAGTGCAAATATATGTCAGACATTGTGCTCACTGGCAGTTCTACTTGGTTCTGCAAACACCTTTAGTCATTTAATGCTTGCTTAATGTAGAAGATTCGGAAATACAGATAAATATGAAGATCCAGAAGTAGTCATCATGAACAGTTTGATCTTACTCCTTATAGTCTTTTTTATCCTTAAAAATATAAGTCCCTCTGCATTGAGACCAGGCAGCATATACATGGTTGAATCCTACTATGTCCTTTCCCCATATAATGAAATGGTTAACAATTCTTGACCAGTGGGCTAACATTTAATTTTTCATATTTTCAAAATTTGCTATTTAATATGTACAAAAAGATCTATATATCACATAAGTAAGCAGTGAGGCCTTAGTAGTAAAATGGATTTCTGTGAACCCATCAGCCAATATAAGAACTAGAAGATTACCAATATTAACCTTCTCATCCCACCCTCTAACCTCTCCATCAGAAACACTGCTATCCTCAATTTTGTTCATATTCCTTTGCCTTTTAAATATTACACAGTTAGCAATTTTCCCTAAGCAACGAATAGTTTAATTTTTCTTGTTTTTGAGGTTTTATAAAAATGATATGTATCTTTTTTTTTAACTCCTGTTATTATGTTCCTACATGTTCTTGCCATGGTTTTCTAGATAGAATTTAATGGTTGTTCATTCATTTTCATTGGCATCTAATATTCTTTTGTGTAAATACACCACCATATATTTATTCATTCTTCTGTCAGTGGGCATTAGAATTTTTTCCAGTTTTTTGTTGTTTTTGAGCAACACTACTATGAACAATCTTTTAAACATTTCCTGCTGCACAAGTACATTAGTTCCTCTAGGATATAAATCTTAATGTAGAACTATTAGGTTGTAGAATATGCAACTGTTGGATTTAAAAGATAGTTCAAATTATTGTTCAAAGTGGTTATGCCAATTTATGGTCCTCTCAGTAGAAGTCCTTGACAACTTTTGGCATTGTCATATTTCTCAATTTTTGTCAGCCTAAGGGATATATAGTACTATTCTATGTCGTTAATGTACATTTCGCTAATTACTGAGATTGAATGGTTTTTCTAATGTTTATTATTATTTGTCTTCTGTGAAATGCCTTTATGTTTCTTTCTTATTTGTCCTATTATGTTGTTTGTTCTTGCTTATTGATTTATGAGAGTTATGTATATGTTCTGGATACTATTTTTGGGTGATTATGGGTATAAGAGTTGTTTTCTCCCAGTCTGTGCCTTATCTCTTCCCATTATGTTCTCTTTTGATGACCAGAAGTCCTTTAATTTAGTTAAATTCATCAGCCTTCTCCTTCATGATTATTGTTTTTATGTCTTCTTTAAGAAATTTCTAAAAGTTTGAAAGTTTACCTTTTATATTTTAAGTATTTAATCTATCCAGAGTTGATTTTTGTATATGATATGAGGTAAAACCCAATTTCACTGTTATCTTATTCAGCACCATTAAAAAAAAATAGTCTCCTTTTTTTTTAACCTTGTAATTTGAAGTGCTCTGTTATTTATCAAGCTTAATGTGTCCATGGATCTGATTCTGTTCTATCTAATATGCTCCACCAAGTTAATTTGCCTTTCCCTGCACCAATACCACATTGTTTTTATTATTGTAGATTCATTTATAATTAAGTTTAACATCTAGCAGGCTAAGTTTTCTCAGTAGTATTGAGTTTTCTGGATCATACAGGTAAATTTTAAATTTGCTTGACAAATTCAGTGAGAATCCTTATTGAGATTTTTCTTTTTGTAGTAAAATACATATAACATAACATTTACCATTTTAATGATTTTTAAAGTGTTCAATTCATTGGCATTAAGTACAATGTTATAAAACCATTTACCACCATCTAATTCTAGAACATTTTTGTCACCCCAAAACAAAACCCTGTACATATTAAGCAGTCATTCCCTATTCTCTCCTGCCATCCCCTGGCAACCACTAATCTGCTTTCTTTCTCTTTATATTTGTTTATTCTGGATATTTCATGTGAATGAAATCATACAATATATGACCTTTTGTGTCTGGCTTCTTTCACTAAGCACAGTGTTTTCAAGGTTCATCCACGTTGAAGCATATATTGGTATGTCATTCCTTTTTATGCCTGAATTGTCTGCCATTGTATAGATATACCATGTTTGTTTATTCATTCATCGGTTGATGGACATTGGGCCAAGTTTTGGCTATTGTTTTGGCTACTGTGAGTAGAGCTCGATGAACATTTCTGTACAAGTTTTTGTTTGAACACCTATTTCCAGTTCTTTGGGGTATATACCTAGGAGTGCAATTGCTAGGTCATATGGTAATTATGTTTAACATTTTGAGCTACATCCCAATAGGACTGGGAGGAACAGAGGAGCCAAATTATTTACATAGCAGGTGTACCATTTTATATTCCCAACAGCAGTGTAAAAGGTTCTGATTTTTCCACATCCTCACCAAGACATTTTTTTCCATTTTTAAAAATTATAGCCATTCAAGTTGGTGTGAAAGTTGTATTTTATTATGCTTTTGATTTGCATTTCCCTAATAGCTAATAATGTTGATCATATTTTCATGTGCTTATAGGCCATCTGTATCTCTCTTTTAGAGAAATGTCTATTAAGATCTTTTGCCCATTTTTTTTGACTTTTAAAAATTTTTAAATTTTCTTATTGTTATTTGACTTTTTATTGTTGAGTTATAAGAGTTCTTTATATATTCTTGAAACAAGTCTTTTATCAAATACATGATTTGTAGATCTCCCATTCCGTGAGTTGTTTATACTTTCTCTATGCTGTCTTTTGCTGTGCAAGTATGTTTATTTTGATGAAGTCAAATTTATCTTTTTTTTCTTTTGTCATTTGTGCTTCTGGTGTTGTATCTAAGAAACCATTGCCTAATCCAAGTTCATGAAGATTTACTCCTATGTTCTCTTCTAAGAGTTTTATAGCTTTAGCTCTGTCATTTAGGTAGTCGATCCATTTTGAGTTAGTTTTTGTATATGATGTCAGAAAGGGATCCAAAGAGACGATTGCATGTGGCTATCCAGTGGGCCAGCACCATTTGTTAAAAAGACTCTTCTTTTATTGTCTTGATACTTGTCTTAGTTTGCTGGGACTGCCATAACAAAATGCCGCAAACTGGATAGCTTAAAACAACAGCAATTTATTGTCTCACAGTTTTGGCGGCTAGAAGTCTGAAGTCATATTGTTGTCAAAGCCATACTCCCTTTGAAGTCTAGAGGCTTCTGACTGTGATTTACTAATAGTCCACGGCATAACTCAGTCTCTGCCTTTGTCACATGGCTGTCTTCTTTCTGTCTGTCTCCTACTGAATGTATTCAATTATTTTTCTCCTTGTAAGGCCGCCAATCATATTGGATTAGGGCCCACTGTAATCCAGTTTGGCCTCATTCTAATTGAAAATACCTTCAAAGATCGTGTTTCCATATATGATTGTATCATAGAACCAAGGGTTAAGACTTTTTTTTTTTAACTTTGACATTGTAACATTTTTTTCTTTTTTTTAATTGGAGAAATAGGTTTATAGAAAAATCAGGCAGAAAAAACAGAGTTCCCATGTATCCTCCTATTGTTTAACACTGCATTAGTGTGGTACTTTTTTTACATTTGATAAGAGAATATTATAGCTGTTTAATTAACTGTACATAGTATATCAACACCGTGCTATACTGTTAATGAGTTGAAAGATAATATGGCTAAAGAGATAAAGGACATCAAGAAGATAAAGTGAGTACAAAGAATTTGAAAACCTGAATAGAGAAATAAAAGGGCTTATGGGAATGAAAGACATAATAGTTGAGATCAAAAACACATTGGAGGCATACAACAACAAACTTGAAATGATAGAAGAAAGAATAAGCAATATAGAACAGAACAGCAACATATGTGTCATGGGAGTTCCAGAAAGAGAAGAGAAGGGTAAAGGAGCAGGAAGAGTATTTGAGGAAATGATGACTGAAAATTTACCAGCTCTCGTGGAAGAAATGAATTACATGTCGAAGGAGCACAGTGTACCCCAATTAGAATAAGTCCAAAGAGACACATACCAAGATACATACTACTCAAAATGTCAAACATCAAAGATAAAGAGAAAATTAGGAGAGCAGCAAAGAAGAAGCAAACCATCAAATAAAAGGGACGCCTAGTAAGACTAAATTGGGCGGATTTCATATCAGAAACCACAGTGGTGAGAAAACAGTGGTATGATATAATTAGGATACTGAAGGAGAAAAATTGCAAGCTGAGAATTCTTTATACAGTGAAGGTGTCCTTCAGATATGAAGTTGAGTTTAAAATATTCACCAATAAATAGAAACTAAGAGAATACATAAAAAAGAATTGGCCTTGGCAGGAAGGAATTAAGGGAGTCTTACAGCCCGAAAGAAAGAACAGGAGAGACTTGGAGGAGAGTATAGAAGGCAAGAATAACAAAAAGGATAAGAAACAAAAGAATAAAAAGACTGGGTAGTGGATGTAGCTGAAGTGGTTGAGCGTCTGCTTCCCAGGTCTTGGGTTCAACTCTGATACCGCCTAAAAAAAAAGACCGAAAATACAGATGAAAATAAGATATGACATAAAAACTGAAGAATAATATTGTGGAAGCAAATAATGTGTTTACGGTAATATCGCTGAATGTGAATGGATTAAATTCCCCATTCAAAAAGTATAGTCTGTTAGAATGGATAGAAATACACATGCTGCCTACAAGAGACTCACCTTAGACTTAGGGATACAAACTGTCTGAGAGTGAAAACTTGAAAAGAGTTACTCCATGCAAACAGTAACCAAAGAAGAGCAGGGGTAGCTATACTAATATTGGAAAAAATAGGCTTTAAATGCAAGAATTTTATAAGAGATACAGAAGGCCATTATGTATTAATAAAAGGGGCAATCTGCCAGAAAGAAATAAGGGTCATAAATAACTACGCACCTAACCACAGTGCCTCAAAAGACATGAGACAAATTCTGGCAAACCTGGGAGGTAGAAATAGACATCTCTACAATAATAGTAGGAGACATCAACACACCACTCACATAATTAGATAGAACAACTAGACGGAAGATCACCAAGGAAACAGAGAACTTGAATAATATGGTAAACAAACTAGACCTAATAGACATACGCAGAACGTTGCATCCCAAATCAGCAGGTTATATGTTCTTCTCAAGTGCTCATGGATCTTTCTCCAGGAGAGACCACATGTTGGGTCACAAGGCAGGTCTTTAAGTATAAAAAGATTGAAATTATACAGATCATAATGAATGATCATAATGAAATTCTCAGATTATAATAGAATGAAACTGGAAATCAGTAATAGATGGAAAGGGGAAAGTTTGCAAATGTGTACAGACTGAACACACTCCTAAACAATCAATGGGTCAAAAAAAAGTAATTATAAGTGAAATTAGTAAATATATTGAGGTGAATGAAAATGAGAACACAACTTATCAAAACTAATGGGATAAAATGAAGGCAGTGCTGAGAGGGAAATATATAGCCATAAACACCTATATTTAAAAAAAGGAAGAGCTAAAATCAAAGATCTATCTAAAACAACTGGAGAAACTAGATAAAGACCATCAAACCATTTTCAAAGCAAGAAGAAGCAAAGAAGAATAAAGATTAAAGCAGAAATAAATGGAATTGAGAATAAAAAGCATTGGAGAAAATTGCAAAACCAAAAGCTGGTTCTTTGAGAAGATCAATAAATTTGACAAACCCTTAGCTAGATTAATGAAGAAAAAAAGAGAAGATGCAAATCAATCAGAATGAAAGGGGGAAGTTAAGAATGACCTCACAGAAATAAAAAAGATCATAAGAGAATATTATGAGAAATGGTATGCCAACAAATTAGACAACCTAGATGAAATGAACAAATTCCTAGAAATGCACAAACAGCATACACTGATGATACAAGAAATACAAGAACTTAACAAACCAGTCATTGAAACCACCACCAAATATCTCCCAAAAAAGAAAAGTCCTATATTAGAAAGATCCTATATTTAGAAAATTCTGAAATGTCTACTACAAAGCTGTTTGAGCTAATGTATGAGTTAAGCAAAGTGGCAGGATATAAGATCAAAATGCAAAAATCAGTAATGTTTCTGTACACTAATATTGAACAATTTGAGGAGGAAATCAGGGAAATAATTCCATTTACAATAGAAACAAAAAGACTGAAATACCTAGGAATCAGTTTAACCAAAGAAATACAGGACCTATATGCAGAAAACTGCAAAACAGTGCTAAAAGATATCAAAGAAGACCTTAACAAATGCAAAGTTGTTCTGTGTTCATGGATTGGAAAACTAAATAACATGAAGATGTCAGCCCTACCCAAACTGATTTATAGATTCAATGCAATACTAATCAAAATGCCAATAGCCTACTTTACAGAAATAGAAAAGGCAACTACCAAATTTATTTGGAAGGAAAATTGCACCCAAATAACCAAAAGCATTCTAAAAAAGAAGAGTGATGTGGGAGGACTTTCACTACCTGACCTTGAAACATACTACAAAGCTACAGTAGTCAAAACAGCATGGTATTGGTATAAAGACAGACACATTGATCAGTGGAATATAATTGAGAGTCCGGAAATAGATCCTCACTTCTACAGCCAACTGCCTTTTGACAAACCTGCCAAGTCCAAATTCCTGGAACACAACAGTCTCTTCAACAAACGTTAGTGGGAGAACTGGCTTTCCATAACCAAAAGAATGACACAGGACCCCTGTCTCACTCCCTATGTAAGAATCAACTCAAAATGGATCAAAGGCCTAAATATAAAATCAAGGACCATAAAACTACTAGAAGAAAATGTAGAGAAACATATTCACTGTTCTGTGATAGGCATTGTTTTCTTGGATCTTACACCCAAAGCATGAGCAACAAAAGAAAATATAGATAAATGGGACCTCCTCAGATTTATGTACTTTTGCACCTCCAATGACTTTGCCAAAAGGATGAAAAAGCAGCCAACTTAATGGAAGAAAATATTTGGAAATCACATGAAAATGAAAATCACTCATAAATAAAAAGACAAACAACCCTATTAAAGATGGGCTAGAGATTTGAATAGACATTTGTCCAAAGAACAAATACAGATGCCAAAAGAACTCATGAAAAAATGTTCAACATCACTAGCAACTAGGGAAATACAAATGAAAGCTACAATGAGATACCATTTTACACCTATTAGAATGTCCACTATTAAAAAGACAGAAAACTACAAGTGTTGGAGAGAATGTGGAGAGATAGTAACTCTTATTCACTATTGGTGGGAATGTAGAATGGCACAGCCACTGTAGAGGAGTGTTCGGCATTTCCTAAATTAGTTGAAAGTAAATTTGCCACGTGAACCTGCAATACCACTACTAGGTGTATACCCAGAAGAACTGAGAGCAGTGACATGAGCAGACATCTGCACACCAATATTCATAGCAGCATTACTCACAGTTGCCACAGTTGCCAAAAGATGGAAACAACTCAGGTGTCCATCAACTGGTAAAGGGATAAACAAAATGTGGATTATATACACGATGGAATATTATGACAACATGGATGAACTTGGAGGACATTATGTTGAGTGAAGCAAGCCAGACACAAAAGGAAAAATACTGTATGATTGTGTTATCATGAAGTAAATATATTGTGTAATCTCGTGGAGTTAATAACTAGAATATGGGCCACCAGAAAAACGAATGAAATTAGTGAATGGAAAGCTGAGGCTTAACTTGTGCAGAATTGGTAAAAGATTGTTGAGGAATTGAGAGGTGACAGTTTAAGGGTATGGAATTTTTCTTTTTTGGAATAACAAAATTGTTCTAAAAGTTTTTGTGGTGATGAATGTACAATTCTGTGATTATACGGAAAGCCATTGGTTGTACACTTTGGATAGATTGTATGGTATGTGAATATATCTCAATAAAACTGCTTCAAAAAAAAAAAAAGAAAGAAAATGGAAGTAGTATCAGCTCCACTAACTACCAGGATCCATAATGGAGAGTTGTGGATTATGTAGGCCTGAACCTGGTCCCTGGGTAGCTCCTGTTGAGTGGTGCTTGATTTGTGGAATAAAGGCATGCTAGGTTACTTCCTGCAAACTGGCAGTAAGTTTCTATTTTTGGCAACTGATGCCTACATTTAGAATAATTCAGGACCTCCTCGTAGACCATTTTGAGCATTGTTATGTAAATGGAAGCCCCAGTATAAATGAATAAACCTGGACATAGTGGTTTTGAACATAGGTGTGAATTTAACTCAGAGAATGACTGAAGAACAGTTTGGATAGTATTTTTCTTTTCGCAGTGCCTTACTGGGGCACATGAGTTTGGGAAAGTTCTTCAAGCTTATGCTATACAGATAACCAAAAGCTTGACAAAGAACACCCAAGCTTTAGACTTGTTACCACAAGAAGTAACTAACATAGAACATAGGACAGGCAGTAGATCAAATAGTGTGTCTTATACATCTTCTGTCTTATTCAAATGAACTTGTGCTTTGCAAAGGGAAAATATTGCATTACATTCCCAAAGACCTTTCAGACAGTTTTCAACCTTATCAAGAAATATAGGGGAGCAGATGTGGCTTAAGCAATTGGGCACCTGCCTCCCACATGGGATGTCCCAGATTGGCTCCCAGTGCCTCCTGACGAAGATGAGCAGACAGATGAGGGAGGTATCTCGGGGAGGGGGAGGGGAAGGGGAAGGGAGGCAGATAGGTTAAAAATTAAATTTAAAAAAAAATTGAAAAATTGACAAAAAACAGAAAGAATTATAAATGTACTCCATTGTTTATATTAGGGTTCACTGTGTTGTACAGTTGTTTTAAAATTTTTTATTTTAGTAACATAAATGCATTCTAAAATTTCCCCTTTTTAACCACATTGAACATATTTTTGGGGGGACACAATTCAATCTATAACAGTACTCTCGTCAAAAACCAATTGACCGTAAACATAAGGGTTTATTTCTGGACTATCATCAGTTATTTTTAAATGGGAATTTTACTGTGGTGTCATTAACTCATTGAAGAAATAATTATTAATCACAGCCTGTGGGCCAGGCACTATTTTAGGTTGTTGAGTTATAGCCGTGAACAATACAAAGTCTTGACCTCTTAAAACTTACATTTTGGTGGGGAATGAAAAATTTTGTGAGAAATATAAAATGCTTGACTAGAAAGGGACAGGTATGTATGTGTGTGTGGGTTATATATCTTCTTCACACAGCCCCATTTCCCTTTTAGGGCAATTATCTCTTCAGGCCACATACAATAGTTAATACTTTTTTGTGTGTGTCTCACCTCTGCAAGGAGGCTAAACACGTAGGTGCTTAGTGGGGATTTGCTGAATAAATAAATTCATTACTTTTGGGCACTGATTTTATGATGATTTTTTTACATACACATTCATATGTATATATATATACCTTTATAATATATATGCTATTCAGAGCCATTAGGATAGTTTTGAAATGAGAAGAGTCGTGTTGCTCTGGATTAGACCTTTTTATCAAGAAACTCAGATGGTGTCTCCTGATGCAGCCGAGTTTGCACTTGGTTCTCGCCTCAGCCAGGCCCATGCTTTCCCAGCTGAAGCAGTCTCAGAACTTGCCCTGTCTTTTATGGGTACTTCAGCACCTCCCTCCTGTTACCTACAGCAGAGAACCAGTATTTCAAGTTCTGGACTAAGAAGATTTCTGGGCAAGTCCTGGGTAAAGCCAAATGATTTGATATTAATTGACCGAAATGACTACTTAGTAATATTTATGGACTTAACCTGTTATGTTGAAAATATGAAGCTCTGGCTTGATATATTTATTTTTTGTTTGTACAACTTGGTTTTTCCTTTTTCCTTGTTCCATAGTTACAGAGTTTACTTTTTTTTAGTTCATTTATTCCAGGTCCCGGTTAATGGCACCACCACCCACCTTGTCTCAGAAGTTGGCACAGTGGCTGGCACATGCACTATGTTCCATAAATATTTGTTAAATGAATGACCGAATGAATCAATGAACAAGCAAAGGCAGAAATACCTGCCTGGGTATTTGAAATCTCTTGCCTCAGAAATACTGATCTTTAGTCAAAAGCAGTTCTGCCCTTTGCATCTCACAATCAATACTCCTTATGAAGCTCTTTGAAAGTCCACATCTGAATAACGCTGTGCTTTTGTCCCTTTTCCCCCAAAGTAAAGGAGAGTGATGCATCTGAATGTTCACCTAAGCAGTACTTCTCTTTAGACTACAGCAAAAGGAGCCATTGTGGGCTTTGTTTATTTGTTTGTTTTTTGTGATGTGCTGGGGCTGGGAATTGAACCCAGGACATTGAATATGGGAAGCCGGCACTCAACTCAACCACTTAGCCATATCTGCTCCCTGTATTTTTTTTTTAATCCTAGAATGTAAATGATTTCTTTTTCTCCACATGCAGAATCCTTGGATTACTTATTTATTTTCTTCCATTTTAACTCTACTTCTTAAAGACCTTTAATAATATGAGATAAGCAACACTAAGTTTGGTGATCTGATCTAAGACATCAGATTTTGATTGGGAGCTCAAATTTGTTTAGAAAATGTCTTATTTTCCCCCACTCCATGGAAACTGTGGTTCATAGTAATAGTAGTAATGCTAATGTTACCACCCAAGTAGGCTCCTTTATCTGATGTGCCCAGGAGTCAGTGCTGTGATACCAGGATTTCAAGAAAAGAAAGTATTGCAAAGTCAACTAGCAAAGAGATTGGAGGCACACCTCAGAACTGTCTCCCCAAGCAAAAGATGTGAGGGGAGTGTTATCTAGTTTGGGAGAAGGTAGGCTAAAGGAAGTGGCTAAGGATTGGGTGAGATGATGTAGGTTAAGGGGTGGGTTTAAGCGAAGCATGCTCTCTTGCTAATCATGCTTGGTTATGTATTGTATATTCATAATGGAGGCTTAGCATGCCCAGTGGCTAGAACCAGTCAGTGCTGGTTCTACAAAGGAAAAGAAAACAGTAATTTATCTTGGGAGATGTGCTACATCTTTTTTAGCAAGTGCTACAAAGGAAAAGAAAACAGTAATTTATCTTGGGAGATGGCAAGCTTCCTATGAATAAACATAACGAGGTGGGCATTTGAAGGATAAGGAAGTAGTAATTTTTACAAACCAGTAAGGGAGGCACTACTCTGAAAAGTGGGTTGGTAAGTGGCAGTTTCACAAAGGTAGTGACTAGAAGTGGATTATTTATGGAAAATACCTAGAGTAGGGTTGGGTGTGCAAAAGATGCTCAGTAAAAATTATTTCCTTTTTCCTGTTTTTATTTTTGGGTTATGGAATAATTTTGCATGAGAGTGGAGTCACTTTCAGAGCTACTTACTCCTCAAAAGAATATTTTGAAATGAGCATTTCTTATATTTGACCACACAGATTTCCATTATGCTTGCAAACAAGGAAGAGCCATATGAGAACTTCCAAATTTAGAAATAATTGAAAATAAAAGGAAAATATTGAGGACATCAAGGAAATGCTAGCAAAATGATAAATTTCTTTTGATTTAAACTGAAGTGGTCTGTTTTGCTTTATGGCATATTCTGTTAGAAAGAACTGATTCTAGCCAATGGCATGCTTGGAAGCAGGCATGTGGAAGCTGCTCATAAAATTAGAATAATATTTACTCTCATCAGTGCTTTTACCAAAGAATGAAGAAGGAGGAGAGGTCTTACAGTATCAGAAGTCATTAGCCTAAAGCTAAGATGTCAGCGTTATACACTTTTGCAAAACCTTAAAAATGAATTCATGTTTCTGACCTTATTTTAAGATGTTTGTTTGTTTCATGCAATATGTGCTTTTCTTAAGAAATAGCACAGAAGAGAAAATTGTCTTCTAATTTTAACCACCTGTGTGCTTATTTTAAAGGCTGGACACTGAAAACAAAATCCAACATTGTAGGTAAGACTAGAAATAAAAATTTAAGTAGAATCACTGGGTTTCTCTGTTGTCATTGGAACCATCAGATTGTGCAAAGTAGCAAACTGACCCCACAGTGATAAGTCAGATGCAGTAATCTTTCAAGATTACCTAGTGAAAAAAGGTGTGACTTTTTCTCACAGTGGACACTTAAAAATACAATTAGTCATGGTATCACTGATTTATTAGCTTAATATTAACTTATTCTTTTGTCCTCTAGTAATAAGCATTAGTTAAAGATACTGATAATTATTGTTCTTTGGTTGTTAAATATCTCACCCTCCTGAGATTTTCCCAAGCATTCTCATTTGTCTCTCCTTTTACGAGGTTGCTTAAAGAATATTTGCAGGGGCATTCACATATATACTTTTTTGGACTGCGTAATTATTTATCTTTTCATCCTTCATGTGAGGGCCTCACAACAATTCTGAACATCATGACAATTCCCCATCACTCTTACTATCTTGGATTAGTTTTAAAAGGGAGAAAACTGCCATAAGGGAGGAGGTGACAGTGCCAACAAGGAACTAGCAGAAGACCTTCTTGTGGCTGAATTACTCAGAGGCACACTGACCAGAAAGTAGGTGACGTTGTGGGTGATAGAGCTTACCATGTTCTCCTTGCCTCTGAGAACAATGGCTCCCAAACACCCATGACACTGATGTGCAGAGGTGGGTATGGGTTCCACCAACAGATTTCTGCCTCATCATGTCACTTCTCTCCTTCTCATGACCCTCATGGTGGTAATACACTCACCCCAAGCTTGTCCTTCCCTAACTCAAGAACAAAATCTCCTCACCCTGGGAGGCTTGTGTGTGGTAGTTAAGAATCTTTTGTAGAGCTACAAAAGAATCCCCCAATGACTTGTTAAACATTAGGATTCCCAAGCGGAAAGCTTAACCTTCTAAAGCTGGAACATTCTAGGTATGAACAGTCAGTAGAAAGCAGAATGCCTGACCCTGAGGGGATGTTGGGTACAAGACCTCTGCTTGTCCCTTTGAAAGTACCTGCTAGATTCAGAGCCTGCATGAGGCTCAGGGGACCTTGCCTTCTGGAGAGCCTCTGCTCTTTTATACCCTCTTCTTTGCATTGAGTGGTTTCTTCTCTGCATTGAATGATCAAATATTTCCCTTGTGGACTTGATAATGCTCAAGAAACTTCTTTATAACAGTGGCATCATTTTTAACCAGTTAGTTTTCTATCTTGCTGGAATATTAAATTAAAAGCTTAAGTTGAAGCTCCTTCCTTATACAAGGGAAACTGCATTAAAACATGTAAAATATTTCAGTCCTATTAAATAGAATATTTAATGATAATGGCTTCATCAGAACTCATGCTTTTAGATGTTGTTTTTTATTTTTGCTGTCAAATGATCCTTTACTGAAATATTTTCCTTTGTAGTACTTAACTAGCTGAGCATTCCATTGCACCACTGTTGCTATCATCTATGATGTCATGAGGGTCAAGGACATTGGCTTTGCAGCTCTCAGACTGCAAAGAGTTCTGTAGCTAAAGATTGGTGCTGCATCTGTTGCACATTGCTGACAATTTCATGAGAAGTGATAATTCCATTGTGCTTAATGTTTTTCTGCTTCTTGCTGTCTCTGGGTGGTTCCTTCAAGGCTTTGATGATCAGGGTGGAGGCAGGAGGTACCATCTCAATCTGGGCCTGTGTATTCTGAATAGTCCATTTCATCATTATCCCTAGACCTTCCAGTCACCAGTTGCCTTGGTGTTGTCATCACCAACCTTTTTTGGAGACAGACTGTGGAGGCTGATCTTGAGAGCCAGGGCAGATCTGTCACTAATTTCCCCCACTGGTGCAATTCAGGTAGATGACTAATCTTGAACTTGGGCAGCATGACAGAGGTGGCTCATGTCAGATGAACCCAGATATGGAACAACCAAAGAAAGTTGCACCCTGGCCTCCTCTGAACTGAAAGTTAGATGACTTTTTGATGAAATACCAAGTATAATACAGCTATATTCAAATTCCATTTGCAGAAGTATGAGTGATTCTGGGAGTGTGGGAGCATCAAGTAACCACTTAAAAATTAAGCATGGAGATTATGACTTAGCTATATAGCAAATGTATGCCTTGTCTACATCAACTTAAAAATTTTACAGAAAAGCACACATTTTTACAGTTTGATTACCACAAAGTGAGCATACTTGTGTACTAGACATACCATTCAAGAAATAAAGCATGATTAATATTCTAGAAGCTTCTCCATACTTATTCCCAGAAACTTTGCCTATCCTTCTCCCCAAAGGTAGCAACTGTCATGACTTATAACATCTTAAATTTGGCCTGATTTAAGAATTTATATGAAGAGGATTATTCAATACACAAAATTTGGGATCTGGACTTACGTTGCTTACTACTGTATTTCTAATATTTATCCTCATTTGTTCATTTTCATTGCTGTATTTCATTTCATTTTCTGAATATATGGCAGGGTGTTTTGATTTGTTTGTTTTGGTCCATTCTGTTGCTGATGGACATTTTCATTTTGGGGCTATTCTAAATTAACATGGCTATGAAAAGTCTTGTGTATGCTTATTGATGTACATAGGCATGCATTTCTCTTTTTTTTAAACTATTTTTTAAAAGATATATAGATCACACTAAGTGTTGCATTAAAAAATATAAGAGGCTCCCGTATACTCTGCTCCCCACACCCTCCACTTCTCCCACATTGACAACTTCTTTAATTAGTGTGGTACATTCATTGCATTTGATGAGTACATTTTGAAGCACTGCTATAGAGCATGGATTATAGTTTGAGTTGAAGTTTACACTCTCTCCCAGTCCATTCAGTGGGTTATGGCAGGATATATAACATCCTGCATCTGTTCCTGCAGTATCATTCAAAACAACTCCAAGTCCCGAAAATGCCCCAATATCACACCTCTTCTTCCCTTTCCTTGCCCTCACCAACTCCCATTGCCACCGTCTTCACATCAATGATACAATTTCTTCCATTGCTGGAGTACAATAGTTCTATAGTAGAATACCAGTAAGTCCACTCTAATCCATATTTTATTCTTCCATCGTATGGATCCTGGGATGGTGTAGCAGACCGACATAGTTATGAATTCCAAAAATAGATATTGAATTATGTTTGTTATCTGTCTGTACCTGGGCATGAGTGAGTTATGATTAGGGCTTTGATTAGGCCATGCCATTAGGGCGTTGAGTCCCCACCCCTTGGTGGGTAGGGATTCACAGATAGAAGGCGTGGCAAAGGACAGAGGTGAAGGTTTTTAATGTGGGAGTTTGATGCTGAAGCTGGAGATCCAGGGAAAGGGACAGAGCCATTTGCCTGATAGTTTACAGCTGACCTTGTGGAGAGAGGCAGAGTCTAGAGAGCCTCATAGTCTACAGCTGACCTTGTGGATAAAACAGAGGAGCTGAGCCCAGAGGAACCCAGGAAGCCTGAACCTTCACAGACATCGTCAGCCATCTTGCTCCAACATGTGAAAATAGACTCTGGTGAGGGAAATAACTTATGCTTATGGCCTGGTATCTGTAAGTTCCTACCCCAAATAAATACCCTTTATAAAAACCAACCAATTTCTGATATTTTGCATCAGCATCCCTTTGGCTGACTACTACAGATGGCGATGTGCACTCCACCTCTAAATTGAGAGGGGGCTTAGATCCCACATGGCTGATGAATGAGATTCTCCGGCTTGTACACTCTCTTGGTTCCCTGTGTGGTGGTTGACCATCCTCACTTCCCTGTTAGCTGACCTGGATAAGTCCAACAAACCGAGAGTAGGTGTTACAACTCCGCTGAGGCTCAGGGCCCAGCTCGCACATGGACGGTCCAGAGATTCAAGTCTCCTGAGCATACAACAACCCCAGCGCCAACCACAGGTTTAGTAAAAGTGACAGAAGAGGCATGTGTAGAGAGGTCATATCTGAGTCCAACTCCATCACACTCAGGAGCACAAATTCCAAAGTAGGGCCCACTTGCAAGGCACTGCAACTCTAGAGCCATCTGTCGTGACCATGGGACCTGGGTGTCTCTGTATCCCTCAGGAGCATCCCTACCTGGGGTTGCATCTACTTTGGCTGTCTCTGAGATCCTGCTGAGATGTGTGTAAGCATTGCAACCCCTCTGATGACCTCCTGACTCATTTTGAAGACTCTTAGCCATATGAACTCATTTGTCCTTATCATTTCCCCCTTTTATTTAAGGTCTTTTTCTAGTACTATCAGCTGGTGCTTGATAGTAATCCTTTAGCACCAGGTAGACTCATCCCTGGGAGTCATGTCCCATGCATGCATTTCTATTAGACATAAACATAGAAATGGAATTGCTAGGGTTACTGGATATGTATACATATACTTTAGTAAATGCTGCCAAGTACTTTCCATAGTGCTTGTACTAACTTATATTCCATGAGCAGCATATGAAATTTCTAGATTTTTACATCCCTGCTAACACATGAAATTATTGGTCTTTTATAATTTAGCCATTCTGGTGTATGTTTTGTGTTTCTTCATTATGTCTTATTTGTACTTCCCTGGTAACTAATGAGCTTAAGCCCTCTTATTGTTTTTTTGGCCATTTAGATATCCTCTTTGGGAATTGCTATTAAAATCTTTTGCCCATTTTTCTATGTTTTCTGTCTATTCCTTACTGGTTTGTGGGATTTAATTATATATATCCCACATGTAAGTCCTTTGTTATGTGAATTGTAAATATCTTCTCCTGATATGAGTCTTCCCTTTTCACTGTCATCAACTTTTGATGAACAGAAGCTCTTAATTTTTTAATGTAGTCTAGTTTACCAATTTCTTTTTCTTTATGGTTAGCGCTTCTTGTGTCTTCTTTTAAAAAATTTCTAAATAACTCAAGTTCATAAAAATATTAATAACATGAAGATATGTTACATTTTTGAGGCTAGGTTGTTTTACTCTTTACATTTTGATCTGTAATCCACTTGAGACTGATTTCTATGAATGATGAAAGTCAAGATTCATTTTGTTTCCTTATGAATATTCTGTTGAATGGATGGTACTATTTATTGAAAGGACCTGTTTTATGAGGAGAGAAGTCTAACATTGGTATCATTAAACCAGACGCAAGAGTTATCTGCAAGATGTTAGCAGACAGAATCTATAATAGCTAAAAAAGATAATACACAATGACCAGGCTAAATTTATTCCAAGAACGTAAGTTTGGTTTAGCATTATTAAATTACTTAAGTATAATTCTCTACATTAACAGAATAAAGGAGAATATTCATATAATTATCTCTACAGTTGCATAAAAAGCATTTGATACGATTCTTTGATTACCATGGTAAAAACTCTTAGTCAACTAGGAATAGAAGGGAACTTCCTTAATCTGAGAAATGGTACCCACAGAAAACTTTCAGCAAACATCATGCCTAACAATGAACCAATGAAAGCTTTCTTCTGGAGATCAGGATTGGGGCAAGGATGTCTTTAATCACTATTTTTCATTAACAATGTATTAGAGATCCTTGCCAATGGAATAAAGTAAAAAAAATTTTTTTTTAAAGTTTGAGGATTGGAAATAAAGAAAAAAAACTGTGATTATTTGCAGATGACATAGTTGTATATGAAGAAAATGCCAAAAAAGGAAACACATACACCCCTACGTCAACTCTTAGAATTAGGAAGTGAATTTAGCAAGGAGCTGGTTACAAGATCGATATACTGAATAGACTCTAACACCTATGAGATTTGATTTATGACAAAGATAATATTTAGAATAGTAGAGGTATTTTGAGAGTAGAGGAATTGTGAAAATTTAGGCATCTTTTTTCTATAATGTAAAGCAGCAATTCTCAGACTTTTTAAATTTAGGATCCCTTTTCTTCTGTTTATATGGGTTATGTATTGTATTACTGTATTAGAGTTTAATACTGAGAACTTTAAAATATTCAATTTAAGAAAATAATAAATCTGTTACATGTTAACATAAAGAATATTTTTTATGAAAAACAATTTTAAAAAGCTGGGAAGAATGACTTTGTTTCACATTTTTAAAAGCATGATGTATCTAGCTTAATAGAAGACAGCCAGCTACTCATGCCTGTTTCTGTATTCAGTCTGTTATAATATGTTGTGTTAGTTGAAATATGTGAAGAAAATCTGGCCTAAAATAGATACATATAGTCGTTAGGGAAGTGCAGTACAAACCAGAATGAGATACCACTTCACACACACTAGGATGTCTACAATAAAAGCAACAAACAACAACAAAAGAAAACATAAGTGTTGGCAAGGATGTGGAAAATCTAAATCCTCATACATTGCTGGTTGGAATATAAAATGGTACAGCCACTTTGGAAAAATTTGGCTGTACCTCAAAATGTTAAACATAGAATACCGTGTGTTCCAGCAAGTGCATTCCTAGGTTTACACCAAAAAAAATTGAAAATAAGTGTTCATAATGGACCATTCACAATAGCCAAACCATGGAAACAACCCAGATGTCCATCTTCTGAAGAATGAATAAACAAATATGGTATATCCATACAATGGAAGACTCTTCAGAAGTAAAAAGGAATGCTACAACATGGATGAACCTTGAAAAGATGTTAAGTGAAAGAAGTCAGGCACAGAGGTCATATATTATATGATTCCATTCATATGAAATGGCTATAAATATAAAGAGACAGATATGTTCTGTACCAGAACATTTTCATCAACCCTAATGAAAACCCCACATACACCCTCAGACAGTCACTTCAGATTCCTCTCACCCTCCAGCCCTAGGCAACCAATAATCTACTTTCTGTCTTCCATTGTTTATCCCCATTTTCACTGCAAATGTCAGTACAATGAAAATGACAAATAACGTTTTAGTAGTATTGTGAAAACAGTTTTGACCTTGTGTTCCCTGAAAAGACCTCAGGGACCTTCAAAGGTGCAAGGACCATACTTTGAGAAGCGCAGAAGTATAGTTACATATCAATTCTTGGATTGCATTTTAGGAAATGGGTATTTTCTATCTGGGACAGGTCTGTTTCTTAGCAGAATCCCACTGTTTTACCTTGCCTACTCCTGATCTTGTATATTTTCTTAGGTGAATGCCACAAACCCTTATTGAGCACCTAAGCTGTGTGCTAGTTATTAGGGACCCTAAAATGAAACACAGACTAGAAAATAGGCATGAATCTCCTGTGCTCAGTAGATAAATGGTAGCTGTTTTGTTTTGTTTTGTTTTTATAAGGATAATTCCCAGGTATTTTACTTAGGCACCTGGAGTGGTTCCATACTCCACAGCAGGAAGTGCAGGAGGGGGAGAGCTGACAGGGGCTGGGGGAGGGTGGGGGCAGGAGTTCCCCTGGGGACTTGTATAGGTGTTTAATAGAGGGTTGATTCAGTTGGTTGAAGCTCAGAAGGGATGCCTATAGAGGATGTGGGAATCATCATAGTAGCCTTAAACTCTGGTACATGAATAAGATTTTGGGAGAATTCGGGGTTCACAGAATCAAAGAGAATATAGAACATATAGGGGGAGAAGGACTTACAGTAATCCTCTGAGTAAGTTTGGCCAGAGAAGTAAAAGGCAAATGGGTAAAGAGTTGAGTCTGTCTCCAGCACCTACAATCTGATCTATTGGACTTACCACACTCAGATAAGATGGAGTTGAAGAAGGACAACCACCACACCATGGAGCCTAGAGTGATTACAACTGAAAATGGGAGGATTGCATCCAGCATCCATGTGGAATCTGAGCCTCCTCTTGACATAGAGGTGCAATGGACACAACCAATCCAATGTCCACATAGAAGAGATGGCATTGGATTGGGAAAAGTGGACATGGTGGCTGATGGGTATGGGGAAAGGCAGGAAGAGATGAGAGGTGGAGGCGTCTTTGGGACATGGAGCTGCCCTGGATGGTGCTTCAGAGGTAATCACCGGACATTGTAAATCCTCACAGGGCCCACTGGATGGAATGGAGGAGAGTATGGGCCATGATGTGGACCATTGTCTATGAGGTGCAGAGGTGCCCAAAGATGTACTTACCAAATCCAATGGATGTGTCATGATGATGGGAACGAGTGGTGTTGGGGGGGGGAGAGGGGGGGTGGGGGGATGGGGTTGAATGGGACCTCACATATATATTTTTAATGTAATATTATTACAAAGTCAATTAAAAAAAAAACTTTCACTTAAAAAAAAAAAAAGAGTTGAGTCTGTGAAGATAAAAGGTGGGTGGTCAGGGAAGTTTGAGCCAAGTATAAACCTCCCTGATTCCAATTCTAATCATTGATTGTGAGTTATTTTATTTTCCTTAATACTTTTCATTTCTAAATTGGCTTTTAATAGAAATGCTGAAGTGAGCATTTTTTAGGGTTTGCCTTATTTATTTGCAAAATGATTATTAGAGTCCATTATATGAAACGTTTGATGCTGGAAAATACTGAATATCTTTTGCTGTACTTTAAAATCTACAAGAGAATGGCCTTGAAATGTATTTTGTTCAAACAAATGAGGCATCTTGAGTAATCAGATTAAAGTTCCTAGTTTGCTCTTTAAAATGTTTCACCAAGTCTATTATTTCTAAATTCTAACTGCATAGCACTTTAGAATGCTCAAAATTTTTAGTAAGGAGGTTTAAAGATAATTTATCTTTAAAGATAAAGATAAATTCTGTGAAATCACTCCTGTCACCCTCCCTCAGTTGTCAGTTCATTCAGACATCATGTCCTGTTTCGTATCCCAAGTCTAGCTACTTCTTTTTTCATCTTCAGTGCTTAAGCCCACCCAAGTCAGCCTCATCTATTACCTGGACTACCACGGGAACCATCTAAATAGACTCCCTGCTTCCATTCTTGCCCCTTCCAGAAAAATCTTTTTTAAAGAGCCAGACTGTCATCCCTTCATTGGAACCTTCAGTAGTTTTTCATTATACTTGGAGTAAAATACAAACTCCCTACCATACCTGACAAACACCTGCACTGTGAAGCCCTTGCCTACCTTCCAACTCTCCTTTACCAAACTCCATTCCAGAAGACTGCTTTCTTTTTCTTCAAAATACCAAGATGTGGTTGCTTCAGGCCTTAGCATGCCTCATGTCCTTCCTCTAGTTTTCAAGTGACTCCTTCAAATCTCAGTGCAAATGAGACCTTCCCTCACCACCACAGCTGAAATTGTTCTTTCCTCCTTTTCGTATTCTATCATGTCACTCTACATTTTCCATAGTGCTTATTTCATCACTAACTAAAATTATCTTATTTAATTGTCCGGCTTTTACTACAGTCAAGGTCCACAAAAGAACCTCTGCTATGTTTCCAGAGCCTAGCATTTTGGGTGCAATTGACAAATGTTTATTGAATGACTGAATGGATAACAACTGTTAACGTATTTGGCTTTGTTTTATTCTAATTGAAGAGGGCACTAAGCTGATTGAGTTCTTCCATCTTCTAATTTAAAAACTTAAGTTCAAGGGAAGCGGACTTGGCCCAGTGGTTAGGGCATCCGCCTACCACATGGGAAGTCCACAGTTCAAACCCCGGGCCTCCTTGACCCGTGTGGAGCTGGCCCATGCGCAGTGCTGATGCTCACAAGGAGTGCCCTGCCACGCAGGGGTGTTCCCCGTGTAGGGGAGCCCCATGCACAAAGAGTGCGCCCCATAAGGAGAGCCGCCCAGCGTGAAAGAAAGTGCAGCCTGCCCAAGAATGGCACTGCACACATGGAGAGCTGACACACAAGATGACGCAACAAAAGAAACACAGATTCCTGGAGCCGCTGATAAGGATATAAGCGGTCACAGAAGAACACACAGTGAATGGACACAGAGCAGACAACTGGGGGGGGGGGGGAGCAGAAAGGGAGAGAAATAAAAAAATGTTTTTTAAATTAAAAAAACTTAAATTCAAAATTAAAGATAATGGTTAGTGACTTGCAATTCTTGTGAGAGGAATTTCCACTACGGGTCAGAAGAAGTTGGTTTAAGATACATAATTATTGGGGAGCAGGTGTAGCCTCAGTGGTTGAATGCCTGCTTCCCATGTATGAGGTCCTGGGTTCAATCCCTGGTACCCCCTAAAAAAAAAGGGAGAGAAACGAAATTATTGGTCTACACTTGCTTTGTTCTCTCAAGAGTTGTACAGTTTTATTTTCCAGGAAGTGTTTAGAAAACTGGGCAGTAGGAACAGGACAATGTTTTATCTCAGTTCTGCAGAGCCTCATATGGGATGGATCCTGCCCATTAGACACTGGAAGGCCTCTGTATCCACAAATAGGTATCCACAGATACACACACACACTGAACCTTGCAAGGTATTCTTTAAAAACTATATTATTCAAAATTTTTCTTCTTGATTCCTTTTCATTAATTGCATTTGCTAAAGATGGAAAGTGTCATGTTGGTTCTTCTATAATCGTTTTTTAAATAATCTTTTTCTTGTATCTTTAGTAGTTTGGGGTTTATATATCTTGGCATTATATGCTATTTGCTATCAGATGTTCATGGCTATTATGTATTTATCTATCTTTGTCCAAATTAAGTGCTTTTTGCCTTGAACACTGCTGTTTGAATGTTTCCACCTGACTTTGCTTTTGCTTGAATACCCAAACTTTTTTTTTTCAGCCTTTCTTTCCTTTTTTAATGCTCTTAAAAGGTGTTTGGTTTTCCATTGCTATGTAACAAACCATCTTCAAACTTAGTGGCTTGAAACTAGAACCATTTTATTATCACTCATGATTCTGTAGGTTGATTTGGTTTAGCTGGATGGTTCTACTTCAAGAGATGTTGACTGGGATTGCAGTCATTTGTGGCTAGAATGAGAGGCTCATTCTCATGGCTAGTGCCTTGGTAGGAATGGCTGGGCTCAGCTGGACTGTTGAGGTAATGGGGTATCTCTCTCTCTCTTTCATGTATTTATCTAGTCCCAAGACTCTCCTTCTCCAAATGGCTTCTTCACATGGTTTCTTCATGTGGTCTTTTTTAGCATGAAACTGGACTTTCTTATATGGCAGCTGAGGGCTCCCTAGAGTACAGAAGTAGAAGCTGCTAGGTTGTCTTAAAGCTGAGGAGTGGAACTGCCACTGTGCCAATTCTGCCTCATTTTGTTGGTTGAAACAAGCCCTAGGACCAGCCAGCCCAAATTCTTCATAAGAGGACAGAAATACCAGGTATGATATACTGGGGGCCATCTTTGGAACCTACTTCTCACAATGAGAGTTTCAACTTCTTCCCATTTAATATTTTAATTGATGCCATAGTGTCTCTATGGCTTGGGTTTGTTTACTTTTATTTCCTGTAGTGAATTTATATCATGCTTTTAATTCCATCAATTTCTCTGTCAGTATTTAAGACAAAAGTAGTACCCGTAACCCAGTTATGATGAATGAGGGCTTCAGCATGATTTCACTTCCCCCAACCTGCTTTTACCCACATTTATATTTAGTTAATATCTGGAATTTCGGGACATATTATAAATTTAAATACTGTATATCTTTTTTAAAAAAGAACTAGATATTTTCAATCATTTTTAACTATATAAATAATACTTATTTAGATATAATTGGTGTCAGAGTATGCTGATATCCTAATATAACATTATTTCTGGGGAATTTTGATTCCTTTCTTTGATAAGCTGGAATATATCTTAAATGTTTTCAGGAAGGCTATATAGGTTATATAATGTCTGCATTCTTTCCAAAATGATAATACAAGATAATACTCTGTCTTCAAACAGATATTACAGTTTGGGTATAGAGTTCTTGGATCATATCCTTTGCTCCTCAGAAATTTATAGTTATTATTCTATTGTCCTTGGGAATTTTGTTGCAGAGAAATGTAAGGCTCCTCTGATATATTTTCCTTTGTAGATATGCCTCTTTAAAGTATCTGGGTTCTTGTTGGATTTTTTTTTTTCAATACTGTAAATTTTTTACCAGGAAACCACATTGGATGGAGCAGGATCATGGCCTGAATCCACATTTTTCAGTCTTTTTTCAACTCTGTCAAGTTTTCTTTTAGTATAATCATGGTTCTTTCTCATCTTGTGTTTACTCTAGTCTCTCTCTCTTTTTTAAAAATTTTTTTCTCCCCCCCCCCCCCCCCCATTCGCTGTGTGTTCTTCTGTGTCCACTTATATCCTTGTCAGCGGGACCGGGAATCTGTGTTTCTTTTTTGTTATTGTGTCATCTTGCTCTGTCAGCTCTCCATGTGTGCGGCGCCACTCCTGGGTAGACTGCACTTTCTTTCACGCTGGGCGACTCTCCTTATGGGGTGCACTTCTTGCGCGTGGGGCTCCCCTACACGGGGGACACCCCTGCATGGTAGGGCACTCCTAACGTGCATCAGCAGTGCACATGGGCCAGCTCCACACCGGTCAAGGAGGCCCGGGTTTGAACCGTGGACCTCCCATGTGGTAGGTGGGTGCTCTATCCGTTGAGCCAAGTCTGCTTCCCAACTCTAGTCTCTCTTAACAGCAATTACAGTGATCTTTTGGGAGATCTTAATTCTACTACACTTTGTGCTTATCACCTTCTCACTCTGCATTTTCATATTTTTGGCCTCTTATCCTACATTGTGGAAAAACTTCTCTAATGTAGCTACCTCATTATGAATTCAGCTTTTCTACCATGTTAATTCTATGTTTTCTCAGTTTTCTGCCATGTTAATTCTGCTGTGTCTTTCCTGTGCTGATGTTAGTTCTGCTGTTGCATTTTTAGTTTCCTTGAAATCTCTCTTTATCTGAGTTTCTTCTCTTTCCTTCTCAGCATATAGTGTCTCTCTGTTCTGTGTCTCATTCTTAAAGACAAGGTCTTTCCACAACCAATCAAGTGTCCAAATTGATGTTTGCCTACATATCTTTTTATGTCTTAGAGTAAATTAATGTCACTGCACTGCTGCCAGTCCTGCTTCTGCTTCATGTGGGGTTGGGTCCTACCACTGTAGTCTCTGGATGGAGGGCCACAAAGAGCTGCTGGATGGGACAAGGGAGAAAAGCTGGCTCTGAAGGCAGTCTTCACCCAGTGTGGGGTGGCACGCCTGTTTCCTGATTTCTACAAACTTAGAAACTTAAAACTGGGGGTTGGAGGGGGGAGAGAGGTGAAGGGCTGAATCCTCTTCCCACATACTTTCTGGCAACTGTGCTGCTCCCCTTCAGAGGCAAAGGTTCAGTCACCCATGGACATGTTCCTCTGTCTTTCTTCAGTTACACTGTGGTCAGTGGAAATTTCTCCCATACTTTTACAAAGTGTTAATGTTCAAAGCTGACTCTACTTTTGTTTTTGCTTTAATGTGTTTCAAATGGCATTGATGAAGTCGTATCAGGAAGTGGTAGTCTGGTGTCCTCTTAAGGTCCTTATTAATCCTTAAAAAAATTTTTTTAATCCTTTTTATTGACACAGGGACACTCTCTCCAGGTACTCATGGGAGGCATGGTGGAAGGGTCTGCCAGAACCAGAGGCTGAGCACACAGCAGTATATATATATATATGTATATATATAAATTCTTGTGTGTATATATATAAATTCTTTATTCCAGTTTCTAGAATTCTTCCTCTTCAGCCTTCCCTCTTCATGGAATAATGAAGCTATTAAACAAATGGTGTAGGGAAGCAGACTTGGCCCAATGGCTCGGCATCCGTCTACCATATGGGAGGTCCATGGTTCAAATCCGGGGACTTCTTGACCCATGTGGAGCTGGCCCATGTGCAGTGCTGATGCGTGTAAAGAGTGCTGTGCCACGCAGTGGTGTCCCCGTGTAGGAGAGCCCCACATGCAAGGAGTGCACCCCATAAGGAGAGCCGCCCAGCACGAAACAAAGTTCAGCCTGCCCATGGTTCAAATCCGGGGACTTCTTGACCCATGTGGAGCTGGCCCATGTGCAGTGCTGATGCGTGTAAAGAGTGCTGTGCCACGCAGTGGTGTCCCCGTGTAGGAGAGCCCCACATGCAAGGAGTGCACCCCATAAGGAGAGCCGCCCAGCACGAAACAAAGTTCAGCCTGCCCAAGAATGGCACCGCACACATGGAGAACTGACGCAGCAAGATGACGCAACAAAGAGACACAGATTCCTGTGCCACTGACAACAACAAAAGCAGACAAAGAAGAACACGCAGCAAATGGACACAGAGTACAGACAATGGGGGTGGGGGGGGGGAGAGAAATAAATAAAAATAAAATCTTAAAAAAAAAACAATTGTGTAAAGAAGTTCTATCCAATTGTTGAAACTTGGTAGTGAATAAGGAAGTAGGCTAGTGTAGATCAAGTAGCTCACCTACACTTAGGTCCTTCCGAATTTCCCTAAAGGGAGAGGATGAAACATATTTTAAATTTAATTTGTACTGTAGCAGATATAATGCAGTTGTGACAATCTTTCAATGAATATCTGTTAATCCTACCTAATTTAAATAGCTGTGTTAAATAAAACTTATAGGAGTTTTTAAAAAAATCACCTCCCTGGGATTATAACATACTTTTGGTAGAAAGAACATTGGACAGCCTCTTATTAACATTCTTTTCTCAGCTTAACTAAGGAGGAAAAGTCACTCATGCCAGGGGGCTTCCCTCATAATTAATCATAGTTCAGAATTGAAGGTTACACAAAGCTTTCCTTTAGAAGTATCCAAGTTATTTTAAGAATCTGAGCTAGAACTAAGTTAAAAACCTGGCACAAACATTTTTATACTTAATTTTTTAAATGCTTTAACTTCTTGGTCTTTTAATTTTTTTCTTAGCCTTTTATCATAATTACTTGCATGCATTCATCTTTTTATCTTTTGGTATCAGCCTTTTGTGTCCCTTACTTCAATTATGGTACATTTCATTCTGTAAAAATGTTTAGCTCTTTTGTATCTTTATTTTTGCCATTATGCTTTTCCCCTCCCTGAAATTCCAGTTTTTTTATCCCTATTCTTGATCTTTGAGTTTATTTGTTCCTTCTTTCATTTTGATTTTAATTCCCACTGCTTTAAGTTTCTCTTTATTTTCTTAAGCATGGTTCCCCACCCCCCAGGGTTTACTTTTTTAAAAACTGGGAGGGTATCAATTCCCAGGGTGGTGACAGAGTGAGCATGTCCATTTAATAAGGAAGATCCAGCTCTTCTCCTTTTCCTGGTAATTTCTAAGTAGATTTTAAGTCTCTTTGAAATGTTTTTATATCTTGGAATAAATTAATGTTACTGCACTGCTGCCAGTTCTGCTTCTACTTCATTTGCCCCCAAATGTTATAACTTGGGAATATACTGATTAAAGTGATATCCTAGAGTAGCAGTGATTGACTTCCTGCCAATTAAGTTTTGGAATGGCTTTGGACAGCGTGTGCCACTTATATGGGAAGCTGGCTGTTTAAAATCCAGGGTCTGTAATGTGTGTGTTATGTGGCTCAGCTAGATCCATTGAAAAGCTCTGCTATGTAGCACCTGCATGACCTTGAGCAAGTTTCAAAACCACTCTTGAGGCTTTTCCCTAGCTCCAAGAAGGAGAAAATAATATACAGCTTTTGTAGTTATTCTAAGAAATAGTAGAAGTGAATGCAAAGCATCCTACATAGTATCTGACCTGTAGCAGTCACTCAGATATAGGACAAGCCTTGCCAGCCACAGGTCACCCAGAGGAAAAGAGGTGTGCCCGAGAGATCTGTCCTAGCACACAGCCCAGCGAAAGAGAAGACGGTGGTGTTGAACCTCTTGGTAGGCATGTGGGAAGGTTGCCTGTCCTGGGTTCACTACATGTTCTGGCCCTGCTCTTACTCTAGCTGCCTGGAATGCCCACTTCTAACGCATTTATAGTATGTGAAAAGAATCCCTTTAATAAATACACTCACTCGGTAAGATTTAGCCTAATTTCAGAAATATTACAGTGAGAAAGGTACCATTTAAAAATCAAGGATCTTTGTCTGCAGTTTTGTCTATAGCACTTTCTCAGCTGGGTTTGGGATAAGATCCTGTGGTGTGGGCCCTCTAAGCTGACCTCTTCATTAAGCACAGGGATTTTACCTCAGGCACTGGCAGCTCTCTCCTCGAGCCCCTGCATCAGGCCTGCCCTCCTAGGTGATCTACCTCTCATCTAGTGCCAGAATCTCTGGGAAGATGGGTCTGGCCCATTTCTTGCCACAGGCTCTATATCTCTCCATATGTTGGGGGGTTGGGGGGGGATAGGTGAGGATGGCATGAATAGAAGAAAAAGCTGTGTCTATTCCCAACTTCCCAGGAGCTCCTAAGGGATGGCCTGACCAGACCTCAAAACTCAGGCCAAGGGTGCAGCTTTATATGATTCGTTTCCCTTAGACCAGTGGTTCACAAGCTTGGCTGCAGATTAGAATCATCCAAGGAGGTTAAAAAATACCAATGCCTGGGTCCTCCTCCTGTGGAGTGATTTTTAATTGATCTGGGAAGTAGCTAGGACTTCTGGTTACTGTAACCATTCCCCAGAAGATTCTGACCTGCAGATATGGTGAGAGCACATACCTAATAGTAGCCTCTGCCCTCCAGAGCCCTACATTGTTTGCACCAGCTTCCCCTGTGGACCCTGCCTTTGGCTGGGACCTTCTGACTGCTTCTGTCCATGCTCCTGAATGATACTCCCTGCAGGCTTGAGAGAGGCAGAGAGGGCGAACCTCCAACTCTGTGCCAACTTGAGCACTCTGCCGGCATTGCACTTTGGCTCTTGAAAGGGGTTCATTTCTTTTAAACATTGGAGCTTTAGGGCCTAAGTCACCACTTTCTCTGTCAGAACAGACCTATGACAGTTTTCTGAGGGAACTTCGGCTTCTACTTTGTTCCCCCTTCATGTTGCTCTCAAGCCCCATAATTTTCAGGAAGGTATACAATCCGTTCCTCCTCTCAGTTAACTGTAAGGCAAATAAATTCACTCTTGATTGCCTACATAGTAGACCATCGAACTTGAGTTTCCTGCAGAGAATTTCACTTCAGATTTTTACAGTTTCAATTAAGAGAACTTCTTTTTGAGCCCTCACTTTTGTGGCCACTTGTGAAAGCACATTTATGTTTTATCTTTAACTGTGACTGTGACCAGCATTGCAGGATGTTATAAAAAATTGACATTTGAAAGCAGTGAAACACTTTTTTTTTTTTCAGTTTGAGGGATGTTATTTGAAAAACCAGCCACCTTATCAGATAATCTCTTTCTGAGGAAGCGTGGAAGAAATTTTTCTCAGGCCCCAGGTATTACTGGCGGTGCTGCATTCCTCTTTATTCACTGGCTTGCTTTACCTTATGGACCTTAACACTGCTCTAGGAACTGTGTGGTATATAATAAATCGCATGCAATATGGTGCACTCCCTTCACCCCAGCTTTCGTTCTTTTCTTTTTTTTTTTCTTAAGGATTTATTTATTTCTCTTCCCTCCCCCCTCCACCCCAGTTGTCTGTTCTCTGTGTCTGTTTGCTGCGTGTTCTTTGTCTGCTTCTGTTGTCAGCAGCACGGGAATCTGTGTTTCTTTTTGTTGTATCATCTTGCTGTGTCAGGTCTCCGTGTGTGCGGCACCATTCCTGGGCAGGCTGCACTTTCTTTCACACTGGGCAGCTCTCCTCACAGGGTGCACTCCTTGGGCGTAGGGCTCCCCTACGCGGGGGACACCCCTGCATGGCAGGGCACTCCTTGTGTGCATCAGCACTGAACGTGGGCCAGCTCCACATGGGTCAAGGAGGCCTGGGGTTTGAACCGTGGACCTCCCATGTGGTAGACGGACGCCCTAACGACTGGGCCAAGTCCTCTTCCCTCGTTCTTTTCTTAACGTTGTTTTCTGTTCATTTCCTCATCCACTTACTTTTTTCTCTTCTGTAATATATATCTTTGTTAGCCCCATCACTCTTTTTGAAATGGGCTGGTGTACAGGTTATTATCTAAATGAGAGTTAGCCTAAATATTTTAAGAAGCCATCTTGTCTTGCTATCTAGTCTTTGCTCTTAGCTTTGCTTTCCTGTGGCAGAAGCCTCCTGCTCGGCCTGCTGCTTTGTTACTCTTCTCCCCAGTCTACCAACCTCTCTGTCCCAGAGAGATTGTTCTTTTTTCTTAAATTCACTGCTATGTACTTATTATTGACCTCAAATCAATTTATTTTGTTTTAATTTTTTTAAAGCTAATTAGATTACATAAATATTACATAAAAAATGTAGGTGATTCCCATATGCCCCACTCCCTCCCCCTCCCACATTTTCCCACATTAACATCTTTCATTAGTGTAGTACATTTGTTACAGTTGATGAGCACATATTGGAGCATTGCTTCTAAGTGTGGATTACAGTTTACATTATAGTTTACACTCTCTCCTGCACAATTTTGTAAGTTCTGACAAGATCTTTCTGCAGCCACTGACCTACAGAGTGGATTCACCAGCTTAGGGGAGAAGGCCTTCCTCAGGCTCCAACCCTAATTTCCCTCATCCCCCCTGCTGCCACACACACACACACACACACACACACACACACACACGCACACTCACTTCTGTGGCTCTGCCTTTGTCTGCCTGCTTTGAAGCCCTTCCCCCACGTCTTCACCTTTGTCTGCTGGGGTGAGTTTCCTCTGTGAAACTTTGCCTGCCCATCGCTGCAGGGTAGGTTGGCCACTTCCTAGGTGTTACTTCCTCACCCCCGCGTGGCTGCACTAACCAGCCTGCTGCTAGGCCTTAAGGCGCCTCTATGTGGGTTAGAAACAGGCGCCTGCCCCTTCCTCGAGACACATTATGGCACTTCAAGTGTTGGAAAATAGTCGGTTGTAATAAAATATATAAATCCAGGATGCCAACGGCTTGAACGGTGCCTGGGACTGAGCTTGACGGCCCTTTCTGTGTGGTCATGATTCATTTAATTGTCTATGAGGGGAATGCCTCTATATCTTTACATAATCTTTATATTCTCATTGCCTGACCAGAGCAAGCCCTCAGTAACCATTTGCTAAGCTAAAGAAGGAAAGTACAAGCATGAGCCATTCTCTTGTCTGGAAAAATAGTGGAAAGGCATCCCTGCCAAGGCCTTTTCTGCTGAACTATCTAAATGTATTTTAAATTCAGAGACACATACCTCTTTTGCCCCATATTTTGATCTTTCTGAAACCACAGATATCTTAAGGTCCTTGTACCATGGTGGGTACGAGCACAGAACCTGGAGCCCAACTCTGGCAGTGAACCCCAGTTCTACCTACCACTTATAAGTTAAGTGAACTTTAGGCATATTACTTAACTCCTTCATGCCTCACTTTACTTCTCTGTAAAATGAAGATGGTAATAATCATTCCTACCTCATAGAGCTGTGAGAATTAAGTGAGTATAACGTAGGTAAAGTGTTCTAGGCACATAGTAAGAAATCCAACTGTTAACTATTATTGTCAAGATGGTTGCAGTTCACATGTTCATTTAATGTACTAGCGTTTCTTTTTAACCCCTGAAAGGTTTTTTTTTTTTTGGTTGTTGTTATTTATATAGAGGAGGTACCAGGGATTGAGTCTGGGACCTCGTACATGTGAAGCAGGTGCTCAACCACTGAGCTACACCTGTCTGCTCAAAGGTGTTTTTAAATCCTTTGCACGCAGCTTATATTGATAACATGCTGGTCTTAGGAGAGTGCTATATTTGGGGAGCTTGATTCTATGGGCCAGGCCTTGCCTCCTACTAAAGAACACCGTATTTGGGTGCACTGGACTGGGGTGCAGCACCTGCAGCTGCACGCCCACACTGTTCTTCTGTTTCCTGCAACAAAAGGTACAAAGAACACAGACAGGAAACCAGCAACCTTTTTCCCCCCTCCTAATTTGGCAGAAGAGAAAGGGGAAAAACCAGAGGCCTTTGCAGATAAAGCTTGTTTTCAACTTTAAACTCTTCTTGTTCATGTTCTAAAGCCAGTATTGGTGATAAATATTGGTTGTAGAAATCTAGAAACTAAGGTGAATTGGGTGTTTTTTTAAAAATGACTTGAATATACATTCTTTATCTAATTACAGGACCACTTTCCTTTGATGGTGTTCAGGTGAACCAGGCCACCAAGTTCCAGAAGGTAATGTTCCAGCACGAAGTTCTCCTCTGGAACTGCCAGGGTATTCAGGCTAGGCAATAGGTGAAAGTCATCCCCTGAACAGTTATGGGTTTCTCCTGGCCTTCCTTGTGCATTCGTGAATGTCACTTCACAGGAAGGATGGGATGAGTATTTGCTGCATTGTATCCAGAATGATTTCTGCCTCGTGTCTCACGCTGGCTTTAGAAGCTGGGGTACTGTGGGAAACTCTGCCTAGCTGATGTTGTTTACCCTACCCTGTTGAGCTCTCCTTCAAATTAAGCAAGATCTGACTAATGCATTCTTTGGTGATGCTCTGATTTTTCATTATGAGAATGAAAAAGCTGTTCCCAGACACATTACTCTAATTGACTTTAGCCCCAACTTCGATAAATATTCTTACATGCTCTGCAGTAACAGTCGAAACTCTCACAGCAGTAGCCATACATTTGCTTGGGGTTTCATAGGCTTTTCCAAGTTGAAAAAAGCAGTATATTAGTGATAAAAAGGCAATAGAAAATTTAACCCTTCCTAATTTGACCACATACTTGAGCCTGATTAGATGTTATTTCAGCATAGTGCTGATCAACTTTTAAGTCCCATCCAAGGGAGTGTTTAATTATCAGTTCCCAGAAAGAGTACCCACATGAGGAACTTTCTCCAAAAGGGCTTCAAGGCATTCAGTTACCTTCAGTTTCAGAAATGACATGTAGACAGAGATTCTCACTATCCTTGCTCTACAAAGTAGAGAGGCAGACAGTGACAATCAGTTTACCTCACTTCACTAGCACTTCCAGGCCGCAATGCTTCTGACCCCTTTTGGTCACATCAAAAGCTAGGTTTTCTAAAGAAACAGTGAAAATCTAAGGCTAGATCTTCCAGTCGGACACAAACACTTATGGGGTCATCTTTTTCATGATCTAAACCTGGAATTTCTATCTCTGTTTAATATGTCATTTCTTTTTGGAGAAATAGCAGCAAAAGCAGACAAGGAAGAATTTACCTAAATCTCCCCTATGATGGTCAAAGCAAACTGGGAACCCCCAGAATGGATTTGACTCACAAATGTATTTTGATGTATTTTATTTTTTTTGTTGTTGGTTGTCAGCATTTCGTATTTGGGCAATTTCACATTTAAGTCCTGACTTGGGCCACCTCTTGAAGAATTGAAGCTCCACAAAGATTTGGCCCCATGGCCTCACTTACCTGGGGCTGAGTAGATGCTGGCCCCTCTGGCTGGGGCGTGTGTTCTTCCCTGTGAGGGCTGCTTCCTCCATTTATGTGACTTATCTGGCCCCCATGAACATTCGAATTGTGACCCTCATCTAACCCAGGGTCCTACTCTCTGTTTTATGGCCAGGTATCTTACAGCTTTCTAGAAGTCCAGGGCCAGATGTGAGCAGTGGTGATATGGCCACCAGGAAAGAGGGGACTTGGCTCCATCCAGTCCCATGTGCTGCTCTGACCTTACCCCGGCCTTCAAGGGACAGGAGTTAATGGCAGGGGTGGGTACCGTGTCCTGGGTTTGCTGAGCTGGCTTCACTCCATCTGTTCATTCAGCCTGAAAGTCATAACCAAGGTTTCCTCCTGCAGGGGGTGGGGCGGTTTTTAAAATATGAAAGAAAGCAGCCAGTGACAACCCTGGCTCATTCGTAGTCTTACAAGACCAGCTCTTGCCACAAAAGGATAAGCTTCCTGTTTACCAGCCGGCCTGAGACAAAGTGGTTGTGCTTCCTGCCCGCGTGGGGCTTGGCACACAGGCTGGGTTCTGTCTGTCAGGATGGCAAGGACTGAATGCCTGCACTGTGCTCAGCCAGCTGGAGGGCGGCAAGGCCCCCAGGCTCTGGTTCTGGACACAGGCCACCCTCTGAGGGCATTCTCACTCTGGCTGCAGAACTAGCCCTGGCTTTCTGAGAGGAAGCCAATAAAGAAAGAGTGGCTGCGCCTCCTTGTTGGCTTCCTCTTTTGCACTACTTTCCCTGTGGGCCCCATCCAGGCAAAAGCCCTTGGAACAAACCTGAATCTTACAGTAAATCCACATCTTTGTTTTTAAGTCTCCAGGAAGCAGGATGTCAGTGCCCCTGGGAAAACTGGTCCTGATCGCTGGCACAGTGGCCAGTGGGAGTGGTGCCCTCCTGTATTATCTTATACAGAGTAAGTGTCTCCGTGGAACCACCGGCCTCCTAACATCCTCCTGCTGCTCCATCAAGGGAGATAACTTCAGGTGCTTTCCTCAGAGGAGAAGAGGGAGCTGAGGGTTGTGTTTTCTGCAGCCAGTATGCCATTCTCTTTGCTCTGGCCTCCTCCAGTACCTAGAATCCCAGTTTTTTGAGGAGCCACAAGTGCAAAGGAAAGGACCAGGATCCTTTGCAGAAGAGGCTTTCAAAGCAAGATGGGACTTTCCCCCTAGGACACACACAGGGCATCCATCAAGATTCTGAGATTTTATAAAGAACAAACAGAGGGAAGGGGAATACCAGATGGTTCACAGGTGGGGAGAACTTTGGCTGTTTCTCAAGTGCATCAGCCTGTTTGCTGTGCCATGCTCTGATAGTGAATTAAAGGAGGAGGGGACTTGAGCAAGGAACTCTGTGGAGAGCAAAAAATAAAAGCAGAGCCCAGAACAGCAAAGTCCCAACAGATGCTGTGTCCAGCCCCACTGTACCCAAATTTGAATTTGTAAAGACAGGCCACAGTGACTGTCAGCGGCCAAGGGATTTAGGGTCATTTCACTGCTGCTGGTGGCAAAACGGCAGCAGTATTTTCTGGTCTGACTTTCTTTGAGTCTCCTTTATTCCTGCCTTGCTTGGCTTCTCACACTGACTTGGCAGCAATAGAACTTCTTCCCAGGACGTGAGAGAGTGTCACCGGCATACAGAACAGCAGAGCAAGGTGTCCTCCCCACCCTGTATGCTCTACCTGCCTCAGAGTTGGCCCAAGGCCCCTGGGTTCAGAGGTGGCCAGGAAGGAGCACACCCAGGAATGGTTCTAGCTGGACAAACTGAGTCTTTTCTTCCCTTTGCCAACAGGACAGGACCGGGCCCCAGTGGTAATGAGTGCATTTTAGGGGCCAGAGATCAGCCCTCAGTCTGAAAAAGAAAAGCCGCCTCGGCAGCCCTGCGAGGTGCTTGAGAACATGGCTCTGCAGCCAGCTCACTGGGTTGAATCCCAGCTACAGCCCTTGACTAGCTGTGTGTCTTTGGGTGAGGGTCCTTCACCTTCTTGGGCCGTAGTCACTTATCTGTGCAATGAGGGGTATGACACTGCCTGTGCAGGAGGTTGTCATGAGAATTGAGCAAATGCGTGAACTATTTAGAACAGTGCCTGCCTATAGAAGTCATCCAGTAAAGTTGAGCTCTCCCCTGCCAATCCACCTGCTGGGAGGCCACCTTGTTCCCACCTGGCAGGCTTCCCTGACCCTGTTCCTGAGCAGTGACTCGTACAGGGTGTAGCAGCTGGACCTACACCTTCAGGGAGGTGCTTCCTAAAGTTCCCAGCAGCCTTTGGGCTAAGAAGGCCCCAGGAAGCTTTATCAGCACAAAATGTTGTCTTCAATCTGTGCACATGCCACATGAGTGTTTTCATTTCTTGGCCTGAAGGTTTTGGTGTAGATGTTGTGGATTGTCTGTTCTGTGCTGGTCTAGCAGCTCATCCTGGTGGAACGAGCAGTGTTCTGAAGCCAGGCGCCCTTGAGGCTGGCCCCAGCTTTGCCTTGGACCAGCAGAGTCATTTTGAGCAAGTTATGGAGTTACAGGATTTTCGAACTAAAAGGAAACTTAGAGAAGATCCAGTCACACCCCTTAGTTAATAGAAGTCGGAAAGGTCAAGTCATCGTTCAAGGCCATCCACCACCTCCCTGCAGATACTGCCTCTCCATGCCTTGGTTTGGTAAAATAGACAGTTTAGAAGCAGATGGTCCATGATTATTCTTCGATCTGTCAATTTCCCATTTCTGTTTCCACCTTATTTATGAATTGTATTATTTAGCTTTGTATAGAGACTCAAGTTCAGTAAAGGGGGAAAAAACCAAAATAACTGTCTTTTCTAACAGAAACTTTTTCCAGGACTTCATATTACCAGTTGGCATTGGAGCATCTGCAGAGCCACCCCGAGGCACGGGAGGCCCTGGGTCCTCCTCTCAACACTCACTACCTCCACCTCACTGACAGGGAGAACTTCGTTGACATAGCCTATGCCCAGGTAATGTGCTCTCCCTTGAAGTGCAGGCCAGGTGCCCCCCGAAAGTGAGGAGGGGCCACCATCACCTGGAGAGACCCTGAGAGGAAACTGGGGTTAAGGATTTGGGATAGAAAAATCTGCTATGTAAAGCTGGCCCTAGATATTACTTAATACCCTTTTTATAATGTTATGTATTTATTACTTTCATCCTATCTGAGGAGCTGACATCACAGGGAATGCGGTGGTGTGTATGCTCAGGCCTCCATCTTGAAATGCAGACAGGAGAGAAATAACCAGTAAAGGTTTGCCAGGACTTCCACTCCGAACTTGAAATGCGTCCACATGTTTATGTATCTACATATAGCCAGTCAGCCCCAGGTCATCTGCAACCAATGCTAAACTTTTATTCCCAGGGGTTGTACCCATTTTGCGCAGAATTCCTATCATTTTCTTTCCTTTTTTTTTTTTTTAAGATTTATTGATTTATTTACTGTCCCACCCCTACTCCCACCACCATTTGTCAGCTTCTTGTGTCCATTCGCTGTGCATTCTTCTGTTGTCTGCTTGTCTTCTCTTTAGGCAACACCAGGAACTGATCCTGGAACCTTCCAGAGTGGGAAAGAGATATTAAATCTCTTGCTCCACCTCAGCTCCCTGGTCTGCTGCATCTCTTATTGTCTCTCCTCTGTGTCTCTTTTTCTTGTGTCATCTTGCTGTGCCAGTGCTCCTCTCGAGCCAGCTTGCCGTGTGGGCCAGCACTCCACGTGGGCCAGCTCGCTGTGTAGGCCGGCTTGCCTTCACCAGGAGGCCCCAGGAATCTAACTGTGGGCCTCCTGTATGGTAGATAGGAGCCCAATTGCTTAAGCCACATCTGCTTCCCTATCATTTTCTTGAGCTATATTGTATCTTCTTGTATAGGTCAGCTTGATAAAACCCACCTGAACATAAAATGCATTTATTATTCTGTTGAATACATGCTATAATCTGAGAATAGTTTTAAGCTGTGTGGAGAATACAGAGATGCAGGAGGCTTTCGGGGAGTTCACAGTTTAAAACGCCAGAATTAGGGTGAAGCAAATTCTCAAGGAGGGAGCACTTGGTGGCCGGGGAGGCTGTTATGAAGAAAGTCTTTGGGGAAAAAGAATTCCAGGCTGGAGGAGTAGGTGAGCACGAGGCACGTAGCTGAGGGGCCCCTTGGGTGGGATCCCTGCCAGGGAGGTGCAGGAAAGGGAGGGTGTGGGCAGGACACATGGGCCCAGCCAGCCAGAGGGCCACTGACCTCCTCAGGCAAGGAGCACATAGTGCATTCTTTGGGAAGCAGGTACCACCAAGGTATTTTGAGGAGAAGAGTGATGTCGTTCACATCATTTCTATTGCCGTTATTTATTTTTGATGGAAAAGGTTTTGATGGGATTTTTCTCATGCTACAAAAGCAGTCAGTGTTCAAATCTTCTGCTAAGGGCACGTGGCCTGGTAGATTGGACAGGCACAGTAATCACCTTTGGGAGAGTGAAGCGGCTGAGTGTGCACGGTGGTGGACTTAGGAGCCAGCGAGTAGCCCTGGAGCATCAGGAGGTGGCGGGGATGAGGGCCTGCTTGTGCATTGGGAGAAGAAGGGGTCAACGGGGATGCTGCAGCATTGAATGAGGGAGGGAGCGCAGGAGCAGCAAAGGGCAGGCGAGAGGACCCGGGGAGTGCCCATTCTGCCCCAGTGGCCCCATGTGCTTATCGGTACCCCCCTCCCTGGTGCGGTGTTGCCCTCTGTGCTTCCCTCTCATGGCACGCACCACGGTGGTCCCCTGGTTGGATCCCCACGATCCTGGGGGCTCAGGAAGGCCAGGGCCTGCTTCAGCCACTAACTGCCATCTCCTGACACAGGGCTCACAGCCTGGTTTTGGTGCTTAGGAAATGTTTGCTAAAGGCACCTCCAGTCTCAGTTGTGTGATCCTGTGACCCGGTGAGCTGTCAGTGAGTAGTTGAGGGAAGCAGTGGGGTTTTGGTGGGAAAGTTCCTCTGGTCAGGTCTGCCTTGCCCTTCGGCGGACCTTCCACCACAGCGTAGTTGGTGCTGAGAAGAGCAATTTTTTTCCTTCCCCTCAGCCCCAGTCCCTGGCCACACTGGGACTGTGTTGGCTGTGGCTTGGTCCCAGCTTCTGCTGCTGCCAAATGCTGTGAGCACAGGACAGCAGTTCAAGGTCCAGCTGCCCTGGGGCCTCCTGTTACCCTAGCCTTTGTTTTTCCAATGTACAGAATACTTTTGATGTTCTGGGAGGGTTGCTTTCACTTACTTTCTTCACCAGCAGCTATTTATAAGGTGATGTCCCATCCCAAAGTCCCTGTTTGTAGTTCTATTACTTTATCCATTAGTGAGAAGTTTCCGTTGTTCCTGAGGTCGTTGTCATACTGGTCCCTACCATTATTCTAGTTTACCAGACACTCCTGTTTTAATTTTGTCAAGGTCCTGCCTGTAAAGAAAGCAGCCCCTGTGTGCTGTCCTCCCACAGAGGCACAGCTGCCCATGCTTCTATACATGTATCATCCATGCATTCTCATTTTCAAAATCCTACTGCCCTTTCTTTTCCCTTTAGCATCCAGAGATGCTTAGTGTACTATACACTGTTGTTTAATTATAATCCCCAGAGAAGAGCTGTAGCCCAGTTCAAAAAATGGCACCCTGAAGGATCATTTTCAGAATGTGAGAACTCTGGGAGAGACTATTTTTCCTGTTCCATGGGGCTATGAATGAAGCCAATTCCCAAAGCCTGTGTCTTCCTTAAAGTGGGTTTTTTAAAAAGGAAAGAAAGAATTTTGAAAAGCAGATATACCAAATAGTTTGGAGTGGGTGGGATGCACCATCTCCTAGCCCACAAAAGTGTCTTTGACAGTAACCTGGGGCCCAGGAAGTCCCTCTGGGAAGTACCTGATGGCCAGCTTCCCTGTTGCCACACCACATCCCCTCTGCAAGGCTCATGCCTCCTTCAGGTTTCACTGAGAAACCAAAAACATTGCACTCGCTATATTTTTTTAATTGGAGCATTAGCAAACACCTCACTGCTGACCCTGAGGAGTTCAGGCCTGGGACATGTTTGCATCTGGACAGCATATTCCCTGAGGGCTGAGTCCAGTCCAGTATTGTGCAGAGAAAGAATGCACCGAGAACTCATCCTCTTTCCCAAACGAGCCTTGACTCATTTTCCTTGAAAACCTGTTCTAGGTAGTCTGGGTCAGAATATTACCAATTTTGTGGTCACAGTTCACTTTTTAAAATAGTGTTCTGTTTAAACATTTTTTAAAAATTGTCCTTTTTTTCCTATTTTATTATGAAAAGTTTCAAACCTACAGAAGTGATGACAGAATTCTATTGTGAGCATCTGTGCAGTTGCACCAGATTTGACAGTGAGCATTTTGCTCTATGCTTTAACCCATGTTTATCATCTAGCCAAATCTCTCCTGCCTCATCTTATTTTGATGTATTACAAGGTAATTTTCAAACATATGTCAACTTCACCTTTTATATATTTATTTATTTATTTATAAGATTTATTTATTTATTTCTCTCCCTTTCCCTCCCCACCCCCCCTGCCCCAGTTGTCTGTTCTCTGTGTCCATTTGCTGCTGCTTCTTTGTCTGCTTCTGTTGTTGTCAGCGGCACGGCAATCTGTTTCTTTTTTGTCACATCATCTTGTTGTGTCAGCTCTCCGTGTGGGCGGCACCATTCTTAGGCAGGCTACACTTTCTTTTGCGCTGAGCAGCTCTCCTTACAGTGCACACTCCTTGCGTGTGGGGCTCCCCTATGCGGGGACACCCCTGCGTGGCAGGGCACTCCTTGCGCGCATCAGCACTGCTCATGGGCCAGCTCCACACGGGTCAAGAAGTCCCGGGGTTTGAACCACGGACCTCCCATGTGGTTGGGGACGCCCTAACCACTGGGCCAAGTCCACTTCCCTGAACTTCACCTTTTAATTAGAGCTCAATATTTATTTATGGTTCCTCTTTTTTTGTTTTTTTCTGGGAGATGAATTTCTATGAAAGGCACAAATCTAATACCACTCAGTGAGCTTTAGCAAATTCAGACACCTATGTGACCCTAGTCCCTGTCTGGATATAGATGGTTATGTCATCCCAGGTCCCTTCTCCATGTCCCCTAGCCCTGCCACAGGCAGTCATGTTTCTGAATTGTTTTTCAGCAGTCTACAGTTAGAACTTTTTATAAATGGAATTATGTATTATATACTCTTTTGTTTAAAGCTCTTTCATTCACTGTGTTTCTGAGTTCATCCATGTTGTTGCATGTATCATTTTGTTCCATTTTACCAGTGGAGTTTTGAATAATTTTGAGTACTCGGGGCATCGGGTTTGGCCTATAAGATCTCCTTGCAAAGAAGGAGGACTGCCACTGACCTCACCAAGCTGTCCACAGAGGGGCAGGGCACGGGGAGGGAGCCCGGAGAAGACCAGGTGAATTCTCCAGCAAGCTGGACTCCCAGAAAACGACTAGAGCCTGTGGAAACTCAATGGGCTTTAATAGGGTGAGCTCTAGAAAGCATCGTTTGTCACCTCTGAGGTGACAACCACACATTCAAGTGCATCTCTGCTTTCTGTCATTTTATACCCACAGTTGAAGATTCCTGTCTCTGGGTCCAAATCAGAGGGCTACCTCCACGTCAGCTCATCCAGAGACAACCCGTTTACGAGGTATGTCTAAAGCGAGTAGGGGAACAGTGAGACCTTCCGAGGGAAACAATCCAGATTCCCATTTTCATTTGTATTTAAATGAGGGTGGTAATGATACGATTTAGTTTTTCAGTGCTCAAAGCTGAAAATTTCCCCGCCTGGGCCACAAACTAGTGCTTTGGCTCTTAGCTCAATCCAGACATTTCATCTAGTGCAGCCTGCTGTATTGTCAACCTACTGAATCATCCTCTGCTGCTGAATTTGAAAACCTTATACAGTTTTAGTGGTCTAGATCTCTGATAATTTGATGCCCTGTTATAACTTCTAACTCGCCTGCCTCTGTCATTACAAATGAATAAAGTCATGGGATCCTTTTCCAGAATTATTCATCACATTCCTTGCCTCAGTCTTCCACCCCACTAATTGGCTTTTCTTGTCTGGTTGCCAATACCTACATCCACTCACTTTACCCCACGGGAAGCCTCTCTCAAATATGTTTGCTCTCTAGCCAGGATGCATTTTAATTCCTGGGGACAAAAGGAGCAGGCGGCCCTTAGGCAGCCCCCACCTAGTTCATCCTGGACTCATTGAACCCCCAGCCTGGGATTAGTGGAGGAGCTGGCAGAATACCAGGCCAGGAATGGCAGGTTGGTGTGTGAATTAGGAAAGGGAAATAAGCTTCCCTTTCTCCTGCCTAATTCCCTTTCCATTCGCACTTCAGCCGTTCTTTGTGAAACCTGTCTTGACAATGATGCCCGTGAAAATAATGTTAAAACCTTTTTTTTGTTAAGATAGCACTAACATCAAATAATGTTTAAAAAATTCCAAGACATTGTTCCAAACAGCTGCCCCTCTGAACACCCACTTGACCATAGCCTGAGTGCTCTGCTGATGAGAGAAACTTGATTTCTCTCAGGTGGCACCTTCGGGAGGTCTTCTTAGAGCTTAAGGATGGCCAGCACATCCCCGTGTTCAAGTTTGGAGGGGTGAATAGTGATGAAGTACAAAAGGAGTAAAATTTTCCTCAAGCGTGGTCTTCCTTGTCTCCCAAGCGTGCCCGCCAGCCTGTAAGAGAAGCAGACACTGCTGCCGGCCAGCTTTGCAGCCACTGTGGGATAATGGCATGTGCCACTGTATGTGAATATTGGTAGAGTTCTGATTTGACCATAATAAACTGTTGTGGATTTTTATTTACTTAGTAAGAAACTGTTACTACAGGCATATGAGGTAATTTATTTGAAAGTGCTCTGAATAAAACAAAGCACAGGCTGAAAGTAAGGATTCGGTATTAATAATAAATTGTTTGTTGATTTTTACTGGTTCTTGTCTCTTTCTTTTCCTCTGTCCACCCGATCCCCATAATTATCAGTGCTAGGAATGAACACACTTAGGTTTGCTAGTACTGCAGAAGTCTCTAAATTGTTGATATCAGGACGGTGAGGAATACCAAGCACTTTTGTTTCTTTCTCTTTACCCTGAATTCACTTCATTAAGTAGCGCATGGGCATTCTCAATCACTTTGGAATATTTAATTTGCTTCCTTGTTTTTGTTTTATTTTCTTGCCTTGTTTTAGTTACCAGCTGTCTGTCTGCCTGAGTGAAGAGTGGCAAAATGGTTGCTTTTATTCCAAACATTGGGAAAGCTGAAAAAATGTGTATGTGTATATGAACCTTAGGAAATTTCATTTGAAATTAACAAATCCATATCTGTCTGCTTTCCAAACAACTTAACCACATTTTAGAGAATCATACCTTCGACTTTTATTATTCTTATAAGGGAACTCTGTTGTAAAGCAAAAGACCTTCCCTCTGAGCACCAGAACTGACAAAAACAGCAGGTTGGCATCTTTGCTTTTAACAGGCCAATTTAACCCACTCTCAGTATTACTAGGCTTAATGCAGTTGTAATTGCTTATAATAAAGAACATTCTGAGCACTTTCCCTACATTCTTAATACTCACTCGAGAAGCCTCTCAGAAAAAAAAAAAAAAGCCTAAATATGCTGTGGGGAATGAGACTTTTGTTGGACGTTTTCTCTTTCTAGAGTTTGTTTCTTTAAAAATACATATTCTTTGAAAAGATTATACAGCAAAAAGTAAGTCTCTTTGGGAGCACTTCTAGTGTGTTTATGGGCTATATGTACAATCTTTTAAACTAAATGGTAGAACACTGCACACAGGTTTTTTTTGCTGCTTTTAACAATTGCACACTAGACGGGTGTGTGTGTGTATATATATGTTTACACATTGCTTTGATTCTGATTGTCCTCTGGAAACTCTTACTGCCTTCTAGAGTATGCTGGAGTTTTTACCCTGCTATGACTAAATCTTAGTAAAACCAGACCCTAGGTGGACCCTCTGTTCTGAAGTAAAAGCAAGTGACAGGTTTTTTTGTATGTGTAGGGTTTCAGTGAATGAAAAAGCTATCCTGACCCAAATGATAGGAAATAGTATTCTGCAGCAAAAAGCTCCTTGATTACTATTTGAAAACCATTTTGGGAATTTTTTTCTAGTTTATTTCCATATATGTACTTAATTTCTTCCTGGGTGATTTTGAACAGTGAGAACCTGATCATTTCAGTAGACATTCTCTTTCCCTTTCTTTAAGCACAGCATGACCCCTATTTGCAGCCTACTGCTTCCTTTCTATGCAGTAATCACCATGACTCAGCCGCTGCCTCACATTAAATACCGGGGATGGTACACATAGTCAGCAGAGGATAAGGTGACTTTATGCCATGGGCAGAGTTTCAGTGGGTGCTGCCAGCACATCCTATAATTGAAACAGGAGAGCCCAAAGATTGCAGGACAGACTTCCCTGGAATGCAGAATTGCAAAGATGGTGGGAGGGAGATGAGAAAGTACTGTCACAAAGGGTAGTGATTCCCTTGTGCCTTGACTGTCCCTCTGCCAGCTACTGGCCAGCCAGGAAGGTTATTAGAGCACTCTCTCCAAAGAGCTTCAAGCAGTGGTGCTAAGCTGATGCAGAAAAGAGAGCAGCCGGGTGAGGAGGAATCCAAAACTGGTTTATGGAGGATGTGAGAGTTGTGATGGGACTGAAGTATAAAGTGGAGAAGGGGCAACTCTGAACAAAGCGGGGAAAACAACAGCTAGACCTCAAGAAATAAGGCATTTGGCCAATCCCAGGGTACTGCTGTAGATATACAAAATAAAGCCCTGGCTAGGTGATTTGGCCATAGTTGAAAGCCACCACCAAAACTTGCTTCTGAAACAGTTTGTGGCCATCAAAGGTTTGGGTACTTAATTCTTCTGTTACTGAAGGTTTCAGAGACTCTCCTGAACCTGTGCTAACAAGAATCACAAATTTTTATTGTCCTTAGTTCCATTTCTTTTAGAATTGGTCTCCTCTGATCACTGCTCCCTTCCCTAATCCTGGGACATGATTGGGTTTTATGACTCCCAGCTTTGATAAATTTTTAGACTGCAGAGATGAAGCTAAAACAAATTACATAGACATGAAATATCCCCAACCTGGCATTTGTGGCCCTGGTCCTGTGTGGGGACAAGGCTTAATAGACAGTGGATCTCTACTGTTCTCTGAAGCAAGCAGCTTTGGAAGCAGCCTGAGGCCACTTGAATATTTGGTGTTTTCTGTTTGTCTATATGAAATACATGGGTAAATACTTTCCAGTTGCCTGCCTTTCAGGTAAAGCAGTGTTTATGCTGCACGTTGGGATGCAGTCAGAATATGCTGTACACTTAGGAGGCATGCTGACTGCAGGGGACAAAGGAGGCTGAGGGGAAAACCTCCATCTCCACCCACGAAGAGATTCTTGCCTCCTTAGTAACCCTGCTTACAGTCCAGGCTTGTCTTTTGAGAGTTCAGCAAGTTGCTTAGTTGAACGTAATGTCAGGAATGTGTACATAAGAAAAGTGGCGTTTTACAACCCAGGGTAGACAAGTAGGAGTTGGAAAATATTAAAAACATGTGTCTCAGACACAGGTTGGATGGTGGAAGGTGAAATTTGACTTTTCAGGAGAGGGTATTTTTCATATCTAATTACCTTCAACTACCCCACTCCTCCACCTCAGGGGAAATTTCCAAAAGGATTTTTTTTCTTTTTCTCTTTGAAAAGAAATATTTTGATCCATATATCAAGAGAGATTACATCTAGCCTAATAGTGCTTTTTTTAGTATTAAATAAGCCCTCAAGACAGATTTTTCTTCCCCCCTACTGCATCACCACAATACTTATCTTTTAACTTTAGATCCTGCGTTAGAATCAGTCACCTTGCAGCTTACTTAATAAGGAAGTAATTTTTTACTTCCAAGATATTTTATGGAGCATAGCATTGATATCAAAATCTGACAGACCTCCTGAAAAAAAAGAACTACAGACCAATCTCCCTCATAAATGGTGATCTAAAAATTCTGAATAAAATATTAGGAAACAGAATCCAGTGGCATATAATGTAGACTATATAGTTTTTCCACCAAATATTTTGGTGCCAGACCCTTCCCTATAGGGGATTGTATACCCCTGCTTTGTGGAACTCAGGTGTGGCCATGAATTTGGGCACTGAATTGTGAATGGAAGTGATATGCAAGAGTGCTCAGCCAAAGTGTTCAGTGCCAGCCCTTAGTCTACCATACCCTCCTTTTCATCGTCTATGAGATTGGTAATATTCCAGATAATGGCTACTTGGACAACCTGAGCCCTGGAATGAAGATGACATGGATCAGAGGTATAGCTGACCCAGAAACTGACACACAGTGGGGTCAGGGAGCTTGAGTGAGAATTAAACCCTTACAAACCCCTGAGATTAGCTGCACTTTCAAAAAGAGACAATGGAAGAATAAGCTAAAACCAAAGTACTTACTTTAGGAGAAGCAAACAAATGGGCAGGTGCAGCTTGGAAATGGGTGGAAGTTAGTCTTACTTGAATATACCTTGTTTTATACTTTTGACCTTGAAGAAACCATGTGTTTTCTCACATAATTTAAAAATAGAATAAATTTTTTTTTAAATCCCTAAGATATTTTAAGGTATTGAAATAAACGAACCACAGAGAAAAGAGACATGTCAAGTGACTTTAAAACATTTTTGACTCAATGTCCTTGGCGAGATATATCCTAAGGTATAAAAAGAGGTGCCAAAAAATCTTAAACTACACTCTGTGGTATTAGTGTTAGCACATACACACACACACACACATGTTCCTGAGTTCGTTCTAGACTTCTCCCTTTTCAGCTTTGTAATTCCCTTCAACAGTGAGAAACCTGGATTCCCTTATCTTCAGTATATTTACTAATTTGCTCAAGTCTAGAATACACAAGTGTTTCAGAATTACTAACTACAAAAGCAAAAATCCCTGCTAACTAAAGTTTGATATATTTTTTACATTTGCAGAAATCATAAGTGTACAAGACCATGTTTTTACAAATACATACACCCATATAGTCCGTATTCCTATCAGGATATTGATCATTTTCAGCACCCCAGAATATTCCCTCAAGCTCCTTTCTGGTCAATACCCACTCTTGCTGCACACCCAGAGGAAACCATGTACTGACTTTTCACCATAAATTAATTTTTTTGGTACTTGAGATTTGCATTGAAATACTACACACATTGATGAATTTAGATGACAAAATTGTAATTGCTGAGGCTCGTTGGTGAGTACATGGAGGTTTATTTTACTATTTTCTCTATTTTGATGAATGAAATATTCCATAAAAAGAGGTTTAAAAAATGTTAAGTAGTTTTTCAGTTAATTCAGAGTTAGTCTTTACTGAATAAGACTATGCTTTTATAAATTCTCATCATCGACCTTGAGTTTTCAAGGTGGTGAATTAGACAAAGATCAGGATACCTCAGGCAAATGTCCACATGCCTCTCCCCAGACTTTTTTCATAAGTCAAGTAATTTCATCCAAATCAGGTAGGAAACTGGCAGGGATTTGCTGTAACATAGCATTTGTACAAAATCTTTGAGGAAACATGCTCAAAAAATTAGCTCAAGAAGATCTACTCCTAATGACAATTAACAATTAACAGCTCAAGAAAAGAGGCTTTTCACTAAGCCAAGGTCAGTATATAAATGCATTACCTTCCCCCCAGCATGAGACATGACTCCCGGGGATGAACCTTCCTGTCACCAAGGGATTACTACCAAGCACCAGCTGGTGAGGCAACTGGAAAAAGACCTTGAATAAAAGGGGGGAATGGTAAAGACAAATGAGTATATATGGCTAAGAGACTTCAAAATGAGTCGGGAGGTCATCCCAGAGGTAACACTTAGGCAGATCTCAGCAGGATATCATAGACACCTAAAGAGATACTACCCCAAATAGTGTGGCTTCTAATGGCTATGGAGATACCCGGGTCCTACGGTCATGGCAGGTAGCTCCAGAGTTCAGTGCCTTGCCAGTGGGTCCTACTTTGTAGTTTGTGCTACTGAATGTGACAGAGTTGGACTCAGATGTGACTTCTCTACATATTCGTCTTCCTTTATTGAACCTATATTTGGCTCTGGGGTTGGTAGGTGTATGTCCTAGAGACTTGAATCTTTGGGCTGTCCTTGTGCCAGCTGGGCCTTGAGCCTCAGCAGAGTTGCACCACCTACTCTCCAGTTCATTGGACTCATCCAGGACAGCTAACAAGGAGGTGAGGATAAAAATCACACAAAGGAACCGAGAGTCTACAACTGAAAGCGAGAGTCCCATCCATCATTCATATGGAATCGAAGCCCCCTTTCAATTAGAGGTAGAGTGGGCATCACCATCCCAGAATCCTTAGGATTGGGGAATAAAATATGGACTAGAGTGGACTTACTGGTATTCTGCTACAGACTTATTGTGATTCTAGCAATGAAAAAAATATTAATATGGAGACAGTGGCCACTGGAGGTGCTGAAGACAGGAAGAGGGGAAAAGGTGTAATATAGGGGAATTTTGGGGACTTGTAATTGCCCTGAATGACATTGCAAAGACAGATACAGGTCACTGTATATCCTGCCATAACCTACAGAATTGAGTGGGATAGAGTATAAACTACAATGTAAACGCTAATCCATGCTGTGTGGCAGTGCTCCAAAATGTGTTCATCAATTGCAATAAATGTAGCATACTAATGAAAGAAGTTGTTAATGTAGAAAAAGTGGAAGATGTGGAGAGTGGGGCATATGGAGCATTTTTTAATGTAACATTTTATATAATCTATGTATCTTTTAAAAATAAATTTAAAATATCTTTCTAAAAAAGAAAAGAGGTTTTTAATTTAGGTTTAGGCATTTTTATATATACAATTTAAAATGAGGCCGAACTACTTGCCACAAAATTCTACACTTGTTTACCCAATCACCCCTTATCAAGCTGGGTTATAGATTTCTTTACTTACGTAAGGCAACTTTTTTCTTCCCAATTTCAGCTGGATGATTCAAATGAGAATAAGAAAGACACAAGAACCTAGTCAGGAAGGATGCCTTTAAAAGAAAATGTCAAAGAAACATATAACCATTTTCTGAAATGAAAAAAATACTTAAGAAAGTCCCTTTACACTGCAAATGTTTCCATTAAACACATGGGAGAGCCATGGGAACATAGCTAAGCCCATTACAAAATCAAAACCATTGAGTAAATATGTATATCACCTTAAAAGAGGAACTTGGAAGTATGTTTACAAAAAAATGACCTTGAAATAGCTTCTAGTATTGAAGTGTTTTAGAAACTTGGATATCAGATGTAGAAATGATATGTAATGTGGAGGGTTACATCACAGAGTGTTTGAAAAAGGAAATAATGGTAGAAAAGTATGGGCCTATCTAGGAAATCAAGGCTGTGGGCAAACACGAAAATCTGTTTCTGTATCACTGGACTGTATTCAAAAACCATGCAAATTGTCAGTCATTTGTGCTTTGATTCTCCTGACCCTGGCACTGGCCAGAACAATTAAGAGATGAGTATGATACAAAGTTTGGGTTGCAGTTTAGTTACACTGTGTTGAACCATTTTCTTCACTAATTTGACACTATTCCTTATGCTTTTTATATCATATATATACCATCTTTTCCAAAGACAGTTGCTACTTAAAGCAACTTAGTATATAATTTGAAATAGTATAATATTAATTGTAGGGCAGTAAGATTGATTGGAAATGCAGGCAAAAGGTGATGTGGTCTGAAGGCGGAACTTTTCCTTCTCCAAGAAACCTTAGTTTTTTGTTCTTAAGGCCTTCAACTGATTGCATAAGGCCTAGCTACATCGAGGAGAGTAGACTTCTTAAAGTCAACTGATTGTAGCTGTTCACATCTAAAAAATACTCTCACAGCAACATCTACACTAGTGTGACCAAACAACTTGATACCACAGCCTAGGCAAGGGGACACATAAATTAACCATCAGAATAACAAATGGGGAAAAAAACACCGGGGATTGAACCCAATCTTGTATGTGCAAAGCAGGTGCTCAATCACTGAGCTACACCTGCTCCCAAACACCTCACATTTTACATTGTATTGTTCTGCCCTATGCTTTATTTTTCTTACTAGACCATATGGATCCTTGAGGACTAAGATGTGTCATTTCACTTTGTATTACTGATACATTCCATAAACCTGTTCTGGCAGTTAGCTACATGTCTCAGACATTGTGCTGTGTGTTGGGGGTGCAATAAATTGTTGATATCATTTGCCTTTGGGAAAAGTCTAGTTGGAGAGAGAGATGCATGGCAGTTACTATATTAAAGAATGGTAAATATAATGCTGCTTAAACATCTCCATTTTGCAAATGACAAAAATGAAGGCACAGAGGGAAAAATCCTTCTCTATTCATATTCCTTCAAAGCAGTGTTCAGTGGTTCCTATCTTTCTAGACAATGAAAGCCTTTTCAAAACCTTATTATGAACCCCTTCCCAAATTATTAAGCTATACTAATTAGATCATGGGGCTGGAAAAATATATACACCCGACAAGAAGCTATGAATTCAGTATCACTTTAAATGTGAATTTGATTTTGATTAATCACCTGAGATGGCTTGGAGCTTTATACCCAGAAAAACATGTTCTTAAGTAATCCATTCCTGTCAGTATGAACCTGCTATAAATAAGGTCTTTGATGAGGTCACTTCAGTTAAGGTGTGGCCCAACTGAATCAGGATGATTCTTAATCTTATTACTGGAGTCTCTTATAAGCAGAGTGAAACTCAGACACACAGACAAAGCCATAGAAGAAGCTGGCGGTCAGTGGAACCCAGAGAGGCCAGGAGAGGCTGTCATGTGACAGAAAAACCAAGGAACAAAAACTGCTGGCAGCCCTAGAATGCCAGAAAGTATGGCTTTGATGATACGTTGATTTTAGACCTCTTCTAACCTCAAAACTGTGAGCCGATAAATTCCCACTGTTTATGCCAACCCATTGTATGGTATTTGTTTTAGCAGCCAAGAAGCTAAAACACATACATTCAAAACAGCAATACATGTATTAGACATTTGGCCTAAAGGTAATGATGGATGTGTTCAGCATTTGCTTGGTACCACCCCTTCCCCTAGAGTTCAAGGCCTACAAGTTTGGGAACCCCTATTTCATTAAGGTTAGGGTTCTGTATGCAGGTCACATCCTCTTCAGTGACCATGTTAATTAAACTCTACTCTAGCCAGACACTATGGGAAAAAATCATGGCTCCCACCCCCACCCCCATCAGCAAAGGGCCAATGGGAAGCCTGGACTTCCACCCTTGCCTCCCTTAATGAGGTTCCCTGCCACCACTGGAGTGGTGTCAGAGAAGGCCAAGTGGGGAGCTGGGACTTTCATGCTACCTGAAGGTAACGAATGCCCTCCCCAGCCCAGATTTTGGGAGCCCACACTTCAACCACCACCATCCAACAGGAACAAATCCTCCCTCACCTTCCCGATGCATTGGTGGACCCTATGTGTTCCAATGGGGAGCAGTCGAGAGGTATTCCTCCCTGCCAAGATGTCAAAGGAAGCTGAGTGGTGAGCCTGCTCTGCCCCTAGTCTTCATCCCAACCTTACAGTAGTGAGGTGACACTCCCACTTACCCACTATTTTGGTTTGCTAATGGCTGCCAAGACAATATACCAGAAATAGGTTGACTTTTACAATAGGGTTTTATTAACTTACAAGTTTACAATTCCAAGGCTGAGAAAAATGTCCAAATCAAGGCATCAGGTGAAGCTCCTGCACTGAAGATGCACTTGCCAGCGATCCTAGATTCCTGCCGTGTGGCAGGGTACAGTGGCGGCATCTGCCAGTCTCTACCTTCTCCTCCAGACTCCTGTGCATTCAGCTTCTGGCTGTTCTGTCTGTGGCTTTTTCTCTCAGCGATGGGTCCCTCTCTCCGTGCCTCTATGCACTGCCAACTCCAGCCTCTGGCCTTCAGTATCCTTGCTCTCAGCCTCTGTGAATATACATTTTGATGTATATTCATCCCATTTATAAAAGACTTCATTAAGAAGATTAAGATTTACCCTAGTCTGTGCCTTGCTGAAGTAATCTAATTAAAGGGTCCTACCTACAATAGATTTACACCCACAGAAATGGATTGGCTTAACCCAATTTTCTGGGGTCCACAAAGGACCGAACTACCACACACACCCATATGGAGTCAGGATGCCAGCAAAAATAAGGTTACACCAACACCGAGATGACATAGATGTTGGAATTACCTGACAAAGATTTTAAAGCAGTCAACATTAAAAAGGAAATGAAAAAACTTCAGTGAGCAATTATGAACACACTTGAAACAAATGAAAAAGTAGTCTCAGCAAGAAATGGAAGACATCAAGATCCAAATGGAAATTTTAGAACTAAAAATTATGATTACCAAAATAAAAATCTCACTGGATGGCCTCAACAACAGAATGGAGAGAGGAAAGAATGAGTAAATATAAAGCTAGGACAATAGAAATTACCCGATCTGAAAAGAGAGAAAACAGACTAAAAATATCTGTGGGACTATAAAGAAAGATCTATCTATTTGTGTCATCAGAGTCCCAGACGGAGAAGAGAAAGAGGATGGGGCTAAAAAAGTATTTGAAATTTTAATGACTGAAAAATTTTACAATTTGGCTCAAAACTTTTAAACCTACATTATTCATGGAACTGAGCACACCCCAAACAGGATACACCCAAAGAAATCCATGACAAAGTAAACTTAATAAAAACTAAAGACAAAAAAACCTTTTAAAGCAGGAAGAGAGAAATGTTACATCATCTATAAGAGGAAATAATTTGAATGACAGTGGGGTGTTTTTTGGTATATAAAATAAAACCAAAAAAACATTTTTCTTTGCCTGCTACCACCTTAAAAAAAAAAAGCAAACAATTGAAAAATGAATAGTATCCAAAATAGCAGCATCAAAACCATAAAATATAAAGAAATGACATTAACGAAAGATGTGCAAGATCTCTATGTTGAGAACTACAAAACTGCTGACAAAAATTTTAAATACTTCAATAAATGGAAGGACATACCACATTTACATATTGGAACATTTAATATTGTTAAATTGTTAAATCTATAGATTAAATGCAACCCCAATAAAAATCACAGATGGCTTTTCTTTGGATAGATTTGGTAGAAATCAACAGCTGACTCTAACATTTGGAAAAGCAAAGGACTAGAAAAATCAAAACAATCTTGAAAACAAAGAAAATGGAAGGCCTATTTTACTTCATATAGACTCATTATAAAGTTTTGACAAAAGGATAAACAAATAGATCAATGGGATGGAATAGAGTCCAGAAGTAGATCCACAGATGGACAAGTGGTCAAATGATTTTAGACTAGGGAACCAAAGCAATTCAATGGGGAAAGGAAAATCTCTCTGACAAATGATGCTACACAACTGAACAATCTTATGGAAAACAAAGATATTTGACCACTACTTCACACCATACAAAAAAAAAAAAAAAAATCACAGATGTAAAAACATAAAAGGTAAAACTTTGAAAGCTTCTGAAAAAATATAATGTCTTCATGACCTTAGGGTAGGGTAAAGACTTCTTACTGAGGACACACAAAGTATTAGCCATAAAATAAATACTGATCAATTGGACTTCATCAAAATTAAAACCTACTCATTCCATTGAGAAAGTAAGTAGGCAAGTGATAGAGTGGTAGAAAATATTTGTAACACATAAGTCTGACAAAGGACTTGAATCCAGACTATATAAAAGTCTTCTACAACTCTATCCAATTTTTTTTTAAATGGTCAAAATACTTGAACAGACCACAAAGGAAAATATATGAATGATCCAATAAGCACATGAAAATGTTCCTTATTAGTCAACAGGGAAATGAAAATTAAAACTATCATGAGGGAAGCAAGTGAGGCTAAAACATTTGGGTACCTGCCTGCCAGATGGGAAGGTTCAGGTCCCAGTATATCCTAAAAGAGCAAACACCACTCCCACCACAATAAGCAAGATGCTGCCCCTGTTGCAAATAAGCTAGACACCGTTCCCGCCACAATGAGCTAGATGCTGCCCCTGCCAAAACGAGCAGATGCCACAAGCCAGCAGATGTGACAGCCTGCAGGGAGTGGTTGTGGCGCAGGCTGTTGGGCACTTGCCTCTCATGTGGAGGTCCTGGGTTCAGTTCCCGGTGCCTCCTGGAGAAGGCAAACAAACAATAAGCAGACAGACAAAAGAACCATCTGGGAGGTGGGGAGAATAAAGAAAAAAATAATTCAGGGGGCAATGGAAGGGTTCTGCATGATCTTGTAATGATGGATACAGGCCATGTTGAATTTCATCAAAAATTTATTAAAGTGTATGGTATAGAGTGTAGACCATAATGTAAACCATTGACCATGGTTAGTGGCTATGTTTCAATATTTGTACATTAGTTTTAACAAATGTACCATTCACATATAAAACAGTTATTGAGGAAAATAGATGTGGCTCAAGTGATAGAGCTTCTGCCTACATATGGGGGGACTGGGGTTGAATCCCTGGGGCCTCTGGTGAAAAAGAAGAGAAAGTGTGCCCATGTGGTGAGCCAGTGCCCATGTGAGTGCCCACCTGGTGAGCTCAAGTGCCTGCATGGTGATCCAGTGACCACACAAAAGCCTGTATGACTGCCCAATTGGTGAGCCAGTGCCCACACAAGTGAGTCACACAACAAGATGATGATGCAACAAAAGAGAGACAACGGGAGAGTCAAGGTGAAGTGCAGCAGAAACCAGGAACTGAGGTGGCACAGTTAACAAAGAACATCTCTCCATTTCAGGAGTCTCCAGGATCAAGTCCTGGTGAATCCTAGAGGAGAGAAAATGGGAAGAAAACACAGACAGCAAAAACAGCAGGGCAGAAAGAGGGGAAGAGGGAAAAATAAACAGACAAATCTTTAAAAAATATATATGGTTATTGACACAGGAAGGGGGAAAAAGGGGAGGATGTTGGGTATATGGCAGTCCCCTTTGTTCTGTATGTGACTTTACTGTGACCTAAAATTTCTGTGAAGACAAAATGAAAAAAAAAAGACACTGGGGAAGACATGGAAGAAAATGTCACTGTACATACAGGACAACAGCTGTTAGAGTGATGAAAGGCAAAACATCAAAAATTTTTTTTACTATTTTTCATTTTTTAATATCCCAATTTTTAAATTTTATTTTAATTTTTTCTAAATTATTATGTATTTTATTTCTTAGGTTTAAACCTATTATTATTTTCATTTTCCTATTAATTGTATGTGGCAATAATCTTGGCTTTGTTTTGAAGAAGTTTTGGATCACAGAAGAGCTACAACTGTGGCAGGGGAAGAGTATTGGTGTGGGGTGTCAGTGATAGGGAATATATGGGAAGAAGTTCACCTGGGCATATATATAAGGTATATAAATGAGTTCAAATGTTCATGTGGGATTGTCATAGTGTGTGGAGGTTCACAAAATAACCAAAAGAATATTGAATTCCCATCCTGGGGGAGCTCTGCCATATTCTCTAATGGAACAGCAACAATTCCCCAAGTGCAGGAGCAATGACTAGTGAAGAAGGATGGTCCATTGATGGGCCCTTGATTTTGACGTCTATGCTTATGAGCCTTTGCTCTTGAAATTGTAACTTACCCTAATGCTGTAAAGTGCCTAAGAGTTACCTCCTGAGAGCCTCCATGTTGCTCAAATGTGGCTTCCTTCTAAGCCAAACAGCATATAAATGCATGACTTTCCCCCCAGTGTGGGACATGTTTCAGGGGATGAGCCTCCCTGGCATCAAGAGATTACTACCAAGCACCAACTAGCAATGCAACTGGAAAAAGACTGAATAAAAGGGGGGAAAGGTACAGACAAATGAGTTTATATGGCTAAGAGATTTCAAAGTGAGTCAGGAGGTCATCCCAGAAGTAACGCTTATGCGCCTCTCAGCAGGATCTCATGGACTGCCAAAGTAGATACTACCCCAAATAGTGGGGCTTGAGGTCTCTGGAGATACCCAGGTCCTTCGGTCATGGAAGATAGCTCTGGAGTTTGGTGCCTTGCCAGTGGGCCCTACTTTAGAGTCTATGCTCCCTAGTGTGACCGAGTTGGACTCAGTTGTGACTTCTCTACATATGCCTCTTCTCTCCCCTTTATTTGAACCTATAGTTGGTACTGGAGTTGGTAGGTGTATGCCTAGAGACTTGAATCTTTGGGCTGTTCAAGTACCAGCTGGGCCCTGACCTCAGCAGAGTTGCACCACCTACTCTCCTGTTCATTGGTCTCACCCAGGACAGCTAACAAGGAGGTGAGGATGGACAATGACCATACCAAGGAACCAAGAGAGTCTGCAACTGAAAGCAAGAGTCCCATCCATCATTCATATGGGATCAAAGCTCCCTGTCAATTAGAGGTAGAGTGGGCATCACCATTCCAGAATCCTCAGCATTGGGGAATAAAATATGGACTAGAGTGGTCTTACTGGTATTCTATTATAGACTCACTATGATTCTAGCAATGGGAGAAACTATATCATTGATGTGGAGACAGTGGCCATGGGAGGTGCCAAAGACAGGGAGAGGGAAAAATAGGTGTAGTATGGGGGCATTTTCAGGATTTGGAATTGTCCTGGATGACATTGCAATAACAGATACAGGCCATTATATATTCTGCCATAACCTACAGAATGGAGTGGGAGAGAGTGCAAACTACAATGTAAACTATAATCCATGCTTAGCGGCAATGCTCCAAATATGTTTATCAATTTCAATGAATGCACCTCACTAATGAAAGAAGTTGTAAATTTGGGGACAGGTGGAAGGTGTGGGGAGTAGGGGATATGGGAATCTCATATTTTTTGTGTGTAATGTTTTATGTAATCTATCTTTCAAAATATAAATATATTAAGGATAAGAAAAAAAGTAAATAAAAATAAAATCTTAAAAAAATAAAAATAAATATCATGAGATACCACCACATACTCATTAGAATGAAAAAGACAATACCAAATATTGGCAAGGAAGTAAAACAAAAATGGAACAGGTTTGGAAAACTGTAAGGTAGTTTCTTAAGAAGGTAAATGTACATCTTTGTATGGCCCAGCAATTCTATCCCTAGGTTTTTTATTCAAGAGAAATGAAAACATGTCCACCAAAATTCCTGTACGAGACAGTCATAGCAGGTTAATCCATAATAGCCCCAAACTGAAATAGCCCAAGAGTTCATCAATAGGAGAATGGATCAACTGTGGTCTATTCATACAACAGAATACTACACAGCAATAAAAAAGAACAAACTATTGGTACAACAACAGTCTGGACGAATCTCAAAAACATAATGCTGAGTGAAAGCCAGACACAAAAGACTGCATACTACATGATTTCATTTATATAAATTTGTAAATAAGGAAAACTAATCTATACCAGTTTAATCAGATTTGTGATTGCTTGGGGCAGGGGGATGACTGGGAAGGGGCATGAGGGAACTTTCTGGGTTGAGAGAAATGTTCTGTCTTGCAGGAGTGTGGGTTTAAAGAAGGTATGCATTTACCAAGCCTGATTAGACTATGATTTAGATCTGTTCATTCTGTTGTATGTAAACATCTCCCCTACAGGGGGATGGAGGGAGCCCTATCTTCAGAACAAAACAATACTTAGAAATTAAGGCTACTGGTAAAAATTTTTAATCTAGCGCTTCTACTTATGCAAGAAATTGAAGGTACTACTGGAAGGTGATCTTAATATATACTGGCTATGTTAATTTAAATTTTATCAGTCCAATTCAAATTTTTACAACATTTTAAAATGTACTTAGGATTAGTTTGTTGATACTTTGGCTAACCAGCTGTCCCTCCATATAAAATAATCTATATTGCTGCCTATGGAGCACTATTAACTTCTAAATATGTTTGACCTCCAATGGTTTGAGCCCTTCCCTCATTACATTACTGAGGACTACTAACTAATTCATGTTTTGTCTAACATTCTCTAAGCAACCTTTATAACCGCTTTTTTTCTGTGTGGCTTTTTTTTTTTAAAGATAAAAAGATGACACAAAATGTTACGTTAAAAAACATTAGAGTGGGAAACGGACTTGGCCCAGTGGTTAGGGCGTCCGTCTACCACATGGGAGGTCCGTGGTTCAAACCCCGGGCCTCCTTGACCCGTGTGGAGCTGGCCCATGCGCAGTGCTGATGCGCAAGGAGTGCCCTGCCACGCAGGGGTGTCCCCGCGTAGGGGAGCCCCACGTGCAAGGAGTGCACCCCGTAAGGGTAGCCACCCAGCGCGAAAGAAAGTGCAGCCTGCCCAGGAATGGCACCGCCCACACTTCCCGTGCTGCTGACGAAAACAGAAGCGGACAAAGAAACAAGACGCAACAAACAGACACAGAGAACAGACAACCGGGGGAGGGGGAGAATTAAATAAATAAATAAATCTTTAAAGAAAAAAAAACATTAGAGGGAGGAACCAGCAAGATGGTGGCAGAGTAAGAAGCTCCTAGAGACAGCTCCTGCTACAGGGCAGTTAGCAAACACCCAGAGCTCTCTGGAGCTGGCTGAAGCACCTGCTTGGGGCTCCAGGAGACCACAAGAGCACCCTGCAACGTCTTTGAAGGAGTGGAAGGAGGAGACTGCCCGTCTGCGGAGAAGACTTGTAAGTAGAGGCTCCACGCCGCCGAGGCCGGTGCCCATCCTCCACTGGAGGCACAAGCTGCCTCAGGAGCTGTTCCATGGCTGGAATCGAAAGCTCCACTTCCCAAAAACGTGGGAGGAAGAGACGGTTGGGCACCAATTTCAGCTACTGATGAGGAAATTCAGCAGGCTACAGTATAATCCTGAGAACAGCTAAAGTTTGAGCCTGTCCAAGCCAGAAAGAAGCCGGGAGCTGCCATCTTAACTCTGTGTCTAGCATGAGGGGAAGCAGGGCGAACTGAAAATCCCCAGTGCTGGTGGGGACTGGCTTCTTCCCATCCAGATAAGATTGCAGCTCCAGTCTAGGCCCCAGTGCCACCTCCAGCAGGGAGGAAGCTGAGGGGACCTGTGCCAGGCTCTCTGGGAAATTACTGGCCAAGCCACAGAGGCTGGTGATTATCCTACTCTGGTGGCACAAGCCGTCCCAGGAGCTGCTCTGTGACGGGAATTGGAAATTCCATTTCCCAGAAACAGGGGAGGAAGAGATGGTTGGCTGCCGATTTCGGCTACTGATTGGTAGACTTTGCTGGCTAAGAGATAACCCTGGGAACAGCTGGGGTGAGAACAAGCCCAGGTCAGAAAGAGGCCAGTAGCCACCATTCTGACACTACCCCCAGCCTGAAGGGAAGCCAGGCTGACTGAAACTCTCAGTGTCCTCAGGAACCAGTTTCTTTCACGTAGATCAGCCTACAGCCCTAGCCTAGCCTTCAGCCCAGCCTCTGGTGGGGTGGAGGCTGAGGTGCCCTGCACCAGCCTATACAGGTAACTGCAGGTAACTTTGGCTGGCATAGACTGAAAATCAGAAGTCTACCAGGATAACTGCGATCATCTGGGACCCGCACTGCATAGATTGCTGCCCACACCTCCAGCTCCATCCCCATCCCAGGCAGGGGAAACAGGGATGTGAAACTTCATCAGTCTCTCTGGGCAACTACAGTCCTGGCCTGTACATGGATTATTCCACATAGCTGTGATATTGTCCCTACCCCTGGCAAAGGAGAAAGTTGGAAGAAGCTTTGTTGATCCCTGGAGCAATGAGGGCAGCTTGAGTCTCCACAGCTTACAGCACCAACTACATGCTTGGCTCCTACTGCACAACCAGCAAGGGAGAAAGGATAGGAAGCCCTAAACTAAAGAGAAAAACTGCACCTAGAATACTCTAGTAAGCCAGATGCCAAGACACCAACAAAAAATTACAATCCACACCAAGAAACAGGAAGCTGTGGCCCAGTTAAAGGAACAAGATAAGCCTCCAGATGACATAAAGGAGTTGAGACAACAAATCATAGATGTTCAAACAAATCTCCTTAATAAATTCAATGAGATGGCTAAAGAGATTAAGGATATTAAGACATTGGATGAGCACAAAGAAGAATTTGAAAGCATACATGGAAAAATAGCAATCTTATGGGAATGAAAAGTGCAATAAATGAAATTTAAAAAACATTGGAATCATATAATAGCAGATTTGAGGAGGCAGAAGAAAGAATTGGTGAGCTTGAAGAAATGGCCTCTGAAAGTGAACATACAAAAGAACAGATGAAGAATAGAAAAAAATTGAACAAGGTCTCAGGGAACTAAATGACAGCAAAAGGTGTGCAAACATACATGTCATGGGTGTCCCAGAAGAAAAGGGAAAAGGGGCAGAAGGAATATCTGAGGAAATAATGGTAGAAAATTTCCCAACCCTATTGAAAGACATAGATATCCCTGTCAAAGAAGCACAACGTACTCCCATCCAAAAAAATCCGAATAGACCAACTCCAAGACAAATACTCATCAGAATGTCAGATGCCAAAGACAAAGAAAGGATTCTGAGGGCAGCAAGAGAAAAGCAATGCATAACATTTAAGGGATATCCCATAAGATTAAGTGCTGATTTCTCACCAGAAACCGTGGAGGCAAGAAGACAGTGGTTTGATATACTTAAGATACTACAAGAGAAAAACTTCCAGCCAAGAATCTTGTATCCAGCAAGACTGTCTTTCAAAACTGAGGGTGAGATTATAATATTCACAGGTAAACTGAAACTGAGAGAATTTCTAAGCAAGAGATCAGATTTTCAGGAAATACTAAAGGGTGTGCTAGAGCCTGAAAAGACAGAAGAGAGGGGCCTGGAAGAGAGTCTAGAAATGAAGATTATATCAATAAAATTAACAAAGTGTCAAAAGAGTGGCGAAAATAAAATATGACAGATGAAAGTCAAATAGGAATAAACTTAACTAATGATATAAAGCGCTTGTATTCAGAAAACAGCAGCTCAATGTTAAAGCAAATCAAAAAGCCCTAAATAACTGGAAGAACATTCCATACTCATGGATTGGAAGACTAAATATCATCAAGATGTCAATTCTACTCAAATTGATATACAGATTTAATGCAATCCTGATAAAAATTCCACCAGCATTAAAGAAAAAATTGAAAACACAATCATTAAATGTATTTGGAAGGGTAAAGGGTCCTGAATAGCCAGAAACATTATAAAAAGGAAAAGGGAACCCTCATCTCCAGACTTTAAATCATAATATCTACCTATAGTGGTAAAAACAGCACGTTACTAGCCTAAAGATACACACAATAGACCAATGGAACCAAATTTATGGTTCAGAAACACCCTCACAGTTATGGTCAAGTGATTTTTGACTAGCCTGTCAGAGTCACACAGCTCGGGCAGAACAATCCATGCAACAAAAGAATTGGACATCCATAGCTGAAAGAAGGAAAGAGGACCCCTATCTCACACCTTATCCAAAAATTAACTCAAAATGGATCAAAAAACCAAAAAATAAAAGCAAGAACCATAAAACTTCTAAAAGAAATTGTAGGAAAATATCTTCAAGACCTGGTGGTAGATGGTGGCTTCTTAAAGGAGATAAGAAAAGAACTGAGTAGACTACTGATATTTAATGTATGTAGAAGTTTTAATTAGCTTTACTGTAAAATTGCGGAAATGTATAGAGTGGATGGTAACACACAGTAACAGCTAGTTTATAAATGGGGATATGACTGAAAATGGTAGTCTAGTTATGTAAATGCCAGTTGACAGAATGCTAGAGAATAATCTAGGAAGTGGATAGCACAGTAAACCAAGAGGTGGATGAGAATTGTGGTTGATGGTACAGATGCAAGAGTGTCCTTTGTTAGCTAGACCAAATGTATATCACTACTGCAGGGTGTTGGGAATGTGGAGAAGCATGGGAAAAATACAGCTGAAGTGACCTATGGACTGTGGTTAGCAGTAATAATATTCTTGCATCTATGTGAAAGATGTACTGTGTTGATACTGAGGCAGTATGGAAAATGTGAGCCAAATATACACTATGGACATGGCAATAATCAGATGATATTATTTTATCTGTAGCAAATGACACATCACATTGTGGTGTGTTGATGGAGGGGTGTTGTTTGGGAATTCTGCACCTGTGCATGATCGTTTTATAAGTTTACAACTTCTGTCATAAAAAAAGTATATTTAAAAAATAATAATAGGGTAGGTTGGGGGGAGAAACACACCAAATATAAGAGAAGGACAATGATTAGTAGTAAGATTTTGACAATATTCTTTCATAATTTTTAACAAACGTCTCATGACAATGCAAGGTGTTGGTGGAGGGTTGATGTTTGGGACCCTGTATGATGTTATGCATGTTTGCTTTGTAAGTTCACAACTTTTACTATACACTTGTTTATGTATGTTCATACATAAATGATATAAAGATAATAATAGGATTGGTTAGGGGGAAAATACTTTGTTTAGTAGTAATATTGACAGTGCTTTTTAATTATTAGTTAAAAAGGTTTAAAAACAATGCAAGTTATTGGTGGTAGCATGAGATGTTATATATGTTTGCTTGATGTTATATGTTTGTTTTGTAAGTTCACAACTATTATACACTTATGTATGTTTATGTATGAGTGATATATTTCAATAAATTTTTTAAAAAAACAAAAAAATATAAGAGGTTCCGATATACCCTAATCTGCACCCCAACCCCACTCCTCCCACATCAGCATCCCCTTTCATCAGTGAGGCACATTCACTGCACTTTATAACTTTTTCTTTAATAAATTTTCTTCCAAGCTGAGTTTGATTGAAAAGTTTGAGAAACAAATCCTCATCACAGTATTATAATGATGAATTTTATTATGATTAAAACTGGATTTATAAACTATCAATAAACTCCATTGTACTGTTTTAGTCCTTTGTAAACTTGGTAATATAAATTTTTTTAAATGAACATTAACAGCTTTAGATAAATGTAGAGCTAACTGGCAAGTCATTAATAGAAAGATTTTATTTGGTCTAACATTGTGATAACTTCATATTTCTGTTTATAGCAAATTAAATAAATAATTAAACTTTGATATACCTTTAACAAGTACGTTCTGGAGGATTTTTTTAAAAAGCACTGTACCACTTGAAATTTAAGTTACAAAAACAGTTAAGAAAACATGCCTTTTTACGAATGCAATTATATTAAATGTACTTATCAAGAGTGGAATACAGAATGGTTTGGAAAAAGTCTAAATGCTGCCCAAACAATTCCAATTTTAAAACTTGACAAATTCATCATGTACAAAACTGTCATTCAATGCTAAGTAATTTTTTCCCCTCCCTTCCTTCTTGGGGGAGGTAGGGAGAGGGAGCTATTTGTAAAACTTTGCCTAAAATTGTGTCTTTTTCAAGAGACTTAAGTCTGGGTTAACATTGTAGCCATTGGTTTTCATGGAAACCTTTGCCATTATGGCAGAATTTGCTCTTTCCTTTTCTGTAACTTATTTAGAAATAGTAGTTTCTAAGAAATTGTATGAATAAAGTTACTTTGGTGAAAAAACAGTACAAACTGATTTTTTGTACTGACTAATCAATTTGGTCTATCCACAAACAATTCTGGGGGCTCTGAGAGTTCTCCCAGCAGGGCTGTGAGGATTACAGGCCATATGTATGTCTAGCACAGTACACTGCACACACTTCCAAGGTCATTAGTTGCTGTCATTGCCATGATTTTGACATTTGAGAAATCATAGTAGGAAGAAAGCATTGAGTGATGCCCTAATCAGACCAGAAAGGGACAGCCTAAGTTGGTCACGGTATTAGAGAGAGTCTGCAGAGTGGCATATTCTATTAATGGGTGTAAGGGAAACCATGAGCCTAACACAGGATAAGGAAGTACTATCAGACTTTTTGGTGAGAAGTTTAGTTACTTTAAAAGTTATTCATCATACACTTTACATTTCCATTTTTTATAGGAATTTACTTTTCATTGTGGGACCTAGGTACAATTGAAGTGTTCAATCCAAATCAAACTCTGATGGATATATTTTGTCTTTTTAGGACAAGGTACCTACTTAATGACAGTGTCAAATGTCAGAGTTTTTGTGGATAAATAAAGGTTTATAAATATGTTGGTATTTTATGACTTTTCCTAATAGAGACTGAAGACTGATAAACTCATAGAGGCTTGGTGGTCATAATGAATATACTTTGTATCTTTTCTCCTGTTCTAAGGTATTTTATTAATTTGGAGACAAAATAATATAGTAGGGTCTTCTCACTGACCGAAGTAACCATAGTATAGGTCAGATTTCACTGATACCTGTAAGTGACCAAAATCAAGTTACAAACGTAGGGGGAAGGGTGAGGAGGTGGGAGGGATATAGCTGTGAAAGAGCAGACTAGCATGATATGATAAGGGAAACGGCTGAAAATCCGACAGTGCTTTAATATTACAGGGCTGCTTAACCATGACTTGAAAACCAGAATAATCTCACAGGTGAAAAATTACCACCTCTCATATTAATGACACTGAAGAGAAAAAAATTAGTCAGGGATTTCACTGATAGGTTACAAGTATTAGGCAAAAACAGAGAAAGAAGCAGCCAAATATAAAGCAGTAATAAAAAACAAAATTAAGACATTATCAAACTATAATTCTAGGTCTCAAAACATGGAACACTTCAATTTAAATTAAAATCTTGCCAAAAAACCTCAAATTACCAATTTTAGTAAAAATATCAATATACATATAAATCAGATATTGATACACATATGAATAATGCAAATAGATTTACAAAGATGTAATTTTGGCACTTTTACTGGATTTTTAAAGAAAGTGAATACAAGTATCTTTGCACACAAATTCTCATTCTGGAGAAACAGGATGTAGAATTAAAAGGTGCAAACATCTCCCTTCTTAAAAATAACATTGAAACAGATAACTTTACCTGCTTGTCAAAGTCATTTTAGTTTCTACCAATTACACCTGATTATCCACTTTAAGTACAAGTGTCATTTGGCCAGAGGTCCATAAATAATATGAACAGTTTCAATGTAGAAATCTTAAAAGTCCTCAAGGGAAATATTGCTCAGTAGATAAATTCTCCTGGAATTTCTTGTAGCAAAGGCTCCTCAAATTTAAATCGTTTAGAAATGGCCTTTTGCTCCGTTTTCTCTTTTTCAGACTGTCTGCATTGTCCTAAAGTATATGAAGTAACTACAATTAATTCCTCTGTTACAACTGATTCTTCTGTTTCTGGTTTCTCCATTTCTGATTTACTTTCAGGCATGGAATCACATTCTTGGAGGGCACTTGTTTCTTCTAATGCACCTTTCATCTTGAAAGAAGGATCTTGAATACTGCTCTGTGTCAACCAGGGATGTATTAGGCATTCTTCAGCAGTGGCTCGATCTCTGTATGAAAATAAACATTCATATACAGTTAAAGCTGGTAAAAAGTTAGAGCATAAGATCTTTGTAGAGCAAAAATCTTTTCCCAAATAAAACTAGAAGCTTTGACATTTGCATTCAACTCCCCACAATGCTGAAAAATATTTTAAGTAAATTATCTTTAAAAACTCCTCTTGAAAGTCCAAGGACAGATGGAAAATATCTGTTAGGGATTAACTGTTATTTCACTGTCAATTCTACTATAAATTATGAGTCTCATTCACAACATGATACATTTGTAATTACATTAATTTTGAAAAACTTAAAAATCCATTATACTCACATGTAGTTCTCATTTTCTAAAAATATTTTCATATTTGCTTTTTTCTTTCAACAGATATACTACACCATGAGTTTCATGTGATATTATGCCTACATTTTCATGTTTTCATTTTGGTATTTAGGTTTTTTCACTGCTTTTGTTTGGAACAGATTACTCACTTAAAAACTGACAAAGATCAATATTAACTAATACTTACTCAGGTTTCTTAACTAAAAGTGACTTGATGAAGTCAATAGCTGAATCGGACACAGTATCAAATTCTTCCTCAGAAAAACTTAAATTCATCTGTGAGATATTCAAGAATGTTTCTTGTTTATTATCACCTAAGAAGGGTGATATCCCTGTAAGCATGACATATGTTAGCACTCCAATGCTCCTAAAGCAGAAAGAAATTTTTTTAAAAATTAGCACATAATATATTAATTTTGTGAAACTAATTTGATTAACTTTTCTCAGATAACTCTTACCACATATCTGTTGCCATGCTGATAGGATCATAGCTAAGAATTTCAGGAGCTAGTTTAAAAACAAAAAACAAAAAACATTTCATTAAAAAAAATTCTAATTTGCTATTAGGTTAAAAAAAATTTATATAAGCACCACAGATTATGAGACACTATCAAAGTGTGTGCCTAATATATAAAACTGTTTTTCTCTGAAGTTGAACAAATGTAAGTTAATACTACAAAATGCTAGTATCAGACAAAAAAAACTCAACGTTTTATACTAAGTAGGCCAGACATAGAGTGATTCCATTTATATGAAATGTAAATATAAATCAGTTTATAAAGATGAATGAGATTAGTGTCTATGTAGATCTAAGGAAGGAATGCTAAGGGGTATGGAATCTTTCTTTTCGGAGTAATGAAATTGAACAACATTGTGATTATACTAAAAGCCATTGATTATACACTTTGGACAGACTAGCCAGAAAAAGCAGCTATACAATGGGGGAAGCATACATAGATTAAGAGGTGAAAAATTTTGTTTGTCTGTTCTCTGTTTATTATTATTGAAATAATGAAAATGCTCTAATAATGACTGAAGTGATCAGCACACAACTATGTGATTATACCAAATACCACTGACTGTACGCTTTGGATGAACTGGGCTTTATTAATATGTATCAATAAAATTTGTTTAAAAAAATTGTGTGCCTAAATGAAATAAACATATAAATTGGATTAACATGAATTACTATAAAGTCTAACTAGATGTTTGTAATTTTCACACCACCATGCTCTATTAAGTTCTAGTATTTCAAAAATGACCACTGACAATTTTTTATACTTTCCTCTTTTCACACCTTCTAGCCAATCAAGCATGGTATCTAACAGAATTTATCTTTTAAATCTTTCTCAAATCCAGTCACAGAGTACTCTTCTTCCCCACTGCCCACCCTGGCCCGCTGCACTTTCCCTTCCGACTTGGATAAATGCCTGTTCAGGGGTTACTTGCTCCTTGTCCCACCTTTGGTCTATTTTCTATGTTGCAGTCAGAGGAAGCTTTTATTAGGTTGATGCAAAAGGAACTGTGGTTTTGGACCACGAATTTTAAATCATTATGACAGGCTCAGACACATCTTTATTAATCAAAATAGGAACCATTACAATCAACACATTTTTTGCCAACGAGAAATAAGTTTGCTTATTCCTGTAGTGTAAAAATCTGTGTTTTGGGATTCAACGAACTCTTGGAAAGCATTTTCTGTATCCTGCTGGTTGTGGAAGCATTTTCCCTTCAAAAAGTTGTAAGATGCTTGAAGAAGTGGTAGTCAGTTGGCGAGAGAGGTCAGGTGAATATGGCGGATGAGGCAAAACTTCATAGTTTTATTGGTTCAACTTTGAAGTGTTGGTTGTGCGACATGCGGTCAGGCATTGTCATGGAGAAGAATTGGGCCCTTTCTGTTGCCTGATGGCAGCTGCAGGCGTTGCCGTTCTCAGTGCATCTCATCGATTTGTTGAGCATACTTCTCAGATGTAATGGTTTAACTGGGCTCCAGAAAGCTGTAGTGGCAGCAGACCACCAAACAGTAACTATGATCTTTTTTTGGCGCAGGTTTGGCTTTGGGAAGTGCTTTGGAGCTTCTCGGTCCAACCACTGAGCTAGTCATCACTGTCTGTTGTACAAAATCCACTTTTCGTCACACATCACAATCCAATCAAGAAATGGTTAGTTGTTGCATAGAACAAGAGAAGACGACACTTCAAAACGATTTTTTGATTTTCATTCAGCTCATACGGCACCCACTTATCGAGCTTTCTCACCTTTCCAATTTGCTTCAAATGCTGAACGACCGTAGAATGGTCGATGATGAGTTCTTTGGCAATTTCTGGTGTAGTTTGAGAGGACAACTTCGATGATTGCTCTCAATCGGTCATTGTCAACTTCCGATAACTGGCCACTATAGTCCTCATCTTCAAGGTTTTTGTCTCCTTTGCAAAATGTTTTGAACCAATGCTGCACTGTACTTTTGTTAAGCAGTTCCTGGGCCAAATGCATTGTTGATGTTGTGTGTTGTCTCTGCTGCTTTATGACCTATTTTGAACTGAAAAAAAATCACTCGAATTTGCTTTTTGTCTAACATCATTTCCATAGTCTAAAATAAATATAGGGAAGCAGACTTGGCCCAATGGATAGGGTGTCTGCCTACCTCATGGGAGGTCCGTGGTTCACACCCCGGGCCTCCTTGACCCATGTGGAGCTGGCCCATGCGCAGTGCTGATGCGCACAAGGAGTGCCGTGCCACGCAGGGGTGTCCCCCACATAGGGGAGCCCCACATGCAAGGAGTGTGCCACGTAAGGAGAGCCGCCCAGCGCGAAAGAAAGTGCAGCCTGCCCAAGAATGGCACTGTACGCATGGAGAACTGACACAACAAGATGATGCAACAAAAAGAAACACAGATTCTTGGTGCTGCTGATAAGGATAGAAGTGGTCACAGAAGAACACACAGCGAATGGACACAGAGAGCAGACAACTGGGAGGGGGGGTGGATGGGTAGATAAATAAATAAATAAAATAAACAAATAGCAAGTAATAAGTCATTAGCAAAAAAATAAAGAAATGCACATTAAAATGATGTATAACATAACCACATTTATTTAAGAAGATATGCCAATATCAAATGGCAAATTTCAACAATGCAAAACTGTAATTACTTTTGCATCAACCTAATAAAATGTCCAGCCATGAACAATAAGTTGGTTAGCAAAATTAAAAAAAAAAATTGGGCATCCTCAGATGACTTGCATCACACACAAAGGCAATGAAACTGCATGTACAGAGTTGTGAGAAAAATAAAATGTGTTGATAATTAAATTGTTGTCACTTAAATATTAAGAAAATCCTCCTTGAAAAGAAAATTTACTCAGTGATATAATCCAGTCAACCAAAAGACTTCCCAAAAGTATACAAATAGGAAGGTTAGTGTATGAAAAGACCTGATCCATTATAGATCCAAAGACCAAAACACTGGTAATTACAATGAAAAACCAGAATGAAAATGTTCTAAATACAGAAAAAACTAAATATTCAAAATCATATTCATCACCGGTTTGTGGTAAAACCCCCACAGATCTGGAAGAAGAGACGGAGGAAATGTTATGTGTGCTAATCTCTTTTTTCAGGAAACGCTCAACCCTGCATCAATCCAACTCAATGCCTTGAATCACACTGCTTGCAATTTCTTTACCAATGGTTATTACCAACTTGAACTTCTTCCATCCACTGTCAAGAAATTCGGATGTTCTACTTATTAGGAAAACCTTCTCCTTTTCCTTTAGAAGTAATTCCTTCAAATTCTCATGGCCTCCCAGGAAAGGGATCACCAACTGGGTACCTTTCTTGGAAGTATTCACTTTTTTAAGTTAATCCAAAGGAATGAATTCTATAATGGTAGAATTTTAGTCTAATGTCAGATGTCAGACACTGCTATTGTTCACACTGTAAGTTAGTTACCTAACTGGAAGGTGATTCCTGACCCCAGGTACAAAATAGCCCACATTTAGGAATACTTACCCACATATTCAGGAGTTCCCATAATTTCTCTGAGCTCTTCACTATTCTCTATTATTCTCGAAAGGCCGAAATCAACTATCTTAATGTCACCCAAAGGAGATCCACTTGTCAGCAAAATATTCTGAGGCTAAAAAGATAATACCCCACCCCCCAAAAATCATGAAAACCATGATCATGTATTCCATAAAATACAAAAATTTCATCTGTGAAGAATCCAAAACGATTATGAAATTTAACAGTAAATACTGATTCATTATATAAATATTTTACTATGTATAAGGTACCAGGCCTTGTACACACCTTGCATTTTCAAACTTACTCAACTACACTACCTCCTCCCCAGCATATAAATATGCTTACATTCCTATCTTGAAAACCAAACTGAACCACATATATGTATCCCTCATGACTCTGCATCTCTTTCTAACTAGCACACTCCCTCCCTCCTTTTCCTTCAAAGCTCATCTCCTTGAAAACATGCTTATCTACACTTGCTATCACTTACCAATCCAGCTAAATCTAGATTTTACCCCTTCTACTGAATCTACCCACATTAAGGTCATCAATAATTTTCAATAACCAACAACCCACCAAATCCAATGGATGTCTTTCAGATGCTATTTTGCATGCAACGATTTTGGAGCATCTGGTATTGCTAGCTATCCCTGTGTTCTTAAAATTCCTCCTTTCCTTTCTTCCTCTTCTATCTCTTTCTCCCTCTATAGATCCCTCATTGTTTTATTTGACTTTTTTTCCTCAGTCCTTCTTTTAAATATTGGCATTGCTCAAAATTTCTCTCTGGTTGGCCCTCTTCTCCCACCACTCTATATCTGAGTAATTTCACCTACTCCCAAGCTTCAAGTGCCACTTATATTATGATGACTTCTAAGCCTTCTCCAGACTCATATAGCCAATTAAAATCAGATACTTTCATTTAGCCAAATATAACATACCTCAATTTCCCACTGTGTTATAGGATTTGAATTCAGGAAACATCTTTGGCAGAGGTGCTTCCTCCAACCCCACAAAACGATTCCTCTGTTCTATATTCCCAATCCCAATGGCCAAGCCAAACACTGGGAAATCATTCCAAAATGCTCCATCCCCTTCATTTTCATATGTAGTGAAATTACCAGCAATGCCAATTTTAGTTCCTAAATCTCAAAGTATCCCCTCTATCTTCACTTCTTACAGTGTGGGCTTTAATTATCTCTTACCTGGACCAATTCAACAGACTCCTGTTTCTAGTTTTTGCCATTTTCAATCCATCTTCCATTGTACAATGTAATAATCTTCCCATAATATAAACCTGATCATGATACTCCCCCGCCTGGCTGTTGCTCATCACCAACAGACACACTCTCATAGGAGAAAGGGATAAAAGATATGTACCATAGTGTGCAAGGGCTACTCAAAGCCATGGGATCAATGATTGATAAGGCTAACAGGCCTGGGGTCATTTTTATCCAGTTAAAAATAATGTAAGACATTTTTACATAAAACACCACGCAGATATATTATGGATTACAATGTAAAATTCACTAAAATTTTTCAAATAAAATATGAGATTTGAAAGAAGAATTTGTGTTTTCTTCAGAAACGGTCTACTTTTACCGTCTTTTGCTATTAAGGGTAATTCCAAAGGTAAGTTGCAAAGCATTGGTACTGACAAATTACAAATACCTCCCAACAGCACTAGAATGTTTTATGATCTGGCCCTTATTCCTTTTTGAGATTAATCTCCTGTCACTGCTCCTAAAAACAATCTGTGTTTCAAATCAATTTATAATCCCTAAACAAGACATACACTCTCACATCTTATGCCACTGTACGTGCATTGCCTCTGCTCAGAAAGCCCTCCCTTTCTTTGCCTAATACATTTTTTTCATCATGCACTCACAATATACCAATGTTCTTTCTCTCTTTCTCAGAGAAACTGAGTCTCACTAGCCATCTTTTAGTCTCTCACACCTGCCATGTTCTCTCTCAAACCTGGAACTTTATATATGGTATATGCTTTGCTCAGAATACATTTTTTTCTATTCTATACCTAGCGTCCACTGGGTGAGAAGACTAGGATGGCAGTGAGGGAAATTATAACTGTTTTCAACAATGTGGAGCACTACAATGCTCTATGAGGACTGAGGCCCAGAACTGATAACTGTCATCAATTCCCAATGACCAGTGCCTAGCACACAGAAGCACACATTCATATCTGCTAAGTGACTGGAGAAATGTGACCATTAAATAAATGTAAAGGGTGCCTATCATGGGTTAAGAATTGTGGTACTATGAGTATTAAGTCCCTTCTGACAGAGTCATAATGAGAAGAGAAAACAGATGGACCTATGAGGCTCAACTAAGTGTTCCGCATTATAAGTGCTTTTGGTAGTAGTATATACAAAGTGCTAAGGCAATGAGGGGGATTAATTCTGCCTTGGAGAATCACAGAGGAGATATGTGAGCACACCCTGAAGCAAGAAAAGGATTTCACACTTATTCAACAAAATTTTATTGATTGCCCACTGAGGTAATGCCTTGAGGAAATAGCAGAAACAAGGCATGAGTTCCCTGTTCTTGTGGAGCCTTACATTCCAATGGGAATAAAAGGACAAATAAGTGCAAATAAATGACATAGGCTCAGGTAGTTTAAATTCTGTAGAGAACAGAGAGTAGGATAAAGGATGAGAGTGCCTGCTAGGTGTGCGTGTGCATATTTGTACTCTTTGATATAGGATAGTCAGGGAAAACTACTATGAGAAACCAACATTTGAGGAAAGAACAATATTAAGAAGCAGTCAGTGGTGGCAGACTATCTTGGGGGTAGGATAGGCAGAGAGCATCCCAGGCAGAAGGATGAGCAAGTATAAAAATCCTTAAGGCAAAGACAAGCTGCCATGGGAAGAAACAACTAGAAGTCCAGTGCAGTTGGAGAATACCATGAAGTGAAAAGGGTGAGAGTATGGTTAAGACATAAGCTTAGAAAGGAAATGGTGGGGGGAAGGGGTGGGAATCACTGGGATTTTAGGTCCTTCTGGGAAAAAATGGGAGAAAGCCAGAGGGGAGACAAAGGAGATTCCAGGGAAATTAAGCGGCGCATGCAAAAATATCCAGGTGAGCCAATGTATATCATAATGTGTCAGTTATTCTCCAATACAAGAAATGTGGCCGGAAATGGCATTCTAAGGAATGTGCCTTTATCCTGTTTTAAAAGTATGGAGCACGGTGAGGAAAGAGAGGGGAGATATGACGAAGTATGAAACAAAAAAGAAGAAAGAAATTCCATACATTACAATGTTAAAATCTACAGGCATAGTGACTGATTATGTGTAGTAGTAGGAAGAATGACATGCTTATGTTCTCACTTGATATAGCCAGGTCATCGAGAAAGGACAATTGGTTCAATTTTGAATCCCCAGAATCTGTGGTACCCGAAGGACATCCAGGTGGAGATGTCCAATAGACAGCTGGAAATTCAGTATGGAGAGAATGCAAGGCTTGGGAGACAGCTTTTGGAGGTCAATAGCATATAGGGAAGATGACAACCATGGAGGTAAACAAGGAAAAGAGTATATGTTGAGAAGGGGGCCAAGATGAATTTTGGCTGATAATTATACTTAAGCGGTAAGAACAAGAGTTATTAAGGAGATGAAGAAATAGCAATCTGAGAGACAGGATAAGAACCTAGGGACAATGTAGTAAGAAATGCAGGAAGAAGAGGGCAGTAAAACAGGGCATTGGAAGAATAAGGGCTAAGAAGAGGCCACTGAAAATAGCAAACAAGCTTTGAGACAGTAATGTTTCATAAAATGGTGGGAGAATAAGCTAGATTACAATAGGTAAAGAAGGAAATTGAAAGGCTAAGTGATATTTTTGTAACAGGTCACTTTGGTTTTAATATCTTGATACCCTCTAAGCAAGTGTTACCCAAGAAAAATGTAATGTGAGTCAAATATGTAATTTTAAATGATAAAAGAAGGGACTATAGTATATAGTTAGTAGTAATGCTTCAGTATGTGTTCATCAATTGTAAGAAATCTACCACATTAATGAAAGATACTGTTAATGTGGGAAAGTATGGGAGGGGAAGGAGGTAGGGCATTTGGGGATCCCCTATATTTTTAATGTAAAATTTTCATAATCTAAAACTTCTTTTTAAAAAATCCTTTCATCATGAAAAAAAGGACTGAGTGAGGACGCTCAATTTACTGATCATTATTAGAATAAATTTCTCCTTTCAATGATAAAATTATTGTAGGCTTTGGTCAAGTCACATCTTCTCTTTACTAATTAGCTTCTAGATATTTCTTCAGAAACAACCTATGCTACATATGCATCATGGATATGAATAGGATATGCATCATGATATGAATACTCAAGACTGAGTTCTCAAGATACCTTTAATTTTACTAATGAAACTAAGAACATGTCAGTTATTCAAATTAGATCGGAGGAGTTTGGCTGAGTGAAATATATTCATCATTGAACATGGTTTGTCCTTTTTAGTATATACAAAATACCAAGTACAGTATTGCTAAGAGGAAATTTTTACTGAATCTCCTTAAGATTCATGTGCAGTATAACAGACACATTCTGTGAATGTTCTTAAATACCATTTGTTCCTTTAAAATAGCTTAAATATTTTCTTTTAAATTTTGTTTACACTTTATATTCCCAAGGAAATGTTTTCTATAGCTGCCATACAAAGGGTAACTGGTTTAGTGGTAACGAGTGGGACCAAAATTATTAGTTTTACTATATTAGAAATCCAGATCCAGTTATATGCCTCCATGATCTACCAAAGTAGGGACATTCTGAAAATGAAAATCAGTTGAGAGAGAGGTTGCTAGAAAAATGCATTTCTCATAAAATTAGAGATGATACATGGAATTTCGCTGTTAATGTTTTTAGGTAGCCCCTACCAACTGTACCCTGTTTCGACCACAGCAATTTAAAAAAAAATAGAATTTAGCCCTCTAAATAAAATATAGGTACAATTAGATCTCTGTCAATTTGATGGTGAACTATACCTGATTCAAATAAGCTGAAATATATGTGCTGAGAACAAAGAGAAGAAATACCTCAGAATGTACAGTTTGCATAAGCCACCTTCTAGGAAATCAAGTTCATGATAAAGAAGTAGTGGCACACAATACTTAATTCTATTTAAATTAATACGAATCCCAGGTGGTAAGAGAAAGAAGGCCAATGGGGACTTAACGACAGTGGAATTAAGAGGAAATTGTAGACAGTCCTCAAATAGACAATGGTTATCTTTCTAAAGTCTGTTTTCTCTCCTTCATGGGGAATTTTTAATTTATCTTAGTATTGTCACCTTTGTCCATAATCCATTTAACATTTACTGAACTATCACCAAGATAAAGTTGAAGTTATTATGCTTAATAAGGCTTAACGTATCATAAAGTTTTAACCTTTTATCAGGCAAAAAAGCTAAATTGAATTTTTTTTATTAGAACCCAGTTTCTAGTTCCTAGTCTGCTCTACTTTTTACCACACATATAACAGGGCAGACAAGTTAACTGAATTGTTGAAAGACCTAACTAGAAGACCATTTGAAGACAAAAAGCAATGGATTTTAAGACTGGATTTCTTTGTGTTATTTTTTGGTGGGCCCTTCCCCTAAAAGATAAAAGCAGGCCACTTTACTGAATGACTAATACACTAAATTACTGAGTCTCTGTGGGAGTTTTAGTTTTGCCTTCACTTTGTTTGAGTTGTTTTTCCTCAGATTTGTCAGTCCTGTAACATTTAACATGCCTACAAGTGGGCATTCCCATCAATCACAAAAGTTTATTGTCCTTTCTATTTTTATAGACTTATAAATACTTCTAATCTGCATCTGCTACTCCTCAAAGAATTTCCCATACTCATTTCCAGGAAAGCAGTCTTTGACAAACTGATCATTCAGGATCTGACAATAAACTGACTAATGTATTTTCCAATGAATCAATTATCTCTTTTATGGGAGCAATTATAATAGTTCTTCGAACTTAGACCATCTTTCCCAGGACAGGAATTAACGATTATAATCAGATTGGGGATTAAACGGTCTACTAATTCAAAGTTACCCTATTTATTGGGCTTGTCAACTGCCACAGAATTAAAATATAGGAAAATATATTTAGTTTTGAAGTAATGTGGGGAAATGATCTTTTTTATAGCTTAGTCTTTCAAGATCTTATAGGGAAAAAAAGGCCTTACAGACACTGAGAGTCAATATTATAAGCATAGCTTTTCACTGGACCAACAGCTATTAAAGGTATAAGACAGTGGACTCTCTTTACAAAGACTCTGAGAAGCCTTTTGGTAGGAATCATTCCCAACTACAATGCTGCTACACCCACTCCATCTCAGTCCTTGCCCCTGCAGCTGTTCCCTGAGAGGCAATTCTGACTGCACATATGGGAAGTGTGAGGGCAGGAGAGAGGCAGAGAACTCGGCCTGCCACGTTGGGTCTAGGAAACCCAGAGTCCAGTTTCCAACATGAAAGGCCCACAGTCATTATCATTGTCATCAAGGCCTCTAGTAAACCTGGAAGGAACGCTGTACCAAACGTATTGAGGAGACAAGAATAGGATTTTATACTGAGTGTATTGGGGAGAAAGGGATGTAATTTCCTTGTAAATACACAGTTGAACCTGGTTTTCAAGAATTTAATATTCACCTTTAACTGCTTTCAAGTAACATCAAAGGTCCATGACACACAGTTATTGGCAACCTGTCTGACTTGCTACTTAATTGGTAGCTTAATAATACTCATAAGTTGAAAGCTCATTTTCTATAGGTACAATGTTGTTTAAATCAGGGTCTGTTCCTGGAGACACTTGTTACATCATAAAACGAGTAAATTATAAAAAGTTAAAACAAGTATATGACTTTACAAAGTTAAGTGTGAAAAACCCAATATGAAAAATGATACAGTACAAACATTTACTTTGGGAATCCTGCATGGGCAATACTAACTGAGGCTTCTTAAATATGGGTGGTCAAGTCTGGACTAAAGAGACCATTTTTTCCTGGACAGTGTTCCCAAGAAGAATCTTTGAACTTTTAGTACATATAATAGTCTAAATGGAAAAAGCCAAGCCCTAGTTGCTCGCCCATGTTATGAAGGATTTTAGGTAGGTGATTTCAAAGGCCACTTCAACATTAACATCCTGGGACTGCACATGGGTGCATATATGTCCACATTTGCCTTCAAAACAGGCCTCTGTAACTAGTGTGGCTACTGTGCCACACTGTCCATTTCAGCCATTGTGCTATAAATTTAATATCTTTGAGGAAAGACAATTTATATAATGAAATTAAATTGACATCTTAAAGAAGAGAATAAGAAAGCTTCCAAATTATCTTATTTCTTCTGTAGGAAACTAGTACTTAAGAGAACATCTATTATCCTTCTACCTGATTTCCTTAAGAGTATTCCTTCATGCAGTAATAACTAAGAATTATTATTTATACAGTACAGTAGACTTAAGTATTAAGGAATGTGCAATAACAGTAGTATTTCTCAAAGTGTAGTCCTTGGACTCACAGCATCAGGATCGCCTGGCAACTTGATACAAATGCAAATTCCTGGCCCTACCCAGGGTTGGAGCCTAGCAATCTGTTTTAACAAGCACTTCTGGGTGATTCTGATACATACCAAATTTTGAAAATCACTGCCGTAAAGCCTCTCCTTTCTATTAGAGGGCCTACTATAGCAAAGGCTAAAGTATATCAGTAGATGTGCAGTGAGATAAGGGTGCAGAATTTCAGATTAGGAAAGCTTGTTTTGGGTCCAGGGGTTTCAGCCTTCTCAGGTTACCTTCCTTCCTAATCTCATTTCTGTGGGCTGATAAGGCTATCTTTGTTAAGTGGAATGAACATTAGGAACTGTGAGAGTCACTGTGGTGTGTTCTATGCTTGAGACTGTTTAATTTCCCCACAGCCACACTTACACTTGATATGAGAACAACCATCAGAGAATCAGCAGGGGTCTTTTCCATCACAGATGCCTGAAGGAACAGACTAAGAATATAAATGCTAAGGAGTATACTAAGAATACTCATAGTGGACAATTTACTGTGTGCCACTGAGCACCCGTTCTCTATTCTTCTGGAAATAAAATCAGTTTAGGAATTCATCCCTTCTCAGTCCATGTGAAACACTAGGCAAGGGGAGTGGAAGGAGGTGTGAGTGGGCCACCTTACCACACAGGCCAGGAGGCCCTGGATTCCAACCCTGGACCTCCCATATGGTAAGTGGATGCTCTATCAGTTGAGCCATATCTGCTTCCTGATGTATAGCTCTTTGTGTTTTCTTTCCTCCCTTCCTTTCCTTGACAATTTAAAATAAGAAATCTACCTGACTCTAATCTCTTCCACTTTCTAATTTATTCTATTTACTGCTGACTGCTTAATATTCCTGCAAAATGCTTTACAAATCTTCATTTTTTCTGCATGATATTTGAAACCCCTGGAATCTGTCTTTTTCTCAACTTGTAGTATTGCTTACCTGATCTCCCAATTTCAGTGAAACTCTCCCATTTATTTTTCCCCCAAATACATCATAAGGATTCCTACCTCTTGTAATTTTATTCTTCTCTACCTATTTAAATTTTAACTTTTTGAAGGCCTAACTCAAGTCTTACCTCTTCCAAGACTTCACCTATCCTAGTAATATTCTCTGAGTTTTTTTTGTATTGTATTATTATTTATCTTTCTATGTATACACATGTACATAATATCTCTGAAGAAAATAATTGGTTAGAGGAGTGTCAAGTCTCAACTCTTATATTCCTGCTACCTGATAAAATAGGCAAACTTGATAAATGAAAAAAAATCACCGTTAAATATTTTATATCTGCAGTGTCATTCTCTATCAATCTCAAAACTGTAATCAGATCTTACCTTCAAATCAAGATGAACTACATCATGAGCATGTAAAAAGTGAACACCTTCTAAAATCTGCCTCATGAGCCTTTGAACATCTTTTTCTTTAAAGGCTTCTTCCCTGTCTGCAACACACTGGTCAAAGATTTCACCTCCAGCAGCACTACAGAATGAAAGAACACATATTAAGTATAAGGAAAATAACTACTATTTAAAAAATCTAGCCTTATTTGTTCTTAACATCTATACACACTAAGGTTTTTTGTTTTTTTTTTAGGTATGGGGGCCAGGACCTCATTATGTGGGAAGCCAGCACTCAAGCACTGAATCTAGCAACTCAGCTTCCCTGAGTTGTTTTTATCATTTGTTTTGCTTGTTGTTTGTTGTTTTTGTTTTTTCAGGAGGCACTGGGAACCGATCCTGGGGCCTCTCATGTGGGAGGTGGGTGCTCAACTGCTTGAGCCACATCTGCTCCCCAGGATTTTCATATAAATAAATAAACCATAGTTTGAGTCTGTGTAAACTTTTGGTCCATCTACATACCTAAATCCATCCATTCATTAATTCACTTTTATTCTTTTCCTCCCTCCTACCTCAGTCTCTAATGTGAGCTAAAAGTAATTTCAAACCCAGATAAAACATCAATTGAAAAACTTCAAGAACTAAGGTTTAATAATAAAGTATATTAAAACACTTTTCAAGCAAATATTTATCAAGAATTTTTGGTTATAAAATACTCAAAAAATTGTAAAAAAAAAAAAAGCAAATTATAACAAAAGTTCTCCACTAAAAACCCTTTCCCCAATCCTAGTGACCCCTTTTGAAGGCCAGTGCACTTTTATCACTTTGGTGTACTCTATTCTTCTAGAGCCTTTTGTATATATTTAAATGCTTATAAATATGAGTTTAAGGATTTTTTAAAAATGGTAACATATAGTATGTACTGTTTTACTTCTTTTTCCCTACTTAACATGTCTTAGTGTTTTTCCATGATGATTTTATATTTATCACATTTACCTACCTATGTCATTATTTGTTTAGCTCTTGTACAGTATCCCAGCAAATAGATACATCAACATTTATTTAACTATTTTCCTTTGAAGGACATTTAGTTTATTCCAATTTTTCACTATTATAAATAATCTTGTGATGAGAATGCACATTCATGTTTCTTTTTGTCTATGTGCCAGTAGTTCTCAAGGGCAGATAACTGCAATGAAACTGCTGGACTAATGAGTATGTACATTTAATATTTTAATCTATAGAGCCAAATTGCTATATAAATTTAGATTTATAGATTAAATAGATTAAAAAGATTATAATTGCTATATAGCTAAAAGAGCTATATAGATTTTTATACTTTTCTCCACATTCTGGCCAAAGATTCTCAGTTAGGGGTGTGTGTGTGTTTTAAATAATTTTGCCAATTAAATCATCATTCATTTAATTTGCATTTCTCTTCAGCAGAAATTATATACTTAAAAAATTTTTTCTTGCCATAAATGACAAACAATATCTTAACTAAAAACTTCCTTCATGTGTTAAAAACAAACAAACATACTGGAATGCCTCCATGAAGATGACATAAAATTAACATGAAATATATAACCCAAAAGTCAGGTAACTATAACAAAAGCTACATATTAATTTCCTTTTCATGAAAAAATTTAGTGCTTTTCTCTCTTTTTTTCTTTTTTTGCTTCAGGCAACCTATTTTCCAAATTCTGTTCATATAAGAAAACACAATTTTAAAGATCAAAATTGGATAAGAACCTATTGAAGTTTAGCTGAAAAGTTGTAGGTGATGAAGGTAAAAGAAAACAATTCATTGGTTGATAAGACCTACTGATACAATTTTGTTCACTTATACACCTGACTTATTATATTTTATTTATATTATGAAAAAGTCATATTTGTAAGCATCAAAAAGATGTCTAAGTAATTAACTATAAATGGCCAGGCAAAGTTAAAGTAATACACAACTCATATTAAAGGAAATGGTGAACATTTACAACAAAATTAAAGAGTAAATTATAGCCTGGCAGTGCTATATACTGTCAATAGGAATTTCATCACCTCAAGCAAAATACAGTATGATCCGCATCAACTCAGTCCCAAGCAGCTAGGGATGCTCCATGATGTAATGTACAATCCACAGAGCTCTCTGCACATACAGGCCAGAATTTGCCAGCTATCAGTACTAAGTCCCTCAACTGAAACAAAGAACCACATTTTGGTTCAGAAAGTTTCCCAATCACAATTTTTCACCTGAGGCCTTTGGCTCATTACTAGCAGCCATAATAAAATTCATTTGAAATCAATTTGCATAAATATAAGGATTTCTTTTATCTAAAATTTAAAGGCTATTTATTACTAGTCTTTCCACTATAATGTATACAATTTTTGTTTTAACAAAAGGGTTTCCTCTTCTTGTTTTCTTCCAAATTTAAGTACATCACACAAATACACAAAAAAGATATTGCTAACTATACAGTTTTCTGAACATTGTCAAGGATGTACTCCAAAAGCAGACTATTATAATAAGCTTTAGAAACTAGCCTTAAAATGATCTGTAAGACCTCTTGATACAATACGTAATTACATAATTTTATCCTGCCTAAATGTAAGCTTTACCTATTAACTAAACTAATGTCATATTAACTGATGGAGCTAAATACAATTTTACTAAAAAAATAATTTGAGATGTTAAACGCAATTATCAAGTAGGGTATCAGAAAATATAAGAATATTAACTTTACTTCACACAAAGCACCTTCCTTCAAATAAAAGCTAAACACTAAAAGTTTTGCTGTACCTACCTGAAATATAGCAAGGTTATTACTACTATATTATAGTTATATTCTAGTAGTGCTTATTTTCCAGAACTTTAAAATTACCCAGAAATTAAGTTAATCCATAAGGTTTTATCAGTTTTTAAAAATTTTATACAAAAACTATTTTTATCAAAAATACTATGAACTATTAAATTTCAACATGTGAAAAGTTATTAGAAAGTTATGTGATAAGTATTTTTTTTCTTTTTTTCTTTTTGTAAGTATTTCTTGGTCAATCTTATTCATAGCCCTATAAAGGGTGCTTAGTGGCTGACACTAAATTTCCCTGGTTGTCCATGTCTTGGCTAGATCATAGCTCACAATTTGAGACACCAAACACTCTTTTTTTTTCATTAATAGCTGAACTAGCATTTCCATTTCTATCCAGCTTAGGGGCCTACCTTGGATTTTTACTGCCTCACTATTCACATTCAACAAACATTGATTGAATATGTTAGGCATTGTGGTGGAGATAGAGAAATGAATTGCAAACAAGTATGTCTGAGCTTTCATACACCAGAGGGAGAGAGAAAAATATATATATATATGCATAAAAATATGTGTGTGAAATTATATATCAAGTGATTTGGTAGCTTAGCTGTTGGGTGATTAACTGGCAAGGAAGAAGAGGAAACAAATTTTAGAAAGATGATATTTATTCAGGGCCTTAAAAGATGAATAGGAATCTATTAGATGACATGGTAAAGAGTGAATCCTGGCCAGGGTAAAGACACGTGTAAGGAAGGACATCTGGTGTGACAAACATACAGTACACTCACAAAAAGACAAGTAGCTACCTCCCCTTCCATAACCTTTGGTCATAAGCTACCAAGCATATGAAGCAACTCTTTTCAGACATTGGAACAATAGGCAGTGCAGGACTCTGATCCCTGAGAGAAGGGAAACAAATGAGGTGAGCCTTACTATACTTCCTGGCTTCCTATTTGGAGGCAATTTGTGTACTGCAGTCCAGGAAGAGGAGACTGAAGCCGAATATGGCAGCCTTGCTAAACTGAGGAGCCAGATATGAGTTTGGCGAGGCTGAGTGATTGGAATTTATAGGAAGAGTACTACTGGAAAGAAGGGAGTTATACAGAGGAAGAGTTCCAGAAATCTCCTTAGTGGTCTCGAGAAACTTAAGCAAAATAATTACATGTATATGCATAGGGTAAAACTACCAGGTTAGGCAAAGAACTGGTGGGGAAATATAACGTAAACAATTCCCAGAATTGTGCCCCCACGTAAGGGTGCCCCTGCACAAGGAGTGGCCCCTGCACAAGGAGAGTTGCCCTGTGTGAAACCGCAGCCTACCCAGGAGTGGTGCTGCACACACGGAGAGCTGATGCAGCAAGATGACACACAACAAAAAGAGACACAGATCCCCAACGCCACCTGATGAGAATATAAGCGGACACAGAAGAACACACAGTGAATGGACACAGAGAGCAGACAACAGTGGGGGAGGAGGGGGAGAGAAATAAATAAATCTTTAAAAAAAAAACATATATATATATATATATATATATATATGACACCCACTCTCTAAGCCAAACTCAGCATGTAAATGCATTACCTTTCCCCCAGCATGGGACATGACTCCCAGGGATGAGCCTCCCTAATGCTAAGATACTTCTACCAAGCACCAGCTGGCGATACAACTAGAAAAAGACATTGAATAAGAGGGGGAAATGGTAAAGAGAAATGAGTTAATATGGCTAAGAGACTTCAAAATGAGTCGGGAGGTCATCAGAGGGGTCATGCTTATACACGTCTCAGCAGGATCTCAGAGACAGCCAAAGCAGATACAACCCCAGGTAGTGGTGCTCCTGAGGGCAACAAACACACCCAGGTCCTATGGTCATGACAGATGGCTCTTGCCAGTGGGCCCTACTTTGGAATTTGTGCTCCTGAGTGTGATGGAGTTGGACTCAGATGTGACCTCTCTACACATGCCTCTTTTGTCACTTTTACTGAACCTATGGTTGGCGCTGGGGTTGCTATATGCTCAGGAGACTTGACTCTCTGAACCATCCATGTGCCATGTGTGCCCTGAGCCTCAGCAGAGTTGCAACACCTACTCTCCGGTTCGTTGAACTTATCCAGGTCAGCTAACAGGGAAGTGAGGATGGTCAACCACACCAGGGAACCAAGTAAGTCTACAACTGCAAGCAGGAGAATCCCGTTATTCAGTCATGTGGGATATAAGCCCCCTCTCAATTTAGAGTTGGAGTAGACATTGCCATCCCAGGGTTCTCAGGATTGAGGAATAAAATATGGATTAGAGTGCTCTTACTGATATTCTACTATAGAATTATTGTACTTTAGCAATGGAAGAAATTGTTATCATTGATGTGGAGACAGTGGCCAGGGGAGTTGCTGAGGGGAGGGAGAGGGAAGAAGAGGTATGATATGGGGGCATCTTCGGGACTTGGAGTTGTCCTGAATGATATTGCAGGGACAGATGCAGGACATTATATATCCTGCCATAACCCACTGAATGGACTGGGAGAGAGTGTAACGTACAATGTAAACTATAATCCATGCTGTGTAGCAGTGCTCCAGAATGTATGAATGTGCCACACTGATGAAAGAGGTTGTTGATGTGGAAGGGGTGGGGGTCGGGTAGGAAGTGGGGGTATATGGGAACATCTTATATTTTTTAATGTAACATTTTGTGTGATCTATGTATCTTTTAAAAAAAAGATAATAAAAAAGGAGAAAAATCAAGGAAAAAATAAACAGGACAATAGTGCATTTGAATCTATATCACCTAATGAAGATATTCCCACTGAACTATTTTTGTATGGCATCATCTAAAAAATTAGTAGACATCTGAAAAAGGTGCAAATTGCAACTCTTAATCAATAGTAAAATCAATAAAAACAGACCCAGAAATGATAGATGAATGAATTTGCAGATAAGGAGCTTAACAAACTCTTATTTAACATTCTTTTAAAAAATTTTTTTCCATGTCAATACATTTAGATCTTATTTTTTTCAATGGCTACAGAGTAATTTTATGACATTATCACTTATTTAGCCATTCCTTTCCTATTAAACATTTAGACTGTTTCTACTTTTTGCCATATAGATAATGCTACATGAATATCTTTCCAACACATCTTTGCACAACTGCCTGATTATATCCTTTTGAAAAATATATATATATATAAGTGGAGGTTCTGAGGGTAGAGAGAGGGAAAAATAGGGATAATACAGGGGCATTTTCAGGACTTGGGAATCGTCCTGAATGACATTACAATGCCAGATACAGGCCATTATATATCTTGCCATAACCTATAGAATTGAGTGGGAGAGAGTGTAAACTACAATCCATCTTAATGTTTATCAGTTGCAATGAATGTACCACACTAATGAAAAATGTTGCTAATGTGGGAAAATGTGGGAGGTGTGGGAAGCAGGCATATGGGAATCCCCTATATAGTCTCTGTAACATTTATGTAATCTAAGTATCTTTTAAAAAAGAAAAAAAAAGATTATATATATTTTTTATGACTTTTGATACATTCTTCTCAATGCTCTTCAGAAGTTATACCAATTAACACTTCCACCTATAATATAAATGAGATCTTTTATCCAGTGGTAATTTTTCCAATATTCTAGGTAGAATTAGCAGTTTATTTTTTATTAATATAACACTGTAAGAATCAATATTTCTTCACATTTGTATAGGCCATTTACATTTGTGTATATATATATACATGGAATTTATTTTCATGTACTTTGCCCCCCACACACACCTTCTTTTAAACTGAGAAGTTGATGTGTTTTTGTGTAATTTTTAAGAACTAGTTATAATAAAGATATTTTAATTATTTTAACTGAATGCATATTAGAACCCTTTTCCCAAATTAATCTTTTCATTTTATGTTTTTTGATGTATTAAACTTTTTAATATACTCAAATCTATCAATATTTTCCTTTGGCAAGGAAAGCACAATTTTGTAAGGAGAAAGAACTGTTCTTCATTTTCTAAAGTGGTTTTCTATGCTTTACACAAATTGAAAACATGATGTGGATCAAGACATTTGTTTCCAAAACAGATTACTGACTCAGACTGTATGAAAGCGTAAGGGATTGTAAAATGCTTTTTATTTTAATATTATCTTGGTACCACTTACCTTCTTCAGAATACCTCTAAAAAGACCATATTAACAGAAGAATTTCATTGAAGAATGAAAATGAAAAATCTAACATACTTCCATTCATACAAATTTGGAACATGTCAAATTAATAAGAGAAATACATGAAGTAGGTCTGAAAAACCTTTCAGACTTCCAGGGAACTAGGTCCTGCCACATTTTCACAGGTGAGTGGCATCCTGTGAAACAGAAATTCTTACGTTTTTCATTCCACTAAACTCTTTGCCGGTCAGGTGAAAACCACAAATCCCTTACTAAATCCACACTATACTGTGTATTATTTAATAAATATATCATACCCACACCAACACATCCCCACAGGAATAGTATTTTTTTTGAATTTCAATTCAAGCTTACAGATCCCTTGTTAAGAACTCCTGCTGTAAAGGAATTATACAGAAAATCAAATGCAACTTAAGGAAAACAGTACTTACTATTCCAGAACCAAGATCATTTCTGATGGAGTCTCATAAACTTCATGTAAATTAATGACCCAAGGATTATCCTGTGCTAGTTCAAGTACAGCAATCTCATGAATTATTTCCATCCGACAGTCTTGACCTTTTCTTCTTTTTCTCATGAACTTTGCTGCAAATTCTTTTCCAGACTCTTTCTTTACACATTTCCTCACCACTGCAAACTTGCCCCTAGAATTAAATGAAAACATTCACCATTAAAGTTGACAGCTTCCCAGAGATGGTAAATTTTAATAAAATTTCTGAATACCCATTGGTGGAGATTCAAATTTAGGTCATATTGAATCACTAAAGTAGCAATACCATTTAAGAATTTATATAGTATACATTTATAATCAAATAAAATGCAAATTTGCAAAATTCACTCTTCTAAGTAGTGATTAGTCAATATTTTTGCAGTTATACATAAAAATGACAATTTTGCACATTTGTACATAAAAATGATTTAAATCTTAGAAAAAGCCAGTTGATTTTTTAGTATTAATAGGGTTACCAGAATTCCTAATATAATGAATTTCATTGTCACTAATTCCAAAGAATACTATCATCTTTCAAAATTATGTTCTTCTGACACTAGAGTTACAGTTACATAGAGACTTGGGGCTGATGAGAGTCAAGAGAATAAGAGCTACGCTGTCTATCTGTCTTCTTTGTTGACTTAAAAGCATTTTCTGGGTTATTCTTTCATTTCACAAACATTTATAGTACACTACTCCACAAAAAACATGAGAATTCAGGTCATTAAGCATGTGGGGGGAGGGCATAAAAAACGAATACAATTCAGAACTAATCAATAAAATAAACATATTCCAAGGTGGTAGGAAAAGAAAGCTACATAAAGAATAAGAGGAGGTTGTATTTGCCTTGAATCCAGCAGTCCAAGCTCACTAGATACAGGACTAGGTTTTTATTCATCTCTGTACTACCAGTTCTTAATATAATGCTTAATACTACCAGTTCTTAATATAATGCTTAGAAGGGCAGGTGAGCATCTCTAGGTAGGTATGACTTGCTAAGGAGTTTGGCTTTATCAGAGTAAAACTGGGGACCTATTAGAATTTTTGAAATAAGATAATTGTTTTAAAAAGATAATTTTAATAATGTTGTGAAAAGTAGATAGCCAAGTGATACACAGAAATGGGGAAGCCAGTGAAATAGTTCAAGGTGGTGAGCATGAACTAAAGTAGCAGCAGAGGAGAATGGGAAGAGAGAATGCATTTAAAAGATATTTAAGGTCAAGATTCATTAGCAGTCCCTGACAGATTAAGTTGCAGGGAGAGATGAGAGAGAAGGGAGAGGTGAAAGCTGAGAATGACTTCTAGATTTTTAATCTTGGCTACTGGGTAAATTGGTACTTTCAACTGACAAAAGGATTATATGAATGATACCAGGTTTTGGGAGGAAGTTAATAGTATTATATTTTGGATAAGAGAAGGTGAAAGTACCTTTCTCTGGAAAGAGAATCCTATTTATGGGATGGACTCCAAACATAAGTTCCAGTGTTCAGTTACAAATAAAAGGCAAACATATAATAGCATATATAAGGTTCAGGGAAAGATCAGAAACTGTAGGCACTAATTTGGGTGGCATGTAGAGGAAACAAAATTAAAAAGATCTTCGGGATGTTGTCTGAGTCTAGGTTACAATAAAGTGCACTGCTTAGATCTCTGTTATATATTATTTACCTTAGCCTGATACGTTGCAATTTGTCATAATTATGACAGTCTTCTCCCCGGCTAGACTGTGAGTTCCTTGCTTTTTCATCTTTGTATGTCATAGTAACATGCACTATGAGCATGGTACATGCTCAAATATGATAGAAATAACACACCAAGTATATATATGCTTTCCTGGGAAGCAGACATGGTTTAACTGACAAAGCATCCGCCTACCATATGGGAGGTCCAGAGTTCGAACCCAGGGGCTCCTGGCCTGTGTGGTGAGCTTGCCCACACGTGCTCACAAGGAGTGCCATGCCTGGCAGGGCGGGAGCCCCACACAAAAGGAGTGCATCCCACATTGAGCAGCCCTGCACGAAAAAAGCTCAGCTCACTCAGGAGTGGCACCACACACACGGAGACCTGACACAGCAAGATGACGCAACAGAAAAGAGACACAGATTCCCGGTGCCACCGAGAATGCAAGTGGACACAGAAGATCACACAGCAAATGGACACAGAGCAGACAATGGGGAAGGGGGGGAGGGGAGAGATATAAATTAAATAAATCTCTAAACACACACACACACACACACACACACACACACATATATATATATATCCTTTCCTTGTGTTCTTAAATAAAAGTTTCATGGCAATTTTAACCACTTTGAAGTTTAATATTCCAGACACACTGGACTACTTGCCATTCTCTCTTTAACTTAATTTTTATGTTACTGTGCATTATTTGTTGGATTGTCAAGGCTGGAGTACCTTTCCTTACTACTACTAACATTTATTCTTTAAGGCTCAGCTCAAGTACTATTTTTCCATAAAAACTTCTCCTGTGGCATTTAATCTTTCCCTGTGGTGTGTCATTTTGACTATAAAGGGGGCAGTGACTGATGTGTTACGTTTGAGAATAACTTCCAGAATCTAGCTTAGTGCCTTATGCACACAAATATTTGTTTGATATCTAAATAAAACTGGGGCGATGCCTTTAATAGGAAGAAGTTCCATTCAAGAGCCAGAATAGAGACTATCTGCCTTCCTTAGCCCTGAAAGGATCAAAAAAACTAAAAACAAAATTATCTGTCGACCTTAAGTGTAAAACTCAGTGAACACATTCAAATTAAATAACATGAGTGATGAGGGCAGGTGAGGGGAGTGTGTGTGGGGGGTGGGCTGTGATATCATACTTGGCTTTATTTTTTTATTTTTAGGAGGTACTGAGAATTGAACCCGGGACCTTGTACATGGGAAGCAGGCACTCAGTCACTGAGTTATACCCGCTCCCCATACTTGGTTTTAAATTCTCCCTAGAAGTGTCCAATCTTGGACAATTTACTCATCCTTTCTGAGCCTTGGATTCCTCATCTGTAAAGTGAAGTCAATGGCACTTGAACTCACTCTGCCATCAGTTTCAAACAAAAGTAGATCATTAAAGTGTCTGGCATTTGATAAAAGATCAATAATCAGTAAATAGTAGCTATTTCTTATTGTTTTGGGAACTAATTTCAGGGCTACAATACAACCAATAGTAATTTGTAAACAGAAATTTAGAACAGGAGTTTGGAAGGTAATTTAATTCAAATTCTCTGATTCATGAATTCCCTCAATAAATCTAGTTTTTCTTACTTATCTAAATAAGCAAATTAATGATTGTAGCTAGTCTTCTAATGCATTTGGTTCAATAATTGCAGTTTATAAAATATTGCCATTTATAGTTTTGCAGAGGCTGAAATTCATTAAATCCTTAAATTTGTGCATTTTAAATTAAGATTTTAAATAAAGGGAAATATCAAATTTATTTTGCTTGTTTTTAATCTCTTTAGAAATGATTTGCTTTGAAAAATAACAAGTTTAATCCATATAGTTGCATATACCAGAACTCCATTCCATTTTATAGTTGAATAATAGTTTACTGTGTGTTAAAATCAAGATTTTAATTTTAATATAAGTCCTAACTTTTAAAAATTATAATAGTTGACTCACTTAATGAGGTATCTGCCTTGAAGCATAAGATATCCTTACTAAGTAATTTCTGCTGCTAAACACAAACATAGTGAATTTTCTTTTATCCATCCAAAATTATGAGACTACCCAAAATTGTTTTTAAATATAATTCACTCAAGAAATCTTAATATTCATCTTAAAACAAGTCAATTTCTACATGGATAGTATTATTTAATAAGGATGATTATTTCTAAAGAACTCATTGCTCACTAAGTATTAAATTACAGCAACAGCAAGAGTATAAAGACTTTGATTTCAATTATGGTATTAATAAAATTAGTTCTATGGGCTTTTATTTCATGGGATTTCATTTTAAAAAGGCTTGTCCTTATTCATACTATTAAAATTATAACTAAAAATTTATGCTATATAGTTAAATATTTAATAGTTGTAAGGTACAAAACTTGATATCATTACCAACTTCCACCAAAGTAGGTAAAGAATACAGAGTTCCTAAAATATGCCCACCCCAGAAGCCCTTTCAGCTTAAACATTCTATTATTCTATGATGCAAATCCTTTCTTGCCTCTTTTATCTCCAACTGCTCTGACATCCCCTTTCTACAATAAGACCCAATGGGGATGGAACTATACGAGATTGAAGGATTTGTTCCAATTTGGAACTCATTAACATATCCTCTCATAAAAACAATGGCAAACTGCTTTTAGCTACAAGATAGACTACAGATTGTTTGAGAAACAGTTGTGGCATAAAGGTAGTAAACTCAAAGTTAGAAGAGTCCTGACTCAGTTCTCTCGTAAGACTCAACCCATTTCAGTTTTCTCACCTGAAAAAAAATGAGGCATTCTAAAAAGGCTTGTGGTGAGAACTGAATCAGAAAATGCATATGAATGCACTCATAAAACCATAAAGCCCTATACAATCATGAAGTACTCATTCCAGCAGGGAGCTCATATTTACACTTTTTCCCCCATAGGAAAATTCAATTATGATTATGTAGTATTAAAAAAAAATACTACAAAGGCTATTCTTTTGGCTTAAAAAATCAGTTCTTCCTTCTTAAGATAAAATTAATATATTGTGAATTTTAAAAGTTGGAGGTTGAATAAAACACATTTGATATGATGTTAGTATAAACTGAAGTTTCTAAAGACATCTTTCTGGTCCTGTATTATCAATATCTTCAAGGGAAAACAACATTATGAAAAAATTCTCAGAACCCAAGGTCATTTCTCCTGTGCCTCAGTAATGCAATCTTAATGTAGTTTACATTGGCACACATCCTGACTCGAAGAAAGGTAACATGTCTTAGGAATAACAAGTCCAGCTTTAACCAATAAAAGGAAGTTTTACATCATATATTTACCCACACTTAGGTTGCTATGGACACCGCTGGAGACATGAAAGGCTCTGACATTTCTTAACATGATTAACATCACATCCTGTCATTACTCCATAATCAATAATGACCACTTAAAAATTCTCTTAGAACAAGCAATTCATGGAATGTTTTATGTTTCTGATAAGATAAAATAATGGGTACTCCTGAAAGAAATCTGTGTCTGTGTTTGAACAGTTGACTTCTTACACTCTTCCCCATTTTACTAAAGGAAAGGGCATAGCATAAAATGAATAGATCCTTTTTCATTCCTCCCACATCATTAAAATATGTGGGTAATTTTGCAAGTTCTATATCAATATGAGATCAATTGAGTTACATCAGAGATGCATCTGAAGTTAATAGTTGTAAAAACAGGTAAATTTTCTCTTACCAGAGAAAAGAGTATGCATAAGCACAATTATTTCAAAACCATAAAATACAGGCAAAATTTGTAATATTTAAGAAGGCCTGCTTATAACACAAAACAGAGCTTTTTTACTTCCTGAGACTTCTAAGCAGTTCCCACATCTTTTGTTTACCAGAGATACAGGCATATTTTTGAGATTGTGCAGGTTGTCTTATTTTTGCTTTTTGGTTATACGTAAAATAATAATTTGAGCTACACAATGAGTTACATTTATTCGTCCTTACCCTGTGCTACACATAGCCCTAAGGCTTTAGATGTATTTTATTTAACAGCCCTATGAGACCGTCAATTGATAAAGGGTAAATTACTCAAATCCACTTAACTACTAAGTAAAGTGCCAAGATTCAATCCCAGACTCTCTCATTCCAAAGCCCATGTTCTTAACCACTGACTGCATTAAATACCTCCTTCATGAAAAGGAGGCGCAAAACAAAAAGCAAGCAAACAAACAAAAAAACATTAATTTTATTTTTCAGTTTCAGGCTCTTGTAAAGAAACTTACTTAAGAAAAACTATGTAGAAGACATCACAACCTTTAATAAAACTAAACAAAAAGAAAACATACAAACCTTTACAGGCAAACTAATTTTATAATAGAGATTAAAACAAAAGTTTAAAAGGACATTCCTGGAGGAATCAGTACCACAACACCTGGAACGGTGCAAATTGGTTTTTCAGATGAAATCATTTGTTATAAAGTCTACAAGACAGTGCTTGCCACCTGAAGACATTTCTGTTAAGAAATACCAGTTTTCCTTTATGTGGAATGAAGCCAGGCAACTCAACCAAATAATGGAAAGTCTTAGATTTCCTTTTTCAAGTAATCAGGGTTACTTTAGAATGTCTGGAATTTTGACAAATTAGAATACCTAGCTGAGTAGCCCACCTTGCTTTCTTTGTTAGCAATTAGTACCTAGCATCTTGAAGTAAATCTTATTCCTGAAAAGTATCTTTACTTCATGAGCATTTGGAAAAAGTTAAGACATTTTCTAGATAGGCACTTCCTCCAAAAAACTATTACTCAAAGTTAAAAATTTGTAAGGCGCAGTATTTTTCATCAACATTGGTTTTAACCAATGCCTCTTCCAAGACTCAAGTTGAAGGATGTCGTCATTTTCAAGCCCTTTCCTCATTACTACATGGTACTATTGGCCAACCATGACAAACATTTGATACTAGCTAAAAGAGTGCTATGGGCATGGTGGGGTGGTATCAGCTTTACAGGCATGAAATCTTCACAGTATCCCATGACGCATGTGCTGACACTATACAGATTCCACAGATGAGAAAGGGAAAGTGAGGCTGGGGACTGCGTCTAAGTAAGTAGCCCAAAGCACACATGGCCTATGAGCTCAAATCTGACCCCAAAGCCTGCGCTTCTGACACCTCCAAACGGTTCTCAAGGAAGAAAAACCAGTATCCAAACTCCACAAAAATCACTCCATCACCCCCCTTTCAACATACAAAATGCAGAGTATGCAAACAACCTTCTTTCTCCACTTAAAAAAAAAAAGGGGGGGGGGGGGGGGACAAGTTGTAAGCTTTCCCCACCCCCACCAAAAAAAAAAGCGTGGGCTGGGGTGGGGAGGAGAAAACAAGAGCGGGTTCACAGCAAAGCAGAAAAAAGTGAGAAAAGGTCCAGACTGTGAAGGAAGCCAAGCTTAACTCTAGGATTAAAATAGCACAAAACGAAGAAAACGAAAATCATGAAGCCAGCAGAAGGAAGCTGACAGAAGTTAACGCCACACTGGTGCAAAGGAAGCTGTCACGACTGCGATATATTTTATCAAGGAGCATAAGGAGAGGGAGAGATGCTCAAGAGTTTAAAGGCAGAAACAAAAGCTGACTCCAAACCTCCGGTTTTATTTCAGAGGTGATACTACGGTCACCCCGTAAGGAACGTGGTTCACACGTAATTGCTCCGCACGTTCAATCACCATTTAAAGCCCCACAGATGAAGTAGGGGCCTGAGCGGAGGAAGGCGTCAAGGTTCTAGGGCCCCGGCTGAAAGGAATCCTTCCTCTTTTCTCACCCGGTCGTTAGAGACTGTCCCTCGCACAAGCTCTCGGGTTCCGGCCTGCCGGGCCGCCGGGGCCGCCGGGACGAGCCGCCTGGCGGGCGGAGGGGAGCTGGGGAGCCTCAGCTGCCCTAATCGCCTCCAGCAGCTAAGTTTGTGCCTAGTCACTACGCGCCTTATCGGCCCCGGCACCACCACCTTCAAACACGCCGACAGCTGCCGGTACTTCCAGAGGCTGCGTCCGGGCTGGGCTCGACCAACGCGCCTCCGGCGGAGTCCCCCGGACCCGCGCGGGCCGGACCGAGGCGCCGGCGGGTCGGGGTCCGCGTCCGGGGCCCGCCCTCCCCGCCCCCGATCGCTCTCACCTGCCCAGCTCCCGGCCGGGGCTTAGGCTGTAGCAGTCCTGGAAGGGCTCGGTGCGCACCGCGGCGCGGATCTCCGTCAGCAGTCCGCGGGCCTGGGGCGGCGGCGGTCGGCGCAGCGCGCTGGGACACCGCACCGCCGGACCCGAGCCTGAGGCGGCGGACGGGGAAGCACCGCCACCGCCCGGCTTCTCCAGAGGGATCATGGTACTCGGGCGCACTTCCTCCCCTGCCGCTCGGCTCCTCGGGCTGCGGGCGGGTAACGGTCCCAACTCCGGCTGCCTCGCGTCCGACGGGGAACCCTGCGGCCACCGGCTCACCCTCGCGCGGCGCTCTGCCGGCGCCGGGTGGGTTGCGAGCCGCCCCCCTGCTCGGCCCCGCCCCCTGCTCGGCCCCGCCCCCTGCTCGGCCCCGCCCCCGCTCGGCCCTCCTCGCCCTACCGACCGGCTCCGCCCCCTAGCCGGGCGTCTCTCGGGTTCCGCACACCCGGCGTCTGACGCGCGCCCTCTGTAGCCGGAGAAGGAGCGAGGAGCGCTGCGGCCACCGCCGCCCGGCAGCACCGAAGACCACCAACCTTGGGCCAGGAAGATGGATTGTGTCGGTCGGTTTTGGCGTACCTGTTGAGCATCCGAGCGTTCCCAAAGCTGACCCTTTGGTTAATCAAAGTGGTATGAGCTGTGAGCGTCCTTGGGCCGTGTGGGGGAAAGTGTGATGAGACCCTGATCCGGGTGGGTTAGGAAGTTGCTCCGCGAAGCCGCTTCCTCCAGAGGGGAATCTGGAGGCAGCACTTTTGCCACACTCCTTGAAAACAGGGAGGGTTTGAAATTAGGAAAACTCATTCTCTTGTGGTCCTGTGAAAGATAACAGAGGCGAAGCAGGGGAAATGTTTTTTCCCTTCTACCCTTATCACCTGTTCTTATGGTTATTACTATTTTTCTGACTCCCACACATTATCCCCTTAGATATATTCTAGAAGCCTTGTCTCTTTCCTCATAGGAGCCTATTTTTCATATGCCCAGGATTACAGAACCTTTACCAAGATGCCTAGGAAAAAAAAACAGGACATCTTTCTAAAGTCCATTTTAGTCAGCTGTTTTGCTGAAAACTGTGTTTTGAGAATTATTGATCGTTTGAGACACCTACAAAACCCTGCTTTTATATAGAAAATTCACTTCAATTAAGTCACTCAAATGTAGATATACCCCTTCAACTGAAGTCAATTTAATAACCATGTTATTCGCATGGAGCTACCTATAAAGTACAAAACACCTTTTCTAAATGACGTTAGCCAATAATCAAGGTTAGCATTGATTGTATACTAATTCTATAGTTCTCAGAGTTTAAAGATTCACACATTAATATTTGAGAGCCCACAGGTTGTAGTGAAATCACTAAACAGAAGGGAAATCCATAAGCTAGTCAGCTAAATTTCTACAGTATCAGGCAAATCATTAGAATTCTCAAACCTTGTACAAAAATACAAAGAGGGCAGGTTAAGCCACAGACCACTGACATAAAGCCATGGACGCTTCTTGGTGTCTAATTTTAATATTTTTAATGGTTCATTAAATGTCCCATAAGAGAAATATAATAATTTTTATTACCTAATCCTTGCTTATACCAACACAGCATAGGATGTTCTTTCTAATACTTACTGTTTCCATTCTTAATTCTATAAGATGGGGCACAGGTTTTTGCATCCTGACATAGCTCAAGATGAATCAACTCTTAACCATTCTGGTTGAAAGAGTATGTGGGAGGAGGCTGAGCTTCTGGACTGGGGATAGGGGATCGGGAAGCCTTAATGATTAATACCTTTTAGGTTGACACTTGGGAGATTAGCTAAGAGAGCAAGTCTCTTTCTCTCTCTCTAGGTGTTTTTGCTCAGAGAAATGAGAATCATCTAGAAGGTGCCCAATGGAAGGGGGCTGCCCCAATGATCATGTGAGAGGACTAAGAAAAATACATGGTCAGGAATATGTGAATATGGTTTTGTCTGTCAGTTTGTTTTTAGCATGAGTCACTTTAAAGTTCTCTCTTCTTCCCTCTTGCTTTCTCACACTTCAGCCCCTGGGTAACAGCAGTTTCTGTTTTTTAGGCTTTCTTTAGTGCCAGGCTTTATGAGGCAAATATTTGCGGAGCATCTACTATATGTGACCAGCACCAGGTTAGACACTAGTGACACAGCAGTTAACACAGAAACAGTTCTTGTTAATAGGAGACATGAACATTAACCATATAACTGTAGAAATAAATCCATGATGAATATCATAAATCAAGGTAATAGCACAGGGTGAGATATAGAGTTGGGAAAAATTTCTCTGAGAAAGTGGCATTTAAGTTGAGACTGAAAGGAAGAGAAGTAATTATTGCAGGAAAGATTGTAGAAAGAGGTTCAGACAGAGAAAATAGTACCTCTTTTTAGGCCCTGAGAAAAGAAACTGCTTAGCATGTTAAAGGGACTGAACAGAGTAGTTGTGCCTTGAAACTTTCATTATGATAATGTTTTGTTGGAATAATTAGGCCTAATAATCCATTCACTTCATTCATTCATTCAACAACTATTAAATGCCAAGTTGACATGTCTGCAGACACTGAGCTAGTGACTGAAGTGCAATGTAAGCAAAATCAATGAAATCCATGCACTCATGGGGTTTATTGGGGGAGGCAGACCATGAGTCAAATAATTGAAAAAATACACAATTGAAAACAGCAATAATTGCTAGAAAGGAAAAGTACAAGAACTCAATAAATGCGTACAATAAGAATCTTTCAGCAGTCTCATGGGGTTGGGGAGTCAAAAACAACTGGAGTTTAGGACTTGCAGCAGTTTGATATTATTCATGAATTCCAAAAAGAGATACTGATTATGTTTGTAAATTCATCTGTTCCTCTGGGCCTGATTCCCTTTGATAGATTTAAATTCAAAGGCTTTACATTTACTTGATTAAATCAAGATTAGGCCTTTGATTTGACTGCATCATTAGGGTGTGCAGGGTTCAGTCCCCATCCCCTTGGTGGGCTATATAAACAGACATTCAATCAAGGACCCACAGAAGTAGATACACAGAATAAGATGCACAGGAATAGAGGGAGAACTCCATAGACATGGAAGAGGAGAAAACTTGCCAGCCTTGATCCTGCAGCCCTGGGAAGAGAGATGAGCCATTCACCTGAAAGTTTACAGCTGACCTTGTGAAGAGACCAGAGCAGCTGAGTCCAGAAAGAAACAAGCCCTCCAGCCTACAGCTGAGATGGGAAGAAGCTGGGCCCAGGAGCCTTAAGAGGAAAGAGGAAGGCTGAACCTTTGCAGATGTTGCCTGCCATCTTGTTTCAACACATGGCAATAGACTTTGTTGAGGAACTTTGAGTTGAACTCTTTAAGGCCTTGTAAGTATAAGCTTTTACCCCAAATAAATACCCTTTATAAAAGCCAACAGATTTCTGGTACTTTGCATCAGCACCCCTTTTACCTGACTAATACAGGACCTATTAAGAAAGAGGAGTTGGTCAACTCTATAAGCTTTCAGTAACCTTGAAGGACTACACCCTAACAGCATGGGAAAAAGGGAAATAGAGCAGCCTTCACAGGGACTGAAAACTAGCTACAAAAGTAATCCCCTTTGCAGTAAAACAGTGTTGTGTGGAGTCACACATTATCATACAATTTGTCATACACCATGTCTGGCACTTTATAATAAAATACACATGCAAAGCATGTGTCTTAGTCAGCCAAAGGGGTGCTGATGCAAAGTACCAGCCATAAAGTGTAAGTTACTTCCCTCACCAAAGTCTATTGCCCCATGTTGGAGCAAGATAACTGCCAGCATCTGCAAGGGTTTAGCCTTTGTCTTCCTCTTAAGGCTCCTTGGTCCTAGCTTCTTCCAATCTCAGCTGTAGGCAGGGATAAGTCTGTCTCTCTCCTGAGGTTCATTTCTCTCCCGGCTCAGCTGCTCTGTTCTCTCCACAAGGTCAGCTGTAGACTCTCAGGCTTTCTTTCTTCCTGGGGCCTCTGCCATATCTATGGAGCCATCTTTATTCCTCTGTGTTCTTCTCCTGTGTGTTTACTTCCCAGGGCTCCAACATCAAAACTCCAAATCTTTTCTTTCCTCTGCAGTGTGGTTTTCTCTGTGGGTCCTACTGATGTGGCCCAATCAAAGCCCTAATCATAATTTAATCAAGTAAGAGTGAAACCTCTAGTTTAATGAAATCTGCTATGCCCAGAGAAACAGATCAGTTTACAAACATAATCCAATATCTATTTTTGGAAGTCATAAACAATATCAAACTCCTACACATTGTCTTAAAAATTAAGGGAAAAAGAAAACATCAAATCCAGATATGGAAGTTTAAAGACAAATTTAAAAATAATTTTGTTTAATATCTTCAAGAAATTAAATGACAAGATGGAGAATTTCAGCAGAGAACTAAAAAGTCCAAAGAAGAATAAGATGCAATTTTGTAATTAAAAAGAAATTTAATTTCTAACTAAAATTACTTCAGAGTGGATGGGTTTAATAACAATTAAATGCAGTTAAAGAATATAGTGAACCTTGAAGAAATCATTTTGTGTGAAATAAACCAGACATAAAAGGACAAATATTTTATGATTTCACTGTTATAAATAATTAGAATAAGCAAATTCAGAGTCAGAAACTAGAATACATGTTACTGGGCTGGGACGCAGGCAGGGAATGGCACTTTAATTCTTCATTGGGGCAGAATTTCTGTTTGAGGTTATGGAAGTTTTGGTGATGGATGGTGGTGATAGTAATACAAAATTGTGAATGTAATTAACACTACTGAATTATATATCTGAATGTGGGAGATTTTAGGTGGTATATATGTTGCTAGAACAAAAATTTTTTTTTTTTATTGACTTTGTAATAATATTACATTAAAAATATATATGTGAGGTCCCATTCAACCCCACCCCCCCACCCCCCCTCTCCCCCACCCCCAACAACACTCGTTCCCATCATCATGACACATCCATTGGATTTGGTAAGTACATCTTTGGGCACCTCTGCACCTCATATACATTGGTTCACATCATGGCCCATACTCTCCTCTATTCCATCAAGTAGGCCCTGTGAGGATTTACAATGTCCGGTAATTACCTCTGAAGCACCATCCAGGGCAGCTCCATGTCCCGAAGACGCCTCCACCTCTCATCTCTTCCTGCCTTTCCCCATACCCTTTGTCCATTATGACCACTTTTCCCAATCCAATGCCACCTCTTCTATGTGGACACTGGATTGGTTGTGTCCATTGCACCTTTATGTCAAGAGGAGGCTCAGATTCCACCTGGATGCTGGATGCAATCCTCCCATTTTCAGTTGTAATCACTCTAGGCTCCATGGTGTGGTGGTTGTCCTTCTTCACCTCCATCTTAGCTGAGTGTGGTAAGTCCAATAAATCAGATTGTAGGTGCTGGAGTCTGTTGAGGCTCAGGATCTGGCTATCACATTGTCAGTCCAGAGATTCAAATCCCCTAAATATATCTTAAACCCCAACATTAACTGCACCTCCAGCACATTAGCATGAAAGTCTTATGAAGGGAGATCCCATCTGAGTCCAGATTCATCACACATAAACACCATTAGAACAAAAATTTTATAAAACCAAAACAACTATAGGCTGTACAACACTAAGTGAACCCTAGTGTAAACTATAGACTATAGCTAAAAATACATTATAATAATATTCTCATAAGTTGTAACAAAGGTACCACACTAATACAAAATTTTAAAAATGGGGGCAGGTATACGGGAATTCTGTATTTTGTGCATAATTCTTCTGAAATCTATAACTTCTCTAGTAAAAAAGAAAAAATTAATAGACCTACTTAGTTAATCTAATAAGTCAAACAAAATATGCAAAATGAACAGGAGATAGAAGGGCATAAAGTTCAGAAAAGAGAATAAAACAAACATAAGATGTGGTCACATGTTCTAACAGACATGTAATTGGTACACCAAAAGAGAGGAGAGACAGAAAAGATAAGCAATATTTAAAATGTCTGAACATTTTTCAAAACTAATTGTATTGATTAGGGCTCTCCAGGGAAACAGAACTGACTGTATATATATACAGGAATTGGCTTATGTGACCATGGGGATTGGCAAGCCCATATTCCATAGGGCAGGCCAGAAGTTTGGAACTCTGATGAAGAGTTCAATAATTCCCCAGGAGAAACTTGAGAGCCAAGTAGAGATAAAAATTCTTCTTTCTGACTTCAGAAGTGATTGGGTGAGACTTCTCTCATTGCTGAAGGCACTCTCCTTTGTTGAATGTAGATGTGGTAACCATAGATGCAATCAATTGACTATTAATTTTAATCCATGAAATATCTGTTACAATCAGGTAAGTGTGTGGTGACCAAACAACAGAACACCATAACCTAGCCAAATTGACTCATGAGCTTAACCATCATAGTCCACCCTTTGTCCACTTGGCACCCATATATATCCCCTTAAACCATACTTATTTTCCTAATAAAAACATTAACAGCCATACTTTTGCCTAACATAATTCAGCTGTCCTATGTACAACCAAAAATGCACTAACTTTTTCCCCGGAAGAGGATGCAAGCCCTTGGGTAATAGTCATTTTTAAACTTCATCTATTGTAACTTAAATACTATGACATAGGTTTAATACAACTTTTGTTTAATGATAAGGGGGTCAGATAGGGAAGAAAACAAAGGTATTTGTTTATGTATACATAAAAACATTCATAACATAACATAACCATTACAATCCTTGTTTCTGTAACATGTTTTGTGGTTGTAGCTTGTATTTATCATTACCTTCTTCCCCTAGTCATTCCATATCCCCTTAACCCTCAGCAAGCACCTCAGCTGCCTGTGGGTCTTTGCCTGGTAGTGTGACCTAACTCTTAGTTCCTGAAGATTCTGAGCTGTTAGTAGTCCTGTCTGGACTGGGTCGTATCAGTTTGCCATTGACTTTAATCACAGGCATAGGAGTACTAAAAGACACTGTAAGAGATTTTCTATATTCCAGGTAAATTCTTCTTTACCTCCATTGTATAATTGCAATCCTGTTTACCCTTGATAACCAATATTAATCACCCCAGCCAGTACAGTAATTCAGAGACATGAGGAACCCAAAGTGGCCAGGTGGCAGTCTTAACTTCCAGTTGAGTGGAACATTGTGGTGTCTCCTGATTCAAGCACTTCTGCTTCTGGAACTAAGAACTGTAGACCAGCAGAGCACAAGATCGCAGAGACAGGAAGCAAAAATATTTCTAGCATATGACAAGGGATAATAGTGAGTGTCACTCCCATTTCCACCCCTTGATTCCTGGACCATGAATCCTGGCTATGGGAGAAATAGCACATAAAGTGGACTGCCTCCTGGAGAACATTACCCCAGCCCTGCATAGTATTGCCACCCAGTTGGGCACCATAATTCAGTCTCCCAAAGGCCTTTCCACCATTTTATTTATTTACTTATTTGTTTATTATTTATTTCTCTCTTCTCTTCCCTGTTGTTTGTTCTCTGTGTCCATTCACTGTGTGTTCTTCTGTGTCCGCTTGCATTATCAGAGGCACTGGGAAACTGCGTCTCTTTTTTGTTGCGTCATCTTGCTGCATCAGCTCTCCATGTGTGTAGCGCCACTCCTGGGCAGGCTGTGCCTTTTTTGCACAGTGCGGCCCCCCTTGCAGGGCACACTCCTTGCACATGGAACTTCCCCACGCAGAGGACACCCCTGCGTGGCATGGTACTTGTTGTGTGCATCAACACTGCATGTGGGCCAGATCACCACATGGGTCAGGAGGCCCTGGGTTTGAACCCTGGACCTCCCATATGGTAGGCAGATGCTCTATCAGTTGAGCCAAATCTGCTTCCCTTCACCATTTTATTAGTCCATCTTTCTCAGGATACTGGGGAACATAGTAAGATCAGTCAATTCCATGAACATGTGCCCATTCCCACACTCTATTTGCTGTGAAGTGGGTTTCTTAATAAGAAGCAATGCTGTGTAGAATATCATGATGATGGTTTACTCATCTGTAAGTCCCTGGATGGTAGTTCTGGCAGAAGCATTGTATGCAGGGAAGACAGATCCAAATCTGAAGCATGTATACATTCCAGTAAGAAACATTCACCGCCCCTTCTGTGATGGGAATAGTCCAATGTAGTCAACCTACTACCAGGCTGATCACCTGGGGGAATGGAGTAATATTGGGGATTGGGTGTTGGTCCCTGCTGCTGGCAGATTGGACATGCAGGAATATTTGTAATCAGGTTGGCCTTGGTGAGGGGAAGTCCATGTTGTTGAGCCCATGCGTAAACTCCATCCCTATCACCATGGCCACTTTTTTCATGAGTCCGTTGGGTAATGACTGGAGTGGCTGGGGGAAGAAGTTGACTGGTATCCACAGAATGGGTCATCCTAACTACTTGATTATTAAAATCCTCCTCTGCTGAAGTTACCCTTTGGTGAACATTCACAGGAAAAACAAATGTCTTCATATTTTTGCCCATTCAGAAAAGTCTATCCACATACCTCTCCCCCAGACTTTTTTTTTTTTAATTTTTAGATTTCTTCCTAGAAACATAGTTTTTTTCCCAAATTCTACTCAATTTATTTATTTTTTAAAAAATATTACATTCAAAAAATATGAGGTCCCCATTCACCCCCACTGCCCCCACCCCACCACTCCCCCCACAGTAACATTCTTCCCCATCATCATGACACATCCATTGCATCTGGTGAGTACATCTCTGGGCATCGCTGCACCCCATGGCCTGTGGTCCACACCATAGCACACACTCTCCCACATTCCATCCAGTGGGCCATGGGAGGACATTCAATGTCCGGCAATTGTCCCTGGAGCACCACCCAGGACAACTCCAAGTCCCGAAAATGCCTCCACATCTCATGTCTTCCTCCCATTCCCTGCACCCAGCAGCCACCATGGCCACTTTTTCCACACCAATGCCACATTTTCTCGATTATTAACCACAGTAGTTCATGAATAGGATATCATTAAGTCCACTCTAATCCTTACTGTATTCCTCCTTCCTGTGGACCTTGGCTTGGTTGTGTCCATTCCACATCTATGTCAAGAGGGGGCTTAGATTCCACATGGATACTGGATACAATCCTCCTGCTTTCAGTTGTAGGCACTCTAGGCTCCATGGTGTGGTGGTTGACATTCTTCAACTCCATGTTAGCTGAGTGGGGTAAGTCCAATAAATCAGAGTGTAGGAGCTGAAGTCTTTTGAGGCTCAGGGCCTGGCTATCATATTGTCAGTCCAGAGATTCAAATCCCCTAGATATATCTTAAACCCCAGCACCAACTACAATTCCAGTAAAGTAGCATGAAAGGCTTGTGAAAAGAGATCTCATCTGAGTCCAGCTCTATCACGCAGAAACACCACCTCCAAAGAAGGGCCAATTGACATGGCAGTGAACCCCATCTGCCACGACCATAGAACCTGTGGGTCTCTTTAGCCCTCAAAAGAACCAATACCTGGGGTTGTATCTACTTTATCTGTCTCTGATACTCTGCTCAGGTGTGCATAAGGGCAATCCTGACAACCTCCAGACTCTTTTTTAGAGACTCATAGCCATATGAACTCATTTGTCCTTCCCATTTCCCCATTACTTTAGGTCAAACAGCATTTTTAACTCCTGTTATTATATGTAGACAGGGATATTCTGCTGGTCCATGTTGAACCTTTAATTCAAAGTCGTTTTCTAGTTACGTCATCAGCGGTACTTGGTAGTGATCCCTTGGTGCCAGGGAGGCTCATCCCCGGGTGTCATGTCCCACGCTGGGGGGAAGGCATTGGCATTTACATGCTGAGTTTGGCTTCGAGACTGGCCAAATTTGAGTAACACAGAGGCTGTCAGGAGGGAACTCTTAGGCACAGTGCTGCTCTAGGCCTTGTTCTTATTTCAGGTGTATAGGCCCACAAGCATAGTCATTAGTATCAGGGGCTCACTGTTGGACCCTCATTCCTTCCTGGTCCTTACCGTTGCACCTGAGGGACTGCCGCTGCTCCCCTATGGACCACGACAGAGCCCCTCCCCCCCCCGGCCAGGAACCCAGTACCCCCCCAGCTGTTGTTTTTAATTGTTTCTACTATGAGTATATCCAAACATTTCCATGCACCCTAGACACATGCCATGTATAACTCCCTGTCAACCATGCATTGCCTGTCAATAACATCCCATACCAGTATTTCTCAGCTGCCATTGTTGAACCACTCTGTGGTCCAAAACTTCCTGAAAAGTGAAGCCCAATATAATGTCAGGTTCCCTTACTAGTAAAATGGAATATAGCGATGAGTTTAAAGGTTAGATATTGAATACATATTGATTTGGAAAAATTCTACATCCTATTTTTTTCTTTTCTTTTTTCCTAATTATTGAACTTCTCTTCACAAGAGCCTTAGATCACAGTAATTCATATATACAATATACATTACTCCCACATATCCATTATAAAACTTTTTCCCTTCCACAGCGATAATCTTTTAACTTATTCATATCATATTTACTGAAACTGATGTACAGATATTGAGACAATAGCTTTCTAACAAGGTAACATTTGTGTTTACATTGTGGTTTATACATTAAGCTATACAGTTTTCTAAATTTTTTAGTTATCCTATGTTTTACATTATGGTTTACATTATTAGTCTGTCATCCCCTATATGTTTTTGGTGTAATATTACATGTTTTATATCCATCCTTGTGTACTCTTGTGAAACACTTCTTTTGCCCTCACATTTACTTTGGTTCCTTCTATTCAATATCTATTTCCCCCTCCCCTTGGGCCCCACAGTAACAGTCAATGTTCATTTCTTGAGGAGCCATGTTCAGAGATACTTGCAATAGTGTTGTGGGCTTGACTTGCTCAACTGCCCTAATGCCCTGGGAACCACCATTTCTCTTGAGAGATACAGTTCCCTCTCTTTGATGGCATTAGTCCTCCCCAGGATGTGGGTCTACCTTCACTCTTATTATATGGATCTCTACCCAATGGTATAACCCACTCTGGCAAAATGAGCATTCAGATATTCCCTAGGAGTCTGTCCTGCATCAGATTATCCCCTTTGAGTATCTTAAACAGGTAATTTTCCTAATTATATTTTGAAAAGGTTTTCTCAGCATTTTACTTTCAACGAACATCTAACAATCTCCTATGTTTGTATGCTGCCCCTCCCTCCTCCCAATTTCTTGGGCAATATTACCCATCCGCCCATCCCCAGCCCCCCTCAAACCTGCAACGCCCCATCCAAAGGCAACCCTATGCCCCCATTTTATCTCTTCCTTGTGTACATACTTACCACCAGCTTATCATAGATTTCACCCATGTAGATGTCAGCTTACATCCTTCCTCTACCCCCCGATTTCCTGTAAGCCTATCTTCCAGTCTCTAGTTCTCTGAGGCAGCTTGCTTATTTCATATCATTGAGGTCATGTAGCATTTGTCCTTCAATGCCTGGGTTGCTTCACTCAACATAAGGTTCTCAAGATTCATCCATGTTATCACGAGTGTTTGTAGTGTATTTGTTCTTAAAGCCGAGTAGTATTCCATTGTATGTATATACCACATTTTATTGATCCACTCATCTGTTGATGGGCATTTGGGTTGATTCCAACTTTTGGCGATAGTGAACACTGCTACTGTGAACATTGGTGTGCATATATTGGTTTGTGTCCTTGTTTTCAGTTCTGCTGGGTATATACCCAGCAGTGGTATTGCTGGGTCATATGGCAAATCTATGGTTAGATTTTTGAGAAACCGCCAAAGTGTCCTCCAGAATGGTTGGATCCTTCTGCATTCCCACCAGCAGTGGATGAGTGTTCCCATTTCTTCACATCCTCTCCAGCATATTCTTCTGTTTTTTTCATAGCTGGCAATCTTATGGGAGTAAGATGGTATCTCATTGTAGTTTTGATTTGCATTTCCTTGATAGCTAAAGATTTGGAGCATTTTTTCATGTGCTTTTTAGCCATTTGTATTTCTTCTTTGGAGAAGTGTCTGTTCAAATCTTTTTCCCATTTTTTAAATGGGTTGTTTATCTTTTTATTTTCAAGATATAGGAGTTCTTTATATATGCAAGTTGTAAGTCTCTTATCGGATATATGGTTGCCAAATATTTTCTACCATTATGAAGGTTCCCTTTTTACTTTCTTGACAAACTCCTTTGAGGTGCAGAAGGCTTTAATTTTGAGGAAGTCCCATTTATCTATTTGTTCTTTTGCTGCTCGTGCTTTTGGTGTGATGTTCATGAAGCCATTTCCTAATACAAGGTCTTGTAGATGTTTTCCTACACTGCTTTCCAAGTTCTTTATGGTCTTGGCTCTTATATTTAGGTCTTTGATCCATCTTGAGTTGATCTTTGTATAAGGTGTGAGATGGTAATCCTCTCTCATTCTTCTACATATGGATATCCAGTTCTCCAGGCACCATTTGTTGAATAGGCCATTCTCTCGCAGTTGAGAGGGTTTGGTGGCTTTATCGAATATATGGCTATATATATGAGGTTCTATATCAGAACTTGCAATTCGATTCCATTGGTCTGTGTGTCTCTCCTTATGACAATACCATGCTTTTTTCACTACTATAGCTTTGTCGTATGTTTTGAAGTCAGGTAGTGTGATTCCTCCAATTTCGTTTTTCTTTTTCAATATGTCTTTGGCTATTTGGGGCCTCTTTCCTTACCAAATAAATTTCATAGTTTTTCTAGTTCCTTAAAGAAGGCTGTGTTGATTTTTATTGGGATTGCATTGAATGTGTAGATCAGTTTTGGTAGGATAGACATCTTAATAATATTTAGTCTTCCTATCCATGAACAGGGAATATTCTTCCATTTATTTAGGTCTTCTTTGATTTCCTTGAACAGTCTTCTATCGTTCTCAGTGTATAAGTTTTTTACATCTTTAGTTAAATTTATTCCTAAATATTTGATTTTTTTATTTACTATGGTGAATGGTATTTGTTTCTTGATTTCCTCCTGAGCTTGCTCATTATTGGTGTGCAGAAATGCTACTGATTTTTGCGCATTGATCTTATAACCCGCGACTTTACTAAACTCATTTATGAGTTCTAGAAGCTTTGTTGTAGACTTCTCAGGGTTTTCTATGTATAGGATCATGTCATCTGCAAATAATGAAATTTTGACTTCTTCCTTTCCAATTTGAATGCCTTTTATATCTGGTTCTTGCTCAGTACTCGAGCAAGTACTTCTAAGACAATGTTAAATAGAAGGGGAGACAGTGGGCATCCTTGTCTTGTTTCTGGCTTTAGAGGGAAGGATTTTAGGATTTCTCTGTTGAAAACAATGTTGGCTGTAGGTTTTTCATATATGCTCTTTATCATGTTCAAAAAATTTCCTTGTATTCCAATCTTTTGGAGTGTTTTTATCAAGAAAGGGTGCTGTATTTTGTCAAATACTTTTTCTGCATCTATAGGTATAATCATGTGATTTTTTCCTGTCAATCTGTTTATATGGTGTATTACGTTGATTGATTTTCTTATGTTGAACCATCCTTGCATATCTGGAATGAATCCCACTTGGTCATGGTGTATAATTCGTTTCATGTGTTGTTGAATACGATTAGCAAGTATTTTGTTAAGTATTTTTGCGTCTAGGTTCATTAGAGAAATTGGTCTGTAATTTTCCTTTCTTGTGGTGTCTTTGGCTTTGGTACCAGGGTAATGTTGGCATCATAGAAGGAGTTAGGCAATGTTCCTTCTGTTTCGATTTTTTGGAAGAATTTCAGCAGGATTGGTGTTAGTTCTTTTCAAAATGTTTTATAGAATTCACCTGTGAAGCCGTCTGGCCCTGGGCTCTTCTTAGTTGGGAGGTTTTTAATGACTGATTCTGTCTCTTTACTTGTGATTGGTTTGTTGAGATCTTCAATTTCTTCTTTCAACAATATAGGCTGCTTATGTGTTTCTAGGAATTTGTCCATTTCCTCTGAATTGTCATTTTTGTTGGAATATAGTTTTTCAAAGTATCCTCTTATGATTGTCTTTATTTCTGTGGGGTCAGTGGTGATATCTCCTTTCTCATTTCTTATTTTGTGTATTTGCATCTTCTCTCTTTTTTTCTTTGTTAGTCTCACTAAAGGTTGGTCAATTTTATTGATCTTCTCAAAAAACCAGCTCTTGGTCTTGTTTATCTTTTCAAGTGCTTTCTTATTTTCTATTTCATTTAGTTTTGCTTTTATCTTTGTTATTTCCTTCCTTCTTCTTCCCGTTGGATTACTTTGTTGTTTTTTTTCTAATTCCTCCAAATGTGCAGTTAGTTCTTCAATTTTTGCTCTTTCTTCTTTTTTGATGTATGAATTTATGGCTATAAATTTCCCTGTCAGTACTGCTTTTGCTGCATCCCATAACTTTTGGTATGTTGTGTTATTATCATTTGTTTCAAGGTAGTCATTGATTTCTTTTGAGATTTCCTCTTTGACCCATTGTTTTTCTCAGAGTGTGCTGTTTAATTTCCATATCTTGGTGTGAAATCTGGGACTCTGGCCCTTGCGGATTTCCAGCTTCACTCCACTGTGATCAGAGATATTATTTTGTATGATTTCGATCTTTCTGAATTCATTAAACCTTTCTTTGTGGCCTAGCATATGGTCTATCTTGGAGAATGATCCATGTGCATTTGAGAAAAATGTATATCCTGCTGTGTTTGGCTGTAATGATCTGTATATGTCTATTAGATCCAGCTCCTCTAATATACTGTTCAAATATTTCATTTCTTTAGTGATTCTCTTTTGAGATGTTCTGTCCAGAGTTGATAGTGGTGTATTAAAATCCCCCACTATAATTGTAGATGCATCTGTTCTTTCACTTAGTTTTTCCAGCATTTGCCTCACGTATTTAGAGGTGCCCTTGTTAGGAACATAAATATTTATGATTGTTCGTTCTTCTTTTGTCCCAGATTGTCCCTTTCACTAATAAGTAGTATCCTTCTTTGTCTCTCACAGTTGTTTCTCATTTAAAGTCTATTTTGTCTGATATTAATATAGCTACTCCTGCCTTTTTTTGGTTATTGTTTGCTTGTAAGATTGTTTTCCAACCATTCACTTTCAGCCTCCATGAATCTCTGGGTCTAAGATGTGTCTCTTGTAGACAGTATATAGATGGGTCATATTTCCTTGTCCAATGTCCCAGTCTGAATCTTTTGATAGGTGAGTTTAATCCGTTGACATTCAATGTTATTACTTTCAAGGAATTATTTATGTTAGCCATATTTTGATTGACAAACTTGTGTTTGTCATATTTTGCTTGTTTTTTTCTTCTCTTTTTGTCTTTTTTGTTGCTCTTACACTCTCCTCCAACTCTGCCTGTCCTGTTTTTTCCTTTCTTCCTGCAGAACTCCCTTTAGAATTTCTTGAAGGGGAGGTTTCTTGTTAGCATACTCTTTCAATTTCTGTTTATCTGTGAATATTTTGAACTCTGCATAATTTTTGAATGCTAGTTTAGCTGGATAGAGTATTCTTGGTTGGAAATTTTTTTCTTTTAGTACCTTGACTATATCATACCACTGCCTTCTTGCCTCCATGGTTTCAGATGAGAAATCAGCACTTAATCTTATGGAGCTTCCCTTGTATGTGATGGTTTTCTTTTCTCTTGCTGCTTTTAGAATTTTCTCTTTCTCTTGAGTGTTGGATAATTTGACAAGTATATGTCTTGGGGTGGGCCTTTTGGGGTTTATGATGTTTGGGTACGCTGTGCTTCTTGGATATGTACATCTGTCTCTTTCAGTAGATTTGGGAAGCTTTCAGCCATTATTTCCTGCAACACTCCTTCTGACCCATTTCCCTTCTCTTCTCCTTCTGGGATGCCTATATGTATGTTTATGCATTTTGCATTGTCATTCAGGTCCCTAAGTCCTAGCTGGATTTTTTCTATCCTTTTATCGATCAATTCTACTATCTGTTTGATTTCCGATGTACTGTCTTCCACATCACTAATTCTCTGCTCTGCCTCTTCTAATCTGCTGTTATTTGCTGTGAGTGTATTTTTGATTTCTTGAGCTGTGGTGTTTATTCCCATCATATCTGTTATCTTTTTGCATATGTCTGCAATTTCCCCTCCAAGTGTTGTCTTCATATTGTTAACCTCTTCCTTTCCTTCATTAAATTTGTCTGTGATATATGTTCTGAGATCTTTAATTACTTGTGTGAAGTTCTGCTCCCCTTCCTGGTTTTTAGTTTGTTCATTGGATTCAGCCATGTTTTCCTGATTACTGGTTTGGTTTGTAGATTTTTGTTGCTGTCTGATCATCATTTTATCTTGATGGGTTTAATCAGTTCCTTAGCTTCTTTGTCTAGTCTTGGGGATTAATTAGCTGTTGTTTTTGCATAAGTGTTATATCTTCTCTTTGTCACTTTGTTCTTCTTATTCTAATTTCTTATTGCTGGCTGAGTTCACTTTGAAGGAAAGTATTAGGGCCAGGGAAAGGCAATTGTGTAAGAAAGGAAAATGTGTAAAGTAGTATTGGTAATAAATGTTAACAGAGCAACAATATGAGACCTGGAGGATGGATATTAGATTCATGTAAGTTGTGTAGAGTTATAGCAGTAGGTAGAGTACCTATAATGAGGTAGTCGACTGAATATGGGGGGAATATGGTATGAAGTAAAAAGCTAGTGTTTTCGTGAGGAGGGAAAGAGAAAAGAAAGGCAGTAGTTTCTAGAGTGGATAAAAGACAGAAAACAAAACAAAGGTATTAGAAATTAAGAGTTAGACAATTTGGGGATCAAAGAAAGGGAAGTAGAATATAGGAGAGACAGTAGATGATGGAGGATATCAAGATGTGGGGGAAAGGGGATAGTGTAGGTAGCCAAAATCAATTCACACAGAAATGAGGCAATGGAGGATGAGGAAACCTAGCAAATGTGAGGTGTTCCCTGCAGCACCTATTGTATAATTAAGATAAATTTAAATAAGAAGAAAATGAGGGACAAGAGAGAAAAAAAAAAAGAGAGAAGAAAGAAAGAAAGAAAAAGGGGTTGGGTAAAGGGAGGGGAACAAGTAAGGAAAAGAAAAAAAGAAGTAGAACAACGACAACAGCAACAACAAAAAACCCCCCTAAATAACAACAACAACAAAAAAATACTTTGGGGGATACGATGGGAGAAAAGACTAGGAGATAATGCAATGTTAGCAATCAAAACAATAAAAAATAAAATAAAAAACAAAACAAAACAAAAAAATGAAAAAGAAAAAACACAAACGTTGAGGGCTAGGACATTCAAGGACCTCAGGGCGTGATGGATTCAGGGATGGAAAGTCTGTGATATTGCAAACTCAAGAGGTGTGAGTCTCTGGGGTGTGGGCCACCAGGGTTTAGGGGACACAGACCTGGCAACCTCAAATCTGGTTAACAGGGAGCCTGGAAGCACCGCAGTGCAACACAGCCTTCAGGGATCCCTGCAGCTGGGTGCCAGCCCTATGGGGGAGGTCACATCCACAAACTCTGACCTATGTGTCAGAACCCCGCAATTCACCCTCTCACTCGGGTCTCTTCTGTGGCTGTATCACCAGTTCGACTTCAAGACACCTCCCTCCCTGTAAGCCCCCGAAACAGCCACCTGGGTGCGCCTCTACACTGCATCCAATTTAATGACGCTGCAGATCAGTAGCCAGGCCCGGAGGCGGGGCTCCAGTCAGAAACGCCAATATCAGAGTCTGAAACAGAAATTCCCACGCTTCGCAAAATATTCCCCTGATCGGCTTCCAGATGTTCCCACTCTGCCAGTCCCTGAAACAGCCTCCTGGTGATGTCTCTTTATTGCGAGCAATTTAAGGCCGCTGCAGATCGGCAGCCAGCCTTGGGGGCCAGGCTCTAGCCAGAAGCACTATTATTTGTGTCCACAATCAAAAATTCCCCACCTCGCAATAAAACTCCCCATCTGTCTCCCCAAATCGGTCTGTGAAGGCCTCCTGCCGTGTTAGCCCCCCAATAGCCCGCTCAGGGCTTATGAATTCCCCAGTACTGCAGAGCCTCCAGGAATCGCCGCTGCAGTGCCGGTGCCGCAGCTCCGCCCACCCCAGGAGGGAGCGTCCCGCGCGCAGCCCCCACCTCCGTGTAATAGAGTCTCAATTTTATCTTATACACGAATTTTCTCTGTTACCTTCCCACCAAATCGATGTCCAGGCACCTCCGGCCCTGCAAAATCCCGAAATAGCCTGGTCCCGAAGAATTTCCAATGCTGCCCAGCCGCTTCTTTGCAGGAGAGATTATCAGGTGCGCTCACTCAGCCACCATCTTGCCCCACCCCGCTCCCCCAGACATTTTTGTAACCAATTTTCCAATCATTTCTTTCAAGTCCCTGACCATCCAGACAAGCCATTGGCCACAGCCCATGATTCAGTATACAAAATCATCTCCGGCCATTTCTTCTTCCAAAATGCAAAATGAACAACCCAGAGCACTGCTCAAAGTTCTGCCCACTGAAGGATTTCCCTTTGCCACTGTCCTTGGGGGGTGTCCCAGAAAGGGGCTGTGGTACTATAGCTGTCCACTTTCCAGTAGTACCAGTATATCACGCAGAACCATCTCTAAACCAGGCTCAGGTTTCCCCTTCCTCAGCCAACAGATTATAGAGAATTCCCCAAGAGGTCATAGCTGCAGGCTGAGAAATGTGGCAGGAGTAGGGGTTATGGGCATTTGGGCCACTTCTTCTTACAACTTTCTTATACCTTCAGGGCCTGCTCAAGCCCAGTCTTGTATGTATCACTTATATTTGATAATGGAGTGCTGTTGTGCACACCCAACTTTATAGCTTGGTGGTCAGACATCATTCAGGTCATGGTGGACAGCTCAGGTCTCATGGTAACTTGGTGGCTCATGGTTAGGCATTTGTCTCTATTAAGGCCAATATGAGGCCAAAAGCTTTTCCTCAAAAGGAGAGTGTTTTTCTGCATAGGATTTCAGTGCTTTGTTCTCTAATCCTAAGGTCTATATTGTGATTATCCTATAAGAGTCTACCAAAGGCTCCAAACAACACCTCTATTTGTCACTGGGACCTCCATCACCATTGGATATACCGGATCTTATGGCCCAAGTGGCAAAGCGGTTTGCACAGTAACCTGGACTTGTTGCAGAGCTTCCTTTTGTTCCAGTACCCACTCAAAATTAGCAGCTTTTCTGGTCACTCAGTAAATGGCCTAGAGTAAACAAACAAAAGAGGAATATATTGCCTCCAAAATTCAGAGGCCAACAAGATGTTGTGCCTCTGTTTTGATTTTAGGGGGGACCAGATGCATGCCCCGTATCACTGGATGCCTAGAAACTTTACTGAGGTAAATTTACTGAATTTTTGTTGGATTTATCTCCTATCCTCTAACACACAAATGCTTTACCATTAAGTCTAGCATAGTTGCTACATCTTTCTTACTAGGTCTAGTCAGCGTAATGTCATCATTATAGTGTACTGTTGTGATGTCTTGTGGAAGGGAAAGGTGATTGATGCCCTCACTTTAACAGCAGAGATCTGTAATGTTGGTAATTCAATTTATATTGTAATTCAACGATTTGCACAATGAGGCTTTGTATTTTTTTTCTAGAAATCTCAAGTCTGCATCTATAAGAAATAAGAGTTTCTTTCAGGACACAAATAGAAACTTTAATGTCTTTTATGTGGCACTTTGAGCTGGGAATTTGAAACCTTAAGCTCAACCTTTTCTTTAACAAGTATATTTAGGAACAACCATCCTGCATCATTATACTTTTTAACTCCACAAAACTCTGTTAAGGTATCAAATATACTGTCATTCAAAACCTTGTCCTTTATAAGCATTTGCATAGCTGTATCCAATGATAATATTTTGCATATCTCTATTATCATTTCACACCATGGACTATAAGTGCCATCTTGATTATTGGAAATGCAGTTATTAGTGGTTTTAATCTAATCCAATTAGAAAGCCAATTCCCCAAATCCCAGAATCAATGCAGAAATTTCATCCCTAAGAGTCTTTTTCTCAAAAACCATTCTCTGTACCAAAATCTGTATTAGAGTTTTGCTGGGAAAAGAACTCATAGGATATAAATGTGTATGTATGTAAATATTATGAGATTTATTATAGGAGTTGGCTCATATTCTGATTTGACAAGCCTGTCTGTAGGACAGGCTACAGGTTGGGAACTCTGATGAAGGTTTTGAAGGAAATTCCCCAAGAGAGGCTTGTTGGCTGAAATAGAGATAGAAATTCTCCTTTCTGACTACTGAACTCATTACTTCTCCCTTTAAGTCCTTCAAATAATTGATTGAGACTTCTCTCATTGCTGAAGGCAGTCTCCTTTGTTGTTTGTAGATGTAATCAACCTTAGAAGCAATCAACTGACTGATTTAAGTCCATTTTGACACATTAACTTAACCATCCCATTAATGAAGGACATGCATAGGATCAAGAAATACTGTGAAAAGAGGATTTCACATAAACAAAACCATACTTAGGCAGACATAGTAAAGAATTGGTAATCAAAGACAAAAAGAAAATCTTAAAAAAATGCTGAGGAAGAAGATATATTTACTTTTAAAAGAGGCAATAGTAAGATTGAGAGCTTATTATCAAAGAAACAGTGGACGCCTAGAAATTTCAAATATCTTCAAAGTGCTGAATGAAATTAACTGCCTATCTAGATTATATAGCAAATCTAAGTATTCCTCAAAATTGAAAGTAAAATCCAGATATTTTAATAACAAGACTAAGCTGTTTCCTTAGCAGAAATTCTAAAAGGAGTAGTTTATGAAGATGGAAAATGATTCCAAATGGAATCATGAAGATGTCTGAAGGAATGAAGAGCAATGCACGAGGTAAATATGAGTGTAAATATAAATTAATAGAAACTAAATAAAAAAAAAATCTCTTGTGGGTCCTAAATATATATAGAACTAAAATGCTATAACAGCACAAAATAGGAGAGAATAAATGGAGTTAGAAATGTCCTAAAGTTCTAGCATTGCCTGGGAATTGATAAAAGTACTTGCCTTTAACAAATAAAATATACATATTATAATTTCTGGGGTGACAACTAAAACAGGATAAGGACAAATAATAAGTTAATAGATTGGGGAAAAGGAATACTAAAACCCATTTAATAAAAAACAGCAAGAAAAAAACATAGAGCAGGTAGAAACCAAATAGTAAGATGGTAAATTTCAACAAACAGAGGGTTTTTTTTTGTATTATTTGCACTAAATATAAGTGGAATAAATACCCCTAATTAAAAGACAAATGTTGTAGACAGGATTTAAAAAATGTTTCCTGTTTTACCTTAAATAGAAGGTTACAGAAGGTTGAAGTAAAAATATGGGGGAAATTATGTCATGTAAGTAGCACTTAATAGAAAGCTGGCATAGCTATAGAATATTAGACAAAGTAGATTTTAAGGCAAGAATCATTACTAGGGATAAAGAAATATGTTTCCTAATCATAAAAGAACCAATCCATAGAAAGTAATGAGAATTCTAAGTTTTTATGCTTCTAAAAATATATTATCAAAATATACAAAGCATAATAGCAAAGCTAAAAGGAGAAATAGACAAAACCATAATCATAACCTAAGTTTTGTTTTTGTTTTTGTTTTTTGGTAGGCAAGGGAGTAAAGAGTTCATTAAGAAACAAGAAAAAGAGAAATACATGGAACGAGTCATGGACCGTGGGCATACTGCAGGGTGAACTGTGCTTGGGGCCCCAGGTCAGACCTTTTTAAAGTCTTTCCTCCTCCCCCTTCATAATATTGGGGGTGGGGCCCCAGCTGGTTGCTGTTCTGATTGGTTTCCCCACCTGTCAGTTCTCAGGGTCCAACAGTAAGGCCTTTTCAGGATATCTGGGGCTTTTCCTCTCATTCCAAATGACATTCTTATGGACAGGGTCTTGGGAGATCCCTCCAGAGGTTTCTGGGTGGGGCTTCATGGCCATGTTGTCTGCCAGCCATGCTGTCTGCCGGTCTTAGCCACCTTCCCCCTTTCATATGCTAACATGTCTCAACTCCTCCCTCAGAGAGTTTTACACCCTTATTCTTAAGGGAGCTCTGAAGGGCAATGGTCATTTTTCTGTAGCTACTTCCTACTGGTTAGAGGGAGTGGGGCCTACCTGACAAGGTATAAAACCTGGATATTTTTTGTGGTTGAAGGAAGATAGGTGCAGCACCCTGGTTGGAGCCAGATGACTAGTAAGGCATTGATTCTTCATCAGAATTTTGAATGTACATGGTCCCATTAAAAGGATAAAGAAGATGGTGGTAAGCAGGCCTCAAAAGGGGGCCATCCATGACATACTGGACCATGAGTGTGAGAAAGGCCAGGTGCCATCAGAGGCTGCATCCTCCCAAAGTTGATGGGAAACAGCGTTCTTCCTTGAGTTCTTTTATGCTGTTGGTTAAGTCTAGGGAGAGACTGTGGTAGACTTGCTGGGTTTGGTATAAATTGCCAACCCTAGTTCCCACAGGGGTGGATAACTGAAGAATTCTAAACCACACTTCTTTGTTTTACTGATAGAACAAACAGACAAAAAATTAAATGGAATTGGTATAGAAGATTTAAATAACACAATTAATAAACCATGTAATTTGTGTGTGTATTTATATACATATATCAATCACATTCTTTTTGGTGCAAAGAGAGTATTTATTTACTATGTCCTGGATCATAAAGCAAATTTCAACAGTTTCAAAGGATTGAAATTCTGTAGAGTATATTCTATTAGCATAGTGGAATTAAGCTCAAATCTCATATCAAATGCTACCTGTAGCAGTTTGAATTATTTATGAATTCCAAAAAGAAATATAGATTATGTCTGTAAACCGGTTGGTTCCTCTGGCATGATAACCCTTTGATTGAATTAGATTCAGCTGAGCCATCTGATTAAATTATGTTAAGATAATTTAGTCATTAGAGTGTGACTCATTGTTGAGTCACAGCCCACTTGGGGATAAAACAGATGCACACATGGAGGTAAAGACACAGAGGAAGTGAGACAGCTTATTAGACATGACAGAGGCCCCAGGAAGAGAAATGAGCCTGATAGTCTACAACTGACCTTGTGAACAGACCTGAGCAGCTGAGTCTGGAAAGAAAGGAGCCCCAGGGAGAGACCAGCCTTATACCAGCTTATAGGTAAGATTGGAAGAAGCAGGGACCACAGAGCCTTAAGAGGAAGAAGGAAGGCTGAATCCTTGCAGTCATTGCCCACCATCTTGCTCCAACAAGTGGCCAATGACTCTGGGTGATAATGTACCTCTTATGGTACCTTGAGTCGGACTCTTTAGGCGCTGTGACTGTAAACTTCTACCCAAAAAAAATACCCTTTATAAAAGGCAACAAAGTCCTGGTACTTTAAATCAGCACCTCTTTGGCTGACTAATATACTACCCATCATTTTGATATAAAACAATGAACAAAAAAGCTCTACAAAATGCCCAAATGTTTGAAAAATAGTCAATTAACTTTTAAACAAACATGTATCAAAGAAAAAAATCACAATAGAAATTAGAAAATATTTTAAACTATGTGTAATGAAATACAGCATATAAAAACTTATAGGATTCAGGAAAAGCCATTCATAGAAGGATAACTATAGCCATATATATATAAAGAAAAACTAAGAATTAATGATCTAAACATTCTTCTCAAAAAGTAAGAAAATGAACAGCAAGTTAAACCCCAAAATGTGTAAAGAAAAACATAATAAAAATCAAAGCAGAAATTAAATAAAAATAAGCATCACACATCCTAAAATTTGTTTTTTAAAAAACTAGTAAAATTTGTAAATCTCTGACAAGAATTATCAAGAAAAAAAGATAAAGACACAAATTGCTATTATCAACAAATAAAAAGACAATGAGAAGCTATTACAAGAGACGTTATGCCAATAAGTTTGAAAATTTAGATAAAATGACCAAATTCCTGCAAGAATAAAACTTCCAAAACTTACACAATAAAACATAGAAAATCTTATTTGTCCTATCTTTATAAAACTAAGTGAATCAATTATTAAACATCCACAAAGAAACCTCCACATTTCTTATATATTTAGGATATACATTTTATCTGTTTCCCAGTTTGTCTTTTAATCTTATATATAACACTTTTTTCTTTTTTTTAAAAGATGTTACACTTACTCCATATTCATCTAATATACAATCTCCATTTTCCTCTTCCTCTGTTTCCTTGTAACCACTAATCTACTTTCTGTCTCTGTGGATTTCCTATTTCTAGACATCTCTTATAAGCGACATCATACAATATTTGTCCTTGTGTGTCTTACTTATTTCACTGAACATTATGTTTTTAAGGTTCTTCCATGTTGCAGCATGTCCAGAACTTCATTCTTTGCTTTGCCCAAATGATATTCCATTGTTTGTATTTACCACATTTTGTTTATCCACTCATTTGATGATGGATGCTTAGGTTTTTTCTAACTTTGACTATTGTGAATAATGCTGCTATAAACACTGTTGTACAAGTATCTGTCTGAGATCCTGTTTTCACTTTCTTTTTTTTTAAAAAAGATTTGTTTTTTATTTATTTCTCTCCCCTTCCTCGCCCTCCCTTCCTCCCCCCCTCCGCCACTTATCTGCTGTGTCCATTCGCTGTGTGTTCTTCTGTGTCCACTTGGATTCTTGTCAGTGGCACCTGGAATCTGTGACTCGTATTGTTTTGTCATCTTGCTGTGTCAGCTCTCCGTGTGTGTGGTGCCACTCCTGGGTAGGCTGCACCTTTTTCCTGCTGGGTGGCTCTCCTTACAGGGCGCACTCCTTGCGCATGGGTCTCCCCTACACGGGGGACACCCCTGTGTGGCACAGCACTTTTTGTGCACATCAGCACTGCGTGTGGGCCAGCTCATCACATGGGTCAGGAGGCCCTGGGTTTGAACCTTGGACCTCCCATGTGGTAGGCGGACACCCTATCTGTTGGACCAAATCCGCTTCCCTCACTTTCTTTCAGTATATACCTAGAAGTGGAATTGCCATGACATATGGTAATTCTATATTTAACTTTTTAAACAAGTGCCATATTGCTTTTCACAGTGATTACAACTGTTTTACATTCCCAATAGAGCACCAGAGATCCAATTTCTCTGCACCCTCTCTAACACTTATTTTCCTTTTTTAAAGTAATAGCTGTCCTAGTGGATGTGAAGTGGTATCTCATTGTGGTTTTGATTTGCATTTCCTTAATGGCTAATGATGTTGGGCATCTTTTCATATGCTTATTCACCATAAATGTCTATCTTTGGGGAAATATCTATTCAAGTCCTTTGCCCATTTATTAATTGGGTTGTCCTTTTGTTGTTATGTTGTAAAAGTTCTTTATATATTCTGAATATTAAGCCCTTATATAATATATAGTTTGAAGCTATTATCTCCTATTCTGTAGGTTGTCTTTTCACTTTTAGCATATGTATATAACATTTTTAAAATTTTTAAGTAGTAAAATATTTTTCTTTGATGTTTTAAATACTGTTTTACTGCTAATTTCTTTCAGAAATCAGCTAATTTTTACATGTTATTTCTTTCTAGATTTTATAGTCTTTTTTAAATTTAATGATTTAAAAGATTTTGGCTTATTTTGGTTTGTTATATATTATAATTCTATTCCAAGACTTTCTTTTCAATTATGTTGAGCTATCATACTTCATAGTACATTTAAACATCTCTCTTTATAAATTTTCTTTTCCAGCATTTCCCTACATATTCTTATTTGAACATTCTTGATGTGAACTTTGGGATAATTTTAACAAGTTCCAAAAGACATCTTTTTGAAATTTATTAAAATTTTGTTAAATATATTGATTCACTTACAAAGAATCACAGTATCTAATCTTTTCATCTGAGAACTTGCTTCATTTCTCCATTTATTGAAAGCTTCTTTTATGTCTCTTAGAATAATTATATTCTTTTAAATAAAATATAAACTGAGCATTTTTTGTTGGGGTTGTATCTACATACTGTATGATTTGTTACTCTTGCAAATGGAATAATTTCCCCCATTATCTCTTATGACTTGCAAAAGATAAACTGAGGCAATTTAGAAGTTTTGTTAAAGTTTATTTGGGCAACAAATGATTTGTGAATTGACCAGCATCAAATCAAAAGTGGTAAGGAGCTCTACTGAGGGAATGGAAAGGAAGACTAATAAAGGGTAAATGCAGAAGCAAGTGAGGAAAATTTCCTGATTGGATATCTAAGCTACATGACTTTTTTGGGCTGTTTCTAATGGAAAACCCCTTCCTAAGTTGCCTGTTTGTTATTGGCTGATGTTAAAGCTCTACTTCCTAGTACAGCAGACTTTTTCTTTCCAGAAAGTCTACTTCACCCAAATTTCTATCTCATTACTTGGGTTTGTTTGTTGGTCATAGTTTGTTTAAAGTTAATCAACCCAATGTAATGGCCTCCTTTATTTTATTTGAATAATTTCCCACCTTTTGGACTTCCTCTCATTTCTGTCACCACTGTTTTATTAATAGTTGGTTTCCCTGTAGAAGTTGCAGGCAACGATGTCAGTTTCATTAGTGGTATCCATTCTTTGTCTTTCTTCTTGTTTCTGTTGTTCAGGTCACATCACAGCCATTTGATGGGTCAGTGACTGCTAAAAGGCATTTAAGGCTCTTGAGGGTATATGGAGCATCAGGGAGGCTACTATGATGACTGAAAGGAAGGTAAGACCAAGAAAGACAGAAGGAGATTCCTCAATCAAGGCCCCCAACTTCCAAGTCAACTATTTCTGAGCATATCAAAGGATATGGAGGTAGGGACCTTGGATAACCAGATGGCCTGGTCAGCAATTTTGTGCAATTGAATTTCTACAGTACCAAAAGTGTTTGTCAAGGTACAAGCAGTGTTAGCCACAGCATAGAATCTCCCCATTCATCCAATAAATAGTCTAAGGCTGTCCTGTTGTTCAATACTACTTGAGCAAGGAGGTCAAGAGACTTTTGTTAGGCAGCTATGGCTTTATTGGTATCATCAGCAAATGCACTTAGGGTTGCAGATAAATTTCTAATCTTAGCTTCATTAACATTAATTCCCAGCCAAGAGAAAAAGAGACCTACCAAACGAAGTAAATCCTGAATCATGGATGTCCCCAGGCAAATTTTCTTAGGAAAATTTGATTTTGAAAATTTAAATGAGTAGTCCAATACATAATTTCTAATTTATTATATATGGATAAAGGGGAAGTGAGGAGACCACATGCATGTTGTCCAGTCATTTGCCAGTTATTAAGGCAATGGGGTATTTCTTTCTCAGAGCTTCTGTAAATAAAACATAGCCTGGTGGAGCACATGTAATTCCAGCCAGGGTAGTATTGTTTATAGATTCACTGAGGGAAATACTATCATTTTTCTTTAGTAACTATTGGTTTGTGACATTGAGAGTACAAAGACTTGACCAAAGTATGTTTGCCTTTACATTTTTAGCACAGTTGGGATTTTGGGCCTGCAATTTGACATGCACTGTTAAGAAAATTTGTAGTTCGTGGAGGCGTGTGGACTAGGAGAAAGGTCGTTTTGGGATGTAAATGAAAGTTCTTTGGGTTATATGGTACAAACACAAATAGCCAGCCAGCAAAGAATACATGAAAGGACAGCTTTGTTAGACCAAAGAGCCTGAAGGAAGAGAGGGCATAATAAGCATTGTGCAGGGACCCTGACTAACCTAACCTAGTCTCCTGCAAGGGTCTGTGGAGGAGGCGGGGAAGAGCATATGTGGATCCTGGGTTTTTGCCTTTATGTGACCCAGAAGGGAGTGGTAGGATTTTTCTGCAGGTACTGGGGATTGGAGGTTTCAAACTATATGGCACAAAAAACAGAAGGGCGAATGCCACTGGGAGAACAGAGGGCAGCATTTTATCATCCAAATCATATGGAGGTATAGGCCTTGCTAGTAAATTATGTACCATAAAAGGGCAACTGGCGATTAGAGGTGGTAAGGGCCATTCAGAGAAAAAAGTAACAGGGGCCATTTGAACCATATGAAGGTGTATACAATGCTAGTTGTGTTATGTCCAGGACAGGGCTAGCATGGTGTTCTCTCAAAGGTAAAACTTTTGACTAGGTAAAAATGATGAGGCACCAAACAATTTCTTTTATACCCTAAAAAGGTCTCTTAGTCCTATTAAGGTTTCTGTATAATTTTCTATTCCAGTTCTATCTACAATAAGGTTACAGGTCCAAGAGAGATCAAAACAGGGTAAAAGGACCTTGAGTATCAGTACTTGATATGTACTTATTAGTGCAGTTTAATTAAAGGAAACTGGCCCAGAGCTACCTGGTGGGGAATTGTGTGTGGATGGGCCTGGCTGGCGCAGTCTTGCTGACCCAGGCAGTGGTTCTGGCAGAAGCTTGGCACAGCCAGTACAGATCCCGCTGAGTGGGGACAAAATCCTGCCTGAGTGAGCTGTTTTGGGAACCCACAAAGCAGGAAGCTTCTGGACATCGATCTGGAGGGAGTGTGACAAAAAGAGTGATTGCTCAAAGTGAAACAGTGGGTTTCTGGCACTTTTGCCTGAAGCTGTGGGAGGGCTAAGCCCTTCCCTTAGGGCAGGAAGCCACAGAATTCCCTGAACCCCTCCAGTCACACGGCGGTGTTCCCCGAACCCCATGTTTCTTGAACGCGTGGTCCCCAAACCCATATTCCCTGAAACCAGCGTTTCCCAAGTCCTGAACCTCGGCATTCCTTGAGGCTGCAGGTCTCGGACAAACTCCGAGAATGAGAGGGTTCTGGTGAAGGGTTCAGAGGGGCCCGAGGAGTGCAGGTTCAATGGTCTGGACCCCCCTTTTTGAGCTTTGAGGAGCATACCAGCTGGCTTGAGGAGAAACTAGGAAGAGGTGAGAGGTGAATCTGCTGAGGCATCCCAATTTACCTAAATGCCCTGGGACAGGGAAAATTGTTCTGGGAGAAGGTGGAGTCAGGCAATTAACTAGTCCTGTGCAACACACCTAAGGGAGGGGGACAGTAGGAAGTGCTTGGTAGGCTTCCAATAGCATATTTAGGGTTCCTGGCAACGTGTGGGTCCTCTCTCTCAAAGAGACTGAGAGTTGTTATTTTCTACGGTGAGTTGGTTCACCAGGATCCCCTTTGAATCTGGGAGAGGAGCTCTCACAAGGCTTCCTGCTGCCCTGGGAGAGGGGGAAGTGAGGAAGGGAGAAAGGGAGAGGGACAGATTCCTAATAAGTTTGTTCAATTGCAAAGAGGGCTCATTGCTTGAGGGCTTGACTGTTTTTTTGTTGTTGTTTTCTTGTCTTTACTTCCTCTTTATGCCCCCAACCTCCTCTTTCTTTAATCTTTTTTTTTTTTTTTCTATTAGGTGCTAATGGCAGTTTTTATTGTTTGCTGTGCTTCCTCATCCTTGATTTCCTCTTTTCTGGGTGTACTGATTTTGTCTACCAATGCTATCTCCTTTCCTTCCTACATCTTTCTATCTTCTACCTTCTGTTGTTGCTCTTACATTCTACCTCTCTTTGTTTAGCCCCCAATTTTTCTGGCTTTTTATTTTTAACACTTCTATTCTGTTTTCTCTTTTTTATTAACTCTTTATGTTGTTGATCTTTCTTTTCTCTTTCCCTCTCTCCTGATCATGCTGGCCTTTTAATTCATACAATATTCTTCTCCATATTCAGTTTCTTATCTCATTGTAGGTATTCCACTTTTTAATTTCTATAACTCTACAAAGCTTACATGAGTTTAATATTCATTCTTGTAGGTCTGTAACCATGTAATGGTTTTTCTGCTAACATTTACTATCAGTACTACTATTATACTTCTTCTTTTCTTATCTCTTTTACTTTCCCTGGCCCTAATCTTTTCTTGTCAAGGGAACTTAGACAACAACAAGGAAACAATAAGAAGAACAAAGTGTCAAAGAGAAAAGTTAACACACACACACAAAAACAGCACCTAAATAAAACCTGGAGAAACTAATCCATGGAGAAACTAATCAACTGAACAAACCCATCAAGATAAAGTGATGACTAGACCGCAACTAAAAATTACAAACCATACATACAAATAATCAGGAAGTCATGGCCCAATCCAATGAACAAACTAAAAACTAGGAAGAGGGCCAGAACATCAAACAACTAATCAAAGCTCTCCAAACAACTATCATGACCCAAATTTAATGCCCTATCCATTGGGCCAAGTCCACTTCCCCAAAGTAGACTTTCAATGCAAAATTATTGTGAGAGACAAAAAGGCCACTATATATTAGTAAAACGGTATATCTTTCAAGAATGAAGAATAATCACCTAACCAGGGCACCTCAAAATCCATCAGGCAAACACTGGAAAAACTAAGGGAAGAAATAGATGCCTCTACAATTGTAGTGGGGGACTTTATTACACCATTATCACCATTAGACAGAACATCACAACCAAGAATCAATAAAGAAGAATCAATAAAGAAACAAAGACTTTGAATAATATATTATAGAGTCTGGACTTAATAGACATACAGAATACCGCACTCAAATCCAAATACAGCAGGATATACATTTTTCTCAAGCACACGTGGATCATTCTCTAAGATAGACCACATGCTAGCCCACAGAGCAAGTCTCAATGAATTCAGAAAGATTGAAATCATACAAAATAATTTCTCTGATACACAGTGGAATGAAGCTTGAAATCTGCAACCAGATTAGGCACAAAGATATGGATGCTAAGCAGCATACGCTTAGACAAACAGTTGGTCAAGGAGGAAATCTCAAAAGAAATCAGTAACTACCTTGAAAGCAATGAAAATGACAACACAACATATCAAAACTTATGGCATGCAGCAAAAGCTGTACTGAGAGGAAAATTCATAGCCATAAATTCATACATCAAAAAAGAAGAAAGAGCTAAAATCAAAGACTTAACTGCACATTTGGAGAAATTAGTAAAAAAACAGCAACTAACCACAAATGAAAAAGAAAGAAAGAACAAAGATCTGAGCAAAACTAAATGAATAGAAAATAAGAAAGCACAAGAAAAATTAAAACAAAAAGCTGGTTCTTTCAGAAGATCAATAAAATTGACAATCCCTTAACTAGACTTACAATGAAAAAAGAAAGAAGATGCAAATACACAAAAGAAGAAATGAGAAAGGGTATATCACCACTGACCCCACAGAAACAAAGGCTTTCGTAAGAGTATATTTCGGAAGACTATATGCCAACAAGAAGGACAATTTAGAGGAAATGGACAAATTTCTAGAAACACATAGGCAACCTACATTGACAAAAGAAGAAATTGAAGATCTCAACAAACCAATCACAAGTAAAGAGATAGAATCAGTCATTTAAACCTCCCAACTATGAAGAGCCCCAGGCCAGACAGCTTCACAGGTGAATTCTACCAAACATTCCAGAAAGAACTAAAACTGATCTTGCTTAAACTCTTCCCAAAAATCAAAATAGAAGAAACATTGCGTAACTCATTCTATGATGCTAACATTACCCTAATACCAAAGCCAAACAAAGACACCACAAGAAAGGAAAATTACAGACCAATCTTTCTAATGAACCTAGATGCAAAAATCCTCAAAAAAATATTTCTAATCGTATTCAACAATACATCAATGAATTATACACCATGACCAAGTGCTTTCATCCCTGGTATGCAAGGAGGTTTCAACATAAGAAATTCAATCAATGTAATATACCACATAAACAGATTGAAGGAAAAAACATCACATGATCCTATCTATAGATGCTGAAAAAGCATTTGACAAAAATACAGCACCCTTTCCTGATAAAAAACACTGCAAAAGATAGGGATAGAAGGAAACTTTCTGAACATGATAAAGGCTAACATCATTTACAATGGTGAAATCCTAAAATCTTTCCTTTTAAGATCAGGAACAAGACAACGATGCCCAGTATCACCTCTCCTATTTAACCTCGTGTTAGAAGTACTTGCTTGAGCACTGAGGCAAAAACCATATATAAAAGGCATCCAAATTGGTAAGGAAGAAGTCAAAATATCACTATTTGCAGATGACATGATCCTATACTTAGAAAACCCTGCGAAATATACAACAAAACTTCTAGAACTTAAAAATGAGTTCAGTGAAGTTGCAGGTTTTAAGATCAATGTGCAAAACCAGTAGGATTTCTGTACACCAGTAATGAGCAATCTGAGGAGGAAATCAAGGAAAAAATACCATGTACAGTAGTAAATAAAAAAATCAAATACCTAGGAGTAATTTTAACTAAAGATGTAAAAGACTTATACACAGAAAATCACACAATGCATTTAAAGGAAATCAAAGAAGACTTAAATAAATGGAAGAATATTCCCTGTTCATGGATAGAAATACTATGTATCATCAATATGTCTATCCTACTGAAACAGATATACAGATTTAATGCAATCCCAATAAAAATCAACACAGCATTTTAAAGTGAACTGAAAATACTATGAAATTTATTTTGAAGGAAAAGAGGCCCTGAATAGCCAAAGACATATTGAAAAAGAAAAATGAAATCAGAAGAATCACACTACTTGACTTTAAAACATAATACAAAGCTATAGTGATTAAAATGGCACATATTGACACAAGGATAGACATACTGACCAATGGTAAATTGAGAATTCTGATATAGATCCTCGCATATACAGTTATCTGATATTTGACAAGGCCACCAAGCCCACTTAACTGGGAGAGAATGGCCTCTTCAACAAATGGTGTTTGGAGAATTGGATATCCATATGCAAAAGAATGAGAGAGAATTACCATCTTATACCTTATACAAAAATCAACTCAAGATGGATCAAAGATCTAAATATAAGAGCCAAGACCATAAAGACCTTGGAAGACAATGTAGGGAATTATATAAAGGACCTTGTAATAGGAATTTCACACCCAAAGCATGAGCAGTGCAGAAAAAATAGATAAATGGGACCTCCTCAAAATTAAAGCCTTTTGCACCTTAAAGGAGTTTATCAAGGAAGTGAAAAGATAGCCTACCCAATGGGAGAAAATATTTGGTAACCATATGCCTGATAGGAACCTAATGTCCAGCATATATAAAGAAATCCTGTATCTTGAAAATAAAAAGGCAGTCATTCCACTGAAAAAGTGGGCAAGAGATTTGAACAGATGCTTCTCCAAAGAAGAAATACAAATGGCTGAAAAGCACATTAGAAGATGCTCAACATCACTAGCTATTAAGGAAATGCTAATCAAAACTCCAATGAGATACTATCTTACACCCATTAGATTGGTGGCTTTTAAAAAAACAGAGAACTACCAGTGTTGGAGAGGAATTCTCACCACTGCTGGTGGGAATGTAGAAGGATCCAGCCATTCTGAAGGACAGTTTGGCAGTTTCTCAAAAACTAGCTATAGATTTGCCATATGACCCAGCAATTCCACTGCTGCAAATATACTCCAAAGAACTGAAAACAAGGACACGAACTGACATACATCCACCAATGTTCATAGTGGCATTATTCACTATTACCCAAATGCCCATCAACAGATGCATGGATAAACAAAATGTGGTATATACATACAATGACTACTACTCAGTTGTAAGAAGGAATCCAGTATTAATACATGGCATGGATGAATCTTGAGGACCTTATTTTGAGTGAAGCAACCCAGGCATTGAAGGACAAACACTACATGACCACTCTGCTATGAATTAAGGAAATCAATCTGTCTCAGCTAGAGACTAGAAGATAGTCTTACAGGAAATAAGGGGGGAGAAGAAGGTTTCGCCCATATGGGCAAAATCAATGATAAAGTCAAGTTGTGCAGTGAAGGGATAAGATGGGGGCATAGGGATACTATTGGGTTGGGCTTTGCTGGCTTGAGGAGGGCCTGGGTTGGGAGGATGTGTCAGATGGTCCAAGAAATGAGAGGGATGGTTGAGGGAAAGCAAGTGAACACAGAAGATTGTTGGATTTGTGGTTGAAACTATAATGTTGGGAAAGCTCTTTAGAAAATATAGCAAGAGTTACTGGTTTAAGGTGTTTGGTGGGGGGCATCTGGCACAGGGTGCACCTGGGGAAGACTTCTAGGGAGTGTGTAAGTGCTCATTGTGTCATAATGTGTTATATCAGTGGGTGGAGACCCATACAGTGAGCAGGAAGGTGTTATGGCCCATCCTGGGGAGGCTTGATGTTCTCAAACAAAGTGGTGGTTATCTCTCAAGAGCATGGGTGGCTCCCAGTGGGGGCTGACAGAGTAGTGTGTCAAGCCCTCAGCATTGTTGCAAGTATCAATGAATCTTTTCCTTCAAGCAGTGAAGCTCGGTTGCCCCTGTGGGCCTAAGGGAAGGGGGAGAGAGGAATAGAATAGTTGGAAGCAGGGATAACTGGGGGGGGAGGGGGCAATGGAAGTGTTCTGCATGATCCTGCAATGATGGATACAGGCCATTTTAAATATCACCAAAATTTATAAAGGTTTATAGTCTAAAATGTAAACCATAATGTAAACCATAATGGAAACGTGGTTGGTAGCTATGTTTCAATAGCTGTACATCAGTTGCAGCAAATATAACATCTACATGTAAAAAGATCTTTGCTAGGGAAGGGGGAAAAGGTTTTGATTTTGGGTATATGGGAATTCCATATATTCTATATGTGACTTTACTGCGACCTAAATTTTTTTCAAGACATAATAATAATAAAAAGAGGTTGTAGACACTGAGGAAGAAATGGAAGCGATTGCCTTGCCACTGTACATACAAGGCAACACCTATTACAGTGATGAAAGGCAAAACATCAAAAAAAATTTTTATATTTTTCATTTTTTAAATGCCCCAATTTATTTTTTACTTTATTTTAGTTTTTCTAAATTATTATGTATTCTATTTCTAATCTTTAAACCTATCATTACTATTTCATTTTCCTATTAATTGAATTTGGCAATATATTAGACTTCAATTTTGAAGAAGTTTTAGATCACAGAGAAGTACTTCTATGCAGGGGAGGAGAACTGATGTGGGGATCATTGATTGGGGATGTATGGGTGGGAGGGAGTTCTCCAGGGCATGCATATAGGTTATATAGATGTGTTCAGATATTCATTGGGTATTGACATAGAGGGTAGAGTATTACATGATAACTGAGGGAATGCTGAGCTCCCATTCCAGGAAACACTGTTGCTCTCCCCAATGGAGCAGCAACAATCCCCCAAGTACAAGGACAAAGACCAGAGGAGAAGGACGGTCCAATGATGGGCTCTTCATACTGATGACAATGCTTATGAGCCTGTGTGCTTGAAATTTCAACTCAGCCTAGAGCTGCAAGGTTCCTAAGAGATACCTCCTGAGAACCTCCATGTTGCTCAAATTTGAACACTCCCTAAGCAAACTCAGCATATAAATGTGTTACCTTCCCCTCAACGTGGGACATGACTCCCAGAGATGAGCCTCCCTGGCACCAAGGGTTTGCTGCCACGCACCAGCTGGTGATACAACTAGAAAAAGTCTTTGAATAAAAGGGGAAAATGGTAAAGACAACTGAGTTTATATAGCTAAGAGACTTCAAAATGAGTTGGGAAGTCAACAGAGGGGTTGTGCTTATGCACATCGCAGCAGCATCTCAGAGACAACCAAAGTAGATATAACCCCAGGTAGTGGTGTTCCTGAAGGCTACGGAGACACCCAAGTCCTACGGTCATGACAGATGGCTCTGGAGTTTAGTGCCTTACCAATGGGCCCTGCTTTGGAATTTGTGCTCCTGAGTGTGATGGAGTTGGACTCAGATGTGATCTTTCTACACATGCCTCTTCTGTCACTTTTACTGAACCTGTGTTTGGCAGTGGGGTTGGTAAATGCTCAGGAGACTTGAATCTCTGGACTGTCTATGTGCCAGCTCTTCCCTTAACCTCAGCAGAGTTGCAACACCTACTCTCCAGTTCTTTGGACTTACCCAGGTCAGCTAACAGGGAGGTGAAGATGGTCAACAACCACACCAGGAAACCAAGAGAGTCTATAGCTGCCAGTAGGAGAATTCCATCCATCAGTCATGTGGGATTTAAGCCCCCTGTAGCAATTTGATATAATTGATGAATTCCAAAAGAAATATTGGATTATGCTTATAATCTGATCTGTACCTGGGCATGATTGAGTTATGATTAGGGCGTGGGGACTCACCAATAAAAGGCATGGTGAAGAACAGAGTTGAGGGCTTTTAATATTGGAGTGTTGATTTTGGAGTTTGTTGCTGAAGACTTAAACTGGAGCTCTGGGAAGTCAGCATGCAGAGGAAAGAGAAGCCTGTCTCAGGAAGGAAGGAACCTTGACGCCAGAGTAAAGCAATCCCCAGGAACATAGGAACCCAGGAAGCCTGAACCTTCGCAGATGTTGGCAGTCATCTTCCTCCAAATAGACTTTGGTGAGGGAAGTAACTTATGCTTTATGGCCTGGTACCTGTAAGTTCCTACCCTAAATAAATACCCTTTATAAAAACCAGCCAATTTCTGGCATTTTGCATCAGCACCTCTTTGGCTGACTAATACAGCCCCTCCGATTGAGAGGTGGAGTGGACATTGCCATCCCAAGGTCCTCAGGGTGGAGGAATAAAATATGGATTAGAGTCGAATTACTACTGTAGAATTATTGTGACTCTAGGAATGGAAGAAATTATATCAATGATGTGAAGACAGTGGCCACGGGTGTTGCTGAAGACAGGGAGAGGGAAAAAGAGGTGTGATATTGGGGTATTTCCGGAACTTGGTGTTGTCCTGAATGATATTGCAAGGACAGATGCAGGACATTATATGTCCTGCCATAATCCACTGAATGGACTGGGGGAGAGTGTAAACTACAACATAAACTATAGTCCATGCAGTATAGCAATGCTTCAAAATGTACTCATCAAATGCAATGAATGTACCACACTAATGAAAGAAGTTGTCGATGTGGGAGGAGTGGGAGGTATAGGGAGTAGGGTAATTGGGAACCTCCTATGTTTTTTATTGTAATGTTTTATGTATTTATGTATCTTTTTTTTAAAAAAAGAGACTGAAGCATTTGGAACAAGAGAGAAGTTAGTAATCGGATAGACCAAAGGGTCTCTGAGGTCATGAATGGACTTAGGTTTGTTATGACAGTTTCAGCATGCAATTAGATTTCCTGCTATAGCTATTGCTTTTGAAATCCTGATAACTACATCATCTTTCTAAGCATTGGTAGGTCATAGGAGAACAGGGAAGAAGGAGAGTGTCATAAGAGGAAACCTAATCCTTGTAATAGGAAGAGACTTGATCCGTGATTTTGGAAAAGCTGTCTACCTTGTGGTGTCATCCACTTCTGGGGAGCAAAAGTCCCTGGTCAGTTTTTCCTCAAGATCACTGGTAGCTTTGCAATTCCAGGGATTTGGAGGAGCCCCCTTAATTTGAGAAATGTGAGCCTAAGATTCAAGACTTTTAAGTCTGGCTGTAGTATGGAGTACTTGGTAGACTTCTTTCCAGCAGATACTTTTGGTGCTTGGTTTTGGGAAGTTTTGGATAGTTTATTCTATCTAGGGAGAGAAAAATGCCTTCCCAAGTTGGGTTATGTCCTAAGTAATTTACCTTTCCTTTTGAGAACTGGAGTTTTTCTTTAGAGGCCTTATGTTCTTTGTAGACCAATTGTAAGAAATAAAGAGTCAACCTCTGAATCCTCTTAGTAAGGGAGCAAAGTAGCAAATCATCTACTTGTTGAATTAGAGTTGAATTTTTAGGAAACTGCGGGATTGTCAAGTGTCAGTGTAGGCTTGGGAAAAATAGGAAAGAGCCTCAGTGGACCCTGGTAGCATTACTGTCCAAGTATTGTGCTGATTTTTACAAATAAAGACAAATGTTGTTTGTCCTCATTAACTGTAACACTGAAAAAAGCTGAGCAAAGATCAGTTACTGAGATGGATCCCTCAAGCTGCTGTCTGGGAGATAGTTTAGGCAAAGGCAAGAATGGAAGGAGACTAATCTGGCGGCTACTGCATTAGTCCAAGCAAAAAAAATAATGGGGTCTAAAGAGAGTCTATAGTGCTGAGAATGGAGTGAAGAAAGAAGTGGTTGATAAGACATGTCTCAGAGATGCAGCTCATCCTCGAGGAAGGAGAAAGGTGACATTTGAGTCCTCCAGGATCCCAGCAGGCAGTGCAGCCTAGAAACACTGACAAGGACCAGAGGAGCAGTTGAAGTTGCTTTCCAAGGAGCCGGTGTGGCTGAGATTGCCAAAATGCTTTGGAGTTTTTAAATGAATGTAACAGAAGTCCAGAATAGACAAGACTGTAAAAAAGAAGCTGCAGCAAGGGGGATAAGTACCAATGCATCAACAAAGAATACAACCAGAGTTAATGAAAGGAGATCTTCCTGTGTTTTTGTTTCCCACAGAGCTCATATTTTATGCAGATGATCAGTCAACACATAAGCAAGTGTCCACTCTGTATAACCCCTATGAGTTTTGTCTTAAAGTTCGTAGTTTTATTAACTACTCCAAATAAGTATGTTGTCATTGATGCAGCAGTTACAGTAAAGCCTCAGTATGTGTGGATATTGTGTTCGATCCTGTCACTATGGTGCGATAGACAAATTCCATCTTCAAGTTTCTGAGCAAAGCCAGAGGAAGGCTTTAGGAAGGAAAGAAGTTGTAGCTACTCCTCTTCCATCTGTGAAAGAACAACACAAGGAGGAAAAGGGAAAAAGAATAAAGAAACGCTTAACAGAAAGTTTATTTTTTGAGCAATTGTTTCAACCAGAAAACAGAACTGTCTCCTCAAGGCCTGGTTTTTTGTCTTCCTGGGAGTGGTGTGCATGCAGCCCTCATGCCTCCTACGCTGAGGGATGTGGCATTGCTAGTCCCTCTCTACCTCCACTTAAATATGAATAAAAAATTAGTGGCCACTTATATTTTAGGTTTTATCACAATGACTCTATTTGGAAGAGGAGCAAATATTTCATTTTACTTCTGAAGTCATTTTATCTTCAAAACATCACGAATGTGAGCTACTTTTATCTCTGCCTCACTCCATTAATCTGCTATAAACTATTGAATGATTTAAAATAACTGCAAATATATATTTTAAATTACTATAATTTTATTTGAAGGACTCTAGCACATTATGTTACAGACAGCAAGGATGCTTCTGAGTGATACCTATGACATTATTTGAAGAAATTCTTTCTATATCTATACCTTTTGTGCAAAAGGTTTTAACTACAACATTTGTTATTTTGTCAGCTTTTTCTAGTTCACTTTAATTGTTAAGGCCATGTGTTCTTCAAAGGTAAAGGCCTAAAAGAGTAAACTGACCAGCCTAACAGTTAAATTTACATTTTTTTCTTGCTACAAGCATCAACCTTACTTTGTAAATTATACCTTCTCTTCTACCACCATAAACAGTGCCATGGTGTTTCTAAACTTTTGTAGTTTTATAGTTAATGCGTGGAGGTTTTAAAAAGCATAAGATAATGAGGGGTCATGCTTATCCTAGTGTTTCACAGAAGATTTAGGACATATTTGATTCATCTGGTTAACTACAAAATAGGTCGTGGTCCAGACACCAAGCATGTGGGTTTTTGTTTTGTTTTGTTTGTAAATAAAAATCCACCAGAAATAGGACAATCTCTTTATTTGGTCTCAGAGTTCTAAAGGAACTCTTTAGGTTTACCCTGACTTTAACCGTGGATGACAATTTATGTTGACAGGGGGAAAACAATTTTATCTTTTCTCTGAAGCCCCTTTGTGACTGATTGTAATGATTTGCCCAGATTGGGATTACTAGATGTTGAGACATTCACGTGTAGATTCTTTTCACCTTTAAACTCTAAGCCAAGTATAGAAAATCCTTGGTATCTGTCTATTTTGTGTCAGTCACTGAGAATCTTTAAGTTTTTATTTATTATTGAAACAATTTTGCCACAAAAGGGTCCCCTAAGCACAACTATTTACATTTATTTATAGCCTTTTCTGATATCTGATGTAAATATGCAGTTTTAATTATATTTTTACTAAGGCTTCTCATCCGAAAGCAGAATGCAATATGGAGAGTCTCTTGAAAATCATTTTTCAGATCTTTTTACAGAATGAACTTATGCACTGCTACTCAAGGACTATTTATAGATATATATGTTTTATATATATAAACACAAAATGTATACCTAAGATTGTTTGTTTGTAGAAAGCAGTACTTTGCTTCTAAAAAGCTTTTATGTATACTATTTCACAGAAAATCCTCATTGTTTAACCATTTGGGGAGTTTAAAACATGATACGGATCATGTATGTACATTGTGTAATGATGAAAATTATAAATGTAATCTACTTTGAATTTTATAAAAACAAAAACTTTAGGCTATTCTTGTTTCTCTGCCCTTCTCAAGTTGTGTGTATATGTGTATGTGTGTGTGTATGTGTGTGACAACACACTGTAAGGGAAAGAAATTGCTTAAAAAAAAAATCTATTACTGTGAACCATTTTGACCCTAAAGACATATTTGACAGCAAAGTGTTAGGGTTTGAAATTATAGGACACCTTGTTATTATGTTCTTATTTATCATCAATTAAGTCTTGCATAAACCTCCAACCCAGCCCATTTGGTTTCTTAACAGAAAGGATAGGGGTGTTACAAGAGTTTGTGCAAGGAATCATAAGGTTTTGTTTAATAAAGTGTTCAGTTATTGGAATACGTCCCTGAATAGCTTCTGGTTTTAAAGGCTATTGAGGCAATTTTGGCAAATGGCTTTGAAGGATCTATTTAAACTTTTATAGATTCCACACTTTTAATTTTCCTTATGTCTGTTGCAGAAGTCCACAAGCTACTGGACACTTCAGACATGTCTGGGTTTTGGGAGGTTTGAAGACTGACCTCATCATGATTCATTTTTGCCTATATGTCAGAGTTACTTATATTCCACAGGGTCTAGAAATTCTAAGGTTATTTCTCCTCCTGAGGAGAATCTGATATGGCCCTCTAGCTTCAGAGGCAATTCTCATCCCATTAGGTTTATTGGAGCTGTGTCACATGAAAGGAAAGCATGGTTTTAATCGGTTGGAAGTCATCTGTACAGGCTTTGATAGGAGGAAGCTTCTGGACTTGGTTGGAAAGCCCTACCACAAAGACTTTTGTTACCCCTAGGGATTTTTTTTGTTTTATCAGGGTGGGGATGTCAAAGTAGAAAGTGTCATTCTGGTATCTCCTGACATGGTACAGAATTCTTCATTAATCTTAATGTTGGTATCCCCTTGTGCAGGGTTAGGGGTATTAAGAGAAGCAGTATACCAGCAGGTCTCTCTGAGCCCCATTAGGTTTGGCTTTGGTCTTGAGTATCAAATTTTTGAGGGCTTCCTCTGGTAGAACAATGGGGCAATTCTTATGGCATGCTTTGGTTTTGTTGGGAGTTTAAGTGTAGAAATTCTTTCTTCCAATATCCAGGCTGTGTGCAATACAAGCAGACATTGCTAGGTACTGTTTCTGATTTGCCCCCTCTGAATCTAGGCCTTGTTCCAAGGCTCTTTCAAAATTAGTCTATTTTGGAATCACTAATTATTTTTAATATCTCACTATACCAATTAAAAAGCACATTCCATTACTTTTGGGGTGTTTGGGATCCTCTCATTACTAGGGCACCTCTCAAATGAATAAATTTGTCTAAACTAAAACTTCCCCATCATGGCCACTGTAGTTCCAAGTTATCTTTTTATAAAACACCCATTTTTCTAAGAAAACACATGGTCTTGATCCATAATTCATAAACATAAAATTATCAGGAGTTCCAGATGGTGGAGACTTAGACCAGGAAGAATCCATTTTAAATTAAGTCTTGTATATGCCCAGTGCTCACTTTTTTTCTCTTCCAAATGGTGGGTGTCTTACCTGCCTTCTCTACACCTAGCCCAGTTCTCATATGCCCAAATAAACTTACGGTTGCTCAACACAAAGATGTGGAGCTCAGATCTGAGAGAAACTTATCTGTGGCCTTTGAGCAGCTAGAAAGCATTGAGCAGAAAATGGCTTCATGGGTACCTTCCCCTGGATACTTGTTGATCTTGAGGGCTATTAGGACTCTCCTTTGGATCCTGCTTCTAAGCCAATTCTTTAAATGATAAACTGCGGCAATTAAAAAATTTTGTTAAAGTTTATTTGGGCAATAAACAATTTGGGAATCAGGCAGTGCCCAACTGAAAGTGTTAGGGAGTTTGGCTGAGGGAGAGGAAAGGGGAGGCTTGTACAGGGCAAAGGGGAAGCAAGGGATGAGTTACCTAGGCTGCATTGCCTTATTTGGGCTGTTTCTGATAGAAATTCCCTTCCTAAGGTATTTGTTATTGACTGATGTTAAACCTCTACCTCCTAATACAGCAGGTCTTTATGGAAAGGCTGCCTCTCCCAAGTTTCCATCTTCTTCTTTGGTTGGCTGATCAGAGACTGTTCAAGGATTGTCACCCTAGTCTAATGGCCTCCTCTATTTTAACAACCTCTGTTGTTTTTATGTAGAATGCTGTTGATTTATTTTATTCTATCAACCACTTTTCTTTAATTCATTAATGTTACTAATTTTCAGTTGATTCTCTTGGCTATTCTAGATATATATACTTGAATTGTCTACATTTAATATTTTCTCTTCAAAATTGTTTAATTTTATTAATTTTAACTATACAATTAGCATGTAAGTACATTACCCTTTTAAAAAATTAAAGCATTATAGAAAAGGCTAAGGCCACCTAGATCACCCTCCTAGCCCAAGGCTAGTACCCACTGTCTCCACACTCCTCCCCTGAACCCTGAGTGTCAGTTTATTGTGTATCCTTCCAGACTTTTCCCCATGGATTTTTAGACAGGTGAATGTACTCATAGAAAATGTTATGTGTATGTATGCTTTACTAAGTGGTATTATGCTACATGCATTTTTCTGCAACTTTTTCTTACAGAAAATCATATGATAGACATGTCTTTTACTGCCCATATATACCAATCTACTTCATATTAAAAAACTGTTGCATAATATTCTATGGTATACTTATGTCATATATTCTTTAGCCTTTCTCCTGTTGTTGGGAAATTAAGGGTTTTTATTTTGAGCTGTGGCAAACAGTAATGCAGTGATTATCTTAGCATAAGCATTTTCTTGTGAATACTTCTTTATGGTTGACACTGAGAAGTGAAATTGTTGAGTTACTATAGGCAATTTTAAGTTTTAAATAAATACAGCCAAATTACTCTCCAAAATGGCTATACCAATTTAACTCCCATTTGCAGTGTATAGAATACTCACTTCCTGCACACCTTTGGTCAACACTTGAGATTGACAAACATTTTTAATTTTTTTGCCAAGATTAAGGGTAAAAAATGTGATTGAATTCATTGCTTTAGTTTATATTTCCCTACTTTCTAGCAAGGCTGCCTATCTTTTCAGATGTTTAGTGTCTAGTTTTCTTCTGTGAATTGCCTATTTATATCCTTTGCCCATTTTAAAGTCTGGTTGTCTTTTTATTGTTGATTTAGAGGAATTCTTTATGTACTCTGGATTCTTACCTTTATTGAATATGCTTCAAATGTTTTCATTTTAATTTTGTCTTTTTACATTGTTTGTGTCCTGCTTTATTTAAGTATAGTCAGATTTATACAAAAGATTTTTGTGTTCTGTTTAAGAAGTCTTTCACTATCCCAAACATGGGAATATTCCCTTGTATTTTCTTCAATACATTAATACTTTTGTTCTATATTATTTTAAAAATTATTGTGAAAACATATTGCCCATTTTAACCATTTTTAGTGTACAATTCAGTGGCATTAATTGCATTCACAGTGTTGTGCTACCATTGCTACCATCTATTTTCAAACCTTTTTTGTCATCCCAAACAGAAACTCTGTGCCTATTAAACAATAACCCCCATCTCCCCTCTCCCAGGAAACCATGAAACTATTTTGATTTCTTATCAATTTCCTTATTCTAGATATTTCATATGAGTGTAATTGTATAACATTTGTCCTTTTGTGTGTATTTCACTAAGCATATTGTTTTCAAGTTTCATCCATGTTGTAGCATGTATCTGAGTTTCATTCCTCTTTCATGGCTGAATAATATTTGAATGTATGTATACACCACAACTTTTTGAACTCAGATATATATTACATTTAAGATAAATAGGTAAGTAGATTTGGCCCAACAGATAGTGCTTCCATCTATCACATGGGAGGTCCAAGGTTCAAACCGGGCCTCCTGACCCGTGTGATGAGTTGGCCCATACGCAGTGCTGATGTGCGCAGGGATTGCCCTACCATGCAGGGGTGTCCCCCGGGTAGGGGAGCCTCACGGTCAAGGAGTGCAACCCATAAGGAGAGCCACCTAGCGCGAAAAAAGTGCAGTCTGTCTAGGAATGGTGCCACACACATGGAGAGCTGATGCAGCAAGATGATGCAACAAAGAGACAAAGATACTGGGTGCTGCTGACAAGAATACAAGCAGATACAGAAGAACACACAGCAAATGTACACAGAGAGCGGACAACGGGCGGGGGGGGGAAGGGGAGAGAAATAAATAAAAAATATTAAAAAAAATAATTTTTCCATCCTTTTAATATACTTCAGGCATGAGGGTGGTAGTGGTTCCCAGGTCAACTTAGTTCTCTATCTTGATTGGAACTCTGCTACTGTTTTGCTGCTGTTGTTGTTGTTATTGTTCATTTATTTTTTAATCAGTTCATCTTTCTTCTTATGTTTTCTGCTTCTGTTTTCTGGGGGTCATGTCTTCTTGCTAACTATTCAGTATGCCAATTAGGAATTTCTAAGAATTGCAATCATTTCCTCTGGTTAATAATTCTCAGGGGTAAACTCTTCCTTTGAGTCTTCAGGGAATGGTTCCTTTTTCTTGTTTTGTGATATTTTTCACAGGTCCTAGCTTCACTTGTCCTTCAGTGAGTGAATTAGACATAGTTTTTGCTGAGGAACAGTGTGTATGTGTGTGTGTGTGTGCTTTCTTTGGCTCCATGTCCTATTAATTTGATGCTGGTGTATTTACCCAGGTCTACACTGGGACAGCGGTGAATAGGCACAGCTCTTAGTCCAATTTGTAAAGTCTGATAAGCATTCATCTTTGTGAAGCTCTGTAGAACTGAGGCAGCAATACCTTCTACCTCTATTGTCTGCCTTCTTGAAAACGTGCATAAAAACTATGAGCCATGCTTAGTTTTTAGAACCATGCTTGACTAAAATCAGAAACACAGGTGTTTCAAGAGCATTTGCACTAGCTACTGCTGACTGGATCACTCTTCCCCCAGGCCTCTGAGTTCATTCTTTAATTTCTTTCAAGGTTGTACTCAAAAGCCATCTTTCATTGATGCCTTCACAAAACACTATATTTGTAATCATTTTGATTTCAATCTCCTTATCTCCTTTCCCTGCTTTATTTTCCTCCATAGCACTATACTATATTCCAAACATTTCAACTGTATTATTTACTTAAACTTTTTGTTTCTTTCATTTACTGATGTTTCCCCAGTGTTTTGAACAATGACTGGCATAGAGTAGATACTAAGGAAATATTTGTTGAATAAATTGAATGAATGAATGAATGCCTTGCCGGTAGAGTTGTTCTTACTCCCACTCTGTCCTACGGAGTACATATATTATGGGGACTACATATTTTGACATGTGTTATACAACACAAATCTCCTTTAGTTCTTGTTGTCTACATAGGAATTGTGATCCTTAATGGATATAGAGTTACTGATGTGACAGGGATTTTAGGAAAGCACCCAGGAGTCATTTTGTACTTGATTAAAAGGTATCTCCTCTGAAACTGCCAGTAAGTTGCACTTTTTAACCAGAACCTGGTTACCGATATTTTAAAAAATCTGATACACATTGCCAAATTATTTTCAAAAATTATGCCAATATGCTAATTTCCCTTCTTTTTCCAATATTGTTATTAATTTAAATTATGCAGTGGCTATCACGTATAGTGGATGCACTCACAAAGTTAAATCTAAACTCTCAGGTTATTTTCAAAAATTATCTTAGCAAGGAAATGAGGTCTAATGGTCTTTGAATCAGTTATCTATTGTCACAAAAATATTGCACAACCATCACAAATTATCACTGACATATAACTAGAAGCATTCACTGTTCATGTCTCTGATTTTGACTGGAGGTTAGTTAGCTGGCTCTTCTGATCTTGGCTCAGCTGTTGGTGCATCTAGTTTGGGCTCAGCTCTCTTCTTCCTCGTCATGTCTCTCATTCTTTTCTTTCCCCAAGCATGTACTCCTCATGGCGAAAGAACAGCAAGAGAGAGTGGTCAAGCTCATGCACAAGCATTTTATATACCTCAGCCTGTATTGGTTGGCCACAGCAGGTGGGAGAGAATGCCTGTCCATGGTAGGAGATAACTGCAAGGTTATGCGGTAAAGGGTGTGGATACAGGGAGGGATGGAGAATGAGGCCGTTTTATGCCATCTACTAGAGTCTTAAAAAAGAGATTCTTCCCATTTGTCATTTACTTTTTCCTACTAAGAGAATAAGCTTGAAAAATGAGCAAATCTTTTTTAAGTGTAAATATAAAAGTCTGGTTAAAGATAAAAATCATGATCCAATTTTTATTACATTTAAAAAGACATAGGGGTTGCATAACTGTATGAGGAAGAAAATAAAGGAAACTACAAGATATACTCTTTGGAATAAAATGGAAAGAAATACAAGTTCTTGGGCATATATTATATAAGTGCCCCAATGGCTAATTTGAACGATTTCTAAAATTAACTTATTCAGAGATTTCAGACATTAAAAAAAAATCTCTTTATATCTGCTTTTGCACAGATCTCAGGCTATAAAGGATCTTTTTAAGTGATTTAGTCACAGTTACTAAGATTACCTCCCTCTCTTCTCTGCTCACTGTTTCAAGAACAATGTTATTTCCCTTTTGCTGATAATTCTAAATTATTTTTCCCAATTTTATACTTGTTCAAATTCTCTCTCCATATGAATATATTCCTCTTCATACTTTCTCTACAGTAATCAATTACTGCTATTCCCTTTTCTCCATACCACCTTTACTTGTTAATTATTAGTATTTTTGTATGGCATACTCAGGAGTGGGAGTGTTGCTTCTCATTAAAACGAGAGAGGGAGGAAAATACATTGGTATTTTGCTAGACCATGAAATCCCTGTCAGCAAGGACCATCATTTTGACTCGGAACCCAGCATACAGTATGTATTCAATAAATGGTTCATTGAATGGAGCAGTACTTGAGTGCATGGGCCCTGAAGCTCCTTGGGCTCAAATACAGGCTAGACCATTAAATAGTTTTGTGACTTTGGGTAAATTAATTAACTTCTCTGTGACTTAGTTTTTTCAGCTTAAAATGGAGATATAAAACCTACTTTATAGGGTGATCCATGAAAAGCACTATTGGTAACTATTATTGCTATTATTACTACTACTGCATTTGGTGCTGATGCCAGCTCTTACAGGTGATGGGATGGAGTAAGTAGCCCATATCATTCTCTGGTGAAAACACATTCCCCTTGAGTTCCTGGGGTTGCCTATGTCACAATCTGGGCTTCCATCTCTTCCATACCTCACCCTCCTGGCAAATTTCCTAATGATTATGCCAGGTCAAGGATCCCAGGATCCTGAGGGATATTTTGTGACAGGGCATACCTTTAGCTCCCAAGAGAAAGCTTGAAGGCCTTGAGTAAGTCAATTTCTTCATCTCCAAGATAAACTAGTCAGACAAGAGTATGCAAGCGTCTATTCCCAGCTAAAATTGTGATACTTCCTATAATACTGATGAGGGTTAGAGGAGAAGCCTGACGTCTATAACTTCCTTCTTTTATTCTGTTTGGGAACTGTCTTCTATAAGCATAATTATTATTATTTTTCATTCATTATATAATTAATGAGTTGCCAGCACAATGTATTGAAAAAGTATGGCTGTTGAGATCAGGAGATCTGAAATCTTATTTCAGAATAATGGTAAGATTAAAACACAATATAGGGTGGTAGACTTGGCCCAGTGGTTAGGGCGTCCGTCTACCACATGGGAGGTCCATGGTTCAAACCCCGGGCCTCCTTGACCCATGCACAGTGTGGAGCTGACCCATGCACAGTGCTCAAGCGCGCAAGGAGTGCCGTGCCAGGCAGGGGTGTCCCCTGCGTAGGGGAGCCCCACGCGCAAGGAGTGCGCCCCGTAAGGAGAGCCGCCCAGCGCGAAAGAAAGTGCAGCCTGCCCAAGAATGGTGCCGCCCACACGGAGAGCTGACACAACAAGATGAAGCAACAGAAAGAAACACAGATTCCCGTGCCGCTGACAACAACAGAAGAGGACAAAGAAACAAGACGCAGCAAATAAACCCTGAGAACAGACAACTGGGGTGGGGGTGGAAGGGGAGAGAAATAAATAAAAATAAATAAATCTTTAAAAAAAAAACCACACAATATAATCTATGTCTCTCTGTAAAATTTGATCCATATGTTAATTTTTCTCTTCTACCCTAAGAAAAATTATTTTCAGTTAGAACGAGTCTAAAGTAAATCCAGCATGAGAATAAAAATACAACATTGAGCTTTCTCAATGTCTCTAAATCGATCCCTCTGGATTTTCCTTCTTTCAATCCTACCCACACTTTTCCTAATGCTAAAATATTTTCTTCCTGAAAGAATTATCTTCTGCCCACTCGGTGAGAGATACCTGGTTTATCTTGTAGAGGCTTGGGAGGAAGCAATGTTACTGCAATATTGGGGGCTGTGATAAATGCTGCTGGACACAATATTTTTGCCTAGTGCCAGCCTTCATCCTATACTCATGGAGGGTGTTAGGCCATGGCTGGATTGCACTGTAGAAGTATTTCAACAGACAGAAAATAACTTGTGCCAGTGTGCACCCATTTTGACATAAAGACCACCGCAAAACATAGCCCACATGATTTGTGTGCAATTCTAATAGGCAAAACATGCTACAAAAGCCATTCCTTTATTCACAGATCTGTGAGTCCACCCTATGCTTTTTTGAAATATATTTTTTTCAAGAGGTTGTTTATCATAGCAGCTGGTAGCCTTCTGTGTAGTTTTATTGCTTACACCCAGCAAGAGCATAGGCACGATATTAGAATTACAAAATTATTTCACCATTTTGCAATAAGGAGCACACATGATACCATACCAAAGAGAGTTTATTGACATTCCTTGATGGTGGTGTGATGGAAGAGAAAGCGTGGCCTGAGTATCACATGACATTTTTCTTGTCAATATAAGCACAATTAGCCCAATAATGTGGACTTATGCTATTGACAAGAACAAAGACTTTTAACAAAATTATGATCGACATTTCTTTAGATAAATTGGAAGCTGCAGGAAGTAGGCTAATGGAATGATATTTACTCTATATACTACCTCTAAGTACCTTTTTATCTACTAGAACAAAGGGACTTTACATGTCACTAACAGGAAAAGAACACGTTCTCTTTTGGACCTTATAATGGCTGGAATATCCAACCCAAAATTTTATAATATAGTATTGCAGTAATTTTAATAATGAACACTGAAGTACATAATAATAATAATAAATAATAATAATAAAGCACCACGTTTGTTATGTAAAGTTCTAACTACTTTCATTTGAAAGTGTTTCATCTTGACTGGGAAAATATTTGTGGCAACTGAGAAGTCTTCTGAACCCAAATTTTGGGCACACATGGACTGACAATGCGCTAAATGGCTTGACACATAAATGTCTTACTGTTAAAGGATACATGGTCATGTATTAAAAGAAAAAAGGATTTAGATCTTGCATATTTAAAGCCTCCCCAAAATATCACATATCTCCCTTTCTTAATTTTCTCATCATCCTCCAAGCAATTTTTGTGCTATAATAGTGTTTGTTATAAAAAGTTTTTATAGCTTTCAACTTAAAGACTTAGGAAGCTACGAAGAATTTAGTAGATTTAGAATACTTCCTGTGGCCCAGCAGGGTCAATTTTTATTGATAGGAACATTATATAAAATGTTTGTAATAGGCATGAAATCATTATTTTTTATGATACTTTATAGCATTTTAAAAGCATTTTTCAAAATTGTAACTCATAAATTTGTTCTTATTTATTATTCTTGTTTATCTCCCAATTAAGGGTATTCTATCCTTACTAAAGCTAAATGCAAAAGATCTTGTTTTAAGGGGTTTGGGCCTATATATGGTTAATTTTGCAATTTGCCTCCATGGAGAAAATTCATGCTTTAAATTAAGAAAAAAATTACAGGGAGTAACAAACAGATCTGACTTACCAATAAATTATATGATTTGGCATGGTTTACCCCCTCTAACTGAGGAAATTTATGAAATAATTTAGTTCAATAGCTGTTTATATATATATGAAACATTACATAAACTTTTAAAATCAGCCTTGTGAAAAAGGGCGTTTAAACCAAAGAAACACCATTATAGGCAATGAGAGATAAAAAGGATCTCTCTATAACATTGCTTTACTTTTCTTCTCTTTATTTGCCTTCCTTAAAGATTCTATGCAAGCTTGTAATGGAATACTGAGGCCCTACTTAGCAAGCTTAAGGTTGTTTCAGCTGACATTGATATCAGTATTCCCATATGGAATTTTGTACTTTTATGAAGTACTTTTCCTTCCTGGTATGCTTTGTGGGATATATCTAAGAGCCATGGCATTGGTATGGAATAAGGAAAGTTAGATGGAAAACCATTTATATGCCCAAGTTATCTATATGTGTTCCTAGATACCCTGTTCCTTTTATATATAGGCAAAATAGGGCTCATTAATTTGATGCTTGTGCAAAATGTAAAGCTCCCTGAGAGCAGGTTCCATTTCTTGAACAACTCTCTTCCTTGCCAATGCCTAACAAATAATCTAAATACTAAAAGTAAGTGTTGACTACTTGAACTGATGAGTATTCTATCTATATATAAGATGCCCCCTCTTTTAGAGATGCTGTTCAATAAGGACATGGTGGAATTATTTGCATAATCCTTGTGTTCTAACTTAATAAACAATAGTTCCAGTAGAATCCACTACTCTTCAGATGTTGAAATGTGTTCTAAGTTTTAAAGATCCCTCAAACTGTATCATATAAGGTACACATTCTATCACACTTTGGTAAATATTCATTTTAGACAATAATAGAAGGCTAAATTTCTATAATTTATACTCCCTGATTGACAACAGCAAGGGATGCTGGACATTATAAATAATTCCTACTAGAAGAATGCTTTAGTTTGGAGTACAGGGAACACAGATAATCCACGTTTGTACATAGACAGGTGTAATGAACACCAGGGAACACCAGGCATGGTTTCATATGAAATTTCATCTTATATTTCTCACATTTACCCCTTGTCTTTTTGTTTACTGAAAGCCACAATTTGGCATTTAAGTCATGGGGCCCCTGTAGCTCTTCTTTTCCCAGTTAAGAAAAACACTTTCACTTATGACACATTTCAGACAACATGGAGAACAAGATTCAAAAAATAGCACATGACCATTATGGTTGGGTTTATTTCAAAGGTAATTGAGAGGTTAGGCTGTCTTTGGAGCCTGCAACTGTTTTTCTCAAAACACTGCGTTTTCTGAGATATCTTTTTACCAAATGCTAAAAGAAATTGGGTATTTATTTTGACACAAATCAGTGTTCCTGTGGAGTGTTAGGTTTCTGCTCCAGGAGGATTGCTGTGGGTGAAGAAGAACCATATTGCCCTTGATCCTTTACAAGCACCGTCGTTCTCTGCAGCTTCTTATTTAGTGTGGTTCAATCAGAGATGAAGAAGTTTGAACAACATGATTTAAAAAGAAGTATGTGCAAAAAAATAAAAGTTAAAAAAAAAAACAGTTTGTCTGCCAAGCAATCATGCCTGATTTTAACAAAAATCATACAATTATTTATCCATTTTTTCCCTTTTGTGAAAGAGAATTTAGCTAGATTAAAAACAAACAAAACAAACAAAAACACAACAAAACAAAACAGTGTAGAACTCAGGTATTCAAGCCAATGTGATGTGTCCTTCTTCCTTTTCTCCTGCTTGTTTTGTCACCTTCTATACAACACACCAGGGGTAGAAGCCTCGTCCTTTATGCTACATAATGACATTTCCTTCTTGGACACGTGCACAGGTTGTGCTTCTTGTTGATGCGTATTTACTAGAGGTGCTCCCCCTCTTAAATTTCTCTGAATTCAAGTTGAGCCCACAGTCCCACAACCATTGAGATGCACATCATTGCATCAGCATTTCTTGCTGCTGTTATTTGTTGGAAAGTGTCATATTTGCACCATGTGTCTAGGCTAGTTCCAGCTGATGGGACTGATGCCACACATCATGAGTTGATGTATAAAAATTTCGGTTTGCCCCTGCTGTCCTCTGGATGGATAATATGCACAGAAAAAAGAGTGGGAGGGAAAGAAAGAGTTGGTCAGCATCTAGTTCTGGAGTTGCTTGTTATAAATGATTTTTAAAAATGGTGGCTTTGCTCAGAAGACATGGGCATATAAAAGCTTGGAATGCTTAATGCTCAAAATTTCCCTTAAATGATATAAATGGAAGTAAACATTTATTACCATTTGGTCAAGTGTAGCATAACTTGCATTCATATTTCATTGTTAGTAATGGAGGTATGTGGAGATATACACAGACCTTGAGACAGCTGTATTTTTTTTTAAAATATTGCATACAGGCTAGCAGTTCATTGAAAACAGAGGATATAAGCCTGAAGGTTAGATCTCAGAAGAAGGCAGTTCTTCATGCACAGCTTTTGTCAATCCTGATTTGGTTTGAAAATAAAAATCATGGAATACAAAAATCAAAGGAGTTGATTAAGGGAAAAGGTAAGGAGACTCATCCCAGAAAGGGTGATGTCACTGGCCAGGAAAACGTCAGGCAAGTTTATAGTTCCTCACTCAAGCCCAAAGGTGCTGGTTTCTTCAACTGCTGTTAACAGCTTTTCATACAACATGGTGTATGATGGATAGGGTGGAAGATCCAGTCTATTGAAGCATGTGTGTGCCCTAAATAGAAGAGAAAAGATTGATGAGAGTGTTTGTTCTGAAGATAAAACTGTTTTTGGATGTATCTGTGACTCAATCTGAAGCTGAATCAAAAGTGAACAGAAGTACCTTTCAGGACCACCATAAAACACCCCAAACCAAGAACCCATAGACTTTGAGACATGATTAAACCAGTTGGAAGGAGAGGAATAATTAGAAATGGGTGATTTGCATTTATGAAGCAAATCCCTTTTGTTTAACTATTGTAACCTCTACGGTATCAGCCATATTTTACAACTAAGATAGGAACTGGGATGTAGTTGGTGAAGGAGACTCCTTCCCCATCTCTGATTTCCGGGCCTCTATAAATCATGTGCGTTCACTTAGAAGTGCCAGTTGACACCCTGGAATCCTGAGACCCTAGTCTCCATTCAAGTCAGGTATGCCCTGGAGAGTGCCTGAGCCCTCTAGGCCAGTGGAACATGCACAACCTGAAGCTGAAGTGCTGCATTTCCCAGAAAATCTGAGCTTGTCTGTCAGGCAGTCATCTCCAAGCAAAAGTGCCCTGAGTTCTACCTTATTCATAGTGTGCACTATCCTGCAGGCCCACACTTGCCAGTGCTTCGCCTAGAAAAGCAATGTCTTCCTGTGCCTCATTGCTAATGCACAGAGCTGGACAGGACTCTGTCTCACCCGTGCAGGTCTCCGCAAGGGAGGACAAGGTGCCTGGGCACACACACAGATTCCTCCCGTGAAACCTCAGATTGCCTATGCTGGCATATGATTTACATCTTTATTTTGAATTACATAAATTAGAGTGTCTTGTAGCACTCAAGGTGTGGTAGAGATTATTGAGAGGATGGGGGATGGTGGGAAGAGGGGAGAGGTAGGGGAAGTTAGGTTCTCCTGCCCTGAGGGAATCTGAGGAGGATGCTGTTGGTTTTTCCTGCCCAGCATCCATTCCTTCTCCTGTTAACAGTCCTGTATTGTCCTTGGGGGACTCGCCCTAGCCCTTCAGCCACAAGGGTGGGCATAGGATAGTAGACTATCTGGCCATAGGCCTTACGGACTTAATTAAGGTGGAAATACAAAAATAGAGATGAACAGTTTATTAGTTTATTATCTGAGACTCAAACTGGCCCATGCTGACTTAAAAAGAAAATAATTGAAATATTTTACCTAAATGTGAGGCATTGTTTGAGTGAAAGTGGAAAAGAACTCAGTAAATTGAGTATGAAGACAATTACAGTGGTCCTTCTCTATCTTTAGAAAGATTGAATCTAAGTCACATACTGAGCTAGGACTAACTCAGTTCAGTGGAGCAGAAAAATCCCAAGTATGCTGTTGGAACTAGTGGAATTAGCCAAGAATGAGATATGAGCAGACCTCATCTCCTTGGTTTTCTTTGTCTGGTTTTAATGGGCACTCATGATTGGGAATATTACAGAAAAAATCCCATGTTTACAAAAGGGTTGGAACCAAATTAATTCTGTAAAAGAATTTCTGGGAATAAACAGAAATCATTATTAGTAAATGATACTGCACACCTTTTCTGAACATCTATAGTTTCTTCAATAGTTGCTTTATGACATAAAGCTACAGCCTTGGTTAACTACTGCCTTAAATAAAATCTAGAATGATGAACACAATTGAATCAGCACAAGTAAAACATCAATTGATTCAGCATTCTTAAGTGTAAGTCACCCTCCAGGTGTGGTCCTACCAGCACAGAGCATCTGATTACGTCATTTCCTGTGGATGGATGGTAAGGTGGTTGGGGATGACGCGAAAGCACAGAACCAAGGGTCTGAAGACCTATATTTGTGTCACAGTCTAGCCATACATTAGCTTTATATCCTTGGTAAAGTCAATCTTTCTGAGCCTCAGTTTTTTCACTTGTAAAATGGGATAATAATACATACTCTGTTTAACTTACAGGGTTGTTGTGGGGATCAGTGACAGAATGCACATAAATGGCTTTCATAAACTGTGAGTAATCATTCAAACATATGACTCTCTTAAAAATGCGACTACAACTGCACTGGTGACTTTAGGAGCTGTATCACATTGTGTTAACTTAAGACCCCAGCGCTTCTCACATGAACTACTGGCAAATAGGTCACCCTAATCTCATCTTGGGCAATTAATATTTTGAAACTCGACCTGGATCTTTTCAATTATGCCATGTTAAATTTCACCCTGAAAAAAAGTGGGGAGCAGATGTAGTTCAGGGGTTGAGTGCCTGCTCCCACATACAAGCTCCTGGGTTCAATCCCCATTACCTTCTTAAAAAAAATTCAGCCTATTGGCTTTAACCTTGGCGTCCATCGTTTTGAGAAAATTTTGGATTTTGCCATTCACTGTATTATTTACCTGTCTAATTTGTGTCATCTACATACTTGATCTCCCTGACTCCTCTTTTTTTTCCCGAAGTAATTGATCAAAATGTTAACCAAAGAAAGTTTTGCTCCTTTCTAATAGAAGGTTACTTAAAACACGCACAGACACCAGAAAAACGAGGCAACTATCACTGCATACTCTTTGCTTCTGGTTGTTCGGCCAGTTCTAACACCAGTTATGTAGATTTTGCGTTCTTTTCCTGCCGGGTCTCTAAAAGACATTTCTTCGACTACCTAACTATGGCTGTAATTTTTTCAGACAAGTTCTTGCTCTCATCACTGCTAAATCTACTCTTTAAAGTTTGTTTATAAACTCTTGACCCCCCAAATCTAGAAGCCCTTTCTTCCAGAACTTGGCCTCTAAGTCCCAGCCCCTCTTGGTCCTCATGGGTGGAAATGGCCCATTTTCCTACACTGCCCCATTCAGTAATGTGGATGAGCATTCTTCTCATTCCCCACTATAAATTCCAGACAATCACATTTTGATCCTTGATCAAAAGTTTCTGCTCCTTTGAATCTCATGCCATTTCAATTGTCTTTTTTTCCCCCCCCCCAAACTACTGCCTTTGGCATTTCATTTTAGTGAAATAGAGTAGAGTAGAAAATAGGGTATGTTGCAGATAATAAGGGTAAAGTGTTGTTCTAAGGAACTTGTGTTCCAGATACATACACACACATATACACACATGAGTACATAAGCATGTACTGGATTTTGATGTAAAGGACATGTCTTTCTACGGGCATGATTTACAAAGCTGGAAAATCACTGATCAGGAAAATGCTACTCAAAGTGGTACAGACAGACCCAGGAAGTGTTAGGATTAAAACTCATGGACGAGAGGAACTCATTCTGTTGTACTACTTGGAGCCCCATTACATATTTTTCTGAATTTATCTTATAGTAATTTTTTGATTGCTTACTATATAGAAGTCACTGTAGAGACTCAGAAATACATATGGTCTCATCCTCACATTTTAACATGTAGTAGGAAAAATATGACCATATATTTAAATAACTATTCAGTGATGATATCCTGTTTGGGGAAGCCCAGATAAGGTACTAAAAAAGTTACTTGGGGATTCAAATCTTTTTTTTTCTTTATAAATTGATTTATATTTATACTTTATATAAATGTAATAATACAATATGTTACCCAATATATTTAGTTCACAGTGCAATCATACTTCAAATATTTACACTAATATTCTCACCTCCCCACATCCCCTACCCCCAGGCTGAGCCATCCTTTCTTTAAATTAAGTTGGACTATGTACAGATTGTAAAGATTTCCATGACTGATACAGAGACCAAAATACCTATAGCACAACATACTGTCAAACATCAGAAAATTTTTAAGAATATAGTCTAATTTCTGCTCTCAGAGATTACTCACCTATGGTTTCACTAATAACTCATATAACAATACTTTGGGTGACAGGAAAGCATTCTATCCACCTAAGCTGGAATAGCAAAGTGTGCTTTCTCCTGGGCAGAGGGCAGACTTTGGGAAAGTCTGGCAGGGGCTCCGTACCTGGGGAGAGATGTAATTTTCCCCCATTTCTCTATGCAGAAACGCCGAAGCCCATTGCTTCCTCGAAGGGCTGCGAAGCCTTCGTAGGGTACACTTGATGTTCCTGTGACAAACTGAAGCAGTCTTAGTCTCTGCTCATTATTGAACCGCTCCACTGCAGCCCAGAACCAGCGGATCACAAGATGCCCATCGTGGTAACCTAAATGGGGGAAAGATAGGTGAGAAAGGGAGGGAAGAAGAGAGGAAAGAGAGAAGAGAAGAAGGGGTGAAGAGGATGGAGGGAGGAAAGACATCCGTGTAAAAACTGAAAATCTGCTTTTGATATGCTGTCTTCTGAAAGAATGGCTGTTAGAGCTAAAACAATTTGTGTAACTAGGTCAAGATTTCAAACAAAAGTAGATTCAGAAAATAGCTAATTTATAAAAAATGTTCCAAGGGATGTCTTAAGAGGTTTGCTTTTTATTTAAAATCTTGGGGTTCTACTTGTCATTTTTCTGCCTCCTATAATGTAGACAAGTAGATGCTAGTCTTGGCAGAAAGCTTTGGAATTCCTGGAAAAAGCCTCTATGAATGCAGTATTTTGTCATAATCATTTTGTTCTGTTGTCTTTTGACAGCCTTATACAATGGGAGATTCTAAAACTTAAGGAGGACTGAAAGTCAGTGGCAAGCGTGGTGAACAGAAGGGGCTGGGCTTTCCTTGGTCATTTCTGTTCCTTTTGGAGCAGCTGCCATTAGGCCGGCCTGAGGTTGAGACTTGATGGACTCATGGAAAAAGTATTTGGGCCCCTCTTACAGCACAGCTGGAGAGACCAAACTTGCACCTAACAATTAAGATATAATGAGTCTTCTGACCACAAATGCAAAAGTAATTGGGGTGTGAGTTAAGCATGTGAAGGATTTAAGTGGAAGAAAGATGGAGGATATTTCTGGCAGAGGAAATAAAAAATATCAAGAATGAGCAAAACATGTATGGAACAGCAAGCTAACTCCTGTAGAAGGGAGGTTTGGTGAAGGCTGAAAGGAAAGAAGCTGGTGGCCTCAGAGGACCGTAAGAGCAAGACTGAGGCATTCTAACTTGACAAATGTCAGAATATGTCCATGCAGGAAGGGTCTAGAGGTCCCCCAGTGGGTTTTCATGGCTGAGTGTGTTGGGGAGAGAAGGAGGTTGAGGTGGTGATGCATCTAGCTCACTCTCTATTGGATTGAATGGGATTTCTCATTTTATATAAGGAATGGGTTTTGAGGCTCTTATATCAGTAATAAAGAAATTGTTCTGTCAGTGGGGAAGTGGCACACTGATAATAGTGTTTCAGGAAGATGAGTTAGACAGCGTGCAAGGTGAATAGCTAGGAGGGGTAGAAATTAGATCAGCAGAGACCATAGTTAGGACTGTGCTGCGGCAACCCAGGATCGTGTTGAGGCAAAGAGGGCTCCAATTCTAAAGGAAGCAGGTGACACCTCCCTGCCAGCAAACAACCTAGCTCAGCAGCTGGCCGGTGGATGGGTGTTCTCTATAACGCACCTAAACCGAGTTAGACCAGATGCTATGAATGGGGACTACTGTGACCTGCAGGAAAGTTCAGATTGGAAGTTGGAGAAAGGCGCACAGAAGCACCTGCTTTGCACATGTATTGAAGTAAGGCCAAGTCCTTTGTGGTCTTCAAACTGTGATGAATTGTATTAGCGAGAGTTGTGTTCTCACAAGCCCTGCCAGCTCACCTCCCCTGTACTCTGTGTTATTCCTCCAGTCATTCAGGTCTATTTCGGCAGTACCAGCAATCACCAGCTCCAGCTCCCGAGCATCAAACACAGATACCAGCCTGGAATCGACGACCTGAAATACAAATTCTGCTTCACCAAACATGTCCAAACACATGGGTGAATGGTGTTATTTCTGGGGGTGGGGTAAAGGGTAAGCTGTGAAACAGACCATCATTTATAACTTCGTTTTTTCAGTGCGCCATCATGTTTAAGTTTAAAACCTTTGACCTAAACATTTTAGAACAGAACCTATTCATGAGCTGGGAACTGAAGAAAAGTCTCACTCATTTTGCTACGTATGATACCCCCTCTCAGGATGGTGTTACAAATGACCCTAACTCGACTTTCTGTTTCCAGGTTGCCAACTTTAAAGATGTTGTCCAAATCACTTTAGGTATTTAGCCACTTAGTAGCTATTGGTATTACCATTTCATTAAAAATGTATTCTCTCTTTCACACAGAATTATGACTCATTTTCTAAAGATGGCCATTATATGTTGAAACATTTATATTTCTCTTTGCTTCTTTCCTCCCTCTGAAGATCTGTGAGGACCTGCTGGGTTCGTTAGGAACACTGTGCTCTGTGCTTTAAATCTCACTGCCAAATGTACCAGGCACAATTGGACATGTGTGATGGGGACCACCCCTTCACCAAACCATTGGTGGACAACATCAGTCGAAGCTGTTCTCCATTACGGCAGGGAAGAGAATCTTGTGAGAACCAAGCCCTGAGAATATGTTTACTGCCTCTTGTTTCATAATCTATAAAAATGTAAGGAGGTTGTTTTTGTGCATAGGAAGGCTAGCCACTGTCCTGTCCTCTTGATTCCCCACCCCAGCATGGATTATGAGGCAAGAATTAAACTTATAATGAATAAAATCTAGGAAGAGAGGGCAACACTCTGCAGCACCTTCATGTCACCTATTTTTTTTTTTTTTAATTTCTCCCCCCTCCCTCCATTGTCTGCTCTCTGTTCATTTGCTGGTTGTTCTTCTGTGTCTGCTTGTATTCTCATTAGGCAGCTCCAGGAACTGATCCTGGAACCTTCCAGAGTGAGAGAGAGGCAGTCATTCTCTTGTGCTGCTGCACCTCTTATTATCTCTCCTCTGTGTCTGCTGCATCTCTTATTATCTCTCCTGTGTGTGTCTTTTTGTTGCATCATCTTGCTGCACCAGCTATCCATGTGGGCCAGCACTCCTGCATGGGGCAGCACTCTGCATGGGCCACCTCACCACACAGGCCAGTTTGCCTTCACCAGGAGGCCCTGGGCATCGAACCCTGGACCTCCTATATGGTAGACGGGAGCCCAATTGCTTGAGCCACATCTGCTTCCCCATGTCACTTATTTTAATTTCACTGAACAAAAGTAAGCACCACCAGCATACATATTTAAAGGAGATGCTGCTGGATGTTTTCATTCTGACCTGTCATCCATCTACCCCAAGTGGATACTTTTTGTATTGAGGTGAGTTTTGCACTCTGCCAGCCTTGGTTCCTCCTCTCCTCTCAACCCAAATCTGGGTTGCTGCTGCCCATAGAAAACCCAGGGAGCGGAGGCTCAGTAAGGAATGTTCCCAACCTGCAAATCATCTTCTTCTACAAGGCTCGGGCCTCACCTCGTAGAAGCCCCGCACCAGTGCCTCGGTCTGCTGCACGACACCGCGCTCCACTCGCCACTTCACCATCCTCTCGATGTACTCTTTCTTGTTCTTCTCTGTCACCTGGGTGTTGGCCCCTCCAGATTTCAACTCCCTTTCTGTCACCTTGTAGAAGAACAGGAAGGTCAAGATAGCTGCCCAACTCAGTTCATTTCCCCATGAGAAATAAAACTTTTATGAAGATGAACTATATGCCAAAAATATTGCCTCCTTAAATCTTTTGCCTTTTCTGGAGACTGCTGGAAAAAACCTCTCAATTGTTCTAAGCAGATTATCAAGCACCTTAGAAGAGCTACATATTTCATTTTATAGAGAGGAAGTATGGTACCTTAATTCAAGAAATAAAAGAAAAATACCCCTGGCTTTTCCTAATAATGGAGCAAAATGTCCCTACAATACAGCCATGTACTTGATCCCCCCAAACTCAATTAGAGGAAATTCTTAGCAACTTCCAACTTCTCCACTCACTCCAGACCAGATGTAATAAAGAGCAAAGGGTGGGAAGATAGTTTATACATATAGGTATATCAGTGGCTGACCTTGAGAAAGCAAACAGAAAACCTTAGAAGCACACAGAGCCTTACCACTTGTATGGAAATACATGTTTCTTACAACAAGCTTAAGTCGTCAAGAAAAGTTATGATCAGTGCTCTATTTCTTCAAAGACAAGAAGGTGTGTATATATACATAAATAATATATATATTATATATATAATGTATTAAACAGATTTTTATCAGAGTTTTGGTGTTTGGATGAGGTAAGCTTCAGTCAACTTCAAATTCACTTATGTAATTCATCCCATTGCTCAATGCAACAAGACATGAAGTAGCCCTATACTTAGCTATTGTATTTATAGCAATAACTATATATCTATATATTTATCTATTGTCTATATCTGACACTCACGGGCCACAAGTCTGATGGTTAGCTTTTCTTCTTTAGGACAGTAGTGCTAATTATAAAATATCGACCAATTATAAAATATTAGTTGCTACCTAATATCCATATTCCTTAGAACCTCTGTTGCTGGTATGTCATTAAACTGGCCAATTAAGGTGCAAGCAGAGGTGTAGCATGTTGCTTTGGGGAGGCCTCCTTCAAGGGAGATGCTGTGCCTTCCTCTGTCCTGCTGGCTGGGACATGGCCTTGATGGTGGGATGCCATTCTCATCTGGGCCCAAAAGTGCAAGGGGCCCATCTTGGGGACGGCAGTGGTGAGAGCTGGAAGGAGCTTGGCTTCCGAGGGTTTCATCAGAGAGAGCTTCTAAACCAGCCTTGGGTTGCCTGCCTCCAGACTTTTATGTGAGAAAAAAGACACTTCTGGTATTTCAGCAGGGTTATTTTTGATTTCTTCACTAGCATATGAGTCCAATTCTAACAAATACACCCAGGAAAAGCCCACAGTTTCCTTTGCTTGGATCTATCTGATCTCTACCACCCAATAACTAGCTAAAAGAAGGGCTACACCTCAGTTTTCTAAAACCAAAGTCATTATTCTTGGGAACTTTTTTTTGAAGAGAAATAGGTAAGCTTTAAACTGATACTACTTTAGATCTAAAACACATCCTTATTTTTTTTTTTTTATCACATTTAAACCTTGGGGACATTTATACTTTTCTCTGAGTTGCTCAGTTCCTATAGTATATGCACATGAGGATTGCTCTTTCATATTTTCATGTGTTTGTAATCTACTTCATAATTTTTGCTATGTATTCCATGTCCATGGAATAAAATTCAAATGGTATAACAGGTGATAAAGTGAAAAGTAAGCTTTCTATCCATCCCAATTCCCCTCCTTGGAGAAATTTCTTTAAGCCCTTAGTTTTTGTATCCTTCCAGAGAGATTCCATGCATATAATAAGAAATATACATATATTGCCTCTGCCCCACCCCCATAAACTGTAGTGTATTATACACACCATTCTTCACCATACTCTTTTCACTTAAAAATAGATCTTGCCAATGCATCCACACTAGTTTTAGAATTGCCCTCGTCTTTCTGTGTTGTTAGTATATTCTGTTTATTGCTTGTGATTTACAAGTAAAATTGATGGGCTGGGTGTCCCAAACTTTTGGATAGCCACATACAATCCCACTATTACCTGTGTGAATGTCCGTAATTTATTTAACCAGTGCTCTAATTATGGGCGTTTAGAGTGCTTCAGATCTTTTTCAATTCTCAACAATACTGCAGTGAAGATCCTAATACAAGGGTCATTTCAGTCAGGTGTGAATATATCTGTAGGACAAATTCCTAGACATAGAGGCTGAGTCAAATGCATGTGCATTTGAAATCTGGATGACTATGACTAAGGTTCCTTTCATAGAGAACAAACCAAAAGGTTTCCTTCAACCTACAATGTACAGGAGTGCCTGCTTCTCCACACTTCCCCAAATAAAACACTGTTAAACTTTTTTAAAATTTTCTTTTAAATGTTACATTAAAAAAATATGAGGTCCCCATATACCTCCCACCCCACCCACACCACCTCTCCCACATCAACAAACTCTTCCATCTTTGTGGCACATCCACTGCACCCGGTGAATACATTCTGGAGAACCGCTGCAGCACATGGACAGTGGTCCACATTGTAGTCCACTCTCCCCCAGTCCACCCAGTGGGCCATGGCAGGACACACAACGTCCAGCATCTGTCCCTGCATCACTACCTAGCACAACTCCAAATCCTGAAAATGCCCCCACACCATATCTCTTCTTCCCTCTCCCAACCATCAGCAGCCACCGTGGCCACCCTCTCCACATCACTACTACAATTTCTTCCCTTACTAATCACAAAAGTTCCCCAGCAGAACACCAGTAAGTCCACTCTAATCCCTACTCTATTCCTCCATCTTGTGGACCTGGGATGGTTATGTCCAGTCCCCCTCTACATCAAGAGGCGGTTTAGATTCCACATGGATGATGGATACAATTCTGCTTGCAGTTGTAGGCACTCTTGGCTCCCTGATGTGGTGGTTGACCCTCTTCACCTCCCTGTCAGCTGGCCAGGGTAAGTCCAATAAACCAGAGGGTAGGAGCTGCAAGTCTGCTGAGGCCCAGGGCCTGGGTGTCACATGGACAGTTCAGAGATTCAGGTCTCCTGAGTATACACCAACCCAAATGCCAACCACAGGTCCAGTAAAAGTGACAGAAGAGGCATGTGTAGAAAGGTTATATCTGAGTCCAACTTCATCATACTCAGGAACATAAACTCCAAAGTAGAGCCAACTGCATAGCTCTGAACTCCAGAGCTGCCTTGACCATAGAACCTGTGAGTCACTGCAGCCCTCAGGAGAACTAGCACCCGGGTTGTTAAACTTTTTGATTCTTGATATTCCAATAAAGGAAAAATGGTATCATGGTATCTCACTATAGCTTTTATTTCCTTTTATTTTTGCCTGTAGGAAGTCTATTAAGGAATCCTTTAAATAACACCTGTGGAGGAGGGAAGGCAGCAGGATTGGGTAGAGGGAGGAGTTGAACTGAAATGCAGTTGCAGTAGGCAGCTGATCCCACAGAGAGCTCCGCAGATGACATGACCCTTCAGAGTTGTCCAGCCTTGATGCCAAGGGGGCCAAAGCTTCATACCCAGTATCGACCAGTGACTGGTTGTGACTGTCTCTGTGGAGGTGTATGACTGAGTAACAAGGTTCTCTTTTGTCAAGGGTAGTTCTCAGAGAGGAACTCAATTGAGAGCAACATTCCTAGCGGCAAGGGGAATGGATGCTTCAGTCCTGAAGAGGGCATCAATCTAAACTGCACGCTGTAGCATCCTCTATGGGTAGTCCATCTTTTTCTTTTTGATTTGTAGTAGTTGTTTATATTTTTGACTGAGTTCTTTGTCAGATATATGTATTAAAGAAACATATTGCCTTTTTATTCTTTTAATGATGTCTTTTAATGAATGGAAATTCTTAATTTAAATGAAGCCTTTTCCTTTTTTTCCCTCAATCAAAAAAAATGTTTTTATTAGAGAAATTGTAGAGTTACAGAAAAATCATGCAGAAAATACAGTGTTCCCATATATCCACCCTCACACACAGTTTTCCCTATTAAGACTTTGCACGAGCATGGCAACTTTGTTATACGTGATGAAACTATAATTATATTAACTATAGGCTATAATTTACATTAGGGATCACTGCATCTTAATAAAATTTTGGTAGAGACTGTTTGGGGCATGGAATATGTAAACTGGGGCTTACTAGTAACCTAGAGTAGGCAAGGATGTGAGAAAAATGCATTGCAGGGAACAATGTGACTTAGTTCATCTTCTGGAAAGCAATATGGAAGTATTAAAAAAAACTTTAAAATCATGAATGTCCTTCATCCACTTTCAGAAGAGTGCACACCAAAAAAACAAAAACAAAAATAAAAAACAACTGATTTACTTCAAGATTTTCATAGTATTGTTTATAATTGACAACAGTATAAGTAGTCCAGTTGCCCAACAATAAGAAGCAGGTAATCAAATTGAAGCCTATCAGAGCAATTAAAAAAGAGAGATGTGCATGTCAACCAGCAATAATGAATCCAAGCCAGTCAACCTCAGCATGGAAAAAGGTCACTGAATGCCTCCTCCCAACCACCTCACTACTTGATGTCTTGCTTTTGGGACTAAACTTGCTGTTTTACCTCTCAAGAGCCCCAAATAAAGCCCTGCCAAGCTGTCAGCCAGAAATGGACCTCCACAAAATACAGGATGTTGTAATTAGCTTCATTTGCTATAGCTTTATACACACACACACGCACACACACACATGCATATATACATACATACATACTTTTAAATTTTTGTAAAGATACTTAGATTACATAAATGCTACATAAAAATATAGGGAATTCCCATAAGCCCTGCTCCCTACTCACTCCCACGCTTTCCCACATTAACAACATCCTTCATCAGCGTGGTACATTTGTTATAATTGATGAACACATTTTGGAGCATTGCCTCTAAGTGTGGATTATAGTGTACATTATAGTTAACACTGTCTCCTGCACAGTTTTGTAACTTATGACAAGATATACAATGGCTTGTATCTGTCTTTCCAGTGTCATTCAGGACAATTCCCAAGTCCTGAAATGGTCCCATATTATACCTATTTTTCCCTCTCCCTGCCCCCTGAAACTCCAGTGCCACTTTCTCCACATCAATGACAAAAGTTCTTCCATTGCACTATAGCTTTTATTTCCATTTCTAATTTTCTTTTCTGGAAATAATCTATATTCTTTGCTAATTTTCTATTGGGCTTTCTATTCAGTTTTTCTTTATTTGTGGGATCTCTTCCTATATTGAAGGAACCAGCCATTTGTGCTATACATTGTAATGTATTAAATATTATGCCATTTGTCCTTTATTTATGATGTATTTTTACCATGCAGAATTAAAAAATAATTTTAGTTGACCATGTTAGTCTTTTATGATTTTGAGAGTTTGTGTCATATTTATAGCAGCATTTCTCATATATTTAAAATAAAAGTTCCATTTTCTCCTAGTATTTTTTTGTTTTGTTTTTGTCTTTCCATTTAGATTTATTTATTTATTTATTTTTTAAGATTTATTTATTTATTTAACTCCCCCCCTCCCCCGGTTGTCTGTTCTCTGTGTCTATTTGCTGTGTCTTGTTTCTTTGTCCGCTTCTGTTGTCGTCAGCGGCACAGGAAGTGTGGGTGGCGCCATTCCTGGGCAGGCTGCACTTTCTTTCGCGCTGGGCAGCTCTCCTTACGGGGCGCACTCCTTGCGCATGGGGCTCCCCTACGCGGGGGACACCCCTGCGTGGCACGGCACTCCTTGCGCGCATCAGCACTGCGCATGGGCCAGCTCCACACGGGTCAAGGAGGCCCGGGGTTTGAACCGCAGACCTCCCATGTGGTAGACGGACGCCCTAACCACTGGGCCAAGTCCGTTTCCATCCATTTAGATTTCTGATCCACCTGAAGTTTATTTTAGTGTTATGAGTGAGGTTAGACATCTCTCACCCATAGATTCAACATACCATCCATATTCACACAGGGTGGCAAAGTATCCTAATTTTCACAACAACACTATTTAAAAATTACCACATTACTTTGGGGTTCTTTTGTAAATGCAGTTCTCAAAATCCCAATAATCAAACCTGCTTAGGCTACAGGTACATTCTGATAAAAGTGTAACCCATTTGAGCAGAAGATTCAAACATATATAAATACTAGCCGATACAAATAGGACACTTAAAATTATTAAATAGGATTGAGATATGTGCACTTTGGAGGAGTAAATACCTGCATGCTAGCAAAGTAAAGAATTATTTTTACAGTTGTATAGATAACAGAAATACCTTACATATATATTGCACAGTTTAAAAAGTGCTTTTGATTTTTAAAAACTTTGTAAAGTTGATCCATGTCATAACAAGAAAAAGAAGGAAGAGTACACGAACTTCTTTATCAAAACAAGTAATCCCCAAAGAATTATATTTGGAGTGAATGAGATCCCTCATTTTTCTATTTTAAATATTTTAAAATCAAAATATCTTTTCCAAGCCCCACATCACACAAACCTGTCCAAAAACCTCTTCATTAACGGTGAAGGTGAGGTCCAGGATATCTGTAATGTTGTTGTCCTTCATCCACTGCAAGCTCTGGTGGAATTCCTCATCCAGATACTCCAGGTCACTCAGATCACAGGGCCTGGGGGAATGCAAAGGGAGAGGGCAGACAGAACTCAACCAGTGCTGCCCAGATCTCCTTCCAGGATGAGGTCATGGCATCCTTAGCTAAAGCAACGCAGACTTCTTATTAGACTTTGATACTTTCAAATAATACTGATGGCACTTTTTGGTTTGTTCAATAATTTTCCTTTGAAAAGGACATATTAAAATATTTACAATTATTGATTCATGGACTCTTTCCATGGCAAGTGGAGAGAAGTATAATTTTAAAACAAAGTGATACACAGATCAATTCTATTTAATAGATTTCATGCCATGTTTGGAATATTATGAGCTATACAAACTGGCTCGTATTCATTATATGACATTATGATAATAGAGTCTTCCCTTATTCTTACATAAAATCTCCAAATGACTTTTTATGGTATTAAGGGTATATGTGATATCTAAGCACTCAGAGCCATGAATTGCCATAATCCCACAGGAGCAGTTAGGGCCAAAGAGGGACAAAAGGCCAGAGGTTCCAGCAAGACCAATGTCTTGTCCTGCAGACTGGGCTGGGGTGGACCCATTGTCTGTAACACACTTACAGTCTCAGGAGTGCCTTATAGAAGGGCCTCGTGAAGAAAGCATCAAGAAGGTACTGATGGATCAGAGCCAGTCCTAGGATACGTCCACTGAACCTGAACCTGGATCACAGACAAGGCAGAAAAATGTAAGGGCAGGAGGGGATTTACACTGTTAAATGTTTTCTTTAAAAGACCGTTTAAGAAATTTGCCAATTGATGACCAGAGAAGGGGCCTATTTCTCCTTCTCTATTTTTCACCAGGGGGAAGGAAGCCCTGGTGAAGGGAATTCAGGAACCCTAAATAAATAGCCCACACTGAACCTGAGGAAGGCCTGAACCCAAGGACCATTGGACAGTGCAACCTTACCCATCCAGGCATTCCATAAATATCCTGTGAAGGCCTAATGTGGGCTGGACACCCTGCTGGGAGGTAGAGGATTTGAGAAAGAATAACAGAGGGCAGTTGTACTCACTGTTGAGGGTGAAAGAGTTACATGGAGTCACAATACGTTAGAGAGAAATGGAGCAAGCATCTCTATTAAATGATAGCGGTCACATACAAAGAACAAAGTCTCTGCTGGGGAAAGTGGTCACGTAGACCTGGGCACCTCCAGAAGTAAAAGATCTTATCTGATTTAAATCTTCGTTTGGGCAATTAGCTTCCTGGAAATTTTGCTGGTAACTTGCTTAGCTGTCTGAGTTCTGATTCTCCCCGCAGCTCGATTCTGTTTTTGGCTCTGCCCTTAAAACAACCTCCTGTCAGCACCCTGTGGTAAATCTCACCACGTGGGCCCAGTCCATCTCCTGCACTTACCTCCACAATTGGGGTCTCTCTGCTCTCCTCCTAAGTCTTCACCTAAGCTGGACTTAGCCATGCTTTGTCTCAGATCTTTCCCATTGGAATTTTCAGCTAACCTATTTCCACTGTCTTTAATGAGGTTCTTTTTAGCCTCAAAAGATTCCCTACCCTATGATTGCTAAAATTTTGTTAAAATGGATAGATTATCTCATTCCACAGAATAAGCAGAGTTATAAATAGCACTTCCAATTGGCATTTTTAAATTAGTTGAGTCTTTCTGCATGAAATAACACCCAAATATTACTAACTCTTAAGGGATGAGAGGCAATGAGAATGTCAGCAAAGGTCTACGGGAGGATCATGTATGGGGAGGGTCCTTGGACAATCAAGAACATTTAAACATCCCACAGTGTTCTTTCCTGACCACCCCAATAACTGACTATCCCAAGAAAGTTCTTGCCTGGTCCCCAACCATAGCCACCACAGTCCTATGTATAAAATCATTCTGCCCCAGTACTGGCCTACCACCCTGACTGGACTCTGAGGCATTGAAGCTGATGCTCTAATACGATGGTAGAGTTGTGGCCAGCCAAGTGCAGGTGACTGAAATAATGCTAATGGAGAAGGAGGCAATTGCCAGCACAGAGAGGTAACTGGCCACCTCCCTCCCTCCCTTAGAGGTGGCCCTAAGGGTCCAAAACAGAGAAATGGGGTCCTAGGCGGGAGTGGGGTTGGAGGGTAAGTATTATATATGTTGCTATGGAAGATATGGAATAGGTGAAAACAGCAAATGAGAATTCTACTTTCAAGTCAATATTTAGAAATTGAACTTATGGATAAACTCTAAGTTTTCTAGCAAAATATTTGCTAATTATTCAAATCTACTTAAAAAGAAAAAAATTTAAAAAGACCAATAACCATAGTATAAAGTGAAAAACCATGAGGAAAAAGTTCTATTTCCAAAGTTGATGCTATGATGGGATATATATTTTTTAAGACATGTTCTTTCAAACTCTCAAGGGGCAGATAATCTCCCTGCTATTTAAATAATTCCAGAAATCAGAAAAGGGTGGAAAACTACTTAAATCATCATAATAAACTAGCATAACCACAAAATGGAACCCAACAAAGATAGCACAAAAGGAAAACTAATGCTATCTCACGCCTACATTTAAAATTCCTAAATAAAAGACAAGAGAATTAAACCTACCAAATTCATTCCCAGAACAATGCCAAGTGACAAAGGATGTTTAATTTTAGGAATCTATAGGCAGTTGAATATTATGAATTATTTTATTAAAATTAGTTACAAGGTCAAAAGAGGAAAATTATATGATTTTTTTTGGTTAGTAGCTATAAAGGCACTTGATAATATCCATTATCAGTTTCTGTCAAAAACAAAAACATCTGTAGTACACCAGGAATAGAAGAATGCTTTCTCAACATGATAAAGAATGTCTAACTAAGCATCCTATTTTTAACAATTAAAATACAAAAAGATGCTAAGTCTCACCACTCTACACAGGGCTCCATCAATTCCAGCCATTGCAGCTAATTATAAATGGCAGATTGGAAATAGATTGGAAATAACTCTTATTATTTTATTTTGGCTACCAATGCCTCTTGTATCAATTAGAAATGTTTGGGTTCAAACCCCCATCAACCAGCTTGAGCCGAAGGAGTAGCCAGCTGAAGGCCCCGGGGGCGTCTCACTACATCCAGGGGCAGGATCGCAGTTGGGCCTCAGGAGCACGAGGGGCTTATCTCCCCTGGATTCCTCTGGGCACCACTGCTGCTCCCTCCTTCCCTGTCACTGCCAACCCCTCCCATGCTTTACATCCTGGAGTTCAAGCGTTTACATTGAGAAACCAACTTGACCGTGACCTCGGACCAAATTTCCAGCAAAATACCCTGATTGTCCCAAATGAGGTTGGATGACCACCCTGGATGGATCAACCGTGGCCAGGGAAGGACATTTCAGAGTCTGGTGTCTCCCTTTGCAAGTCAGACCAGGGTGGCCTCTCTCTCAACCAGTCGGTGGCACCGGGGGGATGGGATCAGATGGAGTGCAGGGCGGGAGGTAATTGCTAGCACGGGGGATTGCGGTGCAGACCACCAATAGAGAAGTCTAGTTGTTTATTGGCTTTGAATGGGGCAGACCAGAAGATGGAATTTCTAAGGACAAAATTATACTGGTTCCACAGGCTGATGTGGGCAATTAGCAGGCTAGATGTTTTTTCATAGCTATGTAAGCAAGCTCAGACTTTACATAAACACAGACAGGATGGCTCTTAGCCAGCCAAGTATATGCAGCAAAATATATACCAGAGTTATTAAGTACAATTGTATAAAACACAATTCAGAGACTGTGCAGTTCAAATCCAAACCAATAGCTTAGAAAGCATAGATTGGAACAGAAAACCTTTATCAGCTGATGAATTGCCATGGCATACAATTCCACAAAGAAGAAAACACCTTCCAGTAATTGTGTGCCTTGTCTCCTTTATTATCTCGCTTTGCTGGAAAACCGATTCCACTTGCTGTTGAAACAAGTTACAGACATGTAGGAATTATGAGATGAAAGAAAATAATGTTCTTTAGATAGTGTGTCCAATAGTGTGTCCCCATACACAGTAACAAGAAAACTGAAGACACTACCCAGATAATTTAAGCAAAAAATAAAAAAAAGAAAAAATAGGGTTTCTGTTTTAGATGGAACTTGGTACAAATAAAGAGTTGTTAAGAAAAAAATTAGACTCTACAGAAGTACCCAAGCTTCCCAGCTTAAGAGTGTGCACGGGTAACTTTAATACGCAGACTCAGTTGCTCCAGCCTGAGAGGCTGAGTGTGGACTTGGAGGGCTCTGGTCCCTCCTTCCTTCCTGGGAGTCCCAGAGCCGCGTCTGACCTGGCGGCTCGGCCCTGCTCCTGGCGTGCCCCGCTCCTCTCTTTACTCTGGGCTGCCATCCTGAAGCCCTGCTGGAGCCCGGCTTCTGTCCTCAGCACGTCACACAGGTGGTTAATGTGCCCTCAGGCCTCAGGCTTTTCTCCTCTGAGTTGCCAGGAAGACAACGGCTACTCGTCTTTGTCTGGCTCTGCTAGGAGGCCTCACAGCAGAGTGGCTTGGGCCCTGAGAGTTTCCTGGGACTGCTTTTTAGGTTTCCTCACCGTCCTTGAATCCCTAAGATGACGTGGGTTTAGGGAACAGCTACGACCGCACGTTCTCAACTGACCCTCGGGCTTCGTGGCCCGCGTGGCGCCTTCTGCTTTTCCTGGGCTGTGTACACTCAGGGCCCCGACTCCTTCCTGTTAGTCCCCCTTGCAAGTATAACAGACTTGCCCATATGTGTCTGGATTTCATTGATGAGCACGATTCAACTTCTCTTCCCAAGAGGGTCCTGGCGCTCCCAGTAAACCCACAGACGCAAATGCATACACCGCGGAGGGGGCTGGGGGTAGGAGGGGACAAGGCAGAGCCCGACCGCACCAGCCAGACAGGTCTACGCCCCCATGCTACACAGGGCCTGATCCCCCTGGGGCCCTCGCCCAGGCTATAGATTGATGGGTCCCTTCCAGCCACATGGGACAGGACACATGGATGGGTCAGGACCAGGGCTCCCCTGGGCTAGTAATCCTCAAGGGGAGGGCAAGGGAAGAATCTCTCCCTCCCGCTCTGTCCCGGGTATGGTTTGAAAAGTCCCCAGGTGGTTCTGATGTGCCATCTCCAGTGGTAGTCCCAGCTTTTGAAAACAACTCGCATTTGCTCCATTGATTTACGAATAAGAGATGTTTTTACACAAGAACCCATTTAGACCTAAGATACCACAAAAAGATGATCCATATAGCAAACTACCCAAGAACCCCACCTGGGGCAGAAAAAGAAAATCCTCTCTGTTGAAAGCCGTCAAATGCTGGCTTCATCAGCTGGCTGGCCTGCTCTGTTTGTGTTCAGTGGAAGGAATTGTGGATGGCTTGTGATTAGATTTCTCACCCTAATCCCAACGATGCTATAAGTTTGTACAAACTTTCCTTGGACTGTGCAACTTCTTTTCAAATCCTAAGTTCTTTCATATCCTTGGTTTTCAATATGCTGTAAGTTTTTGTTTTTGATATCATGACCCCTTCCTCTGCCCCCACCAAAGAAAAAGAACAGAATCGAGTTTTTCTTTTTTGTGTGTGTGTGATAAAGCAAACATAAGCAACATAAAAAATATCAAGTGAAAATCCATCAACTCAATGACCCAAAGGTAACATCTATAACCATGGAGGGACTCTCCTTCTGAACATCTACTGGTGAGAGCATTGACACATTTGTGTAAATTATGTTAAAGGCATTACGCTGCACAGGCTCTTTGCAACTCCTGCTGTTCACCCCACAGTTTAGCATGGAGACCCTTGCACACCTGTGGGAATAGGTTATCATCATCCTAAGCTGCAAAGTAGTTCATTTTATGAATGTTTTATACTTTGTCTAACCCTCCCCCACCAATGGAAGGCTAAGTAGTTATCAGCTTGATCAGGCTGCTCTTAGCTATTGGGGGAAGGCCTGTCTCCAAAGTGAACTTAGCGTACAGCTAGTTAACTCTGGGACCATCAGAGAACTCTTGAAATCAACACTCCTCAAGCGTCCTCATCAACACCTCACCAGATGGCTGAGAAGTGAACTTCATTTGCCTCTGATGAAAACAACCGCAGCTACTTTGACCTTTAATAAAGACTTTGAATGTGATTACAGCAGGAGATCTGAAAGGAACCAGAGATCTTGGCAAGGGTTTATCTCAGTTCCATCTGCGTTCTGCACATTTTGTTGAGAGTTCAAAAGGTAATAGAGTTTCACACATTTCCAGCACATCTTCCCATGTGGTTTAAAGGCCCAACAAAGACGTGACCCTCCCGCTGAGTGAATTACTGTTTGCTGACTCTCTTCCTCTTTGGGCTGTTTGCCAATAATCCAAGAAAGGCGGTGTGGTGTGGAGGATAACGTTGCAGGCTCTGATGTCGGGCTGCCTTGGTTTGAATGTTAGGATTGTGTGACATTGGGCAAGCTGATTAACAAACTTGGGTCTCGGTTTACTTTCCTGCAAAATGAGGATCATAATGGCATCTTAGGGTAATTACCAAGATGCTGAGAGTTCTCTTTCAGACCTTAAATATCTCAGAGGAGATGCTGAGTAGGCAGTTGCACCTGTGATTCAGTGTACCTGGAGGTTTAATACATATTATAGTACTGAAGAGTGGTGTGCCTCATCTCTTACACCAGGCTTAGGACCCCCAGGCCTAAACACACATCCAGACTGAAGAGGGAAAATGTGGATTGGACACATTTTCAGTGGACTACCTGCAGATGCCTGCTGTCAGAGTGCTGGAAACTTCTGCCCTGCTTACAAAGGGTGTTCACTGATCACAGTGCCTGGTGCAGGTAAGGACTCATCCCAGACTTGTTGAATTGAATTAAATTGAAAATTATCATCTGGTTTTATCCTAGTGGAGCATATCTACACAAACCTATTGAATATTTCTGGAACATTATATACCGTTTGAAGACTATCAACTAGGTTCATCCCTCTAGGTTGGAGGCTTCTGCAGTAATCCAGAGGGAAGGTGATGGTGGTTCCACTAGGGGTGGTGGTGGAGGTGGTGTATTTTCATGGTAGGACCAAGAGGATTTGCTGACGGACTGGAGGAGAAGTTTGAGAAAAAGAAAGGCACCAAGGGCAGTTCATGGTTTTGCATCAGAACAGCTGGGGTAAATGGTGGGGCCATTTACTGAGATGGGAAATCCCAGAAGAGAAGATTTGGGGTAAAAATTGAGAGTTCTCTTTCAGACCTTAAATATCTCAGAGGAGATGCTGAGTAGGCAGTTGCACCTGTGATTCAGTACTTCAGGAAACAGGTCCAGGCTGCACGTAGAGCCATGCAGCTGGATGAGATCCCCAAGGACTAGAGAGGTGGACCAGGGTGGAGCCCTAAGCGATGCACTGTCCACGGATCTGGTTTATGAGGTGGTGGCACTAAAGTAAAGTGAGAAGGAACGGGCAGGAAGGTATGAGAGGAAATCAGCGTCCTGGAGATGGTGTTTCAGGAAGGAGGAAGAGATCAACTGTGTCAAGTGCTTCTGAGATCAAGTACTAGGAGGACTGAGAGTTGGTGACCCTGATGATAGCCTTCAAGGTGGAGGAGATGAAAGGCTGACTTGAGAGAATGGGAGAAGAGGCAAGGGGGGAGTGAGTGCAGACACCTCTTTCTAGGAATGCTCCTCTAAAGGGGAGTGGAGAGTTGGGAAGGTGGGTAGAGGAGGGTGTGACACAAAAGGAGGTTTTTAATTTTTTAAATGTAAGAGAAATTACAGTATGTTTGTGTGCTTTCAATTCCAACAAACGTATTGAGAGCCTACTATGTGCTACGTACATACAAAGATACAAAGGTAACAGTCCGTTTTGAGGTGTTTGCAGGATAATAAAGGGGATGGACGAAGTGATGCTGCATTTCATCACCATGTAGCAAGTGCTGAGGAAGAGGCCCACACAAAATTGTGAGAACCCAGAGGAGAGGGATTAAATCTAGGCAGGTTTCCTGGAGGAGGTGGCATCTGAGGTGGGTCTAAAAGAACAAGTAGAAATTCGTATGCTCAAGAAGGCAGGGAAGGACTTTCTAAGCAAATAAAATCATATAAGGAAAGAGGCAGGAAATAGAATGGAATGCGCTTAGAATAAATACACAACTCATGATTACTAGATCACAAAGTGTGAGAAGGGGCAAGAGGTGAGATCAGGCTGAATGAAGAGAGAGGAAGCAGGGAGGTCCTAGAAGGCCTTATTTTTCAAGCCAATTTGGAAGTTCAGCCCATTGAAGTGGTTAAGCAAGGGAGTGATGTGCTAGGTTGAGCATTTCAGATTAAACGGTTTGTAGCCAAGTAGTGGATAGATTTGAGAAGTGAGGGGCAGACTGAAGGGTATTTCAATATATTCGGATGGTTGTGAGAAATATACTGGAGGTAAACTTGGCAGGATAGGAAGCTTGATTAGGTGAGAAGAGGCGAAGGGAGAGGAAGAATTGGCTCAGTGGGGGAGAGGAGGACAGGCTAACTCAGAGGAGGGCCACGGGAGAGATGCCCAGTAGGCATTTGGGTAAAAGAGTTCCAAGTTCAACAGGAAGTCAAGGCTGAAAATAGATTTGTGATTCATATTTTAACATGGAGAGAAGTATATCAAACATCCATCTATCCATCCATCTAACCATCCATAAAATAGCAATAGAGCACTTAAAACAAAATACTAATTGCATTTATTTTGGGCATAGGGTTTCAAGTGGAAGCCCAAATCTACTGCAGTAAAGTGTCCATTATGATCAGGAGTGAAAATCTGTCACTGGGTGTGTCGATTAGGTGACCGCTGCTGCTCTGCTGCACCCAGCTCATTTGGGGGAGTGTGTAGTGTCCCCCCCCTCCACTCCCACAATTGTTTAAATATTGCAGATGCAACGCATGGTTTATATTTGTTTTTCATAGCTTCCCTGTTTGTGGAAATGGTTTTGCAAATTAGCTGAGAAAACTTGAAGATTTCTTCATCTGCTCTGAAAAAGACTCTGCAAACACAAGATAATGACAGTATATTATCCCCTGATTGCTAGTTAGCAGCTGAAATGAACGTCTGGTCCTGATGCCTGCCAAGTTCCCTCCATTCCTATCACCTTTGCAGGGTGCAGAGGCGCGGGAACACAACTGCCCTTTCCTCAGCATGGCAGGCCAAATGCACAACTTTCTGTGAGAAAAACTCTTCTGCAAGTATTTTATGGAGACTATTCCACACCCTATGTCTACATGTGGATCTCAAACCACTTATGCTCAGCATCAATTTGACTTTAAAAATTTCATTCAGGCGGCCAACTTGGCCCAGTGGTTAGGGCGTCCGTCTACCACGTGGGAGGTCCGCGGTTCAAACCCCGGGCCTCCTTGACCCGTGTGGAGCTGGCCCATGCGTAGTGCCGATGCGCGCAAGGAGTGCCCTGCCACGCAGGGGTGTCCCCCACATAGGGGAGCCCCACACGCAAGGAGTGCGCCCTGTAAGGAGAGCCGCCCAGGGCGAAAGAAAGTGCAGCCTGCCCAGGAATGGTGCCACACACACGGAGAGCTGACATAATAAGATGACGCAACAAAAAGAAACACAGATTCCCATGCAGCTGACAACAACAGAAGCGGACAAAGACACAGCAAATAGACACAGAGAACAGACACCTGGGGTGTGGGGGAGGGGGGAAGGGGAGAGAAATAAACAAATAAATAAATCTTAAAAAAAAATTCCACTCAAATGTAAAGATAGTTATGGTGAAATAGATCATTTCAAAGTGTCAATATTTTTGGGCCCTTTTTTCTGGTTAACTTGGGGGTAATATTGATTGTGTCAGTAATTGTGTCCCCCAATTGAGTTTGTTTTTAGGATTAAATAAGATAAATGTGCCTGGACAGAATTTTTTAAAGTAATGCCTTCATAATTTGTTAAGATGTCTTCTGTCTGTTATTTTATTTTTTGAAGTTGAAATAATTTTTTTTTAAAGAGTATGAGAATGGAGGAAGCGGACTTGGCCCAATGAATGGATAGGGTGTCCGCCTACCATGTGGGAGGTCCGCAGTTCAAACCCTGGGCCTCCTTGACCCATATGGAGCTGGCCCATGCACAGTGCTGATGCACACAAAGGAGTGCCCTGCCACACTGGGGTGTCCCCCGCGTAGGGGAGCCCCACACGCAAGGAGTGCACCCCGTAAGGAGAGCGGCCCAGCATGAAAGAAGTGCAGCCTACCCAAGAATGGCGCCGCACACACGGAGAGCTGACACAACAAGATGACGTAACAAAAAGAAATACAGATTCCCGGTGCCGCTGATAAGGATAGAAGTGGCCACAGAAGAACATACAGCGAATGGACACAGAGAGCAGACAACTCGGGGGGGGGGGGAGGGGCGGGAAGGGGGGAGAGAAATAAATAGAAAATAAATCTTTAAAAAGAATTAAAAATAAAAATAAAGAGTATGAGAATGGATACCTGTGTTGACTAATTTTAAGTGTCAACTTGGGTAAGTTATAGTATCCAGTTGTTTGGTCATACACTGGCTTAGATGGTGCTCTGGAGATATTTTATAGACCAGACTCGTATCTATAATCAGTTGACTTTAATATGGGTGGGCTTCACTGAATCAGCTGAAGGCTTTATGAGTGAAGATTTGAGGGCTCTATGAGAGTGCATGCAACTCCAAGCAGGAGAATTGCACCTATCAGTCATGTGGGATCTAAGCCCTCTCTCTGACATAGAGGTGGAGAGGACATCACCATTCCACGGTCCATAGGATGGAGTAATAAAATAGGAATTAGAGTGGCCTTACTGGTATTCTACTATAGAACTATTGTGGCTAGTAATGGAAGAAACTGTAGCACTGGTGTGGAGACAGTGGCCATGGTAGTTGCTGAGGGCAGGGAGAGGGAAGAAGAGATGTGATATGGGGGTATTTTAGGGACTTGGAGTTGTCCTAAATGAACTGCAGGGACAGATACTGGACATTGTATATCCTGCCATAACGCAGTGAATGGACTGGGGGAGAGTGTAAACTTCAATGTAAACTATAATCCATGCAGTGTAGCAGTGCCCTAAAATGTATTCACCAAATGCAATGAATGTGCCACACTGATGAAAAAGGTTGTTGATGTGGGAGGAGGGGGTGGGTCTGGTGTGGGATATATGGGAACCTCTTATATTTTTTAATGTAAGATTTTTTATGATCTATGTATCTTCAAAAATATACAATAAAAAAAAAAAAAAGAATTGAGGTCTCCAGATAAAAGAAGAAATTCTGCCTCCAGACTGTAATATTACTTTTACCAGATTTTGCAACCTACCTACGGATCTTGGAATGGCTGGCCCCTAAACTTGTGTGAGCTGATTCCTTAAACTAAATCATACAGGTGATATGTCCATAGACAGATCTTGTTGGTTCTCTTCCCTGGAGAACACTGACTGATACAGAATGCAACCAAAAGGATATCCCTCCTTCTTAGTTCTCTGGAACACTGTTTCCTAAGCATATCATGCAGTTGGTAACTTGATCCACTAAAGTCAGACATTTAATTTCACACAAGAGGAGAACTTACCTAATTTTAGAATGAGACAGGGAGTCTGAGTTATGCTCAGAATTATATAAAAAAGCCAACCAAAAAAGACTGCTTGTCTAGATAACTAACATGCTCTGAAACCTGCTATAACCTCATTTAACCAGGAAACCCAGGAAGGTGAAGGTTTTGAAAGTGTAGTGGTTTGAAACTGTGTATACCCCAGAAGAGCATGCTCTTAAAGTTAATCCATTCCTGTTGAGTGTGGATACTTTGTTAGTCAGATGTATTGATGAGGCTTATTCATTTAAGGTATGACCCACTTCAACTCAATGGGTTTTAATTTTATGGGAGTCCTTTATAAGACAATGAAATGCAGACAAAAAGAGAAAACCACAGAAGCAGAAGCTGAAAGCAACAAAACCTGGAAGAGAAGGAAGAGACCAGCAGATGATGCCATGTGACAGAGGAGCCCAGGACCACAGGCTGGATGAGGGAATGGTGTGCCCTTGCTGGCTGCATATCTGCACATCCCACTCCTTCAGCTTTCCCCTACTCTTCACTCTTGGAAGTCTTCAGGCAAGTTTTTCACCTACAAGGGGTGTGGTTGGAAGTCCAGAGATAGTTGGGCTTTTACATGGCTTTCCAACTTTCAGCTATGATTGGTACAAGATTTGGGAAGGTCTGACCCTCAGGTTTCATCAAGTGATTGCCTTTGATTTCTTACTCTTGGCTTCAGTGACAAACTCAGATCGCATCGTCATTCCATATTTGAGCAAGCTAGCATTGTGGAGGCACTTTTGTGACATATAGAGGTCTAGAACCACAAGACCAACCATTTGTCTCATGATTATGGAGATATCATTGCTCAGGAGCTGCTCTATAGGTACTAGCAGAATTGATCCAGTCGGTTTACCATAAAGTCTTTATCTATCAAATGAAGATATATTTCCTGAGACTCACTGTCCTCTGCTTCTCCAGAAGCTACTCAAAGATGGAGACATGTTGTCCCCTACCCTCACACACTTAATGAACTTCTATGTATTCTCTCGAGGTCTCACCCTGGTCTTTGGTCCATGTATCCGACCCTCTGAGAGCAAGCTGTGGGACGTGGGCAGAGATTCACAACAATGATGGGAACTTGATCATTGATAGTCTTTTACAGTAAATCATGCAGAGGAAGAAGTTTAGAAGACACTGGGTAGGAGCTCTTGCCTCCATAACTATTCCCATTCATTTATCTATGGGCCATTTGGATCCCATAGAGCCTTATCCAGAGTTTTTGGAGATGTACAGGAAAATGCTGCTGTGGTCAATTTTGAATGATCACATTAGCCACTATCCATAGTTAGAGGATCCCATTAGCTTCTACAATGCGTATATGGGTTTCATCAACTCTGTCTGAACTGGAAAGTATAGTTCCCTATATTACCTCCTCTACTCCCATATCTACTGTGTAGTCAACTTAGGAAGAAAGGCCCAAAAGAGGTCCTGGTCACCAAACACTATCCCATTTACTCACATTGGTGAACAAAATATTGTAAAAAGCCAGCAGAAGCTCTGACAAAGTGTTGACCTAATATTCCATGTCCCATTCCTTTGACATCTGAACAAGTGTATGGACTTGATTTTGTCTTTGTGTTTTTAGGAAATTCTGATTGAACACTACTACTCACTGATGCAGAAAGAGAGGCAGATATTCTTTTTTATAAAAGACTTTTAGACACTGCCATGGATTTTTTTTTCTGAAATGTTAATTTCTGGCCTAACCCAAACTGAAATCATGTAAGAAAGAATGAGGAGAAATGGTGCCTCTTTCAACACAGGTTCAAGTGAGAGTGAGTCTGCCTTATTGTAACTTTGGATTTAGTTTCATCAGTGGCTAATGTCTATACTAATATACATTTTGTTAAAAACAGATTTTAGGTTAAATAAAGCAGTATTCTAAGTATGCTTTAAGACTATGATTTATCTATGTGTCCATATATTTTATACTAAATCAGCAGACACCCTGGCAGAGTAGGGAAACTTATTAAACATGTTTACTCTCTGAATAAATTGAACTAAATCCAAATTATTTTCAGAATTTCCTAAAATCTCAAGAGAGTAAGAACCAATAGCATCTGTGCTAGAGATTTACTTTATTAGCTGAAAAGACCAATTCTAACAGCAAATAACAGCCTTTCATACTTCAGTGCTTAGAAGCATTTCCCTGCTAAGCGCATGTGAAGGGAAGGGAGGATTGTTGCGTCATTTAAGTTACCAGGTTGAATGTACAGATTCCTTTTACAATTAGTGCTTAACTTCTCATTGGTTGTCCCAGAGAGGATTTCTCATGAAGCTCAGCAATTCCTGTGCTTTCAGACATGTAAGTTCCAGAAACTTCAGGAAGAAATTCTGAAAGACTTATTAGCAAATGGTGCTGACTACTATTTTTTTTTTTAATGCCACGTTTCATTGTATTAGTCAAACAAGATTATGAAATGATCATTTTAAATTCATGTTTTTATTAACAACTTCAAGTATATAGCAACTTTGAATCTGGAATAAGTGTTTATTTACTATACATAAAAATGAATTTTGACCAAAAAGAAGGAAAACTTAACTATAAACTAAAAATTTCTCTTTGTTAAAGCTGAACCATTTCATGGGATTTATTTGGAGCAGTCTAGGAAATTAAAACAGAAGGTCTTAATGATCTGATCTGCACAGACCAGAGAATACAAATATGGCAATGTCATTGTGCTCTAGGCAGAACGCATAGGTCTTATTGACCTTTTCAATATCCCTCTCTTGCCTGTGATTTATTAAGCAATGCATAGTATTTTGCTCAACCTCAGAATCAAGCTAAAAAACAACCAACTTGATATAAGCAAACCTCTTTTAGGTATTTCATTCAGTCTTTCAAGAATTAACAATGAAGTACTTCCCTCTGTGAGGCACTGAGCTAGTTCCAGCTATAACCGCATTCCATAATTTTCACACGACTTGCAAAATAACAATGGCTCTGACATCAAGTTCCCGAGCTGAGCTAAACAAAGGTTAATGTACTGATACAACTGGGATACCAGGAATACTTGAAGATATTTAATTAATGTGTTCAAAATTAATTGCATTATTGGAGGGGAGATAGGAGATGCTTAAGACAAATGATAAAATAAATAACATGATACTAAACTTTGGCATGATATTCTAAGTAGCTTTGTTGTTTTGAAGATTTATCTACTGATATTTTTCTTTAGATAATGGAATTAGGTGATATTCTTTGAGATTGGAATCTAAAGAGAATGTCCCTGGAAGTCTGGATAGCTAGGGAAAGTCAATCTTATAGTCTGTTTGCTCTTCACCTTCAGAAAACTGGTAACCCTTATTGCTCTTTGCACCCTCAAAGATCCCAGGCAGCTGCCTGTCTTGTTCCCAGCCCAGGCTGCAGGATATATCATCTGGATTATATCATGTACCTTCCTAGATGTCTAGACTGATTCCCATTTATCTTCTCAATGATATTCCTGATCTTTGGATTTATACGTCTCCACCAATTCCCTTCCTGGATGACGTTATTACATGGATATCTGTATTCTATTTCCAACTGAATGACCTACATTGTTATGCCTGATCTACCTCTGCTGATGTCATTTTCAACACTTTTCTCAGAAATCTCTCAACTTAAAAAACTCATTGTAGAGGTCTTCCAGGAAGATGACATCGAAGTAGGCAGGCAGAGGTCAGGTTTCTCACAAAAAAAAAAACAACAGAGGAAGTGCAAAAAACTACCTGAGGTTGCTGCTTTGGGGATCTGCAGAACAGGAGAGTGCTATGCATCATCCCAAAGAGAAAGGGACCAAAGAGGCCAAAGGAAAACTGTGAGTTACCACTGTTCCTGGGAAGAGCAAATATACCCCACCCCCAAAGCAAATAACCTCAGTAAAACTCCTGGCTCACTGCAGCCAACTGAGTGGGATGGAACATTCCCTGGGAGGAAGCCAGGTCTGGCAGAAGATGGAGAGTACTTTCTTTTCAGTGACTTGGCCAGCTGAGCCCCCTTTGAATTTCAGAAAGGACCCCAGCACTGAAGCAGCCCCAGGGAGAGGGCAGGGCGATCTGATCAGGCAGGCTGTCACACCCAGCTGCCCTGGGAGAGACGAACTAGGTCAGGGAGTGGGTAGAGACAGGCACCTAACCAGACCAGTTCAGTAAACTATTAGAACCCAGCTCCCCTGAGGAAACATGGGCCAGAAGAGCCAGATAAGCTTCAGAAGTCTCCTTAACCTGTGGAGTGGGTGTAGCCAGTGTAGGAACTCCTGCTTTGCACATACAAGGTCCCTGGCTCGAGTCCCAGTTCTTCCAAAGAGAATGGATCCATAGACGGATGTACTGGGAAATCAGGCACCAGGCTGGCACTTTATGACAGGACCATATAGACTGAGATTTTTTGTTTTACATTTTTTCAATGTTATTTTTTTTAATCTTTCTTTAAAAATTTTATTGTTTATTTTAATCGCTAAAACTGGGTACCTCATTTACGGAGGGCAAAGTGCAGGGGTGATTGATTGATGAAACCGGCAACCTCAGATGGTCGCTGGGGACCTAAGAGGGAAGCCTATATTTCCTGGGTAGTTTTTTTGTTTGTTTTGAATTTTGTTTGTTGTCTTTTTACTGTCTTTGTTTCCTTTTTTTCTTTTAGTATTTTTTTGACTTTCTTTTCTTGTCTTCATTTTCCAGATTCTGTTTTCTATTGCTTTTCTTTAATTCCACCTCTTCTTGTTTGGTCTTCATTTTTCTTTTCCTTTCTCTCTTTTTTTTTTTTTTCCTCTTCTTTCTGAACTTTTAATTTATTCCATTTTTTCTTGTTTCATTTTTTATTCCACATTTTTTATTCTTATTCCTTTGTATATTTTATGATTTTACACTCATATTACTTATTTTCCTGGTTTTTGCACAGTTTCTCTTCTACCATTTAAAAAAATTATTACTACTACTATTATTCTTCTCTTATTCTCTCTTTCTTTTTCTTTGGTCCTAATATTTTTCTCAAGGGAATATAGACAACTACAAGGATATGGAATAAGAGGAAGCAAGGGTCAAAAAGGAAACTTAACCCACACAAACATACTCACACAGAAAACATAATAAAACCCTAGAACAGAAAGAGGATTTAACCACCTGAATAAGCCCATCAAGATAAACAGATGCCTAGGCACCAACAAAAAAATTACAAGACAAAAAATTATAAGGAAGACATGGCCCAGTCTAATGAACATACTAAAAAACAGGAAGAGAAACAGAACATGGAATACCTAATCAAAGATGTCCAAACAAATATCATGAATCAACGAAGTGAAGGAAGAGATAAAGGACATTAAGAATATACTGGGGAATATACTGAGGAAATCATTAAACATACTTAAAAAGATAACAGATCTGGTGATGATGAATGATACAATGCAATATTCAAAATACACTGGAAGCACATAACAGGGGAAGTGAACAAGCAGAGGAAAGAATCAGTGACATCTAAGACAATACATTTGAAATCAGAAAAATAGCAGAAAGGATAGATAAAAAGATAGAAAAAATCCAGCAGGGACTCAGGGATTTGAATGACAACATGAAAAGCACAAACATAAGCATTATAGGCATTCCAGAAGGAGAAGAGAAGGGAAAGGGGACAGAAGGAGTACTGCAGGAAATGATGGCTAAAAATTTACCAACTCTTTTGAGGGAGATGGATGTACATGTCCATGAATGGCAGCACACCCCAAACAGTACAAATCCTAACAGGCCTACACTGAGACATATACTTAGGAAATTGTTGAATGCTCAGGACAAAGAGAGAATACTGAAAGTAGCAAGAGAAAAAGAGATCTTAAAAGAGATGCTCAGTAAGATTAAGTGCTGATTTCTCATTTGAAACTGTGGAGGCAAGAAGGTAACAGTATGGCACAGCTAAGGGACTAAAAGAAAAAAAAAACCTGTCAGCCAAAAATTTTGTATCCAGCAAAGCTGGCACTCAAAAATGAGGGAGAGGGAAGCGGACTTGGCCCAGTGGTTAGGGCATCCATCTACCACATGGGAGGTCCACGGTTCAAACCCTGGGCCTCCTTGACCCATGTGCAGCTGGCCCATGTACAGTTCTGATGCATGTAAGGAGTGTCCTGCCACGCAGGGGTGTCCCCCACGTAGGTGAGCCCCACGCACAAGGAGTGTGCCCTGTAAGGAGAGTCGCCCAGCACGAAAGAAAGTGCAGCCTGCCTAAGAATGGTGCCACTCACATGGAGAGCTGACACAGCAAGATGACGCAACAAAAAGAAACACAGATCCCCATGCCGCTGACAACAACAGAAGCGGACAAAGAAGACACAGCAAATAGACACAGAGAACAGACAATCATGGTGGGGGAGATAAATAAATAAATAAATAAATAAATAAATAAATAAATAAATAAATCTTTAAAAAAGTGAGGGGAGTTCAAAATATTCACGGAAACAGAAATTAAGAGAGTTTGTCAACAAGAAACCAGTCCTTCAAGAAATACTAAAGGGAGTTCTGCAGGTTGAAAGGAACTACCTTGAAATGAATGAAAATGACAACACAACTATCAAAACCTATTGATACAGATAAAGCAGTGCTATGAGGGAAATTCATAGTTATAAAAAGCCTATCTTAAAAAAGAAGAAAGAGCTAAAATCAAAGACCTAACTACACACCTGGAGGAAATGGCAAAAGAACAACAAACAAATCCCAAAACAAGCAGAAAGAAGTGAATAACAAAGATTAGAGCAGAGCTAAAAGAAACTGAAAATAGGAAGACATAAGAAAATATTAACAAAGCCAATTAATAAAATGGACAAACCCCCAGTTAGACCAAGAAAGAAAAAAAGAAGATGCAAATACATAAAATAAGAAATGAGGAAGGGGATATTACCACTGATCCCAAAGAAATAAAGAGAACCTTAAAAGGATAGTTTGAAAAACTGTATGCCAACAAGATGGATAACTTAGATGAAAAGGACAAATTTCTAGAAACACACAAGCAACCTACATTGATGAAAGAAATTGATAAACTCAAGAGACCAATCATAAGTAATGAGATTGAATTAGTCATCAAAAACCTCCCAGCTAAGAAGAGCCCAGGACCAGATAGCTTCACAGGTGAATTCTACCAATCATTTTGGGAAGAATTAACACCTATCCTGCTTTAACTTTTCCAAAAAATAGAGGTGGAGGGAACATTGTCTAACTAATTCTCGGATGCCAACATCACCCTAATACAAAAGCTACATAAAGATGCCACAAGAACGGAAAACTACAGACCAATCTCTAATGAACCTGGATACTAAAATCCTCAACAAAATACTTGCTAATTGCATTTAACAACACATTAAACAAATTATACACCATGACCATGTCGGTTTCATCCCTGGTATGCAAAAGTGGTTCAATATAAGAAAATCAACTAATGTAATACACCAAAATAACAGATTGAATGAAAAAAAAATCACATGATCATGTCTATTGACGCAGAAAAAGGATTTGACAAAATACAGCACCCTTTCTTGATAAAAACACTTGAAAAAATAGAAATAAAAGGCAACTTCCTCAATATGATGAAGGGGATATATGAAAATTCCATAGCTAATATCATATTCAATGTTGAAATGCTAAAATTTTTCCCTCTAAGATCCGGAAAAAGACAAGGATGTCCACTGTCATCGTTTTTATTTTACACTGTGTTAGAACTACTTGCTTAAGCACTTAGGCAAGGAAAGGATATAAAAGGTATCCAAATTGGAAGGGAAGAAGTCAAAATTTCACCGTTTGCAGGTGACAGGATCCTATTCTTTGAAAGCCCCAAAAATCTATAACAAAGCTTCTAGAGATGATGAATGAGTTCAGTATAGTGGCAGGATATAAGATCAACCTGCAAAAATCAGCAGTATTCCTTTACACTAATGAGAAGCAAACTGAGGAGGAAAGAAAAAAAAATCCATTTACAATAGCAACTAAAAGAATCAAACACCTAGGCATAAACTTAACTAGAGATGTAAAGGACTTGTACACAGAAAACTAAACAATACTGGTAAAGGAAATCAAAGAAGATGTAAATAAATGGAAGAATACAGAATATTCCACATTCATGGTTTGGAGGACCAAACATTATTAAGATGTCTGTTCTACCCAAATTGATTTACATATTTAACACAATCCCAATAAAAATTACAACAACATTTTTTACTGAAAAGATAATTATGAAATTTATTTGGAAGGGCAAGGGGCCACAAATAGTCAAAGACATATTGAAAATGAAAAATGAAATGGGAGAAATCACACTACCTGACTTTAAAATATATTTCAAAGCTACAGTGGTCCAAACTGCATGGTATTGGCACAATGATAGACATACTAAACTGACTATATTAGTCAGCCAAAAGGGGTGCTGATGCAAAGTACCAGGAATCTGTTGACTTTTATAAAGGGTATTTATTTGGGGTAAAAGCTTAGAGACACAAGGTCCTAAAGAGTCTAACTCAAGGTTACTTCTTCACCAAACTCTGTTGCCACATGTTGAAGCAAGATGGTGGGTGACGTCTATGAAGGTTCAGCCTTCTTCTTTCCTCTTAAGGCTCTATGGAGTAGTTTCTTTCAGTCTCATCCTTAGGCTGGCATAGGGCTTGTTTCTCCTCCCAGGGCTTGTTTCTTTCAAGGTTCAGCCACTCTGTTTACAAGATCAGCTGTAAACTATCAGGTGAAAGGCCCCTCTCTCTTCCCAGGGCCTCTGCCATGTCTATGGAGTGGTCTCTCTTCCTCTGTCTATCTTCTTCTGTGCTCTCCTTTATTGAGTGTCCATTTATGTAGGAGTGGTGGCTAAACCCTGCATGCCTGAATGATGTGACTGAATCAAAGCCTTAATTGCGATTTAATCAAGTAAATGTAAAGCCTTTGAATTTAAATCAATCAAAGGGTATCATGTCCAGAGGAACAGACCACTTCACAAACATAATCATATCTTCCTTTGGAATTCATAAATAATATTAAACTGTCACACTGACCAATGGAACAGAATTGAGAGTTCTGACATAGATCCTTGCATATGCAGTCAATTCATATTTGATAAGGCCATCAAACCCACTCAAATGGGAGAGAATGACCTCTTCAACAAATGGTGCTTGGAGAACTGGATATAAATATCCAAAATAATGAGAAAGGATCACCATCTCATGCCCTATACAAAAATTAACTTGCAATGGATCAAAGATCTAAATATAAGAGCCAAGACCATAAAGCTCCTAGAAAATAATGTACAAAAGGATCTAGGAGATCTTGTACTAGGAAACAGTTATATAAACTTTACCCCCATGGCATGAGCAATGAAAGAAAAAATAGATAAATGGGACATACTCAAAATTAAAACTTTTGCACTGCAAAGGAGTTTGTCAAGAAAGTTAAAACACAGCCTACTCAATGGAAGAAAATATTTGATAATGATCTATCCAATAAGGGCCTAATATCCAGCATACATAAAGAAATTCTACATCTCAAAAATAAAAAGACAACTCATTTTAAAAATGGGCAAAAGATTTGAATAGACACTTCTCCAAAGAAGAAATACAAATAGCTAAAAGCACATGAAAAGATGCTCAACATCACTATTAGGGAAATGCAAACCAAAACCACAGTGAGATATCATCTCATACCCATTAGATTGGTGGCTATTAAAAAACAAAGGACTAGAAGTGTTGGAGAGGATGTGGGGTAATGGGAACACTTATCCACTGCTGGTGGGAATGCAGAATGGGACAGCATTGTGGAAAACAGTTTGGTAGTTCCTCAGGAAGCTAACTATAGAGTTTCCATATGATCCAGCAATCCCACTGCTGGATATATACCCAGAAGAACTGAAAGCAGGGACACAAACAGATCCATGCCCACCAATGTTCATAGCAGCATTATTCACTATTGCCAAAAGTTGGAAACAACCCAAGTGTCCATCAACAGATGAATGGAAAATATAATACTCAGCTCTAAGAAGGAATGCAGTATTAACACATAGGATGATAAGGCTTAGTGAGTACAATAAGCCAGGCACTAAAGGACAAATATTACATGAACTCACTGATGTGAATTAAGCAAATTGAGCAAACTCACAGAGTTAGAGTCAGGAAGATAGGTTTACAGGAGACAAAAAGGAAATAGAGGGTGGTGAGTCAATGCCCATATGGGCAACATCTATTGTAGCAGTTTGGCATTGTGTGTGAATTCCAAAAATAGTTTTTGGATTATGTTTGTAAACTGGTCTGTTGGAGGTGTCACTTTTAATTGATTAAAGTATGATTAGGACTTTGATTGGGCCACGTTAGTAGAACACTGAGTCCCTGCCCCTTGGTGCCCTTTGGTGGGCAGGGACTCGCTGATTAAAGACGTGTCAAAGGACAGAGTTGAGAGTTTTGAGCTGGAGTCCAGGAAGTAAGCACACAGATGAGCAGAGCAGCTGAGCGCAAGAGAGAATTGAGCTCAGGGGAGAGAGACAGAGCTGGTTGCCTGATAATCTATAGCTAACCTTGTGGAGGAAACAGAGGAGCTGAGCCTAGGAGCTGAGCCGAGAGAGAAATGAGCTCCAGGAAGAGAGGAACCCAGGAAGCCTGAACCCTAGCAGATGTCGGCAGCCATCTTTGCCCCAACATGTGGCAATAGACTTTGGTGAGGAAGTAACTTACATGTTATGGCCTGGTAACTGTAAGCTTCTACCCCAAATAAATACCCTTTATAAAAACCAACTGATTTCTGGTTTTTGCATCAGCATCCCTTTGGCTGACTAATATATCTATGTTAAGGTGGGAGGGTGTGGTTGGGCAGTGGATGGATGAGAGAGTGGTGCAGTGATGTGGTTGGGTTTGGCAGTTCTGGTCTGTGAGGGGGAGTAGGGTGCGGGAGTTGGGTTGGACTATCCATGGAACTGGAAGGAGGGTGGAGGAAGGAGTAGGTGATTCTGGGGATTTGCAGGTCTGTGGTTGAAACTACAACGATGGGAATGTTCTTTGGGCAAATATGGCAGGGGAGGGTTATGGTATAGGGGTTGGGTGTGGGAAGACATGTGGGATAGGGTGCACCTGGGGCATGTCTCTATGGAATATGAACGTGTTCATCATGTCACAGTGTGTTATCTCGTGGGTGGAGACACGCACAATAAACAAGAAAATATTAAACTCCCATCCTGGACGGTCCTGCTATGTTCTCTCAGTTAGAGGGACAAGAGTCTCTCAAGAACTTGAGCAGCGCCTAATAAAAGAAAACAGACCAATATGTCAAGCCCTCAATATTATTACAAGTAACTATGAATCTTATTTTTCAAAAGTTGAAACTTAGTGGTTACCATAGGCTAGATGGAACATTGGGCATTTTTAGGGCACTAGAATTGTTCTGCCTGATCTTGCAATAATGGATCCAGGCCATTTTAAATTTTGGCAAAACCTATAAAAGTGTATGGTGCACAATGTAAAACATAATGTAAACCATTGAACACTCACCTACTCCCCAGAAGCCTGTCCTGTGCCAGATGCACCCCCTTAAGCACCTTAGAAAGGTAATCCTTCCTTATAATATTTTCTAAACAGTTTTCTCAACATTATAGTTTCAACCACATACCTGATAATCTCCCATGTTCAACTGTTTCGCCCTCCCCTCCCCCCTATTCCTTGGGCCATTTGACACATCCTCCCAACCCTAGCCCCCCTCTAGCCTGCAAAACCCCACCCAAAGGTATCCCTATGCCCCCATCTTATCCCTTCCCTGTACAAATACCTCCACTTTATCATAGATTTCACCAATCTAGGTGTCAGCTCACAACCTCCCTCTTCCCTCCAATTTCCTGTAAGCCTGTCATCCAGTCTCTGGCTCTCTAAAACAGCTTGGATTGCTTATTTCATATCACAGAAGTCATGTATTGACCATTGTTAGTAGCAATGCTTCAATATTTATACATAAATTGTAACAAATGTACCATCCACATGTAATATGTTATAATAGGAAAAAGTGGAAAAAGTGAAAGGCATTGGATATATGGGAATTCCCTATATTTCCTATGGAGTTTTCTGTACCTAAAGCTTCTTTGAAATTAAAGTGAAAAAAAAAAAAAAAAAGACACTGGGTGAACATATGGAAGAAGCTGTCACTGTACATACAAGGTAAATTATCTTACAGTGAGAAAGACACAAAGTAAAATTTTTCAAAATTTTATTTTCAAAATTATTATTTTTTATTTTCTTATTAATTTTACTTGGTTATTTTTGGCCTTGTTTTTAGAGAGGTTTGGATCACAGCAGGGTCATAAACTGGCAGGGGAGGATCACTGGTGCAGGATGACAGTGATGGGTGGATGAGTGGCGAGGGGTGCACCTGGGACATTCCTCTAAAGTATATGAATAAGTTCAAGTATTCATGGGGCACTGTCCCAGTGAGTGGATACCCACACAACACGCAAAGAATACTGAATTCCCAACCTGTGGTGGGAATGCTACATTCTCTAATAGAATGGCAAGAATCCTCCAAGTACATGGGCAGTGCTTAGTGAAGGAAGACAGACCATTATTATTATGCCAGGCCTTTGAAATTGATGATTGTACTTAATGGACTTTTTCTTGTGAAATTGACAACTTAGCCTATTATTCTTTACTGCCTAAGAGTTACCTCCTGAGAGTCTCCTTGTTGCTCAAATGTGGCCTCTCTCTAAGCTAAACTCAGCATGTAAATGCACTACCTTCCTCCCAGGCATGAGATATGACTCCCAGGATGAGCCTCTCTGGCACCGAGGGATTATTACCAAGCACTGACTAGCAATGCATCCAGAAAAAAACCTTGACCCAAAGGGGGAAATATTAAATACAAATGAGTTTTTATGGCTAAGAATTCAAAGTGAGTCCAGATGTCCTTCCAGAGGTTATGCTTATGCATGTCCCAGCAGGATCTCATTGACTGCCACAGTAAACAGTACCTCAAACAGCAGGGCTTCCAAGGGCTCTAGAGACATCTAGACACACACACTCAGGAATTTGGCACCCTGTCAGTGAGACTTACTTTGGAATTTATGCTCCCCAGTATAACTGAGTTAGACTCATTTATAATTTCCCTACAAATGGCTCTTCTGCCCTTTTATTTTAACCTATAATTAGCATTATACTTGTTAAATATATGTCCCAGAGACTTAAATCTTTGGTCTGTTCATGTGCCAGTTGAGCCCTGAATCTCAGAATTGCAAAACCTACTCTACACTTCACTGGACTCACTCGGCACACAACTAACAAGGAGATGATGATGGACAATGCCCATTCCAAGGAACAGGGACTGTTTGCAACTTCCAACAAGACAGTTCCATCCATCCGAACCATACAATCTTAGTCTCCTCTCAATTCTAAAGAGAATGGTTATCACCATCCCTAAATCCTCAAGACTGGGGAATGAACAATGGACTAAAGTAAACACTATTATTTTACTATAGACTTATTATTACTCTAGCAATGGAAAAAATTTTATCATTGATATAAAGGTAGTGGCCACCAGAGGTTCTCAGGGGAGGGAGAGGGAAGAATAGGTGTAACATGGGGGCATTTTTGGGACATTGGAATTGTCCTGCATGACACTGCAATGATGGATATAGGCCATTATACACTTTGTCATAACCTATAAAATTGTGCGTGGCAGAGTGTAAATTATAATGTAAACTCTAGACTACGGTTAGTAGCAATGCTTCAATATGTATTCATCAATTCTAACAAATGTACCACACTAAGAGAAAATGTTGTTAATGTGGGAAAGTGTGTGTGTGTGTGTGGGGGGCATATGGGATTCCCCTATATTTTTTATGTAACATTTATGTAATTTTAAGTTTCTTCTTTTAAAAAAACCTACTGGAGATAGTTTATAGTAACCCCATTCATCTAGTTGATCCAGTTTCTGTTGCTGTCAAACTTCAAACTTTTCATACTTCCCACTCCTCTAAATATTTATTTCCAAACAAACCTGTACATTTTTACATAATTTGTTTTTGAAGACCTTTCCCAATAAAGCAAAAATCTTGCACACAAGATATTTTTGACTGTTAATTCTATTTTATATTTTAAAAAATTAAAAAATGAATACAATTTCATGAAAAGCACATCTTTCAGTGACAAAATATTGTTCCATTTTCCTTAATTTTTATACTTAGAACATGCCTAAGGATTTCTCAGACATGATATTGACCAGGTGTGCCAAATTATTTTGGGCTCAATATTGTTACTAGAGAGCTTTCATTTCCCTTTGTCCTCAATGCAACTTTCTAAAGGTAGGCAGCATCTGTTTCTATTTATTTAGTCAAAACATAATGCATTTCAAAATAGTCTGGTGAAGACTGAATCATGTCCTCCATAGACACATTCAAGTTTTAATTCGTGTTCCTGTGGGTGTGAACCCATTTGTAAATAGGACCCTTGAAGTTGTTAATATTAGCTAAGGTGTGGACTAGTTTATGAATTTGATCTTCAAAGATTCTATTTAGATGAGACCAAATCAAATCAAGGTGAGGTTAAGTCCTTATAAGCAAAGGAAACTAGAAAGAGAAATAGATATCAGAAGAAGCAAGAAGTCAGTAGAAGTCAGATGTCAGTGGAAACCAGAGGAGCAGATACAAGGAGAGAGAGCTCTCCATGTAATGGATGTTGAGATGCAAATCAAGGAACTCCAAGATTACAGCAAACCAGCACCAGAATGTTACAGACTCCAGGAGAAAGCAGGGCATGTTGGGGCCTTGATTTTTCACTTCCAGCCTCCAAAACTGTGAGAAAATAAATTCCCACTGTTTATGTCAATCCATGGTGTATATTTGTCATAGAAACCCAGGCAAAGTAAAACAGAGTTTGAGCTGGGTAACTGAAAGAAATGGAGATTAGTTTAGTTTTCACATAAAAAAAGAAAACGTTTACTAATGTAACCTAGCAGCCTACTATCTCAATCTCCCACTTCCGGGTTAAGCAGGAACAAAGGAAACCAGCTTAAGCCAGTCCTATAACCAGTAAAAAGGATGCACAAGAAAGAGCTAAGCTAATACCAATTTAGCAATAAATTCCATTCCTTATTTGGCAAAAGGAGCAGGTAAAAGCTAAAATGCTTGGAATGTGATGGGGGAAATAGTTAATAAAAAACTGGAAAACTTGCGTGGGAAAGTTAGACTTCTCAGATAGGCCATAACCTCTGAAGTATCCAATCGATGGAGAAACAGAGGAAGGGCCTGCGTGCTAGGCTTAGGCGTATAAACTGTGTTGTTTTTCTTTGTTCGGGGCGCCAGCCACGTTTTCTAGTTGTGCCCCTTCTTGCAAGATTGAGAATAAATTATTTTCTTCTCCCCAATCGGGTGAACCTTATTTTCTTCCAGAAAGAGATTTCTTTCTTATAGTAATCAAAACATATTTTTTAATCCCCATTTTATAACTTAGGCTATTGAAGTAGGATAATGTAATAGTCTGCTTAAATTAATGAACTCTAATTCTTTTGAAACCCTTCCTTAGTTTAATTCCTAATATACCAGGGAAATTTAGAAAACAGTAAATGGTATCTTTCATTCCTGTGCAGAACAGAAGTTCCTTCTACTCCTATCAATGGTTGTTTTCATAAAATTTTGCTGTAACTTCTTTTCCAGTATTTCAAGTATATAGGAGAATTAAAGTGAAATCATAGCCAGGAAACCCAAATCTCCACAGTCTCTACAGTAGAAACATTTTTTGTTTCAAAGTCCTTTCAACTTTAGGTCTGCATGGACAAGTCACAACCTCTCCACTCTCTCTTCCTATCTACAAATCAGGGATAATAACATTAATATTTGCTTACTTACCTCACAGGAGAATTAAAAGAAGAGTAATTTAATGTTAATAGGTTCTTTGAAGATGAAAAGCACTTCATAATTGCTAAGTTCTATAATATTTAAAAAAATCCATCAAAGATACTCCCCTTTCTTTACACTAACTTTGATGAATTAAAAATAATTATCCTTTTCCACCTCATCATTTAAGTACATAAAACCTTCATGATATTCCCACACAATGTATGCTTCCATACTTCCCCCAGTCTTCTTCCTTTTTGAACTTTTATGTCTTCTAATTTCTCATTTATTTGGAAATTGGGTGAAAATCAGTTGTCTCTGTCTAGGGTGGATTTCATTTGTGTGTTTGAAACTTGCCTGAACAGTTAACTTTTGTTTTCTCTCATCCTGTGGAAGGCTGGCCATTTGGCCAGTGCTAAGCAGTGTTTCTTAAAGGTTGGTGACCGTTGTATTGGCATGTGAATACTTGGGGTGCTTGTTAAAATACAAGTGCCTGGAGATCAGACAGCACTAAGCAGTTCTAGAGATTGAAAATATTCTGTATGATATTACAATGGTAGACACATGGCATTCTGCATTTGTCAAAATCCATAACACTGTACAATACGAAGAGTAAACCCTAATGTAAACTATGGATTTTAGTCAGTGATAATGTACAGTGGTAGACTGAATCATCAACCCCAATAAACATATGTTCTTAGTCTTAATCTGCATCTCCGTGCACATAAACCCACTGTAAACAGGACTCTTGAAGACGGTGTGTTTTAGTTAAGGTGGGACCCAACTGAATGAGGATGGTCTTGATCCTTGTTACTGGAGGCCTTGTAAAAAGAAGAAACTGGAAGCCTTAAGTTGGAGAAGGCCACAGGAAGAAGCTGGGAACTGGAGGAGCTGAAGAAAGGCGAGGACTTCACCAAGTGACAGGAGGCAGAGGCAGAATCCTCAAACCCCAAGAATTGCCGGCAGCCAGCAGCCGGCACCAGAACCTACAGACTCTGGGAGAAAGTAAGTCTTGCTGATATTTGATAGTGGACATTTTCTAGCCCCCAAACTGTCAAAAAATGCTTGTTTAAACCAACCCATTGTGTGGTATTTCCCATTTAGACTAGCAAACTGAGACATATCAATATTGGTCCATCAGTTTTAACAAATATACCACACAAATGCCAGATGTTAATAAGGGAAATTGCACGTATGTGTGGGGGAGGTGGGGTGGAGGAGGCGGTAATATGGAAACTATGGAAATTTGTACTTTCCTGCAAGTTTTCTGTAATCCTAAAATTTCTTTTAAAAATAAAGTCTATGGTCTGCAAGTCAGAAGAGAAGTTTTCTTGCCTTAAGGCACCACTCGTTCGTTGAATTTTATGCACGGATATCAGCAGAAGGAATGGAGTAGGAAGACTTGTCCTCTTCTAAAAGTCAAGGATTGGAAGTGTTCTTGGCCTGCTCTTACCCCACTTACCAGCCCCCACAAGCATCTCATACCCTTCTAGCTACTCCACTGCTTCCTTTCACAGTGGCGCCCCTAGAAAGAGCAGTTTTAGGGTTTATTGTTCATGTAAATCAATACAAGCAGACCTCACTTGGAAAATGCAAATCACAAACAGCCGGGGCAAGTGCCAATGATAATAACACCCCAACCACTGAGCTCTTTTGGAATAGATATTCGAAGAACTGGAGTTTTGATTATTTGCAACTTAGGATCATCCTCCCAGAATCACTCCTCTAGCTCTGCTGCTCCGCCCTGCATGGTTTCCATTCCCACTCCTCCACACATTCTTGTAGTCTGAGCTCAGAGTTTTGCCCCAGGCTTGCCTTTGCTTCAGCCGTGGCATTTCCACTAGCAGTTGGCTCCATAATTGCTCTCCCTGGGAGCAGAGGACACTATGCAAGGGGGCCAGACACCAAGCTCGGGACTCACCAGTGACAGCTCACCAGCGACAGCTTCCTGGACCCAGGGTCACCTCCCCGGCCTGAAAGATTGGCTGGCTTGGAAACCCTAGAGCAGCTTCCTCCCCAGGAATTGTTCCAGCCTCCGAGCTTTTCTCTCCAGTAGTGTCCAATAGTCAACTGGCATGGGAAGCCAAACCAGGAGATTCTCTTCTAGATGGACTAGATAGGAATCACAGCATAAATTCAGAGGCATGACTGTGCCAATGCCTTCATCTGGTCATGACTTGGAGGCTGGGTTGTGCTGCTCCAAACACTGGGGATGCCTAATATACATGACTTATTCCAAAATTGAAAATGTTTTTATAAAATCATATACCCACAGAATTATTCTTTATCTTGCAAAAATTTTCGTGGTCTTGTGCCTCAAAGTGACCTGCTTCTCTTTCTCAACTCTTTTTACATATAGGTAGAGGAAGGCAGTAGCTCTCCACGGGGAGTGATTTTGTCTCCAAGAAGACATCTGGAATTGTCTGGAGACAGCTGCAAGAAGTGAATTTCAAGAGCAGGCAACGATAATTAGGCCAGTCATTTATTCTGGTAGGGAGGGAAGAGAAATGGGAGAAAATAATAGATCATGGGTCCCAGGTAGAGAGGAAAGGGCTGAAAAGTGATAAAGAGGGCTGATTTACAGACTGCAATTCCCCATTATAGATTATAAATGCCCAGATTTTACCTGCATGTTATTCATCATGGCAGGGAAAAACCGTGAGAGCTGGAAGAGGAAAGCAGGAACTGGGGCCAAGGCAAGAGCAAGAAGACTGATTTGGCTTCCCGCTTGCTCTTTAAATCATTAATTATTCTGCCCCTTTGCTAATGACATGGAGGAGTCCCAGCTGTTTGCTGTTTTGATCTATTACCCTACCCATCAATCCTCGGGATGGCCCAATGATAAGTCCCCTGGAGACTATCTGGGGCTTCTCTTGGTTTCCAGAGGAAATCTCGTTTTGAATGGGATTTCTCGTGAGGGTCTTCCAGCAGCCATCTTGGGGACACTGAAGAACATGTGTTCCATGGCAGCCTTTTTTTCTGCCAGGTTCCAGATCCATCTATTGATTCCCTATCTAGCTTGCTTAACTAGTTCTCCACACAGATTTTGTCTCCAAGAAGATATTTGGCATTGTCTAGAGACAGTTTTAGTTGACCCAACTAGTGGGCAGAAGTTGGGAGGTTGCTGAACAACCTACAATACACAGGACAGCCCCCCACAACCAAGAATTAGCAGTCACAAATGGCGATTGTGCCAAGGTTGAGAAACCCTGGATTAAAGGAAGCAGTCTAGCTCTCCCTAACCACTCCAGATGTTCCTCTAAATTATACACACACTCAAGGCAAGAATAATTACATTTGTTCAATGCCTACTAGGTGCCAGTCACTTTTTCTGTATCTTTGCAACCACCATGCAGAAGAAGCATTATCATCTCCTTTTTACACATAGGGAGGCTGAGACTCAGATAAAGAAAACTGCCCAGGGGCACACAGCATCCAAGAGTTGGAACAGGTATTTAAACCCAGTATACCTGGCTCTGAAGGCATCACCTTTTTTTTTTTTTAAAGATTTATTTATTTATTCCCTGCCCCTCCCCCATTGTCTGTTCTCTGTGTCCATTCGCTGTGTGTTCTTTTTTTCTTTATTTTTTTAATGTTATATTCAAAAAATATGAGGTCCCCATATACTCCCCACCCCCTCACCCCACTCCTCCCCCCATAACAACAACCTCCTCCATCATCATGAGACATTCATTGCATTTGGTGAATACATCTCTTAACACCGCTGCACCTCACGGTCAATGGCCCACACCATAGCCCACACTCTCCCACAGTCCACCCAGTGGGCCATGGGAGGACATACAATGTCCAGTAACTGTCTCCGCAGCACCACCTAGGACAATTCCAAGTCCCGAAAACACCCCCACATCACATCTCTTCCTCCCACTCCCTACCCCCAGCAGCCACCATGGCCACTTTCTCCACACCAATGCCACATTTTCTTTGATTACTAATCACAATAGTTCATGAATAGAATATCAGTAAGCCCACTCTAACCCATACACTATTCCTTCATCCTGTGGACCTTGGAATGGTTGTGTCCACTCCACATCTATATCAAGAGGGGGCTTAGATTCCACATGGATGCTGGATGCAATTCTGCTTTCAGTTGTAGGCACTCTTGGCTCCCTGGTGTGGTGGTTGACCTTCTTCACCTCCATGTTAGCTGAGTGGGGTAAGTCCAATAAACCAGAGTGTAGGAGTTGCAAGTCTGTTGAGACTCAGGGCCTGGCTATCACATGGTCAGTCCAGAGATTTAGGTCCCCTGGGTATACACTAAACCCCAGCGCCAACTCTGCCATGAGGCACCCTGTGTCAAGACTGAAGGGTGGGAAGTGGATTTGGCTCAACTGATAGAGCATCCGCCTACCATATGCAGGGTACAGGGTTCTATACTCAGGGCCTCCTGACCAGTGTGATGAGCTGGCCCACATGCAGTGCTGATGCACGCAAGGAGTGCTGTGCCACGCAGGGGTGTCCCCTGCATAGGGGAGCCCCACACACAAGGAGTGCACCCCCGCAAGGAGAGATGCGCCGTGTGAAAAAAGCGCAGCCTGCCCAGGAGTGGCACCACACACACGGAGAGCTGACACAGCAAGATGACGCAAAAAGAAGAGATACAGATCCCCGGTGTCGCTGACAAGAATGCAAGCAGACACAGAAGAGCACACAGCAAATGGACACAGAGAGCAGACAATGGGGGGAGGGGAGAGAAATAAATAAAAAATAAATCTTTAAAAAAAAAAAGACTGAAGGGTGCCACCTCCATGCCAGAGACCATGCTGCTGTAGAGGGTCAACAAAGACAAAATCACACTGCCTCAAGCCAGTTACAAAGCTAACACAAACCTGATAATGCAAAGCAGCCAGGGAGAGAGAGAGCGAGAGACTCAGATAATAGACTAGAACAGTCTTTTTTTGTTTTCAAACTGTTTTGCGCAGAAGCAAAGAGATGAGGAGGAGGGAGAGGCATGTGGATGGACAGCTGACCGGTCACCCTGCTCCTTGGAGGAGCCAGGCTCCACTTCTACCTCTTCTGCATATTGGGATTGAATGCAAATTTGATTTGAAAATGGGGTTACAGCTATATTGTTAGAAAACTTGTGTTTCTGAAAGGACTCAAGAGACGATGAACTTATCTTCAGAAGAAGCTTCAGGAAAGAAGTCATGAAGGAACTTCACAGTAACTTAAGTCGGCTTTAAAGTGTAGGTGGGATCTGGGCCTGTGTGAATGAGAGAGGGGGGATAATGGGGCAACTAGGAGGAGGAGAGAGTGGCCTTAATGGGAGCACAGGGAAGATGGAGGGACGGGTGGGAGGCAGGCAGGGCAGGGAGGTGGCATCTCAGGGCAGGCATTCTCCTGCTTGGGCTGACCGAGAACCTGAGGAATTTGGACTTCATTCAGTAGACAATGGGGCGGGATTAAAGATTTTTGTGCTGTGGGTGAAGGTTGTGGCAAAATTGGATGGAAAATGGAAGAATGGACGTAGGGAGAGCAAGGTGGTACCATGTAAACACGGCATTTATAGTGTGCCAGAAGCTCACATGCCGCAGTTGGATACCCAGCAGTCAGCACCTTGGGTGTATAACTGTGCATTGACAAATTCATAGAGAAGACATTTGTTTCCCTTTAGTCATAGAGCTAAGACATTTGGACCCAATGGCAATTTAACTGTTAGAGATTAATTTATTTTTTAAAAAGTACACACACACAAAATTTTATATTCATAAATGTGATTATAAAACATCTGGTATGGATTGAATTGTGCCCCCCTCAGAGACATGTTCAAGTCCCAATCCTGGTCCTATGGATGTGAACCCATTTGTAAACAGGATCTTTGAAGATGTGAGTCGCTAAGGTGGGGCCAAACTGCATCAGGTGGGCCTTAATCCAGTATGAATGGAGACCTGACAAGCAGAGGAGGAGCCAGGAGGAGACATACGGCCAATGGCAGAGGCCGAGACTGGGTTATGGGCCACCAGCGAGCCTCCACTGGAAAGCTACAGACTTCCAAGAAAGCATGACCTGCTGACACCTTGATTTTGGACTCCTAGGCTCCCAATAGTGAGTCAATTAATTCCTGTTCTTGAAGCAAGCCAGGTTGTAGTACTCTTTTAGGGCAGCCCTGGCAAAGTCTTTTTGTCTGCTCCTGGTTTGGTTGGCTCCTGTCACTTCACTTAATCTCCGTGACCGATGTTGACAATCTAAGATGTAATCCTCCATATTTTTCATCTGAATCATATACTGTCTCTCTCTCTGTCCATCTGTCCATCTGCCCATTAGTCCGCCCATCCATCTGTCCAAGTTTTGGGACATTATTTCTCAATTTTTAAATTATATCATTCATGCTTTCTGCTTCTTTTCTCACTCAACAATGTCATGTGGAAATTTCTCCATCACCTACTAAAGAATTAATTTAGTCTTTTTATGCCGTATCTTACTGGGAAGTGTGGATCTGCCATTAACGAATGTAACCATTCTCCTGCTGAGGGACATGTGCATTGTTTCTAGGTTTGTGACTTTAAAAATTATGATGAAATAAGCATCCTTTTCTGTTTTGTTAAACAGACTAGCTTAGCTTTTAAAAGCCATGCTCTAGAGCCAGACTGCTTGGGTGTGAGTCCTAGCTTGTCATTTACTAGCTGTGTTCCCTTAGTCAAGTTTTTAACTTCTTTGTGCATAGTTTCCTTACTTGTAAAGTATGACGGTCATAATAAAATATATAGCTCACATTCAGCCTTTACAAAGATATCTGGCCCATAATAAGTACTCAATAAATATTAGCTATTATAAAAGCCCTTACATACTAGTGCTTTTGTTTCTATGTGATGGATTCATTGGCCAAAGGGCATATGGATTTTTAATTTTAGTGAATCTTGTGCATTGAACCCTCCCCCCCCCCCCAAAAAAAAGACCATAGTAATTTATCTTCTTCCAGCAATGCATGAATACATCCTTTTACTCAGGTGCATTCTGAAAATAGCGTAAAGCTCTGTAATTTTTCCCAGATTGACATTATAAAGTGGCATATCATTGTTACTTTAATTTGCATTCCCCAACCACTGGTACATTTGAAACTCTTTTTATTGGTTTGTTGATCATTTGGGTTTTCTCTTCTCTAAAATGCTTTTTCCTGGTCTTTACCCATCTTTCTAGGTATTTTTTGTTTTACTTTTTCTTTCAAGTTGTAAGAGCTCTTTGGATTACAGATTTTTCACCCTCTGAATTTCCCAAGTTGCAAAGACTATTTTTCAAAATCTAAAGTTTTTCTTTTGATCTTGTTTATGTTTTTGCCATAAAAGTATTTTAATTTTTATATATTCATATACATCTTTTCTTAGGTAGATTCTAGGTTTCCAATCTTGATTAAGAAGGTTTCTTCTACTGAAAGTTTCTTGAATTTGTTTTATGTTCTCAATAGTGTTTATGTTCTCAAGTGTATATAAAATCACCTCAATTTTTCTGAGAATATTTTAATTTTATATTTTTACAAGTGTTTTTAAATTGGAGAGGAATCCAATTTAATTTTCTTTCGGTTGCATAGACAGTTGTGTTGGCATCATTAACAAAATACTTTATTCTTTCCCTACAAAATTAACTACCATCTTTGTTATATACTAAGTTTTCATACATACTCAGATTTATTTCTGGATTTGCTTTTTAAAATCCTATTCCAATACCATTTTAATTTTATTACATGTATATATGTGGCAAGAAAGTCCCCTGCTTCCTCCTTGCCACCTCATTATTCCTTTAAAAATATGTTTTGGTTATTTTCGGTCAATTATTCTTTTATATGACAAAAATGGATGGAATTTTAGTTAAAATATTATATTTATAGATTATTTTTGGAGACAGGTGACATTTCTAGGATATTGTCTTCACATCAAAAACATGGAATTTGTATTTTGAGCTTGCTTTATGTATTCTAAAAGATTTTGTAGTTTTAGTCACCTAGGTCCTTTGCTTTGCTTGTTAAATGAATTTCTAAGTATTCTATATTTTTGTCACCATTTTGAACACAATTTCTTTTACTATGTGCACTTATTGCTAGAATAGAGAAAAGTAATTTATTTTTGCATGTGTCTTATATTCATCTACTTACCAAATTCTTTTGTTAAATCTAGTAGTTTATCTTTAGTTTAGTTTCATGAATTTTCCAAATAAACACAAGGAAAGAGAGATAGTTTTAGCTCTATTAATAGATTCATATCACAGGTAATTTTATGACATAAGACTCAAGATATGACAGATTTCTGGTATTGTGATAGCTTTACCAAGCCCCATCTCTTCTGTCATCATTTAGGTTTGCAATATTTGACTTCCTTGATCTTTTTGCCTAAGCCAATATGTCATGCTCTTTAATGGCAAAGCAATTACAAGCCGCGATATCTCTGTAGACAAATAATAAATCACCTTTGTGAGGAAAATCACAGTTCATTTAAATTTATTACAAAATGTAATCTGAGACTGTTCAGGAAATGAGATGTCATGGAGTTTGAATTAATGTTGTAACATAATCCCAGCTCCCTGTTTGCTTTACTGATTTATTTAACAACAACATCCCAGGAGAATTTACCAACTTATCATGTTGCATTATAAAAATAGAGGCCCCCTTGTGTACATAATCTATTTAACAGTGGTTTCTACCTTAAAAACTAATTTGCTTAAGACTTTTCCAGGTAAAAGCTATGCATGTTAAATGCTTAGCTCAATGCTCAAAAGCATGAGCTTTGGGAGTGGATGTGGCTCAAGGGGTTGAGCGCCTGCTTCCCACACGGGAGGCTCCAGGTTTGGTTCCCAGTGGTTGAACGCCAGCTTCCCACATACAAGGTTCTGGGTTCAATCCCTGGCCCCTGCTAACTCAAAAAAATAAAAATAAAAAATAAAAAAGCATTGGCTTTAATTACTAATTATTATTATTATTATTTATTGTTCCACTGGCAAAAAAAGCCTTTCATCTGAAAATGCAAGTGTTCAAAAACAGCGCTGTCTCTAATGATTTTGAAAACTGTACTGGAAGTTTCTCACGAGTTCTGAAGAAAATTGGGTTAAGAAATTGACAGGAATGGCCGATGGGGTTAACTACCAGGTCAGATGGCCCCTCTTTGGAAATGGTGTTTATGCATGATGAATCTGGACTCAGATGGGATCTCCCTTCATAAGACTTTCATGCTAATGTGCTGGAGGTCCAGTTAATGTTGGGGTTTAAGATATATTTAGGGGATTTGAATCTCTGGACTGACAATGTGATAGCCAGGTCCTGAGCCTCAACAGACTCCAGCACCTACAATCTGATTTATTGGACTTACCACACTCAGCTAAGATGGAGTTGAAGAAGGACAACCACCACACCATGGAGCCTAGAGTGATTACAACTGAAAGTGGGAGGATTGCATCCAGCATCCATGTGGGATCTGAGCCTCCTCTTGACATAGAGGTGCAAGGGACACAACCAATCCAATGTCCACATAGAAGAGGTGGCATTGGATTGGGAAAAGTGGACATGGTGGCTGATGGGTATGGGGAAAGGCAGGAAGAGATGAGAGGTGGAGGCGTCTTTGGGACATGTAGCTGCCCTGGATGGTGCTTCAGAGGCAATCACCGGACATTGTAAATCCTCACAGGGCCCACTGGATGGAATGGGGGAGAGTATGGGCCATGATGTGGACCATTGACTGTGAGGTGCAGAGGTGCCCAAGGGTGTACTTGCCAGGTCCAATGGATGTGTCATGATGATGGGAACGAGTGTTGCTGGGGTGGGGGGGAGGTGGGGGGGGTGGGGTTGAATGGGACCTCACATATATATTTTTAATGTAATATTATTACAAAGTCAATAAAAGAAAAAAGAAAAAGAAAAAAAAAATGGAAAAAAAAAAAAAAAGAAATTGACAGGAAGGACATAGTCACAATTGATCCTGCTCATTTTATAGTCACTTCTTAACTAATGCATGCCCCACAGCTTCTCTAGGGTATTACTAAGATTACACGAGACCACAAAGCTCTTGTAGGTTTCTAGGAGAGAACCCAGACACTGCTGTTGGGGCAGATGAAGGTGGGAAACTTATCTGGTCCTGGACTCAAATGAAAAGTATATATTATCCCTCAGCTCTTCATCACAAGGGTCCTTTAGGGGTTGAAGGGCCACAAGACATCCCATTGGATCTCATAATATTATGGTTTCTACCTACTAATTCAAGATGGCAGATGTTGCAAAGGATATTTAAAGTGGTTATGCAAGTCTTCTTAGGTAAAACTCTGCAATTACGCTTAATACCCACTTGGCCAAACTCTCTAAACATGATCAAATAGCCCCCCCCACCCCTCCCCACCCCACGTTTCCCCACTGCTGAAGACCTGAAAATAGAAGACTTTTACCACCCAAGTAGTGTCTGCTTGGAAAGAGAGAGAAGTCAGGGCTGGGGCAGAAAGAGGCATAGGAGGTATATTTATTTTGCAGTCTGCAAGGGCCAAAGGCCCATCTTGGACAGTGTAGTTTGAGGGGTTGTGACCCTGGTAAAGTTAGATTTGTCCCTATCCTGACACAAAATGAGCACATGTAACTTCTGGTGTTTGCAGAGAAACTGATTAAACAGTCAGCATCGGATTTGAAACCCAGCTTTTGAAAACTGTTCTACAATGACATTTTTGTAAAAAGTGACTCACATCACAGTAACTTCTTAAAATGATACATGTTGATTCTTAACACAGAGTATATTTGGCACTCAAGTATTCTTCCTAGAAAAAGAGAAGATACCTGTTTCAATCATTTAGACTTTCATGCAGCTTATATTTGCTCAGGGCAAAGTGGCATTCAAATGATAAAGAGTGGTGATCACAGAGAAGACAATTGGTGGGAACTTAAATGACACTCAGCATTGAGCCCTGTTTTTCTGAATCCCAAATATTTTGAACTAAAACCAAAAGGAGATTGGAACTATCATAACCAAGAAGCTTTAACTGAGGAGTATTCCATCATCGATCTTTTCTCCCTCCTACATTCCATACCTCTTCCTTGTGCCTTTCTCCCTTCCTTCCTTTCTTCTTTCCACACAATTTTTTTGAGTGCCAGGTTTGTGATTAGGAAAACTACAGACAAGACTCCATCCCCCAGGGCTTCCATTCCAGAAGGAAAGAAAATGATGAGTCATAAACATACAATATAAATATGTAAGTACACTGTATTTCAGAGAGTGATAAATTCTGTCACTATAATAAAACAGAGTATTGAGTTTTTAATGGATGGGCTATTTTATATTGAGTGGTAGGGAAGACCCCTGGAGAAAGGTATGGTTGGGCTGAAATGTGAATCTTTCCCTTCTAATCAAAATAATTTGAAAATACATGCACTTTTCACAGTTTTTGTTAAACATAGGAATAAGTTTAGAGACTTTCACATTTTGTTGTTTATGCCTTTATTCAAAATATATATAAGAAATTTTACCTGGTATATTCTTATACATCATTTCATAGCAAGTGGAAAATTTCCAGTGGCACAAAGTTTTAGGGAATATTAAAAATGTTAATATGGCAAATTTCACAACATCTGTGGCTATGGCCACTGTACTCTGGTGTCATTTAAAATAGAGAGCATTTAAAAAAAGAATGGTAAATTAATTTTTAAAAAGTTGTCTCTGCACTGAGAAGTATTTTGATAGAATTTTAACTGTTTACTAGTATCAGTTTAAGCTATTTAATTTTTCATATTCTTAACCTCCCCATAATCTATAATCCATCACTAAGTTTTATTAATTTGTCCATTCTCCTTCTGAAATATCTTTTCCATTCCCACTGCTTCTACCCTCTTTCTATTTCATATTATCTCTTCCAAGAACCATTTCAAAACACTCTTAAATGACATCTTAGGACCCACTCTAAATCATCTTCCACTAGTTACCACAGTTGATTTTCTAAAACACCAAACTGAAATCTTTACTCTAAAAATGTCACTGGCTCCCTACCATCTTCATCTTCATGATAAAACCCAAACTTCCTGAAATGCCATTGTTTTAGTTTGCTAAAAGCTGCTGGGAGCAATATACCAGAAATGGGTTGGCTTTTACAATGACAATTTATTAGGTTAAAAACTTACAGCTCTGCAGCTGTGAAAGTATCCAAATCAAGGCACCATCAGGGATGCGTTTTCACTGAGCTGCACCTGTGGGCAATTAGGCACATGGTGGCATCATCTAAAGATGTGCACTCTCTGAGCTCAACTGTGGGTGATCACGCACATCACAGTATCTGCTCATCCCTCCCCTCTCCTCTGGGTCTCCTTATTTTCAGCTTTGGGCTGCTCCATCTGTGGCTTTTCTCTCTCCTGGGTTTGTTGATTTCAACTTCTGGAGGCTTCTCTGTGTCTGCAGCTTTTTTTTTTCCCCTTCTTCTGTGCCTGTGGTTTTTTATTCCTCTGTTTATAAAGGACTCCAGTAAGAAGATTAAGACCCCCTGGATTATGCAATCTAATACAAGACCTTAATTGAAGTAATTTAATCAAAATGTCCCACGTACAATGGGTTTACATGCGCAGGAATGGATTAGCTTTAAGAACAGGATCTTCTGTCCACAAAAGACTCAAAAACAAGCACAGCCATGAAATGCCCTTCCCTATCTGACACCTGATGCCTTCCAACCTTTTTCTCCTTCTCTACTTTGTAACAAATGGGACTGGCATCCCCTTTGTTCACTCATCCATCCTGCTGGGAACATTGGGCCCTCTACTTGCAAGTCTCTTCTGCCCTTCTCTGCTAGCCGAATATTCCCACTTATCCTTCAAGGCTTCTGGTACCTAATGCTAGCTACAATAGAGGTATGTATAACATTCATCACTTGTAGTATAATTGTGGAATTCTATATCTGGCTTTGCCTTACACGGAAGTTAGAGCTGGATGCCTAACTGACTATGTGGGTTCCAACCCTGACTCGGGCTGTGACTATATGTGTGACTCTGGTACTTATATCTTATGCCCTCCTTTCCCTCATTTGTAAAGGTAGGATGATTTAGTATCTTGGTTACAGGATTATTAGATGAAAGTATCTAGAACAGTGCCCAGTACATTAGTAAATCTTCACTGGGGATGCTTTATTATTTAGTTTTATTATTAGCTTCTGCATCTCAAGGGATATAAAATTATCACTCAATAAAAGGAATAAAAGGAGCAGTATATGAGTACCTGATCAATATGCAAATGACATGAAGTCAAAGAAGGAAGAGATGAAATTTGGAAAACGATTTCAATACATCGATAGTCAAAGACATTCACTGGACACATACAGTTTAACAAATGGCACTATTTCTAGTGGATGGTTGGAAAGTTCTGAACTTTTATAGGTTGTTCTGGATATTTCCTGTCCCCACTCCAGGCCCCAGCAGATTTTCCACCTTTCTCTGCCATGCTCTGTGACCTTGGGAACTGGCACCTCTGGGTTACCACATTTGGAGATCCCTTGCCCTCTGGTTTAGGGTTGGGTTTAGCCAATGGGAGACTGGAGGGTGAATGAAGAGTGTTGAGAGTGTATTTCTCCTTGTGTCTCCCTGCCTGCAGTCAGGTTTCTGGCAGGGCCACATCCATCCATGAGAACAGCGCCTGTTGGGAGGCCCTGAACACACTCCAGCTCCCACCCAGCTCACTTAACCATGTCCTCTCTTATTTTTTGGTGTTAGTATTACAACTCACTGCTGACTCTGCCAGGGTCACTACAACTGTGGAAAGTCAGTGGTACCAGTAAGTCATGAAGTAGCAATTGCAGAGCATGAGAGGAAGTCCCTGTGGTGGCTAGGAGTTATGTACCCTAGAAAACATGTTCTTAGTCTTAACCCAGTCCTATGAGTGTGAACCCACTAGAAACAGAATCTTTTGATGGGGCTGCTTCAGTTAAGGTGTTGCCCAATGGAATTAGGATGGGCCTTAATCTTATAACTGGAGTCCTTTAAAAGTAGAATGAAATCCAGACACACAGAGAAAAAGCCACAGCTGGAAGGCAATGGAACTCAGAAGAAAAGCCAGGAGAGGCTGCCACATGACAGAAGGACTGCCAGCAGCCAGCCCCAGAATGACAGTGTTCTGGGAGGAAGCAGGGCCTTGAAGACACCTTGGATTTCTCCTAGTCTCAGAACTGAGAGCCAACAAATACCCATTGTTAAAGCCAAAGCATTGCATAATATTTATTTTAGGAAACGAAAATAGCCCCTTTAGACTGAAGGAAAAAAAAAACGGATTTTTCCCTCGGTTTAATTGACATGTGTAATACAGAATCTTCCTTAATATTTACTCATTTGATGTCTCTCAACATTTGATTGGACAAAAGAAGCAGGGAGAGTCCCTATGCCCTGGTGTACAGAGCTTTTCATTTACTGGCCCTGTCCCAGTGCCTATGTAGCTGCCACACAGTGAACATGAAGAAGAGACAGAATCTCAAGCGGCTTTAGCCAAAAGAAGCTTTTAGGGGACAGATACAGTAATGCAGTAGCAGAGGCCCCTCCACTGACCTTCTCAGCTAGTGCCCAACCAGGCTACAATGATAGTCAAAGACAGTCACTAGACACATAGAGTTCATTCTTCATTCGCCCTCCAGTCTCCCACCCTGTCTGTCGTAGCAGAAGCAGCATGGGTAAGCCTTGAGAAGGAGATGGAGGCCTTCTCTCAGCCACCATTTGGGCCCTTAGAAGGCAAAGCTCCTAGGAGACACAAGCATTTATCACTGACATCACAAAAGACTTAGAAGCACAGGCAATAAAGAAAAGTGAGAACTTTAAGCAATTTATTGCAGCTGGAAGGAATGAGCACTCAGTTTATTTATCTTAACAGCCCTGATAGAAAGTTTTGCTGGTGGAAGAATACTCCTTTACACACCCAATATGCAATAAAAAAATTGAACACTTGGGAAGTGTGAGGCATTGTGCTTAATGGAGTAAAGTAAAACAGCAATATCTGCTCTCATAAAGCTTATTTCCTAGAGGGGAGTCAGACAAGACAAATAAAAGTATGGGACCCAGAAGAAAGTTGGTGGAAGATAAAGAATCAGAATAATTTAAAAAAGTGATAAAAATGACCAGCACAGAGATGTCTCCTCCAACCACACGTGAGTGATGTTTCCAACCTGAGGAAGGTTTAAAGCTGACCAGTTTGTTCCATGTTTCTTTCGAGTCTGAGGTGCCAGTTTCCTCAGTGCAGAGAAGGGGTGGGCAGGGCGAGGGTGTGAGTGAACCCTTCCCTGGCTGCATCCTGTTCTGGCTTGTCCTGTAATCAAGGGATCTCCATGGTTCTTAGCTTTCCAGCTTTAAAAGTCAAGGCCGTGACCATGATAAGAACTTTCATCTTTTGGTCCCTCTGTTTTCTTATTAGTGATGTACGGGTTATGATTATTGCCACCTTCCTCCCCGCCTGTGTGAATTGTGCAATAAAGTGTCCTGTGGAGTGAGGAAGGCAGCCGTTGGGCACATGCAATCTGAGATTGTCCACAGCCAAGCCATCCTGCTGGCAGTGAAATGGCAACTAGCATAGCCTGTGTCCTTGGAAACTAGATCTCACAAGTTGTGATTCTGGTTTCCTCACTGTCATTGACCTCCCAGTGTCAGGAGCAAGTGATAGGATCTTCGGGCAGGCAGCACAGCAACCACTTTCTGTCAAAATTTTGTACAAGACACAAAGCAGACAAAAGACGTCTGAGCCCTGCTCTATGCCCTTCACTAAAATGTTGGCCAATGAGCTTCACAGGTATACATGGGCATAGCAAGTGGGACACCTGCAAGCTTTCTTTGAAAACCATTTGCCATAGGGCACAAAGAAGGCTCTTAGTAGAGAAATAAAAAAGCAGGGTAATTCCAGTGGCTTTGCTGTCTGGTTAAAACTTCCCCAAACCCCACAAGGGTTTCCTGCTCAAAGCTAAAGAAAGGTCTGCCCAGGAGACCCCAAGTTCACTTAGCCATGGCAGCAAATAAGAGAAAAGCAGCTCCCCCCGCCTCAGGAATTCTGAGGTGTTGAAAAGAGAAGAACAGTCCACTCCTTGGGAAGGTTTCTGCTCTGCTCTGATGCTGTCAGGCACTCTGGAGATGCCTCGGCTTGTCTGTGTTCCCATGCTTTCTACCACGTGACAGCTGCGGGAGACTCCACTGCTCAGAGTGGGAGCCTCCAGCCCACAGGGAGGGTCCCCTGCTGTTTAGCTGCACTCTTGGTGCAGAAATCAACCTACCATTTTGTTTAAAGTGAATATTCTCAACAGAAGCAATAGAAGCAGGCACTTCAGGGGATGAAATTTGGGGTGCTGATGTGAAGGGTGAAGTCCTCAAGCAACAGAAAGATGGCAACTAACCAGCACCCCAAGGGCAGGCACTTGTGACCCTGGACGTCTATAAGGGACCCATCCAGACAGCTGTGCTGTGTTTTACACTCACAATATCCCTGTATCACCTCATTTCCTTCCACAATTCAAGAAAGTCAACCGATGTATTTACAGAGCCTCTTCAGCACCTTGATGCTAGAGTTGTGTGCTCTCCATTGAGGAGTGTCGAAGGCAGCTGACTGGGCTCTCTTTGTAGTGAAAAGTGACGTGAGGCCACCGTCAAGTAGGTGGGACAAGGACTGTGAAGCCCACGAATCCAGCGTTTCTTCTAGGCTTCGCCTGTGGCTTTATTTGGTGCCTGCACTGAAACATTCTCTACTCTGAGGTTCCTTTCAGTGTCACACCAACAGTTGTGGCCTGGTCCCTCTCTGTTACCCTCGGCCACTGTCCAATATGTGGTTCTCCTGGGCGTTGGTCCTCTTGAGCACTTTTACTCCCTTGATGACCTAAGCTTCTGTCTTCACTCCCTAGGGTTGCTGTGACAAAGAGCCACAAACGTGGGTGGTTTAAAGTTCTGGAATTCATTGTCTCATGGTTCTGGGAGCTGTAAGTCTGAAATCTGGGTGTCGATAGGGCCGCCCTCCTTCTGAGACCTGTCAGGGAGAATCCTGCCTGGCCTCTTCTGGCTTCTGGCATTGGCTGGTGCTCCTCGGCTTTCCGTGGCTGGCAGTTGCAGCACTCCAATCTCTGCTTCTGTCACCGTGTGGCTGTCATTTCTCTTGGGTCTTGTCTGTCTCTTCTTATAAGGTCATCAGTCATATTGGAGTAGATGACCTCATCTATTTTTTGGTTTTATTTTTAAAACTTCTTATTTTGAAATAATTTCAAACTTACAGGAAAGTGACAAAAATAATACAGAAATAATATATGGAAATGCCAACATTTCCCCTACTCAGATACCCACATTTACCAGCTATTAGCATTTTGCCACATTTGTTATATCATTTTATCTGTCTATCTCTATATATATCTTCTATCATTATCTATTATCTATCTCTAATCTATATCTCTCCCTTTATCTCTCCACTCATTTATCTATTTAATCACCTACTATTGATAGATCTATTTTCTAAATATTTGAAAGTAGGTTACATATATTATGCTCCTCTAACAATTAACACTTCCATGTATATTTGGGATGACCTTATCTTAATTTAACTAATTCCATCTGCTACAAACCTATTTTCAAATGAGGTAATATTCTAAAGTGTTGGGGGTGAGGACTTCAACATAGCTTTCTGGGGGGACATAATTCAATCCATAACAGTTCATCCTCTCAGTCCTTTGCCTGAACCCTTGAAGATCCTATTCTGTTACTTACACACTATCTCAAGCTTTTCACAGATTCTTCACTGACAGTAGGTCTTCTCCAAAGGACATGGTGGCCCCTCTAGGCTGGGTCATCCTCGCATCACAATTCTCTCTGACCACTCCTTCTTGGCTCCCTTAGGGATTCCTTCACTCTGCCCACCCCCTAGAAGCTCGGTGTTGTCCAGCACTCTTCTATGGCTCCAGCTCTTCTCAATATCTGCACAAACTCTGGGTGGCTTTATGTTCTTTCACGACCTGACTCACTTGGCCAGCATTGGTGTCTCCCAAATCTCAATTTCCAGCCCAGCCCCTCTCGTGTTAACCAGGTCCATAGTTCCAGTTGCATATGAAGATATCAATCTGTATTTATCACAGAAGTTGTAAATGAGTGAAAGAATTCACATGTTAAAGAGTGAATTCTTCCTCTTCTGCCTCACATCTACGTCAGGTAACTCCTATCACAAGTTGAGAGTATCAAGCCACCCAACTGTGCAATAGAAACCTCAGCTTATTCTCCATTACTCCCTCACATCAACATTCAGTCAGGGAACCAACAAGTTCAATCACTTCTCCCTCTGATGGATCCCAAAACGCAGCCACTTCCTCTCCATTGACACTGTCTCTACCTTAGTTTTGTCTCTTCTTGTCTCTCCCCTTGATACATCAACAGTCTTGTAACTGGTCTTGCTGCTTGCAGTCTTATCTCCTCAAATTTATTCTCCATGCTCTGACAAGATTTAATTTTGGAAAAGACAAATCCCAATAAAATATTCTCCTTACAGGATATTTACAACATCAATGCCACCTATATCTCCTATATCACTTACAGCTATAACCTCATTCTCTGCTCTGATCATCCTTCAATGCCTGCTGAAGGCTCCATTTTCTCTCATGCCTTTATAGTCTTTCCTCCATTTTTTGCTCCTTGACATGTCTTTTCTTCCTTTTCCTGCTGAAACTTCTATCAGCTATCTTTCAAGCTGTCCCTCAGGACTGGGTATAAGCATTCCCTCTTTTTTACACTTGTTGGCTTCATTCCCCATCCCTGACCTGCCTATATAGGCAACTCAGACATCTGTGTATGTGTATATATGTATATGTACATATATGTATATATGACTTAGCATTTAAATAATTGCATTATAATTGTTGCATTACTCATATTTACCTCCCATTGCTGCTCCTGAGGAAGAGACCTTGCTCATTTCATCTTTGTATTCTCCTAACACACAGTATGTACTTAATAGATAATCGTTCAATTAATGAAGATTTCCCCTCAATGCCTAGCATGGTCCTATATGAGATGATATTTGATGGAAGCATTTCTTTGTTGGCTGCTGATTTCAATTGACAAACTTCAAGACACCATCCTAAAGTTCATCCCACAAACAGAGAGAGAATCAAGGGACTGTACATAATGTACAGTCTGTGTACAGGGATATTCTTGTATCATGGGTTAGAGCACACTTCTCTGTTGGAATGGAGCCTGTCTGAATGTGACTCACAAGGCAGCTGGCATTCAGTTTTCAGAATCATAAGCCCCTGATGATCATGGTCACCTCCCTGCCCCACTTTCCTACTGCCTGTGTGTTTCTGCCTCTTGGGTTATACCAGCTACTTACTGATAAGTTACAGGAAAAGGAGAAACAAAGGGTGACTTTGCTTCCATCCTTTGTGCCAAACATATGTATATGCCCTCCTGCTTCAGATTAAGAACTTGAGAGCCTAGAGTGTGTTTGGACAGAGAAGCATGTCCAGTAGCTGGAAGCATTAGGCAGGGGTGGGTTATGCTGATCCTACAAAAGCACAGTGCAGGCACTTGGGCTCTAACTATCACCCCAGAAACTCCCTTCACCAGTCATTAGCCACTGCAACATCTTAATACATAAACACCATCAGATAAGAACCACATAAGTGGTCCCCAGGACTCACTTCCCTTCTGATGAACCTCTCTAGTGGAAAGCAGGGTAATTTTCAAGTCAGGTGTAGTCAAAAAGTACATGCATCTTAGATGTCCCGTGCAGTTTTCTGGAGACTTCAAATACCTACAGCTGAGGCATGTTGCCCCCAAAATTGCAGAGAATTGGCTGATATCATATCTCCTAACATAGATCAGTAAGTAGGAATAGAATGCCTCAGCCAAGGGGACAAAATAGATACTAGATTTTTGAGTTAGAAGGATGCTTGGCGATCATCTGGACCAACATTGTTATTTCAGAGTAAGAGTAAGCTGAGATCCACACTGCTAAAACCCTAAGTCCAAGGTGAAAGATTTTCATACTCCTGAAAACCCCAAGAAACCTCCGTTGGGGACTTTTATGATTTTAGTGGAATTATCAACAGTCACCATCTATGTCTTCTCATTAGGCAATTATTTTGTCAACATCGACTTGCAGTGGATATATTATTAGCATGTTTCGTAATTTATTTTGTGTTCTGGGTGAAGACTAGCAGTAAGCCTTCCTTCTAGAGCTTTTTTATTTACTCTCATCACCCCTCATAATATTCTGGCCCCTGCTGTGAACAGGGAAAAATGCTGCTGACTCCTAAGAAAGACTAGAACTTTCAAATATGAGAAAGCAAATATTAAAGGTCTTACCATTCCAGATGATTCTCAACAAATGCAGACATGGGGCTGATCTGCACCGTGTAAGTATCATTTGCAGAATACTCAAAGAGTCCATAGTAAGGGTTGAAGAGCTCCTGAGACAAAAGGAAGAAGAACTCCCGCGAAGGACCACTGTAGTCTAGGCTGCAAAGGAAGGAGAGGCCCAGGAAGCTCAGAATATGCCTGGAGGTGGTGGCATCTGTTACTATCCAGATTCTAGTGTGCTTTTTCAGAGTAGGATGCTGGGAGAAGCAGGGAGCAGCCTAAGTTCTTTAGAAGGATTCCCAATGGAAGTATCAGTTTGTTGTAAAGAATGAGGGTGCAGTATTGGTTTGGGGAAGTTTTCTTAATCGGATATCCATGAATGAACTCTTACAGCAGTGTTCCTTAACCTTTCTCATTGACCACATAATGTCTATGGGATAAAACACATAGCTGCCCCACCAGAAACAGAGATTTGATTGGGGCAGGGATATAAAAGAATTTACCATGACAGTGTATGTGTATATGTGTGTGTGTGAATTGAAAAACTTCCAAGTTCATTCTGATGCATCTTCCTAAGAGAAGTTGCCCTCACAGTTGAGAAGATTTTCCATGAAATCACAGACATTATCAGAAAAATCTGGTATGTAGTTGAGGATACTTTGGAAGGAAGAAATTTTTGATTAGATAATCAAATTAATGATATCTGAAAAAGTAAAGATCCAGTGAGTTAGGGCTGTATTTTTGCCTAATATCTTGGTGATATGCTCTCTGACTCCAGCAGGAAATGTAAAGCTTGGCAATACTAGGAGAGCATGATCAAAATTCACCTTGGGCAATGGCTTAGAGCCATGCTGTTCTGGCTTAAAAAAATCACCCATGAGCCTTGGCCCCCGTCGGCCCATGGTCAGGTAGCTGCATAAAGTTTCAAGTGTCTCACCCCTCCTCTCCAACAAATGTGACGTAGAGCTTGTTTCGCTGGAGCTCTTTACGGGAATAGGCCATCACCTGATTGAAGGTTCCCTCCAACAAGTGGTCCCGACGAATAATGAGCCTAAAGAAGAAGGAACAGGAGTTCGTGCCGCTCTGATCTTTGGCCATGTGCTTTGTGAGTAGGAAGGGCCCAGGTTGAGAGCCTCACCCTCCAGCCTCTTCAGGAAGTAGTAAGAAGGCAAGGCACAGATTGTGTCAGTGCAGTGATGGACTTATTTTAGCAATCTTTTTCCACTGAGACCACAGGAAACTGTGGACACTTAAAATTGGACATTTCCTCATATTGGACGAATTTTAAGGTTCTTTTAGATTCACTCATAGGAATGTCTCTTAACCTGTCTGAGTGTGGGTTTGGGTTTTCAAGATGAAAACAATAAACCCAGAAGGGATACAATGAGCAACCCTTTATTTGGAATCCAATTACAAAACTACAGAGAGTCCATGAATTTGACTAATGAGTTAAATTTTGCCCCAAGAATAAGTCACGGGAAATAAAAGATTGTTTATATTTAGTTCACTGAATTCAGTGCCAAGCATTAGAACACTCACTTAATTTTTCCAGGACCCTGACCAAATCCTTTGGCTTCTAGTTTCCGGTAGAAATTTCGGAGCTTGGCTTCAAAGTCTCTCCGGTATGGTGAAGGGGCTCTTGCACTGGCTCTCTGTAAACCTGCAGAGAAAGCACATGGTTCTGAGGGGCATCACTTTGTGTTGAAGAAAAAATCCACGAAGTGAGGATAAGAGGGCGAGCCAACTAGAGGCATACTGCTAAGTCTTAAACTGTTTCTTCTCTAAGAAGTGTCCCATGATTTCCATCATTTCCTCAGTTACTTTTATAATAAATAGAAATAATAAAATAAAGGGAAAATTAATTATGATGGGAACAAATATTTATGTCTTCCACTCCAATTACTGCAGGCTGTGTCCAAATGCTTTAATGAGTATATTCTTGATTTAATTGTATTTAGGTAATCTAAGCAATTAACAAAATAAGACTTTTTTTTGGGTAATTTGCTATAAATATAAGAAGTGATTTTAATGATAATGAAGCAACTAGAACTGTAATGTATATTTTATTTCTGTAATTGTGTTGGTATTGATACTAAAATAATATACCTGTCCAACAGAGCCCACAGCATTTAAGGATTTATATTAAATTATCTTGTACAATGAAAGTAAAATTTAAAATAATAATAATTCGTTCACCATTCTATATAGAGGAGAGTTTTTGTAGAGCTTAGGGTGTGTTGTAAATGCATTATGATCTTTATATACATTTTGTTGAATAAAGGAAAAAAAACCATTCTCCAAGTTTTACAGTTAGTTAGAGCTACAGTTAGTTAGAACTACAGTTAGTTAGTTCACCCAGCTAACAAATACTGGGTACATAGTATATTCCAAGTATTGAGTTTACAAATGTAGAGACAACTGATATTAACATACTCACAGAAATGAGAACAAATTACAAGCTGAGATAATTGCTACCCATGAAAAAAAGAATTCAGTTCTTTAATATCACAGACCATTCTGGCCAAGTACAGGTAGCTTCCCTGAGGAAGATATGAAGAATAAGTAGGTGTGAATTAGATCGACAGAGTCAGGGAAGGCACCTCTTTAACTAAAAGAAAAAATGGGGGGGGGGTGAGAAGAAGAGCAGTCCAGATAGAAGACCGTCATGAGCAAAGGTCCTGTGGCAGAATGGAAAGTGATGTTCCAGTTGGTCTGGTGCAAAGGGTGCAAGAGGCAGAGTGATGCAAAACAGGGCTTGAGAGATGGGCAGAGGTCACATTTTCACTGTTAAGAATTTTTCTTTTATTCTAAGATCAATAGGAAGTCATTGCACAGGGGTTGACATGATGTCACTTGAGTTATGGAAACATCAATCTTCCTGCAGTAGAGTGAAAAAACGAGATGGCCAGGGTAGATGCAGCAAATCACCACTAAGGTGGTGTCAGTAGAGATGGAGGGAAGTGGGCAAACTGGAGATGTGCTAGAGACAATGGACTGGATATAGGTAGTAAAGGAAGGTGAGTTTCTGATTCTCGTAACCAAATGGACATTGGTGACATTCCATAAGATGAGGAAGAGTGGGAAGGAACAGCTTTGTTGGGGAAGATTATGAGTTTGGTCTTTGACAGTGTTACCTTTGAATGTTTGATGGGAGAGAGACAATTTGAGGAAGGAAAAAAAAAAAACCTAGGTCTTAGAATTTATAATGGTAGAAGAAGAGGATCAGCCTGCAAGTATGACCAGAGAAGTGGACGAAATGCCTAGAGTGCTGTCACAGAAGCTAACTGAAGAGGGCAGGGAAGAAGGAGATAGCCAATAATGCTGCTTAATGACCAGGAAGAAGACCGAGACTTATCCACTGGATTGGGTGACCAGAGGTCATGGCAACCTAGTGGAGACACCTCCTCTAATGTACAGGTGTGAAGGGGGAATAGGATGGGTGCCACACTGGAGAAAGTTCCTGCTAAATGAGTTCGTTTTTTTTCAGTGAAGTAAGAAAGGAAGTCATTTGCTAAGAGAGAACACAGAACACAGGGATTGGAGTTTTGAGAGGAGGAGAGAAGAGAGTAAGTTTACCAGGGAAATGTGGTAGTTTCTTCTGAGTGTTCAAGGTTCATGGAAGGTGAGAGGTGACCAATTTATAGTTAATAATTGGCCCTGTTGAGGGAAATTGCCCAAGAGCACCTGACTGCAGAAGTGGAAGAAGAGGATGCTACCCTTTATCTAGAGGTAGGGTTTTGCTAGAGGGTGCAAACAAAATGGGGAGAACCAAGGGAGATTAGGGCACTGGCAAGGGTGTTACTGAAATGATAAGCCATGAAATCTGTGCTGGATAAAGGAACAAAAGGAAAGGAGAGGAGCCCATGAACTGGAGATTGTGATGGACAGCTCAAAGGACGGTAATAGCGGGTGTAGTTGAATCAGCATGTTGGAAGTGAGAAGGATGCTTGAATAAGTAGTTTTAGAGATGATTTAGGTCATTAAGTGTGACTGTGATAATAGGTGATGGAGGAGAAGGTCAATTGTCAATTAGGAAGTCCAGAAACTGGGAGGCCAGGGAACTGAATCAGGTGTCATTGTGGATGTTGAAGTCATTCAGGATGAAAGAAGGGCTTGGAAGAGAAGAAGAGGGGAGACCCCACTTAGTGATAAAAGCAAGGAAGTATGGAGGGCACCAGTCCTGTCGGGGGTATGAGGGAACCAATAGTCACCACCTGAAAAGAAGAAATGTCCTCAAAGGAATGCTGGGTTGTAGTTAAAACACACAGGTAGAACTAGTCTACAAGCCACAGGTGCAAGCATTATTTTCTGACTAGCAGGTTACAGTGGATTTATTTTATTATGATATTTTCTATTGCTGCTACTACCACTATTCCCATGACCACTACTGTAATGCATTTTTAAAAATTTATGGTTTACAAAACACTTTTGCAAAAACTTCTATGATTTATTATCTCTGTAGCACCCAGTTACATTTCATAAAGATCTAAGATGATGGAAATTATAAAATATTCTAACAGAATATTTGGATTACTTAATCTGGACCCTCTGGTCAAAGCTAGGAGAATAAAGTATTAAGTTCTTTGACAAAATGAATTAAATGATTGCTTGGATTCAGAGCATCAATTAAATGTCTAAATTAGGAAAGTTGATTCCTTTTATAAAAATTATCATCCAAATAATTCTAAGTTAGCAAAAAACCCTTTATTCTCTCTCCTTTTTCTATTTGCAGTATGATATCTCTCCCATATAAAAGAATGACAATCACAATTTATTGCCAAAGGTTGTGGACCAGAGTGTAGACACATTACCAGGCTTGGACACTTTCTACAGCAAAATGGCAGATCTTCACACAGATAAGCAGTTCCTCCCAAATGGAAGCCTCTGTTCTCCCAAATTAGGTTACCCCATGGGTCCTGGAAATGGCAATTATCCTGAGGTTGGCTCTCACATAGCTCCTGGTCCTCCTTTATCCAGGCAATGGGATCTCAATGATGTTGCATGTCAGAGGCAACGTGGAGTATTTCCTTTCTGATGTCATTGGTTCAGTTTTCAGTTATTTGGAGGAAGTGACAAGAAGATATTTTCTTTAAAGACAGATTTTAGCAATTATCAAACTACTTCTAAGAGATGGATCTGAACAACATGATTTGGAGGAGCCAAACTCACAGATATTTTAGTTTTAGAAATGTATGGCAATACCAAGTGATATTAATTCCAAGTGAGACCTCCCTTCTGAGGGATAGAGCATGTTGCTGCACTCTTTCTCCTCTGAGTTTCTCCGTTGGCTTTAAAAGCCGGGCTTGGACTTGACTCTAAAGGTAGTGAGATAAGGAGTTACTAGACTTTTCAAAGTAACCTCTTTCACTTTAAACATTTTAAACTCTAGTTATAAAAAGAAATCTGAGTTTATCACAGAGACCTACAACAATGTGATAATGCAAGCCAAACCATGGGGGAAAATGCACCAATGTCTGGATTCAGTTTGGAGGTATGGATTTGACCTAAGGTAATGATATCGATGTATCCAGGAAATAATATCTTCTTTGCCCCCTACACCGTTCAACATATACTCCCCCATTTAAAATACAAAATACCTAGAAAAGAATTTTTGTAGCACGAATAATTCATTCTAATACAAAAAGAAGACGTAAGGGGAACAATTTCAGGTCATGTAAGAAAGCTTATTGGAATCTTTGTGGGGACATTATGGTGGTCCCTAGTAACCATAGGTGCCCCCCATTACAACTTAAGAAAAAGTTACCCAAACTGGTATCAAATACAATTCAGCATCATTAGGCAGAATATTTCAGAAAGGGCACTTCCCTTTGAGATGTTTGGAAAGTGCCTTTGGAATGTAGTAGGGGTTGGCAAACTAAAGGGCTGGATAATAAACACTTGAGGCCTCGCTGGTCACAAGGTCTCTTGTGATCCACTCTGCAGCTGTAACAGGCAGGCAGGCACAGGCAACATGTAAATGAATGGGCATGGCTGGGTACCAATAAAACTTTATGGACACAAAATATGAACTTTAAATAATTTTCAGGCATCATGCAATATTGCTCTTCTTCTGCTTTTTTTTTCAACCATTACAAAATTTTAAAACATTCTTAGTCTGCGGGGAGTCCAACAGCAGGTGACGGTTTGTTGACCTTGGGTTTAGACAGTGAAAAGTGAGAGACGGAAGCAAAAAGGAGAGTGGACAAATATGCAGCTCCCCTTCATTCCACCTGCACATACAGGAGGTAAAATGCCTGATATCCAAGTTACCTGGGGAGTTCTGAGGTGAGGAACACGGCGAGCAACGGGGAGAGAAGCTGTACCCAGGGTGGAAGGCAGCCTGCAGGGGGACGTAGGACATAATCTCTTCTTCAAAGAGACTGCAAAGTGAAAAACAAAAGTTAGTTCCTGCATAAAGAACACTTTTCTCTCAAGGAGAAAGAGTCCAGGAATTGGGGTAAGAGAAGTTATAGTTCTCACAAAGTGACGAAATCAATCAGATTCAGAGGTAGTATAAAAAGATAGGCACATACCATCTTGCATATTTTCAGTGCTTTTTAAAAAACCTTGATTAATCCTACAACAACATTTCCATCAAGTTCTGTATGTAGCTTCACATTTTTAAATGTGAAGAAGATGGACAGGCAGTACGTGGGGTCATTCTACTCCAGTTACAGCCATCAGAATTGTCTAGAACAAAGGGTGAGCATTTAAGTCCCTTCGCTTTCACTTTGGCTGGACTGTAGGAGAACTACCTTGTGAACAGGCTTCTTCAGGTGCTTTTTCAGACTTGTTTTACGGCTTAGTCCCTTACCTTAGCAAAATTACGAGATCAGCATCACAGGACAACTTTTCAAGCCCATGATTACCCTCAGTCCGAATATAATGGATTTTCTCCCTAGAATAATGGAGTGAAAGAAAATAAGAATTATACATGAAAACAGAAACTAAGAAATAAATCCTCTCCTGATCTCTTTTTTCCCCCTCTTCCAATATAGCTGAACAAGCAATGTTCTAACACCAATGCGTGTCAATGGTCTTCTCAACTCTTACTGCAGGTGCACATGATATTTTAGAAGGGATCGCCTTTTCTTGAGCTCACATAGGTACAGAAGCTGAGGAACACAACAAAGTTAGGTTCCTGGGTAGCTAGGACAGGAGTGGAGCTGGAAGAAAATGGCACCACTGAAGGACTATTCATTTGAGGAAAGGGTGAATGGCGAGTCTCTTGAGAAATCTTATGCCTGAGGGAGAATTTGTGATGACCCACTGGACTCAGGGTCGCAAGACTCAGAAGAGATGAGACTTGGTCTTCCCACTGGGTCAGAGTACAGGCATCAATACATCCCTGTTTAGAAACAACTCACATGCTCTGACCCCTTTTCACAACCTCCAACTGCAACCTGGGAAATTCTTCCAAGTGTGTCTGTGACTAAATAGCATTTGTTTTGACCAACTTAACTTACTAATTTGTCCCTGCCCTGACATGATTCAAATGTTACAAACACCATAGCCAGGAATCACTGCATTTAATGCATGCTCCAAAGGAGTTGAAATTTGGTCCTTAAAGAAATGGAGCAGAAATCTGGGAAGATTTTCAAAAAATATTCAACATTTTTCTTTTTTTCTTTGAGTTAGTCATAGATTCACATGTAGTTTTAAGAAATAATACAGAGCGATACCATAGACTCTTTAGTTTCCCCCAAAGGTAACGTAAGGATGATATTTTAAAAATCTATTTTCAAAAATATTGCAGACATAATTTCCTCTCTCTGGTTATAACATGATTCCAGGTCATCATAAATAGCATATTTTCAGGCAAAAATATAATCACCTTGGCCCTTTGGCATGGGATTTTTTGAACAGAAAAGGGAGATTTTTTTGTCCTCTATGAAGATAAACAAAATGAGATTAAACTGAGAAATGCATCATGACCCAAGCTTGCAGAATAGGTAAAGTACCAATGCAGTAAATACTATTCCCCATACCTGAGGGATGCTCATAGTAGCTTCTCTGGTTTGGATGCAAAAATGGAGCTGGCCTGTCCATACACCTTTTTTGCAAGGAGCAGGTGGATGCACAGGCAAAGATCTATTCACCCTACCTCCTTTACCACTTGCTTCTCCCTCTGTATCCTTGGCTCCACATCTTAGGCTTTACCCTCCAAATCCTGAGACTTCCTCATAGCCCTCTTGTTTGGAAGATTCTCTTGGACCTGATCCTCTAGTTTATTGACTTCAGTCCCATTAATGACTCTCAAGTTTATATGGTCTCCCGATGACAGTGCCGCGGGGGAGATCATCCTGCTGCCCCAAGGAACTTGCCTCTGGGTAAGGCCCTGGCCTCCCTGCCTGAAGAAGAAAAGGAGAGCATATTCTAAGAGTTCCCTATGTTTCAAGGATCCCTGGGGAAAAAGAAGTACAGAGAGGGCCACAACTTCAAGGACAGCAAAGAGCTGACCCCAGTCACAGAATTCAGCTTCCCAGAGCAGTGGTTCTATCACCCCACCCTACCCATGGACAAGATCCATAGGGCAGTTTCCACACACAGTTTCCCGGAGTTCCGGTGGCTCACCACCTGCCACTGCATCCTCTGTCATGTCTATGAACATCTTGCACAGCCCGAGTGGACTGAGAGCCCACAACTGCTGCCTGCAACTTCTGAATGCCCTGGGATTCCATCTCATCTGAGGTCAAGAACGCCATCCGCCTCCCCTATATATATGCCTTTGCCCAGGAGGAAAATTCCAGTCCTAAGCTCTTTTCAGAGTTCAGATCTGTTTAGCCACCCAAGCCCTTGACATCTGCCCTCAAAGACCTTTGAAACGCAACATCCAAAATGCAATCCTCGACTTCCCTCCCTGACTCACACCAGTGTCTCACCCATTCTTCCCTGTCTTGGTAAATAATCACATCATCAAGCCTGGCTGTTGTTCTTAATGCCTCTCTAGTCTTCACCCTCCACAGCCAGGCTATTATCAGGTGCTGCTGTTTTGCATCCACAATATCACCTCCAGCTGCTCCCCCTTCTCCACCCATATTCTACCATCCGCACACAACCAACATCTTTCCCATAAATTCATGTAATAGTTTCCTCCAAATTGCCCCTGCTCCAGGCTGATGCATTGCCATCCTCCCTACTGCTACCCATCTATTCTTCCCAGAGCAGCCCAAATGATCATTTTAAAAACACAAATGCAATCATCTTTCTTATCTCTTCAATTTCTTCCCATTGCACTTCACATAAAATCCCAACTTCGTACCACTGCTGACAAGGCCTCCCTCTCCAGCTTCACTGAGATCCCTCCTCCCCCTTGCCCCTGCCCCTGTGCCAAAGTGGCCTTCTTCATTCTTCAGCTACATCAACCTTTTCCTGCCTTGGGCCTTTGCCTACTAGCTCCCCATCCCCTCCTTGTGTCTTGGGGACAAAGCTTTCTCATTCTGCAGGTTTCAGCTTAAGTGTCACTTATTTGGAAAAAAGTCCTTCCTGTATTCTGCCTAGAAGGTGGATCCTTATCCTCTGCACCAGCACATGATCCATAATCACTGGATTCTGTTCATATTCATCATGGCACTTTGTGGTGTTTAACACTGTAGTTATATATTTGGCTTAAAAACAAAACAAAACAAAACTTGTCTATCATCTACCTTCCTCAACAGATTTTAAGTCCCATGAAAGCAGGGGTTATCTGTTTTGTTTGTGACTGCCTTCACAGTCCTTATACAATCCTGATTCAGAAGAGTGGCACAATGAAAATACTAATTGGAGGGAAGAATGAGGATGGCTGTCATGCCCCTTAAAGGCTATCCTGCCCCTTCAATCTAACAGATGTCCTCCACCACTGGGTTTTCTGGCTCCATCTTCCCCTCCATGAGTGGCCTCCTGATTGCTCATTGCTGTCTGCTGTATACCCTTTGCAGAGAACTCATCCTCCACTGACCCTGAGGGCCCCAGAAGGAGAGTCCATAGCAACAGCCTGATCAGGGGGCACGGGAGCCAAGCTTCCTCTCAGGCACCACAGAGGAAGCAGTTAGTTCTTCATCTGGGTGTCGTCAGGGAGAGAGCCGATTTTCTTTCCATCTCTTGACCCTTTAAGATGGAGCCGAGTCACCCTCAAACACAGTTGAGGGGATATGTAGAGGCCCTATCAAAGGCAGCAGAGCTTGGTCTCCTGGCTCCCTTGAGCTTGACTCCGTGAAGACCAAATTCTTGTTCTTTTCTTTCTGCCTTTTTAATTCCATGACCTCACAGTATCTGATAGTCATCGAGGTGCCTCTGTTTTTTATGAGATATTTGGGTTCTTAACCAGGGGTCCAAGGTTCCTTTGGAGTCTATTACCATTGGAAACTATGCAAAGGTTTATGTTTATAAGTGGGTGAGAGTACAAAACAGCTTTCATCAGAGTCTCAAATGGACCTTAAAAAGGCTATTACTTTCCATACTAGATAATTTCCAAGGCTTTTACAATTCCAACAGGCCCTGATTCCAAGTATCCCCAGCTCTGGAAAATCATAGCCATTCAATTTTACACTTCAACAACCCTTAAAGATTTCTTGGATTTTGTTATAATGTGATAGATGGCACACAGTAGAATTGAAAACAGTTAACTTTCCTTTGGAAATACATTCCTGTTTTTTCTACAGGAGATTATTTAAAAAAAAAAAAAGATTTAAATGTGACTCTAGTGCCTTTGGTGGTTCAAACTCCCCCCAAGAGTAAGCAGTGAACTCATTACTTAGCAGGGGAATTAGTAACACAAAAAACATTCAAGAGTAGCAAATGTGTCAGGAATTCTTCAGATACTCCAACTCTTCGGTAAGTCACCTGAAAATTCCCTTTACATTTTATATACTGGGTCAAAGAGCAGCCGATGAATGAATGACCTATGTTCTTGCTTTCCATGACACCAAAATGAAGCTTGAATAGAGACATAAATGGAAGTGACAATTACCCATGTTAAAGTTTATCTGTTTATACAAAAAGACCTTTAACTCACTCGAAAAGTAATTAATGTTTCCCATGGTCAAAGTAGAGCACCAGGTTCTGAGAAGGTCAAGTGGGCAGAAAGACAAGGGAAGATGCAGGTCACACAGTAAGGTAGGAGACCTAAGTAAATGATATAATATAAGAGATAATGGGGAAAATACCTTGGGGATATAAACAGAAAGCTATTAAGGCAAGGGAAAAGAAATACTGGAGTCTGCCTGGATCACCAGTCTTTGCAATGGAGAGAACATTTGATCTGAGCCTCTAAAATGGAATGAGATGCCCTTAGAAGAGAAGATATCCAGGAAAGGAGAAGGCAGGAGGATACACAACCAGTTTGGTGGAGGTGAAGATGGCTGGTGGAAAATACGAGAGGCAGGATGGAGAGTTGGGTTAGGGCCAGATTTGGAGACGTCTAAAACTGTACTTAGGAAAGTAGATGTGGCTCAAGTGATTGGGTTTCTGCCTATCATATGGGAGGACCCAAGTTTCATCCCTGAGGCCTCCTGGCAAAATAGAACAAAACAAAACAAAATAAAAACCGTGCCCACATGGTGAGCCAGTGCCCGCATGGTGTGTTAGTGCCCACATGGCGAGCCAAGTGCCTGCACAAGTGAGTCATGCAGCAAGATGATACAACAAAAGAGATGAAGGGGAGAGACAAGGCAAGGAGCAAAAGATACCAGGAACTGAGGTGGTGCAAGAGACAGGGAACTTCTCTCCACATCTGAGGTCCCCAGGATCGAATCCCAGTGTAACCCAGAGGAGAAAAACGAAAAGACAAAAAGAGAAATAGATGCAGAAGATCACACAGCAAATGGACAGAGGCAGCAAAAACAGCAAGGCAGAGGAGGGAGATGGGGAAGGAGAGGGGGTGGAAGGGGAGGGGGAAAAGCAACAAAAACAAAAAACTGTACTTAGAAATGTTGACTTTGTTTGGGAGCCATGGAAGATTTTTTGAAAGGAAGAGGTGACATGATTTGACCTGTGCTATAAGAAGGTAACTCTGATTATAGTATGGTTAGGAAGGGTATCTTCTAAGAGATCCCTAGGAGGTCATGAAGAGAGAAGATAAGGGTCCAAACTTGGGCCTAGCAGGGAAAAGAAAAAGGAAGGACTTGAAGGGAGAAAAGGGAAGGGGTAAATGTTTAGAGGTAGAGGTGAAGAAGGAAGAGGGAGTAGTTGGGGTGATGGGAAGTTGGGAGGACACTGGTTCTCATATACAAAGAGTAAGAACATAGAGAAAAGAAGCATTGCTGAAGGGGCTGCAGAAGGGAAGAAGAGTAAACTGTATACCCTGGAGTAGAGTATTACACGTGTTAGCCAGAATCCAAAGACCGCACCAAATGGAAAGCGAGGCCATCACTGACTGGAGTCCCATCCACTTTGCTCATCCCTTACACATCCCCACTTAAACATCTCTACAATATCCACATCATGATCCCATTTCAGGGATGAGGAGACTAAGAGGAGAGGACCGAATAACATGCCGATGTCAATAGTCCCTAAGTAGTGGAGCGAGAATTCAGACTCGAAGAAGACACACTCCTAACCACCATGCATCTCTGGCTTTTGAAAGTTGGGTAGTAAACTGAGAGAGATGCCTGAATATCTTGGTGGGAAAGCAGGTAGTATTGGTTGAATTGCATCACCCAAAAAGATAAGTTGAAGTCGTAACCCTTGGCCCTGTGAATTAGACCTTATTTGGAAATAGGTTCTTTGAAGATATGATTAGTTAAGGTAAAGACAAATTGGATTAGTCCTAATCTACTATGACTGGTAAACTCATCAGAGGAGGAAATTTATCAAAGACACGGGCAGAGGGGACAACTCCATGGGACCACTGAGGCAGAGATCAAAACTCAAGGATTGCCTGCAAACCGAGAGCTAAAAAGACACAAAGGATTCTCCCCTACAGATTTTAGACTTTCAGCATTCAGAACTGTGAAACAATAAATTTTTGTAGTTTTAAGTCACCCAGTTTGTGGTGTTGTTCCAACAGCCCTGGACAACAAACACGGCAGGACTGAGTTCAGGGGATATTTTCTCATTTTCTCATTCTGGCTGGCTAGTACTGTTCCACACAGAGTGATCCAGAGTTTCAGAGCTACTTGCAAGAGAATGGCCCTACTGGACAATAGGGTTTAAATAGTCAGTACACACATGATACTTCTTGTTTCTGTGTTTGCTTACTTTTGAGTATGGTCATCCAATGTTGGGTTGAGCATTAAATAATTACATTTCAAATGTAAAAATAAGTTACATGGTGCTTTATATGAATAACTTTTTATGAAAGTTTTTTCTCTTCCTTTCTGTGCCCTCTCCAATCAGTGGAATTATTTTAGCATCATATAAATAAAATGTAACCTGACAATATAGATCTTTTACTGTGTTACTTTCCAGAGTACTTGAACCCCCTGGACCCTTTATTTTGAGGATTCGAGTTATAATTTAAATGCATAAATAAAATACCCATAAGCACCTGCTCTCTCTCCACAGTGGTGTTTGCCCACCAGGATTAATAGCTGGAGAGACCTGGAGTTACAGGGATGAGGGACGAGCCCCTACCTGAGTGCATGGTTTCTTGCCAAGCTTGGCTGACGCTCTTGCAGCATTTCAAAAATGTTTGGCTGGCGAAGAAATGCCACAATCTTGTCATTATATGCTGAAACAGACAAAAGTACAGCGTTGTGGTTGAGTCTGCCGCCCAGAGATAATTTCTCCGATGACTGGAAAATGGTTGTTTGACAGGACACCAGGATTAATGCAGCAGTTTGAAAGGCAGGTAGTGTACTCATCACAAAAAATATAAGCTGTTGAGGTTTTATTTTCCATGTGACATAATGGCGTTATTACTTTCAAAAGATCAAACTAAAAGTGAACCAGCTCTAAGTCAATCATCCTTAATATCCCAGGGACTTATCTGGGTGTTAACTCCTTCCTGCTTGGACAAGTAGAGGAGGACTAAATGGTTCTCTAATGAGTTCTAACTCTTCTTGGGCATTTTGCCATCATTTTCACGGCAAAAGATTCTTTCTGAGTGAAGAAATCCTTTCCTGAGCACTCGACACTGACTACCCTGCCATGCCTTGACTTCCCAGTAGTGATAATAGAAATACTTAAACCCATTTAGACCCTCTCACCTCATTTCCCTTGATACCATTGGCAAGTGTTTTGGAAAGAGGTAGTTGAGGTTACGTATGGAGACTATGCAAATTCTTTTCTGCACAAATGTGGAAAAGAGAAATATAAATTTAAAACTGTATCTATCAATATTGAAAACTATCCGTCAGTTAAACCATGAGTCACTAAGTCACTGAATAGAATAAAGAGGAATGGCCCTGATGGTTGGGAAGAGCACAGAGCAGGGAAGGAAGAGAGAAGGATGAAATGAGCAGGAAGGGAAAGACACAGAGGGCGCAGGGGAGGATGGGAGCAAAGGGTTGGGGGAGTAGATTCAGCATAGAGAAGAAACACAGAATCTCGAGTATTGAAGGAGTCATAATAAGAAAAACAAGGCTAAATATTGAGTACCTAGGAATTCGAAGAAGCATGATACATACCCAGTGGCAATGACTCATGTTGATGTTGGCTTCGAATAGCAGCTACCAGACTGTGTCCTGGCCTGGCCAGTAAAGAGGCTCCTCTGTTTCTAGAGACTTCTGAGGCCTAAATTTCAAAATAAAAGTGAAGCACCAGAAATCTGTCATCAGTTTCAGATGGTCTTTTGATAGCAGTTGTTCAATACGAGGAGTAAGAAGACCTTGTCATCACCTAAGCTAAAAAGTAATAAAAGTTACAATTCCCAAAGTGATTGTAAGTTATTTTTTTTCAAAAAGACTGAGTGTGTTGTGCTGAATTATGGTTTTTAGGAAAGTGATTGTGCCAGATGTCATGAATGTTAATTAAATTTATGACAGTGAAAAGACAAAAAAATTTCCCTTCATAAATATGTTAGAGAGATAAATTCTAGACAAATTAGAATCAGTAAATATCAGTTTCTTACCTTCCTTTCTAAGAAGTAGCACTTAACTTGAAAAATAAATATGGAGTAGACTTGCTATTTTAAACAGTACTTATTAAAGTCAAATGGCCATTCTTTCTTGAGTACCCATTAGTATGCTAATCATTGTGCTGGCTGCTCTTCACAGAGTGCCTCTCAGTTTACAAATGGGGAAATTGAGGATGCAAGAAGTAAGTTGTCTCCAAATTTTCAACAGTAAAAGACAGAGCCAAATTCTACACACTTGACTGCAGAGCATCTGTTTACTCCTCCCATGCTATCAGCCTGCACCCAATATCTTGGTTTCAGCTGGACATTTGGTCAGAATTTCATGGGATAAAATAACTCACTGTCCATGGCTCACTTGAAGGACAAGGACAAGATTCAATCCCAATGCAATTGCACGTCTCACCTTGAAGTCATTAGCACTCAGCTCTGCCCAGCTGGTACAGCCAGACTGCAGCAGCACTTTCCAGTCTCCATGAAATGTTTACAGTGCAAGGTGATGAAAGAAACGTTTGCTGGTTATTAAACCATCTAGTATTGCTATCCTAAGTTTCTCTTTTTTTCCCTACAAAAATGAATAAATATGTAAAGCCTTTTTGAAATGATATGACTGTGGGAGAAAGTGTTACTCTTCTCCTCAGAGAGAATTATGTCAGCCCACCTTCATATATGTTTGAATTCTTTTTGATGCTACAAAGACAGGATTCTCAAAGATGACTGGACCGGATATTATTTAAGTGATGAGATACAGAGGGAAATCAGGGAAGCAGATAGATCTAATAACTGAACCCAAGAAGGCTTGACTGTGCACCAAACTGAGAACACACTCTTGTCTCATTCTGCAGCCAAAATTAATAAGGTATTGGAATAGGAAGAGATTCAATTTTCAAGAGCAGATATCCCTTTTCCTAGAGTATATCTGCTCTAAGGAAAGAGGGTTCCTACTACCAAGTCAGTTACCTGCTCTCTGGCACATTGAAAGGTTTCAGAAACTAGAAGGCCGACTACCCTGAAGGTAGCTGAATGACAGATGAATATGCTTCAGGTGAGCTAATCCAGGGGGCAGGTAGGATTGTGGGTCCTTGAGTCAAAGAAATGCCTGCCAAGGGCAAAGGAAGTGATTGCCAAGTTGGCAATAAATGGTCCATTGGCTAGAACCTGGAGGATTGGAAGGGTTAGACAGGAAAGTCCTTCTCCAACTTGGAACCCAGAAATGTACAGGGATAAAAGCAGTTTCCAGTAGGGCTGGAGGAGATGCTGCGAGTCTAAGATTGGGCAAAAAGTTAGTATGTCCTGAACATCTTCCAGACCCAAAATGGGACCAAATGACCCTGAGGGATGTCTCATCTGATAACTAAGTGACTGATTTGGATTTCACTGCAAACATGAAGTTAGCATTGCTCTTCTTACTACTGAAAATGACTAGAAAAGTGGATTTTCTATTTAAGTCCAAATTTACCATGACTGGTGTGTTCCCTGACATTTGACCCTTTTCTCTTACTGAGTTTTCTCAGGTATGTGTGTGCTGGTGTGTATTTGTATGTATGTGAGTGTGTGTTTTCTCTCAGGGGTCTGCCTCTCCCCACATACACTGAGACTTCTCTTCCAGGACTGAGTAGAACCCAATTTGTAACAGGGACTTCTTTCAAGTTTTCTCTTTTTCTGTTTCTCTATTTTTTTGGTGTTGATAACTTTAATTATAATTGTAAATATGGAAACATCAAACATTTGGCTCTCCAGACAAAACAAAATAGATATGCTCAGAACGTAGGTTTTAATGACTTAGTAAACAAGCTTCTTTTCTGCATTGCAATTTGGAAATGGAAACTGATGTGCTTTTTTGAAACTGTGACTGAAAATTGCAGGTTTTAAGACTACATTTGGGTTAATAATCAGTTAACACTTTCCCTGAAGTCACTGGAGACCTGATGACAAACAAACTAGTCCAGATCTTTCTTAGATTCCTATTGCATTCTTCTAAACATAGATCCTTTACAAAGTTTTCAGAATTACCTTAAGGAAAAAGGGAGATTGATGTTTGAGTTTAACATTTTAAAAAAATTTGGCAGCTTTATTTTCTCTATTTTTTAAAAATGTTACATTAAAAATATATAAGCGGTCCCCATATACCCCCTACCCCCTCACCCCACTCCTCCCACATCAACAACCTCCTTCATCATCGTGGGACATTCATTGCATTTGGTGAATACATTTTGGAGCACTGGTGCACCGCATGGATAGTGGTTTACATTGTAGTTTACACTCTCCCCCAGTCCACCCAGTGGGCCATGGCAGGACATACAATGTCCAGCATCTGTCCCTGCAGTACCACCCAGGACAACTCCAAGTCCTGAAAATTCCCCCACGTCGTATCTCTCCTTCCCTCTCCCTAACATTTTTATAATACTAAAATATGGGAAACAAACATGATGTATCAGAAAAAGGCTTAAATTAAGATGACGGTAGATTCATACGATAAAACTTAGAAGAATTTTAATTGCATGGTATTTGTCTACAAGGCATGTAATGCTAAAGTAGAATAAAGAATCATAGACAACATGATCTCTTTGTTTACTTTTATGTATACCAGGGAGCATCTCCAGGTGGGGGTTATGATCGCCCTTTTATTTTTCCATATGTGTCTGTGTTTTCTGTACTCATTATGACTTGCTTATAATTTAAAAGTTTATTTTCAAATGGGACAGAATTTTACAAACTTCCAGCAAAGTATAGGTTACATGGAATCATGAGGAAAACTATCAATTTTAAGAAGCAATATAGAAATTACTCTCTCAAAAGCAAGTTTCCTGACTGTGGAGAATTTTACATTCTTCCACCTCAGCAGAACCACTGAAATGACTTCTGCCATCAAAGTGGCTCACTGTACAGAATGACTAAGAGTGACACCAGCTTTTAAAGTGAAAAATATGCCTCTCTTCCCTGCCAGACTGACTCTTTTTTGATGCAATCACTCTTAAGTTTGTGTGTGTGCCCTTCCAACATTTTTTATGACTAGTGATTTTCTACTCTGACCAAGATAAGGTGGTAAGAGGAGTGAAAATTATGCTTTCTGCTTAATTATATTGCTAATTGCACTAAAAACAAGACAAATAAATTAACTTTGGTGATTTCCTTACTGAGAAGGACACGAGATCCAATTTATAGCCCTATATGTCTTATCCATTTATTTATGCCCAATTCCATTTTTTGCATACTTATGGAAAGAGATAAGTCCTGCTTGTTGGTTCCTAAATATATTGCAGACAGAGGTGCCACTGCATTCAAATGCAAGTCACAATGTCAAATACATAATGGTCTTTTTATGCATGTAATCCTAAATTATTGAAAACTTTTTTCAGGAATCTGCCTAAAAAATTTCCAGGTGGAGCGAAGGCTAATACAAAAGATGCTTAAGAGGAGTTCTGTTAAAAACCTACCAAGGGACTTTTGAGGGAAATTTTTACCATTTAGCATCTGAATATAGAAACTGGTTTTAATTCTGTCCTTAAATACAATTTACAAAAAGTCACAAGAGTCTGGCTCATGAAGGTGAATAGCAAATATTGATTCCTAAGGTTGTTATCTAAGAAACATCCGTATAGCTGATTCACCATTGCCTGTAATACAGAAAAACTGTGGGATATGGAAATCATTCATTGATTATTCCAGAGTTTCTTATTTCCATCTGCTTAACCATCATTTCTAACTGGACAGTCTGCTGTTTTCACATTCCTTATCACATTCCTCCAAACTCGCGTTCCTCCTCATCCTTCCCATGTATTGTTAATGGGACTCTGATGCTTTCAGTTACATGATCTTAGAAATCACAGATTGAGAATCACAGAGCTAGAGCAGACCTTAGCGGTCACCCAGTCCCTTCACTGCTATTTGCAGATGAGGCTCCTAGAAGGGAAATAACACAAGACTCAGCTCCCGGGCGAAGCTGGGGCTTCCTCTTTCCCCCACGGACTTCCCTGAGGCTTCTTCCTTCAGGGTGTCTTTGGTTTTGTCTCTCTGTCACTCCTACTGGGGCCTTGTCTCACTACAGCTGAATCATGGCAATGGCTTCCCGAGAAGTCTCTCTCCTCAAATTCCTCTACACTGCAGCCCTTTCGATTCTTCTCCTCCACAGTCTCCTTTTTAAAATCCCAGTTTACACTGGACAGAATATCTGATAGAATATCCGTCAGAGTATCTGAGCTGTGCTCATGAACTCCCTGTGTGATGTAGGCTCTTGGCCTTGCAGTTCAGTTCATTTGACTAGGAAATACCATTCTTAACTGGGATGGTACTATCACCCAGGGCTGTTTGGAAACGTTTAGGGGTTTGGCTGTTATTGCTTAAGGATGGCTGAGTGTGGGGGCACTACTGACATTTAATGGGCCGGCCAGGAAAGCTGAAGGTCCCATGATGGTGTCGGACAATTACACAGAGTAGAGAATGGTTCTGCCCCAAATCCCAATGGTCTTCCTCATTGAAAATAATCTCTAAAGCCCATTTTCACATAAAAATCATATTACTTCCCTCAAATTCATTTGGTGGGCTGGTAAAATTCTTCTGTGTGGCATTCAAAGCTTTCCAAAGACCGAGACATAGCAAAAGGGGGCATACTATTCCAGTCACATTGAGCTCTGTGCTTCCTTGCCACGGACCTTCCCCAGTCCTACCTGTGCACCTTTGCTCTTTGTGACCCCCTCCTCTTTCGTACTTAGCCCGATTCTACCAATTATCAAGGTCTAGTTCAAATACCTCTCCATGGTCTCTTTTGAACTCCTATGACTTGTTTCAACCTTGGCACTCAATCGGATTTTTTTTTTGCCTGCCTAGCTTAAAAAAGAACATAAAAACTTCTCTTGGGCAGGGATCATGACTCATACTTCTTTGCATTCCTCTGAGCTCTCAGCAGGATTAATCGATGTTTGTTGAGCAGAATCACATCACAGCCAGCACAAGTAACATTTCTCACTACTGTTTTTACATTGGGGTCCCTCTTGTCCCCCTCATTCCCGAGGTTGTGTGCTCTCACAGGAGGAGGCATCAGATATTTGTTTTCTTAGAGACTGGGTCTTTGTTTTTTTGACGTGCTGCCTCTGCATCAAATATCCTCTGCCTCTCAGTTTCTCTCTGTGTTACTTTTCTTGGTTTTTCTTGTATAGGTCTAAAGCTACCAACAGAGAAGGGATGACAGATGGATGGGAGGGGTTTGAAAACCTGATGAACAGAGATGGGGGGGTGGATGAATTGGGCAGTATTGGATGGTTGACATACATCCATGTCCTTTCATTGTTATGTGTTAATCTTTCAATTAGCTCTTGACTGATGCAGATGGCATTTTGTCATTAATGTTGATATTAACTATAACTGGGTTTGGGCTATTCCATAATATCAAATAAATGTTTTGCAACAAATAATGCAAGTGGTACCCATGTCTTAACCTTGTCATTTCAATTAAAAATGTTTTCCATATTTATATTTTCAGATTAATTCTTATAATCATAAAGGATCCAAATCTTTAGGGGGCTCATCTTCCATCGGTTCATCGGTGGTTTTAGTTTACTGACAGTGAATCTGCCTCCAGTACTGAGATTTTTTCACCAAATGCTGCTATCTTCTATTAACAATGAAACTGTCTTAATACTGAAGAGCCTGGACATTAAAATGCCACATTCAAGTTGATTGAAAATTTTAAATTTATCTGCTATCATCTTAAGACAATGTTCCTTGTTCTTTTTGAAATGTTAAGAAAGTGCCACCAGAGAGAGGGACTCTGCCGGTGAGCTGGGAAGTTGGTCCTTGTTGTCGGTGGTTTATGGACGTGGCTGAAGGGCTGGCCTCTGGAGAGGATCCTTACACCCACTTAACGCTAGCTTTTAGCATGTCATAAAACAATGATACCTAAGATGACCCCTGAAAGAAAATTCATTTGATCACACTGGCCTATCTCCTTGGTTGGAAAGAGCTACGTCCCTCAGGTTATACACAGCACTACTCCTGAAAAGGTAAAGAAATATTTTTGTACACTAGGCTTTCATTAAAGTGGGTACCGATGCATCAGCAACAGTGTCCTCCCTTGAGACTTATATTTGCCATCTGGAGGAGACTGCTGGCAGGTATGGATTGTTACTTTGTCAGTTTCTCCTGAGGTGTTCAGCTGCGGCTCTGAGAATGGTTCCCTGTGGGGTATGTGTGTGTGTATATACATACAGACAGACATATATATATTCCATTTTTTACTACTCCACTGTTTTCATTTTTTACCTCATTGTAATCCAGTTCTAAAAGCTGTTTTGTGGAAAACTCTTCTCAGAGCCCACATCTTCTGAGATGTTGGTAGTTTCCATGAAAAGTAGACACAGTTACTTGTGTATTGTCAGAACAGAAAAGGGAATTTGTTAATAATATCATCAGGAAATGATCAGAAGCGAGCAAGAGCTAAAATTTGAGTGTTGGTTTGAGAAAGGAGAGTAAAAGGGAGGGGAAATAAAGACAGTAACTCAGAAAGATAATGAAAATGATTGCTAAAGACGGCAGCTTAGAGGAGTTGGTGGAAGGTAACCATGGGTAGAGAGAGAAGATATAAAACCAGGGATGAGCTCTTAGTAGGATGGGGATACTCATGTAGCCTTGTTGATTTCCCCCAGTTTTTAGCCTGTATACATTAGTGAAGGCAGTGATACACGGCATACCATCTCCATGCTCTATTAGGAATCTACATGTGACCAGTAGCCCCTAATTAAGCCCAGCTCCAACCCAAAGTATAGGAATCTACAAACACCGCATCGTCAGCTTTCATTACACTAGGCAGATATTTAACAGTGGTGAGTGGGCTGGGAAACAGGCAAGGCAGAAGGAAGAGCATCTGAACATAGGTTTAGGGAGTTAAGTGTTTGTCCCAGGGGTCATCGTTCATTCTTCTACACCAAGCAGTATGTACATGGCTTGGTCCCTTGAAGAGCACACAAGTCTAGAGCCTGGCCACTAAGAAACGGTTCTGTCCCCACAGGAGAGGATGTGACTGTGCACCTGTGAACAGGTGGGGAAGAGGGGTGGCGGCAGGGGTGTTACCTCTCCAGCGCTGTAACTTCGGAGCCTCTGGAGGTGCTGTCGATGTGTCAGATGATTGGGAAGACGGCCATTCTGAAGAGGGATTCGGGGGTCAATGAAAGTGGTAGCTCGACTGTTATGGTCCACAAAGAAAGACTGTAGATAGACCAGAAAGAAAAGCACACTGAGTGAAAATGAGCCAAACTGCATCAATAATGTAATGGAATATTGTGGGGCTCAGTCATCACGTTAATTTCTCTTCACCACTTCTCCATTTTTATGGATGCAAAACTCATCTAAGCAGCTGGGGGACTGGGACACTGTCCATCTGTTTGCTTAGTAATTGAACAAGCAATATTAGTTATTGCTGGTGACACTATTCAACACGGGAAAAAAGAGTCTTTGATGGATTATAATATCAGTCATCGATAATTTGTAGAGCATCTAATTTCTTTTTGAAATAAATTCTTTTTTATTACAGAATTACCATATTGAGAAAAAACTTTAAAAGGACGTAGGAAGGAGATAACCAAAATCCCCCCAGATCACACAGTCTGAAAGATAATCACCAAAACTTTTTGATGAATTTGTTTTCCCAATCTTTTCTTTTCCTATCCAGATACACAAATGTATACTTATTTTTCTTCCACATCAAAATATAAAATTTTGTAATAAGATTTTTTCATTTATTATTTTATGGGCATTTCCATAAGTTTTTAAATATTCTTTTGACACCGAATTTTAATGAGTACATGGTACTCAGTTTGATGGATGTATAACAAATAATTTCAGTGCCCTGTATTGTTAAGACATTTGAATTTTTTTTTACTGTGTTAAAATAATGTTCCAGTAAACACTGTTGTGCATATATTTTTGTGGCATGCCTGATTACTCTACATGTTCCAATGCATGGTAAAGATATTCTTTAAATCTAAAATTACCTATTATGGAAAATAATTACTTTCCTTACAAAACCTTTGTATCTATAGGACGCTCACTTAATTACTCTCTTCTGAACAAAACATAGTGTTTGGTGAATACACATTAGCCTTAAATGACCTAAATCAATGCTAGTTTATATACATACATGTGTGTGTTTTAAAGTTGGCCATTTCTTTCAGATTTTCTAACATTTATGTCCAATATTTACATAACTATGCATCCATTTTCCTGAAAAAAATTGCCCTTGGTCTTTTCTTGGTCTTATTTATAATTTTCCTTAGATTGACAAGAGCAATCTAATAAAATCCCTGCTGAAGCAGCTCTTACATTTATTTTTTATATTGTCTCTGGTTTATACAACTTCTGGGTTTTGAGTCATTATTTTCTAATGGGTTTTGAAATAAATTCCTGCTTTAATTACTTTTGTTTTCTTGATGTTTTCTCTAAGTTCTTTATTTGTAAGCTTATATATTGTGTTTTTCTTTTTTGATAGTAAAAACAATTAAAGCTACTAAAGTTTTGAGTAAAATCTTTCCATATCCCATGTTTTATTAAGTATTGCTTATATTTTCAATAATTTACAAATGGATTTTAAGACTTTTTAAAAAACTTTATTTTAAAATCAGTAGTTCCATCTAGATAAGTGTTTTGAATCTTCAATTTGGCCAAGATTTTGTTTTCATGGTTGTGTTAAATTTACTATTAAAACTTTAGTGTTATTGCTTTGTGGCCATGCAATGTGACTCATGCATTCTCTGCTTTTTGGTTTTCTTTGTGGTATTGAATGCTATCACTTTAAATCAACTTCATAGGACTTAAAAAGAAGTTGTAACCTCTATTTTAAAAGAAAAAGCATTAATATATGTTTGATTAACTCAAAACTATAATTTGAATCCTGACTTGTTTTGTTTATTTAACCTGTCAACCTGATGGGTATAAAGCACATTTTCTTACTATGTCTGTATTGCTCTATTTTAATATTTCTCTTGGGTTTTTCTTTATATTTTATGCTATGGTGTTATTTGGCTCATAATGTATGTGATTATTGCCTTTTCATTTTAATGGTGCCATTGATTAATGCAAAATGATTCTTTGACCCTATTTAATGCTTTGGATTTGAACTCTCCTTTATATGATGCTATTATACCACCACTGATTTTTATATTATCTTCACATTGTATCTATTTATTATTTGTAAATGCTCTGAATAATCTCTTAGGCATGCCTTTTTATAAACTGGGTCTATTTGTTACCAAATATGAAAGTGTTTTCCTTTTGATATCTAAGTCTCTCCCATTTCCAACTATTGCCATACTGTTATATTTGGCTTTACTTTTGTTATCTTGTTCTTATTATTTCTATTTTCTTTGCTTCTTCATGGATTTTTTGTGGTTTACTATACACAGTATATTTTGTTTGATTTTATCTTTTGTAGGAATTTGGAAGAGACAAGTCTTATTTTAAATGGTACAAATGATTGCCTTTTCAATTTTCAAAGACTATATTTAGCCCCTGTTTTTCAAGTGATCTAATTTGACTTCCCTTACACCCTACTAGGAATTTATCAAAATCTTCCTTTCCCTGCTTGCCTTCCCTCTTCCTGCTTCATTATCTTTTTTATTCTAATTAGGGATATTTTATTCTAATTTAGGGATATTGATCCAGATTATACAACTATTCAATTTTTAGCATATATTTTTCCATATTTTACTGAGGCAGTTTAAAACATTTTAACAGCAATCATTTATATTTATGTATTTAATTGATTTAAATACTTACTACTAGTTGTTTTACACTATGATTTTCCCGTTATTGATTTCTTGTTTTGCTTCATTTATGATCCATCCATCTGGAAAATAGCTTTTGATGGTTTTTCAGGATGGGTAGAATAGGGTAAGCTCTGAAATCTTGCACATGGGATTGTTTTTCTCTTGCCTTTATCCTTGAATGACAATAATTTATCTGGATATAGAAGTATTGGTCCACAACCTTTTCTCATCAATACCTTATAATCATTGCTCAATGGATTTCTAATAATTTTATGGATGAGAAATTTGAAGCATGGCTGATTCTTTTTTAACTTCTGTATTATCATGTCTGACCATTAATAAGATTTTTAAATCGCTATTTTAAAAACTCCAGAATATGTATAGATAAAGAATTTACTTAATTTTACTCTCAGTGAGCCCACTTAATCTGCCTATTTGAATAATTTGTTTTATTACATTTTGGATCAGCAAAGTTTTATTTTTATATATTTAATTAACGCTGCTGTATTCTGGCTGCTTCTTCAGGCACTCTTCTAGGCCCTTGGGGTTTCATCAGCTAGCAAAACAAAGATCTCTGCTCTCAAGGAGTTTAAAATCCTGCAAGGAGAAACTGACAATAAATAGCAAACAGTAAACATAACAAATATGTAAATTTTATATGGGGCATAGGAGCTAGGGTTCTGGATTGTGAGAAAGGGCAGGAAACCAAGGAAGGTTTTTGGTATTTAATCGTGTGGTTAGAACAGGTCTTATTGAGAAGTGAGAGTGGTTTTTTTTCTATTTTTTAAAAATTTCTGTACCTTTTTTTACTTTCTCCTTTACTGACTTAAATTTGGTTCCTTCTCTCTGTTTTGGGGGCAGTTTCCCGTTCCTATCTATATCAGTAGCTTAAATTTATTTAGCATCATTTCTGTTCTATCTCTGTGCTATTACATTTTTGCTTTTCATTGCAATCCGAAAACATCTTTTTTTCCTAGCCAGCTTTCTTATTTCTGCCTTGCTCTCATCTTGTTTTCTGTCATGATTTCTTCCTCTTGCTTCATAGAAGCCATGTGCTCCTGTGTCATTTTGTGAACTATCAGCCATTGCCTTTTTTTTTTTTAAGATTTATTTTATTTATTTCTCTCCCCTTCCCCCCGACCCCATTGTCTGCTATGTCCATTTGCTGTGTGTTCTTCTGTGTTCGCTTGCATTATCCGGCGGCACTGGGAATCTGCGTCTCTTTTTGTTGTGTCATCTTGCTATGTCAGCTCTCCATGTGTGCGGCACCACTCCTGGGCAGGCTGCGCTTTTTTCACGCGAGGTGGCTCTCCGTGCGGGGCGCACTCCTGGTACGTGGTGCAGCCCTACGCAGGGGGAGCCCTGCATGGCACGGCACTCCTTGCGCAGCAGCACTGCACATGGGCCAGCTCATCACATGGGTCAGGAGGTCCTGGGGATTGAACCCTGGACCCTCCATATGGTAGACAGACGCTCTATCAGTTGAGCCACGTCCGCTTACCAGCTGCTGACTTTTGAATTTCTATTTTCTGAAGAAAACTCTACTATGAGATATGCATTTTTCTCCATTTCTTTTAAGATTCTGTTTCTTCAGGTGGTAGTATCCCCTCATAGACCCCTCCCCAGTTTTGTTATTTATTCACTGCTTAGTGGAGGCTGACTCGGTTTCAGGCCTGCCAGAACACAGGCGCCCTGGGAAGCCCAGAGTCCACCACCTGTCTCGCTGATGACCACCCCCCTCAGCTCAGACTTCGTCTTCATTTTCCAGGGCTGCTATAATAAATTCCAGACTTAAACCACAGGAATTTATTGTCTCACAGTGTTGGAGCCTAGGAGTCAAAAGTCCAGGTCCCGGCAGGGCCATGCTTCCTCTGAAGTCTGCAGGGCTCTGGCGGTGGCTTGCCAAGTCCATCTCTGCCTCTGTCCCATCTGTCTCCCACTGTGACCAAATTTCTTCTGTTTCCAAGGATTCTAGTATTGGCTTAAGGCCCACCCTGAATCAGTCTGGTCTCACTTAACTAATCACATCTTCAAAGATCCTATTCACAAACAAGTTCACATCCACAGGACAGGGTTGAGGACTTGAACGTGCCTTTGTGGTGGATACGACTTGACCCACAGCAGGCCTGACACCGGCCTTGAGGCCCACCTGCTGTCTCTCCTCAAGCCTGGCTGGGGGCTGTGAACTTTCCTCAGTCTTTCAAGAAAACAATGCTGTCGAGTCAGATGCCACTCTGTTCTTTGCTCCAGGCCTCTCAAAGGCACAACTCTCACATTTCTTTGTCCATTCCCTTTTTGGGTGGATGACTATGCAGTTATCCCTTTCCCATCGCAGGGGTTAGGGGCACAGTGCCCCATGACCTGGAAAGCCCATGGAAAATTTTTTGGTCCTCCTTTCATACCAGAGAAGAAGTCTGAATTTTTTCTTTCTATTTTATGGGGTGGTGACAGTACTTTATTGTAAAATTTGGGTTAAGTATTATACAATAAGATACATATATCTTATGCATTTCAGAGTTTCTTAACTTTTTCTGTGTCATATGCTGGCCTTTGCATGACACCTGCAGCTTCTGCAAAACTCCAAATTCCCATTTAATTAAAGTTCCCATGATACGGCAAAACTGTGATGGGGAAAATGTGATTTGGAAAGGATAACTGTACATGTCTCTGCCCCAGCCCTTCTACTTCCTACCATAGTGCATACTAGAAGTTAAAGTTCCCATCTCTGAATGGGTAGATAAAGCAGGAAGCAAGGAGCTCATTCTGGGATTCTGGAATTCGCTCTGGTTAGCTATGAAGATGGCTTTTTCAGGGTGAGGCATCATCACACCATTTTCCCATAAATGGCTTTCCCAAGTCCCAGAGGTGGGCTGCTCCTTAATCTCTTAGCTGTGGGGCATATTCTTTCTGGGTTAGATGGCTGAGCTTGTAGGATATAGTTCAAAAATGTCTTTCTCAATCTATTCCCATCCTCAGTGGCTATGTGTTCTTATTTCTCCCCAGTTTTGATATTGGATGTGTTTGTGGGCATCTAGTAAGACTTTAAGAAAAAGAATAGCAGATACTACTGTCTTCCATCATACTACTGTGGCTTCCCACACTAACTCAGCTACTTTTCAAACCTCCTATAAAGTCTGGAAGGTAAGGCAGGCATTATTATTGCTACTTTGCAATAAACAAAGTAGTATCTTAGTTTGCCAATCTGCTATGACAAATATCGAATAATGGATTGGCTTAAAAAACAAGCATTTATTATCTCATTGTTTCAGAGGCTAGAAGTCCAAAATCAAGGTGTCAGCATGGGCATTATATTTCCCAGAGACTGTAGTGTTTGGGTGCTGGTTCTCGGCCTTTCTTGGGTTCCTTGGTTTGCATGTCTGCCTCTGGTCACACTACCTCTTTCCTGTTGTGTCTGCTTTTCAGGTGTCTGCTGACTTCTGGCTCTTCCCTGTGACTTTCTCTCACTCTGGCTTACAGGTTTTCCTCTTTTTAAGGTTTCCAGTAATGCAGATTAAGACCCACTCTTACTCAACTGGGCCATACCTAAATAGTATCTTCACAGATGAACCCACATCCCAACTCATGTTAACATACTCAAAAGTCTTTTTTACAAATATTCTCATACCCACAGAAAGGTGGACTAAGATTAAGCACATGTCCTTATTGGGGTACATAATTCAGTCTACCACCATAGGGTTCAGAGAGGTTAAAACTTGCTCAAGGTCACATATTTATTGTGAGACACACCAGGCTTAGTATAGGTGCTTCTACCTCTAATTTTTTCCACTATCTTCTACTGTTCCTTTCTGTCCATCCTATGGATTGTGAAAATACATATAAAATTTAAGCTGTTTTCTGCCAGCAATTCAGTACATGATATGCTTCAGAAATTTTTTTCTTGCACTTGATATGTGTATGTTCAATCAATAAAAGAACAGAGTGGCCTTTCTTTATTTTTCATACATGCAGTCGCATAGCTGGTTTATATCATATCTGAAAGCAGAACTCAAGTCTTCCATTTATAATTCAGATTTCTTTTCTTCTTAAATAGAATACTATCTCACTAAGTGAAATGGAAGAAATCTCTTGCCAGGAATTTCCCAATTTCCAAAATGGAATAAAACTCTTGATGCATATCTAAACCATTGTGCTTCTCCTTTAGTGTAACCCCCTCATCATCTGCTGCTTTGTACTAAAGAGAACCAAAGCTCTGCCCTTCTGGAGGTCTCCCTGTCATTCCATTAAAGTTGCTCTCTTTGAATGGGTAGTCCCTGGTATTGTATCCTGGCCCAAGACCTAGGTATGGTAATCCAAGGCTGGGCAAGCTGTTGACAGCATGTACTATGTGCATAATAAACACTGCCTTTCTGCTCACTGATTGACAGTGGTCCTTTTGGCATCTTGCTTAGGCTGTAAATCTAAACATGGCCCCTAGACCAAGTCATGAGGTAGGTACTGCCCAGCTCTGATAAGATGCTCCTTTACTTTCTGTTCCAGTTCAGCCTTTATTTCCTACCCTAACACTTGTCAGCCAATCCTCACAGTACAAATCACTGCCATGTTCCCTCTTTATTATTACTGTTTTTAAATGAGGAAGTTGAGATCCAATGGAGTGGAATCACTTCCTCATTGCCATACCACACCTGGTAAACCAGAAGGTCCCAGGAAGCAGACTCTGGCCACAGTGGCTTTCTACTGCCCAGGCCTGCCCAGTTCATCCCCTACAACAGAAGGGATGGTCACGGAGATTAACTTTACTGACTTGTATTGCTTGGCGCATTTCTTTCCCACATGCTCCAGGGAGCCGAGGCTAATGGGTGTGTGGGATGGAAATTCATGGCACCCAAAGGACAATGACACCCTTACTACCTCACTTCACGGTAACTGACAGGCCCTTTGGCTTTGCGGGTTCACGGCCAGGGTGGAAAGTGGTTCTGCTTTCAGGGAGAGCTGTGCTAATGCGATTGTCAAGTTCAGAGACCTTTTTGCCGGCAAAGATTCTGCTTAGCCTGTTTGTGACTATATTGAGATGACTGATGGCGATTGAGAAAAATGAATTCTCACATTTGCCAACTGTCCTACTGTGAGTCTTTTGTGGACCCCAGAAAATTATCTTTTTAAGCTAATCCATTCCTGTGCATGCAAGTCTATTATTGTATGTTGGGACCTTTTGGTTAGATTCAGGTAAGGGTCTTTGATTGCAGGATTGATTTATTTTACTGGAGTCCTGTATAAACAGGAGAGAGGACAGAGAAAGAGAGCTGCCATTTTACCCTGCCATATGAGAGAGGACGCCAGGATTACCTACGGCCTTAGAAAGACAGTGAAACCTGGAGAGGCTGAGAGGCCGGAGCCTGGGATCAGAGTAGCCCGAAGCAGAACTAGCCACAGGCCCTGAGGAGCAGGAGGAGATGAGGTGCCCGTTATGCTCCTCCATGGGCCTGGTTGCCCACAGCTGCAACTTGCTGAGACAGCTTCTGTTGATGATGCCCTCATTTTTCACAGCTTTGGAACTGTAAGCTTTTAACTCAAAAAATCTCCAATATAAAAACAAACACATTTCTGGTATTTTGCATTGGTAGCCTTCAGGAAACAAAGACACCAACCCATGCAAGTTTCTAAACATTGCTGAGAAGAACTAGTTTTGGTTAATATCAATGCAAAGGCAAAAACTGCAAGTCCTTCACCTAGCATGGACCCAAGAAATGCTGTTTGCTAGGCTATTTTAATGAAAACTTACTTGGGAAATCACAACCAGTAAACGTCGCCCCCATCTAACTCACAATATTTTCCTCTGAGAATGAGCTACGAAGGCAAAACAACAGAAAGGTCATTGAACAGCCTCTGGTGTCTAGTTACAAACCTAAATTTAAAATGATGTGGAGGAGTGGTTCACCACTGGGGCGATTTTACACATGCCGCCTCCCTCCCGACACCCAGGCACAGAGCAATGTCTGGAGACATTTTCAGTTGTCACAACGAGAGGGAAATGGGCCGCTACTGGCATCGAGTGTGCAGAGGCCATGATGCTCTTAAACATCCTGCAGCTACAAAGCACAAGACAAGTCTCCACACTCCCAACAACATCGCTGAGGTTGAGAAACGCTGAGACTGGATTCCTGCCTCCCCTCCTCCCCGGGGCACGGGACGCTCTCTGCGCCAGCTTCCCCCTCCCTTGCTCGCCTGCCTTCTGGGAACCGCAGCTTGAGGAAAGCCCCTCTCATCCCCAGGAGGCGCACTCACCTTCCCCTGCTGGTCCGTTTTGATCTCCCAGCCCCGGGGCAACTCCAGCCGCGTGTCCGCAAACATGTTGATGAAGTTCACCAAGTCCCGGTTGTGCTGGTACCGTTCAAAGTTGCGAGCATCCCGCCGGACCTTGAGAATCATGTGCTTCAAGCAGGTGCTACTGGTGAAGACTCGGTAGGCACTCTGAGGGGGGTTCGGGGCGGATTGGGGATGAGGAGAAACACAGACAAGGGCATTCTGAGCAGTTGAACGTGACCTAATGGGATTGCTGCGCAGCGACTGATCGTGAACCTGGAGGCGGAAGCCTCAGAGGCAGAGGCGACTTGCCCAGGAGGTAAAGACGCCTGGACCCAAGCGCCACCCCCATTCGAGCTGACGACTCTGCGGCCTGGACACTGGCCCCCTCCCAGCCATCTCCAGGGCTCTCCTCTTCTCAGGGTCACTTGGATCTCTAGAGGCTCCTTTAGCCCTCCCTGACCATGGAGCTTCTCTCTGCAACACTTCCTTCCCTGAACCTCTAGAGGTCTGCCCTTGACCCTCTTATATGTCTAAACCAGACAATAGTAATTTTGGGGTCCCTGGGGATTTGAGGCTGAACTTCAGATGTTCCTACTCTTGTGACTCCTCTGTAAAAACTGTTGTGTTGTGAACGGACTGGGGGATGAGAAGAAATCAAGAAAGCTTCAGGAGTTCCTAATTGTGCCAAGTGACCTTTCTGTGGCATGGGGTGGGGGGAGGGGGTGTGATGAAAGGACAGACTGTCCCCAGCAAGGGCTGGCCCCGTTGCTGGGTGGCCAGTGCCGAGGGTCTCCATGCCTGGTGTGCTTGTCCCCCACCCCCACGACTCCCTCTTGGACCTCTGTGCCAGGCGCTGTTTGGGGTTGAACTGCTGGATGTTCCAGAGGCTTCTCAGCTATAACCTGCACCCGCAAACTTCTACCAGCTCATCAAACTTACTGCACCTGCATAATAGACTCCCCACTAAGCTCAGGTCCTCAAAGCAGGGACACCTGAGTCTTTCTCGAGTCCTCTTCCATCCACCCCTGCAGCGTCACAATGCTCATAGACACAACTGATTACACCTCAGATGTCCCTCCTGAATGGAGCCTCAGCACGCACCCAGCCACTTCTTGGTCAGGCTTTGGTCATCTCTGACTCAAACAGCTGAATCAGCCTTTGCTGCTGAGTCTTTCCTACACTCCTCTGCCAGAGAATATGCTTCATGAAACAAACCTGATCAGGTTACTCCAACGCCTCAAATGTCTATTGGTAGCACAGCCAGCCTCCATTTCACGACTTACAAGGTACTTGCTCCTTCTTCTCCAGTCTGCCCTCCCACCTTGGACCTGTCCCCCACAGTCGAGTCCACGTGAAGCCTTGCCAGGACTCCACCTCCTGAGACCCCCAGGCTCCTTCGCAGCTGTGTCATTGCTAATGCACCAGTCCCACTGCCTGGAATTTCTGCCCTGCCCCTTTCAACCTTCAAGATCGAATTCAGCCACCTCCCAGGAATGTTCCCAGAAGACGCATCTTCCGAGTTTCCATAACATTTTGTTCCCGTCTCAGTTCAGGCGTATTTGTTATGTTGTATTGCCTTTTTACATGGCTGTCACCCCTCAAAATGCAGCTTTCAGGTGTCTCCCTCATCTTTCTTTGTGACTCCAGCACATAGATCTGTGCCTCAATTACAGGAAATGTTTTTTGAAGGAAAGAACTAGGGATTTTAGCAACATCACGTCACTGCTTTCTTGACAATACAAAAAAATTAACATGAAATGGAGAAATTATATTTTGAGAATAATAAAAATTATTTGTTTCCAAAGCACTTCCACTGACATTTACTCATTTGAGCCTCACAGAAACCTGGTGAGGCAACAGCATTACTGAATGGAGCGTTTATCCTTTTTTAGCAGAGTCACGGATAGTAAAATGAGCAGACTGATTTGTCTTTTTTTTTTTTCTCCCTTGCATGAGGTAATATGCTGCCCTCTTTGATCTACCACATGGATTTCCAAAGCTGTGGTCTGCGTTGCGAAGGCACCGGGGCCAGGCTCCCTCTGAGTTCTGGGGACTCACGTAATTGGCATGCAGCACGGTGAAGAACTCGGGGTTGGTGATGAACTTGACAGCTGGGGACTGCAGCAGCAAGGTGATTTTCTGTGAATTCACTGGAGAAAGTGACCCTTCTCGCCTCAGATCTGGAAAGAAGTGAAGCGAAGCAACAGAGAACATGGTAAAAAAGTGGTTTAAACCACAGAATTTCTCTTTTCACACCAGCAGTATACACACAGACTCACAGTCAGAATTGGCTTCTGTGTTTAATAGTTATACGACCAGGTTTCGTATGACTTTAGGTATGTCAGTTAAGAATAACTGCAGTTGAGTCTCATCATTCGCAGTAGTCATGGTCTATAAAGTTGCCCCCAATACTGAATTAACCAATACTGAACCACTGCTCCTAGGGGAGACAGGGGGCGAGGTTCCTGTGAGCCTCTGCTCTTGTTTTTGCCAACCGATTAGTACATAATCTTGTTTTAAGTGCATTAAAGACACATATGTTGTTGATTCACTAACATCGAACTCATGGCCAAAAGCACTGTATCTCGTGCCTGAAGCTTATCTAATACATGTATTTTCTATTTAAAGACACCTTATATTAATATGTAGTTGATTCACTAACATTGAACTCATGGCCAAAAGCACTGTAGCTCATACCTGAAGCTTATCTAATATGTGCATTTTCTCTGTTGAGGCACATCACAGCCTTCTTGTGCTTAGGAACACTAGAGAGCACCTCAGCACTATGCTTGGGGGTCATTTTAAACAGAAAAGTGATGAAGGAAAAGCACAGAAATGTGAAAACTGCAGCACTAAATATACCATGAGAAGGGTGCTTGTTTACAGCATGAGAGCTGAAACAAGAAGGCGGAGTGCCACCTTGTTCCACCTCAGCTGGGAATGGGCACAGCAGGCAATTTAGTTTTCTGACCCTCTGTGCATGTCTGTGAATGACTGTGAAGTGCCGTGAGTGTTGATTTGGGGGTTACAAATACATTTTAGTAAACAGGCGAATTCACTACACAGAGCCTATGAATAACGAGGATCAACTGTATTTCCTTGCAGTGTTCCTGCATAACTTCTGTTCAGTTCAGGTTCTATAACATCTCCTCCTCTTTGTTCCAGTCCCTTTTTTCTTCTTTTCACGACAAGTTGCTACCACCATGAGAAAAAGCTTGGGCTAGCTGCTGGAAGAGGCCATGTGGAGCAGTGACAAGCCAGCCCACAGCCAAATTGACAGGTGACCAAAGACACACGAGTTAGCCCAGCTGAGTCCAGAGGAACCACCCAGCTCAGCCCACCTTAAACTCCCAACCGGTAGATTTGTGGGATAAATAAACAGTTGTTATTTTAAGCCACTAAGTTTTGGGATGGTTCATTATACTAATTCAAGAGCAAACTTGAAGTACAGACCCAGAAAGAAATTTTCTGTTCCTTATTCCTCATGCTTCTATTACTTGACCATTTTATTGCATCTCTCTCAGAAGGAAGAAATCAAAAGTAATAGTAAGGAAGTGGATTTGGCCCAGTGGATAGGGCGTCTGTCTACCACACGGGAGGTCCGCAGTTCAAACCCCATGTGGAGCTGGCCCACGCGCAGTGCTGATGCGCGCAAGGAGTGCGGTGCCATGCAGGGGTGTCCCCGCATAGGGGAGCCCCACGTGCAAGGAGTGCGCCCCGTAAGGAGAACCGCCCAGCGTGAAAGAAAGTTCAGCCTGCCCAGGAATGGCACTGCACACATGGAGAGCTGACACAACAAGATGATGCAACAAAAAGAAACACAGATTCCCGTGCTGCTGACAACAACAGAAGACGACAAAGAACAACACGCAGCAAATGGACACAGAGAACAGACAATAGGGGGTTGGGGAGAGAAGGGGAGAGAAATAAATAAAAAATAAATCTTAAAAATAAAAAAGTGATAGAGTAACTTAAACTGGTCAGTTTAGTTCACAGATCTCGTAAAATGAAAGAATGGAGGTAATTAAAATTGTTGGTGGAATTACACATGTGCATTTAAAATATGATATGAAAATGTCCAATATCCTTCATTGCCATGGATGCCTAAGACCTGGCAGTTTTGGAATTACAACGTCTGCTTGCTCAGATTGTGTTCTCTAAGACTTGCCTTGCAGGTGAAACTGCCAACATTTAACTCAATTCATAAAGCAATGGACGTGGCTCAAGCAATTCTGCTCCCATCTACCATACAGGAGGTCCAGGGTTCGATTCCCAGGGCATCCAGTATAAGGCAAGCTGGCCTGTGCAGTGAGCTGGCCTGAGCAGAGAGATGGCCCACATGGAGTGCTGGCCCACGCAGGAGAGCTGGTCTGTGCAGTAGTGCTGGCCTGGGCAGGAATGCAGGCCCACGTGGCACAGCAAGATGACTCAACAAAAAGAGATGTAGAGGAGAGACAATAAGAGATGCAGCAGACCAGGGACCTGAGGTGGTGTAAGAGATTGAACACTTCTTTCACACACCAGAAGCTCCCAGGATCAGTTCCCAGTGCTGCCTAAAGAGAAGACAAGCAGACACAGAAGAGCACACAGCAAATGGACAGAGAGAGAGAGTAGAGAGTGAGCATAAAACCGGAGGGGGGGGGAATAAATAAATATTTAATTAAGCAAATCAAGCTGTCTCAGAGAGCCAGAGACTGCAAGGTAGGTTTACAAGAAATGGGGGGGTGGGGGGTGGGGGGTGGGGAGGAAGTGAACCAATGCCCACACGGGCAAAATCTATGATAGGGTGGAGGTAAGTAGTTGTGCAGTGAAGGGAGAAGACGGGGGCATAGGGATACTACTGGGTTGGGCTTTGCAGGCTTGAGGGGGGCTAGGGTTGGGAGGATGGGACAGATGGTCCACGGAATTGGGGGGAGGGTTGGGGGTGAGCAGGTGAACACAGGAGATTGTTGGGTATGTGGTTGAAACTATAATGTTGAGAAAACTCTTTAGATAATATAACAAGGAAGGGTTATTGGTTTAAGGTGTTTGATGGGGGGCATCGGCACAGTGTACACATGGGGCAGACTTCTCGGGAGAGTGTGAGTGCTCATCATGTCATAGTGTATTATATCAATGGGTGGAGACACATACAATGAGTGGGAAGGCATTATACCCCCACCCTGGGGAGGTCTGATGTTCTCAAACAGAGGGTGTCTCTTGAGAGCATGGGTGGCTCCCAATCAGGGAGGCCAGATTAGTGTGCTAATCCCTCAGCATTTTTGCAAGTATCTAGCAATCTTGTTATTGAAAGAGTGAAGCTTGGTCATCACTGTGGGCCCTGAGGGGAGGGAGTGAGAGGAATAGAAGAATTGGAAGAGGGGGTAACTGGGGGCAGTGGAGGTATTCTACATGATCCTGCAATGATGGATATAGGCCATGTGAAACTTCACCACTAATTTATAAAAGTGTATAGTCTAAGATGTAAAACATAATGTAAACCATAATGTAATAAAAATTTATAAAAGTGTACAGTCTTAAATGTAAACCGTAATGGAACCGTGGTTGGTAGCTATGTTTCAATATCTGTACATCAGTTGCAGCAAATGTCATATCCACATGTAAAAAGATCATTGCTGGAGAAGGGGGAAAACAGTTTGATGTTGGGTATATGGGAGTCCCCTATATCCTATATGTGACTTTACTGTGACCTAAACCTTTTTTGAAGACATAAAAAAAAATGTAGACACTGAGGAAGAAATAGAAGATATTGCCTTGCCACTATACATACAGGCCAATACCTATTATAGTGTTGAAAGGCAAAATATAAAAAAAAATTTTATCATGATATTTTACATTTTTTAATACCCCAATTTATTTTTTACTTTATTTTAGTTGTTCTAAGTTATTATGTATTCTATTTTGAATCCTTAAACCTATCATGACTATTCATTTTCCTATCAATTGAATTTGGCAGTATATTAGACTTCAATTTTGAAAAAGTTTTGGATCACAGAGGGGTTCAACTATGTCAGGGGAGGAACACTGATGTGGGGATCATTGATGGGGGATGCATGGGTAGGAGGGAGTGCTCCAGGGCATGCATATAGGGTATAGATATGTTCAGATATTCATAATGCATAGAGTTTCACATGACAACTGAGGAAGTGCTGAGTTCCCATTCTGGGGAACTCTGTTGCACTCCCCAATGGAGCAGCAACAATCCCCCAAGTGCAAGGGCAAAGACCAGTGAAGGATGGTCCAATGATGGGCCCTTGATACTAATGACTATGTTTAGGAGCATGTGTGCTTGAAATTTCAACTAGGCCTAGAGCTGCAGGGTGCCTAAGAGTTACCTCCTGAGAGCCTCAGTGTTGCTCAAATGTGGTCACTCTCTAAGCCAAACTCAGCATATAAATGCATTACCTTCCCCCCAGAGTATGACATGACTCCCAGGGATAAGCCTCCCTGGCACCAAAGGATTTCTACTAAGCACCAGCTGGTGATACAACTAGAAAAAGACATTGAATAAAAGGCGGAAATGGTAAAGACAAATGAGTTTATATGGCTAAGAGACTCAGTGGGAGTTGGGAGGTCATCAGAGGGGTTGCACTTACACTCATCTTAGCAGGATCTCAGAGACAGCCAAAGTAGATACAACCCCAAGAAGTGATGCTTCTGAGGACTATAGAGACACCCAGGAACTATAGTCATGGCAGATGGCTCTGGAGTTCAGTGCCTTGCCAGTGGGCCCTACTTTGGAATTTGTGCTCTTGAGTCTGATGGAGTTGGACTCAGATGTGACCTCTCTACACATGCCTCTTCTGTCACTTTTACTGAACTTGTGGTTGGCACTGGGGTTAGTATATGCTTAGGACACTTGAATCTCTGAACTGACTCTGTGCTGGTTGGCCCCCGAGCTTCAGCGGAGTTGCAGCACCTACTCTACCGTCTGTTGGACTTGCCCATGTCGGCTAACAGGGAGGTGGGGATGGTCAACCATCACACCAGGGAACTGAGAGAGTCTACAGTTGCAAGCAGGAGAATTCCATCCATCAACCAAGTGGGATCTAAGCCCCTCTAGAGTTAGAGGTGGAGTGGACATCGCCATCCCAGGGTCTGCTGGATGGAGGAATAAAATACGGATTAGAGTGGACTTATTGGTATTCTACTATAGGATTATTATGACTCTAGCAATGGAAGAAATTATATCACTGATGTGGAGACATGGCCATGGGAGTTGCTGAGGGCAAGGAGAGGATGAAGAGGTGCGATATGGGGGCATTTTCTGGACTTGGAGTTGTCCTGAATGATATTACAGGGACAGATCCTGGACGTTATATATCCTGCCATAACCCACTGAATGTACTGGGTGAGAGTATAAACTACAATGTAAACTATAATCCAGGCAGTGTAGCAGTGCCCCAAAATGTATTCTTCAAATGCAATGAATATGCCACACTGATGAAAGAACTTGGTGATGTGGGAAGACTGGGGGTGGGGTGGGGAGTGGGGGTATATGGGATCCTCACATTTTTTTCAAGTAACATTTTGTATGATCTATGTATCTTTTAAAAAAGTAAAAAAAGTCTATTAAAATGATCTAAAGTATTAAAAAACATCTAATCTTCATAGTCTAATGCAATAATACATTTCAAAACTGGGTTATTTTCCAAAATGAAAATAAATTTGAGAAGATGAAAAAAAAAAAGCAATAGAGGAGTAGGTGTAGTTCAGTGGTTGAGCGCCTGCTTAACATGTGTAAGGTACTACGTTCAATCCCTGATACCTCCTAAAAAAAAAAAAAAAAGGTAATGGACAACTAGGATGTCACTGTGATAATCTTATATTATTACAGGCACAAAAAGCAGAAGCAAGTCTCCTATGCCGTCTGGAAATATCCAAGCTCTACTCAAGGAAATGAAAACTATATTAGGTTAAAGAAAATGTTTTCAGGTGCTGTGCACAACTGTAAGCCTCCTGGAAAACCCCTATCCTCCCAGGTACCACCCTCAGGGGGAATGGCATTTTATTCTAAATGCAAAAAAAGATGTACTTCTAGTGCTGCTGTCATGTGGCTCCCTCGAAGTAGACAGCACATTTTTATTGCAAGTTTTATTGATAAATGGAAAAAAATATACTTAGGGCGCCCACAAATAAATTTAACAAGAAATGATTAAGCCACCAAAAAAGTTGCCTTGATGAACAAGTACCAAAGCAAAGTCCTCTGAATCCACCTGTATTCCTGTCTCCAGCTTCCCAAAGTTTTGGCAATGGCTTTCTCTTTCTTCACTGTGAATTCACTTCTTTTAAGTTTCCTGGTGAGATACTCAGTTCTGTCTGCTTATCCCTGTTGGAGCTTTGCCTTTTTCTCCTCCACTTTGGTTCTCTGCCCCCTCCATGGCTCTTTTCATCCCAGGGTATACATCCCAGGGTGCACAAGGTAGGGTGAGGGGCATGCAAACTTCTGTCACGCAGCCACTGTGCACATCCTCGGTTTCTGAGGACCCCCTTGTCCATTACCTAAGGTTGACTGAGAAGATTCGGCCTCTGAGTCACTTCCACCACCACCTCCCCCGCCGTTCCCGCCTCCTCCTGCTGGGAGTAGCTCACAACTTTGGCTGCTGGAATCTTCTTCTGGCCTCTCTGTTGCGATGGTTCGCTGAATATTTTGATACCTGTGCATCAGAAGATGGAAAGACAAGAGTTAACTTTTGTTTGCTTGTTTGGGGTTGATGCTCTGAACCAGATAACTGGAGAATTCTGGAAAGAAATGTTTAAAATTCCCTGCAGATAGACAAGTGCCTCTAGATGATTAGATTTCTTTCGGCTATGATGAGTTTCAAGTATGGCGACTTTTTAAAAACCAACACAAATAATGACTAATTATCCAAAACAGCCTAGGCCCTGTATTAAACAAAACAGGTCTAAGACTAAAATAAAGCAAAAAACTAAAATGTTATAACAAAATATCAAATGACCTCTACATAATTATAGTTAAGTCTACAAACTAGAATAATGGTTCTATTCACTCATTTCTATTTGACAGATTCATTCATGCTAAATGCATGTTTGCAGACACAGAAAATGTTTTTAGCTACCTGAAGGCTCATTTCATTTTTCTTCCCAAATTGCGGATTTAGTCAGTCACCCAGACAGGCATTTACTAAGTATTTACTAACTCCCTTACAATCTGCTCAGACCCTGTGAGGAATTTCAGATCAAAGAAAGGACTAGAATATACTATGTACTTCTGAACATGCAAAATCAAGGTGGACCAAAGAGAGAATAGTGCCTAAACCATAATTCAAGCAATGCAAAAAGGCTGTTCTAGAAATAGAAGAGGTGCTGTGAGAGCACAGAACAGGAAAGCCTTCATTACCCTAGGAGGGCTCAGATAGCTGCACAGGGTATATAAATTTTGAAGTCAAATATGAACTTGTTGGGGAGCTTATAGGGATAAAAACCTTCTCGGTAGAGAAAATAAATGTGCAACAGAGAGCACGCTTGGGTAACTCTAGGAAGTTTGATGGTAGGGTTGTAGTACGTGTACGGGATGTGGGTGGTGGTAGGAGACAAACAGAAGAAGGAGGCAGGGAACCCAAGAAGGGCGCCCCGGCCAGCAGCTGGAATGTGATAGCTAGGCCAGAGATTCTCCAACTTGAATATGGATTAGAATCACCTGCAGGGATTGTTAAATCACAGATGGTAGGTAGTGGGTGGTGGTAGTAGGGAGGGGCACCCTTCCCAGAGTTTCAGATTTAGAAGATCTAGGAGTGGGGTCTGGTCTGGTAAGTCCCCAGGAGATAGTGATGCTGCCCATTCAGGGACCAACTTTGAGTACCGTTGCTCTGGGTGATGGGGAACCCCTGAAAAAGACAGATTGGTTGATGTGTACTTAGAATGATCTCCCACCATCAGTGTGGATGGGCCTGGAGGTGGTAGAGCAGTTGGGAGGCTACTAAAACAACCTAGGGCTTGGAGATGCTAAAGGCCTCCACCCAGGCAGTGATGGTGGATCATGTCGGCTCTTAAGCATATTGCTGGGTTGGGAAAGGAATTCCATATATGGAATTTACAGTATTCCATATATTGTAGGAATGCTAAGAAAAAACAGCTGTATCTGCCAGGAAAATGCAGTAATTTCTTCACCCTTCCTACCCTTGATAGCTGTTCATGTTTTCTTTTTGTAGGCAGATGTCTGGTCATCTTATTCCTCTCTGCTTGCTCTACTTCTCTCACTCCGAGCACCCCCACTTCCCCGTACACATAGGACCCCTAATATGCCTAATGCCTGAGCCTACCAGTCAACAGGATTCTGCTTCCCTTTTCCTTAAGACACAGCAGGAATGGGAAATGGGGCAGAATTCAAGAGATGGTTCATGGCAGAATTTGTAATAGTTTGACATGAAGACTCAACAGGTTTGTGGGCTGACTGTTTATGGGGGTTGAAGAGGGAGGAAATAATGGGGAAGTTCAGGTTTCAGCTGAGGCCATGGAGGTGGAAGTGCTGACACTGGAAGAGAGCAGGTGGGAGGATGGCAGATGGGGGAGGATGTAGGTGTGGACACGCTGACTTGGATGTCATCAGGGTTATACAAGTGCAAACACCCAGGGTAAAGCTGATCATATGGGCCTTGTGCTCAGGGAAGAGATTGGGTGGAGGACAGGGATGGGGAAGAGAGGAGGGCGAGAGTTCAAGAAGCAGTGAATAACCAGATTTCCAAGAGCCATCCAAGACGGGGGTGAGGGGGCATGTAGCAATGCACAGATGAGACCTTGCTGTGGTGCGGCCTCTTCTGAAGCCCAGTGTCCTCTTCTTTCATTGACCTTAAAGACGTTTTTCTCAAGTGCGGTCTTCAGACCCCTCGCCAAAGAACCATCTGAGCACTTGTTAAAATGCTGGAAATTGAGCAAAATTGAAACCTGCATTTCTTACAAGGCCTTCAGGCAGTGTTATTTACATCGAACTTTGCATATCACTGGTCCAGGCACTTTTAAGTTTTGTTGGTTTTTTTGCAGAAAGACTCAGACAGCTCCCAAAAGAGACCTTTGCCTTTAGCCCTTGCTGTGGGGCATTTCCTGAGAAGAGCTATTACAGAGCAAGGGGGGCAGGAGCAGAGTGATAATGGAATTATTTTGGGGTGTTTATTTACTGCCTCAGCATGTCTGTGGTGGGGAGGGTGAGGACAGGGTGGAGGATGGCCCTCTGCGAGTTCTCTCTGACCTGGAACTGAGGTAATGCAGCCGTGGCAGGAGAGGCAAAGCGGACCAGAGAAAAGCTGCCTAAGAATGTGAGGGGGGGGAGCGAGGGGTCCTGTCAAAGACTGAGGGCATACGGACTCTGCTGTCAGGAGGATCCCCTAAATGGACTGTGGCAGACTGTGTTTCCCCAACAGAGCTCAACAATATTTCTAGGGACACAAGATCTTTAAGAGCCTTCTTACTCTCCTCTTAAGAGGTGCAATCTGTATCTCCTTCGCTGGGAGCCTGGAAAGTTCTTTGTGGCTACCTTGCCTGATATAGTGTAAACGACAGGCTGTGGCTTCCAAAGCTAGTTCCTAACAAGGGATGTGGCGTTCCCTTGGTTCTCTTTCAGAATACTTATGCTTGGGACCCGACTGCCATGCCATAGGGAACCCAGATCACATGGAAAGTCCATGTGCAGGTGTTCCAGGCAAGCTGAGGTCCCAGCAACCAGGACTAACCCCCAGACATGTATGGGCAGAAGGCTTTGAGCTGGCTCCAGCCTCAGACATCATCTGACTGCAACTGTGAGTACCCCAAAACAGAGCTGCCTCACTGAGCCCAGGCAACCCAGATCCATAAGAAATAATAATAATAATAATAGATTTTTGCTTTGTGCCACTAAGTTATGGGTGGTTTGTCACATAGCAAGACACAACTTGGACTAGGCTTAAATGAAGGTCAAGTTTTAGACTCTCTTTTTCCTTCCCCAAATGCCATAACCCCAGCAGGGAATTTTGTTTGATGATGGAAATGTCAGCAATGCCATGACCCACTTCACTCACCCTGCTTTAAGGACAAGGGAAGAAGCCAAAAAACACCTATTTCATCAAGAATGATCCTTCCATGTCCTCCCTCACCATTTTCTTCTTTTCTTTTTTTATTTTCTTTTTTCTTCTCTTTTTTCCTTCCTTTCCCTTTTTCCCTTTCCTTCCCTTTCCTTTCCTCTCTTCCCTCCCTCCTTCCCTTCCTTCCATCCTTGTAGTGAAAGATTTAATAGTCATACTATTATAGGACTTATGGAAATTGGTAAGAAGTCAGTTGGAATTCCTAATTTGTAAATGGACACATATACACACTACCAACCAAAAGAAAGCAAAACCAAACTCAAAAACCAAGCCCAAACAAAGCAAACCAAAATAAATCAGAAAAGAGCCCAAGAACAAGCAAGTTCTATGGAAGGGATCGCTTTTAGTAAAAGAAAAACTTATAGAAAAATAAGGGACTCTCCCTCCAAGAAGTGAAATGTCAGCAGCATGAAAATACCAAAGGCACCTCTAAAAATCAGTAAAAACAAACCAAAGGTGAGATGGAGGTGACAATGTTGCTGTTGGCAGAGTGAACCTGTATATAATTATTTTAGAAAACATTTCAGCATTGATATCAATTTCCAAAATACCATGCTCTTTGTGACCTGCTCTTTTGGGAATTTAATTCTAAGGAAACAGTCTACTCTAAGGCAACCTTAATATTAAACAGACCCAGGGTAGCCTTATTTAAAAAAATAGTGATGAAAGGCAAAAAGCAAAACATTTAAAAAATGGGAAATTAAGTTAACTTTATTACATACCTTCAATGGGATGCTATACAACCTATTAAATGATGATTTTAAGCAAGATGAAAATGATTGTAGTGTAGTAAGTGAAAAATGAATATAAACTTTATATTGCCATGCGCAAATTGTCTACACTTATGGAAACTGAGATGGATAAATCAAAAGGAAAAAAAAAGTTAAATCTCTGAGGGTAGTGGGGCTGTAAATAATGTTTGTCTATTTAGAAATCCAATTTTTCTTAATGTTATAACTATTTTCATCCAAATAATTCATCAAACTTTAGTTGATAATTTTAAATAAGAATGCATATTTATGTATTTTTTGCTCATTTAATGTTCATGAAAGTACAGTTAATTAATCCTAGATATTCTGAAAGTATAGGAATTAACTGAGGAAGCAATCTTGTACTGTGTCCTTTTAAATAACTGGCACCATGTAGGCCCTGGGGGATATAAAGATGAGTAAGATACTAAGGGATGAACTATAATGAAGGCATGCAAACAAGTATGGGGTTCAAGAGTCGCTGACACTGTGTGGAGAATTCTGGGAAGGTTTCATAGCAGAGCAATGACGCCTTGTGGGACGAGGGGAAGGGTACCAGGTACCAGGTACCAGGTATTAGGCAGGCAGTGAGGGGTGTCCCTGCAACAGGAGTGTGTTGTAAAGCAAAACAGGCTCCAATGAATTGGCATTTGGGGAGTGGCTGAGTTTGTGCACAGTCACTGCAGCCTGATACATGCTTTTGCTGTGCACTTGGCAGTTGTCAGTGTGCCTCTCTTTGCAACAAACACATTTGATCTTCACAGTCACCTGGTCGGGAGTCAAGGGAAACTTCTAGCAAGCCTGAAAAATATTTCTGTATTTCTGTGTGCTGGATACCTGCAGGTTATCAAAAAATGACCCTGTGTGTGAGCCTATGTGAGATGGACAAAAGACTGGTCTTATACCTTCTGTGACTGTGGTTATCATGTCAAATCACTGAGAACCTTTAAATGCTTGCAAGCACTAGGTTAAGATAAGAACTGAAAAGCCTTCAGATACTTATCTGAAGGTATGACCTTCCCTAAGTAGGCTTTTCTCATAGAAATAACCACTTTCTCAAATCATTAAATTCCTTTTCCTTTTATCTGTCCAGAGGGGTGCAGCAAAGCCCCACTTCTCCCAGGGTATGCAGCTCCACTTCTGGGCACAGGATTTTACACATCAAAAGCTGCAAAACTTCTTTAAAGGCCTGGTTCAAGACGGATTTGGCCTAATTTTTCTATTATACAACTGAACACCATGAACTTCCATGGATTTTTATAGGGAGGAGTCTGATGATGTTCACCCCTACTGCTAAACAATTTCAGCTTATCTGTTCTAGAAAGCCAGACCTAGAGGTGAGTTCCTGCCTAGCTTTCCAAGTACCTACTAGGAATGGGCTTCTTAAGACACTTATTTCCTTTCCAGTTTCCTAAATCTGAGCAGAAAAGTGGGAGAGGGAGCTTCTCTGGAAGTCCTTCTCCTCTCACTGTGGCTTATAGGAGCTCATCACACATCGATCACCAACCGCCTGTTGAGCTGCTCCATTTGCTGGATGGACCCTGATCTCCGCATGCCGTCAGGCGTGGGTGCCGCAGTCGGACGCTGCCAGGTGGTGGTCCGGTTCACGTGGTCCACATAAAAGACCCGCCCGTGACTGTCAATTCGCGCTTCCCAGTCTAGTGTTTAATAAAAAGGCAAAAAGGAAAATCAAGAACAAACAACTGACCCAAGTGAAACAGATGCCTCTTCCAGGTCTTCAGCAGGTAGCACTTACCTATTTCTATTCCACCCTGGAGGAGAGAAGGATGGGTCTGGCTCCAGCCAGAACCATGGCTGAGCAGCTGGTCCCTACTGAAGCCCCTGGGTTAGCTGCTGAATTGTCTGCAGACACCAGCCCAGGCATCTGCCATGGCTCCAGGCTTCAGCACGGAATCAGGCATTCCAGGAAAGAGCCAACTGAGCACAGATCCTCTGCTGGGCCTTTATTTTTTCCTTTTAAACAATAATTGCAGTGCCCCACATAGGACTGGTATTAACATTCTAGTAATTTCTTAAGAGAAAGCCCAATGTTTTTTTCTTTCTTAAAAAATTTATTTTGTAACTGTCAACCTTGTTGGCTACTGAAATGATAGACGGGAGACTGGAAAAATTGAGTTTGCTGGAAAATCCCTTCTTTGCTAATTCTAATCAAAGAGGACTGGGTTTCGTGGAGGCACTGGGATTAAGCTATTTGGAAGTTCTTTCTAAAAATACCGTATAGGCAACTTTGGACAACCTCTATCTAATACTTAATGGCCTTAACTGATTGCCATTTCTCTTGGAAGGTGAATGGAAGGCTATGATACCTTGTCTTTTTTTTTTTTTTTTTTTGGAGATACCAGGGATTGAACCCAGGACCTCTTACATGTGAAACAGGTGCTCAACCACTGAGATACACCCACTTCCCCCTAGGCATTTGAACCATCCTTTGGATAAGTTGGAAATTCCCAGGGCATATTCCAAGGGATCAACCCACCTGTTGCTGCCAAAGATCTCGTGACTGAAATAACCAGAACAAATAGTAACTATTAACAATCATGAAACTTCCAAATACTGTACCTCTTTGCTGATAAATAACCGTCACAAACAGTAGAGGGAGCCCAAGATAAAGATAAATTCCTTTAATCCCCAAACCAAAAATAAATAAATAAAAGGCAGAAGCATCGATGGAACCCTACGTGATTCAAGTAGGGGCTGGCAGGGTGTGGATGGAAAAACCTTTGAAACTGGGGGCTGCATAGATATGGCCGAGGTGATCACAGAGAGCAAAGTCTGCTTTGGGAAATGGCAAAGCTTTAAGAGACCACATGTAAAAATGGGGTGATAAACTTAAGCCGAAAATGCATTAGGCTGAAGGGAAAAAAAAGCAAAATTTACTGCAAAGGGCGGAAAAACCATTTGCTTTTTAAGTGAGAAATGTCAGAGCTTTTGGGAATAGGTTGGTTATTCAAAATTCTGTTGAAAAATGATCATTCAGGCAGTGACATAGCAACTCTCAATTAAAAAATAAAACCCAATATATTTGGTATAATTAGGGTTTTGTGTGTACATGGTTTGTGAACATTCTAGCTTATGCCTGGTATTCACCCAAATAATGCCCATTGAAAACCCAAATACTTGAAAACACCAACTTTAACTTATAGGATGCATTGAAGGGAAAATGTATTTAGAATACATAAACATGTTCTAGGAGGTTTAGATTAAAACTCACAATTAGATAATCCAGCTGTCAACTCTTAATTGAAAATGCTAGTTAGATCACTGATGAAATGTGTGTATGTGCCTGACTACTAGATAACTAATCTTGATCCAAAATTTTTGAAATTTTAAAGGTTCCCCCAAAAATATTAGTGAAAGCAATTGGACAGTACTTTTTCTTGATTCCAGTATGACTGTCATCCTACAAAGCATATTCAAACGTAAGTATTAATCTTAGAAGAGAGAACTGTGCTATTCAATTCAACTGAACAGATTCCTTTGAGCACTTACTATGAACTAGGCACCATGCTGAGCTGGGCGAGAGGAGCCCCGACTTGCAGGCACCTGCAGTGAAGGAAGGAGTCCTACGAGGCATAGCTGGGGTCCTTACAAAGTCTCTAAGGAAAAAACCTAGCGGATGGGGCAAAGATCATGAGTTTCAATATTTCCAAATCATGTATGGAAAAGATTGTTAGGCCAGACTGAAAGGCTCTTTTATCAATATATTAAACATCTGGAATGCATACTGCTAATTTATAGAATCTTATGAATATTTAGAAAGTGATAGCTAAGTATAATCTGAGATTATGAGTGTGTTTTTTGACTGGCTTTGTAAATAACTTGCTTTTGCATAGTTTATAAGCCAAAGGTGAATATGTGTTTAAGAAAAAGAAAATTCGAAATGGAATGTAGAGCATCAGTATGTCCTGATGGGCTGAACACTATAATGACATGAGTTTGCCTAAAGAGACACCTGAAAATGATACCTGTCCAATACTGGGGGCAAGTTATTATAGTACATGCCATGTCCATTATTTGTACTGAAGTTCCTGTAGCACATAAACTGATATGTTTTCTGTGAAGTCTATAAACGATGAAGACCTGTAAAGTATCTTCCTTGATTAGTAATGAAAGTCTGTAAAATTTACATTTAACACAAAATCCAATACCATATTTGTAGTAGATTTTTAAAATTCTCCTATTTAGACTCTTCTCTTGAACTTCAGAGTCACATATCCAATTGCTTTCTTGAAATCACATGACATCTCCTATGTAACATAGTCAAAACCAAGCTTTGGTTTTCCTCACCATACCCTCACAGAAGCCTGTTCTACCTGCAGCTCCCCACCCTAGGTTGAAAGCAGCTCCTTCTAGGTTAAACCTCTTGAAGTCTATTCTTGAGTCTTAACTTCCTCTCCTACTCCTAGCAGCAAGTCTACCTTCAAAATATATGTATCCCACTTCTCTGCACCTTTGTTGCTCACACCCTGGCCCATCATTTCTTACCTGGCTCACAATAATCTTATATCGGGCCCCCTGCTCCTATCCTCCTCCTTACAACTTATTCCCAACACAACCATTTAAAACCTAAGTTGGACAATGGCATGTCTCTGCTTAAAACCCTCCAATGACCCCTTTCATCCAGAGTAAAAGGCCAAGTCCTTAAATGGGCTAGAAGGCCCTACATAATTGGGGTCCCCGTTATCTCCCCAACCATATTGCCTGCTGCTTTCTCCCCCTCCTTCACCTGCTTCAGTCACATTGGTATCCTCACTGTTTCTCAAACCCACCAGGATATTTCTACCTGGGATGGGCAGTGGCCAGTCCCTAAAAGTTCCTTCTCCCTGACACTTTTAAGTCTTCTATCAAATGCTGCCTTCCCCATGAACTCCACTGTGATCACCTACTTAAAATTGGAAACTACCTACCACCACATTTCCAGATACCCACTTACCCTGCTCTACTTTCATTTTTACATAGCACTTATCACCATCTATTATAGTAAACTAGATTGCCCACTTATTTATTTTTATTGCTTATTATCTGTCTCCCCCATACTAGAATATAAGCTCCATAGGGCACAGGGACCTCTGTCTGTTTTGCTCACCTGAAAGAGTACCTTGTACAGAGTTAAGCAGTCAATAAATATTTGTTGAATGAATGATCATCAGCAATAAAATCACCCATGGTGATTAAAGATATTCATTGTTTCCTACTGAAAAATTACAACCAAACAGAGAAGAGTGGTGTTCATGCAAAATACCTTGTGTTATCAAGCACAGATAACTTAAGAAATAAGCATATCTTCTTTTGAAAACTGTATCTGCTTAATGTAAGCATAGGAGAAAGAATGAGGAGAAACCTTTGTCTCTTGCATCCTGAAAAGAGTGCAGTTATAAAATCTATCAAATCTTATCTTCATTTGAAAAATAAGCCTAAACCAAAACAGAGATGTTCTAGGATTCATGAACATATGTGATGCTAAGTGAACGTATAATGTCTGGGATGCCAATTCCTTCTTAAAAATTTATTATAATAGAGTATTAGAAGGTTACGCTAAAAAGAAATTAGAGATTACCTAGTTCAAACCCAGCACTTAGCAGATGAGGGAAATTAAAGCTTTACTTTACAAATGAGAAAATTGAGTCCCCATGAGTTTAATTGATTTTTCCTAAATTCAGATGACTAGTTAAATTATTCTTTTATTACACACTGCAGTTACTGGGAGAAAATGCTATTGAATTCTATCCTTAAAGATGATACTTTGGTAATCCCTAAGAACTACAGAAGAAATTTGGGGATGTGACCAAGAAAAATACAAGTTTATATGTCCTGATGGGTTGAAGGTAGTTTATTAATATATGGAGATCATAACAGATCCAATAGAGAGAATAGGATTATACTATCTTGAACTGCAAATTTTTGAGTGAAATTTGGAACTTCAGGGTCATGAACAGTTTGCAAGAAATAATCAAGTCTTGTAAAGAAATGCTCTCTATTTCAGAAGTTGGGGGATACTGAAAATACTGGGTATCTCTTCAAGATCATGTGAAACCACTAGTCAAAAATAATCTTTATAGTAGGTTCCATATTGTTTCTTTTCACATGGCAAGGTATAGAGTTGGGGAAGAGTTTGGATGTTTGAGTACAGATTCATACTGACCTGTTTAGATTTGACAGGAAGAGTTAAGACATCGATTTTAAAAACTAAAGCTTACTTGGTGGAAGAGGCTCATCGATTGTTGGGTAGTGGTGATGTTCAGGCCTCAAGGAAGGAAGCTGGCTTACTGGCTGAGAATTATGGAGTCTAGGACATTCACCTATGGACAAGATAGTCAAGACATTCAGATTCATTCATTGCCGTGGCAACGTCATCAAATAAGCATGACTGCAAAACAAACTACTATGAGAAATAACCCCTCAAGAGTGGGCAACCTATTTTGTGTCAGTTTGCTACTTTCACAGTCATTCTCAAGAAAGGGAATTATTAAAAAAAGAAAAGAAAAAGGAAAAATCCCAAATATTTCATGACTAATGATCTGTATCACACAGACCAACCAGTATGCAGGATCAGGGTGTAATTTTGTAAACACCTGAATTTTCTCCATGGGAAGGTGGCATCAGAAAGGAACACAAGAGAAAATTAGGAGAACCTGATTTTTAGCCTAGCAAAGGAAACAGGCCTGTTTGAGTGAAATGCCACATTTTTATAAGGTCTCATAAATGATCAGTTGGCCTGTACAAAATTACAGCTCCTGTTTTGGAGAGACGTCATCAGAAGGCTGCCAGGAGGTTGTTTTTTTTTAGACTTTCTAATTTTTAAATGAAACTCCCAGTTGGTGGCTTCCCAAGATGGAGTTAAGGAGCTGGTGTACCAAGAATGTCAAGTTCCTGTAATATGGAACCTGTGGGGAGGGGGCATGGTGCCAAGGTGCTATGGGATATAATGACTGTTCTGGATTATTTTGAGGCAAAATCTTTCCTCCTGGAAAGAAAGGACAAGAGACAAAGGAAGTAGATAAAAGGCAGGAAGACCAAGACAGGGAAACTTGAAACAAAGAAGTGGGATAGAAGAAGGAAGAAAGACAGACATGGAGAAATTTTAGAAATAAACATTACATTCACAGAAAGCAAGCCTCAAACGATTATACACATAGCTCATATTGTTGTCAGCTAAGACATATCAGGAACGAAGCAATGCTCTAAAATTGTGTTCCTATGTCCTGCTGTTATCAGATCCTGGTAAAGAAATGCACGTAGGGTAGCCATTTGGATTGGAGGGCTACAAAGCTGGTTATTTGGGGCACATACCCAGAGGCAATCACTCTTCAACTTTGGAGAGCAGGAAAGGCCCTGGCCAAGAGATGGCCTTCATGCACAGTAGTTTCCTCCCAGCCTCATGCCATCCTAGTTTCATACTAGTTCCCTACTGGCCAAACTTCTAAGATCAAGTCTCCCTCCTTCATACCTCCATGACAAATGTAAACAGCAGGTGTTCTGTTATCCCTTGGGTTAAAAAGGAGAGAAACTGTGAAAAACAGAGGTTGAAATCTTGTGGGGTAGCAAATTCAGAATCTTTCCTACAATGTCCATTCGTGGAAAGGCTGATTATTTCGTCTCACTCTAGTTCTCAGGGTAAAACTCTAGATCCAAGAACTGATAAAAAACAAACAGGAAGGAAGTTAGGTTGGTTTAATTTAGCAGCTTAATTCCTCAAACTGACAGGAAAATGGAGAATATATTCAGGCGCAAAGGGGCCCTTTTCAATGAAAAATACCTAATGTGTCCTCTTGGATAAACTCTTGGAGTCCTCTAAGACTCTAAAGAAAATGAAGCTCACTGGGAATAGATCCCAGTTTCAAGTATGAGTTCTGTGTTTAATGGGATACTACATTCCTGTGTGCTTTGTTTTTATATGTGTTTAGTGTCAGAAATTTCAAAAACAATGGAACAGTTGTTATGTCACCAGCTGCTGCATTTTTTACTTTAGTTTCTTAAAAAAACAATAAACAAACAAAAAAAACCCCAAACTTACCTCGCTGTAATTAATTCAACCAATGAGGTTAATTACTCCTCCAAGCTAGCAGAAACATAATATTGCCGCTTGGCTGGGGTTAATGGAGCTGACCCCACCTGCTTGTGAAACCCAAGCAAATGCAATGATGTGACTGACTCAGCTCAGCCGAATGAATGGATGCAGCATGCTGAAAAAGCAAGCAATTAGGTTTTGCACAACGACCTGGTTCCACACAATAACATCCTGCCCCAGATAAAAAGCAAGTGTTCAGTTCTGCTGGAACATTTGAAATGGAAACATATTCCTTGGTCTAAAATTAAGAATTTATTCCATTCTGTTTATAAATAAGATGACTGAATTGTGGAGGAAAAAAAAATAGGCATCCTAGTACCATATTGGAAGCAAAGTGATTTACACCCAACAACAAGATTTTTCCCCTTGAATAACATAGTACAGAAAATGTAAATTCAAAAGATTATTTTGGATGACTATATATAATAAAACTGTAAAGGCTAGCCACAGTGCTGATGTGCCTGGAAAAATCCTTAAAAAAAAAAAAAGAGAGAGAGATAAATCAGCTAATAGTGGTTGGGCCTTTTGGTGAGAAGAGTTTCTTGATTTTGCCTCTTAGGCCACAAAGATTAAAATATTTACTATGTGACCCCTTACAGAGAAAGAGCTGCCAACTCCTGGTCTAAAACATTCTGCCAGTTCCTACATGTGCCCTTAGATGTGTGAATTGCCAGATGTTCTTGTATCATGATTATGTGTTTATGACTTGCGCTGTTCTTCAGATTGCCACCTCCGTGAGAAGGGAGGAGGCGGGTTTAAGGTTTACTGAGTACCTTCCATACATAATCTGATGCCACTCTGTCTTCCTCTGCCAGCACAATGCATCAGGTCCAGAACAAAAAGTACTCAAAGCATTCTTGCTAAATGAAGGAGTTTTCTGCCCCATTCTTACTCCTCATGGGTGGCTTTCTAGATCATCAATTTTGTCTTTCTGATGTTTCTCTTTCTCTACCAAGTTCCTCATATGTCTCCTTATTGCATGAGTCAATCTCACTCCTTTTTTCTCTAGAATGTAGAATTGGGCATTGTTGAAAACTTTAAAATTGTTTTTTTTTTTAAACATTCATTTTAGCTCCCATTCAAAAAATTTCTAGGTGTCATGCATTTATTTACTTAGATGGGAATCTAAATGTAAAAAAGACACAAGTCAATTCTGGCCTTGACAAGCTTACAATCTAGAGATAATACCACCATATTTTGTTTGAATGCTAATTTAAAGAGTGGGACTCCAAACTAGCAAAGAATCTCTATTTTCTCTTTTAAAACAAACGAATTATATCATGAACCTACGTGGCTTTCTGATTTATTTCACTTTCCCTACCTCCCCTATGTCACTGCCACTTGCCTGGAAGACAGCTCCCTATTGGTTAAGGAAATTAATTTAACTTATTAACAGTTAACTTAATAAATGATCTTCCAGGCATGATTAGGAAGGAAATTCTTTGCTTAAAATATAGAATACAATTTACAATGAAAGGTGGCAGCTTCTACTTTAGAGTCTTATTTTGAAGGAAAACCATTTAGGAATTCACGTCACTCCTCCCTTCTATTAGGCAAAAAACAAAACACAAAAAACAACCAAAGAGCAAAAAACAACAAGAGTCGAGCAGACAGAAACAATGACAAATACATGTAGACCATACATCTCCATGTGTACACGGGATAGTTCCATTCTGAAACAGAAGATATCAGTGTCCTTCAACTGATGTTAACATTTATTGTTACACTTCAAAGTGCTTTTGGAAACCAGCAGTTCCTTTTACACAGTACCCACCTAATGGACCTTTTACCTGCTTATATCATTTAATACTAGGCTGAACACTCTGGGTGCTGCCAAGACTAGAAGCGTAACAGGCACTAACCAGTTCTGATGACTAGTTAAGCAGAAAAGCACACACCCAAGACATGCTCAGCTTCAGCTATCTGGAATTGTTGGTGTATTGGGGCTGGGTGGGCTGTCAGCTACTCACACTGATCTCTACATATATACATATATACTCTCGCACACATTCATGTACAGGACAGGCCTGAATTGACCCAACCCCCAACTGCAGACTGACCCACCCGTCCTGCTTTTTTCGCTCACGTGGCTGAGACCTGCGTCCCCCCTAGCGGTTCTATGCTCCCGCGGATCATTTGTGAGGTCTAACCTTCTCTCCGACGGCTTGGACCCGCCACGGGGGACTCCAGCCCGTCCGCTGGGGTCGCCGCGTCCCCGCCGGGGGCGGCCAGCTCGTCCTGCCACGACCCCGCGCCGTTGGCGGACTCGCGGTCCAGCTCCGGGCTCTGCACCGAGTCGGGCACCGACTCGAACGCGCTGCTCTCGTCCTCCTCGTCCTGGGAGGAGAAGGCCGTGCTCTCGGAGATCTTGGCGCTGTCCACCGAGGAGAAGCGGGTGTGGCTGGCGAACCTGCTGTGGCCGTGGTAGCAGGAGGGGCTGTAGCAGGAGGCGCTGTAGCAGGAGCTGCTGTAGCACGACGTGCTGTAGCACGAGGAGCTGTAGCAGGACGGGCTGCAGCAGGACGCGTCGCAGCCCTCGCAGCTGTGGTCCCCGCCCTGCCGGGGGCTCGAGTCGCTCTCGCTGCCCGTGCTGGGGTGCGTCTCGCCGTCCAACCCCGGGCCGTTGGCCAAGCCGGAGAAGTGGTCCCCGGCGTGGCCACGTGGTGCCATGCCCGGGGTCGCCCCCTCGGTCACCTCTCCGTCTTCCTCCACGGGAGGCGGGTCAGCAGCGACCGTGTCCACCTCGCTGAGCCCGTCCTTCTCCGAGGAGTCCTTCAGCGTCGGCTCCTCGTCGGGGCCCTCGTCCTCCTCCCCGGCGTCGCCGCTCTGCGCCGAGGGCAGGCTGTGCAGCAGGGTGTGGATGCGGATGTAGTGCGTGCGAGGGGTCTCGGGGTCCCCGCAGGCCGACGCGATGACCGTCTCCAGCTCGGACACAGGTAAGGAGCACGGCCTGCTTTTTCTCTTCAAGGAGGCTCGCAGCTGCAGCCGATCCTGTCCTTGTTCCAGGGTGGACAGCAACTCCTCCTCCGGCTCCGGCTCCTTTTCCTCCTCCTTTCCAACTGCGCTCTCTGTCGAGGTTTCCTCTGCCATCGGGTCCCCTGCGTGGCCTGGGGCTTCACCATCTTCCAGCAGCATTGGGGGTGGCACCTCCTCACCCAGGTCCAACCCCTCCGCCAGCTCTTCCGCGCTTAAGTTGGGCTGGCTGTCCTCACGTCCCAGGAATAGAAGCTCCCCAGCACCTTCAGGGAGCTTGCCATCGTCTCCTGCCTGGGTGCCAGCTGCGTCCTCCCGTGGCTTGGCAAGCTCCAGTCTCTGGTTCCCCAAACCATCCGTGGCACTGCGCTCACCTGGCTGCTCTGGCTTTGTGCTCTCTGAGGGCTCTGGTGCATCACACAGAGGTTCCTGTGGGCTGCTTTCCATCAGGTTGTTCATGGAGCTGTCCTGAGTTTCTGCGCACTCAGGTTCCGTACTCAGGGAAATCTCCTCATCATCTGCTGGCAAGAAGAAAACGGTCATGCCCTCCAGAAAAGTGCACTGAGGTGTTGCTATATGCTACTGGATATGCAACCTATAGCTAAGGGATTTCTACATGAAGTTATTGGATATAAGGGTCGATCAGGGTTTGTCATTGGCCAGTTTCATGCTGAAAAAATTCTGTAAGAATTAATTTCATTATGTTAAGGGTACTTTGCAGTCCTGGTCCTAGATATATTTTGGAATTCTGCTTCAAAAGAATTGTTATTTTTTTCATTAGAATGTCAAAGCCTAACACCTACCCCAGTGCTTGGCACATGGTAGATGCTCAATACATGTTTGTTACATGGAATGATTTCCAGAGATGGGGTAGGGAAGGCATTTATAGTTCCGTGATGACCCCTGACAAGGTTAATTATACTTGCTCAGAGTGTTTCCTATGACTGGGTCCTGCAGGGTGGCAGAAGGGATAAGCCAGGTTTTCAGGCAACTGGAGAGAAGAAAAGGGCTGGATGATAGATGGGAGTCACCAAAGTCATTGAATAGCTCAGTCTGGAAAGCTTCCAATGTGGAGAGCTTATTGCAATTGAAATATAAACAAGGACTCCACACGCAGAAACCACCCAAGAAATAGTCAACCACTGTTTACCTCTACCTTCCCCCAGCTGCTCTATCAGGCCTCTGCCAGATGTGAACTTTCTCATCTCAAGTGCACTAGGTACAATTCACTCACTGAAGAAAAACAATATCTCTGGTGGGCCATGAGATAGTCCTTCCTGCTACACCAGGGGAAAAGTCAGTTTAATTCTCAGAATACAGAAAGGCTGAATTTGAAGGAACAAAACACCCAGGATGTTTCCTTATAGTCTGAGCTGTATATTGGATATAGAAAAGTATAACTGGAGTTTAACAAGTGGGTAGTGATAACTCCAGACTGATTTCTCAAAAGCTTCATTACCTTTAACAGCAACTCATACATCTGGTTCAGAAAGAACTAATAATTCTCAGCATGATCTATGCTTAAAATGAGAGTTGCAGGAGAAAAACCAAATTGGAATCATGAGGCACCTCAGAATTCTTATTTGGAAATATGTTTTGGCTAAAAAACTGAACACTGGATGATTCGGAAGTTTTCTGCTCACTTTATATTTTTTCATTGTCCCTGTGATACTGGAAAAATCCATCTCATAATCATATTTCTTAAACAATATGACATGCTTCAGCTACTGGTTAGTCCATACCTTATTACTAGGAAGGAAGAGATTCATTCATGTATTCAGTTATTAAACATCTACTGGGTACCTCCTGTGTGCCAGGGACTGTGATGGATGCTGGGAGTAAACAGATAAATTAGACATGGCTCCATCCCCATGCTGGCCTCATTGTCAACCTCCACTCCACTGTCTAACCCTCTACCTTTGGGTCATCAGAATGAAGAGGAGCCTCTCAATCAAGGGGACAGCAACCTGGTTTCCAGAACAGATCATTGGCTTCTGGGTCTCAAATGGAGACGATAGAGAACCACAAACCTAGGACATTTCTGGAGAGAACCATGGTTATTGTATTTTAGAGAAATACAATATGCCACTAGCCTAGGATAAGACATGAAGTTCATGCTGAAAATACCTGGGTGGATGGAGGAAGTGATCTCAAATCGGAATTGCAGCTGTCCACTCACATGATCTGTTGGAAGCCTGCGGCCAAGTGTGTAGCTGACCACCCTATCCCTAGAAGGAAATAGGGAGCATCACAGATCTGGTCCATATATCTCCTGAAGACCCCAGTGTGTGAGGCAGCTAAGCCCGGGGAAGACCTGCTAACAGGAGGTGATAATCTGCTTAGCATGGATGGCTCGGATACATAGGAGATGATCCGAAGGCCAAGATGCTCAGTAGGGATGAAAATCTTCCAAGAAATCCTTATCTAACATTCAAAACCAGGAGTCAGCAAACCATGGCCTATGGACCAGACCCAGCCTATCACTTGTTCTTGCACAGCTGTGAGCTAAGAATGTTTTTTACATTTTTAAATGGTTGAAGAAAAATTAAAAGAATAATGTTTGTGACATGTAAAAATGATATAAAATTCAAAATCCACAAATTAAGTTTTATTGGAACACAGCCATCTCATTCACTTATATATTGCCTGTGGATGCGTGTGCCCTGCAGTGGCAGGGTTTAGTTGTGACAGAGACCAAATGGCCCACAAAGCCTAAAATATTTACTATCTGGCCATTTACAGAAAAAGTTTGCCAACCCATGCTCTAAATCAAAAAAGATATGGATATCCTTTACCTGCTTTTCCTATGCAGGGTGCCATTTTTCAGCTAATAATGGACAGCACCAGCAGATGCAGGGATGGATCCTTTGATATAAAATGCCCAAGAAAAGATGCCATCATGGTTACTGGAGAGACTGGATGCTATGGAATGGGACCAACTTCAGGATATAGTGAAGCAAGATTCCAGGCTAGCATCATTTGCCTATAACCCCAATTTATCCAATTCCAGGGCTTCCACATATAGAGATCACAATGCCCCACCCTAGGCTCTGGTACCATCCCATTTACCCACTCAGGGGATAAAAAGAAATGACTGAAAAGTAAGCCACCCAGAGGGTATCTGCCTGAGTCTTTGCTGTTATATTTTCATCTACAATGTAGCTTCTGCAGAGTAAACTACCTTGGCCTAAATAGGAGAAGTAACTATCTTGGCATATTCAGGATTTAACAAGTCAATGTCAATAATAACAAAGCCATATTCCAAAACCAATTGTGACTCATTTGGTTCTGAATTCATTCTATTTATTCATTTGGGACATTCAACTAAAAAGAAAAATCACTGGCTAGTCGTGTTTCCATGTATCTTTTAAGAAAATACCGGTATCATAAAACTAAAAAATATACATCCCAATGATCCACTGATTCAAATATTTTCCTTTGATAAGCCTTGGGATAGTGTTTGGAACTTCTTGGAAGTCTATTAAACAAAGTGATTATATGCAGGAAAGGGAGAAAGAGCCTCAATGTTTTGTTTACTTAGAACACAAAATTCTAATTGATTATGCTTTGCATTCGTCTTCCAGGGTTTTCTTTTCTTTGCTGTTCGTCCACTTAACCAACAAATATTTTTTGAGCACCTGCAATGTCAAGAGTGCTTCAGTTGATACAAAGGATCAACTCTGTATCCTTTACATAACTTATATTAAGCTATGGGGATAAGGCAGGATCATGAGATAATGGGAAGATGAGGTAGACAGGATTAGAGGATATCAGGGAACTCAGAGAGCCAACTGAGGGGATGGGATGTTATGGCAAGGAGGTGATGGAATTGGGGGAACATAGAAAGGTGCATCTATAAAGGACAAGAGCTAATATTGGTGGGTAGGGAGACTGCCAGTGTGGCTGGAGCCAAAGGTTTTCAAAGCAGGGCATGCCAGCGGATTTAATGGGAATGTATTTGCTGAGAACAGAGGGGAGGTAGATTTGCTTTTGGTAACTGACCACTGCATCCCTGGCCATCATCCCAACACTTGTATCTACACTGGACACCTTTGGAGTGGACAGCACTGCCATTGTGGCCTCCAGGGACTTCCCTAAATTGAGAACCACCTGCCATCTTGGAAGAGGAGTCATTCCTCCAGCCACTAGGGGGCAGCCTGCTACTTCATCAGTGGTGGTGGGAGAACACTTCCAAGGCTGGCTGTTGCATTCTCCCAGATCTATGCTCAATTACACTCCGAGGTCTGTGCTCCTCTTTTCCCTAGACTGGCAAGAACACTGTGGGAAAATGATAGCTAACCTTCTTCTGATATGGAAGACCCTTGCCTACCTTAGTACCTGCGCATGTGCCCTTCCACACGAGGAGGCAGGAGGATGAGGTAATTTCCAGAAAGATGAGTGAACGGTACTCAGTATGGAAGAGGAGGTGGGTTCACTCAGTGACTGTAGCCAAGAGGGGCAAAGGGGCAGTTTAACAGATGACTGAATATCTAAAGCACCGTGGGCAGCAGGTGCTTGGTGCTGGGGTACCCAAATCCCACATGGCCCCTCTTTTTGCCCTCCAGAGACATTAACAGCTGTGAGAGAAGACAACGAGACAGGTAAGAAGAGAACTGAAGAGAGCAGACAATGTTAGACAAAAGACTTAGTCCCAGGTACCGTGTGAGGAGCCTGTCGTAAGGGAAGATGCTTGGGCTTTGGAGAGAGGCAGGTGTGGCATTTCTGTCACTCCCAAGATTTGAGCTCTTGGGGACCGATTTGTCCTTTCTAAGCCTCCTCTTCCTCATATAGATGGTCACAAAATATCACGAGGACTAAATGAAATAAAAATTACAAGGAATGCCATTCCTTTTTGGTTTTGGTCCCAAAATGTGCTAGGAACGGTGTTAGATTTGTTATGTGTATTTGAATGTGTATATTTCTGTATATATGTACGTGTATATGTGTGTATATACATTTATTTGTTTGCTCTTCACAACCATGAATAGAAGTGCTTCTCACTGTGTTTGACACGCAAGTGAAGTTACAGAATGTCAGCTCCCTTCAGCCTGAGAGTTCACTGCCTGTTTATGTGCATACACAGCTGCACACAAGCCATAAGGTTCTAAATTCTTGTAGTTATGATAACTATCCATAATCTCAAAGTCTCTGAAAATCCAAAGAGCTGCAGCTGAGGCATTTGGAAATTTGGAATATTTATTTCCCTTTCCTGTGATATCCTTCTACGGAGTACACTGTATTGAAGCATATATGTTTGTGGCCAGAGAGCTATACCTACTATCTTCAAATATAGCTGCTGTAACCTAAGAAAATATATATTACACAAAATTATTTTACCCTAGTACAGCTCATTTTAATGAGTGGACACAAATGTTAAAGATACAAAACACAGAAGCATATTCTCATACACAATTGAATTCTGTGAAAAATGCAATTACTCTCCCTCCCATGAGAGTTCATGCCTCCTTTGTTTTCATACGTATTACCTGGTGATTTTGATAAATACTAGCATTTTCTAAGTAATATTACCCTAGTAATACAGCATTTCATCTTGTTATGGAAATGTGACCAATGATTAATCTTATGCATAAGACAAGTATGAATGAAATAATATTTTTCATAGTAAAGCAAGCTTTAATTTTTACCTATACAGAAAAATGTTGCTTTAAGGGCTTCTTTTAATACTATGTCTTAGGATTTTTTTTACTTCTGGTATGAGTAACCAATGATACACAAAGGGGAAGGGGAAGGACTTGTTTAATTGAATGCTGTGACTTGAGCAACATAATGAATGGGGAGAAACCAAGGAAATAAAACGACACTATCTTAGTTTGAGTCTCTCTGAGACTACATGATTGCAGCCAACAAGCCTCCCCTGGGCATGGCCTGGTGGCTGAAGACTAGTGACACTGAGATCTCAGTCACAGGTTTACCCTATGGCGTGTCTCTCCAGCAGTCTCTGAACGGGCATCGACAGCTTTCCCAAGAAGCGCTTGATGATGGGGCGGCTCTTGGCAAACTTGTCCTTCACCTCGATTTCCAGGACATCAGTAGGCAAGGACACAAAGCTGAATTGCTGCAATGAAAGAATATGGCACATCAATAAACTGCGATGTGCAAGGGCTGGCAATTCCCTGTCCAACGACCTTGGGTGATGCGTATAAGACCCCAGCTGCAATTATTATAGAGGTCTTAGAAATGCGGTGGCCCCTAGTGATTCAGGAAATGAGGGGCAACACTGAGGTGCTTCTTCAGTACTTAGACATAAGCAATATCCCTTAAAGAGAATGGATGTCACCCAGGCCTCAGCCATCCTTGATGAAAAGTATTAACATATTTAAAGAAAAGACAAGCACAGACTCACCTGGAAATCAGTACCTATTTTTATGATTAGGATGGCAGAAATTTATAAAAGTTTAAGGCTTGTGGGGTTGGGAGACCCATAAGAACTCTCACAGGGTGTTGATGTGAATTGTACTGATGCAAATGTAAATTGACCCGACCTTTTAGGAAGGGAATTTGGCATTATTTACCCTTTATAAACTGCAAAGGCTGTTACACCCAGATTTCTATTTCTAGAAATTTTCCCTCTAGATTAATTTACACAAGTGTGCAAAAGATATATTTTGTAAAAATGTTCATTGGAGTACTATTAACAATAGCAAAAGACAGGAAAGAACCAGAAATATCAATAGGACAGCAGTTAATGATGTATGGTAAACCTACGAAACAGAGAACTCTGCAGTTGTTAAAAACAGACAGGTAAATCAGCATGCACTGATGTGAAAATATCCTTAAGAAGTTAACTGAAAAAGGAACTGGTAGAAGAATATGAAGAATGGAGTCCCATTCAAACTTTGAACCACAGAGAAAATGCCTACAGGGCTACACTCTAGGGGGTGAGTGGGCAGGGAAGGGGAGAAAGCAGATCTTTCATATTGTATTTCATTCGATTCTAAACTGTTAGCTTTATAAATAGCATACTTAAAAATAAGATAAAAAACACCAATAGCAATTAAAGGAAGACTATGGCCATCGGTCAACTTGGTCAACAATGAAAATGTTGAAAAGGAGACTCAGGTGGGCAAATGCTGGCTATGATCACACCAGACTATCCACAATAAGGAAGTCTTAACTGACCTTGAATATTCAGTAATATTAGCAAGGCTATCCTGAGTGTGAAGATGACTACCTTAATCACAGGCTGTGAAACAGCTGAAATATACAATACTTAATTTTATTCTGATTAATTTTTAACACAATCTCTTAGCTTTAGTTGGTTTTTATTTAGAGATAAACTATGTTGGACATGCTAATGTTAGTGTCTCCTGTATAACAGTCAGGATGGGCTAGGGCATGCTGCAGTAACAACCAACCTCTAAATCTCAATCTCTTATGAAAATAAAGTTTTATTCCTTGCTCACACTTCCCTTGTGGGCTGGCAAAGGGCTATGCTCATAAGTCACTCAGCGAATGAGGATGATGGAGCAGACACCCTCTCAAAAATGGCCAGTCAGAGTGACAAAAGGAAAGAGACCCCCAGAGGGTCTTCCTTTTGCAAATAATGCTTCTTTCCAAGACTATTCTAAATCAGAACTAGAAACATGCTTCAGCTAGCCACAGGGAGCAGGAAGTATGGTCCTACAGAGTATGTGAGCAGTGAGAATACAAGTATTTGGCAAACAGCCCTAATGATTTCCACACCCTCCATGTGGTGGTTTTAATTCCTATTATAAATTAATTTTAGTTAACTCCTGTGTGAGTCCTAAAAACCAGTCATTCCTAGTACTAACAAAGCTGAATTTAAGGACATGCGAAGCCAAGCATCTAGTGCAGGAATAGGTACAGTTCTCAGAAGTCTTGCCTGAGTGAGAGTCCAGCCCCTATACCTGTTGTAGGTCCTCTAAACTTGTATGTTTTCTATGTCTTTGGTCCAGTAATTCAATCCTAGAGTGCATCATAAGAGATCTTCTTACTTCAATGTCCAACAATTGGTTAGGTACATTGTGCTGTGTAAGTATGATAGAATAGTTTAAACTTTTCTAAATGGCAATAAATTAAACATCTTATATATTACTTAATATATAATTATAATGCATTATATTATAATAAGATAGAAAATGCTGGTTTTACAATGTAGCAGTTTGACATAGTTATGAATTCCAAAAATAGATATTGGATGATGTTTGTAAACTGCTCTGTACCTGGGCATGATTAAGCTATGATTAGGGCTTTGATTGGGCCACATCATTAGGGCATTGAGTCCCCACTCCCACCCCATGGCAAAGGACAGAGTTTTGCCATTGGAGTTTGATGCTGAAGCTTTAAGCTGGAGCCCTGGGAAGTAAGCTCACAGAGGAAAGAGAAGCAAGCCCCAGGTAGAGAGGAACCCTGAGCCCAGAGAGAAGCAAGACCCTGGAAGGGAGGAACCCAGGAAGCCTGAACCCTCACAGATGTTGGCAGCCGTCTTGCTCCGACACTTGAACATAGACTTTGGTGAGGGAAGTAACTTATGCTTTATGGCCTGGTATCTGTAAGATCCTACCCCAAACAAATACCCTTTATAAAAACCAACCAATTTCTGATATTTTGAATCAGCATCCCTTTGGCTAACTAATACAAATGTCAACTGAAAAAAGGCAAAAAATATAATTATATATGATTCATGATCACAATAATGTAAATTACATGAAAGAGAAGAGACTGAAAAAAATTACAAATTTTAATTGCAGTTGTTTTACAAAGTAAGGTTATGTTTCTGCCAATTTCCTATTCTGTATTTTCCATATTGTCTACAATGAGCATATATTATTTTCATAATAACAACTGTTACTAAGATGAGGATGCTTCTTGGTAACATAGCCTGTATGGGACACTGAGGTCAGCTTATCAGGATGTTTTCTTAAAGTCACTGGCAGTTCCTGGGTTTTTTCTCCCCTCCACAAGATGTTCTTTTTCACACATACAGTATCTCTATGGTGTTAAATATCCTTTTGGTTAAAAATTAAACTTTTATTTAAGCACAGGTGGTTTGCACAGTGGTTCTTAGCTGTGGCTCTCATTAGAATCATCTGAGGAAATTTAATAAAGATACCCGTTCCTGGTCTATTCTTGACTAAGTAAATTAGAATCTGTCGTGGTGGAGCTGGGCATTGGGAATGTTTAAAGCTTCTCAGTGATTCTAATATACAACCAGGGTAGAGAATCATGACTTCACACAAACTCATAAAGAACAGTGAGAGGAAACTCAAGTGTTGCACAGAACTCAAGTACAGTCAATACTGAAATCCATCCGCTTGATTTAGCCAAAAAATACACGGGCGATCTTCGGAAAGCCTTTTCATGGAGATGGTCAAGAGAATTAAAGATTGTGAAAAAAAAAATAAGACAGTAAAAAAAGAGATTGTAAGCTCTTAATAAAGCTATATATGAAATGAAGGAGAAGAATGAAGGACTGATGAAAGAGTATTATTGTTACTTAAAATTTTGAAGCTGGGAAAGGTATAAATGCAAAAAAGAAGAAAGCATCAAAATTGGGTAATGCAGGACTGGGAGGATAAGAAAAGATAGAGGGATGTCCTCGAGAAGTTGGTAGAAACCCTATCAAGAGAAAATGTAGCAGGATTTGCTGTACCTGAGATGGAAGGAAAGTGGTAAGAATGGGCACAGATGCAGGTAAGGTGAAGGAAGGAGAGATAAGTAGGGTGCTGAGGAAATTACTCACTTATAATCTCCTTTTTCTTTGCAACATAAGGAGCAAAGTCATTTTCAGAGCATGAAAATGAAGGTTATTGAATGGGAATTCCAGGAAAGCAGCAAAAGTCTGAAATAGCTGTGAAAGGGGATGAAGAGTAATAGTGACACCCCTCCCCCAATCATGTCCACCCAGAAACAGGGTCATTGCAGATGTAACTAGTTAAAGAACTCAAGTTGAAATCATCCTGGATTTGGGGGGTGCTAAATCCCATGACTGGTGTCCATATCAGAAGAGAGGACACAGAGACACAGAAGAGAAGGTGGTGATGTGAAGATGTAGGCAGAGGAACACCTGGAGAAACCAGAAGGTAGAAAGAAGCAAGGAAGGATTCTTTTTAGAATTTTCACAGGGAGTGTGGCCCTGCTGACACTTTGATTTCAGACTTCTAATCTCCAGAACTGTGAGAGAGTAAATTTATGTTGTTTGAAACCACTCAATAATGGCAATTTGTTACTGCAACCTTGAGAAACTAATACAAGCTATTATAGTAAAAGTGAATGTGAGTGAATTCTGTGTGCCAGATGGCTCCAGATTTAACTTTGGAGATGTGACTGCATTATGCCACCAATCAACCAGGTTGTGTGGTATTATCTAGCAGTGCTGGTTAGGTGTACTGAAGATGGACATTTAGACTCATCCATTGCTGAGGTCTGCAGGACAAATTCAACAGAAGGGACAAGACAGCAAAGGTCAGCAAAGATGAGACAAGGCCATGTGGGAGGGCTGATTGCTAGATGTCTTAGTTTGCCCAGGGCTGCTATGACAAATACTACAAAATGGGTTGGCTTAAAAAACAAGTGTTTATTGTCTCATGGTTTTAGAGGTTGAAAGTACAAAATCAAGGCATCTGCAAGCCCATGTTTTCTCCTGGTTGTCTGTGGTGTTCTAGTCCTGGCTAGCCATAATCCTTGGGGTCCCTTGACTGGCACTCAGTCTTTGGTCACATGGCATTGTCCTCTCCTTGTGTCTGCTCTTCTGGTTTCCACTGACTTTCAGCTTCTGTCTACGTGGCCTTCTCTGACTTCTGGCTTCCAGTTTCTTCTCTTTATAAGTTGTATGGATTAGGCTCCACCCTGATTCAGTCAGGCTATACATTAGCTAAAATAACATCTTCAAAAGATCCTATTTTTTCATGAGTTCATATCCACAGCAACACAGGTCAAGATTAAGATCATGCCTTGTTTGGGAATTAAAGAGAAGGCTGACTGAATGAACATCCAAGATAATGAGGAACAGGAATGATGGAAATAGGGATGGATATGGAAGGATAGAAGGTTATAAAGAGAAATCTGGAGAGTTTAAGATTTTAGTGGGTTAAAGATGCAGCGTATAAGTGCTGGGTTAGCTGGCCGATGATGAGTGAAAGTGAAAATCAATGAGATTGAAGAGCTCAACAAAACCAGGATATCTGATAGGTCATTCGTGTGGACCCTGAGGTCACCCAGGATAAGGATGGAAAGGGAAGAAGATGGTAAAACAATGTAGAAAAGTCTTCACTGATGGTAAATAATGGGATGGGAGTAAATGAAGATTGCCTCAATGTAGCTAAAATACTAAGGATGTCAACTTGAGAGTAAGACTATAAATGAAAAGGAGGAGTAGTTGTGAGAAATTTCAGAGACTTATTCAACATGATTTGGTAAGTATTTTCACTTAGGTGTTTAGGGAGGGTTATGAGAACAGATGACTCCAGTCCCAGAAAGCAGAAAACAGCAATTCATTTATGGCCATTCATACATTTAGGGAATTCAGGAAAGCTTAGAATTAAAAAAAAAAAAAGTACAAATGGTTAATTGCATCGTGTTGAGTTTGAAGAGGTAGGATGTACGGGAGTCAGGCAATACCACCATTTAGAAGCCATGTTTGTCCTTTGGTATGGGGTAAGAGTGGCTTTCACCATTATAGGTATAGGCCAGGATATGTAAGGAGAGTGGGGATCTACTCTTGCCTCTCCTTTCTTGCAGTCAGACATAGGGGGAAAATAAAGCACCAGCTCTGCTCACAAGATACTACCTGCTACCATTTGGACAATAGTGCTATTTATTACTAATAGACTTTAAATGGGCTGGGCTTTGTGCTTCCTGTACAAAAGTTCTCCAAGGAGGAGGAGGAGCAGATAAGAAGTAAATGGAGCATGCAAACTGCAGCTAGTCTTCCTTAAAAGCTTCTATGGTACTTGATTTTCAATTCAGGTAGCACTATTCATTGGATTTAAAAATGACACTCAAAAATAGTGCTGCCTCAGTTGAGAATAACAATAGAGAAACAACTGCATTAGAAAAGTAATAATTGAATCGAGAGCGATTTTTTTCTCTCTCAGTAGCAACGTAACAGTGCTTTCTGTTAGGAACTGGAGTCCTTGGAGTCTGGGCACAGGAGAAGACCTGCCCCTCCTGGGCTCTGTGTAGCTTGATTTTATCCCAGGAAGGAAGTGCCAGAGATGATCCTACTACTGAGCCTTGTCACTGCAAGAAACCCCACTGCTTTGAAAGGGAAAGCCTGCTTTTACAAATTTGTGAAATATGGAAAGTTTAAATTTCTTCTTGTGCATAATAGCAAATAATAATCTTGACTGGGCCTCCATTGTCTCCATCTAAAGTTCCAAGATTCCTCAGCCACGAACAGATTAATAATAATTTTATTTAAAGGCACTGCTATGGCAAAGTCAGGCATGCTATTTACTTGTGGCTTGGCAGAACAGGAAGCAAGGTCTTTGTGTGTGTATAAATGTAAAATGTGTACATAAATAAATATTATACATTTTCTTCGATTACTAATCACAATAGTTCATGAATAGAAAGTGGCCATGGTAGCTGCTGGGGGTAGAGAGTGGGAGGAAGAGATGTGATGTGGGGGCGTTTTCGGGACTTGGAGTTGTCCTGGGTGGTGCTGCAGGGACAGTTACCGGACATTGTATGTTCTCCCATGGCCCACTGGGTGGACTGTGGGAGAGTGTGGGCTATGATGTGGACCATTGACCATGAGGTGCAGTGGTGCTCAGTGATGTATTCACCAAGTGCAATGAATGTCTCATGATGATGGAGGAGGTTGTTGTTATGGGGGGAGGAGAGGGGTGAAGAGGGTGGGGGATATGGGGACCTCAAATTTTTTGAATGTAACATTAAAAAAATAAAGACAAAAAAATAAATATTATACATAACATAAAATATTAAAGTTTATATGTATTTCTATTTGTATCTCTCATCATCCAGTTCCTGGAGATGATTTTACTTAGACACATATAAAGAGGGGATGAGATTAGATTACTAGATTGGAAACCTTTCTATGCCTATGTGATCATGCCCCTAAAAGAGAAGAAAGAAAAGACCCACGACTCCAGTTTCACCTTCTGCATGCGTTTTCTAGGTAAATTGCCATCTTTACCAGGGTAGTTCCCCATCTGTACACCTTGGTCAACCCTGACAGCTTTTCCTATCTTGGGGAGCCCTGATCTAATCAGTCACAGTGTCTCCCAGCTCTCTTACTCTAGAGTCCATTTGCTCCTCCTCATAGCTGCTGTACTGCTCCAGGTACAGCCCTTATCATTTCCTTGCCTTTGTAATAACCTCCTAACTGTTTTCACTGTCTTCAGCTTCTCCCCTTCCAGTTGACATGAAATCAGGTCTGAAATCTGATCATTTCATTATCTTGCATAATAACTTCACCTCATTTCCTATCATGGCATACCTTTCTACTTTCATTTATTACACTTGGTCCTTGCAGACTGCATTTTCTTTCAAATGTTTCCCATACTTACTATTTACCTAGAACATTCTTTCTCAATTTCTATGCCATGCCAAAATCCTGCTCTTCATTCAGAACCCTATTCAAATAAAATTTCTTCTGTGTAGACTTTTCCAACTTTGGCAACCACCAACAGAGACAGCAGCTCTTTTTTCTGCTTTCATATCTCCTCTATAGTACTTACAAAGTTCCTTACATGCTTGTGGTTCATGGGGATGAATGTAATATATGTTTTAGTAAAGCTCTTTGTGGACAGAAACCACATGAACCTGTGTATTGAACACATCCATAAATGAGGGAATGAATAAATGGCTGCTCCCTGAGGTAATTCCACTCCATAAGGTATTGATGCAGAGAAAGTGGAATACAATCCAAGGTTGAGTGTGAGTTAAAATGTATTATACATTCAGTGTCCAAGTCACACCAGTATTGTGGTAGAAAATCCAAGAATTATATTATATCACAGAGATGGACTCTTCTGAAAAGAAAGCAAAATGAAGTTCTTGCAGGTGCCTTTCATATGGGGGTAGGATGTTCCTCTCCAACCTCTCCAACCCCCACAGACTGGCATGGAAAGATAATTGTGGCAGGTCGAATTCTTCTACGACTTCCAAGATTCCTGTCCCCTGCTGTACACATCCTGTATATGCTCCACTTCTTGAGTGTAGGCAGGGCCTATAAATATGATGGATCTCGATCCCATGGTTAGGTTTGACTTCATCAAAGGGAGATTATCTGGGTCTGACTTAATCAGGCGACCCCTTCAAAAGGACTGGGCCCTTCCTGAAGTCAGAGAGACTGAAAGTGTGAGAGGGATTCAATGCAAGGGAGATTCTCCATCACTGATATTAATGATGGAGAGGGCCATGTGACAAGGACCCGAGAGCAGCCTCTAGGAGCTGAGAGCTACTTTCAGCCAATAATCCGCAAGGAATTGAATTCTGCCAACAACCTGATTGAGCTTGGAAATGAGACAAACCTATTGCCTCAAGAACAACAGAAGAATGAGAACACAGCTCGGCCACTACCCTGATTTCAGTCTGTGAGACCCCAAGCAGAGAACCCATCTATGCTGAGCCCAGACAACAGAGATAATAAATGGCTGTTGTTAAATTACACCAAAAATGTATAGAAGTCTATAGGCTAAAATGTAAACCATAATGTAAAACATAAGATAATTAATAATTTAGAAAATTGTAGAGTCTAAAATATAAACCATAATGTAAACCCAAATGGAACCATGTTTGAAAGCTATGTTTCAATATCTGCACATCAGCTGCAGCAAATATAATATTAACATGTAATAAGATCATTGCTGTGGAAGGGACAATGTGTTTGATGTTGGATGTGTGGGAGTACCCTATATTATATATGTGAATTACTGTGATCTAAAACTTTTGTGAAGACAAACTTAATAATTAGAAAAAAAAAGAAAGAAAGGATGTAGACACTGAGGAAGAAATGAAAGAAATTTCATTGCCACTGTACATACAGGGTAACACCTATTGCAGTGATGAAAGATAAAATGTCAAAAACAAAGCTTTTTTATTTTTTCACTTTTTGATACCCCAATTTATTTTTTAATTTTTCTAAATTAGTATGTATTCTGTATCTAACCTTTAAATCCCTCATTATATTCCATTTTACTATTAATGAAACTTGGCAATATATTAGGCTTCCTTTTTGAAGACGTTTTGGACTCAGAGAGGTTCAACTATGGCAGGGGAGGGACATTGGTGTGGGGTGTTATTGGTAAGGGGCACATAGTTGGGAGGGAGTTCACCAGGGCATGTATATAGGGTACATAAAAATGTTTGGATGTTCTCATAGTAGTTATAGTTAAAAATGACAACTGAGGGAGTGCTGAGTTCCTAGCCAAGGGAGCTCTATCACATTCCCCAATGGAACAGTAACAATCCCCCAAGTGCAATGGCAAAGACCAATAAAGAAGGAAGGTCCAACAATGAGCCCTTGATACTGATGACTATGCTTATGAGCCTGTGAGCCTGAAATTTCAACTAGGCCTACAGCTGCAGGGTGCCTAAGAGTTACCTCCTGAGAGCCTCCATGTTGCTCAAATGTGGCCATTCTCTAAGCCAAACTCAGCATGTAAATGCATTACCTTCCCCTCCAGAGTAAGACATGACTCCTGAGGATGAGCCTCCCTGGCACTGAGGGATTACTACCAAGCACAATCTGATGATGTAACAAGAAAAAGACCTTGAATAAAACAGTCAAGCCAGCCCAGCAGAATATCTCAGCCTACATGTAATATTGGGTGTTAAAAGCTGCTTTTGGGCCTTGAATAAAAGGGGGAAATGGAAAGGACAAATGAATTTATATGGCTATGAGTCTCCAAAAAAGAGTTGGGAGGTCATCAGAGGGGTTACACTTACGGATGCTTCAGCAGGGTCCCAGAGGCAGCCAAAGTAGATACAACCACAGGTACTGGTTTCTCCTGAGGACTACAGAGACCCACAGGTTCTATGGTCATGGCAGATGACTCTGGAGTTAAGTGCCATGTCAGGTGGCCCTACTTTGAAGTTTGTATTCCTGAGTGTGATGGAGTTGGACTCAGATGTGACCTTTCTATACATGCCTCTTCTGTCACTTTTACTGAACCTGTGGCTGCCACTCAGGTTGGTGTATATACTCAGGAGACCTGAATCTCTGGACTCTCTATGTGACAGCCAGGCCCTGAGCCTCAGACTCCTAAATAAATGAATGGCTGTTGGGCTAAGCCACTAAATTTGTGGTAATTTGTTGCACGGCAATGGAAACCTAAACACAACCATCTAAATTAGAGTAAGCAACAGTATGTGATGGTTAAGTTAATATGTCAACTTGGCCAGGTAGTGGTGCCCAGTTATTTGGTCAAGCGATCACGGGGCTAACTGTAAACAGTATTTCATGGACTTTAATCATTCATCAGTTGATTGCATAGACTGTTAGTTCCATCTACAATTAACTGAGGAGATTGCTGCCAGCAGTGAGTGACATCTTATCCAATCAGTTTAAGGCCTTAAAAGGAGAAGTGATTTCCGCATTCAGAGAAAGAATCCCCATCTCTTCTTCAGACAGCCAGTGTCTCCTGGAAACTCAAGAAAGACTTTCATTGGAGTCCCTGGTTTGCAGCCTGCCCTACGGAACTTAGACTTGTACATTCCCACAGTCAAGTGAGAAAACTGTGTAAAATCTCATACTATTTACAGATGTCTCTTGTTGGTTCTGTTTCCCTAGAGAACCCTGACTACCACATAGTATGATGAGGAGCCATTCTAATCAAGTTATTTACTGATGCTTAGTAATTAAACCAGTGTACTGTAGCATCTCCCAAACTGGTTTCTATGTGATGTTCATAGTTCTAAGAAAAAAGAATTCTGATAAGAAGCACTGGGTTCTACAAGGTGAAACAGATTTCTTTCTTATTGGACAATTCTAAGGCTTTAGTTATACAAATGTGCATCTGAATCAGCATATATGCAATGTCTCCACATTTGACTGTGGTTCCTTCTTTCGTGTATTTGTGTGTTATGTATCATGTGGTGGATTAGTATTATGCAGATCACAGTTTGGGAAACTGGTATTTTGTGTCCAGTTGTAGTTCAAAGTGCTAGGGGAAAATAACTGTCAACCTAGACAGAATTTTATACCCACTCAACTTTCATTCAAGAGTGAGGTAAGAGCATCCTTTATAAAAATACATATGAGGGAAACGGACTTTGGCCCAGTGGTTAGGGCGTCCGTCTACCACATGGGAGGCCCGCGGTTCAAGCCCCGGGCCTCCTTGACCTGTGTGGAGCTGGCCCATGCGCAGTGCTGATGTGCGCAAGGAGTGCCCTGCCACACAGGGGTGTCCCCCGCGTAGGGGAGTCCCACGCGCAAGGAGTGCACCCATAAGGAGAGCCGCCCAGCACGAAGGAGGGAGCAGCCTGCCGAGGAATGGCGCCGCCCACACTTCCCGTGCCGCTGACGACAACAGAAGTGGACAAAGAAACAAGACGCAGCAAAAAGACACAGAAAACAGACAACCGGGGGAGGGGAGGGGAATTAAATAAATAAAAATAAATCTTTAAAAAAAAACAACACATACGAAACATACATAATGGATACTTTTCTAGAAATAAATGTTTTCAAATTAATTCAGGAGTAAATAGAAAACCTGAATAAACCAATAACAATTAAATTAGTAGATTGATAATCAAATATATTGTCATCAGATAACTTTAGAAGTAAGTTTTATCCAAACTTCTTTGAACAGAGATTCCCTATCTTATATAAACTAAGAAAGTAAAAAAAGAGGGACAGCTATGCAAATCATTTTCTGAGGATAAAACATCTTTGATACAAACTAGACAAGGATATTATAAGAACAGAAAATTTAAAGACATCTTTCTTATTAACATAGATAGTTGCAAAAATCCTAGATAAAATAGCTGTATATCAAACAATAATTTGTATGAAAACTACCAAAATATATCCTCTAGGCTGACCACTACCTGGACAAGCCCTGCTGAGATCAGGAGCACCTGCCTGCTGGTCCTTCCATTCTAGAGGGTGACATACATGTACTTGCTTCACTTCAACTTATTTTTTACTCAAAAATTTATCTTGCTTCATTTTTCTCACCTAGTTTTAAATTTATTTAATCTTGCTGCATTTTGTTTTTCTATACTTCCAGGCACAAGAAAGAGGGTGTATATTTGAAAGGGTATTCATATATGATCATGTATGCAACAGGATGCAGTGTAGCCTCACATTTGACATTTGTGTGCTTGGCGTCATTAAGTATCCCATAGCTAAAGAAAACCAACCAATAATTGGGGTCAGGAGCCTTCCTCTTCCCTCCACCACCAGGCAGCCCATTAAGGAAGAAAAATCTCTGCCCCCCCTTCCTCACACTAGCCCCCAACAATGGGGGCATTAGGTTCATAAGGAAAACAGGAGAGGGATCCCTAGAATCCACTCATGACTTTATTCTTCTCCAGGGTGCTTGCGTGGGGGAAGAAAAAAAAGACCAGACTATGTCCTTCCTATTCCTACTCCAAGCTCAAATCAAAATCTTGGCGTCTGCAGTGGATTGGGGAGAGAAGAGATTTAGACCAAACATGAGATTAGATTTGAATGGATTATTTTAACTGAAAGTGACCCAAAAGTTACAGGATGTGCACAAAACATAGATGAGATGACTAAGCATTGCTGGATGGAGTGATTGGAAAAAATTAAAAATGACTATAGTATTATCCCATTGAACTGAGATTGCTCAATTAAGCAGATTATATCTATCTATCTATCTATCTATCTATCTATCTATCTATCTATCTATCTATCTATCTATCTATCTAAATGTGTGTGTGTGTCTTGGTAGGTATTTAAATATCCTCTTCTACTCAGATGTTCTCTTGGTTATACTAGCTGGGTTTGTTTGAAAGTTTATTGCTAACTCCATCAACATGGATTTGCCATTCTACTGTTCCATATTATTATGTGTGGGAGGCATACATACCTCCTTTAACTTCCTCTGTAAATCACTCTACTTACATTGTATTACTTCTGTCTGTATGCCTCTTTCACAAATACACCAAGTTATACCCACACTCATCAAGGGTTCCCATAAATGTAATATTCTCTGAGCCAGGAATGGATGCAGTTAATGGTCTAAATGTTTACCAGAAGCTTTTACAAGATACACAATACCTTCTCTGCTTCAATTCTGTGTTTAAAATAAAACAAAATCTCAGAAAATGGAGACTACTAGCTAATTAATCATAGAATCAAATCATTATATTATTAGCTTTGTAATAAATGAAATCAATAGCTTAAACACAGTAATTCGGTTGTTACAAAATTGAAAATGAAAGTCATTGATAATATGACAAGACTCCATTGATTTTTTCCTGATACTCTTTAATTTTAATAAACACTGTTATTCCTTTTGTTCATATTTCTTAATTAAATTCTTTCCTGGTTAATAACCTAAAGGACTAAAAATAACTGAGAATGCTAAATGGATTAAAGCCTGTCATGACTTGAGATTTGTCACAGGGGCATAGTCATTTTCTTCCTGCAAAACAAGCCTGGTGGAGAAAAAGATGGGGACCTGCCACTAGGTCTCCCAAAGGGATGGGATTGCAGTTAGAGATGGGGCAGGCTGCAGTGGAATTCCTGGTGAGTGAGCAAGGTAAAAGAGTAATCAGAATTTGGTTGTTTTTATGATTTAGTCCCCATTGTCTACTGTTTTTTTCAAACTTTAAAATAAATGTGGCCAGACTGTATAGATATCGTATAAATGTGGCAGTTTGTTCATATCACCTCTGAAATTCCTTGGGCCATCTTCTACTTGTCTGCTGCTCCACCATTCCTGATTCTTGTTTTTCCTGATTCCTAGATCCTCCTCTTTGACTCTGTCTGTCCTTGATTCTTATTTTTCTGAAGCCTTCATGCTTGGAAATCCACTTAGATTTGGCTCCCCCCTGACTCTAGCCATACCTTTGATATTTGGTATCAGCCCTACAGGATGTCAACCACTATGGGTTGGCCTGTATCTTAAAACAAAACAAAACTGCAGCCAACCAAAGATGCCCTACCCAGTGCCAGCTCTGAATTGTAGTTTGCCAATTTTCTTGGCATAAATACACCCCCACGGCTGATTTCACTAAATATGGAGTTGGGAAGAGATGGGCACCATTGGCTCCTGTAAGCCAATGTGAGCAGGCTCTAGTTCACCACTGACCCCATAAATGGAAATGCTAGGCCAGCCCCTCACTTCATTCACTCTATTCCTCCACCTGCAATCAGAAATGACTTTGATTTGGTGGTTGGGAGCCAAGAGTGCCTACAATTGCAAGCAGGAAAATTGCATCCATCATCCATGTGGAATCTAAGTCCCCTCTCGATATAGAGGTGGAGAGGACATAACCATCCCAGGGTCCACAGGATGGAGGAATAGAGTATGGATTAGAGTGGATTTACTGATATTCTACTATGGAACTATCATGATTAGCAATGGAAGAAATTGTAATAATGATGTGGAAAAAGTGGCCACGGCAGCTGCTGAGGGTAGGGAAAGGGAAGAAGAGATATGATGGGGGAAGGGGGCATTTTCAGGACTTGGAGTTGTCCTGGGTGGTACTGTAGGAACAGATGCTGGACGTTGTATATCCTGCCATGGCCCAGTGGATGGACTGGGGGAGAGTGTAAACTATAATGTAAACCATTATCCATGTGGTGCAGCAGTGCTCCAAAATGTATTTACCAAATGCAATGAATGTGCCATAATGAAGAAAGAGGTTGTTGATGTGGGAGGAGTGGGGTGAGGGGGTTGGGGGGTATATGGGGACCTCATATTTTTTCAATGTAACATTAAAAAAAAAAAGAAAAACAAAAAGAAATGACTTTGGAAAAAGAATGACCAGGTCAGGCATTGGGCTTCACTGCTGTCTTCTAATATTGTCAGAGGTCAGAAAATATTGCTCACAAAGTAGCAGGAATACTATAGCTCAGGGGACATCAAACGTGTGCCTCAGAGCCCTTGGGTTCCATGGATGAGCTCAGACAGTACCTTTGGGTCTCCTACCCCCACAGCTACTGAACTAGTGCCTTTACGTGTCCATGTTGGGTTCTGTACATGAATTCCTTTCATAAAAGTATTCAGAGGTGACTTAACCAATAAAAGAGTTGATTTGATGTTTAGGTGATGGTTGTCTACATAATGCAACTTCAAAACTTTTTTTTTCCATGGTTGTCCTGAGGCCATGTTGTCACAAGCCTTTAGGGTTAAGGTTTCTCACATACTCACCACTGAGACCAGCTTTGCATTTCCAGAGAATGCTTTTCTCCCATAAATATGATTTTCGTTTTTATGACACTATGTCTACCTCATGTAGGTCAATAGTGCAATTTAACTTCTGATTAAATTACCTTTCTATTTCTAATCAACCAGAACTAAATTGAAGAATCTATTTTAAACCAATCAGTGTTTGGTTAAAACTTCTTCAAACTGGCTGAATTTAGCAACCATCACAATTGGGCTTATCCTCCGGAACCAGGGATCTTGGCCCAGGCACCCTTGTTCCTCTTTAGCACTGGGCTTTTAGTCTAACCTGACCTGCTCTCTCTGCTCCACTGATCAGGTATTAGTGATTTCCTTGCCCAGTAAGTCTTGTTCTTATTTACTCATGATATGCAAATTCTGGTAAACAACATACTATTACTGGAAATGTATTCTAGATATTTATGTTCAAGCCTAAACCGTGTTTGAGGTTATGGCCATATTTTACTTTTTAGGTCGTTAGGGCAGTGGTTTGGTTGACTGTAGGGTACAGCTTTGATTATCGGTCTCCAACATCAACTCCCAGCCAGCAACCAGCACTGAAGCTGCCCTGAGCTAGCTGCTCTGTTTGAAGTTTTTCTCACATGCCAAAGCCTTATTTTAAGTATATTCTAGAGAGATGACTAGGATATTAAAGGGATCCAGGAGACAAAAGTGAGGCATCATGGCTAATTATATCTACGTCTACATTTCTCCATATTCACTGCCTCCAGATGGGTCCAAGCTTCCTCACCTCCCACTTGGCCTCTGCAGTTGTCTCCTAACTGATGAATCTTCTTTCTCCCTTCCTATCTGCATTTTAAGAAAGTCTCACTTGTTACACACCTCACCAACATTAGTTATGTTGATTTTCTTCATATTAGGCAGTCTGGTGGGTATGTACTGGAATCACTCTGTACTTTTAACTTTCATACCTGGATGAATCACAAAGTTGAGTACCTCATCATAGGTTTGTTGGTATTTGGATATCTTCCTTTGTGATGTGCTGTTCAAGTCTTTTGACTGATTTCTCTGTTGGTTTCTGCCCTTTTCTTTTTAATTGTAGGTGTAGTTTATGTATTCTGCATACTAGTTTTTGTCACCTAGATATAGCTTATTATCTTTTCCTACCTCATGGCTTGCCTTTTTCTGCTCTTAATGTAGAGTGTAATGAATGGGTATTCTTAATTTTAATGTCATCCAATTAATCAACCTATTATATCATAGTTCGTGCTTTTTGAGTACTATTTAAGAATTTCCCGGTGCCAGGTCATAATGATATTATCTTACGCTTTCTTCTGGATTAGAAGTTTTACTATCTCACCTTTCACAGCCAGTTTTACAATCTGTTTGGAATGGAGTTTTATAGATGTTGTGAAACCAAATTATTTGTTTTCTATATTGCTAGCAAATTGGCCCAGCACCAAGTTTTCAACAAGCCACCCTTTCCTAACTGCATTGCAGTCTCACCACTGTCATAAATCAATGATGATATATATGTGGGTCTATTTCTAGATACCCTAATTCTGTGTATAAAATCAGTACAAGTTCACAATGAAAACTGAGATCAGCTTGCAGTTAAGGTTTAAAGAATAGAACAGAGATGAGTTGCTGCCCACCACATGCATGACAGAATGAGCCTAATTAGATTAACTGTCTGCTACAACAAAAGCATCAACAAAAAACCCAAGGCCTCTTTTTTTTTTTTTTCTTTTGTCTACTTTTTTTTTTTTATTGACTTTGTAATAATATTACATTAAAAATATATATGTGAGGTCCCATTCAACCCCACCCCCCCACCCCCCCTCTCCCCCCCCCAACACCACTCGTTCCCATCATCATGACACATCCATTGGATTTGGTAAGTACATCTTTGGGCACCTCTGCACCTCATAGACAATGGTCCACATCATGGCCCATACTCTCCTCTATTCCATCATGTAGGCCCTGTGAGGATTTACAATGTCCGGTGATTACCTCTGAAGCACCATCCAGGGCAGCTCCATGTCCCAAAGATGCCTCCACCTCTCATCTCTTCCTGCCTTTCCCCATACCCATCGTCCACCATGTCCACTTTTCCCAATCCAATGCCACCCCAAGGCCTCTTTGACATCATATTTATACCCGTCCATTAACAGGTGAGTTGATAAACAATATTGGCATATCCATACAATGGAATGTGACTCAGCAGAAAAAGGAATGAACTACTGATGAATCTCAAAACCATTATTCTGAGCAAAATAAGTCAGAAAGAAAGAGAGTATATTGTAGGATTTCACTAATTAAAAATGCAAACTAATCTAGAATGACAGAAAACAGTTCAGAGATTGCCTGGGGCCAAGGTAGAATCACTTTGAACTGCAAAAGGGTAATGGAAATTTTGTGGGGTGATAGAAATGCTTTCTTTTTTTTTTTTTAAATCTCAATTGTGGCGGTGGTTTCCTGGCTAAATAAAACTGTTAAAGCTCATCACATTGTATACTTTAAATAATTGCTGACTGTTTTTATGGAAATTATTCCTCAATAAGGATAAGGAAAACATAAAAAGAAAGAGTATTAGAGACCACTCCAAAAATCACACAAGACTGAAAAATAGAAATAAAAGTTGCCATTGCCCAAGTCTGTGCACTGTTTTTCTATTTGTAGTTATAGACTTAGGCAAAAGTCTCTAATGTTCATAATCACCAATATTTGGTGCTTTTTTGTTGTTGTCTTGTTTTGAGAATTAAATATTTACTATTATTGTGGGTTTTAAGCACATTCTCCATGTGCAAGTGTCCTAACCTGAAGTCTTTTATCTTAATTGTTACATGTGTGGTGTAGGTGGTACATAGCACATAGCTTGGTGTCTGTTTTAACTTTCTGGGCTGCTTTAAGCAAATGGCATTAAACAAGGGGAATTTATTCACTTACATTTAGAATTTGGGAATATGTCCAAATTCAGGGATTATCAAGGTGATGCTTTTTTCCTAGATACTGGCTGTTGGTGATCCTTGGCTCCACTGCCACATGGCAAGGCACAGGGTGGCATTTTCTGGTCTCTCCCTGGATTTCATTGATTTCAGCTTCTTGTTTCCATGGCTTTCTCTCTGTATCCATTATGTTTATAAAGTTTATAAAATCCAGTAATAGGATTAAGTCCCATCCTGAATGAGGTGGGGTATACCTGGACAGAAGGAGCCTCATCAAAAGATCCTACTTACGATGGGTTTACACCTACAGGAACAGATTAGATTTAAGAACATGTTCTTCTGGGGTATATACAGCTTCAAATCACCACAGTGACTGAAAAAAGAGCCAATGTCAGTAGTGTGAAAGAGCAGACCAGTTTGGGGTACTGGGTAATAATTACACAAGATGCTGGAAGAGAAGTTCATGAATTGGAATTCAATGGACTTTGTTAATGTTGGCACACTCTTGTGAGCAAGGTTTGTGTCTACTGCTTCTTAGTATATTTGTGTATGGTCTGTGTGGCAGTTTGGTATTGTTTATGAATTTCAAAAATAGATATTGGATTATGTTTGTAAACCGGTCTGTTCCTCTGGCTGTATTAGATTGTATTAGATTGAGAGGTTTCACTTTAAGTTTATTAAATCAAGATTAGGGCTTTTGTTTGACCACATCATTAGGATAACTTGGTTTGAATCTCCCCCACCCCTTTGTGGGCTATATAAATGGATGCTCAATCAAAGACAGGGAAGTAAATACATGGAGAAAGAGAATACAGAGAATTTAATTTGTATGCTGGAGCCCCAGGGAGAAAGCTGAGCCTGTCAGTTTGCAGCTGAAGGGACCAGAACCCTGAACAGCTGAGAAAGCCTGGAAAGAAACGAGCCACAGGGAGAGAGATAAGCATGCCTTTGGCTGACTAATATAGAATTAGGTACTGGAGAGTGGGGTCATGCTTTTGCAATTACCAAAATGCTGGAACAGTTTATAAATAGGTCAGGGGTATCTTTTAGAGGAATTGTGAAATGCTTGATGTCAAAACCTAGATTGCTTTGAAGAAACTGTTGTTAGTAATATGGAGCCTAAAGTTATTTTTGTTGAGGACTTAGAAGGAAATAATTGTGAGATGCTTGATAGAAAAGGACTGGAGTGCTTTGAAGAGACTCTAGGAAGTCTCTTCAAAGGAATATGGATGTTAAAGAGACGCTTTATGAGACCTTAGAAGTAAATGATGAAACTATTATTGGAAACTGGAGGAAAGACAATCTGTGTTTTAAAGTTGAAGAAAACTTACCAAGATTGAATCCTGATGTTATATGGAAGGCAGAATTTGAAAATGGCAAGCCTGGACATTTAGCTGAAGAACCTTACAAAGTAAACCAGAGAATGAGGCTTGGCTTTTCCTTGCAGATTATAGCAAAATGCTAGAAGACAGAGATAAGCTGAAAAATGAATTGTTGGGCACAAAGAAACCAGAACCTGATTCTGGAAATTTCAAGTCTCTGGAAATCAAGTCCCCAGATGATAATGCCCCATTTGAAGAATTAACTAAACTTGGAACTTTTAAGTCAGGATTGAAAATGCAGTTATCTAGGGAGGACTTAAAGAAAGTCTCACTGTCTGATGGCTTGGACCCTTCCTGCATGCTAAACCAATGAGCTTTTTGAGAGCACAATATGAACAAAACACTGTCAGCCTGGACTAAAAAGGACATTCAGGGGAGAGACAGAAGGGACAATGGCTTTGAAATGAAAACCATGGAAGCTGAGAGCTGGAATTAAGACATCTTCTTGGGCCAAGAGAAGGACCCCACCGATGTGTACAGAGAGGGTGAGTTTGCCCCAGCAGTTGAAGAGGGTGGATGTTCCAGCATGGTGTTCATTGAGAGTTTTGCTTCCTCCGGCTACTCAGAGGGTGAAGTACATTCCCCAAGGGTTGGGGAGAGTAAAGTCAACACCTCATATATCTGAGAGGAGTGGGCCTGCCCTCATAGATTAGGGAAGGCCAGGTCACCAACTCACTGCTCTGAGAGGGTTGGGCCCATAGGCCAGAGATCAGGGAGAATGTTGCCTCCCCCTCTCTGTACTAAGGGGGCTGAGAATATCCCAAAGATTGGGTAAAGTGTGGCCACCACCCCAATGCTCTTGGAGGGTGAGTTCAGGGGAGCTTGGTCACCACACATATGCTTGATGAGAGTGGAACCAAGAAAATGGCCATTGGGCAAGTCTCTGGAAAGGGTGGGGCCCCATAGGACCCCAGGGAAAAGAAACCATCATCTTGAGAATGACTCTTAGACTTGAAATCTAACAGAGTATGCCCTGCAGGTTTTTGGAAATGTAGGGGACCCCTGACTTATGTTTCCCCCCCAGTGTCTCCTTCTGGTAACACAAATGTTTTACCCTTTGTCCCTTTGTATATTGGAAGCAGATAAATGGTTTTGTAAGGTTCAGAGGTCTACAGGCAAATGGGACTTTGCCCCAAGACAAACTGTATTTCTTTAAACTGACGGTGATATGATTTTGTACTTAGCATTGTTACTTATTTATGCTTTTTTTTTTAATATTGTAATGTCTTTTTGGAATTTAGAGGGTCGAGTGTGGCAGTTTGGTATTGTTTATGAATTCCAAAAATAGATATTAGATTGTGTTTGTAAACTGGTTTGCTCCTCTGAGTATATTAGATTGTATTAGAGTCAGAAGTTTCACTTTTACTTTGTTGGATCAAGATTAGGGCGTTTATTTGATCACGTCATTAGGGCGGCTCTGTTTGAGTCCCTACTCCCCCCCACCCCCCGCCTTTGTGGGCTATATAAATGGATGCTCAAAGACAGGGAAGTAAATACATGGAGAAGGAGAATATAGGGAGTTTAGTTTTGGATGCTGAAGCACCTGGGTGAGAGCTGATAGCTTGCAACGGAAGAGACTAGAACCTGGAACAGATCAGAAAGCCCAGAAAGAAATGAGCCCTGAAGAGAGATGAGCCTTATCCTAGGCTACAGCTGAGAATGGAAGAGGCTGGGACAATGAAGCCTTAGGAGGAAGAGGAAGCCTGAACCCTCGCAGAGACTGGAAGCCTTCTTGCTCCAACATGAGGCAACAGACTTTGATGAGGGAAGGAACTTACTCTTTATGGCCTTGGGACTCAAAGCTTGTACCCCTAAATAAATACACTTTATAAAGGCCAACAGATTTCTGGTATTTTGCATCTGCACTCCTTTGGCTGACTAATACAGTCTGCCTGGTATAAGGATTTCCTCCCTCTCTTTTTCATCTGGAGCTCAATAAATGACAGGCTTACTAGTGCCAAAGAAGAACTGCTACATGGAATTATTTTTGAATATTAAGCTTGCAGTCTTAGCATAAACATGATTTGGTGAAGCTTTTTTATTTGGTGGATTCAATTAACTAGTATTTTATTCAGCATACTGGCTCATATTTTCATGGGAGATAGTGGGCTGTAATTTTTTTTCTTGCACTGACGCTGTTAGATTTTAGTATCAAAATTTTGCTTACTTTATAAAACAAGTTGGGAACTGTTCCCTCTTTTTCTTTTCTCTAGAGAAATTTATATAAGATTATTGTTATTTCTTCATCAAATGTTTGCAAGAATTCAACAGTGACAATATGTGGGCCTAGAAATTTCTTGTGTCAGGTTTAGTAAGTTGTATTGTTTCAGGAATTTTCCATTTCATGTAAGTTTCAAATTTATTAGTATGAAGTGGTTGATAGTATTCTCTTAACATCTTTTTAATATATGTAGGATAACATTTTTTTTTTTTGGTTTTGGCTTTGTCAATGTAAATCTCTACTATGTATTTGTTTTGATTTGTATTGATTTCTACAGTTATCTTCTTTATTATACTAGTATACTTCCCTCTACTGTATTTGTGTTTGATTTGCTGTAAATTTTGCAGCTTCTTAGATGCAAACTCAGATCATTGATTTTCATTCTTTCTTCTTTTCTAATATATGCATTTAAGTGTATGAAGTTTCTCTTAACCACTTCTTTAGTTGCATCCCATATGTTTTTTTTTCTTAAAGTTTTTATACTGAAACAATTTCAAACTTACAAGATAGTTGCAAAAATACAAAATTCATACAGAGAACTTCAACATATCCCCTTGTCCAGATATCCAGATCAACCAATTTTAAGTTTTTGTTGTATGTGCTATATCATTCTCTCTCTTTATATAATTTTATTTATCTATCAATCAGTTTTCTAAACATGTGAGAGTAGGTTGCATACATCATGTTCCTTGAACACATAATATTTCTACCACTTTTTAATATATCATATATTCATAATTATTTAGTTCAACATATTTTAAAATATCTGCTGTGATTTCTTCTACAACCCATAGATTCTTTTTCTTGTAATCTTTTCCTTAATTTTCTGGACACTTGGAGGTTTTTCTATTTATAATTTTACTATTTATGTCTAACCTTTGAAGTTTAAAAACACATAAGACAGTATTTTAAATTAAATCTGAAAAAAAAAAATTAAATCTGATAGCTGCCCTAATGAGCCTGTTATGCATCTGTTTTAATTGTCAGTAGGGTTGGATCATTTTTACTAACCAGGGCCCCAATGACTTCAAGTTTTCTACCACTGTAGTCAAGTAGAAACTAGGAACCTAGGATTCACCTAGTGCACCCCCCACCCCCACCCCACCCAGCAGATGGATGGTAGCTCGGTTGCAATTCCTTTTCTCTCCAAGGTCTTGTCCCAAAGAGTTCTGGTTGCCTGCTGTTCTCTGACGTCATCATAAAAGCTTTTTTATGTTTTAAATTTATCTGGATGTTCTACTTGTTTTCATGTTCGTGTGCTACATGCTGCTCCATTATGGCCAGAAGCAGAAATCCTTGCTTCCGTTCTCATCCATCCCAGACATACCAGCTGGAGATTTTTAAAATAAAATTTTAACCAGAGCATGATGTTTCCCTGTAAAAAATTCTCCAATGGCTTCTTCTGACACTTTGAATAAAATCCCAACTCCTTCCCATGGCTAACAAGGGACTGACCCCTGCCTCTCTCTCTCCACCTTCATCTGATACCATTCCCCCTCACCCCCACACTCATAGGGACCTTCTGCTCAAACATGGTAAGCTCATGATACCTCAGGCCTTCTCACCAGCTGCCTTCTCTACCTGAGACCCAGGTCTAACAAGAGCTAGACAGGTCTGGGTCTCAGTTCATGGGACAGTGACTCAAAGAGGTCTTCCTTGGCCACCTCTCTGGGAAGCAGCCCCTCCCGATCACACTCATCATGACGACATGACATTTCCTTCATGTTACGCATCTGTCATCGAAACTACCTTCCTAATTTATTATTTTGTTTCTTTTCTGTTTTCTCATCTAAGAATATAAACTCTAGGAGGCCAGGTCTGACTTTCTTTACTAGTGAAAACTGAATTATCGGAAGATGTAGTCAAGGGTCAGACTACCAGTCTTTCTAATCCTGAGACCGGAATTGTAGCAGGCTGATTGTGCATGTGTAGGTATGATCTGCCCAGTGCTAGAAGGCACAGAGAGAGAGAGAGAGAGAAGGAGGTGGAGACTAGCACACACCACAGACCTAGGCTAGATTTCCATCTTTGCTCATTTCAGGGCATGTTTCTTCGATTCTACTTTTAGGAGTTCCTTGTTTTATTCAGAGAAATATTCCTTGTTTTATTCAGAGCATATGTTCTCTACATGAGCACTCTGGATATAGAACCCAGGACTCTTCAGTTGCTGCTATTTCTGTTTCTATAATCTTATAAGTGCTCATTATATCCACGCAAGAAAGTAAACAGACATGAAAATCAAGGAGACTGTTCCCTGGGGTTAAAATAGTTTCTAATTACAGTAATAATAAAGAGGAGGGGATTGATTAATCAATGGGGAGGTCTTTTTTTTCTTTTTAGTTTGCATTATGTTTGAGATGTATTTCTCTCAGTTTTCCATTCCCTTTTTAAAAATCGCATAGGAAATTTCATCTTTCTAAGATTTAGCACACTGAAAACAGCAAAAATATAGCTCATGTTTGAATGAACATAAATTTAGAAAAATCACATCAGGCTTTAATGCAACATCATATGAGTAAATTTACCATTTAAAGTAAGCATTAAAGGATATTCCTGCTATTACATGTAGACAAATTCAATTATTTCTCATTGAATGTCCTTTGTAGAAATCCTGTAGGAGCAGACTCTTCATGGTGCCATGGGAGACCCAGAAGCCAATGATGACATTTATTTATAAGGAATGAGGGAACCACATTGGATGTGTGGTTGGAGTAAGACCAGTTTACTTGCCCGTCATTTGTCCACACACCACAAGCTCCAGCCACATTACATTTCTAAATAGTGCCTTAGGAACTTTGTGTGTGATGTCTTGGTAGTTTTGCATGTGGAACAGCTCCCCTCATCTTACCTGGAGTAGCTACTCCTCTCCCCCTTGGAACATTTGCACATGCTATTCCTTTTACCTGGAAGAGCTGCCCCCTTTCCCTACCCAATTAAAGCTTCCAGTTATCTTTCAAGACCCAAGTTCAGTAGCACATCCTCTGTGAAGTCTCCCTTCAATCCTGTGGTGCTCTCCCTGGGGGATTCCAGGAGCACTGTATCTACACCCTGATTAGAACATTTACTTCATCTCCTCATACTAGGCTGAGAGGTCTTATCTATCAACATCTTTTGTCCTACTGTTGGTTTCTATTTTTAATACAGGACAGATATTTGACAAATATTTCTTAAATGAATGAACTAACTATAAGAAACTAACTGCTCTTCATCTTGCTTTCCCCATTCTTAAAACTCCTCATTTTTCCTTCACACGTATCTTCCTGAGGTAGAGGTTCCTGTGATTAGCTGGCAAGTCCAATTTAAGTTCCTTAACAACTGTCTTTGGCTTTATCACCCCATGTTGTAGATTAAAAATTTTTTTTTCTTCTGAAAGGAGGGATGTCATGATCACTTCGAGTATCTGATAAAAGTGATGGATAATCTCTCCAGAATTTATTCATAAGCACCTACAAACAAAACTGATTACAGTTTCAGGGTTTTTTGAAACCACTTAACACTCTTTCACGCCCCCTGATTAAGAAACCCTGCCTTGAATGATTTAATTATTCAGATAGTTAAATGACAGAATGTTTGACCATTTATTCCATCCAGTGGTTTTCCAGGGAAGTCACTGGTGTTTATGTATCACTCAGAGCTCTCCATGCAGTAAGTGCTCATTGGGTGGCTACAAGAGGAGCATAACTGAGAGGGAAGCGGACAGGCTCTGAAGCCAGGCTGCTGGTTCAGATTCTGGTTCTGCTATTGACCAGCTATGTGACCTTAGGAAAATCACTTAACTCCTCTGTTAGTATTATCTTCTTTAAATGAAGACAATAATAGTACTTATCTCATAGGGTAGTCATGAGGATTAAATGTGTTCTGTAAAGCTTATAGAACACTGCTAGGTATAGTAAGTCCTCTGTAAGTATTTGCGATTAGTAGTAGGTTCCAGAAACTGGGGGTATCAGGATGCAACTGGATGCAATTTCTCTCCTTGAGACTTTTGTAATATAGCAGGGAAGACAGATGTGGAAATAATATCCCGGTAGTGCTATGATAGAGGTCTCTACAAGAAAGCATGGAGGAAGGAACAATTTGATCCTGAGGGTAGGGGGCGGGGAGCGAGTCAGGAATGTCCCACACTTGAGGTTGTAGTTTAGCCAAGACCTGAGGGATGAGTGGGAACTGCTTGGTGGATTAGTTGGGGATGTTCATTTTAGATGAATATAAGTAAAGACAAAGCCATGTGAAAGCATGAGGGGTATGAGGGGGCAGCAACCATGAGTGGCGTTAGCCCAAGGTTTGAGGCAGAAGGTGGTGGGAAGTGAAGCTGAGGGATGTGGCAGACCCCATTCAATCCAGTTTGAACTGCCTTCTCCCCTGCCTTCATCTACTATAGGGACAGGAAAGTAAAATGTAGCTCATTCTCATTATTTGCAGTAATTATGTTCTATAACGTTGCCGCAAATATTGAACTAGCCAATACTGAACCACTGCTCCTAGGGAAACTATGGGGTGAGGTTCCTGCGAGCCTTTGGTCACATTTTTATCAACCAGTGAATACACAACTTTGTTTTAGGCTGTTTTGGTTTAAAGACACCTTATTTAATATATATTGTTGATTCATTAACATTAAACTCACTGCCAATAGCATTGTAACTTATGCCTGAATGAGGTGTTTCTAACACAGTTTTCTCCATAAGGCACATCACAGACCTCTTGCACTTAAGAACATGAGACAGCTCTTCATGACTACATTTGTAAACCATTTGAAACAGCAAAATGGCCAACAAAAAGCAAAAAATGCAAAAAAAAAAAAAAATATGGCACTAAAAATATAGCAAAAAGGACACTTGCTTACAGGATGAAAGCTGGAACAAGAAGGCAGAGCATCACCTTGTTCTACCACAGCTGGAATCACAGGCATTGGGAAACTGAATTTTTTTGCCACTCTGCATGTCTGCAAATGATGGCGTAAGTACTGCAAATTTTGATTTCTGGGTTAAGATTCACTTTTAGCGAGTGGGCAAATTCGCAAATGTGGAATCCATGAATACTGAGGATTCCTTGTGCTCAGTTTTCCCAGCCATTTTTTCAGCCAGGTGAGGCCATGCAACAGGTTAACAGGGAGACTGCTGGGAAGAGCTTCTCTTCTAGATGGAAAAGCAAAGCTGTGCAAGGAGAAGGCTTCCTCTGCCTTCCTGCTTTCTTCCCACCTGGAACTTGGGCCTGAGGTTTTAACACAGGAGGATGAGAGCCACCTGCTAAGAATGGAGGGCTGAGAGAGCTCGAGTCCCTGGTGGCTTTTCTCAGTAACTGCATACTGCTCTGCCTCCCTCTGGGCTTGTTTGTGAGAGTTAACACAGCAGGCCAGGCTTCCTTTTGCTTAAGCCAAATTCATTCCTCGTTGATAGAAATGGAAAGTAATGCCCAGATCACAGAGGCCTTGGGTTGTCTGCAGAGGAGCCATGAATTGGACATTTGGGCAATGGGCACTGCAGTATAATTTAGGGGTTGACAGTACAAAAGTTTTGCAGCCAAACAAACTTTGGTTCACAAAGTTTGTAGAAAGTTTGAGTACAACTCCATTTCCCTTAAGTCCACTTAAACCTAGAACGGAGTTCATCCATAAAGCCTAGGGTTAATTAAACCCAGGAACTAGGTGGTGTAATTTAAGAGACAATGGAAAAACGAGGCCCCAGATAATCTAATTACACGTTTTTGTCAAGATTTTTTAAAAATTCTGCACAGAGATTTTTTATTCTGAATAAGAAAGGAAAGAACCCCAGTGCATGGGGTAGGAGAAGCACATTTCCATCACTGACAGACTGATGAAGATAATCTGAAACTCAGATTGAGGATGACTGATTTCTCAAGTTTATACAACTAATAACACCGGCCAACCTGAGATTCGAACAAAGGTTTGTGTGACTGCAACGCTGTACTTTTAACCCCTAAATTATTCTGCCTCCGCTCTCTTGCCTCAAGCCTTCTCTGTAAACATACACACTTTGCAGGTTGACATCCTCAACTTAAAGAATGAGAGGCAGTTAAAGGAGATGTGACAGTTCTGCACAAATCCTCTACGAGATGATGTAGTCGCTGTGAGGCTGAGCCTGACACGTGATTTTGTTTGGGATTCTCCTTGCTCCTGGGTGGCAGAGGAGACACATTTAAGAATGGAAAAGGGCCTTTTATGGACAATGAAAACTACTATGTTCAATACTCTAGCAATCTGCCTCACACTGTGCAAACCATGAGGAGGAACTGAATATGGCTTGATGTCTATGTAAACCAAACAATACATAACCCAAGCAGGAATATTCTGAGGCTTTATTGATGCACCTATTCCAGGAACCTGACAGTTTTAGGATCTCTGGAAAACTGGTGCAGAGGGCCACATTTAAAATTTGTTGCTCTTGTTTAAAGACCACATGCCTGCGAAGATCTACGGTAAACTCGAAACACCCAGATGAAAACATTTTTCTCCAGTTTGCAGGCTCAGATTCTAAATCTGTTGAAGAAGCTACCATTAGGGCTCCTGAGAGTAGCTACAAGAAGAGTTCCCTGGTACTTGCCGTGAAGGACTGGATCAAGATTACTAAGGGGGAAGTGGACGTGGCTCAACTAACAGAGGGTCTGTCTACCGTGTGGAGGGTCCAGGATTTGATCCCCAGGGCCTCCTGACCCATGTGGTGAGCTGGCCAATGTGCAGTGCTGCTGCATGCAAGGAGTGCTGTGCTGCACAGGGGTGCCCCTGCATAGGGGATCCCCATGCGCAAGGAGTGCGCCCCACAAGGAGAGCCGCCCTGCGCGAAAAAAACGCAGCCCACTCAGGAGTGGCACTGCACACACAGAGAGCTGATGCAGCAAGAAGATGCAACAAAAAAGGGACACAGTTTCCCAGTGCTGCCTGATAATGCAAGCAGACACAGAAGAACACACAGCGAACGGACACAGAGAGCAGACAACGGGGGAAGGGGAGAGAAATAAATAAAATAAGTGTTAAAAAAAAAAGATTACTAAGAGATACAACCCATAAAAAGGTTTCCTGCTGAGACCAAGAGAGTGGTGGATTTAGCAGAGAGTTTGGGGCTCTGTAGGAAGAGGGATGAAAACGTGGGATGGTTCACAGTCTTCTGCTTGGTCCCCTCTGCTTCTTTTCATCACACTCACCTCAGCTTGCCAGACGGGGTTGACAGTGTTGCCGATGATCTTGGATCTCCTTTCCTGTCCATGGTGAGGGAGGGCAGGGAAGATGCTGTGCTTCCCAGGTTGAATAGAAATCTTTAGATAGGGGTCTGGGTTGAAAAACATTCCTTTCTTCAGCCCCATGGCCTGGAAATCTATAAAATAATGGACATTTTATTTTAAATATATTTTAGTGAGGTTAAAAGATCAGATCAATCCTTATCCAAGGAGAAAAGTCCATCTATTATAAAACAGAACGATATTTTCTGTTTAGACTATAGTTTCTACCTTCCTACAAATATGGACTAATGTGTCGAACCCAGTATATGGAGCATTTTCTGGATTGTATTAACTTGTGGGTTTTTGGTGATAAATTCTTGCAATAAGTCAACTGTGTCGGCAAACTCTTCATAAAAGGACCACTGGCCCATACTGGACTGCAGATCTTCCTCAGGCAGGTTAAGGTAATAGGATTAGGGGTAAGGGGCTTAGGGTAACTTCAGGAAAGGTGGGTGGACACTGAAAGAGGAAACTCAATTTAGGGAATTTAATGGGTCCAGGTGTAAAATTCCTCTGCAAAGTGGGGACATAAGAGAAAGAAGCACTACAGTTTCACAAATCAATATGATTTTCACTGATCAAGGAAAGAGAAAATTAGGAGAAATAAGGAGGAAGGGGAGGGTTAAAAGAACAAAAAGCACAGAGTAGAGGAAATAAAAAAACAACCACCACCACCCAACATGGCCTCTATGGAGCAAAGGGCATATCAATGAGGAGAGTTTTGAGAAAATTGTGTAGCCAGAAGCAGTGTCTTTGAAAATCAAAATGTTACATTTAAGATGTCTGATCTATTTTCATGCTATTCCAAAAAAAAAAAAAAAAAAAAAGAGAGAGAGTTCACGATAGTTTGTGACAACAGTTTATAGTTATTCTGGCATAATTTGAAATCATTTTATTATATCAGAAATATTGTCAAGAAATATAATTTTAAGAACTTTTCTGTTATTGAGGTATTTTCCAAAAAAAAAAAAAGCAAAAACAAACCATGATTCTCTTTTATAATAAGTGAAAGAAACTAAGGGAAAGATATTGAAGCAGCAATTCTCAACTATGGTAGAAGCTGTGAGACGTTTTAATTTGTTATTGAGGCAAAAATACAGAAGTTTACATGTGAATTTACTTAAAAGTTATTTTAAGGTGATTCAAGGTTGTCTCCATAATGAAATTATTGTTACTCTCTTGCATTACAATAGAGTCGTGAGGGGATTTAAGGGTAGAGAGTACAGGCATAATGGAAATTTGCAAAATCAGGTTACACCCACAGGAGTGAGTACAGAAAAGAGCTCACATAGCCCCGGGAGACCACTCTCCTTAGAAAGGCCTGCTTATAAGGCTGTGCCTTGGCTACTCTCTGGGAACTTGGTTTTCTTTTATAAGAACTTATACATTTAGGTTCAATCTGGAGAGTTTCTAAAATATTTGTTTCATAGAATAAATAGATTTGAAAACTTTTGCAGTGAGTTTAATAAAAAGTGCCCTGGACAAGAAATTAGTCTTCCATAGATTATAGCTCTGGATCACTCACTATTGAACTTGGGAACACTGAGTAGGTGAACGCAATGCTTACAGGTCTCAGTTTCTTCAACTATGACATTGTTGGGTAGATATTTATAAGAACCTACAGAGTTTTATGACTTTCAAAAAGTAAATGATACACTATGGGAGAAAACTTTTCCAATTTTTCTCTTTATGATAAGTTTTACTTCTGATGATATACATTATCATATACACTTATAGCTTTTTTTTTTAGGACGTATCAGGGATTAGACCCAGGACCTCATATATATAAGAAGCAGGTGCCCAACCACTTGAGCTACATCTGCTCACCGACATTTTTAAATATAGAAGAAAAAGCAGAATTTTAAGATTATTTCAATTTGTACTCTCCTAATGGCAACCATTGCTAATTTTTTTACATAGTTCCTCCCAGTATATTTCTTTGCATAGCTGAGATCATGCTCTATTAACAGCATTGCATTCTACATTTTTTCTTTCCCCTAGCATTGTATCATAAGAATTTTCCCATGCCTTTTACAGTATTTTGCACACCTAACTCTTAAGAGTAAATAATATTTCATCATTTGGCTCTCTGTAATTTATTTAATCAGTCCTTAATTTTGAAAATTTAAGTTGTCTCTAATATATTTGTGAAGAAATCTTTATCAGCCTGATTAATTTTTTTTTACATTAGAATGCTAAAAGTATACCTCATTGAAAATTAAAAGGGTAGTAGCTACAGAAAATTCATTACCTTCAAGACAGTATAAACATAAAACATAAATAGATTTGCGAAGTGAAGCATTTGCCTACACTATCTTACCTTGATATTGTGTACCCTATTCTTGAAACTTTCTAGAGAAAGCAATTCCATAATCAACTTTTCTGGCTATTTTTCATTTTAAAATCTAAAAAGAAAATCAGTTTTCTTATATAACAATATCTTTCTCTTTTTTTTGCTTAAAATTAGAAATTCTTATTTAAAAAGTTCAATTGTAGCACATTAAAGAAAATCATTGTAAGCACTATCTCTAATTCTTGAGTTTTCTTGGCTTTAACTCTTTGAATGCTAGAATAAATGTTCATATATTACTTTCAGGTAAGGCGCGAGGCTGGTGTTCTTTGAGCCCTTACAAACCAGACAAATGACAATCTGGTAGGTAAAAAAATCTTAGGTTAAATCATGCTACCCTCAAAGCTCTGTAGATTTTTCTTCATTGTTTTGGTATTCCCTACCACAGAAGACAAGTCTGAGATTAGTATGAGGTTTATTCTTTTGTAAGTAGCGTGCTTTTTAAAATCCTAGAGGTCTACTATGGGCTATATTTGGAAATTAGAAATAAGTACTGGAATTTATCTAGGTGTTATCTAGGTGGAAATTAGAAATAAGTACTGGGATTTATCTAGGTCTCTTTTCTTACATCTTTTCTTAGTACCTGATGGTCTTCTGTAATGAGAAGTCTCACAGTTATTTTCAGCTCAGGAAATTTTTCTTCCATGATTGTTTCTATTCTGTTTGTGCTAGCCTTGTCATAAAAAACACCAGGCTATCTATGTGTTGGCTGTGAATGTGTTGTTCATCCTTTTTTCCCCCTTACCATTTTCTGTTCTGCTCTTTATCTGTGGATTCTGGCAGGACCTTTCACGTCAGTCTGCCTTATCACTGATATTCTGTAGTGGTGATTGTGCCCTTTATTGTTTTCTAAAGCTAAGCTTTAATTCTGAGATAGCATTTATTTTGAATCTCTCCTGTGGAAGACTGAAGAATGGCCCTCCATAGATCTCCACATGCTAATTCCCAGAATTTGTGAATGTGTTATCTTACATGGTAAAATAGACTCAGCAGGTATTATTAAATTAAACATCTTGAGATGAGGAGACCCCACATGGGCCCAATGTCATCACAAGGGTTCTTTTTTTAAAGATTTATTTTATTTTCTTATCTCCCCCTGCCCTATCGTTTGTAGTCGCTGTCTGCTCTCTGTGTCTATTTGCTGTCTGCTCTCTGTGTCTGCTTGTCATCTCTTTAGGAGGCAATGGAAACCGAACCTGGAATCTCCCATGTGGATGAGAGGAGCTCAATCACCTGAGCCACCTCAGTATCCTGCTTTGTTATGTCTCTCATTGTCTACCCTCTTTGTGTCTCTTTTGTTGCATCATCTTGTTCTGTCAGCTCACTGCACCTGCCAGCTGCGCCAGCTAGCCTTTTCTAGGAGGCACTGGGAATGCGGAAGCCCAATCACTTGAGCCACATCCACTTCCCATCACAAGGGTTCTCATAAAATGAAGGCAGGAGGGGCAAAGTGAGGAGAAGGCCATGTGAGAAGCAGAGTTTGATGTGATGTGGCCAGGAGCCAAGGACTGCTACAACCTCTAGAAACTGGAAAAGGCAAGGAACAGATTGTCCCCTGGAGTCTCCAGAAGGAACCAGCCCTGCTGACACCTTGATTTTAGTCTTATAAGACTAAATTTGGACTTCTAACCTCCAGGACTGTAAGATCATACATTTGTGTTGTCTTAAGCCACTAAGCTTATGGCAGTTTGTTACAGCAGCAATGGGAAATGAATGTACTTAAATATCTAGGCTTTTATTGTTCTAGCTCCAGAGAATAACATCATCTTTTCTTACCTTTCATCTCTTATTTAATAGGTTCCATGCTGTCTTGTATTTTTATTGAGAGTACAAGCAGATGCATGAGAAACTTTACTTCTCTTTAGAACATATTTGTCAACAGAATATGCTTTTTTTCTCCTGAATGCGATCTTCTTCAAATTTTTTTATAGGGTAGAATCTTTCCTCCACACATTCTTCAAGTAAAAATTTCTGTTATTTATTCATGAATTGGCCTTGTAGTCTTGGTGTTTGTCCATCTATGGTTATTTTGGTTGTCTAGCTGGTTACAGTTTAAATCCACAGCCTTGCTTTCACACTCAGAGGTGACTGATGTGACCTGCATCCAGCCAACTTTTTGATACTTAGTGTGTTTTTGTTTAGTTTTAGATTTGTTGATCTTTTTTATCCTATCTCTCTTTGAGGCATGGCATTTATTCTGATAGTCTCAAGAAGTATTTACTTATTTTACTAGGCTGACATAGTGATTCCAGTTCACGTATATATATTCAGATACTGAGTATTATACTTCCATGGCCATTCCAGGTGTGCTCGTTTAGCTGCTACCCTTTCAGTCCCAGTCATGTTTCATTGTTGAGAATTGTAGTTTTTTAATAAGTGGAAGAAAAGTAATATATCAGGAGATAAATTTATTCCCATCACCTTATAAATTATACTTTCATGGAGTGAGATGGGGATTCTTTTCTTTCGGTGAGTCTGTGATTTCATATCTGCATGGTGGAGGCAAAATGAAGACCAATGAATAGAGATTTTTTTTCCTTCTTCCCCACTTCTGCTTGGCATCACTCTTCTGCTTCAAGACTTCACTTGAGCTTTGGTTAGTGAAAATTCCTCTGTTTCTGGTAGATAGTTGTGTAGTATTCCTGGTTTACACTGTTTTGTTTTGTTTTTCCTTAAGAATTTTAAGAGGAATATGAGAATGGCAAATAAGGGGTTGTAAGTTTTCAGCTCCAGTAAGACCAAATGATTGAACATCTGTCTTTTTCCTTTTTTCCCTCATTAACTTATACAGACACATGCTAATGTTGCCAACAGATATTTAGACACACATTTCCCTAGCTGGTGCTCACATAGACTTGAAAATAAACAGTTGCGGGTCTGTCTCCAGAGGAGGCTCATGGAGTTCAACCCTGCCATCTCTGGCATTCATGCCCTCCAGCATTTTTTGGTGTGACACAAGCTAATGGAGCAGTTTTCAAACTGCACTCTTAAATTCTTAGGGTTTCATGCCATTGTATCCCCTCAAAGACTATATAGGGTGGGCTTGGCATATCATGTCAGCCAGAGCAGCTTAGTTTCTCTTTTAAACTTTTAATTTTGGGATAATTTTAGATTTACAGAAGAATTGCAAAGATAGTACAGAGATTTCCCACATACCCTTCACCCAGCTTGCTCCAATGTTCACATCTTACAGGACCATGTCACATTCATCAAAATTAAAAAAATAACACAGATGGAAGCGGCTGTGGCTCAATCAGCTAGGCTCCCATCTACCATACAGGAGGCCCTGGGTTCACGTCCTGGGGCCTCCCTGTGAAGGCAGGCTCGCCTGCACACTGCAGAGTGCTGCCCAGCCCGTGGGCGCTGCAGAGAGCTGACTCAGCAAGGTGATGCAACAAGAAAGGGAGACAAGCAAAAACACAGAAACGCGCACAGCGAATGGACACAGAGAGCAGACAGCATGCAAAAAGCCACAAAGGGGGGGAGGGGCATGATAAAATAAAATTAACACAGACACACCATTGACTGAATTACAGACTTTATTTGGATTCCACTGGATTTCCCACGAAAGTCCTTTTCTGAGCAGATCAGTTGTTGTCTGTTTTACAAATTTGGGTCATGTGAAATTGTATTTAGACAAAGGGTTCCATAGCTGCTCTGTCCCCAGGCTTCCCTGGCTCCCACATTATAAACTCTTAATTACCCCTACCTGGCAATGGAGGGAAAGCAGTAGTCCAGCACCAATCTTTCCATCACCTCAAAGTGCTTTCACATCTCTCACTTCTGAATCCTTCCAATGTTCTTATGAGGTCAAGGAGATTTGTATGTGTGTGTAATTTTTTTTCTTTACAGATGGAGAAACCGAGGCACAGTGAGGTCAAGTAACTTGTGTGGTCAGGGTCAGTTAGAGCCAAAGCTGGAATCTGAAGCCAGGTCTCCTGACTCTTGGCCGATATTCTTATTCTATCCACCAGGTCTCCAGGTGAGCAAAACATACCTGAGAGAGTAAAGCTGATCAGCCTCCGGCTCCCTTGCCCTTGGACAGTCTCCTCAGTGCCAGCGCTTTTAAAAATCTGTAAGAAGAAGGAAAACAGAGACAAGCAAAGCAAGTGTTGAAATTGATGCTCACACTCTAACACAGACGTGCTTGATCAGTTTTTCCTCTAGCTGCAGTCAACAGACAGGAGTGATGTGATTTCATTAGGCCACTATTAATTAAAACAAACTTCTAGCAGCTAATGTCTTTTCCAGTAATACAGGATCTGCCAGAGTGGGTGGCACGGTAGTTTTCAGAGAAATGGGAAATGGACAATTACTGTAATATTATCAGCCCTTTGTAACTATGTATGTAAACAACGCCATTTCACATTCAAATTTCCAACAAGCAAGTATTTATTAAACAGGGCCTAAGGCAGTAGAATGATAGGTCAATAGATGTTTACTGTTGTAATTACAGTGTTTCCAATTAGCAAAGTATAGAGGTAAGCCGTTGTGTCTCCACTTCTTGTGATCTGTATTATTAACTGTGGATTTCCAGAAGACTGTTTATTAGGGAGGCTCCTAAACAAGGCGTGAAGAAGCTATTCTGAGGTCTGATTCAATTGCCTTCCCGGGAAATTTCAGAACACAATTGTTATACGGGTTATCTGTAGTCTAGTGTGTATTTGTACAGCAGGTTGCTAAAATGTTTTATATTCTATCATTGCTCAATGTATCTGTTAACAGATTGATCAAAAGAGGTGGAATCCTTGCTTCATTCTCTTCTAGGAATATTATACTTAGAAACGACTCTGAGCATTTATTTAAAGGCAGAAAAACTTCCTAGTTACATTTATGTGCACTGCATAATTGCAGAAAAAAAATGTTAAAAATCTGACTGTTAAACAAATCCATACACTGTGTCCACCGTTTAAAAGATAATCTGTACTGAAGAAAGAAAAAGTGGAAACTCAGGATTTCTTGCTCAAAGTCTCTTTGTAAACTGGATGGGCCTGTTCTCTCTTCTTGAGCCTCTGAGTATTCTTAAATCTGTAAGAGTTGTGAATGGGCGCTACCATAAACCTACCACTTAGAAGACTGGGAGTATGACTGCACATCACAGGACACTCAGCTTCAGCCCCAGGGGAATAAAAAGGTGATTATTTACAACAGCTCCTTGCTTTTAAGCAAGTGCCCCCTGGTGGCCCCGTGGACTTGGCTGTGGCTTGTGGGCAAATCTTGCATGTATGCCCTTAGGGCCAAGCGCATGGGGCCATCTCAGGGTTGCTGGGGTGCTCAGCAGAGGGAACCAACGCAGGTGGCCTCTGGAATAGGGCTTAGCATCAATGAAATAAGAGGCTGTGAAACTCATGGACAGGTCTCTATCTCTCTAGGTGTCATTTGACCACAAAGAATCAAAGTAAGACAGGGTCTGGGGCTGGGCGGCAAGGATGCCCCATGGTTGGTGGTCCTGAGGCGCCCGCTCCTTCCTCATTTGTGTCTGCTCTGAACATCCACTGGTTGACACAGAGAAATGCAAATCAACACCCCCCCAGGCACTCACCCTCAGCGTGGACCACTTCCTAAACCTGAAATGGCCGGTCCTCAAGGGCATAATCAGGACTTCAAAATTCTTAATGTTGTGGACTTGTCCTCCCTTTCAAAACTATGCCTGAGCAGACAGACTGTCAGGAGAACTTCTGCAGGCGACTACAGAGCCCTTATGGTGCTGCACTCTCCTAATCTGGACAATTACAATCAACCGCTGGTCTCTCGTTCATAATCCTGTTTAAATAGGTTAGCATCTAGTTTGAATATGAGTTCTTTGAATATAAGTTCAAACTATAATTTTAATAGAGCCATGTATAATTTTAAGTCTAGATGGGGTATGTTCTAATTTATCTTTTGAAAAAGGTGCAAGATTCAACTGTACATTTCATACAACACTAAAATAAGTATAAACATGCAATGGTAGCCAAGGAGAGTGCATTTGTTTCCTCCTGCTTTAAGCATACATATTTTGGCTCTTCATATTTTGATATTCCTTAGCTGGCTCTTTAGAGTATTTACCAAGAAGGTACTTCATCTCTATTGCATAAAAATGGGCCAGTAGACCAAAAAATGTATATTTTCCCGAGTTCCTGAGCTTAGAGGGGAGACACACTTCATTAAAAACTCTATACAATTCTACCTAAATTCATGGCTTTTTATTAAAAATATTTACAGAGTTATCTAAGCACCAGACTGATTATAAGAAAGTGAAGGTACCAGCAGCTGTGATAAACATTTACAAGGACATAAAAATGTTTCTCCCTTATGGGGAAGGCTTTATATCTTGACTTTTTGTCAAAATGTTGCCAAGACGGATCCAGAAACCTGCCACACTCACAGACAGACCCTCTATATTTTCTTGACTATGAAAAAGATGGTTAAGACCAAAAGAGTTCCATCCTACATCCACCTGAGATGGGGTGGGGGTGCAGCGGAGGGGGCAGGCTTGTCTTCTCAGGTTTACCTGTCCCCCTTGCTATGCAGCTTGTCTGATGCCTGATCGTCATTCTAACTGCTCAGCGATGGGGTGATGCACCTTCCCACGTGCATCTCTGGCAGTTTCACTATGTTTTGCACACGTTTGCACAAAAAACCTACTAGGTAAATGGCTCAATAGATTCAAAGCCCAATGGGTTCGTGAGTGCAGAAGACTCTGGAGGGTGTTGAGAAGGCTCTTGGAGTTGATCCAAAGGCTTTGGTTCTCTCTCCGTTCTCAGTTTTTCAATGCACATGCATTTTGAAAAGTTATAAGGATAGATTCAAGTCACTGCTGCACACACCAAAGATGCATTTTGGCAGGAAAAAAAAAAAAGAAAGAAAGGGAAAAAAGTGATCAGCTCTCTTTTCTCTTGTAAGGAAACTTCTGTTTCAGCAGTATGGAAATTCATGGCTCAGTTGAAAAGGCTCCTTCCTCACTTTGCTCTCTTCCATGTTATTCAAACTCTACCCTTCCTTTACACAGTATCACCTCATGAAGGTTGAGGCTATTTGCTAAAAATACACAACAGCATTCCAGCCGCATGGCCATATAATGTATGGTGACCTATATATTCTGTCTTCTAGTCTCCCAGAACATCAGGCACACTCTCATTCCAGGGGTAGGCAGGATAAACGGTGGTGTGGCCAGGGGCTGGGGGATTGGTCCCTTTGATTTTAAAAGCAAACATGAAGATAAACATAGATTTATCATATGACCTGGCAATTCCACTCCTTTCAATTCAATGAATTGAAAACAGGAATTCGAACAGATACTTGTGCAACAATGCTCACTGCTGTCTTTTTTATTTTCATTGCCTTTTTTTTTTTTTAAAGATAAATAGATCACACAAAAAAATGTTACATTAAAAAACATAAGAGGTTCCCATATATCCCAATCCCCACCCTCCTCCCACATCAACATCCCCTTTCGTCAGTGTGGCATATTCATTGCATTTGGTGAATACACCCTGGAGCACTGCCACACCACACGGATCATAGCTGACACTGTAGTTCACGCTCTCCCCCAGTCCAATCAGTGCGTTATGGCAGGATAAACAATATCCTCCATCTGTCCCTGCAATATCATTTAGGACAACTCCACGTCCTGAAAGTTTCTCATATCACACCTCTTCCTTTCTCTCCCTGCTCTCAGCAACTCTTGTGGCCACTGTCTCCACATCAATGATACAATTTCTTCCATTGCTAGTGTCACAACAGTTCTATAGTAGAATACCAATAAGCCCACTTCAATCCATCAATGCAGTCTTATTCACAACTGCCAAAAGGAAGAAACAACCTAATGTCCATCAACAGATGAATAGAGAAACAAAATGTGGTAGACACATACACTGGAATATTATTCATTCACAAAAAAACAAAGTCCTGATACATGGGACAACAAGACATCATGATGAATAGAAATCAGTCAGATACAAAAGGACGAAACAGTATGACCTCACTTGCACGAAAAACTAGAATACGTAAATTCATAGAAAAGAAAGTAGATTTCAGGTTATCCAAGGGCTGGGGAGCAGGGGAAAATGGTGATTTATTACTTAATGGGTACAAAGTTTCTGTTCAGGGAAAATGGGAAAATTTTGGTAATGGATGATGATAGCACAACATTGTGAATATAATAATGACACTGAATATACACTTGAAATGATTAAAATGGCAAATTTTATGTTATATATATGCTTCTGTCATAAACTTTAAGAAACAAAGAGACTTTGAATTAAAAATGTGCATGAAATTTCAAGGTAAAACAAGAGAATTCAAAGAACTCATTTGCATGTGTAAGGCCACTCTGAGCTGCTTTCCCAAATAGCCGAGACCTCAGTTTACCTTCTCTGGGAAAAGGCAGGAGAAGCTCCCCAGTGGCACCTGAGGCACTTCAAACAGGCAGGCTGTCATGTTATGATCAATCCTGATGTGATGACTCCATTGACGGACTCATAATTTTTTTCAAATAATAACAGAATGGCTTCTTTCCTCTAAAAATGCTGACAACTGTATTAAGTTGCAGAGTAACTGAATCAACAGTAATGCCAGGCATTGAAATTAATGACTTCACTGAGCCTTTCATACACAGTATTCACCTGACCCAGATCACTCTGCCTTGCTTATACATGAAAAGTGCAGGCTCCATGATTGATCTTGCAAATCTAAAAATCAGGTACAAAGTAGAACTGCGTTATAAATAATAAGATACCCCAAGCCGAGGCATATGATTTGTTTTTTTCAGCAGCCCGAAGCAGGGGATTATGGGCCCCTCTTTAGATCAGACCATTGGTTTCCTTCAGGTTTATTATCTTTTTACCTCTATGACAGAGTCTATTAAATAATCTAGTACGCTTCAAAGGCCCCTTAAAAAGCAAATGAAAATCAAACCAATCTGAGGCCCAAGTTCCATTTTGACCCCCAGATCTCTGAAATGCTAAAGCAAGCTAACATAAACAAAGAACACACCTCAAACATGTTCACAGAGCCCTTCCCCCCCACTGGAGGCTCATAATATGACTATGAGGTATAAGGTAGCTCACCCCAAGTTCTCTGCACAAAAATACATTAGCTGAAAAGGTAAAGCCATCTTTGGGGACCTAAAAAATGAAACATAAAACTTGGACAGACACCTGCATCCCAAGACAATTTCCCCAACTCAGGGACACCTGTGAGGGAGGACTCAGAAGACGGCTCATCAAAGGGGCACAAAGATCAGTACCATGGATGCATGGTGATGATGTGCCAAGCACAGCACCAGTGCTTCTGTACATGCTATTTTGTGGAACTGTTTACAAAGTGGGTATTATTCACCTTTTCCCTGCACATCCAGTTTACAGATGTGAAAGGTGAGCTCAGAACAGTTCGGTGACTTACTCCAATTCGCCCAGCTGGCAAGTGGTGAGGCCAGGAGTCAGTCTCTGCTCCATATGACTCAAAGAAGACATGAGTCAGGAACCTCATAGATTCTACTAACCCCTGGGACCATTTCTTCAGAACCAGCCTGGCTGCTGGGCTCTCTTTTGCAGCAGTCCTTTTACCCAAAGCCAATTTACTCCTGGTGCTAATACCTGCAATCCTGGGTAGCCAGAAGCAGTAAGAGTAAAGAAAATCATCCCTAATTAACACATTAGAGGGGAAACTCCTCACTGTTTCCAACCCTCTCTCTTTCCCCATGGTGACTGCAGAAGAGCCCTGAAATTGGAAAGCAGGTAGGTACCTTGCCTTCCTGGCAATGAAGGAAGTAAGTACCACAAAGACTCTGGACCCTGGCTGGGTTGTACTAGCATCAGTGAGGGAAGGGGAACAGGCTGTTAGCTCTTTTTTAAAAAATAACTTTATTTCAAATTCAAAAAATAAAATAACAGAAAAGGGCAGCTCAATAGTTTATGAAAGCATTACTCCTAAAAAGGTTCTGTCCAGGTACTTTTAGCTTATCTAATTCTAACTGCTAACTCAGTTGTTCCTCTAGTTTACAGATATTCCGAAAGATACACAGATGAACACAGATTAGTTAAATGGCATAGCCAAGGTCTCCTTTTTAATGAAAAAAATGAAGGGAAAAAAATGCTTACTCATATTCATATCTCACAAAACCAAACCCCATATTCTTTTGTTTGACCTTTAGCACTAACATAGCACCAACTTTGCTTAGAGGTTCGATGTTTGACTTATTAAGGAAGGTGTTGAGAATGTGTAAGGAGCGCTGTGCTAATGAGAATGCTAGCTAGATGCAAGAAAATATTGCATTTTCCCAGATGATTATAACTATGTTTTTAAGCATAGCTTCTTGTACAGACTGTTTCCAAAGTGGGGACATGACAAACTTCACCTAATCCTAAACTGAGTTATTGTTTGCTCTGGCCCAGTGGTTCTCCAATGTTCGTGGGCATCAGAATCACCTGGTGGACTTGTTAAAACACACATTGCTGTGCTCTACCCCTGAATTTCTGAATCAGTAGGTCTGGGCAGGGTCTAAGAATGTGCATGTCCAACATGTTTCTAGATGCCCCAGCTTCTGGTCTGGGGAGGACAGTTTGAGAACCACTGGTCTTAAGTTTCTACTTCTCTTAAATGTAATGGAGAGATGCCTTGGAACTGTCTCTAAATAAATACCACCAAACAGCAAAACTGTCTTGAGCTTGGCTCTGAGGACCAGATCAGGTTCTGTCACCCCCCTTGGTTCACAAAGGCCTCTGCCCCCAGAGCCCAGGCTGGCACTTCCCATTGGGAACAAAGGATAGGTTTGCTTGTCTTCATCCTTGATGCTGTGACTTTGGTCCAGGTAGCCTGGGCTCCTGAGCTACCATTATCCTGCCCGCTGACCCCTTCGTCCATGAAGATGTCCTCAACCCACTCTCAGTTGGCCTATCATTCTCACCTGCTTCAAGGAACTGTCTGGGACACAGTGACCTGCAGGGTGCATGACCTACTGATATGCTTTCTTTGGCTCCAATTTTTTCCATGAATTTTTAAAAAGTAGTTGCCAACAATTAAAAACAAAACCAAAGCAAAAACAAAGCAATAGGAGATTTACTTAAAACGTGGATTTCAGACTTCTTATAAAAAACCAGAATATCCAGCAAAAAGCAGCTGGAGCAAAGCAGCAGAATTTTTTTTTTTGGGAGTAGCTTCCCTTCGCAGGCCTCTCCATGACCGTGTTTCACCAATTCTAAGACCCCCGTATGTCTCATTTTAACAACACTGAAATCTAAATGTGGCTAATGATGAAAGGCGTCTTGCAATTATACTTAGAAAACTTTTTCCAGATTGGTGGTTCAAATACCAATGATCTGCCTTAAAACCCATGGCAACTTCCATTTGGGGAAATGTGGTACCAGCCTGGCCCCTGAAAGCTCTAACCTTGCCATCCTTGTTTGGGCATTTACCCAAAAGATTTGATGTTGACCATTGGTTTAAGGTAGATTTTATACAGCAAAATAACCACATTTTATTCCTTCTTTGCAAGGAGATTAAACATTCATGAATGGGGGTTGAATTTTCTGAATCTGGAGTGGATGGATGGTTTGGGGGCATTTATTGATGTTCTCATTGGCAGATATATGATATCGCATTGAGAGTCCTTGGTCAAGACAATCCATCGTTAATTCCCATTCTTTTTTCTGTCCAATGGAGATCTGATTAGAACCTAACCACTGAGTTTTCCTGAGAACAGAATGAGATAATGAGTGTAAAACACTTAGCACAAAGATGGGTGCATAATAAAGTACTCCAAATTTGGCCAATGTTTACTTATGTCACTATTTGTTTTCTAATCTCTGACCTTTTATTGCTAAGAATTGTTAGCAGATTATTTAATAGCCGGTTCCATATTTTACAAGTGAGGCACTTGAAACATCTGTCTGAGGCCCTGTAGCTGGTCCCACCAGACACACCTGCCATACCCCAGAACCCTCAATTCATTGAGGAAGGGAAATAAATTTCCACTCATTCAATAATTTGGCCCAACTCCAGAAGAGCTGTTAGCATACTATACCCTCAAAACCAACAAAAAGCAATAATCTGTCTCTAATGCCTATGAAAGATCAGCACAGTATATTTATATGCATTTAAAAAAATCTTTCTACTTAAATAGCTTGCTGCTATTAATGTTTTCTGCATGTCTACAAGTCTGTGAACAATCTGAAGATAACCCTGCTATTCTAATTGGGGTGCAGAATGAGACAAATATATAAGCAGAAGCAAAACAGAAAGGTTCTATTTAAAAATGATTTAAAATTTATGTTCTCCTTCAAATTGAGGAAACAGAGATGCTTTAACCAGAAAGAAACTAAGATCTGTAGTAGTTCTGATGACTAGCTATCACAAAGAAGTACCTCCATTCTACAAGACTCAGAACAAGCTAGGAAAGACAGAGTGGTGAGTCAGCCTCCACCACCTTGCTCCACTCAGAGCCAGCCAAGAGGGGAGATGGGTTAGGGGAGGGGTAGGGTAGCCTAGGGGGAGAGGCCAAGAGAGAAAATGAGGACTGATGGCTTAATTATAAGGAAAAATGGCCATGAGGAAAAGATGTGACCGAACGGTAGTACTAGAAGCTGCCTCAGGGCTTTTATTATGTCTAGATCATGTTTCTAGACAACCAAAGTCTATTATAAACACATACACACACACATAAAGCATTATCTAGTGTGCCACACTCATCTGGATTTAATGTGCTTATAGTCTTATCCAGATTTTTCCATCTCCAGTTTTCTAACAAGTTTATGTCAAACTGCTGTTTTGAAAACAAAACCTGGCCTTAATGAAATTAAAAAATATAATAAGAGAAACAGCACGGAGAGTTTACATTCACTTCTACAGCCTTTGGTAGAAACACAGATGGGAGAGATGCTGAATGTGCCTTCCTTACCTTGGAGCTAGTCTTGGAGCCAATGAGACTGATGATGAGGGATCATGGGTTACTACCATCTGGCACTGGTGATAAACAGGGCTGCAGTGGGGATGTGGGGGTGGACAGAATTTCTGGATTCATTAGAAGATAGGAGAAACATATAGGGAGTTTTGATTATTTTGGGATCAGGCTGGACTTATGGCAAAGGCAAGGGCAACTCACTGGAGAAGAAAGCTGTTTGAGCCAGGGTGGTGCTGATTCTTCAAGGTTAGGTCCATCTCCGACAATAGGTTTCTACAAAATGTGGGTAATGAGAAGCTGGGATGAGTTGGGATTTATGTGCCATTATTAACTTGAAGATGGAAGGGGCCAAGTGGCAAGGAATGTGGGCGGTCTATGGGAGCTGAGAGTGGCCCCTGGCCAAGAGCCAGGACGGAAATTGGGACCTCAGTCCTACAACCACAAGGAACTGAATTCTGCCAAAAGAGGCCTGAGGTTGAAAGCAGATTTGTCCCCAGAACTTCCAGATGAGAACTTGGCCTAGCCAGCAACTTAATTTCAGGTATTTTCCTTGTGGAACCTTGAGCAGAAAGAAACAGGTAGGGTGTGCTAGAATTCTGACCGACAGAATTGTGAACTAGTAAAGGTTGGTTTAGGTGGCCAGTTTTGCAGTAATTTGTTATGCAACAATAGAAAACTAAAACAGCCTTTTTCAATCTATTAGGCAGAGCTCATTTTCAATGTATTACCTCTTTGCTTTGGGAGAAATATCTGCCTGATCTTAGCATCACCAACAGTTGTATTTCTCCTGCCAGTTTTCATCCCTTGGAAACAATGAATGCTATAACTGGCAATGCTACGCTTTCAGCAAGGGCTGCTTGAATGCATAGAGACTAACCCTCTTCCCGGTCCCTGAAATACGTGCACCTGCCATCTGGTCCTGATGTGCACTCTTCATTGGCTATAAGTCCACACTCTTGGATGCTATAAGTAGCTTGAAATCCCTTTAGGAGCAAGAAAGAGCACACATATCCACATGGATGCACATGCACACACACACACACACACACACACACAAACACTATTTTCCCTGTGTTTCCAGACATTTGGGATACTCTCTAGGGGCAAGGATTTGGCAGTTCAGGATTCACAATTGGACCCACTGTTTAAAATGGGGATAGGGGTTCAGTGGATGGAGAAAAGTATATTAAGCTTATTACCTGAAAATGTAACTAACATACGGTTTAAAAATAAATTCATTCCATTTCCCAACCTTTTGAATATTCTGTATGTGTCCTGTGTATAAGTAACACATTAAATAGTATATAGGATAACGTATATTATTTGTATAATACTCCTCTGGTCTTCTTGAAGGTTAGCCACACCCAAGTGACAATTCTTTTATGTGTCCATGTTCAATATCTGCAACCACTTTGATGAGCTTAAGCACTGGGAGGTGATACTTTTCCTAAAGTCAACCATGACCTGAATCTGATAGCTGGAAAATGTGCTTACTAAAAATTTCCTCACTTAAGCAGCTCTGAAAATTCTGATACACTAATTGAGCTGGTTTTTTATTAATCTAATTTTAGAAGTTTACTCTTTGTACTTAGTTCCCTGAAGGATATTAACCAGACCTTCTCAGTTTTGCTTACAGGAAAAAGATAATGTCTCAAAGCAAAACCAGATAGAATGGTGTAAAACTGTAGCTTTTCTCAGAGACAAGAAGTTTGATATCCTTGAGCAGCTGGCTGAGAAAGGAGTCATGAGAACCTTGCTAAACTGTGGTTTATTAGCTGCTGAAACCAATGACAGTTGAGCATGCTTGAGACAACAGAGTACTTAGAAATCGCATATACCCTTCTCACAAGACCCCTGGCATCACTTGCTTTTCTTCTTCCCTAACCTGCTCCTTTGTCTATAAAAACCCTAGATCCCATTCTCACTTTGAACTGGTTTTGGGAAGAGTCCCCCAATTCCTTGCTTGTGTACTCACAATAAGTCACCTTCTCACTCAGAGACGTGTTTTCCTTTGTGATCCTGGATTGGGAGGGCCTTCCTAGTGGAATTAGCTGTGCTTACAGTAATAAATTCACTCAGAAAGATGGGGCTGGGAGAAATTGAAGAGAGGGTGCCACAGGAATGCATGAGGAGAGGAGGGTGGTTACAGCAGTGGAGAGCATGTGCCGCTGTCACAGAACTGGGCATCTCCCACTAGCATCTCTGCTGAGGCACTGGGAATGCAATGAGGACACCGCCTCTTCCCCCAACATGCTACTAAGAGAAGGGCATCCAATGCTTCAATACAGTGCAATAAGGATGGCTGAATTCTGTTCAGGATGTTGTGGGAGCCCAGTGGAGGGCAATTCAGCTCAGGCTAAGGGATGGGTAGGGACGAACTGGTGGTTGTCACCGAAAGTTTCCAGAGAGAGTAGATATTTCAGGATAAGGAGGAAGGATGCTCCAGGCCCAAGGAACCACAGCACAGAAGGCAGAGAAAGACAAACCAGTTGGGCATTTGGGGAGCCTGAGCACACCTGTATCCCTGGATTGGAATGGGCAGGGGCCATGGGGCTCGGCAGGGGACAGGAAACGGAATCTCTTGGGGGCCATGTTTAAGAATTTTAATTTAAACTGTAAAATGTACTTTAAAAATACATACCCATCATAGACAAATGAGTGTTTTGGATGGGGTGTGTGATGGCTAAGCACTCTCCATTGCACTGCAGAGGGTGGACCAGGGCACTGGTTCTCAACTTTAGCAGCACCCGGCCACACCCCATACCAGCCAAGTCAGCCTCTCTGGGGACAGCACCCCGGTAGCCATATTTTTAAAACTCTACAAGTGATTCCAGTATGCACCCAAGTTGAAAACTACTCTATTAGAAGGCACAAGAGGAGGCCCAGAGTCTGATTTGGAGACAGTTGCAATGGTCCACGTGGGCAAAGTTGAGGGCCCTGAGAACAACAGGAGGAGGATGGAGTGAAGAGAGGAGTGCTAGCAAGTGGAAAAATTGGTTGAACTTGGTAACTGATAGAAGCTCGTTTTACTGAATCCCTCTCTTCATGTCCTCTTTGAATTCAGAATCTCTTTCTTACACACTAGGATATTATTCAGAATCACTATTCTTTCAGACATGGGTTTTGTCCTTTACTGCCAAGTTCAGCTAAGGAGGCAGAGTAACAATATTTAGCTTTGACATCCAAGAGTATGAGGTGGGAGGGGGAAGTGCTGTAATTCTACTTTATAAAACAGTTGTTAAATTCGTTTACTGACACACCTTTGGGTAAATCAAATCACAGAAGTAGGTCTATGGTTATTTCACCTTGGTAGAAGAGTTTGTTTAGTGGAATAGAGACTGCATTTTGCATAGACCTATCCAGCCATCCTCTCCCTCTGAACAGATCAGCAGGTTTGAGGGATAATCCAAAGAAGGATGTGCCTGGTATCTTCATTTGAGTGTAATGGTAAAAATGTGTAAAAATTTCACTAAATGAAAAGTTGTTTCTGAAAAGATGCCTATAAAATGATTTTGATTTTACATAAACCGTTTGCCCTTCACTAACATGCTTTAAAATTTGTAAGATGTATTCTCATGGAAACACATTTTTAAGTGTTAGACGAAAACATGTTTTTTGTTTTGTTTTATTTTCCCTGCTAGTGGAGTCTTTCTTTTTCCATGAGGTACGACAGGGGTAATACTCTTTGCTTCATAAAAACTAGGAAAAGCCCACTGTCAGCCGCTGGGAAAACTACCACCTTAGGGGCCCACGTCCTTCTGTAGCAACAGCCACCTTCCTTCCAGGGACACCAGGGATGGGGGGATCTCTTGCTACCCAGGGTTGCTGGATCATGTGATGAGTGGTTGTACCTTCTTCTCTCACACATAGCAGGGGAGTTTTCAATTTCTCATTAAGTATTAGCCAGCACCACAGAACTTCACAGTGATCCCTCCTGCATTTCCAGGGATATGTGGGAAGCCGAGGTCCAGTTGCTAGGTTATATCTTCAAAGAGAAGGTCTTTAAATAATAAGACTCATTGTGCTGCAGAAGTAATCAGTGGTAATTCTAATCAAATTCTTTTCTCATAAATATTTGTTAAAGTAAAATCTATGTAGTTCAGCTATCATTTTGAACTACTCCTTAGCTATCCACCCATCCATCCGTCCATCCATCCATTCATCCATCCATCATTCAGCCAGCCACTCACTCATATCCCAGGTTCTATTTTAGGAGCTGTGGAAACAGCAGCAAATTACTTTAAAGACAATGTTTTGAATATAGGAATTGTGGCAGTTTGAGCCTTTTGTGGACCCCAGAACATCCTGTTCTTAAAGGCAATCCATACCTGTGCATGGAAACTTACTAGAGATGGGAACTTTTGATTAACTTAAGTGAAGGCGCCTTCCTTTTGATTAGATCCACTCAGGGTGGGTCTTGATTCTCCTACTGGTGTCCTTCATAAATGCAGAAATAAAAAGGGGAAGACACAGAAAAAAACCACAGACACAGAAACAAGTCTCCAGAAGTTTGAGGAAACTGGCAGAGAGAAAAGCCACAGACAGAGCAGCCTGAAGCTGAAGTAGCAATGAGGCCCAGAGGAGAGGGGAAGAGGAGCGAAACGAACAGACTCTGCGTGTACCTGATGGCTCACAGCTGCAGTTCAGACAGGAAGCATCTCTGATGACCTTGATTTGGACACTTTCTCGACTTCAGAACTGTAAGCTTTTAACCTAATAAGTCCCATTATAAAAGTCAACTCATTTCTGGTATATTTCTTTGGCAGCATTTAGCTGGTTGTGAAATCCATGTATTTCGCAACCAGAGAGCTGGAATAGTTCCACAGAGAAACAGTTATAGAATCAACTCCAGGAAACTTATAATACTAATGAACTTTTACTGTATACTTAAACATGCTCAGTGCAATGCCGAGAGCCTCGTAAGTGTTATTCCACTGCATCCTCAGACAACCTTTTGGCAGTTCTGTGAGATGATTACTAATTGAGAGATTTAGAGATGGAGGCTCAGAAAAGTTAAATAACTTTTCCAAGGCTGCAGAGTTATTAAGGGGTAGCGCCAGGGCTTGGACCCAAGTCCATTGGTTCAAATGTATATGAAGCACCTGCCATGTGCCAGGTACTAGGAAATAGCCCTGAGAAGATAAGCAGGCAGAATCCTCACCCTGCAGAGGTGCACTTTAACATGGGGAGCAAACACAAACACAACATCAGCACCATGAATACAAATAACCTGTAACAGGGGAAAGGAGGGTGACTGGAGATATGTGGGGCATCTCTTTGATGGGGTGGTTATGGAAGGTCTTTCTGAGAAAGTGACATTTGAGAAAAAGACCTAAAAGAAGGGGGGGAGTGAATCACTTAAATATCTGGGGGAAAATGTTCCCAGCAAAGAAACATGAAATAACAAGGACCTGAGGGGCAGAACCAGCCTGGAATATTTGAGGGTCCAGTAAGGCTAGAATGAAAACAGGGTGCAGAACAAGGAAGAAGGTAGACTTTCCAGATCTTGAAGGTAGTGGAAAGAATTTTGCATGAAGAGAAGCCATTGGAGAGTTTTGAAAAGAAATTTTACAAGGGAATGATCCAGTTGAGAGGAGAACTGACTATGCAGGAGAGGTTGATTTCAAGATGGAGTTTCCCAGGAAGGTGTGGTGGCTTGGAGGTGTATATACCCCAGAAAAACATGTGCTTAAACCTAATCCATTCCTCTGGGTGTGAACTCATTGTAAAGTAGGACCTAACTTTTGATGAAGATATATCAGCTAAGGTGACGTGCCTTAATCCTATTACTGGAGTCCTTTATAAGAAAATGAAATTCAGACTGATGAAGAAAGCCACAGAGGGAGCAACCAGAAGCTGAACATCAACAGAACACAGAAGAGAAAGGAGACACCAGGAGATGCTGCCCTTTGCCTTACCATGTGGCAAACTAAGGTGCCAGGATCCACTGGCAGTCAGCTGCTGCGTGGCACAATCTTTGCAGAGAAAGCATCACCTTGATGATGTCTTCATTTGGATTTCTATCTTAGCCTCAAAACCATGAGCTTAAAAAATTCCCATTGTTGAACCTAACCCATTTCATGGTATTTGTTTAAACAGCCAAAGGAAACAAAACAGAAAGCAAGATGGAGTAGGATCTGGTGCACAAGAGGAAAGGTTGGCCTGAGACACTGTAATAGGAAGGAAGGCATGAGGTGGCGGGAAGGGAAATCGGTAGATTGCTTTCATTTTCTCAGTGAGAGAAGACAAGGTCATTAACTGACAGTGGACAGGGCAGAGGGGTATGGAAAATTGGGGAAATAGAAGAAAGCATGAAACAGTCTTCTCTAAAAGTGGATACAATGGAAGGATTGTTAGGAACTCTAAAGGCCCACTTGAGATTTGTGGTCATAAGATTAAGTCTCCTCTGTTGCTGGGGAACAAGTAAAGAGTAGACAGAGAACTGGGCTTAATCAGGGTTGGATTTTGCCAGCTGAGAATGGCAGAGGGATAAAGAGGCCAGGGATGGACTATCCTACCATGACAGACAATGGAATCTTGGCAAAGGAGGGAGGTGAAAACACGAGTAGGATTGTCAAGTTAGGGTCAGTAGGCTGGAGGTGGGAAGTGAGCTGCAGAGATTGCAGATGGTGGTTCAAGTGCAGTGTAATTGAACTGAGTGTTCCGGAGTGATGTAGTTATTGGTATTAAGGAGATCTAGGGAGGAACCATGGGAGTTGACGGCTGCAGTGGATGCCCTTAAGGGTCTGAGGCCAGGGTGTGGAATGGATCATATATTTCATGTGGATATTGAAACCATCAAGAATCACAACAGGATTATCTTTCAGGCCCATTAATACAGTGCAGTTCTGGATAATAAGAACAGTGGTCATCAATTTTTGTCTCTGCTCATAAGGGATCAGAGGATAGAACTTAGGACCCATAACTCCTTCTTCCGGGCCATAACTCTATATGAACATTCCTGAAGTTCAGAAGCTATAATACACCATCTCAGGTTTTTTGTTTCTTGTTGGTTTTTTTTGCATCCCAGACCACTGCTTGGGAAATATGGGCGATGGAGTACACTTTTTTTTTTTTTTTAATATTTAGCAACAAATGCTTATTATATAAATGAGGAAATTCATTAGTCTAATTTGTATAAGCCAAGTAAGGAGAAAAATAATGACAAAATGGTATTTATTTCTTTATTCCTTCTTCCCCTGCATTATTCCAGAAAGAATAAGAGAGCAAAGGGGGAAAAAAAAAAGCCCATGTATGTGTTGGGGTTGGATATTGCAGGGACAGATGCAGGACATTACATATCCTACCATAATCCACTGAATGGACTGGGGGAGAGTGTAAACTACAATGTAAACTCTAATCCATGTGGTGCAGCACTGCTCCAAAATGTATTCACCAAATGCAATGAATGTGCCTCAATGATGAAAGAAGTTGTTGATGTGGGAGGAGTGGGAAGGGTGGGGGTGGAGTATATGGGAATCTCTTACATTATTTAATGTAACATTTTTTGTGATCTATGTATATTTAAAAAAATCAGATGTGATCTTTGTTCACAAGCCTCTCCTGTTACTTTTAACGGCCCTGTGGTTGGCGTTGGGTTTGGTGTATGTTCAGGGGAGCTGAATCTCTGGACAGTCCATGTGATAGCCAGGCCCTGAGCCTCAACAGACCTGCAACTCCTACCCTCTGGTTTAATGAATTTACTCCAGCCAGCTAACAGGGAGGTGAAGAAGGTCAACCACCACACCAGGGAGCCAAGAGTGCCTACAACTGAAAGCAGGAGAATTGCATCCATCATCCATGTGGAATCTAAGCCCCCTCTCAATATAGAGGTGGAGTGGACATAACCATCCCAGGGTCCACAGGATGGAGGAATAGAGTATGGATTAGAGTGGACTTACTGATACTCTATTCTGGAACTATTGTGATTAGTAATGGAAGAAAACGTAGCACTAATATGGAGAAAGTGGCCATGGTAGATGCTGAGGGTAGAGAAAGGGAAGAAGAGATATGATGTGGGGGCATTTTCAGGACTTGGAGTGTCCTGGGTGGTACTGCACGGACAGATGCTGGACACTGTAGGTTCTGCCATGGCCCACTGGGTGGACTGGGGGAGAGTGTAAACTACAATGTAAACCACTATCCATGTGGTGCAGCAGTGCTCCAAAATGTATTCACCAAATGCAATGAATGTGCCATGATGATGAAAGAGGTTGCTGATGTGGGAGAAGTGGGGTGTGGGGGGTGGGGGTTATATGGGGACCTCATATTTTTTTAATGTAACATTAAAAAAAAATAAAAAAATAAAAAATAAATAAAAGAGACAATTAAATAAAAATTTAAAAATTAAAAAAAAAAAGTGCCTTTACCTCCCTCAAAGGCACAGAGCTAGTACACAGAGTGCAGGAAATTGAATCCAGCTGTCTACCTTCAGTGTGCTCTGAACTTCCTTCCCTTATTTGTCCAACAAGCTAGACAGATAACGTGCACACACATGCCCACACACAACAATTACTCCATGTTATACCAGGAATGCAATTGTCTGCATTTTCTTTTCTGTTCAAAGTATAAAGATTCAGTGAAGAATCTTCCTAAGGCAGGTTATGTGGGGGAACTCCATCTATAAACATGTGATTGTTCCAGATCATATGTAGCTCTCTGAAAAGTCAGATTCTCCTGCTCTTGAATAAGACTGCTTCTGGCCAGTTTTCCCCCAGCCCTCACACAGACGGACACCAGCAGGCAAGAAAGCAACATCAGCTAGTACTGGCTCGTAGGGTCAGCATAAAAGGCAAAGTGATGAGACTCAGGAAGTGTTAGGAAAGAAGGTCTAGAAAGAAAAAGAATAATGACTTCAAATAGAAAAAGAAAAAAGAAATCTTAGGTAAATATTGACCATTTTAAGCAGGTGAGGTTTTTGTTTTTTTTTTTTTAATCTGAAAGTATGAGACACAGATAGAAGCACTGTGTACTTCTTGGCTGATAAAATTAAGTAGTCTCCAATTAATCTCAAGGAACTCTTTAACAACAGCTTATTAGCGCCTCTGTGAACGGATCTATTTGGATTATACCCGTAAATTGAGGCATTAGTGCTCAGTTTCTACTAACCTCCTCTGAAACGCAGTCTTCCTCAGGTTCTGACAGAGCAGCCATTTTTCATAAAAGATAGTTGCAGTCAAGAAGGCGAGCAGGGAAATTATCAGGAGCCCTGGGGGAGATATTAAGAAATTCCCCGAGGATCAGATTTCCATCTTTGATCCGAAGGCTGGCTGATAATACTGACTTCCCTTTGGAAGCAGAGATAGGGGCCTTTACACCCTGGCAACAAGCCTGAGACTTTCTTTACTAATTTAAGGGCTTCTGCCATCTTTGCTCAAAAGTAGCATAGGAAAGACTCAAAGAGAGAGGAAAAAACCAGTATGACCTCTGTACATTAAAAGGCAAGAATTTGGTTCAAAAATTTCATGGCTTTTTCATCAAACAACCCTGGAAAATAAAACTGATCCAAAAGTGCTGTCTGGATTCCCGTTGCCAGTCACAGCACCTTAAATCCAAGGATGCCTTCACAGCACAGTTCATGTGTTTTAAGGAAGTGGGGCCTAATGATCCACCAGAGCACGGAATTAATTATTGCGAGGGGGCAAGGCAAGGTTGCAGAAAAAAGAAACTCTTGAGTAAGCACATCTTGAGGGCTACGCTCCTTGGGTCAGTCTTGTCGGGTGTTTTGAAGCAAAGAAATGACTGGATCAGAGTTATATTTTGTTAATCAACCTGAACTTCACTTGCCTCACCGCCTAGGAAGGTAGAAAGCATTGAAAATAGTTCAATACATAATACCTCTGGAAGCGTTAGTTATGTAAGAAAATATTTTTGGCTTAAGGGAAGGGTGGCCTTCGTGGGGGTGGAGAGGAGGCAGGCGGGCCTGGGGTTATTTTTCAGTTCTTCCCCTCCAAGTCCCAGGAGCCAGTGGGCGATCAGAATGCTTCCTGTGATATATTCATTCACCCTGCTGAAATTCGCATATTTCGTTTACTCCTGCCAGCTCTGTGAGATCCTCAGCAGTTAACAATATAGTTCCTTTAGAGCCTTCTTCCTTGAAGAAAAGTTTGTTTTTTTCCCCTCCAGTGTGACCACTAAGATGGACCGTGGGATTGAAAGCTGCACATGTAGAATCAAGCTCCTTATATCTGAAACTCCTTGTCCCTCCATGCAATGTAATAAAATGAGTTTTTACAGAGAGGCCATTTAGGATTTAAAAAGCAGAATGTTTATAACTAGACTTTTGGCCAACCTCATGAGCATTTATTTGGCACCTACTGCTTAAAAGCCCCTGTGTCAGACAGTCCTGCCAGCAACATAACCCAGAGAGCCGACCTCCCGGTTCCCCAGGAGGCTTGTTCCGCTTGTTTCAACCTCGGCGCTGGACACCGTCAAAAGCCTCCCATTTCCGTGAGTTCCTGAGGCACCTCGGGTGGTGGGATTACGGGCGATATTTTTTCTTTTTTGTGTGTATTTCCTGGGAGTGTATACTATTTATGTAGTTTTTTGATGTTAAAAGTTGGTGATATCCAATATGCTTATTTTGATCCTAGTCTTCATTTTAAAAGTCCCTTGTGCTTCAAGGTGAAGTACTGTAAAGGACGAGTGTCTATTTGGGTTCACGAATTGTGTGCAAGGGATCAGGCTCCTGGGAATAGACTCCTGCTTGCTTTAGCTTCATTTATATGATTCCTCCTGGGCACACGGGGGCCGAGCAGCAGGAGACTGCCTGAGTCATTGCCAAGTGGGTCTCTGTGGTTTGCTCCACATTTCAAAGGATTCAATCTAATAAGATAATCTTCAACTAGAACAGATCCTAGCTAAGATATGCCATCTACGTACTGTGGACACCTGCTTCTGTGAAGTTCCCAGTAAGTGCAGGCTCCCCAGATTCCCTCTGAGCAATGAGTATGAGGCTGCTTTTTGTTTCAAAGTAACATGCCTTACCGTGGCAAGTCTCACCTTTTAAAGGGCTGTTCAAAGATGCCTATTTGTTTATTGAGGTGATAGTGTATACGTTTTAATCGATTGGTACAATAATTTGTACAACATAGTTTAAATAGGAAAATATTATATAAATATCATATATTATTTAAGTATTGTATATAATTATTATGCCATTATATAGCCTTATCTCTCCATCCTTAATGAGCTTTATTATTCACTATTAGTGCTTTCCATCTGTGGTTTCCTCAGACCTGAAATCTTTGGTGTGTGGACAAGTTCTGATTCTTGAATGTTTGATTTGATAACGTCTGTCTTCTGTTGTCATCCCCAACAAACTGGTAGAGTAGAAAGCAGAGTTTTCTTTTAAGTAGTCTCCAGTAACTTTATTATCTTGCCAATGTTAGTGCCGTGAAGGGACATTCAAAATATTTTGGCTTTTGTTATTTTCCAGGTAGCCTGACAGTTTCTCTTGTTTGCTTATAAGATTCTTCAGTTTGAACACTGCTCTGGAAATACCTAACTGTGTAGTTCAGGAGGCTTCTGAGCATTGGATTACTATTATTTTTTTCTTCTTAACTTATATGTGTTTACTAAATTTTCTACCAAGAATATATTAATATATATATTTTTATTACATAAATTCTTGCTATCTGAAAGTATGATGAAACTTTCAATTTTTTTATGAAATGTTTCTCTTTTTTTCTTTAATTGTACTATTTTTTAAAATCTTATTTTAAAGTTAATAGGTCACACAAAACATTCCATTACAAAACATAAGAGGTTCCCATACACTCCACTCCCCACCCCGCCACCCCCATCATTTTTTAAAATTGTGTTTTTCTTTAAGATCAGAAAATGTTTCCATCTTTTATTTCTTTGATGATAAGGGTAGAATTGTGCCCCCATTAAAAAAAAAAAAGGGCATATTCAAGTCCTAAGCATGAGTTCCACAAATGGGACTTTATTTGGAAACAGGGTCATTGCAGATATAATTAGTCGTGTAAAAATGATACTGGAATAGGGTGGGTCTTTAATCCAATGTGACTGGAGTCCTTATGAGAAAGGGAGAATTAAACATAGACAGACACAGAAGTAAGGCCATGTGTAGGCAGGGGCAGAGATGGGCGCTGTGCTGCCACAAGCCAGAGAATGCCAAGGATTGCAGTAACCATCAGAAACTAGGAAGAGAGAAGGACATATTCTCCTTGACAGGTCTCAGAGAGTGCGTGGCTCTGTGGAACCTTGTCTTTGGGCTGCTATTCCCCAGAACTGTGAGAGAATAAATTCCTGTTGTTTTAAGCCACCAGCTTTGTGGCATTTTGTTTTGGCAACACTAGGAAAGTAAGACGATGGTTGCTATTTTTTTTTCTCTCTCTTAATTTTCTCTTTTGGAAACTTCCATTTTTCACAGATTGGATGTCTAGGCTTCTGCATTCTCCTTCCATTTTCATCTCCTATACCCTCTAGATTTGGGGAGAATTTCCTTAGTGTGTCTTCTACTTCAGTCATTCCATTTTCTATGGTCTCTTAGTCATGCACCTGTGCCAGCTGGAGTGAAGCTCCCATCAATGCCTTACAGTATTTCCTTAGCTTTTATCACTTCTCTAACCACAGCATATTTTTATGGATAATGAGGGACAGTAACATCCTGCAACTGTGAAAGGCAAAGAGTTCTGCACAATAAAGAACTTTCCGGCCCAAATTACCAAAGGAGTCGCCTTAAGGAATACCTACCCCAAAGGGCTCTGTGTTTGCCCAAAGGGCACCAGGGGCAAAACACAGAGCTTACTCTGGGGGCGTGGGATGCCTTCAACCTGGCTTGCCTCTAACCCTTCCCCCTCTAAGTATGGGATGTCCCAAAGACACTACAATCATCAGAAATTCATCTCAGTTGCTGGCTGGAATACTCTCTCCATCCATGGTTTTTATGATTGAACATGGTTTTCAGGATTGGTCTTTTTCCCTGTTTATCATTCCCACAGGAGTGGAAGCAGAGGTAGAAAAGTAGATGAAAGTGGGCACTTGACATCAGACCCCTGCTCTGTTAATGGGAACATGTGGCAATTGGTCTCAGTATTCTCATGTCAGCATCTACCAGGAGACATTCCTTCCCTTTGCACTGTTGGTTACATTGTTACTTTTCAAGATTTTAAGCATTCATATCTAGTTAACATCAAGCCTGGGAAGAAAATGGGAAGGCAGGAAAGTGAAGATGTGATTGGCTTTTTCTTTTAAAAATATTGATTTTTGAAATAGTGAAACAATAGGGAAGAAAACACAAAATGCCACACACCATGATTTTGATAATCAAAATTATCAAATGTGATTTTTTTAAAAAAAGTAATGTATTATTGGAGGATGTCATCAATATCCCTGAAAATGTCTCCCCCAAAATTTAGTGAATAAAAGGAAAAATCCCACTTGCTTAGTACTCTGGAGGATGGTGGAGACAGAAGAAGGACTCCACAAATAATGAATTGAAGAAATAGAAAAATCTCAGGTAGGAGAATTCTATTTCAGATGCTGGTCATTTCCCATTCCACTACCCCTCACTTGGTCCTGTGCAGTTTGCCAGTCACATATACTAACCACTGCAGTAGATCAAAATTTACCATACAGGCACAGGAATGTGAGTTCACAGAGATCCAGGTGAAACACAAGCTTCTGAGGAGTGCTGTATACAAAAGGGCCCACATAGGGGTGGGGCAGAAGAGAGAGACCTCAATCAAAATCCTGTCAAGAACAGTTGTGCCCAAGCAGATGTGGCTCAACTGATAGAGCATCTGCCTACCATATGGAGGGTCCAGGGTTCGACACCCAGAGTCTCCTGACCCATGTAGTAAGCTGGCCCATGCGCAGTGCTGCTGCATGCAAGGAGTGCCGGGGCACATAGGGGTGCCCACGTGTAGGGGTGCCCCACGCGCAAGGAGTGCAACCTGCAAGGAGAGTCGCCCTGCACGAGAAAAGTGCAGCCTGCCCAGGAGTGGCACTGCACACATGGAGAGCTGACACAGCAAGATGATGCAAGAAAAAAGAGACACAGTTTTCCAGTGCCACCTGATAATGCAAGTGAACACAGAAGAACACACAGCAAATGGACACAGAGAGCAGAGAATGGGGGAGAAGGAGAGAGAAATAAATATAATAAAAAATAAATCTTTAAAAAATAATAAAAAGAAAAGAAAAGAAAAAAGAACAGTTGTGCCCTCACTCAGTCTAGTTTCAGTCAGCTGGACCACCTAAAGGCACAAGAGACTTTTCTCAAGTCAGAAGAACAGATAAAGAAACAGACTTTTCTTAATTGACCCTATCTGACTCCCTAGATGGGATCCCCTAGTGGGGGAGAAACATGAGGCAGAAAAGCCTCACAGAAAAAATGGGGAGAATGCTGTAAGACAGGATGGGTCCCAAGCTTGAAAAGTGCAAGGAAAATGGGACACTGAGTGAAGGAGAGAATTTAAATGGATCATAGGAGCCAGGGAGAAAAGTCTGCACAAAAACAGGCAGAACAGATGAAGATATCCAGAGAAGGAAGAGAGGAAAAGACATTCTTTTCTGGTTTGAAAGAAATGCACAAAAAGTACAATCTTAAAAATTGCACTGCATATCCAGGACAAGAATCATATGAAGACGAACTGAGGAAATCTGAACAGTTGAACAAAGGCTATCTTAAATTTCTAGAGTAAGGCAGACCAACTTTTGAAGAAGAGCCCTAACAAAAAGCCAATCAATGATAAAACCCTAGACAACAGGAAGAAACCGTTGGCGTCAACTCATCAAGATAATCAGATGCCTAGACATCAGCAAAAAAATTACAAGCCATACTAAGAAAGAGGATGACATGGTTCAAACAAGGGAGCAAATTAAAACTTCACAGTAGATTCAGAAGTTGGAACAACTAACCAAAGACATTCAAACAAATTTCCTAAATCAGTTCAAGAGGATGAAGGAAAATATACATAAAGAGATAAAGGATATTAAGAAGACAGTTTGTGAGCATAAAGAAGAATTTGAGGGAAATGGACTTGGCCCAGTGGTTAGGGCATCCGTCTACCACATGGGAGGCCTGCGGTTTAAACCCCGGGCCTCCTTGACCCGTGTGGAGCTGGCCCATGCACAGTGCTGATGCGCGCAAGGAGTGCCGCGCCATGCAGGGGTGTCCCCCGCGTAGGGGAGCCCCACACACAAGGATTGTGCCTGGAAGGAGAGCCGCCCAGCGGGAAAGAAAGTGCAGCCTGCCCAGGAATGGCGCCGCCCACACTTCCTGTGCCGCTGATGACAACAGAAGGGGACAAAGAAACAAGACGCAGCAAATAGACAGAGAACAGACAACCGGGGGAGGAGGGGAATTAAATAAATAAATAAATCTTAAAAAAAAAAAAAGAAGAATTTGAAAGTATAAAAAGAAGCATAACAGAAATTATAGGCACAATAGTAGAAATTAAAAATACATTAGAGGTATACAAGAACAGATTTGAACAGGTAGAAGAAAGATCAGCAAACTAGAATACAGGACACAATATCACACAGTGAGAAAAACATAAAAAGAGTAGGAAAAATTACGTGGTGTCTCAGGGATTTGAGTGACAGCACAAAGCACACAAACACTCACCTCATGGATGTCCCAGAAAGAGAAGAGGGCAGAAAAGGGTTAGAAAGAATATTTGAGGAGATAATGGCAGAAAACTTCTCAACTCCTACGAAAGACATGTCCAAGAAGCTCAACATATTCCAAAGTAAATAAATCTTATTAGACCTACTCTGAATCACTGTATTAGTCAGCCAAATGGGTGCTGATGTAAAATACCAGAAATTGGCTGGTTTTTATAAAAGCTATTTATTTGGGGTAGGAGTTTACAGATACCAGGCCATAAAGCATAAGTTATTTCCCTCACCAAAATCTATTGGAGCAAGATGGCTGCCAACATCTGCAAGGGTTCAGGCTTCCTGGGTTCCTATGTTCCAGGGCTTGCTTTTCTCTGGGTTCAAGGTTCCTTTCTTTCTGGGCCTGGCTTCTCTTTCCTCTGTGTGCTGACTTCCTGGGGCTCCAGCTTAAGCCTTCAGCAACAAACTCCAACATCAAAACTCCAACATCAGAAAACCCTCAACTCTGTCCTTTGCCATGTCTTTTATCTGTGAGTCCCCACCCCTTGGTGGGTGGGGACTCAACACCCTAATCATAACTCAGTCATGCCCAGGTACAAATCAGATTACAAACATAATCCAGTATTTCTTTTTGGAATTCATCAATAGTATCAAACTGCTACAGTTACAGATTAATCAGAACATCAAATGCCAAAGATAAAAAGAATTCTGAAAGCAGCAAGAAAAAAGTGATTTGTCATATACAAGGGATCCTCAGTAAGACTAAGTGCTGATTCTCCTCAGAAATCATGGAGGCAAGAAGGCAGTAGTGTGATACATTTAAGGTACTAGAAGAGAAAAACTGCCAGCCAAAAGTTCTTTACCTGGCAAAATCATCCTTAAAAACTGAAGGAGAGTTTAAAATATTCACAAATAAATGAAAACTGAGAGAGTTCATTAACAAGAGTCCAGCCCTACAAAAATTAATAAAGGGAGTACTTGCAGAGGTTGAAAGGAAAAGACAGGAAAGAGAGGGTTGAAGTAGTCTGAAGAAATGAAGATCATGAGTAAGGGTAACTAAAAGAGTAAGTATAATAAACCAAAGTGATAAATTCATGAAAAATTACATGATCCTTTCTATTGATGGAGAAAAGGCAATTCAGGAAATACAGCACTCTTTCCTAACAACAACAAAAAAAAAACTCCAGGAATTAAGAAGGATTCTTTCTCAATATGGTAAAGTGCAAATATGAAATTTTTAAAGAATATTTTTAAGAAAATCGAATACCATAATACATCACATCAACAAAACTAAAGGAGAAAGGCAACATGAGCATCTCAATTGATACAAAAAAGTCAGTTGACAAAACTCAGCATCCTTTCTTGATGAAAATAATTACAAAAATAGAAATAGAAGGAAACATCATCAGCGTGATAAAAGGCATATATGAAAAACCAAGAGCTAACATCATACTTAATAATGAAAGACTGAAAGCTTTCCCTCTAAGAATTGAACAAGAAAGGATTTCAACTTTCACCACTGTTATTCAACATTTTACTAGATGTTCTAGCCAGAGCAATTAGGCAAGAAAAAGAAAGAAAAAAGGCATCCAAATTGGAAAGGATGAATTATTTGCAGGTGACATGATCCTATATATAGAAAGTCCCAAAAAATCTACAACAAAGCTATTGGACCTAATAAATGAATTCAGCAAAGTGGCAGGATACAATATCGACATGAAAAATCAGTATTTTTTCCTATCCACTAGGAATGCACAAGCAGAGGGAGAAGTCAAGAAAAAATATTCCATTTACCATAGCAACTAAAAGAACTAAGTATCTAGAAACAAATTCAACCAAGAATGTAAAGAAGTTAGATGAAGAAAATTATAAAACATTGCTAAAAAAAATCAAAGTAGACTTAAATAAATGGAAGGTCATTATAGGTTCATGTACTGGAAGATTAAATATCATTAAGATGCCAATACACCCAAAATGACTTGCAGAGTTGATGCAGTTCCCCCACCCCCCCCTAAAATTCCAACAGGCTAGGTTGCAGAAATGAAAAAGTAAATTGTCAAATTTATTTAGAAGGCTAAGGGGCCATGAATAGCCAAAAATATCTTGAAAAAGAAGAATGAAGTTGGAGGACTCATATTGCCTGACTTTAAAGCATATTACAAAGCTACAGTGGTCAAAACAGCATGGTACTGGCACAGGATAGATCTGTCAACCAATGGAATTAAATTGAGAGGTCAGAAGTTGACCCTCACACCTATAACTAATTGATTTTTTTTTGAGATTTTTTATTTTTTAAAATTTAGTGAAGTATGTCACTCATACATAAACAATAAGTATATAGTAATAGTTGGGAACTTACAAAACAAACATATATAACATCACACAGGGCTCTCATACCTTACCTTACCCTACCACCAACACCTTGCATTGTTGTGAAACATTTTTAACTAATTATGAAAGTGCATCCTCAAAATATTACTACTAACCAAAGTATCTTATATTTGGTGTATTTTCCCCACAAACCACCTTTTATTATTATTTTTTATATTATTTATACATGAGCATACATAAACAATAAATGTATAGTAAAAATTGTGAACTTACAAAACAAACATGCATAACATCATAGAAGGTTCCCATACATCAACCCACCACCACCAACACCTTGCATTGTTGTAAGACATTTGTCACAAATTATGAAAGTATCATCAAAATCTTACCATTTAACTATGGTCCATATCTTACATTTAGTGTATTTCCCCCCAACTCATCCTATTAATATTGTTAAAAACATATTTTTATTACAGAAGTTGTGAACTTAAAGAATGATCATGACCATGTGCAGAATTACCATAAAACACCCTTCTATCAACAAACCACACTGTGGTGGAACATCTGTAACAGATTATGAGATAATATCATCAGACTATTACCACTGACCATGGTCCATACATACATTTGGCAAACTTTTTCCATACTCCCCCATTATCAACACAGTACATCTTTGGCATAGGTGCATGAATATTACTGTATTGCTGTTAACTACAGTCTATACATCATTCCAGTTGTATTTTTCCCATGCTTCTCCACATTCCCACCACCTTGCAATAGTGATGTACATCTGCTATAGCTCACAAAGGACACTTTTGTACCTGTACCATTAGCCACGATTCTCATCCACAGCTAGGTTTACTGTGTTATTCAGGCCCTAGATTATTCTCTAGCTTTCTTTTAATTGACATTTACATCCCTAGACTACCCTTTTTGGCCACATTCCCATTTATAAACCAGCTGTTACTCATTACAATGTGTTACCATCAACTCTATACATTCCCATACTTTTACAGTAAAGTTAATTAAAACTTCTACATACCTTATGCATCAGTAGTCCATCTCAGCCCTCTTATCTCCTTTAAGAATCCACCACCTACCACCAGGTCTTGAAGATGTTTTCCTACATTTACTTCTAGAAACTTCATGGTTCTTGCTTTTATATTTAGGGTTTTGATCCATTTTGAGTTAAGTTTTATATAAGGTGTGAGATAGGGGTCCTCTTTCTTTCTTTTGGCTATGGATATCCAGTTCTCTCAGCACCATTTGCTGAATGGACTGTTCTGCCCAGACTTGTAAAAAATAACTTGACCATAGATGTAAGGGTCTGTTTCTGAACCATCAGTTTGGTTCCATTGGTCTATGTGTCTATCTTTATGCCAGTACCATACTGTTTTTATCACTGTAGCTAGGTAATATAAATTAAAGTCTGGAAGTGAGAGTCCTCCAAGTTTGTGTTTCCTTTTTAAGATGTTTCTGGGTATTCAGGGCTCCTTATTCTTCCAAAGAAATGTAATAATCATGTTTTCCATTTATTTAAAATGCTGATGGAAATTTTATCGGTATTGCATTGAATCTGTATGTCAATTTGGGTAGAACTGACATCTTAATGATATTTAGTCTTCCAATATGTGAGCATGGATGTTCTTACAATTATTTAGGTCTTTTAAATTTCTTTTAGCAATGCATTAAAAAAATAAAATCTCTCATTCAGAAAAAAAACAAAACCAAAACAAAACAACAGCAAAAACAATGCACTGTTAGTGTTTTGAATACAAGTGCTTTACTTCTTTGGTCAAGTTTACTCCTAAATATTTGATTGCTTTAGTCAGTATTGTAAACAGAATTTTTTTTTTCCTGACTTCCTCCTCCCACTACGCATTACTAGTGTCTTTTTAAAGTCTTTTTCATCTGATATAAGCATAGCTACTCCAGCTTTTTTTGTTATTGTTACTCATGTGTGGAACATCTTTTTCCAGTCTTTCACTTTCTTATGTATTGGTATCTTTGGGTGTAAGGTGAGTCTCTTTCAGACAGCACATAGATGGTTCATATTTTCTTATCCATTCCACCAGCCTGCATCTTTCGACTAAGGAGTTTCATCCAGTAACATTCAATGTTAATAATGTAAAACCAGTTCTTTTTTCACCCATCTTGACCTTTGGGTTTTATCTCTCCTATTTTATTTTAGCCACTCTTTTGACACTTTTAGCTACTTTTACTGATATAATCTTCATTTCTAGACTCTTTTCCAAGCCTCTCTCTCCTGTCTTTGCCTTTCAGGCTGTAGCACACCTTTAGTATTTCCTGTGAAGCCAGTCTCTTGGTCACACATTCTTTGTTTCTGTTTATCCGTGAGTATTCCAAACTCGCCTTCATTTTTGAAAGACATTCTTGCTTGATATAAGATTCTTGGCTGGATTTTTTCTCTTGCATATCTTTAATATATCATACCACTGTCTTCTTGCCTTCACAGTTTCTGATGAGAAATCAGCACTTAATCTTATTGGGTATCCCTTATATGTTATGCATTGCTTTTCTCTTGCTGCTTTCAGCATTCTTTCTTTGTCTTTGGCATTTGACATTCTGATTAGTATGTGTCTCGGAGTTGATCTATTCAGATATTTTGAATGGAAGTGTGGACACAGATATCTATGTCCTTCAACAGGGTTGGGAAATTTTCTACCATTATTTCTTCAAATATTCCTTCCTCCTCTTTTCCCTTTTCTTCTTCTGGGATACCCATGACACATATGTTTGCATGTCTTTTGCTATCATTTAGTTCCCTGAGGCCTTGTTCAATTATTTTCATTATTTTCTTCATCTGTTCTTTTGTGTGTTTGCTTTCAGAGGCTATTTCTTCAAGCTCACTGATCCTTTCTTCTGTCACCACAAATCTGCTGTTATATGATTGCAATGTATTTTTTTTGCAATGTATTTTTAATTTCATTTACTAGAACTTCCATTCCTGTAAGATCTGCTATTTTTGTATGTATGCTTGCAAATTCTTCTTTGTGCTCATCCAATGTCTTCTTAATATCCTTAATCTCTTTAGCCAGCTCAATGAATTTATTAAAGAGATTTGTTTGAACATCTATGATTAGCTGTTTCAACTCCTTTATGTCATCTGGAGGCTTATCTTGCTCCTTTAACTGAGCCATATTTTCCTATTTCTTCGTGTGGATTGTAATTTTTTGTTGGTGTCTTGGTATCTGGCCTACTAGATGTATTTATTCTGGTGCAGTTTCTCTCTTTCGTTTAGGGCTTTTCCCCCCTTTTTCCCTTGCTGGTTGTGTAGTAGGGGCCAAGGTTGGTGCTGTAAGCTGTGGAGGCTCAAGCTGCCTGAATTGCCCCAGGGACCAATGAAGATTTTCCTACCTTTCTCCTTTGCCAGGGATAAGGACAGAGCCACAGCCATGTGTAATAATCCAAGTTGTGCAGGCCTAGACTGTAGTTGCCCAGAGAGGCTGATGAAGCCTCATGCCCCTTCTCCCCTGCCTGGAACAGGAATGGAGCTGCAAGTGTGGGTTCAAAATGACGACAGTTGCCCTAGTACACTTCCAACTATTTAGTCTGCCAGCTGAACGTACCTGCAGTTATCTGGAGAAACTGGTGCAGGTCCTGCCAGCTACTTCGCTGCCAGAGGTGGGGCTGAAGCCTATGCTAGGTCTGCAGTTCAAACTGGGTGGAAAGAAGCTGGTTCCTACCGTCACTGTCTAACTAATTGATTTTGTACAAGGTAATCAAATCCACTTAATTGGGCAAGAACAGTCTCTTCAACAAACGATATTGGAAGAACTGGATATCCATATGCCAAAGAATGAAAGTGAACCCCTTTCTTATACCATACACAAAAATTAACTCAAAATGGATCAAAGACCTAAACAGATGAGCCAGGACTATAAAACTCCTAGAAGAAAATGTAGGAAAGCATCTTCAGAATCTTGCGATAGGCTATGGCTTCTTAAAGTTTACATCCAAAGCGCAAGTAACAAAAGAAGAAAGTAGATAAATGGGACCTCATCAAAATAAAAAACTTTTGTGCATCAAAGGACTTTGTCAAGAAAGTAAAAAGATAATCTACTCGATGGGAGAAAATATTTGGAAATCACATATCCAATAAGGGTTTAATATCCTTAATATATAAAGAAATTCTACAATTGAACAATAGAAAGACAAACAACTCAATAAAAAAATGGGCAAAATCTTGAACATGCATTTCTCCAAAAAGGATATATAAATGGCTCAAAAGATGATCAACCTCACTAGTTTTTAGGGAAATGCAAATCAAAACCACAATGAGATATCATTCCACATCCACTAGATTGACTACTGTTTAAAAAAACAACAGAAAATTACAAGTGTTGGAGTGGATGTGGAGAAATGGGAACACTCATTCATTGCTGGTGGGAATATGAAATGGAGCTGCTGCTATGGAAGACAGTATGGAGGTTCCTCAGGAAGCTAAATATAGAGTTATAATATGATCCAGCAATCCCACTACTAGGTACATGCCCAGAAGGATTGAAAGCAGGGACTCAAACAGATATTCGCACACCAGTGTTCATGGAGACATTATTCGTAATTGCCAAAAGATGGAAGCAACCCAATTGCCCATCAACCCATGAATGGATAAATAAAACATGATATATACAAATGATGGAATATCATTCACCTATAAGAAGGAATGATATCCTGATGTATGAGACAAAATGGATGATCCTGGAGGACATTATGTTGAGTGAAATAAGCCAGGCACAAAATGGCAAATATTGATCTTGCTCATATGCACTAATTATAATAAGCAAACCTATAGACTTAGAATCTAGAATATAGGTCACTAGGAGATAGAATGTAGTAGAGAATGGGAAGCTGAAGCTTAATTTGTATAGAATGTCTATTTAGTTTGATTGTAAACGTTTGGAAATGGATGATGTTAATGTTAGCATATTATTATGCATATACTGAGCAGCACTAAATTACGTATGTGAATTGGCTGAAAGGGCAAGTTTTGGCTTCTGTATGTTACTAGAATGAATATTAGAAGATAACATAGTAAACCCTGTTGTGGATGATGGACCAGAGTTAATGTATAAGAATATTCTTTCATGAATTATAACAAATATATGACACTAATACAAGGTGTTAATAATAGGGTGGTATATGGGAAAAGACTACACTTAATGTAAATTATGTAACTATGTATGTAACATTGGCCTGTAGTTAATGGTACTATTTTAATATTCTGTCATCAATTATGGGGGGGGGGATATATGGGAATATTGTATTTTTTATATGACTTTTCCATAAATCTACTAATTCTCTAATTAAAATAATAGTTTTTTAAAGAAAATATAAACAGGTAAAACAAAAGGTAATGTAAGATTAATTGCTGATTTATAAACGTGATTGTGGCTGAAAGGGGTAGTCTGTGGAAGTAAATGTCAATTAAAAGGAAACTAGAGAATAATCTAGGGAATATAAAACAGTGATTTCAGTGGTAGATGAAGATTGTGGTTAATAGTATAAATATAAGAATACTCTTCTCTTTTACAAAGTGCTAAGAATATGGGGCCACATGGGGAAATTACAACTAATGTAATTTACGGATGATAGTTAACAGTAATACTGTTATAGTTTGCAGCAATGGCAAGAAGATTTTTTTCAATACTAAGGGATAACAATAGGGGGGTACAGGGGTATGGGATTTTTCCTTTTGGAGTAATGAAAACGTTCTAAAATTGACAGAGGTGAACACAACACAACTCTGTGATGAAAATGAGAGCCACTGAGTGTACACTCTGAATGGAATGTACAAAGCATGGGGCTGTATAACACAGGGAGTCCAGTAGCTGGTTGATGATGGACTATGGTCAACAGGAAAAATACGAGAATATTTTCTCCTAAACAATAACAAATACATAATTTTACTAAATGGTGTTAATAATTGGTTCGGTTTAGGGAAAATACACTAAATATAACTAAGCTATAGTTAGTAATATTTTGATGATTCTCTTTCATAGTTTGTAACAAATGTTTCACAACAATGCAAGGTGTTGGTGGTGGGGAGATGTATGGGAACCTTGTATGATGATATGCATCTTTGTTTTGTAAATTCACAAATTTTACCCTATATTTATTGCTCATGTATGTTCATGTACGAAGGATATACTCTAATAAAATTTTATTTTAATAAAGTAATGTAAGAAAATATAAGCAGGGAAAATATGGCACAAAATGGTAAGTGAAAGCTACCCCATGTGAATGTTCACTGCCCCACCAAATTCCACTCCCCAAGGGCAGCAATTGTTTCTCATTTCTCATTATCCTTTCTTGAAAATAATTTTATATTTATCTTTCTAGCTATTAATAAAAAAATTTATATAAATGGAATAATACTAGAAACACTGCTCTACACTTAGCTTTTTCACTTAATAAAATATATTGGGGACCTTTCCCATAATCACCATTGGATCCCCTCATTGCTAAAATGCAGCAATGAATATTCTTAAATGGTTATCTCAATATTCTTTTGCAAACATACCCAAGGAAAATATTTATAAATTTGTCACTGCCTCAAGAAAAATGGGCCCAAGAGTCTGTTCTTCCACACCCTCACAACCCCTACACTCCATCAAGCTTAATTTTTTTTTGATTGGAGCATCTTTTCATTTGTCTACTGGCCATTGCATTCCCCTCCACCCAAAAAAAAAAAAACCTGACATCAAATCCTTTGCTCATTTTTCAAATGTCTGTCTCTTCTTTAACAATATAAATAAGTCCCATGTAAACTAGCCCTGTGGCTGAATTTTTATATGTTTATAAACAATTTGCTTTCTACTTTTCACCTTTAGGAGACTTTCACTTTTACTGTTTAGGGATTTATTTTCTATTCAGAGTTTTGTTGTTGTTGTTGTTATGTTATACACAACTTATTGGCATTTTTCCTTTGCAGCTTCTTGGTTTGTGTTCTCACTCTGCCTGTCAAAAGCATCCTATTTATATTTTAATTGCAGTTGTACTCAATTTATACGTTAATTTAAGGTATTTGTGTAGCTTAAATACTGATCTTCTAAAATGGATACAGTTTGTCTTTGCACATACTTAAGTCTTCTTCTATATTCTTTAACAGGGTTTTAAAGTTTTTCTTCATATTGATCCTGCACATTTCTTAAGACATTTTATTTTTCTGCATTAATATAGAAATTGAAGTCTTTTTGTCATTTTATTTTCTAATTGCTTATTCTTTGCTTACAAAGTTATTAATTCTTGCACTTAGAGGACTTTATTATTTCTAATAGTTTTAATAAGTTATTTTGGGTTTTGTAAAAATATAATCAGGTTATCTATAAATGATTTCATTTTCATCTTCTTTCCAATATTGAATCCTCATTTCTATCCCCTATCTAAAGCAGTTGGCTTTAACTTCCAGAAGAGTGTTGTAATAGTGGTATAGTGGACCTCTGTTCTGTTTCCAATTTTAATGAAACTGTTTCAAGTACTTTGCCAGGAAAAATGATGTTGGGATATGGCTTGACAAATATACATATATATATATATATGTATATTATATATAAAATTAGGTTTAGGAAATCATTCATATTTACTAAAACAGGAAGTAGGAATGAATATTGAGCTTACTAGATTCCTTTTTTTTTCTGAATCTATGGAGAATATCAAGTGTTTCTTCTTCTATTAATACAGTTTATTTTTATAATAGCTTGCCAAACACGGAGCTAACTTAACAATCAGGGTTTAAACCTCACACAGTCAAGCTATTTTAATGTACTTTTGGAATCTCTTTGCTGATATTTAACTTGAGGTTTTTATATATTTATATTTACCAATAAGACTGGTCTATAGCTTTCCATTTTAGTGCTATCTTTTGCAGTTCTGGTTTCACTGTTACGGTGCTTAAGGAAAACTCTTTTGGAAGGTTTCCTTCTTTCTTTTGCCCTAGAAAGTTTAAATAGTATGAGATTTATCTATACTTTGATCCCTTGAAAGAGTTCATCTGTGAATTCATCCATATTCTTTTAGGGAAAATAAGCACTTTTGAATTTGTCTGCTTTGTGCCAAGCTCCTTCCTTCTAATTTCTGAGAAGTCAGCATTTGGATCCTCCTGCAGTAAAAGGACAAAAAGCCTTCTGTTTAAGAGACATTCATTTAATTTTCGTGTTCTCCTGTATCTGGCGCATTGAATGTATTCATGTCAAGATTCATCTCTTTGCGAGATCTGGGACCCTTACCTGTCTACCTGACTGTCTCCTTTCATTAAGAATATTCCTGGCTTTACACAGCACTGTCAAAGACTAGGGTGTTTTTTCTAATAAAAGCAAAGGTAGACGTTTAACAGTACAAAGCTGTCAAATTAGGTATTCGTGTCAGTGAAAACTGACCTCAGTGTTTTCTATGACAGTGGACTGTAAGCTTTCAGAAGGGGCCACGAATCCTTTTCAGAATCTGATGAGTGCCTTGGATCCATTCCCCAGGAACTTGCATAAACCCATCCATTTGACTCAGGACTTCATAGACATCCCTTGGATCCTAACTTAAGAAGGTGGGCATGTCTCAGCAGGATCTCACTGACTGCTACAATAAATAGTTACTCAAACAGCAGGGCTCCAGAAGGCTCTAGAGACATCTAGACACTACAGGCAGGGCAGATAATCTCAGGATTTGGCATCCTGTCAGGGGGTCTTACTTTGGACTATATGCTCCCAAAGGTAACAGACTGAGACTCACGTGGCTTTTTTGCCCCTTTTATTTGCACCTATAATTAGCACTATATTTATTAAATACATGTCCCAGAGACTTAACTCTTTGGTCTATTTATATGCTGTTGAGCCCTGATTCTTAGCAGAGTTGTAACACCTACCCTCCAGTTTATTGGACTTGCCCAGGACAACTAACAAACATATGATAATGGACAATGCCCATCTCAAGAAACAGAATATCTACAACTGCAAGCAAGACATATCCATCCATTCTGCCCCATGGGATCTAAGCCCCCTCTCAACTAGAGGCAGGGTGGGCATCACCATGCCCAAATCCTCACTACTGAGGAATGAACAAACATAAAGGGGGAATGCAACAATGGACTACTTTTAGACATTATTATTCTGGCAATGGAAGAACTTGTGTCACTGATATAAAGGTAGGGGTCACTAGAGGTCCTGAGGGGAGGGAGAAGGAAGAATAGGTGTAGAATGGGGGCATTTGGGACATTGGAATTGTCCTGCTTGACATTGTAATGATGGATACAGGCCATTATACATTTTGTTAAAACCTATGAAATTGTGCAGGGCCAAGTGTAAACTATAACGTAAACTATAGTTCCTGGTTAGTACAATGCTTCAATATGTGTTCATAAATTGTAAAAAATGTACCACACTAACAAAATTATTAACATGGGAAAGTGTGGAAATGATGGGGGTGGGGTATATGGGAATTCTCTATACATATATATAAACAAATTAATTTTATTGATCCATATTAATAAAGCATACAATTTATCCAAACTGTATAATCAATAGTTGAGCATTCATCAATTCAATCATTATTATAGCATTTCCATTATTTCAATAATAATAATAATAAATAAAAAATCGACTAACAACCAAGAAAATTCCTCACCTCTCAATCTCTCTGTTTCTCCTGCTTTATATAGTTGCTATTTCTGGCTATTCTTGCACAATTATTTATTTGTTTATTAAGCAGTTATATTGAGAAATATTCACATACCATATGATCTATCTGAAGTGCATAATCAATGAAATGGCTTTTACTGAGCTGTTAAAAAGTACTTCACTGTAAAGTTATACAATAAAATAGAAAAATAGATTGAAAGAAATTACAAATTTTAAAAAAGAGTGCAAGGCCAGGTTAGATTTGATATAATCAATTATAAACAATAGCATAGCAGCAAACATTTATAAATGTAAATAATTCAAATATAATAATATAATAGAAATTTATTATAACATAATTCTAATTTTTATATTACAGCTCTACCTATTGGACATAATAATCACTAAGAATGAAATAAATTATGATTTAGTTATTTAATTTCTATTTAGGCCATTTTTCTTTCCAGACAATCAAATCTGTATTTGGGAATTCCTCATATCTTATTGGAATAAATTACAGTGATAACAATTCCCCAACTCATAATTTTATGAGGCAGAAAAACTCAAAATCTTGTTCAGCAGTAGTCATGTGAAATCATTACTGATCCGGATAGATCATTTTAATTAAGAGTATGAATAAGAAAGGGTTAAAGAAAAATGTAGCAACCAAAAATATATCTCTTCTCCAGTCCTCCTCAATTAAAAGCAAGTGTTTATTTTGTATGAAAAAAATGACAGAATACTGATTACGGGAATAATTTGCCAATTGCACTGAGCAGTTATTATTCATATACTATAATATTGTTATTTTCATTTATCTGGTCTGCTCCAGCTCTTTTCTGGTTATTATTTGTGTGGAATGCCTTTTTCCAACCTTTTGCTTTTAACCTGGTTGTGTCCTTACATCTGAGGTGGGTCTCTTGTAGACACTATATAGATGGCTCAATTTTTTTTTTCCATTCTATCAATCTATGTCTTTTGAATGGGGATTTCAACCCATTAATATTCAGTGTTATTACTGTAAAGGCATTACTTATTTCATCCATTTTGGTCATTGGCTCTCTGGTGTCTCTTTCTATTGTCTGTATTCTTATCCTTTAGTTTGCCCTTCCTAATAATCTTTATTTCTAAACTCTTTCCAAATCTCTCACCCTTGTTTTTACTTTTCAGGCTGCAGTGCTCCCTTTAGTATCTCTTGTAAATCTGGTCTTTTGGTAACATATTCTGTCAGTTTTTGTTTGTCTGTGAAGATTTTGAACTCACCCTTATTTTTGAAGGACAGCTTTGCCAGATACAGAATATTTGGCTGACAGTTTTTCTCTTTCAGTACCTTAAATACATCATACAACTTTCTTCTCAACCCCAAGGTTTCTTATGAGAGGCCAGCACTTGGTTTTATCTAGTTTCCCTTGTATATGATGCTTTGCTTTTCTCTCGCTGCTTTCAGAATCCTCTTTTTATCTCTGAAATTTGTCATTCTGAGTAGTAAGTATCTTGGGGTAGGTCTATACAGATTTATTCTGTCTGGAGTGGTGTTGTCCTTCTTTGATATTGATATTTACTTCCTTCATAAGGGTTGGGAAGTTTTTCAGTCATTATTTCCTCAGATACTCTTTCTGCCCTTCTGGGACACCAATAATGCAAATGTTTGTCTGTTTCATGTTGTCATTCAATTCCCTGAGACTCTGTTCCATTTTTCCCATTCTCTTCTCTTTCTGGTCTCCTGTCTTTTCCAGTTCAGATGTTCTGTCTTCAAAACCACTAATTCTGTCTTCAAGTAAGTAAAATCTACTCTTTTGTATTTTTTTTTTAGGACTTATTTATTTATTTATTTATTTATTCCCCCTCTTGCAGCTTATTCCATTCTTTGCTGTCTCTTCTCTGTGTCCATTTGCTGTGCTTTTTTTTTTTTCCTTCCTGTATCTCCTTGTCTCCGTCTCTTGTGTCATCTTGCTGCCCTAGCTCTCTGCCAGGGCATGGGCTATCAGCTCTCCACGGCACATGGGCCAGCTTGCCTTCACAGGGAGGCCCTGGGATGCGAACCCAGGGTCTCCCATATGGTAGACAGGAGCCCAACTGATTAAGCCACAGCTGCTTCCCCCCTCTAATGTATTTTTAATCTCCTCCATTGAGTCTTTCATTCCCATAATGTCTATTACTTTTCTTTGCAGGTTGTCAAATTGTTCTTTATGCTCTCCAAGTGTCTTCTTAATACCCTCTATTTCTTTAATCATATTTGCTTTAAATTCTTTGAAGTGATTTAGGAGAGTTGTCTGATTATCACTGATTGTCTGATATCACTGATAACCTGTATCTCTTCAGGTTATTTGCTTTGTTCTTTTGGCTGGGTCATCTCTTCCTGTTTCCTAGTATGGCTTGTAATTTTTTTCTGATGTCTACACATCTACATATATTGGTGAATTTACTCTGATGGTCAATTTCTCTCTCTTGCCTATTGTTTTTTCCCACAGCTCTTCTTTGATATCTGGTGTAACTTATTCTCAGACTTTAAAATTTCCCAGCTTAAGTTTTCACAATCTGGGCAGGAATTCACTAGTGGGGCACAGATTTTATCCCAGAGGTTAGATATAGAGAACACAGTTTTTCTCCATGCAATATCCAGACCAACCAGCCAAAAGCACAAGTCAGTGCACCTTTTCATAGAGGTGTTTCAGTCTCACTTTCCTGTGTTCCTGTGTTGAATCTCCAGATCAGAGGTTCAAAGTGGGCTCTGCTGGCTGAATTCACTGAAGAAAAGCACCCCAGCCTCCCCTCCCCTTTTCCTTGAAACAGCTGACAAGGAGGAAGATGTCTGTTCCCCTCTCGGCTGGCTATAGTGAGATGGGTTTTACCCCAGCTCACTATCTTGGGGATGAGGGAGGGGAGCCCTTCCTGGCTGCCATTGGAGCTTGGTAACTCATGTTTGTTATTTTGGCTTCTTTGTCTTTCTGTCCCTCTCCCTCCTGGGAGCTGTGTAGCATTGTCCTGGTGTGCTGACCCCCAAAGCAGGTCCCTCAGACAGCTTTTGGCTCTCTCTCGGTTGTTTTTCATGGAAGCGTTCAGGTGTGCCTGTTAGTCCCTCACCATCTTCCCACAATCCTCTGAATTCCCTATATTTTTGATGTAACATTTATGTAATCTAAAGCTTCTTTAAAAACAAATACAGATATATTTAAAAAAAGAAGGTGGCGCTTACAAACATAAGATTTTCACTTTCCATAAGGGATTGTTTTTTAATTTTTCTAATGTGACTTTTACAGAAATTGCAGCTTGAAGAGACAGGTTGGCAATTGCAGAAAGTGAGCTGATGAAACCATTCCTGTGCTAAGGTAGCTGAAACCTGGCTAGTGGAGAAACCTTGTCAGGAAACATCACCTCTACACTCAAGACCCCGAGATGCCACCATAGGGTGTGCTGGGAACCTCTTCCCCTAAACTGTACAAATTCCTTAATGTTGAGCCAAGATAGAATCCAAACTCTGATAGGCCTCTCAGAAAGGTACAGTGGTGGGAGTGCCTGGGTAAATTCTCTACAGAGAGGATGGTTTCCCAAGATCTTTTATTACAAAACCAAGATGACTTCCAAATTAATCGACTTAAGTCTCACAATTCTAGATAGCTGGTCACATTAGTCAGCTACCTGTGAATTAATTTTGTAACTAATTTGATTGGAGTATTTGCCAGGAAGTTTCATAACTTTTTAGGAGCTGTTCCATGCTGATTTATTATTATTTAAAATATTTTTGAAACAAGGTAAGCTTTATGGCTTAAATTTGGGAGGTATTAATCACTTAGTCATCTACTGCAGGAAACCCCAAAACTGTTTTTGGACAAATATCTTGACTCCATTCTAGAGTGCTAATATAGGGTATGTCCCTGGGGAAATGACCTATTGAGCTGCTATGGTGCTTTTCCTTTCTTTTCTTTTTTAAATCAGAGAACGTCAAGCCCACCTCTGCTCAGGGGACTGGCAAAGCAAATACATCTGTGAAAATGAACTTTCAAAATGAACTTTGGTAAAGAACTTTACTTTGAAGTTTATAATGATCAGTTATTATCAAAAGCTCAGTTGCCAAGACACTGAATTAAAGTGGTAGTAGTAGAAGCAAAACATAATATATTCACTTCTAATTTCTCTGTAAAATAGTCATGAAATTTTTTAAAAACATATACAAACCAAAACAAAAACCTGACAATAACAATATGAATTAAATGTTAAGAACAATCAAAAGAATGACAAAATCCTGATAGCATTTCCATGAATTGTAATGTTAATGGAAACAATAAGAAATAAGTATTGGACTACTTATGGCCCAAGCCTCTAAAACTGGGGAAACCTCTCTGCAGTAAGAAGGATAGCACCAAATAAGGTGGAACATACACTTTTAAATAAAGTCTTCTGCCTGCCCCTCACTCGGGTGACCCTTTCCGAAACCCTTGGGCCCTTCCCTTTGAGTCAGCCAGAGTCATTCCTCCAACAGTTATCTATTTTCTGCATCCAGATGTAACAGCTCCCAGGTTTCAGCATGGCTGGGGAAGAGGCAGACAAGTGGGGGCCCAATGCCCTGAACAAATGGCCAACCCTCAGGGAAAATTCTATGAGCTGAGCATTGGGAGGTGGATTCCTCTGGGCTTCAGCTGGTCACTTACTAGACACATCTGGAAAACAACTGCAGGCTGCACCTGAATCTCCAGGGCTGTGGGAGAACCCAGAAATGGAGAGGGGCTGCATGTAAAGACCCACTGCTGAGGCACAGACCTGAAGAGAGCAGCTTTCGAGTTCTGCATGAAGTGTTGTGGGCTAAGGACAATTTATCCTCCCTTGTCTTATGGCAAAAGATAGATAGGGATAGATTTCTGTTCTTTGGGAAAAGAAACATCATGGGGCTTATTAAAAGATATTATAATATACAAGGGGAAGGCAGTATGGGCATGAGTATAAGAACTTACTATTGAAAATGACTTTCTATAGAAAATGAAGAAAGAATAGAACTTATACTCTGTGCTCACAATAAGGTACAAAAAGTATGCAAACAAGATGCAAAGGGATATATGGAGAAAACTAAGCAAGTCATATGCTGTTTAGACTCAACACAACTTAGGCCTGCTTTCCTACCAGGCCTCTGCCATTTCACATGCTGTGCCATGCCTAACTTCCTCTCCAAACCTGGCAAAGTCCCATCCATCCTGCATGACTCAGTTCAGGTGCCACCTTCCCTGTAAAGCCTACAGAGCTCCAGGTACATCATCACTCCTTTCTTTACATGCAAGCACAATGGGGTTTCCCACTTGAATTCAGGACATTTTAGATAGCATAATAATTTACTGTTTTATACATCTGTCCCCCACAATAGAATAGCCATGAGTTCTCAATGACAGATGTGCACTTAAGGGGTAACTAAACTGGTCTGGCTGGTCCAAACCCTACGCATTCCAAAGAAAGGTTTGGCCCTTGCCCACTGCTCCTGGGAGGTTAGTGCTAAGTCCTTGGAATGTGGGGCCTGTTAAGAGTGTCTTTATTTATCAGATACCTTGGGCCATGCTAGATAGTTTATGCCACAGTGCAATTTATGGGCCGCACGGTGTCAGCTTGACCTCTAAAGAGGCTGGTAGCTAAGCTCAGTTGCACTGGTTGGTTGTCTGTGCCTACATGGTTTGCCCTTAATTAAAACTCTGGGCCTCAAGGCTCCGATGAGCATCCTGGTTGGGAATACCTCCTGTGTGTTGTCCCACATCACTGCTAGGAGAAATGAGTGCTGTCAGTACCCATCCACTGGGAGAGGTCGACTGGAAGCTTGCACCTGGTATCTCCTGGACGCTGTTCTGTGCACCTTTTTTTTGCAGTTGATTTTAGTCTGTATCCTTTCACTGAAATAAACTGTAAACAGAAGTGTAACTCTGGTTTGCTGAGTTCTCTTAAGTCCTTCTAGTGAATCACTCAATCCGAGGGGTGGTCTTGTTATTTATCTCTATAATTTCTACCTATCACAGTTTCTGATATACAGTTATTGTACATCAGACCTCTACCATGGCAGTCTAGGTGCTTATCTCCAATGTAGTAGCAGGGACCAAGGGAAACTCTCTGCCCCTGTCATCACACAGCCTTTTTATTTAGACTCTCCCATGTGTGATGATTAAAAAGAAAAACAAAAGTTGCCTGTGGAACATATAGTAAAATGTTAATTCAAGAGTCTGATGACTTATGTGAGAAAATCATTTTGGAGATGATAACCAGGGCAATAGCAATATGTCAAAATATTTCAAGATGTCTGAGTTTTAAGTCAGAGCAATGTAGCACACAGAATGAAAAGGATTAAGTCAAGGCTAAAACAGAATCAGTGCAATCTCTTGAATCTTTATGTCAAAAACTATATTCTTAATTGGAGTGCCTTGTAGCCATGTTTTCTCTTCTAAGATGTCAGCCCTTATTTCACCCAGTTTTCTGGGTGGTTGGCTTCTTGCTTTCTTTGAGGCTTCCACTGCACAGTGCTGTGATGGCATCTATTTTTTGCCTCGGTCTGAGATGCAAAGTCCCTAACGGGCTGAGTTCACAGAGGTCAACTGTTCCAGGGAACTTTCTCTAAATTCAAAGTGCCCACTAAAGAAAAGGGTCTGCCCTCAGTCCCAGGGCTGGCCCACACTCACTCACAATATCACTCCTGAAAAGAAGGTGGTAAGGATGCTTCTCTCCTCTTCCAGCCTTACGCCAACAGGTAGTCACCCACAAATGGGCGAGACCCTGTGTACAATGCCTGTCCTTGTGGAGGGACCAGTGTGTCTGGTATGCAACTGGCCCATGTAGACAAGCCATGCTGTGCCGAAGCCAGTCAAATCTGAGTAGGCAAGGTCTTTCCTGAATGGGCTCGATTTCTCTGCCAGGCCTCACTCCTTGTCTGCCTCCCTGCTTTGTCTATCTTGCCTTCAGTTTGTTTCAGTCTCAACTCCAGTTTTGGGGCCTTGAGTCAAATGACCCTCCAGCTTAAGGGCTGCCCAATGCATACCGAGGCCTATTTGGCCTTGCAGGTACACCCTTTTGAGGGCTGCCAATACAAATGCACCTGCAACAGGCATTCTGGCACACTGAGGACACTCTTCCAGCTTCCCATACTTAAAATTCTCGTCCCATCCAGTAAAGGGACATTCAGTCTGCAAGGGTAATTAGCTAATCCTCAGGACACTGAGATATTGATCTGTGAAAATGTAGAATGGTATCTTTTTAGACCCAGACATACCTTTTGAATCATTCATATTTTATTTTAAATATTTATCTCTCTCTCTTTTTTAGACTAGCATGACAAAGCCCCAACTGATTTTTGTTCAGGCTCCCTAGTTAGTGATTTTAAATTTATGTATAAAGGAATGCCATTTGTAATTAGATTTTGGCTAGCTTAATCAGATATATTCAGAACTAAGGTAAGCAGCACCACAAATATAAAAACTAGATTGTAATTTAGGAAAAGATGGCATCTATTCACATGGCACTGAGTAAAGCAACCACATTGAGGAAAAAAACACCTGATTTAAATCCTAGATCTACAGCTAGCAAATAGCATGACCTTAGGTAAATGACTCAAGCTCTTTGAGCACAGTTTTCCAGTTTTCCCATTTATTAAAAAAAAAATCAGGACTTCTAGCCTTTCTTAGGGCTACCATTTTATAATTCTATGAATTTAATCAGTCTGAGACTATACATTTTCCTTCAGAAATTTATTTATAGGCCTAAAAAGAAATTAAAACATAGGAAAATATCAATTTAAAAAAATCAAGGAATTAAAAATGTGTTCCAGAGCGTTCCAGAGAAAGATGTATTACTGACTACTATTAAAGCATGTTTCCATTAGAGACATCTGGCTGACTAGGAAAAATATTGAAGCTAACGAGTAAGTGGTATGCCCTAACAAGGCTGCCTTCAGATCTCACTACGCTTCACTGTGTTGAGATGTATATCTGTTTGTCTCTCTCCCTATCTACTTGCCTGCCTGCATGCCTGCCCAACCATCCATCCATCATCCATCCATCCATCCATCCATCCATCCATCCATCCATCCATCCATCATCTATCATCTCTCTATCTAATCTATCTTTTATCCATTAGTCTACCTCCATATGTATACTTAGTGTACACACACATACACACACACAAAAGAAGAACAAATGGGAAAGCAAAGAAGTACCATGGTGAAGTCTGAAAGAGGGGGAGGGAAGCAGGACTTACAGGAGCTGCCGAGTTTTTGACTGTGACACTGGGGGTGGTAGCTCGTAGGGCTCCACTCACTCCATGGTAGTATTTGAAGCAGATCTTCGTTTCCGCTGAAAGACAAAAAAAACGTGGGACTGAGAAGCAGGGCATAACCTAGGAAGAGACCCCCATGAGTAGAGGAGGACACCTCCAGCAATTGCTGCCTGAAGCCAGCCAGTCCTGGTTGACAAGGGTGGTCGGCATATGGTCTCCCAGGCAGGGCTGGCTTTAAAAATATGTGAAGAATAAGGGTTTTGGCCTTTTCTGTACCCAAGTTAAATCTAGCCTAGACTTCTTATCACACATCCTATCCCTTTAGAGGTTATTGCTTACAAACTCTTAGTTCTAAGATTTTAGGTGGCTTGATGCCTACCACCAGTCTGTGCCTTCTTTCATTTCCTGTTTACAAGTAATTAACCTAATTAATTAATTTCCTATTAATTAAAATTCATTGTGATTAGTATGTTGGTAATTTGGGGCAAGATTTTGAGAAGTTATTGAAATACAAGAATGGTCAGAATATTTTCTAAACTCTAGCACAAATCGATGACAATTTCTCTGCATACAAAATTTTTGCATCACAATTTTCTTTTTTGTCAAAGCTCTATAGATGGTAAGCAGAAAAAGTGTGGTCTTGGAGCGTTTGACTCAGCTCCATCAGTGACAACTGTGAAATAATGAATAAATCATTTAACCTCCTAGGCCTCATATTCCTTATATGTAAAATAGGACTAATAATACCTACCTTGTAAGATATTGGTTAAGCAAGAGTTATGAGAAAAGAGCTTAGAGCTCAACTAGGTGTTCAGGAAATATTAGCAAAGGTGATGATGATAATGAAAATGATGATAACGATACTGATAGTATGGATCCATCGTGTTCTGGTGTTGAGTTCTATAAAGGACAAAATCTGTGCCGATCTAAGTTTAGTTTATTTGATGGTGACCTGCTTTTCCTGTAGTTTGAAAAAGCTTTCAGGTAATGTCTTAGTGAGTCAACAATTTGAGATTCTACTTCACAAATCTGAGAATTTGTCTTCAATTATAATATTCTTTAAAAATAATATTTATAATGTTTTAACATACATTTAAAATATCCTCATTATAGAAAATGTGAAAAGGTGGAAAAACATAAATAAAATAAAAATCTATGAATGCTTTTGCATGTTTGAGAGTACATACTATATTATAATGGATTGTGCTGTTCTTGAAAATAACATTATTAAATAAGAATGCTCAAATGTTATTTACAACTTTGTAGATAAACAGTATTCCTTGTTCTATGGAATCACTGAATAAATGTATAATTTATAAATATTCTCCTATTTTTTATTATTTTAGCTTTTTTCCCTAAAAATGAATGACATTTTGTAAATTATTGAGTTCAAATTTGCTTTCTAGCATAATGGAACAAAAATTGATAATTACGTAACCCAACACCCATTCTGTCTTCTTTCTTTAATAATAGAATCTCAATTTTATTTTGGATGATAATGTCCAGCTAAAGGACTGCATTATGTAGCCTCCTTTGCAGATAATGTCTATCTTGTTTGCTGTTTTTATTTTGGGTTTCTGTTATATGTCATAAAACCTAAATCTAACAGATCTGGGAAGATTCTTAGAAGGAGAAGAAAAGAATGTTGCAGCATTCTTCCTCAGGTTAGAAGATATGAACATATTATGGATTCTTCCTTCATGGGATCAAATTTCTCTCTGAAAAGAACTTTGTACTTCAAACAAAGAATTTAACTCTCATTTCACAGAACTCTTGCTAGCATTGAGCATTATCAATGAAAAATAAGCTTAAAATAGAATCCTATTGTCATTTTTATTTCACTTATTTGATTATTAATGAGCAAACATTTTTCATCAAGTGTTAATTAGCCATTTGCATTTACTTTTTTAATCCACTGAATTATAGTTGTTAAGACTTCCATTGCTTCCACTGCTGATCAACCACTCCTTCAGTAGACATGATCTTCCTTTAGATATTTTCAGCCAGTTTCCTTTGGGAGTTAGTCTTTCCCTAAAGTGATTTTGCATATTTACATTGACTACCTTTTCAGGATCTTGGTGGACAATCTTACAACCTATTTTCATATTCTTCAAGGCACTTTACCATTGTCCTCATGTTAGTTTGACACACCTGATTCCCTATGTCTCAGCTAGAGGCAGGTTTCCTGTAAGCCAAGGACGGGGACTGAACATAACCATCCCAGGGTCCACAGGATGGAGGAATAGAATATGGATTAGAGTGGACTTACTGGTGTTCTGCTGGGGAACTATTGTGATTAGTAAGAAGAAACTGTAGTATTTATATGGAGAGGGTGGCCGCGGTGGCTGCTGATGGTAGGGAGAGGGAAGAAGAGATATGGTATGAGGGCATTTTCAGGAGTTGTCCTAGGTGGTGCTGCAGGGACGGATGCTGGATGTTGTGTGTTCCACTGGGTGGACTGGGGGAGAGTGTGGACTACAATGTGGACCACTGCCCATGTGGTACAGCAGTGCTCCAGAATGTATTCGCCAGGTGCGGTAGATGTGCCACAGTGATGGAAGGGGTTGTTACTGTGGGAGGGGTGCATGGGTGGGGTGGAGGGCATATGGGGACCTCATTTTTTTTTAATGTAACATTTAAAAGAAAATAAAGAAAAAAAAAAAGAATCATGGAGGACCCAGAATGAAGCAGTGGGCCACTAACCACAATGAGTTAGAGAAACCATGGAAGAATGGTAATGTGAGAAATTGCTGTCAAAGGTCAATTAAGTTTAAAAGTTATCCTTTAAATTGGTATATGGCTCTGGAGTTCAGTGCCATGTCAGTTGGCCTTGCTTTGGAGTTTGTGTTCTTGAGTGTGATGGAGTTGGACTCAGATGTGACCTTTCTACACATGCCTCTTCTGTCACTTTTACTGAACCTGTGGCTGGTGCTGGGGTTGACGTATATTTGGGAGATTTGAATCTCTGTCCATGTGACAGCCAGGCCCTGAACCTCAGCAGACTTGTAACTCCTACCATCTGGTTTATTGGACTTACCCCGACCAGCTAACAGGAAGGTGAAGAAGGTCAACCACCACACCTGGGAGCCAAGAGTGCCAACAACAGCAAGCAGGAGAATTGCATCCAGCATCCATGTGGAATCTAAGCCTCCTCTCGATATAGACATGGAGTGGACATAACCATCCCAGGGTCCACAGGATGGAGGAATAGAGTATGGATTAGAGTGGACTTACTGATATTCTACTATGGAACTATTGTGATTAGCAATGGAAGAAATTGTAGCACTGATGTGGAGAAAGTGGCCATGGTAGTGGCTGAGCGTAGGAAGAGGGAAGAAGAGATGTGATGTGGGGGCATTTTCAGGACTTGGAGTTGTTCTGGGTGGTACTGCAAGGACAGATGCTGGACATTGTATGTCCTGCCATGGCCCACTGGGTGGACTGGGGTAGAGTGTAAACTACAATGTAAACCACTATCCATGTGGTACAGCAGTGCTCCAAAATGTATTCACCAAATGCAATGAATGTGCCATGATGATGAAAGAGGTCTTATATTTTTTGACTGTAACATTTAAAAAAATAGAGAAAAAAATGTAAAAAAAAAAAAATAGTTAATCAGACTTAATGTACCAGCCCATTCATTCCATTTTCTAATTAAAACTCACAAAAACCCTGCGGAAAAAAAAAATTTTTTTTAAGGGCTTGGCACAATGGTTGGCATATAATAAGCCCTCAATAAATGTTTCATCATCCTAATCTTATATCTAAGGAAAATAAGGCCAAAATTGAAGGCCACTCATTCAAGGTCACAGATGTGATTTGTGGCAGAGCTAGACTTTTAGCAAACAATATTTAATTCATTTGATGGTGTCTCCCAATGATTTTTAATAACTCAAATTTGTAGATTAGATAGCAAAAAACAAATTTCCACTTATGGAGTAGTATACCAGTAATTTAGAGAACTAGAAAACTAGAAAATATACACATAAATTTGTGTGCAGTAGGGTTGCCAGATAAAAGACAGGACACAGAGTTAAGTTTGAATTTCAGATAAATAAGAATACATTTTTAACATAAGTATGTCTCAAATATTTTAGGGACATACTTTTTTTCCTTTATTTTTAAAGGAGCTCTAGATTCATAAATACTACACTGAGATTACTGAGGATTCCCATACACCCTCCCCCCCCCCCCCACCAACACTTGCCTTCACCAACAACACCTTTCACTAGTGAGGGGTATTTGTTACAATTGATGAACACATATTAAAGCACCGTTACTAAGCATGGTCTGTAGTTTACATTATGGTTTACACTTTGCACTGCACAATTTTATAAGTTTCGACAAAATATATGATGGCTTGTATCTGTCACTGCAATACCATGGCAGAAAAATTCCAGTGTCAATCAGGGGACACACTTAAAATTAAAAATTATTGGTTGTTTATCTGAAATTCAAATTTAATTAGGCATCCAGTAATTTTTTCCCCCTAAACCTGACAACCTTAGCATGAAGCCATCAGAGACCTAGCAAGGTAGGGAAAAATAATGAGGTGAAGATTCAGAAGAAAAAGAGCCCAGGAACTGGGGCTGTTGTTTCCCTTAGGGGTGCCTGTATTGATTCCAAAAGAAGGAGCTGAGAGGCTGGGAATCTGAAAAGCACTTTTGACAGGATTTCAGGGCTGTCGGGATAAAATTAGAGTCCAGGGATGGCCAAAGAGGAGGACCTTGGTAATCTACCATGCTTCAAGTTGGGACCCTGAATGTCTGAAAAGATAAACTGTTAAGAAATAAAGCAGTCTTAGCTCTTCAAATCACCTCAAGCTTTGAAATTTGATTGGGATGATTCTGGATTGCTACAGCTGGGTCAGAAGGAAATGAAAATTCTCTCAGGAGGAACAGTATCATTCTAAGCCTCAAATTATTTGTACAAGTTTCATTACAATGTCTAGTCCTCCACTTAAAGTGACCAAGCACATGCAGAGACAAGACAATGTAAAAATGTATCCAGAGAAAACAGCAGGTACTATAGTTCATCTAGAGGACTTGAGATATCAGAGTTATGAGGTACGGATTTCTCCTGAACATTTACTTAATATGCTCAAGGAGATAAGAGACAAATGGAATGATTTCAGCAAAAAATGAGGTCTCTACAAAAGAACCAAACAGAAAGTTGGATCTGAGAAAGTACGATAACTGATATAACAAACTCAATGGATGGGTTAAAATGCAAATTAAACAAAACAGAAGGGAAATTTTTGGAAACTTAGGTCAGGAAAAAAAAATCCAGAATGAAGCACTGGATGGAAAATCAGAAGAGAGAATAAGAGACCTATGGAATCCTGGGAGTGGTCTAAAATAGATGCAATTGGAATCCCAGAGGAGAGGAGACAGTGGCTCTAAAGTTAATTCTCCATAAGTGATGAAAGTCATTAAGCTACATATTCAAAAATTCCTAAGAACCCAAATGGGATACATAAAAAGAATATAGCACCTACACATCAAGGTAAAACTTTACAAAGAAGAGGAAAATCTCATCAGCAGCCAATAAGGAAATGAGCTAGATTACCATCAAGGAACACCAATTGGACTGACAGACAACTTCGTAACAGAAGCTGCAACAATGAAAGGCAAAGGAATGACAGCTTCAAAGTGCTGGTGGAAAATAACCGTCAATCCAGAATTTTGGAGCCAGTAAAAATACGGTGACTGTTTCTATGGCTTCCCAGACAGTGCACTGGGTGCCAGCACATGAATATCTGAACTTCAGAGCAAGTCTTTAACCACACGTGTGTTACAAGTCTGCCACATAGAAATGCCCAAATCTCATGAAACAAAGAGCTATCAGAGATGATGAATTAGACAAACATACACAGATCAAAAATAAGGAAAGGCTCTGTAATCACTTATTAATTCATCAAGAACCAAATTATCCGTGCTGTAACATTCTGTAGCAAGAATAATGATACAAATCTACGAATGCTCCATTTATAAAACAGATGTGAGACAAATATAAACAACATCTTCTAAGTTCAGGAAAAAGCAATTTTAACTCAAGAAGCTACAATCACTGTCAAAGAGTCAGCCTCAATAGTTATCTGGAAGGAGTAGTGGAAAGCACAATATCTTGAAATCTCAAAAAGATCAAGAAGGAATGGAATAATAAGATATAAATGAATTTGAGTCTGAAGTTTTTAACCTCAGGAAGAGGAATAGCAAAGCAGAAATTTCAAAGAAATAGTCAACAACAATATTATAAAATATTAGGCCCTTCCAATTTACCTTACATTACAATATATTTATCTGTATTTCTTTTTTATAGAAACAACTATGAATTAAATGGGTTTTAAAAAATAAGCAGAATGGAGGAAGGCTAAGTTTTTTAATCAAAACAAAAGGGTGAAGGACTTCCAATAAATGGAACTAAATGGAATCAGTGTTATTGACAAGGTAACTAACACTGAAAACTCCACTATTTATATAAAGGCATAATAGTTGAAAATTTTTATTTTGAAACTGATATTGTCTGTTGTCATAGGTAAAACTTTAAAGCTTCTCATTCATGACACTCATTTTGGACCAATAAAAGAATGAAGCAGAGCCACCTTCTGTGCATGCTTGTTATGTCCCATTTAATTTCAGCAACGTGCATTGAAGAACTCATTAAAAGAAGGAAATTATATAATTTTAAAAGCCATATTAGGTTATCCAAAAAATTCCTGCTCTTCTATAAACAGGTGTAAAATAACATGCTGGGATTTTGGGGGTTGGGGTGGGGTGTTATTCAGATGATATTGTAGTGAAATTTTCGGTAAAGTAATATATGTTTCCAACAGAAAAAAATGACTTATTGTATGGTGGAAAATTGTACTCATTTAGAAAAATGTTTTTATTTGATAAAGCTTTTATCTTACTTGGATTTGCACATTCAAAAGTCTTTATGATTTAGAATGGTGCATTATGGGCTGGTTATATTAACTGCCAAGAGGTACAAGGATTTGTTAGGGGCAAAGGTCTAAATGTACAAAGGGCAGTATCTTTGAGTGGTGTGTGTGTGTAAGTGTATGTGTGTAAGCAATCTTAGCACGGTATTTTAAGTGAACAGGGTGATTGTCCAGGAAAGGACTTTGAACATTGCCTCCTAAAAGTGGATCAACATGAATGAAAACCAGGCAGCTATCTGAGCAGATCTACCCGATGAACAGGTTTTCTGACATGGGCTCTGAGATGTACTGTACTATCCTGCAGAAGCAGGTCAGAGCTGAAGTCTAAGGCTATTCAGGAGGGTAGGGAGGTTACAGTCATCCTTTGTGCTTCCTGAACATGCCCTTGACTAAGCACAGATGATAAGAATGGTGGGGTAAGGCAGGATGTCATTTCTGATACAAGGCCACTAGCCATTCCTGTGGATCTTATTTAACACGCTGATGCATTACCAGCTCCAGGGGCACCTTTTCCCCGGAGGTCTATGTGAACAGCTCCCTGGAGCTGTGTAGAGAACTGTGTTTTAATGTTGCGAATGGGCTGCTGGAGCTGGCCAATGGGATGCACGACAGGTGCAATTCTCAGGGACAGGTTTCCCTGGAAAGAATCTGCTGGTATCCACTCTAGTATTCTGAGTCTTCATTACTTTTTTTCCTCTCAGGGTGTCCCTACTGTCTCTCCCCGCTGCCTAGTTTTACCTTGACCTCTAGGGGATGCCACTAAACTGGTCAGTGGCCCTATCCATTGGGCCAAGTCTGCTTCCCTGAGTCTCCTTTTTGACACCATGTTGTCTACCATCATGGAGGCCACTTGGCTTAACTAGAAATTTCACCTTGGGGACCTCAAACACATCTTTTCTGGGGCAGGCTCAGAGAAGAGGCTATACCCCACGAGAATGGGCTTTCTCAATGACAGGGTACAGAAGTGGGAAGGGTGAGAAGTCAGTGGCCACACTGAGTCCAGGCTCTCCTTGGGTCAGGGGTATTCACAAGGGTTCTTTACAAGCAAGAGAAGCGTGCACAATTAGAAAACTGTTCTAAGACGCCAACACCCCCATGCTAATTATTTCCTTTCTTCTACTAATACACTTCTTCTTGGTAGCAGCAATGACAGGCAATATCATGCATTCAGTTTAGTTTGGGGTCCACATGTAGGTGCCAAGTTTGCCATACGCTCCATAGTCCACAGCCTCCTTATGTTTAAGATGCATGGAAATTTCTGTTTCCTAGAAAGTGTTTCTCAGGATATTTTCCCCTGACTTTAGACACATTCCTGCCCTCCATAGGTACAGCAACACGGTTAATTTCTTTCTGCTTTTTACTCTTCTAGTGGATCTTAGAATTCTGCCAACAAATCAGCGCTGTAAAGGAAGTGCTGCTAGAGGGCGGTGCAGAGGCAGTACTGACAAAAATCCCACCAGACAGCCTCAGCGAGGAGTGGAGTTGGTGATCAAAGACAAGCTCTTTCCTGCAGGGAGCCATGGGAAGAAGGCAAGCTGGATTTTCTTTCAAGAGTCCAAACCATGCAAGAATTTGCTGTGTGGTTGTCAGGTCACTCTGATTGCTTCAAGCTGTAAGCGCCCAGCACGTCCATTTAACTTGTCCTGAAATCTTAAAGTCCATGTTATATGGACTTATATATACCTATATATATAAACCTATATATAATATAGGTTTGCCTGAAATGTATTTTTCTGCAATTTGGAAACTGTCTAGTGATTGGGTTACTAGAAAAGGTGACGTCTAAGAGTTGATTATTTTGGTTATTTCTTTTTCATGTTCTGATACTTTTTTTTTCTTTTTCCCTTTTATTACTGATTTTTAAAAAACACATAATCTTCCCATTCTGAAAATTTTTTCATATACTTATCATTTCCTTTCCTTGAAGGGTCAGCCAGGCCTTAAAAGTTTTATTTTTACTAGAAATTCATGGTCTCTGTTAGAGAAAACACATAGTGTAAAATAAGCCTCTTTTCTCAGGGGATAAATACTAATGAGAGAGCAAGAGGACGAGAAAGGAAGAGGGGGAAAGGGAGGGAGAAAGAGAGACACAGAGAGAGAGAAATTAAAAGGTTGGCGTGTTGTACGTACCATTCTCAGGTAAAGGATGCAGCATAAATTATTTCTCCCCAAGGATATGGGAGGTATCATGACATATTTACTCTCTTATAAGGAGAGTTCTTTGGTTTGAGTTTAAACTCAGAGGCTGTGAGCAACCTGGGAGAGACAGGGGCTCATTCTGGTGAAGGTGATACAAAGATTTTTTCCTCCTTTCCATTCTGTCTTTTTGTCTGCCCTCAGATAACATAGCTGGCAACAGCAATAGGCGTCTAAATATGGATCAGGTCTTGTGAACTCTGGTTTGTATGGCAAGAGGGGAATAGGAGATAGATTAATAGCTGCGGCAAAGGACAAGAAGTTCTGCTTTCACCATTTTGTGACTATTGAAGGGCCCTGCAATATTTTGGGTATATCAAATCTGGAATTTTGGAAAGGTGGGATACATGAGGGATATTAAGTCATTGTGAGGAGGCTCACAGTGTCCCTGTTGTGTACATTTTTGTTTTATTTGGACTCTGAACTCTTCCCTGGTTGTCCAAAGCTGGTGGAGACAAGATAGCTGGCATCACCTGAAAACAGCCTTTGAGTTGACTGGAGAGCATCTGAAGTGGGGTGCAGGCAGGGCTGCACTGACCCCCCAGGGTCTCTGCTCTCACCAAGAACAGCTGCAAGTCCATGTCCATCAACTGGGCTGACAGGTCCAGAGAGTCAAGAGAGAGAAGTGTAAGTTGGGAATCAAGTAGAAAAAGGGGAAAATTTCCCCTTCCCACTTCTCTCTAGCAACCCCTTCTCCAACCAGGCGAGGGAAGAGTAGTTGCTAAACAGATTGGTCAGATTTCCAGAGTAGATAGTTGACTAGAGAGCAGTCCTGTGCTTTAAAGGGTGGGGCTTTTCTGCTACCTCCTCCAGCCGAGACGTTAGAAAGGTAGGTGGACTCCTTTCTCCTTGCATGGCACCCTCTTGCCCTGTGGCTGGTCCCAGACCTCTCACCCTGCTGCCTCCACATTTCTGTCTCTTCCTCTTGCAGGGACACTCAACTCTTCAGGCTCGGGGGCCTCCTTGGGGAAAGACAGAGATTTAATGGTTGTTGTCCTTGAGCTTAGCATCACGCTTCCTGACCAGGGGCACCAGGCAGAAATTAATCCATTAATTCAATGATAATTAATCTACTCTGTTAATTCAACAAATATTTAATCAGCCTCCCTAAGGAAGGGAGAATGCTACTAAAAAGGGAGTCCTGATAGCAATTACAAAATCTTTAAAAGGTATCTAGAAGTTGAAATTATGGATGATTTTTACTTTAATCTTTTCCTTAAATTTCCTACTGGGAACAGGTAATACTTTCATAAATGCTTTCCATAAATGGAAGTCATACACATATGAAAGCACATGGAAACAGAGCAGAGTCTGGATTTATGTGTGAGAAAGTGTTTGCAATTTTGGGTAGGCTTTGTCTTTTATTTTGACTTTCTCCACAGCTTCTCATGGTGGAGCATACTGAGTGACCCTCTTGATCATCCACCCTCTCGATTTTCCTTTCATACCTCTTTTTTTTAGTAGAGTTTGGTACCAAGGCTCTTGCTAGCACCACATCCTCTGGTCAAGGATTTGGTAGCTCAGTGATATCTGGGTTCCCATTCTGATGCTTAAATAATTTCCCTGCCAGTCACACTAGAAAGGTAGCAGCCTCAGTATGGACGCCTACTCTAAAGTTCCAACCAGTTATAGAATCCCCTATCCCTTTCCTCAACAGGCCCAGAATTTTGCAGCACACCTCCACCTTTGGGGGGGGGGGGAGGCTCCAGCCTGCCACATGGTGGCTAACAGAGCAGGCTGTGGAGTCGGACTGCCTGTGTAAATCTGGGTGCTGTCGTTGGTTTCTTACCATTGTCTCGGTTTGCCAGCACTGCTGTAATGAAATAGCTCCGACTGGTTGGCTTAAATGACAGGAACTTACTGCCTCACAGTTTTGGAGGCTGGAAGTCCAGTATCAAGGTGTTAGCAGACCATGCTTCCTCCAAAGTCTGCAGGGTTCTGGTGGCATGGTGATCTGTCTCCCTCCATCTCCTCCTGGGACTTCTACTCCTCCTGCTTGGATATCTGCGCCTCTTTGCAAATTTCCCCTGCTTATAAGATCCCCAGTCATGCTCTGGCTCATTTTGTCCTGGTCTTAACTGGTCACATCTTCAAAGATCCTATTTACAAATGAGTCCACACCGACAGAACTAGGGGTTAGACTGTGAACCTCTGCCTCTGGGGGGAATGCAATTCAATCCACCACAGCTCTTAATATTGGATTAACTTGTATTAACTTCCTGTGCCTCTCCTTCCTTATCAACAAAATAAAAATACAATGCTTCCCACCAAGGCTCTTCATCAAGTGGGATAATACGGGTAAGACAGTATGTGCAAGCGTGGCACACTAGGAGAGCTCTGCGAACTGTAGCTGCTCCTATTACTTTTCTCTATTCAGGACAGCAGCCTTGCCCAAATGTCAGGTCAGGGGCTGGGGTCCTGTTTCCCATGCTGTCAGGGTGGGGAGCAGGCCCACTCCCTTGTAATGACCTCGGTCACCTTCCCTCCTCCTTGTCTAATTGGAGACCGTGGCATGAGTGCCATTAAAAGGCCCAGACTGTCCAGGCTTAGAGTTCCAAGTTGTGAGTGCTCAAGTGTTTCTTTCTGATTTGCCATTTTATTTGATTTTTCTCTGAATATGGTGTCATTTTGGCATGGAAAAAAAATATGGGAAAGTGTTTAAAAATTTCTGAACTATTTATGTTTATACTCACATTTATACATTAAAATGTATATGTTTTGGGACTGTGTAACATAGTGAAACCTGCATGAAATATGAATATGGATAATATGGCATATATAAGACAGTTTTTATAAAACGTAAATACAAATAAACTATAGAGGGGGAAATAGAATAGCAGCTATGTATGGTAGAGGAAGGATAGAGAGATTGAGAGGTAATGAGGTTTTTTTTGGTTTTATTGTTATTATTGGAATAATGAAAGTGCTCTAATAATGATTCAAGTGATGAATGCACAATTATGTGATTATATCTGATACCATCGATTGCACACTTTGGATGGATTTATGTTTTATTAATATGTATCAATAAGATTGATTTGTTAAAAAAATATAAATTAAAATACCCACTGAGCTTGCCCTGCCCTTCAGCTTCACCCACCTGGTCACAGGGCTAGACACAGTGTCTTTCATTAGGTCAGTGTCCTTGGCTGCCCCACATACTCTTCTGGCAGATTTGGCCTCTCTCCTGCCTCTCCTGCCACAGGCCTTAGGGGGAGATTAAAAGGGGCATCACGCTCCCTCCACACGTACAATGCCATCTCTGGAGCAAGAGCCATACAGGGCCTCGGTAACCCTGCCTGAGGTTTTTGGCTCCACATGTCTGTAGCTTTAAGTAAAAACAATCCATTGTGTGTGTTGGGGTGACTTTGAGAGGGATGCAGAGTTCTTCCTTTCCTCTATCATGACCATATAGGTGAAAATCACCACTAAATTCTTCCAGTTTCCTCTTTGTAGGTCCCTTCTGTGGTTAGGGAAAGGGGTACTGTAGAGTGGTCAGCATAAATCCATTTCTTCCCCTCTCCAAACCCATCTTCCACCCATTTGCCTCTCCCCCACTTCAGGTCATCCCACTCTAGCTGGTCAAGTGCTTCTACAAAAGGCTTGTCTAATTAACTATCCTCTAGATCCGGTTCCCTTCTGATTCTTCGGCTTCAGTCTATCAAACTCTGGGCCCTGCATGTCTAACACCCTCACAGGGTCTTCCACTGTGCTGATAAGCACAACCAGATCACATTGGGTTCAAATCCCAATTCCACCACCTACCTGCTAGGAAACTTAGGCAAAGCTAGCACATCTCTTGAAGAGTAAATTTTCTCATCAATGAAAAGGAATGACACCCATTTCATGGTGCTCCCATCAGCCTAAAATAAAAGGATGTACAGTCCCTTCAGAGGAGTCAGTTGCATGTCAGCCCTAAATAAATCAGAGAAGTTATTTTCTGGCTCATTCCACTCCCTATAAACATGTCCAAAGCCCATCCTTATCCTCAGGAAAACCTCCCTTTGTCCTATTTCTCATGCTGCCACTCTGACATTCAATATCACTGCTCCCTACCTGGAGGAGCGATGTATACACTTCGCCTCTTCTTTATCATGCCGTTCCATTTTGCCTGAGGGACTTTCTGTGCCAACACCAGGAACGTTCTGTGCATATTTGGATGAACTGGTTACCTTAGAGTCTTTCTTGTCAATTCACTGAATCTTTTTTTTTTTTTTTTTAATTTCTCTCCCCTTCCCCCCTATCCCGGTTGTCTATTCTCTGTGTCTTTTTGCTGCGTCTTCTTTGTCCGCTTCTGTTGTCAGCGGCACGGGAATCTGTGTTTCTTTTTCTTGCGTCATCTTGTTTTGTCAGCTCTCCATGTGGGCGGCACCATTTCTGGGCAGGCTGAACTTTCTTTCACACTGGGCAGTTCTCCTTATGGGGTGCACTCCTTGCACGTGGGGCTCCCCTACGTGGGGACACCCCTGCGTGTCACGGCACTCCTGCGCCTATCAGCGATGCACATAGGCCTGCTCCACACGGGTCAAGGAGGCCCGGGGTCTGAACCGCGGACCTCCCATGTGCTAGATGGACGCCCTAACCACTGGGCCAAGTCCGCTGCCTCACTGAATCTTTTTGACAAAGATTATCAGCAACCCCTGCACTGCATCTCCCCATAGATATTCTAGACCATGTCTTGCCTGACACTGTTGACAAAGCCCCTTTGATGGTTTTCCTTGCTTGACTTCTATGGCCCTGATCCTTTCTATTTCCCTGATGTTCCAGTTATCCACTGCTGCGTATCAACCAACCCCAAAAGTTAATGGCTTAAAACAACACCTTATCATTATTGCTCAAAGTTCTAAGGTGCTGGTTCAGCTGGGCGATTCTCCCTGGGGGGCCATCACGCTGTTGGTCATAGGCCCGGGGCAGCTATGCTGTAGAAGCCTAAGCTAGCCAGGGGAGAGACCGCATGCTGCCGAGTGCTGCTGGCCAACCCAGCCCAGGCAGGAGGCCACATCGGAGAGCCGGCCTGGCCAGTGGGCTGAGGATTCCAATCCCAGTGCTCCACCAAGAATGTGAATTTAATTTGGAAATAGGGTCTTTGGAAACAGAATTGGTTAAGTTAAAATGAGCTCATAGTGGAGTAGGGTGGACCTTTAATCCAATGTGAATGAAGTCTATAAAAAAAGGGGAGAAGAGACACAGGCAGACACTGGGGAGAATGCCACGTGAAGATGGAGGAGGTAGAGGTGGAGTGATGCATCTAAAAGCTGAGGAATGCCACGGACTACAGACAAACACCAGGAGCTAGAAGAGGCAAGGAAGGATTCTCCCCTACAGGTTTCAGAGGGAGCATGGTCCAGCTGATTTCAGACTTCTTGCCTGCAGAACTGAGAGATAATACATTTCAGTTGTTTTAAGCCACCCGATTGTGGTCCTCTGTTACAGTAGCCCTGCGAAACTAAGGCAAGCACTGTGGCCATTTTCCCTCCTACCCCCTCACTCTGCCTTGCACACACATCCAGGCTCTCGTTGAACCATACTGATTTGTCCTCCTAAGCCTCCTTCTCATTTCTTCCCTTCCATGGCTCCTACTTCTCACTTGTTCAATGCTTTGGATTCCTGGGTGGTCTTCTGCCTCCAGCCTCATGCCCTACAGACCACTCTCCACACAGCTGCCAGGATGATCGTTCTAGAATGCAAGTCTAAGCAGGAGATGTCTTCTCCTTAAAGCCTTTCAATACCTCTCTGTCCTCGGTCAAAGTACCTAGAACATCTGACATTAGGCTTCTTCCCCAGAATTTTTGTTGTTACAGTTCTGCCTCACCTACCCAGCTTCATCCCCTCCCACATCTTTGTGCCTTTGCTGGTGCTGCCTCCTGCCTAGAAAGACCCTTCTGCCACCAGCACTCCAAGACCAGCCCTGTTTCCTTCCTGGCCAAGTCCACCTACTAGCTACTTCTAACTCATGAGTGGGCTTCCCCGGGCAACCCCGTGCCCCAGAGTTGAGCTAAATACTCCTCTTCCTAGTATTTCACGTAGGGTACAGTGAGAATTATGTGCTTGTTCCTGCTACTGTAATGTGAGAGCCTTCACTGGGCAGGGAATGTGCCTTCATCTCCAGGTCTGAGTCCCTATAGTCCAGTCTTCAGTAGGCCCTTAGGCTCTGTGGGGTTAACAGAGGCACATGGATCTGTACATTCACTCACTGACAAGGCAATTCAAGAGGAATCCTGAGAAGTTTAATTTGGATGAATAGCGACTTGACCATTAATTTTTGTTAATTAAGAGTTTTTATGTCATTGAATCTGAGAATCTGTGATACATGCAGCTAGAAGCCAGCTCTATTTCTGTGTATTACTGTAAATCTGCATGGAATCATGTGGTTGTATCTTTCTAACAGTTTTCTGTAATATTACTCAGCCACTTGTATGTTCTGTGATTTCATCTGAGATACTGAGACCTCCAAGGACTGAAGTTCCAATTTTAATGTCAGCCATAGGTTAATGGAATAACTGACATGGTAATAAGTGATTGCACACAAGAGTTTGGCATCTTGTGTTGTAAAGAATTTGGAGTAAACTCAGGACAAGTCTACTGTGGAGATTCCATTACTTCTATGCTCCATCCTCACATGTAGGCCCCTGCCCTCTCATTGCCACAGGCTGTATTTTTCCACTGTCCCTGTCCATCCCAGGGCCACACAGATGGTTGGTGACCTGCTCATAACCAGCACCTCTCAATCCCTATCCTCCCTTCCAGGCTATGCCACAAAGCACAGCTGAGATTACTGAAGGCAAACAAATTTCCCTTAATTTGCCTTGGATGGACAGTCTCAAAACTTACTTCTATCATGTCATTCTAAATCTGAAACAAAGGAAAGAAAGAATGAATTGAATAAAAATAAGTGAATGAAATGAATGGAGTAAATGAATATATAGCTTCTTATAATGCACCACATAAAATCCAAGCAACTTGCTCTTTGAGTTCTCAGCTTTGTCCTGGACCTAGTCAAGAACACTTCCTCTATTTTCTTCCACCTGGTCATCAATACATCTTACCTCCAAGGCTTGGGTGGTAGTTGTCTGCCCAGCCCTGGCATGCCCCTGAGTCTTGCTTTTTAATGAAGACTTCCTCCTCCCCAAAAAAGGCATTGCTAACCAATTTCATCCAACTGTAATCACTTTTCTGTTCTACATTCCATTAGCACACAAGACGAACAATATAAAATAAGGTGGTGTCAGAGGAAATATAATCACTTCAAGGGCAAAATTATTATTGCATGGGTATTACCAACAGTTCCAGTCTTGTTCTGCTAAAGAATGAGTGATAATTGGGAGTGGATATGACTCAAGCAGTTGAGAGCCTGCCTCCCACATGGGAGGTCCCAGGTTTGGTTCAGTTCCCAGTGCCTCCTAAAAAACAAACAAACAACAAAAAAACCAAACAACCAGCAAAAAAAAAAAAAAAAGAAAAAAAGTCTCCAGGGAAGCCAATGTGGCTCAGTGGTTGAATGCCAGCTTTCACAAACAAGGTCCAGGGTTCAGTCCTCATCCCCTAGTACCTCAAAAAAAAAAAAAGAGTGATTATGGATTTGGCCACTTGAGTTCTGCCTCTACCACCCTAGTGGTCTTCTTTTTAGCTAGATTCTTTCTTTTAGGCTTTTCAAGTAAAATTTGGAGGAAGTAAGGAAGAGAAAATGACCAGAACCAGTGCGGACTGTTACTGGAGGTGGGTTTCTGAAGTTGTTTAGGTAAGAGGGACACTATGCACATTGTGGTGAAACACAGATGAAAATGAATCTCTAGGAGTACTGCTGTAGACTATACATTCTTCACTCAAAATTTAAGAAATACAAGTAGGAACTTTACATGAATGAAATCTCTTTGTGATTGCTGCACAGTGCCATTTTGACCATGATATCACTTGGGAATAAAAGAGCGAGCTGGATTTGGGGTGAGGTGGGAATGGAGAGTCATAATGTCAGTGGAGTTGTTGACATAATAATATAAACACCCATTAACTTGCAAATATTTATATGAATCCACGCTTGTTACTAAAGGTTAACCTGTGAAGTAGCCTAATGGTTGCTTATTCTGCTCCAAAGGTTTATGTTTAGACTCTCCACATAGACTTTAAACTTCTTGAAGCCTTATAGCCTATGTTACAGGTGTTTTTGGCAGTAAAAAGGGAGACATCTCCTTGGAAATAACAAAATAGTGTTTGGGAAATGGCAGCACACAGGGCAATCCTTAGCTCTCCTCGTGCTAGGCAGAGCAGTCTTGGTGGAAATATGTTCTGATTCAAATAAAAGGCTCTAACAATCATACCACCAAGGGCATCTGGATTGCTGACTTGATGAAATCCCAGTGACTAATTATGAGTCTGTGCAATCTTCTGGCTCCAGCAACACTCTTCCTCACTTCTGCAATGCTGTAGAGGAGAAAGCATGTGCCAGAAATGCTAATGAAGGGAAGTCAGCTAGCTCTCCTGGAGCCCTGCTTTTCATTCAGTGTCTTCAGTTTCTAACTTTGGCTGCAAAGGATTTTCCCCCAGAAAACTCTCAGCATAAAGCTATTTGATTCATAGCTGTCACCAAGGCAGAAATAAGCCCTTTGGCAGAGCAGCTGTGTAAAGCTGAATGGAGATTCCCGCCTTGCCCCATCTCAGGGTGACTCAGGACAAGTCCTAATCCAAAGCCTTCTAATTCTTGCTGTGGAACCTGATATTTATGGGGTATTTGCTATAGCAGACATGTGGCTGAGTGCTTCACGTGCTTTCTCGTTCAGACTTCCTGGGGTCCCCTGGTGGGGGTGTTGTGTTACCTTCATTTTATAGATGAAGAAACTGAATCTCAGCATTCAAGGGTCCGCATACTCCTGGTAGTAATCATGCTGCCTCTCACTTGGAGGCCACTGGCTTGAAACTCAGAGTGAGGACACTTCTAACTCCAGAACATTGATAGATTTCACCTCACCATGTTCAATGGTGATATCATTAAAAACTTACAGCAGGACAAGTTGCTTAGATTTTCTATTACATGTGTGGTTTTAAAATTTGGGCTGATGTAATAGAAAGGGATTTGGAAATGACATGAAAAAAAAATAGTGATATGGTAGGTTGATTTCACGTTCCTCAGGAAAAAAACCTGTTTTTAATCTCAATCCACTCCCCTGGGTGTGAACCCACTTGTAGTAGTCAGCCAAAGGGGTGCTGATGCAAAATACCAGAAATTAGTTGGCTTTTATAAAGGGTATTTATTTGGGGTACGAGCTTACAGTTACCAGGCCATAAAGTATAAGTTATGTCCCTCACCAAAGTCTATTTTCATGTGTTAGAGCAAGATGACTGCTGATGCAAGGGTTCAGGCTTCCTGGGTTCCTCCCTTCCAGGGTCTTGCTTCTCTCTAGGTTCAAGGTTCTTTCCTTCCAGGACTTGCTTCTTCCTGGGCTCAGCATTCCTCTCTTCCTGGGGCTGGCTTCTCTTTCTTCTTTGAGCTTACTTCCTGGGGCTCAGGCTTCAGCATCAAACCCCAGCATCAAAACTTCAACATCAAAAACCCCCAACTCTGCCCTTTGCCATGCCTTTTACCTGTGAGTCCCCACCCACCAAAGGGTGAGGACGCAACACCCTAATGATGTGGCCCAATCAAAGCCCCAGTCATAACTCAATCACGCCCAGGTACAGATCAGATCAAAAACATAATCTAATATCTATTTTTGGAATTCATAACCAGGTCAAACTGCTACACCATTGTAAAGAGGAACTTTTGAAGAGGTTATTTTTAGCTAAGGTGTGGCACAACTGAATGATGCTGGGTCTTCATTCTGTTACACGAGACTTCCTGAAGAGAAAGTCAAGAGAGGAACAGAGACTGGAAGTCAATGGAACCCTGAAGAAAAAGTAGAAGACGCCACCATGGGATAGGAAAGGCAAGGAACAGGGATCTCCGGCAGCCAGCCCCGGAATGCCACGGTTTTCAGGGAGAAAGCACTGCCTTGCTGACATCCAGATTTTAGATATCTCCTGCTTTCAAATCCTTGAGGCAATAAATTATCATTGTTTAAGCCAGTCCATTTTGTGGTAATTTTCGGTCACTTCTGGGTTTGAGGAAGGTTATTCTGACAAGGCAGGAGGTGATGAAATCACAGCAGATGGCCATCTGGGTGTGAATCTGCGTTGGATTTCCAAACTAGACTGCGTGGATGGAGACTGGAAGTGAGGATGAATCTCAGAGATACTGAAATGGGAGACCAGGAAGGATGTGGTGACTGGTGGTATTGACCAGAGGGCGAAGATGTTAAACACAACTTCAGATTCCATGTGTTGGAAGCTGTGAAACAGCAGAGTCAAGAAAAGTGATCAGACCACAGGGGTGGGGTGAAAAAAGGAGGCCCCTTGGGAAGAAACTGCTTTCTGACCTGTTTCTGTTCTAGTATGCTACTTTCTTCTTCCTGCTAAGGCGGAACAGGGGAGATCCACATACCAGATGTAAGCCAAAGAGCAAGACAAAGGTGCCTTCCTGCCAGAATCTCCTGGTTTTGTTAGCATTGCTGGCCCATCCAAGTGCCAATTTTGAAGGGCGAAGATGGTGGTAGCTCCATCTGCAGGCTTGAAACCAGTCAGTTGAGCCTAACTGCACCCATTAAAAGTTAATAACTGAGATACCATAGCAGTACAACATTGTAAGATTTTATCAGGACGGGTAAAAAAAAAATTCACTAGTTCTTCCTTTTGTCAGACTTAAAATTTGCATCTGTACAGTTCTCATATTTTAGCAGTTATTACTACACTCTTGTAAACAAGTGCCCGGGAGGGAAAATTTCACTGGAGAAGAGGAACGATTCCGTTGTTACTTCTTTTTGTATTTTGTATGCATATAACTCCTTAGAGAGTGCAGAAAAGTATTTGTTTAGGATATTCCTAATTTTGTGGTACTTACGTAATCTAATTTAGTCAGACCATTTAAAAATTCATTTAAATCAATAGCAAGTACTTAATTCTAAATTGAATCATAATCCCCATAGAAATGTGCTATGAATACATTCCAGGTGATTGGCAATATATCTCTACTTTCATAAAAGGGGAAAATAAGAGGGAGAACAAAAAAATAAAAATAAAAGGAAAACCTCATTCTATTTCATTATTCTAAATTTTTTTAGCATTTATTTTTATTGTATTTCTTTGAATATATATAGATCACAAAAATGGTACATTAAAAAATATAAGAGGTTCCCACATGTCCCACACCCCATACCCCACACTCCAGGCACCCTCTAGTTTACCTGAATCAGGCAGGCAGTTTCTAGTGGAGCATGGACTGACCCTGCCCTACCCCCAGCATGCTCGGGTCCATGTCAGGGGGCCATCAGATGTCATCACAGCACAGAGGGAGTGGGTTTAATTCCCATGCGGAAAGAATGACCTTCTAATGTACTCCAGCATTTAAAATCTGGCCAATTTTCCAAGTTAGCAAAATTACTTTTAATTATAAGAGGATATGATTTACCAGTTAGATTAATGTGTTTCTTACTACCTAAAGATTACAAAGAGTCTTATTTTTGGTTTATAACATCAACTTATGTAACCTTCTGGATAATGGCCTAGATTCTGCAGTGTTATCATAGTTAAGCAGGACCCAAATTTGATATGATACTTTGATGAGTTAATGAAGAAGAGCTGTATCAGAACATTTTAAACATCCACTCTCTCCCTAATGGTTAATTTGGCACTTTCCCAATCCTACATTTTTGAAAATTGAAGTGATTTCACATTAAAAAATAAATTATATAGCATATTATATACAATTGTAATATTTATAGTCAGATTCCTAGCATTTTAATTTATTTTATTATACATATACCAAGTTAATATTCAAATCTTTTGCAAACACAAGATTTTCCAGATAAATTTTTTTGACAAATTATATTTATACAGAATAATGCATTCTCAATATAGTCATCACTTGTTTGATATATTTAGAAAATGTAAGTATCCATATTTTCAAATTCACCTTCATTAATTTTCCCAAAGCATTGAGACATTTTTAGTCCAACAGCTATATTCAGGACCAGAATCTTTTTTCAAGTTCATATCAGAACATTTTTAAATTTCACTCTTATAAAGTGCTCAACTTTCAATGCCCTTTGTAGGCCATTTGTTTTCTATTGGCATTGCTACTTGATCAAGTTTGAAGAAGCTTTCATTCAATTACGACAATATTTTGTATATTTTAAAGGGTTGATTTCACACTATAACATTTTTCTAGTAATATTTAACTTGTGTTTCAAAGTGTTTCAATTGTTCATGAAGTTTGTTGTTTGAGATAAATACAGGAAAGTTTCCATAGATCATAGAAATTTAAAAAAAACTGCCTTGCAGGGAATGGTATTTTTGCTAGATTAATTAATTACACAAATTTACCTATTTCTCATTGTCTCATACAGAATGAGTAGACAGGAAACTTTGTACTATCAGAGAATAGAGGGGACCCAGTTTTATGGGATGCAGTTGCTGCCCTTTGACTTTGTTAGAAGTATCTTTCCAACAAGATATTTCCTTTTCCATAATATTTATCTTCCTGACTCTAAAAAAGATAAAAGCTTGCAAGTTTTGCTCTTGCCAGGACCACTGATGCCTGATGCTGTTGTTTGATGCTAAACTGGATTTTTGTGTCTATTTCTGTATTAGTTAGATAGAAGCCAATGGAAGAAAATGAAGAAGTGAGGGCTCTCCTACCAAACTTGCAGTGTAGATTGGGACATAGAAACAACTATTATGTCTAATATTCATTGTTAATGCAAGTTTTTAATCTTTTTTTATTATCAAAATTTGGGAGATCATATTAGATATACAAGCTGGGGCCTCTTTCCCACAAATCAAGCCCATGTTATTTATACTAAATAATACTATTTGATAGGAGAAGAAATGAGTAGGACTAGGGAAAAAGGTATCTGGCTAGGTAGGATTGAGAAGTAGGGTTGAGGGAAGAGGGTAAGTTTTTACTGAGACTTGGCAGCTAGGCAGAGGGGTTTCAGTTGCAGAAGAAGAAGGGATCATGAATGGTAGCAGAATTGGGTGTAAGGTCCAGATCAGTGAGCAGGATGGATTAGAAAGGAGAAATGCTAGTCAGGGAGTGAAGTATTAAGGGAAAAGGAAATCTCTTGTTAGGAATTTCAATCTGTCCAGCTCAAAGTCAGGAATGAATGACCGTATTCCATACAAAAAACACATATTCCCACAACACATAAAAGGAATAGAACTTCCTGACTCAGTTTACTCTTCCTTTATGAGCCAATGTGAAAAAGGAGAATTTATGTCCTTGATAGAAGCAGAGACACCATAAGCTTTGAGAAGTGGATACCATGCCTTTTATCTTCTAAAACTACAATCCTTGGAATATGATAGGCCTTACAAAATTTTTATTAAATGAATGAATGAAAATGAAGAAATGTGGGAACAGAATATGCTAGGGTGTATAGCTTTTCTTGGACCGTAAGTCAAATCATAATAAACTTCAGATTCCTAGCCATGTATCTTTTCTTTTAAGAACTGGGCAACTGGAATAACAGAATAGTCCATATCTTTTCATATTCAATGAATCCCTGCTAAGAGCCAGAACATGGACGAAGGGATTGTGAAGGGGAAGAAGTTGTGGACTAGGGGTAATCTGTGCAGTCCTTCAGCTGGCAAATATGAGGTCCCTGTTCTATTTCATCACGCAATGAGAATGTACCAATTTGGGTAGGACCTGTGGAAACATCCTTCCCTAACTCTGAAAATGATTTATATTTTAAGATAGAAGAAAATTTTAGAAAACATCTCAATTAGATACATGATGACAAGTTTCTATGTCCAGAAATATCAGTTGGTCAGAAATCAAACAGGCTGGTGGTATTAATGTATCACCACCATCCTGAGCAGCTGTGGCCAGAGGCAAAGGTCTGGGCAAAGTGTGGAATGTCACCAACATGGTGAGGCCATAAGCAAGGTACCCTGAAAGCTTAGGTTGAGCAAAGCCAAAACCAGACAACAGGATTCAGAAGGAGCAACTACAGCAACACTGGAGACCCCAAGGTGGAGGCAGGGATTGAAAATCAGAGGACATGAACCAAAGAGTCCTGAGTCCAGTGGCTTATGAGCATGAACCAAACTTTTCCTTGATAGTAAAAGAAGTGGCCCTCTGGGCTTGTTTGGATGGCTGTTACCCAACTCCTCTAAAACTCACAACTCACTATTGAAAATATTTGTTAGCATTTCTAAGAGGTGGAGGCAATGCAACAGAACAAAGGACAAGGCAGCTGAATTCTGCTGCCTTGATGCTCGCAGAGAAACAGGAAAGGTAAAATTACTCACGTTCCACAAAGTAAGAGCTGGCATCAATCTTCCAGATGATATGGCCCCGATGAGAACCATTGACTCCTCGATTTTTATAATCCAGGAAGTTTTCGGACAAGACCTCATCTATATCCCCAGAAGAAGAAAGCAGAGGAGAGAAATATATCAGTCAACAGCATATTGAGAAGCAAAGGAAAAAGACCAAAGGTTATTCATGCCACTTGCAGCTCCGCAGCAGGTGGAAGCATAGAATTAGAGAGCTGGGAGCATCCTTAGACACCATGTAGACCAACCCCTTTTAATGCAGGAATCTTCTCCCCATCCCACAACATCTGCAACAAGTGGTCATCTGGCTGGTTCTTGAATACCTTCAGGAATAAAGAAATAATTACTTCTGTGGCAATTCATTTCACTATCAAATAGCTCTTACATGTGTGAAATCTTAGAGTTAAAATGTTCTTCCTAAATCTTCCATTAACTGGTCCACATTTGGGATCAAGGATGAGGCATAAGGAAAATATTGAATTGCACTTTCCATTTGAAGACAGTTCTCATGGACCTCACCCCATATCATCTCTTCTTCAGTCTGGACACCCATATTCATTCTTTTTTTTTTTTTTTTAAAAGATTTATTTATTTATTTATTTATTTATTTCTATCCCCTCCTCCCCCCCCCACCCCAGTTGTCTATTCTTTGTGTCTTTTTGCTGCGTATTCTTCCTTGTCTGCTTCTGTTGTTGTAGTGGCACGGGAATCTGTGTTTCTTTTTGTTGCTTTATCTTGTTCTGTAAGCTCTTGTTTGTGCGGTGCCATTCCCGGGCAGGTTGCACTTTCTTTCGCGCTGGGCAGCTCTCCTTACAGGGCAAACTCCTTGCACGTGGGGCTCCCCTATGCGGGGGACACCCCTGCATGGCACGGCACTCCTTGCATGCATCAGCACTGTGCATGGGTCAAGGAGGCCCGGGGTTTGAACTGCGGACCTCCCATGTGGTAGACGGACACCCTAACCACTGGGCCAAGTCTGCTTCCCCCATATTCATTCTAAAGACAAGACTCATTCATGAATTTATTCATCCTTTCCTTCATGCACTCATGCCTTCCTTTGTTCATTCAACAGATGCTTACTGAGATCTAATTATCTTTTCAGATGCAGGATAAGGTACAGGGGATGTTCTGACAGAGAATAACAAGGACGGGGCCACAAGGGTAGTGCCCTGTGGGATGAAGAGAAGCCACCTGGTAGAGAACGAGGGTGAGCATGTGGGGGGGGGGGTGGTGAGCTCCCAGGCTTTGGCATTCAGGGACCACTGCGTGGAGGCACTAAAAGAAGCTGCTGGAAGACTGTGCTCTTTTCCCCCTCCTGCTCCTTTTCGACTCATTACATTTCAGCCTGTCAACGTCCTTCTTAAAGCCAGTGCCCTGAAAGGAATGCAGCTTTCTCAGAGCTCACGCTCTCCTCCTTGGTTATAGACACTACATTTTCAGTGCAGTCTCAGGCAAGGATATGAATTTCAACTTTATTTTATGGGGCCCTGGCAGCTTCCACTTCACTAGAAAATAACCATCTGGGCTAGATGGAGCTGATGTTGTGGAAAAAAGGAAAATAGGCTTTGAGAGTTTAAATCTACTGTGGGGGGTGGAGGGACAATGAGAAGATAAGGATCCTGAGGGCTGGCCCAGAGTTCTGTTTTGCCTTGAGGGGCTCCTATCCTGCCCAAGGTTTCCCACCCACTGTTGTGTCTGGCTGGACTGAGAAAACAGGTGGCAACAAGGTGCAAAGAGGGCTGGACTTGCAGCAAAGGTTCCAGTTCTTAAGGATTTTTTGTGCCATTTACCAAGAGTGTCACTTCTATAGACTCAGATTCCTCATCTGCCAAGTGAGGCTAGTAATAACTGACAGTCCTCAGGGGAGGATTAAATAAGATAATTGGCAAGTGTGCTTGTTACCTGCTAAGTAGATGACACTTTCAGCTTCCTCTTCTTTGACAGAAATGACTGGGCAAGGCGATGACGTTTCTACCGCATTAATAGCAAGACCAGTTTGATTCCCTTGGAAAATTCCTTGTTTGCAAAATTTGCCTGTCTTTATATTCACAGTGTGTGTGCACAGCCCTGTTTGGGTTACTAAGATGATTGCATAATACGCCTTTTACAGTAATTGCCTCATTTCTGCAAAAAGGCATAATATTTTCCTAGCTCCCTGGGATTTCAGTACAGATATAACCAGTCTCACACCCAGACAGAAATATGCCTCATTATGTCAATTCTCCACGGAGTGACAGTTATCTGAATTTATCCATTCTGTTCACCAGAGTATTCACATTAATAGCTGTGGTCAGGGATCCATATACAATTACACCAAGAAGGGCAATGTTCATTGACACATTAGAGAAGTGTATATTGATTGCTTTATTCCATTCCAGGCATTGTGCTAAACCTGGTAGATACATTGGTTGAACGAGACATGGTCTTTGTTCTCAGAGAGTTAATAACCTTTTGAGGATTCCATTAAGAAAACAGGCAATTTCATTAGAACACACGTATAAGGATGGGTAAGTATCAGGGAACTATAGGAGCTCACAAGAGAAAAAGTTGAGGGGTGGGTAAGAAGAATCAGGAAAGGCTGATGAGAATGGCAAAACAGCATACATTTTACAGAGAACACGATGTGTTTGGCCATGCACAATTAAACACAACACATTTGAAGGGATTAGGAACTGGTTCTGATAACTATCCCATTTCCTTACACTAATAACAATACTTCAGGACAAATTTCCCACAAGAAAATAGAATCATCTCTATTCTTGCCTGGACCATCTGTGCTTGGAAGTCAACTCCTTCCCCAAAGGCATTTAACACCAATTGCTAGAAAAGTTATTAGTCTTTGCCTATGAGTCCAAATGTATTTGCAGAGTCAGATGCAGAAAGATGCTCTCAGTATTATAAACAGAAAAGGTCTTAAGGCGAGGAAGCAGGTCCTGGAAAATGGCCCCCAGAATAACACTGACTAACTGGTTCACTGGCAAGGCTGCTGCCTCTGTCTCGCTCAAAAGGCTACTTTAGGACCTTTGGGGACAAGAGCACAGTATGGTTGCTGCCATCTAGAGAGCAGGAGGCTACTGTCCAGGCCACAGCAACTGCTTTTCAACTCACAGGCATGGTGACGAGCCAGAGGCAAGCTGAGCAGGTCACAGCCACAGCCACACAACGGCCTCTTGATGCAGATGCATAGTGGGTGGACACTGTAGTGCGGCTGCAGAAAAACTCAGCTTCTCAAAGGCTGTATTTGCAGCTGTCCCTAGGCTAAACAGCAGGAAGATCCCCATGTCTCACTTCCACCTTCCGTATCTTGCACAGGTGCATCCAAGTGAAGAGGCCAAATGTGCATGGAGCACATGGTTACAGAGAGGTTGGGAAATGTAATCTTGAGCCAACCAGATTCTAGATTAGAGGAAGGTACACAAGAGAAGGGGACTGGACTGGGTGTAGTGGACCAAGCCATGACATTCAGCACACTGAGCAATGGTTTTGTGATGCTGGCAGCTCCTGGGCTCTCCACCTAGTGGCTTATTTTCTGGATTCTTAGTCGGGGAGGTACTCTCTGGGGGACCAATGTTCTCTGTGTGATTCCCAGGATATTTACAGTTTCCTTGAGGTAGAAAGGTTACATCTATCATTACTAGCTGGGTAATCTTAGGCACTTACTTATTCCCTCTAAGTGTTTGCCTTTTCACTACAACTTGAGATCATATCAATTACCAATGTCAACATTTGTTGTGAGGATTAAATGACACTTAGAACAGTGTCAGGCATCTAATAAACAGCTATTTCCTTTTAGAATTTGGGCTAAGAAGGGTCTATGACACTTAATGTGTAAAACCATTACTAACAACCTGGAATATTTGCTTAGACCAGTACCATTTAAACTTTTATCATTAGTCACTCTATATAGAACACATAGATATGTATTAAGTGCCTCAAAAAATGATATATTTGTGGAATCAAGTTTATTTCTTCTGCAATGCAGAATTCTACCTCCTGATCCACAGTTTATTATAGAGGAAAGAATTTTGTGGTTCTTAAAATATGAGTCAGAAAGTCCTAGAAAAATGTACTAGGATACAAACATCCCTAAGAAGTCAAGGAATATATTTTTCGTGCTCTGTCTTCAAAATTAAAACTGTAACTATGGTTTCCACACCTTAATCTATAATAGAAGAATTTAAATTCAATGAATATTACTGTTGAAAGCATACTAAAAACAGTGACTGAATATATACCAAGAGAGCCCAGAATAGACTGAAGAGGAGAATCCACTGCCCATCTCCCCTAAGCCTAAGAGAAAAAATACAGCAGTTTCCATCTCTCAGGGTAACAAATGCGTTCTGACAACTAAATATTGGAAAATTCTCCAAGGATTTTGTCTCAATGGCTGGACTAGGGCTAAACGAAATCTTTAGGCCATGTGACAGAGAGAATCAACTCACCTTTCTTACTGTTAAGCCAGGCAGACAGCAGATCTGCTCTCTTTTACTAGGAAGAGATTCCAGGGATAAAATAGCAGGGAGGTACTAAAAATCAGCAGCACCCTGATTTCCATTTTCTTCTCTTCTGTGGATATTCTCTCAGACTGTGTTGGTGAACACAAGTATTCTAACTGGTTGTTCTTAACTAGAAAGTACAGCTTCAGCATCTTCTCTCTCTATTCAAATAAGGTATCTGATATAAAGGGAGAGCTTCAGCTCTTCCATACTTGCTGGCCATCAGGAAGCATTCTGGTCGTTTCTGTGCTGGTATCTCACCAGAGAGATGACTTCAGCTTTTTTCTGAGCATTAAAATTTAAGGCTCAGAACATGAAATGTTTCTTAAGGGAAAGAGCTGAGTTTCTATACTTACTCTCTAAATTCCCAGAACTCCTAGTGTGCTGATTCCCAAACTGGAACACCTCGGGGACAAATCTTGGTAATTAAGAAAGTGCTTCTTGCTCAAGAAAGTTTAGAGAATGCTGGGTTAAATAAAGCAAGGTAGGTTGCTCTACTCCAGGACTTCCCTAAACCTTTAATAAAATTATTTTGTCTCTCTAACAGTAGGGCAATATAGGCAGGGTTTTTCAACCTTATTTAACCATAGACTTCTTTCCCCATGGAATGCTAACTGAAATCCACTGAAACTATAGTACAGGATACAGTCTGAGTCTGTAATAGTTACATCTTCATCCATCATTGCTTTTCTTCTATATTGGGTGGGTTCCGCTGAACAATGGATTAAGAATGGAAGATATGATTGATAAACCCTCCTATAAGCTAGGAAGAAAAAAATACAGAAAATAAGAAAGAAACACTAAAAAAATATAAAGGAAGTGGCCACATCTGGAAAACTAAAGTCCTGGAAGATGAAAGGAACATGAAAGGATGCTGGCTCAACTTCTAATCTGCTGGAAGCAGAGATATTGGCATGATTAAGAATCACTAGTGAAAATAAATTTGAGTATGAATCTAGGTAAGGGTTTCTGAACCTCAGCAAAATTGATATCTTGGGCTTGTGCTGTGGGGAGCTGTCCTGTGTGTTGTGAGAAGTTAAGTGGCATCCCTGGCCTCTAGACACCAAATGACACTAATACCCATCGCCCAGTTGTGACAAACAAAAATGTTTTCAGACATTGCCAAATGTCCACCGGGGGGGGGGGGGGCAAAATCCCCCTTGACTGAGAACCCTGGTCTACAGTTAAAAGCATTTGCAATAAGAACAGTAAGAGAATGCATAACTTTTAAATCAACAGACTTATCCAATAGAAAGTAGAAAAGAAAAAGCAAAAATACTGTAAATAAAGAATATAAAGATGGTAAAAAAGAAATCTTAATATATCATAACAGAAAGTACAATAAATGCAAATGTAGTATACTAGTCAATTAAAAGTCAGAATAAACACCACAAAGAATCACACAAAAAAGACAGGGAAAGTTTGAAAATAAAGGAAGAGAAAAGATACACTAGTCAAAAATGAAGCAGAGGAAAACTAGAGTAACAACCTTAATAGCTAATAAAATGTAATTCAAAGCAAAGAATATCATAAGGGACACAGACAGATCTGTAAAATAAATAACGATGAAAGATATGAATATTATAAAAATGTATGCACTAAAAACACAGTGTCAATATCTGTAGAATATAAAACTTACAGAAGTGAAGGTGGAAAAAGACAAATTAAACGTTTTTGCTAGAGATTTTAACACACTCCACTGAAAAATTGGAGGAAAAAAGAGACCAAAAAATCAGAATACATAATATATGAATATTAAAATTAATTAGATTAAGCACGTATATACACACATACAAATACACATATGCATGTATATAGATATGTATGCATATACATAGAAAACAAAAGAGAAAGATTTCTATTCAAAGAATACACATTCTTTTAGACTGCTCATGGGATATTTACAAAAAATGAGCAGCTATAGGTCACAAAAGCAGCCTGAAAAAATTCTAAAAACCAATTTGATACAGACCATAATCACTAACCACTCTCAGGTGGAGCAACCTAAAATTTATGGAAGAGAACAAATGTCCCCAGGCACCAGCCCCCAAAGATTCCATTTTAGAGAATTTTTACTTTTAACGGTGTTTCTGAATTATCATCTCTTGATTTATTGAATTTTAGATAAATGAATGTATTCTAGCCTCATTGCGTTTTAAATTACTGGGTAACAACATGGGACATGTCTCCTGGACAAGCCTCCCTGACGCCAAGGGATTACTACCAAGTGCTGACTAGTGCTGTAACTGGATAAAAGGGGGGAAAAGTAAAGAAAAATGAGTTTATATGGCTAAGAGACTTTAAAGTAAGTTGGGTGGTCATCCCAAAGGTAATGCTTATACATGTCTCAGCAGGATCTTATAGACAAAGTAGATACTACCCCCAAATAGTTGGGCTCCTGAGGGCTCTGGAGACACCCAGGTCCTAGGGTCATAGCAGATGACTCCTGAGTTTGGTGCCTCACCAGTGGGCCCTACTTTGGAGTTTGTGCTGCCGAGTGTGACAAAGTTAGACTCAGATGTGAGTTCTCTACACATGCCTCTTCTTTCCCTTTTATTTGAACCTATAGTTGACACTAGAGTTGGTAGGTGTACATCCAAAAAACTTGAATCTCTGAGCTGTCCATGTGCCAGCTAGGCCCTGACCCTCAGTGGGATTACAACACCTACTCTCCAGTTCATTGGACTCATCCAGGAAAATAACAAGGAGGTGAGCATAGTCAACCACCACACCAAGGAACAAGAGAGTCTACAACTGCAAGCAAGAGAGTCCCATCCATCAGATATATAGGATTTAAGTCCCCTCTCAATTAGAGGTGGGGTGGGCATCACCATCCCAGAATCCTCAGGATTGGGGAATAAATTATGGAATAGAGTGGACTTACTGGTATTTTACCATAGACTTATTGTGATTCCAGCAATGGAAGAAATTATATCATTGATGTGGAGACAGTGGCCACTGGAGTTGCTGAAGTCAGGGAGAGGGAAACAAAGGTGTAATATGGGGGCATTTTCAGGACTTGGTATTTTCCTGAATGACAAAGCAATGACAGATAAAGACCATTCATTATATATCCTACCATAACCTACAGAACTGAGTGGGAGAGAGTATAAACTACATTGCAAACTATAATCCATGCTTACTGGCAATGCTCCAAAATTGCATCATCAATTGCAATGAAATACCACACTAATGAAAGTTGTTAATGTGGGAAAAGTGGGAGGTATGTGGAGTGGGGCATATGGGAATTCTTTATATTATTTTATGTAACATTTTATGTAATCTAAATACCTTTTAAAAATAAATAAAAAATATATTTAAAAATAAATTACTAGGCAAATTCTAGCATGGTATAGGAATATCTTGGTATAGCATGGCAAAACAATGCATATGATTTATTAATATTATAAATTAATTGGAAAGCAAGTTTTGCAACTCAGGAGCATAATTATGCCTACTTTAACTATTCAATTGTATTTTCATGATTTTAACTGCACATTTACCTCATATTTAAGGAGTTTTAATAAGGGCTGCTTCTAAAAGAGTCAACTGAATGGTTTTAAAAAATTTGATAATCTTACAAAGGGTTTTAAAATATTAAATGTTATTTTAATAGTGGAATGTGGAATGAAAAAGTGAAAAATATTTGCACAGATACTTTCTCAATTTGGTATTCTAATGATTAGAGGCAGTAATTGCCTCCTTCTAATTATGTATCCTAATCAATTACACAACACTGTTCCTATAGTATGAGTAAGCCATGGGCATTACTGAATACTTAACCCTAAGTATAATATTAATAAACAATTAGATTTTTTAAAAGATTATTTATTTATTTATTTCCACCCCCTTGTGGCTAGATTGCTGTCTACTCTCTGGGTCCATTCACTTCATGTTCTTCTGTGTCTGCTTGTCTCCCTTTGTTGTGTCATTTTGCTCTGCCAGCTCTCTGCAGGTGCAAGACATCAGCTCTCTGCAGGCACAGGCCATCAGCTCTCTGTGGGCGTGGGTCAGCTTGTCTACACAAGGAGGCCCTGGAACATGAACCCAGGGCTTTCCATACGGTAGATGGGAGCCCAATCAATGAGCCACAGCTGCTTCCCAACGATTAGATGTTATTTGTCAAAGTCAAGATACAATTGTTGAATGAATAATTACAAAGGTAATTTCTAGAAATGCTGATTTCTAACCAATCTGCCTCTATTTATTTGTTGGTTTGTTTTAGTTTTTGGTTATTTCATTTTACCAAATCATTCAGCTTCTGCCCAATTACTGGCATTACTGTCCAGGTCCCTGCTGGTTTGGTAAGAAGCCTTTGTCTATAATACATAACTAAAACAATTGACTGCACATCTAAGGGCCAAATCTAGACTGAAAGAAGTCTGGAAATTAGGGTAATTTGCCATGACGCATCCAGAAAATAAAGCTACCTGAGAAGGTAAATCAAGCAACCATTTATTTGATTGCCAGGTAGTAAATGCACATTTATTCATCACATCAATCCCTCTCAATAACCCTGAGAAGAAGACTGCATTTTTTTCTCATCATTTTGGAGATAAGCTCAGATGACTATAGCTGGCTGAAGCCATACATCTGACCAGCAGCAGAGAGTAATTCTAAACCTGGTCTACCTGTCAGCAGCCACATGAACTTTCCCCATCCCATGCTACTGGGAAAGAGACTCATTCATCACTTTTGTCTAGTGCATCGTTAATGATGCCATAAACAAGGGCAGCAAAATGTTACTCATTTTTTACAGCAACAGGGATTTTACTGTTACAGTTTCATTGCTAGATCCTTGTGGTCCTGTGTAAGGACAGTACTGGTGAGAGGCTTAGTGAGCAGAGCCACACATTGCCCACCACATCTAAATCTCTCACCCTGTGTGGTGAAAGAGAAGGTATGTTTGCCTTGAAAGCTCTAGAGGTCATATGATGCTGAAGGCATCACAAAGTTGAATGCACTTGAATGACTACATGGCTCACTGATGTGGAATGGTCCACCCTTGAAGCTGCACAAAAATGAGCTCCAAATTCTCCTAGAGCCAGCGTAGGTTCCACCACCTGGTGGAGTGGCTGTGCGGCCTTTGTGAATGACAAATAAGATGAAATTCCCACCTTTTATGGGTTGAATTTTGTCCCCCCAGAAAGACATGTTCGAGTCCTAAGTTCCAGTCCTGTGCATGAACCATTGTTTGGAAATAGGTCTTGGTAAAGATGTGCTCAGTTAAGTTGAGGCTGTGAAGTAGATTTGGCTCAATGGATAGAGCATCTGCCTAACACATGGGAGGTCCAAGGTTCAAACCCAGGGCCTCCTGACCCATGTGGTGAGCTGGCCCATGCGCACTGCTGATGTGCGCAGGGAGTGCCCTGCCATGCAGGGGTGTCCCCCGTGTAGGGGACCCCCACGTGCAGGGGGTGTGCCCTGTAAGGAGAGCTGCCCCACACGAAAACAAGTGCAGCCTGCACAGGTGTGACACCGCACACACAGAGTAATGACGCAGCAAGATGACGCAACAAAAAGAAGACACAGATTCCCGGTGCGTGCCACTGACAAGAGTCCAAGCGGACACAGAACACTCAGTGAATGGACACAGAGAACAGACAATGGGGAGGGGAGGGGAGGAAGGGAGAGAAATAAATCTTTAAAAAAAAAGAAAGATGAGGCCAAACTGGATTTGGAGAGCCCTAATCCAAAATGACTGATGTACTTATAAAAAGGATATTTGGGCACAGAGACATGCAGACATAAGTGAGAATGCCATGTGATGACAAAGGCAGACATTGGAAGTGCAGCAGCTGCAAGCCAAAGGCTGCCAGAGAGTGCCAGCAAACACCAGAAGCCAGGAAGAGACAAGGAAGTATCCTCCCCTAAAGCTTTCAGAGGGAACATGGCTCTGACAATCCCCTGATTTTGTACTTCTAGCCTCCAGAGCTGTGAGACTGTAGTACATTTCTGTTGTTTTAAGTCACCTGGCTTGTGATACTTTCTTATAGCCCTAGGAAACCAAGACACCATCTCTAAAATTCTAAAATTCTGGGTCTGTGATTTGACCTTTGGCAAGGCACTGCACATCTGGAAAATAAGTTACAAGCAATTAACAAGTTATGAACTTTTAAGATCCACAGATAATTCTGGATTTGGAAATTATTTTAAAAATGCTCTACTGTTGAACATGTTGAATTTTGCATTGAATAACTTCCCAGCTATATATGTGCAGCCACTAAGAGAATAACAAACTGTTGAATTAAGAATCTAAGACCTTGAGGCCTGTGTCCCTTTGCCTCAGACAAAATGTCGTGTTAACAGCAGATCTCGTCCTTCACCTGGGGAGTTTTATGACACTTGATACTGCTGGCCACCCCCTTCTTCATCTAACCCCTTCTTCTCTTGTCTTCTATGATGTGGTCCCTAACTTTTGTCCTGTCCCTCCATCACTCCTCCATCTCCCCTTGGAGTTCCTCTCCCCTGGATGGACTTTCTGTTGCTCTCTTTCTATACACAACCCATGGGTGACCTTATCCACTCCCAGGGGGCTGGTGAGCCCAAATTTGCACCACCCAGCCCAGGTCTAGAATTGAGCCTCAGACAAAAGCCTGATAGATTAAAGCACTAAATAAGTTACATTCATAATTAAAGTGGGGGTGGGAGGAAGGGGATTGTGGCAAAAATGAAGGATGTAGGCTAGGGGGCAGCTAATGTTTATTTCAGCTGATTACAGTCAAGTGGAAATCCAGGCTTGGTTTGCTATACTAGGGCTTTTTTTGGTGAGAGATGTTAGAAATTTGAACTGCTATGTGAAACACTAACATCTGTAAATGCTGGTAATTAATCAAATTTAAAACAATACAATGTGAACTAAACAAAATACCCTTGGTAGACTGTTCTTTTGTAATCTCTCTTCTGGACTGATGTTTTTCAAACACTTATATACAAGAGCTATTTTTTTTAAAGCAAATTCAATTTTATTTGCTTGGAAATCCAATTTAGCAAGTAACCACTGTTTGTGCAAAAATTTCAAAAATTATGTTTCTTCATCTTTACAATAATGTGTTTATTGTAAATATGCTAACTAAGCTGATTGCAAAACCTTGCAAGAGAGCCAAAATATTTCCCTGACAACTTGTAACCAGATAAGATCCCCTTTATTTTATGAAAACAAGGGTCCAGGTTGCAAAATACTCCTAACATTCATTACTTCCTGTGATAGCTGAAAATGTTAAAATAGGACACTGTGTCTGAATGTGTAAGCAGTGCATTGCATGGACTGAAAGTAGAAGGCTGGACCTCATTTGAAACTGGTGTGTGACTCGCTTGTGCCACGCAGCAATTAATTACATCTTTGCTTGCTGACTATCAGTGTGAACTTGCTAATTTCCACTATCCTTGATTTTAATATGTAAATTAGTAGAAATATATTTTCCCATGTAAGTTTATTTTCACAATTTAAAAACTGCCAGTTTTATTTTCAAAACCAGTCAGTGAGGATGGTGAAACTTATATAAAATCAATTGCCTCAGCATCCAATTTATTTGCATATTTTGGTTCATTAGCACAGACTTGAGAAAAATCACAGAGAAATTTCTTCTAACGACCTTCCGACTTTGGAACTTTCATAATTTTGAATAAAGCTATAGCTAGAAGAAAGTCAACTTTCTCCTTCGCCACGGACACGCACAGGCATTTTCCTTTCTTCTATCACACTATGCATCAGTCTGTGGAGTGCTTGCTCTGACTATATATTTATAATCGTATTGCATTTTGAATACAAAAGCAGTAAGAATATTGAAAGAACCCATGAAAAGAGACCTATGAGTATGCTGGAAACAAAACTGAAATTATGTATGCAAAGATGCATATATATTGGTTGCTTATATGCTGCCTGATTAGTCTTATAAACACTTGGATTTAAAAACAGGATTTTCATATTAACTTGTTCACAAGTAGATGAGCCTCTGTAGTTGTAAATGTAATGGCATTTGCATTAAACTCCTCCCCCTGCTATCTCATGGTTCCACTGATTAGAGATGGCAAGGGAAGCTTTGCCGGTCTGCAGAAAAACAGGATACACATTGGGGGCCTTCCACTTGTAAAGGTCTGGTGGATAACATTCGATTGTGCACTTTAATTAGAGAGTTTATTAAAATATTAAAGCACATGTAAAGGTGCAGCATGAACGAATATACCTCTTGTATTCCAAAACTGCATCCACTAGACGATATTTCACTGGACTACGGGGAGCAGGGTCTGGCTAAGGCAGTGAGCAAGTCGGGCTGCGCTGACTCTACTCACCAATGAGGTACATGCCGATCCAGTCTCCCGCGTCCACTTCCTCTTTGATGTCCCAGTGGATGACCAGGTCCTGCGAGTGCCCGATGGAGTAGTAGGAGCTGCTGACCATGAGCGTGGAGCGGCTGTCCGAGGTGACCAGGTCGGTGTCGCTGGTGGAGCGGGGGATGGTGACGGGGTCGTGCGGGCCGTTCCTGAGGTCCACGTTGTGGAACTGGTCAGGGCTGTAGCTGTAGCGCAGAGGCTCCTTGCACCGGCGACGGCTCTGCGAGTTCCTGGAGGGAGATGCCATGGCGGCCAGGCCTAGGAACCTGTTCTGGTACAGGTTCTGTGGGGATAAACAAACAACCAGAAGGGTCAGGAAGTGCTGGAAGCTCGGGCACTGTCTTTACAGGCAACGAGACGTGTGCAGGAAGAAAGAAGTCATGACGGAGCTGGCCCCTTGGGCAGATGTGAGACATGACACAGAGCATCTTCCTCTGGACACGTTCTGTAGCTTGGGTTCCCACGGGGAAGGCCAGGAGAGAAACAGGAGCTCACCCACGGGCCTTATGTTGCCGTGCTCTGCTGTAGCTGCCGCCAGCCTACGTGAGTCTAGGTCTGGAATGTGTGTAAAATGGCCCTGAAAATGGGACTGTCCTCCAAACAAAGTGCTACACTGACGTCTCCAAAATAAACCCAACTGGATCCAATTAGCTCCTGTCAGGCAAACGATGGTTATTAGCACTGGACATCTTAGCGACCCTGGCAGCTTTCAAGTCCCTGCACACGGTCCAGAATTCCGGGGGGTTTCTGCTCAGAAGATGGTCCCTCCATCTCCATTTAGAACTCCCTCACATGGCAGAATGTCTTTGGGCCATCTCAGATTTCTATGAAGGATTTCAGACATTCTAGTAATCTTTTTTGAACACCAAAATTTTCAATAACATTCAATCTCAGAGAACTGTCTCCCCTGGAGCCAAGATTATTGTAAACACTGACTTGATGAGAAGAAAAATGCATGTTTATTATTATTATTATTGATTGAGTACAATAGTGAGCCCTTAAAATGGGCTGAACTGATTCTGGGCAACAACTTGATTGTTTTAGAGACAGATTACCCCTATACATGGAAGAAAGGGTATTATAAAACTTGCACAAGGATTTTTCTTTTTAAACATACAGGGAGATTTGGACTTCATCAAAGTAAACTCAAATTGGGATTTAAAGGTACATTTTTTAGGGCTCCTTGGCTATAAATACACATGGTGTTCTACAACTAATGATACTTTTGTTTTCAAGAAGAGAAAATTAAGGCCAAAAACATTTAGAACCCAGGGGCTATAACTTATTATACATATCAATCAAATGCCAGCCAGCTACTGACTTTGTGTTTACCAGAGAGAGAGGTCCAGAGCAGCTCCTGTCTCCTCTCTAACTGATGAAAGTCTATCTCACAGTAATTTAGACCTGTACTTTTTCCATCTTCCAAGACCAGGGCACTGATAAAATGTCCATTAACCTGATAAAGCATGGTACTGGCATCCCTGACAGTCACATGGCAGGCATGTTTTTGGGTCCCTTGTTAGGAATTCCTCTAGCCCCACTGTTCGTAACCACGAAATTACTAGGAGCAAAAATGTCAGGCTCCAAGAGCATCTCATCACACTACTTGTGCCGTAGGTTCCATTAAGAAAAATGCTTGTTACTATGATAGGATGGAAATAGATCAACCATGGCATTGCTTGGAAACCAGTCCCTCTTGCCAGAGAGTAGGCGAAGCACTGAGCCAAAGGGAGTATGGACCCATCTCTCAGCACAGCAGCTGCTCTGGGCAGTTTGGGGAGGATCTCTGTAAACTGACCATCTCTAAGGCACTTTGCAAAATCTCCAAAATAAAAAATGCTACTAGAGCATACAGTTTCTTCAAACTTGCAGAACAAATTAGCATCTTACAGCACTATGGTGAGGATTAAAAGCTATTTAAAATTAAATGAAATAGCTAAGTATAGAATTAGGAGTTTTAGCTTTGGAGTTGGATCAAACCATGATCAAAGCTGGTATGGCAGCTTTCCAGCTTTCCATACCACGCATCCTGGACAAGTTACTTAAACTAGCTGGGTCTCAATTTCGGCATCTGTAAAATGGGGTTGTTGTTAGAATGTAAAGAGATAAGTCAAGCACTGAGCATGGTAAGCACTCAATAAACTCTACACTACTATTATTGCTTTTAGTAACGGAATTCACTGAAGCGTAGGTCCCAGGAGTCAGCCAGGCTCACTCATAAGCAAAGAGGCCCTTCCCGTCCTCCCCAGGCTTCTCACACTTAAAATTCATTCTGCTATGGACCTATAGATTGTTCCTAGCCATGGCCTTCCAGGTTTCCTTACAAAATCAAAATTGCAAATGTTAAACAGTCTAGTGATTTTGTAAAGGTGCCCTATATACCAGCATTCAGCAGGGCTCCCTTTATTTGTAAGCTTTGTGCTTGATAGGATATTTTTGCATTAATGTTGAGGAGACCAAGAGATAGATTTATGATCTATGTTGTTTCAATGAGGGCATCAAAAGGATTATAGAGTGATTCTCCTTTGTCAAAGACAAAAATGTTGCTATGGTAATTTTTACCATAATTCCCTAGAAGCCAGGCACCTCTCCTGAAACTGTCAAATTTCACCAGGGATCATTGTCCACATGGTGACAACAAAGGTGTTGAAGGAAACATTAATCAAGAAGGACGCTTGTTCCATCAACAAATGAATGGCTAAAAAATGTGATCTGTACATACAGTGGAATATTATTCTGCCATAAAAAAGAACAGAGATCTGAGACATGCTGCAACATGGAAGAAACTTGAAAACATTGTGCTCAGTGAGATAAGCAAGGCACAAAGGGACAAATATTGTACAATGTCACTTATAAGAGGAGATGTCTAGAAGTAGCAAATCCACAGAGGCAGAAAGTAGATAAGCACTTATTAAGCGCAGAGAAAAGGCGGGAAGGACAGCATATGTTTGATGGCTATGGAATGTTGTAAATAAAATTATCTAAAAAAAAATGAAAGGGAAAAAAACTGGAAGATAAAAAAAGTCAATCTCAAAAATTTACATACTTTATAATTCCATTTCTATAATATTCTTGAAATGCCAAAGGTGAGTTGTAGGTAAGAGGCAGGGAAGTGGATAAGGCAACACTTCCTCATAGTGGTGGAACCGTTCAGTATCTTGACTGTGGTGGTGAACACGTGGCCCTACATAGATGATAAAGTGCTGTAGAATTTAATACACACACATAAATGAGTGCAAGTAGAAGTGAGGAAATCCGAATAAAATGAAGCTCGGTAGACCCCAGAAGATCATGCCCTTAGAGCTAATCCCTTCCTGTGTATGTAAACCTATTGCAGATGGGACCTTTTCATTAGATTCAGTTAAAGGACCTTCCTTTGATTAGATCACTTCAGTAGGGCATGAACCAGGGTGGGTCTCAATCCCTCTAGTGAATACTTTATAAATGTGAGTAACATGTAGAGACACACAAGAAAAAAGCCAGAGAGACAGAAATCCTGAGAAGCTGAGAGAGAGATCCTAGAGGCTGGAGGCTGGAATCAGTGGACACAGAGGCACAGAAAAAAAGCCCCTGAGAGGCTGACAGAGAAAACCCAGAAAGGGCTGGAAGCTGAAAGAGACAAGGCCAGGGAGAGAAGGAAGATACAAACCATATGCCTGATGGCCCACGGCTGCAGTTTGATGGGACAGCATCTCCGATGATGCCTTGATTTGAAAGTTTTCACAGCCTCAGAACTGTCAGCTTTTAACTTAACAAATTTCCATTGTAAAAACCAACCCATTTCTGGTATATTTCTCCCAACAGCTTTTAGCAAATCAACCACATAGGTAGATTGTATCCTGGTTGCAATTTGTGATGTTGGTCTACAGTTTTGTAAGTTGTTCCCATGAGGAGGGGGTGTGGAACTGGTCCAAGTATACAAGAGATCTTTCTGTACTATTTCTTAGAACTGCACATTCATCTACAATTACCTCAAAAAATTTTTAATTAAAAAAAGAAGGATGTTTGTTGGTGATTTACAAGATTGGAATAATGACATATATTTGGAAGAAGAAGGCCAGTCTCAAAGTTCTTCCTTGGATACAATGCTTGCTCAGCCTCCAGGTCTTTGCACTGTAGCAGTTTGGCATTGTTTATGAATTCCAAAAATAGTTACTGGATTATGTTTGCAACATGGTCTGTCAGAGGTATCACTTCAAATTGATTAAATTATGATTAGGACTTTGACTGGACCATGTCAGTAGAGCGTTGAGTCCCCTCCCCTTGGTAGGTAGGGACTTACAGATAAAGGACCTGGCAAAGGACAGAGTTGGGAGTTTTGAGCTGGTGCCTGGGAAATAAACACACAGGAGAAGAATATAGAGGAATAGAGAGGGCTCCTTAGATATGAGCCTTTCACCTGATAGTCTATGGCTGGCATTGTGGAAAGAGCACAACAGCTGAGCCTGGAGAGAAATGGAACCCCAGGAAGAGAGGAACCGAAGAAGCCTGAACCCCAGCAGACGCCGGCAGCCATCTTGCTTTGATGAGGAAAGTAACTTATATTTTATGGCCTGGTAACTGTAAGCTCCTACCCCTAATAAATGCCCTTTATAAAAGTCAATATTTTGCATCAGCCCCTCTTTGGCTGACTAATACAATCCCCTTAATCATACTTGCCGGAAGGATTTTACTTCTCCTTCAAGATTATGCTCCAGCACCAACTCTCCTAGAATCTCTTCTTGTGTCTTTTCTGCTCTGTAATCCCACAGGGATCTCATCTTCCCATAAGGATTCTTTTACTGTCAGTTGACCTGCCCATGCTCATCCCTCAGCTGTGAAGCTCACAAGGCCCATGTTTTTGTTTTTTACATCCCATGTCCTGGGCATAATTCCTGAGACCTAAAAGGCCTCAAAACCTTAATTAATAGAACTTGTTTTGTTCAATTGCATAATTATTTCCCATCTTTCTCCATAAAGGGTTTAGGCAGCTTATTAAAATAGATATCCTACAGAGAGAGGTAGTAATTTACAAGTGGATGGTACAGAGAGAGAGGAAGATAAAGACAGAGACAAAAAGATATGTAAGGAAGCTAACATTAAACTGTATCCCATTCCCATCACCTCCTAAGCAGGTGCTATTGCTAAACGATGCACAACTATTTCTTCCTGACTACAGCAGGTGGATAGAGTTGATTGCACAGTGGTTGAGTCCTTGGGGTCCATGTTTCCCTGGGATTCACAAGTGTTCTTAGCTGAAGCTATAGAATCATCAGGCTAGAAGAAGGAATTTCATTATTGTCCCTTCACATCTGAACCATGGGAGATAGATGAGGATCTGTCCTGTTTTAAAACATCCCTGTGTAAAAGATCATTTTCCTCCTAGACAATGATCCCAATGTTTTACACCGCCACACATGTTCCTACTCTCTACGGCAAATACTGTCAGACAGAAGACCACCCCTCTCTCTCTGCAAAGGAGGAGTGGCTCTCCCCATTCTCTGTATGAACAGGAAGTCAGTGAGCACACTCAATCGCTCCCAGCTTTTTAACCATCCCACCGAATAATTCAAGTGTCATTGACCTTCTCTGACCTATAGTTATAGGAAATATGGCATAGACAAGACCACGAGAACTTCAGTAACACTATAATTTTCCAATTACTAGTGGTAATTGGCCCATGGTTATGGGCTCTGTTAAGCATCCATTTGAAATGACCCTTAAAACTATGGGTCTAATGAGAGAGGCCCTGAGAACCATCTTCTTATATTGTGCCAAGAGCCCTGCTTTATAGAGAGTAAGATGCCATCTGCTGTTTATCTCCCCCATTTGTAGCAGAGCATCCATCAATGATGTTTTATTTATTTGTTTTACTTTTCAACTTAAAAAACACTGTAATTGTTTAAATGTTTTTAATTAAGTGATATTTTCTCACATTTAAAAAAAAATCCAGGTTTTGCATGTTTAATACGTTTTCAGATACTATAATGCAGTATAGCATATTAACAAAACCAAAACCTCTTCTGTAAGGAAATAGAGTCATAAAAGTAGAAATCATCACTTCTAGGGAGGGAGTGTGTTATTATGCATGAATTTTTAAAAAGAATATAGGGAGACAAAAAATTCTGCAGTGTCAATTTCTATCTGACAAAGTCACTAATAGCTTTTCTCTTTTGAAATATAAAGCTGAGTGAGTGCTGAATTAGAAATGAAAAGAAAGCAGACAAAAGGCATATTTATCAGCAAGCACATGATTCTTAAAAACTGTTTCTGTGCTAAGAAATAAAAATTCTAAGTAAAAAATATAGTGCCTGAAGGAAATTTCATTAAAGTATATGAGATGAGGTTAGAGAAATTAAAATTAATTAGCTGGGAGAAGGAGCATAAGAGTTTTTGAGTCCAAAAGAAGATTTTATTTTGAGCAAATGAATGCTTGATTTTTTTTTTTTTAATCCTACACTCAGTCATGGTGATTCCACCAGGGGGTAATAGAACTTTTCAAAAAATATTTACATATAACTTTTCTCTTTCCACAAAGGATTTGAGAAAACGTCAACAAAAGACAGGTGTGATGGAATAAGGAAATATAAAACAGATAGAAGTCAAGAAGTAACAATAAGAAAGAGGACAATAATAGGTACTGAGCATTACTCTGTGCCAGGGACTTAGTATGTTATCTCATTAAAATTACATTATTACTATTGCCATATTGGCGAGAAACCCAACTCAGAACGGTCAGGTCACAGGTCTTCCAATAGGAGAAAGGGATATGAGCCTAAGTCTGTGCAATAATAAATCAACACTCAATCAATTTTAAGCACTCCCTCCAAATTATAACCATGGACTGACATCATTGCAGTAATTAAGATTCCCATACTCTTCTGAGCTTCTTAGCAGCCAAAAACATAAAAGGAAAGGTTAGTTCTCATGATCAGAATACTCCTCCAAGTTCTTATTCTTAATAAGACCCTTCATCTTGGGGGGGAGGTGGGTGTGTGTAACATCATCAATATGGAAACACATGACATACCCCGGAATATTTCCCCCTAGAGATAAATAAAAGGGCAGATTCAACTCAATCTGAAGGATGATGAAGACTCCAGAAATGCTGAGATAAGGCATTTGTTAACACACACACACACAAAGACACCAAAAAAGAAAAAAAGCTAAGAAAGCAGTGCAGACTTGCCAATCCAGACCCCTCCCTAATACGTGGTCTCGTGTGACTTAAAAGACACGCAGCGGCAGCACTCTGGCCTGGGCACTTCCTACCATGGTTGCTGCCCACAGAGCCACCCATAGCATTGGCTTGATGTCCTACACACATCCAGGATGGGGACCCAAAGCCACATAGACCCAAGGCAGCGCCCTTTTGGACGGCAAGTATGGGCATACAAGGAAGTCCCGGTAAACAGCAGAGTGACTGCAGTGGAACTACCGGCAAGTTGTATATACACTCTCAGCCTGGTGCCTAATTGCTGGCACACCTACACAAAAAAACTGTGTGTTTTCTGAACACTGACTTCATCTGGTGCCCTGGGTCCAGATCTCTTAACACAGAAGTTATAGTAGGTAGAAAAAGCTGCAGTTAAGGAGGAAACTGAATTGCTATAAGGCACGGCATACCCAGGGCTGAAAGCTGGGGTGAAAAGGCAGCCCAGAGAGCAGGAGAGGAGTTGAGCAAACCATAGCCTCTGATGAGGAAAATGTGTATAGAAACAAAGAGAATAGCATAGGACTCCTGAAGAAGGAACAGAAGGAAAAAAATTCCCCCCTGTAGGGAACATAAGAGGATAATCTTAAAAGTCAACGCACAGGCCCAGGGCAAGAGGTTGATGCAGAAGCACCTGAGAAAATTCCAACTGTAAAATACAGGCTGTTCTAAAGGTTCAGTGTAAACTGGCCTCAGCTTTGAAGAAGAGCCTTAACACACAGCCAGTCTACACTAAAACCCTAGGCAAGAAAGAGAAACTGACTTCCAGAATAAGCACATCAAAGCAACCATATATCCTGATATCAAGAGATCCCAAGCTATACAAAGAAACAGGAAGAGATGGCTTATTCGAGGCACAAACTAAAAGGAAATACAGTAGAACAGCTAATCAAAGATACTCAATCAGATCTCCTAAATCAATTCAAGGATTTAAAGGAAAATATGGATAGAGATGAACTAAATTTGGATATAGAGCAAAAGGAAATAAAAAGGACAATGTGTGAATAAAAAGAATAATAAGAAGTTTAAAAAGGAGCATAACAATTGGGATGAAAAACACAATAATGGAGATTAAAAATACCCTAGAGGCATTCAACAGCAGATTTGAAAAAGGCAGAATTAAGATTCAGTAAACTAGAAGGCAAGATAATCAAAATCATAAAATTGGAAAGGCAGATAGAAAACAATGAAAAAAAGTGAGCAGAGTCTAAAGGACTTGTGCGACATAAAGTGTACCAACATATACATTATGTGAGTCCCAGCAGGAGAGGAGAAGGAAAAGGTGGCAGAAAGAATATCTGAGAAAACAATGGCTGAATATTTCCCAAATTTATTAAAGACATAAATATACATGTCCAAGAAGCTCAACAAACTCCAAATAAAATAAACCCTAACAGAACTTCTCCAAGACACATACTAATCAAAATATTGAACGCCAGAGATAGAGAAAATTCTGAAATGGGAAATAGAAAAACTATGTGGAAAGATTCATCACATACAAGTGCTATGTGCTAATAAGTGCTAATTTTGCTCCAACATGTGGTGTTGCAAGACTAGGATAGCCATATGTAAAATAGTGAAGGAGGACCTCTGCCTCACACCAATATACAAAAATTAACTCAAAATGGATCAAAGACCTAAATATAAGAACTAAAATTATAAAGCTCCTATAAGAAACATAAGGAAACATCTTTAGGACTCTGTATTAGCCAGTGGTTTCTTAGACCAAAAGCACAAGCAACAAAAGAAAAAAAATAAATTGTACTTCATCAAAATTAGAAACTTTTGTATATCAAAGGACCATCAAGAAAGTAAAAGACCAACCTACATAATGGGAGAAAATATTTGGAAAACATAAATCTGATCAGGGTTTACTATCCAGAATATATAAAGCACTTCTTCAACTTAACAACAAAACAACCCAACTTAAAATATGGGAAAAATTCTTGAATAGACATTTTTCCAAAGAAGATAAGTAAATAGCCAATAAGTACATGGAAAGATGATCGTTGTTATTAGCTTTAAGGGAAATGTGAATTAAAATTACAACGAGATACCATTTTACTCCCACTAGCATGGCTGCTATTAAAAAATGGAAAACAAATGTGTTGGAGAAGATGTAGAAAAATAGGAATACTCACACATTGTTGGTGGGAATGTAAAATGGTGCAATCACTGTGGAAAATAAGTTGGTGATTCCTAAGAAAGCCAAGTATGGAAATACCGTATGACCTGGCAATCCCACTTCTAGTTATATACCCCAAAGAATTTAAGACCAGGGGCTCTAAAAGATATATGCACAACAATGTTCACAGAGAGGCATCAGTCACAATTGTCAAAAGATGGAAGCCACCCAAGTATCCATTAGCAGATGAACGAACGAGCAAAATGTGGCTCATACATACAAAGGAATATTGTTCAGCCATAAAAAAGGAATGAAATTCTGATGCATAGCACAACATGGGTGAACCCTGAAGATACCATGTTGAGTCAAACTAGATAAAAAAGGACAAATACTCTCACTTAGATGAAACAAGTAGAATATGCAAGTTCATAAAATCTAAAACTACAACAAGGTTACCAGGGGCTAGGGATGGCAGAGGAGGAGAATGGGAGTTAATGTTTAATTTGTATGGAGTTTCTGTTTGGGGTGATGGAAAAGTTTTGTCAATGGATGATGTCTGGAGACCCAACATTGCGAAGGCAATTAAAATCCCTGAATTGTATGTTTGAAAGGGTTTAAAGGGAAAATTTTAGGTTAAATATAACTTACCACTAAAAAAGTCCTCTCAGAACTGTGTAATACAAAGAGTCAACCCTAATGTAAATAGGGGCTGAAGTTAACAGCCTAATTACAATAGCATTGTTTATCTATTTTTTAAAAAATGCCACACTAATGAAATATATTAATAATAGGGAAGACAGGAAGGAGGGCAGTAGAAGGGTCTATGTAATTTTGGGGAAATTCCCTAGACCCAGCACCTCTTGATATACACAGAAAGGAAGGTAATTGGAAGTGGTACTTACCTCTGTGTGTGTGTGTGTGTGTGTGTGTGTGTGTGTGTGAGAGAGAGAGAGAGAGAGAGAGAGAGAGAGAGAGAGAGAGAAAGAGAGAAACAGAGATAGAGAGAGAGACAGAATGAATAGGGAGTGCATGGAAGGGAAAAGGGATCGTGTTCTTCTAGTTCAGTGTTGGATCCATTTCTTCCTTAGGAAGGTATTAACTATCTGATTAAGATGGAAAATTTCCTTCTTTACCTACTGATACCTGTAGGAGGAAAGGACAGGCTTTCATTGCCCAGAACTTCAGTGATACTCCAGCAGACACTGCTGCCCACCAAGAGCTCACCTGTGGGGTCACTGGGGAGTGGAGCTGGCTGCATGTTTGCTACATCATCCCCCTGGGGCTGTTTCATGACCACCTCAGCTCCCACTCCTCAAGCTGGCAGGGGCATGGTGTGCCTTATTGAGTGACTATGGCTCTTTCCATAACCAACCCCATTCTTGGCCACAATTCAATTCCCCAAAATTGAAGCCAAGAATAGGGTGGTACCCTGGTTTTGTCACCCAACACCCAAGATGAGAGACATGGAAATGTCCTGATCCAGTCCCCTTAATTTAATCATAAAAAGGGTGAAGCCAGAAGAGTAATAACTTGTTCCAACCACACAGCAAACTCATGGCACAGCCATGACAGGAAGCTGAGGGTCCCTGTGGCTTGTCAGCTGCCTTTACCACTGACCAAGCTCCTCACTTTGGAGGGAACCTTCACATTGTCAAGAATGTGAGCCGCAGTATGTTCTTTTCCTCTCTGCATTATCGTGTTCAGATCTGCCTGATGGCTAACAGGTAAAGTGGCCAAACAATTAATATAGTTCTCAGAAGTTCCTTTTAGCAGCATTTGAGATGAGGTTCTAGGTGTGTGTACATATTCACGCTAACGCTCAAAAGCATGTTGTTTTTATAGAGGTTCAGGGTACTGTATTAATGCTGTCTTTTTAATTCTTATTAAAGAATTATGGGTGGATTTTTAAGTAGGTCCTGTTTGTGGTTTTCTTCTTTCCTTTCATCCTTTCAGTTGACAAATGTTTATTGAGTGCTTAGTATGTGCTGGACATTGTCCTAAGTACTGAGTAGGGGCATAGAGATGAGTTTAACAGTGCTTGGACCCTCACTGAGTCCAGCAAAGATGCAGACATTTAAGCTGTAAAGTCCAACATACAGATGAGCATCATGACAGGAGTGGTGAGCAAGTTCTTGGGAGAGGGAGGGAGATCCCAAGAACACCCTCCCAGATGAGGAAGCAATGGAACTGCATTTGGAGAAAGCAGAAGGAAGTCACCATCTTGGCGAGGGCAGGGGAAAATCCGAACTGAGCAGAAGGAACTCCATATGCAAAGACACAAGTTAGGAAAAAGCATGGCATGCTTCCCACCTCAAAGAAGCTTCTCAAGCTGCCTGCCCGAGAGCACCAGGTAGGGCAGCTGGAAGCGGAAGGAAGGTCTCAGGTGCCACTCTAAGGAATAAGGTTCCCCCTGGAGGATGAGAACTCAAAGATTTTTAATCTGGGAAGTGATACAATCTACTTACCTTAGAAACATCACCCCATAGCAATGAGGTGGAGAGCAAAGAGTAAGGAGCCTGTTATGTCTTGGGGAACCCATACCACAACTCTTCTGAAAGACAAGGCCTATGTACAGGGGGAAGCTTCGTCAATCAGATGGTCCTCTAAGTCTAAATCCACAGCTCTATCTGCCAACCCAGTTGCTAAGCTTTTTTGTGGGAGGAAAAGACCCAGGTGGACTGAGTCCTTAAATAAGTGTGTAAATAAAGGAAGAATCAAGAGGTATGGGGTTCAGTAAGATGTCATCACACACGGCCTGTTGTCCCTGGGCCTGCACAGCTGCTGTGATCATGCTGCAGTGCCACCATGGTGAACAGAGCACCACACAGGGCATTACAAGGTAGACATTACTTGTGCTTAATTTTAATGTGAAGAGACTTTGCCTCACTGGAGGTCAGACACCCCACTGTACTTTGCTCCCTAGAGCTAATCAGGAGAGGTAAATTTTGGCATTGTTTTGCATCCTCATATTTGAAAAGCTTGGCCACATTGACTCAATAAGGAATTGGACTAACGTTTTGGAATATATTGCATTTGTAATCTTATAATTCCCTAGAATGGTGGTACAAAGCCTATTCTTCATGGTATAGCAAAGTAATATTAACCCATGGTATACAGAGTTAATCGATAAATCAAACACTTTTGAGCATGTACAACATGCTCCACACCATGCTAGATGATGAGGCTATATGCTATGAGCTGGATTCTATCTAGTGAGTGAGAAAGAAACATGAGCAAATACTTACAATACAGGATGACAGACAAGTTTAGAGGGATTCAGAGGACAAAGGAGGTGTCACACTTTTTCTGATGGGGAAGAAAATAAGACTTTAAGGACAAGCAGAGAAGGTCTACTTCAAGCAGAAAGAACATGTTGAACAGCATGGGGGTGGTCTTAGAGCAGAGTGTCTCAAGTAGCGGGTACAAGGGGCAGGGCAGGGAGAGGAAAGAGACTGGAGCAGAAGCAAGACCACATTGAAGGGCCAAGTATGCTGAGGTAAAGAGAAGGGCATTTATGTTTGGGGTGCCTGAGCCCTTTTAAAAAAAAAATTATTAAGTATATCACTCATACATAAACATACATAAACAATAACTGCATAGTAATTGTTGTGAACTTACAAAACAAATATATATAATATCATTCAGGACTCTCATACCTCACCCTACCACCAATACCTTGCATTGTTGTTAAATATTTTAAAATAATGATTAAAGAGCACTGTCAAAATATTAACACTAACCACAGTATTTTCCCTCAATCCACCCTATTATTATCTTTATATCATTTATATATGAACATACATAAACAGTAAGTATATAGTGAAAGTTACTAACTTTCAAAGCAAACATATATAACATCACACAGGGGTCCCATATGTCAACCCTCCACCAAAACCTTGCAATGTCGTGAGACATTTATTACAAATTATGAAAGAATATTGTCAAATATTTCTACTAATTATAGTACTTATCTTACATTTGGTGTATTTTTCCCCCGACCCACCCTATTATTATTTTTAAAATATATTTTTATGAAAGAAGTTGTAAACTTACAAAACAATCATACATATAAGCAGAATTCCCAAACAACACGCCTCCATCAATACACCACACTATTGTGGAATATTTGTTACAGATTATTCAATTTTTACCCTGTCCATAGTGTACATTTGGCATACATTTTCCATACTGCCCCATTATGAACACAGTACAATCTTTGCCATAGATGCAAGAATATTACATTATTACTGCTAATGACTGTCCATAGGTCATTCCAGTTGTATTTTCCCCATTTTCTCCACATTCCTACCACCTTGCAATAGTGATGTACATTCGCTCTAGCTAACAAAGGACACTCTTGCATCTGTCCATCAACCACAATTCTCATCCACCTCTGGGCTTACTGTGCTAAATTATTTAGTTCTTAGATTATTCCCTAGCATTATGTCAATTGGCATTTATATTCTTAGAATACTGTTTTCAGTCACATCCCCATTTATAAACTAGCTGTTACTCACTATGTGTTACCATTCAATCTATACATTTCCACACTTTTACAGTATAGCTAATTAAAACTTCTACATACAATAAACATCTGTAGTCCATCTCACTCCTCCTCTTATATCCTTTATGAATGTACCATCTTCCACCAGGTCTTGAAGATATTTTCCTACATTTTCTTCTAGCAACTTTATGGTTCTTGCTTTTATATTTAGGTTTTTTATCCATTTTGAGTTAATTTTTGGATATGGTGTGAGATAGGGGGTCCTCTTTCCTTCTTTTGGCTATGGATATTCAGTTCTCTCAGCACCATTTGTTGAATGGACTCTTCAGCCTGAACTGGGTGGGTTTGAGAGGCTAGTCAAAAACCACTTGACCATACATATGAGGGTCTGTTTCTGAACCATCAATTTGGTTCCATTGATCTATGTGTCTGTCTTTATGCCAGTACCATGTGATTTTTACCATTGTAACTAGGTAATATGACTTAAAGTCTGGAGATGAGAGTCCTCTAAATTCACTTTTCTTTTTTAAGATGTTTCTGGCTATTCAGGACCCCTTACCCTTCCAAATAAATTTGATAAATCATGTTTTCAATTTATTTTACAAACGCTGGTGGAATTTTTATCGGGATTGCATTGAATCTATGTATCAATTTGTATAGAATTGACATTTAATGATATTTAGTCTTCTAATCTGTTAGCATGGAATGGTCTTCTAATTATTTAGGCCTTTTTTGATTTCTTTTAACATTGAGTTGTAGTTTTCTGAATACAAGTGCCTTATATCAATAGTTAAGTTTATTTCTGAATATTTGGGTTTTATCTTTCATATTTTATTTTTACCACTATTTTGACACTTTTAATTACTTTTATTGATATACTCTTCATTTCTAGAATCTCTTCCAGGCCTCTCTCTCCTGTCTTTTCTTTTCAGGATCTAGCATATCCTTTAGTATTTCCTGAAAATCTGGTCTCTTGGTTAGAAATTCTCTCAGTTTCTGTTTATCTGTGAATGTCCTAACTCACCCTCATTTTTGAAAGATTATCTTTCTGGATATAAGATTCATGGCTGGGAGTTTTTTCTTGCAGTATCTTAAATATATCATACCACTGTCTTCCTGTCTCCATAGTTTCTGGTGAGAAATCAGCATTGAATCTTATTGGGTATCCCTTATAAGTTATGCATTGCTTTTCTTTTGCTATTCTCAGAATTCTCTCTTTGTCTTTGACATTTGACATTCTGATTGGTATGTGTCTTGGAGTTGGTCTATTTGGATTTTTTCAGATGGGAGTATGTTAAGATTCTTGGACATGGATATCTATGTCTTCAATAGGGTTGGGAAATTTTCTACCATATTTCTTCAAATATTCCTTCTGCCCCCTTTCCCTTCTCTTATCCTTCTGGGACACCCATGACATGTATGTTTGCATGTCTTTTATTGTCATTTAGTTCCCTGAGACCTTGTTCAATTTTTTCCATTCTTTTCTTCATCTGTTCTTTTATATGTTCACTTTCAGAAGCCATTTCTTCAAGCTCATCAATCCTTTCTTCTGCCTCCTGGAATCTGCTATTATATGATTCCAATGTACTTTTAATTTTATTTACTGACCCTTCATTCCCATAAGATCTGCTATTTTTCTATGTATGCTTGCAAATTCTTCTTTGTGCTCATCCAGTGTTTTCTTAATATCCTTAATCTCTTTAGGCATCTCATTGAATTTAGTAAGGAGATTTGCTTGAGCATCTATGATTAGTTGTCTCAACTCCTTTATGTCATCTGGAGACTTATCTTGTTCCTTTAACTGGGCCATATCTTCCTGTTTCTTGGCGTAGATTCTAATTTTTTGTTGGTGTCTTGGAATCTGGCTTCCTAGAGTATTTATTCTGGGTACAGTTTTTCTCTTTATTTTAGGGCTTCCTGCCCTTTCTCCCTTGGTGGTTGTGCAGTAGGAGCTAAGGATGTAGTTGGTGCTATAAGCCGTGGAGGCTCAAGCTGCACTCATTGCCCCAGGGACCGATGAACTTCTTCCAACTTTCTTCTTTGCCAGGGGTAGGGACAGAGTCACAGCTGGGTGAAATAATCCAAGTCATGCAGGCCTAGACTGTAGTTGCCCAGAGGGATTGATGAAGCTTCATGCCTCTTTCTCCCCTGCCTGGGGTGGGGATGGAGCTGCATGTGAGGGTAGCAACCTTTGCAGTCCAGGTCCAAGGTGACTGCAGTTTTCCTGGTAGACCCCCAATTATTCAATCTGTGCCAGCCAAATGTACCTGCAGTTACTTGGATAGGCTGACACAGGGGCCACCAGCTTCCTCCCTGCCAAAGGTGGGGCTGAAGCCTAGGCTAGGGCTGCAGGCTGATTTGGGTGAAAGAAACCTGTCCCTACCATCACTGTGATTTTTGGTCAGCCCGGCTTCCCTTTATGCTGGGGGTGGAGTCAAAATTGTAGCTAGCAGCCACTTTCTGACTTGGACAGGTTCAAACTTGAGCTGTTCTTAGGGCTATACTTTAGTCAGCTGAATTTACTAATCAGTAGCTGAAATCATCTCTTCCTCCCCTATTTTTTGGGAAATGGAGCTTCCAGTTCCAGCCACAGAAAAGCTCCTGGGGTGGCTTGTGCTGCCAAAGTAGGATGACAACTGCATGGCCTGTATTTTCCCAGAAAGGCTGGTGCAGGTCCCCCTAGCTTCCTCTCTGCTGGAGGTGGGGCTGGGGCTTATGCTAGAGCTGCAATCGGGCCTGGATGGAAAGATGCTGGTCCCTACCAGCACTGTAATTTTCAGTCTGCCCTGCTTTCCTTCATGCCCTTGGCAGAGTTAAAATGGCAGCTGCCAGCCTTCTTTCTGACTTGGACAGGTCCAAACTTTAGCTGTTGTTAGAACTATACTTTAGCCCACTGAATTTACTAATCAGTAGCTGAATTTTGGTGCCCATCCATCTCTTCCTTCCCCATTTTTGGGAAGTGGGGCTTCCAATTCCAGCCACGAACAGCTCCCAAGACAGCTTATGCCTCCAGTGGAGGATGGGCACCAGTCTCCATGGCGTGGAGTGCTCTGCTTGCAAATCTTCTCTACAGATGGCCAGTCTCCTCCTTCTATTTCATCAAGGATGTTGCAGGATGCTCTTCTGGTCTCCTGGAACCCCCAAACAGGTGTTTCAGATAGCTCTGGGTATTTACTAACTGCCCAGGAGACCAGAAGCTGACTCTAGGAGCTCCTTACTCTGCCACCATCTTGTTGGTTGTCCCTATGATTGAGCACTTTTAAAGATGGGGAAAGGTCTGGTGGTGGGCTGTATTAGTCAGCTAAAGGGATGCTAATGCAAAATACCAGAAATCTGTTGGCTTTTATAAAAGGGTATTTATTTGGGGTAGAAGCTTACAGTTAACAGGCCGTAAAACATACATTAACTCCCTCACCAAAGTCTGTCGCCATTTGTTGGCGCAAGATGGCTGCTAAAATCTGCAAGAGTTCAGGCTTCCTCTTCCCCTTTAGGCTCTGTTGTCCCAGCCTCTTCCAATAGCAGCTGTAGGCTGGGATAAGTCTCATCTCTCTCCTGGAGCTTGTTTCTCTCCAGGCGCAGCTGCTGTGCTTGCTCCACAAGGTGAGTTGTTAACTACCAGGCAAATGGCTCATCTCTCTCTCCAGGGCCTCTGTCATTGTCTATTGGAACCGTCTCACATATCTGCTTCTCTGTGTACTTACTTCCTTGGGCTCTAACATTAAAACTCCACTGCCTCCTCTGCTGTGTCCCTACCTACCAAGGGAGTCCCACCTACCAAGGGAGCAGAGACTCAACATCCTACTTACGTGTCCCAATCAAAGCCTTAATCATTACTTAATCAAGTAAAAGTGAAACCTCTAAATTTAATACAATCTAATATGTCCAGAGGAACAGAGCAGTTTACAAACGTAAGTCAATATCTATTTTTGGAATTCATAAATAATATTAAACTTCTACACTGGCTTACCTCTACTGTGCTTTTAACAGTGCTGTGCTGCTGAACATATTCCTTCAGGAGCACTTTGGTGGAAGTTTCTACTGAAGTTCTGGGGGCGGGGGGGGGGAGGAAGCTAAGGGGCAGGTTGATTGCTGTCACACAGCTCCCTCACCTCAGCTGTACGGGTGATTGTCAACACCTACTTTTTCTGATCACCTGGCAGTTCAGAGGAAGGCATCATCTTGGACCTGAGGCAACTCTAACAAGGTCTAACAAGGGTGCCAGCCATTTGGAACATGGACCACAGGAGTCTGTCATCAGCGCACAAGGGAGCTGAAGTAGCAATGGCAGCATTTTCCTTTGTTATCAAAGGGCCCCAGATGTACATATCTATATCTAATCTAAATTCATTGCTGAGATTTTGGAGAGGCAACTTAGAGCACTGATGAAGCATAAAATATAAATAGCACTCAGCAACAAGAACATTTGATTTATTTCTCCCTTTCTCCATGTTTGTAGCTATCACTACTGCTCCTTTGAGAAGGGAGTAGAGACAGAGAAGTGACAAAGCTGGTTAACATCCCAGATGGAGTTACAGGTAATATATTCTTTACCTCTCATGACAATGCCCAACTCTGTGATATTTCTAGCCCAAGTCACTCAATTCTAATTCTTGTGTAACTCATTCTCCTAGCAACACATGTTGTACCATCTCAACACTATAGAGTATTACACAGGGATTGGCAGAGAGGGTCTAAACCAAGAGATTCCTGTGGAATAAGGAGGACGTGAGAAAAACTGTGTTATTTTATGTTTAGGCTTATGTATAGTGATTCAGGGTAGAACAATTGGGACTGTTGAAATGATAGGAAGAAAAATCAACCCACCAGCATCTCCATGAAACTTCTATCATCTACAGAAGAAATGCAAGAGCAAAGACATCAGTTTTCAAATGAAATATAGCTAAGTAGACAACTGTCCAACAGTATGAGAGCCCCTTGTAGAAAATTCATACAGTATCAACATATCCCTGTGGTCAAAACAAGCAAATCAGGTGAGCTAGAAGGGCGCCATATCACTTTATTATCATTTATTCATGGTAATCGTAAAAGAAGGAAGACTACTCTTTTGAAAACAAAAACTAAGATTTGTTATTCAGCACTGACAGCATTGGGGAAATTATCATTAAGAAATGAGTATTAGAAGTGAACATCCAGATTTTTGGTTAGCCAGAACTCTTGATTCCCTACTTGACTTCTCAAGTGTAGGAACCAAATTTTTGCTTGGTTATAAAAGAAAATTAAGCAATTAATCTCTTACTTTAAAACATGTCTTACATGACATTGCTAAAACTTTAATATATTGATGTCGTTTATACTGTGCACCCCTATTGGTACATGCTTTTGATCTTGGTCTACATTCAGGTGGGTGTCAATCTTTTCAAGATGTTCCTTCAGTTAAGATATGGGCCAAGTGAATCAGGTTGAGCTTTAATCCAGATTACTGTGCCTTTTATAAGCAGAGTCAATGTCAGACAGAGAGAAAAGCCAGGGGGAGCAGCCAGAAGTCAGAAGAGAAAGAAAATGGTGCCATGTGTACTGCCACGTGATGGAAAAGCCAAAGACTAAGGATGGCTGGCAGCCAGCCCCAGAATGCCACAGTCTTCCAGGAGAAAGCATCACCTTGCTAATGCCTTGATTTTAGCCTTCTCCTAGTCTCAAAACCACTGGTAACAAATTCTTATTGTTTAAGCCAACCCATTGTGTGGTATTTGTTTTAGCTGCTAGGACACTAAAACACTTATTTAACAGAAGGTCCTTTCTGATATTTTTCATACCCACTTAGTTTTTTCAACCTAAGGGGAAGGAACACTCAATTGAGGCAGCTTGGAACATTTGAACTCAGGGGAAAAAGCTACAGTCTGCTGTGGGGTTCTGGGCAGTCTTTTCATTTTTTCAGAATAGAGAGAAGGAATGATCCTCATGTAGGCTGTCCCATACCGCTTGGATGTTTGCAATCATCCCCTGAGCTTGTCTACCATACCAAAAGATGTAGCTGCATCAATGAATTTGCAACCTCCAGTGCTGTTTCCAATGATTCTTGGCCTGGGGAATCTTTGCTCAAAAGTGTGATATAGATTTTCATTAAATTCGATGAGAACACAATTTAATTGGTGCCTTGACTCTCTGTAGCATCAGAAGGCAGCCTAGATGATTACTTTCTTGCTGAGACATTTTTTACTCTAAGCTGACATCTTCTAAGTCATGAGTCTCAATAATATGGTAATATATTCAAGGGCACTCATTGCCATTTTAATTAGTTAAAGACAAGCTGCCTATATCCAGACAAGTGGAAACTCAGAAGTCTCAATAATCTGGATTATTTGGGAGAATTTTTTGTTCATTTGAGGCGTGAATTAATTATTCAAGTAACATCTCTAATATTCCATTTTACCTTTCACGCAGAAAACCACCAAGACTAAGGTTTTTATCTTTCCAGAAAATAATACCTGTAAAAGAGGCTGATGGGATCTAGGAGAAGCAGACGTATCCCTTAAATCTTGGAAAGTGATAGCGACAGAGACTTTCTCATTACAATGGGTTGCCATTCAAACTTCTTGCAAAGCCCCAAGAGAATAGTATTAAAAGGAAAATGAGGAAATGGAAGTAATTTGGGTTTTTGAAGTGTTCAAGACGAAACATTAGCTCTGAGGAATAGGGAGTCACAGGTACACGTTAATGAGTCTTAAGTGCATGCATATCCCAGACATCAGCTTTGTTCCTTAGAAAGGACGCATATAATCCCCACTAGTCACCAAAGACAAAGCACTCCCTGTCAGCGCCTCAATTATGATCCACAGTTGGAGGCTGGCATTTTACTATTGCTTTATTAATATTGCTGGAAGGGAGTAAAAAGCCACATGTCAGAATGGCTTTAAATGTCTGCTAAGGGTACATTTCCCAGCCAATCTTCATTTATTTATTCATTTAGTCAGCAAATGCATGTGCCAAACACTGCAAACGAAATGGAGTATAGGCAATGGCATCTGCCTGGAGAGTCAAGACACACACGCCTGTGAAAAACTAACAGCCTAAGACACGCTGTGGCTCTTAGCCATCCAACTGCCAAAAGTTAAGTATCGTTAGGAAGAAGCAGATAAATATAGGAGCAAGCGGGTGGGTATCCCTACTAGGGAGAATGGTGCCTGCCTAACAAGAATATAAATGGACCAGGATACACACTCCAAATCTTCTTTGGTGTCATTTCAGTTAACCCTGAAAGATGACATCATCCCCCTACACAATGCACACATGAAATGTATGTGCAACCTCAGATTCTGGACTGTCCTTGTACTTAGATCTTAGTGGGGAATTTCAGGATGCTCAGCATGAAATCCGATTTGCTTTTATTCTTTCCTGACCTTGTTACCCTAGTTTCTAACTGAGATTCCATTTTTCTTGTAACTACACCTCCACTTTGGACCACCATTACAGAGGCTGGCTCCCTGGGCAGCATGACACAGCAGAGAAAGAACTTGTTTGGATCTGAACACCCTTGTGTGCAAATGCTGGCCATGGAACTTACTAGCAATGTGGTCCTATGCTGTGGTCGCTGAGCATCAGTTTCATCGGGTGAATACCTATTCTGGATGGCTGCAAAAATTAAAGAGTATTGAGGTACGATGCCTTGCACAGGTAGGCTCCTGGCAATGGCACATGTTACTGTTATGAGCAGTGTACATGCATAGTCTTGTTTTGATGACACCTCATCGTTATCTGAGCTCCTCTAAGACCCTGCTGTTCTTCCCGGTTTGAGAACTGCTCCTGAAACTCAGTCGCTCATCAGCTACCAGATCTCTATTACCAATTGTTGACCTGGATACCCAAATGTGACCTCTACCAGACTCTCATTGCTGACACTCACATGAGGTATTCCTTGTCGGACTTCATGGATACTGTGATAGTTTGAAGCTTTTATGGACCCCAGAAAATTATGTTCTTAGAGATAATCCATTCCTGTGGGTATGATCACATTGTAGGTGGGACTTTTTGGTTAGGTTATTTCAGTTGGGACATGGCCCAGGGTAGCTCTTAATTCTCCTAATGGAGTACTTTATAAATGGGATGAATACAGGGAGAGAGAGAAAGCCACAGAAGCTGACAGATAAAGTCACAGAAGGCAGATGCTGAAAGCAATGAAACCCAAAAAAGAAGGGAGAGACAAGAAGGCGATGCCATGTTCCTTGCCATGTTACAGAGGAGTCCAGGATCGCCAGCAGCCAGTCTTTAGGGAGAAAGAATTGCCTGATGATGCCTTGATTTGGACATTTTCTCAGCCTTGAAATTGTAAGCTTGTAAGCTACTAAATCCCCGTTGTAAAAGCCTACCTACTTCTGGTATATTGATTTCAGTAGCCCATTGGGCTGGACTATCTGCTTGCCTGGACTATCAGCTGCTCTTTATCACTATGGGTTCTGGACCTTATGCCTTTCCTCTCTATCTCCCCTCATATCATCTTTAGGTCAGGTAGATTCTGCACATATCAGATCTGGCAACAGTGGTTTAAAAACTGTTCCCAAGTCCTTACTCCTGTCCTACTCCAGCCCTGGGTCCCTGGAACTCTGAGTTGCCATTCTGATGGGTTAGACCATCAGGAAAGTCTCCTAGAGGGGCTAGAAACCAACTCGAGTCCTGAAGGATCCATAGGGGGAGAGATATCATTACATTAGCAAGTGCTGAAAAGACTGTACTTCCATCATTTCATTGAACAAATGTTTATTGCATGTCTGCTGGTGGCCAGGCCTGTTCTAGGCAATGGGCTAAACCAGTGAATTAAAGAAACAAGAGAGACTCTGCTGGTGTGAAGCTTGCATTTGATTGGGGACTGTGTATCTGGATAATGACATAACTGGAATGCAAGGCTAAGGCAGGGGAGGGAAGCTGGGGCCAGGTTCAGGGAAGCCTTTAATATAGGCAGAGCAATTTGTCATTGGGATTAATTAGCCCAATGGGGTAGAATAAGCCATTGCACATTCTTCAAGAAGAGTGAAGAGTAACAGGATGAAAAGAGACTTTTAGGAAAACAAGTCTAACAAAAGCAGATGGGTTAATAACAACGTGCCTTGAACAGCACTTTCCTATTTACAGCCGGCATCCTCAGCCATCATCTCATATAATCTTCCCAATGGCCCAGGGAGACACATACTGGCTCCCTTTTAGGTTAGGAGCCAGAGGTCTGAGTGAGGGACTTGCCTGGGGGTCATGGGGCTATGCACAGCTACATGGGGCCTCAAACATAAGTCTTGGGACATCTAGTCTTCTAGTCTGTATATTTCCCCCACTCAGTGAAAATGGTATTTACTCCAAACACATTACATGTTTTCTCTCCAAGAAGAACCCTCCATTTAACAATCTGGAAAACTTTATTCAAGTCGAGAGGAAAACTATCAGGATTGCCTGAAGATATTTCAAAATACTCCTATGTACCCTCCTCCCCCCTTCCTCCTCTACTCCTAAATTCTGACCGTGTCATCTTGATGTGTCCAATTTGCAAGAGTTCCCTCTGACTCTACTATGGCTCAGCCTTCTCTGCAGCATATCCAGTTCATCCCCCTTCTCTCCTCATCAGGAAAGATGAGTCCCAGTATAGTGAGCTCTGTGTTCGATTGTGTAAGCCCTGCATAACGAGGAGATATTAATATAACATCCTTGATGGAGAAGGCGCGGTGCCTTAGTAACACACAGAAAATCATATGGTGAGTGCTGGTGTTGTTTGTTTTTTTTCAACTCTCTAATCTACATAAATATCTAATAGCCATCTCAAGCACAGCACATCCAAAACCAAAGATCCTTGTCACCCAGCCCCAAGTCTCAATAGACCCCAGTCATTCAGGGACTCAGGCCTATCACTAGGAAACCTCCTTAGTTCTTCTCTTACAATTCCCATCTAATCCAGACAATGCTATGGCAAAATAGATCTTGAATCCAGCAACTTCTCACCTCCTCCATTACTGTCACCCTAACTTCAGCCACCAGCATCTGGACTCAGAGCTCTCCCTACTTCTACCCTACATTCTGTTTTCCACCTAGCAGTCAGAGTAATCTTTTAAAAATGGAAATCAGATCATATCTCCCTCTGCCAAACCCTCCATGGCTTCCTTCTCACTCAGGGTAAATCCAAAGTCTTTACCATGGTTTCAAGGCCTCCATGAGCTATCGTCTCAACCCCACTCCCCTGACTTCAGGTCCCACCATTTGACTCTTCCTCCCTTGGATCCGGTAATCCTGGCATTAGGCTATTCTTCCAGCTCACCCATCACAACCATGCCGCAGGGCCTTTACACTTACCATTCCCTCTACAAGGATGTTCTTCCCCCAGATATCTATAGTGCCCTTTTCCTGCCTTTTTTCGGGTCTCTGCTCTAGCAGTGGTCTTCCCAACAACCCTATAAAAAGGAGCCTCTTTCTGTATTCACTTCCTATCTGCTCCATTATCTGCAATCCCCCCCCCCCCCCAAGATAACTCCCTCATCTGTTTCTTTGTTGTTTTTGGCCGTTGTCTGTTCATTGTCTGTTTTCTCTTTAGGAGGCACTGGAAACGAAACCCAGGACCTTCTATGTGGGAGGTGGGTGCTCCCTGCTCATTTGTTTAGGTTTTTGCTTGTTGTTTTCTTCTCATTGTCTGCTCGGTTTTTTTCCTCATTGTTTTTGCTTGATGTCTGGTCTTTGTCTGCTTGTTGTTTGTCTTCTTTAGGAAGCACCAGAAACTGAAACTGGGGCCTCCCACATTGGAGGCAGGCACTCAATTGCTTGAGCCACATCTGCTTCCCCACTGCATTATTTTTTGTTGTAATAGTTAAAACCACAAGCAAATATACATTCATTTATTTACTGTCTGTCTTTTTTCATAACAAAGGTACATTTCAGGAGAGTCAAAACTTTGCTGTTCAGCCCTGTATCCTCAACACAGAAACAATGCCAAAGACAGACCACTCCATAAGTTTTGAGTAGATGATAAATGAAGGTATGTAAATCTTTGAAGAATCTATTGGCTTCCCCATTTATTTAGTTTGGAGAAGTTAAATCATCATCCCATGGAGATCAGGGGCTTCAATATTCAGGGCAGGCTTTTATGTAGCATTACGGAGCTTACTGTACTTTGTCCATTATGTGGACTTCTAAATTGCCCTCTGTTTTAGTTTGCTAGGCTGCTACCATAAAATGGGTTGGCTTTTGACAATGAGAATTTATAAACTCAGTTTTGAGACTGAGAAAAATGTCCAAATCAAGGCGTCATCAAAGTGATGCCTTCTCCCGAAGACTGGCTGCCAGTGATCCTTGGGTCCTCTGCCACATGGTATCTGCTGGTCTCTCTCTTCTCTACTAGCTTTCATTGCTTTCAGCTTCTTGCTTCCATGGCTTTTCTCTCCGTTTATCTGAATTTCATTTTCTCATAAAGGACTCCAGTAAGAAGATTAAGACCCATCTTGTATGAAGTGAGTCACATTTTAACTAAAATAGCCGCTCATAGGTTCCTGCTTAAAATGGCTTTACACCCACAGGAATGGATTAATTGTAAGAACATGTTTCTCTGGGGTACATAGAGTTTCAAACCACCATATTCTCTAAAGTAGCCTGGGGGCCATGAATTTCTAGCACAGTTATAAGGCATGATTATGCGTAAGTCCGTGGTTGGAGAGGTCCCTCCTTCCAAGTACCCTAGGGTACTACAGTTTGGACTTCTATTTGACACAGTAATTTAAAAGTAGCAAACAGGAATTCTGTGCTTTCACCAATAGGATTAGTAATGAAAAAATAATAACTATCCTTTTTGAGGACCTACTATTTGCCAGTACTTTGCTAAAAAATTCTTTTGAAAATTTACAATAAAAAAACTGACATTAAATTCACTTTTTCAGGGTTATCAATGGATCAGAAGAAAGGAAGAAAAACCAGAAGATACAGCAGCCTTCCTCCTGGTGCCACATCTCTGATGGCCTACAGACCTGATTCTGCCTCAAAAGCAAGGATAGGGCATCAGAAGGGCTCTCGTGTGACTTCACTATCGACCAATCTTCGTCGCATTATCACTGGACTGTATGCTTTGTGCTCCACTCTATATCCAATGCTCAGTTCTCTGTGGCCTGCTGCTGCCCGTCTCCAACAAGGACACTTGCGTGTTTGGACTGTGCTGCTTTCTTGTCCCACCCGTGTTCATTCAAGACCTGTCCTCCATGCACCACCCACCCAGGGTCCTGAGCTCTACTGGGACCAAGGCAATGAAACACCTGCCCTTACACCTGTCCTTTCCTTCTTAGACAGAGAGACAGAGATCTGTCTCTCATTTACTTTGAGGGCCTAAGTCCAGGGACTTACCATAGCCTCCAAGTCCTCAGACTGGTTCCCGTGTTTTGACCACAGGCTTGTGCTCAAAACTGGGATTCTGGGGACTTTGGGTCTAACTTTTTCTTCCTTGTATAAGAACTGCCTTGAGATTAAAGGGATTATAGCTGGGTATCTAGATATTTGCTTTATTTTTTTAAGCCTACCTCAGCTTTTTAACTTTTTTTATGACTTTGGACAAGTTCATCCCTGATTATATGCTCCTAACAGGCAATCAGAATCCAAGTGATACATGCGTCATGAACTTCATGGATCCTTATAGGATTTTTTATTTATCTAACCCAATAGCTGTAAACTTGGGATGCACATTGGAATTGGCTGAGGAGCTGCAGAAAACACCCATACCTGAGTCTGACCTCCAGAGATTCTGATTTAGGTAGCCCATGCTGTGGTCTGAACATTGTGATTTTCAAATACTCCTGCCTCACGTAATTCTAATGTGCAAAGGTTGAGGTCCTGATTCAGTTTGTCTAAACAACTAATCCCAGGAAGCTCTGACAAGTGCCTGTTTCCATTATTCTTTTTTGCCCTTCATCCTGAGCTGCTTTATAGGAGAATTACACTATGTCTATAAATATTCTTTCAGCAATTCTGTTATGATCAGACCAGCTCTTTTTCAAAAGAACCAGCCTGTTTTACATTAAAATCGCACCAAATTATATCAATTTAAACACAAATTAGACACTTAAAACAAAAAGCAAAACAAAACAGAAAACAAGCCTGCTAGGAGCATACAAAGTGCATAAAATCAGAACCCTTCTGGATTTTGAATTCCAAAACCTGGGTTGAAGTCCTGTGCCTGCCACTTGGTAGAACTGCAATCTCAGCAAGTCTTTTTACCTCTTTCCTCCTCATGCTCTTCATCTGTAAGATCAAAATGTAAATTCCATGACTGTACAGATTTGCTGTGGGAAGAAAAATGGCCTAGGGCTTGTGAATGTACCTCATAAACTTATCATTTTACTAAGAATTGAATGAAACCGTTTCCAATGCTTGGAAAGACAGTCCTTCCATTTCTTATGGCAAGAAGACTTGTGAATAGTGGAACCCACAGACCTGGATGAGATGCCCTGGACCGGGGCTCTGCTTTAGAGACAAAGTCTGTTGCCTCTGTTGCTGGAGACTGCCTGTTATCACCACCCAGGACACGGTCTCCACCTCTCTTCCCCTTGTCCTTGACCCCAAGCACAAAGCATGCCACATCCAAGCGCCATGAAGATTTGTGATTGTTTCACTGCTGGCAGTGGAGACAAACTCTGCTTCGGGGAGGATGTGAGCAGAAGTGCTCCAGTAGGAGACAAATGAACTTGTCAAAAGTTTCAGTTGGAGAGCATGAATGAAATAAATTACTGCATTTTTAAAAAATCCTTTTCCAAAGATGCCAAGCTCCTTCTTCTCTTCCTGTTCTAATTCGTGGTTCTGGAGACATTCATGACTTAGTGCCACAGAAGCTAAAGAACATTTAGCATTTTACCCTTTAATTGATATATGTGTAGTTTTACCTCAGTGGGTAGAACTTAAACTTTTGGTTTCAGGACCTCTCTGCACTCTTAAAAGATATTTCTAAAAGAACTTTTATTGATGTGGGTCATCTCTGTAGGTATTTAACACCTTAGATATTAAAATTGAAAAAAATGAAATCTATTTATTATTTAGAAACAAGAATAATAAACCTATAACATTAACATACATAAGTATTTTATGCAAAACATATTTTCCAAAATAAAAAATGGCGAGAATTTTGGCATCATTTTACAGTTTGGCCAATGTCTTTTAGGTTTGGCTTAACAGAAAACAGCTAGATTCTCATATCTTCTGTATTCTAGGTTCTTCATTCAATCTGTTGTGAATGAATCCTGGGTCTTCTGAAAAACTTCAGTGTGCAGTCATGACAGAATGAGAGAAAAAAGGCAAATAATTTTTAAAAGATTCTCTCATTAGAGAAGTTGTGGTTTTACAGAACAATATTCGCCTCTACCCCCCTACCACCATCACCTTGCATTGGTTAGGAACATTTCTTAAAATGCCTAATTGTACTCTTTTTTTGGTAACAATAGTTATCTTTGTTAAAATTGGTAAAAGATTAAAAGAGTACTATCATCCATAGTTTACATTAAGCATGTATTTTCCCATATACCGTCCTATTATTAACACCTTGTGTAGTATTGTACATTTGCTATAATTCATCAAAGAACATTGCTATACTTGTACTATTAACTGTAGTCCATCATCTACAATAGGGTTCACTGTGTTATACAGGTTGATGTTTTATCTTTTCATTTTTATTCCAGTAACATATACAACCTAAAGTTTCCCCTTTTAACCACATTCACCTATATAATTCAGTGCTATTAATTACACTCATAATAATGTGATATCATCACGACCATCCATTTCCAAACCTTTACAATCAACCCAAACAGAAATTCTGTACAAAATAAACATTAAGTCCCCATTCTCTAACCCCAATTTACCTCTGTATTCTAGATTCTAACTCTATAAGTTTTCTAATTACAGTCAGTTAACTCATATCAGTGAGATCATATAATATTTCTCCTTTTTAATCTAGTTTATTACACTTAGCATAATGTCCTTGAGGTTCATCCATGTTGTCAAATACATCAGGACTTCATTTCTTTTTACAGATAAATAATATTCCATTGCATGTATATACCACGTTTTGTTTATCCACTCATTGGTTGATGGATACTTGGGTTGTTTCCATCTTTTGGCAATTGTAAATAATGTCGCTATGAACATTGGTGTGCAAATATCTGTTTGAGTTCCTGCTTTCAGCGCTTCTGGGTATATATCTAGTAGCTGGATTGTGAGGTCATATGGTAATTCTATACATAGTTTCCCGAGGAACTGTCAAACTGTCTTCCACAGAGGCTACACCATTTTACATTCCCACTAGCAATGTATGAGTGTTCCTATTTCTCCACAACCTCTCCAACATTGTAGTTTTCTGTTATTTTAAGAGTAGCCATTCTAGTGGTGTGAAATGGTATCTCATTGTGGTTTTGATTTGCATTTCTCTAATAGCTAATGATGTTGAGCATATTTTCATGTGCTTTTTAGCCATTTGTATTTCCTCTTTGGAGAAATGTCTTTTCAAGGCTTTTGCCCATTTTTAAATTGTCTTTTTATTGTTGAGGTGTAGGATTTCTTCTTATATTTTGGGCACTAAATCCTTATTGAATATGTGGTTTCCAAATATTTTCCCCCATTGAGTAGGGTATCTTTTCATTTTCTTGATAAAGTCCTTTCATGACAAAAGTTTTTAATTCGGAGGAGGTCCTATTTATTTATTTATTCTGCTTGTGTTTTGGATGTAAAGTCTAAGAAACCATTGCCTAATACAGGATTCTGGAGAGGTTTCCCTACATTTTCTTCTAGGAGTTCTTCTAACTCTTAAATTTAAGTCTTTGATCCATTTCATATAAATTTTTGTATATGGTATGAGATAGGGATCCTCTTTCATTTGTTTGTGTATGGATATTCAGTTCTCCCTGTACAATTTACTGAAGAGATAATTCTTTCCCAATTGAGTGGAATTGGTAGCCTTGTCAAAAATAAATTGGCCATAGTTGTGAAGGTCTATTTCTGAAATCTCAGTTTGATTCCATTTGTCAATTCCTTGTGCCAGTACCGGAATGTTTTGACCACTGTTGCTCTGTAATGTGCTTTAAAGTCAGGAAGCGTGAGTCCTATAATTTTTTTCCTCTTTTTCAAGATAGTTTTGGCTATTCAGGGCTTCACATACTTCCAAATAAATTTGATAATTGACTTTTCCATTTCTGCAATTAAGTTGCTGGAATTTTTATTATTCCATGTTCATATTTTATAAGACTAAATACCGATAAAACGCCAATTTTACTCAAACGACTTATACAATCTTAATAAAAATTCCAGCAGATATGGATATCAGTTTGGACATTTTAAGTTTGGGTTGTTTAGTAGATATCCCATTGAAGATGTCAAGGAGGATGCTAAATATTCAGGCTTGGTTTTCTGGGGAAAGGCTGAAATAGACATATGCATTTGGGGGTCACCATGATATACAAGTTCTTTGAAGACATGTGAGTGGATAAGATTACCAAGGGAGAAGTGGACCAAGGTGAGACACAAACTTTTTAAAAGGTTTGGGGGAAGCTGGGAAAGAATATAAGAATGAGAAAAAACAGCCAGAGGAATGGGGGAAACAAACTAGGAAAGGACGTTATCCTGAACCTGTTACATTGAAGGCGTGTTTCACAGGTGTGGCCAATTATGTCAAGTGCAGTAAGATGAGAAGTAAAAAAGTGACCAATGGCTTTTCCAAAGTGGAGGCCATTGGTGACTTTTACAAAAACAGCTGTAGTTAAGTTTTGGAGAGGAAGTTTGATTGGAACAGGTTGAAGGAAGAATGGAAGGAGAAAATACTTTCAAGAGGTGCTGCTGTGAGGAGAAGAAGGAAATGGGTAGTAGACAGAGAGCGAAATGAGGTGAGGAGGAGATGTGGAGAAATAACGGATGTTTGTATGCATATGGAATCACCTAACAGAGAGGGAGAGGGGGACTGCTGGAGTCCTCCATCCTCAGCAGGGGAAAGAGAGCAGGGATGAGTGCACAGTGCACAAGTGGGGCACTGGCTTTAGAGAAGACTAAGCCTCGGTCAACGATCACACAAGGCAGGAAAGCAGCCTTATGGAGACGTGTGGCAATGGAGGTTTGTAGATGTTCTTTTCTGATCCTTTCAAATGGGTCAATCAAGGGTGACACAGCTCATTCGTCACCTGAGTAGGAGGATGGGAAGGAGAAGATGGAGGTTTTCCCATCAACACATTTTAATTAGTTAATGGCTTGATTTTTCTTTCACATATATTATAAAATCTGTTCTTATGTGAGAAAGAACATAAGCAGGACTAGACAGAGGAGAGGGAAGAAGTCTGGCACCCTGAAGACCTTGGAAGGAAGCCCAGATAAGGCTCCCAGGGGCTATTCAGAAGATCTAACTCACATTTTCTGAGTGACAAATATCTGGCAAAGTGGGATAAGCAACACTTGCCTTTATGTTGCAGGTACTCTGTTTCATGGGGAAAGGAGGGCTAGAGAGTGCATACCGTGTCAGTCAGGTAGTTGACTTCATTTTAAGAAAAGCAGAACTAAGAAAACAGAAAAGCTGGAGCAGTTTCCAAATAATGAAACTGTTCCTCAGGAGACAGCAAAGCTGAGCTAATTTTATACATACTATAAAACATTAATAGGCTTTGATTTGAAGTCTTCTTTTTGAACATAGACTATTCTAGCAAAGAGGGAGGACTGCATTTGGTTTAAGACATGGAGCTGTGTAAAAATAAATAGTAACAGCAAAGAAATGAAACATACACATTTTATCAGGATGGCTAATAATTTATAATGGCACAAACATGATGGCATTCCCTGTAATATAGAAGACAAACAGATTACTTGTCACAGCTTTTTTGAAACAATCATAATGTGAATTTATGCCTACATTTACCTTGGAATAGTACCTTATAACTTAAATTTTTAAAAAATCTGATTTTACCTCTACTTAAGTCTTTGAAGCCACTGTGTAAGACTTTAATTTTTAAAAATCAATGACAAACTGAGAGCTGCTGACACACAAAATCTCTAGAGACTTGCCTGTGACAGAAGGCGGAATTCATGGGGAGCCATACACGTGGGAGTTTATGAGTCTTGACGTGGAAATCAATGTCGCTAGCCTTGAGATGATGCTAAAGAACAGGCTAGGCTATAAGTTGGCCTGTTAGATTGATCCGAAATAAATCATCCATTGTGTGATTTTTAGGTAACATTGATTTTCCATTTCTTTCCACTGGGCCACCATCAAAGGGGACCAACCCTGGGCCCCTGGACAAGGGGCTTCTGCACGATCGATTCTTTAAATGTGACGCCATCCCCCCTTCTCTCTGCCTCCCCCCCACCCCAGCATGAGTACGGAATGCCATCCCCTCTAATAGATCTCAATTGGTGAAACAATTCTAATGACAAAAGTCCAGTAGAGAAATTCAATAAGAATTGATACAGTAGAATACTGTAAATCACCAGAAGAGATGACCCCGTGGACCAATTAGCAAGACATTAAAACTCTGTAAAGCAATTAATTTCATATACCAAAAGCTACATAGCCAGTAAAAGAACAATTCTGAGATTTCTTGCAGGTGTGTGTGACTGTGTTTGATAGAACAGGATTTTGGCATATAAGGAAGGAGAGAGACTGATGGATGGATGAATGGTCAGGCTGCAAGGCAGCTCCATAATTTGCAGAGATGCCTCCTGTTGGCTGCCCTTCACATCTATATCGTTCCTCCCTCCACTTACCTTTACAAAACTCAATACTCTTTCTCCCATATTTTATGATAAAAGAAATATTTTAAATTACAGATAGCTTATAAAATAAGCAAAAGCATAAGGAGAGAAATAAGAACCACCTCTAACCCCATCACCCCAGAATAACTACTAGCAATATATTAATATTAGGGACAGGGATTTCATTCCTATCTAATTTCTATGCATGGGTATACATTTTTCAGCCAAAAAGTATTGTGCTGCATACACCATTAATACTGTGCTTTACTTACTTAACATTAATTATGTCATGAGCAATTTTTATTTTATTACATATTTTTAGGATATCTGTTTCATAATGGCTAATATTATTCTATATTATGGTGCTACCAAATAGTATTTTAGGCAATCTTTTTATTAGATTCTGTAAGATATTTCTAATTTTTCACTATTGTAAAATAGTGCTGTAAATAAACACTTTCATAGCTTATTCTTGTGCCAATTTCTGAATATTTGTTATTTTAGTCTCTCAGGAACACAATAACTTAGTCACTATTGATACATATTACTAAACTGTCTGCTAAGGTATACATACTAGACCATTTTTCTGTATTTCCCTTGTTCTTAAGTGTCTCTTTCAATGCATCTTCAACAGCACTGATTGGTATAGTTTCTTAAAATTTTTAATTTGACAGGCACAATGGTAAGGTATTTTTCCTTAATTTGTGTTATGTTTTCTAGTGAGGCTAAATGTCTCATTGACCTAATAATCATTTCCATGTCTTCTCTTTAACCCATCCTTAACACAGTGCCTGGTAAATCATAGCTGTTGAATGGATGAATGGATGAATGGATGAATGATGGAGAGATGGCTTGTGCCTTTCTGTCTATATTTATAATAGGGGTTTACTGCTTTTCTTATTATAAAAGCATATTTTACTGCTTCTCTTCCATATTAGGGATATTCATCCTTGTCTGTAAATATGACAAAACTTCCCAATTTTTGCTTGTCTTTGCATTTTTTATGGTGGTTTTTTCCAACTTACAGAAAGTATAAAATTATATTGTCATACATATGGATTTCTCTTACATTTTATTACTGTTTTTTAATGCTTAAAAGGTCTCTCCATCTCAAGATAAGATATTCATCCATATTTTCTTTTAACTTTTTATTATTTCATATTTTATATTTAACTTACATCAATCCCAGACTGCCATGTCACTAAAGGGGAAATGTATTTTAAGTTTGTTTTCAAAGTAGTTTAATCGTATCAGTAACATTTATTGTATCATATATTCTTTACTCAAAGATATTTTATTCCATCTTTATTATTCACAAAATTTATATTAGGGACAATTTCTGGTCCATCTGTTAAGCTCCACTAATCTTTCATTATAATACTATAAGAGTTTCTACTTACTTCTTTTTGAAGTTATCTGAAGCTATTTTATAAACAGGATTTTCTCTCCTTTACATTTTCTAACTGGATATCATCGATTTAGATGAAATCTATCGATATTTATTGTATTTATTTTGTGTCCTGCCACATTAATTCATTCTCTTTTAACTTTAATAATATTTCACTTTAGCCAGGCCCTGAGCCTCAACAGACTCCAGCACCTACAATCTGATTTATTGGACTCATCTCACTCAGCTAAGATGGAGCTGAAGAAGGACAACCACCACACCATGGAGCCTAGAGTGCCTACAACTGAAAGCGGGAGGATTGCATCCAGTATCCATGTGGAATCTGAGCCTCCTCTTGACATAGAGGTGCAATGGACACAACCAATCCAATGTCCACAGAGAAAAGGTGGTATTGGAGTGGGAAAAGTGGACATGGTGGCTAATGGGTATGGGGAATGGCAGGAAGAGACGAGAGGTGGAGGCGTCTTTGGGACTTGGAGCTGCCCTGGATGGTGCTTCAGGGCAATCACTGGACACTGTAAATCCTCACAGGGCCCACTGGATGGAATGGGGGAGAGTATGGGCCATGATGTGGACCACTGACCATGAGGAGCAGAGGTGCCCAGAGATGTACTTACCAAATGCAATGGATGTGTCCATGATGATGGGAATGAGTGTTGCTGGGGGGAGAGTGGTGGGGTGGGGGTGGTGGGGTTGAATGGGTCCTCATATATTTTTTTTTAATGTAATATTTTTACAGAATCAATAATAAAAAAATAAATTATTAATTAAAAAAATAATATTTCACCTTGACTCACTACAGTATTCTTTTTAGTTTGACAATTGGTCACCCTGCAAGTGTTTTACCAATTTCTTCTAACATCTCTGCTTGTTTTGGTAGATTTTAGCCAGCCCCCAAGATGGCACCCACTGATGCTCTCTTCCTGGTGTTCACCAATGTGGTGTGGTCACCTCCCAAGCTGGTCTGTGTGACCAACGGAATGTGGCAGGAGTGACAGCATGGGACTTCTCAGAATAGGTCATAAAGGCATTACAGCTTTGCTTTGGCTCATGGATCGCTTGCTCTGGGGAAACACAGCTGCCATGCTGTGAACACAGAGCAGCTCACGTTGCTGGCCAAAGCCTCCACCCAACAGCCTCACCAACTCACTAGTCACATGAGGGAGCTGCCTTGGCAGCTGAGACGCTAGTCCCACTTGAGCCTTCTGATGACAGTAGCCCCAGATGACATCTGACCCCAACCTCATGAGAGACCCAAAGCCAGAACCTCCCAGTCAAGCTGCTCCCAAATTCCTGGCCCACAGAAACCATGAAAGATTACTAACGCTTGTTGTTTTGAGTCACTAAGTCTGGGGGATGATTCTTCTTATGCAGCACTAGATAACTAATATAATTTCAAAGAATATAAGTAAAAAATAACCAACAATGATATTTTTGGTACTTACCATGTGCTACTATTAGTACTATGTATTTTACATATATTATTTCACGCAATGATTATGACAATCCTAATGTAGGTGCTCTCATTTTACAGATTGAAGGTATTGAGGCTGAGAGGTGTTATGTGAAGGCAGGGATTTTCAACCTTGGTTCTACATTTTGGGCCAGATAATTCTTTGTTTTGGGTGCTGCTGTCCTGTGTGTTGTAGGATGTTGAGCAGCAGCACTGGCCTCTGTCTACTAGATGCCAGTAGCACCACCCAATTATTATCAAGCAAAAATGTCTTCAGACATTGCCAATTATCTTCTTGGGGGCAAAAATCCCCCATCTCCAGCCCAGTTGAGAACCTCTGCTTTGTTTTCTTGGGTAAGTTAGAAAAATTATATATTACTAAACAGGCTAGATTTTTGACAGCCATTGTAAGTGCTCTGGAAATTCCCCAGTTCTCTGTTTCCTGGTTACTCCTTATTTGGTAAGGATCAGAAAATGGCAAAGTCACAAATGGGGGGAAGAAGGATCTCACCCTTTCAATACAGTTATTTCCTTTAGCTCTCTAGGCTTCCTTTCTAGCTTCCTCTACTCTTCCCAACCCAAATCAGTTTCAAGTTTTAATTGCATGTGTGTTTCTTCTTGGTGCTCATTTACAAGTGTTGGAAGTGCTGGAATAGGGAAAGATGGGGCGTGAGGGAGAGCATTGGGGGGTGCCTGGGTCTGAAGTTTCATAGAAGCCTCAGACCCAGGAGGAAAGGACATCCTCACAGAAATCTGAGTGAATCTATCAAGTGGAAAGTATGTCCCAGGAAAGAGATAGTAAGCAAATCCAAACTGCTGCAAAGAGAGCAGAATATGCAGGGCTTCTGTGGCCAGGAAAGCATATTATATTTTGTACTGGAGAAGTAAATAGAAGCCAGATAAAGGAGAGCTGCAGATGGATTCAAGAGGTATTGAAGGGGCAGACTGTCAGAGTTTTATTGAAGGTAAGGCTTTAAGGGTGAGGGAAAGGATGAATCAAGGATGGAAAACAGTTCTAGTGTGAGCAAATGGTCGAGCCCTTTATTAAAACAAAATGAGCCCAGGAGGAGGTGGATTATGAGGGTAAGAGGACACAATTGGTTGGACTTTTTTTTAAATCAGAAAAGTTGTAGGTTTACAGAAAAAGCATACATAAAATACAGAGTTCCCAGATACCACCCAATTATTAACACCTTGCATTAGTGTGGTATATTTGTTACAGTTCATGAAAGAACACTTTTATAACTGTACTATGAACTTTAGTCCATGGGTTACATTAGGACTTGTGAGTGTGAAGTGCCTGTGAAGTATCTAGTGGTAAAGACTAGTGGCCCTTAGACTCTAAAAAGGGGCCCCCCTGGAGAAACAGATTTGGGATCCATTATCATACAGACTAGGGTTTCTCAAACCCAGCACTCCTGATATTTTGTGCAGGATAATTCTTTATTGCAGGGCAATGTCTTGTGCAATGCAAGACTTATCTCCAGCATCCCTAGTATCTACCTACTAGATGCCAAGAGCACCCATTACTCCAAGTTATCATTTCTCCAGACACTGCTAAATGTCACTCCCTGTTGAGAACCCTGGATTAAAGATTTCATAATTAACAAAACAGCAGCTCTTTGATTCAAAACCTGGTGGTCTGGCTCCAAACTACAGTTCTTGACCACAGAGTCCCATGGGTGAGGGCTCCTCGTCGTAACACATTACATGTCTCATTCTAGCATTTATCACCATCAGGTAATTAATTCTATACTGAGTTGTGTATGTCTGATTCTCTCTCTAGGGCGTAAGCTCCCTGAGGGCAGAGACCCTGTACACAGGGTGCTTTGCAAGATGTCTTGCATATTAGAAAGACCCAACAAATATTTTTTAGCAAATGAGTGAATTATATATTGTTGAATTTGATGTACTAATGAGTTAATGGGATTTTAGCACCTATATATATGGAAGATAGTGGTCTGTAGTTTTCTTATGTTGTGATGTACTTGTCAGATTTGGTTACGAGATTTCAGAAAATGAAGTGGCAAGTATTCTATTTTTACTCATCTCTGATAATTATATGAATTATGCATTCCTTGAAAGTTTGTAAATATTCATCTGTAAAACAGTGTGGTTTCAGAGCCTTCAATAGGAATTCATTGGCAAGTTTTACAATTTCTTTCATAACTTGGCTCTTCTGAAATTTCCTACTTCTTAAGTATGGTAATTTTCCTCTTCTAAGGAAATTAATTCACTGGGTTTTAAAAATACATTATTAAAATTCTGAACCTAAAATTTTCTGTTACTATTTCTGTTTTAGTTTCCTAGGGCAGTTTTAATACAGTACCACAGACTGGATGGTTTAAACCAGAGAAATGTCTTGTTTCACAGCTCTGGAAGGTAGAAGTCCGAAATCAAGGTGTCAGTAGGGCCGTGCTCCCTCTAAAGTCTGGAGTGAAGAAACTTTTCCATGCCTTGCTCCTGGCTTCTGTCAGGGGCTGACAATCTTTGGTGTTCCCTGGGTTGTGGCATAACTCAACCTGACTCCATCATCACGGCCATCTTTTCTCTTGTTTATGTCCTCTTCCTTTCTTGTAAAGAGGCCAGTCATACTGGATTAAGTGCCCACCCTAATCCAGTACAACCTCATTTTAACTTGCCTAATTCCATCTGTCACAACTCTATTTCCAAATAAGGTCACACTGTGAGTTACTAGGGATTAAGACATTTTTTAGGACATATCTTTTTGAGATGTAATTCAACCCATAACAATTTCTCTTTGAACTATATGTAATTTTATATACCTTTTCTGATTCTAATCATGGATCTTTGTTTTCCCTTGATTAGATATGCCAGAATTTTTGCTATTTTGTTGGTCTAATAAACACTTTCAGATTTGTGTACCAATGTCAGTGTTTGCCTGTGTTTTGTTTTTGGTGGAACAATGTTTTCTTATATTTTAATTGTCTTTTTTCTTAGGTTTGTTTAGTTGAAAGTTTTCTGATTTCTTCATTTAAATGCTTATTTTCCTTTGTTTGATTTTAAATAATGAAAATATATTAAACTGAATTTTTCCCTATAAACAATTTTAGCTACATCTCATAAGTTTTAATGCATAATAACCATTTTGCCATTATTTTCTTAATAGTCAGAAGCATACCTTTAATTTTTCCTTTGGTCAGTAGTTATTTTTCCATTTCAAGATGTCCAGAATTTTTAAAAACTTTAATACCTAGTGTACTGTGTTCAGAAAATGTGACCTCAATAATTTCTCCTTTTGGGAATTTATTGAGGTAATCCTCATGGCCTAGTAGTTTATTACTAGTGTAGATGTTCATGTCAAAACTGTCATGTAATTTTAAATTTTATCTACTATTGTATATTTTATTTTATTTCTAAGAAATATTATTTATGTCTTATCCAATCAACAAATAGTGAATTAAAATTCCTAATAGAATTAAATTTGTCCTTTATCCTCACTTCTAGCAACTTTTGCTTTACCTATTTCAGTGCTACATTATTAGGAACACAAGTGCTCATGGGCCTTTTTTGATGTGGATTACAACTTGATCAATACAAAATTATCACCTTTGTCTCGTTAAGGACATTCTTCCATCCAACTTTACTTGATTTGATTTTAAGCTGACTTTTATTTTATTTGCTTTTGAAAATTTTTATATCAGGCTTTTTGTTTTTAGTCATTTACTTTTATATGCTTCTTTAAATTACAGATGATTTTGGTAGTTTGGCCAATTTGTGGATTTTTTTCAGATATAATTATTTATATTTATTCATACAAAAAGATCTTTTTTTTATTTTTTAAGGTGAACCTCATAAAATTGCCATTTGTAGGTTAAAATGGTAGAATATTAGCACTTTCGTATGTTTCAACATAAAATGTATGTTGTCTGACATTGTGATTTCTATTCTTTATGCTTCTTCTCTGTGATAAAAATTTGTGTTTCTTCCAAATATTTCTGCTCTCTGCTATCCAAGCACAAGGGAGGATGGTACTTTCTGGCCCCCTCGTGGTTATGAGGGGACATGGAGCCAATTGTGGCTAAGGATTTGTGAGCAGAAGTGACACATATCACCTCTATGTTGTTTTTAAATGGCAATGCAAAACATTTCAGAATTCTCTGAGACTGCAAATGGCAACATTGGAGATGGTGGTTGTTTGTCACCCAGGACTAAGAGTGACCACAATGAGGAGAACTGTCCTGACAGCCCATGGATGATGCAAGGGGTAAAAAAATAATCACTTATGTATGCCACTGAAATTCTTGAGTTATTGGTTACCTCAATATAACTTATTATGTACCATCATACTTCCTGTACATTTCAATTTCTCAGTATCTTTACTATATGAACAATATGCTTTTGCTTCCATGTGCTCATGTTTTCATGGTAAATAAAAGAAATGGAGGGACAAATTACATATAATGCGTCAATAGGCTAATTATCTTCAGATATTTTAGAAAAGAAAGCAAACTGTTGATACATGCATTTCTTGACAATAATACTCATTTCTTACAAAAGACATCTATCTAAATTTAAGGGCAAAATTTAGAGATTCATGTGTTTTATTATTCATTTGTGCTTTGTGAATGGTAAATAATGAAAAAAAAGTACTAATATTAAATTGAATTAAAAATAATTAAGCTACAAGGAATAAAACAAGTCCTAGAGTGGATGTCTCTTCTTCCTCTTTCCCTCCTTGCTTCCTTCCTTCTTTCCTTCCTCCCTTCCTCCCCCCTTCCTTCCTCTGTTTTTTAGGATTTCTCCTTGTGTTTTCATTTTTGGTAACAGAGACCAGAATATTTTGGCAATTAGATGGCTTACTCTACAGCACTATGATTGAAAAGAATCTTCCAATTTTTCCATAATTATTTGTGATTACTAGTAAATTAATGAAAAGCCTCACCTATACATCTATGGAGAGGAGCAGTCTCTTTGAAACTTTTGGATCCTTCAATAAAACTACTATTTCCTTTCTGAGAAAAATAACCAAGTTATTCCTCTACTGAATGTGGAAATTAAATTGCATTTTTTCTTTTTAATTGTTTAAGTAATTAAATCAGGAAATACAGATGAGAAAAAATAGTTCAATATCCTATCATCCATCAATAACCACTCTTGCCATTTTGTTATCTATTCTTTTCAGTGCAACTTTTACATATAGATGTGTAACCTCTTTTTAACAAACGTTTAATGTGAATGTTTGTCAACAGATGGACGGTAACTGCCTCTTACTAAAATCAGACCACATACAAGGCATCATGTGTCAGGGGATGTAGATGTATGGCTGGAGGAGCTACAGTCTGGGAAGCAGGGAGAAGATGGATGTAAAGATGAAAATGATAAGGGTCCAGCAAATCTCCCAGGGCTGTTATTTATTTATATATTCTCTTGTTCCAGGAATAGCTACTATTTATAGTAGCTATTCAGAGGAAACAAAAGAGGAAATGGCATTTTAACTGTAAAGTTATTTTTAATAGTTTCCCCTGAAGAACTCATCTTAATTTCATTACTGAACTGCAGACTCTTTGGAGAAAGACATGTATCTTCTTCTTGTCATAGCTTAGTTCTGGTCAGATGGCAACCATTGAATTAGTAATTATAGATTCATTTGAAAATGTAATAACAGGGTAAAGAACATAAGCCTTGGAGTCACAAAGACTGGATTTCAATAGTTATGGAATATTGAAAAAAAGCTCAAAGATGTATCTGAACTCCAACTTTCTCATATGTGAAATAATATTATTGATACCTTGCAGGTTTCTGTGAATAAGTCAGATAAAATATATGAAATATCTGACATATAGATGCCATACAATGAATGATAGCTATTGTTTAGTTTATTACTTCTGTATTGCCTCCAATATTTATCAATTACTTTAATTTGAATTTTTACTGGCTAATAGGCTTAGGAAAAGAATAAGCAAATTATACCAAAAATTGAAAATCTATCACTCATTTGTCATGAAACAAAAGCACCAATGATGGTCTCCTCACTGTCACAATAAAGGTATAATTAGTATGGTCAAAATCCAGGCGACGCTGAGATCTGAGTATTAATTCTGTCAACAGCCAAAAATCACTTCATAGGCATGAAATAAAATGCTTTCTGGCTTTGTTTCCCTACTGAGGAGTACTGGACATTCATTTATTGCATAAAGGACCTATAGTTAGGGTAAAGCCAATAACTGGTGCCCTGTGTTCCAGGAGTCACATAGCTGTCTAGCTCTGAAACCCCACCACACTGGACTAACTGCATCTTCCCCAAAAGGAGATAAACTCCACTTAATGTGGTACAGAACTTCCAAGAGTCACACAAGGGCAGCCAACAGGTGGGAAACAGCAAAGGGAAGAGAACAAATCTGATGACAAAAAGACATTCAAGAAATGTTTCTCAAGAAAAAATGATTCTTCCTCATTCAAAGAATGTCCTTGGGATACTACGCAAAGCATAACAACAAAGTTAGTACTCTAAATGTAAGGCTCCCTTTTTAAGGAAAAAAAGAGGCAATTTTATCTACATCCAAGACTTACTCTACCTTCTCTTTGCCAATAACTTTCAAATTTTCATTTCTAGCCCAAATGTCTCTTCTGTGCTCTGGATTCCTACATCCACTTGAATGTCTCAGTCTCCTGAACCCATTAGATTTTTATTTCCCCACAGGAAACTTGTATTGTATTGGTATTGGAGAATGTTCCCTGGACCCAGACTGTCTGGGTTCAAATCCAATTCAAGGTTTATTAACGATGACTTTGGGCAAGTTACTTAACCTCTCTGTGTCCAGTTTCCTCACCTGTAAAATTGGGACAAAATTAGCATCAATCTCTCACTCTTGCTGTGACGGGGGTTAATGTCTGAAAATTTCTTAGACCAGTGCTTGGCATATAGAAGGCACAATGCAAGTGCTTACTAAGTAAAAGTAATAATTCTTGTTCCCTATCAGTTTCCTTCATCAGTAAATGGCACCTTCATCCACCCAGTTACTCAAGCTGAGAGAAAACTACAAGTCATTCTTGATACCACTGACTCGTTCATCTCCCATATCCAAACAATAACCAAGTCCTCTCACTTCCAATTACTAAATAGATAAAGAACCCGTCTCCCTCACACCATGTTTGCTGCTACAGTGGTCCAAGTCACCATCGTTTCTCACTGGGACCACCCCTATGGCCTCTTACCTTCTCTCCGACTACTCTGGTGTCCTGCTTTATCCAGAGCTTTAGGAGTTTTTTTTCTTAAACACAAATCTGTTTAAATAATCCCTGCTGCTTATTCATGAAAATCTTCCCACTTTTCTTAGAAGGAAAACAAAAATCTGTGTTGTGGTCTATCATACCTAGTCTCTCCCCTATCTTTTCCTTGATCTCTGTGTTGCACTGTAGTGGTTTGGAGCATTTTGTACTCCAGAAAATAAGTTTGTAAATTTAATTCTGTGGGTGTGAACCTATTGTAAGTAAGAATTTGTGATGAGGTTACTTTAGTTAAGGTGGGGCCCACTTCTATCAGGATGGGTCTTAATCCTATTACTGGAGTCCTTTATAAGACAATAAAATTCAGACAGAGAGAGAGAGAAAGCCACAGAGGTAGCATCCAGAAGCTGAACATCAGTAGAACCCAGAAGAGAAGGGACAGACTAGAAGATGCTGCCATGTGCTATGCAAAGCGACAAACTAAGGACCAAGGATTGCCAGCAATGCCACAGCCTTCAGGGAGAAAGCATTGCTATAATGATGCCTCAATTGGGACTTTCCCATAGCCTGAAAATTGTGAGCAAATGAATTGCTATTATTTAAGCTGAATGATTGCATGGTATTTGCTTGAGCAGCCAAGGAAATGAAAACACCTACCTACCTGGGCCTTTCGGTTTTTCCACATGACATGTTTTATCTTGCTACTGAGGCTTTACACAGACCTGGAACATCTTCCCTTCTCCATATCTACCTAAAATATTACATTTAGATTTAAGCTCAGATGGCATTTCATTAAGGAAGTCTTTCTTGACCCCTTGATGAGGTCATAACCTGTTATTTGTCCTCACAACATGGTATATTCTTCCTCTACAAAAATTTTGTCAACTTTATGCCATTCCATTCCATTGCCTTCTGACTTAAATTGTTCCTGATCAGTCATCACTGTTTTTATCATTGTTCTTCTCTATGAAATGTGTCACTCCCCCCCCCCCCCGTGGCTTTTTTATGATTTTCCTTTATCTTTGCTTTACAGAAATTTGAGTTTCATGTGCATAGGTATAGTTTTCTTTGCATTTCCATTACTTAGAGTTTACTGAGTTTCTTGGATCTGTAGATTGGTGTTTTTCCATCAAATTTGAAAATGTTCAGCCCTTATTTATTCAAGTATGCTTCCTGGCCCATTTTCTCTCTTTTAATCTCTTTTCCAATTACAAGGATGTTAAGCCATTTGACAGGCCACTAGTGACTTGCAAAATATTTTTCAGTATTTTTTCTCTGTATGCTTTACATTGAACAATTTCTAATAACCAGTCTTTCACTGATCTTTTCTTTTGCAGTTTCTTTTCTGCAGTTAAGCCAATACAATGTTTTATTTTAATTTCAGGTATTTAATTTTTACTCTGTAATTTCTATTTGGTCTTTTTAATGGTTTCTCTGCTGATATTACTCATCTTTTCATCCATTCTGGTCATTATTTTCTGAAAATCCTTGAATCTATGGACAAGAGGTGTTTTAAAATCTTTGTCTCCTAGTTCCAATATCTGGATCATCTGTGGTTCTGCTTCCATTGATAGCATTTTTCAGTTGTTTGTGGATCAGAGTTTCTTGCTTCTTTGCATGCTTTATTATAATTTTTAAGTTATATATTGGACATTGTTTACAGATGCAGAGTGCAGGCTAAAGTATACTTTTGTTTGTTTTTTTCCTGAATGTTACCTCTTTCCTATGTCTTGGTCTATGACTGGGCTGCATCTCCCAATGCTAGATGTAGGGGTTTTCTGTCATGGCTCTTCCCATGTCCAGCAATTTAACTGCTATCAAGCTCATGCAATTTGCCTCTACTAGCTACTATGCACAAAAATATACTTCCTTTTGCCAACAAGTTATAACAGGGCCTATGACAACTCTATAAGTACAGGTAGTCAAATAAGTAAATGTGCCATTTCTGACTCTACTTAATGCCTCTGAGATCAGCTTGAATGAGTCTAGCTTTCTTGAAACAATATATCAGAGACTGAGTCTGTTCTGTCTACATTCCCATTCAATTATATTGCCTCAGTCCAGTTTTGGAGCCATTCCTGACCAAGTCCTATAATGATAACTGACCAAGTCTCTAATTAGTCCCAGAATCTGTTATCTGTATGCCCCTAGTCTTCAGTAGTGGCATGCTACATGAAAACAAGTATGGAGGATAGAGTATTACCTGGCTTTGAATGCGAGCTCCACTACTTGTTAACCCTGGTACCTTATTAACTTTCCTGAGTCTCGGTTTTGCTCTCTGTAAAATAGAGAAGCAGTATCTGCCTGACAGGATTGGGAGAATTAATGAGCATTTAATAATGAGCATTTAATGAAAACTTGCTCTGTGCTAGGTATTGTTCTAAGTGCTTCACACATGATATCTCATTTGATCCCCCAAATATTCTTTGTAGTGAGTATTATCATTATTATTACTATTACTAGTTCCATTTACATATGAATATTTGGGGGCTTAAGAGAAGTAAAGTACCTTACCTTGGGTCATTTAAGTCAGCAGCAGTACACCATAGATATAAACTTAAGAAACCTAAGGCCAGATCCTACATTCTTTATCCACTGTGCTAAAGTTCCTGGCATTTCAACACTATTTTTATTACTACTAATATTACTATACTTAATAATACAAACAAATTAAATCCCCATGAAATTTGTTTGGTCTACATGGCTGAGCTCTGTGCTGGTTTTCTACCGCCGCCCCCTCCAGTAGGGATTTGTTGCATTCCATCTACCAGAGTTAAAATGCTGACCTAAAACCCTATGCCTCTTGCTTTGAATTCTAACTAACCTGCCCTGCTAATATCAATCTCCTTACCCTGGAGGTAGAACACTGTTCTCCTGCTTAGATTAGCAGCTCCTAGAGTATTCCAAGGAACCATGAGTTCGTAGATAGTAGATTAAAAAATTTTTTGTTGTCAACGTTACATTTTGGAGTCCCCATCTTCTCACATACTAAACATTCTGTGAGGGTCTGCAGCAAATAAATTAGATTGGGTTAATTTAACTCAGTGTTTCCCATCCTTATATGACTACAGAACCTTTTTTGAACAACTACTAATATCTCACTTTGGAATATGAACACATACACAATATTTGTGTGACTATCTATAGTGGCTTGTTCATTTCTATGGTTACACAACCTTTACACTAGGAGTGACAGTTCATATAATGAATGAATGATGCGAAGGATGAGAAAATACCTAATAATAATGACTGTAACACTAATTGTTAATTCTGGAACAGGAAGAGGATAGACATTTTCTTTTGTGTTTCCTGATTTCTTATGAATGATACTAAAATGTTTAGATCTGAAGTTGAAATAAAGCCTTAATCTAGTGTGATAGGCGAATGTGCCAAACTCAGCCAGGTAATGGTGCCCAGTTGTTTGGTCAAGCAATCACTGGGCTAATTCTAACACAAGGGCATTTCATGGACTTTAATTATCAGTGAGTTGATTGCATAGATGGCTAGTTACATCTATATTCACCTGAGTGACACCTCATGCAATCAGTTCAAGACCTGAAAAAGGAGAACTGGTTTCAGCATTCAGAGAGAGAATTTCCATTTCTACTTCAGACAGCCAGTGTCTCCTGGAGGACTCACTGAGGACTTTCATCAGAGTCACTGCCTTGCAGCCTGCCGTATGGAATTTAGACTTGTGCATCCATCCCCATGGTCATGTGAGATAATTTTATAAAATCTCATACATTTACAGGTATCACCTGTTAGTTGTTTCCCCAGAGAACCTTAACTAATATATCTAGCATACATGGAACCAAACAAATGATTTGCAATACATTGTCTACATACATTTTTTTCTTTCATTTTTGGGAGGAGGAGGTAAAGTCATATACAGAGAAGGAGAATAGAGAAGAAGCCTCTGCTCTAGGAAATGTTGCTTTTAGTGTAGCAGCTTCTACTTACCTAATCACTCCCTTGATACACATTGGGCTAATGTATTACTTATTAATTATTCCAGTATTTCATCATGGTATTATTAGTTAGGAGAAATTACTTTGGCATTCATTTTTTTAACTGCCATGTTTCTACTTGGCTAGCACTGTAATTCCTTTTTGCCCAGTGTTCAGTAAGATCTCTTATGTCAAACCTAGCTTTATAATTAACGTACTAACTTTTCACATTTACTATTTTGGGTTGTATGATAAAGGAAATAGCTGTTATTATTTTCCCTGAAGACTCTCAAAATATTTTGAGGGTCTACTATGGACCTAGAATATGCTTTAACTCCTAGAGCAATTAGTGAGAGAAGAAGAGCCTAAATCCATCTTTCTAATAAAAGGAGATGATGTTCAAGGTAACGGGCAAGGCACTTTAAAAAGACAGTGTAGACAAGACAAAATAAAAACCTCAGCTTGTTTTCTTTTTCATGGCTCTTAACATTAAATAAGAGGACAGATTTTCTTGGTGTAGATGATATCACTTTTTAGGAAAATGAAAGAAATCTCTTTCCCTTATTTGATTAAATACAACTCACATTTCAGTTCCCTAAATGTTCCTGCCTTAGGGATATCTCTCTGCACCTCAGTCCATGTAGAGTTCAGACTTTCTGCATGCTCAGAATATCAGCTGTAATTTGAGTGACTATTCACAGTATCTAAACTGTGAGCTCTGGAAAGCAGGGCTTTGCTTACCATTTCACTGCCTATACCTAACAGAGTGTCTGGCCTGGAGTAGCCACTCTACAAATATTTATGAATAGATAATGTTAAATAATGCATATTTGTTGAATGAATCTTGATTTATGAAATGGCAACTAAAGTTCTCAAAATAACACAACGTAGTACCTGAAACCATACTCAATTCCTCAATTATTTTTATTTCAAACACTTTTGCTTAGAAGTAGTATTCCAGATGAAGAATCAACATGAATGGGGTAGTTCCTTGTATTACACGGGGCACACCTGTTGAGCTTTAAGATGCCTCAAGAATTGAATAACATAGAATTGAAATTCTAATTTTAATTTATTGTATTGATTGATGTTTTCATTTCTCAACTTAGAGTTGTATCTTTTCAAATGCAAATGTAATAAAAAATGGGGAATGGATTATTGGACTGAGTGTACAGAGTTGTTATTGAGCACATAGGGAGACGAAGTGAAGGAGACAAAGGAAGACAAAGTGATCCCTTGTTAATAGTAGGAAACATGACAGGGAGGAGAGAACCAAGAAGGTGACCACTAGAGAAAGTAATTAAACATTCCTCCTTCAAGTGATACTAAAGGGCTTTAGGGCAATAAGTAAACTTGGGGCCAAGTTCAGATAAATAACAGTTAGAGTTGGCTCTATGGTTGTCAATAATGAAGAGAGTGGCCATTTCTCTTGGAGGTAGGACCAATACTGAAGAAGAGAGGAGACATAATAACCCAACTTAGGTGGAACTGAGAAGGAATTCTTGGTTCTTCAAAAACTTTATATCTTAGAGCTAGAGGGCTGATACTCCTGCTGAGAAAAAAAAAAAATCTATGGTGAGGGAGGCAAAGAGGTTTTTGTAGAGGTTCTCGTGAGTATGGAACAGTAGATTGCATTTCAACTTAATGTCTGATATTGTCTTACATTGTACATTGCCCTAAACTCCTTGACACATTGTTCCAGGAAGTGTGCTCATCTAAGTTTTCAGATATTTCCAGGACAGCTTGGAAAGTAGAAAAGTGCTACCTAACAATATTTCATAAAACTAATTACCTGAGGGAATACATGAAAAACTGCAGATACAAATGCTATAATACAGGGTTAATGGACCATGTCATATTTTCTTCTCTGTAACCAATATCTAAATTGTATAATTTTTTAAAACTTAAATGTACCTTTATTATTTTGCCCTCAATGGCCATTGATTCTTCATAGGGAAAAAAAAAAAAAAGGATCTTCTGTGTTTGACCTCCTCAGATTTGAGAAAGACCTGAAGACTAACTTGGAGCCTAACCCAGGAAACAATCTTGTTTGCCAGGCAAATGTTAATCAAACCTGGGAATTCATTAACAGTCGATCAAGGAAATTTGCCTGGGAAATTCCTTTTAGAATGAACTTTTGGTAGAAATAGAGCAGTCAGTACAGACTCAGAGTCCAAAGATCTGAATTCCATTCTAGATTATTCAGTGGACAGCTTTAAGTGAGTCCCCTTTCTTCTCTGTGTCCTCAGTTTAAAAAATAAGGCTGGGGGGAATGCTAATCAAGTGAGCCAATGTATGTAAAAAGCACCTGGAAAACTGAAAGTGTTCAACAAATGTAAGAGAATCATTAAAAAGCTGGTATTGAGCCCAGGCAGAGCCATCAGCAGCCACAATAAAACAATCTGGTTTATTCTGACAATTTTGTTTGTGGGTTTCTACACAGACTTCTGTATGAAATAAAGCTGATATTTCAGGGAAAAAAAAGAATTTAGAGTTGAGCTTAGCTAATTGATGTATAAAGGGAAGCTGCATTATCATCATCATCATCACCATTCCTACCAATCACTGAGCAACTCCTGCTTCAGGTATGTGGCAGGGTCTTTCCCTACATTCTACAATTTAATTCTCTCAAAAGCTCTAAGAGGCTGCTCTATTATTATCTTCATTTTAGAAATGAGAAGTTAGAGGCTCAATGAAGTTGTCAGTGGTTCCTAAACTTGGCTGAGCATTGAAATGATCCAAGGAGGTTTTTTTGTTTAAATGCAGATGCGTGGGCCTTACCAAAGAGTTACCGAATCCATGGTCTCTGTTGGTGGGTCCCAGGCGGTTGCAAATTTACTTTGAAGCTCTACAGATGATTCTATTGAGCAGCTAGGTTTGCAAACTCCTGGACTAAGCAACCTACCCAAGGTCAAAGTCGGATCCTAACCCAAACTGGCTGTCAAACTCCCCATGTCAGCTCTGAACCACTTTTCTCTATCTTGCCTGACTAGTGAAAACAGTCTGTTTAATTTAACAACTTCCTTTTAGTGACTTTAATTGTTTTTTTCCACATTCCATATTCACTGTTAAGCTACACTGGAACATTACCTTCCCCTTAATGAACACTTAGGTGTTTACGGAGAATGACTTAGCTTCCAAGGATATTTTATACTGTGTCCATGATATGGAAACATTTACCAATAGCTGAATATAAAAATCAGCAAAAAGTAAAATCACAAAATGCACAGGTCAGTGTTTGACTGTGGAAATTAATAACCAATGGGAGGAAGTTTTGCATGAAGTTGTTGAATCACACTGGAGGGGTTGAGCACCAAGGAAGTGGTAGAAGCCTGTTCACAGATTGGGCAGTGGTAGAAGCAGATGTTTTTCTAACTCACTTGTCCCCATGAATTTCCTGCAAATCTTATTAAAATGCAGATATGGATTTAGTAGCTCTGGGAAGCACTTGAGAGCCTGCATTTCTAAGCAACCAGGGGATGGTAAAGGTGGTGGTTCTTGGAGAGAGGTGGTCGCAGCCTTAGGGAAACTATAAAGAGATCCACTCTCAGAAGAATAAGCACAGGCTTGGCAAGAGAGGAGAAAGCATATTATAGAATCAGACTTGCCCTCACTAATGAGGAATACTGGCTGGGGCAAAAGGTTGTGCAGAAGATTCAGAGGTGACCTTCTGAAATGAAGACAGAGCCATGCAGCAGGAGGTCAGGGACTAGCCAGCAAAGAATCTACTGCAAGAGAAGGTTTAAGTGAAAAGTACACTCAGACATTGATTAGAGGTTTAAAAATGTATGTTATGATAGGGACGTTTAGAAATGTTCTATGTATGTAGTTAAGGGAGTGACTCTGGACCAATGTTGGTTGAATCAGCTGAGACAAGAAGGGGGACACTGCCAAACACTGACATTCTTCAGGTGAGCCAGTGACCGCATTGGAATGTGTGCCACTGAGCAACAGGTCCCACTCAGATGGCACTGCCACTTGCAATTGCTGTGTTAAACGCCTGCCTCTCAGGTAATGGCATTCTACTCTGCAAAACCACACAGAAATTATATAATGTTCATGGGGGCAAAGTAACATGTGTCCTGGCCAATTCCATTTTGGGGAAAGTTAGGTTTGGAAAGGATTTAGTGGATAGAATTGAATAAGGGACCAAAAACGTAACTAACCAGAGAATGAGCTTGAGTTTCTTATTAAGCAGAGTGTAATGAACCCATAACCCCAAGAACAAGATCTGTGACTGTGCTAAGTGAAGATAAATTAGAAGGTTGTGAAACCACGATGTCGCGCTTGTTCCACTGGCTACGTGGGAGACATCCGACACTGCAAATGGATAGGGCTCATTCTTTGACTTCGGATGCCTTTGGCAACTTAGTTGGGGTCTGTGATAGCTTGGCGCCCTGACAGCCCCTTGAAGCCATCAAAGAGAGTCAAATCTATATCAAGTGATCTGGAGAGAGGAGGAGGAAAAAGCATCCACCATGCCCACCCTGGGTCCACCCTACCCTCGGAGAGGAAATGAATGGCTGTAGAGCTAGCATCAACACAGGAGAAAACAAGGACTGCCCACAGAGACCATCTGGGAGGAGAGCTACCTGGACTGGGGCAAATCCAAGGCCCTATGCCCCTCTGACCTGAAGGGACCTCCTCACTCAGCTCCTGTCAATTGCTTCCAAGCAGGATGTGGGCCCAGTGTTGCAAGAGATTGGATATCTTTTCAAAAGAAGCTACAACTCTGAATTTGCATATGAAACTGCCTACCTTTTTGTAAAGTCATCAAGAAAATCAAATCTTACAAAAAATGAAAAACCCCTGGGTAGCTCAAATAAAATAACCATCCCAAATAAAACAACATCTGGGCTATACATGTATATCTATACACTGTGTGTATAGATATATATATATACACTCCCCCCTTCCGCCCACCCCGAGATGACTCCATTTCCTTATTTCTTTTGTTCATTGTCTGTTTTTTTTTTCTTTGTTTTTTTTTAGGAGGTACCAGAAACCAAACCTGGGACCTCCCATATGAGAGGCAGGCACTCAACTACTTGAGCCACACCTGCTCCAGAAGTCAGGGTGCAAAGGCAGAGCAGGTAAAATACCAGGATGCTCCTGACTCTCTCTTCTCATCTATCCTTACCCTGCCCTGTCTTCTTCTTAGCATTGCACTGTTCCTGGCATGCTTATTTTTTATTCATCTTCTGACAAACACCCCCGCAACTATAATAAAAACTTCATGAGAAAAGGGTCCTATCTGTTTTGTTCTGGGCTATATCCCCAATACCCGGAATGTTTCTGGTATATAGTAAGTGCTCAATAAATAGTTGCTGAGTGAACAAATGAATGACTGAGTCCATGCTTCCATCTAAAACATTCAAACCCAGCTGAACTTGTGTAATAAGGGCCCTTGAGTTTAGTGTCTAACTCCTACTAGTTTATAAAGCAGCTTTGGGCCAGAACGACCTAAGATAATTTCTATCCAAAAACTTTAGGGAAAATAAAATATTCCCAAATCCTATTTCTACTTTCTTTTCCTGGGTGACATAGCTATATATATTTTTCCAGAAACAGAGAACTGCACTTGGGAAAGGAAAATACATATCCACTCTTGTTCTATATTTAGCTGTGATCATGAAAATACTGACTTAGTGTTTGAGATCGTGTAAAGCAAGAACCTTCATTAAGAAAGCAGAACTCAGCAAACAGAACCAGGCACCGTATCTGCTTACGTACAGCGCAATGCCGAGAATACTGCAGAATATTAGCAATGCTGTGTTCGCTAAGAATTTTGCACAATGCCTATGGGTAGGAGAGGGAAAAGCAATGCTGGGGAACTTCTAGTTCTTGCTGACAAAGAAAATTTTGAGCTCTACATTTACTACTACCAAGCAAGAGAAGTTTTTCAGCTGCATATAAAGCCAGTGCTACTTTGCTTGAGCAAAATCCCACACTCTACAGCACTTAAAAGAAGCAAAGCTCAAAGCTGTTGGCTATACGTGCTTTTTTTGCCATGTGCTGGCCTGGAGAAAAGAGCAGTGCAGTGTGCATGCCCTAGTTTAAACCAATCCTTGTGAAAGTCTTCTTCCTTTCCCTAGCTCCCTCTCTAGGCTTGAGCTCACAAAGGGATTAGAAATAAATTCCCCTTTAAGTGAATAAAACAAATTATGTTTAAACGATAGTCCAGGCCCTTTATCAAAGCACTTACTTTGAAGTAATGGGACTGATTATGTATTCAAAGCAAAGAGCACCTGCGTAAAGAGAAGACTCAGAGGTTTTCAACGGCCGTGGCCTTGATTTGTGCTCCAAGGAGCTGGTCCTGCTGAGCACACTTGACCGAAAGGGCTGCAGCCTACGCTGCGGCAGGATGATGCTCTGGTACAATTACTGGGACAGGCTGTGAGCAAGACAGCAGGAAGATGTTACTTCCGTGCTGAGATTGCTGCATGGAGTTACTACTATCAAGTATCAAGAGCGGCCAGGGTTCCCCAGGTGATCCGTGCCTGACAGAAGTGGGGTGAGGGCAGCACCTTTCACCTGCTGGGGTGAAGGTGAGCAGCCGCTGAAGGAGGCATCGGGTCTCAGGGCAGATGCCTTCCGAGTCACCCACGGTTATCTGTTTTCTTGAAGTAGCCCCTTGACCTGCCAAAGGCATAACTAGCATACCCACGGCAGTGATGGGCTGTGCTACTTACCTCCCATAGTCCAGTAAAGCCGAGTTGGAAGCAGTGACCACAGCAGAGCAAGAGGGGACCCCACGCTGCTCCTAACTCTGTGGGGTCCAGACCACATACTGCTCAATACCATTGTATTTACCATTAGTGACTTAGATTCTGGAGCATGAAAACTAGGAGGAAGGGGAGGAGGAGGGACAACAGTCAGCCTTTGAATTGACCTCCCATCTCAATAAATGCAGAGAATTAGTGCTGTGTTGATTGGTGTCAGGATGACAAATTATGGGGTTGAATTAAAGGCTTCTGATGACTTGGTTACGTTATGCCTGGATAACAATCTACCTGAAAAGCAAGACAGAATTATAGTGTCTATTTAGGGAAGCCAGCCCTGGGCTTTAGACAGGCTCTGTGCCTCTGTCTACTAATACATCCCAGACAGAGTCTACCACCAAGGATGTACTGTGGGTGGGCTGGGGTTAAGGAGTAGGAAACCTGAGGGGTCATTTTCAGTTTTGAAGATTTAGGCAGAAACTCAAAACTTATGTAGAATGTTATAATATCTTTTACCATGTGTAGCTTTTATTTTTTTTTTAAGATTTATTTTTTATTTATTTCTCTCCCCTTCCCGCCACTCCCCCTCCCCAGTTGTCTGCTCTCTCCATCCATTCACTGCATGCTTCTCCCTGTCCGCCTGTATTATTGTGAGCAGCACCTGGAATCCGTGTCTCTTTTTTGCTGCATCTTCCTGCTGTGCCAGCATCCGGCGCATGTGGCGCCTCTCCTGGGCAGGCTCCACTCCTTTCACGCTGGGCGGCTCTCCTTATGGGGCACACCCCCCATGGGGGACACCCCTGTGTGGCATGGCTCTCCCTGCACACACCAGCACCCCGCGTGGGCCAGCCCACCACACGGGTCAGGAGGTCCCCGGTCTGAACCCTGGACCTCCCATGTGGTAGGTGGAAGCCCCATCCATTGAGCCAAATCCGCTTCCCACCATGTGTAGCTTTGGGGGTCAGGAAAATGAATGACAAGGTCCATTCTGGACCTGGAGAGGTGGTACCCAGTCATAAGCAGACCAGTGGAGCCTGTGGGCTGGGTGCTGAGCTCAGGCTTGGCTTCAGTCCTGCCACTCCCCAGTGACCTGAGAGAAAACAAAACCTTTCTGGGCTTCACTTTCTACCTGAGAGGCTTTTTAAGATCCCTCAAATCACAAAGCCCTATTCTCCCATGTGCCACCATGTAACATGTGCCCTGATATAGGATGGAATCAAATGAGCCAAGTTTTCTTCCACTCCTTTCCTTGCTTCCACATGAGGCAGTGAATTTCAGTTAAGGACCACCTCTTGGCACTATGTCTCCACTCCTGTCTCTTCTAACCAAACTTGGAAAGGACCAGAAGCGCTGATTTTCAAGGTCTTCGGAGGTTATAGCAAGTCCCGGAGGGCGCTGCTCAGATCCCCCTTTGAGAAAGGACTCTCTGCTCAGTTGCGAGGAGGGTGTTCAGTGGTGGACAGCTCCCAGCTGTCTCTCATCATCTTCTTAGGGTGTCCCAGCCGATGACTGAGCAAGGTGGGGGGTACCAGGACCTGGCCATTCCCACCAATCAGGGTTTCTCTTACAGGAAATCTTTGCTCCTAAATGCCCCATTGGGCTGGCAGCAACTCTGCACAGCTGTGTCCTCCTGCACAATTCTCCTTCTTCCCATTTTCTTTCATGGCATTACTTTCCTTCCATATTTCCTGCATCTGCTCCCCAGAGCACCTCAACAGACACGGAGATCTTAGTCATTCTAATGACTAGGCTCTTATTATTTTTTCTCCAAAATGGACTTTTGACAGGCTTTGGCAAACCTTTCTTTGAGTGGCAAAATTCTTGCCTTTGTAGCATGAAGATCTGCTGCATGTATTTCTTTTCCATTCCCTTACTCACAAAGAGGTTAAGTTCCAACCACTTTTAACCAGTGGTCCTCAACCAGGGGTGCAGGTAAAAATAACCCAGGGCCTTTTACAATATGCAAATGCCCAGGCTCCAAAAGCAAAGCTATAATTGGTGGCTTGAGATGTAGCGCTGGTGAGAATCACTACTTTTTAGCCTGAAATTCCCCCTTGTTTGGGCCTCTTCCAGAAATGAGCCTTCGTCCTCCTGAGGAACATTACAGAAGTTGAAAAGTGGGCACGAATTAAATGATCAATGAAATGATCCCCATTTCATCTCTAGATACTTTCACAAGTCCAGCTAGCAATGCTGCAGTCTCATTTCAGAGCATGATGAATCTTCTTGGAAAATACTATAGAAAGATTAGTCCCAGAACACTTAGCATTTACTTTTCATGGGAACTGGAAATACATCTCTTGTATCCTGCCCTTTCAGGTTTCCACTGTAATTGTTGTGGAGGAGGCTGTGGTTACACTCATATTTCACAAATTGAAGTCCTTAGAAATTATCAGTTGCCATCCCCATCTCCTCTTTCCTGTTACCCCGCGAGAGATGACTCATATCAATGACAAGGGAGAATATTCAGCCATTGTGTTTCCTGGATCACTGAATAAAATCCCTAGGATCATCTCTGAGGTACCTGTGCTGTTAGATTTGTGGAGTTTTATTTTCAGGCAAAGCTTGTATCTGAAGAGGTATGAGCTGAGAATCTCTAGGACAGGAGAGCCCTAACTTCCAAGGATACTAGTCCTAGAAAGAAGAGTGGCAGGTGGGCGGCCCTCTACCCAAATGTTAAATGCAGGCAAAAGGAACTACATGGTATTTTTTAAAAAAATATTTATTTATTTATTTCTCTCCCCTTTCCTCTCCACCCCGGTTGTCTATTCTCTGTGTCTATTTGCTGCATCTTCTTTGTACTCTTCTGTTGTTAGCAGCACAGGAATCTGTGTTTCTTTTTGTTGCGTCATCTTGCCGAGTCAGCTCTCCGTGTGTGTGGTGCCATTCCTGGGCAGGCTGCACTTTGTTTCACGCTGGGCGGCTCTCCTTAGGGGGCGCACTCCTTGTGCGTGGGGCTCCCCTACATGGGGGACACCCCTGCGTGGCAGGGCACTCCTTGTGCGCATCAGCACTGCGCATGGGCCAGCTCCACAAGGGTCAAGGAGGCCCGGGGTTTGAACCGCAGACCTCCCATGTGGTAGACGGATGCCCTAACCACTGGGCCAAGTCTGCCACCTACATGTTATTTTTAAAGGACTTCTCACTGTATCTTCATAGTCAAAGAGAAAACACAAAAGTCCAAGGGAAATAAAAACAAGAACAGAGTGCTGTGCATTGGAAAAAGCAAGTTTTTCCTCATAAAAGGTAAGCCTTGCCCGAAGGGGGAAGACCAGAGTTTGGAGCAGCTGAGTAAATTTAAAGACATATATCTCCCCCTAAGCTCTGAGGATGTGAAAAAATGACGGGTGGGGTGGCTCTGGCTGCAGAACAAACTGGAGATACTGAGCAAGTAAAAGGGGGCTCGCAGGTATTGTACTGACGGACTGGGAATTCAACAGCTCATGATTAAGGACGAATCTAATGTTTTCCCATATGTGCTCAACTAAGTGTGTTACCCAGAACTTTCGAATTCAGAAAGCTGCCTCTGCCTAACTTGTAAGCAAAGGTGTGTGGGAGCAGACATTCGAGTTTATGGTTGCCACACCCACGTGCCAGCCAGGAAAAATCAAGCAGCTCACATACTCCTCCAGGCTTCAGTCACTTCTTGCAGGGTTATTTCGAGGATTAGCTGAATACGCTGTGTGGATACGCAAAGATTCGCAGAGCGCTATGCAAATGTGAGCTTTTATTCCTTTTCTTTAAACAAAGGGGGCCTCTGAGGATTGGCTGGGTGGGTAGTGGCAGAGCAGCTCTGAAGCCCAGTGGATCAGCACTCCAGCTGCGAAAGGCAGTCCTCAGTTTGGAATTTGTTCCTTACTTACCTACTAGGAGACTTTGGAACAGTTACTTAGCCCTTGATACAGGCTCCTCCTATGTAAAATGGGAAAAGGATTGTACCTATCTCTTAGGATTGCTGTGACAAGAAAGGAACTCACCCATGAAGAGCACTGAGCAGAAGTCATGACATATAGTTGGTGTTTAGTAAACATGAGCTGCAAATTCTGTAAACCTGGGCTGCTTTCTAACCTTGCAAAGCTGTGAGTTATAGGAAGGCACTTGGGGAGTCACAGGAAAGCTGTCCAGTTAAAAAGGAACAAATCCTCCAAAATGACCAGCCTGACTCTGAGATCTCATAGAAATCAGAAGGAGAAATCATTGCTCTGGTCTTCAGGTTGCTTTCAGTGTGTCCATATTAACTGTGATTAATTACCCACTGCCCAGCAGAGCTCTCTGCTATAATTTTGGAAGAATCCCCATAGAGTGTTTTGTTTCAGGTACAAATTCACTTGAGACAACTGTACGTTCACATAACACAAGAGGGACTAGACATGCAAAGAACGGCATTTCAAAATGGAGCACAGTTGATTTCTGGGGTGGATGCAGGTGGCGGGGAGGGGACGGTTGATGGATCTCACATGTCAGGGCTGCACTTGGGAGAGCTCCCGGGCTGGGACAACTGCAACGGGCACTGGGCTGAGGCACATTCCATTATGAATGGGGTGGGTTTATAATGGAATGACATGGATGGTTTCTTATAATCAGAAAAGCACACTGACCTTCACGCTACACAGGTGCAGCAGCATAATGACCCACCACGTGTACGCGCATCGATTCCTGGGGAAGAGGCCAACGAGGTTAACTCAGCGTGTATCTCAAGCAAGCAAAGTCAGTGACATTTTCCCACACAGCCGGCCATAGCCCCCCACCCCCTCCAAGGTGCTTGGTCAATGTACTCATAAAATGAAAAGACGCCCACGGATCCTACTCATTTTGATAAAATGGCTAACATGCAGCAAGCAACATTATCTTATACCATGGATAAGTGGACTGGAATTTTTAACTCCACACTTTAAAAAGTCAGAATCATGGGCCTGGAAAATTCTTTTTTTTCTTTTCAGGGTTTCACATGGGATACAGGAGGGGAAGGAAAGTTCTATTCCCCTGGTGCTCTAAGAAAAACGACCTGAAAACATCCTCAGATATGCTCCGTTCATAAAATCCCCCTGAACCAAAAGGGAATGATATCTACAATTAAAAACTTCTGAAAATTGGACTGACTTCGTCCTAAAGTCTTTACTTGCTCAGGCATTTATTCAGATGTGGAAGAGTCAATGAGGAGCACCGTCCCCTTATGTGTATTGTTCAATAAAGTCTCTATCACCCCAGCGGCAACCAGCTTGTCATCATTGGTTAACAATGTCAAAAATTAGGCTAAAGGAGTTGAATAGAGAGACACTCCCATGGGAAAATTGCTGGTGGTATTCCACCAGGCCCCCTTGAACACGCATCGCTTTGGCTTTGCTGTTATGCCTCTGAAGTTAATCATAGCCACGAAAGTAATCAATATGGCCTTACTCCAGGAGACAGCGAAGTATGAGGTCAGCATCCCAAACCCCCCGTGAAACCCAAGTCTCTGCTGACAAATGAGTTCATGCAAGAAACAAGGAGCAAGCTTGCATTCTAGGGGCACAGATTATGTTCTCAACCCTAGTCCAAGTAAACTGAAATAGGGGGGAGAGAGAGAGAGAGGGAGAGAGAGGGAGAGAGAGGGAGAGAGAGGGAAAAAGAGGGAGAGAGAGGGAGAGAGGGAAAGGGAGAGAGAGAGAACCTAATGGTTCTAGAATCTGTCTGCTTCTAGCCATTTTGCCTATCTCCACCTTGGTCCAAGCCACCATCCTCTCCCATCCCCACACCCCTCCAATCGGCTTTCACAGGTCTTCCCACCTCCACTCTTGCCCTGCTCTCAGATACATTCTCTACAACAGGCAGAATGCTCTATAGAAAAGGAAAACCTGACCATGCGTTTCCTTGCCTTTGTGGTTTCCCATTTCCTCTAGAACAAAGTTCTAAGTACCAGTTAGAGACTCATTTCAGCCAAACATGCAAATTGTGTGCTGAGCCAGAACCAGGCGGCCCTGCCCTCCCTCAGCGCCGCCACCTGCCTCTCATCTCCCCACTCGGAACCTCTGGCCACTCGAGGACTTAGGCAGTTCTTACTTCTCCTTCCTTTATGACTTCCATATGTCTTTCCCTCGGCCTTGAACATACTTCTCCAAGCCCTTCACCCATTTCCTCCCGCACCCCCTTCAACCTTCAGTCGTCTTCTCCTCCGTGCATCTACTCCCAACCGCAGGCCAGGACAGATGCCCTGGAATAGCACCCTGTACCGATGTTCTGCAGATTTTACCATAATTCTTAATGAACTGTTTATGTAATTATTTATTTAATGTCTGTTGTTCAACACCAGCCCAGAGCACCCTGTGATCTGGGGCTGTTATCTTTAGTACTGTAGCCCAGCACTAGCACAGGGCCATGGCACGTGCTCAATAAGCACTTGAATGAATGAATGAGTGAATGAGTGAGTGATCAGGACTGAGTCCTTGAGGAACTCAAGAGTCCAGATTTTAGAGGAGATAAAAGGAGCCTTTTGCCTCACCTGTTCTAAGCCAAATGTTGATCCAATTAAATCAAACACGTACACATTAGGGGAGTAAACAGAATAGATGCTATTTCTGTAGCACTTAATATTGGGGATGCTGGCTTATTTCACTTAGACAAAGTAATTGTTTTTTACAGTTTACTAATTGTTTAATGGCAGGAATTGACATTGGAAAAGAGGCACCTTTCAGAAAAAAGAGTAGAAGCAGAAGTGGAGACTTTACAAGGAAGTGAACAGGGATTAAAAAGAATCGATGCTGAAATCTCACAGCACCCTACCAAGGAGGAAGGCCTGGAAAGAACTTTTCTATCAAGAATAAATGGGAGCCCCAGAAAATTAAGGAATTAAGGAGGGGATCAAGTGAGCTCTCTACAGGAGAGCAACCAGATCAATGTTTCTACCCTTTTCTTTCAGCCTTTCTTTGGCTTTACATATCTGCATTTGCTCTTCATGGGATCTCTGCACCATAAATGGGTGCAAAGAAATCAAGCAGGGGGAAACCCAACAAGAAATGACAGTATTAGGGGGTGGTGAAGTTTTACCTTGTCAGTCCCCTGAGGTCAGAACAATTCTTCCTTCAAATGCCCAGGTAATGCATATGTAACTCTACCTGGTTCCCCTCCCTCCCTGACTCAAGTGGATGTGCGCCTTGAGGAAACACTCTTGCAGCGCAGCCACTGTCCTGGGCAGCAGGGAAGTCAAGTGGGAAGGAGGCCTTGGAAGGATCTTTCCATAGGACCCTGGCAGAAGCCCTAACACACCGCGACAGAGCGCAGGGGCAGAGCAGGGGCGGTGCAGGGCGCACACTCTGCTAGGCTGCTCCTTAGGCTGCCGCACGCCTGCTTCAGCTCTCCACACCCCAGCCTCCTCTCCAGTGCCCTGGGGATGTGCCCTCCAACAGGGCCATTACTATCAGCCAGCACCGAAGGCGACACTCCCACCTCCACAGCCCGACGCTCTGTCACTCCTACTAGGTCAGTTAGGTAGAAGTTACAACTTTGAAAAATCAAACAAATCAGGTAAGATGTTATTCCAGGGCCAAGACAGACCCTGTCCCTATCCAAAACAAACTAAAGTTAAAAAACAAAACAAAAACAGAAAATATGCCACTGGCCCTCAGACTATACTGTGATTTATCATACGGTAATAAAAAAAATTTTTTTTTGCTATTTTACTTCTCTCTCTGTATTAGTTTTGATGTCTGCTAATTGGAAGATGTTTGAGAAGGAGATTATTTATGGATGGATTGGATAAAAGCTGCTAGTGCTGGGGAGCAGAGTAGCTCAAGTGGTTGAGTGCCTGCTTCCCAAGTACAAGGTCCGGGTTTCAATTCCTGGTACCTCCTAAGAACAAAAGAAATAAACAAATGCCAATACCAAGATCTCATTGGGAAGCTGATGTAGCTCAGTGGCCCTGGGTTAAATCCTGGCTATCTCCTGAAAAAAAAAGCCACTAGCATAAATTGATTTTTTAAAAATTTTTTTCTCCAATTACAGAAACAATGTACATTTGCCCAAAGCCAACCATTCAGGCAATAAACAAGAGGATTAAAAAGTCACTCCTAAGCCTACCCTTTGAAGAAAGTCAGAGGTCCAGATTTGGCTCAGGTTTCTCATTTTTAAGGGGTGGCTTGAGAGAAGTGGCACGAAGTTGCTGCCTTCTGGTTGGCATATCTCCCTGCTGGCCCCAGTGGCCTTGGGGTGGGCAGTAGGGGACATCACAGGAAAGAAGGCCCAGATTTGCTGGTCCTCAGAGGGGTTTAGTAACGTCTAAAAGGATTTTACATTTATGTTAAATGAATGCAGCCCCCACCTCCAGAAAGAATATCAGCTGAAGCAATCACCCGTCACAAATCAGTGCAATCACAACTATTTTTAAAGTTGTCTTCAGTGTGAACAATTTACACCTAGCATGTGTTGGGTTCCAACGGGAGATGCCAAGTTGCAGAGATAGTTAAAGCATGAATTTGGTTTCCATGGCCCCAAACCCTCAAAACGACTCAGTACCCTCCTCCTCTCACATGAGACAGCTTAGCACAGTGTCTGCTATCCGATACTTACTGACTGAACGAATGAATAAGTGAAAGAAGGAATAACCCATACACCCATTCCATATACACGAACAATTCCAAATACACCACACCAGCCCTCCCTGGAAGGGAAAACTAAGATCAATCACATATGGTTTGAATGAAGTTTTTAAAAACATATTTATTCTTAGAGATCAGAAAATTATTTACCTTAGTTTAATAAACAATTTTTGTTGAAAGATTCCCCCAAATTCTTTATTACTTGAGATGTTTTTTTTTAAATTTCTCCCTCCCCCCCACTTGTCTGCTCTCTGTGTCCATTCCCTATGTGTTCTTCTGTGACCGCTTCTATCCTTATCAGCAGCATGGGAATCTGTTTCTTTTTATTGTGTCATCTTGCTGCATCAGCTCTCCTTGTGTGTGGTGCCATTCCTGGGCAGGCTGCACTTACTTTCACGCTGGGCGGCTCTCCCTACGGGGCGTACTCCTTGTGCATGGGGCTCCCCTACTCAGGGGACACCCCTGCATGGCAGGGCACTTCTTGCGCGCCTCTGCACTGTGCATGGGCCAGCTCCACACGGGTCAAGGAGGCCCGGCGTTTGAACCGCGGACCTCCCATGTGGTAGGTGGATGCCCTATCCATTGGGCCAAGTCTGCTTCCCAGCTTGAGGTGTTTTCACTAGATCTTTTCCCTCATCTTGGTGTCATGGCAATGATTCACTACCTGACGGTTGGTATAGATAATGCATTGGGAAAAAAAGAAAGAACCACCAATCCGGACCTGGTGTTGGAAGTCCTGTTTTCAACTTCGTGACGATGAATCTATCAACATGACTTGGGATCTGATTGTTTTGTTTTATCTCAAAGAATTGACTTCAGTCCTTAGTCTCGATTCCTTTTAAATATTCAGGAGATATCAAGTGTACTATCAAGTAACCTTGGGATAATATTTTAAGTATTTCATTTTCCTGAGATGTCTCATAGTGATCCTGGCATGGATGACTTGCAAATTCTCAGGCTCTTCCACACTCATCTATCAGAAAAAATTGGCTTTGACCCACAGGCCAGGTTGCATTTGAAGAGCATGGATTTAATGGCATAGCCAATGGGTTGTAATCTTTCTCCAGTTCTCCAACATATCATGACCAAAGCTCTACTAATAATGCTACCTGAAGGGAAAATAAAGATGTCTTGACTTTAAACTCCCTAGTTTCCCTATCTCCCCATTTGATATTTTCTTCCCCATCTGATCTTCTTTGGACCCATCCTGGTACTGAGAAAGATAGTTTCCAGAGATTACCAGTTTGTTCCTCTAGGCAGTTCAAACCTCATGATGAGGCAATACAGCTATGACCACTGTGGGTGCAGCTCCCACCTCCCCAGCTTCTTATTCCTCAGGCTCCAAGTCTAAGCAGCAAAGTGACAAGGTCAGTACAGGGAGCTGAGCCGAGCCCTGGGGCAGTGGTGAGGAGGGGCTGGGGACAGCTCACAGCCAACCCTTGAGCTAGGTCCTCCCCACCAGGCCCACCCCTGGGAAGGCTGCGATTTATTGCTGTTCAGCTTAGGGCCCATTGTTTTTTCCCCAACCTTCCTGTCCCATTCACAGCACGTCTCTGATAGAGAAACATTCACAATAGAACGCCTTTCTTGAATAACTTCCCAAAAAAGCTGTTTTCTAAAAACAAGAGCTGATCTCAGGATGTTTTCATTAAAAACAGATTTCAGTGACAGACTATCAAAACATTTTCCTTGTACAATAAGCAGTATGATGGGGACAGAATTACACAAAACACGTGGGCGTAACACGTGGGCGTAAGTCTCCACTGGGTATTGAGTACCTGGCTCCCACTGGTTTCAGGAGCTCATTTAACTTTTCCACCTCGGATATGGGAATAGACATCAGTGGATTCAGTGTTCGTTCATGCTCCAAGTGGCAGAAACAGAAAAGTGCTGGTGATCTTCATTTCTGCTCCTATTTTCAAAATCTGTCATCAGTCTTCTTTGAGGGGTGGGGTTTGCCTGTAGTGTTAGGGGGTCAGAGAGGCTCTATATAAGCAAAGCAGACTCAGTCATTCAACTATTATTAACCACCTACCACATGAGTCACAGAGACTGACAAACACAATAAATACATAAAATATACACCTATATTGTGGGAAATTTTAAGAAGGAACATTCAATGAGAAATGAAATGTCGAATTGTGTTAGGAGGTGAAATTTTAGACTGGATTTCCACGGAAAGCTTCAAAGATAAGGTGATTTTAAGTAAAGATCTGAAAGAGGAAAAGGAGGTGGGCAGATGGATATCCAGGAAAAGAGCTCTCTAAGCAGAACAGCAAGTGCAAAGGTCCTGAGGCGAGGAGATACCTGGGTTGTTCAAGAAACAGCAAAGAACCTGGAGCAAAGAGGATAGTAGGAAATGAAGTTGGAGGAGTGAGGAAGAGCAGGATGGAGATGGGAAGTCACTGGAGACCTCTGAGTAGGGGAGTGACCTGAACAGTATCTCTCTATGGCTGCTGGTTGGAGAACACACTGAAAGGAAGGCAAGGAAGGAAACTGGAATCCAGGATAGACAAAATGGTGGCTGAACAGCGAAGGAGCAGTGGGGAGGTGAGAATTTGGTCAGAACTGCAGATCTAAGAGAGCAGACACTGGCAAGGCTGTATTGCATTGAAATTGTAAAGCCTCTAGTTAACGTTTTGCTCGTTTAGCAATCACTGTATTTCATATGAGGCTCTTCTAGACAGAGGAGGAACTTCTGCTGCTCCTTACTTGGTATTCTGACTACCTGCAAGGAAGCTCATTTCTGGATAATATACTTATATTAAATGAAAAAGCTTAAAGGATCTCAGATTCACAGATTAGGTCACTGCTTCATTTTCCCTAACCAGAATCCGGTATTTTAAGGGCTTTTAGGCTGGTTGCAAAGACTTCATTTGTATTTTCAGTTTTTAGCATTGTCAGCGTTTTCCTATTTTTTTAATTATAAAAGTAACTCATTCTTACTGCAGAAAATATGAAAACTATAAAAAGCAAAAACGGAAGGAAAAAAAAGGTATCCAGAATCCAGAACCTATCACTGTTAGCCAATGTTGTATATTCCTTACAGTCTTTCTTTCCTTTTGTATTAAGACATATTATTTATACAACTTTGAATTCTACTTTTTTTCAATAAAATATAAGCATTTTCAATGTTCTAATATTTTTTCATAAATACAATTGTAATGGATGCCTTTTATAAACATGCCATAATGGAACTCATTGTTCCCTATTTTGGACACTTAGGTTGCTTTTATTTCTGCTATTTGATAATGATGGGACAAACATCTTTACACACTATTTTCCGCATTTTGCTTTATTTTGTTAAGAAATGCTATTGCTTGAAAGAGCGTGGCTGAGCTATAGGTTGCTGACACATATTGCCAAGAGGCCTTATGCAATGGCCACACCAATTTATACCCCAAGTACCATACATGTGAATGTTCTTCTCACCACCAACTCAATAACATTGCTTATTCTCATGGTTCTTCGTATCCCACGACCCTTTCTACATTTTCAAAGTTCTCTTAACCATTTGTGTTGCCCTTTCGTGAACTATCTGATGTTGTTCTTGAATGCTTAGCTACTAAAGCTTGGTAATATTTTTAAAACTAAGTATATGGGTTACATTAGAACATCAAGCTTTTGTCTACCATCCTGTTTCAAATATTTTCCTAAGGTGTTATTTGATTTTATTTTTGCATACTAATGAAAGATTTCCAAATTTACATATTCAAAATCTCTTCTTTCTCATCCCTTTTAATGCTTTAATCTTAGAAAAACCCTTATTCTCCCTACCCACACACATAGGGATAAATTTTATATCTGCATGCATCTAGTATGCTAGAGAACTATTTTGAAAAACTCAGCTTTTAAAATCATTTGTAATTTACCTGGGTATATTCCTCACTGATACCTACTGCCCCTCTTATCATATATCAGTTTTTTCCATGTACTAGAATCTCTCTTGAGTCTGCAGTTTTATGGATTTACTGTCTTTTCTGGAGTCAGGGCCACATTATATTCATTACTGAAGTTTAAAATATGATCATGTTAATCTCACTTCATTCCTCTTTTGCCCTCTGAAAATGTCTCTACTTTCTGTGTTCTATTTATTCTTTCATAAATATTTCAGAATAATTTTATTTCATGGCAGAAACCCTGAAGTGATTTTTATCTATAAAATATGAATTAAAAATTTATAATAACATATAAATTAACTTGCAAAATAATACTTTACAGTATTCCATTTTCTCATGAAAGAACCTGGAATGTCTATCAGAGAATATAAATCATCTATGTCTCTTAATAAGGTTTCATAGTTTTATTTACATACATTCTGCAGTTAATGGTTAAGTATGGGTATTTTATGTTTTCAGTACTGCTATGAATAGTATACTTTTAAGTTACTTTTTAATTTTATATTCTGAATATTGCCAACTTTGTAAACTGTCCTATTAATTCAAATAACCAGCTATTTCTCTTGCACTATACAAGGATACAATCATGTCCCTAAAAACAATGATCATTTTGCCCTCGTCTTTACAATATTTCTCCCTGTAATTTGTTTTATGCCATTGCATTAACCAGAACTTCAAGATCAATGTTAACTAATTACTAAAAGTGGTGGCCAATTTTGTATTAGCTCTGTCAGTGAAGGAATGTATTGAATTGGAAGCAGGGCACTGGTCACTAATTTGACGTAGGTATTCATTTCTATATTATATTATCTGTATGAACATATTCACTAGTAAGTCATTTTGCTAAGAATAGTGGTAAGAATGTTCACCAAAGGTAAACTATGATAGGTCGTTTTTATGATATGGTGGCAGAAATCAGAATGTAGCTCTCAACTTTTTGACGGCTGAAGATGGCTCTAGCACTCTGCTCTAAAGCCCCTGCTGCCACACACCCAGGCGGGGCCTCCCACAGGCTGTTCTTACCACGTCTTGGCGCAGCTCACGTAGGCCCATTCCTGGGAGAAGCCAGACTCTTGGGAAGGAGGCGTTTAGAGTTACATGGTAGCAAGAAAGGGTTCCACCCAATCTTCCTTCCTTCCCGCTCTCCTTCAAAGGAGTCCTGCATCACTTCCAGACCCTCCCCAGCTCCTTCCCCAATCGCCGCCCCCCCCCCCCCCAAGAAATCGTTGGCACATTGAAATTCCATTTCAGCATCTCCTTCTCAGAGGACCTGAACTAACACAGAAGCTGATTGACTGGGTCTGTGAACAGAAAATTCAGACCATGTTACTCTCAGACTGATCAGCTGAATTGGCAATGCTCTTTTGAAATCTATTACTTTAATAATATGAAAAGGCAAAGAATCTGAGCAGCGGATGAAGAGCAGCATGTATTGTAGGGCACACAGTCTTCCTAGCCACCCTCGCGTTTGATCCTGACCATCACACCACAGAGGGACCCAGAAAGAAGTCTCAGGCTGCTTAAGCATCTTGATCAAGGCTATTTACAGAGCTACATCATTTGAATCTTGGTTCAGAATTCTTTTGATTTTAATCCCAATGTTCTCTAAATTCATATAAAACATGTTTTTCATTATTATTTGGTTTATGAAAGAAAATATGATCTCTAATAGCATTGTGGCTTTTCATGCCATTATCTAAAAATTATTTAATAATGCAAAGCAAAATTCTATTCAAGTAGTAATCAATATATCCTATGCATATTCTTATAGCACCCATAGGAAATTGACAGCATTTTCTTATATTACCCATGGTCATTAACTAGCCTTTTTGGTATCATGAATTATTTCATTTTAATATTTTTAAAAAATTCCTCACTCTAGAAATAATATTACATTTGGGGAATTTACTGGTAGTAAGATGTGTATCTCTAGATTTCTGGTTTAACTACACTATAAATATTTCATTCATGTGCATCTTGAAATTTATTTAGTCAGTTTCCTACTGAGGAGCATTTAGGCTGTTTCCACTCTTTTATCATTTATTTATTTATTTATTTATTTATTTATTGCTATTATAAGCAATATTGCTTTCTTGCCTATGTCTCATTGTGCACATGTATGAAGGACCTTCAAGGCTAGGCACAGATGTGGATGTGCTGGTACGGTGTGTAAACACATCCTCCACTTTGCCATAAGGGCCACAGTGCCCCCAAAGAGGCTCAACTAGTTTGCTCCTCACTGTTGGGGCAGCTCCCACTACTTTCTTGCCAGTCCTTGCTATTGTCATCCTTCTTTGCTTTTGAATCTGATAGGTATGAAATGGTACATCATTGTGGGCTTACTTTCCTTTTTTTTTTTTTTTATGATTAGTTCCTATGACTTCATTCCCCAGTCACGGCTTCAACTCTTAAACACAGGACCATCACCCTTCAGTATCTTCATAATTCCTCTTTCCACTGCCAGGCCCTAGACAAACCTCCTCATCTCAGCAGTAGACTTTCATTCTCTCCCATCTGTAATGGTACCCTATGGCCTACAGGACAGAATCCAAACTTTTTTTTTGAGGGGGGGGCATTTTTCTAAATGTTATTTTTAAAGATGCTTAGATTATATAAATATTACATTAAAAATGTAGGGGATTTCCATATGCCCTGCTCCCTATCCCTCCCACACTTTCCCATACTAACAACATCCAAACTTGCTAACACAGCAAACTCATGCTCCACAGTCTGGCTTCACCCCTTATCCCAGATACTGCCTCCAAATATATTACGTTCTATCCTGCTGTCCAGTAATTCTAGAAATGTCTCTTATTTGCACTCCTTTGCAGATGCTATTAACTTTGCCTAAGATGATTTCCTTTTCTTAGCTTGGGGGATCCCACTCTACTCCAGGTTCAAATGCCACCTTCCCTAACTCAGCCAGGTTGTCAGAGTCCTTTAGAGGTTTTGGCATTTGGCATTTAACTATCAGTACATCAATCATATTGTATTGGGCTTCTTTGCACATGAACCCTCCCACTGGGCTGCGAGCTCTTAGACTCAGGGATAATGTCCCATTGATTTCACCAAACTCCTGGCCCTGGGTTCAGATAGCAGTGGATGTAAGTAAATGCTGATTTACATTAAGCAGAGTTCAGTCTTCTTTGGAAGAGCAAATACATCCATTCATTTTATATGCCTATTCTAGATGCTAGTAATATAGCGGTAAATAAAACAAATTTTCCTTTTCTACCATGATGTAACTGACATTCTAGTGTGGGAAGATGGATAAGAAACAAAAAGAATTGAGTTATATAGAGTGGTAGAAAAATAAAGCAAGGACATGGGATATGATAGACTATGGGGTAGGGGCATGTTGCGAGAGAGATGAATTTTTTAAGGAGCAATCAAAAGAGGTTGAAAGTGGCAACTGTGCACATTTGAAGGAGGAGAAGAAATGAGATATGTGATACCAGAGGAAAGAGCATGAGCACAGATCCTGGGCAGGAACAGGTCTGTTTGCTGAGGAAAGCAAAGGCCAGCGTGGCTGGAGGAGGGAAGCTGAAGAAAGGCGGGGGATGTCTGTCATGGGGGAGCTAGGAGTGGGGGGGAGGGCACTTTAGGCAGCACCCTGTAGGTCCCAGAGGGGCTGTGGTTTTGCTCCTAAGAGACAGGAAGGCTTTGAAAGGATTTGAGCAGAGAAGTCATATGATTTGATATATGTTTTAATGGGATCTCTCCATTTCTGCTGAAAATAGACCAAAGATAGTTAAAGAAAGAAGCCGGAAGTCAACTGCAATAATCCCTATGAGAAACATTTTGGTGATTTGGTCCAGGATCATGGTGAGAAGTTGTTGGATTCTAGATACACTTTGCAGTTAGAAGTAAGGGAACTACTGATGGATTTGATGTCAAATGTGAGTGAAGGAGAAGGATGACTCCAAGTTTTTTGACCTGAGCAAACTGCAAGGATAGATTTGCCATAATCTGAGATAAAGAATATGAGAATTGAGTTCTGGACATAATGAAATGTTTATTAGTCATCCAAGTGGAGAGAGAAAAACAAGTTTGTCATTCAGGTGAAAGATATGGGATGGAAATAAAATTTTGCAAGTCATCAATGCGTAAGTGAAATAGAAAATCCTAAAACTGGATAGGATCACCAGGGCAGTGAGTGGAGAGAAGAAAAGAGGTCAGAAGCCTGGACACCTCAAAGATATGGCAGGGAAAGGGGGAAGAACCTGCAAAGGGGATATGTGAGTCAACACGGCAGTGAATGGTATACTGTGGCTACAAGAAGATAAACTGGAAGTTATAGATCTCTCACAAATCATGTGTCCAGATGAATTTCATAAACTGAAGCATCTGGGGTAGCCAAGTGTCCCTTCCTGAAATTGGCTCTTAATGGAAGAAAAAACAAAGCTCTAGATTCTAATTTAGTGGTAGCAAAAGAAGAAAATATTATCAAAAGGTTTGACCCCAGAAAGAGGCACTGTAAATTTCTTCTGCTATTCCTCAAGGTACTTCAGCCATCCTCTTCAAAGTCAATAGTTTGAAAATATCTGATCCTAGATCAAACATGGTCCTGATGATATTTCTCTTACGGGAAGAACTTTGTAGACATGGAATATCCCATAGTCTTTGAAAGACATGCAAAATACAGAAATGAAACCAGATTTTATTGGAAAGATGATTGGGCATCTGATTTTCAGAGAAAGAAACAGATTGCCTGAGTTGGTATAAGCTGTTTTATCCTTCATTTGCAAAGCTCCTCTTGAGTGGTTTGCAACCTTAGATGAACATGGAAAAAACCTGGAAGTCTTTTAAAAATGCCGATCCTACCCACAGAAATTCTGACCTAATTGATCTGGGATTCTAATATGCAAGAGTAGTTGAGAAATGCTGGACTGAAGTCGGCTTCTCAAGCTTTACTTCACAAAATAATCTCTTAAAGATCTTGATAAAATGCAGATTTTGAATCAGTAGGTCAGGGATGGGGACCTGAGAGTCGTCATTTCTAACCAGCTCCCAGGTAACACCTGGTTCTGGTCCAAGGACCACACTTTGAATAGCAAATATCTACTTTATGCAAATATACTATGCAAATTCTCTATAAAAGTCATTTATTATCACTATTTATGATGATAAAATATATTCAACTCACCTTTCAAAAGCTAAATCTCCAGATATTTAATTTAGCAAATATTTTTTGAGTACTTACTGAGCATGAGGTTCATCAAAGAGAGACTTCAAGGGATACAGAGGTAAAAATTTATGATTCTGACCAAACTTAGGAATGGCAAATAGGTGTCAATTCAAGAGTCTTCTCTGATTGACTGGTACATACATAGTCTTTGGCCTAAATGGATCAAAATACAAAACCACCCTAGAATCTCTCTAATCCTCTGCCGTACTATTAGATACCAATCACATTCCTTTTGTGCATGTGAAATGGGTCTTTTGTCCATTGTAGACTCAGCTTCCAATTCTCAATTCCCCAAACCTCTCATTTTCTTCTAAAGTGTGACTTTTTCATAAACTGAGATACTGACTAAATGGCAAAATAGAAAAGAAAGCTCTTCTTCCAAGAGATTTAGATTGAGTAAATACCAGTGGCTTAAAAGGAGATTTTTCTCAGCTTTTAAGCTCATGTAACTACCAGCTAGTCCTAGTATCTGATAAGAGATCTAGGAAAGTGACAAAAGTATGATGTTATACTGTCACCTTATCAAATGATACTCAGAGTGCCTCTAGGTCCTTGGAAGAAAAATTCCTTAAAACATTCAGCAAGCCCAAAGAGTCTTACATAGGTAGGCAATAAACAATACTCCCAAATGGTACCTCCAGAGCAGCAGGAAGTATGCCTAGAAATATACATGCTAAATAGCCTCTTCCTATGACACCATTCACCTTCAGGTTGTACATCTAGAACCCTGTGAATTTCTGGCCCAGCCCTGCCCATTTTCAGAGCCTTGGGGTTCCATAATGGAAAGAACATAAGGAGCTGGTGGCCCCTTAGGGTATACTAGTCTTGCTATACTAGTCTTGCTATACTAGTCTTGCTGCCTTCAAGCTAGTATCTGGCTTGCCTAGGACCAACCTGGGCATCTGCATTTCATTATATTTCTTCCTATGCCTGCTCAGCCAAAAACAATAGGAGACTCAGTTTCCTGCTTAGCATTCCACTGGAGGGTTAACTCAAAGAGTCTTTCTCTATAGATCTCCTAACCCTCACTGGGGATGAGGACGAGAGATGATAAAGGTAAGTCAGTCTCCAAAATCCTTCTAGTTTTTGAAATAAGATGCTGACTAAGGCCAGGTGTGCCAGGCCTCCCCGGATGCTGTGGTTTGTGCTATGGGTCACGGTGCTCTGGCGGGTTTACTCCCTGAGCCCATGCCCCATTCCCCATTCCCGGCTTCCTTCCCTTCCCCACCATGACACACTGCCAGGTCCCGAATGCTTCCAGAATGAGGCCATCCATTCAAGATATGATTCCCTGAGTGACTATTTCTCACTGGCTCTTTTCAAATCCATGATATACCATATCCTTTATTTGGAAAAAGCGACCTTGATCTGGCGAGGTTAAAACCAGCATTTCTCAAGGTGACCCAGTGCCTCTGAATGAGAAAGAACTGAGATCTCCTGATTCCTCTCACCCTCCTTTCAGATCTTGTTGCTGCTCAGGAACACAAATTCCAACTGTGATCTAAATATACCTTAAGTTCAACGGTCCCGAATTGTGGTATTGATATTTAAAGTTAAAAATACAAGATGAACCATCAATTTTCACGTACGCTTCTAAAGCTTCAAACTCTTTTATGACATAGACTCTATCAGTCCATTGATCCAGCTCTCTTTCCAAGGGAGTAAAACATTCTTCCTAATACTGTACTTAGGTGAAACTCTGCTCCACTCCCTCCTGTGTACCAGACAAGCCTCACTGCCTGCCCTACCAGCCCAGAATTGCCTCTTCTGGGAAATTCTTCCTGCTCCAGCCTGTAAAGAACAAGTGCTGGTGACCGTGTTTATACTGGATGACACCACTCTCTGGTCAAACCTGAATGCCGGAGATGGATATGGCATCCAAGCAGTTACCTAATTAGCTGGTCATTGACTAATAAAAGAAGTTCCTTTCCTGATGATTCTAAAGGATGGAAGTAGATGTTAGTTCTGCAGGTCATGGCTTAGGTCAATTGCCATGTAAGTTCATGGTTAGTCAAAGAAATGCAGTTTAGAAGAAGTGGAGAGAACCCTAAGGCCCTTATAATTTTGCAAGCAGATCTGTCACATAATTTTATAACACGGATCCTTTTCTACTTCTCCCCCCATTTGGATCATTTAAATTAGCTTCAAAAGATTTCTCTTCCTTATAACCAACAATTCTGAACAGAGTAAGATATTCTTTTCTTTCTCGGACCCTTCAACTCCTCTGGAAACTGCAAGAAGCTGCAATACATCTCATTAACTTGATACAGACATTCAACTACTGCCTAATAGCTAACCTATTTAATAGAACTCATGCATTTTAAGTAGGGAGAAACAGGTTCCTTATTTCTTATCTGCATTCCTTTTATGGCCTTCATTTAGCTGGAGCCAAAGGTGTCTTTTACATATCCATGAGATTCAATTATAATTTACAGTACTGGGTTCAGGATTAGAATCTAAGCATAAATTGTCCTGGCAGCAAAATATGGAGATATGATATAGGTGAGTCTCCAAAATCCTTCTAGTTTTTAAAATTTATTTTTATTAGGTAAAAGGCCAATTTGATAGTGTAATTGGTATCAAGCTGCTGATACTAAAAGAGTGGCTGGTCTAGGAGAAAGGCACAAATGAGAGGGTGTGATACAAGAATGACATGACAGCTGCACTGGGAATTTCAGAAAAGAAGTTATTAAAATGGAGCAACACAGAATCTAATTCCACACTAAGTAGAACCTAAACAATGTTGCCCTTGAGAGCTACGGTGAGGACACTTGGAGACCACACTCATTTGTCACAAAGACAAGGAGATGTGATCTAGAAGGAGACCTTCACCTCTGGGTTAACACAGCAGCTGAAGAGCAATACCCAGGCAACTTCTTCTGCTTACTGTGGAATAGGAAAAATAGAAAAACCCAACAGAGCTTAAGACTAAGTTGGAGAGCATCTTTAATGCCTTAAGAACCTACTACATCTCACCAGACTCAGATTTCACTCATAAGGCAGAGTCCATCTGAAATGGCAGGCAGGAATATTACAACTTCCTCTTCTGTCTTCTCTCTGACTTGGAGACCCAGAGTCTACCTCCAGAAGCACCTTGAACAAACTTCTCTCCTTTGTGGGGTGGCCAACATTTGGAAGAAGCTATACTAGTCTCTGCCATCTCCATTCCTGCCCGAAGCACCTCCGTGACACCCTCCTTACGTATCCCTTGAGAGACAGCAATGACCAGAGCAGAGCTATTGAGCAAAGCACAGATGTGGCAAAAGATGTCTGCACAACTCTTTCAATGTTTGACAGGCCAGGCTGATAAACGACAGCAGTATAGAGAGAAACATAATCAGATAATATCAGTGAAGTAGACACCTATCCAAATCTTTACAAAGAATATACTTAGTTTTTTAATATCCACAGACCATTGATGAAAACAGGGGCTATGAAGAAAACCTCAATAAACTACAACATGCAAAAAGTTTATGGATGACATTCTCTGACTATAAGGCACATAGACTAGATATGAATAATACACATTTAGAGTTTTAAAATACCTTCACCAATTTAAAATTAAGAAGCCAAGTAGCTTTTTGGTTAAAAGAAATTTTAAATTGCCATTCAGATGATTTAGAAATTAATGGCAATGAAAATGCTACAAGAGATGTAGAAATGAAGCAATACTCAAAGGAGATTCTGTAGCTTTAAACAGGACTGCCATTCAGTCAGTACTCACTGGTTCAGTCATACCAACTTTTAAAGAATGGAACCACTGCTGCAAGGATGGGTGATACCAGCCTTCCCAGCCCCTCTTGGGAACACCAACCCTCCAAGATGCAGCAGCTAAAGGGGTAAAGCCTGGTCCAGCAAAGGGTTTCTACAAGGGCAGGGTCCAGTCTGATTACTGGTATGAGTAATTAAATATTGTTTCTTTTAATTGCTTTCGTTGTTCAAGAAGAAAAAATGTAAATAAGGAACTGAGAAGTAAATCCTTCCGTTTCTTAAAATTAGAGCAAAATAAATGCAAAGAGAGCAGGAAAAATAAACTAATAAAGGCCTCATATTATTAGATATCCTTTGTTTGTTTTGTTCCACCTTCCTTTTCCAGCTCTGGGTCTCAGGCTGGCCTGGATGGAAGCTTTAATGGGCTCTCCAGCAGTTTGATATAGTTATGAATTCCAAAAATAGACACTGCATTATGTTTGCAATCTGGTCTATTACTGGGCATGACTGAGTTATGATTTGGGCTTTGATTGGGCCACATCATTAGGGCATTAAGTCCCTACCCCTTGGTGGGTGGGGACTCACAGATACAAGGCATGGCAAAGGGCAGAGTGGGAGCTTTTTATGCGAGGGTTTTTGATGTTGGAGTTGGATGCTGAAGCCTTAAGCTGGAGCCCTGGGAAGTAAGGTCACAGAGGAAACAGAAGCAAGCCCCAAGAAAAAGGAACCCTGAACCCAGAGAGAAGCAAGACCCTGGAAGGGAGGAACCCAGGAAGCCTGAACCCTCGCAGACGTTGGCAGTCATGTTGCTCCATCACATGAAAACAGACTTTCGTGAGGAAAGTAACTTATGCTTTATGGCCTGGTATCTGTAAGCTCCTACCCCAAATAAATACCCTTTATAAAAGCCAACCAATTTCTGGAATTTTGCATCAGCATCCCTTTGGCTGACTAATACAGGCTCCCTCACCTGCTGGCTTCCAGTTGGGTTCAGCCAACTGTGAGCACAATAGGAGTTTAGAAAGAGGGAGAAGGGTGAAATCAGAGGATTTCTTCTTCCATCTGTCCGTCCTCTCCCTGTGAGCTGTGAACTGGCCGTGTTCCTTTTCCAGGGTCTCGTCTCCATTCACCTCTGGATCAGAAGCAGCTTCTTCGCAGGACACCCGTTGCTACTTTTTGGTTTCCTACACACTGCCCAGGCATTTGTAACAGTCCTTTACTAACCTGTCCTCCAACTGCCCACTTGGAATTGCCATCTGTCTCTGATGGGATGCTGACTGATACATTGACAACACTAGCAACAACAACAAAACAACAGAAACGAAAACGTGGGGTGGGCGGGGAGTAGAACTGACATCTAAATTAAACAGCTATTTTTTGGCAAGGATGTATTTGCATATGTATCTTTCTGTTTAGATTTTTTCTAGTTTTTTACATGGAGGTATATAAATTTAGGAAATACATTTGATAATTACATTTGGATATATTAATTCCTGAACAAATTATTTATTTATGATATTTATTACTGCAGATCTTTAGATAGCTTTCTTTTATTCTTTAAAAGCTATTTTCCTTATCAGTGGTAATTATAATCTTTCATATTATTAATAATATTATAAATGTCATCTTCTTGCTTTTTTCTCCTTAATTTTATACGTATGTGTATGAAAAAGTAGAAAAAATTTTGAAGAAAAATATATTTGAAAACCTAGAAAAGAAAAAATAGAAAAACTAGGAATTAGACTTGTGTATATGCATATTTACATTGCTATATATATGTGAATATATTCATATATATGCAAAAAACTCAAAAGAAAATGAACATTAGTAATATGGAAGGAGAGTATAACCATCACTGACAGGGAAAATAGCTTTTAAAGATCAAAAGACAGCTATCTAAAGGTTTACTATAATAAATTCTAACATCCAAATGAGAAGGTTAACTTCTCACAAAAATTGACTTTAGAAGAAAAAATAAATAATGGAAGAAATTCAAAATAATTTTAAAAATTTGCCTTCCGTTACCCAAAAAAATTATCACATAAATTCAAGAATTACATGATAATTCTTATGTAATTTCCATATTTCAGAATGCAAATGATTATTAAATAATTTAGTAATTATTAATTTCATTACACTTTCATTATTTTCATTACACTTTCGCCAATATATTATTTTTGATAACATGATTCCATATTATCTCATGCTTTAAATAAAATTTTATCACAACCTTGGAACTGCAGATTTAATTCTTCAACATATGGAAAATATACACCATATAACATATAGGCAAAATGAGTCCTCTTTGTCAAACCAATTAGCCAAATCGGATATTTGTCTGATAAAGTCTGATCTTGTCTTTAAATTCAAATAAATGTGTTAATGCACATTTCACGGAATATTATATTTATGAATAGAAATAAATTGAGATGCATTTTTAAATTTATATTACTAAAAACACTCAAGGAAGAGCAAAATGATGTAGATCTAATATATTTCTCCATTTTTAAGTGGGTTATACAAACAAGATAATAAATCACTCTCATTACTTCATTTGTTATAATTAACATAATTTGCAATGAAAATTATCACTTACTTAAGAAAAGAGGAGCATGATAATAGCCTTGGCATTCCTTCAATAATTGTGTGTATATAGATTTCGTTCTGAGAGACAGTTAATTGAGTCTCATGTGTAACAATCAGATATAGCTCCAATAACTTTGAAATAGATAATCAAATTTTCCTACATATTGAGATAAAGAGAAAAGAACATATTGCTAAAAATAGTCTAGCTGCTAGCACAAAATTTTATTTTGTATTAATAGTAGGAAGTAAATATTAAATCTTTTTATAAGATGAGGAATGACTACATAAAGTAAACATTTTATGATATTATTTGGTAAACGAGGCCCTGACTATCTTCATAATACATTCCTAATCAGAGAGAAAGTGGGTAAAATTTTACCCATTCATTTTATCTAAATGCCTTCAAAATGTTGGTAGTTCCAGGAAACATTCAAATTGCATTTGCAAGAATCAGTAGCAAAAACCTATACTCTTGGCTTTCTGAAGGGACAGTACCTTCCAGAAAATGCCATGTCCTAGGGATGAGCACAGAGGACAGTTTAAAGAATTCCTTACATTTAAATGTGGGGGGCCGGAAGAGCGAAAGCTATTTTTAACATTGTTTTTTGCAGATGCTCTTCAGTAAGTCTACCTCAAGAACTTCTCTGACAGTAGGCAGAGAACGGAAGAGGAAAAGCCATTAAAATGAAAACTGTCATTATTCCACACACCATATATCTGAGGAATCGAAACATCAGGCCAGAGCAAACCCTTTCCAACACCACACTTGATTCTCAACAGAAATATGTAAGACAGGGACAGAATGGAAACCCCAACAGCATATGGTATATTTATTATTTTAAAAAGTTTTCCCCTTTGTTTGACGCCCTGGGAATTTTATATTCTGGGATTAATGCACCTGGTAAGAATTTTGTGAAGTGGGAATGGATTTATTTGTGAACATAGGTTTATTTTAGGAGATTAATTTTAGAAAGAAAGGATGGAAGCAGAAAGTTTGAAAATAGAGTCTTACACAAGATCCATACTTGAACATCCTTTGAAAAGCCATCTTTCACCCCAAAGGAACTATGCACCCCAGTTTGAGGAATACCAACCCATGAGACTGTGGGTTCTCCAAGGACAGAGACAATCTTATCTATCTGGCATCACTGGTTACTGGCACAGTGCCTGGCACAGAGCAATCAAATATTCATTGAGTGAATTAGTTTATTCAGTCACAGAAGATGAGATGGTAGTTGAAATGGGACACAAAAGACGGTAACTGCTAAAATAGGTCAAAAGCAAGTTGTATTTACGTATAATTGCAAAGGTTATGTTTTTCATTCTGATTTTTAGGTTACCTGGCTCCCTACCACACACACACCCAAACACACACACACACACACACACCCATGCATGCACACACACATAGGCATTTCTACTTAACTCATTCTGAGTTTTCCATTAGCTTCCCCCAATCATGCACAAATGCTGCTTTCTGGGTCATCTGAGTTTCTCTCTAAAATTCCACCAGAACCAACCCAGGACTTCAATCTCTGAAAGTTTTCCTATTCTCACTCCATCATGACATATTTATTCAAGGGCCCATCTACTGCAAGTTCTTTATCAAAGTAGCAATAGACACGGAAAATCCATTACTTTCCAGGAAACTTCCCCAATTACAAGCTTCATTGTCTATGAAGGTCTTCCTCTGGGGAGGAAGGCAGATTTCACTTGCCCCTCACACAAATTCCACAGGTGGCTGGCTCTGTTCAGGCCAGGAAGCTGCCTCCCCCAAAGTAAAAAATCAAATTGAGTGCTAATCTCTTTTGGTCTCTGTTCATACCAGGCTTTTCGAGAAGAACCCAAAACGTAAATTGGTGCCACTGTTCTCTTAGCTAATTTTCTCCCTTTGACATATTCAATACGTCAACATAATAGAGACAGTGTTGGACTGTGTAGGTCAGATAACCCTATGGCAGGACAGCAGGGTCCTGTCTCTTCACAGTGACACTGCGCTATTATCCCTCCAATCTCTCATTTCCTTTTGGCTCCTTCCCATCAGCATTCAGATGTGTTCACTCCCTTCCCACATTCCTGTCACTCTAATAACCTATTTATCTTCTTCCCTTCTCAGCAGACTTCTAGGAAGACATTTATATTCTGGCTCGAGATACCCATGTCTTCCTCAAACTTTATCTTGTTGCATCCTGGTTGAGAGCCCACTCTCCAACTGAAGCCCTTCTCATAGAGGGAAAAGAAAATAAAAGAATTCCTTCTTGCTAATTCCAATCTACAAGGGACAGGAGAGAGAGAGAGAAGGTTCCTCACAGAGACTACAGGTGCATTATAGAGGAGGCAGGAGCCCTGAAATGACCTTGAGAAAGAAAAGAATCATAAGCCTGTAAAAGATCTAGAACCACAATCCAGAATGAGCAGCTGGGGAAGCAGAGATGTTTCTTGTGTCTGGAGGACCTGACAGGCCCTCGTCTCCATCTGAAGACACCTGTCCTAGGAGGCTTGCATCTGCTTCTGAGTCAGGAATGACAAGCAATCATCCATTTTCAGTGGCCCAAAGTGCTGAATGCCATCTTGAAACTTTATTACTCTATCATCAAGGGAACTGTCATTAGGAATGCTCAGTACTTTTGGTATCCACATTAGTTTGGCTTCATAAAACAATCTGGGACCTTATTCAAAAAAGCAAGCTGAGCCGACATGAAGGCCTATCACCCCCATTCCCTACCTGCTGCAAATATGCAAAAATGGAGAATAAAAGATAATATTTTGTATATTTGTATGTGCCTAAGTGATTGTGTGCATGCACATGTGTGTGTGTATGCCTGCAAGTTCAAAAGCAAAAAAGGTGCCAGCAATGAAAAGAAAACTAAAAACTGGAGCAACAAACTAAAGTTGAAGCCAAAGCCAGGTATAGGCATTTCAGAGCTGGACACAGGCCTTAACCTCTGGGACCTTGGCTTTTGAGGTACTTGCAGGGAGTTGAAACCAGACTCTGATTCCATGCTGGAAGCTAGAAACCTTAGGAGCTAATTTGATCCTAAACGGGAGAAGAGACTAACCCTGCCCACCAGGCTGGGGAACCACGGCTCCACTGAGACCAAGAGTGATAGGAATTGCCCAAGAGAAACCGGTGCCCCAGACCCAAACCACAATCAGTTATGAAGTCAGAATCCATACTACATGGCTGTAAGATAAGCCTCAGCGAAAAATTAATGTAGGAAGTTATCCTGAACCAATGAATCCCATGACATCTAGAAGAGAAAAACATGAAAAGTTATCTCCTCAATGAGAGAAACCATGTAAGAGAGTCTCCAGGTGAAAAATGGGAAGACTTTGAACCCCAAGAATTAAAAATAATAAAGCAAGAGGAGAGAGCCTTTGTTTTGCTATACAGTTAAACGTGTTTTATATGCATTTAAGTTTTTACATAGTTACTACCATCACCACTTTGAAGATGAGTTTATTGAGGTCCTTAGAGTTTGCTTGCCTTGCCCAAGGTCACTCAGCTAATAACCTAGTCAAGATTTTAGCTCAGGTTTTCTGACTCCAAGGTTATCTGCTCATCAATAAAAGTGTGTCTCTTTAATGTTACATATAACTTCCTTTACTAGTTTCTCTCCTATAGCTTATATTTAGCATAAATCTATTCTAGATAATCCTTCCTTTGATTCTAATAGTATACCTAGTGATGATTTAATGGTTCCTTTTAATTTTCTTTTTTTGTGCCCAATTTCTATATTTTCAAACCATGTTTATTTTGTAACAGGCTAAAAATAATAAGCGGTATTTTTTCTTCCTTCAACCATTCTTCTACCATCCAATCTCTCCTTTTCCATTTACTACCTAACTTCTTAGAAGTCTTCTATACTCTCTACTCAACTTCCTTCACCCCTATCTACACTTGATAGTACTTTAGTTGACACCTGCTCTCTTTTAAGCGTCACATTGCTTTCTCAAAGATCAGCAATGATCTCCTAACTGCTAAATCTAATACTATCTCTTCAGTCTTCCACTTACTTGATCTGAGAGACCCTTTAGGATAAGAATATCACTTTAAATTATTCAAAGAGATAAAGAAATAGAAATCATAAGAACAGAACCTCAGGGGAAAGGAACAAATTGATTTGCAAAAGAAGCAAAGAAATTCTACATACGAAATATGAAGTGATTGAAACAGAGAAAAATCAATAGGCAGGTTGATGAGTAAACCAGATAGAACAAATTGGGGAATTAGTCTATTGGAAGAAATAAATGAGCGAATCACCTAGAAGGCAGCAGTAAGCAACAAAGATTCAGAAAAGATGAGTTTAGATAATATGGAGGAAAAAATGTCCAATATATATTAACACATATATTACATATACACATACACAGGGAGGTTGACTATGAGAGGGATGGTGTTTGAAGAGATGGTGGTGGAGAGGTTTCCAGAGGTGAATGACTTAATTACTGAGATTGAAGCAGCACAGCAAGTCCCAATCAGAGTAAATTAATAAATCTACACATAAATACAGCTTAGTGAATCTGCCAGACCTAAAGAGAGAGAAAATACCTTCAAAATTACCAAAGGAAAAAAAAAGATTAGCTATAAAGAAATTATGTTTAGACAAAAGCACACTTTCCCAGAACATCACAAACTCCAGAAGATAATACAATATCTTTAAGATGCCAAGGTGAAATAGACCAGCAGCCTAGAATTATATACTTAGCAAATCTTTAATTCAATAGTAAGGGTTAACTATTAGATATTAGCAAAAATTGAGAGATTTTCCTACTCTAAATAGCTGAAAGAATATTCCAGCACAAAGGATACTGAATACAGAAAGAAGGCTATAAGAAGCCTTATGAAGCAATGAAACCTCAAACATTTTGGTTCATCTAAATATGAACTAACTGTAAAAATGATGAATGACCAAAGCTGGAAGTTTACAAAAAGAATATAAAAAGAATCTCAGGAATGGGAGCAGGAGGAGTGGAGCTGGGAGTTTTAAGGCCTGCCTGTTAAAGGACAACCTAGAGATTCATTATAACTTCCTTCTTTACAAGGTTAACTAAGCAGAGCTGGGCTAGTATCTCTTCTAAAGTGGGACTAGGAGCCACCATAACCCAGAGAATTTGGGGGGCTGGTGGGGAGAGGTGGGTAGCTGGTCAGCATTCCCCTGACATCCAGGCTCCTGCCTTAGCCCCTTCCCTCAGCCTGGAGGCATGATTTTCGTTTTTTGTTTTTCATTTTTTTATTATCTCTTTTTAAAAAGATACATATAGATCACACAAAATGTTACATTAAAAAACATAAGAGGTTCCCATATACCCCACTCCCCACACCCCTCACTCCTCCCACATCAGCTTCTTTCATTAGTGTGGTACATTCATTGCATCTGATGAGTCCATTTTGGAGCATAAGCTATATAACATGGATTATCGTTTATGTTGTAGTTTACACTCTCTCCCAGTTCATTCAGTGGGTTATGGCAGGATATATAACGTCCAGCACCTGTCCCTGCAATATCATTCAGGACAACTCCAAGTCCCAAAAACGCCCCAATAGCACACCTCTTTTTCCATCTCCCTGCCTTCAGTAACTCCGTGGCCATTGTCTCCACATCAATGATACAATTTCTTCCATTGCTAGAGTCACAATAATTCTGTAGTAGAATACTAGTAAGCCCATTCTAATCCATCTCTTATTCCTCCATCCTGAGGACCCTGGGATGGCGATGTCCACACCACCTCTAATCCGAGGGGGCTTAGGTCCCACAGGGCTGATGGATGGAATTCTACTCTTGCAGTTGTAGACTGTCTCGGTTTCCTGGTGTGGTGGTTGACCATCCTCACCTCCCTCTTAGCTGACCTGGGTAAGTCCAATGAACTGGAGTAGGTGTTGTGACTCTGCTGAGGCTCAGAGCTCAGCTGGCACATGGAAAGTGTGGAGATTCAGGTCACTTGGGAGACACATCTTAACCACCCATCTTACGGCCCTCTAACAAGAGTGAATCAAGTGTAAACAATAAAGCTTTTGGCAGGGAAAAAATTTTTTTAAACCCTCCAGCTGTCGCTGCCAGGGAAGACTGGGTGCTAGGAGCAGTAGCTGACCCTTCAGGCCACCCAAAGGAGGGGATGTACCCAGAGATGCCCCAGCAGGACAGTGCCCTGGCCGCTGACCCCACTTTGCCCACGGATGCACACAAAATCTGCTCCCCTCCCCCATGCCACTTTTAACACCATTGAAATTTCTCCAGCAAATGGGGCAAAAGCCAGAATCCCAAGCATTTGAACAGTCACTTTTATATCAAGTGATGGATAAACAAAATGTGGTATATACATAAAGCTGTAAGAAGAAATGAAATTGAGGTGCATATGACAACATGGATGAACCTTGAATACTTTATGTTGAGTGAAATAAGCCAGACACAAAAGGACAAAAATTGCATGATCTCACTAATAGGAACTAAATACGATGAGTAAACTCACGGAGGTAAACTCTAGAGTACAGCTTACTAGGAGATAAAATGTGGGTTGAGAATGGGAGCTGATGCTTTAATGTATATAGAACTTTGAATAAGATTTATTGTAAAAGTGTGAAAATGAATAGAGTTGCTGGTAACACATGAGTGTGAGCATAACTAACACTACTGATTTATAAATGTGATTGTGGCTGAAAGAAGTAGACTAAGGACATAAATGTCAATTGAAAGGAAGCATAGGATAATCTAGGGACTGTATAGCATAGTGATTTCAGTGGCGGATGAAAACTGTGGTTTAGCAGTATAAATATAAGAATGTTTTTCTATTACAAAGTATTAAGAATATGGTGACACAAAGGAAAATTACAACTAATATAACACGAATGATAGTTACACAGTAATATTGTAACATTTTTGCAGTAATGGCAAAGAAGATACTCTATCGATTTTAAGGGACAACAATAGTGGGATATAAGTGGGTATGGGATTCTTCCCTTTGGAGTAAGAAAAACATTCTAAAATTGACAGAGGGGATGACAGCACAATTTTATAATGAAAATGAGAGCCAGTGAGTATACACTTTGAATAGAATACACAAGGCATGGGACTGTAAAAGACAGTGAATCTTGTGGTGGATGATGAACTGTGGTTAACAGAATATGAGAATATTCTCTCATGAACTATAACAAATATTTAATGCTAATACAGGGTATTAATAATAAAGTGGGTTTGGGAAGAAGTACACAAACTGTAGGATATGGAGTATACTTAGTAGTAATATCTTGACGACGCTCTCTCATAGTTTGTAACATATGTGCAACACAGTGTAAGGTATTGGTAGTGGGGTGACCTAGGGGAGTCCTGTCTGCTAAGCATGTTTATTTTGTAAGTTCACAACTTTTACTATACACTTATTGTTTATGTATTTCATATGTGCATGATATATTTCAATAAACTTATTTCAAATGAAAAAAGCTGGAATTGCTATATTGATATAATAAAATGTAGCTTTTAGAAGAAAATATTTTACCATAAGAAATTTAAAGTTAACCACAAGTCAGCACTGGCTTGGGGAGAGGGGAGAATAAATGGTGCCAAAAAGCAGAGTTTGGTTTTCATGTCACTTGGTTTTCTACAGGATTTGACAGTTTACTGGCCACTCTCTCCTTGAAATACTCTCTTCCCTGGCCTCTTGTAACCGTTCATCTTCCTAATTCCCTCCTACTCTAGAGAATTCTCCTTTCTAATCCCCGGGCTCCTCACTGCCAAGCTTTTAAATAAAGGCCCTGTTCCCTCCTTTCTTTGTTCCCTCTAAACACTCTCTCTGGCATATTCAATTCATTCTCATTTTGTCCATATTATACACTCACTCTCAAATGCATAATCTAGACCTGTGTATGGCAAAAGTAGGTGTTCAGTACATGTTTGTTTAATGAATAAAATTAATTAACTGAAGTCTTCACATCTAGAAACCTCTCCACCTTTCCACTGGGCATCCCAAATACAACCATTCTAAAACTCCAGATTCGCCCTGCAAGCCCTCTTTTCTTCCTGCCTGCCCAATTCTCCTCGACTACAGCATCACCTTGTCCCTAGCCCAGAGACCTGGGTGAATCCTCAAAACCTCCCTTCCCTGCACCCCTAATGCCACTTTCACCTTCCCTTCCAAAAGCCACACACTACCCCATCCATTGACCACGATGTCTGATCATGCCCCATCCCAGCTCAGAACTCTTTTGGCTCGGGATAAAGTTCAAACTCACCGTCAAGGCTTTAGGCCCTTGGAGACCTTCCACCTCTCCAGTTTTTCTACCTACCACTGGCACCTCCCAACCCTCCCTTCACACTCTGTTTTTCTTTCTCTCTCTACCCTTTTCTTGGTTTACAAAGGTATCAATGCCTTCTGGAGATTCCTTTTACCCCTCCCCGCCCTTGGACTCACATGCCCTGGTATCCGCTCCCAAAGCTCTCTGTGGTTACCCAGCAGAAGTTCTAAAACTCTTCCTTGTAAGTGGTTCTAGCAGAGGCTTACGTGGAAGGATTAATCTATGTGTTTCCTGCATTTTAAAATTTCCTTTCTAGCTCCAAAGGATGGCTTTTTCTCCCCCAGCCCACTGCAAAGGGAAAACAAAGCCTGGAAAAAGCCACGGCCTTAGGTGCCAGTCAGATTCAAGTGTCTGCTTACAGAATTTTTTAGTCTCCGAAGAGAAGATGGGGTGGGGAATGAATAAGGACGTCCTCACGGAGGACAAAGGACAGGATGGAAGGAGGTTGGGCCTGAAGTGTGCTCAGAATATGGACCCTCTTTCCCACCCACCCAACAGTGGAGACCATAAACTGTAATGGTCCTGGGCACTTATAATCACCCCCAACTGAGAGTGAGTAACATATACTCCTTGTGTGGGATGGGACTAAAGGAACCTTGTCCAGTTACTGAGATGGGACTGAAGAGAACCCATTGAGAATTTTTCTGCCAGCTATGTGGTCACAGGGCTGCTGCGGTCACAGGGCTGCTGCACAGCCATGTATGTTGTGCACTGCACAACTCAAGAGGAGTCATTCACGAAGAAAAGAAGTGGACAGCACCTTGTAGAACTATGCAGTGCACGACCTGCACACCATACCTGGTGACACTGTGTAGACACAATGATCCTTATTTGAATTGGCTCATTCCCCAACTGAGCCATAAGCTCTGTGAGGACAAGGCCATGTCTGTCTTGTATAAGTAGCCACCAGCAGAATGAATGAGCTCAATAAATCCCTGTTCAATGAATAATTGAGTCTAAGTTTTTTTTCATTTGACTTACATTCTGATATTGAGATGCTTCCTCTAACTTTGATCTTGCAGAAAAAAAAATACAAGGCTGGATTAACTTGCCTTGGATAAACTAATCCACAAAGAAAATGACTCTAAGGATTAATTAAACAAAATCTATCATAAATTAAGAAAGTGAATGATTTCAATGCCCTGGATTTCCTTAGTTATTTATTCAACAAAATATACATAAGTCATGCAAAATGTTCTAAGACTTCTCTGAGATTTCCTTATGATCAGAATAAACTTGCACAACAATGAAGCAACAAAATTAGCTGTGTTGATACCTACTGTTGAAGAAAGCAAGCATTTATTTATTGTGGTGCAGGGGTAAAAGATTTCTAACGATACTCTGCCAAGAATGGCAAGCATTACTCATACTCTGAGTTCAACAGCCAAAAGCAGCACTTTTATTTTTTTAATTTTTCTCTCCTTCCCGCCGCCCCCCCCCCCCCCCGTTGTCTGTTCTCTGTGTCTATTTGCTGCGTCTTCTTTGTCCACTTCTGTTGTTGTCAGCGGCACGGGAATCTGTGTTTCTTTTTGTTGCGTCATCTTGTCTCAGCTCTCCATGTGTGTGGCACCATTCCTGGGCAGGCTGCACTTTCTTTCACGCTGGGCAGCTCTCCTTACAGGGCGCACTCCTTGCGCGTGGGGCTCCCCTATATAGGGGACACCCCTGTGTGGCAGGGGACACCCTTGCATGGCACGGCACTCTTTGCGCATCAGTACTGTGCATGGGCCAGCTCCACACTGGTCAAGGAGGCCCAGGGTTTGAACCGCGGACCTCCCATGTGGTAGACGGACGCCCCAACCACTGCACCAAGTCCGCTGCCAAAAAAAGCAGCACTTTTCTTAAATGAAATTTCATGTTATTATGATTTCAAAAAATCCTTTGAATAAGAAAAAGAATTCATTTATAACTCAATTTGTGCTTTTTTCAGCAATCCGCACTTAAACAAAATGGATAAAAGGCATTACAAAGTAGCCAGACATGTTAGCTAACATGACGCTTTAAAAAGTGGGGGTACGATTTGCAAAAGGATTACAAATTTTAAAAAGGAAATACTTGTGAAACTATGGAGGACTAACTACCCTATTACATTACTGATACCCACATATGACCACTCATTAGAAATTTTTTTTTTATCATTAGCAGCACATTTTTTCCTACTTCTTTATCTTTTTATTTTTAAAATTATTTTTAATTGTATCGTTTTGAAGATACATATATCATTAAAAAATATAAGAGGTTCCCATATACCCCACACCCACCCTACCCCACTCCTCCCACATCAACAAGCTCTTTCATCATTGTTGCACATTCATTGCATTTGGTGAATACATTTTGGAGCAATGCTGCACCACATGGATAATAGTTTACATTTTAGCTCACACTCTCCCTCAGTCCATTCAATGGGTTATGGCAGGATATATAATGATAAGCACCTGTCCCTGCAATATCACTTAGGACAACTCCAAGTCCCAAAAATGACCCCACATCACATCTCTTCTTCCCTCTCCTTGTCCTCAGGAATTACCGTGGCCACTTTCTCCACATCTGTGCTACAATTTCTTCCATTACTAGCCACAATAGTTCTATAGTAGAATATCAGTGAGTCCACTCTAATCCATATTTTATTCCTCCATCCTGTGGACCCTGGGATGGTGATGTCCACTCCACCTCTAAATCAAGAGGGGGCTTAGATTCCACATGGTTGATCAATGTGACTCTTCTGCTTGCAGTTGTAGGCACTCTTGGTTCCTTGATGTGGTGGTTGACCATATTCATCTCCCTCTTAGCTGACCTGGGTAAGACCAATGATCCAGAGATTAGGAGTTGTAACTCTGCTGAGACTCAGGGACCAGACAGCACATGGCCAGTCCAGAGTTCAAGTCTCCTGAGTATACACCAACCCCAGCGCCAAGCACAGGTTCAGCAAAAGTAACAGAAGAGGCATGTATAACAAGGTCACATCTGAGCCCAACTCCATCAAACTCAGGAACACAAATTCCAAAGTAGGGGCTACTAACAAGGCACTGAACTCCAGAGCCATCTGCCATGACCATAGAACCTGTGTGTCTCAGTAACCCTCAGGAGCACCAACACCTGGAGTTGTATATACATTGGCTGTCTCTGGGATCCTGTTGAGGTGTGTGTAAACGCGACCCCTCTGATGACCTCCCAACTCTTTTTTGAAGATTCTTAGCCATATAAACTCATTTGTCTTTACCATTCCCTCCTTTTATGGAAGGTCTTTTTCTAGTTGCATGACCAGTTAGTGACTGGTAGTATTCCCTCGGTGCAAGGGAGGATCATCCCCAGGACTCATGTCCCATGTTGGGGGGAAGGTAATGCCTTTACATGCTGAGTTTGCCTTAGAGAGTGGCCACATTTGAGCAACACGGAGGCTCTCAGGAGGTAACTCTTAGGCACCCTGCAGTTCTGGGCTTAGTTGAAATTCCAGGCACACAGGCTCATAAACATAGTCATCAGTATCAAGGGCTCATCATTGGACCATCCTTCTTCACTGGTCTTTGCCTGGGTACTTGGGGGATTGTTGCTGTTCCATTGGGAATGTGACAGAGCTCCATTGGCTAGGAACTCAGCATTCTCTCAGTGGTCACTTGTAATTATAAATTTTGCCTTTTATCACTGTAATAGGTGTTGCCCTGTATCTACACTGGCAAGGCAATTTATCTGATTCCTTCCTCAGTGACTATATCTTTTTTGTTTTTTTTTAATTTTTAATTTTGTCTTCAAAAAAGTTTCAGATCACAGGAAAGTTTCACATACAATACAGGGGACTCCCATATATCCAACATCAAACCCTTTTCCCCTTCCCCTGCAATGCTCTTTTTACATGTTCATGTTATATTTACTATAGCTGATGTACAGATATCGAAAAATAGCTACCAAACATGGTTCCATTTTGGTTTATATTATGGTTTATATTTTAGACTGTACAATTTTCTGACTTTTTAGTTATATTATGCTTTACATTATGCTTTACATTTTAGCCTATAGACTTTAAAACATTTTTGGTGTAATTTAACATGTCCTATATCTATCATTCCACGATCTTGTAGAACACTTCCATTGCTCCCCACTTACCCTGCTGCCATCTATTCTATTACTCTCCACCTCCCCTCAGGGCCCACAGTGACAACCAAGTTTCACTGTTTGAGGAGCAGATTCACAGATACTTGCAACAACACTGAGTGCTTGATACACTAGTGTCTTCTCCCACACTGGGAGCTACCAATTCTCTCAAGAGACACATTTCCCTAGGATTTAAAACATCAGGCCTCTCTGGGATGGTGGTACACTTTTCCCACACATTGTATGTCTCTCCACTCTATGATATAACACACTATGACAAGACGAGCACTCACACATGCCCTAAAAGCCCGCCCCTGTGCCAGATGCCCCCCATTAAGCACCTTAAACAGGTAACCCTTATTATATTTTCTAAAGAGTTTTCTTAACATTATAGTTTCAACCACATACCTGACAATCTCCCATGTTCATCTGTATCCCCAACCCTCCCCCCAATTCCTTGGGCCATCCCCCAACCTCCCAACTCTAGCCCCACTCAAGCCTGCAAAGCCCCACCCAATAGTATCCCTATGCCCCCATCTTATCCCTTCCCTGTACAACTACTTACCTCCATCCACTTCATCATAGATTTCACCCATGTAGGCATCAGCTCACAAACTAGGTCACCCTGTCAATTTCCTGTAAGCCTGTCATCCAGGCTCTGGCTGAGACAGCTTGGTTTGCTTATTTCATATCAGAGAGGTCATGTGGTATTTGTGCTTCAATGCCAGGCTTGCTTCACTCAATATAAGGTCCTGAAGATTCATCCATGTTATCCCATGTGTTTGTACTGTATTCCTTCTTATACCTGAAGAGTATTCCATTGAATGTATATACAACATTTTGTTTATCCATTCATCTGTTGATGGGCCTTTTAGTTGATTTCAACTTTTGGCAATAATGAATAAATGCTGCTATGAACATTGGTGTACATATATCTATTTGTGTCCTTGTTTTCAGTTCTGGGTATATACCAAGCAGTGGAATTGCTGGGTCATATGGCAAATCTACAGCTAGTTTTTTGAGAAACTGCCAAACTATCCTCCAAAATGGCTGGACCCTTCTGCATTCCTACCAGCAGTGGAAGAGTGTTCCCATTCTTCCACATGCTCTCCAACACTTGCAGTCTTCTGTTTTTTCGACAGCTGTCAGTCTTATTGGAGTAAGATGGCATCTCTTATAGTATGATTTACATTTCCCTAGTAATTAGTGATTTCAAGCATCGTTTCATGTGCTTTTTAGTCATTTGTACTTCACTTTGAAGAAGTGTCTGTACAAATCTCTTGCCCATTTTTAAAATGGGTTGTTCATCTTTTTATTTTTGAGATATGGAGTTCTTTATACCTGCAGGATATTAGTCTCCTATCAGATATGTGGTTACCAAATATTTTCTCCAATTGAGTAGGTTGTCTTTTCACTTTCTTGACAAACTCCTTTGAGGTGCAAAAGGCTTTAATTTTGAGGAGGTCCCATTTATCTACTTGTTCTTTTACTGCTTGTGCTTTGGGTGTGAAGTTCATGGAACCATTTCCTATTACATTGTCATGTAGCTGCTTTCCTACCTTGTTTTCCAAGGACTGTGGTCTTGACTCTAATATTTAGTTCTTTGATCCACCTTGAGTTGATTTTTGTATAAAGTGTGAGATAGTAATCCTCTTTCATTCTTTTGCATATGGATATCCAGATCTCCAAGCACCATTTGTTGAAGAGACCATTCTCTCCCAGTTGAGTGGGCTTGGTGGCCTTGCCAAATATCAGATGACTGTATATGCGAGGATCTATATCAGTACTCAAATTCGGTTCCATTGTCTATCCTTGTGCCAATACCATGCCGTTTTCACCACCGTAGCTTTGTAGCATGTTTTGAAGTCTGAGAGTGTGATTCTTCCAGTTTCATTTTTCTTTTTCAATATATCTGTGGCTGTTCAGGGCCTCTTTCCTTTCCAAATAAATTTCATAGTTAGTTTTTCTAGTTTATTAAAAAATGCTGTGTTCATTTGTATTGGGATTGCATTGAATCTGTAGACCAGTTTGGGTAGGACAGATCTCTTAATGATATTTAGTCTTCCTATCCATGAACAGGCAATATTTTTCCATTTATTTAAGTCTTCTTTGATTTCCTTGAATAGTGTGTAATTTTCTGTGTATAAGTCTTTTTTTTTTTAAGATTTATTTATTTATCCCGCCCCCCCCCGGCCCTCCCCTCCCCTTTGTCTGCTCTTTGTGTCCACTCGCTGCATTCCTCTGTGACCGCTTCTATCCTCATCAGCAGCCCTGGAAATCTGTTTCTTTTTGTTGCATCACCCTGTTGTGTCAGCTCTCTGTGTGTGCGGTGCCATTCTTGGGCTGGTTGCACTTTCTTTCACACTGAGTGGCTCTCCTTACTGGGCTCCCCTACACGTGGGACACCCCTGCATGGCACGGCACTCCTTGCGCGCATCAGCACCGCGCAAGAGCCAGCTCCACACTGGTCAAGGAGGCCCAGGGTTTGAACTGTGGACCTCCCATCCAGTAGGCAAACGCCCTATCCATTGGGCCAAGTCTGCTTCCCTGTAGAAGTCTTTTACATCGTTAAATTCATTCCTAGGTATTTGATTTTTTAATTTACTCTTGTAAATGGTATTTGTTTCCTGATTTTCTCCTCAGATTGCTCATTATTGGTGTACAGAAATGCTGATTTTTGCACATCAATCTTTTAACCTGCAACTTTACTGAATGCATTTATAAGTTCTAGAAGCTTTGTTGTAGGTTTCTAAGAGCATTCTATGAATAGGATCATGCCATCTGCAAATAGTGAAATTTTTACTTCTTCCTTTCCAGTTTGGAAGCCTTTTACATCTGGTTCTTGCAAGTACTTCTAACACAATGTTAAATAGAAGGGGTGATAGTGGGTATCCTTATCTTGTTCCTGATCTTAGAGGGAAAGATTTTAGGATTTCACCATTGTAAATGATGTTAATTGTGAGTTTTTCATATATACCCTTTATCGTGTTCAGAAAGTTTCCTTCTATTCCTATGTTTTGCAGCATTTTTGTCAAGAAAGGGTGATGTATTTTGTCACATTCTTTTTCTGCATCTATAGATATGATCATTGGATTTTTTTCCTTTGATCTATTTATGTCTTGTATTACATTAATTTTCTTATGATGAACCATCCTTGCACACCAAGAATGAAACCCACTTGGTCATGGTGTATAATTCGTTTGATGTACAACTGAAAGCAGGAGGATTGCATCCAATATCCATGTGGAATCTAAACCCCCTCTTGACATAGATGTGGAATGAACACAACCAAGCCAAGGTCCACAGGAAGGAGGAATACAGTAAGGATCAGAGTGGACTTAATGATATTCTATTCATGAACTATTGTGGTTAATAATCGAGAAAATGTGGCATTGATGTGGAAAAAGTGGCCATGGTGGCTGCTGGGTGTGGGGAAGGGGAGGAAGAGAAGAGATGTGGAGACATTCTCGGGACTTGGAGTTGTCCTGGGTGGCGCCCCAGGGACAATTGCCGGATGTTGTATGTCCTCCCATGGCCCACTGGTTGGAACGTGGGAAAGTGTGGGCTATGGTGTGGAACACAGGACATGGGGTGCAGTGATGCCCGGAGATGTACTCACCAGACGCAATGGATGTGACATGATGATGGGGGAGAGTGTTATTGTGGGGGCGGTGGGGGCAAATGGGGACCTCATATTTTTTTAATGTAATATCTTTTTAAAAAATGAATAAACTGAGTAGAATTTGGAAAAATAAAATAAAATAAAACCTAGAAATAAATCCATTTAAAATATCATTATTTTGAAGATACTGCAGCAAAATAAAAAGGTTTGAAAAATAAGTAGAAAAAGCAGAAGAAAAATGTTATCTATCATATTATTATCATCTTATAATCATTATGGATACATATGGACCTGGAAAAGAATATGAAAAAGCAAAGATACTTTTCTTTTTAATTCTGTAATTAGTATTCTTATTGCTATAGTGTTTTTAGTGCAAAAAAAAAAAATTCCTCATTCACAGTTTTTTAAATGTGAGCAAGAGATCCTATAGGGTACAGATCTTGACCAAAATATGCAAGAGAACCCACAAAAGCAGTGTTTCCATTTTCATAATGGGTACTAGAAGCAGACTTTAAATGTTCAAATCCTGATTCAGCCAATGACTAATTAGTGAGGTATCCTTTTGGCAAGTGACTTAACCATCCTGTGCCTCAGTCTCTTCATTTGTAAAATGGGATTATTATTATACCTATTGCTACTTTATAGGGTTACTGTGGAGATTAAATGAGTAAGTACTTAGATCAATATTTAGAATATAATGAGTAGTGCAATGTTAATTATTACTTTTATCATAAAAGTACCTCTTTACATAGAAGTCTCCTCCTTACAAATTTCTCTGAAGAGTTCATAAATAAAATACACTTTAATTCTTCTCCAGTGTTATAGGTTATGCTCATTTCATATGCACCATAATTTCATTAGTCCCATATATATAAAACATTTAAGTGCTTTCTTCTTACTTTTAAATTATAATGCTAATGAAATCTTCATGGATATAATTTTTCATTTACTAGTAAGAATTCAGCAAAGCATAGAGATCTCTCTCTGCATGAGACCATTCTCTGTACATTAAGTAATAGCAGCCAAGTTATTTGACAAAAATTCTATATCCTAGGAGTATGGCTGATTTCCACGGGGACTTCGAGAAGACCTGAAAAGCGTGACTGTGAAGCAAACAATAAGTTTAATCAATCACACACTTTGAGTCAGGTCAACCTTGGGAAATGGGAAGATTACTTAATGCTGGCCATTATTATTTTTCTTATAAAAATGATCCTAAAAATATTATAGATCTACAGACATGACCCCTGGCATCAAAACAGTATGGATTCTCAGTTCAGCTTCAGGTTCCCTTCCTCCCTGGTGGTAGCGTCACATCCTTTGCTGTGGACACTCACTAAGTTCCTCTCCTCACATCTCACCTTTGTAGGCTTATAGACTTCCATAGCCTCCTCACATCTCACCTTTATAGGCTTATGGACTTATATTCTCTCTCTGAGAATGGAAGTCTCCATTTCTAGCTTCCCAAACCCCTCCACTTCAGCTGATCATGAATGCTTCTTCCAGTTGGGTTGTCCTTTAACTAACCATGCTATTGCTCCACGCAGCTAGCTCCAGGGACTCAGGAAGGCTGTCAAGGATGATTTTGATGAAGAGGAACATCAGGGCCAGTGTGATGGATTTGAGTACCAGCATACATGTCACTTCACATCCATGCTGTTCCAAGGAGGATGTGCACATACCTCCCCTTTCAGAATTGTCCTCCTCCCACTTTTAAAATCACACACAAAAACAATGGTGGGTACCTCTTCCCCATCACGGATTTTATATTGAACCTGGGAATGAAAGAAAGAGTTAATTTGAGAAATTCCTTTGTGAAGCTGCCTTCCATCAAGGCATTTTGGTAGGGCTTCAGATCTTCCCTGTCATCCAACTATTTTTGTTAAGGACAAAGCTTGGAAACAGAGTAAGATGTAAGCATTTGGCCCATGTTGCTATGTTTGGCGATAGATATATATGGGGAGATAGATAGATATGGGGAGGCAAAAGCATTATTAATTTTTAAAGACCTTGCCACTTCTGTTTCCCAGCTGTCAAATAGCACATGGCTCCTGGAGAGACTCCCATAAGAGCAAAGCAAAGAGCCTAGTAAGAAATATTGGCAGCAGAAGAGCTTAATTTTATCAGAGAAGAGATGGGTGGCAAAGATTCACATCTTGTCTATGTAATTATCTTAGAAATAGTCTTCAGAAGTGAGGTGACTGTCCCAGCAATATGTGGTATTTGAATCTGAATGCTACCAAGCTAAGCTTTTCTGACCAAAAGAGTAAATATGCCAAAGAGGACCAGCTTTGCAAACTTGGTTGAAAGGTGACCATTTTACAATTTGAATGACAGATAAATTAAAATCTGCAACTCTTAAGTTGTTGACAAAAACATTTAAAATGTATAGAGTAAGTTTTTTTGCTTCACATTGATGAAGGTATACCAAAGTAAAACTATTTCAACCTTACCTTTTCTAACTATACTGATTGAGTTAAAGTTGGTGCCTCTAAGTAAAAGAGTATCATATATAGTTAATAGTTGGTTTGGAAAGCCTTCTGTTATTCATTCCAGAAGCTGAAAAAATGAATGATTATACAAACTTGGCCGATCAAGTCATTTTGAAAGTCAGATGGCTTTTAATTCTTTCAGAACTAAATTGAAAGAGTCTAGTCAAATTGTCATATGACAGATCCTTAAAAATAATTTTTGTGACTTTTGGAATAGGCTCTAGAAGGCAATTTAAAAATTGAATGACACAAAGTAACTTCTTCCATTCCTATTTAATTATTCATTGATTATAACTATAATCCCCCATGTGAACAGAAGCCCCCAGGTGAACAGAGTGAAGCTAAAGCTGAAAATGGTCCTCGCTACTTACAACTATGAAATTTAAAAAAAAAAACAAAAAAATAACAGGTACGCAATTAATACTGAAAATTATCTCATTTGAACAGAAATATTCAGATATTGGTACATGACTAACAGGGAAATAAAAGCCCCATCCTACTCTCCAAATATATTAGATATATTTCTAATAAAATTTTACATTTTTATTGACAAAATTTATGATGCTTATGCTGTGATTATGATCTAATCATAATTGTAACAATATATCATTCTAGATATTCTGACACAAAGAACTTTATGTTCCCAAGGACTGAAAAAAATTTAATTCCCACTTATACATATATATTTGTTGTTCTTGCATGGAAGTATGCCATAGTGATCAATAAGAATCTCCAGCATAAAATATATTATATTATGATAAAAATAATTGGAGCAGTGAAATAAAAATATAAGATCCAAGAGGAAAAAAACAATGCAAAGTACCCAACTGTAAAAGAAAAGCTTTATATGTATTTTATAAATGGATGATGATGACTATCCAAGTACTATAATATTTAGATTCCATTGGGTATATATTTTATTATTTTTTACTTTTTTTCCTTCTTTATTTTCTTTTAAATGTTACATTAAAAAAATATGAGGTCCTCATATACCCCCCACCCCACCCACAGCACCCAACAAACTCTTCATCAACAAACTCTCCCATCATTGTGGCACATCCACTGCACCAGGCGAATACATTCTGGAGAACCGCTGCAGCACATGGACAGTGGTCCACATTGTAGTCCAAATTCTCCCCCAGTCCACCCAGTGGGCCACGACAGGACATACAACGTTCAGCATCTTACCCTGCAAGCACTACGTAGGACAACTCCAAATCCTGAAAATGCCCCTACACCATATCTCTTCTTCCCTCTCCTGACCATCAGCAGCCATATATTTTAAAGCATTGTAAGAATTTTATGGTAAAATGTTAGTGTTTAATTATGCAAGAAATGATATACTTTGCTATTTAGACTTAAGAAAAACATTTTTACTTCAACTTCAGAGTGTGTAAAAGGGTACACAGTTTTAAAAAATTCTTTGAGTTAGAACTCATGCAAAAAGGTGTGGAGGCCACTGTCACTGTCACAGGAATCCACAGAGGGCAGTTTTGGGAGCGTGATCTGAAGAGACACGGAGTCCAAGGGAGCAGTAAAGATGGGCAGGAAAACTTTAATCGTGACGGAACATTCCAAGGGTCAGAAGGGAAGCACAGAAGATATTCCCTGAACAAGAGATAGTTAAGCTTGACTGGAGAAGGAGTGAGCATGAGATGAGGTTCTAGAGAATTCTGAGTGCCGAGGTAGAATGTTTGGACTCTGTTATGGAGGCTTCATGGAGCCATTCAAGGCTTTGGAACCAGGCGGGAAAAGAATCCTCACAGCAAGAATGCTGAATTTTATAAGTGAGGAAACTGGGGCTCGGAGAAAATAAAACAGCTGGCCCAGAGGGATATTGGGAGTGTGTGTGTACATACGTGTGCCATGGGTGTGTATGTGTGCCTGTGTGTGCCCATGTGTGTGCAGGTGCGTGTCCGTGTGTGTGTGTTGAGGCCAGGGTGGCCTAAGGGTAGAACCACGGCAGATGTGGGTTTCATTGCTCTGGTGAACTAGGCAGTGGCGGCCGCAAAGGAGTGAAGAAGGGGTCAGGGCTACTCATGGACACACAGCCTATGTAGTCACAGTCACACGGCGTCCACATGTAGAAGGTCCTCACTTGATTTAACACTCACGGCTGCTCTCTTGAAAACCTTAAGACCTTTCGAACCAAGTGTCCCACATTTTCAATCTGCAATGGGACCCACCAATTATGTAGCTGGTCCTGGAATTATGTACTCTGGGTGAGAGTCAGGTTCCTCCTGCCCACTTCAGCAGCCCCCATCCCACCCATCTCCACCCACCATCTCCCATAAATCAATAAGTGTTGGTCATTCATTTACAAAGTGTGTCAGATCTGTTTTTCTTCACCCAGCAGGGACTTCCATAGGATTAGAAGCTTAGAAAAGGGAGAAATTGCTCCGAGTGGGGAAACTGGAAAAAGATACATGGAAGAGAGAGCAAGTGGTCAGTGCTCTCATGCCTTCAGCCCTCTCCTCAGGACTGCTGCTTGCAGTTGTGCAAGATGAGCTGTGCACGTGTCAGGGAGCCATTCCCCACAGGGGCATCACATAGCTCTGAATTGGCAATATCATGGCCTTCCCACAGAAGGCAGGAAGAATCTTAGAGAGACAGTGCCTTCCTCTAATGTCCATAAAGCCATTGTAGAAATCAGCTGAGCATTGTGCACGTGGGAGAGGAGTGTCTCCTGTGGTAAGACTCTGAGCCTTCTCATATACCCCAGTGAAGGTGGCAAATGGTGATGTCACTAGGTTGTATTGCTACAAACTATTGCCTTTTTTCTTCTTTCCTCTTTTCTGTTACTTTTTAATTTCTACTGTATTTTCATAGAGTAAAAAATATTTTCCTAAAATTTCTACTTGCAATGATACCACCTGTAGCAACTGGATATTATTGATGAATTCCAAAAAGAAATATTGGATTATGTTTGTAAACTGGTCTTTTCCTCTGGGCATATTAGATTATATTGAATTCAACCTATTGCCTGTAGGGCATTGAGTCCCCACCCCTTGTTGGGTAGAGACTCACAGATAAAAGGCATAGCAAAGGACAGATTTGGAGGGTTTTTGATGTTGGAGTTTGATGCTGAAGACTTAAGCTGGAGCTCTGGGAAGTAAGCTCACAGAGGAAAGAGAAGCCAGGCTCAGGAAGAGAGGAAGACTGAGTCCAGGAAGAAGCAAGCCCTGGGAAGAGAGGAACCCTGAACCCAAAGAGAAGCAAGACCTTGGAAGGGAGGAACCCAGAAAGCCTGAACTCTCACAGACGTCAGCAGTCATCTTGCTCCAACATGTGAAAATAGACTTTGGTGAGGGAAGGAACTTATACTTTACGACCTGCTATCTGTAAGCTCCTACCCCAAATAAATACCCTTTATAAAAACCAACCAATTTCAGTTATTTTGTCTCAGCACCCTTTTGGCTGACTAATACACCCCCTTAAAAAAGGTATATGGATCAGGAGTTGATGTCTTTTTGTGTTTTCTTTTATTTTACAATTTAATTTCTTAGATGATATGAATGGTTCAAGAGATATGAACCTGTCCTCCGACTAGTTCTCTGAATTATGAACACACACACATACACACCACCACTCATTTCTCACTGGTATATATATTTTCTAAAAAAACATATTCAAGTGGAGGGGGAAAACAAAACTCTTCCTTTTAAAAGCTGTTTGATTTACTTACTTGCTGATGTGCATAAATGTCAAATAGCATAATTATCCTTCATATGAGTTTTAAAACCATCATAGGTTTAAATTTAATAAAGACATGCAACATTATCTCCAAAACATAATTAAAAAAAAAAAACTTGCAGAAGTAACTTTTTGGTAAATCTGTACAGTAAGAGAAACTGCTAAAAAACACATCCCTGGGGCCTCTCCATCTGAGCCAGTCCTTTCTGTGGCTCATGACGCATCTGACCTATAAGCAAGCAGGGGCAGTTGTCCTACTGCACTCTCTCCCAAGTCACACAACCTCCTCTCTGAGGGTGCTAGACCAGTGCAGCAGGAAATTTTGTGCACATGTAATTCCTTCTTGAGAGCCAGAGCAAAACACTTAGCAAGACCTGGAATGAGTCACTGCCTTGGACAAAAATGCTGAAATAGATCATCAGAGAAGTGCTGGTTGCTGTCATCAGATGATGAGTCATTCTAGGCAAAGCAAAACAATTGAAGAGTGTTATCCAGGTCCCAGGTATTTTAATAAAATAATTGTCTTAGAAACAAGCAGATTCATTTGGGTTAAGATAACATGGGCTAAGCTGGCAATCCTGTTGGTGTTTTCAACTAAAATACCCATAAAATATAAAAAATATTTTAAAAGTATAACATTTAAATCCCATATGGTAGGTGTTGAGTAGTGTCCCCCCAAAAGACCTGTTGGATTCCTAATCCTCGGTACCTCCGAATGTGGCCTTATTTAGAAATAAGGTTGTTATAAATGGAATTGAGCAAATTGAAATGAGGTCATACTGGAGTCGGTGGGCCCTTCATCCAATAGGATGGATGTCCTTATGAGGAGGGGAAAGGGGACACAGAGAAAATAGATGGTCATGTGACAGCGAGATTGGGTAATGCTGCCACAAACCAAGAAACTCCAAGGATCGCCCGCTACCTGCCGGAAGCCAGGAGAGAAACAGAGGACATTCTTCCCTGCAGACTTCGGAGCGAATGTGGCTCAGCCTCTCGAACTCTGAGACAATAACTTTCTGTTGTTTTAAGCCCCCCAGTTTGTGACACTCTCATATAGCAGCCTCAGAAACGAGAACACCATAACATGTCAAAATTAAGAACCAAACAAAAACAGGAATTCCTCTTAATAAGAGTGGAAAGGAAGGGAAACATTCATTTGTCACCAGGAGGGAGGTGCACTCACCACAGGACTAACGGTGGCCTGAGAAACAAAGTTGATGAGTCTCAGGGGCTTTCCATCCGTAGCAGAAACAATATGAAGAGTGGCAAGAAAGGAAGGAGGAAAAGGGTTCACTCAGCCGGGTGTCTTCCCAAACTCAAAGGTGATTTCTATCACCAAGCACATCAGCAGCCTCTTGGCTGCCTGGGCCTGGCCTCCGGGCACTGCCAGTCTTGCCCACAGCGGGGCCTTGGAGACCCCTCTCATTGTGCATTCAGAGTCCAGGGCTCCTTTATGAGGCCTGGAGGGAAGCAAGTCAATGCATCCTGGGCTCTGTAACCTTCCTGCAGAAAGCAGAGTGTAATGAGTATGTCATTTTGGGAGACCAAGTTAAATTCCTCTTTATAGACCTGAAGACTTGGTAATAATTAACTGTGCTATAATGACTCTTACTTTTTCTTGCAAAATAAATAGAATTTGTAAAATGTGACAATTATCTATTGTTCTTAAGTAATTCTTAAGCTCTGGGTGCCCTTGACCTAAAAAAATAAATTATCCATATTGCAACAAGTAGGAGGGAATCCAATGTTGTCAAACTCCTGTTTGGGTTTTTTTGTTTGTTTTAAACTAGGTACCAGGGTTGAATCTAGGATCTCATAAATAGGAAGCTGGTGCTCAACCACTGAGCTACACCTGCTCCTCTAGACTGTTTTTTTAATGACTCCTTTAGAAAACTGTCTCAATGACCTTGCCTCAAACGGGGTAGCAGAGCACTTGAATGCTGGTTATCAACCTACCTTTTTTGACTCAAGTTAGGTAATAAAAGGTTAAGAACACATTCTGCCTTGAAGTAATTGTGGTCAATTACTTCAATCATGCCCACAGAACTTGTTTGTATTAAGGAATTAAGAAAATAAAAGGCCTAACTAAGAAAAGAAAGTTGTCTCTGAATTTGGCAAAGTTTTATGGAAAGAAGGAGAGAACAGGTACATACACCTGATACAGTTTTTCACATACTGCATCTGATCAGAGAAGAATTACAGATTATATCAGATTCTTAAAGACATAAGGAACATCTCACATTGGTTCAGCATTAATCACACAAGATTAAGTGCCCATTAAGTAAAGAAATTAGACTACTTCCCCAGTGGACACATCTAGAATCAGACACACTTACATGATATGTAAATTGCAATGACGCTTTTGGAAACTTAATTTGTAAACATTCATCTATAAAGCCTTAAAAAATTCAGGTTCCTTCATACATTAATTTCATTATCATTCTATGTAAACAATATGAAATGGAAAAACATCCTTCTGCCTAAATCTATTCATCCAATTACATACATTATGGAAAACCCAAAACAGCCAATATGTCAAGACAAAAAAGATATGGCTTGTTAAATTATAAACTCTAAAAAAGATACTATTTGCATCACCTATAGGGGTATTTATAAAGAGTTTATAGTAAGATAGGAAGGTGCATATACTATAATATTTAGGAAAAACACCAGAATACAGAAACATTTACAATTTTAGCAGTTAGGGAAAAGATATCTATAAAATAAGATTTTAATAAATACAGCAAAATGTTGACATTGATTGTCACAAAGTAGTGGCATTAAGGACATTTTTTTCTTCTCTTTATACTGTTCTGAATTTTGCTATTTCCTAAAATGAACATGAGTAACTTATAATTAGGATAACTGAAGAACTTCTTTAAAAACAATGTTCAACAATGTACCATTTTTGAGAGCAGCAGCAATGATTAGCTAAGCCATCAAAAATGCATTTTTCACTCCGTGTTTTTCCATCAGTCCTCCTATTCGATTGCATAATATGAATTTGCTGTATTATTTAATAGTATTCAATTTTGCTATAAAAGGCAAGAAAAATCAAATTAAATGGATGAAATGCACCATCAGGGTAAAGCATGGATGGTAATCAGCTGGTGCCTTGTGAACCACAGGAGAACCTCATAGTATGTGTTAAGCACAGATAGTGGATAAAGCAAGTGGCTTAGGAGACATGGGCAGAATTCATACATGCTACAGATTGACAGTAAATTAGCAATCTGTCATGCTAAAAATAGATAGAAAATGGAATGTGTCATGGCACAAATGCATTAGTTAGAGCCAGGAAGGAATGGGCAGACCCCATCATGAGCATGCTGCCTGTGAGCTGACAGGTGGGACACTCCTGGTATCAACTCCTGTCAACACTCAGGGTGCCCCAACTCTGGCTCCAATTGTGCTTTGCCTAAGAAATGCAATTAAATCGAAGATAATGTGGCATTGATGTGGAGAAAGTGGCCATGGTGGCTGCTGGGGGTAGGGAGTGGGAGGAAGAGATGTGATGTGGGGGCGTTTTCGGGACTTGGAGTTGTCCTGGGTGGTGCTGCAGGACAGTTACTGGACATTGTATGTCCTCCCATGCCCCACTGGGTGGACTGTGCGAGAGTGTGGACTATGATGTGGACCATTGACCATGAGGTGCAGCGGTGCTCAGAGATGTATTCACCAAGTGCAATGAATGTCTCTTGATGATGGAGGAGATTGTTATGGGGGGAGGAGTGGGGTAAGGGGGTGGGGGGGGGTATATTGGAACCTCATTTTTTTTAATGTAACTTTAAAAAAATAAAGAAAAAAACCCATGTCTGTTTATAAGCTAGTTGGAAAGCTATATGGAGCAAATGTGTGTCATTGGCTACAAGTATCTTCTATATGTGGGTCCCTAGCTTAAACACCAACTTTCTGGTCCTCTTCATGGCATTATCACTGTGGATGGCTGAGGCAGCAGATAGGACAGATGAACTTCACTAGCCCAAGATTCAGGTAGTGTGGACTTTCCACCTGTTCATATCCTATCCCAAGCCTGTAAATGCACCTCATTTTCCTCCCCTTGCTTGTGATTTAAATTGATTTCATTATCAGTGGGGATTTAAGCATCTTACCTTGACCTGTGAGCTTCTGTTTCATGGTCTCTGGGATGGCTTGCCTGGTAGGTATTAGCATCCCTACAAAGCATATGGAAGGGAGAACATTTCTAATCTTCCTCAAAACAGTACTCCAGAAAGATGATCCAGAGTTTAGATTTGATATGGGCTCAAACAGTGAACCAAGGAGCCGTCAAAAAACAAGAATGGAAGTGACGTCATCAACACGGCATCCCTTGAAAAGGTCTCCCCCAGATTTAGCAAATAAAACAAGAGATTCCACTTGCTTGGAACACTGGAGGAGAGGTAAAGGCTAGAGAAAAACTTCACAAATGCTGAATCGAAGAAATAGAAAAATCTCAGGTAGGAGAATTCATCCTGGACCACAGGTCAGTTCCCGTTTCTGCTCCCCTCACTTGGTCCCTCACAGCTTGGGATTCACACAGAGGCAGCGGGACTCAGCTTCCTTTAACAGCAGACAGAGACTGTAGACCGAGTCACAGCAGCAAATTAGAACTCCATGCAAATCCAGGCACAGGGTAAGTATGTAGAGAACCGGGGCACAATGCAAGCCGCTGAGAAGTGCTGCATACAAAATGCTCTGCCCCCTCCTGGGGTAGGGGGAGAGACCACCACAGAAAGGCTGTTAAGAGCTGCTGTGACCTCACTCAATCCAGGTCCACTTGGTTGACCACCTAAAGGCAAACTGGATTTTTCTGAAGTGACCCACTTTTCAGTATTAACCCTACCTGGCTCTCCAGGGTGGGATACCCTAATGAAGAAACTAACAGAGCAGGAAAGCTTCACAGAAAAAAAGTGGTGGTGGTGGTGGTGGTAAGACTGAGCTGCTGAAAATAGGATGGATTCCAGAATGGAAAAGTGTAAGGTAAGTGGGGAACAGAGTGGGAGAAATTTTAAGCAAGTCATAGGAACTGGGTAGAAAAGTCTGCACAAAAGAAAATAGAACAGATAAGTTTCCCAGAAAAGGAACAGAGGAAAGGAAGCTTTCTCCTGGAGGTAAAATAATTGCACAAAAAGTGCAATCTAAAAACTGTACCACACAAAAATACACATTATGGGTATCCCAGAGGGAAAATAGAAGGGAAAAGGGGCAGAAGGAGTGTTTGAGGAAATAATGGCTAAAAGTTTCCCAACTCTTATGAAAGACATGGATGTACACGTCCAGGAAGAGTAGTGTACTCCAAACTGAATAAATCCTAACAGAATTACTCCAAGACACACACTAATTAGATTGCCAAATGCCAAAGTTAAAGAGAGACTGTTGAAAGCAGCAAGAGAAAAGGGATCCATGACATACAAGGAATGCTAGATAAGATTAAATGTTGACTTCTCATCAGAAACCAAGAAGGCGAGAAGGCAATGGTATGACACATATTTAAGGTACTGAAAGAGAAAAACTGCCAGTCAAGAATTCTGTAACTGGCAAAGCCATCTTTGAAAAATGAGGGAGAGAGTAAAATATTCATAATAAACAGAAAAAGAGAGAACTTGTCAACAAGAGTTGGGCCATACAAGAAATACTAAAGGGAATTCTGCAGGCTTAAAAGAAGTGACAAGAGAGAGAGGTCTGGAGGAGAGTGGAGAAATGAAGATTTTAGTAAGAGTAACTAAAGGGGTAAAAAAGAGAGACAAAAATAAGATATGACATAAAAAAACCTAAGGATAAAATGGTTGAAGTAAGTATTGCCTTTACAGTAATAAAATAGAATGTCAATGGATTAAACTCTCCAATTAAGAGACATGGAATGGGTTTTTAAAAATTGATCCATCTATATTCTGTCTACAAGAGATTCACTTTAGAACCAAGGACACAAATAGGTTGAATGTGAAACATTGGTAAATGACATTCCATGCAAATAGTAACCAAAAAAGGACTAGGATAGCTATACTAATATCAAACAACATAGACTTAAATGCAAAACTGTTATAAAAGACAAAGAAGGACACTATATATTTTAAAAGGGGTCAATCTATCAGGAAGAAAGAACGATCATGACTATTTATGCACCTAACCAGGGTACACCAATATACATGAGGCAAACATTGACCAAACTGAATGGAGAAATAGATACCTCTACAATAATAGTGGAGAACTTCAATACACCACCCCCAGCAATAGATAGAACACTTAAACAGAAGATCAGTAAGGAAACAGAGAACTTGAATAATACAATACATGAACTAGACCTAACAGACATAGACAGAACATCGTACCTCAAAACAGCAGGATATACATTTTCCTCAAGTGCTCATGGCTTATTCTCCAAGATAGACCACATATTAGGTCACAGAACACGTCTCAAAGAATTTAGAAAGATGGAAATTACACAAAACATTTTTTCTGACCAGAACAGAATGAAGCTGGAAATCATTAATGGGTGGAGAACTGGAAAATTCATCAACACATGGAAGGAAAAACAAATCAGGGGGTCAATGAAGAAATTGCAAGAGAAATCAGTAAATATCTTGAGGCAAATGAAAATGAGAACACAGCTCATCAAAATGTAAAGGATGTCGCAAAGCCAGTGCTGAGAAAGAAATTTATAGCCCTCAATGTCTACATTAAAAAAAGAAGATCTAAAATCAAAGACCTAACTGCACACCTGGAAAAACTAGGGGAAAAAAAACAAAAAACAGCAAATAATCCCAAAGCAAGCAGAAGAAAAGAAATAAAAGATTAGACAACAAAAGAATGAAATCAAGAATAAGTCAACAATAGAGGAAAATTAATAAAACCAAAAGCTAGTTCTTTGAGAATATTAATAAAATTGATAAACTCAGCTGGAATAACGAAGAAAAAAAGAGAGAAGATGCCAATAAATAAAATCAGAAATGAGAGAGGGGACATCAACCACTGACATGAAGAAAAGGTCATAAGAGGATGTCATTAACAACAAGAATACCAACAAATTAGACAACTTAGATGAAATGGATGAATTCCTAGAAACACATGACTAACCTACACTGACTTTAAAAGAAACAGACCTCAAAAGACCAATCACAAGTAAAGAGATTGAATATGTCATTAAAAACCTCCCAACAAAGAAAAGAACAGGACCAGATAACTTTACAAGTGAATTATACCAATCATTCCAGAAACAACTAATACCAATCCTGCTCAAACTCTTCCAAAAAATTGAAGAGGAGGGAACATTACCCAACTCATTCTATGAAGCCAGCATCATCCTAACACCAAAGCCAAATAAAGATGGTACAAGAAAATTACAGACCAATCTACTTCTAATAAATATAAATGCAAAAATCCTCAGCAAAATACTTGTGAATCAAATCCAACAAAACATTAAATGAATTATACACCATGATCAAGTGGGTTCATGCAAGGGTGGTTCAACACAAGAAAATGAGTTAATGTAATATACCACATTAACGAATTGAAGGAGAAAAATTACACAATCATCTCTATCGATGCAGAAAAGGCATTCAATAAAATGCAGCATCCTTTCTTGGTAAAATAGCAACATGTGAGATAGTTACAAAGGCTTACTGGAAAACCACTGAACTCTCTTAGAAGGATATTGCCTTCACATTCTTTTGCTAGTGCTTATCAGAATTTATAGTAAAATGAAGAAATACATCATCCCTTCCTTTTTTTTTTTACTATGACTATTAAACACATTTCCTCAGCTGTGACTGTGTGCTCATGAAGAAAATATCAGAAGTGAGGAAGAATTCTTCAACCGAATCCACTCATCTAGTCTCCCTCTATCCTAGATTAATTCTGAAAAGTTGAATACCTGTCATAATTAATAATCTTCCTGTATTAAAAAAAAATACATAAAAGCCCCAAGTTTCAAAATATGTTGCTGTTGTAGTCTAAGAAAAGGGCGTCCCTGGCATTGGACAATGATGGGGCTCTGACTAAAGTATTGTGAGATGCACCTGCTTAAACTTTGGCTGACTTCTGAAAGGTCTTATTACATTCCATTGGTAATCCTGCATTGAATATAATATGGTAGCATCCTCTCCTATGTGATTGGTCAATTAATAGAAAAAGTAATTAAAGTAGGGAATCATTTAATAAAGACAACTGAAAACCTTAAATTTTTACTTTTGTCCCCAAACATTTAGTTTTCAAAATAGGGTCAAAGTCTTTTCCTTGACTATGTTTCTACTGATAGGAGTTTGTATCATCTTTACCACAGAACCACCTTTTGAATGCATTTCTAAGATTCCCATGTTTTAGCTCCTTTAGAACAGAGCAAGAGCTCAGAGACCCTAAAGCACTAGCAAAGCAACGTGAAGGCAATATCTCCCTAAAAGAGTTTAATGGTTTTTCAAAAAGCTTTCGGAATTTTCTCATATTTTGCTATTTAAAGTATACTCTATAACATCATTGCCACCACCCAGGAGCTAACCAGAAATGCAGGACCTCAGGCCCCACCTCAGAATCTGCATTTTAATAAGAGCCCTGGGTGACTTGCATGCACATTAAAATTTGAGAAGCACTGATCCAGCCCATACCTAATTCAGCAGCAATTTTTAGAGATCAATTATTTTATTCTGTCTCATATTGTGTAGTATATAATATTTAGCTATATTATACAAGTGCAAAGGTAAGCATAACTGGCTTAAACAAGTTTGGGAACACACACAACTGACTCTTTGAAAGCATTCAGCTCTGCCAGAGAAAACAGAGGTGACTGATGTAGGATTCACTGAGTGCTCCCCAAGCTCTGGACATCACTCAGATGTTTTACAGAGGTAATAGATTCTATTAATACAGTAAGTTACTTAAATGGTTAAGAGACAAAGCAAAGCACTGCAAAGACAATATGCATGGATGACTTTTCATGAATTTTTTAAAATATATTTTTTATTTATTTTTAAAAGACACATAGATCACACAAAATGTTACATTGAAAAAATATAGGGGATTCTCATATGTCCTACTCCCTACACCCCCCACTTTTCCCACATCAACAACTTCTTTCATTAGTGTGGTACATTCATTGCATTTCATGAATACATTTTGAAGCACTGCTACACAACATGGATTATAGTCTACATTGTAGTTTACACTCTCTTCCAGTCCATTCAGTGGGTTATGGCAGGATGTATAATGTCCTGCATCTGTCCCTGCACTATCATTCAAGACAACTCCAAGTTATGAAAATGCCCATCTCTTTTTCCCTCTCCCTGCCTTCAGCAACTCCAGTGGCCACTGTCTCCACATCAATGATATAATTTCTTCCATTGCTAGAATCAGAATAATTTTATAATAGAATACCAGTAAATTCACTCTAGTCCATATATTATTCCCCAATCCTGAGGACTCTGGGATGGTGATGCCCACTCCACCTCTAAAATGAGAGGGGGCTTCGATTCCATATGGCTGATGGATGGTATTCTCTTGCTTGCAGTTGTAGATTCTCTTGGTTCTTTGGTGTGGTTGTTGTCCATCTTAATCTCCCTGTCAGCTGACCTGGGTGAATCCAACGAACTGGAAAGTGGGTGTTATAACATCTACTCATGAATTGTTTTTAACCCTACCATGACATTGCAAAATCATTAGCAGTAGGCATTGTGCTGTTCTCCCACTCTCTCCATTTCTCCTGCTTGGGGGTAGCCGCAGGATTGCCCTTTCTCACCCTCTTACGGCTGCATGGAGAAATGAGGCTCATTCTGGCCAATGAGCTGTGAGCTTCTAGAAGCTGCATGTGATGTTTCTACCAGAGCACTTAATTTTTAGTGTGAGCTCTCTAGAGCACTCTCTTTCCCTTTGCCCACAGAACAACTTCATAGGTGCCTGCTGCTCCACCAGCCTGGGATCTGGAAGCCTGCAGACAAAGCAAGGAAAAACACCTTGGACATTTTAGTCCCCACAATTCTTGGTTTTATCACAGCAGAATACAACCCATGCTGCTTGAGGCAGTGCTATTAGTTTGAGTGTATTGCTCACTGAAATTTTACTAAATGATAAAGGGTATGAAACATAGCAAACAATAAATCTTCAATGATTCAAGTGAATGTTCTACAAAGGCAGAATAATCATTGGTCTACAAAGATTTTTAAACTGTGATTCTCCATGGTTATTGTGAAGGTTAAGTTCACATGTCAACTTGGTCCGGTTATGATATCCAGTGGTCTGCTCAAGCAAGCACTGGTCTGATTGTTATTATGAGGGTATTTTACAGATTTAAATAATCAGTAAGTTGATTTTATCTATGGCTGAGAAGTCTCATCCACTTGAAGACTTTAAAAGGAGAAGCGAAGATGGTTTCAGCAGTCAGAAGGGAGAATTTCCATCTCTACTTCAGCCAGCCAGCTTCTCTTGGGGAAGTCACTGAAAACTTTTATCAGAGTTTCATGCTTGCAGCCTGTCTTACAGAATTTAGACTTACCCATCCTCGCAGTCATATAAGACAATTCCTATAAAAATTCCATAATATTTAATAATATAATATAGTATAATATAATATAATATAATATAATATAATATAATATAATATAATATAATATAATATAATATAATATAATATAATATAATATAATATAATATAATATAAAATATATATGCATTAGCCACAGGGCTCCCAAGGCAAATAAATCTGTTAACTTCTATAAAGGGTATTTATTTGGGGTAAAAGCTTACAGTTACAAGGCCCTAAAGAGTCCTACTCAAGGCTGATTTCTCACTCAAAGTCATTTGCTACATGTTGAAGCAAGATGGCAGGCAACATCTATGAGGGTTCAGCCTTCCTCTTTCCTCTTGAGGCTCTGTAGGCCCAGCTTCTTCTGATGTCTGTCAGCTGTAGGCTGGCAGAGGGCACAGCTGCTCTGTTCTTTTCAGCTGCAAACTATCAGGTGAATGACTCATCTCCCTTCCTAGGGCCCCAGGATCAAAGTTTTCTCCTCTTCCGAGTCAATGGAGTACTCTCTCTTCCTCTGAGTATCTTTTTCTGTGTTGTCCTTGACTGGGTGTTCCTTTATATAGCCCAACAAGGGGGCAGGGACTCATCCCTGACCATGCCCTGGTGATCTGGTCAAATCAAAGCCCTAATCTTAACATAATCAAGTAAATGTAAAACCTTTGAATTTAATATAATCAAAGGAAATCACACCCAGAAGAACAGACCAGTTTACAAACATAATCTATATCTCTTTTTGGAATTATTAATAATACCAAACTGCCACACTCCACCCTCTGAATTCCAAAAATGACATTACAATATTAAAAAAAAAACAACCCAAAACCTTAAATCAGTAACAATATTATATACAGAATCATATCACAACCAGTCTATAGAGATATATTGTACCTTGGGGCCAAGTCCCCTCTGCTGTAGACCTGTGAAACTTACAAAACAATCTCTCTGCTTCCAATATTCAAAGGGACAGACATAGGATAAACATTTGCATTACCATAAGGAAAATTTTGGAGGGAAACATGAGTTACTGGTCCCTACAGTTTCAAAAACCTGCAGGGCACACTTTATTAGATTTCAAAGTCTGAGAGTCTTTTTTTTTTTTTTTTTTTTTTAAAGATTTATTTATTTATTTATTTAATTCCCCTCCCCTCCCCCGGTTGTCTGTTTTCTGTGTTTTTTTGCTGCGTCTTGTTTCTTTGTCCGCTTCTGTCGTCGTCAGCGGCACGGGAAGTGTGGGCGGCGCCATTCCTCGGCAGGCTGCTCCCTCCTTCGCGCTGGGCGGCTCTCCTTATGGGTGCACTCCTTGCGCATGGGGCTCCCCTACGCGGGGGACACCCTTGCGTGGCACGGCACTCCTTGCGCGCATCAGCACTGCGCATGGGCCAGCTCCACACGGGTCAAGGAAGCCCGGGGCTTGAACTGGGGACCTCCCATGTGGTAGACGGACGCCCTAACCACCGGGCCAAAGTCCGTTTCCCTGAGAGTCATTCTTAAGATGATGGTTTCTTCTCATCCTTGAGACCTCATGGGAAGCCACCCTTTCCACAGTCTTGCCCAAAGGCCATTTTCTTGGTTCCACCCTCATTAAGCATCTGGGTGGCAACTAAGCTCTAGACCTCACCCTTTAAGAATACTGGGATAATGACCATACCTTCTCCAATCTCTGGGGTACAGTCTCAACTCCCTTAGTAAAGTGAGGTGACACCAACATTCCCTTTTCTCAGGCATACAGGCCCAACTCTCTCAGAACAGTTGGTGGGTGACCTGGCTTTCCCCAATCTATGGGGGACAGGCCCACCCTTCTCAGACCTATGGGGTGTCAACCTCATTCTCCCCAACCTATGGAGAACAAGTCCACCCCTCTCAGAGCTCTGGGGTGTGAGCCTCCTCTCCCCAACCCTTGGGGAATGGGCTCCATCTTCTCTGTAGCCTGGGATGGCAAAAACTCTCCCAGAATAGCAAGCTGGAACATCCATGCTCTTCAATTGCCAGGGAAAACTCACCCTCTCTGTACATATGTATGGGGTTCCTCTCTTGACCCAAGGAGGTATCTTTAATTCCAAACCCCAGCTTCCACTGTTTTCCTCCCAAACCAGTTTTTCCTTCCATCTTTCCCCTGAATATCCCTTTTAGTTCAGGCTGACAGTGGTTTTGTTCTAACAGCTCTCACAAAAAGCTTGTTGGTTTAGCATGCAGGAAGCAAGCATCCAAGCCATCAGACAGTAAGACTTGCCATAAATCTTTCCTGGATAACTGCATTTTCAATCCTGGCCTACAAGCTACAAGTTTAGTTAGTTCCTCAAATGGTGCACTATTGTCTAGGGGCTTGACTTACAGAGGCTTGGAATTTCTAGAATCAGTTTCCGGTTCCTTTGTGCCCAACAATTCAGTTATCAACTTATCTCTTTTCTCTAATTTTTGTTATAAGCTGCAAGAAGCCAGGCTGCATTCCCCCAATTTAGTTTGGAAATCTCCTTGGCTAAATGTCTAAGTTCATAGTTTTCAAATCCCATATAACATCAGAAGTCCATCTTGCTAAGTTCTCTCCAACTTTAAAACACAGATTGCCTTTCTTCCAGTTTCCAATAATAGTTTCATCATTTCCTTCTAAGGCCTTATCAGAATTAACTTAGGCCCCATATTTTTACTAACAATCTCTTCAAAGCAATCTAAGCCTTTTCTATCAGGTATTTCACAATTCCTCCAAAAAATAACCCTTACCCATTTATGAAATTGTTCCAGGGAAGCAGATGTGGCTCAAGCAGTGGGGCACCTGCCTACCACATGGGAGGTCCCGAGTTTGGTTCCCAGTGCCTCCTAAAGAAGACCAGCAAGACAGTGAGCTGATGCATTGGACTGGCACAGCGAGATGAGGCAACAAGATGACACAAAGAGGAAACACAATGACAGACGCAACAAGCCTTGTTGAGGTGGCTCATGCAATTGGGTACCACATGGGAGGGTCCTAAGTTCGTTTCCTGGTGCCTCCTAAAAAGAAGACCAGCAGACACAGACAGCACACAACAAATAGACACAGAAAGCAGACAGTGAGCACAAACAACAGAGGCAGGGGGGATAAATAAGTAAATAAATATCTCAACAACAAAAACAAAAAACTGTTCCAGGATTTTGGTAATTGCAAAAGCACACCCCCAATTCTGGTACCAAATTCTGTATTAGTCAAAAGGGGTATTGATACAAAGTATTAGAAATCTGTTGGCTTTCATAAAGGGTACTTATTTGGGGTAAAAGCTTATAGTTACAAGGCCCTAATGAGTTCAACTCAAGTTTATTTCCTCACCAAAGTCTGCTGCCATGTGTTGACGCAAGATAGCTTCTGTGACACCTGTGAGGGTTCAGCCTCCCTCTTTCCTCTTAAGGCTCCATGGGCCCAGCTTCTTCTCAGCTGTAGGCTGGAGGGCTCATTTCTTTCCAGGCCTGCTCAGCTGGGCTCTGGTTTCTTCAGCTGCAGAGTACCAGGCAAAAGGCTCTTCTCTCTTCCCAGGGTCTCTGCTATGTCTACAGAGGTTTCTGTCTACCTCTGTGTTCTTCTCCTGTGTGTCTTTTGAGTGTGTGTCCATTTATATAGCCCACCAAGGGAGCCAGGAATCAACCCTGGGTCATAGCCTACTGACATGATCCAATCAAAGCCCTAATGTTAATTTAATCAGGTAAACCTAAAACCTTTGAATTTAATAAAATCACAGGGTATCATGCCCAGAGGAACAGACTAGTTTACAAACAATCAATATCTCTTTTTGGAATTCATAAACAATATCAAACTGCCACAATATATTTACATTAAATTTACATTAATATATTAAACATATATGTATACCCTGTCAGTTCTGTTTCCCGAGAGAACTCTGACTGATATAGTTATACAAGTGAAATTTGGGAGAGATGGGAGAATTGGAGAGTCTCCATTGAGGGAAATATTAATTTTTTTACTGAAATCCTGAGGGCAAGTGCAAAGATGGTGGAAAGGAAGAAGTCTATTAAATTCTGTTTAGAATATGAACTAAGCATTAAAGTGCTTGCTACCCATGACTACAAAAAAATCTCAAAATAAAATATAATAAAATGTAGATAATAAAATCTATATCGAATGAATGTGAAGAAAAGATGTGCAAAACTAAAAATAAAGGGAAAAAAGCTAAAAGTTGGAAGAACTCAAAAAAAATTTAAAAAGAATGATTACGGTAAGGTAATACAAAATTTAAGAAGTCAATTGTTATGTTGTCAGAAGTTGACTTTAAAATACCTTAATATAGACAGCATGCTCAAATTTATTCCATAACCTAGGGGTAGTTAATTAACACCAGAAGCCCCCTGATCATAAATCCCTACTGCCCAATTAATAGGAGTAGTTAGCATTTGAAGGACCTCAATGCAGAGTCCTCAGTACAGAGTATGGCTGTCCTTCAAAATTCCCATTCTAAGTCTGTACGGGCAAGGTCATTAAATGATGTATGGGCTAGAAATACATTTTCATTGACCAGAAATATTGCGCAGGTACCTGCACCCTGGTATGAATGGGGTTTAAGAATCTGATGAGCCAAGGAAAAGATCACCTTTAGAGGGACATAGTAGGTGTAGTACCCCATTCGATCCTCTGCCCTACAGAATATTCTCTCACCTCCTGATCCCACCATAAGTCTAGCTGATACTGTCATGAGGATATTTGTTATATTTGCTTCAGAATTAATCATCCCTTCAAGCTATATGCTGGAATGCCAATAAAAGGCAAATGATGGGGACTTCATTGAGTTTACAGATGGAACATACAGCTGTTTTGTGTCAGCTCGCTAATAGATGTTTGCACATATGGCTGAATTCCGTATGAAACTTGCTTTTGTTGTTGTATACCACTGCTCAGGGTGGTTATGAAGGAATAGATACATAGCTCCCACTCACCTCTACCTGCTTGAGGCTACCCATAATAATCAAGAGAACCTGGCAATTGTATTTTGTCAAATTGGGTCAGTTTGCAACAGCTGAAATATAAAATAGTAAAAAGTTTCAAGAAGATGGAATAATCGACATGTAGGTAAAGCATTAAGAAGTTAGAAATAAATCCAATTACTTAAAGATCATCACAGTTAAAATAGAAAAGCAAATTACAACCCAAAGACAATCATATGAAATTGGTAAGATAACTGTGCAGACACACTTTAATTAAGAAAATTAGTGCTAAGAGTCACAAAACATGGTTTTAGGGGTGGCGGACTTCGCCCAGTGGTTAGGGCGTCCGTCTACCACATGGGAGGTCTGCAGTTCAAACCCCGGGCCTCCTTGACCCGTGTGGAGCTGGCCCACGCGCAGTGCTGATATGCGCAAGGAGTGCCCTGCCACTCAGGGGTGTCCCGGCGTAGGGGAGCCCCATGCGCAAGGAGTGCACCCTATAAGGGAGCCGCCCAGCGTGAAAGAAAGTGCAGCCTGCCCAGGAATGGTGCCACACACAGGGAGAGATGATGCAACAAGATGACGCAACAAAAAGAAACACAGATTCCAATGCCGCTGACAACAACAGAAGCAGACAAAGAAGACGCAACAAATAGACACAGAGAACAGACAACCAGGGTGGGGCGGGGGGGTGGGGGGAGGAAGAAAAATAAATAAATCTTTAAAAAACAAAAACAAAAAAAACCCCATGGTTTTAGAATGAAAAAAAGGTAATATCTTTCAAGAACAAAGTAAGGATTTTATAACAAATTATTTAAAAAATAAAGTAAAAATCCTAAAATTTGAAAGCATAAATCAGAATAACAGAACGTGGTTAGGCTACCTAAAACTGTTATACGGCGGTTCAAAATATATCCACAATGTCTTTGATACTACCTTCAAAGGTATCAAAAGTAATTCTCCTTCCCTGGTGGCTAGACTTAGTGACTCACTTCTATTGAACAGAACAAAACAGAAGTGATGGAATGTGACTCCTGAGACCAGGGTCATGGAAGATATCATGGCCTCCTACTTGCTCTCTTGGATTTCTCACTCTGGATGAAACCATATTGAAAAGTCACTCAGGCAGCTCTATGGAGTGGTCCACATAGCAAGAACAACGGTTGTATGATACATACAGCATTCCTTTCCTAACTGAGGAGTGACCTCACCTCTGCCTCACCTTCCTCAGCAATCTTCCCCTGTAACTCCCTGGAAGCATGCCAAGCTTCTCCTGCTGCTATAGCCTTGAACACTGTCCTCAGACACATCTTATTTTGAGAAAAGAGCATATACCCACTGTATTCAGCCACCTTTGGCCCCAGCTCTATATAATTTAAATAAAGAGCAGCTACCATAGGTACAGACATACTTGTTTGAACTTTGGCCATCTCAAGGTAGTTGCAGCTACCTTAGTTCACCTAATAAATGCTTAAGGACGGATCACCTTGGCGTTTGGTGCCTCTTTCTTTGGAATCTCAACAGGTCCCACTGCGGGGTGGTTTGGGGCAATCCCGGCTGGGTCTCCTCCTATTTCTTCTTTCCAGGTGAGTCCTGCCGTGGGTTCAACAGGACACAGCAATAGCCATATGACAGATCCGCCAGGCCAGTCAAGCCTTGAGGTATCTGCAGTCCTGACCAACATTCTGACTACAACCTCGTTAGAAATTCTAACACTGAAGTTCCCAGTTGAGCCACTCAAATATCTGACTCTTGGAAACTATGTGAGGTAAGAGAGACTTGTTATTTTAAGTTGCCACATGTTAGGTAATTTATAAAGCAGGAAGATACAAGGGACACAAACTGGAGGAACTTTTTTTTTTAAATAAGCATTAAAGTATCAGTAGAGGTTAGAAAAGAGTTGAATTAGGAAATGGATGAGATCTCAAGGCATGCAATTCCCAGACAAGTTCACTGAGGATTGATTATCTTACTCTTTGAAGAGATAAGCCCTGGTAACCATCCCTATCCAGTAACTACTGATTACAGAAGACCTACCCTCTCTTGCAAACACATCTAAGGGCTCTTAAACACACACAGACCCACCACCCCTCCTGTTTTGCAGGAGCCAGCTAACATTAACTTGTGAAAGATGGTTAAAGGGAAACGGACTTTGGCCCAGTGGTTAGGGCGTCCGTCTACCATATGGGAGGTCCGCGGTTCAAACCCCGGGCCTCCTTGACCCGTGTGGAGCTGGCCATGCGTAGTGCTGATGCGCGCAAGGAGTGCCATGCCACGCAAGGGTGTCCCCCGCGTGGGGGAGCCCCACGCGCAAGGAGTGCGCCCGTGAGGAAAGCCGCCCAGCGTGAAAAGAAAGTGCAGCCTGCCCAGGAATGGCGCCGCCCACACTTCCCGTGTCGCTGACGACAACAGAAGCGGACAAAGCAACAAGACGCAGCAAATAGACACCAAGAACAGACAACCAGGGGAGGGGGGGAATTAAATAAATAAATAAATCTTTTTTAAAAAAAAAAAAAAAGAAAGATGGTTAAAGTTTCAGGAATTCTGCAGGCTGGTTGTTAATAAAACCCAGAACCATTATTCAAACATAAATCATATTAAAGACAAAGGTGATAAGTACTCAAAATTCATTGCTTCGTAACTATTTAACTACATTGCTATTTTCTGTGTGCTTACAGGCAGACCTTGGAGATGTTGTAGGTTTGGTTCCAGACCACCACAATAAAGTGAATATCACAGTACAGCAAGATATGCATGAAATTTTTTGCTTCACAGTATATATAAACGTTACCCTTACACTACTGTAGTTCAATACGTGTACAATAGTATTAGGTCTAAAAGAACAGTGTACATACCATAATTAAATGTGACACAGAGACACAAAGTGGGCACATGCTATTGGAAAAATGGCACCAACAGCTTTGCTCTACACAGGATTTCCACAACCCTTCAATTTATTAAAAAAATGTAATATCTACAAAGTGCAATAAAGCAAATCACAATAAAATTAAGTATGCCTGTACTGAATCTAAATGATGAAAATACTACTCTACAATAGTCTGCCACTTGCCTCCTAACTGTTCATGACATTATGTTGGTAACCTGAAATCTGCCATGGTGGGACTATTTACACCCTGGAAATTGGCAAATGTTACAAATTGGGACTTGACTGAGAATTTTGTTGTGTCTAGTTTAAAGAAAGTGATGGAGAAACTGTTAATAATGCTGACTAAACTTAAAGTGTGTATTCTCTGCACTTGTTACATTGCGGCTAGCACAAAATGAGGAAATATTCTTGTAGTATGCAAAGATTTTTATCTGATTCACCAAAAAAGTTGTTCACATCGTGGAAAAATGAGTGAAGTTCCAACATTTGTTTTCATTGTACTACTTTCATCTTACTAGTTAAGGTAAATGGTATCAAACAACATTTATGTCGATGAAGAAGACTCGCTGGTCAGTTGGCTATGGATACAAGAGTCTGCAAAAATCAATGCAAACATTCTATGAGAATCTTCTGATTTCACAGAATTTAGGGTAAAGATGATTGCATATTTTATGATTAATTTTAATTGGTGTGCAACATATCCTTTATATCAATAAAATTTAATTTTTTTAAAAAGTCATATATTTGTATATCTTATTTTTTAAAAAAGAGGTGGTTGTTAAACATTTACCAGCACACCACTGACATTAACCAGGGCTGACAACTATGACAGGTTAATTATTTATCTTTACAATAAGCCAACATTGCCTCAGCACGTTGAGGATGGCAGGGGCCAGGCTAATTGGTGGGGATGCTTGGGGCATCTTTACTTGAGGACAGGAGTAGGAGACAGTAATATTGTGGGTAGAACCAGATCCCTGTTAGACCCCCTACCTGGTACAAAAAGGCAGAAGGGTTTGTGGCAGAAGCTGGAGGAGTTGTTTTCAAAATGTAAAGGTTTAGGGGATTAAGGGTACCATGACTTCAATTGTAACCTAACACATGAGCTCAAATGCAAGTGATGCGTGAGCACCTGTGCACAAAGATCACGTCTTTTTTTTTTTTTTTGTATGTAGTGGGAGTTGGATGGTCCCTTTTTATTTATTTATTTTTTGTCTTTATTTATTTTTTTAATGTTACATTCAAAAAATATGAGGTCCCCATATATCCCCCACCCCCCTTACCCCAGTCCTCCCCCCATAACAACAACCTCTTCAATCATCATGAGACATTCGTTGCACTTGGTGAATACACCTCATAGTCAATGGTCCACACCATTCCCACAGTCCATCCTCTCCCACAGTCCACCCAGTGGGCCATGGGAGGACATACAATGTCCAGTAACTGTCCCTGCAGCACCACCCTGGACAACTCCAACCCCTGAAAATGCCCCCACATCTCATCTCTTCCTCCAATTCCCTACCCCCAGCAGCCACCATAGCCACTTTCTTCACAACAATGCCTCATTTTATTCGATTACTAATCACAATAGTTCATGAACAGAATATCAGTAAGTCCACTCTGATCCATACTCTATTTCTCCATCCTGTGGACCTTAGAATGGTTGTGTCCACTCCACATCTGTATCAAGAGGAGGCTTAGATTCCACATGGATGCTGGATGCAATTCTCCTGCTTTCAGTTGTAGACACTCTTGGCTCCCTGTTGTGGTGGTTGACCTTCTTCACCTCCATGTTAGCTGAGTGGGGTAAGTCCAATAAACCACATCTTATACACCTTCGTTCCCATGGCCTGACACCTACCTGCACAGTACTCCAAGCCTGGTAGGCACTCATGAAATGTTAGAGGAAAGCCTGCACTAAAATAAAGACATAATGAGAGCTGTTCTCTCATTTCATAACTGTATACAGTTGAAAAGGGCTTTATACATGATCCACAGAAATGCCTGGAGAGTTACCCCTGAAAGGCAGGTGGGTTGGGGAAGCCTATGACTGGCTGAACCAATCCTTTCAACCTGAACTGCATTGAAAGCATCATAAACATTCCAAAAGAAGAAGAAACGCAGTACAAATGGACCTCAGCAAGTTTGGATCCTCCTGATTCTCAGGTTCTTCGGCTAACTGCATTGCCTCCAACCACGAGAGGTGTGTGGGGACTGAAGAGCCCCTCCCCAGCAAGCTTGCTCCCAGGAGCCATGATGCAATGAAGGTAAAACTCAATCTGAGTTCTGAGCAAATGTTCATTATTCATAAAACAGACACAACCTGTGCTATCAGCTCGTAATGTCCCCAACCGCTGTCCTTTCAGGCAATGAAAGAAGCATCGTCCTTGAAAGCTTTGCTTCGGAGCAAATGAATCTCTGCTGATGGCAGGATCAGGTAAACTTCTAGGTAGAGCTATTGAGGGACTTTTCTGCTCATGTGGGGCCCCAGGACCATATTTCTAGACCTGAGGTTGTTGGGTACCTCTGATTATTTTACCCTTTTCACACAAAGGCAAAGGTGTCAATAAACATTGCTGGCCAAATTGAATCTTTACTCAATTCACCAAGCAAAAATTATTTTTACCATCCCTTAAGCTAATTACTGAACTTTTGAGGGCTGATTTCAGTGGTGATAAATAGAGCTCAGCCATGCTCTGAACAGTAAATTCTTGGTTAGGATCCTTTTACATAAATCCTTGAGGTATGGATTTTCAATGAGGAAAATCCAGATATTAGCTAACCTCCCCTAGGGTATAAATTAGGGTAGCAGTAGACTATACTACCGTATGTAATACAGACAATGTAAAATACTAAATATGTTAAAAGCACACTTCTGTTGATTGATCTATTCTTAAAACTGGAAGAGTAATTTTTGCATTTATTTGAATTTATCTTTCAGTCCCCCCAAAATGAGCACATATAACATTCCCCAACACAACTATTGGTCTGCATTTTGATGGTGAACATAACCATGTCAAGGGGATTAGATACCAATAAAATGTAAATTCTGTGCAATTTTCACACCACATCTAGGCTCTTAAACACAAAGATTTGTGCACCAGTATAACCAGAGCACAGGTTTTGCATTTGCATTGCACTCAATAGTTCTAAGACTTCAGAGTAAGAGCATTATGTTACACTCTTCTTTGCATCAGCGCAGATTTCAGATTCACCTTTGATGTCATGCAAATGATATAGCTCGATTCAAACTGGAGCCCTTAGGTGGAGCTGTCAGCCACTCTCTCTAGCATCCTAGGATGACTATTTTCCATTTATTATTTCCTGTGGAAAGCAAGAATCTCAGCCTCTTCTGAGTGTGAACAACTTTGATGATTTCTCATGGCAAATAAAACAGGTGGGGGGTAGGGAATGAATTATTCTGGAGAAAATGCTTTCTTTTTTCTCGGTGAGATATGTGAAGGGTCTGGAACTTCCAAGAAAGTGGCTCATATTCTCTAAGGCTTTATCCTCCAGACAACATTGTTTTCAGGGTTTCAGTTCCATTTAATGAAGTACAATCATGTGAAAGACATTTTCAGAGGGGAAAATACACTTTTGAAATTGAGGTTTCCAGAAGTTCACTGAGTCCTCCCTAATTTAAAGTGTAATAGCCATCCCCGAATCCTCAGGATTGGGGAATAAAATAAGGACTAGAGTGGACTTACTGGTATTCTACTATAGATGTATTGTGATTCTAGCAATGGAAGAACTTACATCATTGTGTGGAGAAAGTGGCCACCGGAGGTGCTGAAGGCAGGGAGAGGGAAAAAGAGGTGTAATACAGGGTCATTTTAGGGACTTGGAATTGTCCTGAATGACACTGAAAAGACAGATACAGGATATTATATATCCTGCCATAACCTACAGAGTGGAGTGGGAAAGAGTGTAAACTACAATCCATGCTGTGGGGCAATGCTCCAAATGTGTTCATAAATTGCAATGAATGTACCACACTAATGAAAGAAGTCATTAATGTGGGAAAAGTGGGAGGTGCGGGGAGTGGGGCATATGGGAATCCCCTGTATATTTTTATGTAACATTTTATGTAATCTACGTATCTTTTAAAAATAAATTAAAAACATTTTTTTAAAACTAAAAATAAAGGGTAGTATACAATGTAAGGACCTCTGTAAGATTTAAAGGCAAAAGTGGGCTCAAGTAAGAAAGCATCACAGCAGTGAATGGTCCAATATACAAACTCTCCTTGGGCTGCACAACCTCTACCTGTGGGACCTTGGGCACATTTTTATTACCTCTTTCAGCCTCCCTTTATTACCTTCAAATTATGGGTGTAGGAGAACCCAAGTTAAAGGGCTATTGTGAGGGTTAAATGAGATAGTTTCACACAGTGTCTGTGCAATGCATAAATACATCAAATAGTTGAATGAATGCCAGCTATTCTATAAAGCAGAAGCTTGGCAGAAAGTTGTCTAGAAGTCTATCTGTAGAACCATTTGCTATGTGGTACTTTCTTCCATTTACAAAGTCCCTTATTTAATCCTTGTAAATTCCTGGACAACTTGGGAGACATATTACACAAAATTCCTCTCTGAAACCAAAACCCACTGGCTCTTTCTCTATGTAAAAAGACTTTCAGATGATTAAAAAAAAAAACAGAAAACTATAAATATTGGAGAAGATGTGGAGGAAAGGGAACGCTCATCCACTGTGGGAATATAGAATGGTGCAGCCATTGTGGAGGAGTATGGCATTTCCTCAGGAAGTTAACTATAGAACTACCAAATAATCCAGCAATCCCACTGCTGGGTATACGCCCAGAATAAGTGAAAGCAGGCTTACAAACAGATACATGTACACCAGTGTTCATAGCAGCATTATTCACCATTGCCAAAAGTTGGAAGCAACCCAAGTATCCACCAACAGATGAATGGATAAGCAAATTGTGGTATATACATACAATAGAATATTATTCAGCTGTAAGAAGGAATTGCAGTATTAACACATGGGACAACATGGATGAATCCTGAAGACCTTATGTTGAGTGAAGTCAGTCAGTCACTGAAGGATAAACAGTTCCTGACCTCACTGATATGACTTAAGCAGACTGAGCAGACTCACAGAGCTAGTCTGGAAGACAGGTTACCAGAAGACAGAAAGGGAGTAGAGGGTAGTGAGCCAGTGCTCAATATGAGCAAAATCTATGGTACGGTGGAAGGGTGTGGTTGGGCAGTGGATGGGGGTGATGTTGATGTAGGGATTTGAGGGGGGTTGATGGTGCTGGAACGTGAGGAGGAGTATGGGCGGGGGGGAGGGGGGGTGGTTGGGACTATCCATGGACCTGGGGAGAAGGCTGGAGGAAGAAACCTACAAAACAGGGATTTGTAGGTCTGTGGTTAAAACTACAATGGTGGGAATGTTTTCTGGCAAATATGGAAGGTAAAGGTTATTGGCACAGGTTATTGGGGATGGGGATATTGGAATAGGGCACACCTGGGGCATGCTTCTATGAAATATAAAAATGTTCATCTTGTTATAGTGCGTTATCTCAGTGGGTGGAGACCAACAAAATAAACAAGAAAATATTAAACTTCCATCCTGAGGAATCCTGCTGTGTTTTCAATTATAGGAGCAAGAATCTCTAGAGAACACAGGCAGTACCTGACAAAAGAAAACCATAATAAAAACCATAATAAAAGACCAATATGTCAACCCTCAATATTAATAACACACTATGAACCTTACTCCTCAAAACTGAAACTTGGTAGTCATCATAGGTTCTGAGGGTAGAAGAAGGGAAGGATAGAAGAGATGGAACATAGGGTAATTTTAGGGCATTGGACTTGTTCTGCATGATTTCCTAATAGCAAATAGAGGCCATTACAAATTCTGTCAAAACCAACAAAAGTGTATGGTGCAAAATGTAATCCATAGTGTAAACCACTGACATTGAGCTGGGTACCTAAGGATACTCAGACATGAATCCTGCCCATGAGAAGCAGCGGCGATGGGACAGGTACATAAGAGTCACACAAAGCACAGAGAGCTAAATACTAAAGAAACATAAGAATCCAATGCCACTGAAATTCAAAGAGAGAGAGTGCCTCCCATGCTGGAGTACCAAGGACATCAAGGAACTTCAAGGAGGAAACGGAGAATACTGGGACTCATAAAGAAGGGTAGACAGAGGGGGAGAGCCGGGCCAGCAAAAGCATCTGAGCTCTTTGCTATGTGTCTGGCTCTTTGCTAAAGCCCGAGTTTGCACTGACTCATTTAATTCTCCCAAAGACTCCCTGGGATTGGTGTCATTATTCTCCTATTATCAAGGATGAGGATGACGCTCACAGTAATTAAATAACTTGCGCAAAGTTACCAACTGACAAGTGGCAGGACCAGGACTGGAGCTCATGTTTGTCTTGTGGGACTGTAGCATTTTTTAACCACAATTCATGGGTGATAAATACATGGCTGCAAGGTGGAGTGCAGGAAGGATGACACTGGGGAATAAACTGAAAAATGAGGTTAGGAACCTGCCCAGCCCAGACTGCTCATGGCATCAGGCTAAGACCTCAAGGTGTAAGTCTTAGCTCAGTGGGAGTGACAACATCAGAACTGTGTAAAGTAAAGTGTGTAAAGTAACTGTGAAAGCCCCAAGTGGATGGACTAGAGCGGGGAGGGCTGCGTGGTTCAGCTGGCAGCGGTTCTCCGAGCCACCATCACCCAGTGGGCACCCTTCCCCATGGAAGCCAAGCAGCCCAGCATCAGATCTGTAAGTCGACAGCAGTCATTCTTTCAGGTCCTAAGGCTCCGTTTTCTAGAGCAGTAGTTCCAAATATTTTTACTGGTTTGGGCTCTTTATGCTCAGACCCTATCTTCAGAAAAAATCCATATGCACACACCCCAAAACACCCGCATATGATTTCAGAAAATTTCCCATCCTGAAGCTCCATGGAAATGGTTCTCATACTATAGTATATACAGAAGCATAGCCAGAAGAGCCTGTTAAAATGTGGATTCCCGAATTCCAGGTGCCCAATAAAAAGTCTAGGGGTGAGGCCCCAGGATTTGTACATTAACAGGTCCCACCAGGTGATTTTTTTTGCAGGTGGCCTCAGGCTTCCAGAAATGCTGACCTAGGGGGTCCCCATTCCCCAGAGTGAGAATCCTTCGAAAGCATCACAGATACATACTGAAAATGGTCCCCAAACACAAAATCAGGACTGCCCCTCACCACCGCTCCATTCTATAGTTCTTCTGACTAGCGTTTGTCTTTTTTTTTTCTTTCTGGGGAAAAAAAAAAGGGCATAGCAAAAGGAAATGTCAGAGGCCTCTTTTAGAGAACCCCAAGGCATTGTGTATACAGCAACTTCAAGCTCCCTCTGGGGATACCAACAACTCACGGTCATTTCTCAATTGTCACTCTATCTGCAAATACTATCCACTTTACTAGATAATCCATTTTTCCTCTTCAAGCAGTCCTTGTATAATGGGTAAACATGATGCTGCAAAACACCATGTGGTTCGCTGTGCAGAATTATCTAAAAGGTTGCTCGAATATGAGCAGGCCATTAGCCACTGTAAACACAGAAGCAATATGCTCTAGTGGGCAAGGGAAAAACCTGAGATATAATTAGAAATTGAAAAGGTAGCAGAACTGAGAAGGCGTGAAAATAAGATGTGTCTGCGAGAAGAAAAAGTGACTAGAATATAAAAAACCAGCCATGAAAGATGTGCATTTATCAAAGTGAGCAGCCTGTAGTAAGGAGGTAAGTAAAACACTTCACCAGTGCCCCCATGATTTCTTTATTATATAAAAGGACTCATGATCTTCCCAAAATACTCCATCTTACATCCTTTGACAAGATCTAGCAAATATTAGTAGATTTACTCTCTTTGCTTTTCTATCAGCTGCATTTTGGGCAGTGATTTGTTGTGCTTATAAAGAACCTTTCTTCTGAAAATCCACAGCCTGCATGGTGAACGAAATTCCTAACCACCAACGTGAACAACAATCAACCAGCACTGATAGAGTATTATGTTACTAAAATTCGGTCTTCAAAAATTCCAAAAGTAGTTCTTATTTAAGAAAATAATGTTCATAATGGTATTCATTTAACCTTCTTGCATGTTTGAATATTTTCATTATAAAATGTTGGGAAAATGATGATCAGAAAAGCAAGAGATGGGAAGGGGTGGCTACATGGGTGACTTCGACTGTTCTAATTCTTAAGTTGGGAGACGGGTTGGTTGTATAAATATGCCTCATCACTTCTATATGCTTATAACATCTATTCCTTTTTATCAAAATAGTATCCAATAAAATTTTAAACGAGAACAAAATTGAGATGATCTTAAGGTAATTAAGTATATTCCACTTGAGTTATTTTAGGTGGAGCAAAATATCAGTGATATTAAGCTATTCTCCTTTGCTTACTACTATCCATGGACAGCACAGAAGTGACATTGTGGATAATATTCTCCAATGTGTTGAGTTGGTTGAAATAAAAAGCATGTACATTCTGTTGTTTTCATGAGAAACAACCTTCCCTAGAGGTGTTTTTATTATTGTGAGCTGACAATCTTATTACATGAGCACAAAAAGTCACCAAGACTAGTTCAAAGGGGAGAAATCAGTGACTTGGAGAGGTGTTCATGTGGTGGCGGGGGAGTTCCACTGAGCTCATTCTAGCTCCTAAGAAGTAAGAATCCTGGTCCAGGGCTGAATCAAAGAGTAATTTCCTGTTCTAGCCTAATGATGGGAGAAGACTGAGTTAGCAAAGAAAGAATTCGGTTTATCTCTAAGTCTCATCATCACCAAGCAGAACAAATTTGTACACACATTTGTATCATGGAGTAGAAAAGCTGCAGAAGTGAGAAAGAAACATCATTCAGTATGTAGGCTGGGCAGAGGGGATCTCCTATGCATAATCCAGGAAACTCGGGCTGATAAAGTTCCCAGCTTCCCTAAGAGACATCCATGGAACTGCCATTGACCAAGACATTGCTTCAGACACTAGATTTGTCAGGCCCTGGAGGGATAAATCCCTTTTCACATGAAGATATTTATGATATCTTCCCAATACTACCTGAAATTCCACCTTGTCAGGATTCAATTACAGTAACAGACATCTAGGTGGCAATGGGTATGCTGTCAGTCATTCACCCCTTAGATAATGTTAAATAATCAGATTGCTTCCCTAACACATGGTTAAGAATGGGCATCAACTGGAGGGCAACATATGGCCAGAGTGCCAAGGAAGAAACAATCTATTTGGGAACTTTCTATTTGGCCCTGAAATGAACCCTTTCTTTCCAGAAAGCAGTTAGCAAAGCCTTTCTGTCCTGCTCAGCCATGCAGAGCGGCCCTTTAATTTTCCTCTGGCTCTCTTTTAAATCTCTTTTCCTTCCTGCAGGGATAAGAGGAGATTGTATTTAGCTAATCCTAAGAACTTGAGCCTCTCCCTGCTTGTGCCTACCACATCCCATCCCCTGGGAACGAGAAGGCTGGCATCTTCTTTGGGAATCCTGAGACTTACTACCTTATTCACTAGAGAAGATGCCTCCACTTCATGTCTCTCATTCCTCAGACCTGAAAACCATTCCCAGGTGGCCCAGGCAGGCCGAGACCAAGCTTGTGTTGGCCACTTACGTCCTCCCTCATCTGAAAGCTTGGGTTTGTTGTCTTTGTTGTGTATGTTTTCTTAATCTTAGTTTGATTACATTTTACAAAGAACCTGAATATAAAATAGTGCACCTCCAGGTGCAATGGCTGGATTTTACCCCAGAATACAGTAGGAAAACCACTGCTTTGGGGGGAACCTAGGTAAGGAACCATAAGCAGTGGATGCTTACAGGTACCAATAAGGACGTTACAATGGCAAATCAAATACCCGAGGTGGCCATGAAATGGTGTAGTTGTTGGTGTCATGCTGGTGACTCACTTGTTCCACTCTTGGTTGAAAAGAGTCCCTCTATGATCGTGGCTTTCAATAGAGCTTATTCATACTATGCTCAAGGATATTTATAATGCTATTCAGAAAATAAGAGTATTTCCCAACACCATGTATTCCTTTGGGTCTTTTAAAATTAGGGCAGACATCTAATTGTCACATTTGCTCCCTACAGGGATCTGTGCCAATTAAGAGGATTCTGAGTTCTGGGGGAAAGGATATGGTAAAAAGGGCTGAACACTGGATGCCCTGTGTTTCTTTTGATTGCTTATTTTCCCCAGACTTAGAGCACGTTTATACAAAGTGACATTAAGCATTAGGTAACACATTATATTTGAATGCATAGAATAATCATTTAAATAGCAAATATAAGTAAAATTTAAACATGCCTATAAGTGTGTGCAGATGTATATGATATGCAAACACAGATATATATGAAAGAATTTATGACAAATAGTAAAAAATACTGCAATGGAGTAGTGCTTGGTTTTGATTTTCTTTCTTACTTATAATGGAAATAAATAATTCTTGCATCTGCCTGAGGATTCAACTCATTAGAACTTAAAGCTCACAGCACACAAGTGACATTAAACTAATCTTTAAGCCATCAAGTGAAACATCCAAAATGTATTTTACTTTTATTACCTCTAAGTGCCATTGTAATGAAGAAGATCCACAATGTAGCAAGCAATAGGGAGAAAGGATAATAATGCCCAATCCTTTGAGGAACTTTCTATATTAAACACTTCCAAGTCTGATACTTTATCATCCACATTCAATTCAAAATTTCAGGCCTGTAGATTTTCTAGCACATGAGCTGAAACGTCTTCCTTTATCCTTCCATTGCCTCTCAACCATCTGTTATTGCCCATTGCATAGACATTACTTTTTATCAGACTGTCCTTTCTCATTAGACTGATGACCCAGTGCTCGTAAGTATGCTATCTGGGGGACCTAGCCAGAAGATAGTAGGCTTCCTGAAAGCATGATGCCTAAACATTTACATGTTCATATAAACTTTGAGTAAGACCTAAAGAAATACCAGATTCATGGGATGATAAATAAGACTGTGAAAAATAAGATTATATAAAAACAACATACTGAAACTTAACCATATAAGGAGGTATGTTTGTGTGTATGTGTGTGTGTGTTCCGTCACTTCAAGAAGCTCAAAACTTGGTGGGATTGTATTTCCCATCACTCAGAATAGTTTGGAAATTCCCTTATCGTAGAGTGCCAATTTTCAATCCACAAGGAAGTCAGGAACTTCATTTTTTAGAAAATAACAAGCTTACTTTCATTTGCTTTAACTTTAAAATTAAAACTTAGGGAAAGGAAGAATCAAATACAGAAGCCCATGGGGTTTCCACGCTTGGGCATTTGCACCCAGCCAACCATAGTGCTCCACCTGTTAACCTCTGTAAGTCGATGAAATGTCACGATGGGAACACCTCCTCGAAGTTAGAGGCCAGTTTCATTCATGTTTTTGCTTAGCTGCTTAACCCTTTGCACGAATATTTCCCTTTCCTCTCTGTGTTCAGAAGGCCACTTGTACTGCCCATCTCCATATTCAGCTGAAGTGACTGTCCAGTTTCCTTGGAATCTCTGTGCTAGCTCTATCTCCACTACTGGCAGTAGACTAGGGGCATTCCCTTAACAGATCCCTCCCACCCCAACTCTTGCTCCCCAACCCTCCTCCAGGCCTGGATGACCCCTCCACAGGTTTCCCCTCCTCTTTGGACAAACAATGTGCATTCCTAATCCTATGGACAAGGCTCTTCAAAAAGCAAGGCTCTTGTCTGCCATGTGTATTCTCACGTCAGGGCCTTTTCATAGGCCAAAAACTATAGTGACTGACACCTCCTTTTGGCTTAAGCTAGTATGTGTGGCTTTCTATTACCAAAAAAGGGCCTGACTCATGTATACTGGGAACCAAATGTATCCCCTGGAACGATAATGATCTTCTGTCCAGTTAGTCAGAAGATGCGGACAGTGTTGCGCAGACAACACGACCACTTACTCTGTGTACTTGCACGGCTCGGGGCTACCCTGGAGGGCCAAAAGCCAGAGAGCCTCTTCCAAGTGGGATGGCCCCTACCTGGGGGGAGAAGGAAGGTGAAGGTGTAGCTAAGTGACAAACCTAAGAAAAAGTAACAAAATGTGATTTTGACCAGGAATTTATAACAGTGGTGGTAGCGTAGGTCATAGCACCTAATAGTGAAGTCCATTAGTTTTTCTCTTGTAGAAATGGAAATGGGCTGATTGGGATGCTAAGTTCTTTATCTGGTCATTCTGTTGTTGTTGTTGTTTTCTATACTGGTAGTTCACAATGTGGGGGGGGGGGGGAGATTGACTTTGTCTACTAGGGGACATTTGGCAATGTCTGGAGACATTTTTGGTTTTCACACTGGGGGGCTCGGACTCCTGGCATCTAGTGGGGCAGAGGCAGGGATATTGCTGAGCACCCTACAACCCACTGGAGAGGCTCCACAATGTGGCTCCGAATGTCAGTGGGGTCACCCTTGCAAAACTGTGCTGTAGACTCTACTTTTCAACCTCCAAACTGGTACTGCCTTTCCTTGCAGATGTCATCTCACTAAGCATTAATGCATGCTGGAAAGACGCAGAATTGGCATTTGAAGGCCTGAGTGTCTCTTTCTGCTGGCACAGAAGCAGGTGGGGACCTTGCATCTCATGACTCCGTGTAATTACCCAATAGCATAAAACAAGGGGGAGCCCATGGTTTCTTTATTCATTTTAAAAGCACAATGTTTGAACACATTCTCCTGATAAAAGTAAACTTAGTCATTGCAGATAAAAAGTCCCCCTAGCAACCACCCTCTCCCTCTGTCCTCAAAAGTTACCACATGAGTTTATTATCAGTTTGGCGTGTTCTCTTTCTGTGATGAACAAAACAGACAAATTTTTCGACCTCCTTCAATCTCTTATTTTGCCAGTCTGGTGGGAATAAAATAATATCCTATTGTTGTTTTAACTTGCATATTCCTAGTTACAGGTGAAAAGTGGGTATCTTTTTATATGTCTATTGACTATTTTTTTCTTCCTCTCTGAGAACTGCCTCTTCATTTCTTTTGTTCATTTGAGTCAGTATTCAAATAAGTCCCTTGTCCCTATTGATGAGCACATAAATCCTTCGGCAATTATATGCTGTAAGCCGTTTATCCCAGCTCCTCATTTGTCTTTTCTTTTTGTTTATGTTGTCTTCTTTCATGCAGAAGTTTTCAAAAATTGATGGAATCAGATTTGCCAAGTGAATCTCTTAAAGGTATTGCTTTTGTTGTTTTCTTTAAGGCCTTCCTTTAAGGCCAGATCTGTGATTTCTAAGGGTCCCTCCTTCTCTCAAAACAGAGCCCTCACTACCATCCAACACTCCTGCAATGCGTAGGGCCCACGAGGAGGCCCAGGAGGGCGGACGGACGCACCCAGCCATCCCTCAGACCCCTACTCCTGGAGGGGCCACACATCCACCAGTCCCGAACCATTACCTTCCCTCCAGCCAAAAGCTGCTCCCCTGAAACAGACAGTGGAGTCATCCCCGAGTCCTACTTGCTCCCACTCCGCCATATCCCATCTGTCACCATGTTCTTTTGAGTCTACCTTCCAACGATGACCACTTCTCTCCTCTCCTCCTCACCTGGGCTGTCTCCAGCTTGCTTCCTATTACCTGCATGGCCCCTCCAGATTACAAAGCTACCTCTCAGCTGTCCCTTCTGCCCCGCCCCCCCCCCCCTAGATCCCTAGAGGGATCTCTCTAAAACCTGAGTCAGATTCTTTTACTCTTTTCCTCTTCAAAATATTTCAGTTGTTTTCCCCAATTAAGGTCAGACTCCTCCATATGACAGAAAAGCCTCTGGAGGTTTGGCTGCTTCTTACCTGCCCGAGGTGGTCCCTTACCCCTGGTCTCCTTCTCATCCCACTGTCCAGCCATACTGAGTTACCTGCAGTGGTGCAAACTGACCCAGTGTTCTTGGTACCAACCCTGTCCTCTCCACATAGGACTTTCCCATGGCCATCCCTGCTCTCAGATGCAACTCAGGCCTCACATCAGAAATCTGCCGGTCTCTAAAACCCCCAGTCTGAGCTAAGTGCCCCTCCTAAGCACATCCCAAGGACCCTGTTCACACCTCCAGGCCAGCACACAGGTGTACTGGTTCATAATTACATGCTTCCTTCTCTATCTCTAGCATAGGCTGCACATAGAATTGTGGTTTATATTATGATATCATTCCTTTACTCAATGAACACTCAGAAGCAAGATATTGGAAGGCATCATGCAAAAATGAAACACATCCAGCCCCTCAAGACATGTCTGCAAATCTATTCATAAAAAAAAATAAACTAGTGACAAGTTGACAAAGGCCAAAAGAGAAATATAGACCACATGCTCTGGGAGTTCAAAGAAAGGAGAAATAACTTCCCTGGTTATTGGATGGGTGGAGGGTGAGGGGTTGACAATCGTGTGATCTGTGCTTATGAGTGTTCAAGAGTATTGGTCTTGGAGTGTGATTCATCTGGTTTAAATCCTAGCTCTAACATTTACTTACTAGCAAGTAAGTTACTTAACTTCTCCACAACTCTGCTTCATCATCTTTAAAACCTGAGGGTGGGGGGTTATTGTAATAGCACCTGCCTCCAAAGACTGTTTAAGCACTAAATGGGATCATCCTAGGAACACCTTTAGCGTTCATTCATCCTTGGGATCCAGTAACTCCAACTGTGCTGGAACTATATCGATGCTTATGAACAATGGTTAAATAATTTAATGAATGCATGAATGAATAAATGAGTAAATGGGCATGGAGTTACAAGGGAGTTTCCTTTTAAAATTCGGTTTGGGACTCAGAATCTTGACGCAGGCTTGCGGCTCATAGCATGTCTGCTATGATTTATTTTGGCATGATTTATGGATAAAAGGAATACAAAGGCAATTATTTCTCCCAGAGACATCACCTCTCAACTTTGTCTGAATCTAAAGCTCATAGCATGTTCTGGAACCACTGACTGGCAGTGAAACCATTACCAACCAAGTATAAATAATTAGGTGGGGCTTCCCATTTCTGTCCATGGATTAAAAAACTCCAAAGAACTGCATAACGTCTACATAGGATAGCCATGTCTTTTTCAAACGCACAAAATGCAAAGGGAAAAACAGTCTGTGTTCTCAAAATAACTTCAACTTCACAGAAGAAACCTTTTACACCTTTAAGGATAATTTATTGTGATTAATAACCTAAGATGAATGAAAGAGGCTTGGCTGTCAGAAGATGCTTTTTTCACACATACACACACTCAAAATTTCAGATTCTTTTGTGTTCTTTTCTGTTTTTCTAAATTCCTGATATCCTCAAGCTTAATTCATACACAGTGTGCTAAAATTAGAAATTTTCCGTAAGTGGCTACCAATGTGTTGGGTGGAAATCTCCAACTGTGAATGCGCAAGTCTTTTAAAACAGGAAAACAAGAGAAACGTATACATACAATAAACGTAACAGTTAAGCCAAGACTCTGAAATGCATGCCAGTGAAAAATTAAAAGATCTTTTCATTATTTCATTATTTAGGACTGAGAAGCCCTAAACATTGAAACTTAACTTCAAGCCAGACCCACTTATGGCATTTTTCAAAAAGTAGAAAGGTTTTCACACAAGCAGGCAGATAAATATAAGACCAACACTCACCCCCTCACTCCAAGGGGAAGGGACCTTCAGAAATGGCTGCTCCTTCCTTCTGCCTCCAACCACAACTCTTCCCTCCTAAGACACTCCCTGATCAATGGGCTTATATTGTAATGACCTGCAGAGGGCATGGCAAATATCCTAAATAATGCAAAATGTAAGCGCTGTTCCATTCTCGGCATTTCCTTTTTTAATTCTGGAAAGAAGACTCTGCACTTGCTGTCCGCACTGGCTCACCACCCACACACTGTCAGTCCCTGAAACCAGATTCCATGACTCTGCATTCTCCTGGCTCCTCCTCTCGCTCTCATCTCACCTCCTTCTCCATCTTTTCTTCTCTCTCCTTCCACACCAAAGGGAAAATCCAGTGTGTGGGGGACATGCTTCAATCTCCAACACCCAGCATGTCACTCACTCAGTTTGGTTTCTCTCTCCCTATAAGGCGTCCTGGCTTTTTGACTGGCACAGGTTGAAAGGTGGCCCCCCCAAAGATACATTCATGTCCTAGTTCCCAGATTAGGCAAACATTACCTTTTTTAGATAAAGGGTCTTTGCAGATATAATTAAGTTAAGGATCTTGAGATGAGAAGGTTGTTCTGGATTTTCTAGGTGGGTCCATGACAAGTGCTCTTATTTTAACACCCAAAGGAGACACACAGAGAACAGTGGAGGAGGCAATGTGGTAACAAGCAGAGCATAGAGTCATGCAGTCACAAGTCAAGGAATGCCAAGCTGGAAGACACAAGGAACCAACGATCCCCTAAAGCCTCTGCAGGGAGCACAGGCCTGCCTTGATTTCACCCTTCTGACCTCCACATCTGTGAAAGAATAAATTCCTGTTCTTTTAAGCCACCAAGTTTTTTTACTAATTTCTTTTGGCAGTCATGGGAAACTAATGCACTGACAAGTTTTAAAAATTATCTTGCATTTTTAAAAAAATTCTTCACCAACAAAATAAAACAAGCAAAAATTAGCCACGAGTGACTTAGATGGGTGGCTAGGTAATCGTACTAATTAAAACATTGATGCTCACTGAAGTGGATATCCAATTGTTTATGGTATTTAATAACATGAGATCATTTTTCTTTCCCTCATTCACGAGAAAAGAGAGATCAAAGAGCAAGTGACAGATGTCTTCATCCCACGGGCATACTCAGTAAGGACAAATGGGTGGCTACAGGTGCAAGTAGATGGAAAGCACCAACATTTCCTGGTGAGTTAACAGGAGATGGCGTATAGCTGCCGCCAAACATTAGGAGGGCACAAATGTACACAAGTCACATTTACAGCCAACAAACTTTGTAGAGAAGTGAATAAAGGAATTAGGGATAGAAGAAAAATGAAGAGGAAATGTTAAAAACATAAGTGTAAGTAACCAGAAATAACAGAATCACTGAATCTTAGTAACACAGGATTATGAGAAGTCATTAGTTCAAGCTAACAAAAGCAGTAATCACCTCCACAACTCACAAAGACAGTTGTTATTCACCTTCTGCTTGGAATACTTCCAGGAAAGGAGAGTCCACTACCTCACAAACATGCATTACCTGAAGGCTTTATTTGACCTAGCAATCAATTATGTCTGCCTACACCATGCGTCTACTGCATGTGGTTCCACTTTTAAAACTGCAAGACATTCTTGCATTAATTCATTCTCTGTGCCATAGAGGTGAAGGAGTTAATTTTAAACAGTGTAGAGTCTGGCTGAGGGAAGAATGAATCAGAGAGAAGTACAAGGAAAGCTGCGCTAAACACTTCCTCATGTCCCCCATGCTGTCACTCCAGACATCTGAAGATGTCATCCTAACTTCCCTCCACCAGTTCTTCTCATTCTCAGGCCAGGTCTAAATACTACAGGTATATGAACATCATTAACAGAATAGTAAGAAAATAATCATATCAATAGCATTTTTTAAAAACTACAATGAACCTCAAAAACAGTATCATAAAAGCCATGACAAATGCAAAATGGAGCCCTTTTGGAAAAGTAACAATAAATCAAAAATTTTTGTAGGTCTTCATTACCAATCATCTACATCTAGCTCCACCTCTGGACCTGGGCAAATGAGGCCCTGCCCTGAGCCCCTTGGTTTCAAGGTCCCAAAGGTCCCTTACCTTGCCTCACCCCATAGGGCCCAGGTGACACACACACCTGGAGCCCACATCCTCTCAAGAGAGCTCACAACTTAAAAGGAGAAATTAATAATAAAAATAAAAGAGAGGTAAGTTATATAAATTAAATAAGGCCAATAATTTGAATAAGCTAAAAAATCAAATGTGATTGATATTAAGAGGGACATGATTAAGGGCTGGAAAAACAAATGTAGAAACGCATGAAAACAAAGCTTGTTTTTGAGGTGGAATCTGATACAATTTTATAAGCTTACTAAAAGAACTAGACAAAACAACAATATTTTATTTGGAAACAGTAAAGCCTTAAAATTTCTAAAGAAATTTTGAAAAAAAAGAAAAGTAATGAGATGTGTAAAAAGTAAACTGCAATAATTATGGGAAGTGGATTTAGCTCAATGGATAGAGCATCCACCTACCACATGAGAGGTCCAGGGTTCAAACCCAGGGCCTCCTGACCTGTGTGGCGAGCTGGCCTAAGCGCAGTGCTGATGCATGCAAAGAGTGATGTGCCATACAGGGGTGTCCCCTGCATAAGGGAGCCCCACGCGCAAGGAGTGCGCCCCATAAGGAGAGCCGCCCCATATGATAAAACATGCAGCCTGCCCAGGAGTGGCACCACACACACAGAGAAATGACACAACAAAAAGAGACACAGATTCCCAGTGCCACTGACAAGAATAGAAGCAGACACAGAAGAACACACAACAAATGGACAGAGGGCAGACAACTGGGAGGGGAGTGGAATAAATAAAAAATAAATCCTTAAAAAAAAAAAGTAAACTGCAATAATTAACCATTTCATCTTTTTTTTCCTCCCTCCCCACCCCCCAGTTATCTGTTTTCTGTGTCTATTTGCTGTATGTTCTTTTGTTCGCTTCCGTTGTTGTCAGCGGCATGGGAATCTGTGTTTCTTTTTGTTGCGTCATCTTGTTGTGTCAGCTCTCCATGTGTGCGGCGCCATTCTTGGGCAGGCTGCACTTTCTTTTGCACTGGGCGGCTCTCCTTATGGGGTGCGCTCCTTGCGCATGGGGCTCCCCTATGCGGGGACGCCCCTGCATGGCACGGCACTCCTTGCGCGCATCAGCACTGCACATGGGCCAGCTCCACATGGGTCAAGGAGGCCCGGGGTTTGAACCATGGACCTCCCATGTGGTAGATGGATGCCCTAACCACTGGGCAAAGTCCACTTTAAATGAAAAAAGGGTCATGTACTGCCTTTTTAAAATTTGATATTTCAAAAACACTTTCCCTATGGATATTTTGCACCATCATTTTGAAGGGCAACGTGTGCTGCATAGCTTTGTTTTGCCCCTCCAAATCCATCCTCTACTCTTCATCCTGCTCTGTGACCAGGAGACTGACTGGTATGGATGGCGGTAGTAGCCTCCCTTGCCCATTGGGTTCATCCCTGGGGAGTACCAGCAAGGGGTCTCGAGGGAAGGAAGGGGAAGTAGGGGTGTTCTCTTGGTTGCCTGCCTGTGTGGTATGTGGGGGTTTGCCTAATCCCCCACTGTAGATCACAGTTCCAGTCAGACAGTGGAGCCCACTGTTACTAGCCTCAGGATCTTTAGATTACTTACTTTCTTAAATAGTCCTATCAAGTTCCTCCTGGGCTCCTGATGTATACACTTAGAGTAGTTCTTAAATGTTGGTATGTCTCAGAATCTCCTGGAAGGCTGTTAAAACACAGATTGCTGAGCCTCACCTCTGCCTTTCTGATACAAGAAGTCTGGGAAGACCCAGAAAATGGGCATTTTTAACACGGTCCTAAGTGATACTGAAACTGCTGGTCCAGGTACCACACTGAGGGCCACTGCACTAACACTCAATTCCATTGCATGAATCTGACAGTTTATTTAACCAAACATTTCTCATTCCTCTCTATTTACTTCCTTTTAGCTAAATCTTTGCACACAGATATATTAGTTTCTTTTAAAAAAAATTCCCAGAAGTAGAAGGTATGTCCATGTAAATGCAAAATTTTAAAGTTTTTGGTCTTTGTTGCCATATTGCCTATCAGAAATTATTTATGAATTTATAATCTACCAACATATATGAAATTAAGCATTTCCTTGTATTTTTGTGATACAGCATGGTGTTTTTCATTTATTAAAATCTTTGCAATTGATAGGTGAGAAAATTGAGCCATTGTTTTACTTCATGTTATTCTAATAACTTGTGAGCTTAAACAGTTTGCACATGCTTTTGTCCAACTATAATTACTTATTTGTGGACTGTGTCTTTGTGACTTTTGCCCATTTTTGTGGGTCTACTTGAATTTTGTTTCATAATTTAAGAAACCCTTCATTTGTTAAGAATATCAACCTTTGCCTTTTATATAGGTGTCCAATGTTCCGCACTCCCATTGGTTTTTGCCTTTGTATTTTTTACGATTATTTTTCATACAAAAAATTTTTAAAATTTTTGTACCATAGTCAGAGATTTCAGTTTGTACTTTATGGTGTCAGGTTTTGGCCTCATGACTAAAGCAAAAGCCTTCTTCACCCCCAAAGTGATGGAAATATTCACCTGAAGTTTCTACTAAGACTTTCATGGGTTTTTTGGTGTATTTAAATGTTTAGACTTTGATGAGCTAGAGTTGTAACATTTCCCCTCCATAATTAACTAGCCAGTTGTCCTAAGACCACTTGGTGAGTAATTCATCCATTCTCCATTGGTTGGAGATACCACTTGTATCAAGAGCAAAGCCTTAAATTTATCAGGGTTTGTTCTGAAATTTCATTTTGTTCCATTGTCCTGCCAATTCCTGTGCACTCCAATTCCTATACACTCACATATACATAAAAATGTTTGTAGGGTAATATTACTCAAAATAGTAATAGTAGCTATTTCTAGATATGGAGATCACAAGTGAGTTCTCATTACATGACTCCTTTTGCTTTCTGAAATCTCTACAATAAAGAAGAAAAAATTCTAGATAGCCATTTAACAAAATCAAAAATAAAAGAATCCCAGTGAAGTGTGCTAAGTGAAAGAAATTAGACAAAAAGTACTGCATATTGTTAGACTCTGCCTATTCAAAATGTAATACAAAATTGGGAAGCGGCTGTGACTCAGTCAGTTGGGCTCCCGTCTACCATATGGGAGGCCCTGGGTTTGCCTCCCGGGGCCTCCTTGTGAAGGCAGGCTCACCCGCACGCTGCAGAGCACCGCCCAGCCCGCAGGATCAGCAAAAAGGTGACGCAATGAAAAGAAGGGAGACAAGCAAGAACACAGAAGAGCCAGCAGCGAATGAACACAGAGAACAGACAGCAAGCAAGCCGCAAGGGGCAGGGGAAAATAAATAAATACAGACACGGAAGAATGTACAGCGAAATGGACCCAGAGAGCAGACAGCATGCAAAAAGCCGCAAGGGGGAGATTAAAAAAAAAAAGTAATACAAATAAATTATAGAGACTGGAAAGAAATTAGCAATTAGGTATGGTAGGGTAAATAAAGATAGAGATTGAGAGGTGACCACTAAGAGGTAGGATTTTTTGTTTGTTTCTTCTTTTTTTTTGCGCAATGAAAACTCTATTATTGTTTGAAGTGATATACGCATAACTCTGTGACTATACCAAATGCTATTGATTGACACTTAGATGGATTGTCTGTAATGTCAATTCATCTTTTTTGACACTAATTTAGCCAAACAGAGAAATGGATAGTTTCATATATCTTCCTGGGGTTCAGCTTGCACTAAAATTAATTATTTATTAATTTCTTGATTTTCTTCAATTATTTGTAGCAAAATTCATATTAATTATAAATTTTATTCATCCATTTCACCTTTCCATAGGTACTCAGGTAAAAGAAATAATGAAATAACTATTGATCAAAAATAGCCATTAAGAAAGGTGAGAGAAGATGGAAACACTTGAAAGCACACCGTAATTCATTCACTTAATCAGTGAACATGTACTGAGGGCCAAGTCTGGCCCAAATACCTGAGACATCATGAAAATATGAAGATGCATAAGATTCTGGCCTCAAGTACCTGTCAAATATCTACTCTAGTTAACTTGTCCCCCAGGAAGAGGTACTAGGACTCAACACAAATTCATTGGTGGTATGACTTTGGAATTCATTTTCAAGTTGTTAACTTGAAGCTAAACTAAAAAGTATGTTCAAAGAACCATGCAGGTCCTCAGAATAATGAGTGCCTCACTCAGGACTCAAAGGTAGGATAAAAACCACCACAGAGTTATGAGTTACAGACTCTAGGCAATTATAATTAACATTTGAAAAAGGTCCATATTCTCACAGCAGTTGAATCCATTAAACCGACAATGGGTTTTCAAAAGCCCATGAAATATTTGTGATCTTAAAAATATTGGCTCCAAATAAGAAAAGAGAAAGAGCTCTGCCAATTAAAAATAAAAATAAACAATTTAAATATTTAATAAAGTATAATATTTTTACCTTCATAATTGTTAAATTTAATATTTATAAACATTTCATTTATTTGAAAACAACTTATAAATTGTTTTTTATAAGATTTTTATTTACTTCCAAGAATTCCTGAGTATGCAAAGAAATCAAATTACAAGGTCATTTATGGTAAAACAAGATATTAAATAGTTCTTCATTATCAAAGAACAGTTAAATTAACTATAATTTCTCATCTGAAAGACCATTTATACATTCTTCTAGATTCTGTGTGTCCTTGACTTGCCAAAATTAAAACTGTGAACTCTATTATACAAATATCTATGTTAATATTATGGAAATACATTTAGGACAGAATGTTAATTTTTAAAATAAACCCTCTGAACAACATAACATTGTCCATATAAAACATCTTTCTTATGAGGCAGGGGGGTGGGGGACTGAAAGAAAATACACCAAAATTTTATATAATAATAACTTTTTTCTTTATATGCTAGTCTTTCATGTATTAAATTTTCTTTATCACTTGCTACTTCTATAATTTGGTTAAGAAGAAAAATTTTTTAATGTTTTAATTATCTATCCATTTTATCAGAGTTCAGAATTGGTATAATTTAGTTTCTCCAATAAAATATCCTAACTGTAATAGCTAATTTTCTTTCTGTCTAGGTCTCATAGGATTCATTCTGGATATATTGCCTTAAACACTTAAACAAAAAAGAAACAAGTGAACTGCAGAGTGTCATCAGTTCGAGTGGCTTCACTCTTGAATAAAAGGCCTTACTGAACATATACCTCTCATGTTCATTCATAAATTCACTAGTCTTTAACACCTAGGAAATGGCCCTGAACATATGAGGTTGGCAGGATCCACCTGATTGCAGCAAGCAAGCAAGTGCCAAGAAGTCCTATCAAATTAATTTCATAAAGAAGGTGTCCACTGGTATCCCATGACAAACGCCCACTAGTTGTTTATTTGTTTTTTGTTTTTTAGGCTAGTAAAAGGAATTTATTGAGAAATGGGGGGGGGCAGGGAACAGAGCTTGCTGAGAAATATCCACCCAAATTTGATGTGGGCTCCTCTAGGCAGAGAGAACCCCTACTAGTTTTCACTATATTGGAAATAATATAATATACAAAAGAGCAAAACAATAATTTTATACTCAGTATATATAGGAATTCATGCCAGATACATCTGTCAAATATCTTTTTTTTTTTTTTTTGAGGTACCTGGGCCAGGTATTGAACCCTCGCATATGGGCAACCAGAGCTCAATCGCCAAGCCACATCGGCCCCTGACTTGGTGTTCTCATTTCTTTGCTTATTGTTTTAGAAGGCACCAGGAACCAAACCTGGGACCTCCATGTGGGAAACAGGCACTCAACTGCTTAAGACATATCCACTCCCTCAAATAGCAGTTTTAACAGCTCTCCACATGTTTTCTACACAAAGCATTTAAATGATAATATGTAATTCTTTCGCTAAAGTAAAATAAAATCACTACAAACACTGCATATTCATATCTAAAGAACTCAAATTTCTTATAATGTAAACCTATATATTCCTCTTTACTAGTTGCACTCTATACTTTTCTGTGTGTTCCCTTCTTCATATTCTATTTTATCCCAAAAATACTGCCCTTGAAAGGTTTTTTTTAATACCCAAAGTCTCCTTTTTCCCTCCCACTTCCAATTGCCATAATTGCCATGGGTCCTAGCCGTCTCGGTTATTATCTGTTTATTGTTTATTTGAAACACTTTTATTCCCTTGAGTAAATTATAAAGAGCTAAATTTTATGTCAGTATATTGCATCTTTATAAAAATATTTAAATTTATGTGTGGTTTCAAAATTCCAAGAACTTTCCTATATGTTACCTTATTTGGTAGAGCAAAGCACAAGTTTGTTTTCCTGAAGGTTATAAATCTGCCAGCCACGCAGGGAGTGTTCTTCAAGAGGTACTGGTTAAGTGCAGCCAGCCACACTCTGGAGTTGTAGGTAATGTCAAATACAAAACTCAGATGGTGGTTACCTCTGTGAAGGGAGGAGCAGTGTTAAATCTTCGAGCTGTTCATATGCCAGCTGAATCCTACTTCTCAGCAGAGCTGCAGCCAACACATACTCTTCAGTACCTCAGATTCAGCCAGGAAAACTAACAAAAGGATGACGACGGACAATGCCCATCCCAAAAAACAGAAAGTATCTACTGCTGCAAGCAAGACAATTCCATCCATCTGCCCCATGGGATCTAAGCCCCCTCTAAACTGGAAGCAGAATGGGGATCACCATCCCTAAATCCTCAAGACTGAGGAACGAACAAACGTAAAGGGGAATGCAACTATGGACTAAAGTAGACATTATTATTCTAGCAATGGAAGAACTTGCAACATTGATATAAAGACAGTGGTTACCAGAGGTTCTGAGGAGAGGGAAAGGAAAGAATCAGTGTAACATGGAACATTTGGGGGACATTGGAGTTGTCCTGCATGATATTGCAAAGATGGATACAAGCCACTATATATTTTGTCAAAACCTATAAAATTGTGCAATGCAAAGTGTAAACCATAACATAAACTATTGACCATGGTTAGTAGCAATGTTTCAAAATGTGTTCATTAATTGTAATAAATGTATGCACACTAATAAAAGATGTGGGAGGGGTGGGGTGGAACATATGGAAATCTCCTATATTTTCATGTAACATTTATGAACTCTAAAGCTCCTTTAACAGAAAAAGAAAAAAAGATTAAAAAAATGATTCCATTCTGAGGTTGCATTTCTTTTTTGTATGGCTCCAATACTATATATTTCAAAAGAGGGAAGCAAAAGGATAAGTCATAACATTTACACAGAACATAATTTTTTTCCTACCATGTAAGAAACATTATTCTAAAAAGTGCTTCTTGGAACCTACCAAGGGCAGATACGGTAAGAGCAGAGCGAGCCCTCCATGGCAGGACTCTGAAATGGCCTTTGATTGACCATTGATTAACAAAACACCACAGCGTGGCCTAAACGTTCCTCTTTCCTGCACTGAAAATAGGGATTTCTGGAAATTTCCTCTTTTAAATGCAAGGGTGTGTTGGGGCTGAATCATACCTCCCACAAAGTCCTAACCCCTAGATTCAGGTCCTAACCTGATCCTGTGAGTGTGGCTTCCTTTGTGAATAGAATCTTCAAAGGTACATTTAGATGAGGCCAAACTGAATGAGGATGGGCCTAAGTACATATGACTAGACTCCTTATCAGGAGAGGAAATCTAGAAAGAGAAACTGATGACTGAGGAGAAGCAGAAGCCAGAGAAGGAGAAAGCAATCACCATGTGATGGGGGCAGAGATGGATCAACAAGCCAAGGAACCTGAGGTGGTCTGAAGCTGAATAGACCCCAGAAAAACATGTTCTTAAAATTAATCCATTCCTACGGGTGTGAACTCATTGTAAGTAGGACCTTTAGATGAGGCTACTTCAGTTAAGGTATGACCCACCTCATTCAGGATGGGTCTTAATTGTCGTAATGGAATCCTCTATAAGAGAATGAAATTCAGACAAAGAGAAGACGGCTACAGAAGCAAGAAGCTAAACTCAGTGAAACCCAGAAGAGAAGGGAGAGAAAAGCAGATGCTGCCATGTAGCAGAGGAGCCGAGGATCACCGACAGTCGGTGTTAGGGAAGAAAGCATCACCTGGATGATGCCTTGATATGCACATTTTCTCAGCCTCAAAACCGTGAGCAAATTAATTTCCATTATTTAAGCTGAACCATTTCACGGTGTTTGTTTGAGCAGGCTAGGACACTATAACAGAACCCCAAGGATTGCCTGCAAGCCATTACCAGAATGCTATAGACTGCAGGAGAAAGCATGGCCTGGTGATACCTTGATGTGGATTTCTGTCCTGCCAAGTATGAGATAATAAATTCCTCTTATTTAAGCCAACCAGCCTATGGTAATTGTCAGAGCAGCCCTGGAAAACTAAGACAAGTTGAAAAGTCCATTTCAAATGCACGCCAACATTTCCTGATAGCCACTAACTAGTCACCTCCTCAACAAAGACATCTAAGATGTAGAGAACAACATGAAATACTCGAGAAAAATGTCAAGAAAGAACTTCCACTAGGCTATAAATGCAAGGAGGAAATAATAGAAACAAAATTATCTGGGGAGATTTTAACATAATTCATTCTGCCTTCGATTCTGATGAAGTAGGTAAAATAAAATAAATAAATTTTTAAAATGACAAGGACATTGGGTATTTAATTAATAAGGATAAAGTATAGTTAAATATCAAATATATCTTCTTCGTAAATGGAATATGCTCAAATGTATCAATATGCTTGATAAACCACATCACTGTATCACAATGCAGAAATATTAGAAATTATTACTAAAATTTTAGACAGACACACACACAACTACCTGAAGGTTTTTAACCCTCTTAAAGAAGTATTTGGAAATAAAGAAAAATCAGAATTTCAATTACAGAATCTTTTAAAAAATGAGACAATCACTCTTTATTTGTAAACCTGAGAATTCACTTAAAAATAAAACTGTTAGAATTGGTATGGAATTTGAGTAACATATCAGGATTTAAGATACATCTCCAAAAAGAAATTGCTTTTCTAAAAGCTATCAAAAAACAATTCAAATATTGAAAATGAACATCCCATTTACCTTAACAAAAAACATAAAATACATAAACACATACCTTATAACAATGAAACAATAAATAAGAACTCTTATTTATCATCCAAATTCTTTATGCTGTACATGGATTCTTTCTGATTCTCACAACAACCCCACCAGGTGGGTGCTAATGTCCCATTTAGACATGAAGAAAATGAGGTCAGAAAAATTAAGTTGACAGATGTCACACAGCTCATGGCAGAGTTTAGCTTGGAGTCTGTGTCTCTGCACAGTTTCTTCAAGGTCTTTGTACTCCACACTATCTGTTGATTAAATGATGACCCACACTGAAAAATGCTACAGAAAGGAAACTTTAATTAACTGTAGAGTCATATATACACCCAGATGGAAAAACTGGATACTGAAAATAAGTCATTCTTTTTCTCAAAATAATATAAAAATGAATGTAACTCCAACCAAAACCCTAACTGGCTTCTGCTTTCCTTCAAATCTCTTGAGATAAGATTCTTCATTGTCTGCCCATATTTATAAATATTTTTACAAGAACTATTTTTAACTAAGGACTTACTGTGGGCCAGGTACAGTGTTAAATAATTTATACTTTGTCACGAAAGGACTAAAATAATCCTATAAGGTAAATGCTATTATCCTCCCTGAATATCACGTGAAGGTGGAAAGATAAAGCTTGCTGTGCCAACTAGGTACCCTGACCAAATATCTAAGTTTCTTTTCCTTTCTTTTTTTTTTTAAAGATTTATTTATTTATTTATTTCTCTCCCCTTCTCCCCCACCCGGGTTGTCATTCTCTGTGTCTATTTGGGGCATCTTCTTTGTCCGCTTCTGTTGTTGTCAGCGGCACAGGAATCTGTGTTTCTTTTTGCTGTGTCATCTTATTGTGTCATTTCTCCATGTGGGCGGCGCCGTTCCTGGGCAGGCTGCACTTTCGCACTGGGCAGCTCTCCTTACAGGGCGCACTCCTTGCGTGTGGGATCCCCTACGTGGGGGACACCCCTGCGTGGCAGGGCACTCCTTGCGTGCATCAGCACTGCGCATGGGCCAGCTCCACACGGGTCAAGGAGGCCCGGGGTTTGAACCGCGGACCTCCCATGTAGTAGACGGACGCCCTAACCGCTGGGCCAAGTCCGCTTCCCCAATATCTGAGTTTTTTAGCCCCTCAAACCCACTCACTCCTTCAGCCTCTGCTTTGGGAACATCTCGGCATAGTCAGAGTTGTGGGTACCAGGAGAAAATTTAAAAAGACGCAAATGAACCTCTCTTTTCTTCCCTTCTTTTCCTTTTCTGTATATGTTACAAGTATTAGCTGAAGGCCTGTGTCATTCACTCTCTGCCTCTAATGGACAATCCTCCACTTAACTCAGCGAGCCATCCTTGCCACGCGAAGCCTGAGTGCCAGGCCACAGCCCACAGAGCAGTGTATAAGGGGCCCTGTACAGAGGCTGAAGTTCTTCAGTCACTCTCTAAACCCTGCTCACCCTGCTCATTTCCAACCACAGCTGTTCTGTGCTGGGGAATTCTGCAAGGGGTCTGCTGGGGCCACAGGCTCATCATTGCTGGAAGCCCTGCTTTGCCTGTATTGGGTTGAGGATTACAAAGTCCTGATCAGTTTCTTTGTCAACCTGATCTCATCTTTAAAATGTTGGTTCAGTGATAGTTAGCATCTATGTTAAAAAATAGTTAATGCTACTATACAGTATTAAAAAATTGTTAATGTTATTATGTAGCTTTAAAAAAACAGTGAATGTTATTATGCAGCATTAAAAAAAAATCAATGCTACTTTGCAGTGTTAAAAAAATTGTTAATGTTATCAAGCAGTGTAATAGAGAGAGTAACTAAAAGGTTGGGTCCCAGAGTTAGACAACTGTGGTTCAAATCAGGGCTTCACAATTTACCATGAACTTGCACAATCTACTTTCTCTCTCTAACTATGTCCTTATTGGGAAATTGATGATAACACTAGGGCTAATGAGCAGAAGAGTAAGCTAAGGCATGTAAAGCATTTAGCATAGTGCTTGGCTTATAATAAGCATGCAATAAAAGTTGTTAGTTATCATCACTGCTATTTATTGTCATTGTTACTGATGTAAAAATTACAGAGGCAGCAATACTACAAGGACATCTAAAATCACTACAATGATTCAGAATTGTTTTAATTTTTAGCTTTTGGGGGAAAGATGCATAAATAATAGAAAACTGAAAGCAAAATCATCACTATAGGATACAGTGAGTCTAAACAACTCTAAATATAGTATGAGTACATTTTTATATAGAAATTACATTTGAAAAAAAATTGAGAGAATATATCTATAGATCTTTTTTGGTTTTTATTTATTTTTTATTTTTAAATAATTTCTTTCTTAGAGAAAAATTACAAAAATAGTGCAGTGAATTTCTGTTTATCTTCTATCAAGCTTCCCCTAACATTAACATCTTACATTACTATGATATACTTGTCCAAACTAAGAAACGAATGTTGATACAATACACTTAACTAAACTATAGGCATTATTTGCACATTTTACAAATGTCCTTTTTCTGTTCCAGGTTCCCATCCAGGATTCCTCAGTGTATTTCTCCTGTCTCCTTGGTCTCCTCCAATTTGTGACAATTTCTCTTTCATGACCTAGATACTTTAAAGAGTTCTAGTCAGTTATTTTGTGGTATGTCCCTCGATTTGGGTTTGTCTAATATTTTCTCATGATTAGATTTAGGTTATCCATTTGTTGGCAAGAATACAACAGAAATGATGTGCCTTTCTCAGGGCGTCATATCAGGAGGTACATGATGTCAACATACCTATTGGCGGTAAATTTTATATGTCAATATATCTTATTACTGTTAACTTACATATCACTTGGTTAGGGTGGTATCTGCTGTAAACTTGTTATTTAATCATTTCAGGACCTAATTTAGCAGATCTTGACTGAAAAAATTATTTCCAATATTCTACTGGTGAATTTCTATCTCCTCAATTTCTTCTATATTGATTAACTGGAATTCTTCTGTAAGGAGGACCCATCCCTACATTTTTGAGACCCACTGAATTGCAGAGCTGGAGAAGACTTTAGTCTTTTTGAGACTTTAGACGCCAGTTGCATCACCATTACCTGGAAGCTGGTGAGAAATGCAGAATCTCAAGCCCCACCCCACACGTGTGAGTCAGAACCTGCATTTTAACAAAGATCCCCGAATGATATTTGCGGTTCGAAGATCATTTTACTTCCATGTTTATTAAGAACTTCACCAATTTGGGGTCACATTTGGAGTTAGCAGCAGAACTGACCACACCTGGGCCTACTGACTCCAGTCCAGTCCTCCCCTCTCTATTCCCCAGATCTTACCTGATCTAGCCCCTAAAAATTGCAAAGCATCAAGACATTGGACTCAGACCTGAATGTAAATACTTAACACTGTTTACTTATATACATGTCTATATATCTCTATCTATCTATCTATCCATATCTATCCATATCTATCTATCTATCTATCTATCTAGGTTTATGCAGGTTTATTGTCATTGTACACACATATATGTAGTATATGAATACCTATATACACACACTTAAGCAAACTACTTCACCTCTCCGAAATTCAGTTCCCACATCTGTAACCTGTAGTAAATATTAACTAGCTCTTAGGATAACCGTGAAGAGGAGAGATACTGCATGGAAAGCACCTGTCAGAAGAGCCATCCAGGTGGCCTAGGAGAGGTAAAGCACAGATGCACCCTGCCAGGAAGGGAGCTCCCAGCTGCTGATGCGTGGCGTTCAGCTCTCGGCCCCTTCAGGGTGAGCTTCGGTGGTGGCAGAGAACTGCAAGATCACGTTCTTCCACTGGTGACTCACATCCAGTGACTGATCAGGCAGGGATATAAAGGCCCAGGCGGTTGGGCTCGGCAAGGAACCAACCTGCTCTTGGCCTCTGCTGGGAGGTTAGCTGAGGATGGCAGACCGATCTCAACATCTCCCTCCCTTCACACATGTTGACCTCAAGGACACTTCCTAATCAGCCTCCTTGAACCCAAACTCCGTCTCCAAATCCATTTCCCAGAGAACCCAAACTTCCAAATGATGCAAAATAGATTCTCAATAACTGGGAACAACCTTTGTGAATGTGACTGCTCTGACTTGTGGGGCTAACCTTTGCATATCATCCACTATCAGTAAATATGAATTAATCCAAATATGTATCCACTATATACATATCCCTATATCCCTGGGCATAACCAGGAAAAATAGAGTTTAGCAAAACAATGCTTGCTTTTTAGTAGGGGAGACTGAAAAGGCAACGAGACTGTGCAGTTCACCAGGACAGCATTTGCCAAGAACACTCTGGTCCGTGGTCAGTGTCTCCTCAGTTCAACATCTCAAAATGTACACATCCTTAAACAGCTCCATCAAGGGCCATCCCTGGAGGAGGAGCACCCAGCAGTTGGAGGTGGGCCACAACTTCCTTTACAATAATGATAAAAAACACAAGACCTGATTTTAAACTAAAGTAATTCCTTGTTTCCTTAAAAACTCTTTGCTTACCCAAGTATTTCCACAGGTAGCTGTAAGCATGTCCTAAATAGGATGTCATCAAGAACAAGGAACTGAGTTTTATAGCTCTACTTTTAAAAGTATTTCTCAAATATTTCTCTATACCTTCATGTTATCTGCTCTGCAATATCAAAAGAAAAACCACGTCATGCTGCTATTGCAAAGGTATGCACCCCTAAAGCCGAATGGATTCATCTTTCTTCAAGCAAAGGGCAAAAATGCACTCTGTGTCTCTATTTCAAAAGGGTGAAATATTGTACAGCTCAATTATTTATTCTGATGAAATATCTCTTAGCCTGGAGTGTTGTTTAAAAACACATTCTTGCATGATTAAATCTGTATTTCCATTAGCAATCAGATTTCCATCAAAACAGGCACATTAAAATGTTTGCCTGGATGCTACATATTATTCTTTAGTTCTGGCTTTCCTTGAATGATAGACAACGTTAATGGACTTTCACCAAAAAAATAAATAAAAAATACAAAATCTCCATTATCCACTGATGGCCAGAGGCAAGCAAGTCTCTCAAAGGATACAAAATGGTACTAACATATAAAGCAGCCTTAAAATAGTCTTCAGGAGCTATAAAGCCCCCCAAAGTTCCAAATGACCTCATTCTTGTGTCCCAATTTGATCTCCCAAGTCTATTCATGTTCTCCACCTTCACTGTAATTTGTTCACATGTTCTGAATTATGTGCCACTCACCAGCAGTCTATGTACAGACACACTACTAGGTTATGTGCTCTGCCATAGCTGACTACTGAAACTCCCAAGAAGGCTTGTCTCCTCTTCAGAAGCTTCTACCTTTGTAAACATGACACCTTTCATGGGGCAAATCCCACTCCAGAACTACCAGGTATGAATAGACTTACCATGGTCTAGAACTTCTGCAGTGATGCTTAGGCAGTATTAATTAAATCCTGGAACTTATTAAGGAATTAATTTCTAGCTCCAAATATAAATGTTCCTCCTCTCCCATTTTTTTTTTTTTTGGTCTGTAGAGGCTTATTGCCTTATTTCTTATTAATTTTTAAATGTCCACATAATGTTATAATCATTAAAAATTTGATGATGACATAAATACATGCAATCCAGTGGCTCTCAAGAAGGGGTGATTTTCTGAAGACATTTTTGGTTGTCTTAATCAGGGGTTTCACTAGAGGGTAGATGCCAGAAGTGCTGCTAAACATCATGCAAAGCACAGGACATCCCCCAACAACAGATATTTATCCAGCCCATAATGTCAATACTGCTGAAGTTGAGGTTGCAAAACCTTTAATCTACTACCATAGGATGCTAAATGGGAAAAGAAATTAAGATAGAGACAAAACTACAAATCTCAAAGTGTTAGTATTTTAATTTCCTGGCTGCTAAAACAAATACCATACAATGGGTTGGCTTGAACAATGGGAATTTATTCATGGTTTTGAGGTTAGGAGAAGTCCAAAGTCAAGTCTTCAGCAAGGTAATGCTTTCTCTTTCAAGACTGAGGCATTCCCGGGCTGCCTGCTGGCAATCCTTGGTCCTTGGCTTTTCTGTCACATGACAATGCACATGGCAGGGCTGCTCCCTTCTATTCTAAATTCCATTGACTTCCAGCTTCTGGCTGCTCCCTGCACCTTCTCTTTCTGTGTCCAATTTCCTTTGTTTTTAAGGACTTCAGCCATTTTGGATTAAGGCTCACCGTCATTCAGTTTGGGTACACCTTAATTAATAACATCTTCAAAGGTCCTATTTACAAATTGGTTCATATCGACAGGACCAGCAATTGGACCCAAACATGTCTTTTGTGACTCAACCTCCAACAATTAGTAAAATTCCACTGAAGGCCAACAGTGCTCTGTAAATCAGCCCCAGATTTGTCTCTGATCAACAAAACCAAATTGGGGAACACTACATGCTGGAGAATTCACAATGACCATAAATTCAAAACTAAGCAGTAAACACCCTGAGGAAGTTCCTCCTGGCTAACCAGCCTGATAGGAATTCATTTCAGGGTTAGCACCAAGTAGACACGGGGTGATGGGGAGAACCACATCTTTCATCATAAAGGCCCCAAATGATAAATTCAAGTATGGACTCGGTGGCTGCTTCTCAATGCAAGGACTGGGCAAAGACCAAAAACAACTCATTTGTGTAATTCTACAAGGAACAAAATGACTAGAGCCAAGTCAACCTCTGCTCTATTTTGTTTTGCATTGGACGTAACATGGATTATGCACAATACACATTCTGCAGAAAGTGTTTCATGTACCCCATTCTCACAACCACACTCTGGGTAATAGGCAGCAGAGAGTTTGCCATCTCCTTGGCAATTAATTACAGTGATAGGCTTTTAAGTAAGGGCAGAAGCACATCCTCTAGACCTCCACAGCAGGAAGACACGCACCCACACCTTCCTAATAGATGGAAATGAGTTTGTTCATTAAGATATAAGGAAAAAAAAGGACAGGCCCAATCTAACTGTATCAGTGACACACACTTTCTAAACTGCATTAAGGTGCCATATAGACTACATCAAATTCCTACAAGCTTAACCCATAATCCAATCGATAGCTCAAGATTCAAAGGCCAATGAAAAATTACTTAAAAAGTGTAAAATAAATCCTGTCAAGAAAACTAGTGTGGCAGTTTGAGGTTATTTATGAATCCAAAAAAACAGACAGAGTATGTTTGCAAGCTAAGCTATTCTTCTGGGTGTGATACCCTTTGATTATACTGGATTCAGTTGAGGGCCCTTGATTAAATTACCTGTTAAGATTAGGTTTTGTGTTTTTTTTAAGATTTATTTTTTATTTATTTCTCCCCCGCTCCCCTGCCCCGTTCCACCCGTTGTCTGCACTCTGTATCCATTCACTGTGTGTTCTTCTGTGTCTGCCTGTGTTCTTATTAGGTGGCTCTGGGAACCAATCCTGGGAACTTGCAGAGTGGGAGAGAAGCGATTACTCTCTTTCACCACCTCAACTCCCTGTTGTGCTATGTCTTCTTATTTTCTCTCCTCTGTGCCTCTTGTTGCATCATCTTGCTGCACCGGCTCTCAGCATCGGCCGGCACTCCTGCGCAGGACGGTTTTCATGTGCTGGATCGCATTCCCACACAGGGGGGCACTCCTGTGCGGGGCGACATTCCAACATGGGCCAGCAATCTACATGGGCCAGCTCACCACGTGGGCCAGCTTGTCTTCACCAGGAGGCCCTGGGCATCAAACCCTGGACCTCCTATATGGTGGACGGGAGCTCAACTGGTTGAGCCATATCCATTTCCCAAGATTAGGGCTTTGATTTGACCATGGGAGTAAGGTGTGACTCAGGTTGAGTAACTGCCCCCTTGACGGGCCGATATAAATGCACATTCACTCAAGAATACACACAGGAAGTAAGAGAGCTATCATTTCTGATCTTGGGACCCTGGGAAGAGAGATGAACCATTTGCCAGACAGTTCGCAGCTGACCTTGGGAAGAGAGTTGAGACTGATATAGGAAGCCCTGAGAGACAAGCCCTATGCCAGCCTCCAGCTGAGATCAGGAAGAAGCTTGGTCCACAGAGCCTTAATAGGAAGAGGAATCCCAGAAAGGAGTGACTTGGCAGAGATCAGCACCATCTTTCTTCGACTCGTTGCAAATGACTTCGGTGAGAAAGCAACCTTGAGTTGGACTCTTCAGGGCCTTGTAATTATAAGCTTTTACCCCAAATAAATAGCCTTTATAAAAGCAACAGACTTCTGGTACTTTGCATCAGCACTCCTTTGGCAGACTAATACAACTAGTAATTTATCTTGGAAAAATGTAAAATACATACTTTACACCACACGCCAAAAAGATTCAAATGTTAAAATATAAAAGTAGGCAATAATTTAAAGGACATATATGCTGTTTATGTCTCAATTCATATAATCATATTTCTATCTACCCTTAGAAAGAACCAGACATTTTTAAGGAAAAAACAAAATAACAAAATAATAAGTAAAATGTTGGTTGATTTTACCATGTGAAATTTAGTTGTATGGATTTTCTGAACATCAATAGCACCATAAGACCTAGCACCCATATCCTGGTTTCTAATACAATCCTCTGATAAAAGGAAACAGGGCTCCTTGGAGAAATGGCTGATAGTAGGACTGGGGCAGGAAATACACAAGATGAGCCTAGAGCATCTTGTAGTACCAGAAGAAAGTGCTAAAAGAAGAAAACAACTTCCACTGATGGGATCTTTCAAAGGATAAGAAGCCTAAGGAAAGAGCTCTCATGCTCAAAAGTAAACAATTTGAGCAACAAAATAAATGGAGGAGCATTGGATTATAACTAAAGTATAAAATAAATATTGATGAGTCTATATTGCCATACATTATTGAATGAATAAATAAATAAATAAATAATGGAGAAGCGGCAAATCTCTCACGCAGAATTCCAAATCATCTCTGTAGATACTTCACACTCAAGGAGGAGAAGCACAACTGCCCCTATTTGAAGTGTGGGCTATGCATAGTGTCTTCCTTCTAAACAGTACAATATGGAAGGGGGGAAAACACATAACTTTACGGTGGGGAAACCTGACAAATTGTACCTCTATCCAGTGATCAAGATCTACATCAAGAAATGTCATGTGGATAGCATATACTTTTGATTGACATGATGAGACTAGCACTGTGGTCTTCCTCTCCAAAATCCATAAGCCCAGTTCAACCATGAGAAAAACATCAGATGAATCCCAATAAAGGGACATTCTACAAAATACCTGACCAGTACTCATCAGAAACAAGGGAAGTTAGAAAAATTGTCACAGCTATGAAGAGCCAAAGGACACAAGAAAATTAAATGTAATGTGGGATCCTGCAACAGAAAACGTATATTAATTAAAAACTAAGGAAATCTGAATAAAGTATAGGCTTTAGTTAATTGTAGCAAATGTACCACGCTAATGCTAGATACTGATAACAGAGGAAACTGGGTGTGGCATACAGGGGAAGTTTCTGAGCTACCTTCTCAATTTTCCCAAAAATCTAAAACTCTTCTAAAATAAAAAGTTTATTTTTTTAAAATATGACACAAAGCAAAGGCAAGCCAATCAGAAATATTTGCAAAATTCAACACACATGACCAGAGATGAACAGTTAAAATAATTTAATATCTCTTTAAAATAAGAAGATAAACATGACATTCCAATTTTTAAAATGAGCAGAAAACACACAAGGTCAATTCACCAATAGCAAGTGAGCATATGAAATGTATTCAACGCCATTAGTAATCAAAGTAAAGTAAAATCAAAACATGACATAGTATTTGTCTAGAAAATCATCGAGGATTTCATTGGATTCTCACAAATCCTTGGTGAGGGTGTGGGAGAACAAGCATGTTCCCACACATTTAGTAGAAAAATTTCTGTAGTTATCTGGAGGGAAATTTGGTAAGAAATATAACTAAATTCCAAAATTCTTATATACTTTGATCCTTTCATTCCATTTCTAGGAATTTATCCTAAGTATTTAATAAAGGATGTACACAAAGATTTATCTAGAAGGAAGATTACCATATCATTATTAAAATAGTAAAAATTGGTAAGAATCTAAATATCGAATAGGAATTTGGTTAAATAAATGGGAGATGGTGTCAAGATAGCCTTTAATTATTTCTAGATGTTATCACATGAATTGAGAAACAAGTTATACAAAGTCTGCAAAATTGAAATATATGCGTGCATTCATTTGGTGATAGAACAAATACTGAGGTCTTTTTCCAAATGTGCTATAATGAATGTGGAACTATCTATATACAAAGCAAAATATTACTTAAAAATAACAAAAACTTTAAACAATATTACACTATCCTGTTTTTTCCACCCAGTGATGAAAACGTTTTCTTAAGACCTTCCTGCTCCTAAAATTGAGCTCCAGCTGTTGAAACAGGCTTGAAGTGTGTTAAGAATTAAACGGCAAACCATTTGGGTGACATGTTTAGCAAACCAATGGATGGATGAATAGGGGAGCAGAGAAGTTTTCTTTGAAAAAAATGGAAGAGGAGAGACTCTACCTACCTGGCCTTTTTCATGAGTGTCTTAGTTTCCAGGGCTATGACACATACCACCTAATAGGTTGGCATAAACAACAGGAATGTATTGGCTCATGATTTCAGAGGCCAGAAGTCTAAATCAAGGCATTGGCTAGGAGGCTGGCTTCCTCCTGGGGTGCACAGTGTGCCCACTGGCCAGCAATCCTTAGGTTCCTTGGCTTTCCCATCACATGGCCATGTCCTCTCCTTTCTCTTCTATTCCTGTTGACTTCTAGCTTCTGGCTCCATTCCATACTGGAGGACTTTAGTAATCTTGATTAAGACCCTCCCTCATTCATTTGAGCCTCACTTTAACTAAAAATAACATCCTCAAAAGTCCCATGTATAGTGGGTTCATACCCACAGGAATTAGATTAAGAACATGTTTTTTATGGGGTACATAAGTCAACCCACCACAATGGGGATAAATGAACTGGCCCTCAGATTACCCTTGAGGACTTCTAGGGGCAGGTAGTCTCCATGTGGTCCTCTATTTGTCTCTTACTTTTTTTAAAAATTGGGCTAGGTAAGGCAATGTTACTAATATTTAATTGAGAAGGGACTGGAGTTCTACAATATTCAAATGAATGAGTTTTCCTTCAATTTAGAATGCTGATAAAAATTTTTATAAATTAGAAGTGTCTTCCTTGAATTATAAAGCTGATTGAAAAAAAAAAAAGTTAAACTATCCAGGGATCAACTAAATTTAGGTTTGCCCTGAGCATCACTATTAGCAAAAAAGCAGCATCTTACATCTTCTGTTTATTTTATGTTTTTGAACATGACAGAAAGTTTTTAGAGAGATTTATTTATTTATTTATTAGCAAATTATGGGAAGCATTTACTCAAAAAAATTCTTTCCAGGCATATTTATGTTATTTTATCGTAAAAGGTAATTCAATTGTTTCTCCAGTGTTCAGAAAGAAACATAAATGAAGGACAGATTGGTTAAATGACTTGATCACAGTCTCCTAGTTAATGAAATAAATGAGGAAAAACTTTGATCATATTCGTATCTCATGAACACATATTTTTTTTTACCTTTAGCATTCATATAGTACCTTCTTTGCTGTATTTACAAAAATATTACAATATTACTAGTAACTAACATCAGTAACTTTCATTAGGTGATTTTTCCCATGCATCAGCATATTCTTAACACCTTGTAGTATAATATTCTTGTATCCATATCATTAACAACAATCCTCATCTATCAGCAAAATGATATACAAAATGTTATACAGCCCCTAGATCATCTTCTGGCTGTTTTTCAATCAATATTAAACTCCTCAGACTACCCCTTTCAACCACAGTCCCTTTTATAAATCAGCAGTGTTTGTTATACTCATTACAATGTGCTCCAGTCAACTCTATTCATTATAAATATATTTGCAATAGACTTTATTTTTAAACATTTGTCATATGTTCAGTTAATCTCCCCTTTCATAATCAACATTCTATCTAATAAAATATATATTCTATAGTTTATTTCCATAAGCTTACAATCATATTTAGTAGATATCAGTGAGAACATAAAATATTCATCCTTTTTTATTTGTCATTTCACCCAACATAGTATCTTCAAAGTTCATCCTGCTAAGATACAGTGGACCCTTTTTCAAATTCTGAGTCATATGTCCTATCACTAACCTGGTCACTGGTTTTGGGTATGTGGCTGGGGGTGCATGTGTGTTTGTGTGTGTGCATGCACGGGTATACATAAGCTCATCAACAGTCCTCAAACTAGTAACTAAAAAATAAAAATAAAGCATCCAGTCTTTCTCAAAGCAGAGTGGATAAAACTTTTAACTATTAAGAGATAAACACTGAGATCCCTGTCTTAAGGTTTAAGAGCATCTCAGAGAACAAAATATCTCCAAGTGAATCTAGAGATTGCTCCAACTCTTTCTTCGAAGCCCAGGCTATCTATGTGTAAGTTAAGACAACGATATGGGAAGTGGACTTGGCCCAGTGTTTAGGGCGTCCGTCTATCACATGGGAGGGCCACGGTTCAAATCCCGGGCCTCCTTGACCTGTGTGGAGCTGGCCCATGCGCAGTGCTGATGCGCACAAGAAGTGCCCTGCCACGCAGGGGTGTCCCCCGCGTAGGGGAGCCCCACACGCAAGGAGTGCACCCCGTAAGGAGAGCCGCCCAGCGTGAAAGAAAGTGCAGTCTGCCCAGGAATGGGGCCACACACACGGAGAACTGATGCAGCAAGATGACACAACAAAAAGAAACACAGATTCCTGTGCCGCTGACAACAACAGAAGCAGACACAGAAGCCGCAGCAAACAGACACAGAGAACAGACAACCGGGGCGGAGGGGAGAGAAATAAATAAATAAATAAATAAATATTTTTTTTTTAAAAAAAGACAAAGATAAATGATCACTTGCTAGTAACAGTAGTAACAATGATTAATATTTATTAAAGCTAACTACAGGCCAGGCACTATGCTAATCATGGTACACATATTTTCTCTTTTAAAACACCTATCAGCATTATGAGATGAAGGCAACAGTTGTTCAAATTTTACAGGTAAATGAACCAAAGCTTTAAACTTGGCCAAACCCCACAGCTAAAAATCAAAGGTCAGAATCACTCCAGGCTGATGCTCTTTCCCGCCATGCCATTCCACTTGATGAATGTGCTTGACACTCCTGCATATTGTAACTGCTTTGAGAGACCTGTGATCCCTGAGAGGCAAAGGCTGAACTCCCATAGCCAAGAAGCAACCCAGGCAAGGTAGTAAGGGAGCCCATGCGCAAGTTCAAAGGGGAAGGACCAAAGGGTCCAAACACCAGGTCACTCATCAAAAGATAAGTGAAAAGGTGGGTGCTGTCAAGGGGAAAAGTAGAATGGGCAGCAATGCTGCAGGTGCAGATTCATCACCGTCCAAGTCAATGGATAGTGCAGGTGAGGCAGCAGGGAGGAGAAGAGAGCCAAACCAGTGTTTACTCTACCTCAGGGGTTCTTTATGGATTTCCTGTTGACTACATTCAAGGGGCCAAGTGGAACAGCCAGCCCATTCCTCCCATGCTCCCCAGACGAGCAAGGAAGGAGTGGCACCAATGCATGCCTGTGCACTCCCATTCTTCCCAGTGCCTCAGGTGCTGGCGTTAGCTGAGTGCAAGGCAGATGTGGACAGAGGGGCATGTGGGGCTCTAGATGTTCTCAAGACCCAGCCCCATGAAGACCAGCAACCCTGGGTCAGCAGAAATGGCAGCTGGTCTTAACTCAGGTAAAGCTCCTCATTTCTCTCCTTCATGATCAGCATGGGGAAGAGATGGAGGGCTTAGGACTTCCACATGAGCTGGTATCTAGGTGCTGTAGAGGCTACCCACACCCAGCTTTGGTGACAAGGGCCACCACTTAGTGAGAACAAGTACATACAGCCTGGGTCAACCTCAAAGCTTTGCTATCAACCTGGTGCCTTCATCTCCACCCTGTCAGAAGATACCTCTTTGGAATTTTAGACTAGACCAGGACCGTGGTGATGAGAGTTGCAGTTAGCACTCAGGGGTGTCAGTCAATGCAGATGACAAAAATGAGATATGGCAAAGGGAGTGGGTCTCCCAGGAGAGGATGGGATTAAAGGAAACATGAGCAATGAATTATAGTTCCACCTCCCTCTCGGTGCATGATTTAGAGGGACGGCACCATGGACTCAATCGTTAGTTAACATCCACATCCAAGAAAGCAGGCTTGGTTCAGGCAGGGGGTTGAGCAAGTTAACCCAGTGCTTGTCTAAAAACTGCATAATGTCTATCATGGACCCAATCTAGAAACTAGTGCCCATTGTCTAAGATCTAAGGATGTGATCCTCTGTCTCTTTGGTTGGGAATGACATGTAATGAGGGGTCTGGGCAAGTCTTAGAGCTCCCCACCAATTAATCTCATAAGACCCTTCCAAGGCTTTCAAAGATTGCAATCCATTCTGCTGCAATCCATTCTGCTCCAGGTGGTGACAAAGTTGTAGAAACTGGAACAGCCTGCCCCTATTAACGACCAACCAAAAGGACTCTGGTCAAGACCCTGGTCAAATCTTGACCAAGAAGGTTGCAAGAGATGCTCTTTAGCACAATTAGAAAGACTACCTAGTTCCCACTACAGACGGCTGAGCTGCAAAATGCTCATAACCCAATCTCTCCCAAGGAGAGAAATGAGGAGCTTTACCTGAGTGAAGCTTTAGGTGGATTTGCTACCCACCTAAAGTAGCAATCCAATGAGGCACATAACTCTCTTACTCTGGTGCACCAGGCAATGTCCTGGGAACAGTCATGCACTTTTTTTGCGGGTTGAGCAAGCAGTGGTAGCCAAGAAGATTTTCCGGAAAGTTCCTCAGGTTGAAGGAGCACTTGCATAGGAGTAAAGGACTGAGCTCTCACAATCACACTCACAGCTTCGGCCCACGGATGAGAGCTGTCCTCTAACAGTGCAGTTCCACTTTCCAGTCACAGAGTGCCACCTTGGTGCATCGGAAGTATAGCCAACATAGCAACCATCACCCTGAGTGGGACTTAAGTTCTGGGACCTGATGGATCTTACCTCACTCTCCTTCCCATACTCGCTCCACTGACAGATGGGTGCTGAGTACAAGACAACCCAGGACCCTTCACATCTGAGCTGGGAACACGAAGCCAGTGGCTACTGAAATTTGGGTTCTAAAAGAGCTTGATAGATCATCCCCAACCTGTGTTGTCAAATTCCAAGGGTAAAATATGCCAGACCCTTGACATTGATGGTTGTAATTATTAACTCTGTTCTTGTGAAAGTGAAACTTAGCCTATTGTTCTATTTTGCCTGAATTACCTCCCAAAGCCTCCTTGTTCCTCAAATGTGGCCTCTCTTCTAAGCCAAATTCAGCATATAAATGCACTACCTTCCTCTGCCCCATCCCTGGCCCTGCACAGATGATCTTCCCAGGCACAGAGGGATTAATACCAAGCACTAACTTGTGATGCATTTTAAAAAAAGACCTTGTCCAAAAAGGAGAAATATTAAATGCAAATGAGTTTGTATGGCTAGGAGAATTTCAAAGTGAGTTGGGAGGTCATTCCAGAGATCATGCTTGTCTCAGGAGGATCTCATTGAATGTCACTTTAATCAGTGCCTCAAGCAGGGGTTCTCCTGAAGGCTATAAAGATATCTAGACACTATAGGCAAGGCAGACCATCTCAGGAATCTGGCAACCTATCAGTGGGCCTTACCTTAGAATATATGTTCCCCAATGTAAAAGAGTTAGACTCATTTATAATTTCCTTATACATGGCTCTTCTGCTCCTTTTATTTGAACCTATAATTAGCACTATACTCATTAAATATATGTCCCAGATACTTAAATCTTCTGTCTGCTCATATGCCAGTTGAGACCTGAATCTCAGCAGAGTTATAACACCCACTCTCCAGATCATCGGCCTCACCCAGAACAAGAAACAAAAGGATGATGGACAACACCCATCCAAAAGAACAGTATTTACAAGTGCAAGCAAGACAGTTCTATCCACCTGTTCTATAGGATCTAAGAAGCCCCCTGTCATTCAGAAGCAGAAAGGGCATCGCCATGCCCAAATCCTCAAGACTGAGGAATGAACAAACCTAAGGGGGGAATGCAACCATAGACTAAAGTAGACTTATTTTTATTCTAACAATGGAAGAACTTGTAACATTGAGATAAAAACAGTGGTTCAGAGGAGAGGGAGAGGGAAGAACAGGTGTAACATGGGGCATATTTGGGTCACTGGAATTGTTCTGAATGACATTGCAATGACAGACACAGGCCATTATACATTTTGTCAAAACCTATTAAAAATATGCAGTGAAAAGTATAAACTATAATTGACCATGGTTAGTAGCAATGTTTTAGTATGTTTTCATCAATTTAATAAATGTACCCACTAATGAAAAATACTGTTAATGGGGAAAAGTATGGGAGGGGGAGGGGGATGGAATATTTGGGAATTCCCCTAATGTATCATTTATATATTCTAAAGCATCTTTGAAAATTAAATTAATTTTTTTAGAATTCCAAGGGTAAATTTAAAAAAAAAACAGAAGTCATATATGATGAGCAGAGAGGCCAGGCATAGAGGTAAAGGGATATGGTAGCCCTTTGGAGCTACCCTTCAGTTCTGTTAGACTCTGGTTAGATTTATTTAGATTTATATTTCTAAGGATTCTCTGTTTGAATGACAGAGCTGTCATAGAGGAACACTTTAGTGTGTATTACGAATTACCCTAAATTACTTGATTTTAGGCAATATCCGTAGTGTTGCCCGGTTCTCATGGGATTGATTTTAGGCCCTCATCCCAGGAGTTCAGAATCTGCATTCTAATTAGCATCCCTAAGCAATCCAATGCAGGATATCCCAGCCAAACTTTGAGAAACAAAAGCAGCCATCCCATTCCTCACCCAGTCTCTAATATTAATCAACCCTAGTAGTTAGGTCCCCAGAATTTTCTCCAGCATAGAAAATATGGGCTATAAGTTCAAAAAATATTTTTTAATGTCCAACCATATTGTCTGTACGTTTTCAGTAGGTATCAAGTATTGAGGTAAATTTCATCCAAATTCAGAAGCTGAATTTAGACCAGAGGGTACTTCCTGTGGTAGGATTTAGGGAGCCTGGCTGTACTCCTTCTGGGGCTGACATAACCAAGTGGACAGTACACCCCTACTCTTACCAAAGACCGTTATTTTTGGAGTGGAAAAGTTCCTCACATACAGAGAATTTCATTTTCTACAATCCAAATCTCTCACAAACCTATGAAATTAAAACCCAAGGTAAACATGAATCTTTTATCTCAGCTACATTCTAAGAAAGGCACGCTCCAGGGAACCAGGGGCTCCAAAGAACACAGACACTCGCCTCAGGTCCCTCAGCTTCAGCAGCAAGTGCCGTGGAAGGTAAGCAGTCTGACCCGATCACCTGGGCCAAGGCGCCCGGCGTCTGGGCAGTTCCTGGACAAGGAGACTTCTGCGGGATTCCAAGACAAAGTCCTTGGCACAGGGGTGGGGCTCCTGGTGAGTCAGGCTGAATAAAGGGATTCCTCAGGACTCCACGGAGCGGAATGAGCCTCCACCGCCAGTGGGTGTCAGCCTTCAGTCAAGATTAGGGCTAGTGCAAAACCGCCCCTGTGGTGCCGGGCAGACCATGAAAACTGGTAGCTCTCTCAACGCCAAAGAGCGTGATGACAAAGGAGGGCCTGCATTATGCCAACTTCTCCCAATCAGGTGGGAGAAAGCTGAGCACAAGCTACTGAATCACCCTTTTAATCGAAGATCAGAAGACGCCATTTAGAAACTATCTTCAAAAAGAAGATGATGAGCAACGCACGACGAAGGCCAGCAAGGATGGATTTGAAATGTGGGTCCTTCATGGTTGATGACTGCCATGAAAGACATGCAGTACCCAAACAGTTAGGGGGACCCTTGAAGAGCAGGGAAATCATATTCGCTCAGGAAGGAGTTCCTGGAGAGCACATAGTAGAATTATTCTGAAGAGCTGACACAGAAAGGGATGGCTGACAGGTGGCAGAACAGTAACTCGGCAGTTAAAGGGAAGAGGCCCCAAGACCTCATGCCCTCCCTGGTTGCCATAGGAATCTTCTTTGCTGCAGCTCCCCCTTCCTTTTTGTTTCATGTAGACAGTTAAAGGGAAGTCATCATAAAAATAACAAAATTTGGGAGAAATTCGGAAAACAATTTAATGAAGAGAAATAAGGATTAAGTAAAAAAAGAACATCAAAATTCTGAATTCAAAGATTAGTGGGGAACAAAAAGAAAAAAAGGGAAAGAAGAATTAAAATCTTCAAAAATTTTAAGTGAATATAACTTTAACTATAAAGATATGCTAAAACTGCTAAAAATCCAACAAAACAATTATAGACAATCTTTATTGGACACTTGTTATCTAGACACTGGGCTAAGAACTTTACATGCATTTTCTCTTTTACTATTCAAAGCGACCCATCTCTAACTCATTTTATAGATCAGAAAACTGAGGCTTAGAGAGAGATTATTCAACTCGCCTAAAGTCATCCGACAGGAACTGGTGAAAAGAACAGTCAAAATAACATCACCCAGGGAAGTGGATGTGGTCCAACCAATTGGGCTCCTGTCTGCCACATGGGAGGCCCTGGGTTGGCTTCCCAGGGCCTCCTTGTGAAGGCAAGCTGGCCCACACCCGGGGAGAGCTGACAGCCCATGCTCATGGAGAGCTGACGGCCCATGCCCGCGGAGAGTTGGCACAGCAAGACGACGCAACAAAGGGAGATAAGCAGACACAGAAGAACGTGCAGCAAATGGACACAGAGAGCAGACAGCAAGCAAGCAGCAAGGGGAGTGGGGGATAAATAAATAAAATATATCTTTAAAAATAATAACATCACCCAGAACAATGGGTCCTGCCCCAATCAACATGCCAGCGTGAGAGGCTTCAAAGTTCTGCCCTCCCACAGAAGTCTTGAGTAAATATCAAGAACTGGCAGGCAGAGATGTACTTACCAAATGCAATGGATGTGTAATGATGAGGGGAATGAGTGTTGCCGGGGGGGGGTGGAGTGGTGGGGTGGGGGTGGTGGGGTTGAATGGGCCCTCATATATTTTTTTTAATGTAATATTTTTACAAAATCAGTTAAAAAAAAAAAAAAAAGAACTGGCAAAAACATTTCTCAAAGCTCCAGAAAACAGTTAAAGGGCTGTAGTTAACAGAGAGAGCACCGAATCAAGAAGACTGCTACTTAAAAGCAGTAGGCACTCGTGGCACCCTGGCCGGTAGCTTCTCCACCGCACACCAGCTCAGCGCAGAGCCAACCATGCTCCCAGTGCGGATCCCTGGTTCCAGTTCTGTAGGGAGCAGGGTAACCCTCTTGCACTTACTGGGGGCATGTATGTTGTCCTAATCTGTCTGGTGATGACCAGGAGCAAGGGATTGCTCGCGGCAGGACATATAATGCAGTGCCAGTCAGTGAAGAAACTATTTCCTAAGGAGGAGGAGACATTCATAACTACATAAATGCGGGAAATCCTTGGGCCACTCAGGCATATCCAAGATGAGATGAATAAGCAGAAAGGCTCAGGGAGGCTCCTAAACTGAGACCTGCAGCTATTCTCCAAATTTATTGTATGGAATGCCCTGAAGGAGAGCATGTCCACAGATCAATCTGCAAAGAGTGGGAAAGGTATTTTCTTTTTCTTCTTTTCTTCTGTTTTGTTTTTTGTTGACAGTGTTTGGTTAGCTCCTGGCATTCAAGAGAAGCTCTTGTCATAATACTATCTGGATATAAGGTTAAGGAGCAGAGTTCAGAGTCTTAATTCCAGGGATAACATTTAAAATACCAAAATTTCCAGGTTTCAACTAAAGATCACAAAATATAAAAAGAAAGAGGAAGTGATGGCCCAGTCAAAGGAAAAAATTAAAGCATGAGAAATCACCAATGAAGAAGATCAGCCCTGGGGCATACCAGTCAAAGTCCTTTTTTAAAACTGGTCCTAAATATGCTCAAAGCATATAAAGAGTATATAGTTCTTTATGGACAAAGAACTAAAAGAAAATAGGGAAAATAATAGATGAACACAGGTAGAATATCAATAGAGAGATGGAATTATGAAAAGGAACCAAACAGCTGAAGTCCACAGTAGCAAAAATTAAAAATTCCTTAGAGGAGTTCAACAGCAGCTTGGAGCTGGCAGAAAAAAGTATCAGCGAACATGGAGATAAGATAATTGAAATCATCCAGTCCAAGGATTAGAAGGAATTAAAAGTAAAGAAAAATGAACAGAGCCTGAGGAAAATGTGTACAAAAACATATACCAAGTATACCAATATATGCATTGTAGGAATCCCAGGTAGAAAATAAAGAAAGGGGCAGAGAGAAAATTCAAAGAAATAATGGCTGAAAACTTCCCAGATTTAATGAAAAACATGGAAATACACATTCAAAATGCTCAATGAACTCCAAGCAGGATAAACCCATACAAACCCACACAGTGGCATATTATAATCAAATGGTGAAATGTCAAAGAGAATTCTGAAAACCACAAGAGAGAAGCAACACGTTACACATAAGGGAGCTTCAATAAAATTAGATGACAATTCATCTTGGAAATCACAGAGGCAAGAAGGCGTGGGATGACATATTTAAAGGGCTGAAAGCAAAAAAACTGCCAAGTAAGAAATTTTATATCCTGGCAAAACTAATTTCAAAAATTAGGGTGGAAAGCAGACAGATGTGGCTCAAGCAATTGGGCTCCCTCCTACCACATGGGAGGTTCTTGGTCCGGTTCCTGGTGTCTCCTAAAGAAGATAACAAGCTGGTGCAATGGGCAGGTACAGCAAGCTGATGCAACAAGATGACACAAGAGACACAAGAAAAAAAAAAAAACACAGTGAAAAACACAACAAAGCAGGGAACAGAAGTGGCTCAAGCAATTAGGCGCCTACTTCCCACACCAGAGGTCTTGGGTTTAGTTCCTGATATGACCCAAAGAAACAAGGAAGATGAACAGACATAGCAAGTACAAGTGATGAAGGGTTGGGGAGAGATAAGTAAATAAAAGGCATCTTTATTTTTAAAAATGAGGGAGAGATTAAGACATTTCCAGATAAGTAAATGGTGAGGGAGTTCATTACCACAAAACCAGCCCTACAAGAGATGACAAAGAGTGTTTTGCATGTTGAAAGGAAAGGGCAAGAGACAATTGACAAAAGCTACATGAAGAAATAAAGATCTCCATTAATGGCAGGGATAAACATAAATGCCAGTACTATTGTATTTTTGGTTTGTAACTCCACTTTTTACTTCCTACAGTATCTGAAAGGCAAATGCATAAAATGTAATGAGAATCTATCAGTGGTTTGGGACTCATACTGCATAACCATGCAATTTGTGACAAGAACTATCTAAAGATGGAGCACAAGGGGTATAGGAAAATAGTTTGCATATACTATTAAAGTTAAATTGGTGTCAAAGCAAATGAGATTGTTAAAGATTCAGGATGTTAAATTTAAGCCCTCAACATTTCTACAAAGAATATATCAAAGAATATGCAAGTACATAGAGAGAGAATTTAGAATATAGGTTTCCAGGGGCATAGGAGTAGGGGCAATGGGGAGTTAATGCGAAATGGGTAAACGGTGTCTGTTTGGGGAAATGGGAAAGTTTTTGTAATGGAAAGTGGTGAGGGTACTGAGATACTATGAATGTGATTAATCCCACTGAATGGTATACTCGGGAGTGGTTGAGATGGGAAAGTTTATGTTGTAAATATATTCCCACAAGTGAAAATAAAAGAAAGAGCAACTAAAGGGACAACTGACAATTAAAGACAATGCATAATCCTTAGTGGGATCTAACAAGGGAGGAGAGACACTCAAACAGACACTTTTGAGACATATGAAAAAATTGGCATATCGACCGTAAGCTTTATATCAATGTTTAATCCCTGAACTTGGTAACTGCAATCAAAGATAGGTATGTGTGGTAGCTTGAAGCTCTGTGTACCCCAGAAAAACATGTTCTTAAATTTAATCCATTGCTGTGGGTGTGAACCCACTGTAAGTAGGACCTTTGGATGAAGTTACTTCAGTTTGGATGTGACCCACTTCAGTCAGGATGAATCTTAATCCTCTTACTAGAATCCTTTATAAGAGGACAGAGAGAATGCCACAGGAAGTAGGAAGCTGAAACCAACAAAACCCAGAAGAGAACAGAGAGGCCAGGAGAGGCCGCCATGTGCATTGCCATGTGACAAGCTAAAGATCAAGAACCACCAAAAGCCAGGTCCAGAATGCCACCGTCTTTGAGGAGAAAGCACCACCTTGATGATGCCTTGATTTAGACTTTCTTTTAGCCTCAAAACCAGTAAATAAATTCCCATTGTTTAACCCAACCCATTCTGTGGTATTTACTTCAGCCTAGGAAACCAAAACAATACAAAAATGAATAACCTTGTCCTTAGAAAACGTACATGGCAGTATTAAGTGTTCAAGGAGTATGATGTATACAAGGTACACTAAAGTGTTCAGAACTGGATTGATAAACAAAGAGTCAGAAACAGGTAGATGGATTGATAGATTGATGGATAGATAGAATGATAAGGCAAACGGGGCAAATTGTTAACATAGGTAAATCTGGGAATAAGAGTTGGAAAAAGATATTTTGGAGTTCTCTCTATGGAGTTTGTATTATTTTTTATAGCTACTCTATAAATTTTAAAGTATTTCCCAAAAAAAAGTTAAAGCTTTTTTTTTAAAAAAATCATATCGTCCAATTCCAAAGCCTGCCCCTTAGGTATAATGCTGTACATATGCCCCCAAACATGAAAACATCCAAGTTAATCATGAAAAAAAGCAATTACGGTAACCTGAACTCAAGTTGAATTAAGAAAATGAATTAAACAATCAGAAAGATCAGAAAAAAGGAGTCTGTCAACTCTTTTAAAATAAAGAAAAATATCTTTTTAAATACAGAAATATTACAAAGAAGACATAAAAAAGGCAGGCGTAAACAAAAATAAAATGATGCGAAAATACTTTATTAAGACAATATTGAAACGGAATGTGTTTTAAAACAGAAAATGAACCATTAATAAACTAGTAAAACAGGCGTCTCTGAGTAGGTAGGGGGTTCCCACAGACGAGTTCCAACAGTGGCAGAGTTTACCGCAAGCAGAGAGGACTTGAACAACACAAAGGAGCAGTGCCAGCATCTTCCATTCACATATGCTACCCACGTGTTTTTGTTTTGTTTTCGTTTTTGTTTTTAGCACTTCTGAGACAAACTAGTGTCACCAACTCTAATTTTACCTTGATTACAGAATTTGAGACAGCCCAGGCTGAGGGTTAGACTGGTGTTTCCCAATAAACTCTATTCCTGAAAGATGTTCTTTGAATAAAAGGAGCTTCAATACAAATCTTCTTGGAAGGCAACTGTAGCCCCTTTTTTGAGATTCCAGCACTGCACCCCTCCTGAGGGTCCTTTCATATCAGAGCTGAGCAGTTACAGCCCCAGCAGCCCCTAGGGAGCTGCATGGGGAACCTTGGCCTGGGAAATTTTGGGCACACTCCAGCATGCCAAAGGCATTGAGCAGTCCTGCAGTACAAAATCCCATGTTGCTTTGCTCAGGCCATCTTGTGTCATTCTTACTTGACCTTGGAAGTGCCCCCACCTTTTTCCTAAATAATTTCTAAGAAGTTCTATGGAAAGTACTTTGAAAAACACTGTTCTACCAATGTTGTTTGAGGAGGGCACTAGGTCTAAAAGAAAGATGGTCTATTAAGGAAAAGACCATTATCGTAACTGACCAATTTGTTTAAAAGCAAATGTTATAGGTATAGGTTAGGAAGATAATGATTCTATGGGGGAGGTAAGTATATTATGCAAGCAACTACACATTCAGGCAGAAAAGCCAGACCTTTTACAACAGTAATTCAGGAATAAGAAATATACAAATAAAGGGCATGATCATAGAACTCCACCAAAGTCATCCTAAATGCCTAGTGCTCCGTGACCAATTTATTGGCAATGAGAGTAATCTGTTCTTTAGGAAACAAAACAAAACAAAAACTCATGTTTCCAATAAAGAGGTATTTCATAATCTGCACAGATAATACCAATGACCACATATGCCATGAAAGTGTGAAACATAAAATGATGACTTGACCCAGTATTCCAACAGTCTCTATATGACTCGATTATGCCAACTCGAGCTACAGTCATTGTGACCACAGAGAAGAATAACCAATCTTCTTATATTCGCTCTCAAAGCTGGATGGTTATTGTCCTGACTTTTATAGGTAGAGAAAAAAAAGACATTCATTCATTGCACATTCTTTAAAAGAAGTGCACTAGTAAGATACTTAAATGAGAGTGACATAAAAGAAATTACACATAAATTCATTGAAATAATTTCCAAATTTATATGACTCTTGCTCAGTTTACAATGACCAGCATCATAAAATTAAATTAGTGTCAGGCTAGAACGACTTGACTACTGGGTTTGAGTGGGCATGAGTAGCAGTTAAACTGATGATGAAGAATGTGGAAAGCATTCCAGGTGGAAAAAATACCATACATAAAATACAAACACTGAGGATGCGCACAGAAGGGATTATGTGTAGTCTAATGATATGGTAATAGATGAAAGGAGTATCCATTTTGTAGAGGAGTGGAAAGCAGTACTGGATGGATACATGTGGAATAAAACTTGAAGTGCTTTCATGTTTGTTAAGTCAAGGTCTCTGAACCTGATACCACAGATATCAGGGAGAAGACATCAGTTCCTAAGGAAAATAGTGCATGACTGGGGTTCTGTTCAAAAGAAAGTCAACCTAGAATTGACAATGCACGTTGAGAGGGAAAGGAGGAGAGACATAAAGAAGGAAATGAGTTCCTTTTTTAAAAAAAATTTAATATTTAAAGAAGGCTTAGATTACATAAACGATATATCAAAAATATAGGAGAATTCCCATATATCCCACTCCCTCCCCCTCCCCCACTTTTTCCCACTAACAACATCTTTGATTAGTGTGGTACATTTGCTACTATTGATGAATGCCTATTGAAGCATTGCTATTAAGCATGGTTTATAGTTTACATTATAATTTACACTTCGAAATCACATAGTTTTTACAGGTTTTGACAAAATGTATAAAGGCCTGTATCTGTCATTGCAATGTCATTCAGAACATTCCAATGTCCCAAAAATGCCTCCATGTTACACCTATTCTTCCCTCTCACTATCCTCAGAAACTCTGGTGACCACTGCCTTGACATCAATGATTCAAGTTCTTCCATTGTTAGAATAAGTCTACAAGTGAAGCAATTAAATCCTGCAGAATAATGGCAGCAATGAAAACAGAAAGGATAAAAAGTGGGATTCTGGAATACCCCCAAGAGTATTTGGAATTTATTTGATACTTAGGGCATCTGGTTGCTTAACTCCAATCTGTTTACTTGGATATGGTTCTACTTGCTTAACTATGACTTTTAAGGTCTAAGGGAATTTTTATGTCATTACCAAGAGAAATTATAAGTTTGGTTTTTAGACATATTAAACTTCAGGGAATAAAAGGACATCTAAAATGCCATAAAATCTCAGTGGGACCAGACTTAGGTCAGGAAAGTTCTGGGTTAGATTTGGGCATCATCAACCCGATAGTGGGCTTTCATCTGAGGTGCTCCTAAAAGCACAGCACTGGACATTGCTCATTCCGATCAATACTTTTTTCAGCTCCTTAGGAGTAATTTCTCATAGCAACAGTGTGAATAGGCTGGATTGAAAAACATGGGCTGTTGTCAGGGTGACTTTGAAGAAAGTGTGCCAGTCTATTTCTGGCCATATCCTGCCAGAAAACTGTGGGGAGGTACATGTGTCATGCAGGCATGTGCCTATCCAGACAGAAGTGCTCCTCCACTCAGGAGGCACAGCTTCCTCGGGTGACCTGTCTTTGTCATCTCTCCTTCTATGCATGTTAGGAAAGGAGAGCACCACCCCATAACTCAACCCAGCGGAGGAAGAGGCACTGGGCAGGGATGCTGTCTGCGCTGGCACGGCAATCAGACTCTTGGAAATGGAGAGGGAAAGAACCCTGAGAGTCCACTCCCTTTTTAATATTAAACAGGAGCAAATTCCAATGATCAGAGACCACATGCCACAACCTTAGGTTGATGCAAATCCAAAGACTAGGAGATTAACACCATGAGATAAATGCCAGTTAAACAATAAACTTTGGTGGGAGCTAGACACCTCAACCTTCTCTCTGACATCTGATCTCTTTTAATTCTAGCAGGACCCACAAGAAAACAAGGAGAAGAGGATTATGCACCTCTAGGTTTTGGTAAATATCAGGCTTGGATGACTTAACCTGTTCAAAGATAAATAATTTTTTAAAAAATTATAGCCAGCAGATCAGGATAGCTCTACCCTAAAGAGTCAGGAGAAAGCATACTTCAAAAGGAAGTACTAGGAAATAGAAGAAAAGCGTGAACTGTACCTATTTCATATTCTGAATATAATACTATAAATGCACAAAAGACCTTGTGGAGCCAGATGAGAGGTGAGGTGAAAAAGCAACAGCATAAATTCAGAGATCAAAAGAAAACTCTGGTGAAATGCAAGTTAAAATGAAAAATAATATGGCTTAAATAGGAAATAGATGAAGAAAAATTAAAAGACAATAATAGAAACAAAGTCAGCTTTGGAGAAAAAAATCAAATTAGAGATGCAGAAAAGAAATAAAATGCTCTTTAAGAACAGAAAAGAATGAGTCAAAATGAAAAGTGATGAGTGAGAAGATCATTGTTGTGTACAGATTGGTTACCTTTATGAAAGAGGTATTTATCAGAGAGAGACTTCATTCAATGATACTACCAAAACAAAATAAGCCACTAATACTGCTTAAACAAAAGAGAAACTTAAATTTCTCTAGTGTGCCAAGAAGTCCAGGGATAGACAGAGCCAGGATGGAAGAGCAGTTACAAGATGTCATCAAGGAGCCACACATATTTTAGCTTTTGCTCTATCTTTAGTGTGTGGTTTCCCCGGCTTACAAGATGGTGGCTGACACTCCAGCCAGCAGGATGGCATTCCACAGCAAATATGAAGGAAGAATAAGGGGTAAATGCAGCATGCCAGATGAGTCACCCATCCAAAAGAGCTTTCCCAGAAGCCCAACCTGGAAACTACTTCCAAATATATCTCATTGGCCTCAAGTATGACTACTCCTACATACAAGGGAGGCTGAGAAATAAAAGCTTAATTCCAAATTAAGTTAGGGTTCTTTTAGTAAGGAAAAGGGAGAGAGATATTGGTGGAGAACTAGGAGCCTATAGCAAAATCCCCAAGACAGATACAATAACAAAGGAGAAACAATATGCAAATATATAATGGAGAAAGATTTTCTTATACTGAGTATGCAAGTCAGAAGTATGCAGACTATAGTAACCATTATGTTCCTGACAAAGTTCAATAAAGACACAGCAACAAAAATCTATATCTTGAGTATTGTGGAAAGATGGCAATGGACTAATAGGCAGAGCTCAAGGCTCTCACAAAAACAATGAAGGAAGAGTCAAAAGCTGTCCAAGGGACCTGCTTTGGGGGTCAGCAGACCAGGACAGTGTTACGCAACTTCCTGGAGGGTGAGAGACAGAGAGATGAAGAAGCCAAAATGACAAACTTGAGTTACCAAACCACTGCAGTGGCTGGGAACAGCTCCCTTCCCCAACCCAAAAATAATAAGCTGGGATAAAACCCCTGGCTCACTGCAGTGGACTGAGAGGGGAACAGAAATCTTCCTCCCTGTCCGCTGTCTCAAGAGAAAAGGGAGAAGGAGTTGGGGCCCAGCAGAGCCTGCTTTGAATCTCTGCTCTGGAGACTCAACAGAGGAGTACAGGAAAGTCCAGACTGAAACACCTCCATGAAAGAGTCTGCTGATAAGTACCATCTGCTGGACAGTCTGGAAATTGCATGGACAAAAATTGCTTATGTTACTCTCTGTATCACACCCCTGGGAAAAAATATGCACACCATCATTGAGTCCCTGGTTCAATTTTGATAATTTAAGTCTGGCAATCTTAAACACTTAGAACAAGTTGAACCAAATACCAAAGAAGAGCTATGGGGGGGGGAGGGGAACAATAGGCAAGAAAGAGAAATTGATCATCAGAATTCATGAATTTAGATGCCTAGACACCAGCAAAATATTACAAGCCATACTAGGAAACAAGAAGAGATGGCCCAGTCGAAGGAACTAACCAAATATCCTGCCAAGGGATAAGGATTTAAGACAATAAGTGATAATTACTTTAAAAATTTAGAGAAAATATGACTAAAGAAATAAACAATATTAAGAAGACATTAAGTGAGCAAAAAGGACAATTTGAAATCCTACAAATAAAAGTAACAGATCTTAAGGGAATGAAAGACATAATGGATGAGATTAAAAGTACATTAAGGAAGAAAATGTGACTCAAGCAGTTAAGCACCTGCCTACCACATGGGAGGCCTTGGTTTGGTTCCCAGTGCCTCCTAAAGATGACAAACAATGAATAGGCATCAAGAAGAAAAAGGAAAAAAAGACAAGCCAACAACAAGCACAAACAACAAGCAAAAGCAAGCAAACAGATGAGGAAGCCATCTTGGGGGCAGGGCGATATATTACGAGCACATAAGATCAGATTTGAATAGCTTGAAGACAAAATTACTAATTTCAAAGACAACATCTGAACTGGAAAAGTCAGGAGAACAGAAAGAGAAGAGAACATAAAAAATGGAATAGAATCTCAGGGAACTGAATGACAATGTGAAATGCATTCACACTACTGGTGTCCCAGAAGGAAAAGAAAATGGAAAAGCAACAGAAAGAATATTTGAGGAAATAGTTAACAAAAACTTCGCAGCCCTTATATCAATATCCAAGGAGGATAATGCACCCCAAAATGAATAAATCCAAAAAGACATATCCCAAGACACCTACTATTCAGAATGGAAAATATCCCAAGTATAGAGAGGATTCTGAAAGCCACAAGAGAAAAGCAAAGCATCACATACAAGGGAAACTCAATAAGATTAAGTGCCGACCTCTCATCAGTAATCATGGAGGTGAGAAGAAAGTAATATGGTGTATTTAAGGTACTGAAAGAGAAAAAATGACAGCCAAGAATTCTGAATCTGGCAAAGCTGTCCTTCACAAATGATGGTGAGTTCAAATTCTTCACAGAAAAACTTTATAAAATATGTTACCAGAGGCCAGAATTACAAGAGATACTAAAGGGAGTGCTGCAGCCTGAAAGGAAAAAACAAGGGTAAGAGATTTGGAGAAGAGTTTAGAAATGAAGATTATTAGGAAGGGTAAACTAAAGGATAAGACAGAAAATAGAACAATATGAAAACAGAGAGCCAAAGGTAAAATGGATGAAGTAAGTAATGACTTTAGAGTGATAACACTGAATGTTAATGGATTGAACTCCCCAATCAAAAGACATAGACTTTTGCATGGATAAAAATAAATAAGTCATCTACATATTGTCTACAAGAGACCCAACTCAGAGTAAGGATAAGTCATCTATAATAAATAAGTCATCTACATATTGTCTACAAGAGACCCAACTCAGAGTCAGGCTAAAAGTGAAAGACTGGAAAAAGGTATTCCATGCAAATAGAAACCAAAAAAAGAGCTGTAGTAGCGATACTAATTTTGGACAAAAGAGATTTCAAATGCAAAACTATTATAAGGGATGAAGAAGGTCATTACATATTAATAAAAGGGGCAATTCACCAAGAAGAAATAACTGTACTAAAGATTTGGGCACCTAAACTGAGTGCCCCAAGATATATGAGGCACACACTGGCAAATCTGAAGGGACAAATAGATGTCTCTACAATAATAGTTGTAGACTTCAATACATCTGGACAGATGATAAATTAACAGAGAGCCTTAATAATATTATAAATGAACTAGACCTAATAAACATACATAAAGACATACCTAACAACATACTTAGAGACATACCTAACAACTCACTCTGAAACAATCAGTGGGTCAAAAAAGAAATTGCAAGAGAATTCAGCAAATATCTTGAGATGAATGAAAAGGAGAACAAAATATATCAAAACCTATGGGACACTGCACAGGCAGTGCTGAGAAGGGAAATTTATAGCTCTCAATGTTTACATTAAAAAAAAAAAAAGCACTAAAATTGAAGAGCTAACTGCACACCTGGAGGAACTAGAAAAGAAGAGCAAACCAATCCCAAGTGAGACCAAAGGAAAGAAATAGTAAAGATCAGAGCAGAAATAAATGAAATCAAGAACAACAAAACAACAACAAAAATAGAATCAACAAAACCAAAACTTGGTTCTTCGAGAAAATCAATAAAATCAACAGACCCTTAGATAGACTGAAAAAGTAAAAAAGAAAGAAGACACAAATAAGTAAAATTAGAAATGAGAAGGGGGCCATTACCACTGACCCCATAGAAATAAGAGAGATCATAAGAGGATACCATGAACAACCGTATGCCAAAAAAACTAGACAATGTAGAAGAGATGGACAAATTCCTAGAAACACACAAACTACCTACACTGACCCTAGAAGAAACAAAAGACCTCAATAAACCAATCACAAGTGAAGAGACTGAAACAGTCACCAAAATCCTCCCAAAGATGAAACTCCCAGGACCAGATGACTTCACAGGTAAATTTTACCAATCATTCAAAGACGATCTAATACCAACCTTGCTCAAGCTCTTCCAAAAAACCGAACAGGAAAGAATGCTACCAAATTCACTCTATGAAGCCAATATCACCCTAATACCAAAACTAGAGAAAGATACTACAAAAAAGATAATTACAGACCAATATCTTTAATGAATATAGATGCAAAATCCTCAACTAAATACTTGCAAACAGAATCCGAAAGTATGTTAAAAGAACAATATACCACAATCAAGTGGTATGTAAGAGTAGTTCAACACAAGAAAATCAATTAGTACAATAAACCATAGCGATAAATTGAAGAAAATTACAATGATCCTCTCAACTGATGCAGAAAATACAGTACCATTTTTTGACAAAATACAGCACCATTTTTTGATAAATCACCCAAAAAGATAGGAACAGAAAGAAGCTTTCTCAATGTGATGAAGTACATATATAAAAAAGTTACAACTGGGGAAGCAGATTTGGCCCAACGGATAGGGCATCCGCCTACCACATGGGAGGTCCACGGTTCAAACCCAGGGCCTCCTGATCCATGTGATGAGCTGGCCCACGCACAGTGCTGATGCACGCAAGGAGTGCCCTGCCACGCAGGGATGTCTCCCGCGTAGGGGACCTCCAAGCGCAAGGAGTGCAACCCATAAAAAAAGCAGCCTGCCCAGGAATGGCGCTGCACACGCAGAGAGCTGATGCAGCAAGATGACACAACAAAACAAGATACATTTTCTTGCTGCTGCTGACAAGAATACAAGAGGGCACAGAAGAACCCACAGTGAATGGACACAGAGAGCAGACAACTGGAGGGCAGGGAAGGGGAGAGAAATAGGTTTTTAGAAAGATAAACCTTTTTTAAAAAACCTGAAAAACGTACAACTAGCATTGTACTCAACAGTGAAAGACTGAAAGCTTTCCTGCTGAGATGTAAAACAAGACAAAGATGCCCAACTGTCACCATTGTTATTCAATATTATGCTAGAGGCTCCAGCTAGAGCAATTAGGCTAGATAAAGAAATAAGAGGCACCCAAACAGGAAAAAAAAAGATGTAAAACTTTCACTATTCACTGATAACATGATCCTATATCTAGAATCTCCTGAAAAATCCAAAACAAAGCTACTGGAACTAACAGACGAATTTAGTAAAGCAGTGGGATACAAGATTAATATGCAAAAGTCAAGAGAGTTTCTATACACTATTGATGTGCAATCTGAGGAAGAAACCAGAAAAAAAAATTTCATTCATATTAGCAACTAAGACAATCAAATATTTAGGAATAAACTTAATAAAGAACATAAAGAACACTGCTAAAAGAAATCAAAGAAGACAAATACATGGAAGGACATTCATGTTCATGGCTTGGAAAGCTAAATTTCGTTAAGATATCAATTCTACCCAAACTGATTTATAGATTCAATGCAAAACTAATAAAAATCCCCAACAGCCTTTTTTGCAGAAGTGGAAAAACCAATTATCAAATTTATTTGGGAGGGTAAGGGGCCATGAATAGCCAAAAAGATCTTTAAAAAGAATGAAATTGAAGGACTCTCACTCCCGGACGTAAAGCATATTACTTAGCTACAGTGGTAGAAAGAGCATGGTATTGGTATACAGACAGACACATTAACCAATGGCACCGAATCAAGTACTCAGAAAGAGACCCTCTCATCCATACTCAAGCAATTTCTGACAAGGCTGTTAAGCCTTCCCAGTTGGGCCAGAACAGTCTATTCAATAAATAGTGCTGGGAGAACTTTGATAACCATATACAAAATAAAGAAGACAACCCATATTTCACAAAATATGTAAAAATTAATTCAAAATGGATCAACAACCTTAATATAAAAGCAACAACCATAAAACCAGAAGAAAATGCAGGAAAACATCTTCAAGATCTTGTGGTAGGCAGTAGTTCCTTAACCCTTACACCTGAAGGGCAAGCAACAAAAGAAAAGATAGATAAATGTTATCTCCTCAAAATTAAACACTTGTGCACCTCAAAGGACTTTGTCAAAAGGGTGAAAAGGCAGTCAACTCAATGAAAGAAAAATATTTGGCAATCCCATTGGCAATGATAAGGATTTAATATCTATGATGCACAAAGAGATCATACAACTCAACATTAAAAAGACTAATGACCTGTAGCAGTTTAATATTATTAATCAATTCCAAAAAGAAATATTGGATTATGCTTGTAATCTGATCTGTATCTGGGCATGATTGAGTTATGACTAGGGCATGGCAAAGAACAGAGTTGAGCGTTTCTAATGTTGGAATTTTGATGTTGGAGTCTGGGCCTGAAGACTTAAGCTGGAGCCCTGGGAAGTCAGCACACAGAGGAAAGAGTAGTCAGCTCCAGGAAGGAAGGAACCTTGAACCCAGAGAAAAGCAAGCCCTAGGAACAGAGGAACCCAGGAAGCCTGAACCCTCGCAGACATCGGCAGTCATCTTGCTCCAACACATGACAATAGACTTTGGTGAGGGAAGTAACTTATGCTTAATGGTCTGGTATCTGTAAGCTCCTATCCCAAATAAATACCCTTTATAAAAACCAACCAATTTCTGGTATTTTGCATCAGCATCCCTTTGGCTGACTAATACACTACTCAATTAAAAAATGGGCAAAAGACTTGAAAAGGCAATTTTCCAAAGAAGAAATACAAATGGTTAAGAAACTCATGAAAAAAATGTTCAACATCACTAGCAATTAGGGAAAGGCAAATCAAAACTACCAGATATCATTTCACACCTATTAGACTGGGTCACTACTAAAAAGTTGGAAAACTGTAAATGTTGGACAGGATGTGGTGAAACAAGAATGCTTATTCACTGTTGGTGGAAATGTAGAATGGTACAGCCACTGTGGAGGACTGTTTGGCAGTTCTTAAGGAAGGTGAATATAGACTTGCCACGTGAACTGGCAATACTATTACTATAATGGTATTACATTACAATACCATTGCTGGGTATATATCCAGAAGAACTGAGGGCAGAAACACGAATGGACATCTGCACATCAGTGTTCATAGCACCATTATTCACAATTGCCAAAAGCTGGAAACAACTCAGGTGTCCATCAACCGACGAATGGATAAACAAATTGTGGTGTATACACACAATGGAATATTATACAGTTGTAAGAAAAAATGAAGTCGTGAAGCATATGACAACATGGGTGAACATAGAGGACATTATACTGAGTGAAGAAAGCCAGACACAAATGGACAAATACTGTATGATTGTGATATTATGAACTAAATGTATTGTGTAAATCCATGTAATTAAATTAAAATACAGGTCACCAGAAAATAAGAGGGTAGAGAATGAAAAGTTTAGGGTTAATCTGTGCAGAATTGGTATAAAGGTTGTTTCTAAATCCTTGGAAATTAATAGAAATGGTTAAAGCATATCATGGTGTTTGTAACTAGCAATAATACTGTATGGGTATGAGAGTGGTTGAAAGGGAAAGTCTAAGGTCAAGTATTACTAGAAGGAAAGCTAAAAACTGCAACACGGGACTCTGTAAGATATTAATAATAAAACCTCATGTAAAACACGTATTTTTACAAAATATAAATACAAATATACTCGAGAGAAAGAGAAAAAATATCAGCTATGTATGACAGGGGAAACATAGTAAGACTGAGAAGTGATGAGTGTTGGTTGTTTTATATTATTATTATTATTGGAATAATGCAAGTGCTCTAAAAATGACTGAAGTGATGAATGTACAAATACGTGATTACACCACATACCCATGATTGCACACTTGGATGGATTTAAGCTTTATTAATATACATCAATAAAATTGATTTGATAAAAAGAAAACACCTATATCTTGGCAAAATGCTCCAATTACATTTTTGTAAATAATCCCAAAAGTATCTAAACATTATCAACAAAGAATGTAAACTTAGGCTGTCCTCAGACTTCTCCAGGATCCTCAAAGGTGGAGGATAAGAAAATAATATCTCCGTGGAGCAGATGTGGCTCAAGTAGTTGAGTGCCCACTTCCCACATGTCTGGTTTGAAAAAACAAAAACAAACAACAAGCAAAACAAATGATAAAACCAACTAAGGGGAGCTGATGTGGCTCAGGGGCTTCCCAAACACAAGGACCTAGGTTCAATCTCCGGCCCCCAGTTCCTCAAAAAAAGAGAAAAGAAAAAAGAAAGGAATATCTCAAGAGTCTTGGAGCAAAAGTTATGAGATAAAAAATAAAATTCTCAATCAAAGCACTGTTTATGAAAATAAAAGAAAAATATCCCCCATATATTGAAAGACTCAGAGAAGAATACCACTTAAAAACTTACTTACTGGGAATGTAAAAGGATGCAGCTACTCTGAAAACAGTTTGGCCTCTCTTCAAAAGTTTAAACATAGAGTAGCCAGACAACCCAGTAATTACCCTCCTAGAAATTGCTGGGGAAATATAATTAAAAACAAAATCTGCTCTAAACACAGAAAACCTCTCCACAAAGGTAGAAGAGAAAGGAAAAATATTTGAATATTGAATAAACATTACACTAGAATGTGATCTATCACGGGCTATCTGCTAAAGAGATTGCAAATACAGAGAGAAAGCTCATCCCTTCTATGAAGCAAAATGGACACAACCCATTACATACATGTTTCTCAATATACTTCTCATACCTTTATAACTGGAGGTAGGAATAAAAAATAAATAAATAATTAAAGGTAGATTTTTCCCAAAATAAAAATTTAAGAATGGGCTACTTGAGGATACAAAAGATAATTTTGGATAAATTTAGACCTATCAGAGAGATCTTGTAATCAACTGCATTTTCCAAAGACGGCCACAGGAGTATCTTCTATCCCCATGTGACAATGCATGTGCTTCTGATCATCTTCTCATGAAGGAGTGGGGTCTTTGTCCCCTCCCCTTGAAACTGGGTGAACTTCTTTGACTGTTTCAACCAATAGAAGTGATGCCACGTGATGTCCTAGGCCAGATCATAAAAGATATCATTCCGCCTCCACTTGGTTTGCTGAAATAGTTGACCTTGGAGCACAGAGCAGTCAGACTGCCCACGGCTGCCATGCTGTGAGGAAGCCCAAGCTGGCCCACTGTAGAGTGATCTCGTGGAGAAAGAAGCTCCGGTTCTTTAGGAAGAGAGAGAGGGATGCCCCACAGCCCCTAGCTGCTCTGGACCCACTCACACACCCTGCTATTCCAGCTCCAGGAACCTTGTGACTGCAGTGGGAGCCTGAGTCAGCATTGCCCAGCTGATCCCCTCAGGAATTCCTGACCCCAAGCAACCCAAGAGAGAATAAAACGGCTGTTGTTTTAAGTCATTAACTGCTTCCTCATACAACAGTAAACCTGAGCAGGTCTAATTACTGACTATCTTTAATGCCAAGGTCAGACAAACACTTTTTCACATCATGTAGATAAGAAATTATTTAATCTTAAAATATCTTAAAAGTGCATGCAAACATATATTTGCAAATATTTGTTTGCATAGACTTTCAAAGCAATTTGCCTATCAGGTTTCAAACAAAATTGCAATCAATTCCTGTGAACAGAATTTCTTCAGGAAACAGTCTCTGGCAACAATGAAATAAACCAGTCATACACATATCTGAAACAAAAAAAAATTGTTTCAATAAATTATGGACTTTCTTTTTGTTAAAAGTCAAATCAACCACATATCTAAATAATCACTGTCAAAAGAGAAAGAAAAAATGCAATTGCAGATGTTTTAAAAAATCATGAGAATGAAATTATTACTTATTAAAATATAGGGGATGTGCCAAAAAAAAACACAGAGTATCTACAACTGCAAGCAAGAGAGTTCCATCCATTTGTCCCACGGAATCTAAGCCCTCTCTCAATTGGAAACAGAGTGGGCATCACCATCCCAAAATCCTCAACACTGAGGAATGAACAAACATAAGGGGGGAATGCAACTATGGACCAAAGTAGACTTATTATTCCAGCAATGGAAGAACCTGTAACACTGATATAAAAACAGTGGTCACTAGAGGTTCTGACGGGAGGGAGAGGGAAGTATTGGTGTAACATGGGACATTTTGGGGACCCTGGAATTGTTCTACATGATAATTGCTATAATAAATACAGGCCATTATATATTCTGTCAAAACCTATAAAATTGTGTGTGGTGCAAAGTGTAAACCATAATGCAAACTATAAACTATGGTTAGCAGCAATGCTTCAATATTTGTCCATCAATTGTAACAAATATACCACATTGATGAAAGATGTTAATGGAGGAAAGAGTAAGAGGGGGAGAGGGAGGGACTATGGGAAACTCCTATATTTTGATATAATTTTTATATAATCTAAAACTTCCTTAAAAAGAAAGAAAAAATTATATAAGGGATATGGACAAAGTTATATTCATATGTAAATTTGAAAAATCTTTAAACAACGATAACTAATAAGTCTTACTACTAATTTTGATTAATTGGCAAAGATTGTTTGGAAATGTGGGTTGAGGAAGAATTCATAGGTAAAATCTGGGCTCAACAGAAAAGAATGTCTGGCTCAAAATTATTAACATGAGAAGGCAGAATAAATAAATAAGCTTTTAAACCAAGACAGCATAAAAAGAAGAACAAAACAGAATTATGAACAGTGTATTTTTAAAAGTAGACATAGGGAAGCAGATGTTGGTCAACCAATTGGGCTCCCGTCTACCATATGGGAGGCCCTGGGAAGCAAACCCAGAGCAAGCTGGCCTGTGCCCCCAGACAGCTGATGGCCGGCGCTCTCGGAGAGCTGGCGCAGCAAGATGATGCAATAAAGGGAGACAAGCAGACACAGAAGAATGCGCAGCAAATGGACACAGAGAGCAGAGAGCGAGCAAGCAGCAGAGGGGTGGGGATAAATAAAATAAATTTTTAAAAAAAGTAGACACATACATGAAAATATTAGACATAAGAAAGTAAAATCATAAATAAATAGAAAAATACTAGCACAAGTTCCTGGATAAAAAGCAGTAACAAAAAATTAGACAAACCTCTAACCAATCTTATTTTAAAAAGAGGGAGGGAGAAAGAGGAGGAGGGAAGAACTAGGGAGAGAAAGGAAGGAAAAGAAGGAAAAGGGAGGGAAAAAGGAAGAGAGAAAGGGAGGGATGAGGGAGAAGAGAGAAATATAAAATATAAGAAAACAAAAGGAAGAAAGACTACAGATTAGGAGGTAATTTAAGATTTATAAAATAATGGTCAAGTTTAATTTAGGCAAATAGGTAGTTTTTAATGAAAAGATAATTTGTCTCAGATAAATGTAGAAACTCTAAATAGATCAATAATCCTGAGCTTAATGAATTGATTCATCAGATTGATCTGAAAAAAGACATAAAGCCCAAGGAGATTTTACAGATAGCCTTTTTTTCTTTTAAAGATTTATTTTATTTATTCCTCTCCCCTTCCCTCCTGTTGTCTGCTGCGTCCATTCGCTGTATGTTCTACATACGCTTGCATTATCCTGCGGCACTGGGAAACTGCATCTCTTTTTTGTTGCATCATCTTGCTGCATCAGCTCTCAGTGTGTGCGGCCCTACTCCTGGGCAGCTGCGCATTTTTCATGGGGGGCAGCTCTCCTTACAGGACACACTCCTTGCCCATGGAGGACCCCTACACAGGGACACTCCTGCATGGCACGGGCACTCCTTTCACGCATCAGCACTGCGCGTGGGCCAGCTCACCACATGGGTCAGGAGGCCCTGGGGATCGAACCCTGGACCTCCATATAGTAAATGGACACTCTATCAGGTGAGCCACATCCATCCAGGGACTAGTAATCATGAAGTCATGTTAATTTTTCCAGAGAACTAAAGGACTTAATAAGTTTAGTATAAACTTGATAGCAAATTCACCTAATATGTTTCATATAAACTTGATATCAAATCCATAGTATGATAAAAATGCTGACTGATCTCATTCATATATACATATGTATACAACTTATTACTGAACAAAGCGAATCAGCACAGTATTCAAAAATATACACAAAGTTCAAGTATATGGAAATATAAGGATAAGTAAGTAATAGGAAGCCTATCAATGTAATTGATGATTTCATGTGTCAAAAGAGAAAAAAAGCTGGTTAACTTCAATAAATTCTTCCAAAATTCAATGTTTACAAATGACTAAAACATTGACTAAATTAGAAAGAGAATGACGCATCTTTATTAAAAATTAAAAACTGAAATAATCAGCCTGTATAATTTAATAGTGAAAAAGTAAATAGTTTAATTAATAACAAGGGCAGGCCCCAGATGAACCCCTCCCATGCATCCGTCCATCACCGACACCCCACACCAATGGTCCTGCCTTGCCATAGTGGTGACCCTTCTGTGATCCAAACCACTCCAACGATGAATCCAAGAAAATAACCAAATAAAAACAGGAAAATGAAATAATAATAGTTTATAAAATATAAAACACACGAAAAAATTGTATGATCTGTTGTCTTGTATGTACAGTGACATTTTCTTCTGTATATTCCCCCAGGTTTTTTTTTCATTTTACCTTCAAAGAAGTTTTAGGTTACAGAAATGTCATGAAGGAAATACAGAGGATTCTCACATACCTAACGCGCTCCTCCTTTTCCCCTCTTCCCTATTAGTAACATTTTATATGCAGATGGTACAACTCATGTACAAACAGTGACTCTGTGCTCCCTCTCAATTAAAGGCAGAGTGGGCATCACTATCTCAAAATCCTCAAGATTGGGGAATGAGCAATGGACTAAAGTAGACTTACTATTATTCTACTATAGACTTATTGTTATTCTAGCCATGGAAGAACTTTTATCATTGATGTGGAGGCAGTGGCCACCAGAGGTTCTAAGGGGAGGCAGAGAGAAAAACAGGTGTAATATGGGGGCATTTTCAGGACATTGGAATTGCCCTGCGTGACACTGCAATGACGGATAAAGGTCATTATATGATTGTCAAAACTTAGAAAATTGCAAAGGACAGGATGTAAACTATAATCCACAGTTAGTAGCAATGCTTCAATATTGTTCATCAGTTGTAACAAATATACCACACTAATGACGGATGTTGTTAATGCAGGAAAGCGTGGGAGGTGGAAAGAGTAGGACATATGGGAATCCTCTATATTTTTTATATAACATTTATGTAATCTAAAGTTTCTTTAAAAAATAAAAAAAAATAATAGCAAGGGCAAGATAAGACGTGCTTTCACCACTGTCACTTAATATGGCTCTGGTTTTAGTCACTGTGATAAGCTACCTCTTGTGAAAGAAACAAAGAAAGAGAGGAAGGGAAAGAAGGAGGGAGGAAGGAAAAGGAAAGAAAAGTGGGTGAAAATTAAAAAGAAATGTGAGCACACAATTTCTTGCCTTAGAGATAAGATAAAAGGCACCCACAGGGCCAAATTTGGTTTAATTTGAGCATCAAAAAGAATAGAGGGAATAGATGTGGCTCAAGCAGTTGAGTGCCTGCCTCCCACATGGGAGGCCCCAGGTCCAGTTTCTGGTGCCTCTTGAAAAAGCAAAAACAAACAACAAGCAAAACAAACAAAAAAACCAACTCGGGAAGCCAAGGTGGCTCAGTGGTTGAGCACCAGCTTCCCACATACAAGGTCCCAGGCTCAATCCCCTGCCCCAGTACCTCAAAACAAAAACAATCAAACAAACAAAAAGAATAACTACTATAACTGCAAGCAGGAGAATCCTATCCATCAGCCATGTGGGACCTAAGCCCCCTCTCCATTTAGAAGTGGAGTGGGCATCGCCATCCCAGGGTCTTCAGGATGGAGGAATGAAATATGGATTAGAGTGGACTTACTGGTATTCTACTATGGAATTATTGTGACTCTAGCAATGGAAGAAATTATATCATTGATGTGGAGACAGTGGCCACGGGAGTTGCTGAAAGCAGGAGAGGGAAAAAGAGGTGTGATATGGGGGTATTTTCAGGACTTGGAGTTGTCCTGAATGATACTGCAGAGACCCACTGAACAGACTGGGAGAGAGTGTAAACTACAACATAAACTATAATCCATGCTGTGTAGCAGTGCTCCAAAATGTATTCATCGAATGCAATGAATGAACCACACTCATGAAAGAAGTGTTGATGTGGGAGGAGTGGGGGGTGTAGGGAGTGGGGTATATAGGAACATCTTATATTTTTTAATGTAACATTTTGTTTGATCTATGTGTCTTTAAAAAAATTTTTTTAAATAAAAAATAAAGAGAAAAAAAGAACTGTAATTCATTTTGTCACACTGAAAAGTTAAAATATGCAAACACAATGATTTTCTACCCCCTAACCAAAAAAAAAAAAAAAAGGAAAGCTCTTTTTCACAGAAAAATGACAGCGATGTGGAAAGAATGACACCTTTGAAAAGTCACTATTTTGCAACGCCAATGTAATAATGGATTGAGGGAAGGAGACATTAGGTGATGAAGAGTTAATGGTGAAAGGTTACTGGAAAATAAGATTTTCACTCGGTGCCAGGGTCCCACCCCACAATTATTAACTGTGAAGACAAAAATGTTCTTTTGGATAGACATCTCAAGATCACAAGCTGACCAACAGGCTACCATTAAATCAAAAGGTACACTATAAACCACATCAAAAATGACAAGTGTTTAATATATGAAGACTTCATACAAACTGTTAAGAGAATCACCAAGACCCCCTAGGGAGAAAAAAAAAAGGCAAAATACAGGAACAAAGAATACGCAAAACACGTACCAACCACTGCTGCCCCTTTGCTAGCAGAGAAAACAGCAGCAGTTAGGATTATACCACCTGCAGGTATCAGAACCCCCAAAACAGAGGCTTCACTAAATAGGGTATTTTTCTCACCTCATCCCTCAGGGTCACATGTCCCCAGCACAGCTTTCCCTCCTGCCACCCCTAGCGTGCAGCCTTCAACCCATGGCCCGAGATGGCAGAAAAAAGCCAAAGGGCTGGAGCAAACAGTTGTGCTCAGTCTATCCTTTTTTTAATCAGGAAAACAACAGCTAATGGGTCTCACAGCTGGTCATTTCATCATATGTGGTTATTATTTTATCATTTACACATATTTTGTTCGAAAATTTCACATTTGATGTAATTATTTTCATATAGCTCAGAGGTGAAAAGCCTTACCTTCGAGGGCGAGTTAGCAAATATTTTAGGCTTTGTGGACCATCCTGTTTCTGGAACAACTACTCAACTCTGCCATTGTAGCTTGAAAGCAGCCACAGCCAATATGTAAACGAACAGGTACGACTGTGTTCTAACAACTTTACAAGAACAGGAGCCCTACTTTGCAGGCCCTTGCTATAGAGAACGATCCACACATTTTTTAAAAATAAATTTTAAGGCGGTATAGCAAAAAAAAAAAAATTGAGAAAAGAGGACTCTACCTAGTGTGGGATAGAAAAATAGAAGTTGAAGAGAGCTATGGAGCTTGTATAATGCTTTATAGGAGGAAATAAAGGAATTATGGAGGAAGACAACACTCTCAGAATAGGAGAATCAGGGTGGTAGAGTTTATTCAAATGGAAAGAGTGAGAGCCAACCATATATATGTATACCTTCTATCTAAATTGATCTTGTCCTAAAGTCTTAACAGTCCTTTCACATGGCATGTAGAGGTAACTGGAGGCCCTCTGGACAACTGCAAAGTGGACAGACAATGCAGCCTCGTGAAGCTTATCATCCAGGAGATCACGGAAGGATTGGGAAAGGACGACCAAGGTCTCTGGTAGCAGAGACCTCTCCAGCATCTCTAACAAAGGGCCAATGGTCTCTGTCCCACAGCACACTGGCAAGCTTACTCTTTTTGAATAATTCTAAGTAACAGAAAATGTTTCTTACTCTGTTGTCAAAATCTTCTACTCCATAGTTCTGGACTCTAAAAAAATCAGAAGGTGCCGAGTCTCTCTGGCACATTTCAGATTTTTAGTTCTTTGAAATCATGATTGTGGTGCTTCATTTCCATCCGTGGAAATCCTAAAAGCACGGTTTTTCTAAATCAGAAGTTGCAAATTGGAGCCTTACAGGTATGCCTGCTTTGGCTCAGACAGTACTGTAAAATCATTAAATTGAATGAGCAAATAATATCTTAAAATCATTACAGCTCTCTTAAAAATCCAGTCTTTTGGTTTTCCTAGAAAAATCAGAAGAACTAACCACACGGGGTCACATCCCCACCTGTCACCGATTGGCTTCAAGCTAAGTAGAGCCGTGCACAAACTCTTGGATTCACCACTCACCAACACTGATCCTCCACCAACCTGCTCATTTATATAACCTGCCTGCACACTCTGTTTCCCACCCTGCCCTAAAACGAGCTAGCAAAGAGCGCTGCTGAGTTTGAGGCCAGGAGTCCAGAGACAAGTTCCCGCTGAAGGTCTTCCAGATGTGAGCTCTGAGACCTGGGGAGACAGCTGCTGTCTAGATGTGTTTCATTGTCTGGAAAATGAAGGGGTTAAGTGAGATGTCACTGAGGTTCCTCAGCCACTAGCGTTCTATGAATCTATAAATGGCTTCGCTAATTTTCAAATCTCACTGAGCTCACTGCCTGAAAAATGCCTGGAGTCATGAGTTCCACCTGCTAATAGCACTTTGAAAAAAATAAATTGGGAAAATAAAATATCCAGATCCCTCAAAAGCCATTTGCAAATTCATAACAAGATGTGCTAAGTGTAAAAACCAGGCTGTTTACTCTCTTTTGCTTCTAAAATGAAATTTCAGAGTCAAGAGCTCTAACAATTAAGAAAAACGTTCCTACCACTAAGTTCAGGCTCTCTATAAAAACAATGTCTCGATTGATTTTATTGGGTATGGATAAATGAACATTAGATAAAACAGAGGAATCAGGACCATAGAATGAATTTCTCCCGTCTTCGAGCTCAGGCACCTCTTTCACCCTCTTCGCCACCCCACCCCATTGTTCCACACCTACAGACACAATTTGGGTTTAGATGGATTTCTCTTGCTACAACCCCTTACTTTTCTCTCTATGGCTGATATGGTTTATTCAATGGGCTTTCCAAGAGACTAAAAAAAAAAATTCTAGACTAATATGAATACCATCTAATCCAGAGCAGGGAAGCAAACTCTGGACAGGCATGCCGGGGTTCCTCTTCTCGCCTCCCCTCCCCAGCCCCAGCCTGCTCCGTTTGAAAATGTACCGCCATTCCACAGCACAGGGCAGGAGAGCCAGGCTGGACACCATGTCCACGGTGTATACAGTCTGTGACTTTCAGTCCCTTTCAGTCCACCTGCTAATGAGGCGCACCAAGCCAGGCCACTCATTTTGCCCAGTTCTGTAAGCCTGTGGGTCCGGAGCAGTGAAATCATAGACATTTGAATTTCCTTATAAGTCTAAGCTGCAGAATGTCCCTCAGCACAGCTGTCTGGTAAAACCCAAGGGGTTTAGATAAAAAGGGCTTCCTACTCCAGAAGATTCTCCAAGTCAGTGGGATAAAGACAAGGGGTGGTGAAGCTTCGAGTTGTGAGGGCACACTTTCCTAGGGCAGCAGGCTCTCAGGGAGAGGACGCATGCCTTAGCCCTAAAGTGCTCAAGATCAATGACAGGTTCCTTAGATTTTGGTGACGTTATGTTTAATCTAAAAATATCACCAGTGGCTTCTAAGCCCCTGACAAGGGCAAAGTTCTGTTTAATGACCGAAGTTCTGTTTAACGAATAGCTTCTCAGGAAGCAATAGTGCAAACTGGAGGACATCACTCTACGCTATGTGAGGACACGGTGAATACATACTCATTAAATTAGCATTCCCATCTTTTCAGACTTCCTACTAAACTACAAGCACACCAAGGTTAACTTTCAGAGAAGTGTAGATTACAGAAAAGTTTTGTTGAAAATATAGGGTATTCCCATACACCTCACCCCTTTCCCCTCACATTAATAACATTACATTAATAACACCTTACATTAGGGTGGTACATTTGTTACAATTGATTAACAAATATTGAAGCACTGCTACTAACCAAGGTCTATAGTTTGCATTATGGCTTATCCTTTGCACTGTACAATTTTATAGGATTTGACAAAATGTATAATGTCCTATAACCGTCATTGCAATATCATACAGAACAATTCCAACACCCTAAAAATGCCCTAGGTCCCACCTATTTTTCCTTCCTCCTCCCCTCAGAACCTCTGGTCACCACTCTCTTTATATCAGTGTTACATGTTCTTCCATTACCACAATAACTGTAAGTTTATTTGGTCCATGATTGCATTCTCCCCTTATGTTTGGTCATTCCTCAATCTTGAGAATTTTGGGATGGTGATGCCTGCTTTGCTTCAGATTGAGAGGGGGTATTTCTTCTTTGTCTTTTGGATATTTTCACCTTAAATTATAAGTAGATGTTTGTCTAGCTAGAAAAATCCCACACACAAATAAATATAAACGGTTGTGACATAATAGAAGCCCCATGAAACACTGAGTCTGAATGAGTAATTGAATGAATGGTTCTTGAAAATAACCAGAATTTTTAAAAAATTAAATACATATATGCATTTCTACATGATTGTATAAGTGTGTGTGAGTTCATGTGTATGTGTGTATATGTATATTATCCATACATACAATGCATTTTTATTTTGGTCTATGTGCCAGGATTCCTTGGTCAAATTTTTCTTTAGAAGCTTGAAGCCTTTCAATACAGATATAACATTTTCCCTCTATCCTGAGAACAGGATGAAAATAACCATTTGTGACTCTCAACTATTTTTCTCAAGGATGTCACCCCACAATCTGACTGTATTGTTTCTAAGAAAGATAAATGTTAATCTATCACAACAAAAAGATGGATAATGCTTGCAACATTCCTCGGAGAGCTGGCTCGCCAGCCTGCACTTGGAAGATGCCCTTAAAGCCAGCAGTGTTCCCAATAAACCCTCTTTCTGAGGTCATGACCAGACATGATCACGGGGAGGTTCTAGAAGCACTGTCCACTTCACGCTTAAAAGATTTTGAAACAAAATTGCCATGTGCCTGACCTTCCAAAGCTGCTGGTTTCAGCCCTGCTCAGGCACATGCAAAAACCACACCAGCAGAGGGAGAAAGCAGTGCGGAACAGGTAAATGTTGCTCATACTGCCAGTCTCCGAGGACTCTGAAATTCTGAAATGTACACTTTGTTGCTGATTTTAAAAGATCTAAAAATTGGGTCTCCCCTAAAGAAAGGAGTCACTCAGATACTGGTAATAAAGTCACATAGGTTAACATTATCGTGGAAAATGTTACCTGGCAGCCTTCTTTCAGGTCTGACACGCGTAATGGCACGACTGCAAAGTAAGGAGAGAATGGGACTCACTCTCCAGAAGGCAAGATTCTATTTCTGCCTGTGTGATCAAGGGAAAGCCTCCTGCCCTTTAAAGTCCTCAGGCTTGCTCATTTATGTAATGAGGAGATGAGAACTTTGATACTTTCCAGCTATAGACTTCATTCAGTCTTTAAATAGTTACTGAGGGCAAAAGCACTGTTCTTGGCACTGAAAAAAATCACGAAACGAAGCAGAAAAAAATCCTCACCTTCCACAGCTCACATCTTCAACTTCCTGCTTATCACCATGATATGCATTGCACGGATCCAAACACTGCATGGAATATCATTCTAGAGACAACAGAATACAGACCTTTTCTACTCTTAGACTGCCCCGTGGGTCCTTCACTCCTGTAACTTCAGAGACATGTCCCTGCTGGAGAAGGTACTGGGATAAGTATTTTGGGGAGCACTAAGATAAATATGACCATATCCTTAGCCTTGGTATGCTCAAGATTTAGTAGGAGGTCTGAAAAGATGGGAACGCTAATTTAAGGAGTACACTATGATGGCTGTTAAAGAAGAATTCGGGGCGGGGAAAGAAATCATAACCCATTGGAAAATCAGGTTATGGCTTCTGCTAAGAGGTGAGATTTAACTGGATTTCAAAAATGGGTAGAATTTATAGAGAGGTAGGGAATCTAAGAGAAGAAACAGCAAAAGGAAAAAAAGGCATAACTACAGGAAAGTACACAACATGTTTGGAGAAATAGCAAAAATATACATCCTTCGGCTGCAGTGGAGGGTTCTACCGGGGACAGGGACTGGCCATGAGAGAGGGGCCTGGGGGGGCAGCCGAGGGAGGCGGTTATCGGGAGCTGCTAAGGGTTTTGAACAGAGGAAGGACCTGTTCACATTCAGATGGCACAGTCACTATAGCCCAGAGGACGCAGAGACCGGAGGGCTAAGAGCAGTTTTATTAAGCCTTAGCACCACAATAACAATAAATAAGTGATTCAATTCAATAATAATTGAGTGACCGACTGCTCCTTGCTGGGCGCTGCAGAGGAAGGAAAGACAAGCTCCGGCAAGTGGGATAAGTGTGAACACAGAGGTTCCGCATCAGCAACATGTCCCGGTGGTAACAAACCCCCGAGGCCATCACACGGGAGGCGAAAGGGGCAGCGGAATTGTGGAAAAGAAAAAGACTACTCTTGAAGGATGCAGAGTCCTCTGCACACCCAGCAGTTTCTGAAGGAATTTTATTTGGTATAAGGTGGACATAGAAAAGATTCTGAGGTGAAATTTTGGCTTACAAGAGCACCTTTTACATCATTCAGTCAACAAACATCTGGTACAGCATCTACTAGGTTCCAAGCACTGGGTAAACAAACAGGTCCGTGCTTTAATGCATTTATAAGTTAGAAGGGGAGACAGACAATAAACGCGTAAGCAAGAAAATCTATATGTTATGTAATGACAAGTGGTGAGCTGGTAAATGGAAGAAAGCACATTGCAAATTGGTGGTGAGGTGAAGGTGTGATATTTGATTACATGAAGGGCGAGGATGCATGAAGCTGGGGGAGGATCCCTACAGCCCAAGAGAAGAAAAGGCAAGGTAAGAGTGTGCCTGGAATGTTCTAGAAAGGAGACTGGGGGATTGGGAGTCAGAAAGAAGGGGACGATGGGGGTCAAGTAGCTGGAGTCTGGATTTCAATCTTAGTGGGAAGGAACCATTGGAAGGCTGCAAGCAAAGAAATAATACAATGTACACTCCAGGAGGATGGAGGTTGGGGACTGCGTGGTGATTATGCTACATCCCCACACCAAAAACAGTGCCTGGCCCACAGCAGGTGTTTAGTTAATATTTGTTGGATGAATGAATAAATGACAGATTTACATTTTTTAAAAAATCATTGGACTGAGGATGGGAAAGGAATGTAGGAACTCAGTCAGGAGGTGAGTGCAAGTCTAGAAACCCGGTGGCTTAGACTGGAGCTGGGCAGCACAGAGGAGAGGAAGGGGTTAACATTTGCTGAGAGAAAGAGAGAGAAGTCAGGAGGAGCCTCCAAGAAATCTGGTCTAAGGAACTGAAAGGACAGTTTTCCCTTTCAGAGATGGAGATGACAGGAGAAGCAGCAGGTTTAGGTAGTGAAAACAGGCAGTTGGGTTTTGTGCACTTTAAGAAGATTGGTTGGCCTTCAAGGGGGGGTGCCGGGTGGTCACAGGTTCAAGGCTGGCATCCTGGGAATGGGACGGACAGGGCTGGTGAAATAAACTTGAGATCAAGTACATGACAACAAAATGAAGACCAAGGGAAGGAAATGGATAAGAGAAAGGGTCTGAGAGCCACATCCTGGGGAATTCCAGGAGAGGTCTGTGCAGGTCAAAAGTCAGGGGCCATCAAAAGAGCCTGAGAAAGGGGAAGGAGGGGGGGGCAGCAGGAAAACCGGGAGAGTCTGATATCCTGGAAGCAAGTGGCGGGAGAAAGACAGAGAGGGGCCAGCAGAGTGACGTGCTGCCGAGAGGTCAGCAAAATTGGGGCTGGGAAAGGACCTTCAGACATAAGTAGGTAGAGACTACTAGGAAGCCTGCTGAGAGCAGTGGAGGGGGTGATGGGACGAGACCAGACTGCCCGCCCTGCAGGGGCAGGAGGAGGAAAAACAGGCAGGCGCACAAACAGAGCTTCCAATGAACCGGCAGTGTTCTGGTTCTCAGATTCTATGGTGAGCCCTGTTTTATTTTGCTTCATGATTTACATATCTTTTTGTATAAATAAAACGTTACACAAAAAAATATGCCCTAAAGCGTGGCTTGGAAGAGAGAAAGTTAAGAGAGTCGGTGCAGACAGGTGTCTTGAGGCATAGTCTACGCCAGGAATCAGAAAACCAGTTGTGGGGGATGTGGAGTCAGGGGAGGGATTTTGAAAAATGTAATCGATGACAGTATATTTGTATGCTAATTATTCCCTTATCATCATCGCCTTTTCTTGTACAGGTTCTGAGTCTAATAATATACAGAGGGGACTGCTAAGGACAGTGCTAACACAGTGGGGGACAGGGGTAAACATGCTAGCAAAAAACATTCAAAGCTATTTTTTTCCCTTTTTTAAAAAGCTCAATGCTCAACTACGAAGGAAATTTCCATGAAAATATAGCATGCTCAAAATAGAGGGGAAAAATTGTTCAATGAGTGGTTTTAAATTTTGATGGTAACAGGAATTATAAATAACAGTAAAGAAAAAAAATAAGTCCTTTTAAGGATAAAAATAAATTCATTGCATCTTGTAGGTTTTTTTGCAGCTGGTCAGTGCATTTACAAGAAGGAAGATGAATCACTGACGGTTTCCATTAGCTCTGGAATTGACAGCATGGAAGCAAAATTTTATGTGTTTAATTCTACTCTCCCCATCTTTTTTTTTTTCACTCTTAACTGAAATCTCTGAATTTCAATGAGTAGGACTGAGGTTTCTGTTTCTTGAACTGCTCTGATTTAAACCACCAAGAGTAAAAGCAGTTAAATGAGTGTCAATTTAGGGACAAAGTGATTGAATTACAATCCCTGGCCATGAATGTGAATTTTGGTCTTTTTTTTCCACACACACGCACACGATATTTTCCTGACATCTGTGCAATACAAATATATCTAGAAAGTGTGAAAGGAAAAATCTGTTCTACTAAATATATAAAAGGGACCCCGAATGAAGTCTCCATGATGGCAATTGTCATCATGAGCACAGATGGTCTCCTTTTTCAGCTCTCCCACCCATGCTGGCTTATGTTTCATCCACGAATTCCCCCCAAAAATGCTCACAATGCAATAGAGGTTTAATAACACCAGAAGAGCCTGCCTACTCACTATCTCCTTATATTTCTGACCTCTACGTGCATTAAATTTTGGGTCACTAAATCCAGGAAAGTGTGTATTCTGCGCTAATGACGTGAATGTCACTTGTTGCTATGGGAATCCAGATGTTGCTTACAGTGACCTGTGCGCTTAGAGATCCTTGGGATAGCCTGTCGGTAAGTAGGGACATTATTGTCACCCAGCACAGGCTACTTAGCATGCTTCCTAAAGCACCCATGCCACCGAACAGGACAGCCACTCACCAAATCCCACACATCCAAACATGATGGTATGGAATGCACAAAATTACCGATATATCGTCTTGTTTCCTAAGGTATTTAAGAGGGCTCTATGACACAAATGCATGGTGTTTTAGGTTTCAAATGGTGGTCAGAAACTGTGAGAAACACAGATGTACTTGTGAGCAAGATCTTCAGAAGGTTTGGTCTGCTGCCACACCTCATAGTATCTTACCCAGGAGAGGCAATGCTTATGAATAAGTCTCGGGCAATAGGAAAGAGACAAGGAGGAAGGTGATGAGGCTCTGAGCCCTGCAGGCATTTGGCAGGCAGGATAAAGGGAGTGGGAAGTCAAGTACTCCGGCATAGATTTATGCATGTGGGAGATATTACAGGAGGTGGGATAGGGCTAGAGAAGTGGGGGGTGGAAAAAAAAACAAGCATAATGAGGAGCCAGAGGGAAGCTGAAGGAAAATGTTGGATGAATCTCAGAGAGCACTTTTGACAGCAAGTGTTATTTAGCTGTGAAATACACTCTGTGGTGAGAGCAAAAATATTATATTATATGACTTGGAACTTTGACTATTAAACCCTAAAATTCTAAACATTTTGTATAAGAGTTGGGAATTACATACAATTTCACCACTGCTCACTGGGAACAGGAAATGCCACAAATCTTTTCCTTTAATATAGTTTTACAAATAAGAGGGAATTACTATAGATATATATAGGGCATAGAGTCAACAGAGAGCTCAAAGAGATTATTAGAAAATCCAAAGGCATATACCCTGAAGTATTTCTACTATATTCATCCCAAAGTTCAATTACCACTAATATTTTTCTCCCTCAAATTCACACAGTTGAATAAACCAACAAAACAATCACAGAACCATGGTTAAGAACAGACATTAGGATTACCTGATTCAACTCCCAACTTTTAAAGAAGAAATTGAAACTTGAGAGCAGAGAAGTGACTTGAAAAGAGCCACACAGAACATTTCAGTTTCCTAAGCCCATGGACTTCAGAGATATAGAGGGCTGCATGACAAAAAGGACATGTGAATATTGACCTTCCTGGTTTCCAAAGGGCAGCCCGTCCTTCTTTTAAAGATGGGACAGGACAGAAAGGAGCTGAAGGGGAGAGAAGCAGGTATCTCTCGGTTTGTACATTCTGCCTTTTATTATAGAAACCTGCAGTTAAGCAGGGTTGGCCCAGAAATACGGCTGCCACTTGCCTCCTAACTGCACGGCCATTTCAGAAGCACAATTCATAATGGATCAGTGTTATCTGAACAAGTACTGGGACAGTAAATGGCATTCCCTGTGGGCAGATCACCATCCTAGCAGAGTCTGGGAGCAGGGAACCAACGCTTGGAAAGGAGGTGGGCAGATGGGGGGGCTCACACCTTCTGATTAAGTGTAGATTAAAGGATGGAGTGTTTGGGCCAAACCTAAGGCCATATCAAGACAAAACATACAGGGTAAACTATCATCTATGTGGTACAGCAGTGCTCCAAAATATGTTCACCAAGTGCGATGAGTGTGCCACAATGATGGAGGAGGTTGTCGGTATGGGAGGAGTGGGGTGGGGGGATGAGGGGTATACGGGAACCTCTTAAATTTTTTAATGTAACATTTTTATTTTGTGATGTATATATCTTCAAAAAAAATACAATTTACAAAAATGATGGGGTGGGAGGGTGGGGAGTGGGGTATATGGGAACTCTTATGTTTTTTATGTTTTTTCAATGTTTTTTAATGTAACGTTCTTTGTGATCTATTAACATTAATTTAAAAAGTATTAAAAAAAAGACAAAACAGAGTAGGCATCAGATAACTTTGGTCAAAACGGGCAATCAACATCATTAAGTAAAAAGTACAACACTCTGCAGAAAGAAATGTGCTTTCTACACCATTTCTTTACGAAAGATGAGGTGGAGCTTCTTGCGGAGGCAACATAGTAAAAGGCTCACTGTACCCCTAAGCATCTTACATAACCTCTCTGACTCCCCCACTGGATCCATGAAGCTAAGAATGCCCACCAATCTCTTGCCAAAGCAAAGAAATGGCACTTTTTATGACCTGAAATCCACACAATAAACATTCCTGAGCATATACCATATACAGACAAGGTGCTGGGTGCTGGAGATAAGAGGGGTGAATATAACAGTGCCCTTGTCCCCAAGAAGGTAATACCATAGTTAAGACAAGGAGGATGTGGCACATTTAAGAACTCGTGTAACTGCAATATGATAAGTACCACCTTAGCAGTCTGAGCGAAAAGCCTATGAGAAAATGGGGAAGGGAGTGATCCATTACGTGTGGCAGGTACTGTTATTCTAGGTTGTATTTTGGTTGTAACTTTGAAAAATGAGTGTGCTACTGTGAAAAATTGAGTGGATAAAAGTGAACCAATAGCAAAATACTTCAATTATCCCCAAATTGGAAAAATTACTGTAAACACATTGCCTGTTTAGGACAATTGTTGCCTCACTTGCTTTTATAACGTGCAACAGTGCTAGCAAGCTTTGTATGCAATACCAAATCATATCAGGGAAAATAAGTCTGATACTATTACCAAATACTGCATAGGCTTTCACACCTACCTGGGGTCTTTTATTAGAAGCAAAACAAAACAACCAATCACTTGGAGATGAACTACATTCTCAATTATCTACAAAAGTTAGGGCTGGAATAGATAACCAAGTCCACAAATAAGGACAAAATCTGTAATCCAATTACTTCAACATTCATTATTGCCCCCCAACCCCCACTAGACCTTTTGCTATAGCTGACAAAAAATAATAAAATTACCTGTTTGAGTTGTTGGCTAATATCATATTTGGGAAATATGCAGATACTGGAGGTAAAAAGATTTTTTTTGCAAGGTATAGAAATAAACCATGAATTCTATATATAGTCCCTGGTTTGATTACATGGTTTGGGTTAATTATTTGTCTAGCCTAAACTGGGTAACTTTTCTGACTCCTCCCCCTTGTAATCACAGAATGTTGGAACTAGATAGAAGGAACCAGAGAAATCAGCTAATCCAACTCACTGACTTCACAGATAAAGAACGCGACTAGGGTTCATATCTCTATGTTCATATGCAGTCTTTTAGAATTTCCTTTATCAGTAGTCATATCTGCTGCCAGCACCGGAGAAGATAAAGTTTGAAGTGATCTCTTAAAGCATCCATATTTAAAAGCCAGAAGTGTGAAAGGAACCAAGTCAAACATGCTCCACACACAAATCACAGCAGCTGCAGTCCCTCGATGTGATGCATTGATAAGCTATTCTGGCTCAGGAAGTAGCCTCCTTACCAAGTTAAGAATGCCATAATCTGAACAAATTTAGGCAAATCTTCTTCAAGAAATTACTACCTGGGACAAAAAGAGAACCGCAAACTGCACTAGACTGGAATTCTAGAATTAGTCGCAACACGGTTGATTAAAGAAAATACTCTAAAGCCTAATTTGTGTGCAGGAACTAAAAGAGACCTACATTCTTCCAACGCCACATTCTAGACGAAGTAGAAAACAGAAGGAACTGCAACAGGGAATTCTACCACACTCTATTTTTCCACCAAACAGGCACACACACTTATACAAGGGTAGCAGGCACGCATGCGGACACTAATCCCTTCTTAGTGGAAAACACATTTTCAAAATGAATCCCCAATCTAGAATGAATTACCGTAATAGCCACAGCCGGAGGGAGTCCGCGGATCAGAAACGCAGATCTGGCCACCTGCTTGAGACGTCTGGGACCACAACACCGCCGGGGTCTTTAAAGGCTGGCCCTTTCAGGTGGAGCATCTGCCCTCCTAAACAGCATATAAATCCCAGGAAAAGAGGAGATGCCTCCCTTAGTCTTGGAACTACGCTGCTCTTCTTGTATCCGTTTCCGCTGAATACAGTACTGTTCTTTTCAAAGAGAAAACAAAAAACAAGGGAGACGAATTGCACCAATGCAGCTCCCGGGAGAAGTGAGCACAAAACTACAGCTACGTCAAATAATAGCTTCAGCAACTAGAAAAATCACCACATGCTCTCTGGTGTCAGTCCAATGCAGACTGGGGTGCGCTGTGCCCGAAACCACAGGAAGCCGGGCAGCTCCGCAGCCTGTGTCCCTGCCAGCTCCCCCCACGCGCTGAAATTCGGCAGGGAAGCATTGATTGTGCCCAGCCTCTCTGTGTTTAAGACATCCAGACAGAACACGCATCCGCACTCCTCAAATCGGCCAAGGGGCCGGGACGTCAAAACGACAGAGCAATCAAAAGAATGCACTGGAGAGGGGGGCGAAGGGGCCACATTGTTTGAGCTCTCGGATTTTGCTGCATTGTCGCGGTCCGGGAATAGAAGCGTAGCAAGAAGCGCACCTCTAGTCAGCACGAGACCGACACATTTTTCCCAGTGCCTTCCTCCCCGCCTGTGCGCAGGTCGCAGTATGGTAGGCGACATGACCGGCAGCTCCCGCTAAAACTCAGGGGGCAGGCCCGAATGAGCATGGGGGCGCTGGGGGTGAACCCAAACCGCGGATAACCCTTCACTACCCTGGGGAGCAAGGGGTCCGTGTTGGCCATGCGCCCCCTCGGCGGGCACCGGCAAGCGCGCGCGGAGGCTGCAGGCACTCGCTCGGCTAACCCCAGGCACAGCCGAGTACACAACTGCCCAACAGCCCAAGGCAAAGCCCAAATCCAGAGCTTTGGTTTACAAGGGGTGGGTGTGGGCTGGGAAGGGGGATTACGTAGGTCTCTCCTCCCCCTCCCCTGACACCTCCCGGCCACTGGGAGGGCGCCGCAAACCCGCTTGGGGGCTTCTTTGTTTCTCTCGGTGCCCCACAGGAGGGCCCGGTGTGCCTGTGGTACCCGAACCGGTGTCGCCACCTGGGGATGCTTGCGTGGCCCAGGAAGTGGCGCGCCCCAGGCTGACAATTGAACCTCGCGGGAGAAGCTAGAGGGTGGATCCCGGGCCCTGGGGAGGGAGGGCGCTGTCGGGGCCTCAGCAGCCACGGAGAAGCCGCCCAGAGAAGGGCGGGGGAAAGGGCGGAAGTCAGGGTATCCACACGGCGTCCGCTTACCTTGGCAGCCCCGGCCTGGGCACAGATCATGCTCCCATCGGCGCGCAGGTTAGGGCCGGGGGCGCACGTGCCCTACAGGCGCGCCGGCCGCCGGAGCCTGCCGCGGAGTACCAGGGCGCCGGGCCGCTCTCGCCGGGCTCCTGCCGCTAGTGCCGCGAGCGAGCGGCGGCCCCCGCCACCACCCAGGGGCGCGCGGCTCGGTGAGTGTGTGTGCGAGTTGGGGGCCGGCCTGCTCAGGGGCGCACGCTGTTCAGGCTCCCACAGCGGCGCCTGACGCGCAGGAACGCAGCACACTTCATCGCTTTATCCTCCCGCGCGTATCCCCTCCCTCGCTGCTTGCTCTTCTTTGGGCACTAGGCTTCCGAACCAACCACCAGCGGGGCTTGCTCTTATTAGCACCGCCCCGCCCTTCGGCCTGCGCGCACCGCCCCCCACTATAAATTCATAGCGATTCTTGTCACCGCCGGCCCCAGCCTTCCAGTGCCCAACAGTTACCCGTTATATCCCGACCCAGCCCGGCCCATCGGCCTTTTCGTGTACGTGCAAACAATGCGTTCAGAAAGGATGCGGTACAGACACCCAAGGTAGGCACCGTGTGACAGGTGCTTCGGGCCCCTTACAGAGGCCCCCCACTTACCTTACACACACTTAGGAACACTCACGCACACATGTCCGGGCACGGTCCTGTCTGCACGGCAGTCCCACAACACAGACCTCGTCGTGACCAAGGCAAAGGATGAAAGTCATCCCAAATTTAGCCGGATTTGATATTAAACCGCACAGTGTCAGAAAACGGGAACTGAAAGGAGTGAAGTCTAAACCCCTCCTTGTACCACCAACCCAGATACAAAGAGAAGGGACCTGCTGGAGTGGAAGGCCTGCGGTCAGCGGGGGGCTGGCTGCTAGGTGTATAAATACATGTGCGTTTGGCCCCTCCGAGTTCACGTACCATGCGGTGGTTCTGAGCTTATAATCGCCATAGTATATAAGTGCATCTTATTTCTGCTTATTTCTTTCTTCCCGTTCTCCTGCCGGATACCCCCTACACACGGTACTTTTCCCATCATAAGAAGTTCTCTTCTTCCCCATACTACAAACCCAGACTTCCTCTAGAATAAACAAAGGATTGATCCTGACTCCAGAACTTCTCACGAGTCCTGAGCCCAGACCTCCCCGAATGGAGCCTCCTAGCCCCCTCCCTGCAAACCCTGCATTACCTGCCACTTCTCTGGCCCTGGTCCACTGCCCCAGCTCTTGGCACTGATTTTTCTCTCACAATCAGAACTTTCCAGAAATGAAAACTTTGGGAGATCTGAAGGCAGCTCGCCATCTGTGCCCTCCCGGGAGGCACACATCCACCACCTTCCCTTTCCCATTCCAGTGGGGACAGGCCAGGGGTCTGCGGAGAGCTTCTGGCTTCCCCTGGCAGACTCCTTGCCTGACAGCCGTGGGGTCTCCTGATCTGAAAAGCTCAAACTGACCCTTTTTTAAACGAAACACACATTTTTCAAGATTTTACACTTGAAGTGGTGTTTACTCCTATTTGAAGTAAACCCTGCCAGGATAGACTTAGGCAGCCAGTTGCAGTAAACAGCAGCAGCAAACCAATCCTGTGAATGTTTCCAACCAGAGACTTGAAAGAAAGCAAAAACTGTGCCATAAGCCAGCACCCATAATTCTAAAGTATCACAATATCATCAGAGTACTAAAAAGGATAATTTTTTATCTCAATGTTCACCTTCTTATGTTCAGGGTTACAGCATCAATGTGACTCAGGACACAGGTTTTTTGTTTTGTTTTGTTTTATAGAAGAGTGTTCTTATATTTATACTATTAACCACAATCTTCATCTATAACTGACATCACTATGCTAAACATTCCCAGGTTTATTCTCTAGTTTCCTTTCAATTGACAGTGTTCTCTTTTAGCTCTCCTGGAGATGATTTGACAAGTCAACCTTTCGTATAAGGTTATTGGTGTAACAATCCTGAGGTGTGTTTTATTTCCCCCTGGGGAGTTTCTTTTTTGATACTGAAAACAAAAGTTTTGAAAGTGGAACAACAACAAAGTTTTGAATTTTTAATGTTTCACTAGATAAAGAAATCCCTAATAAATCAGCTGCTATGTGCCAGGTACAATGGCAAAATATATTGTCCTGTTTAGTCCTCACAGCTTCTCTGCAGTCTGCAGTCACCCTTTTTTTTTACAGAGGAAAAAAACCAAGACTACAGAGGTTCTATAACCTCCGTAAGGTCTCATAGCAAGCACAAGTTTTCAAATCTAGAGTTAACTGACTTCAGCTGCCCTGACCTTAAAGCAAGGAGTATTTTGTTTGTGGGAGAAATGAAAAGACTTACCTTTTTAAAGACTTTCTTTGTGTGGCAGTTTGGTAGTGTTTATAAAACACAAAAATAAATATTGCATTGTGTTTGTAAACTGGTCTGTTCTTCTGGGTGTATTAGATTGGATTAGACTCAGAGGTTTCACTTTTACTTATTACATCAAGATTAGGACTTTTATCTGACCACATCATTAGGGTGAGTCCCCACTTACAGCTGCCTACAGCTGTGAGCTATATAAATGGATGCTCAATCAAAGACAGAGAAGTAGACACACAGAGAAGAACAGAGGGGATTCTGAGCCCTGGGAAGAGAAACGAGCCTGACAGTTTACAGCAGACCTTATGAAGAGACCAGAGCAGCTGAGCCTGGAAAGACACAAGGCCCAGGAAGAGAGACGCACCCTGTGCCAGCCTACAAGTGAGATCGGAAGAAGCTGGGATCACAGTCTTAAGAGGAAGAGGAAGGCTGAACCCTTGCAGACATCGCCCACCATGTTGCATCAACACGTGGCCAATGACAGGGTGAGAAATTACCTCTTATGGTACCTTCAGTTGGACTCTTTAGGGACTTGTGACTGTAAGCTTCTACCCCAAATAAATACCCTTTATAAAAGCCAACAGAGTTCTAGTACTTTGCATCAGCACCCCTTTGGCTAACTAATACACTTTGAGTTATCCATTTATTAATCATATTTATCAAGCATCTAATATACTCCAAATTCTGTGTTAAATACAAAAATAATAAGACACAGTCCCAATGCCCCAACAATGCTAATCCTGTAAGATGATGAAAGAATTTGGGGAAGCATGTACAAATACTTGTATTTGTGTTGTCATGATGCTGGTGCCTCTTTGTATTTCCACCTTGTCGTACTCAGGGCCAGGTGGGACCCAGGGAGGGGCTGGCATTCCTGTTCGTCTCATGTCATGTGCAGAAAAAGAGGAGCAAACAGAAGGTCATTTGCAAGTGGTCCCTACGATGCTGAGAAAGCTATCAATTGGGCTGATTAAAGGGTTTCATCTTCAGGAACAGACTTTCATCCTATGATCAGAAGGGAATGCTTTATAGGTAAAGGAGGAAAAAGATCAAGCTGTTGGAGCTGCTCCCATGGTGTAATGCCCGACATGGTGTGTCTCTGCAGGGCCAATCCAAACTGGTGATACAAGACTGTCATTTGAGGACACATTTCGTCCTATGGCTCGGGAGCATAACTCAGAGGGCAGCCTGCCCGACTTTTGTCAGCTGAGCAAGTTACCTAGAGAAACCAGCTCTTGCTCTGATGAGGCAAAAAAGGATTTTAAATTTGAAGGATGAATGTGGTAGGTTGAATTATGTTTCCCAGGGGGAAGAAATGTGTTCTTAATCCCATTTTTGTGAGTGTGACCCCATTGTAAATAAGACCTTTTGAAGATGTTATTTTTAGGTAAGGTGTGGCCCAAATGAATCAGGGTGGATCTTAATCCTCTTACTGGAGCCTTATAAAGAGGAGCTGGTAGCTGGAAGTCAAAGGAACCAAGAAGTGAAAGGAGAGGGCATCACTATGTGAGGGAAAAGCAGTGGAACCCATGGATTGCCAGCAGCTGGTACCAGAAGGCTACCGACCCAGGAAGGGGGTGAGCATGCTAGTGAAAGTCTTGATTTGAACTTCTGGCCTCTTAAACCATGTGCCTAAAAGTTCCTGTTGCTTAAGGCACCCTACTATGCTGTCCTAGCAGCTTGGCAACATAAGACAGTGGGCACTCATAAGAGTGACTGGGCAGTGCAGCAGCTACCCTGAGAGTTTAGTTTGGGTCAAGGTGTCAAGTAGTGGCAGAGGTGTATGAAAGAACACAGGACTTTTCTTACATGAATTCATTCATTCATTCATTCATTTATTCATTGAATAAAAATTTTTGTGAATGTGCTAGTTTCTGAAGATATAACCTTAAAGAAAATAAAGTCCTTCATGGAGATTAAAGTTGAGGATATTAAAGCTGCTAATTAAGCAAAACATTGATAGGTGCAATGATAGGTAGAATGGAGAACCCACCAACATACCTTGCAGAGGCTTCTAATTCAAACCTAGGTGAAGGGAGTGAGGGCAGGGAGGAGTAGGGTGGGCCAGGGCAAACTTCTCAGAACCCATGGTGCCTAATTTGAGTCTTAAAGGATCAACAGAAGTGGGCAGGAAAATGAGCATGCCGATTAATGTGTCAAGGTCAGAAGACAGGTAGTATATTCAAGAAAATTTTAGTCTGATTGAACTGTGGTCAGTTATGTAGGTGTGTGGTAGTATTCCATTACAGCTTTAAATCACATTTTTACTAAGGACTAATGATGTCGAGTATCTTGTTTGCTTATTTTCCATCTGTATATCTTTTTTAAGGAAGTGTCTTTCAAAACTTTCACCTATTTTTATTGGGTTGTTTGTTTTCTTATTTTTAAGTTATGAGGATTCTTAAGTTCTGGATTCAAGTTTTACATCAAATACATGATTACTAAATATTTTCTCTCTGTCCATGGCTTGTTTAATCAATTTAAGGACACACTGACTTATTGACATATTAAATATATATATATATTTCTCCTTTTTAAGTCTTTTTCATTCTCTCAGTAGTATTTTAGATCTTCTGAAGGAATTTTGCACATATTTTCTTAAGTTTATTCCTAAGTATTAAATGTTTGTTATGTTATTATAGATGGAATTCAAAATTTTTTTCAACTCCTACCATCTGATTTATTGGACATACCCATGGCCAGCTAACAGAGAGGTGAAGGTCAATCATCACACCAGGGAGCCAAGAGTGCCTACAACTGCAAGTAGAAGAATTACATCCATCATCTATGTGGAATCTAAGCCCCCTCTCGATATAGAAGTAGAGTGGACATAACCATCCCAGGGTCCACAGAATGGAGGAATAGCGTATGGATTAGAGTGGACTTACTGATATTCTATTCTGGAACTATTGTGATTAGTAATGGAAGAAAATGTAGCATTGATGAGGAGAAAGTGACCACAGTAGCTGCTGAGGGTAGGGAGAGGGAAAAAGAGATGTGATGTGGGGGCACTTTCAGGTCTTGGAGTTGTCCTGGATGGTACTGCAGAGACAGTTACTGGACAGTGTATGTCCTGCCATGGCCCACTGGGTGGACTGGGGGAGAGTGTAAACTATAATGTGGACCATTGACCATGTGGTGCAGCAGTGCTCAGAGATGTATTCACCAAGTGCAGTGAATGTCCCATGATGATGGAGGAGGTTGTTGGTATGGGAGGAGTGGGGTGAGAGGGGTGGGAGTATATGGGGACCTCATATATTTTGAATGTAACATTAAAAAAATAAAGACAAAAAAATACAATTGATTTTTTAACCTGGTTCCACAGACATTGCTAATTCATTTATTAATTATAATGACTTATCAATAGGTTCTTTGGCTAATTCCACATATACAAACAAATCATTTGAGACTAGTGAGAATTTTATTTCTTCTTTTCCAATTCTTAACCTTTTATTTCTTTTTAGGACCTCCAGAACAATACTGAATCAAAGTCAGAGAGCAGGAATATGTATCTGATTCTCCATTTCAGAAAGCTTCCAACATTTTACCATTCAGAGATTTGCTATAGGTTTTTGTAGATACTCTAAGTTGAATTAATTTTCTTCTCTCCTAGTTTGCTGATAGTTTGTTTTTGGTTTTTGTTTGTTTGTTTGTTTGTTTTTTCGATGCATGGATGCTAAATTTTATCAAATGCTTTCTCTACACTGAGATTATTATATAAATTTTCCTTTATCTTCTTAATTTACTAAATTACATTGACATTTGTGAATGGTAAACCACACTTAGTTTCCCAGAATAAATCAACTTGTTTGTGATGCACTATTCTTTCTATATGTTATTAATATATACCAGTTTGTTACTTTTAATATCAAGGCTAGCTTGGCTATATAATATGAATTGGGCATTATTCTCCCTCTGCTTACCAGAAGTTTACTCATTTTAGTAGTATTTTCAAAGAACCAACTTTTGGAATTTTTTGATCCTTTCCACTTTATATTTGTTTTTAGATGGTATTTTTGAGTCATTAGTTCTTACACTTAACTACATTATTTCATTTTATCTGCTTTCTTTGGATTTAATTTGCTGTTCTTTTAAAAATTTATTTTGATAGATGCTTTTCAATCTTTTCGATCTTTTTTTCAAATAGGTTCTTCTAAGGCCATAACATTTCATTTGCACATAGCTTTAGCTGCTTTTAAGAAATTTACTATGTCGTAATTTGATATGTTGGTCCAAAAATAGAAATCCCTTTATTTCTACTGCTTTTTAATTGCCACATTCTTGCATATACTTGATTCTGTTTCTGGACTTTCTTTTCTGTTCTATTATTTTTCTGATGATTCCTGCAACAGTCCAGCCTTGTTTTTTTCTTCCTCACTTTATAAAATAACTTGATAGCTCATAAATCAAGGTGCTTTCAATGACATAATTGTGTAGAATTTCCTTCCCTTTTTTAGAACATTCATTCACAGCTACTAGCTTTAAAATAATCTTGTCAGGTATTCTTTTAAAAAATCCATTTAACATATGTTATGAATGGAATTAAAAATATAGATAGTTTAAGAAGATGTCATCATTTATAATATATCTTCTTATCCAAGGACAGAATATTCCTCTTCATGTATTCATAAATTTCTTAATAAATATTTCTCAATAATTATTTATATTATTTCTAAATGAATACAGTTTTCAAAATAGATCTTAGATATTCTCATTAACCTTATTTCAAGGAATATTTTCTAAGGATTACTTTTACATTATATTGTCTAACTAGTTACTACAGATATATAGAAAATTTTATTGACTTTTTAATATTTACTTTTTAACTGACCAATTTATGTAGCTGTTTGCGCTAATAGCTTTTAGTTCATTCTTTTTGGCTTTTGCAAATAAAAAAAATACCATCTGCAAATAATGATAATTGTCTCCTCCTTTTCAGAATTCACATTATTTCTCACTCTGTTTTCTTATTATATTGGTTAATATCTCTCAAATATGTTGTGAACTGAAGTGATAGTAGGCATGGTCTTGGGCCTGATCTTAACAGGAATTTTTTCAGTGTATTAACATTATGTGCAAAGTAGGCTGTTTGATTTAGATAGATATTTACTGCCATAAGCAGACCACTTTTTATTCTTGGCCTCCCAAGAACTCACTTGTATTTATTTATTTTTAAAATCAAGAATGGATGATTAATTTTATCGAATGCTTATTTCAGCCTCTATGACTCAGGGATCTCAGTTCCAAGTAAAAGAAACAGACTCTGCCTGATTTCAACAGAAAGGGAATTTATAGAATGGATCCTGGGTAGCCCAGGTCATTACCAGGAAGGATGGAGAACCAGGCTTGCAAAGTCGTCAAGAAGGGCAAGACATCAGCCAGGGTGGCAGCCACCCTCACTCCATAAAACTACACAGTGAGGTCGTTCTGAACCTCAGACGACCCTCAATTGTATCTCTGGCACAGCTGCCCTGCAGACCCTAGAACCTGGTCACAACCACTGGCCACTGACCCTACTTCTTTGCTGAACTATTGTTTTATTCCAATCCAGTGTGGCTGTGGCTGTGGCCAATCCTAGGACGTGGACTCATGCCCTGGATGCAGCAGAAGCTGGAAGAACAGGTAACTTCTCCTTTCATTTTCTACCTCATGCTGATACTCATAAGGTACAGAAACATTGGAGCAGGGTTCTGATGCCTGACAGTCACCATGGACTGACAAAAAGACTTACTGAATGGGTCTTCTCCTGTATAGAAAAGAATTTATAATAGACTCCCTAATGCTGCTTAGCTAGAAAGACAATTCTCCCTGGCCATGGTGTATTATTATTTTAATATAGACTTGCTTTCCACGTGTTCATAGTTTCTTCTATGTTTATAATCTAGAGTGGTCAGTGCTTTTCTGTGCTAACTCTGACAGGGTTTTCATAGTTAGACAGAATGTATTGGGAAGATTTCCAGAGGCCCTGGAGCAGTTCATGTAAATGAAGTGTCATCTGTTCCTAAAGGCTTTGGTTTAAATGGCCAATAAAAGAGCCTGCTCTAGTATATTTTGGGATGGTAGTTCTTTGATGATAGTTTCCAAATTTTTCCATGATTTCTTATCTATTCTTCTTGGGTCAGGGGCTTAGAAAATGTCACAGACTGAAATAGTATATTAAAGTCTGTGACACGTCAGCAAGAACTGGGTTCTGGTACCTGTACGTGATTGGTAGTGATTGCCAATGGGTTATTTTTAAAGGTAGTTTAGGAAAATCCCATTCAGCTCAGTAAGGCTATGGCACTCCTTTGTTAAGTTACCTAGGAAGGCATATTGAGAAAGTGTCTGTCCAGAGATTGAAACTGGAGACCTGTGAGCTTGCAGCAGTGTTTCATTTGAAATAGAGAGTGTTTCATTTTAAATGAATTGACTTGCTCCCATTTACCACAGTTCCCCAAACTCCCAACCCATGTCACAAATTTACATTATCTCCCCAACCCCTGAAGGCATTTAAGTCTATTTCCCTTTATAGTGCCTTTTAAAGATATTTATTTTCTGCTTTGAAAATTATAATTATATGTGCATATTATATAATAAATCAAACAGAATATTACAAACATATATAATGGCAAAGCTAATCCTCTCCCTGCCACCTCACTAATCCCCTGGAGATAATCAGTGTCAACAGTCTGCTCTGTGCCTGCCTTCCATTCTCTTATTTATATGCACATAAAAACATGTATATTGCGGCAGACTTGGCCCAGTGGTTAGGGCGGCCATCTACCACATGGGAGGTCCGCGGTTCAAACCCCGGGCCTCCTTGACCCGTGTGGAGCTGGCCCATGTGCAGTGCTGATGCGCGCAAGGAGTGCCGTGCCACGCAGGGGTGTCCCCCACGTAGGGGAGCCCCACGCACATGGAGTGTGCCCCATAAGGAGAGCCGCCCAGCGCAAAAGAAAGTGCAGCCTGCCCAGGAATGGCGCCACCCACACAGAGAACTGACACAGCAAGATGATGCAAACTAAAAAGAGAAACACAGATTCCTGTGCCTCTGACAACAACAGAAGCTGACAAAGAAGACGCAGCAAATACACAGAGAACCGACAACCGGAGTGGGGGGTGGGGGGTGGGGGGGAAATAAATAAATCATTTTTTAAAATGTATGTTTTCTTTGTATTGTTGTTTTTACTGGAATTCAATCATCCTGTCCTCAGTCTACAGATTGTTTTACCTTTGAGGTTTATTTGTGGAAAACTTCAAACATACACAGAAGTAGAGAAAATAGTATAACGAATCCTTATTAACCCACCAGAATTTCAACACTTGTCAGCTCAAGGTCAATCTGGTTTCACCTCTGCCCCCATCCATCCCTTCTAATTTAAACTATTATTATCCCTTTTATATGTGGTACTTTCCCCAATTTTTCTGTTTAAAAAACGTCAAATGTATTTTGAAAAATTGCTAAGCTAGTGCAATGAACCCTCCATCCACCAGTTGTTTTTCATAAATGAGAATACATTATGGAGAATAGATTTAAATATAACTTTATCCTTTTTTCTAATTCCTTGACACACATATTTCATATATTTTTTCCATTTTTGTAGCAACATTGTTAATGCACAGAAGCAGGAGTTGGCTAAGATGCTTATAGCAACGTAGCCAAGTTCACACAAACAGAAGGACTGAACCAAAATAGCTGCCAAGGGGAGGAAAAATGAGAGGTTATCGGCACAATGGTCGAGGCAGGCCATCTCTCCTGCTCTGCTGGGGGACTCCAAAACCTCTTCTGTCAAAGCCCTTCAAGTCCCAGCTTCAGGCGCAGGCAGCTGTCTTTGTGAAGTGGCTCATCCGCCTGCGGAAAAAGGGCACATGGCAGCTAAGCTACAGGACCACACACAGCACTCAGCAGTCCTCTCCAATGGGCAGTCCTCTCACCAATGTTTCACTTAACAAACTATTGAAACTCTGATTTTAAGGCAGACAATTTTTAGGTTACTCCTTTTGAATTGCACGTTTACTACTTAAATTCTATTCCTATCCATTTCCCTTGTATTTCTAAGACTCTGTACTCCGTATATTTTTTCCAAGAGTTATTTGGCACATCCAAGTTTGTGACACTTATAGTTCCATTTTGGATTTTAGCTTTTATAAAGGAAAAATGACCCATCTGGCTCCTGATCCTAGTAATCGTTTACTACTACTAATAACAATAATGGTCACCTAATAATGAGTAACATGCCATTGCCTAGTCTCTGTGTACATCTCCCTTCTCCCCCTGCAACAGCAGTTCTACTATCCTGGGGAAATTTCAATACCAACTATTTTTCTCCATATAAATTTTTCCATCGTCGATGATGATAAATTATACATAGTCCTAACATCTGCCCACTTAGGTAGTGGTTAAATCTCCTTTCCACATTTAAATATGAAAGGAAGTTTGGTATCTGAGTTTAAGACTTGAAGTCTATATCAACTAATATTAACATAGGGATCCCAGCAATATCATTTTCAGATTTCCCAGATATGCTTGTAGACATTCTAATAGGCTAACATTCTTTTATTTATCATTGTGAGATTTCAGCCTTGTATTTATTATCTATTGCCACATGACAAAGTATTCCAAAACATACTGGCTTTAAAAAAATAAGCATTTATTATTTCACAGTTCTGGGTGTCAGGAATTCAGGAGTGGATCACTGTGAGGTTCTGTCACAGGGTCTCTCATGAGGTTGCAAATAAGAGGTTAGCCAGGGCTGCAATTATCTGAAGGATAATCTGGGGCTGGATATTCTGCTTTCAACATGGCTCTCCTGTATTAATTTCCAAGCTGCTGAACAAATATCATACACTGGGTTGGCTTGACAAGAGGAATCTATTGGATCATAGTTTCAGAGGTAAGACAGCTTCCTTCCCTAAGGGATAAGAATTTCTGGCTGGCCAACAATCTTTGGGATTCCCAGCTTTTCCATCACATGGCAATGCACATGGGGATGTCTTCTTTTCCTTCTGAGTTCCAGCTTCTGGCTGCTCCCCAGGGGTCTTCTTGGTGTCCAATTTCCTTTGCTTATTAGGACTTTGCTTATTAGGACATGTTAGATTAAGACCCTCCCTCATTCAGTTTGGGCACACCTTGACTAATAACATCTTTGATAGTCCCATTTACAAATAGGCTCACACCCACAGGACTAGGGGCTGGGACGTGAACCTGCCTTTTGTGGGGAACACTACATGTATCCTCATATGCCTGACAGGTCAACATTTATTGCTGGCAGGTCTTTGTTCCTCTCACATGGACCTCTCCATATGGCACCTTGAGAGGCCTTATGACATGGTAACTGGCTTCCACCAGAGTGATATATCCAAGAAAGTACAGGAGGAAGTCACAGTGCCCTTTACGACCTTGTCTCAGAAGTTACACACCATTATCTCGACTACAATCTGTGCATTAGAAAAAAGTTACTCAGTACTCTTAAGTTGGGGGAGGGCGGAGAGAATCAGGCTTTTGAGCTTTTTGGGGAGGAGTATTAAATAATTTGTGGACCTAATTTAAACCATGATAAGCACTCATAAACATCAATAGTTTTTGTTTGAGGATACAAGCCAAGAATCTTCATCTAATTGTAGATTTTAAACCATTTACATGAATTGTTCATCATTGATCACTTTGGTTATCCATCTCTTCTTTTTCTGTTCTTTCTGATTTTATGCAATCCAGCTCTTTCTCTCATTTTCTTGTATTGTAGGTTTATTGGTGATGAGTTCTTTCATATTTTTGAATATCTGAACAAGTGTTTATTTCAACTTTGCTTTTGAAAGATATTTTTTTCTGGGTATGGAATTCTAGGTTGACAGTTGTTTTTTGGTTTTTAGTTTAGTTTAGTTTTTTTTCCCCATGAAAAACTTTAAAGATGTTGCTCCACTGTACTCTGACTTGTATTGTTTCTACAAGAAGTCTCCTCTCATCCTTAATTTTGTTCTTCTGTATATAGTGTGCCTTTTTTAAAAAAATAGCTCCTTTCTTCTCTGTTTTTTGAGCAATTTGATTATAATGTGCCTTGGTGAAGTTTTCTTCATGTTTCTTGTGCTTGAGTAATTGAGCGTTTTGGATATGTGGGTTTATAATTTCATCAAATTTGGAAAATTTCAGCCATTGTTTCTTCTAATATAAGTCCCTATTCCCATGGGGACTCTTAATTCTGTATATTTTAGGCAACTCAAACTTTAACCACAGATCATTGATACTTTGATACTTCGCTTATTTTTCTGATTTTAATATATAATTTCTAATGCTATGGTTTAAGGTCTATAATCTTTTTACTTGCAGTATCTAATTTGCTGCTAATCCCATTTTAATGCACACTTTTTTTTTCAGCTTTCTAAGTTTATTTTGGGTCTCTGTTGTACCCTCAAAATCTCTCCTTAATGTGCTCATTCTTTCTTCTACCAACTTGAACATATAAAATATAGTTGTTCCCTGCTTGTTGGTAGAAATACAAACTATTCCTGACCTTGTGTGAGTTCCAAAAATTGTTTTCTCTAATCTCTTTGGGTAATTCTTTTGTCATTCTCATCTACATGCACTGAGTAGTATTCAGCTCAAGATTTGAGAGTGAACCCCCTGAAAATATCAGGTGCCCTTGATTTGTGCAGTTCTTTCCTCTCTGAGAAGTTCTCTCACCTCTACTATTTTGCTCTTTGAATTCTGGTTGCCATGATCTTACTGAATTATCAATCCATTTCCTCAACTCTGGGAGATCACCAGGCTCTGTTCAGGTTTCCTCTCTCTGTACTTCAGCCTAAAAATGATCTCTAGGCAATAAGCTGGGGAAATCATAGGGCTTACCTTGTTTGCTTCCCTTCTCCCAGGGGTCACTGTCCTGTGCTACCTGCTATCCAATGTTTTAAAACCTTTATGTACACATTTTGCCTGGCTTTGTGGCTGTTTAAGGTAGGGGAGTAACTGTCATCCCTGTTACTCCATCATTGTTGGCAGCAGAAGACCTTCCAGAAACTGGCTTTGAAAGTAATATTCTATATAACTAGTTGTATCAGCTATCTATCACTGTATAACCTTCCCCAAAATTTGTGGCTTAAAATGATAACCATTAATTTGTTCATAATTCTGTGCATTGGCAATTTGGGTTGGGCTCAGCTGGATAATTTTGCTCCATGTGGTATCAGCTGTGCTAACATGCATTTGAAGTCAACTGGTGAGTCAGCTGACTGCTGGCTGGTCCAGGAAGACCTCACTCATATATCTGGCTTTTGGTGGTGGCTGTCAGCTGAGTTCCTCATCTTTGGTGGCCTTTCAGTCTTCAGTAGTCTAAACTAAGCTTTTTCACACCATCACAGAGCATACCAAAATCCATTCTCATCATGTTCTACCTTTGGCTGTATGGATCATACTTTTTCACCTTTGTCTACACCAGTATTTTGAAAGGTAAACATGTTTGTATTGATTATTGTGATAAATACTGCCAGTGTTCATCAATATCCAGTTCTAATCTTCTTCCAGGGCTCAAAGCTAAGCTACATTTCTCAGCAACTCCTCTTCTCTCCTTTCCTTAAGCCCCATATCCCCTTAGAACATTGCAACTTTCCAAAAGAATGTCAGACTTGGCTCCAAAATCTTCATCATGGACATTCTTTCACACACACACACACACACACACACACACACACACACCCCTCCTCACTCCCCCCACCCCCCTTTGCATGGCTGGAAGTGAAGGTCTCCAAGACAGTGGAATCACATGTTGGAAGAAGCCCAGATCCCCAGTCATCACTTGGAGAAGAGCTACACAAGACAGCTTGCCCAACCAGAACATCCACAATGGACTTTGGGTAAATGAGAAATAAACCTTTGTTGTGCTAGCCACTGAGATCCTATACTGGTTTGCTACAACAACTAGTTACTAATAGAGTTACCTTCAAGTTCCAGAAGTATTCTTTAATCTAAGTTTTGGTTTCATTTTATCCATCTTATTTAAGATGAGGTTTCTATTAGCTTTCAAGTTTCCTTTCTTCTTCTGTCCATAAAGTTATTATTTGATTTGAAAATTTAACATAACGTAACAAACATTATATAATATAAATGTAGTTTTAGATTTAGACCTACAGTATTTCTAATACATTAATCTTTTTATGTTTTCTTTTTCTAAGAATAACTTTTGGTCTTTGCATTCTCTTTTATGTTCAGAACGGCCACAATTGTGCAGGACTGTCTCATCCTTTCACTTGTTTCAGTGCCGTTTATCTTCAGTCTTTTTAGAACATGACTTTTTCTTCCTAAGTTCTTAATTCTGGTTTGTTTGACAATTATCTGTAGTATATCTTAACATAAATTTTTCAGAATCCTTGAACATCTTTTTCTTCTGTTACCTATAAGGTTTTTTTTTTCTTTGAAGTTTTTGTTAGGGAGAAGCTAGATATAAATCTCTTTTGTTGATCTTTATTTGGAACACTAACACTTTTCCATCTGTATAATTTGCCCTTTTGTCAACTAAAGAACATTTTGTTGAATGATGTCTTTATTTTTATGTTCTGGCTTGTTTCAATTTCCCGTTTCTTGCTTAAGAGAAACTTAATACTTTGATTGGATATCTGTTCCTTGCATATTATATTCAGTCTCTACACTCACTTATCACTTTTGTCCTTTTGCCTTGCACTTTGGGAGGTTTAACCAGGTTTGTTTCCTCATATCATTTATTCTGTGGTATTATGTTTTATTCTTTATTTTTTTCCATCTTGTGTGCTTTAATTCTTCTACTGCATCTTGGTTATCCTTGTATAGTTTTCCTATTTTAGCAATCCCATTATGCATCTTTAAAGATTTCTTGACCTATTTGCTCAAGGCTTTATTTCATAGATAATGTCTTCAATTTGATTTGGGGATAAAGAAGTTTATTTAAAAATTCTCCTGGTTTCAGTAAAAGAGAGTTTCAGCAAAATATTCGTCCTCTTGGACTTCATGATCTTGCTCCATTTTCCTGACTCTGCATGTTTTTTCCTTAACACCCCTCCCCTATGAGGGTTTGAACTCGTCCTCTCTATGGGGGCTCTTTGCAGACCTGGCATTTGACTTGCTTTCTGATCCTTTTTACCTTCCACATATGTTCTTACCACATTTTTAAAAAAATATAAAGAACACATATACTATTTATCTAGGCATATGTAAATATCAAATGAGAATTGCTATAGAGTGAGCAAAAATTCCTATCCATATGTCCCTCATTTCTTCAGACAAAAACAGTCAAATACCAGATACCTGAAATTGTACTTTTAGATTTATTAATGGACATTAATAGATTTTGATGGAATGCCCCCCTGCCTTCCAATTTAGAGCCAGAGGCTGGGCAATAGGCTGTAACTGTGAGCCCACTTTACCCTGTCCAATTAACATTTTTCTGGGGAGGCTTGGTTGGATTAAAGTATAATTTTCCCCAACTTCTCTTGCTCTAAAGCTCTTTGAACCCATGGACCAGGACTGGGTAGAATGACTTGTTTTATACATAATCTATCTAAAATGTAAAACTGTCAAAGAGCATTTTTAATTTGAGGGATCCACACCCACCTGGACATGGCTAACAGCAGAATGTCTCTGAGGAGAGGTTGGGAAATGGAAGCGCTGTCCCTCTCTTGTAATACCTGGGAGTTAGAGACAGAAGGTTGCTCAGGCTGAGGGGAAATGTCATGTTGGATGTCGGGGATCATAATCACTAGGCACCAGGGTGCCGAGGCTGGGGAAGGAGCCTGTTGTGCTGCCCTGCTTTCAGGAGAACACAAGACTTTGAGCAGTAGCACATCTCTGGTTCTCAAATGTGAACCAAAGACCACAGGACTCCTGTGGACTATTTTGGGCAGCATAATACCACAGGGACTTTTATCTGAGTCTGGGTCAGCCAGGCAGCTCAAGTGATGTAAGAGACTGAAACCTCTGCCAGCACTGCCATTACATTTCATTTAGAAAATAGCAAGCAATTATGTTTCTTACACCCTGCATGATGTGATGGAGTAAATTCATTAGACAAATCTTGCTAGGAACCCTTAGGCATGTCGCTTTGCCTTTTTAGTCTCAATTCCCACGTTGGTAAAATAAGGCGGAAAATCTGACCTTGGAGGGTTATTCTGGAGATTAGGGATGGGATGTGTCATGAAGCTGTGTTCAACTAGTTGATCTCAGCCCCTAATGCTCTACCAATATTCTATGGGATTTTCCCCTTCCAGCTGGTCAACGAGATATCCATTAAGGTATTCGCTTGCTGGCAAGCATTTATAGTCTCCCTTGGTCAATTTAATAGAAGTTTGCAACCATGCATCTACGCAGGCTCACCAAAATTTTGATGGGACTGACTTTCAGACTTGGATCTGGGGGTGGGCTGCTCTGCCATCAATGACACCTTGGAATTTACTCTGGATCTGCCCCAGAGTGGAGGCTCTCCTTCCTTTAAAATGACTCTGATATCTTCCAATTATCTTCCATCTAAAACATGTGTATAGGTGTGGATAGGTAGTGTATTTCATCAGTTATTTTATTCACTCACAATTGAAATCATCTTAAAAGAGGTTTAAGGACACTCACAAATATCATATCAATAAACAAGAGCCAATTACTTTAAAAATAACTAGGTAAGAAGGACGGGCAAAAGGAAAATAAGGCAGAGAATTGGGATGCTGGATGGTTTCAATAAAATATTGAACATGCTTGGGAAAAATGTGTCAAATAAATATAAAGCATATTAATAATAACCTTAATTATATTCTGTATATACTGTACTCAGATTAAAGTTGGGATTTTTTGTCTTTTGCTGCCCAATAAATGAAACTATGTTCAAAGGACACCTCAAAGATAATGGAGTTTTTATTCATATCACACTTAATCTGTTATACTGATCAATCCATAGAGGAATTGTGACATTAAAATAAATTTTTATGCTTCTATTTATCACAAGAATTTAAAAAGAATATTCAACCAGGTTTTGACAGATTTCAGCCAACAGGTAAATCTTTTATTGAAAAAAAATCTTACTTTATTTTAAGAAATGCTATTTTCTTAAGGGAAATGATGATTATGTGCCCAAAGCATCAGTATCTTCAAAAGGAGACTATGAAGGAAGATCTTTTTCTATAGCTTTAACACAGCAAATTTAACATTCTATCAAAAAGAAGGTGTTTTCTGATATTTTGCTGAAAGCCCTCTGTGTCCTCAGAGCACACTGTAATCCAATTTCAAAAGGAAACCACTCTTACAGATTTCTGCCTACTCTGGTGTGCAGTCAGAGCTACAGAGGTAAAATTATTGACTACTTAAATGAGTAATTAGTCCTATGTAATGCACATTTAAATCCCATTTTCAAGTGTTAAACATCTTTTTGTCAAGATATTTTGGAACTGTTGAATCAAATTAAAAATTTTCTAAAACTATTTATAAAGTCAGGCATCTTTTTAGAAAATAAAGCTTCTCACTGACTTGCTTTTCTCATGCAACGTTTACATAAACCAGCATAATTACGAACCCTCTACTCAAACTACAAGCTAAGACCTTCACGGTATTGCTAAAGTTACTGGTTTGATCCTCTACTATCCCACCTCCTAAGATTTTTGCAGTTTTTCACATGTGCATGGATCTCCAACCAGTATGCTGTTCACTTTTACTTGTTTCTGATCTTTAAAAAATATTATAGGAAAACGGATGTGGCTCAACTGATAGAGCGTCCGTTTACCATATGGAGGGTCCAGGGTTCGATCTCCAGGACCTCCTAACCCGTGTGGTAAGCTGGCCCACATGCAGTGCTGCCATGCACAAGGAGTGCCGTGCCCCCCACACAAAGTATGTGCCCCGCAAGGAGAGCTGCCCTGTGTGAAAAAAAGCACAGCCCGCCTAGAAGTGGCACCACACACATGGAGAGCTGACCCAGCAAGATGATGCAACAAAAAAGAAATGCAGTTTCCCAGTGCCTCCTGATAATGCAAGCAGATGGAGAAGAACACACAGCAAATGGGCACAGAGAGCAGACAAGGGGGGGAGAGGGAGAGAAATAAATAAAAATAAATCTTTAAAAATATATATATTATAACACTTAATGTAGTCTTCTGCAATTTTATTTTTATTTTCTGAACTTTTTAAGCTAATTATTCCCAAGATTTATCCATTCTGTTCCACTTAGCTACACAATACTCATTTTTCACTACCATATAATATTTCATGTGCATATTTTACAATACCTTTATTCATTCTCTTGTTAATGAGCATTTGGGCTATTTCCAATGTTTTGAAATGTCGAATAAGGCTGCTATGAACCTTTCTGTACATGACCTCTACAATAATATTCAAGAGTATCTCTTAGTTACATACCTGGGAGTGGAGTTTCTGGATTGCAGAAAACTTGCACGTTTAACTTAAGTAATAACCAAATTTAGCTCCATCTCGTCAGCGCGGCGGCCGAGAGGACGCAGACATGCAGATCTTCGTGAAGACCCTGAAGGCAAGACAATCACTCGAGGTGGAGCCCAGGGACACCATCGAGAACGTCAAGGCCAAGATCCAGGACAAGGAGGGCATCCCACCCGACCAGCAGCGTCTCATCTTCGCGGGCAAACAGCTGGAGGAGGGCCGCGCGCTGTCCGACTGCAACAGCCAGAAAGAGTCCGCCCTGCACCCGGTGCTGCGCCTGTGGGGGCCTAACCGAGCCCTCCCTCCGCAGCTCGCCCACAAGTACACCTGCGACAACGCGATCAGCCGCAAGTGGCACGCGCGCCTGCACCCCGGCTGTCAACTGCCGCAAGAAGTGTGGCCACACCAACAACCTGCGCCCCAAGAAGAAGGTCAAGTGACGCCCCGCTCTGCATGGTGCCCCCACCCCCCCACAGGCAGCCTGGAGACCCCAATAAAGCCCCCTTGGTCGACTGAAGAAAAAAAAATAGTAATACCAAATTTACACTCCCATCAATAGCACGTAAATGTTTTTTGCTGTTTTACATTCTCACTAACACTTGACATTATTGGAGCACTTACATTTTTACCCATTTAATAGAATATATTCCTGTTTCGTATCCCTGATAACTAAGCATTTTTTATCTATAGCTATCTATCATCTAGCTAGCTCTCAGCCATGTTTGTTTTCTTTAAAGTACCTGTTTGTGCTTTGCCCATTTTCCCATTAGATTGCCTATCTTTTTTTCTCCTGCCTAAATCATAAAGATTCTTTACATTTTAGATTTTAATCTTTCACCACTAATATGTATTGTAAATACCTTCTCTCAGAGTGTGGCTTAGCTTTTTATTTTCATTATGTTATCTTTTGAAGACCAATAAGTCTTAATTCATTTAAGTTTATCAGTATTTTTGGGTCTTGTTTAAGAAATGTTTTTTGCCTTTAACTCAGAAAATTAGTGTCCTTTTTTTTCTTCTGAATTTAAAATATATACCTTGTATATTTAAATCACCAATCTATTAAATTTTGTGTATGATACAAGAGAGAAATTCACTTTCATTTATTCCATGTGGATAAGCCAATTATTTCTTCCTCATTTACTGTATGATTCATCCTTCCCCCACAAACAATTTCATCTCTGTCATATATCATTTTTTTAATATATATTGGTCTGTTTCTGGGCCCTTGATTTTGTTGCCTTGGTTGATATGTTTAATTCTACATCAAAAACTTACTTGCCAGCTGGGCCCTGAGCCTCAGCAGAGTTGCGACTGCTACTCTCTGGTTGGTTGGTCTTACCCAGATCAGTTAACAGGGAGGTGAAGATGGTCAACCACCACACCAGGGAATCAAGAGTGCCTACAGCTGCAAGCAGAGGAATTGCATCCATCATCCACGTGGAATCTAAGCCCCCTCTTGATCTAGAGGTGTAGAGGACATCACCATCCCAGGGTCCACAGAACGGAGGAATAAAATGTGGACTAGAGTAGACTTACTGATATTCTACTACAAAACTATTGTGATGAGTAATAGAAGAAATTTTAGCATCGAGGTGGAGAAAGTGGCCATAGTAGTTTCTTAGGGCAGGGAGAGGGTAGAAGAGATGTGATGTGGGGGCATTTTTGGGATTTTGAGTTGTCCTTAATGATATTGCAGGGTCAGGTGCTGGACTTTATATATCCTGCCATAACCCACTGAATGTACTGGGGGAGAGTGCGAACTGCAGGGTAAACTATTATCTGTGAAGTGCAGCAGTGCCCCAAAATGTGTTCACCGAGTGCGATGAGTGTGCCTCAATGATGAGGGAGGTTGTTGGTGTGGGAGGAGTGGGGTGGGGGGTTGAGGGGTATACAGGAACTTCTTATATTTTTTAGTGTAACATTTTTTTTTGTGATGTATGTATCTTCAAAAAATATATAATTTACAAAATGATGTGGTGGGGAGTGGGTTATATGGGAACCTCTTATGTTTTTTGTTTTTTTATGTTTTTTAATGTAACATTCCTTGTGATCTATTAACTTCAATTTAAAAAAAAGAAAAAAAGCAAACTTATTTTAAAAATTGCCATGTTAGATTATATATATGATAACAGAATAAAAATTTTTTTAAAAATCCATGGAACTATAAAACAATGAACCCTAAGTTAAACCATGGCCTTCAATTAATAGTACAATTATAAAAATGTGCTATTATCAACTGTAAAAAAATTGCCATTCTGGAAAAGTGAAAATTATAAGGACAAAACTCAGAACAGAGATTGCCAGGGGCTAGGAGCAGGGCAAGGGATTGATCGACTATAAAAGGGCACAAGGGAATTGAGGGAGGGGGAAGGGAAGTAATGGAGAATTCTGTATTTTAATTGTGGGGATGATCATAGAACTGTATACACTTGTCAAAACTCAGAACTGTATTAAAAAGGCTGTATTTCAGAGTATATGAATTATACCTCAGCAAAATTGACTTAGAAAAATCTTTAACAGTAGTAATAGTTTGACATTTTGTTCTTTTTCTTCAATAATGTCTTTACTATTCTTGGGCTTTCACTTTTCTGTATAAATTTTAGAATCCTATTTTGAGGAGTTCCATTAAAAATAAACCTGTTGGGAGTTTGATTGGAATTACACTGAATCTATAGATAAATTTGGAGGAAGTGACTCTTATCCATGAAAACAGTACTTTTTCTCCATTTGGTTGTCTTTATTTAATAAATAAATATTAAAATTTTCTAGGCCAAGATGGGTTGGATTATTAAACTTTTGTCTCTTGTTCCAAGCCCACCCTCTATATTTTGCCATGCAATCCTGTAACAGGGTATATTAGACAGCCAAAGGGGTGCTGGTGCAAAGTACCAGAAATCTGTTGGCTTTTATAAAGGGTATTTGGGGTAAAAGCTTACAATTACAAGGCCCTATAGAGTCCAGCTCAAAAGGTCCTTTCTCACAAAAGTCAACTGCCACATGTTGAAACAAGACGGCGAGCAATCTCTGCCCGGTCTCTCCTTCCTTCTTTGTGGTCCCAGCTTCTTCTGATCTCAGCCGTAGGCTGGCATAGCGCTCATTTCTTTCCAGGTCTTATCAGCTGTTCAGCTGCTCTGTTCTCTTCAGCTACAACTATCAGACAAATGGCTGATCTCTCTTCCTGAAAGGATTAAAGTTCTCTCTGCTGTGTCTATGAGCCTCTCTCTTTTTCTGTGCTTTCTTGAATGAGTGTCCGTTTACATTAGCCCAAACGAGGCAGGGATTCAACTCAAGCTACACCTTACTGACGTAGCCCAATCAGAAGCCCTAAACTGATTTTATCAAGTAATTGTAATCAGAGGCCCTCAATGAATCTAATACTATCAAAGGGCGTCACACCCAGAGTAACAGACCAGTTTACAAACATAATCTCTTCCTTGGGGATTCATAAATAATCTCAAACTGCCACACTGGGGCCTCTGCAAACTGTATTTCTCCTTGCCAGATGGCTACCTTTTAAGTAGGGACATTACAAGGAGGAGGGAGAGGAGGCTACATCTTTGCCCCAGGTGGCCTCATCAGCGTCACCCTAGCAACAGATAGGAGCAGCTGATTTCAGGATAGTTAGTTCCAGTTTCAGCTTTTTCTTCACTCTCAGTCCAAATTCATTAACACCCTTTGGAGGTACTGGCCCTTCTCGGAGGCCTGAAGCCCATTCAATGGGCCTTTTCTTCAAAACTTCTGAGTCACCAGCCAAGCAGCGCCCCCTCTGACCAGTGTATAGAAATGCAATCTTGATCTTATAGCCAGATACTTTTCTATACTCTCTTATTATTTCTTGTAGTTTATAGTAGATTCTTTTGGACTTTATGTAAAAAATCATATTTTATACAAATAACGACGGTTTCGTTTCTTCTATTCCTTTTGCCTTCTTTTCCTTGTTTTGTTTTTTTTTCTCCTTTCTCTCCTACCCTGCTGGATAAGATGTCCGGTAGAATAGAGGATAAAAGTGGCCATAGTAGGTATTTTTGTTTTATTCTGGGTTTTAAAGGCAAGTCTTCTAATGTTTCAGCATTAATAGTGACATTTACTTTAATATTTTTGGAGACTATATTATTTTAAGGAAGTTTACTCATATTCATAATTTGCTTTTTATCATGAATTAGCGTTGAATTTTATCAAATGCTTTTTGAAAACCTATCGAGATGATATTTCTTTTTAAAACTTTCTTCATCTTGAAGTGCATTATTTTTATAGAATGTTTAATGTTGAACCATCTTTTCCTTTCTGAGACAAACTAACCATAGTTGTGTTGTAGTATCTATATTGGTACATCACTAGATTCTGTTTATGATTCTGTTGTTTAGGATTTTTCATTTATGTTTAGAAATGATATTAGATTATAGCATTTTTCTTTCTCATAGTGCCAGTTTCTGGGTTTCATATTAAAATGAATTGAGAAGCAATCCCTTTTTTTGATTCACTGGAAAAGTTTGTATAACATTGAAAAGATCTAATTATCATAAGAAAGTTTTGTAGAACTTTACTGAAAACTATCTGGGGTTGATGTTTTTGTGGAAAGATTTTTAGTTTCTTTAATAGAAATAGCCAGGCATTCTATTTCATCTTGGGTTAGTTTTGGTAAGTTTTGTTCTTCTCAGAATGTGTTTATGTTGTCTACATTTTATAATGTATTGGCATAAAATTATTCATAACTTTATGTCCCTTTTCATTCCTATGATTCCTAGTTGTGCCTCTTTCTCCTTCACCACACCCCCCCACACACACACACACACTTGATCCATCTTGCCAGAAATTATTCCATTTTTATAGCTTTGGCCTCAGTATCTGGCCAAAATATGTCATTCAAATTCTACTTCAACCCAGATCTTTGGAAAACCAAATAGATAAAAACCTATTTCAATGTAATTTGCACATGTCTGAATTTTTGCGTGATCAATGATTTAATTTCATTGGTTATCAAAAGAGTAATGTTAATAAAAGTATAGCAAACATTTATAGTATTTTCACTGTGTTTCCACTTTTTCAAAGAGGAATATAATGAACTTAGGTCATCTTAGATGAGTAAAAGACCAAAATGTCCCAACTTCCAGCAAAAAATCCCCCCGACATTTCCATCATTGTATTATTTATCTACCAAGACTTGGGAGCCTAAAAAAACCTGAAATTTCACTTTCTAAAACTTTTTACTCTACTTCCAGCAAGTAAGTTGTGGAGTTAAGATTTGAACCTAGTCTTCTTCCATGGGTCTTACCCTTGATCGTGCCCCCTGGTTATTGCCTCCCTGGTACCTCTGACCCAGGTACCTCTGGTGCCTGTTGGAAATATGCTGGGGAAGGGGGGCGGATTCTTTGCAGTGATCAAGTGCTCACAAACCATTTTCTTGGGCCAATATGTATTAGCTCTCATCAGAAAGGATTTTCATGATTTCCAGGATCCTATATTAGAAAAGAGGGAAGTTGGTAGGGATTACTCTGATGCATACTAAATACATCTGTAAATGGCCGATGAGCCCAAGGTGAATGAGGGCTTAGATGACCAATTGCGTCAAAGAATGTCAGAGAGAGTTGAAGCACTACTTATGGGTCACTCTCTTTTAACTCACCCACTAGACTAGACCAAGTGGTGATGAGGAATGTCAGCTGCAGGCATTGAAGTACCACTCCTTGCACACAAACCGATTTCCAGGAGAACCCCATGTGTCAGTGAAATACTTAATACTCCAAAGAGCCAATAATCTTCCAGGGTTTTTCAGGGCCACAGCAGCCTGGATGAGAAGCCCAAGGTTCATCGTGTGTGTGCTGCTGCGTTTCTTTCCCACAACAACCTATAAGGTCAACAGATTAACTTTGAGACAATGTCTAGGACTTCTATGGAGCAGGGGCTGGATACCCTGGGTTCATACCAAAAATATTCTGAGATGGCAGAGGGTAGAGAAGTAGGATGAGGAGGTATAACCATACCCTTCAACCCCTATGTTCTTTTAGGTATTGCAGGTCCATTCATCTATAGACCTTCTTGAGAAACAAGAGCTTTTTTCCAGTCTCACATGTCCCCTTGCTTTGAAAATGGGGAGAAATGGTTGGCATTAGAAAATTCCTATACACACACACACACACTTTCTTCCAGCGAGGAGTGGCACTGAGGAGAGGTTCCTTGCTTCTTTTCATTAGAAACTTGAGTCTTGGAGTTGGGATTCTTACATAAAAATATTGTCACAAAGGTAGAATGGTGTCTTGGTTTGCCAGTCTGCATGAAAAATACCCCACTAATGGTTCATGGTTTTGAGGCTAGAAGTCAAAATATTGAGAAAGCCTGCTCTCTCCTGGAGTCTGTAGTATAGTGGTGCTGGCTGCCAGAAATCCTTGGGGTTCCTCGGCTTCTATCTCTGCTCCTCCCACATGACAATGTCCTCTCTTTTCCAGCTTCTGTGACTCCCAGGTTTGTTTTTTTTTTTTTGCTTCCTTTAATATGGATTAAGACCCACCCTGATTCAATTGGCCACAACTTAATAAAAAATAACATCTTCAAGGGTTCACACCCATAAGGACATGAATCAAGATTAAAAACTGTGTTTGTTTTTGCACATAATTAAACCTACCACAAATGAGAAGCAGGAGAAAGTGCTGTTGCAGAAGCCAAGGAATGGCAGAATTTCATAATTTGTAAGAGGCTGTCCACATGTATTACAGCCAGCTTTCCACTGATGAGTCCTGAAAATACGGTGCTGGATTTGGCAGTTAGAACATAGTTGGTAACTTCTGACATAGGCATTTTACTAACTGCAAAACCAGATGGCAATGGACTGAAGCATGAAACAGACAGATCCACTAACTGTATAATTCAGTTAGCTTAGTCAAAATTGAGAGTGAAATTTTAATAGGAGAAAAATAAAAGGAAGGGCATTCCAGCACAAGGACAAAGGCACAGAGGAAAGTAAAGGGCTTTTTCATATTTTTTTATTTTTTTAGAGTGGAGATTTTATGTCATTGTCTTAATGTGAATTTAATATTTTCCCTCTCTTGGGAATAATTGCTTTTTAAGCCATGTCTTTAATTGTGGAACAAAGGGTAATAGAACAGAAGCAATTCCAGAGCTGCAGAAATTATGCCTTTCTCTGGTCACTTATTCTGCTAACCCTGACCTCTGGGACATTGTGACCAATTATTATAACATGGCAGAGAAAATATTCTTCAGTAAAGGAATTTGTGGTCATTAGCATTTAATGAAAACAAATGCTTATTCCAAATGGACTCTTTTTCTTTAAGAGTGTTTGGGGTGAGGCTGTTCTTGTGATCTGTAGTCCAGTCTTGTCTGACGAACAATACAAATGGTAGAAAAGAAGAATGGGATATAAGCGCTAACTTCCCAAGCCACCTGGGGCATTTAATACTTCTGGAGTCACAAGAGACAGGAAGAGCTGTCAAAGTAGCAGACTCCCTGAATTCCTAGTAGAAGCAGTTCACAAAGGCCATCTCAGCGGGAGAAGAGCTCAGACATCTTCTTGTCCTAAATCTCCTTCCACATAGCAGCTGCCGCCAGGAGAAACATAAGACTACGTGGGCATCAATTCGCCATGATATTCTACGTTCTGCAGAGTCCAAGCCTCACTTATTGCTACTTATCATCCCTCAAACTCCTCCTAAATTCTCTCCCTTCCCTTTTTAGGATCACTTCATTTGTGTGTGGCCCTCCTGATACATTATTAGCAAGAAGCCAGAATCTATAACAAACACAACCATGAGGGAGACAGGCAGAACTCAAATATGGTGGGGAACTTTTCCCTATTTGAATGAATCCTACCCATATCTTTGTTGTACATATATTTGAGATGTCTTTTCCCATTTCTTTTAGTCAAACTTATGCATTCTTTCTATTTGTCTCTTGCTGACCAAGGACACTTATCCACAGAAGACCTTCCCACTCTTTATAAAGCTTCTCATTAAATACCATTGTAGTTTTCATGACAGTTTATACATTTCACTATAAATTACTATTACTTTTAATTCTAACTCAGTAGATTTCCTTTTAAAAGAAGCTTACCTCTTCATTGTCCTACAACGTGTTCTCATTCTTCAGACCTATCGCTGGAAATGCCTTAGTTTAATATTCAGCAGTCCCCTAATAATGTTTAGCTCTCACGAAACATCTCTGGGTCCCATTTCAGTCCTAGAAGTAGGAAGTCAAGGTAGCCAGAAAATTGAATGATGCAACTCCTTAGAGACTGTGGGTTTCCTTTGTCTCCAGGCACAGCATCCTAATTAATATGCAGAAAACACCTTCTCAGCTCAAACTGGGCTTGGGCCTTTTGCAGAAGATGGTTTCCAGCTGCCTGTAGGAACAGCAAATGAGCTTGGGCCTTGCTCTTTAAAAATCTTGACATTGTTGATTGGTTTCCAGAGCAGCTTTCTGTTTTTGCATTCTTTGGCATCCTTCTTCAAGAGCTTGCAAAACTGTAGTGCTCTCTTTTGTTTTCACTTCATGAAGGATGGGGCTGAAAACCTGAAGACTTTGCACCTGAAAGAGTTAAAGCATTTTGCATGGTGGAATATCAAATCCCATTGCTGCTTCTTGCCAAACAGGAAAAAAAAAAAAATCAAAGCAATAAGAAGGAAGAGAAAGGGGGAATATCACTATTAGTAAAGCAATCATTTCCTGTTCAAAAATCCTCTTAATCCATCCCAAAGGTGAGGAAAGCCCTCTTATCAGATTTTGAGTGACAACTATACCAAGGCCTGCCACCGCTCCTATGGTTGGTAGTCCAGATTTAGTCCTATTTATGTGGATTTCAGGACCATCCTATGGAAATGATCCATTAGTACAATTATAGGAGTACTTAGTAATTTTCTCCTTTACTCATTAATATTAATTAGTGCTTGGAGGGGAAAGAGGATAGGGAACAGCTTCTTATATCCAAGCTAATTAACTTTGTCTAGCTTGTATGAAAGTGAGAAAGCACTTTATTAAAAACCATAAGGTAAGCACTCAAGGGACTTTGATATTCTGCTTAGGCTAAACTGTGATAACATTTGGCTCTTTGCAATCATCCTGGAATTGCCACAAAGAATAGAAGGATTGTTATCAGGAGAGTAAAGGCTCCAGCAGGATTTCTGATACACCCATTCAGTTGGAGTTGACACAGAGTTTGACTTCTGTGCTCTGCTAGAAAATGAAGGGTGAGTTCCAAGCCACACATTTAGAACATAAGGTCACAAATGACAAGAAAGAGTCAGGTAAAGAGAAAGTTCTTGGCACTTTCTGTTTAGTAATATGGGTTGACTTGCAATCCATCTATACTGAAGTGGTGAATTGAAAAACTTTTTTATCTAATGCCAAAAATTATTTTGTTCCACTTAGGAATAGAAACAATTTCTGTTAACCAGAATTCCATTAGATATATCTCTTATGCTCTATGAAAAGAAAGATGACCAAAAAAAAGAAAAAAGATGAAGAAATTAGATTTAGTAGTATTTAGAAGTCACACATTCTACTCATTTCTTACTATAGTGTTCATCGATTCATTTGTTCTTTTCACAAACTTGACTGAGTACATACTGTGTAAAATGAACTGTACTGGGCTCTAATACTTTAGAAATATTTAAATACGAAATTAAAAAGAAAATAAACTATCATAGTTTCCCCCATAGTTATGCCCTGTGTTAGTCCATGTCCTTTGAGAAGCAGACACCAAGACATGGCTGGAAAAAACTAGAGAACCATCAAACCACACTGCAAGCCCAATCACAAATGAGACAGACAGGGAAGGAAGATGTTGTGGAAAACATCCTAGATGCCATGTGTTCTAAGGAAATTTCTGCAAGGCTGTCAGGGAGTCCTCAAGTCAAAATTCCCCTTCAGAGGGGCCCCATAGCTCCCAGAAATGGGCCTACCTTAATATCCCTTCTGTGCTTGATTACTGTCTGGAAACAACTCACGGGATATGTGGCCTTGGCTCAAACATAGCAATGAATTTCAAAACAAGCAACTGTTGTCCTTGGTCAATTATACTCCTTGAACTTAGAGGGTGCACAGTACATTCTCACTGCTGCCACAGGATCTATTCACTGCTTTATAGAAACATTATATATTGCAATTTATCTTTCTGACTGATAGTAAAAGAGAACATTATTTATGTTCAAATCATAAAATGGAACGTCAATTTTCTGTTTTATGGAATCGAATTTTGGAATCTTTCCTCTGAAATCTCTGATATACCCAATAAATATTGTTCTTCCATCCCAAATCTAACATATTTGTAGTTTATACATTTGTTGCTGAATTCCATCCTGAAGGCAATGAACTGTATTTGCAAAAACAGGGAAAAGTTTTAAAAATTTGACAAGAGAATACTGAGCAAAATACAGATTCTAAAGGAAAGCTTCAATGATTTTTAATATTACTTTTATTTCTTCTAAACATCTGAAGTTGGTATCTTTGAATTGGTACCAAAGTTGGTCTCCTTCCATTCTTGAAACCAAGGTCATTGTGAATTCAAAGCATCTTTGGGGCTTTTTGATATCTTTCACTTCATGTTTAGTCTAATTTGAAGCCATTGAGTTTTGCTGACATTTTGCCAGTTTGGAATTTATTGTTTTTGTTGTTGCCTGTTGCTTAGTTTTAATATATATCATTCCCTATATTCAGACTTACTGGCTACAAATATTTGTTTGTTTTGAGCACTTTTGAAATAGAATTTTTGAGGGCCATGTCATCTGGTGGCGAGATCAGGGTCTTTGAGATCAAACTGACTGCATTTGAATTTCACCTCTCCCACTAATTTGTTTCATGACTTTAGACAAGCTGCCAAAGCTTTTTAATGTGCATCCTCCTCTGCAACGTGGGGATAACAATTCCTACCTTCTAGATGGTTGTGAGAAAGAAATGAAGCAGCAGACACATGTTGACTTTGACACTCCCCACCCAGACTATTGTCTGCCCCCAACCTTTCTGGGGTCACTGGGGTCATGCGGATGCCCAACTTAGCCAGCTGAGCTGCCCAGCACCAAGCACAGCCCCTGCACAGCCCCTTACCTGGCGGCGTCCAACCCCTTGTCCCTCAAGGTCTTTCTCTGCTCTTGGAGTCCAGCACCTGGGCCAAATACTGCCCCATTTCATGCCTACCATGAGCCTATAATTATAACAGTGGGAGGCATGTTGTCCCAAAAGGCCCAAGAGTATAGGAAGCCTGGTCCTTCCTTAACAGTCCAGTTCCTGGGATCTTCACCAGTCAGTGGTCTATGGCCACTGGGTTCCAGCAATCAGTGGTCACCATGTGGCATGACCGCTCTTCTCCATGTTGGTTTCTCACTCATCTTCTCCCACAATAATGGGATCTTGCTGATCCCATTATTAACTCTCACTCTCTCATTCCTGCTTCCCACACCTGGGTCCTAATGGTGCCGGGCACCTCCACCTCAGGAACTCCGTCCAGTCCCCGTCTCCTGTCTCTGCTGCACGCAGTTCTGTGGTGGCCTGAGCCTGATGTCAGCTTAGCTCCATGGTGATCATCCCACTTCCCTGTGGGAGATTCTGATGCTAGTTGTTTGGTCTCCAAGAGACTGTTTGAGTTGGCAATTCCTGAGGGACTCCAAAGGACTGAGGACTTTTGGCCAAAACTTAAAAAAACAAAACAAAACAAACCCTTTTTGTTGCACATGCAGAGAGGCTGCATTTGTTGATGTGCTTAGTTCTCAATCTGTTTGCAGTTTTCATTAATGAATTTGCAGAAAAAAATACATAGCTGAACAATGGGATGGGTTCGGATCATGTAAGTTACCCATTGTTTGGTCTCTAGAGAGTCTGAAGGAAATGGCATTTGTTACACACCTCCTACTTGTTTGGTTTCCTCAACTTTTTCTGTCTGATAGGACAGTCTCAATGGCAGTGAGAGGCCAGGTGAGTAGCGAGGATCTCAAAGTGTCAGGGGATGTGGCAACATCTTTAGGCTCATGATTACTGATAGAATCCATTTATTACTGACTTAGGCATCCAGAGATAGAGATGGTATGAATGCTGAGAGCCAAGGCTCGGTTGAGGGTGAGGCAAGCAAGGCACTCACTTTGGACACAAAATTTAAAGGATTCACGAAAGACTCAATAATGAAGATAAATAATATTTTAATACAATATTTTTGAAAACTCACAATGAAATGAAAAATCCACTATGAACCCAATATAAAAATTTTAAATAGAGAATCAGTAACAGCACTGGCATATTGCCAAGCCATATAGGAGCCCGTGGCAACAGGAAATATCAGTCATGTCTGGTGCTCTCTTTATCTGAAAGTTTTTGGGTTTTTTGGTAAAGATTTATTTTATTATTTATTTCTCTCCCCATTGCCCCCCCCCCATTGTCTGTTCTCTGTGTCCATTTGCTGTGTGTTCTTCTGTGTGTTCGCTGTGTGATTCTTCTGTGTCCGCTTGCATTCTTGTCAGGCGGCATGGGGAATCTGTGTCTTTTTGTTGCGTCATCTTGCTGTGTCAGCTCTCCATGTGTGTGGTGCCACTCCTGGCAGGCTGCGTTTTTTTCGCTTGGGGCGGCTCTCCTTGCAGGATGCACTCCTTGTGTGTGGGGCACCCCTACATGGGGGACACCCCTGCATGGCACGGTACTCCTTGTGTGTGGCAGCACTGCGCATGGGCCAGCTCACCACACAAGCCCTGAGTTTGAACCCTGGACCTCCTATATGGTAGGAGGACACTATCAGTTGAGCCACATTCGCTTCCCTATCTGAAAGTTTTTATATTTGGTTCCTCATGGATTTTTTGCCTTCATGTTAATTTTCAAAATATTGCATTAAAATATTACTTATCTTCATTGTTGCGTCTCTTGGCACCCTCTTAAATTTTGCACCCAAAAAGAGGGTCTCATTCTCCTCACCCTAAGTCCTAGCTCTGTTGGATTTACAGAGCTTTCTTTTAGCTTTCTTTAATCTTTCATTTTGCTTTCCTTAATCTTTTTGTCTACTTGTAGAAGGTAGTTTTGGCCCAAGGGCCACAAAACTACCATATATCAGAAGATGTGTGATGACAATATCTAATGTTAATTTGCATGTGATTTACTTTTTGGCTCTTTGGATCAATCTTTTTCTCTACCAAAAATCCTTCAGGGAGAAACTGAATAGTACCAGAGTAAATTAATAATGAAAAAATAAATGATTTTTTAAATCGAATTTCAGACACTATAAGCCTTCAGGGTGTTTTTAAAGAATGGCCCTACTTTTCACTCCAAAACATTTTCTGAGTGGAGTGGCACTCACCTTGTTTATGAGATTCTTGCCCAGTGTTATAGCTGAAGGAATATTTCAAACTCTCACCATTGGTAGCTGCAGTCAGCATGTAGCCCATGTGTGTGGAGCAGCTGCTAGGAAGCCTGCACCTCACCCTATATACCTTGCTACTGCAGTGGTGGGAAGTACATAGTCAGAATACCGGAGCCCTCATTTGTCACCTAAGTTTCTACTTCTCTGATTAACAACATTGTCTCAATAGAAAAAACAATCTTTTTTTTTTTTTAACAATAGATTCTTGCCAGCATTATTAGGAGGAACATATTGAAACACAGGGGAAAGTGCTTTGTAAACTGCCAAAGGGCTCTACAAATAAAGCAAATTCTATCCTTGATCTATGCCCACCCTTAAGGCTGCGGTGGGTGGGCTAAGAGCTGAGGTTGACTTCTCTTCTGGAAGAACAGAGAGAAGATCTGGCAGCAAGGTTGCATTTTCAGTTGTGATACCTTATTCTAAAGCACACTGAACTCATTAAGGGATGGTGAAAGGAAACCCTTAGAAGTCTTGACCAAACAATTCTTGCTTATGTGCAAAGTTATCATGAGTAGTCTGCAACAAAATTTCCTGGCAATAAATTGGCTTCAAATGAATGCTAGTTAATTGCACACAATTTTCATTGCTGTGGCAATTGTCCAAAATAATGGACAATTACAATGCCCCATGGAGAAGGTAATTGTTTCTTCAGGAAATGCAACAGTACACCAATTCCTGGAATTCAAGGGCCAATGTATTTTCAATTAATTAGCCTTGCGATTAATCATCTCAACTTTAAGTGTCCTAGTGGTTGGAGACTAGAATAGCCCCTGTATTAGTCAGGGTTCTCTAGGGAAACAGAACCTACAGGAGGTATTTGTAAACAGTATGAGATTTTATAAAATTGTCTCATGCAACTGAGGGGATGCCCAAGTCCAAATTCTGCAAAGCAGGCTGCTGATCAGAGGCTCCAATGAAGGTCCTTGATGAACTCTGAGTAGACATTGGCTGTCTGAAGTAGAGCTGGGAATTCTTTCTCTGAATGCGGAAATCACTTCCCCTTTAAGACCTTCAACTGATTGGATAGTCATTCATTGCTGACGGCAATCTCCTTGGTTGGTTGTAGATTTAATCAGCCATCTATGCCAACAACTCACTGATAAAGTCCATGTAGTGTCCTTGTATTACAATGAGCCCAGTGCTTGCTTGACCAGACAATGGGGCACCATTACCTGGCTGAGTTGACACATTAGCCTAACCATCACAGGTCCTTATATGTCTAACTGGAAAACCAAGGAGAGAAAAATTATCCTTCAAGATTTTTATCTGTCAGATATATGAAAGTTTTTTTTGAAGGGTAATTGTTTAAAAAAAAAACCACAATTCAGAGAATACCAATTTCATTGATTTCACTGCCCTTATATGGTCAATGAGCAAGTGGTATATAAAAGTCTGGTTTTTAGTTAGACTCATGGCAGTGCCTTGAGGCAAGAGAAAATATTCATTTTTGACTATCGGCACCTCAGGATGGGGTATGTTTGAATTCGAGGCTAAAGATGCCTCATCTCCTATCTGAGAAGGACTTGGATAGATATCTAATTTGATCTTTGGAAAACCTTAAAGCCTCTGAAGAATTCTCCAAGGAAAGTATTCCTGTCACAAAGGAGAAAGGAGTGCAAAGCTTACTTCTACAATTCACTTATCCTTGCTCCCTAAAATGTAATTCCCCACAGCAAAGGATTTATTTACTGTCATGTAGTAGTGAGGTATCCTAAAATATTTGCCAGTAGCAAACTAAAATATCTTGGTGGGATGAGGCTCTTTCCAAATATTGCAGCATTTAAAAAACTTGGGTATTGTATAAAAACTATTAAAGGGAAGTGACAGACAGAAGCTGAAAGCAACAAAACCTGGAAGAGAAGAGAGAGACCAGCAGACGCCACCACATGCTTTGCCATGGGCCAGAAGAGTCCAGGATCACTGGCAGGATCACTGGTTTCAGGGAGAAAGCATTGCCTGATGTTACCTTTGGATGTTTCATGGCCTCAGGACTGTAAGCTTGTAAGTTAATAAATCCCTGTTACAACAGCCAGCCCACTTCTTGTATATTGTTTCTGGCACCCTGGCAGACCATCTCTTTTTATTAATCCAGCCTCGTTTTCTCATTTTTTGTTTTTTTGTTTTTCTTTCCCCAATAAAGCCTATTCCTTCTTTATGTCCTTGTGGGATTTGTCCCAAATCCTGGTAAATGACAGATGGAAACCCTGCTTTGGGACCTACTTATACCTGCTTCATGACAAACATGAAACAGGTATAAATGCTTTATGATCTTGACCCTTAGGCAACCATAAATCTAAAACAAAATTTTAAATTAAGTATAAGTGTGAAAAAATCATTCACAGCCTTCATGTATATAATAGTTGATGTTTCTTTGGTGAAAAAAAATCATGGAGCTGGTTTAATGAAGGAAAGGTGTAGCCTTGGTTTCAGTTCTATATTTAATCCATTTCTATTTTTCAACTTAAATGGTATTAATTTTAGAGAATGTCTGTTTGCATAAGTTTGATGGGCAAAGTGATATTAATAACTTCAAGGCATTTTTAGGTCAGGATGAACCTTATATTTACCAAAATTCTGCCAGCAAGCAAACCTAAATGCCTATTTTGAAGAGATGTCCCATAGCAACTTTTAAAACTGACTAGTCCATGTGAAAATAAGGTTGGCATTGTGATGTTATCGACTCTACCACAAATGAGTAACTAAGAGAATTTTTTATGGAACTGGACTTAGAAAGACAACTGCATTGTGTAATTTCAGTATTTGCTGCTAATGAATTGTTGCAAGTTAGTACAAAGTGAGGTGATCTGGCTGTAGACCATCCAACTACCTGAAAGGTGAATGGGGACAAACTGATGTCCTGGTATGAGGGTCCTCTTGAGTCTTAGCTATTGTGTGCTGTGTGAGGTCCCAAGTCTCCCACCACTTCTCTATTTAAAGCATGGTGAAGCTTCCATTTCCACAGTGAGCGATGCCATGATTTGGCCTGACTTTGACTCACGCACTCATGTATTCATCAAGTGCTTAGTAAGCATATCGCAGTACCAGGTGCTGTTCTATGCAATTGCAGGCATGAGTGAGCAATACAGACAAGACCTAAGTCTCCATGGAGCTCACATTTCAGCAGGAGGAGACATTAAACAGCAGTAAAAATATTAAAAAATAAACTTTAGAGTGTATTATAAAGAGATAAAGACTTCTAAAAAGGAAGGAAAAAAGAAAGTAGAAGTTTGGAAAGTGCCCGTGCTGGGGCTGTGGGTGGGTTGTGATATTAAGTAGGGTGGTCAGAGCAGGAGTCATGGAAAAAGCCAGAAGGGAGCAAACCTTTGAGAGAAGTGATGGATGGCACCAAGTGGATATAAAGGGCAAGAAGGAAAGGCTAGGGCAAAGCCTTGAGATGGGAATGAGCCTGATGTGTTCAAGAAATAGCTTGAGCCAGCTCCACATGGGTCAAGGAGGCCCGGGATTTGAACCGCAGACTCCCAAGCAGTAGGTGGACGCCCTATCCATTGGGCCAAGTCCCCTGCGTAGGGGAGCCCCACGCACCAGGAGTGCGCCCCATAAGGAGAGCCACCCAGCGCGAAAGAAAGTGCAGCCTGCCCAAGAATGGCACCGCACACATGGAGAGCTGACACAACAAGATGATGCAACAAAAAGAAACACAGACTCCCGGTGCCACTGATAAGGATAGAAGTGGTCACAGAAAAACACACAGCAAATGGACACAGAGAGCAGACAACTGGGGGCGAGGGGGAGAGAAATAAATAAAAAATAAATAAATCTAAAAAAAAGAAATAGCTTGAGAGTCAGTACACTGCACAGGGTATGGTTGGGGTTAGGGGGAGAGTTGCAGGAGATTATGTAAACACTCTGCAATCATAGTAAGTAGTTTGGCCTTTACTCTGAATGAAATGAGGAGCTGGAACAGGGTTTTGAGCAGAGGCATGGCATGATCTGATTTATAGTTTAGAAGTGTCAGGCTGGAAGGTTGGAACTGCCTTTGATTGAGGAGGGTAAGCTGCAAGTAGAGCAGGTTCTTGAGTCAGGGAAGATAAGGAGTTCAGTTCTGATATGGTTAATGTTGGGACACCTGGTAGACTTCTGAGTGTAATATACATTGGATACAAAAGTCTGGAGTTTGGGAGACAGATATAGGCAGGAGAGAGAAGATAAGGAGTTTCTAAGTATATAGATGGAATTTAAAGCTAAGAGATTGAATGAATGAGACAGCCAGGGAGTAGATGTAGCTAGAGAAAAAAAGAGGATCAAGGATCAAGACTACACACGGGGCCTTCAGAATCACAAAAGACACATTCACTGAAAGCCTGCAGTTGTTCTTGGGGGTAGAGCCATTATCTAGATTGTCCAGCTCCTGCTTTAATCACATCATTTCTAGTTATCATTGAAGTGAGGACAAAATTTATGTGCTCTGCCGGAGAACTCATAGATCCCCGTGATGTGTAGGTAGAGCCTCATATGAGAAATCCTGCCCCATAAAACTCAGTCCTAAATGAGAGATTTCTTCCAATTGAGGTGAATAAAGATGATTCTACAATAACGGTCATCACTGTCTGGCTCTGGAAAGGTAATTTCCACATCCCCTCCCCCCTTCTACTTTACCAATGCATTAGAAAATAGACCTAAAATGTTCTACAACAAAGAAAATATAGAAAATTTAGAGATGTGAGTTTAAAAGTTCAAGTAGGGTTCCAATATTTTCCTTTCAGACACCACTGGACTATAGCCCATTTGCTATCCTACAGCAGTGGCGTTCATCAGGGTTCACATCCCCTGCGCTTGTGGGAAGACTTCCCAAGGATCCCCAACACTCACGTGTGTTCTTTTCTGATACTGAACTTCCTGGGAACTCACCTGCAGCAACAATGCTTTCTCACATTCCCTATCAGAACTTCTATTCATGCTCCTTATAAAAGAATCATCCACCTGAAATCCATGGTACAATGGCTCAAGACATAAAAATCTCAGAACTCTGAACAAAGGGATAAGGGCAAATATCCCTGAGGAAAGTCACCTTTATTAAGGCCTCCTGAGCTCCCTCCAAACCGTTTCATTTGGAGCTGTGTTTCTAATGAAGTTTTCTTTAAAAGTTTAAAAGTTATTTATCAAAATGTATTATTTATTCAAGATAATCTTCTTTCTCCTAGATGAATAAGAACTTAAAAAAATTTGGATTACTGATTCCTCAACCTAAAATCAAAATTTTAATTTTAGGGACTTATAATCAAAGGAAATTTAAAATAAAATATAAATTATAGGTATATTTTTGTTCCCCAAAATTTGATAGGGTAAAGAATAAAAGAAATCTAAATGTAAAAATTGCATTAGAATAAAATTCTATGGAGGAAGTAAGATGGAAAAATGATTTTAAGAGGGCAAATGCATCATGTAAAACATGTAAGGGTGTTTTAGTACATATAAAAACTGTTCATGTACTTTAAAAGTGAATGGTGGATGTCAAACTGTAAAGGTGTTTATATTCCAATTATCTATTTATCAGCATGATGTAACAGCGATATTTTATTTTAAAATGCCAGTATTTACAAAATGCCCCAAATCCATAAAATCATCAACATAGGTTTCAAATTTCAAAATGACTTTAAACAAGAACTAAGACAATTTCAAGCAAGACTTGCATGATCAGCAGTGAAAAACTCCATCAGAAGCAGAACAAACAATCCTGAGTCAGAAAGTTCTTTCTTTGGTAAAATGCATTCCTAAAATTACTAGCACAAAAACTCTCATAATCAAAGAACTGAGTAACAGTTCTACCTCTTAACTATGGATTATGCCAGAGAATAACTGCCAACTCTAGAGAATTGTAGAAATTTAATCTAGACAAATCACTGATGATGACATTGAGTCGGTGGCTTCACATTTCCCCTTCACAAGGCCACACACTCCCGGTGGGCTAACGTGTTGTCTCTAGTGTGGAACAGCTGAATGTGGAGGAGGCTCTTGACACCTTGCTACTGCAGCAGCCTTCTTGCTCCACCTCTCACTTCCTCCACCATTAGTTTTCACACTCTTTGCTGGTTATGGTTCCCTCGGCATGGATTTTGTCTGCTCCCCAAGTTCACCATTTTGCAAAAAGGGAAGGGGCATGGGATTCTTTGTCACTATCTCACCCCTTCTCCTCTACCACTTTTCCATTTTCTCCTCAATATTCTTAGTCTACCTCATGGTCTCCTTCCTCTTCCCAGCTAGCCCATGACTTCTACCATCACCAGTGTCTCTTTACAGAGCTGTTATGGGCTGGGCATTGGAAGAAGAGGGAAAGAGGTGTGCCTAAACTGCAAACAGAGTAAAACTCTCACCCTGTACAGGACACTGGCTCGATATCAGGCATATGGTATTTGATCTACATTTTTGCTAGAATTCCCCTTCCATCACCTCTTCTCTCCCTGGGGACTGTGGTCTTAGACATTCCTTTGCATCAGATGTTCCTGATGAAGGAGAAAGACATAACACAATGGCCAGGTTCAAAAATGAAATAGCAGAAAGGGTGGCTGCATTTGGAACAAAGACCCTGTGACATCTGACACAAAATTTTTGTTAGTGTGGCACCCGGAAGCAGTCAGTAAGGAGCAGGTCTGTGATGGGGACCAGAGGATATGGAAATATTTAATATAGAAAGGGGGACACTCAAAGGAAAAGACATGATAGCTTGAATGTTGGAACATGGCTAGGAAAAGGGTCCACCTGAGTGCTGGTGTGACACTGGTTTTCATGAAGGCATATTACTGGGTCCTGTGCCTCATCTCTAGCCTCATTTTAAGTAAGTTATTGGGAGAACATGTGTGTTCAGGTAAACTCATGGTGCAGCATGCCCTGGGACTTTCTTGAAAATAGATAGGTATCTTGGAAACTTTTCTACATGTCCGGGTGGGTAGGACTCTCAAAAATGCCCCTCCTAGAGTTATGGTCATGGCCGATGGGGTTAACTACCAGGGCAGATGGCCCCTCTTTGGAAATGGTGTTTATGTGTGATGAATCTGGACTCAGATGGGATCTCCCTTCATAAGTCTTTCATGCTAATGTGCCGGAGGTGCAGTTAACGTTGGGGTTTAAGATATATTTAGGGGATTTGAATCTCTGGACCGACAATGTGATAGCCAGGTCCTGAGCCTCAACAGACTCCAGCACCTACAATCTGATTTATTGGACTTACCACACTCAGCTAAGATGGAGTTGAAGAAGGACAATCACCACACCATGGAGCCTAGAGTGATTACAACTGAAAATGGGAGGACTGCATCCAGCATCCATGTGGAATCTGAGCCTCCTCTTGACATAGAGGTGCAATGGACACAACCAATCCAATGTCCACATAGAAGAGGTGGCATGGAATTGGGAAAAGTGGACATGGTGGACGATGGGTAGGGGGAAGGGCAGGAGGAGACGAGAGGTGGAGGCATCTTTGGGACATGGAGCTGCCCTGGATGGTGCCTCAGAGGTAATCACCGGACATTGTAAATCCTCACAGGGCCCACTGGATGGAATGGAGGAGAGTATGGGCCATGATGTGGACCATTGTCTATAAGGTGCAGAGGTGCCCAAGGATGTACTTACCAAATCCAATGGATGTGTCATGATGATGGAAACGAGTGTTGTTGGGGGGGGAGAGGGGGGTGGGGGGGGTGGGGATGAATGAGACCTCACATATATATTTTTAATGTAACATTATTACAAAGTCAATAAAAAAAATTAATTAAAAAAAAATGCCCCTCCTATATCTAAATATTTGCTAAAACTTTGTTAATATTTGGTGTACTTCTATTCAGAATTATATATGTATGGATATACACATATTTAGGAAACTCAGAATACTATGCTTCCTTTAAAAATACAAGAACCAAGGAAATAGATGATCCCAAGTGGCTTCTACCTTATTTAGTCATGAAAAATCCCCTAATAAGGAAGGGGCCAGGGAAAAAGCAGAGCGCTAATCATTTTGGTTAAGAAAGGTCATGAAAGAGGCCTGCAAGGGATTTTTATGTTGATTGAATTATACATTTTTTTTCTCTTAACAAAAATAGTATTTGCTCATTGTAGAAAATTAAGAAAATCAGATAAACTAGAATGGTGCACGTTACAGATAGAGAATGTAGTTTTTCAATCTAATGAAATTTTTGATTCTGGTCATATTCTTTCCAAACAAGAAGAAAGAACTAAAATTAATTTAGTCATCAATTACTTGGGAATTCAAAGAAGACTCCTAAACAATCTTGAGTAAAAGAAAAATTAAAACCAAATCACAGACTACTAGATAAGACACTAACACTGCATACCCAAACTAATGGGATGTGGTCGAGGTCATACTCAAAAGAAAATCCCCAATTCTAAATATTCTTATTATTAAATAAAGAAGAATGTTTGACTAAGCATTCAATAAAGCAACCTAGAAACCACAAATGAATATAAGAAACTATAAGGAATAAAATAGTATTAAATGTTGATAAAGATTTAAAAACCAAAATGATAGAATTGCTTAAAATAAGAACAGGTTATTCAAATCCCCTACTGTGTATTTAGTTTTACTAATCCTAGGTGGATTTAAGAGAATTGGTTTCATATATTTTGATGCTGTGCTTTTGATAGCCCCTTAATTATTCATAACATTATAGCTTCACTTTGGATTCTTCCTATTATTTATAAAATAGCACCTATTGCTCAAGTGATTCCTTTTTTCTTCATTCTAGTTGGTCTAATATTAGTATTATCACTTCCACTTTCATCTGGTGTATCTTTGTCCAGCTCTAAAACTTTTGGGGCGGGCTTCAATTTGTTTCACTTGTTTCTTGAAAACAATATTTAGGTAGATTTTGCTTTTCCCACCCAATTTGAAAATGATCTTCTAAAGGTAAATTTGCATTATCTTTGTAAATGCTATTATGTTTTCTCCAGAGAAACAGAACAGGATATGTAGACATATATGTAAAATGATGTATTATAGATGTTATATTATATATTAAGATATGCATTATAAGAAATTGGCTCATACAACTGTGGGGGCTGGCAAGTTCAAACTCTGTAGGGCAGGCTACAAGCTGGAAATTTTGAGAAAGGTAAGGCTGAAAACTTTAGTCTGAGTTCCCCAGGGGAAGCTGAATGGGTGGAAATTTCAGCATGGGCCAATACTGAATTAGAGACAAAAATTCTTCTTCTGACCTCTGAAATCTTCAGTTCTGGTTTTTGAGACCTCCAATTAATTGGATAAGGAGACATCTCACATTGCTGATGGTAATCTCCTTTTTGATTGTAGATGCAATCAACAGCTTATAGATGCAAATTACATCTCCAAAATACCCTCACAGTAAAAGCATGGCAGTGAGTGACCAATTAACTGGATACCAGAACTTAGCCAAGTTGACACATAAAATTAACCATCATATTTTTCCTGAAATTTTTTTTGATGTATTGACATTTTTGCTTTTCTAATTTGAAAAATATGCTCACAGTCTATTTGAGGGCATCTGCCATAAAAAAATATGTAAACCTTTTACTTCTCTGTAAATATTAACAATAAAGCCTCAGTGCCTCATATAAGAGGAGAAATTTAGCTTGCTTTAAGCTTCTTTTTTCCTCACTTCCCAGGTTTTGTTAGAAGTATCTCAGATTTTAAAATCGGGCTTTTCACCATATAGGTTCTCTTTTAAAACCATTTTTACATTTAATTATGTATCATAACCATAAAAACAGCAATTATCCACTGGGAAAGATTATTTTGCTTCATTGTTATCACTATCTATTGCTTATCTTCTTCAGAGGTATTTTTAATATGCACATGGGTGAGTCACTCTCTGAATCCTTGCATGTCTCCTAATGTATTTATCATTTCCTAGTGTCATGGTGATCAGTTGGCTTGGTCTAGAATTCTTGGGCCACACATTTTCCCTGATAATTCTGTGAATCTTGTCCCACAGACTTTTAGCATGTGATTGTATCTGATTGTATTACAGAGAAAACTGACACCCAATCTTATTCTTAATCTGGTTTTATTGCCCATGTCCTGTAAGATTTTTTCCTTTATCTTTGGAAGTCTGAACACTTCTTCCGTGTGAAGTCTCAAGAATTTCTTCTATCATTTGTGGTTTTCCCTCTAATGGTTCTCCTTCTTCATTCTTTATTTTCTTACTCCATCACCTTGGCCCCACTCTCTTATTCACTGGTAGATTGAGATTCCCTCTAAATCTCCTTCTCCAGCACATTTGGGAAGGTTAGGAAGGTGGCAGAGAGAAAGTTGTATGACATTAGATGCCTCACCAATTAGCCCCTTGGCCACCCTGGCTGCTGAGATGGCGCCCAAAGACTGCAGAGGCGTCTGGATTCCAGCACCCACATCCCTGGCATACTGGAGCTGTCTGCAGGATCCCCGGATCCATTTTTTTGTGGCATCTGAGTTGCCGTTTCATGGATAAAATCTTATCCTTTGTAATTGAGATGAAGCCGCTGGAATGAACCTCCTGTAAACAAAACTTTCTGTCACCATCTCGGCAATTTTGATCATTCCTATTTTTCTCTTCCTTTCTTGCTATAGCTATATCCAAAAAAGGATTATTTTGCAACCTTCCATTCACAGTCCTCACCTGCAGCTAAACCAGGCCTTCACATGTCAGCGTGTTCCTTCTCTAGGGAGGTCTCCTGCCGTTTAGCTTTCCCTTTCTCCTGGGAGTCTCTGAGCAGGACATTTTTACTTTGAAACTTTTGTTATGGTCTATCTCCCTCCACTCATAACCCCAATGAAATAGTTGTAGCTCCTTGGCCAGGGATTCCTACTCTTGGCGATAAAAAATGAGCAAGATCAGGGAAACAGATGTGGCTTAAGCGATTTGGGCTCCTGCTTGCCACACGGGAGGTCTGTGGTTTGGTTCCTGGTGCCTCCTAAAGAAGACAGCGAGCTGGCACAACAGGCAGGAGCGGTAAGATGACACAAGCTGATGCAACAAGAGACACAAGAAGTAAAACATAATGAGAGATGCAACAAAGCAGGGAGCAGAGGTTTCTGGTTTCTCCTAGAGAGGACAAGCAGGACAGTGAGCTGGCATGACAGGCAGGCACAGGGAGCTGATGCGGCAAGATGATACAACAAAAGACACAAGAGGAAAAATATAATGATAGACAACAAAGCAGGGAACTGAGGTGGCTTAAGTGATTAGGTGCTGTCCTCCCAATCAGAGGTCCTGGGTTCGGTTTCCAAACAAAGAAGACATACACAGCAAGTGCAAACAATGAGGAGGTGGGGAGAGATAAATAAAATAAATCTTAAAAAAGAAAAACTGGCAAGGTCATGTTGTTGCTTTTGTTCTTTTGTTTTTAACTTTTAGCCAGAAACTCCATAAATGGTCTTGGATGTGGCTTCTGAAATACTCTAAATAGCTTCAAGAAATATGAATGGTAACCCCATGTCTGTACCCAGAAATAATCCAGCAGTGAAGAAAAATGGATTACAGAATGAATTTCCATTGCTTTCTACTGGGAATCACAGTGATTTGCATTTTAATTGAGCTTATCCCCCCATTTTTGCCTGCATTTTGTTCAAGGGTCTCCAACTACAACATCAAGAGATGGGGACTCACTTGGGAGGTCCAAATTCCACAGCAGTATTTAGAAAACTTCTCCCAGATCCAGGCCTTTCAACAGTGTTATTGTTTGCAGCTGTGCCCTATGTCCTATACCTGAAAAATGGTGTCTGGGTTTGTATTAAATAAATGACTTGCTAGAACTGCAGATGTCAGCAGAGGAGGCTGGGCTGGTCAGCCTCCAGGGCTTTGAACACCTGCTCATATTCTTTCCTCCACTGGCCCCAGTTATTTAAGAGGATTATTACTCTATTTTCCCTCCTGTCCTCAGATTGCCTCTCTGTCCTTGTCTCCCTACCAGGGACCCAGTTTGGAACTGAAGCCCTGAGGTCATATAATTAAGGAATAATGGAATGATTCTTTACCACTCTTCTCTAGTCCTTAGCGTCGGATGCAAAGTTTTTCATGTGCTGTTGTTCTTTGGAAGTGTTTCTAGAAAAGCTCAGGTATCACCAAATGAAGCTAATGAATCCAGTGTGAATAGTCAGTTGTCATGGAATAATCCTAGTTCTTTAATTCTAAGAGCTGAATCCTCTTGGAAAAAGACAATGATAGTAAAAATTTCTCCTCCCAGGAGATACCAGTGAGCTGCCTATATCTTATTTTCTTCCAGGATTTCCCTCTACCAAGATTTTTCCTCTTACCACTTCAATAGCCTAAGGTAGTCGAATTAAAGTAATAGGTCATTCATGCTGCTTTTCAGAAATCCTACAGTGACTTAATGAACAGGGTGCAGCAATTTCAAAATGGTTTCTTATGAATCGCATCGTAATTGTACATAAGTACTGTGCAATTATGCCGAGACACTCATTGATATGTCTTTCTTCTCCTCTTCAAAGAAAGAGCAAATGTTAATTGAACCGTAGCATGATTTGGGAGGCAAGCATTTCAAGTAAATTGAAAAAAACACCTTCCCTCTGTGTAACATGCACCACTCTTCCATGTCTGAATTTTCTACAATGAAGCATGTACCATTTTTAATAGACTTTATTTTTTTAGAGCAGTTGCAGATTTACAGAAAAATGACACAGAAGAGCATATACTATTTTTGTGAAGAGGAAAAATACATAAAAAGCAATTGTCATAAAAATCTTTGCAGCTCTCTTTAAATTATGGACCTGCCAGTTTTTCCTGGTTCTCATTGGTGCTGTGATCTTCTGAAATGTCAAACAACTCTTGGAAATGTGTTGAATACAACCAAGTACAATCTTCTCTTAATTTGCTTCATATTTTCTTTTTTTGGGTAATTCAGAGTCTATCAAATCCACACAAAAATACTTGGTGCACCTATGTAAATCAGAATTAGATTCTAGATTTATGTAATTATGAACAGATATTTCAGTGACAGTAATGTTTGCTGGAACATTCAGAAGTCATGCTGGAGGTGGGACTGTTATGGAAGGACAGTCACGTGCGTGTCTGGATGAGCTTAGAGATGCACCTTTGGATGCAAAGGTGAGGAGACTTGTCAGTGGCCTGTGAAGGTGAGGTGCTGCCATACGGTCATGGGACTTGCAGGTGAAGAGGTGCAGCAAGGGAGTTTCTGAGAAGCTCACCAAAGTGCCATGAAGAAAACCAACAGCAGATTATATCCTTTATATTAAACAGCCAGGTAAGAACTTTCCAGGCTCCTTACTTCTCAGTCCTGGACCTGCTCCAGCTCAGGAGGAGTCACTAGCAGGCTAGTGAGCAGGGAAGGTGATTCAGAAGTGCTAACTGAAATGTTAGAAAAATCCATTATGCATTTGAAAATAAAAATCAAGTACTGCGTTAGATCCCTTCACCACCCCATACATAAAATTAATTCCAAGAGGATTAAAAATCAAAGAATAAAAAGTAAAATTAGAAAAGAACCAGGAGAAAATTTCATTCCATCTTTTTAGGGTCATCAGTTAGATAAGGGCTTCTTAGGTAAGATCCAAAACCCAGAAGTCACAAGGGCAAATATGCCTTTATAATTTCTTTGTGTTGGGAGATACCAAAAACAAAGACAAACAATAAAAGTAGTAGGAACTAATTGTAAAATATATAACAGATAAGACTATCTGGAAAATATAATGATGGTTGCTGAAGAGCATTAATAAGGAAAAAGAAAAGCAATTCCTTAGAAAAATCGAAAGAAAATGAACATTTAGTTCCCCGTAGAAATACAACTAGTCTAAAATCATGAAAAGATGCTCAACTTCACTAGTAATTGGGGAAATGCAAGTAATATCAAGTATGTATCACCAGAGTGGCAACATATGAAAATCAGTAATATTCAGTATCATGAAGGAATGGCAACAGGTAGTATCTGTTGACGTTTTAAAAACTCTTTACTCACTAAATCTCTAGTTTTGAGAATAACTGTACAAAAAGCATGTGCAACGATTTTCACTGCAGCATTCTTTGTACTAGTGAAAACCTGGAAACAATACATATGTTTAAAAGAAGAATATGCTTGAATGGATTATAGTACCTCCATGCTGTTAAATAATAGGTAGAAGTAAAAGAAAAATTACATGGCACAAAAAAGAAAACACTCCATGACATATTGCTAAGTATAAAAGCAAATTTCATAGCAAATAAACAAATTATCTCATTTATGGGCAGAGTAAAAACTGTAAACATACACATATTTTAAATTGTAGGAATGAACTTGAATGGGTATACAATGAATAGTTAACAGAAGTTGCCTCCATGCTAGAGAATAAGATTGGGGCACAATGAGGACTTTTTGCACTATCTCTATGTGTTTATTTTTTAAAATGTTGTATGAGAACCTATTGATGTATTTTTGTGCAAATTGTAACAGATATTAAAAAATTGGCAATCACATTTTTTCACGGCAGCTGTATTGACTTGCACAAAACAAAATCAAGAACACCACCCTCTTGATTTTCCTCTGACCTCATTGGCTGCTCTTTCTCTGACTTGTATGAGATCCTGTTCATCTCCTTGACCTCTAAATGTTGGAGAGCCCCAGGGATCAGCCATCCAAGCCATCCTTTCTTTGTCTACAATTATTCCCTACATATTCTCAATCGATCCTATGGCTTTGTTGATGCATCCCAAATTTTAACTCCAGTTTCCAACTTTACCCTGAATAGCTAAGTCTCATAAACAGTTGTGTCCTTGATATCTCCCCTAAGATATCGAGTTTATTTCTTTTTTTCTCTCTCCAAATCTGCTCCTCCCACAGTCATCCCTTTCATAGGAAATGACATCTCCATTTATCAAGTTCCTCAGGTCAAAAACCTGGAGGCTATCCTTGACACCTCTTTCTTTCGAACCCCAAGGTCAGTCCATTGCCAAATTCAGCTGGCACTACCTTCCAAACAAAACCCAATCCAACCTCTACTTGCTGCTTCTGGCACTTTGTCTCTTGTCTAAGCCACTATGGACTCTTGCCTGAACTATTACACTAGCTTCTGAAAAGTCTCCCTCCTTCCCTTCCTGCCTCATCTGCAGTCCCTTCTCCACTCATCCAGTCAAGTGATCCTTCCAGTCATGTGTCATGTTACTGTCCTCCTAGACACCCTATAATGGCTTCACACTTCTCATGGCTTATCATGGCTTATCAGGGCTGATCAGGTCCAACGTGACCTGGTCCTGGGGAACAGAAACTTCAGCCCCCTCCATTCTCTCACTGTCATTTCCTGTGATTCCAGCTACGCTGGCCAACTAGCTGCTCTCTGGGAACACCAGGCAGGAATTTACCTTAAGACTTCTGTTCTATTCTTGGCCTGAAGCTCTTCCCCAAAAATATTTGCATAGTTCCTTTCCTTACTTCCTTCAAAACTCTAAAATCACCTCCTCAGAGATGCCTTTTCATACCACCTTAACTAGAAAGCTATCTCCCATCCATCTCTTTTATGTTTCACTTCATAAAACTATTGCTACCAAGGATGGATTATACATGGGAGAGGGAACTTTGTCTGCAGGAGGTCACTTGAATCCTTATCACTAGAACAGAATAGTGAATGAATGAATATTTTTAATATCAAGTTTTTTTTCTTTTATTAATGTCTTTTCCATTCCCATTAGGAATAAAAATGATAGATTTTTAGTCATTTCTCTTGCCTTCTTCCTTGGTTCTTTAAATTTGTTGCCCTCTGTTTTATTTTATTTATTAACTTATTTCAAAAAAACTATTTTTATTTTATCCATTTTGAATACATATTCCATGTACATGGTACAACATTCCAAGGGATAAAAATGAAAAGTCAGTCTCCCTCATACCCAGTTTTCTTCTGAAGTGGTTATCATGTTTAGTTAACTTCTCTGTTATTCCAAGATAGTTTAATGGTGCAGAGATAGTTTAATTGTCTATTATCTGACTGTTTCTTCCTCAGAGATTTTTATTTTCTTTTTTGTTTGTTCTCTGTATAGAAATCTGAAAGGATCAAAGGCTACTGGTAATATATGTATAAGTGCGGCATGAACTTCATTAAAACCATCCAGATTAGGAGCCTAGGACTTAGTTGTCTCATTATTGAAAGTCAGTTATAACAGTTATAAGACATCATAATTGTCCATCTCACCAATAGAATTGATGGACCCACTGGCCTTTATTATGTGTGCAGGAAAGAATAGCTATAGACACGAAGGCTTGCACTGCCCTTGACCATAAGATCCTTCCCTTCTCTCTCTCCCTCTCTCTCTCTCTCTCCATGAGGACCTTCTCATCCACTGTATTCAGAAATTCCTCAATGAGGTGTTTGTTTGGGGCTATTCTAATCCATTTTACTCAGAAGTTGAAATTCTTGTGGCATTTTGAAATTATTTTATGAGTCCCAGAAAGAAAAAGATTATGTTTGGAACTAATCCATTTCTGTGGGTGTGAGACCCTTTTAATCCTTTCAACTGGACTATGTCAGTAAGGGGTGACTCAGATTGAGTCTCCACCCTTTTGCTGGGTCTGATGTAAATAGAGACACAGAAAGAGACAGATGCAGACACAGATAAAGGAAGCAACCGTATTTCATCCTGCACTGATGAGAGAAAGGACTCCAGTTTTGCCCATAGCTGAGCCATAAGGAGAGAAAACCCCCAAGGGGCTCAAAGAGCTGAGGCCCAGGGAGAAACGAGCCATGTGCCTGAGAGTTTACTGCTGAACCCTGGAAGAAAGCAAAACTACCAAGACTGAGAGAGGAGCCCTATGCTGGGTTTGCCTAGAGCTGCAGAAAGGTGGAGACCTCAGTAGAGATCGGGGCTGTCTTGCTTCACAACATGGCAGCTGTTGTGATGAGAAAGCACCTCTTAGGGTGCACTGAGTTGGACTTTTCATGTCCTTGGAACTGTAAGCTTCTATCCCAAATAAATCCCCTGTAAAAAAAGCCGGCCCATTTCTGGTACTTTGCACTGGCAGCCCTTTGTTAAAATAAAACACTTCTGTACTGGGGAAATTGTGCATTGATAGTATTGTCTCCATTTTTTTCTGTTTCCTCTTTCTGAAACTCCAGTTATTTGGATGTTGGACACTGTAGACTGGCCTATAATTTTCTTAACATTTCTTCCAATTTTGTTTATTTTCCAGAAGATTTTCTTAGCTGTCTTTCCTAACTCTTCTATTGAGTTTTTCATTTCTGCTGTAATAATTTTTAATTTCTGCATTTTCTGACTTTATTATATTTCATTCATCTTAGGTGTATTTAATATATTATAATGCTAACTTGTATTCTAAAGCTTCTTTCTCCCTGCATAGTGTTTCTCGATCTTCTGTGCTAGAGATTTTCCTCATATAGATGGTAATTCTTGATGATAGGCCCAAGAGTAAGGGTTGAAAAATAAAAAGCCAAATGGAAGCTCCAAAGCTGTACTGATGAGGTGTTGCATGTCAATTCTGAGCTTCCATTTAAGGTATTTTTGTGGATCAGTGATTGGGCAACCTCTGAAACCAATACTTTCAGATCTGTTCTTTTGATACAATCAGGTTCCCCAGAGAGGCATCTTCCAGTCTCTTGCCTGGAAGGCAAAGATCTGGCTTCTAGTTCAGGGAGTAGAGAAGGGGCATGAGGCTGGGAGGAGGACTCAGCATTCTGAATACATGCAGTCACTTAATTCCCCTGATTTTGGTCCAAAGGTACTCAACTGTGCTCCTGGTCCAGAACACCATTTTTTACTCTCTAGGAGGACATTTCTCCAAACATCTGCTGTAAACAGTGGTGAGAGAGCAGGAGGAGCAGCTACCCAGTGGTGTTAAATGGGAAAGGGAATCTTGTCGATGGAGGTGCATTCCCAACAGCTATCCAATCCTCCTTATTTTACCAGCCCTCTTTACCTCCAGTGACAGAGAGATTAATGCTGATAGTTCTGAAGCCTTTTTAAGGACCTTATAGTGTAAATATGGTTGTGTGTTCAGCAAAGCCCCCATTCATTATATGCTGCTTTGTGTAAAATAGGAAAAAAGCACCCTTCCATATGAAAGCTGCTTGGTGAGAAGATGGTGTCTTTATATGAATCACCAAAGGCACCTCTTCTTCTGGGCAGACATAGCCCCATGCCAGGGAGAATTGCTTGGCTGGAGGAATGTGGCTCAGTCCCTTAAGCTTTTTGTGCTGAATAACCCATATAGAGCTGCTCTGGTTCTTTGCTTTGTGTCCCGTCTGATTAGTCAGTTTCCATGCACTCATTTTTACAGGAGTGTGTTGCTGCTGTCTTCGCCCCATTCTCCATGTTCTTGTGAATTTAAGCGTTCTTTGAAAATATCCTTTGTATGTAATTTTTGTGGGATTTGGAGAAGGAATAAAATTAGATGTATGTATTCGGTTCATTGTATTATCCAGAACTTTGCTACTTCTTTTAAACTATTGCATTTTTCCATGTCTTTATACTTCCTATTTACTCATGATTACTTGGGAAAAATATGTTTCTACTGTACTGGGAATTGCTATGGCTCTGTTAAAAAAAAGGTGTAAAAATGATTTGGACAATTTTTTCAGACCAACTTGAAGAGAGAAGGGAGAAGATTGTACTTCTTGCATTTAAAAGGAATATTCTGATGACTTCTTTGAAGCTATTTCATGTAATTTTCAGCCTCACCTTATCTTTTAGTAAAAGAATTTAATACATTTATATCTTTTGGTCATAGTTATGTGTATGATCTAATTCACTTGTCTTAGTTTTGCTTTTGCTCTTTTATTCTCCCTCCCTGTAACAGTTTGCAGCTTTTGGTGGATCCCAGAAAAGATCATGTCCTTAGAGCTAAACCATTCCTGTGCATGTAAACCTTTTGTAGGTGGAAACTCTTGATTAAATTACTTTGGGCCTTTGATTACATTTCGTGATCCAGAGTGGGTCTTAATCCTCTTACTGGAGTCTTTTAAAAATGGAGGGCTAAAAGCAGCAAACACAGGATAGAAGTGGCAGAGATAGAGATATTGTACTGTAAGAATGATTTTTGAGATACACACTAGCTTTAAATTCCATACTTAAGTGTTAATGCTAACCTGCAATTTATTTATACCCAAATTTTCCTAGTTTTTAAAATTAGTTTCTCAGTTAACTAGAAAATGCTTTTCATAAAATTTTACAGGAAGGTTACATATATGGTTTATTTCAGAATTATTTCATATGTGATAATATTTCTGATACCTTTTCTTGTCTTCATTATTGTGTCATTTAATATTGGAAGGAGAAATCTGAAGCTAGCCTGTTTTTTTTTTTTTCTACTTTACAGATGAGTTAGGTGGGGTTTTTGCCATAGTGAAGTAGAATTTGTTTTTTTTTTTACGTATGTATGTGTTTATATTTGGTGGGTTGGGGTCTGGATGTGGCCAAAATCTTTAACTTCAAAATCAAAATTTCACCATGATGTATTCAGAAGAGGAAATACAGATAACTGATAAAATAAGAAAGATGCTTAGTCTCAGAAGCAAGCAAGGGAACCCAAAATAAAATAACAAAGTACTTTATTTAGATTTTCTAATACTTTTGAACTTTTTATTGAAGTGTAATATATGTTCAGAAAAGTGCACATTTCATAATTGTACATTCAGCTTGATGAATTTCCCTAAGCTGAACACCCACCCCTGAGTAACCAGCAGCCAGATAAAGAAGCAGAACTTTCCAGTTTCTTGACATTACCTCAGGCTCCTGCCCAGTACTGCCCCTTTCTCAAAGCCACCATCATCCAACTTCTAATAGCATAGATTCATTCTGAGTTTGTGACATCAAGTGATGGTAAGATTGGGGGAAAATACTCTCTATTACAATGGACAGGGCGTACATTTAAGCAATCATTTGGAGAGCAGTGAGCTAATTCCCCTGTTTTTAATTTCTCAGTCACCCATTTGCATCATTAATTTCTTAATTTCCTTATCCTTTTTAATAAAGTTTCAATTGTGTTTCCTCTTGCCTAATTATGATTCACCCCATCAAAGTGTGCTATTTACCTCTTCATAAAACAAGCTTACTGTTAGCTGACAGTTGATTTTGACCCATGGTGCCTCTCAAACTCATGGATTCTGTGCTGCCTGCCAAATGCACCTTGGCTTGAAATATCTTTTTCAATGCCACCATGCCCTTCCGTTCATCCCCATTTCCTTTTAATTTTTTTCCCTAATGAAAATGGAAATTTCTGCCAACCTCAAATATACTGAAACCTCCCCACCAATGGAATAAAATCAATACAATATCTCTGAAGCATCTACTACAGTATGTACTTAAAAATATTAGTTTTGTTCCTTTTGCTTTTTATCCTCAAACCCTCACTTACCCTCAAAACAGGAGGAGGCATCATGAAGAACCATTCCAGAACTTTGGTGCAGGGTGGAAAGAAAACTTCCCTCTTTCAGAGAAATGTTCCTTGGTAGGGCACATTTATAAAAATATTATTTTTGCTTAGTCTTTTGAGAGTGATAAATACAATCTGTGAAATCGTAATTTCCTACAGGCTAATTATAATAAGGTTATTTCCAATTAGTAAAATGCTCATGGTGTTTTACACGCTGAGATAAGAAAAGTGGAATAAACCTGGGGGGTTTTGAGCAAGCAATGGGAAGTTCTTCTCTGTGGAACACGTTGCATGCCACCCCCACAGGAAGAGTCCAGGACGGTGTAGAATGGAGGCCAGAGCAGGCTGTCCGGCAGGGAACTTGGCTCCAATGTATCTATTTGGATGTGGTGGCATTTAGCCAGATTCTCCCCGTTTCCATACTCCTTCTTAATCAGCTGCCCACAGCTCCCTGTGACTTACTTTGACTTAACCAAAATTACGCCACAGTGTCCCAGAAAATATTTACTCTGATAGTGGTTGTGGTGGTTTGGAACTAAATGTACCCCAGAAAAACATGTTCTTAAATGTAACCCATTCCTGTGGGCGTGAGCCCATCCTAAGTAGAACCTTTGGTCGAGGCAACTTCAGGTAAGGTGTGGCCCGGCCCAGTCAGGATGAGTCTTAATATTATTACTGGAGTTGTTATAATCTGAGTGAAATTCAGAGAGAAAGCCACAGAAGTAAGAAGCTGAAATAAACAAAACCCATGAGAGTGGAGAGGCTGGGAGAGGCTGCCATGTACCTTGCCAGTTAATAAATAAGGACTAAGAATCGCCAGAAGCCAGCCCCAGAATCCCACAATCTTGTAAGAGAAAATATGACCTGGATGATGCCTTGATTTGGACTTTGTTTTAGCCTCAAAATCATGAGCTAATAAATTCCCAATGTTTAAGTTGACCCATTACGTGAGCAGCCTAGGAAACTAAAACAGTGGTCTAATTTTCTTGGATCTGGAGAGTAGACAGGCAGACAAACTGACATATTCCTTCAAACTGTGTTACATTTTCAAAACTGTATTAAAGGAAGGGTTGTAACATCCCATTAGTGGCTTATGGACACCGAAATAAACTGTCATTCTACACTCAGAGAAGGCTCTTTTCTTCCTATATAATAATGAACATGCTAATAATCCAGACAGGGACATATACTCTGAGGTGGTTTTTTTTTCCCTCATTGAAAAGGATTTAAACTAAACTCCATCTGCCTCTTGGTCCATTATCACTCATGATCAGTGGTGTGAAACTTTTTATTTACCTCTTTTTTATTTATTACTCCAACCTTGGAAAACAAAATACAAATAAATATCCTTTTCAGTGATGGAGTCCACAATCACAGTCTCATTAGTATCTCTGCTCCCATGGAAATAACCAGTCTTATTTATATGCACAGCTTTACATGATAAAGTTAGTCAACTGAGAAAGCCCTTAGTCTTTCTGTTTCACCAGTCTTTATTTGGTTCCTCATCATCCCTCATGTTAATTGAGTTAATTAAGGACCTTCTTGGCCCTTGATCTTCGGAGCCTCTCAAGCGCTGGTTGTTTAGCTATAGAGACAGTAGTGTATGACTATTTAGAACATGAGGGAAATTAGGACCTCGACTTGGAAAAAACTGTTCTTTTGCTCACTTTTCTTGTGTGTTTTTTTCTTTCCTATCCTCTAATCACAGCTACCCCACCCCCACCCCCACCCCCAGCCCCGTCTACTCTTGGGATCTGTTTGTCTCTCACTACACTTGGCTGCTCAGGGCCTTCATTTGCTTTTGGGTTTGCTTTGATCACTCGTTTCCTGACCAGTCAGGGATGTACGTATAGGCTTGTGATCTCCTATCTTATAGTCTGAGCTGCTTCCAGGATAGGAGCATTCAAATGTTCTTACCTCCCTTACTTCAAAACCAACATGTCTGAAACAGAACTGCTCATCTCCCCTGCCTCCTAAAGCCAGCTTCTCTTTCTCATTTCTAGAATTACTCTGGTTAAATTATCTAAGACTGATGACCTGACCTGGAATCAGAAGGTGAGGGAGTATTTGGTTTCTTTTTCATTGGTAAGAACACGAGAGTATGGGCTTATTGAGGACAGGGATTATTCTCTATGGTTTGTATTCCTCTGGTGCTCAGTAAAATAACTAAATAAATATTGAAGAGTTTGACTAACTCGTTAAAATGCTGTGCTACGTGAGCCAAAATAGATCTACCAAATGCAACCAGCCATTAGCTAAAAATCGGTAAAAAAATGTGGATACATCAGGGCATACCTATTTATGCTACTGTCAAAACAATTCCTTGTGCCCAGCTTAATGGCGGTGGCCGAGTCCCTGGTCTTTAACTGCCAGTTTGGTCCTATTTAATCAAATTCACTGGCAGAGATGGAATCTAAATATATTTTACTAACCTAATTTTAGCCAGCCCCCAGGGAGTAGAAAATAGTGATTTAATTACAAATGGTGAAGCCACAAGACTATCTTCAGTCATGATTGATTCTAGTCCCTGAAGCAACCAAACAAACAAAAATTAGCCCTCATTCCAAAGAGTCAAACTTCCTGCAGCAGTTTGGTATTATTTATGAATTTCAAAAATAGATATTGGATGATGTTTGTAAACTGATCTGTTCCTCTGGGTATGTTAGATTGTATTAGATTCAGAGGTTTCACTCTTATGAGATTAAATTATGATTAAGGCTTTGATTGGGCCATGTCAGTAGATTGTTTAGTCCCTGTGCCCTTGGTGGACAGGGACTCACAGAGAAAAGGACAAGGCAGATGAGTTAATTGAAGTTTTAATGTTGGAACTCCAGGAAGTAAATACACAGAGAAGCAGATACGTGAGGCTCCATTAGATATGGCAGAGGCCTCAGGAAGAGAGATGAGCCATTCACCTAATAGTTTATAGCTCACCTTGTTGAGAGAGCAGAGCAGCTGAACCTGTAGAGAAACGAGCCCCGGCACACAGATGAGATTTATTCCAGCCGATAGCTGATATTGGAAGAAATTGGGATCACAGAGCCTTAAGAGGAAGAGGAAGCCTGAACCCTTGCGGATTTCGGCAGCCTTCTTGCTCCAACATGTGGCAACAGACTTTGGTGAGGGAAGTAAATTGCACTTTATGGCTTTGTGATTGTGAGCTTCTACCCCAAATAAATGCCCTTTATAAAAGCCAACAGATTTCTGACATTTTGCATAGCACCCCTTTGGCTGACTAATACACTTTCTTGTAAATGTAATGATTCTGTGCATATAATTACTTTGTACAGTATACCATTAATGGGACTGTGTATAGCTTGCATTCTTTAAAGGCAATTTTTTTCTCTGTAAAGGAATAGGTATTCAGAGACTCTACCCTTTACTTGGATGAAGGAAAAACAGCATCAGAGGTTTATTTAGGGAGGGGTATATTGGGACTGAACACCCAACCCCCCGTAAGGATTACCATGGAGTTCTAGGTAATTAACCAACTGTGCAAGAAGATATGCCAGCTTTATAGGCGAACTCTGTTGCTACATAAGGCTAGAAGGTAGGCTGGCAGAATTAAGGACTTTACTGTTAAGAGGAGACAGGCTCGAATACCCAGGATGCCTTTGTTAGAAAGCTGCCACAGCTCCCTTGTGTGAAGTCCTTAATGGAAGTGAAAAAGTGTGAACTGCTTTAGAAAATGACTACCTTTCCAAATGATTGTTGTGAAACCTCTTTGTGATAGTCCTTGTTTAATGTCTTGCTGCTTATTGCATTTTCTCTTCCTGAGCCCAGGCTTAACAATTAAATGTGCTTTATTGGCTCTTGTCTAACATTTTTTTCATTAAAACTAATCCATCTAGAACAATAATGAAAACTCTGTAAATAAATTTACTTGGTGTAAACAGTACAGTCTTAAGGCTATTTTTTTCCACGACAGTTCTAGGTAGATCTGTGTCATGAATTCATTTAATTGACCATTTATTATTACCATTATTATTATTATTATTGAATACCTATAGTATAAGGATCAATGCTTGTTCTAAGGGAGGTAAAAAAGTGAACAAGAAGGCACACAAGAAGCTTAGAATCTACACTCAAATAGCAGAGTAAAACATGCAGCTAAATAACCATAATAAAAGCAGCATATTATGTCACCCTCCCATCCACCCCACCCACTTACAGTGGTTGGACCTCTTATTATTTATCCCCAACATTTGACTTCATCCATTCCAGCCACCATCACTTTGCAGACTACTATAAACGGATCCTAGAGAAGGATCATTCCTAGAAAAGCACTTTTATTGCAGCACATCTGACACCCTTTATAATGGGTCCACCTGCCCTTCCACCACAAAACTTGAGCACAAAAACTCATTGTGCTCTCTACCTAAGCACTCCATTCCATAGCAGCTATGGTCCCTCCTACTGCTTTTAGTGCCCCTGATCAACCTGGTGGTGTGCGAGAAGATCTGGGAGACATCCTCTGACATGCCAAGCAATACACAAACAAATACAAACAGGCAAAGGATTCAGGGGAGACCATCTGAATTGAAGACCTGGCTTGTTCCCCTTCTGACAGCTATGCTTAACCCACTCTTTCTGAAACCAGGAAAACTGCTGCTGTAAGGAAACTTTTACTTCACATGAGGCATAGACAGCCCCAGTTTTGTGGCCTTCTACCTTCAACTACCCTGTCAGTATCATGGGATTCTTCCTCCTTTTCCACAGGTATCTATAAGGACCCACCCACAAAAAATTCAATAAGACCTCATGCCCTAAGAGCCCACACCAACAGGAAAGGAAGAAATATTGGGGTATGTGCAGAAGAAGGATGGGGCTCTGGCCAGCACCATGCTCAGTTCTACTGCCAGTTGTGATGGAAAGGGTGTGAGCTGGAAACACTATTAATTAATCTTCCAGCTATCTCAAGAATGTCCTAAAATGCACCTAAGCAGTCCACTGGATCATCCCTGGGACTCGGGGCTTGGGGTGGTGGTGCGGACTGTTCCATCAAAGATTTTTAATGTTGACTTAGAAAATTTTACCAGGCTCACTTGTATAAGCATTCCCTATTCTGCCAAGTATGATTCTCCTACCGTTAATAGTTGTTATCTTCCTTTTTTTTCTGTGTGTTCCTTTTTAAAAATTTATTTTATTTTATTTTTCTCTTTATTTTTTAAAAATATTACTTTAAAATAATATGAGGTCCCTATATACCCCCCACCCCTTCACCCCACTCCTCCCACATCAATAACCTCTTTCTTCATCATGGGACATTCATTGCATTTGGCGAATAGATTTTGGAGCACTGCTGCACCACATGGATAATGGTTTAGATTGTAGTTTACACTCTCCTCCAGTCCACCCAGTGGGCCATAGCAGGACACACAATGTCCAGCATCTGTCCCTGCAATACCACCCAGACAACTCCAAGTCCTGAAAATGCCCCCACATCATATCTCTTCTTCCTTCTCCCTACCCTCAGCAGCTACTGTGGCTACTTTTCCACATCAATGCTACAATTTCTTCCATTACTAAACACAATAGTTCCATAGTAGAATATCAGTAAGTCTGCTCTAATTCATACTCTATTCCTCCATCCTGTGGGCTCTGGGATGGTTATGTCTACTACACCTCTATATTGAGAGGGGGCTTAGAGTCCACATGGATGATGGATGCAATTCTCTGCTTGCAGTTGTAGTCACTCTTGGCTCCCTGGTGTGGTGGTTGACCTTCTTCACCTCCCTGTTAGCTGGCTGTGGGAAGTCCAATAAACCAGAGGGTAGGAGTTGCAAGTCTGCTAAGGCCAAGGCCTGGCTGTCACATGGGCAGCCCAGAGATTCAGGTCTCCTGAGTATATACCAACCCTAGTGCCAACCACAGGTTCAGAAAAAGTGGCAGAAGAGGCATGTGTAGAAAGGTCACATCTGAGTCCAACTCCATCACACTCAAGAACACAAACTCCAAAGTAGGGCCAACTGACATGGCACTGAACTCCAGAGCCATCTGCCATGACCATAGAAAAACCGTGAGTCTCTGTAGCCCTCAGGAGAACTAGTACCTGGGATTGTATCTACTTTGGCTGTCTCTGGGACCCTGCTGAGGTGTGCATAAGCATGACCCCTCTGATGGCCTCCAGACTCTTTTTTGGAGACTCATAGCCATATAAACTCATTCGTACTTTCCTTTTCCCCCTTTTATTCAAGGTAAAAAAGCAGTTTTTAATACCTGATATTACATATAGGCTGAGATATTCTGCTGGTCTGAGTTGAAACTTTTATTCAAGGTCTTTTTCTAGTTACATCATCAGCTGGCACTTGGTAGTAATCCCTTGGTGCCAGGGAGGTTCATCTCTGGGAGTCATGTCCCATACTGGGGGGGAGGTAATGCATTTACATGCTGAGTTTGGCTTAGAGAGTGGCTACATTTGAGCACCATGGAGGCTCTCAGGATGTAAATCTTAGGCACACAGTAGCTCTAGGCCTAGTAGAAATTTCAGGCACACAGGCTCATAAGCATAGTCATTAGTATCAAGGGCTCATTGTTGGACCATCCTTCTTAATTGGTCTTTGCCATTGCACTTAGGGGATTGTTGCTGTTCCATTGGGGAATGTGATAGAGCTCCCCTGGCTAGGAAATCAGTACTCTCTCAGTTGTCATTTTTAATTGTAACTACTATGAAAATATCCAAACATTTTTATGCACCCTGTATACATGTCCTGGAGAACTCCCTCCCAACCATGTGCTCCCCATCAATAATGCCCCACACCAGTGTTCCTCCCCTGCCATAGTTGATCCTCTCTGTGGTCTAAAACTTCTTCAACAAAGAAGCCTAATATATTGCCAAGTTCCATTAATGTAAAATGGAATATAGTGATGGGTTTAAAGGTTAGATATAGAATACATACTAATTTAGAAAAACTAAATAAAGTAAAAATAAATTGGGTTATCAAAATGAAAAAATAATGAAAAAGCTTTTTTTTTTGATGTTTTGTCTTTCATCACTGCAATAGGTGTTGCCCTGTATGTATGGTGGCAAGGTAATTTCTTTCATTTCTTCCTCAGTGTCTCTATCCTTTCTTTTTTTTTTTTTCCTTAATTATTAAATTTGTCTTCACAAAAGTTTTAGATAACAGTAATTCACATATACAATATAGGGTACTCCCATATATCCAACATCAAACACTTTGTCCCTTCCCCAGCAATGGTCTTTTTACATGTTCATATTATATTTGCTGCAGCTGATGTACAGATATTGAACCATAGCTTTCAAACATAGTTCCATTTTGGTTTACAGTATGGTGTACATTTTAGCCTATAGACTTTTATACATTTTTGGTGTAATTTAACATGCCCTACATCCATCATTGCATGATCTTGTGGAACACTTCCATTGCCCCATAGTTACACTGATACCATCTATTCAATACCTCTCTTCCCTTCTCCTCAGGGCCCACAGTAGAACTGAAAACAAAGACACAAACTGATATATGCACACCAATGTTCATAGCAGCACTATTCACCATTGCCAAAAGTTGGAATTGACCCAAATGCCCATCAACAGATGGATGGATAAATAAAATGTGGTATATACATACACTGGAATACTACTCAGCTATAAGAAGGAATATAATACAAACACATGTGATAACATGGATGAATCTTGAGGACCTTTTGTTGAGTAAAGCAAGCCAGGCATTGAAGGACAAATACTACATGACCTTACTAATATGAAATTAGTAAACCCAGCTGTCTAGGAGAGCTAGAGACTGGATAATGGGCTTAACGGAAGTTGGGGGGAGAGAAAGGTTGCGAGCTGATACCTACCTGGGTGAAATCTATGATAAGCTGGAGGTAAGTATTTGTACAGGGAAGGGATAAAATGGGGGCATAGGGATAACCCTGGGTGGGACTTTGTGTGTTTGAGGGAGCCTAGGGATGGGAGGATGGGTCAGATGGCCCAAGAAATTGGGAAGAGGGTGGGGGGAACATTTGAACATAGGAGATTGTCAGGTATGTGGTTGAAACTATAATGTTGAGAAAAATCTTTAGAAAATATAATAAGGAAGGTTACCTGTTTAAGATGCTTAAGGTGGGGGGGAGGCATCTGACACAGGGCAGGCTTCTATGGAGTGTGTGAGTGCTCATTTTGTCATAGTGGGTTATATCATTGTGCGGAGACCCATATAATGAGTGTGACGGTATACCCACATACAGAAGAGGACTGACATTCTCAAACAGAGGGAATTATCTCTTGAGAGAATGGGTGGCTCCCAATGGGTTAGGGCAGTCGGGTATGTCAAGCCCTCAACATTGTTGCAAGTGTCTGTGAATATGGTCCTTCAAGTAATGAAGATTGATTGTCTTCCTTCATAGTTTTGACTGCTTTTTTCTAAAGTCTTGACTTCATGCTCAACAGATGATCTGAACTTTTTTCAATTTTGTTGCTCTTCTGTCTCTCCACCAACTTTTACAATCGGCTTTTCTGTTTCTGACTTTTCCAGCTCTACACTCTTTGAATTCTTTTTGTCTCATAGGAGGATTCCCAGCTTGGGTCCTGCTTCTCCAGAGCCATTTACCCTTTTCCTCCTTGGGGTTATGAGATTCAATAGATTGCTAGTAGCAAGGAGCTTGTCAGTTGGATGTTTGGGAACAGAATTATTGAGTAAAGGCTTAGTTCACAAGGGAAGATGAACTAAGATGTAATGGTTAGTTTTCCAACAGTAAAAAAATAACCCCAAGAGATCCAGGTGGCTTACAACAGCAACAAAATTATTTCTTGTTTAAGTTACATGAGGGCTAGAGATCTGGGCAGTGAGAGGTTCCCCTACATTCTCTCTGTTCTGGTCCAAGGCTGAAGGGAGAATTTCTATATGAGAACTATTATTCTCCTGGAAAAAGTCCGGAGCAAAAGAGAACCTGGGCTGAACATGTAATATAAAGTTTATGCTTCAATAAAGCTTATACCTTACACATGGACACTTACAACCTATTGACCAAAACACATCACAGGGCAAGCCTAAATCAATAAGTTATTATGCTAACTCTTCCTTAGGATGTGGGTCAGATCAGTTAATACAGGGAGGAGATGTACATCCTACTACAAAGAGAGCACAAATATTTGAAAACAGATATTCTTAGAAGAAAAGAATAAGGAGAGAGGGTACCAGTCACTAGAATGTGGTACTAGGCAGGGTTGTGCTCATATAGAATGAGCAATAACTCAATTACTGATCTCAGTGTTTAATAATTTTTAGTATAATTAATAGGTACAGAATTCAATTTAGCTAAATGGAAAAGGGAACAAATGGGTTCACATAACTAAAAATCCAGATGAAGTTCAGGCAGGCCAGATCAAGGCTTTCAAATGATATCACCAGGAATCCCTTTCTCCTTGTTTCAGGCAGGCTCTTTCAAATTGTTTCTAGATGACCTCCAGAAGCAACAAGTTTATAACCTACCAATTAGCTTTCCCAATGGAAAGGAAAATACCCATTTGTCAATAGCTCCAGATAAGTCTTGACACTCATTGGCTGATCATCTGGCTTGATTTACATGCCTTCACATACTTCATGTGTCAGGAGGGATGCAATATATCCATTAGCCAAGCCTGGGTCACACATTCACACCTAGAAATGGGATCTAGGGCATCCCGACCTGAAAACACTTGGACTGAGATTTCAGTGAAGTTCTTCAAAGGATATTCAAAGTGCTGTTACCTGAAGGCAGCGCTGAAGGCCCCACAAGGCCAGTATAAAGAAGTGTTGGTTAAGCTGTTTCTTGTTTGGCAAGGAAAAACACTCATGAGCAAAGTCGCCTCAACAAGGAGAGTTATCACAGGAGTTTTATAGGACCAGAGTTGAAGAGGTCAGGCTGGAATGCTGGTGATGTTAAGGTGGAATTTTGGAAGAGGGAAATGATTGTGGCACAGAATTTTGGAGGTGGGGAATGAGGGGAGGCAGGTGGGAGGTGCATTTAATACGTTGGAGTACATAAAACTGGGCTACTCTAGAAAACTGTTTAATAAAACATCTTACTCCTTCCTGAGACCAATTTTTCCAAGCAGTTGTAGCAATAGTTTGATTCTTGCTTGGTGCAGGTAATAGTTCTTGTAAGTATCCTTTTTTTTTTTTTTTGGTGGAGAATGGATATACATGGTTGCTCCACTATCCCAGGTCTAACTTGATGTTGAATCACTTGGACAACGAATCCAAGATCCCTTAAATCCATCCTACCTGAAGACACGGTTAGTTCAAGAGCTAGATGGGGATCAATGTGTTAGAATAATATTAGAAAGGGTAGATATTAATCCATTTGAATGATAAAATAACAAAATACTTCATCCACTTTCTTTCAATCATCACTAAATTATAATTTAATCCTCTTTCCCTCATGCTTATGATACTTTTCCCCTAAGCAGACTCCCAAGTAGGTTTTGGGGAATTTCAGAGAAGTTTTTTTAATTCCTGTGTGTTCAGGAAAATTTTCAATATCCATATTCAGTGTTGCAAATCCTAATAATTTTGTCTGATTAAAAAAAATCATTTTTCTTTCTTCTCTGAGTGCAAAAGAGTCTTAACAAAGGGAGCTAAGTAATAAGACTTAGGCCACCCTATGAGGCAGAAAGAACTTGGGATGTTGACAGCTACTACGTTATGTGAAAAGCTCCCAGTAAGGTGCCCTTCCCTGTCCAAGGGAGGTCTTGGCCCTCACTTCTAAACTCCTTTGTTTCCTAAATTGTTCTTTTCTTCCTACGATTTTGGAAAATAATCAACCCAATCATATCAAGGGGCCAATGGCAGAAGCAATGAGACTCTTTTCTCCATTTTTTCAATTGACTGTTGGCAGCAGTGATGTGGTGAATTCTACCAGAAAGGCCTGTCCAGATTAAAAGCATTCATCTAAAGAGAGATGAAGTTTTAAAAGGCATTTATCCTGGTGTTTAATGATAGGGTTATGTATATTTGAGTAAATCAGGTTGAAATTTGCAAAGAAAAAAATAGCAAGTACTGCTTCACAATCCCCTCATGCTTTAATATAGGACTTGTTGGAGTGCTCTGTCCTCACACTGCTGCACTCAACGTAAAAGCCTGAGAGGCAGCAACTTGGGTTTGTCGTACCCTGCTAATCTGTACACAGTTTGGCACCTGTTCACTTTCTAACAATGGCATAGGAGAAGCTCAATTCCTCCCCTGTGTATAACCTGCTTGGAGATGCCACTGTATCCATCCTCACCCATGACTTGCCAAAGAAATCATACTCCTCTTCAACTGTGATCATCAATAAGACTGACTGACCAGTTTTAAGTGCTCCACATTGTATGGTCACCCGTTGAAAGAATTAGCAAGATTACCATTGGGATATTCCCCCTTAACTAAAAATAAGAGTGTAGATGGAAAGAAAGACATATATTTGGTTTGGTGCATCAATTGGAAAGGCTGCTTGTCTTGTGGCCTCACAAGCTAGCAATCAGCTGTGTGCATGGGCCAGTCTCATGCTGACATCCAGCTTTGCAGGATCTAAAACTCCATCTGTTTTTCATGTGGCTGTTATTTTTTAAAATTAATTTTATTTTCAAAAAAGCTTTAGATTACATAAAAGTTACATAAAAAATATAGGGGATTCCCATATATCCCACTCATTCTCCCTCCCACACTTTCCCCCATTAACATCTTTCATCTGTGTGGTATATTTGTTACAATTGATGTACAAATATTGAAGCATTGCTACTAACCAAGGTCTATAGTTTACATTATGGTTTAAGCTTTGCACTGTACAGTTTTATAGGGTTTGACAAAGTGTAGAATGGCCTGTATCTGTCATTGCAGTGTCATGCAGAAAATTTCCAAAGCCCTAAATATGTTCTGTGTTCCACTTATTCTTCCCTCTCCCTCCACTTAGAACCTTTGGTAACTACCATCTTTATATCAATATCACAGGTTATTCTGTTACTACAATAATAATGTCCACTTTGGCCTATGGTTGCATTCCCCTCTCAGGTGTGTTCATCCCTCAGTCTTGAGGACTTATGGATGGTAATGCCTGTTCTGCCTCAGACTGAGAGGGGCATAGACCTTATGGGACAGATGGAAGGAACTGTTTTCCTTGCAATTGCAGATATTCTTTGATTTTCGGGATTTATAAAGGTGGTTCTGCATGGCTCCATTCTGAAATGTAATTTTGCAGTATAACTAAAGGAAAATATCCTATTTCTTGTTTTTGAATTTATGTGGGCCAATTTCTCCATCCTTGGGGGAGAAAGCCTCCCTCTCCTCTGATCTCCACCACTACCTTATGCAACATTTACTTCCGAAAAAAGCCAAGCTGGTTCCACCTACAGGAGAAGCAAACGGGATATTTGAAAACACTGGTTACAGTCTATCATTACCCTCTGTTTACAATGAAAACATTTTCAGTAAGGAATAACAGAGTTGACTTTGTTTGGGCACATTAATGCCTACACATGGGGATATTTTTAAGAGAGGGAGGAACATAAAACAGAGTCAAGTGTCAAATAATTGAATGACATAATTTAGCCTTTTTCACTCTTTTCAAGTTTCAGGTGTGTTTCCATGGAAAAAGCAACAGATAACTACTGTACATCTAAACATCTGATTGTGCACGATTGTGTCTATTCCAAAATTTTGAAGATGAATTGCAACCCCAATTGCCTAGTCTTTGCCGGCCAAGGGATATGAAAGAGAGAAAATAATGAAAATAATAGACCTTTTATGTAGCAGGGGCATTTTATATATTACAAATACTTCTCACAATAAGTACACTATACATATTCAAAACTACCTGGATTAGCTTTGGGTGCTATCAGAAGAAGGTTTGCAGAATGGATTCAATCTTTCTCTTTTGATACATCATCATCTTGCTCACTTTCAGATGTCTGGAACTCTGGAAGTGAGTCATACCGCTTCTCTCCTTTCACTTGGGGTAGAGAGGGAAAGATTCCTAAAGGAAGAGGTTATGTAGAAGAAATCACAAGAAAGTATGACCTATTGCTCTAGGCCCTTCCTTCTTCTTTCCACGGTAAAGGACCTTCCTATTTGACAGGGAAGTCAGCCATCCTCCAAAACTTCCCAGAGATTGTAACCACATATACATAGCCTTTTTAATTCCTTTCTCCCCTTTTATTCTGATTATTCTAAACTTTATGTTTAACTTTTATTATTTATGGATTTTAGGTCTTCTCTATTCTGTATCTATTAACTATTTTTTAAAAGCACATTTTAAAAAAATAACTCCCTCCCCAAATGGCTCCCTCATCTGTTTTGCTTGTTTTTGTTCTTTGTTTGTGCTTGTGGTCTGCTCCTTTTTGCTTATTGTCAGCTTGTTATCTGCTCCTTTTATGTTTTTTTTTTCTTGTCTCTTTTTTGTTTTTTTCTTTAGGAGGCACCAGGAACCAAACTCAGGATCTCCCCTGTGGGAGGTGGGCTCTCTGTTGCTTGAGCCACACCCAGTCCCTGCTCATTTGCTTTTGCTCATTGTCTGTTCATTGTGTGTTTATCTTCTTTAGGGGCATGGGAAGTGGGCACACAACATTCACTCCCCTCTGTTAACTTTTTAATTTTAATCCCTTTGTTGGGAATTGAATCATTTTCCCCACGAAAGAGACCATATTCAGGTCTCCATCCCTGGCCCTGTAAGTATATTTGTATATAGGACAGTTGAAGATGCTATGAATTAAAATGTGCCCAAACTGAATGAGGGTGGGTCTTAATCTGAAAAGTCCTTATAAGCAAAGGAAACTGGACACATGGAGAGAAACCAGAAGCTGAAAGTCAACTGAACCCAGAAGAGAAAGAAGAAGATGCTGCCATGTGCACTGCCATGTGGCAGAAAAGCCAAGGACCAAGGATGGCTGGCAGCCAGCCCCAGAATGCCATAGTCTTTGGGGAAGAAAGCACTGCCTTTCTTGATGCTTTGAATTTTGGACTTTTCCTAGCTTCAAAACCATGAGCCAATAAATTTCCATTGTTATATTGCAGGGACAGATGCAGAACATTATATATCCTGCCATAACCCACTGAATGACCTGGGAGAGAGTGTAAACTACAACATAAACGATAATCCATGTTGTATAGCTATGCTCCAAAAAGTACTCATAAAATGCAATGAATGTACCACACTAATGAAAGAAGTAGTCTATGTGGGAGGAGTGGGGGTGTGTGGGGAGTCGGATATATGAGAACTTCTTATATTTTTTAACATAACATTTTGTGTGATCTATGTATCTTTAAAAAATAATAATAAAAAAAAGAAAAAAAATTCCATTGCTTAAGCTAACCTATTGTACGACATTTGTTTTAGTAGCCAGGAAACTAAAAGAATAGTTCAGTTTTTTTAACATGTTTACTTCACTCTACCTCATTTTTGTTTGGTTTGTTTGTTTATTTATTTATTTCCCCTCTTCCCCTCCTGCTGCCCTACTGTTTTTGCTATCTGTCTTGTCTTCTCTTCTCATTTTCTCTCCTCTAGGACTCACTGGGATTTGATCCTGGAGACTTCTGATGGGGAGAGACAGTCCCTATTAATTGCACCACCTCGGTTCCTGGTTTCTGCTGCACTTCACCTTGACTCTTCCTGTCTCTCTTTTGATGTGTCAGTATCTTATTGCATGACTCACTTGCGCAGGGCACTGGCTCACCATGTGGGCACTTGCACAGGCACTGGCTCACCGCATGGGCGTGCTTTCTCTTCTTTTTCATCAGGAGGCCCCAGGGATCGAACACAGGTCCTCCCATATGGCAGTTGGAAGCTTTATCACTTGAGCCACATCCACTTCCCTCCGCCTCATATTAAACCAGTTAAACTTTAAGATTTCATTACTCTTTATTATAAAATTGACCTATTTTGGTCTTACATTTTAATTTCTAGTATTAAACTTCTTCTAACATTCTTCATCATCTATCTGATTTTGTACCTTTTCCTTCCATTTTGTCCTTTTTCAGTTTCTTAATTTTTGTAAGACTTGGCTTTAAAATTACTGACCAAAAACAATTCCAATGGAATGTGGAGCTCATATGATGGAAAGGAAAGCTGACAAGGAGGTCTAATTTTGAATGCCAAAAATAAAATATTTGCAGGTCTGTACAGGAAACATTTGCAGTATTGTATGCAAGCACTGTGTTGACAAAGATCCTGGGCTCAGTGGAAAACACTATAAGCGTCATGAGAGAAAGGATGTCTCTGTCTTATTCATCCTTTAATTCCTAAGAGCGAAGGCTTGCCTGTTGAGTGAAGATCTGAATGAGTGAGTGGTATCTTCCAAGAGCAGAAGAGGGAGACTGATGGCTCATTTCTAGATGGCGGTTACTTCTTCTCTCCTCCCAGATGCCCATGGCATGCCAATCTGACTCCACTTAACAGGTGACCACCATGGTCAATGGTAACTAGTCAAAGAACTTCTTCTGGCAAGACGACTCAGGACTTAATTAGCCCAGGAGTGACGCAAGCACAATTATTCATTTTAAGAAGAATGTTACTGCTAACATCTTGTATACTCTTATATGATGTGCTATTAATGTAAAATAATTAATTCTAAAATTTGTATCTTGTTTGTCAGGGCTCCTATGACAAATACTACAGAGTGGTTGTTTTAAACAACAGGAATTTATTGGCTGACAGTTTGGAAGTTAGAAGTTCATAATGAAAGTATCAGCAGGTCATGACTTCTCCAGATCTGTAGCATTCTGGTTGTGGTTTTTCGACACTGAGTCTCTGCCTCCATCACATAATGGATCTGTGTCTTTCTGTTTCCTCCTATGGTTTCCACGTCTGTGCCCCAGATTCCTTTGCTTAGAAGGGTTCTAGTCATAAAGGCTTAATTTCACTCTGATTCCAACTGGCCTCATCATAACAAGATTTTCAAAGATCCTATTTAAAAATGAGTTCATACCCACAGGACGAGGGACTACAAATTGCATATGTCTTGATGGGAGTTATGATTCAGCCCTCAAAAATAAGTCACCATCATAGAAGAGTTGAAGATTTAAGGATTTAAGGGCAACAATGGCAGTTTTATTCTATGTATCAAAAAAAAGAAAAAACAAAAAATGAAACAAAGGTCCCACCTGGCTCTGACCCAAGTAATCTGTAACTTTCTGATTGTCAGTAAGTGAGGGGGCTGCATTTCGGTTCTATGGACAGTGGTTCATAGAAGAATTCTCTAGGGGTATGGCTCTTCAAGCTCAAGAGTCTCAGGAGGAGGTGACCAAAGAGCACATATCTCAAATGTCTTAAACAAGGCCAGGTAAGGCCCTCTTAAATGAATATTCTGAATAATCAAGTCCTGTGCCTGGCAACACAGGCCAGAATAAAGGATGGTTTTTAGGGTAGAAGGGAACTCTCTCACACTAATAACTCTCTGTGATCTCCCCCAGACAGCCCTTAGAGCTCAGGGGCATTACTGAGGTTAGGCCACGATGGAAATCCACCTGTTCCCTGCGGGAGGTCAGGATGCAAGCTTATGAAGACTGTAATTCCTGATCCAAACAATACTCAGAACTTGAGCAAGTGCTTTTCTCTTTAAGTCTGGGTTTCCACTTCTGTTTACCCAAATGACCTCTAAATCTCCTTTTAGTTCTATACGTCAACTATTCTTTTTATCTAGGGACTAGCCCTCTGAAATAATTCATAAAATTATTATTTTTCAAATCCCTGATGAGAAATGAATGACTATTATTGTTAAACCCCCTTAAGGATGGATAAAGGAAGAAGAAATTAATTTTGCACTTGGTACATAATAATGTATCATTAATGAAATAACTAGAAATAGAATACAAATCCACAGATGGTATGACTTCAGGTCAGTTCAGCATCCAGCTTTAGCAAAGTGCATGTTATAAAAGTTGAGAACAGACTTTGGAGCCAGGCAAACAGAAATCTGAATTCCAGTTCCACTGCCTCATGACTCTAATCTGTCCTCCTCCTTGTTTGGAAAGTAGGGACTCTGCACAACTCAAAGAGTTGTTGTAGGACTAAAATGACTACATAATTAAGTTATGTAAATAGTGTGTTATTTGGTGTTCAGTAGGCTCTCAGTAAATTTTATTTCTCTCTATAACCACCTGTATACTTTCTGTTTATTTCCTTTTCATTAGCCTTTTGCAGGAGTCTTCCCAGCAAAACCTTTGAGCTACAATTGCATTTTAATGGCGGTGTTGTGGATTGAATTGTGTACCCCAGTTTGGACATGCTCTTGGTCTTGGTCCATTTTCTGATGGGTGTGGACCCATTGTAAATGAGTTTTCTTTAAGATGTTACTTCAGTTAAGGTGTGGCCCAACTACAGCAGGTTAGACTTTAATCTTGATTCCTGGCATCCTTTATAAGCAAAATGAAAACCAAATGGAGAGAGATATCATGAGACTCAGTCAGAAGCTGGAAGTCAAGAGAGAAGAAAGAATACGTCACCATGTGCATTGCCATGTGATGGAAAAGGCAAGGAACACAAAAGATTGCCTGCCAGCTACAAGATACTCACCTGGGAGGAAGAAAACTTTCTAGCCTCTGAATCATGAGCCAATAAATTGTTGATAAGCCAACCATTGCATGGTACGGGTATTTGTTTCAGCAGCCAGGAAAACTAAAACAAAATAATAGAATAAAAGATCAATATTCTTTTTTCTAGTTTAAAAAATGTTATTAATTCTCAATTGCACTATCAGACCATGTAATCTATATCCAAGAAGGGAGAGTTTGACAACGGGCCTTCATGTACAGTAAATGGCTAGATACTCCTCTTGTTGTTGGCTTTTAGGCACTATTTTCAGGGGTAGCTGTTACTGGATGCAGCACATGCTTCCTGTGATTGCATCTATGAAATGAAAGGTACATTAAAGAGAAGGAGAGGAGAGTTATTATGTAAGATATGGAATCTTTGACAACTGGATGCATACTGAGTTCAATAAACTGATGTATTTCCATTATTGCTAAATTTGGGGCACTAAATTCTTATATGCAGCAGTAAAGATGTGCAACTCATGTAAGTTGTATGATTTCTTCCTGAAATGTTCATTAATACTCAGGGATTTTGGAGAAAGTAAGTTTCTTCTTTTACCTGGGAGTGAAAATTAGCACATTAATTTTGCTTAAGACTGCTCTGCATTAAATTAATGGATATGTTCTCTTTAAATGTAGCTTTTGTTCAATTAGAAGAGAAGGTGTAGCATAAAGGTAAACATATTACTATCATGGTTTAGCATAATAACATGCTTCGTCATTAGACAGACCTGGGTTCCAAACCCAGTTTCAATACCTACCAACTGAGTGACCATGAAATTTCATAACAAAATTAGCATAATTATGCTTGCCATTTTTGAGAAAACTATCTGGGCTTCAGGTTAGACCTAGGGATTTAAATGTATGAAATTACCAGCACTCCTTCTTTCAACCTCATTAAAATGGCAGCAATAGAATAAAAGAATATAAACCCTTAAAGGCAAATAGAATAGGAAAGAAAATAACAACAGATGAAGGATAGCTATAATAAATTTTTTAGAAGATGAAAGGTGAAAGAAAAAATGGTAACTCATCTAGCAGAGAAAGTTAATCATATGTGTTCAAATAAAAGGAGAGTAAAAAGAACCAATCAGATTTATATCACAGAAATCCAAAAAGGCTCAGGAATTGGAGGCATGGAGGAGGAGTGGGACTAAATAAAGCAAGATGTAGTATAAGGCTTTGTAAGAATACCTAGACTCATAAATCTCTTCCGTCACCCCAGACAGCCAGGTGACCATGACTACTGACTACCCATTTCCCACGGCAGCATGAAAAGAGAAATTTGTTCTCTGAAGGAATTAGAATACTGAGATAGATATAGATATAAATTTAGATATAGATATAGATAGATATATAGACACCCACATACTTTTTGTTTGAAGTTATCAGAGAGCTGATCAGGTGCAAAGAATTACTATGTCAAATCTGAAAGAAGTCAACAAAACAAGAAACAAACAAACAAGCAAAAGCCAAGATAACCCACAAAGTTAAACCTGCATTTGGGACAGCTTTTTGCCCAGGGACAATTGCCAATCCAGAAGAGAAAGCTGAGAGGAAAACACATTTTTCAAAGCCTTGAGGAATTTGGAAGAAAAAGGTTGGTGTTCAAGGCTATGGAGGAGGACGCTTCAGGTAAACCCCATGTTATTTGGGCTTGGGTTCTAAAAGATTGTACCCCATCAGGAAGGGAGGATTAGAAGTAAACCAAAGCTCAGACAGAGGACAGTTCAGCTTCAAATCATCTGAGTGTCCCAGGAAATGCCAATCTCTGAAAATGGATTAAGATCATCTGGATTGCTAGTACCCCACAGGTATGTGCAGGAGCAAATGGAATTCATCTTTGGAAGAAGATGATATTATTCCAGACCACAAGTTACTTCTAAAAATTCCAGAATACAATTCAGGAAGACGATTTTTCAAAAGTCAGACTGAAATAGGAGTCAATACTACATGAAGGAGAACGAGCGGAAAGAACAGACAGTAGAAACAAATCGACAGGAATATAGACATCGGAATTATTATATATAGACTAATAATTCTTATTATTATATTTAAGCAGATAAAACACAGGATTGAATATTTCTGCATAGAACAGAAAATATGAAAAATGAACAAAATAGAAAGTATTTCTCAGAGACTTTAAAGCCTTTGCACTCTTCCTATGCCAGTTGAGCCCTGAAACCCAGCAGATGTGCAGCCAGTTCCTACCCTCCAGTTCTTTGGGCATGCCCTGGATAATTAACAATATGATGATGATGGACCAGCCCCATCCCAAAAGCAAGGGGCATCTTCAACTGCAAGCAAAACAATTCCATTCCTCTCCCCATAGTATGTATAGCCCTTCTCAGCCTGAAGCAGTTAGAGTGGATATTGTCCCAAATCTCTCAAGATTGAAGAATGAACAAAAATAATGGGGGATTGTAACTTTGTAACTGACTAAAGCAGATTTATTGTTTTGTTTTTTTTAAGATTTATTTTTTATTTTATTTTTCTCCCCTCTCCCCACCCCCAGATGTCTGCTCTCTGTTTTGCTGTGTGTTCTTCTGTGACTGCTTCTATCCTTACCAGCGGCACTGGGAATCTGTGTTTCTTTTTATTGCATCATCTTGTGTCAACTCTCCGTGTGTGCAGCGCCATTCTTGGGCAGGCTATGCCTTCTTTCATGCTGGGCAGCTCTCCTTGCGGCGCACCCCTTGCACGTGGGGCTCCCCTATGCAGGGACACCCCTGCATGGCATGGCACTCCTTGTGTGCATCAGCACTGCGCATAGGCCAGCTCTACACAGGTCAAGGAGTCCCGGGGTTTGAACCGCAGACCTCTCATGTGGTTGGTGGACGCCCTATCCATTGGGCCAAATCTGCTTCCCAGATTTACTGTTATTGTAGTTATAATCTTGTGTTAACTTGTAACATTGATATAAAAAATTTAAAATCAGAGTAAAAATGTGGGAGTAAAAAAAAAGAAAGAAAGGCAAAAATAAGAATTCAGAAAAGTAGCCAGAATTATTACTTTCCAAAGAAAAATAAAACCAAAAGGCAATGGAACAGAAGCTTCAACATTCTGAATCCTATTTCTCAAAAAAATGTCATTCGAAAATGGATGTGAATTAAATATATTTTCAAATAAACAAAAGTCAAAAGAATTAATTATTAGCAGAACTGATCTATAAGGAAAACTAAAGGATATTCTTTTTTTTTTTTAAGATTTATTTGTTATTTATTTCTCTCCCCTTCTCCCCCCTGCACCAGTTGTCTGTTTTCTGTGGTCATTTGCTGTGTGTTCTTCTGTGTCCGCTTATATTCTTGTCAGTGGCACCAGAAATCTGTGCCTTTTTTTGTTGCATCATCTTGCTGTGTCATCTCTCCATGCGTACAGTGCCACTCCTGGGCAGGCTGCACTTTTTTCATGCGGGGCAGCTTTCCTTATGGGGCACACTCCTTGCATGTGGGGCTCCCCCGTACGGGAGACACCCCTGCATGGCACGACATTCCTTGCACACATCAGGACTACACATGGGCCATTCACCACACCGGTCAGGAGGCCCTGGGTTTGAACCCTGGACCTCCCATGTGGCAGGTGGATGCTCTCTTCATTGAACCAAATCTGCTTCCCTAAAGGATATTCTTAAGGCAGAAGAAAAATTATTCTAGATGGAAAGTTTGAGATGCAAAAAGTAATGAAAATGATACATATATAGATTAATATAAAAAATATTGATGCTGTATGGCAATATTTATTATTTTTACAAGGTTATGTTGTAGAAAGAATTAAAATTGCATGTTTGGAGGAGATTAAACTGAATTTAAGTGTTCTAAATGTTTAAGTGTTCTAAGATGATAAAAGTATAAAATAGTGTCAAATTTTGAAAAATCAGGATGCCTACTATGATCTCAGGAACAAGTGCTAAAAGAGTGCACATATACTAAACTGTCAAAAACTGGAATAAGAGGATGAGGGAATATAGAATAAGTGAAAAAATAAAAATTATGAAGTTATATATTTGTATTTAAATATGCAAATTATTGCTTCAATATACAATAATTATTACTCAGATTAAAAGACAAGATTATAAGACTAATAAAAACCTATATGGAATTTAGGGGAGACACATCTAAAACATAAGGTTACATAGAGATTGGAAGTAAAAGAATAGAAAAAATATACCATGCAAACACAAACAAGAATAGCTATACAAATATCAACAAAGTGGGATTTTAACAAAAAAATTACCAGATAGGAGGGAGGCACTTAAAAATGATAAAATATAAGATACACACAGAAGGTATAACAATTCTAAACTGTATACATCTGATACTACAGCCTCATAATATATAAAACAAAAAGCACAATGTAAGTTAAATAGACCATGTTCAGTAAAAGATTAAATCAAATAGCTGAAAGATTAGTAAGGATTTAGAAAATCAAAATAAAGGGCATATATAAAACGTTGTATCCAGTAACTGCAGGTGAGCATTGTTTTCCCAAGCAAATGTATTACTTACAAATGTTGATCCCTATATTGAGTCATAAAGCAGGTCTGTAACTAAAAGCATGGAGTTTCTTCTCAGACCAAAAGGCAATTAAGGTAGAAATAAATTTTAAAATTTAGTTTAAATAATCATATATTTTGAAATTTTAAAAAAGTTTGTAAATAATCCATGTATGAAAGAAGAAATAATAATGGAAATGAGAAACTATTTTGAACTAAATGATAATGAAAATATTCCATGTTAAAACTTGTGGGGTATATCTAAAGCTGTGCATACAAGAAATTTTTAGCTCCAAATGCTAAAAAGCAATAAGTATCTGTCTCTATAAATCAGAAAAATGAGAACAAAATACACCAAAGAAAAGTGAATAAAGTGAGTAACAAAGACAAGGGCAAAAATTAATGAAATAGAGAACTAAATATACAATAGAGGGAATCAACAAACCAAAAGTTAATTTTTAAGTAAACTTTTTTTGGTGTATATCAAACATACAGAAAAGGTTACAAAGCATTAAGTATACAGTTCAGTGAAGTTTCACAGATTGAATATTCCTTTAAGCAACACTTAGATCAAAAGAGTATTGCCAGCACTTTCAACACCTGCTTCATACACTTTTCTGTTTCTACTCCCACAAAAGGAACCGCAACCACACAGCCTACCCTCTTACTCTGAAGACTAGTTTATCCAGTTTTTGAGTTTTATATTAATGATTGGCAATGGGTTTTTGAAAAGGTAAAAAATTGATAAATCTTTGGTGAAGCTTATCAAATTAACAAAGAGAGCAAGCACAAAAACCAATGCCAAAAACAGAAAGGTAGGATCACTATAGATCATACAAAATAAAGATTAAAAAAAAAATGCTAAACTCCCCAAAATACTTCATCTTAAAACCAGACACAAGAATAAATAGAAAATGTGAATAAGTCTAGAACTATTAATGCAATTTAATAATCTCCTCACAACAAAATCACTAGGCCCAGGAGGAGGGGCAAAAAGGCAGCAGAATAAGGAGCGCCAAGAGTTAGCTCACAGTACACAGCAATTAGTAATCACTCAGGGCTATCTAAAGCACCTATTTGGGGGCTCCAGGAGACCAGAAAAGCATCCTACAACATCCTTGAAAGAATGGAAGGAGGAGACTGCCCATCAGCAGAGAAGATTCATGAGAAGAACACTCCATACTGTAGAGGTCAATGCCCATACTCCACTGGGGGTGCAAGCCACCTTGGGAGATATCCCATGGCTGGAGTTGAAAGCCCCATTTCCCAAAAATGGGGAGGAAGAGACAGTTGGGCACCAACTTCAGCTCCTGATTAGTAAACTCAGCTGAGTAAAGTTTAATCCTAAGAACAGCTAAAGTTTGAATCTGTCCAAGTCAGAAAGAGGCTGGTAGCTGCCATTTTAACTCCACCCCTGGCATGAAGAGAAGTGGGACTGACTGAAAATCACCATGCTAGTATGGACCAGCTTTGGACTGCAGATCTTGACTAAGCGCCAGGCCCACGTCCAGCAGAGAGGAAGCTGTGGGGAGCTGCGCCAGTCTTTCTGGGCAACAGCAGGTACTTTCAGCTCACACGAACTGGTTTGTTCAGTGCTTTCAATTCCATGTTCACTCCTCCAACTCCATAGGATAGGAGGGGGCTGAGGTTTCTTTGGTCTCCTGGGAAATTGCAGGTGCTTTCAGCCCACATAGACTGAATAGTTGAACAACAAGAGTTCCATCCCTATCACCAGGTAAGGTAGGAGAGCTGTGTTTCCTTAGCCTTTCTGGGCAATGGCAGGCTCTTTTGGCCTGCTTGGCCTGGACTGGTAGGTACCTGTGGATCCATCCCCCACCCAATAGAATAGGAGGGGGCTGCTGTTTCCTGGCCTTTCCAGGCAATAGCACTTTTGGCCTGCACAGACTGGACTGTAGAGCTTCAGTGTTGCCATTCCCATCCCTAAAGTGCAGAAGGGACAGCAACTCCCTCAGCCTCTCAGGGCAACTGCAGGCACAGTCAGCCCACATGAATTAGATTGTTGGGCAGTTCAGAAGGACCATCCCCACTCCTGGCAGGGGGTGGGGACAGTGCTAAATCAGTCTACCTGGGAATCTGTGGTCATTTTGGACCCAAACAGCATAAATTGATGCCCAGGCAGGGGAGGACAGGGTGTGAAGCTTCATCAGTGTCTCTGGGCAACTACATATTGGCCTGCATGATTTGGATTATTACACACAGCTGTGGCTCCATCCCTTCCTCTGGCAGAGGAGAAAGATAGGTGTATTAGTTAGCCAAAAGGTTGCTGAAGCAAAATACCAGAAATTGCTTGGTTTTTATAAAGGATATTTATTTGGGGGAGAAACTTATAGTCACAAAGCCCTAAAGAGTCCAGCACAAGGTACCATAAGAGGTACTTTCTCACCCAGGGTTTGTTGCCACATGTTGACACAAGATGGCAGGTGATATCTGCAAGGGTTCAGTCTTCCTCCTCCTTCCATGGTCCCAGCTTCTTCCTAAATCAGCCACAGGCTGGGACAAGCCTTGTCTCTCTCCCAGGGCTTTTTTCTCTCTGGGCTCAGCTGCTCTGCTCTCTCCACAAGGCCAGCTGTAAACTCTCAGGTAAATGGCTCATCTCTTTTCCTGGGGCCTCTGCTGTGCCTAATGGAAACTTCTCATGTATTTGCTTCTCTGTGTGGTTACTTCCCAGCCTCTCAGGTCAAAACTCTAACTTTCTCCTCTGCCATGTCAGTTTGGACTCAGCATCCTACTGACATGGCCCAAAGTCCTAATCATTATTTAATCAAGTAAAAGTGAATCCAAACCAATCTTTTATGCTCAGAGAAACAGAACAGTTCACAAACATAATCCAATATCTATGTTTGGAATCCATAAACAATATCAAACTGCTACAGTGGGAGAAGCTTCATTGGTCCCTTGGGCAATGCAAGCAGCTTCAGCCTCCATAGCTTACAGTACCAACTACATCCTCAGCTCCTACAACACAATTAGCAAGGAAGAAAGGGAAGTAAAGCCCTAACCTAAAGAGAGAAACAGATCAAACTAAATACATACAACAAATTAGATGCCAAAACACCAATAAAAAATTACAATCCATACCAAGAAACAGGAAGATGTGGCCCAGTCAAAGGAACAAAACTCCACATGATGTAAAGGAGTTAAGAAAACTAATCATAGTTATTCAAACAAATCACCTTAATAAATTCAATGACATGGCAAATTAGATTAAGGATATTAAGAAGACACTGGATGAGGACAAAGAAGAAATTGAAAGTGTACATAGAAAAATAGCAGATTTTATGAGAATAAAGCTTACAGTCACAAGGCCCTAAAGAGTCCAGTTCAAGGTACCATAAGAGGTACTTTCTCACCCAGAGTGAAAAGAGTGGGGAAAAAAAATGTACTAAATGACAGCAAGAGATGTGCAAACATATGTTTCATGGTGTCCCGGAAGTAAAAGAGAAGGGAAAAGGGGCAGAAGGAATATTTGAAGAAATATTGGTAGAAAATTTCCCAACCTTGTTGAAGGAATAGTTATCTGTGCCCAAGAAGCACAATGTACTTCCATCGAAATAGACCTGAATAGACCAACTCTGAGAAACATACTAATAAGAATGTCAAATACCAAAGACAAGGAGAGAATGCTGAGAGCAGCAAGAGAAAAGCAATACATAACATACAAGGGATACCCAATAAGATTAAGTGCCAATTTCTCATCAGAAACCATGGAGGCAAGATGACATGTATGATGTATTTAAGACACTGCAAGAGAAAAACTGCCAGCCAAAAATCTTATATCCTACGAGATTGTCTTTCAAAATTAGTGCAAGATTAGAATATTCACAGATAAGCAGAAACTGAAAGAGTGTATAACAAAGAGACTAGCTTTGCAGGAAATACTTAAGGGAGTGCTACAGCCTAAAAAGAAAAGACAAGAGAGCAAGGCTTAGGAGAGAGTCTAGAAATGAAGATTATATCAATAAAAGTAAAAAATAAAAAGTAAAATTGTCAAAAGAGTGGTGAAAATAAAATATGACAGATAAAACCCAAAGGTCAAAATGGATGAAATAAGCACTACCTTTACAGTAGTAACATTGATGTTAATGGATTAAACTCCCCAATCAAAAGACACAGACTGGCAGAATGGACAGGGAAATAAGAGCCATCTATATACTGTCTAAAAGAGACTAATCTTAGACCCAAGGATACAAATGGATTGAAAGTTAAAGGCTGGAAAAAGATATTTCACACATGCAGTGAACAAACACAAAAAAACTGGTGTAGCTATACTTAAATCAGAAGAAATAGACCTTAAAAGCAAAACTGTTACTAGAGATAAGTGAGGACATTATATACTAATAAAAGGGGCAATTCACCAGAAGAAATAACAATTGTAAATCTACATGCATCTCACCAGGATGCCCAAGATAAATGTGGCAAACACTGGCAAAACTGAAGGGAGAAATAGATATCTCTACAATAATAGTTGGAGACTTCAATACACCACCCTCAGCATTAGATAGAACAGCTGGACAGAGGATCAATATAGAAATAGAGAGCATGAATAAATGGACTAAACCTAGTAGACATATAAAGAACATTGCACCCAAAACCAGGAAGGTATATATTTGTTTCAAGTGATCATGGATCTTTCTCTAGGATAGACCACATGTTGGGGCAGAAACAGGTGTCAATAAATTCAACAAGATCAAAATTATACAAAGCACTTTCTCTGATCATAATGGAATAAATTTGGAAATCAACAAGAGGTGGAAGATGGGAAAATTCACAAAAATATAGAGATTAAACAAAACACTCTTAAATAATCAGTGGGTCAAAGAAGAAATTTCAAGAAAAATCAGTGAATTTCTTGAGACAATGACAACAAGAGCACAACATATAGAAACCTATGGGATGTAGTGCAGGCAGTCCTGATAGGGAAGCTTATAGCCCTCAATGCTTACATTAAAAAGTAAGAAAAGCTAAAATCAATGACCTAACTACACAACTAGAGGAACTAGAAAAAGAACAGGAAACTAGTCCCAAAGCATGTAAAAGGAATGAAATTACAAAGATCAGAGCAGAAATAAATGAAACTGGGAGTAAAAAAATAATAGAATTAACAAAATCAAAAGTTGGTTCTTCAAGAATATTAACAAAATTGATAAACCCTTAGCTAGACTAACAAAGAGAAAAAAAGAGAAGATGCAAATAAATGAAATAAAAAATAAAAATGGAAACATTACTACTGCCCCACAGAAATGAAAAAGATCATAAAGAGGACACTATGAACAACTATATGCCAAAAAAAACAACAACAAAAACTAGACAATGTAGATGAAATGGAAAAATTCCTAGAAATGTATGAACAATCTACACTGACCCTAGAATAAATAGAAGACCTCAACAAACCAATCAATAAAGATATTGTAACAGTTATCAAACAACTCCCCAAAATGAAAAGCCCTAAACCAGACGGTTTCACAGGTGAGCTCTACCAAGCATTCAAAGATTTAATACCAATCTTACTCAAGGCACTACATATCCTGCCATAACCCATTGAATGTACCAGGGGAGAGTGTAAACTACAATGAAAACTATGATCCATGCAATACAGCCATGCTCCAAACTGTATTCACCAAATGCAATGAATGTGCCACAATGATGAAAGAGGTTGTTGATGTGGAAGGAGTGGGGGTGGGGTGGGTTGTGGGGTATGTGGGAACCTTTTATATTTTTTAATGTAACATTTTTTGTGATCTATGTATTTTCAAAAAAGTACTATAAAAATAAAATAAAATGTATACATACACACGCACAAAAAGATCTTCCAAAAAACTGAACAAGAAGGAATTCTACCAAACTGATTTTATGAAGCCAATATTACCCAAATATCAAAGCCAGATTAAAACAGCACAAAAAAAGAAAACTACAGGCCCATTTTCCTAATGAATGCAGATTAAAAAATCCTCAACAAAATACTTGATAATAGAATGCAACAACACATTAAAAGAATTATTCAACATGATCAAATAGGTTTTAAATCAGGCATGCAAGTGTGGTTCAGCACAAGAAAATCAACCAGCATAATACACCACATTAATAAATCAAAGAAGAAAAATCACATGATCATATTGATTGATACAGAAAAGGCATCTGGCAAGATACAGTATCCTTTCTTGATAAAAATACTACAAAAGATAGGAATTGAAGGAAACTTTCTCAACATGATAAAGTCCATATATGAAAAACACAAAGCTAACATTGTACTCAATGGTGAAAGAAAAAAACTTTTCCTACTGAAATCAGGAACAAGTCAAGGATGCCCGCTGTAACCACTGTTATTCAATATAGTGCTAGAGGTTCTAGCTAGAGCAATCAGGCAAGAAAAAGAAATAAAGGAATCAAAATTGGAAAGGAAGAAGTAAAACTTTCACTATTCATAGATATATGATCCTATATCTAGAAAGTCCTGAAAAATCTACAACAAAACTGCTAGAGTTAATAAATGATTTCAGTAGTGTCAGGATACAAGATCAATATGCAAAAATCAGTGATGTTTCTATACACTAGTAAATGTGCAATCTGAGGAGGAAATCAAGAAAAAAATTCCATTTACGGTAGTAACTAAGAGTCAAATACTTAGGAATAAACTTAACCAAGGGTGTAAAGCAATTGTATTCAGAAGCCTACAATGCATTGTTAAAAGAAATTTTTAAAAGACCTAAATAATTGGAAGAATATTTCATGCTCATGGATTGGAAAACTAAATATCATTAAGATGTCAATTCTACCCAAATTGATATATAGATTCAATGCAATCCTGATAAAATTCCACCAGCATCTTTTAAACAAACAGAAGACAAAATTATCAAATTTATTTGGAAAGGTAAGGGGCTCTGAATAACCAGAAACATCTTAGAAAGGAAAAACAAAAGTTGAAGGATTCTGTTTTTGGACTTTAAATCATATTACCTAGCTACAGTGGTAAAAACAGCATGGTACTGGAGTAAAGATAGACACATAGACCAATAGAACCAAACTGATGGTTCAGAAACAGACCCTCACATTTATGATCAGGTGATTTTTGACAAGCCTGTCAAACCCACCCAGCTCGAGCAGAACAATCTATTCAGCGAATGATGCTGGGAGAACTGGATATAGCCAAAATGAAAGAAAGAGGACACCTATATCACACCTTATCAAAAATTAACCAAAATAGATTAAAGACCTAAATATAAAAGCAAGAGCCATAAAGCTCCTAGAACATAATGTAGGAAAATATCTTCAAGACCTGATGGTAGGTTGTGAATTCTTAAACCTTACACTGAAAGCATGAGCCATGAAAGAACACATAGATAAATAGGACCTTCTCAAACTTAAACACTTTTGTGACTCAGAGGACTTCATGAAGAAGGTGAGAAGACAGCCCACTCAATGGGAGAAAATATTTGGAAACCACATATCCAAATATTTTCATAAGGTTTGATTTCCATTCTATATAAAGAGATTATACAACTTAACAATAAAAGAGCATGCAATCCAATTAAAAAATGGGCAGAAGATTTAAATAGACATTTCTCCAAAGAGGAAACACAAATGGCCAAACAACACATGAAAAATGTTCCATATCACTAGCTATTAAGGAAATGCAAATCAAAACAACAATGAGATATCATCTAACACCACATAGAATGGCCATTATTTAAAAAACCAGAAAAACAAAAATGCCTAGAGAGGATGTGGAGAAATAGGAACATTCCTTCACTGTTGGTGGGATTGTAAAATGGTGCAGCCTCTGTGGAAGACAGTTTGAGGGTTCTTCGGGAAGCTAAATATAGAACTGCTGTATGACCCAGCAATCTTCTACTAGGAATATATCCAGAAGAACTGAAAACTGTGACATGAACAGACATCTGCACACCAATGTTCATAGTGGCATTATTCAGAATTGCCAAAAGATGGAAACAACCCAAATGTCCATCAACCAATGAATGGTTAAGCAGAATATGGTATATACATATGATGGAATACTATGCTGTAATAAGAAGAAATGAAATTGGGTCACATAGATGAATCTCGAAGACATTATGTGAAGTGGGGTAAGTCAGACACAAAAGGACAAATATTGCTTGGTCTCATTAATAAGAACTAAATATTAAGACTTAATGCATGGAGCTAAAACCTAGAGTATAGGCTATTAGGAGGTAAGAAGAGGGCTGAGAAGGACTACTGATGCTTAATGTACATATAAGTTTAACTTTACTATAAATGTGTGGAAATGTATAGAGTTGATTTTAACACACTATAGCGAGTAGTGAGTAGCACTATAAATGAGAATGCAACTGAAAAGGGTAATATAGGCATGTAAATGTCAATTGAAAGAAAGGTCAACAATAATCTAGGGACTAAATAACACAGTGAACCCAGAGGTGGATGAGAATTGTGGTTGATGTACAGATGCAAGAGAGTCCTTCTGTGAGCTACAGCAGATGTATGTCACTATTAAAGAGTGGTGGGAATGTAGGGAAGCATGGGAAAAATACAATTAGTGTGACCTATGGACTGTGGTTAAAAGAAGCACTGTAATATTCATGCATCTATGCCAAAGATGTACTGTGTTGATAATGGTGGAGTGTGAAAAAAGTGTATCAAATGTACACTATGGACCATGGTTGGTAGTAATAGTCTGATGATATTAACTCATAATCTGTAACAAATGTTCCACCACGGTGTGGTATGTTGGTAAAGGGGTGTCAATCGGGAATTCTACACATATGCATGATTGTTTTTTAGTTTACCACTTCTGTAATAAAACTATATATAAAAAGTAATAATAAGGTGGGTTGGGGTAAAAATATACCAAATGTAAGCTATGGACTATAGTTAGTAATAAGGTTTTTATAATATTCTTTCATATTTTGAAACAAACGTCTCACTACAATGCAAGGTGTTGGTGGTGGCTTGATGTATAGGATCACTGTATGATGTCATGCATGTTTGTTTTGTAAGTCCACAACTTTTACTATACATTTATTGTTTATGTATGTTCATGTATGAATGATATATTTTGATAAAATTTTTAAAAAACCACAAGTCATATATGGCTTAATAATAAGGTGATTCTACCAAATAATTGTGGATAAAATAATTCCATATCTTATACAAACTCTTTTGGAGTACATAAAAAAGAGGAAACCCCTTCAATTCATTTTATATTACAAGTGAATCTCACTCACAATCATCAATGCAGAAATTCTGAGCACAGGATTAGCAAAAAAGATCCAGCAAAATATAAAAGTGATAACACATTAACACCAACCTTGCATTTTTCCAGGAATACAAAGATAGTTGAGCATTAGAAAATCAATGAAATAATTCAGTGCATTATCAAAATTAAGAAGAAATATCATGTAAACTTCCCAATAAATAAATATGGTAGACTGACTTATTGATCTCAATTCTTGCCTATACTAATTAATATACATCTATATTCTTGCCATTGCCACATGGTATACTTGGCCATGTGTCTTGCTTTGGCCAATGTGATATGAGTAGCTGTGATATAAGAAGGGACTTACAATGTGCTTCAACAGTTGGACTTGCTTTCTTGCACTTCTGCCCTCACCATGCTAAGAATCTGCCCCACCCCCGCCACCCCCCCCCCAAGTATCCTACGGATTCCAGAAGATTGAGAAATACAAGGAGCAGACTTGAGTCCAACCCACAGCCACATGCAGAAACTAGCCAAATGCAGCACAGCCTAATCTAGATCAGCTTTACAGTTCTTGTAAGCCACTGAGGTTTTTTTGTTTTTTGTGAAGATTTATTTTATTTATTTCTCCCCTCCCCCTGTTCCCCCTGTTGCCTACTCTCTGTGTCCATTTGTTGTGTGTTCTTCTGTGTCTGCTTATATTCTCATTAGGTGGCTCTGGGAACTGATCCTGGGACCTTCTGGAGTGGGAGAGAGGCAATTACTCTCTTGCACCATCTCAGCTCCTGCCACGGAGTTTTGTAGTGGTTTATTGCACAGCTCTATTACGACAATGGTTGAGAGAGATAACACATAAAAAGGAATTGGTAAAATTCAACACCCAGTCATGATAAAAACTCTTGGTACTCTAAGAGTAGAAGAAAACTGCCTTAGCTTAATAGAGAATATCTACAAACAACTAGAACTAACAGCATACTTACTGTTATGATTTGGCATATAGAAAATCCAAAACCATCCATAAGTATATTATAATCAATAATGAGTTTAGGAAGGTTGCTGGATACAAGTTCAATATACAAGAACAAAATGTATTTCCATCTACTAGAAATCCATGTAGAAAAAATATATACTGGTGGTCATGTTCATGGAATAGAAGACTATATTGTTAACATGTCTCCTAAATTGTTATATAAATTCAATGCAAACCCAATAAAATTCCAAGATGTTGTGGTTTTGTGTGTATGTGTGTGTAGACATAGGTGAAACCTCACAACTGGTTTCAAAATTGATATGGAATTTCAAGAAGAATTTGGTAATAGTAGCTCTACTCAATATCAAGCCATAACAAAATTGTGGTAATTAAGATAGAGTGGAACTGGTGCCTGGGAAGACAAATAGACCAACATAAATTAAAAAGTTCAGAAACAGAAACATGTATGCATGAACACTTGATTTATGATCAAAGTGGCACTGTAGAGCAGAAAGCAAGGACAGACTTCAATTATTGATGCTGGGATAATTGGATATCCATATGAAATCCTTCAGGAAAAAAAAAGGAAACTTGACCTTGTTGTCACACTATCTACAATATTAATTCCTAGTGGATTTTAGACCTAAATATAAAGCTCAATATCATTAGTTAACCGTGAAACAGAAAGTTAAAACCATAATAAGTTATTTTTTCATACCTGATAGAATAGCTAAAATTTAAAAGGACAATACTAAGAGTTGGTGGGTGTGATGCTTAGGTTGATGTGCAACTCATGGTGCCTAGTTGTTTGGTCAAGTAAGCACTGGGCTAATTGTAATACAAGGGCATTTCATGGACTTTAATCATCCAAACTGTATTAGTAAGGGTTCTCTAGGGAAACAGAACCGACAGGAGATATCTATAAATAGTGTGAGATTTATAAAATTCTCTCACATGACTGTGGGGATGTGCAAGTCCAAATTCCACAAGGCAGGCTGCAAACCAGGGATTCCGATGAAGGTCCTTGATGAATTTCCAAGAGATGTTGGCTGTCCGAAGTGGAGCTAGGAATTCTCTCCCCAAATGCCGGCATCATTTCTCTTTTAAGGCCTTCAACTGATTGGATAAGACACCACTCATTGCTGGTGGCAATCTCCTTGGTTGATTGTAGGTGTAAGCAGCCGTTGATGCAATCAACTCATAGATGATTAAAGTCCATGAAATGCCCTTGTATTACAATTAGCCCAGTACTTGCTCGACTAAACAACTGGGCACCATTACCTGGTCAAGTTGACACATTAACTTAACCATCACAAGAAGCATGTGTGAAGGAATGAGGGGTGGAGGCTAGCAATGTTTCATTTCTTTTCTAGCCTGGTCATTATGGTGTATTCATTTTATAATAATTCATTAAAGTGTACATTTATTATTTATGAACTCATCTCTATGTGTTATTTTATAATTTTTTAAAAAGTTAAAAAGGAACATTTACAAAATAAAAATGTGATTACCAATATAAAAATCAAATCCAAGAAAATAAAGCCCAGAATATGTTCCAGAAAGAGAAATAAAACAACAAAAAAACTGGAAAAAATAAATAATGAGGATCAATGTTGAAAGTGTTGCATTCAGTTGTTACCAGTTACAAAAACAGAAAAGAGAGAAAAGTGGCAGAAACATATTATTAAAGAAACAATAAAATAAAATTTTCTGGAATGGGAGGACAGGGTTTTCTAGATCACAAGAGTCTGCACCAGATGACCCACACTAAAGTTCATTACTATGAAATTTGTGAACAAGAGAGATAAAGATCAAAAGCCTTCCTGAAAACAAACTAACAAACAAAAAACCAAAAGGTACACAAACAAAATGGGTTTTAATATAAAGGACCAGGAATCAAAATCATTTTGTGCTTAACAACAGCAATATGAGAAACCTTGAAATTTCTTGAAAATTATTACTGACTTCTAATTTTACATAAGTCAAGTTATTAGTGAAGTGTGAGGATAGAAAAAGGTTTTTAGACATGAGAGGTTCTCAGCTTACTTTCTTTGCATTTTTTTCTCAGAAAGAAACTGAATGATATGCTTCCTTTTCTTTTTTAAAAGATTTATTTATTTATTTATTTCCCCTCCCTCCATTGTCTGCTCTCTGTGTCCATTCATTGTGTGTTCTTCTGTATCTACTTGTATTCTCAGGCGGCTCTGGGAAAACCGATCCTGGGACCTTCCGGAGTGGGAGAGAGGTGATTACTCTTGCAGCACCTCCGCTCCCTGATCTGCTGCATCTCTTATTGTCTCTCCTCTATGTCTCTCTTTGTTGCGTCATCTTGATGTACCAGCTCTCTGCATGGGCCAGCACTTCTGTGCAGGGCAGGACTCCTGCACGGGCAGCATTCTGTGCGGGTCAGCACTACGCATGGGCTAGCTCACCTTCACCAGGAGGCCCTGAGCATCGAACCCTGGACCTCCTGTATGGTAGACGGGAGCCCAATTGCTTGAGCTACATCTGCTTTCCCCATATGCTTCTTCAAATGAATTAGTAAAAAAAAAGAAAATCATCTGATGCAGAGGAGAGAGATTCAACATGTCAGAGTGAAATAAATGTCAAGAATATGGCAAAGTGAAGAGCTAGGCTGTCCCCAGTGGAGCCAAGAGAGCAAAAGTCTCAATCAAGGTGAAGGTTCAGGGGAGGGGAGGGGAGAAGTTTTAGAGCTGTTCAGACGAATTTTGCCAAGATTTAACAGTACATAAAAAATTAAGCAAATGAAAAAAAAATAAGGTAGTTATTATTAACTCCAGGAAAAAACAAACATAAACAAGAAAAGAAATATGAGTATAGTGCATGGCTCAACTATGAAAGAAAAATAATTAACACTGATTTAGACAAATATTATATGACTATATTAGGAGATGGGAGAGGGGAAATGAGTATGGGGATAGTGGGGAATGGTTTGGAGAGCTAGAAAGTCTAAATCCTAATATTCTAAAGTAGGAAGTCAATCAATAATGTTAAACTTGTAAATCCAGAAGAAGTAGGATAAGCAAATTATTTAATCATAACACCTAAAGTATAAAATTCTACAAGAAGGAAGCAGATGTACCTCAAGCTCAAGAGCCTGCTTCCCATGTACGAGGCCCTGGGTTCTATCCCCAGTACCTCCTGAAAATAAAACAAAATCAAACAAAAAAAACAACTCTCATTGGGAAAAGATGTAGCTAAGTGGTTGAGCACCTGCTTTCCATGTACGAGGTCCTAGGTTCATCCTCCGATACCTCCTAAAAAAAAAAATTCTATGAGAAAATCTTTGCTGATTTGGGGATAAGCAAAGATTTCTTAGATTGGCCATAAAGAGCACAAACCACAAAAGAAAAAAAATCGGAATTCAATAAATTGGCCAAATTCATATACTCTTGATTATTGGAGTGTAAGTTTTCCAATTTTGTTCTTCTTTTTCAAGATTGCTTTGGATTTCCTTTGCATTTCCATACTTATTTTTAGAATCAGCTAGTAAATTTCTGTTAAAATAAAAGCTTGCTGAGATTTTGTTAATCAACTCATTTTACTGAAATTATATTGAACGTCTGATTGAGTAGTAAAACCCTGGGTTCCAGGTCTGAGTTATGCTATTACGAAGGCAAGTAACATAGTTGTGAACCGTGAGCACAGCTTAGTGGTCAAGGAGTGTGAGAGCTGTAGCTGGTTGGTCAGGTCCAAATCCTGGCTCTTGCTTTGTAGCTGTGTGAAATGTACAAGGTATTTAACCTTTCTATGCTTGCATTGCCTTGTCTGTTGTGATAATAATAGCACCTAGCACATAGGAGGGGTTGCAATGTAGATGAATTCAAATGTAAAAGTTCTTACATCAGTGTCTGGCGTGTATTGAGTGCTGAGTGTTAGCTTTTATACTTTATATATTTTTTCCTTCTCTCATCCCCAAATTTACTTAAAGTGGCTTAACAAGGGTACATAAAAGAGTATAAATCTAAAAGTCAGATAAAAACAATGAAAAAGTAATGGTATAACTTGTATTTGCAGATTTGACATTTTCCATATTTTCTACCAATTCCCGTTAAAGTTATTTTTCTCTTTTATAGGCATTATATTTATTGAGAAATCCACATTTCTAATTTAGATAGATGGATATAAGAGAAAGTTAATTCAAGGGAAGTAAAAGTACGTGGGAAGTCCCTAAGGGAGCCTATCAGAAAAACAAAGCCAGCAGACCTTCTAGGACAAATGTGCACCTTGCAGGAATGGGCAGTGAGAGAGGGGTGCACTTTAGAAACTTTAAGCAGCCTTGGAAGCCACAACCATATGATGGTTAATTTTATATGTCAACTTGGCTAGACTATGGTGTCCAGTTCTTTGGTGGAACACTGGCCTAGATACTGCCGGGTGGGGGGTATTTTGTCGGTATGGTTATCATCTACAATCAGCTGACTTTTAAGGACTTGAAGGAAATGAAGCTCAATAATATGGTGGACCTCATTCAATTGTTGGAGGTCTTAAGAAACCAAGGTTTCCCAGATAAAAAGAAACTCTGCCTCTAGACTGCTGCAGAAATTCCTACCTGAGTTTCCAGCCAGTTAGCCTGTCCAACAGATCTCAGGCTTGACAGCCCCACAGTTGTGTGAGCCAAATCTTTAAAATAAATCTCTTTGTATTTCTATCTCTATTATATCTCTCTAATTCTGTATCTGTCTGTCTGTCTAATCTCTCTCTTTCTAATCTCTATTGGTTCTGTTTCTCTGGACTGAGAGATGGTAAGAGGAAAAAAAGGAAGGCTTTGGAGAAAGGATATTACATTATTCAAGTGGTGTTTCAAAAATTTAATCCTACTTTGGTCCTTATTAATTTCATATCAGTTTTTTAAAAGATCATCATGACAAGGCATAAGAAAACTGCTTTTAGAAAAGGGCAACAAAATAAAATAAACTTGAACATAAGGAAATAAAATTCTTTTCTTAGGCAGATTGACTATTCATAGTAGGCCAGCTAGCATTTACTTTCAGAAATCTAGGTCTAAAATAAATATGTCCTTTGGGTAACTTATGCTGAGAATCAAAGTTTTAGGGCCTCAGAGCTCTAGACTTTCTTTCAATTCAAATAATTCAAAATGAATTTAATAGAAGTATAGAGAGTCAATGTTCCCAGAAAATTACTTTTCTTTTTCATCCCTCTTTGCAATCAAGATTGAAGTAATCTGGAAGATATATGACCTGCTCCATCTGTTGTCCTGGGGTTCTTTCTCACTACCACAGTATATTCTTGGTTTAGCTAGTTCTGTTCACATCTTTACTGTAATATCATATACTATATTGGAACAGAAAACTCCTGGAAACCACACGGCATTTATCCCCCTGAGGGTTGCTTTGTGCTTTCTCTGGTTTCTTGGGGTAGACAAGGTGGTGATGAGGCCTTGATCCTCACACAGAGAAGTGATTCTCACCCCTAACTAGCCCCCAGAGAAACAAAAGAGTATGGATACCTGAGCTCCATCGCAGACTTACTGAGTCAGAATCTGAGGGTGGGGTAGAAGCTTCTGAAAATGCTTTCAATTGCACAAGGGCAGCCACCCTTGGTAAGCATTAGAAGGGGAGTGGCCTGGCACCAAGATTCGCTGGGTGAACTTCATAAAACATTCTTCCTGCACTGCACTGGGGAGGGAAGAGGGGGTGTGTCTCTGGTATTTCATGCTGCCAGCATCAGACAAGGAGGCAGCAGGTGATATTGGTGGCTAGAAGGTTACTGGGAGGTCAGCCTGCCTCTCTCTGTCCAGAGATGAAAGGACGTGCAGCTAAATTTATTCTTTGTTTAGAGGGCTCCTTGGAGCTTACCCCCTTATCTGCTGAGAGCAACCTAAAGACCGTATTCAATTTTTAGACCCTAAAAGCCTACTTTGGTTTTTGCCAAGACTTTTTTTTTAATTCGAAGAAATCAGATTTTCTCTCTCCAATTGCGTTTGGATGCTTTTCAAAGGCACACAAACTGTGAGGTACTAGTGGAACTAGAACACAAGAAGTTTTGCTGTATGGAGTGTTATAACATTAGTTAATGTTAGCGTAAATTCAAAGTAAGATTGCAAGGGGGAATAAAAATATTTCCCATCTTGCTAAAGCACTGTAGGGAGAAGTTGCAACCCAGGGCATCACAGATTCATGTTGCATGTGTGGGTGATATGTTTTTTTAAAAATTAAGTAATAAAGAAAAGGAGTGTCATGTTAATTATATGTCTCTACTCAGCCTACTGTACAAAAAGAGGTGGGACATTTAGGGAAAGAGACTGGAGGAGAAAGTGCATTAAGACGGGAAAGCTATTACTAATTCAGGAGCAAATGCATTAGGATGTGCTTCTGAGAGCAAGACCGTCAGATCCGATTAGGAGCTGCACATGGAGACAGCCTTTTCATAATTCATGGAGCAACTGCACTTTCTGTTGTGAGGAGGTTTCTTATCTACAGAAATTTGTCCTTGCGAGTGAATTGTTAGGAATACCAATTACGTGCTTGGCTATTTAATTCTACAGCTACTCTTAGTTAGGTTGTGAAAGCGTGTAGCTGATCAGAATCTGATTTCAGCATCTTTTTCTAGGGTCAATTTTCATAGGTCCAGTCTTGTTAGATGTGGGTTTCTACAGAACTATAGAACAAAGATTATTAGGAATAGCTTCTTTGATGTTCAGAATAACTGTAAGGCGAAAAATCAGTACTCTAGTCAGGAAAAAGGTTCTAATTCTGACCAAATAAAGTAACATTTTAAAATTTAGTATTGAATGTTTTTCTTTTTTCCATCTTGACTTACAATAAAGAAAGTTTTCCAGTTAACACTGTGGATGAAAACAAACGGCTTCCCTTACAATCCATTTCTACGTATTTAAAGATGTTTACAAGGAAAGGAGTGGGAGTTTGGATTGGGATTGGGATCCCTTATCCATAAGAGTATCTTAATGGCTGTTTCCCATCTACTACTAAGAATTTCTGATTTTTAAATGTATGTTTGCTGGAACTTAGCATAATGCTTGGCACATCTAAGTGCATATTCTCATATAACATTAATTCAGTTCATAACTAGATGGAAAAAAGTAAACTTTAAAATAAATTTTTAAAAATATATAAATATACTTAATCTCTGAGATCAGAAAAACCCTATATATTGGGTCTTGTCCTGATGAGTAATCATTACATCAAGGGACCGAATCCTTCTCTCAATGTAGGTGTTTTCCTAGGAAACCAAAGGAAGGAACACCTAAAAGAAGATACTTGGGGGAAGTGGGTGTGGCTCAAGTGATAAGGTCTCTCTGCCTACCATATGGGAGGACCCAGGTTTGATCACTGGGTCCCCCTGGTGAAAAAGAAGAGAAAGTGTACCTACGTGGTGAACCAGTGCCTGTGTGGTGAGCCAGAGCCCGTGCAGCAAGCCAGGGCCTACATGGCGAGCTGAGTGCCTGTGCAGCAAGAATGCCCATGCAGTGAGCCAGTGCCTGCGCAAGTGAGTCATGCAGCAAGATGATGATGCAAAATAAAGAGATGAAGGGGAGAGAAAAGGTGAAGCACAGCAGAAACCAGGAACTGAGGTGGCGCAGCTAACAAGGAACCTCTCTCCACATCAGAGGTCGCCAGGATCAAATCCTGGTAAATCCTAGAGAAGAAAAAATGAAAAACAAAGACCAAAAAGAGAAATGGATAATGAAGATCACACAGCAAATGGATACAGACAGCAAAAACAGCAGAGAGGGGGGAAATAAAATAAATAAATAAATCTTTAAAAAAAAAAAAGATCCTTGAGGGACACCACTGTATTTCATCTTCCCAAAAAATTTATATTTGGAAATATTTCACTGGAACTTTCCCAAATATCCTTGCTTTTTTATTTCTAAGAGTGGTGGAGGAATATTTTGGAATGCTGCTTTCTAAACAGACATGAAAAATCAGTTTGTCATGTAACATAAAGCCACCAGAAAGTTGAGATCTCTAAGGTTTCTCGATACTCTGAGAATTGAAAGACAGGTTTAAAGTAGCCAGGGGGTGTTTGGGTTGTGGCTTTACTCTGGTGGGTGCCAGTGGTGTGATGCAAGTGTCCATAGTAAGGAATCTGTGTATTTGCCAGAAAATCTTTCAAATAGACTTAAACTGGCGTTTGTCCCCTTTTCCACCAAAAATGTAAAAGGAGTCAAGATTATGCTGTTACGCAAGAGAGCAGATGTCAGCATCCAGGGAGAAGGAGAGGTTTTAATAAGAGATTCCCAAAATTGCAAGTGTTGAGTTCGTTGTGCCATCCAAGTCCAAAAATCAATTGGAAAAAGTAGAACTGGCATTCTTAACAGTGATTGATCTGAAGAAGGAGATAGAAAAGATTTGATTGCTGAAAACTAAGGGATGCCTTAGGATGTGGAGAGGAGACTGAAGATTTAGATTTGGGATTTGTTCAAATTTAGAATGCAGGAAAGGAGAAGGAAGCCAATGCCAAAGAGAGGCTTCTCCTTGGCTTATAATTCAACACACACTTAATTCTCAGTGTAGAGATTTATTTACAATGTTGAATTATTTTCTTGATATTGGGTGGAGAGAAGCCCTAAGAGTTTATGTTAATCATTAAGTTTCTTTATGTTAAAAAAACACAAAACTTTTCACACATATTCCCACTTCATATGCACAGTGTCATAAATAATTTAACCAGAGTTTCATCCAGGGAGGCTTATTTTTCCCTTCTACTCATTACTACATCCAACATAAATAATAATTTCTTAATAAGGCAAGGTCATTTTCTATTTCTTTGTCATCCTCACAGACCTTGCGAATAGAATTCATTTTTCAAATTAAAACATGATGATATTGGTCCCGTTTTGGTTACCCAGCTGCTAAAACAAATTCAGTGCAATGCGTTGTCTTACACAATGGAAATTTATTGGTTCAGGGTTTTAAGGCTAGGAGAAATTCAAAGTCAAAGTGCCTGCAAGGCAATGCTTTCTCCCAGAAGACTGGAGCTGGCTGTTGGCATTCCTTGGTCCTTGATTTATCTGGCACATGGTAATGCATATGGCAGCCTCTCCTGGCTTCTCTCTCTGTCTGATTTTCACTCTGCCTGTAAGGTGCCTTAGTTTGCTAAAGGCTGCCAATGCAAGATACCAGAAATGGGTTAGCTTTTATAATGGGAATTTATTAGGGTAAAAGTTTACAGTTCCAAAGGTGTGAAAATGTCCAGATCAAGGCATCATCAGAGATGCTGTCTCACCAAAGGTCAGATGCTGGCGGTCCTGGACTTCTGCCATGTGGCAAGACATGCTGGCTGCCCGTCTCTGCTGAGGTCTCTGCCTTCCCCTCCAGGCTTGCTTTCTCCCCGAGCTCAGCTGTGGATAATCAGGCGATGGCTCATCTCTCCACTCTCCTCTAGGAATGTTGCTTGGGCTCTGGGCTGTTCAGCTGATTCCAGCCTCCAGCCGCTCTCTCAGCCTTTGGGATTTCTCTGTCTTTGTGCAGCGGCAGGTGATTCTTTAGGCCTCTCTCACATGGCAGAGTAAAATGTCAACCCTCTTCCTCTGTGTGTCTCTGCATGTTTCTGCTGTATATGAAGGACTCCGGCAAGATGGCTGAGACCTACCCTGCGTTATGCTTTACTGAAGTACTCCAATCAAAGATCCCAGCTGAATTCAATTCAATCTAAGGATCTCATATGCACAGTGATGGACAAATTTAAGAACATAATTTTCTGGGGTCCACATAAAAGACTCAAACCAACACAAAAGGACCCCAGTAAACAGGACTACAGTCCAACCTGATTTAGTTGGGCCACACCTTAACTGAAGTAGACTCTTGAAGAGATCTTCAATGGGTCCACACCCACCAGAATGTGGACCAAGATAAAGAACTGTCCAAACTGGGGTGGGCAATTTAAGCCATCACAGGTCCCTCCAAAAGAAAAATTCTGCTTCTGATCAAAGATTATCTCATTCCTCACCTAGCCCTACCAGATTCTAATAGATTGCCTTTTTAAATCTGAAGCAGTCAGAGGACAATAACAATTTCAAATTACACCTTCAAAACTTAATTATGGAAACTTCAAATAGTTCATATCCATAATATGATGATGACACCTGAGACTCATATAACCACAGCAGTTTTTTTAAAATATATTTTTTATTTATTTTTAAAAGATATACAGACTACACAAAATGTTACATAAGAAAATACAGGAGGTTCCCACATGCCCCAGTCCCATACCTTCCACTTTTCCCACATCAACAACTTCTTTCATTAGTGTGATATATCCATTGCATTTGATGCATACTTTTGGGGCACTGCTACACAGCATGGATTATAGTTTACATTGTAGTTTACACTCTCCCAGTCCATTCAATGGGTTATGGCAGGATATATAATATCCTGCATCTGTCCCTGCAATATCATTCAGGACAACTCCAAATCCTGAAAATGCCCCCATATCACACCTCTTTTTCCCTCTCCCTGTCCTCAGCAACTCCTGTGGCCACTGTCTCCACATCAGTGATAAAATTTCTTCCATTGCTAGAGTCACAATAAGTCTATAGTAGAATACCAGTAAGTCCACTCTAATCCATATTTTATTCCTCCATCCTGAGGACCCTGGGATGGTGATGCCCACTCTACCTCTCAGTCAAGAGGGGGCTTCAATCCCACATGGTTGTTAGACAGGACTCTCGTGCCCATAGCTTAAGACTCCTTTGGGTCCTTGGTGTGGTGGTTGTGCATCCTCACCTCCCTGTCAGCTGACCTGCTAAGTCCAACGAACAGCAGAGTAGGTGCTGCAACATGGCTGAGGCTTAGGGCCCAGCTAGCATGTGGACAGCCCAGAGATTCAAGTCTCCTGGACATACACCAACCCCAGCACCAACCACAGGTTCAATAAAAGGGACAGAAGAGGCATGTGTAGAGAAGTCGCATCTGAGTTCAACTCCTTCACATTCAGGAACACAAATTCCAAAGTAAGGCCCACTGGCAAGGCACTGAACTCCAGAGTCATCTGCCATGACCATAGGATCACAGCAGTTTATAGAAGGCCAAGTTCCAGATTTGGAGATTGAATTCTATGTTTTTCTGTATTGTATCTAATATTCTCATCTCCTATATCCAAACACTGGAGTGGCTTACTCCCTCTAAAAGGAGTGTGGTAGCTGGGTCAGATGGCCAGAGTGAGGTTGGGTCTATCAGGTTAGGAGCTGGGAGCAGAAGACTGCTGACTATCCAAGAGAAAAGGAAAAATCAGATAACGGAAGAGTGGGATAATCAAGTGTCCATAAAGGAAATTTGAGGATTGAATGCTTGGAAAAGTAAAGATGAAGTGGGATCAAAGATATAAATTAAAGTTTGAATTGAGGCTTGGATTTGGGAGGCAAAAGAATATGAATGGTGGCAGAGGAACCTAAGCTACTTTCTGGAACACTTGTTGGGCTTGAGGCTCGCCTTTATGGATCCAAAGATGTATATTGCCTGGTTTAATCTGCTGGTCTTGAAGGACTAGGAGTGGGGTGGACAAACCTGGATCAGGCAAGAAAATCCCCCTGCAGGACGTAATGGCATTTTCCCTATAGCCCCATTTTTGATATTAGGTGGAGATGGAGATGGGAGAAGGGAAAGCCAAGGTTATAACTTAGAATTTTAACATAGAATTGATGATTTTCATGATCTTAAATAACATTAAATAATAGTCTTCTAGTTTTCCAGAGGAAACCATGGTGCCAAAATGTGCCTTCCACCTTGATAGTATGGCTTGTGCTTGATGTTTATTATTCTTTCAACAATCACTGATGCATTAAAGGATGTCCTTCCCATGTCTACTGCCATGTTCAATGCAGAGAGAAGGACTAGACTTTCTACAAGAAAAGACCATCCTAAAAAAGTGTATCAGTATAATGGGTTTCATCAGGTGAGAAACCAGGTTTTCTGGTACAGTTTTGACTCTCTCCTATCCATAGTCAACAAATAACAAAGTCAAGCCTATCCTTTTTTTATCTCTTTAGTTTTGATTTTGCATTTCAGGGTCAGAGAATTGGGTAAATCTTTTTCCTCTTTCGTGAAACATTGTCACCAGTGGTCCATGCAAGGCCCCACTCTTGTTTTAATTGTTTACATGTATTCCCCTGCATCCCACTACCCACTCCTATTTATCTGCCTGATCATATATATCCTACCTCTCTAACACCACTGGTATTCTCCTCTTCTATTCTCTGCCAAGTGCTCCTACCTTATTTCAAATCTTTGCCATCTATCAGGCAAACCATTAGAAGAGTATCTTAACTAGTTCAACTTATTTCAACCTAAACCTCTCAATTCATTCTCTATTCCTCTGACACACTGGAAATCTGATTATACTCCTCCTCTGGCACCCCCTTGTCTTCCAAGATATAGTTCAAACTCTGTCGTGCAAAATGAAATACTCCACAACATCTTGGTCCTTTGCACTCTCAACAGCCTTATCTTTCGTTTTATGATAGTCATGCCTAACCCCTTATACCTCTTCCTGGATACCTTTTTTCTGCTGTCTTTCAACTCCTTTCCATGTCTATTAGCCCATTGCCCAGTGCCCAGCACAGTGTTTAGTAGATTCATTAGATGTTTGTTAGTTGAATGACTTAATGATGTAAGACCAAGTAAAATGTGTACTAAAAATTACCTCATACTCAGGTTGGTGTCTTAGACTGGCCTTTATATAGGAAGAGTATATTGTATTTATGTATGTGTGTATGTGTGTGTATTTAGGGGAGATGTGTCAGACTGACCTAAAATTCTAAAGGATGTTGCATATACCACCCTCATATTTCTGTTCTAACAAGACAAACATCACTCACCCTTTCTGCCTCCAACCTCCACCCCCAAACCTTCACTATGATTATTTCATTGGCCCAAAAGAACTTTATTTCTCCCTTTGAATCACCTGTCCTATAGTTATTCACATGTATCAATTATTCCTCCTTAACTGGAAGTTCTTTAAAAGGTACAAGGGAGGAGAGGAGTTGTCTGTGGAGTGAAAAGTAAGGATAGAGACTAAAAGGTCACAGTATTACAGAGTATTTGATGAAAACCTGAAGTGCATTGAGCAGTAATATGAACCACTGATAGCAACTGATTCAGCAAATAGTATCTGATTACCCTCAGAAAAACATTTTTAAGAGCTTTATTTGATATTTCATCAAAAGACTATTTATTGCTTTAGTATGACAATGTATTTATGGTTTGTGAAATATACTGGGCTGCCATATTTGTAAACCTTTCTTCAGATCCTCAAAATTAAATAGACCCAGTAAATGCTTACTGCACGTACTATGTACCAGTCTCTCTGCAGAATAACCAATTTAGCATCTCCTATTCCTTCATATCAACCAACCAAGGAGAGAAATATAACCTGTAGATGGTTTTAACATTTAAAAAATGGGTTAATTTTTTATATTTTTTTTATTAGAAAAGTTTTGGGTTTACAGAAAAATCACGCATAAAATACAGGATTCTCCTACACCATCCCACCACCAACACCTTGCATTGTGGAACATTTCTTACAATTGATGTTAACACATTTTTATAATTGTACTACTAACTGAAGTCCATGGTTTAAATTAGGGCCCGCTGTTTGTGTAGTGTACTCCCATGGGTTTTGAAAATTTTTTATTCTGTTATCATATATATAAGCTGACATTTCTCCTTTTAATCACATTCAGATATATAGTTCAGTGCTGTTAATTATGTTCACAATGTTGTGCTACCGTCACCACCATCCATTACCAAAACTTTTCCATCATTCCAAATAAGAACCCTACACATTTTTTAAAAAGATTTATTTTACTTATTTCTCTCCCCTTGCCCCCACTGTTGTCTGCTCTCTGTGTCCATTCACTGTGTGCTCTTCTGTGTGCACTTGCATTGTTGTCAGGCAGCACTGGGAATCTGTGTCTCTTTTTGTTGCGTCATCTTGCTGTGTCAGCTCTCCATGTGTGTGGTGCCACTCCTGGGCAGGCTGTGCTTTTTGCGTAGGGCAGCTCTCCTTGTGGGGCGCACACCTTGCACGTGGAGCATCCCCACCCCTAAGTGGCATGGCACTCCTTATGGGGCACACACTGCGCATGGGCCAGTTCATCACATGGGCCAGGAGGCCCTGGGTATGGAAACCTGGACCTTCTATATGGTAGGCAAACGCTCTTATCAGTTGAGCCACACCCGCTTCCCAGAACCCTATACATTTTAAGCCTGAACTTCCCATTCCCTAGCCCCACCTGGTCCCCTCATGATTTGTACTCTAGATTCTAGCTCCATGCATTTTCTTATTCTTATTGTTTCAAATCAGTGAGCTCATACAACATAAAATGGGCTAATTTTGAAATTCTCATGGCAGACTCATTTCCAGTCATCTCCACGTGTACATTTCTAGTAATGAATCACCGTCCCAAATTCCAGAGCTGCATTCCCAAATATTGGCTCAACTCCTGATTTGGACACCTTGTCAAGCTCCATAAACTCAGCAGTATCAAAAATTAAAACCCCGTCTTGTTTAATGGCTTCTCTTTCCTCCTCTGATCAGGCTTCCCCTCCTTCCTCTGCCCCTGCCCACAGGTCACAAAGTAAGTTCATGTGTCTGCTATTTTCTATCTCAAATGACTCTTCCTTCGAGTGGACAAGGTACATCATTACAACGACTTCTTAAGTGGCCCCGGTCGGTCTTTCCCCAGATGAATCCATCTCACATATTGCTTACCGGATTAACCTTTGTTAAGCGCTGTTTTGCTCATGGCACTCACTTGCTCAAACACTTCAATGGGCTCCTTATTAAGTGTAGAAACCAAGCCCAACTCCTAAGTACGGTGCTCAAGACCCTTTGCAATCTGATTTTCAACTACTTTTTGCAGGCTTCTCTCTCATGACTCCCTTTTATGTATTTTGTATTCCACTCAAAATAGGTTGCCCATGATTTCCTGAACTTGCCCTTTGCCTGCCTGTATTAGCCAAAAAGGGGTGCTGATGCAAAGTACCAGAACTTTGTTGACCCTAGAGTCCAACTCAAGGTACCATAAGAGGTAGTTTTCACCCAAAGTCATTTGTGTCTGTGAGGGTTCAGCCTTCCTCTTTCCTGTTAAGTTTCCATGGTCCCAGCTTCTTCTCATCTCAGCTATAGGCTGGCATTAGGCTTTCTTCCTGGGGCTCATTTCTTTTTAGGCTCAGCTGCTCTGGACTCTTCACAGGGCCAGCTAACTCTCAGGCTCATCCCTCTTCCCAGGCTGCAGGATCCTTTGTGTATCTTCTCTGTGTTGAGTCTCTTTTATCCCCCCCAAGGGGGTGGGAACTCAACCCTGCATGCCCTAATGACGCGGTCCAATTAAAGCCCTAATTGTAACATAACTTAATCAACTGCATCTCAGCTGAATCCAGTACAGTCAAAGGGTATCATGCCCAGAGGAAGATAACCACTTTACAATCATAATCAAATATCTTTTTTGGAATTCATAAATAATATCAAACTGCCCCACTGCCATCTTAGCACCTTCACTTTATGCCATCTTTTCTATTAAGCTCAACACCAGCATTTTCAACCTTAGCTCTTTATAGTCCACAGGTCCTTCAAGGCACAATTTGAATGTCACCTCTTCTAGGAAGGCTTCCTCAATTCTTCTAGCCAATCTCTCTTCCTTTAAATCTTTCTTTTTATGCCTTTTTATGCCACCAATAGTAATGTGCTTTATCATCTCTTAGAACTATAATCATCTCCCAAACTCCACAGGACAAAGACAAATGCCATTTATGCCATTTATTTTAAATATCTCTCATCCTGTACCTACGATAAAGGGAGATAAGAAGCCAGCCCTTACTGAGCACCAGGTATATATAGTAGACATGAGTTTAAGTGCATTTATACATTATTTAATTGTCCACATTTAACAGATCAGGACACCGAGATACTGAGAAGCTAAGAGGACTGCCCCCAGTCACTGAACTAATGAGCAAGTAAGGTAGTCAGGATGTGGGCTCAGGTCTTCACTCCACTCCCCACACGGCTTCTCATAGCACTGTTGACATCTGTGGTTGGGGGCATGAAGGGGTGGCTACTGTTGGTGAACTTCAAATGAAAAGGAGGCACATGAAGAGCACAGCTAACCAGTATTTACTCTGAAGATTGAGCTCCAGCTTGGATTCTTTTTTCCTGGAGTTTTTACCACCTTACTCTTTATAGCATGACCACTACCCAGGGCAGGCAAGGCAGAACTCAGGTGTGGATTTCACTCTTTATTGAGAGCTCTGGTGAAATGTAGATATAAATTATGTCTTTAACATGTATTTGTGGGGTAACATTCTGACATCAGAGAAACTTAGAGTTAAGAAATCACCTGTACTATCTGTTGGCCTTTCTCTTTTCATTACAGACACAAGTGACTATATATTCTATTTATGAACTACTGTGATTAGTAATCAAAGAAAATGTGGCATTGTGTGGAGAAAGTGGCCATGGGGGCTACTGGGGGTAGGGAGTGGGAGGAAGAGATGTGATGTAGGGGTGTTTTCGAGACTTGGAGTTGTCCTGGGTGGTGCTGCGGGGACAGTTACTGGACATTGTATGTCCTCCTATGGCCCACCAGGTGGAATGTGGGAGAGTGTGGGCTAGGATGTTGACCATTGACCATGAGGTGCAGTGGTGCTCAGAGATGTATTCACCAAATGCAATGAATGTCTCATGATAATGGAGGAGATTGTTGCTATGGAGGGAGGAGTGGGGTGAGGGGGGAAGGGGTATATGGGGACCTCATATTTTTTTAATGTAATATTTAAAAAATAAATAAAGACCAAAAAAAAGATACATTCTGGAGATCTCTGAGGTTAGATGCCTTTTGTTATATATTGAGAGGCATGTCTTGTAATTTTTACGTCTGTATCGTTTTAATAAAAGAAGGAAAAAAGACAAGTATCTAGAATCCCTTCTCTTTTGACAGTATAACCTGGGGAGGTAGACATTTAGTGAGGGATCCATTAAACTGGGAGCTCATTTCTTACAACTTTTATTAAACTTCTGACCCCCAAAATCCCCAAATGCAAAGCTATTAGGAGCATTCATTGCTCCCTTTAAGAGCAGGGAATGCACTCCAGATTGTGTTTTGAGCACGAAGAGCCTGTGCAAAAGATTTGCAGCATTGTTTAGAAGCATACTCTCCCACTCTAAAAGACACTTTTCTCTCTTGTCCTCTCCTGGGTTCTATTATCATCATCTGACCCTAGGCTCCATCTTCTTTTGTAACCTCTCAGACAAGTAATAACTGTGATCTTGGAATGCCAAGAAATAAAATGAAAAGTAATGAGAACTCCCTGCCAGAGAAGTTTTCTTTTGTTGCTTTCTTCCATCTTTCTTCACCTCCCCTGTGGAGAAAATTAAAGCAATGCATTTATTACCTTTTATTATCTTGATTTATAGCCTTAGATCACAATTTGAGGATAAAACATAAAGGCTTGGATTTAAAGGGTGGCAAATGGTGCCCTCTCCATTTAATTTTTTCTCTCTTTTGTCAGAAAAAAAATCCCTTTGATTTCATTTCCTCACTTCTTGGAATGGTTGTAGTTCTGTCAGAGTAGAAACCGCATCATCTATATCTTGAGTTAACATTACACCTTTACATTAACTGCAATCCACAAACTGTACATTTGTGCCACTCCATGCCTGTTTTGCACATGCTAAACTCTATGTACAATATGCATCACATAGTTGATTGAATTGATTTTAATGAGCTGTGATGAATGGCATTTACAGCTTTGTTATCTAGAAAGCTTTACTTTCTAACTTCAGTCAGGCAATTAAAAGAACAGCTATAACCTATTGTGTGTCTTCTTTCTCTTTCATTATTTCACATCCATAGCAATTCACAGTACAGAATGATGACATTCATTCTTTATTCATTCAGTCATTCAAACAGGTTTCATCAAATGCCTCTACGTTCCAAAAACCAGTTAAATCACAGGAAACAACAGTGAAGTAATACACTTCTTACTTCCATGTAGCTAAAAATAAAGACTTGGAGAAGGATAACTGACCAAAAAACAATCTTCTTTGTAATATATCCAGTGCAAGGCAAAGGGATAGTGAGTGACAGCAAGTGTAATTGAGGTCTCAATAGTCAGGAAAGTCTCTCTAAGAAGGTGAGCAGGCGAAGAGATCGAAAGACCGGGCAGGGCACGATATGCAGCCATCTGGGTGACAGCCTTTCAAGAAGAGGGAACAGAAAGCGCCAAGGGCCGGGAGATGGAGTAGGGTTGTATGTTTGAGAAACAGAAAGGACATGAAACCTGGAGCCCAGAAAGCAGCAGGGAAAGGGATAGAGAGTAGGTGGCTGATGGCCAGAGTTCTGTAAGGACTTGTGGACCAAAATAAGCAGCATAAATTTCATTCTGAGATTGTTGACACACCTTTGGAGATTTTGAGCAGAGAACATCATCTGACCCTTGTTTTGAAAGAGTCAGTCCTCTGTGGGGAAGAAAATGGAAACCAGCTATAAATTATTACAACAATCTGATGAAAGATAATGGTGGCTTGGACCAACATGGAGTTGTGGAAAGGGGAGAGACAAAGCAAGAGTCATGATATACTTTCTAAATTTTAATATTTTTTAAATTAGAGAGTTTATGAGCCTACAAAACAATCATGCATAATGTGCAGAATTCCCATACATCACCCCTCCACCAACACCTTGCATTGTTGTGGAAATTTGTTACAGATTATGAAAGAAGATCATCAAAATATCACTACTAACTATGGTCGAAAGCTTACATTTGACATATTTTTCCATACACCACATATTATTAACACCATGTATTGTATATTTGTTATAGTTCACAAGAGAATGCACTCATATTTGTACTGTTAACCACATTCCATTATCCATGGCATGGGTCACTGTGCTATGCATTCCCATGCCTTGTATGATCCATCCAAAGTGTACACTCAGTGGCTCCTAGTTCTATCACAGAATTGTGCAGTCATCACCTCAATAAATTTTTGAATGTTTTCCTTAGCCCAAAAGAAAAAAATCCCACATCCTCCCATTGTTGACCTTAGCATTGATATAGTACCTTCTTTGACATTGATGCAAGCATATGAAATACATTGCTCTTAACCATAGTCCCTAAATTACAATAATTGTATTTTCCCATGCATCACCATATTCTTGCCACCTTGTGGTAGTGACTTACATTTGTTTTAGGTCACAGAAGAACGTTCTTCTATTTATACTATTAACAACAATCAGAGTTCACTATGTTATATAGTCCTTAAGTTTTTCTCTAGCTTTTATCAATTGACATTTATGATCATAGACTACTGCTTTCATTCACAGTTATAACACATTTATAAATCAGCTGTGTTAGTTATATTCGCTATAATGCGTTACCATCAACTCTATCCATTTCCCCACTTTTACAGTTGTTAATTTAAAATTCTTTGTGTGTTAAGTATCAGTACCCCTCTCAGACTTCATCCTATCTCCTAGTAACCTATACTCTGGAATTTTAACTCCATGCTTATTCTTTGTATTAAGTTCATATTAGTGAAACCATACAATATCTGTCCTTTTGCATCTGGCTTATTTCACTCAGCATGTTTTTGAAGCTCAGATGTTGTCATATGTGCTCCAATTTCATTTGTTCTTACAGCAGCCTAGTATTCCATTATCTGCATATACCACATTTTATTAATCCATTCATCATTTGATGGACACTCGGTTGTTTCCATCTTTTGGCAATTATGAATAATACTACTATGCACATTGGTATGAAAAATGTCTGTTTGTGTCCTGTTTTCAGTTCTTTTGGACATATTCCTAGTAGAGGGATTGCCAGATTATCCAGCAGTTCCTTTTTTAGCTTCCTGAGGAACCACCAAACTATCTTCCACAGAGGCTGCACCATTCTACATTCCCATCAACAATGAAGGAGTGTTCCTATTTCTCCACATCCTTTTCGGCACTTGTAGTTTTTTGTTTTGCTTTTTTAAAATAAATGCCCATTCAATGAGGTGCGAGATGATATCTCTTTTCAGTTTTGATTAACATTTCCTTAGTAACTAGTGATATTGAACGTTTTTTTCATGTGCTTTTTCACCATTTGTATTTCCTCTTTGGAAAAATATCTATTTAAGTCATTGGCCCATTTTAAAATTGGATTGTTGGCCCTTTTATCATTGAGTTATATCTTTTTATTCTCCCCCTCCCCCCACGCTGCTGTTTTTGCTGTCTGTGTCCATTTGCTGTGTGATCTTCTGTGTCTATTTCTCTTTTGGTCTTCTCTTTTCATTTTTTCCTCTAGGATTCACCGGGATTCAATCCTGGGGAACTCCCATGTGGAGAGAGGTTCCCCATCACTTGTGTCACCTCAGTTCCTGGTTTCTGTTGCATCTCTCCTTGACTCTCCCTTTCATCTCTCTTTTGTTGTGTCATCATCTTGCTGTGTAGCTCACTGCACAGGCACTGACTTGCTGCACAGGCATGTCTTTACCAGGAGACCCCAAGGATTGAACCCAGGTCCTCCCATATGGTAGATGCCCAATCACTTGAACCACAGCTTCCCAAGTTATATCTCTTTATATAGATTGAGAATTAAACTCTTATCGGATATGTGGTTTCCAAATATTTTCTCCTTGGCTACCTTTTCACCCTCTTGACAAAGTACTTTTAACTACAAAGTGTTTAAGTTTGAGGAGGTCCCATTTATCCATTTTATCCTTCATTGCTTATGCTTTCAGTGTAATATTTAAGGAACTACCACCCACCACCAGGTCTTGAAGATGTTTCCCTACATTTTCTTCTAGAATTTTATGGCTCTGTCTTTTATACTTAGGTCTTTGATCCAATTTGAGTTAATTTTTGCATAAGCCAGTGTGAGATAGGGGTACTTTTTCTTTATTTTGGATATATATATATGGATATCCAGTTCTCCCAGCACCATTTATTGAATAGACTGTTCTGCCTCAGCTGGGTGGGCTTGACAGCCTAGTAAAAAAATCACTTGACTTTAGATATGAAGGTCTGTTTCTGAAGAATCAGTTTGGTTCCATTGGTCTACATGTCTAGCTTTATGCCAGTATCATGCCATTTTTACCACTGTAACTAGGTAATATGATTTATAGTTCCGGAAGTGAGAGCCCTCCAATTTTGTTCTTCTTTTTTAAGGTGTTTCTGGCTATTTGGGACCCCTTACCCTTCCAAATAAATTTGATAATTGGTTTTTCTGTTTCTTTTAAAAAGACTGTTGGAATTTTTCTTGGGATTACATTGAATTGGTAAAGGAATTTGGGTAAAACTGAAATCTTAATTATATTTGGTCTTCCAATCCATGAACAAGGAAAGTCCTTCCATTTATTTAAATGTTCTTTGATTTCTTTTAGCAAAACATTGTAGTTTTCTGAATATAGGTCCTTTATGTTCTCGGTTAAGTTTACTTCTAAATATTTGATTCTTTTAGTCACTTCTGTAAATGGAATTTGTTCCTGACTTCCTCTTCAGATTGCTCATTACTAGTGTATAGAAGCACTACTTGTTTTTGCTTATTAATCATATATCCTGCCACTCTACTGAACTCGTTTATGAGCTCTAGTAGCTTTGTTGTAGATTATTCAGGACTTCCAAAATCATATCTAGGCTTATATCATCTGCAAGTAGCGAAAGTTTTACTTCTTCCTTTCCAATTTTGATCCCTTTTATTTATTTTACTTGCCTGACTGTTCTAGCTAGAACCTCTAGCACTATATGAACAAAAGTCGTGACTGTGGGTATCCTTGTCTTATTCCTGATCTCAACAGGGAAAGCTTTCCATCTTTCACCATTGAGTACAATGTTAGTTGTGAGTTTCACATATATGCCCTTCATCATGTTGAGAAATTTTCCTTTAATTCCTATCTTTTGGAGTGTTTTTATTAAGAAAGGATGCTGTATTTTGCCAAATGCCTTTTCTGCCTCTTTTGAGAAAAGCATATGATTTTTCTTCTGTCATTTATGATGTGATTAATGTGATGTCTTACACTGATTGATTTTCTTGTGTTGAACCACACTTGTGTGCCTGGGATAAAACTCACTTGACCATGATGAATCATTCTTTTAATGTATTGTTGGATTTGGTTAGTGAGTATTTTGTTGAAGATTTTTACATCCATGATGTACCTTTATGAAAAAGTCAACATCATTTGCTGACTAATTGGCATAAGGGGTCAGAAACAGGAGACAAGGATAACTCCAGGAATTGGGGATGCAGCTGGATGAATGAAGTAGGTGTTTATTGAGAAAGGGAAATCTGAGGGGGAAAAAGTTGAGAGGAAGGGAGGAACAAATCAAGAGTTCGCTTTTGGACATAGTAAGCTAGAGAAGGTTGTTGGACATCTAGGCAGAGATGAAGTTCAGAGTTGAGATAAGGCTGAACATGAGCCAACCCTCTTTTGGCATCTCCACATCATGCTAATCTTAAGTTTAAGTCTTTGATTAAGTATGAAGTTTAATTCCTTCCTTTTCTTTTCTTCCCCACTTCCCTAGCCCCTTACTTCCCTTCACAAGCACATAAACTGTCCTTTCCCAAATACACAAACAACTATCTCCAGAGCACTGTGTGTGAACTAAAGAACTCCTTTGGAGAAAAGCAAATAATACCTTCTCACTAAAGTGTATCCTGATTATATCTTCTAGTGTCTCATACACAGTATACCTGAGTTGCATTTTGAGAAATGTGGAAGATTCTTATTGAGAAAAATGTTGCCTACAGGATAAAATCCAAACTTGCTGGACTGGCATTTACATTTCTGAATAATCTGACTCTGACTTACCTTTTCAAAGCTCCATAAGTCAACCTCAATTCCCAGGTCCCACAGAGAGCACCTTCAGAGCTACAAGAGTTGGTCTATTTTGCACTCCATGGGAGGAGACAGAATGACTCTAAGGAAAACAGGGATGGCAGACAATATTAGATCAGAGGAAGACAAACATGAACAGAAGCTCAGTCCCAGAGGGAAGGGATGTCTCAGAGGACACAGATGGCCCAGTCCCTGGGGAAGATCTCTCCAGTGTATAGGAGAGCAGTTTCAACTTTGTTCAAGAAGAGCAGCCTCTTTGGACCCAGTTTCCACATTCTTTTGTAAATATGCAGTATTTTGATCTTGAGAAGGGGGATGCCCTAAATTTCAGCAGAAGTATTTAGATCTCTGGAAATGGGGATCCTGCCTCACAACAATCACTAATACATTGGCATTCATCTTAAGAGAATAGTGTCACCTGCAACATAGAGTTATGGTTGATTTTGGTCTCTAGAGCCCATCTTCCGGGATTTGGAATATGCCCATGCCATTTATGAGTCTGTGATCTAGAAGAAATAACTAAACTTTTCTGCATCACAGTTTCCTTACCTATTAAATGGTGATAACCAAAAAACCTGTTTCATAGGATTGTGGAGAAAATTAAATGACTTCATAGATATAACATGCTTAGAACAGTATTTGTTGGGCATGTAGTAAATGGTTAATAAATGATATCTGTTGCTATTATTGTCATCTGGCCACCATTACTGAGAATGCGAGCAGCTTTGGGTTCTGAAGAATGTGCAGTTATTGGAACTGAGAGGTTGCAGAGGAAAACTTAACTCAGATACTCACTAAGATATTGACTCAGCCCTGTTGTTCTTAAGAGGTTCTACCAGTGAAATGTCATTGCCCTACACCCTTCTCCCCCAGTGTCTACACTGACCCCATCATTGTAGACTCACTTCTTTTCTATCTTCTTCAGAAAAATATTTCTTCATTGATGTATTAGCTATCTATTTCTGAGTAACAAATTATTCTAAAATTTTGAGGCTTAAGGCACTTGTTTATTATGTGACAGTGTCTGTGTATCAGAGATCTGGTTGCAGCTTAGCTAGGAGATTCTGGCTTGGAGGACTCTCATGGGGTTGCAAGCAAGATGGTGGCCAGGGCTACCTGCCCCAAAATGGCTCATTCTCATGGCTGCTGGCAGGAGGTCTCAGCTCCTAAACACAGACCTCTCCTGAGTGTCCTCTTGCGGCAGCTGGCTTGCTCCAAGATGAATGTTTCAGGAGAGCAAGAAAGCAGCTACAAAACCTTTTATGACTGGTTTTAGAAGTCACCTACTGTCACTTCTACTACGTCCCATTTTTCAGAAGTCAATCCCTAAGTCCCATACACATTCAATGGGAGAGGACCTGGGCTCCACCTTTTTGAGGTGAAGCTTGTCAAAGAATTTGTGGGAATATTGTAAAACCACAATTGGTAAATGGGACTCAGAGCTAGGGAATTATAAAATTTAGGGCAGTATAGACATGCTTCCCTGTTGGTTTTTAGAACCTTGGGCCATCTTACGGCATATACTAAAAACTCTGTGAACCCAACAGATTTGTGGTCAGCCCCAATTCGGCTCTTATGAAGAACTCTCACTAGACAAGTCCCTAGAAGCACACATGAAAATGGCACATTTTGGGAATGGTAAGAAGCATTTTGGTCACTTGAGCCACTAGTTACTATTGCCCTGTCAGCAATGCATTTGAGTGTCTTGGTCCCTTTTACCCTCAGTATTAAAAGTTTTTCCTCTTAGTCATGGGACTGAACTCTGTTAGATAAACTTTGGCAACAGTGGAGAGCTGCACTCAGTACTTTTAATCTTCTCACCTGTAGATGGTATCAAAAGCATGAGGCTTCAAAGTAAATGATGGTGCATATCTACCACAAAATCCTCTGCAGAAGTTGTAGAAGGATATTTTTAGTATGAAAAGATGTTTGTTATAACATTAGAACTGAAAAAATAGAGAGTTGTAAAATAACATATACAACTATATTCCTTGCTAATTGAAAAAAGTATGGTGGGCTTATATATCTCTATGTAAATCTATACAATTAGACCTATACTTAGGATATACAACAAAATGTTAACATTGGTTAAATATGGTGATTTCTGAGTGGTAGGTTATGAGGGATTTATGTTTTCCTTTTTGATTATTGATTTTCTCTAATTTCTCAGGAATACATACTTAACTGTTCATTATATACATAGAAAGTTTTCAAGGAAGAAAGTCTGTGGATAATAGAAAGAATTTGCACTGGAAAATATGATTACTTAAGTTATTATACTTGGAACTTTAAAATCACTTATAGACAAGATTCAAAACCTTGTTTGTATCCTAATTTGAGTAAAAATACACTTTTGAGTCAAGCTGGAAAATTTGATCATGGACTGGATGTTAGATTAGGTTGGCAACTGATGGCCTGCTGCTTGTTTTTATAAATAAGGCTTTATTAGAACACAGCCCACCCTTGCTTTGTATTGTCTAAGGTTGTTTTTCCTTTACAGTGGGAGAAGGTGAGTCATTGTGACAATGATCGTATGGCCCACAAGCCAAAAGTAGTTACCATCTGATCCCTTATGAAAAACTTTGCCAAGTCATTGTGGCTATGTGAGAAACGTTCTTAACATTTGGACATGCAAACTGGATAATCCCTAAATATTTCATTTTATGTGCCTAGGATTTGCTTTAAAATACTTTAGCAAAGAAAAGAAAAAAGAAAAAAGGTTTAAATAAAGTAAAATCTTTATAACTGTTGAAGCTGGATGAAGATCATATGGAGATTCATTACATTATTCTACTTGTGTTTGAAAAATTTTTTTTAACAAAGAAAGGATATAGAGATGTATTTATATTGAATTGGTTAATATATATGCGACAGATTGTTTGCTAAAGTGGCTGCAGTTACTCTCCTCCCCGTTCCTCAATTGGAGAATGGATAAACCCACTGCAGAACTTCTACACAATGGAATGATATTCAGCAATAAAAATAAAGGAACAAATGCACTAAACCACATCGATGAATCTCAAATGCATTATGCTAAGTGAAAGAAGGGTAGACTTCAAAAAGCGACACCCTGCATTATTGCATTTGTATAACATTCTGGAAGAGGCAGAACTATAGAGATAAAGAAGAGGTCAGTGCTTGTCAGGAGTTAAGGATTGGGAAAGGGGTTGACTACCAAGGGAAAATTTGGAAGGGTTCATTATTGTCATTATGATCAGGTTTTCTCCAGTATACTCTCCGAGCATTTCTACCTAAGAAAGAATATCTGATTTCTACGAGACTGACTCTGTCACCCTCATTCTCTAACAAGGTGCTGCCCCTAAGAGGTTTCCAGCCCTTAACTATATTCTTCCTGGTGTGAACTTTCCTCTCCCATGAGAACTATGCACACAAGACTTTTCTTTCGTAGTTGTCACCCATCAAAATCCCTTACTTTGATGTGCATTTGCGCAGTAAATCTTGGCATGAGGAACAAAGAGCTTTGTGTTCAGAACCTTAGGTTGTCACTCACAGTGTCTCCTGACCAGTCCCTGAGGGAAAGAGTCTTGTTCTTAAGGAAAAGGCAATTGAAATAAGCTGAATGAGTGAAGTGAAGGAGCTGTACCCTGGAAGTTGGTGCCAGAAAACTAAAGCAGGATCTGCCCTGCTTTATAACCTAACAACAATGACAACCCCCAATATGTGTGTTTACCCTGGGGAGAATGGCCCTTTCCTTCTTCAGGGAGGTGAAGTCTGGCATATAAGAAAGACCATAACACACTAGGAGGAATTCTGACATCAGTGGCCAGGATAATGTTGGAGGTGTCCAAAGTGAGGCCACCAAGGGCCCTTATAGGAGCATCCACTGTGACCAGTAAGACAATGAGTGGGCCTGGGGAACACAGAAGGGGTCAGCAGAGCCCAAAAAGGGTGGCTTGTTGGCTGTTATGGAAGAGATGTAAAAATCCTACTATTAAGGAAGGTAAAACCAGAGATGGGGGCTGCTCGATGAAATAGATTCATTCACCCTCTTAATTGTGTCCTGCACTACACAACCTGGGAGATGTGGCCTCACAACTAACATTCACCAATAAGTGTATAATTTTCGGACACTCTCCTGTGTGCCATCTTACTCAGTTTCACAACAATCCTGAGACATTCTTATCCTTGCAATATAAGCAGGGAAGGTGAAGCTCCTTACCATCATGGAGAGATAGCAAATTCCTAGCATGTTCCCTGAAAGAGAACTGGGTTTCCACCAGTATCTGCTCAGATTTCCTGCCTTTGTTGACCACTAGTGACCCACAATTCAAACCTCTTATCATCTAACATCTTGTTTATTATTCTGTGGGAACCAGCAAGATGGCATTGGAGTAAGGAGCTCCTAGAGTCCACTCCTGCTACAGGGCATTTAGCAAACATCTAGAGCTCTCTGGAGCTAGCTGAAGCACCTGTTTGGGGGCTCCAGGAGACCAGAAGAGCATCCTGCAACATCCTTGAAGGAGTGGAAGGAGAAGACTGCTCATTTGCAGAGAAGACTCGTCCCCAAATCCCACGGAGTGGCATTTCCTTTTAGCCTATAGACCTTCTTCCTTGTAAGGCTAAGTTATCTGCCAAGATGTTTCACTTGAAGGGTCCACAGATATTCCGGATGGTAGAGAAATGCTTGAGAAAGAGGCTCCCTGAATCATTAAAGATGACTGATAACTTTGATCACTACACCAACACCTACCAAATTTAGTCTAAGGATCCCAAAAACTGTCGAGAATTCCTTGACACATCAGAAGTCATCAACTGCAAACAACATTTACAGATCCAGAGTAAGAAGACTGGAATATGTGCTGGCTGCTGGGACCTCCCTTCTATGCTGTCACTTCTCATTCCAAGCCCATTCTCCTACAACTTTTACTTCCTTCTGCCAAAACCCAGATTCTTATCCTGCTGTCTATTTTTTATATTAACTTCCACCACCTTTGAGTGGAGAAGAACTCAAAGACTGCAAGTTATGGGGTTGATATAAAGAACTCTGAGTAATGTAAAAAAATATGTATATATATTATTCTGTAAGTCCTTTCCCATAATTCTTCCTAATTCTGCCCTCTATATAACCATTTCTCTGTCAGCTTCTGGAAACCCTTACTGCATCCTAATAAATTTTCTTTCATTCTCTGCCTCTTTAGAGAAGATGCTGTCCATGTCCACACATGGGCAGCATTGGCATTCTCCGAGCTTTACATGGGTACTTCCTCTTCCTCAACATTCATGATTCCTCCATGTTGGAGGTCTGACACCTAAACCTATTTCTGTGCTGTGGACCCCTGACCACTCTCTCTCATTCAGTGAGGACATAGGCATCTTCTAAGGCCCTATATATCCCTGGAAAACTCTATTTCTGAGGCCCACAAACACCCCTGGCTCATAACATTTTGGTCCTGGGACTCTGTGCTATCTTTACCACCATTCCTGAGACAACACCGGGATGACAAAAATGTGGCACTAATTCCCAAATGCCCACATCCTAAGGCCACCATGTATTGGTAGCAGCATTCTTCCCCGTGACCTGGACAAAGCATTAGAATACTTCCCAAGACAGTGCAACAAGGGTGGCCCATATCCATCCTCTTACACTAGACCATTATGCAGAATGACACAATGCCTGACATCTTAAATTCCAGTAAACTTTCTATCATTCCCATTACCACCCAATTTTCAGATTTACTGAGAAGTCAGTAATGTAGGACCATTTTCTTACTTGTATATACTTTTTCCCCCCAGTCCATCCGTAAATTAGGGCTTGAATTTAAGGCCCCATGTGTTAAAGAGCCTACAAATAATTACTTCATGGATATGTTTGTTGGTACATTTGGCATCTTTTGGAAATCTTTGTAGGTGGCATATTTTCTGGCTGCCCAACACATGTTAAACACCATTCTAATATCTGAAAAATTTAACAATTTTAGTTCTCCTCTTCCTTTTAACTAAGCCACAGCCTAAGACCTGGTTGACCTAGATGACCAGTTGAACATATCCATGTGAAACCCTGATTTGGAAGTCAGCAAAGAAAAGAAACAGGCTCACTGCAAGACATCAGTTTGACTGTGAGGGTGCTAGTAGAAGCATCCAGCTTTCAGAAATGGCAATGTCTACAAAATGAGGGGACATTCACTGGGGACTTTGCAGAAACATGGGGGGAAATGGGAGAACATTTCCAATACTGTCTTGCAGTGATCTGTTTATTTGTTTGCCTCCAAAAATTATAAGTTCCTGGAGTGCCCGTGATTTACCTTCACAACCTCTGTCCTTGTGTACTTGGCTCATATTAGGTACTTAATAAGTTGTTAGAATCAATGACTTGCCCAAGGTCACTCATTTAATAGGTAGAGGAGACAGACATCTAACTTATGTCTTCTGACTTTAAAGCCACTGACCATTTTCAGACACAATTGGCAAGGCTATTTTCTGTGCCTGACTCCCCACCATCAGACCTGGAATAAACAGCGATGGTCAGTTGCAATAAATTACACATTTTCTCCAATTCCCGCTTCTGACTCAGCAGTAGACGTAGTGGGGAAGTTTGCAGAGGCTAGAGTGCATTCTATATTTGCCAAAGCAGATGAGTCACTGTGCCCTCTAAAGGAGTAGCTGAATTTGTGTCCCTGCAAGTGACTCCACCTTGAAGAAACTGAGCAGGCACTGCTGGGATTCTGATGGGGGAAGGTGATGAGAGGCTTGGAAGCCTTCCAAAACACCAGAGAAACTGGCAGAGGAAATGTTCAGGGTTAAAGGAAATGGTTCTCTCCCATCCCTGAAAGAGAATAAGAACAGCTTTAAATGAATTCAGCTATTCAGTCATTTCAGAAGTATTTTTATAGTAGGGCTCCTCAAGTCTCTCCACAGACGTCACACTATGAAACATTCGGCAGAGACGATACTCTATGTTGAATCACCCATTCCCTTTTTTGTGCAAACAGAAAAGCTGTATTTCAAGTCCCTTCTTTGGCAGTGGGTCCACTTGACTCGGTGCAGCCAATGAATTGCGGGGTGGGGGTGCTGTAACCTTTTCAGGCTGGTGCCAAAAATCTGTGAGAGTCTCCAATTCTGCTCTCTCTCTTCTCCTGGAAGTGAAGGATCCTGAAATCTAGAGCCATGTGATGCCAGGAGACAGGATCCTGGGATTCATCACTTGGAGAAGAGCCATATCCAAAGAGTCCTTTTAGAGAGCAGGCCAACCAAACTCCCTTTTCAGCTGGAGAAATAAGCCTTTTATTGTGATATGCCATAGACACTAAGGATTTTAATTATAGTAACTAGCATTAATTATCCTGATTATACAAACCATGCCCAAGGTTCTCATCCACTGCTTATAAAACAGTGGCTGATACCATTTCATATAAAATTTACATTAGGGAAATATTTATTTAAGTATTTATACTCTCTGTTCCTTCTTACTTTGGGAACCTCATAATTACTCTATGCTTGACATTTTCTTCTCAAGTTATTGCCTCCCCAACACACTCATTTTTCAAGTCTCAGTTTATGGGCCATGCCTTCAGACATTCTAAAAAAAGTTCCCCCATCATTTCCTCCTGTCATACCCTGTTCGTTTCCTCCCATGGCACTAGTGAATGCCCTAATTACAATTTCTAAATAATTATTATTAGAAATAATTATTCCTAATAATACATATTTCTGTGTAGTCTCCACCAGATAGTGGAGAATGATGCAGGCTCTGTGAGACTGGAGTGTATGTATTAGGTTTATCACTACAGAGCCTGCATGTAACATATTACATAGCATGTAGTAGATGTGGTTGTGTGAGTGAGTGAATGAATGCATGAATATATGCAAGGTATGGTAATTAGCATTCTAAAGGAGCAAAGATGAATAAAACTGATAAATGAACATTATGTCTTAGTCATTATTCAGAGGAACAACAAGATATAAAACAATATAGCATTTTTTAAAAGCAATAAAGTGCTGACATGAAGGAGCTCCCAATGGCAAAGCTGGAATGATTGGAGCAACAAAATAAATAACCTAGTATTCGATTATAACCTGAAGATAAAATAAATATCCCTGCGTCCATACTGATATAAATAAATGTTTGGCTAAATAAATAAATGAGGGGAAGAGACAAGTTTTACAAGAGAATTCCAAGTAATTTTTATAGGTACTTGAGTGTGGGCTCTGTTTAGTGTCTTGCTTCCAAAGAGTAGAGTATGGAAAGGGGTACAGAGTTACTTCATAATGCAGAAACACAGCAAATCTCAGTCAGGTGATTAAGTTAAACACATCAATGATGTGTCAAGTTGAAAATATGTTCCCTTGCTATGATGAGAACAGCATTTCACCTCTGGGGTCTTTCTCTCCAAAACCCATAACGTTAGCCTCACCATGTAAAACCTACTACACAAGCCCCAAGTGAGGAATCAAATACCCAACCAATACACTTCAAAGGTTACAACAAACTGGGAAAGCCTGAGAAACTGCCACAATCAAGAGGACCCAAAGGAGTCATGAGGACTAAATATAATATGGGTATATGTATGGGGTTCTGGAATAGAAAAAGGACCTTAGGCAAGACTAGGAAATCTGAATGGAGCATGAACTTCAGTTAATAATAATGTATCAGTATTGTTTTATTATTTGTAATAAACATGCAGGGGGAACTGGATGAAGGGATATATGAGAACTCTCAAAACTATCTTCGTGATTTTTCCGAAAATCTAAAACTGTTCTAATATTAAAAGTCTATGTTTATAAAGAGTAATGGCATAATTTGTATATTGAGACTCTATGTACCCCAGAAAATCATGTTCTTAAAGCTGACCCATTTCTGTGGGTGTGAACCTACTGTGGGTGGGACCTTTTGATTAGATTATTTCAGTTAAGGTGTGGCCCAGAGTAGGTCTTAATCTTTTTCCTGGAGTCCTTTAAAAATGGGATAAATACAGAAAGACAGAAGAAAGAAAGTCAAAAGCAAGAAGCTGAAGTAATGAAACCCGGAGAGAAATGACCACCCAGCGGATACTGCCATGTGCCTTGCTATGGGAGAGAGTAGTCCAGGATTGCTGGAAGCCAGTCTTCAGGGAGAAAGCCTGATGATGCCGTGATTTGAACATTTTTCTCAGCCTCAGAACTGTAAGATTGCAAGCTAATAAATCTCCATCGTAAAAGCCAACCCATTTCTGATATATGGCTTTTCAGTAGCCTAGCAGACTAAAATGGTGGCTTCAAGGAGGAAGTGATGTTTAAAACACATATTTCAGATGCAGGTGGGTACCAGATTTTGGAAGCCCTTCAGTGCCAAATCAGTAAATTTTTGTGGTTGAATGTCTTTGTTAGAGTGGTAGATAGGAAAATTTAGAACAGGGAAAGAGTGGAAAACGGGAAAACCAAAGGGAGAGATGATTTGCTGGGGTCTAAGGAAGGTAAAGAGGGATCATATGTTTGGGTGCTAACTTGGGAGACATCAAGGAGTGACTTGATAGGATTTAGGAAATGACTAGATATAATGAAGGAGCTGGAGGATTTTGAAGGATTTTAAGAAGTTTTTATGTTGAGTGACTCAAAGGATGGTGGTGATCTAAATGAACATAAAACAAGAGCAGACGTGGGTTTAGAGAAGAATGAAAAGATAAATTGGCATTGTCCTCAAATCTTCCAGGACAGGGCATCTGGAACACTATGGGAATCACCCCTGTGGTATGGAAGGGTGGGTCTCATTAGAGATAGAGGTATCAGAGTCCTGGTTGGAGGTGGATGGTAGCTGGAGACCTGCTTGTAGAAGGAACAGCTCAAAGAATGAGAGAGGAAGAGGTGTAAGAGAGAACACTAAACTTTAAGGGGAAAAAGCACATGGAAACCAAGTGCTTGAAGAAGTTTGAGGAAAAACAGGAAATACTGATGTAACTGAAGCTCTTATCCACTTCTTGAGGAAACAAAGCAAACAAAATAAAATGAAAACAACAGCCCTATAAGATACACTGTAGCTAACCAATGAGTGAATACAAACCAAAAAATCAGGAAAGGACAAGTTATACCTTATTTTGTTAAGTAAAAATGACCATTGTAGGTATGGTAAACAAATTGAAAGCAAAAAAGAATGATTTCTGCTTGGGAGTTGTTGGTATGAATAAAGGAATATTACAATAAAAAGCAGGACCTATAAATTAAAATAAAATGTAAAGGTTGAACCATGGAATTAAGTGAATATTTATATTTAAATATTAAGTAGAAGTTACTGTTTCATATTGATATATGTTTATTTTTTATATTTTTAAAAGTAAACACTAATGGTTGAAAGCATGATATCTAACATCTAGGTTACCTCAAAAAAGAAAGTAAATGAAACAGCTTATATAAGAAAGTAAATGAGATAGCACAGAAGAATAAAAAACAGGAATCGTTCGGGCGTTAGAAGTATTGAAAAATGTATCATTTTGACTATAAATGTGATTCACTTAATCAAACCTATTAAAATGTTTTTAAATATCAGATGAAACTAAAACTACTAGCTTAGAGGAACTCAAAACATTGCGACAGGAAAGTTTAAAAAATAGGCAGACACAGCAAAACTTCAAATGGCCTTTGCCGTGGTAAAACATTCAGTAACATTTGGTCAAAGAAGATAATGGGAAGAGAAGTGCCTCCCAGAGTTTGGAGCCAAGAGCCATAGAAAACAATGGTCTTGAGGAGTCCTTTCGAGAGCAGAACAGTGCTAGCTAAGAAGCACCCCCAGAGAGAGAGTCATAGCAACATCTGCCCAGTGGGATTTCAGAGTTGCCACAGTGACTCTGTTCCCCCAATTCTTCCCCTTTCAAAATGGGACCATCCATTGTGATTATCTTACTCCATTTTATCTCTGTATATTGAAAGTATGCATGTGTGGGTGGGGTGAGTGGACAACTTGTCTTTGGGTTCATAAAACTCAAGATCAAGAAAAGCATACATATCACATAAAGGCCAGTTGAATGGCACTGACCTATAGAAAATTTGTGAAAGAATTAAATAGGCTTAGTGGAGTTCACTCTGAACAATACTCTGCTGAACATCTTCAAGATGTCCTCAGTTTCAAAATCTTGTAAAATAATACAGTCACTTTAGAGAGCTGCTTGGCAGCTAAATAAAAATAAAAATAATATAAATATACTGAAAGCAAAATACATGCCTATCCTGTTTCCTGGCAGTTTCTCTCCTAGATGTAAACTCAGGAGAAAAAAGTGCATGTGGTCACCAAAAGGCAAGTACAGGAATGTTCACAGCAGCTTTTCCACATTAACCCAGAACAAGAAACAACCCCAAATGTCCATCAACAGTAGAATGAATAATTAATTGTGGTACATTTTTGCAATAGAATAATATTCAAACATAAAGGAACATACTCTTACTGCACATAACAACATTAATGACATAATGTTGAGTAAAAGAAGCCAAACACAGAAGAGTACATACTAGATATTCAATTTATATGAAGTTCAAGGAGAGTTTGGCAATTCCTTAGAAAGTTAAGACTAGTTTTACCATCAGATCTGCAATCCTACGTCTAGGTATATACCCAAAAGAATTGAAAGAAGAGATTCAAACAGATATTTGTGCACTACTGTTCACAGCAGCATTAATAACAAAGGCCAAAATGTGAAGCAATCCAAATGTCCATCAACAGATAAACTGTGGTGTCTACATACAATGGGGTATTATTCAGTTCATATAAAAAGCATGACGTTCTGATACATGCTACAACATGGATGAAACTTAAAGACAACATGTTGAGTGAAATAAGTCAGACACAAAAGGGCAAATATTACATGACATAAATAGAATATGCAAATTCAGAGACAGACAGTAGATTATAAGGTTTCAGGGGTGAGAGCAGGGTAGGTATGGGCAGTTAATTCTTGGTGGGTAAAGAGTTTGTTTGGGGTGATGGAAAAGTTTTGTATTAGATGGTGTTGATGATAGCACAACATTGTGATGTAATTAACACCAATAAATTGTATACTTAAAAGTGGTTAAAATGGGAAACACTATTGTATATATGTTAGCACAATATAAAATTTGTTAACTATATAAATAGTTGTCTCCCAGACATTCATTTGAAAAATAGCCTAGATCACAATAAATGTTTAAATAATGAAACTATAAGGAGAAAACTTTAGAAAATCAATTCTCATGAGAAGCTTCAATATAAAATGCTTAGTCCATGGTAACAGATAAAAATAAACAGACTTGATTATTTTATCACAGTTTGAATTAATGCATATATATGAAATAATAAAGTAAAAAATCTGAAGTTGATTAGAAAAACAAAAAAAGTTAAATTTATAAATGAATATAGAAACTGCATCTTTGAAAAATCAAAAAACAGAAACATAACACGTCTGTAAATTACACTCAGTGTTGGTGACACACACTGAGATGGATTTTCACATATGAGGCTGGGGAATTGCAAATAACATCAATCATTCATTTAATTAATATTGTCTTATATTTAAAATAGTGAAATGCATGTAGGATGTTTTGACCCCAAGATTTTGAAACTGAGGACATCTTGAAGATGTTCAGCAGAGTATTGTTCAGAGTGAACTCCACTAAGCCTATTTAATTCTTTCACAAATTTTCTATAGATCAGTGCCATTCAACTGGCCTTTATGTGATAAGGGAAATGTTCTGTATCTGCACTATTCAATGTGGTAGCCACTCGCCACATGTGGCTACTGAGGGCTTGAAATGTGACTATCACCACTGAGAAAATAAATTGCTTATTTGACTTAAATTAATTACGATTAATTTATTTGTTGTTGACCATTATTGATTTTAATTTAAATAATTTGTTGCTCATGGCTACCACCTGTAACTCATGGTACCACACTGGACAGCACAGCTCTAGAACCTACCAAACTAGTTGCAATAAACGGAATATTTATTTTTATTTTATTATAATTATTTTGATAGAGGTAAGTTATGATTTCAGACTAAACATTTGATTCATTAGGTTCTATTTGTTTATTTCTATCAAACTTTACTATAAAGTTTCTGCACTGTACAGTTTCTTTTGCATACATTCTTTCCAAGTGTCCAGTTCCCCCATCCCACCAAATTTTTAAGACTTATATTTGACCAATTTTTATTCAAAGCACATTTTTTTGTGTAGTTTTAGTTGTCAAGTTTTTTTTAAAATGATAATTTTGGAGTAGACATAGGCATTATGAATTGAATGACAGAAGGCTTTAAAATTACTTCATAGATAAACACTGATAATAATGTGTAAGTTTTTGTGAATTAGAGACACAAAGATACATAAATTATGAGATAAAGGAAAAGATATCCAGAAACAGAGAAACAGATACAAAGAGGGTGAGAAAGGACAGAGGGAAATAGTGACTCAAAGAAAAGATATGGAAAGAGATAAAAAGAAAGAGAGCTGCAGCATTTCCAGGCCTCACATCTGCAAACCACATAAAAGAGGAAAGAGGTCTCTCCTGCAGGCTTTCCCAAAAGAGCCACACCTTCTTTCCAGAAGTCCTCAGGAAACCTCTCCTTAAGTCTCATTGGGTCACATGCAAAATCTCTCTAGCCAGGAGAATGCTCTGATCCGATGGGCTGAGATGGGACTTTCCCTGAACCAATGCTGTGTTAAGGATGACAGGAGTGATCTTATATGACTTAAACTAATCAGAGTCTAGGTTGGCATCAATCTTCTGAACTGAATGGCTGCTCCATTCAGTTTGGGGGATTGAGACTCTGGGTGCAGTGGGTGTTTGGAAGGGTGTTTGGTAGGGTTAGGTAGGATTGGTCTTGGCCAGTCCCTGTTTAGGCCTATTTTCCTGGTATAATTATTGTAATATTCCCCCATTTCACTTTAAAAAATGACTTGGTGGGGATGATAAATCATATGGTCCTTTTAGTGTTTGGAGAAAGCCAACATCTACCATACTTATTACTCTGTTTAAACCGACACTGTGAGCATCAGGAAAAAGTATTATTACTTTCCAAAGTTACAATGAGAATGTGTCATCTCAAATTTCATTGAACCTTGACATTTAGACTGTTAAATGAATAACATTTTAGAAGCCAATATGACAGATTGTGATCCAGATAAATAGTGCTAAACCCACAACTAACGTTCACTAGTTTTGTGAGCTTGGGCATGTCTAGGCCTAAATTTTCTGAGCAATAAAATGAAGCCACTGAACTAGATCATTTCCTTTTAAGCTCTAACAACCTGTTCTACTATAAATATCCATATGCTGTCTGGGAGACTGGCCAACGCTTTGTGTTTTTATAAATTAAAAAGTACAGCCTTATGATTAGCCCATGCTAACTTTAAAGAGGTGTTGGGACATGGAGGAAAGATCCCAGGCTGGGTTCAGGCACCAGCTTCCTGCCATGAGCCCTGGGTTGTGAGTGTTTTTCACCTCTCCATGTGCCATGTTCCCGATCTAAAAACCTTGTGGTAATCTAGATGTGGAATCAGTTTGGGCTCAGAGCTTCCCCGTTGGCTAGTTTGACACTAGAGAGGATTATGCTTTTGCGGCTAGATTTCCTTCCAGATAGAATTAAGAACATCTTAATTTCTATCAGAGGTGTTCTATTCCACAAGGTGACAGACTCATTACTTTTCCCAGGGAGGCCTTTTTACTTCTTTAATTTTTGGAAGGCTTACCTAATAACAAGTGAGAGGAGATGGGGTGAACATCTGGTTTTTGGCATCCACTGGGAATGGATGGCCTTTTGTCTTCTATCTGTGCAACTTGCCAAACCGTCCTTGGTTCCCATCTGCATGGCCCTGTCAGGAATGGACAAGTCTGTGGTTCTTCACTTCTCTGTGATACTACAAAAGTCTCTACTTGCCTAGAAACCCCAGGCAGCCACTTCATCCCTGGAGTCTCTCTGCTTCCCTGGGACTCCACCCAAAAAGCATGGCACCAAGCCTCACCATCCAGAGGGAGAGGTTGTCTGGGGGCTGGGTTGGGTGGGCATAGCACAGGAAACTTTCTTAGACTCCTACCCTCACTGCTAGCAACCAACTTCCTCTCCCCTCCTCTGGTCCATTAGGGAATTTTTATGTAGATCTTGGGACAGGGAAGCCCAATTACTAAATAAACACATGCCTTCCCCAATCATTTTTTTCCCCCTACGATTTTTGTTCTTTGCTTTCTCCCCTGAAAGCCACGATTTTAAAATTCCTGATTTTGTTTTCTGTGTCTCTGCTCTTTGTACTATTTTGGCTTCCTTGAGAAAATAAATACAAAATGCCTTGGCTCTCTGAATCAGATGAAGGCCAAAAGATAAAAGAAAACAGGTAATTTCTGTAGAAATTTAAAAATAATACTCTTTATAAAAATTTAATGAGGAAATACGCAGAAGACAGCACTGTGCCTGATGCATGGTAAACACTCAAACTGTAGCCACGATTATTAATATCTGCTCTATAATGTTATGTTAAAGACTATTTATATTTTAGGCAAAATGCCTGGCATAAAATGTTGCTCAATAAACAGTAGGCATCATATTGAAGAAAAATAGTTTTGTGCTTAATATAAAAATTAATATTGCTTTTGAATGAGGAAGTTTACTGAAAAATATAATTTTTTAAAAAGCTATGAGAATTTATGTTACCTCTTGCTCATTTGTCCTCCTGGTAACCCACATCATAAGCTAACTCAAAGTATACAACTTGATGTCTCCATCTTCTGGAAGATATCAGCAGAAATACCATTAAACCTTTGGAAAGACACATGACATATGTAGCAGTTTGATATAATTGATGAATTCAAAAAAGAAATATTGGATTATGTTTGTAATTTGATCTGTATCTGGGCGTGATAGAGTTGTCATTACGGCATGGAGTCCCCACCCAGTCCCCATCCCCTGGTGGGTGGAGATTCACAGATAAAAGGCATGGCAAAGGACAGAGTTGGAGCTTTTGATGCAAGGGTTTCTGATGTTGGAGTTTTGGTGTTGGAGTTTGATGCTGAAGACTTAAGCTGGAGCCCTGGGAAGTAAGCTCACAGAGGAAAGAGAAGCCAGTCCCAGGAAGAAAGGAAACTTGGACCCAGAGAAGAGCAAGCCCCAGGAATGTAGGAACCCAGGAAGCCTGAACCCTTGCAAACATCGGCATCCATCTTGCTCCAAATAGACTTTGGTGAGGGAAGTAACTTACACTTTATGGCCTGGTATCTGTAAGCTCCTACCCTAAATAAATACCCTTTATAAAAACCAACCAGTTTCTGGTATTTTGTATTAGCACCCCTTTGGTTGACTAATAAAACATATAACACTGGCCATTAAATCATCAGTACATTGGCCTGAATGGAATTATTTGCTTTATCTAAATCTAATGGCAGAAATATGGGAACAGCAAAATTATAGGTCTATCTGGGGTTAGGGAGAATTCCAAGATCTAGGCTTCTAGGCATGTTCCAGAAATGTAGGAAAATGAATCAGACTTCTGAGATTTCTTCTGGCTTCTAGGGCTATTTTAGTAAATAGGAACTGTCTGATAGAAATGGAAACCACTGCGGATAACTAATAGGGAACATTCTCTCCACTACCAATGATTTGGGTCAAGGGCATAGGATTGACACTTGCATTGAAGGTGTGGGATCTATGTAGCAGAAACCAGAGAACTTTAATTAAGGCTAGAAAATAAGAATGGAGTAAATATAGAAAAATGCCATGTTGCTATGTAGAGAGACAGAATATGCCAAATTTATTAAATTTTATGGTTAAGACTGTCCTGAGCAAAATCCCAATGAATATAGAACTAAACCAAGTGATTCTAAAGTCCAGTTTGAAAAATAAATATATTACAGTAGTTAAATTAAAAAAAAAAAGAGTAATAAGACTATGGCAGTTTGAGATTATTTATGAATTCCAAAAATGAGAGACTATGTTTGTAAACTGGTCTGTCCTCTGGGTGTGACATCCATTGATTGTATTAGATTCAGCTGAGATGTCTTTGATTAAATTACGTTACAATTAGGTCTTCCATTAGGCCACATCAGTAGGGTTAAGTCTGCACCCCTTGGCTGGCTATATAAAAGGGCACTCACTCAAGAAGACAATAGAAGACACACAGAAGAAGGGAGAGAGAGCTCCATAGAGACAGCAGAGGAGAGAACTTTGATCTTGTGGCCCCACGAAGAGAGATGAGCCAAGCACCTGAGAGTTTGCAGCTGATGAGAAAAGAGCAGCTGTGCAGCTAAGGCCAGAGAGACCAGGCAGAGACTGCCTGCCATCTTGCATCAACACATGTCAACAGACTTTGATGAGAAACCAACCTTGAGTTGGACTCTTTAGTGCCTTGTGAATGTAAGTTTTACCCCAAATAAATAACCTTTATAAAAGCCAACAGATTTCTGGTACTTTGCATTAGTTCCTCTTGGCTGACTAGTACAGAAATACTTCCTTTTACCATATAGTAAGATGGATTATTAGTTGCAGTATTAAAATGCTGTTCTATTGGTACAAGAACAAAAAGACAGTAGTGGAAAAGAATAGCCTGAAACAGACCCTGGCATTTGTAAGTATATATAATATAAATACGTGTGAATGTTAATGGTATTGGGATAGGGTGATTGAGCTTTCCCTAAATTCTAGGGAAATTTATGATGTTCCTGAGAGGAAAAAAAATTAAGTTCTGCCTACATACCATACACCAGAATTAGTTCCAGATGTTTAAAGAATTGCATGTAAAAAAGTCAAATCATTGAAGAATTGAAAAAATTATCCTGCCAATCTGGGGACAGAGAATAATACTATAATCATAAAAATAAAATCAAAGAAGAAATCCCAAAGAAAAACGACTGTACATCTGGTTAACAGCTTGGGAACCCAAAAGAGTTAGGCTGAAACTGTTGTTTTCCCTCTGAAACCAATTTCCAGTTTCTCTCAGTAAATACGATATAAGCCTTCTGCTTGTTATTTTTAATGTGAAAAATCTTTTTTTTATGTGAACTTGTGGCAGTTTCATCTTCCTCCTGGTTTAACCTTCAAGTATTAAAATAGAAGATGCACTCTCTTTTTTAAAAAATTTATTTTATTTTTAAAAATTTATTGAAGTATATCATTCATACATAAACAATAAGTGTATAATAATAGTTGTGAACTTACAAAACAAACATATATAACATCATACAGGACCCTCATACCTCACCCTACCACCAATAACTTGCATTGTCATTAAACCTTTTTAACTAATGATTAAAGAGCTTTGTCAAAATATTACTACTAACCAAACTATTTTTCCCCCAACCAACCCTATTATTATCTTTGTATCATTTATATATGAACATACATAAACAATTAAGTGTGTAGTAAAAGTTGTGAACTTATAAAACAAACGTGCATAACATCATACAGGGGTCCCATACGTCAACCTTCCACCAACACCTTGCATTGCCGTGAGACATTTGTTACAAATTATGAAAGAATATTTTCAAAATCTACTATTAATCATAGTCTTTGTCTTACATTTGGTATATTTTTCCCCCACCCAACCCTATTATTATTTTTTAAATATATTTTTTATGACAGAAGTTGTAAACTTGGAAAAAAATCATGCATGTGTGCAGAATTCCCAAACAACACCCCTCCATCAACACACCACATTTTGGTGGAACATTTTCTACAGATAAGATAATATCATCTGATTGTTACCACGTCCATTTGGTTCACATTTTCCTGCTGCCTCATTATCAACACAGTACATCTTTTGCATAGATGCAAGAATATTATATTATTAGTGCTAACCATAATCCATAGGTCACTCCAGCTATATTTCTCCCATGCTTCTCTACATTCCCACACCCTGCAGTAGTGATGTACATTTGACTAGCTCACAAAGGACACTCTTGCATCTGTACCATCAATCACAATTCTCACCCATCTCTTGGTTTACTGTGCTGTTCAGTTCCTAGGTTATTCTCTAACATTCTGTCAATTGGCATTTACAAACCTAGACTACCATTTTCAGCGACATCCCCATTTATAAACTAGCTGTTACTATGTTTTACCATCTATTCTATACATTTCTGCACTTTTACAGTAGAGCTAATTGAAACTGCTACATACATTAAACATCGGTAGTCCATCTCAGTCCTCCCCTTATCTCCTTTAAGAATCCACCACCTACTATGAGGTCTTGAAGATGTTTTCCTACAATTTCTTCTAGTATGTTTCTTGCTCTTATTTTTAGGTGTTTGATCCATTTTGAGTTAATTTTTGGATAAGGTGTGAGATGGGGTCCTCTTTCCTTCTTCGGCTATGGATAGCCAGTTCTCTCAGCACCATTTTTTGAATGGACTCTTCTGCCCAGGCTGGGCACTTGACCATACCTGTGAGGATCTGTTTCTGAAGCATCAGTTTGGTTCCATTGGTCTATGTGTCTGTCTTTATGCCAGTACCATGTGATTTTTACCACTGTAGCTAGGTAATATGACTGGAGATGAGGGTTCACTTTTCCTTTTTATGATGTTTCTGGCTATTCAGGACCCCTTACCCTTCCAAATAAATTTGATGATGGTGTTTTCAATTAAAAAAAAATGCTGGTGGAATTTTTTCGGGATTGCATCAAATCTATTTTTCAATTTGAGTGACATCTTAATGATATTTAGTCTTCCAATCCATGAACATGGAATATTCTTCCAGTTGTTTAGACCTTTTTTGATTTCATTTAATACTGAGTTGCAGTTTTCTGAATACAAGTGCTTTACATCGTTGGTTGAGTTTATTTCTGACTATTTGAGTTTTATCTGTCATATTTCATTTTCACCACTCTTTTGACACATTTAGTTACTTTTATTGATATAATCTTCATTTCTAGACTCCAGGCTTCTCTCTCCTGTCTTTTCTTTTCAGGCTTTAGCATACCCTTTAATATTTCCTGAAAATCTAATCCCTTCTTAGAAATTCTCTCAGTTTCTGTTTATCTGTGAATATTCTAATCTTGTCCTCATTTTTGAAAGACAGTCTTGCTGGATATAAGATTCTTGGCTGGAAGATTTTCTCTTGTAGTATCTAAATATATCAGACCACTGTTTTCTTGTCTCCATGGTTTCTGGTGAGAAATCAGCACTTAAAATTATTGGGTATCCCTTATATGTTATGCATTGCTTTTCTCTTGCTGTTCTCAGAATTCTCTTTGTCTTTGGCATTTCACATTCTTATGTGTCTCAGAGTTGGTCTATTTGGATTTTTTTGAATGGGCGTACATTGTGCTTCTTGGCCATGGATATCTATATCCTTCAATAAGGTTGGGACATTTTCTACAATTATTTCTTCAAATATTCCTTCTTCCCTTTTCCCTTCTCTTCTTCTTTTGGGACACCCATGACATGTAATGTTTGCATGCCTTTTGCTGTCAGTTAGTTCCTTGAGACCGTGTTCAATTTTTTCCATTCTGTTCTTCATCTCTTCATCTGTTCTTTTGTACATTCACTTTCAGAAGCCATTTCTTCAAGCTCACTAATCCTTTCTTCTGCCTCCTCAAATCTGCTATTATATGATTCCAATGTTTTTTAAAAATTTCATTGATTGCGCCTTTCATTCCCATAAGATCTGCTATTTTTCTATGTATGCTTTCAAATTCTTCTTTGTGCTCCTCCAGTATTTTCTTAAAATCCTTGATCTCTTTAGCCATCTCATTGAATTTATTAAGGAGATTTGGTTTAAACATCTATAATTAGTTGTCTCACCTCCTTTATGTTATCTGGAGGCTTATCTTGTTCCTTTAACTGGGCCATAGTTTCCTGTTTTTTGGTGTGGATTGTAATTGTGTTTGGTGTCTTGGCATCTGTATTACTAGAGCATTTATTCTGGGTGCAGTTTTTCTCTTTAGTTTATGGCTTCCTGCCCTTTCTTCCTTGCTGGTTGTGCAGTAGGAGCTAACATTGTAATTGATGCAATAGGCTGTGGAGGCTCAAGCTGCCCTCATTGCCCCAGGGACCAGAGAAGCTTTGCCCAACTTTCTCCTTTGCCAGGGATAGGGACAGAGTCACAGCTGTGTGGAATAATCCAAGTTGTGCAGGCCTAGACTGTAGTTGCCCAGAGAAACTGATGAAGCTTCACACCCCTTTCTCCTCTGCCTAGGGCGGGGATGGAGCTGAAGTGTGGGCAGCAATCTATGCATTGCAGGTCCAAGATAACCGCAGTTGCCCCTGTAGACTTTTGATTTTCAGTCCATGACAACCAAAGGTAACTGCAGTTACCTGGATAGGCTGGTGCAGGGCCCACCAGCCTCCTTCTTGCCAGAGGTGGGGCTGAAATCTAGGCTAGGGCTGTAGGCAGATCTGGGTGAAAGAAACCAGTTCCTACCATCACTGTAATTTTAGGTCAGCCCAGCCTCCCCTCAGGCTGGGGGTGGAGTCAAAATGGCAGCCACTGGCCTCTTTCAGACTTGGCAGATTCACACCCCAGCTGCTCCCAGAGTAATATTTTAGCCAGCCAAGTCTACCAGTCAGTAACCAAAATTGGCAGCCAACCTTCTCCTCCTCTCCTGTTTTTGGGAAATGGAGCTTCCAATTCCAGCCTCAGAAAGCTCCTGGAGAGCCTTGTGCAACCAGAGTAGGATAATCACCAGCCTCCATGGCTTGGCTGGTAATTTCCCGGAGAGGCTGGTGCATGTCCCTGCAGCTTCCTCCCTACTGGTGGTGGCGCTGGTGCCTAGGCTAGAGAAGCAATCTGATCTGGATGGACACAAGCCGGTCCCCACCAGCACTGGGATTTTCAGTCCTTCCCGCTTCCTCTCGTGCCAGGCACGGAGTTAGGATGGTGGCTCCGAGCCTCTTTTTTACTTGGACAGGCTCAAACTCTAGCTGTTCTCAGGATTATACTTTAGCCCACTGAATTTATTCATCAGTAGCTGAAGTTGGTGCCCAACTGTCTCTTCCTTCCCCGTTTTTGGGAAGTGGAGCTTTCAATTCCAGCTGCAGAACAGCTTCCGAGGTGGCTTGTGCCTCCAGTGGAGGATTGGCACCGGCCTCTGGGCGTGGAGCGCTCTACTTACAAGTCTTCTCTGCAGATGGGCAGCCTCCTCCTTCCACTCCCTCAAGGATGTTGCAGGATGCTCTTCTGGCCTCCTGGAGCCTACAAACAGGTGCTTCAGCTAGCTCCAGAGAGCTCTGGGTGTTTACTAACTGCCTTATAGCAGGAGCTGACTCTAGCAGCTCCTTACTCTGCCACCATCTTGCTAGTTGTCCTAGGCACATGTCTGCATTCTCTCTCTCTTTTTTTTAAAGATTTATTTATTTATTTATTTCTCTCCCCCGCCCCCCCCAGTTGTCTGTTCTCTGTGTTTATTTGCTGCATGTTCTTCTTTGTCCGCTTCTGTTGTTGTCAGTGGCATGGGGATCTGTGTTTCTTTTTTTGTTGTGTCATTTTGCTGTGTCAGTTCTGCGTGTGGGCAGCGCCATTCTCAGGCAGACTGCATTTTCTTTTGTGCTGGGTGGCTCTCCTTACAGGGCGCACTCCTTGCACGTGGGGCTCCCCTAGGCGGGGGACACCCCTGCGTGGCAGGGCACTCCTTGCGCGCATCAGCACTGCGCATGGGCCAGCTCCACACGGGTCAAGGAGGCCCGGAGTTTGAACCTTGGACCTCCCATGTGGTAGACGGACGCCCTAACCACTGGGCCAAGTCCGCATTCTCTTTTTAATAAGAGCTCTGGGTCCTTTCTTCTTGTACCGCATTAAAGATTCTATCTCTCTTTTCCTCTCTCTCCTGGGTCAACAGTCTCCTTTTTTATTCCATAAATACATGTCGATCTCTCAGTTTATAACACACACACATCCACAGTCTCCCTTTAATCCCCTATCCCCCTCTAGTCATTGCTTCAATTCTCTACTCTCCTGCAGAGGAAAACTTTTGGGAAGAACTGTCTAGGAACACTGCCTCCACCTCCTCAACACACATCCACTCTTCTGCCCACTCCAGTCTGGCTCCTGCTCCAACACTCAAAGGAAATCGTGTTTGCATGTCACAAACAAATCCCATTTTGCTGCAATCATTGGGCAGTTTTCAATCGTCTTACTTCACTTCCCAGCAGCATTTGACAGGATCGATGATTTCCTCTTTTTGAAATGCTCTCCTCTTTAGGTATCGTGCACCAGGCTGCCCCTACTCCAGGTTCAGTTTAGGGCTCTCTTCTCTCTGAGTACTCACCCTGGATAATCTCATTCATTTCCGTGGCTTTAAATACACTCGCATCTGCTGGCTGCTTCCAAATTTACAACTCACATATCCATTAGTTTATAAAAAATGGATTTCCTGAGTTTCCACCCACAGTCTGCTCTCATCTCACTCAGGCTTCCAAACAAGTCCCCTCTGTTATTCAAGCTAGAAACCTGCGGCTCCTCCTCCTGGTCCCCGTCTCCTGCCCCTAAAGTCAAGTAATCAACAAATCCTGCTGACTCAGCTTCTGAAAAATATTTTGATTTACTCTGTTCTGTGTCCACTGCCACCATTCTGGTTCATGCCACATCATGGCTGGCCTAGATTACTCCCAGAGACCTTTAGCCCATTTCATTTGTGCCACTCTTCAGTGAATTCTTCTTGTAGCCCCCCTGCCTATCATTCCCAACCTCATGCCACTGGGGACTCAGGATATGCCATGGGGGGAAGCCAAAATGATTTGCTTATGAATTGGGTATAGGATGGGAAGGAAAGAAAGAAATCAAGAATGACCAGTGTTTAGCTGTAGTAGCTGCATAGAAGGTGGTGACTTGTATCAAGATGGGGAAGTTTGGGTTAGAGAAAGATTTGGCTGGCAGCTGTAGTGGGAAGAATGATCAAGAGTTCTAGTTTCCATGTGTTGAACCTGAAATGTCAGTTAGCCAGGCCAAAGTTGTGTTACAGTTGAAGAGAAATGTTAGACACAATAAATATCTGTTGAATATCTGTTAAATATTTGAGTGAACAGAACTGGACTACCAGAGAAACAAATTTAGGGGGAAAGATTTGAAAGTGTTGTTTGCTACGATGTGTCAGAGGGATCTATATGACATCCTAATGGAGATGTCTGGCATTCTTTAGACATATGGGCCTAGAGATCAATGGGGAAATTAAACCTGGAGGCATAGATTAGAGGGCGGTTGGTCAGAGTTTAAAGGACATCGAAGGAGAAATGTTCACGGGGGGACTTTTAGAAAATTAAAATATTTTCATGACATTTTTAAAAATTAAAAATAAAACTAGTTTTATTGAATTTGATAGGGAAATATGTTTAGTAGCCTCCCTGGCTCTACCCACTTAGAAGTCAGTGGCATACCCCTTTTGCCCCAGCTGTGACAACTAGAAGGGTCTCTAAATATTGTCATATGTTCATGCGCATGACTGTAAATCACCTCTGTTGAGAACTATTTCTTGTTAGCTACTGAAATGTTAATATTTAAGAACATTGGAGCAGAAGCAACACAGCAGTAGCATTATTGGCTCTTATCCTGAAGAACGCAGCTGGGGGAGAATTACAATTGAGCAGGCTGTGTGTACCCCAAGAAGAAGCGAGTCAACAAGAACATCCTGAGAGGTAGCAACACTGAATCATATGACAGAGAAAGGTATGCCCCGGGCCTAGCCATGTGTGAAGGCTTCATTTTGTCAGCACCCAGTGGCCTTTGCTAAGCGTTGTAGACGGCACTTTCCCCCGGCGCTGTGGTAATCCTGTCTGCTATTCTCAGGCTGATGGCTTTGGGAGAACAGGACTGCGGTGTTCCCAGGTTGGCTGGGACAGATTTCGAATAAGCCTCTCAGTGCCAATTCACCTGCTGCCCCCTAGTGAGGCTGCTTGGTCAGGCCTGGTAAATCGTGAGTGGCTGATTTTGGTTCAAAGCCAAAACCCTGAGTCCAGGAGACCAAAGCATGTTGGGTCCTAGCTTTCCTCCCTTCCTTGCTCCAAATGGATCTCTAACCCTCACTAGTGACTTCACTAATGTGCAGAAGGTGAAGGCATGGGAGGTCAACAAAGAAAGAAGCGGAATACTGACAGGGTAACACAAAGGCATAACCACTGCAACACTTTTCAATAAGGAAAAAAGTAGTCCTGAGAAGAGGGGGCCAGGGCACCCCTTTGCTAACCAGGGGACATGCTCTCCAATTGCCTCAAGTGTGACTGTCCTCATAGACACTTATGAAGTACAGCTGGAAGAGACTCCATTCTGTTACAGAGACACAATGACAATGTAATTAATACAGACCATGAAATGACACAGTTTCTTGAGAGCTGAAGACAGTGTCTATTTTTGCATATCTGCCAAGAAAAGAAACACTAATCATAGGCAGTAGAGTTCCTTAGCACAGATTTAGAAATATTGTGGGGCTAATCCTGCCTCTGAAACATAACGATATCTGGGAGGGTGGAAGCCGGGAGAGAAAACAGTTCTGAAGTGACTTAAAGCGATCCCCATTAAAATGAATATTTTAAAGGCCCCTAGTCATTGTGTACTTCCTAAAAGAAGAAATCTTAAATTTAAGAGTCACACAAATGATGAAAAAAGAATTTATATTTTTAAAAGATGTACCACAATTTCTTTAAATGGAGTCATCTCATAGTACACCTAAAATATTATCTACAACTCAGTTTATTCACAAATATGTGTGTGTGTGTGCCTATCAAGAAAATCCTCACGAGTGGGTATAGTATATCTGTATGACTTTTATTCGGGCTAAGATTTCTGATAAAGAACTTTGAACAGAGGAGAGTCATGACCTGATTGATACAGTTAGAAAGAATTCTGGCTGCAGTTGGTGGGGTCTTTAGTACTTTGGCAAGATGAAGGGGGCTCTGTTGGGGTGGGAGCCGTGCAGGTGGTGGCCAGATGCTATGGATATTCTAGGTATATTTTGAACGTAGAACCAAAGGGTTTTGCTCACAGATTGGATGTGAGTGAGGGGGAATGAGAGAGACAGAGACCAAGTTGAGGATGACTCCAAGATTTTGGGACTGAGCAATTAGAAGAACGGAGTTACCATCAACAGAGATGGAGAAAACTTGGGGAGTAGCAGAACTGGAAAAGAGGACATTCTGAGTTTGAGATACTGAGTTTAAGATATCTGATATCTGTTAGACATTCAACTGGAAATGTTGAATATGAGCCTAGAGTTCAGAGAAGTCCATGTCAGAAATACCAAACTGGAAGTCATCTGCATATAGTTGATATACATGGATGAGATCACTCAGGTGAGAGAGGATAGAGAAAAGTCAATGATGGAGTCTTGGGGTACTCTATAGTCAAGAGGTTAGGGAGAAGAGCAGGAATCTGCAAGGGGACCAAGAAAGAATAGAGTAAGATAGGAAGAAAAATGAGTGTGAAACCAAATGCAGACAGTAGGAGAGTGAAGCAAAGAAGATAGCTAACAGTATTTACTATGTGTGGTTATAATTTCTAATTTCAACAGCCTGAGGTGTGAGGTGTGCAGTGTACACTCTAGTAGGAAGTGAGTACAGTTGGACAGGTCATTAGGACACAAGAAGGGTTTAATTGGGAGCCTGGTTTTGATAAGTGGAATAATAAACAATTTGTTTTAGAGCTATATAACCCTATGGTAGTATGGAGAAGCATTTACAAACATATATGCCCAGGGTGGTGTGGCTAAAGATGTGGTGGGGGAGAAATGATTTTTAAAATTTAAATTACTTTGCATTACTTCATTATGATGTGTTATGTATTACATTTAGAGTCATATTACTTTTATAATTTAAAAACTAATAAAATTAAAAACACGAGATGTAAGACTGTGAATAATTGGAAAGTACATTATAAAAATGTGAGCAAAAAGATGATTAGGGATAGAATTAGGACACTGGCAGGGGAGTGAAGTGACACTTTAGAAGTGGACTTTTAGTACCTGGTTACAGATAATACTGGAAAAAGCAGAAGACAGAGGGGAGTACAATCAAGCTCAGGGGGACATGCACCTCCTCATCCATATCTTCCAAAGGCAGCATAACATGAAGAGCATAAGGGATTGCCCCAAATCTTAACGTTACAGGGGATGAGTGGGAATGTGGGAATTGATTCCTAATGTTCACATGAATAAATCAGTTATGTGAATGGTTTAATCCCAACTCAAGTTCTTTATTCTTTGATAGAAAATAGGAGTATGAAGTGACAAAATTATAGAGGATAACCTCTTCTTAAAGTGATAAACACTCCTTTATGACATGGCTTTCTGATATGACATGATTTCTAGGCATGAAATAGCCATCCAGTTTTGCTAATATCTGTCTTTAGTTCAACAAATCAAATCCAGAATTTCTGGTAGGCACCTATTTGGTTTCTAATAAGCACATACATTTTAGTTATTCTATATCTATGTATGTACTTTACAATCATGAATAAGGTAGAATATGTCCATGAATAGAAACAGAAAACAGTGCCCCTGCTCACATATACTCACTAAGTCCACCTGCACCGAGAGGCTTCTGCCAAAGCAAAAGACAATTAATTTTGTTATAGGGGTACACATCACAACTCTCTATTCAGTTATGTACTTAGTTGCATCTCTGCTTTGATGAATCATAGGCTCTACCTAAGCTTGGCTGATTCTTAAGTGTATGTATCTGCTCTAAATTTGCCACACAGCACTTCTAAGACTTGTCAGAGTAGGAAATAACTCTTGGCAGAAGACTGCCTTAAAAATATGCAGATAACCGTTTCTTCTGGAAACTCACTTTTATGCTTGGGTTCAGCCAAGCCTGGAATGAGCTAGTTACAGGACTCTGACACATTAGAAGTTTAAAAATTTGTTTTTATTGAATTGAATTCGATGTATTACTGGGCACATTGCAAGTCCTGGAATTGGTCATTTTACTTCTAGGAATGTTAACATGGATCATCCTATCACAGAATTCTCATTCTGAAGCTCATGGGAGAAATGTTGGTCAAGTATTGTATCAAGATCAGTGGTGATTGATTTCAATTTTCAAAGTTCAGTCTAATTCTAGTAAGTGCTCAGGCTATTGTGGCATACATTTTGTTTTAAATACTTTCCTAGGCATCACCTTATTTTGTCTACTAATTGTCCTTGTAACTATAATTCCATTATTCATCTCTACATGTTGTAATACATTATCTCACTGGTTTTGCTTGTTTTGTTTTATGAGGCACGATAAAAATAAAATAGCAAACTTTGACCTGAGGGTGGGCACAGGAAGGAGGCAGAAAGGAAAGTGACCAGAAGTTGTTATAAAAAAATGATAAAATTTAAATTAAACTAAAAGGACAAACTGAAAGGGAAATGCAAAGACAACCTCCTTAGCACAGAAGTACTGCATTCACTCAGTTCCTTTACTAAAATCCCCTCTTCCAAAACTATAAGATACAAGTCTTAGGAACTAATGCATTCTTAAAATGTCAAGAACTATTTCTTTCATCTAAGTAAATTTACATAACACCTTGCATAGTTTCCTAAAACAAAAAAGAGAACAAAAAATCTTTTCGTACTGTCATGACTACCATCTTAAAAAATACCAAGAATTCAAATAATAACCTATTTCCAGATGCTACTTAAATGAAAGCATCTATGTAAATATTCTTGTGTAAGAAAAAACACTGGCAAACAAATAAGACTTGAGCCAAAACAAATAATTCTTGCTATGAATTTTAAAGTACTTGTTTTATTTTTCTGTTTTGGAAGTTGCTTTATTTAAAACCTTAGAGTGTAATACAAATAGACGTGTGAAGTCCATTTGGCCTCTATACAACCAACATTTTCAGAGTTTACATTCATGATAAAGTCTTCAAGTTATTCCACACAAAACTGTTTATAAAGAATGTTTTCAACTATATTAATGATTTAAAAGTAGTAAGTGCAACAACACAAAAACCAATCTTTCTCTCTTTAGGAGACACGCTTTACTATGGAGGCATCCCACGTAAACATCTGTGGTATCAATTCTGGGTGAACCAGGACGGTCTCTTCCTTTCTCGTTCAATGATCCTCTTGCCCTGATCTTGTTCAGTTGGTGTCTCTCCCGTGTACAGCACCACAGTCTCGAAAGCAGGAGCCTTAAAAGGGCCCCCTTCTTGTTTCCCCATCTGTCTTCTGATTTCTGCAGTCTCCTTGCGCACCTTTGCATAGCAATAGCCACAAAGGACGTGTTTCTGTTTCAGGTGACCACATTCAGGACAAACGTCTATATTATTCTTTAAAAACAAAAAGTAAAAAAACTTATTTTAACGGGAAGCATAATACACAAAAAATCACTGACAGGAACGGTGCTTACATTTTAACTTTCTTTAAATGTTCATGCTGCATGAGGTTATACACTATTTCAATCTCATTTTAATAGAGAAACTGAGGGCAAGATACAGTGAATTTGAGTTTAAAAAAGAAAAAAAATCGGGGAAGCAGACATGGTTCAACTGATAGAGCGTCCGTCTACCACATGGAAGGTCCAGGGTTGGAAACCCAGGGCCTCCTGACCCATGTGGTAAGCTGGCCCATGTGCACTGCTGCCGTGTGCAAGAAGTGCTACACCATGCAGGGGCGCCCCCATGTAGGGGTGCCCCATGTGCAAGGAATGCACCCCGCAAGGAGAGCCACCCCTTGTGAAAAAAGCGCAGCCCGTCCAGGAGCTGCACACACAGAGAGCTGATGCAACAACAATAAAAGAGATGCAATCTCCCAGTGCCACTGGATAATGCAAGCAGATGCAGAACACACAGCAAATGGACACAGAGAACAGACAACAGGGTGGGGGAAGGGGAGAGAAATAAATAAAATAAAACTTAAAAAAAAAAATGGGGCTAGAACTCCCATCTACTGACTCTGAATTTGGTGAGTTTTTATTTAAATATAGCAGTTATATTTATGTAAAATGATACTATTCCCACTGGCCCCAAATACTAAACAAGTGAAAAGGAGCATAAACACAGTGGAGTTATCCGTAAAGCCAGCAATTTAAATGAGAGACCAAAGAAAGAAAAATGAATTCATATTTTTCTTTCAATCTATCTTGGGGAAAATAAGACAAGAAAAACATTATTAGCTGGCTTCTCCTGCTTTATCACAGTGTCACTCAAATTCCTGTCTAAAGTATAGGTTTGGGATACAGGATAATTCTTGTAAACAAGCACCGGTTACTTCTTAATGAAAAACTCCCTTGTTATGTCAAAATTTGAGGGCATTTTAATGAGCTTCTATATATATCTCAAGACAATTATAACCTCAACAGCCTTCTCTTCATGTTCTAAAGATAGATTTGAAAGAAAAGCTACAGAAAAAGAGTAAACAGGAATATCAGAGACATTTCAAACACTTATAGATATTTAATACACTAATATTTGTGAGGCGGATGACCAAAAGAATTACATTTCCTGACAGAAACAAAGGACCTGGAAAGTTATTGCCTCACTGACCATTCATTTACTCTGCTACACTGGACACTGGGCTGCAGGTCCAAAAGGTAGCCACAGGCAGAAGAGTGTATAAGCTGGTGTTCTTTTCTTGGTAAAAGCACCCCATGTATTATATGTAATGGAAGATAATTTAAGGAATAATATAAATTCATGGTTTAAGGGCTACTTTTCTTTTTCTAAATAAATGCAGTCATGTAACAGGCTGGTGGAAGATCTCATTCCTAACATCTAAAATTCTTTCAACCAAATTGTATGAATCGTTATAAGACTAAATTTTGAAGTGCTGTTCAATTTCAGTCCAGCTCCAACTGTAACTCAGTAATGCTTCTTGGCTCAAGTTTTAGGGGCTGGTTTAATAATTATGAGTGTGTAATCCCAGGAAAGTCAACTCTGTGTTCTTGAGGTTCATCTGTATGGTGCTGCTGCTGTGGAATGCCATGAAGTAATTGAAAGCACGACTGTTAAAGCCATGAATTAACAGATCAGAGGTAATAAACACTTAAATTTCTGTATACCAGACCAATGGAAAGTGCATCCACATGTGGGAGAATCCGCAATAGTCTGAGGCTTAAGAATCAGACTGCCAGGAGTCTAATCCTGGCTCTACCACTTAAGAGATATGTGACCACAGGCATTCTGTTTGCCTCAGTTTCTTCACAAACAAAATGGTATTTACTTTGCAGGGTTGTAGTGAGAATTTGATGAGAAAAATCACATAAAGTACATTGTAGGTACTTAATAGATGTTACCTGTTTTTATTATTTATCTGAGAATTTTCCTCCACAGTATTTTACTGGAGATAGTGAAGAACAGAATAAACATGTAAAGGCTAGTAAAATCTAAGACTGAACACACCTACTGCTTCTGACTTTAATTTTAAGCTCTGCCATAGATAAGGTGCTTACTCATATGCGGTTCAAAACCATAGAGTTCAGGACTGGCACAGCTCACAATTCAAAAGTTGTACAAGCGCTTAACAACCTAGTACTCTGTCCAATCCCCAAACCACCTCCTTAACAGTGTCCTTAATGTTTAGGCTAAATGACAGTAGACACACTTAATATGAAAATACTGTATTTTATTTTAGCCAAAGGAAAGCAGACATATAAAATCTGAGAATAAGTTATCCATAGATTATATAAATATACCATGAGAATGTTAAAGGGCAGACCTGAGGAAAAGCCCACCTTTAAAAATCAATGCATTACCTTAACTTTGATAAGCTTCTCAGGGTTTCTTCTTCTACACCGGTTAACTTCAATACTACGTCTGTTTTTGGGAGCTGCCATCCAAAAGATACTATCCAAAATGCTGGAAATCTGCTTACTTCCACTGGTATCATTTGCAGGTTCTGAAAATATGGCTGGGCCCTGGACTGCTAATACTGATCCTATAAAATAAAACATGGGAACATAGAATGTGTCTCTAGTTTTGTTTTTTTTAATCCCCCCTTGCAGCTTTTTGCGTGCTGTCTGCTGTGTCCATTCACTGTCTGTTCTTTTCTGTCTGTCTTTATTTATTTCCCCTTCCCCCCTTGCAGCTTGCTTGCTGTCTGCTCTGTGTCCGTCGTTGCATTCTTCTGTGTTTTTTGCTTGTCTCCCTTTTTGTTGCATCACCTTGATGAGGTGGCTCTCTGTGGCACTTGTGGGTGAGCCTGCCTTCACAAGGAGGCCCTGGGACTCGAACCCAAGGCCTCCCATATGGTAGACAGGAGCCCAACTGATTGAGCCACAACCACTTCCCTGTGTCTCTAGCTTATAAGTAACTATTTATAGATATCATTCTCCTTCATAATCAACAGTAATTATACCAACAGATATATAAACATACACATACATACATCAAAAGAGAGAATTTAGAATTTGTTATAATAAAGACTTTTACCAGGAGAGCTTAGCTATTTAAATATCCTAAAACTCATACAAGAGGCCTTAAGGAATTTTAATCTCCTGAAATGCAAAACTAAGGTATAGTAGAAAGCATGAATAAACATCTGAGAGGCTTACCGTACACAAAACCACCAACCAACCAATCAACCAACCAATTACTCCATTGTCCACAAGCTATTTCATGGGTAGTCCCTAACTGCTTTAAGGAATAAATCTGAAGACTGAGATTCCCAAGATATGCTTCCTTCCTGCACTGAGATAACGGCCTATCTGCTATGTTTTTTTTTGTTTTTGTTTTTTTTAGTATATTCTAATTGAGTCAAGCTCATCTGTCACATAACCTGTTAGGTCCCTTATGTCACTTAATTCTTTATAATATTTACTTGGATTTTACTCTGTTCTCTAAGGACAAGGCTAGCTCACCTCCTCTTTGTCTGACACTCATTAATTTATGTGATAATCAAAGCTCACTTTTTAAAGAAACTGTTTATGAAGTCAGATTTCTTTACCATTTTCTTGCTATTCCCTAGACTTGAAATACTTCTCCTTGAACTTTACAGACTCTTAAAAAAGTACAAAGCTCTTTAACACTTAATAACTGGTTCTCCTTTTCAGTATCATAGCCCGGTTGTTAAGAGCACAGGCTCTGGGCAGCCTGCTTTTGAATTACGGATGTGTGTGATCTTGGGGCCTCTCTGAGTCTACTTCTTCACTTGTAAAGTGAAGATATGGGATCGTTGAAGATTATCAAGGAAGCACATGCAGACGGCTTACTTAGCACATTGCTTGGCATATACTGGGGCTCTCTGTCCAGAATGCCTGGGTATTATCATTTTCGGGGCATATTAGCTAGAAAGCATGGGCTATCTTGCAAATCGAGGAAATGTAAACGTCAAAGCTATGACAGTTTTAACAGACACAACACTTAAGATTAATTCCCAGGCGAAACACGGAAATTGGGCTTGGTGTTCAGAGCTCAAACACTGGACAAAATGCATTCTGTGTGTATTTGGAGGAGGGAGGACTGGAAAGGTTAAGACTGATCTGTGCAGGAATGACAAAATCAGAGGATGGAGCGCGGAAGGGTATGGGTGCGGGAAGGGGAGCTGACTCTTGTTTCTAAGCAAAGTCACGAACAATATCCCCTACGCGTGGCTGACCATCAGAACGCAGGGCAAGAATGTGTCTACAACGCAGCCCTGGGTCCCCTCATTCCACCCTTTTCTTCCTGCCCCACTGCGCCCTTCTTCACCTACCCCATGGAGGACTGGGAAAGCCTGGCCGGCTCTGCAGAAGTTTCCCCTGCAGCCGCTCCCAACAGATTCGGAGCCGTCCTAGAGTTGCGAGCCCCGGTGGAAAGACCAGGACAAGCAGGGCCGACGCCATCTTCCCGGAACGCAGACGACGCCCACCTAGCAACGGAGTCCCGCCCCCAATTGGGGCATGCGCACAGACGCAGAGCTGTGGCGAAACCAGCTCCTGGGACTACAACGCCCAGAATGGGCCCGGAGTGGCTCTGAGTCTCGTCCAATCACCGAGAGAGAGGGGAACAGGAGCGGGAGGGGAAGTGACAGGAAACCGGCCTCAGGGCGCATGCGTACGGATGCCCCTTGACTCTCCGAGTAAAGATGGCGGAACGCGGCTACAGTTTTTCGCTGACTACATTCAGGTATGGGAGGGCCCCCTCGAGGTCCTCCGCGTAGCGGAGATTGCAGGTGTTCGGTTGGCGTGGTTTCTTGCATCTGGCTCCGACCTCGTGCTTCCAGAGGGTCCAGTAGAGAATAGGGGTTGAAGTGCGGCGTTGCAAAGTCATTTGCCGGACCAGTTGGGGGCCCGGGAAAGCAGCGGTCCCCGGAGGCCGCGGGAACTCGGGTGGTGGGATTTGGGGTGAACTTGGGATGCTGGAGGTTGAGGCCCTCAGGCAGGGATTCGCTTGCACTTTGGAGACTAGATAGGAAATCAGTTTTGGATAAGCCATCTCTGGCTAACTCTTGGAGAACTCAGCATTTTCTTCCTGGCGCAGTCAGGCCTGATTCGGGAGTGTCCGAAACTCGGAGTCTTGGTCCGGTATGTGGAGTCCCTTTTTCTCGGAAAGCCTCCGCTTCTTGGAGTCTTAGTCTCCATTTGGCTGTGGTGACTTTCGAAACCTGCTTTCGGTTTCTTCTGTGCCTCTGTTGGAAGCATAAAGACAAAAAATTAAAGCATTAGTCGTTCTATCACTTAAGAGTTTGTGGACCTCAAATTAGGCTATATTTGCCTTTTAGCCATTTTTTTGGGATGATATATTTACTTCAAAAAGATTACAGAACAAGGGATTAAAATAGTAAGGATAGTTTTCGAAATACCGTTGAGATAATCTTCGTTACCCTTGTAAGAAAACCATTTCAAGATTTAATAAGTCGATAAGGGAAGAATTCTAATTTGACCTTTTTCTTAACCATCAGGAATGCATTACTTAGAATATACTATGAAGACGAAAGCAGGCTGGCTCTAACTTTTGTTGAGTACTGTCTTGTGTGGGAGCAGCTTTAGCTACTCCTTCTCTTTCCACAACCATGTATGATAAATGTCATTCTAACTTTACGGATGAGGAAAACAGAGCTCAGAAATTAAGTAACTTGTTCATGGTCATCAGTGAGTAGCCTGTTGGCATTCAGATTGGGTTCTCTCTGATGATAAAATTAATGCACTCTCCAGTACATTGTTGATTTAAAATCCTAAATTACATTCCCCCTGACAGTTTTTAATTTGTGAGGATATATCCTAGATCTTTTTTTTTAACCTTTGAATGAAATTAATTTAATTCTGCAAGGAAAGTTCTCATCATATGTAATAATAACACGCAGTCTGTGTGAAGTAGTCACCTTATATTAGCAAACACAGTTAACGTGGTCCTTTATCTCTGCGGTCGTGTAATCCTGGTATAGTTGCAACAAAGCAATATGTATTAGCAACTGAACCTATTTATAATAAGTTTCTTTATTAAAATAACTTTTTGTGAGATGAGCTTCGCTTTTAACATGGTGAGTTCAACTTTTAGCTAAAAAGAAAACATATGTGTCTAGCCTGTTTTCATTGAAACTAAACAATTCATAGTAGAAGTGACTAGAGACTGCATAAAAAGGGGTGAGGAGATTGACAGTAAACGAGTAAAACAAACTGGCACCTGCTAATGAATTCTGAAAAAAATGCTTTTCTTTCCCCAGAAAGTTTTATGAAGTATAAGAGGGTAGAAGGAATGGGTAGTCAGGAAAGGCTTATGTTTAGAGGTGATTTTGAGACTAGTAAAAAGAATCAACCATTTGAGATTTAGAGGTATTTAAGAGTTGTGGGTAGAGAACACCTGGTGTGAAAGCCCTGAAGGTGGGAAAGAGCTTATACTCTTAAAGGAATTGAAATAAGACAAGGTGCTGGAGTATATAGTAAGCACGGAAAGAGCATGGCTGAGGATCAAATCATGCAGGGCCTTGTAGGTTAGAGTAAGAAGTTTTTATTTTAGTTTAAGTGAACCAAGAAGTTATTACAGATTTAGGGAGGGGGATGACAAGGTGCAAAAACAGGAAAACCAATGATTAGTTATTTCAGTTTTTCCTGGGTTGGAATGCTGGTGCTTTGGAAAAAGGGTGGCGGCATGTTTACATATAAAGATGCCCTAGGTAGATTGCTCAGCACAGAGGTTAGTGGAGTAGATGAGCATGTGCACACAGAGAGAGAGACAAAATGATGAAAGTATGTACTGGTGGTTATGGAAATGGAGAAAAAGGAGCTGTTAAGTTTTCCTGAGCCTTTACAATGTTTCACAGAGGTATTTCAACTAGGTATTGAATAATAATTGAAAGGTGGATTGACCCAGAATATCCTAACATAATTATTGAAATAGTGACCATTAAAGAAAAAGTATAGCCTAATTAAAAAGAAAAATTAAATGTTTACTGCTGTTACTCTGCTTAAATCAGCTAATTTTGTAATTTAAGGTTTATTCCCTAAATGGGCCAAATGATTGTGACCTCCTGGTACTTGGTTATATCCTAGAATCCTGACCAAATAGAGTTTATTCTCTTTTGAGGAAGGTAAGTATTATAAAAGTAATTCAAATATGAAGACTGCTAGTCAAAGAAGACCATAAGTCTGTGGGATTTAACCTAGTCTGAGGAGTCAGGGCTTGCTTCTTCCTGAGGATGTGACATTTCTGCTGAAGAAGGATAGAAGGAAGGAGCTCACCAGGTGGTAGGGTGGAAAGCATTCAAGAGGGATTGGCTTGTCAGAGGGGCCTTTGATGTCTAATAGGGGTTTCTGTATCTGGAGCAAGATGGGATGGTGTGAAGTGAGACTTGAGTGAAAAGGGGAGTACCTGTAATTTTATGAAGATAAAGCAGATGCTCTTCATTAGTAAACAGGAGCTGTAGACCTAACTGTGTCATTTGGACAAACTACTTTGACTCAGGGACAACTTTTTTTAATCTGTAAAATGAGAAAGTTGATATGTAATGTTTATAATGCTTCTGACTCAACAGATAGATCAAACTAAATAAAGTGTGACCTACAAGGCCAGTTTGGGACTGACTATGACCACCAAACTCTTGAAACCAGATCTGTTAAGTGCATTTGCCTCATGGTTCCTAGAAATAGTTTTATTATATAGAAAATACTTTGTTGTAAGTGGTATCTAGGTCTTAAATCTTAAGCTGTGTCCAATTTCTAAAATGTGTGACCACACATGAAATGTATACTGTTGTTTGTTTTTTGACAGAAACATACACATTCTTTTTTCAGTGTTTGTTTAGTGCTAATTTCATGCCAGGGACTGTTTTAATTACTCTAAAAGACATTACTTCAACTAATCTTCACAACAGACCTTTAAAATAGGTAACTAAACTATTATTATGCCCATTTTACAGGTAAGAGAACTGAGACACAGAAATTAAGGAACTTGCCGAAAGTCACAGGCTGATAAGTGGTAAAAAAGAGGCAACAGTATTGATGTTGCCCAAAATGGCAGCAAGAGAAAGCAACCAAAGGAAAGGACTTTACTAATATGTTCAAATCTCCTTGTAAATTTAGTTTTTCTACGAGTTCATGATAAAGGTTTCAAAACCCAACTATTCAAGTTGATATTTGATTAGTGGAATTTGACCTATACATCTGCCTTCTCACAGAGAAGTTCCTGCAATAAATATTGGAGAATATGTGTACTTAGCAAATACCTGTTTGCTTGTTTTTTTAAAGCCCATCTGGTAAACTTGTCCAGATTGAATATGCTTTGGCTGCTGTAGCTGGTGGAGCCCCTTCAGTGGGAATTAAAGGTAATCAAAATTTAGATGATTAAGGATGTGGTAAAATATTAGCTTATTAAATGCTTCATTTGTTTCAGGTGCCTGTAATAATTACCCTAATATCCTTTTGGGATTAATTTAATAGTTATTGCAAAAAATTGCCATGGCAGCATAATTTTTAATAGTTCTTTTTGCTGAGGTAGAGTGTTTTGAAGTTTAAAGAAAACAGAAATATACTTAAGTTGATAAAAGTTTTTCAAAGTACATATAGGACTTATTAGTTAACGATAACCCACAAATAGTATTTCTCATGCAGAAAACTAAATATTCTTTTCTTTTCCTACAGATTATATTACTGTTTATCTTCCCTAAAATTTAAAAAAGGTTAATTATGAAACTTATTCTAAAGATAATTGCTTTATACTCTCATAGTTTTTTTTTAAAGTCTTCATCATTGGCTTTAAATTTCATATTGTAAGAACAGTGCTGTATTTTCCCAGGTAGGCAGAATTCCAGTATTTTAAGACATGTAGACTCTCAGGTATACTACAGTACTTTAAGAAAAATCTTACAGTACTTTTTGCTGTAGGTATTTCTTGGTACAGTATAAATAGCCAATGAGGAAAAAATTAATTTGCTATTTGTTAGGTAATTTTGACTTAGAAGTCTATAAAAAAAGGAAATAAAGGAGTTTTGGTGAAATGCATCTATAGTTGAAACTGTTGAAGCAGAGTCTTTAATGATTAAACATTTAAGTGAGTTTTTCTTTTGTTTGGTTTGTAGCTGCAAATGGTGTGGTGTTGGCAACTGAGAAGAAACAGAAGTCCATTCTGTATGATGAGCGAAGTGTACACAAAGTGGAACCAATTACCAAACATATAGGTTTGGTGTACAGTGGCATGGGCCCAGATTACAGGTACTTTAGTTATTCTTGTTTTCCACACCATCTCATGAATTGCTGATAATCTTTACTTTGAAGAGGAAAATCAAGAGATGTTTTTCCTTTACTCTCCCAGTCAACTTTTTGTGTTTTGTTTGGAAACAGCAGCCTCATCAGCAGCTGAATTAAAATTGTCCACGCTAGGGTAGGCTGAGGGTTACTTTAAAACTGATAGCTCCTTGTCACTCAGTTCCAGTAGATATAGTATTACTTCTCATATTTCTGTTTGGTGGACTTTCCCTTCTGATCACATTCACTCTTTTGCCACCCTAGAACTGGGCTTAAAGAGCTCAGGTATTCTCTAAAGCACTTTAAAAACAATAAAGGCACTACATGCTTTGGTAAACTATATTTTTGAAAGTATCGGGCAGCAAAAAGAAAGCATCACTGCCTAGAGTCAACTCCATTATCTTTGTTTCTGCTTTTAGCAAAGGGATGAAATTCTCAGAAGCTGCTGAGCAATGCTGATACGGCAGCCAACCAGGATCCAGATGCTCATATTCGCTCCCTTTCTGTTTCACAGAAAAAAGAGAGAGTAATTATTTTATCCAAAATTATAATCAAAGCCAGGATACTGTGAAGTTGAGAGTGAAAGCTTTCCATGTTTATCGTCAGCAAGTCAAAAGAATAATTATTACTCTTGATTTTATGTAACAAGATTGGTAGAGGCAAATTTTTAATGAGCCTGAAAAAGCAATAAAATCACTGGAACATGGGTAGTCTTCAGTACAGTGGATCCTGTTACCATGGTATAAAAGGGATATTGTACTGTGCAGCCACTGATAGGAATGAACTGAGAGGGATGGGAGATGAAGATTGCACAGAAGATTAATGTGTATATTTCACATCAGTTCATAGCCAAGTAAAGGTAGATCCTACTTGTACTGCTAATATATTTAGCTGTTATATAATTTATTCTTAATGCCTTTTGACAAATTTTATATTTTTCAAGTTACAGAGTGGTTTCTTGGAGTTCTTTAATCTCTAAAGGGTACTACTTGAAGTGCAAGTGTAGAGATTAAGGCATTCTTAGGAAAGTTTGAGCCAGAGTAAGAGAAATATGCCAGAAATTCTGTGCGTGTGTGTGTGTGTGTGTGTGTGTGTGACTTTAAGGCACGCACATGTATGTGTGTGTTGATTGAGGTAAGCTATTTAAAGATAGGTCGCTACCCTTGGGATAAGGGGGAGAATCCTGAAAAAGCCACAGAAAGAGATAAAGTTCTGGTTTTGTACACTAAAACTGTTACTACTAAGCTAGCTGATATTCCTAGCCCCTAATTTTCTTTATTTTGCCATATTCTTGTCCATCTCTGTGGCTCAGCTCCTCTGTGATGCTCTGATTCTTTTCTTAATCGCCTGGAATCAGATCTGAGAGCAAGACTGACTTGGAGCTGGTGGCTACTATTAAAGAGATACATGTAAAACTTGTGCTGTAGGTATATGCCTATAGAGGGAGAATGAGTCTTTAGGTAGTAGGCTGCTTAATTTTAAATAAATTTTATTTCTTCCTTGTCTGTTAGAGTACTTGTGCACAGAGCTCGGAAACTAGCTCAGCAATATTATCTTGTTTACCAAGAACCCATTCCCACAGCTCAGCTGGTACAGAGAGTAGCTTCTGTGATGCAAGAATATACCCAGTCAGGGTAAGTAGCATTTACTACTTGAAATGTGTTGTGAATCAGGGGATAAATATTTTAAGAGTATAGATAGAAGAGCATTTACTATTCCCATATTTGTGTAACAACTAGAGAAAATCACTGTGATTCATGTTTCTGTCTTACCTGGATATAAATATTTTCTGAAAGAAAAAAAATGTGAATTGTTCTTGTTGCTCATAAAGGAGCAAGAAAGGAGCTTCTAGATACACAAAGTCCTTTTGCCAGTAACTAAAATACTTCTTTATGGGCAGATAATTATTGCCACTTCTGAATTTATGTTTATAACCAGAAATGATTATAAACAAATGATGAAAGCAATAGCTCTTTGACATATTATATTCATCTTAATTCTAACAGTCGTAAGTTTCAGTGTGAACAGGTGGTATAAAAGTGATTGTTGGTATATAAAATTGCCAGTGGAAAATTTGCATATTTGAAAGTTGTAATTTTGTTAGAACACTAAATGTTTTTCAACATTTATTAATCCTAATGTCATTAATTTATTAGCCCTAAGTGTCATTTTAAGATTTATTTATTACTCCCACCCCTGTGCTTGTTATTTGAGGTCGCTGTCTGTTCTCTCTGTCCATTTGCTGTGTGCTCTCCGAGTCTGCTTGTCTTCTCTTTAGGAGGCACTGGGAACTGAACCCTGGACCTCCCACGTGGAGGAGAGGTGCTCAATCACCTGAGCCACCTCAGCTCCCTGGTTTGTTGTGTCTCATTGTCTTTCCTCTTTGTGTCTCTTTTGTTGTGTCAGCTCACTGCGCCTGCCCACTGTTCCAGCTCACCTCCAGGAGGCATCGGGGATTGAACCCTGGACCTCTCATGTGGAGGCAGAAGCCCAGTTGCTTTAGCCACATCCACTTCCCTAAGTGTGACATTTAAGGCTTTTTTTTTTTTTTTTTGGAGGCACCAGGGCCAGGGATTGAACCTGGGACCTAGTAAGTGGGAAGCTGGCGCTAAACTACTGAGCCGCATTGGGTTCCTTTCATTCTGTTTTATCCAGCATTATTTGATTACTGTTTCTCAATACCGTAAAGATAATTCATTTTTAGTTTATTCATTCAGAAAGGTGTTACATTTTTAAGGAACTGAAATGTATTTACTTGCTTTACTTCAGAGTATTGATGAATTCTTACCTTAGGGTGACAAAACAATGAAGATAACAAGTAATTTTCATTTTGCTTTCTTCAGTGGTGTTCGTCCATTTGGAGTCTCTTTACTTATTTGTGGTTGGAATGAAGGGCGGCCGTATTTATTTCAGTCAGATCCATCTGTAAGTATCATTAGATGTATTTAAGGGGTTAACATGTTCTTTGAGTACCTAATCAAAATGGCAGCCATAGAAGAGTTTAAAATTGAGCAGTATTTTTTCTTTTTCATTTGGGCTTTATCAAGTATGAAGGTCATGCGTATTCATTTACACATTTGAAATTTTGGTAATTCAGTCTTTTAATGAGGATGCTACATTAGTTCTGGCCTCTCTAGTCTTTTGTATCACATTCTTGAGTGATTACTTTGTATTTTTATTATTTTTATCACATTGTCTTTTTAAATCTATAGAACTTTGTTACTTTGCAGAGTGTCATATTTATAGATTTTGGTCTGGAGGACAGGGTTGTACTCTTTGCCATCAGTTTAATATTAGGGTTACTTGAGTGTGACGCTTCACATAGATATAACGACATTGAATTAAGTGTTTTGTACAAATAATCTTGTAATCAAAATCTTGAGTGAGCTATCTGCTCTAAAGGAGAAGATTAGTATCAGAGTTACAAAGCTTTCATAGAGGAATTAAGTATTGCTCTACACGTGTCTCATTTGCTTTGTAGAGAACCTTAAAAAAAAAGATTAGGAATTGATCTTTTATAGTACTTCTGATCAAAAATAACTGTTAATAGATGGTTACAACTTCATTCAATTAAACCTTATTTATGATCTGGCCTTATAATCTGAAAAGGCAAATGAAAACTATTTTGGTTGGTTGTTACTTAAATCAGAAAAAGAAGTATTTCGGGAACTTTGGCAATGTGGTGCCAAAGAGCTTTTGAAGCCGTGTGACAAGCCCTCTCATCTTCCTTTCCAGGGGTAGCAATTACTATCATCACTGGAATTCAGGGTTCTTTCCTCTCCCCCCGACGCCCGCATTGTATTTAAAAGACAATTGCTTCTTTTAAAATATAATTGGTGTGTTTATTTCAGCATTTTTCTGTATGTATATATATATATGAGATTTTACTGTTGCTTTCAGTTAACATTAGATTACAAAATATCAAAAACTGAATATTCTTAATGAGAAGCCATCTATTTCTTGATTTATTCATTAATGATGTTGAAGAGTTAGATATATGTGTATATATATGACATATAATAGATTTTTAGATCCCTTCAATCCTATTAAGCTAAAATCAGTGTTATTTGCTTTAAGTTTATTTAAGTTTCCTTTAGCTGCTTTGTTTACTTTGTTTATATATAACAAACTACAGAAATAAAGTGTACAATTTGGTGAATTTTGATAAGTGTGAATGGCTTAGAAAACCATTACCGTAATCAAGATACCAAACTTCCCATAACCCCCCAAAAGTTTCCTCATGCCTTCTTGTTATCCATCCTTCTAACCTTTAAAAAAATCTGTTCTATATTCCATTACAATATTGTGCCACCATTACCAGCAAGTTACTCTTTTCTTGTCACTTCAAACAGAAACTACACACCCATTAAGCTATAACATCATCTTCCCAGTCCACCCACCTCTGTAACTTATAAATCACCACCTGTCTCTGTAGTTTGCTTCTTCTAAGTATTTCATTCATCCTTACTGCAGCATACATCAGAATTTCATCCCTTTTCACAGCTGAATAATATTCTGTTTGGATGAATATACCACATATGGTTTATCTATTCATCAATTGATGGACACGTGGGTTGCTTCCACCTTTTGGCTGTTGTAAATAATGCTGCTATAAACATTGCAGTGCAAATATCTGTTTTCATTTATTTTGGGTATATACCAAGAAAGTGGGATTGCTGGGTCATAAGGTAATTCTATTCTCATTTTTCTGAGGAATGCCAGTCATTTCTACAGTGGCTGTACCATTCTACAGTACCACCAGCAGTGTGTCCATGTTCCTATTTCTCCCCATCTTTACTAACAGTATTTTCTGGTTATTTATTTATTTTTAATTAAAATTTTTTATTTAGTATAACGATCCTAGTTGGTGGTATCCCTGGGTTTGATTGCATTTCCTTGATGACCAATGATGCAGAGCATTTTTTAAAGTGCTTTTTGGCAATTTGTTATATTAATGTTTTAACATATAACATTCCTCCTCCTCTCTGATTAGGGCGCTTACTTTGCCTGGAAAGCCACAGCAATGGGAAAGAACTATGTGAATGGGAAAACTTTCCTGGAGAAAAGGTAGGCTAACTGTAACTAGAGTCATTACCAAATTTGGTTTATGGTATTCAACTATCTTTAAATAATTAACATCATAGGTCTAAACAAATTTCTTGTACTACTATATATTTGACTCTAATTACAGATAAACAAAAGAACTTCTCTCCACCCTCCCTCCCCTCATTCATTATACTAAGTGATAAATTAATTTGTTAAGGACCTCTTTTTCTGTAGTCTCAGGGTTATTTCCTAAATGGTTTTTTATTTGTTTGTTTTTTACTTTATCTTTCCTAGCATCGCAAATTTAAAAAAGGGAGAGAGAGAATATTGGATTTGGAATAGTCTGGAAAAAAATGTTATGCAAGAAATTTTTTAAAATGATTACAGTTAACATGGCAATTACTAAAAAAAATTGTGGAACAAAGTGCACAGTGTTGATGGTAGATTAAATATATAATGTATGTGCTTGATAAAATATGGAACACTATATAAAAATCTGCTGTCAGTGCCTTAGCACAACAGCTGCTCACTTACTTCCAGCAGTTTTCTAAGTATTCTAGATTCACAGTTCTTCTAATGCCAAAAAAAAGTCCAACCTTTTGAAGATAAAAGTGTTGTAAGTAACTTTAATCAACAGATGAACCTCCTGTCTATATTTTTCACATAATATAAATGTTCAAGTTATTAGAACTCTTAGACCTGGGATAAAATAGTAAATATAAATAATCTTATCTGTCCTGTCCCACTCCCACCAGATGGCTCCTTCATTTGTTTGCTCCTTGTTTTCTTGTTTGTCTGGGTTTTTTTTGGGGAGGTAGCTGGAACTGATTCCAGGATCCTCTGCCCTGAGAATGGGAGGTGGGTACTCAAGTGCTTGAGCCACATTCACTCTCTGCTTGTTTGCTTTTGTTTATTTTCTTGATTATTTTTGCTAGTTGTCTGCTTGTTGTTTGTCTTCTTTAGGAGGCACTGGGAACCAAACCCAGGACCTCCCATGTGGGAGGTGGACACTCAACTGCTTGAGCTGCGTCTGCTCCCCCTTAATGTTAGGATTTTAAACCACTTTTCCTTTTATATATTTATGGTTCTTCCTAACATTTCACATGAAGTTACAAAAAACAAACATTAGAAATTGTAGTCAAAGCTAGATTTCTCTGCCTTGTTTTTTTTTTAAGTTATAATATTGCTACTATATCTTGACTATACTAAAATATATAAAGAATTTTTCTAAAATAAATTCATTTTGAGATTATACTTTTTCATTATATTGGAAATTGAATACCATATAATTCTCAGTTTTTTATTTTGGGACAGCTGTTTCAAAGAGGAGACTAAAAGAAATATGTAACTTAGTATTTTTAAAAGTGTTTTAGATTTTTAAAATTCTTAATGCTGTTCCTAGCATTCTTGCTATCACTGTGTTTACATAGTAAAGAATGTAAACAGTACCATAATTAGAAAATCCTTATTTATTTATTTTTTTAATTCTTTAGATATAATGAAGATCTGGAACTTGAAGATGCCATTCATACAGCTATCTTAACCCTAAAGGTTAGCTTAATATCTAACAGTTGGATTTATAATAGTTTAACTCCATAGAAAAATTAATCTTTATCCTCCCTCTTCAATAGGAAAGCTTTGAAGGGCAAATGACAGAAGATAACATAGAAGTTGGAATCTGCAATGAAGCTGGGTTTAGGAGGCTTACTCCAACTGAAGTCAAGGATTACTTGGCTGCCATAGCATAATAATGAAGTGACTGAATAATCTGGAATTTCAGATGATCTATGTACTTAAACATGTTTAAAGTATGTTTTGTTTTGCAGACTTTTTGCATACTTATTTCTACATGGTTTAATGGACTGATGTTTTTAAAATGACACTTATAAATCATAATAAACTGTTAAACCCAACTTCCAACTTTTTAGTTGTTAGTGAAATTTTAACATAGGTATTCCCTACTTTTTATCACAATTGACTTCTGGAAACTACATTCCCAAAGAATAATGAAATTGCTCTTTAGTCCTCATGCAATTTCAGTTAAGACAAAGTCTTGTTATCTTGTTACCAGATGTTGCCCATTAATCAGTAAAGCAAAATGCTGATTTTGGTCAACAAGACTGCTTTAGAGGTGGGAAACTCTCTAGATTTCATTCAACTCAAAGATGAACGGGAGTGCTGGAAATTAAACACTAATTCTTAAGTGTCAAACCTATGGCTTAGGGCTATCTGCATTAATGTAATCTTAGTGTAAATCAGAACTTTGACTATAAATAAGGTCTATACAAGCAAGCAAGTAATGGGACATCGGCTCTCATATGTGAGGATAAGGGGTGAGTTTTGTTTGTTTTTTAAAGCATCTTAAGTTAGCAGAAGCCATATCGATAGGCCAGCTCCCAGAGCAGAGGGAGAATTGATAAATTTCATTCTTACCAACATAAGAGATAGTAGGCAAGTTCATGATTTAAATGAAGCTCAAAAGATTTCAGTTAAAATTCACCTAAGTTTAGAGGAAAAGAGCCTTATTTTGGAGTGTTTTTGTGAGGATTCCCAGTTCAAATGCCCACACCGAAACACCCATATCACAGGTGGTAGTGGCATTACTCCCCTCTCATAGCCTCATCTAATACTGATGTATTGCGAATAGCACGCTACAAATAGTAGTATAAGGAATGGTATTTGGAATCAAGTAAACCAGAGTTGTAATTTCAACTCTTCTACTTCCTAGCTAACGAAGCAAGGTGATTATTTCAGAGGATTGTTCTAAGGCCTAACTAAATGCAGTAATGAAAGTGAAAGTCCTGATTAAGTGGTTAAGTACTCTAAATTTTAGCTGCCTTTGAATATGCTTAGGTCATCTCTAATGTCCAATATTTAAAAAACAGGAATACCAAATACCAAAATTACAAATCGGTGAAGGAAAATGGAAAGGCAAATATATTCTAAGACAAAAGGGAAGTGCACGTACATTCTCACTGACTGTTAATGGACTTAATCCTACAGGATAAAGGAAAGAAAAATTCTTGCCCAGTTCCAGCTGAATCTGTCCATACTGCTTTCCCTTTGTCCTTAGTCTATCCATTGGCCTTAAAAATTCAGTTACAACAAGGTTCTTCCCTGAACCATCTAACCCCTTTTCATCTCTTGATCATATTGGCAACAGTATTTGCATGTAACATCAAGCATACCATTGATGTCTTAAGTAGTTTGCAGCCAGAATAAATTGAAAAAGTGTTACTCGGTCCAACTTTAAGGAATTCTTGGTCCTGAACAGATATATCACCTTTTGACTTTATGTTCATCATCCGCTGGAGGAGGAGGCTCATCTTTGTGGTGGGTGCACCACTGAATGACCTTTTAAAAATATTGCTGCACTAACATTTGGTAGAGGAACTGGGTCATCATCTCTACCATCCATTCCCAAGTCTTCCAGCATGGTCTTTATAGTCACAGACTGGCAATTTTCACATCAAGTTAAAATATCCAGAAATCTGCAACTTAATTGAAGGCATGGTGTTTGGTCTCAAAGAGACAGTGGACTGGAGGCTGATGAAAGTGCGGAAGTGTCAGCACAAAAAGAAGGAAAAGGCGTAGAACAAGGACCCCACCTGATTTTTACATTAGACACAATAAGTAGTCATATCCTCGTTTTCCACAAAACACTTCTCTGAATATTTCCAAACCTATTATTTCTGTCTCCCATCTTGCTAGAAATCCATAGACAGTTCCAGTTCCAGAGAAACTATGCTTTACTATGTGAGTCTGAAATTAGTATTCACCAGAGGGTGAAGGGAAACTACAGTGACTTTGGACTAAAAATTGACCAATATAATGTCCTATTTCTTTTGAACTGTTAGAAAAACCTTTCAAATCTTTTATGATAGAAACAAATCTAGAGGTAATATCTGGCTCTAAATCACTGAACAGAGGGTTATAAATTGAACAATTTAAGACATCAGCTTTTAGCTCTTAGGTTAATCATCAGGTACTCCAGATTTTAAAAATAGGCTTATGTGACTTTCTGGATTTATAAAGTCTAGCCACTATATAGTAATTTTCTATTCTGAAGAGAATTTAGAACTCTTACTCTACCTTCATTTCCCTGTCTCCATTCTCAATTAGATCACAAAGTTTAAAAGTTTTTCTCATTATGCCTTTGAAAGTATACTATGATAACATTTCCTTTTTTATATAACTTTTTGAGTGTTTCCTGGAGATACTTTGTGATAATTGCCTCACTTTTTTGCTTGCTTGTTTTTTGGGGTTTCTATCACTAATTCTTGCCAGATTCCTCAACAGAATTGTAAAACCCTCTGCTTACTATTTTCTTCATGGTCATTTATCAGCTAATTAACACTTTTCTCCCTCAGTCTCCGCTCCCCATCTAGAATTTTCTCCTTTTGGAACTCTTTTCCTGCTCTAATCCAGAATAGTTGCATGTTTGAAACATTTTATTCTCTCCTTTTCTTGTCTGGGGTTTAAAATTCTTTTAGAAATAAACATCAATTTTTCAAAACGAGATTTCAGTGTTGCTGATAAATTTGATTCTTATACTATACTCTTTATTAAATTGTTCCCCCCTGAAGCTCTTAAGATCTTTTATTTTATACCTAATGTTCTGAAACTTCACAATGATGCGCCTTCGTATGGATTTCTTAACATTCATTGTGCTGAACACTCAATAGGCTCTTTCAGTGTAGAACCTGAGATCTTTGAATTTTGGTAGATTTTATAGTATTATTTCTTCAGAAAAAAATTCCTCCTCTATTTTCTTTCGTTAGGTTTCTTTAGAGTCACATACGTTCTCCTCTATTTTCTTCAATTATGTTTCTTTAGAGTCCCATACGGTGTAGTGAAATGTGGTCTTGCTTGGACCCAGAAATACCAGCACCAGCATTTACCAGTTGTATGACCTTTGACAAAATTCTGCAGCCTTTTTTTTTTTTTCTGTAAAAGTGGGTATTATTGTTGTCGTCGTCGTTGTTGTTATTAAAGACAACCATTGCCTGGCACTCAGTAGGGTTTTGAGTTTGGGAGCAAATTAGGGTGAACTTGGCTGGAGTTACAGAGTTGGGCACAACCAGGAGACTTTCTCTACCAAAGGACAGCGACTCTAGCCCCAGGCAAACTTCAGCCGCGGTCGGCGGCTGTAATGCGGACTTAGCCCGTCTGGTAATTCGCGGAGACCGAGCGGCCAGCTCTCGCAGGACTGAGGCCCACCCCAGACCTTTGCTGAGGCCAGGTGGATGCACGTGTCCTGGCCCATCCCGAAACGGGAGCGGAGGGTAGGTGCCCTCAACAAACATGGCCGGCACGTTAGCGTCAGCCCTGCCTCGGAGCCCGCGCTGCCGCCTGGGAATCGCGGGCTTGGCGTCACCCGGCCCGGAACCACGTGACGGGGGGGAGGGGGACGCCCAAGACGCCGGAGCTTGCGCGGGTGGAAGAGTCTCGGCGGCCTGAGGAGGGTGGGATCTCCCGCATGAACTTTCCCGGCGGTTCCCAGCTTCGCGGTGTACCCAACTGCCTGCTCGCGCTCCCTGTCCTGTCCGCTGCCGGTGAGGAACCGGGGTGAAGGGAGGAGGGAGTGGGGCGCCCATTCTGCGGCCGGGAACGCTGCGGAGCCGGGCCGGCCTGGTGGGGGCGGGAGATGAGGGTGGTCCGGCACCGGGGCCCGGGGGCGCGCCCGTGCGCTAACTGGGGGTTGCTTTGACTGCCAGGCAGGGTCCAGTCGTGCAGGTGGTCGCAGGGCCCAGGGGCCGCATGCCCACCCGTAAGGCCCGCCGACATCTGCGGCGCCCGCACTGCCCAGGCCGCCGCGTGGTGCACCTTTGGAGTTTACGTGACAAAAACTGTCTTCATTTTGAGAGGAAGGGGGAGTCAAGTTGATGGGCTCCTTCGGTCTTTTAAAATATGCTGGGTTTACGTCAAGTGTGCAAATGAAGCAACTTGATTCCGCGTACCGTATGTCCAGTGGAAATCACGAAGCAGCCGGTTAGAAGAGACTAACTAATGGAAGAAAGGGTTAGAAAATCTAAGTGGTCGGTTGTGGGGGAGGCTGGACGCACTTGCCTTGGACAATTAATTTAGTCTGCGTGAATATTTTTATTTAAGCAAGTGATCTTGACTTTCCAGAAAATGTATTAAAATTTTTTTGTAGCCAAACAGTGGGGCTGCTGATAGACATCAGGAAATTCTTTGTACACCAAACTGCCAAACTTCTGCATTTTATCCTGACCCATGACATGCCCTGTGTTCTTCAGACTGAAGAAATGGATGTCTAAAGTGTGTCAGAATCCAGCATATCTAAGGAGGAGTTCAAAATTATAGCTCTTATTCTTTCCTTTGCTATTTATTGAGGGAGTGACTACAAAAGCAGACATGCAGAAGTCCGGGTTCAGACTTAGCCTCCACAATGGAATGACTTTGTTGCTAGATTGAAATTTCGTTGCTCATCCTCAGTGAAGAACCTGATTTCCATAATTTTTGAGGACTATTCAAATGTGCCATGTTTCTTTTCTTTCTATAGGAATAATGCTCTCAGCATGTCTGCACACTCCATGCTCTGTGAACGAATCTCCATAGCCAAGGAACTGATCAAGAGAGCAGAGTCCCTCTCCAGATCAAGAAAAGGTGGCATAGAAGGTGGCGCCAAGCTGTGCAGCAAATTGAAGGCAGAATTAAAATTCTTACAAAAAGTAGAAGCTGGGAAAGTAGCCATTAAGGAATCCCATTTACAGAGCACTAATCTGACACACCTAAGAGCCATTGTGGAATCAGCAGAAAACCTGGAAGAAGTAGTTAGTGTTCTTCATGTCTTTGGTTACACAGATAACTTGGGAGAAAAGCAGACCCTTGTGGTGGATGTAGTTGCAAATGGTGGTCATACTTGGGTGAAAGCCATTGGTCGGAAGGCTGAAGCGCTGCATAACATTTGGCTGGGCAGGGGCCAGTATGGTGACAAAAGCATCATTGAGCAGGCTGAAGACTTCCTCCAGGCCAGTCACCAGCAGCCAGTACAGTATAGCAATCCTCACATCATCTTTGCATTTTACAACAGTGTCTCCAGCCCTATGGCAGAGAAGCTGAAAGAAATGGGCATATCTGTAAGAGGAGACATAGTAGCAGTTAACTCGCTGTTAGATCATCCTGAAGAACTCCAGTTGAGTGAAAGTGAATCGGATGATGAGGGCCCTGAACTTTTGCAGGTGACCAGAGTAGACCGAGAAAATATACTCGCAAGTGTTGCATTTCCAACGGAGATTAAGGTTGATGTGTGCAAAAGGGTAAATCTGGACATTACTACTTTAATCACATATGTATCTGCCCTCAGCTATGGAGGCTGCCACTTTATCTTCAAAGAAAAAGTGCTCACAGAACAAGCAGAGCAAGAGAGGAAAGAGCAGGTTCTACCTCAGCTGGAGGCATTTATGAAGGACAAGGAGTTGTTTGCTTGTGAATCTGCTGTCAAGGATTTTCAGTCTATTCTAGATACCTTAGGAGGACCTGGAGAGAGAGAGAGGGCCACTGTGCTGATTAAGCGAATTAATGTGGTGCCAGATCAGCCTTCCGAGCGTGCCTTGAGACTAGTGGCCAGTTCAAAAATCAATAGCCGCTCATTAACCATTTTTGGGACTGGAGACAACCTAAAAGCCATCACAATGACTGCTAATAGCGGTTTTGTCAGAGCGGCAAATAACCAGGGAGTTAAATTTAGTGTGTTTATCCATCAGCCCAGAGCACTTACTGAGAGCAAAGAGGCTCTAGCCACCCCCTTACCAAAAGACTACATGACTGGCAGTGAACACTAATGATATCCTGTAAATATTGTCATGGAAATAAGTTATTTACACCAAAGGTTGCTTCTTCCCATCTAATCTGGAAACAAAAAAGAAAAAAGGTCTATAGTAAAAATATTACTTAAAATTCCAAAACCAGTAGAATTTTTGCTTATCTCAGTTATATTTAAAAGTGTATAACCTAAAGGTAGAAAAAAAGCACGAGATGACCTTATTTATCAAACTGTTATAGCAATTAAGAACAAAAGTACATTTATATAAGACTTAGTTGTATTGCACTTGTTTTGTTTGATTCATTAGGGCTACGATACCTCCAATTACATATTCACATTTCATGGAATATGGTTTCATTGCATCTTGCATTAAATATCTGGAGATAACTGAAGCTTGTTTTTCATTGTATTGGTTTATCATTTGATGTGGGTTGAGGCTGGGAGGTAATAGTTTAGTTTTAGGTTTGAAAGTTAATGGCTGTTGATAATAAAACTAATTTGATAATCATGGTCTGGTGGGTATATTTACAAAGAGTATTTGTAATACAGAAGAAATTAAAAGTGAATTCCGGTCATCTGAGTACCATGAATCTTGATGCACCTTTGTGAAAAGAAAGACAGCCAACAACCTCACTATTATAAACCTAGAACACCTAAGGTAAAACACTCATTTGAATAAACTGACAAAGTGAATTACATAAAACATTTTTTAAAATTAGGTTTTACCTTAAAGTACAAGCAGCCCCCATGTAGCAAGTTTTTGAATTATGAATGCTCCTTTTCCTTTTGCAAGTGGGGAGTGACAGCTTGGTATTTATCTCACTCATGAAATGGCGACAGGAGAGATCCCATGCCTGTTGAGTGACAGTTCTAATTAAAACTAAATTTCTATGCCCACATTGTTCTAGGTGCTTTATTTTACCAATTGGCAGCAAAGCCACAAAAATTGGCAAAGTAGTTATGTGTTCATATTTTACAAATTGAGTGTTAATATATTGTATGTTTGAGTTACCAGAGCCTGAGCTCAGAAATGCTTGATAAATTTCCTCCTGTGGGAAGGGAAACCCCCTTCTCAGCCATAGTGTTTGCTAGGAGGTGGTATTTGAGTCCAAGTCTAAATTAGGATATTCTTAAATTGGGGTTCATGAACACTGAAATGGAATGCAGAATTAAGTGTGTGGGGACATTTCTCTGAGGAGAGATTGTATTACTAATTTACGAAAAATTTCTTGGGAAAAGGCTGTGGTTGGGATTCCAGTTTAGTCTAGAGAGGTGTGTTTTACTTGTTTCACAGCTGTAATAGAGTTAGAGATTTAACATGGGTTTTTTGGGCATGTATTCAGTATCAAGCGTAATAGTTTGGTATGAAAAAGATGAATACTTGATTTTTGCTCTAAGAAATTCTCAGTCTGAAGTGGAGATAACTGAAGTGCAAGGTCATAAATTCTCTAAAAGAATTATATTCATGATACTTTGGGAACAAAGAAAAGGAGTAATTCTTGCCGTGGGACCAGGAAGAGAGAGGAAGTAATGTGAGGGTCTTGAGTGTGAGATTTTACAAGATGCCTCAGAAAAGGTATTCAGAAGTACGGGGAATGCAACTGGGAGCTTAAAGAAATGTGACTGCAAGGGCATTCAGTCTCAAGTAGACAGTTTATAAAACAAGGTGGAGCTAAACAGTTCAGCATTAGAGAGCCATTGGCAATTTTTAAGAAAGGTTAGGTAATGATCAGCTCTCTTAATAAAACATCAAGAAAATCCTGTCGTGTAGAGGAGGAATTGAAGGGACAAAAGATGGGGTAATCAGTCCTCAGCAAGGACAGTGATGATGGAATGGAAAGTCATGGGTGTATGCTGGATTTGAGGCAGAATTGATGTATTTGTTCATTCACTTGATAAATCGTGTCTGCTATGTTCCAGGAACAGTATAAAGGGCTGGGCATACAAAGAAAAGGTTTGCTTTCAAGGAGTAGCAAAAAGAAGGTAGATTTCTATCTTTTTTGCTCACTGTAAATTGCTACCTAAGAACTTGGAATCTTTGCCAATTAAAAATTGGGACAGCCATAACACTTCCCTGAGGGGGATTGTTTTCTGAAGTGGGCACAGCTGTGTCCTCCCAAGGACCATTCTCTTTCCAACTGTCCAGTTCCTGACTGTAATTAATGCAAGTGGTAAATATGGACAAATAACAGGGCACTGAATCCTGGAATGTAAAGTAAGAAACAGTACCTACTAGAAACACATACCCAAAAGACCTACTACTCCTGTTAATAAAAAGATCAGTTAATAAGGGTAAATATGAGGGAAGCAATATTATAAAAGGAATGTCCATGAAATATTAAACACCAATTAAAAATTGTCAAATTGAATGAATCATAATAGTTATAAAGCAAAGCAAATGTCCAAAAATTATGGAAAGAAAGGTACTGTAAAAAACTATGATTATGACTGGGAATTGGAAGGGGTGGGGGTAGGGAAAAGTAGAAGGATATTAAAAATCATCTTTTTTAGAAGGGAGTCAACAGCAACTTTATAATTTTTAACATTGAAAATTAGAACAATACATTTTTGGGTATAAAACAGGAAATGTAAATAATAACATAAACCAAGTTGAATAACTTCAAAATAAGAGGATAAAGAAGGGATGTAGTCCATATAGGAAAAGAAAAAAGTTATCATGGAAGCTTGAAAATCAGCATATAATAGCTGTAAGAAAATGATATAAAACAGCTTTGGAGAATATTAATTATAGGGAAATATACTGTATATACTATTTTGATAAATTTGGAAATCACATTGAAATAGATTTCTTAGGGAATGTAAACTAGAATTGAAGAAATCAAAGCCTAAATAACCTACACTCATTGAAAAATTTGTTAAAGTAGTCCAATACTTACCTCCAAAAAATGTCCAGATAGCTTTATTTCTTGCTTTAAAATATTAGATTATTCCCTTGCTCATTCCTATGTAATTTATCTTTCCTATCTATGTGCTGAAAAAGAGAAATAATTCAAAGTGGCAGATGGAGGCTAAAATATCACCTGTAACAAAACAGTGAGTACAGCTATGTTGAAGGATGTGGCTTATATCTGCAGCAAGCATGTTTCCTAATACTGAACCCCAGAATTAGATCCCATCTACCCAGTAACAGGTACTGTTTGGGTGTTGGGGCAGCTGAAGGGGAGAGCTTCCCCCCTCCCCCAAATTGCAGAGAATACCTCCCCTGTGGGAGGTTTGTTTCTAAGAGGAAAAAGGGCAGAGGCGAGCCAATCATCCTAGGCTATCCTCTCAAATTCAGAAATCAGATAAATTATCTTTCCAGATAGAAAAGGACCAAGAGTGTGCTGGGAGTGAAAGAAAACTCCCTATCATAGAAACAATATGGGAAAAAGGCATTTCCCTTTCCTCATAAATATGAAATTATTAAAGGAGAAAAAAGATATTGAAAGCATAAGGAAGGAATACAAGCACACAGGGCTTCTAGAAATGAAAAATACTCTCATTAAAATTAAAAGCTAAGAAATATAAAAAGCAGACAAAACTAAAAATCTGAACTGAAATATAAATCTTAATAAATTTCTCAGAATTCAGCAAGGAGGTAAAAAGGTGGAAAATGTGGAAGAGATACTGAGTCACAGAGGACAGAGTGAGAAGGCCTGACAAAGATTGGGACAGACGAAGTAGGCTGACACACAATATACCTGCTCTTAAGTCTTGTTTCCTTTGCTTGCCTGCACTCGAGGCTGGAAACTCTAAAATCTCTGTCTTCCCAGAGTTATATTTTTCTGGGAGTGACCAAATTCCTTTTAGTATTGCCTCTTCTTCCTTCTACCTCCTTCCTGATTTTAATATGGACAGAGTCTTTGACTTGCTACTATTTTATGATGACGAGAGAGAAGCCAGGAAAATGTCACAGACATTGGTGTTGATTATATGCTTGCCTGAGGACTTCTTGCTGTGTGAGAAAATAAAACCCTATTTATTAAGCCATTGTCATTGGCTTTTCTGTTACATGTAGGTGAAAATCTTTCTAATGCATATTAAGGTTTATTTATTCAGAAAAGAAGGGTTAGACAAAATGGAGGAGAGGCAATAAATACATGTTTTAAACATACTGAAAAAAAGAATAGACAATGAACACCCATGTACCTATAACCTAGGTTTCAAAAAGTAATTTTTTTTCTTTTGGCCTTATTTTCTTTCTTTAGATTATCTTCTGCTGAAATATTTCAAAATAAAGACATAATTTTGGGCTAGAGGGAAATGCAAGATTAGAAAGACATAAGACTCTTTTCTCTCCCAGAAAAAAGAGTCTAGAGGACTCACAGAAACAGCCTGGAGGAAGGTGTTCTAGGGTTTTGGACACCAGTGGAAGGCTGGACACCACCCAGAAGAGAGAGGGACACAGGACAAATATCTTGTCAGAAAGACTATGAGTAGAAGCTGTAGCTACAGCCATTGGCGCCCTTCCCCACCCCCTTGGAGCAGACAATTTTGAGTTCTCTGGTCTTGGGCCAGCAGGTACAGAGGGGGCTACAGAGATCCACCTCCCCAGGAAATGGGAGAGAGTGGAACCCAGCCTAAGGCTGGTTCAGCTTTTGGCCAACAAATTAGGCCTGTTGTGTCCCAGGAGCACTTCCAAGCCAGGAGGGGCAGTGCCATTGTATGCCCTGGGACCTGACATGGAATTAAAGAGATCCAACCCTTTCAATCACCCTCCCTCCTGACTGGGACTGGTTGTTGAGTTCACAGAGGGAAGTGGAAGTGTTTCCTATGCAGGAAAAGGGAGGGGCTGCCTGCAAAGGTTGAACAGCTCTGAGAAAGTTTGAGTCGCAGAGGCTCTGAATAGCCTCCAGGCAGGATCCTCTGTCCCATTGTTGCAGCTGCTATTGCAGCAAATACACAATGACCAGGCTTTGAATTGAGAGGGCTGTCGAAGTGTGCACCTACTTGTGGACCAAAGACATTCATGTGAGGAAATAAAAGGTAAATTAGTAAGAAAGACTTTTTCCAACCTTTACACCTTCCCTTCCCAAGGCCCTTGGAATCCCCTACTGGGTCCAGGGCCCAGATTTGAGCAATTAGCAGGGACAATCCAAAAGAGCTAGAATAGGTTGAACCAAGAATCAAAGAGTAGCAGTAACACACAACCTCCTGACACAAAATCCCTATGAAAGAGAGAGAAATTGAGCATCAAGTACACTCACCATCATAATCAGATGTATAGGCATCAGCAAAAAATTACAAGTCATACTAAGAAAATGGAAGGAATAGCCTAATCAAAGAAATATATCAAAGTCCCAGAAGAAACATGGGATTTGAAATATACGAAATCAAAATAATGAGTTGAAAGAGAATATAGTTAAAGAGATAAAGGACATCGAAAAGATAGTGAGTGGGGACAAAGAAGAATTTGAAACCTGAACAGAAAAATAACAGAGCTCATGGGAACATAAGATGATAGGTGAGATAAAAAATACATTAGAGGGTTACAACAGCAGACTTGAAATTATAGAAGAAAGAATGAGTAATACAAAAGACAGAACAGCTGAGATTGAGGAGAGAGAAGAACACAGAGAGAAAAGAGTGGATAAAATTGAGCAGGGGCTCAGGGAGTTGAACGATAACATGAAATGCAACAACAAATGTGTCAGGGGAGCTCCAGAAGGAGAAGAGAAGGCAAGAGGGGCAGAAGGAGTATTTGAGGAAATAGTGGCTGAAAAGTGTCCAACTCTCATGAAAGAAACGAATTTACGTGTCAAGTATACCAGCATATCCCAATCAAAATAAATCCAAATAGACCTATCCAAGACATACTACTCAGAATGTCAAACGTTAAAGAGAAAATTCTGATGGTAGCAAGGGAGATGCAAACCATCACATACAAGGGATGCCCAGTAAGATTCAGTATGTATTTCTCATCAGAAATGATGGAGGCAAGAAGACAGTGGTTTGATATAATTAAGATACTGAAAGAGAAAAATTGCCATCTAAGAATTCTTTATCTGGAAAAATTGTCCTTCAAATATGAAGGTGAGTTTAAAATATTCAAAAATAAATAGAAAGTAAGAGAGTTTATTAAAAAAAAAAGTGCATCCTTGCAAGAAGTATTAAAGGGATCCTTATAATCCAAAAGAAAAAGGAGAGAGAGACTTGCAGGAGAGAGTAGAAGGTAAGAATAGCAGAAAGGATAACTAAAAGAGTAAAAAGACAGAAAAAATAAGATATGGCTTATGAAAACCAAAGAATAAAATGGTAGAAGTAAATAATGCAGTTACAGTAATATAATTGAGTGTGAATGGATTAAACTCCCCAACAATCAAAAGATAAAGGCTGACAGAATGGATTAAAAAACCTTGAAACATCTGTATTTTGACTACAAGTGACTCACCTTAGACCCAGGGATACAAACTGGCTGAAAATGAAAGGTTGGAAAAAGATACCCCATGCAAACTAACCAAAAAAGAGCAGGGGTAGATATATCAGACAAAACAATTTAAATTCAACCAATTATAAGAGATGCAGAAGACCATTATATATTAATAAAAGGGACCATCCACCAATAATAGTCATAAGTATCTATGTACCTAACCAGGGTGCCCCAAATACATGAGGCAAATTCTGGCAAAACTGAAAGGAAAAATAGACATCTCTACAATAATAGTCGGAGACTTCATCACACCACTCATATCATTAGATAGAACAACTAGAAAGAAGATCCATAAGGAAACTGAGAAGTTGAATGATATGATAAACAAGGTAGACTTATACAGAACATGGCATCCCAAATCAACAGGTTATACATTCTTCTCAAATCCTCATGGATCTTTATACAGGATAGACTACATGTTAGGCCACAATGCTAGTCTCAATAAACAAAAAAAGACTGACATTATACAAAGCACCTTCTCAGATCATAATGGAATGAAACTGGAAAGAAATAATAGGTAGGAAAGGGGAAAATTTGCAAAAATATGGAGTCTAAATACACACTCCTAAAAAATCAGTGGGTCAAAGAAGAAACTAATACACTGAGATAAATGAAAAGGAGAACATGACTTATCAAAACTTATGGGATACAGCAAAGTCATTGCTGAGAGGGAAATTTATAGCCCATAATGCCTGTATTAAAAAAGAAGAAAGATCTAAAATCAAATATCTAACTGAACAACTGGAGAAACTAGAAAAAGAACAGCAACCATTCCCAAAGCAAGCAGAAGAAAGATACAATAAAGATTAGAGCAGAAATAAATGAAATTGACAACAAAAAAGAACAATAGAGAAAACCAACAAATCCAAAAGCTGGTTCTTTGAGAAGATAGTAAAATTGACAAACCCTTAGCTAGGCTAACAAAGAAAAAAAGGGAGAAGATGCAAATAAATAAAATAAAAAATGAAAGTGAGGAATTTACAACTGACCCCGCAGAAATAAAAAGGCTCATAAGAGGATATTATGAAAAACTGTATGCCAACAAACTAGACAACCTAGATGAAATGGACAAATTCTAGAAATGCACGAACAACCTACATTGACTTTACAAGAAATTCACAGAATTAACAAACCAATCACATTTAAAGAGATTGAATCCATCATCAGAACTCTTCCAACAAAGAAAAGTCCAGGACCAGATGGCTTCACAGGTAAATTCTACAAAGCATTTTGAGAAGAATTAACACCAATCCTGTTTAAACTCTTCCAAAAAATGGAAGAGGAGGGAAAATTACTGAACACATTTTATGAAGCCAGCATCATCCTAATACTAAAGCCAAGCCTGATACCAGATAAAGATACTGCAAGAAAAGAAAATTACAAACCAATCTCTCTAATGAACATAGATGTAAAAATTCTCAACAAAATACTTACAAAGAGAATCTAATAGCATATCAAAAGCATTATACACCATGACCAAGTGGGATTTATTCCTGGTATGTAAGGGTGATTCAACCTAAGAAAATCAGTTAACATAATACACCACATTAACAAATTGGAGGAAAAAAACCCCCACATGATTATCTTGATCGATGCAGAAAAGGCATTCAACAAAACCCAGCATCCTTTCTTGATAAAAACACCAAAAGATAGGAATAGAAGGCAAATTCCTCAATGTGATAAAGGGCATATGTGAAAAACCCACAGCCCACATCATACTCAATGGCGAAAGGTTGGAAGTTTTCCCTCTAAACTGGGAACAAGAGAAGGATGCCCACTGTCAACACTTTTATTAGTATTATGCTAGAAGTTCTAGCTAGAACAATTTGACAAGAAAAATAATAAAAGACATTCAAATAGGAAAAGAGGGAGTAAACCTCTCACTATTTGCAGGTGGCATGATCCTATATTTGGAAAATTCTGAAATGTCTGCAACAAAGCAACTTGAGCTAATAAATGAGTTAAGCAAAATGGCAGTATACAATATCAACACACAAAAATCAATAATGTTTCTGTACAATAGTATTGAACAATATGAGGAGGAAGTCAGGGAAAAAATTCCATTTATGATAGCAACAATAAGACTCAAATACCTAGGAATCAATTTAGCCAAGGAAGTACAGGACATATATTCAGAAAACTGCAAGACCATGCTAAAAGGAGTCAATGAAGACTTAAACAAATGGAAAGACATTCCATGTTATGGATTGGAAAACTAAATACCATGAAGATGTCAATCCTACCCAAACTTATTTGTAGACTCAATACAATACCAATCAAAATTTCAACAGCCTACTTTAAAGAAATAGAAAAGGCAATTACTAAATTTATTTGGAAGGGAAAGCATATTTGTAGAGCCAAAAACATTTGAAAAAAGAAGAGTGATATGGGAAGAATTTCACTGCCTGAACTTGAAACATATTACAAAGCTACAGTGGTTGGAACAGCATGTTATTGGCATAAAGATAGACACACTGATCAGTGGAATAGAATTGAGTGTCCAGAAATAAACCCTCACCTCTATGGTCAACTGGTTTTCAACAAACCTACCAAGTCCATGTTAATGGGACAAAACAGTCTCTTCAACAAATGATGCTGGGAGAATTGGACATCCACAACAAAAAGAATGAAAGAGGGCCTGTATCTCACTCCCTACACAAGAATCAATGACTTAAATATAAACACCAGCACCATAAAACTACTATAAGAAAATATAGGTGAAACATTTTCAAGATCTTGTGGTAGGTTGTGGTTTTTTGGATGTTACACGTAAAGCACAAGCAATAAAAGAAAAAGATAAATGGGAGCTCCTCAAAATTAACACTTTTGCCCTCAAAGGACTTTGTCAAAAGGGTGAAAAGGCAGCTGACTCAATGCAAGAAAATATTTGCAAATCACGTATCTGAAAAGAGTACCTCTTTCCCCCAAGAAAGCTCCCTTGTCTGTTTTGCTCGTTTTTGCTTGTTGTCTGCTCATTGTTATGGCTTTTTTTTTTTTTTGCTTGTTGTCTGCTAATTGTTTTGTTTTCTGTTTAAGAGGCACCAGGAACTGAACCCAAGATCTCTCATGTGAGGTGGGTGCTCAACTGCTTGCACCACATCTACTGCCTGCTCATTTGTTTTTGCTCATTGTCTGGTTGTTGTGTGCTCATTGTCTTGTTCATTGTCTGCTCATTGTTTTTACTCAATGTCTGCTCATTGTCTGCTCATTGAGGCACTGGGAATTGGTGACACTGGGTGCCCAACTGCTTGAGCCACATCCGCTCCCTAATAAGGGTTTAATATCCATGATATGTAAAGAGATGCTACAACTCAACAATAAAAAGACAAACAATCCAATGGAGAAATGGACAAAAGACTTGAATAGACATTTTCCCAAAGAATAAATACAAATGAAAAAAAACGTGAAAAAATGTTCACCATCACTAGCTATTAGGGAAATGCAAATCAAAGCTACAATGAGATATAATTTCATACCTATTAGAATGGCCACTATTTTTTTTAAAGATTTATTGTATTTATTTCTCTCCCCTCCCCTCAGTTGTCTGTTCTCTGTGTCCATTTGCTGCATGTTCTTGTTTTTTGTCTGCTTCTGTTGTTGTCAGTGGCACGGGAATCTGTGTTTCTTTTTGTTGCGTCATCTTGTTGTTTCAGCTCTCTGTGTGTGCGGTGCCATTCCTGGCCAGGCTGTACTTTCTTTTGTGCTGGGCAGCTCTCCTTATGGGGCGCATTCCTTGCGCATGGGGCTCCCCTATGTGGGGGACACCCCTGCGTGGCAGGGCACTCCTTGCGCTCATCAGCATTGTGCATGGGCCAGCCCCACACAGGTCAAGGAGGCCCGGGGTTTGAACCGCGGACCTCCCGTGTGGTAGACGGATGCCCTAACCACTGGGCCAAGTCTGCTTCCCAGAATGGCCACTATTAACAAGACAGAAAACTACAAGTATTGGAGAGGATGTGGAGGAACAATTATTCACTATTGGTTCAGAAATGTAGGATGGTACAACCACTGTGAAGGACTGTTAGGCAGTTCCTAAAAGGAGAAGTTGAATATACTTTGTCATATAATTTTTACATACTATTTTCTACCCTATTTCCACCTTTGTTTTAGCCTTAGATAGTCAGTTAAATATATTAAATGCTCATAACTAGTTTTACCCCAATTTTTCCCAGGTATCAGATTCTTTAAAAAGAACAGATGAGTACAATATTCTCTGAGTTTTTACATGTTCAAAAGTCCTTTTCTGGAGCTTTGATATGTGAAGAAAGTTTGGTTGGCATGTAAAATTTTTTATGTGAAGGTTTGCTATGTGAAAAAAGTTTTGATATGAGAAGGAAGCTTGGTTGTTCCTACAGTAAATATTACTGTTGGATTTTCTTCCTTTGGTAAGTGATCTGGCCATTTTTCATGGAGATGCAGAAGTTTTTTCTATAAAACAATTTATTAGTATATGTTTTGGAATCTATTTTTCATGCATAATTTAAACCCTTTCAATATGTAGATGCAGAACTTCATTTTTTTTTCAGTACAATTTTCTTGAATTATAGTTTTACATATTAGTTTTAGTCCCTTGGTTGGTTTTTCTTCTTCAGGGACTCCAATTACATTGGTGTTAGATTTTATTAATGTTTATCAAATCATTTTCTCACTGCTCCTTTTAAAAAAATCTTCTTGTTTCTGTTCCATTTTATTGACTTTTCTCATTGGTATTCATATGTCCCTTACTGTACATTTTTTCATTCTATTCTCCCTTGGACACCTAGTAATTTAATCTTTATTTCTGAGATGATTTGTCCTTTTCCTCACCTTCTTACCCTAATTATGTCAGTTTTTGTTTCACTTCTTCCTGTTTGTTCATCTGTTTTCTGAGTGGTGATTTTCATATTCATGGTATTGTTTAATATCTTTAATATCTTCAATTGCCTATTTAATTATTCTTCCTATTCATCCCTTCCCTGCAGAAGTTACCATTATTCTCTCCTTTATTTTTAACTTTGTATAAATGGGGTAATCTACTATGTGTTCTTTTGTTTCTGATTCTCACTCAACATTTTGTTTGGGGATTCATTTGATTGTTGCAGGTAGTAATAGTTCATTTTATTTGATTGTAGGCTTCTATTGTATGGATATATGATTTACTTCCACTGTCATAGTGATGGAAATTTGGGTTGTTCCAATCTTTGGTATTATGAATAATGCTGTTGTGAATATTGTTTTACATGTCTTTTGTAGGATATATGTACTTATTTCTATTAAGCATATACCTAGGGGTAGATTCTCCAGGGTATAAAATATATATATGTTTAACTTTATAAAATACTGCCATTTTCCCAAGTTGGTTGTACACATTGACACCTACTAGAAGTACTATAAGAGTGTTTCAATTATACCACATTATTGCTAAACACCAGGTGTTGCCAGTCTTTTTATTTTAGCCATTCTGAGTGTGAAATTTTATCTCATTATAGTTTTAATTTAAAGTTTTCTCCTGACTAGTGATGTTGAGCAACTTTCATATTTAATTTGCCCATTTTTATATACTTTTTGGTGAAGTTAAAGTCTTTCATCTATAGTCTAATTGGGTTGTCTGTGTTTCCTTATAAATTTGTTGGAAATCTTTATATGTATTCTGGATATGAGTCCTTTTTTTAGATACATGCATTGAAAATTTCTCCTCCATTCTGTGGTTTTCTTGGTTTTAACTGTTTTGTGGTGTCTTTTGATGAATAATTGTTCCTAATTTTAATGATGTCCATTTACCTGTATTGTATTTTATTAGTAGCAGGGTTTTTTTGGTGGCATATGTAAGAAATATTTGCCAATCCTAAACTCATGAACAAATTCTCCTACATTTCTTCTAGAAACTTGATTGTCTTGGCTTTCATATTTAGGTTGGTATAAAGAATGGGCTAAGGGAAGCAGATGTAGCTCAAGCAATTGGACTCCCATCTACCATATAGGAGGTCCAGGGTCCAATGCCCAGGACCTCCTGGTAAAGGCAAGCTGGCCCATGTGGTGAGCTGGTCCACGTGGAGTGCTGCCCCACACAGGAGTGCTGGCCCACACAGAAAGCTGATGTAGCAAAATGATGCAACAAAAAGAGACATAGTGAAGAGACAATGAGAGGCACAGCAGACCAGGGAGCTGAGGTGGTGCAAGAGAATTATTGCCTCTCTCCCACTCTAGAAGGTCCCAGGATTGGTTCCCAGAGCCACCCAATGAGCATACAGGCAGACACAGAAGAGCACTCAGCGAATGGACCCAAGCAGCAGACAATAGCGGGGAGAGAGGTGGGGAGAAATAAATAAATAAATCTTTTAAAAAAATGAGTTAAGGTTCTTTTTAATTTTTTTCACATGGATGTTGAGTTGACCCAGTATCAAGTGTTGAAAAGCCTGTCCTTTCCCCCACTGAATGCAGTGGAGTTTTTGTTGTTGTTTTTAATTTTTTTCCCATATAAAGTGATTATGTATTTGTGGGTCTGTTTCTGGACTTTTCTTCCTATTACATTGGTCTGTTTGTGAATCATAGTGCCGATAACAGTCTTAGTTTCTGTGGTTTGTTAATAAGTTTTATATCTGGTGGCCTAAATCCACTAGCTTTATTTCACTATGTCGATGAGTCTTCTAAGTCCTTTGCATTTCCATATATATTTTCAAATCACCTTGTAAGTTTCTACCTACTCCTTCCCCCCCACCCAAATTGGGATTTTTATTGCAGTTAAATTGAATCTATAGATCAATTTTTGGTGAACTGACTTCATAATGACATTGAGATTTCCAATCAATGAACATGGTATATTGTTCACCTTTTAAAAACTTCTTACCAAGGTTTTGTAGTTTCCAGTGTAGACATCTTATACATCTTTTTTTAGATTTATTTATAGGCTTTTTATGTTTCAATGCTGTTGCAAATGACAATTAAAATTTTCAGTTTCTAGTTGCTGCTATAAAAATATGATTGAAAAGAAACTATCTAGCACCCTTGAGAAATTTACTTATTATTATTATTATTAATTTTCTGTTTGTAGGTTCATTTTACTTTTACCAGATATTTTTCTCATTTATTTTGTTAATGTGATTAATTACAGTGACTTTCAAATGTTAAACTAATCTTTTCATTCCTGAAATAACCCCCCTTGATCAAGCTCTATTATATTTTTATATGTACTGCATTTGATTTACTAAAATTTTCTTTTTTTTTTTTTAATTTCTCTCCCCTTCCCCCCCCCCCCCCCAGTTGTCTGCTCTCTGTGTCCATTTACTGTGTGTTCTTCTGTGTGCGCTTGTATTCTTGTCAGCAGCACCAGGAATCTGTCTCTTTTTTTGTTGTGTCATCCTGCTGCGTCAGCTCTCTGTGTGTGTGGCTCCACTCCTGGGCAGGCTGCACTTTTTTTCACGCAGGGCTGCTCTCTTTGTGGGGGCTCACTCCTTGCGTGTGGGGCATCCCTACACGGGGGACACCCCTGCATGGCACAGTACTCCTTGTGTGCATCAGCAGTGCGCATGGTCCAGCTCCACATGGGTCAGGAGGCCCTGAGTTTGAGCCCTGGACCTCCCATGGTAGGCGGATGCTCTATCAGTTGAGCCAAATCTGCTTCCCCTAAAGTTTTCCTTAGTAGTTTTGCAACTGTGTTTATAAATATATTGGCCTGTGGTTTTCCTTTTTTTATAATACATTTTATAATATACTTGTAGGTTCGGGTATCAGCATTATTATGGCCTCAATAAAATGAGTTGGAATGGATTCTCTTTTTTTATTTTTTCTCTCTCATTAAAACTTTCAGACTGATCTGAAGTTTTCCTTAAATATTTGGGAGAATTCAGTAGTAAAGCCATTTGGCCTAGAGTTTTAATCCTCATAGCAAGGAAGTTTTTTAAAAAACGATTATTATTACAGATTCAATATAGTTCACATTTTCTATTTCATTTTGTGTCATTTACATTAAGTCAGCACTTTAAAGCTTTTCCCCATGTCATCTAATTTATTGACAAAGTTTTCAAATTTATTGAAATAAAGTGCTTCATAATACTTTGTCTTATCCTTTTTAATAACTGTAAGATCTGTAGTTATGTCTTCTATTTTTTTTTTTTTAAAGATTTATTTATTTATTTAATATCCCCCCCTCCCCTGGTTGTCTGTTCTTGGTGTCTATTCGCTGTGTCTTGTTTCTTTGTCCGCTTCTGTTGTCGTCAGCAGCACGGGAAGTGTGGGCGGCGCCATTCCTGGGCATGCTGCTCTTTATTTTCACGCTGGGCGGCTTTCCTCACGGGCGCACTCCTTGCGCGTGGGGCTCCCCCACGTGGGGGACACCCTTGCGTGGCACGGCACTCCTTGCGCGCATCGGCACTGCGCATGGCCAGCTCCACACGGGTCAAGGAGGCCCAGGGTTTGAACCGCGGACCTCCCATATGGTAGACGGACGCCCTAACCACTGGGCCAAAGTCCATTTCCCTATGTCTTCTATTTTATGTCTGCTATGATCATTTGTATTTTCTCCTCCCCCCTCCCCCATGATCAGCCTAGCTAGGGGTTTATTGATTTTATTAAACTTTTCAAAGAAACAATTTTTGGCTTTGTTGAATTTCTATATTGTATTTCATTGATTTCTGTTATTATATATATTATTTCCTCCATTTTCTTATCATTGGGAATAATTTAGTTCTTTTCATAGATTTTTGTGTTGGAGGCTTAGATAATTAATTTTCTAGCCTTTTCTAATCTATGTATTTAAAGCTATTAAATTACTCTAAAACACTCTTTAGGTGCATTCCACAGGTTTTGGTTTATTGTATTTTTTTGTCCTTTCAGTTCAAAATATTTTGAATTATCTTTGTAATTTCTTCCTTAACCCATGCGTCATTTAGAAGTGTATTGTTTTTCTATTTATCTTTCTGTTATTTAATCTCATAGTGGTGGAAGAACATACACTGTATAATTTAAATCTATTGAAATTTGTTGAAACTTGTTTTATGAGCCTAGGTTATGGTCTATTTTGGCAAATATGGACAGATGGATGGATAGATAAATGTTGAAATTTTCAACATTTTTATCCATTTTTTTCTCTATTTTTTTGGGGGGTAACTATATTAAATCCTAGTCTACCAACTCCAAAATTTGGATCTTCTGTTGATTCACTTCTATTGACTCTTTTATTTATTTATTTGTTTGTTTGTTTATTTATTTATTTGTTTCTCTCCCCTTCTCTCTGCCCCAGTTGTCTGTTTTCTGTGTCTATTTGCTGAGTCTTCTTTGTCCGCTTCTGTTCTTTTCAGCGGCACGGGAATCTGTGTTTCTTTTTGTTGTGTCATCTTGTGTGTCAGCTCTCCATGTGTGTGGTGCCATTCCTGAGCAGGCTGCACTTTCTTTCGTGCTGGGCGGCTCTCTTTATGGGGTGCACTCCTTGCGCATGGGGTTCCTCTACGCGGGTGACACCCTTGCGAGGCAGGGCACTCCTTGCGCACATCAGCACTGCGCATGGGCCAGCTCCACACGGGTCAAGGAGGCCCCAGGTTTGAACCGTGGATCTCCCATGTGGTAGATGAACGCCCTAACCACTGGGCCAAGTCTGCTTCCCCTATTGACTCTTTATTCTCTCAATTATCTGTAACTTTTTCTCTTCATTTACCTAATAATTTTTTTTGCCAGATATTGGGGATCATCAGTTGTAGAAGATTTTCCTATTTTGTTCTCTCAGGTGGTTCATTTACTTGTGGATTACCTTGATTTTGTGAAAGTTTGATTCTTTATTTGATAGGCTATATTAGTTTCAGTTTTACTTATAGGGCATAGCCCTTATTCATAGGTTGTAGTCTTTACTCTTGGTTATGGCCTTTCTGAGATTTAAATGAAAGCCAATTTCTTTTATTTTATTATACACATGTTTGATACATATGTAATTGATTTTGGTCATATGATATAGCAACTTGTGAAATATTTTACGGGATTTAAAAATGAATGTAAGTCTTTTTACTCTTTTATTTAATTTTATTACTGCTCAATGAATAAAATTCTATTTTGTGTTTCCATATTATACTAATAAAATATGATTTTATATGTATTTCAACATAATTTTGAAGACTAGTCCAATTTGAATTGAATCTTCTCACAGATATTTCAAGTTTTTGTTCTTCAAAACTTTCAAAACTATTTTAAAAGTATTTCCATTGATTCTAGTTGTATTAATGTTCCCATTTTTTTCTTCTTTACCTAACTCAATGTCATTTTTAGGAATATTGTCTTCTCATATCATTGTATTTTTAAGGGAACTCTTTGGATCTAATCTATACTTCAGTATCTGTTTCCAGGGTTTTGACCAATTCCTTGGATTTTCCTAAAAGAAAGCAATGCATATATCATAATAAAAGATTTTCAGATTTGGACACTAGAATCAGGCTAGGACATAGACTTTTTTTTCAAATTAATTTATTGAAGTATATCACTCATGCATAAACAGTAAGTGTATAATAATAGTTGTGAACTTATAAAACAAACATATATAACATCATACAGAACTCTCATAACTCACCCTACCAACAATAACTTGCTTTATTGTTAAACCTTTTAAACTAGTGATTAAAGAGCATTGTCAAAATATTACTACTATCCAAAGTATTTTTCCCCATCCAATCCTATTATTATTATCTTTATCATTTATATGTGAACATACATAAACAATTAGGTTTATAGTAAAAGTTGTGAACTTACAAAGCAAACATGCATAATATCATACAGGGGTCCCATAGATGTTTGTTAGAAATGATGAAAGAATATTGTTAAAATCTTATTACTAATCATAGTTCTTATCATAGGACATAGACTTAAAAATTTTTTTTTTAATTTTTTCTCTATTTTTTAATGTTACATTAAAAAATATGTGGTCCCATATACCCCCCACCCCCCTTACCCCACTCCTCCCACATCAACAACCTCTTTCATCATCGTGGGACATTCATTGCATTTGGTGAATACATTTTGGAGCACTGCTGCCCCACATGGATAGTGGTTTACATTGTAGTTTACACTCTCCCCCAGTCCACCCAGTGGGCCATGGCAGGACAAAACAATGTCCAGCATCTGGGACATAGACTTTTATTGCAAAAATATTTTGTCCCAGGAAAGAATATCTTTGCTATTCCTCCTTGGGGTATATAAACGGAAGGGTCTATTAGTCATGCATGATTACTGTAAAGCCAAATTAAAATGCATTTCAAATTGAATATTTTGCCATATTTCTTTGATGACAACTGGATCTACCAGTAAGCCATATAGCAAACACAAAACAGACACGCAACACAGACATGTAGTTATATATATGCACTCATGTATGTCTACTTTTACATAGTGTTTAAATTAAAAATTTAAATTAAACTTTAAATTTAAAAAATACCTTTATAAGTAATTTTCTTCAAAAATATTTCCATTGAAGAAAAAAGTATTCATAATTCAAAGATTAAGGGTGGAATTCTTGATGCTGCCACCTCTCTGTTTATATAGAATTCTTCCCTTAATCTCTCCCTCAATGCTTTTTCTTTAGAGTGGGGAATGAAAGTAGGGAGCAGGGAGCAACGAGTAGAGGATTGGAGTTCCTAAATCTTCAGCACAGAAGAAAAAGGCAAAAAGTTTTTGAGGCTTCTTGTAGAATATTTCACAGTGGATGACAAAGGAAGAATCCTCAGTCAGTAGAATTACCTTCGAAGATGAAGCTCATGATAATAGCCACAATAATGTTATTAATGACAAGAAAAAAGTCCTCTCTGGGCCTAATTTAATGACTTATAAATTAAAGGATGTGAACTAAATAATTAACTTCAATGCTAGCTTTGAAGCTTTTCAATTTTTCTTTTTCCAAAAAAGGGAAGTATAGAAATGATATGATGATCTTACATAAACCTCTTACGATACAATAGTCATTTCTGAGCCTCCAGAGGGAAAGACGGTATTCCTGGTGCTAGGAAGACAAAGCTGAACAAAGTCATCTTGGTTTTCTGATCTTCATGCAGCCTACAGCTTCTCTCTCTCTATGTGTGTGTGTATAGATATGTATATATAGATGTATATAATGTCATACATATGTATAGATATGTATATATAGATGTATATAATGTCATACATGTGTGTATATATGTATATATAGATGTATATAATGTCATATATATGTATAGATATGTATATATAGATGTATATAATGTCATATATATGTATATATAGATGTATATAATGTCATATATATGTATATATAGATGTATATAATGTCATATATATGTATATATATGTATATATAGATGTATATAATGTCTCCAAATAATTATTTTCTTCACAACTAAGTTAGACATTTACACTAATTATTCTTAATACATAATTCATAAATCCCAGGTTGAATGAATTGCTTTGAATTTGGTCATGAGGTCAATATATTTAAGAATCTATAGGATCCCTGGACATATTTCCCTAACTCTGGTATAGTTAAGAATGATGGATATAAACAAGACGTTGGAGATCAACTCGGCCCCACCCGTTTCATTTTATAGTCAGGAACAGAAAGGTCTAGGGAGATGAAGCCTGCAGGATCAGTTTTGGAATAACAACCAGGATTCAGGTTTCCTAATTACCAAGTCTTCCCACTAGGGGGCAGCACAATGTAATGGTCCGAGCTTGGGCTTTGGAGTCAGCCAGGCCTTCATTTCTGTGTAACCCTGGGCAAGTAACTTGACCTCACTATCTGTAATATAGGATTTATTCTATAGGATTGTTATGAGGATTAAAATGAAACAAGATACTATATATACAGCATTTAGAGCAGAATCTGGTGCAAAGAATAGGCCCAATAATTTTCACCTCTCATTGTTAGCTCTCATACTTCCTAAACTTTTAAAATGTAATTGCTTTTAATTTTCATGCTAATTTTTGGAATAATATATACACATATATAGTTTGTGTGTGTATATATACACACATATTTTGTATGTATACATCCACACTATATCCAATAATTTGTTTATAATATAATATGATGATGAAAAAGAAAGGATTCTAGAAGTTTGTATACACACACATACACACACACAAACACTTCTGGAAAAATTTTTTGCATCATTTGACCCTCTATTATTTTGTATCTCAACTACTTTTCATTTTGAGAACTCCCATCTCTTTTGCTTTTTTGCTCATATCCCAAGAACAACAATCATTCTCTTTCCCTTAACTCCTGGTAATAATTCTGTCAATAATTCAGACATGGCAAATAGAGGCCCTTGTGAGGTCTAGGAATGGCACTCCATGACCAAGCACCTTTCAGAGCACTGGTCCTAAAATTTGTTAATGAGGGCTATTTTCAATTTCTATGATGAAGAGCATATTGATTGGGATAACTTTCTTGTATGTACTTGGGAGGGTGTGTGGCAGACAATTCTCAGACTCCAAGATCTACAAGTGATCTTAGTCCCTGGACTTATACTCTTTAAGTATACATATGCTGCTTGCCACCTGTCAAAATGATTCTGAGTTTTACTTCTCTGTGGTAGTTTGGAGCTATATATACTCCAGTTCTTAAAGTTAATCCATTCCTGATGGAACCCACTGTAAGTAGGACCTTTTGATGCGGTTGCTTCAGTTAGGGTATGACTCACTTCAGTCAGGATGAGTTTCTTAGCCCTATTACTGGAGTCCTTTATGAGAGAATGAAATGCAGACAGAAAGTGAGAGAAAAAGTCACAGGAAGCAAGAAGCTAAAATCAAAGAATCTAGAGACCAGCACATACCACCATATGCCTTGCTATGTGGCAAAGGAGCCAAAGATCCCTGGCAGCTCATCTTGAGGAAGAAATGCCTTGTTACGGACATTTTCCTGTCTTTAAATTGTAGCTAATAAATTCCCGTTGTTTAAGCCAATCCATTTCATGGTATCTGCTTTGAGCAGCCTCACAAACTAAAACACTCTCCCAACAACCATACATGGACCCTACATGCTGGAAAAGATGACACATCAGTACACACTAAATGCTGCTCACAGGACCATGGAAGGCTATGTGGTATTTATTTCTCAAATACAAAATGCATTTCTGATTCTACTTAAAATTCTTGCCTTTCCCCTTTCATTTCTTGCCTTATAAACCACTTTAAATTCTTTTTTGAATCAAAGTGGTGATACAAATAAAATTAGGTCCTATTAAATATTCTGTGCTTTTAATAACCATCAATTTATTATATAAAGACATTTATGACGAAAGGAATGAATCTCACAGTGTTGCCAGCGGAGCATTTTTGAATGTGATGCATGATTCTCTTTTCCATACTTTACCATGAATAATGCAGATGAAATGAAAATATTTGGCAAACAAGCAGAATCAGAGGGCATGGGAGCCATCTCACAGTATTTATATCCTTGATATCATTTGAAGACTTGACGTCTTTGTCATCAGTTCTAGTTTTCTCCATTATTAATACCACCATCTGGTGAGATTCTAGTCCTCTTGGCATTTTTTTTCTGTTGAGGATTCTTGTGATCTTCATCTATAAAAGAAAGAAAGAAAAAAGGCAATGTGTTAGGATCAGAAAATAAATTTAAGCCTGCTTGCTTAAGAGGGTGTCTTGTGTATTTTCTGCTGTGTACCTTCCTCCTTTTTATTTTGTATCTATGTGTATATATCATACTCTTCCCACATGACTTCTAGAATATAGACTAATGGTTCAAAAGACAAGATGTGACAGTGGAGGTTGCAATCCTAAAGAAAATCCTGGAGGGTGAACTCAAGTGGGAGATGCTAATAGGCCCTGTTCATTTCTGAGACCCGAGCTAGGCTAGAACAAGGAAAGGGGCTACTTTGTGTTTCCATGTTGATCAAGGGGAACAGGTTGAGAGCCAAGTAGCATGGTGAATTGTGAAATGTGCATGGATAAAAAGAAAAGCCATAAATGAAAATAGGAAAAACAAAAGTAAAAATTGATCAGGAAAGTCCAACCACCTCTGTGTAGAGTCAAAGAGCGGAGGGTGCCTATAGGCCACAGACTCCCCGAATGGACCTCTTGTTGGTGTTTGCTCAGTGGTGCGCCCACCACGTAAGTCGGTAACACCAGGGGAGTCCAGTTCCTGGGTTGGCTCTTGACTAGTCTCCTCAGCAGAGAGGGAAAATGGTCCTTCCATTTTCTGCTGGTTCTGTAACTACAGTGTAACCCTCTGGTGGGCCCGGACTGGTTCCTTGGTGAGGTGGAAAGTTATTTCTTCTGTAAACATTGGATTTATATTCTCAGGTGGTAAAGTTTGGGGTAGCTCTGTACAACAACTAAAATGTGACTCCATATTAGATTTTCTTCAAACTGCTGAGTGTATCCCAGTTTTAAACCAAGGCAGAAAAAGGGGATAATGTCTCAAGTTATCTTAAGAAAATAATTTTTTTTTGCTTAAAAATCAGGCCTGTAAATAGGACCTCTTGAAGATGTTATTTTAGTTATAAGGTGTGACCTGCATGAGTGAGTTTGGGTCCAAACTCAGATTACTGGAGTCCTTTAGGAGCAGAAGAAATTCAGACATAGAGAAAGCCATGTGGAGGAGGTGGACGCCAAAAGTCAGGGGGAACCAGAAGAGAAAGGAGAGGATATCGCCAGCAGATGAGAATTGCAGATGAGAATTCGAGAATTGCCGGAAGCCAGTACCAGAAAGTCACAGACTCTGAGAAGAAAGCCTGAACCAATAAGTTCCCATTGTTTAACCTAACCCACTGTGTGACTGTCAGAACAGCCTGGTAAACTAAGACAGTAGAATACAGTTCAAAGAAAGCGGGAGTCAATTTTAAACCTTGTGTTTTCCTGGTAAAAATGAATTCCTAATATTCCTGGAATCTGTACAATATTGAAAACTGGGCATAGACCTTTAAGTTTGTAATTGTTGATAATTCCCATAGTGCCACAGTCCTTCAGCTATAAACTTGAAACTTAAAAAAAAAAAAGACTTGCAAATGATACTGACAAAAATAATCTCGTTCAATTCTCTTATTTCACAGACTTTCTCTTCCCAACACTCTCCTGGCAGTGGCTGCTTGGGGAAGTGCTGATGGGCAGAAGGGCGTAGAGTCATCCTGCCTGTATTTTAGCTCTGCCTCCTTTGTTTTCCTCGCTCTTGCCTTCAGCACACTTTGTGTGTGGAAAGGAGGTGTTGGATATGTGGCACGGGGGGTCTCAGGGTACAGTCTGGATCTACAGCCAAAGGCAGGTATGGGATTGAAGGTAGCACCATGATGGAGACTCCTGTGGTGCTACAATAGCTCCAGAATGGACTATTGATAAAATCACAGTCAGACCAGGAACTGGGAGCACGTTGTTGTCTAGAAGCATCTGATGTGATGTGTATATTGAAAAGAAGATGGTATTTGTCATTGTACAATTTAGTATTGATTGCAATAAGTAATTACAATAATTAAAGACCTAATTAATACATACCCAATGATTTTAAATTACCTGTGGTTCTAAAAGGCTCACCTAAAGTTTATTGCATGGTTGATGGGGGCAAGAGGTTTGCAAAGCAAATTACTAATGTTGAAGGAAAGAGTATGAACAGTTAGGATGTGCTGGGCTCAATCCAGGAATTTTAATCCTGACAAAAAAGCTTTGAATTGTTATTCTTACCCATATTTTACAGATGAAGAAACTGTTGTCCAAGTCAGTGAGCAGAACCTGAAGCCCAGATCTAGTTCCCAAACCTGAGTGGAATTATTTTAAGAATAATGGGCAACAACCTGTTTTCAAACACTTGAGAGACCACTTTAGCAATGGTTTCCACTTGACAACCCAAGAAGTGCTCATTACAATATTTTTAATACGATTAATAGAAAGCTAAGATGTTCTGGCACCTAAAACTCAAGTAAATTTGAGAGCACTACATTTTTTAAGGACTTGACAATAACGTTGTTTGCTCCGAAAATGCCAGCTTCACTAAATAGTTTGCTGTAACTAGGCAATAAAAGATTTCGAATTCAAATTTGGAGTAACTAAATTCAGATGCTGGGCTGGAAGTATTAACAAAACTAAATGTATCTGATAAGAATTACTGCTCTGAATTATCTTGTTCCAAATATTCCCATGTTAGTGAATTTTTTTGAATGGGGTTCTACTGGCAAAGCCCTTCTGCCCCTTCCCAAGCTTAGCCTCTCTAGTGGCGGTCGTGCAGGTAGGGATCTCGTCAGAGCAAGGTTGAGAAAGCAGGGGTACAGTGGAGTGAGCCTTTCCCACACTGCCTGGTGTCCCCTTCCTTTACCTTTTCTCACAGACACGGTTTATTGGGCAGCTTTCCTCTGCTAGCCCACTGCAATCATCGTAGTTTTGTTTGTGAGGGCAAATCTGTACTATGAAGCCAGATTATCAAACAGCCTGTTTCTAATCTGTTTGATAGAGTCCTTCAAAGTAACAGCAAACTTAAAACATTCCTTGGCCTTTTTTTTCTGATTACAAAAGCTTAAAAATGAAAACTTCACAGAAATCATCAAAGTTCCCTCTTAGTTCAACTTCAAGAAATATTATTTGTCAACAGTTTGGTTACACATTCCTCTAGATATTTTCAATACATTTACCATATTATTATTCTTTTATAAAACTGAGAAATACCACTGATATTCCTTACAATTTTTTTTCCAGTTAAAATATATGTCGGGCATGAGCATGTCAGTTCCAAAGCCTTCAGGGGTCCCAGGGCAAAAGGTCAATTTCTTTCCATGAAGAAAAAATTTTTTCAGTAGAAGAGATCTATTCATTATGTAAATAGAATAGTTTCTGGATGGGTTCATCATTAAATGGCGCTAACTTAAATCACTGAGTAAAGAGATTACAACAAGGTGATTTCTCTGAGGATAAAGCAAGAGTGTTTTCTAAATATAAATCCCCACCACTACCCTTAGAACCATTGGACCCTCATTTCTGAAACTTTTATTCTTTGTTTCCTTGAAATTTTAGAATACTATTAAGGATTCAGAAATATTGTGATCCATTCTCAGAGTAACCCAATATTTTTGCATAAAATTTTCGATATTTATAAATGGCCATTTGCATGATCATTAAATATTTTTCACTTGAGTAGACAGGATACTAAAATTCCAGATTGTCTGCTTAGTCATATGAATTCAGAGAAATCCAAGAGAACGCTAAATAGAGAAAAGAGTCATCATTCTATCAAAGTAAATTTTTGTTTCCTTGCTCAAGCTTTTAAATGCTCCACTGTTACCCACTCAGCCCCATTTTCTGTCACTTGGCCTGAAAGATTTATGACTGATCAGGCGGATCCTGCCAAGGAACCTCCTCTGTTCGGAGGTTATTCAAGACGTCTTTAAGCAAAAGAATAGTCAAGAGGGCATGAAGACAGGCACTGAGAACGGCTAGCCAATTAGCCATCTGGGTTAGATACTCAGGAAATGTGAGTGAGGGAATTTGGTTTATGAGTACTTTATTTTTCCTTTGAAAGATTATTGTTGACATCCCCAGGCCCCAGTGTGCCTCTGATCCCTCTACAAAGTCTCAGTTGTTCAGGGGTTTGTCTCGCTCCATAGACAGAAGAGCAACATTTAAAACTCTTTGGTTGGAGATGTTCCCGCTTTGGCCAGCCTATGTTCTACATTGAGAGGTTTCACATTTCTCTCTGCTCTCATCCCCTCCTGCACCTGAGAAAATACACACAAGCAACATCCTGGAGCTCCCCACCAGCAAGCCTCCTTATCACAATATTTTAGTAAGACGTTCAAGGAGCAGGGCCCAGCAGAGAGAGACCTTCACCTAGAAATGAACCTGAGGCTCTCACTGTGTCCCATGGTCCCTCTGGGTCTCTCTGAGCTCTGTGAATCACTGGAGGGGAAAGAGGCCCCAGGGGCCGGAGGTTCTGGTGGAACCTCCTTCAGAACTCCACCAGTGACTTAGTTGTCTAAAACCTCAGGTGTCCTAACAGGGGCTGCTTTGTGAAAGGCTTTCACTTGACTCCAGAAAAGTTTCCATTGCTCTGGGAAAGGAGAAAACAAATGTTCCTGGAAGGACATTTTTCCTCTCTCCAACCTCTCCTCTGCACCCATCCACGTCCCCGGTGTCAGATGGCACTGTCACTCTCTAACAGGTCTTTGTGTTGGTGCGCTTTGGTACTTCTGAAACTTATTGACGGAAGTGTGCTCTTCTCCATCAGGGGCCTCTGCTCTCCCCTAGAACTGGTTCTGTTCTCAGAGAGCAGAACAGAGAAGTCCCAGCCAGCAACTGAGGTTACCAGTTCAAGCAGCGCCCTTTAGCCAGCACGACCCCATGGGGGCCTCGAGTTATGGGCGAGTGGGCAGTCTATTGGTCAGTCGTTAGATGAGGAAATTGAGGTTCTGGTTGGTCAGGGACAAATGTAGTCACAGGGGCCTTTGTCATGAAGCCAGAACTAGGACTAGAGCCCAGCCACCCTATTCCCTGTCCCGGCCCATTTTTGCTGTTTACTGCAAATACAGCTCTCCTGAAAATGCAAGATGCAATGGTGTTATGGATAATTTTTATTTAAATCATATATACACTGCAGAAATAAGGAAATGATGAATGCATCCTTAAATTAGGAAATTCACCAAGATTGCAAGACTTCACCAGCTTACACCTCTTATTACAGGTCATCTATAACTTGACAAAGGTTAGTTTTTCTAAGAGTTACTAGAATTTTTTCTGCTATGAAAAATCCAACTGGAAAGATACCTTTTCTTTTTCCTTTTAACTATAGTTTTCTACTAATCTGACAACCCTCAACCTCCTGTCTTATTTAAAAGTATTGTCATAGATATCCTTGTTTTTCAAAATTCAAACTTGGGATATTTGCTCTAAAAGTGCCCTGGTTTTAGTCAGGATTTCAAAGATAATAGGTATTTATATATTAAAATATACAATTATGTTTCTTTTTATTTTTTCCAATTATAAAAGTAATGTGTTATAATGAGAAATATGGAAACTAAAGAAAGTTAGGAAGAACTTTAAAATATTCCATAATTCTACTCCCATTCTTACCATTCTTCCAGTCTTGGCTTCTTTTTATGTGATATTATATAGATATATATATACACACACATACACACACACATATATAAAATATACATATGTATTATATACAATGTAGTATATTATCTGTGATGTGTGATATAACGTGTACAGTGATTTGAACATTTGTAATGGAATTAACCGTAACAATAATCTTTTCCAAATGTTATTAGAAAATAAAGATATTAGATAATAAAGAAAATTCACCTTAAAAAATATGGAATATGGTTAAAATAATGGAAATTGTCTTCAAATGTCATAATTACCCTGATGGACTAAAATAACTCTAGTTTATAATAGAAAACAATATTTCTTGGTATGGAGGTATATTCAGGTAGAATATAAAGCGCACTCATTTACACAATGGTTTCTCCAGGCCCTGTGTAGCTTGTGCTCAGAGATCAGAATTGGGATACTAGATAATAACTCCTGACAAAGGGTAGGGGCTGCTTCCATGTCAAATGCTTTCCTGCCCGGGTGGGGGAGGTGGGCGCTTCCCTGTGCAACCCTGGTTCACGGTGGGTCCCGCGCCTGCCAGGGGAGGGGCTCCTAGCGTGTGAGCAAGACCCAGCCAGACCCTCTGAGGGGATTGGGGCTTGAGGGTTGGGGGGTGGGGAGGGCTTCCCTCTTTCTTGCTTGCATTCCTCCTTCCCCTTTCCTCTGGCCCTGACCAGGACAGCACTGAATTGGCGGGGTCAGAGGAGGAGAGAAATGGTGACTTTTATCCTCCCTTTCCCTTAAACCTCTTCCCCTCCTTTTTTGGGGGTGCCAGATCTGCCATCAGAAGACAAGGAGTCGGTTCCCTGTCTCAGGATCTGGGGGTTCAAGCTAAGGAGGAGCTTGAATTTGGGGCCAAAGAAGCTCAAGGCTGGTGCTGGGCGATGCACAGGGCCGGGGATGGAGCCGAAACCCACTGGGGCCGGGGAAAGGTCACTACAACATCTAATGCAGCATCTAATCATGTACGGGACCTCGCACGAAGCAGTTTACACATTTTCTTTTTTTCTTTTTTTTGTTTTTTTATTTTATATTTTTAATAAAACTTTTAAAATTAAAGTTAATAGATCACATAGAATGTTACATTAAAAAAATATAAGAGGTTCCCATATAACCCACACCCCACTCCCACACCCCAACCATTTTTGTAAATTGTATTTTTTTGAAGATACATACATCACATAAAAGGTTACATTATAAAAAAACAGAAGAGGTTCCTGTATACCTCCCACCTCCTCACCCCACTCCTCCCACACCAACAACTCCCCCATCATTGTGGCACATTCATCACACTCGGCAAACACATTTTGGAGCACTGCTGCACCCAGTGGATAGTAGTTTGCTCTGTAGCTCACACTCTCCCCCGGTACATTCAGTGGGTTATGGCAGGATATATAATGTCCAGCATTCTGATCCTGCAATATCATTTAGGACAACTTCAAAGTCCCTAAAATGCCCCCTCATCATATCTCTTCTTCCCATCCCTGCCCCCAACAACTACTGTGGTCATTTTCTCCCCATCAGTGATACAATTTCTTCTATTACTAATCACATTTTATAGTAGAATATCAGTAAGTCCACTCTAATCCATATTTTATTCCTCCATTCTGTGAACCCTGGGATGGTGATGTCCACTCCACCTCTCTATTGAGAGGGAGCTTAGATTCCACATGGATGATGGATGCAGTTCTCCTGCTAGCAGTTGTAGGCACTCTCCATCCCCTGGTGTGGTGATTGACCTTCTTCACCTCCCTGTTAGCTGACCTGCATAAGTCCAAAGAACCAAAGAGTAGGAGTTGCAACTCTGCTGAGGCTCAGGGCCCAGCTGGCACATGGACAGTCCAGAGATTCAAGTCTCCTGAGCTAGCACCAACCAAAGGTTCATTAAAAGTGACAGAAGAGGCATGTGTAGAAAGGTCACATCTGAGTCCAGCTTCATCACACTTAAGAACACAAATTCCAGTAGAGTCCACTGACATGGTACTGAGCTCCAGTGCTATCTGCCATGACCATATCCCTGTGGGTCTCCGTAGCCTTCAGGAGAACCAGGACCTGGGGTTATATCCACTTTGGCTGTTTCTGGGGTCCTCCTGAGGAGTGTGTAAAGTCAAATGAGTTTATATAACGAAGAGTCTTCAAAAAAGAGTCAGGAGGGCATCAGAGGGGTCACGCTTACACACATTTTCATTTAATATTTATTCCAAATTAACAGTGTAGCTACAATTATCTTTATTTTGCATAAATTAAACAATTTAGCAGAAATTGTATAGCTGGTATATAGAAGAGTGGGGTGTGAATAAAAGACTCTTTGACCTTGAATACTCCGACAAGTTCAAATGCAGTTTCCAGCTGTGAGAAGGAGACCTCAAGGTTTCCTGCGTGCATGGGGCCTGCTTCCTTCTCACCATGTTTTGGTAACAAGCCTTTCCACTTCCTCATTTACGAGTGATGCACTTCTGCCTGGAACTCCATGCAACTGAGAATAAACAGAAGATCTCTGGCTCTCAGTCAGGCAGATCTTATTAGAAGTCCAGGAAAAACCTGGGTTTACAGAAAGAAAAGGACAAATGCTGTGTGATATCACTGATATGAAATAATTAGAATAAGTAAACTCATAGAGTCAGAAACTAGAATATAAGTTGCGAGAGGCCGTGTTAGGGATAGGGAATGGGGAATTAATGCTTAGCTGTTTGGGGTGATGGAAAAGTTTTGGTTAAGGACAGTGGTGGTGGTACCACAATAGTGTGAACATAATTAATGGCACTAAAGTATGTATTTTAATGTGGTTTAGAGGGGAAATTTTAGGTTATATATGTTATCAAAATTAAAAAAATACAACATAAAACCATAGGACTGTAAACACAGTGAACCCAATTGTAAATGATGGACTGTAGTTAATAATGCAATTATAAAAGTGTTCTTTCATGAATATAAAACTGTTCTTTCATGAATTGTAACCCTAAAGCAAGGTGTTAATATTAGGGTAGTATATAGGAGCCCTGTATTTTATGCATGATTTTTCTGTAAAGGTACAACTTCCCTATGAAAAAAAGCATTATAATTCAAAAAAGTATTCAACGGGACTTTGAAATTGTTCCGAAACTATACATTCTGAAATGTGTTTGTTACATTGCAAGGAAAGAAAAAGAAACCGGGCCTACTGTCTAACAATGACATGTTTAACCAGTGAGTGGGACTCTGAAACATTTTATATCTGGTACTGCTTTAAAATAATGGGTAAAGGGAGATGAAAAAATATGCCTTGGTCAGCACAGTAGACTGGGACACAGAGTTTTTTTAAAGACTAGTGACCAAAAAGCAGCCCTAGGTTTTTCAGTTGTGGGCTGCATCTTGGGAAATGCTCATAGATATGGACCTTATAGAATTATATAGAAACAAAAATGATCTATATTGACTCAGAAGAGTTTAACATTGGGTCTTCCTCTATGAGAACAGTCCCAGTCCACACAACATGTTCTTTTAAGAGAGTCTAGTGTGTATTATTTCTCTTTGGGTTTAATCTCCTATTATTATTTTTTAAAATATACATTTTTATTTATTTTTAAAAGATACATAGGTCACACTAAATATTTCACTTAAAAATATAGGAGATACTCTCTTATTAATAGATGCTTATTGTCACCTTTGACCTGATGACACCAAGTTAGGTGGTCAACCCTTATGTGTGTTACCACACACACACACAAATCCTAAAAAAATTATACTGGGATAACTGGGGAAAAAAAGATGAAACAAAACGTCAGATTATTTTGAAGATGGAAGGAAGTTAGGGGACACCTGTATTGTTTTCACTGGTTGAATGCTCAGACCACGGGCTCTGAGTGCCTAATCGCTGACGTTTACTGATGTCAAGAATATGGAATAACCACAAGAGAATAGAAATCATCTGGTCCAATTCTTAGATTTCACAGAGGAAAAAACCAGGACTGGGGCTGGTGGGAGGGGCTTACCTTCTCTAAGGACACCTACAGCAGAGCTGAGACAGAACCCAGGAGCTTAGGTCACCCTCACACCAGTGCTCTTTTCCCACATGACATTACTATTGTGCTGATTTGAGAAGGCCAGCCTGGAAGCCAGCGGGTTGCTCCTCTATCTACTTTATAGAAAGAGCTTTTTGCCAAGGAAGGTTGATAAGTTCCAGGAAGGCTAGTTTCTATCTAGAGACTCAGCAGAAAAAAAGTGAGCAAGTTATGTGAACAAATTGTGGGTAATTAGCATACCACTAGATAGCTGGACTGAAGAGCTAAAAGCAGAGCTCCAAGGGAATGTTTCTGTAGCTAAGGGGCCTCATATCCTTCCAAAGGAGTGGGAAAAGAACCTATGATTAGTCAAGGGGTAATTAAGAACAGCTGATGGGCAATAGGAGTTATACAATAATTTGTTCTATTTTTTTCTCAGAACAGGTCCACAATTCTATATTGCAAACCCCTGGGGCCAGGTATATTTTCGAATCCAGCATATTTTGGATTTAAGTAAAAAGCATTACAACATATTTTTATGTGCCCCTCTAGTGGAGTCTGGGGTGCACCCTGTAAAATACATTAATACTTTAGCAGTGAAACATACATGGTCATATTAAATGGCCTTTGGAAGAAATATGAATAGTCTCTAGTCACTCTGGTTCGGGTTTCTGTTCCCATGAATTTATTTTCATTTGGCTTTCAGAACTTTGTGGGTCTCAGAATTTCAGATAAGGGGTTGTAGACTAGAATTACATTTTATGTGACTTATTTTAAACTGGCCGGATTTCTTATAAATAATTAACTTCATAATTAGTATTTTCATTTGCATGCAAAAAAACACCCCACAATAGTTAATCATTTGTTTCCCTCATTCCCACCTTATAATTTTGTTTCCCAACTACAAACTAATGGTCGTTTGGAGCATTGGCTAAACATGTTCAATCCTGGGCCCCACACCCAGGAATCTGTATTTTAAAACACACCTCAGATAGTGGTAATAGAGGTCAAAATTGGATTTTATAAAGAGGCTCTGCTGCCAGCTGGCCGCAATGCCCCCAAGAGCAATCTCCGGGCCCTAGAGCAAAGGGGCATCTTGGAAAGGTTTCCCCACTTCAGAGCGATATACGCCACTTGTGCAAATTGAATCCTGCCCCCCTCCTTGCCTTAGGCAATGTCTGGAGGCAATCCAGGTCTTGCTGGGCAGATTAGCCAAGTAGGGATTCAGGGGCCAGGAGCCTAAGGTGGAAGCCTGGTCTCGGGAAGAGAAGAGAAGGGAACTAACATTCGACCCCAATTAGATTCTACATGATTTTCAGGTGCCGAGTTCTTGGATCACCACAGCGGTGATACACAGGGGTGATGTTATTCCATTTTATGCTGATAACAGGATCAAAAAGATTAAGCAAATGAAGTCCCATAGCCTGGAGGTGGGATTGTGGAAGTGGGCAGTCTGAGAGTGGCCTGCCACCTTTCCCTGTGACCCACGAATACATCTGGTGGTCGGGGTTAGATGAGTTAGCCTGGCTCCTAGGATTGTGGGCTGACTCCCTTTCTGCAGTGTCTGAAGATAAAACACACCCCCTAGCAGATGGTGGCTTGCGGGCACATGCCTCCCCTTTCTTTTTCCCTGAGCATATGTAACATTCCCTGGAGACCACTTGGCTAAGTATGTATGTCTTATGGTACCTGGTCAATCCCACTGCTCTCTCTGTTCCCAGGAGGGAGGAAGCAGCGTTCGTTGCTATTGGGGAGTGAATCCTGTCCTCCCCAAAAGACATGTTCAGGTCCCAACCCCTGGTCCTGTGGGCGTTAACTGATTTGTAAATAGGCTCTTTGAAGATGTTTGTTAGTTAATGTGTGCCCAAAATGAGTGAGGGCGGGCCTTCATCTAATACGGCTGAGGTCCTTATAAGCAGAGGAAATTGGACATGGAAAAAGAAGCTACGGGAGAAGAAGGAAGCTGGAAGTCAACAGAACCTGGAAGAGAAAGGAGCAGGTACCTCCATATGCATTGCCATGTGTAGCAGTTTGATATTATTGATGAATCCAAAAAGAAATATTGGATTATGTTTGTAAACTGATCTTTTCCTCTGGGCATATTAGATTATATTGGATTCAGAGATTTACTTGATTTGGAAGTCAGGTAAACCTCTTGTGCCAGTAGGGTGTTCAGTCCCCATCCCTTGGTGAGTGGGGACTCACAGATGAAAGGCATGGCGAAAAACAGAATTGTGGGCTTTTAATGTTGGAGTTTTGATGTTGAAGTTTGATGCTGAAGCCTTAAACTGGAGCCCTGGGGAGAGAGACAGAGCCATTCACCTGATAGTCTACAGCTGAACTTGCAGAGAGAGGCAAAGCCTAGAGAGCCTCAGAGTCTATAGCTGACCTTGTGGAGAAAAAAGAGAAGCTGAACCCAGAGAAACCCAGGAAGCCTGAACTCTCACGGATATTGGCAGCATCTTGCTCCATCACATGAAAATAGACTTTGTTGAGGGAAGTAACTTATGCTTTATGGCCTTGTATCTGTAAGCTCCTGCCTCAAATAAATACCCTTTATAAAAACCAACTAATTTCTGGTATTTTGCATCAGCACCCCTTTGGCTGACTAATACAGAATTTGATACCCAGGAGTAAGGAAGTGCTTTTGCAATTACTGCAATGCTGGAACAGTTTTAAAAATGGGTAAAGGGTATTTTTTTGAGGAATTTTTTGATGGCTTTGTAGAGACTGTTGGTAGAAATATGGAGCCTAAAGTTATTTTTTATAAGGCCTTAGAAGGAAATAATTGTGAGATGGATGCTAAAGAGACTTTTCATGATGCTTTAGAAGTAAATGATGGAACTACTATTGAAAACTCGAGGAAAGGTGATCCATGTTTTAAAGTTGCAGAGAACTTAGCAAGATTAACTCCTGGTGTTTAATGGAAGGCAGAATTTGAAAATGGTGAACCTGAGCATTTAGCTGAAGAAATCTCCAAAGTAAACATGGAGAATGCAGCTTGGCTTCTGCTTGAAGTTTATAGCAAAATGCTAGATGAAAGAGATACACTGAGGACTGAACTGTTAGGCACAAAGAAAACAAACTGATTCTAGAAATTCCAAGCCTCTGGAAATCAAGTTCCCAGAAGAAAGTGCCCCATTGGAGGACTTAACTAAACTTGGAACTTGTAAATCAGGATTGAAGATGCAATTACATTGGAAAAGACTTGTGGAAAGTCTTACTGTCTGATAGCTTGGACTCCTGCTTCTTGCATGCTAAACCAACAGACTTTTTGAGAGAGCTGCATGAACAAAATCACTGTTAGCCTGAAATAAAAGGACCATGGAAAGGAGAGATTGAATGGGAAACGATTTCAAGAGGAAAACCATGGAAGCTGAGATCTGGGATAAAGACATCACCTTGGGCCAAGAGAGGAACCCCACCCATGTGTACAGAGAGAGTGAATTTGCACCAGCAGTTGAAGAGGTTGGATGTTCCTGTCTGATGTTCTGGGAGAGTTTTGCTGCCCCAGGGTACAGAGAGGGCGGAGCACTTTCCCCAAGGATTAGGGAGGTTAAGGTCAGTACCCCACAGGTCTGAGAGGAGTGGACCTGTTCCCTCAAAAGTTAGGGAAGGCCATGTGGTCAACTCATTGCTCTGAATGGGTTGAGCCTTTATGCCAAGGTTAGGGGGAATGTTGTGTTCCCATCACTGTGCTAGGGGGGTTAAGACTCTAACCCAAAGATTGGGTAAGTTGTGGCAATCACCCCAACACTCTTGGAGGGAGAGGTCTGGAGCTTGGTTGACACAGATGCTTGATAAGGGTAGAACCAAGAAAATGGCCATTGAGCAGGCATGTGGTAAGGGTCGTCCCCATATGGCCCCAAGAAGAAGAAACTATCTTAAGAATGACTCCCAGACTTTGAAATCGAACAGAGGATTCCCTGCAGGTCTACTGAATGGTAGAGAAACTATGACTCATGTTTCCCTTCCAATTTCTCCTTATTGTAATGAAAATGTTTATCCTTTGTTCATTCATGTATTGGAAGTAGATGAATTGCTTTGTAAATTTCAGAGGTCTATAGCAGACAACACTTTGCCCCATGACAAACTGTATTTCTTTAAATTGATTGTGATAAGATTTAGTACTTGCATTGTAATGGATTTAAGGTTTTGGTGTTTTGTTTTGTTTTTTTAAATATTGTAATGCCTTTTTGGAGTTCAGAGGGTGGAGTGTAGCAGTTTGATATCGATGAATTCCAAAAAGAAATATTGGATTATGTTTGTAAATCGATCTTTTCCTCTGGGCATATTAGATTATATTGGATTCAGAGGTTTACTTGATTTGTGCCAGTTGGGTGTTCAGTCCCCACCCCTTGGTGGGTGGGGACTTGCAGATAAAAGGTATGGCCAAAGACAGAATTGTGGGCTTTTGATGTTGGAGTTTTGATCTTGGAGTTGGGTGCTGACGTCTTAAACTGGAGCCCCGCTGGAGAGAGACAGAGCCATTCACCTGATAGTCTACAGTTGACCTTGCAGAGAGAAGCAGAGCCTAGAGATCCTCATAGTCTATAGCTGACCTTGTGGAGAAAACAGAGGAGCTGAGCCCAGAGGAACCCAGGAAGCCTGAACCCTCACAGATGTCGGCAGCCATCTTGCTCCAACACGGGAAAATAGACTTTGTTGAGGGAAGTAGCCTATGCTTTATGGCCTGGTATCTGTAAACTCCTACCCCAAATAAATACTCTTTATAAAACCAACCAATTTCTGGTATTTTGCCTCAGCACCCCTTTGGCTGACTAATACACCATGTGATGGAAAAGCCAAGGAAACCCAGAGACTGTCGGCCAGCCAGAAGATACTGACTCCAGGAGAATGCATGCCTCCTGGCCTCTGAAACCACGAACCAATACATTCCTGTTGTTAAGCCAACCTTTGTGTGGTATTTGTTTTGGGCAGCAGAAATATTGAAACACTCACCTACACCATAAGAGAGGGGTCTGTGTAGATCATCTCCTTGCGTTGGCTGTGGAACAAAACCCACTGGCCATGTGAGACTGATGCCCACTAGTGAAGCTGGCCTTGCCCCATCTCTTCTCTATGCAAGTAAACATTGCTCCATCCAGTGCTAAGTCTTGTCTTTTTTTGCAGCTTTGTCACCTGCATTGGAGTGGGATGACATCTCTTTTCTCTCTCCATGTGGAAGGACTCCTCTCCTGGTGGTGCTAATGGGTGTCCTTCCCCTGACAGTGTTCTAGCCTTTTGGGGTTCAGTATCCCTATCCTGGGTCCCTCTCCTCCTTTCTTCCCTTCTTCCAACCTCAAATGCAGAGATTTGTGCTAGTTACACTCAGTTTATTCTCATACTGGGCCCTTTTTTTGTTTTACACTAATTAATTGTTTTTCTTTACCACCATCCTTGATGGCATTTCCCTCTCTCCTAGATCACCTGCCCTAGTGTGTTTGGCCAATGTTGTTGGGTCTGCATGTACCATTGTGAACTCTGTTGTGCTGTTCTGTGTTTGTATGATTTTTAAATAAACATAGAATTATGCTGTAGCTCTTGTTTTAGTTTCTACTGTCTCATTCAATACTCTTAGAAAGCTATCCATGTTGCTTTGTTCACATTTAGGTTATTGCTTCTAAATGCTATATCTAATCCATGCTGTGCATCCACCCTATTTACTTATCCATTCTCTTGATGATGGACCTCTACTTTGTCTCCAGGTCCCCATTACTACAAATAACACTGTGATAAAAATCCTGCTGTGCTTACAGACTTACCTGTGAGAGTTTCTCTGGGCCATGACCTGGGGTGTGGGACGCCTGGATCACAGGCTATATGATATTTAATTATACTCCTACTGACTGTATTCCATCCTTTCTAATAATGTATTTGCTGTTTCAAACTCTGTGTCCTCGATCTTGGATTTATTTAGTCAATACTGTCATGGTATTAAAACAATGTGATGAGAACAGAGCCTGAGGTCATCTGCTGGCTAACAGTGTGGAAATTCTAGTTTGATCCCTTCACATTAGGACCAGGATTAAATCCCAGAACTGGCCCCAGAGTTGAGTCTATAGGTGGGGTCAGGTGGCTGTAGCTGATGAAGGGACTTGTGCTTAAGGCAGTTTTCTCAGATAGACGTCCAGGGACACTGTACACCAAGGAGCTAACAAAGAGCCACTGTATGACACTCAGCCGTGAGGCTGAGAGTCTGTGTTTGTAAGACGCATCTACCCTTCCCTTCACCTCCCAGTGATCATGCTACACTTGTTTGGGTCACAGTTTGGACAGAAATAGTTTATCTGGCAGGATGGAGCAGTAAGCCATTAACTTTCACCCATCATCATTGTTCCCATTATCAGCACTTTAATGCTAACCGTATACGAATAACAATAAAAGTTCTCCAGTTGCTTCTGTGCCAGGCACAGTGCTAACCACCTTACGCACAGTGACCTGTTTCCTCCTCAGGAGAAACCTGTGCCTGAGTAGTATCTCCACGTCACAGGTGCAGACCCAGTGGTAAGGGAGATAAAGGTCCCACACACGGCCAGCGTGTGCTGCCACGGGATATGGCGGCTGAGGGTATCACAGCAACAGCCCACTCAAGGTCTGCCCAGGCCAGGCCAGGCAGCAGGGACCTGAGCCAAGGGCAGAAAGGCACGAATGGCCAACCTTTTGGCATTGCTGATGGTCTGGACTTTGCCCTGGCGGTTGTTGCAAAACTACCAACGTGGCCAAGGAACCGGCTTTTCCTAAGCTCTTGGCTGTGAGCCTATCTCAGGTTCCTGCACACACCAAACACTAAAGAAAGGATAGATTCCAAATGATGGTCTAGCCCAATGTTCTCATTTTGAAAGAAAAAGAAATGGAGGCCAAGCCTGCCTGTGGTGGGCCTTAAGGTGGAAGCAGCCCCTTTTCCACGAGTGCAGTGGGAGGAGGCAAACCTGGGGTGGAATGTCAGCTCTGCCGAGTGTTCCTGGACAAGTTACATCCATTTTGTCTAAGGAGAGAAGTAGCTGCCCTTCAGGGCAGCTGGAGGACCGAGGACAAGGGTGTCATTCCACAAATGCTGGATCTTCTTTCCCCTTTAGTTCCCAGGAGCGGTGGCCTCTGTGTCAGGCTGCCCATTCATTCATGTGGATGGAGCGTTCTCACAGATAAAATCAGTCTTTAAATTTTTTATTTTTTAGGCTTACTGTCTTTCCATTTGGACTCTTATTAATGAGGTACTATAAAGCTGAACAAAGTGTCAATGCCTTTTTGCATGCTGAAGAGTTTACTTAATGTGTGAAATGAACTCACACAAAAATTTGCAAAAACGGACGCATAAGACCATGAACACATATAAAATATCCATACATTTTAGAAATATTGTTATTGAAGTTTTTTTTTTTGGTGGTGGTTTTCTTCCAAGCAAAAATCATTTCTTTGGGAATTTCATTTTCTTTATTTTTAGGATGGGAGATTTGGATAAAGATTTAAAAAGGTATCTAGCCTGCCAAAAATAATGTAGGAAAGACAGGATAAATGATTGAGTCTTACCTTTATTTACCAGTTTTCTAAACAATATGTTGATTCTCTAGCAACATACTTCCTGCCAAAGTAAGGTGACCAATAGTGTTTTGTTGTTGTATCATTATAAAATCTAGAGCTAAAGCAACTAAAGAAATTAAGAGGCATGCAACTACTTAAAAAAAAAAAGACTTTATTTTTCAGAAAAGTTGTAGGTTTACAGAAAAATCACATAAAAAATGCAGAGTTCCTGTATAACCCTTGCCCCCATATATACAATTTTCCTATGATTGACATTTTCATTATGGTGGTACATTTGTTACAATTGATGAATTGTATTATTGACTCAAGTCCATAGTCTATCGTTTACGTTGGGGGTCATCCTATGGTTTAAAAATTATTTTTGGTAATATACATACAACCTAAAATTTCCCATTTAACCTTTTTCACATAAGCAATTCAGCGCACCCTATCATTTTGATGCACTGCGTAACACAGGCACTCTTCGTACTACCCCATACTGACCACGTGGGGGCGCTTTAAGCCTTTTCTGCCTAGTCTAGTCAGCTTCTGTAACGATGGCGCCTCTACCAGAACCAGTACTACATTTTGACTAAAAGGCTAACTCCTCTTTTGACAAGACCACCAAATCTGGTCATCTGAGATGGACTTTGTTAGCAAAAATTAGTGTCAGTTTAAAGTAATGTAGGAAGGCAATGCAGACATTACAAGATTCCTTTATGGCAATGACTTGTTTGTAATAAGTCATCTTTGCAGCTGAAGGAAGAATTAAATTTGCAAACAGGCCCCAGGCTATCAGTGTTCTATTTTACAGGATCAGTAAACATGTCCCAAAGTTTGGAAGGGAAAGATGATGTTTTATAGGAGTCCTCAGGCTCATTATGAACTTTTTATTTTAATTATTGAAAATTTCAAACATATATAGAGAAAATAGTACAATGAACCTAATATATCATTACTGATCTTCAATAATTATCAACACCTGGCCAATCTTGACTCATCCATACTCTCTTTCAATGTTATTTGTAACCAAATCCCAGACATCATTTCATTTGAATACTTCCATATGTACCTCTAAAAGATAAGATAATCACACTACTATTGTCACATCTAAATAGTTAACATTAATTCCTTAATATCATCAAATGTTCAGTTAGTGTTCAGAGTTCCTGACTGTCTTGTAAACTTTTTAATAGTTTGTTTTAATCATAATCTGAGTAGGGTCCATATATTGTGATATGTCTCTGTATCTCTTATGATCCATATATACTTTTTCTTGTTGTTGAAGAAGTAGATTCTTTTGTCCTGTAGGAATACCCACAGTCTTGATTTTGCTATTGACTTTGGTGTGGTGTTTAACATGATTTCCTAGTTCCTAAAATTCCATAAATTAAGAGTTTAGTGTTAGTGGTTTGGTCAGACTCAAATTATCTATATCCTTCTGTCTGTCTCCCTGTCTCTCTCTCTTCCTATACATCTAATCTATACTTGCTTCTCTTTTTATCATGTTATCAACCACTGTGATAGTTACGAGATCCATTAATACTAAGCAGTTACAAGGTAGTGATATTCTTTTTCTGTTCACTATCTGGAATACTTCTTTTTTTAATATATTTTTTATGTATTTTTAAAAGATACTTAGATTACATTAAAAAAATATAAGGGATTCCCAGATGCCCCACTCCCCACACCTCCCACCCTTCCCCACATTAACACCTTCTTTCATTAGTGTGGTGCATTCATTGCAGTTGATGAACACATTTTGGAGCATTGCCACTTAGCATGGATTATAGTCTACATTGTAGTTCACACTCTCTCCCCCTCCATTCTGTAGGTAATGGCAGGATATATAATGGCCTGTATCTGTCATTGCAATGCCATTCACTATGAAGAGATTTCCCCTCATCCTTGCATCTCGTAGATTCAGATCATAAAGGAAAGGTAGGATAAATGCTTCTTACCATTTATTTCCAGTGTGTTGATTCTCTAGCATCTACTGAATGTGACCTATAGGTTTTTGTAATTGGTGGTGGCATTGTATCATCATGAATTCAAAGATTTAAACATTTGCTCCGTTTTAACCCATCGTGATCACGGTTCCCTCTTTGCCCAGGGGGAGCTTATTCAGGTCTCCTTCTGGGTTCTTTTGTCATAGTCCAAGTAGTCTCTGAGAGCTTTGTGGCTATTTGACATGACCAGATGTTCCAGGTTCATCTTGGACTTCTCCTGACCCAGCCCCAACAACCATTTCTCCTGGTTCTTTGGGTGAAAAGTGGTGTGTAAAGTCCACAAACTGAGTGTCCCAGACATTTTATGAAGAGAAGCTGCTTTTTGCTCCTGGGAGTGATAAGGTGAAGGGAACTGGCATCATCAACCCGCTTGACTGTAGATCCACTGGTAACATTAACCAGGAGACTGCCTTGTGCACCAAAGGGGCAAAACTGTCCTTGCATTTTTTTTCTTTATACAACCCAATAAGTAATGATTGAGGCAGGTCAGCTTTGCCATTTGGGTACACGTGTTTCCTCCTGGTATCGAAGGGCCAACTCCACTACAGACGGTGCCTTGACATGGCGGGAAGAGCAGGGGCATCGGGCTCATGAGCTCCTGAATCCAGGTCATAAGCAGCCACTTACTAGCCCTGTGTCATGGCCAAGTTGTTGAAGTTCTAGGAACCTCAGTCTCTTTCTCTTGTTCTCCAAAACAAAAACAAAAACAAAACTCTGTTATTCACTTCTTATGACAAGTATAGTTTTGTTGTGACAGGTTTAGATTTTAAAAATAACTACTCTAGACATCATTTTCAATCATATACAAAAATTCGAGAGACTAATGCACCCTCATTTACCCATCGCCCAACTTGAACCATTTAAAAAATTCTTCCATTTTATTTCACCTAGCCCTCCTCACTCCTGATTTTTAAATTTTTGCTGGAGAATTTAAAACTAATTCTCAGACACTATATCATTTTGCCCACGACATGTTTCTAACGCATAAGAACTTAAAAAAATTAACTGCAATACCACTTATATACTCAACAAAATTAAAAACAGGAACCTCGGTCTCTTAATCTGTAGAGTGGACTTTTTTCAATGGGGAATAAAAGAGATCATCTTTTCTAGTGTAATAAATATAACCTGTCAAGGGCCTAGCATAGTGCCTGGTACACAGTAAATATTAGGATAGGGAGTTGATCTGAAATACTGGGTCATATCCCAAAATAGTGAATTGTGGATGATCATTTTAAACTCTGGTGAGGAATGAACTATTTTACTACGAATTGAAAATCAAGTAGTATGCTGCTGTGAAAACAAACAGTACAGTGAGGAAATCTGGACATGGAAGCAGGAGAGCTGATGGCTGGTCTGAAGTTTTTCATTAGATTAAGGTCCAAAATGTCTTTAGATAAATTTGCTAAGGTAGTACTTTCCTGCTTCTCACCTCCTAATAAATTAGTGATGAGCAGACAATAAATCTTCAATTTATGAAGGGAGAGAATGACTATGATTTTGATGAAATGATACCAATTAAGGCTATTACAAAGAAATTCAGTCCAGAAGTCCAAGTAGAGATAATACCATTTCATAAGCGTTACGCTCAAAAGGCTATATCCAGATGGGAGGGCCCCAGAGACCAGTGTTCTCCTGGAGTCTCCAACATGGCACCATCTTTATTCCTGTTTGGTTATCTGGGAAGATAATTCTTCAACTTGGTTGACCTCTCCAGGATCATGATTCCTAACTTGCAAAATATTTCCAAAGTTATTTTATCTTGTTTCTCATATTCATAAAAAAATGTAACCTCAGAAGTAGGACTGCGAGTATTGGCCATGTAAATGTCTGTGGATGGAGTCAAGTCTGTGACTCACTCACACTCACATGCCTTTTGGAAGAAAAGAAAAGATTACAAAGGGATACATGGATCCAGGTAGGTGTATTCCTGTGTATCATATCATCAGTACGCAGCTTGTATTTTCTGAGGTCCACTGTAATCATCAGAATGGGTTCCCTCAACTGTTGGGCTCCCACAGTGTTGTGTTCACGTATCTTCTATGCACACTTCTTTCACCACACTGTTATTCTTTGTTTAGTTGACTGAGGGCTGCTTTTTAAAAATTTTTTAATTTAATGTCAAATGCTTAGGATGATGCCTGTTACAAAGAAGCATAAAGATGTTTTTTTAAAATGGTGGTCACTAAAGACTTACAAGATTTCTTTAAAAATACTTTTTTCACTATAAAAGAAACATTTCAAAACTGCAAAAAGTTTGAAAATTGTAACAGAAAATACCAGTGATAATTTCATCACCCATACAACAACTATGAGCATTCTCGTCTTTCTAAAATGCATAATGAAAATTTAAAATGTATAGCTTGCATACTTTATATATTATGTTTCTAATATAATTTAACAAGCATTTTTGTTTTTACATAACCATGATCATTATTTAAGTAATTGCATTGTTTTGGATATTTAGATTGTTCCCAATTTTTCCAATGTAATAAACAGGTATAATAAGTATCTTAGTACATATAATTTTTAATCAATTTTGAATTATTCTCTATAGAAGATTTAAAGAAGTGGAATTTTTTATCAGAGGATGTGAACACTTTTTAGATTGGAATACATATCATCCAATTACTTGTAAAAATTTAATATCTTATAATCTATCACTCATCTGTATGAATGTTGATTTTGTTACACCCAGGTGGATCTTGGGCGTTATGTTTTTAATGCTTTTTATAATGACATAAGTGGGAAAATGGAATGAGTTTTTAAAATGTGCATTTATTTCATTATTGTTGCGATTAGGAATTTTTGTATGTTTGGCTATCAGTTGTGCTTCTTTAGGTTATAGAATGAAGGCTCTTGACTGGAAATTATTCCTTATAAAGAGTAGTATGCATTTTTGAAATGGAATTTTACACACCATGATTTTTAGTACAGATAGAACTACCACTGCTCTTGTTGGCGAGGGAGTGGGGGGTCCCATAAACCCTACCGCTCAACTTTTCCTTGACCTACTAGGACTGCTCTACAAATCCCCAGGGCTCTTTGAAACACAGTTCACAAGCCTCCTGTTTGCCTCTGGCGTGGTCTGAGTGCTCTGAGGATATGCCTGCTGAATCCCAGACCATTTAGTGATGTGTGGAGCCACAGCCGGTGTGCCACCTGGGAAGGAGCGAACTGCTCTGAGGGCTGCCAGATCCCATCTCCAGAATCCTTTGGAGAGGTAGGCAAGAAGAGGCATTGTGTATGTTGTGTGTGTGTGTGTGGGTGTGTATGAGTGTGTGGTGGTGCCAGGAGGATTTCTGCTACGGAAATGTAAACCTTCTCTAATAGAACAGCCCTCTACATTATTAAGCAGAACACCTCACATTGCTATCTAACATCTTTCTTACAAAGCAACACAATAAAGGGTGAAATGACTCCCATTAAATAAGGATCAGAGGGTCTCTTTAATTAGTATCCTCTCAGGAGTTTGTTTGCAGATCATTACCTACTTAATAGAGAGAAAAATACATAATCAATGTGTTCCAGGCCACTGGTGTTTAAGTAGCAGTCAGACACTAAAACCAAGCAGATATGAAGTTACACTGGTTTATGTGTTTGGTTTTTAAACTCTGCATTTTCCTAGCCAGGGAGCTAAAGTATGATACCACGTCGTTCAGTACCCAGGCCCTTGCCAATTCCAGCTGTCTTTCTAACCTGTGGACACCTGCCGGTGCTGCCCACGGCAGTGCATCTGCAGTGCGCATGCCACCCTTCCGGGGATCTTGTTAAAAAAGCAGTTTCACGCTCAACTGAGTGATTATCCCAAATACCACTGATTGTACACTTTGGATGGATTTATGTTTTATTATTATGTATCAATAAAATTGATTTGTTAAAAAAAAAAGCAGATTCTGATCCACAAGCTCTGGGGTGGGGATGTCTTCATTTCTAACAAAGTCCCACGGGATGCCAATGGTGTGGCCGCTGGACCCCATTTTGAATGGTGAGGGTCTAGGGAATCTTGCAGGACGTTTCTAAGAGACTCAAAATTCCCCCATCTTTCCTCTCTTAGAAACATTAGGATCACTCTTTTCCTAAACAGAGAATAGTATTCAAAAATTAGAACTGCCCTCTCAAATCAAATAAACTAAAACCACTGATGAAATGACTAATCAATGAATTATATACAGACATCCCACGTGGTTTTTTTCTGCTCCTTGTAGTCTTCTCCTCCAAATCCTGCTTTCTCACCTTGTGGGGTTACAAACAAGCAGATGCACGAGGCTGAAGAACCCTTTCATGAAGAGGTATTGAGTGTACCCTGTGGTTCTAGGGTTTTTCAGCCTTGGCAGTATTGCTATGTGGGGCCAGATAATTCTCTGTTGTGGGGTTAACTCTTTGTGGTCAATGTCCTGTGCATTGTAGGACGTTCAGCAGCAGCCTGGCCTCTATCCTCAAGATGCCAGTAGCAGCCTCTGCTTCCAGTCGTGACCATCAAAAATCTCCCCAGACATTGCCAAATGGCCCCTGCAGGGCAAAATCTCCCCTGGTTGAGAGCCATCATTGTAGACTGTGCAAGGCCTGGGGAACAAACAAAAGAAACTTTGGATAGAAAAAGGACGAAAGTACCATTTTTTCGGTCACCTTTTCTCTACATCCACCAGCTCAGGGACTAGATACTGGGATCTCCGCTTCTGTTAATGCAGATAAACCTCTGCAACTAACAGAGAAAGAACAGAAGCAGCATAAGGTTGACTCCAACGCTATGATCTGGGCTGCCACCTTTCAAATCTTGTAGGGGTATGTCTCACTGGCGCCGAACCCTAGTTGGAAGGGAGTCCAGGAAATACGGGGGTTAGCTTGTTTATTCTGAGATGAAGCAAGGCTCGTCAGAAGTGTCTGGAATGGAAGCTGAGCAGCCAGTCGCCCCACCCACCTTTCTCCCAAGCCTTAGACTTCCCGTTGCAGATGAAACTTGGAGAAATCACCTTTGCACCAGCAAAATGGCCCATTGAAGCTTTTTATAAACAAAATAGTCATTTTCCCTCAGAGCATTAGAACTCTCATTTTCTTCTCTACAAAAAATAAATTATCATTCAAGGACATTAAAATTAATAGAGAAATATGGAAGCTTCATGCTAGATATTTTTCACCAGGACTGTCCAATGGCCTGTTTGGTTGTTTGATTACAAAATGGGGAGACATTCTTTTAATAGAATGCCAGTTGAACTTGTGATCACATGAAAGATTAATAATAGTTGCTAATGTGTATATAAGCCTTCCCATGTACCACAGGCTATTTGGAGGGTTTAATCTACATTAATTTATTTAAGCCTCACAACAATCCCCAAATAATAGTTATAATAAAAAATGAAACTGAAACCCTGAGACCTGAAGTGCCTTGCTCAGGCTCATACAGCTAGGAAAAATGCAGGGCTGGGATTCCAATTCAGGAAAACTGGTTGCAAAGTCTCTGTGTTCAAAAACACCGCTGTAACCAGGATTCACGCAGACATAATTTTCTTTCTTTTTTACCCCTGAGGTGGCTCCTTTCTCTGTTTGTTCGTTGTTTATGCTCATTGTCTGCTCATTGTCTGTTTTGTTTTTCTTTAGGAGTCGCTGAGAACAGAACCCAGGACCTCTTGCATAGGTGGCAGGCACTCAGCTACGTGAGCCGCATCTGCTCCTAGACATCATTTCCTTATCTAGAAATATGATGTGGGGGAGCCAGTGTCGCTCCGTCAGTGAAAACCGGCTCCCCACGTAGGAGGTCCTGGGTTCAATACTTGACCCTGGTACTTAAAAAAAGAAAAAAAATATATATATATCATGTGGTCCTAATAGACAGGGAGAATATGAAAAAAATGCAAGAGTCTTCTGGGATCAAGGTCTTTATAGCTATCGTGAAAAGACATTTATATATCATATGACAGAAAGAAGTGGAAAATCCAGTTAAGTGATGTAACAGACTCTGCAAGAGTAGCAGATTTTCGCTGAGAAGAATTCAGTCGGGTGTAACTTGAATCTAAGGGACACAGGCTCTGAGGCCTACTTGAACTACCAGGTCTGTGACACCAGCCCCTTTGTTATGCTCTGAAGTCCCTGCTCTAATCTGTACATATAACTGTTAAGACCCCTATCAACTGGGAAGGTACCCCCAATTTGTCTTTTGTTTGGCTATCATCTTTTAAACTAAAAAAGATTTAGATTGAGTTTATCAACTTTAAGAGAATCAAAGCCATAATGTTACTATTTTTGTAATAAGGAATCTGAATATGGTTAGTAAGAGTTGATCTATTAGAATAGTAGTCAGCCTTAAAAATAAATTAAAAATGTGTGATGGAGTCATTGAGTTAGACTTATGACTTCTAAGTTGAAATTGTTCTGAGTTTGTAAATGATATTGGATCATTTAAGAAAACTTTAAGTTCTTATTTATAAGTTTAATTTGTAAAATATATAAGTCCAGTATTTACATGGATAGGAAGTTTATTCAATCACACAATTGTATTACTTAAAAAGAAATCAACGATGTGAAATTTATAAATGCCACTTTACATATTTGAAGGTTTAAAATGACATTTGTAAATAGGACCATACATTAATCCAAAGTCCTCTTAAAAGCATTTGTTGAAGTTTAAAAAAGAATGAAATGTTTTGAATTTGTGACTTTAATAAATGGAGTATCGATTTTTAAACTCTAAAAAAAAACTCTGAATAACGTTGTCAATGCCCAGGCACTCTTCCTGAAGACATAAAAATACCCTCCCATGTCCCTACTCTAACTTCACCAGGTAACCCCCGCCACCCCTGGGGCTCTGAGCCCCCAAGGACTCAAATACAAAGTCATTGAAGAAACCTTTTCAGTGCAACCAATAGGAAGGCAAATGAATTTAGTAAAAAACAAGAGACAAGTTACCTTCTTTCTTTCAAGTAGGGGGACTAAGTTTTCTAATATGAAAGAAAAAAATCAAATGGAATATTTTGATAAGTAGTTTATTAAAACACTTTTGCATTTTACACTCTGCTCTCTTCTTTCAGAAACATTTGGATGAGTTTCACCACTCCACGATCAAAGCAGATAAGCAGGTATTCAGGCCTTTTTTGATTTCTTTTAACAGTCCTGTATGATGTTATCTATGTTTGCTTTGTAAGTTCACAACAATTACTCTACACTTATTGTTTATGTATGTTTATGTATGAGTGATATACTTCAATAAAGTAAAAAGAAAGTAAAAAAACTCAGATAAGCAACTCTTAACAGCAATTATGAGGTAAACATATTTCATAATAGATTCTTTTTTTTTTAAAGATTTATTTATTTACTTACCCCCCATTTCCCTGTTGTCTGCTCACTGTGTCCATTCTCTGTGTGTTCTTCTGTGTCCGCTTGTATTCTCATCAGGAGGCACTGGGGATCTGTGTCTCTTTTTGTTGTGTCATGTTGCTGCATCAGCTCTCCATGTGTGTGGCACCACTCCTGGGCAGGCTGCTGTTTCGCGCAGGGTGGCTCTCTTTGTGTGGGGGGCACCCTTATGCAGGGGCATCCTTGTGTGGGCTGGCACTCTTTGCGCAAAAAGCAGCACTGCGCATGGGCCAACTCACCACATGAGCCAGGAGGCCCTGGGTATCGAACCCTTGGACCTCCTATATGGTAGGCAGATGCTCTATCTGTTGAGCCACATCTGCTTCCCCATAATAGATTCTTTAATGCCGGTTGTAAATGCTTCTCAGCATATTTCCCAATTATTTATGCAAAGGAAGGTCTGCATCTTTAAAAACTTTAGTCCTGAAGACAGGGCTAAATCAATATATTGCCCATGAAATATTCAGAGCCAGACTTTCCATTCAAATTAGAATGTAGTTGTTGCTATTATAATTGATTCATATCTATTTTATAGATTCTGGAAACTAACTGTAGAATTGGGTTTTATTAACAAAACAAATGTATTTAATGGAAAATTATGCAATGTAATGCAATGTAATGCAATGTAATGAAAACATCAGTAAATGAGTATTTCTTCTTTTGCAAAAATTTAATCTAATTGTGGTATTATACATGTGTATACACACATCCCTACACACACAAACACATACTATTTCCTCAATGGAACTGTGAAAATTTGTGTCTCTTATACTCATGTTTGGATTCTTTTCTAAGATCCAGGCCTCAAAATTGGGCGGGCGGTGGGGGGCAGGGCTGGGGGGTGGCGGGGAGCCAGCGTTGTGCATCAGGGGAGTGATGCTGCCCCATCTCTAAAGGGAGGGAGTTAAAGATGACGCAGAAGGATGTCCTGCACATACAAGGCTTTGACCTGGGGCTTAGAGCCTGGCGTACAATTTTGAAACAGTCCTGTTGGTGGTAAGTGCAGTGGAAAAATTGTAACGACCCTATTCCTCTATTCCTGACTATCTGAGCAGCACCTGTTCGGGTGTGTAGCTGGCTTTTGCTACTTAACCTTGGATGAGATGCTGAGCTTGGCTTTCCCTCCGTAAAATGGGCGTGTTCATATCTTCCTCATGGCTGGTGAGAGGGTTCAGTGTGAAACACACAGTATTCTGTATTAGGGAAATAATAAAGAGCCAACCCTAATCATTAGAAACACAAAATGGGGTTTATGTTGAACAAACCTGTGAAGTCAACTAAGTTGCTCTTTAGCACCTTCAAGGCTCTCCTTTCTAGAAATCTTTCGCCACTTGTCACTCCAACCCCAACTTTTCTTTAGACTCAGTGCCCAATATCTGAGGGTTTATTTTTTTCTCTTGCTCCTCTCCCTCCATCCCCCAACAAAAGATCTCTTGGCCTAAGCCATTGTTTCTTAAATTGTGGTTCACAGGTCAGAGAATAATGGAATAACCCAGGGCACTTGAAAAATGCAGATTCCCAGGCATTGGCTAAGATTTGGCAGTGGAACAGGGATCTGTATTTATGAACTCTCCAGAGGATTCTTAGTTCTCCAAACTTTGAGATTCAGTGCTCCAGGTATAAATGACATCATAACTTTAAGTAGAAAAATTATTTAAAAGGGATGCATGGGGGAGTAGATGTGGCTCAAGCAGTTGAGCGCCTGCTTCCCACATGGGAGGTCCAGTGTTTAGTTCCTGGTGCCCCCTAAAAACAAAAAACAAACAACAAGCCAACAAATGAAAAAACCAACTCAGGGGAGCCGATGTGGCTCAGTGGTTGAGTGCCAGCTTCCTATGTACAAGGTCCTGGGCTCAATCCCCAGACCCTGTACCTAAAAAAAAAAAGGGGGGGGGCGGTACATGGCTTTAGGGCAGAAAAGTGAACTTAAATTCTGCGCTTGAGGCATTCGGACGAAGGTAGGAGTGACATTTGAAGATCTGGGGCAATTTTTTGTTTCTCAACTCTGGAAATTATACTCAAATTATATACCTTCTCCACCAACTTGTAAAACTGGCCACACTAGATCAAATGTTTTCTGGCCCCCCTCTTCCCCCCAAGCTATTTCTGAGGTTAGAGTGACCTCTTAAGAAATGAATTATTCAGGACTGACAAATCTTCCAGAAGGCATAATTCAAAAATCTTTGGGCATGGATGAAGTGTGGAACTATTACTAAATTAAATCCAAATTTTTAACATGAGCTTGCTAACTTTACAATTTTGGAAAATAAAAAGGTGGGCGATTGTATGTGTGTGGTGTGTGCAAGTGTGTGTGCGAGTGTGTGAGCATGACTGGCAGGTGTGAATGTGTGTGTGTATGTGTTGTGTTTTGACCTCTGCTGAAACAGCAGTTCAGGTGATGGAAGCCTCCTGCTCACCCACAAACAGATTGTTTTCCTCCAAATCTCTCCGACGTTGCTGGGGCTCTGAGCCAGGATCGCTATCTCTCCGGTGGAGGAGGGAGTTCATTGCAAATAAACATTGTCTGTAAGGCTGACAGATTCCAGAGAGGAACTTTGGTGTGGGTTGCTATTGACTAAAAGCTTCTGAGAAAACTATTTGGGAATAGGATATATGCTCAAAATGCTTCAGTTGGAAGGGGTTGGGGGGTGGGAGAGAGGATTTGGTGTTAAGTGTGAAATGAAAGTATCCGATGGCTTTTCTTCCTAGACGTTTTTGAGAAGCGGCTGAGGCTGAGCATTTTTTTCCTGGCCAAAGGAAGCTTGCTCCTTTCCGCTTTGGCTTCCTTTTTCTGAACCATGGCCTCACTTGCTGCAGACATTGCTGATCTAGGACATACATGCATCATAATGATCCGTGCACTTAGCCTGGGATTTGCCCGGTGAAGTACATCGTACTTTCCAAACTCTGAAGCCAGCAGAGGGAGCTTTCTATCCAAACTGTAACTTGCTCCAAATTTGCAGTATGGATTCATATTCTCTCTCACTTTAAAACTTTAGAAGGACTTTTCCATCAGCCTAGTTGAACTTGAAATACCAGCCTGGCTTGTGCATCAAATGGCAGGAGCGGTTTCTTATCTGAGATAAACGTGTGAGTTTCTCACATGCACTGTCCATGCATTAGCAACTGTCCTGTATGGGGACCTCATGTTAAGCTTCCAAGTCGTGTTTCCATCTCCTAACTTCTTCAGAACACGGCGGCGTGAAGTTGGACTCTCCATGAACTTTGTTGTTCTTTGTTCCTTCATTTATAAAATGAGGCTGCTACAACCGTGTGGTAGAATAAACAGTGACCTCAGCCATATAACACAATTCAGTGTGAAAGCCAAAGGCAGGAGCAGAGAATAACAGCGTCGCAGAGCAGGGGAGAGACTGAGGGTGGGGAGCGGGAGACAAATGATCCAGCCCCCATCTGAGAAGGAGAAAAGCCTCCAGGCTGGAGGGTGCATTTCGCTTGGCATGAGTCCCAGGATGCAGGATCGCAGCCTATTGCTGTCCAGTATATTGGGTTATTGCAACCTTGAGCATACAATTCTGAGAGCTGAGCACGTTTTTTGACTCTAGAGGAAAAAAAAAAAATGAGGCATCTTTGCATGCAACACTATTCCAAAGAGAAGAAGCAATGGACCACCTTTCAATTCCGCCTGCAGAATTTGGATGTTCCATGTGATCTTTCATTCAACAAATGCTTTTTCATTTCTAACTGTGTGTCAGTTACTGCACTCCATGTTGGAATGCAAGTTCATCGCATTTCACTTCCAGGGGTCTAGCATTCTGAATCTGCAAGTTGCCCTTTGATGCCTACTATTTCATTTACTTCAGTGGTAGCCGTCATGTGTAATTCAGCCAACATTCCCAGCTCTCTGCCTTCATGGCCCTTGGGAGATTGGCGCTTCCTGGCCTTTGTGGTTGAGGGACGCCACAGGAAAATTCTGGCCAGGAGGCTATGAGGATGATGTATTTCACTGCTAGGCCAGAGCACTCATTAACAATTCCAGACCCTCCAGACAAAATTGTACAGCCCGGGTCCTTAAGGGACCAGAAAGAGCAGAGCCTTCTGCTATCTCCCAAGGGCCATCTGCTGTGAATGAGAAATGTGCTGCTGGGTTGTTCCTTACCAGGAGCCTATCTGGCCCGATTATCCTCATAGAGAACATAATGGTCGTGTTCCTGCTTTTTTGGGCTTACCCCCAGCAGAAATCCATTTATTTGTTCATTAATTCAACAGTTATTGACAAATAGTTTTCCTGCAAGTCAGACATAGTTCTGGGGATTCAGCAGTAAGCAGAGTCAAATGTCTGCCCCTTACTGAGTTTACATGCGGGTGGAGAAGAAGAGGTGTGATCAAATGGAAGAGGTAAGACAAAAGAAACAAAAACTATCCCCTAACTAAAAACAGAGCCAAAATGCTCAGCAGGCTCTGCAGTTAACGAGGCTAATCCTGGTAAATCCTACCATTTCAGAATGCTATGCCGGTGACTCGTAAATGACAATAGCAGAAACCCCAAAATGTCATCCAACTGGATAATGCTTGAGGAGAACCTCATAAAAAACTCAAGGAGACACAGGGTGCCTACACTTTTTAGGGACCTTGGAGGAAAGCTCAAGGCTGCTTGTCATGTGGCAAAAGCCCCACGGCTCCCTGTGAAGCTTCCCTGTGATCCCTGGAAATTAGAAAACCGACCTTGGAAACTGAGGCCATTTATCCATTCACCTGCATATCCCAACGCCTGCTTTGCTCAGCTCAGTGGAGCCCATTCTTTTGCCAGATGGGTGCGGTGATGGAGGTGAGCAGAAAAGAAAAGGGAGGGTGGTTTCAAAGGAAGTAAGAAGGGCCATCTATGAGGAAGGTAGAGCAGTCCCTCTCCCCTTCTTTCCCCAGGCACAAAAGGGAAAATCAAGCTTACAGATAATAACGACAATTTAAAACCATCTGCAGTTGGAATCCTAGTCCTCTGCTTCCTCGTTTATGTGGTCTTGAGCAAGTCACTTACCCTGCATGAGCCTCTATTTCCTTCCCTAGAATGGGAATAATGCCCATTTTACAGTTTCACTGTCAAAATGAGAAGCAATGGGAAGAGCATCGGGCCGCATGCAAGATGCTTGCGGCTGCCATTGTGTAATGGAGTCCAAACGCATTTCTCCAAAGGGTAAGATCTGCTGTCTCTCAATGTTCCTGAGGGTGATGGTGGATGGAAACTTATGTTGTTGTGATCCCTCCACTAAGAAAGAGGCAGATGGTCTACAAAATATTACCCCTTTTATTGTCAGGGCACAGACAAAAAAAAAATTGTTTCTTGTGATATCTGCTTTCTAATGAACATTAGTTGTTACATTTCAATAAAGAAGCTTCTCTAAGGATAGATGTCTGATTGAGAGTCGTTAGGGCGAGCCTTCAAATACCCGCATGAGGGGGGCTCTAAATGCCAAATTAGTCATTATTTAAGAATTAGTTCTGATGGTGTTGATTAGTTGATGCCTTCGGGAATTATACATAGAATACGAGTATTTTGACTCTTAAGGAATGACTTAAGCCCAGAAGTCAACAGTTTGTGAATGCTCACCTATGCTGAATTCTGCAGGTCATTGAGTATCCCCGGGTAGATTGTGCCCTTTCTCAAGAACTCATCTTGGCTCTTGAGCTTATTCTATATGGGAGAGACCCTGGAATCTAAATCCCTAAGCAAGCATGCCTCTGATTAGAGTTCACAGTTGCTTTATGCACGGAAACAATCACCAGCATTTTCTTTTTCTTTTTTTTTGGGGGGGGGGGAGGATGAGGGTGGGGTGAGGTTGATTAAGAATGAGGGCACACTATACTATAAAAGAGCCAATGTTTTTTAGAAAATGGTTTCTTGTCTTACTTATGCCAGGAGACCCATATAGGTGTTGGCATTTGGTATTTTTAGGTGAATAATAAAAGATACTAAATCAAGTCAATGCTCTTTGCTAGCATTCTAATTGAGTATTTGACTTTGTTGCTAAAATATCCTTAAAATAACTGAGCAGAGAATGAAAAACCCTCTTTCGGTCTAACCACAGCCAGTTAACTTCCTTATATAAAAATGTAGGTTCTTTTTTATTAGGCTACAAAGCTATTTCAAGCAAATTAAAACCAAATGTGAACAAAAAGAGTCCATGTGTATTTTTGAATTCTTATGCCTCAGTGGTCCATACTTTTGGGCTCTGGAGCAAAGAGCCGGCAAGACTTTCTCTTTTCTTTGTGCCTTCAGGAGGAAATAAAATACATACCTGTTGAGAACATATTTGTGCTCTTTTATTAAACACATGATATATTAAAATAGTCCCCAAAGTTTTGAATGGAATCATTCCAATGTTCAGTTAAAAATTACCAAAATAGTTAATACATGATCATTATGCTCCAAATATTTTACTACAGAAGAGAACATTTCTTTATAAATGAAGATTAGTCTTATTTTTCAATAGTCCCTGTATTAGTTTCTCAGCTGCTAAAACAAATACCTTAAAATGGGTTGGTTTAACAATAGGAATTTATTGGCTCATGGTTTCAGAGCCTGGAAGGTTTGCTTCCACCCACGGTCAGTATCTTCTGGTTGACCAGCACCTGGGGTTCCTTGGCTTTTCTGTCACATGACATTGAACAGGCTAGCATCTTCTCCTTTCTCTTCTGGATGCCACTGACTTCCAACTTCTGGCTGCTGTGGTGGCTTCTCCTTTCCCTTTGCTTATTAGAACTTCAGCCGTGTTGGGTTAAGACCCTTCCTCATTCAGTTTGGGCACACCTTGACTAATAACCTCTTCAAAGGTCCTGTTTACAAATGTGTTCACATCCACAGGCACAGAGGCTGGGATCTGAACATGACTGTCGTGTGCAACATCATTCAATCCCCAACAATCCCTAAATTTGAATACCTCTGTTTTTCTTCCTTTTCATACAGCTTTTCTTTTTGTTCTCCAGTGTTTGTTTCCATCCCCCTCTGATTTCTTGAAGGCTGCTGAGCAAGGATCTATAAATCTGTGAATCTCTTAATCACCAATGCTAATGGAATTTAATCCTTTTTTTTTTAAAGATTTATTTTATTATTTATTTCTCTCCCCCACCCCCCTCCCCGGTTGTCTGTTCTCTGTGTCTATTTGCTGCATATTCTTCTTTGTCTGCTTCTGTTGTTGTCAGTGGCATGGGAATCTGTGTTTCTTTTTGTTGCGTCATCTTATTGTGTCAACTCTCCGTGTGTGTGGCACCATTCCTGGGCAGGCTGCACTTCCTTTTGCTCTGGGTGGCTCTCCTTATAGGGTGCACTCCTTGCGCATGGGGCTCCCCTACGTGGGGGACACCCCTGCGTGGCACGGCACTCCTTGCGCGCATCAGCACTGCGCATGGGCCAGCTCCGTACGGGTCAAGGAGGCCCGGGGTTTGAACCGCGGACCTCCCATGTGGTAGACGGACGCCCTAACCATTCAGGGCCAAGTCCGCCGCCCTGAATTTAATTCTTTAAAATTAAAATTTCTCTTTTAAATCAATAAGAACTCCTTTCATATGAAAGGGATCTGTAGGTTGAAAAAATTGAAAAAGAACATGACTAGAACAGTAAATAATCAAGAAAAAAAATTAGATCCTACAAATGCTTACACATATTAAAATCACACTTGTATGAAAATATCCACATGCACAGACACCAAACTTGTAAGGCTAAGTTTACTTCATGTTGAACATCAGATAGTTCAAAAAATTCTACTTCCAAAATTGAGAGAAATGACAAATATTGTCAAGAAAGTATCTTTAGTTTCCTTGTGTATCATCCTTGAGCCCTTCCAGCTCTCTTTGACATGACTGGATTTTAAAAATGCTATCTTCTTGGCAAGCTAGGCTGTCATGGCAGACACAGTGCAATCAAAAAGTTAGCAATTAGATGACCTATGAGTAAACAGGCCTGGCCATAGTGCAACAGGAGCCCTCCCTGTCCTCTATGTTTATTATAGTTTGCCTTACTCTTGTTCACTTCAGTCTTAAAAAAGGGTAAAAGAGGTGCCAAAGAATAGATTTGTTGAATACTTGATGCCTGCTTTTCTCGCAGTTAAAGTATCAGCTCTGATCAGGAAGAGCCCTATATCCATCAGGACCCAGAGCTGGTGGTAGCATTTGGCAGGGGTGTTTCACACAGATGCAATCTCTGAACAATGGAAAATCAAATGAGCTGAAGTTGGACCAAACCAGATGTAGAGCAGATGCTTCCACAGCTAGACCAAATGAGTTGTAAAGAAGGGGTTGTTCTGCTTGAGATAAAGTGATCCTAAAGTTATACATTTGACAGTGAATTAAATAGGACTTACCCTGCCCCTGCAGTGCATCATCTTGAGTTTAACATATCTATTCCCCTGAGATGAGGAAATCATCTCAGCATAAGTGTTGTAATGGATGCAAAGAGGATGACAATCTTGCATGGCCTTATAGATGCTGCATTATGATGGATCCAGGGTCTGGGGAAACTCACATCACAGGCTCATAGATTTATCATTTCACCCAGAGGTAGTCTAATTCAAGGGAATGGATTCATGTTAATTCCAATTTTGTAAACCAGAAAGACATTTTTTTTCCCCAAGTGGAGTCCACATCTCCATCATGGTTTGAATGTACCTTTGGAACCAACTTTTTTTTCAAGGGAATGGTTATTAAACCTTGGATCAGAACCAACATATTAAGGAATCTATTAAGCAAAACTTGCTCTATCATAGCATACAGTATTCTAGAAAACCAACTATGAGGCTCCAACACAAATTGTCTGTGTTGTTTGACTTGAACGGTAAAACCATTGATTCAGCTTTATATGTCTTCTGATAATGCCCATGAATAAAATCCCATATTCCTTTTGTTTGTCTCCTCTGCAGTTGAGTTTTTCAGTTCAATTTATTTTCATGATGTGTTAAAAGTTCCACTGACCATCTTCCATTGATTCCAGATTCATTCAGTTCCACCTGTGGGCTATGGAGTCAGGGGACTTCTGCCTCAGGGTAGCCCTACCTAACTCCAACACAGCGTTGTATTTCCATCTGACATCTCACCAATGGTTTTGGAATCCATTGCTCTTTGGATTTGCAGCCAGAGTGAAGAGAAAACATGTTTGGATAATAAAAAGGAGGGATATTATGAAGAAGTCATGATATAACTCTGTTTTGTAACTGCTCTGTTATTTTAAAATTGTGTCCTAAAAAGTTCTGAATGAAGAAGCATTTTGGACTGGCTTAAAGAAGATCTGTACTGGAGAAGGATGAAAATGTTCAAGGCTAAAGTACTTAATAGTGAATGTGGGATTTAATTCCTACCCATGAGAAAGGAAGGAGGGAATGGGGATGGGAGGAAGTGAGGAGGGTATTCCTTTGAATACTCTGGGGAGTAAAAGTTACAAGTAAGTCTAACAGAATTCAACGGACTGTGGGGGAAGGAAGTAAACTAAGCTTTCCCCTTTGTTTCTTTTTCTGATCTGGCAAAAGATCTTATCCATGAACAAGGAAAGAGAGTGTAAGGCCTTCCCCAAATTCAGCCATGTGTTGATAAAGATGAGCTGTAACATAGTGACATTCACTTCCATAATAATTGTATGGTTTAGATGAAGCCCTAAACTATCTTAGTGTAAAAATTAGTCAAGGTAATCCATGTACATTGTTTAAAAAAACTATACAAAGGAGATTAAAGTAAAAAAGTAACTACCCTCTTCCCCACCCTTTTCTCTCGAGTCCTGTCTTAAAGAGAAAACTACTTTTGGTTCTTACTATTTTTGCACTTCTCTTATTTCTAAAATTATTTATACTGTTCATACTGATGTTTCTTTATTTATCCACTTTGGACATTGTTATTTTGTTTCCAGTGGGAGATAGATGAGATTTTAGTCTTTGTGATGGTTAGGCTGATGTGTCAATGTGTCAACTTGGCCAAGTAATTGTGCTCAGTTTTCTAGTCAAGGAAACACTGGGCTAATTGTAATACAAGGACATTTATGGACTTTAGTCACCATTGACTTTACTGCATAGATAGCTGATTACATCTACAATCAACCAGGGAGATTGTCATCAGCAATGAGTGATGTTTTATCCAATCAGTTGAATGCCTTAAAAGGGGAAGTGATTTCAGCATTCAGAGAGAATTTCCCAGCTTGTCACCGGACAGCAATCTTCTCCCAGAAACTCATCAAGGACCTTCACTGGACTTTCATAGGAGTCCCTGGTTTATAGCCTGCCTGCAGAATCTGGACTTGTGCATCTCCATGGTCACATGAGAGAATTTTTATAAAATCTCATACTATTAATATTTACAGATATTTCCTGTTGATTCTGTTTCCCTAGAGAACCCTGACTAATACCGTCTTCTTACCTCTTTTCCCTACAATGTATATTTGTTTCTTTGTGTTCATATACATATTTTGTTTATTTTTTAATTAAACTTTTAAATTTAGGTAATGGTAGATTTCACATGTACTTGTGAGTGATAATACAGAGAGATCCATGTGCCCTTTACCAGGTTCCCCCAAAAGTAACATTTTGCAAAACTCTACCACAATATCCCAACATGGATATTGATATTTATTCAGTTTAGATACAGAGCAGTTCCATCATGACCACCGTCCCTCATGTTTATAGTTTATAGTAAGTTTATAGCTACGCCCACTTCCTTCCCACTGTCATCCCCGCTCAGTCCCCTGACAACTACTAATCTGTTCTCTATGACTAAAATTTTCTCATTTCAGGAATGTTAAACAAGAGGAATCATATAGCATGTAGCCTTTTGCCTTGGCTATTTTCACTCTACATAATTGTCTACTCAACTGAAGTAAAGAGAATATCATTAGTTTCCTTGTGTATCATTCCTTGAGCCCTCCCAGCTCTCTTTGACATGACTGAATTCAAAGAATGCTATCTTCCTGGCAAGCTGGGCTGACATAGCAAACACAGTTGCCATCAATAAGCAAGCAGTTAGATGACCTATGAGTAAACAGGCCTGGCTGTAATGCTGTAAACCTTCCCTATCCACAGTATACTTATTAGAGTTTGCATTAGCCTTGTTCACATTAGCCTTGATAAAGGCTAAAAGACTGGATACTTGATGCTTGTTTTCTCACAGCTAAAGTACCAGCTCTGATTAGGAAGAGCACTGTATCCAGCAGGAACCAGAGCGGGTGGTAGTATTTGGCGGGGATGTTTCAAATGTACAGATGCAGTCTCTGAACAAGGGACAATCGACTGAGCTGAAGTTGGACCAAATCAAAGGTAGAGCAGATGCTTCCACTGCTCAACCAAATGAGTTGTAAAGAAGGGGTTTCTGGTTGTATTGATAGTTGTTCCTTTTTAATACCGAATAATATTTCATGACAAAGATGTTCAATAGTATGTTTAACCATCCACCCATAGACAAACATCTGTGTTGTTTTCAGTTTTTGACTATTATGATTAAAACTGCTGTAAACATTCATGTGCGGGTTTTTATGTGAATTTAAGTTTTCATTTCTCTAAGAGTGTAATTACTGGGCTGTATGGTAGTTGTATGTTTATTTCTTTCAAATAAACTGCTGTTTACCAGAGTGACTGCACTGTTTTACATTCCTACTTGCAATATTTGAGTGATCCAGTTTCTCTGCATCCTTGCCAGCATTTGGGGTGTCACTGTTTCATTTCAGCCATTTCGTAAAATGGATAATGATATCTCATTGAGGTTTTAATATACATTTTCCTAATTGCTAAAGATGTATATCCTTTTCGGAGAAATGTCTCTTCATATCTTTTGCCAAGGTTCTAATTGTATGGCTTGTTTCATTTGTTTTTATGATTGAGTTTGTTTTTTTAAAAGGTTTATTTTATTTCTCTCTTCCCTACCCCTTTCTCCCTCCCCGCCCCCCCCCCCATTGTTTGCATTTGTTTTATCTGTTTGTTATGTGCTGGTCTTCTTTTTTCAGGGGGCACTGGAAACTGAACCTGGGACCTTCCATGTGGGAGGGAGGTGCCTTATTGCTTGTTATGTCTCTCATTATGTTTTCCTCTATATGTTTCTTGTTGCATCATCTTGTTGCATCATCTTGTTGTGTCAGCCTGTCATGTCAGGTCATCCTCCCTAGGAGGTACCGAGAACTGAACCTGGGATGTCCCATATGGTAAGCGGGAGCCAATCACTTGAGCCACATCTGCTTACCATTATGGTTTTTTTTTTTTTAAGATTTATTTTTATTTATTTCTCTCCCCCTCCCCACCCTGCCCCCCCCCCCCCCCCCGCCCATTGTCTGCTCTCTGTGTCCATTTGCTGTGTGTTCTTCTTTGTCCACTTGCATTCTTGTCAGGGGTCTCTTTTTGTTGCATTATCTTGTTGCATCAGCTCTCCATGTGTGTGGTGCCACTCCTGGGCAGGCTGTGCATTTTTTGTGTGGGGTGGCTCTCCTTGCGGGGTGCACTCCTTGTGTGTGGGGCACCCCTATGTGGGGGACACCCCTGCGTGACTTAGCACTCCTTGCATGTGGCAGCACTGCACGTGGGCCAGCTCACCAGCTGGGCCAGGAGGCCCTATGTACTGAACCCTGGACCTCCTATATGGTAGGTGGACACTCTATCAGTTGAGCCACATCTGCTTCCCTATGGTTGTGTTTTGATGGTTCTTTAAATATTCTAGCCCTTTGTCAAATATATGATTTGCAAATAATTTTCCCACTGGCACTTTGTCTTTTCATCCTCTTAAAAAATCTTTTACAGAACAAAAATTTTAAATTTTGATGAAACTCAATTTATCATTTCTTTCCTTTTATGGATCATGCTAATGGTGCCAAGTTTAAGAACTCTTAGATTAGCCCAGACCCTGAAGGTTTTCTCCAATTTTTTTCTCCTAAATTCTATAGTTGTACATTTTACATTTAGGCCTGCAATTCATACTGAGGTAATATGTTTTGTATTAGGTATGAGACTTAGGTTGAGGTTTGTTGAAAAGGTTACCTTTCCTCTATTGAAATGCTTTTTTCAGTACACATTTTTATTAAATCTGTCTCCCTTCTCTAATGAAAAAAAATGTGGAACAAATATTTCAGTATTAATATATTTTTCTTTTTCTTTTAATTAGAAAAGTTGTGGGCTTATAGAATAATCATGCATAATACAGGATTCCCATACATCACCCCACCACCAACATCTTGCATTGTTGTTACAAATCATGAAAGAATATCATAAAAATATTATTACTGATTATAGCCCATAGCTTATATTTGGTGTATTGAGCAGCCTAGGAAACTAAAACACTAGCCATGTGTTCATTGCTAATATATAGAAACACAATTTAATTTTTTTTCATTTAAAAATTTTATTGAAGTTATCATTCACACATGAACATACCAACAATAAATGTCTAACAAAAGTTGTGAACTTACAAAACAAACATGCATAATATCATACAGTACTCTCATATATCATATACCTTGGAAATACAATTGATTTTTTTTGTTAAGTTAATAACATATTTAATGAGTGTTGGGAAGAGAACATTTGGATAGTTATATGCACTCATGTATGCACATGAAAACATCAAGGGGTAAAAAGTAATTTCTTACCTTGTGTCAGAAATTTTTATTATGTGTGTTTCCATTAGTTGGACAAACAACCTTATAAATCCTTATATTAAGTGATCTAATGTGAAGAATTTGCATGGAAGAGATTTTTTTCACCCCTCAGGAAGTCTTTTCTTACCTGAAAACTTCACATTAGTTTTCTTTGTACAATTGCATCACATGATTCTTGATATTTTCTATTATATACAGCATCTGAAACTTAAACTTTTGCCTTTTTACTCACTTATCTTAATTACCTATGTGTAAATTTCAAATCATTTCACCTTAATAAAGTATATAGATATACTCTCAAATTCAGAATAATAGAACCTCCCAGAGCTTCCATATACAAAATCTTTATATAAAATCTTAATTCAGTCTCCTTTTAACAAGTCTCATGAGTGGAAATATTTTTTCTATATAAATTTTATATAGTTTTAATTTTTTAATCTTATACTAAAAATATAATTGATTTTTGTATGTTTTCCTTGTATTCTGTGACTTTGCTGAATGCACATATTGGCTCTAGGAAGGCTTTTTTTTTTTCCCCATAGATTTCTTGGAAATTTCTATATAGACAATCATTTTATTTGTAAATAAGGACAATTTTATTTTTTCCTCTCTGATCCATATACTTTTCATTTATTTTTCTTGCTTCATGGCATTGGTTAGAATTCTAGCACAAGGTGAATAAGAAAGGTGAGGGCTAATATTTTTTATTGTTCCCAAACATAGGAGTAAAGTGTTCATTCTTTCACAGTGAAGTATTTTTTTAGCTGTAGGTTTTGTGAATGATCTTTATCAAGTTGATAAGTTTCCTTTATTCCTATTTCTCTTTATTGTTTATCCATTTTCTATTGTGTTGCTTTCTTCTCTTACCATTATTACTTCTTCCTCTGCTTGTTTTGGGTTTATTTTGCTCTTCTTTTTCTATTTTCTCAAGGAGGGAGCTGTTCTAGTTTGCTAGGATGCCAAAATGCAGATACAGTGAAATGGTTCAGGTTTTAACTGTAGGAATTTGTTAACCTACAAGCTGATAGTTTCTAGACTGAGAAAAGTGTTCAAACCAAGGCATCATCAGGTAATACTTTCTCTCTGAAGATCAGCTGCCAGCAAACCTGGACTCCTCTGTCACATGAAAAGGCCCATGGCAGTATCTGCTGGTCTGTCCCCTCTCTTTTGGGTTTTGTTGCCCTCAGCTTCTTGCATCCATGGCTCTCTTTCACTCTTTCCCCATATTCATCCTATTTATAAAGGACTCCAGTACAAGGATAAGAACCACCATGGGTCATACCTTAACCAAAGTAACCTAATCAGAAGGTCCTATTTACAATAAGTTTATACTCATAGGAATGGATTAGCTTTAAGAACATATCTTTTTGAGGTGCATATAACTTCAAACCATCAGAGGAGCTTAGATTATGGATGTGAGATTTTTTTCCTCTATTTTAATGTATGCATTTAATACTATACATTTCTCTTTCTACAGTGCTTTATCTGTATCCCATAACTTTTGATAGTTTGTATTTTTCTTTTCATTCAGTTTGGTGTACTTTTTTATTTTCCTTGAGACTTCCTCTTTGATCCATGGGGTATATTGTTTAGTTTCCAAGTGTTTGGTGAGTTTTCTATTTTCTTCATGTCATTGAATCCTAGTTTGGTTCCACTATGGTTGAAAAACGGTATGATTTCAGTTCTTTTAAATTTATTGAGGCTCCTTTTATGGGCAGAATGGTCTATCCTGGCATATGTCCTAAGGACACTTGAAAGTATCAATATTTTCCTGTTATGGGGTGGAGTGTACTATAAATGGTGGTTAGATCCTGTTGGTAAATGGTTTGTTGAATTGTTCTGTATCCTTGCTGATTCTACTTTCAATCTGATAATATCAGTATATTTGATGTGACTTACTTATTGATAGCATATATTTGAATTATGTTTTTTAATCCACTGTGGCAATCTCTGCCTGTTAATTGATATAGTTAGGCCATTTACATTTAATGTAATTATTGATTGTTAGGCTTAAGACTGCCATTTTATTTTTTGTTTTCTATTTTCTCTCTCCTTTTTTTGCTTCTACTATGTTTTCTTCTTCCTACCCTCCTCTGCGTTATTTTTTAGAATTACATTTTGATTTACCTATTGTGTTTTTGAATGTACTTTTTTTTTTGTGGCTATTCTAGGTTTCACATTATGTATACATAAGTTATCACAGTCTGCTAGTGTTATCAATTTGATTGAAGCATAGAAATTTACCTCACTTTACACACTTCTACCCTCCCTGTTTATAATCTAATTATCTAAAATATCTCCTCCAAATACATTTAGACCCACACAATATAGTGCTACCACTTTTGTTTCAATTGCAAAGTATTATTTAGAAAAATTGAAATGGAAGTTTATTGTTATTAGCCAACATTTTATGTTTATTGTTTTCTTTCTTCCTTTCTGGTGTTCCAAGACTTAGCCAATCTCATAGGAGACCCTGGATCTTAAATTGCTTCTCAGAATTGTTCTGTGTTGTACCAAATGACAGGTTCTTGATACCTCTACCTAAGTCAGTTATTGAATGTTGCCTATCCCAGAAGGGAATGACCTTGGATAAGACAGTTTTCTGCAGCTCTATCAGTTCCTAAAGGGATCAATAGTTGAAGGCTGTACACTGAGAGAACCTCAGCAATTGGGACAATATGTCCTTTCTTGAAGGAAGATCTGGTGTATGTTGCCCATACACCATGATGAGGAATTTAAGGAGATGATCATAATTTGCTTTTGCATCTCCTACATCTCTCACCTACATGAACAGTTTAAAACAATTGAAAATGAGAGATTATGAGTGCATTTTAAAAATAAATGTTACTGTCTATGATCCTCCTTTCTTCTCAAATTAATAAAGAAGTACTACAATGGGACCAGTTACAGAGTTCCACCTGTGACCACTACAATTTAAGGGAAGTGGATTGTTGCTAATAGCAGTCCTGGAAAATCTACATGTTTACTTGTGGACTAAAAAGGGACTTTGAAGGAAGAGTGAAAGAGCAGTGGCTGCTCTTGGTAATCTGTACTCAAAGGTTTTGAAAGGGCACAACTGAGTAACTATTTTCTAGTTGTGGGATATCTGCAATATATAGTCAGTGTGAGGTTTTCTTGAAGGTTTCATGATGAACAAGTGGAGGGTAGAGAAGATCTTATCAGAAAGCAGTCATAGTTAAAGCCAGATGCCTTAGAGCTAAGGGCAGAGATATAAGTGACCAGCAGGGGAGAATATATCAACTACATAAATTAAAGTGTAGATTATGATTTCCAGAGACAAAGAAGGTGGTGCTTCCGCAAATCCTTTCAAGAGCTCCGTGACAGCACTAGCTTTAAACACCACAGCATTAATCAAGTAATGATTTTCTGCCCTCCTCTTTTCCTTCCCTCTTCCACTCCAATGATGGAAGGGTGATAAACTGAGGTTACCGGTTGGGAGAGAAGAGGTAAAAATGCACAATAGGAAAGAATGCATATTCCAACAACATTGACCTTCTTGACTTCAGGGTTTCTACCTAAAATCATGTTGAGTTTGTGGAGGGAGTGAAGATTTCATTTTACTGCAGACTAAACTTGCATCTGTGACATGGAACTAGGTATTTTAAATACTGAAATAGATATTTTTATGATTGAAAGTTACCTGAAGATTCATGGAACTTGTCTTAAATTTCTTCCAAGCATAAGTGAATGTTTATGCCCAGAAAATCTTTAAATTCTATAATATACCTGCTCAGTTAAAATTTTAGATCCTTTAGAGGTCTGTTATTCTAATTTTTTATGTAAGCCTTCTGAATCATTAAAGAAAAATTATGTAATATTCCATGTAATTAATTGCAGTGGACTCTCAAATTTCTAAGGAAAAGCCCAAGGTTCACTTTTAGTTCCTGATTGTCTGAATGTGCCATAACATTTGGTGTAAGCTCATGTTGGAAGCAGATAAGCTCTATGCCAGAAAGTTCAGCAATATTACAATAATGAAAAATGATGTTGGAGAAAGTCAAATGACAGTCTGAAAAATGAGTGAGCCTTGGAACCAGAAATGTCACTAAGTACTCAGGCCTGTAAATTGTCAAGTGTATATCTTCTCTAGAAAATACTTATAACCCGGTAGTACTAGTAACTGAAATCTATTGTCACTTGCTCACATATTTTAGGATTCATTTTAAATTATGCCTCTGCTATGAAGCCTTCCCTTATCTCTTAAGCACATGGAGATTTTTTTCATCTATAGAATAATCCATTGATGTGATTATTGTATGATCTTTAATACAAATGTCATATTTTGAATGTTTCTTTTTATTTGGTGCTGATCTGGGTTTTAAAAAATTTTATTTTATTAATTAGAGAAATTGTAGGTTTATAGAAACATTATGCCAAAAATACAGTTCCCAAATATCCACCCCTTTTCTTTAACATTTTTATTTAGTGTTTGCCTTTATTACAATTGTTGAGAGAATATTATTTTAAGTGTATTATTAACTATAGTTCATAATTTACCTTAAGGCTCACTATTTATGCTGTACAGTTATAAGGTTGTTTATTTTTAAATTTTTGTTCTAGCAATACATATACTACCTAAAGCTTTCCTTTTTAACCACATTCAGATATATAATTCAGTGGGGTTGGTTATATTCACAATGTTGTGTTACCATCACCTTTACACATTACCAAAACTTTTCCATCACCCAGACAGAAACTCTGCAACAATTAAGAATTAACTCCCCATTCCCTCCCCTTATCCCAGCCCCTGGTAACCTGTATTCTAGTTTCTGATTCTGAATTTCTTATTCTAATTAGTTCATATTGGTGAGATCATACAGTATTTGTCCTTTTATGTCTGGCTTATTTCACTCAGCATGATGACTTCAAGGTTCATTCCTGTTTTTGCATATATCTGAACTTTATTCCTTTTCATGCTGGAATAATACTCCATTTTATGTATAAACTACACTTCATTTATCCATTCATCTGTTTATGAATACTTGGGTTATTTCCATGCTTTGACAATTGTGCATAATGCCACTGTCAACATGAATGTGCAAATACCTGTTCAAGCCTCTGTTTTCTTTTGGGCGTATACCTAGAAGCGGAATTCCTGGGTCATATAATAATTCTGCACTTAACTTTCTGAGGAACCACTAAACGGTTTTCCACAGTGATTACACCATTCCATACCCTCTCCAAACTTGTTATTTTTCTTTTTCCTTTTTTTTTTTTTTTTAAAGTCGTAGCCATTCTGGTGGGTGTGAAATGGTATTGCCTTATGGGTTTGATTTCCATTTCCTTGATGGCTAATGATGCCGACCGTCTTCCCACGTGCTTTTTAGTCATTTGTGTATCTTTGGAGAAATGCCTGTTCAAGTCTTTTGTCCATTTTAAAATTGAGTTGTTTATCTTTTTGTTCCTGAGTTGTAGGACTTCTTTTAAATTATAGATATTAAACCCTTATCAGATATGTTGTTTCCAAATATTTTCTCCCATTGTGTAGGTTGTCTTTTTACTTTCATGATGAAGTCCTTTGATGGGCAAAAGTTTTTCATTTTAATGAAATGACATTTACTTATTTTTTTTCTCACTGTTTGTGTGTTAGGTATAAAGTCTAAGAAGCCATTGCCTAATGTGAAGATGCATTCCTACATTTTCTTCAGGGAATTTTATAGCCTTGGTCCCTAGGTCTTTGTACCATTTAGGCCAATTTTTGTATATGGTGTGATGTAGAGTCCACCTTTGTTCTTTTGCATATGGATACCCATTTTTCTTGGCACAATTTGTTGAAGAGACTATTCTTTCCCAACTTAGTGGATTTGGCACCCTTGTCAAAAATCTATTGGTCAAAAATCTATTGGTCATAGATGTAACGATCTATTTCTGAACTCTCAGCTTGATTCCTTTGGGCCATATGGCTGGCAATGTGCCAATACCTTGCTGTTTTGACCATGGTAGCTTTGTACTAAGTTTTAAAACTGGGAAATGTGAGTCTTCCAACCTCCTTTTCTTTTTTTAAAGATTTTTCCCTACTTGGGGTCACTTATTCTTTAAAGTAAATTTGATGATTAGCTTTTTTATTTCCGCAAAAAAGGCTATTGGAATTTTGTTTGGAATTCTATTTAATCTATAAATAGCTTTGGGTAGAATTGACAATTTGACAATATTTACTCTTCCAATCTATGGGCATGGAATGCCTTTTCATTTATTTGTGTCATCTTTGATTTCTTTTAGTAGCTTTTTGTAGTTTTCCATGTATAAAACCATTACATCTTTGGTTAAATTTATTTCTAGATAATTTATTCTTTTAGTTGCTATTGTAATTTAAGAAAAATGTGAATTTTTCTTAATTATCTCTTCAGATTGTTCACTACTAGTGTATAAAACACTACTGATATTGACATATTGATCTGTTTCCCACTACATTGTTAAATTGGTTTATTAGCTCTAGCATCTTTGTTGTAGACTTTTTGAGACTTTCTATTTATAGGATCATGTTGTCTTCAAAGAGGGAATGTTTCCTCCCTCCTTTTCAATTTAAATGCTTTTTTACTTCTTTCTTGTCTAATTGCTCTGGCTAGAACTTCCATTGTAATGTTGATTAACAATGGTAACAGTAGGGATCTTGCCTTGTTCTTGATCTTAGAGGGAAAGCTTTCAGTCTTTTACCAATAAGTAAGATGTTTTCATATATCCCCTTTGTTATATAGAGGAAGCTTCCTTCTATTCCTAGTTTTAAAATGTTTGCATCAGGAAGGGGTGCTGGATTTTGTTAATGTTTTTTCTGCATCAATTGGGCATTTGTCAATGCTTTTCTGCATCAATGTGCTTTTCTCCCCTTTGTTCTGTTAATCTCGTGTAATATATTAAATGATTTTCTTATGTTGAAACATCCTTGAATGCTTGGGATAAATCCCACTTGACCATGATATATAATTCTTTTAATGTGCTATTGATTTGGTTTACTGGTATTTTGTTGAGGAGTTTTGTATCTATATTCATAAGGATATATCTTATATCCTTATTTTTTATTTTGTATCTATATTCATTTTCTTTTCTTTTCTTTTCTTTTCTTGTGGTATCTTTATCTGGCTTTGGTATTAGGGGAGGATTTGGTATTTGGGGAGGATTTCACTCTTCTTCACTTTTTGTTAGACTTTGAACAGTATTAATGTTTATTCTTCTTGGAATGTTTGGTAAAAGTAACCAGTGAAGCCATCTTCTCCTGGGGTCTTTGTTGGGAGGTTTATGATGACTGATTAAATCTCTTTACTTGTTATTGGTCTATTGAGATCTTTTATTTTCTCTTGTGTCAGAGTAGGTGGTTTTTTTGTTTCTAGGAATTTGCCTATTTCATCTATTGTCTAATTTGTTCATACAGTTTTCCGTAGTATCTTCCTATGATCCTTTTTATTTCTGTGGGCTCAGTATTAATGTCCCTTCTTTCATTTCTGATTTTATTTATCTACATCTTCTTTCTTCTTTTCTTTGTCAGCACAGCTAAGGGTTTGTCAATTTTATTGATCTTTCCAAAGAACCAATTTTTTAAAAAATTCTGTTTTTAAAAAAATTCTCTATTTCATTTATCTCTACTGTAATCTTTGTTATTTCCTTCCTTCTGATACCTTTGGCTTTTGTTTGCTCTTATTTCTCTATACCTTCGTTTGTGAGGTTAGGGCTCTAATTTGATAACATTCTTCTTTTTAAATTCAAGCATTTACAGCAATAAATTTCCCTTTCAGCTGCATTCCATAAATTTTGGTATGTTGCATTTTCATTTTCACTCGTCTCAAGATATTTCTTAATATTTTTTCTGATTTATTCTTTGATCCATTTATTCTTTAAGACTGCATTGTTTAATTTCACATATTTGTGGATTTTCAAGTTCCCTTCTGCTATTGATTATTAGCACTATTCCAATGTGACCTGAGAAGATACCTTGTATGATTTCAATATTTTAAAATGTATTGAGACTTGTTTAGTGAGTTAAAATATGGTATATCATGGAGAATAAACCAGTTGAAAAGAATGTGTATTGTACTTTGAATTACATTTTTAATTAATTAATTTTATCAATGCATACATGTATATAGTTTTAACAGAAAAATAGAAGGAATACTGTAAGCTATTAATCAAAACTAGTATTCTCTTGCTCAATCTGTCCTATGCTTTCCTACTCCCCAAATACATTTTTCCAGAAAAAACTAAGCTATACATTTTTTGATGTCCTGGTATTTATTTGGAAATAAAGTAAGTTGTTTGCTTATAAGTTTCCAATATTAGAGTCTTCCTGCTATGGATTATTAAGATTTATCTCTCATATTCCTGTACTTCATTCCCAATTTCACGTTTTCCTTCTCCCATTTTTCCTATGTATTATGTATATAATAATGTTTATTAAATAAATACCCAGTATTTACTTTGATTCTGCAAATATTGGTAAGGAATCAGTGTTGGTATTTAAATGTTGGTGAGGAAAAACATCTAGTTGCTCTAGATGTTTTGAGTAAGAATAAGTTTACTATAGGGATAGAACTGTACAAAATTATTGGAAATGAAAGTATTGCAAGTAATCTGTTACTGATAGTTTCAGATGCCTGCAAAACTCTGAAGTTGATGTTTCTTAGAAAACAAGTGAAGTTTCTGGAAGGTGCTGCTGCTCATAATCATAAATGAGCTTGCACCTAAAAACACAGTGTCAGAATATATGAAGTAAACTTGAAAAATTCATGGAAGAAATAGTCAATTTCAACATCCTAGTTAGAGATTCTAATACTCTCTCTCAACCATTAAAATAATAACTAAACAAAAATTCAGTAAGGATAGAAGATCTGAGCAATACTATTAACTATCTTGACTTATTAATATTTCTAGAGTACTGTACAACCAGTGGTAGAATGACACAATCTTTTATAACTCAATTGATCAAGAAAGAAAGAGAGAAAACAAAAATTGCTAATATCAGCAATGAAATAGTGGACATTACACAGAATATATAGGTATTAAAAATATAAGGGAACATTAATAACTCTATGGCAATAAATTTGACAAACTTGATGAAATAGATACATTCCTTGAGAAACAAAAATTAAGTAAATAGAATAGAAATGAGAAACACAAACTACAATAGAAATATAAAATTGGAGTAATTCTCAGTCAAATAAAGACACTGAATTTAAATGGAAAAACTATCCCATAAAGAAAACTTCAGTCCCAAATGACTCCTATCAAATATTTATTGGAAGAAAATAAAGCTACACCTACAAAATTATTTCACAAAATAGAGTACAGAATATTTTTCAATTAAAAAGTTCAATTTATTTTATAAATACTGTTACCGAAGTTAGACAAAAATGTCACAAAAGAGAGGACTACATACTAGTATTCTTCATGAACTTAAAAATTCTTTAAAAATATTAGTAAATTGAAATTAACAATATAAATGAAAGATAATGGCTCATGAACATATAGGCACATCCCAGGAATGCAAGGTTGTTTTTATATTTGGAAAAACAGTAAATGAAATTTACCATATTAATAAAATAAAGAAGAAAAGCATGAAATTACTTCAAAGACTGTAGAAGAAGCATTTAACAAAATTTAACAATCATTCATGATAATAAAATCTCAAAAAATGATGAATATAAGATAATTTTTTTCAACCTGATTGAAAGCATCTGCAAAAAACCCTATTACAAACATCATACTCAATAACGAAAGATTCATTGTTTTATATCAAAGATCAGGAATAGTGTAAGAATGTCTACTTCAACATTTCTATGTGTCATTTTACTAACAGTCCTCATTAGTGCACTACGGTGAAAAAAGAGATAAAAGTCATGATTGGAAAAGAAGAAGCAAAACTGCATTATTTGCATACAGCATGATCTTAAGGAATCTACAAAAAAAGAAAAATGAATAGAACTAATAAATGTATTTAACAAGGTTGCAGGATACAAGATAAATATACAAAAACCAGTTGTGTTTCTATGTAGTAGCAACAAATATTTAGAAAATGAAATAAAACATACCCTTTACAATAGCATAAAAATAGGAATGAATTTAATAAATGAAGTAAAAAACTTGCCAAGGTTAATTAATGAATGGAGATACATACCATGGTCATGAATATGCAGACTCAGTATTGTTAAGATACCAATTCTACCCAAAGTGATCTACAGATTCAGTGGAATCTCAATCTAACTCTTAGCAAGTCTTTTTATTTTTATTTTTTGAGAAATTGACAAGGTGATTTAAAAAATTTATATAGCTAGGCAAAGATCTGGGATAACTAAAACAATATTGAAAAAGAGAAATAAGGTTGGAAGACTTATATCACCTGATTTCAAAACTTACTGTAAAGGTATAGTAATTAAAGATAATGTAGTATGGTATAAAGATAGACATACCGATTAGTGGAAAAGAATGGACTATTTAAAAATGGACCCACACTTACGTATTTAATTTTACACAAAGGTAACCAAGTATTTCCATGGGAAATATATTCTCTTCAATGAATTCTGCAGGAAAAATATTGCATATTGTTTGGTAAAAGTAACCTAAACCCTTACCTCATACTATACACAAAAATTAACTCAAAATCAGATCATAGACTTAAATTTAAGAGCCAAAACTCTTCAACTTTTAGAAGAATAACAGTTGGGTGGTTAGAGAGGGAGAGACCAGGAAAAGGTGAGGTGTTAATTGTATTTGAAATATTTTATTTTTAAAAATGATCATCAAACCTGTATAGCTAGAGGTTACACTTGTGAAATTTGAATTTGAGCATGTGATGCTTGTGATATTATAGGCTGTGGTTTTCTATGTGTTTAAATATTTCATGTTTAAAACATAGTAATACATCAAAATGAGGAAATAATAGTCATTAAGATTATATGTTATATAATATAGTATTAAGTTAGAATTCTAGGGAGATGCATTTGACTATTAAAAACTCAAATTTTGATTTGGATGAGGTGGAAACGACTGTAAATATAATTTAAAGATAAAATTATAATGATTTGAAACATATATAAGATTGAAAGATAGTAACCTCAAAATATATAGTTGCTTTGAATTCATAATAAAAGATGGACTCCAATAGAAAAATAAACCAATATGAATAATCAATTCACAAAGAATACAGATAAATATACAAAAAGATGATTTCATTAGTAATTGAATTATGAGAATTGGAGACCACTTTTTGCATATTGATTTGCTAAAGTAAATAGATGTTAATTCTCATGGTTAGCAAGGGTGTGAGGAAATATGCAGCCTCATACTCTGCTTCTAGGAAAATAAATTGGTGCAACACCCTTTTGGGGGCAATTTGACAATATATTAAAAATCATTAAAATATGCAAACATTTTGACCCAGAAATTTCACTTTTAGGAGGTAGCATTGCATTGAGAAAGCCTATCTCCTGGAGCTAGAATTCCTGTGTTCAGATTCTGGTTTCACTTCTTACTAAGAGTATAACTTTCAACAGGTTACTTTACCTCTCTGGTTTCCTTAATCTGTGAAATTTGGGAAAATACCTCACAGGGATGTTTTGATAATTATATGTGTAAATACACAAAAATGAAACCAGACACTGTTCTAACGCAAATGTTTGCTCCTCATCCTCATTCCTCTCATCAGAATAAAATTTTTAGTCAAGGATTTGCCTGACCTGTAATTTTGATTCTCAAGGGCTGTTTCTCACCCAGGGTAGCCTCAAGAATATTTTCATAGACCACTGTTTGACCCATTACCAGAATTCTTTGATTCTGTTTCTGAGTTCCTGCTTCTGTCCTCTGTGAACCTGACCTTTCCTTCCTTCAGTGCCATTTAACTGCCTGGACTAGCTCTAACTAAGTCATCCCCTGCACCTATTTATATCTGCCAACCTATAAATGCTGGGCTGGCAACTAGTTTTCCTGACTGGATTCCCCATAGTCATATGCTTAAAACATTGAAATACCATAGGAGTCATCTTTTGGCTGAATTCAGAACGTTCTTCATTCACACAGGCTGAAACATGGGCAAAAGGGAAAATGTTGAAAGAGGTTTGGTGAAAGATCTTCTCCTTTCCATGTATGTAAATTGAGCTTTTCCTCAGGGAAGATTTAGAACCACTAATTCCAAGCATGTACAATGTATCCCATTTCTTGTCTCATTTAGATGGTGACTCATTTGGTTTTTCATCACTCAACAGCATGTATTTATGGAGCACATACTCTATGTTAGGCACTGGGCCAGGCTCACAGCACACACATTTGAATAAGACATGAGCTTGGCCTCCAAGCGATCACACACTTAGAATGTTCTGTAAGCCGAAAATTACAATGCAGTAGGATAAAGGTAAACAGAGTTGTTTATATATTTCTCTGCTGGTGTAAAGAAGGGAGTGGCTAGCTTGGTCTGAATTGGGTTTTGGGTTTACAGAGGACTTGATTCTGAAGCCACATCCCAGGTGGCCTGGGCTGAGAGGCCATGTCCAATGATAGGACTGGCATGGACCAAGGCACAAAACTCCACCAGAAGTCTGGTTTGTTCTGCAATGGCGCAGAGCAGGAGTGTAGGTAGAGATTGGCACGATATGAAAGAAAAGCATCAGCAGGAGGCCATGTTGTTGAGGGTGCTGCTTGCCAAAACTAGATATGATTTTCGAGATAATGAGGGTTTTAAAGTAAGGGTGTGACAAGATCAGATTCATGTTTTATAAAGACAATTTGGAGTATGGTGTGGAAGATAGATTGCAGATGGAGAGATGAAATTGGAAACTTCTGCAATGGCCTAAGGGTGATGAAGGGAGGCAGAGCTGGAAGATTGGGGGTGGGGAAAGAGAGACAGAAATACATTCATTTGTCAGGATGTGGTGATAAATCACATGTAAGTGAGGGAGAAAGAGAATTAAAGGATGGCTCTTGGATTCTGACTTGGGTCACCAGGTGGATAAGAGACCCATTAACAAAAATAAGGAATATAAATGTAGGAGAACATCTGGTTTTACAGGTGATAAAGATACTGAGTTAAGGAAATGTTGAATTTGAGAAGGCTGTGGGACATCAAAGATAAATATCTAGAATGCCATTTAAAGAACATGACTGGTGTACAAGATCAAAAGCATGAACTGGGGATGTCTATTTGAGAGTAATCATCATAGACATGGTATTTTAAAACATTGGAACAGATGAATTTTCCCAGTGTGAGCATGAGGAGTGAAACGTTAAGTGCACAGAAATGAACTTGAGGGCGCTGTTAACTTATGAGTGAACACGTATAGCAGGTTGTACTGTGCACATTTCCTGTAGATAGCAGTCACTCCTTAGCCTACGTGATGGGCAACTTTTGGAATTGTGTGGTGCACAACCTGTATGGCTGTATGTGGCAGGTTTGGTTGAGGGGAAGAGTTTTGAAAAAGGGCAGAACTCGGAAAGAATGTGACTCAGAAGCCACAGGAGCAGAATATTTCTCTGGAAGGAGGAAGGAAGCAATCAACAATGTCAAGAAGTCCTGAGTTAAAAAAAAAAAAAAGACTCTGAGGAAATCTGATAGTTTAATCCTAAATATTTACTTTATGGGAGTTCTTAGGTGATCTTAAGGAGAGAAATTTCCATGCATTGGTGGAGGCAAAAGTCCTAACTCAATGGGTTCAAGTGTGCTTGAAGGTGAGGCAGTGGAGACTAAAAACGTAGACCACTGTCCAAGATGTTGGGACTGTAAAGAAAAGAAGAGAAATGTGGGTAAAAGGAACAGAGCACCAAGAGGGTTTTTTTTTTCTTTTTCCTGAACTATTATAATATATGCAGTTGGAGCACTGGTTGGGAAGAAAGGAGGAGATACAAAGTACCCTTTGGCAGGAAAAGTGAGAAAGAAAGAGGAGGAGTAAGGTTAAAACATAAAAAAAGACTTGAACCACAGGCCCCCCAATCACCCCCAAAAGGTCTTTTTCATCCAGTCCTGGGAAATTGGGGAAGTTCATTTAATTCAGCAGCCTTTGGAATGTGAGAAGGTGCAGGGTGGAGGACAGGGAAACAGGGTGCAGACTATCTTCTATGGGTGATTTCAGGGCAGTCAGTAACAGGCCTCACCCCTCTGGGAGATTGGGCACCTCCCTAGCTCTGGAACTTGTTCTCACCTCATCCTGCATCAGCTCCTTCCTTTCTCATCTCAGTTCTCTGTCCTGCCCTCCTTGACCCTGGGCAGAAGGCCCCTGATCAGCTCTTAGTGGAAATGGAAAATTCATGAACTATTTATTGAGTTGCCCACTGAGTAGCAGGCACCAGGTGCTACCTAGGCCCTGAGGATACACCCAAGAATAAAGATGATATGCCCCTCCTCACACTCTAGAGAGGAAAGGTGAATGATAGCATCAATATATAAATAAACTGAGGATGACGGGATGCAGTCGCGTGACGTTTTAGTTCCCAGGGCTGCCATGATTAAGTACCACTAACTAGGTGGCTTAAAACAGCAGAGAGAGAGAGAGACGGGGGCAAGATGGCATCTGAGTGAGTGCACCCTTGTCATCTCTCCTGCAAAAACCAGGCTGAGTGGGAATAGAATTCTGCCCAAGCAAGCAGTTTTAGGAACCTACAAAGCAGGAGGTATCTGGACACTGATCTGAAAAGACTGCTACAAAAGTAGTGCTTGCTCAAGGTAAAATTGTGGGTTTCTGACACTAAAGCTGGAAGCTATGGGAAGGCAAAACCCTTCCACATCATTCCCTGAACACTCTGGTCACACAGCAGCATTCCTGAGCCCCATGTCCCCAAAACACACATGATGCCCAAACCTGTGTTCCCTGAATCTTGCATTCACTGAACGCTGCATTCCCCGTAACCCACATTCGTCAAACCCGTGTACTCTGAGCCTGCACTCTCCCAAGCCTGCATTCCCTGAACCCAGCACTCTCCAAACTCTGGCATTCCCCTAGCGCTCTGGTCTCAGAAAAACTCTGAGAGTGGGAGGGTTTTGGTGAGAGGTGTAGAGGGGCGTGAGGAGTGCAGGTTCAATTTTCTAGTCCCCCCATTTTTTGAGTTTGGAGGAGCATACCAGCTGGCTTGGGGAGAGGCTATGAAGAGAGGAGAGGTGAATCTGCTGAGAGAGTCCGATTTACCTAAAAGCCCTGGGATAGGGAAACTTGGACTGGGAGAAGGTGGAGTCACAAAATTAACTAGACCCCCATAGCACAACTAAGGGAGAGGGACAGTAGGTCGTACTTTGTAGGCTTCCAATAGCATATTTAGGGTCCCTGGCAAGGTGTGGGTGCTCTCTCTCAAGAAACTAAGAGTCATTATTTTCTGTGGTGGTTGGTTTACCAGAGTCCCATTTCAGTCTCCAAGGGGAGCCCTCACAAAGCCTTTTCCTGCTGCCCTGGGAGAGAGGGAAGTGAGGAAGGGAGAAGGGGGAAGGTCAGACTCCTAAGCAGTTTATTCAATTGCAAAGCGGATTCCTTGTTTGAGGCCTTGTTTAGTCTTTTTTGTTGGTTTGTTTTCTTGTGTTTCCTTCCTATTTAGCCCCCCATGGCCCACCCCTCCTTTTTTTCTTGCTTGTTTCTTTTCCCTTTTTTTTTCTTTTTTCCTATTAGGTGCTGCAGGCAGTGTTTCTTATTTGTTGTGCTTCCTCATCCTCATTTCCTCTTTGATGTGTGTACTGATTTTGGCTACCAATGCTATCCCCTTTCCTTTACATCTTTCTATCCTCCATCATCTATTGTTTCACTTACATTCCACCTCTTTTTGTTTAGCCCCCAATTTTTCTGACTTTTTATTTCTAACACATCTATTTTGTTTTCTATCTTTTATTCACGCTTTATGTTATTGTCCTTTCTTTTCTCTTTCCCTTTCTCCTGACCACACTGGCCTTTTAATTCATACTATATATTCTTCCCCATATTCAGTCATTGTAAGTTCTCCACTCTTTTACAGTTATAACTCTGCACAGCTTACATGAACTTAATATCCATTCAACTAGAGCTCACATGGTTCTTCTGCTAACATTTCCTATCAATACTACTACTATACTTTTTCTTTTCTTAACCCTTTTGCTTTTCCTGGCCCTAATATTTTCCTTCAAGGGAATTTAGACAACAATAAGGAAATAGAATAAAAACAAAGTGTCAAAAAGAAGACTTAACACTCACACAAAAACAACACCTAAATAAACCCTGAGACTAGATGGAGAAGCTAATCAACTGAATAAACCTATCAAAAAAAATTTATGACCAGACAGCAACAAAAAATTACAAACCCTACCAAAAATTAGGAAAATGTGGATCAATCCAGTGAACAAACAAAAAATCAAGAAGGGGAGCAGAACATCAAACAACTAATCAAAGCTCTCAAAACATATATCATAGGCCAAGTGGAGGAAGAGATTAAGGATATTAAGAAAACACTTGGAGAGCATAGAGAAAAAAATTGTAAACATACACAAAAAGATAACAGATATGATGGTGATGAATGGCACAATGAAAGAAATAAAAAATATACTCTCAGCGAATAACAGCAGATTTGAAGAGGCAGAGGAAAGAATTAGTGATGTGGAAGATAGTACATCTGAAATAAGATAGTAGAATTGATCAATAAAAAGACAGAAAAGAATCCAACAGGGACTTAGAGACCTAAATGACAACACAAAACACACAAACATATGCATTATAGGTATCCTGGAAGGAGAAGAGAAGGGAAAGGGGACAGACATGGTTGGGAGGTAGTTCTCCAGGGCATGTATATAGGGTACATAAAAATGTTCAGATAGGGAACATTGGCCCAATGGATAGGGCGTCTACCTACCACATGGGAGGTCTGCGGTTCAAACCCAGGGCCTCCTTGACCCATAAGGAGAGCCATCCAGCGTGAAAGAAAGTGCAGCCTGCCCAAGAATGGCACCCCACACATGGAGCGCTGACATAACAAGATGATGCAACAAAAAAGAAACACAGATTCCTGGTGCCACTGATAAGGATAGAAGTGGTCACAGAATAACACACAGTGAATGGACACTGAAAGCAGACAACTTGGGAGGGGGGAGGGGGGAGAAATTTTTAAGAAATGCTCAGATATTTGTTGGGTGTTTTCATAGTAGTTACAGTCACAAATGACAACTGAGTGAGTGCTGAATTCCTAGCCAGTGGAGCTCTGTCACATTCAGCAATGGAACAGCAACAATTCCCCAAGTGCAACAGCAAAGACCAGTGAGGAAGGATGCTTCAATGATGAGCCCTTGATACTGATGTCTATTCTTATGAGCCTGTGTGCCTGAAATTTGAACCAGGCCTATAGCTTCAGGGTACCTAAGAGTTACCTCCTGAGAGCCTCCATGTTGCTCAAATGTGGCCACTCTCTAAGCCAAACTCAGCATGTAAATGCATTACATTCCCCCCAGCATGGGACATTACTCCTGGGGATGAGCCTCCCTGGCACCGAAGGATTACTACTAATCACTAACAGGTGATGTATCTAGAAAAAGACCTTGAATAAAAGGGGGATAATGGTAAAGACAAATTGGTTTATATGGCTAAGAGTCTTCAAAAAGAGTCAGGAAGTCATCAGAGTGGTCGCACTTATGCATACTTCAGCAGGGTCCCAGAGACAGCCAAAGTTTTGGAGCCCCAGGTATTGGTGCTCCTGAGGGCTATGGAGACACACAGGTTCTACAGTCATGACTGTTGGCTCTGGAGTTCATTGCCTTGTCAGTGGGTCCTACTTTGGAATTTGTGTTCCTGAGTGTGATGGAGTTGGACTCAGATGTGATCTTTTTACACATGCCTCTTCTGTCACTTTTATTGAACCTGTGCTTGGTGCTGGGATTGGGGTATACCCAGGAGACTTCAATCTCTGAACTGGCCATGTGTCAACTGGGCCCTGAGATTCAGCAGAGTTTTAGCTCCTACTCTCTGGTTTGTTGGACTTACACAGGTCAACTAACAGGGAGGTGAAGATGATCGACCACCACACCAGGGAACCGAGACTGCCTACAACTCCAAATAGGAGAATCGCATTCATCAACCATGTGGGATCTAAGTCCCCTCTCAATATAGAGGTGGAGTGGTCATCACCAACCCAGGGTCCACCGGATGGAGGAATAAAATATGGATTAGAGTGACCTTACTGGTATTCTACTATAGAATTATTTTGACTGGTAATGGAACAAACTGTAGATTTCACCTGGAGAAAGTGGCCACAGTAGTTGCTGAGGGCAGGGAGAGGGAAGAGGAGAGGAGATGTGGGGGCATTTTCGGGCCTTGGAGTTGTCCTAAATGATATTGCAGGGAGAAGTGCTGGGCATTATATGTCCTGCCATAACCCACTGAATGTACTGGGGGTGAGTATAAACTCAATGTAAACTATAATCCATGCAGGGCAGCAGTGTTCCAAAATGTATTCACTAAATGCAGTGAATGTGCCACAATAATGAAAGAGGCTGTTTATATGGGAGGAGTGGGGGTGTGGGGTGTGGGGTATGTGGGAACCTTTTATATATTTTTTAATGTAACATTTTTTGTGATCTATGTATCTTTTAAAAAAAGGACAATTTAATAATAATTTTTAAAAAAACAGCAGAGGTTTATCATCTAACAGTTCTAGAGGCTGGAAGTCCAAATTAAGGTGTCAGCAGGGCTGCAATCCACTTGAAACCTGCCAGGCAGAATCCTTCCTGGCCTCTTCCAGCTTCTGGAGATTTGCTGGCCATCCTTGGCATTCCTTGGCTTACAGCAGTTTGCGCTCTGCCTCCATCAGCACCTGGCTTCCTTCCCTGTGTCTGTCTGTTTCTCTGTTGATATTTCTCTTTTTATAAGGAAAGAAGAGAAATACCATCTTAACAAATTCCATCAGCAATGACCCTATTTCTAAACAAGCACATTCTCCAGGACTGGGGGTTAGGACTTCAACATATCTTTTGGGGAGACTGTTCAATGCGTCGAGGGAGGGAAGGCTTCTCTGATTGGGTGACATTTGAACAGAGCCACAGAGGAGAGAGAGCGAGCCATGTGGAAAGCTGAGGGAATGGGATCCAAGCAAAAGAAACAGGGAGTGCAAAGTCCATGGGATGGGGGAGCAGGTCCGGTGCATTTGGGAACAGCCAGTAGGTCAGAGGCTGGCACAGGGCAGCAGGCGCAGGTGAAGAGCAGATTCCTGGGGCTTCCAAAGGCCTCATCATACTTGGTGTGAATGACTGTGGTGAGAATTTCAGATTTTACTGAGCCTGATGGGATACTCTCAGAAGGTGCTGAGTAGAGGAGGGTCATGAGTGGAGTCACTTTCTAAAGGTCTCTTTTTGTCCATTTGAAGAAAACACTGTGATGGAAACAGTGGGACAAGTCAGGAGGCAAGTGGAAGGGGATTTTCATTTGGACTGATTATCCCCTGTCTTTCTCCGTGTCTCTGTCTCTCTTCTTCTGTCCTGTCACATGCAGCTCTTTGTTAATGTATGGTTTTTAGTTTATTTAAAAACTTTACTCCCTGTGGATTGTCCCAATCGAGAGAAACTGATTGTCATCTTACATGGTATCTACAGATGCTCCTTGGGGAAGACTGGAACTGAGAACCTGTTGTAAGAAAGTCTGATGGAACTCCAAAAGTGAAAATGGGTGGAAGGAGCAAAGATGCAGATAAATTAGATGCTAGAAAAACTTAATACCCTGTTAGACTAACTGGAATTCAATGTTCCTCTGAGTTTAGCAAATGAAAATATAGGATTGCAAATATTGCATGAAACATACTTACACTTAAAAGTTACTCATGGTTTATCTCCAATTCTGAATGAACTGGGTGTCCTGTTTTCTAATTGGCAACCTCATCTTTAGGGGTAGTGAGCAGCCCAGGAGATGGTCATCTGTTGGAAGTCAAACATTTTAGGCAAGGGCCTCGTTGACATTGGAGGAGATGGTTGTAACATTTTCAGAGTAAAGAAAATCTGCCTTTTGGTCATATTTCCACAGACCTGAAAACATGTGTAGCCCCCAAGTCTCGTATTCTGATCAAACAAGGCCAACCCTAATCTGCTCCTGACTAACTAGATGCCCATGGACAGGTAACATAATTTCTCTGAGTCCAGTTTTCTCAGTTCTAACTGCTGTGAAGACTGAATTATGACTTATAAGGAAAAGTACTTCATAAAGTGTGAAGTGCTTTACCGACAGATTTTCTTATTTCCTTACTAATTTTTCTTTAAAATCTCCCTCTCTAGTGGAACTATGAAGCATGTGTTGTATTTTTAATTTAGGATTACCCCCCCCCCCAGATTTTCCAGCCAAATTTTGTATTTTGTCACAAGGAAAGCTGTCTCATTGGGCACAAGTAAATATGCACTCCAGGTTTATTCCCCCCCCGCCCTTCAGAAAATCACTGGCTTCAGATAAACATGGAAACATTGTCCAAACAATTATTACTGCACTGCATGATTTTTTCAAATCCATACTGTTTTTTGTTTTTCAAAGATTTATTTATTTTTTTCCATCCCCAAGTGTCTGCTCTCTGTGTCCATTTGCTGTGTGTTCTTCTGTGTCCGCCTGCATCATCAGGCGGCACCCGGAAAGTGCATCTCCCTTCTGTTTCGTCATCTTGCTGTGTCAGCTCTCCATGAGCATGGCACCACTCCTGGGCAGGCTGTGCTTCTTTCACGTGGGGCGGCTCTCCCTGCGGGGGGCACCCCCTGCTTGGCACTGCACTCCCTGCATGCGGCAGCACTGCACATGGGCCAGCTCACCACATGGGTCAGGAGGTCCAGGGTATCGAACCCTGAACCTTCCATATGGCAGGCAGATGCTCTATGAGTTGAGCCATGTCTGCTTCCCTCAAATCCCTCCTTTTGACCCCACAACTTAGAAGGCCACTTCAACTGCTGGTGATCTGACATGGCTTCACTTGTGCCCTGCAGCTGAGCAGTCAGTGGATTCATGGATCCCCTAAACGTCCCCTGTTAAGGCATCAGCTGTCTTCCAACAACAGTCCCTCCCATCCCGACCTATTCCTTTGCTCCTTTAAAAAACCTTGGTAAGGAAACTGTAGGAAACGTTCAAAATGCAGAAAAGTATGATTAAGACATGAAAGTAATCAACAAGCTTGCTACTGGAAGAAAACCAATGGTGGCATATTGATATACATGTTTATAAAATTTTTATGGAGTTGGGATTGTATATCGTACTACAGGATGTAGTGTTTTGAGTTGCACTTTTTTTCATATAACATCATGATTTTTTTTTCAGGCTATACCATGGTTTACAAAATAATAAAATATTATTTTCTTTTCTTCCTACTAGTTCAGCTTCTGCACATGCCTTGAGTTAGTCAAGACTTTTCTATATTCAGAGGTATTTTTAATTAGATAATTTGTGGGTTTACAGACCAATCATGCATAAAATACAGCATTTCTATATACCACCCCACCACCAATACCTTGCTTTAGTGTGAAATGTTTATTACAACTGATGGTAGCAACTTTTAATATTAAAGCCTATGATTTAACTTAGGGTTTACTGGGTAGTGTATTTCCATGGATTTAAAAATTTTTTTATCCTGTTACCATATATACAATCTAATATTTCCCCTTTTAATCATATTCAGATATATATTTCAATGCTGCTAATTGCATTCACAATGTTGTGCTACTATCCCCACCATCCATTACCAAAACATTTCCATCATTCCAAATAGGAATTCTGTACATTTAAGCTTTAACTTCCCTTGGAGGCATTTTTAAGCATAAGAAGTTCATTAAACAAGTACTTTCCAGGGAATATGATCAAAGTGCATATTTATTTCTTGTGTCCTGAGGTTTTCCCCTGCTTCATGGCATGTCTCATAATTTCTCTATCTCCTAGGTAATAGAAGGTCTTTAGATTTTTTATTTGATAATCAGAATAACCAGTCTTGTATATTTCTTCAAATAAAACCGTACACTCGATTTAGAATTAAATCTCTTTTCTACTAGTTGGTTGTAGGCAAGAAGCTTCAGTCAAGCACTTTGAGCCTGGCTATTGTTGAAATCTGATGATTTCCCCTATGAATACTGTATTAGTCAGCTAAAGGGGTGCTGATGCAAAATACCAGGAATGAGTTGGTTTTTACAAAGGGTGTTTTTTTGGGGTAGGAACTTACAGATACCAGATCACAAAGCATAAATTACTTCCCTCCCCAAAGTCTATTTTAACGTGTTAGAGCAAGATGGCTGACGATGCCTATGAGGGTTTAGGCTTCCTGGGTTCCTCCCTTCCAGGGTCTTGCTTCTCTCTGGGTTCAAGGTTCCTTTCTTTCCAGGACTTGCTTCTTCCTGGGCTCAAGTTTCCTCTCTTCCTGTGGCTTGCTTCTCTTTCCTCGTGAGCTTACTTCCCAGGGCTCCAGCTTAAGGCTTCAGCATCAAACTTCAATATCAAAACTCCAACATCAAAACCCCTCAACTCTGTCCTTTGCCATGCCTTTTATCTATGCCCTAATGAGATGGCCCAATCAAAGCCCTAATCATACCCAGGTACAGATGAGATAACAAATATAATCCAATATCTATTTTTGGAATTCATAACCATATCAAACTGCTACAAGTATCTTCCTGGTTTCTTCAAGGGCTCCTCTGCAGGGACCTTCTGACTACAACCCTTGTGATTTGTCAGTGCCTCTCCTGAGGTTGCTCCTCTCCCCATGGTCCATCCTACCTGGACTATATTTTATCCTCTTGCCCCTGGCAGAAGTCATCTTTGGTAGGTTCCCCATGCAAATGATCCCTCCTGGTCCACATACCTTCTCAGAATGCCCACATCTCATCTTCAGGCCTGAAGCTGCTTTGACTGAACATCACTCTTTGCACAATTGTTTGAATGGGCATATGACTTCATTTCTCTTAGGTAAATATCTAGCAGTGGAAAGGCTGGGTCATAGAGCAGATGAACATTTAACTTTCCAAGAAGCTACCAACTCTTTTTGGAAATGACTATTCTACATGCCCACCAGCCATGTATGAGAATTTCAGTTATTCCACATAGCCAGCAGCACTTTATGGCGTCTTTTTAATTTCAGCCATTCTAGTCAGTATATAGTGGTTTTTTGTTTTTTTGTTTTTTGTTTTTGTTTTTGTTCTTTTAATATATTTTTATTTATTTTTTAAAAGATGCACAGATCACATAAAATGTTACATTAAAAAATATAGATGATTCCCATATGCCCCAATCCCCCCACTCCCCACTTTTCCCATACCAACAACTTCTTTCATTAGTGTGGTACATTCATTGCATTTGATGAATACATTTTGAGGCACTGCTACACAGCATGGATTATAATTTACATTGTAGTTTACACTCTCTCCCAGTCCATTCAGTGGGTTATGGCAAGATGTATAATGTCCTGCATCTGTTCCTGCAATATCATTCAGGACAACTCCAAGTCCTGGAAATGTCCCATATAACACCTCTTTTCTCCTCTCCCTGCCTTCAGCAACTCCCATGGTCACTGTCTCCACATCGATGATATAATTTCTTCCATTGCTAGAGTCAAAATAATTCTATAGTAGAATACTAGTAAGTCTACTCCAACTTGTATTTTATTCCTCCATCCTGAGGACCCTAGGTTGGTGATGCCCACTCCACCTCTCAACTGAGAGGGGGCTTTGATTCCACACAACTGGTAGATGGGACTCTCATGCCCACAGCTGTTGACTTTCTTGGTTCCTTGGTGTGGTGGTTGTTCATCCTCACCTCCCTTTCCTCTGACCTGGGTAAGTCCAATGAACTGGAGAGTAGGTGCTGCAACTCCACTGAGACTCTGGGCCCAGTCAGCACATGGAAAACCCAGAAATTCAAGTCTCCTGGGTATACACCAACCCCAGCACCAACCACAGGTTCAATAAAAGGGATAGAAGAGGCATGTGTAGAGAAATCACATCTGAATCCAACTCTGTCACACTCAGGAGCACAATTCCAAAGTAGGGCCCACTGGCAAGGCACTAAACTTTGGAACCATCTGCCATGACCATAGGACCTGGCATCTCTGTAGCCCTCAGGAGCACCACTTATCTACTTTAGTTGTCTATAAGATCCTGCTGAGATGTGCATAAGTGCGACCCCTCTAATGACTCCCAACTCATTTGAAGTCTCTTAGCCATATAAACTCATTTGTCTTTACCATTTCCCCTTTTGTTCAAGGTCTTTTTCCAGTTGCATCACCAGCTGATGCTTGGTAGTAATCCCTCAGAGCCAGGGAGGATCATCCCCAGAAGTCATGTCCTACACTGGGAGCAAGTTAAGGCATTTATATGCTAAGTTTGGCTTAGAGAGTGGCCACACTTGAGCAACATGGAGGCTCTTAGGGGGTAACTCTTAGGCACCCTAGAACCCTAGGCCAAGTTGAAATTTCAAGTGCATCAGGCTCGTAAGCATAGTCATCAATATCAAGGACCCATCATTGGACCATCCTTTTTCACTGGTCATTGCCCCTGCACTTGGGGGATTGTTGCTGTTCCATTGGGGAAGGTGGCAGGGCTCTCCAGGATGGGAAACTAGCACTCATTCAGTTGTCACATGAATCTCTATGCACTGTGACAATACCCAATGAGCATCTGAACATATCTCTCCACCCCATATGCATGCCCAGGCAAACTCCCTCCCATGCATCCTTATCAATGACACCCCACATCAATGCTCCTCCCCTGCCATAGTTGAACCCCTCTGTGATCCAAAACTTCTTCAAAAATGAAGCATAATATATTGCCAAATTCAATTAATAGGAAAATGAAATAGTGATGATAGGTTTAAACATTAGAACTAAAATACATAATTTAGAAAAATTAAAATAGAGTAAAAAAATTGGAGTATTATAAAAATTTTTTTTGACATTTTGCCTTTCATCACAGTAATAGGTATTGTCTTGTATGCACAGTGGCAATCTCTTCCATTTCTTCCTCAGTGTTTTACTTTTTCTTTTTCATTATGTCTTCAAAGAAGTTTTAGGTCACAATAAAGTCACATAGAGAATATAGGGGACTCCCATATACCCAATATCCTTTCCCCATGCTGTGGTTTTAATTTGCATTTCCCTAATAACAATGATGTTGAACATCTTTTCATGTGCTTATTTACTATTCATAGATCTTCTTTGGTGAAGTATCTGTTAAATCCTTTGCCCAATTTTTATTGGATTGTTTGACTTTTTAATTATTGCATTTTGTGAGTTCTTTATATATAATGGATACAAAGCCTTTATCAGGTATATTATTTACACATATTTTCTTCTAGTTTGTGGCTTGTCTTTTCATTCTTTTAGTGGTGTGTTTTGAAGAACAGAAGTTCTTAATTTTGATGAAGTCCAATTTATCAAGTTTTTTCTTTTATGAATTATGTTTTTGTTATCATATCTAAGGAATCTTTCCTAGTCCTAGGTAAAAAAAAATTACCCCTTTGTTTTCTTCTATAAGTTTATACCTTTAAGTTTTACACTTATCACAATGATTGATTTTTAAATTTTTGTATCTGGTGCAATGTATGGTTCAAAGTTAATTTTTAAAATTTGTGTATGGTTATCCAATTATTCCAACACCAATTATTTAAAAGACTTTGCCTGCATTACTGAATTTGTTGACCATGTATGTGAGATATATTTCTGTACTTGTCTGATCTGTTCCTTTGACCTATATCTATGTTGGTGCTATTAGCACATCATATTGACTATTGTTGGACTGTTCATTTAAAAATGAATTTTAAAATCACAGAATTGAGATGTTCATTCCCCACCTCCCATCTTCCCAACTTTGTATTTTCTTCATATAGGTAATCACACCTCTTTTAAGTTATTCCCATACATCTTACTGTGTTTTTTCGGGGGGGCGTGGGGGCTGTGAATATATCATTTTTATATTATATTTTTTCTAAAAAGTTATCACTGCCATATAGGAAAGCAGTTGACATTCAATATTCCTATAATAAAATGATCAACTACTGAATTCTTTTATTGGTTCTAATAGTAGTCATCTTATACCCGAATCATCTTATAGTCAGACAATCAATGTAATCTCAAAAAATAATAATTGTTTCTTTTTTAGCATTCATACAATGATTTCTTTACTTGACATTTTTAAAAAGAGCATTCTGAAGTGAAATTTTATTTGACATAAATTCTTTTTGTTTTCACCATTAGGTAACACATATTAGATATTACCTTAAACTAGATGTTTTCTCTGTCTTGTTTTAAAAACCATCATTCTATTCCTAGTTTACTTAGAATTTTCTTTTTAAATCAGAATCCTAAATTTTTATAAAGCAACTTTTTTAGCTTCTATTGGGATTTTCCTACTCATAATACATAAAATTTTCAAATATTTAACCTTCCTTTCTTTCCTAAAATAAACTGCTGGGATTGCATTATTACTATTTTATTCATTTATTTCTATGTATATTTTAAGATTAATTTGTTTTTATCTTTTTTGGTGGACTTAGTTAGGTTTAGAATTGGTATCATTTCAGAGTTAAGAAACAAACTAGGACTTTTAAAAATTGTTTTCTAATCCATTTTATCTATAAATTCAGCTCCCCAAATTATATAAAATTATAATTTTTCAAATTTTAAAGATTATTTATAATTATTGTATATTTTTCTTTCTCCTTTGATCAACTTTAATGATATTTTCTAGAAAATTATTTCTTAATCAAGATTTTCAAAACTATTAACAGAGTTCACAATATTTTCTTATAATATTTTCAATATCCTCAATTTTTATCTTTATTTTTATCATTTATTTTATTCTTTTCTATTTCCTTTAGTTTCTTTGTTTTAATTTTTAGAGTATTATTCAAGTTCATTTATTTTTCTTCAGTTTATGTTTACTATTGAAAATCATCTCCTTATGGAGTTGAGCCTATACATCAATAGGACTTGGATATGGCTGCTAGGAACAAGACGTAAGACAGAGTTACATAAATATACAAGGGTTTACTCTTTCAGTAGAGATGCAGACAGTTCAGGGCAGGTATGTGGCTCTATGAAATCTTCAGGAATGCAGACACCTGTTTTCTATCTTCTACTCTGTTTCAAGATGGCATTCCAGGTCTAGCTATTACATCTGCACTCTAGGAAAAGAGAAGGGAGAGAGGAACAAATGGGTCATCATTCCAGATAAGTTGTTTACCTTTATGTAAATTTTCCAGAATTCCAATACGAGACTTCCAGATACTTCTCATTGGCCAGAACTTACTGAAATGTCCACACCTAGCTGAAAAAGAGGCAGAAGAAATTAATCTAATTGCTGAACACATTGCTTCTCCAAAAAAAAAATCTTGATTCTATTACAAAAGAAAAAGAAGAGATGGATGTTGGATGACACCTAGCAGTCTCTGCCACAGGTCACAGCCTATAAATTTTCATTTCTGCTACTTTCCACAGTCGATCATTAGAGATTTTGCTTTTTCTGGTAAGATGTTTTTTTAAGGTTTTATTTTGAAACAACTTTAAACTTATAGGAAAGTTGTAAAAATAATACAAAAACAATACTTGGATCTCCAACATAACCCCCACGCAGATACCCATATATATCAACTTTTAGCATTTTGACCCATGTTATATCATTCTATCTATCTATCTATCTATCTATCTATCTATCTATCTATCTATCTATCTATCTATCTATCTATCTATCATCTAGCTCTATCTGTCTATTAATCGTTTTCCTATATATCATTTGTAGCAAGACTTATTTTTGAGAGCTGTTATATATTTTCACCTGGTCAAGTGTGGCAGTTTTTAAAAGATGTGTCTGCAAATCCTGTGACACTCCTCCCTTCAAATGGTGGAGTCAAATTCTCTTTATCTTGAATGTGGTCAGCACTTTGTGATTCCCTTCTAATAAAGAGAATGTGGTACGAGTGATTGCTAGGTCACAAAATGCATTGCTGCTACTCCCTTGATATCCCTCGGATGACTTGTAGAGAAAGCCAGCTGCCATGTTGTTAGGCTACTCAAATGCCGCATGGAGAGGTCCATGTGGTAAGGAGCTGAGACTTCCTGCCAGCAGCCAACCCAACTTGCCAGCCACATTTGTCAGCATTCTTGGAAGAAAATCGACTATCCCTTGTCAAACATTTGGAAGACTACCACCCTGCTTATGTCTTAACTGCAGCCTCGTTAGAGATTTCAAACTAGAATTATTCAGCTAAACTGCTCCCAAATTTCTAATGCACAGAAACTGTGAGAGATAATAAATACTTATTGTTATTTCAGTGCTCTAATTTCAGAGTAATTTACACAGTAATTGCACAACAATCAATAACTAATGCATCAAAATATATTTGACTTAGGCCTTTGTTATTACATTTTTAATCTTATTGTTTTTTGTGTTAAAAGTAAAATATATTCAATTTCTTATTTTTTGTATTTACTTTCTTGTAAATACATGAGGCTTTCTTGAGATCATAACAGGTAATCCCATTTGTATATGTCTGATGACAGACTTCTAGAAAGTGTAAATGTAAAGGTATAGAGAAGATAAAGAATGTGATGAGAAGAAAGTTTCTGATATAGAAGAAAGGAAAGTCCTTTCAAAGATGAGGAATGATTGGAAAGTTTCACAAGGGATGAGATGAGGGCAACTAAGCTATCTGGGTACCTGAGAAGGGATGTCTCCCTCTTCCTGGACTGTGGCCTAAAGGGAAATCAAAAGTTGAACAAGTTTGTATCCACTTATCTGGAAGTCAGGGGAGAGACCACTTCACAGATGACCTGTATGGAAGTGTACAAAATGGTGGCTGGACTATTTGTGAAGCTAAATGGCCTGAGTTAGTTTCCAATTTACTCATAGCCAAGGTATTGAATATTTGGCTTATAGAAATTTTGTGTGTCCCATTTAGGGGAGTAGGAACACAGAGGACTAGAAGGATCAAGATTAGAAGGTTGAGTGAGAAAGCCTTAATTGTGAAGACCTTGGAAGGAGCTTCAGACTTTAGCCATGGAGGTAAGATACCTCAAAGACCACACGTGTCTTGGTGGACATCAGTTAATCAAGACTAGTGACCTGAGGAATCAAGAAGAGCTCAGTGGCTCCCAGTGGGTGCCCAGAGAGCAACACGAAGGCCAGGCCAAATGTCTCTGGGGACATTTGAAAGGGGAAAGTATGGCGGAACCTCAGGAGAGTAAATCCATTCCTGATAATGAGTCTGAACTTTGAAATGACTGAATAGTCACTCACAAAAGAGAAGCAGAAGAGATGAACGCACCAAAGAAGATGGTCCCAGGACAAACTGGCTGAGAGGGAAGGGGTGGGGAACAGGCAATTACATAAAAAGGAAGCCACTGTTGGTGGCTGGGGCATGATGAATAAGTCAGCCAAGTTTAAAGTAAAATCAGGAATTGGCCTCACACTGTTGCCAATTCAGAGTATATTCTCAAGTACTATCACTAATCTCCTTTTACATAGTCTATATTTAAGCCAAACCTGCCCATTCTGTACTTATGCAATTGCTTCCTTATTCCCTATCTTAGTTTTCCAAACTGCTATGACAAATACCACACAATGGGTCAGCTTAAATAATAAGCATTCATTGTTTTATGACTTCAGAGAGTAGATGTCCAAAATCAAGGTGTCAGCAAGGCTCTGCTTTCTCCTGGGAGTCCAGCACTCTGGTGCTGGCTTGCTGTGATCCTTGGTGTCCCTTGGCTTGCATCTCCACCTCCCATCACATGTGATTTCCACTGACTTCAGGCTTCCCACTCTTTCCTGTGCCTTTCTCTGACTGACTTATCTCCGATTTTTTTCTGCTTACATAGGACTCCAGAAATACTGTAATTCACCTGGGCTACACCTTAACTAAAAATGCCATTCAAAAGATCCTATTTACCCCTGAGTTCACACTCCAGACACATGGATTAAGATTAAGAATATGTCTTTTGTTAGGGTACATAATTCAACCTATATATAGACCCCAAGTCAAGAGCCTTGTATTTGTCTATTTTGTTTACTTTGTTGACTTAGGACTGTATTTAAGCCTGGTGAAGAGCCCTTTGGATTCTTATTTTCTCACTGACAGGAGACATTGTAGAAAAATTTTTAAAAATTGAAGACAGATAATCTTTAGGTGATATTTGGCTTCCTTACTATGGACCTTAGGAACACACTTGTAAGAGTCGTGATTCTTGTGTTGGAGAATTTTTGACTCTCCTTTAAAGATTCCTTTCCCAGACCTCTTCTCCAGCTCTCCAAAATGCTGTCCACTTGCCTGCATCTTTGAGGCCAGGGATCATGTCTTTCAGCTGTGTTTTCTTGGGACCTAGCACACTATTAACATTCAATAATGTCTTTTGAAAGAATAAATTATTTGGTTCAAGTAAATGATTGTTATTCATGATAACTATTGTCTGATTACAATTTCAGAAAGAGGGAAGGTGTTTATTTTCTTCTAACCCTACAAGATGACTTAAAAATGCTCCAAAATGTTTTTCAATTGGAATGAATACCTCACAAATGAAGAATGCTGTTAATGTTGGAAAATGTGGGAGGTGTGGGGAGCGGGGCATATGGGTATCTCCTATATTTTTTATGTGACATTTATGTTATCTAAGTATCTTTAAAAAAAAATGTATGCTTGGGTCCTAAAGAGAACCAGGCTATTGTATGGATCCTTTCTAACTGGTGGAAAAATAACTCAGGTTATATTCTTTACTGAATCAACATTTTGATTTCTGCATTTAATGGATGCTCTTCAAAAGACAACTTTAACAGTAAAGCTATTACCATAATATTTTCTGTGAGATTTTTGCAAGGAGCAATGGTTGTTTAGGGAAAAAGTCCATCAGTGTCTGGGGTTTTGTTTTTCCACTTGATTCCATATGACCAAACATTAATTGGGTTGGGAAATGACATGAAACTGAGAAAATAAACAAATGTACTTATATAGTTAAAAGATTAATGAGCATATATCCAAAGTTTCTTGGTCAGTAATTCATCTACAGAACTCTGATCCTAAAATCTGTCTAGGAATATGTGTGTGGTTTGTATGTGTGTGTGCGTGTGCATGTGTGTCCTTGTGTGTGGTTACGGTATGTATGTGCTGTATGTGTGTATTGTGTGTGATATGTGTGCATGTATGTGTGTGTGGCATTGTGGGCCTGTGTGTGGCAGGGAATGAATTGGGGAGGAGGTGGTGACGAGAAGAGAGGTTGCTTGAGGTTTCTCCCTGGAGGGATCATGCACACCCACATAAAATCCAAATATAATAAATTTTGGAATGCAAGCACAGATTATCCATCTAGCTGCAGAGGTGGAAGGCTGCCTTCAGACATGGAAAATGACAGATAATTATCCAGTCTTTTGACAGCATGTCTGCTACCTAATAATTCAAACTACTGGTATGAAGAAGAAAGCCAAGAATCCTGATGAAGTTGGAAGAGGAGCCTAACAATTTGCCTCCACCTTCTGCTCTGGAGTCAATTCTTCTATATTTAGTTGCACAAGTGGTAAAAGGTAGCCAAGCAGAGAACAGTTAGGATACTTAAGGAGAGCTGCAGTTTTGTCTTTCAGTTCATGCATATTGCTTTTTTCTGCACATGTTGAGACAAAGTGCAATTCCACTGAATAATTGAATAATAACAATCCATTATATTTGCAGAGTGCTTTAAAAGTGAAAAGTGATCTCATTTATTTCTCAGAACACCCCTGTGGGGAATGCAAGCCGATGAGGACACACAAGCCTGTACAAAATGGTCACTGGCCTAGCTAATGGCAATCCACATCTCTGATTCCTTGTCCATATGTTCCATTTCAAAATTAAAATACAGTGCTGCTTTTTATATTTATGGGGTCGAATTTTTAATAAGGGGCACTTTAAACAGTGCCTGAGCAATTTTATTTGGAGTAATTTGATTAGTACAGATAGATTTCACAAGTACTTCTTCATCAAAAGGAGTTTTCAAGGAAAGAATCAGTTGTCTCAAATCTTCACTTGCTTTTGCTCCCATTTACTCATACCTTCTGTATTACCTTACTTTCCTACATGTGATCTGATTTAACAAACCTCAAATTGTACATAAATCACTATCGTTAGCAGTATCAGCCTTGATTAAGAGTTGGAGTTTAGCCAAGGGTCCCAAATGCACTTGGACATTCCTATCCTGTTATCTGATTTAGGTTATCAGAAATTTATCATTAGATTATATGATGAACATGATTAAAATGTATTTTTCTCCAAGTGTTAAAATACATGTGTGTCTACAAACACACATGCACACACACACACACTGTCCTGAGTTACTTAGATGAATTGAAATGTGGGTTTTACAGTACATCCTATAAATGTTTTCCTGGGTCCCCATGACCCTGGCTGAAGGATAATATATAATGAAATTTAATTCAGTGCCTTACTCTCACAAGAAAAATTCTTTAAGAAGTTAGACTGAATTTATTAAAATTCTTTAAAAACTATTTTTTATTCAAATTGTGGTAAATATTGAAATGGTATGAGTTCTTAGCCCTTGGTTTTGACTGAAATGAATATAAATAATAATAATTCCCAAGTGGATTTCTCCTTTTACAGCCTTGATAGTGCCACCACTGCTGTCTCTGGGGCAAAGGGAAAGAGAAAACTTCCTTAAGTTCTTCTCAACATCATTCCCTTAGCCAGGTTTGAATTAGCTCACATTGCTGTTCTCTTGCTTTGAGAAAAAGCCAAAACCTTTGTTAAAACCATCAGGAGTCGTGCTGGGGAGGTGGCCTTGTCCCTCTGATGCAGGGTCTCCAGCAAGTCATGTTCATCCCTCTGGGCCCATCATTCTTCAGAGGTGAAACAAGCAGAAGGCGGCCATTTCCCTTTTATCCTCCCATTCCCAGGACTCAAAGGGCAACCCTCGGTGGCTTTGTCCACACAGACAGCTCTGAGGAAATCATCCCAGCCATGCAGAGTCATCTAAATGATTCTAGAGAAAAATCAGGATTTGATAGGGGCAAAGCATGACAGGAAGTCATGCCAATAATTTAATGTCCGGTCACTGTGGTCTAAATGTGCTGTGCTCTTTCTCCCCTTTAAACTTCTCTCAGGCCATTCATCCATCTGAAATCTCCTCCTTCTCACCCCTCCTTGGTGAGTCAGCTTGTTATGCCTTCCCCACGAAGTCCAGGGAAATAACTGGTATCTTCACTTGCACATTCTTGGGGATATCTTACTCTAGTTGTTACCCAGGGGGAAAGCCAATTTTGCTATAATCATCATTGAATGGAATGATCTCAGGCTTTAGGAGGCAACAACTTTTAAAATCCGGAGTTCCATTTGGAACTGGGACTCCAGCTAATCTCAGCAGACCCCAAATCCTGGTGGGCTTGGCCTCTGCCGCAAAGCTGCACTGACCATGTAGTCTCCCAACGTCTCTAATCCCCTAATGTCCCTCGCTCCTTTTCCCAATCCCGCCTCTTACTACTACCATTTCCCCTCCAAGACTTGCGTGGTGCTCTCTGTCACTCCTGTTTCAAAAGAAACAAATCCTCCTGCTGCCTGCTGACTCTTCACAGAAGGCAACCCCTTGTCCTGATTCCAATCTGGCTCTGTTCAAAGATATTGCTTCCACAGCTGATTTTTCATGTGCAGTCACCTTCCTACATCCAGTAGAGTAAAAGGTCAGGAGAGAGGATAGTGCTTCCACATCACACTTCTCCTTCTACTCTTGCCCCTGTAATTGATCCCTTTTTGTTCCTTTTCTCTTTTTATTAATGCATTGGTCATCCGCCATTCAACCTGAATCCTACCATCAACCAAGGTGACTCCAATGTCCACAGGTGCATGGCCTATGCCACAACCTACTATCAGAGTTGCTTGACCAAGGAGACCTAATTGACCATTGCCTTCCATTTCCACCATCCATAACCATGACCTCATCCTAGCACCAGACAGGAAATAAATCTTTCATATCTATATCCCCCACTTTAAATTCTCTTATTCCTTTATTCAGTCATACCCATTTAGCATCTTTATTAGTGATTTCCCTTTAGTCCTGTGGTTCTCAAACTTTAATTAATCTAAGAATCACTTGAGGAGCATGTAAAATGCAGGTTTTTAATGCAGCCCCCAGAGATTCTAATTCTCTGGGTATAGACGCCGTACCTAGACAACTGCATTTCATAAACATCTTGGATGATTCTGGTGGAGGCGGATTGCAGACAGCACTCTGAGAAACTGATTAAACCCTCCATTTTTTTTTTTCAGTGTGTCAGGATTCTCCTGGCTCTACTTTTAATTGTACTCAAAGTAGGCTTTTAACTATAGTTTAAATCACTCTCTTACTACCACCATAGACATCCATACCCATTTGACTAACTTCATCCATTAGGATTTGAGGCTTCTGTCTCAGAGCTGCTGAACCCAACCTGGTAGATTAAGGCCACCTCAAAATCACATCCTCTAACTCTGCAAGGATCTTGGTACTTCCCAGCCAGCCATCTGTGCAACTGTACATTCTGCAACTGACCTCCACTTTTTCAGACCTTGCTACTGTCCTCAGAGCTCCCTTTCCAGTCATCTCTGTGGTAGATGTTGGCTGATGACTGCTTTTCAACTTAGAAAAAAAACCCAACAACCAGGATTCAAGTTAGGGACTCCCTCCATTTCTTCCCACCATTAATGTTCTCTGAACATTTATCATTTGGTCCCGTTTTAGTGGATGAGGTATGTCTAAGACAGATACATCTCCACTCTGGATTTTATCTTATTAATAGATTACTCCATTAATCTTCTATTGTTCTCCATTGGCACAATTTCTTCTGCCCTCTTACTCTTTGGCATAGTCAGCCCAGACAATCATAAACAAATCCACAAAGCTTCTCCTTGATCCATGTGTTTTTCAAGCAACTACCATTTCTTCTTCCAATATTATACCTCCTCTTTCTCAACTCACAATCACATGTCAATGACTAATATTTACTTTCTACCCCACCAATTTCCTGAAAATGCTCCTGTCAAAAACATCTTCTAGCTGCAAAATTCAGAGGAGTTATTTTCAGTCCTCACTTGGTTCAGTATCTCTGTAGTATTTTGCATTGCTGGTCTATTTCTTAGTGAAACTCTGTTCTTTTTCTTTGTTCAGACTCTTTGGATTCTTCCCTACTCATCTGGTCTTTCCCTCTGCCTTAGTTTGGTTTTTCTTCAAAGCAGACCCTGAGATGAGCACTTGCATGCAGGTAACTTCTTGGGTAAGTGAACTCAGGATATACAAGTGAGGAAATGGTAAAACTGAGACAGGGAAAGGGAAAAAGCCTACAAAGGGATGAGCAGATTAGTATGTGGACAACTGGGGCTCCATTCCTCTGGAGACTCTGATGGACCCAGTCGAACATATATCAGAATGGAGCAACCAAGGGATGGGAAATTGAGAATTATTTCTTTACATAATCCATTAAATTCTTGGCACTTGGGAGATTCCCCCCATGCTTGCAGAGTAAGTACCCCTGGCTCCAGAGAAATTCCTCAGGCAACAAAGCAGAGACCAGGCTGAACTGGGAAGCTATCAGCTCACCAGGCACTCTCTAGCACAGCTGCAAGTGAACGCAGACATGGGCCTAGGTACGGGCAAGATGCTGGCATCAACAGTCCACTATGCTGTCTCAGACTCCTTTGTGAGCTGCTCTGTCTCTGCCCTTCCTTTAAATTTTGGTGTCCCAACTATTCTGTCCTTACTCAACTTGCCTCTCTCTCTCCACATGCCTCTCAGGAGTGTTTATCCACTTTCGTGTTTTCATTCGCCTGTTGATGTTGAAATATATATTTTCTATCTATTTAATCTATATTTTCTCCTGAGATCTAAGCACTATATTCAATTGGCCACGGGACTTTCATTTTGTGTATTCCATGGGCATGTCAAGCTATGCAAAATTAAATCCATCATGCCAGTGGACCACTCCTCCACCTGTAGACTCAGATTCACTCCTCCTCCTGAATTCTCTCTTAGAGAATAGCACAGCTGTGTATCCAGTTGCCAGAGTAAGAAAACCTGGAGAGAAGTCTTACTTGAGGCCATTCTCTCCACTACCCTCATATCAATTGGTGAGTTTGTGTCAAGGCTACCTCTCATTACCCTGACTTCTCCCATCTGGTCCCACCAGTGTTGTCTTAGTTCAAGCTCTTATCAATAATACTCCATCCAAATAGGTCTCCCTTCTATAGGCTTACCTTACTTCCCAAGTAAATATGACTTTCCCCTAAACAAGAGGTAAGGTAATTACAAGCAGACACCAGATCTTAACTGACACTTCACATATGTGGGACACTTTGCAATTTAAAAATGGTTTTCACTGTCTCTTTCCCTCCTCTACCCTGCCAACAATCAAGCCCAGTTTCAGAGTTATTTAGCAATGCCTGCGCTACTGAAGTTGTGTTCAAACCCCAGATTGCATTCTGCTGTCACAAGCTCATGTTGACTGACTGCAAACAAGAAAGGAGCCCATTTTACTGAATCCCCTCAAAGAGATTGAAAATATGGGGGCAACCCTATTTGTATTTAAAGAAGCTTGGAGATTGTGCATATCTGACTTGATTTCAAGAAAATATTTGAGGAAAATTATGGAATTATTTCTTTCGTAGGAGAAAACTAAATAGCAAATATTAAGAGATGAGAGAAAAAGTCTCATGATTGATTCCCCAACATTTAAACAAAATGTGATAAGCATGGTTTTGCTCTCACCCCATGTATTACCAATATGTGTCTCCTGGTACAAATAGTTAGCCTAACGTTCATATAATGGAATGGACACAAGTCCATAAATCCAAGTAAACCAAATGAATTCCTAAGGGCAAGCTCACTCCACTTGTAGTTCTCATTTATATCTCCTGACCTGGAAACTCTAGAACCTACAATCATTAAAATGACATTTCTTATATATTTTTTTATCATTTTAATAAGAATGTCAGTAATCACCCATATTAAAGGCCTCTAGGGAAGAGGATTAGTAAGGGTATAGGTGGATCCTGAAATATTCAGGAAGCATAAATCCAAACACGGCATTATATCCTTGGATTTGCTTTGGAGGATATTTTTTAGAAAGCCTACAGCTTTATATTTAATTTTTTTGGAGTAATTTGACAGGCCTCTAACTACATTTAGAAAATGAATGTTTGAAAAATAACTGAAGACAGAGCAAGGAACCTAATTCTTCTTTATAAAAATGATAATCCAAAGGCTTTCAGTGATCATTATGCACAGTTTTGTGCAGAATTTTGCATTCAGTAAATAGCAACACCTTTCTATTATTATTAGATAATGTCCAAAAAACGTCTGCCCACTAAATAAACACATTTTTCATGTTAATTTTTTCCACAGCTCCCCTTGGATTACATTGACTCCTTTCTCAAAAATTTTCCATGGTTCTTTATTGTCTAGGGGTGCACTGTTCAATCTGATAGTCACTAGCCACATGTGGCCACTGGGCACTTGAACTGTGGCCAGTCCAAACTGAGATGTAGTATAAATGGAAAACACAAATGGGATCTTGAAGACTTTGGATAAGAAAAAAAAAAGTAAAATATTTCATTGATGTTTTAATTTTGGTTACCTTTTGAAATTATAATATTTTGGATATATTGACTCAAATAATATATTATAATTTAATCTTTTTTTAAAAATGTGCTTACTAGGTAATTTAAAATTACTTGTGTGGTTTGCATTTATGGCTCATAGTATATCTCGACTGGGCAGTGCTCTGTAGAAACTAAATTTCTGTGTTTTTTCCCTCTATTTTTGACTTTCCTGTCATGGCTTCTTTTTTGCCTATCTTTTGCTGCTTACTCCTTTTAGAATGCTCTTTCTTTTATGGAATGACCACCCTTAAGAGCCAACTGAAATGCTCCTTTCTCTGTGAAGACAGTCTGATTCTCCTAGCTGGAACATTTTTCCCTCCTCTGAACAATTAGAGCCCTTTATTTGTAGTTTTTTAATGACTCTAATCAATTTCTGTCTGTGCTATAGGTGTTTGTGCATATGTATTATCTCTTTACTAAGTTGTGAGTATATGAAGGAAAAGCCATTTTTATGGCTTTTTTCTATCCCTCAGAACTAGGAGGAGATATCAGTGTATCAGTTAGAAGCCACAGTAGTTATTTTAATAAAAAGTATTTAATGTAGGGGACTGGCTACACTGGCATGGGAGGTCTGAAAAGTCAAAAAGGAAACACCAAGGTAACTGAGCTAGCCACTGCAGAGAGCAGGTACTTCCCTCAGGGGTGGGAATCACAGGGAACGGGTGGAATTATCAGAAGCTAGGAGCTGGGAGAAGGGCCTGGTGGATCTGCTCCTCAGGCCTTTGAAGAGGGCTGCTCTTAGGCTGATGCTGGTACATCCTCATCTGGGAGGAGGGCCTTGTGGAGCTTGAGTTTAAGCCTCTGGTGAGAGGATGCTTCCCTGCTGGCATTCGTACCTCTCAGGAGTTGTGATGAGATGGGTTTTGAGAGTGTAGAAAAAAATCTGTGGACTGTAATGAACTATGCTGCTGGATCCCACTGCTGTTTCCATGGTAAAGAGCTGTGGCTGCAGTGGCACTAGTAGGAAGAGATGGCAAATAGAAAGGAGGAAAGTGCTTCTTCCTCCTCCTGCCTTTCTATCTCCTCTAGGGCCCAAATGGATGGACTTTAGCAACGACCAGCTGACAATGGAGAAACGTACACTTCCAGCCTGTGGTAGGCAGCTCCTGACAGGGCTTACAATGGTCCCTGGACCTTGGGACTCTCACCCTGGGTAATCCCCTCCCCTGGAGTGTAGTTTGCATTTAGTGACTAGCTCCTCCTGAATAAATATGGCAAAAGTTATGGGATATCATTTCAGCGTTTGACTTAGAAAAAACTGTGACTTCAATCTTGTTGGCACATTTTCTCTATTGCCTTCCTGGCTTGCATGCACTTTGAAGTCAGCTGCCATGTGGGAGAGGCCCATGTGTCAAAGAACTGAGGGCAGCTACTGACCTACAATCCATGAGGAACTGAGACCTGCAGCCCACTGAATCCTGCCCCAAACCACTAACTGAGCCAGGAAATGGCTCCTTCCCCAGTTGACCTTAAGATGAGACCACAGCCCCATAGTGCACAGCTTGATTGCAACCTTGTGAGACACCATGACACAGAGAGTGCATTTAAGCCATGCCTAGATTCTTGACTCACAGAAACTGAGAAATAATAAATGTGTATTATTTTAAGCAGTTAAATTTTGGAGTAATTTATTACAAAGAAAGAGCTAACTAATACAGAGCTCTAGAATCACAGAGTAAAGAATAGAAAAATGGGACTTAAGATAAAAGATAGTATTTTAATAACTGACAAAACAAGTATCTACTATCTATCTATCTACTAGCTAATTTTCTATCTATCTAGCTGTCTAGAAAGATATAAATATATTGCCTATAAATCCCATAAGAAATAAAGACCAACAACCCAATAGAAAAACAGCCAAAAGATTTGAATAAGCTCTTAAAAGAAGAAGCTTATATGGCCTATAAATACATGACAAGAAGCTAAACTTCATTAGTAATCAGGCAAATGCAGATTAAAATCACACACAAAGAGAAAGACATTATTGTATACTCACAGGTTGTAATAAATTTAAATGATTGATAATGCCAAGTGCCAATGAGGCTGGAAAGTCATGAACTCTAACCCACTGCAAGTGGGAGTGAATATGGATTGAACCGTTTTGGAAAAGAGATTGTTATTAGCTAGAAAAGTAGAAGGTTTTTATAGTGAATGACCCTGTAATTCTACTTTAAAAAATATATCCTAAAGACACCCTTGTTGTGTCAGTTTGGGGCTTTTTGTGGATTCCAGAAAGAATCATGTTCTTGGAGCTAATCCATTCCTATGGGTGTGGGATACTTTGATAGGATCCAGGTGGGGGGTCTTTAGTAGTTGGATTGCTTCAGTTTGGCACCCGAGGTGGGTCTTGGCCCTTTTGATGGAATCCTTTAAAACGGAGGATTGAAAGCAGAGACACAGAGAAGAAAAGTCTCAGAGACAGAAGAGGTCCCAGGGACTGGAGGCTGGAATCAGCGGAGCACAAAAGCTCAGGAAAAGGCCCCTGAGAAGCTCGAAGAGGCGATTCAGAGGAGAGGGTAGAGAAGAGCCATATGCCTGATCACCCACAGCTGAGCTTGGGGAGAAAGTACACCTGGAAGAGAAGCAATGAAACTCAGAAGAGAAGTAAATGTCTTCATGTGCCTTGCCACATGGAAGGAGTCCAGGATCACCAATAGCCAACCTTTGGTGAGACAGCATCAATGATGATGTGTTGATTTGGACATCTTCACAGCCTCAGAACTTTAAGCTTTTAATGTAATAAATTGCTATTATAAAAGCCAACCCATTTCTGGTATTGGCAGCTCTGGTATTGGCAGCTTTTAGAAACAAAGCCATTTGCACATGTACACCACAGTCTGTCCAAAGATGTCCAAAGAAGCATTAGCCGGAAATTGAAAACTACTCAAATTACCATCTTCAGGGGAATGGATAAATTACTGCTTTTGTACAAATAAATAAACAACAACAAAAATGAATGCTCTAGAGGTCTGGGAAGATGGCATTGGAGTAGGTAGGCAGAGCTCAGCTCTCTTGCAAAAATAGCAGGGGAAGGACAGACACTGTATGAAGGAGTGGCTTTGGGGCTCTGTAGAACAGGAGAGCACCACTTGCATTGTCCAGGAGGGAGAGGGGACAGAAAAATGAAGAGGCCAAAAAGAAAACTGTGAGCTACTTACCCTCATGCCTGGGAATTAGTGCCCATCCCCTGCCCTCGAGGTGAACAGCCTTGGTAAAACCCATGGCTCACAGCAGCCAACTGATAGGGGAATGGACATAGTCCTCTCTGGCAGTAGAGGGGTGTGTGGTAGAGGACTGAGTGTGATTTCTCTTTGGTGAGTTTAAGCAGCAGGGTCTGGCTTTGAATCATGGTTCTAGCGAGCTCAGAAACACAAGCCAATAGAGGTTGAAAGAATCACCTCCATGGAAAGACTCACTGAAGAGCACCACCTGCTGGAAGGCCAAGAAAGTGAAGGAAAACAAAAGTCTCTCTTGTCCTTTTCCCACGGTCTCCTTAGATCCGGTCTGCACCCCATTAGAGTGTCCCTGGCCCTGTTTTGATAATTTAAACAGGGCAGTTTTAAAGTTTTAGAATAAGTTGAATTAAATATCAAATAATACCAAGAAACAAAACCACTAGGCGAGAGAAAGAAATTGATCATCAGAGTAAACGCACTAACATAATCAGATGCCTAGACATAAAAAAATAAAGATTACAAGTCACATTAAGAAACAGGAAGATCTGACTCAGCCAAAGGAACAAATTAAAAGTACCAATGAGACACAGAATTTAAAACAACTAATCAATGATGTACACACAAATCTCCTAAATCAAATCAAGGAGTTGAAGGAAAGAATGGCTAAAAAGATAGAGGATATTAAGAAGACACCAAGGGAGCATAAAGAAGAATTTGAAAGCTTATAAAGAAAATTTATACAGCTTATTGGAATGAAAGACACAATGAATTTTTGTACAGGAGAGAGTGTAAACTACAATGTAAACTATAACCCATGCTTAGTGACAATGCTTCAAAATGTGTTAATCAATTATAACAAATGTGCCACACTAATGAGGGTTGTAGTTAATGTGGAAAAATGTTTGAAAAGTAGGGAGTGGGGCATATGGGAATCCCCCATAATTTTTACATAACATTTATGTAATCTAAGTATCTTTTAAAAAAGATAAATTCTCATCTAAAAAAAGATACGAAACTATTCCATCACCACAAGGATTGCCCTCCTGTTCCTCCTTTATTTTCACACCCTGCCCTTCTCCATCTCTATTAGAAGTCACTATTCAGTTTTCCATTTCTATCATTGTGTCATTTCAAGAATGTTATATAAATAAAATTGTACAGTATATAATACTTTAAAAAATGCAAGAAGCATATAACTTCAGATTTGAACTGAATGAGGAATGAATAAGTGAATTGGAAGATAGAGCATCTGAATTTGAAAAGAAAGAAGAAGAGAAAGAGAAAGAATGGAAGAAATTGAACAGGGTTTCAGGGAATTGAATGACACTGTGAAATGCACAAATATATGCATTATGTGTGTCCTGGAGGAGAACAGAATAGGAGCAGAAAGAATATTTGAAGAAATAATGGCTGAAAATTTTCCAACTTTTATGAAAGACATAGATATCAATATCCAAGAAGGACAAAGCACCCCCAAAAGAATAAATCTGAACAGACACTTACTACTCAGAATGTCAAATGCCAGAATAGAAAAATAATTCTGAAAGCAGCAAGAGAAAAGCAATCCATCACATAAAAGGGATGCTCAAAAAGACTAAGTGTCAATTTCTCATCAGAAACCATGGAGGCAAAAAGGCAGTGGTATGATGTATTTAAGGTACTGAAACAGAAAAACTGCCAGCCAAGAATTCTTTATCTTGAAAATCTTTCATTCAAAATGAGGGTGAGTTTAAAGTCTTCACAGATAAATAAAACTGAGAGAGTAAGTCTCCAAGAGACTAGATTTACAAGCGATATTAAAGGGAGTGCTTTAGCCTGAAAGGAAAAGACAGGAGAGAGAGGCTTGGAGATGAGTATAGAAATGAAGATTATTAGTAAGGGTAACTAAAAGGCCAAAAAGACAATAGTAAGACATGGCAATGGAAAGCCAAATAAAATAGATGAAATAATTTAGTAATAATGAGTAATGCATTTATAGTAATAATATTGCATGTTAATGGATTGAACTCTCCAATCAAAAGAAACAGACTGGAAGAATGGCTAAGAAATATAAGCCATCTATAGTTAATCTACAAGAGACTCATATTAGATCAAGGATGCAAATAGTCTGAAAGTGAAAAGTTGGAAAAAGATATTCCATGCAAATAGTAACCAAAAAAAGAGCTGTAGTAGCTACACTAAAATCAGACAAAATAGATTTTAAATGCAAAACTGCTATGAGAGATGAAGGTCTTTACATATTGATAAAAAGGGAAATTAACTAAGAAGAAATAACAATAATAAATATTTTTTAAAATTTTAAAATTTTTATTTAATTGTCTTTTTACAATAATAAATATTTATGCCCCTAACCTGGGTGTCCCAAAATACATGAGACAAATACTGGCAAAACTGAAGGGAGAAACTGATATCTCTGCAATAATAACTGGAGACTTCAGCACTCCATTCTCATCATTGGATAGAACATCTTGATAGAGAATCAATAAGGAAATAGAGAGCTTAAATAATATGATAAATGAACTAGACATAACAGACATATATATATAATATTACACCCCAAAGCAACAGGATATAAGTTCTTCTCAAATGCTCACCAGTCTTTCCCTAGGATAGATCATATGTTGGTTCACAAAATCAATTCCAGTAAATTTAAGAATACTGAAATTTTACAAAGCACTTTCTCTGATGATAATGGAATGAAGCTTAAAATCAATAACAGAAAAAGGAAAAATTCACAAATAGATGGAGAATAAACAACACTTTTTTAAATAGTCAGTGGGTCAAAGAAGAAATTGCAAGAGAAATCAGTAAATATCTCAAGGTGAATGAAAATGGGAACAGAATGTATCAGTACCTATGGGATGCAGTGAAGGCAGCACTGAGAGGGAAATTTATAACCCTCAATGCTTACATTAAAAAATAAGAAAGAGCTAAAATAAAAAATGAATGCTCTATAGCTAGCAACATAAACATAGATCTCAGAAATACATTATTGAGCAAAAGAAACAAGTCACAAAATAATACATACAGTATGATTTTTGCATATAGTACTCAAATCAAGCAAACTTAAATGTTGTTTAGGGATATCTCCATATACAGTAAAACTATTAAGAAAAGCAGGGGAGTGGTTACTGTAAACATAACGGGGGTAAGGGTATTGTGATTAGGGAAGGCCCACCTGGATGGTAAAACCTGGATATATACATAAATACAATTGTTTTAAGTATACAAATTAATTTTGTTCATTTAACTTTCAAAAACATTATCTGAGATTTAGCAATCCCTTAGGTATTATTTTAGTTTCCTTTTTCTGTATTAAATTTGGGGAAATTAAATTAAATATAAATGCACATAAAATAGCATATATTCTGGCCATCCAGCCATCCATAAATCCTTGAGAGATATCTATAGGAATATCCACGAAATTTTAACACAGGTTATTACTCTATGATGAATTTGGGTGATTTGTTGCTTTCGTTCTGAAGTTTTCTGTAGCATTTGAAGTGTGTGTAATAAGCATGCACAATTTTTATAAAAATAATGTAATTAGTAAAAACAAAGAAAAATAATAAGCATGTTCTCTGGCTCAGTGGAGTCTCATGATAACCATATGAGACTGGCATTAAATAAGATAAGTAACTTGTCCAACGTCATACAGGTGGAAAGTGGCAGAATTAGAACTCAGACCCGGAATTTCTCTTATCAAATGTCTGAACTCTAGTGTCTACAGTGTGTAGCTTGTTATCCTCTCCATAATCCTTACTCACAAAAAGCTCAAAACCCTTCCATTCCAAAAAGCCCTTGATTTGAGGCAACAGCTTTGCTAATGTGACTGCAATCATTTCATTCTAACATGATGTCTTCTAAACACTCCATAAACATTTAAAAGTAATGGCCAAGTACACATGCACCAAAAAATTTACTGTGAGATCATTTCTTCCATTCCATTACTCAATGAACATGACTTGGGGAGATTGTAGCACAAGCCCTCTTAATGAATTATGTAATGGAAACAGGGTTCACCAACCTTCTCTTTTGACTTGAATAAATCCCTCTCTTGCCTCCCATTCGGGCAGGTGTTTTAACTCTGGAAAGTGAAATCAGAGTTTCCACATTTAGGCGGAATTTCTCAAATTTCCTCTTGGCAGGAGTGGTAAGGCCCTAATTAGTTCATGTGTGCCAGCTAATTAAGTAAGAAATTATTTTGCTAAGAACCTCATGTGAGCCTGAGCCTGCAACCAAACAGGCTATATTTGAACCAGAAGCTGCATGTTCATGTCCCTGCTCTATTGACAAAATGACAGGACAATAATTTAGTTTAGAAAAAAGAAACAAATGGAGATTATGATTTTTTCCTGTGGTTCAAACCGACCTTAGGGAAAACTGTGCAGAAGGCTAAATTTGTCTCAGGTCATTCTAGTTTATACTTCATGTCCTCCCCTCTGGAATTTTTCTCTTACCCAGAATGTTCTCTTTTGCTTCTTTTCTCTCCTAAATTCCTCTTAGAAAATGGCCTGACAGACTTATTCATTATGAGGGATCAATGGCTATTTCTCATAGTGATACCTTTATTTCATGAAAGGACAAATCCTTGAGCCAAAAGGATATATTTTTAATGGTGATTTCAGATTTGAGCCATATTTATTAGACAAAATTAGTTCCTGGGTAATCTTTCATGATTTTCATGTATTCCAAACAATCAGGCTCTGTGTGAACGTTACTTATTCTACTTACTAGCACAAACAGAGCAAACACCTAGAAAAATGTTTCTGCAGTAACTCGAAGATGACTTGATTGGCCATAGATTCATTTAATTTTGTCTATGTCCTTATTAAGACTAATAATTACATATAGTGCACAGTTGTCTAAAGAACCACAGACCATCAGCTCTTGTGGCTTAATAACGATTACTGGCTCTATCCCCTTATCTTAGAGAAGAAGAAACTAACTTCCAGAAAAGCAGATGGGACAGGTCCCAGAAACACAGCGGGTCAGTGGCCCATCAGGTATGAGAACCTGGTCAGCTATTAAACAATAAGAATAAGAAAATGGACCACATCAATGTCTCCTCTGTAGAGCACAGGTGAGGAAATGTCACCCTTCCTTGGATGATGAGCTTCTTTGTAAGAAGCCAAAGGAGAGGAGCTTGATTCCTTCTCAGAGGATAGCTTGATGGTTTCAACAGTTCAAAAGATGACTGCTGTTTTTTCATTTTTAAAAAAACTATTGAAGTATATACATGAGTATACATAAAAATAAGTGTATAGTAAAAGTTGTGAACTTACAAAACAAACATGCATATCATCACACAGGCTCCGCATACATCACTCCCCCACCACCTTGCATTAGAGTGAAACATTTGTTTCAAACTCTGAAAGAGCATTGAAGATGACTGCTGTTTGTAGAAGTCTGACTCTTGCCCTGGGAGTCTAAGATTTAAAAATGCAGTGAAACATGTATTTAAAGCATTAAATTACAATGCGTTCCAGCCAATGTTTAAGGGAGCAGCATGTTGCATTTGTTCTGCTCTGAAAGTGGAATGATTAAAGACAACCACTGTTTTTTCTAGTGCAAATAGAAGTAAATACTCAGGAACATGAAGCTGATCTCAAGTCCCTGTGATTTAACAAAAACATGCTGAAGGTTTCCAGAAAATCATAGTAATTTACCTCCTCTGCAAGAGATATTCCTTTTACTGGCTTCAAATTTTGGTGGTTACTGAAAATATAGAGAAGAGTACATTTCTTTCACATAACTTTTATTTGTATAGGTCTTTACTGTTTGGGAAGTATTTTCACATCCTCTCTTGCTTGCAATATGAAAGAAAGTGGTACATCATGAAACTCTTAAGATGAGCTCTTTATTCCAGAAAAGGTTGAAACATCATCTACCTCTTCATAAAATGTACTGCATGAATAAACTTGTACCAGATTAATAAAATTCTGGCTTGTTTCTCTGATCCAACGCCACTTCTTATGTTATTTAGGATAATGCTCTCTATAAGTGATCTTGCTTAAGCAGGTATACATGTAAGCCATGTTTCTACCTTCTGGACTTATAAGGTTCAACCTTTATAAATGGCTTACTAAGGGGCCTCTATGGGAAAGCCTCTTTCTGTAAGTGTCAGAATCTCTAAAAAAAGCAAGATGCCATGCCCAGCATCTGAGTTTTGTCAAGTGATTATTCTGTACCAGAAATAGTTTTAGAAAGGCATAAACATTAAAAAGTAAATAATATTATATAATAGGAATAGTAAGGGCTAACATTTATATTCTGTCTGGTCAGTGCCCCATGCACTGTGAATTGCATTTACAATTTAAGCTACTAGCATTGGAATGCACTGAGGGTCTTGGCCTGCCTGGAGTCAATAATGGCTGTGGGTGAGGGGACCAGGGATCCTGGGCCTTCCTTGTCCTGAGGATGACAATTGCTCTTAGCAAATGTGATTTGCAGAACGTTCTCTCCTCCACTGGAAGATCAGAGAGCGGATGTGGGTGGGGAGAAGGTCATAAGGACTGAGTTCTGGAATTCATTCCCCTTAAAAATAGGTCAATTCTGTTTTTCCTCGGAAGTCCCCTGGGCAAAGACCCCATCTCCTGCACTCTTTCGAATATAAATTGACCCTGACAGTGAAACAACCTCCAACTTTCGGATCTCCCCTTGGGGAAGGACTTTAAATACATTTCACCCTGTAAGTTCAGAAATGACTTTGGTGCTCTGGAAAGCTTGGGCTCAAGGTTGTAACCTCTCATGGGCCCTGGGGCTTAGAAACCCAGAGGCCATGAGGCCCAAAAAAAGTAGGCGCACTGGCCTGCATTTCTTTAACTGAAAGGGTTGAAAGTAAATGTTTTCTTAATTCCTGCAGATCTTTTTCCTTCCCTGAGTCTAGTGTGTCACAAACCCGATAATATCCAGGCAGTGTCTCACCTCCAGACACACAGAGAAGCCTTTGAACTGATCATTCCCCCTAAAAAGTCAAGTTGTCCAGAAGACACAGATTGAACTGATCTGAATAACTATGGTTTAGTTTCTTTGAAAACGTATCTTTTGCATGGCTCTTTGTGGAAAACGAACTCTTTCATATAGGTTTCCCTTTATTGTTAACAGTTATGGGGATGCATAAGAAAAAGAAATGATTAGTATCTATGCTGATGAAGGAACACGTTAAGAATCTCAGAAGCAGGAATCTATTGTTGGAAAATATTGCTTAATACATGCAACTTGTCTTCCTGTAACAAAAACTTGCCTCACTCTGCACTTTGCTGTTGTGGTTATAAGACACACTATGTTCAAATTTGATTATTTACAGAACTAAAGGACACATGTCAAATTCAGATTGGGCAAAAGCCTTTCTGCTTGTGTTTTTAAACCAGATCAAAGGAACCATTTATTTAAAACAATGGCTGTAACACTCAGCTTGCATCCAGGCACTAGCAACCCAGCCTTTTGGGGAGAGAGGAGAGAAATCCGTTTCTAGTTTACTTCTCAACTTTCTTCCAGATAAAGGGTAAAAAGCCCATTTACTAAGTTCTGGAGACCTAGTGGCACTGCCTAAGAACATCTTCAGGGCGAATTAATGGAGCGTTCTCTTGTTTCATGAACTCACCCATTTAATTTGGCCTGGCTCTCTACATGGAAGAAATCTGCATAGATATAAAAGCCAAGAGAATTTGCTAAAATATTTGTTTAAAATACTGTCACCAACCCTTTATCCAATGGATTATATTAATCCCCTTCATGTACCAACCAAGTTAAAGGCCATAATCCTTGCCTTTAAACATCTTACCATCTAAATATACACTCTACTGGCAGTGTCAAAGATAGAAGAAAAAAAAATGTGCAGAAAACTACACAATGAATTTAGCAATGTGACAGAATGGATGATTGATTAATTTTAGTGAAAGCCATAGTAAATGTCTAATTGGTGCACTTAAGTTGGAAATTCTTGGATATCAGGGAAGGAGATGTATTTACCTCTCCTAAGTCTTCTAGTATAAATAAGATTTATTCACTCATTTCCTAGATAATATTGACTGGTACTTACTATGTGCCAAGCACTGTTCTAGGAACTTGTGAACAAAGCAGACGTAATTGCCTGCTCTCATGGAGCTTATATTCTAGTGAATATGGTGAGAAAGAAAATAAAATAACTATGTATTTTATGTTATGTAGTATGTTGGAAAGAGATAAGCATAATGAAAAAAGTAGAGTGGAGAAGCAGGCATAGGGAGTGCCACAGTTTAGAAGCAGGCTAAAATTTCAAATAAGGTGGTCAGTGAAGCCATCATGATAGGATAATTGTTGAACAAAGACTTGAAGGAAGAGGAGAAATTAGCCTTACAGAGGTTCTGGGTAAAAGTCTGTGAGGAGGAAGTACCTAATGTGGGAACATACAGAAAAAGGAGATAAGTAGGTGATGAAATCAGTGAGGAGATTTTCAGGGGCTTTGCAGGCCATTGTGAGAAAGTTGGCTCTGAAGGACATTCCACTCTGAGTGAAATGATGCATAGCATGATTTGAATTATATTTTATAACAGGATTTCTTTGACTGGTATTTTGAGTAGACTGTGCTCATGCAGGGGTGGAAGTGAGGAAACCAGTAAGGAACCTATTGCAGTCATCCAAGCAGAAAAGACATGAACAGGCCAGTATAGGGATTCACTTGGGGTTAAGCAATTGTGGTGTGGTTACTGTGTCATTATTAATGGGAATGAGAAAGAACGAAACCTTGGCCAGGTGTAACTAAGACTCAAGGAGCTCCATTACAGTCATGTAGCTGGACTCCTAAGGACTGGGACAGAGTTCAGAACCACAAGCCCAACCACGGTCTAGTTAGGCCCTACCCAAGAAGCACAGGGGTTAGCATAGGAGTTTGTTAATTAATATTCTTGTGCTAGTTCTGTACCATTATCATAACTTGCTGATCAAAGACACCATGGGGTAGATCTTTCACATCAATACTTCCCAGTCCAGATTTTGGCATATGAAAAATAACAATACTGATGAAAAAGATGTTTGTAGTAATAATGGCAAAAGTAGAATTTATTATGTGCCAGGGCCAGGCAATGTGTTAAGTATGAACCCCCTTTTACAGAAAATGAAACTAAGACTTAAATCTATTGAGGTAATCACACTGATGATGAAATTGCAAAGCTCATCTCATTGTGCTTCAACACCTCTAGATCATGTGATCCTTCCATGGTACAAATAGCTGTGCCCATCTGAGCTGTGGGGTCACATGGAACCTACGTGGGGATTTATGCTTGAGGACTTATCTATGGCAGGTGGCTAAGAGCATGACGGATTCCAACCTGTGCAGGCTCCTCCATTTCTTGGGGTAGCTGATGTGCTTTCTCAGAGGATGTTACCTCCCTCCCTGCCTGTACTCAAGACCAATGCTCTGTTCTCTCCCAGTATTTATCCCACACTGATATTCTGCAATTTCCAGATTTAGGAAGGAACTTTAGTTCAAAAAGTTTGAACCTATTTATGTCAACCTTAAATTATTTGACTTTTAGGGCATTATGAAATACCTTATTTCTTTTGAATTCAAGTTTTCCTTTTCAGTGCTCTCTAGTGAACCAATCAGAAGGTATTTGTGAGATACCAGATTGCTAGTATCAAAGTCGTTTCTCCATGTTGGTAATAAACAACTGAAATAGAGCTATGGATTCGTGTGTGTGTATGTGTGTATAAATGTGGTTGTGTTCCCATCTTTGATGAGGCACCCAATCCTGGAACTAATCCCATATTTAGTCTATATTAGTCAGGGTAACATTATAGTATATTGCTATATTTAATAACCCCCAAAGCTCAAGGACTTAATAACAAAGGTTTATTTCTCAGTCATATCGTGGTCTGATGTAGATCTGGTGGCTTTCTGCCCTGCTCACCTCACCAGAGAAAAGTAAAATGATTACAAGAATAGCTGGCCATGCGCAGCGCTGATGCGCGCAAGGAGTGCCGTGCCACGCAAGGGTGTCCCCCGCGTGAGAGCCCCACGAGCAAGGAGTGCGCCCGTGAGGAGAGCCGCCCAGCGTGAAAAGAAAGAGCAGCCTGCCCAGGAATGGCGCCACCCACACTTCCCGTGCCGCTGACGACAACAGAAGCGGACAGAGAAACAAGACGCAGCAAATAGACACCAAGAACAGACAACCAGGGGAGGGGGGGAAATTAAATAAATAAATAAATCTTTAAAAAAAAAAAAAAAAAAGAAGAATAGCAATAGATAAGAGGAAGGGAAAGACACTTGAGGGATCCAGGGTGTTTAAAGTATTTGTACTTGCTGTTATGTAAATAGAAAATACCTCTGGATAACATTCTCCATTTGTTCCAAAGTCCTTTCTCTCAACCAAAAAGAATCATGCTACTAAAGGTGCAATTGCAGATTGCTGAGGAGCAGAACTGGTCAGTCTCCTTCCCTTCCTGAAGCTACCATTTGATACCAGCCAGACCTATATTCTCTGCCGGATAGGTTTTGGACTGTGTAATTTCCATGATTCCTGATTTGCTTTATTTCCTCTCCCATTCCTGTCCAACCCAATCTCCTCCTGTGCACCTGTCAGAGATCTCTAAGTAAAGCCCCAGGTGATTTCATGGTCTTTGAAAATATCATTCAAAGGATTCGTCTAGCTGGATTTTTCCCTTTCTGGCTCAGAGCAGTCTCCAAATTTAGTACAGGGTGGTCTAGATTAGACTGAAGGTAGATTATGCCATGTTCCAGGATATGATTCCTGAGTCAAATGAGTGGCATACAATATGCATGACCTTGAATGGGGCTCAGTTTTAGGCAATGGGGAGATTTTTTACCCTCCTAAGATGGCTCCCTAGTCTGTTTGCTCATTGTTTTTTGTTTTTGTGCTTTTGCTTTTTGTTTGTGTTTATTGTTTGCTCATTGTTTTTCTTCATTGTCTGCTTGTTTTTCTTTAGGAGGCACTGGGAACCGAACCCAAGAATTCCCATGTGGGAGGCAGGCATTCAACTGCTTGAGCTACATCCACTCCTGGAGAGATTTTTAAAAATAATTTCCAAGGATATTATTGCACAGTAGTGAGAATTATGAACTCTTTCTTCTGAGATGATCTTATCTTGTGAGGCAGGGTCATCCATGGGCATTTAGCAAGGTTATCCCTAAATTCTTTGACTTCCACTTATTACTTACAGCACAACGAATTTTTTTTTAGTTATTTCTGCTTTGTCAAATCATATAGCATGTACATACATTTTAAAATTCTTTTCTCCATCTTTATGTTAGCCTTAGCTCGATCATTAAATCTATTCTCTTCTCATTACCAGGCTTTTCCCAGTTTCTCCAGTCATGGTTGGAAGGAACTCATCTTTTGGTAGATTCATCAGGAAGAATCTATACTACAGTTTTCTCTGAGTTATTGCAGGTTAAAACTGGCTTTCTATAACCTTGATACTTGAAGGGAAGCTTGAGTAGATAGATCATTGAGTTTATGCTTTCTTACCTTGAGTTTTTAAAAAATGTTGTCTTGCATACATATTGCCGTGGAGGAATTTGATGTTCATCTGATTTTCTTTCCTTTGTAAGTGACTTGGTCTTTATTACCTGCAAATTTCTTTCTTTGTTTTTTAAAGTTTTACTAAAGTATGCTTTGAAGTTAACAATAATGTATATGGCAGGCATTTTTGATATGTAGATTTAAGTCTTATTTCTAGAAAGTTTCCTTGGATTACTATTTCAAGTATACTTAAATTTATATTGGATTTATTTAATTTACTCTGTCATCCTTATTATCTCTTTTTGAATAGCTGATTTGAGATATACTTTCATTAATTAAGCCATTAAACAAATAGCTGAATAGTAATATTTATGTTGGGGTGTTGTGTTAAATTTCTTATATTTTCCTGGGTCAACAATTATATAGATGTTTCTGATAGTCAAGGAAAAGGATTAGGGCAAGTTACTAAGTTTCTTGGTCTAAATACCTGTAGGTGTAGTAAAATGATGTTTCTTTAATAAATGTTACCTTTTTGGGGGGTGGAATGAGAGGAGGTAAAGTTGGTGTGCTCTCTTATTTGTATGATAATTTTTCCTTTCCAGCAATCATTTCCTTCTTACCCTTCACTTCCATGCCACCAAGGTCTGTTGTCCCCTTCTGCACCTCTCTTTCCCAGAATCTGTGCCTTTCCAAGGCTGCCACCTAGTCATAGACACTTCCAAGTACTTTCATCCTTGTAGATCCCTGGTGACTGGTGCTCTGATCTGCTATCTGTGGTAATATCAGTTTTCATTATTTCTCCACTCCGGGTGGACACTTTTTGGTGGTTTATCTCTGTCCTTCCATGACAGGCCCTTGTGTTCCTCTTTTTTCTGTTCGGTCCCTGCCTGACTCTCCCCTCCAGTGAGAGCTTCAGAAGCTAGCTCTTACGGTTCAGGATGTTTATTTCCTCTTTTATATGGAACTAAAGTTTGTCATATTCTTTGTCTAATAGTATGCTAGAAGAATGAGTTATGGGTAATATTTGATCTCTATGATTTTGTAATTTCATGAGATTTGATTTTAGGGAGCCTCTATTATCTTAAGGGGACTTGGGCAGTCCAAAGATATGCCTTCAGGCCTGGAGGCTTTTGTGGGAAAAAGCAAAGAGTAAGGGGTACTTTTACATAGTACCTAGCACCTATTCATTCATTCTCATATCCTCACATGCCTTGAATAGGGCCTGGACTATGATGGATGTTTATTAAGTACTGATGAATTAAAGTGAATGACATACTTTATATACATTGTATCAGATTCCACATTATATGACTATAATCAGTTTACTGTGTATTAACCAAGGGTAGGAGAGAAAGGGTAAATATATTGCTCTTTGTCACACAGCTAATTAATAGAACCAAAGTTTTCCCCCTGATTTGTCTGACCCCAAACTTGACATTATTTCATTCACTTAGTCTGCCTTGGAGGGTTCGGGAAAAATGTGGAATAAAACCTAGGAAGACAGGCATGGGAGCTCAAACAAAGAAGAGAAAAAAGCGAGTAGATGAAAAATATCAAATGTTAAAGAAAGCAACACAGATAAAATTAATCAGGAGGACGTTGCCCCTTTCTTCATCTTAACTTCTTATTTCTGCCAGAAAATGGGCCTCTGCAGAAAGGGTGGAGTTGCTGTTGCATTATTTGTTGATGTGGTCACATCCTTATTAAGTCCATCCCATTGAAAATCTGTAAACTCCTAGATTGCTTCATCACATATGCCTTAAGTGAATAATTGTCCCTCCAAAAACCATATCAAAGGTAGAGTGAGAGCAAGAGGGATGGGACTGAGACTTGCAGAAGGGAAAAATTTGCTAGAAGGCATGCCAAGCATGAAACCAGATGAAACCAGTTACAGGTAACCAACAAAATCTTATCTTTGCCACATGCTTTACAGTTTACAAAGCATTTTCCCATAAATCAACCCTGTCAATTCATCTCTGAGGAGATGAGGCAGATGTTATTAACATAACTTTAAATATAGGGAAATTAACTGTGATGGTTAGGCTGTTGTGTCAACTCGGCCAGGTAATTGTACCCAGTTGTTTGGTCAAGCAAGCACTGGGATAACTGTAATACAAGGACATTTATGGACTTTAGTCACCATTGACTTCACTGCAGTGGTAAATCATAGATAACTGATTACAATTACATCAATCAGGGAGATTGCCATCAGCAATGAGTGATGCTTTATCCAATCAGTTGAATGCCTTAAAAGGGAAAGTGGGGAAGCAGATTTGGCTCAATTGATAGAGCGTCCGCCTACCACATGGGAGGTCCAGGGTTCAAACCCAGGGCCTCCTGACCCATGTAGTGAACTGGCCCATGTGCAGTGCTGATGCACACAAGGAGTGCATGCAAGGGTGTCCCCCGCATAGGGGAGCCCCATGTGCAAAAAGTTTGCACCGTAAAGAGAGCCGCCCTGCGCAAAAAAAAAAAAAATGCCACCTGTCCAGGAGTGGCGCCACACATGCGGAGAGCTGACAAAGCAAGATGATGCAACAAAAAGAGACAGAGATTCCCAGTGCCACTGACAAGAATACAAAAGGACACAGAAGAACACACAGCGAATGGACATAGAGAGCAGACAACTGTGGAGGGGGTGTTGATTCTGTTTCCCTAGAGAACCCTGACTAATACACTACCATTTTGAGGTTATGTCACTTACCTAATGGATGCGTGATGGGCAGAACCAAGGTGAGAATCAAGATGTACTGACCCCTCAAGCAGGAATTTTCCCATAGAGTGATAGAGTCAAATCCAGCAACGGCATGAACAATGAAAGGGCCTCTCATCATGTTAGCAACAAACTCGGTTTTTAAAATTTTAGTAGGTCTATTTGACCCTCTTTAGGTGAACGATCTTCCCTCTTGCTTGTGAGAGAATCAGTCCCTCTTTTTACTTTGCGAGATTATCCAGCTCCTGGAATAAGACAAGAAGTACTTTCTACAAGAATGAGAATAAATTGATTAATCTTGTTTTCACTCTCGAAACTGATAAAGTCAGTATTTTTCAGTTTGTTCATTTGGTTATGAACACTCTGATTGCAGGGATAAGGATAGAGCAAATCTAAACATATAAAGACTTTTTTTAATTCATGATGATCTGCATATTGTTCACACTGTCTCTAATACAGTAATCACTCATGTTTCTACAACAACATCACCCTCTGTTCTAATAGAGATAATAATAGCACTGAGTCGTATATTTCTATGACTGTCACCTCCATCTGCTAGTGCAGAACTTTATGCTCCTGTAAGAGCCTTTGGTAGTTTGAGGATTTTGTGGACCTCAGAAAATTATGGTCTTAAATTAATCCGTTCCTGTGTGTGTGAATTTATTGTAGGTGGGACACTTTGGTTGACTGTCTTTGATTAGATTACTTGGGTAAGACGTGACCCAGGGTGAGTCTTGATCCACTTACTGGAGTCCTTTAAAAACAGATGAATTTGGGGAGATAGAGACCCAGGAGTTCAGAGAGGAACCCACAGAAGCTGAGAAAGAAGCCACAAGAGTGAGAAGCTGAAATCAGTGGAACTGGGAGAGAGCAAGCTACAGAAAGAACAGTCAGAAGCTGAATGCAAAGGAGCCTAGAAGAGAAGGCAGAGACTGGCAGGCACCACAGTTGTCCCCTGCCATGTGACAGAATAGCCAGCTGGCAAGTCTTCAGGGAGAGAGAGCATCACCTGATGCCTTGATTTGGATACTTTTCTCAGCCTTGGAACTGTAAGTTTATAGATCAATCCCTATCATAAAAGCCAACCCATTTCTGATATGTTGACTTGTCAGCCTTTTACAAACTAAACTGGAGCCCTCCCCACTCTTTCTTTTATTTTTGAGAATGTATTTGAAGTACTCACAAACACACCCTCCCAGCTCTCACGCGACAGCCCCCATTTTCTTCCTGCTTCTCAGTGGTGATCTCTTAGGGCCTCTACTCCCTGTAAAGCAGTCACCATCCACCACTTGGGCGTCATTTCTGCTAGACTTTGGATGCCTGACAAAGGTGTTGCAGCTGTTGGTGAGGCTTGTGGATGTTTGAATTTAGGGGACTTTGCTTGCTCACCAGGGCACTGATGTCTGTCTGCATAGAGGGGCTGACGATCGATCCAAAGAGCAAAAAAACTCAAAGGGGGCTGCGTGACAAGGTTTCAAAGGAGGGCTGCCTGAGGCTCTTGAGGTCCTCCAGAGATTCAAGAGAAACAGCTCTTTGTGTTTTCACTTGCAGAGCCCTTTCCCAAGGTCCCAGGAATGAGGCCCGGGGGCCCAGCCAGAGGGTATCTGTGGACCAGACACCTGTCCAGCTGTGCTCCATATCACCCCTCCACCCCAGGGGTGAGCACGGCTTCCATCCAAGCCCGTCCCCATTTCCATGGTCGGTTCTTTGCCAGGAAGCCCCTCAGATCCGTATGCATGTAGCACCCTAGAACCCCACTTCCCCAGGCATGCTTTATTGTCTTCTCTTTTTAGAGGAGTCTTATTTTATTTGGAAATTGTCTAGACCCTAAAGTGAACTCATATCAGTGTCATGCTGACCTTTTGATACAAAACATATTTAAAAACTCAAATTTACACAATTTTCTCATCCCTCCTTTTCAATAACTTCCTCTAACCACTGTAAAGTTATCAGAATTGTGATATTCATCCCCACCTTAAAAAATTATTTTAATACCCCTGAGATTTTGGCCAAGGGAGTTTAGTGGTTAGTGTACGACTACATTAGGGGAACAAAAGGCACTTTTTCAATTAAAGTTAATAGTGGGATACCTTAAGACACACAAAGGGAGAAAAAGGCAGCTACGAGTCATGGTGAGTTCAAAAGGAAAATGTTAAGGTGGAATCACAAAGCATCATGGGAAGTGCTATTCAAGCTACCATGTCAAAAAGGCTGATTAACAGCAGTTCCAAGTCTGCCTGATCACCAGGGAGTCTTACTGATAAAATTATTTCCCCTCCAGAGAGAAAATCCCTGAACTGAATAAATGTTTCAGTTCTGAAAAGGATTCATGAAAAGGCAGGGGGATGGCAGTTGTGAGAATAAAGAACCATATTCACTAAATAATCCTAAATGTGTGACCTGAGAGTGTTTACTAGTCTTCCTCTTAAATGAAATAGAAATTTATACTTCTTTTAAATCATTAGAGTGTAAAAGTTTCAAGTGATTCTTCATAGAAATGTAATTAAAAATATGTTACTGTATGAAAAGGTAATTCTAGATCATTCTAAATACTGTTATTGTTTCTTCTTTCAGAGTAATATTTTTGGCAGCAGTGTTGGTGAAATCCTGCTGTTCATGAATAGTTTAATTTTAATAGTAAACAATATTTTGAATTTCTTATGTGTTTCTTTTCCCTTAGATCCACTTGTTTTAATACCTTTTTATTGCTTTATTTCTTTAAAACAAGCCTTCATTTTTTTGTCCATAAGAAACAGGCAAACAGTTTACTATTATATATAGGAAATGATGCAAACCATAGGAAAAAAATGTATGGTGAAGAAGAAGGGTATTTGTGTGCTATTTAGGAGCACTTTTGTTAATAAGGGGGAGATATGCTATTCCTGAATACTATAAATATGTCATCACTCTAATGAAATGTTAATGAGGTATTTGTGACTGCATATCTGTTACCACAGCAACCAACCATGACATCACAAGCACAAAATGACTGACATAATTGTAGGAGGCCGCTGGACAAGGATGGAAAAAAATTCTCATATATGTCTAATTATTTCTGACTGCAAGAGCAGAAATAATATTTTACAAAATTAAATGTAGTAAAATTATTTAGAAGAAAATATAACGATAGTGAATGGCTACACATAAAATAAAGGACCACCTCAAGTCCTTACTAAATGTGCAATTCCTCTACAAAGAAATGCTATCCTTGTATAAGCTGAGGTTTTTTTTTGTTTTTGATTTTTGCCAAGAAATCCAAATAGAAAGCTGAAAATGATCATATGCAACCCACCTACATTCAGGTGCTGACCAGAGAAAAAGCAGGAAAAGTTGGACAAGAGCTGGCAAGATTGGTGTGAGAGAGAGAAGAGGAGAACTAGATAAATTACTTGACTGTCAGAGCACAGAGCAGTGCCTGAGTCGAGGGGTGGCTAATGTGACTGGTATTGTTGCAAGCTGTCATGGAAATGTAGTAGAATCTGGCTAAAAGGAGAATATGTTTCAGAAAGGTATTTGGAATAGAAGCTACAGAAGGAGCTACAGAGTGAGAGGGTGGAAGGGAAGTGGGCATGAACCATGGCCTGGGTCTCATCTCTTTTTGGTGTCCATGACACCACCGTGAACTCTGATATTTGAATCTTCTAGTTGTTAGCCCCTTCCTCTTAGTGCAAGTTCTCTCTGCCTCTCCTCAAAATCTTTACCAGTCATTTTTGGAATCTCAGAACGTCACCTGGGCTTAGAAATATGTATGCTCATGTCCTTCTAGAAACTCTAGGCTGCTCATTGGATCCATTGTCTGCAAGTTATTGGAGGGAAGTATGTGGATACAGCAACTTTGTGCCCTGGGTGAGAATAATACCCTGCCTGGTGCTGCCAACTCTTCCATGCTCTGCTGGCAAGTTAGCTCACCACTGGTATTTCCCCACAATCTTTAGGGGTGTCAAAGCTGAAAGGCAGAGTGAGGCAGGTGAAGAGAAAAATCCTCACCCTATTGATGCTCAGAAACTCATAAATCTCTCAAGAAAATGGACTCACATCTACCTCTCCAAAGGGTTTGAAGTAGTTCAAAGTAGGAGCACTATACCATCCTACATTTACCTTTTCTCTCCCACCTGTTTCTATGAGGAGGAGGGCTTGGGTGGTCCACAAATCAATCTCTGTTTAAGTATAGCTTGATCTGTGGCTGAACTCCACTGGCCACTATTTTAGATTTCATCATCAAAGCAACTGATTCTTGCCCTAGCCCCAAACTTTTACATGACCCAAATGGTACTCTCTAAAAATGGTAGTTCTCTCTAATTCTATCCCTAGTCTAAGTCCAGAGTTACTGCCATTCATTCCTAGAAAGCACAGTATGTTTCTTCCTTGATCCTAGATTAAAGCAGCTAGTAGACTCCCATACCCTGGTGCTCCTGGCTGCTGCCTGCATATGTTTTGTTAAATAACTTCCTTCTGCAGGGCACAAAATAACCCTCCTACTGATGATGAACCTGATGCTCTCAATTTCTTCATTCTACCTCCACAGTTTTCTTCATTTAAAAAAAACCTCCTTCCTTCAGTCTTCATGTTAAGAATATATCTGGGACTTCAAACCTGCAGCCAGCATGTCCCTTCCCAGAGGGAGACAGAAGTTCAAGTTCCCATCAACGTTTTTTCTTCTCAAGTTAGTGTGACTTCCGTCAAGCATGAAGTTCAAGCATTACTTCAACATGACTGCAGTGGAAGTTCTTACCCTCCCTCAGGTACCTTCAAATGTGCAGTATATTTGGAAATAACTGTTCTATCCCTGAGTACTTCTTACACTAAGGATTTTTTATATGGTTTGCGTGGATTTGCCTAAAGTCAGAATCCTTTGAAAATTATGAATTATTTTCTTAGGAAAATGCACATTTTCTTATAAACCTTTAATCTCACATTTGATTGTAAAAATCCCTGAAATCTGTCCTTGGTCTCTGGATTAATCACTCCTGGATTGGATCCTTTTCAAGATTTAAAGTTTAAATTAGCCTTCTCGACTACTTGCCTACCAAAACCTCTACTCATCCAGGAACAGTGGTGAGTATTGGAACAGACCCGTCTTTGTATTCTAGACTAAATAGCAGTGGAAGGGAAGAAAAATTATGAAATAGCGATTGGGTTCTCTTAATGATGCTATTGTAGCAGATCATAACATTATACAAACCATCCTGCCATCGTGAAGGCCTTTAGTGATAATGAGTAAATAAATTTTCCATGGGCGAGTTTAAATTTCAAGCACATGAGTGTAATGCAACTCAGGCTTAGGTAATATTTTCATATCCTGATAACTCTAAGCCAGGGGTTCTTAACGAGGGGTCCATGAGCTTGAATTTAAATTTAAAAAAAAAACACCATTTTATTCTTGTGGGACTGAGTTGGTGCAGGTGTGATATATTTATTAAATAAAATGCAGTATAGTATGGACTTAGTAAGGCGTCTGTGGTTTTCTCCTGACTGGCAATGGGGTCCATGGAACAACAAAGATAAACAGCTCCTGCTCTAAGCAAAGCTTTAGGTGATGTACAAACATTAAGGCGTCCGTGGAATTGTAATGTATGAATTCATTAGTTCTTCCCTGCCAGATACTCGGGTATCCTTTTCCCTGGGCCCTGGAGCCAATTAATCTTTCTGCTGTAGACACCAGTGAGCACTTCTAGGCAATGAAGCCAAATCCTGGTATGGACTGATCACAGACTATGCTCCCACCACAAGATTTGATTTGTGAATTCTGGCCCAAGCAGAAAAGTGTGTGCTGAACCAGAGAGGGCTGAAGTGAAGTGCAGCTGGACAGTCCTGCTTTCTGAGACATTTCTGGGAACAAAGTGTAAACATATTGAGTGTCTTTCTCCCAGACAGCAATCAATCAATCAATCAGTTAACCCTAAGTAATGGCATTTGTCAATTACTTTGGGAAAGAAGTCTAATCTTTGTTAGGCTTACACTTTCCTCAGAAATGTATATTTTATAGGGGAAAAAAAAAGGCCAATTGCTCCTTCTCTGAGGCCTAATAGATTAAGTAGAATAATCTTCTTCTAAGGGCCTGAGCTGAGGGCTGGCTTCTCACCAGAGACTTTGGGGTGGAAATTTCAGGACTTTCTTACTGTTTTCCCTGCTGTCTGTGGCTTGCAGAGGGGATTTCAAGGAACTGTAGTGTGTTGGGAGGATTTTTAGTAACATTGTTGTCCAGCCTCTCCTTTTACAGCTGAAAAAATAGAGGCTCAGTGGAGTTGAATGGCTTGTCTAAAATTGCACAACTCACGGGTAGCTGAGTCTAGGCTCCAATCCACGTTCCTGAGAACAAATTCATGATTTTTTCCCCTAATTGAACCACACTGTCAGCTTCTCTCCTCATCTGTTCTTCTTCTTCAAGTGATGCTCGCTGCTATCACCCTCACCGCCCACCGCCCCCAAACCCGGCTCTCCTCTTATTAATAAAAACTCTTTTCCTAGTATGAATAGAATGTTCATAAAAAATTTACCCCATGTCTGCCTGGCAAAGATATCATCTAATAGTCTAAGCTTATAGTCTGTCTTTAGATTTTTTTTGTTGCTAATTTTCTATTTGGGTAAGTATAAGAATAAACAGAATGGTAAATTTAAGGAGCGAAATTAAGAGTGCTTCAATAACAATCACATAAAAAATAAAATATCTCTGGTTTTCAACCTTCATCATTAAAAAAAAAAAATCCATACGCAGAGTTCTGTGAATAATTATATCGTGTCTGAGAGGTTAACTAAGTGTTAGATGACCAAAGTCACGAAAAAATGCTTTCACCGGCTGCCAAAGCCAACACAGCTCCAGTGGGTATGTGCTTCTCTCTTCTTGGAAAATATGTTTCAGCCAGTGATGAAAATGTAAACCACACAAACCACTTGGTTTCTAAGAGAACAAATTTTGAGAAACCGTGTTTTGGAATAAAGCCTCAATTTTCCGTTCCACAAAAAAAAATCCCCAAAGACATTTTTAAAAAATTATAAGGAATACTGAGGATAACATGGGTAAAGAAGGCTTAAAAAATAAAATAAAATAACTAGCTTAATCATGAAAGACTTAATATTCCCACAAACAGAACCGGTGGTGTGAAGTAGTCTTCTTCCCTATATCCCACCTCACAGTTCCTTCTCACAAAACCCCTGAACTGTCATACCTTTTCAGTTGAAACCTCCATGAAAATTTTATTCCTAGAGCCTAAGTTCCAGAAACTCTATGAAAAGTGAAATTCTGATAGAAGAGAAAACACTAAATTGCATATTAATATTAATTAGTTTTAATTTTACCGTTTAATTAACTTTAAATCCTCCTTGGGTGCTCAGAAATTAGCATAAGAACATTTAGGCACTGACAAGAGTCAAGGGGAAAAATTGTAGAATGGAGAGTTTGGAGACATGGAAACGTGGGCCCACTTCTCTGTGTCATCTAGGGTTAAGGCTGCCAGGAAACCAGTTGTTCTTATTGGAATGATGAAGTGGGAATAGAGCAGAAATTGGAACTGACTGAGCAATTTTATGTAAAATAAGCTTATACTTGTCTCCTACATAAGAACATTATTAAGAGTCACAAATGTGATGACAAATGGAAACATGCTTAGGAAATTATCAAGTTCCATTCGTACATTAAGGTAAGCTTATACATAATTTTATGTTTTCCATTTCTTATTTAGAATTTATTATTTTTAAAGGTTAAGAGTGAACACAACCAACTTTATGTGAGTTTGGATAAATTCTATATCAGCAATTAATTGTGGGTGCTTTATTTTTTCTGTTAATTTAAAGAGATATTGAATAATTCAAAATAGATTTAAAATCAAGGCCTATCCAATTTCAGTATCTAAAAGAATAGCGGCTCATCCAGAATGTGAAAATATGGTACACGGAAGACAATCTCATTACTTTAAAATTATTACTACCAAGTGTGGTTATAGTGTTGTGTGTGTCTATCCATATTAACTTGATTACCATCAAATTTTAAAACAAAACTCTCATGCATATAATATATCCATTTCATAGCACTCGTTCAACCTTGGTTGAACTTCCTTTAAAGGTAAAGGATACAGAAGGAGACGTGACCCTGAATACAAAGCATCTGCTCATTCTCTTGGAGGATGCATGCTAAGCTGTCATCTACACATACTGGAAACATCCACAAATCCTGCAGTGCATTTTCCTAGAAGCAGTATAATTATGACTGACAAGGTCAAAAGGCAAATGGTATTAGGTTCTATGTCCAGGTCAATAATTATATTGGCAGAAGACAACCAATAGAGAGGGCTGTGGGGACACAAAGGGAAGTATGTATATGAATTGTAGATGTAGTTTCTGATTATTTAGCAACATACACTCTGAAAGCAGAACCAAGTGACTGCAAAGGCGTGCTTGATTCGGCCTTTTGCCCATGCTTCTACCCCCGATCCTCACTGTACTGTATCAAAACTGTTCTGATTTCCCAGGGTGTGAACTCTTATTTTGAACCAAAATAATTTATAAACTCAGAGTCTGTCTGAGCATTTTCCAATCTAACTCGAGGATTCCCAGGCAATTTTGCATTGACTCACAAGTTTTCCCACTCATTCCCAAGGTCAAGAATGTTGGCAGTCTGGCATTACTTGACCAATTTTCCAACTACCTTGTGGTTGGTTAAGGCCTGATTTAATCAGTTCTTGGTTTTCCCTGGTTAGTATCCCAAGTCAATTGCAGGCAGCACTCATTATAGTTACAACTGCCCATTAAATTTTTTTTTTTTGGATCCCTGCCACTTTTGTAAGTGACCAGTGTGTTGACATTAAAATTGAGTTAAGAAGAGTTGCATATTTGCAACTACTCCTTGCAGAGGTGAGGATTTCTTTTATGAAATGTCCTTAAGGTTTCTCAGCTTCAGTGAAGATTGAAGTAGATAATTGTGGAAAGAATGGGAGCTAAAATCCTGAAATGTGTCCCACCAACCTATCACCAGAGACAAGAAAGACTTTGACAACCTTCCCTGCTTTTTGGAAAATTAGTATGTACTACTGATTCTTTATGTTATCTATATGTCTGTCATGGTCATCACCAGAGTGAAAATCCTGCAAACTCATAGAAAGCAGGTCTGTCTCAGATTGAAAATGGAGGCTCACACGAATGTTTGGGCCAATAGTTCAATGCAAATGGCAGATAAAGATTATGAACCTAGCTCTCCAATTCTCCTTGGTCATATAATTCACCTAAACCACTCTTAGTTGAAGAAAAGATGAAGAGATTATAAAAGATTCAGCCATCGTTTTACATTGACTCTGAAAAGTCAATATTAGATTGTTTCTTGGTGTAGCAGATGCTGTTGGCACTTCACACATTTTTCTTCAGCATTGGCAGTTTCCCTGAGCACTGTGCCCTGGGCTTCCTCCTGGAAGCATCTGTGATTCTCTTGTCCAAGGGTTTTCAGGAGATGCCCACAGCCCATGGTATACTGATAAATACCTTATTTCCCTTCTCCTCAGACTGGGGCAACCCTGAGGTGAGTTCTGTACCACCTCCTAGATGTCCCCACTGGGACTGAAGTCAAATGGTGTTGAAGGCTTATAGCAATGACCTACTCATTAATGCGTGCTCTATTGTCTTCCTTCTCTTCACTTTCTCATTTTTGTTCTCCTATGGTAAGCAAAATAATGGTTCCCAAAGATGTCCATACCCTAAATCTCTGGGACTGGTGACATCTTATATGTCAAGATGGGACTTTGCTGATGTGATTAAGATTATGGAATTTGAGACGGGGAGATTATCCTGGATTATCCAGTTGGACTCAGTTAAATGGCTTAAATCCTTCAAAGCAGAGAACTTTTCCTGGCTGTGATGAGAGAGAAATGTGACAAAGAAAGAAGGATCAGAGAGACACAATGTTGCTGGGTTTGAAGATGAAGGGAGGACAATCTCAAGGCAAGGAAATGGATTTTCCCCTGGACTCTCTAGAAGGTATGTAACCCTGCTGACATCTTCATTTTAGCCTAGTGAGACCCTTATCAGATTTCTAACTCTCAGAATCATAAGATGAATTTGTGTTATTTTGAGTCAGTAAGTTGTGTTGGTTTGTATGAAAGCAATGGAAAACAAGCAGACTCTTTTAGCCATTCCGGAATTACCTCTGAAATTAACCAGTTGCATTCAAACTATTGCGTTGGGTCTCTTCTTGGGACAATCCAACCTAAGTCACTTTGCAAGAAGCATCCTCTAATGTTCTGACAGGAATGAGACCCTGGTGTTCCTTGAAGTATCTGCTACAATTTAGTGTAATGTCTAGCAGCAAGCAAACGTTGATTTATCTGAAGAAATAAGGTTTAAATTCAGCAACTATTTACATAGTCATGTACTGGAGTAGAAATTGTTCGGACAATTCTGCCGCAAATACGCTAGCATTGACATTTGCACTTCTGTCCTGATCATTGCAATATTCAGAATTTCTAATACTAACTCATAGCTATGCAACCAAAGAAGCAACTTGTTCTGAATTAGAGAACAAGAACTACTGTGGTTAGCTGAAACATATATCTCGTACATTGTTTTCAAATTAATGCCTTTTGCTTGAGACATTTAGCACCCAGTCATTTTTATTTTAATGGAAATATGGTATCATATAGACTTGATTCTATTTGAAACCAAACCTCCTGCAAATATGAGATGTAATGTCAACAGTCATCAGATTTTTTTTTTTTTGTAGTTTAGGTTGAAAATAACCATTCCATAATTGTTTGGCTTTCAATAAAAAATCAAAAAGAAAGAATCAATGGAACATGGGGCTGCAGCAGAGACCTGTGTTAGTCATTGCTAGTGCTGGCCAATATCTGACTTTCTTCTTCAGCTGAGTGCACAGAAGACTGCACTTCCCAGCTCCTTGTGGTTGGCCAGGGCTGTGTGATTAGCTCTGGTCAAAAGGCTGTGTCACCTCTGTGCGGAAACCCTCCCCTCCCTCTTTCTTTCTCACAATAAACAAAGAAACTATGTTTCCCAGATGTTGCAGCTTCAGGATGTGAAGCCTTTCAGCCAGAGGACAATTGCTGTCCTGGTCTCTCTAGGCCTTGCTGTCTTGCCAAGTTTGTTATAACAAAGTACCACAAACTCGGTGGCTCCAAACAAGAGAAATTTAATGTCTCATGGTTCTGGAGTTTCAAAGTCTGAAATCAAGGAGTCTGCTTCCTCTGAAACGTGTAGTGGAGACTCTTTCCTTGCCTCTTGTAGTTTCTGGGGTTTACCAGCAATCCTTCGTGTTCCTTGGCTTGCAGCAGCAGCACTTCAATCTCCGCCTCCATCATCACACAATGTTCTCCCCTGTCATGCATGTCTGTATCTCTCCTCCCATTCTCTTAAGGACACAAGGCATATGGGATTAGGGCCCTTCCCTATCCAGGATGACCACATCTTAATTTATCTAATTCCATCTGCAATGACCCAATTTCAAAATAAAGTTACAATCTGAGGTTCTTGGTGTTACTGGAACGTCAATGTACCTTTTGGGGGCGTGCAATTCAACCCATAACAGTTTCCCTGAAGATTATGCTGGAACTGCAGTGGGTTTTAATTTATGGTTCAACCACTGAGATTTTGAAGCTGTTTGTTCCTCAGGTTCTTTAGGTTCCTACAGGGTTACTATAAACACGGACTATTTCTAACAGAGGGATCAGCTTGATCAATTAGTCGCCTGTGAGTGGTGCCCCTGCCACAATTGTGTAAATTAGCACAGATCAACAAAGTCGGATGAAACTATAATCTGGGGGAGGGGGGGATATACATTTGGTGAACTACTAATTTTTCTTTTATATAAATCCCACTCCCCAGAGACCACAGTTCCAGATTTTTGTTCTTTCGGTGGTTCCCGTGATAACTTTCATTTATACCTGTATTTCCTTTTACCATTTTATCAAAGTAATAATTACCATAGCTAAAAAGTGAAACAGCAAGAAAGACTTAAAATGAGAGTTATTATTTCAATGGGCTCACAGGACAGAGCACACTTATGCTTGGTATTCCATCTTGAACCAAAAGTCTGCTTAGGCAGGATGACATCATGGTTAATAGCATGAACTCTACAGGAAGTCTTAGTTCTAGTCTTGGCTCTGCCACTTGTTGGTTTTGCAACCTCAGGGCCTATGTGCCTTAGTTTCCTCATTCCTAAAATTAGTATAAAATAGTACCTACCTCAGAGTGTTTTCATGAGTTAGGATAGCCTTTAGTGTCAAACATGCTAGGATTTGGATTCTGCCTGTAGCACGTGGTGACTATATGTCATTTTGAACTTCTTTTTAGAGTATTCATAAACATGGGACTAGGAAGAGATACTGCCCTAAGTTGTGTGAGGATTCAGTTAATGAAATAGGATATGTAAAAGTGCCTGGCATGTATCAGACACTCCATATATGTTAGTGTTCCTTTCTCAATCCTGTTAGGAATGGGCAATAGCCCTAGACATGGAGGATCTTGGATAAATGTTTCAGTTTAGGATCCTGGACAGCATTACAAATAGCTCATGAGCATCTCAATTGCTTAAAGAATGCGATAATTATTATATAAGCCTAAAAACTTGAAAGTCTTTGGTAAGGAAGACAAAAATTTCTTATTCTAACAATGATAGAGAATTGTAGAAAAAAATTTCTTCTGTTTCAAAATAATGTCTGATTATTCAAATATGTCATGATTATGTACATGTTTTTATTGATGTGAAGGAGAAATGTCACTTTATTTCATTTTCATTAGCATTATTTTTTCTTGCTATTAGCTGCTCCTAAATCTAACTGAGCGTTAAACTTAATTATAGTTGACTTTCTTTAAATATCCTGTATTTATGATTTTGATTAACTTGAAGAAAACATTCTATATATGAAGAAACATGAAGATTTAGTATTATGTTTGCTTAGTTACCAGTCTCCCCCACATATTCATTTAGGATTAATCATAACTTTTTAAAAATTCCTAATTATACTCATGCAACAAATGATATCTGTTACAGCTTCTAACATTTATGATGTAGTACAGAAAAATATTTCAGATTTCTAGTTGATCGTCCAAAGTAAACAGGTCATTGAATTCTGGGAGCGTTGCCCATTTCAGGGATGAATTATAGCTAAAGTGAAATACCAGAAGCAATATCATAGAACATTAACAATTTTGTGTATTTAGAAAAGGAACTATGGTGTTGAAAGAAAAGTTTTGATGACAAAGATATATCTGATATTGGTGCACAATGTACTATTTAAGTTATTTTCATTTTTCATTTTTCTAGCTGGTTGGATATAGATGAGATTTGGAGTACCAGGTATATTAGTTTGGATTTCCCAGAAGACAACTCCAAGTTGAGGATTCCAGTGTGATCAATTTATTAAGGACACACTCCAAGGGAAGACTGATACAAAGTGGGTAAAGCAGGACAGGAAGGGGAGGATGCCAAATCAGGACATGATTTCAGCCTGAGCCTTAGTCCAAAGTTGTGAAGGAGTTCTCTAAATTTCACCCCAGAGTGTGACCTGACCTGAGGCTTAGGAGCTGGACTATCCTGTTTCCTCCTGCCAGTCTTTTGGGACTGTCAAATGCCCAGGTGCTTCCAGCTACAGAAAATGAAGATCTGATGACTTAAGAACAGTCGCCTGCAGAAGGTCAGAGATGTGAGTTGTTAGCAGCAGAGCACACCAAAGCTGGAGGAAGTGTGTGCAGACCTCATCCTTGGGAATCAGGGAATCTGGACAGACTGCCCACACCTGGGCAACATTCCCAAAATTTGCATTCACCTTTGAAAGCCAATTTGAAACTATTAGTGGTATTGGAAGAACTAGAGATTTGGGGGGTAACAAATATGCAGCAGAAGATCTATGCAGATTCACGTTGAGATTTTCCACCTATTCTTATTTTGAAGTTCAGAGTTCAAATTCCTCTAAGAAGGTAACAGTTTATAAAACTTCACTTAAAACCCAAATTACCTTAATCCACCTTCTCAAAATGGTTTATGACCTAGTAGGGATGCCATTTCCATTTATAGGGATAGAGTTTAACTCATACAACTAAAAATCTAACTACGTGGCAGGTAATTTGCTGGACTCTCTTAAGATATATACGTGCTGTTTTTATCTCAGCACTTGATTTAATTTCTAAAATATCAAGACTAGGGTAACAAAGCCACTATAATATGCTCTACTGTGGGCAAACTGAAGTAAAGGAGCAGCAAAGGAGTAAAATCTTTCACAGGGTGCTTGATGTGCTGAGTTAAAATTCTGGTTATGACTATGTGAGTTAGGTCTCTACCTGCTCTATACACACACACACACACACACACACACACACACACACACAACCTGCTAACTCTCTCCCATGTAAAATACTGCTTTTGAAGCTCTGGCATGTTTCAACAACATGAGCTTCTTAAAACTCAGATTCCCCTGTCCCACTCTCAGAGATTTTGATTCAGGAGGTCTTGGGTGGGGTCTGAGAATTTGCATTGCTAACAAGTTTCCAGGTGTAAGGAATGAAGCCTGTTGTTTTACTACATTTTGAGTATCATTAATGTAGAAATGTATGCCTATGTTTGCATGCCATTAAATTTATTTTTTTAATAGAAGACTTCAGCAGGAGTGGAACATAAAAATCATTTTTCAAGAGTTATCAAGGTGGTATATTAACTCTGGTTTTTCTTCTTTATCCTTAGGTAAATAATTTGATGTGACAATTTTGATGTGGTGAGAAAGAAAACTGATTCTGTGATTACATTTATAACAGAGATTTGAGTACATGTATCCTTAATTTGTTGAACACTAATGGATCTCAGAAACAAGACATATTGCCACTTTCTTGCTGATCATTCTTGACCCATTAAAAAATTATGCATCAGTTTTTGTTTCCTCTTTTTCAGTAATTTAGGCATCTTTTGTCCTTATAATGTAGAAAACCGAGTGCTGTAAAATCAGTTTCAAGGTACGATTAGATCTATCTAGGGCAGTTCAATTGTATTTTCAAATAATAGTAATTTATTTGTTAAAAACTTGAGTTAAGCCATTGAACAACATTGGTTAAACGGTCTAAACTCTAGTTCCTAATCTCGGAACACTTGATTTTCATTATTCCCCTCCTCACCCCATTTGCATTTCTGTTCAACATTGCATCACTCTCTACCACCAAGAAAGAAGGTCACTGATGTGGATCATGGACACTTGGGTCTCCAAGGTCACGACCAAGTTACTATGCTTTATTAGTCAGGGTGTTCTAGGGAAACAGATATCTAGGAGATATCTGTAAATAGTAAGAGATTTTATACAATTCTCTCACATGACCGTGGGGATGCACAAGTCCACATTCTGCCGGCAGACTGTAAATCAGGGCCTCTGATGAAGTTCCAATGAAAGTCCTTGATGAGTTCGCAGGAGATACTGGCTGTCCAAAGAGGAGCTGGAAAATTCTCTGTGAATGCTGAAATCATTTCCACTCTTAAGACATTCAACGGATTGGATCAAACGTCACTCATTGCTGATGGCAATCTCCTCAGTTGCCTGTGGATGTAATCAGCCATCTATGCAATAAACTCACTGATAACTAAAGTCCATAAATGTCCTCGTATTACAATTAGGCCAGTGCTTCCTTGACCAAATAACTGGGTGCAATTACCTGGATGATTTAACAAATCAACCATCACATATGCCAAGAGAATGGATTTTCTAGAGCAGGAAGAGTGGGATTCTAAATAAGCTGGAGTAGGGAAGATGCCCTATTGTGTTTCTCACATTGGGGAAGCTGTGGTCCACTCATGTTTCTAGGGTTCAGCAGAATACCATCCCTTTTGTTTTACTATTTTTTTTTTAATTAGAGAAGACAGAAAAATCATGCAGAAAATACAGAATTCCCATATACCACCCTATTAGTAACAACTTGAAGTAGTGTGGTACATATGTTACAATTGAAAGAACAATTTTATAATTGTAGTATTAACAATAGTCCATGGTTTATATTAGGGTTCATGGTTTGTGTTGTATAGGCCTATGCTTTTATTTTTAATATTTAGTCTAGTAACAAATATACAACCTAAAATTTCTATTTTAACCACTTTCAAATATATAACTCAGTGTTTATTATGTTTATAATGCTGTGCTACCATCACCACCATCCATTATCAAAACTTTTTCATTGTTCTGAATAGAAACCCTTCCATGACCCCTTGTAAGCTATATTCTAGTGTCTGACTATGAATTCGCTTATTCTAATCATTTCATATCAATATGATCCTATAATATTTGTCCTTTTGTGTCTGGTTCATTTCACTCATCCTATCTCTTCAAGGTTCATCCCTTTTACAGCATGTATCAGAACTTCATTCCTTTTTTTATAGCCAAATAATATGCCATTGTTGTATATACCACATTTTACTTATCCGTTCATTGGTTGATGAACACTTGAGTTGCTTCCATCTTTTGGCAATTTCAAATAATGCTGCTATGAACATCACTGGAAAAATACCTGTTTGAGTCCCTGCTTTCATTTCTTTTGGGTATATACCTAGAAGAGGGATTACCAGATCATATAGTAATTCTGTTCTTAACCTCCTCAGGAACTGCCAATGGTGCCTACACCATTTAATATTCCCACTGAAAATTAATTTGGGTTCGTATTTCTCTACATTCTCTCCAATACTTGTAATTTTCCTAAATGGTATCTCATTTTGGTTTTGATTTGCATTTCCCTAGTACCTAATGATATTGAACATCTTCTCATGTGCTTTTTAGCCACTTGGAGAATTATCCACTCAAGTCTTTTGCACATTTTAAAATTGGGTTGTTTGTCTTTTTGTTGTTGAACTGTAAGATTTCTTAATACATTCTGGATATTGTGGTTTACAAATATTTTCTCTCATTGTGTAGGCTGTCTTTTTATTTTCACGATAAAGTCCTTTGATGCACGAAAGTTTTTAATTTGATGAGGTCCCATTTATCTATTTTTTCCTTTTGTTGCTTGTGCTGTGTGAGCAAAGTCTATTGCCTTCAAGATCTTTCTCTATGATTTCTTCTACAATTTTTGTAGTTCTCTTCCTTGTATTTAGAATATTGATCCCTTATGATTTTGTTTGTGTACAGTGTGGCATAGGGATCCACTTCTTTCTTTTGCATATGAACCTTCAGTTTTACCAGCACTCTTCACTGAAGAGACTATTCTTTCCTATTTGAGTGGACTTGGCACCCTTGCCAAAAACCAGTTGGCCATAAACCTGAGGGTTGATTTCTGAACTCTCAGTTTGATTCCATTGGCCTATATGTCTGTCTTGGTACTAGTACCATAGTGTTTTGATTATTGTGGCACTGTAGTACGTTTTAAGAATAGGAAGATTGAGTCCTCCAACTTCATGTTTCTTTTTTCAAGATGGCTTTGGCTATTTGGGACCCCTTATCCTTCCAAATAAATTTCATATTTGACTTCTCCATTTCTGCAAAGAAGGTTATTGGAATTTTTATGGGCACTGCATTGAATCTGGCAATTGCTTTGTGTACAATTGATATCTTAATAAATTTTCATTTTCTAAGCCTTGAAAATGGAAAGTCCTTCATTTATTCATGTCTTCTTTGATTTCTTTTAGCAATGTTTTGTAATATTTTATGTACAAGTCCTTTACATCCTTGGATAGATTTTTTTCTAGATATTTGATTCTTTTTAGTTGCTATTGTAAATGGAATTTTTTATTGATTTCTTTTTAAGCTTGTTAATCAGTGGTTTATAGGATCACCACTGACGTTTGCATGCTGTTCTTGTACCATGCCTCTCTGTTGAATTCATTTATTAGTTCTAGTAGCTTTCTTGTGGATTTTTAAGAATTATTGGTACATAGAATCATGCCATCTGCAGATAGGAAAAGTTTTACTTTCTGCTTTCCAGCTTAGATGACTTTCATTTCTTTTTCTTGCCTAATTGCTCTGGCTAGAACTTTCAGTACAATGTTGAATAGCAGTGATGACAGTGGGCATACTTATCTTGTTCCTGATCTTAGAGGGAAAGCTTTCAGTCTTTCACAAATGAATATGATGTTAGTTGTGGGTTTTTCATACATACTCTTTGTCATATTGAGGAAGTGTCCTTATATTCCTAGTTTTTTAAGTGTTTTTTATCAGGAAGGGATGCTGGATTCTGTTAAATGTCTTTTCTGCATCAATTGAGATGATCATGTGGTTTTTTTCTTCCTTTGTTCTGTTAATGTGTGTATTGCATTAATCAATTTTCTTATCCTGAACCACCTTTGCATACCTGGAATAAATCCCACTTAATCAGTGTATAATATTTTAAATGTGCTGTTGGATTTGGCTTGCCAGTCTTGTGTTGAGGAATTTTGCATCTGTATTCACAAGGGATATTAGTCTGTAGTTTTCTTTCCTTGTGGTATTGTTATGTGGCTTTGGTATAAGGGTAATGTTTACCTCAGAATGAATTAAGGGGTGTTCCCCCTCTTTAATTCATTTGGAAGAGTTTGAGCAGTTTTGGTATTAGTTCTTCATTGTGTGTTTGGTAGAATTCCCCTGTGAAATTGTCTGGTCCTGGGCTTTTCTTTGTTGGAAGGTTTTGGATGAATGTTTCTGTCTCTTAACTAGTTATTGGTATGTTGAGATTTTCTACTTCTTCTTGAGTTAGTGTCAGTAGATTGTGAGTTTCTGGGAATTTGTCCATTTGATCTAGGTTATCTAATCTGTTGGTGTACAATTGTTCATAGTATCCTCTTATACCCTTTATATTTTTGTGGGGAAGGTAGTAATTTTCCTCTTATCATTTTTTAAAAAAGATTTATTTATTTATTTCTCTCCCCCTCCCCACCGTTGTCTGCTTTCTGTGTCCATTCGCTGTGTGTTCTTCTGTGTCTGCTTGTATGCTCATCAGGTGGCACTGAGGATCTCTGTCTCTTTTTGTTGCATCAGCTTGCTGTGTCAGCTCTCTGTGTGTGTGGCACCACTCCTGGGCAGGCTGCAGTTACACACGGGGTGGCTCTCCTTGCACAGGGGCCACTCCTTGCATGGGCGGCACCCTTATGCAGGGACATCCCTGCATGGGCCCGCACTCCTTGAGCACAGCAGCACTGCATGTGGGTCAGCTCACCACACAAGCCAGGAGGCCCTAGGTATTGAACCCTTGGACCTCCTATATGGTCGGCTGATGTGCTATCTGTTGAGCCATATCTGCTTCCCCCCTCTTATCATTTCTGCTTTTTGTTATTTGTATCCTTTCTTTTCTTTTCTTTGTCAGCATAGCCGAAGGTTTCTCAATTTTATTGATATTTTCAAAAAACCAACTTTTGGTTTTGTTGATTCTATTGCTTTTTAATACTATATTTAATTTTTCTCTGCTCTAGTCTATGTTATTTCCTTCCTTTTGCTTGCTTTGCATTTAGTTTGCTCTCCTTTTACTAAGTCCTCAAATGTTGAGGTCAGATCTCTGATTTGAACCTTTGTTTAATGCAAGCTTTTAGAGTTATAAATTTCTCTCTTAGTTCTGATTTGTAGCACCCATAAGTTTTGGTATGTTGTGTTTTCATTTTCATTTGCAGATATATCCTAATTTTCCTGAGGTTTATTCTTTGACCCATTGGTTGTTTAAAAGGTATGTTGCTTAATTTCCACATATTTGTGAATTTTCCATTTCTCCTTGTGTTACTGATTTCTACTTTCCTTCTTTTGTGATCAGAGAAGATATGATTTCAATGTTTTTTAATTTACTATGCTTTTGTGACCTAACATATGGTATGACCTATTGTACTAGAAAAGAATGTGCCTTCTGCTACTGTTGGATGAGGAGTTCTTTATGTATCAATTAAGTCTAGCATGTTTAGAGTATTTCTCAAATCTTCCTTATCTTTACTGATCTTCTGTCTAGATATTCTATCCATTTATGAAAGTGTTGTATTGAAATCTCCTACTTCTTTTTTTTTTTTTTAGATACCAAGGATTGAACCTGGACCTTATACATGTGAAGCAGGTGCACAGTCACTGAGTTACAACACCTTCCTGAAATCTCCTACTCTTAATGTAGAATTGTCCATTTCTTTCTTCAAATCTGTCAATATTTGCTTCATTTATTTTGAGTCTCTGCTGTTATGTGAACATATATTTATAATTGTCACATCCTCTTGTTGAATTGATCCTTTTATCAATATATTATGACCTTCTTTATCTCACATAAGAATTTTCGAATTTAAGGTGAATCACTTGTAAACAGCAGATGGGTGGGTCATGCTTTTTTATCCATTCTATCAATTTCTGCCTTTTGACTGGGGAGTTTAATCAACTTACATTTAAAGTAGCTACTGATAATGCAGGGCTTTCTTCTGCCATTTTGCTATTTTGTCTTTGTATGTCTTATAACTTTTTGACCCTCATTTCTTCTGTTAATACTTATTTCCTATTTTTTTTTGTATTGTACAATTTTGAGTCTATTCTCATATCTATCTGGATATATTTTCCATGGTATTAAAATTTAATATCCTAAATCTACAACAACCCTATTTAATTTGATACCAACTTATCTTTGATAGCATACACATACAATCTTCATATACGCCTCTGTACCCCCGTTTTTGTACTTGTTACAAATGCAGTCTTTGTATGCTGTATGCTCCAAAACTATAGATTTATCATTACTTATTTTTTAAAAGATTTATTTATTTATTTTTCTCCCCGCCCCAGTTGTCTGTTCTCTGTGTCTATTTGCTGCGTGTTTTTCTTTGTCCGCTTCTGTTGTTGTCAGTGGCACCAGAATCTGTATTTCTTTTTGTTGTGTCATCTTGTTGTGTCGGCTCTCCATGTGTGTGGCGCCATTCCTAGGCAGGCTGAACTTTCTTTCACGCTGAGTGGCTCTCCTTATGGGGCGCACTCCTTGCGCATGGGGCTCCCCTGTGCAGGGACACCCCTGCGTGGCACAGCACTCCTTGCATGCATCAACACTGCACGTGGGCCAGCTCCACACGGGTCAAGGAAGTCCAGGGTTTGAACCGCGGACCTCCCATGTGGTAGACAGATGCTCTAACCACTGGGCCAAGTCCGCTTCCCTATCATTACTTTTTATGTATTTGCATTTTACTACCTGTAAGAAGTAAGAAGTTGAGTTACATACCAAAAAAAAAAAAAAAAAAAAAATGATGGCACTGGCATTTATAATTATCCATGTAGAACCTTTACCAGAGGTCTTTACTTCTTTTTTCTAACATCTCATAATGTTTTTACTGTTCCTTAGATAGCTGGATAGTACTACATTTTCCTCATTTTACTTAATAAAAAGTATCTTCCTTGTTCATTTGCCCTCACAAACGTTCCTTTCCCATTGGAAACCAAGATTTTCTAGGTCAGCCCTTCTCATCTGAGATTACATCATCCAAATAATTGAACAAGAAGAGAATAATTCGATTATTATCAACACAATTACATCTCTATAAGGGTGAACACTGATTTTCTTTCTTTTTTTTTTTTAAAGATTTATTTATTTATTTAATTTCCCCCCCTCCCCTGGTTGTCTGTTCTTGGTGTCTATTTGCTGCGTCTTGTTTCTTTGTCCGCTTCTGTTGTCGTCAGCGGCACGGGAAGTGTGGGCGGCGCCATTCCTGGGCAGGCTGCTCTTTCTTTTCACGCTGGGCGGCTTTCCTCACGGGCGCACTCCTTGCGCGTGGGGCTCCCCCACGCGGGGGACACCCTTGCGTGGCACGGCACTCCTTGCGTGCATCAGCACTGTGCATGGCCAGCTCCACACGGGTCAAGGAGGCCCGGGGTTTGAACCGCGGACCTCCCATATGGTAGACGGACGCCCTAACCACTGGGCCAAAGTCCGTTTCCCTGATTTTCTTTCTTTTTAGAAACAAAAACCATTCACTTATTAATCCAATCTACAGGAATACGTTTACAACATTCACTACATAAACTGAACGTGCAAAATTAACACCCAAGGAGATAACAGAGGACATTGCACACTATTTCTGCTGGGTACGAATTCAACCAATATGGGCACAAAACTGCTCAGTATACACATTCTAACCATTGGCAAAATAAATACTAAGATGCGGGTTCAGGGTCTACTTTGAGTCTCAGCACACTTAACCTATGAAACAAAAACATGGTCGAGAAATGTGAGCTGCATGGGGATGCACATCCAGCAGCCTCCATCGACCTCACCAGACACAAGACATGGGACCCACGCCCACTCCCAGGGACATGGCACTCACATCTGTCAGAGCCAACTATGATGGAAGAAGATGTCTGCACTTAAGTTTCAAGGGAGGGCTGTCCTCTGATGAGAATCACCAACAGTCATCACCTTGCTTCTTTTTTTTTTAAGATGTATTTTATTTATTTCTCTCCCCTGCCACCCAATTACCCTCATTGTCTGCTCTCTGTGTTCTTCTGTGTCTGCTTGTACTCTCATTAGGTGACTCTGGGAACCGATCCTGGGACCTTCCGAAGTGAGAGAGAGGCAATTACTCTCCTCAACTCCCTGTTCTGCTACGGCTTCTTATTTTCTCTCCTGTGTCTCTTACTGTGTCATCTTGCTGCACCAGCTGTCTGCATTGGCTGGCACTCTTGTGCAGGGCAGCCTTCCCATGCTGGGCAGCATTCCCATGCAAGGTGGCACTCTTGTGTGGGGCAACATTCCCGCATGGGCTGGCGTTCCACGAGGGCCAGCTTGCCCTCACCAGGATGCCCTGGACATTGAACCCTGGACCTCCTATATGGTAGGTGGGAGCCCAATTGATTGAGCCACATCTTTTTCTCAGCCTTGCTTCTTTAGTACGTTGTTTGGCCAGAGGGGAGGAGCATGGGGAGAGCCAGGGGAACTTGGGCTACAGTTCCAGCTGCAAATATAGGGGTTTCTTCCTAAATCTGCAACTGGCTTGAATCAGAGAAGCATAGAGGTATTGGCATTGCATGTGGGCCACTTTCATCCATGGTCTAATGACCTTTTCTTTCAATCTGAAAAACTCCCTTAAACTGCTTGTAGGGCAGGTCTAGTGTTAATGAATTCCCTCAGCTTTAAAATTTCTTATTCTTTTCCTCATTTTTGAAAGAAAGTCTTGCCAGGTATAAAAGTCTTGCTGGCAATTATTTTTTTACAAAACTTTAAATATTTTGTCCCACTGTCTTTTTGCTTCTGTGATTTCTGATAGGAAATCAGCACTTAATCTTATTAGGATTCTCCTGTACATGCCTTATTGCTTTTTCTCTTGTGGCTTTCAGACCTCTCTCCTTGTCTATGGCATTGGAATATTTGATTATTATGTGTCTGGGCATGGTTCTCTTTGAGTTTACCCTGTTTTTGATGCATTGGGCTTCTTGAATGTCCATATTCTTATCTTTCATTAAATTTGGGAACTTTTCTGCCATTATTTCTTCAAATATTCCTTCTGCTCCTTTATCTCTTCTACTGGGACTCCCATAATACCTATATTGGTATGCTTGATGCTGCCCCACATGTCTCTTAGGTTCTGCTTATTCATTTTTAATTTTCTTTCTTTCTGCTCCTCAGTCTGACTCATTCAATTGTCTTGTCTTTGAGATCATTATTATTTCTTTGACTCCTCTAATCTTCTGTTAAAACCATCTAAGGAATTTTTCATTTCAATTACTTTGTTCTTCAACTCCAGTATATTTGTTTGGTTCCTACCGAGAATCTCAAATTTTCCCATACTGTTCAAAATAATTTATTATTTTTTCTCACATTCTTTAGTTCTTTCTCCATATTTTCTTTTATCTCCTTGACCATACTGACAATCATTTTTAAAAGATCTCTTTCCAGAAATCCCAAGGTCTGGTCCTCTTTATTCTATGGTTTCTTGATTTTTTGCCTTATTCCTTTAGATAGGCCACCTTGTCCTTTTTCTTTGTTTATCTCCTAAGTTTTGTTACACAATATACATTTTATTCTGGAATTTAGGTCCTGAACTATCTGTTCCTTAAGTTTGTATCCATGTAGCAATATGCCAGAGATTTTTTTGAATGCCAGGAGCTAATCAAAACAACAGCAAAAAAGCAGAAAACACTGTTCCCTGTGTTTGTAAATAGGGTCTGCTCCGGCTAGTGGTCTCCTTCAGAGTTTAGCCTTCCCATCAAGAAGATCAGCCTGAGGTAAATGTGAAGTGCTGGACCTTCTGTCTTAGCTGAGCTTGCATGAAGCCATGAAACCTGCCTCTTTTTCTGGACTTGTGCTTGCTAGAAGCCTTAGGAATTCCCTATTTATAGTTTACAGGAAATCAATGAATTATCCCTCTCCTGCATTTGAAATATAATTTCACACCTCCTGGGTGCTCTCTTGAGCAACTTAATGCAGCTAGTCCTTTGCCCCAGACTTCTTCAATTTAATTGTTTCTCACACTGTCCCACTTGTCTGCAAACTGCTTCTCTGCCATTAGGACAAACTCTGGGAGGGCAAGCCAGAGACAGCTTCCCTGATTCAATCCCTCAGATTTTCATCTAATAGACTGGCACTGACATGCACCACATGGGCCACTCTGCTCCCTCTGGAACAAGGGCAGGGACCTATAATAGGGGCACAAGCTGGCCACCTTGCAGTGTGAAGGGGTGGAGGGTAGGTCAGAAAAGGTACCAAGAGCTTCTATGGCTTTTGAAATAGTGTTTTCTTGATTCAGCACTTGCCCAATTAATGCAGCCCTTTAACTGTTTTCAATAGCTTTGTAGAAGGTTACTGTCTCTAAGATTCCTCTGCCACCTTTGCCTGATGGGGATTGGAACAATAGCCACTATCACAGCTGGCCCCCACTATCAAAAGTAGTGACCAATGATCCAACAACACCCTGGAGTTCGGAAGATTAGGTCTTTATGTCACATCCAGCAAGAGCGAGCTAAGTCAGGAGTTTGAGTTCCAGTTCTCACTGCTGCCCACCATGAGACTAGGGGATAGGGAGTGGTACCTGCTACAGGGAGATTGAAACTCACTGGTATTTTATCATAATTTACTAGTCTCATCCTCCTACTCCTCCCTGGAAGGTGCACATTGTTTCACCAGACTTCAGGATTTCAAAGTGGTTGATTCAGACATTTCTTTACAGCTTAATTGTTTTGGTGAAGGGACTGATTCCTAGAGCTTCCTAATCTGTTATCTTCCCACAATCTCTGCATTATCTTTTAAATTACATCGCTTAGGTGATAATTTTGCACACGTAAGCAGAAATGCAGTGACCAAAATAGTATTATGATACTTGATTATAAATTGATTGACCAGAAAATTTAGACAGTATGCTTATATTAACTTATTTTAAATTAGAGTTGAAATTAAAATAAAGTTAAGAGCATAGATCTTGTAGAGAACATTTAAATATATGATAATACATTTATAGACATCCAGAAGCTCAGTTTGAAAGTCATATTATGGTGGCTCTCTTGGATATTGTTTCCTCCTTGGATTGATTCTCCATTTCCCCTCCCATGGAACTGTTATAATGAGAAGTCTGGATGTTCTTTCTATGAAGAGGAGACATCTTCCTTCCCCCAGCCTTAGAAGCCCATTTGTTGGTGAGCTCAGGGGAAATACAAGCAAGCAGACAACATAACCCATCTCTGTTCTAGTCTACAGGGAGAAATATTCTCCCTTGAGCTCATCTTTTTATACCTTTTGATGATCAACCTTTTATTTATTTATTTATTATTTATTTATTTATTTTTATTACATTCAGAAAATATGAGGTCCCCATACACCCCTCACTCTCCTCACCCCACTCCTCCCCCCATAGTAACAATCTCCTCCATCATCAAGAGACATTCATTGCATTTGGTGAATACATCTCTGAGCACCGCTGCACCTCATGGTCAATGGTCCACATCATAGCCCACACTCTCCCACGTTCCATCCAGTGGGCCATGGGAGGACTACAATGTCCGGTAATTGATGATCAACCTTGATGGCTATTATCAGGCTACAAGCAAAGGGGCAATGTCAAAGCAGGCTGCTCCAACAGATTTTAGTCCAGGCAAAAGGAGTCTACAAATCTCACCCAGGATCCACCTCTGATCACAAAGGTAGGAGAAGAAGGATGGATTTGGGGCTAGGGATGGATTTTATATATTAAAAAAGTCTTTATATGTTTGTTTATGTGTGTGCACATCTCTGTGTGTGTGTGCGTGCGTATGTGTGAAGGAAAGAGAGAGAGAGAGTGAAAGAGTGTGTGTAAAATATACTCTTCGGAAATCTGGGGTTACAGAATGCACCAAAGAATCCTGGTGAATAAAATATGGGCTCTATCCATGAATGCTGATACCTACCATAGAGATATACCACTACCCTGCCTTGTGAAAAGAGAAAATGGTCTATTTAAAGGAATTCAAATATGGAAGGTGGTACATTTTTCCCATTTCTCTATTTTTCAAATTTCAAGCTCCAAACATTATCCTGCTTTGCCAATGGACCAGCCAGGTTTCCAAGTTTTTCATTTTATTTCTGAGTTTTTTTCAGTCAAACGTGGATAATCTAAGCAGTTAGTGAATGAATTGTGGGGAATGGTTCAAGATAGAGAAATTTGCTCAAAATTATCATTGAATAGAGGAGAATATTTGAAACACTGGGAATTGTTTCAACTTGAAACTACAATGATGAAAGTATATAATTGCAAAATCATAACATAAGTACTGGAACTTAAAGAACATTCAGTGGATGCTTGAATATTTTCTATGATGTCAACGAACCCATCTTTGGAACAACCCATTTCCCTAATGGTAATGATCCCAATGACCATTTACTGGTTTTTAAAAAGTGGTAAAGTCACTTTCTACCTAACTTTATATCAGTTCTTTTCTAAATGCAGATCAAAATTATGACTATGGTAATTATTCTTGGAGTAGTTTCCACTATCAAGATGAGTTTTCAGTTTAATATTTCAGTAAAATTTATTTTAAAATTGCTACAAGAATTCTGGGAAGATGGAGTTGGAGTAGGTAGGTAGGGTTTAACCCTCTCACAAAAACAATGGAGGGACCTGCTTTGGGTGTCAGCAGACCAGAACAGTGCTGCACAATTCCCATGAGGGTGAGGGACAGAGAGACAAAGAACCCAAAACAACAAATGTGAGTTACAAAACCTCTGCAGCAACTGGGAAGGGCTTCAACCCCCCACCCTCAAGATATTAAGCTTGGATAAACCCCCTGGCTCACTGCAACCAACAGTGGGGAACAGACATTTTCCTCCTTATGACAGAGGAGGGGAAGGGGTGAGTTGAAGGGCTTCTTGTCATTGAATTTGCCAGTACAGCCTGCTGCTTTGAATATCAGTTCTGGCCAGACCAGAAACACAGGAAAACTGAGATTGAAAGTAACACCTCCAGTGGAAAGGGTTAGTGGTGAGTGCCATCTGCTGGAGAGCCAGGGTATTGCAAGAAGAAAAATTACTTTTAAGTTTCTCTTTAGCCCACCCCTGGGAGAAAATCTGCACCCTATTAGTGGGTGCTTGGCCCAGTTTTGATAACTTAAACTGGACAATTTTAAAGACTTAGAATAAGTTGAACCAAAAATCAAAGAAGAGTTGTGAAAAAAAAAAAAACACTAGGCAAGAGAGAGAAATATATCATCAGAGTAAACTTATCAACATATTCAGATGCCTAGACATCAGTCAAAAATTACAAACTATACTAGAAAATAGGAAGAGATGGCCCAGCCAAATATCCTGAAGAGATATAGGATTTAAGACAACTAATCACTGCAATCACACGAATCTCCTAAATCAATTCAAAGAATAGAAGAAAACATGACTAAAGAGATAAGGATATTAAGAACACACTGGGTGAGCATAAAGAACAAGTTGAAAGCCTACAAAAAAAAAAAAAAGTAACAGAGCTTATGGAGATGAAAGACATGATGGATGAGATTAAAAAGGATGTGGCTCAAAAAATGCATTAGAGGCACATAAGAACAGATTTGAATTGCTTGAAAATAGAATTAGTGATTTCAAGGACAGAATATCTGAACTGGAAAAGACAGGAGAACAGTAAGAGGAAAGAATAGAAAATATGGAACAGAGTCTCAGGGAATTGAAAGACAACATGAAACACAAATGTATATGTTATCAATGTCCCAGAATAAGAGAATGGAATTGGAGCTGAAAGAATATTTGAGGAAATAATGACCAAAAACTTCCCAACCTTTATGAAATGAAAGACATAAATATTAATATCTAAGAAGGACAAAATTCCCCAAACATAATACATCTGAATAGACCTACCCCAAGACAACTACTATTCAGAATGGCAAATATTAGAGGTAAAGAGAGGATTCTGAAAGGAGCAAGAAAAAAGCAAAGCATCATATAATATTGTGTCAGCCTCTCATCAGAAACCATGGAGGTGAGAAGAAAGTGGTATGATTTATTTAAGGTATTGAAAGAGAAAAACTGTCAGCTATGAATTCTGTATCTGGCAAAACTGTCCTTCAGAAATTAGGGTGAGTTTAAAGTCTTCACAGAAAAAACAACAACAAGAGAGTATGTTACCAAAAGACCAGAATAACAAGACATATTAAAGGGGGTGCTGCAGCCTGAAAAGAAAAAAGACAAGAGCAAGGGATGTGGGGATGAGTGTAGATAAGATTATTAGGAAGGGTAAATTAAAGGGTAAAAAGACAGACAATAGTAAGATCTGACAACAGAAAGCCAAAAGACAAAATGGATGAAGTAATGCCTTTCAGTAATAACATTGAATGGTAAAGGCTTGAGCTTCCCAATCAGAAGACATAGACAACTGTGAAATGCTATCTCATTGTAGTTTTGATTTGCATTTCCCTAATTGCTAGTCATGTTGAACATTTTTTTCATGTGTTTCTTTGCCATTTGTATTTCTTCCTTGGACAGTTGTCTTTTTAAGTCTTTTGCCCATTTTTAAATTGGATACTTTGTCTTTTTATTGTTAAGTTGTATAGTCTCCTTATATATCATGGATATTAAACCCTTATCAGATATATGATTGACAAATATTTTCTCCCATTGAGTTGGTATTTTCACCCTTTTGAAAAAGCCCTTTGGGGAAACGGACTTTGGCCCAGTGGTTAAGGCGTCCGTCTACCATATGGGAGGTCCGCAGTTCAAACCCCGGGCCTCCTTGACCCGTGTGGAGCTGGCCATGCGCAGTGCTGATGCACGCAAGGAGTGCCTTGCCACGCAAGGGTGTCCCCCGCGTGGGGGAGCCCCACGCACAAGGAGTGCGCCCATGAGGAAAGCCACCCAGCGTGAAAAGGCGCAGGAATGGCGCCGCCCACACTTCCTGTGCCGCTGACGACAACAGAAGCAAGAAAAAATCCTTTGAGGGTGAAAGTGTTGAATTTTGCAGAGGTCCTACTTATCTATTTTGTGATGCTCATGCTTTGGGTGTAATGTTTAAGAAGCTATCACCTACCGCAAGATCTTGAAGATGTTTTCCTACATTTTCTTCCAGGAGTTTTATGGTTGTTGCTTTTGTATTTAGGTCCTTGATTAATTTTAAATTGTTTTGTATAAGACTGGTTGCTTTCAAAAAGTCAGAAAACTAAATGTTTGGAGAGAATGTAGAGAGATAGGAAAGCTTATTTGCTATTGGAGGAAATGTAGAATGGTACAGCCACTAAGGAGGACTGTTTGGAAGTTCCTAAGGAAGTAGAATATAGACTTGCAGTGGGACCCAGCAATATTATTGCTAGGTATATACCCAGATGAACTGAAAGCAGTGACATTAAAAGACATGGACACTTTGATGTTCATAGCAGTGTTAGTCATGATTGCAAAAAGTTGGAAATCATTCAGGGGTCCATCTGCTGATGCATGGATAAATGAATTGTGGAGTATACACATGATGGAATATTTTGCAGTTGTAAGAATAAATGAAGTCATGAAGCATATGACAACATGGCTGAAACTGGAAACATTATGTTGAGTAAAGCAAGTCAGACACAAAAGGGTAAATACCATATGATTGCCCTATTATGAACCAAATACATTATGTGAAATATAAACATATTATGTGAAATATGAACAGGGATGGAATTACATATATAAGGACAAAAAACCCACAAAACCATTATACTAACTGTAGGAGACCAGAAACAGAGTACTGCATATTGTATGATTCCATCTATATAAAATGTAAATATAAATCAATTAAAAAAGAAGAAATGAGGTTGGTAGTTATGTAAATCTGAGGAAGGAATACTAAGGGGTGTGGAGTCTTTCTTTTTGGAATAATGAAATTGTTCTAAAATTTTTGAGATGATGAATGTACAACATTGTAATTATACTAAAAGCCATTGAATATACATATTGCCAGAAACAGCAGCTATGTACAGTGTGAAAAGCATAGAGAGATACACAGGTGAGGAATTTTGTTTGTCTGTTTTTTGTTTATTGTTATTATTGAAATAATGAAAATGCTGTAATAATGATTGAAGTGATGAGTGCACAACTATATGATTATACCAAATACCCTTGATTGTACACTTTGGATGAATTGTGTGTTTATTAATATGTATCAATAAAATTGATTTGTTAACAAAAAAGACAGTACAAACCAGACAGGACATCTGCTTATAAAAATTAATAAACCTGAGGGTAAAAAAACACTTCTGAGACACACACATACACAAAAAAAAGACATAGGTAGAATAAATAATTTTTTAAAAAGCCATATCTATATGCTGACTACAAGAGACTCATCTCAGATATAAGGACACAACCAGGTCAAAAGTAAAAGGTTGAAAACAGATATTCCATATAAATAGTAACCAAAAAAAGAACTGGAGTAGCAATAATAATATCCAACTGAATAGATTTTAAATGTAAAACTGTTCTAAGGAATTTTAAAAGTCATTATATATTAATAAAAGAGGCAGTTTGTCAAGAAGAAATAGCTAATAATAAATATTTATGTACCTAACCTGGGTGCTCCAAGATACATGAGGTACACACTGGCAAAATTGAAGGGAGAAGTAGATGTTTCAGTATTGGATAGAACGTATGACAGAGAATAAATAAACAGAAAGCTTGATTAATATGGTAAGGGAACTAGACCTAACAGACATATATAAAGCATTTCACCCCAAAACAGCAGGATATATATTCTTTTCAAGCACTTATGGATCTTTCTCCAGGATAGACCATATGTTGGGTCACAAAGACAGGTCTCAATAAATTCAAAAAGACTGAAATTATACCAAACACTTTCTCTGAAGACAGTGTCATTAAACTAGAAATCAATAATGGATGGAAAGAAGGAAAATTCATAAAATATAAGGAGATTAAACAACACATTCTTAATCAATGGGCCAAAGAATAAATTGCAAGAGAATTCAGTAACTACCGTGAATGAATGAAAATGAGAACACAATATATCAAAGCCTATGGGACACCACAAAGGCATGCTGAAAAGGAAATTTATAACCCTCATGCTTACATTTAAAAATAAAGAAAGAGCTTAAACTGACGATCTAACTGAACACCTGGAAGAACTAGAAAAAGTACAGCAACCTACTTCCAAACAGAAGGAAAGAAACAGTAAAGAACAGAGCAGAAATAAATGAAATGAATGAAATCAAGAACAGAAAAACAATAGAGAGAACCAACAAACAAAAAGTTGTTTCTTTGAGATGATCAAGAAAATCGACAAACCCTTAGCTAGACTGACAAAGAAAAAAGTGAGAGAAGTTGCAAATAAATAAAATCAGAAATGAGAAGAGGGATATTACCACTGACTCTGAAGAATAATAGAGATCATACTATGCACAACTGTTGGCCACAAAACTAAGTGATGATGATGATGATGTAGACAAGGTGGACAAATTCCTAAAAATGCATGAACAACTTACACTGACCCTAGAAGAAATAGAAGACCTCAACGGACCAATCACAAGTAAAGAAATTGAAACAGTCATCAAAAACCTCTCCAAGATGAAAACCCCAGGACCAGATGGCTTCACAGACGATTCTACTAATCATTCAAAGATGATCTAATACCAATCTTGCTTAAGCTCTTCCAGAAAATGAACAGGAAAGAATGCTACAAAACTCATTCTGTGAAGCTGATATCACCTTAATACTAAAACCAGATAAAGATACTGTGAAAATAGAAAATTACAGACCAATGTCTTTAATGAATATAGATGCAAAAATCCTCAACAAAATACTTGCAAACCAAATCCAAAAACACATTAAAATAATTATACACCATGATTAGGTGGGTGTTATCCAAGGTATGCACTGATGGTTCAACACAAGAAAATCAATTACTGTAATAAACTGTATTAATAAATTCAAGAAGAAAAATCACATGATCCTCTCCATTGATGCAGAAAATGTGTCAGACAAAATAAGACATCCTTTCTTGATAAAAACACTACAAAAATAAGACTAGAAGGAAGCTTTCTCAATATGGTAAAGTGCATATGCAAAAACCTACAGCTAGCATTGTACTCAATGGTGAAGGACTGAAAGCTTTCCCACTGAAATCAGGAACAAGACAAGGATGCCCACTGTCACCACTATTATTTAATATTGTGCTAGTAGTTCTAGGTAGAGCAATTAGGCTAGATAAAGAAATAAAAGATACATAAATAAGAAAGGAAGATGTAAAACTTTCACTATTTGTTGATATGATCCTATATCTAGAAAATCCTGAAAAATCCACAAAAAAGCTAATAGAACCAATAGATGAGTTCAGCAAAGTGATAGGATACAAGATCAAGACGCAAAAATCAATGGCATTTCCATATACTACTGATGAACAATCTGAGAAGGAAATCAGAAAAAAAATCCATTTTTAATAGTAACTAAAAGAATCTAATATGTAGGGCTAAACTTAACCAAGGACACAGAAGACCTATAATCAAAATGCCATAAAACATTGCTAAAAAAAATCTGAAGAAGTCTTAAATAAATGGAAGGGCATTCTGCATTAATGAATTGGAAGACTAAATATCATTAAGATGTCAATTCTACCGAAACTGATTTACAGATTCAATGCAATCCCAATAAAAATCCCAACAGCATTTTCTGCAGAAATGAAAAGCCATTATCATATTTATTTGTAAGGGTAAAGGATCCCATGTTCTGCTAAATAAAATGCTTTGCTATATATATCTATATCTATCTATATAGATAGATATAGGCATAGATACATAGATATGACTTAATTAACTCAAGCATAAGAAAGCAATACACAAACATATATTTATTTATTTTATTAAACGTCTATTAATAATTGGAAGAATATAAAATAAACAAAGGATTGGCTACAGAACTACAAACAGGGATTCAATTGCTGCATCATAATATTTTACAATATACATACCTGTAGATATAAGCTCACCAAACCAGGGGACACACCAAATTTCCTGGCCTACATCTGGCCAAAGTTTCCATCGGATGCAACATAAATAAATAAATAAATGAATAAATATATATTATATTTATATATATCATTTGTGGACTTTTGTTAATAATTGAAAGAATATGAAATAAGTGAAGGATTATTTATACAGGGGTCCAAATACCATATAACAAATCCCTCATGATATACATACATATAGATATAGGCTCATCAAACTGGGGGATACACCAACTTACCTGGTCCACATCCAGCCAGAGTCCCTATGGGATGAAATATATATATATATATATACATATATATCTAGTTCAATAAATCTATTCTGACAAGAAGAGAAACAAGAATAACATAACCAGTCAAAAGATTAAATCAATATTGAACCGAGTCACAAAATGACAGAAAAACAGAATAGTCTTACATACAAACTCACCAACATCTAGCTCATGGCTGGGAAGCCCTGAATCAGAAGCCAATACCAGAGTCTTGATTGAAAACAACACCTGTGTAGAGTACTCTCTCCCAGGGTGGGACTTCAACTGGCCTGACCAGGGACTTTTATTGCACTCATAATCAATGAACTTGATACTTTAGATGCCAACTTGCTAGTACCGCATGAATTCCCAAGGAAGTGGCCGGCCTCCTCATGAAGGAACACAGCACTCACTGGGCAATACATTCCAAGGTTTATGTATCAGTCCCTGAGAAAGTGGTCACCTTTCCCAGAAAGGAACACAATATTCCCTGGAATGCACCCTATCTGTTCTTTTTTTTTTTTTTTTTTCATTTACTTAAAGAAATATTTTTATTTCCCTCCCCCCCTTGCAGCTTGCTTACTGTCTGCTCTCTGTGTCTATTCACTGCATGCTCTTCTGTGTTTTTGCTTGTTTCCCTTTTTTGTTGCATCACCTTGCTGAGTCGACTCTCTACAGTTCTTGTGGGCCAGGCGGCACTCTGCGGCACCTGAGGGTTGGGCTGCACTCCACAGAATGTGGGCTAGCTTACCTTCACAAGGACACCTCAGGACGTGAACCCAGGGCCCCCCATATGGTAGATGGGAGTCCAACTGATTGAGCCACAGTTGCTTCCCTATCTGTTCTTATTTGTTACAAAACATCCTCCAAAGTGCCCACTGCTCTAATACTCATCACTCCTCCTGAAATACGAAAAGTGCTGACCAGCAAGGAAAGCTTCCTACATGACGTTTCACTTTTAGGATTGAATAATATTTACCAAATTTTTTCCCAATCCCCCCTGAATTGACAAAAATGTCTTAAAAAAAAAAAAAGAATGAAGTTGGGTGATTCCTACTTTCTTTAATATGACTTTAAAGCATTTTACTTAGTTACAGCCATCAATTCAGCATGGTACTGGTAAAAAGACAGATACCAATGGACCTGAATTGAGAACTCAGAAATAAACCCTCACATCTAAGGTCGAGAGATATTTGACAAGGCTGTCAAGCCATCTCAGCTGAGCCAGAAGGGTCTATTCAACAAATGGTGCTGGGAAAACAGGATATCCACATCCAAAAGAAAGAAAAAAGACCCTTATCACACACCATTTACAGAAATTAACTCTAAGTGGACCAAGCTCTAAATATAAAAACAACTATAAAACTCCTAGAAGAAAATGTAGGACAACATCTTCAAGATCTTGTGGTAGGCAGGAGTTTCTTAAACCTTATACCCAAATCATGAGCAAAAAAAGAAAAAATAGATGAATAAGATCCCCTCAAAATTAAATACTTTGCACCAAAAAGGACTTCGTCAAAAGGTGAAGGCAGCCAACTCAATGGAAAAAAATACTTGGAAATCATATATCTGATAAGGGTTTTATATCTATGATATATAAAGAGATACTATAACTCAACAATAAAGACAAATGGCCCACTTGAAAAATGGGCATAAGACTTGAAAAGACAACTGTCCAAAGAAGAAATACAAATGGTGTAAAAGCATGTGGAAAATTGTTTAACATCACTAGCAATTAGAGAAATGCAAATCAAAACTACAATGAGATATCATTTCACACCGATTAGAATATGGCCACTATTAAAAAGTAAAAAACTACAAGTGTTGGAGAGGATATGGAGAGATAGGAATGCTTATTTTCTGTTGGGTATGTAGAATAGTACAGCCAATGTGAAGGACTGTTCGGAAATTCCTAAGGAAGCTGAATGTAAATTTGCCATGTGACTCAGTAATACCACTACTAAGTACATACCCAGAAGAACTGAGAGCAGTGACAAGAGCAGACATCTGCACACCGACGTTCATAGCAGTGTTTTTTACTATTGCCAACAGTTGGAAACAACCCAGGTGTCTTTCAGCTAATGATGAGATAAACAAATTGTGGTATATTCACACAGGGGAATATTATGCAGTTGTAAGAAGAAATGAAGTCATGAAGCACATGACAACATGGCTGAACCTGAAAGACCTTATGTTGAGTGAAGCAAGCCAGACACAAAAGGCCAAATACCATGTGATTGTGCTATTATAAACTATGGTGTAAACTCGTTGGAGTTAAAAATTAGAATTTAGGTCACCAGTAAATAGAATGAGGGTAGAGAATGAAAAGCTGAGCATTAATCTGTGCAGAATTGGTAAAAAGGTTGCTTGTAAATCTTTGGAAATGAATAGAAATGGTAAAAGCACATCATAGCGTTGGTAACTAACAGCTATTACATGGGTATGACTGGTTGAAAGGGAAAGTCTAAGAACATGTATATCACTAGAAGGAAAGCTAAAAAATGTAACATGAGACTGTATAACATAGTGAAACATCATGTGCAATACGAGTGATTTTGCATTTATAAGACTGTTTTCACAAAATATAATTACAAATAAACTAGACAGATGGAAACAGAATAGCAGGAAAAAAAATGCTACAATTTCTTTGACCTGAACTGAAACCCTGGAGAGTATAAGAAGGCAACATTCAATGGAGTCGCTCTTTGGATATGTAATAAATGAATATGAATCCCACTTTAAGCAGTAACCTCTGTATCTTTGTCAGATAACAGTTGGAGAATAACCAGAAATTCTTAAGAGGATTTATAGTGAATGATGGGAGACATATATTTAGTGATTATATTGTTACCAAAGTATTTGAAAGACTGTATACAGAAATGGAGAGTAGAATATGTATTCTACCTTGGTTGATATACTCAATATAGAAGGTAAATTCATATAACACCTAGATCTAAGTAAAACTTGCCAATATTAGCTATGAAAACAGGTTTTAAAGTTCTTAACCAATAACACAAATTGCACACATTCATGGAATTGGTGATTCCAACTGGTCTGCTATTAGCTCTTGTAAACAGGGAAGGGCTTTCAAAATGTTTAAGGTGAAATTTTTGCAGAATGTTGATCTAAGCATTTCAAGAAGTTGGATATCCAGTCAAAACTTTTACACTAAAATAATAAGTTGAAAAAGAACAATGCCTTCTTTTGCCATTTAGGCAATATGAATATCACTTTGCCTAATCTAGAATTATGCAATTTATTGATATTTTAGGAATCACATAATTTTAAAAGAAGTATGCTAATTTTATTATTTTCCAGAGTTTGAAGAAAAGACAAATAGAACTCCAGGTACAGTTTATATCAGGCTTACATAGCTTGCCTGCTTATGGGTATTCATAATGTCTTCTGTTGCAATGTCACACATTCTGCCTTCATCTCAGAACCAAAGAACAAGATCACTGCTCAAGAGACAAGTATGAATCACATCCTCCAGCACCTTTCTAAAAATATGCCCTGAGTTTCTTTAGAGAAACAAAGAGAAATTAGGCACAGCCTCACACACTCCTGATTTATGTTAAAAAATTATTAAATTAACTAGGATAATGGGGTTTCTGACATATCTCCCAGTCATGGGCAGTGACCTCTCAAATATTTTAGTGATGAAATAGCCCTCAATCTCTGGGACTTAAACTCTCTAATGGAGAACTTTTCTTGTAGTTCATAAAGAAATGAGTTGATTGATGTGTGATTTTTAAACTGACAAAATTTTAAACTTTTTCACTGTAAGATATTTAACTAGCACCCTAAATTCAGGATGAAGTATTCACTGGTTGAATAGGCCAATGAGACAGAAAAATTGTTCAGAGATTGCAAGGGGACATAATTGACTGACCTGATCTTTGAAACTCTCTCTGAGTGATCTGGAGATTCATCCAACACCAGGCACAGTTCCTGCCTCTTCTAAGCTACCTTTCTTTGCTGCAGCACTTGCAATGGTCTAGAAAACTTTCCACTTGGATTGCTGGTTTTTGGATGTCTGTGCTAATAACTGCTATATTGTTTTATATTTCCCCCAGTGGTATGAAATGTTCTAATGCTGTCTAAACAAAATGATGAAGTGTCATCATTGCTGAGAGGAAATGACTTGTATTAGAAATACAATGTGCTGCATGAAGTCTATTCTCCAGGGGTACGGATGATCAGACAACAGAATCTTAAACCCAATAGTTGGGTAGAAGCCATTCAATTGAGAATTTGATATCTAACAACATCTGAAGGGCTTATTTAACTCATGACTTTAGGAAAAAGAAAATATATAAATAAGTTGACTGGAAACACTATGGACTTGTGAGGGGGCTCTTAAATATATAAAAATTATCAAGTACAGTAAGCACAAATGCTTCCTTAAAGAAAATCCTGATACATTTAAGAGGATGAGTTAGATATAATCCTCCTTCCCCACCCCACCCCTCCAAACTGTGGACTAATAAAATTTGGCCAAAAGGGCAAAACAGAAGACAGAATGAAAAAAAGAGTAAATTTTAAAAAGGAGGGAGCAAATAACTAGATGTGTTGAAATGTCATATAAAATGAGCACCAAAAGATGACAATAGGGCATGAAAAGTATTCATCCAGTTTTAGATCACCTCAAGCCTGTATTACTTCTGGAAGGCCATCTTTGTAAATTCTGGAGGCTTCTGGTACCTCCTCACCACTACACAGCTTTCTAGCCCCTTGAAAACTGCAATGCCACCCAGACACTCTGTCACCAATGCCTATATACCTCCCATGCATGGGCTTGTGATTCCATGTGATTCTGTGCCCTGAGAACCTTCCCTCTGTGCAGCCTAGCTAGCATGACACTACATTTTTCTAGCCATGTGAATGATTTGGTCACTGCCCTCTGCCAGTTTGGAGTCAGCCCTGGACAAGGTCTTTCTTATGGACTGGCTGCTGATCATGAGTTTTGCCTGGACATCCCTGGCAGAGTTTAGAGGACAAGTCTATTAGGTTCTCTTTCACTGGGTAAAGGACCAAAACCAGTGTAAGAATGCATGTGTATGATCTATGATGACTTTTGGAGGCTCATGACAGACAATTGGACCTTCCTCTGTCCTCATCGTTTTCCATATGGCCATCCCCTGTAGCATTTACCAACTATGAAAATGTACTTTGCTAGCTTCTGAAAACAGACCCTGCATCAGTGATTTCAGTGTGGTTAGTTTATTTGGGAGGTGATTCTAAGAAATATTGGCATTTAATCCCTGTGAGAAAGTCTGGGAGCCAGTGTAGATTCAAAGTTACGTCACCTCTGGAAAAGAGTTAAGGCATTCTTATGGGTAGAGGGCTGCTGGTAAAGGGAAGGGGGTGAATCTATAGGCACTTCCAGCCCCCTTCTTGGATGGGCAAAGTGGGCTCCAGCAACCAGTAGAAGCTCCTAGGTTAATACAGGCAGATGCTGGCAGCTGGCTTGTGTGCACCAATGTGATGACGGGTCTGCAAGCTTCCCTCTACTTCAGAGGATTGGGGAGTTTAAAGGCTGAAGAATAAACTTGCTGTTGGCCTTTTAATAGACAACTGCTGCAATGTGTCATCTCTTTTAGCCACTTCTTGAAACCCAGACTCTCTCAGTACCAGAGGCTGTTATTATAGGCCAAGAGTCTCTCCATACCATGGGGATGCCCCACCACCAAATGCATATTTTTGACACTTGATTCTTGCCTATGTTCCCTCTGCATCACAGCTCCCTGGATTTGGGACCTTTCTTGATGTTCCTGTGAACCTTGGAGACAAAACCCTATTAAGTATGCTGGGCCTGATGATTAGGTTGCGGCAGGGACCCATCTGTTCTTCAGCATTTGAGTTTGAGCTCCATTTATCAGGTGTGGTGGTTTGGAGCTATTTACCCCCCAAAAAACATGTTCTTAAACTTAATCCATTCCTGTGGGTGTGGACCCATTTTCAATTGGACCTTCAGTTAAAGTGTGGCCCCATTGAATCAGAATGGGTCTTAATCCTATTACTACAGTCCTTTATAACCAGAATGAAATTTGGACAGAGAAAAAACCTTGGGAAGCAAGGGATTGAAAGTCAACAGAATCTGGAAGAGAAGAGAGAGGATGAGAGGCTGTCATGTGCATTGCTGTGTGACAGAGGATCAAAGGGCCACGGATAACCAGCAGCTTACCCCAGAATGCCAGTCTTTGGGAAGTAAGCATTGCCTTGATGATGCCTTGATCTGGGCTTTTTACTAGCCTCAAAACCATGGGCTAATAAGTTCCCATTGTTTAAGCTAACCCATTGCATGGTATTTGCTTGAGCAGCCAAGGACACTGAAATAGCAGGTTCTTTACACTATGAGTTCATGCAGAGTGGTGGAGAAGTAAGGAAGGGAGATGAGGATATACTTACATGAGGGTCAGAGAGAGGTGGATGTTTTTCACTCCTCAAATCCCATGCATCTTGTTTGGTCTTGAGCAAGGAGACCTTCCAAATGGACCACTATATGAAGATCCACTCAATGTCTTGGCATGAGGGAGTGGCCTCCAAGAAATGAGAAGAACCTTACCTTCTTTATTTCAGCCTCTGTAGCCTCAAACACAAAGTCGTATTTTAAAAAATTAATCATCAATCAGTCAGGTAAGAAGCATCAATCAGGCAACCATTATGTGCCAAGCAAAGTGGCAGATGCAAAAGGAAACACAGATGTTGGAAAGAGTTCTTGCCTTTGGCAAGTTTACAGTTAGATGAAGAGACCAAATTTATAATGTGAGACTCTAAAGTCGTGTGACTTAATTTTCAGAGCAAACATGCCAGAATTTGTACATGGCTAATTCCCCCTCATGTGTTCCTATATTAAAATATTATCTTTTCCAATTCTGTAATGTTTATATTATGGTTACACAGCTTTTGCTCTGCATCATGTTTATGGTAACTAGGTTGGACAGCAGAAATGTAAAAAATGAGGTGATCTTTCTCAGTCACCATATAACCTGAGGTTATCCCCCCTGATGTCTGTATAGTGATGTAATAATTTTATTGAATATATGCAGAATTTGAAGAGGTACTTGGACCAAAGGCTGACAGTGGTGACCCAGCAGCAGAGTAAGGAGGCAAATATATTTTACCATTATTGGGTGTTATAATTTGATTTTATAGAGAACCTGGAATTTAACCTTTGAAAAATGTCTTTGATTTTTATTTTTTTCCCCTTTACATATAAAAGAACTGATTTCTGAAGGCACAAAGTACTAAGGATCTTGTGTTAGCCAAGTAATTTGAATGCATTTTCTTTTAGCGTCACACAACGCAATAGGTAAATGTCCTCTATTTCCAGATGAGGAAATTGCGGCTCAGAGAGTTTACGTAGCTGCTCAAGGCCATCCACCTAGATGTCAAGGTAGGTGAAGGCTGGTCTGTGGGACTTCAATGTCAGTATAATCTACTGACTCCACCTAGTGAAAATTCTATTGTCTCAGCAAGGGATACAATCAGTACTGGTCTTGTCTCTTTATTATAGTTGTAAAAGAGGAGGTTGCCAAAGCCCTGTCAGGATTTTGTTTCCAGGAAAACCAGGGTGATCATGTGCCAGGGGCTGATCTGGGAGCCTAGCGAGCGCTGCCACAATGTTTGCTCTTTCACTCCCCGAACGCAGGGTGTGAAGCGACATTATCTCTGGAGAGTAACAACAAGTCTGTGCTATCAATGTGGATTCAAAAATCCAAATCTAATTCTTGGTGTGAGAGATACAGAGCAAGAGAAAGGGTGAGTGATGTTCTAATAAAAGAACCAGCACAGGGCAAATTCCACTTCTTAGAAAGAATCTTAAGAAGTTCTTTCTTTTGTCTGCATTGTCATCAATTCTCTGCCTGCTGTGTTGCTTTCTTTTCCACCACCCCTTCTCCTGGATATACATCTCAACTTCTTTCTCCTTTTTTGTTCAGTTTAGCAGGAAAGATCTTTGGAGCAGAAGGAATGGGTGCCTTTAGCAAGCTTGGATATCAAATAATTTTTCACCTCCCTGTAATTGAAATCATAGGATCAGGATTTTCTTCCCTCTGGCCGGCTCTTCTCTTGTTCTCCAGGATCACAGATGGAGTGGAGCGAGGGTGATATTGACTTTCCCACTGCTTGTCATCTGACTGACGGACACACGGGCCAGGAAGGGATCTGACTCTGAAATGAATTCTTTTATCCTCAAAGGGGTTTCCTGCAAAGGAAACCATTAGTGTTTTGCTATTGGGTTTCTACTCCCCATGGTGTCTAAGAAACCATTCATTTAATTTTGTGACATTTTGAGTGGATTTGGAGGGCTAAGCCCATTTGAAAAGAACTTTTCCTTGTCTCAATGCACGGAGGAAATGCAAATAGAATCCAAATGCTCAAACTACCCAGCAGAATGAGTGTGCAGTTCAGTCCTCCCTGGTTCTGAGGGCAGTTCTGCATCATTCTTCGGCCTTTAAGACATATGTCATGGGTTATGGTCCAAATAAGTGACAATGCAGTGCCCAGCAAATGATCCCAGGACATGAGAAAATGGGCTTGAAGCTCAGCAGCAGAGACAGCTTAAGAAATTAAATCTCATGGATTAAAAAAGGTGGCACTTGTGTATGTTCCTTCTTAATTTTTTCTGATGGATGGAATTTGGTATAGTGAGGTTGTTGAGGATGTGCTCCATGATCAGCTCTGTTGCCTTAAGGTCAGGTCATGGTAATGCTGTTAAAAACTGTGGGTGTAGGAAAACATGAAACTCAAGTGGTTCAGTGCCTGCTTCCCATATACGAGGTCTTGGGTTCAATCTCCGGTACCTCCTGTGTGTGTTTATGTGTGTATGTTTAGCAATACTACCTACTCTGTGGGAGCGGTTTTGAGACTAAAGGTGAGGTAATTTGTGTACAATATTTAGCCTCATAGTAGTTCATAGTAAAAACCCAGTAAATGTTGGGTTTCAATATTGCTTCTGTTTTTTATGCTAGTTGCTCACTATAATTTGTCATATGTCCCTCATTCAACAAGAACAGAAATGCAACAGGAGCCACATATGTAATTTTAAATTCTCTAGTAGCCACATTAAAAAGTAAAAAGAAAGAGTTGAACTAATTTTAGTAATATATTCATTTTTTTAAAAATTTTATTCATTTTGTAAAAATATTACATTCAAAAAATATGAGGTCCCATTCAACCCCACCCCACCCCCCAACAACACTCACTCCCATCATCATGACACATCCATTGCATTTGGTAAGTACATCTCAGGTAATATAAAAGTAATAATGAAATATCTTACATTCTTCATTCCATATGTAGTCTTTTGAATCTAGTATATATTTTACACTTGCAGCACATCTCAATTTGGACTCGCTACTTTTTGAGTGTTCAATAGCTACATGGAGGTAGTGGCTACCCAATAAATCAGTGTTGATCTAGGCTCTGTAATCTATAGTAAAGGAAATATATGTCCCTTGATGTTTGGAAAATAAAAAACTCATGTAAAATCCCCATAGGCAAATGTCTGATGGATTTTTGTTTAAGTTCAAGTTTTTGTTTCTTTTTGAGTCAGTGTTGAGGATTAATATTTTTCTAGATATTAGCTGATGCCACTGAAATTTTCAACTTTCAGATTAAGTACAAAATGATTACCATATTACTCTCTTTTGATTTAATAAAATATAAGCTTGTGATTATGACCTAGCTTCAATTCCTAATTCCATGGGTCTAATAGGTGTTATGCCTGTATACTCCAGCAATAAGTTACTGAAGATAATATGCACACTTTTTTGGGGGGGGCAATTTTGTTTAACTCTCAATTTAACACAGACTGGAAGATGTCCATAGTGTTTAGAACCAGGAAGTCATGTATGACGCTGGTAGGAGCAGATATGAGGCAAAGCAGAAACAGAAGTCATGTCACAGTGAAGCGAGGAAAAAAAGGAAGCCAAAGGTGAAGAACTACAGACTATTTAAAAAAGAAGCCCAAATGAAAAGTATTGGCAGCTTGGGGTGGAGAAGAAACATGCAAAATGTTAAGAAATGACCAGTCATTAGGTGGGAAGGCTGGAATTACCATTCTTTGTCCTTGTCCATCTAGGTATATGCTCTTGTAGAACACCCATGCCCAGTGTCCCCTGACACAAGCTCACACAGCAGTTCATGATTCTTTTTTATGGTCTTTTAATATTTGTAGGGATATACTTATGTTTGCATTCATTATATATCATTTCTTTCCTTCACTAAATTCTTAGTTCCTTGTATGTAGGGGCTGTGCTTGCCTTGTTCACCTGTAAATTTTCTTCCACTTGTCATAGTGTTTGGCATCAAGTAGGTTCCCAATAAATATTTCCTGAGTCAAAGAATGTGTAAATACGTTTTGGTTTTCATTTTGTGCTTCAGGGGAAAGAATCGTAGAATGTGGGAAATTACCAGCAGCAATGAAGAGATTGAAGAGATTGAAGAGACAGAGAAAAAGAATAATTATAACAGTATCTTTGCAAGACAGGATTAAATGGGACCAAGAACAAATATGAAAGGAGGAGGAATAGGTGAGAGTCCCTGACGTTTGAAGAATATTCAAGTACTAGCATATGGGTTTATAGGTGAGAGACAAAAATTGGGGGTCATCACCTCACAATAACCCTAATTAGATAACCTTGATAAAGTGAGTTTGGAGATGATGTTTTGAAAGAAAAATCGCTGAGGGGAGTAATGAAAGTGTGGGAAGGTCGCTGAAGGAAAGGAAGAAGGGAAAGGAAATTAACAATAAGGACAAGTGGAAGAATAAGCCAACAGACCTCAGGGTTCAGCTGAAGATGGAGTACATAGGATTGTCTCCAGCTTCCCAGTTAGAAGAAATGTGGATGATAGACATGATCCAGAGCAAGATTTCAGATGACTAGGCATAGTGGATGACTGAGGTAGAGGTTAGGGAATATCTGAGGAGCTGGTGTGTTTGTCAGGGTTCTACATAGAAACAGAACCAACATATGCATAACCATATATACGTATTCATAAACACATACGAAGGAAATGGACCTCACGGTTGTGAAGGTGGCAAGCTTGAATTCTTGGGCCAGATAAGCAGGCTGGAAATACTGGTAAAGATAATGTTGAAGTCTTAAGGCAGAAATTCTAGAATCCTAAGTTTTTGCTGTTAAGATCTCTAGCTGACTGGATGAGGCCAACCACATTAAGGAGAGTAATCTCCTTTATTTAAGTCAGTTAATTGTAGATGTGACTCCCAACTGAAAAATATCTCCACAGAAACAATTAGGCTAATGTTTGACCAAACAACCTGACACCATAATCTAGCAGAGTTGATGCCTAAAATTAACCACCACAGCTAGTGAGGGGATTTAGGGAACCAGCTCTATGATGTAGACTGAACAGGTAGAAAATTGTGACCAGGAGGTTCCAGAACATGGGAAACATCAAGAAAGAAGAGAATGTGGGTCAGAGAGCTGGCTGTTGGAGTTTAAGTTGTCAGAGGTAGAGCTGTTCTCGATTAGGGCTAGGTCCCTGGAGTGACCTGGGAAGAGGATGGCTGAAGCCAATGAAGTGAGAATGGGGTTTTCTCACCATGATGGATGTCATTACAAGCATTGGTGCCTCCAGCAAGCCTTTTAGGCCATGTGATGGAGAGGAAGATTCAGTTTCCCATCAGAGGTAGTTGATAGATGACAACAGTAACGAAAAGTGGAGTAACAGCCAGAGGAAAGGAACAATCTCAAAATTAAAGAGTTGCTTAGATAAGACTGGAGAACAAGTAAGATGGTTGCCATTTTGACAAACTAGCAGACAATAGATCCTGACTTTTGGGCCAATGTCTGGCAAGTCAATTAAGGCTCTCACAGCTGCCCTCTGAATACACCATCCTAAAAGTGGTGGACCCTGGGTAAAGATCTGCCACATTCTTTACATGCATCCTTCTATCTCTTCCATCCCTCAACCAAACAGCTATATTGAGACTTACAAATCCAGAGATCCTCTAGTTTCATTAGAAACCAGAGATTCTCAAAACCCAGCAACTAAAATGTTGAATGGAAACATGGAAACAAAATTAGTCAGAACCACTTCTTTCGAGTTATTGCCAACAACAAATTTGCTAAGGAATTTGTAGTCAAAAAGCCCACATCATTTCTCCACCTAAGGAATATTTGTGCAAATAAAGATCAGTGTGTTCTCATTAATATTCTCATGTGACTCTTTAGGGAGTCACAAATCATCCTGGATTTTGTGCTAATAACTCCATGATATTCAGGATCCTAACATGTACCCAAGCTACTCAGATAACATTTTAAGTCATCATTTCCCCTTGTATCTTATTTTTCCCAGAACTTTGTAAACCAGATCTTCTTCATTCAGCTTTCTGTCTTTCAGTTTCCCATCAGTGACCCCATACCATAAGCTTGTATGACTCAAGAATAAGTACCTGGGCAGGTGCAGGAAGGTCTGCAGTGAACCTGATGTCTGTCTTTCAATTACCTGCTCACTGTTGAGAAAGCAAAAGAACTGTGCAAACTTAGTGAAGTTTCAAACTTACTTGAGAGTGATAAAAATCTTAAGGGAAAAACTATTTGGGATATAGGCTAAAATATCTTCAGATTAATCAGATATTCACCAGAGGCCTGGACTGCTTGTCAGCTACTGACTGAAAGATATGAAAGCTCCCACAGTAACTTTGGAAAAGAGTTGAAGGAGTTGATGGACACAATCTGCTGTCTCTGGAGATGCTGGTTTTAGGGCTGCAGGCCAATTTCTCCAGGGAAAGTGTAATTCCTCTGACTGTTTAATGAATACAAGAGAAATGAGTGATCTACTGGAAGTCTTCAGGAACCTGGGGCATGATCTGGCCCTGCCATTACTTGGCAAGTCTCTTGGCACTCAGGCCCATAGTTTCCTCATCTGGAAAATGGAGTTAGAGGTCAAGATTAATGCTTTCAAACAGCATTCCAATTAGAAAAGCTAACGGTGTCTTGGCACACCTCACTGCTCTTGTACTCATCTCCTTGATTTTCAGATGCTTTACTTCATGGTCTCAACATTGATACCTGTATTTGGTGACTCATTTGAATCCCCTCTTTGGTGTAGGACCGAGTATCACCACTCAACTCTTGCTTGTGCTCATTCTCCCAACATGAGGATCCTTGTAAGCCTCCAGAAATGGGCCCCTTAGCATTTTAAAGGGATTTCAGATACCTTACCACCAGAAAATGCCTGAGCCCATAGCAGAGTGACCAGCTGGGAATTGAACATCATACCCATCACACCCAGGCCTCAACCTTGCCCCAGTGGGTATCTACTTCCAGGACCTCACTGGGATACATGGTGACCTGGGGCCAAGTTCTAGTCCCAGGCTGAGTTCCCAATGGCCTCAGTGGAGAGCTAAATGTTGAGCTTGCTCCAGGGTCCAAGCCCTCTGAGTTTTCAGTGCTTAGAATCTTGAGTTTCATCCTGGAAGTGCAGATTGGAGCCTTGTCTCTCAAGATTTCCATGAATAGGTGTGCATATATACATATACTATGGTGTAAAAGGTGTTCCTAGAGTGATGTGGTATATAATTTGCATGGTCATCCATAGCAGACAGCCCATTCTTATCCCTGGAACTGGTCCCTCCTGAGTCTATTGGGGAAAGAACCCACACTTCTATTAGGAAGATAGACCACTAGGTATGGGAGCACCTGAACAACTTTGAAGGCAACGTAGTTCTGTCTTAAAAGGATCCAGTATATTGTGACAGCATGGTCCACTTAGTGATACCTGAAGTTCAGCTACTTCCAGGTGGGATGGGTCATGTTCTCCAAATGATTGAACTTTGACATTATCAGTGGCCTGGTATCCCAAATTTGTGGGATACCTTGTGTAAGATAATTACAAGGGAAAAGAGCAAAGGACCCCAGGAAACTCTCTAGACTTAGAATTGTTTAGCCAGCTCAGCTTGTATTATGACTGATGGCAATGATCTAGGGGGAAGAGCAGCAGAAAAATGTTTATTCACAACATCTTATGGCTAAAATCCATCCAGGTAAAGGGTACAGAGAGCTGGCACTCCAAAACAAAGGGCATATGTCTCAGGAGGAGAATTCAAGGACTGTGGCTTTTCCTCAATGCCAACCACATTCCAGGTTCCTTAAAATGGTCCATGGAAACTCTACTAGTCCCACATCTACATGGTACCTTCCAGATCTGACCCCATTCCCCATAAATCTATAGAGGAGAGATAGAGATCTTCATCTGTTTGTTTACTGATGTATCCCAAGGCCTGGGATGAAGTAGATAGTCAATAAATATTTGTTGTATGAATGAATAACTGTATGAATGAGTGAATGAATGGTTAGCCCTTGGTGGAAAATGGACCCAGGACTCCAAAATAATTATATATCCACTCAGACCCCTAAAAATGTCCTAGTATACCATCATAATGCCTTTTCTTAGGGACATGACTCTTCCATATCCAAGGCATCCTCGATCCATCCTCCTACATGGGTCATGTATCTGCATAAATTTTAACTTCTCTATTGCAGAGATCTGTTTACAAAGACAGTCCAGCTCTTTGATCTACAACTATGCTGACCTGCCCCCACAATTCTTATTCTGTTTTTAGAAACCATTATCCAAAGCTGTCCATTTTCTGGGCCTTCCTAGCTATGTCCCGGTACCACATGGAGTCCCTTAAGGAATCACTGCAGACATAGTCCAGAAATTCACTCTTTACCTGTATCATACCTGAATAACGGTCCCCAAAGATATCCAGGTTCGAATCACTGAAACTTGTGAATGTTATCTTGTATGGCAAAAGGGACTTTACAAATGTGGCTAAGGATTTTGAGATGGGGGAGATTATCCTGGACTATCTGGATGGGTCCTAAGTGTAATCATAAGTGTCTTTGGAAGAGGGTGGCAGAGGGAGATTAAGCTACAGAAGAGGAGAAGCCAATGTGATGATGGAAGCAGAGACTGGAGTGATGCAACCACAAGCCTAGGAATGCTGGCAACCACCAGAAGCTGGAAGAGGCAAGTAATGTATTCTCCCTTAGAGCCTCAATGTGGATCCACCCCTGCTGATATCTTGATTTTAGCCTCCAAAAGACTCATTTCAGACCCTGTAAGACTTCTGGCCCCCAGAATCACAAGATAATACATTTCTGCTGTTTTAAGTTAAAAAAAAATTGTAGTAATATTTCACAGTAGCAATGGGAAACCAATACAGCCTCCGTCTAAACACCTTCTTTCTTAGATGGTAACAGTTGCATCACAGCATGTCTGAGCCAAACAACCTTTCAATTCCTTGAAACAAATTCCTCAAAAGAATTATAAATTCACTCTAACCTGCTCTAAAGGAACATCATTCATAGTAAGGTAGGAGCCAAAAGTTACTGTCAGAAGCCCATCTCCTGCCAACCCTACCAGTTAGGCAAACACTTAACACCAATCAGACTCCCAACAGGCCTGCCCACCTCCAACCTGTGTATGACGTTGTTGTGTTCATTACAGGATTGCATGAGCCCCTGGCTTCAAAATGAGGGTTTTCTGCCAAACAATATCCATGCTTTTCAAAGACAGCTTTCTCACTGTTATCTGGGACCGATCACTTCACCATGGGAAGTCTGATCCCTTCTTCCTCTTTCTTTATGACTTTGAAGCATTTCATTGTTTACTAGGACCTCTCATGGAAGGCAAAAAGAAAAAATATGCTTCAAACAGGTTCACTTCTTTTTGTCCTCCTGGATCAAATATGCTTCAAACTGATTCGAACAGTTTCTCTCACTCTCTCTCTCTCTCTCTCTCTCTCTCTCTCTCTCTCTCTCTCTCCCCTCTTCTCTCTTCCCATTATGAGAGAGAACAATAGAGTATATGAATATTTAATCAGCATGAAGCAGTTCTAAGCTTCTTACCTAGGTGTAACCAGTTGCACTCCTTTCTCAGGCTCTGTGCAAGCTGCTTTGCTACTTCACCTAATTTAATATTCTCAATCACTCTATAAAGGTTTACTATTGACTTTTTTAAAGATAAGATAACTGAATTTTAGATACTTGAAGTAATGTGCTAGAGTCTACATGGCTAATGAAAGGTAGATCCAGAACTTGAATCTTGTTCAAGTGAGGCACATTTAATGCAAAAGAAAGTAATGCAAAACTTCTGTTCATTCCACAACATGGATTATCTGTAGTCATGCAGAAGGCTCTACTCAAACTCAGACACTTTCTGAGGTGGAACAACCTTTCACACTGTGCCATTCTGAAGAAGTCCCTGAAATGACAATTTTGGCTTGAAACTTCCCAAGGGATTCCAAGGAATAATTCTGACAAGGGGAAATGCAGTGAGTGGTACTGCATTTGACTGGATATTTGGGTACAAGCATTGTCATCCATCCTATCTCCTTTTCAGCAGAAACTTCAGGCTGGAGTATTTGGTGGTCCTGGGATAGGATGGACATATACTTGCATATTATGGGTTCAGACCATCAGAAGGCAGTAGTGCTGGCATAGGATATGTCTACCACCTTGCTCCCAAGCAAAGCTTCTGCTCACAGAATAATGTCTCCATCTAAAACCACGTCTTTCCATAGGATCTAAGTTCCTGCTCACAGAATAATATCTGAGAAGTTCAGCTGTGGTAGTCCAAGAAAGTCTATTGTTTGTCAGTACCTGTGGGTCAATGAAAGCAAGGACAGCCTGAAAGGATCAAGACGGGAAGAAGTTCACATAGGGAGTTGCTGGTATTATTGCTCTTTTTGAAACACTCATTCAAGTTTCTTGTCATTTGATGAATGACTGGCTGACTTTCTCCAGCCTGCCCTCTCTACTGCAGGAGCTGGGATATGAGAAGGCCCCAGCTTTTTCAAATACCGCCCCCCCCCATTAGATGAAAAGGGCCTGCTCTTCCTAACCTGGACATTTTAATGTTAAGTAAAATGTACAAGTGTTCCCCTAGACATTATACCATTCAAGAAGGAATTTGGTGGCAGTTCTTTCCATATTACTCAGGAAAAAAATAGATTCTCAAGTAATAATTTGTTTGAAATCCTGAGCAAAGTTCTCCCAAATTAATTTTGTGTTATACTAGTTCTGTGATGTCATCTGTGTAATATTAATAAAATGAATGCTGTGGCTGAAAAATTTGGAGATGTGGTATCTTCTGTATTCTACTCCTTTTGGAGATTAACAATGGCATATGAGGACTAATCAATTCTGAAATAAAGAAATACATCACAATCCAATGTTTCTCAAACCTGTTTGACCAAGGAATCCCATTATGTATATCACCTGTTGACAACTCTTAAAAATTATCTTCTCCAGCATCTTCTTTGGGAAAGACTGGGAAATGAGTGAGGCAGAAGATGAAGCCTGGGACCAGAAGCTGAGAACACCAAACCTACGTGTGCTGCTCTTGGCTGGGTCTGAGACACACGAAGAAAGCAGACCTGCTCAATCACACAGGCAATTTGACCCACAAACTGAGCCCACCTGCATCTCCCTGAACCCTTTTAGTGTGCACCAAATGCTTGGACTGTCCACACAGATTATATGAACCAGATGACTACCAAATTTGTGCTTCCTTTTAATGCCATAGGGTCTTTTTTTTTAATTAAAGAAAAAAGATATTTAGATTACATAAATGTTACACACCACTCATATTTACCCACATTAACAACATCCTTCATTAATGTGGTACACATAATGGCCTGTGTCTGTCATTGCAATGTCATTCAGGGCAATTCCCAAGTCTTGAAAATGTCCCTATTTTACACCTGTTTTTCTCTCTCCCTGCCATCAGAACCTCCAGTGGCCACTGCCTCCACATCAATGACATATGTTCTTTCATTGCTAGAATCAGAGTAAGTCTATAGTAGAATAACAGTAAGTCCACTCTAGTCCGTAGTTCATTCCCCAATTCTGCAGATTCTGAGATGGTAATGGCCACTCTACCTCTAATTGAGAGGGGGCATCAGTCCCATACACCGATGGATGGGACTCTCTTGCTTGGAGTTGTAGACTCTCTTGGTTCCTTGGTTTGATGGTTGTCTATCACCTCCTTGTTAGTTGTCCTGGGTGAGTCCAATGAACTGGAGAGTAGGTTTTAGAACTTTGTTGAGGCTCAGGGCCCAGCTGGCACATGGAGAGCCTAAAGATTCAAGTCTTTTGGATGTACCAATTCCAGCACTAACTAAGCCAATGTCATCTTGCTGAAACTCCTACCCATAAGGTCTTAATGAGGGAAATAAAATAAGCCTAACAATTTTTGCTACTTAAACTTCATCATTATTTATGCTTCACCAGAGGTAAAGTGAAGATGAGGTAAGAAGTGCTCTGAAACCTCTAGACTCTGAAGCATTATCATACTGCCAGGGTGTAACTTTTAGAGGTGATGACTGTTATTGGTAACTGCAAAGTGAAGTACATTTAATGCAAAAGAAAGTAATGCTATTTTGAACAAGATTCACACAAGAGTGCATGCCACATGTTAGCTTGAGGTTAGAGAAACAAAGATGGCGAAAGTAAAATTATTCTACCAGTGGGCTGAAAAACCCCATGCCTGCACTCATATTTTATATGAAGATATAGCAATAATAAGAACTTGGTTAATGAGAAATTAAAATACCTATACATTTTCAGTATTAGTAGGCTTTTTTAGGAAAATAAATGAATATCAGTGCTTTGGTTTAGTTTTCTCCTTATCCCGGTCCAAACAAGTCCTTTCCTCTTCTGGAATTAATGTGCATTTAGCCCAGCTTTTTGTAAACTTTGAACATCTGCTTATATTTATATTTATTCTACTGGACCATGGGAATAGACATTCAGAGATACGTAAGATTCTAAATCTACCTAAAAATTACATTTCCAGAGTACTTTGCTTACCCACTTTTCTAGAAAAGCACTTTTTACACGTTTTACTTAATTATACTCTGCACAGTTCCAAAAAGAATTTATAGTAGTTTATAATGCAATATATAAGAAATATTAAAAGTGAATTTAAATTAATATTAATAGAAAATAGGGTAGAAAAAAATAAGATTCAGCTAGGAATCTTATTAGTAAAATCAATTTCAATGCAACTGACTACAGTTTTATTTTAAATCCAAAGAGGTTCATCAATTGTAACAAATGTGCCACACTAATGCAAAATGCTAATAATAGGGAAAACTGTGTGGATGGGGATATATATGGGGACTCTGTACAGTTTGCATGATGTTTCTGTAAACGTACAAATAAATAAATACATAAATAAATATATTTTAAAAATTCAAAAAGAGTTTCATGGAAAATGACAAGCTAATCCTAAAAGACATGCAAAAGAGTACAGGACCCTAAATGGCCCAAAGTAACTTTTCTGAAGGACAACATAAGGGGATTTTTTGTTCTATCAGATATAAAACATGATGAAGCTGGAGTACTTTTGGCAGCCTGATATTAGTGCAGGGATGAGGAAGCAGGCTAGACAGAGTAGATACAACAAATCGACTTGTGTCTGCGTGGAAACCTGATCTATGATAGAGCTAGCCTTACAAAGCAGTGCGGAAATATAGACTGTTTAATAAATGATGTGGATATAGCCAGCTATCCATTTGTGAAAAATAAAATAGAATCAGTTGTCTACCTCAAATCATACCCCCAAATCAATTCCAGGTGGAATACTAACCTTAAAATGAGTAAAGAACTAGATAATATTTAGAAGAAAGGAGATAATTTTTAAGACATCAGCAGAAGAGGGTTTCTCAGCCAAAAGGGAGGAAAAAAAGTCAAAAGGAAAGAAATGATAAATGTGATTATATTAAAATTTAAAAATTAGAACAAAAGAAAGAAAAGGGAAGAAAGAAGAAAGAGAAGGAGGGAGGGAGGAAGGAAAGGAGGGAGGGAGGCAGGGAGGAAGGTAGGAAGGAAGGAAGGAAGAAAGGAAGGATGGGAAGGAGGAAGGGAGGGAGGAAAGAGGGAAGAAAACAGAAAGAAAGAAGTTGAGAAATCATAAGCATGCTGCAGACTGGTAGAAAAATTTTCTAAACACCCATCCAAAAATGGATAAATATCAGTAATATATAATGAATCATAAATAATGAATGTATATAATGAATAATATATAAATCAATAAGAAAAATAAACCTTGATAAAAGATGAGGAAAAGGATGGACAAGGTATTTATAGAAGAGAATTCCACACATCTGAAAAATTTGTCTATACTCCTTAGTGGTAATGAAAATGCACATTAAAACTACAGGGATACACTATTACTCTAATTAGTTTGGGAAAAAGTGTCTACGAAATAGGCTAAATGTTAGAAAAAATATGGAGAACAGGGAACCAGCATTACAACTGGGAGAGATAGGTACAACTAGTTTGGTAATAATCAGTAAATGTGCAAAGATGAACACTTGGTGATTTAGCAATTTCACTTTTAGTACATGCCCTGGAGAAACATAGAGACACATGCAAGCAGGTTCTTGCAGAATGCTGTAAAAGAAAAAAAAAGAAAAAAGAAAAAGAAAAGGTAGAAAGGGAAGTGGGAGGGGGAATAAAATTTAAAGGTCCACCAATAGGAAAATGCATAAATAAATTTTGGTATGTTCATACAAAGGAATACTGTGTAGTGAAAAAGACAAAATGAGAAGGAAAAAGTAAGCTTTACAAAGATACATAAACAGGACACCATTTATATAAAATTTCTTAAATGAGCAAATTGGCATATGCATATTTACAGATACATAAATATACAGTGAAAAATCAAAACATGCATGAGAATAAATCCCAAATGAATGAATATGGTTTTCTTTGAGGAGGGAAGAGGATAATATGATGAAGAGAGTTAAATGAGGGCATCAAATCTATCTGTAATTTTTATTTTATATAAAAAACTTCTGAGGTAGAGGACAAAGAATCCAATAGACAAAGATATGCTAAATCATAACTAAGCACTTTATAGAAGCAAAAACATAAAAGGCCTGAATATATGAAGAAACAGTCGGCTTCATTAGTAGCTGGAGGAATTAAAATCAAGATCAGAAGGATGCCATATTGTACCTATTTTATTGGTCAAATTAAAGAGTCTGAGTTACCAAGTGTTGCAGAGTATGTGGATCAAGGAGATCTTACACTGCAGAATATCTCAATCTACATATAACACCAGGAGTTAAAAATGCGTTTTGACCCGAATAAAAGGGGGAAATGGAAAGGACAAATGAGTTTATATGGCTATGAGTCTCCAAAAAGAGCTGGGAGGTTATCAGAGGGGTTGCCCTTATGCACACCTGAGCAGAGTCCCAGAGACAGATAAAGTAGATACAACCCCAGGTATTGGTTCTTCTGAGGGCTACAGAGACCCACAGGTTCTATGGTCATGGCAGATGGAGTTCTGTGCCATGTCAGTTGGCCCTACTTTGGAGTTTGTGTTTCTGTGTGATGGAGCTGTACTCAGATGTGATCTTTGTCCACAAGCCTCTCCTGTTACTTTTACCGGCTCTGTAGTTGGTGCTGGGGTTTAGTATATACCCAGGGGACCTGAATCTCTGGACTGACCATGTGATAGCAGGTTTAGTGTATACCCAGGGGACCTGAATCTCTGGACTGACCATGTGATTGCAACAGATTTGCAACCCCTACACTCTGGTTTATTGGACTTACCCCACTCAGCTAACATGGAGGTGAAAAAGGTCAACCACCACACCAGGGAGCTAAGAGTACCTACAACTGAAAGCAGGAGGATTGCATCCAGCATCCATGTGGAATCTAAGCCCCTTCTTGACGTAGATGTGGAGTGGACACAACCATTCTAAGGTCCACAGGATGGAGGAATAGAGTATGGATTAGAGTGGACTTATTGATATTCTATTCATGAACTATTGTGATTAGTAATCGAAGAGAATGTGGCATTGGTGTGGAGAAAGTGGCCATAGCGGCTGCTGAGGGTAGGGAATGGGAGGAAGAGATGAGATGTGGGGGCGTTTTCGGGACTTGGAGTTGTCCTGGGTGGTGCTGCAGGGACACTTACCGGACATTGTATGTCCTCCCATGGCCCACTGGGTGGACTGTGGGAGAGTGTGGGCTATGATGTGGACCCTTGACCATGAGGTGCAGCGGTGCTCAGAGATGTATTCACCAAATGCAATGAATGTCTCATGATGATGGAGGAGGTGGTTGTTATGGGAGGAGGAGTGGTGTGAGGGGAAGGGGGCGGGTATATGGGGACCTCATATTTTTTGAATGTAACATTAAAAAAATAAATAAAGACAAAAAAAAGTTAAAAAAAGAAAAAAGAAGATCTTACACTGCTATGAGAGTGAAAACTGGTGTGGTCACGTTGCAACATTCCTTAATATTCAAGAGGTGAAGATCCTAATATCCCATGACCCAGCCAATCCACCACTCTGTGTACATCCAAAAGAAACGCTTGCACCTGTGCACCCAAAGATGCCTTGGAGAGCCTTCAACACTACTTCTTGTAATAGTAAAAAGATACAAACAATCCCAAATGATGGAAAATTAACAGAAGAATGGACAAGTACGTTGAGGATGTCCGTATGATGGAATGAGTTGGCAGCAAGTGGACCAGAGCCACACATAACCACACAGGTCAATCTCAGCATGACACCCTTTTTAATAAAGTTCCAAAGCAAGTAAATCAAAACAATAAATTGTTTAGGTATACATGCATATGTGATAAAAAAAAAACTATATGCACAAAAACGTAAAGAAACACAAAAATCAGGATAGTGCTTGTCCTTAAGGGGTAGATAAGGATACAAGATAGAGTGAAGCCTCTTTATAGTTAATGCATTTTTTAGTTGGGTGATGCATTCAGGTGTCTTCATTATATTATTAGAAATTAACAAATGAATTACATGATTAAATTAATCCATAACTAACTAACTGAAGGCAATGCATGAGCCAAAGGAGACATTGGCACTATGATACTGGAACTAAGGACAATTGTTAATCCAGTTGTGTTAACCTGAAGTCTGTTAAAAATAAAGAAAAAAATAGTTAATAGAGAAGAATGTTAACTTACTAAAGCAGGCTGATGGGTATGTGAGTTCCTTTAGAGTTGTCTGTATGTTTGAAAATACCCTCATCATTTTAAGAAAGTTAAAAAATATATCACATAAGGTAGTAAAAAAAAGAATAATAAAAAAAAAGTATATCATATTGTCCTTGCCAATGGTGCCTTTATTTTGTTTTGTTTTGTTTTGTTTTGGGGGGGATGTCAACCCAGCTATGTTATAGAAGTCATGATTTTAGAAGTCTGAACTTAGCAGGAACAGAAGTTTGAGTGCTTTAATCCTATAGCAAAAGTAATCAACATTAATGATATTTATAGTAATGATTTTTGCTATAAGGAAATTAAGTTTATAAAGTAACTAGGTCATTTCAATTTAATTCAATTAATATGTGTTGAGCGCTCATGAAGTATGATGCTCTGTGCTAACTCCTGGGATACCAATATAACTGTGTCCTACATGAGTTGTTCATGCTGTCGTGGAGATTTTCTGTTGCATAAATTAGGGTCATTTGTCCCAGCTCATGTGCTTTTTGGTGTTCTTCTCTTTGTTATTTCCTCAATGTCCATAAATAGCATATATGTTGACAGTGTTCTTGGTCTCATGTGTAAATGAGTTTTCAACATCACACATTTTTGTACATGCGCACTCACACATACACTTACTCTCTCAATAGCATTCTTTAAACATGTGCTGAAGTGCTAAGTGCTGGGCATTGCCACAGACAGTAGTCAGTTACTTTGGTGCAAAAGGCAAGCGAACACGAGTGAATACATTGCCCGTTACTGTCACCAGCTACTCAACTGGTGACTCTGATCGATCACCCCTCCTCCTCCCCTGCTGGTCTCAGGACCTTTATAACTATAATTTTTCTAACTATACACAGTTCAGCTGTGGAAGAACTTTATACTGGTTATGTTTTTTGGCTGTGTAGAACAGAAGCTCATTCTTGCTACCTCAGGTATTGGGATTCTGTTTTCGGGGTACACATGGACAAAGGGAGATGGGATCTCAGGTGGGGCAAGAAAGAGATGTATCTGCAGAGATCTGGAGGTCCTCGTGGAGGCCGGGTGTCTGGAGGGACTAGTTTATACTTTTACTTTCTTACCGTCTTCTGTGCTTGCTGCCATGGTGCTAGGATGGCTCACCTAGCCTGTAGTTCAGAGCACTACTGGGTATAACCTTTCCTCCTGGCACTGCTGCTAACAAGAAATGAGCTAATAGATATAAAATCCTTCGTACAGAGCCTGGCTCCTTGTGAGCACCATGTACCATGGTTTATTATTAGTGCTGTTGTTAGCTGTGTGCTTATGACCTGAGTTTACTCAAAACTTCGACCTATTTGGTGTCCTCTCTGTCTGACTTCTCCCTGCCATGTTCTGCTGTGATATAAGTGGTTGACTGAGTCTGATTTTCAACTCCCCAAAGAGGAAATCTGACCTGTGGAGGTTTTTTTAATGGCAGGTACAGCAGTTTGATATTATTGATGAATTCCAGAAGGAAATATTGGATTATGTTTGTAAACTGATCTTTTGCTCTGGACATCTTAGATTATATTGGAGTCATAGGTTTACTTGATGAAGTAATTATGTAAACCTCTTGTGCCAGGAGGGCGTTGGTGGGGGGGACTCACAGATAAAAGGCATGACAAAGGACAGAGTCGGAGAGTTTTTGATGCTGGAGTTTAATGCTGAAGCCTTAACCTGGAGTCCCCGGAAGAGAGGAAGCCTAAGCCTGGAAAAAAGCAAGCACTGGGAAGAGGGGAACCCAGGAAGCCCGAACCCTGGCAGCCATCGGCAGCCATCTAGCTCCAACACATGAAAAGTGACTTTGGTGAGGTATTTTATAAATACCCTTTATAAAAACCAATCAATTTCTGGTATTTTGCATCAGTACCCCTTTGGCTGACTAATACAGCAGGTCTACTGGTCTCCCTGGTGATGGACTGGCCTCATCTAGACAGAAACCATGAATTGGCCCATCCAGTTAGGATGCAGGGGAGCCAGAGCTGCGTAGTATGGTGGGCGGCGCCCAGTTCATATTACCCCCTAGGCCTCCTTCCTCCTTCCAGGCCTTGGCAGGTCCTCAGAAGGGATCATGGCAGGTCCTTAGTGTCAGGCACTGAAACTGACCTGCTTAGCACAAGCTTACTTTCTTAAAGAATTTATCTCAAAAATTTGCTCAGTGGCTTCTTAGTAACACTGGTGTATAAAGCCAATGGGGAGTCACTGTTACTCTAATATGTATTAAAGTGCTTTATGATAGCATCTGTTTTGGCCCTGCAGTCTTTTTGTGCAAGTAGCAGTTTCTCCTCCATTGACCTGAGAATAACCATGAGCCAATGTGTCAATAATATCAAAATAATCCCCAGCATGTTTTGGGATTCACATGAAGGTTTCCTAATTAATGAGACAAAAAAAAAATTTTTTTTAAAAAGAGAGTGGGACACTTGTTTTTCAACATTTACATACATTGGAAATGTCATGACATTATATCTATGTCTATCATATATCTGTCAAATCTATGTTTATATGTGTATATATTCATGTATTTATGTACATGAAATACATAGGATCTTAGTGTCCAAGAACTTTGAAGTTGAATCCTTGGCACTATTCCTTTCTGAAAGTAATTTAACTTCTTTGAGACTAATTTCCCTAGTTTCTGAATTTTTCAATATTATTAACACAACCATGTTACAGAAACATGATATAATATGTTAAAAAAAAAACCAAAACAACCAAGAGAGACAAAGAAGGCTTCCAAGCCAAATGCCAGAGATATAATGAGTTACAAGAAATGAAGGTAAAATTGTAGACTGGAAATATAATATCACTTCATGTTACTGGTTTTCAAAATTATTTCTCAGAATATGTTATATTCCACAGTGATGGAAGTATAGAAATATGACCTAAATATGGATCACATGAACAAAATACAACAGGTTTTGTCTTAATAGAACAGATTTTGTCTTAATACACCTTTTATCTTTGTTCTCAGTAGGCAGAATGACTAACTGGATCCTAAAAGATCTCTTTTACTTTTATTTCTGTTCTCACGTTTTGTGGATGAACAAGCTGAGAATATGCAAAACAAAAGGGAGAGCAGAGCTCTTGTTTTCATCGAAGAATCATACAGGCCAGGGTTTTGTTTGCATAAGGGTGTGACTTTCCCAATTGGAGAATCCTTCAATTGTGTTATTACCATGTGGTTTTTAAATAATTTGTTTAAATTGTGACATAATTTGGAAGCACTTGCTTTTTGGAGTAAAGATATTTCCTTATAAATTTGAGTCAATTTTTCAGAAAATGAGGATAGGACACATTTTGGCACTCATTGGCTTTCTTCAAGGTCAACAGGGTCTAGGAAGGATAAAGGTGTGAGCGACTTATAAATTACCTTGCCTTCCCCTGGGGCCTGGTGTTCTGTGCTTGTCAGGGAGGATTCTAGTGCCTGGAGCAGCCAGTGAACAGCCGCAGGGAATCCAGGTGGAATTAGGATGTTTCTGTTTCCGTAAGTGCATTCTCAGAGCAGAAATTATAAATGAAACCAGAACCTAGAAAACCCCACTAATGGGAACCCCACATTTGGTAGAGCTGTCTTTGATTTGTGTGGGAATCTACTTCCCAGGCTCCTTTCTTCCTCTGCCTCTTCCTTCACCTCTGTAGATGACTTTTGGTAACACTCTTCTCTCCACTGTCTCTCTGTGTTAGACTGCCACCTCCCACCTGTCCAGAAATTATAACAGAAAAGATAATGGAAGTAGTTAGTTATGGCTGTACATGAATGCCTATTGGGTGCCAGGAATTACATATAAAAGCTCTTTCTTAATTTCCATAGCAACAAATAGTTACCGTCAAATCTATTTTACAAATGGGAAATATGAGGCTTGGAGATGCTAAAACATTAATTGTCCTAGGTTGCACAGTTAATAAGTTACTAGGTTAGGAGCCAAATTGAAGCCCTTCCACTTCCAAATCTGTCTATTTGGTATGCCCCCTGGAAGTAGGCAGGGCAAGTGGTAGTCCCTGCTGGGAGAGGAGAAAGAGCCGAGCAACGCTAGTGTGTGTGTGTGTGTGTGTGTGTGTGTGTGTGAGAGAGAGAGAGAGAGAGACAGAGAGAGAGAGAGAAAGTCCCCTATATTTCTAAGCATAACACTTGCAAATCAGTTTGTTTTCCCCTTATCAGGAGTTTGCTTACAGTGAGTATAAGTTCACTTGAGGTGAATGCTAGAGGTGAGGGCTTCTGACATAATGTCTTTATGAAATAGCCTTTCTAATAGTTTGGATACTGAGAGAAACTGGCATGGTTTTTCATATAACTTTCTTTAAGAAGATAAAAAAGTCTTCTTTATTAAAACAACCAAGAATCTATATTACACAGCGTTACTAATTTCAGCAGACAGTCCCCTACTTGGAAGCATGTTATCATTCAAACCTTGTTTTTAAGTTGGCTGTTTAAAATTCAGACCACATTTTCAGAAATAGTATTATAAATGGCAGTTAGGTTTCCAGGCTACCTTATAAAAACCTACTTAGCCCATAACATAACTGAAACATTTTGTATTTATAATAAAATCGGTAGAGAATAAAGCTATTGTAATGCTAGGAATTAAAATAAACAGTAACGGTAGGTTAATTAACTTTTATTTAATGTGCATGCCTCTAGCCTGAGGAAGCCAGCATAGTATAAGAGCTAAGAGCTCACTCTGGAATCAGATGCCTGGTTTAAATATCAGCTCTATGGCCTGCTATCTGGACAATGATGGCTAACTAAGCCTCAGTTTACTCAACTGTAAAGTGGTGGTAATAGCAGTGGGAGGGTCGATGTCAAGGTTTCAGGAGGGAATATGTACAAATCTCTAGTACTGTTGCATTTGACACAAAGTCCGTGGTTTAGAGATAATTGTGAAAGATGTGGGGTAATAGCTGCTGATTATCCAGCTCTTCCCAACTGGACAGATACGGTGCCAAGTATTTTGCACATAATTTAAACCCAACAGCCCAGTGAGGAATTAGCCACCTTTTTAAAATGTGGTACTTGAGGAGCTATGAAATTAAGCAACTTGTCCAAGCCAAATCATACAGATGGGAGGTGGTAGAATGAGTCCAAGAATCTTGAATTTGGCCATTACTCCCTTTGGATCCTCTGGTAGGACCCGCCTCTGTTGCAGGGCAGCACTGCCCAGGCAGGGATGGGAGCAGTCAGAGTTATGGGCCTGAACTGGGGAGGAGAAACTGTGAGGAAGAGCCTTCCAAGTGAGCCAACGCAGAAAAGGATCCCCAACTCTTATCAATCGTTGCTTAATTTAACTTTGGAGTTCAGCCAGGGCTTGAGCCAGAGACTTCTTTCAACTTACTCCCAAACTTGATACTAGGATCCAGAAGTACCCCCCCCAAGTACCTGACTTTAATGGTTGGAGTGCAATGCCTGGCATATGTGGGTGTGTGATCAACACCGTGAACTAATGGGCTGCTACCCATTCCATCATTGCTTCTGCCACTTTTGATGCCTTTAACTTCCTTGGGTGTGGGTGATGGAGGGTCTGATTTCTCGAGATTTCCTAATGGGCAGAGACTCATATCCTCACACCAGACTTCAAAGTGACTCCTGTGGTTGGGTAGTAGGGGAAAACATGATTTTGCTAGCTGTAGCTGCCAAGAGAGAAATTTAAAAAAATACAGTACTGACTTTCTGAACCTGAATGCGCAATTCTTTTTTCCTGACCAGAAGGAGTCGCTTGCTCACTTTACTCACTTGGCTCCAGCCTCTCCCATTCCAGGGGGAATTGATGGTGTTTAATGATCTTCCGTACCATGGTTATATCTATTTGTTTAAATTATACCCAAAGCTTCAACTGATCAACTTGGTTCTACTCAACTCTATTCTGACTCAGAGTCAATTCTTTGAATATTTATCATTTAAGCTTAACAGAACCTCATCGCGTTAAAACATTTAAAAAATACAGAATAAAGTCAATATACAAATTAAATGTAGGAGTATTAAGGACAAAAAATATGCGATCAAAGGAAATCTGGGGAATACACAAAAGAAATCCATCACCTCACCAGTTGTGGATTGATGCTAACTGGTCTTTTCACACTATTTTTGTGTTGAGTTAGTATGGTTTCTTTTTCTTTGGCCACTTTAGAATGATTTGCTTAAAAGAATTGTTAACATGTCAAACCAAGTTTCCAAGCAAAAGTATAAAAGGACTTCCTCCATATTTTTAGCACTGCCTTCCTGCCCTTGCCCCAATTACTTTTTCTTTTTCTTTTTTTAATTTTAAAGAAACTTTAGATTACATAAATGTTACATTAAAAATATAGAGGATTCCCATATGCCCTACTCTTACCCCTCCCACACTTTCCCACATTAACAACATTCTTCATTAGTGTGGTACAATTTTTACAATTGATGAACATATATTGAAGCATTGCCACTAACCTTGGATTATAGTTTACATATACTTTACACTCTGTCCCATGCAATTTTGTAAGTTATGACAAAATATTTAATGGCCTGTATCCATCATTGCAGTGTCATACAGGACAATTCCAATCTTCTGAAAATGCCCCCATATTTCACCTATTTTTCCACCTCCCTCCTGTCAAACCTCCAGTGGTCACTGCCTCCACATCAATGATTAAAGTTCTTCCATTGCTAGAATAACAATAAGTCTATAGTAGAATAATAGTAAATCGATTAATACTTCAGTCCATTATTCATTCTCCAATCTTGAGGATTTGGAGATGGAGATGCCCACTCTGCCTCTAATTTGAAAGAGGCCTTAGAAACCATGGGGCAGATGGATAGAACTACCTTGCTTGCAGTTGCAGAATCTCTCTGCTCCTCGGGATTGGCATTGTCCCTCTTCATCACCTTGTTAGTTATCCTGGATGCATCCAATGAAGAGAGTACGTATTGCAAGTCTGCTGAGGTTCAGGGCCCAACTGGCACATGGACAGACCTAAGATTTAAGTCTCTTGGACATATCTATCAAGTATTGTACTAACTATAGGTTCAAATAGAAGGGACAGAAGAGTCATGTGTAGGGAAACCACAACTGAGTCCAACTCTGTCACACTGGGGAACATAAATTCCAAGGTAAGGCCCTTTGGCAGGGTGCCAAACTTGTGAGCTCTCTGCCCTGTCTATAGTGTCTGTATGTCTCTAGAGCCCTCAGGAGCCCCTTTAAGGTAATATTTACTGTGGTAGTCAATAACATCCTGCTGAGATGTGCATGAGCTTAACCTCTGGAATGACTTCCTGAGACATGCATAAGGTTAACTTCTGGAATGACCTCCCAACCTCACTTTGAAATCTCTTACCCATAAGAATTCATTTGTATTAACATTAGCCCCTTATGGTCAAGGTCTTTTTCCAGGTGCATTGTCAGCTGGTGCTTGGTAATAATCCCTCAGTGCCAGGGAGGCTCATCTCTGGGAGTCGTATCCCACATGGGGGGTGGGGGGAAGATAGTGCATTTATATACTAAATTCTGCTTAGAAAGAGGCCACATTTAAGCAACAAGAAGGCCCCCAGGAGGTAACTCTGAGGTAACATATAATGCTAGGCTAAGTTTCAATCCCAAAAGAAATCTTCATAAGTACAATCATCAATATCAAGGGCCTGGCACAATGGCCCATCCTCCTTCACTAGGTACTGCCCTTGTACTCAGGGGATTCTGGCTGTTGCATTAGAGAATGTAGCAGAACTCCTCAGGATGGGACTTTGATATTCTTTCAGTCACTGTGTGGCTCTCCACCCACCATGGCAATGCCCCATGAATACTTGAGTACATTCATATGGCTTAGAGGCATGCCCCAGATGAACCCCTCCCATGCATCCCCCCCATCACTGACACCCCACACCAATGTTCCTCCCCTGCCACAGTTGTGACCCTTCTGTGATCCAAAACCTCTTGAAAGATGAAACCAAGAAAATAAACAAATAAAAAAATAATAAGAAAATGAAATAATAATGATAGTTTAAAAATTAACAAATAAAATACAAAAGATATTTTAATTTTATTAATAAAAAAAAACTTTTTCTAGACATTATGTCTTTCATCACTGTAAGATCTGTTGTCTTGCATGTACAGTGCCCAATTGCTTTTCACCGCATGCCTAGTCCTGGAGGCAATGGTGCTGAGGAATGATCCCAATGGTGCAAGTTGCAGCTTTTCTACCACTCTCATTGTTACAATTTTTTAGTTATGAAAAGCCTGGAAAATTCAGGATACTGGGGGGGAAAAAAAACCAATTCAGGACTTCTCCACTGGAATTCCTTAGTGTTGTGTTGTTACCTATGTTTCCTAAAGGGTTGAGATCAGTCTTGTAAACCTGGCAACTGTAATTTACTTGGAATCCAGCTGCCCTGTTTTTTCTCCCCTTTATATTCTTTTTCTTTAGACATAACTTTGGATACTGAAGTCGATATTTGTACTAAAAATGAAATGATACCCAAATGCTGGAAGAGACTGGCATGTCTCCCCTTATCTACCTCCATGTGGCTGCTGACAACAGAGATATAAAACTTCTGGGGCACTTACAACACATGAAAGGTTAGATCTGCAGAGATCACCCACTTCTTTCTTTCAAGAAGAGTTTCTTAATTTTTTCAGCCATTTGACAGGTTTCTATATTATCCCCATCACTAATTGCTGATAAAAAAAGGTGGGAAGCAAAACATCATTCTTAAGACTTTTACATGGGTTTCACTACCAAGTATTTTGCACAAAAACTACAAATGCAAATTTCCCCATGATAAATGAGTAAACAGGGGACCTGTAGAACCCAGTGAATTGGTGCACAGAAACAGATTTTCCATATATGTGTATTTTCACTAATCTGTGTGTCCAATTACTGAGTTTTACTGCATATTAAATTATTTCATATCCAACCCATAGTTGCAGGAATATATGACAGTCATCATCTTCCAATTTATTGATTGATTTTTTGCTTAAGTATTGCTTTTCTATGGATTGGGACATAAGCAGATTTAAATTAGTGCTTTACTGGACAAATCTGCTCTCTACATAAGCTACAGTTAAAAGAGACTCACTTTGAAATGTAACTAAACATCTAGGTAAATGCTGTCTGTCAAAGAAGTTGGCTTGCACAATTATACACACATTCTAGTGACCATACCAATTCCTCAGCTTCTGTGTAATTCCTGTTTTGAGTTCATTTGAGCTATACAAGAAAATTATGCTGGCTGCTTTATGGTCATCAAACCTATTCCTGAAGACAAAGGTCTATTGTCATTGATTCTTTTCCCAAAATGGGCCCATGAATCTGTTTACGGATTATGAATAGGTTTATTGAAAGCAATCAAACACATGTGGTAATTGACTATCTAGAGTGTTGCATGTGGATGCATGTTACCTAGACAGTAGAAGTTCCTGTAGAACCCTACGATTTGAAATGTCCAGGAACCCCTGGAGCGGCTGTGAGGACGACCTGCCCCAAGTCTATGCACTGAAACAAACAGCCACCAAGAAAATACGGCTCTCAGGAAAGACTGTACCTACTTAAGGTAGTCCAAGGACATGGCATCAACGGAGGGACAAAGCAGAGTCTTTTATGATGTCTGCCACTGAAAGTGCTGCTTCACTAAATGATTTAAAGTCTGCAATAGCAGAGCGGGGGGTAACTAAAAACAGAGAAACGTTATTTTCACAGTTATTGTGAAAATCCAGGAAATATGTATCAGAACCATGTTCATAGCTCTCTAATAAAACAACACAACAGACCTGGTCCAACGCTTGAAACAACTGTTTATAGAGTCTTCTTATAAACTCGGTTCTGATACTTTCTAGGGAAAATAAATTATCATAAGAGTTTTTACTTAATTAAAACATTCTAATGTGGTGGCTAAGAGCACAGATGTTGAAACGAGATTGGTGTGGGTTTGAATCCCAACTCCCCCAGTCACTCGCTAGCTATAGGACCTCAAGCCCAACACTTCCCCATGCTAGGACCCAGTTTCCTCATCTATACAGAGAAGATATAATAATAACAATACCAGAAAGAGTGTCAACTAAATGGATAATATGTTATCTTATCACAGATGAATTTCTGGATTGTGCAACACAAGTCTTGGGGAATTAAATATACCTCTACTTTTCTAGTGAATGTGCCAACTACTAAAGCAAGGTTCTCATTTGTTCAGATAACAGGCTGAATAATAGTCCTTTAGATAAAAATTGGCTACAGTTAAAGGGAAAAAACATTGACCCTTCAAAGCCCAGTTGTGGTTCTTTGTTTTTCCCTTTTTAACAGCAGTGCCCTGGAATCATCCTTCTGTTGCCCCGCCTGACTCCTGTTAGACCTAACCTTAACTTAACCCTATGTTCTCTAAATCTCATTGAAAAATTTTAATTCTCCTTTCCTTTTACTCATTAAAATTTTTTTCTACAAACTCTTTCTGATATCTTGAATGCATTGTTTGACATTCAGCCCCTTCAACTTCTTTCTAACTATCATAGGGTTAAACTATCACCCATCCTTTAGAGATGTTCTTGACAGATGGAAAAAGTGGAAGAGTAAATTCTTCATTTCTTTTATCATTTCTTTCCTGGAAATCTCTTCTCGTCTCCTCTCCTCCTAACTTGCAGTCCTTCACACCAGAGCCTGAATAATGTTTCTAGACACCAAGCCCACCATTCCTCTTATTGTCCTTCTTTCTTGAAATATTTCAGCCCTTCCCCAAGCTCAACTCCTTTGCATGGCTTACATAACCCTTTGTGACCCAGCTCCTGCCCACCTCTTGATGCACCTTCTCCATCTGGATCCCCTGAAAGTCTTCGGCATTATCGTGCTCCCTCTTGTTCAGGTGCATTTGTTTATGCTACTGCTCTTGCCTCAAGGGTACTTTTCCCTCTCCTTTCCATGAGCCTGACCCCTGCTCCTCATTCAAGAGACAACAAGAAAAAAAAAAAAGAGAGAGACAAGAGTGCTCCCCTCCTCCCTCGTTCTCCCTTTTCCAGGCAGGTTAGGTGCCCCTCACATCTGTTCTGGAAGGGCTATGATGGGAATGAGAGGAGATAAAGCATTGGAAATCACACGACACACAGTAGGTTTTTAATCAAGCTTAACTCTCTTCTAGAGATGAAAAATGACTCCGGGCATTATCTAGCCTCTTCCCGTGTGTCGTGTCACCTTTCAGAGTTCGTTCAAAAAATCACTCCCTCTTTCCTTAACCTCGTGACTTACCACTGCTTGTTGGGAACACAGTTGAGCCCCTTATCAGGGATATGAATACTATCCCAGTGAAATTTATTTTCTGAAGCGTTCTTATCAGTGCTTTATTCCAGGATAAATGTGGCCTTGTCTATATACTTAGAGATAGGATTCTAAGTTTCTTCTCTAAGGTCTCTTCCAGCTCTAACATTCTTTGATTATGTGATTTATTTAAAAAAAACAAAACTCCTTAACACTGGCGAAGTCAAATTTCTGGAACCTGATTATGCAATTTAAAGATTATCTAGGGCCTTAGTTCTTCCTTCTCCTCCCCTCTCCTCCTCTCTGCTACATGCCCTTTAGTCATGTTTACTACTCTTAAACTCCTCCAGGCAGGAAGAGAAAAAGGAGATGAAATACTAATACAGACACTTTAGTAAAGTGCATGATGCGAGAGGGTGAAACTAAAAAAGATTTCTCAGATTCATGCTATACCTCCACATCTTTAGACTGATCAACTATAAGTTCACTGGAAAACTACCATGTTTCCTTTAATTTTTAAAGAAATAAACGTTTGGTCCAAAGAATTCATTAGCTCCCTGCCTTGGCATTCATCATTGTATTTGCTTCCCCTGTCTCTTCCAGCTCTCACTCCTCTCTTTTTCACTGAGCTCACTTCAGGTTTATCTGTCCTGTGTCTCTCTGCATCCCCATCACACTCACATCTCTTTATTTTGGTGAAATGCAGAATGAAGGATATGAGGACTTGAAGGCTTGGAACATTTTGCTCTTTCAACCTGGCATCTTCTATTCCCCCAAGGAAACCTTACTGAAATTGCCAGGGAAGGCTATAAAGAGATCTCCTAATGGTAATGTCTGAAACTGACCTGGAGATTTTATGTAGAACTCTGCGATGTCAGCAGCTGCTTAGCTACACTTATTGCACACACAACCCCTTTTATAGCTTTGACTTAGAGCCAACTTCTGATTCCAGCTCCAGTGCCAAGAACCAATGACTGCTTAGGTTCAAGACAACTTATCCTGTCCTAGAACTTTCTTTTCAATTTCAGCTGACAGAAGCAGCGCCCTGGGGTCCTTCATTATCTCAAGAAATATTATGATGCTGCTTGCAGAATTAAGACAGGGTCCTGGTAGGGAGCCTGAATGCTAGTGTTTCTGTGATTTTACTACTCTGGCTTGAACACTTGTCAGAAGCGTCTTTCACAACAAAAGGGGCCAAATCACGCAAACCAGTGTATCCAGGTCTGGTTTGAGTTGAGCCATTACTGACTTGGTTTTTCTTCGTTTTCTTCTTCTTCCTCTTCTTCTCTCCTCTTCCTTCTCCTCCTTTTCCTTCTTCTTCTCCTTTTCCTCCTTTTCTTCCTCCTCCTTCCTCTTCTTCTTATGTATGGCCTAGAGTTTTGGTAAATTTTCCAGAACTGGATTGGGGGAAAACATATTTATGACATGTGATCAAAACCTTTTCTAAACTGTTTACTACCTTCTGTCACTTCACAATGCAGCTGCCTTCAGGAATTGGGCTTGCTCCCAGTCAGTAAAGAATGAGAGAAGTTAGGTAGATGGCCAGCTCCAGAGAGGACCGGAACCTGGGCACAGTGTCTGAGCAGTGTCCTTGATGAAGGTAGTAGACCTTCTTTTGAGTGATGATAGCAAAGTAATGGTGCTTCACTGTGTTCTATGTGCCAAGCATTTAACACTATTCCTTCACATAATTATCACAATAGCCCTATTAATTTTGTTTGTTTGTTTAGTGTGTTACTTTCATTGCATTTGATGACTACATTTTGGAGCACTGCTACACAGCATGGATTATAGTTTACATTGCTTTATAGTATTCTTTTTTTTAAAAAAAGATTTATTTATTTATTTAATTCCCCCTCTCCCCCGGTTGTCTGTTCTCTGTGTCTCTTTGCTGCGTCTTGTTTCTTTGTCCGCTTCTGTTGTCGTCAGTGGCTCGGGAAGTGTGTGTGGCGCCATTCCTGGGCAGGCTGCACTTTCTTTCGCGCTGGGCGCTCTCCTTATGGGGCGCACTCCTTGCGCGTGGGGCTCCCCTACGCGGGGGACACCCCTACGTGGCAGGGCACTCCTTGCGCGCATCAGCACTGCGCATGGACCAGCTCCACATGGGTCAAGGAGGCCCGGGGTTTGAACCGCGGGCCTCCCATGTGGTAGACAGACGCCCTAACCACTGGGCCAAGTCTGCTTCCCTGTTTTATAGTATTCTTATCCCCTTTTTATGAATGAAGAAAATGCAGCATAAAGAGGGTTCACAATTTTCCTAGGATCATGTTACTGGTCAGAGGCAGAGCTGGACCTTGAACCCATAGTGCTCTAACTTCAGATCTGGTGCTCTGTACCACAATTTTTTACTCTTCCTCAGGGATATGACAACATGGTTTTCTCCCACTACTCTGATCTCCTCCTCAAGTTATGGTTGTACTACTCCCGGTTAAAACAATGGCTATGCTTCAGATAAAACCTCAGAGCTGTGGTGCTTGTGTGAATTCATTCATTACTTCAATAAGTATTTACCAAGTGCCTTACCAAAACCTTATTCTGTGTTTGAGGCTCGTAGTCATACAGTCTTGTGGGGACCACAGGTGTTCCTTCATAATCATGAATGAGATGAGTGTTATGAAAAGGAATTTATCTGATACCACAGTAGACCATCATGCGGCTCTCAGTCCAGGGGATTTACTGGAAACTCAAGGATGAGGAGGAGTTCGTCTGTGATGAGGCTGGAGAAAAGAGTTCTAGGTGAATGGAGAAGCACGCTCAGTGGCAGGGAGGCCAACCAAAGGTATTTAGCCAAGTTTCTGTGGTTTCACAGAAATTATATCTGGGGTCCTGCACACCTGGTCATAACTCCCAGGCTGCACGTTAGCATCTTGGAAACCTGTGCACCCATGCCAGAGCCTGGAGCCAGAATTGACCCAGGTACTCATTCATTGGTACCTTTGAGTGCCATCCCAGGCCAACCTCCTACCCAGTCCACCTATGTCAATGGGAGTTCAAGGAACTTCAGAAGCTTATTTCTGAGTTTTGATTACTCTGTGCAGTTGTAGGGCTGGAGGAGGGGCAAACTGATTCTAAACCACTGCAGGTCATCCCCGAAGTCACAGCAGAATGGAAGCCAGGTCAGAGACATACATAAACATAAAATAAAGCCATCCAGCTCATCATTTAGGGAAAGGAGCCAAGTTTCCCAGTAGATCATGATCATGTGGTTTTTATTTAAAATTTTTTACAAAGAGTTTGTTATTCACAAGCATTTACTGTCTTGGCAGGGCGTGATAGACCAGGGTGGATCAGGATTACCAGTTCGGACTAAATAAGAATGACAATGATGCATTTTATTTCTGGGAATTTTGTGAGACCTGGCCCATGGACCTCTCACTGTCACCACTGAAATTTTTTTAATGCTTTGTACCATTAGGCTCTTATTCATTGGTGAACATCTCTGGGCAGGTTTTTTAAACTGGGTCATGTGCAACTAGAGCTGAGAATTGGACTAGATCAGTAGAGGCAGAGGGCACCTGGGTCGTGAGTCAGGCGAAGAAGGGGCATCATTTATACCAGCATCCCTCAAATATTGTTTGAGGGTCTACTATCTCCCAGGCAGAGTACCAGGCCCTGGAAGTAGACATTCTGTTTTAGTTTCTTAGGCTGCTTAAGCAAATACCATGCAGTGGGTTGGCTAAAACAATGGGAATTTATTTGCTTATGGTTTTGAGGCTAAAAGAAAGTCCAAATCAAGGAGCCATTAAGAAAATGTTTTCTTCCCGAAGATCAGCATTCTGGGGCCGGCTGCTGGCAAGACTTGGGTCCTCTATCACATGGCAAAGCACATGGTGGCTTCTCCTAGTCTCTTCCTTCTCTTCCATGTTCCATTTCAGCTTCTTGCTTCCTATGGCTTTTTTCTCTCTGTCTGAATTTCATTCTCTTATAAGGGACTTCAGTAATAGAATTAAGACCCATCCTGACCCACACCTTGACTGAAATAGCCTCATCAAAAGGTCCTACTTACGGGAAGTGGACTTGGCCCAGTGGTTAGGGCGTCCGTCTACCACATGGGAGGTCCGCGGTTCAAATCCCGGGCCTCCTTGACCCGTGTGGAGCTGGCCCATGCGCAGTGTTGATGCGCGCAAGGAGTGCCCTGCCACACAGGGGTGTCCCCGCGTAGGGGAGCCCCACGCGCAAGGAGTGCGCCCCGTAAGGAGAGCCGCCCAGCATGAGAGAAAGTGCAGCCTGCCCAGGAATGGCGCCGCCCACACGGAGAGCTGGCACAACAAGATGACGCAACAAAAAGAAACACAGATTCCCTGTGCCACTAACAACAGACGTGGACAAAAAGAAGAACACACAGCAAATGGACACGGAGAACAGACAACTGGGGAAGGGGTGGTGGGGAAGGGAAGAGAAATAAATAAAATAAACCTTTTAAAAAAAAGGTCCTACTTACAATGGGTTTACACCCACAGGAATGGATTAACTCTAAGAACATGTTTTTCTGGGGCACGTACAGTTCCAAACATATTCCTTGCTGGAGGCTATGGAATCACCCTCACTTCTTGAGGGGAAAGACTGGAGAAAGTGGAAGGAACTAAAAAGTGAGGTAAAAGAGGTCTAAGAATAAAGCTCACCTGCTTTCCAGGTGTATGTAATGAGCAAAAGGGGCAAAGAGCACAGGCATCAAGGGGAAGTGCTGACATAAGGAAGATAATAAATGTTCTGAGATTTCATCACCATCGAAGAGTTCTAACACATTACTGCCAGGGTTTCGTTCTCTTTCTGATTCATATTTCTTCTTTGCTATGGGGTCATTCAGTTCTTGAGCCTGTTGAATTACCAGCTGATTCCTTTCTGGTTGGATTCTTTTTAGCAGCACACAGATGCATCTCTTGTAATGAAAACCAGGTTTCCTGTTACAGTTTGCTTTACATTCAGGTAATGTGTTGCTGTCTGGAATGAGCAAGTGTTGATTTTGAGTCATATTTTCCACACTGATGCTAAGCCTTCATGGTTTCTATGTCTGGTGTTGAAGGGGAAGATAGAAAATAAAAAACTGCAGTTAGGTCAGATAATTTACTTCCCACCCAAAGGGTTAATTGGCTTCTGGAGGGGAACAAAGATATAGAACCTCTGTGACTACTTCCTGAGTAAAAGAAAGTAATGCAAAGAACCTCATAATTCACCCAATTGCCCACCTTTATGAGAGAAGTTGTTGAAGAGTGACTCCATCTTTCTGCTGATCGGGTGGGGGGGGAAAGCTTTAAAAAGCCATCTGATTTCCCTATCACTATTTTGAGCTGCCTTGAAAAACTCATGGAGGATCTTTAAGTCTCTAATTGAAAATGGTAAATTGGGAAGGAAAACATTAAAGGGAAATATTTTCCTCAGAAAGCAGTGTAAGTAGGAAAAGTTCAACAGTCAGCAATTGACAAAGCACCAGGCAAGTGTGACATTTACTTGTATACACAGTAATAAGACTTTTATTTGTTACTGAAAAGTTTGAGTAGGCTTTAAAAATAGTTGTTGGGACTCTTCTGAGAGGAATCATTGTCCTCCCATCCATACTCAGCATCCTGAAAGGATGAAGGAAAGAATACTTGAATGGCTAGAGTATAGAAACACACGTGCCCACACATTTATCATGGATTCTTATTAGTCACAGATTCTGTGGTTTTTTTAACTCTCCTACTCACTAAGATTTCTTTGTAGTGCCCAAAGCAATAATTGTGACACTTTTGGTGTCATTCACACACATGGACAAAGTGTGGCAAAAAATGTGAGTTGTGTGGAGGAAGATTTGAGTCATCCAACATGCATGCACTCCCCCAGCTAAGGGTGAATGAGGTGATGCTCTTATTTCAGCTCTCATACTCTAAACAAGTGTTCTCCTCACAGTATTTTTAGGGCCATGCTTTTCACGTTTTGAGCTTTCTGTTGGTGTTTTCCCAACAGAAGTGGCCCTCAGGCACAGGGCTGAGGTTCTAATGTCTTGTGCAAGAAGGCTGGGATGTGCCCTACGGAGAAAATACATGGGCTGGATAACTTTGTTCAGGCCTGAGTTGCAGTGCTGTTGACCTTGAGTTTAATGTTAGTGAATCAAAAATATATATTAAATAAGGTATCTTTAAACAGACACATACATAAAACAATTATATGTATTGATTGGTTAATGAAAATGTTACAAAATCAGGGGCTCACAGGAACCTCGCCCTGTATTTCCCAAAGGAGCAAAGATACAGTATTTGCTAATTCAGAGTGTGAGGCAAATTTTTAGACCGTAACTACCCTGAGCAGCATGAATTAACTGCACACACACGCACACAATGTAAATGAAGGGCAGGATTAGGGGAAGGTTATTTCAAAGGTCTGGTAGCACTTTGAGACTATCTGCTTAGGAAGAAGGTAAAATTACCATTAAGTAAGGAGAGTACCTTAAGGAGTGTGTTTGTATATTTAAAATAAATAAATAAATAAGGCCACTTGGACAGAGATTAGATAGGAAAGAGAATGGCAGGTATTCGGCAGGAGTAAGGAAGAGAAGGTTCCTGAAGAGGAGAGAATCCCAAAGAGATGGGAGGGATGTGGCCAGGAAGGAACTCCCTGTGGTTTTTTTCTATGCAGAAATCCCCTACTGAATCAGAGCTATGTCTTACCTGTTGCTGTAAGTATCTGCAGTTTTGTCAAAACATTCCAAATCAATACCCTTGTGTTGCTGGAACTTTGTATTTCCAAAAGGAGAAGAAGGTTATCAGACATAGATGCTGAGAGTGATGGGATGAGCAGGGTGGAAATATGACAAACCCCTTTTCCCCCACATGTATTTGAAAGTGATGCCAGAAAATGGGGAGTGCAAGTGGGGGAGGGAAAGTGGAAACCCTGGGGCTATTCATGTATCATGAGTGGACTTCTTTGGAGTCAGAGGACTACATGTAATAGCCACCGTGTTGCCTGTCGCCCTGCCACATGCTTCTGCTTTGCCTTCTGCAGGAGAGCTGCAAAGGTTAAAAATCTTCACAAAGCCCCAGAGAGTGTGCTTTTGGCCTGCGCCTGAAGAGTCTGGAATGTCTGTGTGGATACCAAGAGGTGTTTGAACTGTAGAGGGTGACCATACTATTTGGTAGAGAAGAGAGCATAAGGGAGGGCAAAACTAAGATGTGGAAAGAGGTCTGAATTCCTAATTTCAGTCCCAGCTCCTGGGTAAGCACACATTTGTACTCACATGGTTACTACAGCATAGGTCTCATTATAGTCCCCAGACCAAAAGTCAGACTTCTTCTGGACTTGGGCTTCGGTGCCTTCGGGATTCAATGAGCTGAAAGAAAGCCCTCCAATCCCACTGTCACTCACCGGAAAGCAGGGGGGTGAGGGTGGAAGAGGAACGGGATTCCTATCCACCTCCACAGCCAGGGTCCAGAAATCTCCCATGAGAGCAGACTCCTCTGCAGCAAGGTGACTGCAGTGATACGGATGCCTCTCCATGTACTTGGGAGGGAAAGCAGGCCACCTGGGAAGACTTAGAGACTGAAAACCAGGAACAAATGATAAAATGATAACATAATACAAGGTCAGCCAAATATGACTGATTCTCAGCAGAGTTGGGCTCCAGCTTTGGTCGGCTTCCTAGGGTTATTCCTGGTGTTCAGAGGCCAGCCTGGAGTTGAAGATAGAGTTGTGAATAGCACTACCCAATCTTGACATTGCACAATTTTCCCTCTGGCCCTCGCTTCCTCAAATGATGCTGGAAGATGAAGCTGTACCCTTTCCTAGCTGGTGCCCCGCCCTGACTCCAAGCCCCTGGCAACCACTGATATGCTTTCTGTCACTATACATTGTTTTCTCTTTTTGAGTTTCATATAGATGGAACCATAACACTATTACTCTTGTGTCTGGCTTCTTTCACTCAACATGTTTTTGAGACTCATCCATGTTGTTATGTGTGTCAAGAGATCATTCCTTTTTTTCTAGCTACTATTCCATTGTATGCATATGCCATAGTTTATTTGCGTGTTGATGGGCATTTGGGTTTGTGCTTGCCGTCTGGTTTTTATGTGCTTGTCTTCTTTTTAGGAGGCACTGTGAAAAGAACACAGGAACTTCCATGTGGGAGGAAGGCACCCAGTCGCTTGAACCACTTTCACTCCTTGTTGTTATGTCTCTCATTGTGTTTCTTCATTGTGTCTCTTTGTTGTAACATCTAGTTGCATCATCTTGTTGTGTCAGCATGCTGTCTTGTTCTACTTCTTAGGAGGCACCAGAAACTGAACCTGAGACTTCCCATGTGGTAGGCAGGGTGCCCAATTGCTTGAGTCACATCTACTTCCCTGTTTCCAGCTTTTGACTATGCTGAATAAAACTGCTATGAATATTTATGTATAAGTCTTTGTATTATGTCTTCATCCTTCTTTGGTAAATATTAGGCATGGATTTCTGGTTGTATGGAAAGTGAAGTTTAACTTTAAAAGAAGCTGTCAGGGGAGCTGATGTGACTCAAGCAGTTGAGCACCTGATTCCCACATGTGACTTCCCAGGTTTGATTCCTGGTGCCTCCTAACAGCAGTAACAACAACAAAAACAAAAACAAGCAAAAAAACAGAAAAACCTAAATCAGGGAAGTTGATGTTGATGTGGCTCAGTGGTTGAGTGCTGGCTTCCCACATACTAGGTCCTAGGTTCATTTCCCAGCCCCTAGTATCCAAAACAAAAAAAAGAAGCTGTCAGATAGTTTTTCAATTGGTTGTACCATTTTACATTCTATCCAACAATTTATCATGGTGCCAGTTGTTCCATATCTTCTCTAACACTTGATATTGTCAGTCTTTTTAATTTAACCTTTCCTAGGGGTTGTGAAGTAGAATCTCAGTGTGACTCTGAATTTAAGTACCTTATGGTGTGCTTTTTTAATGGTCCTTTGAATATCTTCTTTTGTGAAGTATCTGTTCAACATTTTCCTCATAATTTTTATTGGATTGTTTGGCTTATTATTAAGTTGCAAGAGATTTTTATGTATTTTGGATCCATGTCCTTTGTCAGGTGTATGGACTATGAACATTTTCTCTTAGTGTATTGCTTAAATTTTCATTTCTTAAACAGTGTTTCAAAAAGCAGAAATTTTAAATTTCTGTGAAATCTAATTTATTATTTAGTGGTTTATGATTTTTGTGTCCTATCTAAGCCATATTTGCCTACCCCAAAATAATGAAGTTTTTTCTTATATTTTCTTTTAGCAGTTTTATACTTTATTTAAGGTTAAATTTTGTATATGGCATAAGTTAGAAATTGAAAAATTTTTTGTTTCGCTTTTGTGTATAGATATTCAATTGTTCCCATATCATTGTTTGAAAAAGAAACTATCATTTCTCTGTTGAACTCACCTTGGCAACTTTGCTGAAAATCAAGTGGCAATAGACGTGTGTGTCTAGTTCTAGACTTTTTTTTTTTAATCTATAATGTCTATGCTTTCACCAGTCTTATAGTAAATCATAAAGTCAAGTACTGTAAGTAAGACCTTTGTACTTCTTTTTCCAAATTGGTTTGGCTACTAGAAATCCTTTGCAATTCCATATAAATTTTTAATTTAACATCATTTTCTACCAAAAATTTCCTGTATTTTTAGTGGAATTGTGTTAAATTTATAGACCAATTTGGAAAGAATTGACATTTTAACAATATTGAGTCTTCCATTCCATGAACACAGTTTGTGTCTCCATTTACTTAGCTCTTCTTTAATTTCTCTCAGTAATATTGGTAGATTTTGGTGTATACATCTTGCACTTATTTTGTTAAATTTATGCCCAGGAATTTCATGGTTTTTTTTTTAAGATTTTTATTTTTACTTTTTAAATTTCTCTCCCCTTCCCCGCCCTCCCCTCCTTAGTTGTCTGCTCTCTGTGTCCATTCGCTGTGTGTTCTTCTGTGTCTGCTTGTATTCTTGTCAGCAGCCCCAGAATCTTTGTCTCTTTTTGTTGCATCATCTTTCTTCATCAGCTCTCCCTGTGTGCAGCACCACTCCTGGACAGGCTGCACTTCTTTTGCACGGGCGGCTCTCTTTTCGGGGTGCACTCCTTGTGCATGGGGCTCCCCTATGTGGAGGACACCACTGCGTGGCACGGCACTCCTTGCATGCATCAGCACTGCGCATGGGCCAGCTCATCACGTGTCAGGTTTGAACCCTGGGCCCCCCATGTGGTAGGTGGATGCTCTATCCATTGAGCCAAATCCATTTCCCTCATGGTTTTTTTTGGTTATACATTTTTACTTGTCTATTGTTTAATATATAGAAAGAAATTTGATTTATTTAGATTAACCTTGTATCTTACCACTTTACTAAACTCTCTAATTGGCCCTAGTAGCTTTTTTGTGGATTCCTTAGAATTATTTTATAAACATGATCATGTGTCTTCAAATAAAATAAAGTTTACTTCTTTTTTCCCAATATATATGCCTTTTCCCCTTTTCTTGTTTATCACACTAACTAGACCCTTCAACACAACATTCAGTCAGTAGAAACTGTGAACACGGACATCCTTAAATTATTCCTGATCTTAGGATAAGAACATTCAGTCTTTTACCATTAAGTATGAGCTCAGCTGTAAGTTTTTTGTGTATGCCCTTTATTAACTTCAGAATTCCCTTCTATCCTGTTGTACTTGGAGTTTTTTAAAATCATAAATGGGTATTGCATTTCTACCTGTACTAAATGTGATACTAAATCCACAGTCATTTTCCAAGCCTGCTGCACAGGTGATGGGCATCGAATTCCTTACTGTCTTTCACTAGTGTCCCCCAGATCCATCTCTCTTTACCTCCTGCTTCACAGGATCTTGGGGAGCCAGTGAGGACCGTGTTCTGGTTGCCTCTGCCTAATGGATCCATCTAAGACATTAGTTTGTACTTTTACCTCTTCTCTCTCTGTCTGTAAAATGGGAAAAATGCCTGCTGCATTTAAAATATCATAGACTGAACGGAACAGACTGCTCTGATAGATATATATATATGAGATGCTCATACGTAGTGGAATCATTACCAATCTCAGGACAAGTCCCTTAAGAGTAATTTAAAAGGAAGGAATAGAGAAATCTTAAAATTCTGGAAACATTTTTGTCATGGAATGTCTGTCATAACATTGTTATCCCCACTGTTCCTGTCCCTGTCTACTTGTAGCCCAGTTACAAACTGGTGTGTGTGTTGAAATAAATGTTGGTGTGAGAAGAATCTGCTATTTTGATGGCAAAAAGGGAAAAGAAAAGAAAAGTCACAATACAAACCCCAAGCAAAAAAACAAACAAAAAACTCTGATTCCTTAGGTAATTAAGGATGGATTATAAATATATATATATACACACAAAACACCTCAGAATGAAGCAAGAAATAAATTAGAGAAACCTAACTAAGAAAGCTGATACCAGACTTCTGGCAAAATCTTTGATATTAGATTTCTTCACCAGCTGGACTCCACTGACATTTTGCAAGCTCTACGGTTAAGTATGCTAAAAACGACCGAATATTTTATTTACAAATTTTGTTTTGTTTTGCCTTCCTCTGGGTCAAACTAGTGGTTAAACCTAAAAGCCTACAAATATGCTAAATACACAACGATACAATCATGAACAATTACATGGATGCCTACTGGCTTTTCTCCGTTCATGCCAAGAACTGTCACTAGGTGGATATAGATGAATTATTTTCTGGGAGTAAGAAGTAGAGAAAAGCAAAGGACATCTCATTCGCTGCTTTAACCTTGGGGGAACAGGATAAATCTGGTTTTGGCATCTCTCCGAGGAAGAGACTATCTTGACACGGACATAGAGTTCTTGGAGAAAACCTAGTATCCATTGGCAAGAAAGGGTGAGAGTCTGAATACATCTAAATAATCGGCAGAGCATTGAGATGCCTGAGTGTGGCAGAATGTTCACCAGGATATAAATCATGCTGCTTGCCTCGTGCGGTGCATCAGACATGGAGAGTACGACTCCAGCTCATCTAATGAAATGGCTTTTATGAAGTTTGTATAAAGCAGCATTGTTGAGAATTATGTTGATAATCCAAATTTGAGAGCAGAACTGAATGGACAGGGTTAGCTCTTTAAGGAAAACTAAGCATCTCCCTACTGAGATGCGATGCAGGCAGGTGGCTTGGTCCACGTGTTAAGTGTGAAGTGAAACCCACACGCACCTCCTTAAAGTCAGGGCTGACTGCTGCGAACTCTGGCACCGATTCTTCCCTACTAAGATTTGTTCTTAAGTTGATTCTCACAACACAAGGTCCACAATCCTCCTGAGGGCAACGATTGAAGGACTGCCTATCCTATGGAGAAATTATGCTTCCAGAATCACTGCTTGTCCCTGAGTATGTCATATTTTGTTCAAATATCCCTAACGTTGGAGTTGGGATGCTTTGATATCTCCGCAGGCCTTTTCTTTACACAGTTCAGGATAAAAATAAAAGAAAAAGCGTCTCCCCTTTCTTTTACTCAAGTTTTTTAGAGGATAATTTTCTCTTCCTGGCTCAGAAGCAGAGAAAGAAGTGCCTTTTCTTGCACAGACTCTGTTATGGCTAACACATCTTCAGCCTGTGTAAGGAGGACACATCCTCAAACGGGTATTAAAAGCCCGCGGAGGTAAAGAGTCAAAAGGACAGTGTTTAAAAGACTTCCAGTCACCTATATGGTTGGCTCCGCTACGATCTGATCTGAACATACTTTTTCTGTGCAGTGTTATTCAAGGGTCAAATTCCTAAGTTCCCTGGTGTAAATAAATCTACCATGTATAACTAATCTAGCACAAAAGGCACATCGCCGTATATAGAGTGTAAGAGAGGTTTCCCTGTGATGAAGAGGAAAAAAAAATAAAGTTAAATGTTTATAAGAAATCCTGCAGGTCTGGATACCATTAACTTTAAACAATTAATAAAAGTGACACGAGGACACAATAAATTCTCGGTTTCAAAGAAACAATTTGACTTTATACATTGCTTCTGCTCCACTGCTGTCTGAGATGAAAGGCACAGTAATTGAAATGAAACTCATCAGCATTAAAGAAGGCTTCATGGAGAGAAACAGAGGGGGGCAGTGGTAAGGAGGGCTGTGGAATCCTGCATCACACGCCAGCTTCAGCCAGCAGAGGAGGCAGCCAGGGGTGGATGCATTCTACTTAGGAGTAAGACCGGGGTCTGGTGAAACTAGTTCTAAAAAGATAAAAAGAATAAACAAATGGTGGTTTAAGTATATTTTAACGGATACCTTTCTTCCTGTTTCATTATCGAAATCGCATGCTTTGGAGAGAAAGATTTCTAGAAACTGATGTTAGAAGCCAATAGAAAAATAGATAAAATATGCAAATAAAGAATAAAGACCATATAATTTAAAATAAAATATGCAAGGGACAATGAGTATGTAACCCTAGTGGTCCCAAGTTAGCCCAACCATTCTGGGGTTACCCTTGTTTTAATGTCTAAATAGTTATAACTTAACATTTGTTGAGTGCATGGTTTAGGCCATGCACTGTTTCTGAGTTTTGTATCTTTCAGTCTTTATCAGAACCATATCTATCTTATCTTTTCCTCATTTCCAAACCCCATTCATTCTTCAGAGAGTGGTAAGAATGATCTTTTCCAAGCAAATCTACTTTTGTCATTCCCAGTTTCCAACCTTTTAATCACTTCCCATTGTTCTCAGGATATTATCGATTTTTTTTTTTATTTGACCTACAAGCTGCTGTACAGTCTTCAGTATCTTTATCCACACCCTGCCCTGTGCTTCTTGTTGCCAGGAAGCTTCCGGGCACTGGGCTTTCATTTTGCCAAGCGCTCACACTCCCTCCCACCACAGAGCCATCCCCCATATGGGCTTTTTTTCCTGAATTGCTCTTCTCGGTGGTCTGTTATACCATTAACTGCTACATATTTCTCAGGTCTCACCTCAAATGCCCTGTCCTGGAGAAGACTACCCTGAGTCCCCAAATTAGGTCAGATCCCACATCACACTCACTTTATCTTTCTCATTGCGCTTTTAATGTGGTGACTCTGTTAGACCTATGTCTTCTCCATCTGACTGGAAGCACTGTTGGACAGGGATTATGTCTATTTTTGTCCAACATAATACCCCAGAGCCCAGTACAGTGCCTGGCGCAGAAAAGGTACTAGTTCTGTATTTACTGAATGAACAGATGCTGAATAAAATCAACCAGGCTAGTTAGCCTTAACCCAGGAAATCAACAGTTCCCATGGGAAGAAGCAATGTGCAACATCAAACTATCTTCTGTCAAAAGGCTGCTTTTTTTTTTGAAAGGAACTTGGGAGCCTGACTAATTTAAGCCCCTTGTTTTCCACTGTGAAGTGACTTTGCCTGATCATGTCAGTCAGCAATGAAAAGGTTGGGCTGAGAGCCTGTGTTCCAAAGCCTACATTTTGCCCAAGGCTTGTTCAATGAAAAAAAAAATTTTTTCTTCCTCCAAAAATATTTCACAGTTGTTCCTTATTTCAGACCCATGTCTTCACATAATAACATCCTTCCACAATTTTTTTGAAAAATCCCCTTTAGGTTTTTGAAGCTCATGGTATTGGCTCCAAAGCCAAATATCTTCTCCTTATTACTGCATGACATTCCTTGAAGATGTAGGTTGCCTGGCTCAGTCTTCCTCTTTAAGTCAGTTCCTTCTATTACCTGGGAGATTTCAATGCCATGAAGCTGATTCATCCAAGCAATGTTCTTACAGCTTCCTCAACCCACCACAACCAGAGCTACCCCTAGAACTACTGCACCCCCAAGGCGTGCTTCCATCAACTTTCCCATACACATCTCCCTCCACCTCACTCTCTCTACTGCAGAAACCTGTAACCACAGAAAGCTTCCAGCACTACTTTTCCTCCATTTGCAAGAATCAGCACCCTGTTGGCCTTTTTTCCCACAACATCATATACTTCTCTCCAGACCCTCGTCCTTCTAGAAACCTTGTTCTAAAAATCCCCAACTCTTGATCAACCCATAATATACCATCTGCCCTCCTCTACTGAGCCCCTTTGGAGAAAAGCCCACAACAGGGCAAATTGGTGCCATGGGAGATGGATGGTCCACAATGGCAACTGAGCCACATTTCTGTTTGGAATGTCATTCTCCAGTCCTTGGCCAGCAATCTGTGACAGTAAGCAGACCTTTACCCCGTACTTCTCTCCCCCTATCCCCAACTCTCACCAACACTCCAAGCAGATGAGCTCACCTCCAGCTGTACAAAGGAAATGAAAGGGAAGGCATGAGAATGGCCTCATCTTCCACTGCCCTTCCATCTTCATCTTTGCCTGCAACCATGTCCATCCCTTTTCCCCTCCCTGAATTCCATAGAATAAAGTGTCCTTTCTTGATTAAGGACAGACTCTCCACCTCTGCTATTGATTGATTCCCCTCCCATTCTCTCTCCTCTTTCTCCTTAGTACTTTCCCACGCTCAAGTGTTCCTCGTTCACTCTGCCTCAGCGACATTCGCACACCTGGCAGGCTGACAGCAATGCCCACAGGGAATTTGTATGCTGCCCTGCACCAAAATTCCATCAGCCTCATCTTCCTCTGTTGCCAGCATCAGCACCATGATTTCTTTATCCTGTTCCTTGTTTAGAGAGTTGACTTTTAGACACTTTGCCATCGCTCTCACTTCTGTCTTCGGGACACTATTTCTAGAACCTGCTCTTTAGCTCTAAGCACAGTACCTTAAGGGATGAGGAATCCAACAATGTTCAGAGTCGTAGTTACTGGTCTAGCCAGGTACCAGTCTTTGAGCGTCCCCCCTCCATAACTGAAAAGGGACAGAAGTTGAGATCCCTGCACTTAAAAAATGCCCTTTTCCTTTTGAGTACTGTCTTCTTTTATTCAGACATCTAGAATAGTTTCTATATATGATCTACATGTACATTTTATGAAATCATCATGGGTTGAGCTCATAAAATGTGAGTGTAAAGCAATTTCTATTGGTGGGGGTGAGAAGTAAGGGGAGAAGAAAAAAGGTATGAATAAAGGAAGAAATGGAAAGTTAAAATCAGCAATTAGAGAGACACAAATGTTCCAAAGACATGATAAGGAAACTTTGGTTTAGATTCATTGTCTAAATCCATAAGGTAGAATTAAATACTAGGAAATGAGAGAACATAAACATTTGCCTATTATACCTTGTCAAAAAGGATGAGATAAAAAGAAATATGTTCTCAAGCATATGGTGAATCTATCTCCTGGGGGAAAAGAAGTTTAACAAATAAGGAAGTGTGTATGTTTTGCTTGAAGGGGCCCTGGAGTCGGAAAGTTGTCATCTCTGATTCAGACTAAGCCACCATCTAGTAAACAGGGACATCCAATTTTTTATATAACCTCCAAATGCCACAGTTTCTCTTCTGTAGCTAAGGAATATTGGGCTACATCATCTCCAGTATCTCCTCAAGCCCTACATTCTCTATTACCATTGTTTATCCATCTCTGTGGACACTTAAAAGTATTATATCTTGACTAACTTTCAATTTCACATGCATTTTAAATTTACATATTAAAAAATTTTATGTCTCCTCAGAGGGCAGAAAAATTTAAAACAAAGGGAAACCATTTGTTAGAAAATGGTGTCTAAGGCGCTAATTCACAATCTGAAATCACCTCGAAGTGAACTGGCAGCAGGACAGGGACATGTGGCCGATGCTTTTGGGTGAGAAAGTACCTCTTACGGTACCTTGAATTGGACTCTTTAGGTCTGGTGACTATAAACTTCTACCCCAAATAAATACCCTTTATAAAAGCCAGCAGAGTTCTGGTACTTCCCATCAGCACAGCGAGAATAGGGAAATCTGGGATGAAGGAGGAAATCTGTCTCTGGAAGGGACCCTGAGCCTCTGAGGATCGCTCTCCAGGCAGGCGCAGGGTCCTCTCTCTAGACTAGACTGATGTCTTGAGGAAGAGATGGATCCCACTCTGTCAGCCTTTTCCATAGCTCTTCTGGTTCTTCACTTTAGGAAAACTCTATGCGATTTTCCTACAAGTTCTAGAAGGGTTTTTGTTTGTTTGTTTGTTTGTTTTCTGAATTTCTCAAGTATGCTTCTAGAGTACTAGTTCCCAGTCATTTGGGAATATATATATATTTTTAAATAAATAACAGAGATAGTTTGGTCTAACACACCATTAAAAACAAATGCCACAAACTATGATAAGGGCAGCGATGGTCTTGTCTTATAACACAAAAACGATTTCTACAACAGTTGGAAAACTATTCAGCTCAATTTAAAAGCATATTTTTATGATTCTCCCCATGTTATCTTAACCTGGTTAAAACTTCATCACAGACTGGCATCAGTGCATGGGGCAGCAGATTGGGATCAAGTTTTTTAGGGAAAATGCCCAGATAAAATCTTATGACTCTTTCATACACTATGAAAGAGCATTTTTACTAATGAGCTTGTATTAGCAAACTCCACAAAAAGATAAGCTCATCCTTTCCTCTTATGATGTGTGTGTGTGCCACTTCTAACAAAGCATGTGCTATGTTGCGTTGTAATGTGTCTTTCTCTCATATACATTAGCAGGGCAGAAACACCTTCACGGTCTCCTCCCTTATGTAAAGAAGAGGAATTTCGTTGGTTTTCACTGGGAGCTGTTCTTCCGTTTGCCTGAAGAGGACTCAGTTTGGCATACAAATGTCCACACATAAAGGCTCTTACACCCAAGGCATTATTGCTATAAGGGGTCAGAATAAATTGACCTAGACATTGTTCAGAATAAAAATTATTTTCTCCAAGTAAATTGGATGGGATTTTTAGCATAAATATGGACAGATATATTTTGAAACTGAGTCCTTCTGTGTTTCGTTTCTGATGTCTGATGAGCATAGATACATTACAGTATTTAAATAATTAACTATATTTTATTCGATGACTTAGAAAATAATACAGAGGATGGGAGTTGAGAAATAAAGCATGGCAGGCCACATGATTGGTAGTTGTTGAAATTTTGGTGGGGAAAATGACCCCATACCTTGATCTGGAAGGAGGAGAAGAGCAGCAAAGAAAATTAAATTGGCCTGCCCAATAAAACATGGCAGTTTAGGAAGGAGGCAGTGGGAGGTCTTAAAGATGAATCAGGAGTCAGAAAGGAGTAGACCAGGTGTGTGGAAGGAGGTCAGAGGCAGTAGGTCAGACAATGAGATACTTCCTCTGGGGGAAATGGTCTAGAAGCTTCTGAGAATAGGAGTGTCTTGTTTGACCTAACAGTCCGTTTCCCATTACCTGCTATACTGCTATGTAGGCTTCCTCCTTTACTTCTGACTCTTTAGTAAACTTTAAACTATCATCTTGGATGGTAGTTTGGAAAAATCATGGAAACAGATCCATGTTTCCACCTTTGGTTTGATGCAGAGTGGAGAGAAGGGAGTGGAGGGAAAGGAGTGGATGCGAGAGATGAGATTCTAAGTGACAGGGATCATTTCACAGAAGGACGCTATTAGGAGAAGGAGAAAATACAAGAAATGGAAAGTCCCTGAGATTCCTGAGGAATGCAGAGAGTCAGCTAACAGAAGGATAGGGAATAAACTTAATTTTAGTTAAATATTAAAGAGAAAGTTGCTCTCATAAAATGGAGGGTTGGAAATACAAACACAGTTGATTCTTGGGTTGCACTAGCAAATACATCTGACTCTTTTACAAATGGCAGACTCTCCTGACTTGTTACTGACAAGCTGAGTGATGTCTTCAACGTTATGGTGTAAACAGAACCGGGAATCTTGCCTGTGACAGCCAAAGTCCTTGCATCACCGGAAAACCATCGTTTTTCATAGCACCCAGAACTATTTGTAGGAAAATAGCTATAATGGTAATGCATCTTCAAAATGGACTGGTATGAGTTCTCAAGTCCATAAAGCTGCATTGTATAAAATACTCTTTTTTTCCTCAAAAATTATGGGTTTTTGAGAAGGCAACATCAAACAGAAATTTCTTAGATCAGGAACAGGAAATGAATGATTCAGCAGGCTGGATTTCACCCAAGGAGCTGTCTTCACAGCTGTAGAGAAAACTGCAAAAATTTCCAGGGTACTTGCCTTGTGCCATTTGAAAGTAGTCAAGCTGGGAACCACAGAGAACTCTCTGGAACATGAAGAACCATTTGAAAGCTGGCTTGGATTCCCCAGAAATATGTCAGCCTGATTACTCTGCTGGGCTTGTATGTCTTTTAATTGCTCTGAGTCCACACTGGGAATGTGTCCAAGGTGACTTGGGATTTGAGAAAGATGGGCATCTTCCACAGCAGGAAAGTCAAGGTGTTCATTCTTCTCTGAGACACAGAAAAGATGATTCATCATGGAAGCTGGCACTGTTGTGCTGTTTCCCAAAACCTAATATGGTGCTAGTAATCCAGTGAGGCTTGCCCTTTGGACAGGACTGGAGGTGGAAGCTCAGTTAGTGCTGATTCATTCTCTCGTTCTCTCTCTCTCTCTCTCATTTTAAAGTGCACTCAGCAAACACCCAGATTTTGGCTATCATCTAATTCCCACTTGCTGATGCTCACATTGTGCAACTCTGCTGATTCCACAAAGTAACATTTTGGAAGAAATTGCCCAGGCAGATTCCACTGAATGAGAGGAGTGGCCCTCGAGCATGCCTTCTTGACCACGCTGTTGATCTCATCAGGAGATCAAAGCACTTCCACATCATGCAAGTATTTCTGATACTTAATCACTCCGCAAACTTTTCTTACGTTAATCCTTTACCCACCACTCTCACTTGCACATCCTTGGCCTGGTATTGCTCTGTCCAATGCCTAGCTTTCTGTAACAGACCTTAATGGGTCTTCCTGTCTCCAGATTTTTCACACTCCCATCCATCCCTCATCCAAACTTAGTCTTTGTAAAACATTCTTTTCATCATGACACTCCCTGTTCTACAGTCTTCAGATACATCTGAAGAGTTTTTCCTACATCTTACAATTTATGTTGTATCATATGCATTTCTGCAGTTGCACATAACCTTTTTGAAATGAGATGGAATATATAAACAGCAACATATGCCTGAATTGTAGGCAAAGGCTATTGACTGGACTTTTTCTACCATCGAAGGCTTCTGTTAAAGGTCCTTAGCTGAGAACAGTAGTTGATAAGTGCCCTGGATTCTTCGAAGTGCCAGATATCACATCCCGGGATTGTTGAGAGGTGGTCAAAGCGGTCCTACAGGTCTGTCTTGACTCCCTTATATTCATATAAAGAGAAGACCAGGTTTTTCTCAGGTGCACTTGTTGTAGTGGCACCAGGTGCGTCCTCGACATGCAGAACTACGCCAGCGAGTTCGTGGACCTCTACGTGCCATGGAAGTGCTCCGCTAGCAACCACATTATCAGCGCCAAGGACCACGTGTCCATCCAGATGAACATGCCCGAGGTGGTCAAGGTCACAGGCAGGTTCAATGGCCAGTTTAAAACCTATGCCATCTGTGAGGCCAAACATAGGATGGGTGAATCAAATGACTCCATTCTCTGACTGGTCAAAGCTGGTGGCATTGTCTCAAAGAACTTCTGACAAAAGCCATTGATGTGGGATATTTGTCATAAATAAAGAGTAGCCCCCTCCCCCCACAAAAGAGAAGACTAGAAATTTGAGGAGATGTTGATAAAGTCAAGACATTTTGTACTGCACTCTTGATTGAGTGGGGAGTACCGAGTCTTTCCTTTCCCTGAAGCTAGGTGAGATGGGCTCTAAGAAAGCGATGTGTGAAAATTGGGGGTGCCCGAAAGAAGAGGCACAGGCATCTCCCTCCAAGGCTAGATGTGTGATGAGCTATGGCATCTGCTGGCCTTCCTTAGAGCTTCCAGTCCACCAGTGGGAAAGTCCTCGGGATAATTTTATGTCTCCTAGAGCTTGGGGCGTTTGTGAATATAGATAGTGATGCTTACTCTCACCTGGAAAATCTTGAAGGCAGGAGGCTGGATGGAGCAGCCTGCCATAGCTGGGTGAGGAGGGAAGTCGGCAGTGGGGCAGGGCACTCATGGGTGAATCAGGGTATACTGACATTGAAGAATGTGGCCAACTTCGAGACCACTTAAAGGGACCCCTCAGAGGAAGACCACCTTCTGGGCCCCATACCAGTGGTAACAGTTTTTGGGGGTGTATATTCCTTTGGGAGTTTGGCAGTGGTCACAAGGAGAGTTGGAGAGCTTGGTACCTTGACCTCGTTTGCTGTGAGGTGCTGAAATCTTCCAAATCTTCCCAGGGCTTCTGGGGGAAACTGCTCATGCACCCCATGCAAAATCTAACATTAGGAAGAGCCTGTTCTGGTCAAAGAAATTGTACGAGTAGGAGCAGTTAAGGAAAACAAATCACAAAAAGTAATTTTTGCTACATTCTTGATACCTGAAAGGGATCAGGGAATTGGGCCCAGATGCTGGTAAGGGTAGGGAGGCCCAAAAAGGCATGTTTTAGGCCATGGATGGAAAAAATGGAACTGTTTCTTTTCTTTATTCTAATGAATTTACACTATACAATAAATATTTTATTTGTACATATATGCACACAAGAGAACAAATGGTATTTTTAAAAAATTAGTTCAGTAAATACTTTGCAGATCTACTATATCTCAGCAGGATGCAGAACACTTGTGACATAGAAAGAAATAATTAACAGTTCTTTCATTAAGGAGCTCATATGAGGGAGTGAGTCTGTCGTGAAAATGCATAAATAGAGTGTAATACATGTTATCATCCAGCAGACATTTATTGCTGATTAACTTAGTACAGGTGTTTTCACTAAAGCAGGTTTAAATCTAGTGTTAAGCGAAGAGGAAGGAACATTTGACAGGTATCCCCAACTCCCATGACTTGGCCACAACTGAACTCTAATCAGCTTCATTTATCACTATTTCCGCTTCAAGAGTCTATTTCTTTGGTTTTCCCTGGAACAAAACACGTGCTTCCTTCTTTTCTTGTTTTAATCTTACTTTATTTTCTTATTAAAACACCATGTCTTCTAATCTCTACTTCTTGATTGCTACTTTTTCAATTCCAGCTCATGCCCTGCCTCCTTCCTAACCACTGCCTACCCTGAAAGTCTAAAACATGTTTAGTTCTTATTTGATGCTTATTCCTATTCTACTTTATATCTGTCGACTGCTATTGAACTTCAAAATTTTGACTTTTGGTCACTCATCAACAGCCACTTCCCACTGCCATGTCCTTGCTGCCCCCTAGCTTTTAGGGTCAGATACACACTTCCCTAGACTTTTCACAAGGCACTAGTAGATGACCCAATTCTGCCCAATGATGCTTGAAGGGAAGTTTGCATTTACGAAAGGTTTTCCTCCTTAATAAAAGAACTCATAAGAGAAAATGTCCTTCCACCTTTCTCCAGAATTATTTTGTCTGCAGGTGATATTTGAAACATAGAAGCCATCTTAGAACTATGAGGGGAGACTTAGGATCAGTTCAGGGTCCAATCAGGAGACAGACAGTTGAACAAGGAAAGATTAATGTAAAAATGATTAATGAAACTGGGGATTGGCTACTAAGGGGTAAGGAGAACTCTAAAGAATGCAGCAATAGCAGATATAGGGAACAATCACTAGCTCGAAGACTGAGGCAGGGGATGAAAGGAACAAAGCTGGAAGAAAGACCAATACTCCCAAAGTTGATACTCAGACCTCATTGTAGAGAGTGGACCTGTTGCCGAGTGCAAGTGGAGAAGAAAGTTAGCTGAGGTGCCCCAGGCTGGGTCTGGAATGCTGGCAAAACTCACTAAGAAACCATCATCAGGGTTCCACAAAGATTTGTGAAGTAGCTGCTACAGAGATGGTTGTGGTGATACTCACTGGGAAGCTGGTTGGGGTACAGGTAGCACTCTGTAAAAAGCTGCCTTTTGTGATGCTGGAAACTCACTGGAAATCTCCCTGCTGTGTTGCCTGCAAGACTTGCTGGGAAGCTGGTTGGGGCATTGGCAGAATTCGCTGGGAAGCCACCCTCTGGAGTGTAGTGAGCATCATCACAAGATGCCTTGTGGGCTGCCAGCCACCATATCTGTAGGAAAAAGCAGGAGATGCTCATTAGAACTGGGAAGAGAAGTCCTTCCACATACAGTGTCCTGAAACACCCTCTGTGGAAAATCTTAACCTGGTGTCTCTGGAAAAAGAAGTATCCAGTCCCCACATCCCAAAGCAGAGCAAAGAAGGGTGAATTTTAACTGAGTAGCAAAACACTGATAACTGGCATGGCCAAGCAGAATGGATAAATGAAAAAGATTGTGTTGAGGACAACATAGATGGACTGACAATTCAAGTTTAAAATTATTCTCCTTCTGGACTTGTTTTTACGTGAGATAATAAATTGCTTATTTTTATGCCACTTTTATTTAGGAATTCTGTTACTTGCAGCTGAAAGTATTCTAACACATAGAATTTAATTGCTTTATTTTTATCAAAATAATGTAAGCACACACAAAATTTTCTTAAAATGAAAAATAAAAAGAACCTTCCTGGGTTCTTACTGGTCCCACAAAAATAAAAGGCAGAACATGGTCAAGAATTAAAAAAATATATATATATATATGCATATAACAAGCTTAAATAACACAGAGAGACTTTTAATACAATACAGTGGCCTTGTACTACACTTACTCTATCCCTAATTCAACAGATTACAATCATTTTTGTTTTATAATTTTATTTTTGGTTGCTTCCTTGTATCTGTGATATTTGCTTCAAAAAATGTTGGGTTTTATTTATCACCTGTAGATATTATCTTTTTTATTTCCTCCTATAATGCAAACATTGAGTTCACTTAGTCCATATCTCCTTCCTCTTCAACTCAAATAATTAGGTAAATCATCTATTTATTACTCTTCTAACTTAAAATAACTTTGAAACGACTATTTCTTTACCATAAATTATAGGTAGCATCTCTCTCTTTGAAAAATCAAATATGCCTTAGTTTCTAAAGTTAAAAAGAAAGTTATAAAACCAGTTTATTTACCAAACTACCATATTAATGACTGAGTAAAATTTTGGATCTTTTTACCAACATCCCCAAGTGGCCCAAGGTTATAGGGAGGGAGACCAATTTCTGTGTTTTATTTCCCGGCTTAACTTTTTCAAGACCTGTAAATAATGCCTGTCCTTTTCAGTGCTGTTACCTTTGTCAGGGAAGGTCAGGGCATTTGAAATGCCTTATGTACACCTGCTAGAAATTTATGGCCCCATGTCTAGTGAACTCAGTTATCTTTTTTTTTAATTTTGGAAGAATTTGCAACTGTATTCCTGCTGCAGAGCCTGGTATACAGTTCTTGTCCTGGGGTCTGTTTTCCGAGTTGGATCCGCCGTTTCCTAGACTTCATATTCTTCTCTTTTTGGTTGACACCTCTGTTTTCCCAGGGCACATTCTTCAATAATTTTTAAAAAATGAGTGCATTAAAGGTAAATTTTCTAAATCCTTGTGTATCTGAAATTGGTGTTATTTTGAATTTATTCTTGAAGAGTAGTTCAGGTGGGGATATTTTAATTGAATATAAGTCACATGCCATAAAATTCACCCCTTTTAAATGTGGCTTTAGTGTATTCATAAAGTTATGTAACCATCATCATGATCTAATTCCAAAACATTTTCATTATTGACTGGGTCAGTAATGTACACTATTAACTTTTATGTACTTTTGAATCCAATCTCCTATTAAAATTCTTGGTAGCAAGGACTACACACATCATACACATGGTACTAGGCTAAAGCAGTTCCTCATTTATGTATTGACTAAGAAGGAAAATAAATGAAAGTCTAGACACCTTTTTTATAATTATTTTTTTTACTTTTAAAGAAGCTTTAGATTACATAAATGTTACATTAAAAATGTAAGGGATTCCCATATGCCCTGCTCACTTCCCCTCCTACACTTTCCCACATTAACAACATCCCTCATTAGCATGGTACATTTGTTACAATTGATGAACACATATTGAAACATTGATAATACAATGGCCTGTATCTGTCATTACAATGTCATGCAGGACAATTCCAACGTCCCCAAAATGTTCCCATATTACGTCTATTCTTCTCTCTCCCATCCCTCAAAACCTTTCATGGCCACTGCCTTTATATCAATGATAACAGTTCTTCTATTGCTAGAAGAATATTAAGTCTATAGTAGAATAATAGTAAAACTTTTGATGTTGGCTCAGTGAAGTTCAACTGCCATGGCTGGTGAATCTAGAATTGATATCGGCACTGCCATTGCTAGACTGGAAATGTGAAAGAGACAGAAGGGATCACTTGGTGGAGCCTAATTTTTGACCATGAGGAGACCCCGAAATGTGATAGAAAGCAGCTTGATGGAGCACAAAGAGCATCAGAATAGGAGTCAAGCAGACTTGTGCTCAAATTCTCGATCTGCTACATCCTGACCTCAGAAAAGTTACTCAATCTCTATGAATAAGTCATATCATCTGGAAAAAATACGGCCAAAATCTACCTTAAACTGTTGTGATTGTGATGAAATGAATAACATGTAAGGCATTTGGGATGGATTGGCAGGGACTATACATTCAAGTCATAGTATAGATTTCCTAGTCTCACTTGCCCATGGTCACACAGTTAGATCCACCCAGAGGAAATACCATTCAAAGGTATGTTTTGTCCCACTTTTCCATGCTGCTTCCTGTAATCCTGCTCCAGCAAGACCCTGGCACACAGTAATGACCAAAGCTCTAGTGCCGCATGGCTGATAGCTCCTAGACAGAAGGTGGCATTCCACTTGACTTTGGGACACAACCCACATCCTGAGCTTTGTAGCTAAGCAGGAAATAAATATCCATAGGGACAAAGGGTCAGCTTTTACTTACCTATTGAAATATACATTTTCATATTAATCTCTGCTGTTCTCAGCCTCACAGGGATCTCCTGGGAAAAAAGCATAAGACTCCACCTGCCCCTTCGCTCCAATTTGCAAATACCCATGCCTTACTATGGCTCTCAACCCTTACAAACTGGATGGAACAACAAGGTTAAACAAGGAAGGGCGGTGTCTGCAGTGAAGATACTTTCAGTTTGTCTCAGGATACATTTTCCTGAATCTTTCTGACTAAGGTTTCTGGGCAGAAGGAATAGCAGAAAAGTCACTGAAAGGGGGAAAATTTGAGATATTTGGAGCATCTGAGGAACTAAAAGGTCAGTGTGTTTGGAACATGATAAATAAACAGAGTGGCAACAAATGAAACTATAGAAGTAGAAAGGCGCCAAATTAAATAAATCCTTGTAGATTGTGGTAAAAAGTTTGGAAGTTTTCCTAATGGTAGTGAGAGTTTTTGTTAAAACAGTTAAATTAATTAAGTAAACAATCATTTATTAAGGAAATGAGTATTCCCAATAATGTCAAATGCCTCCTTATGCTTCTTACTGTCACTTTTCCCATTATTCCCCAGCACAGGATCTACTATTTTGAAGTTTACATTTATCAGTCACTTAAGTTAAGTATGGTTTTGTCTCATTAGAATGCTACCCACATAAACAGTTTGCTAATTTATGTAGTTTGACTTTTATTTAAATGGCGTAATATGCCATGTCTTCTTTGCCAACTAATTTTGTTGTCATATCTTTTCATTTTCTAGATTTTTCCATATTGTATTAAGTTTCTTTATGGAAACAGAACTGATGGGATATCTGTTAATATTATGAGATTATTAAATAAGAGTTCTCTCACATGACTGGGGATGGTGGGCAAGTGCAAATTGCGTAGAGTAGACTGCAAGCTGGGAATTCTGATGAAAGTTTTCAACGAAATCCCCAGGAGAAGCTGGCTGGTTGAAGAGATGGAAATTCTTTCTTCTGACTGCTGAAATCATCACCTCCTTTTAAAGCCTTCAACTGACTGGATGAGACTTCTCTCATTGTTAAAGGCTATGTCCTCAGTTGATTATAGATGTAATCAGCCATAGATGCAATCAGCTTACTAATTATTTAAGTCCATGAAATATCCTCACAGTTACAATTAGGTGAGTGCTTGCTTGACCAAACAACTGGACACCATAACCTGGCCAAGTTGACACATGAACTTAACCATCATACATGTAGACATGCATAGCTATGTTTTATTTTATTTCACCACTGTAGAGGATGCTATTCTGTTACTATACCACAATTTATTATTCCATTCACCTGTGGTGGACATTTGGGTTGTTTCCAGGTTTTATTATGACAAATAATGATGCTAGACACTTTGTACATGTTATTTTGGGTATATCTGAAAGAGTTTCTCTGGGACTTATAAGCAAGAGTAGAATTGCTACTCTTCTAACAATTAGTAGATTTTCTAAGTCACACATTATGCATACCTTCAAATATAAAAGAAATAGCTGAATTGTTTTCTAAAACGGTTGTTCCAATTTATACTATTGACAACAGACAATATGAAACTTTTTCCAAATTTAAAAATTTTTGCCAATCATATGGGTGTAAAATTGTATCTCCTGATTTTAATTTGCCTTTTGTTCATTACTAATGAGTTTGAACACCTCTATTTATAGTCTCTGGAAGATTTTATGTAGGATTGGAATGATTTATTATCTGAAAGTTTGGTAGAATTTTCCTATTCTGGACTTCATGCATTCTTTCTGGGAAGATTTTAAATGACTGATTAAATTTCTTAATGTTATAAGATTATTCTGATTTTCTATTTCTCCTTGAGTCATTTTTCATAAGTTATAGTTTGTAAAAATATGTCCATTTTCTAAGTATTTAGATATATGGACTTAAGGATGATCTTTAAAAACATTTTCTTTGCTATGTGTTTGTTTATACCTTCCCTTCTTCTTGTCTTTCTCTTATTATTCTTTCCAAATAACCAACTTTAGTCTTTGTTCATCATCTCTAATTTATCTTTGTTTTCTATTTCTTTCTCATCATCATCTATCTCAAGCTTGTAATTACATTGTTCAAATTCCTTTTATTTTTACTATTTTTTGTGATAATTTTGACTTACCAATAAAGAAGGATATTAATATTTTCCCATATAGGTGAAATTTTCAGTTTCTCTTTGTACTTTTATTTTTTACAATTTCTATTTATATATTAATATTTGAGGAATTAGTTGACACAATTCCTGATAATATGAAACTTCTATCATTGTATAGCAACTCAATCTCTAATAAATAATCATGTCTAAAAATCTATTTTGTCTCAAATTAATATAGGTATGTCTACTTTCTTCTTGTTATTTGTTTAGGACTTTTTTTTTCTATCTCGTTACATTGATCATGTAGTACACCATGACTTCTTTCTTTGTGTTACAAATATTTATTTTCCCAGGAGTTAACAATTGTCCTTTTTTTTTTGCCGTTTGTTTCATTTTATAGAATTTCTCATTAACATACATCCTAATTCTCTTTCATAATTAAATCACCTGTAAATAATTTGAACACATCAGGTGTTGCGTAACTATCTTCTTGGAGACCTCTCTGACCTTCTCCAGTTTGTGGTAATTACTCCCTAGGTCTGCTGCCCTTGTTGGAACTTTAGGATCTCCTTTAAGCATGACCTTTGGAATATTTTTTTCATCTTTTTTTTAGTTTGAAAATCCATTTCTTGCATCCAATTTCTCCCTGGTTTTTGGCCAGGCCCTTTGGGGGAGTGTGCTGGACAGTCTCAGTCTGCTTGTACAAATCCACTGCCTGAACTTCTCTGCCCTCCTTGGGCCCAAGGAGCCTGACTTTTATGCACTGTATCCACCTCTGCTCCTCTAGCTTCCAAAGAGGCTTGGCCAATGGGAGGCACTAGCAGTAGATTAGAGGGAGAGGGGAATGAGGGCAGGGTATTTAACCCCTGTCTTCTCTCCTTCCTTGTCTCCATTAGTTGTCTTAGTTCTTTCATTGAAGTCCATAAGCTCCTCTTAGGTGGCTTTTACCAAAGTTAAAGTTACTGTTGTGGGGGGTGGTCCTAGTAATCACAGCCTCTCATGCCCTTTCAGGCCCAGGGCTGGTACCCATGTCCTATTATTTCTAGCTCAGGAGTGCTTCACCCTTCCCCTGCCTGACCACATCTTTGTAAATACTGCCACCCTCGGTTAGATTTGTTTCTCTCCTTTTGAGTGCGTTTCCTATTTCCTCCTAGTGCCCTGACTGATTTAGACTTCATTGGCTTCTTGAGAAAGTGTGCATTGGAAATAGATATTTTACACTCTGCACGCCTGAAATAGTTTTCTTCTACCTTCACATTAGAATAATAGTTTAAGTAACTACATAATTATGGGTCACAAATCACTTTTCTTCAGAATTTTGGAAACTTTGTTCCATGGTCTTCTAGCTTCCAACATTGCTATTAAGAAGTACAAAACTATTCTGATTGTCTTCAGTTAATCTTTTTATATCTTCTTTAGACACTCTCAAGAATCTCTTCTTTATCCTAAGTATTCTGAAATTTCATACCCATTTCATCCAATTTATTGGACACCAGATGGTACCTTGTAATTTGGAAAAATTACATCCTTCAAGTCTGGAAATTTTTTTCACTACCCTGGACAGAGTTCTAATTTTAAAAAATATTTGGTCAATTTTCCATGTTTTCATTTTGTTCTATTTTCTGGGAGATTTCCTCAATCTTGTTACCCTTCTACTGAGTCTTTCATTTCTGCTATCACATTTACAATTTCTAAGAGTCTTTTCCATTTTCTCATTATTTTTTTTCTTGTGTCATAGATGCAACATAATTTCTAATCTGTCTGAGGAAGATGAGAGATTTTCTTCTTTGCCTTATACTTTTTAAAAACATATTTTTATTACAGAAGTTGTGAACTTATAAAACAGTCATGCACATGTATAGAATTCCCATACAGTAGCCCTTCACCAACACACCACACCAGATTATGAGATAATATCATCAGACTATTACCACTAACTATAGTCCGTAGTGAACATTTGGCATATTTTTTCCATACCACCCTATTATTAACACAGTACATCTTTGGCATTGATGCAAGGATATTATAGTATTGCTGCTAACTGTAGCCCCGGGATCACTGGGTATCAGAGGAAAACGTGAAGAAGAATGATGATAGATTTTTAAAGCTTGTATTCCCTTGCATGGGCCCTGTTTTCTCTAAGTTGCTTTTATGTCTGCTTGTAGTAGACTACTGTCTTTCCTGCTTGAGATTTTCCTTTGATATGCAGCGATCCCAGGAGGGGACAGTCCAGTTTGCACCTGTTGCCCCAACATAATTATCCGTAATGGCTCCATTTGCTCTCCGAGTGTTCTTGTTTGGGCGATAAATTCTATAATCATCTTACGTAGAAAAGCTCCCATTTCTCTGATGGAATCCTGCCTGATACAACCGCCTTGTAATTCTTTCAGGTCATTGGCCTGACTGGGACCACTATAATCAGGTACTGAAGCACAATAAACAGACTAGTCCTCAAAAGGCAAGTGGGGAGTCTGTGAACACTTAGACTTCAGTCACCACCCTGAGACACTTCAGATGGAGGCAGTCTTAAGTCAAAACCGGAGGCAGGCTCTGAGTGGGGCTGGCACAGGCCTTCTTGGTGGCAGTTCTCTGAAGCTTCCCATGCTGCATCTGAGCCCGGCAGCCTGGGGAGCCTCAGAGAATTGCCACTAAGTCTTTTTATCTGAGGAACAAAGCCCTCAGCGCATATGCTCGCAAACTGCTAGAAAACATGACCCAGTGACAGCTCTTTGAACTTGACCACACCAGATCATCAACTCTCCCCCTTGGGGGGTGAAGAGAAATGAGTCAGATGAAAGGGTAGTCTTGACTTCCCTCAAGAGGCAGAGATAGCTGTAGTATTATGTTGAACTGTTTCCCCCTTTGCTGACAAGCAAAAAGTGGTGGTATGTTCTGTCAGACTGTGATCGAGTCAGTGCTGAATTATGGATTTTAGATGGTATGTGCTGTGAAGTTCCTGATTTTGTAAGCAAGGCAAGAGCGAATGACAGCACAGTCAGGGAGGGTGCAATGCTCTCACAGCCACTCCACACGAAGCTGGGAGTCTTCAAACTGGATTTCAGCACAAGGGAGAAAAGGAGGAAGACAAAACATTGGGAAATAACATTCAGGTAGGTATACGGCTGAATAATGGAGGGGGGGGGGCCAGAGCTGGACCCACCAGAGTCTTCAGAGAACCAAGTTACAGCTGCAGCTCTGCAAGAATACAGCAAGCAGAGGATCTGCTTGGAACACCAGAATGGCGAGTATAGGAAAATCCTGGGTCTTGCCTCTGTAACAGAGCAATGTGCTCATAGACTATTTTGGGATCCCAAATGCCTCATTCATAAGAAGCAATCACTTTCTCTCCCCCAACCCCCAAGTTTTTTCTGTACGAGCTCTGATCCCACAACTTCAGAAGTAGGTACAGAGTGAGTATAAAAGAGGATGAGAGGCTGTGAATTTTGTTTATTGAGATAGTGCTGTTTCATTTCTTTAATGACAATGAGGAGAAAAGCATTTAATGATGAACAGAGAAATGAGAAGGCAAACGATGACTGTGAAAGAAAGTAAGCCAGAGGAAAATTTCAGGAGGTGAAGTAAAAAGAGACTTCCCTTGTTTGGAGCACTGGGGACCCAGCTGAGGAGAGGATTTTGTCAGATATGGTTGCATTGTCACTGTTTTTATCCAGAGCTGTATGTTTCTGTCACTGTTAGGGAGTAGTATGTCTGGAAAATTCCTATTTACCCACCATGGAAGACAAAGCGCTTTTGTACATGGCTGCTTTTGATTCTCCATTAATCCTAGGTCTACACAGTTCAGATTAAGAAGAAACACTAGGAAGTGATTTGAATCAGCATGGATGTTAATTTAGGTAATTCAGGATCTCAAATATGATCTTCTTTTAAATTAACTGGATATTCACATAAAGATGCAGGATGTCCCATGATTTGGTAATTCTTTCCCTTCCCTTTCCTAGTTTTAATTTCTTAGCTCCTTTTCATTCCACTCTCCTTTACTTATAATTTTGACCAGGCTTTGGTCACCAGCTGTTCCACAAGGATATTATTATTAACATATGAAAATATTTATGAAGTGTTTACTTTATATTTGTATTTGTATACGCAGTTGTATTTGTCTAAGTGTTTTGCCTATGTTGTATAATTTAATATTTCTAACAAACCTGAGGGGTGGGTACTAATTATCCCAAATTCTCAGAGGAGGAAATGGGAAACAAACTGTTGAAAAATCAGCCAGGGAGTACTCTGTAGACTTGAGATTTGAACTCACATCTGTCTGTATCAAAAATATGTGCATTTACATTGTCACTGTGCTAAGGCCTTAAATTAAGGTCATTTATGAAAATTTTGTATTCAATAACCAAATCATAGAATGACTTTTTTTATCACTGAATAGCAGTATCCTTGGAATAAAGGAACTATTGGATTGTTACAGCCTCAGCCAAGATATGGGGCACATTGCAGCAAAGTGGTCTTCCTACTTGGGTGAAGTCTTTTGTCTTCATTGGAGAAAAACACATGAACCAAAATTCCAGGAATATCAACCCAGCACTTTTACAAGTAGTGAAATCACCAGTTCCCCTCATTCTCCTCCTTTAAAATAAAGATAGAGTCAAAGGATTCTAAGTTAGCCTCTCTGGAGGACTGGCAACAGTCTGATCTTAAAGGGCCCAAAGCCTTTGACTTCATAGGATGTCATCTTGCAACTACCAAGAAGCAAAACAAACTTTGTCATCCGTTCCATTTGAGTCACATCATGCTTTGTTCCCTCTTTTTAATTTTTTTGAGAATTTAAGCTTGGTGATATGACAGACTTAGACCCTGATGGCACTGCTACTTAAATTTCCTGGGCTTTGAGACCTTCATTTGGAAAATGTATATAATGTATGATGAATTTAAAATGCCTGGGACAGAGTAAACTTTCATTAAAGAAGAGTCATTTTTATTATTTTTACTTATATCTGTCTGCTGCTCTCCCAAAGTATATGATCTTCGTTCACACACACCCACATACACACACCCACAATAGCCACAGCATCAAGGTAAAAGGGGGAATAATATTTAAAGGCAGATGGATTATATGAATGTGCCCCTCAAATGTGCCAATCTTGGGAGTGTAGATACTATTACACTGACTTTACATTGTTATAATTGGTTGCTTGCAGTTAATGGTCAGAATGGAAACACTACTTAAGAGGACTTTCCCAAGAAGCTCTGTATTACCCTGCACTTCTCTGGTTTTAACGGTTCCTTCATATATTCAAGACTGATTATACCATTATAAGATGCAATAAAATAAGGAGTGTGTTGGTTAGGCTCATGTGTCAACCTGGCCAGGTAATGGTACCCAATTGTTTGGTCAAACAAGCACTGGCCTAATTGTACCTATGAGAACATTTCATGGACTTAAATCATCAGTGCGTTGATTGCATCTATTGCTGATTACATCTACAATGAACTGAGGAGATTGTCTTCAGCAATGAGAGATTTCTCATCCAATCAGTTGAAGTGATTTCAGCTGCTATGAGAGAGAATTACCATCTCTGCTTCAGACAGCCATCTTCTCCTGGGGAATTCTTTGAGGACCTTCAAGAGAGTTCCTGGCTTGCAGCCTGCTCTACGGAATTTGGACTCATCTATCCCCATGGTGGTGTGAGACAATTTTATAAAATCTCATGATATTTACAGATCTTTCCTGTTGGTTCTGTTTCCCTAGAGAACCCTGACTGATACAAGGAGATAAATAATTTGAATGTTATGTAGAGCTCAACTGAGTATTTTTGCTACCTTTTAAGCTGCTATGCACAGATTCCTTTATTGTCAGTCTTTGAGGAAAGTATTTCTCTTCTCTCTGGTAGAGGTGAACCCTCTCTCCATATGTAGTAAATCTTGTCTTTCCAGTTCTTTGGGGACCAGATCTACTTTTTGATTTGCCTACTGATTCTCTCTCTCATGATTCTTTTCATTGAATGGACGGTAGTTTATTTATTGTTATTGTATGAGCTCATCTTTGAGGAAGGTGAATTTTGTTATAGTGTGTGCATATGTGTGTACGTATGTGTATAAAAAAGAATGAGGGGGAATGATTGAGAGGTATGGGGCACATGAGCCCTTAGTGTGTATGTGTCTTCTGGAGCAGTTTTGCCATTATTTATGTTGATGTCCCAGTGCTTTCAGTGTTTTAGAACTGTTTACATGCTAATTTCTCAGCTAAAGATCTCCATTCTTATTCGACTCTAAACATTTTTTATCTTATACCACTTGGTGCAGAATTAAGGTTTAGATTTCTTTTCCTTCATTTTGTATCCAAAGCCCAAGATAGAAAATTACAATACTTCTGTACATCTGGAAGTCCACTGAGGCAAGGTTTGGTGATTCTCTTTAATGGACCAAATGGCGTTGGAAGGCTCCCTCCTTTATGCATGGAACTCATCTGAGTCTCCCAGCCTTGTGCCAGCTCTCCTTCCCTGGTGTGGTGTGTTAAAGCTATAGCCTTCCTTTCCTGTTTCCACCCAGGCCCCCTACAGTCTATAATCCCCACAGCAGCCAGAGTGATGCTTTAAAATGTAATTCAGAGTCACTGCTGCCTCTTCTCAAACTTTTGGTAGTTTTCCATCTCTGCTGAATTAAAATGCCTCATCCTAAACATGACCTCTCAGAGTCTATATGAACTGTCCCTCATTCCCACCACTTTCCTTCTCTCTGCTCCAGCATCAATGACCTCCTGGCTGTTCCATGAATATACCAGCCCCATTTCCACCTCAGGGCCTTTGCACTTGCTGCTTCCTCCACCTAGAATACTCTTCCAACAAATAATCATACGCTTGATCCCAAATTCTTTCTGTTCTCTGCTCAAATATCGCTTCCATAACACCATCTCTAAAACTGACTTTTTAGCATTGACTGCTCCCTGTTAAATTATATATTGACTTGGCCATTTGTTTATTGCCTGTGTCCCAAACTGAAACATAAGTTCCATGCACAGGGAATCTATCTTGCTGAGTTCATATATATCTTCATCTCCAGAACAAAGATGGCCAAAAGCGGGCATTCAATAAATGTCTGTTAAATAAATGAATAAAGGGGCCAAGGGCATCCCAGACTGAGGAAGCACTTGTGTAAAAGTGTGCACTGAGGCAGTTTTTCCTGGCTAAATGCAGAAACATAATCCACATGAACTAGAATATCCTGAGTGGGTCTAATATTCTCAGAAATGGTGAGTTGTTGATTGAGTTTGAAAGTTTGGGTGCATGGGAAGGTGTTGTGAAAAACTGGGACACTATTAAGAAAGGCCTGGGTACACACTATGCATTAGGAGGATTAGGTTGAAGGTAACAAGAAGCCATTGAAAATTTTTGAAGAGTAAATGTGTGTATGAAAAAATGACTTCTCAAGATAGCAGGTGAGCTGCTTCAAAGCTCCATCCCCCCAAAGAAGCTTTGAGCAACCAGCAAGAACTGACAGAAACATCTTTCACAAAGCTCCAGAAAAATTTTAAAAGACTATATTAATAGTAATAGGGTGAACATAAAATCAAGAAAAAGTCTACTTAAAAGTGGTAGGTTCTCATGGCTCCATGATTAGTCTCTCCTCTACTCCTTACCAGCTTGTTGCAGAGCTGGCCTGGCTTTCAGTGCAGATCCCTAGACCCAGTGCTGGAAGGAGCAGACTAGCCCTCATGCACAAATCGTGAGCATGTATGTGTGGCCCAATCTATCTGGTGATGGCCCAAGGTACTTGGAACCCTAGAACTTGCCCTGTATGTACAAGGTGGTACACAGAGGTCACCCACAGAATGCAGTGGGAGAGCAGTCAAGTTATCCTGTCTGGGGCAAAGGATTGATGGCCATAAGACTTACAGAGGACTGTGAGGAAACTGATTCTGTTTCCTAGTGAAGAGGGAACATTCAGAGCCATGTAAAGGGGGAATTCCTAAGGCCACACACAAGATGCATGTGCAGAAAGGATGAGGGAGCTTGTTGTGTTTTAGCCTAAAGTCATTCTGTAAACTCATTGTACAGATAAGCTCTGAAGGACAGCTCTGGCACAGGTCATTTGACTTAGACTATGAAACTGTGAAAGGTGTTTTTTTCCCTCTTTTATTTTTCTTTTCTCTTGGCTCCCAGGAAAGTGCTGACATAACACTAACTGGATACAAGTTTAAGGAACAGGTGTCCCAGGGTCTAATTTACAGAGAACACATTAAAATATTAAAAGGCCCAGGTTTCAGCAGAAATTTACAAAACATACTAAGAGACAAGAAACAAAGACCAGGCAAAAGAGAAGATTAAAACTTTAGAAACTATCAATGAGGAGAATCAGACCTGGTATATATCAGACAAAGACTTTAAAAACAGTCTTTAATATGCTCAAAGAGCTAAAGGAAATGAAGGACAAAGAACTAAAGGAAATCATGAAAATAATAGACAAACATAAAGAGAATGTCAATACAGAGATGGAAATTATGAAAAAGAATCAAACAGGACTGAAGACCATAGTAACAGTAATTAAAAATTCCTGAGAGTGATTCATCAGCATACTGGAGCTGGCAGAAGAAAGAATCAGAGAAATTGAAGAAAGACAATTGAAATCATCCAGTCTGAGAAGTAGAAAGAAGAATGAATGAAGAAAAGTCAACAGAGTCTGAGGAACCTGTGGGGCACCAATAAGCATACCCATATAATACATTATGGGACTCCCAGAAGGAGAGGAAAGAGAGAAAGTGGCAGAGAGAATATTCAAAGAAATAATAACTGCAAACTTCCCAAATTGAATGAAAGACATGAATATAGACACCCAAGTTGCTCACTGAACTCCAAATTGGATAAACCCAAATAGATCTGTGCCAAGGCATATTATAATCAAACTGTCAAACGCCAAAGAAAAGACAGAATTCTGAAAGTTGCAAGAGAGAAGCAACATGTCACATACAAGGGACTCTCAATAAGATTGCCAATTTCTCATCAGAAACCATGGAGGCAAGAAGGTAGTGGAACGGCATAGTTAAAATGCTGACAGCAAAAAATTGCTAACCATGAATTCTGTATCTGGTAAAATTGTCTTTCAAAAGTGTGAGAGTGATTAAGACATTCCCAGATAAACATAAACTGAGAGAATTTATCACCACTAGATTGCCACTATGGGAGATGCTAAAGAGATTTCTTTAGGTTGACAGGAAAGGACGGTAGACAATAGGCAAGAGATTGAAGCCATATGAAGAAATAAAGATCTCTGGTAAACATAATGACATGATAACTATAAATGTCAATATTTTTCTTTTGGTTTCTTTTTACTTCCTATAAGATCTAAAAGGAAAATGCATAAAAAGTAATGATAAATCAATGATTTTAGATTTGTAATGTATAAACATGTAATTTGTGGTAGGACCTATATAAAGGTGGGAGATGGAGGGGGTATAGGAAAACAGTTGGTGTATAATACTGATGTTAAATTGGTGTCAAAGCAAATTATATTGTTATAGATTTATGATGTTAAATTTAAGCCCCATGGCAAAGAAGATATGAGAAAATATGCAAGCTCCCAGAGACAAAATTAGAGTCCAGGTTGCCAGGGGCCAGGGATAAGAGGAATGGTGAGTTAATGCAGAATGGGCATAAGGTGTCTGTCTGGGGAGATGGGGACATTTCAGTAATGGAAGGTGGTAAGGGCACTGAAATATTGTGAATGTGATTAATCCTATTGAATGGTTGAGATGGCAATGTTTCTGCTACATATATATTCCCACAAAAAGAACAAATAAAGTGAAAATGTGTGGAGAAGCAGTTGTAGCTCAACTGACAGAGCATTTGCCTACCATATGGAGGGTTCAGGGTTCTATACTCAGGCCTCCTGACCCATGTGGTGAGTTGGCCCATGTGCAGTGCTGCCGCACAAATGGAATCCCATGTCACGCAGGGGTGTCCTCTGCACACAAGGGAGCCCTACACACAAGGAGGGCACACCACAAGGAGAGCCACCTCGCGCAAATAAAGCACAACCTGCCCAGGAGTGGTGCCATACACACAGAGAGCTGATGTAGCAAGATGATGCAACAACAACAACAACAACAAAAGTGACAGTTTCCCAATCCTGCATGACAAGAATGCAAGCAGACACAGAAAGAACACACAGTGAATGGACACAAAAGAGCAGACAATGGGAGGGATGGGGAGAGAAATAAATAAAACAACTCTTTAGAAAGAGAGAGAGAGAAACAATGTGTAATAAATGCAATAGATGACCACAAAATGTTAAAGTTGGTGGATTTGGGTATTGGGGCGGGGGAGAGGGATAGGGGTATATTGGAGTTCTGTATATGGGGTTTTTTATTATTGTTGTAATTGTCCTGTAAGTTTGAGGGTATTTCAAAATAAAGAGTTATAAAAAAATTTAAAGGCAAAAGACTTGAATAGATATTTCTCCAAAGAAGATATACAAATGACCAATAAACACATGAAAAGGTGCCCAGTGTCATTAGCCATCAGGAAAAGTGAAGTTAAAATCACAACGAGATACCATTTTGCATCCACTAGAATGGCTACTATTAAAAAGAAAAAAGAAAAAAAAAAGAAAATAACAAGTGATGGAGAGCATGTAGAGAAATAGGAACTCTTGTACATTGTTGGTGGGATTGTAAAATGGTACAGCACTGTGGAAACATTTTGGTGGTCCCTCAGAAAGTTAAGTAAAGAATTATCCTATGATTCAGCAATCCCACTTCTAGGTAAACCCCACTTCTACAATCCAGAATCCTTAGTTTCTGGAACTGAGAAGATATTTACCAGGGCCTGGGTGGGGCTGGGGAATGGGGAATTATTGCTTAATTGGTATGGAATTTCTGTTTGGGGTGATGGAAAAGTTTTGGCAATTGATGATGATAGAGGAACAATTTTGTGAATATAATTAACATTGCCAAATTGTATATTTGAAAGTGGATAAAATGGGAATTTTAGTTTTATATAAGTTATTAGAACAAAAAAAACATAGAACTATACAAAGAAAAGCACAAACCCTAATGTAATCTGTGGGCTGCAGTTAATAGTATATGTATAATAATATTCTTTCATTATTTGTAACAAATTTGCCACACTAATGCAAAATGTCAATGAAAAGGAAAATTGTGTGTGTGAGAGGAAGTATGTGGGAATTCTACACTTTCTACATAATTTTTTTGTAAACATATAACAACTATTTAAAAAAAAACAAAACATGCACACACAAATGTAACAAACAAAAAAATCTATTCCCAGGCCTGACTGTAGAGGGCCAAGCCAGAGGAAAGAAAGAAAAATGTAAGCCTTGTGGTTGGTTATAAACTGTTTTTAAAAAAACACAACACATCTACTTTAACATTTATTTAATGTTTTTTTTATGGTGAGCTGCTTTGAAATTTGTGCATAAAAAAGAAAAAAAAAAAAGACTAGAAGATGACTTGCAAAAATGTTAACTGAAATTACCCCTGGAGCAGAATTGATTTTATCCTCTTTTTGATTAGCTATATTTTTTGCATTAACCAATGGTTACTTTTGTAATTTGAAACAGCAATTCAAAAATAAAGTTAATCATTTTTATATCAATAAAATGAGTTCCATATTTTCATAATGTATCATAATCTTAGAGAAATCCTTTATAAAATAATCTTTTATGAGGTTGAAGGAATATTTACTTTAAGCTTAGTGATCCCTTCCATTTCTTTTCAAGGTCTTTTCTTTTGTGAATTCACTTAAAATTAAATCTAATTTAATACTTAAAAGGAACCTATATAATATGATTCTATTTTTAATGTTTAGGTATTTATATATTCCATCCTCCTTATAAATGTGGAGATACATAATAGAAAGATGTTAACAAGGTTATTATATGTGTTGATGAGATTTTAGACTATTTTTGTTTCTTTTTTTTTTGTATATGTTGTTCAAATTATTTATAATCAATGTATATCTGAAGAAAAGAGAAACAGAAACTTTCTGAGATGATTCTGCTGTCTGACCAATTCCCTTTTCACTCAATACATTGAAAGTACACGAATCTACTTTGTAACTGTATCGTGGATAACTTCCACATCTTATCTCCAGACAGACATGTATCCTAAAAAGATCTGTTTGGACAGTTCCAACTGGATAATCATAGGCATTCAGACTTCATTGCAAGGACTGAATTGATCATTTACTCCCCGCTCAACCTAATTTTTCCTGGGTTATACAGCTGCTAAAGCCAAAAACTCAGGAGTCATCCCTGAATCCTCCTTTTCTCACTTGAAACATTGTCACCAAGTCCCGTTACTTTCTCATTAGTTCTTTCCATTCCTACAGTCCTTTGATAGAAATCCTCATTCCTTTTTCCTGAATTACTCAAAAGCATATTCTTGGGCCTTACTTTTGCCAAAGTGATTTTCTAAAATGCAAATACGATTAAATCACTCCCCAGCTTAAACGTTTTCAAGACCCACTATCCTAAGGATGAAATTCAGAATCCTGAGTTTCTGGAATCATGAAGATTGCCTTCCATGCTCTATTGAAACTAATAATAATATTTGCATTTAGCAACATATATATTTGTCAGACTTGCTCTGGTTTGTTAAAAAGATTTCATCTTTGTTTTTGGTATTCTGTTGTTGCATATACGCCTAGGCATTTATCGTTATTATTCCACTGAGAAATGAATGTGCAACAGAAATATGAAGATTCATGGGTTGCTTTTTTTTTACAATTATGAAAAATTTTTAGGCATTTTGTCTAAAAATATTAGCTCCCATCCATTCTATCTACTTTTTTTGTAAAACACTTTTTAAATTCATGTTGAACCTTTTATACTAGCCTCCATGTCTTTTTACATTTCTTTTTTCAGAAAGTTTTATTAACATGCAATTGGTATACAATATATAGCACACATTAAAAGTGTACACTTAGATAAGTTTGGACTTATGTATTTATCTATACAACCATCATCACCGTCAAGATGAACATATCTGCACACACCTAAAGTTTCCTCATGACCTATTGTAATGCCTTCTGCCCAGCCCTCTTTGTTCTCAGGAAACCATTGATTTGATTTTCTGTCACTATAGATTAGTTTTCATCTTCTAGAATGAAAAAAAAAAAAAAAAAGAATCCACATACAGGCATACCTCATTTTATTGTGCTTCACTTTATTGCATGTTGCAGATATTGCATTTTTTACAAATTGAAGATTTGTGGCAACACTACTTTGAGCAAAAGTGCCATTTTTCCAACAGCATGACCTTGCTTTGTCTCTGTATCACAGTTTAATTAAGGTATGTACAATGATCTTTTTAGACCATATATTGCATTCTTAATAGACTATGGTATTAGGATAAATATGACTTCCACAGGTACTTGGAAATCAAAAAATTTATGTGACCCTTTTTTTGTGATATTCACTTAATTGAGGTAATCCACAGCCAAATCCACATGATCTGCATGATATGCATGTAGTGTGTATTCTTTTCTTGTCTGACTTCATTGTATGGATATACCACAGTTTCTTTATCTACTCAACAGACTACTGCCTAACCCAAGGAGATCATAATGGCTTCTATTTCTTTTTCTTTAAGTTTTATAGTTTTAGGCTTTACATTTGTATCTATGCTCTATTTTGGTTTAATTTTTTTATATGATATGAGGAATGGCTTGAAGTGGGGTTTTTGTTGGTGGTGGCAGTGGTGGTTTTTTAATTCAGATATCCAATTGCTTCAGCACCTTAATTACCTTTGCACCTTTGTGAAAAATCAGTTCATCACTGTAAGATCTGTTGTCTTCTATGTACTGTGAGCCTTTCTTCTGTTTATTCCCCCAGTGTCTTATTTTTTTTTCATTTTGTCTTCAAAGAAGCTTTAAGTTATAGAAAAGTGACGTGCAGAATATTGGAGATTCCCATAGACCCAGCATCCTCCCCCTTTCCCCCTTTCCCCTATTAATAACATTTTACATGTGGATGGTACATGTGTTACAATTGATGTACAAATATTGAAACATTGCTACTGACCATGGTCAATGATTTACATTATGGTTTACATTTTGGACCATACACTTCTATAAATTTTGATGAAATTTAACATGACTACTATCTATCATTGCAAGATCATGTAGAACACTTCCATAATACCCCAAATTCCCCATGTCCCATCTATTCTATTCCCCCCTCCTCCTCTGCTTGAGACTTGTGGCAATTACCAAGCTTCATTCCTTAAGAACAAGATTCATGGTTACTTGCAACAACATTGAGGCTTTGACGCACTGGCCTGTGCTCTTCTATTAGGAACTGCCTATGCTCTAGAGAAACTCCCACCACTTTATTTGAGAACAGCAGGACTCCCTAGGAAGGGAGTCCAACACTTTCCTGCTCATTATGTGGGTCTCCACTCACTGATGCAATACCCCATGACAAGATGAACACATGGTCAGTGATGAAAGACATAATGTAAAAAAAATTTTTTTTATTTTACATTTTAAATTTTTTTATTATTCCAAAATTTTTAAAATTTTCGTATTTATTTATTTTTAAAACTGTATCATTATTATTTCATTTTCTTATTAATTGTATTTGGTTTGGTTGGCTTCATTTTTTAAGAAGTTTTGGATCACCAAAGGGTTACAACTGTGGCAGGGGAGGATTATGGGTTCAGGGTGCCAGAGATGGGAAATGCATGGGAGGAGGTTCACCTGGGTCATAACTATAAGGCATATGAATGTGTTCAAGTCTCAATGGGGCTTTGTGACAATGGGTGAGATCCACACAAAAAACAAAGAAATGTTGAATTCCCATCCTGGAGAGCTCTGTCACATTCTCTAATGGGCTGGTGAGAATCCCCTGAGTACAGGGGCAGTGACTACTGAAAGAGGATGTACCATTGATGGGCCCTTGACTGTGATGACTGTACTTATGAAGCTTTATTTTTGAAATTGAAACTTAGCATAGTATTATAGAGTGCCTAAGTGTTACCTCCTGAGTACCTCCTTGTTGCTCAAATGTGACCTCTCTCTAAGTTGATCTCAGCACATAAGTACACTACCTTCCCCCCAGCTTGGGACATGACTCCCAGGGATGAGACTCCCTGGCACCAAGGGATTGCTACCAAGCACCAATTAACAATGCAACTGGAAAAAGACCTTGACCAAAAGGGGAAAAGGGTAAAGACAAATGAGTTTATGTGGCTAAGAGACTTCAAAGTGAGTTGGGAAGTCATTCCAGAGGTTATGCTTATGCACTTCTCAGCAGGATCTCATTGACTGCCAAAGTAAAGATTGCCTAAAATAGCAGGGTTCCTGAGAGCTCTGGAGACATCCAGACACTATAGGCAGGGAAGACTGCTCAGGAGATTGGTGGTCTCCCAGTGGACCCTTCTTGGGAACTTATGTTCCCCAGTGACAGAGTTGGACTCAGTTGTGGTTTGCCTACACATGGCTCTTTTATCCCTTCTATTTTAACCTATAATTAGTACTAGAGTTGATAGGTGTACATCCAAGAGACTTAAATCTTTGGGTTGTCCATGTGCCAGCTGGGACCTGAATCTCAGTAGAGTTGCAGTATCTACTCTCCAGTTCATTGGACTCACCCAGGAAAACTAACAAGGAGATGACAATGGACAGCAACCATCCCTAGGGACAGAGAGAGTCTGCAATTGCAAGCAAGGTAATCCCATCCATCTGTTCCATGGATCTAAGTTCCCTCTCAATTAGAGGTGGAGTGGACAACACCATTCCAGAATCCTCAGGATTGGGGAATGAATGAGGTAGACTTACTGTTATTCTACTATAAACTTATTGTGATTCCAGCAATGGAAAAACTTTTATCATTGATGTGGAGGCAGTAGCCATTGGAGGTTCTGAGAAGAGGGAGAAGGAAAAACAGGAACAATAAGAGGACATTTTCAGGACTTGGGAATTATCCTGAATGACATTGCAATGATAGATACAGGGCATTATATATCTTGTCATACCTTACAAAATTGTGTGGGGCAGAGTGTAAACTATAATCCATGCTTAGTGGCAATACTTTGAAATGTGTTCATCAATTGTAACAAGTGTCCCACACTAATGAATAATGTTGTTAATATGGGAAAATGTGGGAGGGGTAGGGAGCAGGGCATATGAGAATTCCCAATATTTTTTATGTAACATTTATGTAATCTAAGTATCTTTTAAAAAAAGTATAATAAAAAAATCAATTGCTCATTTGCATATGAGTCTATTTCATAAATCTTTATTTTGTTCCATTGATCTATTTTTATATGAATATTATTCCCACTGGCCTGATTATTGTAGCTTTATCATAAGTCTTGAGATCCGGTGGTTTTCTTTTTCAAAGTAGCTTTGGGTATTATAGGTCTTGTGCACTTCCATTTACATTTCAGTAGTTGTTTGTCAATTGCTATAAAGAAACCTTGTGAGATGTTGTTTGGGACTGAATCTATAGCTGAATTTGGAGAGAACTGATATCTTAACAATACTGAGTCTTCTGGCTTATGAACATCTCCATTTACTTAGGATGCCATTAAGCCTTCTTTAATTTCTCCCAGCCAAGTTTTGAAGATTTTAGTGTATATGTCTATAACAACCTTTGCTTTATCCCTAAATATTTCATATTTTATGCTATTGTAAAAGATGTTTTTAAGCCTAAATTTCTAGTTGTTGACTGTTAATTTATAGAAGTACAATTTATTTTTATATTGATCTTTTATCTTACAACTTTGCTAAATTTTTAGATAGAATAGCTTTTTTTTTTTGTATTTTATACATATATTTCTATACTATTTTGTACATAGATGATTATGGCATCTAGAAATAAAGACAGTTTAACTTATTATTTTCCAAAATGGATGCATTTTTTCCTAGACTTATTGCACTGGCTAGAACCTCTACTAACTAGAAGTGATGAAGTAGAAATCCTTTCATTTTCTGAACATTCAGTTTTTCACCCTCACAAGTGTTTTATAGATGTCTTTCTCAAACCAGGGAGTTCCCTTCTGTTATTTGATTGCTGAGAGTTTTTATCAGGAATGAATGTTGGAGATTGTGAAATGCTTTTTCTGCAACTATTGAAGAGATAATATGTTTTTTTTGTTTATTAGTTTGCTAATATGGTGAATATCATTGATTTATTTTTGAATGTTAAACCACCCTTGCATACCTGGTATAAACCTATCTTGATCATGATGCATTATAATTTTTTAACACATTTCATTTGGTAAAAATTTTAATCCATATTTATGAGAGATATTGGTTTGTGGTTTTATTGTAATGTCTGTCTAGATTTTGTATCAAAGTAATTTTGGCTTTATAGGACAAGGTTGAAGTAGTCACATCTCTTGAATTTTCTGGAAGAGTCTGTGTATAATTGGGATTATTTCTTCCTGAAAAGTTTGGTGGAAGCCATCCATAAAACTGTCTTTTCGTGGAGTTTTCATGGTGGGGAAATTTCTAACTATAAACAATTTATTTAATAAATATAAATATTAAGGTTATCTATTTCTTCTTGAGTGAGTTTTTGGTAGTGTGTATTTTAAGGAATTTTCCATTTCATCTAAGTAATGAAATTCATTGGAATAAAGTTGTTAATAACATTTGCTTACTATCCTTTTTAATGTTTGTAATGTCACTGTTCTTATTCCTGATACTGGTAATTTATGAATTTTCTCTTTTATCTGAATCAATCTAGCTAAAGAGTTTATAAATTTTATTTATCTTCTCAAATAACCAGTTTTTTTTTCCTTCATTTATTTCTCTATTGTTTTTCTGTTTTCAGTTTCATTGATTTCTGCTGTAATGTTCATTACATCCTTTCTTTTACTGACAGTTTTATCTTCTCTTCTTTTTCTGGTTTGTTAGGGTGAAAGACGAAGCATTGATTCAACACATCTCTTCTTTTCTAATGTAAAGTATTTAGTGTTATAAATTTCTCTCCATGTATTGCTTTTGCAGAATATCCAGATGCCGATGTGTTGTTGTTGTTTTCACTCAGTTCAGACTACTTTCTAATTTCTCCTTGAAGTTATTGGATTCTCCTTGACATTCTATCATCTTTTGCTTTATGTATCAAGTTTTGTTATTAGGTGAATAAACACTTAGAATTGTTGTGTCCTTTAGCTGAATTTATGCCTTTTTCCTTATGAAATGACCATTTTTATCTATGGTAATATTCTTTGTCTGAAATTTGCTTTCTTTAAAAGAAATACAGTCAGTTTATCTTTCTGATAACTATTGTTAGCAGTTATATTATTTTTTACCTTAGTTGTGTCTATATAAAATGTTCCTTAATTGTAGCATATAGATAGGTCCTTGATTTTAATCCAATTAGAAAATTGATCACTTTTTATTGAGGTGTGTTTTAGTCTGCCAAATGGATGCCGATGCAAAGCACCATTAATCTGTTGACTTTCATAAAGGGTATTTATTTGGGGTAAAAGCTGACAGTTACAAGGTCCAAAAGAATCCAACTCAGGGTTGCTTTCTCACCAAAGTCATTTGCCACGTGTTGAAGCAAGATGGTTGCTGATCTCGGTGATGATTCAGCATTCCTCTCTGGCTTCCTCTCTCTCAGGTGCAGGCTGGCACAGGGCTTATCTCTCAGGGCTTCCTCTCTCTCTTGTCATAGGGCTCAGTTCTTTCCAGGCCTTCTATATCACTCTCAGCTCTCTTCCAAAGGTCAGTGGTTAGCTATCAGGCAAATGGCTCATCTCTCCCAGGGGCCTTAGCTGTTTGAGATGTCTCCTTTTTGTCACATGGCAGGACAAAGTTCTCTCCTCTTCCCATGTGTCTTCTTGAGTGAGTTTCCATTTATACCAGCCCACCAAGGAGGCAGGGACTTAACCTAGTCACACCTTACTGAAGTGGTCTAATCAAAGCCCTAATCTTAACAGGTAATTTAATCAAAGACATCTCAGCTGAATCTAATGCAATCAAAGGGTATCATACCCAGAAGAAATAGATTAGTTTACAAGCAAAATGTTTTTGGGGGGGATTCACAAACAATCTCAAATTGTCACAGGGTATTTAGGCTATTTATATTTAATGTAATTATTGATGAGATTAGGCTCTAGGCTTTGCCCATTCTTTTCTTTGTTCCCTTTTACCCCTTTTCTATCTTCTTTAGTGTTAATTGAATTTTTTTTGTTTTCAATTTATTTCTTTTATTGGGTCATTAGCAATAATTCTTTATTTTGTTTTTAATGATTGCTTTAGTCTGCTAAATGCTTCTGGGAGCAATGAACTAGACATGTTGGCTTTTATAATGGGAATTTATTAAGTTAAAGGCTTATAGTTCTGAAGCTCTGAAAATGTCCAGATCAAGGCATGGAGAAAAGCTTTCTCACTGAAGGTGGGCTGCTGGAGATCCTGGACTCCTGCCATGTGGCAATGTACGCTGGCAGTTTTGCTGGTCTCTATCTTCTCCTCCAGGCTCACTTTCTCCCTGGTCTCAGCTGTGGGTGATCAGACACAATGGTAGCCTTCCGGTCTTTGCCTTCTCCTCCTGACCTCCTTGCTTCAGCTTCAGATGTTCCATTTATGGCTTTTCTCTCTTCCAGATTCACCAACTAATAGAAGTTTCTCTCTGACACTGCCACTTTTTTCTGTGTCTGTGGCATTTTAGTCATCTATTTATAAAGGACTCCAATAAAAGGATTAAGATCCACCCTGGGCTCTGCAATCTAATCAAAGGCCCTTAAATCTGTAATGATCTAACCAAAAGTGATCTAATTAAGAGGTCCCTGAACTGAATCTAATCAAAAAAGTCCCATTGACAATAGGTTTACAGGCACAGGAATGGGTTAGCTTTAAGAACAAGATTTTCTGGGGTTCACAAAATCTCAAACCAGCACAATAGTTCACATTTTTTCATTCAGTTTTTCTCTACATTTAATTTTGAATAGTTGCTATTGTCATGTCTTCAAGTTTACTAGACAATAGAGTGAGGATGTTTTTTTCTCCAATGTTTGTTATCAATCCCATTATCCCACACATTGTTGTTTTCCTTTTTCGTAGTTAATTTGGTTCACCTCTATATTTTCCAATTTTCTACTGAAATTTTGAACATACAAATTTCAGTTATTTTAATGTTTTCTGATAATTCTAACATTTCTGTCAGTTCTGGGTTGGTTTCAATTGATTGATTTCCTTGTTATGTATTGTATTTTCCTGTTTCTTTGCATGTCCATTAAGTTTTTATTGGATTGCAGATAATGTGGATTTTATTTTGCTGGGCACAGGATATTTTTGTATTCCCATAAATATTCTTGAATTTTTATTCTGGAACACAATTTACTATTAGGCAGCAGAGAAGTCCTCTGTCTAGGGCTAATTTTTCCTACTAGTGATATAAGAACCTTCTGGTATTTACTTAATATACCATGAATCATGAGCTTAGCTAGTCAGACTGGTGACAACAGGCATTATTCCTGACCCTGTATGATCATAGGCAACTGTCACCTGTTCTTTTGGATGATTATTTTCTCAGCTTGGAAATTTTCCTCATTTGCATGAGACAATCAATATGCAGCTGAATTCTTGAGGGGTACCCTTTGTAGATCTCTCCGTGCTTCTCTCTTCTCTCCAATACTGTTTCTTATAATTCTTAGCCACCTTGATATTCTCAACTAAGGGATTCTGAAGAGCTGTGCTTGAGTTTCCTTTCCCCCTGCCCTGATCCAGAAACCCACTTTTAAGACCAAAGCTGGGGCAATGGTGGCGCTTACTGCTTACGTTTTCTGTCTTTCAGGGACAGCTTTTCTTTATTGACAGATGCTAAGTGTGTTGACATTTATTGTTTCATATGTTTTTTTCTTTTTTTTTCTTGTTTCAGATGGGAGGGTAAATCTGGTCATTTCTTGGCAGGACACAGAAGTCACTTCCATGTCTCTCAATCTCCCTTTTATACGTTCCAAATTCTTATACCTTATTTTATATTATGTCTGTAGTTTAAAAATCTATCTTCCAGTTTTTTTTTCAGCTGAATTTATTTTATTTAAACTCTTAATTGATTTTAAATAAATTTAATTGAATAAAGAGGTTAAAATGACTATGCATTTAATTTTTAGGAAGCCTTTATTACTTATTGTGTTTTCTATTGCTTCTTTTATCTTTTTTATAATTTATTTTAGCAGACCTATCTTATTAATATTCTAAAGATGTTTCTGTTATCTTTAGTGTTTAGTGGACTGTTTCTCCCATTTGTTGTATCTATGTCTCTCTTGTGGTAACCTGTCCCTTCAAATGACTTGAACTTTTTTTTAAATTGTGACAGTTCATCTTAGGCTGTGTTTTGTTTATTTGTTTATTTATTTGTTTTGTTTAATTTTGTTCCCTGCTAATTGGAAAAGTAGCTTTTGGACTTGAGGTTATATATGTAATCTTAGAGAAAAATTTGATATTTTCTTCTGCAAGATCCTCAGATATTTCTTGGTTCTTGGATGGAATTTTATATTAATAGCTTGGTTGGAGTTTACTACAACACATATACAGTATGGATTCTGACCCTACACCATTTTGCAAACTTATATTTTATTTAGTACAGGAAACTTCCTTCTCCTTTTCATAACTGGTTTCTCCATTGGTTTGTATATATTCAGGTCTTTTCTATCTTAAAACAATAAAACTTACTGAATATTCTGACCTTTTCTTTCATCCTGAAACGTCTTAAAATTTTATAGCCATTCCTATCCATTTCTCAACTACCACCACTCTACTACATTAGCTTATTAAAGAAATTCCTATAAAATGACCTGGTATAGTCTTCATCTCTTATTTCTGTAACATTTGGTGGTGTTGGCTTCCTTCATTCTTCTAATAGTCTGTGGTGTAAGGCTTAAAGTTAAGGTCCAATTTGATGTGCTGCCTTGACATGTGGGGTAAATCAGGAAGGTCTTAAATGGCCTAAACACAAATTTCCCTCTCCGCTCTGCTCCTACAGATAAGGTCCCCTAGACAAACAACTCTCCTTATCAAATGAACTAGGGACATTTCCTGCTTGTCCCTGAGCAGCAGGTTACTTGCCAGCCCTGGCAATTATTCAAACCAGCCCATCATATCCCCTGCAGGAACCAAGGGGCATCCTATCCTCTTGATATGCCACTCAGGGGTTGCACTCAGGAACAGAGAACGAATAATGGCTGTAGGAGGCAGGCAGCTACATGTAGCTATTTAAATTTAAATTAATTAAAAACTAAGGAAAAATTAAAATGTACTTCTTCTGTTTCATTGGCCACAGTTCAAGTGATCAGTCCCTCCTGTGCTGTGAGTATGTGGGATTAATAAACTACGTTGATCTCATCTGTTCAGTGCTGGGTGTCATTTGTCCAGCCATCCTTGGAACTTTAGCCTGAAAATCTCTCCCTCACCAAGCAGGTGAAGAGGAGGTGATTAAAGCATGCTCTCCTTCCTTCTAATGCTCTTTCTGCTCCTGCTGAAAGGACACATTCTTCTAGAGTTGCAGAAAGAAAATATAACTTAAACACAAACTATCCTTAACCTTATAATGAGGGAAACATAATCCATATCTGTAAGGAAGTAAACCTTGATACTATTCCCTTCAGGTTTTAGCTATGGGTGGGAAAATGCAGGAAGAAGATCTCAAGCCTTTTGCCAATTCTTCCATAGTGTCAAACCGTAATTTAGGACATGATAGTTTGTCAAGCAGAATATACCTGTGAGTCTTTAAGTGTGTAAATACAGGACAGAAATCAGGGAAGAGGTGAGAAATGAAAATTTTCTGGCTAATAAAGTGGAGGGAATTACATATTGTGAGGGAATGCAGAGGGGAAGGAAATGCCAAGGCTAATACACAGACAGAGGCTGGCAGAAACTTGAAAAGAGAGGAGGCAAGTAAAAATAACTCAAGAGTGGACACTCTGAAAATAACGACCAGCAAGAACTTGCCTCTCAATTAGACCAGACGCAGACTTAGCTTCTGGGAACTGAAGAACACCACAGTAGAAATGAAGATTCCAAATGACTAAACTGGCTCAGCTGAAGTCGTGCTGGAAATCCATAAGGAACTACTCATGAGTGTTTTTGCAAAACATTGTTCAGATTCCTTAAACAAAACAACAACAACAAAGCAATTTTATTCAAGTAGCAGTGCTACTCGAAGCCCCAACAGTTTTATTTAGACCAGCTAGGACCAACAGAACTTTCCAGAGTCATGGAAATGCTCTATATCTGCATTTTCCAATAAGGTAACCATCAGCCACATGTAGCTATTGATCACTTGAACTGTGGCTAACGAAATAAAGGGAGTAAGTTTACATTTTTTTCTTAGTTTTTAATTAATTTAAATAACCACATGTGGCTAATAGCTGTACAAATTTTTTCAGCACAGGGCTTTTGTGGTCCACATATGGTTTCTCTTGTATAATTTTTGTTTGGTTTTTGTTTGTTTTGTTTTTGCAGCCCTTTAAAAATGTAATATTCTTAGCTTGATGACTGTTGAAAAATAGACCATAGGCCAAATAAGGCTTGTAGGATACAGTTTAAGACATCTGATGTAATCTCGATGCTTTTTAAAATGTTTGTTTTCAATATTATGAAAAATAGCTGTCATTATTGCTCCAGTTTTAGATGCATATGAGGGTTTTGTTTTGTTTTTAATTGTTCTACTGGGGTTTTTTGCAAACTATATCTCAAGGTTCATGCAGTAATTTTAGGCATCCTTCACAAAGGAACAGTTCCCAAGAAGTTGGGAAACATGGAATATTCAAGCCCTATTTTAAAGATTTAGAATATGCATTAGTTTATGAAAGGCTCTGATAAACACATGCAAAATAATGGATTTACATTGACTTGGGATTTCTACATTATTTGACCACAAAACCATGTATATGGTATGCAGCGTATCTTTGCATATATGTGTGCTAAAGAGGGAGTGTGTGTGTGTTGTATGTAGTGTGTATACTTGCATGAGGTGTGTGCATGTGCATGGTGTATGTGTGTGTGCATGTTCATGTGGAGTGCATATGTGGCATATAACACCTATTAGTATTTTGCAGAATGACTGCTCCACAGAACCTACTCTGAGAAACACTTGCTGAATCAACCTGACAATGAAAATCTTTCTCAGAGCAGAGGGAAGGGTAGTAATTAAAATGATATCCAGAAGGAGTAGGAGATTATTCCTGTTGAACTAGTTCAGAGAAAGAGCCACTAAGTGTTTTCAAGAAGGGCAGGTGAGATCAATTCACCCTGGGATGTTCCCAGACTCAAGCTCAGGGTGGCGCTGTTTTGGCCTGAGAACTCTAATCCATAGAAGGAAACCCAGACCCACCAGGCCAGCCAGAGCCAGGGGTGGTCCCTACAAAATGGCCGGGGAGGCTGCAGGAGTGGGAGACGTACTTGTGAGAGGCTCCAAGGGCCCTTAAGGGACTGTCAAAAGAGCAATTAAAGCTCACAAGACTTCTGTGAGGAAGGGAAAGGTTCTTGTCCCCAGTTTAATTGAGGAAACAGAGACCCAAGTAGAGAATAACTGGCCTGCACACAGGGAAGAATGAGTAGCAGATTTTGAAGATAGCACTCAGGAACCCTAAATGTTTAATAAGCAGGAAATACTGCCCTTCAGGTCAGGAAACTGCACTGCTCCATTGCTCTAAGCTACAGAAAATCAAGCTCTGGAGCAGGGCTCTCAAGAAACACTCTCAGTTTCCGAGAGGATAACTCTCCCAGATCCAGATTGGACGTTGTTGATTTTTGTTTTTCAAGATGCAGAAGAGACAGAGTGAAAGAGAGGTCAATTAACAGAAAATGCCTGGGCTTGTGTTATGGTGGCACAAAGGGTTGTTCAGCAAAGCTCCTCCTTCCTATGGAATATCTGGTGACTGGAATTGCTCATTTCTGAGGATGTGACTTCAAATATTTGCCTCCTGTTAAAGTCATTTCATGCCTGTTTCTTACCTAGGGAGACTGGTATTTTTGTTCTTTTCTGCAGAAGTTTATAGCAACATTCTGTCTCCACAATGGCTGAGGTATATTACATTTATTTTTGCTCTTGATTGCTTTTAATAATATTCGAGGCAAAGGCAGGGTGAGTGAACAATTTTCCCTTTCTTGTGAAACACAGATGGTATATTGCTGAAGTCTGTGCATGCCTTTTTGCTGATCTGCTGGCTCTACACTTCTTCTGAAGCTGCCTGGGCCTCTGTGATGGTTTGAAGCTGTGTGTACCCCAGAAAAACACGTTCTTAACCCATTTTAAGTAGGACCTTGTGATGTGGTTACTTCAGAGGTGTGACCCACCTCATTCAGGATGGGTCTTAATCCTATTGCTAGAGTCCTTTACAAGTGGAATGAAATTCAGATAAAGAAAGCCACAGGAAGCAAGAAGCTGAAATTAAACATACCCTGGAAGAGAAAGGAGAGACCAGAAGATGCCGCCATATGCATTGCCATATGACAGAGGAGCCAAGGATCATCAGCATTCCAGGCTTCAAGAAGAAAGCATCCCCTTGATGACACTTTGATGAGGACATTTTCCCAGCCTCAAAACCATGAGCAAATAAATTCCCATTGTTTAACCTGACTCACTTCATGGTGTTTGCTCACCCAGCACAGGTACCTACAATAGCCTCGTAGTCAGGCTTCCCTGTACCCAAGGGGCATAAGTCTTGGTGGGGTCAGGCCAGGTAGATACATGGCAGCTGCTAGTAAATGAGGTGGGCGGTGTGATACCACCACACAGTCGTTCTGCCCCACCGCTGATGAATGGACTTTTCCCTGAATATTTAGAGTTTAATGCATGTTTCATGAGCTTAAGAAAGGCTTTCGGTATGGAAAGGGACACATTTCTGGTGGTGAAATTTCATGTTAGCTTTTCTCAGATGTTCATCAAATGCCCTCGTAGAAGAGGCCACCTTAGTTACTGACCCTAGAGGCCAGAGTAGAGGCAAAGGCTGGAGGCGAAATGTCAGGACCAAATGATGTTTCTTGGTTGGAAGCAACAATGAAAAATGAGCAGCCGTGCACATTAGTCACGGCCCATAACTGGGTGCAGTCAGCCCAGCGTGTGCGCTGCGCTAGAACAAAGAACACAGCATGGTGTGGGGCTGGCTGCGGCGGAATTCCCACTTGGACACCAAGACAATCTCCTTGCTGTTGCTGAATTTTATGGCTGTGATGTCACTGAATGCTGCCGACAACAGAGCTGTTATATCACAAATGAAAGGGCCTTAAAACTAACTGAGGGATCCCATTATGCCAGGACCAGAGCTTGTCATAAAAATCACTCGGTGTTGATGTCTCTGAGCTTCTGAGTTGGGCCTTGAGGGAAAAGAACTGTGAAATTTGGGTTCAATTTAGTTGTTTTGATCTGGATTTCTTTATGAGTGGAAAGAATTAAATGGGCCATATGTGACCTTGTATTTCCAGGAAATCAAATCATTCAAACAAGATAATTCAGCCTTTTGCCCAACAATTCCTCTTTTTCTCTTCAATCCCAAGGTTATTGACTGAGGCTCTGCCTGAACACATTTTACCAGAGTTTAGGGAATTGTAATAGTTGCATTGTTTTGCTGAAAAATGCATTGCAGATTTCTTCAACGGAAATCTTTCCCTGTCATTAATATTTTTGTTGCAACCAAGAATGGCTTTTAGTGCTCAACCTGTACCACCAGAGAGAAGAGCAGAGAGGGTAAACCAAGCAGTCATAATGGTGTAAGTCCTCGCCACCTGCCTCCATCTATTCATCCATGCAATTGCACAAATATTCTTGAGTATCAACTATGTGAAATTGTGCCAGACGCTGGAGATAAGATGGAACTCTGGAAATAATCATCACTCCTGCCTTCATGGAGCTTTGAATTACAGGTAGCAATTATGCATTTCCACCATTTTCTTACCTCCAAATTAAATGATTTTGTTTCCATATTGCCACTCATTTAGTTGAGGAAATTATTATCAAGTGGGTAAATAAGACAAGCAAGCCTCCAATTAAAAAAAATGCTCTTAGAATTCTACATAGTATTTTAAATAAATATGCAATAAACAAATACAAATAGATAAGTGCACAAATACTGAGAGCCACTGAGTGTCACTTTGGATGAACTGTACAAGGCATGGGGCCATGAAACACAGTGAACCCCGTGGTGGCTGAGGGACTGTGTTTAACAGTACAAACATGAGAATGATCTCTCCGGAACAATAATAAATATGCAATACTAATACAGGGTGTTAATAATAGGGTGGGGTTTATAGAAAAAATACATGAAATGTAAGCTATGGATTGTAGTTAGATGTAATATTTTGATGTTCTTGCATCATTTGTAACAAATGTTCCACAACGAAGCAAGGTGTTGGTTGTGGGGTGATATATGGGAATCCTGTATGTTATGTATGATTGTTTTGTAAACTTAAAACTTCTCTAATAATAAAAAATAAATGCAAAAACATACAAAATAATACTCTGTATAATGTATTATAGAAAGATGTATACATACATATACATGTACAGATGTGTATACATCTATCTATTTGAACACAGATGCACACATACACATATACACAGCCAGCATGGCAATAATGAACACCTATCACAGAGAACACTCTACTGCATGTGCATGGAGGAGAATGAGGTTGGAGACCAAAGTGTATAGAGGGGACTTCAACTGAATTTTCAATGTTATTTTTACCTGGGTACTGGATACATAGGTATTTGCAAAAAATATTACAATCTCACATAGTTTATTTAATATGCATGATGATTAAAAAAATTATGGCTGAACAATCAAGCCATAGAAAATCAGGAGTTTGTTCTTTACCACAGGCTCATCCTCAAACATAATTTTCTGAAGCACACTCTCCTATTTTCTTCAACAGCCCCTGCTCCTTTCTTTCCCAGGTCTACATCTCCATGTATGACCCTTAGTTTGTAATCACCTTAACAAATGAGAGAAGCTTTAGGAGAGTCAGAGAGAACAATGATGGATAAAATCACACCGTGTTTGCTCACTTACCCACATTTAATAGGTACATATTGTGGAATTTTGATTGCATCCCAAAGAAGTGCCCAATTCAAAGTGCTAATATTTACTTGGCACATTTTGCAAATTGCTGAGAATGATGTAGAAGTTGAGGCCCAATGGAATACTAGTACTTACTATACGAGGGCCAGAGTGAACTTAGGTAACTCTTTGAGATGTCTTAATTACAATAGTCCCATAACATTTTATGTTGGATTTCCCTGAGGGGAAATTAAGTCATTTTAATTACTGCTGCCATTCTGTGCTTTATGCATTTTAATTAATGTTTTAATTTTTGCCCTAAGTCAGTTCCACCAAGATACAATTTAGAAAATAATGATAAAAACATCAAATTTTTTTCTAATAAATGTCTATTACATGCTCATCACAACAGTAGAGGGGTGTGACAGGGCCAGACCATAATATTTTTCTCTCCGTTTTATGAACATATGCATTCAGAAAATTCTGGACTGTCCAAGGTAAACATTATATTTGCCTGGACCATAAACGTATCTTGACTTTTAGTAAATTTCACATAGCCTTGTTTCAATGAGAAATTTATTCTAAGACACCATGCATCAAAATTGGTAGTTCAAAGATTTATTGAAATGCCAAAATAAAGTGTAAGTGGTGAGAAGTTTGGTTATTAAAGAATGGCAGATGGAGAAGGGTGATTGGAAGTGAAGAACAAACAAGAATTCCATACATTGCTTTTACTTAAAGGGCTCGAGTTTTGCTCAGGGTCTTTTAACAGAGATACAGTCATACAATGATAGGTTTTGCTGAGAGGACTTTCAGAAGTCATATTGCCACCGACAACTGCCTTCCTGTCTTCATAGCTTGTGCAATTTCCTCCTACCAGATTCTGAGACAATACCTTATGTTTGGTGTACCTGAAGAAGTAGGAACATATAGCCCAGTTGGGTTTACTTGTGACAATGGGAAAGAAGATTTGAAATCCAGGCCATTCCAGAAATCTCATCACCATAAAAATAATTTGAACATATCAATGACCTAAATTTGAAAGAAAATATGTCATTAGGAGATCTTTCATAATCAGGACTAGAGACGCCAATAAGAGGTGTTCGCAATTGCTTATTATTTGATTAGACAGTGATTGGGAGGTAGATCAGCACAGTGAGAGCAAATGCTCAGGTATAGTGTTCATCCTGGCCCAGCCTTTTCCAGGGACCCTGTGAGGTAGGCATAACTACTATTTCCTGTTAACAGAGGAGGTGCACACAAGTAAACACTTTACCCGAGATCACACAGTTAATGAGAGAGAGCTGGTATTTAAATATAGGCAAATAGACTCTACAGTCCATTTTTGCAGCCGTTCTACTGCAGTTGCTCTTACTTTAAGTTTTCCTTTCACTATTTCTTCCTTTCCCTGCTTTTTGTCTCCAATATTTGTTCTCTGCCTTCTCTGTTTTCTCTCTTCCTCCTTCTATAAGGCCCTCCTTTCGTTCTTTGTTCTTTCTCCCACTTTTGCGGCCTTTCTGTGCTTTTTTGTTTGTTTGTTTATTTGTGTGTGTGTTTTGTTTTGTTTTGATTTTTCCATTTCCTTTCTTTGTTCTTCCTAGGCATTTCAGTTTCCTAGGCTGCTCAAGCAAATACCATGAAATGTGTCGAGTTACACAATGGGAATTTATTCGCTCATGGTTTGAACTTGGGAAGAAGTCCAAATCAAGGCACCGTTAAGGTGATGCCTCCTTCCCAAAGCCCGTGGTGGCTGCTGGTGATCCTTGGTCCTTAGCTTGTCACGTGACAAGGTACATGACAGCCTCTCCTGGTCTATCCCTTCTCTTCTGGGTTCTGTTGAATTCACCTTCTTGCTCTGAGGCTTTCTCTCTTCTGTTCCAGTTTCATTCCACTTAAAAGGGACTCTAGAAATAGGATTAAAACCCAATTTGATTGAGGTGGGCCACACCTTAACTGACGTAGCCTCATCAAAAGGTCCTACTTACAATGGGTTCACACCCACAGGAACGGATTAACTTTAAGAACATGTTTTCCTGGGGTACATACAGCTTCAAATATACCGCACTTGGCCTTTACCTTTCCTCCAGTCTCTCTTTGTTTATTTTCCTCTGTCCTTTAATTGGCTTTGCCACTGCATGACACTTTCCTCTATGTCACTAATGCTCCTTTTCTGTAAAATAAGGGGACATGGCACATAATCAGTAAGGTTGTTTATTGACCTAGCACTGAATACATAATTGTAGTTTATACACAAAATAGTATACTATATGGATTTAATATTCCTTGAATTATTTAATTTAAACAGAAGTAAAATATTTCCTACACTTTAAAATAATGCAGCTGAGGATTAGTATATGTGTACATAATTGTTATATCACCCTCCTACATCTTTTCTCTTTTTTCCTCATTAAGAAAAGGAAGGGTGAGAAAAGAAATTTCATCCATGAACGAGAACTGACTTCAAAATATGAAGCTATCTTTTATTTGACAAAAGTGGATTTTTCCTGATAAGATGGTGATGGAATATGTGCCTCTTAGAATGGCGAAGAATCCCTGCTGCCCAGGAGAACCATACATGTTTTTAGAAACTCTGTATGACCAGGTGACTTCTAAGAGGCCTTTTAAATCTGAGGCTGAATCAGTCTAAGCAGAACAAATTATGTTTATAGAATTTATATTAGCCCAGATTTTCCCAGAAGTACTCTAAAAATAGATTAGTTCTACCTACATCTTTAAAGTCAACTAGGGAAACTAGCATCCTCATCTATTGCTTTGGATTCAAATTCATTTGAACAAATAGTGAGAAATGTCTGCTACAGGAAGGAAGTGGGTTAGGCACGGCAGATAGGAGGAAAATGAAGCCAGGTGCTTGCCAAGGAGGAGCCTAAGAGTCAGTGGCAAAGACATATCTCTGTGGTCTCCCAGAGGAAAAGCCAATGAAGCTACGTCACCTGCTCAGCTGTCCACCCAGCAATTAGAGGGGGATGAGCAGGCTGCACATTGACAACCACAAGAAAGTCATCACAATGAGTCACTGGCAAATATACCCAACTTTATGTCAGCTCCTTGCTTTAGAGGGTGGATCGTTTATATTTTCTCTGGAAGCCATCTGCTAGTCTACATGTTCGGGTTGATTTGTTTTTGCTGTTACAGGGGAAAATGTGGCTTTCCCAGAAATCGTTGGACTTTGTCTGGACTTTGACAGAGGTCCAGGAGCAAGGAGAAGGATGGGAGCTTTTGAAGTTCTCCTTCTCCTACTGAGTGCAGACTTTTCCAACCAGCTAAAAGCCTACTCATCTTTCAAGTTTTAAACCCTGAGAGAGGTCATGAAGTTCTCAGGGTTATGATATGGGGATTTTTGTTGTCTCTTTGATCTCTTGGTCTTTTGCTGCTGGCATAGGTAGGGAAAGTGGATTCACAGCTAGTCTCACCTTTTCTGCACATGATTAATTCCTCTCAAGTCCAGTAGTTAACTGAAACATTTCAAAGGTTATTGAGAAAGAAGAGAATAGAAACTATTGCTATCTCTATGCATGTTGTAGACCAGGAAAGAAATATTCTGGTATGGCAATAAAATGTGAAATATCTGAAATATGAATGTAAGAGTGGGAGGGGAGAATCAAGGGCAGATGTCTTTAATCTACTTGAACACACGTGTTCCAATGCTACCTTTAGAAACAGAATTTCTTGTGCATGCATTTATTTTCCTTTAGAATTGGAACTACATTTTCCTGGAAAGTTTTGTAGAACCTGGGTATAATGAAATAATTAATATTATAGTAGGCTTTAAAATCATAAATATAGAGGAAAACTAATTTTCTAGTTAATGATTACAATTATTAGACTAGCAAAGATACTATATTATTTTCATAGATTGTAAAATAAACACATGAAAGTAAAAATGAATCATCTTAGCTGAATGATTATCTACCTCACCTTATATTTTACTCCCAAATTGCAATCCCAAAACTTGGCAAATTCAGATTTTCAGAATCTGGCAACTGTTTTCACGGAGGCAAGAAGACAAAAAAAGGCTGTTTGTAAATCCAGCCTGGGACAAAATTCTGCATTCTGGAGCCACACAATATAAGCCCATTTCTTCCTCCTTCTGGTATTCTGTGATACATGTATAGACAGTCACATTATCCATATCTGAAACTCTTTCTTCTCCAGGCAACACTTACAGGTTCAAGCATCTCAGGGTGGGCTGGAACATCCTTTCCTGTCCATCTTGACATTTCCCCTCATATTTGACATTGTCTACATGAAAGCTGCCAGCAATACCAAAATTCATAATGTCTTTGGGATGTGTGTGAGGAGCAATGTCTACAGTAAACAAGTAGATGGGGCAAGAAGAGAAGAACATCCCATACAAAAGCTGTGGAAGACATTGCAGACTGTTCCTTTTGTGAACGGGCTATTTGCCATTTCTCTGGCCAACAGTAGGAGGAACCGCAATTCCTCTTGGCCAGAATGAATTTACAACCAGGCTTATTTCTCAGTGAAAGCAGTTCCCAGATGATGAACCTCTGAAGCTCGCCTAGTTTTTCAGAGCAAGGCATGCTTTCAAATATCCACCCAACACTTGGCACAGGTCTGCAGAGCTGACTGTTTCTTTCTCTTAGATATTTGTTTGTTAAACCACAAATGGCAGGAACTTTTGGAAAAGGACCAGGAAATATAGGCTGATCCAACATTAAAAAAAAAAAAAAAAAATCTCTGGTCTCCTTGTGTAGAAGGGCAGGTGAGATGGACTAGCTAGGACTGTGGCCATGCTATTTAACCTTTTCTATTACTGGCCATGAAATAAACACATGCCAAAGCCCTCCATCAGTTGGTTGTTAGTTAATAAAATATTTAACTGGGCTAGAATCTTTCTGTGGCTCTGGGTAGGAACGCTTCTATTACTTGTCAGATACATCTGCTGCAATTGAGGAAAATGCCTTTCTTTTCTGGTGCTGGGGAGGTTATAACTATTATCTAAGGGCCTCTCAAACCAGCTAAACCAAATTAAGAGAGATCCAAGCCAAAAGGCTCTCTCACTGACACCTTCCACTCTCCAGTCAACAATGGGATGAGTACATTCACATGTGTCAAGCTGATTTTAAAACGAAGGCTCTTAATGTTCTTTTGCTTTTTAAAATGAGATAAAAACCTAACTGTATCAATTTATTAGTTATGGGGAAAAGCCACAATGAAAAAAAACCCATAAATATATTAGTTGTAGAAACGACTGATACAGGAAATTAAGGAAATTTAGTATGTAATGAGAAAGCAGTACTCTTAAAAGTTATTCATGTAAATATGCCCTTATTCAAATACAGGTGGTGAGTCAAGGAATGCTCTAGAAGTGATATAATCCCATACTTTTGTTTGAAGGAAGTGACAGAAGTTGGAGTTAATCTATACAAGGGCAGGGGTTTTGAGGACCTACGGAATCCACTTGGTCTTATGTAGGAAGACAGTGGGGGCAAGAAGACCTTCTCTCTCCCCAGCCAGTGTGACCTGAGTTAGGCAAGTGGAAAGGGCGCCTGGCCTGGAAAGATGTCAGGGTCAGCATGCCTACTTTTACTATGGCCAAGGTAAGCGTGCTCTAGACGCCATCCCTAGTTCTGCTGCTACTAACTTGCTCTCATGTCGTTCCTATGGTCTCAATTGATAACATGAACCTTTAAAATGAGAGAATTGGTTCAGGAAAACATCAAGGTACTTTCTCAAATTTGAGAATTTATTCTCCACAGTCTTCAACCAAGTCCAATGACATGAAGAAAGAGGATGGTTATATGCACATCTCTTTTCTCTTTCACCAGAGACCCATGTGGTTGTAGAAGAGGACTAGGAAACATTTGATGATTTTTCTCAGCCTTCCAAAGTCCTCCTGCTTAGCCCTCAGAAGAGCTGGGCACCTTTCCTGGGCCTGCTTCCTCTCAGAAAAAACTCTAAAGGAGCCCTTGTGGAGTCCCACCTCACTCAACTAGCTTAGGAATCATTCTTTACAGAGTTTTCCACAAGCATCTTAAGCATACCTCACTCAGCCAACATGGATCTTCTCTTCTTCCATTCTTTCCCCTTTCCTTATATCCCACCAACACTGACCTTCTTTGTGCTTCCTGAGAAAAGCTCTTTCCTGCCTTAAGGCCTCTACTCCACGAGGTTACGTCCTCCACTTGACAAAAAACCTAACAAACCTCATACATAATGGCAAAAGACAATGTTTTACTGCTAAGATCAGGAAGAAGGCACTTCTCCCATTCAGTATTGTCCTGGGAGTTCTAACTAGAGGAATAAGGCAAGAAAAAGAAATAGAAGGCATACAGATTGGAAAGGAAAAAATAAAACCATCCCTATTCACAGAGAGCATGATTGTCTATATAAAAAAATCCCAAGGAATATACAAAAAACTTCTAGAACTAATAAATGGGTTTAGCACTGTCACATGATACAACTCCTGGAGAGAAATATAAACTTATGTTCACACACTAACCTGTAGAATGTTGTTTATAGAAACTCTATTTATTAATGCAAAGATTGGAAAGAACTCAAATGCCATTGAATGGGTGAGTGGAGGAGCATAAATGTGGTGCATGAATACAATGAAGTACTACTCAATAATAAAAAGAACTTGGTATCCACGACCAATTGGATATATTTCAAAGGCATAATTCTAAATGAAAGAAGCCAGTCTCACAAATGAGATTATGTGGTTTCATTTATATGACATTCTCAAAAAGACAAAACCATAGCAACAGAAAACATCTCAGTGGTGGCCAAAGATTATGGGTGTGATGTGGAGGTGACTATAAAGACAGAGCACAAGGGAGATTTTAGAGTGATGGAACTCCTCTGTAGCCTGATTATGGTAGTGGTTACATAAATCTATACATGGGTTAAAATTCATAGAATTGTACCAACTCTACCGTATAATAATTAGAAAATAAATAATATTTTTAAAAAATAGATGAAATTAATTCTAATAATATATCTCATTTAATCCAACATATCCAAAATACTATCATTCAACATGCAATCATTGTAAGAATATTCATACAGCACATTGCATTTTTTCTTCCTCACCAAGCCTTCAAAATCCAGTGTGTAATTTACACTTATAGCACATCTCAATTTGGACCAGCCATATTTCAGTTAGATACTACAGGCCTCGACACTCTCAGACAACCTGAAATTGAGTTACTATCCAAGAAGGACATCTCCTTAATGCAAACGAGGCAAGTTTCTATAGTAACTGGAACGGCCCAATGGCCAAAGCAGCTTTTATCCTGGGACCCTGAAAAAGACGAGCAGGGCCAAGGGCCAGGTCCTCTACTTTACTCAGCTATCTGTTAGAAGTCAAAGTGGTTCAGGCCATGCCATACAAATATCAATATACAGCAGAGATGTAAGAAATGATCATTCAGAGACCAAGAAACTTTCCTCCTTTTAAAAATTTCCATTTCAAAATGTCCATTGGTTGGATGGCTTCATTTTACCTTGGGTACCGACCTCATTTGTATGTCCCCCCAGGAAAAGGCCAGCATTGCCTTCTTTCTTTGTAAGGATCCTCAAACAATCAACCATTCAGTTATTGAAGGACTGCTCAATGCCAGGTCCCCAGTCTGGACTTGGGTATGCAAAGGATAAGGCCTAATCTCTGCCCTCAAGTGCCCAGGGTCCAAAAATGGAGATACAAAGGGAAATAAATATTTACAATACAGAGAAATGATTTCCATGATAAAATAAAGCACAGGGCATTGCGGTTAGGGTGACCATATGTCCTGGTTTATACCTGCTTTCTTAATTTAATTAAAGAGTGCCCCCTTATACTCTCAAGTGTCCAGGTTTGGACCATACATTATATGATCATCCTAGCATAGAAAGTCTTCCAGGCAGGAGGTGAAGCTTGAACACATTCTTGAAAGACAATTAGGAATAAGCCAGGTGGAGAAGAAGGATAGGGGACTGCAGACGTGGGAAGACAACAGTTCGACATTTGCCATTCAAGACCAACCTACAGAAAAGGCACCCAGGAAGCATATTGTGGGCAGTTATTGTTTCCTGCAAGAGGTAGTGCCTTTCAGCCTTAATTCTCCTTAGCTGAAGACTTATAATTCCATTACCATGCAGAAGATTCACATCCTCTATTTCAGTTCAGTTTTCTCAGTCTGGTAGTGAACACAAGCCTGTTTAGTATTGACTTTAACATATATTTCTACTCCTTCTATTTTCTACTATCTCCATTGTTACCTCCTTATTCCAAATCCACTTCATTTCTTATCTGGACTCATGGGTCTCCTGGCTTCCACTCTTTTTTTTTTTTTTTTTTCCAAATTCTACTCAATTTATTCATTTTTAAAAAGATATTACATTCAAAAAATATGAGGTCCCCATTCACCCCCAGCGCCCCCACCCCACCACTCCCCCCACAGTAACACTCTCCCCCATCATCATGACACATCCATTGCATCTGGTGAGTACATCTCTGGGCATTGCTGCACCCCATGTGCCGTGTTCCACACCATAGCCCACACTCTCCCACGTTCCATCCAGTGGGCCATGGGAGGACATACAACATCTGGCAATTGTCCCTGGAGCACCACCCAGGACAACTCCAAGTCCCGAGAATGCCTCCACATCTCTTCTCTTTCTCCCATTCCCCACACCCAGCAGCCACCATGGCCACTTTTTCCACACCAATGCCACATTTTCTCGATTATTAACCACAATAGTTCATGAATAGGATATCATTAAGTCCACTCTGATCCTTACTGTATTCCTCCTTCCTGTGGACCTTGGCTTGGTTGTGTCCATTCCACATCTATGTCAAGAGGGGGTTTAGATTCCACATGGATATTGGATGCAATCTTCCTGCTTTCAGTTGTAGGCACTCTAGGCTCCATGGTGTGGTGGTTGACATTCTTCAACTCCATGTTAGCTGAGTGGGGTAAGTCCAATAAATCAGAGTGTAGGAGCTGAAGTCTGTTGAGGCCCAGGGCCTGGCCATCATACTGTCAGTCCAGAGATTCAAATCCCCTAGATATATCTTAAGCCCCAGCACCAACTACAATTCCAGTAAAGTAGCATGAAAGGCTTGTGAAAAGAGATCCCATCTGAGTCCAGCTCCATCACGCAGAAACACCAGCTCCAAAGAAGGCTGGCTTCCACTCTTGACTCTCTATAATCCACTCTCCACAGAGTAGCCAGAAGGATCATCTCAAAAGGCAAATCAGACCAAGTCATCTCCTTACTTGAAATTCTTCTGTGGTTTCCTTTTGATCTTAGAATGAATGCAAACCCCTTACCCTGGCACAAAGCCCTGCACGACCTGGATCTTGCATGCTCTAAATCTCATTTCCTTTCCACTCTTCCTTGCCCACTAAGCTTCTGCTGCACTGGCCTCATTTCTGTTCCTCACATGGGCCCAGCCCTTTCCCGCCTCTTGGCTTTCTCCTCTTCTCTGTTCTGGGAATGCTCTATTCCAGCTTTGCAGTGGTTGGCTTGTTCTCATTTGCCAGGTCTCAGTTCAGATATTCCCTCTTCTCTGACTACTTGTCTGTCCCATTCCTACCTCATCATCCTGTTTATTTTATTTTTTCAAAGAACTTATAACAACCAATAGTTGCACTGTATTTTTATTCTGTTTGTTACTGGATCTGTCTTCCATGAAAGCAGGACTGTGTCTGTCTTATTCATCTTTAAGACATTAAGGGTCTAAACACAATGACTGTCATACAGCGGACACTCAATAAACACTTGTGGAATTAATATGATCCCAATATACACTAACCCATCTTAAATTTACATTGAGCAAACAGATACATTCAGAACCACAATGAAGTCCACCCAGTCACATTTGGAGCCAGGTGCCTGGGACCTCAGTCCCGATGCTTCCCTCTGCAAGGAGGCTGACATCTTCCCAGAGGAGGGAAGACAAAGCAGGGAACCCAGCCAACAACAGGTGAGTTGGACAAACTTATTGAATATTTTGGACTCATGCTGTGTTCCTGAAGCCGAATGTTATGGGCCCAAGACATGGCCTCATCCTTGGAAATTCCTTTGCTTGTCATATAACTCAATGAAAGCTGCCAAAGATGTTCCAAAAATAGGGAGGCAGGTGCTTGGACTCAATGGTGCAGGCCTGGATCCAGGGCAGTTAGAGGCACCTCTGTACCTGGAATGCCACAAGGACTGCTAATGAAGGGAGTGATGTATATCCTAGCCGAAGAGACCAAGTATCCTCTGATTATGGCTCCTGATGCCCTGCTAGATAAGAGGAAGTCCAACCTTCCATCCAGCTTCAGATGTTCTGGCAACATCTGGGTGGGTAGGTAGGAAAGTGTATGAAGGACAAAAGAACAATACTGACTGGATCATAACTGGAGGTCTGTGTACACCAGCAATAGTGGGATAGAGGGTTGAGAGGAGACAGCAAGAGCCAAGCCACAGGTTTGGGGTTCAGGGACAGGACTCTAGGAATGAGGGACAAAGGGCTCCCATCCTAGAAGATCTCAGAGACTAGGTAAGTTTTAAAACCCTGGGACTAGGGAACACGGTAGGGGCTTGGTCTCAAGATCCATGTAATAGCAATCTCAAATGCTTTCTGAATTTCTATGTCAGATACTAAGCTGGGACTAGGGGGATGTGGTGAGGGAGAAGGGGAGGGCTGGCAGGACCAAATCAGACCAACATAACCTCTATATGCCTGGTAAGGACAGAGGTAGACCAGAAACCACACAGACGTCATGCTGACTTGCCGGAGTATAATAGGAATAAAGTTCCATAATTACCCTCTGTATCAGTAGCTAAGCTTCAACAGAGAAGTAGAACTGATAGAACAATGGAATGAATAGTTCATATAAAATACACACATATCATTCATACATATATTTGTATATACACACATATCTGTAGGGCAGGCCAGCAGGCTGGAAACCTCAAGGAGGATTTTAGGCTGCAGTCTTTTTTTTTCCCTCTCTTTATTTTTTTTAAATGTTACAGTCAAAAAATACAAGAGGTCCCCTCATACCCCCACCACCCTCACTCTACTCCTCCCAAATCAACAACCTCTGTCATCATCATGGCACATTCATTGCATATGGTGAATACTTTTGGAGCACTGCTGCATCACACGGATAATGGTTTGCACTGTAGTTTACACTCTTCCCCCAGTCCACCCAGTGCAGGGACAGATGCTGGACAATGTATGTCCTGCCGTGGCCCACTGGGTGGCTGCAGTCCTGAGGCAGAATTTCATCCTTTCTAGGAAATCAGTCAGCTGAAGCTGATTGGATGAGGCCCACCTACACAATCCATGGTAATCTCTACTTAAAGTCAACTGAGGGTGAATAGTAACCACATTTACAAAATACCTTCAAGGCAACAGCTAGATTAGGGTTTGAGTAAATAACTGGGTACTGTAACCTAGTCAAGTAGACCCATAAAATGAAACATCAAGCCCAGTAACTGAGATCAGAGTTGAAATGGAACCTGGAGAAAGACTGGGTAGGAAGAAGCCAGGTAATCCCAGCATGGCACTGGGGGGGACAGTGACCCCCTTCATTTGGATCTGTCCTATCTCGCCCTTCTCCGGGCTCAGGGCTCCCGTTTTTACCCTTCGGTTCCCGCAGGGAAAGTGACCAGAGCTGGCCCAAAACCGAAACAGCGTCCCTCCCCGGCTGCGGGGCGCGGGATGGACCCCGCTGCGCCGGCAGGTCTGGGAGGCGGTCGCCGCTCGCAGGTCTGAAAAGCTTTTCTGAGAATGCCGGGCATTTCCCAGTGGCAGAAGCAAAGAGAAGAGGCAACTCTCTGTTTTGATCTCGGAATGTAGGACATCTGCTCACTTGGAAAGGAAAAGGGGAGAGACACTAACCATTTGTGAAAAATACCAACACACTTTATTGAGAAACAAATCCGAACTCAGGAACGCGCGTGGAGCGAACACCGTCCCGCTGTCGCAGTTTTCCTTCCGAGGCGCAAACCCTCTCGGGGACGCGGCGCTGGCGAGCGCGCGGCGGGGCAGCTGCGGCGCCGGGGGCTGGCGGCCGCGGGTGGAATCCCCGGGCGGCCCTGCCGTGGTCCCCGGCGAAGCCCTGGAAGCTCACGCCGCGGCAGCTGCGGGATTCCAGGCGGCGGGGGCGGCCCCCAGCCCCGGCTTCCGCGCCGAGGGAAAACACGCGCACGTTTCACCTCGCGCCAGGGCCGCGATGATTAATGAGGGAGGCAGGCTCCTCCAGCCCTTCCCCAGCTCTTCCGCAGCGTTTCCAGAGAGACCTCAGCGAGGGTGTCTCCCGCAGCCCTATCTCTTTTCACTTCCCTGTAATCATTTCCCACCTACGCTCAACTGTCTTCTCGTTGGAATAGCCGGATTTTCTTTTTTCTATTAAATTTATAGATCTCTTAATAGATAACCACCGGTAACGATAGAAGAGAGCGTGGCAGCACTGAAAATGCACCGGAGCCCTCTGGAAACAGCTATTCTATTAGTGGTGACAATAAGGAGACTTGAAATTTAAGCAGCAAATATCCAAGCCGCTGAAACACTCTGTGAGGAGTCATTTACTCCTCCAGTCGCCTGGTCAGAAAGGGAGGATATTGCATTCTTTTCCTTTCCTGGTTCCTTCCCCCTCTCTGGTTCCTCTCCCCCTCCTCTCTCTCCTTCAGTAAATATTTATTGATCACTTACTAGGTGCTAAGTATTTTGCTATAGATGATACGCAAAAAAGCAGAAAGCATGAGGGATCTTGCTGAAGTCACCTGCTGGCTCAGGTATGCTGTAGAAAAGCTGGCCCTTCTGGTGCTGTGATATCGACAGTTTGTCACAATTCATAACTGAGATGCCAGACTTTATGGATCCGGTGTGGTGATGTGGTCCAGATGGGGAGGTGGAGGCAGCCAGGAGCTGGCTAAACATCCAGACTTTTGAACTAAATGAGGCTGGGTAAATCGTCCTGACTGGAGACTGATGCTGGGTCACCCCAGTGGGTCCAAAACACAGAGCTGTCTCATTTCATTTCAGAAATGGTGGAAAGCAGGAGCATTTAAGGTCGAGATTTCCGCAGGTGGGCAGAGGACAATCAGGAAAGGAAATCTTAGAATCCGTTTGGCAGGCAGAAAGCAGATGTTGCCTGCCAGCCTTGGCTACCTCGCTGAGGTCCAGGGAAGAGACGCCTGTGTCTAGGAGGGGACCTTAAAAGACCAAAGCAAAGTTTTCAGTTATTAGCACAATCAGGTAGACTGCATGCAGTTGCACCAAATTTGGGAGAACTGGGATTCAGGCAGAAGCAGAAGATATCAAAGACAAGGCCAATACAGGCAGGGGAAGGAGATCAAATTGGGGGCCGCATGGGGGCTAACACTGAATTGATCTGAGACTTGTGTTCTGGGAAAGCAGCTGCAAGTGAGAACTGCCCCCCCCCACCCCAACCTTTTATATTCTGAGAAATAAGGACCACTCTGCTCTTGTATACTTTAAGACTCACCTCCACCCTTCCTCAGCAACTGACTCCCTGCCTCTATTAAACCCCTGGCCTCTTCCTTTTCTTTGGGACGATCCTCATGAATGAACATTCTCCTGTAAAATCATCTCCTTCATTGTCCAGTGCAGGTTGTCAGGGACCCAGATCCAAGTTCTGGTTGAGCTTAGAGACTCAGTGGAGAGGAATAACAAATGGGCCTAACATTCAGCTTTGGGGAACCCAGATTCTGGATCTGGTGAGGTAAGTATTCTAAGCTCCAACAGAAGGAGACTTGAAACAAAAAGGAGACCTGAGTTGTTTGGTATAAATCCTGCAGCAGTCAGAACTGGCTTGGGAATTGGAGAGAGGCTGTGCTTAGAGCAGTGGTTCTCAAACTCCAGTGTAGATTCACCTGGAAGGTTTGTTAAAACATGGAATATTGGCCCCATCCCAGAATTACCTATCCAGTAGGTCTGTGGTAAGGCCTGGAAATGTGCATTTCCAGCAAGTTCCCAGGAGATGCTGATGCTGCTTTGTGCTGGTCCTTGTGTGTATGTGTGGGCATGGGGTGCAGCGGGAGATAACCCTCGGAGAACCACTGGAGTAGTGAATACTAGCAGATCCAGCTATGAAAACTCACACAAGACAAAGATAGAAAAAAATTACACAGACTCCCATAACATGGGAGTGCCTGTGACATCCACTTCATAGGATTATTGCACTATGCATAGATAATGCATATGTACATACATCTAAATTATCAAGTATTATACAAATATCAAATACTTGAATTATTACCTTCAAAACCTGTGGTTCTCTCAAATACCTCTATATCACAGTCATTAATTTTTAAGAATCAAGTAATATTTCTCTATGCAAATCATGGAGTTCAGGAAAAGCCAGGTAGGTTAGTAGTTGATATTTGGGGTTGATAAAAAGTTATATTTCATGATGGAATAGATGAAGTACATTATCCTCTCTTAGTTTCTAGGCTACATTAGTTAAGTCTTAAGGGAATGAACTTCTATGAGTGACATTTAGAAAAATAAACCACCCCTGACCTTCCCAAATTTATAATCCAAATGTTCAGTATTGAATATGTTGAGTTTTATATGAGTGAGGCAGATGTTCCTTGCTGCCCTTTTTGGAGTTTTTTACATTTTCAAAGTTCTATATGATACATTCTTACATTGTCCTTTAATTTTTAATGCTACTCAAAAAATTTGGCTGCCGATATACTCTGTCTCCCATATTAGCATCTCTTTCCACATCTCACTAAGAGTTTTAGCATCTTTGGGTAAAGACCCCACCAGCAGGTTTTTTGTCATGACCGCCTTTTCAGAGGGAAGCATTGGCTGTGCCTTTTTATTTAGAACTACTTGAGAATACAGCTCTTCTGTCCTTCTCCCCACCTCCACCCTTCCAAATATACATAACCAAGACATTCTGTTTTGCAGTGCTTAAACTGTCTTAAGCCCATCAGAAAATGGAAAAGTCTTAAATACTGAAACCATTTCTCCAAAGAAAAGATAACCATTGCCATTACTTTTAAAGCATCTATTTAATGTGAAAGTTACTTTCCCAGGTTTCCTACTAGCAGGCTGCAAACATTCTGCTTCCTTGAAGCACCTTCCTAAAAGTTTTTACTTTATATGTAAAAGAGTTCATGTTGTATTGATGGGATTTCTGTCTCTTAGTTTGCCATGCTACTATGACAAATACTCTATAACATGTTGCCTTAAACCACTTGCATTTATAATTTCAGAGGCTAGAAATCCCAAACCAAGGTATTAGCAAGACTGCTTTCTTCTCAAAGTCTGTAGTATTTTTGATGCTGGCTTGATGCAATCCTTGGGATTCCTTGGTTTATATAGAGACTAAATCCTATAGCTATCACTTTAAAATAGTAAAATATACAGTGTACAGCAAAATTGCAAGACAATCAAAGAAACAAGAACTATGGCCCATTGTGATAGTTTGAAATTTTTTAATGAATTCCAAAAGAAAGATGATATTTTTGAACTAATCCATTCCCATGAGAGTGTGGGACACTTTGATTCCATTAAATCCAGTTGAGGTTCCTTTAATTAGGTTACTTGGTAAGATTATTTTAGGGCTTTTGATTGGACTATGTCAATGAGGTGTGAGCCAGCGTGGGTCTCTGCCTTATTGCTGGGTCTGATATAAATGGAGACACACAGAGAGACAGACACAAAGGAAAAGAGAACTCTGCTTTTTTCACCTGACCACGTGAGAGAGAGGCCTCCAGGTTTGCCCACACCTATAGAAAGGCAGAGAAGCCCCAAGAGGCTGAGAGAGGAGGCCTGAAAGAGACAAGCCTTTTGCTTGGGTGCCCACAGCTTAGCTCCAGAAGGTGGTAATACTGGAGGAGAAGGAAGAAACCTTGGTGGAGATCACCCGCCATCTTGCTTTACCATATGGAAACACACCAGGATCAACAGCAGCTGACTTTGGTGAGAGAGCATCGCTAATGGTACCTTGATTTGGGCATTTCATGGCTTTGGAACTGTAAGCTTTCACCCCAAATAAATCCTCTTTATAAAGCCAAACACAGCAGCCCTTTGGCAAACTAAAACAGCTATCCAAAGAGAGAAGATAAAAATCCAGAAAACATCAATGATGAAAACAGACTTTGGAAATACTGGACAAAGATTTTTTACAAATTGATGTTCAATATGCTCGAGGAGGAGCGGGAGCCACGGGCAGCGGGTAGTGCCCGCCTTCTGGAGCCTGGATTCGTGCCTGTCCTCAGGGGCAGCGAGGGGACTCTACTGGTTACTGTGAGACAGGCTGCTAGGAGCAGGGACCCCCACCCTGCAGTCCTGTCGCCATCCCAGGAGCACGAGTGCAAGCAGGTTCCTGCCAAGCTGAATAAAAAGTGTCTGCACAGCTCTCCACCAAAGACCCACACAGACCCCAGGGCCGGCAGAGTAGGCAGAGTAGTGAGGGAAACCTGCAGGAGTGGGCTGTTTCGGTAACCTACAAAGCAGAAAGGGTCTGGCCCTCAATCTGGAGAGACTACACCAAAATTAGTGCTTGCTCAGGGTAAAACTGCAGGTTTCTAATACTGAACTCGGAAACCCTGGGAAGGTAAGTCCCTTCCCCTAGGGCTGAGGGCTGCAGCACTCACAGAGTCGGTGGCGGGGCAGCATTTCCAAACCCCATTTTCCCCAAATGCATGAACCCCAAGCCCGTGTTCCCTGAACCCCCACAACCCACATTTCACAGACCTATGTACCCCGAGTCCACATTCTCCCGGGGCTCTGTTTCCCAAGCCCAGCACTCCCGGAAATCTGGCATTGCCCTACACCTCCAGTCTTGGACTAACTCCAGGAGTGGGAGGGTTTAGGTGGGAGGGGCAGAGGGGCCCAGGAGTGCAGGTTCAATTGTCTGGTCCCCTCCTTGTTACTGAGTTTGGAGGAGCATATCAGCTGACTTGGGGAGAGCCTAGGAAGAGAGGAGAGGTGAATCTGCTGAGAGATCCTGATTTACCTAAACGCCCTGGGATAGGAAACTTGGTCTGGGAGAAGGTAGACTCAGAAAATTACTAGTCCCCCCAATAGCACATCTCAGGGAGAGGGACAGTAGGACGTGCTTTGCAGGCATTCAATAGCATATTTAGGGTTCCTGGCAATGGGTGGGTGCTCTCTCAAGAAATTAAGAGACATTATTTTCTGAGGTGAGTTGGTTCACCAGGGACCCATTTGAATGCCCTATGGGAGCCCTCACACAGCCTCCATACTGCCCTGGGAGAGAGGGAAGTGAGGAAGGGAGAAAGGGGGAAGGTCAGACTCCTAAGCAGTTTATTCAATTGCAAAGAGGATTCCTTGCCTGAGGCCTTGTCTAGTCTTTTTTGTTGGTTTGCTTTCTTGCTTTCTTTCTTTTTATCCCCCCACAGCATTTTTTTTCTATTGTTCCTTTCTCTTTTTCTTCCTTGCTTTTCTTTCTTTCTTTTTCCCTCTTTTTCCTTCTTTTTTCTTTTTTTATATTAGGTGCTACAGGCAACCTTTCTTATTTGCTGTGCTTCCTCATTCTCAATTTTCTCTTTTCTGTGTGTACTGATATTAGCTAACAACACTGTCACCTTTCTTCACATCTTTCTATCCTCCATCATTTATTATTTCCATTACATTCCATCTTTCTTTGTTTAGCCCCCAATATTTCTGACTTTTTATCTCTAATACCTCTATTCTGATTTCTATCTTTTATTCACTCTTTATATTACTGTTCCTTCTTTTCTTTTTCCCTCTCTCCTGACCACACAGGCCTTTTAATTCATACTATATTCCTCCCCATATTCAGTTTAATATCTCATTATAGGTACTCCACCTTTTTACTGTTAGAACTCTACACAACTTACATGAGCTTAATATCCATTCTGCTAGATCTCACATGGTTCTTCTGCTAATATTCACTATCAATACTACCATTATATTTTTCTTTTCTTACCCCTTTTGCTTCCTCTGGCCCTAATATTTTCCTTCAAGGAAGCTTAGCCAACAAAAGGGAATAGAATATGAAGAACAAAGTGACAAAAGGAAGACTTAACACACACACACACAAACAACAACTAATTAAACCCTGAGATGAAGTTAATCAACTGCATAAACCCAACAACATAAAATGGTGACCAGACTGCAACAAAAAACTACAGACTGTACTGACAATCAGGAAAACATGGCCCAATCCAATGAACAAACTGAAAAACAGGAAGAGGAGTGGAACATCAAATAACTAATTAAAGCTCTCAAAACATGTATCATGGGCCAATTTAATGAAGTGGAGGAAGAGATTAGCCATATTAAGAAAACACATAAAAGAGATTAACCATAATAAGAAAACATATTAAGAAAAACATATTAAGAAAGCATGCAGAAGAAATTGTAATCATACTCAAAAAGATAATGGATATGATGGGGATCAACAGCACAATCAAAGAAATAAAAAATACACCTCAGAAAATAAAAATAGATTTGAAGAGGCAGAGTAAAGAATTAGTGATGTGGAAGACAGTACATCTGAAATAAAACAGATAGTAGAATTGATGAATAATAAGATAGAAAAAAATCCAGCAGGGATTCAGGGACCTGAATGACAATGCAAAACACACAAACATATGCAAAATAGGCATCCCAGAAGGAGAAGAGAAGGAAAAGGGGAAAGGAGGGGTGTTAGAGGAAATAATGGCTGAAAACTTCCCAAACCTATTGAGGGAGATGATGTACATGTCCAGGAAGCACAACACACCCCAAACAGCATAAATCCCAACAGGCCTACCCCAAGACATATACTTGTCAAATTATTCAATGCTCAAGACAAAGAGAAAATACTAAAAGCACAAGAGAAAATAGAACCATCACATACAAGGAAGGCTCCTTAAGAGTAAGTGTTGATTTCTCATCTGAAACCAGGGAGACAAGAAGACAGTGGTATGATATAGTCAAGGTATTAAAGGAAAAGAATTTCCAACCAAGAATACTCTATCCAGAAAAGCTAGTCTTCAAAAATGATGGAGAGTTCAAAATATCCACAGATAAACAGAAACTAAGAAAGCACCCCAACAAGAAACCTGCCCTTCAAGAAATACTAAAGGGAGTTCTGCAGGAGGAAAGAAAAAAACAGGAGAGGCAGAGTTGGAGGAGAGTGTTAGAACAACTAAAAAAAGAGAGAGAGAAAAAAAATCAAACAACATATGACAAACACAAGTCCAAAGACAATATGGCTAATATACATAATTCCTTGAAAATAATAACATCGAATGTCAGTGGATTGAACTCACCTGTTAAGAGACAGAGATTGGAAGATCAGACAAGGAAATATGACCTATCTGTATACTGTCTACAAGAAACACATCTTAGCCCCAGGGATTCAAGGAGATTGAAAGTGAATGGCTGGAAAACAATCTTACAGGAAAACAATAACCAAAATATTGTAGCTATATTAATATTGGACAAAATAGATTTTAATGCAAAAGTGTTGTGAGAGACAAAGATGGACACTACATATTAGTGAAAGGGATAATCTTTCAAGAAGAAAGGACAATCATAAACATTTATGCCCATAACAAGGGTGCCTCCAAATACATGAGGTAAACACTGGAGAAACTAAGGGAAGAAATAGATGCCTCTACAATTACAGTGGGGGACTTTAATACACCACCATCACCATTGGACAGAACATCTCAAAAGAGAATCAATAAAAAAACAAAGAGTTTGAACAGTGTATTAGAGGATCTGCACCTAATAGACATATACAGAACACTACACCCAAATACAGCAGGATACACATTCTTCTCAAGTGCACATGGATCATTCTCCAAGATAGACCACATGCTAGGCCACAGAGAAAGTCTCAATGAATTCTGAAGATTGAAATCATACAAAATAATTTCTTTGATGACAGTGGAATGAAGCTGGAAATCTGCAAGGGCCAGAGACCAATATTTGGAACCAAGATATGGAAATTAAATAACACGCTCTTAGAAAAACAGTGGGTCAAGGAGGAAATCACAACAGAAATCAATAACTACCTTGAAACTAATGAAAATTATAACACAACATATCAAAACTTATGGGATGCAGCAAAAGCTGTACTGAGAGGGAAATTCATAGCCATAAATTCATACATCAAAAAAGCAGAAAGAGCTAAAATTGGAAAACTAACTGCACAATTGGAGGAATTAGTAAAAAGCAACAAACTAACCTCAAAGAAAGAAGAAAAGAAGAAATAACTAAGATCAGAGCAGAACTAAATGAAATGAAAATAAAAAAGTGTTAGAAAAAATAAACAAAGAGCTGGTTCTTTGACAAGATCAATAAACTGACAAACTCTTAGCTAGACTAACAAAGAAAAAGAGAGAGAAGATGCAAATACACAAAATAAGAGATAATAAAGTGGATATCCACCACTGACCCCACTGAAATAAAAACCATCATAAGAGGACATTTTGAAAAACTATATTCCAACAAGAACAACAATTTAGAGGAAATGGACAAATTCCTAGAAATACATAAGTAGCCTACATAGATGAAAGAAGAAATTGATGATCTCAACAAACCAATCACAAGTAAAGAGATAGAATCAGTCATTAAAAACCTCCCAACTAAGAAGAACCCTGTGCCAGATGTCTTCACAGGTGAATTCTACCAAACATTCCAGAAAGTACTGACACCAGTCTTGCTTAAACTCTTCCAAAAAATCAAAATACAAGGAACATTGCCTAACTCATTTTATGATGCCAACATTACCCTAATACCAAAACCAAACAAAAACAGCACAAGAAAGGAAAATTATAGACCAATCTCTCTAATGAACTTAGATGTGAAAATCCTCAACAAAATACTTGCTGATCATATTCAATGGCACATTAAATGAATTATACACTATGGCCAAGTGGGTTTTATTCCTGGTATGCAAGGATGGTTCCACATAAGAAAATCAATTAATGTAAAACACCACATAAACAGATTAAAGGGAAACATCACATGATGATATCTATAGATGCAGAAAAACATTTGACAAAATACAGCACGCTTTCTTGATAAAAACCCTGCAAAAGATAGGAATAGAAGGAAACTTTCTGAATATGATAAAGGGTATATGCTAACATCATTTACAATGGTGAAATCTTAAAATCTTTCCCTCTAAGATCAGGGACAGGACAAAGATGCCCATTATCAACTCTTCTATTAAATATTGCATTAGAAGTACTTGCTTGAGCAAGGCAAGAACTGGATATAAAAGGGATCCAAATAGGAAAGGAAGAAGTCAAAATTTCACTATTTGCAGATTACATGATCCTAGACACAGAAAGCCCTGAGAAATTTACAACAAAACTTCTAGAACTTATAAATGAGTTCAATAAAGTCACAGGTTATAAGACCAATGTGCAAAACTCTGTAGCATTTCTATACACCAATAATGAACAATATGACTAAGAAATCAAGAAACAAATACCATTTACAATAGTAAATAAAAAAATCAATTACCTAGGAATAAATTTAACTAAAGAAGTAAAAGACTTATACACAGAAAACTACACAACACCGTTCAAGGTAATCAAAGAAGATGTAACTACATGGAAGAATATTCCATGTTCATGGATAGGAAGACTAAATGTTAAGATGTCTATCCATCCAAAACTGATATACAGATTCAATGCAATCCCAATAAAAATCAACACAGCATTTTACAATGAACTAGAAAAACTAACTATGAAATTTATTTGGAAGTAAAAAGGCCTCAAATAGACAAAGACATATTGAAAAAGAAAAATGAAATTGGAGGACTCACACTAGCTGACTCAAAACATACTACAAAGCTACAGTAGTGAAAATAGCATGGTATTGGCACAAGGATAGATGCACTGACCTTTGGAACCAAATTGAGAGTTCTGATATAGATCCCCATATATACACTCATCTAATATTTGACTAGACCACCAAGCCCACTCAACTGGGAAAGAATGGCTTCTTCAACAAATGGTGCCTAGAGAATTGGATATCCATATGCAAAAGAAGGAAAGAGGATTACCATCTCACCTTATACAAAAATAAATGCAAGATGGAGCAAGGACCTAAATGTAAGAGTCAACACCATAATGACCTTGAAAAACAATGTAGGGAAACAATGTAGGAAATGTAAGAACCAAGGTCATAAAGACTTTGGAAAACATTGTATTACAAGACCTTGTAACAAGAAATGGCTTCATGAACATCACACTGAAAGCACGAGCAGTAAAAGAACAAATAGATAAATGGGACTTCCTCACAATTAAAGCAAAAATGCACCTTAAAGGAGTCTGTCAAGAAAGTGAAACGAGAGCCTACCCAATGGGAGAAAATATTTGGTAACCATATATCTGATAGGAGACTTATATCCTGCATATATAAAGGACTCCTATATCTTAAAAATAAAAAGCAAAACAACCCATTTAAAAAATGGGATAAAGATTTAAACAGATGCTTTTCCAAAGAAGAAATACAAATGGCTAAAGAGCACATGAAAAAAATGCTCAAATCACTAGCTATTAGGGAAATGCAAATCAAAACTACAATGAGATATCATCTTACTCCCAAAAGACTGGCGGCTATCAAAAAAACACCCCCACACACAAGAGAAGACAATAAGTGCTGGAGAGGACGTGGAGGAATGGGAACACTCATCCAATGCTGGTGGGAATGAAGAAGGATCCAGCCATTCAGTTTGGACAGTTTCTCAGTTTGGACAGTTTGGCAGTTTCTCAATAAACTAGCAATAGTTTTGCCATATGACCCAGCAATTCCACTGCTAGGTATATACCCAGAAGAACTGAAAATAAGCATTCAAACTGATATATGCACACCAATGTTCATAGCAACATTATTCACTATTGCCAAAAGTTGGAATCAACCCAAATGCCTATCAACAGATGAATGGATAAATAAAATGTGGTATTTACATATTATGAAATAGTACTCAGCTATAAGAAGAAATACAGTAAAAACACATGTGATAACATGGATGAATCTTGAGGACCTTATGTTGAATGAAGCAAGTCAGGCATTGAAAGACACGTTCTGTATGATCTCTCTAATATGAAACAAGCAGTCCAAGCTGTCTCAGAGAGCTAGAGACTGGAAGATGGGCTTAAAGAAATTTGGGGGGGGGCGGGGAGAGGAAGTTTATGAGCTAATGTCTACATGGGTGAAGTCTATGATAAGCTGGAGGTAAGTATTTGTACAGGGAGGGGATAAGATGGGGGCATAGGAATACCTTTGGGTGGGGCTTTGCAGGCTTGAGAGGGGTAGGGTTGGGAGGATGGGTCAGATTGCCCAAGAAATTGGGGGGAGGGTTGGGGGGAATAGTTGAATATGGGAGACTGTCAGATATATGGTAGAAACTATAATGTTGAGAACACTCTTTAGAAAATATAATAAGGAAGGATTATGTGTTTAAGGTGCTTAAGGGGGGACATCTGGTACAGGGGCAGGCTTGTAGGGAGTGTGTGAATGTTCGTTTTGTCATAGTGTGTTATATCATTGAGTGGAGGCTCCATACAATGAGTGTGAAGGTGTACCCTCATCCTGGGGAGACCTGAATTGTGTCTCTCAAGTGAATTGGGAGCTCTCAATCTGTTAGGGCAGTCTAATATGGCAAGCCGTCAGCATTGTTGCAAGTATCTGTAAATATGGTCCCTCAAGTAGTGCAGATTGATTATCACTGCGGGCCCCGAGGGGAGGGAGAGAGAGGCATAGAATAGTGGAAGCAGAGCAACTGAGGGACAATGGAAGTGCTCCACAAGATGATGCAATGATGGATATAGTTCATGTTAACTTACCCCAAAAGTGTATAAAAGTGTATAAGTTAAAATGTAAACCATAATGTAAAACATAAGGAAGCTAAACATTTAGAAATTTGTACAGTCTAAAATATAAACCATAATGTAAACCAAAATGGAACTATGTTTGATAGCTATCTTTCAAAATCTGTACATCAGCTGCAGCAAATATAACCTGACCATGTAACAAGATCATTGCTGGGGAAAGGGGAAAAGTGTTTGAGGTTGGATATATGGGAGCCCCCTATATTGTATGTGTGAATTACAGTGATCTAAAACTTTTTTGAAGACAAAATTAAGAATTAGAAACAAAAAGGAGGAAAAGATGTAGACACTGAGGAAGAAATGAAAGGAAGTGCCTCGCCACTGTACATACAGGGCAGCACCTGTTACAGTGATGAAAGGCAAATATTAAAAACAAAGCTCTGTAATATTTTTCATTTTTAAAATATACCAACTTATTTTTACTTTATTTTAGTATTTCTAAATTAGTATGTAGTATGTATTCTATTTCTAAACTTTAAACCCATCACTATATTTCAATTTCCTATTAAAAGAATTTGGCATTATATTAGAATTCATTGTTGAAAAAGTTTTGGACCACAGAGAGGTTCACCTATGGCAGAGGAGGAACACTTGTGTGGGATGTTATTGATGGGGGGGGGGGGGCACATGGGTAGGAGGGAGTTCTCCAGGGCATGTATATAGGGGACAAAAATGTTCTGATTTATGTTGGGTATTTTTGTAGTAGTTACAGTTACAAACATCAACTAAGGGAATGTTGAATTCCTACCCAGGGGAGCTCTGTTACATTCCCCAATGGAACAGCAATAATCCCCCAAGTGCAACAGCAAAGACCAACAAGGAAGGATGGTCCAATAATGAGCCCTTGATACTAATGACTATGTTTATGAGCCTGTGTGCCTGAAATATGAACTAGGCCTAGAGCTGCTGGGTGTCTAAGAGTTGCCTCCTGAGGGCCTCCATGTTGCTCAAATGTGGCCACTCTCTAAGTCAAACTCAGCATGTAAATGCATTACCTTCCCCCCAGCATGGGATATGACTCCCAGGGATGAGCCTCCCTGGTGCTGAAGGATTACTACCAATCACTAGTTGGTGATGCAACTAGAAAGAGACCTTGAATAAAAGCGCCAACTTAGACCAGCAGAATATCTCAGCCTACATGTAGGATCATGTGTTAAAAACTGCTTTTTGACCTTGAATAAAAGGGAGAAATGGCAAAGACAAGTAAGTTTACATGACTAAGAGTCTTCAAAAAAGAGTCAGGAGATCATCAGAGGTTTCACGCTTATGCAAACCTCAGCAGGACTCATGAAAAGGCCAAAGTAGATACAACCCTAGGTACTGGTTCTCCTGAAGTCTATGGAGACCCACAAGGTGTATAGTCATGGCAGATGAATTTGGAGTTCTGTACCATGACAGAGAGCCCTACTTTGGAATTTGTGCTCCTGAGTGTGATGGAACTAATACTCAGGTGTGACCTTTCTACACATGCCTCTTCTTTCACTTTTATTGAACCTGTGGTTGGCACTAGGGATGGTGTATACTCAGGGGACTTGAATCTCTGGACTGCCCATGTGCCAGCTGGGCCCTGAGTTTCAGCAGAGTTGCAACTCCTAATCTCTGGTTCATTGGACTTATCCAGGTCAGCTAACAGGGAGGTGAAGGTGATCAACCACACCAGGGAATCAAGAGTGCCAAAACAACTGCAAGCAGAATAATTGCATCCATCATCCATGTGAAATCTAAGCCCCCTCTTCATCTAGAGGTGGAGTGGACATCACCATCCCCAGGGTCCACAGAATGGAGGAATAAAGTATGGATTACAGTGGACTTACTGATATTCTACTATAAAAATATTTTGACTAGTAATAGAAGAAATTGTAGCATTGAGGTGGAGAAAGTGGCCACAGTAGTTGCTGAGAGCAAGGAGAGGGAAGAAGAGATGTGATATGGGGACATTTTGGGGACTTTGAGTTGTCCTAAATGATATTGCAGGGTCAGATGTTGGACTGTATATATCCTGTCATAACCCACTGAAAGTACTGGGGAAGAGTATGAACTACATGGTAAACTGTTATCCATGTGGTGCAGCAGTGCTCCAAAACATGTTCACTGAGTGCGATGAGTGTGCCACAATGATGGGGAAGTTTGTTGGTGTGGGAGGAGTGGGGTGGGGATGTAGGGGGTATATGGCAACTTCTTATGTTTCTTAATGTAACATTTTTTGTGTTACATTATATATTGTGTATTATATAATACACAAGATATTGTGTATATCTTTAAAAAAATACAGTTTAAAAAAATGATGGGGATGGCGTGGGTGTGGAGTGGGTTATATGGGAACCTCATGTTTTTTAATGTAACATTCTTTGTGATCTATTAACTTTAATAAAAAAAGGTTTAAAAATTTTAAAAAATTATGCTCAAGGAGATAAAAAAAACTAAAAATGTCAAGAAAGCAATAGATGAACAATATTAGAATATCAGTTAAGAGAAAGACAATTTAAAAGCAAATCAAACAGATATACTGGATTTAAAGTTTGCAATAACTGAAACAAAAAATTCCCCAGTTTCCTCAGCAGATTGGAGCTGGCAGAGAAAAGAATCAATGAACTTGAAGACAAGACCATTGAAATTATTTAAAAAATGAACAGAGCCTAAGAGAAAATCTGTGTGACACCATCAAGCATACCAATATATGCATTATGGTAGTTCCAAAAAGAGAATAAAAAGCGAAAGCACAGAAGAAACAGTCAAAGAAATAACAGTAGAATATTTTCCAAATTTAACAAAAGATATGTATAGGACATTTGAGAATCCCAACAAACCCCAAACAGGATAAACTCAAAGAGAACCATTTCTAGACACATAGTAGTCAAATTTTTAAATACCAAGAATTAGGAAAGAACTCTGAAACCTTCAAGAGAAAAGCAATGTGTTATATAAAAGGGAGTCCTGAAATATTAAGTGCCTATTTCTTATCAAAAACTATGGAAGCAAGAAGCCGGTGAGATAAAATATTTAAAGTACAGAACAAACATTTGCCAACCAAGAATATTTTATCAAGTCTTTCATAAATGAGGGGTAAATTAAGACATTACCAAGTAAACAAAAGCTGAAGGAGTTTGTAAACACTAGCTCTGCCAAACAAACAGTGGTAACAGGAGCTCTCCAGACTGAGAGGAAAGGACAGTAGTCAGTGGATCAAAGTGGCATAGAGAAAAAAACCTTGGTAAAGGTAAATATATGGTAATTAAAAGTGTACGTATAGTCAAATTCTATTTTTTGGTATGTAACTCCACTTTTTACTTATTACGGACTCTAAAATGTAAATGCATAAAAACTAATGATAAATCTATGCTATTTAAGTTCAGTTGGTATCAAATCAAATGTAATTGTTATAAATTTAATACATTAAATTTTAGCCTCACAGAAACTACAATGAAATTATATGAAAAAGATAAAAAGAAAAAAATGAGATGAGCCACAAAATGGTATGGTACAGACAAAAAAATAAAATTAAATAAATAAGAAACTTGGAATTAATACAAAAATTGAGGGGCAAAAAATGGTATAAGACTTACAAAGATAAAAGTACAGAAGAAAGTCCTGCATTAACAGCAATTAATTTAAATATAAATGGATTAAAAATCAAAAGGCAGGGATTAGCAGAATGGATTTAAAAGTATGGCCTAACTATATGCTGTTTACAAAAGACTGACCTTGAATTAAAGACACATGTAGGCTGACAGTGAAAGGATGGAAAAAATATAACATGCAAATAATAACTAAAAGAGAGCTGAAGTACTTAAACTAATGACAGATAAAATAGACTTTAAGTGAAAAACTGTTAGAAGGGGAAAAGGTCACTATATACTGCTAAGGTCAATTTAACAAGAAAACATAGCAATTACAAATACATGTACACTTCTTAGTAAATCCCCAAAATACATGATGCAAATACTGGCAGATTTGAAGGGAGAAATAGATGTTTCTACATTAATAGTGGGAGACTTCAATACACACTTTCAATAATGGATAGACCAATTACACAGAGATCAATAAGGAAATAGAAAACTTGAACAATACTACAAAACAACGAGACCTAATAGACATATGTAGAACATACTACTCAACAGCAGCACAATACACATTTTTTCTCTAGTGCACATGTATAATTTATATAGGATAGACAATTTGGTAAGCCCCAAAACAAGTGTCAATAAATTCAAAGTATTGAAATTATACATTGTATCTCCCCAACCACACTGGAATGAATCAAGAAATCAATAACAGAGGGAAAATTGAAAGTTTTAAAAACACACTCTTATACATCCAAGAATTTAAAGAAGGAATCATAAAGTAAATATCTTGAGGCAAATGAAAATGAAAACACAACATAACAAAACTTATGGGTTGCAGCAAAGGGAATGCTAAGAGGGAAAGTTATAGCTCTAAATGCTTCCATTAAAAAAGAAGGAAATCCTTAAATCAGACACCTACCCAAACAACTGGAGGAACTATAAAAAGAAGAGCATACTAAACCTAAAGTCACCAGAAGGAAGGAAATGGCAAAGATTAGAGTGGAGATAAACGAGAAAGTAAAAAACAACAGACAGAATCAATAAAACAAAAGTTGGTTCTTTGACATGATCAATAAATTCAACATTTAGCTAGATTGGCTAAGAAAAAAGAGAGAGGATGCAAGTAACTAAAATCAGGAAGGAAAAGGGGGTATTACTACTGACCCCACAGAAATAAAAAGGATTATAAGAGGACACTATGAACAACTATACACCAACAAATTAGACAACCTAAATGAAATGGACAAATTCTTAAGAGCACACAAACTACCTATACTGAATCAAGAAAAAATGGAAGATCTCAATAGACCGGTAATGCAAAGAGATTGAATTAGTAATGATAAACATCCAACAAGGAAAAGCTCAGGACCAGATGGCTTCACTGGTGACTTTTGCTAAACATTCCAAGAGAAATTAACATGAAAATATTCCTCAAACTCTTCCAAAAATTAAAGTGTGGGGAATATTTCCTAAAACATTAAATAAGTCCAATATTGCCTTAGTACCAAAGCCAGATAAAGAAACCACAAGAAAAGAAAATTGCAGACCAATATCATTTATAAATATAAATGCAAAAATTGTTCAGAGAAATCCTAGCAAACCAAATCAAACACACATTAAATGAATTATGCAACATGATTAAATGGAATTTATGCCAGGAATGCCAAGATGATTCAACAGAAGAAAATCAATTAATGTCATATACCACATTAATTAAATAAAGGAAAAAAAACCCCACAAAATCATCTCAATTGATGCAGAAAAAGACATTTGACAAAATCCAGTACACTTTCTTGATATAAAACACTTAGAAAACTGGGAATAGCAGGAAAGTTCCTCAACATGATACATGGCATATATGAAAAGCTATATCTTCCATCATATTCAATGATGAAAGACTGAAAGAATTCCCTCTAAGATCAGGAACAACACAAAGATGTCCATTTTCTACACTGGTATTCAACACTGAACAAGAAGTTTCAGGCAGTAGAATTAGGAAAGTAAAAGAATTTTTTTTTCCTTAAAGAATAGAGTTTGGTTTTGTGAGATATGACTACAATTAAGCATTTTTTCTCTTCTTTTTTTTTCATTAATAAGGAGATTTTGACCATGTTGTTTAACTAATCTGTGTTCATCTGTGTATCTTTCTGAACACTACAGAAACAACTGAGTTAACAGTTGGAATTAGATGAGATAAAAATATCTGAAAAAGAACTTTTCAACAGTAATGTTTCCATAACTTATTGAGTTGGCTTTTTCTATTCTTTTATTTTTATGGAAATGAAATATAGTTTTTAATAAAAATTAAATTAAAAAATGCATCTAAATTGAAAGGAAGAAGGAAAACTATCCTTATTTGCAGGTGGAAAAAAAAAACCCGTAACAAAGCTACTAGAGCTAATAAATGAATTCAGCAAAGAGGTGGGGTACAATATCAATATAGAAAATCAGTAGTGTTTCTGTACATTAGTAATGAACAATCTGAAGAGGGAATCAAGAAAAAAAATTTCTTTCACAATAGCAACTAAAGGAGTCAAATATCTAGGAGTAAAATTAGTCAAGGATGGAAAGGACTTATATATGGAAAAGTACAGAAATTGATAAATAAATAAATAAAAAAAGAGAGCTAAGGAAATGGAAGGACATCCTCTGTTCATGGATTGGAAAACTAAATATTGTTAAGATGTCTATTATACCCAAAATGATATAAAAATTCAATGCAAGCCTAATCAAAATTCTAACAGCCTACTTTGTAGAAATTAAACCAATTATCACATTTATATGGAAAGGTAAGTGGTCCTGAATAACCAAAACCATCTTGAAAAAGAGAGTGAACTTGGAATACTCCACTTTCCAATTTAAAAACTTATTACAATGCCACAGTAATCAAAAACAGCATGGTACTGACACAAAGACAGACATACAGATCAATGGGGGAAAATGAGAGTTCAGAAATAAACACTCACATCTATGGCCAAATGATTTTTGATAAAGTTGTCAAGTTCACTCATTGGTAAAAGAGTAATGTCTTTAACAAATAGTTCTGGGAAAACTGAATGTCAATATGCAAAAGAAAGAACATGGATCCCTATCTCACAACATATACAAAAATTAACCCAAAATGGATCACAGACCTAAACATAAGAACTAAAACTATTAAAATCCTAGAGAAAACATAGGGAAGCATCTTTCAGATCTTGGAATAGTCAATGGTTTCTTAAACTTTATACCAAAAGCATAGACAACAAACAAAATAGATAAATGGTACTTCATCAAAATAAAAAAAGCCTGTGCATCAAAGGACTTTATTATGAAAGTGAAAAGAAAACCTACAGAATGGTAGAAAATACTTGGAAACCACTTATCTGATAAGGGTTTTAATTTCCAGACTATATGAAGAAATCATACATCTCAATAACAAAAGTCAAACAATCCAATTAAAAATATGCAAAAGACTTGAGTAGACATTTCTTCAAAGAAGATATACAAATGGCCATACAGCACATGAAAAGATGTTCAAGATCATTAGCCAGGAAAGAAATGTGCATGAAAACCACAATGCAAGACCTCTTCATACCCACCAAAAAATACCTGTTTGAGGTGACAGTAAAGTTTTGGTGATAGATGGTGGTGATGGTAGCACAATATTGTGAATATAATTAACACTACTGAATTATGTATTTTAATGTAGTTAAAAGGGGAAATTTTCAGTTGTTTGTATGTTACTAGAATAAAAATTTTAAAAATTAAGACTCAAACTGTGAACCCTAATGTAAACTATGGACTATAGTTCTTAATACAATTATAATATTCTTTCATCAGTTATAGCAATGTTACCACACTAATCCATGGTGTTAATAACAGGAGAAGGTATGTAGGAACTCCACATTTTATGCATGATTTTTCTGTAAAACTACTCCTCTAATTTAAAAAAAACAATATTTAGAATAGGGAATGTGTGGTAGATTAAACTGTTTCTCTACAAAATCATTTTCAAGTCCTAACACCTGGTCTTTGGATCTTTGAAGATCCTATTTTGATGGGGCCAAATTGAATCAAATGAGTCCTAATCCTGTATGGCTGGAGTCTTAGAAGCAAAGGAAATTTTGACATAGAAGTACAAGCCATCAGAGGAGACAGAGAGAGACAAATGGCCATGTAATAGAGGCAGACACTGAGTCCCAGCAAACCACCACTAGGGCATCACAGACTTTGGAGAAGGCATCATCTGCTGATACTTTGATATTGGATGTCTAAACTCCAAAATGTGAGCCAAAAATTCCTGTTGTTTGAGCCAACCAGTGTACAGTATTTTTCATAGCAGCCCTGGCAAAACATGCCAGAAGATTAGCAAGTATTAGAGAGACGTTAATGGCTTAGAAACATCTAATTGAGACTGTCAATTGAAAGAACATTGTAAAGGAAGTGATTTTTCTCACTCTGTGGTTTAGGATATTTTATACTGGAAACTCTTAATTCTTAAAATCATCTTCATTGCCATTTGCACATTTCCCCTAAATTGGTTCACTGCAATACTTTCTCAAATAATCTTTATTGATCACAGCCAATTCCTGGCTGACCACGTGAGGTTGTGATACATAGTTGACATGTCAACTTGTAGAGAGATCTATTTGGATGCATTTCTTTTACATTTTAGTATCAGAATAGAGTGTGTATATATATCAGGTGGACCTAAAGAGAACAACAAAGTTCCATTTATGTTTTGTTTCATTAGTGAGATGTTCATGTTATACTCTAAGTCTCCTAGTAGAATATTTTCTTGGCTATTCTTGGCTATTCTTGAGCTATTTCTGATCTTTCAGTTATTTTAAATATATTCTATCACATGCATTTTAACATTGTAAACTGCCTCAACAGTTTCAGAAGTGTGTTACATAAATTATGCTTTAGGAAAATTAGCTTCAATTGATAATGAGTGAATGGAGGTAGTGATAAATACTACTTTGCATTCTCATGAAACTTTTGTATGGAGTTACTTTATATAGTTTCACCTAGATTACAAGATTCTGGAAGAAAGGACATGTTTCATATTTCATGTATATATTTCTTAGTCTTTCATGCAATATTAGGAGTGCAGACATGAAATGAATGCTTTTAAATGAGTATATTTAAGAGAGAATGCCCTCTGAAGTAGTGGTAGGAAAATTGGAAGTGGCAATGATTTCAGAAGAAGTTTGCCAAATTTTGCTTGAAGACTCCAAACTTAAACTCAAATTTTTATATGCCATTTATCAGCTGTGCAATATTGGGTATGTTACTCAATTTTCCTGGTTTGAGTGGCCAATCTGTAAAATAGGATGAATTACTCCCTCCACATTTAATTAAGCTTAATAAAGGCAAGGCATTGACTACAAAACAATTATTGCTAATTATGCTCAATTATTGCTAATTTTCTTCCTGAACTTCTCTAAAGGTGTTGTTTCCTATGCAAAATTGAACTCCACTGAGATTACTTGTCCATGAATAATAATTAGCATTAATTTTAGCTCAAGTTAGATTATGTGCAATGAATTCTAGTGTTGAATTTTCATTGCCTTGATATGTGACATTAGGTGAGCATTGTTTTATGTCAGCTTTCCTGAAATGGGATTCAACTTATCTGTCATTCTCCTGAATGCAGTCTTATAAAACAGAATGAGGGAGCCTTTCTAAAATCATTTTAGCCCTCCCATGCCATACACTACTGATATGAGCTATGTGTGTATGTGGGGGGGGGGGGGGGGCGGGGCTATATGTTTCTTCATAAATAACATGGGCAGTGTGCCTGCAGCCCCACCTTTCATAACTATGCCAACCACTCCAGTCCTGGAAAGCTAATAATAAAGACTATAGACTTTGAATATTCAGGGAGGATGCAAACTAAATATGCTAATTCAAACTTACCTGGAATGTGGAAGATATGTGTGAGGGGGTATGTGTTAATTCAAGCTTACCTAGAAAGTATGTGTTAATTCAAGACCTACCTGATACTCAGATAAAACACTTGAAACTCTAAAAAACTAACAAAAAGTCCTTTTATACATAAACACCACTGTTTGACTCCCTATTCCTACATCCTCTGTATAAAAGAAACCCAAAAATTCTATTCAGGGCTTGGGTTTTTAAACAGGAGTTCCCGAGCCTGGCTGATTGTTAATAAATTTTTCCTTCCCAGAATATATTATTGAGTCCTGGGCTTCCATACATGATCATTGAATCTCTTTGCTTCCACAACGTTTCCTGGGGGCTCATTCAGGATCACAACAAAGGCCACAGATGACAGCACTTCTCTGCCCCTTTTGGATATCTCCAAGGAAGCCAGGAGGGCTCAGGTGAACCCCAAATCTGGGTGCCCCTGGACTCCTTTCAGTCCAGAAAAAGGATGTGGGCTCTGCCAGAATCTTCCTGGCACTGGAAGGCCTAAAAGGAAATTCTGGGAATGAAAACCTCCACACACCAAATAGGTAAGACCCCCCCAGGGGGGTATAGTGTCAGGAAAACCTAACTTTAAACATTAGAAGGGGAGTTTGATCAGCTTCCAAGGTAGGCCCCAGTACCTTCAAAAATTCAGGGGGAAGCCATCTTCTCCAAGTCTGAAAGAAAAGAGAAAAAGCCTGATATTTAGGTTTAGCTAACTGCGGGTTAGCATCTGGTTCTGGTTCTCCCTCCACTAAGGTACTGAATGTTCAATTATAGTGAAAAAGGATGTTGATGGGTTTAAGTCCTAATGCATCCTGAAAAATTGGTCTAGATTTGGAAAACCTTGATTACAGAAAAGTGGATTGATATTTGTAATAAAGTTTAGTCTGGCTATGAGTTAAACAGTGGAAATGTTCACCCAGAAATAAGTCTTTGTTTTGGTGCTGGATTGCAAATGAGCTTGTTTTGTAAACAGCAAGGGTAGGCAAAAAGTCCTATTAAAAGTTTGGTGTTAGAAGATCCCCCTCCCTAAGGTTGCAATAATTAACAAGCTGTAGCTCAAAAATGGCCATACTGGAGAAATGAAAATTATGAGTCAAATTGACGGGCTTTGTGTTTCTGTCTGTGTTTATTCGATGCCAGTGTATATTTTCATGCCTCCAGATAGTAGTATTAAATTGTGTGAAATAGTGAACTTTGGTTAAGCTGGAGCCCCTCCCTTGCTATTGGCAAAGGAGTGGAATAATTAATAGTTTATAAAGCAAACTGCAAAGGCTGAATGTGTACGTGCTCTGCTTTCTTGCTCTAAACCCATCCCTGCCCTTGTGCACCATTCTCGGGGCTGAAAAATTCTCTGCATTCATATCCATGCCATGCACCCAGACTTATTAAAATCTAGCCCCAGTCAGGATGACTGGGTCATAGAACAGTGGCTCAAATCATGGCCCTGCCAAGACAGAAGTCCCCCCCTGGGAGAGTGCCAGGCCCTGCAAATCTTCTTCAAGAGATTTTAGCAGTCATTCTTTGGACTTGCCTGCAATTGCCTTCTCCTGCACCCTCCCCTGGGGGGGTTGCATGGCAATGGAGCCTAAGGCTTTCCCCTCCACCAGGTCCATGCCTTTGCAAGCTGCATTCCTATCTAACCACACCCAGCTGCCTGGGAAAATGAAGTAGAAAGGCTCTGGACGAAGCCAAAATGAATGCAGTAGAAGTTCCTTTCCCCAGGGTGGTCACAGGCCAGGATACCTTTGCATAATTAACCTTTACCCATGTTTTACCTTTCTACCTCCTGCTACTCTTTGCAAGTTTGTGTTAAAATGCTGTGGAATGTTTTAAAAACTGTAAAACTGATAAAGTGCCTTTATCTAGCAAGAAAGCTATTGCCTCAGAAACCCAAAGCCCATTAGCTAGAACATTGAAAAGGCCATCACTTAATGTCCTTTTAATGGCTAGTTTAACTGGAAAACTATCAGACAATAAAGTCATAAAACCAAAAACTGTGAAGGAAAAAACACAATTTGGCTTGGCAACTTCATGTTAAAATTTAGTCTGCCTGTCTCCCAAGTCCAAAACTGCTGCAGAAATGCAAAGGAATAAAATTCTTTTGTTGTAATCTGTCCTTAATTTTGTGTTCAACTTTAAAATCCATTTAACTTTGTCAGTTTGCTTGTGCCTAGAAAATCAAATTTAGAGTTCACCTGTTACAAATTGGATGATAGTAAAAGGTAAACCTGGAAATGACTCTTTGTATGCCAATACTGTCTTGCTGGTTAATTTAATACATAACTCGCAAGTAAAATTTATTTAATTGCTGGAAAAGGTGGAAAAACTGCACAGAATTGTTACTAATAAAATTATTTTAATTGCATAATTAATAAATAAAGGTACCCAAATTAATTTTAAGTAAAAACTTTCTAGAAACTAAGAATTAAAATCATTGTATAAGTACTTATATATATATATATATACATAAATTATAACTAAAATTATTATAATGGAGTGGATGTAGCTTAAATTTCAGCTGTTGTAATGGCAATCTTAAACTAATTTACTTTTGTTTATGACTACTTCAAGTTTATTTAATGTTTACTATAGTAATAGTAATTATAACTTAAATTTACCTTTAATTATAGTTATTTTATAACTAATTTCACCTACCCCTAGACTTCAACTATTGTAATGGTAATTATAAACTGAATTTGCCTTTGCTTATGGCTAGTGCAAGTCTGAAACAAAAAATTATATCACAACATTGGAAATATTTTGGTTGTAAGCCATTAGTTTTTTAAAAAGCCACAAAGCAGGGAAATGTGAACCCCTAATCTGAAAAAGCCAGCAAAAAAAAAGAGCCTTCAGGGAAATCTTTCTTTGGTTAGTAAAATACCAGGTTAATAAGTTAACATTATATGTGTTAGATCTTTAAAATAACAAAAAACTCTAAGTTCATGTTTAATAAGATTAAGTTTAAAAAAATGTAAATCTGCCCTCTTCTAAATTCATAAAGTAAAATCCATCAGTTGCCAATTATAATTTAAGGTAAATTAACCAGTCTATGTTATTATGTTTAAATATAAAATTTTGTGAGTGCATCTTTCAAATTAAAGCATTTAAATGGCTAGTGCTAAAAAGCTATTATTAATTAAAATCTAAATTGGTGTTAATGAAAAAATAATAACTTTGTAACAATAAAAGCTGTCTGAAAGTCACCTCAATATACATATTCAAGTGGTGGCAGTAAAAGTTACCTTGATTCCATTGAAAACTTCAGTTTTCATTTTAAAAATAAAAAGGTTATTTTTCCCTCTACTGCTAAAATAAAATACCTGTGTAATTAACATCTTCATGGTAAAAGTGTAAAAGTAAAAAGCAAAGTACTGAAAGTTCATTTAATATATAGCACATTGCATTAAAAGTGTTTTTAAAATGTATAAAAATCAAGACAAAAACTTCAGCATTGTCAAAATCTCTTGCGCATTCAAACCAGGTATCCAATACATGGAGGATACTTCCCCATGTGAATTATTGGCTAGTTTGGTCACTGACCCCTAAAACAACAAAAGTATCTACTGCATCTCTGATTGTGCTCCTGAAGTAGATGAAAACTACTTTGCAGTTTCGAGCTCCTGCAGCAGCCAGCATTGGCTAAGCACAGCGAAACATACAATAGATGTCGTCTTTAAACTGGCACTGTTTCATAGTAGCAGAGAGTGCTATGCACCAGGCTGGAAAATCTACTGCCTAGTTTCTCTCTGGGATCAACAGTACTTCAGCTTCTGTGAAGAACATATGAAGTGGAGCAATAAATACCAGAATATTGTAAGTAGAACTTAAATACAATTAACACTATAGTTTGCTCCCATAGAAAAATAACCTGTATAGTATTGCAAACCTGAAACTTAAAGCTATTAATTGCAGCTCAAGAAAAACTTATACATTAAATAATACATTAATTAGTATTAAGTGCTGTACCTATATCCTATTCTAGATATATGTCTGATAACTATGGTAATGCTTCTAGTAAATCATATACCGAAAAATATTGCACATGTTAAATGTCCAGATCAACTTCATTTTCTGAATAGTTAATAAACATGTCTATAAATTAAAAAATGGCCACCTTGCCTGAGAGCAATAGGGTCAACAACACTTTTAATTTAAAAACCACTAAATTAACTTAGAGGCAACCTCTCACATCCTTTTCCCTACACTATGTGAAGGATGTGCTTGAGCCCAAGGCCACCAGTGGCTTACAGGTAATTGGTTAGTTAATACCAGGCTCAATTACTAAAAAACCCCAAGGTGTAAATAAGGGTGTATCAAACTCTCAACCCAGGTTTCCCTCCTGCCCCTTATTCCAGCTCTTGTACTAGTACTTAAAGTTCCATAGTGAACCCAGGGTAAAGAGACCATGGCAGCTGGCTTAGGATTCTCCCTGAAAACTATTGGGTGGCTTGTTGGAAATGCTCAGATCTATCCTGCCAGGAACAGTGCAGTAAAAAGTCCTTCATGAACTTCACCAAGGCACTCATGTGGGGAGAAATGCCCTAACCAGCTTCACCAAACAGGTTTTCAAAAGACAAAGCCTGGTAAAAAGAGTAAAAAAAAAATTTTTTTTAAAATCAAGAGTTGCTCAAATAAAGTCAAAATATAAAAACTGTACTCTCTAGTTCTGATCACTCCCACAGCTATTAAGGCTAAAGAAATAAAGAAATGTCCAGCTTGGTGTACTAATCCTGAATAAACTCAGCTACCCAAGAGTGCCAGTTCACCAGAAGCACCTGATGAAACACACGAGTGCAAGTCATTGGACAGCCTGAGATACTTCTTTAAAAGACAAAGCTAAGAGGGGGTGGAGCCAAGATGGCACTAGAGTAAGGAGCTCCCAGAGTCAGCTCCTGAAACAGGGCAGTTGGTGGTCACCCAGAGCTACCTAGAGCACCTTTTGGAGGACCCAGGAGACCAGAGGAGTATCCTGCAACATCCTTGATAGTATGGAAGGAGAAGACTACATGTCTGCACAGAGGAATCGTTAGTAGAGCACTCCATGTCACAGAGGTTGGTGCCCATGGCATGCAAGCCGCCTCAGGAGCCATTCCATGGTTGGAGTTGAAAGTTCCATTTCCTCCAATAAAAACAGAAGGAAAACACGGTGTGGCACTGACTTAAGGTACTGATTAGTGGATTCAGCAGGCTGAAGTAGAATCCTAGGAACAACTAAACTTCAAGCCTGTCCAGGTCAGAGGGAAGCTGGTGGCTGCCACTCTGACTCTGCCCCAGGCATGAAGGGAAGCGTGGTGGCCTGAAAATCCCAGTGCTTGTAAGGACTGGCTTCTTTTCAGCCAGGTTGGATTGCAGGTCTAGCCTAAACCCAGTCCCACCTCTGGCAGGAAGGAAGCTGGGGGGACCTGCACAACCTCTCTGGGAAACTGCAAGCCACACCACAGAGGTTGGTGCCCATGCTACTCTAGGGGTGCAAGCTGCCTCAGGAGCTATTCCGTGGCTGGAGTTGGAAGCTCCATTTCCCATAAACAGTGGAGGAAGAGACAGATGTCCACTGACCTCAGCTACTGATTAGTGGACTCACCTGGCTAAAGTATAATCCTAGAGCCAGCTAGAGTCTGAGTCTGTTCAAGTGGGAAAGAGTCCAGTATCTGCCTTCTTGACTCTGCCCCCGGCATGAGGGGGAGCCTGGCTGACTGAAATCCAGTGAAGTTAGGGACGTGCTTCTGTCCACCAAGATCAGACTGAAGCCCTAGCCTAGGCTCCGGGTCCACCTCCAGCAGAGAGGTAGCTGGCAGGACCTGCACCAGGCTCTCCAGGCAACTGCAAGTGCTCTCCACTGGTAGAGGCTGAATAGTCAGTCACCTGGGGCTGCATCCCTGTACCCCAAGAGAATAGGAGAGGAGTTGGGTATCCTTGGCCTCTCTAGGCAATGGCAGGAGTTTTCAGCCCACACAGATTTTTTTGAGCACCTTTGAGCCCATCTCCACCTCTGTCCCCCCACAGGATAGGAGGGGGCTGGTGTTGCCTCAACCTCTGAGGGCAACAGTTTTGGGCTGCACAAGTCTGACTGTTGGGCACCTGTGGCTCCCCCTCCATTCCCAATAGGACAAGAGATGAACTGTGTTTGCCCAGCCTCTTTGGGTAACTGCAGGTGCTTTGTCCCACACAGCCTAGTCTGGAGGGTACTTGTGGATGCACCCTCACCCCGCAATAGGAAAGAAGGAGGCTGGTCTTTCCACAGCCTTTTGGGGCAACAGCAGATGTTCAACCTGCATGGACTGGACTATTGGATGTCTATGAATCCACTCCCACCCCCAATAGGATAGGAAGGGTTTGGCATCTCCACAACCTCTCTGGACAATGGTAGGTACTTTCAACCAACAGGGACTGAACTGTTGGGTGCCTGTGGATCCAACCTCATGTCTTAAGAGATAGAAGGAGGCTGGTGTTTCCTTAACCTCTCCAGGCAATGGCAGATATTCTCGGCCTAAAGGGACTGAACTGTTGAGCACCCATAGAACCACCCCTACCAGCCAGTAGGAAAGGAGGGAGCTGGTGCATCCTCAGCCTCTCCAGGCAATGGTGGGTACTTTCAGCCTACAGGACTGAACTGTTGAGCATTCGTTGTTCTGTTTCCACTCCCTAAAGGGCAAAAGGGACAGCACTCCCTAAGCCTCTCAGGGCAAATGCATTGAAATGGAAAAATTCCTAGGAATGTACAAACAACCGACACTGACACTAGAAGAAATAGAAGACTTCAACAAACCAATCACAAGTAAAAATATTGAAACAGCCATCAAACAGCTCCCCAAAATGAAAAGCCCAGGTCCAGAGAGTTTCACAGGTGAGTTCTACCAAGCAGTCACTGAAGATTTTATACCAATCTTACTCAAGGTCTTTCAAAAAATTCAACAAGAAGGAACACTACCAAACACATTCTATGAAGCCAATATCATTCTAATATCAAAGCCAGATAAAGACATTACAAAAAAAGAAAATTCAGACCCATTTCTCTAATGAATACTGATGCAAAAGTCCTCAATAAAATACTTGCTAACTGAATCCAACAACACATTAAAAGAATTACCCATCATGATCAGATGTGTTTTATACCAGGCATGCAAGGCTGGTTCAACACAAGAAAATAAATAGCATAATACACCACATTAATAAATCAAAGAAGAAGAATCACATGATCTTATCGATTGATGCATTTGACAAAACACGTCATCCTTTCTTGATAAAAATACTATAAAAAATAGGAATTGAAGGAAATGTTCTCAACATGATAAAGGCAATATATGAAAAACCCACAGCTAACATCGTACTCAATGGTGAAAAACTAAAAGCTTTTCCACTGAGATCAGGGACAAGACAAGGATGCCCACTGTCACCACTGTTGTTTAATATAGTGCTAGAGGTTCTAGCTAGAGAAATCAGGCAAGAAAAAGAAATAGAATGCATCCAAATTGGAAAGGAAGAATAAAAACTTTCACTATTCAAAGATGATATGATTCCATATCTAGAAAATACCAAAAAATCTACAACAAAACTGCTAGAGCTAATAAAGGATTTCAGTAGTGTCAGGATACAAGATCAAATCAGTCGTATTTCTATACACTAATAATGCACAATCTGAGGAGAAAGTCAGGAAAAAATTCCATTTACAATAGCAACTAAAAGAATCAAATATTTAGAAATAAACTTAACCAAGAAGAAAGCACTTGTATTCAGAAAACTATAATGCATTGCTAAAAGAAATTTTAAAAAGACCTAAATAATAGAAAAAACATTCCATGCTCATGGACTGGAAGACTAAATATCATTAAGATGTCAATTCTGCCCAAATTGATATACAAATTCAATGCAATCCCAATAAAAATTCCACTAGTGTTTTTAAAGCAAATGGAAAACACAATTATCAAATTTATCTGGTAGGGTAAGAGTCCCTGAATAGCTAGAAACATCTTAAAAAGAAAAAGTGAAGTTGGAGGACTCTCATTTCCAGACTTTAAATCATATTACCTAGCTACAGTGGTAAAAACAGCATGGTATTGGCTTAAAGATAGACACATAGACCAATGGAACCGAATTGATGGTTCAAAAACCCTCACATCTATGATAAGGTAATTTTTGACAAGCCTGTCAAACCCTCCCAGTTGGGGCAGAACAGTTTATTCAACAAATGTTGTTGGGAGAACTAGAGATCCATAACCAAAAGAAAGATGACCCCTACCTCACATGTTATACAAAAATTAACTCAAAATGGATCAAAGACCTAAATATAAAAGGAAGTACAATAAAGCTTCCAGAAGAAAATGTAGGGAAACATCTTCAAGACCTGGTGGTAGATGGTGGATTATTAAACCTTACACCAAAAGCATGAGCAACAAAAGAAAACATGGATAAATGGGACCTTCTCAAACTTAAACATATCTGTGATTCAAAGGACTTCATCAAGAAGGTGAAAAGGCAGCCCAGTCGATGGGAGAAAATATTTAGAAACCACTTATCTGATAAGGGTTTGATTTCCATTCTGTATAAAGAAATCATACAACTCAACAGTAAAAGAGCAAGCAATCCTATTAAAAAATGGGCAAAAGGTTTAAGTAGACATTTCTCCAAAGAGGAAATACAAATGGCCAAAAATCACATGAAAAAATGTTCCATATCACTAGCTATTAGGGAAATGCAAATTAAAACAACAATGAGATAATATCTAACACCACATAGAATGGCCATTATTAAAAAAACAGACAACAATAAGTTCTGGAGAGGATGTGGAGAAATAGGAACATTCCTTTACTGTTGGTGGGAGTGTAAAATGGTGCAGCCTCTGTGGAAGACGGTTTGTCAGTTCCTCAGGAAGCTAAATACTGTCATATGATCCAGCAATTCCTCTACTAGGAATATATCCAGAAGAACTAAAAACTATGACATGAACAGACATCTGCACTTCAATGTTCATAGCAGCATTGTTCACAATTGCCAAAAGATGGAAACAACCCAAGTGTCCATCCACCAATGAATGGATAAACAAAATGTGGTCTATACGTATGATGGAATACTATGCTGCAATAAAAAGAAATGAAATTGAGACATATGTTAAAGAATGGATGAGTCTTGAAGACATTATATGAAACGAAGTAAGCCAGACACAGATGGGTAAATATTGCATGGTCTCATTAATATGAACTAAATACAAGTAATAAACACATGGAATTAAAACTTAGAGTATAGGTTATAAGAGATAAGAGGAGGGTTGAGAAGAACTATGGATGCTTAATGTATGTAAAAGTTTTAATTAACTTGACTGTAAAAGTGTGGAGATGGATAGAGTTGATAGTAACACATTATAGTGAGTAGCAACTGGTTTATAAATGGGATTGTGACTGAAAAAAGTAGTCTGGGGAAGTAAATGTCAATAAAAAGAAAGCTAAAGAATAATCTAGGGACTGAACAACACAGTGAACCCAGAGGTGGCTGAGAATTGTGGTTAAGGGTACAAATGCAAGAGAGTCTTTCTGTGAGCTAGAGCAGATGTGCATCACTATTGTAGGGTGATGGGAATATGGAGAAACATGGGAAAACTACAACTGGGGTTACCTATAGACTGTGGTTAACAGCAATACTATAATATTTTTGCATCAATGCCAAGTTGTACTGTGTTGATAATGGAGGTGTATGGAAAAAGTGTACCAAATGTATGCCATGAACCATGATTGGTGGTAATAGTCTGATGATATTATCTCATAATGTGTAACAAATATTCCACCAGGGTGCAGAGTTGTATGGGAAATCTACACATCTGTATGGTTGTTTTGCAAGTTCACAATATCTGTAACAAAAATATATTTAAAAAAAAAAAGTATGGGTTGGGGGAAAAATACACCAAATGTAAGATAAGGAATATAGTTGGTAGTAATATTTTGACAATGCTTTTGCATAGTTTCTAACAAACTTTTCAAGCAATGCAAAGAGTTGGTGGAGGGGTGATGTATGAGACCCCTGTGTAATGTTATGTATGTTTATTTTGTAAGTTTGCAATCTTTACTATACACTTATTGTTTATGTGTGTTCAAGTGTGAATGATATACTTCAATAAAAATTAAAGAAAAAAAAAAGTTAAGTTGTGTCTATGTCAAAATCAACTCTTTCCTTTAACTGTAGCCCAAATGCCTATTGCTAGAAAAAAGGCAAACCAAACTTCCCTTTAAAACCTTGCCTTTTCTCATCTCCTTTAGCTTAACTGGAAAGAGAAATGCCTCTCCTCATTCCTGTTCTCTACTGTAAAAACTGATATTAACAATTTATTCCTAATCCCATTGTCTATTACAATTTCTCTCTGAGGTTAACCAACAGCATAAAATAACTATATATATTTATTTATTTATACCATAATATATATATATTATACCATAATATATATAATATATAAATATATAAAAATATATTTATACCTAAATATATATATATTTATACCATTCCTCACCAACTTTTAAAAAATGCCATCTTCGCAGACACCTAATCTTTTCTACTTCTGTGATCCAGTGTCCTCTTAAAAAAATCATGTATTCCAAAAGTTCTAATTAAGTTTGTTTCTTTCAGAATGAACATCTTGTTAACCAACTTCATACAGAATGCCAGATCTGCCTTCTTCCAGTCAAAATAAAATAACAATTTTTACACCTACAGTCCATGGCCAGCAGGAAGTAGCTACAGAAAAAAGATCATCTCCTTTCAGCACCACTTGAAGATTCAAGGTGTAAACTCTCTAAAGGGAAAATAAAGTAAGCTTGCAAAATAAAAGTTAATAGGTGGATCTGAAACCTGGCAAAAAATCCACATGAACATCAGTAAATCCCAAGATGGCTGCTAGAAAACCCCCGCTCCCAAGATTCTGCTATCCAGAACAAAACCTCCTTCTGGGAACAAGAAAAAGCCTCTGATATTACCCAAAAACTTTACCTTTAGGCCCTCACTGGGAAATTAATAGGTGGGGTAACCCAAACAACAAACTGCCGCCCACCTCATAACTCCAACAATAGTGATGCCAAAGCTTAACAAGTTAAACTGGCATCAAAGAGGGGAATGATATGAGCTGTGTGTGGGGGGTTGGGGGGCTGTATGTTTCTTCATAAATAACCTGGGCAGTGTGTTGTCCAACAATAAGCACTGCAGCCCCGCCTTTCATAACCATGCCAACCACTCCAGTCCTGGAAAGCCAATTAAGTGATACAGGCTCTATAGACTTTGAATATTCAGGGAGGATGCAAACTAAATATGTTAATTCAAGCTTACCTGGAATGTGGAAGATATGTGTGTGGGGGTATGTGTTAATTCAAGCTTACCTAGAAAGTATGTGTTAATTCAAGACCTATCTGATACTCAGATAAAACACTTGAAACTCAAAAACTAACAAAAAGTCCTTTTGCATATAAACACCACTGTTTGACTCCCTATTCCTATATCTTCTGTATCAAAGAAACCCAAAAATCCTATTGGGGCCCAAGTTTTTAAACAGGAGTTCCCGAGCCTGGCCAGTTAATAAATTTTCCTTCCCAAAATATGTTATTGAGTCTTGGGCTTCCATACGTGGTCATTGACTCTCTGCTTCCACAAGACTACTAGGATCAATTGGTTTGATGAGTGATAATTCTGTATCAGCTCTGAAACCATGAACATTCTTTCACCTCACATATAATCCAGATAAGATATTCATGATTGTGTGGACATTTCATCTCTCCCAAAGATGTTACTGACCCTGAGAAAAAGTGCTGGAAATGAGGGATAACATTCATGCTGCTGTGTGGGATAGGGACTATACCCTCCAGGACAGCCTGATGAGAAGGTGGAGAATATAATTTACAGGACGCCAGAATCAGATCTTGGGTAAATTGTGGGGGCACTTGTGAGATGTGAATCGTGTCCATTTATCTGGCCCACGCTTAAGATTCTGAGCCTGTCAATGAAGTTGGTCAAATTGGTAGGAATGTCCGTTTCAGTCTCTATGAACGCTGGAGAGCTATAAAATTGCTCTGAGTGGAAAATTCAACTCTAGCTGAAATTACAAGTCTGCAGCCAACACCACCAAGTGAACTGAAAACCCACCAGAATATTAAAAAAACAAATGACCACAAACCATACAAAATGCTCAGATCTGAGGTATAAAGAAAAATCCTCCAAAGACTCCAAAGGTCTGATTTATTAAAGACCTGGGCTCTTGCAAATGCATAAAATTGCACAATTACTCATAAAGTATCAGGCCTCAATGTGTTTTGCACCAGGTAGAAGATAAATGAAGAAAACCCCCTATTTATATAAGGAGTCTATGATTGCTATGATTTATTAGGCAATTTCCCCATTGTGCAATCCTGCGTGAGCACTGGCCTCAGCATGGAAGCCTAGCCAAGAGAAGAAATCAAGATGCAACCAGAGGTCCCAGAAAATGCTGGCATTACAAAGCATGCTTGCATGCAGGTTAGCGTGGAGTCGGCCAGGTGGGGAAATTGGGAATCTTAAAGAAATAAAAAAAAAAATTCTCCCTGGACTCCAACAAAAAAAAAAAAAAAGGAAGGTCTTCCCTGAGGAAAACCATTCTGCAATTCACACTCCTCTTCTAGGAGACATTAGGCCTGACCAGAGTTCCTGCCTCCCTTCCAAGGCAGCAGAGGTGGCTCTTTGATCTGCCGTAAGGAACCTCTAGTGAGAGGGAGTGAGAACCTGGCTCCCTCAGGGGCCTTGCTGGAAGGGTCCAGCATTCTGTCTGCAAGCTCTATTCCTTCTGTGCCATGCTCCTTGAGGGGTGATTTTGTTGCGTTTGTCCAGTAGGTTGAATTTTTGCATTGAGCTGCAAACTTTGGGAATACAATGGAAGGAGAGAGGAGGCTAGATGATAAACCTGATGTCATGTTTACTGCTGAAAACAATGTATGTATTTTAGTCTAAAAGTACCTACAACTGTTCCCTCTGTGATTGGCTTCTCTGTCTAAATTAAGATTCTGTTTGGGATGCTTGAATTCTCTTACGGAAAGTTCATTTAAACAGATGACTAATAATAAGACTGAACCTCTCCCTGGGTTTTGGCACTCAAGTCTGCTGAAACAAGTGAGGTTGGCTGCTTCAGCCTCCATTCCATGTTGGCCTTTTGAACTTGTGGTTCCAGGTGAATGAATGCAGCTCCTTTTGTGGTGTGGAGAATGAGAGAGTAAAGGAAGAGAGAACTTGATTTGTTTCACTCACTGTTGCTCACTGTCACTCACTATTCCTTCTAACAATATTTTTCTGTGTGCAGAGGGGCTACTTCATTCTCTGGACTTCTCTTTTCCCACTATTTACCTACTCAGCTCTCCAACTGAATTAAAAAGCATGTTTAAGGAAAACAAGCAAGCAAACAGTTAATTCATCAAAGCACTTATCTTCAGAGCAATCATTTGAACTCAGATGGAAGCAGGTTCTAATTTCAACATCACGATTTGTCAGTAATTCTTTAATCTGTCTGCACTGTTTCCTCATCTCCCGAATGAGAATAACAATAACCAAATGTATGATCAAAATATAAGTGCTGAGCATAGGGCCTGATTTATGCACAGTGATTAGTACACGGAGTTTAAAAATCATCATCATTCCTGCTCCGTCAAGATAGCAGGATAAGAAGCTTCAGGACACTGTCCCTTCACAGAAGCTTTGAATAACCAGCAAAAATGACAGAAACGTTCTCAAAACTCCATAAAATAGTTAAAGGACTGAAATAATAGGTTCAGCATTGAATCAAGCAAAAAGCTACTTAGAAGCAGTAGGAGCTGATGGTGCCCTGGCTGGCCCCTTCCCTACCAAATGGCTGGGCAGCCAGCCCATGCTCTCAGCATGAATCCTCGGTCCCGATTTTGGAGGGAGCAGAGAAACCCTTTTGCACATATCAGGAACATGTATGTCTGGCCCACGCTGCCTGGTGGTGGCCTGAGGGACTCGCTGTCCCAGGACTTACTCTGGCAGCACACAGAGCTCTCTTTTAGAATGCGATGGGAGAGCAGTCCAGCCTTGCTGCCTGGGGCAAGGGATTGCTGGCTGTAGGACATAGAGTGCAGTGCCCCACCCCTGAGGAAACTTTCCTAGAGAAGAGGGGACATTCAGAAACACATAAAAGAGGGTAATTCCTAGGGCCAGTTGTCCATGCCTGAAACAAGATGCATGGGCAGAAAGGATCAGGGCTCTTTGGCCTCAAGATCTTCTTAAATTCATTGTATGGATAAACCCAGAAGAAGAGTACTCCCACATGTCAATCTACAAAGGGCAAATTTTTTTTTTAATGTTAGCTCCTGGCATTCAAGAAAGGCTCTGCCTTAAGAGTAGCTGGATACAAGCTTAAGGAACAGATATCTGAGTCTAAATCTCAGAGATGACACATTAAAATATTAAAATATCCACATTTAAAAATCCTCATTAGGGAAGTAGATTTGGCTCCAACTGATAGAGCGTCCGCCTACCATATGGGAGGTCCAGGGTTCAAACCCAGGGCCTCCTGACCCATGTGGTGAGCTGGCCCACACGCAGTGCTAATGCGTGCAAAGAGCGCCGGGCCACGCAGGGGCGTCCCCTGCGTAGGCGAGCCCCACGTGCAAGGAGTGCACCCTGCAAGGAGAGAGGCCCCATGCAAAAAAAGCACTGCCTGTCCAGGGGTGGCGCTGCACACATGGAGAGCTGACGCAACAAGATGACACAGCAAAAACAGACACAGATTTCTGGTGCCGCTGACAAGAATACAAGTGGACACAGAAGAACACACAGCGAATGGACACAGAGAGCAGACAACAGAGGTGGTGGGAGGGGAGGAGGGGGGAAGGGGAGAGAAATAAAAAATAAATCTTAAAAAATATTCTCATTAATATTAATGGTTCTTTGTTGAGTTGATTAATAAATAGTTATTCAAATGAACTCATATTTTTTCCAAACAGATTTGTTTGTGTAGACACTGCCTAACATAACCTTGGACAGACATATATCTGGAATATTGACAGGAAAAAAATCCACTAATATAACATTTCCCTATCTCTCACTTACTATTCCATGTCTCTTTCTTTTTTAGCCCCTCGCTTGTACATAAATCAATGCATTAATCTTTTTATTCTTACATTTGCTTAATGGTGTTCCACTCTTTTAACTGTTATAACTATTTGCAGCATAATGTTTTATCTTGCCCCATGAATAGACAAAAGGTCATGTACATGTCCTCACTCCTCACATAGTTGGTACAACACAGTAGGATCTACAAATACTGACCCAAATGCTGATGGGGAATGGCAGTATGCAGAAAACTTTGCAACATTTAAAAAGCGTTTCTTCAAATGTTTTGTTGTTCATACCTCACATTGCTCCTTCATTTAAGTCTGCCTCAAGTTATCAAATCATTCATTGTCTTTGGAAACAAACCTGTATCAAACCCCAGGAGCTCAAGAGGAAGCTCACAAAAGGGAAATTTAAATTAAATAGTTTAGAAGAAGTTCTCTATTTACATATATGTCACAAGAGATGAACAAAAGTGTGAAGGTACCAAATCTCTTGTCTAATTCTTTAAACTGGATCAGAGCATCTACTCTCTTATCAGAAATGCAGTTAGAACTATGAATAAGATGATGAAGATAAAACACATCTTCGGCTTATTCACTGACATAGCTATCAGTGTACAAGGGTCCCTATTTCAGATTCTTTCATGGAAATGCAAGAGATGTAAGGATGTTACTATCACCCTCAAAGCAAATATGTCTGCTTTTCAGTTTATCAAGTGATCACACCAATAACTATTACCAGAACTATATTTAACCATTGGATTCATCATTCACCTGAATTTTAGAATGCTGTGAGGTTCAAATGCCAAAAAGAACATTTACAAAGTTCCAAGGTTAAATTTGGATAATTGATCTTAGCTTGAAAATAAAGCTAACCTTGGGCACTGTGTTTTGAGAATTATATTTTAAAGGGATAAACTGAACAATTGCTGAAGCTAATTAAGTGGCCATATGCATGAAATGCCTTGCTACCATACCTTTTGAGTGAGGTTATAAAATACAGATGGCACTTGTTATTTGGGGAAGGGGAGAGATTTTATATTAAAAGATTCCCAAGTACTACTCCTCAAATAAATTATCTATATCTATTTTGATTTACCAATGAAAGTTTTAGTGAATTATTAGTAAACTGGAAGATAGATTTGAGAATAGTCCCGATTTTTTTCCCCCAGTAAGACTAAATGATGGAAAAGAAGTAAAAAATGTTAAGGAATTGATGAGTTTATGGCCTAATTTGAATGGACTCATACAGAAGGGTTTCTTTCCTCCTTATTTTGGGGCCCATCCAGATTCACTACTAATATGTTTTAAAAAATCAAGAAGGAACATATCCAAACCTCAGTTCATAGGAATGGAATTAATATTGCTGTAAAAACAAGAGTGGGGGAATAAACTTTGGAACTCTGGCTAACAGGAACCATTGAACTTAGCAGTAATGTGAACCTTGTGATTCATTTCGGGAAAGAGCTTCTCTCTGCCATCTCAGAAGGGGCCTCGGACACTATATCAGCTATTAGCTCAGCTGTTTAAATCAAACTTCTGAAAAGCCACCCACTAAAAGAAGTGTGTGATATATTCATCAGTGCATTTGAAGAGATGAGATGCTGTGAAGATTTTTTTATTTGTATACCATTTCTTTTCAAATAAAGAAATGAGTTAGAAAAATAAAGCTTTGGAGGAAAATTTCAGATTTCTGTTCAAATAAAAACTACTTCAAGGGAATTTTTAATTTTTTTTTTTTTACCTTAAACAGTCTTGTTTTCACATAAATATGACACATGCCATTTAAAAACTTCAAGATGGGAGAAGAAAAAGTCATATGCTTCCAGTTAAAATAGGTTCTTTCAATCTCCCAGAGAGTATTTAAGTAGTCTTTGAGAGCCTAAGGAATAAATGCAGTTTTTATACTTTTACAAAAGAGTGGGGTAAAGGTTCTGCAGTTGTCCCCAAACCCCTGCCTGTAGTCTGGCCTCCTGCAAATTTTCCCACATGCTTAGAGGAGGAAGGCTGCTTACCACCTGGTGGAAACAAATTTCTCTTTCATATATTTTATCAGATTATGCTGCGATTATGAGCCCTCAAATCTCAGTGGACATAACCACAATGATTTATTTCTCCTTCATGTGCTCCAACTCCACCTCCATGGTCTGTGGGGGTCTCTGATCCTCAGAGTGACAAGGGATCCAGGCTAAGGATGTAGTTACCACTTAGACGTTGCACATAGTTGTGCCAGATGGAAAGAAAGCTCTGGAAGATATTGCCCCAGCAATTCTTAGCACAGAATTGACCCACAACAGACATGGATGAGAACTAGTCAAGTGACTCCACTCAATTACAAAAAAGCCAGAAAGTACAACCTTTCTATGTGCTGGAAATACTAGATGAACTGCCTTAAACCCAGTCTCACACATACTCGCACACCTACATTAATTTCTTAGAGCTTACACTCCAATTATTTCTTCCTATTCCTTCCTGACATAGAGGTGTCAAGGAATTCTAAACTCACACATAATGCAAGTTTTCACACACACACACACACCTCTTTTTTTTTTTCACTAAATATTAATTTAGCTTCGAATATATAGGCTATTCTGAGTATAATTAATATGATTATCATCATTAGATTAGAGGTCGGGCATATATTTACCTTAGAAATCTATATTTCAAAGGCTGGATAACTCACCAATTATCATCCAGCTGAGAATTTATTTGAGCCCTCTTCTTCATTAATATGAGATTACATATTTTTCTTTTATTACATAGCACCAAAATCACTAATTGCAAACTGCTTTTCTTCCATGAGCCTACACAATGTGACTCAGCTTTCTAGTCAGGAAAAGAGAGTTTTCAGAAAATAATTTTAATAGCTGCCAATTCATGACTATTTTGAAAATATCTTGGGGATTTTGTGACTTTTGGATAAGCCCTTCAAAATATGCTAATGCTAATTTTAATATTAACTTAAGTTCATGTCTAACTATATTTTCAGTCTAAAATCTTGTCTGTGAAGGCATCTGGAAAATCACTTTCAAATTGTATTCTTTTGAATAACCAATTTTAATGGTATTGAAGCAAGATAGAATAAGAACTAACAAGGAAGGGGGCAGAAAACCTAATAAGAGAAACTGAGGCAAAAGCCTGTTTACTAACATTAGCCTGTTGAGTCACACAGACAAGTTAGAAAGGGGCAACTTAGAACAAGCACCCTGCAAGCACACAGCACATGCCCAGCAGCTAGGTTGTCAGAAGACAGCTGGCAGGAAAGAGGGAAGGGGCAGAAGGGGTTCCACCTCCACCCCCCACCCACCCTCAGGTTGCCTCATGCCTTGTGGGCAGTCACCAGACACCAATCACCACCAGTCAACATGCCCTGCAGAACCAGCGGCAGCAGCCAGGAGCCCATCACCACCAGACAGCTCCCCCTTATCCCCTAAGAGAACCAAATTGCCCAATAGAGTTCCCTGCTTTGTCTCAAATAGGCCAATCAGCGCTGGCCCTGGAATCCTGTACCCCCATCAAACAGGGGACTCCAAGGCAGAACTTCGAATTCTTTCCCTTGAGAAAACCCACCCCCAGGTCTGAGGGGGCACACTCTGTTCTCCTGCTTGACCCCCAATAAATTCTCTGCCTGCCTAATTAACTTGTGGGTTGTCCTTCAATTCTTTTTCGCGATGAAGCCAAAATCTTAGACACTTGGACACCATCTCCGATAAAAATACTAATCGCGAAAAGCTGAGAAGTTGCCATAGTTAAATATTACTGCTACATATATTAACTTTTAAAATTATAGAAATTTTGAGGTTAAAGATCAAGACTTGAAGTTTTTATGTTAGTAGTGAACTCTTTCTTTGCTCTTTTCCCCAGATAAAAACTTATTCAGACGCTACATTATTACAAAGTCCTGAGGCAGGTCAGTGTTGGGAGAAGAGGGAAGACCTGCCCACCCGGCAAAAAGCATGGCCCGAAACCCCGCCCTGGCAACCTCCTGAGGGGAAGGCTGCTAAAGAGCAAGGCCAGAAAAACCCCAAGACCCTGGCCATGAGCTCCCGTTTGGAACTCTTCCCCGGGTCAAAGAGAAGCTCGGGATAGCCCCAAACAGGCCTCCTCATTGGGCCCCTGAGAGCGAACAGGCAGCCAATCAGAGCAGCAAACTGCTGGGCCCCGCCCCAGCGTGCCGAAGAGGAGGAGCGAAGGTTTAAAATGGCCTAACCCCGGCCCTCACACGTGTCTACCCGTACAACAGGCCGGCGGTCTACATCTCAGATTGTGTAGTTTTTCCTTTCTTGTTTCTTAATAAACTCTTCACTCCCTTGCCTACCCTATGGAGTGTTCTTAAATTATTTTGTGCGACATAAGCCAGGAACCTAGAAGCCCAGGAACCAGAGCATACCACTAACAATAAAGGATTCTTTTCCTTGGCACAGAGCTACAGGCATTTGGGGTTGAGGGGGGATTGGGGGAATTGAAGTACTGCTGTGGTTAGGGCCTTTCAGCCCTGATGGTTTGGCCTTTGACCTTGTGCCCCTCTGTCTCATTATGGCTCCTGGGGCACTTTTAGAAACTTCTAATTCCGTAGAGCACTAGCTCAAATTTGCTGACATACTCCAACTACTGTTTGAACAGGTGAAAAGAGGTATGGAGAAGTCAACCAGTGGGCCCCAAGGGGCACAGATAATTAATTGAAAAGTGAGATGCCTCGAAATAAAAGATTGAGGTTTGGGGCTTTCAAAATTGTACATACAGACTCCAAAACTGGACCTGTTTTGGCAATATTTGCTAAAGGTATACATACACATATACTTAGCACCTCCATCAACATATATTTATTGCGTCTCTACTTTGAGCAGGGCAACATATCCTAGATGCCATGGGATTTTAAAAATTGACACATTTGATGTCCCCAAGGAACTTTCTAATTTGAAGGAGAAGAAAATGATCTATTTATCTATCTTTCTAACTCTATCATCCATCCATCTATGTTTTCCATGAGCATGTAGTCAATAAACTTTCACATGCCTCTTTTACCTCTTCTATATTTTCTCCAGCTTAAAATGCTTACCCTTTTCCCTTCCTTGTTTCTAATCATTTCCTTCTTTTCTTTCTTCTCCTTCACCACCCCCATCTAAAATACCCCCATTGGTTAGTGAAAACCTGGAATTTCTTTTACCGTGGAGAATAGTCTTTCCTTCCACATTTAGAGATAAAAGGATTAAAATGCGTATGAAAAGTTGAAAGTACAGGTTGTGACTGGATTTCAGTTAAAGTGCAATTAATCAACCCATCATCAAGTATAAGTGACTGATAACAGAGTCTTTCCTGTTTTCATAGGTGTAGTGAGAAAGAGAGGGGGGAGTGAAGACAGTAAGAGGCCTTTGGGCAAATGAAGGGGTTGGGAAAGAGGTGTTATCCAGCATGGGAAGGGGGTGCAGTAAAAGGGACCCGGGACTGCCAAAGTCTTGATAGTTTTGCCTGAGACAAATAGAAGCATTATCCTGAAGTATCTGTGTAGTGCAGCTGCAAAACGAAGGCAGCTCTACGTGATTTATGAAAGGGCTCACATGATTTATGAAGACTTAAAAAAACATCAGCACACAGCTGACTTTCTATAAAGAAGCTTCTTTCCCCGGGGATTCAAGGAGCTTGGAATTTAATGAGGGAAACGGAATCTACAATGAGAGACGATAAGGAAATGAGACTGTTTCTCACACAGACATACCAGAATTTATGTATCCTGATACTCTGGTCTTCTTTGGCCTCAGCCAAAACCAGCTACTCCTTGTTCCCCAAACACTCGTTGGAACTGTTCCACTCTGCCCTTCACCCTGACACCCTTTCTAATATGGATCGCCCCTGGGGGCTTTCTCAGAACCTTTTGTCTGCCGGGATTCCTGCCCAGCTCCTTGCCTCCCTTCCCCAAGTTGAAATCCTATACATCCTTCAAGTCAGAATCCAAACGTCACATAGACTCTCTTTTACCTCCCAACTTCCATAGCACCCTGTTCATGTTTCAATCGTAGCATGTAATAAGTTTTACTTTATGTTATTGGTAAATATGTTCTCTAAGGAATGTTTTAAAATAAAGACGAAACAAAAATTAAATACGAAACAAGGAAGTGTTAGTTAGTTACTAGGATTGCTGGATGTGGCCAGTGGTGTGATGTACATGGATAACAGGGATAACAGAAATTCCATCTCTTATTTTGTTTCCATTGTCTCTGTGTAGAGAATGGGGTTTGCTTTTGTTTGCTTTCCCAGCAAGCATTCCCATTACTCCAGCCCTTTCCCATCTGCAACTGGGGAAGGTGGGGGGCACCTAGGCTTGGTGCATTAATTCACCCCATTTCTGTGGACATAGTAATTGCTCTAGGAGTGGGCAGGTGTTTTAATTCCAGTCAGTCAGGGTTTTTGCCGAAGATCCCTTGATATGAAAGTACATGAGAGGGAAACGGACTTGGCCCAGTGGTTAGGGCATCCGTCTACCACATGGGAGGTCCGCGGTTCAAACCCCGGGCCTCCTTGACCCATGTGGAGCTGGCCCATGCGCAGTGCTGATGCGCACAAGGAATGCCCTGCCACTCAGGGGTGTCCCCCGCATAGGGGAGCCCCACGGGCAAGGAGTGCACCCCGTAAGGAGAGCTGCCCAGCGTGAAAGAGAGTGCAGCCTGCCCAGGAATGGCGCCGCCCACACTTCCTGTGCCGCTGACGACAACAGAAGCGGACAAAGAAACAAGACGCAGCAAATAGACACAGAGAACCGACAACCAGGGGAGGGGGGAGAATTAAATAAATAAAATCTTAAAAAAAAAAAAAAGAAAGTACATGAGAAGCATTTTGGGTTATGCTGCGGGGAACTGGGTTTGCTGGTGTTTGACAACAGTAAGAGAAAACAAAATCAGACCGACAGGTGACAGTGAAAGAGATGGAAGGAGTAAGAGATCTGGCTATATCAAATCCAAGTTCCAATCCCCAACATTATGGTTACTTAAAGCTTTCTTCTAGTACCTTCTTTATTGTTTGTCTTAATTTAAGTTGGGTTTCTATCACTTGCAACCAACTATTTCAGCTAAGGTTATCGCAATTAAAGAGAATGATCTTGAAGACCTAAATGGGTAGAAGCAAATTTAGAACCTCTCAATGGGTGAAGTAATTCCAAGAGAACATCTTGCAGTTTAAAAATGATTCTTATATCCTGACCTCAGAACAAATGCCTATTGTCAATGTTCAACAAGGATTTGTGGAAGAAGAAAGAGATGCCCCAAGTTAATATTTACAAAGGTAGTTAGAATTTTTAAAGAAAAAGGAAAGTTGCATGGCAAAGATGGCCAGCTGTCCAACAAAGACATCAGTTCCCCTTCCATAGCTTAGAGTACAACTGGGAAATGGCTGGAATGACACACTCCACCTAGGTAGGGTCATGTGACTAGTTCTCACCAATCGATAATTAGGAGAGGTGATGGACTTCTAAGGCACAGGCGTACCTTCTCCAAGTTCACTTCCTCCCTGAAGCCTTAGGGGATGACAGAGCTATAAGCATTAGATCCTTAAACCTTGATATGGAAGTTATGATGGTTATGAACTGCCCCAAGAATAAAATAATCTTTTATTACACTACTCCACTGAGATTTTGGGGTATATCTGTTACAGTAGCAAGCAATACCTTAACAAATACAGATGAGTCTCTCAAGCTATAACCAGAGAGTATACCACTAATTCCTGGAACAATTCTGCATCAAGTCTTGAATGTTGTTAGAAAAGGAAACTAGCACTACCAACACCTAAGAATAAGTTATGTCATACTTTACCTCTAAAGAAGAAATGCATTAATATATCTGGTATATCCGATATAAACGAGATCTTTGACAAGGCTTTCCTGACATCCTTGAAGACAAGGTAGATTTGTAAATGACTGAACAACAGTAGTTGCCCAACATTGATTATTAGATTGATTTTTCTGGAACATGACAGTACTCTATGCTATCCTTGACCCTATCCTGCTCAGTATATATTATCAGAGATTTTATGAAAGATTCATAGTGACATTCTTATCAGATCATTTTTAAAAAAGGATGGATCATGCTATGTTCAACAAAAGAATTAGACTCCAGACTAAGATTTGGCACACTCTTCCTACAAACAGTTACACAGTAAATATTTTAGGCTCGGTGGGTCTAGAGGTAAAATCTAAGATATTATATAGACACTCATATAAAATTGCCATGTGTCACAAAATATTTGCCTTTTGATTTTAAAAAAATCTTTTACAATGAATATACCATTCTTAACTCATAGCCAGTGCTAAAACTGGTGGTTTTAAAACTGGGCTGGATTTGCCCTGTAGACCACATTTGGCCAACCCTTAACCTAGAGTGAGATATTGGAGGGAATATAAAAAGATGAAGTAATTATGGATTAAAAACCAGATGCTGACATTAGACCCAAAAAATCAGTCTTGTGCACTAAGAATGAGGGAGACAAGGCTTAGGGGTAGAATGATTTTAAATGTTCATTAAATGTTCCGACATGGACATTACAGAGCAAAGGTTGGGGACTTAGGGCACAAGTGCAAGGACAGAGAGGGGATGTTGGGTTTGGGCTATTTAAAGAGCTGCTCCCCAGAAGAGGGACCAATGCTTTTAGGGCACAATGAGTCATCGGAAATGTTCTTGCTGGGCTCCAGGGGACTCTAGCTTCCAGTGGTAATAGATGACCCTTAATCCCTTTGAGACTTTGAGAGTCTGTTTCTCGTCTCTTCTAATTTGGCTTCTTGAAGATTCTTCATCTCACCATAAATGTTCCAAAAGCATTGACAAAGGAGTGAACCTACAAGTACTTACAAATTGCTTTGTACATTCTAGAAGACAAGGAAGGATACATTCTCCTAGCAGAGGAAGTTGGGCTGCTTGGATGAGTTTTGTGGGTACAGAGGTTATGGGAACAATACAAAGTTTGGATCCTACTCTTTCTAGCCTTGTTCTTGAGGAATAGCATCCCTGGGGGTTTTATTCCCATCCTCAAACTGCATCATGTTAGTGCTTTGAAAAGCAGGACAAACACTCCTCGCTCATCTGGCTTTCAAGAGAAAATAACCCCTGATGCCCTCACTCACGCACACATATCACATTACGGGGTGGGAATCTTCCCCTGGAGAGGCTGCCTTTTCCAACCTGGCTCATAAACAGGCAGCACACAAGCCCTCGGAAACCCATTTAACGAGTGTCATCCAAGGACTTACAACCTGCCTGCAAAAATAGAGAGCTCCGTGAAATACCCAGCCGTTTCGGAGCTCCTGGAAACAGAATGCAGGGGCAGGCACCAGGGATCTTTCAGCGAAAGTAATTTAGAGAGCTCACGTTCAGGGCTCCGTGCTTTGATAAGCATTTAGAAGGGGTCCTATTACTACCGAGAATTAACAGGCAGCTGCCTCGGCCGGATTTTGCCCCAAGGGGGTAGGGGTCAGCAGAAGGTCAGCCCAGCACAGGGGCCTGTGTGGAGGCACAGTGCCGCTCAAGTTCTCACACGTCAGGAGCAGACATTGTTCTCAGAACAAGTTCCATCGGGAGGGCCCGGCCTGGGTGCCAAGGTAAGCAGTTTGTTCTTTCCGAGACAAAAGGGAATTGGTTGCTAGCTGCGTCTCAGTGAGGCTAAGGTGAGGAATGAAGCAAGCCTGAAAATCTTGTCTCCTAGGATCTCAAACAAAAGAAGTGTCAACGCCTCTTCCTGTCTGCCTACACCAGCGCAGTCTTTAAGCAGACACCTAAAAGCTTGTTGTCCTAACAAGAAGTTTTTCTTAAGGGACAAGCCCCACCTGTTCCTTCATCTCCCGGGTGATCAGTCAGTTTACTCAACAATCTCTGCATGTGTGTATAATCAGGAAGGCAGAGACAGGCTTCTCTTGGCCCCTTGCCACTCCAGTCCCATCTCTAACTAGGCAGGACCAGGCGGACCGAAGAACTAGGAGGAAGAAATGGGGGCAGTGTACAGGTAGGACCCAGAGAGGGCTGGGGTGTCTTCTTTGTCCCATGTGGAACCCAGAGAGTCAGCAATGTCTTTATGTTTCCAGCTCTGTGGGTGAATTCCAGAGACCTCAAGGAGAGCGGGACTCTGGATGTGTATGGATGAGATTGGACAAAGAGGAAAAGAGCACATTTATTCCCTGCTTAGTCCCTGCAGAGTTTAACTGCTTCTGCACCTCACCAACCTGCTCTTCTCCTAAGGACAGGTAGCCAAAGTAAGGGAGGTTCAATGAAACGGCATTCTTTGTACTCCATGGGGCACGTGGGCAAACATGGAGATCAGAGATATGAGAGCAGACCTTGAAGAAACCAGGAGCTCTTGTGTGCTCTTGTCTGACCTCCCCAGTTGGGAACTGGCCCTGAGGGTAGGGCTTGATCTTGAGGGGTCTCTGTGCTTCCTGCCCCCACCCGGGCGCAGGGAATGTAGTCTCTTCCCCACCCCTGCTCCCTCTGTGGCTCTGCGCCATCACTGCCACCATCACTGCCCCTGGACTCACCTGCGCTTTTATTAATATCAGGGTCTGCACAAAATCTTTCAAAGTAAAGGGTGCTGTTCTAGATAGTAACCAAAGTTCTTTGTTTTCTGGGCCCTCCTGCCTCTCCAGTTGCCTCTAGCGATGCTTTCTCTAAGTCCTGAAGAACTGCTCCCATGTTTCCACTCTTCCTTTGTCCCTTCATGCCTGTCCTCCTCCCCTCAACACACACACACCCCACCTGGTAGCACCTACTCACCATATATAAGTCATCATTGATGTCACTCCCCTAAGGAAGCCTTCTCTGATTCCCCAGAGCATGTTCTATCTCTTTCGAAGTCTTCCCTAAGACATTGTGTTCTCCCCATGGTTTAATATCCACACCATCCATATCTGTATCACCTGTTACACAGGAAATTCCATGAAGGTAGGGGCCATATCTGTCTTTTTCACCACTTTCCAGACACCTAGCTCAAAGACTGGAATGAAGTAATCCAGTGAACATGGGCTCATTGAATGAATGAAGGAATGAATGGGATCTCCCCATTGCTGTGTTCCACTGGCTTGCTGGAATTACACCACAACCCCTGCTTTCATTCTTCAGCCATTCACATGGATGCTCTACCTAATGGATGCCATGTGCTAGCAGTGCAATGGACTTCCCCCACATTGTTGACCTGTGCCAGCACCAAAAGTTCCCCTATTCCAGCTGGGAACTCTGATTCCAGGTCCTGGCCTCTCCTGATCTGCTCCAGTGGGTTACAGTTAACTGGGCCTTTCCATGTGGTACCTATATACGTAGTAACTGGATCTTGAGAGAACTGCAAATGTGACTTTGCAATGATACATCAAGAAACTTCTTCAGAAGCACATTCTGTATGAATCTGCACATGCAGCTGTCAAGAAAGCCAGTGTGCTGGGAAACTACATTCTCTGAATACTGTGTAAATAAAGAGTATACAACAACCTGTCATACTCTGCATTCATCATAGCAAACCTGTAGAGCCAAACTCAATTGAGAACTTCACATGGAAAAGAAATGGACAAAGCAGATTCTCTTTGGGGAAAAAACATGACATGCCAGCAAAGGCTTACATAAGAAAGTTGGAAGTAAAGAGGAGAGAAGAAGCAATATATTAGAGATCTCTACAATGCTTGAAGGTTGTCAGGTGAAAGCTGTATTCAATCATGGGAGGCCTACGGATGTGCTGTGTTGCGAAGGGATCAGTCCATGAACTCTCTGAATCGTAGGTAAAATTTCCAGGAGAAAGAGAAAGAATCTGTAGCTTTATTTATTTTTATTTATTTTTTGACAAAGAGACCCCCAAAATATTAAAGATCAAAGAAGGACTGAAAGTCAGAAACTTATTAAAACCATTGATGTTGAGCATCAAGCAGAATTGGAGATAGGAAGGATTTAGTAAAAAAATGAATACATCCACTTGAGGATGCAGCAGATAAAAGGACAGAATCACAAGGGAAACCTCTGATTGATTATGCTATATACTTATAAGGAAGCCCCTGAAATGAGGTTTCCAGAAAAGGTATCTCATGCACATTTTGCTGAGGCTTGAGTGCTCCTGTAGCTGGGCTCTATAGTTTGCCTTAGCTGGCCTTAAAAGTGAGGTTTTTTAGCAGATCACACCTTTAGTGTGATATAAACCTTTTGCATGATTATATATTTTCTCCCATAAGTTCTTTGGCTGTGCACAGTTGTGAAGTAGTATTGGAGAGGATCTAGGAACAGTGTTGATTCAGGGTGCCCTATGAACTATCAAGCAGAATCTGAGACACCCCTCTCTGCCAGCATGCATGTGTGATTACCCGGTAGTAGGTATGAAAGGCTTTAGCCCTCCCTGTGGGATGGTGGGACAGAAGGAATTGGTAAAGATCAGGGTGAAGGCCTCACTGTCTCTCTCTAAAGCCCTACAGCCGGACCTGCTTCCAGGAGCCTGACAGAGCTGAGTATTAATTACTTGCTGAATTTCATGCCGAATAAAACCACATGTGTCTTTCAGCTGTGGTTGGGAACATTTCCACCCTGGAGATTATCTGTGAAAATTGGGTGGGATTACATCACCTTGCTGCCGGTTTATGCATGTTCAGATTTCATGTCAGCTGGGAAGGGAAGGCGCTTCTGGGTGGTTCTCCTGGAGTTCTGCACAAATAGGCAGCAGATGGACCAAGGAAGCTGAAGCCTAACGTGGCCTGGGCACCCTGAGAGCTGCATCTGCCATGTTAGCCTGGAGTGGACCCTGCAGGCCAGAGGGACCCCAGACAAGGTTGGTTCTTTTAAAAAATGTGTTCCTATTAGCCTGGTGGCAGCAGGGAGTGTAGAGAAAATGAGAAGAGAAGCAGGAGAAAATTAGAGGGGAAGGCCTGAGATTAGTACCTAAAAGACGGGGAGAGTTTTGAAAATATTTAGGATAAAAAGTAGATAACTGTGACAATTCTTGGACATTGAGTAGTAAGGGGAGTGTAGGGAGGAATTAGATGCATCCCAGATTTCTGGTCTAAGTGGCTGATACCTAGTGACACCACATTAAACCAAGGTAAGGATTTCAGGGGAGTGAACCTTTGGGGAAAACAATGAGGCACATTGGGACCCCTTGAGCTGTGAGATATCTATGGGACAACTAAGTGTACAAGTTCTCGGGACAATTATATATGTGCACTGGATATGCTGGTGAAAATTCAAAGTGGGGAAGACGGTTTGGGGGTCACTGTCCCACACTTGGCAAACAAATTATTGCCATGGGTGAGATTGCTCTGGGGCAGCAGCCAAGTGAGGGTCTCATATAGGAAACTGAGAGGAAATGCTCTGATCTGGGGAGGGTGTGTCAGATGGGGGCAAGGAAGGAGTGAGCTTGGAAGGAGAGGTGACATCAGGAGGTAATAGTGACAAGAAGCCAAGCTTGTACAAGGTTTCAATAAGTGGAGTAGTAAACTCTATCAAATTATGCAGAGGATCGAAGCACTTAACTGAAAAAAAAATTATTTTTTTCACTGACTGGACATGAGAATGTTGGTGTTTTTCCTAGAGCAGTTTCAGGGGTCTAGTGAGGGTAGAAGAGAGAATGTGAGGGTTTGAGATGAGAATGGGAAGTGAGAAAGTTCAGAAAGGCAATATATTCTACTTTTTCAGGATGCTTGACTTACAAGAAAAGAAGAGGGCAGATCAAGAGATGAAAGGAGACTATTAAGGGAATGGTTTAGGTTTTGTTGGTTTTTGTTGGTTTGTTTAGTTTCTGTTTGTTTTGATGAGGGGGATTTGATCAAGTTTGTAAACTAAAGGATGAGCCTAGAGAGCCAGAGAGGTTGACTACAAGACAAATTTGGTAGTAATTGATGGTCCAGGCCCTGAAGAGGCCAGACATGAAGAGGAGAGCAAGTCCAGGTGAGTGCTTGGCCTTGAATAGAGAGTAGAGCAACATGGGAGGGAGTGTGGTGTCTAAAGGCTGAGAAATTCATAACTGAGCCCCTCAATGTCCTCCAAGGAAGAAGTAGGAGCAGGGTCACTTTGTGTGTTGAGAAGGGTAAGTTTAGGATAGGGGGTATGAGAAAAGTTGGGAATGTTCTAAACTGTTGCTTAAGTGAATGGAGAGTGAGCTCATCAAAGACTAGCAAAGCACTTGCCCAGAACTTTGTGAGGACACCAGAAAATTGTAGTTGCACCAATGCCCAGCAATGCTGAATTTTCCCATTAGCTTTCAAGCACTCAATCTGGTAGTTAGCAAGGAGCCATGAACTTGAAAGGATGGTGCGAGTGTCCACATGGATACCGAACTCACCAGAGAAGAAAGCAGGGTAAGAGGGGAAAGGGAGGTTGAATCTTTTTCTAAAATCTTTCGTAGAAGTGAGGCAGGGATGGGGTGTTTAAGGGTATAGGGCGTTCAAGTCAAATAAAACTGGGCTTTAGTCACAGTTCAGCCACTTAGGAGGATACGGTCTGACTGGTGGCCTGATGGCTCTTTGTATCTTACAGCTGCAGGGCTGGCCAAGGCACCTCTAGCTGGGATACCAGATGACCAGAGTGCTTTTCTCATCATCACCAGATATTGGACAGGGTCAGTTGCCTGTAGCCCCTGGTGTCTGACAAGATTTCAGTTTGTCAGCCACCATCCTGCATGCTGTCTCGCAGAGGACACATGGGTTGCATTCCATCTTGGAAAGCCTGAGGCAAGATAGCATGTAATTGTTGGTTGTCTTTCTGTTTTAACCTGCCAGCTGTGCCCAGTGAGCACGTACCTGCCATTCTGACTCTCAAATAAGACCATAACAGCAATGGGAGGTACAAAGTAGAGGTGATTCCAACCATTCCCAACTTACTTCAAGGCAGCTATGAATAATAGTTGCATTTGTTAGAATTAATAATAGTCTAACCTATACTAACAAGTAATTTCATTTGTTAGAAAATGAAAAGTTCAAGAAAAATGTAAAACTGACTGGCAAAATAGAGTCTGATCCCCCTGGAGGGAAGTGTGAATATCCATCCATCTAGCCAAGATGGTAGAGATGCAGTGGGAGCAACAGCCTCAGGGAAATGGTTTCAGATACACCTGGGAGGAGGCTTGAGCACTAGCAGGCACAAGTCTGGCTTGTGATAATTTCTTTAGAATGGACAAAGCCTCCCAGGGTACATCATCTGGGATCTACTCCCAGCAAGCAAATTAGAGTAATGCCTGCCTGATGTAATACCAAAGTCCTACCCAAATGTCTCTCCCAATGTTCTACCACAATGGCTGATCCTTTGCCATAAACTTGCCATGACCATTGGCCTTCCTACAATGCAGACAGTCCCTGGAAATAGAAAAGAATGTCCCTTTTCATACATCCACTGTGAATTATTTTATCAGATTCTGCTTCATCAGTATTGAAAAGGCTGACATATGGAGAAGCTGGATTGAGCATAGAGCTGGGGTGGAAAACGCAGCTCAAAAAGGCAAAGACAGTACACAAATAGGTGTATGCCTATGTGCGGAGGGCTGAGGGCTGAGGCAAGAGGCTGGAGGTGCCTGAGTTAGCTACTGCCTAACTTTGTCGGAAGCAGAGCTGCTGGAGGAATGTGGCTGAGTGAGCCCTTCTTTGGTTTGAGGTTTGAATCTTGGTCTTTGGAACACTTCAGATGAAAGTATCTGACAGAGTCTATATTTCTTGTCCCTGTGACTGGTCTGGATTTGGCAGCAAAAGTAGAACTTCTGAGGAGTTGGGGAAAGATTTTCCCCCCAGACTCTCTGGAAATACTTAATGTCTGAAATATTCAGATCATTAGGATTTACAACGTTAAGGGAACTGCAAAGAGTAACAAGAACTACCTAACTCCTGAATCTAATCCTTCAAGTTTTATTTGCATTTGTTTTATTGTGAAATATGGTATACACACAGAAAAGTATATAAAATGAATAGTTGCCATTTAAAAATAATAAGCTGGAAAGGACAAACTGTTCCTGCATGTGACAACATGGGTCAATGCAGCAAGCCTAATATTGAGGAAAAACAGCCAGACAAAAAGAGTTTATACTATGTAATTCTATCTATATAAAGTTCAAAAGTAGGCAAAATTGGTCGATGGCACTGGAAGTTTGAAGAGCCATTTCCTTGAGAAGGGGATAGTTAAAGGAAAGGAACCCAAGACAAGTTTTGGGTGCACTGGAAATCCATTACTTCTTCATCTGAATACTGGTTTCCTTCGTGAAAATTCATTGAGCTGTGCAATTCTATTAGTGTGCTTTTGTGTGCAAAATACAGCAAATATCTTAGAACCCAGCACTCAAATAAAGGCATAGATTGTTCAGTTATCTTAGACACCCTCTTTGTTTCTCCCCAAGCTCCCCACCAAACGTAACCAGTATCTTTACTTTTGTGGTTATCATTGCTGTGCTTTTCTCTGGAATTTCAGGACTTTTGAATGTATCCAAATATATTATTTAGTTGGCTTGCTCTTGACATCATATAAGTGGAATCATACTGCATTCAATTTGCAGACTGATTATTTTGATTATTATTATGTTTTTGTGATTCTTCCACATTGAAGTATAAAGTTGTAGTTCATAAATTTTCTTTGCTTTATAGTATTCCATTTCCTGAACATGCACAATTTAATTGGCCATTCTACTATTGATATGTGTGTGTTTTGTTTTGTTTTTTTTAGTCACTTGCTATAAATCCTAAATGCTTTGCTATAAATATTATTGAACACATCTCTTGGAGCACATGACCAAGAATTCTCTAGGGTGTATACCTGGGAGTAGAATTGTATGATCATAATTATGTATTGCTAATATATTTGAGGGCATATCTTCTCACTTTATTGTTTTTTATAATTAAAATGATTGAATTTTTTCTAATTGTTTTTACATCTGTGGATATGGTCATATGTTTTTTCTTCTTAGATGTAAAAATATTCCGAATTATATTAACAGATTTCCCAATATTGACCCATACTGACATTGCTGGAAAAAACCTTTAATTTTTAGAATACTGAATTATTTATTTAATAGTATGCTGAATTCTGTTTTATTAATATTTTATTTGGGACTTTATTGGTTATTATGATATTTATATGAGAAATATGTTTGTATTTATGTGTTGTGAGTGCAATCTTTGTCAGATACACTCCTTACATAAAAATAATTTACAAGTTTTCCTTTTTTGCCTATATTTGGAAACAATTTAAATAGCATTGGATTGTCTGGTCTTCAGTGATTTGATAGAAATGTAACCACCTGAGCCTTGTTTTTCATTAAGATTGGTATTTTATTCCTTTATTTCTTTTATTTTAATCTGTTTGTTTAGATGTTTGATTTCATATGCAATCAATTTTGGTGAATCCAATTTCCTTTGAAAATTATTTATTTTACCTATTTAAAAATTATTTCCAAAGATTTGGGCAAAAATTGTCTTTATTTTCATTTGTTTTTTGTTTCTGTGATTGTTTCCACTTGCCATCCTTATTTTGTGCATTTTTGCCTGCAATCCTTTATCTTCCTTAAGAAAGAATGCTTTTTATCCCTTTAAAAGTGTACTCATATTTTAATGAAATGCATCTTTCCCAACATGCAATTGTTAGTAGTTTCCTATGGGTGGCTTTATAAGTTTGTCCATTTGCTCTCTCCTCAGTTCCTTCGGAGGTAGGCTGCTTCTTCAAAAGATCCCCCTCTGGTTATCCAAGTTTTCTTTATTTCCTAACAAAGAAGCCTTCTACAAGCATCCCTGAACTCTTCTTGTTCCTGTGACCAAAAAAATCAAGCAGCCCTATCTTCCAGGGTGTTTCTTTCCCTTCTAAAAGTTGGCATTCTGAGTCGTCACTTCTAGACCTCTTGAACACATTATATAATTTTTCTCCTCAGCCTCTCCCCAGTGAGCATTATCTTGTCAAACTGAAACTTCTCACAGCACAGATTCTACTCAGGGTGAGCCCTTTCATTATAGAAGTGCATATTTTCTGAAAAGTTCTGAGGTCTGCCATCGCTAAACCTCATCTATATTCTCTGTTCTTCCTAGCAACACCACCTTAGCTCTACAAGCAATAACACAGTAGGGCTATGCTATTAGGCACATACACATTTAGAATTGTTATATCTTACTAGTGGATTGAACCATTCACAATTTTAAATTAACTTATCTCAAGGAAATCTTTTCCCTTGAAAACTATTTTGTATATTATTGACAGACTCATAGCAATTTTTATTGTCATTAATATTTCCTAATAAATATTGTCCAACATTTTACTTTTAGCCTTCGTATGTCCTTATGACCGAGATGTGCCTTGTCTGAACAGATGCATCTTGTAGAGTTGGATTTTTTAAAAAATCTAATCAGAAAACCTTGTTATTTTAACTGGATTATTTAGTCTATTTATATTTGCTGTAATGTCTAATATACTATATTTGGGTTTATAGTTATTGTCTTAGTTCTTTTTGTTTGTTCTACCTGCTACCTTCTTTTTTTTTCCTTTTTGGCCTACTTGGGGATTGATTTTTTAAAAATGTTTTTCCTCTACTAGTTTGGATATTATACAATCAGTTTCTATATTTTTAAGTTTATCCTAGAAATTACAATAGGTACAATTAACTTATCAACACTAAATTTCATTAATATCTCTACCTACTCTCTTTCCAGAAATATAAGGATGTTAAAACACTTTAACTCCATTTACCTCTTTCCGAACTTGTATGCTATTGTGGTGGTATATGTTATTTTCCTCTTTATCTCAGAACATAATTTTATGGTTTTATTCATTCCATGATCATTAAATGTTACTCAAACATGTAACCTTTATTTGCTCTTTGTTTCTCCTGGTATTCCACAATTCCCACCAGGAAATTACTTTCCTTTGGTCTAAGAAATATTCTTTAACATTTCTTTAGTGACTGTGGGCAACAAAATCTTTCAGTTCTTGCTTTACTAAAAATGTTTAATTTCATCCTTGAAAGATACTTTTCCCTGGTATAGAATCTAGGTTAAAAAGTTTTTTTTCTCTCAGTGCAATGAAAATTACTCTTCACTGTCTTCTCATTTCTATTGTTCCTTTGGGAATTTTGATGTTGTTCTGTCATGCTTTTGAAGGTAAATTATCACTTGTCATGACTCCTCTTAATAACTTCACTTTGCCATTGGTATTTTGGGGTGTCAAATGATGGATCTTATTGTATATATCATTTTGTTTATCCTTCTTTAGATAAATTGGAATTATTAAAACTCTTGCTCTGAAATTTTCCCATGATTTCCCCTCCAACATTGCTTTTGCCATGCTTCTCTCTTTTCTTTCTGGAATTCCAGTTGAGTAGTAATTCACTCTTTTCATACTATCCTCCATGTCTCTTAACCTCTTTTTTCTAAATTCCATTTCATTGTCCCATTGTACAAATTCTGAATAAATACTACAGATAGTCTTCTAATTCATCATTTCTCTCTTCAGCTTTGTCTGATTTGCTTCCAAACACACATTGAGTTTTAAAATTTTCATCACTGTATGTTTCATTTCTAAAAGTTCAGTTTGCTCTTCTTTCCAAATTGCTTGGTTTTTCTTTACAATGTTTTATTCTCTGCCCATATTTTCAAACTCACAACTCATATTTTATTTATTTAAACATTTGCAGACATAGTTGTTCTGTTTCTGTGCCTGAAGTTTTAAAAAAATCTGTTCAACTCTATACTGTTTCTGCTGGTCCTTAATCAAAGTATCTTGTTTCCTCATCTATTGGGTGATTTTTAAAATGTGAAAATTTAAAAATTTTCCTATATTACTTTTTAACATCTGTGGAAATCTTGTAATAGCTTGGAGGAAGGTAGATGCCTCTAAAGTAGATTATTATTTTCTTCTTCCAGGTGATAACCAGTCTAGAACTATTTAAACTAATTTCTCATTTTGAGTATTTTTTTGACCAGTCAGGTAATATGAAATTGGGCATCAAATACCCATGAGAGTTAGCTTAAATACCTTTACTTGACCTAAGGCCCCTCTCAATTAGAAACAGTGGCATCACCATCCCCAAATCCTCAAGAATGGGGAAAATGAACAATGGACTAAAGTAGACATTATTATTCTACTATAGACTTATTATTATTCTAGCAATAGAGGAACTTTCATCATTGATATAAAGGTGTGACCACCAGAGGTTCTGAGGGGAAAGAGAGAGAAAAATAGATGTAATATGGGGGCATTTTCAGGGCATTAGTATTGTCCTCCATGAGAATGCAATGAAAGATATAGGCCATAATTTATTTTGTCATAACCTACAAAATTGTGTGGGATAGAGTATAAACTATATGTAAACTGTAGTCCATAGTTAGTAGCAATGCTTCAACATGTGTTTATCAATTGTAACTATTGTAACCACACTAATGAAGGATGTTGTTAATGTGGAAATTGTGGGAGGGGAGGGAGTGGAGCATATGGGAATCCCCTGTGTATTTTCTGTAACTTTTATGTAATCTAAAGCTTCTTTAAAAATAAAAATAAAAAGTTTAAAAATAAATAAATAAAGCCAATAAATAAATAAATAAATACCCTTCCTTGGAAGGGATATGGGCTTTATTTTCTGGTCCTTAAGCCCCAGAGAATAGCCTTAAATTGTCAGGTTCTACAAATATTCGTAAGGTAAAAATATTGGATGAATTGCTTTCTGCCTCCTTATGTTCTCACACTCACATAATTTTGATCTGAGTTCTTGCTTGCTTGCTAGCTCATCAAAACAATCACTCAAAAAATATTTCTGGAATGCCAACAATATGACATACAATATTACCCTGCTGATACAGCAGGGTAAAAAACAGACAAAAGTCCCTGCCCTCCAGGAAGTTATAGCACAACAGTTCATTGTAGTTTTCAATAAGTATTTGAAAAATGTATTTTCTCTGGCTTTCTTTTTTTTTCCCCCTCAGTGGGTTGATCTGGATACCAAGCCTAGCCTATTGCCTAAAAGAGGATATCTTTCTTTCAATAATCCAGTGTAAGAAGTGGGAAAGTACCATTTTTATTTTTGCTTTATTCTTTTAGGTGATAACTTCAGTGCCTTGAAATAATCACAGGACCAAGAATTGGGAAGACTACATGTGACTCCCATTTCACATTTTAGCTAGCCCAGATATCACAGCTTGAATTTCCTTCTGGCTTAAGTGGATCGATAGTATCTTCATCATAGGGTTTCCTGGGGTTACTAATTATATGACATACAATTTGAAGAAATTTTTCTTCATGTGTCAATTTTCTTATTGTTTTTGAACTAGACAAACAATTACAAAGGAGTTAAGTTTCATGTCCAAAATCTCACTGTAATAATTTATTGTTCAAGTCGAATGGTCTCTCTGAGTGGAAGGGGCAATTAAGTGCGAGAGAGGGCTTAGTGCTTTTTGGGCCTCCCTCATAATGTAGACTTTTAATTAACCCAGGCTGTAGTGAGATATTATTTTCCTGAGTTCACAGAACCATCCCATTATGTGGGACCCATTAAATGGACGATAAGTACCATCATGGCAGCCTCTCTGAAGAGTTATAATAAAGCCATGTACTGTACATTCACAAGAGCCAAAGAAAAAGGAAGATGGAGTGTATGTGTGGGAGTGGCCCAGCCTCATCTTAAAGGTCCTCGTTTCTAATATCCAGAACCCTTTAAAAGAACTATCTCATCTGAGATTGCTTTATATCCTGATATGTGATCACCGACACTACAGTTGCTGAAAGGAAAACCAACTGTAGAACTGGCTTCTTCTGTGTTGTGATAATTAAAGAAGTGCTGGCTGAGACATTTTTCTCTCCCAGGAGCTCCAAGCACCTCTGGACCCTTTGAGTGTAGCATAAATCAGGAAGGTTGAGACAATATTCCAAGCTTCTTCAGTGTAACTGAATCAGCTGTCACAAAGAATTAGGCAAAAGCCTGTCATGTTACAATGTTATCAGTCTCTTTTTTTTTCCTTTCCCACTTACTGTGTCCATTGGTGGATTCTGGAACGATTTGGAATGCACCTTGGACTTTCGGCTCAATGTTCAAGTTGCTCAGGAGATGCAAGTCTGTGGACTAATGGGATTCACACTCTTATCCCAACAAAATGTTTGTTTATAAATATAAACAGATTTTTTTCTAACCATCTTGATTCATTTCAAATGTGCTTGGACTAACATCACAGGTTTCAGATGGAATCAGAGAGCAAGCCCTGTTTTCCTTATACCCTTGAGTGCCACATTAAACCCACGTTGTATTTTCTGATAGATTAGAAGCAGGCAACAAGTGGACTGAACAGATTTTGAGAAGAAAGTTTTCTGCACTGAATATAAAATCCTTCTGTTTTGTATGCATGCTTATGATTAGGAGTTGTTATTTATGCTAAATACCCTTTTATTTAAGAAACTCAGGCATACAGAGAGACTGGCTTAGATGCTGATCATTTTGCTCTCTCTTTGGGCTCAATGAATTCATTATCAAGCGCCAAATGATATCAAGGTGAGTAGAACTCAGGGGAAGTCAAGAGAAACAGTCTTAATTTCTTAACCAAAAATATATGTTTCTCAAAAAGAGAAGACAGCACTGCAAGAATAAGGGCTCCCTTGTCCAAGGAAGGGTGTTTAACTCTGTTTGAGAAGTTTACTCTTGCCTCAAGTAAAATAAAACTAGTAAATATTAAGTCTCAAAGTAGATCAACTGATTAACAAATTGCTTTAGTGCAGAGAGGCTCAACTATTTTGACTTTTCCTTTTTTTTTTTTTACTGAAGTCTTTCACTAAATCTGACCACAGCTGTCCTTGAGGCCAGATGTTAGCTGTAAAATTCAGTGAATTTAATATACCGTGCAACCTCCCTGCCTTTTTTAGACGGGATGAAGCCCACAGCGTCTGCGTATATTAGCTTTACATGGTTCCCGTCGCCGTCTTGAGATACCTATTATCCTCCTGTGGTTTGGCTGTAGCTCGGATTTCCTCTAAGCTTGTGCACAATCACTTCATTTAGAAGTTATCTGCTTCTATAGAGGCAAAGGAACCTCACAAACACACTCAATGCTAGCTGTTCCTAAAACTATGTGGATGAAGTAAAATATCTTCCCTGTTGATCATTGTTAAGCTACACAAGCTCAGTTAGCTGTGGCCTCAGTGATTGCATTTTCCTGGAAGGTTCCAGAATCCAGGCCTGGCATGTGTCACGGGAAAACGGGTAGTTTGCGAGTGAAGTTGCTGGGCCTCCTCTGCTCTCCACCTCCACCGGTGAATTTTCTGGTCTGTTAATTAGAGACTCAGGGCTGTGAAACGCCTGTCTATAACTCCTGAGGGTGAATTCCGAAAGCCTAGGGAGCAGTGATGCAATGGAAAGAGCACGGGTTTTTAGAATTGCAAAAACCTGGATTTAAATCAAGCAACACCACTTAATTCCCGGAATGCCCATTGATTCCAGGCTAAGCCATACCCCTCCTGATTTAAGGCAGTCATTCTCAAGCCAGGTTCACAACTGCTTCAGGGTCTGCAAATGTTTGAGTGATTAAAAGGAAAAAAACATATTTAAAACTTTTAATAACATTCTAATTAAGAAGCACAAATACACTCATGTGTGTTATGGACCAAAATTTGCTGTACCCTAAATAGCCTCATTGTTCTTATTGATTGCCCTTATAAATGTGAAATTACAAATTAAACTTTTACTCAGAAAATGCTATTTTAATCCATATTATATTGGAGTCTCAGGTAATATTTCATGTGAAAAAAAAAATTGGGCTCACTTTTTAAAAATGTTTGAAAACCACTGTTCAACAGTGTGATTCCAACCCTTCTCCAAATGTTCTTTCTCTGCTGGGAATTTTCAGTGTTGCCCATCAACCTGAGAAATGCTATAGTTTTAAGGTGCATAGCTTTCAGATCTCTGTTTCATCATTCCTTTTGAGGTTTGAAAAATAACTGACGCATTTTCAAAGAGTGCCATGGCAGGTGTGTGGCAGGCTTATGGACACATCCTATGTGCTTACCAAAGGTAGGATCAAACCAGGCTGGTCCATCAAGTGAGCACATGAAACTGGAGGTGTCTTATTCGGGCAAGGCCCAGGGAGCTCATTCAGGCAGAGGGAGAGGTGCTAGCAAAGAAGACAGCAACACAGCTGGAAGTTGTGTGGTACGACTGGAAAGAAGGAGCATGAAGAAGAGCGGCAGATGAGCACATGTAGGAAAATAGGCAGCTAGCAAATGTGAACGTTTCCTACATCATGCAAAGGTGGTTGGATTTTATCCGGTAAGAAACTGGTAAGACATTGCAAGGTTTTAGAAGAGCAAGACATTTGGAAACACCTGCGTCTATCTTCCATACTTGCTCAACGGTAGTATGACTTTCCCTTTTTCAGCTCATAGGTTGAATTATATATGTGTGTGTGTGTGTGTATAATTGAACCTATAGAGGACCAAATTGGCCAAAGAGAGCTGTTTGGATTTTGTCAAGTCTTTGCTGCTTATTGAGTATGAATTTAGTCTTCCATGATCTGGTGTTTCTTTTAAGGCAATTTTAACTCACTTTAAAGGGAAAACCTCATTTACAAATGTTATTTCTTCACTGTGCAAAATTTGTTTATCTTAGCACAGCTGTCCCTTCCTTAGGAGGTTCCATCTTTGGGTACTCAGACCGGATTAGGGCCCCATGGTATGATCCAGGTGTACCTTGATTGCAGGCATCACACTTGTGAGGATTTGTAATTGTTTCCTTTTTTGTTCATTTTTTATTTAAAATAATGCCTCTAATCAGTTATTAAAAAGTGCACATGACTATTTAAAGACATTCAAGAAATTAGAAAACTACAAAGAACAAAGACAAAAATCACTCCAAATCCCCCTGCAAGAATATTCTTTAACTTAGGGTCCACACTGCCTACGAGGCACATAAACAGAGCAACTTAATTTTTCTTGAATAGAAGAAAAAAAAAAGAACTAAAGTAAAACTGACCAAAACATGGAAATTTGATATTTCTGTGCCAAGCACCCTTCTAAATCATGTGTGTATGTTTACATGTGCATGTATATATAACACATTTAAGTACATTTTACATTGAATCCTCAAAAAAAAAAAAAGAAAACCCTTCAAGACTCGGTAATATTATCCCATTTAACAGATGAGTGAAATGAAACATGGAGGGGTTGTGAATATGTAGAGCAAATATCTATTGTAGAACACATATAGCTCAGATATTTGTTAAAAATTTTTTGAGTTTAGGGGAGATTAATAAATGTTAAGAGATGGGTTCAATTTCTTAAATCTTATTTTATGATTTTAGATGATGTTATTTGAATAACTACTAGGAAAAGGAGAAAATTAGCACTCTGTCACTAACTCTCACCATGCTTTATACCCCCTCCTCATTTAAATTACTTTTGTTATTTTTGACCCAATCAATATTTATTATATCTATCTTTGGTTCTGCAACCATAATTCGAAGAGTTGTGAATCATTGTGCCTTGATGTGGATTGTTCATTGTTCACTACCTATCTTTTAGTGTGTTTCCTTGCTTCCAGAATCCTTCCTTTGTATTCATACTTTAGTCCTTCTAAGCTCTTTTTAAAGAAATTATCACAGATGCTACATGCCCCAGGTTCTTGCATATACTCCAGAAAGTCCGTCAATTGCCTTTGTAACAGTGATTGAATGAATGAAGTAAAATAAAATGACGTTATATGGCCATGGAGAAATCTGAGATCAGCCAGATTTTTTTACTTTTCTTTATTCTTGGTTTTTATGTTTGGGTGTCTGAATACTGGCTTTTTGAGAGCTTTTTTGAAGTTTGACCTAAAAACAATAAACTGTGTACATTTAAATTGTAAAATTTAATAAATTTAAAACTCTGTATACACCCATAAATCATCACCACAGTCAAGAAAATCAACATGTCCACCAGCCCTGATGTTTCCTTGTGCTCCTTGGTAATAATCCTTGCTCTTACCCTTTTTTGCCCCTCTCTAGGAAACCACTGACCTGCTTTTTGTTGTTGTACATTAGCTTTAAATTTCTAGATTTATATAGATATAGAAATAGAATCATACAGTAGTACTATTTTTTTTTTCTAGCTTCTTTCTCTATGCCTAATTCTTTTGAGATTCATCCACACTGTTGCATGTATCAATAGTTCCATTTTATTGCTGAGCAATATTCCATGACGTGGATATATCAAAATTGTTTACCCATATACCTATTGATTATCATCTGGGTTGTTTCCACTTTGGGGATACCACAAATAATACTTCTCTAAATATTTGTATACACACATATGCACTTACACACACTTTCATTTCTCTGGAATAAATACCTAAGAGTAGAATGTCTGGGTCATATGAAAAGTGATTTTTTAAAAAAAATTTTATTCTATTATCATATTTAAACCTAAGCTTCCCCCTTTTAATCACATTCAGATATCTATTTCAGTTTGTTAAATATGTTCACAATATTTTGCTACTGTGACCACCATCCATTACCAAAACATTTCCATTGTTCCAAATAGGGACTCTGAACATTTTAAACATTAATTTCCCATTCCCTATCCCCACCCCATCCCCTCGAATCTAGATTCTAGATTCTGACTCTAGGAAAAGTGTATGTTTAGCTCTTTAAAATTTGTGAAACTCTTTTCCACAGTAGCATTTTACATTCTCACTATTAGGATATGAGAATTCCAACTGCTTCTCTTCATTGCCAATACTAAGCATGGTTAGTCTTTTTAAAAGTTAGCCATTCTAATGTTTTTGTAGTAGTATCTCATTTTGGTTTTGGTTTACATTTCCCAAATGACTAATGATATTGAGCATCTATTTCACAAATTTCTTTTAAGAAATCTTAAATAACAAGGCAAAAGAGAGACTCTTTGCCATCTAGCCAATCTAACTCAGAGAGGAGAGTGGTCTCACCTCATAGGGCAGACTTATTGTGCTTAAAATTTTATCCTGTTTTTTTTTTTCCCTCAATCTGACAGGTGAAGATAAAGTGGGAAAAAGAAGGGGATAGAAATAAAGGTGCTATTCTTACACTGTATTGCCCCAGGTCATGAGGACTGGTGCTGGAAAAAATTTGAGACCCATATGAAGAGAGAGAGAGAGGAAGGAAGGAAGGGAGGGAGGGAGGGAGGGAGGGAAGGAGAAAGAAAAAGAGAGAGAGAGAGAGAAAGAGAGAAAGAGAGAAAGAGAGAAAGAGAGAAAGAGAACTTCAATCTGTATCTTGCACCTTACCTTAAGTAAAAATGAATTATGGACTTAGATGTAAAATCCAAAACTAGGCAACTTATAGAAGAAAACAGAAAAATCTTTGTGATCCTTGGGTTAGACAATGATTTCTTAGAAAAATACGATCTATAAAAGGCAAAATTGATAAATTGGATTTTATTAAAGCAAGAAGCTCTTTGAAAGACAGTTTAGGGAATAAAAATACAAGCCACACATTGAGAGAGAATATTTACAAGCTACACATCTAAGAAAGGTCTTGTATCAAGAATATGTGAAGAACTCTCATAACTCAATGATAAGAAAACAAACAACCCAATTTTAAAAAATGGGCAAAGGATTTGATCAGACACTTCACCAAAGGAATTACCTGGAAACAATCTGCTTATTTCAAGTCTTGCTTCTTAGCTTTGTGAGGCAGGACCAGAGCAATGCAAAATCTAGAGCTAATTTCTTCCCCACAACCAAGGCGACTAAATACTCTACCAGGGAAACGGACTTTGGCCCAGTGGTTAGGGCGTCCCTCTACCATATGGGAGGTCCGTGGTTCAAACCCCGGGCCTCCTTGACCCGTGTGGAGCTGGCCATGCGCAGTGCTGATGCACGCAAGGAGTGCCGTGCCACGCAAAGGTGACCCCCGCGTGGGGGAGCCCCACGCGCAAGGAGTGCGCCCGTGAGGAAAGCCGCCCAGCGTGAAAAGAAAGAGCAGCCTGCCCAGGAATGGCGCCGCCCACACTTCCCGTGCCGCTGACGACAACAGAAGCGGACAAAGGAACAAGACGCAGCAAATAGACACAGAGAACAGACAACCAGGGGAGGGGGGAGAATTAAATAAATAAATAAATCTTAAAAAAAAAAAATACTCTACCAATGCCTCATAGATTATGAGGTTTGTTTTTCATTGTTGTTGTTGTTTTGTTGTCTTGTTTTCTTTCTGGCTGTTGGGAACAGTTCTTTCTGGCTTGTGTGAATCGCAGAATTATTCCCTCTCGTCCTTTCAGGGGGTCCTTTCCCTGGCTTCAGGTAGTTTGCTCGCATGCTTGTGTTAATAATCTGTGCTCAGTGTAAGAGGGGAGGACCTCTCTGCAGAGTTCCCGAGCTTGCTCTCAGCACTTCTCTCCTCTCTGGTAATCTGCCTTGTGAACCCAGGACCCCTGCCCAACCCTCAAGTGCCCCTCCAACTCATCAGCTTAAGGAAACTGGTGAGCACTGCCTGGTACCCCCTACCTACGCTGACCCTGGAAACTCCAGGCAAGAGTAGAGCTCACCTCACCTGTTACCAGCGTCATAGGAATCACTGCCCTTTGTAACCTGATGTCCAATTTCTTGAAAACTTCTTTCATAATTTATCCTTTTTTATTATTTTTTTTCTTTAAGTTTCAGGTGGAATAGTGAATCCAGTACTCATTACTCCATCTTGGCCAGAAGCAGAAGTCATTGAATGACTGGTATTTGTAGTAGTGATACCAAATATTAAGTGAGCCAACTGACTGACATTTGCCTAATTCCCCACCACTATCCTACGTGGCAGGTACTGATACTGTGACCCCCCAAGAGGTAGCACAGATTGCCTGAGATGGTAACTGGAAGACTGTGATCTAAATTCTGGCATTTTGGTTCTTAGCCTCATGTGCTTAAATCATAAACCATATGCCTGTTTTTGAAATGGGATACCTTAATCAGCATTTCCCCCATATCTAAATTCTATTTTTTTTATATATTCTTTTTTTTCCCCTTATTTTTCCCCCACCCCCACCCCTGTTGTCTGCTCTCTGTGTCCATTCGCTGTGTGTTCTTCTGTGTCTGTTGTATTCTCATTAAGTAGCTTGGGAACCCATCCTGGGACCTTCCGGAGTAGTCTATTTTTTATATAACAGAGTGGATCTTATTTCATGGATAATTTTTTCTCATCACTTTGAACACAACTTCAGAAATCTGTTCTTAGAATTTTTTAAAAAATTCAGTTACATCTATCATTTGTATGCGGAATATTTTTGAAGAAATTATCCATCACTAAAGAAATGATGCAAATTCCAAGGAATAGTACCCACAATCAGATGAAGCTGTGCTGAACTGTGTTATTGAGATATTAAATGGAGAAAACAAAGACATCAATGACTATAAGTTGGAAAGTGAATAAGAACAAATGGACACAATGTTTAGAAGAATTACGAGTGTCTTAACCAATTTATTTTGTTTATAGTATCCTTTTTAAGTATGTACCAGAATGATATGTGATACACAGCAATCTACGTCCAAAATTAAATGAGTTCCTTTGGTATATATAAAAAATCTAAGAAATATGGAAGTATTAAGTCATAGTGTAATTGGCAGCACTTTATTCATTTTTGAGTGGTACTGTAAATAATGGTGTGTCTTACAGTCAATGGCACCTTTGATTTAATGAAACATAGTGCCTACTATCTAAATGTTTTAGATATTTTTATATTTCCCCCTGCATTAACCCTTATATCTCAAGCTTTTATTTTAATAATTAAATTTCAGGCATAGTGTTCTGTTTATTGTAATTTCTAATGTACATGTTTTTAATATTGGTATTTTGTTCCTTATTTTACTTCTTAACTCTGTAATCTCTGTTTTCAATTTATTCTGTTGTTTTTACTGGTTTTTTTTTTGTTTTTTTGTTTTTTTAGCTCTTTCCTTTTAAAATGAGGTTTTATTGGGTTCTACAGTGGTAAGGGAATTTATTTCTTTTTCTTGGACTGGGTTCTTACCTGTGGATTAATAATGACAATCTCTCTCCAAAAGAACTTTCCCACTTTCTTTCTACTTAAGCTCCAGGCAATTTGCCCCATATTTTTCCATTCCAGACTCCCTACTGCCTTGTCTTGCCCTGCAACTTCAGTGTGTCAAATTCCCATCAGCCCCTCAATGCCTGCCTCAAATACATCTTTTTAATGAGGCTTTCCATGATTTCATGGGATGGTTAAGACCCCTTCCTTCTTCAAACCTTCATAGCACCTTTTCCATCTCTTGTAGCTCCTCCCAGACTCTGTCTCGGAGTTTTTTCATTAATATACTTGTGCACTAGGATGTAATTTTTAGCAAATATTCACATATCCTCAGTCAGATGACTTGTAAATAATAGATACTTTATAAATACTGGTTGAATTGATTTAAATTGTTATATCTAAGCTATGGGAAAACTCTGTTATATGAGCAATTACTTTTCTGACAGGATTTTTTTTTTTTTTTAGGTACCGGGGCCAAGGATTTAACTCAGGACCTCATGTGTGGGAAACTGCTGCTCAACCACTGAGCCACATCAACTCCCCTGAGTTGTTTTTTCATTTGTTTCTCTGTTGTTTTGCTTTCGTTTTTAGAAGGAACTGGGGTTCAAAACTGGAACCTCCCATTTGGGAAGCAGGTACTCAACTGTTGAGCCACATTCACTCTCCCTGACAGGATTTTAAAAATCTTTGAGGAGTTTTAATGTGTCTTAAGATATCGTTCCACTAACTTTAGGGCATGTCAGAATCACCTGCATAAAATATTTTACTTGTTTTTTTTTTTTTTTAAATAGTGAGCTTTGGTTCTAGCCAAACTAACTAAGCCATAATCTCTGAGAATGGTGCTCAGGAAATTGTTTTTAAAAGCTTGAGAGGGGATTTTGATGCTCATAAAATATAGTGGTTTTAAGAAGTCAGATGATGGTTTTCTTCTGAGCTCTATGTAACTTTGGTGATTTTCCTTAGATTACCTAATAACTGGGTATGTACCCTAATTTGGCAAAATGGTGAATGTGCTAGAATAGCCAGAATCCATTTCCTAGCAAGGGAAAAGATAAGACAAATAAAATATGGGGCTACTACAAGTCATTCTTTCACAGAACCAATGTAAGTTTTAATGTAAAAATAATCTAATCCCAATAATGTCATCTTCCATGAATATGGCACCACAAAAGAGAGAACACACATTATAATTATTTTCTACCACACCGGTATCATAGACTCCTGTAACAGAAGATACATTCTTTCAGCTAGGAATAAGTCACTTTTTACTTTTGGCAGCATCAGCTTTATTTTGTGAAAATAGTCTGGAAACATGATTTTCAGTAAGGTTAGCAAGGCTTGTATGGACAAGTTTCTAAGGACATATTTATACACCACTCCAGGTAAGTTGTTAATCAGGTGATGTGCACAGTTCTCTACTATGTGCTGAGTAACCTAGTGTTAATTGTCCTGAAGCATTAGTCTTTATTATTAAGATTTAATGTGTTTATATTCCTGTCTGCACAAATTTCAGAGTAGCCTGTACGGTGCCTGTCCTCCAGAAACTTAGTATCCAAAGTGGATAAAAGAATGTGGATATAACTAAATGTATTTAAATGACACAGAGTTGATAGAATCTTATTTTTTTTTTGCATTGGCTGTAAACAAGAATATCTTTATGGATTTGAAGCTACTAATGAATTTGCACAAACTTCACAGCAGAAAAGCTATTAATCTTCTATAAAGGAACAGACATTTGGCATGCCAAGCTTTGGAAAAACAAGATCACAGTATCGGAGTTTTAGGAAAGAAAGTGACTAGACTTAAACCAAGTATTTCCTCTGTAATGCCATTAGGGTCTTGATCACTCTGATATAAATTTATGGCTTACCTGTGAGTGGTCCACAGGTATGGCTTACCTGTGAGTGGTCCATACAAGTAGAGAACTCCTAAGTCAAAATTCGAACACAGGCCCATGCTTCCACGTTCAGTACTAATTGTTTTGAGCCCTTAAGACACACACATTTTGGTGGCAGAATCTGGGGGAAATGTTTGTTCTGAACTGTTGCTAGGGTATAACGTACTAGAGGACAGAAAATTTGTGTGCCAATGTATCCCCAGCCCATAGAACAGTGCCAGGCTCATAGTAAATGCATAGTAAATGTTCATTCCTTGAATACTTATTTGACTGTAAAACTCTACACAATAACTTCAAATTAAAATTTTCTTTATTTATTTTAATAATTAGTTCTTACTTATAAAAGTAAAAAAGTTCATTAGAGAAAACTTGAAAACTTTTTAAAACATAGAGGGGAAAAAATTTGTGTTATCATTAACTAGAGATAATTATCATAAACCTTTTGGTATCCTTGTTCCAGTTTATATGAGTGTTTATATGAGCATGGGTTGGTGCTTATATGCGCATGTAATGTGTGGTGTGAGGTGTCTGTGTGTGTGTACATGCACAAAGCAACTGGAATCTTGACTGCATTTTTTTTCTCTCCCCTTCCCCCCCTCAGTTGTCTGTTCTCTGTGTCTATTTGCTGCATGTTCTTCTTTGTCCTCTTCTGTTGTTGTCAGCAGCATGGGAATCTGTGTTTCTTTCTGTCGCATCATCTTGTTGTGTCATCTTGTTGTGTCAGCTCTCCGCGTGTGTTGCGCCTTTCCTGGGCAGGGTGAACTTTCTTTCGCACTGGCGGCTCTCCTTAAGGGGCACACTCCTTGCGCGTGGGGCTCCCCTACGCGGGGACACCCCTGTGTGGCACGGCACTCCTTGTGCGCATCAGCACTGCACATGGGCCAGCTCCACACGGGTCAAGGAGGCCCGGGGTTTCAACCGCGGACCTCCCATATGGTAGATGGACGCCCTAACCACTGGGCCAAGTCCGCTTCCCTTGACTGCATTTTTGACATGTATCACAAACATTTTCTCATATGATTAAATTTATTGAAACTATGGTTATTAATGAGTGCATTTTGTACCATAATATGTCGGGCCCATACCTTATTTGAAGCCATTGAGTTTGCTTTTATTTATTTAGTTTGTGGGGTTTTTGGTAAAAACAAATAATACAATTGCAATTGCCTTTATGGGTAAGTTTTTATTGCACCTCTAATTATTCCTTTAGAGTAATTTCCCTCTGAAATGGTTATAGCAATCTATAGTCATCCAAAACTTTGCAAGAATGTCCCTTTTACTTTTAATTTTTCCAAACTGATCATGTGAAAAATATCTCATTTCCTGAAAATTTGCACTTAATTTATTATCTGTGTGTGGCAACATGTTATCATAAGTGGATTTTTATTAAGCAAATCATGTATGTTATTTAGATGTTTTGGACTGTTTTTCTTGGTGTTTCATGAAGACACTTTATGTATTACAGATAGAAAACTTTTATCTGTTGCACATATTTTTTACCCTTTGCTATTTCACTTTGAATTTTATAATTTTTTGATGTACAGAAGATTTACACTTTTATATACATCAACATATTAATTTGTCATTTCCTCTATATGCTTTTTCCTCTTTCTACACTGATATCACATACATTTATGTCATTTTATGGCATTATGTTTTAGGTTAAAGTTTTAAATCCATCTGTAATTTATTTTGATGTAAAGTATGAAAATGAAATTGAATTTTATCTTTTGACGCTTGTCTTGCTACAATTTATTCAATAATTGTTTCTCTCAATTGTTTTGCATAAAAATTTCTTCATGTATTAACTTGTGTTCCTAGTCTCTTTGGTTCAATTAAAATATTGAAACTTTGCAGTATCTTATATACAGTAGAGTAAATCTTTTCTCTTTATTCTTATATTTTTTAAAAATTTAAGACTATTCTCCTCAGTTTTAAAATTCCAGGTAAACCTTAGAAGTGCAAATGTAAAAGAAAGGTGAAATTAAAATTTAAATTAGTTAAATAACTTATTTAATCTTTACAATAACTTGGGAAAATAAAACTACAAAAATGATAAACAAGAAAAAAGAAAAAGAAAACAAAAGAGTTCATCTGTTCATAATATTGAGTCCCCCAACACATTACACACACACACATATACTGAGCACAATTGTATTTATACAAATACATATCTCCTCTTTTGTCAAGTTTTCTTTTAGTTCTCTCATTAAAGTTGTAGTTTACTTCACATAGCACAAGTGGATTCCATGTTATTTTTATTCACATTATTTTACTATTTTTCCTTGAGATTTTTTTTAAGTTGTTGGACATTTGGATTGTTTCCACTTTTTGACTCTTATGAATAATGCTGTTATAAACATTCAAGTACAAGTGTTTGTGTGTTTTCATTTCTCTTGGGCCTATACTAGGAGTGGACTGCAGGATCATCTGGTAAGCCAGGGTTTAACCATTGAGTAACTTCCCAGGCCGCTTTCCAGAGCAACCACCCCGTTTTACATTCCCACCGGCAGTGCACAAGGGTTCCAATTTCTCCACATCCTTGCCAACATTTGTTATTCTCTGTCTTTTGGAGGATAGCCATTCTAGTAGGTGACGTATGACGTGGTATTGCATTGTGGTTTTGAGTTGATATTTTACGACACCTTTAAATTAGTCATCGATGTTATGAAATAAAGCTATAGTACATCTTGTAACACATCTTCCCCTCACCCACACTCTCCCAAGCTTCCGTAAGACATACTGGCTGAGGCCTCCTGGACAATCAACCCATATGGCTGGTGGGCTGCTTTCCAGCATCCAGATAGGGAGTGTCAGGGCCGTACCCTGCTTAAGTGCACAGGTTCTAGAACCAGCTGCTGTGTCAGAGCTCAGTTCTGACCCTTGACCTGCTGGTGTGACCTTAGCAAGTCAGGAACACTGCGTCAGAGATGTCCTCACAATCTCACCTTAGTGGGCATGACTTATGCTAGAAATGCAAAGGTAAGTTTAACGAGTGTACACATACCAAAAGAAATGACTTTAGTTTTATATGTATCCAAACAATGGTACATTGTCATAAATGTTTGTCATAAGTTGAAATAATATTTTTCAGGTATATATGCATGACTTTTAATGATTCTCTCTTTTAACAGCCTATTTTCCATTAACAAAGCAAATACTGCTATCAAGTTTATAAAATAAAAATATTTCCATATGTATTTTTTGTATTTTTTATGTATACCATTAATTACTTTCTCATTTAATTCTAACTGCTTTTGAAGAAACATTCATCATCTACAAAGTGTTGGTAAATATTAAATGACTGACTGGAAAAATATATCATATACATATATATGCACATAGGTATATTATAAATATTATGGATATAAATAATGTGTAGCACACAATTTAAAAATAAAATATACAGTATTTTGATGGAAAGTTCTATGTAGCCATTGACTCACCCAGAGTGCTTTCATTATTTCCATTGTATTTGTAGCCAGCCTATGGTGGCAAGTAAACCATGAATTGAAAAATGGTGTTGCAACCCAATTTGTTTATTATAAGTAAATTTGTTGTTGTTAAATTGGACCTACAGTTAAAGTGTTTCTCATCCTTGATCAACAGCAGGCCAAGGGCGTTAATCTATAACATCCTGACCTTCACTGCTGCCAAGATTATGCTATTTAGGAGCTTATCCAGAGATTAACTGCAGTTGCAGTACCTTAGTCTTTTCTGCTCCTTTTATGACAGAATGAGCTGAATCATTTAACAAGGCAGAAGCTGCTTAGTAACTTTTTCACATACTCTTCAGAATATATTAGCCAAGTATAATACAGGCCATTACTACGGAAAACTTATCTTTCATTTATTACTTTTCTTTCCTTATCTTTTCTATGTAACTTTAAATTTCTCATAAATGCCTACTATTTTTCCAATGCGATTTTTGGAGAAGCTCATCTATCAAAGTGTGCCTCTATTGTTTATAATCCCTCAACCAGTCAATATATATTTTAATTCTTTATGCAAACTCCCCTGAGCCCTATTCATTAGTGCTCCAACTTGTTGCAAAGATAAAATGTCTTCTTCAATTGTTTAGAATTAAAAATGAGAAATTCTCTAAATTTTCCTCCTGTTCCTGGCAGCAAGTAACTCTGGTTTCTTAGAGAATTTTCTGTTGACATACCATATGTTTGCAGAGAGTTAATGATTTTTCTCTTTGCTCCTCTTTACATATTGGTTTATATTTAAACATAAGTCACAGTTATCCCAAGAAGTGGATAAGCCCCTTCTTGAGATTTTTGAATCCAGAATGAAAAAAATAATCATAATAAAGATGACATTTACTGGAAATTTGTATTGCTTTCCAGAAACCAGGAAACCCAGTAGGTAGGCAGCCAATTCGCAATCCCAGAGCACTTTGATTCTGGTATTTATTCGCTGTGTTTGAAAAAGAAACATGAAGTAGCGAGAACACAAGCTCTCCTGGTATGGGCTTTTCTCTTGAAAATAACCAAAGCTCCAGGAATAAGCAACGGCAAGGGGTTGGCTCACCTGCTCTGCCTCCAAGCACTCCTCACCTCATTGACTTTTGTGGTCCAGGACATCCAGTGTCTGCCAGAGGGCAGAAGGGTCCAAATGTCCCACTGCCTGTCCTCCCCTCCCGCGATCATGCTGCTGAATTAGGAGGCCTGAGAGGGATTTTGTTAAGGTCTTCGCTGATAACTTTGAGGGCAACTGCCCTTTTACAAGAACGGAGATTGATTTACAATACTTCTTGCTAAATTATAATCCCTGAAGTTCCTAGTGTGTGGATGGCATTCTCCGTGCTCTTGGAGTTTCATCTCTACTTTTACTTCCATTCATCAGAAAAATCTCAGTGCTGAGGATACATTTCTGTGCTGGTTTTATTATTTTTTTCTGCTAGTCTCCTTTTTTAAAAAAAGATTATTAAAGAGGGAGAAGCAAAATAAATATTAAATTCAAATAAAAATATTTTCTCAGTGAGGAGTCACCTTGAGGCAAATCTAACCTCTGTTTTGTAACTATCCAAAGAAAGTCTCACAGGTAATATTTACATTTTATTCTTTAGGAAAATATGAAACATTCTTAAGTGAGTCTCATAATGCTTTCTGAATAAGATCATTATATTTCTGACTTTTGAGGGAGAAGACAAGCAATAGATGAAGTGTGCATGGGGGAAAAATCATATTCAAATGAGAAAAACATGAAATAAAAAACAGGGCTGTAGTTTCAACTGGTCTTATGGCTTTTTGGACCGGACAACTTCATGATAATATATGAAGTTCAATTTTGTAAGCCACTACTATTTCCTCATATAGATTCTAATCCTGAAACCCAGTCTCGCTTACATATGTCTTATTTGGCTGTTTGTTTATGTTCTTTTGTGTGTGCTTATATTTGCAGACAAGGTTTCCATGAGAAAGAAGTTTCCAACCTTGTGCTTGGATTTTGTGTGAATATGCAGCGATTGCTGGGACAAACTTTGAATATGGACATCAAAACAAAGAAAATTACCAAGGATAAAGAGGGGCATTTAAATGAAGATAATATCCCAAGTAAACATAACAGTCCTAAATGTTTATACACTTAACAACAAAGCTTCAATATACAGGAAGAAAAAAAGCTGATAGGAATAAAAGAAGAAATTATAGTTAAAGATTTCAACACTCCTCCCTTAATCATCATTACAACAGGTAGAAATAAAATTAGCAAGGGAAGAAAAGAATTAAACAGTACCAGCAGCCAAATCGATCTGATATTTATTAAACACAATTCACAATTCTTTGCAAGTACTACGCATGTGGACATTCACCAAGATAGCTCATATTCTGGTTCATCAAACAAACTAAATCTTCAAAGAAATAAAATCATACAAATGATGTTCTCAAACCATAATTGAATTAAACTAGTAATCAATAACAGAAAGATAAAAGGAATGTTTCCACACTCTTGGAAATAAAACAACACACTTCAAAAGAATGAATAGCTCAAAGTGGAGGTTCAAGGGAAATTAGAAAAATAGTTTGAATAGAATGAAAAGGAAAATACAGCATATTGGAATTTGTGGGATGCAACTAAAGCAGTGCTTAAAGTGAGATTTATAATATCAAATGATCATGCTATGGCAGAGATGTCTAGGAACCAACTTCTGGGTGAGGGCCTTCTCTATCAAATGAAGAAGGTCTTGAACAGAGACATGGAGGAACTCAAGTTGCGTGTTGAGGCTCTGCCAGACTTCAAGGAACAGGGATGAGATTCGGGAACCTTACCTTGTGAGAGTTTATTGAAAAGCTGCACAGAAAATACAAAACAAAGCCAAAAAATCAGGAATTCAAGTCGTATGCTCAGGCACGGTCAGGTTTCAAGTACTAAGAATGGACTTAGGGAAACATATTTAGTCTGAGTTTATTGAAAGGCTGCATAAGAAGTTCAAAATAAAACAAAAATCATGAATAAGTGTTGGGAAAACACACAGTCATGCCCCACTTGGAACTGGTCTTTATTTACCATCTTTTAAGATATAACAAATGATGGGCTTTGCATTCATGCAGACTTGGGTTCAGATCCAGAATCTGCCACTTTCTGGTTAGATGCCCAAAGGTGATACACCAATCTTTATTTCCTGGCACAGTGACTGGTACATTGTCCTCGGCACTGTCCTCAGTAAATGGTAGGTATTAGCAGTGGTGATGGTTGTACGAATAGTTGTAGAGGTAGTAACAATAGGCAGCAGCTCTAGGGATATAGAAGCATCTCTGGTATCTACGAATTCTTGACTCATGTTTCTGCTTTTTCTCTGCTTCTGTCTTCTCCTCTCTCATTGATCTTTCTTTTTTTCAGTCCTTGCTTTGGGGTCTTCCAGAATCATGGATTACTTTCCTGTTTAGGGAATGAGTCAGGGTTCCCTACTTCAGCAGCACTAACAACACAGGCAGACACTGTTTCATGCTGAGGAGTCATTAGTTCATTAGCTTATTTACACTCACCATGATCCCATGAGGTATCTCAATTTTACTAGTGATGAACAGAGGTTAAATGTATAATGTAATGAAGTCTGACCAACTGCCAATCACATGCCACTTTTCCTACTACTGCACTGTCTTGAGGAGACAGAGCTGCTAACATAGAGCAAAACGGACTTGAGTTTTCCCCTCCACATTCTATTTCTGATTACCCTTTGGTGGAAGTTCTAAGAGTGTGTAAAATTATTAAAAACAGGAGTAAAAATGACAGAAGCAAAGGGCCATGGAAATCCACCAAATGGAACATCCTTTCATAAACAGTGAAGAGCAGACTGATGGTTTGCTAGAATATGGATTGTCAGGAATTTACCGGGGGAGTCCTCTGAGGATGATTTAAACCTAATGGGGAGACAGGGAGAGACGGCGTCCGAGTGAGCACACCGTCGTCATCTCTCCGGCTGTGTGATGATGGAATTCTGCTGGAGCAGGCTGTTTCAGAAACCTACCAGGCAGGAGGCGTCTGGATGTTGAACTGGAGAGACTGCAGCAGAATTAGTGCTTGCTCAAGGTAGAACGTGGGTTTCCAACACTGAACTCAGAAGCCGTGGGAAGGTAAATCCCTTCCCCGTAGGGCTGAGGGTGTAGCGCTCCCAGAGAGCTGCCGGTCGGTTGGCAGCATTCCCAAGCCCCGTGTTCCCTAAACGTGTGAACCCTAAGCCCGTGTTCCCTGAATCCCCACAACCCACATCTCACAGACCTACATACTCCGAGTCCACACTCTCCCGGGGCTCTGTTTCCCAAGCCCAGCCTTGCCCTACCCCTCCTGTCACGGACTAACTCTGGGAGTGGGAGGGTTTAGGTGGGAGGTGCAGAGGGATGCAAAGAGTGCAGGTTCAATTTTCTGGTCCCCCCCTTTCATTGAGTTTGGAGGAGCATATCAGCTGATCTAGGGAGAGCCTAGGAAGAGAGGAGAAGCAATCTGCTGAAGCCCGATTTACCTAAACACCCTGGGATAGGAAACTTGGTCTGGGAGAAGGTGGAGTCAGAAAATTAACTGGCCCCCTGCAGCAAACCTAAGGGAGAGGGACAGTAGGCTGTGCTTTGCAGGCTTCCAATAGCATATTTACGGTTCCTGCAAGAAGGATGGGTGCTCTCACTCAAGAAATTAATAGAAATTATTTTCTGAGGTGAGCTGGTTTACCAGGAACCCATTTGAATTTCCTACAGGAGCCCTCATGCAGCCTTCCTGCTTCCCTGGGAGAGAGGGAAGTGAGGAAGAGAGAAAGGGGGAAGGTCAGACTCCTAAGCAGTTTATTCAATTGCAAAGAGGATTCCTTGCCTGAGGCCTTATCTGGCCTTTTTTGTTAGTTTTTTTTCTTGTTTTTCTTTCCTCTTTATCACCCCCATGGCCCTTCTTTTTCTACTTTCTCTTTTTCTTGCTTACTTTTTAAAAAAATGTTTCTTTTTCCTTTTTTTTTCTTCTTTTATATTAGGTGCTCCAGGCAACATTTCTTATTTGCTGTGCTTCCTCATCCTCAATTTCCTCTTTCTGTAGGTACTGATTTTGGCTACCAAAGCAATCCCCTTTCCTTTACATCTTTCTATCCTCCAATATTTATTGTTTTTCTTACATTCCATCTCTCTTTGTTTAGCCCCCAATATTTCTGACTTTTTATCTCTATACCTCTATTCTGATTTCTATCTTTTATTCACTCTTTATATTACTGTCTTTCTTTTCTCTTTCCCTCTCTCCTGACCACACAGGCCTTTTAATTCATAATATCTCCCTCCCCATATTCAGTTTACTATCTTATTATAGGTACTCCACCTTTTTACTGTTATAACTCAACACAACTTACATGAGATCAGTATCCATTCTGCAAGATCTCACATTGTTCTTCTGCTAACATTCAATATCAATACTACTATTATATTTTTCTTTTCTTACCTCTTTTGCTCTCTCTGGCCCTAATATTTTCCTTCAAGGGAACTTAGCCAACAACAGGGAAATAGAATAAGAAGAACAAAGTGACAAAAAGAAGACTTAACATGCACACAAAAACAACAACTAATTAAATCCCAAGACAAAGAAGCTAATCAACTGCATAAACTCAACAAGATAAAATTATGACCAGACAGCAACAAAAAACTACAGACCATACCAATAATCAGGAAAACATGGCCCAATCCAATGAACAAACTAAAAACCAGGAAGAGAAGTGGAACACCGAACAAATAATTAAAGCTCTCAAACATGTATCATGGGCCAATTCAATGAAGAGAAGGAAGAGATTAACCATATTAAGAAAATGCTTGGGGAGTATACAGAAGAAATTGTAACCATATACAAAAAGATAACAGATATGATAGGGATTAACAGCACAATTAAAGAAATCAAAAATACACTCTCAGCAAATAACAGCAGCGGTAAGATATAGTCAAGGTACTAAAAAAAAAGAATTTCCAACCAAGAATACTCTATTCAGCAAAGCTAGCCTCCAGAAATGATGGAGAGTTCAAAATATTCACAGATAAACAGAAACTAATAAGAAACTGCCCTTTAAGAAATACTAAAGGTAGTTCTGAAGGAGGAAAGAAAAAACAGGAGAAACAGTTGTAGGAGAGTGTAAGAACAACTAAAACAACAAAAAGAGAAAAAATCAAACAATAGAAGAGAAACACAAATCCAAAAAAAATATGGCTAATATATGTAATTCCTTAAAAGTAATGACACTTAATGGAATAAACTCACCTATTAAGAGACATAGATTGGAAGATCAGATAAGGAAATATGACCCATCTATATGCTGTCTACAAGAAACACATCTTAGAACCTGGGATTCAAGAAAATTGAAAGTGAATGGTTGGGAAGTGGACTTGGTTCAGTGGTTAGGGCATCCGTCTACCACATGGGAGGTCCGCGGTTCAAACCCCGGGCCTCCTCGACCCGTGTGGAGCTGGCCCATGTGCAATGCTGATGCACGCAAGGAGTGCTGTGCCACGCAGGGGTGTCGCCGCATAGGGGAGCCCCACGCACAAGGAGTGCGCCCCATAAGGAGAGCCACCCAGTGCAAAAGGAAGTGCAGCCTGCCCAGGAGTGACACTGCACACAAGGAGAGCTGACACAACAAGATGATGCAACAAAAAGAAACACAGATTCCTGTGCCGCTGACAACAACAGAAGCGGACAAAGAAGAACATGCAGCAAATAGACACAGAGAACAGACAACTGTGGTGGGGGAGGGGAGGGAAGGGGAGAGAAATAAATGAAATAAAATAAATCTTAAAAAAAAAAAGAAAGCGAATGGCTGGAAAACAATCTTATAGGCAAACAATTACCAAAAAAGGGCAAGTGTAGCTTTATTAATATCAGACAAAACAGACTTTAAGTGCAAAACTATTATGAAAGACAAAGATGTACACTACATATTAGTGAAAGGGATAATCTTTCAAGAAAAAAGAACAATCATAAACATTTATATACCTAACTAGGGTGCCTCCAAATACGTGAGGCAAACACTGGAAAAAACTAAATGAAGGAATAGAAGCATCTACAATTACAGTGGGGGGTTTTAATATACCTCTATCACTATTGGACAGAACATCTCAAAAGAGAATCAATAAAGAAACAAAGACTTTGAACAATGTATTAGAGGATCTGAAACTAATAGACATATACAGAACATTACACCCAGATAAAACAGAATATACATTTTTCTCAATTGCACATGGATAATACTCCAAGATAGACCACATGCTAGGCCACAAAGAAAGTCTCAATGAATTCAGAAAGATTGAAATCATACAAAATAATTTCTCTGACCACAGTGGACTGAAGCTGGAAATCTGTAAGGGCCAGCAACCCAGATCTGGCACCAAGATATGGAAGCTAAACAACACACTCTTAGAAAAACAGTGGGTCAAGGAGGAAATGACAACAGAAATCAATAAATACCTTGAAGCTAATGAAAAGCATAACACAACATATCAAAACTTACAGGAGGCAGCAAAAGTAGTACTGAGAGGGAAATTCATATCCATAAATTCATACATCAAAAAAGAAGAAAGAGCTAAAATTGAAGAACTAACTGCACAATGGAAGAATTAGTAAAAAACAAGAAACTAACCCCAAAGAAAGAAGAAAGAAGGAAAGAACAAAGATCAGAGCAGAAGTAAATGAAATAGAAAATAAGATAGCACTTAGAAAAATAAACAAAACAAACAGCTGGTTCTTTGAGAAAATCAATAAAATTGACAAACCCTTAGCTAGACTAACAAAGAATAAAAGAGAGAAGATGCAAATACATAAAATAAGAAATGAGAAAGGAGATATCACCACTGACCCCACTGAAATAAAGTCTATCATAAGAGGATACTTTGAAAATCTATATTCCAACAAGAAGGACAATTTAGAGGAAATGGACAAATTCCTAGAAACACATAAGCAGCCTACATTGATGAAAGAAGAAATCAATGACCTCAACAAACTGATCACAATTAAAGAGATAGAATCAGTCATTAAAAACCTCCCAACTAAGAAGAGCCCTGGACCAGACAGCTTCACAGGTGAATTCTATCAAACATTCCAGAAAAAACTAACTCTAATCTTGCTTAAACTCTTCCAAAAAATTGAAATACAAGGAACATTGCCTAACTCATTTTTTGATGCCAACATTACCCTAATACCAAAGTCAAACAAAGATACTACAAGAAAGGAAAATTACAGACCAATCCCTGTAATGAATCTAGATGCAAAAATCCTCAACAAAATACTTGCTAATAGTATTCAACAACACATTAAATGAATTATACAGCATGAGTAAGTGGGTTTTATTCTGGTATGCAAGTCTGGTTCAACATAAGAAAATCAATTAATGTAATACACCACATAAACAGATTGAAGGGAAAAAATCACATGATCATATCTATAGATGCAGAAAAAGCATTTGACAAAATACAGCACACTTTCTTGATAAAAACACTGCAAAAGATAGGAATAGAAGGAAACTTTCTGAACATGATAAAGGGTATATATGAAAAACCCACAGCTAACATCATTTACAATGGTGAAATCCTAAAATCTTTCCCTTTAAGATCAGGAGCAAGACAAGGATGCCCACTGTCACCCCTTCTATTTAACATTGTATTAGAAGTACAAGGTTGAGCACTGAGGCAAGAACCAGATATAAAAGAGATCCAAATAGGACAGGAAGAAGTCAAAATTTCACTATTTGCAGATGACATGATCCTATACATAGAAAGCCCCGAGAAGTCTACAACAAAGCTTCTAGAACTTACAAATGAGTTCAGTAAAGTTGCAGGGTATAAAATTAATGCACAAAAATCAGTAGAATTTCTGTACACCAGTGATGGGCAATCTGAGGAGGAAATCAAGAAACAAATACCATTTATAATGGTAAATAAAAAAATCAAATATCTAGGAATAAATTTAACTAAAGAAGTAAAAGACTTATACACAGAAAACTACACATCACTGTTCAAGGAAATCAAAGAAGATCTAAATAAATGAAGAATATTCTTTGTTCATGGGATTATTAGGATGTCTCTCCTACCAAAACTGATCTACAAATTCAATGCAATCCCAATAAAAATCAACACAGCATTTTTTAATGAACTAGAAAAACTAACTATGAAATTTATTTGGAAAGGAAAGAGACCCTGAAGAGCTAAAGATATATTGAAAAAGAAAAATGAAATTGGAGGAATCACCCTACCAGACTTCAAAACATACTACAAAGCTACAGTAGTGAAAACAGCATGGTATTGGCACAAGGATAGATGCATTGACCAATGGGACTGAATTGAAAGTTCTGATATAGATCCTCACATAAACATCTGATGTTTGACAAGGCCACCAAGCCCACTCAACTAGGAAAGAATGGCCTCTTCAACAAATGGAGAATTGGATATCCATAAGCAAAAGAAAGAAAGAGGATTACCATTTCGCATCTTATGCAAAAATCAACTCAAGATGGATCAAAGACCTAAATATAAGAGCCAAGACCATAAAGACCTTGGAAAGCAATGTAGGGAAGCATCTACAGGAACTTGTAATAGGAAACGGCTCCATGAACTTCATACCCAAAGCACAAGCAGCAAAAGAACAAATAGATAAATGGGACCTCCTCAAAATTAAAGCCTTCTGCACCTCAAAGGAGTTTGCCAAGAAAGTGAAAAAAGACAGCCTACCCAATGGGAGAAAATATTTGGTACCCATATATCTGACAGGAGACTTACATCCTGCACATATAAAGAACTTCTTTATCTCAAAAATAAAAAGACAAACAACCCATTTTAAAAATGGGAAAAAGATTTGAACAGATGCTTCTCCAAAGAGGAAATACAAATGGCTAAGAAGCACATCAAAAAATGCTCAAATTACTAGCTATAATTGAAATGCAAATAAAAACTACAATGAGAGACCATCTTACTCCTATAAGGCTGACAGCTATCGAAAAAACAGAAGACGACAAGAGCAGGAGAGGATGTGGAGGAATGGGGACACTCATCCACTGCTGGTGGGAATGCAGAAAGATCCAGTCATTCTGGAGAACAGTTTGGCAGTTTCTAAAAAGTTTAGTTATAGATTTGCCATATGACCCAGCAATTCCACTGCTGGGTATATACCCAGAAGAACTGAAGATAAGGATATAAACTGATATATGCACACCAATGATATAGCAGCATTGTTCACTATTGCCAAAAGTTGGAATCAACCCAAATGCCATCAACAGATGAATGGATAAATAAAATGTGGAACATACATACATGGAATACTACTCAGCTATAAGAAGGTTTAGAGTACAAGCACATGTGATAACATGGATGAATCTTGAGGATCTTATGTTGAGTGAAGGAAGCCAGACATTGAAGGACAAATACTACATGACCTCTCTGATATGAAACAAGTAAACTGAGCTGCCTCAGAGAGCTAGAGACTGAAAGATAGGCTTACAGGAATTTGGTGGGGAGAGGAAGGTTGTGAGCTGACACCTACATGGGTGAAGTTTATAATAAGCTGGAGGTAAGTATTTGTACAGGGAAGGGATAAAATCGGGGCATAGGGATACTTTTGGGTGGCGCTTTGTGGGCTTGAGGGGGGCTAGGGTTGGGAGGATGGGTCAGATGACCCAAGGAATTGGGGGGATGGCTGGGGGGAACAGTTGAATATGGGAGAATGTCAGGTATGTGTTTGAAGCTATAATGTTGAGAAAACTCTTTAGAAAATATAATGAGGGATTATGTATGTGTTTAAGGTGCTTAAGGGGGGCATCTGGTATAGGGGCAAGCTTCTAGGGAGTGTGTGAGAGCTCATTTTGTCATAGTGTGTTATATCATTGGGTAGAGACCCATGCAATGAATGTGAATGTGTACCCATGTCCTGGGGAGACTTGTGTTCCCAAATAGAGGGAATTGTGTCTCTCGAGAGAATCAGTGGCTCCCAATTCATTAGTTAGGGCAGTCTAGTATGTCAAGCCCTGAGCATTGTTACAGTGTCTGTAAATCTGGTTCCTCAAGTAGTGAAGATTGATTGTCACTGTGGGCCCTAAGGGGAGGGGGAGAGAGGTATAGAATAGATGGAAGCAGGGCAGCTGAGGGATAATGGAAGTGCTCTACAAGATCATGCAATGATGGATACAGGTCATGTTAACTTACCCCAAAAGTGTATAAAAGTGTATAAGTTAAAATGTAAACCATAATCTAAAACATAAGGAAGCTAAACATTTAGAAATTTGTACAGTCTAAAATATAAACCATAATGTAACCCAAAATGGAACTATGTTTGATTGCTATGTTTCAAAATTTGTACACCAGCTGCAGCAAATATAACATGAACATGTAACAAGATCATTGCTGGGGAAAGGGGAAAAGGGTATGAGGTTGGATATATGGGAGCCCCCTACATTGTATGTGTAAATTACAGTGATCTAAAACTTTTTTGAAGACAAAATTAAGAATTAGGGAAAAAAGGAAGAAAGAATGTAGACACTGAGGAAGAAATGAAAGAAAGTGCCTTGCCACTGTACATACAGGGCAACACCTATTACAGTGATGAAAGGTAAAATGTTTGAAACAAGCTTTTTAATATTTTTCATTTTATTAATATGCCTATTTATTTTTACTTTATTTTAGTATTTCTTAATTAGTATGTATTCTATTTCTAAACTTTAAACCCATCCCTGTATTTCAATTTCCTATTAATTGAACTTGGCAATATATTAGGCTTCACTGTTGAAGAAGTTTTGGACCACAGAGAGGTTCAACTATGGCAGGGGAGGAGCACTTGTGTGGGGTGTTATTGGTGGGGGGCACATGAGTGGGAGGGAGTTCTCCAGGGCATGTATATAGGGAACATAAAAATGTTCTGATTTATGTTGGATATTTTTATAGTAGTTAGAGTTACAAACATCAACTGAGGGAGTGCTGAGTTCCTACCCAGGGAGCTCTGTCACATTCCCCAATAGAACAACAATAATCCCCCAAGTACAACGGCAAAGACCAACAAGGAAGGATGGTCCAATAATGAGCTCTTGATACTGATGATTATGCTTATGAGCCCATGTGCCTGAAATATAAAGTAGGCCTAGAACTGCAGGGTGCCTAAGTGTTACCTCCTGAGAACCTTCATGCTGCTCAAATGTGGCCACTCTCTAAGCCAAACTCAGCATGTAAGTGTATTACTTTCCCCCTCAGTGTGGGACTTGACTCTTGGGTAGGAGCCTCCCTAGCCCCCAGGGATTACTACCAATCACTAACTGGTGATGCAACTAGAAAGAGACCTTGAATAAAAGAGTTAACTCAGACCAGCAGAATATCTCAGCCTACATGTTGGGTTAAATGTTAAAAACTACTTTTTGACCTTGAATAAAAGGGGGAAATGGCAAAGACAAATGAGTTTATATAGCTAAGAGTCTTCCAAAAAGAGTTGGGATGTTGTCAGAGGGATCACACTTACACAAACCTCAATGGGACCCCATAGAGAGCCAAAGTAGATACAACCCTTGGTGCTGGTTCTCCTGAAGGCTACAGAGATCCACAGGGTATATGGTCATGGCAAATGGATTTGGAGATCTGTGCCATGTCAGAGGGCCCTACTTTGGAATTTGTGCTCTTGAGTGTGATGGAGCTGGACTCAGATATGACCTTCCTACAAATGCCTCTTCTGTCACTTTTACTGAACCTGTGGTTTGCGCTAGGGATGGTGCATACTCAGGGGACTTGAATCTCTGGACTGCCCATGTGCCAGCTGGGGCCTGAGCCTCAGCAGAGTTGTGACTCCTACTCTCTGGTTCATTGGAGTTACCCAGGTCACCTAACAGGGAGGTGATGATCAACCACACCAGGGAATCAAGAGTGTCAATACCAGCAAGCAGAAGAATTGCATCCATCACCCATGTGGAATCTAAGCTCCCTCTTGATCTAGAGGTGGAGAGGACATCACCATCCCAGGGTCCACAGAATGGAGGAATAAAATATGGATTAGAGTGGTCTTAACTGATATTCTACTATAAAACTATTGTGACTAGTAATAAAAGAAATTGTAGCATTGAGGTGGAGAAAGTGGCCACAGTAGTTGCTGAGGGCAGGAAGAGGGAAAAAGAGATGTGATGTGGGGGCATTTTTGGGACCTTGAATTATCCTAAATAATATTGCAGGGTCAGATGCTGGCTTTATGTATCCTGCCATAACCCACTGAAATTACTGGGGAAGAGTGTGAACTACAGAGTAAACTTATCTGTGTGGTGCAGCAGTGCTCCAAAATGTTTCACCGAGTGTGATGAGTGTGCCACAATGATGGAGGAGGTTGTTGATGTGGGAGGAGTGGAGTTAGGGAGTGGGGAGTATCCGGGAACACCTTATAATTTTTTAATGTAACATTTTTTTTGTGATGTATATATCTTCAAAAAAAATACAATTTACAAAAATGATGGGGTGGGAATTGGGGTATGTGGGAACCTCTTGTGTTTGTTTGTGTTTTTAATGTAACGTTCTTTGTGATCTATTAACTTTAATAAAAAATGTGTAAAAAAATAAATAAATAAAAATAAATCTAATGGGTCCTGTTTGCCTTGTTCCCTCAAGTTCTCAATGCCTTGGCAATTCATGTATTAGAAATTCCTTGGGTGGGATTTGCAGAGCTATCAGAAATGGCCTCAGGGAAGCCAAAAGAGCTATGATTGCAAAGGGCACCAACCATAGCAGACAACTCCCTCTGGGGAAGGGACTACCTGAGTGTTCTAATCCATTCAGGCAACTACATCTCATGACTTGCCTGTCAGGATCTCTTTACCCTGTTGTCATTTTTCCCTCTTCCTCTGGGAGAGGAAGCACAGCTGGTCAGCCATTCTCTGTGTAAGTATCCCTCAGGAAATTGAGCACTTGCTGATGGTTTTGTTAATCCATGTAGAGATTATCAAGCCTGCCAAGATTCTTGTTGAAGACTGTATGTGTTTTTACCTCCATATTCCAAGATGGCACTGCTGATGAGTTGTTCTCCATTTGTGTCAGGAAGGCTGAATGAACTGTGTTGTGATTTTGGAAAATGTGTATATGAATATTGTCCTCTATCTTACTGTAGAATCTGTTGCTGCTTAGAGCTTTGTCTCCTTATCTTACAAGTTTATCTACCACCTTTGCTCAAATGCTCTCCTGTCTGACTTGTGCCCTTCACAATACCTCTCTGACTACTGGATTCTGGGAACCTCTCCATTGGTTTCTGAGTATTTCACAGTCATGATGCATCAAATGATTACAAATGATGCATCATTTGTAAGAGCTTCTCTAGTCCTGGTCACATTTCTTTAGCTTGCTTGGCTGAAGTTCTTTCTGCAACAGCTGCTTTCAAATCCTGGAGTCACTCAATTTTCAGACTGTTCAAATTCTTGTGTTGTTCGATTGTGGTGGTTGTCTGCACCCCCTTGAAATTCAGCCGCCAGCCTTACTGAAAATATTTTTACTCTTTTTAAATAGTGGACCTTAAAATACAGATAAACCAGAACCATCCCAGGCCCACCAATTCAAAATTATCAGAGAAGAGCTCTTCTTTTTTAGAAGGTAAAGCTTCCACCTGAGATCTTGAAGTGGATGATTGGCTAAGTGGTTCTTAACTATCTCTAGATAGACTTGATCTCCAAGCTTCAGAGTGCATCAGAACCACCTGGGGGGGCTTGATAAAACACAGATTACTAGGCCCCACGCTGATTTAGTAGACTGGGTGGGAGTCCAGGTATTTGCATTTCTAACAAGTGCCCAGGTGGTATTGATTCTGTTGTTTTAGGACCACAATTTGAGAACCCCTCCTCTAGGGACTCTTTTTACTATTTGGTTTTTGGAGTTAATAATTTGTATAAGGTAATGAAGAATGTGGTTACCACAGAAATATTTTCTTCCAAGTGAAGAAGATATCTGGTTAATATGGTGATTAATAGAGGAACCAAAGATTGTAACTATGAAATGGGATTGAAAATCCCAAACAAGGAGGCACATTACCAGACTTTATGTATGCTTTCAAGAGTTTAGTGGACATTTGTTGATTTTTTTGCCTGTCTGGCATCTCCTCTTCTGTGTTCTGTGAGAACAGAGAATTCTCTTATCAAAATTGATTCCAGTTTGGATGAAAAAGACCTCTCTTTTTTTACCTTCACCATGGAGTGGACACATGACCTGACCTGGCCCATCATAATTTGTCATTCTTCTGTCAATGTCTGGACTGAGGATGGACATACTGCCAAATGGGCCAACGAGTATTCTCTCTAGATTTTGCTATAGTTCCCAGAAAAGAGGCACTGTTTCCTTCTGAAATCACAAATTTGCAACAAAAGAGCCTGCTTGGAAAAAAAAAACAGCATAGGGGAAAGCAGATCTGAAAGGTGGAAAAAAGAAAGTGACTGAGAAATAGTATGAATGAGACATAGTCTTCCAATTGAGTAGCTCCTCAGCTGTGGGCAAAGCTGTACTATGGTAATACCTCAGCTTCACATCCCACTGCATTTTCTTTTTAACTTAAACTATTTTGTGTTGGATTTTTATCATCTTCGGTCTTAAGAGTTTAGGCTAATACAATGTATACACCCGGATTTCTACCATCCTAAGAAAATTCCCTCTTCATAATATACTGAGAAAAGCATAAATAATGAATGTGCTTTGTATAATGTTATGTTAGACAAAAGGGGTCCACTGATCAATCCACTTGGGTAATATTTCAAAAGCTGTCCTTCTCTTGGAAATGCATTTTACATGTTAGCATGTTTAAAAACCTGACAAATCCCTGAAGTAAATAAATTATTTAATTTTTCTAACCAGCATTTTCCAAATTTATTTGACCATAGAGACCATTTTTTGGTGTATCTCTCATAGCTTTCGTTCTACTTCTGTGATGAATTTGAGGCCATTTTATGTCTTCTGTAGATGTCTATAGATGAACTATTGATCTTAGGTATATACCATTCTTCCAGAAAACACATTATACTATGTGAATTAAAGAACATATGGCCCCTTTCCTAGAGGGATTTCTATAAACATTATCAAATTTTAGCTTAAACATGAAAGATTAAGTGGCATGGTCAAAGTTGGAGAGAAATAAATCTTTCTTTTAATTTGGGAAGAGGCCCATATTTTCTTAACAGCTAGTCTCTCTTTTTTGGTAGAAATTTTGCAGTTTGGCCTCAAAGTCTCTCTGATATGGTTAATGGCTCTTGTCAAACCAGCAGAAAGAGTACACAGTCCTGGGTGTCATCATTTTTCATTGAAGAACAATTCCATGGAGCGATAGTAGGAGGAAGAGCCAACCAGAGGTACATTTCTCTTCCTCAAGTTCTTGCTTCTCCAAGAACCGTTCTGTGATTCCCATTTACTCTGATTCCCTCAGCTACTCTTCAAATAAATGGGATAATATTTCTAACAGCGAAAGGAAAATATTCATTTCTTTCACCTCAGTGTGGTCAGGGTCTGTCTTTTGAGCAGCACATAGAGACTCTCCTAAGTTGGATTCCTGAGTGATCATCTCTAAAGATCACCCCAGACCCCTGGAGCTATTCTGCTGGCACTGCAGTCTCTATTGCATTTCTGGTCTCTGCCATGCTCCAGGCGCACGTCAATCCAACCTTTCTGGTCAACATTTTCAACCAAGCTCCACTGATCAGGCATGCCTTTCTCTCCACTGCTGTGTTCCATCTTGACTGCAACATCCCTGGACACCCAAAACACACTAGAGTCATCACATTGCCAAGGCCACATGGTAAGTCGTGGTACAGTGGGGAGAGATGCCCCTCAACCTTTTATTTGTGTTTATTCCCTTTAAAAGAATCCCAGAACTACACTGCCTATGACCAATATTTTTAAGAGATTTTAATAAAACAGTGTTTGTTTGTCCTGGATTAATTTAGGATGAGGAGCTGAGTCCAGTGGAGTTGTGATTAGAAGACAGATGGAAATAACTGAAACTGAGCTAACTCAGAAATACCACTCTTTGGCAACCAACACTTTTTTTTTTAACAGGCTCAATCTGCCTGACTCTGTCTTGCTTCATGTTGAGTTCTCCAAAAATGATCCTCACTCCCCATGAAAATGGATTCCAGGAGCTTTCATCTCACCTGCCCAGATATGTCTGAGGCTTGTACTCAAGCTGGAACATCTACTGCAAGGTCGTTAAAAAGTTACAACAAAGACAGCAAAGAAAATAAAGAGAGTATCAATGATATTTTACACATTTTGAAACTGAAAGGCACAGATATTTATACTTATTTATCCAGGGTTGGAAATTATTTTCTATAAATAAGCATATATAGAAACTATTTCAGACTTTTGCAGGCCATGTGGTCTCTATTGCACCTATTCAATTCTGCCATTATAGCCCAAAAGCAAACAGACAATAAAACTTTATTTACAAAAACAGGTGGTGGGCCAGATGTGGCCCAAGAACTGTAGTTTGGCAATTACTGATCTTTGTGATAGAAATATTTCAAGATCTTCCTTCCTATATGTGTCACTGAAATGCTTGTGAGCCATTTTCTTCATATACATATTAGAAAAAGCATTTGTTTGGTATTTTCCTTTGTTGTTGTCCATGGTCTCCATTCAAATATTCAATGCTTTACATCGTAGTTAACTTAGAAGATTGAGATAGGAGTAGTCTGGGAAAGGTTTATTTAACTCAGTCAGATGGCCAGAGCTGAGTAGATATTTCTCAACCTCTCAAACACAGAAGATAAACACAACCACATCTACCCCTCATGCGCACATGAGAACACAACAGAGGTACCTGTTTCCCTCAGTTAAAGGCCTATCAGCTCCATCATTCCAACATATCAGTGAGTACATTTTAAAGGCCAAAGTTTGTTTTGCATTCTGTAGGTAACCCATGAAAGCTTATAAAAACTTCTCTTCCACTTTGCCTCCTATTTCATCTCCTTCTTTTCCTTTCCACCTCCTGTTCCATCCATTTCTAATTATCACTTAAATGAGTGTCTAAAAAAATCTGTGTAGATTCAAAATCAGTGTATCTTGGTTGAGAACAAGGTTTGAGAAATGTGAAGAAGTAAATACAGGTTCTCTAGAAGCTTAAATAAAAGGATGTCAAGGTTGGAGAAATATTACATTTTCCATTTCAAGAATGATTTAGACAGCCTTAAAATCCTTCAATAAATAAGACCAGAAGATCTGGTATGAGTCAGACTCCATGTTAGCCATTTCACATGAGCTATCCCATTTAGACACTATCAGTTTTTGCTACATAACAAACCACTCCCAACTTAGTGAGTTAGAACAACAAATACTATTAAATGGCAAAAAAAAAAAAAAAAAAAAAAAAAAAAGAGCTTTTATACAAACTTATCCTACTGGTTCCTCTGTTAGTGAAACCACAAGAAGGATATTTAAAATTGAAAACAACAGGAATTAAGAATGTAATTTCACGAGAAATGTGAAACTAAACAGTATTTTTAAAGTTTTTTTTTTTAAAGTCATCTGCAAATATCCATTTCAACAAAGAGAAAACTGAATTGAAATTTTAAAAAAAAATTCTTGTGGGGGCATTTTGGTGTGGGTGTGATATATTACCTAGTATATATAGTATAGTGTGGACTTAGTAAGGGGTCTCTGGTTTTTACCTGACCGGCAAAGGTGTCTGTGCAACAGAAAGGTTAAGAACCCCTGGTCTAGAGCTCGTCTTCTGATTCCATGGGTAGCCTGGGCAGTCCTCTGGTCCAGAGCTCCTCTTCCACAAGGCCCCTGGCCCTGCAGCCAGTAAACCTGGGCTGGCTCATAAGGCAGCAGGAGTCTCCCTCCAGCAAGAGAAAGCAAGCCCACTTGCACAGGCACTTTTAAAGCCTCTGTTTGCATCACTTTGCCCTTGTCACAATGGCCAAAGCAACTAAGTCACTAGGTAAATCTGCATTCAAGGGGAGACAGTGGTGGGAGAAGTAGCAAAGTCACACGGCAAAATGACATGCATACAGGGAGGCATAAACGCCTTGGGGGTCATTATCGCAACAATCGACCCCAGCCAACTAGATCTATGATGGTATACATTCTAAAGAAATAAACACACACAGACTCCAGTATGAAATACATAGGAACAGATTTTTAAAAATCATTGTACTCTCTTTGAATATGAATCACTGTCATGGTATCAAGGAGATGCTGAAGGAAGAAAAACAGAGGAAAGAGGTCCAACATAATTGTGGATAGAAACTAAAATTCCATCCAAAAGAGAAGAATTTCTGGAAGAAGGGAGGCATATTAAGGCACTTACTGGTGTGTAAGAGCAATGTTAAAAAATGTATGACCATAGAATAAAGAGGGAACAAGCAGAAGTGACTAGGGTCAAAAAGAAGAGAAAAGGAATCAAGGGTAAAGTGTTGAGTATGATGGGAATTGAAGAGGGGAGATACTTAGAGGAGTGGAGAAGAGTGAGAAGGCAAGGAAGGGGCAGGGAGAGAGAGAGGGAGGGAGGGAGAGACAACCCTAGTTAGAGGTCAGACCTACTGGAGAGAGTTTATAAACATTACTCAGACCTAGAAGGATGGGAGGAGATTTGATTCTGAAACTGGCTTTCCTTCATTAGCTGGTATATCTTAGTTGAAATCAAAACCCAGAAGCAAATTCCCTGTAGACCACAGACTATTATGTAGTTCCTTAAGGTCTTTGTATGCAGTGTATGCAAGCCACTGAATGAATATCCTCCTCTCCTTTTATTATTTCCTCCTAAAAGAAAATTAGAAAAAGGTGCTGCCTGCACATAAACCTACAATACAACTGATGGTAGCAAATGAGAAGGTGAGCTGCTGCATTGCCAAGTTATGGGTGATATAATCCAGGGTCTTTGCAGAATGACTCTGCATATTATACTTGGGTGGAGCTAGGACTTTACCTTGTATAGCTGTTCCATTAAGAAAACAATGAATAAAAAGCAGTAGGAAAAAATACACCCTTCTCTGCACTTACTGTGGGCTCCAAAATGATCTTGTATTTAAAAACTAAACCTATTATTTGGAAAATGTCTTTTCTTCCTTTAATCTTATTATGGCAGGAGAAAAATTATCCTTCTACCCATGTCCCAGACGAAGTCAGCACACCATATAGCCAGGGCTATGTAGGCAGAAATTTTCAAATGCACACCATTGTAAAGATAATGTAGTGAACATTCTGGTATGCTCTGATACATTGCTAACAGCATTCTGGATCCTATAGAACTGAAGAACTAAGGAAAGAATAAGATGAATATTGCCCTGATGTGAGGAGATAAGTGGCGGTTATGTAGTGGGGATCAGGTCCTGTGGCCAAGAAACAGTGAACTCGCAATGACCAAAATCTTTTGGCTGATTTCAGTACATTTGCAGTCTTTGGGCCACTTCAGAAACCCTGGATTTTAACTTTCTTTGCTGGGAACTAGGCCTTCCAGTTAGGTTTCTAGAATGTTTTGTTTCTACTTAGTGTAGGCATGAAACCACAAAACAAAATAAAACCACTCTATCTTCATTAGGGAGGTTGTGTGAGAGAAGCTGTGAATATGGGTCCATCCAGGAAAGAGGAAAGCAATTTCACTTTCGCTCTGAGGAGATTTAATTCATGGAATTGGTTACCCAAGTGATAGAAGAGCTGGTAGGCCAAACAGCAAAATTATGCATAGATTAACAACAGCCAGCAGCCTCTCTCACCCCAGGGTTGTAGAGTCAAGGAAAGGAGGCCAGCAGCTAAGGCTGATGAAAGCTGGACCCAACCAACTTCTGGTAGGAGGAACAGAAGTTGAGGTTGCTGTGCACCACCGACCTCTCTAGGTTAATGCCTTCTGTGACCACCATGGAAGTACATCATTCACATCTCCCTTGGACAGAGTTCCTGCAAGGAGCCTTCAGCTGTCCAGCTTTCAGATTACCAAATTCCCATTACTGGTCCTGTCCCATTTACCCCCACACCAGGCTGCTCCCAGCCATTGACTGAGCAGATGGGGCTATTAGGGGTGGCCTCCTATAATGAGCAATCTTTGCTTGAGGCCTCTCCATCAGACTGGCCAGGATTTTCTTAGAGCGACATTGCAGTATGGAATGCAGGAGTTCAGTAAAGAACTCCTTTTGACTTGAATCAGTCTGTATCACAAGTCAAAGCCTTTCTCACACTACTTTTATTTTGCTTTATCAGAGAAGTTGTACATTTATAGAAAAAATCATGCAGAAAGTACAGAGGTCCCATAGAACTGCCCTTACACAAAGTTTTTTCCTTTTTCTTGATTTCCTCTTCAGATTCTTCTTTACGAGTGTATAAAAACACTACTCACTTTTGCCTATTGACCTTGTACCCTGCCATTTACTGAATTTGTTTTTTAGCTCTAGGAACTTTCTTGTGGATTTTTTAGGATTTTCTGTTTATAGGATCATGTAATATGCAAATCATGAAAGTTTTGCATCTTCCTTTACAGTTCAGATACATTTTCTTTTTCTTGCCCAATTGCTCTGGCTAGAAATTCCAGTACAATGGTGAATAATAGTTGTGACAGTGGGCATCTTTATATTTTTCCCGATTTGGGGAAGAAAGATTTCAGACTTTTACCATTGAGCATGATTTTAGCTGTGAGTTTTTCATATGCTCTTAATCATGTTGAGGAATTTTCCTTTTGTTCCCGGTTTTCTGAGTATTTTTATCAAGAAGAGTTGCTAGATTTTGTTAAATGCCTTTTCTATATAATTAAGATGATCACGTGGGTTTTTTTCCTTTATTCTGTCAATGTAGTATATTACATTGATTTTCTTACATTGAACCACCTTTGTATACTTGGAATAAGTCCCAATTAATCATGGTGTATAGTTCTTTTTATGTGCCATTGAATTCAGTTTGCAGTAATTTTGTTGAGGATTTATGTATCTACTTTCATAAGGAATATTTGTTTTAATTTTCTTTTCTTGTTATATCTTTATATGGCTTTAGTATTAGGGTAATGTTGCCTTATTACCCTAACTCAGAACGAGTTAGGAAGGGTTCCCTCCTTTTCAATTTTTTGTAGGAGCAGGAGTAGGATTGAACATTCTCCTTGGAATATTTGGTAAAATTCACTTGTGAAGCCATCCAGTCCCGAAATTTTCTTTGTTGGGAATTTTCTGATTACTGATTCAATCCCTTTACTTGTTATTGGTCTGTTCATATCTTTCTGAGTCAGTGTAGGTAGTTCATGCATTTCTATGAATGTGTCCATCTAATTTGTTGACATATAATTGTCCATCATAATCTTTTATAGTCCTTTTGTTTTTGTGAGGTCATTGGAAATGTTCCCCTTTTTATGTCTGATTTTAGTTATTTGAAACCTCCCTCATTTTCCTTTGTCAGTTTATTAAAAGTTTTCACAATATTATTGATCTTTTCAAAGAGCCAATTTTTGGTTTCATTTATTCCTTCTAATTTTTTTTCTTAATTCTCTAGTTCATTTGTTTCTACTCTAATCTTTGTTATTTCCTTCCTTCTTTTCGCTATGGGTTTAGTTTACTCTTCTTTTTCTAGTTCTTCCAGTTGTGCAGATAGATCTCTGATTTGAGATCTCTCTTCCATTTTTATATAAGCATTTATAGCTCTAAATTTCCTTCTCAGCACTGCTGTTGGTGCATCATATAAGTTTTGGTATGTTGTGTTCTCATTTTCAAGTGCCTGAAGATATTTCCTATTTTCCCTTGGATTTCACTTTTGACCTACTGGCTGTTTAAGAATGTGTTGTTTAATTTTCACATATTTGTGAATATTTCAATTCTCCCTGTGTTATTGACTTCTAGCTTCTTTCTGTTGTGGCCAAATGATATACATTGTATGATTTCAATGTTTTTAAATTTATGGAGGCTTGTTTTGTTTCCTAACATATGGTCTATCCTGAAAATAACCCATGTGCACTAGAGAAGAGTAGTATATGGTAAAGAGTTCTATAGATGTCAGTTAGGTCTGGTTGATTTATAGTATTGTTCAAGACTTCAATTTTCTTATTCATCTTCTCTCTAGATGTTCATACATTATTGAAAATAGTATATTGAAGTTTTTTACTATTTATGTATATCTATCCATTTCTTCCCACAAATCTGTCCATATTTACTTCAGAAATTTTGGGGCTTTGCCATTAGGTACATACATATTTATAATGGTTATGTCTTCTTACTGAATTAACCCTGTTACCGGCATATAGTGTCCTTCTTTATATCTTGTAACAAAGACTTGAAATCTATTTTATCTGACATTAGTATAGCCTACATCAGATCTCTTTTGGTTATGATTTGCAGAGTATTACTTTCCATCATTTCCCTTTCAACCTACTTGTGTCTTGGAATTTAAGGCAGTTGCTTGTTAACTGTGTATAGTTGTCATGCTCTTTTTTATCCACTCTGCCAATTTCTGCCTTTTATTTTTTAAATTTTTTTAAAAGATACTTAGATTACATACATGTTACATAAAAAATATAGGGATTCCAGTATGCCCCGCTCCCCATACCTCCCACATTTTCCCACATGAACAACATCCTTTATTAGTGTGGTATACTCATTGCAATTGATAAATGCATTTTGGGGCATTACCACTGAGCATGGATTATAGTTTACATTGTAGTTTACACTCTCTCCCACACAATTCTGTAGGTTATGGAAAGATATACAATGGCCTATATCTATCCTTGCAGTGGCATTCAGGATGATTCCCGAGTCCCAAAAATGCCCCCATATTACATCTGTTTTTTCCCTATTCTTGCCCTCAGAGCCTCTGTGGCTATTGCCTCCACATCAATGTTGTAATTTCTTCCATTGCTAGAATCACAATAAGACTATAGTAGAATACCAGTAAGTCCATTCTAGTCCATAGTTCATTCCCCAGTTCTAAGGATTTTGAGATGGTGATGTCCACTCCACTTCTAATTGAGAAGGAGCTTCTATTCCACACATCCGATGGTTGGTACTTTCTTGCTTTTTAAAATAAATGTATTTTTAAATACTTTCAAACCTACAAGATGTTACAAAAATAATACAAACCCCATACAGATAATGCCAATATGTCTTTACCCTTCCCCAGATACACAAAAACATCTTTTAACCTTTTACCATATTTGCCACCTCATTCATTCAATCAATCAATCATCTATTTATCAGTCCATTTTCTGAACAGTTGAGTGTAGGTTGTATATATCATGCTTCTTGTATACTTAATACTGCTTAACATATTTCCTAAGAATAAGAATATTCACTCATGTATCCACCTTAAAAGCAATTATCAAGTTCAAGAAAATTTAAATGGGGAAGTGGATTTGGCTCAACTGATAGAGCATCCACCTACCATATGGGAGGTCCAGGGTTCAAACTCAGGGCCTCCTGATCCATTTGGTGAGCTGGCTCACATACAGTGCTGATGCACAAAAGGAGTGCCGTGCCACGTAGGGGTGTCCCTTGCATAAAGGAACTTCAAGCGCCAGGAGTGCACCCTGTAAGGAGAGCCGCCCCATGTGAAAAAATCACAGCCTGCCCAAGAATGGTGCTGCACACACAGAGAGCTGACACAGCAAGATGATGCAACCAAAAGAGACACAGGTTCCCGGTGCTGCTGACAAGAATGCAAGCAGACACAGAAGAACACACAGTGAATGGACACAGAGAGCAGACAACGGGGTGGGGGTAGGTGGGAGGATAAATAAAAAATAATCTTTAAAAAGAAAATTAACATGATATATAACTTGCTATCTATGTTCCAATTTCTTCATATGTCTCAGTAATGTTCCTTTGACCCTTTTTTCCTCCCTTAATAGATCCCACAGGATCATATATTGCATTTAATTGTCAATGCCTCTTTAGTTGCTCTTTTGTGTTTGTCTGAATTGTGGGAATATATACACAACATAAACTTTCCCATCTCAACTACTCCCAATCGTGCCATTCAATGGGGTTAATCATATTCACAATATCACAGTAACCTCACCACATTCCATTACTAAAACTTTCCCATCTTCCCAAATAGAATCTTTACATGCATTTTGTATTTACTTCCCATTCTCCTTGGCCCACCACCGTGGCAACCTATACTCTAATTCCTGTGCCTATGAGCTTGTATGTTCTCTAATATTTTCTTTGTTGTTACCATGGGGGTTAAATTTAACATCCTAAATCTATAACAATCGTGTTTGCTTTAATACCAACTTAACTTCAATAGTATACACAAACTATGCTCTACTCTTCTATCTATCCAACTTTATAAAGTTCTTGTCAAAAATTACATTTTTATACATTATGAGTCCAAAACCAGTAATGTATTATTACATTTTATGCATTTGTCTTTTTGGGCTCTGTCTTTTGACTAGAGAGTTTTATCCATTTATATGTAAAGTTACTACTGATGATGCGGGACTTTCTGCTGCCATTTTGCAGTTTTTTCTTTGTTAGTCTTATCTACTTTTTTGCCCCTCAAGTCTTCTATTAATGTCGACATTCATATTTACTCGATTTTTTTTGTTATATGCTATTTTTTGTCCATTCTCATTACATTCTGTATATATTTTTGTGTGTATGGTTTCACAGAGCTTAACTTTGTCATCCTAAATCTATAACAATCATGTTTGATTTGATACCGTATTAACTTCAATAGCGTACATAAACATTGTTTTTATATCCCTCTGTCACCCCACCTTTTTGTTGTACTTGTTACAGATTATATCATTATACATTGTATATCTAAAGACATATATTTATCATTACTTTTTATGTATTAGCATTTTAGAAGCTGTAAGAATCAAAAGTGGAGTTACAAACAAAAAAACATAATAATACTGGCTTTTATAATTACCCAAACATGGATAACTTTATTGGAAGTCTTTTTTTTTTTTTTTTTTTTTTTTTAAAGATTTATTTATTTATTTAATTTCCTCCCCCAGTTGTCTGGTCTGTTCTCTGTGTCTATTTGCTGCGTCTTGTTTCTTTGTCCGCTTCTGTTGTCGTCAGCGGCACGGGAAGTGTGGGCGGCGCCATTCCTGGGCAGGCTGGACTTTCTTTCGCGCTGGGCGGTTCTCCTTACGTGGTACACTCCTTGCGCGTGGGGTTCCCCTACGCAGGGGACACCCCTGCATGGCAGGGCACTCCTTGCGCGCATCAGCACTGCACATGGGCCAGCTCCGCACGGGTCAAGGAGGCCCAGGCTTTGAACCACGGACCTCCCATGTGGTAGACGGACGCCCTAACCACTGGGCCAAGTCCGTTTCCCAATTGGAAGTCTTTATTTCTTTATGCTGCTTTGATCCACTGCCTAGTATCCTTTCCGTTCAGTATGAAGAATACCCTTTAGCATTGCTTGTAGGGCAGCTGTGGTGGTGACAAACTCCCTGCGCTTTTGTTTATCTGAGAATGCCTTAACCTCTCTCCCATTTTCGAAAGGAAGGCTTACCAGATATAAAATTCCTGGTTAACAATTGTTTTCTTTCAGCACTTTAAATATTTTGTCCCATTCCTTCCTTCATCCATGGTTTCTGATGAAAAAATGACACTTAATCTTATTAAGGCTCTTCTTTTATAGAGCATTGCTATTCTTTTGCAACTTCCAGAACGCTGTTCTTATCCTTGACATTCAGCAGTCTGACTACTATTTGTCTGGTAATTTTTGTCCCTGCCCTGTTTGTTCCTTAATTTTATATCCAGTAATTGAAATGGCAGATATTTCATTGAATGCCAGGCCCTAACAAAAATAAACCAACCAAGGCTAGAAGTACTTTTCACCATCTTTGAAAATTGGCTGAGTTGGCTGGAGCTCTTCTTCCGAGTTTAGCCTTCCTATCAGAAAGAGCAGCCTGAGTTGAAAGTGTGGGTTCTTCTTTATATTTTCTGAATGTGTCTTGTCCTGAGCTTGCACTTGCTCAGGACTTAGGAATTCTCTTGTTACAGGTATCCAAATTTCCCCTCCATTCCCTAGGAAATAAGCATTCACCTTCTCTGCAGAGCACTCTACTGTATGACTTAAAATAGGTAATCCTTTGCCCCAGGCCTCTTTGACTTAATTGTTTCTCATACTGCTTTAGCTGTCCACAAGCTGCTTCTGCCTACAGGACATTTTCTGGAAGGGCAAGTCTTAGCAGTCTTTCAGGCTGCCATCCAACTATTTGGCACTGACATATAGACACAACATTATGCACACAGGGGTTACTCTTCTCCTTTCAGAACAGGACCAGGGAACCAGAATGGGAAAGTAGGCCAGCTCCATCTCACAATGGGAAGGTTGGTGGGATGGGGCTAGAAAGGACATCACAAGCATTTTTATTGCTGCAATTTGTTGATGTGGCACTCACCTAGTTACAACAACACTTTAACCATTTTCCAGAGTTTTGAGGAAAATGGGTCTGCCAGATTTTGCTAGTTACTCAAATATTATATGGGGTAAGGGAACACTGGAGCATCTTTGGTTGCCGTCTTGATTGACCAGAAGTCTCTCCCAACTTACCTTTGGTTTCCTTTCTCTTTATCCTTCACCAGCATTTCTTCCCTAATAAATCTCTTGAATGTCTAATTCCACTTTGGTATCTATTTTCAGAGAATTCAAACTGATATACTCTCTTTATCTATCTCACTGTGAAAAGTGGAGTTATGGCTTGTTACAACTTACACCAGCAAACTCAACCACAAATATAACTAACACTTTCACTTACTTCCTATGACAATGAAATGTCCTTCTCCTTCTCAGGGCTTTGCCTTATGCTTGTCCTCTGTAACCCATTCTCCCTCCTTTCTCAGGCACTCCCTCCATCATTACCCCCCTTTATATGCTCAGCTTTACAGTCTCTCCTGGTTCCTTCCCAACAGCACATTAGTGTGTCAGCTCCTTTCCACTCTGAAAAGACTTCACCTCCATTCTCAGTTCCTTTCAAGCTTCTGCTTTCTTTTTCTTTCTCACACAGCCAGACTCCTAAGAGCACTGGCTTCACTAACTGCTTTACTTCCTCCCCTTCCAGTTACACCTTCGGGCTCTGAAAACTTTGGTCTTTACCACCACTATCAAAACATTTACACCTTGTTTTCCAAGGACATTTTTGTTACTAGCTTCAGTGGTCCCCATTTAGGTTTTTTGTTCCTTAATGGCAACTCTCTTTGGGGCATTTAACACTCTTAGCTAGTCTATCCTTTCCCCATTTTCTTATTTTCTCTTTCATTTTGGGGTACATTTTTCTTCAGCTCTATTACTTAGAGTCTTTTGAAGGTCCCCCTTTCTTTGACCATTCAGTGTCTCTTGGTGACCCTTCCTTGGGCTCTGAATCATCTCATTTTATATGATCTTCCTGGACAATGAGATCCATACTCAACAGTTGATTCTAAATCTATCTCTATCCCAAAACTATCTATTGAGTTTTGGGCTCCTGTGTTTAAACTACTACTCTATATTTCATTCCACTTTCTTCTACAGCAAATCAAAGAACATGTCTCCAACTGAAACCATCATCATGTCTTCTAATCCATCAGTTCTCCTTTTTCCCAATTCCATGAATGACACCTTTGTGCATCTGGTTGCTTAAACCAGGAACTGGCTTGCCATCACTGACTCTCCTTTTTTCTCCTCCTACTTAGATTCTTCTCAATAGTACACTTTGAATTCTCTTCAGTCTCTCCTCTCACAGCTGCTCTTCAATTCAGGTGATTATCATCCTTTGCCTGGATTGTTCTGACAAGTTACTAATTTTTGTATTCTGTCTTTTTTTTTTTTAAGATTTATTTTATTTCTCTCCCCTTCTCTCCCATTGTCTACTCTCTGTGTCCTTTTGCTGAGTGCTCTTCTGCATCTGCTTGTATTGTCAGGTGGCACTGGTAAACTGAGTCTCTTTTTTCATTGCATCTCTTGCTGCATCAGCTCTCTGTGTGTGTGGCCCCACTCCTGGGCAGGCTGTGCTTTTATTATGCAGGGCATTCCTTGTTGGGGCATACTCCTTGGGCAGGGTGGCTCCCTTAAGCAGGTGCACCCCTGTGTGGCATGGCACTCCTTGCATGAGGTGGCACTGTGCATGGGCCAGTTCACTACACAGGCCAGGAGGCCCTGGGTATAGAACTCTGGACCCTCCATATGGTAGGCAGACGCGCTATCTGTTGAGCCAGGTCTGCTTCCCTGTGCCCTCTGTCTTGATCCACTTCAGCCTTTCTCTACACTTCAACCAATATGAGCTTTCTAAAATGAAAAAAATTTAATACCCTTCAGTTCTCCTTCAATGTCTGTAGGACAAAGTTAAAATCCTTAATGTGGTTTACAAGGAATAAGTAATATGCCCTTACTTAGCTCTTCATCCTGGTCACCAACTTCTCTCCACTCCCCTCCCCTAACTCTTCTCTCTCCTCTTCTTGCTTCTTTTCTCCCTCTTTTCTCTTCTCTTCATCCTCCTTGTACTTCTCTCCCAATACCTATTTCAAGTCATAAAAAACGAAAGGCAGTTTTCTGAACTTGCCCTTTCTCTTGTTTGCAAAACTTTATCCTGATAAGCCATCTTCTTGGAATCATGTACTCTATACCATTCAACTCATCTACCACCACACTACCATGGTCCATTTCATCAGGCAAAATCCTACACACTCTTAAGATCTCACCTTCCATTAATATCTGTCTCCCTTACCGCCATGATTTCTTTAGATATCTGTCCAATGTTTCCCTGTAGTACTGCACTTCTCCTTTCATAACCTTTAACACACTGTGCTCTAATTTCCTGTTCTGTCATTTTCCCCATGAATAACTACTGGGGGATAAAGCATCTTTTATTTACCACTGTATCTCAAGACAAAGCATGGGGCCTGGCAAAAGGAAGAGCTACTGAATAAAAAAATGTTTTTCTTTTGTAAACTCATTAACTATTTGACTAAGATAATAATGTTTTGTTCAAGAACTTACGAAAGATAATTATTGACCATTTAAAATGACTATACCTTTTAAAAACAACAGTTTAGTCTTGGAATTGGAATCTGGCACATTAAATCTTAATCTTGTTGAAAAACTAATTAATGCTTAACATATAAAAAGCATACATATCTCAGAAGTTAAATTTGGTGGGAGAAAAAGTGACCCAAAATTATACCAATTGTTTTTTTTAAGCCAATTAATACCCTTGTTTACATTTTTTTAAATTTCCCCCTCCCCCTTTGCAGCTTGCTTGCGGTCTGATCTCTGTGTCCGTTTGCTGTGTGTTCTTCTGTGTCTGCTTATCTCCCTTTGTTGTGTCATCTTCCTGTACCAGCTCTCTGCAGATGCAGACCATCAGCTCTCTGTGGGCATGGGCCTTCAGCTCTCTGCAGGTGCAGGTCAGCTTGTCTTCATAAGGAGGCCTTGGGTCGAGAACCCAGGCCTCCCATATGGTAGACAGGAGCCCAATCCATTGAGCCACAGCTGCTTCCCACACCAATATCTTTTCATTCGAGGAACTGATCAAGGAATGTTAATGCCTGGTCATTCAAGTCTCCAAGTTTTAGATATTTTAAGAAATAAAATGGAATTGTCTTGTGAAATCAAATGCTAGGCATAAGACTAATGGAATTTATGAACAGATTGACTGAAAATAAAATACTTTCTAAGAATAAAGCTTGTCCCAAAAGATGTGATGAGTTGAGTTCACTACAGTTACCCAAGCAAGGAGAAGATTAAAACATCAGATTGGCTGGTGGGGGACTCATCAGATCACATTTAAGATCAGATGAAAATTAATATACATTTGGATGACATCATAGACATACAATTTTAGACCTGAAAAATATCTTTGATGTTAACTTTGAACCTCAGGGGTTGAAACCTTGAAGAAAGTAATCATGAGCCTTTGTAAGTTTTTAAGTCTAAGTTTAGAAGTTTGGCTGAATAGATAGAACTTTTTAGTAGTTTAAGACAAAAGCAATTTTTACAATAGTTAAATTGTTTTCCATTTAGAAGATTTTAAAGTTAATATCTTTAATATATTAAAGATTAAGTGGCATTTCACAAATAACAGTGAGTTTTGCCTGTAGCTATTGACTAAGTGTCCCATGGACAATTGGCAGTGTATACAGTTGGGTTGCTGTCAAGCTGCAGCAAAAACATGGAAATTGAAAAGTTCATTTTGTTTCTGGTTGTTGCCCCTTCTTGTCTAAGTCCTGTGCCCCCCAGTCTTTCAGTGCTTTCAAGATTTCACTATGATCACTTGAGACCTTCTACTGTTTCTTAATGGGTCTCTTGGTAAATAAATCAGTAAATAAATTAATTCTATGTTATCACAATAAAATTCATTCTTAGATCTTCAATGCTCTAGCTCTTGTTCCACATTACTTTCTTTTTATTTTTAAAAGAAGTTTTATTGAGATATATTCACATACCATACTGGTCTTTAGGCAGTTTTTTAAGCTAGAAAGCTGGGGATAAAAGTCCAAAAGTTTCAACCCCAGATACAGTTGCTAGAGATATAGTTGCTGGTTAGTAAGGGTCTGCTTTGGATCCAGTGGCCACAGTTTAGCATTCAAGTTTTACAACTAATAGCTTTGTAACCTTGGACATATTCTTGGTCTTTTCTGTGCCTTTGTTTCTTTCTCTAAATAGTTCTTGCCATAACAAGAAACACCATTAATATTTGCCATAAATTATTTCCTACGTTGGAAATGTTCCACTGAGAAACACTATAAATCTGAAATATTTATTTACTAAGAAATGCTGGCATTGTTCAGCTACTCATTACGATAGGATTTAGAGAAATCATCCTTTTGTTGATGACAGGAAAAGTGACATGCAGAATGGCTAACAACAAATGTTAGTGAGAACTGAGCTATTTGAGAGTTGGCCTAGCTCTGTTATTTGGCAAGCTCTCTCTCTTTTTCCTAACTGTTTAATTCATCTTCAGTTTATAGAATCTTGAGTCTCTGTTTGTGCTGTAGAAGCAACAGAATGTTACACAGTTTCTAAGGCAATAGTATCTAGAATAAAATAAGAAGACGCTACCCTGAATATGACATTCGATTTTTAAAGGATAGGTATGTCATTCTCACAGTGTAAAAGGTTGAACTCTTCAGTGTATTTTATTTTGAAGGGACTAGCATAGTCTGCTTTACCACAACCCAGAAAAAAAGCAGGTTATTTATTCACCACCAGTGACCACTTTTTCCTAAACAAATAGAGATAATTGCCTATTTAATTCATGATTTGGAGCAAGTCACTTATTGCTTGAAAATGTTCATTGGAAGAACCTGGCATTTTTTAAATTAAAATACACTGTAATTTGGCTCCCAGTCTTTCATTTATTTCAATCTAATCATATTTCATTTTTATAAAAACAATTTTGATTGAAGATAAATATTTTTGATTGAAGATAAATACATAGATATTCAAAAACAGCTGCTTTCCCAACTTCTTACTAATCTACATCTTGAAGACAAAGTAAAACATAAACACTCGTAACAACAGAGAAAATTAGAACATATACACAGCCCATTGCCACAGTCTGGGGGAAATTTTTACAATTAGAAGGATATGATAATTAATTTGAAGTAAGGACTACTTGATTAGGCCACCGGCCAAGAGTGGCACATTTCAGAGATTTGGTTCCATGTAGTTTGAACTAGGGCAAGGAGAGAATCCTACCTAAAGCAGCACAGAACATCAAGAAAAACAAAAAACAAAAAAACTCTAAACTAGAGATTTTTAAGGAAATTAATAGAGACATTGTTTCTGAATAACAAGTACATTTACCAGATATTTGGTAAACTAAGAACTGAACTTATTATCCAGTCATTACTAAAAATACACAATTCACAAAAGGCAATGAAAGTTTTGTTTTGCTTTGCTAGGAGAAAGTCAATGATATTGATTTAAAAGAAGCTTAAGGGTATTGAAAGATGTTTTCTTTCCATCTTTCAACAATGCTGCTATTGCATTAACATAAAAGCATGCCGAGAAACAGGAAACATCATATTCCTTAGTTTTAAATTTTGCTAGGAGGAATGCAGTAGCATCTCATTGATATATGTGATAGTTTGGGTTATAATATTTTCAAATTTTACTCTAATCATCATTAAGAAATGTTGCATTAACAGGTTAGAATAAAGAGTTTTAAGGTTTCTCCTTTGAAAATCATGCCATAAAATTCCAGGTTTAAATTTTCTCTATGGTGGTCCCTGACAAATCTTCTCCCAAATTCCTACTAACTAGCTTTTAAGAGATGTCTCACAGCAGTGGCTGTTTAGGTGGTTTCATATCAACAGGCAGAGTACTAGCAGAAAAAATGGACAAAGTATTTTAAAAATCTGTTTGAAAGTACCAGAAAGCTATCAATGTAGTGAGAATTTGTGGGCTCAAACTCCAGAAGAACAGGGAAAAATCAAGTCATTGCCAATTTCAAAACCAAACGCCGTGGTTGCAGAGCTGAGAGGACTTTTGGGAAACTCACTTGAACAGAGGACAAAGATTTCATTTCAGGGCCAAAGAAGGATAGACCCTGATAAAAACTTGAGATTTCCACTTGATGCCCTAAAGAGCTAAACCTTAGAAGTAATAGTAATATGGGAATAATACTGCTTAAACCAAAAATTGAAACTCTAAATTTTTGTTAAAATGATTTGCATCTAGTTTAGCTGCCACTCATCAAAAGATCCCATTTAAAAATAAAATATAAGCCAAAATTGAAGAAAAAACTTTCAATACATATATGTGACAAATGGCATCTATCTAGACTCTAAAGAACTTATACCAGAAAAGTAAAATCCATAAAAATGTACCTAATATATATCTTAGCACTGAACAAAAACACAGTAAATCAAATTATGAATTGAATAGATGGTTTGAATGACAAATTAGTTGCAGCTGAGAGGATGATTAGTAAATTGTAAGGTAGGTCAATAGAAAATATTCATATTGAAGCACAAAGAGAAAAATAAGATGAAAATACAGAAAAATGTGTGGAAGACATAGAAAGGCCAGTGAAAATGTCTATTACATGTGTAATTGGAGACCTGAGAGGAGAGAGAATGGGGTCAGAAGCAATAATTGAATAATTGAAAAAGATAAAGGCAGAGAATGCTTCAGAAGTTTCAGAAGGCATCAAGCTGCACATTTAAAAAGGATCTATAATTCCAAGATTAAGAAAACTATGTACAATAAAATAAATTGAAAAATAGCAAAAAACAAAAAGGAAATCTTAAAAGTAGTCAGAAGAAAAATGACATTTTGCCTCTGCAGTAGCAACACTAAAACTTATGGGTGAATTTTTAACAAACTACAAAAGAAGGTAGAAGAACATAGAATGACATCTTCAAAATTCTAAAGAAAAATAACTGTCACTCTAGATTCCTATGCTTAGTAAAATGTCATTCAAAAGTAAAAGTAGAACATGGTGATATAAGGCATCCCATGAATAAACTTCCCCAGAGATTCAGTGAATATAAGGACAAATTCCACTTACTGAATTGCTGTAAAATTGGAGGGTCGCAGAACAGAAAGGTATAAGAAAAATGGGGCACTTTGTGAGGAACAGAATTTTTAAAACTCATAGAATCTGGGGAGAAAATTCTTCACAAAAACGAACAGAAAAGATAAAGATCCCCAGAGAAAGAAGAGAGGAAAAGAAGGTTTCTCTTGGAGGTGAAACAACTACACAAAAATGCAATCTTTAAAATTGTACTACATATCTGGGGCAAGAATCATATTAAGAAGAGCTCAGAAAATCTGATCATTTAAATTTGGGCTATTCTTAAGACCCAGAATAAGTTGGACCAAGCATCAAAGAAGAGCATTCACACAAATGCAATTAACAATAAAACCCTAGACAAGTTGGAGAAACTGAACTTCAGAGATTACTCATCAAGATAATCAGATGTACGCGCAAGGAGTACCGCGCCACGCAGGGGTGTCCCCCGCGTAGGGGAGCCCCACGCGCAAGGAGTGCACCCGTAAGGAGAGCCGCCCAGCGTGAAGGAAAGTGCAGCCTGCCCAGGAATGGCGCCGCCCACCCCTCCCGTGCCGCTGACGACAACAGAAGCGGACAAAGAAACAAGACGCAGCAAATAGACACCGAGAACAGACAACCGGGGGAGGGGGAGGATTAAATAAATAAATAAATCTTAAAAAAAAAAAAAGATAATCAGATGCCTAGACATGAGAAAAAATTACAAACCATACTAAAAAATAGGAAGCTATGACTCACATAATGGAAAAAATCCAAAATTCAGAGGAGATACAGAATTTGGAACAACTAATCAAAGAAGTTCAAAGAAATATCTTAAATCAATTCAAGGAGATGATGGAAAATATGCTTAAAGAGATAAAGGATATTAAGAAGACAATGTGTGAGGAAAAAGAAGAATATGAAAGTATAAAAAGAAACAAAACAAATTATGGGGGTGAAAGACACAATAGTAGGAATTAAAAAATACACTAGAGGCATACAATAGCTGATTTGGAAGAATTAGTGAACTAGAACACAGGGCAATCGAAATCACACACTCAAAAGAGCAGATAGAGAAAAGAATATAAAAAATTGAGCAGTGTCTTAGCGATTTGATAGACAGCATGAAAGCACAAACCTAGGCATGATGTGTGTCCCAGAAGGAGAAGAGAGGAGAAAGAGGCATAAAGAATATTTGAGGAAGCAATGGCTGAAAATTTCCCAACTCTTATGAAAGATGTAAATATATATTTCCAAGAAGTTCAATGTGCTCTAAACAGAATAAATCCTAGTAGACCTACTGCTACTCCAAGACACATACTAATCAAAATGTCACATGCCAAGGACAAAAAGAAAATTCTGAAAGCAGCAAGAGAAAAGTAATTCATCACTACAATGGGTTCTCAATAAGACTAATTTCTACTAGTGCCAATTTCTCCTCAGAAACCATGGAAGTGAGAAGCCAGTAGAATGATATCTTTAAGTTACTGAAAGAGAAGAATTGCCAGCCAAAATTCTTTATCCAGCAAAACTGTCCTTCAAAAATGAGGTAGAGTTTAAAATATTCACAGATAAACAGAAAATGAGAGTGTGTCAGAGAAAGACCTGCCTTATAAGAATTACTAAAAGGAGTTCTGCTAATCAAAAGGAAAAGACAGGAGAAAATGACATGGAATAGTGTGGAAAAATGAAGATTCAGAAAAAATGCATGCTATTGAAGCTAAGTGTTTTCTTACCTTTGCAAATGAGTAAGTTGTAGCTGTAGGTTGTACTTGTCAACTCCAGGGTAACAAGAAATAAAGCATTTAAAAAATACATATAGAAAAGGAAATTAAGAAGGGATCAGATACATCAGAAAAGACCAACTATACAAAAAAACGAGGTTGCAATAAAGGAAAAGATAGACAAAAAAAGATATCACATATAAAACCAAAAGGGTAGAATAACTGAAGTAATAATGCCTTTACAGTAATAACACTGAATGTTAATGGATTAAATGCTCCAATCAAAAAAAATATATTGGCAGAAAGGATAAGAAAGTGTGATCCAATTCTATGTTGTTTACAAGACACTCATCTTAGACTGAAAGACATAAATAGGTTGACAGTGAAATGTTGTAAAATGAAATTCCATGCAAATAGTAACCAAAACCAATGTGGTGTAGCTATACTAATAATGGACAAAATAAACTTTAAGTAAAAATCTATTATGAGACGAAGAAAGTCAATAAAAGGGTAATTCATCAAGCAGAAATAACAATCATAAATATTGATGCACCTAACCATGATGTCTCAAAATACATGAGGCAAATACTGTTAAAATTGAAGGGAGCAATAGACAAATCTACAATAATAGTTGAAAATTTCAATATACCACTCTTCAAAGAAAACATTTAGACAGAAGTTCAATAAGGAAACAGAGAAGTTGAATAATATGATAAATGAACTATACTTAAGAGACATGTACAGAACATTGCACTCCAAAACAGTGCAAGTGGATCATTCTCAGGTTAGAACACACATTGAGTCACAAAAAAGTCTCAATAAATTTACAAAAACATTGTAATTATACAAAGCATCTTTTCTGGCCATAATAGAATGAAGCTGGAAATCAGTAATAGGTGGGCAACTAGAAAATCTACCAACACACTCTTAGACAATCAGTGAGTCAAAGAAAAAGTTGCAAGAGAAATCAGTAAATATGCTGAGATGAGTGGAAATGAGAATACAAGAGATCAAAACTTATGGGATTCAGTGAAGGTAGTCTTGAGGGGCAAATTAATAGCCCTAAATGCTTACATTAAAAAAGAAGAGAGATTACAGCAAGATCGCAGCAGAGTAAGGAGCTCCTAGAGTCAGCTCCTGCTACAGGGCAGTTAGTAAACACCCAGAGCTCTCTGGAGTTGGCTGAAGCACCTGTTTGGGGGCTTCAGGAGGCCAGAAGGGCATCCTGCAACATCCTTGAGGGAGTGGAAGGAGGAGACTGCCCATCTGCAGAGAAGACTCGTTAAGTAGAGGCTTCATGCCCCGGAGGCCAGTGCCCATCCTCCACTGTAGGCACAAGCTACCTTGGGAGCAGTTCCATGGCTGGAATTGAAAGTTCCACTTCCCAAAAATGGGGGAGGAAGAGATGGTTGGGCATCAACTTCAGCTACTGATGAGTAAAATTCAGTGGGTTACAGTATAATCCTGAAAACAGCTAAAGTTTGAACCTGTCCGAGTCAGAAAGAGTCCGGGAGCCGCCATTTTAACTCCGCACCAGGCACGAGGGGAAGCGGAATGGACTGAAAATCCCACTGCTGGTGGGGACCAGCTTCTTTCTATCCAAGTCAGATTGCAGGTCTAGCCTAAGACCCAGTGCCACCTCAGACAGGGAGGAAGCTGCAGGAACCTGCAACAGCCTCTCCGGGAAATTACCAGCAAAGCTGAGGAGGCCGGTGATTGTTTCCTACTCTGGTGGTGCAAGCCACCCAGGAGCTGCTCTGTGACTGGAATTGGAGGCTCCATTTCCCAGAATCAGGGGAGGAAGAGATGGTTGGCTGCCAATTTCAGCTACTGATTGGTAGACTCGGACGGCTAAGGAATAACCCTGGGAACAGCTGAGGTATGAATTTGTCCAAGTCAGAAAAAGGCTGGTGACCACCATTTTGACTCCACCCCCAGCCTGAGGGGAAACCAGTCCTGACCAAATATCACAGTGATGGTAGGAACCAGTTCTTTCATCCAGATCAGCCTGCAGCCCTAGCCTAGGTTTCAGTTCCACCTCTGGCAGGGAGGAGGCTGGCTAGCAAAGCACCTGTCTATCCAGGTAACTGAGAGTACCTTTGGCTGGCACAAACTGAATAATTAAAAGTCTACTGGGGGAACTGTAGTCATCTTGGACCTGCACTGCATGAATTGCTGCCCACATCTGCAGCTACATCCATGTCCCAGGCAGGGGAGAAAGGGGCGTGAAGCTTCATCAGTCCTCTGGGCAACTACAGTCTACACTTGCATGACTTGGATTGTTCCACACAACTGTGACTCTGTCCCTACCTCGGGGAAAGGAGAAAGTTGGGAGAAGCTTCATCCATCCCTAGGGCAATGAGGGCAGCTTGAGCCTCCAAAGTTTATAGCACCAACTACATCCTTGGCTCCTACTGCACAACCAGCAAGAGAGAAAAGGCAGGAAGCCCTAAACTAAAGAGAAAAACTGCACCCAGAATAAATACTCTAGTAAGCAAGATGCCAAGACACCAACAAAAAATTATAATCCACCTCAAGAAACAGGAAGCTATGGCCTAGTTAGGAACAAGGTAAGCCTCCAGATGACATAAAGGAGTTGAGACAACTAATCATAGATGTTCAAACAAATCTCCTTAATAAATTCAATGAGATGGCTAAAGAGATTAAGGATATTAAGAAGACACTGGATAAGCACAAATAAGAATTTGAAAGCATACATAGAAGAACAGCAGATTTTATGGGAACAAAATGTGCGATGAATGAAATTTAAAAAACATTGGAATTATATAATAGCAGATTTGAGGAGGCAGAAGAAAGGATTGGTGAGCTTGAAAAAATGGCCTCTGAACGTGAACATACAAAATAACAGATGAAGAAAAGAATGGAAAAAATTGAACAAGGTCTCAGGGAACTAAACAACAGCCAGAGATGTGCAAACATACATGTCATGGGTGTCCCAGAAGGAGAAGAGAAGGGAAAAAGGGCAGAAGGAATATTTAAAGAAATAATGTTAGAAAATTTCCCAACCTGATAGAAGGACATAGATATCCATGTCCAAGAAGCACAACGTACTACCATTTGAAAAAATCCAAATAGACCAACTCTGAAACACATACTAATCAGAACATCAAATGCCAAAGACAAAGAGAGAATTCTGAGAACAGCAAGAGAAAAGCGATGCATAACATATAAGGGATACCCAATAAGATTAAGTGCTGATTTCTTATCAGAAACCATGGAAGCAAGAAGACAGTGGTCTGATATATTTAAGATACTACAAGACAAAAACCTCCAGCCAAGAATTTTATATCCAGCAAGACTGTCTTTCAAAAATGAGGGCAAGATTAGAATATTCACAGATAAACAGAAACTGAGAGAATTTCTAAGCATGAGATCAGATTTTCAGGAAATACTAAAAGATATGCTAGAGCCTGAAAAGAAAAGACAGGAGATAAAGGACTGGAAGAGAGTCTAGAAATGAAGATTATATCAATAAAAATAACTAAAAGTGTCAAAAGAGTGGTGAAAATAGAAGTCAAATAATCAGGAATAAATTTAACAAACGATGTAAAGCACCTGTATTCAGCAAACTGCAACCTAATATTAAAAGAAATTTTAAAAGTCCTAAATAACTGGAAGAACATTCCATGCTCATGAATTGGAAGACTAAAAAGCATTAAGATGTCAGTTCTACTCAAATTGATATACAGATTCAATGCAACCCTGATAAAAATTCCATCAGCATTAAAAAGAAAAAAAAACAAAGACAACTAGCAAATTTATTTGGAAGGCTAAGGGGTTCTGAATAGCCAGAATCATCATAAAAGGAAAAGTGAACCCTCATCTCCAGACTTTAAATCATACTACCAAGCTGTAGTGGTAAAAAACAGCATAGTACTGGCATAAAGACAGATACAAAAACCAATGGAACCAAACTGACGGCTCAGAAACAGACCCTCACATGTATGGTCAAGTGATTTTTTACTAGCCTGTCAAACCCACACAGTTTGGGCAGAACAGTCCATTCAGCAAAATGGTGCTGAAAGAACTGGATATCTATAGCCAAAAGAAGGAAAAAGGGCCCCTATCTCACACCTTATCCAAATATTAACTCAAAATGGATCAAAAACCTAAAAATAAAAGCAAGAACCATAAAGCTTCTATAACAAATTGCAGGAAGATATCTTCAGGACCTGGTGATAGGTGGTAGATTCTTAAAGGAGATAAGATGTGGACTGAGATGGACTACTGATGTTTAATGTATGTAGACATTTTAATTAGCTTTACTGTAAAATATGGAAATGTGTAGAATGGTGGTAAAAATAGTAATAGCTAGTTTATAAATAGGGATGAGGCTGAATATGGTAGTGTAGGGATATAAATGCCAATTGGCAGAATGCTAGAGAATAATCTAGGAACTAAATAGCACAGTAAACCAAGAGGTGGATGAGAACTGTGGTTGATGGTACAGATGCAAGAGTGTCCTTTGTGAGCTAGAGCATATGTTTATCACTACTGCAGGAAGTTGGGAACACATGGGAAAAATACAACTGGAAAGACCTATGAACTGTGGTTAGCAGTAATAATAAAATATTCTTGCATCTATGCCAAATATGTACTGTGTTGATAATGGGACAGTATGGAAGATGTGAGCCAAATGTATGCTATGGACATGGTAACAATCAGATGATATTATCTTATCTGTAACAAATGTTCCACCACAGTGTGGTGTGTTGATAAAGGGGTGTTGCTTGGAAATTCTGCACATGTGCATGATTGTTTTATAAGTTTACAACTTCTGTCATAAAAAATACATTTAAAAAATAAAAATAAGGTGTGTTGGGGAAAAACACACCAAATGTAAGATAAGGGCTATGATTAGTAGTAAGATTTTGACAATACTCTTTCATATTTTGTAACAAATGTCTCGACAATGCAAGGTGTTGGTGGAGGGTTGATGTAGGGGACCCCATATGATGTTATGCATGTTTGCTTTATAAGTTCACAACTTGTACTATACACTTAATTGTTTATGTATGTTCATATATAAATGACATAAAGATAATAATAGAGAAGGTTGGGAAAAACACTTTGGTTAGTAGTAATATTTTGACAATGCTCTTTAATCATTAGTTAAAGAGGTTTAATGACAATGTAAGGTGTTGGTGGGGTAGGGTGAGTTATGAGAGTCCTTTATGATGTTATATATGTTTGTTTTGTAAGTTCATAACTATTACTATACACTCATTGTGTATGTATGTTAGTGTGTGGGTGGTATATTTCAATAAATTAAATTTTAAAAAAAGAAGAGCCAAAATCAAAGACCTCACTGTACACCTGGAGAATCGAGAAAAAGAACAGCAAAGTAATCACAAAGCAAGCAAGAGGAAAGAAATAACAAGGATTAGAGCAGAAGTAAATGAAATTGAAAATTAAAAAATGATAGAATTAACAAAATAAAGGATGGATTCTTTGAAAAGATCGATAAAAATGATAAACCATTAGCTAGACTAACATAGAAAAAAGAATATGCAAATACATAAAATCAAAACTGATCCCACAGAAATAAACAGCTCTTAAAAGGATACTGTTACGAACTGTATGCCAACAAATTAGACAACCTAGATAAAATCGACAAGTTCTTAGAAACAAACAACTTACACTGGATCTATAAGAAGTAGAAACACTCAACAGAACAATCACAAGTAAAGATATTGCATCGGTCATCAAAAATCTCCCCAAAAAGAAACCCTCAGAACAGATGGCCTCACAGGTGAAGTCTACCAATCATTCCAAGAAAAATTAATAACAATCCTGCTTAAACTCTTCCAAAAACCTGAAGAGGAGAGAACATTTCCTAATTCATTCAATGAGGCTAATGTCACCCTAATACCAAAGTCAGATAAAGATACCAGAAAAAAAAGAAAATTACAGACCAATTTCTCTTATAAACATAGATGCAAAACTCCTCAACAAAATACTTGCAGATCAAATCCATTAGCACATGACAAGAATCACACACCATGATCAAGGGGTTTTATCCCAGGTATGCAAGCATAGTTCAATGTAAGAAAATTAATGTAAAACACCACATTAACAAAATGAAGGGGGTAAAAATCATATGATCATCTCCATTGAGACAGAAAAAGCATTTGATAAAGCCCAGCATCCTTTCTTGATAAAAACACTTAAAAAAAATAGGAATAGAAGGAAAATTCTGCAATATAATAAAGGGCATATATGAAAAATCCATAGCAAACATACTCAATATGGTGAAAGGAAGAAGGCTTTCCCTCTAAGATCTGGAAAAGACAAGCATGCTCGCTGTCACCACTGTTATTCAATATTGTACTGGAAGTTCTAGCTAGAGAAGTTAGACAAGGAAAAGAAACAGAAGGCATCCAAATTGGAAAGGAAGAAGTAAAGCTTTCACTATTTGCAGATGACATGGACCTATATAGAGAAAGTTCCTAAAAATCTACAGGAAAGCTACTAAAGCTAATAAACAAATTCAGGAAAGTGGCAGGATACAAAATCCTCATGCAAAAATAAGAAGTGCTTCTATACATGAATAAAGAGAACTCCATCCCAAAACACAAAGAGTATCTATAATGGCAAGCCAAACAGCTCCTTCCATCTGACCTATAAGATCTAAGCCCCATCTCAATCTGAAGCAGAGCAGGAATCATCATCCCAAAATCCTCAAGACTGAGAAATGAGCAAACATAATATAAACTATAGACCTTGGTTAGTAGCAATGCTTCGGTATTTGTTCATCCATTGTAACCAATGTCCCACACTAATGTAAGATGTTATTAGTAGCGGAAAATGTGGGGGTGGGGTATTTGGAAATCCCCTATACTTTTGAGGTAACTTTTCTGTAATCTAAAACTTCTTTTAAAAAAATGTATTGTATGAAAGAAAAAACACAAAACCTCCTTTAACATATCATGTATGTTATGGTCTGATGGCAAATAATTCCCTCTGTTTTGTTATTTATCTAAATCATTATTTTTCCTTCTTTTGAAGGATATTTGACCTGAATATAGAATTCTGGGCTGACAGATCATTTTCTTTTTTGAAATACTTTAAAACCATTTTCTTCTTGCTTACATTGTTCTGACAAGAAATTTTCCATCATTCTTATCTTTCTTCCTCTGTAGGTAAAGTGGATGTTTTCCTAAGTGTGCCTTTTTAAAAATTTGTTTATCCTGCTTTATCTTCTCTGAGCTTCTTGTATCTGTAATTTGGTGTCTGTCATTAATTTTGGAAAAAGTTCATCCCTTTCTCAATATATTTCTTCTGCCCCTTTCTCATATGTTACATTACTTGATATTGTCCCACAGTTCTTGAATGCTCTCTTATATTTTATTTATTCTTTTTTGATGCATTTCAGTTTGGATAATATCTTTGACCTCTCTTCCAGTTCACTTAGCTTTTCCTTAATCTTTTAATTAAGATTAATCTTTTCCTTAGCTTCATCAAGTCTTCTCATGAGACCTTCAAAGGCATTCTTCAATTCTATTACTATGTGTTTTTTTATTTATAGCATGTCCACTTGGTTCTTTTTTATAGTTTCTATATGTTTAGTAAATTAACTATCCAATTTTGCATGTTGTCTATCTTTACTATTAAACACTTTAACATTTGAATCATAGTTACTTCAAATTCCCTGACAATCTCAACATCTATATCATATCTGAGCCTGATTCTTTCTCTCTTCAGAATATTTTTTCCTTGTCATTTGGCATGTCTTGTAATTTTTTGTTGAATGTCAGACATGTTGCGTAGGGCAGTATGTACTCAGGTAAATAGGGCTTTAGCATTGGGATTTATGTTAATTTCGCTAGGACTTGAGCTGTGTTTGATTCTTGTAGCTCTCCGCTGAAATCCACTACTACTATTAATGAGGCTTGTTAGTCTGATGGTAAGGATTAGGGGATGGAGTAATCTCTAACATTCTGATTAAGTCTTAGTCTTTGGAGTGCATAATGGTGCTATGTCTCAGTAGGATGGCCTTCATAAGAGCTTCTGTTTCTCTTTTAGAGCCCTTTCCCCTCTGTGTCTTATTCCTCATTATAGAAGGCACCCTCCAGTGTTTGCTTAACAGACTATATCCTTGAGCTCTTCACCCCTGCAGATTATTCTTTTATTTTTTAAGTGGGACAGGGATTCTAGGGCTATACAGAGTTCCCTTCCCTAGCTGGAATGGAATTTCATTAGTGCCCTCCAGTCATATCCTTCTTCCAGCAGATTAAATCTTTTTGTTCAAAAATGGATTAGGCCTGGGAATATTGCACAGTAGCTACTGTTCCTGTCTATCTTTCTCTGTATTCTTCCTCATCTCCCCCTGTGAAAGCCAGGTAGCATTTCCAGAGGAAAGCCTTCCAAAAGGGTCTAACTTCTCCAAAATTTCTGACCCTAAAAAACTTTCGTTCTAGTTGACACACAGTTTCTAGCAATTCATTTAGTATTACTACCTGTTTATATGATATCTGTAAGCTCCAGATAAACAAATGCTTGGGGCTATTGTCTCCCTGCAGAAATACATTTCTTTATTCAGAATCACAGTTTCACTTGAAATCTCAGTTCTCTGATAGTCTCACAAAAAGTTGTTAATTTGCTACCTGTACTTTATTCTTATTGAAAGGATGGAATCTTCTGTTTTTCAACTTTTTACTTGTCTGAGATAAAACTGGAAATCCTAAGAGGTATACTTTAAACAAAAAGATTGAAAATGAAAGGAAGGAAAATGATATAGCATATAAAACACTTTCCACAAGAATTGGTGCAAGCTATTCTAATATCAGATAATATAGATTCCAAAGAAAAACATTATTTGACAAAAAGAGAGACATTCTATAATGATTAAGTCATCAATTTAACAAGAAGTTATCACAATCCTAAATTTGTATGCCTTTAATAACATGGACTCAAAATATATAAAGCACAAATAGAATTTAAAGGATAGACAAATCTACAATCTAGTTGGAGATTCTAATATTCCTCTATCACTACCTGATAGATCAAGCAAAGAAAAAAATCAGTGAAGATAAAGAAAATTTGAACAACAGAAAGAGAAAACTCAACCTAACTGACATATATAGAATACTTCAGCCAATACATTCAGAGTATTTCAATGGAATTTTGCCTATACAGACCCTATGCTTGTATATACAGCAAGTCTGTATAAATTACAAATGAACGAAATAACAAAAAAATACATAAAATTGAACTAGAAATCAGTAGATAAAAAATAAATATTTGGAAAATAAAAAAATATTTTAAAATAATTATCAGTTGGAAAAAATGGAAATTTTAAAATATTTTAGCTAAATCTTAATGAAATATATAACATGAAAATTAACATGATACAGCTAAAGCAGATCACAGAGGAATTGAATTGCCTTCAATTCATATATTAGAAAAGAAAGACTATTAATGGTCTGTTTCAAACTTAAGAAGCTAGATAAAGAATAAATTAAACCCAAATAAAAGAGAAGAAATAATAAATAATTGTTCAGAAATCAATAAAATAAAAAAAGGAAACATTTAGCATACTTTGCCCATGTCACTTATTCTTTTATATTCAAAGTAAAATGTAGTCATATTTATAGAGAGATCCCTCTGGAAAAGGGGCAACATGTGCTTTAATTTCACATAGTATTTATTCTACAGGGCATATAATGTGTTTTCTGTAGATTCAGAATCATATTCATTTATTACTGAAACTACAGGAGAATTTTATAAAACTATTTGGCATTACCTCTATGAAATAAGAGACTAAAAACATAAAGACATTATTAAGATGCAAAGAAAATATGGGAATATATGATAAGAATGCTTTATTGAGCAACCTAACATGAAATAGCAGAAATACAATTTTTACTGGTTAGTAAGAGTGAAATTGACACTGTAAAAAAAAATCATATCGGCAATGTCAAAGGCAACATTAGATCTTCCAGAATTCAGAGGAAAGACATAAAAGAAGAAATAATGAATATGATAGATACAGAGAACAAAGATCAAAGATACAAACTAAAGAATTACAGATATTCCAAAGGAAGCTCCAGATCAGTTATAACAGAAACAGCTAAAAATAATACAATTAAAGAAAACTGTCATAAGGTGAAAAAACCCACAGACACGAAATTAAAAACTCCAACATATGCAAGATAAATGCAAAGATAATCACTGTTAGGTAAAACCTAGAATTTTTTTTCTAAATTATAACAATAATGAGGAAACTTAGAAAAAATAAAGACCACAACAGAAAAAATAAAACTGCCCTCATTTTTCCCCTTATGACAACAACTAAAACAATAACCACAAGAATACAATTGAATGTCTACAAAGATGTTTTATTTTATTTTATTTTGTTTCGTTTAATTTTGTTTTGTTTTGTTTTGATTTTGGGGGGCTGGGGATCGAACCAGGGACCACTTGTGGGAAGCCAGCACTCAACCCCTGAGACACATCAGTTCCCTTGAGTTGGTTTTTTCCTTTATTTCCTTGTTGTTTGCTTTGTTTTTCGGAGGCACTGGGGATCCAACCTAGAACTTCCCATGTGGGAAGCAGGTGCTCAACAACTTGAGCCATGTCTGCTCCCATCTACAAAATTTTAAGGAGAAAGGAAAGTAATCCAAGAATTCTAAACACAGATTTTATGCTTGACTCTTGGAAACATACTAAGACCCACTAACATCACCAAAAATTGATTTTGTTTTCAGGTGGAATTTACAGATTGTGACTATTTTAATCAGTTATACCAATATCTGTATGCTTTCTGCCCAGAATATTTAGCTACAGGTTGCAACAAAGTGGGGAAGAGTAAAAAGGAACAGGAACACATTAAATGTTTGCAAATCTCCTCTTAAAAATTCATCTTTGTTTCTCACTTACCTAGTTTGTTTTATGTGTTTGTTAGAGAATAAAGGGAATTTTGTCCTTCAATGCCCCAAATGAGATAAACACATAGTGATTGCATGTCTCCATGGTACTTTCCCAAAGTACAATTTTAAACAGGGTGGTCAGAAAAAAACTAATTGAGAAGGTGACATTTGAGCAATTCGGCATTTGAAATGAGAGAGCAAGCTATACAGATTACAGATGGAAGTGTTCAAGTAGAGGAAAAGGCAAATGCAAATGCCCTGAGATGTGAGTAAAATAGTGGGTTTAATGGCAGCAAAGAGGTGGGCATGGCTGGAGTGGTAGGAAATGGGGTAGGAGAAGGGTAGGAGATGAAATCAGGGAAGTGGAGGCAAGAAAGGTTGCAGTTCATGTTGGGTCATGTAGGTCATTGAAAGATTTTGGTCTTTGAATAAAATGGGTACTTTTGGGAAGGTTTTGAGCAAAAAACTTGACCTGCTTTGTGTCATAAAGGAGTTACTCTGGACATTGTGTGGAAAATAACATTGGAATGGGGTGCAGGTAGGGCATGAATGGACACAGGAAGCTCAATTAGGAGGCTATTGCAGTAATCCAAGTGAGACATGATGAAGACTTGGGCCAAACTGATAATATGGGAGAATGGTAAGAAGTGCTCAGATTCAGTATTTGTTTGGAAGGTGACATCATCAGGCTTAGATGGCATGGATGTGGGAAATTAGAGAAAGGGGAGTAAATCTATCTCTACTCAACAATTCCAAGACCTCCCCACCCACCAAGACCAACAATACATTGATTTCACCACCTTTTAAGACTCTCTCACCTCCCTTATGGCCACATTTCCTTCCTTTCATGGCAGCATTTCCATGACAATCACAAATGCTCTCATTTTTCTCATTCTCTCTTCATTGTACTCTCCTGGAACTCACTCAGTGCACCTTGTTATATAGTTCACACTTACCCTAATACACATCAGCATCCAAAGAGTCAAACATGGCTGGAAAAAATTAAGTAACAATACTTGCTGATCTCATTTTAAGTTCATTATGCCCAGCCTCAAGCAATCGGTCTTACAATTCCTCCCATTTTCCTATAATTTCTAGATTTTAAAACCTTTCTCTCCTAAAAATTCCAACCACTCTTCTGTGGTATTCCTACAGAAGATGGCCTTGTTATATCCCTGAGAAAACAGAAGTCGTCTGAAGAGAATTTCCATAGGCTTCACCTAACACAGCTACCCAACAATTTATATCGATGTTCATAGACACTGCCTTATTATTACTACAAATACAGAGCCTAATTTCCTATTCAAAGCCAAACTTACCACTGATGCACTGACTACAAACCTCTCTTGTCTATCCAGAGACATCACTCATCTTTCTTACAACATGTAATTTCCCCCTCTATAGGAACATTCCCATCAGTCATCAGCATATAAAGAAATATTTTTATATTCCTCTCCTGCCAAAATCCCATTTCTCTGTTCCCCCTTTACAGCAAATCTCTTTCAAAATTTCTCTTTTCTGCCTTCTTTTCTTCTTTTCCCATTCTTCTTTAACTGACTCCATGCATTTATATCCATCATTCCACCAAAACAGCCTCTCAAGATCTTCCCTGACCCCCACCTTGTCAAATCCAATGGTAAGGAGTCAGTCCAAATCTATTCTTACTAGATCCATCAGTGGCAATTGACAGCATCTATGCTATTGCCTTTTTGGAATAGTTTGCCACAGAACTTTAGGGATTCGCTCCCTCTTGGTTCTCTTCACACTTCACTGAGAGTGCATTCTCTGTCTCCTTATTGGTTCCTTCTCTCCCTGACCTCTCAATGTTGGAGTACCCAGAACTCAGTCCTTTGGATTCTTCTCCATCTATTTGCATTATCTTGGTGAGCTCACATAGTTTCATGGCAATAAATACTGCCTATACCCCGGTGTCTCCAAAAATGTATCTTTAAAAAAGTATATCTAAAACCTCCTCCCAGAACTTCATATTCATATATCCAACTGCCTACTTGACATCTGTTTGGTTGGATTCCAATGGGAATGTCAAACTTAATATAGTTCCACTCAAATTGCTGATACCCACTGAACCACCAAACTTGTTTCTTCCATATTCATGTACATCCAAAGTGAAAATACCGTTCTCCCGGTTGCTGTGACAAGAAATTTGGAGTCTACCTTACCTTCTCTCTCACATACCCACTCTGCCTCTCTGAGGAAACAATGTCAGAACTATCTTCAAATTATATTCCCAATTTATATTTACCAGTTCCCCAACCAGCACCCTAGTTCTAGTCCCTAGACTCTTGAAATCACCTTTAAACTGGCCTCCCCTCTTTGGTCCTCAGCTCCCTACAGACTATTCTTCACATAGCAGCAGGAAGACCCTCTTATAATATGTTGTCTTCAGCTCAATGCTGTTTGAAGGCTTCCCAAGTATCTCCCTACTTAAAATAAAGGGCAAGTCCTTACAATGACCCAAAGGGCCCTACCTGCTTTAGCCCTCCCACTCCTTTCTGACTCCATCCTCATCTGACTCACTTCCCTGCCAAGGATCTTTGCATTTACTGTTTCCTCTTTTTGTAACGCTCTTTTCCCATATCCCCATGGTTCCCTTCCTCACTTCTTCAGGTCTCTTCTCAATGATACATTACCAGCGGGGTATATTCTGAACCCCACCTCATACTAACACTCCCTGATCTCCCTTTCCTACTATCATTTCTTCCCACCACCCATCATAGCATGTATCCATACTCCCCTCCCGCCACTTCCACTTGTATGCAAACTCCGTGAGGGAAGGGATTTTGTCTATTTTATTCACTGTTGAATACGATCCCTGGCATGTAGTACTCAGGAAATATGTGCTGAATGAATTAATAGTTATTTCCAACCATGAAAATAACCTCACCAGTGCAGAGAATGGAGGGGAGAAATAAATGAAATCTACATATGACAAAAATGATAACGTGCTATTCCCTTGCATTTTAATATTTGAGGGATTTCCTTGTTCCCTTTTTCTCTACTTCCTTAAAAACAGAATTTATCTGTATCTATGTATGTGTATATATATATATATCTTTTTGAACAAATAAATTTTATTAAATATCTGCCCACCACGCACTATTATTTTCCTGATTCTGCTGGTGTCTGAACTGCAAAGAAAGAGACTAAAAATCAGAATTCGAATCTTTACTTTGCTACACAAATGTTTAGAAATATGTAATAGTAAGGAATGCAGATTCTTGGGGGCACTGTAGAATCATTAATTCTAATTGATATAGTTGGATATCCAATAAGACCATAGGAGATGCAACAAACATTTATGGACCGCCTGCTATATGCCAGGCACCATGTGAAATGCTTATGTAATGTTTCTGGGTAAGTTTGCTATTGTCAGAATGTATACTGCTCAGGGCTTGGTACATCATACATACTCAGTAAATACTCAATGAAGGAGATATGAAATCTTTGTTATTTCAGAGTAAGAAGTAGGGAGAAAGAGAATGAGACCGTGGTGATATTTTACATCTGCTCTTCCTGCTACCATCCTTTTTCTTTTTGCGACAATCTGTGAAAATGAAATGGTTGGGAGCAGTATGGACTGCTTGATTATGTCTCAGGAGCGAAGAGGGCACAACTTTCTTTTTCTAGAAATTACTTCCATCACGATGGCTAAAATTCACTTTAAAGTACTTTACCAGTTTCTTTCCCTGCCTCCGCGGAGCCACGCGGAGGCGGAGGCTCGGGGGATTTCAAGATTGGGCTCCACGCGCAACCCACCGCCGTGGCCGAGGAAGGCATCGTTGCTGGAGGTGTAATGGAATCAACACTGCATTACAAGGTGCTAAAAACTGCCCTCATCCACGATGGCCTAGCACGTGGGATCCGCGACGCTGCCAAAGCCTTAGACAAGCGCCAAGGCCATCTCTGTGTGCCTCCAGTTGTGATGAACCCATGCGTGTCAAGCTGGTGGAGACCCTCTGTGCTCCCCAAGAAACTGGGTGAATGGGTAGTAAAATCGACAGAGAGGGCAAACCCCGTAAAGTAGTTGGCTGCAGTTGTGTGGCTGTTAAAGACTATGGCAAAGAATCTCAGACCAAGGATGTCATCAAAGAATATTTTAAATGTAAGAAATGAACAAATAAAAAAAACTTTGCTCTCAAAAAAAAAAGTACTTTACCAAAGACTATGAATTATTATATGTGCATTTGTTAGATTGTGTTATACTTGCTATGCGATCAGTTGCTATGATCACGAATGCACATTTGAGGATGGTTCACTAGAGTTCCAGGTACATTTAATTTAGGTGTTTCAGTTGCCTTCATCTTGTGATCAGCAGAGATTTTAGTAAGCAGCCTAATAAATGTTAGAAATGTTTTTTATCTGTTAAAGTTAAGTTAGTATGATAGACTTGGAAGTGGTGATGTCAGTGATATTCAGGATATGAGATTGTCTGAACCATTTTAGAGATACTTCTTGCATGAAGAAGGCATAAGAATCTAGGGAGTTCCTCATCCTTCACTCTTAGGAACAGCACCCAAGATGATCCAAAACAGTCCCAAGTGTATCCACACATGCAGGTGATCACCTCCCCCATCACCTGGTGCTTAACCAGAAAGCAAACATCGTCCTGCCTCCGGAATACTGTCAAGTTTGCCTTGAAGGACACTTCCGTGCGAAGTTAGTCACCCAAAGAAATGAGATTTCATGAGCCCATGTACCAAGCTGAAGGACTGGGATGGCAGAGGCTCGCTAATAACTATTTAGCAAAAGTCTACATGTGTCTGAGACTTGCTTTCATTATAACTCGTTATGAGATTAAGATGTGAAGAACTTGGCTGGGTTTGGGAGTAACTAACAAACACTATCCAACCTCTAATAGTGGCTACTGTTATCTACCAGAAGAATCTAAAAGTCAACATTGTGAAAGCAGAGGAGGAAAGACTTTAAAAAGTCCTGTCCTGGGGCCCCAGGCACACGTCTCCCCCTGCAGCATGCCCACATCTGTGTTTAGGACTGTGCACTCTTTTCTTGTTTCTTAATAAACTCTTTACTCCCTTGCCTATCCTAAAATTTTTTTTCAAAAAGTCCATGTGGAGATTTGAACCGGGGAATGGGAGTAAGGTATTTTATGTTTTACTTCAAAAGCTTTCATGCTGTTTGAAAATTTTTACATCATAATTTTTTAAAACTTAAAAAAATGAAACAAGATTTAAAAAATTAAAATCAACAGACAGTGCAAGCAAACTAGTGAGGTGTGAAAGGTTTGTAAATTTAAGTAAAATTTAAGGAACAGCTTTTCCATTGTGACTCAAGCCTGAGGCTTTTTGGGGGAATGGCTAGTGATGAGACCAAAAATATGGCCTGGGGCCAAATTGTCCACTCTCAAGGTGAGGAAGTCAATCTAGAGGATTGGTGAGAAGGTCCTATCATCTCAAAATATCTCATTTACTATTACATCATGATCTTACCTTCTCTTCTACCTCCTCCAAAATCCCCCTCACCATTCCCTCACTTGGAAAAGGTATATGAAACTATCATCTGCAGATTCCTTTAAAAATACACAATTGTAGGATATAGCTTTCTCCTCTGCCTCCTTTATTTATTTATTTTTTTTTTTTATTTTAAGGAAGACTTTATTCGAGGGAAGGGTATTAAATTAGATGTGTTTAAAATGTGAACTACTTTCCTCCAGGATATTTATATATCTCATTTTCCTGAAGTAATTACAGAATACATTTCTTGGCCATCGTCCTGAAGTCTGGTACACTTTATTTATTTTTAATATCTTTTAAATTTATTTTTAAAAGATACTTAGATTACACGAAATGTTAAATAAAAAAATATAAGGGATTCCATTATGCCCCACTCCCGACACTTCCCACCCTTCCTCACATTAACAACTGCTTTCATTAGTGTGGTACATTCATTGCAGTTGATGAACACATTTTGGAACATTAAGCATGGATTATAGTTTACATTGTAGTTTACACTCTCTCCCATTCAATTCTGTGGGTTATGACCATATGTATAATGACCCATATCTGTCACTCAGGACAATTCTAAGTCCTGAAATTGTTCCTGTTTTATACCTCTTTGTCCCTCTCCCTGACTTCAGCACCGCCCATGGCCACTGTCTCCACATCAATGATATAATTTCTTCCATTGCTAGAATCACAATAAATCTATAGTATAATACCAGTAAGTCCACTCTAGTCCATATTTTATTCTCCATTCCTGAGGATTCTGGGATGGTAATGCCCACTCCACCTCTAATTGAGAGTGGGATTCAGTCCCATATGGCTGATGGATGGGCCTCTCTTGCTTGCAGTTGTAGACTCTCTTGGTTCCTTGGTGTGATGGTGTCCATCCCCACCTCCTTGTTAGTTACCCTGGGTGAGTCTAATGAACTGAAGAGTAGGAGTTGCAACTGTGCTGAGGCTCAGGGCCCAATCGGCACATGGACATCCCAGAGATTCAAGTCTCTAGGGCATACACCTACCAACTCGAGCACCAACTATAGGTTCAAATAAAGGAGACAGAAGGGGCATGTGTAGAGAAGTCATATCTAAGTCCAACTCTGTCACACTCAGGAACACAAACTCCAAGTAGGGCCCACTGGCAAGGAACCAACCTCTGGAGCTATCTGCCATGACCATAGGACCTGGGTGTCTCCAGAGCCCTCAGGAGCACCACTATTTGGGGTAGTATCTACTTTGGCTGTCTTTGAGGTCCTGCTGAGACATGCATAAGGGTTCCATCTGGGATGACCTCCTGACTCATTTTGAAGTCTCTTAACCATATAAACTCATTTGTCTTTACCTTTTTCCCCTTTTTTAAATTTAATGTGCACTTGATGCTATATTAGCTTGAAAATAGCTCAGGTCTTTGAAAATCATGGGGATGCTGAGGTGTGTAGTATATTTATAATGATCCCTTAAAAAAATAGTGAGGTAGTTGTTCATTTAATTCCAAGAAATCATGGGAATTCTTTTAGGCATTTATATGAAAATCTGTTGTTTCCATGAAACATCTCAGCTAACATAAAAACATTAATTCATTTGCCCATACTCAAGTCGTTTCAACATTTCAACAAATGTTTATTGAGCACTTGTTACTGGGCATTTTGAGAGAAAGTCTTTGTTAAACTATAGAGCAGGGGAGAACAGACTGCAGGCCAAATCTGGCCCACTGCACCATTTTGGAAAGAAAGTTTTATTGGAACACAGTCACGTTCATTCATTTATGTATTGTCTGGTGCTGCTTTCACATTACGACTGCAGGGCCGAGTAGTTGGGACAGACTGTATGGCCCACACACATAAAATATTTACTGTCTGATCCTTTACAGACAAACTTCCCTGACTTGCTCTCAGGAACTTACCAGGTAAGAGAGGCACTGGTTACAGGACAGAGAAATATTAATGGCATTAGGAAGAATGGGAGGAGGGAAACCTTGGGTGGTCAGTGAATGGGGCATCGGAGTTAAGACCAGGATCACAGAGAGCAGTGGTCAGGCATGTGCAAAAAGAGAATAACTGACAAGAAAGGGGCCCTCTCAGGAGAAGATGGGGACTGAAGACAAGCAACTGCAAGGCTGCAAATACGCCAGGCCTGTTGGGAGTCTGTTGAGACAGTCAGCCAGTAAATCATGTGGAAATCCTTGACAGAAAGAGACCTGCAAAGGAACAAGAATGATACTGTAGCTGGAGAAAAATGGTGAGAAGAGAAAAGCAGAAATGCCTCATTTTTCTTAGGCTTGAGAAGAAAAACAGGTTGTCGGTAGCACAGGGATCAGGGCAGAGAGACTTAACTGCTAACCACAGCCTCGTTTCTCTGCCAGGACCTGCGGCTGCTCAGTCTGTCCAAATCTCCAAGCAAACACATACATGTTCATACTGGTCTTTAGTGGAGCTGCTTCTTTTGAGGCTTATCTACTAGGGAAATATTTATGTAGAACAAAGGGAGGTGATGCTGAAGCAGGGCAGTGTCAGTCGTAACTGGGCAGCACTGGGTAGGTCCTGAAATGAGAAGAGAAACACACATCGTTCACACAGTGGTCACAGGCACAGGGACAGGGCAGAGGGACACAGGGCCACGGGGGCTGATGGTGCTCACCTGTATCCTGGTAGCCCTTATACACAGCAGCCCAGGCTCCAGCTGTTGGAGGGCTCTTTCTGCAGGTGACGTGAGATAGGGCATCTATACAAAGCAGCAACCTGCTCTGTCCAAGGGCACCAGCAGGTTGGAAGTTCCAGAAAAACCCAGTACCCCTCAAGCCAGTGACTGAAGAGGTGGGCGAATGCATCTCCAATTCCTGCAGCCCTCTGGCAGGGGAACTCTGTGGCAGGTGGTCCACAGAGACCTCCCAGTGTTCCCCTGTGGGACTAAGCTCCCATTAGTCACAGGGGTAATTGGCTTGGGAATGTATCCTTTCCCCTCTCACTTCCATGCCAGTCCTGGGATCACCTCAAATCACTGTCTCCAGGTCTCCTTCTGGGGGAATCCAACTTAAGCCAACTTCCTACCATTGAGGTGAGAGGTGACGTGAGACAGGGCGTCTATATCAGGTTGTATCTGAATTGTACTCTAGCACTATAAAGTAAACTATAGACCATGGTTAGTAGCAAAGCTTCAATATGTGTTCATCAATTGTAAAAAATGTACCACACTAATGAAAGATTTGTTAATGGGGGAAAATGTGGAAGGAGGAGAGGGTGGGGTATATGGAAATCCCCTTGCATTTTAGATGTAACATTTATGTAATCTAAAACTTCTTTCAATAAACTAAACTAAAATAAAATAAAGTAAAATAAAATAACATGACATAAAATAAAATATTGAAGTTTTACTGAGAAAAAAAATTTAAGGTTATTGTTTGAGGAGCAAGATGAAGTCCTTAATATAATAACAAGTAACTAAAATCAAAATAAGGAAGATGGAAAGCATTTTTGATGTTGTGACTGAGCTGGTTCAGGATGAAGACCCTGATGACAGTGGTTTGTTGGTGGCCTGTCATTCTTTAGCCCTAACTTAGGAGCATCTAAATGACTCATGGGTAAGAAAAAGCTGGGCCCCTATCACACGTAAATTCAATTCAAACAGCCTTTCAGAACCCAACTGTATACCTGTATTGTGCTAGGAACTTGGCAGATAAGAAGTTGGAGAAATGAAGGTTCTTGCCCTCAAGTGACATGACCATCGATATGGCTTTAGAGTTTCAAAGTTCTTTTGCTGGCATTGCTCTGTTTTGTCATTAAAGCACTCCTGTGAGGAAGCCAGGGGGTGAATTATGAATACCACCTGTTAAAAGCCTAAGTGAATGAATGATCAACATTCACAGAGCCCCTAAGTGGGAGAAGCAGGCCAAGAACCTGGGACTTCTGAGAGCCGGTCCAGGTCTTCACTGTGTTTTTTGTTTGTTTGTCTGTGTTTTGAGGTGCTGGAGGCCGGGGTTTGAACCTGGGGTCTCATATGTGGGAAACCGGGGCTCAACCACTTGAGCCATACCCACTCCCTGCTTCACTGTGATTTTATTTTCATTTCCTTTCTACCACTCTGCTCCTTTGCAATTGTAGTGTTTAATTGAAGGGTCAAAATTAAACAAGGTCCTAAGTGGAAAGAACTTTCTCTTTCCAGTCAGTAATGTGTGGCAATTTCATAGCATCCAATACAGCATGTACATGTTGAGCATCTACTAGGCAAAAAATAAGTAATTTATAATCAAGATGAGGATAAAGGGCAAACATTTATGGAATGATAAGGAAGTAAAGTAGCAGCATACATTGCAATTTATTTATAATACCATGACAAATATTGATATAATGTATTATGTGTTTCAGAGAGTCAGGATCAGTATTAATGAAATGGTACTGAGTCTATGTGTCAGAAGTGACCCTAAGTGTGACTTGGTCTTCAGGAAATTCTCACTAGCAGGTTGGTGCTTGAGAGGACACCGTTGGGTGAGTAGAATGTGGCTGGGTATAGAGGAGAAATGAGGGTGCTTCACAAAAATGGCAAGAGAGAAGGCAACGATGTGGAGGTGAGCATGGTATGGGTGGAAGAAAGCAGCAGTAGTGGAAGAAGAGGAAAGAGGGAGGAGGAGGAGGAGACAGAAGGGGAGGAGAGGAGGAGGAGAATGATGAGAAGGAGAAGGAGATAGAGAAGGAAGAGGGCATTTTTATAGCTATTCTTATGCATTTTCAAGGTAGCATACTTTTAACTATGATAAAAATTTAAAAAGTAAAAAATATAAGTAACAATAATAATAAGGGAGGTTTTCTTTATTTGGTACCCAGTAATTTGTACAACAGACCTCCTTGGTCCTTATCCTATATTTGAATCTTAGATGTCCCTGAGCTGGTTAGGAAAAAGGAATATTTTTTGGACACAAGAGGAAAATTCGTTCTGAATACTGCATATAGTCCTGCTGGGAAATATTTGCCCAGTGGAGCCATAGATGAAATCATCAGTATTTTTGAAACTGGCAAACTTCTCCACAAGCTGCAAGTCCATGCTATGCCTATTTATTCGTTGACCTTTTCCTGGATTCTCAACTCCTAGTCAGTGCTTCAGAAGATAACTGTATCAAGAGCCATGATGGACAGCACACCAACTTGTCCAGCACGCTGAGTGACCACGCATCCTGGGTGCTGAATGTGGCATTTTGTGCTGATGACACTCACTTTGTTTGCAGCTCATCTGACAAAAGTGTAAAAATTGGGGATGTGAGAAGAAGGACTGGTATTTACACCTTCTTTACTCACCAAGATCAGGTCTGGGGGATTAAACACAACAGAAGCAGTTCAAAATTTGTGCTGTCAGAGATGACCAGGAAATTCACACCAATGATTGTCCAATTTAAACACCAAAGTTTTCTAGGCTGATACTATAGAGAACATACTGATAATCATGACATTCCTTACCTTTTCAGGTTGATTAAAAGAAAGAAACAAAGCATTTATGGCATAAAAGTCTTAAATTTTGTACATACAATATAAATCTTTTTTTGTGTATTTTATTGGAAATGCTGCTAATACTTTAACACAAAGTGCTCTCAGAGCAAGGAAAAATGCTGCAGATTAATCCAGTCTTTTGAACTAATTTTTTATCATCCGTTGATAAAAGCAGGAGTCAGATACTAGAATAGAATTTTTCTTCAAAGGAAGTTAAAAATATTTGTTTCCCATTACTTATTATAACTTCAGAAGTGAAGCTCTTCTATTGTTTGAAAAAGAGTAAAACAGCACACATGGTAGGGAATTTCAGAGTTCATCCTCCATAGCTTAAAAATAATAACATTGGTTACAACTTCTAAATCATATTTTTAATTTAAAAATGTGTTTTGAAGGTGTACCTGCAGAGTAAATTCCTTTACCTGGGCTTGCAGGACTAAAAGGTAAACACAGATGTAGTTGTCTTAACTATTGACATGTTTCCAGTATATTTTGTCATTCTGTTTGCCCATGAAAACTTTATAAAAATTGAAAGTATAAAATAATCTCATGAATGTGTGATATAAAACTTCTGAATTTTTGCCAGCTTGATGTGTGAAAAATAATTTTTCAGTGTAGTTTCAATATATATTTTTCTAAGTTAGGTTGAAAACATATTTTCATATATTTAAGTGCCATTTGACCATCAATTTCTTTAAACTATCTTTTTTCATTTTAAAAATGTTATTGAAGTATAGCATTCATACACAAACATACATAAACAATAGGTGTATTGTAAAAGTTGTGAAATTACAAAACAAACATGTATAACATCATACAGTGCTTCCATACATCACCCCACCATCAACACCTTGCAGTGTTGTGAAACTTGTTACAAACTATGAAAAATCATCATCAAAAAAGTATGAGTAACTTAGTCCACATTTTACAGTTAGTGTATTTTCCCCCAACCCATCCTATTATTAATCCCCTGTGGTAGTATTTGTTATGTATTTGTACTAGTTCATGAGAGAACATTCTCATATTTGTTCTCTTAGCCACAGTCCATCTTCCACATCAGGATTCACCATTACAAAGTCCCATGCCTTGTACACTCCATCCAAAGTGCATACTCAGTGGCTCTTTCAACTCAGAGTTGTGTTGTCATCATCTCAGTCAATTTTAGAACGTTTTCATTACTCCAAAAGGAAAAATCCCATACCCCTGCACAGACCCCTATTGTTGACCCTTAGAATTGATATAGTATCTTCTTTGCCATTGCTGCAAAAATATTATAATATTACTGTAAATTGTCTTTTTATGTCCTTGGCCATTTTTCTATTTGCTGTTGATCCTTTTCCCCTAAATGAAAAGAACTGTTTACATACTATGGAGATTAGCTCTGTATCAATGACAAATGTTGCACATATTTTCCTCCCTAGGTATCTTCTATCATTGGTCTTTGATCATATTTTTGGCACCCTAATATTATCTATTTTATTTTTATATAGTGGGATGTATCTATTTTTTAATTGCTAATGATTTTTTTGACATTATCCAAGATTATTCATTGTTGCATTACTTGTAATTACAAAGATTGGAAACACCCTAAATATCTATCCTCAGGAGACTGGTTGAAAAAAGCAGTGATATAACTACACAGTAGGGTGCTATTCAGTCCTAAAAAACAATAAGGGAAATCTCTATGGACTGATATGTAATGATTAGGAAGATAATATTGTTGAATGAAAATATGCAGTATGTAAAAGAATATATCCAATTTTCTATCTTTCATGAAAGAAAAAGAGTAAAAGTATATAAATACACATATTTAAAAATATATATTATGTAAATATGTCAATATAGATGGTACACATAAACACAGACACATATACTGTTTTTTTTCCGGGGGTGTGTGTTTTTTTTGAGCCATCGAGGCTGGAGATTGAACCCAGTACCTCGAAGGTAGGAAGATAGCACTCAACCACTGAGCCACATTGACCCTCCTAAGTTGGTTTTTTCTTTGCTTTGCTTGTTGTTTGTTTTTATGTTTTTTGGGGGGGAACCACTGGGAACCAAACGGGGACTTCTCATGTGGGAAGCAGGCGCTCAACCACTTGAGCCTCATCTGTTCCCCAACATACATTAATACTTATTTTTGCCGAAAGAAACACAGGAAGGATGAACCAGCTACTAAAGTAAATGTTTACCAGTAGAGGTAGGTGCAGAGAAGGTGAAAGAGATAGGGATGGGCAAGAGACTTTTCTAGTATATTTTTTATGAAATTTTGAGTTAGAACCATTTAAAATTTACATATTCAAAAATACACTTAATGAAAAAAGAGTACACTCTATAATTGAAGACAAACAAAAAAATGAACTTAACTCTATATCAAACAGATAATCTAACTCTTTTTTTGTTGGTAAAGATAATGCTGAAACAATTTTGCCTGAATCATAGGATAGAGCAAATGAATAACATATATTGATATTTGGGGGCTCAGGCTATTACTGGCCAAAGGAGATGGAACATACCCTGTTATCTCCCTTGTAGCTGCTTACCAAAAATGTTTCACCTGAATCTTACTGTGAAGCAATTAGACAGATGCAAATTATGGGACATTCTGCAAACAAGACAATTGACCTGGACTCCTCAAAAATGTCAATGTCATGAAAAACAAACAACAAAAAAGGTGAGGAGAATAGTTCTCTAGTAAAGAGAACTGAAAGGACATGGCAACCCAGAGCGTAAATGAGCTCTGACTGGATCCAAAATTTGAATGCAGATTCTGTTAGATAATATTATTGTGTCAAAGTTAAATGTACTAGGTGTGACAATGCTACTGTGGTTGTGTGGGAGAATGACCTTAATTCTTAGGATATACTTACCAAAGTATTGAGGGGATAAGTCTCATAATGTTGAAAACTCTGTCTTCACTTATTTTGGTCACTATTTAAGAGTGAGAAAATCTGGCAACTCTTAGCAATTTGTGAATTTATAAATGTAGGTGAAGGATATATATGTGCTCATTATTTTGTCATCTTTGCTGTTGGTTTGAACACTTTCAAAATAAAATTTTAGGAATAATTTTAAAGAAGACTAAAATGAAGGTATAAGTTACTTTTTGTATATGCTGTTTTAATTCTTTTCTTCATAAAAGTATTTTGAAATTTCATATTTACCAATCTCAATCTTCATTACCCCCCCAAAACAGACATTTCCTTAGAATAATTTATACATCAAGAAAGAAAGGTAACTCACCACAAAATACTCTAAAGAAGGCTTCTGGTTTGTCATTGTGTGCTAGCCACCCCAGGAAATCACTTTATGAGGATTCAGAACCCAAGAAAATCTGAGGTTCAATTAAAATTTTTTAAGTTGATTCATTCTAATTTTTTGCACACAGGATAATCCTCGTTCCATTGAAATCATGAATTGTTTTCTTTCAAAGAACTTTTTCTTTATTAGTTCAGTTTTAGTAACAGTTCACCTCATTCTTTTTTTTATAACTGTACTATTTTTAAAATTTTTATTTTTAAAGAAGCTTTAGATTACATAAATGTTACATAAAAAATATAGGAGATTCTCATATGCCCCACCCTCTCTCCCTCCCACACTTTCCTATATTAACACCCTATATTAACACTTTCATTAGTGTGGTACATTTGTTACAATTGATGGACACATATTGAAGCATTGCTGGTAACCTTGGACTATAATTTCCATTATAGTTTACACTCTGCACCGCACAATTTTATAGGCTATGACAAAGTGTATAATGGCTTGGATCCATCATTGCAATGTCATACAGGACAATTCCAAGGTCCAAAAAATGCCCCTACGTTACTACACCTATTCTTCCCTCTCCCTCTCCTCAGAACCTCTGGTGGCCATGGCCCTTATAAAAAAGTTCTTCCATTGCTGGAATAATAATAAGTCTAATTTAGTCCTTCATTCCCCAGTCTTGAGGATTTTTGGATCGTAATGCCTGCTCTGTTTCTAACTGAGAGAGGGCTTAGATCCCATGGGGCGGATGGATGGAACTGTCTTGCTTGCAGTTGCAGACACTCTGTTCCTGGGATGGGCACTGTCATTCTTAAATCTCTTCACTTCATTCTTGTCTTCTATTGGAAACACTCTACCTATGCTATCTTTTTGCCGGTGTCTACTTCCACACTTGCTGCAATATCTTGGGTTTTTCCAAAGTTCTCTCTGATCCACCTTCCCATGTGGTGACTTTTTGTCTGATGCCCACAAGTCAAGAAAGGTGAGCTTATTTCCGAAGGCCTTTCTCCTTCTCTTACAGACTTAAGAGGGTAGGAAGATCCTAAATAATTCGTTTTCTCCATGAAGATTTCTTAGTTTTAATTATCTCATCCTTTCTTGACAATTTGCAATTAGAACAGAGGATTATACATCTTTTTAGGTAACTTAGATGTAAAATATTATTGGCTTAAATTATCTCACTTAGAATTTCTCCTTGTATCTTCAGACTCATATAGTCTTACCTTAGTAATAGTCTAAACATAATACATTTAAGGGTAGTAGTCCAAACATAATGTATTTGTTTGGATAGACTGAGAATTTCAGGGTAGTCACTTAACTAGAAATCAGGGAACCTGTCACCAAAGATTAAGATAAAGGATATAGCCTACTTGAATAGGATGTTGAATTTTGTCAAACGTTTTACAACTATCCTGAGTTTGGAATTTATTGTTTCTTTGCTTTTTAAGTCAAATATATTGAAGCATAAGTTATACACAATACAATTCACTCATTTTAAATGTACAGTTTCATGAATTTTGACAAATGTCTGGAATCACATTACCACCAGCAAAACCAAGATACAGAACATTTTCATCACCTCAAAATTTCCTTGATAGTGATTCCCTTTGTAGTCAGTCCCTCTTCTCCACTCCCAAATCCTGGTAACCACTGATATATTTTCTGTCTCTATAGTTTTGTTTTTCAGAATGTCATATACTTGTAATCACACAGTATGAATTTCATGTCCAGCTTCTTTTACTAAGCATATTTGAGATTCAGTAATGGTTTTGCATGTACTAGCATTTCATTCCTTTATTTTACAGAAAAGCATTCCATGGTATGGATGATGCACAGATTGTTTATTCATTCACCAGTTAATGGACAGTTGGGTTGTTTCCAGATTTTTGGTTATTTTGAAGAAGCTGCTATAAACATTCACATACAGGTCTTTATGTGGACATATGTTTTCATTTCTCTTGGATAAATACATAGGAGCAGAATGGCTGACATACGGTGTATTTGTTTCCTATTGCTGCTGTAACAAAAGACCACAAATTCAGGGGCTTAAAACAGCATTCATTTGTTCTCTTACAGTTCTGGACGCCAGAAATCCAAAGTTAGTGTTGGCAGGGATGGTTCCTTCTGGAGGCTTTAGGGGGGAAATCTGTTTCCTTGCTTTCCTCTAGTTTCTAGAGCTGCATCCCTTGGCTCTTGGCCTCTTCCTCCATCTTCAAAGGCACCAGTGTTGCATCTTGAAAATTCTCTTTGCTTCTTTCCTCACATGGTCTTCTCTCTTCAAAACAGTCTCTCTCTCTTAGTTGCTCTTATAAGCACACTTGTAATTACATCATTGGGCCTATCCAGATATAATCCAGGAAAATTGACCCATCTCATTATCCTTAACTCAATCACATCTGCAATGTCTCTTTTTCTATATTAACATATTCACAGATTTTGTGGATTAGGACTTGGCAGCAATTATTCAATCTACAACATACGACAAGGATATAATTAATTTTATAAGAAAATAACACTTTTGACAAATCCAGAAGCAATGTATAAAGATATTCTTTTGCTCCAAATCCTAATCAATGTTCAGCATTGTCAATTCTATTAGTTTTATGCATTCTAGTAGGTGTGTAATAGTATATCATTGTAGTTTTATTTTGCATTTTTCTCATGTCTTGTAATGTTGTGAACCTTCCTATGTGTGTACTTGCCACTCATATATCTACTTTGGTTAAAAGACTATTCCAATCTTTTACCCATTTATTTAATTGGTTGCTTGTTTCCTATTATTGATTTATAAGAATTCTTTATATATTCCAAATTCAAATCCTTTAACAGATATGTTTTGGAATTATTTCTCCCAACCTGTGGTTTACCTTTTCATTTTTAAATTTGTTTCGATGAGCAGATGTTTTAAATTTTGTTGAAAACAATGTTTCTATTCATTCCTTTTTGGTTAATTTTTCAGTGATGTGAGGTATAGGCTGAAATTCATCTTTTGCCGTTGAATTGACTTAGCTCCTTTATCGAAGGTCAATGGATCATATATATGAATACCAACTTTTGGCTTCTGTTCTATTCCGTTGATCTATATGTCCGCCCTTATGTTTATATGTAGATTTATAGTAAGCCTTGAAATCAGGTAGTACATGTCCTATAATTTTGTGATTTTTTTTCAAGTCTGTTTTAACCATTATAGATTTTTCCTTATCTCCATAAATTTTAGAATATACTTATTAAGTTCTATAAAATATCCTGCTAGCCTTTTTATAGGGATTGTGTTGAATCTATAGATTATTTGGGGTAGAATTAACTTCTAAGTCATATAGAGGCTTTCAAACTATGTAAAGGGTATTACACAAATTATTTACCTCTTTTAATTTTCTTCAGTAATGTTTTAAATTTTAGAAATCTGGTACTTCTTTTGTCAACTTTATTCCTAAGTATTTAATCTTTTGGACACTTTTAAATTGAATTGTTTTCTAAAGTTTAATTTCCAGTTATTTAGTACTGCTACATAGAAATACAGTAGTCTTTTAGTATGATCTTGCTAAATTCACTTAACAGCTTGAGTTTCTTTTCTGTAGATTCCATAGGATTTTCTCTGTATATAATCGTAGCATCTGCAAATAAAGACAATTTTATTTCTTTCTTCTGAATATATATGCTTTTTTTTTTACTTGCTGTGTTTCATTGGTAAGAATCTAAAGTAAAATGTTGCATAGAAGAGATGACAGCAGTCACTTTGTCTTGTTGTGTACCTTAAAAAAAAAGCATTGTTTTTCACTATCAAATATGAAGTTAGCTGTAGATATTTTTACAGATGTCTTTTATAAGGGAATTTCCTTTATGTTTCTAGTTTCTATGTCAAACTCTCTTAAGTGCATACTGAATTTTATCAAATATTTTTGTACCTATTTACAGATTTTAAAAATGATTTGTTGATGTGGTGAATTATAATGAATAGAATTTCAGAATTTTTAACTAGCATCTTTAATCACCATGATGTATTATCCTTTCTATGCAGTGTTAGCTTCAATCTGCTAATACTTTGTTAAAATTGTTTGCACTCATGTTCATGAGAGGTATCATTCAATAGTTTTCTTTTTCTGAAATGTCTTTCCAATTTTTGTTTTCAGCAAAATGTTGGTCTCACAAAATAAGTTGTGACAAGTTTCATCATTTTGAATTTTCTGGGAAAATACAATTGGTATTACTTCTTCTGTACTTGTTTGATAGTGATCATCAGTATAGCTATCCCAGCATAGGAATTTATTTGTGGTAAGGTTCTAAACTACAAATTCAATTTTTAAAATAGATACAGCATTATGCAGGTAATCTGTTCCTTGATTAGATTTTGGGACTTCTTGTCTTTCAAGAAATGTATCTATTTTAGTTAAGTTATCATATTTATTGGCAAAATGTTGTTCGTAGTATTCTTTTATTATCCTTTTATCATCTGCAGTACCTACAGTGATGCTCTCTCATTCATTCCTGCTAACAGTAATTTGTGTCTTCTCTCTTTTTTTCTGGCTGAATTCTAAATTTCATTGATTTCTGCTCTTATTTTATTGTTTGCTTGTTTGTTTTTCCTATTTACTTCAGACTTTATTTCCTCTTCCATTTTTATTTTATTAAAATGGACATTTAAGTTAGAAGTTTGAGTCATTGCTTCTTTTTAAAAAATCATATGAGGCTATAAATGTCCCTCTAAGCACTGTTCTCATTGCATCCCACTTTATTTTCATTTGATTTAAAACCTATTCTTATTTCTGTTGTGATTTAATTGTTTACCCATGTTTTTTTGTTGTTTTGTTTTGTTTTTTGTAGTTAGAATAATGGCCTTTCAAAGATGTCCACATCTTCTTGGAAGCTATGAAGATGTTATCGGACATGGTATGATTTCGCAGATGTGATTAAGTTAATGATCTTAAGGTGGGGAGATTTTCCTGTGTTAACTGGGTAGGTCCAACATAATCACAAATGTCAGCATAAGGGAAAAGAAGAGGCAGGAAATTCAGAGAAAGAGATGCTTTAACAGAAGCGGGTCAGAAGGATGAGTTTACTGGAAAGGCGTCAAGACAAAAGGAATGCAGCAACCTTTATAAGCAGGAATAGGCAAGGAAACAAGATTCACCCCTAGTGCTTCCAGAAGGATCACAGACTTGCAATCACCTTGATTTTAACCCATTTCAGCCTTCAGATCTGCATAACTGTAAAATAATAAGTTTATGTTATTTTAAACCACAAAATTTGTGATAGTTTGTTATAGCCAGCAATAATAAACTAATAAAGCTACAATAGAATTACTTTGGAATAATTATATGAAAAATAACAGGATGGCTGTCTTCAATGAGACCTCTCTCTCTCACACAGAGAGAGAGAGAGAGGGAGAGAGAGAGAGGCAGAAAGAGACAGAGAGACATAAACACACATATATGGCATGGATTTTCATTAACAAACCCTTTAAATGACAGGGTAGAGAATAGCATGTATCTTATAATCCTTTTACTGTAAACATATATTTATATCTGAATGCTCATAAAATATATAGAGAAATGTTTGGGAAAATAACCATCAAACTATTGTTAGTATTTCACTCAATAATGAGTCGTGATTTTTTACTTTCACCTTTTTATCTTAATATATTGTTCATGTCCCATTACCCTGAATACATGTATATAAAGATGTATCCAGCCTTACACTAAAGATTTGGGTTCTTTATTTTATAAGTAATGTAACAATGTTGTATCATGTTATTTTGATTTTAAATTTGACTTCAGTTAATTTGCACAATGGATCTTTATAAATTGAAAACTTCTTTATCAATATAAGTTTTTACCATTACAATTATTTATGGTCAGGCAGAACTTAGAATTGGGAGACTTCAGGGTAGCCATATTTGACATAAAAACTTGGCATTTGGACTTTCTTCCTGTCATATAAAACTTTTATATAATTATCTGATCTAATAACTATAGTCTTATTACCTTCTTTGCTTTGAATATCTTCCTCCTACATTCTCCTTTGCTTCAAAGTTCAAAAAAAAACAATGTGTGGAGAATAAAATGTTATACTTTTTCTCTCATCAACAAAGGTGTTCACCTTATTAGTTCCTTTTAGTGAGTAAACCACCTCTGTAAACAGGACTTTCAATGAACTTCTCTCCTCTTCTCATTTTCAGTACTCATTAGACTTGAATCTTTTCTTTTAACTTATATCCTACTCAGACTAGAGCAGAACTTTCACAAATGGTTCAAAGACTTATTTTACTGAGAATAGTTGAAATACAATGACTAAAAATACATGATTTAAAAATATTCAGAAAACAGTTTCCTTTTATTCCTGCTTTTTTGCTATAGAACCTATTTCAGAAACTTTCCTATGTACTTGTTCACTTTGCATCCAAATAAAAAATACAACTCATTTCTTCCCTTCAACAGATTTTTACACCATCTTACAAGAAATTCAGTACCTCTCTGCCTTGACCTGCCAATGTAAGACATGAAATTATATTTGTCCTCCAAGTATATAAAGTTTAATTTAGGTAAATATCTAAAGATATCAGGTTCTTCATTTTCAAATTCCTTCTGGAGAGCATAAAGTAGTCTACCCTTCTCATCTAGAAGTTCACTCCTTCATTCTCTGTCTTTAGTTTGGGTTCCCCTATGGTAAAGAACTATTTTATTTTTAAGGAGTTTACCTCTTCTAGAGTATTTTTACATTTTTTAACATTAAAAATTTTTAAGAAAACATAGCAGACTATGTGTTGCCTCTTACTGCTTCTGCTTAGAAGTCACACACATCTCATTACTTCCTCTCATATTTCTATGGTTAAAGCTATTCACATGAATACTCTGGAGTCCAGTAAGATTAGTATGTCTATTCCTCCTTTTAGGGGATTGAACCATCTTGCTGTATTTTTCTCCAGAAAACTTACCAGCTTCTAACCTAGAAGAATCCTGGAAATTCACTCTGTGCTACCAGCTAGGGGAAGGGAGCAGCTGCCTCCCACAATTCTCTTCCAAGACTCATTTTCTCTATACTTCCATGTGGAATAAAGGACTTGATCTGCAGGACAGGTCTGAGGACACTGGTAGAAATTCACTGCTGTGAAAGAGAGTGGCAGTTACCCCCTAAGATCTCCCAGGCCCATCTCTCTGATATTCCCTAGGGAACAAAAGCTTTAATCTGTCAGGAAAGGGGTAACCTGATGGAACTTATGGAAGAATAAGCTCTACTACTGTGAGAGGGAATGGAATATGTGCTGGGCACAGTATTACATCTGGAAAGGAGGTGGAGACACTTGTGAAGCCTAATCCCTGAAAATGAGATTCACAGTATCTGCCTAAGGATGAAGCTTAATCAGAACATGAGAAAATGTCCCCTTCCCAATCCAAACCATCACATTTTTTTAAATGTCAAGTACAAGTAGTAGTGGAATACAACTGGGAGAGCTGCAAGTGTCAGTTTCTTCAGGGATCATTTTTTGAAAGTCAACATTGATGGAAAAAAAAACCCTGGCAAATTCACCCACATCACAAACACAAGTCATCACTAGAGGAATTTTAAAGTCTTTGAGACACTGAGGATAACAATTGCCACAACAAAACTCAAGCCCAGCCTAATTCCTGACTATATTAATACAAACCCTCACACTAAAGGCCTAGTAAAAGGAAAGTTATGCTCATCTCCAAGTATAAAAATATTTACTTCAGTATCCTTTGTCCTATACAACATGTCTGGCATTCAACAAAAAGGCACAAGACATTCAAAATGCCTAGAAAAAAGAGCAGTCTGAAGAGAAAACATAATCATCAGAACCAGACTCAGATATGACATAGATGGTCTACTACTAAAGAATTTAAAATACTATGATTATCCCCCATGTGCAATGACTAAGACCAATAAAGAAGGATGGTCCAGCAATGAGCCCTTGATACTAATGACTAGGCTTGTAAGCCTTTGTGCCTGAAATAAGAACTAGGCCTAGAGCTGCAGGGTGCCTAAGAGTTACCTCCTGAGAGTCTCCATGGGACATGATTCCCGGGGATAAGCTTCCCTGGTGCTGAGGGATTACTACCAAGTACCAGCTGATGATGTAACTAGAAATAACCTTGAATAAAAGGGTCAACTCAGACCAGCAGAATATCTCGGCCGACATGTAATATCAGGAGATATTTGACCTTGAATCAAAGGGGAAAATGGAAAGGACAAATGAGTTTATATGGCTATGAGTCTCCAAAAAAGAATTGGGAGGTTATCAGAGGGGTTGCACTTATGCACACCTCAGCAGAGTCCCAGAGATAGCTAAAGTAGATACAACCCCAGGTACTGATTCTTCTGAGGGCTACAGAGACCCACAGGTTCTATGATCATGGCAGATGCCATGTTAGTTGGCCCTACTTTGGAGTTTGTGTTTCTGAGTGTGATGGAGTTGGACTCAGATGTGATTTTTGTTCACAAGGCTCTCCAGTCAGTTTTACTGGACCTGTGGTTGGTGCTGGGGTTTAGTGTATACTCAGGGGACCTGAATCTCTGGACTGTCCATGTGATAGCCAGGCCCTGAGCCTCAACAGACTTGCAATTCCTACCCTTCGGTTTATTGGACTTACCCCAGCCAGCTAACAGGGAGGTGAAAAAGGTCAATCACCACATCAGGGAGCCAAGAATGTCTACAAGTGCAAGCAGGAGAATTGCATACATTATTCAAATGGAATCTAAGCACCCTCTTGATATAGAGGTGGAGTGGACATAACCATCCCAAGGTCCACAGAATGGAGGAATAGAGTATGGATTAGAGTAGACTTACTGATATTCTCTTCTGGAACTATTGTGATTAGTAATGGAAGTAAATGTAGCAATTATGTGGAGAAAATGGCCACGGTAGCTGCTGAGGGTAGGGAGTGGGAAAAAGAGATGTGTTGTGGGGGCATTTTCAGGACTTGGAGTTGTCCTGGGTGGTGCTGCAGGGACAGTTGCTGGACATTGTATGTCCTCTCTTGGCCCACTGGGTGGACTGGGGGAGAGTGTAAACTATAATGTGGGCCATTGACCATGTGGTGCAGCAGTGCTCAGAGATATATTCACCAAGTGCAATGAATGTCCCATGATGATGGAGGAGGTTGTTGTTATGGGAGAGGAGGGGTGAAGGGGGTGGGGGGTTTATGGGACCTCATATTTTTTTAATGTAACATTAAAAAAAATAAGGACAAAAAATATACTATGATTACTATATTAAAGGCTCTAATAGAAAAGATAGACAACATACAAATAAGGTAGCTTCCTAAGGAAACAAAAAGACAAGATCAAATGGAAATGAAAGGTATAAAAAATGAGGTAAGAGATATGAAGGATATCTTTGATGGGTTTATCAGTGAATTTAGCATAGCTAGGGAAAGAATCAGTGAACTTGAAGCTAGGTCAATTGAAATTACCCAAACTGAAACTTATACATACACACAGTTACAAGCACACACACACAGAGAACACCCAGGGATTTTGACATATAATATCAAACAATCTAATATATGCATAATTGGAATTCCAAAAAGGGAAGAAGGAGAGAAAAGTGCAGAAGAAATGTTTGAAGAAATATTCACAGATAATTGTACAAACTTAGTGGTAGACACCAAACCATCAGTCCAAGAGGCTCAGAGAACTCTAAGCAGGACAAATACACACATACACCTCAGACATGTAGTTTAACACCATTGTAAATCCTAGAAAGTAGTCACATTTTCAGTCTCTTATATAAATCTCAGTTGGCTGTACCTATTTCACCCTTCCTAACAAGAACCCATTGCTTGTAAGCATACTTATGGCTATATGCTTCTGATTCATTTTAGATCCCTAGAGCTATGGATCTTGTTTTTAAGTTCATCAGTGTGTTTCCATTTTTTAAAAATTTATCTTCCACCCATGTGTATGTGGAAAAGAAAGTAGTGAGGACTTTATCATACAAGCTCACAGTACAGTTGCAAATAAACAAGCAATTACAATACAAAGTGATATGTGCTATGACATGGTAGTTGTATATAAGAGTTTGAGAGAATCTAGACCGTTCCCCATTACACAACTGGTAAGCCATCAGGTAAATCTGGGAGAAGCTGACATTAGTGCTTAAAAATTAAGCAAGTTTTACTAAGACAAAGAGAGTTAGGAGAGAATACTCAACACAAGGGAAGTAGTTGGAGTGCATGGCCCAGAGCAATAGACACTAAGGTATTTGAAGACCTGAAGGATATTAATACAGCTAGAGAAGAGAATAGGTGGAAGAGTGAGTCACTAAAGGTGAGATGAAGAAGTAAACAGGATCCAAATCATAAAAAATCTTAGAATAAATTTTACAGATTTTCATACTTATCCTGAAGGCAATGGAAGGTCAAAGCAAGTGAGTGGCTTGATTAGAATTTTAGTTTAGGAAAAATGTGATAGAATGTAAGTGGGCAGAACTGTAGGTGAGAACAACTTGGAGGCTATGGTTGTGATTTAGATAAGAGGTAAGGTTTTGCCCACTAAGAAGTAGGCAGTGGCTATGAGGACAGGTAGAATGATTCAAGGCATTGCAGGAGGTAAAACAACAGAACTTGGACTGCTTAGATTCCTGGGATGGGAAAGGAGAACTCAGTGGGCCATGAATAAGTTGTAGGTATTGAACAATTGGGTAGATTGTGGTGCCAGTCATTGAGAAATAAAACACAGGTGAGGCTTCTCACCCTGGATACATTTTCTAGGGGTAGTGAGAAATGAAAAAAAGTGTTTCATTTTGATTATGTCACAAATAGGAATCGCATGGGAAATCCATCATTTTAATTGGCTCTAGCCTCCATAGACATGGTTATACCTTAGGTTTCAGTATTCTGAGTCCCCTTGTGTATAGCTGTTTATCTCTGATTAGAAAACTCTTCCTGGCCTAAATTTCTCTCACAGGGCCTCCAAACAGGAACATCCTAAAATTGCTAAGAGTCCCATGCATATTCAACCCACCTGGGCTTCCTTTCTTTCTGAACACACCATCAGCCCTATCAAAAATTTGTCAGTCCTATTCCTGGGTGTTATGGATCTTTTTGTTTTTAGCTAAGAGGTCAAGCAAAGAAAGTAGAACATATTTATTCCTCTTGAAACTAAGGACAAAAGGGTCAGAGAAAATGCTCTTGCTGCTCCGTTTAGCCATTCTATTTTGTTATGAGAAAGTTGTTTTAAACTTGCCTCAGCTCCTTCCAAATCCCTGTTTAGATATCAGAGTCATATCTCCCTGATCCAGCTACTCCCAGGCTGCATTAGCTTTACCCTCCACTGGTGTCTTGTGGTTGGGAAATGAATCACTCAGACTCAAGCCATTTTGACAGAGAGCTTAAAGGCAGCTCAGCCAGGCAGAGGGGGGCGAGGTGTGTGAGGACAGTCTGGGTCCGCCACGCTATACCCAGGCCTGTGCAGCTGAGCTGCCTAATTAGGTTCTTGCCCTTCACAAGCCTCCAAACAGCTGTTCAAGTCCCAGAGCTGGTGGTAGAATATTTTTTTCTCACCTGGCTAATAAGATTTTCCAAGACACCAAAGCCTAAAGAATTTGGGGGTGGGGGTGGAGGGGGTAAGCCTCCTTTGTTAAACAAAGCGGGTTCTATAGGACTTTCTGCCTTTGAATTTAGTGAGACTGCCCCAATTAAATTGTGAAATGATGGCGAATATTGAGGGATCCCAGTGGAAAAAGCAGCCTCTCCCCCCGACACCCATGGACTGGAAATATCAGTTGTAATGCAAATCCCTTCTTTGAAAGATTCAGAGGCTAGGATTTTGCTCCAAAGTTTAGAGAAATATCATGGAGTCAAAGACAGCAATATTCTTCAACATGTGGCAAGATTTTAAATGTGTTTGTTTTTCCAGACATCATGCTATAGATTCTTTTTTTAAAAAAAAATAAACTCAGGAAGTAGCCAGCATTGGCAGGTAAATAGGATTTGGGGAAATGTCACCGTAAGCTCTTAAATAAGCCATTGCAGCAGATAATAGTTAAGGCTTCTAAGCCAAGGTGGGGGTCTTGGGGTATTGTTTTCATCTTGAATAATATGTTTCATGTCAATTAACAGTAAGCTCAATTCCACACAAAGATATCTATATTTAATGTTATCCCATGTTAGACATACATGCCAAACCTATTAGGAAATAGATGTTAGAGCAAAGGCTTTTTGAGCAAGGGAAGAAAAATCCTAACTGATTAGTTGCATAACACCGAAAATACTTTCTGAGGGACTTTGTGATTTGAATATGAGTGTATCTGATTTCTTGAGAGTTTAGGGAGACTGAGGGGAAAAGTAAGGTGAGGGGGAGATATGCCTGTCTAGCAAAGATAGCAGCTACTTCATCTCAGGCAGAGGGCTACCATATGGAAATACATACCCATTAGTGCCAATTACGCTGATATTTCAAAAGAAACTGGAAATTCAGATTTATGCGTGGAATCTTCTATTTAAGGATATGGTGGCATATTTTTTTTTAGAATATAAAATATATAGATATATATTTTATATATATAGAATATTAAATATATAGAATATAAAAATATAAATGTAAATGTTTCCAACATCTGATTTATAGTTGAGGTCAGAGCTACATGATGTTTGAAAAAATAATCTTGCATATCACATTTTCCAGGGTTTCCTCTTTCTAAACTAAAGAATCAGTTAAAATTGGTTAGAACTAAAAGTTGGGAATAAAATACCTTAAAGGGAACTTATGACATCAAATTCAAGATGGCCCCAAATCAAAGAGAAGCCGATCTAAGAAAAATGTGATATCAATATACTTTCATAAATATAAAGCCATCTGTGCATACATCTTTCATCTCCTAGAGTCTTATTTCTATCATGTAAGAATCCAAAAGAAGGTATGATATCTTGCAACATAAACATTCAAGTTTAAAAGGATATTGGGCACATCTTGGTTAAGATTTTGAACTTACAGATGAGCAAATCAAGGCTCAATTTTGCTGAATGATACTTTACTCTCTCATTGAGGCACTTCCAGAATTTCTCTCAGTAATTTCAAGTTTACCTGCTTACAAACTCTCTACTTTCTCTGAAACTATCAATTCTCTCTTGTCTTCATTTCTTTCACCCTCCAGTTTGTATTCCCTGGGTCACTGAGTCTGGTTAGGTACAATCATACAGCAATGAATATACATTCATTTACTTCTCAATCCTCTGTCAACTGGCTTCTTCCCCAATACTCCCCCAAAGTTATTTATAAAAATGTCATCAATAATAATTTTGCTGCCAAAGAGAAGGCTGCTTTTTAGCCTTCATTTTAATTGGTTTCTCAGCCCATTTGCCCTTAGAGATCACTACTTTCTTACTAAAACACTTTTTCCCTTAGCTTCTGCGGTTTTCCCCCTACTTCTTGGCATACTCCTCTGTCTCTTTCAGGGGTTACTTTTCCTCTTCTTGGTCCCTAAATGGTGTCCTCTAGTGTTCTGTCCCAAGACCTCTTCTCATCTCTCTCATCTTTCTTTATAAACCCATCTGCTCTCACAGATTTAGGTACTATCTATACCCGTGGTTCTCAACTTGGAGTGATTTTGTGCCCCCCTCTCCACGAGACTTTTGGTAGTTTTTGGAGACATATTTAGTTGTAATAATTTTGGGAAGGGGAGGCAGTACTGGCATCTAATAAGTAGAGGCCAGGGATCCTGCTAAGCATCCTACAATGCACAGCACAGCTCCCCTAAACAAAGCATTATCGAGCCCAAAATGTAGTAGTAGGGGGGCTGAGAAACCCTAGTCTTCTTGGTGATGAATCCCAAATCTGTTTCTCAGGTGGGGAAACAGAGCCATATGTTTTCCTGTAAAGGGCCTCACCATCCACCCTGCTTGCTCACACCAGATCTCTGAGTGCCACCCTTGGTTCACTTGATCTGGTGCCTGCCTACTGGCAGTCCAGGTATTCCTTAGCTTGTGGTGGCTTCACTCTAGTCTCTGCCTCCTTCCTCACATCAACTCTTCTGTTCTGTGACTCTGTGTCTCTTCTTCGTTTAAAGACACCAGTCATTGGATTTGTGTCTACCCTCAATCCAGGATGACCTGGTCTCAAGATCCTCAATTAATTACACCTTCAAAAACCCTATTTCCAAATAAGGTCACATTCTGAGGCTCCCAGTAGACTTGAATTTGGGGGGACACTATTCAGTCAAGTACAGATAGCTTGTCAGCAGACTGGCCTTTGCATGACTGGCACTTATGTTCCCTGCACAGAACAGGTGCTCAATAAATGCCAAGTAAATAGATAAATAAATGAATGATGACAAAATTAAGTCTTCAGGAATGCTCATTCTCAAAAATTTTAAATAAAAATCTGGTCACTAGAACATGTTTTCATTAAAGGAAATTTAATCTAAGAAAAAGAAAATTAGCATGTATGCTACACATACTTTATGTGCTTGGTTATGTTTGGATATAATATATGGAAAGAGTTTGTGAAGAATGGCGTTTACACATGAAATTGGATCAAAAGTAATTGATGAGTGATGCTTACTTTCAATCCTTGAGCTACAACTCATTCCTAATCTAGAGTAGGGAATATGCATGAAATCTGAACTGCTATAAATTATAGAATAACTAAAAGAAAAAATTAATATTACACTTTTGTTTTTTTAATCTTTTTATTGTAAAATAAACATGTAGAAAAACACACAAAACAAATGTAGAACTTAATGAAATATTATAAGGCAAACCCCACAAACCTTCTTATAATCCAACATTGTAGCCACCCCAGAAGACTGTCCATATTCCCTGTTCCTCCCCTCAAAAGTAAACTGGATTTATCATAATCACTACCTTGCTTTTCTTCATAGTTTCATCACCAATGTGTGTACCACTAGAAACTATGATATAGACTTGTCCATTTTTTTATTAGAGAATTTTTGGATTTACATAAAATACAGGATTCCCATACATCACCCCCCACCAACGACTGGCAATGGTGTGAAATATTTGTTATAATTGATGGTAGCACATTTTTATGATTATATATTAATTAACGTCCATGGTTTAATGTAGGATTCACTGTGTAGTGTAGTTCTATGGATTTTTAAAAAATGTTTATTCTGTTACCATATATACAATCTAACATTTCCCCTTCAATCATATTCAGCTATATATATTACAATGCTGTTAATCACATTCACAGTGTTTTGCTACCGTCACTACCATCCATTACCAAAACATTTCCTTCATTCCAAACAGGAATCCTCTACATTTTAAACCTTAACTTCCCATTCCCTATACCTGCCTTGTCCCCTGGTAAACTATTAATATATTCTATATTCTGATTCTCTGAGTTCTAATTGCTTCAAATCAGTAAGATCACACAATATTTATCCTTTTGAGTCTGGCTTATTTCATTCAACATAATGTCTTCAAAGTTCATCCGTGTTGTCATATGTATCAGAACTTCTTTCCTTTTTACAGCTAAATAACAATCCCTTGTATACATACACCACATTTTATTTTGCCATTCTTTGGTTGATGAACACATGGGCTGCTTTCATCTCTTGGCAATTGTAAATAATGCTCTGTGAACATCAGTGTGAAAATATCTGTTTGAGACCCTGCTTCAAATTCTTTTGGATATATACATAGTGGTGGGATTGCTGGGACATATGGTAATTCTATATTTAGCTTTCTGAGGAACTGTCAATATGTTTTCCACAACGGCTGTACCACTTTACATTGCCCCTGGCAATAAATGAGTGTACCTATTTCTCTAGCACTTATTATTTTCCATTGTCTAAATAACAGTCATTCTAATGGATGTGAATTGTATCTCATTATGGTTTTGATCTGCATTTCCCTGATGGCTAATGATGTTGAGCATATTTTAACGTGCTTTCTGGCCCTTTGTATGTCTTCTTTGGAAAGATATCTATTCAAGCTTTTTGCCCATTTTTTAATTGTGACGTTTGTCTTTTTATTGTTAAGTTGAAGGGTTTCTTTATGTATTCTGAATATTAAACCTTTATTGAATATGTGGTTTCTGAATATTTTCTCTCATTGTATAGGCTGTCATTTTACTTTCATGATAAAGTCCTTTGAGGTGCAAAGGTTTTTAATTTTGTCAAGGTCCCATTTATCAATTTTTTTTCTTATTTTGCTCATGGTTTGGTTGTAAAGAATAAGAAACAATTGCCAATACAAGGTCCTAAAGATACTTCCCTAAAGAGTCTTCCAGGAATTTGATAGTTCCAGCTCTTGTATTTATATTTAGGTCTTTGGTCCATTTGGAAGGATTTTTGTATATGGTGTGAAGTAGGAGTCCTTCTTCTGTTTTTGCAAATGGAGATTCAGTTTCCCTAGCATCATTTGTTGAAGAAACTGTTCTTTCCCAATTAAGTGGTCTTTGCCACCTTGTCGAAAATTAAATGGCCACAAATATGAGGATTGATTTCAGAGCACTCAATTCTATTCCATTGGTATATAAGTCTGTTCCTGGGCCCATATCATGCTGTTTTGGTTACTGTGATTTTGAAATAAGTTTTTAAAATGGGGATGTATCAGAGCCCCTTAACCTTCCATACACATTTGTTGACTGGCTTTTGTATTTCTACAAAGAAGGTTGTTGTAATTTTGAGATTTTAATTGGGATGGCATTGAATCTTCAAGTTGCTTAAGGTAGTATTGATATCTTAATAATATTTAGTTTTCCAATCACGAATGCAGAATGTTTATTTATTTGTCTTCTTTGATTTCTTCTACTAATATTTCTTAGTTTTTTGTATATAAGTTCTTTGTATTCTTGGTTAGACTTACAACTAGATATTTGATTCTTTTCATTGATATTGTGAATGCAATTTTTTTCTTTATTTCTTATTCTGACTATTCATTGCTCGTGTTTAGAAACACTACTGATTTGGAGGTGTTGGTCTTGTACTCTGTCACTTTGCTAGTTCTAGGAGCGTTGCTGTGGATTTTTCAGGATTTTCTGTATATAGGATCATATCATCTGCAAATAGGGCAAGTTTTACTTCTTCCCTTTCAACTTGGATGCCTTTTATTATTTTTCTTGCCTAATTGCTCTGCAAGAATCTTCCCAAGGTGTACAAAGGTCTGCCCAAGGTGAATACAGTGTGCAGGGCCTTTCCTGTCTTTCTAGACTAGTCCTAGGTTTCTGCTTGTTGATTACTTGGGGGTTCCCTTGTTTACAGGATTTCTGTTGTCCTCTCTGTTACCAGGAGACAGACCTCCCTCTCCTTAGTATTTGAAGCTGGCAGTCCTTTGTCCCAGACTGCCCACCTTTATAGTTTTTACCACTCCTTTTGTTGTCTCAGCTGCTTTTGCCTGGAAGGCAATTTCTGGGAGGAAGTCACAAGGGCGAGGATTCTCTCAAGCCAGGCTTTCCCAACCATAGCAGGGCCAGGGATGCATGAAGTGGGTGCAGACTGGGTCCAATGTCCCCTGGGGAAGGGATCAGGAAGGGAACCAAGAACATCTCCAGAGGTCCCAACCCTGAGCTATCCTGCCTTGTCTAGTGAATGTAGCCCTTCGGCTAATTGTCACTTGCAGCCTTGTAGAGAAGCACAAGGCTTCTTTAAGTCTTCACTGCCACTGCCCTTATCTAGGATGGTTTGAAACAATAGCTGCACTCAGAGCTGGGCCCAATGATCAGAATTTGCTAATCAAAAGCTGTGATCAATGATCAGTTATACCCATACCAGTTGTTGGGGAAGAAGAGTTTTATGTCCCCTTCTATCACCAGCAGCTAACCAGGGGCTGGCCTCCATGGTGACCTGCAGAGAGAGTTGGGGGTTAGACACTGATGGTGGCCACACAGAGAGAGTAATTTATTCTTCTTTACAGTAATTTAACAACCTCTTTCTCCCGATCTTCCCTGGAGGCTGCACCATGTTCTTCTGGCCTCCAGAGTTTCAAAATAGTTGCTTCATACAGTTCCTTCCTGTTTAATACTTGTTTTGGTAGAAGGACCGAGTGTTGGAATTCCCTATTCCACCATCTTCCCAGAATCCTCTTCCTAACATTGCACTTTTATGTGATCTTTAGCTCAAGTGAGGCACACAAACTGTTGCCCAGCATGTGAATCTAATACGCATTTCTTACATGTTCAGCACTGCTTATACTTAACCTTCCAAACAGAATCATTCTGAAGCCATCCCAGGGAGCTTTCTTTGCAAACTGTGCTTAAAGATGATATTGCGCAAAACTTCTAAATCTAAGTAACTTTTACAGTTGGAAAAAACATCCAAGGAAAGTAAAAAATGCAAAGTTAATGCAAATACTTTACACTATAACCACACTCTTTGGATCTTAGGTCTTGTAACATTCTTGCCACACAAAAAGGGATTATTGATTTTATTGATGAGTTTCAGCCTCCTATTGTCTTGAATTGCACTCTTTAAGACAAATCTTCAGCCAGGATGTGGATAGAGGGGATGCAGGGATTCTGCTATCTAGCCTATTACCAAACAATAACATGATCTGTGACAACATTACAAGGTAGTATTAAAAAGGAAGCTTTGGAATTTCAGTTAGCAGGCATCATCATGCCCTTTCCCTGCTTGGAAAATAGTTCAAAATGTTACGTCTTCATAGTTCTCCTGGGCAAGGAAACAATTCATGAAGAGCAGTAGTCCTCTTTAATGTATTCTTCAAATGGCATTCTTTTGGGTTACCTGTGAGCCAGTCCTAAATTCAAATAAAATATATTATTCATTGAAAGAATTTAACTAAAACCTTACTATAGGTCACACCCAATGCAAAGCTTTGTGTATATACAAGAATTTAAAGTAATATAGAGACAGCAGACATGTACAAATAATTGTAATATAGTTTAACAAACACTAATTAAGAACCAACGTTCACTGAGGCATTGCCTCTTACCAAATCCTGTTCTAAATGCACGATATGCTTAAATCCATTTACTCTCCATCATGGCCCTAGGAGGTAGGTTCTATCATAATTCCCCCTTTATAGTATTTTGTTTGTCAACTTGGCTAGTCCCTAATTATTCAGTCAAACACTAACCTAGATGCTGCTGTAAAGATATTCTGTAGATGTGATTAAAGATCATAATCAGTTGACTTTAAGTCAGAATGATTGTCCTACATAATCTGAGTCAGCCAAATTCAGTCAGTTGAAAGACCTTAAGTGCAGAGCTGAGGCTTCTCTGATGAAGAAGAAATTCTAGACAGCAGCTTCAGCTCATGCACTACTGTTCCAGCCTGTCTTATGAATTTTAGACTTGCCAGTCTCCACCACCCAGTAACCAATTGTTTGCAATAAATCTCTTAATAAGAATTACCTACTGTTTTTGTTTCTCTGGTTGAACCCTGACTGATACAGTAAGTGAGTAAACAAAGCCAGGGTGCTTAAGCAAATTTCCCAAGGTCATAAGGCTAATCCATGGAGGAAAAGCATTTCAAACTCAGGGAATTTGAGTTAAAATCCCCTGTGTTGAACAACTTACATTGCATTGTCTGAGATATACCAGTTCAAAAGTGGCCTAAAGGAAAGAGTTCTTAATTCTGATTGAAAGAATGGTTGGTGGAGTAGGAAGGCATCTTATAGAAAGATTTAAAGTAGAAGTGCCTGGACTGGATTTTGAAGGATAAACTGAACTTCATGAAGTGACTAATATTCAAAGGCACACCAGATAATAATCCCACATGAGATTCAAGGGTGGAGAGGTTATGCCGAGGAGTCTGGATCTTTGCCATAGGGTAAATGGAATAGATTAAATATAAATACTTACCCAGGTACTTATGTAAATAGAGACATTTAATGTCACCACCTGGAATTGTTCTCTCCCATTTTTTATCTGTGAAAAGTTGGATTCAGTAATCTCTAAAGGTGGCTCTAAAGAATAAATAGACAATATGAATAAAATATCTCAGAGTGACCTGGCAGAGATATGTATTCCATAAAAGTCAATTCCCTCTCTTCATCATATCAACTCCTCTCTCCCCTCCAAAGTACCCTCCAAGACTGTAGGTCTTGATGATAGCTTAATACTTTTGAGATTTCATTATATTCAACACTTTTCTCCATGGAATTGAACAGATAATGCAGATGATGCTTACCAAGTGCCAGGAACTGGCCTAGACACAGGGGATAAAGCAATGAAGGAAGCAGACATGGTCTCTCACCCCAATTTGCTTGAATGGTCCAGTTTTGAGTGGAATGTCCTACCAGATATGAAAGGGAGAATACATGGGATTAAGAGAGCAAATAGGATGGGACCCTAACTCAGGTTGGTATTGTCAGGGAAGTCTTTCTGGAGGAAGGATCCTCTCAAGTAGAAAGCATCATTAACAGTCGGCTAAATGATATTCTAGAGGTCTAGTCATGAGAGCTATTTTAAAGGGCAGCTTTCATTGTTTATAGTTGGAGAAATGGGTGGCATAAGCAATCCCTAAAGTCCCCCCACCCATGTTCCCCCCGAACATGGTCTGTGGACTGAAAAGCTAGTGTGATCTGCCTTTCAGCTGGCACTGCTCAGACAGTGAGAAGGACCCATATATGGAATCTCCATCTTGCACAAACCACAAGTCAAAATAAACATGCTTGAACTCAAGTTCACTTCATTTCATATTTGACTTTGCTTCTCCGGAAGCTCAGAATATTAACCCATTTAGAGTTTCAACCAGACTCCATCTTCCACCTCACTGACTAGTTTCCATCTATTTTTTATGTCATTTGTTGTGACAATAATAATTTAGCTTCTTTAGGAAAACAGAAGATAATAATTAGAGTGGGAGCGGAAAGTGCAGTGATTTTCCCGCTGAGTTATGGAAACTTTTCTAGCCACATTTGATCCATTTAAAACTTGATTATGTTTTTCCTTCCACATGTCTCCTATTTTTTTCTTGATATGCAAGAGACAAATTTATTGAGGAAATTCACATACTTTATATGTTCTATGAACTAGAGCTCTACTAGAGATTTATATGCGATCCAGATAGTTGTTAGTTGGGACAAAAGATCATGAATGAATAGTCCAGACAGGACTAAGTATGCCAGCCCTTCATAGAAAAGGACAGAGGAAGGTCACAATCAGAAAGCTGAGGTTCATTTAATTATGGGGCCCAGGCCTCAGGAAGAGCAATGACAAATATTTTGGAGAAAGATCCCAAGGACTTCATCTATGTGGCCAACTGAGCTTCATCTGAGTGAGAGAATAGGCTGTGCCCCACCATGTGCACAGAGGGAGGGGCACTATTTCCCATGGTTGCAGCTGAGAGGGCCTTAGTCTCTGCTCTAACTTGGAAATTTGAAAGTCAGTGGAGGGTGGAGAGGACCATGCCTCAGAAGTCTCAGTAGCATGTAACACTGCATCAAGTTGGTTGAAGATGTAAAAGGAATGGCCTGAAGTCATTCATCTATCTGAAAGTATGGAGAAGGGGCCATTACTCCCTGATGGAGACCAGTCAACAAAAGGTGTCAGCAAAACTAAAGCAGAGAGCGTAAGTCAGCAGGAAGTCCTGGGAAAACATGGCTTTGAAGTCACAGCATTTCAGTAGGGCACGAGGGAAGCTGGAGCAGGGCGTGAGCTGAGCTCTGCCAAGAGACAATAGCTTCAGAAGAAGATGCAGCCATAAGGACCCCGAAGGACATCAGGGCTAAAGAGAGTGGGATGAGAACTTCATTTGTGCACAATGAAGGGTCCCAGATCCTGGATGTGTGTACGCCTGAGTGCATATGTGTGTTTTGGGGGCTTGGTGGAATATAGAAACTATTCATGTTTCTACCACTTCAAAAGAGATGGATGAAGTATGAGCCTGGAGGTCAAGTGAGAACTGAGGGTCAAGCCTCTGAACAAAGCACAAGGAGAACAATTTTTGCTGAGATTTGTCATGGTTCATGCTCTCTCCCTGGCAATCCTGAGTCTGGGCAACTGTGCAGAATAAAAACTCCAGCAAATGAGAAAGACTTTACCTGGGAGTAGGAAGGCACTACTGTTCTGATCACTTCTAACCACAGAGGAAAAGTCCAAGAAAGTAATGGTAAAAGCCTATTTACAAGAGGGAGGTTGAAGAGGAAAGAGAATCCTCCATTTGGCTAAACCAGGATTTCCGGGAATGCATATACTGCTCTAAATCTCAGGGATATTTAACCAGCAGAAGCTCTCCTGTTCCTGCCTTAGTCAGGTCTTACTTATTGTAAAAGACAGAGAGGAGCTCCTGACACCTCAGTTGAAAGAATGTCGAGAATTAAGCTAGAAGATGAATAGAGGCAACCGTTTTAGAGCTGGATCTCACAGAGAATAGATGCACCTACAACTGGAAATCAGGTCTTAACAGAGAACTAGAACATCATGAAAGAATCACCAGCCCCAGCAACCTGGGTTAGCCAAGCACGCCACTTATTCCTGTGCGGCGGCTTGCTCGGTCGGTAGAGGTGGGGTCTGGCTGTGGACGAGGGGTCGGTCCCGCTTGGGACAAGGGATCGGTCCCGCTTGGGACGAGGGGTCGGTCCGGCAGCAGACGAGGGGTCGGTCTCACAGGGGTTGCACGGTTTGGCTGACGGGGTCGCCCGGAGAAGCAGGCGACGAACTGGGGACAAGGGAGGCCAGGCCCTTGTCGGGGGCTCTCAGGACTGGAGGGCGCACGGCAGAAGAACTACCACGGAGACAAGGTAAACACGCAAGTCCACTTTATTGAGGGAGAGGCAACAGTTTTATAGGGGCTGGGGAAGGCTGATTGGTCGAAGCCACGCCCTGTTCTGATTGGTTGCCGGCGAAAGGTCAGTGGGCGGTACTGGACGGGGGAGGGGTGGTGGTTAGGGATTGGCTGTCGCTGTTGCTGGGGGAAGGGGCAGGGTTTAGGGATTGGTGGCTGCTGTTGCTGGGGTGGAGGGCAGACTTGAGTTTCCCGCCCATGCCTGGCTGTTGCTGCTGTCGAGGGAAGGGAAAAGGGCAGACTGGAATTTTCCGCCCTGCGCCTGCGCAGGGAGAAAGAAGAAGGGTGCCGCCCCACAAGGCATTGTGTGGCGCCATCCGGGAGGAGGGGCGGCCGCGGAAGCATGGCTGCCGAGAAGGGGAGACCCGAGGGCACTCGGCGCCCGTGCCGAGCTTCCTTCAGGGGTGGCAGTGAGTCCGACCAGCCACCCTATTATGGGGGCAGCGGCTTGGCCTGCCGCGGCTGCTCCCCCGCCAGGCCAGCAAACCACACTTCAGCCCGAGGGGTGACCGCATTCCTGCTCTGTTTTTTTCCATTCCAGCACTCCGCTTCTCAGATCACGTCAGCACACAGAACTATTTCTACTCATCTCAGGGATGCTGCTTGCTTGTGACATCGACTACATCATTTCTATGTGTTAACTTTTCAATGTTTATCACTCGTTTTCCAGCTGCCTTCTAGAGTCTACTACTCAAACTCCCCAAAGTGCAGTTCTGAACACTCGAAGGGAAAGTTTCAGCACCATCAGCAACTAATTCCACCTGTTCAGCTGTGGCCAGCCAGGGCAGCAGGGTTACACCCTTTTGGTAATGAACTGTCTGAAGTTACTAGCTTGGTCAATAGGGGACAGAATGTCACAGCCTTTCCCGGACTAAAGATGTATAATATATGGGCACATAGATATTTTGGAGAATTAAATAGAGGCAACATACTCAGAAATTACAATTGTATTAAGAGATGCCACCATATTCCTCTTAGGAAGAAAACTATACTTTTCTAAAATGGACACACATGGACACTTGCATGCACACACACACACTTGATAGTAGATTACATTCAAAGGGATCCTGGTGTGGGTAGACCTTCCATGCATGTCACAGAAAGGAGGAATTTTCTAGTTCCTCCAAAGATGGAAAAGAAAGATAAAAAGGAAGAGGAATAGAAGGAGAAAGTGATTTTATCAAACTGACAAGATATTTAATGTGAGTAGAATTTTGTGAAACTGGTGAAAGTGTTGAGTTCATACCTGGACTGATGAGAAGAAGCAAAGCAATATATGAAAATGAAGAAATAGAGGGCATAGAGGAAGTACTTTGAAAAAGCAGTTTTATACTGAACAACTTGAGAAAGTGGTAGGCTTTCTTAGAATAATCTAGCAACAATGTACTGATCACTCACTGTGTATCCAATGCTCTAGGGACACTTTATATTCCTTGTCAAGTGCAGTTCTGTTAACGCTCTGAGATAGATATCCTCATTTTGAAAAAGAAATAACTGATGCTTAATGGGGTTACCTAATTTCCATGAGGTCACACAGCAAGTAAGTGGTACTGCTGAGTCCCCATTTGTGGTGTTTAAGGTTCTTTTACTATGTGAAGTGACTCTGGCCATCTTTTTTTGTTATTATTGTGAAATTTATTTTGAGTGAAATACACAAATATCATGCAAACAATTTAATGAGTTTTGATTAATGTGTAAACCTTTGTATCTGTCATCACAACCAAGATATAGAATATTTCCAATTCCCTCAGAACCCAGAACCTCAGTTCCCTCATGTCCCTACCCAGGCAATTCCCACTTTCCATAGGTAACACTGCTTGGAATTTTATCGTGTTAGATTAGTTTTGCTTGTGCTTGACCTTAATATAAATGGAATTTTACATTATGTTCTTGTATGTTTCAGGGTTCTCTAAAGAAACAGAACCAACAGGAGATAATAGGTAAATATTATGAGATTTTATAAAATTGTCTCATGTGACAGTGCATATGTGTGAGTCCAAATTCTACAGAGCAGGCTGCAAGATGGTAACTCTTATGAAAGTTTTCAATGAATTCTCCAGGAGAAACCATTTGATTGAAGTAGAGATGGACATTCTCACTTTTGACTGCTGAAATCATTACTTCTCCTTTTAAGGCCTTCAACTGATTGGATGAGACAGCTCTCATTGATAAAGGCAATCTCTTCAGTTGACTGCAGATGTAACAGTTACAAATGTAATTAACTTACTGATAATTGAAGTCCACAAAATATCCTCACAATAAAGAACAGATCATTGCTTGCTTGACCAAACAAGCAGGCAACTTTACCTGGCCAAGTTGACATATGCACTTAACTATCGCAGTACTCCTGTGTGTCTATTTTCTTTCATTAACATATATATGTGAAATTTAGATATAAGGCATGTAACTATAGCCCAATCTTGTTTATTGCTCAGATATTGTAGAGAGGGATGACCTGAAAGAAGAGACCCCATAAATGTTTATGAACTGGGCTCACTCTTAAACTGTACGTGTGTGGATCTGATATTAAATAACATATCAAATATTTTGAGAATTACACTAAGGGATATATAACCACCCAAGTCCCAGAATGGCCAATATGAATGGTGTACACATGGGACAAATCTGAATTGCACTACAAAGACTTTAAAGTCAGAGCTAACATTAAAACCACAATCCAAAGAAAGTGGTTATAACTTGCAGGCATAACCAAATCAGTTTGTTTGGCTGAAAAAACAAAAATAACATATCCATAGGATTTAAATAAAACCCAGAATCTCATATATGGCATAATATTAAAAATACACAGAATACATTTCAAAATTACCCAAAATTTAAATAATCAGGAAAATCTCAACCCACATGGTAAAGGAAAATCCACAGAGGCCAATGCATTGAGGACATAGCTGTTGATATTACCTGAAAAACATTTTAAATCAGCTATTATAAACATTCTCTAAGAAGTAAGGGTGAATACTCTCGATTCAAATAGAAAGATAATGTCTCAGCAAAGACATAGAAGGCATAAAGAAGAATCAAAAGTGATGATTAGAATGAAAAATATAATAATCAAAAAACCTCATTGAATGAGTTTAACAGTGGGTGGACATGACAAAAGAAAGAACCAGTGAATTTGAAGATAGATTAACAAAAATTATCCAATCTGAACATCACAAAGAATGAAAAAATAGATTGACAAAAAAGATGATCCTCAGGGACTGATGAAAATAATACCAACAACTCTAACATTTGTGTATTTGGAGTTCTAGAAGGAAAAAGAGTGCAGTGTAGAAAAATATTTAAAGAAATAATTTAAGCTTCCTAAATTTCTTGAAAGACATAAATGCAAAGATTTAAGAAACTGAGTGAACTTCAAACAAGATAAGCCACAAAAACACTATATCCAGATATATCATAATCAAATCAATGGCATCTTAAGACAAAGAAGAAATCCTGAAAACAGCCAAAGAAAATCAATACATTATTTATAGAACAACGTTCAAAAACTCAATTTCATATTAGAAACCATTGAATACAGAAGAAATCAGAATAACATTTTTAAAATGCTTAAAGAAGGAACTGTCAACCAGAATTCTATATCCAGCAAATATATCCTTTAGGAATGGAGTAAAATAAAGACATTCCTAGATAAGGAAAACTAAGAGAATTCATTGCCAAAAAATTTGTTTCAAAAGAATTACTAAAGCAACATCTTCACATAGAAGTGGAATTATACCAGAATATCAGTAATGAAGGAAGAACAACAGAAATGGTATATACCTAGGTAAATACCCCCCTCTGTGAACCTACAGAATAAGTTTGAAATGATGAAATCAAAAATCAAAACATTAATGGGGTTTTTAATGTATATAAATGTAATACATAAGACAACTACCACAAAAAGGGGAAGGGTACTGAAGCTTATAGTGGTCAAATTTTCTACATTTCATTTGAAGTTGTAAAATACTGATATAAGTATGCAATGAAAAGTTAAAAAAACATATATATGTTCATGCATATTTCAATTCCTGGAAAAACTGTTAAAATTATACCAATATGCAGAGCAAAACTATATAAATAAAAAGTGGATTGGGGAGCAGATATGGTTCAAGCAGTTGAGCACCCACCTCCCACAATGGAGGTCCCAGTTTCAGTTTCCAGTACATCATAAAGACAAAACAGGCAATGACCAAAACATGAGCCATGAGCAAAAACAAGGACAGACAATGAGTGCAAACAGTGAGCAAAAACAATGAGTAAACAGATGAGGGAGCCTCTGGGGGGCATAAATCTTTTTAAAAATGGAGTAGATTACTAAAAAAATTCAAATAACCCAAAAGAAGACAGAAAAGAGGAACAAAGCAACAAAAAAGAGAGGGAATAAATAGAAAACAAATATTAAAATAGTAGGCATAAATCTAAGTATATTAATTATTACCTTAACTGTAAATGGTCAAAACACACTGAATGGTTTTGAAAAAATTACAGGACTATGTGTTCTCTCTAAGAAACTCATTTTAAATATAATGCTATAGATAGGTTAAAAGTTAAAGGATGTGAAAAGATATGCCATGCAAACATTAACAACAAGAAACTTGATTGGTTATATTAATAACAGGCAAATGTATGCAAAGGAAATTACTGAGAATAAAGAGGAATATTACAAGCTGATAAAAGAGTCAATTTGCCAGGAAGACATCAAAATCCTAAATGTTATCTACCTAACAACAGAGCTTTAAAATACATGAATCAAAAAGCTAAAAGAACTGGAAGGAAAAGTAGAAAAATCCACATTTATTGTTGTAGACATTAAACCTTCTCTCTGTGTAATTGATAGAATGAGTAGGCAGAAAATCTACAAGGATATAGAAGATCTAGAAAGCATCATTAGCAAACATCTAATTGATGTTTATAGACCACGTCACCCAACAATACCACTTCTTTTTAAGTGCATGTGTAACATTCACCAAGATAGAACACATCAAGGGTCTAAAAACACACCTTAATAAATTTAAAAGAAATTAAATCATGCAAAGTATGCTATCTGACTTAAAAGACTTAAATTAGAAATCAATTACAGAAAGATAACAGGAAAATCTCCAAACACTTGAAAATAAAACAGTATTTCCAAATAATCTCTGAGTCAAAAAAAAGATCTCAAAAAAATTTTGAAAATTTTTTTTTTAAGATTTTTTTTAAATTTTTTAAATTTAATTTTCCCCCCTCCCCCGGTTGTCTGTTCTCTGTGTCTATTTGCTGCGTCTTGTGTCTTTGTCTGCTTCTGTTGTCGTCAGCGGCACGGGAAGTGTGGATGGCACCATTCCTGGGCAGGTGCACTTCCTTTCGCGCTGGATGGCTCTCCTTACGGGTGCACTCCTTAAGCATGGGGCTCCCCTACGCGGGGACATCCCTGCATGGCATGGCACTCCTTGCGCGCATCAGCACTGTGCATGGGCCAGCTCCACACAGGTCAAGGAGGCCCGGGGTTTGAACCGCGGACCTCCCATGTGGTAGACAGACACCCTAACCACTGGGCCAAATCCGCTTCCCTCCACTCCTTAAATGTGGGTTGACCTTGAGATTGGACATGGTGGTGTGCCTCTTCTGAGCTTAGACCTCAAGAAGCCGTGTGTTTTTTCTTCTACATCTCTGCCTTCACCTCTGTAATAGGCCCAGGCTAGCCTAGAGAAAGCACATGAAACAAAACCAGTCACCTCAGTAACGCCAGAGAGCATCCAGCCATGAACGTGAATGACCCCAGCCAAGATCAGCAGAGCAGGCCACCCCAGAAGCATAATGAATAAATGCTTATTATTGGAGGCCGCAGAGATGCCACCGATAGAACAACACTCCATAACCTCCAGGGAGCACAGAAGCAATCGGCAGGAAAATAACTGCAAAAACTCTTTTCCCTAAATTACATTAAACTCATTTCCTTGGTTTCACAAAGTCCCAGCTTGCTCTGTCTGGCAAATGCGTTGGTGGCAAAAGCTGTGAAGGGTGGTGGCAGCTGAAATCTCTTGCCCTTAAATAGCTGTCAGCTCAAAACTATAAACAGTAAATACTGTGAAGCCTGTCTTAAACCGCAGCCCAAGGGAGCAGCAGGAATTGGATGCCTCATAGAAATGATCTTTAAGTAAAGGTTGAATACAATAGCCTTGGGGATATTTCCAAATGGTGGCTCAAGACAGAGAAATGTCTGATGGGAAGACAGTCTGGGCTTCCCGGAGTTTGCCTACCCAGAAACAAATAATAGAGAACTTCAGAGTTTGCTCAGTGAGACTACAAAAATCCAAAGTATTTGAAAATGTCCAGGAAAATCCTCTACTTCTGGATACATTCATTGGACTTTAAAAGACAACAGTTCCAAGCAGAAATCTGAACTTCTTCTCAAAGCCTTCATTCATTTCAGTGAATAGCACACATGTTCCCTGCAATAAATCCTTTCCAGGGAGAGCAGCCCGCCTCAGGCTTGTGTGATTTGGGATGTTGAACTCTCCTGAAAGGAGGTGGCTAGCAGCTGTCCCTGGCACAGCTTGGGGGGGGTTACTCTGCGGAGAGGGCGTCCTAACGGGAAGCCTTGTGTGTCCAGAGCAGCTGAGGCCCTTGCGATGAACTATAGGACCTGGGGTTCTTAAGGGAAAAGATCTTGCGGCCTCGGTAAGAATGGTTGACTGGGCCTGGTTCCTGAAAACCACAGAATGGGGCGAGCCTGGCATTTGGAAAGCATCTGCTCTTCCTGTGGTCAGAACCAGAGTGGAGAATGAGGATGACGAGCCAAAGGTTTTCCATAAACACAGCTCCTTCTCAAAGCCCTTAGGGGCTGGTTTTCCAAAGGGTGGGCATTCCTAGATACGATGCAGAGCCACGGCCCCTCCCTCCAGGGCACCACCTCAACAGCCTGCAGGGCAACCACAGACACCAATTTTTCTTCTCCTCTAAGTAATACAGAGCTCTGTGGAAACTAACCAGAGAGCCCAAACTTGGGCAGCAGGGCGTGAGAGCAAGCCTGCAGGGGACGTCAGCGAGTTCTCAGCAGGTTTCTCCCCTTGCTCTCCCTCAACATTCCCTTCAGAAGACTTCAGTGATAGTCACCTCAGCCTCCTTCCCCTCAAAGAAAACGCTGCTGATGCTTCCCAGCGCCCACATCTCTTCATTCCTGACAGGACGCTTGCCTTATCCTGTGGAATCACAGCCAAGTAAATGAGCAAACTTAAAATTCTGTCTCCAGGGCTTCCACCTCTGCTGAATACTTACAGGTCACAGAAATGTTTTTGTTTTTTAAATTCAATAGCTTTTAGAGTAATAAGGCATCATCCTAGCAGTTCCTGACTTGAAATCTGTCCAGTTCTCATTAAAATACTCAGGATTTTAAGCACGATGGTCATTTTTTGTTACATTTGCAATTGCCTAGATTTCACTGCATAAGTTTAGTAGTGATCTGTAGCATGGGACTTGTATACTTGAACTTCTCATTTTTGAGACAGGGTGTTAAGAGAACAGACTCGAAATCCTGCTCAGAAGTGAATCTGCCTCCACATTCTAAGTTGCTTAATATTTTGTGCTTCAGTTTTTGCAACTATAAAATGTGAAAATTAATAGCAACCATGTTATAATCTATTTGTGTTTTTGAAAAATTTAGCCATAGTAAATTTCTAGCTCAATGCCAGTCACCTAATAAGTGCTCAATGTTGGTTAGCTCTTATTATAAATCATTATTTCTGAAAATATTATTACTACTATTAATTGTTGGTATATTAGTTCTTAGGGTCACAATAACAAATTACCACAAATTTGGTGACTTAAAATGACAGAAATGTGTTCTGTTACAGTTTTGGAGGCCAGAAGTCTGAAATCAGGGTGCTATAATCCCCCTGAAGTTTCTAGGGGAGATTCTTTCTGCTCTTTGCCTCCTCTTTGCCATGTCCTATGGCATGGAGCTGAAAAATTCCAATTGCTGTGTCTGTCTTCACACGACCTTCTCTGAGCCTCACATTTCCCTCTGCCTTTTTCTTATAAGGACACTTGTCATTGGATTTAGGGCCCATTATTAATCCAGGATGATCTCATCTAGAGATCCTTAATTTAATTACATCTGGAAAGACTTTTACCAATTAAGGTCACGCTCACAGATGCCGGGAAGTAGAACTTGAACATGTCTTTTTCAGGGGGGGGGGCGGTGGTCCACTACTCAACCCACTAGAATTGGTGTACATGAATAATGAGACACATAAGGTATCTTATTAAAAGGAAAAGCCTCTCTGTTTTCATATTTTTCTGACTAAATGCTTACAAGAGAAGCAGACTAAAACAAAATGATAGATCAAGGCAAAGATATTCAGCAAAAGAAAATCAAAGGCAAGGAGATGAATTTTAATATCAAATAACATGAAGATATTAAGAGAGAAATTGAGGGTCATTTTCGTATTCATTAAAGACAACATCTACATTGAAGATATAACAAAAAACATCAGAGACATTAACAATTTATGTTTTGCAAATACAATTTGCAAATTTTTCTTAAAAGTGACTCCTAAAATTGTGGAATTTTCTGGCCCCTCAAGCCTAAATCTGTCCCTAATTACATCTAAAGCAAAAACTGTTAGAAATGCAAGAAAGTTAGATAAATTAAACTCCCATATATTTGATTAGGAAACAGTTGGAGGAGAACATTTGACAACATGGGAAGATGGCTCTGATACATTAAGTAGAAAAAATAATACTATAAAAGAGTTTTTAATATGTATTTCCTTACCTCAAATAAGTTTGCACAACCCATTCACCTTGGAGATTCACCCTTTAAAAATCTTAATTAGCATACTAAAGATTGAGTTCAACTTTTTAAAACCTAGTGTTTCCCATATTTGTTTGAGCATGGAACACTCAGAACAACCTGATTGCAATTCTTTTGAACAATCTTTTGTAGAAACATTTTGGGGATAAGCAATCCATTTAACTCAGGGATACAAAAAGGAAAGATGCCTCTAACAGTATGTATTTGATACTTTCTATCAAAAGCGGTATTATATAAAGAGCTACTAGAAAGAACAGAAATGATCATTTTAATAGATAACACAGAATTCTCCTTAGGCCACTCAAAATAACTGAAAAAAAGTAGAACCATTGTAATAATTTAGTAAATACAAAAGATACATTTAAAAATCAATGTTTCGTATGATGCCTTATTTAGAAAATATCATGAAATAAAAATATTTTATTCACAAGAATGGAAAAATACCTAGAAATTGCCTTCAGACTTGGTTCATGTTACTTCTTCTGTAAGGCTCTCCCTGATTTGCCATTGACTGTCCTGTGCTCACATTTGCTTCAGTTATGAGGTTCTGCAATCACTTCTTCTCCCATCTCTTTTATACACTATACTATACACACACACCGCTCTTCATGAGCAGGGAGTATGTTTTATTCATCTTAGCACCATCAGTACATGGTACAGTGGCTGGTTAATAGATGCTCAACAAATTTTATCTATTCGATTAGTCAACTACTTGAGAATTTCAAGAATGTAAATATCCATCTCTTTTGAAGTCATTTTCTCTGATTCATCATTTTATTCACTACTCTTCCATACTGTTTTCATTTTTACTTTCACAGGATGTAAGACTTCTACAATTTAAAACATGTCCTCCTTTAAAGTCAGGAGGGGTGAGACTCTTATAGAATGGAAACTAGTGCCTCGTTTCTTGAGAATTAGAAACTTTCAAAAACCAGTTAAGGAATCAACACATTCAATGATCTGATAAGCCAAGATTCTCTCAAGATTTTGTGTGTCACTATAAAGTGGGATTATTTGATGCATGATTTCAGAGACACAGTCCAGGGTGCCTGGAAATGATCTAGGACCAGAGGACCCCCTTCTCCTAGGAAAAAGGGTTATACCTAATCCGGTTTCCCTCAGAACCAAGAGCTTCTATAGCTCCAGGCTCTGGGGTTTTGGAATTTCTCTAAAAAGAGAAGTGGGGCTTTTTACTCCTCTAAACATGGACACCTAAGCTCAGACTGCCTGATGCACAAGTCCCAAGTGTCGATGCCCTGCCCACCGTGGGATGCTCCCCGGCATTCCACTGAAAGGAAGGCACGATGGAAAGAGCATCCCTTTTTGGAAGCAAAGCCCCAGGCACTTTGGCCCAAACATAGGAAAATAGGGGGCCTCTGTATCTGCTGACCTTCCTCAGTTCAAGGCTTTCCAAGCGGTCCCATCTTGTGTCACCCACGGTTTTGGCTCAACGTGCACACATGGCCTGTAATCCATGTCTTCCTGGTGCTTAAGAAATTGGACTATACAACAAGTACAAGTTTAGCTATGCAAAATTGTTTGGACACCATAGTAGAAGATGCCTGTTTTGGTTTTTGACTGCTATGACAAATGCCACACAACCAGTTGGCTTAAAAACAGGAATTTATTGGCTCATGGTTTTAAGGCTAAAAGTCTTGCTTCCTCCATGGGGTAGCCTGGGGTTGGTGGCCTTCTGGGTGGCCAGCAAGCCTTGCGTTTCTTGGCCTTCCCACCGCTTGGTAATACCCTCTCCTCTCTCTTCTGGGTTCCTTTAACTTCCTGCTTCCAGCTTCTCCCTGTGGCTTCCTCTCTCTATCCCCCCCCATATATATATATTTATATATATTCATATATATATGAATTTCTTTGGCTTCTAAAGGACTCCAGTAGTCATATTAAAGGCCACTTTCATTCAGTTGGGCCACATCCTGACTAAACCACCTTAAAGAAATCCTGTTTGCAATGGGTTCACACTTACAGGAAACGCAGACTAAGACCAAGAACATGTGTTTTTTGAGGGTACATAATTCAACCTACCACAATGCCATTACCTCAAAAATTAAATTTTATCTCTGGTTGTACATGCACTGAACTCAAGGGGTCTGCTTTGCCTTGATTTATTTTGCTTTGCTTCATTTTGGCAGCCATTTTGTAGAAAACTAGCAGTTTTGCACTAACGTGATAACTCTCATCTGAGACTTTAAAAGAGAATAAAGTGATGGAAATTGTGTCATCCCTGTCTTGTAGAACGGACAATAGACTCCCTCCAGGACTTCAACTGGGTGACTTCATTTTGCCTTCTATATTCTCTCCTGTAATTTGTTCTATACATAAATAAGGAATAGGACATTGGGGTAGAGTCTTCCTTGATGAATCGATAAGCAGAAAATATTAATACATTTTATTTTTCCTGAAAGTAATGGTTCACATTCTTGCCATGGCATTATCCTATGATAAATGCACATTTTTAAAAAACCTCAAGATGGGTAGTTCACCCACTGATGGCCATTTATTAAATATATTTAAGAGACTTAAAAGTCCATTTGGGCTACAAGTAATCTGAGAAGCAACCTACTCATTCACTTGAATTCTGTGATTCCCTATGAACTTTTAGAATATAGATTTTAACCAGGTCATGGACCCTTCTTCTAGGAAGGGTCATATACTGACCAACTACATTGTGATTTTTTCAGCTCTGCCAGCATATTATATCTCACCTAAATTAAACCATGAACTCCTTGAGAACATTGTGAGGACCTATCTTGATTTGCCAGGGCTGCTGTAACAAATTAGCACAGACTCATGATTCTAAAAAACAGGAATTTATGGTCTTCCAGTTTTGGAGGCTAGAAGTCCAAAATCAATGTGTCAGAAGGACCGCACTTTCTCTGAAGTCGGTGGTGCTCTGGCGGTGGCTTGCCAGCATCTCTGCCCTAGTCACATGGCTGCCCATCTCCTGTCTGTCTCCTACTATGTCTAAATTTCCTCTGCTTACAAGGACTCCAGATATATTGGATTAAGGCCCGCCCTGTTCATTTAGGCCTCACCTGCAAAACTCCTATTTACAAATGGGTTCAAATTCACAGAACGTGTCTTTGTGGCATGAGCCATAACAGGGCTTATTGAATGATACAGGAAAGACATAGAAAGTAAGTTCAGAGAGATCAAAGTAGGATCAAACATTACAATAGGGGTAGCTTAAAGCATGGGATTTAAAGGAAAATGGGAATGAGAGGCAGAGGTGGATGCCCATAACCTATAGATCAGGCACTTCTCTCCCCCATGGGCCCAGAGAGGAGTTTGGCAGAGATATTCAGGGTTTAGGACATGCTTTAGAGATCTCTGAGATGCAAGTTGATTCAGATCTCTTGGGACACTTGCCAGCTCTCCCTCACACACTTCCAGATCACCATTATTGGCCCAGAAAGATCACCTGAGAATGGTTCTAATTGATTTTTAAAATTCAGGCTAAAGGAAACTTGTATGAATGTTTCTTTTATTTTGCCTTGTACTGTATATCATAGAAATAAGGAAACGATACTATTTTGTGAAAGCCAGATTTAGCTCTTCTTTCTAGGCAAGTAATGATCAAGAGAGCTTGGCCTTTGTATTGTTCTGAATGCAATGAAGCAGATGCCCCTATCATGACCTCTGTAGGCTGTGCCAACTGAGGCTCAGTGTGGCAAGTCCAGTGAATCCTCCCATTGTGATGAACTCTGCCTGTCCTTTCGTCCCTTTCCCACTTCCTGGCCATTTGCACGCCCACGCAAATGAACTCATCCACACTCTTAGAACTGCTTCTAAGTGCAGCTCCTACCGCTGAACAGGAAGCGTGTCCAACCTAAGAAACCGAGATCTTGTCTTACATTCCTTCCTAGTGAAAAAGTTCCAGACCTTTTTTAGAAAGGCAGAGCTTGTATTACATCCAGATATACATACTAGTCCAGAGAGATGGATACCAGACACCTGCTACCCAGTGCCTTGCCGGGACCTTCTATAGTGCTTTTCCTTATTTTTTTTTTATATGTATCTGTGTTTGATCTGCGTTTGATGAAAATGGTCACATAACCTCTTAACATACTACCAAATAAGTATGTGAGACATGATCAAGGATCCCTCAGATTATCTACTTGTGATATATAAAGCTTATAGATGAACCAGTTGGAGCATGAATTGTACTGGAATCCAGCTAGCAGAGACACATAAGATGCAGACGGTAAAGTAAATGGAGACAAAGATGACATTTTTCACATAGAATTTCCACCACATGATTACTCAGTGCAACCTCACCATTCTTCATTCAGTTTCAGGTCATGATCCAAATGGACTTCAGTAAAGCTCCTTCCTGGAGAGAATGTCAAAGTGTAGAAAAGAAGGAACATCTCATAGTCCTTATATTATCTCCTATTAATTTAAAATTATGAGTTTGACTCTGGTGGGAGGAAATCTGCAGGAGTAAGATGGTATCCATCACTGTCATGGAAGGTGGAGTGTATGGTGAAAACCCAAGCAGGGAGATTCCAGCTCAGTGAACACTCATTCTAGTGGGATCCAAGAAGTCAGATCTGTGTCAGGTAAGCCCGGACTGTGAAGAATCAGAGGGTGAGTATAAGGCAAGTCCTAAGGAGCACTAAGACAAGTTGCTTCTGTCATCAAGTCCAAAGGCAAAGTGTGGATGCAGAAAAAAGGTGAAACTGGGAGCTCCAGGAACCAGGAAGCTGTAAATGCCAAGCAGGATATGAGGTGCAAGGGAGAGACTGCGATGAGAGAATTGAATGCACAGGGATGTGATGCTAGATGTTTGTTTTGATTGACACCTAAAGAATGGCACAAAGGAGGTTTGGACAGGATTAAAGTCACTGTGTCATGGCAAGCAAGTGGACATGCACCATGTACTCTGAGTTCTCATCAATTCTTGACCAACTAGTGTCAGAGAGAAGGGTGGAGTGTCTTTCAGTTGTCAAAGCCTACTTTGGAATGGGAAAGTGAAATCAGGCTTTTGGTTGTGGTCAAGAACTAGACGTCAGCAAGCCAGCTGCTAATATAATATCTGAGCAAATGACACAGAGAAAACAGAGTCCAGAGGAAATTTTGAGTTCAAAACCAACATTAGATTTGAAAAAAAGTAAGGTGAGAGAACTAGGGAAAACACCCTGATGAATAGAACAAATACAGGAAAATATTCAGATGTATTACATTCCAGGCAAGAATGAGGAACTTTCCTTTCCCTGATATTGTGGATAATAACTTCTCAAAATGTGTCTTCCTTTGATTAGCAGGTTACAACTTTCATCGGGCAGTGCCAACTTTTATGCATCCTCTCACTTTGCTTTATGAATTCCAGTTTCCCAATCTGAACTTTGTGTTGTTTCTTGTTTGTTTTGTTTTTTAAGATAGATTTATTTATTTATTTATTTCTCTCACCCCTCCCCCCCGGTTGTCTGTCCTCTGTGTCTATTTTTGCTGCATCTTCTTTGTCCACTTCTGTTGTTGTCAGTAGCACTTTGTCCGCTTCTGTTGTTGTCAGCGGCACGGGAATCTGTGTTTCTTTTTGTTGCATCTTGTTGTGTCAGCTCTCCGTGTGTGTGGCACCATTCCTGGGCAGGCTGCGCTTTCTTTCGCACTGGGCGGCTGTCCTTAAGGGGCGCACTCCTTGCGTGTGGGGCTCCCCTACACAAAGGACACCCCTGTGTGGCGCGGACCTCCTTGCGCACATCAGCACTGCACGTGGGCCAGCTCCACATGGGTCAAGGAGACCTGGGGTTTGAACCGTGGACCTCCCATGTGGTAGACGGATGCTCTAACCACAGGGCCAAGTCCGCTGCCTGAGCTTTGTGTTTTGATTTTCTCTAGAACTCAATGTTAGGCCCTGAACTTACCATGCTCTCTGGATAATTTTATCCATATACTTACCTTCAATTACTAATGATTCCCAAGTTTGCATCTCCAGACAAACCATTTGCATTAGTCAGCCAAAGGGATGTTGATGCAAAATACCAGAAATTGGTTGGTTTTTATAAAGGATATTTATTTGGGTTAGGAGCTTACAGATACCAGGCCATAAAGAGCAAGTTACTTCCCTCACCAAAGTCTATTTTCACATGTTGGAACAATAAGGCTGCCAACGTCTGCAAGGGTTCAGGCTTCCTGGGTTCCTCTCTTCCAGGGTCTTGCTTCTCTCTGGGATCAGGGTTCCTCTCTACCTGGGGCTTGCTTCTCTTTTCTCTGTGTGCTTACTTCCTGGGGCTCCAGCTTAAGGCTTCAGCATCAAACTCCAACATCAAAACTCCAACATCAAACCCCCAAACACAGTTCTTTACCATGCCTTATCTGTGAGTCTCCACCCACCAAATGGTGGGGCCCCAACACCCTACTGGCTCAAGAGGTTTACATAATTACTTAATCAAGTAAACCTATGAATCCAGTATAATCTAAGATGCCCAGAGGAAAAGATCAGTTTACAAACATAATCCAATATTTCTTTTTGGAATTCATCAATAATATCAACTACACCACTGTACTGAATTCTATACCTGCATATCAAATTACTATTGATGTCCATAGTTACTTCATAATTAACATATTCAAAATTGAGCCCTTTGCCCCTACTCCCCAACTGTGGCCCTTTCTAGATTCCCTATTTTGAGTGACTATATCCTAATCCATTGGTACAAGTTAGAAATCCAGGGCACATCTTATGGTTCTCCTTCTTCCAATGTCCACGTCCAGTCCATTCCACCTTCTTCCTATGTCCCCTAAATATCCTCTTACCTATCATTCTGTTTCTATTTTAGGCTTTTTTCTAAATATTCTCATAAGTCTACCTATTCTAGTGCTGCTCTTCTCCAATTTATCCCCCACCCTGACACCTGAGTGACCTTGCATTTATGAAATTTTGCCACTCACCTGCTCAAAATTCTTCAGTGAGTTTGTATTACCATGCCATGGTTTGAAGCTGAATGGACCCCCTCCTTCCCAAAATTATGTTCTTAAAACTAATCCATTCCTCTGGGTATAAACCCAGTATAGGTAGGAACTTTTTAAGTTTATTTCTCCCTGCCCTCTCGTTGTTTGCTCTCTGTGTTCACTTGTTGTGCGTTCTTCTATGTCTGCTTGTCTTCTCTTTAGCTGGCATTGGGAACCAATCCTGGGAACTTCTAGAGCAGAGAGAGGTACTCAATCCTTTATGCCACCTCAGAAACTTGGTCTGCTGCGTCTCTTATTGTCTCTCCTCTGTATCTCTCTTGTTGCATCATCTTGCTGCTTCAGGAATCAAACCCTGGACCTCCCATATGGTAGACGGGAGCCCAATCGCTTAAGTCACATCCACTTCCTGGTGGGAACTTTTTTTTTTTTTTTTTTTTTAATTTTTTAATTTTTTATTGACTTTGTAATAATATTACATTAAAAATATATATGTGAGGTCCCATTCAACCCCATCCCCCCACCCCCCCTCTCCCCCCCCCCAACAACACTCGTTCCCATCATCATGACACATCCATTGGATTTTGTAAGTACATCTTTGGGCACCTCTGCACCTCATATACATTGGTTCACATCATAGCCCATACTCTCCTCCATTCCATCCAGTGGGCCCTGTGAGGATTTACAATGTCCGGTGATTGCCTCTGAAGTACCATCCAGGGCCGCTCCATGTCCCAAAGACGCCTCCGCCTCTCATCTCTTCCTGCCTTTCCCCATACCCTTCGTCCACTATGTCCACTTTTCCCATTCCAATGCCTGGTGGGAACTTTTGACTAGGTAACCTCAGTTAAGAGACTTTTGATGAAATCGCTTCAGTAAGGCATTGCTGAGGGTGGGTCTTAATCCTCTTACTGGAGTGTTTTATAAACAAAATGAATATGAAGCGAGAGATAGAAACCCACAGAAGCTGAGAGAAGAAAGCCACAGAACCAAGAAGCTGAAAGCAACGAAAGCCAGGGGAAGAGTGAGAGACCAGCAGATGCCACCACATTCCTTCCCACATGACAGAGGGGTTCAGGCTCACAGGCAGCTGGTCTCTGGGGAGAAAGCATAACCTGATGATGCCTTGATTTGGACTTTTTTCTCAGCCTCAAAACTATAAGCGTGCAACCTAATAAATCCCCATTGTAAAAGACAACCAATTTTGGGTACATTGCTTTTGGCAGCCAAGCAGCCTAAAACATACCTGTAGGATAATATCCAAACTCTTTATCAATGAGCTAAGACCTTTTAAGATCCAGGTGCTACGACTCCCCTTATCTCATCTCCACCCACACACCCAACCACACCGCACTGTAAGACTTTGTCAAACCATTTCCCATTCTTTCAAATCCATGTTTTTTACTATCCTACTCAATTTGCCTGGCATGTCTTTGCCCACTTGGTCACCTGGCAAATTCCTCAGTGAAAACCAGCCACTTAATTTGCAGGGCCCAGGGTAAAATGAAAACATACCCCCTTCATTTTTAAAATTATTAAGAATTTCAAGACAGCAACAGCAGAGCACTAAATCAAGCTAACCCCCTCTTAGCAGGGGGCCCTGGACAACTACCCAGGTCCTGGGCCCAGGAAGCTGGCGCTGTCCTCAGTTCAATCTCCTCTTCCTCTGAAACCTTTTCCTTTCTTCTGTAGTCCCACTGCACTCCACAGAGGGCTCACTTTTAACGCTTACCCTGTGGTATTTTCATATTTGGTTGGCATGTTTCCTCCCTGAGCCCTAAGTTACTGAAGGCGAAAGTGGGCCTTGGTTAATGTGCATTCAGCATCTAGCATTACACTGGTGCATGGTAGCTAGGCAAGATGTATTTGTTGGTTGAATGAGTGAGTTACTCTGCAGGAGGCTGATGTTATTTCATTATTGTTTTATTTCCTTTTACATTTAGTGGTTTTGTTGATTTGTTTGTTTAGTAATCATTTTAGAAGACTACAAGTACCACTTAGCTGCATTAATAGAATTTCTAGAGATTTCTACTTAAAGGGCCCATATCCATAACAGGACATTTTGAGCATCACTTAAACATGAACATTGAGAACAATTAAATGACAATGTTTTCCTTTATGTGCCTTAATACAAGTATTTAACAGTTACAGTTGGCAGATTGTCTGAAAATGTTTCATTTTATTTTATTTTTTTATGTTTCATGTTTCTGACAAAGTCATGCAATTACAATAAGACTTAGACAGAGGCTAAACCTTGTTCTTCTCTTTCGCATCCTTATGCTGTCCTTGAAATAGGTGCAGTTGAATTCTTCCCCCACCCCCAACTAACCATTTCTTCAAAGGACAGTTTGTCCCAAGGGTCAAATATGTAGAAAGATAAATAGATAAATGCACAGTTCCTCCAAAGCAGAGAAGGGATTGGGGTGGGCAGAGCTCTTGATTTTTCAATTCTACCTCGCTCCCATTCTTCACCAAGGAAGTGGTCTTGTAGTTGGGAGGGAGAATATATATATTGCTAGTAATCCGTTCAGGACCCACTACAGCAACCTAAGCCCAACAAACACCTACTTGACGTGAGCTAAGACTGCTCAGCTAGTCAAACTTCCTGCATAGAAAATCAAATGATTAGCTGTGTGACATTTCCAAACCACAAAGTTAGGTAGGATTAGAAGCAGGAAGTAGTGATCAGAGAATCTGGCATCTAGGTTTCAGGATATTTATCCAGCCATTTATTTTTCATAATAATGCCCTAGAGGACAAGCTGTTTGATCTCAAATGTCTCTAAATTTAAAAGGACCTTACAAATGCTAACTTGAACTATATCCCAGTGGTTGCACATTCAGGAGTCCATCCAAAATGTGGGCTAAATGTCCATTATATAACTATTTATATTAGCCAGACATTGTAAACAACTTCATTTTTCAACACTGTGAAATTATTAGGCAAATGGAATATGATGAAATTCCATTTGATAGCTATTAAAACAGATGTTTACAAAATGATTTTTGAAACTTGGAAAGATGTTTATGTTATAAAGCTGTTATAATGCTAAGTGAGTTACAAGGCTCCAGCAATGTATGTGTCATATGATCTCAACTATTTCCTAACATGTACAAAGAAAAGATACAAGGGTACATATATAAATTTTAACTGCGATTATTTAGCTGAGATTATTGGTGATTTTCTTTCTTTTTACTCTTTTTTTGCTGTCTCGACATATTTTTCAATAAGCCTATATAACTTTCACATTAATATTAAAAATATAAAATAATTATTTAAAAGATGACAGTCCCAAGGTAGGGCTTAGCTTCATTGTGGTCCTTCCACACATAAGCCAACATGACATTGAAAACAGAGCTATCCTAAAAAGTTACACCAGCCAGCTAGAACCAGAACTGAGAAAATTCACAGAGAAACCTGACACCATGAAGCCAAATTTGCAGAAGAATGGCAAAACGGAGACCTTACGATTTGCGGAAAGTCATAAAACTCATGGTGGATTTCTTACAATTTTGCTAAGCTGCTTTCTGGAAGCTTGGAGGGGCGTTGCTTCTTTGTTTAACAGAGGCTAAATCTGTGGCAAAATTCAATATTGTTATGTGGCAAAGCACACAGTTAAGAAATAAAATACATTTAACATTTTTGGTTGCAAGTTTAGGAGACTCGCTCGAGTTAGTTAAACCAAAAGGGCCTTTTATTGAGGACACACATCGAGTAATAGGGGAGAAGAAATCTCAAGGAGAGGAATGGGGGGAAGGGAGAGTGGGTCCAACCAGGAACCGCAGTGGGATTAAGTCCCACGCACTCTAGACCTGAAGGCTGGCTCTGAGACTCTGTCCCCGAGAGCAGTGGCAGGAGTTCCTGCCTCTGCTCCATTGTTCTTGGATTACAGCAACTCACTGTGCATCTGTTTTTTGCCCCATTTTGGTACCAGCTGGCTCCTGTGTCTTTCTCCTCGATACTTTTTCCTTACTGTAACGTCTGCTTCTGCTCCTGGTCAGGTCAGGTTCATACGGCGCTCGATGGCCGTCCTGCATTCCCTCTGCTCACGGCGTTCTGTGCACTTCCACTCTGCGGACTGCCTCATTTTCTCTGTCTTCCTAGTTCCAGAAGGAGTTGAAGGGTCTCCGCTCTTCTCTTTACAGTAAACAGCTTCACAAGCCCCTGGCAAGCTGCTGTCATAGCTGCCCCCCTCCTCCTCCCTCACACGAACCTTGTTCACCTGTTACTGCCCTCGGAGAAGGATCTGCGGGCTGGACGGTTTCAGTTAGAAGCGAGGGAAACAAACAAGGTACGTCTGAGACCCTTATCCCTACACTCCTGTGATCAGCCATTACTTGAGGAGGAGTCTCGATTGCCCGATGAGTATTTAGGGTTCATCATTGTCCCACCAATGTACCAGAGACAGGATTCTTTATTCTAAACACCACCAGGCCCACAGAAGAGGGTGGCTGCTTAAACTAGTTCGTGCCTATTTGCTGAGAAATGTTCATGAATATCTTTATGCACAGGGAAAAAAAGGTATGCGGTTTACATATCATATTTAGTAAGGAACCAGAGCACATTCTTGACACTGTATTGAAAAATGTTATATACCAATGGAGAATTCTCTGTGGCGGTCATGGATTGCTGACATCTAGACTGCTTTAGATATTTTTAAGCATAATTTTGTCTAAGCATAAATTACATTGGATCCTTTAGATATTGATGCCTATTTGTTCAGACCCCAAAATAAATTCATGAGCATCCTCTTCCTCTCTTCTGTTATTTCAATTGTGAAAAAAAGAGCAAAGAAGAATGGAAATCTTGCCTGTGGCCTCTAAATATGCCTTAAGTTTATTTGTTGAATGAAGAGTCTAGGTGGAAAAAAAGCTGAAAGGACAAGATGACCTTAATGGCAGAGCAATGCCTGGTTTGCAAAAGAACTGTGACAGAATGGCTCTTCTCAAGTCATGATCAGCTGTCCTCAATGTCCCTTTGCCCACATGATTCTGTTATATCAGGACCCAGTAAAGGAATTTTCATAGCGTGATCCAATACTTGAGGACTGGAGGGAAAGAAGTTAACATGTACTGGGTGCATTCCTGGCATGATGATGCCTCTCACACACAGTATTTAACTTAAACCGCACCAAAATGCTGGGAGTTAGAGGTGATGTTTCCCATGTTTTAGGAGACCGAGGCTTAGCCTTTAAAAGGTCCCATTGGGCGAGCTGGGATTAAAAGTCTATCTGATCTTATTCTTCTTTTCCTTCGATATGACAATTATAGATTAATACTAGGCATTGATAGAGTCGATGTCTAGGTGTGCAGAGTACTATGGACTGTGGATTATAGGCTAGTGTGCTCCCTGATGATGAAGAGGAAGGCAGGTGCCTAATGAGAAGCTGGTAGGAGTGCATGCAGCACCACAGAGGAAGAGAGTGGGAATTTCACGGATGGCAAGTCCTTCAAACCGCTCAAGGCCATTCTTGGCAGCAGGCTCTCGGATGTCAGGTCTGTCAACCATTGTACGGTCCTCAGTCTGTTTCTGTTCCAAATTTCTAATTTCATTGACGTCATCAATGTCTGTGTGTTCAGAACCCCTAAAGTAATGAACACCCTAATATATTTGAAAAGTGCGGGAACAGCAGGGAATGTTGTTCTCTTCCATGTGATGGCTCTCTGTCAAATGTACGCTTAGGAAAATCAAGCCTTCTGCTTTGTGCTTTTATCCTGGGTTTTAGTTTCAAGGCTGAGTGCTACTTGGCTTCCCCCCATCTTTCACATACCCTTCACCCGATAGTTGCTTCCGTTACCCATAGCATAGGCCCTGTGCCAGCAGACAAGGTAAACTTTTTTTTTAGATTTTATTGTTTTCACTATTATTATCAGACAAGTTTGTGTGTTAACAGAACAATCATGCATAAAATACAGGATTCCTATATACTACCCTATTAACACTTTGCATTGATGTGGTACATTTGTTACAATTGATGAAAAGACATTTTTTAAATTATACTATTAACTAGGGTTTAACGTAGAGTTCACTGTTTGTGTAGTACAGTTCCATGGTTTTGATTTTTTTAAATTTGTATTCTATTACTACATATACAACCTGAGCTTTTCCTTTTTAACCACATTCAGATATATATTTCAGTGCCATTAGTTGCATCCACAACGTTGTGCTACCATCATCACCATCCGTTATTTAAACATTTCCATCTTTAATAATAGGAACTCTGTACATTTTAAGCATTAACTTCCCATTTGCTAAACCCCCCCTCCCCTTGTAATTCATATTCTAGATTCTAACTCTGTAAGTTTGATTATTCTAAATATTGCATATCAGGGAGATGATACAATATTTGTCCTTTTGTGTCTGGCTTATTTCATTCAGCATGTTGTCTTCAAGGTTCATCTGTGTTGTTGCATGTATCAGAACTTAATTCCTTTTTATGGCCAAATAATATTCCATTGTATGGATTACCACATTTTGTCTATCCATTCATCAGTTGATGGGCATGTGGGTTGCTTCCATCTTTTGGCAATTGAGAATAATGCCACTATGAACATCTGTGTACAAGTATCTTTTTCAGTCCCTGCTTCCAATTCTTTGGGGAAATGCCTGGAAATGGTATTGCCAGGGTCATATCACAATTCCATACTTAACTTTCTGGGGAACTACCAGACTGTCTTCTACAACAGCTGCAAGCTAAACATTTTTTCCTTGAAATTTTACTGTTCATTGTTTCACAGCCACTTAATGGAAATTTTCTGTACTCACACACCTATGTGTGTGCACCTCCATGAATTTCCTTTAGAAGTGAAATTAGATGGTTGCACAGTACTGGCTGTCCTTTCAGACAGATATCTCATGGAAGGAGTGAAACCTGTTCACATTGCTCTGTTAAAGGTCAAAATGACAGAAACAGTGACTGGCAACAGTATGAATTGACAGCTACTGGAAAAATATTAAGGTGTGTATGTGTAGCAAGTCAGAATCCACCTGAAATCTTAATAAAGTGTAAGTTGTGTAACTCGAAGGAAACAGGCAAGGTAATGCGTCCAAGAAGACACTTTAGGTCTGTGTGCAATCACTTGAGTCAAGCAGAAGGGTCACAGAGAAAGGACAGTAGGTGAATGCAAAGGCATTCAAGAGACTCAGAGTGAGCAAGGAAGCACAGGGAGAGATAAAATCTGTATATTAAGTAGCAGAGACCTCAAGGTTCTAACTGGGCAGGAGGAATGAAAAGGGCAATTTCTCTAACAGTCTCCTTGGGCATGTAATGTACGGGTTAGCATGGGGGTTTTCAGACCTGAGCATGCATCAGAATCACCTGGAGGGCTAACAAGTTCTCAGGTGAAGCGGATGCTGCTGGTCCAGAGACCACACTTTAAGAACCAGGGAATTAGCAGACAGCCCAAGGTGCAAGAGTGCTGGCGGTGCACAGGAGCCAGGTCTTCTTACAGCAGCCCTCTGCTTGCTGTGTCCTGACAGGCAGCTAAGGCTGCCCAAACCACGTCGTTTCTTACTTAGTAGAGATGATTTCCTGAGGTAGACCTTAAGCAAAGTAAAATATTTCATGTGCCTTTTTTTTGCTATATTTTTTCTCCACTTCCAAAAATAATGTAAGAAAGCTTGTAATAAATGAGGCACATATTTAAGATTTAAAATGGAAATAGGAAAAATCAAACACATAGAGGGAATAGAAACAGTATATATTAAAAGAGGTCTGAGACTAGGCATTAATTTCAGCTCTGAATGTTCTAAGCAACTAAGAGTGGCAAAATGATGGGTTACATAATTCCAAATGTTTAGTAAACATATGTAGAGAAGTTTTTCAGGAGCCACACATATGTATGTGATTTCAAATCACAAGGAGGAAAATAGAAGGCAATTTAGGAGGGCAGTATCCCCTGAACAATCTTTTAAAGGCTGAAAGTGGAAATAAGAAGGATGTGTTTAGCAATGGTGAGGAAGTTGATTGATGATAAATGAAAGCTAATTTTGAGGATGAGCCAGCAAGAGCTGTAACATCAAACAGGTACTCTGATGGTATGTGTTAGCTTTATAAGACCTCATGTCTTCATGTTTATTGCAAAATTAAGTGCTGGTCTCCTGAGCAAGGCAGAAATAAAGACTCTTCTGTTGTTGCTAGGTCGCTAGGAAAACCAGACCAACCAACCCTACTCATAAACGCAACAGCTGATAGTAGAACAGGGGACCAGACACAGGTCTGGAAAAAGGCCAGAAAGAATTCTCCAGAATCTTGCACAAGGTTATCCACCATAAAACAAGCACCAAAGCACTTGTGAAACGCCCAAGAAACACATGCATGCAAAACAAACTCAACCCCTTACTCTGCCCACAGGGTTTGTGAGATGTCTCATGGCTCCCGTTCAAACGCCTGTCATACAGTCAGAGTTTCCAGCCTACTAGGACATTTGGCTAAGGCTGGATGTTACATCTTCTGTCGAGGGACTCTCTCTTGCCAGTAAGGGTGGAGTGGCTGAAATGGAACAATACCATCGGGTCTTTTCCATTCCCACTTCTGTGGTCTTCTTCAGACTCTCCTCATATGAATCAAAACAATCTTGAGACACATGGTTATACTCACATCCCGACAAGAAAAAAGACAGAAAAACAAAGTATCCCAAATAAACTCCATTTGCTTTGGAATCTTCAGGAGGGAGAAAGCAGCTGAGCAATTTCTACTCTTCGTCACATAGTCATTAGGCACTTTGTTTATACTCAACTATTAAGATAAGTTTCTAAAGTGAAGGTATGTGACTCTAACTTTTTCTAGCCTGGATGTACTGTTTACTTTTGCCCTACTGTCAAAATATATCATAAGCTTCTCTTATTATCTTTTGCATAAATATACCAGACTCATTGGCAAGAACATTCCTCTGGGCTGCTTAAGAAGCAAATAATTTTTCAACTGCTTCATCCTCTTCCTCCCCACCCTCTTTGAATAAACATTTGGGAGACATAATCCTGTGGCCTGGCAATTTGCAAAGATACTCTTTGTCCTCACAAAGGCAAAACAAGATGGACGAGGTTAATGGAGGATATGAGTTATCTTAGATAATCAGTTGAAATATCTACATCTCTTATTCAAGGCTTCCTTTGATTTATCAATGTCATATTTCACATTAAGGCCCCCACTGTCCATTTTCTTCATTTCCTTTCTAATTATTGCTTCCCAACTCCATAATTTGCTGTTACATAGTTTCTGAAATCTTGCATCTAGTTTGTTCAATATCTTGGAATGTGATGAGAAAAGTGGGCTCTCTGTTTAAAAAAAAAGTAGACTCTTTGTTCTTTTCATTAACTCTTCCTTTTCCCTCCCACTTGTTGGTAAGTCAATCCAGGTTAGTTGCTCATGGTGTAGGAGACTGAGAGTAGCTTTTCTGAGATCCTTCAGGAAAGGATCAGAAAGAACCAGGACTCTGGAATCTGGAGGGTCCAGTTTTATTACTTATCTTGGGAAGTAACCCGTACACATCCTTAATTTATATGATTGCCAGTTACCTTATCTATAAGCTGGGATTCAAAAAAAAAAAACACTTAATTTGCTGAACTGTTAGGACAACAAGAAAGATTGTATATCATTTCTCACTCCTCCACTGTTTCTATCCTGTTACAAGCCACTGCCTTTTCTCCTGGATTATTGAAACAGCCTCCATAATGGATCCTCCACTTGCAACCTTCTCCCATCCCAAGTCCATTCTTAACACAAAAGACAGTGATCCTTTTAAAACTTAAGTCTGAACATGTTATACTCTGTGCAACCCCTGCAATAGCTCCAGGTCTCCCATGAAGCATCCTCCCAATGGTTAACCAGTTACCATGAGATTGCCCATTATTGACTGTCTGACCTCAACTCTTACCACTGCCTCCCTTTCCTATTCAATTCAGCCACACCAGTGTCCTTGCGTTCCTTGATTGTCTCACACATGATCATGCCTCAGGGCCTGTGCACTCGCTGTTTACAGAATGCCCCTCAGCCTCCTGATATCTGCACAGCTGTGATGGGCTCTTCCTTGCATGTTGCCAGACCCTCTAACACAAGCTTCCCACTGCATCCCCCTGCTTGGCTGCCACAGGACCTCCTCTGGAGCCCTAGACCTCTGGGAGGGGAGAGGACTGCAGATTGCATTCCGCCACATGGAAATCATACCTACGTGATAAGATCTTATATAAACTCAAGACACCTGAAGCTCCGGGGAGCCAGCACAATTGATAAGACCCCCCTCTATTTAGGGAGGGAGAAACGTTCTGACTCCATTTGCACCATGTGAAGAGGGCATTGAATGTTGCTTTTGAGACCCTCCCAGACCTACCCCCTGAATCTCTCCTTTTGGTTTCTTCTTACCTGTTTCCTTTTACTATAATAAAACTATAATTATAAAGATAGCGCATTTTAGTGAGTTCTGTGAGTCATTCTAGTGAATGATTGAACCTGAAGGGGTGGTGGGAACACCCGAGTTTGTAGCCAGTAGATCAGAAGTGCAGGTGGCCTAGGTCCCTGAACTTGCAACTGGAACCCAAAGGTCAATTTTATAGAGGACTGCCTTTAGCCTGTGGGGTCTGGCCTAACTCCAGAGAGTTAGAGAATTGGATTGGATTGAGTGACTGAGCACTGTTTGCAGTTTCTGGTTGAGTTTCTGATACTCTTGCATCTCCATTAGGAAGACCAGTCTGAGGTGGGTTCTTTTGGTGACTCCTCAGAGGGCCCCAGGGGAGCTGAAGCCCAGCTGTGCACAGCATTCACCAGCTTGCTTTCTGGCTTTCTCACTTCCCTATCTCACTCTGTCCCACTCCCTTACTCCTGTTCTCCAAATAAACCACCTCCCACCCAGTCCTTGTCTCAGGCACTGCTCTCAGGGAAACCCAAACTAAAAGCACTCTACTTGCATCAATAGATAACAGTACAAGTGTTAGCCCTGGGAATCTTTAAAACAAAAAGAAATCTCAAACATCCCTTTCCAATTTAATTAGCATGGGAGCCTAGAAAAAGGTGCTTCTGAATTTCTTGAAGTCAGACAAAAATGTCACCTGCTCCCCATCCTGACTGTAGCTAATTCTAAGAGTGGACAGCCAGTGATATCTCTTATTAACTGCAATTTGGGAGCAAAACTTAAAACATGGGTCCCAGGGGCAAGAGGTATATCTTTATAAATGTATTCATGAAATTCCTTCTTGCTCTTGTTAGTTCCAGAACCAGGCAACATCAGAAAGTGCTCACCTGGCTTATTACACATGCACCAGGAATCCTGTATTCATTCCATGGACTGTTATGAGCTACAAAGAGATGAATGGTTTTCCTAGGCATCTCAGACAACTCTACAAGGAAAGGGAGGAGGTTGGTTTCATTGTTCCTGGGAATAGATATCTTGGAGAAGAAAACCTCCTTGAAGCTTTTGCAGGGAATAAAGAGGATGATGTGATAGATAGAATTATAGACTTAGACACATTCTTATCTGGCTCACTATTACTCAGTTCCCCTATTTTACACTGTCCCAAATCTTAACTCTTTCTAGAAAGGTGTCTCACAATGGCAAGGGTCCCTGAAACAATCTTTTGTCCATAGCGTGGTGTCAGCCACATTTTCTCCTGTCCTGATCTGGCTCCCAGGGGCTGGTCAGGAGCCCATGAGCTGGCATGTGGGTACATTCCCCTTGTCCCCGGTGTTACTTCCTATGGGGCACCCTTTGAATTACCCTTGGCCTATGACACACTATGCCAAAGGTGCTCTACTGAATAGGCAGAATCTTTGCCTTTGCCCCTTGGTGCCACAGTCTGGTGTAATGGTCCTAGCATCTCACGTAGGCAGTGTGGGGCATCTACCCTTCCCATTTGTGCTCCTAGCTGTGCTTCTTCAAGGACCCACTTGTGGTATCCCTGGGGGGCTGGCTGAGGAATGACATCAGAGGAAGACACCCTGCTATTTCCAAAGCCCCTTCCCTCAAGGACACAAGTGCTCTTTCAACAAAAACAACAAAAAAATCCTTCTCTTCTCCCCTTACTACCATCCATGAAGTCCCTGTGGTTCCACAGTAAATCTGATTTCTCTTCATTGAAAGAGCCATGATTTGTAAGATCCAGGTCAAGTAGTATTTCAAGAATGATTCCATCATTGAGCATCCAAATATAATTCTATTTAAAACTAAAAACCTGTAATAATTCAATAACACCTTAGTTGTGTGCAGCATTTTGGAGTTCATTAAAAGCTCTTAATATTCATTATATCATTTAATCTCCCAGTGGCCCCAAAAGGAAGGTATTCCCTGATCTCCACAAATACACTTAGGGCAGAAGTTTGTCTGACATGACCATGGTCAATAGCGAATGAATGAAGGGCCTGAGACTAGAACTTCAATCTTCACTGTGCCTATTTTTAAGCTTTATTGAAACTGTTGTCATTCTCTCCAAGCCCCCCTATAATATATTGCAAAATGGGTAAAGTAATTTTTATCTAAAATGTATGAGCAATAGCCATGTGAAAGTGAATGCCATGTGACAAGTGATGAGACAAGTGCTTTCTACCTTCTTTCCTGAAAATATTAGCTCTCATGCACTAATTTGCTACTAAAACACCTCAGTTCGCTCTTCCAACAATGTGGTGAGGTATGTTATTACATGCATTCTATACAGGAGACCTTGTGAAGCTTAGAGCAGGTAAATCAGTGTTTCTCTGAGTTTGGCCCAACAAACACCAACATCAGAACATCCTGGGAGTTTGTTATATGGCAAACTCCTGGGTCTCACCATGGAGCTACAGAGTCAGGACTTGGAGTCTGTGAGTTTAACTCGTGTCTTTGGTGGCTCTCATACACACTTCATTTTAGGAAATGCCTGCACTAATGAGAGCCACCAGGAATTTTGTGAATAAGTGGTAAAAACTAAATGCAAACCTAGACACTTGAACTTCAGAACTTCATTTCCTTAATGGACCACTTTGTTGTTTATTCTCCAAGCCAAGAATCTACCTGATTATGTGCCTCCAAAGCTTTGTGAATGTTCACCTTCTTTATTCAGTGTTTTAATTTCCTGGGCTGCTTAAGGCAAATACCATGAAATGAGTTGACTTAGACAATGGGAATTTGAGGCCATGAAAATGTCAAAATCAAGCATCATCCAGGCGATGCTGTCTTCCCAAACACTGGCCACCAGAAATCCTTGAGTCCTCTGCCACATGGCAAGACACATGGTGGCGTCTTCTGTCCTCTCCCAGGTTTTGTTGCTTTCAGTTTCTTTCTTCCATGGTGTACATACTTACTAATATTCCTTTCTTTCTCTCTTTCCTCTCTCTGTCTCTCAAATATATATATATATTCATTTACTCATTCATTTATAAAGAATGTCAGTAACAAGAAAAAATATTAAGACTCATCCTAAATGAAGTGGGCCATACCTTACCTGAAGTAACCTCCTCAAAATGTCCTAAAGGAATGGATTAACTTTAAGAATATGCTTTTCTGGGGGTACATACACCTTCAAACCACCATTGAGCATATAGGATCTTGGCAGTGACCCCTCATTATCCTGTACAGGTTACTGCCTGGCCACACATGGAAGACCAGGTGTTGTACCATCCCCTTGCTGCACCTCTCCTCTATTTCTATCATTCCCTTCACATCCCCAATGCCACTCAGCTCTCTCATGCACATGGAAGTTAGTCAGCATTTTGGTTGCTTTCAGAAACTTCCGTGCCTCATATTTTATGCCACTTTCTTCCTAAAGATTATAACAACTTTCTCTTAAAAAACATTTTCAAGCAGTTGGTCCATTTCATTTTAGGCATATCTTTCCAAAATGTGATACTACTACTAGATATAAATGATAATCATACTAATAATTAACATTTATTGAGGTACCCTATGTACCAGGCCTCATACTAAGCAGTTTTAAAATATTTTCTCATTAGACCTTTCCTTGCAGGGATACTGTTATCATACCCATTTTATGGATAAGCACACTAGGTCTTGAAGAAGCTTGACTAAGGTCAAAACCAGGATTTGAACTCAGATCATTTGAATCCACCTTATGCTAATATGCCCCTTACCCTGTGTAGGCAATCCAGTCCAAACTCCTCATCCTGGATTCCTGCTTTTCCATAGTAAGGCTCCTCCTTTCTGCCCAACGCTGTCTGCCATTATTTATCCATTCCTCAAGTCAGTCTCCCCGCCCTTCCCTCCCACTCACAAATACTGACACTGCTCATGCCCACTTCCTGATCCTCCAGCTGCATCCTGTGTTACGTATTATCATAATTTATGAGCAAGAATAAGGTTGGGTTCCCATCACACATCCTACGAGGAGGGCAGAAGGCACATAATATCCATGTCTTGAACAAATGAAGGTAGCCCACCTGGGAATGACTCCTGTATCAAGAGGCAAGACAGGGAAGAGACTTTCCTTCCATCCTTGGCCCTGCTACTCCTGAGAATTATGCCTGGGCAAGACATTTCATCTCACTAGTCTGCACAAAGAAGGGTTAGGCTACATGACTCCTGAAGTTTCACCTGACTCTAACACTCACAATCTTACTCCTCTAACTTTAGCCAATACTGGTTGCTTCCCTTCCTACTTAAGTCTTTATTTCAGGACTAAAATCAAGGCCCAATTTGACAGAAATATTTTGTACTATTTCTGGATATGGGAAGCAATGAAAATGCAATTTGACTGCCCCAAATGCTGCTATTCGTGGAATATTTTGGTAAGGGCATGAGGCAGAATATTTGAAACATAACAGTCCCTGAAAATTAGAATGTATGTTTAGCCCTCATTGCGTATATATTTTTGTTCTTATGGAATATATTTTTTGCACTTGATTGTATACTCTTCTATGTTCTCTATTTCCAATGATTTTTATTTGCCAGGTAAAATCCTTACGGTGAAAAAGTATGTATCTGGTGTGCCTTTTCTATTTCCACAGCTCTTAGCTCAAGGCAGCCTCATAGTAGAAGCCCAATACATACATATATTCTTTAAAAATGACAAATGTAGAAATATAATATGAAGGATATGAATTAGCAATAAATACTTGACACAGAGAGTAAAGAAGCTAGAATTCCAAGAAAAGGATAACTTTGTATTGGTAACAGAGTTCAGAAAAAATTCAATAGAAAGGCAGAGCACATATGTCATCTTAATATTTCCATATTCTCTCATTCATTCATTTAGTCATTCATTCATTGCCACTGAGTTCTTGCTGTGGCTTTTAATAGGTCATAATACATAAACCAAAATTTTATAATTAAATTAGGTTTTTCCTTCCTGAGGTCAGGTTTGTATCCAAACCTAAAGAAATTAGGGGATACAAGAGAACTCCCTGTTTCTAACCATAGAGTCACAGAATCATAGAAGGACCCTGTGTTAATGGATAGTGGAGAACATCTGGTTTGAAAATTTGAGAACTAAAAGTATCCTTAAAAATTACCAAATTCATCTTCCTCATTTTTCAGATGAGGGAAGTAAGGACCAGGGCAACAAGACAAATTGTCCCAGGCCCCACAGTAAGTTAGAGATCAAGGTGGGAGTGAGAATAAGCCCCCTGACTTGATACCTGTTCCACTAGATACACCAAGACTTAAAAATAAAAATAGAAACATAGGAATATTAATTTGACTGGAGTGATTTCTCCCCACCATCCACCCGTTGTGGTTAATACTAAGGTGAAGACCCCCAAAGAAGAGTTAATATTTTATTCTAGAGCAGGGTAATCCACCCATCCTGGTCTGCCTAGGACTTTCTGCAGTTTAGCACTGAAAATCCCATGTCCCAGGAACCCTAGGGGACATGGACAAGCAAGAACAGTTGGTCACCCTACTTCAAAGGAAGCATGTGTTCCAGATGTGCGGTTTCCCACAGCACTGCAGAGCACCCTTTGGTTGACTGGAGAGAAGCTTGAGCTCATTAAATACACGGTGTGCCCCATATACGTGGCAAAAGCCCAGCTGCTGGGAAATCAATGCCTGCTCTGGGAAAGGCTTTGCAAGGCTCTGCTTATTTGACACACAGTCTCAAGCATGAGGATGTGACCTAGACACCAGTTCCATAGAACAGATGTTCACATCCTGAACACCTGTTCCACATAATGGCTGTTCAAACCCTGGTTGCCACAGAACCGGGGGACATTGGGCCAGGTGTTTAATGTATCTGTGCCTCAATTTCTTCTTCTGTAAACTGGTGATAATAATAAGACCTAACTTTTACAGGTAGCTGTGATCTGTAAAGCACTAGATGATTTACCTTTTGGGGTTAATTTGATGATCTGCAAAGCACTCATATCAGTGACTGCCAAATAGTAAGTGCTCAGTAAATGTTAGCTCTTGTTAAGTCCTCTGCTTCCTGCTGTCTCTGAATTCAGTTACCCCCTCTGGCAGACCATGTTTGTTGCAGACCATGTTTGTTGCTTATTCAGTATCTATTCTTCTCTTTTTCTCACTGACAGAATCTTTTTTTAAATATATTTATTTACTTTTAAAAGATACTTGGATCACACAAAATGTTGCATTAAAAAATATAAGAGGTTCCCATATACCCCACTTCCCACACCCCCCACCCTGACAAAACCTTTTTTGTTCAAGCTCTCAACGAGTCTGGTTTAAATGCTCACCATCCCAGAATCCCTTGCAACCAGAGCTGATCATTGGACTTGAATCTGGCCAATAATATGTGAATGGAAGCTCCTGCGTTAGGGCCGCTAGGAAAACTTGTTGAAGGTTTAGACTCCTCTGTCTTTTCAACTCTGTCTTGTGCTCTCCACTAGGATAAAAAAATAATATTTTTCATTGTTTATCTGAAACAGAAATTTAACTAGGTGCCTTTTAGTTATATTTGTTAATCTAGCATCTCTATGCTCTGCCTTTCTCTCTTCCTGCCTGGAAAGTGGACATGATGGCTAAAGGTGCAAACATCATCTTCAGACTATTAGCTAAGAAAAGCTAGGGGTGGTAATAGAGAAAGATTGAGGAAACTGGACCACTGAAGTTATCCTGGGGCCACTCTAGCAGCCTGGATTGATTAAACCACTGTATTTGTTACATGCAGCTGAACGCAGGCCCTAACTCATACACTTTCTGGGGCTCAGGCTTGTCCCCATTTCCTTGTATCCAGTTCCAGATTGATGCTTCACAAACCTCTATTTCCTAACTTCCCTCTCGTTTTCTATCACACTTTCTAATGTTCTGGACCTGAATGCATTACATCACCTGAATCCAAGCAGAACTCATTGACCTCACCTCCAAGGGGAAAAAGAGGAATTTTAACATATTCTAAACAAGACTTTGTAAATATATCAAGATATCATATCCTTAGTGAATACGAATGACTAAGTTATATGAGCAATATTTTTTAAAAAAGATAATTTTCAATAGGTTAATATATTTGGTGATGTTTATTTAATAAATTCCTTATTTTGAACTTAAAAACTTAGAAACATTTTTTTTTTTCCTGGAAAATCAGCTTCTCCACTAATTAAATGTTAAACCAAAATTTAGAAAGCATCACTGTGAAGGATGTCAAACTGTTGGCCTACCCAGGGCACCCACCTTTCCAGGCTGGCCTTATGGGGAATATCCCAACTCAGGTCCTGAGGTCAAATTCCAGCTCTTTCCCTCCAATATCCTGCAAAATACATCAAATAATATTCCCAGAACACTCATCTCAGGAACCATTGCCTATCTTGGGAGCCTCCCTGGATCTCCACTTTGGCCCCCAATATCTGACTCACTACCTCTTAAGGAGAATTTCCATGGTCTTGCTACAGCCAACAGGGCAGGCTGATCACCCAGGACAGAGGCTCATCCCATTCTCACTCTTGCCCTGGCACCTGGGCTCCTTCCAATGTCTTGCCTCCTGGAACACCTTCCTCTCTATCTGTTGATTCCCATCCTACCTTCCATACAGGATCAGGCTTTCTGGGCTATCCCAGCGGCAATGTTCTCTCTCAGCTGTTAACTCATATTCAGCACTGCCTTGACTTGCAACTTAGCAGTTCCCTTTGTATGCTTTGTATCTCCAACCAGGTTGAGGAGACCCCAGCCCCTACCACAGCAGGCCTTGCAGAGGACATGCTCGTGAAGCTCTTATTCAGTCATATGTTCTTTTGACACATGCAGAGATAACAGAGAGTACCTATGACCAGAGTCCTACTTTCACTGGCAAAAGCTCTTACTCTTATTTTCAGAAAAAAAAAAAAAAAATCTCCACTTATCTATCCCCAAAAGGCCTCAGCTCCCTACTTGTAGCAGGTGCCTAACATAGAGCAGGTTCCCAAATGCAGCAGGCTCCTACAGTCAAGGCTCACATCCCTTACATCATCACTGCTTTAACAGCAGCTGAATACTCTCTGGGTCTCCATCAAGTGCCCTTTCTTGATCATCAAGGAGCATCAAGAGTATTAACTCAGCCCTTTGTTTAAGAATATTTCCTTTAGATCAGAGGTTAGCAAACTATAACTCATGGGCCAAATCCAGTCTCCTGCCTTTCTTATGTAAATAAAGTTTTATTGGGCCACAACCATACTCATTTATTTATGCATTTCTATGCCTGGTCTCATGCTACAATGGCAGACTTGAGCAGTTCTGACAGAAACCATATGGCCCACAAAACCTTAAGTATTTACTATCTGGCACTTTCACAGAAAAAGTTTTCCAAACCCTGCTCTAGATTGCCATGGGCATGGATAAAATACTCACTAATAGTGTAGTTTGTGTCACTGTTATCAAATAAAATGCTTTTTTATTTGTAATGTTGCTTTATTATTCTTCCTCAGTATATTGCTATGCATGGACAATAAAACACACCTAACTTTTGGCAAGCCAAGAAATGAGGTCAATAGTTTAATGGAAAATGAGAGGCAGGGGGGAATTGGTATGCTCTTGATTTGTACTTTTCAAGATCTCTCCTGATCAGGGCCGAATCAGAAAGAGATCACAGTGAAGAATAGCCACAAGTTATTTACAGCTTATTTAGAAACAGTCATTGCCAACAAAACAGCCAGGGAGAAATGATTACGTTGCTTGTAAACAAATGGAGTTGATGTCCCAACAGATTACTAATTGCTTACCATTCTGCAACCAGGTCTTTTAAAGAGGGGAGATGGTACACAGTATAGAAAACTATACAGGAAAGAAATGCAAACAACTCATCCATGGATTAAACAAGACAGACACTTATGTCACTCTAATATAAAAGTCCAAAGCAATGCTATCCAGGTCTGGTTTGGTGGCAACATGGGTCTTCAAGGTCCCAGACTCCTGTTTTCTGCTTTATCAATGAACATGTGCCTTCCAGCTTCAAGATCTCCTCATGGCCCAAGATAGATGCAGTAGCTCCAACCATTATGTCCTATGGGAGACTAAAAGAAGGAAGAAAGCTGATGTGGCAAAAAAGGGCATTTCCAGGCTGAGTCAACTTCCACCCAACAATTCAGCTTATACCTCGTTGACCAGGATATAGCCATGTGTCCACACCTGGTTGCAAGGGAAACCGGGATCTGTAGTCTTTAAGCTAGGCCCTTGGGCTTGTAGAACACAATTCAAATTCTGTCACTAAAGGAAAAAGGGGAGGCTAAGTAGCACACGAAAACTCTGAGGAAACTCATTCCCCTCGATTTACTTTCAAGAATTCACTCTAACCTTTTTGCTTTGTCCGCCCAGAATGAACAGCTACAAATAATACTGTTTGCAATAAACTGCTCACCATTTTGCCATATGTTTTTTCCCTAGGGGGACAACTGCCTGGGGACATGTGATCAATGCCAATGTCCAGAGCTGAGAGAGGAGATAGTTCCCTGCCTTTTCTCATACTCCAAAGAAAGGAAAGTCTGAAAAAGCCAGAAGGACAAACATTTTGTGGGTTTGGACCTCTCCCATCCGTCATAGTTTCAGTCTCATTGGAACCCATTTCCCTCCAGGAAGAGGAGAAAGAGTCTTTTGTCAGTACCTTGGAAACGTGGCAATACCCACAACGGTTCCTGCATCCACACAGAGGGAGCGCAGTCTGAAATCCCTCCCCAGGCCCTCCAAGGAGTCGTTTTAAGGCATCGTAGTGGAATTTGGTAGCAGTTCCTCCCCGAGTACCAGACACTTGCTATGTAAATAAGGAGCTAAAATAGATCCCTTGGCCAGGACGAGGGGTGTTATGAGGTGAGGAGCAGGGATGGAAAGGAAGGTTGTCTGTTAAGAACGGGAAGGCGTTGAGCTCTGTTAAATATCGTTATGTGATTCCAAATGTAATTTCTGCTGCTTTCTCCCCTATAGAACACCCCTATGCATCTTTACCAAAAAGCAATAAGAAAGTGGAAGCCCCTCTTCCTGCTAGAAAACACGGTGCCCGGGAAAGCCAGGGAGTTGGAGAGGAAAGAAACAAGACAAGGCAGGTCCAGCAAAGCCCCAACTCCCATCAAGCAGCTGCAAACCTCACCAAGAGGCCAAGCACAGCAGGGGCTCAAGCCACGGTCAAAAGAGCTGTGGTGGTGGTATGTCGCAATGGCAGCTACGTGGGGCTGTGCACAAAGAACAAGCTGCCCCTCATCCAATCCTGCTGCTTCCACTCCATACCTAGGACTTCAGTCAGAATCATCCTTGAATAGCCAAACACACTTCACCGGAGGGGCCAGGTGACAGCCTTCACAGGGACCCAGGATGTCACGCCAGCCCAATGTCGATGCCATCTCTCTCCCTACAACACCCAAGCCATTTTCACTGTGTTACCTTCTCGCACTGCACTTTGTGAGTCTGGCTTTCTGCCCGCTTGATGAGAATTTAAGGAAAGCTGTACAAGGTCACCCCCAGCAATGTTGACGTTCACGGCCGTGAAGCTGAGAGCTCTATCCTGATGGACTCCATGTGAGGTGCACATTTTGCAGGTGCGTCATGCATGGTCTTTTCCTCAGGTAGAGGCTGTGTCGCAGCTGTGGGCAGGCAATGTTAGCTCTTTGACCTATGGGTCCCTAGGCCAAAATCTTGTTGTATTTGAAGCCGGTTATCTGATGCGTGTCATCTTTTGCCAGATGGCTTGTGCTACCCAGCCTCCTCCCATCCTGTGGAATCCATAGCTCCTGTCTCCTCCTGGGAGACCCAGGGCAGACCTTGACCACTGATGCGCTGAGCCATGTTCTCAGAGCTCAGTGTTACACTCTCCATGGTCCCGCAGGTTAGGACAGAAGGAGCACAAAGACCACATGCACCATGGGTGCCCTCTTAGCAGCAGGTTCCAGGTCGTTGGTGGGCAAGGGGCAGGGGACATCCTAATGGATAAGCCTCACGCTGAGTCCTCATGTAAACGAGGTGCTGAACCCTAAGCACGTCTCCACCCGGCTCCAAGGAATTTGGCCACTAGCAGTTAGACCAGACGCCTACTCCATTTGAAGTCTGCCTCCTCCTGTATAGGAAACATGGGCATAGATCCTACCAGTGCATAGATTACCCACTTTTGGATTATAAATTCAACTGTTTTTCCCCAAGCATTGCACTTAGAGAATTATAACACAATCAGTAGTCAGCAAGAGTTAATTCGCACCCAAAGGGTGCATAGTTCACTCCTTCCTATCCGGAAAGATCAGATCAAGAGGTGATTATATATGACTGGTAAGGTTATTTATATTTTTATTGAGCTATAATTAAACAGTAAATTATTCATCCCCATTTTTCTAGCAACTCCACTTTGGATATATGCCCAGAAATAGAATTTGGAAGTAGCAGACCAGAACCTTCTCTCCAGTTAAGTTTAGCATCTTGATGAAAAGCCCTATTATTAAAGGAACCAAAGTTTGACCTAAAATAGATAAGAACTGTTCCCAGGGTCCAGTCTAGACTTGGATCATTCTCTCTCAGTGTCTGAGGTGCTAAAAGGGGAAAGGAGGAGAAAGAATCAGGAAGACCAGGAAAAATTTCCCACTGCCCAGTGGGCTTTCTGCAGTTCTCTAGAACTAAGAGGCCTCTGCAAGGCTTGAGTGTTGTCTTCAAGCAGATGCCAAATAGATCTCAAGAACCAGATCTGGATATTAGAAGGAAGAATATTTAGGTTTGCATTTAAGAACTTCTAAAAATGAGGTTCCCTGGAAATGTTGGGTACTCACTAGACTATAAAACAGACATGTGACCATGTGTAGCTCACAGATTAGGGGGAAGAGGGAGATAAAGACATAAACACATAAATCATATTTACCAATTTGCAGCAAGCGGCATGAATGAAGCTCCATGGTGTGGAAGTACTGAGCCCATCTGTGCCGGATGGGCCCGGCAGCGATGAAGTTCTTTCTCTGCCCGAGGCCTTCACACTCTCCCCTCTAACCCCCAGACCTTCCCCACTGTCCCCCTCCAGCCTTTGGGTCTAGTCTAAATGGGCCCGCCTCAATTTAATAAATAAAAATTAATTAAAAATTAATTTTAAAAAATAATAAAATAAAATAAATGGGCCCTCCTCAGGGAAGCTGTCCTGACTCCCTTTTCTAAGTGTAATCCCCATCCCCTTTATTCTCTACTTCCATGATGTATTATCAGACCTAGATCATTTTAACAAATACATGTGGCTCTGTTTTTTAATGGCTCTGTTTTTTAATGGACCACTAATATTTACTTTAAAAATAATAAGATTGGGGAGCAGATGTAGCTCAATGGGTGAGTGCCTGACTCCCATGCCTCCTCATACCTCCCAAAAATAATAATAATAACAATACTATTTAGAAGGACTGACAATTCAAATAATTCTACTGGAGTAAATAATAACAAGAAACACTCATTCTCACACATACATAAAACAGCCACTCTGAGATTCAGCTCATAAGATGGTCAATTCAGCCTAAAGGGATTATTTTCAGCAAGACAGAAATAAGTACAGAATATAGTATATGTGAAAATGTAATGGCAGAATTCACTTCATACCACAATAATATTTATGATGATTGATATTTTGACTTCAGTAGGACTTTCAGTCTAAGATGATGACATATCATAGATGCAAATATCCATATAATTGCTCTAATGTAACTCAGTTTTAATAATACCAAGGTTTAATGTTGAGCAATTCATCAGACCATTTCCCAAGAGAGAATTTATAAAAAGTAAAGCAGACTATTAAAACCCACTTTGTTCTTGGTTATGAGCAATAAAAGTTGAAGAGACATAAGAAAGACTAGAAATCCTACCTATGAGGAATTTCATATGCTTCATTTGTAAAGTACAGAATATAGTGCATATCTTAGAAAATGGTGTTCAATCTTGATTTTTTAAAAAGACATTTCTTTTAATTGAGTAAGAAAAGAAAATACTTGTTATGTTCTGATAATGAAACATGATTTCCTTTAAAGTTTGACTATTTTCTAAGCACCGCCCCCCGAAAGTTTTCTGGTTCACAATAGCTAACCACATATTTATTTTTAATTTATTTTAAATTTTATGGATCTCTATTTTTTCTCTTCATTACGAATCCTGTACACATGTTCCATATTTTAACTTTGTCCATTTACATTTATTGTATTAACTAGTTCTTACATTTACTAAATAAATTATATTTATTAACTAATAAGTTATCTTACTCCTATTACCTTTTTTTTTGCTTTATGTATTTCATATTTCATGCTTGTTCCCTTTTTGTTTTCCAGTCTTTTGTTATTTGGAAAAACGTTTTTGTAACTGGTAACTTTGAAGATATTTATTCTGGTTTGTTTATACTGATAGTTAATTCGAGAGTAAATTTGAAAATATTTCAGTATATACATTTCTCAGGGATGAAGCAGCACTATTGGTCCCTCACCACTAACAAACAAGATAAGCAAGTAAACATTTTACTCTTCCTTTTCTTTCTTCCTTCCTGATTCCCACAGAACAGGGGATGATTCGGGTGACCATAATGATGCTTATTTTAATTTTTTTTTTTTTTACATTTCCAATCAATTTTTTAAACATATTCACAACAGCAATTATTTAGTCAGCTTGATATCTGGCTTCAATAATACTACTATTTTCCTGTGAGTGGCTATGGCTCAAGCAGTTGGGTGCCTGCCTCCCACATGGAAGATCCCAGGTTTGATTTCTGGTGACTCCTAAAGAAGATGAGCAAGACAGCAAGCTGACATGAAGGGCTGGCACAGCAAGCTGATGCAACAAGATGTCACAACAAGGAGACACAACAAGAGACACAATAAGTAGGGAGTGAATGTTACTCAAGCAATTGAGCACCTGCCTCTCACATGGGTGGTCCCAGGTTCAGTTTCCAGTGCCTCCTAAAAAGAAGATGAGCAGACACAGAGAGCAGACAATGAGTGCAAACAGTGAGGGGTGGGGAGAAATAAATAAATACATAAATAAAACTTTTAAAATAATACTATTTTCCAACTATTGGTTATTTAATTTTGTTTCATTTTAATTTATTCATTGATCAGTTAATACATCTTCAAGCATAATAAATATGCAAATGGTTGCTGAGTTATTCCTATAGTAAATCTTTTTTCAGAAGCCCATCTTCCCTTTGTAACTAGACTTTAATGATCAATTTCTTTTATTTTTCTATCTAGTCTAGCAGGGGATTTTTTTTTTTTGCCTGTTTATTCATGCTTGAATGATCAGAGGGCTCACCACTCTTGAAGTATGCCCATATTTAAAATGCAGGAAGTCGCTTGATTCCCATCCATAAGCATATGAACCATGTTGGAATCTTCTTCTCTGATCCTTTAGCTGGAAGGTTGGCTTCATTTGCCAAGTTCCATCCAAATTTTAGTTTTTGAAAATCAATATTATAATATTGCCCTTTTGAATGGGTGAGAGATCTCTTTCCTCATTCCTGGTCATCTTTTACTGGGAAAAAAATGTATTCATAGATCATTTAATAGGTCTGTGTATCTTTCCTTTACAGAGGCGGGCTTATGCTGCAATTCCTACAGTTCAGTCTTCTCATTATTTTCCTCTCTCCTTCATTCATCATGGTCAGTGTCCCATACCTGATTTCTAAAACTATTTCTATCATTACCACAAATGGTAAGTCCCCAAATGCATATCTAGAAAGAAGTGCCAGTGAAAGAATTTGGTTGGAACAAATGACCTTAGCTAAGATAGAAAGCAGTTGCTTCACTATTTAATTGGTGAAGGCTTTAGAACTTTAGGATACACAACTCAGTGTGACTGAGTGGAAGTTTTCCTAATGTCTCTCTTCTTTTTTTTTTTTTTAAGATTTATTTTTTATTTATTTCTCTCTCTTCCTCTCCCCCCCACCCCCAGTTGTCTGTTCTCTGTGTCCATTCGCTGTGTGTTCTTCTGTGACTTCTTCTATCTTTATCAGCAGCACCGGGAATCTGTGTTTCTTTTTTTGCATCATCTTGTTGTGTCAGCGCTCCGTGTGTGCTGTGCCACTCCTGGGCAGGCTGCACTTTTCTCGTGCTGGAGGCTCTCCTTATGGGGTGCACTCCTTGCGCGTGGGACTCCCCTACTCAGGGGACACCCCTGCGTGGCACGGCACTCCTTGCACGCATCATCACTGTGCATGGGCCAGCTCCACACAGGTCAAGGAGGCCCAGGGTTTGAACCGCAGACCTCCCATGTGGTAGGTGGACACCCTCTCCATTGGGCCAAGTCCACTTCCCATGTCTTTCTTCTTGATCTAGCTTATTTACCACTGACAAATGCTCCTCCCCCCCCCCACCCCCCCGCGCCCACCACCCCAATTCAAGCTATAGGGAGAAATTCCTCCTGGCATCTAGAAAAACCATAAGTCTATATTCCTCATTTCCAGTACTATAGAACTTTTATCTCTCTCCATTTCCATAATTGCTTCAGTAGGAAGGTGGAAAGATAAAGTCCCTCTCAATAACTCCCATCTTATCCTGAACGTTCATCTTCATAGGAAATTTAATGGGAAAGAAGGAGAAGAAATGTTAGATACCATCTTAAAAGAGACATTTGAACCCTTGGCTTTCTTTGGAGTACAGACCGCCTATGTAAAAATAAAATGAAAAAATAATATTAGTTTTCAAGCAAAAACTTATACACAAACGTTCATAGCAACCTTATTCACAATAAGCCAAAAGGTGGAACCAACCCACATGTCCATCAACAGATGAATGGATAAACAAAATGTGATGTATCTATACAATGGAATAAGATTCAGTCATAAAAATGAATGAAGTTCCCATACATACTACAGCACGGGTAAACTTGAAAGACATCATGTTGAATAAAATAAGCAGACACGAAAGACAAATATTGTATTTGTCCTATTTACATGAAAACCTAGAAAAGGCAAATTCATAGAGACAGAAAGCAGATTAGTGATTGCCAGGGACTGAGGGGAGGAGGAATGGAAACTGAATTTTTAATGGGTTTCTTTTTGGGGTGATGAAACTGTTCTGGAATTAGACACTGGTGATGGTTGTGCAATATTGTGAATGTAGTAAATGTCACCACGGGTACATTTTTTATGTGTATTTTATCACAATAAAAATAAATAAACTAATAATATACAAAAACAGGAGTTGTGTTCTATGACTCTGCCCCTTTCCACTGACCATCAAAGTAGTAAAAGGCACGTGTCCAGGGAAAGATAGTCATTTCACACGCAGAGCATTTCTCAACAGAGAAGAATTAACCGAAGCAGCAGTTGGTCTAACAAATCGAGGCTGCTGGAAACAAAGCAGAGGGAGGTGTTGGAAGGAAGTCTTTGCCTAAGAAGAAACGGTAGAGCAGAGCTCCTGACGGCTTGTTTTCAAATCCTGGCTCCCCTACGTGTTAGCTGTCTACCCGAGGAGGAGGTAAGCTTTCTGTGCCTGGGTTCCTTCTGTGTAAAGCCAAGGACTACCTCAAAGGAAAGCTGGGTGGGAGGTGGCGGGGGAGAATATCCATGGAAAATAGCAAGCACCTGGCTGGGGCTGGAGGCTCATTAGGGTTAGCTATTGTTATTTTCACCCAGGGTACCTCAGAGATCTGATAAAGACAAACAGAGCACAGCTGGTAGACATTCCCTTGAGCAGCACCTGCAGCCAGGCGGGCAGCTAGGTCCTGAATGTCAGAGTGCCTTCAGGGTGCAGCAGCCAGGACTGGGGGACAGGGCGGTTGACAGAGCACAGAGAGGAAGCCATGGTTTAGAAGTCACAGATCTACGCGCTCCCGGAGGACAGGGACGTGGCTGTCCTTTTCTTGAAATCACTGTACTTGGTGTATCTAGCTCAGAGATTTGTAGATAGCAGACACCTACCATACATTCATTAGATAAACGTATTTGTTAATGCAATGAAGCACGGGCAGGACAAGACAGGACAAATCAGAACAGAGGCAGAACGTAAATGGAGACAAAGCCCGACTAGCTAGGAGCAGTATTAACATATAGAATAATAGCTTGCATTATTTATTCACCACCTTAAAGGGTCTGGGTAAAGTACTTCACATTCTCTCACCGAAAAAAATTCCATTTCTAAATGAGAAAGCAAAGGGTTAGAGGAGCCGGTGACTATTCAGTTTCTCTTTGCTAGCGCTGAGTCCCGTGAATTAAACCCCGCTGGCCTGAAATCACCCCGCGCCCTCCTTCCACGGACCCCACCACTCCTCAGATCCCGGGAGGCCAGATTCAAGGGTCGGGAAGCCTCCCCAGGGAACTGGAGCATGGAGGCCCTGGGGGCTTTGTAAAGCAATTGCTCACCTCAGAATATTTGCTTTCCATGCTGGGAGAGGAAGAAAAGTGAGGGAAGAAACTTGCCTGGCGATGCATCCCTGAGGTGCAAGAAAGGCAGACAGCCGCTTGAGAGCCTGGTGGGTCTCTGGGGAACTCTGGAGCGGCCAAGCCTCATGCAGTTTTGATCATATCCCAGCCTCTTGGTATCTTAGGAGCCATTACTGGGAACTGAAATAATAGAATAATCCAAAGTTTCCACTTTGCTTTTTTTATTAGCTGTGGCAAGGTCCAAAGGGGCAATTACAATGACAATCAAAGAGGAAGATCATGAGTCTGCAAATGGCGGGGTGGTTGTGAGGAAGGAGATACTAGGCATCCAGAAGGTGACTATTTATGTTTTGTTAGGATTTTACTCCACTCTAAGTTAAAAGTCCTGTATTTAAATAAAACCACGCGAGGGCTGCAATGTGACATGTGTTGCATGCACTACATTAATAACCTCCCAATTTCCACCTCCCAACTGACCATGATTATTATGTCTGACCTTTTCTGATTGATAAGAAAGAAAGGCAAGCAACTCAGCGGCCATGTAACTCTGTGAAATAATGCCTATTTACATTTTGAGCTAAATCTTGAACACTGGGAAAGCCTAGAAAGACTCTGTGAGAGGGCAGAGGTCTCTGCTGGGCTCGGGCAGCATGTCACCATCACAGCCCTTCCCCGGGACTGGTCTATGGGCCACGTCATTCCAGGCGAGCCAGGACAGAGGTCCATGGAGGATGTTTCCCAAGTGTTGCTTCTGCCACACCTTGGCCAGGGGTTAAGGCATGCCCTAAGACATCAGAAGCCCCACAAGTGCCCCCCAGTGGGAGATTCTTCTAGATTACAAGCCATGCACTGGTCAAGAGTCCCTGAAAGAGAGGTGATGGCATCAACACTGGTTCTAGAACCTTCTGAGTCACCCCTGCCTGTCCGTATTCAGCTGCAGTCATGGGAGAAATCCTGCCAGCTGCTGGGATTCACCCCTGTTTCTCTAGAGGAGAGAATGTTGAGGCCAGTTTGGCAATGCCTAAGCCGGGAACTTGAGAGGGCAGCCCCTGCCCCCTGGTGTGGCCAGGGCTAGATGCCTGGAGTGCATTCCACAGGGAAAGGGGTCAGGAACGACCGGAATCGCACCCACTGCCCCACTGAAGAGGCTCAAGGAGATGGCGATGCTCGTTAGCTTGCCCAAACCCACCGCTTTCACAGGACATGGGGTGACTGGATGGACCTAGAAGTAGAGCTTCACAAAGGAGGAGTCGAAAGCCAGGCCTTTCATTTGGGATGGCAGAAGCTCCTAAGGTGGACGTCGCATGCAGTCTTCAGCTTTAAGGGTCCCACGGTCCAGGCAACCAGACCCTGGAGGGCCACACGGGTCAGAGGCCAGAGGTAGCCACCCATCCAGGTGACATCAGGAGCTGGACTCCAGGAGATGAGGGCAAAGACAAGCCAGCATGGGAAGGGGCGGGGCCAGAACAGCTGGGGGTGGGGGGAGAGCAGTAGCCGGCTCCCATTAGAGAGGGAAAGCCTCAGAAAATATCAAAGTGTGGTCCAAGAATCAACTTTACAAGAATTACCTGGATTCTACGGTCAACATTTAGATTCCCGTGTCCCCACCTAGATCTGTGAAGCTGCGTCTTTAGAGGTTAGCCCCGTCTGAAGGGCCACGGCCAGAGAAGGAAGGACATACTCATACCAAGCTGCCACAGCAGAGTCGTCTTTGATTTTTCCCAGCCTCTTCCCCAGGCCACCACCTCTACGCCTAGTCTTCGAGGCCTGGAATGCACAAGAACAAAGCAATCCCCAAACGGAGAATCCACTTAGTTTAGTTCAAAGCATCGAGGTCCTAATCCCTTCTCTTCGCCTGCTGTGCTAACACATCCCACATCGTTAAGCAGTTCCCCACCTGGACCAAAGAGCTCCGGCCCTTCCGTGATCATAAGCCTCGGGGTTTGTCGCTGGAACTGGGGACCTGCGCCCAGCTCCCGTTGCACCTCCTCAGCCTCTTTTCCAGCTCCGTGGGGCAAGAACGGCGGTGAGGCTCCAATTGCAGGCTCCTGTTGGTGGCAGTGAAGTAAACAATTAGAGACCCAGGCTGCCTTCAGGTCCCCACCAGTCCTGAGAGTGCAGGGAAGAGTCTCTGCCGCCTAAACCCGTCTTCCCGGGTGCTCAGAAGTAAGTTGTCCTGAGATGCACCTGGGATCTCCTAGCTGTGGGGCCTGCAGCGCCGGCACATTATAAACACTCAATAAAAAAGTCACAGACCGACTCATCCGCCGTGGCAGCCCAGCGCCTGGGATGCCATCTCATCCTCGCTCTAGTCTGAAATCGGCAAGTCGTCGTTTGCTCCAGGACAGGCAAGCTTCCCTAAACCACAGGCTGGTGGTGAAGGGCCTGGTAAACTGCCTCTTTCTCGTCTCCTAAAAGCCAGGTCCTGCTCCGTGAGCACGCAGGCCCTGACTAGAGGCAGAATGACGGACAGCAGGGATCCCCGAGCTTTTCCTGTAAAGGACCGGACGGTAAATACCTGGGGCTTTGTGGGTCATAACAGTCTCATCTGCTACTCCCCGATTCCACCATTTAGCGTGAAAGCTGCCATAGACAAGATGTAAGCAAGTGGGTGTAGCTGTGCTCCAATAAAAACTTAATTACAAAAGCAGGCCGTGAGTTGTGTTTGGCCCAGGAGTCATGGTATGCAAATCCCTGACAGAGGTTAGAGGTGAGCCTCGAAAGACAGACAGGGTGGGTTCAAATTCAGGCTCTAACACTTAAACCAGTTGTGCAGCCTTAGGCAAATTGCTTATTTCCTCTAAGGCAGGGGCTCTTAACAAGGGGTGGGTTAATTACTTGCCCAGTGGTTAGGGCGTCCGTCTACCACATGGGAGGTCCGCGGTTCAAACCCCGGGCCTCCTTGACGCGTGTGGAGCTGGCCCATGCGCAGCGCTGATGCATACAGGGAGTGCCCTGCCATGCAGGGGTGTCCCCCGCGTAGGGGAGTCCCACGTGCAAGGAGTGCGCCCCGTAAGGCGAGCCACCCGGTGTGAAAGAAAGTGCAGCCTGCCCAGGAATGGCGCCACACACACAGAGAGCTGACACAAGATGATGCAACAAAAAGAAACACAGATTCCCGTGCCGCTGACAACAACAGAAGCGGACAAAGAAGAAGACACAGAGAACAGACAACCGGGGTGGGGGGGGGGGAGGGGAGAGAAATAAATAAATAAATCTTTTTAAAATATAAATTCAAAACAACATTATTCTTGTGGCGACATGTTGGTGCAGGTGTGATCTATTTATTGAATAATACACAGTACAGTGTGGACTTAGTAGGGGGTCTGTGGGCTTCACCTGACTGGCAAAGGGGTCCATAGAACAAAAGAGATTGAGAACCCTGCTCTAAGACACACTACTAGTACCTACATCATGCTCTTGGTACAAGGTGAGATCAGTGCACGTAAAGTTCTTAAGGGAGTTTCCAGGCACAGCACGAACAATCAATAGATGACTGCTAGCACTATATTACTCTATTGCTCTTGCAGAACTGTGACAATGCTGCCGCTCATGAAGCACTTCCCAGCAATTGGCTGCCACCCAAAGGGTCCCATAACACTAGCACTCACCCAACCTGTGCCTGCATTTGCTTCACTCTCTGTACATTGTTTTATTATTGATTGTTCAGTTACCCTCGCTGGAGTTAACCTCTGTAACTGGGTTGCATTCTATAATCTACTCACCTGCAGTGCTGAGCAGGGCTCCTCTCAGCTCCCATCCCTCCCCGCCCCCCACATGCCCAGTGCTGCCACTTGGTGGTGGCGTGCCTCAAGCGTGAACCTCTGCCCTTTGTGACGGCCTGGATGAGAGAACAGGAATCGATAGGCTGTGTCATCATCTTCCTATAGCAGTGCTTCCCAGTCGAGTTCTGAGGAATATCCATTCAATGGGACTTGCAAAAAGGGAAAATGCTCTGTGGCCAAATAAGCTTGGAAAACACAGGGGTAAAAACCGTTCATAATGTTTCGTTCCTACAGGACTCCTCAGGAGCTTTAATAAGCCAACAGGCATTGTGCATCATTAAGAGAGGAATCCAAGCCCTCTACAGCATTTACAAAATTGATCCCAATGTGGAACAATTTTCCAGACGTACTACACACGGTCAGACTTCTGAGGCATGCATTTTGGGGAAATGCAACTGTATATAAAGGGCCGTGCCTCTCTGCTCTCTGAGTTGATTGATGGCAAAGGTTAACAGACGGTGCATGGTAGAGAAATCTTTCAAAATCCTTGTGTTCCTTTCTCAGCACATTTGTGCTGGTGGACCCTGCTTGCCTGCCTGGTGGGGGGAGGGCAGGGTGGAAGACGGTCCTAGCATGAGGGCTCACGCTTCCTTCTGTCAGCCAGACCAGCCAGATCTATAAAGAATTCCCTTAGTTCGTGAAATCCAATGCTCCTTCCTTCCTCAAGACACCCCGGTCATTCCAGTCTCTCTGTATCTTTCCAAATGTTCTCCTCTTTGCCTCTTTAAAGAAGTTCAAAGTAGCCCACAACTCATGTCAAATGGACTGGCCTGCAGTTTCCTAGTTTGTCCCCCCGGGCTCCTTTCTGAAACCTCGGCTTTATTGGTCTTAGTCATCTCATCTCCTGAGGGGCCTTTTCTGAACTCTGTGAACTTATTTAAGCATCCCCAGGGCTTCTCCTCTTTCCCTCGGCCCCTCTGCTGTGTGCCCAGAGCACGGTGGGGCTGACCTAGGGAGGCACTGTGGAAATTCTAAATCTTTCCAGCAATTCCCAGTTGCAGTTTGCATTCTTCATCCTCCGTCTACGACCACACGGTCGCAGCCTCTGCCCTTGCTGCACAGGGGGAGCCCGAGCTCAGAGCTCAGGGCCTTATCCCAACACAGGGGTTCTCAACCTTTTTTGTTCCACGGACCCCTTTGCCAGGCAGGTGAAAACCACAAACCCCTTACTAAGTCCACATGATGCTGTGCATTATTTAATAAATATATCACACCAACACATCCCCACAAGAATTTTTTTTTTTTTACTTAAAGTCAAGTTCACGGACCCCTTGTGAAGAACCCCTGTCCTAACAGGACCCGCAGTCCTGCTGCTGGGCTTTTATTCATTGACAAGTGACTTCTCTTTTTCCTTTATTTTCTTGATTGCAGCTCAAGGGTAAAACAATGTCTGGGAAGTACCTTGAAGTCTTCTGATGAAAGGTGCTATGGAGGCACTAGTTTTATGTCTGCAAACAAGGGAAATAAAAGCTTGTTGCTTCATCTAATTCCCCTGAGTGGACTCAGCCTCTGTAATTACCTGGGTTATAGGGCACTCTGTCAGCACGCTCTGGGATGGAATAGTCAAGCCAGGTTGTTAATACGGCAAAATCGACTTTAATAGAAGAACCCACAAACCCGTGAGGCAAGTTCATGCTGTCTCCTGGCGAGAGACCCCATATGCTGGTGGAATGATTGTCTTTCACAGCACGACGCCTTCAGAAGGGGACCTGGGAGGCAGCAGAGGGGTCCTACCTATTCCAGCTGGAAATCTCCTTCATCCTTTCTCCTTGGCAAACCTGCTTCAGTCCCTTCATTTTCAAAACGAGAGGGTGATAAAATCCACGGTCTCCAGGGTGCTCCTTCCAGGCTGCCGGCTCTTCAGGGAAATGTAGTGGCCACAGCACGGCAAGGGGGAAGCCTGCTTCGGGGGGCCCAGGCATCCCAGTCCCCATTTCCATTAGAAGTCGTCTACATCATTTACATGTGAGAGGCCCACATTAGATTTTGAGTCACGGGGTGGGAGTTTTCTTCTGTATGAAAACGAACAGGTTAAAATATTACGAAGAGCTAGTTGACTCTCAGTGTCCTTGGCTTCCCATCCTAAGCTTCTCCCCGTCAGATGCTCACCCAAAAGCCCAGCTTTTCACTCCCCACATTTTCTCAGTTTCTGCTTCGTGAAACTTATTTGTATGTATTTATAGGAATGAAACAAAGGTATGTTTTGTTTCTGTGTGTGTGTTTTTAACTGGCTACCTGGTGGAAATGGCATTCCATCTTTTATTGTCTGGGTTGCCAGAGTTATTTTGCTGGGGTTTATTTTTTTTTTCCCCCATCAGTTATTTTCACAGCATTTGCTTTAGCTTTTACAGGCATTCCAAGGGCCAGCTCCTAGCAGGTCAGCAAGGGTTTGAACCTGACGCCCCACCCAGCATCAAGCCAGCAATCGGGGCCTCCCTCAGAGTGCATCCATCCCTGTTCTTAAGCACGTCCACATGCTTCAGCCTCCCCACGAGTTTCACTTTGAAAGCCGTTCCCTCCCCGCACCACCCCCTTGTACTTCCTCACTCTGGCAGCTTGTGCGGGGAAGGCAGCCTTTGCCCAGCTCGGTGCTAAGCCTCTTCCAGGACGGGACTTGTGAGGAATGCATGGGCGTCTCAGTTGGAGGCCCTAATTCATCTGCCCTCCTTCCCGTTGCTTAACCCCCACCCCACCCCAGCGCCTCTGTGATGGGAGCACTAAGTGCTGCTTCCTGAGCATGGAAGAGCTCAGATCGCCGGCCTCTTTCTTCGCCTGCCTCCGGGAGCTTGCTCCCTCCATCAGTTGCTCCGTTTGGATCAGTCACAACTTTTGGAAGCTGAACGGCCCTTCGCTGGGCTCGGATAGGACTTTGGTGATGCTGATTCCGTGGTGCTCTGAAAGGGACATGAAAACGACTTAAGCAGAGTGCTTCCCCCACAAGCTCAGGGCCTCATTTTACCCAGGTCTTTCCCTTGGCTCCCTTGGATCCCAGACACTGCACCCCCCCACTGGAGTTTTTCTGTCCCCGATCTAGGAATTCTCTGGTTCTGAAATCCCCCAGCACCCGACTGATTTTCACTGAGGCTTTCAAAGAGCGTCCAGGAGTGAGAGCAATCCCTGCTGCTCTCTGAGTATCCCTCACCCCAATAATGGGCCACCCGAGGTGGCGGGGTGGGTGAGCAGGATGGCTGTACCAGCCTGCCCTGCAGACCTGCCAACCTGCAGAGCCTACGGGCCCCTCTGGCCATCAAGGGCAGATAGGAAATAGCTCACGAGTGCAGCTTCTGGGTGAGAGATGATTTCCAGAGAAGCACTCTCCCAGTAGGCCTCCCTCTCCTGCCTAGAACAGTACTTGCATTCCCTGCACAGGCCCCCACACCAGGCACACCCCTCACCCCGACTTCTGTGGTGCCCCATTTGGCCAGACCCTGGAGAAAGGCATCCTTTCCCAAAGCTCCTTCTCCAACCTCCTTCGGGCTGTGCAGTTCATGGGCTCCTCCCTTGCAAAGGCCTGTACAGCTGGGCTATTCGTTCAGAAGTGTCAAAGCCACTCTCTAGCCCACATTTGCTTGATATTTCCTCCCCCTCGTTTCTTGTTCCCCAGCTCTGGGCCTCACACAGGTAGATTTCTCTTCAGGGCTGGGGGTCTGAGAGCAGCACGTTCCTTTCCCTGCTTCTTATCCTTTAACAGGGGCCCGCCGCGGCTCACTGCTGGGCTGGAGTCTGAGCAGCATCTGGCTTGGGCTGGTCTATAGAGATCTGGAATCCAAACAGTCTTCAGAGAGTTATGACTCCATGAACTGTGGATGGCAACGTTTTCTGTTATTAACAGTTCCAACTTTACCATCTGGCTGTTTTCAGAATGAAAGCTGAAGATTACTGTCAGCATTAATTAAAATCAGGTGGACTTTTCTTCTACTCCATTTTGCCCCAATGGTTTCTCACACAGCAAGAAATCCTTACGATGCATGTCCTTTGAAATGTGGCACATAAATCCTTGTTGCTGGTGAGAGCTGCTGTCAGCCCGCCGCACTCTCGCTGGAGCCAGGTGAACCTCACCAAGTTCACTGCAGCTTCCTGAAGTTGGGAGGCTCTCTGGAGCCCCTTGGACCTTCAGGGCAGGAAACGTCAAGAGAATCAGCTTCCTTGCAAGATTTCTGACACTTCCTGGTTCTGGTCTAACCAGAGCTACCTCAAAAACAGTTTTGTGGAATGTCTTTCTTCAGGGCCCCAGCCAAAGCAGATGGCAAATCTGCAAAGGAAGAAAGCCAAGGAAGGAGAGCTTGGTACAAACATTCCCTAAAATTCCCCATCCAAATCTCTTCCTTCCACATCTCCTCTTCCATGTCTTTATCCCCTACTTCTTGTCCTATTTCTAGTCAATGTTTGATAAACATTATCTCATTTTGAAATGTTTTCTTTCCCTCCAACTTTGCCCCTGAATGCATACGTATTTACCCACACTTGTCTTATATTTTCTGGAAGCTTCTTTTTATGGCTCTCCTTGGGTTTGTTTTTCTCTACAGCCTCCCCACAAATATTAATCTTCAGGATTCAGTAAACATCAGGACTGTCCTCTTTTTGTAAAGACATTTGAATTTAATTCAGATAGGCTGTTCTACTATTTTTGTTATTCTCTGCTCTCTAAACCACAGCTCTCCCATCTCTAATTGAGTGGCCCTGAGCAATCTACTTAAACCTGCTGAGCTTCTGTTTCCTTGTCTGCAGAATGGGGATACTACTTCTTCACAAGGCTGCTAAGCAGATTAAAGAAGATAACGGCAACTAAGCCCTGGCGAGCGGCAGGTGTCAGCCGCTCACCTAGCCCATGTTCTGTGATTGGGAAAAGGGAACGAGGGTTTGAGTGGTGACCGTTCATAGAAGGACAGCCCTCTCCCTCTTGGAGGGTGGAGGAAGGAATAGTTACTAAAAGGCTACAAATGTGTAGGTGGTATAAGAATCCCACTATTCTTAATACCACCCACTTTTCATCATGGGCCCACTCTTCTTCCTTTGGTCATAGGTGGCTCTTGCCATTTTCTGACAGAATGACCCCATCTCACCCAATGGTCTGCAATACAAAGTTCTGTGTTTGAAGAAGAAAACCATTGTCTTAGAACCTCTGTCCTATTCCCACCTTCCCCTGACACACCACCCACAAAATAATAAGATTCGGAAAAAGGGGTGAGAGAGTTGATAACATTGAAAGAGTTGGGCAGAGTATGACTTATTTCTTCAATAAAAAAACGAAGAGGGGGGACTTACCACAACCGCACTGGTCACTGCTAATTCTTCCCTGGCCTTAACTTGCCCTGTTTCTCTTCTCCCAAGTCGCTTGCTTCCTGGAGATCTGTGGTGGTGCCAGTTATGCCCTACTCCTTTCAGCGCTGGCGTCCTCACCTCTGCTACCCGGGACACCTTCCACTGTGGGTGTTAAGCACAGCTCCCCTCTGAGCTCCTGCAGCTGTCTTTCAGAGGAATTCTTCAACTGCATTTCATAACCTTAGTAGAGTAAATGAAGTTTTTGACAGTTCATTTATTTCTTTGATGTATTTCAGATGCCTCTTCAGACAAAGTGCCAGGTTACTGCTGTTGGTAGTCCTGAATCGGATATTAGGTGAGCACGCTTCCTCAACACCCATTACCGAGATGTGCATTAATTGTATTTTCACACAGTCATGGAGCTCAACGACCTTCCGAGCTCCTAGTTTTTCGACCTCATTAAACTCAATGGGTGTGCTGAGGTTCGCAGATGAGACAGTTAGGAAGGCAGTTGCAACGCGTGGGTTTGCTTAAAATCGCTGCACTCACCCCTGCCCTCACAGATACACAGAAATCAGCCTTTACAAGCAAATTTAAGGGAAACAGGTTATGGAGAAAAATGGTTTAGTCGAATACTCCCTTTTCCAGATTTTTAATGTTTTGGTGAAAGTGTTTTTTATTGCTCATGTTGGCAAGTCCTATTTCTTTGCCTAGTCTAGAAGTTTCTAAAGGAAGTATCTCCACCTCACTGGCCTGCCCAGACACAAACTTTAGGAGAGAGAGTATATCGTAGATAATCCTGAGGAAAGACTGTGGGTTGAATGAACCCAAAATTCTGGGTGTGGCTGTTATCATTTTCTGTTTCTCACACCCTTACCATAGGCAAGCTATGCCCACAGGGACTGCCCATCATCATCAGAGACTAATGTCCTTGGTCAATCCCCAGACTTCCAAGTGCCACAGCCTCCTGCAGGTCAGGAGAGTTTTCTTGAACTACGGAGTAAGTATAACTTTTGGAGTCAGACAAATCCATATTCCAATCCTGGAATAATAACTTATTAGCTCTGGGATATCAGCATGTTACCTAATCTCTTGGGGCCTCCCTTTCTTTATGTGTGCAATGGACTAATAGCTATTTCAAGAGTTTGATAAGGTAATGAGTCCAAAACTTTCAGGGTGGTTTTGATGCCTGGCACACAGAGCGCACTCCAAAATGGAAGCTTTATTACAAAGGCTCAGACTGAAAAACAGAAATGGCCTGAAGTGGAATCCACTGACTCTTCTCTTGGCAGGGGTCACCCCTGTCTATTGCTTCTTGACTACAGTATATTATCAGTTCACCATGCTGTGTAACAATGACGTCCAATACAATACAGGCTTATTATCTCACCATTTCTAAGGGTTAGGGGTCGAGGGTATTGCAAGACTGCAATCAGGGTGTCGGTCAGCTGAGCTGTTTTCTCACCTGCAGTCCACTGGCAATGGATCAGCTTCCAAGCGCACTTGGGTTGTTGGCAGATTTCAATTCCTTATAGCTGTAAGACTGAGGGTCCTGACTTCTTACCGTCCATCACTGCCTGCAGCTCCTCAAGACCACCCTGGGCTCCTAGAGGTTGCCCGTGGCCTGCTTCCTCCATCTTCAAATCCAGCAAGAGGAGGGGTCAAGTTCATCTCATGTCACATCACTCTGACCTCCTCTTCTACCTCCTTCGTCTACATTTAAGGACCCCTGTGATTACTTTGGGCCCACCTAGGTTCATCCAGAAACACCTTCCCTATTTTAAGATTAGCTGATTAGTAATCAAATTCATCTGCAACCTTAGTGCCCCCTTGCCATGTAAGTTACCATATTCCCAGGTTCTGGTGCACAACTGGGAGGGGGGGCATCTTCTGCCTACCACATCTACTGAATCAAGAGATGGAGTCCAGGGATCGCTGGCATAAGAAGCCCTTCGGGTGACTCTGATGCACACTCAAGTTTGAGAGCCACTATCGCAGCAGGATTTAGAACAATTAAGTTGTAGAACACAGGTGTCAACACCTGGTCTCGGGAGTAGGTTAGGAGACAGGGAATGGCTGTAATGGTTAACCTGTGTTAAAGAAAATATTAAGGAGTCCATCACGTATAAGCACCTGGGACTCTTTCTTGTTATGTTTCTGAAATCTCTACTCTTTCCACCAAAATGTTAGGTGCAATCAGGCCTCTCTTTCTGGCAATGCAGGGCAGAGAGTTCTCAAAGAGATGACGTCCAGGGGTTTTAGCCACATCCACTGGGGTTTTGCAGAGATGGTACTGAGGTGGAAGACAAACCTTATTGATGCAGCCAATGATGTCCTAACCCATGAATCACTGCAGGGAGAACAGCTCAGAATTCTTTGTAATTAATAATAAAAGCCCACATGCAACAATGAGATGACTCTAGCTATGGAATCTGAGCAGTATAAGATACACAATGAAGTCTTTAAATCAGAGGATGCTACATTGGGATAGAGATATTCATGTTAGCGGTACTTGGCCGTGTTATTAGCAAGCATGTTCTGATAATGTGATTCGGGGTAAGTCATACTGAATGCTACATATGGTTAGTCGTATATCATTTTTAAGGGGGTAAAAATACAGGAAACTACTTTCTTACTCATGATCCATGGTAGCCACTTGCTCAAGGGGAATAGGGAAGAGTAGAGAGAGGAATAAGATTAGGATTTGTTACAGAATTGATTCAAAATGTCAGCTCTGGTCCTCAAAATATAGAGATTATTCAGAAAAGTTGTTTTCCTCCCTTTTAACACATTAAGAATTAATCATGGAGGTCTCAGATCATAAAGTTATCTTAATGGGGAAGAAATGGCCTACTTTCTATTAAAACATAGCCATAATATTGAATTAAGAAGGAGAAGAAGGTCTAAGATAGGGATTCTCCAATGTCAATTCCATCAGAATCACCTGGAGAGCTTGTTAAAACACAAATCCCTAGACCCTACCCCCAAAGAATCTGATTCCAGAAAGGAAAGCCCATCTCTTCTCTACCCTGGGGCATTCAGGAAAGAAGGAGGAGACAGGTAGAAAATGACAGAGTGGTGTTCCTCTTTCCTGAGGTTCAGCCCAGAGAAGCTAAAATAAATTACATAAATTAGGGTCACGCAGAGGGCAGAGAAAGGAAGCATGTCCCCAAATTCTCCCTTTGTAGTTTGTGATGGTTAGGCAAATGTGTCAACTCAACCAAGTAATGTGCCCAGTAGTTTGGTCAAGCAAGTACTGGGCTAATTGTTATACAAGGACATTTATGGACTTTAGTTACCAGTGACTTTATTACCTAGATAGCTGGTTACATCTACATCAATCAGGAGATTATTCTCAGCAATGAGTGCTGCTCTATCCCATCAGTTGAATGCCTGAAAAGGGGAAGTGATTTCAGCATTCAGGCAGAATTTCTCAGCTCATCTTTGAACAGCCAGTGTCTCCCAGAAACTCATGAAGGACCTTCACTGGACTTTCATCAGAGAACTGGTTTTCAGCCTGCGTGAGAAATCTGGTCTTGTGCATCCCCGTGGTCACGTGAGAGACTCTTATAAAATCTCACACTATTGACAGATACCACCTGTTGATTCTGTTTCCCTAGAGAACCCTGACTAATACATAGTTCTTGGAGATCGGTGTTCATAGCCCAATGCCAGCCTGATATATTTTTGCCTGGTTGAGAAAGCACAACAGCAGGGTGAGATAGGTGGAAGCCCTAGTTGCTCCCTCGAGCCACCCATGGCCCCTGTAGTGAGATGGCAGGGGGCCCACTCAGGACCTATCCCATTGGGTCAAAGTGACCCAGCAAAGTAGGCAGCAGAACATAGGACTAGATAGGGGTGTGACCAAGACTTGATGTTCTACAGTGGGCAGAAGCAGTGAGGAGGCCATGACAGCAAGTAGAAGATGGCTGATGGCCCCCAAGAACATCCACCAAACCTAACGATAGACCACACGTTCACCAGTCACAGCCTTCAGACAGGGCAGCCAGCAGGGCCAGAGCCACCCACAAAAGAAAGACATTGTCCAGCTGACAGAGGGCTCCAAAGAACCTTCCACTGCACATCACATAAGCCACCCATCTCCCCCAAACACCCAGAAGCCCCTTACAGAACAGGCTGAGGAGAAAGGAGATAAGACCAATCACCAAGAGAGGTTGAGTGTTGCCTAAAGACAGCTCAAAGCATTGACTCTCACTAAATTAAAAACAGGTTGGTCTAAAAGTTAATGGGTATACATTGATCAATACTACTGTATTTGCAAATGGTCGTGAAATGGAATGATCCCATTTGGGTCTTGCTATTGGTGTGGTGGCTGCCTGGGGTGCCATGTTGAGGGTTCTGAGGTTTCCGGATGCTCCTGTGCTTCATATGGTGGCCATAACTGGCCTATGCTATCTGTCAAACTTAGTGAAAGAATGTGAACAAAAATTCACAAAGATGGGCCAAGAATCATCCTTTCTCTAGCCCTAGAAATACATCTCTTAACCTCAGAGATAAAGTGAAATGCCTGACCTTTATTTGGGTACTTAGCAAATAGGCCAATTAATTGTCATTATTTTGACATTGACAAGTGCTAACTTGGTGCACCTCATCTTTCTTTTTCTGCTGCAACTGACATGGACAGCAGACAAAGAAAAGGAAAAGAGACAGTGAATTCTCAGCAAACACAGGTTGAGCTCCTTCTGTTTCAGACCCGATGCTTGCTTCTTCACAAAAGCAAATATGATACAGACAAGCTCTAGGAAAAGCTCTATGTTATTCCGACCAGCAAGCCTTGAAATGTGTGCGACTTGTGTATTTGCTAGGCAGTTAAAATGACAAGAGCCATGGCAAAATGCCTCCTCTTCCCCATTGTGATAGGAAACCAGATGCCCTGTAAGAACTGTATACCTCCTTTGGAAACCAGAGCAATTACAGAGCAGGGAGCGTCTGGAGCACAGGGCCTCCTGACCAAAAGCATGATGAAAGTTGCAGGGCTGCAGGAAGAATGGGTGTATTGGCCAGCCAAAGGAGTGCTGATGCAAAGTACCAGAAATCTGTTGGCTTTTATAAAGGGTATTTACTTGGGGTAAAAGCTTACAGTTACAAGGCCCTAAAGAGTTCAACTCAAGGCTGCTTTCTCACCAACGCCAGCTGCCACGTGTTGAAGCAAAATGGTGGGCAAACTCTGCCCGGTCTCTCAGGCCTTCTCAGCTGCTCTGTTCTGTTCAGCTGCAAACTATCAGGCAAATGACTCATCTTTCTTTCTGGGACTTTGAGCCTTTTCCCTTCTTTCATATGGCAGGATGGAAGTTCTCCCCTCTTCCATGTCTATAGTGCTTTCTCTCTTCCCGTGTGTCTTCTTGAGTGAGGGTCCATTTATATCAGCCCACCAATGAGGCCAGGACTCATTCTGAGTTATGCTGTACTGAGTGGTCAAATCAAAGCCCTACTCTTAACAGGTAATTTAATAAAGACATATCAATGCACTCAAAGGGTATCACACCCAGAGGAATAGAGCCAAGTTTACAAACATAATTGCTCTTTTTTGGGATTTATAAATAATCTCAAACTGCCACAATGGGTTTGATAAAAACAGTAATTTTTTTAAAGGCTGCCTCTTCAAACTATTGAATCATCTCAATTATGAACTGAATGTCTGGTCACTGAAGAGGGGTAGGAAAGAACAGAGGAAGCCTTTCCTGCTAGTTACACCTAGGGTGAACACTGGAACGTATTTCATGCCAATAGTAACAATAGTGTGAAAATTAATTTCTTCCGGTATAGTTCTTCCAGTCGTTGGAATTTTTTTAAAGTTCTCTGGGCTTCACATCTAAAAAAAAAAGTAGTTGCATGAAAGGATATTTTTATGAAAGAAGTAGTGTTTGCCAAAATGTGCATGGTATAATGTGTACAGCTAATGCAATAGCTAACTCTTTTTTTTTTTTCATTTTTAAAATAATTTATTTAAGTTTGGGGCATCAGCATTGTTGTTCCCTGGGAAAATAAATCACTGCTCAATTTTATATTCACATACATTTCCCATAATTGTAATGGGTTACAGTGCTACGATCTTCAGAGCATTTAAATTTGTTAAGTATTTATTTTCAATTCTTCTGAACATTAAATTTTTTCTCTCTTTATTTTTTTAAATGTTAAATTCAGAAACTATGAGGTCCCAGCTAAGTCTTGATATGTTGAATCACAAGTACATTGTTTTATATCTGACCCTTCTTTATTTTCATACAAAACCTATAAATCAATCATGTCACAACTAATTTCAGACTTCATTTATAAATAACCCCTTTAATGCCATGGTTTAATTAAAATAATGCACAACATATATTTGTTGGATAGAAAAGTTGTGGCAATCAAACTTTAGTCTTATTTTGTTTGAAGGATCTCTTTTCTGCATATATCGTCCCCTTTAGTTTGGCTCCCTGTAATAATTTATTCATCCCAGGGGATTCAGTATATGCTACATAATTATGATCTTCATAAGGCTCCCAAGAGCCCTGAGAAGAAGACATCTGGTCTTAGCATACCAGACTCTAATGAATGTATAATAGACCATCAATTAATCAAAATACTTGAGAATGGGAGCCTCCTTCCAGTTAAGTGAATTTGCTGGTAAATTCAGATTTCAATGGCAAAGCCTTTTATTTTTACCCTTGTTAAGACTCCTTCTAAAATGCATTAGCTCACATTAGTAACTACAGTATACTATGGATGGATATTTGATATTCACCAAAGATTGGTCCTTTATGTGCCCAGTGTTTTATCATTCTGAACGCCAGTTGAAAATATGGTGATAGCAGATGCCTTGAGCCTGGGCTGTGTAATTTGCCTCTTTCTCCTTAAAACTGAAGTCAGAGCAAAACATCTTGGTTACTTGGAGGCCTTTATTCATTGGATTTCTCTTTAGTGTCTTTCGCTGGAATAGTTTTTGTAAGTTCAAAACCACAAAATAGGAATCTTTTATTTGAGGAAGAAAATTCCCAGGTAAACATGTGCCTCAAGAGCTTTTAAACAGGCAAGTCTGTGGGGGAGAACCTCATTCTTGAAAGCTTTACAGCCAAAGCTAGAATTACAGTCAGTGAGAATGTGAGCTGCAGCCTCAGACAGGTGTTTCTATTCTTTCCAGTTGCTTATCTCAACATGGAATAAAATCGAGTCTATAAAACAGGAGTGGGAATTTCACTGAGACTGATTCAGGCTGGACCATAAAATGCCCCCAGGCATCCCTGTGCCTGCCCTACCTGTATGTAAGCCCTCTACAGAAACTTCTAGAAATGCAGCCAAGGACATCAATTAGCTTTGTCCTGTTTTGTGTGTGTATGTGCATCTTAATACAGTATAATGGATCAAAATCCATAAAGAATTGTTGAACACCTACTTTATGCTTTCAGCTCTACTATCAGGGGCTGAAGGGATTTGAAAGAGCTTATAAAAGTTAGTTGTCCCTGCCCTTAGAGGTATTAGAGTCTTTGGGGTAAAGAAAATGGGTAAATGTAAATTCCATAAAGAACATTTAGGTGCTGGAACTGTGTCTCTAGAAGACAGATTTATAGAAACCAAGGTGAGGGCTTGGCTTTCCAGGAGCTCTCATAGCTAAGTAAAAAAAGGAATCCTTTAAAATGCATATTGCATCATGATCCCCAAAGCATAAAAACTTTTCTGGCACCACTCCTTCTGTTTCAGATAACTTTTGGATTCCACAAAGTTCTGTGTGTTTTTCCATAGACCACCTACTGAAACTCCCTGTGGGCTATGAGTCGATCCTCTTGTTTCCCCAATACTGTGGCCATACTGCCTTTATTTTTTAAATCTACCCCAAAGTGGCAGGATTTTTCCCCCTTTGGAAACTTGTGGAATGCTCTTCCCTTTATTTAGAATGTCCCCACACTGTTTGCCTTGTTAATTTCTACATTCAGACGTCAAGTAAAATGTCAGCTCCTCCAAGTCCTTCCTTGACATTCCACTCCCAGCATTCAATTAGGTGGCCAATTTTACTCTCAAACTTTCCTTCATTAAATTTCCCGGAACTTGAAATTTATATTTTTGGTAAATTTGGCTCTTTTGCTCCCACTAGACTGGAATCCAAGAAAGAAGGGGTCATATCATTTTTGCTTACTGCTGTATTCCAGTGCCTTGCACATTTTCTAAGCATAGGCAGTATTCAATGAATATCTGTCAAAAAAAGAATATATGAGAAATTAAGTGGAAAAAACACATGGAATTACGAGAATCAGAGTCAGGCATATGCTACATGTACTCTTAAATTATGCTGCCATTGGTAACACCATAATCAAGTGCTTTCTATTGCTTATTAATTTATTCATTAAATACTTACTGACAGCCTACTCTGCTAGATCATGTGCCAGATATTGAGAATTCAGCAGCAGCATAGCAGAGCGCTTGGGCTAAAGAGCCTGGTTTTAAGCCCTGGCTCCACCAATTACTAGTTGTATGACTGGCATTACTTAAAACTGTGGGGCTGAGTTTTCTCATATGCAAAAACAGGATAATAATACTTTTCATTTGGTTGTCGTGAGACTTAGGGGTTATTATATGTCAAAAATTTAGGACAGCAACTAGCATAACTAGCATAACTTGCAACTTGCTGCACCTTCTACTGGTGCAGCAAGACTACTGTATCTGGACTAGGTTCCCTGTCCTGACCGTGGAAGGAACCCTTGCCCAAGCATCCAGAGACCTATGCGCTAGTTCTCATCACATCTACTGGAAACTAGAAAGTAGACTGGGTCTCCATTTCCTCATCCTCAAATTGGAGAGAATAAGACCTGCCATCCCTAACGTAGAGGGTTACCATGAGTCACAACGAGGTCAAGTAAACTGCAAAACACAATGCTAGTAAAAACTATTATTATTTCCCATAGACAACTTCTTTATTTCACCTGGCTTCTATTTTAAAACATAGGGTGTTCTGATATCATCCATTCTATAAGTGCTCCTTCTACTTTATTTGAACATTTTATAGTTGATACTTCACATATTGTACCAGGATACATTTCATCTTTTTCTAGAGTTTTTTTTTCTCCATTTTCTATGTAAATCTAAATAAGGAGTGATATTATACCTGTAATAATTGACATTAAAATTTTTGAGCTTTAAACAGGGAGCAAAGCTAGATTTTCCTTAAAGTATGTCTGTTTACTCTATACAAGTCTTTTATTGTTGATTTATATTTATCAGCAATAATAGCAGTCTTCTAAAACTCTGCAATATGAACATATTTTCAAATGCTTGGAGAGAATTTTCAAGAGAGATAGGTCACTGTTACCCATTTCTCAAAAGAAATTTTTTTAAAATTTGCGTCATCCCACAAGGGTCATAGGGACAATTCATAATTTCCCAGGAATGTCAGGAAGGGTGGGGTTTTAGACGACAAAGCCTTGCGTTCTGGAGTAATTTGACATTTTTTCATTGAAGTATAACCCTATTCACCTAATTCACCAGTCATACAATGTCCTCTTTTGAAGCTTTTTAAAAATTTTTTTCACTTCACCCATGTTACTAATAAAAGAAATTTGAACACTTCTGGTAATCTTTAACCCCCCTCAGCACTTCTCACAAAGAGTAGTTCATAAATAGACATTTATAAAGTAATTGTTCTAGTTTTAGAAATTTCTGGCCTTTTGCCTTGGGACATGGAGTCTTTAGGTGCTGAGTTATCTCACCCTTTTCTTGGTGTATTCATCTTGTATTCCATGCCAGAAATGCTGGGTAAGTGTTTAAGGATTCCCACCTGTAGTTACATGTATCCAAAAAAGTAGAAACCCCAGTGTTATTATTGGCATCATTCTCAATGTTTATAATAATCAGATTAGAGAACTTGCCATTTCTGCATGGTCCATAATCCCAAAATAATAATCATAGCGAGTCATTATAATGAGCAATATAATAACCATTCATTAAGATGGTGATTCATCTGAGCCTCCTCTTGACATAGAGGTGCAATGGACACAACCAATCCAATGTCCACATAGAAGAGGTGGCATTGGATTGGGAAAAGTGGACATGGTGGACGATGGGTATGGGGAAGGGCAGGAAGAGATGAGAGGTGGGGGCGTATTTGGGACGTGGAGCTGCCCTGGATGGCGCCTCGGGGGTGATCACCGGACATCGTGGATCCTCACAGGGCCCACTGGATGGAATGGAGGAGAGTATGGGCCATGATGTGGACCATTGTCTATGAGGCGCAGAGGTGCCCAAAGATGTACTTACCAAATCCAATGGATGTGTCATGATGATGGGAACGAGTGTTGTTGGGGGGGGAGAGGGGGGGTGGGGGGGTGGGGTTGAATGGGACCTCACATATATATTTTTAATGTAATATTATTACAAAGTCAATAAAAAAAAAAAAAGATGGTGATTCATGATCTTAACCACCATTATATTATGTGATGATGGTGGTGAAAATTACTATTTCCAGCTATTAAGTATGCAAGGAATTTCAGAACTCAAGGGAGGAAAACAAAAACAAAATAATTCAATTTTTAAGGATTTTTTCCTTAAAAATATCAAGAAATTATTTAAAAATAAGGCTAAAAATAGACATTTTATCTTGATTGATACTCACACTCACCTGGCTGACCTCAGATGGAGAGATATGCATGTTTTTCAATTATCAAAAGCCTCTTATTGGAGAGCAGTTGTAGCTCAGTGGTTGAGTGCCTGCTTCCCACGTACAACATCCTAGGTTCAATCTCCAGTACCTAGTAAAAGAAAAAAAAAACCTTATTGATGAGACTTCTTCCTCTCAAATTTCCAACAAAAACGTTTTTGTCCAAGTCCAAACTAAAACCATCAGCAGCAACCCTTGCATGACATTTGAAAGCAATACTGGCTTTTTTATTTCAATTCATGTATTTATTAATTAATTCAACAAATAATTATTGAATGCTATTTTTAACAAGTGGGAAAAAGAGATTTCTAAAGGCAAAGATAACACATCCCTGGAACACTCTAAATTAGCCATTTTGTGTTTTCCAAGGAGACTGTAAGAAGGTGCCATAAATAAGAATAAATCTTAGGATTCAATAAAGCATCTAGTGAGAAATGGGGGTCTTTAAGTCTCTCCTTTTATTAAGTGTAATTTGGAGGTAGGTCAATGCTAGAGAATAAAGGAATTCAAAATGTACATAGATACAGTGATTTGTGATCATGTCCATTTAAATATCCTTTTCTATTTTCTCCAAAAACTTGTATTTGTCAAACCACATAGCCCAATTTTGACTTAGGCTTTGCAGTCACAGAGAGAGGGCATCTGAAAGCTTTCTGGGTTCCCTCAGGAGAAGGACAGAAAAGGGTAAATGCTCATTAGGCAACAGTGAATACAAGGGCGTAGGCAAATATATGACTCTAGTCAAGCTGTTTACAGAATGGGGGATGCCTTAGAAACATTTCTTCGGAATTTAGAGGGAAGGGAAAATGAACAAAAGGCAAGGACAACTAAGGAAGTACATCTCGAACTTCTCTTGAAGGTCGAGATAACTTACAGAAAGATGTCAATCAATTCCAGATCCCTCATTTGGAACTCCAAGCAGCCCTGGTGTAATTTTTCTTCTTTTTTCAGAGAATAAACCATCCAGTTCTTGGAGAATGGTCGTGGAAACTTTCAGGATTAGGTGGATACTGCTGTTTTCATCCTCAAGATCTTCTAAGACTCTCTAGCTCTCCTCTTCCCTTACTCTCTAAGGAAATCAAGATCTGGGAAGGATTATGAGCCTGGCCCAGAGGCTAGTCCTGGTTCAATCTTTGCACTAATGTTGAATTAACAAATATTCATCATCTTTAGGTAGTTCCTTATGCCGCTCGTCCTTTCTCTTCCTTCAGAGTCCACATGGCCTCCTCTAGCCTGGCTCGAGCCTCCTGATGACCAAGCCATTCTCAACCATGGCCGCAGGCAGGGCTCTCTACTGTGGCCACAACTTTTGGTGGCCACTCCTTGCTAATGGATCATACTGCATTGCTGGACACCACCAATTCCAATCAAAATACTGGCTTTTTATGGCAATGTTGGTGAGCTGAATTCGGTCCCACCATTTTAAGATACGTTGCATCCTAATGGGAAAGACAGGTTCTTATCATGGCTGTGCCTCCAGAGAGATGTGTGAGCTGATGAGTCTCATCTTTGAACAAGGAAGAATGCTTTTACACTCTTGGATGCTGAGAGCCTTTCCAAGAATGACATGAAAGTGAGTCATAAAGGAAAATATTGACAGATTTGACTCAATGAAAACTTAAAATTTCTCCCACAGAGAGGAGGATATAATAATAAAGCTGAAAGACTGTTTTTTTAAAAACTGATTAAAATATTTGAAAAATATAACAGGAAATGGGTTATTATCTAAAATATACAAATATTTTTAACCACTATAAAAGAGCAATAAAACAATGAGGGATAGAATCAATTAGTATGAACTAGCAATTCAGATTAAAAAAAAAAAAAGAAGAAATACAAATGGTGAAGACTTTAAAAGATACTCCACTACTAAAAAGAGAATAAATGAAAAATAAGATAGTTCAGCCCTATTTTCACTTAGTTTGAGATATTTTCAGTGATACTACACAGTGTATGGACATGGCAAAAGTGTATATTGGTATAGTTTTTTAGAACTCTAACTTCCAGGAATTTATTCTGTAGAAATATTCACATAATACAAAGATACATGCATAAGAACGCTCGCTGACATTTTACTCATAGTAGTAAAATCAGAAGTCACCTACAGATGTACAGTAGATGTCTAAATTATAAACACAATGGAGTAAAAATCCAAGTAATATTATGCAGCTGTTATTAATAAGGAAAGTTTATGTATTACTGGCATAAAACGTAGAGTTATAGTATTGTGTGAAAAAGCAAGTTTCAGAACACCTTATATTATGATTGCATTATTAAAAATATGTGTGACTATAAAATATAAATGTAATGTATATATGACTTTATTTACCATTCATGTATATTACTTATTTAATAATGATAAATATTTCAGAAATTACAGAGTTTGAGCAAAGCACACAGCATTCCCCCTTCTCCCATCTCAGCCTCTAGTCCCAACTTCCCCCCACAGGTGAGAGAAGCCAGGTGTCGCTTTGTGCCAGGCTTTTTGCCAGGCAGCGAGAATACAACAATGGGCACGAGTTGCTGCCTCACAGAGTTGGGAAGGTGGACAGCACAAGTCAATGTGAGATGAGTCACAATCCGGAAAGGCAGAGTGAAGTCTTGCCGAGCACTGAGGACATTCAAGGGTTTAATCGGGTTTGGGATTATGGGCCATCCAGAAATGGCAGATTCTTCTTTAATCTGATTATTAGAAATATCAAGAATGATGCCAATAATAATAAAACATCAGAGTTGTACTTTTTTTTCTGTTTTGCACAATTAAATAACTCTTAGGCATGTGCCCTTCCTCTTAATCTTCAGAGTAATTCTCCCTTTCTTATCTAATCCATTGTTTTTCCTCAGAGCCCCTATAGGCTATAACAATAAGCCCCAGATAAAATGGGAATCTAGAGAAGGAAAATCAAATGTAAGGGGGAGAATGAGGTGTTCCTGAAGGAACAAGACCTCAGCTGAGACTAAAATGATGAGATTGAATGGTCCAGGGGAAGAAAGAGGAGATTTACTTATTCATAATTGTGATTTAGATAGATGACTCTGGCAACTATGTGGAGGAAATTCTCAAATCAGGAACACTAATGAAGTAGCTGCTGAAACAGCAGGTGAGTGATGAGGTCCCCAGCACAGCCAGTGATAGTAATGCTAGAACAGAGTTTAGCTTCAAGAAATATATTAAAAGCTTAAGTCACAAAATTTGATGTCTGATTATATGCACTCACAGAGGAAAGGGGATGATTCCAGTTTGATGAGAACAGAAGCAGTTTCAGAAGATGACATGGACGTTTTATATATTACAATATACTGCATTTCCAGTTTGCAGGGGATTTCCAAGTGCAGGTGCCTGTGTCAAGCCCAAAGCATGGGGGAAAGGCTGACCTAAGGAAGCAAATGTTGAATCACATCGGACCAACTCTGAGGCTCTTCATCTGTAAAATGCAACCAATAATGGCCAACCACAGGGTTATCATGAAGATTTCATGGGACAAGTTATACCTACCTCCAGACTGATTGTGCCCATGGTCCTTTAGACATGATGACTTCAGCTCTTTTTCCTGCATTTGGAATCTCTCTTCCTCCATGGCTTCTGCCTTGGCTAGTCGCTGTGGGTTTTTTAATCTCTTGCTGCATGGGATAGAAATACCTGCTATTATAAAAGCCCCTTCCATCCAAATGACTGACTGCAGTCACTAGGTAGGCATTTGTCCAAGTGTCCTAGGTTCCCAAAAGGGGCATTTGGGCAATGCCAGGTGCTCAGAGCTGGGTGGAGGGATGAGGGTGGAGAGAAGTCTTTGGTGGGAACTATGGAGAATCAGACTGATGTTTCTGGGTAAAAGTGGTAAAAGATGGAAAATTATGTTGCTGAAGGTCTCAGTGATTTTGAACAGCCTTTGATTGTGGATCAGAGAAGAATATTGGGGGGAATTGATCCCTAGTCTTTAATCTTTCTGGTTTCTTCTGTGCCTTCCAAAGTGAGCTTGATTCAGGCACCAGAGGTTGCACTGGAGAGCTTCTTAGTGGCCGCCAGATGGTCTCAGCTCCACGTGCCTGGGGAGGTGTTGCTGAGGGTCAAGAGTACAGGGAAGAGCACAGAGCAGATTTGGGAACAAGGATATAGTGGACATTTGTGCTTTCTGATGGTCAGAATCACAGCAATAGCAATAGCACTAGGAAAAAGGATTTATGACATATCTTCTGTTTTTTCAAAATAAAGTTTTTTGTGTCTCTTGTGAGACAAGGAGAGAGAAGGGAAAAGGAAATTAGGAAAAGAGCAGAGTAAGACACTGAAAATTGTCACCACTAATAATGACTGTCATTCTGTTTAAAGTTCTTCTCATTCTAACCCAAAGTGAATGACTTCACACCATGAAAACTCAGATGAGCTTTTTTTTGCCCTATTGTATGCTAAAATATTTTAGCACGTGCAAGATTTGTTCAATTATTTTTTGGTTTCTTTACATAAAACAATCATACCTTTAATTGGCCCACACTTGAGAGATTTAAAGTTATCTGCAGAAATAGAGATCAAGAAAACAAAAAATAAAGTTATCTGCTGAAGGGAAGACGGTTGTCTCCTTTTAAGTATTAATTCATTCAATTCAGTAGTTTAGAACATAGAAATCAATGGATTTTATGTTATACCTACCATACGGTATTAAATATATAATTATAAATACATTATTTGTATATTTCATATATAATTTATTGTATTATAAATATGTAATTTTTTTAATAAACCGGAATCTTGTCCTGGTTCCAAAATTTACTATTTATTTGACCTGAGACACATTATTCCACAACTTAAGTCTTAGTTTCTGCATCTTTAAAGTGGATAAATTTAAATACTTACTATATTATGAGAAAATCTGTATAAATTTACTGAAAAATAATAAATGCTCAAAAAAGTTAAGTATTATATTGCTCTTCTCTTTATTCCATAGTAAATAGCATGGAGACTGAATTTAGAAGCCATAGTGAACAAATCTCTCTCTCTCACCCCCTCCGCCCTCCCAATCCAAAATACTTTGAAATTAAATAAAAAGTAATTTTCTTTTAAAAAGAGAAAATTTATAATTGATCCTGGGAAATAAGAAAGGGAGTTCTTCACTTACTTATTTGTGGCTACTTTTAGAACTTTGTGCCTGTTTTGGGGTCTGGAATCTCTAAGTTATGTAAATATAACCAATTTCCTTAAAATATAGCTATAGCAAACCTAAAACACCCACATAAGTAACTGTCATGCTAGAATGTGAAACAGTTAAAGCTACTAGATAATCAAACAGTTAATATGATTGTTGAAACAATCATAAACATTTGCTTTGTACACAGTTCATACTGTATCTCCCCTTTGTTGACACTTGGTACATTTTCCAAAATAGTCACATGTAATTCTGACATTCTACCTATTGAATTTAGAATATTTTTAGAAATTTAGAAATTTTTATTTTGTTTTAAATCTTGTATGGAGATTATAGGGGAAAACATAAATGTTTCCTATATAAGTATCTGATAAAAATATATTGAAAGATACATATATTCTATGATTAGGAGATAAAATTAATTAATTAGTTAAAAAACTGTTAATCATAGATATATAGCAGAGTTAAACTAAAGATTTAAAACAATTATGATTAATATAGAATGTGAAAATAGACCTTGAGATGTGAAAATAAACCTAAGTAATTTACCAAATTCATACAATGAAAGAGGAAATAATTGGGAAATACAAAAGATGATAAAGGTTATGGAGGATATAGGGGAAAACATAATGTATAGGTAATGGGTATTCCAAAAGGGAAAAATTGATGGAATGGGGAAAAGGCAATATAGAAAGAAATGATTTTCCAGAATTTTCTTGATGTGCAGAAATTATAAATCCTCAAATTAAAAGACCATAATGAGGGTCAAACAAATTAAATCCACATGTATATACGTCATAATAAAATTGTAGAACATCAAAGAGAAAGCTTGCACTTAGTAGAAGAAAAAAAAGGTAACATACCAAGGAGCAAAGAGTGGAGAAAAATTCTCTAAGTAATCAGTAAAAACAAAACAAATTATAATATCTTAAAAAATATTTTACCAAGCAATTATATCATTCATTATCAAGGGGGAAATAAAGGTAATAACAGGCCCATAAAAATGATGATTTTATGTCGACAGATATTCAATGAATAAACTACAAATGAAAAGAGCAAAGGAAAAAAAGCCAACTGAACAAAGAAACCAATAAAATGATGAGAAATCTAAGTAAGTGTTAATAGTTAAAGTTACTAATAATAATTAATTTTTATTAGTTTTAAAACAAAACTAAGTTTCTAGATATTAAAAGTAGAAATGGTGAAAGTGGTGAAATTTGCAGGAAATTAAAGCATTTTAATTCCCTTGTCTGAGAAAAGGATAGAGATATTGAACAAATTTGGACTTTGTTATAAAATTTAAAATTTCACTTACGATTTTATGTTTTGATGCCGATCCCTAAAACAGCAGAAGTAAAATATATAACCTATAAATTATGTAAAGAGAGAAAAGTTAAAGAAAATAGAAGCAAAGAGAAGTCACAGTAAATAGAAAATGCATAATAAGATGGTAGAAATAATTTCAAATATTGGAAAACATAACAAATATAAAATACCAAATAACAATGACTATTTTAAGACTGGGAAACTGAATAGGACTAAAACAATAGTAAAACAAAATCCAGATATCTGTTTACATAATAAAAATATTGGTGTCCAGAAAAATGGGGAGAAAGGGCAAGTAAAAGTAATTGGTAAATTATAGATTAATATCATTTATAAACACAAGTTGTAAAGCTCAAGTGAAGTACTAGCAAATCAAATTCTACAGTATAAAGAAAACAAATGCATCAGGACCAAATAGAGTTTATCTTAGGAATGCAAAACAGATTCACCATTAAGAAATCATTAGTATACTTTACCCCATTAACAGATTTTTTAAAATAAATGTGTTCACTTCAATCTGTAAAAAATGTCAATTAATTCAAAATAATTTTATTTTTAAAAATTAGTAGACAGTAAATTAAAAAAAACTTCTAACCTAATATACTAGTCCATGACCAAGCCTTCAGGCTTGATGACACAGTAGAAAATAAAATGCTAAGAAATATAACAGATCACTTGGGAGAAAAAATTTCTTATATGGTAAGAGAGAAACCTTGGGCCTAATGTGACCCCACCCCTATCCTAACTGTATAAAAGACATTGAACTCATGATTCTAAATTTCTCAAGGCTGAATTAACCACAAATTTAGTCAGAGATCAGTGATCAATAAATAATGGAAAGGCTGCATCAATTTAATTGGATTAATTATCTCCTTAGAGTGCTCGTTTTATGGTTTATAGGAAATTAAAGTGAAAGCCATCTTAAACTGAATCGAATTTGGTATCATTTATGATCTTGATAAACTGTAAGTGCATTCTCTCTGAATTGAGGAAACGTACTATTCAACACTGTCCCAGAAGTCTTGGCCGATGCAATAAGACAAGCAAATGAAATAAGCGATATAAGATTTGAAATAAGACAAAATTGTTATTATTGACAAACAACATGGTTGTCTAAATAGAAATATTAAGAACATATCAAACACAAAACTATTAAAATTGAATAGCTTTTTAAGGTTGCAAGTTTCAAGAAGCACATCACAAGTCAGTAGCATTTTTATATCTGAAATAATTTATTAAATATGAAAGAGGAAAAGAATGCAATTCACAATAGTTACAGGAAAAAATCTTTTAAAAATTATATTAAGGAGACTATTCTAAAGTATTAATGAAATTTAATGAGAGACATAAAAGAATATTCAACTGACGGAGGAAATCGATATTGATTAGATATTAATCCAAACTCATATGTGAATTCAAGGAAATTCCAATCAAAATTCCAACAACATAGTTCTATGACATTTAAATATTGTTCTAAAATTTATATGGAAGAAGAAAGAGCCAGGAAGAGCAAAAAATTTCTGAGCAAAGATAATTTCTTGTGCCCCTTTGTAATCAAATCCTCTTCTCTCAGCACCCCCACAGTCCCTACTATTCATTGTCAAACACTGATCTGTTTTCTGTCACTATAGATTTGTTTGCACTTTCTACAACTTTATATAAATTCAATCATACAATATGTATGTATGTGATGGACACATACATATATATAGGGTGATGAATATATGTTTATTATCTTGATTTGAGAGTGGTGATGGTTTCATATATATGTCAAAACTTATTTTCAGTTTTACATTTTCATATGTGCAGTTCATTTTATGTTAACTATATCTCAATAAAGCTAAAATATGTAAAGAACATGAATTAATTAGTGAAGGAGCACCAAATGGTCAGCAAACATCTAAAACTTAGTTAAGTAATTAAGGACAAACTTATTAAAACAAGAGTGATATACTACTTCACCACCTGTTTGACAAAAAGAAAGAAGTGTGTAAATATCAAGTTTTAGTTAAGGATTTAGAGAAATGAATAGTTATTCATTACTTGAGCATGACCACAACCTAGGAGAGCAATCCAGCAATTTCTATTTAGGTTAAAAATGTGGTTACCTAATATCCAATAGAGGATACTTTTAGCTATATATTTTAAAGAATTTTTTTCACATAATTTCCAAGGAGACAGGCACAAAGATGCATAGCATTTTTGCAATAGTAAAAAAAGTATAAATACATAAAAGGAATGTACAAATAAATTATGATATATTCATATGCTGAACTCTAGAAAGAAGTTATAATGAACAAATTATGCATAATCATATATTGAAATAGTCCCTTATATTTATATAAACAGAGTATGATAACTGGACCATTTTAAGTGATGGGAAAATAAGGAGATATTTGAACAATAAATAGTGTTGGATAACTGGCTATCAGATTGGGAAAACAAAAAACAAAAAAACAACTAACTCATGAATACACCCAACAATAAATTCCAAATGGGTTTAAAAAACCATCACAAATATGTAATTTTGTATTTATAAATAAAATATCAAAACAAAGAACAGAATATTGTGTAACTATTGTACTGGGAAAGGTTTTCCTGAGCAAAATACAAAAATAAGACCTTAAAAGAAAATGGCTCGGGAAACGGACTTTGGCCCAGCGGTTAGGGCTTCCGTCTACCATATGGGAGGTCCGCGGTTCAAACCCCGGGCCTCCTTGACCCGTGTGGAGCTGGCCATGCGCAGTGCTGATGCGCGCAAGGAGTGCCGTGCCACGCAAGGGTGTCCCCCGCGTGGGGGAGCCCCACATGCAAGGAGTGCGCCTGTGAGGAAAGCCGCCCAGCGTGAAAAGAAAGAGCAGCCTGCCCAGGAATGGCGCCGCCCACACTTCCTGTGCCGCTGACGACAGCAGAAGCGGACAAAGAAACAAAAGCAGACAAAGAAACAAGACGCAACAAATAGACACCAAGAACAGACAACCAGGGGAGGGGGGGGGAATTAAATAAATAAATAAATCTTTAAAAAAATAAAAAAATAAAAGAAAATGGCTGGATTTGACAACATGAAAATAAAAAGTTATGGTATCTTTTGTCCTATAAAATTAAAATACAAGTGACCAAGAAATAGACATTTTTATGACATATATCAATTATGAATCTATTTCCATAATATAAAGAACCATATAGAAGTTAAAAAGAAAAAATACAAATAACCCATTGGATAATATGTTAAAAAGGAAATCTAAGATGAAGTAGAAATGTACAACAAACTTTTGAAAAGGGTTCAGATTGGAGTTAGGTTTAGGGCTAGAATTAGGGTTAGGTTTAGGGTTAGAGTTAAGATTTAGGAGGGGTTGAGGTGTGTTCTCATGTCTTTCCAAGGCAGAGTATTGAATGGTCCCAAGAACACAGAAAACTCCCATGTCAGCCTCTGCTATTACAGTTCTCTGCATCTCAGATCCACCTCGGATGGGTCCTCAGTATTGTAGACTCCAGACTGGAAAGTAAATGTGCTGGGAAATAAGCATTCTTATACAGAACCTAAAGCTGCCAGATTTTTGGTGGGGTTGAGGGTGGAGGATGTCATTAGTCTTGCCTGCAGAAAATGTTCTGCTTCCACCTGCATTTCTTTTTCTCAAGGACTTCTTTGTAAGCAGAGGATTTGCGGTAATTGGTCAGGGAGGGCATTTCCTGACTTTCTTGGAACACAGTCCCGCACCTGCCTGAGCTCTGTAGTGTGGAATGGAAACTTCCCATAAAGTCTTTCCATTGTGTAATCTACAAATAACACTATATGGCAATAGTCACCCTAAAATGTCAGCTTCCCACCTGGGAGTGTTTGTTGGATAAACTTTCTGCACGTTCTTCCTTTAGTTGTGTTTGAGGGTTACTTCTCTCCTTGAAATCATAATTAATGATAATGGCTCTTCCACTACTTTTATTCCTAAACCCTGAGTCGCCCACTTCACCATCAGACAAGCTTAGGATTTATGGTAGATATATCCTTAGAGTATCCTCCACTCCTTCCTAGCTAGGGTTGCTAGATTCACCAAATAAAAATATAGGGGACCCAGTTGAATTTGAGTTTCAGATAAACAACAAATAATTTTTCTTAGTATAAATAAGCCCCAATTATTTATCTGAAATTCAAATTTAACTAGGTATTGTACATTTTATCTGGCAACCCTATCCCTAGCACATGTTTCAATTGTAATTAATGAGACCTCTGTACACTTATTTGTGTAAAGTCTGTCTTCCCACGGTAGACTGTGAGCACCATTTAAGACTCTCTCTGTCTTAGTCACAGTCATATTCCCAGCACATTCCCTACGGCAGGGCTCGTGGTGGAAGTTCACAAGCTGTTTGGGGAACATCCATGGTCACCACACTGGGAGAATATGATCCTCTTGACTTCTCTGTCAGTGACCAGAGCAATTCTACCCTAAGAATCAAACTGAGTGGTAGATTTTGTCCAAAGCCCAATACTCACCAACTCTGAAATAGGTAAGTATTGATACATAAAATATAAAGAACAGAGATGTGTGTCTAAGACCTTCTACAAAATCCATTAGTATGCTAGGATAGCAATAAATAGATCCAGAGGAGAGCCTGTGGCTCCCTACTAAATATACTACCACCTAAGACCCTGGAGGCCGGTGATAAGAAACAGTGAAATAAAGGGTTCCAGCTCCCATCCCAGTTGAGAGAAGTGAGTCTATGGTTTGTCCAAGTACAAGGTGGTTCTTCCCGCCCCTCCACCAGGAAGAAGGCTGAATCGCAGGGCAAGAGGTGATAGGAGGGGACGAGCTCCCACACCCCTGTGCAGGGAGGGCAAGCTTTGCACCTGGAGGAGGTGATAGGTCAAATGCTGTGGACTCCTTCTCCCCAATCCACTCACCTCTCCCATGAATAGATTCCCCTGTGAAGTGCACTGAATGGACTGTGAGAGTTAGAAGGATAAAACAGGTGATCGAGTCCATCAAATATATATCTTGCTAAATTTCAAAGCTTCTCTTGGTTTAACTGAGCAAAACCAGTTTCATAGTAATAACACCTTATGTTCTCAGGGGGCCTTGAGGGGTTTTTGTCATCTCTGTCCACATAGGTGCATTACAGTTTCCAAAGCTTTTACATATATCATCTCAACCAATCCCCCACAGCAAACCTGTGAGAAGGGAAGTAGTTTGTTTCACCAAAAAGGAAACTGAGGTTCATGGAAATATCTGTTATGTGGCATTACCGCAAGACTCAAAAACAGCATTCCAGCTCCCAAATCCATTCTCTATCACTATGCAATTCTCCTCAGCTAATGGCCTTGCTGCTTCTTTAACACCCCTGGAGCCTGACCCAGTTCCAGGGCTCCTTTTCATATCCCGAGGTGGCAACCCTCTGGAGCCAATCTGCAGAATACTCTTCAGTGCTTAGAAAGACATATTAAATTCCTACCATTATTAGAGTATAAATTTTTCATAGTTTTACCAGGGAGGATATATGGCTGAGTTAGGTCTCAGTTTCCCATTTTTTGTGCCCCTCCCTTCTGCTCTTCCATCTCCCAGTCTATAAGGCAATACAGCACAGATTCAAAGAAACCGCCTTCTTGGGGAGTGGGGTGCACCTACAGATTTTCAGATGCATGCCTGCCTCCACTGAGTGGAAAAACCTGTGCCTGTGTGAAGGCAGGAGAAGCCCCAGGGAGGAGAGCAGAAGATGGAGAAGGGATGGAGTCCTTGAAGTAGGGAAAATGCTAGGAACTAATACTGAAAGGACAAGGTGGCAGAAAGGAAGGAACTAAGGGTCTTCTCCACCAACACATCACCTTTGGACAACATTCTGGAAAGAAGGTGAGGATCATGGGCAATTTGTTTGGAAATGTGGATGTGGAAAGATAAACCTCATCCCTTGACTAAGATGTAGGTGAATAAAGCCAGTGGACTTCCTGCAACTGACCCATTCAGGGCAGGGTCCTTTAAGAGTCAGAGTAGAGCAATATTTCTATGCAGGCTCCCACAACAAACCCTAGATATGAAATGGAGCCACAGACAAAACCCACCAGGAAAGCAAGAGCAGCTTGAGGATAATGCTTGAAGATACAGAATTCAGGGCAGGAACTTGCCACTGCATGATTGGCCTTTGCAAGGGAGAGCAAGGGCCAGTGGAAGAGGAAGTTGAGTGGAAATTTTCTGTCAGTCCAGATCTGGTAGCCAGGAGCAAAAGCTGGGGGAAAAGAGTCAGCAAATACCTCCAGTTCCAAACAGAACTCAACACAGTATGTGTGCCCAATGAGCTCTTTTATTCTCCATCATCATAAAGTCCTCCCCTTGCTCAAGGCACTCTGGGGATCACAGGGATAGAAAACGTGAAGAAAGGGCAGTGCTCTGAGTCCTGACTAGTGGAGGTGATGCAATTCTCCATTTCTCTCTTCATGGCGGAGGAAAAGGGTTGTACTCCCTACACAAAACAAAACAATAATAACAAATTAATGGAGACAGCAGGCAGTATCCAAAGGGGAAACAAGACTTTCGTGCTTGGCAGGCTAGACTTCACTTATGCAGTGAGCTTGCTGGTCTGTCCCATTCCTACTTGAGGCAGGAGGAAAAGAAGAGAGAGGAAGGGGGTGATCAGAGCCTGCACCCCCACATATGCACGATGAGGAAGTGTGAGCTTCCTGTGGATACTGGTGGGTAAAACACTGAAGGCAGAGGCTCAGCAGGCATCAGAGAAGTCGAGCCAGAAGCAGACTTCCCATGCCAAGAAAATGAGCAGTAGAGATGTCCTTACAGCTAGCCCCCAACAACTGACACCTTTGCCCATCTTGGCCAGGAGCTGAAAGTGCCACCCAGTAGGGAGCATGCTTGCTAGAGTCAAGGCAGAGAAGTGGGGCCTCAGAAGCACAAACACCCCAAGAAAAAGATGTGACCCTTTTTCCCCTCGTCTCTCTTCCCAGCCCTAACAACAGAAGATCTAGAAATGCAGAAGGGGGAGGAAGGAGAACTCAAAGAGCAGAACTCTTTCCCCTCCATTCCAAGGATTCCCCTGAACTTGTTCACACAGGGCACTGCTGGCACACATGGGGAATAAGAATTTACCCCTCACCATTGTTTTCTATATTACAAATGTCTTCTTTATTGTAATTTAATTGAAGGAATAAGAAAGGAAATTGCCATAGATTATGGTTGAAGGCCATGATTAGAAAATAATAAAGTGATTTAATGCTTGTGCCCCCCTGAATTTTAGGCTGTTCAATTAAATGATTACAGCTTGAGTACAGATCAGTTTATAGGACATGCACCACGAGGCAACTCAGGGGCAAGAAACTGGGAAGCTGGGGTCCTGAGCTGCAGAAGCACCACTTGACCTCAGTGGCCTTAGTGATAGTGGGGCCTGTGTGGGAGAAAGGTGGGAGTCTTGGAGAAGAGCTGGAGGGGGCCAAGACAAACGCTGGACACCACTAGCAGAGGACTTCTCAGGGAGGCAATGGCATATCGGGTTTAGGTTCTACTTTTCACTTCTGATGCCGAGTTGATGTTCAAAATGTAGAAAGGCATATCAGACTAACATTGTTGTTCCAGGAGTACCATGTCACACGCTAATTCAAAAAAGGAAAAGGAATCAGTTCATACATTGTATGTAGCAGTGACTCAGGATGAAGAGTTGGAAGCATCTAAAGGACTTCATAAAAATTTTGGAATTCTAACTGCATCATTTTGATAACTTAGCTTTTAAATAGCACTTGTATAGCCCCTTTTCCCCACAGCCGCAAAGTGTTGAGTGTGGAAGGGACAGGAGAGGATTTTAACAAGTCCTTTAGAATGGTAATTCCCAACTTCAGGTCCCTGGACCACCGAGAAACCTGTGAATTAGGGAATATGGTCCTCCAACCCATACCACACAAACATCATCATTCTGGTCCTTATTTAATTCCAATAAATTACACCCAGAGATAATGGATTTTGTGTGTGAAACAACCAGCTATTTCCTTGAATAGGTGCAAAAGTATTAGAAAGCAATCAAACGTTTTATAGAATGAGTAAATAATATCTTCTTACATAACCTACCAACTCTAATGTGTATAAGTAGAGTTTTTATTAACTACACAAATTATTTTAAAAGCATTAGTGAATTCAGAGTACTTCCTCGGAGTGTACTTAGAAGGGCAGCTATACCGTATCAGGGTGGACAAGGTGTTCTGGGGTTTAAAGAGGATCCTCTTTCTCAAAAATCATGGGAAGTACAATGGTTATCTGGAATTTCACTAATAAATGAACAGGGAAAATGACTGCACCTCTTTCTCCAGAAGGCTGGAAAGTAGAGAGAAAGTTAGCAATATATGTAAATATATGTTGTATATAAACATGCATGTATATGAAGTGGTTAGGCACACAATTCTACCAAGAGGAAGAAAGCAGCAGCAAGAGCCTGGGTCAGGAGATGGGTTGGAGTTCACAGCAGTAACCGAGTAAGCCTGGGTTAGGTATGAGGCTCGATGCTCCCTCAAAGGAAAGAAGTGAGTGAGAAGCCGCTCTGTCTGGAGAGGTGTCCTTCAAGTATTGACAGATATTTCGGGGGGGCCGGGGGAGGTGAGATGCAGAGGATTGGAGAGATTTTGAATAATGTTCACTTCTTTAATTGGACCCTTTTTTATTATAACCAGCATGCATTATTTGGATAATCAGAAAAATCAACCCCTCTATTTTCATTTTGAAAGACAATAAGTCCTGTATAATGAGTGGATTTATCATTGCTGTATGAAATGAGCCACGGGCCGGTGGTGGCAGCTTGAACGGTTGGACCTTTAAAACCAACCAATAGAAAATCAAAGTCGCAAGAGCCAGGGTCTTTCTGTTTTAAGATTCAAGACCTCGGGTTTTTAAAAGAAAATTAGATGCATATATTTCTAACTCATTTCATATGAAAATGTCAAATTGTTATAGTCCTTAAGTAGTCTCTGATAATCTTTGAAATCCTTTCGTCCTTTGGACACTTTTCTTAAAATATTTTTTTACATTCCCACTGAGAAATAAAGGTAAATGGGTCTGAGCACCACACATTTTCCACCATAATAAAAAGACTTTTTTTTTTTCCTTTTTGACTTGAAATTACTGAGAACATTTTCTCTGCAGCTTTATAATGTGCAGCTGATAAATGAGCAATCGTGTGCATCATATAGTGGAAAGAGCAGGGATTTAGAGTGAAATGGCAAGGCGTTAAAGTTTCAGATCCATCGCCTACGCAGATGCCTTCTCCCTGAGCCTCCATGTCCTCAAACGTCAAAACCCTAATGTCAGAGCTGTGTGGATCAAGGAGTACTGTGTGTGAAACCCCGTCAGAACAGAAGTACACCCCCACATTGGTTAGGACTGTCTGCTGCAAGTGCCAAAAGCTGACTGGAGCTGACGTAAGCAGATAAGGGAACTTACTGACAAGTCAAGGACGAGAGCACCGTGGCTGGGAAGGGAGGGGAAAGACTGCCATCGGGACTTGCTATCTGTGTTCTCAGCCTTCCTCCAGGCAGTCCTCAGCACTTTTAGGCTTACAGCCCACCAACTTAAGAGCCCCCTTTTCTAAACCCACCCGGAACAAAGTTCCCTGCTGGCTGTTGCCAGCCCGCCTAGGGTTAGTCTGTGGTTTGGGGGTGGGGCAAGGGGGAAGTTTGGGAATACGGGAGATGTCGTGCTCACCCTGATCTGCTCCACTCAGGTGCCCACCCAATGTGCCAAGGGTGCGTTTGCATGAACCCGAGTGCCGAGGCCCCAATGAACATCAGCGTGTATTTCTGGAAGGGAAAAGTGAATGCTGAGCAGATCAACACTAAAATACATTTCAGTTATGTAATCATAATTACGTAGCAAGTATTGCTTTATTTTATCATTCTTAAGCAGCAGATTCCATGTAAGTGAAGGAAGGTGGACAATCACAGACAGTGGTAATGTGCTTATTGTCGTTCAACAGTCCTTGTGATGAGATGCCCAAGACTCTAGAATACAGTATCCTGTCTTCCAGAGCCTTAGCAACTGAGAATGATATGCAATCCCTGGTCAGGGTTCCCAGAAGCAGACCCCAAGGTAGAGATTTGCATACAGGAAGTTTAGTTGGACATGCGTGCAAGGTCAAAGCTAGGGTCAGCAATTTTTTCTGTAAAGGGCCAGAGAGTACATATTTCTGGCTTTGCAGCCCATACAGTCCTATAGCAACTACCAATGCTGCTGTTTAGGATGAAAGCAGCCCTGGAAAATACGCAAATGAATGAACTTGGCTGCGTTCCAATAAAATTTTATTGATGGTCACAGACATTTGAATTTCATATCATTTTTATGTACCACAAACTATCATTCTTCTTTTGATTTTTTTTTCCCAGAGGTAAAAACCATTCTTGGTCCACATACCCTGCCTCAAACTGGTCCCCTGAACCCCAAACTCATGTATCATCCCCTGTTGATTTAGACAGGACCCAGCTTCTGTAACTCTCCAGAACGAGGATTCTTCGGCCATCCTCTGCAGCTATAGGTCTATCAGAATGACATCTCCTCTCGAGTTAGTGTAGGTTTACACAGTCTTAGTAGTTCAGGGGCAGGTCAGGAGGGAAACTGGCTAAGCAGAACTCTCAGAGGGGGTGAAGAGTCCTGTCTCCCTGTCTCGCAGGAAGTTTGTCTTTCTGAGTGAGAGAAATTAGCAGCAACCCCTACCCCATTCCCAGTGCAAGGACTGAGAAGAGAAATTAACCTCCCTACCCAAGCTCAGCACTGTCCAAGCAGCCCCTTTCCTGAGACCTCCCCTGAGTGACGGGTGGGGGTGGATAGGGCTAAGCCTGCCTAACGCTCCTGCCACCCATCTGGAAGCCTTCTGGTGAGAAGGAGATGGCTGGCCAAAACTGCTGGCAGCGCTCTCAACCTCGAATTTCCGGAACTTCGTACCATTTGTCCATAATCTGGGGCGTTTACTGCAGTTCCTGCCAATCCCACTCCACATTTGCTGATGTTTTTGCTCTGTTTGGCTTGGTGGTTGTTTTTTGGTTTTGTGGGTTGTTTGTTTGTTTGTTTGTTTTGCCTTACTAAGTAACAAGGTGCTATTGAAATGGAAGGAAGGAGGGAGGGAGGGAGGGAGGAAGGAAGGAAGGTTTGTTTCCCCAGGACAACGCCCATCTTTGCTTTTCTAATCCATTGCAGGGAGGGGCTCGGTTTCCACACTTATCTGTGGGAAGAGCAACATGGTATTTGCATAGCTGATAGCCATCTTCCAAAGCTGCTTAGTTCATTTTTACTTTCAAACTTAAAATACGGTACTTGGATATCAGGAAACATAATACTCTTTTTCAGGTCTTTCTTTGAATTTTCTTGACCATTGCGGAAAGGCAGGCACACACAGTTAAGAAAGCAGTTTCTCATCACAAATTACACGTAAATGTGTACTCAACGCAAGCCCATGTGCAGACATTGTCCATGACTTCGATGCTTGTGTCCACACTGTTACACTAACCTGCCTTTACTAGGATTGGCGTAGAAGAGAGCTTTCAGCTGGAAGTAAATGCAATTGTGGCTCAGGAGTTAGGAATTTGGGAACTGAGTTCAGCCAGGTTGCTCTACAGGCAGTTTTCCAAGACGGAATCTATAGGTTCAGACACACAGGACTCAAAATGCACTTAGAATTCAGACAGGCTTTAATCGAGCTTTGAGACAGCACGGACCTACAAAAGGGGGAAAGGAAGCTCTGCGATCTTCTGCTGGCTGGCTCTGAACAAAACTAACAAAAATCCAGCCAGACAACATTCTTCATTGCATCAGTGAAAAAATAAATGGTGACAACAGTAAGTGCTTTTCCTCCTTTACCTCTTCATACATACACAATTTTGTAAAAAAAAAAAAAAAAATCGTGCCCAGGCTTAAATGTTTTGGAAAAATTATTACCTAGATTTTTCTTTTTTTAACATTGGAAAAAGCAAAGCTGCATTTGGTTCTATCCGACCTACCCTTGGAGCAGGAAGCATCATCACTCAAGATCTGTCTAAGGGCTGGCTTTTGCCACCAGCACAGCATGCTGGGGTCTCTCCAGAGGATTATCTGCTTTCCTGTTTGATGCATGCTTCAGGTAATTCTAATCTAGCCCAGAGATCTCAGAGGCTGCTGACACCAGCCCAGCAAAATAAGCATGGGACATGTTAATAAGCCATACCCTTTGGCTTTCTCTCTGAGCAAGTCTTTTCCTCCGGCCACCATATGTACTTGACTCACCCCCTGGAGAGGAGAGCTGCTGCTCCTGTCTTACAACTGCTGGGAATGCTTTGCCCAAAAAAAGGCTTCTTTATCACAGAATATGATTAGATCATGCATGCAACGTCTGGGAGGTCTGTGGTTCAGTATATTTTATATCAAAATGTGTGCATTCTTCCATCTGGGCATTTAAAAGGAAGGAAAAAATAATTATAAAAAAGCCATTCCTTCATGATGAGTCTAGTTGTCCCTCCTTGCAAGCAAGAGATCATGCTGAGAGTTATTTTGAATGTAGATGTGGATTTATTTAATGAATAGGCATGAAAATGTCATGTTAAATTCTGTTCATTTGGAATGAGGAGATGGCCCCATCTCCTTCTCCAAAGAGTCTATGACATTGAAAGTGGATTCCAACGAGATGGGTCATTCCAAAGACACAATTTATACAATTGCTAGCTGCACCTTAACAAGAGCTGCAGGGGACCTTAAGAGATTTAAAATGTATAGAGATGGCCCCAGCACTGGCTTCATTCCGGGTCCCACTGAGCACTCCCACTGCCCTTGCTAATGCCTGCATTTGGGTTTCCGTGAATCGTTGGGTGCTCCAGCTCAGCCAGAGGATTCTTACCCATTTGTTTTCACTTCCACCTCCTCATTAACCTTGGAAATAAAATTAAAACTGGCAATCTCTGAAAACATTCTGTTTAGGCTTTTATGTGGTACTTACAGGATGCCTAAATTAGCCCAGAGGATCCTTGGCCAGCAAGCCTGATTACATCTATTGTTAACTCATCAGTAAACCAAAGATGCATAAACCAAGTTGTCCACTCAGTAATTAGTCAATGGTTTCATTTAGTGATCCCTTCCATCAACTAACGACAGCCTCAGAAAGAGTGATATCATTGCTTGGGCAAGAAAAGGTAAGCTCATCAAAGGACATTTTCAGAGATGACTGAAAAAAGCAAAAAATGAATTTAAGATATTGAAGAAGTCATGTTGCCAGATTCAGGGAGAGAGTGGATTTGTATTCTGAAACTAATCTTCAATCTTGTGCTTCCTTTGCTAAATTGTAGAAATATGGAGTTTGGGGACATCAACCATTGAGAAGTACTGTTAGAAACAATCTCACCCATACTCCTCAGTTTACAAATTAAAAAGGGAAGTCTAGAGATTAAAATCACTTGCCCAAAGTCTTAGAACAAAACTGAACTAAAACCTCAGTCCCAGTTTCTTTCCAAGCTGTTTATGTAGTTTTGTGGTTTAATTAAATCAAATGTTGACAAAGAGTAATCTACTTATTTGGAGATACAGCCATTGTTTTAAGTATAATAATTTGTAATTAACGTACAGTACGTTGCAGAGGTGACTTTAATTATTATAAATTTCATGGAGCCAAACCAGGATTTCTATGTTTTCATCCACATCATTGGTATGTGGTGCCCACAGTCATTGAACTTGTACCATACAGAATTTACACAAAGGCGCACTCACCGTCACTCACTAGTGATGACTGCTCTCGCAACTGTGGCCACTGAATGCCTAAAATGAGCAGAGCCATGAGGACCAATAGCATGGCCAAGGAATACACCTTGTGGCTTTAAGCCATGATTTTTATTCCATTCCTTGCTTTGTGTTTTTGTTCTTTATATATAGTTTTAAAAATCATTTTCTATCCCAATATTTTAAGATACCCTCCTATATTTTCTTTTATAAGTTTTAATATTTTGCTCCACCTAGAATTTTAGAGAGTGAGGAAGGATCTAATTTTATCATTATCCATAAGGAAAGCCTGGCATTTTATTGGCTAGTTGATTCACTTCCTGATTTGTAATGCCATCTCCCTCATATATCAACTTCTCAAGCATGCCTCTGTGGGTTTTTTTCTGGTTTTCTCTCTGGGTTTTTACTTTTTTCAAAATTTTCTTTTGTTCCTAGTTATCTTATAGCTTTTGCTTTTTCTGGACTCATTATTTTATTCCTTTGGCCTATTGGTCTGTCCCAGAACGAATACCACATCGTTTTGATTATTACTGTTTTATAATGTCTTCATATTGAGTAAGATATGTCTCTCTATAGTTTCATGCTTGTTGAAAACTGTCCTAGATATACTTGGCCATTTAAGATTTATTAAATTTCAGCATCGACTTGTAAAGTGGATATTCATTCTGAGCTATTATTTGGAACCACATGGAATTTATAGACTTATTTTGAAAGAATTTCTATTGAGTCTTTTCTTCTATGAAAATAAAGAATGGTATAGGTCTCCATGTATTTAGATTTTTTTTTCAAAATTCTTTTGTTCCTAGTTATCTTATAGCTTTGTTGCTATAGCAAATTGCCTTTTTTATTTACACTTATGATTTTTTATTGTTGACATGTAGTCTTATCATTTTTTGTTTTGTTTTTTGTACATAGATCATGTATCTAGAAATCTTGTTGAACTGTCTTATTATTGTAAATAATTTGCAAGAAGAGATGCCTTTGCTTCTTTCCTTTTTAAAAAAAATAAGTGTCCTATTATACTCCGAGGGCTTCCTAGGAGTATGGAAAACAGGCAGTAATACTAGGTATACTGGCTTTTTCCAGATATTAAAGGGGTTGCTTCTAAGGTTTCACACTTATGTGCCTTTGTTGTGTTTTTTGTTTTTTAAAATCTTTTTCAAGTTAAGGAAATCCCCTCCCCATCATGGCTTTAGAAGAAGAGGGAAAGTGAAACGGATTTGTCTCAACGGATAGAGAATCCTCCTACCACATGGGAGGTACAGGGTTCAGACCCAGGGACTACTGACCCATGTGGTGAGCTGACCCATGTGCAGCGCTGATGTGTAAGGAGTGCCCTGTCAGACAGGGGTGTCCCCCACATAGGGGAGCCCCACGCGCAAGGAGTGTGCCCCTTAAGGAGAGCAGCCTCGTGCAAAACAAGCAGTCTGCCCGGGAGTGGCATTGCACACATGGAGATCTAACACAACAAAAAGAGACATAGATTCCCAGTGCTGCTGACAAGAATGCAAGGAGACACAGAAGAACACACAGCGAATGGACACAGAAAGCAGACAACGGGGGGGGGGGGGGGGGGGGGGGGAGGGAGAGAAATTAAGAAAAAAAGGAAGGAAAAAGAGGGAAAATCTCCTGTAAACCTTTCCTTTACCAAAAACTGGGTGGCCCAGAGCCATTTTGATTTTCATATGGACCGAGTAACTAAGGAAGAAGCTTTGTATTTGCTTGTCCTAGAAACTGCATGAGTATCAACCACTCTGAACCAATTCTTTTATTAATTCCTTGCCTTGTGATTTTTCACCCCTTGAGCATAAGGATTTCAGCCCAGGTATGGGCTCAAAAATTCAATTTCTCAAAAAAAATTTGTTTTTCCAAGTTAAATTCATGGAACTGATGAGTTTCCCTGTCATCCCCCAATCCTGTAAATGGGATTTATTTTTCCCTTTCACCAAAGTGTCCCATCTTCCAAAGTCTTGGCTATATACAAGTTCCTCTGAACTGGCTCCCATTTATGTGGGTACAGCGTCTCACCCCCTAATCGACCGTTGGCATTAAAACCTAACCCATTCACTAGCCCCACCAGGCTACTGCTGAGTTGCTCATGACTCCATCCTCCCCTGTTTCAGACACACTTTAAATCAGAGGTTCTTGAACTTCTTGGTTTCAGGAACATTTGTACTCCTAAAAATTATGAGGATTCCAAAGAGCTTTTGTTTAGGTGAGGTATACCTACCAATAGTTACTGTATTTGAAATTAAAACTGAAAAAAAAGTATTTACTTAACAATTCATTTAAAATAACTTTAATAAATCCATTTAATGTTAAAATCATATATTTTTCTATTGAAAAGTATGTTTTCCAAAAGTAACTTATTTCTGAGAAGAGTGGCATTGCTTTACATTTTTTCAAATCTCTTTAATGTCTGACTTAATAAAAATAGCTGGATTCTCATATCTGCTTCTATGTTCAATCTTTTATGGTTCATCATTATGGTTGAAGTACATGAAGAAAATCCAACTTCACATAGTTGTAAAAGGCAGTAGGATTTTAATAGCCTTTTCAAATATCTGTGACTATTTTCCTTTGATATCACATCAAAATTCAGTAAGTGGTAGTTTCTTAAAGGCTGGTTACAATGTAAAATTTGAAATTATGTCATTGGCCTTTTCCTATTCTCTTACATTAAAATCCATTTGGTCTATTTTACGATTTGATTCAGTCCTTTCCTCATACATGATTTTTGTATATCATATATTGGTTATCTGAAAAGTATTGCTTCTCTAAGTTTTGGAGATCTTACAAACGTTGATACATTTTACCATATATATCAAAAAAAGACATTTATTAATATCACCACCAAGCTCAAAATTATTATCATTAAAAGGGTTTTAACCCCAAAGACCTCTAAGTGGGGTTCTTAGGACTTCCTTGTCCACATGTTGAGAACCATCACCTTAAACAATATATTTATATTTAATTTCCCAGCTTGGAGGTTTCAGCTTCCATGTCTGGCATTTTTTCCTGAAGCAGAAACCAAAATCCTTTTCTATCATCAAAAAAACATGGCACAGTAGAGAATTACAAAGAGCTAGCCATAGTTTCAACAATGTCTTAAAGCACACATAATTTTACAGCTTGTCCTTTCATGGGCCAGGCATGGTTTGAGGCAACATTTGAGTGACTGGCAGGAGTGAACGAATCAAACCCAGACACTAGAAGACACGCTGGCTTCTATTTGAGAATCAACTTTGTTTCTACAAAATAGTCCAACTACTATGTACATGTACTATTGCTCATCCAGGAATTCACATTTGAGTTTTACAAATACATGCAGCAGAAGAGCATACCAGAACACTCTGCATTATCTTTGCAACTTTTCTATAAATCTAGAGTTATCCAAAATAAAAATTTAATTGTAAATAATGCAAACTGGTAATGTGGTGTGCTCCTATTCTGTTTTCTAGAGCCAAAATTATTGAATTAAGAATCAGTCTAAACTGATGGTTTCTCTCTGAGAAAGAAATTTATTTTATTTAGAAACTTCTAAAACAGAAAAATAAGTTTGACCACAAAAGTGAGTTTGGAAAGAGTGTGAAAAGGAATTCAGAAACACTGTAAATTAGTAAAATATGTATTAGGTTAGATTACTATACATACTAATGCATTGCTCTCTTGCTCTATATTAGTCTGAAAGCTAAATATGCCCAATTTGAACTTTCACAATGATTCTCCACGTTTTACAGAAAGCTCAAAAAGTTCATTTTGTCAGTGACAAAGCCAGAGTTAGAAACTTGGTCTCTCTGGATTCAGAGCCCCTATTCTCAGCCATTTGGCTCAACTGCTCTTACTGATGTGATTTCCAGAAATGGAAAAACTCACAGCCACAGCCACAGAAGCCATAGCACTGTACAGAAAAAGGCTTTTATTTTTGTTGGGCTCTCTCCCTAATTTTCATGCCACCTTTACTGTTGAGCCAACTCTGAGGATGCAAATGTGGATGCGGATGGTCTGGCTGGGGTTTGGAGTGGGATTTTAAACTAAGGTGGTTTATATGTGCAATGGGTGACTCAATCCCAATGTCCAAGGACAGAGCCCAGACACTCAAAGCAGTTCTCAGAGAGAAAAAAGGGGTTTAAGTGCTGCCCCAACCAGAAGGAAAAACAAAATTAAACCAGTAACTGTATGTTTCTGCTTTATAACTTTTGCAGTCATTTTATTCTGAAGATTTTGAAACATGCTATAAAGCAGAAAAATATATGAATAAACGGTAATCAGTCAGGTTAAACAATTATCAACATTTTGACAACCCTATTTTATCTTTCTCTTATGGTTCTTCGAGCCAGTAAATACCGATTTTAACATAAACTTAGTCCAATGACTTCACATAATAAGATGAACAATTCCTTAATTTAATCTATTTCTCAGTTTATGTTTATATTCCCCTGGTTGTCTCAAAAATAACATTTTTCCTTTATTAGAGAAGTTTTGGGTTTATAGAACAATCATGCATAAAATATAGGATATATACTACCCCACCTCCAACACCTTGAGTTGGTATGGAACAACAATTTGTTAAAACTGATGATAGCACATTTTTATAATTTTATTATTAACTAATGTCCATGGTTTAATTTAGAGTTCACTATGTAGTGTAGTTCCACATATTTTTTTAAAAATTTTATTCTGTTACCATATATACAACCTAACATTCCCCCTTTAATTGTATTCAGATAAATATTTCAGTTCTTTTCATTGCATTCACCTTGTGCTACCATCACCACCATCCATTACAAAAATATTTCTATCATTCCAAATAGGATCCCTGTACATTTTAAGCCTTAACTTCTCATTCCCTGTCCCCTGATAACCTATATTCTAGATTCTGACTCCATTGTTTGCTTATTCTAATTGCTTCAAATTCAGGGAGATCATACAGTATTTGTTCTTCTGTGTCTGGTTTATATCACTCAACATGATGTCTTCAAATTTCATCCATGTTGTCGCATGTATCAGGATTTTGTTCCTTTTAACGGCTGAAAAATATTCCATAATGTGTATATGCCACATTTCACTTATCCATTCATCACTGATGGACACTTTTTTATAGTTAGTTTTTTTTTTTTTAATCCGGTTCCAAATAAGGGGCAAACATTACGTTTGGTTGATATGTCTCCTAGAATTCTTCTGATCTCTAACATTCCTCCCCCTCCCCCATCTGTTTTTATGCCATTTACTTGTTAAAATGACAAGGTCATATATCCTGTTGCATTTTCTACATTCTAGATTTGATTGATTGCTTCCTTCTCATGTCATTTCATGTGTCTTCTACTCCCCATATTTCCTCTTAATTGGTAATTAGATGAAGAGGCTTGATTAAACTCTGACTCAATTCTTTTGGTAAGAAATACATTATAGGTATCCCATTCAGGGTGGTGTTAGAGGGTATGACAGAGTCAGCAGGCTCAGGTGGGGTCATTCTGCTCCAGCGCTTTTTGGGGTCCCCCTCAGCCTTCACCTGGTACCAGCTGGCAGCTGATGGTTGCCTAGATGCAGTTTTCATGAGGAGCTGCAAAGCCATTATCTAATTCTATCATTCCTTTTGTACTTAGGTGGAATTCCTCTAAAATAACTCTTCTTTGTCAAATATTTTGTCACTCTGTAATATAAAGTACACAAAATGAAACCAGAATAAATGCTTAATTCTATATGCCTTTATTTACCAATTTTCCATTTATTCTGAATAATGTATTGATGTCCTAGAAACTTCCAGAGGTGACGAATGTTTGTTGGCATCATTTTTGAAATCACAGATTTTTATAGATTTGAAATGTCTCAAGCTATTCTAGTCATTATTATTTTTGAATCCTGAAATTGTCCTACCTGTCACTAGTGAAACCTCTTCAAATGTCTTATGTCGTTCAGGTACAATCTTAAGATTATCCAGTCTTACCTTGTACATTTTCAACTGCAGGAATCAGATCTGGAATTCGTGATTTCACCAAGAATGACTGGTTCCTTTACATGGGAAACAGTATTTAGAGAAAACAAGCGAGTCACATTGAAATTTTATGACTTCGGAAAACTGGCCTATTGTCTGGCTAAATAAACTGATTTGATAAGAAAATATACTGACTTTATCTAAGTTGCCTGTGAAAATACAAATGGCAAATAGGTAGAGAGAAGTGTCTTTGTAAAAACTAACCGTGAAACAATCTTGACACAATTTTTATGGCATTGCTTTAAATTAGTAGGTCAGACTTTTTGAACCTCAGAAGAAATAGAAAATAGAAATCAGTAAATAGCTATGTTAAAAAATGAAATGACTGATTTTTATACACACTAAGAGAAGAATTAACATAGTGGCCACATTAGCCAATAAAGTGCCCATATTAGAAGTTATGTTTTTGTCTCTTGTTACCATGTTTGTGACGATGACCAGTTGGGTGAAACTATACTGCTGGTCCTTGACGATAGGTCCATGTCTTATGTATCACTGATGCATTTATCAGCACACATAATGTGCTAAATACTTTATTACCAACTAAATTTAAAGATGCTTATATAGGTCTGCTTTTATTTCTTGGCAAAGTAACCAGCTCTGCTTAAGGGAAATTTATAGTTTGCTCCATATGTTTTATAAATAATACATATTTTTTTCAGTTTTATATAGTGAAAAGCTTGCCTACTTCAAGAAATATTTTCGTGTGTGATTTAGGAAAAGCAAAAATTAGACTACAAAGCATAAACCCAGGTCATTTTAAGTTACCAAATTAAATATTAAAATCATTAAAAAGCAAATTAGTTGTAACAATGATTACTCCTCAGGAAATCCATAACAAATAGAAAGAACAGTAGGGAAAGTATTTTTAATATATTGTCTTTTTTTCTTTTTTTAATTCTCCAAGCCTTTGTTCTTAAGGATGCAAAAACCGCTGTTTCATTTCCCTGAAGCCACTGATAAAACTATGCAAGAACATCAGAGAAAAAACGAATCCAAGATAGGTGCTGTCCCCCAGGGAATGGAGTGCCTCTTTGTTTTATATTTCCATTGGAAATCTGGAGATTTTGCATGCAAACATCTTATTTCATGGCACTGCTTCTCAAACTGAGAGATTAAATCTAGCTCTGCATAAAAGGGTTTTTCAATAAAGTAGGTTGCATAGTCTTCTGTTTATGGAAAATTGATGCATCATATGATATGCTTTCCATTGCTAACTTTCGTTTAACAAAAGCTGGAAAGAATTTCAACCAACCATTATCTAATCAAGAAAATATTTCCTACCTATCTTGTCTTCAACATAACTTGCTGCCAAATATAGTTTTGACTATTGTAAATCACTATGCATTTTAACAAGCAAAACAGACCTCTCTAGTTTTGTTAGAAAAGGAACAAATTGCAGAAACTATTCATCATTATCAGTGAAATGCCCCAACTTTTGTGCATGCTGCAAAATGACTACAATATGATATAACTTAGTGTTTTGTTAGTTATATAGCACTTCATTTGAATAGAATTTTTAAAACTTTGAGATTCAAAGCTGTTATATATAATAATTATATAATAATTATAATAATTCCATGACATCTTCCCATGCCTACACTGCAGAGTAAAGGCGGGAATTTAGGTGTTTATTTAGCTATAAAATTTATAATGACTTGTAACATCAAAATTCCACCTGAGTTCGACATAGGATAAAGTGCAAGAGGAAGCAAATTAAATATGTGTTGTATCTTTTTGTGGTTTTCAAATAAAAGGAAAGTAATCTCAATCTATCCAACCACCAATTCCTTACAAGCACAAAGCAGCTTGAAAAATAAAATAAAATAAAATAAAATAAAATAAAATAAAATAAAATAAAATAAAATAAAAAAACAACAACCATGCCTTAGCATATAAATGGAACTTCTCCAGGAATGTTTGTACCTGCTTTTCTGATTGGCCTCAATTCAAGAGGACAGCAATGTGTGTACGTGAAGGAAGGCTTGAGCTAGAGAGACTGTCAGAGATGCTGCCTTTTCTCTGCTGAAGTGTGTGTTCCGAGTGGCAGTAGAGGAAGTAGCTGAGAGCTCAGATTCTGGAGCCGACTGCCTTGCTCTCTGACTGGGGTGAGTTACTTCATGTCTTTGCGCCTGCACTTCGTCCTTTGTAGAACACAAAGACATTTTAAAAGCCAGAAACTTAAATGAGTAACATACATTAAGTGCATGGGCCAGGGCCTGGCACACAAAAAGACTGTGTCCATGAACCATTATTATTATTTATTCCAGAAGCTTCTGTGCAGATCCTATACTGCCACCTATATGATTTTTATTCATTCACTTAATAAAAATTTATTTGTTTTTACAGTGGAAACATATAACATGAGCTTTTGTGTATAAGAACGCAGCTCTAAAGCCTCAGGGAGAGAGAGAAAACCCTTTAACTAGTGCAGTCCCCAGCTATTCAGTCCACATGCCCCAGAGAGAACCTGAGCGGAAAAGGTGCCTGCTGTTCCCTAGGAGGTTTGCAGACACTGTCCCCAGGTATCTCTCTTCATGTGAGCAACAGGCCGTGACTCCAGTACTTGAAGCCCCACCATATCTCTGTGTCTGTTCCAAAGCTGACAAAAGTTCAGGCTGTTTGGAAAAAACACACATACTTATATATATATATATATATATATCATGCTGTGTTTATATGTGTACACACATACACATAGATACACATATAGTGTGGGCCTTCTTAGGGATTTTCAAACATAATGTTACTATACCTAAAATTGTCTTCCTACACCCCATCTCCATGTCCTAGGGCTGCCTAACAAAGTACCACAGTCTAGGTGGTTTAAAACAACAAAAATCTATTGTCACACAGTTCTGGAATCCAGAAGTCCAAAATCAAGGTGTTGGCAGAGCCATGTTCCCTCTGAAACCTGTAGGAAGATCCTTCCTTGCCGCCTCCAGCTTCTGGTGTTTGCCATCATCCTTGGTTTTCCTTGGCTTGGAGACTCACCACTCCAATCTCTGCCTCCGTCTCCACGTAGATGTCTCCTTTCTGTCCAAATACTTCTTCTTATAAGGACACCAATAGCATTGAATTGACTTGTGAACTTTAGAGATCCAGTTTCTAAATAAGGGCACATTCACAGGACTGTGAGGGCTTTTGGAGTTGGATATGTGTCTTTGGGTGATACAATTTAACCCAGAACACACCCTCACTCTGATATCTAATCCTTTGTATGGTGGCCCCCAGGTGCTCTGTGCCAGGTGGGTAAAGATAACATTTGTCAACAACCAACAGTCTCTATCCTCAGAAAGCTAGCACATAGCATATAGTGCTAGTACATAGAACAGATGTCCTCAAATTTAATGCACATAATTATTATCCAGAGTGCCTATTAAAGTGCCAGCTCCTGTATCCCATCATGCAAGATTCTGATCCAGCAGCTCTGGTGTGTGGCCTGACAACCTGACTTCCAATAAGCACCCCAGGTGATTTGGATGCATGAGCCTCCAGACCACATAGAGGTCTTATGTATAGGAAGACTTTGATTGCAAAAACTGTTTTAGGAAAAAGAATATAGGAATATCTCATAGAAACTAGGAGCCAAAATTACAGCCAGATCTAATGAGGGTCTCAGACCAGAAAAGGGAACATAACCATAGCATGACTCCTTTGAGTGACAGAGAGGCTGTGCTTGGAAGAGCATCTCTTGGTTTTCCCAATCTGGCTTCAGATGCCCTCTCATTTGAGAGCCCTGGAGTGCTAAAGGACTTCCATTCGAGTCCATTGTATCTCTATGACTGTGGGATGTTTTAATCCCTCTGCTCCTGGACTCAGAACCCAGAGGAACCTTGAGGCAAAGGAGTCCTGCTTTCATCCCTGTTTGGGCTCTGAAAAGGGTCCATTGTGCAGGGACCCAAGGCCGAGCCATAGCACCATGGCCAGGCAGAGAGAGTGTCTGTCTGGGAGATGCTCACTTCCCTCATTCCTTTGGGGTAGGCTCTGTGGGATGAGAAACCATGGGATAGTCATGGGTCCAGGGCTGCTGGGGACAAAGTGATGCCACCAGAGACATAAGACCACAGTCCAGCAGGGTGTGTAGGACTAGTGAGCATTGAAGGGAGACCAAGTCCAAAGCAGGGCCACAAGGCTCTAAACAAGCCCAGGAGAGCTCCCCAGTCAACCTCTATAGACATAAGCATCAGATGCCAGCAAAATACTCTGAGGTGGATACAAGTCAGCAGCCCCTGAGCCCAAGGACCTGACTGGGATAAGAGGCCCTTCTCCCCAAACTACAATATGGGTTTCCATCTTCCATAGCTAGACATGTTAAAGGGGAATAAAAGAGAAGAATCTGAAAGGCAGAACAGCTTTTCCTTCAGAGGGTGAATTAAATCCCAGTAGATTTTAATTATTGACTAGAATAATGTTTTAAATATCTAGACTAATGATTCTCAAAGTACGGTTCCTGGACCAACAACCTCAGCATCACCTGAGAACTTATAAGAAATGCACAGGTTCAGGGTCCAGCCAAGACCTACTGAATCAGAAACTCTGGGGTTATGACCAGTACTATGTGTTTTAAGCCCTACAGATGCTTTTCATGATGCTTTTCATGAGAAACATTTGTCTAGCCTTGAGGTTCTCAAACTTTTCCACATGCTGCTCTCACTGGGGAGCTTCAGCCCCTACACCTGCCTGGGTTCCACAGAGACTTATTTTATGTGTGGCCTTCCAGCGCTTTGGAATTTTCTATAGATCACAGGTGATTCTAATTGCAATCAAGTTTGGGAACCACTAGGCCAGACTTTGAGTTTTTTTTCCCCTTCTACTGGTTGGAGTGTAGTTTTATAAAAGATACCAGAGAGTAAGCAAACTACATTTCCTCCCCACAACTGACGAAGTGTGAGTAATTTTGTAACCTCATTACATAGCTTCATTTCCAATTTGGTGCTTCCCTTTTCTCCCTAAAGGGGCTATTCTATCCTCTCTCTTCCCCCAGCCACTTCCATCGTCTTTATTGTCTTTAGATATTTCTTGAACAGAGGTCATGCTTCCTGTACTGTGTTCTGACAAGGTTGTCCTGGACAAGGCAGCCTGTGCATAAAGCAGAGAGGTCTTCTCTGAAAGAGTGGGCTTCCCCAGGGAGCTGATTATCTGGGAGAAAGAAGGGGTCTTCAGAGAGGACACTGGAGCTTAGAAGGATGGACTCTGGCAAGTTAAATGGGAGCTCTGGTCATTCTCTTGACTTCTGTGTCTTGGGTCTGAACAGGGATTTAAACCAGGTTAAGCCACAGTGTGATGGGGCAGGAATCCTCCCCATCTGGTGAAGACAGCAGCAATTAGTGACATCCCCAAGAAGGTGAAGCTTGAGATCAGGAGCTGGCACTGAGGTTCTGTTGTACCCCCTGCATCTCACTTCATTGCTTGCCTTGAAGTTCTTTAAAGAGAACTTTAGTTCTATAAAGAGAACTGTTCCCTGGGACTATTTGGCTCCTACCTAACCTAGAGAGATGATTTCTCTCAAATGCCTCCTACTCGAAATTCAGCAGTCCTTTCTCCCAACTCTTCATGTTCCATGTCTTCAAGAAGATGTGAAAGGCTGGTTGACCCTTACAGCACCGTATTTGCACAGTTTCCAGAATCTAGTGAAATGTGTGGAACCTGATGTTCAGTCACTCCTTATGCATCGTTGAGTAGAGGGGAAAGGGCAAATATGAGGCAGGGGAAACTGGAGCTATGTTGACTATAATCCAACTTTTTTTTAAAAATCCCCTTCAAACTACTAAAATGTGTGGCAAATTTACTTTGTGCTTTCTATTTGTCCACCGGTAAATAATGGGTGCACAGCCATGTAAGACACAGCCCTGGCCCTCAGGAAACCTTGAGTTCCTAGTTGGTGAAACAGCCATATACAGAGATAACTGCAATTTCTTTCCCTGAAGTTAAGACCTACAAAATAATGAGAAAGTTTTTAAATGTGTGTGTGTTTGCATGCATGTGTGATTTGAATAGAATCTTGAATTGGGCCGCTATGAAGCCAAAATCCCCTTCAGGACTAGGGCTGGCAATGGGAGAAGCCGTCTTTGGCAAGAACTACTATACATTTCCACATATGAGTTTAACCTTCCAGAAAAGTTTCTTGTGCATGTGGACTTAAACTTGGGGTATTAAGCAGCTGTTTGTGGCACTCTGGAGCTAAGACCATGAGGGCAGAGGGGAGGACACAAAGGTTTGGGTTTCACTTTGTACTGTAGAAATTAAGGAAAAGAAGTGAAGAGGAGTGATCTCCAGCCCCTGCTTGGTATTGCTGAAAGTTGAAATAGTCCATAATGATCTCACTTAAATTTCTGTCCAGAGGCTTTGGACAAAACTCTACCTGAGGAAGGGGTTGGGTCTCACCTCAAAGGAATAGCATTTCCCTCCATCATTCGTCCTGGGAAGAAGAACCCAGGTATGGGGGCAGCAGCTGGGATGGGCATGCTTCCTCCTCACTGCTGACGCAGGGTGCTGCCTGGCTCCACTCATCCCCCACCCCCTCTCTGCTGTTAGCTGGGTCCACTCAGATGGGAGTAATTCCAGTTCTGGGCTCGGTATTGGAAGCCCACTTGGCTACAAAGCTAAGCCACACTCGTCAAGGTCAGCTTTACCAGTAGAGGAGGTGTTATTTTGGCATCCATCAATAGATATATTTTTTCTGATTCATCAGATAATTCAAAAGTTAGATGGCAAGCAGGAGCATCCTAGATTGGGCACTCTCAAACCCAAATACCCAGGAGTAGGAAATGAGGATTCAAAATTGATTCAGAAAAAATGTTCTGGAATTAGAAAACAATGAGCTATGCATTTTAAATGTTGAGTTTATGGTACATGAATTATAATCTCCATAAAAAGAAAATGCATTTTAAAATTTTAAGTGAATCATGGACTGGCATAAAGGGGAGGGAGAGTATCTCCCTGAGAGCTACCTGGAGTTGGATCTGAGGTAGGGAGATTCCCAAAGCTCTCCTAGAGCTGAGGGCTACCACTGACCCTATCCGGTGGAGGTAGGACAGGGTCTAGGCAGGGAAAATGCTATTTAAGGGCCTTGAGAGATGAGTTCTTTGGATCTCCATATCTAGCAGTTAATCTAAGTTCATCTTTGTAGTGGCATCTTTCTTTAGCCCTGAACTTTAATTACTGTCTTATAGGAAAATACAGCCTGATGCTTTCTATTGATCTAGGCAATTGAGTAAAGAGTCTACATTGGTAATACAGCCATGGACAAGAAGCAGTCAGGCATGAGACAAGGGGTCTTGAAGACTGCAAGAAGTGCACTACAGAGCAAGCCATAACCCAGGGCATGGCAGGAACATGGGTGCAGCATCCCTTCCCTGGGGGAGATCTAAGCACCAACCACCCAGGAGGCCCAGAATCACCAGTAAAGAGGGCACTCTGTCAAGGCTGACATTTCTGTAATCAAAGTAGTCATGGAGAGTTGAGCTACTGCTAAATTGTGATTGGGGCCTGAAAAGGAAGCAACCCTTAGATTTTACTTGCATGCTGGTAAAGCCAGGTCATTTGCAGGATGTATTTAGAACTTAGGTCTCAGTTTAATTCATCCCTCATTTACCTTTTTTGAAATTTGCACTTTCCCATAGTATTAGAGATTATAGAGAAAATATTTTCCCTATTATTTAAGAGTATTGTCTAACATATTTAAATGGTTACATATCATATTAAATATTCTTCTAATATATGTAAATATATTACATGTCAGTATGTATATAATGGTTAATGTCATGTGTCAATTTGGCTAGGTTATGGTGTCCGGTTGTTTGGTCAAAGAAGCTCTGGCCTGATTGTTACTGGGAGGGTATTTTGTATATGGAGTTGCATCTGCAATCAGTTAAGTGCATCCACAACAGCTGGCTGAGCCTACAATCAACAAGTGACCTTGCCCTCTGTTTTGTGAGGCTTCTCCTCATCCAATCAGTTGGAGATCTTAAAAGCTAGAACTGGGGATTTCAGAAGTCAAAAAGAATAATTTTTGCCTCTACTTCAACCAACCAGTTTCTGCTGAGGAATTCAATTTTACCTTCATAGAAATTTGCAGTCTGCCCTACGGGGTTCAGGCATTCCAATCCCCACAGCTGCAAGAGCTAATTTCTGCATATTAGTTCTGTTTCTCTGGAGAACCCTGACTAATACAGATTGCATGTAAAATATATATGTAAATATAACATATATAAATGGTTATATATTTGGCCACTACCTGGCATTACTATAATTTAGACAGTGACTCATACATTGCATAATATTATTTTTAAAAACCAATCTCTGAGACGCATCTTTGCACAATCCATGATTATTTCCTTTGCATAGTAGTAATGCTTCCTACCCTCCAGTGGTTTTGTCAGTCAAAGAGGTGCTGATGCAAAATACCAGAAATCTGTTGGTTTTTTAAAGGGGGTTGATTTGGGGTAGGAGCTTACAGATCCCAGGCCATAAAGCATAAGTTACTTCCCTCACCAAAGTCTATTGCCTCATGTTGGAGCAAGATGGCTGCCGACATCTGTAAGGGTTTGTCTTCCTGGATTCCTCTCTTATTGGGGCTCTTTTTTCTCCAGGCTCAAATCTTTTTCTCCACAAAGTCAACTGTTGACTATCAGGTGAACTGCTCGTCTCTCTTCCTGGGCCTCTGCCTGTGCTTAACAGAGACTTCTCTCCTTCCTCAGGTGTCTGCTTCTCTGTGTGTTTCTTCCCGGGCTCCAGTATCAAACCTCCAACCTCCCTTCTCCGCAGTGCAGTTTCTCTGTCAGTCTCCACCCACCAAGGGGGCAGGGACTCAACATCCTGTTGACGTGGCCCAATCAAATCCCTAATCATAATTTAATCATACCCAGAGGAACAGACCCGTTTACAAACATAATCCAATATCTATTTTTGGAATTCATAAACAATGCCACACTGCCATACTCCATATGTCCCTTCTTAGAGAACCGGCCCACATTCCCTTCTCAGAGAGTTTGCTCCCATGGGCCCTCAGATCAAGCAAAGGATGGAAAAAAAGGCTTCCTGCGCTGCTGATGCCTGCCAGTTGGTGATTCTCCCTCAAGCATGACTTAGTATATTTCCACGCTCAGGTTCTGACTCAGTACAAGTAGCCTCCCTTCTGTTGGATCAAGTTAGTTTCTGGGTTGCTTATTTACTTTTGGTGCTTGTTTGTTTGTTTTGACAGTTAATGATCATGATTTAGACTACAGGAAAAATTGCTGGATTCAAGTAAATAAAAATATTATGCAGAGAATATATATATGCACTTACACACATAGGCAATACACACACACCAACACATACACACATATTTGGACACTGCTCTCCAGAAAGGTTTGTCATTTTCTGTTGCTATATCCATATTCTACATCTATTAGCACTGGAATCATTTTTCCAAGCTATTAGGTAAAATATATTATCTCAATGCTCTTTCATTTCCAATTTTTTATAATTAAAGAGGTTGAATTTTTTTTTTTCAACATACATAGGCCATCTCTTTTTCTTCTTTTACTGGTTGTCTCATCTTGTCTTTTATTTTCATTTGGGTGCCTTTCTTTTTATTTCCTTTTTTTTCCTTTATTTGTGAAGTTCTAGATTGCATAAAAGTTACATAAAAAATATAGGGTATTCCCATATACTCCCCCCTCCCCCCTCACTTTTCCCCCCATTAATAACAGCCTTCATTGATGTGGTACACTTGTTACAATCGATGAACACATATTGAAGCAATGCTACTAACCATGGTCTATAGTTTACAATGATTTACACATTGCACAGCACAATTTTGTAGGTTTTGACAAAATGTATAATGGACTGTATCTATCATTGCAATGTTATGCAGAACAATTCTAATGTCCCAAAATGCCCGATGTTATACCTATTATATTTTTCAAACGCTTTGCCAGTTGTCTAAACGCCTTGTATTTATTAAAGACATCCTTTCATCATTTACTGGCGATCCAGTACTTACCATGTTCTAAACTCTTAAATACGTTTTGGTCTTTTCTGGAAATTCTCTTCTATTTCTTTGGATTGATATTCTAGTATTATACTGTTTTTAATTCCTGTCTTTTATAATATGTGTTTAGAAGAGCAAGTTTTCCTCTCCCTCTGTTTATTCCCTGTATTTACTTTGAATATGCATGTCTATTTATTTTTCCAGGTGAACTTTAAAACGATGTGATAATAGGTCCTTCCACACACATAAATCTTGTCATCTCTTCCTCCTCTTCCACCTCCTCCTCCTCCTTCTCTTCCTCCTCATCTTTATCACGATCACCAAATGGGCATTTCACTGAATTTATCTTAAATGTTAGAATACTGAGAGGAGAACTTACACAACCATAATATTTTGTTTTCTCTTACTAAAATATGGTATAATTGGATTTAATTCAAAACTTTTGTATCTATCATTAATGCTTTGTAATTTTTGCTCTGTTGGTCTTAACAACTCCTGTAAAGTTTATTCCTGAGTCGTTAATGTCTTGTATCATCATTCTGAATGTGACAATTTTTTCTCTTAAATTGGCACATGGCTTATTATTGATACAATAAAGCCATAGGTCACAGGATACAAACCAATAGGCCATAAGCACAACTCAGCCCACAGATGTGTTTTGGAAGTCTATACACTTGTGGTCAGCACGATTGTTTTGTCTGTCTTTCTAATTTGGTTAATTGAATGTATGTATGTATATATGAATATATGAATGTATGTATATATGTATCAGAAGATTGCAACAGAAAATCAGGACTTCCATATCCGCTTATAAACCAGCTCTTGCAACCTGGGCCTCCATTTCCACATGACAGCACCCAGCACAAGCTGGAGAGCAGCAGTTCTTTAGCACACAGTCACAATGGGAGCCCAGGTCCCACCCTTCCCTCTGGTTTCCTGGCCACCAAGGTTGAATGTCAGTTGCCACTTGTGTAATAAACTTACATGAAAGTGAATTATTTCTCAGATCCATGCCTCTATCAAAACCTAGGACATAAAAGGACTGGGAAAAATACATGTTTTAAAACTCAGGGCAGAGAATAATTATTGATGGAAGGAAAGAATATTATTTCAAGTATAATATGCAAATTTAATTAAGACATTTTATAACAAAGCAGAGTTAGAACTTTGGTCTATTTTTTTTTTGAAGAGAAGTGATTAAAATCTTAAGAAATTGAAATGAAGAGACTGGAATTTTGGTTTCAGAACGTGAATAAAATAGGTTGTGCCATGGTAGAGGGAAAAATTTGCCTAGGCATCAAAGCGTTTCCTCAAAAATGAGTTTACATATAAGACTGCCTACCCAGTGCAGCAAAAATGGCATGCCTCTAACAAATAAGTATTTACAAATGTTAGTCTAGTAGGAAGTACAGTTACTCCATCTGGCAGAGGTTGACAGTTTTCTGCCAAAAACTACATGGAAATGGAGCTGGAGACTACGTTTCCTAGCCTGCCGTGTGGTAACGGCAGCCATGAGATGAGGTTGACACCTGTGCGATACACCAAGAGCAGGCAATGCGAGTAAACGTGATGGATATTATTTCTGTATCACTTGCTTAGAAAACTGCTCACCCTGTACTCAAGCAATTTCCCTTTCTACAAACAGATGCCCAGAACACCCACGTCAACTCTGGGGACAAGGTAAACACCCCCAAAGAAGGCAGGACAAGATGGAACTTGGGTTTCCAAATGACGACATTGAGCCAATCTCGGCCCCAGACACTCTAGAACCATTACGTGAAAGTGAAATAAACTTCTTTTCCCCAAATGTTACTCTACTTTGGGCTTCTTTGTCACAGAAGCTTGAATTTTACCTTGTGTGTTGAAAATGGCGGTGAGAACCTAAGAGAGAAAGATGAAATTTTACTTCACTTATGGTATTTTCTGTCTTAGTTGATAACAGAAAACAGGTAACAGAAAAAAATTCTTAACACTACCCCCTTAGCTCTTTTAATTTTTGGTATCAATGGGAAATTTTATGTGCCAGAAGACATTTTAGAAATGGTGTCTATGACAGCACAGAATCAGGAAATAACTTACTTTTCTGTGTGTGGAAGTATGTTTTAAAATGTTTCAAACACTTTGTTGAAGCCAGTTATCCTAATTGCAGATGGCGCTTCTTCCATGCTGGGAGTTAGCACTATATGTGTCAGGAAATCCACTTCTAAGGCTGCAACTTTTAACCCACTCCTTGCCTCACTAATTATTAACCACTTTGACTCAAAGAATTACAAACAGAATATAGCATGGATGTGGGGTAGTTAATATCATAACCTGGATACACTCAAGTCACCTGACCCTCAGACAAAGATTCATTGCTGTTCCGATGGCTTCGATATGCATTTCAGGGGCCGACTGTTTTAGATGGAGGGTTAGTGGCTTAGCTGGGACTTGGAAATAAATTGACTTGTCACATCTTCCAGGAAAAATGACCCACCTCACCTTACAAGGAAGACTGGGTGAAAGACTGGGTCTTTGCATTGACATTACAATTGACCTAAGTACTTTGAATATATCCTACGAGATAGCTTATGTATAGATACCCAGTTAGGATTGAGCACCCTCAGACATGGTGAAATTGGGACTCGCTCACTTTTCTACACGGAGGTCAGTTTCCGAACATGGAAGCATGACAGGCTGAAGTACATTCCATGAATAGTGTGGGGTTTAAGACTGAACTGAAAAGCAGGTTCTTAATGATAACTGACACAATGTTCCAAGCACTGGGCATTGTTCTAAGAGCCTTAAAAATGTTGAATAATTTTATCCTCCCTCTGATGTAGGTTCTATTGTTACCATCATTTTATAGGTGAACTGAAGATCAGAGAGGGTGAGAAATTGTTCCAAAATCACAGTTCCTAAGTGCTGGAACCAGGATAAAAATCCAGGCAGCCCAGCTGCAACGGGTAAGATGCAGTCTACTGTTTCCTAACTTTGAGAAAAATAACCCTTAATGCGCATGTCTTCTTTACCGACATTGATAAACTGAATGAAGCACTACAAATGAACATTTCTGAACTCGATATTATACGGTAGTACACATTTACATCATTACATAAAAATTTCATAATTCTACAAATATCTGGGGTGTGATTACAGTAAACAGAAGAAAGATTCTACAAAGATGAATAAAGAGGTATAAAGATTCTGTTAGGTTAGGAATTTCTGAAATTTTGTGAGCAGCTGTTTTCTATTATGAAATACGAAACTCTAAAACAAAGAATACTGCCCCCAGTTTAAGGATTCAAGGTTGAATTCTGTTCTGCACATTACAGTGGAAATATAAAACCTGATCTCAACATCTTAATATAAAAGGTGTAATTTTTTCAGGCTTAGGTCAGCATCCACAAGTGAGAAAAAATTATAAAACTTTTGATTTATCAGTTTGTATTTTTTTCTATTTCAAATTTCAGATATAATCTCTAGTGTTGTAGATGTTTATATCACTTGCTTAAATAAAAATTCAATAAAAATAAGGAATTTTTATTACCTTCCTAACACTTTACTTTCTTTCATCCATTTTCATTATGTGAAAATGCTGTAAGCATTTGAACTATGACCCCTGTTATAGATCAGGGTGAGTTTATTGATTAACTGGCAACCTTACTAAACTCTCAGTAGTTCTAATATTTTTTTCAATGAGCTTTTGTGGATTCCAGAGGAAAATGATAAGAACTAACAAATATAATAATATTACATCTTTCTTTCTAATGTGTATAACATTTAATTTTATAAACTATTTCAACAGATAGCATTTCCAAACCAATGTACAAGAACAGTAAAATAAATACGATAGTGGATGTCCTGTTTTTCCTAGGGATATTTAAGTATTTCAATGTGGCTGACAATTTGAAAAATATCCTTTATTCTCTAACACCAATTTACTATGAATTTATGTGTGTAATGAAAATTGAATATCATCTAGAGGCTTACACAGTTTTCAAATGTCAAAATGATTTTTTTTCTTTGACTTATAAAAGTGATAAAGAATATTACTAAATGTTCTAATATTGAACCATCCCTACATTCTTGGAATAAACTAGCAAATTGCTAGATTTTTATTCCAGGCTTTATATATATACTCAGAAATGACTAATTTAGCAAGTTTTCTTTTTGAGCCATTCTTAAACTTTTTATTGCTGTCAATTTTTTAACTTTAAATGATAAGTTATAATGTTTCTTGATTTTTCTATTCTCTAGAAGACATCGAAAATGAAAAAATATTCTATGAATTGTAAGTTTAACTTAAAAATCCATTTGAGAACATGGCTACGTCTTTGAGGACTTTCTAATTTTATTAGTGGTTATTTGTCTAAACAGGTCTTTTTAGTTTTTCTTAACCACTTTTTGAACTTTCATTGGTACTATATATATTTGATTAACAATGTTTTATTGTTATTTAGCTTTCTCTTTCTCATTTCCTTAATGTAATATATAATATTGTAATTTATTTATTAACTTTATTGTAACTTATAATATTGGATATTGTAAATATGAAAGGTAAAACTAAAATGTTATATGAGTTGTTCTAGGGAAATACGTTTATGACCTAGGGACAGAAAATTACTTAAAAATTTTTATTTACACTTTATCCCCACCAAGCAAAAAACTTCCTCCCTCCCTACCCCCATCCCCTAGTAACCTCTAATCTAGTTTGTCTCTGAATTTGCAAACTCTAGATATCTCATGAGTGTCATCATATAGTATTTGTCCTTATGTGCCTTGCTTATATCCCTGGACACAAAGTTTTCAACTTTTTTTTTTAAATTAATACAACTGTTTCAATTTCCTAGGCTGCTTAAGCAAAGACCATCACGAAGGGCTCAGGAAAAACAATAGGAATTTATTTGTTAATGGTTTGGAGACTGGAAACATACCCAAATCAAGGCATCATCAAGGTGATGCTTTCTCCCTGAAGACTGTGTTGTTTTGAGGCTGGCTCCCAGTGACCTTGGTTCCTCTCTCACATAGCAAGACACATTTTCCTGCCTCCTGTTTCCTTCCTTCTCTCCAGGTTCCATTTCAGCTTCTTGTTTCCTGTGGCATTCTTTATCTGCATCTGAGTTTCATTGTCTTACAAAGGACTCCAGTAACAGGGCTAAGACCCATCTTGATTGAAGTGGGCTTTAACTAAAGTAGCTTCATCTGAAGGTCCTACTTACAATGAGTTTACAGGAATGGATTAGATTTAAGAACTTGTTTTCCTGGGGGTACATGTAGTTCAAATCCACTATAGTCACAAATTAATGTTACTCAAATCTTATAAAAGTACATCTATTAGCCAAAATTTTGAGAAAGAAACAAGAATTTTTCTTGATGTATTTTGCTTAAGAGTGGAGTTCCATGTGCTCTTTTAAATAAATTATACATTGTCAAAAATTTCCAGTTTAATGTACTTAAAATACAACATAAAATTAGAGAAATCTGAATATAGGATGCCCTATATAGGATGTGGTCTGGTTTTTAAAATTCAGATACAACTTATGTATATTAAACTCAATATCCATTAGTGCACAGCTTGATGAATTTCACACATGTATACAACTGTGAAACACCAAAAGGTCAAAATACAGACATTTGCATTACCAAGAAGGTTCTCGGAAGCTCTCTCTCTCTCAAGAAAAAAATACCTAACCACACTTCTGGTAAACACTATTCTGACTCTAATCTCATAGATTAATTTCATGTGTTCTTGAACATTATATAAATGCAATTTTACATTATCTAATTTCGTGTCTGGCTTCTTTAGCTCAACAAAATATTTTAGCCATTAATCTATATTGTTGAGTGTATCAGAGTTTGTTCTCTTTTCTGTTTTTGCAAAATTCTATTGCCTGAATATAGCACAATATGTATATTATTTCCTCAGTTGACATTGGAGCACTTTTTTCCAGTTTGGGGCTATATGGAAAAAACTGCTATGAACATTCTTGATGCTCTTTTTTGTGGACATTGCGCTCATTTCTCTTCGGTTTATACTTACAAGCAGAATTGCAGGGTCTTAAAGGAGGCATTCATTTGGTATTATTAGCATGCCAAGCAATTTTCTAAAGTTTCTGAACAAAGTTACTATTCCACCAGCCATGCATGACCATTCCAGTTGTTCTACATCTTCATTGGCATTTGGTATTTTTAGTCTTTTAAATTGTAGACATTTTTATGGCTGGGTAGTAGTATCACACTGTGTTTTAATTTGCATTTCTCTAACAACTCATGATGTTGAGAACCTTTTAATATGCTTATTACCCTTTTAAATGTCCTCCTTAGTGGGATTCCTATTCAGGCCTTTGTCCATTTTTACAAAACAGGTTATCTGCCTTGTCTTTATTGATTATAGAAGTTCTTCATATATTTTGAATTCAAGTTCTTAAACCAATATCTACATTGTAATTATCTTCTCTCAGTCTGTGACTTGCTTATTCACATTCTTAAGATATCTTTTGATAAGCAGAATTTTAAATCATACTGAGTTCAAAATTTTATTTAATTTTTCTTTCATGTTTTGTACTTACTGGTTTCTGTTTAGTATATCTTTGCTACCCCAAGGTCATGAACCTATTCTTCTGCATTTTCTTTGAGAAGATTTAGGTCTATGGCCCATCACGAATTACTTTTTGAATATGGGATGAGGTAGGGGGTCACGAGTCATTGTCCTCCCTATATGGGTATAAAATTGTTCTAGCACTATTTTTTAAGAATATCGTCATTTTCCCACTGAAGTGCAGTACTGCCTTTGTTGTAAATCAATTGATGGTATATGTGCAGGTCTATTTCTGGACTATTCTGTTCCATTGGTCTATTTGTATATCCTTGTGCTAATTCCATGCTATCTAAATTACACTCGCTATATAGTAAGTTTTGAAGTCTAGTAGTGAAAATCCCCCAACTTTCATCTTCAGTACCATCTTGGTTCACTAGGTGTGTTCATTTCCCTATAATCTTAGAATAAATGTGTTGGTTTCCAGGAAAAAAATCTGCTGGGGTTTTGGTTGTGATGTTTTAAAATATAGATCAGTTTGTGGATAATTGCTGTATTTGCTGTTGAATCTTCTAAGCCATAAGCATGGTATATATCTCACCATTTGTGGTGGGCATATTTTCAAATGTCTCCCATGATCCCATCTCCTGGGGATCATACCTTGCTATAAATCCCTTCCCTGGTGTGTGGCAGGGAGCTATAAGTTACTGTCACTCCCATGATTACATTACACTCTTGCTTTCCTGATGAACTTGAAAAAGCAAACTGCTACATTGTGAAGAGCCAGTGGAGAAAGCCACATTGTGAAGTATTACAGGCAGCTTCTTGGAAGTGAGCCTGGCCTTCAGCAGACAGTTACCAAAGTAACTGAAGCTCACAGTTCTACAGCTGCAAGGAAATGAATTCTGCTAAACAACCTGAGTGAATTTTAAAGTGACTTCTTCTCCAGTCAAGTCTCCAGATGAGAACGCAGCATGTCATCACCTTGATTGCAACCTGCTAAGACCCAAAAGCAGAGAACCATACTAAGCTGTGCCCAGACTTATGATCCACAAAAACTGTGAAACAATGTATGTATTGTTTTAAATCAGTTAAGTTTGTGATAATTTGATACATGGCAACAGATAACTATTATCCCATAAAAATGGGGTAAATGTCTTCTTTAATTTCTCTCAGCAATGTTCTACAATTTTCAGTGTAGATGTGTGGTAGATTGAGCTATGTACCCCAGAAGAACACGTTTTAGTCCTTCCCGGCAGGTGTGAATCCACGGTGAATAGAACCTGTCCTTTTGGGGTGGTTGTTTTTCGTTAAGGTGTAGTCAGCTGAGTCAGGGTGAGTCTTGGTGCTGTAGCTGGAGGTCTTATAGAGGAAGCCACAGAGAAGAAGCCATGGGGAGCCGACAGAAGTGGAAGTAGACAGAACCAGGAAGAGAAAAGAGAAGATACAGTCATCTGCATTATCATATGATGGAAAGCCAAGGAACCCCAAAGAAACCAACCCTGGGAGGTTAGCCTTCTAGTCTCTGCAACCATGAGCCAATAAACTTCTGTTGTTAAGAAAGCCATTGTATGGAATTTATTTTAGCAGCTAGGAAACTAAGACAAGAAGTTTTGCATATTTTTCAGTAGACTTACTTCTAAGAATTTGCTATTTTATCCTATTATAAATGGCATTTTATTTTAGTCTCTTATTGTTTATTGCTAATATCTAGAAATAATATTGTTTGTTATATTGACCTTGGATTCAGAATCCTGTTAAATTCAATTATTGATCACAATAGTTCCTTCACAGATTTTGTAAATTTTTCTTTGTAAACATACTATCTAAGGTGCTTTAGAACAGCATTCTGCCTGCTTCAAAACATAGTTCCTGAGGGTTAGTGAAGAATAGTTGCCTGTAGTTTGGTTGAATCTTTTTCTAGCTCTTTAAATAAGCAGATAAATAGTATAGAGAGAGACAAGGAAAGAAGTAGGAGAGGAGACAGTACAGTGGCCAGTTCCCAAATCAGCACCTCTTAGATGGAGAAGAATGATTGTACCATTCACTTTTTGGCACAAGCCCTAAATTCTTGCTTCCTGAGATAAATGAGGAGGGGGATGCAAAGCATTTTCCTCTCTTTTCTCAGGCAGTTTCTATTTCATTAAGAAAATGAAGATATTCCATGAGCTGAGTGCTGGTTGCCTTTTTCTCAATCCTGTGTCACCTGAAATATAATTGGTGTCAATTTCTCCCATAATCTAAATTCGGTTGTCTACATGTCTTAGTTTTTAGTTTCATTTTATGTTTTCATCCTTTCCTGGTTCTTCAAGATCTTATAGGGAGACATCAAGAGAGGACACACCAGAGGCTACTAGCCAGTTGCCCTATTCCAGCAGATGTCTTACTGGAAACATTTATTAGGATTTCAAAGGATTTCGTTTTTCAAATCTTTCCAAACTCTTTTGAGTTATCCTTCCTTTTATAACCTCATAGCATAGACTCATTAATACCTTTTAAAAAATGCATTTGTGATTTAAAGTATGTTTAAATATACTTTAAAAGGTGAAGGGATTTGAATCACAAAGACAACAAATAATCTAAAACATGCAGGAATAGCTCTGATAAGAAATATAAAGAAAACTAAAATAAAAACTACTGAGGCTTGAGTACAGCTTGTATAAATAGATTAGCCTTGTTCTCACAGGCTAATGATATGGTGGTTCCTAAGTTAGTGTGTATTATATGAGTAATGCTGTTCCACTCAAAATCCTAATGAAATGTGAAAAAGCTATCCCAAAAGTCATCTGAATTAGCATATGAGAACTTCCAAGACATTTCTTTACAAGATGAAATGGGGAATGAGAGGGAGAACTTATTCTTTCAAATCTGAATCAATTTAAAAACTAGCTGGCTCATTGAATCATAATGGCCAATGAACAAGCCCTAAAATAAAGAATTTTGAATGCAATAAAGGTACTATTACAAATGAGTGGGAACAGAAAAGGACTAAATTACTTATTGTTTTAGAAAGAAATAAAGTAACTTTTCATTGCATACCTTACATAAAAAATGAATGCTGATTAAATAATTAAATATTAATAATAAACTATCAAAGAAAAAAAGGTATCTTAATGAAAAAAATTAAAAATTTAATGGAATGGATACGCAGTTAATGTTAAATGGAGAAAATATTTGCAATATGGGTGACAGATAAAAATTCATCTCCATACTATGAAAGACACTTTTGTAAATAAGAAAAAGGTAAAAAAAAAAAAGGACAAAGAATATGAATAAAGGGCAAATACAAATATCCAATAAACATATGAAAATACTCTCCACCTACCTCACAGTTGAGGAAATTGTAAATTAAGGTAACAACTAGATAAAATTTATAGCCATCAGATTGCTAAAAACTAATGAGCAATAACACCTATCAAAAGCAAGGATGTTGGAGAAAAGAGAATTTGCAGTAGCGGACTTGGCCCAGTGGACAGGGCATCCGCCTACCACATGGGAGGTCCGCGGTTCAAACCCCAGGCCTCCTTGACCCTTGTGGAGCTGGCCCATGCGCAGTGCTGATGTGCACAAGGAGTGCCCTGCCACGCAGGGGTGCCCCCCACATAGGGGATCCCCACGTGCAAGGAGTGTACCCCGTAAGGAGAGCCACCCAGCGTGAAAGAAAGTGCAGCCTGCCCAAGAATGGCACCACACACATGGAGAGCTGACACAGCAAGATGATGCAACAAAAAGAAACAGATTCCCATGCTGCTGACAACAGAAGCGGACAAAGAAGAATACACAGCAAATGGACACAGAGAACAGACACATAGGCAGGAAGGGGAGAGAAATAAATAAAATAAATCTTTAAAAAAAAAAAAGAAAAGAAATGTCAGTTTTTTCAGCCCATTTTGGAAAGCATTTGACAACATATCTTAAAGTTAAAATTACACATATGTTTTGACTCAGCATTTTCACCCCTGAGAATACATCCCATAGAAATGTCAGCATAAACATGGAAAACAATCTGGGACAAAAATGTTGACTACAGGTCTGTGTGTAATGACAAAAATCTTGGGAAGAGTGTGAACATCCATCAATACAGAAGGGTTGAATAAGTTTTGGAATATCAGTAAAATAGAATAGTATACAACTATTAAAAAGATGATTAGATCTTTATCAGCTTACCTGGAGGAATTTACAGCCCTACTGTCAAGTTACTTGGAGGGAGTTGGAGTGCACAGAAAATTCTCTCAAAGCAGGAAGGCACTAGAAAATTGCAGATGGAAAAAGTACAGCAAAAGGAGAAGACAAATTTATTGCACACATGAATTATTTGTGTACTTACCATGCCTTGAGACTAGGGTGGGAATTTGGAGCAAGGGAAAAGGCAAAGGAGAAAAGATGATTTCAATTTCAAATATATTTATTAATCTTAATTCAAAACAGAGACTGGGTGGGAAACTACAGCTGGAAGTGATAGGGCAAAGAGAAAAGCTGATTTTGTCTTGTAAGCACTTTCATTCATCTGGAATCAAAGCTGGCTCTGGGTGGGAATCGGCCGGTCAGAAGGAATCCCAGGGATACGAGCTGTAGGAAAACCAAGGTGTTCATATTTTGTATTTTATTTCCCTGACTTTGAGCAGAAGTACGGTCTTCTACTTTCACTGGCCTACAGAGCATCGGAGATCAGATATCTTTATAACAGAGGGATGTTTTTGTTTGGGGTTCTCAAGAAAGAAAATTCTTCTTACCTCTTCTCCCTCTCCTATCCCCCAGGAGGCTGAGCCATTAGCATAGAGAGGAGCATTTCATCCACTCGGTCGCTGGCCTCACTGCTGACTGCCATCAACTATAACAGCTTGCCTTATGGTAACTCCACTACAAACGTGACTGGTAAGTAAAACATTTTTCAAGTGAGGGACCTTGTTGTTAATTGTATGTATTGCTTTATTAAAGCTATAGCTGCAGTATAAAATAAGCCAATAGATCAGGATTCAAGTCTCTTAACCTAGATAAAATGAGACTAACCCTAAAGGGTTGCTGTTAAGATAAAATGAAATCATTTATCTGAAATCATGTTGTAAATGATAGAGAAAATAGCCAAATAGAAAGTGTTGGTATTAAGTATTATTCATTTTAATCTTAAGGAAATATCAGGTCTGGTGACTGCAAAAAATCACACAAGGAATCACACCTTTACCGTTCCAATTACTATGTTTTGGAAGATTTCCAACTGAACTTATTCATTAAATGTGGACAAATAATGACACTTGTTCTGAGTGAGGAGTCAAGGTTTAGAAAATATTATGTATATGAGTATATTTTATCTGTAGAAATGGGAATCTGCTCTGGTAGCCTGTAGCCCCAGGGCAGTAGTTGCCCTCTACTCCCACAGTCCAAAGTTCAGGGCTGCCCCCCACTTCAACATCACCTGGAGGAGAGGTGCCCAAAAGCTGACTTCGCTCCATACTCTGATAGTAATACAAGTTGGAGATTGGAAATCCCAGAGAGGACTTCTGTACAGAGAGGTGTTGGGGTGATGTGTGTCAGGGCGCTGCTGTGAGTCCTCAACCAGCCATGGGGAGATGTGTGTCACCTCATGCCAAGTGAAAGAGGCTGCAAGGAGACCCTCAGGGAGAGATTGGGGCTGTCTGGACCACAGAGCAGAAGGCTATGAGTTGGAAACAACTACACTCCTACGTACCTAGAGAAGGGTATGTGTTTGCTGTGGTGGGATGTAGACCAGCCTGGTACTTTGTTAAAAGAATAGTCCCAAGTGAGCCATTGGGAGAGGTGATAGGCCCCAGCAGAGAAGGTCTGGCTGGGTGTGACAGCAAGGAACCAGGAGCCAAAGAAAAAATGTTAGAAGGCCATCTAAGGGTCTATCACCCAAGTCAGAGAGCCACAGCCATGATGAATTCTCTTGGAACATGCAATGCAGCTAGAAGCAAACACTAGGTTGGTGCCGCTGAGCACGACGGGACAATCTCATGGCATCCAAGGACGGTAAGTACAGCAGAGCCCATAGGGGATTCAGTTCTGGAACCAAAATGCCTCAAGTATCCTAGGAGCTCAGGCAGCTCTAGCTCCCTTCCCCCTCCCCTTCTCCTTTTCCTTTTCCTGTATGCCTTTGCTCTTCCCTTCTTGGATTCTTCTAGATATATCTTCACCTCTGTTTTATTCTTTCTTTCTCTGCAGTTTCCAAAATGGATGGTGCAAAGAATCAAACATAGTCTTCCCACAGACCTAATTTATACATTTTTCTCACTTGTAGAGTAGAATCTAAACTGACAAGAACTTCTATAAGCACATACAAGGTATCAACTCCAAAACCTTGTGAGAGAGATTCTGATAAGGACAGTTGGAGTCACATATCTAGAAACTTATCTAGAGTCACATAGAGAGTTGGTTCATTCAACTGGGCCAGGGTTTTAGGGTCATACGTACAAACACGGCTGCCACGGGCCTTCCTGAATGGCTGTTAGGAACATTCTTAGGCAAAGGGGCATGGCTTGAGAAGATAGTGCAAAAGTTGTACACCATATATACATTCCAAAACATTGAATAACATATGCAAATAAAATATCCAAATAACCAAATACAGAAAAAGGAAACACACATACAAAGGGCAAAAAAACAACTCAAAAAATAAGACTGTACTTAGCAAATAGATCACAGAACATAAGTGGTCTATACCACTCATTAAAAGACAAAGGTTTGGGAAACGAGTGTGGCCCAAGCAGTTGGGCTCCCATCTACCATATAGGAGGTCCAGGGTTTGATACTCTAAAGCCAGTATACAAAGTAAGCCAAAGTAAAAAAATTATACACCTTTACAAGTCAAATACAAATAGTGATATAAAAATCTGAGGTTAAAATAATAATTCCAAACAAAGTATAATTCATGTTACAGTTAGTATGAGACATAGGGGTCATTTTATGCTTTGTCTCCCTACCCCTCCCACACTTTCCCACATCAACAACATCCTTCATTAGTGTGGTACATTTGTTACAATTGATGAACACATATTGGAGCATTGCCACTAAGTGTGGATTATAATTTACATTATAGTTTAAACTCCCGCACAATTTTGTAAGTTATGAAAAGTTATATAATGGCCTGTATCTGTCATTGCAATGTCATTTAGGACAATTCCAGGGTCCTGAAAATACCCCCATATTACACCTATTTCTCCTCTCTCCCCCCCCTCAGAACCTCCAGTACCCACTGCCTCAACATCAATGATAAAAGTTCTTCTATTATAGAATGACAGTAAGTCTATAGTAGAATAACAGTAAGTCTACTCTAGTTCATCATTTATTCCCCAATCCTGAGGATTCTGGGATAGTGATGCCCACTCAGCCTCTTATTGAAAGAGAGCTTAGATCCCATGGGGCTTATGGATGGAGTTATCCTGCCTGCAGTTGTAGACTCTCTCTGTTCCCTGGAATGGTTGTTGTCTATCATCATTTCCTTGTTAATTGTCCTGGGTGAGAGTCCAATGAACTGGAGAGTAGGTTTTGCAGCTCTGTTGAGATTCGGGGTCTGTTTTTAGCACATGGAAAGCCCAAAGATTTAAGTCTCTTGGAATAAACCTATCAACTCTAGTACTAACAATATCCCTACATTTTTATTGTAATATTTATGTAATCCAGGAATCTTTAAAAAAATAAAAATAAAAAGTACAATTAATTGTAAAGATATATTAATTATAAAGATTCTTTTGACAAATCTCATATCAAAACATGTATCAAAAATAGAAATAAAAGAATTTATGACAGCCTTTGTTAAGCAAGTAGAAAAATATTTTAAAGATTATAATAAACTTTAATAATGTAACGAATATGAATTATTTAAAAGATGTACTTCTAACTTTTTACCTAATAAACAAATTATTGCTTTATTTGCAGTCCCCATGAAATAGTTTTTAGAAAATGATCTTACTTCAAGCCACAAAATAAATCTCAATTTGTTTGGATAAAACATATTCTTTGCTTTCAATAAAATGAAATTTGAGGCAATGGTAAAGTTTCAAATAAATTATCACTCCAATTTGAAATTTTACAATAACCTTCTAAATAATTTTCAAGCCAAAGAGGAAATAAAAACTGCATATATAGACAGTTTGTAAAAATTAAAATGCCAATTCGAGAATGCCACAAATCAAACTTTGAGATGTCCAAGTTTTACTAAGAAGGAATTACATGTCCTGAAATGGCCTTATTGATTTCAATAAACAATGATATAAATGAATGTATTTTTCAAAACTCAAGAATTAGCAAAAGAACAGACAATAAAAACTGAAGAAAGGATATAAATATTGTAATTTCTACATTAACAAATAATCAAGTCTAATCAGGAAACTACAAAAGAATGCAAAAGTATACAATATTAAACACAAGAATGAGAATATAGAATGATATAAAGGAAAATCTAAAATTACATTGAACTAAAATTTTATATTTTTAAATCACTATAAGAAAAATAAGAGAAAATTTATATTAATATATTAATATTAATTTGCCTTATGGGCAAGTTTTGGTCATAGCCTCTGCCTGAAAAGATATCCATCAGTTTCAATTCTTTAATTAAAATTGTTCTTGTTACAGGAAGCCACAGGTCAAGGTACCCTTCCAACAGACCCAGTATTTCCCAGGCTAAAAGGTAATTCCTCAACTTGAAGTAAACAAAGCCTTGCACCTACACAATTCTCCCATCTGGAAGTGAGCCTTCTTTGCAGGCACAAATCAAGAATTAGTGCAGGTAGACTCCACCTCTTCATCCCCTTACACTCTACTAGGTGGGATTGGTAACTACAAAAAGACTGCAATGGGTGCAGTCCATCCTTTTTTTTTTTTTTTTTCAATTCTCTTTCCCCAAATGATTCCCTTGATGAAAATTATAATCTCTGAATAAATATAGAAACAGAGGTTATGCCATAGGATGTTAGCCATAGGATGGTAATGAATGGAGGAAATAACTTCCAGTGCCTCAGAATGCAGAATTTTCACAGTAAGAAACAGGGACTGTTTTTAAAATTTGGTGCAGATTTAAATATCCAAGTGTAATAATTAGAGTAATACCAGATGCTACAACAAAGAAACGCAAAATATCAGAAGATTAATACATTAAAATGAATTCCTCACTCCCTCCAAGTCCATTTGGCAATTAAGTAGAAAAGAGAGTATGAGAGCTCTGCTCCACGCCATCATTCAGGCACCAGGCTGCTTCCATCTTGTGGCCCTGCTCTCCACTACAGTCACTGAATTCTCTCCACTCAGTCAGTACAAGGTGGGGGGGAGGAAGAGTGGAGAATCATGCAGTAGTACTTTATGGGCCAGGGTCAGAAGTGGATGTATAATTCATCCCACATTCCTTTAGTCAGAACTCCCATCAACATTAGCTATTGTATTTTAAATTACTAATGTGTATATGCCACTGGTTGTGTTTGTCAACACATCCTTATCTAAATGATAATTAGTCTGAATTTTCCCCTAGAAAATAATTGCAATATATATCTGCCAAAGGACTCTTATCCTGAATGTATTAATAACTTCCTAAAATCAAGAAAAAACTCATTATTTTAAATGTTCAAAAAACTTGAAAAGCATTTCATAGAAGATATCCAAAGGCCAATAAGTCTATGAAAAGGTGTAAACATAATTTCTTATTGGAGAAATACAAATTAAAATCAAAATGAGATAGCACTATAAATCCACCAGAATGTCTAAAATTAAATTTTAACTGATATTGTTGGAGAAGATGTGATGTAATAAAAATCCTCATACATGTTGGTGGGATCATAAAGCAGTACAACCACTATAGAAAACTTTTTGCCAGCTTCTACTAAAGCTAAACATATGTCTAAACTGTAGCTCAGAAACTCTTAGCATAGGAATTAAGTGGATTCCAATTCCAAAAAAATTACAGTTTATTCTTATTGTGTATGGTAGTTATGTCCTATAAAGTCAGCACAAACACTGAATTAGTGAATACTGGAAAACAGGGTTAGGTTCCTACAAGCCACTGATTACATTTCTGTTGCTGCTCCATTGATACCCTTGTTTCATGAAGTTTCTGTTTAAAGTTATTTAATATATAGTTTTGATTCAACAACACTGAATTTTTCTCATGAATATTTTATAATTTTTAGCATACAAACTTGACATATTTTGTATTAAATATAAGCATTTAAGAATTTTGTATTCTGCATTTCATATTTTACTATTGTAAATGATATATTTTTTTATTTTTTATTTCCAATTTTCCATTATTATACAAAAATAAAATTTATATTAATAATGTCCTTGTGGTTTATGACCTTGCTAAATGTACCTATGAGTTCTAGGGGTTTATTTGAGATGCTTTAGAATTTTCCAAATAGATTATCATGTGATCTGCAAATGAAAGCAATTTTGTGGTGAACAGCAAGATGGCAGTGGAGTAAGGATCTCTTAGAGTCAGTTCCTGCTACAGGGAGGTTAATAAACACTCAGAGCTCTCTGGAGCTAGCTGAAATACCTATTTGGGGGCTCCAGACCAGAAGAGCATCCTGCAACATCCTTGAAGGAATGGAGGGAGAAGACTGCCCATCTGCAGAGAAGATCCATAAGTAGAGCACTCCTTGCCATGGAGGCCAGTGCCCATCCTCCAGTGGAGGCACAAACCATCTTGGGAGCTGTTCCTCATCTGGAATTGAAAGTTACACTTCCCAAAAATGGGGGAGGAAGAGACAGTTGGATGCCAACTTCAGCTACTGATGAGTAAATTCAGCAAGCTAAAGTACAATCCTGAGAAGAGCTGAAGTTTGAGCCTGTCCAAGTCAGAAAGAGGCTGGGAGCTGCCATCTTAACTCTATGCCTGGCACGAGGGGAAGCAGAGTGGACTGAGAATTCCAGTACTGGTGGGGACCGGTTTCTTTTCATCCAGATCAGATTGCAGCTCCAGTCTAGGCCCCAGTGCCACATCCAGCAGGGAGGAAGCTGCGGTGACCTGGGCCAGCCTCTCTGGGAAATTATCAGTCAAATCGCAGAGGCGAATGATTATCCTGTCTGGCCCTACAAGCAGCCCCAGGAGTATTCTGCGGCTGGAATTGGAAGCTCCATTTCCCAAAAACAGGGAAGGAAGAGATGGGTGGCTGCTGATTTTGGCTACTGATTAGAAGACTTGGCTGGCTAAAGTATAACCTTAGGAACAGCTGGGGTGTGAATCTATCCAATCCAAAAGAGGCTGGTAGCCACAATTTTGACTCTGCCCCCATCCTGAGGGGAAGCCCAGCTGAATGAAAATCACAATGATGGTAGGAACTGGTTTCCTTCACCCAGATTGGCTGGCAGCCCTAGACTAGGCTTCAGCCCCAACTCTGGCAGGGAGGAGGCTGCCAGGCCCTGCACCAGCCTATCCAGATAATTGCAGATACCTTTGACTGGCACAGACTGAATAACGGGAACTAACCAGGGCAACTGCAGTCAGCTTGGACCTGCACTGCATAGATTGCTGCCCACACCTGCAGCTCCATTCCCCCTTCAGGCAGGGGAGAAAGGGGTGTGAAGCTTCATTAGTCTCTCTGGGCAACTACAATCTATACCTGCATGACTTGGATTATTCCACACAGCTGTGACTCTGTCCCTACCCCTGGCAAAGGAGAAAGTTAGGAGAAGTTTCATCAGTCCCTGGGGCAATGGGGGCAGCTTGAGCCTCCACAGCTTATAGGACCAACTACATCCTTGGCTGCTACTGCACAACCAGGAAGGTGTGAGAAAGGGCAGGAAACCCTAAACTAAAGAGAAAAACTACACCCAGAATAAATAGTCTAGTAAGCCAGATGCCGAGACACTAACAAAAAATTACAATCCACACCAAGTAACAGGAAGATATGACCCAGTTAAAAGAATAAGATAAGCCTCCAGATGACATAAAGAGGTTGAGACAACTAATCCTAGACGTTCAAACAAAACTCCTTAATAAATTCAATGAGATCGCTAAAGAGATTAAGGATATTAAGAAGACACTGGATGAACACAAAGAAGAATTTGAAAGCATATGTGAAAAAATAGCAGATCTTTATAGGAATGAAAGGTGCAATAAATGAAATTTAAAAAGCATTGGGGGAAGTGGATGTGGCTCAACTGATAGAACATCCACCTATGATATGGGAGGTCCAGGGTTCAAACCCAGGGCCTCCCAGCCCATGTGGTGAACTGGCCCACACATGGTGCTGGCAGGTGCAAGGAGTGCCGTGCCACCCAGGGGAGTTCCCCACATAGGGAAGCACCACATACAAAGAATGCACCCCACAAGGAGAGCTGCCCCATGCAAAAAAAGTGCATCCCACCCAGGAGTGGTGCCACACACATGGAGAGCTGACACAGCAAGATGACACAACAAAAAGAAACACAGATTCCTGGTGCCAGGCATGCAAGCAGACACAGAAGAACACATAGCAAATGGACACAAAAGAGCAAAAGAGCAGACACCTGGGAGGGGGGGAGATAAATAAAATAAAATAAATAAAATAAACCTTTAAAAAAAAATTGGAATCATATAATAGCAGATTTGAGGAGGCAGAAGAAAGGACTGGTGAGCTTAAAGAAATGGCCTCTGAAAGTGAACATACAAAAGAACAGATGAAGAAAGGAATGGAAAAGAATTGAACAAGGTCTCAGGGAAATAAATGACAGCAAGAGACATGCAATCATATGTGTCATGGGTGTTCCAGAAGAAGAAGAGCAGGGAAAGGGGGCAGAAGGAATATTTGAAGAAATAATGGTAGAAAATTTCCCAACCTTATTGAAGGACATAGCTATTCATGTCCAAGAAGCACAACGTACTCCCATCAGAAAAAATTTGAATAGACCAACTCCGAGACACATACTCATCAGAATGTCAAATGCCAAAGACAGAGAGAATTCTGAGAACAGCAAGAGAAAAGTAATGCAGAACATATAAGGGATACCCAATAAGATTAAGTGCTGATTTCTTACCAGAAACATGGAGGCAAGAAGACAGTGGTCTGATATATTTAAGATACTACAAGAAAAAAAAAAAAAAAAAAAACTTCCAGCCAAGAATCTTATATCCAGCAAGACAATCTTTCCAAAATGAAGGTGAGATTAGAATATTCACAGATAAACAGAACTGAAAGAGTTTCTAAGCAAGAGACCAGATTTTCAGGAAATACTAAAGGATGTGCTAGAGCCTGAAAAGAAAAGACAGGAGAGAGAAACCTGGAAGAGAGTCTAGAAATGAAGATTATATCAATAGAAGCATCTAAAAGTGACAGAAGAGTGGTGAAAAAATATGATAGATAAAACTCAAATAGGAAAAAACTTAACCAATGATGTAAAGCACTTGTACTCAGAAAACTGCAACTCAATGTTAAAAGAAATCAAAAAAGGCCTAAATAACTGGAAAAGCATTCCATGCTCATAGATTGGAAAACTAAATGTCATTAAGATGTGTATTCTACTCAGAATGATGTACAGATTTAATGCAATCCTGATAAAAAATTCCACCAGCATTTTTTTAAAAATTGAAGACATTATCATCAAATTTATTTGGAAGGGTAAGTGGTCCTGAATAGCCAGAAATATCAAAAAAAAGGAAAAGCAAACCCTCATCTCCAGACTTTAAATCATATTACCTAGCAATAGTGGGAAAAACAGCATGGTACTGGCATAAAAACAGATACATAGACCAATGGAACCAAATTTAGGGTTCAGAAATGAACCCTCACATGTACGGTGAAGTGATTTTTGACTAGCCTGTCAAACCCACACAGCTTGGGTAGAAGAGTACACTCAACAAATGGTACTGAAAGAACTGGATATCCATAGCCAAAAGTAGGAAAGAAGACCCCAATTTCATACCTTATCCAAAAATTAATTCAAAATGGATCAAAAACCTAAAAATAAAAGCAAGAACCATAAAGCTCCCAGAAGAAATTGTAGGAAAATATCTTTAAGACCTGGTGGTAGGTGGTGGATTCTTAAAGGAGATAAGAGTAGGACTGAATGGACTACTGATGTTTAATATATGTAGAAATTTTAATTAGCTTTACTGTAAAAGTGTGGGAATGTATAGAGTGGATAATAACAAATAGTGATTAACAGCTATTTCATAAATGGTGATGTGGCTAAAAATGGTAGTCTCAGTATGTAATGCCAATTGACAGAAGTTAGAGAATAATCTAGGAACTGAATAGCACAGTAAACCAAGAGGTGAATGAGAATTGTAGTTAATAGTACAAATGCAAGAGTGTCTTTTGTGAATTAGAACAAATGTACATCACTACTGCAGGGTGTTGGGAATGGAGAAGCATGGAAAAATACAACTGGATTGACTGATGGACTGTGGTTAGCAATAACAACATAATATTCTTGTATCTATGCCAAAGATGTACTGTGTTGATAATGGGACAGTATAGAAAAGGTGAGGCAAATGCACACTATGGACATGGTAACAATCAGATGATATTATCTTATCTGTAACAAATGTTCCACCACAGTGTGGTGTGTTGATAGAGGGGTGTTGTTTGGGAATTCTGCACATGTGCATGATTGTTTTATAAGTTTACAACTTCTGTCATAAAAAATATACTTAAAAAATAATAATAGGGTGGGCTGGGGGAAAAACACACCAAATGTAAGATAAGGACTATAATTCGTAGTAAGATTTTGACAATATTCTTTCATAATTTGTAACAAACATCTCACAACAATGCAAAGTGTTCCTGGAGGGTTGATGTATGGGACCCTTGTATGATGTTATACATGTTTACTTTGTAAGTAAACTTTTACTATACAATTAATTGTTTATGTATGTTCATTCATAAATTATATAAAGATAATAATAATAGGGTGGGTTGGAGGAAAAATACTTTGGTTAGTAGTAATATTTTGACAATGCTCTTTAATCATTAGTTAAAAAGGTTTAACAATATGCAAGGTATTGGTGGTAGGGTAAGTTATCCTGTATGATGTTATATATGTTTGTTTTATAAGTTTACAACTATTACTATACACTTATTGTTTATGTATGAGTGATATACTTCAATAAATTAATTTTTTTTAAAAACAATTTTATTTCTTCCTTTCCAATCTATGCTGTTCCCCCCCTTTTTCTAGGTCTATTTCGCCATTTTAAGAACTCCAATAAAAGGATGAATAAAGTGAAAGCATTTAATCTTTCATTAAGAACTAATCCCTAGAATTCCTGCCAAACATGGTAATGGAAACATCCCTTGAAAAAGCCTCTCCAGAGATTTAGTGAATAATAGGACAAATTTCACTTACTTTGAACTCCAAAGGACTGTAGAAACTGGAGAACAACTCCACAAATACTAAATCAAAGAAACAGAGGAATCTCAGGCAGGTAGAAGTCCATCCCAGACCAGTAGCCAGTTCCCATTTCTCCTGCCCCTCGTTTGGTCCTGTGCACCTCAGGAGACACAGGGAGGTAGCACAGCCTTGGTTCCCTCTCACCGCTGACAGATACTGTAGACCAAATCAGGGCAATGAGTTAGAAATCTGCGAATATCCAGGCCCAGGGACCTAAGTCCAGAGTCCCAGAGGAGAACACAAACTACTGAGGAATGTTGCATACAAAAAGGCCCTCAAATGGGTGTGGGAACGGTAGCCATGGGGGCTGCTGGGTGTGGGGAACGGGAGGAAGAGATGAGATGTGGAGGTGTTTTCGGGACGTGGAGTTGTCCTGGATAGTGCTTCACGGACAATTACGGGACACTGTAGATCCCCCCAGGGCCCACTGGATGGAACGTGAGAGAGTCTGGGCTATGATGTGGACCATTGACTATGGGGTGCAGTGATGCTCAGAGATGAACTTACCAGGTGCAATGGATGTATCACGATGATGGGAGAGAGTGTTGCTGTGGGGGGAGTGGGGGGCGGGGGCGGTGGGGTTGAATGGGACCTCATATATTTTTTTAATGTAATTAAAAAATAATAATAATAAATAAATATAAAATAAAATAAAATAAAATAAAAAAAGTAAAAAAAAAAAAAGGCCCTCAGGGAGAGAGAAAAAAAAAGTGACTGCCTAGAAAGGCTGGTAAGAACCGTGGTGACCAATCCAGATTCAGTCAGCTGAAACACCTAAGGGCAAAACAGATTTTTCTGAAGTGACCCACTTCTCTTGATTGAGCCCACCTAGCTCCCCAGGGCAGATGCCCTAAGGGGAAAGAAACCAGAGGAAGAAAAACATCACAGTGATAAAATAAAAAGAGGGAGGGGTAACTTATACTGAAATGCTGATAGATGTCCCATATCTGAAAAGTATAAGGAAAATGGGACATTGAGTGAGGCAGAGAATTTAAACAAATCATAAAAGCTGGGGAGAAAAGCTTGCACAAAAACAAACAGAACAGATCAAGATTCCCAGAGTAGGAAGAGAGAAAAAGAAGTTCTCTCCTGAAGATGAAACAATTACACAAAAAGTGAAATCATAAAAATTATACTATATATCCAGGCTAAGAATCACATGAAGAAGAGGTGAGAAAATCTGAACAGTTAAACACAGGTTATTCTAAATATCCACATTAAGTTGGATGAAGCATCAAGGAAAAGCCTTAAAACAAAACCAACCACAATTAAACCCTGAACAAGAGGGATAAACAGATGTTCAGAGTTAACCCACCAAGAGAATCTGATGCCTGGACATCTGCAAGAAACCACAAGCCATACTAAGAAACAGGAAGATATGGCTCAGTCAAGAGAGTAAATTACCACTTGAGAGGGGACTCAGAAGTTGGAACAACTAATGAAAGATGTTCAAACAAATCTCCTGAATCAATTAAAGGAGATGAAGGAAAATATGTATACAGAGATAAAGGATACCAAGAAGACAATATGTGAGCCTAAAGAATTTGAAAGTTGGTGGTATAGTGGTGAGCTTAGCTGCCTTCTAAGCAGTTGACCCGGGTTCGATTCCCAACCAACGCAGCAGCCACCTGACATTTGAGAATCGGACTTGGCCCAGTGGTTAGGGCATCCATCTACCACATGGGAGGTCCGCGGTTCAAACCCCAGACCTCCTTGACCTGTGTGGAGCTGGCCCATGCACAGTGCTGATGCGTGCAAGGAGTGCTGTTCCATACAGGGGTGTCCCCCGCATAGGGGAGCCCCCACATGCAAGGAGTGCGCCCCATAAGAAGAGCCGCCCAGCACGAAAGAAAGTGCAGCCTACCCAGGAATGGTGCCACACACACGGAGAGCTGAAACAACAAGATGACGTAACAAAAAGAAACACAGATTCCCGTGCCACTGACAACAGAAGCGGACAAAGAAGAAAACACAGCAAATAGACACAGAAAATAGACAACTGGGGTGGGGGGGGAGGGGAGAGAAATAAATAAATAATGTTTAAAAAAAGAAAGTATAAAAAGAAACATAACAGAAAATAGGAGAATGAAGGCACTATTGTAGGGATTAAAAATACAGTAGAGGCAAAGAACAGCAGATTTGAATAGGCAGAAGAAAGAACCAGTGATCTAGAAGACAATTAAAATTATACAGTCAAAAGAACAGCTAGAGAAAAGAGTAGGAAAAATTGAGCAATGTCTCAGGGATTTGAGGGACAACATTAAGCACACAAACATGTGTCACGGGTATACCAGAAAGAAAAGAGAAGAGAAATGGACTAGAAAGGATAGTTGCGGAAATAATGAATGAAAATTTTCCAACTCTTATCGAAGACATAAATACACATGTCCAGAAAACTTAACATACTCTAAGCAGAATAAATCTTAAAAGACCTACTCCAAGATACATAATAATCAGAATGTCAAATGCCAAAGATAAAGAGAAAATTCTGAAAGCAGCAAGAGAAAAGGGATTCATTGATTTCTCATTAGAAACCATGGAGGCAAGCATGCAGTGGTCTATTATATTTAAGGCACTGAGAGAGAGAAACTGCTAGGCAAAAATTCCTTATCTGGCAAAACTGTCCTTCAAAGATGAAGGAGAGTTTAAAGTATTCATAGAAAAACAGAAACTGAGAGGCTTCATCAAAAAGAGACCTCCATACAAGAATTAATAAAAGGAGTTTTTCAGTTTGAAAGGAAAAGAAGTGAAGATCATCAGTAAGGATAACTAAAAGGGTAGATGCAAAACCCTGTATTATACTGTTTTTTCAATATACAGCTCTGCTCTATAATTCATATAAGAATTGGAATCCAATTGAACAAGAAAAAGGCTTATTTCCTGAAAATGGACAATGTAAAATGTAAAGTGGTAAAGTGGGACAAAGACAACATGAAGAGGGGAAACAGATGGATATGAGAGGAAAGAGTGTGTATGCTATTGAAGCTAAGTTGGTATCCTTTCAAATAGGTAGATTATAGATGTAGGTTGTGTAATATATACCCCAGGATAACAACAAAGAAAGTATTCTAAAAAATACAGAAATATAAATGAGAAAGGGATCAGTCAGATATAGCACAAAAGATAAACTATATAATAAAGAAAGTTGCAAGGAGTGTGCCCCGTAAGGAGAGCCACCCAGTGCAAAAGAAAGTGTAGCCTGCCCAAGAATGGCACTGCACACACAGAAAGCTGATGCAACAAGGTGATGCAACAAAAAGAAACACAGACTCCTGGTGCCACTGATAAGGATAGAAGCGGTCACAGAAACACACACAGCGAATGAACACAGAGCAGACAATGTGGGGTGGGCAGGGAGAAAAATTTTTTTTTAAAGTTGAAATAAAGAAAAAGAGAGACAGAAATAAGATATGTCATATAAAATCCAAAGGACAAAATGGGTGAAGTGAGTACTGCCTTTACAGTAATAACACTGAATATTAATGAATTAAACTCCCCAATAAAAAGGCATAGGTTGGCAGAATGGATAAAAATATTTTATCCAAATATATGTTGTTTACAAAAGGCTCACCTCAGACTCAAAGACATATGCAAATAGTAACCAAAAAAGGAGCTGGGGTAGCTACACTAATATCAGACAAAATAGACTTTAAATCACAAGCTGTTATAAGAGCCAAAGATGGACCCCATGTATTAATAAAAGGGGCAATCCACCAAGAAGAAATAACAATCATAAATATGTATGCACCTAACCATGGAGTTCCAAAGTACATGAGGAAAACACAGGCAAAACTGAAGGGAGAAATATACACCTCTAAAATAATAGTTGGAGAATTCAATACACCATTTACATCAATAGATAGAACATCTAGATGAAAGAACCAAAAGGAAACAGAGAACTTGAAAAATAAAATAACAGACATCTACAGAACATTGCAACCCAAACCCAACAGGATTGCAAAGCTCTCTTGTCCTAGGCTTTCATTGTTGGAAGGTTTTGATTACTGATTCATCTCTTTGCTTGTAATTATTCTTTTATTTTTCTTCCAGAGACAGTGTAGGTTGTTCACGTGTTTCTAGGAATTTGTCCATTTCATCTAGATTATTTTGTTGTCATACATTTTTTTCATAGTATCGTCTTATGATCCTTTTTATTTCTGTGGGGTAAGAAGTAATGTTCCCCCTCTTATTTCTGAACTTATTTATTTGCATCTTCTCTCTTTTTTTCTTAGTCTAGGTAAGGGTTTTTTGATTTTATTGATCTTTTCTCAAACCAACTTTTTGTTTTTTAATTCTCTCTATGTTTTTTGTTTTTAATTCTCAATTTCATTTATTTTTGCTCCAAGCTTTGTTATATCTTTCCTTCTGCTTGGTTTGGGGTTAATTTGCTGTTCTATTTCTAGTTCCTCCAGGTATGCAGTTAGATATTTGATTTCAGATATTTCTTCTTTTTAAATGTAAGTGTTTTGGGTTATAAATTTCTTTCTCTGCACTGCCTTTGTTTCATACCATAAGTTTTGATTCATTGTGTTCTTGTTTTCACTCATCTCAATATATTTACTGATTTCCCTTTTAATTTCTTCTTTGACCTACTGATTGTATAAGAGTGTGTTATTTGCCTTCCATATATTTGTGGGTTTTCAAGTTCTCCACCTATTATTGATTTCCAGTCTTATTCCAATATGGCCTGAAATGATGTTTTCTATTCTTTCAGTCTTTCAAAATGTTTTAAGACTTGTTTTGTGATCCAACATGTAGTCTATACTGGAGAATGCTCCATGTGCATTTGAGAAGAGAGAAGATATGTCATATAAAATCCAAAGGACAAAATGGGTGAAGTGAGTACTGCCTTTACAGTAATAACACTGAATATGTTCTGTAGATGTCTGTTATTTCATTTCTTTATATAAACACTTAGAAAAATAGAAATAGAAGGAAACTTCCTCAACATAATAAAGGGCATATATGAAAAGCCCACAGGTAACATTATATTAAATGGGAAAGACTGTGAAAACTTTCCCTCTAAGATTAGAAACAGGAAAAGGATGCCCACTATCACCAACATAGTACTGGAATTTCTAGCCAAAGCAATTAGGCAAGAAAAAGGGGGGGGGGGGGGAAGGCATCCAAATTGGGAGGGGAAAAGTAAAACTTTCACTATGTGCAGATGACATGATCCTATATATAGAAAGTCCCTCCAAATTGACAACAAGGCTACTAGAGCTAATACACTAATTCACCAAAGCAGCAGGATATAAGATCAACATGCAAAGATCAGTAGTGTTTCTATACAATAGTAATAAGCAAGCTGAGGAGGAAATCAAGAAAAGAAAGACCATTCACAATAGCAACTAAATGAATCAAATATCTAGGAATAAATATAAAAGTACTTTCACACAGAAAACTACAGATGGTAAAAGAAATCAAAGATGACCTAATAAATGAAAGACAGTACATGTTCATGGGTTGGAAGACTAAATATTATTAAGATGTCAAAAATCCACCCAAAATGATTTACAGATTCAATGCAATTCCAGTCAAAATTCTAACAGCCCACTTTGAAGAAATGGAAAAACCAATTATCAAATTTATTTGAAAGGGTAAGTGACCCAAAATTGCCAAAATTTCCTTAAAAGAAAGAATTAAGTTGGAGGAATAACACTTCCTGACTTAAAGCATATTCCAGAGCTACAGTGGTCAAAGCAGCATGGTATTGGCACAAAGACAGATATATCCATCAACTGAAGGAAATTGAGAGTTCAGAAATAGATGTTACCATCTACAGCCAATTAACTTTTGGCAAGGCTTCCAGGTCCACACGATTGGGAATAAATAGCCTCTTTAACAAATGGTAGTGGAAGAACAAGATATCCATTTGCAAAAGTATCCCAGAGGATCTTATCTGACATCATACACAAAAATTAATTCAAAATGGACCAAAGACCTTAATGAAAAAGCCAGGACTATAAAACTTACAGAGTTTAAAATTCCTGGGCTATAAAATTTCTAGAAGAAAACATAGGGAAGCATCTTCAGGATCTTGTGTTAGGTAATGGCTTCTTAGACTTCACACGCAAAAGAGAAGCATTAAGAGAAAAAAATAGATAAATGGGACCTCCTAAAATTAAAAGCTTTTGTACATCAAAGGACGTTGTCACCAAAGGGAAAAGACAACCTACTCAATGGGAGAACATATTTGGAAACCACATATCCAATAAGGACTTAATATCCAGAATATATAAAGTAATCCTACAGCTCAACAATAAAAAGTAATCTAATTTAAGAAGAATGGAATAGACATCTTTCCAAAGAAAATATACAAATGGCTAAAAAGCACATAAAAAGATATTCAAAATAACTAGATACTAGGGAAAAGCAAGTCAAAACCACAGTGAGATATAATTTCACATCCATATAATGGTTATGATTTTTAAAATGCAACAAATTATTAGGTTGGTGCAAAAGGAATTGCAATTTTGGACCATGAATTTTAAATAATTATAACTAGGCTCAAAAATAACTTAATTAAAGTAGGCACCATTACAATCAATGCATTGTGCCAATGAGAAATAAAGTTGCTTATTCCTGTAGCATAAAAATCTGTGCTTCAGGATTTGATGAGCTCTTGGAAAGCATTTTCTGTGTCCTGCTGGTTATGGAAGCATTTTCCCTGCAAAAAGTTGTTGACATGCTTGAAGAAGTGGCAGTCAGTTGGTGAGAAGTCAGGTGAATATGGCAGATGAGGCAAAATTTCATAGCCCAATTCGTTCAACTTTTGAAACATTGTTTTGTGATGTGCCATTGGGCGTTGTCATGGAGAAGAATTGAGTCCTTTCTGTTGACCAGTGCTGGCTTCAGGCATTGCAGTTTTCAGTGCATATCATTAATTTGCTGAGCATACTTCTCAGATGTTATGATTTCACCAGGATTCAGAAAACTGTAGTGGATAAGACTAGAGGCAGACCACCAAACAGTGGCCATGACCTTTTCTTGATGGAAGTTTGCCTTTGGAAGGGCTTTGGAGCTTCTTCTCGGTCCAACCACTGAGATGGTCATTGCTATTGTCATATAAAATCCACTTTTTATCACAAATTACAATCCAATCAAGAAATGGTTTGTTGTTGTTGCATAGAATAAGAGGAGATGACACTTCAAAATGATGATTTTTTAAATTTTCAGTTGGCTCTTGAGGTGCCCACTTGAGCTTTTTCCCCTTTCCAATTTGCTTCAAATGCCAAATGACCACAGAACGGTCAACATTGAGTTCTTCGGCAATTTCTCATGTAGTTTAAGAGGATCAGCTTCAATGATTGCTCTCAGTTGGTTGTTGTCAACTTCCAGTGACCAGTCCTTATGCTCCTTATTTTCAAGGGTCTCATCTCCTTTGCAAAACTGCACTGTACATTGGTTAGCAATTCCTGGGCCAAATGTGTTGTGGATGTTGTGCATTGTCTCTGCTACTTTACCACCCATTTTGAACTCAAATAAGAAAATTGCTCAAATTTGCTTTTGTCTAACATCATTTCCACAGTCTAAAATAAATATAAAAGAAACAGCAAGTAATAACTCCTTTGCAAAAAAACATACAGCAAGAAATGCACATTAAAATAACCACATTTATTTAAGAATGTATGCCAATTTCAAATAGCAAATTTCCACAATGCAAAACGACAATTACTTTTGCACCAACCCTATACAAGTGTTGGAGAGTATATGGAGAAATAGAAGCACTCATTCATTGCTGGTAGGCTTGTAATATGGTACAGCCGCTGTCAAGGACAGTTTGGTAGTTCCTCAAGAAGCTAAGTATAGACTTGCCATATGACCTGGCAATACTGCTCCTGGGTATATACGCAGAAGAATTAAAAGCAGAGACTCAAACAGATATTTGTACACTGATGTTGACAGCAGTATCATTCAAAATTGCCAAAATACGGAAGCAACCCAAGTAGCTATGAAATGATGAATGGATAAACAAAATGAGGTATGTTTATATAGAATGGAATATTATTCAGCTGTAAAAAAGAATGAAGTCCTGAGACATATGAAAACATGGATGAACCTTGAGGACATTATGTGAGTGAAATTAGCCAGTCCTCAAAAGATATATATTGAATGGTCTCACTGATATGAACTAATTATGATAAGCAAATTCATAGAGTTAGAATCTAGAATATAGGTTACCATGGTATAGTTTGAGGTAAGAAGCTAATGGTCAATTTGGACAGAATTTCTATTTAGGTTGATTATAAAGGTTTGGAAATGGATGCTGGTGACGGTAACACATTATTGAGAGTGTAATTAAGAGTGCTGAACTCTGCATGTAGATGTGGTTGAAAGGGGAAGTTTTGGGTCATGTATGTTACTACAATGAAATTTAGAAGACAGAACATGGGACTATATAACACAACAAATCCTATTGTGGACAATGGAATGGGGTGAATAGTACAAGTATAAGAATGTTCTTTCATGAATTATAACAAATGTATGACACTAATGGAAAATGTTAATAATAGGGTAGTATAGGGGCAAAAATACGCCTAATGCAAAATATGGACTATAGTTAATAGTACTACTTCAATATACTTTCATCAGTTGTAACAAATGTACCACACTAATGCAAAGTGTCAACAATAGGGGTGTATATGGGAATGTTGTATTTTTCACATGACTTTTCTGTAAACCTAAAATTTCTCTAATTAAAAAAATAATAATTTAAAAAATCAATACTAAATGAAAGGAAGGAAATTACTACTGAACCTGATGAAATAAAAGGACTACAAGTGGACACTATGAGCAACCCAATGCCAATAAATTAGGTAATTGTATTAGTCAGCCAAAGGGGTGCTGATACAAAATACCAGAAACTGGTGGGTTTTTATAAAGGGTATTTATTTGGGGTAGGAGCTTACAGATACCAGGCCATAAAGCATAAGTTACTTCCCTCACCAAAGTCTATTTGGAGCAAGATGGCTGATGATGTCTCCAAGGGTTCAGGCTTCCTGGGTTCCTACATTCTGGGGCTTGCTTTTCTCTGGGTTCAAAGTTCCTTCCTTTCTGGTGCTGGATTCTCTTTCCTTTAGGTGCTGACTTCCCGGGTCTTCAGCATCAAACTGTAACATCAGAAATCCTCAACTCTGTTCTTCGCCATGCCTTTTATCTAGAGTCCCCACCCACCAAGGGGTGGGAACACAATGCCCTAATCATAACTCAATCAAGCCCAGGTACAGATCAGATTACAAGCATAATCCAATATCTCTTTTTGGAATTCATCAACTATATCAAACTGCTACAATAATGTACATGAAATGGACAAATTCTTAGAAACCTATACTACCTACATTGACTCAAGAAGAAAGAGAAGATCCCAACAAACCAATTAGTAGTGAAGTGATTAAATCAGTAAGCAAAACCTCCCCACCAAAAGCCCAGGACCAGATGACTTCACAAGTGAATGCTACCAAACATTCCAAGGAGACTTAACTCAATTCTGTTCAAATGCTTCCAAAAAAAAAAAAAGAAGAAGGAACATTACCTAACTTATTTTATAAGGCCAACATCACCATCCTACCAAACCTAGACAAACATACCACAAGAAAAGGAAACTACAGATAAATATTCTTATGCATGCAGATGCAAAAAATCCTCAACAAAATATAGCAAACCAAATCCAGTCAGCATTTTAAAAAGAATTATACATGATGATCAAGTGGGATTTACAAGAAAATCAATTAATGTAATACATCATATTAATAGAATGAAGGGGAAAAGAACACATACTGATCTCAATCTATTCAGAAAAGGCATTTGACAAAATCCAGCATACTTTCTTCATAAAAATACTTAGAACACTATGACTAGAAGGAAAGGAAACTTCCTCAACATGATAAATGGCATGTATCAAAAGTGCTCATCTAACAACCTACTTAATGGTGAAAGACTGAAAGCTTTCCTCTAAGATCAGGAACAAGACAAGGATGCCAACTGTCACCACTGTAATTTAATTTTGTACTGGAAATAGTTACCTGAGCAAGCAGGTAAGGAAAAGAAATGTGTGTATATTGCCCAAACTGTCTGGAGGTAGCCTGAGAGACTGAACAAGGATATTTGTTGCTGACTCACCATTATAGAACTTGTCCTGCTTGTAGAGGTATCTCACAGAACTCTCCTAAAGAATGCCTTTGGAGATCAGTGAAGTCATGGATTCCTGGGGAAAGGGATTTGTGGCTGTTTGACATATATTGCAGGGCCCAGGACCAAGAGGAAGCTGTTTTCCAAGGAAGAAAGGTCATTTTTACCATATACATGGGTGAATTCCTAGAGTCACACCTGCATGCCTATGATAAGACAAATGAACAGAAAGAACCAGGGAGGCTCTTATGCTTTGGCCTTGAGCTAGTCTCTAAGCTCATTATATAGATAAACTCTGAAGGAGAATACTTGTACAGGTTGATTTGAAAACACTGGGAAACTGGCAAACTGGGAAAGGTGTTTCCTTTCCTTTTTCCCTTCTTCTTCTTCTTTTTTTTTTTTTTTTTGTTGTTGTTGTTAGCTCCTGACAACCAAGGAAGCTCTGTCATAACTCTAATTGGATACCAGCTTAAGGAGCAGATGCTTCAGAGTCTAAATTCCAGCAATAACACATTAAAATATCAAAATATCCAGGTTTCAACAAAAGGTTACAAAACATACAAAGATACTGAAAGTGGTGGCTCAGGCAAAAGAAAAAAATAAAGTTTAGAAACCAAAGAGGAAGACCAAACCTGGGACACACCAGATAAAGACTTCATAAAAATGGTCCTAAATATGCTTAAAAAGCTAAAGGAAAACATAGACAAAGAACTAAAGGAAATAAGAAAAATAATAAATGAACACAAAGACAAAATCAATAAAGAGATGAAAATTATGCAGTGGAACAAAACAGAGCTGACAACTACATTACCTGAATTTAAAAATTCCCCAGATGGGTTCAATAGCAGATTGGAGCCGACAGGAAAAAGTATCAGAGCACTTGAAGTTAAGTCACTTCAGAAACAGAATGAAGAAAGAATCAAGAAAAGTGAAGAAAGCCTAAGAGACCCATGGAACACCACCAAGCATACCAATATAGACACTATAAGAGTCCCTCCCAGAAGAAGAAGATAAAGAAAAGGGATCAGAGGAAATATTCAAAGAAATAATGGTTGAAAACTTCTCAAATTTAATGAAAGACATGAATATACACGTCCAAGAAGTTCAATGAACACCAAGCAGTATAAACCTAAATAAACACACACCATGACATATTATAATCAAATTGTCAAATGCCAAAGATAAAGAGAGAATTCTGACAGCCTTAAGAGAGAAGCAACATGTCACATACAAGAGAGCCTCAGTAAGATTATGTGTCAATTTCCCATCAGAAACCTTGGAGGCCAAATGGCAGTGGAATGACATACTTAAAGCTCTGAAAGGGAAAAGAATTTCCTACCAAGAATTCTCTATCCATTGACACTGTCTGTCAAAAAGGAAGGTAATATTAAGACATTCCCAGACATGCTGAGAGAGTTTGTCAGTCCCCAACCAGTTTTACAAGAGATGCTGAAGAAAGTTCTGCAGGTTGGAAAGAAAGGGCAATAGACAAGAGATTGAAGCTGCATGAAGAAATAAAGTTCTCTGGTAAGGATAATGTCATGGGTAAATATAAATGACAATAATATTGCATTTTTGGTTTGTACCTACATTTTTTTTACCTCCTACGTGATCTAAAAATCACATGCATAAAATTTAATGAGAAATCAGTAGTTTGGGCCTCTTAATGTATGCCAAGAGCTACATAAAGTGGGAGGGTAAAGAGATATTGGAATATGGTTTGTGTATATTATTGAAGTTAAGTTGGTATCAAAGCAAATGAATTTGTTGTAGATATAGGATGTTAGATTTAGACCCCACGGTAACAAAAGAGAAACTATCAGAGAATACACAAGCTCATATAGACAAGAGGCAGAATACAGGTTGCCAGAGGTATTATGTATAGGGAATGGGGAGGACATAATGGGTGTCAGATTTCTTTTTGGGGGAGATGGGAAATTGTAGAAATGGAAGGTGGTAAAGGTACTGTAACATTGTAAATGTGACTAATTGCACTGAATAGTATGCTTGGAAATGGTTGAGATGGCAAAGTTTCAGTTACATATATATGTTCCTACAATTAAAAAAATAAAAAAAATAAGGAGCAACTAAAAAGGCAATAACAATTAGAATCAATAAGTGATCCTAGATGGCATCTAATAAGGGAGAAGAAAGGGTCAAAGGGACATTACTGGGATATGAAAAATTGAGATATCACTGTTAGTTTTATGTCAGGATTAACTTTCTTAAACTTGATAACTGCATTTCAGGTGGCTACATAAGTGAATATCCTTATCCTTAGGAAATGCATGTGGCAGTATTAAATGTTCAAGGAGTATGACTTATACAACCTACACCTAAGTCTTCAGAAAAAGTACTGATATATAGAAAGACAAATGGATGGATAGAAGGATTGATAGACAGATGGATAAATGGATGAAATGGTTAGACAATTGTGGCAAAATGTTATTGGTAGATCTGGTTATGTGGAGGGTTAGGCTATGTTAGATCTCTTTATGGGTTTTGTATTGTTGTTTTTTCCTATGATCTCTTTATTTTTTTTTTTTAATGTTACATTCAAAAAATATAAGAGGTTCCCATATACCCCTCACCCCTTTCACCCCCCTCCTCCCTCATCAACAACCTCATTCATCATTGTGGCACATTCACTGCATTTGGTGAATACTCTTTGGAGCACTGCTGCACCACATAGATAATAGTTTACATTGTAGTTTACACTCTCCCCCAGTCCTTTCAGTGGGTTATGGCAGGATATATACTGTCCAGCATCTGGCCCTGCAATATCATTTAGGACAACTCCAAGTCCCGAAAATGCCCCCACATCACATCTCTTCTTCCCTCTCCCTGCCCTCAACAACTACCATGGCCACTGTCTCCACATCCGTGCTACAATTTCTTCCATTACTAGCCACAATAGTTCTATAGTAGAATATCAGTAAGTCCACTCTAACCCATATTTTATTCCTCCATCCTGAGGACCCTGGGATAGTGATGTCCACTCCCCCTCTATATCAAGAGGGGGCTTAGATTCCACATGGATGATGGATGCAATTCTCCTGCTTGCAGCTGTAGGCACTCTAGGTTCCCTGGTGTGGTGGTTGACCATCTTCACCTCCCCGTTAGCTGGCCTGGGTAAGTCCAATGAACCAGAAGGTAGGAGTTGCAAATCTGCTGAGGCTCAGGGCCCAGCTGGCACATGGCCAGTCCAGAGATTCAAGTCTCCTGAGAATACACCAACCCTAGTACCAATCACAGATTCAGTAAAAGTGACAGAAGAGGCATATGTAGAAAGGTCACTTCTGAGTCCAACTCCATCACACTCAGGAACACAAATTCCAAAGTAGGGCCCACTGACATGGTACTGAATTCCAGAGCCATTTGCGATGACCATAGAACCTGTGGGTCTCTGTAGCCCTCAGAAGAACCAGTACCAGGGGTTGTATCTACTTTGGCTGTCTCTGGGGTCCTGCTGAAGCATGCATAAGTGCAACCCCTCTGATGACCTCCCAACTCTTTTTTGAAGACTTTTAGCCATACAAAATAAAAACACTTAAGGAAAAAAGAACTATAAACAAATTAAAATATACTTAATGATTTGTATGCTGAAGTATTTAGAAGGAAGTGTACCAGTGTCTGCAATTGACTTTGAAACCCAATACGTAAGCAGATCAGTGGATGGATAGAGGAATAGATAAACGGATAGATATGTGAAGCAAGTATAGTAGAATGTCAATGCTAGAGTTTTAGGAGTAGGCATATAGGTGTTCACTGTAAAATTTGTTCAGCTTTTCTGTACAGATAATTTTCATAACAAAAAGCTGAAAAAACTTTCTAAAAGAATCATTAAAGGAAATAGATGTGACTCAATTGACTAAGCTTCTGCCTACTACATGGGAGGTCTCAGATTCAGTTCCTACTGCCTCCTGGAGAAGATGAGCAAGACAGCAAGTTGGCACAATGGGCAGGCATGGTGAGCTGATGCAACAAGATGACACAACAAAGAGACATAAAGAGGAATGACAACAAGAGATAAAACAAACCAGATGAGGTGGCTCAAGCAATTGAGCACCTCTCTCCCACATAAGGTCCCAGGTTCAGTTCCCAGTGCCTCCTAAATACATAGACAAGCAGACACAGAACACACAACAAATGGACACAGAGAGCAGACAGCAAGCACAAATGAGGTAGGGGGAGATAAATAAATAAAATAAATCTAAAAAGAATCATTAAAGGGAATGGATGTGGTTCAACAGCTGAGCACCCACTTCCCACATGGGAGTTCCTGAATTCAGTTCCTGGTGCCTCCTAAAGAAAAACAGACAACGAGCAAAATCTACTTTTTAAAAAATCGTTAATTAAGAATATCAGCTGTAAGTTTTTCTTATATGCCTTTTTAGGTCATGAAAGTCCCTTTCTATTCACAATCTATTGAATTTACTGAAATTTTTATCATGAATGGATATAAAATTCTGTCAAATGCCTTTTGTACATTTATTGGTATAATCATGATTTTTTTTTCTAGTCTGCTGATATGGCAAATTCCATTGGTTTTTCTCATATTGAGCCAAACTTCCATACCAGGAATTGCTGCCCTGTTATGTAAGCTAGAAGTCCTACCCTCGGTTCCCAGGAAGACAACATTTGGATAATTTTTGAACACATGATGAGTTATGATTAGTTATGAACTCAGGTTTTGGGGTTCATTCATTCATTCCTTCAACAAATATTTATTGGGACCTACTAGTGTCCTGAATTAGGAGGCTAGGGAGATCTGTGCTTGACTTTCTAATAAGACAGTCCTAGCTCTACCACTTTTTAACTATGTGACCTTCAGGAAGCCACTTAAATCTTTAAAGTCTCGTTTTTGTTTTTTTTTTCCATCCATCAAACAGGAATAATACTTCTACTCAGTTTCCCCAGATACTCACAAAGCTCACTCCCCACCTTCTTTCAGATCTGCTCACGTACTGTCATCTCATAGAAGCCATCCACGACCCCTATCACCTCCTTACCACTTGGTCTCCTTACACAGCCCTTGTTTTCCTAAGAAACCCATCACACCTTGATACATATAGTATAAATTCATAGTTTCCTTTCTGAACCCTGCCCCCCTGCAAGGAGAATTTAAGCTCTACAAGTTCAAAGTCCTTTTCTTCTTTGGGCACTAATTTCCCAAGGCCTAGAATTATGTCTAATATGTAATATATGACCAAAATATACCTTGAATGAAGAATACACTAAATGAAATTGTACACATAAAGCACCTTGTCTTATTCAAGGTATATTATTTATTAATACTAACTATAATGCCATAAATGTTTATTTTCATCATGTTTTTGTAGGCATGTTCTTATGAACTTTTAGGTCCCAGTGGGAAACAGATGCCACCCTCACACCAGATAGTTGATTAAAGTAATACATGGATTCTTTACAAACATTGATAGGAGATGAGGAGGAGTTAAAGGAAACCAACAAAAGAAGGTGATACCACTGTGACTAGCAACACTAAGGAGTTCTTGGCACTGCTGGATCTAAGGGACTAGTTATGGAATAGAGAAAAGAGAAGCAATAGTGGGAGGAGAGGACCATCTGATAAGAGCTGCAGTCTTTGGTGGAGGAATACAACGAGGAAATCGTTACCTCCACATCCATGACTACGATTGGCTGGGCCCAGAAACCAAAAGACAGGGGAATCCCAGTGAAGCACCGTAAAGGACGGCCTTGCAGATCATATAGCAGAGGGGAAAGGTAGAACATAAATCTGGAGAGGAGCACAGAAAAGTTCCAGCGCCCATATCACACAAAGCAATTGCATGGGTTTAAATTCTCAATATCCAGGCAAATTTTACAAAGTGCTACCCTCCGGGCCTCCTGCCAGAAACATCTTTGGCCTAATCCTTTTTTCCTTCTGACCTACTAGCTCCAGAAGGGTTCTTTGGCTGGGGTGTATGCCTCCAAGTAAAAATGCTTTATTCTTCTAAGATTCCATGAAGAAAACGCCCGTATGGAGTGCGATCATGCTTCCAGGCAATTTCCTGATGCTGTTCTCCTGACCTACGTATCTTGCCATGCAAAATAAAAAGAAAGCTCGACGCCCAGCAGCGCCAGCACTCATGCTGTGGTACAGTATGTCTGTGCATCGTTAAGCAGCTGCCACAGTTTCCCCCAGAGGTTGCTATATTTCAGAGCCGGATGAGGTAATGGGGGATATTTAGCCCAAGTTAAGCTTGTAAAAGTGCTTTGGGAATCTTTGGAATGAAAAGAACCATGCATACCCAAAAAGTTTGTTATTAATTACACAATATGTGCCCAGGGTCGGAAAAAGATCTCCATCTGGGTGTCTCCCACTGGTAAAAATGTCTCCTTTGCATGGATGACATTAGCCTGTGAATCAAAAGGCAATAAAATAAACTTTAGGCCATGACTAGCCATGGAAAATCTTGAGACCATTTCCCTACCCACAAGCTGGGAATAATGATAATTGCTCCATCATCAAGATTGGGGAAGGGGAATTGAATTCATTTATGAGGGGTTCTTTCAAGGTATTAAGATAAGTTTACTTGAATGGTAACAAAATCACGATACAGGGTCCTCAAAATGCATGGCTGCTCAGAGCTATCCTCCTACAAACTAAATGCAACCTCTCCCTGGTGGATGCCCCGACCGTCTGTGCTATATCCTGGAACACAGCCAGGCATGACTCAATTAACTGAGTGGACTGAGGGCAGTGAAGACAGTGGGACCGAGGAGGGGCCAGGACCTAAAACCAGCCCTTCCTTTCCGGGGTGGGACAGGTGGTAGGCGGCCTGACCCAGCTGCTGATGCTTGGAGGAAGTCCAGCCCAGCAGGCAGAGTTTAGCCTGCAAGAGAGATGCAAGAGGACAGGACAACAGTTGGTTTTGGAGGGTCTAGCAAAAAGAGTAGAACAGGACAAGCAGGACCTTGGGAATCGTGGCTGGAAGGATATCCAAACAGACAAGAGCCACCACGGACTCTCCTCCACAAGGACTGTGGCTACTGACATGGATTAACAAGCTGAATTAACATAGAACTTTCAATAAGATTGATAAAATAAAGTTTTCCACATCAAGGAATGTGGTAGTTGTGGAGGAGAGGAGGCCAGAGCCCTTCACGCTCACACACACACACACACACACACACACACTCCTACAGGCTACCTGCAGACACTACTGCTGGTCAAAACTAGCCATCAAAATTGAAGTCCCAAATCAGGGCGGACATGCCAGCAGCAAGACGTGAGCAGCCTCTCAGCTCGGCCAAGTGCCAGGTGGTGCCTGAAATGCCCATCCCAACATATTCCCTGTGTTTCTAAAGTAAGCTCCTGAGTGGCCTTATCACCTCCTTGTATAGATGAAATGCAAATGAATGTCTTCTAGAATTAGCGTCTTGAAATTAGAAGCTCAAGCAGAAGAGCACTCAAGACTATCCCATCAACCTTCTCCTTCTCCCACTTTCCCAGTCATCAAAGTCCAAATGTGCTTTGGGCATCAAGACACCCAGTCTTGGCCTCTTTCTGGGCCCAGGAGAACTTACGCAAACATATTTTAAGCTGGCATCCTTTTCCAAAGTAGGGACAGTTTCATGCGCAAAAGGTTTGTCTGTGGACAGAACAGACATTTTCAGGCAAAGCTCTGGGCTTCAAGGAATTAGAAAACACTGGGGCCCATTAGAGTCGGCCCTTGTTACAACCCTGACATCTTTATCTTCAATGATAACTGAGCTCTAGGAAGAGACTCCATGCAGCCCTGAACTGTGCTCCTTCATCAAAATTCTTGCAGAGTTGGCAATGAATGTTGGTGTCCAAGCCCCACCCCTGGGGATCTGATTCTGTAGCTTTGGGTGGTATCTGGGTGCCATAAGGCAATTTTTATGATCCAAAGGAAGGAATGAGATCAGCCAAATTCCTGAAGACAGCCATTGAGGAATGAAAAAGATTTATAAGAGCTCCAGCAAAAAGTAGCTTTCCCCCATGAAATAAGGAAGATAATTCGAATCCAGAGAACGTGTGGCCTTCCCACTGTAGGATGCTCTATACACAAGACTGTGCAGCCCTCCAACGGACAGCATGCTCACTGAGCTTTTCCCCTTAGTGTTTGGAAACCCAGCAACTGTGATGTGTATAATCTCCGTTGCTGGCTTGGCAGAAACACTCCCTAACAGCAGCCCAAAACAAGGAGCCTCTGGCCCTGGGCTGTGTTCAGATTTCAGGGATCTATCCTGAGTGTCAACTAAATTCATCTTGACCTTAGAACAGATGTTTCCACTTAATTTTTCAGAGCCATAGATGGTAATCAACTTACAGCAAATCTTTGTCTCAAATACAGCCACCTGGCTTCTCAGAGCAAAACCGGCAGCATTTCAGCAAATCTCTGGGCAGAAAACTTTGAGAAAAGGAGAGAGATGGAATGCTTTATAAATGCCAGTCATTGTAGGTGCCCAGAATGAAAAATTGATTTCGATCAGAAAGATTGCACCATACATTCCATAATCAAGGCCCTCGGAGGCCAAACAAGATTTGCACATCAGGATCCCCTTAGGAGATAAACCTCAGACACCCTAAGATAGAGTTCTTCAGGCGTTAATGTCCATCCTAATCAACCAGGGTCTTGCTGAAATGCAGATCCTGATTCACTGGTGCTTAAAGGGGTTCTGCATTTCTAAAAGTACCTCCAGATAATGTTAACGCTGCTGGTCCAAGGGCCAACTTTTGAGTAGTAATGCCCTATGCTGTCACAGGCCAACCGAGCTGAGGTCAGTGGACAAATTAGAAGCACCGGTGTTCACTGCACCAAGGGCCACAGTGACTTCAAGGCCAAAAGGATCTTGACCCCACCAGGTCATCCAAGGAACATTAACCTTGTTAGCCACTGATAGGCAAAGTCATTTTATATCCTCCAGCTCTCCCTCTCTCTCTCCCTCCCTTTCTCCCTCTCTCCCTCTCTCCTCCCCCTCCCTTTCCCCCCTTCCCCTTTCTTCCTTCTATAGCTGATGAGAACCCTAGAGAATCTCCAGTGTAGACTCCAGAGTATTTTGTAGTTGTGAAGGCAATGTAGATTCCAGGATATTTTGCAGTTATGAAGAGGACGTTAAGACAGTTTCAGATTTGGAATAAAAGTTAAGTCTGTCTCTTAGGCAATGTTTCATTCAGGCTCTTGCAAATGATCAGGGTAGGGGAGCCAAGTTGGACATCAGCACGGCCACCCGTTCTACATTCACACGATTAGGTGGACTTTAGCAGGAAGTGAGTGAGTTCAGCTCAGTGCCTGCACGGTGTTCTGTCCCCCTGATCTCCTTGTGACAAATGGTGTGTGTTCTCGAGGCAGCTGGCTCAGGGAAGGCCTGCTGCCTGTGCACACAGGTCCACCTGGTGACTGAAGCCAGGCCTGGGACCTCGTTAGAACAGCCGCGGTAAAGCAGCTGAGCAACTGACCAGGGAATGTGACTAACAGGGAGAGCAATTCAGTTAAGGCAGGTCTTCCAATCCCAGGGCTAGCAACGTGGTATTTAACACTGCCCAGAAACGGCACCGTTGCTCAGTCCGCTCCTGACAGGGTGCAACCGTGTCTGCGTGTTTCCTATTCCTCTCTGGACCTTCTCCTCCTCTTCCTCTGGCAACACGGACCACTTTATCTCCACTCTTGTGCCACTTTATAAATAGTCAAAATTTAATACATATCTGTTTACCAACTTTTTTTTACTGTAGTCAGAAAGAGGAAAAATGATGGTTCTTTCCAGAAAACGTTGCTAGGATTTATGAATGGAATAGGGGGGTTATCAGAATCAGGCTGGTAGAACTTACCACGTAGCCCATCCCCCTGCGGAAAGACATGACTGATGTTCAAGCACCCCAGATTATTCAGTCTTTTTATTCCATTTTTAATAGGCAGTAGAAAGAAATCTAGAAACTTCTCAAAGAATGTCCCTTAGTTAAGAGCACTCAGTAAGGATATTCTTCTATCACATGGATATATTTCTTTTGAACTGAGATTTTAAAAGAGAAAAGGAAACAAAAGGCCACAAACCAGCTGCCCCACATCCTACTTGATTCAAGGCAACCAAGGTTCCTAGTACTAACAGATTGCAGGACTTTTTTTTTTTGAGGTACCAGGGGCCAGAGATTGAACTCAGGACCTCATATGTGGGAAGCCAGCACTCAACCACTGAGCCACATCAGCTCCATTGAGTTGATTTTTTCATTTGTTTGTTTGTTTGTTTTTTCTGGGAGGCACCAGGAACTAAACCCATAACCTCCCGTGTGGGAGGCAGGTGCTCAACTGCACGAGCCACATCTACTCCCCAGGCCTTTTCTTTTTGAGCAGTGTAACTAACTGTGTTTTTCAGTTTCCATATGTTTATCTTGAGCACAGAGGTTGACATATTGAACGAAAAAGATGTAGTTCTGTGCTGCCCACTGTGGCAACCGCCATCCCCACGTGGTAATTTGCACATAAATCTAAAGCAATAAAAGTTAAGTAATACTAAAAAGTCCACTCCATCTCACTAGCCACATTTCAATCGCTCAGTTGTTATATATGGCTAGTAATCATCGTGTATTAGTGAAGACGTAGAACATTTCCATCATTGCAGAAAGTTCTTTTGGGTAGCTCTTAGGAAAACTTCAGACACTTATTAAGCAGCCACTGCTGAGATGTCACCTACCCCTACCTCCTTTCTGGGAAGTCACCAACACAAGCTTAGCAGTCATCTGCCCACTCCTTCGTATTGGTGCCATTCCACAACCCAGGGGAGATGTTAGGCCTTAATGGAAAAGCCTGGCCAGACCTAAACTCAGGAACTGGAAACAAGCAGCCCCAGACGCTGATCTGAACAGGAATTCTCAGTGGCAGAGCCTTCCTCTCCCAAGGCAGATAAAAACCGCATGCAAACAGTATAGACTGCTCTGTTTCTCCAATGCGAGCATTTGGATCTGCCATCTACGGACACCGACCCAGAGCAATTTTTGCCCTTTCTGGACTCTTTATACCATGCAAGTAATAAAGATATCATTTGTGGAAAGTTTCAGCTGTGCCCTGAACCTGTGTTCCCATGATGCACCAGTGTAGCAACTCACTCCACAGTAGCGTTGGTCTAAAAAAGTACATACCAGATTATTAATAGCACTTACCTCAAAAAATTGAAATTGGGGAGCGGATGTGGCTCAAGCAGTTGAGGGCCTGCTTCCCACACGGGAGGTCCCAGGTTGGGCCCCTGGTGCCTCCTAAAAACAAAAGCAAGCAACAAGCAAACAAACGAAAAAACCAACTCAGGGGAGCCAATGTGGCTCAGTGGTTGAGCATCGGCTTCCCACATGCGAGGTCCTGGGTTCAATGCCCAGCCCCAGTATCTAAAAAAAAAAAAAAAACTGAAATTGGAGGGTAGTGAAACATCATTTTCATTTTATAGTTTATAGCCATCTTTACTTCAATGAGTATGATTTACTTTTTGTTTTTTACATGAAAACCGCGACAACTATTGTGGTTTGCAGCTATATAAGCTTAAACTTAGTAAATTCTTGTGGGTGTGAACCCTTGTAAATAGGACATTTTCATAAGGTTACTTCAGTTAAGGTGTGGCCCAGGATGTGTCTTTATCCTATTACTAAAGGCCTTATAGGGAAGATCACAGAGAGAGAAAAGCCAGAAGGAGCAGCTGGAAACAGGAAAGTGACAGAACCCGGAAAAGAAAAGAGGAGCAGGAGAGGCCATCCTGTGCACTGCCATGTGACAGAGAAACCCAGGACCAAGGCTCGCCGGCAGCCAGCCCCAGGACGCCACAGGCTTCTGGCAGGAAGCATTGCCTGATGAGGCCTTGATTTTGGACTTGCCCTCGCCTCAAAAACATGAGCCAATAAACTCCCATTGTTGAAGCCAAGCCATTGCATGATAGTTGCTTTAGCAGTCAGAAAAACTGAAATAGCGACCTTGGAGGGTTGGCTAGAAATCCAACATGTTGGGAAATGTGTTTTAAGGCCACATTTGGTCCATGTGTCTGTTTCTTCATGTCCATTTAGGAACAAAGTTCTAATTATAATTGAGTAGGTACAGAGTATATCCATGAAAGCACTCCAAAATCAAAGCAAAATCATTCTCATTGGTTTGGTTTGGTTTGGTTTCCATGTCTATTTTTATAGATAGAGAATCAAGGAACATGAGCTTGAAAGCTAAGTTGAAAATTGAGCTTAATTTAACAAGTATTTATTGAGATCCTACTGTGGTTAGGCTCTATCTCAAGGACGAGAATATAAGAATAAATATGACCCTAAAGGAGCTTGGAGCCTAGTGGGAAGACAAGGCTATAAACGGGTGAATCCAAGTCAGAGATGTTTGCAATAAGAGACTTGGGGATGCGAAGGCATCTGTTAACCCAGCCCTGGAGATCAGAAACGGCATAGTACACCTCGCTTGGAAAAGGATGAGTATGTATAAATCAGGGGAAGGAGGGATTGTGCAGGAGGGGAGAATGCCGCATGTGGAGGACCGCAGGAGCAGAGGCAAGAGGCTGAAGCAGCAGGATGGCCCCTGGGAGAGCAGTCGCCCTTTAGCTGAAGGACTTCGACTCTGTGTAGCTCAGGAAAGGATGGGGCTGTGCTTGTGCAGTCTGTGCCGGGCAGCCCCGCTCTGCGCTCTGGCTCCCCTCCTCCTTCTGGCTGAACATGTAACCCGCCTAACTTCCATGGGCTCCTTTCCCTCTCTGCAAAAATAGCTAAAAATACCCAACTGGTAGAATGTGACAGGATTAAAGGAGATAAGGTGTCTAAAGCCCAGCATACTGCTGACCCTGGTCGTTCACCAACCATGTGCCATCTCTTGCCTTCTTTCTCCCGATTTTATCATTTAATAAAATGTTTTCATGCCCACAACTCATTGAAGGAGAGTAATGATAGCAACGATCTCAACGTCACCGATAGCTGTGTTCTATCAAGCACTTAGCGTGCTTGGTCAACCTGTGCTTCTGTTTCCACCCTCCTAAAAAACTTCTAAAATAAGTCTATTTTCCCCCATTTTGTAGAAGGGAAAGCTGAGGCTTGGAAAAGTGAAGTACCTGTGCCAGGATACCACACCCACATGGAAGCTCAGAATTTGAACCCAGGTCTGGCCGGCTGCACAGTCTGTGCTGGTAATCTCTCTAATTTATATTCTCCAAATGGAGCGACTGAGAGCCTTTTTGATGTAGCTGCTGATATGCTTTTTAGAAGAGTTTCTGGAAATAATTAGGACAGCAAAGAATTATCAGATACAATTTCAATCTCCTGAAGAGCCCACACACACAAACTTTGAAAGAGCACAAAGTTTTCCTTAGGATAATGAGCCTGCGTGGCTTCGTTTTCTCCTCATTCTGAAGGGCAGCCTGATCTGAACGTTGTGTCCTGGGCAGGTGTGCTGTAACCTCCAGGAGCCCTAGGTGGCTACAGACTCTAGACTCCAGCTGCTAAAATCCTTAGCAAGAAGGGAATAATTTAAATGACAACTGTACGCAGAGTCTCCATTCCCGAGTAGCCAACACAGGCACCGTGCCCCAGGTTCAGATGCTGACCCCAGCCTGGCGGTGGCCACATCCAAAACCTGACGGGCTCTGGGCCAACAAGATCCACCACCCTCTTAGTCTCAGGTTGCTCCAGGAGACACACGCTGCCCACCACACACCGACCTGCGCTGCCCTTGGGGGTCACCTCTCTGAGGTCCTCTGCCTCTTGTTTAGAGTGAAAACAGGGAGCCACAAACTGGAAAAGACCTTTATCATCAGTTACCAGACTCCTGTGCATGTCACCAGGATTCCCCCCAAATTTCAGTGGAAGCCGGTTAAGAAAGCGGGTTGGAGATCATCTGAGCCAGAGGGGCAGGGGTCGGGCCTGCGTGTCTGCACCAGCCAGCCCCCAGCCTCGATGAACACAGACATCAGACCTGGAACTAGGGACGCAAACTCGAGGCACTCTGTCCCTGCTCGGGTTCACCCGTAACCCTGGTAGCGTGGGGTGGGGGAGCGTTTCAGCTCCCTGGGCTGTCGAAAGCAATATACCAGAAATGAGTTGGCTCTTACATGGGGGTTTATTAGGTTGTAAGCTTACAGTTTAGAGGCTGAGAAAAAAGTCCAAATCAAGGCATCAACAGGCGATGCTTTCTCCCCAAAGACCAGCTGCTGGCCATGCTGGGCTCGTGTCTCCTACGGCAAGGCACGTAGTGGTGTCTGCTGGTCTCTCCCTTCTCTTCTGGGCTTCACTTCTTTCAATTTCTGGCATCCATGGCTTTCTCTCTGCTTCATTATAGTGATTAGAATGTCAACATTTTGGAGAGACACAATCATAACAAATTAATGAGGGTCATGAATACTTTGCCGGGAAGGTATCCTCCCTCTTGCACACAGGAGGAAGTAGAGGCTCAGAAAAGTGAAGCAACTGTCCCAGGACACACAGCAGTGGTGGGACAGGAATTGGTAAAAACACAGGGTGAAAGCAGAAACCTGGGCTTGAAGGAAAGGATGGTAATTGCCTTGAATTGACATCTGTGCAATTCCCCACTCCCACTGCCACCCCCATTTTGAACTGACCTTAATTTCCTCTGCGTCATAAATTTCTCATCTGCAAAACAGCCCTCATGACCGCCCAATACAGACCACTTCACTAATTAATTGACTCATCCAGAGTCCCTAGGTGCAAGGTCCCAACTCTTAACTGTGAAGCCCTTCAATCTATGTGCCCCCAATTAAAAAGAACACTTTACAAAAGGTGTATGAATGTGGGTTAAAAGCAATATCTAGTTAATGAGCATTCACCAACCCAGTCCCCGTGTTGGACACTTGGAAAATCAAGTTAAATGATGGGGGAAGCTGAAGAGAACCTTTCTCCCTAAGCAAGAACAATGGGGTCTTTGTCTAATTGCTCATTTATCACAGGATTTTATCTCAGTCTGCCAACAAGTAAAAAGGAAAAGGTGGCAACTGACTTAGCCTTGTTCATCTACAGCTTTAACCAGCATGTGCTTCTAATGAAGCCAGGCCTCTCTGCACTGGGGAATTTACTGGTCTAGAAGGTTACGGAATGTTCTATCACCTCCTCTAATTGAAAAGTCATAAAAACGTCACAAACCGTGTCAATTACCCATTGATGGGTTGCTTTCCTCCTAGTTAGCTTTTAAGACATCAAGTGGTTCTGGAAAATACCCTGGGCTGCTTCCCTCCACCTCCCCACACCCCGCCCCCTTTGGTAATATTTCTTTCAGAAGTTAGAATGAAAGACAGTGTCCCTTGTTAGTGTCTGGTCATTAAATTTCTGTTGGAATCCATGACTTAGGTTGAGTCCAGACAGTCAATCACTGAATGGGGGGAAAAGAAAGTCAAAATAACTGCAAAAAGTGAGTGTCAGTTAATTATGATCTGAAAGTCAATAAACTCATCTGATGGCAGATTTAGGGGAACTCATTAGAAAGTGGAATTCAATTGTGGAGAACAGCAAGCTGCTGCAGCTCCGAAACCAGCCCATTTCATTAGGGTCTCGAAATGGGATGAGAGAAAGGCCCTGAGGGCACGACCTTCGCCCTCCTCTCTCTGCAGCCCTACAGTGGAGGATCTGTAAAGCGTTTGCAGGAGTAGTGAGGGAAGAATAAGATATCCTGGGATCCCGCTGCAGCTACTTTTTTTTTTCATTTCTTGTGATGAAATCACAGAAGTAGTTGTCTTCCTTAAAAGAAAAAAAAAAAACAGACAAAGTAAGGGGCCTTAAGGATTTCGCACGAATTAGCAAGGCCTTTTGCTCCGCCAGCACCAGATACTGTAAAGTCACAGGCTCCAGGGAGTGAGCTGTGCGACCATTTTGAGTGTGGCAATTAATACGAACTTCAGGGGTGCCGGAGTTCAGTGGGTGACTTGCAAGCTCCTCGTGAACCACATCGGAGATATTTGTTTAGGTGTGGAATTAGCGCTGCCTGCCCTGGAACTTAAGTCTCCTGAAGCAAAGCTGTAAAACAGGCATTGTTTATCTTGGGTTTTCTTACCGCTGGAATAGGCTCCTTTGGGGGGGCCCTCTGTTCCCTGCTCATCTGTACTCATTGCTTAGGGTCGTACCCCTCAGTCTCTCAAACCTACCCATCAACCTCCTCGTATCAAGCACCTCCCTTGTGACACCTGGCTAGTCCTGGGCTTGATCAAGAGGTGGGCTCACTGCAGTCTTTGTCTTCCAGGAACTGTGACTCGTTGGAAGGATGACGTGGTGCTAGGGCTGTTTCTGAGACACTCTCAAAAGGAGTGTGTCCTGTTCTCCCCATTTATCAGGTGAGGTGATCTGATTTGAGGTTCTCAAAATACTGACATATGCAATAAAATAAAATAAAAATACCACCACTGTATACATACCCAGACCCTCATACCAACAAAAATTAAATTTAAGACAACAAAATTCCTAAATATGAAACAGCGTGAAATTCGGGGCATCTCCTAAAGTTATCAGTCCAGGGAAAGGACAAGAAACAAGGTAGTGAATTATAACAGTCGATGTATACTTCTGGGGTTTGCTTACACAGGTACAATTCTATTGTCCATTCCCTGGGTGCCACATGGAAATGAACTACTGCAATCACAAGTACCTGTGAAGGTGTAGTCTTCTCTCTTACAAATCAAAATGAAGTGGATGACCCTCAAAATGAAAAAAACAAAAAAACAAAGAGAGAGCAAAGGCAATTCACAATGAAGACATACATACAGAGGTCGGGAAAATAAAAAGCAATTCAAGTTTCTTAATACTCAAACACAAATGAAATAACTATGGCTTGTCATTTTTAAATCTACCCAAGTAATTTCTATTAAAATCATTGTTAGTCTCCAAAATGGGGTGAGGGTTGGTGAAAAGGACACAGCATTTAGCTGCTTCCCTGAGCTGGAAACTGGCACAATCTTTCAGGGAGTGATTTTCTAATCAGCAATCTTAAAAATGTTTTTAGCCTTGGGCCTAGTAACTCGCTTGCAAGACTACATCAGTAGGAAATAAGCTGAGATGCATTTGAGGCTCGAGTACCAAAATGTTCATCACACTCCCCTTTCCCTTTTCCTGGCTGCATCAGCTGAGCTGGGCTGGGGGTCAGCTCCCCTGGCACCAGCTCCCCACCTGGGAAGCAGCTGACACTCTCCAAACCCACTGATGGCATCCAGTTGGGCCCTCATTCCCCTGTGGTCAAACCTCATGGCTGGCCCTTGCTCCTTTAACTTATTAGCAACCTGCCATCTCTTCCACTTACTCTTTCCGAACACTTAGAGTGAGACATGAGTTTGCCCTTTCTTTAAATTCAGTTTCAACTAACAAGAATTCTTGGAGATTTGGTGTGCACATTTCAGTCTTCCCAGGCGTCAGCACTGCTGCAGTTTTTCCTCTTACTTTTATATCTATCGGTCATTTTAATGGGAATCTGGAAGGAGAGCAGTTAGACACTTGTGCTGACATCAAATTCTTACCCAGAAGTCCTGGGTTGCTTTTCTAAACTAAAAGAAAATCAGAGGCAGAGAGAGGAGGGAAGGAAGGGGGGCGCCGAGGGCGGGGCAGGCTGGGGAGGGAATCAGTTTGTGTGACTGCTTCTCATAATTGTAGATAAACTCCCCGGAAGTTTGGCTATTAGTGTGAATTATTTTAAACAGTTTTCCATTTGACTAGATGTTAATGAATGGGGATTTAGTGCAAAGGAGATTAGGAGCAGGAGGGAAAATAACTGCAGATAGCAGATTCTGGGGGGTGGATCACAGGTTTAGAGATGATACTGTAGTCGGGGGGCGGGGGCATCTGCCATTATGCCATCTAGAATCTGGATTCAGCTAGCTGGCACCCTCAGAAGCCAAAAAAGTGAGTGAAGTGTACCGAAAAGTGAAAGGGAGGGAGGAAAAGTCTAATTTTGTCCCCTTTGCACCTTTGCCCTCAACGCTAGTGGTAGCAACTGCCTCCTTTGCAATTCCTGAATCTAAAGTTCACTTTGAGAAACTGCATGGAGACATTTGGCTACACAAGAACCAACTCCTCATAGAACATTTCATTTAGTTGACGATTTTGAAAGTGAGTATTTGATAGTCAAATGCTTATAAAATAAAGCATAGCTTTGACTGAATATAACCATAGTTTTGCGGAAGGAAGGCCAACTTCACAAAACCGTTTGGAACATACTGAACCATGCAATTGTCTAGTATTTCTCAGATGAGGACTACAGCTCCCTCTCCATTTCCATCTTCAAGGTGGCACATGTGTTATCTCCTCTAGGTGATTCCTGGTTCAATATATAGCATGTCATAGTAAAGATACCCACCAGGCAAGAAAAACCCAGGATTTATTTTTTTGCTGTTATGATGTTTGAGTCATTGATCACCCTCATAAAATTGTCATTCAGGTCAACAAAATTTCTTGTCATAACATTAGTGGGTCCACGCACATACGCGTGTATAAAAAAAATATTTTTAAAACTCAGGCAGAGAGTAACTGGGAAATGTTTGAGAAAAAAAATCCTGATCAAGGAAATTTTAGTGATGTTTAACAGCTGTTTCAGGAGTACATATCTGCTATAATGTTCAACCACAATTAAATGTGATTTTAATAATCATTTGGTATTTAAATGATATACTATAATTGTCATATAGAATTTTAATTAAATGCACATTTTCATCTAAAATATGAAGCGTTATCCCTGTGAAAAGACCTTTTCTCTGTTAAGAATATTTTTTAAAGTAACGTTCTCTGTGATTTGGTAAAGGAAAACTACTTTTACAATATTATTTACCTTTCTACATTAATGCAGCATTTGATGAGTCTTGGGGGGAAATGAAAGACAAGAATTTTAAACTAAGTAAGTGTTCTCATAATCTCCTAATGAGGATAATGAAAACAGCACACAGAAGGAAGGATATGTTTAAGATAAAATATGCGTCAAGTAAATAGCACATAAGCAGCAGAACGTACTTCCATTCTGTCTCAGCTCAAGGCATTTCCTGCATGCCACGTTGGTAAAGCAGTCACATTCCATCTTCCTTACCTTTGTTCTCAATTTCTTTAGGAAACCGTATCTCATACTTCTCCTCCACTCACATTCAGAGGCTAAGAACTCGGATCTCAGTTTAAAGCAGCTTGTAAATGTACCTGTTCAAATCACCGTCCATCTTTGCCACAGGCGCCAGAGTATTAGTGTGTCAGTGCTCATCAAATTTGCGTTCTAAAGACCCTTGACTTTCTATAATTTTATAGAATCATTTTTAAAGTGTCATTTTTGGTGTTTCTCCTTTGACAACTTCTGCTGCCTGTGCAGTCATCTCAACCTCTGGTCCGAAGGGTCTCCACCACTGAACACTAACGATGCCAGTGCTTTCTGGATCGAAGAGTTGGTGGTGAGAACCAAAACCCTGACAAATTCAGTGATGATTTATAAACTTTAAAAAAACTGAAAAGCAGCAGTCATTCTAGCAGCCACCTTTTCTCTCTGTCTCTGTGTTTAATTTTCCTCTTCCTGAGAGTCCAAGAACCTTTTGTTTTAGAAGGATGTTGACTACATCTCAGCCTCTTTCAGGCTGAGGGACAGTTTGTCGTGAAGCGGTGAGTACACGACAAACTTCTAGTTCTGTTTTGAAAGCCAAGGGATCATCTAAGCAAGAGAAATCATTGAGTGTCTAGTTATGGAAATGCCAACAAGTTTCTCTCAAATATATTTAACCTTTAAAAGGCATCAGAAGGTCACCTTGGTTTCTGATATTTCTGATGACCGTTTTCTAGCAATAAAAAAAGCATATTTTCTAAGGGTTGAGAGAGAACTAGAAAATATAATGGATAATTTTTGCCCGGAAGCCTTACCCTTCTTAGGGAGAAAATATATAGGCTGAAAAGAACATGACAGGCCTAGCACTTGGCCACAAGCTGTTCTCCAGGTACCCTGTAGGCCACTGCAATTAGAACATCTAATTGGAACTGGGAACAACTACCTAGTCCATCTTCTCTGACTGGGAGGAGGCAGAGGATTGTGAAAGTGGGGAGAGTTAGCGGCAAGGCCTGCTGGATCCGAAGAGAGTCCTTGAACCTCGGGTTAGGTGACAGAATGTCTCCTCCTCACGGCTTAAGATGACCAACCCGCGTTGAAGGAAAGCACAGAAGAGATTCCAAGGGGGCCACACAAGGCAGTGGGCAGAGCAGTTATCACCGGATGATTTATGAATGCAAGATCAGAGGCCAAAGAGACAAGATCATGGATTCAAACAGCAGCACACACCAGCACATCCACCTGAAGGGGCTCCCACGGTGACATCCTCTAGCTGCCCTAAGACGAGGTATGGAGGACAGGGTCTGGGAGCAGCAGCAAACACTGAAAGGTGAGCGTGTGTAAGGAGTGGACACAAAGGTTGAAGAGCTCTGATATCTGGAAGGACCCCAGAGAGCATCTCAGGGGTCCAGGAGATGGTGGTGAGGGATGTCAAAGGAAAGCCGGATATACCACCTACTCTTTATACTCTCTACTGCTTAAGTGGAAAAGTATGCTGACAAAAGGGGCGAAAGTATGTGAAATAAAATATAATATGCCCTCCTTCTTTGCCCAGAGTGGACATTGCTAATAGACTAAACGGTTCTCTACATAACAGTTTCCTGACTGTTTTTAGCACAGCATTCTAAGCTACTAACAATCGGTAAGAGTGGGCACCAAAGATGAACCAACTTGCTTTCTGCTTCCTACTATTCTTTGATATACAGGAAGATAGCCCTTGCCTCTTCTACCTCCAGTTACTGGCTGGCTGCTAGTGAGACAGCAGTGTGCTGGAGTCCTTCCTCCTGAGCCAGCTCACAAGAGCCAACCGGTAATTTTTCAGGCATCTTGCCAGCCAGTTGTTAAGCAGCCATAATTAAAAGTGAAATGACATGCGCTTACCATTACATAAATTACATTAAAACAAGTAACTACTCAAAACTCATGAGTTCTTAATTGTTTTACTATGATCTGTGCTCGAGAGGTCATTCATGGCTATTGAATCTATGTGGTGGACATCCTATACGAGGCTGTACTGCTGAATCTCTTCCCAGCTCTGTACAGTGCCAACATTGGTAGCTTGAAATAGGCCAGGGTATAAATACCACGAGAATGGGTAACACTGTAGATCAGGACACCCTCGCCCCCTCCCCTTGGAGAGCCAGTTATTGCACATTCATCAGCATGCCACTTGCCAGTAATACTTGGAGGTGAGGAATGTCGAGGAAATGGAACCAGACATGTGAAAAGGGGTCACCTGAGTGGAGATACAGTGAGACTATAGGAGGGCTCGCCTTCTGTGCTCATCTCCGCGTGCTCCACGGACAAACTAAGAGCATTGGCAGGGCAGGGACAGGGTAAACAGTCAATGCTTTTGCAAGTTGCATTAATCTGACCTACTGAAAAAGTGCATCTCAAATGCTGGATTTTTCTATAAACCATCATAGAGAACCCTTGACGTGATTCTCACAGGAGAAATGAGTACAGTACAGGTGGCCAGGAGAGGAATGGAAAGTAACGTAAATCGACATGAAGGAACTACAAGAGGAAAAGAAGAATGGCGATAACATCAATGATGTAAGAAATGGGTACACGGAAGATGCCAAAAGGACAAATACTTTAGGACAAATATTAACGCAAATGGAAAAATCAAAGCCATGTCCCCGCACCTTTTTTCACAGTGTTTTGTAGGTTGAGCCAGTGTGTTTTCAGCTATATTCTCTAGAAGATTCAGAATCCAAGTCAGGAGGTAAAAAGAGGATAAAGCAGATAGAAGCCCAGTGCCCACCCCCACTTAACCAGGCAACTAATTTTATTCCTTTCACATCGGGCTTTCTAATAAGAAAGGCTTCCCTTGCTTTTAAAAGTGGGGATAAATGAAAAAAAAAAGACATGGGTTTCTGTCTCTTCAATTGAAGCATGTGTTTTTAATCAAAGTAGTTGAAGAAGACTGTCAAGCATTGCTATTGGCAATATTATGGAAAATCTATTTTAAATACAATACAGCTAAATTACATATCTATGAAACCCTGGTGTGTTTCATGAATAGACATTTTTAAGGGCACATAATATGATTAAATTTTTTGCGTGTTTTTTAGCATTTGTTAACTTTTTAAAAAGGAGTCAGATGTGAGATAAGGCTGACCAAGCAGAAAGGGGCCAGAACATGTACGATCTTATACAATCTGTGTCTATAGGTTCAGTGGCAGGGAGGGGTGTGTCATGACTGGATTTGCATTTTGAAAATACTCTGATTCAGTGTGGAAAACAGACTGAGGGGGTGAAGAATGGATATGGGAGGATTCATTGGAAGACAGTGGTCCAGATTATATATGGTAGTGGTGTGGAGATATAAAAAAAAAATAGAAGAGGTAACTGTGGGGGTAAAATGGGCAGGACTTAGTTTAAATGATGGAAGTGTAAAGAATGGATTTCTGAACTATGCAACTGGTTGAGGGAACTGCATTGCACAACTAAGATAGGGAAATCTAAAAAAGGAACAAGTGGGAAAGAGCTAAATTATGAATCTGACTTGGGTATACTGCCTCTGAGGCATCTTGAGGCATCCAAATGGAGATTGCTAGTAAACAATAGGACGTTATGTCTCAGGAGCTCATACAGAAATGTAATTCTCATACCATACTGAAATTCACATATCATAATTCACCCATTTTAAAAATACCATTCTGTGAGTGAAACAAAAGACTCACTCTTCCAAGATGGCGCTGAAGCGCTCAAGTAAACAACCACTGAGCCCGCCTAAACTGCCCCTGCCCTCAGTAACAGGACCTCTGGAGCCAATCAGCCTTATCAAATTAACATAACCCATCCAGGTCTTACACACCATCCAACCTCCCCTCACTCACCCATATATACCACTGCACTTTTTCAATAAACTAGACCTGTCCACGAGCCTGTGTCCCTGGAGTGTTCACTGTGTGTGGTTCCTCGGCTCCGGCTCACTCATCCGGGCTGGGTACCCCGAGGGGAGAAGCACAGTAACAACAACACCATTCAACAGTATCTAGTATATTCACGGAGTTGTACGATCATTAGTACAATCAATTTTATGACATTTTCATTGCCACAAAGAAAAACCCGATACCCATCACCATTTCGCCTTTCCCACAGTCCCTGGCAATCACTAATCTACTTTCTTTCTTTTTTTTTTTTTAAGATTTATTTATTTATTTCTCTCCCCTTCTCCCCCACCCCAACCCCGGTTGTCTGTTCTCTGTGTCTATTTGCTGCGTCTTCTTTGTCCGCTTCTGTTGTCGTCAGCGGCATGGGAATCTGTGTTTCTTTTTGGTGCATCACCTTGCTTCGTCAGCTCTCCGTGTGTGCAGCGCCATTCCTGGGCAGGCTGCACTTTCTTTCATGCTGGGTGGCTCTCCTTACGGGGCGCACTCCTTGTGCTTGGGGCTCCCCTACACGGGGGACATCCCTGCATGGCACAGCACTCCTTGCACGCATCAGCACTGCGCATGGGCCAGCTCCACATGGATCAAGGAGGCCCGGGGTTTGAACCGTGGACCTCCCATGTGGTAGACAGACGCCCTAACCACTGGGCGAAGTCTGCCGCCTACTAATCTACTTTCTATCTCTATTGATTTGCATATTTTTAACATTTCATATAAATTGAATTATACAGTATCTGGCCTTTTATGTCTCGATTCATTCACTTACCATGTTTCCCAAGTTTTATCCATATTAATGGTATGTATCATAGCTTCATTTTTTATGACTAAATAATATTCCATTGTATGTATATACCACATTTTTTTAATCAGTTCATCAGTTGATAGACACTTGGGCTGTTTCCATTTTGGGTGATTATGAATAATACTGTATGAACATTTGCGTACAAGTTTTTACATGGATGTTTTCATTTCTCTTGGGTATATACTTAGGGGTGGATGATTTCTTATGATAAATCATTGTTTGATCTTATTAGGGATCCCTTGAACATGATGAATCACTGCTTGCTTGCTGCTTTCAAGATTCTCTTTTTGTCTCTAGCTTTCAACAATTTGTATGTGCATACGTGGATCTCTTCGAGTTTTTCCTACTTGGAGTTCACTGAACTTCTTGGATATGTAAATTAATGTTTTTCATCAAATTTGGAGAGTTTTCACCCATTATTTCTTCAAATATTATTTCTGGCCCTTTCTCTCTTTCCTCTCCTTCTGAACTCACTTTATGCATATATTGATATTCCACATTCTCTGAGGCTTTGTTCATTTTTCTTCATAATATTTTTCTTTCTCTCCTTGGTACTGGATGATCTCCATGGAAGTAGCTTCAACTTTGATAATTCTTTCTTCTGCCTGTTCAAATCTGCTGTTGATCCTCTTCTAGTGAATTTCATTTCCATTACTGTATTTTTCAACTGCAGATTTTTTAGGTCCTCTTTTGTAATTTCTCTTTATTGATATTCTCTATTTGATGAACTATCATCTCATACATTCCTTTACTACTTTAGACATATTTTTCTTTAGTTCTGTGAATATATTTAAAATTGCTGATTTAAAGTCTTTGTCTAGTAAGTCTAACATCTGAGATTCCTCACAGACAGTTTCTGTTGGTTGTTTTTTCCCTGAGTACTGGCCATACTTCCCTGGTTTTTCATATATCTCATTATTTTTGTTGGAAAACTGGACATTTTAAGTAATATAATGTGGCAACTCTGGAAATCAAACCTCTTTAGGGTTTGTTGTTGTTGTTTCTGTTGTTTGGTGATTTTCCTGAATTAACTCTGTAAAGTCTATATTCTGTTGCATATGGCCATTGAAATCTCTGCTTCATTAGCTAATTGATTAGCTGATCATTGGGCATAGATTTCGTTAAATGCCTAGAACCATTAAGTCTCCCAGTCTTTGCCAATGGGCTCACTATGCATCCTGGGTTATACCTTCAATATTTAGCCAGCTAGTTCACAATCCTCTCTTGACCTTCACTTCCTGCTTGTACAGAGCCCAATGTCAGTCAGAAGGGAGAGCTTCTCAGGTCTTTCTTAAGCATGCATACAACTCTATTCATATACATGGCCTTCTAGAACTAAGACATTTTTTGGAGCTTTTCAAAACTTCTATAGACATCTCATTCCCCAAGTTTTCCTTTTAAATGTTTTGGTTAGCTTGATGTTTGCCCACACTGTTATCACCACCTCAGGTAGCTGCAATATTAAACAGTTACCACTGATTATTTTCAACAAATGCCCCTTGAGAAAAGGGGCACTTACTTAGCACTTACTCACAATGGGTAAGTGCTAAGTCGGATCAAATAAAGACAAGGGAACTTCCATGAGGGTCAAATAATGACAGTTATTTGAGAATGGGGCCTTGTAAGAGCTCCAACCCCTTTCTGACCCCTCAGTAGCTTCTAGGCTACTGATATTTATTGTGAATGCAGGGTGTTGGTTGTAAAGGCTACCATGAAGCTGAAGACAGGGGAATGAGAATATGGCAAATTAATACACCACAAAACTCAATGTTTTTACTGAGATTCAGCAATTTTTCTTAAATAAATGCTCCCTAGATTGTTGCAAACCTGATTAATTTCCAGAGTCCTGAAAAAATTAATTTTGACAATGTTGCCAGTTATTCTCATTGCTTTCATGGAAGAGAGGATTTCAGAGGTCCTTACTCTGCCATTCCCATTGATATCCTCAAAGTCATTCTTTAATCATGAAGCCCTTTGGACATATTTTTTTTAACAGTCGAATATTTCCTTCACAGTCTTACGAAGTATTTATCTTTGAATAGATGTGCACACATCATCATGCTTGTCTAATACCTGAAAATTTAAATGATTTTAAATGGACAATAAATGCAGCAGATATCTTCATAATTTTACAATAACTCTCCCATTTAATAAGACTTCAATTATTTTTTGGAATTAATGGCAATAAGTAAGTAAATGCAATCATGAAATAATGATATCTCAGGAATTTGACAATTTAACTTCAAAACTAGTTTATTATTAAGGACTTTTAAATACTAAATTTAAAAAAAGGAAAATTTTTTAAAAAGGTAAGGCCTAATAATACAGGCATTTGTACCCTCATAGATAAACTTATTTCAGACTATTTTATTTGCCACATCTAAAGTCCAGGATCCAATGAACTTTTTTTCAATCTTCTTTTTCTTAATTATACCAAATATACTATGTAAAGATAATATAAATTGTAATTAAGAATTTGGACCTGGCTTTTAAAGAAGTTCCCACCTATTAGCACTAATAAAGGTTTGGTTTATTGATTTGAGGTCTTTCTTACCCTCCCCAAACTTCTCTAGGATTTTTTATTTTAATTGCATGAAAACATACCTTTTCTTCCAATGTTGAACAATAAAGAGTAAGATTCACTTGTAAAAGAAACTCATTTAAAAGTATTATATTAAGTATGCGATGAAACATCATGTAAAGGAATATTATATCTTACTTTAAAAAGCATAAAAGTGTCGATCAAAAAAAGTTCTTCTCTAAAAAGCTCTCTCCTTTCAGTCTTACCCAGAGTTTGAATTTCTCACTCCTGTGGAAGTTTAGAGTCACTAGGGTTAAGGCATGATGATGCACAGAGTGATAATCCACTATGGGAAGAGACGAGTAACAATGTCAATCGTCTCCTTCAGACCAGGTCTTCACTTGTTATTTTCTCACTAAATTTTCACAAGTACATTGTTGGTATTACTGATTCTGTTTTTAAATGAAGAACTGAGGTGCAAAGAAGTTATGCAAAATTGCACAAGTTGTGTAAATGGTAACTGCAAGTATAGATTCAGGGATTTTTGATGCATACTCATCCAGGACACCATGCCTTTTAGATGTTAATCTTCTAAAGCAATGGAGAGGAAGAAGGAGTGTCTACGCTGTTTGAGACTCCATCATGCCACATACCATTCAACAGTTAGCCTATGTTATCTTTCCAATATTGTAAGGAATCTGAAATATGAAGGAGTTAGAAATTTGATTAAAACTGCACTTCTAGTAAACGTCTGGTGCAATGAAGATGCTCAATAACTATTAAAGAGATGAATGAAAGTAGCAGAAGGTAGACCTGGCTCTGATGGACTGTCTACTTTTCCTTTTATTATACCATCTGCCTTCATATACAATACACAGGCAGAGAACAACATATTTGATTCCTCATCAACAATTTTATTTTTTTGCCTTTTAGAGAACCAGACCCTAAAAGAATCAGATTCTTGCTTTGGTAGGGGAAGGAGATAAGGAAAGGCAGGATATTGCAGTGCTTAGAGCAATAGCAGAAGGCTGAGAAAACCCCAGGAAATAAAGGTAGGGGTGGTGGAAGGCAAAATCCACGTTTCACTCTTACATTTAGGGCCTCCAAAACACTCACTCTCTTGTTAATCCTAAATTCAACAGATGATTTTGCAACAATCTCCTACTTTCATGATCACAAAAGATGAAAGATTCCAAAGAAGGTAGGAAGAGAACTTCAAAAGTTCATCTCACAATACTTTTGGATCAAAGAATTTTATTTTCCTGGTGGTGGAGAATATTTTCCTGGTGGTGGAGAACTGAAAAGTAAATAAAAAGGCACAATATTTTATAGAATTCTTCACTGATGGGCTCTTCTTCAAATACTGAGAAAGGGAAGAATACTCTTGACTATTTAAAGTCTGCCTAAAGCCTGTGCTCCACGTGTTAGCTGCACTTTCTCAGACTCATTAATGAGTGGGTCAAAGTTAATGCGGAATGTCACTTCTACAAATGTTTCAATAATTACTAGCTATGCGCCTCAAACTCCCCACCCTACCCCAATTCCAGGGGTAAATGCTAGATGAAGAAGCACAGACATGCTATTTACCTACAAAAAAAATTTGGAGGACAATGTTAGAATCCAAAACGACTACTTTTGAAGGAGTGGTGAATTTTAATAAGTAAAATTATAGGATAGTATGGTGAAGAAGGGATAGAAATCAACACAGAATTGGAGACAAGTCCTTCAAAATGTGGCCTCTGCCTGCTTCTCTGGCCTGATCCCTCCTACCTCAATGTACACCTTCTTCCATCCCTATGAGCTACCAGCGGTTCCCCACGCCAGTGAGAGCAGCTTTAAAATGCTGCCTACCCACACACTGCTCCCTCTGGAATTCAAGGATGTGGTTTTCTTCCTTCCAGCTAGTTAGTTTGTGTGTCCACCTTCCCTTTGATGAAACCCACTGTTGGGGAAGTCAAGAACACACTCACTGGCCATCTTCTGGCACTCACCTACCCTCCTTCTCTTCCCCTCTAGCTTGTCTGTTACATTTCCATTTCTGCTTGTTTTCATGCAGGTGGTTGGTTTGTTTCTATTCCACAGAAGACCTCAGGCAGCCAAGGGAGACATGTTAAACCTTAACCAGTCCCAGGTGCTTGCCAAGACACAAAGGATGCTCATTGGCAGAGCACCATTGTCCCTGGAGTATATAAAAGCTCAGCACTCAGTCAGAGCAGCTGTTCCTCATCTACAAAACAAAGAGAAGTGTGCAGAGCCACCATCCATTGACACTGACCAGAGCATTTGGCTTTCCCAAGAGACTGGCCAATATAAGATCTTTTGCCCTACCCTTTTGGACCCTTTGTGCTATGCAAGTATTAAAGCAGGCATTGGCTGGGAGCCTCTGTTGTGCCTGAGCCTGTGTTCCCACAACATACCATGTAGCAACTCACTCTACACCCTCTGCTCCCCCAATCCTGAAAATACATTGTTCCTCCCACTCTGTGTCTTCATGGATCAGAGTCTCCCCTAAAAGGGTTTCCCCCCCCGTCAGCATCTTTACTCTGGCCTTAGCTCACATGCCCATCAGAGTCTGATCTAATAACAACTTTTTTCAAGAAGAGTGTTCCAAATAAGTCTGCTCATTTACCTTAACTTCTCAGGATTCAAGGCATTTTCTACCCCATTCATGTTTTTCCTTCTGACCATTTTTATTCAACTTGCATGTTTCCTTATCGTAGGATTCAGATAGAACCCAACACCTGTCAACTAATTCTATGGACTCTTTCCAGGATCTAGTGTTAATTTTCTGTGACTTGTAAACCCAAGGCCCTTTGTCATTCTAAGTTCATATTTATTTGCATAAAAGTGAATTGATTGTTAGAAATGACGACAAAGGACTCATTTTTGAATGATATAATTTTGGTAATTTATAATCGTAGTTGAAATGTTTGAGGTCATTCTATTCTGGGTTGTAATAATCTGGTTCTTTTCACCATATTTGCTTATGTCATTAACTTTATTTTTCACGTCCATGATAGTATATTATTCTAAGAAGTCATTTTAAAGTTGAAGGGTTAAAACTTATGATCAATGTTAAGAACTAACAGCTATACTAAGAATCTGTTCTGTGCCATAACTGTACTAGATGCTGGAAAAGTAAAGGAGCTTGATACCTAGAAAAAGCTAGAAATGCCTCCATATGCATGTGTTGTGGTTTCAGAGGGGTCCAATAAATAATACCCTTTCTCTACTTCCAAGTTCAAAGTCAATTATGAGATGGTCACACCAGTCAGTCATATCTGGAGAAGAGCACTGTGTTTATCCTTACAAAATTGGTTAAAGACCATGGCTTTAGTTTTGTGGCTCAGTGGACTTGCTAACACATCATTCCTGAATTACACAGACTTTCCTACCTGGTTATAGGTGTAGCCAGACAACCTGAGGACATGAAGGTCAGATCCCTTACTGTGTAGCACAGAACAGGCCAGAATGTATGTCTCTTACAGACTGGGAGGTCTGATAGAGAAAGAGAGAAGCCCTGAGCTCACTTTCTTCTAGAAAATTTGCCCTCGAGGTAGGATTGAGGGGGATAGAGCAAGGCTAGACCATTACTCTAATAGAAGTCACATCACAGAAATATAGGAGTGCAGGATAAGTGCCATCCACAACAATCCCTGGAGCTTTTCTCTATTGACTTATTTGGTGTAACCTTTAAGTCTATGGTCGCTCAGGGATAGGACTACCCTCTTAGGGGAGAGGAAGAGCAATCTAAAATCAGAATCCTGGTCCTATCTGAACACATTCTGTCCAAGATCATCAGTTTTATCTTTGGAAAGGAGAACAGACTTAGAGCCTCACCCGGAGGCCAGGAGATGGCAATTGTCCATCAGTCAGGAGGCTATTGTGTTCACCATAGCTATTGATGGGGAAATTCATCTAGGCATCACTCCTGTAGGTACCTGAGGTACTCCTACTTTTTTGTACAACTAAGTACTTTGTAACAGTGGTATCCCAAGGACCCAACGTGTCTTTCTTTCCCATCCACCCATTAATTCTGGTTCCATTGTCAGTTCTGTCTCTGGCCATGTGTCGGCTGTCTCTTATGACCCTCCTTCCTAGACTCTGGGTTTGCTTAGGTCTACCAAACCTGCTTCCTGGGATAATTTTGCTCTTTTCCCCATAATTTGCTCTGACTGGTCAGTCACATCAGCAGATTCTGAAAGTGAAGTTGCTCTTGCTGTCTGGAGACTACTGTAAACCAGAATATCTCAGGTTTGAATGGTGCAGCAATTATAGATCATCTATTTATTTTCCCTTTTTTTTTTCTTTAGTAGAACTCTATGTATTCAATTTCAATTTCCCTTTGACCTTTTAGGATGAGCTTTTTTTCCTACTATATGAATGGCTAGAATTGTTTGATGGATCTGAGTGGCTGTTTTGGTTTTTTTTGTTGTTGTTGTTTTCTTTTTTGGAGGTATGGGGGATCGAACCCAGGACATGTAAGTAGGCACTCAACCACTTGAATTACGTCTCCTCCTTTTTCTTTTTTTTTTAATTTGTTTGCTTTGTTGTTGTTGTTTTTGTTTTAGGAGGCACTGGAAACTGAACCTGGGACCTCCCATGTGAGAAGTAGCCACATCTGCTCCCCTGAGAGATTTTTATTTTCTCTTTTTTCTCCCTTTTTTATCTGATTGAGACAATCGTTTTTCTAATAAACTCCTTTAAATTTTGCTTTGAGTAGTCCTCCAAGAGGAAATAGATGGAATCATGGAAGTCTAGGTCTGCTGAAAGCCAACAGTGTTCAGACAAATCTTGATTCTTTTCACTCCCCTGAATAAAAGAAGTGTACTTAGGAAGTATTCTCTTATTAAGTCAAGCTTCTATACGAGGACTGAATAAACTATCATTTTCTTGCCTTCATCCCCTTTACTAAAGTTTGTCTTCTCAGTGCCACTATTTCCAAAGATTTCTTGGGCACGTTGCCTTGGAATAGTGGCAATTCCTACATTGCCACTTTCCAAAAAGTGTCCCCATAAAGCTTATTTCATGTGGTTAAAGTGTTCTCTGCTGATCTTCCTGGTCTTGTCTTCTCAAACTTGTAAAGATTATTTTTAACAAGTTGGTTTAGTTTCTCCAATTTTCAAAGGGCATTTCTCAAATCTTCAGTTTAGTGCAAATTCCTTGCAAGCTTATCCTGGTCCCTTCTGGAAGAATCAATCTGCAGTGTTCTTTGAGATCTTGTCTCCTTTCTCCTGTTAGATTTTGTTGTTGTTGAGTTCCTAAGAACAGCTGCCTTTTATATCTATCTAGCCTAGCCTCCAAGAGTTTCTTTGACCATCCATATAAGCACTCTTTCTTTCTTCAGCTTAAACCATCTTCCCAAATGTTTCTTAAATTCACCGATTGATCTGCTTTGATAATAAAACTGGGCCATGTCCTCAAATCACCCCAATTTCTCCTTTATTTCTTGAGCAAACCGGGACCCTAGATGAAGCATGTTCTAAGCCTAGCCTTCTGTCTTCTTAGCCTTTGGGTCTATATAATTTCAAGTCATTTGCTCTCTCTACTCACAAATATGACATATTCTCCTTATATTAGAGGTATTCATCCCCTTGAACTTGATTATTAATAAAATTTCCCATATTTATGTAGGCACAGGAAGAATTTGAACTTTAGAAGTCCAAAATTATATTTGGAGTTAGGTAATTAATAAATTGAAAGCCAACTTGAGACCACATGAAAAAGCACAGGAAATAATGAATTAAATGATGTCAAAATTTCTCTACTGAGAAAATTTTCAGAACATTTAATATGGCAATGTGTATAGAGATATTCTGATCCTTGCCTATGGAACCTCTTTTTAAGGGATACCTTGTGGGACTTGTATTCAATGGAACATACTTTGGAAATTACTACCATTGGTAACTGACTTCTCTCATAATATAAAATCTGGAGGAAGAGATCCAATTTTCCACATAAAGTCAGAAAGAGGGGCCTCCTGTTCAATGAAAACAGCAAAAGCTCAAGGCACTTGGAAAAAATTCTTCACTGGGTCAACCCCAATAATAATGCATAGCATTTCAATTCTTTTACCTATTAAAGGAGGGAATGAATTACTAAACTTCTCAGACCTCTTCTTGTGTTTACATTTTAAGATACTTGAGTTTAATATTTTTGATGATGGGAAAAAATGCCAAAAAAAATTACAATGTCATTAAATTTAAGAAAAAAGAACCGTTTATGTAACAAAAGCCCAACCAAAGAAAGATAAAAAGAAATAACAACAGCAAATCAAGTACAAACCATAATTATATTAACCAAAAAGAAAAAAAAATTTTAATACTAAAAAATTAAATGTATTTTCAGTTTAAGTCTAATTATACAGGAAAAATGTGATGATCGCTTTCATTTCTAAACTTACTGAAATGAGAACAAAAATGAATAAAGGTGAGTAAATTCACAACAACATTGAGAACAGGAGGGAAGCTATCAGGAAGCAAGAGAATTTGATCAATTTCTTGAACACAAAAAAAGATGGCACTATTTTGAAAGAAAACAGTAGTTAAGAATGTGCTTTGGTTTAGATAGAGCATAGGGTATGTGAATATATCTCAAGAATGTGCTTAGGAAAAGGCCTCAGTACAAGTGGGAAACATTCATTGTCCAGCATCAAAGTCGTAACAGAATGTCAATGTGAACCATGGGACAGAGAAATCACTGGTAATTAATAAAGATTGTCCACAGAGCAGCTGGGACTAGGTTCCCACCCATAGTGTGGAGAAATTGAAAGCAGTGGCATTTGCTCTCATAATAAAACAGGAAGTTTGTCATTCAAAGAGAGTGAGTTCTCTGCTCTAGGACTCATAATAATGTTGGCACCAAAAACGTGCCCCGTATTTGGCACTGAGGAGAATCTTAAGATTGCCTGTACTTTCTGCCCATACATTCTAGAATAAGCAACAATAGTGATATTGGGGGTCAAATACTTCTTAGTTATTGTGAGCCGCCTTTGCACTTAGGATGTTGAGCAGTATCCTTGGTGTCTACCCACAAGATACCAATGTGTGCCCCTGTTTTTCTCCAAGCATTGCCAGTTGTCCTCTGGGGAACATCCCCCAGTTGAGAACAACTGCCTAAGAGCAAATCTAAACATAAGCCCAGCCTACACACACAGGACAGGAAGCTGGGGACAGAAGGGAGATGCCAGCTGGGGAAAAAATATCTAAACAGCTGTATAGGAAACACTTTCTTCATCAGTATGAATAGACTACTCAGATTGCCTACTATTTAAGGGAAATCAAATAGCATAAAATAAAAAGACAGGTAATCAAACAGTACCCCTAAGAGAAACATATTTCTTATTCAGAGACGAGAAGAAAACTTTTCAAAAAGTATATCCTCAGTATTAGAAGATAATAGATATATAAAATAAAAACAGATTTTAGTTTTAAAAATGAACATCTGATTCTTAAACTTTACACTGGAAGCATGAGTCACAAAAGAAAACATGGATAAATGGGACCTCCTCAACTGTAAACACTTCTGTGATTCAAAGGACTTCATCAAGAAGGTGAAAAGACAGTCCACTCAATGGAAGAAAATATTTGGAAATCACATATCCAAAAAGGGTTGAATTCCCATTCTATATAAAGAGATCATACAACTCAACAGTAAAAGAGCAAGCAATCCAATTTTAAAATGGGCAAAAGACTTAGAATTTCTCCAAGGAGGAAACACAAATGGCATAAAAAGCACAGGAAAAAAAAAAATGTTCTATATCACTAGCTATTAGGGAAACGCAAATCAAAATGACAATGAGATATCAACTCATACCACATTGAATGGCCATTATTAAAGAAACAGAAAACAATAAGTGCTGGGGAGAATGTGGAGAAATAGGAACACTCTTTCACTGTTAGTGGGATTGTAAAATAGTACAGCCTCTGTGGAAGACAGTTTGGTGATTCCACAGGAAGCTAAATAAAGAACTATCATATGATCCACCAATTCCTCTACTAGGAATATATATATCCAGAAGAACTGAAAACTGTGACACAGACACAGATCTGCACACCGAAGTTCAGAAAAGCATTATTCATAATTGCCAAAAGATGGAAACAACCCAATTGCCCATAAACCAATGAATGATAAGCAAAATGAGGTATATACATACTATGGAATACTAATATTCTTACTGTAATTAGCAGAAATGAAATTGGGACATATATGATAACATGGATGAATCTTGAAGACATTATACTAAGTGAGGTAAGCTAGACACAAAAAGACAAATATTGCATAGTCTCATTAAAATGAACTAAATAAGAAGAATAAATGCATGGAGTTAAAACCTAAAGTATAGGTTATTAGGAGATAAGAGGAGGGCTGAGAAGGAGTACTGATGCTTTATGTATGTACAAGTTTCAATTAACTTTAATGTAAAAGTGTGGAAATGTACAAAGTTGATGTTAGCACATTATAATGAGTAGCAGCTGGTTTATAAATGGGAATGTGGCTGAAAAGGGTAGTCTAGGGATGTAAATGGCAATTGAAAGAAAGCTACAAAGTAATCTAGGGACTGAATAACACAGTGAATCCAGAGATGGGTGAGAATTGTGGTTGATGGTACAGATTTAAGAGTGTCCTTCTGTGAGCTAGAGCAGATGTATGTCACTATTGCAGGGTGGGGATGTAGAGAGGCATGGGAAAAATACAATTGGTGTGACCTAAGAGCTGTGGGTAACAGCAATACTGTAATATTTGGGTATCTATGCCAAAAATAATATCAACTGGGTTGATAATGGGGGAGTATGGAAAAAGTGTGCCAAATGTATGCTATGGACCATGGTTGGCGGTAATAGTCTGATGATATTTTATAATCTGTAACAAATGTTCCACCACGGTGTGGTAAGTTGATGAAGGGGTGCTGTATGGGAACTCTACACATGTGCATGATTGGTTTGTGAGTTCACAACTTCTGTAATAAAAATATATTTTAAATAATAATAATAGGGTGGATTAGAATAAAAATATACCAATGTAAGATACGGACTAAATCTAGTAGTAATATTTTGACGATATTCTTTCATAATTTGCAACAAATGTCTCACAACGATGCAAAGTGTTGCTTGTGGATTGATGGAGGGGACCCCCGAATAATATCATGCATGTCTGTTTTGTAATTTCACATCTTTTACTACTCACTTATTGTTTATGTATGTTTATGTTTGAGTGTTATATGTCAATAAAATTTTTAAAAATAGGTGATTTCAAATAAAGGATATGAAAGTGTTATTTGGAAAAAAAAATGAGCATCAGAGAACAAGAAAGAGTTTATAGATATAAAATTAGGACTACTCTCCCAAAAATACTTACGTGCAACTTAAGTGGTGCTCTAAAAATAAATTCAAAAGAAGTGCCCTGAAACCAAAACAAAAAAAATCATAAATAAAAAATGTAAAATATATAAGAAACATCAGAAATAAAACCAGAGTTTCAACACCTGTCTAATAGAAGTTCCAGAGACTGAAAATAGAGTGGAAGAACTATGCAGATGAAAAAGGAGATCATTTCCCAAAGAAAGCTGCTAGACTTCAAATTCAAAGCAAGTGCCACTCTTGGACACATCTTAGACTCATAACACTAAGAATGATGAAACATTTTAAAGCCTTGAGAAAGGGTAGGGAGTGGGTAGTAATTCTTTACAAATGAACAGGAATCAGAATAATAGAGTCCTTACGAGAATGAAGCATGGAAATAGAGCAATGCTCCAAGTTCTGAGGGATATAATTTCAAACTTAAAATTGCATGGCCAAAGAAAGTGTTGGTTTTTGTACCTATAACACCCTTTCTGAAAAGTGTTACTGAAGATATGATGTAGAAAAATCAAAAATGAAAATGGAAACTAAAAAAGAAAAGGTATGGAGATGAAAGAGTGGAACTAAGCCAGAATTGAAATGAAATGAAATATCAGGATGACAGTTGTTCAATCATTCCAAACTGGAAGAGAAGTCTAAAGGCTCTGATGAAGAAAGTGGATTCCACTCAACCAGTGATTATGCAGCTGGAAGATCAAATTATATGCAAAGTTCAATTAAAAAAAAAATCTTTCAGCAAGCCACCACTCAATGACAGGGATTGCTTTATCACCAGAAGGGAAATGATCTAAGTAGAGCTGTGTGTATATATAGATGCACATGTAAATATGTGTGTTTATATATGTATGAGTATATGTATATATATATATACACAGCTTCTCAGAATAGCATGGAAATGTATAAAAAGGATCTGGGGATCAGGGTTGGAATTGGATTCATCTGCAATGAAGAAGTATAAAACCTTCAGATTTAACAATGGATTTAGGGGAATCGGATGTGGCTCAAGTGATAAAGCTTCTGCCTACCATAGGGGAGGGCCTGGGTTCAATCCCTGGGGTTTCCTGGTGAAAAAGAAGGAGAGAAAGTGTGCCCGTGCAGTGAGTCAGTGCCTGTGTGGTGAGCCAGTGCCCACACAAGTGCCTGCGTGGTGAGCCAGTGCCCAGTGCAAGTGAGTCATGCAGTAAAATGATGATGCATCAAAAGAGAGAACAAGGGGAGAGTCAACATGAAGCACAGCAGAGACCAGGAACTGAGGTGGCACAACTGCCAGGGAACCTCTCTCCCCATCAGAAATCTCTAGGATTCACTCCCGGTGAATCCCAGAGGAGAGAAAATGAGTAGAGAAGACAACACAGACAGCAAAAGCACAGGGTGGGAGGATGGGAAAGGGGGAAAATAAAGAAATAAATCTTAAAAAAAAAAAATAGGAATACTGCTTTAACTTTAAAAAAATAAAAATGGATTTAGGGGAGCAGATGTGGCTCAAGTGGTTGAGCACCTGCTTCTCATGTACGGGGTCCTGGGTTCAATCTCTGGTAACTCCTAAAAATAAATAAATAAATAGATAAATAAAATAAAAATGGATTTAAAGTGTTCAGAAAATAAAATGGCATGATAGTACACAAAACCACAAGAAGGAAAGAAAGCTAATAAGAATTTCCATGTAGATGCATGGGAAAATAGTATTTGTTGAGTAACTATGGACTATTTTTAATCACTTTGTGAGCTGGTTTTTCAGTCATTATCAGATTAATCCTCTCAAGAATATTAAAAGATGATTATGATTATCCCAATTTTACTTATGAAGAGATTATTAACTTGCTCCAGGTCACAAAATTGTAAGTAGCAAAATCAGCCTGCTCAATCAGGTCTACTTATTATATATTCTGGGTTTTCTCGTCTTCATTCTACCTGCATGAGGGAAGTTTAACCCTAAATTAGCAAATAGGAGGTATTAGTTATGTTTGAGACTGACACAAGATTCAGCCTAGACCTCTAAAGACCTGAAGCCAAGTAGCTGACTCATTCTGGGGCTTCCTCTGGAAAAAGGAATGTTTCCCTTCCCTTATATAGAACAATTAAAGATGATCTATAATTCTTATCTATACACATCAAGAAAAACATTATATACCCAAGAAAGCCCAGGAAAAAGCAATTAAAATAACCAAAGGACTAGATGGACAGTTACATGAAGATGGATCAAAAAGATTATGAAATTATTAATATAGGAAAAAACCATAAAGACTATAGAAAAGAACATTCTCAATTCTGCCAGAATACTAAACCAAATAGACATTTCAGAAAACTTTTTGCCAAGGGGGTGTAGCTCAGTGAGCATGTGATTCTCCTGTATGAGGTCCCAGGATCAATCCCTTGATACCTCCTAAAAAAAAAAAAAAAAAAAAAAAACCTCGGGATAAAAGAAATGAAGAAAGACAACCCAATTGTAAAATGGGCAGAGAACTTCCATAAACTTATTTCCAAAGAAGATATATAAGTGGCCAATAGCACATGAAACATCTAGTCATTAGGAAACACAAATCAAAACAATACAGATATCACTTCATACCCATTAAGATGACTATAAGCAAAAAGACAGACAATAACAAGTATTGACAAGGATGTAGAAAAACAGGAACCCTGGTATATTGCTTGTGGTATTGGAAAATGGGGCAGCTTCTTTGGGAAAGTCTGGCAGTTGCTCAAAAAGTTAAGCGTAGAGTTACCAGATGAACAAATTTACTTTTAGATATATTCTGAAATGAAATGAAGGGAGCCGATGTAGCTCACGTGGTTGAGTGCCTGCTTCCCATGTTCAAGGTCCCGTGCTCCTTAAAAAAAAATTGAAATGAAATTTGTCCACACAAGAACTTGTACTTGAATGTTTTCAGTAGCATTATTCATAATAGGCAAAAGGTGGAGACAACTCAAATGTCTATTGATTGATGAATGAATAAACAAAATGTGGTATAGCCATACAAAGGGATATTATTTGGCAATAAAAATCATTGAACTACTGATATATGCTACCACATGAATGAACATTGAAAATATGCTGCTAAGAGAAAATCTGAACATAAGAAACCATGTATTTTATGATTCCATTTATATGAAACATCCAGAATAGGCAAATCCATAGAGATAAAAAATACTTTTATTGTTATTTAGGATGGAGAGGGGGAAAAGAGAGTGACTACTAATGGATATGGAGTTTCTTTTGGGGGTAATAAAAACAGTTCTAAAATTAGATTGTGTGTAATTCTGTGAATATACTAAAAAAAATTGGGTTGTATACTTTTAAAAATGCATTTTATGTTATCTAAATTATATCTCACAGCTGTTTTTAAAAATAGAAAACAACCATTTTAGACATTTATGGAATTATTTTTCCCCGAAAAGATCATAGAAGACCAAACTGCAGTTATGCCTAAGCACAGAGATGACAGGTAGCATATAATATATTATTTAGGAGATTAAGGTAATTTGAGAGAGATCCATCATCTTTGGAACTGGAACCTTCCAAAAATATAATCGTGGTCTCCCACAAAATGTTCCCTTCATGTTAGTTTTATAAAACAAAAGATGTGGCAGAATAGACCATTTAAGTAATTTTTGCTTTTTCTCTTACTTACTCCTATCCTCCCTCCTCCCCCAATTGTTTCCAGTAGAAATAAGAAAGGGTACTCACTACGAGGACTGAAAAAAGAAAAGCTTTTCTCTTCTATGGTGGTTATAAAAATAATAGAGTACAGAGCAGCAAAAGGCCACAAAAAAGCCTAAAGATTCTGAAAGTTTCTACATGCCAACTTTGCAGCAAAATGAAAAATATCATGGTGCATGTAATACAATCAAAGGAAATATTTTCTCCACACTCCTTACACTCTCTTCTCTCCAAGAAAAACAAAGCTCCCACAAATATACACTGAGGACAAATTTTATATGGATGGAAAGTTAGGGTTTTTTTTTTTATTTTTAAAAGAAGTCATTGCACAATTATTTTGCTCAGGCAGGGAGATGATGAGCAATTGTTTGTTCAGTGAACATTTAAGTAGCATAGTTTACCAAAGAGTCTCACCACAGAGCAGTTTTATGTGTGCAGCACAGCTGGAAGCAAAAATGCACACAAAAGAGAAAAAACAAACCACAGAGCCATTACACCGAGACAGTAGAGTAGCAATGAAACCAGACTGGATGTTTTTCTTTTCTTTTCCACACAGATACAAGTTGGTTGAATAAACAGTACATTCTTTGCATTTAAATAAACCTAATTTTTAAACAGCAGAGGAAAAAGGGGGAAATGAAACTAAACCAAACATTAAACCAGAGATTATTAAGAATGGGGTTTCAAACAAAGTCTTTATTTTAATTAAGACAATACCCAGCCATTGAAATCTGGGAAGGAAGTGGTTGCAAGAAAAAAAAATTCTTTCGTTCAAATTTAACTAATCAATTTACATGGATGGCATCTAACTATCTATATAAATGAGAAAAAATTGTCATGTATCCAGGTGGGACGATGTGGCAAGAGAAGTTTTTATTGCTTAAGACTTGTGGTGGTTACTCACAGAAAGCCTAAAAACAGTGTGGACCTCCCGTCTTGCTAACTCATAACTAGAACCAAAGAGGTTACAAAAACAAACGCCACATTCTTCCAAGTCTAAACAAACTCCTTTGAAGTATCTTCTGCCACATGAAATGCACCTCTGTTCCCTTCTGCAAAGAGAGCAGGGGGAGATTACAGGAAGAGCTCCTCTGAGGAGGGAGCAACTTTTCCTGCATATTTTAGAAATCTGTGGCTGCCTCAAGGGACGGCCATTACCCTAATCTTGCCAAAGCTTCGGCTGCTTCTCAAGCTCTGGCTGAAAGGCAAAGCTTCTCCAACCCGCTGTAATTATTGGATTAATCTTTGCTCACTCAGTCTTTGCTGAGTCATCACCTTGTTTAGAGCTGGGTATTAATACACTCAGTCTCTTACTTAAGGAAATGTAACTTTCAAAAGCTGGACAATAGAAGATACACAGCAAATGTGCACAACTGGAAGCAGAGAGGTGAAGGGCTTTCATGGAGAGGACTAAAATCTTCATGACTTCCTCAAACCCTATACAATGAGAAGCTTAAAGGAAAAGCAACTGTTGGGCCCAGAAAAGCAATAATCAGATCTTTTGTCTTTATCTTTGACTGTATTTCTTTCTCTGCAGCTTTGAAGACTAGCCAGAGCAAAAAGTGATGGCCCTGAGAGGAGGAAATTGTGCTGGCAACAGAAAACCAGGACCTAAGAAAGAAGAATGGAATTGTGAGTAATTTATTTCTAAGAAATACAGACTGAATGATTCCCTCCATCCTTCTCTTTTGCTCATGTAATAGCAAAAGAGGAAAGGAAAAATAAGGACTGTTTAAGATTAACATATTTTATATATTTTAAAGCAGTACAGAAATAAGGGAGAACTAAGTAATTTAACCAACCCTTTCGCTGAAAATAACTAGAAAAGCAGTTTAGAACATGACATGTATTTGAAAGCAAAACAGGGCTAATAAGGGAGTGAAGAACTACCAAGCCAGGATCAGAGGGAGAAGGAACACCCAGGAAAGTGGTGGAGACCCAGGAAAGCAAGCCCAGCGTACGGGCACATGTTTTCCTCTGAGGTCATCTGGTGAGAATGGAGGGAATGGATGAGAGGTAAAATAGCATGTTTAAAAACATCACAGAACTATAGCGCAAAATTGGAATCTAGGATTCAGCAAAATCATACAGCCCTGGTAAATTCTCCTTGCTTGACTTGGGATGTCCAAAGGCTAAATCCTAGAAGTAAGAATGAACTAAAATAATCAGACTTTTTCAGGGAATTGCAGCTCAGCTTTGAATCATCGTTGGATTACGGATCTCTCATATTCTTAAAATATCAGATTTCCTCGAATGTTGGTGGCCTCATACATCAGGCAGAGACAAATTCTTTGTGGAGAAGGATAAACATCCTACCAGACCTCAGATTATTTTTATAAACTACTTTGAAAATATAGTGTCAAGCACCCAGTTAAAAGGAACCAAGTACACAAGGAGATAGGCTATCATAAAAGAAAGACAACAGGGGAAAAAAAAAAAACAGAAAAAAAATCTGTATGTTGGACTTACGTTAATCAGACTTCATAACAATGCTCCTTACTATGTTTAGGGAGATAACTCATTCTGTTCACTTGGGACTTTTCTGGTGTTAGCATTGAAACTCTCATGTCCCAAAAGAAAAGAAAGAATAGGGATCAAAATCAATATTTAAAAGTATAATGAGTGAATATATTTCAAAACTGATGAAAGACATCAAGCCATAGATTCAAAATCCCTATGAATTACGAGCAGGATGAAATCTTAGGTCCATAGTGGTGAAAGTACTGAAAACTAAAGACAAAATGAAAGCTTTAAAGTTGCAAGGAGAAAGTGATACTTAACTTTCTGTCAATAGAATGGTCCTTTGACTGTTATCTGCCTCCTTAATAAAAACAATAAGACCACCAAACAATGAGAATACATCTCTAGAATATTAAAAAAAGGGCTTCTATATGATAAAATCAGCCACCTGAATATGAGGCCCCTAACAAAATCATTTAGACACAATACAGAGCAACAGGGAGAGTGAATAAAACCACCTGTAACTGTGCTTAGAGTATTAAAAAGAAGCAATACTACAAACATAAAATCCTCATAAATAGGGAAACAAGCACTTCAAAACCAGCATAGCCAACTCCAGTGCACATGCAGGAACAGAGAATCAAAGGAGAACTGGGGAAAAAAAAAAAAGTACATCAAGGAGTTGATAGAAATGAAAAAGAATTCAATCTCACCACGCCAAAAAAGTTCAACCCTGAATGGACAAATACTGAGAATAGGTCTGTGAGCTGGTGGATCTCCCTGAAATATGGGAAATTATAAGAGATGGAAAGAGTGCAGGCCTAGAGTTTGGGGTCTCTGGAAGGCACCATTTCTGAGTTAGAGGGAGCTGATTTGAAAGTTGGTTTAGCACTTGGTAGACTTCATGGTAATGGGAAATCAGAAGCAGTGAATATTAAGGACCAGTAGAGAAAAATAACAAATTCAGAATATATCAACTTCTCTGCTCCCCAAAAGTCACCTTCAATTAAAAAAATACACTTCATTATACCAAGAAAAGTGTTCTTGAACTTAGAAACCTAGTAAGCCCCTCAAACCCATCATATCTGCCTACTATTGCTTATCCAGGAGAAACCATAACACATTTCAAAACAAGCAGTAAACAGAAAACAACATCCACATAAGGTAGTCCTGAGGGGGGGAAAAAATGGAAGGTAAAAATCAAATATTTCAGTTGATAAAAATTCTCACACACAAAAAAAGTCCAATTAAAAAAAAAATTTCTTTAAACAAGCACTCACATTTTTTTTCCCCAAAATTCTAATGGGAAATATATATATATATTAAACACACACACACAAAAACAGAAAAGACAAAAACCAAAACCAAAGAAAATAAAACAGAGTCATGTGAAACGAGACAGAACTTAAGAAAAAAACTTTTTAAGACAAAATCCTCTCAAAAATGAAAATCTAATTATAAGATGTATTAAGGAAATTAGAACTATACCCATTAAATATATGTCCCAGAGACTTAAATCTTTGGTCTGTTCATATGCTGTTTGAGCCCTGAATTTCATCAGAGCTGCGGCCAATACCAACTCTCCAGTTTCATTGGACGTACCCGGTATAACTAACAAAATGATGATTTACAACCCCATTCCCAAAAAACAAAGAGTATCTACAACTGCAAGCAAAATAATTCCTTCCAACTGCCCCATAAAACTAAGCCTCCTCTCAATCTGAGGCAGAACAGACATCATCATCCCAAATTCCTCAAGACTGAAGAATGAACAAACATAAGGAAGGAATGCAACCACAGACCAAATTAGACTTACCGTTTTTGTAGCAATGGAAGAACTTGCAACATTGATATAATGATAGTGGTTACCAGAGGTTCCGAGGAAAGGAGGAGGGAAGAATAGGTGGCACATAGCACATTTTTAGGCTTGTTTTGCATGATACTGCAATGACAGATACAGACCATGATACATTTTGTCAAAACCTATAAAACAGTTCCCTGCCAAGTATAAACCATAATGTAAATGACAGACTTTGATTAGAAGCAATGCTTCAATATTAGTTCACCAATTATAACAAATGTACTTCACTAATGTAAGACATTATTAATAGGGGGAAATGGAGGTGAGAGAGAGGGTGGGTTATATGGGAATCCCCTATACTTTTGATGTGACTCTTCTGTAATCTAAAACTTCTCTAAAAATAAAGCTTATTATTAAAAAAAAAAAAACCACTGACGTAATTAATGTAAAAAATATGTAACAGGGAGAATAGATTCAATTGAACATACAAGAAGAGGAATTAAGGAGAAGAAATAAAACAACCAAAAGAACAACCACAAAGTCAGAGGTAAGTAGAATCAGGGAGAAAAACTGGATTAAAAGATAGGCAAAGGAGATCCAACATACATATAATTGGAATTCCTTGAAAAAGAAAAAGTAAACATTGGATCTGAAGAAATATTTAAAACTGTAATGAATAAAATTTCTAGAAATAAGAAATCTTAATCTACATTTTAAAAGAATGTACCTGGAGAAATTGTCCTGAAATGGTCAGCTCCAAGATATACTATCAGAGAATTATTTGACAAGAAAATAAAAAAAGGAGGTTTTGTATTCATAGGCAAAAGACCAAGTTGCATACAAAATAAACATCCAGGTTATCAAAAGATATGATGACAGTAATATACAAAGTAAGACAAGCATAGAGCAATATTTGCAAGACATTCAAGGGAAGAAAGTATAAATAAAGAATTTTACATCCAACTAAGTTGTCCTTGAAATAGTAAAACTATATTTAGAAGCCCTTCTTAAAGAATCTACTAGAGAAGCAGCATCATATAATCAAAAGATAATCAGATAGGGAAGTGGATTTGGCTCAACTGATAGAGCATCTGCCTACCACATGGGAGGTCTAGGGTTCAAACCCAAGGCCTTCTGACCCATGTGGTGAGCTGGCCCACACACAGTGCTGATGTATGCAAGGAGTGCCATGCCATGCAGGGGTATCCCCTGCGTAGAGGAGCCCATGTGCAAGGAATGTGCTCTCCCATAAGGAGAGCTGCCCCACGCAAAAAAAGTGCAACCTGCCCAGGAGTGGCACCGCACACATGAGAGCTGACATAGCAAGATGACGCAACAAAAAGAGACACAGATACAGATACCCGGTGCTGCTGACAAGAATACAAGTGGACACAGAAGAACACACAGCAAATGGACACAGAGAGCAGGCAACTGGGGGGGAGGGAAAGGAGAGAAAAATAAATAAAAATAAATCTTTTAAAAAAAAGATAATCAGGTAAATGTCAACAAAAGGACTTTTGGTGAAAATTGAATATACTTTGTCATAGGTCTAAGACTAAAAATGGTGGGAACAAGGAAGAAAGGAATAATAGTATGTAAATGTTGTGAGTTATGACAAAGTAGAAATAGCATAGCTAAAATAAATGGGAAGATAAAGGAGAAACAGAGAGGGAAGTAGAAAAAAGCAAATTGACTGCAATATACTGTCTTGGTTTACCAAGGCTACTTTAACTAACACCACAACCTGTTTGGGCCTTAAATAACAGGAATTTTCTCACCATTTTGGAGACTAGAATTCCAAAGTCAAGGTGTTGGTAGGATTATGCTTTTTCTGAAGTCTATAGCATTCTGATGGTGGGTTGCTGGCAATGCATAACTCAATTTGTCTCTGTTACATGGCCATCTCTCTCCTACTCTAACATGTTCACATTTCCTCTGCTTTTAAGACCTCTAGTTACATTAAACTAAGGACCATTCTGATTCAGTTTAGCCTCACCTTAAGTAACCACATAGTCAAATCATTTTACAAATGGGTTCGTATCCACAGGACCAGGGGTTAGGACTTGAACATATCTTTATGGGTGACATCATTCAATCCACAACACATAGATAAGGTGTGGGAGTTAAAGAATATCACTTAAAACAGACAAATGAAAGAGTAGAGTCCTAAGTAAAGAAAACAGAGTGAAACAGGCATTACATAAGAGTAGTAAGGCATAGTGGCAGTGCTCCAAATTATGTGTATCAATTGCAATGAATGTACCACATTAAAGAAAGATATTGCTAATGTGGGAAAATGTGGGAGGTGTGGGGAACAGGGCATATAGGAATCCCCTATATACTCTCTGTAATATTTATGTAATCTAAGTAACTTTTAAAAAATAAAAACAATGAAAAGATGAAAAATCAAAAAAGTAGTAAGACAGACAATATAATGAAAATGCAAACTTTCCAAATATCAAAAGGAACTATAAAATGGAGCCATAAATTACCACAAACTTGGTGGCTTAAAACAACAGAAATTTATTTTCTTACACTTCTGGAGGCTAGAAGTCTGAAATTAAGATGTTGGCGGGGTCGTAAGTTCTCTGATAGCTCTAGGGTAGAATCGTTCCCTACTTCTTCCAACTTCTGGTGGTGGCTGGGAATCCTTGGCATTCCATGTTTTTAGCTACAAAACTCCAGGCTATACCCTCCTGGGCTTCTGTCTAAGTATCTCTTGTCCTCTTCTTATGAGGATACAAGTCATATGGGATTAAAGGCCCACCCTATTCCAATGTGACCTCATCTTAACTAATTACATCTGCAAATGACCTTTTTCGAAATAAGGCCATATTCTACAGTACAGTTGGAGTTAAAACTTCAACATATATTATAGAGGGACACAATTTAGCCCTTAACCTATAATATACCTTTTGTGTAAAGAGGGAGAAATTTCATGAAGGGATAGAAAGAGAAGTGAGATTTTGCTAAGTTTTTATTTTTTTAGCTAAGCAAATGTTTGCATATTAAAAAAATAAATTTAAAATTAAAAAGGATGAAAAAAGCAAAGCCTAAATCTATTTATAAAGAGAGCTTAACATTCATTTAAAACATAACCAAATGGAAAAAGAAATTATTTTAAGATATATATTCTAGGAACTGAAAGAACAGCAAAGCAATCTTGAACTTTGCTTAGTAAAATTTTTAATGGATAGTTTTGTATAATAATTCTGAAATTATTATTTTATATTATACGCTATTGTATTGATGGGAACCTATGTTCTCAGTGTGGGAGTTGGGATATATATGGAGAAGGTAAACAAGAACACTTCAGTGTTAGATTTGAACAGGAAGAATCAGTATGAGTTCATGAAATTTTAAAAATATTGATATTTTCTCTATTCTGTCCCATGTAAGAGACTAGAAGTAATGACATGCCAGTCATTGGTAGTAAAGAGCACACATGCAGCCAGATCTTTGTTTCTGAGGTACACAAAATAATGCTGTTCCCTACTTCACACACCCCCAACAAAGTCCATGTTCTAATCTCCAGAACAAGGAAGTATGTTGTGTTGCATGGTAAGGGAGAATTAAGTTTGCAGATGGAGTTAAGCTGGTTAATCAGCTAACTTTAAAATAGGGACGTTATCCTGCATTATCCTGGTGGGTCCAATGTAATCGCAAGGGTCCTCAAAAGAAGGAAAATGAAGGCAGGAGAAATAGTGCTAGAATAATGCAATGTGAAAAAGACTCAACCAGCATTGCCGGTTTGAAGATGGAAGGGGTCACAAGCCAAGTAACGTGAGCAGTCAATAAAAGATGGAAAAGGCAAGAAAATTCCCAGAGTCTCTGGAAAGGAATGCATTCCTGCCAACACCTTCATATTATCCTCTTGAGATCCATTTCAGATTTCGACCTCTACAACTGTAGGATCATTTTGTGTTGTTTTAAGTCACTAAGCATATTACCACGTTACATTTGTTACAACAGTAGGAAGCTAATACAGGTTCCAAATATCATTTCACATTAAAACTACCACAGCTTCTTGAAGAAACGCTTGATTCCCAGGGCTGGGGCAGAGATAGCTCCAGATAAGTCCAAAAGATTTTTTTTTGTAGCAGAAAGCAAGAAAGTTCTGGAAGAATGATGGTGGTGTGTCATTTGGGCACAGGCTTGAAGGGGATCCCCCTCGCCAAATGTGGGACAATTTGAGCCCTAAAAAGAGTAAAGATGATAATAGTCTATAATACAGAGACTAAAAAGAATATCCATGAATACACAGAGACAGTAAAAATTAAAAATTATATTATGGAAGGTTGCCAGCTAATAAATACAGAAGGAATGATAGGAGAAGAAAATTATATTTTGCAATGCCCATGATAATAATTAATTTGGGTAAGGGTCATCAGCCACTACTAAAATAATTTGGTGAAAGCTGAGGGGGATATGTAAGCCTCTAGTTAAAAGTTATGCTGCTTTTGTTTTTCATATAATTTCAAAGTATCATCCAACAGGGTACTTATTAATCACAAAGATGAATAGTTCTGACACAGTGAGAGTACAAATCACATTAATTTTCTTGCCAAAAATGTTTAGCTTGAATCTGATCATGATCAGGAGGAAAAAGGCAAGGTAGGTAGGTAGGTGTTCAACAGGGAAATACACTATTCAAAGAGAAACGAGCTATTCACACTCTTCTGCATCATACCTTTTTCATGGAATTAAAGATCTCAAAAGTTATTCCATATAAGTACATGTAATTATATGTTCTTTTCAATGATAATATTGCACCACGTTAATGCACCATAATTTCTTTAACCAATTATCTGGAGATTTAGATTGCTTCCATTCTTTAGCCAATACAAGTAATTCTGCAATGAACTTCTTTATATGTATTGCACTGATATTTTAAAATATGTGCAGATAAGTTTCCAGAAGAGACATTTCTGGGTCATAGGGCATGTGCATAGCTACCACTCTCCAAAAAAAGTTAAATCTATTTACATCCCACAGAGAGTGTATGAGAAACCTGCTTCCTAACACACTCTCATCAATACTGTACATTACTTAACGTTTACCATCGGATCTTTGCCAATCTGGTATGTAAGCCTCTAGTTGAAAGTTATGCTGCTTTTATTAAAAGTAGGTTTCAGCATCTTTTTATATGTTTATAAACATTGCTATCTCTTTTTCTGCAAAATGTTTACCCATTTATTTTTGTCCTTTTATTTTTGGAAAATATAATGTATTTCTTTGATTCAAAAATCAAAAGTTGTAAAATAAGATACAGTAAAATTTCCCTCCCATATCCCTTCTTCAGGACACCCTGTGTGTCTCTCTGCTAGGCAACTGATTCCATACTTTCATAAAGTATCATTCCAGAGAAATTCTATGCATAAGCATGCAAAGATAAGCATGTTTATTTGTGTGTGCGTATTTACTCTTTTCCGTCAAATGGTAGTTCACTATACATACTCTTCTGTGCTTAAGACAAAGATTTCAAAAGAATTTTGAGGCTGTCCCCAGCTCCCTCTTACCAAAGAGAGGCATCTGATGGACACGCCCACAAATCTCGAGGGCAGAGAGAAAGCAGGAGAAAAGAGGGCTGGATCGAAGAAGTGTTTTTCCTAGGGCACTTCCCACCAGAAACCACAGGAGCAATAAACAGCCCCTCCCAAAGTGCTGAGAAGGGTATGCAGCGGATGGTCAGAGGAGACTTGGGCCAGCCCGAGGGGCGCATGCACAGACAGGGGAATCCTAAGTGGTAAAGGGATGAAGAATGGTCAGCCCGAGACCCGGCGGGTGAGAGTGTGCGACGGAACCACGCGGCGGCACAGCCAGGGTCTGCTGCAAAGCAGGAAAGAGACCACGGCCCCTGAAGGCCGCTGTCGGTGCTCCGCCTGGGCGCAGGCGCGGGATCCCCAGCCTCTCAGAGGCCAAGGGGAGCCGGTGCACCCGCAGCAGGAGGGGCCAGGCCGGCACACGGCCCCGTGGGCGGGGCACGGAGGAAAGGCAGAGCCGCGGGAGACTCCACAACTGAAGACGGAGTCAGGCCCGGAGCCCGAGGCCCAGTCCCACACCCGGATTCCAAAGGAGACGTGGCCTGCGGGCCGGCGCCCAGGGACGAGGGATGAGAGATTGGGCGGAATCTTCCCTGCCCTCTGCACGGCCTCATTAGCTGCATGCATGCCTAAATTAATTGAGAGAGAGATTTTCACATACCTTACCCGTGAGGACTGTTGGGTACTGCTCAACTAACGCCTCTTCTTGTATTTCTGTACTCCTAAATCAAAGAACTCCATCAGCAGTTGGGAAAAGAAACCCTTACCTAATTATCTAAACAAAGCATGCAGCCATGATGCCAGTGCTTCAGTAGGACTACTTTTAAATCAGGCATTCATCCATTCTTCACACGTTGATCAATTCTAAGCAGCTACTTTCTGGGAATAATACTTCCTCTTTTTTTTAAAGATTTATTTATTTATTTATTTATTTATTTATTTATTTATTTATTTATTTCTCTCCCCTTCCCAGCCCCCCCCACCCCCAACCCTGGTTGACAGAACTTTCTGGGAATAATACTTCCATAACCTTTTTTTTTTAAGATTTATTTATTTATTTATTTCTCTCCCCTTCCCAGCCTCCCCCCCCCCCACCCTGGTTGTCTGTTCTCTGTGTCTATTTGCTGCGTGTTCTTCTTTGTCCACTCTGTTGTCAGCAGCACGGGAATCTGTGTCTCTTTTTGTTGCGTCATCTTGCTGTGTCAGCTCTCCGTGTGAGCGGCACCATTCCAGGGCAGGCTGCACTTTCTTTCGTGCAGGGCGGCTCTCCTTACGGGGTGCACTTCTTGTACATGGGGCTCCCCTACGCGGGGGACACCCCTGCGTGGCTCAGCACTCCTTGCGCGCATCAGCACTGCTCATGGGACAGCTGCACATGGGTCAAGGAGGCCCGGGGTTTGAACCGCAGACCTCCCATGTGGTAGACGGATGCCCTAACCACTGGGCCAAGTCTGCTGCCACTTTTTTTATTTTTTAAGATTTTTTATTTATTTCTCTCCCCTCCCTCCCCGGTTGTCTGCTCTCTGTGTCCATTTGTTGTGTGTTCTTCTGTGACCACTTCTATCCTTATCAGCAGCACTGGGAATCTGATTCTTTTTGTTGCATCATCTTCCTTTGTCAGCTCTCCCTGTTTGTGGCACCATTTCTAGGCAGGCTGCACTATCTTTTGCGCTGGGCGGCTCTCCTTACGGGGTGCACTCCTTGCGCGTGGGCTCCCCTACGTGGGGACACCCCTGCATGGCAGGGCACTCCTTGCGCACATCAGCACTGCGCATGGGCCAGCTCCACACGGGTCAAGGAGGCCCGGGGTTTGAACTGCGGACCTCCCATGTGGTAGGCAGACGCCCTAACCACTGGGCCAAGTCCGCTTCCCTCCATAAAGTACTGAGCTGCCTTTTTCTGTTATTTTTTTTTTCAATTTGAAATAAAGTTATTTAGAAATTTTAAAAAAATACAAAACACCTACTATGTCCCAGGCAAAGAGGAATGAGCTGAGAAAACAGTAAGTGAAGGAGGTGCAGTCTCTACCCCTAAGAAACCCAATTTCTTATGGGTTAAGAGAAGCATATACTTAAAACATAATTATGGGAGCAGATGTGGCTTAAGCAGTTGAGTGGCAGCCTCCCACATAGGAGGTCCTGGGTTCATTCCCCACCCCCAGCCCCTCAAAAAGAAAAAACAAAACAACACAGATAATTACAATTCAACACAAAAAGTTCTGCAGCCAAAAAAATTAACTGAGTTCTTTAAAAGTCCAGAGGGAGGAGCCACTAATTCCACCCAAAGTTGTCAGGAAAGGATTCCCAGTGGAAATGATACTTTAGCTAGGTCTGAAAAGGTATTTATAGGATTTTCCTATTCAAAGAAGTGGAGGAAAGGCACTCTAGGCTGGGAGAACTGTGTGTAAAGGCAGAGTCATATCTGGGCATAGCATCTCCAGGGAGTACTTGGAAGTTCACTGTAGCTGAAGCATAGGTGCATGGTAATGGACGGAGAAGGTGAGGGGAAAGAGATAAGGCTCCAACGATCAAAACATTTTGAGAAACCAACAAGACCATTTTGAGAAACCATCCAGGGATGGAATTAAATGAGGAACTAATGACCAGCTATCCACTGAGGAAGGAAATGCAGTCGACTGAAGGCAATACTGAGGTTCTCCACGGATGCCTTCCCATGGCATGCAGCATCCCAGCAGGACCTACCTGCAGTTAGACTTTGCAGGTAATCAAATTGTCCATGTTAGTGCTGAACAGGAATTGACCATCCTTCCCCCGTACCACTGGTTCTCAGCAGCAGTGGGGGGTGAGGTGCAGAAGTGTCCTGATGGGGCAGGGTTTGGGGGGAGGGGACTACTGGCATCTAGTGGGCAGAGTCCAGGAATGCTGCTAAATATCCTACAATCCAACAAACACACAGTCCAAGTGTCCATAGTGTGCCCCGGTTGAAAAGCCTGCCCTACATGTAACAGAAATGTATGTCCACATGTAATCTTACGTTAAAGGCATAATGGTTACATCCTTTTTAAAATCCAAGAAATGTAGTGGAACCATTTATATCAGCTTAAGCAGCTTCACTTCCTATCTCTTGCCTCCTACCCGTTCTCCACCACCTCCCCCCATTCCCCCCTCCCACCCATTTAACTTTACTGAAAAACCATTTCATCTGCTTCCACCATGGAGTGTCCTCTCTTAAGGTCTTGGTCTCACACCCCTTTCCATCCATAGTAATAGTTTGCCTTTATATTGTGCACTTCACAGTGTTCAGTGTGCTCTGACCCGCATTTTGTCATTTTAGCTTCGCAACAGTCCTGGAAATGAATCGGCCAGGCATCGGTGGGACATTGGCAGCACATTTGGCTGGGAGCAATTTAGGATCACCTGGCCAGCAGGTACCCGAGTCAGGCTGCCAATCTGGGCTGACTCCCCAATTAACACCCCACACACACACCTTGTCACACCTCTATAGCAGGTGGCCTTCAAACATTTTAATTCAGGGCTGAAAGTGGCCCTAAGTCTGACCAATGTGTACACAATTTCAATATTCAATGCCTCTATGTATTTTCAGTGACTTCATTTGCACAGCTGGCCTCACTAGGTCTCTTCAATGTGGTTTCAGGATCATTATGGATGAAAATTACCCTTACTTTCGATTGCCTCCTTCTTCCTAATGAATCCTTTACTTTCTGAAATAACCGTGGTTACACACACGTTACCTAACGGGTTATCTTCCCAGCGCCAGTCCCCTTTCTGCATGTGCTCCTCCCCTCCTCGTATCTGCGTGTTAAACAGGAGCTCTTGGCAGCCAGGCTTGACTTCCCCTGGTTCCTGTCAATTAGTCCAGGGTCCATACACCTAAACCAAGGTGCATCAGAGTCCTGGTCCTGAGAATTTGGCATTGAGACCACAAGCAGGATTTGGCCTCTCCCAGGTGGCTGGAACATGTAAACTTGGGAACTATCAATTTTCTTGTTTCTCTAGCACATGGACAAAAACAAGCAGAAGAAACTAGTTTGCAAAAACAAAATAATGAAGCAGATGATGAAACATGAAAAGAAGTTATGTCTATATGCAAAAGAATGAAGTTGGACTCCTTCCTTATATCACATAAAAAATGAACTTAGATCATAGACCTAAATGTAAGAGCTAAAACAATAAATCTCTTAGAAGAAAACATAGGAATAAGTTTTCATGAACTTGAGTTAGGCAAAGCTTTCTTAGATAAAATACCAAAAGCACAAGCTACAAAAGAAAAATAGAAAAATTGGATTTCAATGAAGTGAAAGATTTTTGTGCTTCAAAAAACCCCACAAAAAAAGTTAAAAGACAGCACACAGAATAGGAGAAAATACTTGCTAAGCACATATCTAATAAGAGGCTGTATCTATAATATACAAAGAAGACATACAACTCAATGATAAAAAATGAATAACCCAATTGGAAAATGGGCAAAGATTTGAATAGACATTTCTCTAAAAATGATATGCAAATGGCCAATGAGCACATGGAAAGATGTTCGATATGGTTAGCTATTAGGGAAATGCAAATCAAAACTGTAATGAAATACCCGTTACCCACTAGGATGGCTATAATCAAAAAGACATAATAACAAGTGTTGGCGAGGATGTAGAGAAATAGGAACCTTCATACATTGCCAGTGGGAATGAAAAATGATGCACTGCCTTCAGAAAACAGTTGGAAATTCCTCAAAATGTTAAACATGAAGGTACCATAAGATCCAGCAATTCTACATCTACATAAATAGCCAAAAGAAATAAAAATATATGCCTACACAGAAATTGGTACACAGAAGTTCATAGCAGCATTATTCATAATAGCCAAAAGGTGTAAATAACTCATATGTCCATCACTGACATTAAATAAAGAAGACATAAAATGTAGCAATTAGATATAAAATGTAGTATATCCATGCAATGGAATATCATCTAGCAATAAAAAGGAATGAAGTATTGATACAAGTTATAACATGGGTGGACGTGGAAAACATTATGCTAAGGGAAATAAGCCAGACCCAAGAGACCACATATTGTAATAATTTTATTTATATGAAATGTCCAGACTAGGCAAATCTATGGAGATTGAAAGTAGAGTAGTAGTTGTCTAGGCTGGGATGGGGATGGAGTGTTGGAAGGAAATGGGAAGTGACTGCTAAGGGGTAAGCAAGGCTTTTCTAGGGCGATGAAAATGTTCTAAACTTGATTTGTGACCGGTTGCCCAAACTCTGAATATGTTAACCATCATTGAATCTTAAGATTTGAATGGATGAATTGTGTAGCTTGTGGATTATATCTCAATAAAACTTGAAAAAATGAAAATTAATGAAAAGAGAAATATGATAGCATTTCCAGATTTCAACCCCATCCTGAGCTTCCAGTGCTTGAGTTTGTGAGACATTGCTGTATGTTTATAATTAAGTTCCCTTATTTTTGTTTGTTGAAAGCTGGCTCAAACAGGTCTCCATTTCCATTCTACCAAAAGTGTATGCTAGAACTGGATCATATTCTGAGAACTGATGTTTTATACTTCAGGAGAACACAGAAAATATTACACTTAGGCCTGTTCTTGAGCTGGTATTAACTCAGCCTTTATCTCCAGCTTATGCCGAGAGTTGTGAAACGCCAGTGAGATAATGGATATGAAATCTTTTGTAGACTTAGAGGAATATGCAAGTACACAATACCATCTCATTCCTGGGCCTCTTAGTTTTGATAATTTGTTTCTATTAGTATGTTAATAGCAGGCAAAGAATACTTTCATTTTACAGCTCAGATAAATGTTCTTTGTTAAGGAATTAGTATTCTGTTTGTTAAAGCTATATGGGAAACAGATGTGGCTCGACTAATAGAGCGTCCACCTACCATATGGGTTTGATACCCAGGGCCTCCTGGTCCGTGTGGTGAGCTGGCCCACGTGCAGTGCTGCCACACACAAGGAGGGCCATGCCACGCGGAGGTGCCCCATGTGCAAGGATGTGCCCCACAAGGGCTGCCCTGCATAAAAAAACACAGCCTGCCCAGGAGTAGCGCCACACACACACAGAGCTGACACAGCAAGATGACGCAACAAAAAGAGACACAGATTCCCCGTGCCATCTGACAAGTATGCAACGGACGAAGAAGAACACACGGCGAATGGACACAGAGCCCAGACAAAAGAGGAGGGGGAGAGGAGAGAGAAATAAATAAAAATACATCTTTAAAAATAAATAAATAAATAAAACTATAGCCTAAGAATAGATATATAATAGATCAGAGCCTACTTATCTTAGAAGAACTGAATTTAGAGATCTTAGTGGGATGGTAATTATGCAGTGGTTTATGTGATCACATGGGCCACTGAGACCATCAGAGAGAACTGGCAACTGGTTTTTCCTAGAGCTATCAAAACTCTAACAGGACAACCCAGTCCTGTCACTCTCTTGCTTGAAGACTTTAGACCACATTTTATTCTTTATGATAGGTGTAGAGTACAGGTTTGTGGCATGGCACATATAAGGCTCTTCCATTAATGGTCTTCATGTACCCTACACTATAGCGCCCTAACTCTCTGGCCATATCCTGATGACATCGTAATAATGCACACCACCGTGCTTCTACATAAATTGTACGCTCCACCGAGAATCACACACAGGAATGAAGCTTCTCATCTGTGAAGACTGCGACAGCCTTATTTTTCATGCGAACCTTCCCTGATTTCCTCATGGGGTCTCAGTCATCATTTCTTTTAAGTTTTCATCATACCTTTGTGCAAGACTCCACTTGCACATATATAACATCATGTTGCCAATCCCTGCAAGAATACCATACTGTCTAGATAATGTATTCTTGTTCCCTAGTCTCCTTCTTCAGGGACCTGGGCTAGGCTGGCAGGAGTTCTAATCAACTACACCAGAAAGCACCAAGGTATGGGTCTTGGGGCCAGAGCTTGGTCAGTGTGTCATTTCCAAGGCTGGTAGGCACCAGTGTGCTGAATCAACCAGTGTCCATCTTGGATGGTTTGGATGCAGGACCTGCTGTTAAGTATTTTGAAAGTCAGTCTTGACATTTGTTACCCAGATCAGCCTGGAACAAAGCCATGTCCTTGAGTGTAGCAAAGGGTCAAAGACAAAGTCAAAGCTTTAGTAATAGGAGACCAAGGTAAGCTCAGGGGCCAAACAGACATAGGAATAAAACAAAAGACCAAAGTAAGAGGAAGCACTAAAGTAAAGAGGTAATAAGTAGAGGAAACAAGATAGAAGAAAGCATGAGCTTTGGATTCCCAGGTCCAACCTCAAACTTTCTCCATACTTGCCTTGAGATCTGAGTGTGTAATTCAACTTCTCTGGGTCTTTGAATTAGTGATAAGGCAATTTAAAAATGCACATTGCAGAATTGATTTACAAAACTGGAGATATAAACATTTTCTCCTTTTTTACCAGTCAGAAAAGAGAGAAACTGTAAAAGAAAAGAGTTATCAGGGTATATCCATTTATAGGTTTATGACACAGCACTAAAGCCTTCTATTACTCCTAGCAGGGCTAAAGTACAGAGTTTTGTAAGGAGACTAGGGGCTCAGCCCCATGGAATAAAGAAAAGGAAGGAGCACTATTTTGCATAATAAAAGGACTCACATAAAGGAGAGGGAAGCATCTTGAAAACATGTCCTTCCTCATTATGGATTAGATTTTACTTGTCTGAGAGTGAATTTCTGTCTGAACAAGTATGTACATGAGATTTGTCTAACAAATCCAAGAGTTAACAGCTAGAAATGTCTGGAAAATATACTAGTGTTTTTGCTGCTCACACAGATGGAGAATCAGGGATAAGAACTTAACCAGGAGGGTATGAGATTTGAGCACAAAAATGATTCCTTCCATCACGCTCCATAGGACTTCAGTATTTCCTGACTTCACTGGTTTTCCTTTTCAAGCTCTACAATTTCCCTCCAGTCCTTCTCCTTTCCAGGTGGCCCCAAAGTTATTACAAACTGAGCATCTGAGCCTGAGGAAGCATACCACAAGGAGCAAGATGGGAAGAAAAGCTGGATCTTGTGGCTAGGTTACTCACTGTATTGAAGCAGGCTAGTTAGAGAATGAACAGACAGATGTGGAGCCTGGCAAGAAGTCCACGTGGACATCGGTACCACCGAGATGGTTGCTGGAAGAACCCGCAAGATTCCCCTGTTCAGAACGAGATTTCCTCTGGAAGCCAGAAGTAGCCCCAGATATTCTCCAGGGGGTTGATGGGTGAGGTACTCAATCAAAACAGCAAACAGCTGGGACTCCTCCCCTGTCATTAGCAAAGGGGCAGAATAATTAATGGTTCAAAAAGCAAGTGCAGGGAAGCGATTTGGCTCAACCAATTGGGCTCCTGTCTACCATATAGGAGGTCAAGGGTTTGATACCCAGGGCCTCCTCATGAAGGCAAGCTGGCCCATGTGGCAAGCTGGCCCACGTGGAGAGCTGGTGCAGCAAGAGGACACAAATAAAAAAGACAAAGAGGAGAGATAATAAGAGATGCAGCAGATCAGGGAGCTGAGGTGGTGCAAGAGAATGAATGCCTCTCTCCCCCTCCAGAAGGTCCCAAGACTGGTTCTCAGAGCCACCTAATGAGAATACAAGTAGACATGGAAGTATACACAGCGAAGGGACACAGAGAGCAGACAATGGAAGGAGGGGGGAGAAATAAATTAATAAATCTTTAAAAAAAAAAAGGCAAGTGTAAAGGTCAAACCGCCTTCTCCTGTTTTTTTCTCTCTCTTGTCTTTTGACCCCTGTTCTTGCCCTCTGTGCCCTGCTCTAGCCTTTTCCTCTGCTCTCGCTTTTTTCCCTCCTGCCGTGATGAACATGCAAGTAGACCTGGGCATTTATAATCTATAACGGAGAACTGTAGTCTGCACATTGGCCCTCTTTATCACTCTTTAGCCACTTTTTCTCTACCTGGGACCCAGGATCTGTTACTTTCTCCCATTTCTCTTCCCCGCCACACACACACCTTAATAAATTACTGGCCTAACTAACCAGCTTGCCCTTGAAATTCATTTCTCGTAGGTTAACCAAGAATCTAGAGAAAATCTGGCTACAGTATGGTCCTAGACAAAGACTCCTTCAATCTGTGTAAGGATTCACTCAAAGGTAAGAAGGAAATTAGAAAGTGGAGGAAGAGAGTCTAAGGACTGGGTGGTAGGTTAAGAGTTTGTTTGTGTCCTCAAGCAAACCCCTTGATTTCAGTTTAACTTCTTAGATGCTTTCCTCCTGGACTTAGGAAGTATTTATTGGACATTCAGTTATACGTTTTCTCCTCCAATGTTTTAATTCCTTCAATAAAGGGAGGACTATATACACCGACCCAGCTTATATGGGGAGGGTATAAAGACTAAGAGGAGAAGGCAAGATGGAGTGACCTCTGCCAACTTTCCTCCCCTTCGCTTTTCTTCTCATGTCCTAAGTCACACTTCATTAAGGACAAAGAAGCCAGCAGAATATCAAACTGAGCTTTACTCATCCTCCAAAGACATCAGCATGCTCTCATGTCTTCTCTGGCTTCTCCCGTTATAAGACAAGCACTCAACTCCTATTATCAAAGGCCATATGCTGTATATATGCTCTCGCTCTCAATCCCTCTGACCTTCTCAAGGATGTCCCTCCTTCATTTATCTCCCCCTCTCCCAGATTGTCAATTTCTCCCTTTCTACTGGATTATTCCCATCAGCATACAAACATACTCTATTAACCAAGGTATAGCAAAGCCAGCTCCTACCAGCCAAGAGAGAGCCAATGGTGCACATCTCTTCTCAGCTCCCATTCAGTGATGCACTGGTGGTAGCTTAAAAGAGAAGAGAGAATTACTGTATGGCCCAGCAATATTCCAAAAGAATGGAAAGCAGGGACTTGAACAGTTACTTGTGTCCTGATGTTTAAAGCAACATTATTCACAATAGCCAAAGATGGAACCAACCCAAGCATTTGTCAACTGTTGAATGGATAAACAAAATGTGGAATATATATACGATGGAATATTATTCAGCCTTAAAAAGGAATGGTGTTCTGATGTATACTGCAACATTGCATCAACCTTGAAGACATCATGTTGTATGAAATAAGCCAGGCATGGAAAGACAAATATTGTAGGATCTCATAGGAAATATCTAGAAGTAAATTTCATAGAGAGAGTAGGCTACCAGGGGCCAGGAAGTCAGGGGCAGGGGTTGCTGTTTAAGGAGTTCAGGGTTTCTGTGTGAGGTGATGAAAATGTTGGAGTAATGGATATTGGTGTTTGTAGCACAGTATTGTAAATGTAATTAATTCTATTGAACTATATACTTGAAAGTGGTAAAAATGGGAACTTTGGATTATATGTATGTTACTACAATAAGAACTTCTAAAAAAATCAACTAAGGTGGGATTATTTATACCACAGAAATCAGCAAACACTAAATATCAGATTTTTTTTCTTTCTCTTTTTACTTTTTACTTTCAGAAAGCCAGTTGTTAAACATCATCCAATCTATCACTAGGGCCTATCTTTTAAAAACATCAAACAAACACAAAACAACAAATACTCCCTACCACATTAGAACGCCCCTGTTCTCAAATTTCTCAGAAGAGGTATGCATGCATGCTCTCTCCACTCCAACTCCTCCTATATCCTATGAATCTACTCTTGTCTAAGACATTAATGACACTCGTAGTGAGAAATCCACTGGGTGCTTTCCTGACATTATCTTATTTGAGCTCTCCTTGAAACAGTCTTCTCTTGGTTTCCATGACACCACACATTCCTGGGGGGATTTTCACCATATCTCTAGCTGCTCTTTTTTTCAGTCTTCTTTCCATGCACCTCTAAATACTAAAGAACCTGGGAGTTTTGCCTTGGACCCTCTTCACTTCTCTACCTATGTTCTTTCTCTAGATAAACTTAGCAATGCCCATAGCATCACAAGTCATCTATATGTCAATAATTTCACATTTCTCTCTCCAATCCAGACTTTCCTCTAAGCTCCAAACTTGTATATCCAATTGCCTATTGACACCTCCTTTGGATTCCTTCCCAGTATGTCAAATATTACCTGCCAAAAAAATGAATTCTTGTTTGATGCTCCCAAGCCTCTACACCTCTCCAAATCTTCCTTTTATCTGTCAAGACAAGGGCCATCTACCCTGTCACCCAACCCAGAAACCTGAGACTCATCCCTGAAATATTCTATTTCCCGCAGTCACCCCCCCAACCATATCAAATCCGTACCAAAAGCTGTTTATCCTGCTTCCAAAATATATTTCCAGTTTGTCCACAACTCTCCATTTCCATTATCACCTTTGCAGTTTCAGCTTTCAACACTGATTACCTCAGTTACTGCAATTACCTTCTAACTTGTTTCTAGGTTACCATTACTCTTCATCTCCACTAGCCGATTCTCCATAGACAGGCAAAGTACACTTTTAAAAATGCAAATTGGGTCAAGGTACTCCCTGGCTTAAAAGCCCCGTGTCTCTTAGAATGAAGCCCCAAACTCCATGCAAGGCCCTGCAATACTTGGCAGCTGACCTCTCCAATTGCAACCTCTGCCCTCTGTGCACAGCCGCACTGGCTTGCTCTCCATTTCTGAGCTGAGCGCCTCTGCACGTATCCCCCCCACCCCCATCTGGAAATGCATTTCCACACATTCTCCATATGGGGGAGAGGTCCTTCTGATCGTTCCAAGTATTAGTTTAAAAGTCACCTTTCACAGAGGTCTTCTTTACCACCCTAATGAAAGTAAACCCATCCCTGTTACTCTCTATCACTGCACCTTCTTTGTTTCCTTTATGACACTTTGACAATTTGTAATCATGTGTCTATTTATTCATTTATTTGTTTGTTGCTTATTTCCCCCAGTAAACTCTAAACACTAGGAAAATCATGTCGATTTTGTAGATTTTGTTTTCTACTGTCTTTAGTATCGATTACCAGTGAGCTAGCACAATCTGCCACATTTAGTCTGCTACAAACTTAAAAAATATTGGCTGCATTAATAAACGCGTAGGAGTCTTGGAGGAGGAGCAGTGTCTTACTGAAGTTACTGCATCAGGAGCTGTAGGAGGTATAGCAGATCATAAACTGATTACTGAAACAGTTTTCTCTCCCTTCTAGGCACAAAGCTAGACTGCACTTCCCATTCTCCTTTGCAGTTAGATGTTGCCAAGTGGCTGAGTTTGAAGCAATGGAATGTGAGAAAGTGTGGTGTAAGCCCCTTCCGGGCCAAGTCCTTAAAAACCTCCTACTCTCAGTTCTCCAAGCTCCAAGCAACTTGTCCCTCTGCCACTGAAGTAGATAAGAAAGCAAACTTGGAACCATGAGTTAAAGATGGTACAGCCAGGGCCTGACTCATCATTTAGTTAGGAGATGCCTACGGATTGAAACACCTATTTTGGACTCTGTGTCTTTGAAATAAACTTCTACTGGTTAAGCCACTGAGATTTTGAGGTTTATCTGTTATAACAGCTAACATTTCCTTAACTAACAGAGGTGATGATTACAGTAAAATAAATTGTAGATTCTGGGAGAGTGACATTGACTCAGAAGTGCTGAGAAGTGACTACTGAGTGGACAGTTAAAGAGAAATGGCTCAACTCAGACTTTACAATTTCCCCATCATATGAGAGGGGATGCTAACCAGGGAAGTTGGAGATGGAGTGTAAGTGGAAACTGACACTTTGATATATTTAAAATACCCCAAACAGGACCTGGCACATAGTAACATCTCAAAAAATGTTAACCATTGTTTTATTAGAAATCTCTCTGAACTAGTCTATGAGGCCTAAGGGTCTACAGGCTTGCTAAGGACCATGATTTTTTCTCTTTGTACCTCTGCCCCTGGCATTTTATCTTGCACATGGTGTTCATTTATATATACATTGTTGAATAAATGAATGAATGAATGAATGAGCAGAAACTCTTAAAGTCCCCTACCAACTAAAAACTCTAAACAGTTTGATCTAGCTAACTTGGGTTTCTTTTTTTTTTTTAATAGTAGACATTTTTTTAAAGATTTATTTATTTATTTTTCCTCTCCCTCCCCCCAGTCCTGCTGTTGTTTTTGTTTGTTTGTTTGTTTTTGTTTTGCTGTCTGTGTCCATTCACTGTGTGATCTTCTATATCTATTTCTCTTTTTTGTCTTCTCATCTTTCTCCTCTAGGATTCAGAGGGATTTGATCCTGGGGACCTCTGATGTGGAGAAAGTTTCCCTGTCAATTGTGCCACCTCCGTTCCTAGTCTCTGCTGCACTTCACTTTGACTCTCCCCTTTGTCTCTCTTTTTTGTTGTGTCATCATCTTGCTGTGTGACTCCCTTGCGTGGGCACTTGGCTCACCACGCAGGCACTCGTGTGGGCACGTGGCTCACCACATGGGTACTGGCTCGCTGTGTGGGCACGCTTTCTCTTCTTCTTTTTCACCAGGAGGACTCACGGATTGAACCTGGGTCCTCCCATTTGGTAGGCAGAGGCCTTATCGCTTGAGCCACATCTGCTTCCCCAACTTGGGTTTCTTGAAACCCTTAAATACCCTTATGTTCTTTCCTGTGAGCCATTGTCAAGTCATTCTTTACTGAATCACGAACTCCCTTATTTTCACTTATCCAGATCGTAAACATGAATCCTCTGTTCCCCTTCCATGCATGCTTGAGTCCATGAGACCTATTCCACGATTTGGCTATCATGGGTGATCAGAAGGAAAGAGCTTGAATAAATTTTCAGAGGTAGAGCAATTTAAGAAAAGCAACAATTATAATAGAGTTTCCACAGAAACAATGGGAAATATCTATACCTGCCTGAAGGAAATAGCGAAGGCTCATGGAGGGGTATCCTTAAGCAGATTGTTAAGGATAAGTAGCAATTGGTTGGGTTCACTAGGTCTGGGAAGGAATTCCAGGCGGAGTGAACAGGATGGGAATGTGGATCAGTATACCAAACAACGTAGGCAGATAGAGTTTGTGGTGTATTTGAAAGAATGAAAGGAGAAGAGTTTGTGGTTAGGTGTGAAGTCATTAACCTTGCTAAGCATTTTGAACTGGACCATAGAATAAGAGAAAGCTGTTAATAGGTTTTAGATTAAGAAATAGAATGATAGCATTGCCATGAAAAGGAGATCAATATGGAAAAATGATAAGATAGAAAAAGGAGATTTGTTAGGGGAGTATTGCCATACTCTTCAAGATATTGTAAAAGCCTGAACAAAGCATGGAAAAAAGAGAAAGTAGGACTGATAGAAAAATTCTCTGAGATGATTCTCTAAAGTAGGGCTGTGTTTAGAAGCATAGAGCTTTGTCAATGACAGTAAAGTATTAAACGTTTTCTTAATTAAGAGAATCACTTTTGAGTAACCAATATTAAGGATTATTTTTAATTGTTGAGTAACCAATACTAAGGATTATTTTCAATTCAGATAAAATTTACATAAAGTAAAATTCCCCTTTTTATTTTTTTTATTTTATTTTTTTTATTTTTTATTGACTTTGTAATAATATTACATTAAAAATATATATGTGAGGTCCCATTCAACCCCACCCCCCCACCCCCCCTCTCCCCCCCCCCCCAACAACACTCGTTCCCATCATCATGACACATCCATTGGATTTGGTAAGTACATCTTTGGGCACCTCTGCACCTCATATACATTGGTTCACATCATGGCCCATACTCTCCTCTATTCCATCAAGTGGGCCCTGTGAGGATTTACAATGTCCGGTGATTACCTCTGAAGCACCATCCAGGGCAGCTCCATGTCCCGAAGACGCCTCCACCTCTCATCTCTTCCTGCCTTTCCCCATACCCTTTGTCCATTATGTCCACTTTTCCCAATCCAATGCCACCTCTTCTATGTGGACATTGGATTGGTTGTGTCCATTGCACCTCTATGTCAAGAGGAGGCTCAGATTCCACCTGGATGCTGGATGTAATCCTCCCATTTTCAGTTGTAATCACTCTAGGCTCCATGGTGTGGTGGTTGTCCTTCTTCAACTCCATCTTAGCTGAGTGTGGTAAGTCCAATAAATCAGATTGTAGGTGCTGGAATCTGTTGAGGCTCAGGATCTGGCTATCACATTGTCAGTCCAGAGATTCAAATCCCCTAAATATATCTTAAACCCCAACATTAACTGCACCTCCAGCACATTAGCATGAAAGTCTTATGAAGGGAGATCCCATCTGAGTCCAGATTCATCACACATAAACACCATTTCCAAAGAGGGGCCATCTGCCCTGGTAGTTAACCCCATCGGCCATGACCATAACTCCCATGGGTCTCTTTAGCCCTCAAAGGAACCAATATCTGGGGGTTGTATCTGCTTTATCTGTCTCTCTGACTCTGCTCAGTTGTGCATGAGGGCAAACCTTCTGCCAGCCTCCAGACTCTTTTTTAGAAACTCGTAGCCATATAAACTCATTTCTCCTTTCCATTTCCCCCTTACTTTAGGTCAAACAGCATTTTAAAGTCATGGTATTTTATGTAGACATGGATATTCTGCTGATCCGCATTGAACCTTCCGTATAAGGTCATTTTCCAGTTGCATCATCAGTTGGTAGTTGATAGTGGTCCCTCGTTGCCAGGGAGGCTCATCCCCGGGTGTCATGTCCCGCGCTGGGGGGAAGGCATTGCATTTACATGCTGAGTTTGGCTTCGAGACTGGCCACATTTGAGTAACATGAAGGCTGACAGAAGGAAATTCCCAGGCACAAAGTTGCTCTAGGCCTTGTTCTTATTTTGGGTTTATCAGCTCACAAGCATAGTCATTAGCATCTGGGGCTCACTGTTGAACCCTCACTCCCTCCCGGTCCCCACCACTGTACCTGGGAGACTGTCGCTGCTCCCCTAGGGACCACGACAGAGCACCACTGGCCAGGAACCCAGTACCCCCCCTACTGTGGTTTTTAATTGTTGCCACTATGAGTATATCCAAACATTACCATGCACCCTGAAAATTCCCCTTTTTAATGAACAGTTCTATTAATTTCAACAAATGCATACATACCTAACTATCACAACAATAAAGATACAATACAGTTCCATCACCCTAAACATTTGTTTCACAGTCAATCCCTCCTCTCACTCCCAGCCCCATTGTTCTGTTTTCTGTCCCTGTAATTTTGCTTTATCCAGAATGTTTTATAAATGGAATCACACAGTATGTAACATTTTGAATCTGACTTCTTTCAACAACCATAATGCATTTGAGATGCAGCCATATTGGTGCATATATAAATGGTTTGATCCTTTGTATTGTTGAGTAGTATTAAATTGTATAGATGTACCATAGTTTGTTTATCCATTCACATATTGAAAGATATTTTGGTGCTTTCACGTTTGGGGCTATTATAAATAAATATGTTATAAATATATGAGTAAAAGTTCTTATGCGAACACACATTTTCATTTCACTTTGGTAAATACCTAAGAGTGGAATTTCTTGGGGGACGGGGTAGGAAAAGTGTGTGTTTACTTTATATGAAAATTTCAATGTTCTTTCCAAAGTGGCTGTAGAATTTTACATTCCCATTAGCAATGAGTGAGAGCTTCAGTTGCTCCAGATCCTCACCAGGACATAATATTGTCAGTATGTTTGTTTTTGTTTTGTTTTGTTTTGTTCATTTTTTCCATTTTAATACTTGTATATTAGCACTTCATTGTGGTTTTAATTGACGTTTCCCTAATGACTAACGATGCTGAACATCTTTCCATAGGCAAATTTGCCATTCATATATTTTCCTCGGTGAAGTATCTTAATTTAAACCTCTATCCTTTTTTCATTGGGTTGATTATTTTTTATTATTGAGGTTTCACAGTTCTTTACTATTCTAGATACTAGTCTTTTATCAGTTATACCTTGCAAAAATTTTCTCCCTGTCCATGGCTTGTATTTTCATTCATTTTCATTAATGGTATCTTTCAGAAAGTAGAAAGTTTCATCCTGATGAAGTCCAATTTATCATATTTTTCTTTTATAGATTGTGTTCTGGATATCATATCTAAGAAATTTCTGCTTAATCCAAGGTTACAAAGATCTCCTCTGATGTGTTTTGTTTTGTTTTTAGAAATTCTATGCTTTAGTTTTACATTTAGATCTATGATCCTTTCTGAGTGAATTTTTGTAAATGTTGCCTGATAGTTAAGTTTTTATTACAGTTTAGAAATTGGTAGCTTGGATTCCTAGTTCTAGTATAAAGAAGCCCTTCTCTCCAAACTTTTTGCAAGGAGATTAAAAGCAGAAGAAAAACATAGAGGGTAGATTTTCCAAATAATCTGTAGAAATATTTAAAAGAATTATAAAACAGCAGATGATAGGAGTTCCTGAGTATTTCATTGTTTATCTAGAGTAAATAATCAGTGAATCTACCTTTATCATTATAGCTTTTTTATGATTACTATAAAAATATCCTAGTATAATACTAAGCTGAGGTTGACTCTTTTTTGTTTGCTTAACCTCCAATTTAAAAGTTAGACTCTAGTGGCAAGTTTATCTTTAGTATGTCCCCATGCTATTCCCTGATAAACTACTGGTAATTAAATTAAGGTCTAATATTGCCCACAAAAATCTAATGTGGTTTTCTCCTTTGACCCCAAGCTCTTAGCCATGATGATTCATTAAGTAAGTGGGTTTCTGGTCAGTGTTCTAACCAAAATTGGTTTATATTTTGATAAATAACTTTCACTACCTAAGCTAGATAGCAAAACAGATAGTAGTGATAGGTTCATTTGCATGAGTCAACAATAACATTTGGTTTTCCCCCCTTTTTACAAGTGCTTTCAACTAAATGAAGTAACATTTGAACTCAGGCTAAAATGGTATGTTCTGTATTTAGACCAGGATTTGGACACTGTCTAAAACATGTGGCTGAATTTACTAGACAGGACATTGCAAAGGCTTATACTTAACATTACCCGTGATAATAGAAAAACTTTTTTATGAAAATTAGGATCTCTCAACTTTTTCGAGCAAGTCATGAATCAGACAACATCCCATCCAGAAAAATGGAAGGGAGCTTGGAGAATGGTAGAAAGGGCAGGGTTTATATAGACAGGCTTATGCAGCCAGCAAGGCAGCTAGTAGTACAAATGACTCCACTGGCTGTATCAAGGTTTTCTCTTTTTTGGGCTAATGCCAAGGCAGAGGGGCCAAGACCCACAAGCTAAATTGGAGCTGGCGGACTATGATAGACTGGCCTTAGATTTCAGTTCTGGGAGACCTCAGCACTCAGAAGAAAGAGTAACTAAATTAAGTTTCAGTTTGCTGACCTGGGCTTAGTACGAGCGACCTAGTCCTAGCTCTACTCACTAACAAGCTGGATTAAGGGGCAGGCCAAGAAATATCCACCAAGGGTTCTAGTCTATAAGGGATAGAAAAACATCACTGTGATGTTGAACCCTGGAAATAGAAGGAAGTGGAGAAAAAAAATCCTATTTTGCAGATCTTTTCTCATGGAGAAAACTAAGTGATTGGAAGGAGAACTTTGATGGGCCACATAGTGTGTCGGTGCTATATCTCCCAGGGAAAAAAGGGTTCGGTGATACTATACACTCTACAAACTGCCCTCTAAAGTTAGGGCAGTTGTGTGGAGGGTGAATAGCAGTTCACCTTTTATCTTGGGAGTGGAATGCACATAAGACCCTGAGTCCTTCTCATGCTTTTCCTCCAGCCCTGCCAGTGAATATCAAATACCCCATTTAAAAATAGCCTATCAAGGCACACACAAGAAATTGTTCTCCAGCCTGGAGGGTCACATAACTCCAGCTTTGCCCTGATCTTGAAATAGTGGATGGCATTGCTGATGCCTTAATCCAAATAATCAAAGGACTTCAAGAGGACTTTAGTAAGGATAGTTTGAATGTCAAATTCAATATTCAAGCAAAGACATCCCACAGAGTTTTAGCCCTACCTCCTATTAGGCATCGGTTAGGAGAAATTTGCATTTGGAATCAAAGAATGACATTGGGTGGATGGGTGGGTGAATGGTTGATTCAGGTCTGTGTGGCGTTAGGGAGGAAGGGGTTCTATTTCAAGTCTCCCAAAGTCTGATTCTCTTTGAGAGGTAGATGTGGAAGCCATTTTGAGAGTGGTTGGGGTCTGCACCTATGATCTAAAAGACTAATTGGAATGAAGTAAGAACTCCTCACACCCACCCTTCTATAAGTTATCCTTATTCTAAGAAGTTACTCATCTTTCCAATCTCTGGAAATGCTGCAGGGAGAAGTGCAGTAGAGCTGGGCTCTGGGTGGCATCTGAGGACCCCTGTTGAATGCCCACCCCACCTACCACAAAGAGCCCCTCACGAGCACCAAATATTCATCAAAATGATGCCATCTCTGGAATAAAAAACATTATCCTTCTTTCATTAAAATTCAAATCTCTCTCACAAATGCAACATTCAAGACCTCACTATACATTTATGAGATTGAATGGGGTATTTTCCCATAGGAAAGGGAGAGAGGAAGAGCCCTGAGAGAGGGAAGAGTTGATTGCTCATCCTTGCCCTGTACCCCACCTGAGGAAAATGACAAGGGTGATTGACAGACAGCTAAAAAGGGTGTGGATAGGGAGAGGGGCATGGGACCTATAGAGATGTTAGGGACAGGTACTGGCTGAAACAAATCAGCACTAGCATCAGGACTTGGGGTTCAGAGGAGCTCCAAATCTCCATTCTGCAGTATTTCCTTATCATTGTGGTACAAAATATGAAATGTTTCCTTTCATTTTAGGTTAGCTGAGTCTCCTAAGAAGAATTTATAGAAATACAGATAGCAATTTGAAGAATGATTATGACCCAAGTCATTTGGTAAGGGTGTAACCGTTCTTAGAAGTAGAAGCCAGCTTCTGTTGGTTGTGTGATTTCCTTTAATTATGTGAGGAAGTAAAAACCAAGTACTCATCTTATATTTAAATGAATCCTTCCCATACTAAAAATCTGGAAGTATTGCCCATCCTGGACATCCAGATTCCCATGGGCTGCCAAGGAGAGCCCTCGTGAAAGCTTGGTGTGGACTTCACCAGCTCCACATTCCCTGGATGCTTCTTTGTGCCCAGTTGTAAAGTCGTGGTGTTAACGTGTGCTGCTGTCACCCTTCTCGTGCACATGCACACACACACACACACAACAACGCATACTATAACATGTTGTAGTGTCATGGGGATGAAAGATACTGAAACAACAAAGGGACTTCAGTGAGCCAACCTCCCACCCTGCAAATTCTACCAGGTGAGGAGGGAACACCTATGATTATTAAAAAACATCATCCCAGACAGGAGTCAGGGCACCCAAGACTTTCTCTTTTTTTTTTTTTTTCCAAGACTTTCTCTGTAGCACCATTAAATGCATGAGAATCTAAAGAAAGTAATTTCCCAGCTATAATCAGCCCTTCATTATGAGCCAGCTCTGGGGGGCTAATTAGCCTCTTCCTTAGAATTATTTCCTCCCCTTACACCACTCCTTGGCTATTACTTTACCTTCAAGCACAGAACTCCTACCGATCACCCCCCTCTTGCCCTGAAAGACCCCTACATTTCTGTGGGTTTTTTGGCCTGTGACTCAGCTTTCTTTTTCAAATAGTCTTCCAAGTGCCAATTTTTGAAAGATTGCCTTCTGCTTCTAAACACACATGTAGTAATGAATATAAATCTGTAATCCTTTTGGAACAGGATTCAAAAGATAAAGATATTGAATTTGTTGCAGTGGTGACGAGGTAGAAGCTAGAGAGGCATAGCAGGACGGCCAGCCAGCCGGCTGCTCAGAGAGCCTCAAAGGTTGTCAGCATCTGAACCAGGGCCACCTGTTCCAAGAGCTGGACCTCAGCGCGCCGGGACTAGAAGATGGGTTTTGCAAGTTTCCCCCAGCACATCAGCCTCAGGGAAAATAACTCACACTAACCCAACTCACACACACACACAAGTTGTTGTGGAAGCCAGCATTTCTGCTCACTATCTGTACAGGGTGAAAGGAAACATCCAAGTACAGGCACAAGTTTCTGTCAGCTCTCAAAAACTCGTGCAGGAAGACAGATTATAAAAGATTGTCCACAGCAGTGCCCCCGGGCAGAGGGCAGAGTCTCCAGGAACAGCCAGCAGCAGCCCTGGGAAGCCTGCCAGACTCCCTGGGGACACGGCGCAGCAATCTGCCCTGAGCAGCTCTCCCAGCCAGTCTTAGGAATGCTAACATTAGAGATGCTCTCCTTTAGTGGGCATGGAACTTGAACAAGGAGGGCTGCAAGAAGGTCCTTTTAGCCAACGAGCTTCTACTGAGCGCCTCCTCTGTGGCAATGCAAAGATAAAAGTCCTTTGCTAAAGGAACTCATGACCATATTAGGAGACAAAATTGTATAGAGATTTAAAATGCAATAGAATGTACATGCTTCTGCAGAGCACCTGGGTGGAAAGCCAGACGGGCTGAGAGGAAGTGGAGAAAAAGAAAAGATTTCCCATGGGGAATAACATTTGAAAGACTATTGACGGAAGAATAAGAAATAGCTAGATAGACATCATGGGGGGAGGTGTTTATTATAAAGAAAAATCGGAAGCAACTTAAAACTCCAACTGTAGGGAACGGTGACATTCACACTGTTTGTTTTTTGTTTTTGTTTGTTTCGCATGTTTGTTGTTGCTGCTGTTGTTTTTAAGCTATGGACCCTTCCTGTCTTTAAACAAAATACTAAGTTGAAGCCCAATCTGTAAAGCAGCCAAAAGCAAGTTTGCAGTGTTGGAACAGAAAGTGACTACAGAGACTCTGAAAATTATGTTTGTGGTATCAACAGGAAAACACTCGTGAAAGAAAACGTAAGAGTGTGGAAAACTCTTCGTAGTGTGCTATTAAGTGAAAGAATGAGATTGCAACCCTCTGCAGCTTCCTTCCAAGGCCATCCTTCCAGGGGAGTGCATATACCTACCTAGCTCAGAAGAACTGGCGAAGGGCAGGCGCTTGGGGGTTGGAAGGGGGCGACACGCAGGCTATAGGGGGTGGCGAGGGTCATGGGAGCTGGGACATAGGGCTGGAGGCCACAGCTCATTCTCACTTTGCATCACGGAATGCAGGGGAGTTCTAAAATTCTATTTTCGACCGTGGGCTTCCAAGTTGTTTGGGAAGTTTCTTTGTCAAGGTAGGAGGAGAGAATATTTTATTTATCCGTCTGTTAGCTTGTTTAGCTTTAGAACAGTGAGACACCCTAGTGGGGACTGGGTTGGTCCTCTCTTCCCAGGTCCGAGGTCCCAAGTTAAGGGTGGGGCCATTGTTTTTCTTAAGTTAATGGTGCATGTTTCCTTTTGGGTTTTGCGTTTGCTAAATAAATATTTACTCAAGCTTTTATTTTACATTTTCTGCATAATTTTTATTTAGGTGTGTGTTTTAAAAGCAGCCATGTAGCACAGTTCTGTCTTCAACCGAATCTGACAGTCTTTGATTTTACTTGGAGAATTTATGTATTTATATTTATCATGGACAATGATGGTCCTTACTTAACTTCTTTTATCCTTTCTATTTCTTCATGCTTACTTGCTTTTTCCCCCTCCTTTTCTTTATTTTGTGATGTTCAACCTCCCCAATGACTTGAGAGTTGTGTATCCTGTCTCAATTTTCTTTCTCGTTATCCATAGGTTTGAAGAAACACACCTACTCCTCTATCAAGATAAAAAGTAAAAAGGTATCTTTTGACTCCTCATTGTAGGAAACAAGGGATTTATTCCTGTTTTATCTCCTTTGCTTTCTATTCTTTACTAACAAAAAATGTTTCGGAACCATTTTATTGTTTGTTTGTTTTTGTTTTTTTCATTTTGCAGATTCCTTTTCAGAAATTGTTTTTCACACTAGAATTAGATTTTGTAATAAAGTGTATTCTTTCGACCAAACCATGCCATCCTTGAGATTTGAATTTTGATTAATCTTTCAGATTAAGATTTTAAGTAATCTTTAATTGAAATTTTAATGGAAACAATTGTAGATGCACATGCAATTGTAAGATATATATAGATAGATTCTGTGTACCCTTTACATAGTTTCTCCCAATGGTAATATCTTGCAAAACTGTAGTATAATGTCACCCCAGAATATTGACTCTGATACAATTGTCAGGTTTTATTCAGATTTCTCCAGTTTTACTTATATTCACTTGTATGTGTGTTTGTGTGTGTTTTAGTTCTACGAAATTTTATCCCAAGTTCATGAATCCACCAGTCAAGATAGCCACAAGGATCCTTCACGTTGCCCTTTTCAAACAACACCTACCTCTCTTCCTGCAACTTCTAACTCTACTAGGTCCCTAATCTCTGACAACCACTAGTCTCTTCATCATTTCTATAATTTTAAATTTCAGGAAGATTGTGTAAATGGAATCATACAGTATGTAGCTTTTTGAGATTGGCTTTTTTTTTTAAGGATACTTAGATTACACAAATATCACATAAAAAATATAGGGGAAAAAATAGAGGGAATTCCATATGCCCTGCTCCCACACTTCCCACATTTTCCCATGTTAACAACATCCTTCATTAGTGAGATACATTCATTGCAATTGATGAACACATTTTGGAACACTGCCGCTAAACGTGGATTAAAGTTTACACTGTGGTTTATACTCTGTCCCACACAATTCTGTAGGTTATGAAAAGATTTATAATGACCTGTGTCTGTCATTGCAATGTCATTCAGGACAATTCCCAAGTCCCAAAATTGCACACATATTACACATGTTTTTCCCTCTCCATGCCCTCAGAACCTCCAGGGGCCACTGCCTCCACATCAATGATATAATTTCTTCCATTGCTAGAATCACGATAAGCCTACAGTAGAATACGAGTAAGTCTACTCTAGTCCATAGTTCATTCCCCAATCCTGAGGATTCTGGGATGGTACTGTCCTCCCTACCTCTAATTGAGAGGGGCTGTTGCTCCTGTAGGGCCTATGGATGGGACTCTTTTGTTTGCAGTTGTAGATTCTCTCGGTTCCTTGGTGTGGTAGTTGTCCATCATCATGTCCGTGTTTGTTGTCCTGGGTGAGACCAATGAAATGGAGAACAGGTGTTGCAACTCCATTGAGATCACTTGTGGTTACCCTACACATGGCTTTTCTGTTTTCTTATTTTAACCTATAATTAGTACTAGAGTTGGTAGACATATGTCCAAGAGACTTAAATCTTTGGGTCTTGGTGCCAGGTGGGCCCTGAATCTCATTAGAATTACAATACCTACAGTTCATTTAACCCAGGACAAGTAACATGGAGGTGATAATGGAGATTGACTTTTATCACTCAGCATAATTCTCTGGAGAGCCATACATGTTGTTGCACAAATCAGTCAGTAGTTGGGATACTTTTTACGGTATGTAGGTACCACAGTGTCTATTATTCACCTTTTGAAGACATCTGGGCTGTTTCCAGTTTGGGGCTATTATAAATAAAGCTGCTGTGAACGTTTGCATACAGGTTTTTGTGTGAACATAAATTTCCATTTCTCTGGGATAAACGCCAAGAGTGCAATTGTTGGGTCATATGGTAATTGTATGTTTAGTTTTATAAGAAACTGCCAAATTGTTTTCCAGAGTGCCTATACCATTTTACTTAAGTGATTTTAAAAAGAAAGATATGAATTTATATTTTCTGAGTTCCTACTTATCTCAGAATGTTTCTTTGTTCCCCTCACACATGATAAATTGGCTGGGGAAAACATACTAGTTTCATAGCACTTTTTCCTTAAAATCCTGTAGAATTTGTTCCAACATCTTCTGATATTCTAGGCCTTAGAGAAATGTGTCTAGCCCAATTTTTTTCCTTTGCAGGCAACCAATTTGTCCACTATTGATATTAATACTTTATATGATGCTTTTCTTTTCTTACTCAAAAAAACTGTCACCAAATACATAGAAAGCAATGTCTTTTCAACAATGTTACATGAAATATTTTAAGTATTTTCTGTCAAATCTTAGGCCTCCAAAAAAAAAAAAATTCCTCAATTATTTTTTGGTCATTGAGTCTGTTCTGAGCTTTACCACTCTACCCTGTTTTGTTATCTACCTTCTCATCATTTTCTTATATTTGTTATTTCTTTTTGCATTCTGGGAGAGCATCTGAAGTTTTTCTTTTGCATCAATGATTCACTTTTCCATAGTGTCACTTCAGCTTTTTAGCACCTTCATCTGGATTTAAATTCTGCCACACAATTTTATTTTTATTTCAAACTCCCCATATCTTAAATAATTGTCATTTTATACCATACTGTTGCGTTTTTTAACCTCAGAAAATACTCTTGTTACATCTCTCTGAACCTGCTTCATAGAGATCATAACTTCTCACATTCAGTTGAGGTCATTGAGAATGCTTTCTATACTTCTGATTCTTATAGTAAATAATTTTCAAAGGTACTTTCTTCCTTTGAATTTTCAGAGTGATGTTTACTTACCTTGTGCTGCCATCATTTTTTTTTATTTTTGGAGATAAAAAATTAAAACTCAAAATTCACCATTTTAGCCATTTTAACCATATAAGTCAGAGACTTTAAGTACATTTACAATGTTGTGCAACCACCACCACCTAATTCCAGAGTATTTTCATCACACTGAAATGAAACTCCATACCCATTAAACAGTCGCTTTCCATTCCCCCTTCCCCACCCCCATCCCCTGGCTACCACTAATCAACTTTCCATCTCTATTCTGGATATTTCATGTAAGTGGAATCAGGCAATACGTGACCTTTTGAGTCTGGCTTCTTTCACTTAACATAATGTTTTGCATTATTCATTTTAATGTTAAATTTTTGGATTTGGTCATTATCCTCACCTAAATAGATCAATCCAGCCACCATATTTGTCAACAGAGAGAATGACTGAGTGGCCTTTGCCTCTCTGGCATCTACTTGGTTGGGAAAAGCCCTTCTCCACTATAAACTGGAGAACACGAAGATGTGCCAAGATCTCATCCAAATCCTCAGCGCCTCCTGGCTTCATCTACTGCAATTCTGCTGGAATCAGGCTGCATTGCCTGTCACCTCCACCAACTAATCGAAATGTATGACTTTTTTTTTTTTTGCGGTAAAAGTGTTTTTTTTATTAACAGTATGAATAAATATTTTGTAGTAATAGCTTTGAATGCTGGCTCCTTCTGGAAAGCTAGTATTATGCATTGAGCTGTGTCCTCCACAAAAAAATACCTTGAAGTCCTAACCCCAAGTACCTCAGATTGTTACCTTATTTGGAAATAAGGTCATTGTTGATGGAATCGGTTTAGACGAGGTTATAATGGAGTAGGGTGGACCCTTAATTTAATATATCTGGTGTCCTGATAAGAAGGTGGGGTAGACACAGAGAGGAGAAGACCATGTGGAGATGATGGAGGCAGAGGTTGGAGTGATGCATCTCCAAGCCAAGGGACACCAAGCATTCCTGGCAAATCAGAAGAGACAAGGAAGGACCCTCTCCTACAAGTTGGTGAGGTGACACAACCCTGTCAATACCTCAACTCAGACTTCTAGCCTCCAAAACTGTGAGAGAATAAATGTCTGCTGTTTTAAGCCAACTAGTCTGTGATAGTTTGCTATGGCAGCCTTAGGAATCTAAGAGCTACGAAGCAATATGAGACCATTTTGAAATAAGAATTCTGTGTTCAGGATAGTTTATGTAATTGGAAGGCAGAATAGTGCAGTGCTTCAGAGCTGAGGCTCAGGAGTCCAGCAGCCTTGGTTAAATTCTGCTGTCACTTACAGACCGCAGGCAAGTTCCTATCTGCTCAGCACCTTGGTAGAAAAAAATTACACTACTTACCTCACAGTGACATTTGGGGGATTGAATGAGGTAATGCATGTAGCACTTAGAACTAGCTGTCTCATAAGAAAAAAAAAAAAGGTTGAAAACTATGAAATTAGAAAAAAAATTAGATTGATATTTGTTAAATTTAATCAGACATTTTCAATTATGAGAGAAGTTATTATATGTCTCATATTTTCTGCCAGTTCAGAAAGCCCATGATTTTTTCAGATGTCTTTTGCTTTCAGTGTTCAACATGGGAAAGAAGAGGGTAGTGATTCAGTCTTTCTCATTTCTGCCATCTAAACACAAAGTTTGTTCCTGATCCTCTTTTCCGTACTCTCACAAATAACCTTGTCCAATATAATCTGAGTTTTTGGACATTTCATAGTAAGCCCACTGTGCTTTAAGCTGTGATACCACCTTGCTCTGTGTACCCGAATCAAAAAAATGTAGGTGTCCATCTCTGCCTGATGCAACCCCATTTTTGAAGGGGAGAATATTTTTACCTTCCCCAAGTGATTCTGCTATTCACCAAGGCTAAGAACTACTGTTCCAAATGAGCTATTCCTAAAGTCCCTTCCAACTCTACCATTCCATGAATTAAAGTTAATTTTTTATTCTTTTTTCCTTCTTAACCAAAGTCCTTGACTTCTGACATTTATTTATTCCCAAGTTTTGATGTAGTCATGCCCAGGCAAAGACCTGGGCATATATCACTTTCAAAGAAAATCACTTTTTAGGAGAAAAGTTGGCAATACTTGGGAACCTGAGACCTCCTAAAACTACTGATATCCAAGGGGTCACAGCAGGGAGGCTGACTCAGAGGACCCACATTTTAAAGGGTAAGAGCTGAAAGGGTCATGGAGGCCTTCAGATTTTGCACATTCAGAAGGACCCACCCACCTAACTAGATAAAAGGCTTCCACTGCCTCCAAGGAAAGTGACTTGGAAGAGACAAGTCTGTTCATTTGGGGTTTTCAGAGTTAAAATATTTACAATTAAATAATACAATTTTTCAATATTGTATTATTTAAGAGGCAAGTGACCACACCCCATCAACAACCTGGTGTGCTGAGAGCCTTGGTCCTGATTTTATAAATGGTCAAAGCTCTGAGCTGGCATGTGCTCTATGTACAGAAGTATCTAATTCAGATAACTAATAAATATGGCTCAATAATAAATATAGGGAAACAGGTGTGGTTCAAGCAGTTGGGCTCCAATTTATCATATAGGATGTCCAGGGTTTGATGCCCAGGGCGTCCTGGTGAAGGCAAGGTGGCCAGCGCTGTGAGGAGACCCACACGGAATGCTGGTCCATGTGGGAGTGTCCCCCCACCCCCAGCCAATGCAGAGAGCTGGAACGTCAAGATGACACAACAAGAGACACAGAGGAGAAACAACAAAAGACATAGCAGAACAGGGAGCTGAGGTGGCACAACAGAATGATTGCCTCTCTCCCGCTCTGGAAGGTCCCAGAGCTGCCCAATGAGAAGACAAGCAGACACAGAAGAACACACAGCAAATGGACACAGAGACCAGACAATGGGGGGATGGGGGGAGATAAATAAATAAATGAGTCTTTAAAAAGTAATAATAAATATATTTACCCCTCACACCCAGAGGGTACAACAAACTGGATGCCATAGTTCATGGGAACAATCACTGAACAGAGAGTCAAAAGGACTCAAGTTGGATTCTGGCTTTGATAGTTATTGTGCAATAGCTTTTTCCAAATTAGGGAACCTCTCAGAATCTAGGTTTCCTCAGTGCCTGGCACAAGGACCATTAATGAATATTAGTTAACTGTCTAAATGACTGAATAAAGCATAACAATGAACTTTGGTAAGATCCTTTGGTAAGGATCGTTTGAAAAAACATGATCACAATTTTCACCAATTGGAGTATCATAAAAAAATGTAAAGTATTGTTGTTATTCAAATCAATAATAATCTAAAACTGACAAAGAAAAAAAGATCCTTGTTGTGCAACCAAAACAATGCTTCAAAATCCAAGCACTTGGTTTCACACATAAAACTCACAGGAAAATCACAATTTTTTAAATTTCTACTTATACAAAATCCAAGCACACTTAGAATATTTATTTAAAGCATAATAGTTCTTTTCAAGATAACTGTTTTAATTTAGATCCAAAGCAGCAAGTTAGAAGGCTGGGTGAGGTAGACTTTAGAAGAAGAAAGTGGTGAAAACTGACAACCTGACAATAAGAGACAGGACTGGGAAAAACTATTAAACCCTGTAATATTAACCAAACAACCCACAACATGATGAATTAATAGCAGAAGTTAAATAAGGAGTAATTTAGGCGCAGTGTATGGTTGTGTAATTTAGGTGCAAGTATCTCACTCTTGGAAAACCCAATGGCTTTGTCTTCCCTCCTAAGTAGAAGACATTCTTTGAAAAGCCCCCACCTTGTTTCCAGTTCAGTGGTTTTCCAGGTGTATGCCTTAAAATTCCTAACAGATCCAAAAGTCCAAGTCTGTTTGTGGGTTCTTATGAGTTCGTCTCTCATAATTCCATAATCCCTTTCCTAGAGCTAAATATTTATCACTTTCTGAGATATTAGGATTACTAAAATTAGCAGACTATTTGAATTTATACAGCTATCACACAGGGCTGTGTGACTTTCCAAAGGTCCTACTGTGCACATACAGATTGTAAATTTCCCAACTTGGGGAGAAGGGTACTTTGTTATTAGTTCATTATTTTTGATGTCTGAAGTCAGTTGTAATTTTTAATGGCTGCTATTTTTGCTTTTTAAACTATAAATTACTCCTTATTTAACCTCTGCTATTAATTCATCATGTTGTGGGTTGTTTGGTTAATATTACAGTATGGTGAGACATACTTGCATCAACAATATTTCTGACATAAAACTTTCAATTACTGGGCTTTAACACATGCAGATGTTGTATTTCAAACATGACTCATTCCCTATTGCTAAAGCATATATATTAAATCCTCCCATATTTTGTTTTGGAATATACCTGTACATTTGTTCTGTTTATACTAGTAAGGTAATGAAATTACTGGGCTGTTTTTTAAGTTTATAGAGCATAATTTCATAATATAAAACCATGCATAAAAGCTAATAATTTTCTCCTAGGAAGTAAATAATAAGCAATTCCTGCATGCTTCTACCAAGTTTACTTGCATATTTTTCAGTCTCTAATTCTTTGTTATCCAAGGCATTTTTCTACCTGAAAAAATGGGATGGAGTCAGGTAGGGTTTGAGGGGCTTATGCCCACCTCACAGAGCTGAGGCTGGGAACACACACAAGAATTCTTTATCTAAAAGGGCAATTCTCTAAACTACCAAAATCATGTGTTCCACACATGAATCATTCTGGGTGGATTCCAGATAGATAAAGTAGTGATGTACATGTAGACCCACCCAAACTATTTCTGCCCATGAACTTCATAAACAAGCTGTCGATAAACATGTGTGGCTCGTTCTGCAAACAGAATCTCCTGACTGCTCTGACCGGTAATCTGACTCTAGCGAGGAGAATTCACTTCTGGATAGTTTTAATCAGACCCAGCTTTTCTCTTGACCAAAGAAGTGTGGAAATTTACAGTCCCGAGAATGTGCTGTTCTGTCCTCTGCACGTGACACTTTGCACAACCTCAGAGCCTGCGATTGCGCCATTTCCACCGCAGAGGTCCCGGTCTAAGCTCTTGTCTCTACGTAAGGCAACCCTCCAGCTTATCCAGTATCCTTGCTCCATTTCTGCCATCAGTTGCAGTGCACTTTTGTGCCCAGATTTTGTCTCCCAGCCTAGCCTCGTTTTGTTGATATAATAAATGCAACAAAACCCCTTTCTCTTTGCTTCATGACCTTAATGCTATCTGGTATGCTATCTTCAAGATTTTCCCTGGATAAAAACATTTAGAGGATGTCCTAAGCCAATTTTCACACTAAGAGCAGAAGCTCTGTTTCATGTGTAGAGCTTCCAGCCTATTTATAGGAACATCATTTCTAGTTCTCTGTGGTATTAAGTGGGAGAGTCGTCTCGTCTTGCCTCTGATTCTCTGATAATGAGAATCACAGGCATATACAAAAACCTATCCCACTGAGTAGATGTATACCCAGGGTGTACAGTGTCACCTCCCAGGATTCATCTCCCATTGCTAGCCTGCCCTCCCCTCGCTGAGTTTCAGGATGTGATGTAGAAATATATGGCAGAGACGGGACTGTATAGTAAAGTGATAACCACTTAATTTTCTGTTTGGGCCAAATCCCAGCTCTGAGTTGGGGTTCATAGAGTGGGAAAAGAAGAGAAAAAATGTCTTGCCTTCTTACTTCCATCACTTTCATGAGCAGAATGCTGGGTTTCCACATGGTGAAAGTAAACTACCAAATCTTGTCCTCAAATCCATCTCTACTGGCCTTATAGTTTATGAGAATGCCTCAAAAATTCTGTCGCACTTAATTTTTTGAAAAAAAATTGTGCATTTCTTTATCATTTTGGGAACTTTAGGCTTAGTTAGGAAAGACCAGATACCATTATCGTTTTTACAAGTATATTTAATAAAGTATTTAAATCAGAAGCAGGAGTCTCCAATTTAAAAAGGCATCTTTGTGTATCTTTGCCCACCATCCAATTATAGTGACAAAAAAAAAAAATATTCAAGCAGTTCTGAAATCAAAGATCATAGGCAACATTTTGGAATATTCGTGGGCATATTCCCAAAAATTACCATCAAGCATATTTAGTTGAAGCTGGATTGAGAAATGTAGAACTGGTTTCTACATGCTTCACTCCTTGAAATACAAGATCACCTCTCACTAAGTAGGAAGGAAAAAGGTCCAAATTTTCCATTATCCACTCCTAGCTGGAAACTCCCTGATCTACAACTGACGGAAAAATAGAAAAGGAAAATGTGTATAGCTACCATTGCCTAGATACTGATTTATGACAAATATTTATGCTTCCTAAATATATTCAACCCTCCCCTCCACCTCTCAATACCATTCTCTCTCTCTTTTTTTTGCGTGCAGAGATTCCAATTCTCAGGAGAAGGTCTGCTCCAAGTACAGAGCTTCAGTTCATTTTTAGGTGGCATCATTTCTAGTTCAGCTCTGGTACCAAGCTGCATAGCCACTTAGTTTATAGCTAATTCTCTGATAATATGAACCATAAGCATATTAAAAAAAGAAAGAAAAAACCTCTCAGTTAAAGTGAAACTCTTCTTGCTCTGTCTTATGCCCAGCGGGAAGCAAAAGATGATGAATTCTATCCACACGTCAGAAGATCCTTTCACATAAACCTCTCTAAGTGGAGCTAAGACAGGAAAAGACCTGGTAGTATGGTCCCTGGACTGAGCATTTTACATGTGTTGTATCAGTTGAAGAGAGCCTCTATTTATATAAAATATAAACGGTTCTTTAATCTGAAAGAACTAAGCAGAGAACAGGTGACTATTCCCCTTGAGTCCAGAAGAATGGAATAAGATCAAGGTCTGTGAGAAACGGGAACTGAAAAAAAAAAAAAAATGAAAAGAAAAGAAATGGGAACTGAGTACACTGATCTGCCCTACTGCTTTCTTTCTATCTTAAGAAGTTTGCATGGACCCAGGTCTGCATGACCAAGTGCCAGGGTGACTCTCACTCTGTTAAAGGAAAATTAAAGAGAAAACAGCAGCAATGGCACAGTACCTGTGATAAACTATATACTGCACCACAAGGAAAAGCATATTATTTGGAATTTTGAAGGAATAGTTCATTGTGAAAAATTAGTGTTGACAAGAAACAAAAGACCGTTTCAAAATAGGTGCTTGGTGTTCTCAATAAGACATAAGAATTTATAATGTCAAGTAAAGGGAGAATAGGCTGGTATGGAAAGATCAAAGATAAAGAAGAGATACAAAAGCAATAGCCTGAAATGCCATCTGAGAGTTAATTTAAAAGTAAAGCAAAGTTAACTTTGAAAAAGTGTATATACGTATACAAACATATCTATGTCACACATATATAAATGATATATGCATTTTCACTCAAAAAAAAAAGATTAGAGCAATAGAAGTTAAAATACCAAATGGTAAAATTAGGTTTTTTTTTAATTTAATTTTATTTTTTTAAGTTAATAGATCACACAAAAGTTACATTAAAAAACATAAGAGGTTCCCATATACCCCACTCCCCACCTCCTCACAACCATCATTTGGTTTTAATTGTATTTTTTGAAGATACATAGATCGCGAAAAATGTTACATTAATAAATATGAGGTTCCCAAAAACCCCACCTCCCACCCCACTCCTCCCACATCAATAACCTCTTTCATCATTGAGGCACATTCATTGCATTTGTTGAATACTTTTTGGAGCACTGCTGCACCATATGGACAATAGGTTACATTTTAGTTTACACTCTCCCCCAGTACATTCAGTGGCTTATGGCAGGATATATGCTGTCCAGCATCTGGCCCTGCAATATCATTTAGGACAACTCCAAGTCCCGAAAATGCCCCCACATCACATCTCTTCTTCCCTCTTCCTGCCCTCAGCAACTACCATGGCCACTGTCTCCACATCAGTGCTACAATTTCTTCCATTACTAGTCACAATTGTTCTATACTAGAATATCAATAAGTCCACTCTAATCCATATTTTATTGCTCCATCCTGTGGACCCTGGCTTGGTTATGTCCACTCCACCTCTATATCAAGAGGGGGCTTAGATTCCACATGGATGATGGATGCAATTCTCCTGCTTGCAGTTGTAGGCACTCTCGGTTCCCTAGTGTGATGGTTGACTATCTTCAACTCCCTGTTAGCTGGCCTGGGTAAATCCAACAACACAGAGAGTAGGATTTGCAAGTCTGCTGAGGTTCTGGACCCAGCTGGCATATGGCCAGTCCAGAGATTCAAGTCTCCTGAGTATACACCAACCCCAGCACCAATCACAGGTTCAGTAAAAGTGATAGAAGAGGCATATTGAGAAAGGTCACATCTGAGTCCAACTCCATCACACTCAGGAACACAAATTCCAAAGTAGGGCCCATTGGCACGGCACAGAACTCCAGAGTCATCTGCCATGACCATAGAACCTGTAGGTCTCTGTAGCCCTCAGGAGCACCAGTACCTGGGGTTGTATCTACTTTGGCTGACTCTGGGATCATTCTGAGGTGTCCGTAAGCGCAACCTCTCTGATGACCTCCCCACTATTTTTTGAAGACTCTTAGCCATATAAACTCATTCGTCTTTGCAATCTCTCTCTTTTATTCAAGGTCAACAAGCAGTTTTTAACACATGATCCTACATGTAGCCTGAGATATTCTTCTGGTCTGAGTTGACTTTTATTCAAGGTCTCTTTCTAGCTGCATCACCAGCTAATGATTAGTAATAATCCCTGGGCACCAGGGAGGCTCATCCCCATGAGTCATGTCCCATGCTGGGGGGAATGTAATGCATTTACATGCTGAGTTTGGCTTAGAGAGTGGCCACATTTCAGCAACATGAAGGCTCTCAGGAGGTAACTCTTAGGCACCCTGCAGCTCTAGGCTTAGTTCATATTTCAGGCACACAGGCTCATAAGCATAATCATCAGTATCAAGGGCTCATCATTGGACCATCCCTTTTCACTGGCTTTGCCCTTGAACTTGGGGGATTGTTGCTATTCCATTGGGGAATGTGACAGAACTCCCCTGGGTCAGAACTCAGTACTCCCTCAGTTGTCATTTGTAACTGTAACTACTATAAATATACCCAACATATATCTGAACATTTTTATGTACCCTATATACATGCCCTGGAGAACTCCCTCCCACTCATGTGCCCCCATCAATAACACCCCTCACTAGTGTTCCTCCCCTGCCATAGGTGAACTTCTCTGTGGTCTAAAACATCTTCAAAAATGAAGCCTAATATATTGCCAAATTCAATTGATAGGAAAATGAAATATAGTGATAGGTTTAAAGATTAGAAATAGAATACATACTAATTTAGAAAAACTAAAATAAAGTAAAAATAAATTGGAGTATTAAAATATGAAAAATATTATAAAACTTTGTTTTTGACATTTTGCCTTTCATCACTGTAATGGATATCGCCCTGTATGTATAGTGGCAAGACAACTTCTTTCATTTCTTCCTCAGCATCTACAATTTCTATATTATCTATATTTTTCTGAAGTAAGCATTTTTTTCATAAATAAGAAAAATAAAAGTAATTAATAATGCTACAGTATTTTAATTATCAAAGCTATATAATAATGTAATAGAAAAATAGCAATAGAAAATGTATAATTCAACTATGCTGTTATCATTTTGTGATAACATTTTTCATATTTATATTTTAGTTATTTCAATCATATTCTACAATTTTGGCTCTTTGTTTTCACTCAGTGTTACTTAAAGATTTTTGTCCATTTCATTTTGCTAGATAATCTTTATAAGTGTTCAATTACTGGCTACAAAAGCATTCTATGAAAAAGCTAGTCAATAATATGCTTGATGACTGATGGATATCAATGAACACAACTGATTTTTTAATTTTCAAATTATGAATAGTTATAAGATAAGCCTCTGTATAGAAGCATTCTTTTAACTCTTTCAGATTAGCTACTTAATTTAGATTCCCCACCATAGTAATCATTCTTATTCCATCCTAATAAGAACTCTTCTAATCTAGGTGTTGTATCTCCACTTTACAGAAGAAGAAATTCAACCTTTGAGAAGTCAGGTAACTTATCCAAACTCTCACAGTGAATGTGGGTTAGAATCATGGCAAGCCACACACTCTGTAGGGATAGTTCATGTTGCCAACCATTTACTTTCCAAAAAATGGTTCTTGACAGATGAGCACATCAATGGCCATGTCTACAAGTTCCTCTTACATGGCACCCTTACCAGCTACTGGATATTTTTTTTTAAGATTTATTTTATTTATTTCTCTCTCTTCCCCTCTGCATTGTCTGTTCTTTGTGTCGCTGTGTATTCTTCTGTGTGTTCTGTGTCTGCTTGCTTTCTTGTCATACAGGACCGGGAAAGTGTGTCACCTTTTTTCATCATTGCGTCATCTTGCTGCATCAGCTCTCAGTGTGTGGGGCACCACTCCTGGGTGGGCTGTGCTTTTTTCATGTGAGGTGGCTCTCCTTACAGGGTGCACTCCTTGTGCATGGGCTCCCCTACACGGGGGACACCTCTGCGTGGCACAGCACTCCTTGTGCGTGGCAGCACTGCTTGTGGGCCAGCTCACCACATGGGTCTGGAGGCCCTGGATATAGAACCCTGGACCCTCCATATGGGAGGTGGATGCTCTTTCAGTTGAGCCACAATGCTTCCCACCAACTATTGGGTATTGATGTTATATTTTTGCTGATTTAACAATGGAAGGGAAAAAAAAAGATGATCAAATTTTTGTCCTGAGCTCTGCAGGCAACATAATGGCAATATTTTCCTTGCTGATCATTAAGATAATTAATATTGTGATTAAATACAGATAAATTTATAAGTTAAGATAAAATTATAAATTTATAAATTTATAAGATTTATAAATACTTATAAATGTAATTTAGACTCATCGTTTCTCCTTATATTATAGCAGACTTATGTAAACAGGATCTAGTAAAAAACAAAATCAAAGCCAGACAACAACTACAAACCCACAAAGTCCTCAATAGTTTACACAAAAATTCTTGCAAGAATAAAATTAATACATTAAATGTATTCTATATGCCATGTGGATGTAGTATTCCAGATATAATATATATTAGACTAAAAGGCCTCTTCAAAAAGTTTCAGAAAAGAAATCCAATGGATTAAATGAATAGGTGTTTTGGCGTGAAAGCCACGACTTTTAACTGCAGCTTCTCACATCCCAATAATTGTACAAGAGCCCTGCACAGCCTCTCAGATTGCCTTATATAAAAGCTGTCCATGTTCCCAGAGGGAAAGGAGAGATGATATGGAAGCAATTACCTAAATGAATTCTAAAGAAATAAGGAAGAAAGTAACCTCCTCTATCTATATAACATCCAGATTGCAAAATACTTAATTCACCTCAAAGTGCTCCTGATTGTAAAACATTAGGTGAGTCCTTGGTATTTGCCAGAAGAATAACAGACTTTTACATTTTGCTTTGGGGACCTGTCTCAAACTAGGCCTCATTCATTCTACACTCGCCATCACTCTTGGCCTTCAAAATCCTCCCATGGAACTAGGTTTGAAAGTATGGCCAGAGTGGATGCACAGGAGCCCCGGATGGATGGCGGGGTAGGAGGCATATAGGCTGAGAACCGGCAGACCCCAATCCCTCCCAAGGCACTGGCCTCAGATCTGAACCACAGACCAAGCAGGGCAACATGGCTCAGCAACTTTCCCATCTACATTCCCATGAACAGGCACTGCTGCTGGATTCTGCCTCCTAAGCCCTCTGACTGCCACACTGTTGAAACTGGGTCTAATTATTGCTTTTCAGGTGCATCTTGCTACTTCAGATCTTCCCAGTCCCAAGCCTAAAGCTCCCCCTTTCCCCTCACAGAGCAACTATACGTACATTTCCCTAATGTACAACCGCATGGAGAACTACCTGCTCTGCCTCAAACAAATCCTTGGCCTTTTTTTTTAACCTTCCCCACCCCCCATTCCCCACCTCCCAGATAGCTCTCTCGTCTGTTTGCTCCTTGCGGTTTTTTATCCTTGTTGTTTGTGCTCATTGGCTGTGTTTTTTTTTTTCTTTTGGAGGCACCAGGAACCAAACCCGGGACCTCCTATGTGGGAAGCAGGTGCTCAACTGCTTAAACTCATTTTGGTTTTGCTCATTGTCTGCTCATTATTTGCTCATTGTCTTCCTGTTGCTTTGTTCCATGCTTGTTGTTTGTTTGTCTTCTTTAAGAGGCACTGGGAACCAAGCCCTGAGGACCACCCATGTGGGAGGCTGTCACACAACTGCTTGAGCCACATCCACTCCACCCCCCCCCTCCCCTTTTTAAATGAGGGAAGTTGTAGGTTTACAGAAATATCATACAGGAAATACCCCTACTTTTTGAATTAGTGTGGCACATTTGTTACAATGATGAAAGGATATTATTATAAATGAAACTATTAACCATAGCCCATGGCTTCCATTACAGTTCACTGTTTGTGATGTACAGTTCCATGTTTTCTATTTTTTAATTTTTATTCTAGTCACATATATACAAACTGAAATGTCCCCTTTAAACCACATTCAAATTCAGTAGTGTTGTTTACATTCACAATGCTGTGCTATCATCACTGTCATCCCTTACCAAAACTTTTCAAAGCCCTTGGTCTTTGACCTTCTTAGGATGGACATGAACTAGCATCACATCATATGGATGGTAAGTCTTTGGCTGTATAAGTAATCCAGAGGTTAAAAGAATTCTAGAGGCCAGTGGTGAGCCCGAAGGAATTTGAGAACTCTTTTCTAATATTTACTGAACACTGTATTTTTGAGCACTCATTCTGAAATGAACTCAGAAGGCATTGCAAAATTGGGAAAGGCACCAGATCACAGCAACATGTTGTAGAACATGATGGTTTTACTAAATGTGTAGGAAAAGAGAAAAATTCTGTACTAGAGATAAGAGTCCTATTATCACATGCTGTGTTTCAGTTTTCTCATCTGCATAGTGGTCTTGTCATATTAATAAAAACATCTCCCTAACATGAGGTATTATTATGTAATTAAATGGTTAATATGTGCAAGGGGCTTAGAGTAGTACCTGGTACATAGTAAATGCTCATTTAATGTTAACTATGTTGTTGGAGTTCAGAGCAATGGGCTAAAGGCATGGTTGTGGTCAGGTATGGCCATGGATTGGCAATTAAATATTGTTCATTGATTTCTCCATGTGTCTATTTCCCACGGAGATGAAGAGTTCCTACAGGAAATGAATCAAGTCATTTACATTTACTGTGTAATCTGCAGTACATAATCTAGTGCCCATAAAATCAACACTCATGTCAACATGTCATGCAGTGACTTAACTATGTACCTTTTGCATAGTCCTTTATTTTTGTTCTGCAATTCTTCTCAGGGTAGGGCCAGGGTACCAGTCTTCAGACTGATGTAGTTGAATGATTGGAATTTGGATAAGTACTTTTTCATTGTTTTTGTTTTTGAAAATAGAAACTCCGATATTATACTGATATATCTTTGAGCACAAAAAAAGAAAATATGAAAAATAAAGGATAACAGATAAACAAAGGGGCGAGAAGTTGGTGCTTACTCAAATGTGACTCAGTAACAATGTCTAGATAAGGATCAGTCTGCAGTGGAGTGGAATCTATACTAACCTAACTCCTAGGATCCACTAGGAATTAGGTTAGTATAGATTTCACCAGGGTCTTTGGGAGAAACTTTTAAAGAGAATGACAACCCCAGTTCACTAGATATGTACACAGGGGGAGACGGGCTGTGAACCACTTAGCTTTGAGAAGACCTGGAGCTCAGAGAATCAAAGGAGCAGTCTGTGGTAAGGAGAGGGGACCAGCCTACCTTGCTGGTGAAAAATGACTCAAAATTATCAAAGGCATCCTGATAACATATACCGTGTGTGGCTTCTTGTCAGGTCTGTAGCCGTATATTTTAAATGCTATGGTAGGAAAGGATCTCAAAGTACAAATGTCTGTGCTTTGCTTTTCATCTCTTCCTTGTTCAGCCCCCAAAGATCCTGAAGGAGAAAATAGACTGTGAACAGACAAAACACAGAGAGAAAGAAAAGAGTCGGTGTTCAGTTTTGTAACTTCCCAAGAAAGATCTTGATCCCAGACCAGAAATAATACTTTTGAATGTCAAAGTTGTTGATATGCAAGGGGAGGAATTTTAAGAGCAGAAAAGGCTATTAAGAACCAAAAGGGAAGGCCTTGAAGAAAGGAGGGAAGAGCCCTGGTGCCAGAACAAGGGATTGAAAAGGAGATGGAAAAAGACCAGACTCCCATGCTTCACCCCCAGATGAAATCCAGCTCGATTGCAAGGTTGGGACATTCAAGTGCAGGCGTTGAATGGGGTGTGAGAAGGAAACCAGGCCCGCAGGCTGAGCCAGGCTTTGCAGATCATGGTGATTGAGCAGCAGAGCAAGCATGAAGGCTGCTGAGGGCCTCCCACCAAGAGCAGCCAGCAGGCAGGGTCCAGTGCAAGTTGCACACCCACAGCTGTCATCGTGGAACCCCATTCTACCTGCCCCATTTTAAGGTCCTCTTTTCAGAAGGTATTTCAGTGTATCAGGTAAGAGAGTAGCCTTTGGACCTGATTGCCTGGGTTCATATCCTGGCTCCATCATTCCTCTAGTGTGCAAACTTGAGCTGATTCTGGTGCAAGTCATTTATAGCAGGATCATTCTAGAATAGGTTACAGGACAATGTAGGCAAAGATGGGGGTGCAGATGAAGTATGACCTTGGAAGGCTTCAACACTGCTCCAAGGAGCATACAATAAGGGATATGACGGTGAGGTAGAATTTCATTGGGGGGGGGGGGGCGGGGATAGCTTAGAATTTACTGGAGTTAAAGAAAGAAATGAGTCCTCCATGTCTAAAAAGCATTGACAATTAAACTTATCTTGGTGAAACAGCAGAAATTCAAAGATTAAAAAATACGTGAAAAGCTAGGAAAGAGGAGGCAGGGCAAGATGACGTCCAAGTGAGTGCACCCTCGTCATCTCTTCTGCAAAAAACCAGCTGAGTGGGGACAGAATCTTGACCAAGTGAGCTGTTTTGGGAACCCACAAAGCAGGAGGTTTCTGGACATCAATCTGGAGAGAGTGTGACAAAAGGAATGCTTACTCAAGGTAAAACCACTGGTTTCTGGCACTTGAGCAGAAAAATGTGGGAAAAACTAAACTCTTCCCCTAGGGCTGCTAGCTACAGCATTCCCTGAACAACACCAATCACAGGGCAGTGTTCCCAAGCCCCTTGTTCCCCAAACCTGTGATCCCTGAACCCATGCTCCCCAAACCCCGTGCTCCCCATAACCTGCGTTCCCTAAAATCTGTGTTCCCGGAGCCCGCATTCCCCAAGCCTGCATTCCATGAACCCAGGCCTCCTTGAACCCTGGCATTCCCCTAGCCCACCAGTCTCAGACAAACTCTGAGAGTGGGAGGGCTCTGGTGAGGGGTACAGAGGGGCCCAAGGAGTGCTGGTTCAATTGTCCGGTCCCCCATTTTTTTGAGCTTGGAGGAGCATGCCAGCTGGCTTGGGGAGAGAATAGGAAAAGAGGAGTGGTGAATCTGCTGAGAGAGCCCAATTTACCTAAATTCCTTGGGACAAGTCTTGTGCAACACACCTAAGGGAGGGGGACAGTAGGATATGTTTGGTAGACTTCCAATAGCATATTTAGGGTTCCAGGCAAGGTATGGGTGCTAGCTCTCAAAGAGACTAAGAGTCATTTTTTTTCTGTGGTGAGTTGGTTCACCAGGGTCCCATTTGAATGTCGGAGGGGAGTTCTCACACAGCCTTCCTGCTGCCCTGGGAGAGAGGGAAGAGAGGGAAGTGAGGAAGGGAGAAATGGGGAAGGACAGACTCCTAAGCAGTTTATTCAACTGCAAAGAGGACGCCTTGATTGAGGCCTTGCCTGGTCTCTTTGGTCTGCTTGTTTTCTTATCTTTCCTTAGTCTTTATCCCCACACTGCCCTTTTTTTTTCTTTTTGACTTTTTTCTTTTTTTCTTTTTTTTCTATTAGGTGCTGCAGGCAGTGTTTCTCATTTGCTGTGCTTCCTCATCCTCAATTTCCTCTTTTCTATGTGTACTGATTTGGGTTACCAATGCTCTTTCTATCTTTACATCTTTCTATCTTCCATTTTCTGTTGTTGCTGTTACATTCCAGCCCTCTTTGTTTAGCACCCAATTTTTCTGACTTTTTATTTCTAACACCTCTATACCATTTTCTAACTTTTATTCACTGTTTATATAATTGTCCTTTCTTTTCTCTTTCCCCCTCTCCTATCACATTGGCCTTTTAATTCATACTATATACTTCTCCATATTCAATTCACCATCTGATTGTAGGTACTCCACTTTTTTATTGTTGTAACTCTACACAACTTTTATGAGTTTAATATTCATTCTCCTAAGTCTCACCTGGTTCTTCTGCTAACACTTACTAACAACACTATTATACTTTTTCTTTTCTTTCCTCTTTTGCTTGCCCTGGTTTTAATAATTTCCTTCAAGGGAAATTAGACAACCCCAAGGAAATAGAATAAGAAGAACAAAGTGTCAAAGACAAGACTTAAGACACAAACAGCATCTAAATAAATCATGAGACTAGATGAAGAGCTAATCAATAGAACAAACCCATCAAGAAAAAATGATGAACAGATGGCAACAAAAAATTACAAACCATACCAATAATCAGGAAGACATGGCCCAATCCAATGAACAAACTAAAAACCAGGAAGAGCAGCAAAATATCACACAACTAATCAAAGCTCTCCAAACAAATATCATGGACCAATTAAATGAAGTGAAGGAAGAGATTAAGGATATTAAGAAAACACATGGAAAGCAAGCAAAAGAAATTGTAAGCACACACAAAAAGATAATAGATATGATGGCAAAGAATGGAAAAATCCAAGAAATCAAAAATACACTCTCAGCAAACAACAGCTGATTTGAAGAGGCAGAGGAAAGAATTAGTGATGTAGAAGACAGTACATCTGAAATCAAACAGATAGTAGAATTGATCAATAAAAAGTTTTAAAAACCCAGCAGGTATTTAGGGACCTGAATGACAAATAAAATGCATAAACATATGCATTATAGGCATCCCAGAAGGTGAAGAGAAGGGAAAGGGGATAGAAAGGGTATTGGAGGAAATTATGGCTGGAAACTTCCCAAACCTATTGATAGATGTATATGTCCAGGAAGCACAATGCACCACAAACAGCATACGTCCCAACAGGCCTATCTGAAGACATATACTTATCAAATTATCCAATATTCAAGACAAAGAAAAAATACAAAAGGCAACAAGAGAAAAGAGAACCATCACATACAAGGGAAGCTCAATAAGCTTAAGAGCTGATTTCTCATCTGAAACCATGGAGGCAAGAACACAGTGGTATGAAATAGTCAAGGTACTAAAGAAAAAAAAATTTCATCCAAGAATACCCTGTCCAGGGAAACTGGCATTCAAAAATGACGGAGAGTTCAAAATATTCACATATAAACAGAAACTAAAAGAGTATGCCAACAAGAAACCTGCCCCTCAAGAAAGAATAAGGGAGTTCTACAGAAGGAAAGGAAAAAATAGGAAAGACAGAAGTGGGATAAGAGTGTAAGACAAAAAGAGGGAAAAAAACAACATATGACATACACAAATCCAAAAAAATATGGCTACTGTAAGTAATTCCTTGAGAGGAATAACACTGAATGTTAATGGATTCAACTCACCTATCAAGAGACACAGATTGGAAGAATGGATAAGGAAATATGACCCATCTATATGCTGTCTCAAAGAAACCCACCATAGACCCAGGGATTCAAGGAGGCTGAAATCGAACAGCTGGAAAACAATCTTACAAGCAAACAATAACAAAAAAGGGCAAGAGTACCTATATTAATATCAGACAAAAAGACTTTAAATGAAAAACTATTGTGAGAGACAAAGATGGACACTACATATTAGTGAAAGGGGTAATCGTTTAAGAAGAAAGAACAATCATAAACATTTATGCTCCTAACCAGGGCACCTCCAAATATGTGAGGCAAATGCTGGAAAAACTAAATGAAGGAATAGATGCATCCACAATTATAGTGGGGGACTTTAATAAACCACTATCAAATTGGACAAAACATCTCAACAGAGAATCAGTAAAGAAACAAAGACTTTGAACAATATATTAGAGGAGCTGGACCTAATAGAAATATACAGAACATTACACCCAAATACAGCAGGATATACATTCTTCTCAAGTGCACATGGATCATTCTCCAAGATACATCACATACTAGGTTGGTTTTTTACTAATTCCTCCAAGTGTGCAGTTAGGTTTTCAATTTTAGCTCTTTCTTCTTTTTTGATGTACGAATTTATGGCTATGAATTTTCCTTGCATTACAGCTTTTGCTGCATCCTAAAAGGTTTGATATATTGTGTTGTCATTTTCAGTAATTTCAAAGTAGTTACTGATTTATTTTGAGATTTCCTCCTTGACCCACTGTTTGTCTAAGAGTGTGTTGCTTAACTTCCATATCTCGGTGCCTTATCTGGGTCTCTGGCCCTTGCAGATTCCAGATTCATTCTGCTGCAGTCAGAGAAATTATTTTACATGATTTCAATCTTTCTGAATTCACTGAGACTTTCTCTGTGGCCTCAAAGAGCTGTTTTTTTGAGAAGATCAATAAAATTGACAAACCCTTTGCTAGAGTAACAAAGAAAAAAAGAGAGAAGATGCAAATACACATAAAAAGAAATTAGAAAGGGAATATCACCACTGACCCCACAGAAATAAAGTCTATCATAAGAGGATACTTTGAAAAACTATATGCCAACAAGAAGGGCAATTTAGAGGAAATGGACAAATTCCTAGAAACACATAAGCAGTGTACATTGAGGAAAGAAGAAATTGGTGATCTCAACAAACCAATCACAAGTAAAGAGATAGAATCAGTTATTAAAAACCTCCCAACTAAGAAAAGCCCTGGGCCACATTGCTTCACAGGTGAATTCTACCAAACATTCTGAAAAGAACTAACACCAATCTTGTTTAAACACTTTCCAAAAAAATTGAAATAGAAGAAACACTGCCAAACTCATTCTATGATGCCAAAATTACCCTAATAACAAAACCAAACAAAGACACCACAAGAAAGGAAAATTACAGACCAATCTCTCTAATGTAACTAGATGCTCAAATCCTCCACAAAATACTTGTTAATCATATTCAGCAACACATCAAACAAATTATACACCATGACCAAGTATGCAAGGATGGTTCAACATAAGAAAATCAATCAATGTAATACCCACATAAGCAGATTGAAGGAAAAAAATCACATGATCATATCTATAGATGCAGAAAAAGCATTTAACAAAATACATCACCCTTTCTTGATAAAAACACTCTAAAAGATGGGTATAGAAGGAAATTTTCTGAACATGATAAAGAGTATATATGAAAAACCCACAGCTAACATCATTTACAATGGTGAAATCCTAAAATCTTTCCCTCTAAGATCAAGAACAAGAACTAGATAAGGAAGCCCACTATCATCCACCCCCACCCCCATTTAACATTGTGTTAGAAGTACTTGCTTGAGCACTGAGGCAAGAAACAAATATAAAAGGCATCCAAATTGGAAAGGAATAAGTCAAAATTTCACCATTTGAAGATGACATCATCCCATGAATAGAAAGCCTTGAGGGTGGCAGACTTGGCCCAGTGGTTAGGGCATCCATCTACCACATGGGAGGCCCACGGTTCCAACCCCGGGCCTCCTTGACCCATGTGGAGCTGGCCCATGCGCAGTGCTGATGCACGCAAGGAGTGCCGTGCCACGCAGGGGAGCCCCACATGCAAGGAGTGTGCCCCGTAAGGAGAGCCGCCCAGTGCGAAAGAAAGTGTAGCCTGCCCAGGAATGGTGCAGCACACAAGGAGAGCTGACACAACAAGATGACATACCAAAAAGAAACACAGATTCCTGTGTCGCTGACAACAACAGAAGTGGACAAAGAAGAAGACGCAGCAAGTAGACACAGAGAACAGACAGCCGGGGTGGGGAGGAAGGGGAGAGAAATAAATAAATAAATAAATCTTAAAAAAAAAAAAGAAAAAAGCCTTGAGAAATCTACAACAAAGCTTCCAGAACATATAAATGAGTTCAGTAAAATAGCAGGTTATAAGATCAATGAGCAAAAATCAGTAGCATTTCTATACACCAATAATAAGCAAGCTGAGGAGGAAATCAAGAAACAAATACCATTTACAATAGCAAATTTAAAAATCAAATACTTAGGAATAAACTTAAGTAAAGATGTAAAAGATTTATGCACAGAAAAATACACAACACTGTTACAGGAAATCAAAGAAGACTAAAATAAATGGAAGAATATCCCCTGTTCATGGATAGGAAGACTAAATGTCATTAAAATGTCTATCCTACCCAAACGGACCTACATATTTAATGCAATCCCAATAAAAAACAACATAGCACTTTTAAGGAACTAAAAAAAAATAACTAAGAAATTAATTTGGAAAGGAAAGAGACCCAGAATAGCCAAAGACATATTGAAAAGAAAAATGAAAGTGGAGGCATCACACTATACTACTTTAAAAATATTACAAAGTTACAGTGGTCCAAATGGAATGGTATTGACATGAGGATAGACATAATAAACAATGGAACAGAATTGAGAGTTAAATAGATACTCATATATACAGTCATCTGATATTCAACAAGGCCACCAAGCTGACTCAACTGAGAGAGAATGGCCTGTTTAACAAATGGTGCTTGGAGAACTGGATATTCATATGCAAAAGAATGAAAGAGGATTACTGTGATGGTTAGGCTAATGTGTCAACTCAGCCAGGAAATTGTGCCCATTTATTTCATCAAGCAAGCACGAGGATAAGTGTAATACTAGGGCATTTATGGACTTTAGTCACTACTGACTTTACATCAGTGGTAAATCAGAGATAGCTGATTACAATTACATCAGTCAGGGAGATTGCCATCAGCAATGAGTGACGCTTTATCCCATAAGATGAATGCCTTAAAAGGGGAAGTGATTCCAGCATTGAATGAGAATTTCCCAGCTCCTCTTTGGGCCACCAACGTCTCCCAGAACTCATCAAGAACCTTCACTGAACTCTCATCAAAGCCCCTGGTTGCAGCCTGTTGGTGGAAAGACTCTTAGAAAATCGTATACAAGTGACAGTTACCTTTTGTTGATTCTGTTTCCCTAGAGAACCATGACAAAGGTACCGGGAGTGACTTTTGAGGAACAGAGTCTTAAACATGACATGTCTGGGGAGGTTCTGGGAGTTTTGGGATTGGCTCTCTAAATGCACTCAATGGTATCTTGACAAGGCCCTTTCCAATAATGAAGAGAATGCTAACAGTCCACGCCGCAAGTTGGCCATGGAGATATGCAAAATATCATCACTGGATTCCCCTACTTCCTCACTTCTAAGAAGCAAGGATCTGGGTGAGAGTGTTTTCAACACCTCAACAGAGTTTTGTCAAGCCAAACTGTATAATGATGTTGGTTGGCTCTTCCTACATACTCTGGATACTGTTACAAAAGAGAGAGATGAGTTAAAGGCTTCAAATTTGAAATTTAAACAACACATGAATGATTCAAAAGTTTCTATGTGTGCTCTGAAAGAAAATCTTGTTGCCTTAGCCACAGGCTCAAAATATCTGAGAATAGGGGAGTTACAAAGGAAACTTAAAAAATCTCAACCCCAGTTAAAGTGAAGGTATTGATTGAAAAAGAGTGGAATCCAGAGAACTGGCATGGAGACATATGGGATGATGACGATGGAGATATTGGAACCCCGAATTCTGCTGAGACTTTACCAGATAAGCCTGCCATGGCCTGCCCTGTCCAGGCCACACCTTGTCAACCTTGTATCATCCAACCTCCAACCTGTCTCAGGGAGTCTGAAACAACTTCCAGCCCTGAGGTGGGTACCAGCCAAACTGAAACCTGCCCTGCCCAGCATCAAGCCTGCCCCAGGGAGTCTGGACGTCCTCCCAGCCCTGAGGCATGTACCAGCCAAACTCCAGCATGCACTGCCAAGCCTCCAGTCTGCCCTGAAGAAACTGCCTTCTATCCCCTGCCTGAAAAAATTAATCCAATCTCACCAGAAGAAAATGCAAGGGAATACCCTGAGGTCAGTAGCTTGCAAGGCATTTCTAATCCTTCTCCTTACCCACCCCCACCACCTCTTTTGTCTTCAAGATGAATTACTAGACAAAAATCACAAGTCCCCAAAGGTGAAATACAAAGTGTGACCCATGAGGAAGTAAGGCATACTCAGAAAGAACTGCATGAGTTTTCCAATTTATATAGACAAATCAGGGGAATATCTGCGGGAAGGGATACCAAGGATATGGGATAAGGATGGAAGGAATATAAAGTTGGACCAGGCTGAATTTTTTGATATGGGCCCATTAAGCAGAAATTCTGGTTTCAACACAGTAGCTCTAGGGGTTAGAAAGGACGTTAACAGTTTGTTCGGGTGGCTGACTGAAACATGGAACAAAAGATGTGCTAATATATCTGAGGTTGAGATGCCGGATTTGCCCTAGTTTACAGTAGAAGAGGGAATTCAAAGACTTAGGGAGATTGGAATGCTAGAATGGATTTACTGTTTCAGAGATGCCCACCCATCCCAGGAATGTCCAGAGGACACACCTTTAATCAAGACTGTGAGGAATAACTTTGTTAGACTAACTCCATCTTCCCTGAAGAGCTCTGGGGTTGCTCTTCTTTGTAGTCCAGACATTGCTGTAGGGAGGACTAGGATGGAATTAGAATCCTTAAACATTATGGGAATGGTAGGATGTTGGTCTGGTAAATGTAATGGTCAAGAATCTTTCTTTCTTGTTTCATTATGATCATAATTGTATATGTACACAAAAGAAATTTCCTTGTCTTCTTCTCCAAACTTTTCCCTAATCATATAACAAGTTGTATGAGTTTCATGTCATAATATTTGAGGATGTCAAGTTTAAGAGTGATTATTACCCAAGAACTTGCACACTATTCGGTATGGAATTAATGCATTTCCGGTTGTACACAGGAGAGTTGAACATTGTTAGGTGGAAATATACATATACATATGCATATCTATTATTGTTTTACTAAGAGACTAAGAATGGTTTAAGGTAATGTGTATGGTTGCCAAGTTGACAAGGGGTGGATTGTGATGGTTAGGCTAATGTGTCAACTTGGCCAGGTAATTCTGCCCAGTTGTTTAGCCAAGTAAGCACTGGGCTAAGAGTAATACTAGGGCATTTATGGACTTTAGTCACCATTGACTTTACTGCTGTGGTAAATCAGAGATAACTGATTACAATTACATCAATCAGGGAGATTGCCATCAGCAATGAGTGATGCTTTATCCCATCAGCTGAATGCCTTAAAAGGGGAAGTGAGTCCAGCATTGAGTGAGAACTTCCCAGCTCTTCTTTGGAAAGCCAGCATCTCCCAGAATTCATCAAGAACCTTCACTGGACTTTCATCAGAGCCCCTGGTTGCAGCCTGCCTGTGGAACATGGACTTGTGCATCCCCACAGTCACATGAGAGACTCTTATAAAATCATATACCAGTGAATGATGTCCCTTGTTGATTCTGTTTCCCTAGAGAATCCTGACTAATACAATTATCATCTCACACCTTATACAAAAATCAACTCAAGATGCATCAAAGACCTAAATATAAGAACCAAGACCATAAAGACCTTGGAAAACAAGGTAGGAAGCATCTACAGGACCTTGTAATAGGAAATGGCTTCAGGAACTTCACACCCAAATCACTAGCAGCAAAAGAACAAATAGATAAATGGGACCTCCTCAAAATTAAAGCATTTTGCACCTCAAAGGAGTTTATCAAGAAAGTGAAAAGACAGCCTACCCAATGGGAGAAAATATTTGGTAATCATATATCTGATAGGAGACTAATATCTAGCATATATAAAGAAATCCTATATCTCGAAAATAAAAGACATCCCATTTAAAAAATGGGCAAGTGATTTGAACAGACTTTCTCCAAAGAATAAATACAAATGACTAAAAAGCACATGAAAAGATGCTCAACATCACTAGCTATTAGGGCAATGCAAATCAAAACTACAATGAGATACCATCTTACTCCCATTAGACTAACGGCTAATTAAAAACAAGGGACTACAAGTGTTGGAAAGGACATGGAGGAATGGCACTGCTTGTGGTATTGCAGAAGGATCCAGCCAATCTGGAGGACAGTTTGCCAGTTCCTCAAAAAACTAGCTATAGATTTGTCATATGACCCAGCAATTCCACTGCTGGGTATATACCCAAAAGAACTGAAAACAAGGACATGTACCAATATATGCACACCAGTGTTCATAGCGGCATTATTCACTATTGCCAAATGTTGGAATCAACCCAAATGCCCATCAACAGATAAATGGATAAACAAAATGTGGTATAGGCATACAATGGAATACTAATCCATTGTAAAAAGGAATGTATTACTAACACATGGGATACATGGATGAATCTTGAGGACCTTGTGTTGAGTGAAGCAAGCCAGGCATTGAAGGACAAATACTACACGACCTCTCTGATATGAAATAAGCAAATCAAGCTCTCTCAGAGAGTTAGACTGGATGATAGGCTTACAGAAAATTGCAGACAGAGAGGAAGGTTGTGAAATGACACCTACGTGGGCAAAATCTATGATAAAGAGGAGGTAAGTAGTTGTGCAGGGAAGGGATAAAACGGGCATAGGGATACTATTGGGTGGGGCTTTGTAGGGTTGAGGGGGGCTAGAGTTGGGAGGATGGGTCAGATGGTCTAAGGAATTGGGGGGATTTTGGGGGGTGTAGATAAACATGTGAGATTGTTAGGTAAGTGGTTCAAACTACAATGTTGAGAAAACTCTTTAGAAAATATAAGAAAGGGTTACTTGTTTAAGGTGCTTCATGGAGGAGGCCTGACACAGGGGCAGACTCCTAGGGATTCTGTGAGTGCTCATCTTGTCATAGTGTGTTATATCATTGGTTGGGGACCCATACAACGAGTGAAAGGTGTATCCCCATCCCGGGGAGGCCTGATGTTCTCAAACAGAGGGAAGGGTGTTTCTCGAGATCATTGGTGACTCCCAGTGGGGGAGGACAGTCTAGTGTGTCAAGCACTCAGCATTGTTGCAAGTATCTATGAATCTGGTCCTTCAAGCAATAAAGCTTGATTGTCACTGTGGGCCCTAAGGGGAGGGGGAAAGAGGAATAGAATAGATGGAAGCAGGGTTATCTGGGGGGCAATTGAAGAGTTCCACAAGATTGTGCAATGATGGATATAGGACATGTTAAATTTCACCAAAAATATATGAAAGTGTATAGTCTAAATGTAAACCATAATGTACTTAATAATTTAGAAAAGTGTACAGTCTAAAATGTAAACCATAATGTAAATGAAAATGGAACCATGTTTAGTAGCTATGTTTCAATATCTGTGCATCAGTTGTAGCAAATATAACATGAACATGTAAAAAGATAATTGCTGGGGAAGGGGGAAAAGAGTTTGATGTTGGATATATGGGAGTCCCCGATATTGTAAATGTGACTCTACTGTGATCTAAAACTTTCCAAATCAAATTTAAATTTTTTTTTTTAAAAAGGATGTAGACACTGAGGAAAGAATAAAAGAGATTGCCTTGCCAATGTACCTATAGGGCAACACCTATTACAGTGATGAAAGGCAAAATGTCTTACTATATTTTTCATTTTTAATACTCCAATTTATTTTTAGTTTTTCTAAATTAGTATTATTCTATTTCTAATCTTTAATCCTATCATTACTATTTCATTTTCCTACTAATCGAATTTGGCAATATATTAGGCTTCATTTTTTAAGAAGTTTTGGATTGCAGACAGGTTCAGGTACGGCAAGGAAGGAAACTGGTGTGGGGTATTATTGAAGGGGGGCACTTGGTTGGGAGGGAATTCTCCAGGGTGTGTATATAGGACATATAAAAATGTTCAGATATTTGTTGGGTATTGTCATAGTAGGGAGTGCTGAGTTCCTAGCCAGGGGAGAGCTCTGTCACATTCCCCAACAGACCTGCAACAACCTCCAAATGCAAGGGCAAAGACCAGTGAAGAAGAATGGTCCAATGATGAGTCCTTGATACTGATGACCATGCTTATGAGCCTGTGTGACTGAAATTTCAACTAGACCTAGAGCTGCAGGATGCCTAAGAGTTACCTCCCGAGATTCTCCATGTTGCTCAAATGTGGCCACTCTCTAAGCTGAACTTAGCATATAAATGCATTACCCTCCCCCCACCATGGGACATGACTCCCCTGGATGAGCCTCCCTGGCATCAAGGGATTACTACCAATCACCAGTTGGTGATACAACTATAAAAAGATCTTAAATAAAAGGGGGAAATGATAAAGACAAATGAGTTTATATGGCTAAGAGGCTTCAAAATGAGTCAGGAGGTCATCAGAGGGGTCGCACTTATGCACGTTTCAGCAGGATCCCAAAGACAGCCAAAGTAGATACAACCCCAGTTACTGGTGCTCTTGAGGGCTATGGTCATGGCAGATGGCTCTGGAGTTCATTGTCTTGTCAGTGGGCCCTACTTTGGAATTTGTGTTCCTGAGTGTGATGGAGTTTCTACACGTGCCTCTTCTCTCACTTTTACTGAACCTGTGGTTGGTGTTGGTGTATGTACAGGAGACTTGAATCCGTGGACTGGCCATGTGCCAGCTGAGCCTGAGCCTCAGCAGACTTGCAGCACCTACTCACTGGATCATTGGACTTACCCAATTCAGCTAACAAGGAGATGAATATGGTCCAACCACAACACCAGAGAATCAAGAGTGCCTACAACTACAAGCAGGAGAATCACATCCATCATCTTTGTGGGATCTAAGCCCCATCTTGATTTAGAGGTGGAGTAGATATCACCATCCCAGGGTCTACAGGATGGAGGAATAAAATATGAATTAGAGTGGACTTAATGGTATTCCACTATAGAGCTATTGTGATTCTAACAATGGAAGAAATTGTATCATTGATGTAGGGACAGTGGCCATGGTAGTTGCTGAGGGCAGGGAGAGGGAAGAAGAGATTTGATGTGGGGGCATTTTTGGGACTTGGAGTTGTCCTAAATAATATTGCAGAGACAGATGCTGGGCATTATATATCCTGCCATAACCCACTGAATGGACTAGGGGAGAGTGTACACTACAATGTAAACTATAATCCATGTGGCACGGCCATGCTTCAAAAAGTATTCAACCAAATGCAATGAATGTGCCAGAATGATGAAAGAAATTGTTGATGAGGGAGGAGTGGAGGTTGTGTGGGGTATATGGGAACCTCTCATATTTTTTAATGTAACACTTTTTGTGATCTATGGATCTTTTTTAAAAAAGGACAACTAAAAAAAAACAGATTACCCATTAAAAAAAAGGGAATATCAAACTTCCCATGGGAATATCAAACTTCTTAACAGCAACAACTGATACACAACAACCCAAGTGTCCTTCAATCGATGGATGGATAAATGAAATGTGGTAACACAATGCAATATTACTCAACCATAAAAATAAATGACATTCTGTTACATGCAACAACATAGATGAAACATGAAGACATCATGTTGAGTGAAATAAGCCAGACACTAAAAGACATATATTGTATGATCACACTGATATGTAATAATTAGAATACACAAACTCACATAGTCAGAATCTAGCATACAAGTTACCAATGTGGGGATAGGAAACAGCTAGATAAGGCTTAAAACATACACGGTTCCTATTAGGAATGAGGAAATCTTATTAATATATTATTAATCATAAGAAATATAAATGAATTAAACTCATTCATCAAGACACACTATTCAACTGCATCAGAAAAACAACAACCAAAAAAACAAGATCCAGAAATGTATTTCTATGTTACTTACATGAAATACCCTAAAATTTAAAAAGCTAAATATAGTAACATGGTAAAAATATATATACCTGGGAAAGTTATCAAAAGAATGTCTAGTGAAAAAAAATTAGATTAGACAAAGAAAATTAAGATGAGAAACTCTAAGGTAAAGAGATATACTACAAAATGTTAAAGAAAAATTCTCCAAGAAGACCTGATAATCATAAAACTGAATGCATTTATTAAAAACAGTCTTGAAGTACGTGAAGAACTACAAAGAAAGTTAATAAATCTGAATCATAGTGGAAGATTTTAAGCTATCATATTCAGGTGGTGCTAAATCAAGAAGACAAAAATTAGTGAGATTATAATCAGTTTTTAAAATATGATTGAAATTCTTGACCCTTGGAAAGAGAACATTCATTTCTTTTGGTAACACATTTAACATGCCCAAAAACTCACCAATTATTAAGCCACAAAAGACACCTCATGAACATTAAGGAATCCATACATTTATGTGGATGATTTTTTTCTTCAAAAAGGCAATTAAATTAGATCTCAACAATCGAAAGAGAAGGAAAAGTAGTTTGGAAACCACAAACTATTTTTAAATAGTCCATGAATTTAACAAGAAATCACAAATATAAAATATTTTGTAGCTAATAGCAATGCTAGTGCTAGAAGGCAAATCTGAAGGAAGTTCTAAAGCAGTACTGAGAGGGAAATTTCTAACCTTACTGTTAAGTAAAACAAAATGGCCACCTGCATTAGACATTCCTGAATTGGGGACCTCTATTCCAGAGGGGCTTTTCCAGAAGACTAAAACCAATTGAGCTGCAGGGGTTTTCCAAGAAAATGGAACACACCCTACAGGAGTTGCTGATAAGCAACACCTGGTGATAAAATTAGTTTCAGTAGTTTATCAGAATGCACAGCCAAACCATACTAATCACTATATATCTGTTTCCCACTTTGTAAGACTCCCTCATAAAATGGAAACAATGCCAGCCAATCAGAACATTTCCTCACTTGCTTCAGCATTCACCCTTTATGAGTTTCCTCTTTCCACTCCCTCTGCAGAGCTCCCTTCTGCATTCTGAATGGGGTGCTGTTCGATTCCTGAATGACTCAATAAAGCTGTACGATCCTAAATTACATGGAAAAAGAAATTGTATCACCATATACAGGTATTTTTAAAAATACAAAGCGAGAAAACTGGAGAATAAATGAATCATATGTCCAATGCAGGAAGCTAGAAAAGCAACAGAGTAAGCCCAAAGAAAATAAAAAGGAAGCAATAACAAAGATAAAAGTAAAAATGTATAAAATAATAAACAAAACAGTGACTGAGACTGAATAAAGTAGAAGGCAATTCTTTAAAATTACTAATACTATGATTAATCTAGAACAAATTATCAAGAGAAAAGAAAGCTACAAAAAAAATAGTGGAAAAAAAGGAGTAATAAAATCACTGAGCAAGATCATCACTATCCCTCAAAAAAGCATCAAGACTAGATGAGTTTTCACTCAGTTTTACCAGACCTTTAATGAAGAGATAGTTCTTAATATTGTCTATATTATACATATTGTTTCTAAGAATAATAAAGGAAAAAAAGTTTGTCCACTCTTTTTCTGAAGTCATTATAACCTAGTACTAGAACTTAACAAGGAGAACACAAGGAAAGGAAATCAGACCAACTTATAGTTAGAAATGGCAGACTGATCGCACACATTGACCTTTTGTCCCTCCCCAAATCCCACTAAAATATGATGAAAGGCATTTTTAAAAGCTATTAACTCAGAAGAGTAAAGGGGACAGGAAAAGACACAGGAGACAAAAGAACCTAAGTGACATAGATCCTGGATATCAAGTTGACATGAATTCAGTTGTCCTATAAAAGTCCCTGATAGCATCTGTGGGCTGAGTTCCCTGCTCAAAAGAAAGCACCAGGTAAAAAGTTTGCATGCCTCGTGATTGACGGCCCTGGGACTTTGCCCATCTAGGCACAGCTCAGGGACCAACCTGACTCCTAGCCCCAGTCCCTGCAGAAAAATCAAAAGTGTGTTCCCCAACCATTCCAAGGTCCACAGGATGGAGGAACAGAGTATGAATTAGAGTGGACTTACTGATATTCTATTCATGAACTATTGTGATTAGTAATCAAAGAAAATGTGGCATTGATGTGGAGAAAGTGGCCATGGTGGCTGCTGGGGGTAGGGAGTGGGAGGAAGAGATGAGATGTGGGAGCATCTTTGGGACTTGGAGTTGTCCTGGGTGGTGCTGCAGGGACAGTTACCAGACATTGTATGTCCTCCCATGGCCCACCGGGTGCAATGTGGGAGAGTGTGGGCTAGGATGTGGACCATTGACCATGAGGTGCAGTGGTGCTCAGAGATGTATTCACCAAATGCAATGAATGTCTCATGATGATGGAGGAGGTTGTTGTTATGGGGGGAGGAGTGGGGTGAGGGAGGTGGGGGGTATATGGGGACCTCATATTTTTTAATGTAATATTAAAAAAATAAAGACAAAAAAAAAAGTGTGTTCCCCTGGCAAAATGTTTCCCAGTGGCAAAATGGAAACTAAGAGGATATGGACTTCCCAAAAAGAGAACAAGCAAAAATAGGTAAAATTCTGCTTCAGTTTATTCCTCTGATTTTAATCTAATTCAAACCTAACAAAGCCAAATCTACAATGTATCCTTTGCCATCTGAATTGAAAATTTTAAAGATTCCTTACCCCTTCCTTACTTTACCTTTCTTTCACTCACTCCCTGTCTCTCCGTCTGTCTCTCTCCCATGCTAGGTGCCACATTCCTTACTTAAATTCTCTTCCTTTCATTTGAGTAAAATTTGATGCACTGAAATTTATGAAATTTATGGCAATGAGTTATATGGGAGAAAGCTGCTAGGTAGGCACATAATTAGGGTGTGTCTCAGATTGTATGCTACTGCAAGACAGGGAAAATGTCTGGCACGTAGTACGAGTATAATAAAGGTTTCCATAATAAGTGAATGCTTGAATGAATGAATTAGTGGGTGTTAATATCTACTTACACTATAAATGCACAAAACTCAGTACTGTAGATTGAACTGTTTAAAACTACCATGGTGATTTTTGGAGGGCCCTTGGATCAATGAACCAAGTAAAAACAGAGGCCAATGACATAGTTTGTAGACTACCAAATAAGGATGCTGAGGTCAGGGCTAACAGAACCTATTGAAGAAGCCAGATGAGGGCTATTCAGAAGCACACGCAGTGTTCTACTGGGGCAGGCCCCTTTGAAGGACCAGTGGCCCTCGCCTAATAGGCCCCCACATGGCCTATTAAGACAGATAAAGCACCAAGACACCCATTCCTTAAACTCTGAGATGAATGCCAACCCAGTTCAAAATTTAGGATGTCTACTGGAGTTAAACTTCCTTCCATGGAATGACTTTGAATATTCTATATGATTTCTTAAAGTTCCTGTGTTCGGCTTTTTCCAAAATGAGTATCTATTTATTTTGGGTTCCTGATTAGATCAAGACATCACACATTTTTTCAACAAATCTATTTTATTGATACATATTAATAAAGCATAAATCCTTTCAAAGTGTACAATCAATGATATCTGATAAAAGCACACAGTTGTGCTTTCATCACTTTGTTTTTAGAGCATTTTCATTATTCCAATAATAATAGTAATCATTTAAAAAAAACATAACTCATCACCTCTCAATATTTCTATGCTTCCCCTGCCATAATAGTTGCTCCTTTGTTTCCATCTCTCTAATTTATTTGTATTTATATTTTGTAAAAACAGCCTTATATATTGTGAGGGTTAGGCTATTGTGTCAACTCAGGTAGGTAATTGTGCCCACTTGTTTGGTCAAGCAAGCACTAGGCTAACTGAAATACAAGAGCATTTATGGACTTTAGTCACCATTGACTTTACTGCTGTGGTAAATCAGAGATAGCTGATTACAATTATATCAATCAGGGAGATTACCATCAGTAATGAACGATGCTTTATCCAATCAGTCCAATGCCTTAAAAGGGGAAGTGATTCCAGCATTGAGTGAGAATTTCCCAGCTCATCTTTGGACTGCCAACGTCTCCCAGAAATCATCAAGAACCTTCAGTGGACTTTCATCAGAGCTCCTGGTTGCAGCCTGCCTGTGGAACCTGGACTTGTGCATCCCCATGGTCACATGAAAGACTCATAAAATCGCATACTATTGACAGTTATCCCTTGCTGATTCTGTTTCCCTAGACAACCTGGAGTAATACAGCTTGGTACTGGGAGTGGTTCTTGGGGAACAGAGTCTTAAACATGGGGTGTCTGAGGTGGTTCTGGGAGTATTGGAATTGGCTCTGTACTCTAATTGGACTCAAGGATACTGATGACTCCCTTTCCAATAATGAAGAAATCCATGGTGCAACTTGGCCATCAAAATATGCAAAATATCATCACTGCATTCCCCTACTTCCTCAATTCTAAGAAGCAAGGATCTGGGTGATGCGGTCACCCCTCGGGCTGAAGTGTGGTTTGCTGGCCTGGCAGGGGAGCGGCCGTGGTAGGCCTAATTCCAAGCTGCTGCCCCCATAATAGGGTGGCTGGTCGGACTCACGCCACCCCTGAAGGGAGCTCGGCATGGGCACAGAGTGCCCTCGGGTCTCCCCTTCTCGGCAGCCATGCTTCCGCGGCCGCCCCTCCTCCCGGATAGAGCCACACGATGCCTTATGAGGCAACACCCTTCTTCTTCTTTTTCCCTGCGCAGGCGCAGGGCAGAAAATTCCAGTCTGCCCTTCCCCCCCCCCCCCCCCCCACAGCAGCAACAGCCAGGCACAAGGCGGGAAACTCAAGTCTGTCCTCTACCCCAGCAACAGCAGCCACCAATCCCTAAACCCTGCCACTTCCCCCAGCAACAACAACAGCCAATCCCTAACCACCCCTCCCCCTTCCAGTACCTCCCACTGACCTTTCTCCGGCAGCCAATCAGAACAGGGCATGGCTTCGACGAATCAGCCTTCCCCAGCCCCTATAAAACTGTTGCTTCTCCCTCAATAAAGTTGGACTTGCGTGTTTACCTCGTCTCCGCAGTAGTTCTTCTGCCGTGCGCCCTCCAGTCCTGAGAGCCCCTGACAAGGGCCTGGCCTCCCTTGTCCCCAGTTCGTCGCCTGCTTCTCCGGGTGACCCCCTCGTCGCCGGCTTTGCCGGGCGACCCCGTCAGCCGAACCGCGCAACCCCTGTGAGACTGACCCCTCGTCTGCTGCCGGACCGACCCCTCATCCCAAGCCGGACCGACCCCTCGTCCCAAGCCGGACCGACCCCTCGTCCAAGGCTGGACCGACCCCTCGTCCGCAGCCAGACCCCACCTCGACCGACCGAGCAGGCCGCCGCAGGGTGAGAGTGTTTTCAACATCTCAACAGAGTTTTGTCAAGCCAAACTGTATAATGATGTTGGCTGGTTCCTCCTACATACTCTGGATACTGTTACAAAAGAAAGAGATGAGTTAAAGGCTTCAAATTTGAAATTTAAACAATGCATGAATGATTCAAAAGTTTCTATGTGTGCTCTGAAAGAAAATCTTGTCTTCTTAGCCACAGGCTCAAAATATCTGAGAACAAAACTCCGGCTCTCATTGTATGAATAGGGGAATTGCAAAGGAAACTTAAAAAATCTCAACCCCAGTTAAAGTGAAGGTATTGATTGGAAAAGAGTGGAATCTAGAGACTTGGGATGAAGACATATGGGATGATGATAATATTGGTGGAGACATTGGAACCCTGCATTCTGCTGAGACTTTGCCAGATAAGCCTACCTGCTCTGTCCAGACCACACCTTGTCAACCTTGTATCATCCAGCCTCCAGCCTGCCCCAGAGAGTCTGAAACAACTTCCAATCCTGAGGTGGGTACCAGCCAAACTGAAGCCTGCCCTGCCCAGCCTCAAGCCTGCACTAGGGTCTGGACCTCCTCCCAGCCCTAAGGCATGTACCAGCCAAACTCCAGCATGCACCACCCAGCCTCCAGTCTGCCCTGAAGAAACTGCCTTCCAACCCTTGCCTGAAAAAATTAATCCTGTCTCACCAGAAGAAAATGCAAGGGAATACCCTGAGGTCAGTAGCTTGCAAGGCATTTCTAATCCTTCTTCTTACCCACCCCCACCACCTCTCTTGTCTTTGAGAACTATTACTAGACTAAAATCACAACAAGCCCCCAAAGGTGAAATACAAAGTGCGACCCAGGAGGAAGTAAGGTATACTCAGAAAGAAGTGCATGAGTTTTCCAACTTATATAGACCGAAATCAGGGGAATACATGTGGAAATGGATACTAAGGGTATGAGATAATGGTGGAAGGAATATATAAATTTGGATCAGGCTGAATTTATTGATATGGGATCACTAAACAGAATTTCTGGATTCAATGCTGAGGCTCTAGGGGTTAGAAAGTTTGTTCGGTGGCTGATTGAAATATGGGCCAAAAGACAGCCTAGCTTGTTGAGGCTGAGATGCCCAATTTACCCTGGTACACAGTAGAAGAGGGAAATCAAAGGCTTAGGGAGATTGGAGTGCTAGAATGGATTTATCATTTCAGAGCTGCCCACCCACCCCAGGAATGTCCAGAGAACACACCTTTAATCAGGACTGTGAGGAATAAATTTGTAAGACTAACTCCATCTTCCCAGAAGAGCTCTGGGGTTGCTCTTCTCTGTAGTCCAGATATTACTGTAGGGAGGGCTGTGATGGAATTAGAATCCTTAGACATTATGGGTATGATGGGATGTCGGTCTGGTAAAAGTCAAGTATCCATGGTTAATCCACAAAGTCAAGGTGGGCATGGCTACCACAATGCAAGGAAGATTCAAAAAAGCACTCAAAATAATCTGAGTCATGTAGGGTTATGGAGTTGACTAATACATCATGGGGTACCTAGCAGTGAAATAGATGGGCAGTCTACTAAAGTTCTTCTGAATCTGTATAAACAGAAGAGTTCTAGGTCGAGTGACCAAAACCCTCCCTCAAATTACAGATGCAGAGAATCACGGCCCCTTAATCAATTCCCAAACTTGAGACCCCGAACCCCTTGAATGTGGAGAAGGCAAGGTCTCCTTGGGGAAGGATGCTGTTAAACTGCCCAAAATTTATACTGTTATTCGTCCTCCCACCTTTCCCCAAGGAGATCTATGGCCTTTTACCAGAGTAACCATGCATTGGGTAAAAGGAAATGATCAGCTATTTCAGGGATTATTAGACACTGGCTCAGAAGTGACATTAATTCCAGGAGACCCAAAATGTCACTGTGGTCCACCAGTTAGAGTAGGGGCTTAGGGAGGTCAGGTGACTAATGGAGTTTTAGCTCAGGTTCATCTCACAAATTGGTCCAGTGGATCCCCAGACCCATTCTGTGGTTATTTCCCCAGTTCCAGAATGCGTAATTGGAATAGATATTCTCAGTAACTGGCAGAATCCCCAATTGGATCCCTGGCTTGTGGAGTGAGGGCTAATATGGTTGGAAAGGCCAAGTGGAAGCCACTAGAACTGTCCCTACTTAGCAAAATAGTAAATCAAAAGCAATACCAGAGGATTGCAGAAATTAGTGCCACCATCAAGAATTTGAAGGATGCAGGGGCGATGATTCCTACCACATCCCCATTCAACTCTCCTATTTGGCCTGTGCAGCAAGCAGATGGATCTTGGAGGATGACAGTAGATTATCCTAAACTTAACCAGGTGCTGACTCCAATTGCAGCTGCTATCCCAGATGTGGTATCAAGGCTTGAGCAAATCAAGTCCCCTGGCACCTGGTATGCAGCAGTTGATTTGGCAAATGCTTTTTTCTCATTTGCTATTAGTAAGGACCACCAGAAACAGTTTGCTTTCAGCTGCCAAGGCCAAAAATATACCTTCAATGTCCTGTCTTAAGGGTATTTCAACTCTCCAGCCCTATGTCATAATATTGTCTGCAGGGATATTAATCTTCACTCCCTCCCACAAGACATCACATTGGTCCATTATATTGATGATATCATGTTGATAGGACCTAGTGAGCAAGAAGTAGCAAAGACTCTAGACTTACTAGTAAGGCATTTGCATGAGAGAGGATGGGAGATAAAGCCAACTAAAACACCGAGGTCCTTCTACATCAGTGAAATTTCTAGGTGCCCAGTGGTGCATGGAATTTCAAGATATCTCTTCTAAAGTGAAGGATAAGCTGTTGCATCTGGCCCCTCCTACAACCAAAAAAGAGACAAAATGTTTAGTTGGTCTCTTTGGATTTTGGAGACAACAGATTCATCATTTGGGTGTGCTACTCCACCCATTTACTGGGTGACTAGAAAAGCTGCTGGTTTTGATTGAGGACTGGAAGGAGGAGAGGCTCTGCTACTGGGCCTTACCAGAGACTGAACACTTAACCATGGGCCATCAAGTTACCATGAGACCTGAGTTGCCTATCATGAGCTGGGTAGTCTGACCCACCAAACCATAAAGTTGGACATGCACAGCAGCACCCCATAATAAAGTGGAGGTGGAATATATGAGATAGGGCTTAAGCAGATTCTGAAGATACAAGTAAGTTACATGAGGATTTAGCCCAAATGCCCATGGTCACCACCTCTGCCATATTATCTTCTCTTTCCCAGCCCACAGCTTTGGGCTTTGGGGAGTCCCTTACATTCAGTTGACTGAGGAAGAGAAAACTCAGGCCTGAATTACAGATGGTTCTCCACAATATGCAGGTACCACCCAAAAATGGACAGCTGCAGCACTGCAGCCCCTTTCTGGGACATCCCTGAAAGACAGTGGTGAGGGCTAATCCCCCCAGTGGACAGATATTCAAATAGTGCACCTGGTTGTTCATTTCGCTTGGAAGAAGAAAGGGCCAAAGATGTGTTTGTACACTGATTTATGGGCTGTTGCCAATGGTTTGGTGGGATGGTCAGAGAACTGGAAAGAACATGATTGGGAAATTGGTGACAAAGAGGTCTGGGGAAGAGGTATGTGGATAGATCATTTTGAGTGGGCAAAAACATGAAAATATTTGTGTCCAGTGTGGATGCTCACCAAAGGGTGACTTCAGCAGAGGAAGATTTGAATAATCATGTAGATAAGATTACCAGCTCTCTGGCTAATGCTCAGCCTCTTTCCCAGTCACTCCTCTCATGAACAAAGTGGCCATGGAGGTAGGGATGGAGGTTATACATGGGCTCAGCAATATGGACTTCTCCTTACCAAGGCTGCCTTGGCTACAGTCACTGATGAGAGTCCAATCTGACAGCAGTAGAGACCCACATTCAGCCCCCCATATGGCACCATTCCTTGATATGATCAGCCTGCTACCTGGTGGCAGGTTGACTACATTGGACCACTTCCATCATGGAAAGGGTAGCAATTTGTTTAACTGGAATAGACATATACTCTGGATATGGGTTTGCATCTCCTGCATGCAATGTTTCTTCCAAAACTACCATCCATGGACATACTGAATGTCTTATCTACTCCCATTAAGGAATCCATTTCACAGCAAATGATGTATGGGAATGGGCACATGCCCATGGACTTCACTGGTCTTACCATGTTCCCCATCACCCTGAAGCAGCTGGATTAATAGAACAGTGAAATGGCCTTTTGATCACCTGATTACAGTGCCAGCTAGGTAGCAATACCTTGTAGGACTGAGGAAATGTTCTCCAAGAGGCTGTATATGCTCTAACTCAGCATCCACTCTATGGTGCTGTTTCTTCCATAACCTGGATCCATGGGTCCAGGAATCAAGGGGTGGAAATGGGAGTAGCACCACTCACTATTATCCCTAGTGACTCACTAGGGAAATTTTTGCTTCCTGTTCCTGCAACCTCAAACTCTGCTGGTCTACAGGTTTTAGTCTCAAATGGAGGAATGCTGTCACCAGGGAACACAACAAAGATTCCATTGAACTGGAAGTTAAAACTTCCACCTGGCTTCTTTGGACTCCTCTTACCTCTGAATCAACAGTCAAAGAAGGGAATTACTGTACTGGCTGGGGTGATTGATCCTGACTATCAAGGGGAAATAGGACTGCATCTCCATAATGGGGGTAAAGAAGAGTTTTTCTGGAATACAGGAGATCCTCTAGGGCATCTCCTAGTACTGCCATGTCCTATGATTAAAATCAATGGGAAATTGCAACAACCCTATCCAAGCAGGACTAACAATGGCCCAGAATCTCCAGGAATGAAAGTTTGGGTCACCCACCAGGCAAAGAACCACGACCACGAGATAGGGCTTGCTGAGGTTAATGGAAACATGTAACGGGTGGTGGAAGAAGGTAGTGATAAATATGAACTTCAATAACGTGACCAGTTACAGAAATGAGGACTGTAATGGTCATGAATCTTTTTTCCTTGTTTCATTATGATAATGATTGCATGTGTACACAAAATGAACTTCTTTGTCTTCTTCCCAAACTTTTCCCATATCCTATAACAAGTTGCATCCATTTCATGTCACAATATTTGAGGATGCCAAGTTTGAGAGTGAATATTACGCAAGAACTTGCATACCATTGTTACGAAATTAATGCATTTCTGGTTGTACGCGGGAGAGTTGTACATCGTTAGGCAGAAATATATACATATATATATATGCATGTCTGTTATTGTTTTTACTTAGAGACAACCTATGGTTTAAGGTAGTGTTATGGTTGACAAGTTGACAAGGGGTGAACTGTGATGATTAGGTTAATGTGCCGACTCGGCCAAGTAATTGTGCCCAGTTGTTGGTCAAGCAAGCCCTGGGCTATCTGTAATTCAAGGGCATTTATGGACTTTAGTCACCATTGACTTTACTGCAGTGGTAAATCATAGATAGCTGAACACAATTACGTCAATCAGGGAGAGTGCCATCAGCAAGGCGTGATACTTTATCCAATCAATTGAGTGTTTTAAAAGGGGAAGTGATTCCAGCATTGAGTTAGAATTTCTCAGTTTGTCCTTGGACAGCCATCATCGCCCAGATCTCATCAAGAACCTTCATGGGGGAAACAGACTTGGTCCAGTGGTTAGGGCATCCGTCTACCATATGGGAGGTCCGCGGTTCAAACCCCGGGCCTCCTTGACCCATGTGGAGCTGGCCCATGCGCAGTGTTGATGCACGCAAGGAGTGCCCTGCCACGCAGGGGTGTCCCCCACGTAGGGGAGCCCCACGCGCAAGGAGTGTGCCCATAAGGAGAGCCGCCCAGCATGAAAGAAAGTGAAGCCTGCCCAGGAATGGTGGGCACCAGGAATGGCGCCCACACTTCCCATGCCGCTGATGACAACAGAAGCAGACAAAGAAACAAGACGTGGCAAATAGACACAGAGAACAGACAACCAGGGGAGGGGGGGAATTAAATAAATAAATAAATCTTTAAAAAAAGAACCTTCATGGCACTTTCATTGGAGCCCCTGGTTGCAGCCTCCCTGCAGTACCTGGACTAGTGTATCCCCACAGTTGTACGAGAGACTCTTACAAATCACATACTATTGACAGATATCTCTTGTTGATTCTGTTTCCCTAGAAAACCCTGACTAATACATATATATTATCAATTTTAATCATGCTACAGGAAACTGGATAATTAATATTTATGGAGACCTGCTATATGCTTGACACTGTACTGGGTGCTTTATATCCTTATCTCATTTAATTTAATGCCAAAGCTCATGAATCATTTTTAAATCATACAGTGTTCATATTACATATTTTATATTTTATCATGGACAAACTGGATTTGCCTGGATATGAAAATGTTTAGATACTACCAAACTGGACAAGACCAAATAACAAAAGAGAAAATGCCAGAAAAATCTTTTAATGTTTCCTATACTTTCTGTAGGAAATGTAGAGGAATCCCTCCAAAGTATAAAGATAAGTGATATATGGAATACATAGCGTGAATAACTTAATATTTGTATTAGAATGATTCTTCAAAGTTCTTAGGGAATGGGTAAAACAACAAAAAGGTATTTGGACTGATAAATAGAGCCAACTCTCCATCATAAGTTTGTTAAAAATTATATATTGTCATTATTGCTAAACAATAACCTTTTTTTTTTTAGGCTGTACTAGGGATTGAACCCAGGACCTTGAACCTGGGAAGCAGGGGCTCAGCCACTGAACTACATCCACTCCCCATCAAGTAAATATTAAACACTCAAAATCACTGAGAGATTCTGAACAGAAATTCTATAAATTATTCAATGACTGGTTGGAAAACAAAGATTACATCTTAAGATGCCAGTATCAACCCAGAATACAATTCACTTTCTAATTCACTCAAATATCCATTTTCAAAGATCCCTGGTTAAAATTTCCTTTCCTGGCTCATCATCTAAAACACACAGTAAAAACATCTTATCAGGACACATTAGACCTGGCATTGTCCCATCTCTCTAGTCAATGGCCTGCTGAATAGTAATAGCTAATAAAACTGTATAAAATACATAGGATGATTTATTCAATATTTACTAGCATATTTTTTGTCTAACTCCTCCCATTGTTTCCTGAGATGGAGACTCTGTCTAGAGTGTCGTAACTTCTCAGTCTCCAGTGCCTACGACACTAAAACACAGCACTCAGTAAATGATTGAGAAGGGGTGGCTGGAGAGCATGCTCTAGCTGTGCACCATGCCTTGTAGTTGTCTGAATGTACCAGACTCTGTATACAGTAAATAGCACCATTGGCAATCCAGTTTCTCAAACCAAATATGAGTCATCATTTATTCCACCCTTTCCCTCTCCACCTTTGCCCTCTCTATCAGGAAGTCCCCTTGTCTCTACCTGCAAAATATATTTCAAATCCCTTCTTTCAGTTCCATTTTTACTCTGGTGCAAGCCAACTTCATCTTTCATTAAGATACCACCTCTTGGGAAGCGGACTTGGCCCAATGGATAGGGAGTCCACTTACCACATAGGAGGTTTGCGGTTCAAACCCCAGGCCTCCTTGACCCGTGTGGAGCTGGCCCATGTGCAGTGCTGATTCGCTCAAGGAGTGCCGTGCCACGCAGGGGTGCCCCCACATAGGGGAGCCCCACGTGCAAGGAGTGCGCCCCGTAAGGAGAGCCGCCCAGTGCAAAAGAAAGTGCAGCCTGCCCAGGAATGGTGCTGCACACATGGAGAGCTGACACAACAAGATGACCCAACAAAAAGAAACACAGATTCCCAGTGCCGCTGATAAGGATAGAAGCGGTCACAGAAGAACACACAGCGAATGGACACAGAGAGCAGACAACTGGGGGCGGGGGGAGGGAAGGGGAGAGAAATAAAGAAAAATAAATCTTTGAAAAAAAGAAAGATACCACCTCTCTCACTCTTGTCCCTTCAGCCCATTTCCTACACTGTAGTTAAAGCCATCTTTTAACAAGATGTCACATGATTTTTAAAAATTACATGTTAAAAAAGTGTACATTCTCACTACATTGCTCATCTACACTCTGGCCGTCAGAGGAAATTATTCGATATATATTCTTCCTAACTTGTACTATTTCAACATGCATATACTTTTACACACACATACCATGCACATATACTCTTTAAAATATTATATTCTTCATCCACACCATGGATAAAGATTTCAATATTTTTTGGCAGTTGACTGAGTAAAATAATAAGTGGTTTCATACATTACTTTTGTTTAAATAAAGTACAATATGTGAGTCATGGGAATTCCAGCAGACATGGGAACATTTGTGGAAATAAAATTTGATTCTGCTAGGGTGACTATTTGAAGAAAGCTGTTAAAAGTCAGTAGGAGTTCATTGTATATGTTGTTTCTCACACTGTAGAAATTACCATATTCCCTTAATACTATGTAGCCTGGATAATTTACTTTTACTACAATTCTATGATTTCTTTATTCCTATCCAAGTGTCTACTCATACATATTTTTGCTTAGAGGCTAAAGGCATTCTGGGTTAGCCTTTTTTCATTATAAATTAGCAGGTTGTTTTGTATATACACAGAGCCTAATCATAATCCTGAAAAGGTACCATAACTGAGCCAGTGTTATAGATACCACATACCAAGTCGCTTGGTCAATAAATGGGAAAAAAACAATGAGCAAAATATTGGGACATTCCTTTGATTTAACAAAAATTAAATTCTTTTCAGTTGGATCCAAGCTATTTTGAGTCAAAAACCAGTAGGAAGGCTCCATATATGTTCTGTGCTTTCCCTTGAGTAGCAATGATAATTTTCAGAGATGCCTGATTGGAGAAAAAGAGAAGGTCATCTATGTTTCTTCAAAAATTTTGTCTCATCACTTTATCATTTGCATGGGGAGCCACCAAATACTTTTCTATCCTACAGAATTTCCTATAAATGCAAAGAAAATACTTGCACTGTGTTTAGTAATAATAATAATGTTAACAAAAACAATATAGTGTGAGCTTACTATGTGTCAGGCACTGAGCTAGTGCTTTACATATGTTATATAATTTAATCTTAATAGCAACCCAAGAATAAATTACAGTTGTTACCATCTTTGTTTTACAGATTAGGAATTGGAGGTTTAAGTTGGAGTCTTAACCAAGTAATAGTCACATCCTTCACCACTTCTCTATACGACACCACTTAAAACACAAAGTTATATTTATAAGCCCTAAAAATAGTGTTACCATTTATTTGTGGAGGAAAGTACCCCCTTGGATGATTAGTAAATATTTATTAAATGATGGAGTGAGGTAGACAGGCCCATGAATTGCCTTCTTTATTTTACACCACAGAAACAAAAATAGGGACATTTATTTATAAGAATAATGTCTCAATAGTCAATGCCCAGAATGAGTTGAAAATCTGAGAATACACTAAAGACAACAAAAGAGTTCTTTTAGCTTGACTTGGAACAAGATGATGAACAAGTTGAAGATAACCTGACTGCCTGAAGAAGCTGTAATATTAACAGATGACTAAGATGGCAGAGGTCTCCCACAGGCCCAGAGCTCCAAAACAGAGATATAACATAGATATAAAAGTAAACAACGAACTGGTTCAGGCTTATTCTGCTGCATTCCAAACCTTGAAACAGCAAAACAAACACAATATCTGTGTACCAATCAGATTGAAAGACAATATCAATATATAATAGTATATTTCCATTTACCAGCATTGAAAAATTAAAAAATGAAATGAAGAAAGTTCAATTCGCAACAGCATCAAAAAGAATAAAATATTTAAAAATAGATTTAACAAAGGAAAAGCAAGATATGTACATTGGGGAAAAAGATGTGGCTCAACTGATAGAGCGTCCACCTACCATATAGAAGGTCCAGGGTTCAATACCGAGGACCTCCTGATGTGTGTGGTGAGCTGGCCCACACGCAGGGCTGCCACGTGCAAGGAATGGTGTGCCAAACAGAGTGCTCCTGGCATAGGGGTTCCCCATGCACAAGGAATGCTCCCCACAAGGAGAGCCACCCCATGTGAGGGAAGCACAGCCTACCCAGGAGTGGCGCTGCAAACATGGAGAGCTGTCACAGCAAGATGATGCAACAAAAAAGAGACACAGATTCCTGATGCCACCAGACAACAATGCAGGCATACACAAAAGAACACACAGAGAATGGACACAGAGAGCAGGCAACAGGGGGGAAGGGGAGAGAAATAAAATAAATCCTTTAAAAAAAAAGATATGTACATTGAAAACACCCCCAACCTCCCTCCAGTTCCATGGACCATCTGACCCATCTCCCCAACCCTAGCCCCCCTCGTCTGCAAAGTCCAACTCAATAGTATCCCTCTGCTCCTCTCTTATCCCTTCCCTGCACAACTACTTACCTCCTCTCTATCATAGATTTTGCCTGCATAGGTGTCATCTCACAAACTTCCTCTCCCCCCCTCCCCCAATTTCCTGTAAGCCTATCGTCCAGTCTGTAGCTCTCTGAGGCAGCTTGATTTGCTTATTTCATATCAAAGAGGTCATGTAGTATTTGTCCTTCGATGTCTGGCTTGCTTCACTCAATGTAAGAGCCTCAAGATTCATCCATGTTATCCCATATGTTAGAACTACATTCCTTCTTACAGCAGAGTAGTTCCATTGTATGTTTAAATCACATTTTGTTTATCCATTCATCTGTTGATGGGCATTTGGGTTGATTCCAACATTTGGCAATAGTGAATAATGCCGCTATGAACATTGGTGTGCATATATTGGTTCATATCCTTGTTTTCAGTTCTTTTGGGTATGTAACCAGCAGTGGAATTGCTGGGTCATATGGCAAATCTAGTTTTTTGATGAACTGCCAAACTGTCCCTAGAGAATGGCTGGATCCTTCTGGATTCCCACCAGCAGTGGATGAAGGTTCCCATTCCTCCACATCCTCTCCAACCCTTGTATTCCTCTGTTTTTTTAATAGCTGCTAGTCTAATGGTAGTACGATGATATCTCATTGTAGTTTTGATTTACATTGCCCTAATAGCTAGTGATTTTGAACATCTTTTCATGTGCTTTTTAGCCATTTTTATTTCTCCTTTGGAAATGAGTCTGTTCAAATCACTTGCCCATTTTTTAAATGGCATTTTAAAAATGGGGTGTCTTTTATTTTTGAGATATAGGGTTTCTTTATATATGCTGGATATTAGTCTCCTATCAAATATATGATTACCAAATATTTTCTCCCATTGGGTAGGCTGTCTTTTCACTTTCTTGATAAACTCCTTTGAGGTGCAAAATGCTTTAATTTTGAGGAGGTCCCATTTATCTATTTGTTCTTTTGCTGCTAGTGCTTTGGGTGTGAAGTTCCCAAAGCCATTTCCTATTACAAGGTCCTGTAGATGCTTCCTACCTTGTTTTCCAAGGTCTTTATGGTCATGGCTCTTATATTTAGGTCTTTGATCCATCTTGAGTTGATTTTTGTATAAGGTGTGAGACGGTAATTGTATTAGGGTTCTCTAGGGAAACAGAATCAATAAGAGACATCATTCATTGGTATATGGTTTTATAAGAGTCTCTCATATGACCATGGGGATGCACAAGTCCAGGTTCCACAGGCAGGCTGCAACCAGGAGCTCCATTGAAAGTCCAGTGAAGGCTCTTGATGAATTCTGGGAGACAATGGCTTTCCAAAGAAGAGCTGGGAAATTCTCACTCAATGCTGGAATCACTTCCCCTATTAAAGCATTTAACTGATTGGATAAAGCATCACACATTGCTAATGGCAATCTCCCTGATTAATGTAATTGTAATAAACTATCTCTGATTTACCACAGTAGTAAAGTCAATGAAGACAAAAATCCATAAATGCCCTAGTATTACATTTAGCCCAGTGCTTGCTTGGCTAAACAACTGGGCACAATTACCTGGCCAAGTTGATGCATTAGCCTAACCATCACAATCCACCCCTTGGAAACTTGGCAACCATACACATTACCTTAAACCATACTTAGTCTCTTAGTAAAAACAATAACAGACATGCACATATATATATTTCCACCTAACAAAGTTCAACTCTCCTGTGTACAACCAGAAACACATTAATTCCATACAGAATAGTGTGCAAGTTCTGGGGTAATATTCACTCTTAAACTTGACATCCTCAAATATTATGACATGAAACTCATACAACTTGTTATATGATAAGGAAAAAGTTTGGGGAAGAAGACAAAGAAATTCCTTTTGTGTACTTATACAATTATCATCATAATGAAACAAGAAAGAAAGATTATTGACTGTTAGTCATCATTTCTGTAACTGGTCATGTTGTCAAAGTTCATAGTCATCACAACCTTCTTCCACTACCCATTCCATTTTTCCATTACCACTTCAGCTAGCCGTGGTTCTTTGTCTGGTGGGGTGACCCAAACTTTCATTCCTGGAGATTCTGGGCCATTGTTAGTCCTGCTTGGATTGGGTTGTTGCAATTTCCCATTGATTTTAATCATAGGACATGGCAGTACTAGGAGATGCCCTAGAGGATCTCCTGTATTCCAGAAAAACTCTTCCTTACCCCCATTATGGAGATGCAGTCCTATTTCCCCTTGATAGTCAGGATCAGTCACCCCAGCCAGTACAGTAATTCCCTTCTTTGACTGTTGATTCAGAGGTAAGAGGAGCCCAAAAAAAACCAGGTGGCAGTTTTAACTTCCAATTCAATGGAATCTTTTGTGTTACCTGGTGACAGCACTCATCCTTTTGGGACAAAAACCCGTAGACCAGCAGAGTTTGAGGTTGCAGGAACAGGAAGCAAAAATTTTCCTAGTGGGTCACTACGGGTGATAGTGAGTGGTGCCCAAGCCCATTTCCATCTCATGATTCCTGGGCCCACAGATCCTGATTATGGGAGAAATAGCACCATAGAGCAGATGCTGATTTAGAGCATACACAGCCGCCTGGAGAACACTGCCCCGGCCCTGCAAGGTATTTCCACCTAGTTTGTGCCATAATTGAGTCTTCAAAAGGCCATTCCACTGTTCTGTCAATCCAGCTGCTTCAGGGTTGGGGAACATGGTAAGACTAGTGAATACTATGGGCATGTGCCCTTCCCACACATCATTACATCATTTTTTGTGGAATGGGTTCCTTGATCAGAAGCAATGTTGTAAGGAATGCCATGGCAGTAGATAAGACATTTGATAAGTCCACAATGGTAGTTTTGGAAGAAGTATTGCATGCAGGAAATGCAAACCCAGATTGACAATATGTGTCTATTCCAGCTAAAACAAATCACTGCCTCTTCCACAGTGGAAGTGGTCCAATGTAGTCAACCTGCCACCAGGTAGCAGGCTGGTAACCTTGAGGAATGGTACCATATGAGGGGCTGAATGTGGGTCTCTGCTGCTGTCAGATTGGACACTCAGCAGTGGCTGTAGCCAAGACAGCCTTGGTAAGGGGAAGTCCGTGTTTCTGAGTCCATGCATAATCTCCATCCCTACCTCCCTGGCCACTTTGTTCATGAGCCCACTGGGCAAAGAGCGGAGAGGCTGGGGAAAGAGGCTGAGCATTAGCCACAGAGCTGGTCATCTTATCCACTTGATTATTAAGATCTTCCTCTGCTGAAACCAACCTCTGGTGAGCCTTCACATGGGACACAAATATTTTCATGTTTTTTACCCACTCAAAATTTCTATCCACATACCTCTTCCCCAGACCTCTTTGTCACCAATTTTCCAATCATGTTTCTTCCAATTCCCTGACCATCCACCCAAACTATTGGCAACAGCCCATGAATCAGTATACAAATGCACCTCTGGCCATTTCTTCTTCCAACAAAATGAACAGCCAGGTGAACTGCTCAAAGTTCTGTCCACTGGGAGAATTTGCCCTCACCACTGTCCTTCAGGGATGTCCCAGAAAAGGGCTGCAGTGCTGCAGCTGTCCACTTTCAGGTGGTACCTGCATATCATGCAGAATCATCTGTAAACCAGGCCCGAGTTTTCTCTTCCTCAGTCAAATGATTTTGAGGGACTCCCAAAGAGTCCAAAACTGTGGGCTGGGAAAGAAGGTAACATGGCAGTGGTGACCATGGGCATTTGGGCTACTTCCTCATGTAACTTACTTGTGCCTTCAGGACCTGCGTGAGCCCTATCTCATATATACCACTTCTACTTTACTATGGAGTGCTGCTGTGCATGCCCAACTTTATGGTTTGGTGGGTCAGACAATACCCAGCTCATGAGAGGCAACTCATGGTAACTTGATGGCCCTTGGTTAAGCATTCAGTCTCCAGTAAGGCCCAGTAGCAGGCCAAGAGCTGTTTCTCAAAAGGGGAGTAATTATCTGCTGTGGATGGCAGGGCTTTGCTCCAAAATACTAAGGGTCTGTGTTGTGATTTTCTTAAACCTTTGGGCCTGCCAAAGGTTCCAGGCAGTATCTCTATTCGCTACTGAAACTTCCAGCACCATTGGATCTGCTGGATCATATGGCCCGAGTGGTAGTGCAGCTTGCATGGCCACCTGGACCTGCTGCAGAGCCTCATCTTGTTCCAGTACCCAATCAAAACTAGAAGCTTTTCTGGTCACTCAGTAAATGGGCCAGAGTAGCACACCCAAATGTGGAATGTCTCCAAAATCTGAAGAGAACAAATAAACATTGTGGCTCTTTTTTGGTTGTAGGAGTGGCCAGATGTAGCAGCTTCTCCTTCTCTTTAGAAGGAGTATCCCGACATGCCCCACACCACTGGACACCTAGAAAGTTCACTGAGGTGGAAGGCCCCTGTATCTTTGTTGGCTTTATCGCCCATCCTCTCTCATGCAATGCCTTACCAATAAGTCTAGAGTCTTTGCTACTTCTTGCTCACCTAGATCTTATCAACATTATATCATCAATATATATATATATATATATAATGGACCAGTATGATGTCTTGTGGGAGGGAGAGGATCAAGGTCCCTGTGGACAACATAGGGCTTGAGAGTTGACATACCTCTGAGGCAGGACATTGAAGGTATACTGCTGGCTTGCCAGCTGAAAGCAAACTGTTTCTGGTGGTCCTTACTAATGGTAATTGAGAAAAAAGCATTCGACAGATCAACAGCTGCATAACAGCTACCAGGGGATGTGTTGATCTGCTCAAGCAATGATACCACATCTGGGAGAGCAGCTGTGATTGAAGTCACCACCTGGTTAAGCTTACAATAACCTACTCAGGAAGCGGATTTGGCCCAATGGATAGGGCGTCTGCCTACCACATGGGAGATCTGAGGTTCAAACCCCGGGCCTCCTTGACCCATGTGGAGCTGACCCATGCACAGTGCTGATGCATGCAAGGAGTGCCATGCCATGCAGGGGTGTCCCCCACATAGGGAAGCCCCACGCACAAGGAGTGCACCCTGTAAGGAGAGCCACCCAGTGCGAAAGAAAGGGCAACCTGCCCAAGAATGGCACTGAGCACATGGAGAGCTGACACAGCAAGATGACGCAACAAAAAGAAACACAGATTCCCCATGCCACTGATAAGGATAGAAGCGGTCACAGAAGAACATATAGCAAATGGACACAGAGAGCAGACAACTGGGGGAGAGGGAGAGAAATAAATTTTAAAAAAATAATAATAATCTGCTGTCATCCTCCAAGATCCATCTGTTTTCTACACAGGCCAAATAGGAGAATTGAATGGGAATGTAGTGGGAATCACCACCCCTGAATCCTTCAGATCCTTGATGGTGGCACTAATCTCTGCAATCCCTCCAGGAATCAAGTATTGCTTTTGATATACTATTTTGCTAAGTAGAGATAGTTCTAGTGGCTTCCACTTGGCCTTTCCAACCATAAAGGCCTTCACTCCACAAGTCAGTGAGCCAATGTAGGGATTCTGCCAATTACTGAATATGTCTATTCCAATTGGCTTGCTTCACCAAACAATGGGCACAACTACCTGGCTGAGTTGACATATTAGCCTAACCATGAAAGGGAAGAAGGAAGATGATTCATTGGCATAAAAACAGGGTGGAATGAGTTCCATAAAGCAGGGTTCTCAACCTTGTGGACAACAATCTGCAGAAGACAACATCAAAAAGCAAACTAGAAGCAACATGCAGAGAAGTAAGATCAGATGGGTTTCTTCAGGAAAGAAACCTGGTCCACAGCAGAAGAATCTTGAACCAGCTCTCCAGGCAGATGGGGGTAGGGAGGTCACTCTGCTGAGAATTTCCCTTCTGGATCTGTGAGGAAGACAAGAAAGAACAAGCGGAAGACTCCTGGAAACAAAAATGGTGTCCAGTACCAATGAAGCAACTCAACCACCTCAGAAGAAAAGGCCCAGGTAGACTCCACTGTAGAAAATGAAGAGGCATCTAAGAATAGAATGGAAGTTAAAGTGAAGATTCCTGAAAAATTAAAACCACGGGTTGTTGAGGACTGGGACTTAGTTATCAGGTAGATGCAACTATTTCAGTTTCCGGCTAAGAAAAATGTAGATGCCATTCTGGAAGAATATGCAAATTGCAAGAAATCTCAAGGAAACGTCAATAATAAGAATATGTCATTAATGGAAGTTGTAGCAGGAACCAAATAACATTGTAATGAGATTTTGGGCACTCAGCTGCCCTACAAATTTGAGAGGCCCCAGTCGGCTGAAGTCCTTGTTGCCCATCCTGATGCACCAATGTCCCAGGTTTATGGAGTACCACACCTGCTGAGTTTTTCCTGAGAATCAGAGCAGTGCTGGCCCCTTGATAGGGAAAGCCTTGCATTATTATGGGGCTACCTGCATGATTCCTTAAAATTCTGCCACTCTGTTTACTGCCAGTGATTACAAGGTAGCTTCTGCTGAGTATCACTGAGTATCTACTGACCACTTAAACTTATATATATGTATCGTTGTTCCTTGTCTTTTTCTTGAATAACTGATTTTCTTTAAAATCATTGATGTATAGCAGGGCTTATGTTTACATTTCTTTTCTGTTTTGTTTTGAACAGAAAATAAAAGGAGTACAAGTTCCTTTTCTCATTCCAAAGTTGCTACCAGTGTAATGCAGTAATTTAGACAAAGAAGAAACTTCCAGCTGAATATTTTATTGCCCAGCTGATGACAATGCTTGAATGTTGGTGGCTCCATCCCTTTGACACTACACAATTCTCTAATAAGTGTTAATGCTACATGACAAAACTACCTGATTCCTAGTGCCAAAGGTTAACCTAATGTATATACCCAAAAACCCAACCATTTGTGCTCTGGTTTTTTTTATTGCACTGCACTAAAACAGCCCATTCTCTGCAAATCATCTATGCTGTTCCTTAGGCATTCTATCTTTGCTCATATTGTTAGAGGATGGTGGTTTGTGTCATGGTTTTTGTATATGAGTCTAATGCACATTCTAACATGATAGAGGCAATGTATTATTGTGTAGCTATGGTTTCTGGAAAAGTTGATATTTTAGTAATGTACTTCAGATCTTGAGTTAAATTTGTTTCTAATTCTTTTTTTTTTTTTCAAAAAAAGAATATATACTATGACTTTTATCTCTGCACCCTAGTATCTGGAAATGCCTAATAAAGGAAAAGGAAGGATTTTTTTCCCCTGGTTCAAATGAAATCGGAGATGACAGGGCTTCTCATGAAGACTGTCAGTGATGCTTTCAGAAGTGGGAACTACATTTCATGGGCTTTGGCTTGGGATGGAGGTGGGAATGGGTGACTAGGAAATGGAATAACTTTGGCAATAAAAGAAAGGAAAACTATAAAAAGTGCCTAGACAAGAAAGCAGGTTCAAATGGACACCTTTCCGCTTCCTCACAGCCCTTTCTCTTGATCTGGCTTCCTGCAAATCACTTCATAGAAACTTCTCTGGCTAAAGTCACAAATAACTTCTATTGCCAAATCCATGGACATTTAAACTCCCATCTTTGTTGACTTCTCAGCAGCGTTCAGCCCAGTAGGTCAGTACCTCCTTCTTCAAACACTCTGTTTGCTTGACTCTCTGTCATCATGTTGACCTACTGATAAAGATAGGAATTAGTTACTATTGTTGTGGCCACTTCTTTGCTGGTACTTCCATCACCCACTTACCCTTGGGATGTTGGAATTCCGAGCTTTGCATTCAATTTTCTTGTCTGTCACCCTACATTCTTTCCCTGGGCATCAAATCCATTCCCAAGGCTTCAAAAACCAACTACCCATCAATGACTCCCCTTATAAAAATGTTTCTAGTACATTATTTTCTAGAACCATGTGGACAACTGGGTATCTTCACATCTTCCTGTAACTATCTCACAAATGCCTTAATGCATGTGCATAACTAAATTCTTTGTTTTTTCTTAAATTCTTAAATTCCAGTAAAATGGTACCTCCATCCACCTCAAGGAAGACAACTGAGAGAGAATAAGGTATCTCTCTTTTCCCTCTTCCTCACCTCACTCCCACATTCAACTTTTAACAGTCTTCTCTTAATTCTACTTCCCTAACATATTACCATCAATCTATTTCTCTCCATCTCTTCTACCACCACCTGTTTTAAACAATCATCTTCTTTCACCTGGGATTGGATGTGATGGACATTACGAGCTATTTGCAGCAATTTCATTGTCTTCTATTATATATACGCAACAGTAAGGTTCATATTTCTACTCTAGGCAAAACCCTCCACGGCCTCAGGGTAAGCATGAAATTTCCTGAGATGGCCCCTAAGGGCCTTGCAAGATGTGACCACTGCTCAGGTTGCTCCTATACACACACACACCTGACACTCAACCCACTTGTCCCTATTTCTCACCTATGCCAAGCTCTTTCCAGCCCAAAAGCCTTGTATATGTGATTTCTGTAGCCTAGAATCTGCTCCCTGCCCCTGCCCCTGCCAACTCCTCCTACTCGCCATTCATAATCAGTTTATATACATCACTTGCTCAAAGTGAAAGTCCTTGCCACCTCTCAAATGGCATTAATAATTGCGAGCTGGAGGTAGCAATGGGAACCTGAGCAGGAAGACGCGGTGGCCGAGGAGAAGCGTAAGCAGGATGGCCCGTGGGACACCGTGGGGCCCGAAAGAGTGACAGCCAGGGAGCTGTGTGAGAACGACGACCTGGCCACCAGCTTCCTGCTCAACCCCCACCCCAGCTCCCGCACCCACAGGATTAACCTCATAACTGTCGCTATCTTTTCCTGCCGGAAAGTGGCTTTACCATCCCACCCTGTACCCGCTACACCCCAGAGGCAGGCTTGGGTCTACCCATCGCAGAACTGCGGGAGGGCCTCGTACTCGACGTCACCAACCGCGACTGCAAACCCAACTCTAAGCTCGTGTCCGCTGACGGGAAGACCGCCCGCGTGCAGGCGCTCAGGGACCTGGAGCCGGAGGACGAGGTGACCTGCTTCGACCGCGGTGGCTTCTTGGTGACAAGAGCCAGCGCTGTGAATGCTACACCTGTGAGAGAAAAAGCGCAGGGGCCTTCCAACTGCAGTGCAGGGAGCCCGCGCCTCCGCGGTCCCTGGCCCAGGACGAGCTTTCGGGAGACCAGGCGGCAGCAGCAGCAAGGCCAGGACGGCGGTGGCTGGCGAGGCCCGCCGGGCCTGCGGCCGCGCCCCGCGCTGTCCCCGGCGTCGCCCTCTTCTGCGCTGCCCGCCGGCCTCTCCCGCGCCCCGGCGCCAGCGCTGCGGTCTCGGCCCTCTGGCTCCGCGGCTGCCTTGGCCGCGTGCCCGATGCGCCCCCGCCGTCCCCGCAGCCCTAGGCCCTGCGGCCTCCCGGCGCCCCGCACGCTCCGCGCCGCGCGCCCAACCCCGCACCCTGGGGCTGGGGAGCTGCGGGCCGCGCTGCTGCCTGCTGGCGGAGGCCCTGGTGGCCCTGGGCGACCCCTACTCCCGGGCCCGCTGGGGCCCCCGGCAGGACTGTCACTGGGCGGGGCTTGACAGGCTCTCCGCGGTGGCACGCGTGGACCCGAGCCGCTGGGCCCCCGCCACCCCGGCTGGCGCCCCGCCCCAAGCAGGCTCTGGTCTTCACCTCCTTCTCTTGCCGGTGGCGGTGGCCGTGGCTCCACCGCCGTCCCTCGTGGTTGAATGCGAAGCGCCCTGGCCAGGTCGGGCACGAGACTGGAGGGAGACGAGGTGGCTCTCCCGGAGTCTCTCCCTGGCTCCAAGCGCTTGGCGGCTCGCGAACCTGGAGAAAGAGCCCTTGCACCTTTGGGAAGGGGATGACCCTTGAGCCCAGCCCCGGGCGCACCCTTGGAGAACGTTGGTTTGGATACCCCAGGGATCTGGCCCTGGCCCTCGGTGGCTACGACCGCTGAGCCAGCCCCACGGGTGGGGAGCGCGGCCCATTCGCTGCCCCCCCCCCCACCCCCCAGCTTCAGGGCTGAAGCAGCTGTTCCCATCCCCACTTGTGTTCTGCCACAGCCCGTTCCTCCCCAGGAATCAAAGCCATAAAGGGGTGGAGGTCACCCCATGGCACCCCCCCCTTCAACCTCAGGAGAAGGTAGATCTTCTCAGGGGTTGTACTGCCCAGAGCCCCCTTGAAAGGGAGTGATGGGTTCGGGACCCTGCAGCCGGCTGTGGAGGGGTCAGCAAATGGTAGCGGACGCCTTCCTAACCCCACCCTGCAGAGGTCTCAGGCAGGCCAGGAGCGACCTCTGCTTTCTCAGGGTGCTAGCCCTGTGCTGCTGGAGTGTTGGGGCTCGCTTCCTTCCCCAAATCAGACCTGGGTATGTTGGGGAAATGGGATCACTTGCACTTTTATTTTATTTTCGTAAACCCCTGTTATCAGCAACAGCAACAACAAAAGTGCAAAACAGTAAAACATTTCTTTTGGTGTCCTAAATTTTTGCTTATAAAAGTTATGCCGTTAATCTCTAGATTTGTGTTTATTTGTTTGGCATCTTTTTCCCCTACTGAACTATAAGCTCCATGAGTGCAGGAAGCATATCTCAATGCTAATCACTAGCACTTAGTCCTGGACTAGTATTTAATAGGTGCCATAAAAATTGCTTGTTAAATGAACAGACAAATAAACGAATAATAGTGATTGAGAATATAAGAGAAAAAGCTTTGGAGCTTAAAGACTTCAGCAATTAACACAACGTCTAACTGAGCACTACATAAGACATGCTTAGCCGAAGGATTTGGGGTTAATAATTATGGCTCACATTTAGTGAGTACTTCCTAAATCTGTTGGGAACAGGTTTAAAGCATTTCCTGTATTAAATCACTTAACAATCATAAAAACCTAGGAGTTTACAGATGGGAGCACTAGAATAAAGAAATTTTAATTAACCTACCCAAAAGACAGAGAACTAGAAAGAGGAAGAGCTGGATTCAAGCGCAGGCAGTCTGATTCCAAAGTCTTCATGCTTAAGCACTATTTAATTCAGAACTTCCCAATTGGAGAGCCATGAATGGTTACAGATGTGCCACCAGAAATCGATTCGTTTGGCCCTCGGGCAGCCAGGCTGGTGGGCTCAGGCCCTGAACAGCCTTGTCCAGGGCTCCTCAGAGGGTGGCAGAGCCGATCTGAGAGTATATCCCCAGTCCCATGAGCAGGGAGTAGTTGGATGTGAAAGGTACCTGATGCTCTCCATGGACCTACTGGGCACAGTTAGGTAGGAGCCCCACAACCAGATGTCTACTGCAGCAGCATTGGCAAAGCTTAGAACTGCCTGTCCATTGTGGACTAGTTTGTATCCCAGGGGCCCCAGGGGCACAGTGAGCAGCCCAAGATGTGGGGAAGGGGGATATAAGAGACTGGACAGGAAGCACTGTTGTGGTATAATTGTATGCACCTGTTCATTTGTGACTGACATCCTTTTTTTATATTATTATTTTGCACCTATTATTTTATTTTATTAGAGAAATTGTAGGTTTACAGAAAAATCATGCAGTAAGTACAGAGTTCTCTTCTACACCGCCCCCCATACACACACAGTTTTCCCTGATATTAACAATTTGCATTATTGTGTTACTTTTGGTACAATTGATGAAACAATATAATTATAATTACACTAAGTGTAGTCCACAGTTTATATTAGGGTTCATTGTGCTGTAGAGTTCCATGCTTTAAAAAATTTTTATTTTGGTTCCATATAGTCAACCTAAAATTCCCATTTAAACACTTTCAAATATACAGTGGTGTTAACTACTTCCACAATGTTGCCTATGCTCCCCGCTATCTAGTATCAAAATTTTTCCATCACCCTAGCCATAAATTCTGTACCAATTCAGCATAAACTGCCCATTCCCTATCCTTACCCTGGCCCCTGGTAACCTATATTTTAGTTTCTGACTCTATGAATTTGCATATTCTAATTATTTCATATCAGTGAAATAATACAATATCAGTTCTTTTGTGTCTGGCTTATTTCAGTCAACATGATGTTTTCAAGGTTCATCCATGTATCAGAATGTATGTATCAGAATTTCATTCCATTGTATGACTGAATGATTTTGGGAAAAAAAAAAAAATATATATATATATATATATATCATGTTTTGTTTTTCCATTTATCTATTGAAGGCACTTGGGTTGTTTCCATCTTTTGGCAATCATGAATAATGCTTCTATGAACACTGCTGTGCAAATATCTGTTCCAGTCCCTGCTTTCAATACTTTTGAATGGATACCTAGAAGAGGGATTGCCGGGATATATTCTGTTTTAACTTTCTGAGGAATTGCCGAACTGTTTACCATACTAGCTGCATCTTTTTACATTCTCACCAACAATGAACCAGTGTACCTTTTTCTCCACATCCTCTCCAAACCTCTTATTTTCTGTTTTGTTTTAAGATTTTTTAAAATTTTCTCTTCCCTTTCCCCCTTCCCCCTCATCTGCTTTCTGTATCCATTCACTGTGTGTTCTTCTGTGTCCGCTTGCATTTTTGATAGCAGCACCAGGAATTTGTGTCTGTTTTTGTTGTGTCATCTTGCTGCATCAGCTCTTCATGTGTGCAGCGCCACTCCTGGGCAGGCTGTGCTTTTTTTTTGCATGGGGCAGCTCTCCTTACAGGGGGCACTCCTTGCGTGTGGGGCTCCCCTAATTGGGGGCACCTCTGCATGAAACGGCATACCTTGTGCACATCAGTACTGCCGGTGGGTCAGCTCACCACACAGGTCAGGAGGCCCTGGGTTTGAACCCTGGACCTCCTATGTGGTAGGCAGATGCTCTATCAATTGAGCCAAATCCCCTTCCCATGTTTTTTTTTTCTTTTTTTTTTAACATAGCCATTCTAGCAGGCGTTAAATGGCATCTCATTGTGGTTTGGATTTGCATTTCTCTAATGGTTAATGATGAACTTATTGCCCATTTGCATGCTTTCTTTGGAGAAATGTTTATTCAGGTCTTTTGCCCATTTTTAAATTGGGTTGTTGGTCTTTTTATTGTTGAACTGTAGGATTTCATTAGATATCTTATCAGATATGTGTTCCAAATATTTTCTCCCATTGTGTAGATTGGCTTTTTTCTTTCATGATGAAGTCCTTTGATGCACAAAAGTTTTTAAAAATTTTTATAAAGTACCGTTTATTTTTACTTTTCTTGCCCCGGCTTTTGGTATAAAGTCTAAGAAGTCATTGCCTAACCTTTGGTCCTGATGATATTTCCCTAGGTTTTCTTTTAGACATTTTATATTTAGGACTTTGATTCATTATGAGTTAATTTCTGAATATGGTGTGAGGTAGTGATCCACCTTCATTCTTTTGCATATGGATATCCAGAAGTCCCAACACCACTTGTTGAAGAGATTATTTCCCCATTGAGGGGACTTGCCATCCTTTTAAAAAATCAGTTGGCCAGGGGAAGTGGCTGTGGCTCAGTCAGTTGGGCTACAGCCCACCATATGGGAGGCCCTGGGTTAGCGTCCCGGGGCCTCCTTGTGAAGGCAAGTTGGCCTGCATGCAGCGAGAGTTGACAGCCCATGCACCGCGGAGACGTAACACAGCAGGATGACACAGCAAAGGGAGATAAGCAGACACAGAAAAAAGCGTGCAGTGAATGGACACAGAGAACAGACAGCCAAAAAATAAAAATAAAAACAAGCAGCGGGGGGGGGGTAATAAATAAATCTTCAAATCTTCCAGTCCATGAACATTTATTTACATCTTCTTTGATTTCTTTTAGCAATGTTTTGTTATTTTCTGTGTACAAGTCCTTTATATCCTTGGTTAAACTTATTCCTAGATATTTTATTATTTTAGCTGCTATCATAAATGGAATTTTTTTCATGATTTCCTCTTCAGCTTGTACATTACCAGTGAATAGAAACACCACTGATTTTATTTGTTGATCTTGTATCCTGCCATGTTGCCAAACATGTTTATTAATTCTAGGAGATTTGTTGTGGATTTTCTAGGATTTTTATATATAGGATCATTCATTTGCAAATAGGGAAAGCTTCACTACTTCCTTTCCTATTTGGATGACTTTTTTGCCTAATTGCTTTGGCTAGAACTTCCAGTACAAAGCTGAATAACAGTGGTAATGGTAGGCATTCTTGAATTGTTCTTGACATTAGGGGGAAAGTTTTCAGTCTTTCACTATTGAGTATCATGTTAGCTGTGGGTTTTTCATATATGCCCTTTATCATGTGGAGGAAACTTCCTTCTACTCACAGGTTTCCAAATATTTTTTATCAAGAGGTGGCACTAGGGAAGTTGTCAAATGTCTTTTCTACATCATGAAAAGATTGTTTACCTTCATTCTGTTAATGTGATATATTACATTAATTGATTTTATGTTGAATGACCCTTGTATAACTGGGATAAATCCTACTTGATTGAGCTGTATAATTCTTTTTAATTTGTTTTTCTGGTATATCCTTGAGGATTTTTATATCTATATTCATAAGGGATATTTGTCTATAATTTTATTTTCTTGTGTTATCTTTACCTGGCTTTGGTATGAGGGTGATGTTAGCCTCATTGAATGAATAAGGATGGTTCCATCATCTTTGATTTTGTGGAAGAGTTTGAACAGGATTGATATTAATTCTTGGAATGTTTGGTAAAACTTCCCTGTGAAACCATCTGGTCCTGGGCTTTTCTTTTTTGTGAGGTTTTTGATGAATGATTCAATCACTTTATTGGTTATCGATTTGTTGAGATCTTCAATTTCTTGTTCAGTCAGTAAAGGTAATTTCTATGTTTCTAGGAATTTGTCTATTTCATCTAGGTTATCTAATTTGTTGGTGTACAGTTGTTCACTCTTTTTAGAGTCCTTTTTATTTCCGAGCAGTCAGTAGTAATGTCTCTTTTTTTCATTTCCGATTTTTGTCATTTGTTTCCTTTCTCTTTTTCTTTATCCTTTTAGTTATAGGTTTATCAATTTCATTGACTTTTTCAAAAAGCTTTGTTTTGACTCTCTGTATTGTTTTTTTATTCTTTATTCCATTTATCTCCATTCTAATCATTATTATTTCTTTCCTTCTGATTGCTAGGGGTTTAATTTGCTCTATTTTTTCTAGTTCTTCCAGTTTTGAGTTAGGTCTCTGATTTGAAGTCTTTTTTTCTTTTTTACTGTAAGCATTTAGAGCTGTAAATATCCCTCGCAGTACTGCATTTCATAGGTTTTGATATATTATGTTTTTGTTTCATTTGCTTCAACATATTTTCTAACCTCCCTTGTGGTTTCTTTTTTGGCCCATTGGTTATTTAAAAGTGTGTTGTTAATTTCTATATATTTTTTAATTTCCCAACTATCCCTATGTTATTGCTTTCTACCACCATTTCATTGTAGGCAGAGAAGATACATTGTATGATTTCAATATGTTTAAATTTATTGGTACTTGTTTTGTGACCTAGAATATGTTCTATCCTGGAGAATGACATATGTGTACTAGAGAAGACTGTGTATTCTCCTATTGGGTGAAGAGTTCTATATAGGTCTGTTGGGTCTAGTTGATTTATAATATCATTCATGTCTTCTATTTCTTTATTGATATCTTCTGCTAGAGGTTCTATTCATTATAAAAATTGGTTTATTGAAATCTCCTACTATTAAAGTAGAGCCATCTCTTTCTCCCGTCAAGTGTGTGAATATTTGCTTCATATTTTGGTGCTCTGCTGTAGGTGCATATATATTTATACTTGTCATGTCTTCTTGTTGAATTGCTCCTTTATCACTACATATTGTCCTTCTTTGCCCTTTGTAGCAGTTTTTTATTTAAAGTCCATTATTTCTGATATAAGAATAGCTACCCCAGTTCTTTTTTGGTCATTATTTGTATGTATTTTTTCCACCCTTTCACTTTCAACCTATTTATGGCTTTGAATTTAAGGCAAGTCTCTTGCAAAAAGCATATAGTTAGGGCATGCTTTTTATTCATCTTCCAATCTCTGCCTTTTGACTGAAATGTGTAATCCATGTACATTTAAAGTAGCCACTGATAATGGAGGTCTATCTACTGTTAATTTGCTATTTGTTCTTTCTAAGACTAACACATTCTTTGTCCCTCAGTTCTTTCATTAATGCCACTTCCTTATTTGTTTGTTTGCTTTAGTGTTACATTTTCAGTCCCTCCTGATTTCCTTCTGTACATATTTTTCAGATATTAATTTTAACATTGTAAATCTACACCAATCACATTTGATTTGATACCAACTTAACCCAATAGCTTATACAAGCTATACCTCTCATTCACCCTAACTATTTATTTTACTAGTTACAAATTATATCTCTATACAGTGTACATCCAATACCATAGATTTATCATTACTTTTATGCAATTTCATTTTAGAATCTTTAAGAAGTAAAAAGTGAAGTACATACAAAAAATATAGTACAATTGCATTGGCACTTATAATTACTATATGGTTATATTTACTGAAAATCTTTATTTCTTTATGCCACTTTGATCTACCCTGTCAGGTTCTTTCCTTTTAGTCTGAAGAACTCCCTTTAGCATTGCTCATAGGGCAGGTCTAGTGGTGGCAAATTTCCTCAGATTTTGTTTATCTAAGAATGTCTTAATCCCCCCCCCCCCCATTTTAAAAAAATATATTTTTATTACAGAAGTTGTGAACTTATAAAAATAATCATACACGTGTAGAATTCCCCTACACCCCTTCACCAAGACACCACACCATTGTGCAACATATGTTACAGCTTATGAGATAATATCATCAGACTTTACCACCAAGTATGGGTCATAGTGTACATTTGGCATGTTTTTTCCATAACCCCCTATTATTAACACATTGATGTAAGAATATTACAGTACTGCTGTTAACTATAGTTCATAGGTTACATTAATTGTCTTTTTCCCATGCTTCTCCACATTCTCATCTCCCTGCAATAGTGATATACATCTGTTCTAGTTCACAGAAGGCCATTCTTGCATTTGTACTATTAAGGACAATTTTCATCCACCTATGGGTTCACTGTGTTATTCAGTCCCTAGATTATTCTCTCTTTTCTTTCAATTGACATTTACATCCCTAGACTACACTTTCCACCCACATTCCCATTTATAAACTAGCTGCTCACTATAATGTGCTACCATCAACTTTATCCATTTCTGTGCATACATTTATAGTTAAATTAACTAAAACTTCTGCATGCATTAAGCATTTGTATGCCTTCACAAGTCCCCTCTTATCTCCTAATAACCTATATTCTAGGTTTTAACTCCATGTGTTTATTCTTTACATTTAATTCATATTAGTGGGACTACGCAATATCTGTCCTTTTGTGTCTGGCTAATTTCCCTTAGCATGTCTTCAAGATATATCCAATTTATCACATGTGTCCCAATTTCATTTCTTCTTACTGCAGCATAGTATTACATTGTATATATATATACCACATTTTGTTTATCCATCCATTGTTGATAGACACTTGCGTTGTTTCCATCTTTTGGCAATTGTGAATAGCGCCACTATGAACATAGGTGTGCAGATGTCTGTTGGTGTCACAGTTTTCAGTTCTTCTGGATATATTCCTAGTAGATGAATTGCTGGATCATATGACAGTTCTATATTTAGCTTCCCGAGGAACTGCCAAACTGCCTTTCTCAGAGCCTGCACCATTTTATAATCCCACCAAGTGTGAAGGAGTGTTCCTATTTCTCCACATCCTCTCTAGCACTTGGTTTCTATTGTTGTTGTTGTTGTTTTAATAATGGCCTTTCTATGTGGTGTGAGATGATAGCTTGTTGTTTTGATTTCCATTTCCTTAATAGCTAGTGATATTGAACATTTTTTCATGTGCTTTTTGTCAGTTTATATTTCTTCTGTGGAGAAATGTCCATTTAGGTCTTTTGCCCATTTTTTATTTGGATTGCTTGCTCTTCTATTTTGAGCTGTATGATCTCTTTACATAGAATGGAAACCAAACCCTTATTGGATATGTGGTTTCCAATAATTTCTCCCATTGATTGGGCTGCCTTTTCACCTTCTTGACCAAGTCCTTTGAATCACAAAAGTTTTAAGTTTGAGACAACTACATTTATCTATGTTTTCTTTGATTGCTTGTGCTTTTGGTATAAAGTTTAAGAATGCACCACCTACCACAAGGTCTTGAAGATGTTTTCCTACATTTTGTTTTTGAAGCTTTATGGTTGTAGTTTGTATATTTAGGTCTTTGGTCCATTCTGAGTTAATTTTTGCATAAGGTGTGAGATAGGGATTCTTTTTCTTTCTTTTGGATATGAATATCCACTTCTACCAGCACCATTTATTGTATAGACTGTTCTTATCCACCTGGGTGGGTTTGACAGACTTGTCAAATATCACTTGACCATAAATGTGAGGGTCTGTTTCTGAACCATCAATTTGATTCCATCGGTTTATGTGCCTATCTTTATTCCAGTACCATGCTGTTTTTGCCGCTGTGAATGGGTAATATGATTTAAAGTCCAGAAGTGAAAATCCTCCAACTTCACTTTTCCTTTTAAAGATGTTTCTGAATATTTGGGGCCTCTTATCCTTCCAATTAAATTTGGTAATTATGTTTCCCATTTGTTTAAAAAATGCTGGTGGAATTTTTATTGGGATTGCATTGAATCTGTATATCAGTTTGGGTAGAACTGACATCTTAATGCTATTTAGCCTTCCAATCCATGGGCATGGAGTTTTTCCAAATATCTAGATCTTTTTAAAATTTCTTTTAGCAACGCATTGTAGTTTTCTGAATACAATTGTTTTACATCCTTGGTTAAGTTTATCCCTAAATATTTGATTCTTTTAGTTGCTATTATAAATGGAATTCTTTCCTAACTTCCTCCCCAAATTGTACATTACTAGATACAGAAAACACCACTAATTTTTGTGTATTCATCTTGTATCCTGATACTCTACTGAATTGTTTATCAGCTCTAGCAGCTTTGTTGTAAATTTTTTGGAACTTTCTGGGTATAGGATCATATTATCTGTGAATAGTAAAAGTTTTATTTTTTCTGTTCAAGTCGGGTGCCTTTTATTTCTCTTTCTTGCCTGATTGCTCTAGCTAGAACCTCTAGCACTATATTGAACAACAGTGGTGACAGTGGGCACACTTGAATTGTCTCTGAGCTCAATGGGATCTCACCACTGAAAAATTGTTAGCTGTGGGTGTTTCATATATGGCCTTTATCATGTTAAGTACATTTCCTTCAATTTCTATCTTTTTGTAAAATTTTTATCAAGAAAGGATGCTGCATTTTGTCAATTGCATTTTCTGTGTCAATTGATAGAATCATGAGATTTTTCTTCTTTGACTTATTAATATGGTTAATTTTCTTGTGTTGAACTGCCCTTGCATTCCTGGTATAAAAACTCACTTGATCATGATGAATAATTCCTTTTTTTAATTGTCTTTTTTTTTTAAAGATGCATAGATCACAAAAAAATGTTCCATTAAAAAATATAAGAGGTTCCCATTTGCCCACACCCTCACCCCCCACTCCTCCCACATCAACAACCTCTTTCATTTTGGCAATTCATTGTATTTGGTGAATACGTTTTGGAGCACCGCTGCACCTCATGGATTATAGTTTACATTGTAGTTTTACACTTTCCCCCAGTACATTCAGTGGGTTATGGCAGGATACATAATGTCCAGCATCTGTCCCTGCAATATCATTTAGGACAATTCCAAGTCCTGAAAATGCCCCCACATCACATCTCTTCTTCCCTCTCCCTACCCTCAGCAACTACCATGGCCACTCTCTCCACATCAATGATACAATTTCTTCCATGGTTAAGGTCATGATAGTTCTATAGTAGAATACCAGTAAGTATACTCTAATCCATATTTTGTTCCTCCATCCATTGGACCCTGGAATGGCGATGTCCACTCCACCTCTAAATCGAGATGGGGCTTAGATCCCAAATGGCTGATGGATGTGATTCTCCTGCTTGCAGCTGTAGACACACTCAGTTCCCTGGTGTAGTCTTCAAGAAAGTTTTAAATCACAGTAAAGTCGTATATACAATATAGGAGACTCCCATATATCCAACATCAAACTCTTTTCCCCCTTTCCCAGCAATGATCTTTTTCTATGTTCATGTTATATTTGCTACAGCTGATGCACAAATATTGAAACATAGCTACTAACCATGGTTCCATTTTAGTTTACGTTATGGTTTATATTTTAGACTGTGAATAATTATTTTAACGTGTTGTTGGATTCGATTAGCAAGTATTTTGTTGAGGATTTTTGCATCTGTATGCACTAGGGAAATGGGTTGTAATTTTCCTTTCTTTTTTTTTTTTTTTTTTTTGGTAATACCTTTACCTGGCTTTGGTGATATTGGCTTCATGGAATGAGTTTGGTAGGGTTCCTTCTTGTTCAATTTTTTGGAAGTCCTTGTGCAAGATTTGTATTAAATCTTTGTAGACTTGGTCAAACAAACCTGTGAAACATCTGGTTCTGGGTTTTTCATTTTGGGGAGTAGTTTCATGACTATTTCAATCTCTTTACTTGTAATTGGTTTGTTTGGTTTGTTTAGGTCTTCTATTTCTTCTAGAGCAGTGTGGGTTGTTCATATATTCCTAGGAATTTTATCATTTCATGTATATTGTCTAGTTTGTTGGTATACAGTTGTTCATATCATCCTTTTATGATCTATTTTATTTCCATGGGGTCAGTAGTAATGTCCCATTTTTGTTTTTAATTTTCTTTATTTGCATCTTCTCTCTTTTTTCTCTTTGTAGGGTCTAGCTAAGGGATTGTCAGTTTTGTTAATGTTCTTAAAGAACCAACTTTTGGTTTTGCTAATTCTCTCTATTGTTTTTTGTTTTCAATTTCATTTATTTTTGCTCTGATCTTTGTTATTTCATTCTTTCTACTTGTATTCCAAATAGTTTGCTGTTCTTTTTCTAGTTCTTCCAAGTGTGTAGTTAGGTCCCTGATTTTAGCTCTTCTTAGTTTTTAATGTAAGCATTGAGGGCTATAAATTTCCCTCTCAGCACTGCCTTCCCATAGGTTTTAATATGTTGTTTTCTCATTTTCATTCATCTTGAGATATTTATTGATTTCTCTTGCTATTTCTTCTTTGACCAACTGACTCTTTTAGAGTGTGTTGTTTAGTATCCATATATTTGTGAATTCCCCCCCCCCTTTTTTTTTAACCTCATGTTGATTTCCAACCTTATTCCATTATGATCAGAGAAAATGTTTTGTATAATTTTAATCTTGTTGAATTTATTGAGATCTGCTTTGTGACCCAACATATGGTCTACCCTGGAGAAAGATCCATGAGCACTTGAGAAGAATGTTTATTCTGCTATTTTGGGGTGCAAATGTTCTGTATATGTCTATTAGGTTTAGTCCATTTATCATATTATTCAAACTCTCTGTTTGTTTATTGATCCTCTACTCAGATGTTCTATCCAATGCTGAGAGTGGTGTATTGAAGTCTCCAACTATTATTGTAGAGATATCTATTTCTCCCTCCAGTTTTGCCAGTGTTTGCCTCCTGTATCTTAGGACAACCTGGTTAGATGCATATGCATTTACCATTGTTATTTCTTCCTGATGAAGTGCCCCTTTTATTAACCTATAATGTCCTTTGTTGTCTCTATTAACAGTTTTTCTTTTAAAGTATATTTCATCTAATATATAAGTAAGCTACTCCAGCTCTTTGTTGTTGTTATTTACTGCATACATGCAATATCTTCTTCAGTCTTTCACTTTCAGTCTATTGGTATCCTTGGGTCTAAGCTGAGTCTCTTGTAGATAGCATATATATGGCTCATATTTTCTTGTCCATTCTGCCTGTCTGTTTTTTGATTGAGGAATTTAATCCATTACAATTCAATGTTACTACTGTAAATGCAGTTCTTATTTCACCCATTTTGACCTTTGGTTTTATCTGTCATATTTTATTTTCACCACTCCTTTTACATTTTTGGTTACTTTTACTGATATAATCATCATTTCTGGACTCTCTTCCAAGCCTCGTCTCCTGTCTTTTCTTTTCAGGCTGTAGCACTCCCTTTAGTATTTCTTGCAAAGCCAGTCTCTTGGTTGCAAACTCTCTCAATTTCTGTTTATCTGTGAGTGTTCTAAACTCACCCTCATTTTTGAAAGACAATCCTGCCAGATATAAGATTCTTGACTAGCAGTTTTTCTCTTGCAGTCTCTTAAATATATCATACCACTGCCTCCTTGTTTCCATGGTTTCTGGTGAGAAATTGGCACTTCATCTTATTGAGTTTCCCTTATATGTTATGCATCACTGTTACCTTGCTGCTCTCAGAATTCTCTCTTTGTCTTTGGCATTTGACGTTATGATTAGCATGTGTCTCAGAGTTGGTCTATTCAGATTTATTTGGATAGGAGTAATTGTCCTTCTTGGGCATGGATCATTTATGTCTTTCTATAGGGTTGGAAATTTTTACCATTATTTCTTCAAATATTCCTTCTTCCCTTTTTCCCTTCTCTTCTCCTTCTGGGACACCCATGACACATGAGTTTGCACATCTCTTGCTGTCATTTAGTTCCCTGAGAACTTGTTCTATTTTTCCATTCTTTCCTTCATCTGTTCTTTTGTATGTTCTCTTTCAGAGGCCATGTCTTCAAGCTCATCAAGACTTTCTTCTGTCTCCCTAAACCTGCTGTTGTATGCCTCCAGTGTACTTTTAATTGCATTTCTTGTGCCTTTGATTCCCATAAGATTTGCTATTTTTCTATGTTTGCTTTCAAATTCTTCTTTGTGCTCACCCAGTGTCTTCTTAATATCCTTAATCTCTTTAGCCATCTTGTTGAATTTATTAAGGAGATTTGTTTGAACATCTATAATTAGTTGACTCTACTCCTTTATGTCATCTGGAGGCTTATCTTGCTCCTTTGACTGGGCCTTATCTTCCTGTTTCTTGTATGGATTCTATTTTTTTGTTGGTGTCTTGGCAGCTGGCTAACTAGATATATTTATTCTGCTTGCAGTTTCTCTTTTTAGTTTGGGGCTTTCTTCCCTTCCTCCCTTGCTGGTTGTGTATAGGAGTTGAGGATATTGTTGACACTGTAAATTCAGGAGGCTGATGCTGTCCACATTGCCCCAGGGGCCAATGAATCTTCTCCCACCTTTCTCCTCTGCCAGGGTAAAGGACAGAGACACAGCTGTAATAATCCAAGTTATATAGGCTAATACCATCTGTAATTACCCAGAGAGACTGATGAAGCTTCACAATCCTTCCTCCCTTGCTTGGAGCAGGGATGGAGCTGCAGATGTGGGCAATAATCTATGCTACATGTGTCCAAAATGACCACAGTTGCCTAGGTAGGCTGACATAGCACTGGCCCCCCTCCTACCCTGCCAGGGGAGGGGATTGGCCCTCCAGAGTGCCCAATGTTCTAATATGTGTGGACCAAATGTGCCTGCAGTTGCCCTAAGAGGCTGAGGGACTCCTGTCCTTTCTGTCTTTTAGGGATGGCTATGGAATCACAGGCATCAAACATTTCAGTCCATGTGGGGTAAAAGTGCCCTCCATTGCCTGGAGAGGCTGAGGAAACACCAGCCCCTTCCTATATTATTGGGGGGTGGGGGTGGATCCACAGGTACCCACCAGTCTAGTCTGTATAGGCCAAAAGTGCCTGTGATTGCCCAGAAATGCTGAGGAAACATAGCTCCATCCTATCCTACTTGGGGGCAGGGATGAAGCCACAGATGTCCAACTATTATTTCTGTGTGGGCCAAAAGCACTCACAGTTACCCAGAGAGGCTGGGCAAACACCAACCCTGTCTTGTCTGGTTGGGGGTGAGGGTGGAGCTACAGGTACCCAACAGTCAAATCCATGCAGACCAAAAGCTCCTGCAGTTGCCCAGACAGGCTGAGGAAACCTCAGTCCTCTCCTATCCTGTGAGGGGTAGGGCAGGGGTGGAAATGAATTGAAGGCACTCAACAAACAAGTTCATGTGGGCTAAAAAGCCTGCAGTTACCTGGACAGGCCGAGGAAACACAGCTCCCCTCCTATCCTATTGGGGGATAGGGATGGAGCTACAGGTGTCTGAGTATCCAGTCTTTGTGGGCCAAAAGTGCCAATAGTTGTCCAGAGAGGCTGAAGAAACACCAGCCCCCTCTTATCCTATGGGGGTGGATGGGTGGAGTTGGAATCGAAGGCAAACAGACTAGTTTGTGCAGACTGAAAGCACCTGCAGTTACCCAGAGATGTTCCTGAGTTGAAAATTAGGATCCTCATATTTTCTGAGCCTGGGTCTTGTCCTAGGCTTGTGCTTCTGGCATTAGGATCCCCCCATTTACAGCCATCAGAATGCCCCCTCTACCATCTATGAAATAGACCCCCCACACACACACATGCTTTATTATATGTCTTAAGTCCAGTAAGCCTTTGCCCTAGGCCACTTTGATTTAGTTGTTTCTTACACTGCTTTAGCTGTGTGCAAGCTGCTGCTTCTCCCTGCCAAGCAAGTCTGGGAGGGTGAGCAAGAAACTCAGAAGAAGCCAGTGGGTAATCCAGAGACATAGAGGATGAGCCAGAGACACAGAGAACTAGTGGATAGACTGGCACCAACATACAGGCACTCCAGTATGTGTGCAGCGTTACTGTGCTTCCTATAGAACAGGGCCACGGACCCACCATGGCAGGACAGCCCACCTCCACATCAGACCAAGGAAGAGGTCTTCTGAATGCACGATAACTCCCTCTCAGTGCTTTTCTGTGGGTAGTGGTTAGGAGGGGAGGCTCTGGAGACAGAATGCCTAGTTTGAATCTCGGCTTTGCCAATTATTAGCTGTGTGAGTCTGAACCAGTAATCTAACCTCTCTGTTTTATCATGTAAAAGGGGATCATAATATTAACACACCTCATAATTGAAGTAATATCCATAAACTTCTTAAAATAATGCTTGGCATATAATAAACTTCAGAAAACGTTAATTGTTGTCATCTCTCTCTCTCTTTTTCCATTATCTGCTTGGTGTTCTGAGCCCAGTGCTTCTCTGTTATAGCACTCAGCACAGTGCATTATAATTTACTTTTTTCTTGCCCATTGCCCACCCTTCTCCCTTTAGACCCAGGTCCTCAGAGCAGGGCCTTTGCTCATGAATTAGTTCTATTAGCTCATGAATTCCTTGCACCTGCCATGGTGTCAGTTCTCAATAAATAGTTAATGAATGAATGCTTGAGTGATAGAAACCCTTTCAGTCCCCTGTTTCTATAGCAGTGACTCAGGAAGATGGAAGGCAACTTTTCTAATGGGCATTGAAAAGGCTGATTAAAAACATAAGAATCCCATAATGTTTTCCTACTCACTCTCCCCTGCCCCAACTTTCTATTGGCATTTATGTCAAAGAAAATGGCATACTCCTTTATCAATACAATCTGGGAAGCAGATTTGGCCCAACGAATAGGGTGTCCGTCTACCACATGGGAGGTCCAAGTTTCAAACCCAGGGCCTCCTGACCCTTGTGATGAGCTGGCCCAAGCACAGAGCTGATGTGTGCAAAGAGTGCTGTGCCATGCAGGGGTGTCCCCCACATAGGGGAGCCCCACGCGCAAGGAGTGCACCCGGTAAGGAGAGCTGCCCAGCGCGAAAAAAGCACAGCCTGTCCAGGAATGGCGCTGCACACACAGAGAGCTGACACAGCAAGATGACACAACAAAACAAGACACAGATTCCCGGTGTCCCGCTGACAAGAATACAAGCAGACGCAGAAGAACACACAGCAAATGGACACAGAGAGCAGACAACTGGGGGGGGGGGCAGGGCGCAGGGAAGGAGACAGAAATAAATAAAAAATAACTCTGTTAAAAAAAACAAAACACAATCCACCCAACTACCCAACTTGGACTTTATTTCCCATTCAGAGTTTTCCTTGGGCAAAAAGGAACAGTAGGGGCACTTTGGAGTTTGGACAGGTGCTAGACTGTGGGTTGAAGAGAGACTTTCAGTGCCTAGCGATGTATGGAACATTTGTCATGAGTGAGATGGCTTTTGGTGTGTGGAGGTCTGTTGGGTTGGGCCCTGAGCCAAGGCCTGAGAAAAGGCAGCAAGTACTGGACCACACAAGGTGATGCCTCCTAGATGACAGCTGGGGAAGGTTCTGGGCTCTGATTCCAGGAGCAAAGTAAAGTTGATCTACCTTGAAGTAATAAAAGTGTGTCAAAGCTTTCTCTTTCTAACCTCAACTAATCATCCTATCTACAGATCTGTTTTTGCCTGCCTTGGACTCTTGAAGATTTTTTGTTTGTTTGTTTGTGGTTTGTTGATTTAATTTTTCTTTTAAAATAGCAAAGGGGAAAAAATGATCAAGTGGTCCATAAGACAGAATACTGGTTTTCCAACCATCACCACTGTAAGCTTTCACATACATCAAAGCATACATTGGAGGTCTTTAGGAAAGGACTAAAAGAGTGCACTGGTATGCGTTTTAAATGGGCACAGGGTGTAAATTAGAAAAGGAAGAAGGAGAGAAATAAGAAAGAATGAAATTAACTTTTTTTTTTCCAAAGAAAAATTGTGTGTTTATATGTATGTACTTGCACGGGAGTTATCGCTATAACCTGAGCACTCTACAGATGCCAACTCATAACTCACTTAGTCCTCACCACCGTTTATGAAATAGACTGTATCATCGCATTTATACCTGGTCCAACTAAGTAACAGCAAAGGTAAGTACATACCTCAAGGTATGAGCAAATCTTGAAACTAATTTGAAAGCCCTGACACTTCACCTTTTTTTCCCTCACTAACGTACAGGTCAGCAAACTCACAGGCCAAATTCAGCCCTACACCTATTTTTGTGTGGCCTGCAAATTGATAATGGTTTTTATATTTTTAAATGGTTAGAAAAAATCATGAAAGGAATGATGTTTTGTGAAATGTAAAAATCATAAAAGTTATATGAGTTCAAATTTCCTTATCAAATTTCCTTATCCATAAATAAAGTTTTATTGGAACATAGGTCCACACATCATTTGCATATTATGATAGTTATTTTGTTATAACTGCAAGTTGAGTAGTTTTGAGAGAGACTCGCCTGGCCCACAAAGCCTAAAATATTTACTATCTGGTCTTTTACAGAAATGTTAGCCAACCCCTGTATAAAGGAATGATTTGGAGAGTCTACAGTCCCTGAGGAGATTTTATTAAGAAGGAGGAAAAGCTATCATTTTATCCCCTAAAATGCTCTACTGAATTCTGAGAAGGATACCAGAACTATTAAATAGATGTCAAATTAATATATTATTATACTAAAAATACTGGTCGACTACACTGATGTTAAAATAACTTTTGCACCTCTTATATGCATCTTTACCCTTTTCCTATCAGTATTTACATCTTTAATTTGCCGGTTATTGCACAGTAAAGTACTTAGGAGAAGGGGGAAGACGGAGAGACAGTTCTGGCTCTGATCCTAACTAAATTAAGCAAATCACTTAATCTCTGATTTAAATTTTCTTATCTCCAAATTGTGGGCTGGACAAGATAATCCCTAAAGCCCTTAACAGTTATAAAATTATAGGCCTCTGTGACTTAGAACGTAATTTTAAAATGTTAACTGATAGCTGAGGTTTATAGCAGTTACAGTTTTGTATTTATGGTAGATTGGTGGCCATATTTATGATTTATCTTACTCCAAATCCTTAGTCAGTATCTCAACTCCCAATTATGGCACTGTCCCTAAAGAAAAATATGAGCAACTTTATGGTGATTTGCTTCTCAAGAAGATTTCCAGGGATGCACTGAGGTAAAAACTGAATAAGCTTTTATAGTTCTCTAGTTTATTACCAATTTGCGAATTGGAGGTCTTTAGGAAAGGACTGAAAGAGTGCACTGATATGCGTTTTAAATGGGCACTTATTATTTTTTGGTTAAATAATGGACTTCATGAACTTGACAAAAATATTGGATCCCTTTCCAGAGTATTCCATCCATTGACATATGGATCCAGACAATGAAACACTCATGTTCCATTCTGATTGGCAGATCGCACAGAAAGGCTCAGAAGCAGCATTCTAACTCTTCTGAGGGCGTAGTTCACACTTTCTTGCCACTGTTGTTCATTCCCTTCAAACTGAGTTCTCACGGCTGCAGAACCATTCGGTAAAGAGAAGCTCCTGTTTCGGAAGCCTGCCCAGCGCTGGGGCTCCCAACCAGAAGATGCGACACCTGTCTTTCCTGGAGAACTGGTAGAAGCATTCTGTAGCTGCTGCCCAATTCATTGTCAATAATTTCTAATCCCTTTCTAATAGTGTTGGTTTCACATCAAGTCTAAAAATAAGACCTGGCCCATGTACCACCAACTCAAATGAAAACAGAATAGGAAACAGAAACCTGGTGATGGGCTGAAGAGAAACAGAATGGTTTGCAGCATTCTTCCTTTCTACAACTTTCATTTATTTTTTATTTTTTTATTTGTTCCCTTTGCTCCCACTGAGGTCTCAGGATGTTTACAGCTGGCTGAGACTTGTCTTCTCTCTATTCTCTCAATACATTAAAAGATGGGAGGGCAGAAATGAGCAGGGAGTCACAGACAACTAGATTTAAAATGACCATATAGTGTCATAGTTACAAGTTCTGGATTAGGAGATATCCAGAAAAGTGACACCTTCTGCTACTCTGAGACCTTGGTTGCCAGCAGAACTGCCCCCCAGCCCCGTGCAGCTGGGAACTGGAGGAAGGGACATCCTATTTTAGCTCAGTGATTGCAAAACGCAGTTTAAAATATTCATCCCCTTGTCTCTCTCCCACTCAAACACCTTGCCAACACTGCCCACACTCCAAAACAAAACAACATTAGCAACAGCATCGAATCCCAAACTTTTAAAAGCCAGACGCCAGGCCTGCCCTGTAAGACCCACTTAATGGAATCTGCCAAAATTTATGGTGCAAATAATTCTGAACTAAATTAGCCCAAATATTAACATATAATAAATTGATGTTCCAAATTCCCAAACAAGTCTCTCCCTTCCTTGCCCTCTCCCCAGCATCTAGAACAATGCCTGGTACGAAATAGATGCTCAACAAATGCTTATTGAGGGAACCAAATTGCCAAATCGGATAGACATGCTTTAATTCTCACTTCATTTAACCTCTCTGGAAAATTTGAAGAGTGACCACAATCATCATTTAACATCCCTTGCTCTGTTGGTTTCCTACTACTGCTTTAGCTCCATCTTCTCAGGCTTATTGGGTGGATCACCTTTGCTGGTCAAGCACTGAGCTGTTGTTATTGCTCAGAGTTGTGTCACATTGTCTTCCCCTTTGGGTCCATATGCTTCTCCTGGTGAATCCATCCTTCCCCATAGTTTTCACTAACATACATACTTAGGACTCCCAGGTCTTTATCTCCAACTCTCATCTGTCCCCCAAACTCTGTATTTGTATGCCTGATATCCTAAGAACATTGTAAACTATTATCACATAGAATTCAAACTCAAAATATCAAAATGGAACATATTATCCCTGCCCTGCCTCCCCCAACTAACCCGCACCTCTGCCAACTCATGCTCTTCAGCCCTGGACTCTGTGTTAAGCCAGTGCCCTCAGGGTATCACCAATGTTAGAAAGTGGAAACCCTTACACTCTCCCCCACTCCCAACAAGTCAGATCAATGAACAAGCCCTCATTCCTACATCTGGGCTTATCAGTTTCAAACCATGGGTGTTTTTAAATGAGTCACAGATAGAGAAGACATCTCTCTCCAGGATCTGTAGCCATAAGCATTCCTTGCTGCCCAAGGCATGATTTCTACCCTAAGGTTGGAGAAAAAGTGTTCAGCATGCCACTAGCCAAGACCTGGAGAAAAACAGCATCCTGATAGAGTTCCTCTCCCTGGGGCTTGCTCTTGCTATTGTTCTTCTACTGAATTACACTTTTTCACTGACACCAGTTCAAGCTGGATTTCTGGGATGTGCAAATAAAGAGAGTCCCATGAACTTCTAATATCTGAGAGGCCACAGTAGAAACCTCCATGTTCAAAGGTAGACTGACATGCAGGTGACAGACTGGCTGGTTTGGAATGCTGGTGCCTAAAAGACAGGGGTGCACACAAGCCCATTCTCAGAGGGTGCCAGTGACTTCACAAACTTTTGCCAGAAAGTTCCAGCAGAGAGGACATTGTTACCCCTTTAAAAAACAGTATCTTACCTGATAAGCCTTTAACTTTCAGATGACTAAAAATGTATCAATGGTTTAAGATAGCAACGTGTTTGGGGGCCTTCATAAAGATGTTATTTAGACAGAGGGAAGTAATACTGGGGATCCCCTTGGATGCCAGCATCTCAGGTCCAGTGTAGTTCTAGTTCTCATCATACCTACAGTTCTGCTCTCCTAAAATCGGTATGATTCCATGCCAAGGCCCAGTCATTCTTCTTTGCCTCTGAGCCACTTGGAGAGAGGTTTGTGCAGTAGAAAGAATGCATACGATTGTTTAAAAAAACAAAGAAACAAAAAACACTACTTTTCTATGTGAGTCCATTCTCTCTGGACAATTCCTACAAATAGAGGTAAGTTGGGGAGATACGACTGGGGAGACTGAAGAGCAGCGTTTGGAACCAAGAGGTTGGAACATGTCAGGGTGGGCTGATATCTGGGCCTGACAGGATGACTGTCCATGGCCCCATGGTCACTCTACCCCAGGCACAGGTGAGCACAAAGGTCCTGGGGATTCCGGCTTCAATTAGCTCTATGGCATCGTGTCTTTGAAAGGGCAGATGTAGAACGACCAGGTGGAAGTCAAGAGGAGGGAGCAGAGAGAGTGGGGGGCCACACCAGAGGATGAGGTCTTTGAAAGTCCCCTCTAGGGGCCTCTTTCCAATCCAAGCTCACCCAGCTTGAGCTGAGAGGGTTCTTTCTAGTTCTCTAGGGTAACCATGGCCCTACAAGCTCTCCAGCTCCTATTTGAGCAGAATAATATCCAGCTTCACTTTATTAGGTCTGTCCTCTCTCATGGCCTGCATTAATTTTTTAAAACTTTTTAGTTCTTATTTTTAAAGAAGCTTTAGATTACATAAATGTTACCTTGAAAATATAGGGGATTCCCATTTACCTCACTCCTTTCTCCTTCCATACTTTTCTCCATTAACAACATCTTTCATTAGTGTGGTACACTTATTACAATTGATGAACTCATATTGGAGTATTGCTACTGACTATGGCCTATAGTTTACATTATGATTTACATTTTGCACTGCACAATTTAATAGACTTTGACAAAATGTATAATGGCCTGTACTTGTCATTGCAAGATCATGCAGAACAATTCCAATGCCCTAAAATGCCCCATGCTCCATTCGTTCTTCACTCCCCCTCTCCTTGGAGGAACCCATGGTAACCACTGTTGCAATTTTTGAAGAATAAGTTTCATAGTTACATGCATTAATAATGAGGCTTGACATCTTGGACTGTTTTCTTTATTAGTCACTGCCTATGTTCTTGAGAGACTCTTGTCCCTCTATTTGAGAACCTAGCAGGACTCCCCAGGATAAGGGTTTAATATTTTCTTGTTTATTGTGTGGATCTCCACCCTATGACAAGATGAGCACTTTCATATTCCTTAGAAGCATGGCCCAGGTGCACACTTTCCCACTTATCCCCCACCTCCCAAGCCCTGCACCTCCCCTGCCATATTTGTCAAAAGAACATCCCCACCATTGTAGTTTTAACCACAGACCTCAAACCCCCAGAGTTCACCTGTTTCTTCCTGCAGACTTCCCCCCAGTTTCAAGGAGAGTCCAAGCCAAACCTCCCACCTTAGTCCCCCTTCACATCACAGGACCATCGACCCCAATCTCATCACTGCACCACTATCATCCCCATCCACTGGCCAACCGCACCCTTCCACCTTATCATAGATTTCGCCCATATGGATATTGGCGTACCACCCTCTACTCTCTTTCTCTCTCCTGATAACCTATCTTCCAGACTCTAGCTGTGTAAGTCTGCTCAATTTGCTTAAGTCTTATTAGTAATCATATAATATTTATCCTTCAGTGACTGGCTTCCTTTACTCAATATAAGCTCTTCAAGATTCATCCATGTTGGCCTGTGTGTCAATCCTTCATTCCCTCTTACAGTTGAGTTATATTCAATTGTGTATATATACCATAATTTGCTTGTCCATTCATCTGTTGATGGACATTTGGGTTGCTTCTAACTTTTGGCAATAGTGAATAATGTTGCTATGAACATTGGTGTGCATATATTTTTTCGTGCCCCTGCTCTCAGTTCTTCTGGGTGTATACCCAGACGGGGGATTGCTGGATCATATGGCAGTTCTATAGTTAGCTTCCTGAGGAACTGCCAAACTATTCTCCACAAAGGCTGCACCATTCTACATTCTGTCTTCAGTGGAAGAGGGTTCCCTTCCTCCACATACTCTCCAAAAGCAGTGGCTCTTTTCCTTTTTAAAATTTATTGAAGTATATCACTCATACATGAACATACATAAACAATAAGAGTATATTAATAGTTGTGAACTTACAAAATAAACATATATAAAATCGCACAGAACTCTCATACCTCACCCTACCATCAATACCTTGCATTGTTGTTAAACATTTTTAACTAATGATTAAAGAGCATTGTCAAAATATTACTACTAACCAAAATATTTTCCCCCAAGGCACCCTATTTTTATTATATTTATATAATTTATATATGAACATACATAAACAATAAGTGTATAGTAAAAGTTGTGAACTTACAAAGCAAAAATGCATAACTTCATACAGGGGTCCCATATATCAGCCTTCCACCAATACCTTGCATTGTTGTGAGACGTTTGTTACAAATTATGAAAGAATATTGTCAAAATCTTACTACTAATTATAGTCCTTATCTTGCATTTGGTGTACTTTCCCCCAACCCACCCTATTATTAATTTAAAATATATATTTTTATGATAGAAGTTGTAAACTTATAAAACAATCATGCACATGTGCAGAATTCCCAAACAACACCCCTCTATTAACATACCACACATTTGTTACAGATAAGATAATATCATCTGATTGTTACCACATTCATAGTATACATTTGGCATACATTCTCCATACTGCCCCAATATCAACACAGTACATCTCTGGCATGGATGCAAGAATATTATATTATTACTACTAACCACAGTCCATAGGTCACTCCAATTGTATTTTTCCCATGCTTCTCTGCATTCCCACCACCCTGCAATAGTGATGTACATTTGCTCTAGCTAACAAAGGAATTTTGTATCTGTACCATTATTTTTAGGATTTTGATACATTTTGAGTTAATTTTTGGATGAGGTGTGAGATAGGGGTCCTCTTACCTTCTTTTGGCTATGGATATCCAGTTCTTTCAGTACCATTTGTTGAATGTACTGTTCTGCCTGAGCTGTGTGGGTTTGACAGGCTAGTCAAAAATCACTTGACCGTACATGTGAGGGTCTGTGTCTGGACCATCAATTTGGTTCCATTGGTCTGTGCATCTGTCTTTATGCCAGTACCATGCATGTTTTTCCCACTATAGCTAGGCAATATGATTTAAAGTCTGGAGATGAGGATTCGCTTTTCTTTTTTAAGATGTATCTGGCTATTCAGGACCACTTACCCTTCCAAATAAATTTGATCATTGTTTCTTCAATTAAAAAAAAATGCTGGTGGAGTTTTTATTGGGATTGCATTGAATCTGTATATCAATTTGAGTAGAATTGACATTTTAATGATATTTAGTCTTCCAACATGTGAGCATGGAATGCTTTTCCAATTATTTAGGCCTTTTTTGATTTCTTTTAACAGTTGCAGTTTTCTGAATACAAGTACTTTACATCATTGGTTAAGTTTATTCCTATTTGAGTTTTATCTGTCATATTTTATTTTCACCACTCTTTTGACACTTTTACTTACTTTTATTGATATAACCTTCATTTCTAGACTCTCTTTCAATCCTCTCTCTCCTGACTTTTCTTTTCAGGCTCTAGCACACCTTTTAGTATTTCCTGAAAATCTGGTCTCTTGGTTAGATATTCTCTCAGTTTTTGTTTATCTGTGAATACTCTAAACTTAGCCACCAGTCCACTGTAAAATGATATCCCATTATCATTTTGGTTTACATTTCCCTAATAGCTAGTGATGTTGAGCATCTTTTCATGTGCTTTTTAGCCATTTGTATTTCTTCTTTAGAAATGTGTCTTCAAATCTCTTACTCATTTTCTAAGTGGGTTGTTTGTCTTTTTATTTTCAACATGTAGAGTTTCTTTATATATGCTGTATATAAGGCCCTTAACAGATAAATAGCTATCAAATATCTACTCCCATTGAGTAGGCTACCTTTTCACTTTTTTGACAAACTCCTTTGAAGTGCAAAAGTTTTTAATTTTGAGGCGGTCCCATTTATCTTCTTTCATCGCTTGTGCTTTGTGTGTAGTTTATGAAACCATTTCCTATTACAAGATCTCATAGATGCTTCCCTACATTATCTTCAAGGAGCTTTATGGTCTTAGCTCTTATATTTAGATGGTTGATCCATCTTGAGTTAATTTTTGTATAGGGCATGAGATAGTGTTCCTCTCTCATTCTTTTGGTTATGGACATCCAGTTCTTCCAGCACCATTTGTTGAAGAGGCAATTCTGTCTCAGTTGAGTGGGCTTGACGGCTTTGTCGAATATCAGTTGACCATCTACGGCATTAATTTTTATGTTCATTTATGTTACTCATTTTATAAATGTTTACTGATATCTTATCCTGATACTATGCTATGTTCTTTAAAAATGAGGAGAGAAATCAAGTTGAATGTTCTTACACCAGGCACATAATAAATATTATCTTGTTTAATCCTCTAAATTGTTTTATAAAGTAGGTCTTAGGAGTCCATTTTCTTTATGAGGAAAAAGCATCTGAGAGGGGTTGAGTAGTTTTCCCAAAAACATGAGGCCAAGAAGGATCAGAACTGAAATTTAACCTGGTTTTTGGGCCCAGGCAATTTCACCAATACCAAGCAGAATATCAAGGGTAAGGGAGTTTCCATATTGACCTGACAGCCAGAAGGTGGACTAAGTAATTTCCTTCCATTTCTTCCATAACTAGAGTCTTCTGGAAATGGGATAATAATTGGAAATCCCAGCTAGTATAAACCAGTAGATCCTTTTGTGAAGGCTCTTGGAAAACAAGTTGGAGTGGGAGTTATGATCCTGGGATCTGTAAGGTGAGTCATTTCCCTTGAGAAACTTAGGTGTCTATGCCCATTCCTGCTCTAAAGCATGGAATAACTGATAATATTTTTTAAAAAGTTAGTTTCTAAAACCCCTAAAATCTTTGGCCTTAATAAGAAACCTATTGTGAAAGGGGACTTGTCCAAGCCGAACATATATGAAATGCCTTCACTTTGGATATGAGAAATACGCGGGAATTTATTTACCAACCAAGTCTTTCTCATTTGGGCAAGCTGGAGTGGATTCTTCATGACTGGGCTCTTTCTTTGGGAGAACTTTAACCTCGATGGTTATATACCCAACTCCTTTCCAAGCAGCACTGTAATTTCTTAACATTTTTTAAAAAGGTGTTTAATTCTGGCTTTCTGATAAGGTTAGAATCTGGATAATCCAGGCTAACCAACCACTTTCTGTTTTAATTGTCAGGCCCATATAAAGATAGTTTACTCTATTCTCCACTTCATTGTGCATGTGTAGATGAAGTCCGACTGTAGTTGCTCATGCACTATTAATTCAAGTTAATAAGCAACTAAAACTCTACAATAAATTTATATTTCAGGTTCAACTTTGGTTTTAGTTACAACTTTCATATGTGCTCATTGAAGTGCCCATCTTTGAAATGTGCTTTACAAATAGACATCAAATAGAACTTTGCATATTTGTGCTAGAAAACATATCTAATTTGGTAGAACTTTAGTAGGAAGACTATATCGCAGAACTTAAGAAGTGGGCATAATATATGGTATGGTATTTGAAAGGGTCAATAAAGGAAGCATATTTTCCTCTAGATGCTATCTTGGGAGGTGAAGCAACATGCAGAATCAAATAGTGAAACTTTAAGTAAGGGACAAGAAATGCAACGTGTGGTTCTTAACTAGAAATAAAATTGTGAACGATGCATATAGTAACACTTCATTATAATAATGACTGCCTTTAAACAAGGATCTCAAAACCCATTTTGGCATTATCTAAGGCTCTGTGAGGAATTTCAGTTTCCAGGTGGAATCAGTGAAGCTGACACCAGCCTCCTGTTCCCGAAATCTCACCTGCTCTTCCCACCTCAGAACCTTCAGCCATGCTGCTTCCTTGGCCTGAACTATTCTTCCTTGCACCCCCAGCCTCACTGCTTCCCTTCATCCTTGGATCTCAGCCTCAGTCACCTCCTCTGAGAGGCTTTCCTCACCTCCCCGACTACTGCAGGTCCCCAACTCTGTTAGTTGTTGCTGATTGTCCTGTTCTTTTCCTTTTTAGTGCTCATCACAATGTATGTGTGCAAGTGTTAAGTTTGTCTTCCCCTGTGGATTCTAAGCTCCATGAGGACAAGAAATATTGTCTCATACATACCCGGTGGCTTGGGGAAGCCTGCCACATACAAGGTGCTCAAGGCACATATTTTGAACAAATAAATGATGGGATGCAGAGTCAATCCAATGCTACTTGGGTTATAGGCTATCTGAAATAGGACGGAAAGCCCTGTCTCTTCACAGAGCTTCAATTTCAGCTGTTGTCTCACAACCCACACTTGGTGATGGGTTAGTATAAACAAAACTCAAGAGTGGCTAAGGGTCAGGGTTTTTTGATCTTTGTGTTTTTCTGAATGGTATATTGGTTACTGTTTCTAAAAATGACACTAGGCATGGAAGAGCAGCAAGTTATCTGGCATTGGCTGGTTGTTTTTTTAGAGGAGTGAACTTTAACTCTTTGAAAGTCTTGAAATAGTTTTGTGGCTTCACTTTGTATTTCAGTTAAAAAAAAAAAACAATACTGTTCAAAACTACTCACTTTCATAGATGAGATAGATCAGAGACTTAAGCCCTCAAATTTCAAGTGTTTTCCTTGCTGAGTATGAAAAAGCTGTGAGTGGTGACATGGGGCTTAGTTGGCCAAAAAAATAGGAGGAAGAGGAAATTTTGTTTTTGTTGGCATCTAGTAAGCCAGAGAGTCGGCACACCCCTTTATATGCCATGACATTTCCTTATCACAATAACTCTGAGATGGATATCATTATTGCTAATTTACAGATGGGAAAACCGAGCCAATTAACTTGGCAAAGTTACAAAGCTAGTAAGGGTGGAGAAAGGACTCAAATCCAGGTCTGCTCTGTCTTGTATGCTCTTTATTAATATTAAAGTTCAAAAAGAGTGAGACCATTGGTCACTATCATAAAGACATAGGGGCATATGTTACATATTATGGGTAGATGAATAAATAGAAGGAAAGAGAGAGATTGAAAGAGAAAGGGATTTTTTGAGGAGCCTCACCTTTATACTTCCTCTATATAACTTATGCCTGTTTCCTTGGGCTATGCTGGACCTTGGAAGGGCCATCAAAATGGCATTAAAATATAAAAGTACAAAAATAATCAGTGGTTCTGAGCTCTCAGCTACTGGGAATCACTGCTCCCATGGTCTTCCTTTGCCTTACAAGGTTAGCTGAGGCCCCGTCATTTACATTCTGGTTCACTGAATTTCTCCCACAGCCACTCCATGCCCTAATGCATTGCTCTACTTGTACCACTGTTCCTGGTAGCCTCGCTATCACTTGTGGCTTAACCTCAGTGTTTTTCCCGTCTTCATTCACCCTAACCTCTCACTCTGATCTCAGAGTGCCTCCTCTCAACCCCACAGCTACTGCCAGGGGGACGTCCCTCTTCCCATAAGCACCGCAGTTCCTGACCACTGCTTCTCATCATTTTTTGTAGATTCCCAACTCTTTGATTATATTCCCAGGTACATAGTCTCAGGTTTCTCAGTTTCTTATGTAACAATATAGAGAAAGCTTTACTTACACAATTCCTCATAGGAATTGCTTCTAGGTATTTGAAAAAAATATACTGACAAGATGCCGGTGTGGAGGGCAGAGGGGTAGGAACTCAAAAGGCACACGATTTTCTCAATTACCTTCTAAGGAAGATGGATCCTGTTTACTGGAGGGTCTCTGTATACTGGAGTCACTCAGAGCACTCAGTGTGGTGGGTGGGGCAGAATTGAGGAGAGAAGAGAAGCCAGCAGCAGAACTGGACAACGTACAGAAGAAAGACGAATAAATAAAAATAGCCGTAGAAGGATAGAGGAGGACCCAAATTCTAGTAGGAAACTTCTGAGCTATTTGCTGCAATGTGTTTGGTTCTTCTACCCGCTTTTCTATAGCCTGAAAAGATTCAGGAAAATCTACAGTTTGTGTAAGTGGATTATTTAGGGCAAAGGCAGAAAACCAAATGTCTCCAAGAGTCAGGCAGGTTATATAAATAAGTGAAGCCATGAATAAATGCAATAGGGAGGAGCGGGGACTGTGGCAAATGGTTCTATCTATACTATATCTATACTCCATTCCAAATTTACTCATGCACATCTAGTAACACACATCTGCAGACAACATTTGTCCCTCTAGGCCACTGTTTGATATCCCCGCTTGAGGGGAACTCAAAGAAGTGTTGAGTTCTGTTGACTGGTGAATGGAAAATGATAATGAAGGTAGTGAACTGAGGGAATGGAAGAGGCAAGTGGATCCTGGGTGTCACATAAGGAAGCTCCCGGGGAAAGAAGATGAGACCTCAAGAAACAAGCCTTAGTCAGTCAAATATCTTGTATGACACACACAGAGAAATTTGTTTTTATGTCTGAAAAAGAGGGATGGTGGAAAGAGGCAGGGCATCCAGGGAATAACAGAGGCCCCTGGGCTATGGTGTGACTCTTTCTAGGTCTCCCAGATCGTCAGTAAAATCTACCAGACACACCACATGCTCACTGGAGTGGGTTTCCTGTGGTGCGGCCAAGGGGTCTGAGCTTGGGGTCTGGGCTGACGTGCTATAGCATATACAGGGTCTCTGAAGTTTGCAGAAATCCAAAGGGAGGGTTTTAGGTCTTCCCAAGTTGTGGGATTGGCTGAGGTCCAAGCCAATTATAGCTACATCTCTAAGGTGAAGAGGGACACAGCCGACATCTGGGTTACATTTATAATCCCAGTGTTCCAGGAAGATGGAAGAATGTGTTAGGCTGGCGCTGAGTGAGAGGACTTCGGCAGGGCATGGTGTGCAAAGCACTTCAAAGTGTTCTTCCTCTCTGGCAACTGGCCAGTTCCCGCGGGGAAGCTCAGGCCCATCTATTTTCCCTCCCTATCTCAGGGAATGTTTCCTTCCCTGGGGCAGTCCAGAGATCTGTGTGGCCAGGGATAGCCCCATGTCCCCAGTGGTTCCCTGCATGTATGCTAGCTGGCGCAGGGGCGTGGAAATTCGGGTGGGCAGCAGGAAATGTAGATGAGGCCCAGAATGGGCGCGCATCAAAACTGTCAAAGGTCCAGCATTGCCCTGGCAGCTAGACTCGGAGAAAAGACACCCTTTCCTCTTCTCTCCCTCTCTGCCTTTTCACTTTTGAGGGGCTAAATTGGGGGGTGGAGGTGAAGAGTGAGTAAGAAAGAGAAGGGGGGGAGATCATTGAGTTGGCTGCAGAGCAGTTGAATGAAGAACCACTTCCCACCCTCTCTTTCTTCTTCAGGGAAGAGTGGTGACCCTCCCCTGCCCTGTGGGATGACTCTGGGGAAAGGAAGTTTGACTCTTGCTCTAGCTATCTTGCTCACTTCCAGGGGTCAAGTTCTCCCATTTCCCAAAGCAGGACTTCCTAGCTGGGAGGGGAGGATTGCCTTCTCCATCTGCTCCACACTAAGTGGGCAGGTCAGTTGGGAAGAGGGTGGAAGAAGTCTTGTTTTTATTTTGGAGTCTGATCCAGTTCATCTTCTCAAATGCAGTGTTTCAATTCCGACCACTTTCCGCATGGGTAAGAATCTTTAGGGAAGGAGGATCTTAACTGGCACCAACAAACTTCTGAAAGACACACACACAAACACACACACACACACACACACACACACACACATATTCAGGTCCTCATTTCAGCATTAAGCTGCTTTCTCCGCATTTGGAAATGTTAGGTGGACAGGTTTTACCGTCTGCGAGGAGTCTATTTGTACGATAGACTGAGTAGTTTCCTGGGAGAGGACAGCAGAAAGGCTTGCACCATTGGCAAAGCCTCATTTGTAAGTGGGAAGGGGTGGTGATATTTATATTGTCATGTGCTTTGGTTGAATTTGAACACGAGCTCCCGTGCTCTCAAATTTGGGACCAAAGAAGGTTATTAGTCATTAAGGAAGAAAGTTTTCCAACAAAACCAAGCTATTTTCAAAATGAAAATTGGTGGGATATTTATACATAAGGACCAAAGTATGAAGGTCCTCGCAATCAAGGGCAGGAGACCTCAGGAGGGAGTCCTTCCGCCCACCTTGATGTGGTATATCCACTGTGGCCTCAGTGGCTGAGGATGGCAGAGAGCCTTGTGCTGGGCATCTCAGAGAGCCTGGGGCTACAGGGGAAGCAGTGGATGAAAGTGCTACCTCCCAGTTGGCAGCTCCATGCGGGAAAGTGATATGAAGGAGACAGTGCTGTATTTATAGGCAACTGAAGTGTCAGCAGCAGGGCACTGGGCAAAACAGGAAGAAAATGGTGGCCATCATGTTCGACTTTATAGAGGACATGTGTTTGAACATGGGACCTCATATGTCGGAAACAGGCACTCAACCACTGAGTTACATCTGCTCCAACTGGCATGCCATCTTTTGGTGGAACCATCCCACTTGCCTGGCATAGCAGAATATTGCATTCCCTTGGCCAAAGTGGTTAGTAATGGGAAGAGAAGTCTGTTAAAGAAACGTTTCTGTCAGAGCCATCAGGAAAGATACTCTCCTTCTATGAGAATGCAAGCTGTAAGATTAATGATGTCAACTGGGACTGCCCAGGCCACCTTCTTTGATTGCCCGAAGAAAACGTGTAGTGAAGTGAATGAAGCCAAGCCAAAAGAGGGAAATAAAACTCTGAAGACGTTGCTTGAGCCCCTGGATCCTGCCTTGTCTCCAGCCTACCTACACACTTCTGGACTTTTCAGTTATATATGCCAAAGAACCACACGACCACCAACCCGTTTTTTTGTCCATTTAGTTTAAGCCCATTTGAGTTGGAATTTTGTCATTTGCCACAGAAAGTTCATCTGCACATATGAAGTCTGCCCCCTGAAATTTCCCAATAATTAATTGGGGGCTACTGTATAAGGAAGGAGATGGAAAACCTGCAATTGTAGGTGAGGGCAAGAACAGTATTTATGAGTCATCGCTCATGACATGGGGAAAAATGCAGAGTAGTGTGTGAAGGTTGTTCTCAGTTTCATTCTTTATTCTTTCATTTGTAGACCTTTCATTCTCCCCCCCACTATCTCTTTCCGTATCTTCAAGTCTCTTCATTGAATTTGTTGCCCACTGTTCCCCCAAAAATCTGTCTTATTAACTTATGGATTCTGAGGACTTACTATATTAAAATTTCTCAGGGCATTTGCCATTGAAAAGAGAACCGATGAGAGATGGCAATAAATTAACCTATGATGGTGGAATGTTAGACATCAACGAAAGGCAATCTCAGAGTCCTGTATGTCTCCAAGTGCCTATTTATAATTAGAACAGAGGTCCAATATTGAGTTGCAGGGTGCCATTGGGTTTTTAAGAAATGTCTTAGGAGCCACTATAGAAATGGGGATGGATGGGCGACCAGAGAAAAGTTTAGAGGCCCGGGTTCTTATATGCCAACTAAAGTAAGTTTCTCTTCTGTTTTTATGTACTGGGATTTCACATAAGGTTTCCTGTGAAAAAAGGTTCTTACATTCAGACAGATTGAAAGTCTCTGCATTAAGACATTAACACACACTAAGGTGATTTCCCCCTGCACCATTTCTGCAAAATGCACCCACTGCCTATATATTTGCCATGGCAGCAGAATCTAAGGTGCTGGTGACACACAGCTTTATTCCTCCTTTTATTTTCAGCCACTCTGATGGCCATAGGGAGGAAACATTAGTTGATTTTCCTTTGCTCTTGTCTTTTTAGAACTGAAAATCAAGATCCTCATGATTCAAAATGTGCTATAAGACTGTTCGAAGTAAAGGTCAAAATATCCAGTTTATTGTAGTTGTTGATTTATTGGCTATCTTTCTTTTCACTTACTTATTTTTTGCCATTGGGAGAACAGAGGAGGTATTCAGGATGTATTACATGCATTCATGTGGTTGAGGCAGAAGCACACAGAAAAAATATTACTGATGCTAGAGGAGTATATATGGGAAAAAGTAGCTTGCAATGCTCTGCAACTGCAAAACTATAAGAATTCTTACACACACGTGCCACTTTCTATGTTGAAAGGCATTATCTCATTGGAATCCCATAAAAATCCTGGTAGGTATGCAATCTGGTATTCCTATAATCATTCCACAGATGAGGCTCAGAGCCTACAGAGGCTCAGAGAATCCATCCAGGTCTTGAGGCCAGTTAGTGAGGGCCAGAGTTGGGAAATCCCACCCCTGTGTTCTGAGGTTCCTGCTCTGTATGAGTAAGTGGTGGTTTTTGTTTTTTTTTAAACGGGTGCAGAAATCTGCAAATAAATGGCTAAAAAGGACCTACAGCTCTACATTATCTTCACCACTTGTACAGTAAATGCCAAAGCCATTCTCTGCTTTTGTCATTTCTCTGTGATAAGCAACAAGTCCCAGGAAACAAATACTGCACACCACCATCAATTCCGCTAAAAAAAAAAAACTCCAGTGAAGTATCTGAATCTCAAAATGCTCTTCAAATCATAATAGCTAATCATTCATCCACCCACTCTCTTCCTTTAGTCAAGACAGCGAGTCAACACAAGTGCACAAGCGAGCTAAAAGGGGTAGACTCTCTGCTTACCCCCGAGGAAGAATGGATTTTGGAATGCCACAGGGGTTTTCTTGTCTTTCTTTTTCTTCCTTTGTTCCTCTCCTGGGAACTTCTTTTTAATATTACAGATCCAGATTGGGTACATTCAAAGGGAGCAGATGAATGCAGGCCGGCCGGTTTGAGGAAGGAGGTAAAATAATTTTTCTAGTATAGGCCACTGAAAGTAAATCAGGGACAGAGACACTTTGTAGCTCCAGGAAAAGCACCACGTTGGAGTCCAGGCTCCAAGTCCAGGGTCTTTGTTTTTGTGCCCTTGGGGACAGTCGGCTCTGCGATGGGAGTTCCCACTTGCCAGAGTTGGCCTCAAGGCAGACGACACCCGTGGAGAGGAAAACCCTGAAGTTCTAAAAGCATCATCCCGCGAGAAAGGGAGTTTCAGGCTTGGACTGGGGAAGTGTAAAACAAGGAGTGGGGAGCCAAGCGGGGTGAGCACAGAGGCCTTAGGCGAAGAAAGGGGAGCCCCAACTGGAAGCGAGGAAAGGGAGCGCGGAGAGGCAGGGTGGGAGGAGATGCGCGCAGGCGGGACGCAGCGGCAGCGCCGAGCCAAGGGGCGGCGGGGCCTGTCCCGCCCGTGCGGGGAGATGTCGGGGTAGCAGCGAAGGCCGGCGGGGAGCGCGTCGCTGACATCACACCCAGGCCCCTTTCCCTTCGCCGGGTGGGTGGGGCCTCTGCGCGCCGAGCGGGCGCGAGGTCAAGGAGGGGGAAGAGGAGGAGCAGGCATGAATGTGTCCGTGTGAGGACCCGGGAGGGGCGGAGGGGCCGGAGGGGGCGGGCGGCGGGGAGCCGGGTGCGCGTGGCTCCGGGCGCCGCTGGGCGTCCCCCGCAGCCCCGGCCCTGGGCCCGCGACGCGCCGCTCAGCAGGGTGGCGCGCGCCTCCCTCTCGCCGCCGCCGCCGGCTTCGCCCGCGCTGCAGCTGAGACCCGCTCTGAGCGCCAGGACCCGGCGGGCGGGGGAAAGCGCGGGTCCCCGGCGCGGCCCGGAAGGAGCGAGAAAGCAAAAGTAAGGCGAGCAGCACTCCAAGTTTTCCAACTTCGCCCCCTGCGGCGGCAGGCGTCCTGCTGCTCGGCGCGTCCCTCCGGATCTGAAGTGTGGCAGAAAGAAAAGGGACGGGAGGGGGCGGGGGCAGGGGTGGAGGAAGGGCAGGAGCGAGAAGGCGAGGGGAGAGTCCGGCAACATCTGTTAAAACTTGGGGGAGGAGGAGCGCGGGGAGGAGGAAGAGGAAGAGAAGGAGGGAAGGAGGGAGCTCGAGGGAGGGAAGCGCAGAGCGAAGGACAACTTTTCCACCCTGTGAGTAGCGCAGGCTTTGCGGGGTCCCGGGAAGGGGTGGCGTGGGGGCTCTCCACCCAGCGAAGGGCTCCGGGCCCGGATGGGACCTTCTTGCAGAAAGTCAATTGGATGCAAAAAAGGGGACCCTGCTTGGGGCTTTCTTTCTTTCTCTTTCCTCCCCCTCCCGCGGTTGAACCAAATCAGAACTGTCACTCAGGGCCTGTGAGTCAGAAGGGATCGGATTACACGATCCCTGAAACTGATGCCGGATCTGCACGAGCGGGAGGGAGCGGGCAGGGGCAGCACCACCGGCGCGCTTGCACACTCGCCCTCGCGCACACTCGCCGCTCCAACTCGCTTCTCGTCTCTTCCCCGCCCGCCCCCCGCAGCCGCCGGCGCCGCACCATGCTCGCGGCGGGCACACCCCGCGCGGAGCCCCACTGCTCGCGGTAGCAGCCGCCGCCGCGGCCGCGGGGAGCCTGGAGCCGCCCGCGCGCGCCCGGACGCGGGTCTATGGGAAGTTCGGGGACTTGACAGCCGCCGCCGCCGCAGGTACGTCCCGCCCGAAGTTCTTTGTTTAGCGTGCCGGGCAGCCGGCTCCAGCGGCCGCGCCCGGGCTCGGGATCGCCAGGGGGTCCCCAGCGGGGGGAAAGCGGGTTGAAATGAAAATGGCTGTCAAAAGGCCCCCAGATTTGGAGCGAAACCCTTCAGGCGTCGGAACGTCCTTTTCCTTCGCTCGCCCATTCTGGAAGGTCCCTCTCCAAGTGTCTTAGCCCTCGGCCGTCCGGAGACAGATCGGAGAATTTCCTATCTCGCAGGGGGACGTAGTTTGTTGAAGGCGCCCCTCGCTTCCACTCCCCACTTAATACCCAGAGGATTAAAAATCAGAGGAGACCCCAAAGCTCCCGTCTTCTACCTTTGCACTCTGGCACAGTCTCCCTCGGGTGCCGGGCGCGCACCGCCCTCCGGGTGGGCGGAAGGAGTCCGGCGGCGAGGTGGGTGCGAGCGGAGCCGGCCGCTGCGGGGGTTTCTCCACTCTGGACTTAAACTTCGAAGGGTGGGGGTGCGGTGTGTGAGCGGATGGAGGGAGGCGCGCCCAGGTCGTAATAGAGGAAAAGTGAAAGTTGTCCCATCCATCTGTGTATGACCTGGGATTTCTCTTTTATTTCTATTCCTTTCCAGGGGCAGCCCCCCCCCCCCCAAAAAAAAAAAGGAAGAAAAGAATAGCGTTAGAAGCCTCGGGGAGGAGTGGGAAATACTGCAATACTCATTGAAGAGGCCACTTTTACTGAGAGCAGAGTTGGGAATGAATCGCTGCAGGGGACAATTAACTTTCTGGAGTTGCAGCGGGAAAATGGGCGGGAGGCCGTGGGCAGGGAGTAAATATTTACCCCAAACGTGGAGAGGTGGTGAAGCGACTTTTAAGCAGAATGACAGATGCTGGTGCTCCACTCCGCACCGCGGCCCTTTAGCCTTTCCCGAACTTTGTGCTGATGTTCCCGACTGCACCTTCTTCCCTAAGACACCTTCAGCCGAGAGAGGCTGAGGCTCAGACTTCCCGTGGTGACCCCCTGTGGAAAGAAAGGATTAAGGGGAGGATCCTCCGGGGCCCTCTCTGCCTGCCCCGCAACTTCTCATTTCTCTGGTGTAGACTGCCGAATTGATTCTGGCCTTGGGTACAGTGTTCATGGCCCTCTGCCAGTTTATATGTACATATATTTATGTAAGACATTTTCTCCCAGCTCTTTGCCAGCTGTTCCACATTTTCCAGCTGCCACTTCAGTTTGAAATGATGGACTGTCCGCATCTCCAAGTAAAAGAACCCTTTAGTCAGAGGTATGGAGGGCCGGCCACTGTGCAAATACGTGGGCACTGCTGTTCACCCCACTGGTATTATTAGTTCTAAAAACACCTCCTGCTCTCCTTTTCCTGTCCTCCCTCTTGTCCCAGATTAGTCTTTGCAGTGCACACTATGAACTTTTCTGGAAAGTCACACGAATCAGGCCTTTTCCCCAAATGTGATTTTATATAGAATTTGGATGAGGCAGTTTTTTAAATCTCTGAAGTGTGTGTCTAGTGGAAATAAATGAACTTTTAAGGAAGAGTTCTAGCTTGAGTGAGTTGAGCATGGCTGTGGTGGGCCTCTGCCATAGGCTATCGAAAATGATCTCATTTAAGTCTATTTAAAGAAGGAGCTATTAATCCTCTTCATGTTAAACTTTTTGTGTTGTTTGATGTCTTAGTATATTATAAACTGGAATCTTCTAGAATTGGCCTACAGTATTAATTTTGAGTATTTATGTAATTGTTCTGTAATTCGAATAGGTGCCTTATTGATTGATTTCTGTAATTATTTCATTTAGGTTTTAAATTAAAAATTAATAGTAGTCTGACAGTTTCTTAATTATATGTGTCAAGAATATTTTGAAGGAGGAAATGCTATGTTTTAAAATAGTGGAAAAACCTCAAAAATCTCTTCATTTTTCCAAAGCAGAGCCGTATTTCAGTTGGGATCTATTAAAGCAGTGGTGATTGGTTTTAACACGGTGAACTGCATGAAATATCTAAAGAAGATGTTTATGTTAGGAAATACTGGTCTTCCCAGACTGGTACACAAATACTTTTGGTGAGTTGGAGCCTTATCAAACCCAAAACAAACATGAATCAACATTTAAATTAGCTGTGATAGCGCACTTCTAGAGAGAAGAGAGTGTATTTTATATTAAAAGCTATTTAATTAGAAACTCCTCGCCTAAGGGGAGATCCTTTCAGTGTATGCAATTCTTAAAGTCGACCCAGAGAAGCTTTGGTTTAAGATGTGTGAATGAGTCAAACGTGAGAGGTGTCTAGTGAAATTACACACACGCACAAACATTTTAAAAGGCATAGTTTGTATTATTTATTGGTAATAGGCTAGTAGGTCCAACTCAGCTACCTACCAATTCTCTGTTCCTTTGACATGTTTGTGTTCCTTGATTGAACGCTGCTGAAATAAACACATTTTTATGGCATATCTAATTTGCAAAGGACACAGAAATGAGAAAATTCAGTATTAGTGAAAAATGACTTAGTTGAGTTATTTCATTACTTATTTAATGCAAGAACTGTTAATTTATCAATTTGCTGCCCAAGTCTACAAGTTGAACTTCCCTTTGTTTCTTGGCCAGTTAAGTTGCCTTAATTACCTGCAAGCTGTAAGGGTTTCAGACTTCCTCTGGGCTTAGCCATGTAGAGGTAAGGTATCCTGCTTACTGATAACTCCCTATCCTCCACTTTTTTGGGGGGAGGCTGGGTTCTGGAGTTTATGAAAGGAAACAATTTAATGATCGTTGTTGTATACACTCAGTTATATGGAGACAGTAATGTACTAAGAAAACCCAGTCTTGAAGGAAAAGTGAATCAGTGAGTCATGAAATCCTCAGAAAAACCTTAATGGAATGTTAATGCTTTTAGACTATAGTAGATTATCTTAAAAGTCAGACTTTTCTTCTTTATGCAATTGTTGTAAATCCCCAGCTAAAGAATTCTTTGAAGGTTGTTTTAGTTTTGCTGGCATTTGTATTCTGTCGTTGGTCTGATTTGTTTTGAAATAGTCAAGAAATTTCCTGCATCATGAGATGCAATTAAAATGCTGCAATGACTATTGAGGAAGATATATCTATATATACTTACTTATATGTATGTATGTATATATATATATTTGTATCTATATATTCAATATATATGTATTTTGGTTAAACAAAAGATTCCACCCTAATAATGACTTCAGGTTGTCTTTTTAATAAAGGATAGTAGGAGATGTTGCCCTACCACTTCCTGTTGTCATTTTTCTAGATGAGGATTGATTTGTTCTCGTTTCAAAGCAAATAAAGGGAGACAGAATAAATAATAACAGGGCAAGGGAACCTGCAAACTTTTTCAAGTACTCGGAGTGTATTTTTCATCTTTACTTTTATTTGATGGGCCTGTGAAATAAAGCTGTAGACGGGTGAAGACTTTAAATGAAATTTCACACTTTGATGGTTTTTTTTAAAACTTTGATATATTGACAGCAAAAGGAGCTGCAAAGCTTTTATATAACTGGAGCAGTAACGCCAAGCAGCAGTCAAATGTCTCTATGCATTTGTGTTTAACTGCAGAAGAAAAACATGTCCATGGGCAGTAGAGGTTCTTATCAACCCCCTAATCCCAGATCCCAGCAAACCTTGAGGGCATGCCTCAGATCTTGCTGAAATCACTGTAGACTCTCACAGTTTGCAGATTAAATATGCTATGTGTTCCTGGCTCCAACAACAGTTTTATGAGCTCACTAAGCTTCCTGTTTTAAGATCCTTTTCTTAAGTTTTTAGGAGCTGCTAAAGGCAATGCTGTCTAGAGTAAGTGGTACTTGTTAATTTAGAGACACTTTAGATATTTCATTTTCTCTGTAAAAACTACCCAAAATATTATTTTTAAATCGAAAGGCTAGTACATGGGGAAGAGGGAGGGGATGCTGAATGTGTTCATAAGTGCAACTGATTGCAAACTTCACGTGGTGTCTCAGTTTTTTTATGGCACTTTTTTTCCCTTTGCCAATCCCCTAAAAAAATTCAGCTTTTTCCACTTGTATCTAAGAGCGTTAGACTTTAGGGTCAAATTTCTTAGCTAGTCATTACCATGTTTAGTTTTTTTTTTTTTTTAAACGTGAAAGTGTTTTTGTTTTGTATGTGTATACTTCAACCCGACAGAATGTCCCAGAAAATCTATGGCTTCTAAAGAAGCTGAATGAACAAGCCATTATTACATGGTTAATAAGGTGGCATTGGAACATTTCAACCTCCTCCAGAAAGGCAAGGCCTATGTTGAATTCCACATCTGTATCTGTAGTTTCTATAGTTGTGTGCGTATAGACAGTAAGTTTGCATTTTGCAAACGAGTTTTAATTAAAAAAGAAAATACTTACATCATTGTCCAACAACAGGTCGTCTAATTCCCAAGAGAACCTGAGCCAATTTTGTGCTTAAAGGTTATTCAATGAATGAAATTGTGAAAGCCCATTTGTCAAAGTACTGCCTGGTTTCTGTTAGTTTTCAAGCCCCAAATTCATTGTCTGCCCGGCCCAGTCATTAGTCATCAGTGTATTAGAGCTGCCTTCAGGCCATGCTGCCCAGCACTTCTTCACACCATTAGAGCTTTGAAAGTGGACTCTGTCGACTTGTAGAATTACAGCTCTGATTTCCGCTTGGCTGGGTTCGAGGTAAGTCCCCTCCCTACCTTCTAGCTGACTGTAATCCTCGCTTTCTTTTAAAGCTCCTTTCCAGAGATTTAGGGGAAAACTTTCTTAAGGGCCCCGTTGGCATCATACTGTGGTTTTGTTGTGGCATGCACTGTACATATAAATTGTACCTGCAGTAAATTGGATTGATTGCTGGCCGAAACAGCTACAGGAGCTTTTCTTCTCTTTACCTTTTTTCCTTCTTCTTTTTTTTTTTTAGAGGGTGTGGGGGTAGGGTGGCACAGGAGTGTGTTTTAAATATAAGCATTTGATGGTGTATTTGTGTACTTTTACGCCACAGAAATGAAATTAATTAAATAATGGGGCATAAGTCCAGTTTAAGTACTAAGAAACCTTAATGAACTAAGGTGTATGGAAACCTGAAATTGGTATCCAGAAATGTGGGTCAGGCTATGTCACCTCAGGACAGTGCCTCCTGTTTTGAACTGTGAATGTTAAAATGGATTTCCATATGGAGGAGTTTAATTGGCAGGATATGCAGTTTGCAGCAGCTTTGATTGGAAGTTTTGGTACCCTGGAGCTTAGAGGTTTTTTGTTTCTTTGTTTTTTTTTGGGGGGGGAGGAGGGATCAGGAGAGAAAAATAAGCTGAAGAATTCTATGAATAAGCAAAGTGTACAGAATAAGTGGCTGTTGGGATAAATCTTAAATGAAAATCCTTAAATTTGTGAAAAATTGGTTTTTAAAATTGCACTGAAGATTCAAGAATCAAAAGGTTAAAACCTAGAAGGATAAATAAAGTATGATGCACAATACTTGACCAAAAGTACGTTAAGTACTTTTGGGATATCTATAGCTGATCTCAACAACCAACAGGTTGGGCCTAATATTTGTGATAGTTTAAAAGTAAATTGCTTGTGATAGAAAGTGCACTCTAACCTCTTAAGCTTTACTGCAAAGATTCTTGGAACCAAAAGTTTTGCAAGTTCTATAAGGATAATTTTTTGAATTTAGCTTTTTTCCCCTGAAAATGTGATGGAAACTTTTAATTCCTGTAAACCTTAGTGAAATGTGACAGGGGACGCATTTGATCAGTCATGATGTTTTTGTGATGTATGTGGATTTAAGGAAAATACAGTTTTCATAAGCTTAGCTGATCTATTGACTGATAACTGATTTGTTTTCTGCCTGAGAAGGATTGGCTGTATCCGGCAAACCTGCAGAAAGTAGGGATGCCAGTTTGCTTTATGCTATTGCTCATTCTTTAATGGCACCTGCAGTGCAGGGCGCCTTCTGGAAAGCCTAACCAAAGTGCACTGGACTCATGTTTTATAGTTTTGCAAAACTCAGAAATGGTAACAAGTACTAAATAGAGACCTAAATTCTCCTCAAATGTTTCTAATAAAGTACTATTGGCAGCAGAAAAAAGACTGGTTGATGATCTTTTCTTTTAAATGCAGATGGCAGAAAAGTAAAACTAGCCCACAAAAATGTCATTTGTAATTTTGATTCTAATAGCAATAATGATGACTTCATGACAAACAAGCTTTCACTGACTGAAGTTAAATATGTGGATTTCTTAAAATTTTAGATGTAGTTAATTAACTAAAAAACTCAGTCTTCAGCAAGGCAGTTATTTCCCCTCACACTAATTCCATTTGGTGCCTTCTATCATGTGTACCACTTTTCTGAGACGGGAGCATCAGAAATGTAGGAGGAAAAGATTGAAAAACAATAGGCAGCAGATTTGGAGAACTCTGCTTGCAGCAACTTGAACAGAGCAGATTCTCTCATTTGCAGTTAAGGCTTGGGGTTTTTCGGATGCTTGGTAAAATCACATGTAAGGGTAAAACAAGTACACATTTAAATATGCTTTAATTAAAAATACATGCAGGTTTCATGAAGAACGTAAGAAGTTGGGCTTCTTTTTTTTGCAGGAAGGGAAAGGCAGTGCAGGCAGGGAAGGGAAGAGAAAGCCCTTAGAAATCTTGGGAAACTGTTGGTGTGTAGCAAAGGTTATGCATATCTAATTGATTTTAAGCGCAGAAAGATGTTTTGAACACAAGGAAATGTCGACCAGATTACAGACCTATAAGAAGTTTTCTATAAGTTAGCATGCTTATGTGAAGTCCAATGAAATGTTTTAAATTGCCTAAATTTTGCCTATTGAAACTCAGGCGACTTTTATCTTCCCGAATTGATCATAAAGTTATCTTCAGCATAAGTCTGTGCTTCTTCATTTTGTAAATTTCTCTTCCTCTGAATATTAATAGCTATGGGAAGGTGTAAATATTTAATAGGACTTTACCTAAAGCAGTTGCTCCAAAAGAGTAGGAGCTGTCTGCTTGTAATAAAGCATGAGAGGTCACTCTTCAGTGACACAGGGATGCTGCTTCACTATCCTTATGTGAGATGGTTTCCTCTGACACTGGGATCTGAGCTTTTAAAACATTAGTGCATTAGGCGCTCTTTCAGTTTATAAATAAACAGGAAGGTGTAAATAAATGTGACTTCTCTGGAAGAAAGCCTTTTTACATTTGATCAATAGTTCTGTAAGATACACAGAATAATTCTTATGCAGGGCCTAATCATGGGGCCTGTGAAAAACATGGCTTTGCCTACTGGAATGTCTTCCGCGTTTGTGATCCCTTATTGCCAGTAGCTGTTTTAACCTATCAGGAGCGGATCAGGTCATCATTCATCAGGCTTTTAACTTCCTTTGTTTTAAAATCTTTAAATGCATTAAGGAAAAAATCAAAGAGAATTACTATCCAAGAAGTTTAGGCAATTTAAAAATAAACCAACTGGATTAGGGAAATAAATTAAGTAGTCTGTCGTTAAAGGAAGGATCCCTTATCCTTTATAACCGCTGCTTCATTTCACTCTAGAAAGTCATTTTATAGAGTTGAAACATCATTTTAAACATTCGCTTTAGCATTGATGTTTTCTTTGAGAAATATAAATGTTTAAACAACAAAGGAATCCTGCTTTCCTTGTGCTTCAGAGGTTTTACTTCGAGATCTGCAAGGTGAAAGGCTGATTTTTGCACATTTTTCCTGTATGATCATTTTCACCTCCATGTCTTTTACTTACGACATAAAGCCTCTGGTGGTTAAGCTTGAACTTTGGAACTCAACTGCGAGACAATGAGGCCCCTGCGTCTGTGCCCTAAATGTTTAGTCCCAACACCTGAATCTCCGGCAGCTAATGAAGGAAAACACATCTTGGGGGCGAGGTTAATACAGAGTGAATTAAAAGTTTTGTGAATGAAGCACACTCTGGTTTGGTGAAGACTTTCCAAGTGTTCCCCTGTGAAAGCAATGTTTTATTAGCGTGTGCTGCGCCGGGTGTTGCATTGCAAAGTACCTGGAAAGTTGAATTTAGCGGCTAAAACATCTGCGCGGAGCAATATTTGCCCCCTTCATTCAGCTGTCTCCGGGACATTCTGCTGGGCCAACTGTAGATAGAGTTTTCTAATGCCCGTGAATATTCCCAAGGAGCAGGGTAACCAATCTGATAAAAATGGATAAGGGCCGCTTTCCGCCTGAGAGGGGCTGCCAGGTTCTGCTCGTTCAGGAGGCTTCCCCCCTGGCGTCTTTCACTTTCCCGCGGCTTCGCTGTTCGAGATGTATTGTCTCCCGAAAGGCTGCTTCCAGGAATGCGGATCAAAGCGGTGCCTGGAAGCACCCCCCCCACCTCCTCGGACCCCCCCCCCCCCCCCCCGATACCCAGAGCCATTTCTGAAAAATTAAACATGCTATGTTTGCTTGCACCCTGATTGGGGCGCGCCGGGTGCCGGGAGCAATCAGCGTGGACTTGCCCAGCGCTGATGTAATGATGATGGATGCGGCGACAGCGCGGGTCCAGACGGCGCTGCGCAGGGATGCAGAGCACTTGCTAATGAATTGACTGCAACTGCCACAGCCGAGAGCGAGATCGAGCACGGAATTAAGACGCAGAGGCAGGGGAAGGGCGAGCTGGGGATTGGGAGCGCGGAGAAAAGTGGTTAAAGGTGTGAAAAAACATAAAATTGAAACCGCTGGAGGAAACAATAACATGAAGGTAACCCAACGTGAAAGAGCAGAACGAGAAGGGAGTTCAGCAAAATTGGCCCTAGTCACATAGCCTAATAAAAACTATTATAATAAATGGGAAAGCGTCTTTGTAAAGACTACAAAAGATTACAGTTTCTGTTTTGGGTATTTGCCCCCTCTTCCCCCGACCCCCCATTGTAGCTCTCGGTAGTGGAAAGATGGGGAGGCTTGAGACTTTTTGTATGAAAGTGCTGTTTGAAAATGTAGGTCCCAATAACAATTCTTGAATTTCATCAACCTAGCCGTTTTTCTTTTGTTAACTTCCACGTGGAGACACTGGCTGCTGCCTTACCTGGTCGGTGGTTACAGGGAGCTTTACGTGGCTTGTTTTGTAGGAGAGTGATGCAAGTTCAAATTTATAATTTAGAAAGAAAAGACCCACCGGCAGGCAGGTTGCTAGTAGGGAGAGGGATTAGATTTTAAATGGGGTCTGAAGTTAATTGTGCCCTGGGTTTAGGCCTCAGGGAAATTACAAAAGGCTCCGGGATAGTTGAGTGGGAAAAAGCCCTGACTTTTTGCTTTTAGGAAGGAATGTTTATCCCTCCATTTACCTACGAAACTTAAAGCTTTGGGAGGCGTATACTATTAGAGCAGTTTTCCTTGGTTGCTTTTTTTTTTTTCCTTCATACAGTCAAGCTACTGGGAGTCAATCATCAGCTACAAACTTTTTTTTTCTTCTCAGCGTAGAAAGCCACGGGGCATGCCAGCAAGTCTTGCATGTAATGTTTCAGTGGTGACAGGGAATGAAGGAGAAAACTGTGGAGTTGTAAGCAAAGGAAACTATATAAGGGGGGGAGAAGTCCTATTTCATTCCATTGACAGAAAAGTCTTTGAAGTGGAGTAGAACTTAAAAATTTTCCTTGACACTACTAAGTTATATTTTATTATTTAAGAAATTCCAGGTTTTAAAAGTAGCATTATGAGGCTACTGTCTCAATGATGTTTTAGGATTCCATTAGGAATTATTACTGGTCATTTCTAGATCTAATGCTTTAAAGAATCAACTGACTTTTCCAAACTCTGGTTAGTAGATTTGGAAAAAACAACCCCTACAACAAAAAACAGACCCTCCAAAGCAGCCTTCTTTTCTGCTTACGAAACATTTGTGTGTAGATTTCATGAGATATTAGAGTCTAGAATATTAAAACTTTCTTTTTTGCAACTGATGGGGACAAAGTTGTGTTTTTATCAGTAAAATAAGCTGATATAATTTATAGGAATATAGAGAAGCAGCTGTCTTTTTTGGCAAGCTGCCGTTTTTATTGCCCCATTCCAAGCGTGAGCCATGCTTTAAAATAATTAGTTACTAACTAATGAGATCCAAAAATAAGTTGTCAAAATAGAAGAAGGGGGTAGATTTTTTTGAGTGACCAAGAGCCTCTTTTTAAAAAATCCATTTCAAACAGGGGGTAGGAATTAGTATTCTCTAAAACCATTAATTAGTGTATTTCAGTCAATGCCTGGGGCTTCACCTCTTCTCGCTGGAGATTCTCACTACCTTGATGAGTATTTGGAGGGTTTTATTGCTTTGTTAAAATGAAGTCTTTCGCTTGGGGGGAAGAAAACCAACCACTACACAAAAACCAAGTTTGTCAAGGAACTTGGTGACTTGTCTCCTGACTATTGTTAATTAACTCTGTCTGCTCCACGGAGGGACTTAGCTCTTAGCAGGAATCCCATCCCTTCTTGGCAGTGTAGTTGTTCATCCTGGTCCATTCGCTTGTTTCTGTGCGCGATTTTGACTTTATAGACTTTCTACCCGAATTCAGCCAGTAAAACCGAGTGGGTGTGTTTGAAAGGAAAGAGTTATACTCTAGTGAGTGGTGGTTTTTCCAAAATGGTTAAGAGCAGAATGTTTTGATTAGTGAACTATTCCTGTTAAAGTTTCTATTTTTTTAAATATAATTTGCCAGGTTTCAAAGAAACCCTGAAATGTATGTCTACACCAATGGTGTTTGAAATTCAGGACACATGCATTGAGTGTATCAGAGGCCGGGGGACAGACACAGGCCTTGTCCTCAGGGAACTTGCAGTCTGGAGGGAGGGGGAGATTGCCATTTAGTAAGTAATTTTCTAGATGAAGCCTTAATTATAATGTGATCTGTGCTGGGATAGGTTGGTGCAGGTTGTCAGAGTTCAGTCCTCTAGGATGCAATTCATTATTTCATCCAGTCCCTATTTACATGAGCACTTATTGTTGTTAGGTGTGGGGTGTAAAGCAGTGAACAAAAATGAACAAGCTGAGCAGTGGCCCACAGGCTTTAGTAGCCTGGTGATCACTAGTGCTTTTGAAAATTCAGGTGCCACCCTAGAAGAAAGCATTGACCTCAAAACTGAAGTCAGGAATCTGCATTTTTAGCAAGTGCTGCAGCAGCATTGATGCAGATGATCTGTGGGCAGTGCCCTCTTTGGGATACAGTAATTTGGATTGGAGTGAACTGGTCTTTTGGCATACTTTAAAGGTAATATTTGAATCAAGGTTTTGAGGGGCATTCAACAAAAAAAATTAAAGAATCATTCTGGAGCTTGGTACAGCTAGAAAGGACTGTAGCAGTTTTCTCTTACAAGGGTTCCTTAGATTCGTGAAAAAGCTTCGGGGAGTCTGTGATCCCTTGGAAATGAAATGAACATGTTTGTGAGCAAGAGAATTTTCAGGGCAGAACCGCCATAATTTTTGATGCGTTCTTAAAGATGAATGTGCCTCCCAAAAGTTTAAGGCTTCCAGTCTGAGTCTTGTCATTTTACACGTGAGAAAACTGCGGCTCAGCAATGGCTTGCTGGAGGTTGTCCACTGGACACCTGCAGGGGGCGCCATTCGGGTAGCCGGGCATGAGGCGGGTGCCCTCTGGATTCGCGACCCAGTGGCAGCGCTGCTTAAAGAAGTAATGCCACTTGTTCACTTTTGTCCTTAATCTGTGCTCTGTAAGGAATGTTTCGCAATTTGGAGTGGATCTTACGATTGATATGTAAATTTAACGTAGTGCTTCTTTTTTCTTCTCAAATAACTTGTGTGTTTTACAATGAATGGCACTGGATAATCAAAGAAAAAAAAAACGGCTGCTAGTGGAAGAGCTGGTGCTACCACATCATGCTCCCCTGGTTCTTAAGGGTTCTGGTTGCTCGAAATCTAGATCAAGGGGGATTTATGGTACAACCGAGAAAGAACTTGCAGTTCCCTTGCAAATTTTAGTTAAGGATGACTAGAAAATTTCATCTGGTAGTTTTACTCTTTTAATCAGAGAAGCAGTTGCTTATTTCATTTTACAAATCGTTTTGCTTATACCTGGTGTTGTCTGCCAAATGTAGAACAAAGCAGATGACCAGACCTGTGAAATGCCTACTTTGACTGCTTCAATTTAGATAGTTTGAAGAAAATATGTCCATAGGGTGCTTTTCATCTTTTCTTGTATTCTTTATAAGTGTAGATGAGTGCAAAAAAAGAACAGAAACCAAATAGAGTGAAAATTGGTGAATGATGAGTTAGGACGATTATTGTCTGAATGAAGCTAATGAAAGATGCCCTGAGTTTGCCTGTAGCTGAATTTTAATATTTCCCAAGTGATCCCAATTTTTGCTACCAGCAATATTTTGACTTTTTCTTCTGGGATCGAGAACATGATGTTCTGTCACCTTTGTTGGGTTTAAAATATATAACTCAAATGATTTGAGAAGTTATGTTTTAAGAAAATTTAAGAGGTGTGGTTTGCCTGAGGATTAAGGAACATTCTCTGAGCTGTTTTCATGAGGGAAGCAAAAAGGATGGCCTGCTTTGCTCGAATTACCCTCTGATTCTGAACTTTGAGTAGAGCTTGAATCTGAAAAGTTGTTGGGTGTTCTTTTATACATCTAATTAAAAACCTTGCCCTGCTTTGGGAAGTTGTCCTAAAGTACCTTCCTGGAAACTTGGCTGCCTGAAAAGACATTAAATAGATGTGGCTTAAAAAGAGTTAATGTGACACTTGGGTTTCTTTCTAGATACACAGTTGAAAATTAAGATATTTAGACCATTTAATAACAAATGCCATGTAAGAATTTGGGAAAAGTCCTACATTCTGGACACTTCCCTCTATTCTCCTTTTCATTTTTTATATTTGACAGGATTTGGCTAGCTTGTTAAGAAAACTTTGACTTTTTTTTTTTTTTTTTTGCAAGTAGTCCTGTGGAGAAGGGACTTCCAGATTATGATTGCCAAGTCTCCAAGCCAGGGGTTCTTACCTTTTTTGTTCCACGGACCCCTTTGCCAGTCAGGTGAAAACCACGGACCCCTTACTAAGCCCACACTATACTGTGTATTATTTAATAAATACCTCACACCTGCACCAACCTGTCCCCACAAGAATAGTTTTTTTTGGAAATGCAATTCAAGCTCACTACTCTAGGCTCCTCTTCAGGTGACAGGGGAAGTGGGCCCTTGAGGAAGATTTCATTTTTCCTGGTGTTCCCTGACGTTGATGGCGCTGTTGCTTTATTTAGGCGTTCCTGGGAGAAGAGAGCAGAAGTAATGAGAAGACGACATGGAAGCCCAGTCCCACAGTTCCACGACCACTGAGAAGAAGAAAGTGGAGAATTCCGTAATGAAATGCTCCCCTCGGGCAGATGTCAGTGAGAAAGCCGTGGCGTCCAGCACTACTTCCAATGGTGAGCAGCCGCAGGGCTTTTCCCGGCAGCCTCTGCATTCCTGAGGGTTTGCACCTGGACCAGTTTGTTCTGGGAGCGGCTGAAGAAAGCCAACGGGGTGGAGAGTGGGGCAGGGGCGGGCTGGACCGGCTCGGGTAATCTGTGTTTTGGCATTCAGCATACACGTTTTCTTCCAGATTTTCTAATTTGGGATGTAAATGTGATAGGTTATTTATTATAGGAAGTTCCTGTTTTGGCATTTTGGAAATCATCTTGATTAGTCTGGCAGGGGTTCAAAATGCTTTGCATTTCGCCCGGGAAAATCTACTCTGGTTGGAATACTTAGTTATTGCAGACGACACAAAAGTTGCCTTGTCAAAAGTAGTGTCAAAACCACTCCCAAACCCCGCCCCAGAACCCATTTTAAGTAGACCACTCTAAGGGATGATAAAATTTGTCAGTGGTTGGACCTCAAGGTGACCGTAGTATCTGATACACAGGGTTTTTTTGTTGTTGCTGGTTTATAAAAATTTAACTTGCCTTAGTGTATTCAGAGACAATATAGAGCCACTCTTTTTATACGCTGGGTCTTAAAATTTTAAGCAAAGTGTTGAGAGGCAGTTCAGCTCAAGCATGGAGCATTGAAAATAAATTCCAGAGACCCCTCTGGTAAAAACAGGTTGAATAGGTTAATGGTAACCTTCACTTCCTTTTTCCGTTTTCCCATTAGTGAGTTTGCTTCTCGTAGATTTCATAGCCACTCCTGGCCTCCCGTAATTTCGCTCCACTTTTCCATGTGACTTTAGGAGCCCAGCATCTTCTCCCGGTGCCTGGGCACTGATTTGATTAGCTAACCTACTACCTCATTCCCTGTGGGCTTATGTTTTATTTATCCCAAGAAAGATTTTACTAGGTTGATTTACATTTTTTAAAAAAATGTACAATTGGATATTCAGAATCTGCTTTGGAAGTTACCTGCTGTCCAGGACCTAAGACTAAGGTTAAGAGTATGGGCAAATACGCGTGAAAAAAAAAGCCTGCACCTTCCTTCCCTAAATATGGCGCCTCTAAGCAGCCAGGACCCTGCTCTTCTGTGTTCTTCCACATATACGGAGAATATGTGTGTCTCATTTGCTCTATTTTGCCTGATTTAAGGAATGTATTTATCTGGCTTTACTGGGGAAGAGATGGGCTGGCTGTTAAACCTACTGGCTCATGAGTCCAGTTTTAAATGGATACTTAAGGATATTTAGGAACAGAGTTCTTTTATCAGTTAAAATGGTGAGTTTGCTTTACATATATATCAAGACATGTCTGTGTTTTCCCTTTCATTTGTGTTATGAGTCAGGAATGGAGCTTGAGTGTGTTATTCCAACAATGTGGATATTTTTCCTTAAAAAAAGATTACCCTTGTTTTTCTTCTCTGGAATTTTTAAAAAGGAGACTAATTATTTAAGAAATAGAACCAGTCTATGCACTTTAGGCTGTTTGGTAAGCTTGAGTCCTTTCTGCATATTATGCTTCATGAGACATCAGCTCTTGGTTTGTCTTTATAGTGTGTGTGTGTGAAAGAGAGAGAGAGAAAGGGAGAGAGAGCAGGTAAGAACAAGTTTAAGTTGGAAGACGATGAAGCTGGCTCAGTGGAGCTTCCACAGTGACTGTCCTTTTTATGAGTTACAGCTGAGTAATAAACAGTGTTCCGTTCTTTTGAAGATGCTGCTGCTTCTGCTAGTGCCACCCAGGACACACACTCCGGAGGTTTCCTGGTGCTGCTGTATGTCTTGAGCCATCTTTGACCACAGGTTCCCCTCATGAGCCTATTCAGGGTGGCCAGGATCAGCGTTAAACGGGACCAGCTGCATGGCAACCTGGACGCTCCTAGAGAGCCTAGCCGGAGGAGCTGCATGATAATTTACAGTTAGTTGTATAACTTTGAAATAATCGCAGATCTGCTTACTAAACAAGACCCCACTGTCCCCCACCTTAAATGTCCCCCTTTAAATGTGTGTCAAACCCGTCCTGTTTTGGGGTATACCTCTCATTGGTCAAGCTTGCAGGACACGTGCCTGCAGGAGAACTATTCTAGAAATCCAGGCACTGCTGACCACTTATTCCTGGGTGTCCGTTTCCTCCAAGAAATTTCTTTCTTAAAGTTTCAAGATAACATAAAGACTCAACCCACTAAAAGAAAAGTGGAAGTGTTAAGTTTTTCAACATTGGATTGCAGTCCTATTGGAATATTCCAGGGGAAGAGAGCAAACATATTTAAACACAGGAAAAAGTAAAATAAAGTGAATATTTTTCTTCCTGATTGCCTCACATAAAAATTATAATCATCCTTTTTACAGACTACCACACAGTTTACCAAGGGGTTTGCATCTGTGGAGTTCAGAACAACTTTATGGCTTCAGCATCGGGCTAACTAAAGGGGATGTGGAATTGGGAGAATTACAGAGCTGTTCCTTTGTTCAGCAAGCTCCCTTTTGGGTGCCACACTTCCCCTTGGCATTCTGCAGTGTGGTCACATAGTCTAGTGCACGAGCTTTGGTCCCGGGTCCTGCTTGGATTTTAGAGATCTGTTGGCTACAGGCTTTCAAAGGTTGGGGCAGTGTGTGTGTGTGCTGCCTGGTGCCTGCCGTGGTCAAGGTCTGTCTTGTTTTTGGTCTTATCTCGCTTTTCCTAAAAACTTTTTAGAAGTGCTTGGATCCCTACACTGAGATTATTCACCAAAAAAGGAAAAAAAAAAAGTCATGTTTCCCTTTAATAGGCTAGTAGTATTACTACTGTTTTCAGGGCCTTCTTGTGCTTGCTTTTATAGCCCTGAGATTCAGGGATTTGTACCTGAGCAATTAAAAATGAGTCCAGCATCAAGAACCAAATGAATGTAATACATACATTTTGCCTCCTGTCTACAATTTCATGATTAAAATCAAACAAATGAACAAAAAAGTTGCTTTTGGCGCTTAGATTGTTGACGTAATTAACGTTTCCAGACCATTATGTGCTTCAATTTGTCCTTGATTGTGAGCCTTCTAGCCAAACCAAGCACATTCCATTGCATGTCCTTACAGATCTGTTTTCTTACTTTTCTCAGCTGAGTATTTGCTCCTGGGATAACATTCATATAGTGTTCTGTTTAAACACACAATCAAAATGTATGGCTCAGAAACCTTGAACAGCATACTAAATAAGCATTTGCCACTTAACACTGAAATTTAAAATAATACAAGCTAAAAAGCTCAATTCTAGATCTTGTATGGGAAAAAGACAGGCCAAATTTGACTTTTATAACATTAAAGAATGCTTATCAACATAAAAAAATAGTTCAATAGACATTACCTGGAAGCCATAATGTATGTCTCATGTGCCAACCATTTAATCTTAAGGTTTAGTATTATTTATTATACTTGGATGACAAAGGACTTGACTTTTAGTTTTTTGAACACTTAAGTGCATTTGGGATATGTGATTGTTTTTGATATCTAACATGGTGTCTTTCAGCTACAAAGTATGGGTTCAGATACAAGGTGTCGTTGTTGACTTAATATGCAAGTCTATTAATATGCTAATACATATACCTAAAATGTCTTTATTGGTTTATGGATGATCTGTTTGCTTCTGGTATGGATTTAGTACTTTCTAAACTACATGTTGTATTTTCTGAGTAATAAGTTTTTTATTGGATCTTCCAGTGTTTTAAACATTCTCATTATATTGTAAAATTTCCTCCGATGACTTGCAAGTACTGACTTTTCAATTTGAAGTATTTTGTCTCATTTTTGGCCCATGAATTTTTTTTTTTAAGTTGCAATCTGATTTTTCCTATTAATTTACTACTCTTGTTTTGAAAAAGAAAGAAACTAATATTAAATGTATGTAGGCTGTGGTTTGGGGAGTCTTTTATCAGATCTAATAGTTATTGGGAACATACCTTAAAGTGATAGAAAGCAGAAATTACTTTCTTAATGGTGATGCAATGTGACACCAAAGCTGATAGATGAATAATGAGGAAGTTCTCTTGTTTACTTTGATTCTTTGGAAAAGAAGGGCTTGCTTCTCCTCTGCTTAAAAAAAAAATAAATCTTTGAGCTTTGTAAGAGGAAAGTATTGGGTTTTGCAATAACTAAGTAAATGCTTTTTTTTTTTTGCTTTTGCTTTAACTTTTGGTTACTTCCTGGCCCTGTGATTTGCTTTCATACTGTCCATGAAATAGGTATTAATTGTAATATCTATGGTCTTCTGGTTGGAGGTAAGATGACTGTGAGTTTTGTTGAGAGTATGGCATTCAGCAACTTCCCCACCATGACTTCTTGTCTCTTTGACCTTTTTAATGTTAAACGTCTGTGTGCTTCTTCTGCTCAGAAAGAGGCAGGCTGGTTCCACTGGAGACACCTGAGGTGGTTAGTTTTGAATTTCTTTGTCCCTTTAGATGGTCTGCTTTCTTTTCTTGGCCACATCCCACTTCCTGGCACATGACGGATGAACAGAAAGGATTTCAAATTACAGGGTGTTGGCTAGGTACACATAACAGGTTTTGGACTCCAGGAGCTTGCGTTGAGTTCTGGCAATGCCAAGGACTAGATATGTGAGTGTGGGCAAATTAACGTCTCAAAGTCTCTGTTTCCTGATCTGTTTAGTAAGATAATTATGTCTATTTCCTAGGATCTCTGGAAAGATTAAATGAGGAGAGCTCTGCACATAGTAACAGCGCAGTAAGCTTCAGCCAGAAGTTGTTATTAGGACAAAGCATGTTGATGAGTTAAATGTTATAAACTCAAAACAAAAGGGTTGTGTTTTCTTGAAAATACACATGGGTTTTGAAATTAAGGGAAAAATGTTTGGCAAAAGTAATTTTGAATTTGCTGAACTCCAATGTCTGAAAAATAGTTCAAGATGTTTCACAAATCCCAAATGTGACCAAGTTTGTACATCTTAAGGAAGGATGGACTTAAAAAAAAAAAGTGTCTGTACCTTTCCTCTACATGCCTTTTTAAACCAGAGAATAGGGAAGATTATTTTAAGAAAATTTATTTTAATTTCCTTAACCTTGAAAATGAGTGTTGTATTGATTATGTCTTAGCTCTAGAGACGGTATGTATACATCCCTTTTCCCGATTTCTTTTTCTGGGCTTCCTGTTACAAATACTCATTTATAGGGTGGTTTGTCCTGTATCTGAGTTAGATTTTATACTTTTTCAGAGAGCTTTCGAGTTTTTTAACCAACTAACTGATGGCAAAGAATCTAATTCTGATGTGATGGCAAATAATCTAATTCTCATAAAAGCCCTGACTCTCTTGAACTCCAAACTCATGCTTCTGACTCTTGCTCTTCAGCTCTGTGAGATAGAACACAGGCTCCTCACTCGTGCCTGAACTCCAGCATCCACTCTCTTTAGGCTAAGTACTTCTATCACCATTCATGCAGTCACTGTACTATCCCATCCCATAGCCTGTGCTTTAGCTAAACTGAAGGACAAGACCTTGTCTTTCTTGGTGTTTGCCTCTGTAGACTGTTTTTACTCTCATCACTCACTGCAGGTTTAAATTCTTCTCAAACGTAAGTAGGTCCTTCTCAGAGGCTTTCTCTCCCTGTATGGTCATATGGTCTTGCATCCTTTGGAGAACTAGCTAATAACACTTAATTTTTACGTTATTGTTAAACTTTTTGAGAGAAACACCTGGTTTGTCACATTTTCTAATGCAGTGCTTTTTTGTTGCTAGGAGGATCTCAGCAGATATTAATGAACCTACAAAGTTCATAGCCCTGCCAGAACTTTCCTCAGGACAGTGGGGAATGGGACATGTGTAAACAGCAGTGTTGTTGTGATAAGAGCAAAGGCTATGCAGCTAGATGTCAGGGTTTGAATCTTAGTCCTGCCCTTAATTGCTGTGTGATCTTGGACCAATTACTTAACATCCCTGAGCCTGGCTTAGTCAGTACCTAACAATGTTAGCACTTTTTAAAAAAAAAAAATTAAAATATATTTTAAAGATTTACTTATTTATCTCTCTCTCCCCCACTCCCCCACACCCGGTTGTCTGTTCTCTGTGTCTGTTTGCTGTGTGTTCTTTGTCCGCTTCTGTTGTTATCAGCGGCTTGGGAATCTGTTGTTTCTTTTTGTTGCATCATCTTGTTGTGTCAGCTCTCTGTGTGTGCGGCGCCATTCTTGGGCAGGCTGCATTTTCTTTCGTGCTGAGCAGCTCTCTTTATGGGGCGTACTCCTTGCGCATGGGGCTCCCCTACGTGGGGGACACCCCTGCGTGGCACAGCACTCCTTGTGCGCATCAGCACTGCGCATGGGCCAGCTCCACACCGGTCAAGGAGGCCCGGGGTTTGAACTGTGGACCTCCCATGTGGTAGACGGACGCCCTAACCGCTGGGCCAAGTCCACTTCCCAATGTTAGCAGTTATTAGCAATAGTAGTTGACCATTCTGGATATAATTTGGCAACAGTAACTTCTTCATTGTGTCTCATCTCACTCCTCTGGACACAAATCATTTGTTAATAATCTGAGAACTCTAAAGATTTACTCTAACCGGAGAAGGTATTGGTTAATTGTACATTTTTATAATCGTGGTGGTCATCCATCCTAGCTTAATAGGTCATTAGATGACATGAGCTAGGATGAGGAAATGGTACCTCAAATCTGCTGGTCCTGAAATTGACACAAGTTTGGATTTAATGAATCAAAGGCTTGTAGGGTTTACCTCTCATTGATAAATACTCATTGAAAGTGTTGGATGTAATCAGTCATTTTGTGTGAAGGTGCTCCCTTTAAGGTAACTTCTTTTCTTCTTCTATGTAGCTATTAGATCTCTCCTGTCAAATAATTGTTCCTGGGTGCTTGGATACATCTGGAATAAACAATACTCGCCTTTTGCCAGGTTTCCAAACTTTTGAGAGTAAAAAGAAGGCAGAGCATGATGTGATCTGCTTATGGAAAGTTTCTGGGTTACCTTTGATTGCTGGTGAGCACATGGTACAGAGATTTCAAATTTCCGGAAAACAAACTCCTCAGAATCAGGAAGAGCAACCAAAGAGTGAGAAGTCAAGGGCAAAATGGTTATTGTGGGAAGAAAATCTCCCTCAGGGCAGATAGCTCTGTGGCATTCTGTCGCATACCTCCTATACCGGTTTGGCCCCCCACTGAGGGAGGGCTTGCTTTTACACGCAGGCGGTGCAGGCTGTGTAACCGCGTGGAAGGCTAGTCCCTGCCCACCTCCTGAGCACTGGCCCCCGCAGGAGCCCAGGCAGGAGGGAGGCAGAGAGATGGGGAAAGCAAGAAACCCACCAGGATTTTGTTGACATGGAAGTGTTTCCCAGTACGTGTGCGTTCATTTTTATTGATTTATTTTTAACTTACATATGGTAAGAGTCACTCTTTTTGGTATACAGGTCTCTGAGTTTTGACAAATCCATGAAGTCTTGTAACCACTGCTGCAATCAAGATACAAAACAGTTCCATCCCTCCACCCCCCAAATTTCTACAGATGTATGTGTTTGAAATCCAGCTTAGCAATACATATACCTCATTAGTCACCGGTAATAATAAAGCCTTGAAACTGCAAAAGGTGCTTGATGTTTTATTTGTTCCATGTTCTAAAAAATCCAGGATTTTTTTTGGGTCCTTTTAACAGTACTTACTGATGGTTCCCTTTCCCCGTATTTAAATAACTAATATTGAATTTGTAGTAGAACCACAGTGTTCTTGAAAAATGTCCGGGAGTGCACATCCTAGTGTTTCTGCCAGTTTGAATCTTTCTTGAGTCAAACCAGTGTATTCTTATCTTGTAGAGCAATTAAAAATGAAATTGTGTATTTAAAACTAAAGGCAGCTGTATTAACAAAGGATTTGTTTGTTTGTGCTCTTTTGAATTAACTGAGTGAGAAAGTTAGAAAAAGAACGTTTAATGAAAGCTGTAATAGGGAAAAAAATCAAAGCCTTGTTAAAATTTTCTTTCTTTCTTTTTTTTTTTTTTAGCATCTTTCTCCTTTTCCTTTTATAGATAGGAGTTCATATCAGGGGAGATTTTTCTACAAAAGCCCCTCCTACTCTTAGGCTGCTGATTTTTCCTTTCTCACTCTTCTTTTTTTTTCTTTCTTTGACTCTTTCCTCTTCTCAGTCTTTCTTTTTTCCTCCCCTTTGGTTGTAGAAAGTTGAGTTCCATCCCAATTATTAAATCTTAGGGGACCATTCCCACATGGTTCCGTAAATGGTAGTTTCATCCTTCCTTCTTTCATCTCTTTCCCTGCTCTCTGGCTTGACAGTTGAAAAGGTCCGACTGTGCTACACAATGGTTTGATTGGTTTCTCGGGGGGAGACTTTTCCCTGCCTCATCATTCGCCAGGCAGGTGGACCAGAAAGTCTCTTGATTCTTTTGTTGCCTCTCAAAGTCCGAGGTCTTTGACTGAATAAATCCGCCGTCATGGGATAATTTGCTAAAAGGAGACTGAAAGATGTGAGAGAAAGGCTTTCCTACTTGGGTGCTGCGTTAATGAAGTAAGGGGGCCTTGGAGTTTGCAATTGAAAAATCACCAGGAATGCAATGGGTGGAGACCAGCTTCTTTTATTTCCCATAATAAACTTTCAGTTCTGTCATTTAAAGCGTGCTTCTTACCTTGGCTTGCCCGCTGCCCCGATCTATTTGCATTTGTACCCAGGTTTAAGGGGACAGCCCTGTCCGGCTGAAAGCTGTTTGGCTGCGGTGTCTAGTTAGTCATTAGATTATTACTAGTGGTTGGAAAGAATTCCATATGACAGAACTAAGGTTGAGTTAACACAGGATGAAAAGTAATTTACAGATAGGCTGTCCCCAGCCATCTTTGTAGCCCCTGATAAGGTTTCATTTCAGAATGGATAGGCGACATTTCCACTTACGAGCCCATTCTGCAACACCTGTGATAACAGCTTCTGGATCCTAATTGAAATTGGTTTCAAAATGGATTTTCACTTTTCTCTGTCTGTGGAAAATATTGAATGGACTCAGAGCTGCCACAGAGAACCCCAGACCTTGGAAAATGGAGCAGGAAGCTGGGATCATCTTTCATAACAGTGTCGATGATATGACAGTTTTGTTATCTGTCTTATTAATGAAATCATTGATCACCTGATGAGGGAGATAATAAACTACATTCCACCACTGTTCACGAAGCTCAATTAGGTTCATATTACAAATAAGAAGGAGGAAAAAAGACCCAAAACAGCAATAGAACTGAAGTAGTAAAGGTCAGTTCAAACTTTCCCTCCCCAGCGTGACCATTTCAGATCCTAAAAGTCTGAGCAACTCCAGTCCAAGCATTTTGAAATTATAGAAGCCATTACATTCAAGGACTTTCCTTTTGCCCTGGATCAGTGTAGATTCTTGGGCATTTTCAGCCAAGACTCATTGAGTGCAATTCCCCAGGAGAAGGGGAAGTTGTGAATTGTTTCAATACTCTGGGGAGAATGGAAAAGGAAAATCCTGAGATCCTCTTTGCCCCCCTCCTTCCCTCCCCCACAGGCCCCCTACCCCCTGATGGCAAAAGGGATTTGGGACTTGGGTAGGTATACTGGATAAGGAAGACCAGACTGTGGGGTTCATAACTCAGGTTCTTTGAAAGAAAAGTAGCTTATCATCCCTTCCCCTCTTAAAGCGCTTTGGGACTCCAAGTAAGCTGGGAATTAGGTTTGGATTTAATGAGATGGCTCTATTGTTTGGTGTTTGGCTGCTCTGGAATGTGCTCTCTGTTCCCCTTGAAGGGGATAGTTTTTCAGGAAAGGAAGAGATGCTGATGACTTCTCACGTTTCACAGCAAATTGTATTCCTAGGTGTTTCTCCATTCTCTGTGCGAGCAAGGATCAATCCAGTCCCATCTGAGCTTGAAAGAGGAGCCGTGATCAAAGGCCCTAATGATGTCACTGATCTCTGGTGATTGATTAGGAACAGAAGTTCTGGAGAATTTTGCCTGACTGCCTTTCCTTATAATTTCAAATTCATTAGCGTCTACCATTAGGGTAGCTTGTAATCAGCAAAATTACAAAAACAAGGGATATAGAAAACATGTTTTTCTTCTGGATCTCTCTATGTCTATTTTTAAGTTTATTTGGAAACCATGATTGCATTTTATAAACAACTTCTCCTTTAAATATACTGCAAAGAAATAGAATCCTCTATAGAAATTGGGATCCATGTTTTGGAATTCTATAAACAACAGGTATTCCAGCATGAGGACATTCTGTACTGTTTTGGAGACAATTCAGTCATTCACAGCTATTTACCCTTTAGGTAATCATTAAATATATTTAAATGTTGGAAATTTAGGTGTTTCATGGGTGTATTTTAAAACATTTATTAATGGAACTGCAGAACATTTTCCCCTTGCCACTTAAGAGGATGAATCGTTTCTGTGTATGTATTTATCTTTAACAATAAAAACAAATGCCTTTCATGTCAAGAGGTGACATCTTTTGGTGGGAGAAAATGAAACTTGAAATAATAGAGTTGGGGGTGGGGAGAGAAAGAGAGAGAGGTCTCTTTCTGGAAGTGCTTTTGATTGCACCATAACCAGTGGCTTAGATCCATCTAGAGTAGAGTTTGACTGCACCTTGGATGAGAAAGTGTAAAGCATTGGAAAAATTCTGTTTTGGAACACACTGTTGAGTGGAAAATGAAGAATGTAAATTATTATTAAAGTTACGGTCACTTTCTGTGGTTTGCTGTTGGTTGTCAAGGGCTGTTGCTTCATGCTTGCTTACAGCTAATTCTTTTCATAGAAGACTTCGTTTGAGAGACTGCTCTCTGAATAGGTTTGATAAAAGGTGTTTTCAGTCTAGGATGTGTATCTACCCAGAAGAGAGCGTGCAAATGAACCTTTTGGAGAAATGGTGAGGCAATTATGAATACTAAACTTTAATGGATGTCAGAGACTCCCCCTGTCACGGATTATTTTTTGTTCCGTTAGTGATAAGAGAAATAATTTCAAACCCTTGCCTGCAACCGAAGAAAAAATCGGACAATGACATGTAAACATTTTGTGTTAAAATATGAATCAAATATTCAATTGAAGATTTCTACTCAGTGTTTAGAAACTAGAAAACACAGTGGCCCACATCCCATTAAGTTAAAAACAAATCTGTCTTAAAAAACACACACAACAACTAAAGTTTCTAGACTTGTTTTCAAATGCTGGCAAGTTTCAGAGTAGTAGAAAAGTTCCTTTCCTATAAATGTTGACAGCAGTTCCGGTGTAGGCTAACAATGTTTTATAAATAGAGTTTACTTAGCAAAACCATATGTATGTCCAGCGAAATAACCTCACATTTATTTATGTTTTGATTTATAGAAAACATGTGGCCATTGACAAAGCCTTTGGGCACTTTTCCACAATTAAAGAGTATCATGCTTGAAAAAACAGCTACCATCTTAATGGGAAACTTTCACATAAATCCAAGGCACTTTCTTTGATCAGTTTCACATAAATTTAGAATATTTTTACCTACCAGTTTGTTCCCCAAACTGGGTGAATTGGGGAGAAAAGGCATATAAATATTATATGTATAATGTATATACATATATTAAATATATATGTACACACACATGTGTATGTCTAGAATATATATTGATTGAATATTGGTGAATCCAAGGATTAAAGAGGCGCCAAGTAATACGGGAGTGGCGGTATGAAGTCTTAAAGCAGAGTAAGTTTTATTGTTATTTGTTCTTATTTGGTGACTGTCTTAGTTTACCAGTGTTGCTGTTAAGCAAACCAGTCAGTAGTATTTTTTTTTTTTAAGCAACAGGAATATATTGTCTTCCAGGTTTGGAGGCCAAAAGTCCCAAATCAAGGTATTGGTAGGCCATGCTTTGTCCAAGGTCTGTAGCATTCTGGTGGTGGCTTCCTGCAAACCATAACTCAGTCTTGCCTCTGTCACATGGCCATCTGTATCCTTCTGTCTCCACTCCTTCTCCTGTGTCCAGATCTCCTTTGCTTATCAGGATTCCAGTCATATTGGATTTACGCCCACCCTAATTCATTGTAGCTTCATTTTAGTAGGATCTTCTTAAATATTGTTTATACATGGGGATTCCCATCCACAGGATCTGGGGTTAGGACTTGAACATGTCTTTAGGACGTAATTCAATCCATAAGAGCCAGACAGCATAAAGTGTTGGTTTAGCACACAGCAGTACTCCTGTTTGATTTGCTTTGCTTTGGTTTTCTGAGGATTGAAGAGGAGGGACATGGTTGCTATGCCTTCATCTGGCTACCTGCAAAACATCTATTCCTTGAATCTCTTTCCAGTAGCAATAGATAAAAAGGAAAGAGAGTAAGAAGGTGGTTTGCAAATCTCTTATTCCACTCCCTTTTTTTGGAAAAAAAAAACCATACAATTCTTTTGTTTACTGCTCTTTCAAAAAGTTCATGGTTGGGGGTTGGGATGTAGGGAAGAAAAGCCTTTCTTATCTTAAAAAAGAAGTTGATACATTAGTTGAAGCCAGTCTCCAAAAATATGGCTTATTCACCATTCTGGACTAGATCAGTGATTTTCAAACTGCTGGGGGTTGACTTGGGGGTAGGGAGAAAGTCAGTGGTTAACTAAGAAAACTTCGTGATACTTGGGTTTCCTAATGATATCGATATAAACCTTACGTAGAAGGGCTAGTGTAATGTTGTATCTTGTGTTTTTAAAATTAATTAATTTTTAAAAAGATTTATTCTATTTATTTCTCTCCCTTTCCCCTGTTGTCTGCTCTCTGTGTCCATTTGCTGTGTGTTCTTCTGTGTCCACTTGCATTATCTGGTGGCACTGGGAAACTGTGTCTCTTTTTTGTTGTGTCCTCTTGCTGTGTCATATCTTGTTTTAATTTGGGGAGTCTCATTTAAAAATGGAAGTGAGAGATTATATTTGGCTTTTTAAAAAAGATTTATTTATTTCTCCCCACCCCTCATGGTTTGCACTCGCTGTCTGGTCTCTGTGTCTGCTCGTCTTCTTTTTAGGAGGCACTGGGAACCGGCCCTGGAATCTCCCGTGTGGTAGCCCATGTGGGAGCTCAAGCCCAACTGTTTGGGCCACATCTGCTTCCCTATATTTGCCTTTTTAAAAAAGGAGAGAGTTAAATTTTTTTATAGAATATATTTCTTATGAAGGCACTGTCAGTTTTTCAAGCCCTAGGAAAGCCTAGCTTCTGCCACTGTGTATTCATAAACACACATCACTGATGCCAAGGCTAGATGGTACCTAAAAGAAACAAACCATCTCTTACTATGGAGGAAGAAGGGGCTTAATTGGGAACCTTGAGGTCCATGGAGAGGCTTCCCAGAGTGAGTGAACCTCTTGAAATTGCTTTTGTAACACTTTGTGGTCATGGGTCTATGTTTTCTTTTTTCAGGTTCTTAAAAATCTAGAGTTTTCCAGAGCCTTCTTCTATAGGTAGGTTTTGAAGCCCTAACTTTCTCTGGTTGAAAACAATCCCCAAACTATTGTTCAAATGATTAGAATTGCTCGTTGAAGGAATGATTATCTATGAGGAGAGTTTCTCCATGATTAGGGAACACACAACTGGAAACTTTCCTATAAAAAATATGTAATAACCATGACTGTGACTCAGCTTACTTTATTGGAGCTGCACATTAAGAGTTCAGAAGATTCTGCTTGCATGTTACTTCATTTCTGAAAAAATGGAACATAGGATTTGAAGATTCTGTCTCCAGGATGTTCATTTTAAGTTCCGCAGGAATTTAGAAGAATGTAAAATGACAGGAAAGATACCACATAAATAAGAGGGGGTTGAAAGAATGGGTTAGTGTAATTTAAGTTTAGAAATGCACAATTCTTTTGAAATTAAACTGCTTAACTCATAGGTACACATATACCTTCAGGTAAGATTTTGTTGAGGCAAAACAACCCCAGGTGTTTTGAAGTGTAGTCTACAGACACCAGTTTTAGGTGCAGATCCAGAAAGTTTTTTGCTCAATTTTGGCTGAATTACACGTAATTCCAGGTAGTTGCCATAAAGGCCGTTGGTCCTCTATGTGTGATGTGTATTTTCTTGATTTAGTCCTGGTATCCCACACTGCTGATCCAGACTGGATGTAGTCATCTTCCTGGGAGAGCACAGGCTCACTCTGGGTTTCTGACTGCTGAAATGAGCCTTTTGACTCTGTGTGACTAACTCTTCCCAGACCACGGGCCCCTTTTGAACCTCTTGAACATCATCATAGAGTGCCTTGCGTAGTTTTCTATTAGGCATCTGGTTTTGTGTTTTATGTAGTTATGTTTCATCATGGCTTTACTTAGAGCTTTTGCAAATTTCTTTGATGCTAATTTAGTTGCTTTAAACTCTTTGGAGTGGAAAAAAGAAAGAAAACTAAGAGTATAATAAACCTTGATTACTAGATCCCTAAACATTGACCCGCCCAAGTAACCCATACTTTTAATTTATGTTTTGAGAGAGGAATTTATAGGTGGTAACTGGGGAACGTTGTTACTGAAAAGTTAGGAAGTACGGTTGAGTTGCTTCAGTGGGAATGATGCGAGGCCAAAGGTCAGAAGACACACCTTGACTTGAATGAGCACCATTTTTCACAGGGATGCCTCAATTCTTTTAAGGAAGATGCTGTATCATCTCAGGAAGAGGAGATGGTTCATTATGCAGTAGTTATTAAAATAATGCATTCTAGAAAGTTCTAGCAAAAATGGAAACTAAAGGGCTGTGAGGCATGAAGGGTACTTCCCACTTAACCAATAGTCCAGGCAGCCAACTCACTGCATTCTGAGTCTCTAGAATTTTCCATATTATTCTCTGCTTTGCTCTTTCTCAAACTCCATCCCCCTTTTATGAAAGGAATACCTGCTCATTGGGAAATTCAGAAATGCATGAAGAAAAACACAAACATCTTACCACCCAGAGGTTACCTCTGCCAAAATTTTGGTGTTTTTAGTCTCTTTCTCTTTCTGCTTTTTTTTTATACTGCCTTAGGTATATGCAAAGAGCATTTTCCTATCATGGACTACTCGTTTCACCTTGACTTTAATGGTTATATAATTTATTCGGCCAGCCTCCTATCATGGAACATTTCATTTTTTTCTTTCTTTTTTTTTCAATTATAAATAAGGATGAGATGAAAATCCTCGTGAAAGAGAAATACGTGTGCTTTGAATACATCTTACCAAATTAGTTCCAAGGAAGGCAGCAACTTAGATTTCTGCCATCTGTACATTTTCAGAAACACTTGTCTGCATTAGTGAAATATTTAAAAAGATATGATAGGTAGGAAGTCACCTCAGTTTAAAAACCCTTTAATTGAGGTGTGATATACAGATAGAAAAGTGCACAGAGTGTAAGTAGCAACTTGATGAATTTTTCCAAAGTGAATACACCATATGTATTAGTTAAGCCAAAGGGGTGCTGATGCAAAATACCAGAAATTGGTTGGTTTATAAAGGGAGTTTATTTGGGGTAGGAGCTTACAGATACCAGGCCATAAAGCGTAAGTTACTTCCCTCACCAAAGTCTATTTTCACATGTTGGAGCAAGATGGCTGCCAATGGCTGTGAGGGTTCAGGCTTCCTGGGTTCCTCCCTTCCTGGGGTTGGCTTCTCTCCAGGTTCAGGGTTCCTTTCTTCCTAGGCTTGCTTCTCTCTGGGCTCAGGGTTTCTCTCTTCCCGGGGCTTGATTCTCTTTCTTCTGTGTGCTTATTTCCTGGGGCTCCAGCTTAAGACTTCAGCATCAAACTCCAATGTCTTTTATCTGTGAGTCCCCACACACCAAGAGGCAGGGATACAATACCCTACTGACTTGACCCAATCAAAGCCCTAATCATAATTTAATCACGCCTAGGTTCAGACAAGTTTACAAACATAATCCAGTATCTATTTGTGGAATTAATAACTATATCATGAAAACACAGCTCAGATCAAGAAAACAAAACAAAATAAAAAAACAAAAAAGAAAAGCACTGCCAGCACCTGGAGAGCCTCTCTCATGCCCCCTTCCATAAGGGCTTGTTCTGTTGATCCATTCTGTAATGCTGATGGGCATTTGGGTAGTTTCCAATGTTTGGCTATCAGGAACATTCTATAACCTGTCTTTTGGTGGATGTATGTATACATTTCTTTTTTTTTTTTTAAAGATTTATTTATTTATTTAAACCCCCCCCCCAGTTGTCTGTTCTCTGTGTCTATTTGCTGCGTCTTATTTCTTTGTCCGCTTTTGTTGTCGTCAGCGGCACGAGAGGTGTGGGCGGCACCATTCCTGGGCAGGCTGCACTTTCTTTTCTCGCTGGGCGGCTCTCCTCACGGGCGCACTCCTTACGCGTGGGGCTCCCCTACGCGGGGACACCCCTGTGTGGCAGGGCACTCCTTGCGCGCATCAGCACTGCGCATGGGCCAGCTCCACACGGGTCAGGGAGGCCCGGGGCTTGAACCGCGGACCTCCCATGTGGTAGACGGACGCCCTAACCACTGGGCCAAAGTCCGTTTCCCTTGTATACATTTCTAATGGGTGTATACCTAGGAGTGCAGTTTGTACATCATAGGGTATGCCTGTGTTTAACTTTAGTGGATACTCCCTAGTGGTTTTTCTAGGTTGTTGCACAAATTCACTCTGCATCCTTGTCAGCAGTAGGTATTTTCCGTATGATTTTCTTTTTAGCCTTTCTGTGGTGGTATGCAGTTATGGTTGAAACTCATCCCCGCTGACTGAGGGCGTTAAGCATCTTTTTAGATATGTATTGGCCATTTGAATATCTTCTTTTGTGAAGTCTTGAAAACTTTTAAAAAAATGTCTAGTTCTTTTGTGATAAATAACTATCATTTGTTCCATCACTGATTTAAAATGATATTTTTGTTGGACACTACCTTAAAATACACGTTAGCATCTAGTTCTGAGCTTCTTTATTCATCTGTATTTTTTTCAATACCATACTCTTTCAGGAATTGTAATGCATTTCATCTGATACGTTCTCTCTTATTGTTCTTCCTTTCAAATGCCTATTAGCCCTTAGTTTTTTTTTCTAGATGAACTTTAGGAACACCTTTTTTAGAATCATATTTATGGATGCATATATATGTAGTAAAAGGATAAAAATATAGATGGATACAATCAGTTTCAGCAATAGCAGTTACCTCTGGGGAGAGAGGAGAGGATAGGAGATGGGTAGTGTTCAGCTATATTTTTACCATCTTATTTTTTTTTTAAGGAAAAACAATTTTAAACAAAAATAAAGTGTTAGTGTGTTAAATATGAATGGTGGTTACTTCTGTTATTCTCTGAAATATATTTCATAATTACAAGATATCCCATTGGAATCTTATTTAGTCTTATATTAAACTCCTTTATTTAGGCTTTAATTAATTATATTGGCTATAAGAAACAGGCTTGTTGTTTTTCTGACACCTGCCCACAAGGTTGCTTTCTTCCCAGGCATACATCAAAGAACACACAAATGTATACAAGCTTTGGTGTCCACATTCTGCATTCATCTTCAGAAGTGTTTTTGGGAAAAAAAAGTCTGTCACTTATAAGAAAATTTGTAGGAAATAACGGTTGGCAAGACCAAACAGGTGTTTGCTCTATTTTCACCTTTTATAGTTTAACATGTTCTGGAAGCAATTTACTTTTATTTTTGTCTCATCTGTCTTGAATTGAAAGTTGCAGGTACATTGATAAGTACTTTGGTTCATGTAAATACCTCTTGTATTCTCTCAGGAAAAATACTATTCTCCAGCTTCTCTACATCACGCTGCATTTTTATCAAGTCACAGCAGCTGCCCTCTATAGTGATATCTGTTACCTGGTGGCTTTTTCTTCTGAAAACAGTCAGTGAGTCAATGAGTGAATGAGTCAATACATGAACTAATAAAATCAATCAATCAAGGGTTAGGTGTGGGTTGAGTCTCTGTCATTTGTTTGTTTGTTATTGTCGTTGGGAGGGTTACATCAATACCAGCAGAAAAGAGCAGAGAAATATGGAAACTCTTATGTTTTGAACTTGTTACCATCCTTGGAGTAGCCTTAGTCACAAGAGATACCAGACTTAACATGATGCTGGCCCTGGAGGAATTGAAGAGAGAGGTATTGGGAAAGATACTGTTCCAGTTTTCCTGTCTGTGAGCCATTGCTATGATGTGTGTGCCCGAAGCAGGACTATTATGAAAAGATGCAAATCGCAAACACCTTTAAGAACGCCAAGTTAGCAGAATAGCATACCTTTGAAGATAGGAAGTGTTGCCGTCAAAAGTGTAATTCCAGTAGTTTCTTAAGCCTCAACTTCAGACACTTGAAAGCATGCCCACAACTTTCTGCCTAAAGCTTTTGGAAATAATTGAGAGACATGAGTCTTGTTTATACTCCAAATTTCAGATTATGCAGCGTTTTGTTGGCTTTTTGTCTAGGGAGATACAAATTCACTGGTCATGCCAACAAGTACAGAAAAATTGCCAGCCCACAAAGAAATTCGAACTTCTTTCTCTCTACCCCCTCAAGAGTGTGTTGGGGAAATGGGGCATACAATAGAACTTTTCATGCTTAAGGCCTGCACAGGAGGTTTCTGCCTAATAAGAAACTTTTCTTTTTCATAAGCACACGCAAATATAACAAAACTCAGGGAAAGAAAATATAGAAAACTCTGGACCTGCCATATTTTCCCAACCCCTTTGCATTTAATTCCATACAATTATAGACTTCAGGTTCCCTTTTACTGATGTACTGCCTGTAGTCAACATGTATTATTGAAGTCATTCTGAGTTCTGGGCACTTTATTTGATTCTAGAGATTGGGAGATTAATAAAGTATGGGGCCTGCTCTCAAGATACTTGTGATTGGATTAATAAACAGCTAAATTTCAGGGCACTTACTAAATGCAATGCAAATGAGATTTACCAAGTATCAAGAAAGGTCATACAGAAGAGGTAATATTTGAGCTGATCTTTTAAATTTAAGGGGGTTAAGGCAGAGGAGGAAAGGCCTCAGGCCTGGGGGCTGGAGAATAAGTTAAGTAGAAGAAAGATTTTCTAGGAAGAGGGAGCAGCAGCGGCGGCAGTTTGGAGGTAGGGACATTCTTGGCGTTTTGGGGACGAGATACCAGTCAACTACGTTGATGATTGGGTAGTGTGGGTGGTGATAGGGAGGGTGGTAATTGGAAATGCAGCTGGAAAGGCAAATTGAGATCATATGATAGAGACCCATTTTGGCCTCATCTTTTGAGTGAGAAGAGGGGAGCCGTAGGATATCATCTGCTTTAAAAAATACCTTTGGCCCCAGTGGGAAAGGATGGGGTGAACGGAGGCTTTGAGGCAATCAGACTCCAAAGGACCTGGTGGGAAAAGTAGAGGGCAAAAGGCCAAAACAAGATTTGGGAGACAGGAATAAGTGGGACCTGGAAGGCCATTTGAAATGTGGAGGGAAATCATGAGAGAAAGAAGATTTGGGGCAGGAGGAGATCATTCAGTTTTCAGCATTCTGTTCGTGATTTCTAACCTGTGTTTGAAATGTATCTCCAGAGGTGAGAAGAGAGACAAGGGCTGAAGATAAAGACTTGAGAATCATCTCAGAGGTAGTTAGGTAGTGAGGGCATGAGATGATGAAATGGACTTAGGAGTATTTTAGAGAAGACCACTTAAGGGCTGGAGAAAAGAAAATGCCCGTGGATGAGACTCAGAAGGATTATTTGATAGGTGGGAGGAGATGGAGATGGAGGACCAGGACTGAGGGGAGACAGGGCTCCAAGAAGGTGGGAGAAGGTGGTGGTTTCCATGAGCTTAGAGAGATTGAGGAGATTGAGGACTGGGAAGAAGGCGCTATTTGGCGGCTAAGACTTGAGAAATGTTTGCAGCTATCAGCGAAAAGATGGGCTTGGGAGTGAGACCTGGTGGGTGGAAGCATAATGCTTGTGGGTACAGAGGACATGGAAGGATTGATTGTAGATCACTCTTTACAGGAGGTAAGGGGGAGAGCTGGAGCTTGAGACAGAGTTGGGGGAGTGCTTTTAGGACAAGGAGATTGGAACCCCATTGTCGGTAGAGCACAGTGGAGGAGGAGATAGCAATGGTGTCAAGACGGGGACAAACAAGCAGTGAGATTTTGTAGGTTCCAATAGGGCAGTGCTTCTCAACACAGTCTGCATTTGGATTATCTTGTCCTGATGCTGGGTCCTCCCTCTGGATCCTTTGAATCTGAATCTGGGGGGGCGGCTGATGTAAAGCTCCCCAGATGTTCCCAGTGCACATTCAGGTTGTGAATCTCTGCTCTAGGGGGCGAGAGGGCAGAACACATGGAAGAGTATGAGCTTTCCAGGAAAGGGAGTTTTTCATCTGAGCAAGGAGGGAAGTGGAGAAGTTGTGGGTGACTCTACAGATAAAATAAGAAGTGGAGGGGAGGGAAACGAAGAGATTCTGCTCCCACTCACTTCTGTGTCATCAGTGGAGTGGGAAAGGACAGTTTGGGAGCAGAAGGTCTGGGCTTAGGAGAGGAGCTGTGTATAGATGAGTCGGTTGAAGGTTTGCCTGGCGGCTGTGGGGACCCAGCTGGGGTGGAACGTGGTCACTTGACGGTCGTGTTGGTAGAGCAGAGAACTGGTGGCTGGTCCAGGGCTAGGCGTTGGCAGAGCAGGGGCCTGGAAGGAACACTCTCCGCCAGCACCTCTAGGCACGAGCTGAGGACCCAACTTCTACCTGGCCCGCTCTGTTCCCCCACCCCTTTGCCTGGGTGATGCACACCTCTGTGAGGAGGGTTCACACGCTTTGGTTGTTCATGTGTGCAAGATGAAAATTACGTATGCGGTCCATGTGGAGAGGAGACCTATAACCTTGGCTTCATTTGTATGGTCGCTGGTCAACTATGCTAACCCATGATTGACATAAAAGAAATAAAATCAATACTGACTACTGCTTTGACATGAATGACTTGTTTTTAGGAGAATTGCTGTCTCTCGCTGTGTTAGAGCCCCAAAGCATTTTTCCGAAGGCTGTGGAGTGAACCACTTAGTTTTCTGTGTGCATGTGATTATATATATTTCAGATTGGGGGACAACGCTGACCAAACATAGGCCAATACCTCTGCCTTTGAAATTCTGTTATAATCTGATATAAGATCAAAATTTAAAGAACTTCAAAAACATATAGTCCCAAAGCCACTTCTAATGTCCCAAAGCCACTTCTAATAAACAACTTTTTATTTTAATCACATATATACAACTCACAGTTTCCCGTTTTGACCTCTCTCAAAGTATGCAATTCAATCAGTGTATGCAATTCAATCAAAGTATGCAAGGATCGTGTATATACTTTTTTTTTTTTGGGAGGTACTGGGGATTGAACCTGGGACCTTATATGTAGGAAGCAGGTGCTTAAACCACTGAGCAACATTTGCTCCCCTGTGTATACACTTTTGACCTCTTAAATTCTTAGTGTTCTGTGGAAGAATATTAAAGAATAATTAAATATTAGCAGTTTGGGTTCTTCTGCTCATGTAATATGTACTGCTTAGCATTTCTTAAAAGGAATTGTTAAGATTTGAATTTATCTCAGTTTAGACATATTAGACAGGTGAAAATACCGAGATTAGTTTTACACACCCTCCACACACACTACATGCAGTGCACACTATGCATACCCTACACATCACACACATTCTACACACAAGTACTCTAAACTCACATACACTTTACATACTCACTACGCATGCACGCTCTACCCATGCTCACATACTGCACACACGCGTATTACACACACTCTACACACACACCTACACACACATCCTCGTCTCGCCTAGTTGCTCAGTGCTTGTACACTCCTGGGGACCAGCGGGAGAGTATGACCGTGGAGGGCCCGGGAAGGCGGGATCTGCCCCTGCGCTGCTTTGGCAAATGGGAAAGAGCCCCTGACATTCTGCCCCCCTGGCCCAGGGGTCCTTTCCGGGGCCGAGTGGGTGGAAGTGAGGAAGGTCGCAGCGGGTTAGTAGGGCAGAAAGCGTCTGAGGACTGGAGCAGTGAAGCATGAGCCGCTTTGCCTGGCAGCACCCTTTCTAGAGAAAGCAGCCGATTGCACGGCGGAGCCTACTGGTAGGTTTGTGGAGAAGGTCAGCGTGTCGGGCTGTGGGAGGCCAGAGCGGCAAGCATTGCGGGTGCCTCACGCCACCCAAGCCCCAGGAGTCCCTCGGCGACCTGGAGTGCATCCCGCACCGTGCTGAGGCCCGTCACACGCTGCCGCGCGGTCCGCGATTTCTCCTTCTCTTCCTTCTTACGTTAGCAATGGAGGGGCAGCTTCAAGGATTTCGTAGTGGGGAGGGGTACAAACGTGATGTCGAAATTGCTTCCTGAAAGACAGCTTGAAAGGGAAGTGAAGAAGCCTTAGAGGGTCTTTGTGTTCTTTTGACAGATTAGGTTCAATGTTTCGGGATTCAGAGGGTCCGGCCACCTCATTAAACTAAATCAAGTGCTTCTCATGGACAGCTTGGAGTTTGGAAAGGAGGACAGGAGGGAGGGAAAGAAATAAATAGAGACATAATTCATGTTTTGGTTAATGCTTACTGCCAACCTGTGCTTGCCATTCGTTCATTCATTCATTCGTTCATGTTATTTATTCAGGGCTCATCATTCCTCAGAATTTATGTCATGTCTCTTTCAGAGAAATTCACCTCGTTTATGCTGAGGTGCCATTCCATTCACCTTAAAGCCCGGACTTTCAGAACGGAATGAGGTCATTTAAGATAAACATGCGTGCTGCAGTTAAGGACACTGAGGCTCAAAAATTAGTTTTTTCCAGCACTCCCCAGACTTCTGAACCATAGGCTAGACTTCTGCCTTCTTCGCTATTTGCCTTTCCTCTAAACTCAGCGAGGGTCGCAGAGGGTATGGGAGCACATGTAAGTGGGTGCATGAGATTTTTGTGTCTTGAATCAAAGGTCAAAATTGGCAACTGCTGCAGTTGAGCAAGATATGATAATACTCTGTTTGGCTAAGTTTAGTTGCCAACCACTATGAAGTTCCCATCTAATAAGTATCTATTAAGTCTCAAATGCCATGGAGCATTTATCTTTTTTTTGTTTCGCTTTCATATCAGTAAAAGGCACACTTGTTTTCCCTCTCTAAAATCTGTGAACTGTTTTTTTGTTTTGGCTAGTGGATGGAAAACAGAAACATAAATATTTCTGTCTCATGAAAACACACCAAAAAAGGGATTTCTATGAAATGCAAATTACATAAATTACCTGGAAGCACTAAAAAACTCTCTCCATGTACGGCCTCTGCTGTGCTCAGCTGGAATTTTCCTTCAAGATAAATTCCGTGTTGGGAAGGATTTAGTCTGTTGTTCCTGCTTGTTCGGGATTTTGCCAGCTGGTGGTGCCCAGAAGCAAGGCTTGCCTCTCCCTGTGCCTGACATGCCCAGAGGCATTCTGGCCTGAGCTGGTGCTGAGGACTCCTCTGCACCTACTTTCCTGGTGGGCAAGTGAGTGAGTTTGACTAGAGAACAATGCTGATTTGGGCAGAGTTAGAGGTTTTGTCCCCATGGTTGTCACTAGTACATAGCCATCTCCTAAGTCATTCTGTGCTCCTCAGCTTGGTGCAAGCAGCTGTGCCTCTGTTCAGAGGGTTGTTCCTGTGTGGTGGGAAGGGCCTCCTGCAGCCTTGGAGAAGCTTCCCTAAAGGCAGAGTGGCCGTGTCGCGCAGTGGTCAGGGCTTGGGCTTTGTCCTCAGAAAGGCCTGCCTTGGGGGCCTATGGAGTGAATGGCCATGGGGTATTTGTGAGGGCACAGGCTCAGGCAGAACAGAACCCTTCAATGTGTGACTGCCTTATTACGTTCACAGCAGAAAAGTGTTCAAACGAGCCGGAGAAGACATCCCATGGTGGCCAGTCTCCTTGCCGGCCAAACTGCTCTGGTCAAGGTCGGTGTATGGCAGCTCTACACTTTGCATCAGAGAGGGCTGAGTATTTATACATTGCAGTCGGGTGGGGGGGGGCGCCCCTCAGAGTTCCCACCTCGTTGGGGGCTTATGCCTGGTTTTGGGTTTGAGGTATGGTCAGGCTGGGCTGTAGGCTGTTTGATTATACCTAAGGCCTCCCCCAGGCTGTGGGATGGAAACACATTGAAATTTGTAAAGAAAAGGAGGGGGTGGTCGTGAGGTGGGAAGGTGGCTCCCAGGGCACCTGTGGCTTCCCCAGCTGGGACAGGTTTGTCCTCTACTAACATTGGGTCTTAGAGGGAGGACTTGGACGTGGCCCTTTGCTGGGACAGTAACAGTTTCTTTCTCATGGATTATTTACGCCAATGGTCTAGCACAGTTCTAGATATTAACTCATTAATATTATTACCCAAATGTCCATTATCTCTTCCAAATCCTAGATTATTTCACAGCCCTTTCATTTCACCAAGAAATGGTTCATATGATCGTGTTTTTTGGTGTTTCCTTGTGTCTTCAGACAGGTTCATCTTCAACCAATACAGATAAGGATGTTTATTATTTTTTTTCTGGAAAGTCTTGACTGAAGGAAATACTTCTGTCTTGTGATTTCTCCACAGTGCTCAGGAAGTCACAAGAGAGCTAAAGCAAGACTTGAAACCTGACTTTTTCTCACCACCTTTATCACTAAACCAGACTGTCAGTATGGGAGACACATTCTTTCAGGCACAAGAAAATAGTTCTTGCCCGCTTTATTTTAAAAGGATCTCATTTATGAGACCGTCTGCCTCCTCTTTAATGTACCCCATATTCCTTAATGGAGATAACTTATGAAAAAACAAGACAAATGCAACTAATAATAGTTTGTAATTGACAAGCAATTTTTAAAAACAAATTTGGATGGTGAGAGAGGTAGGGTGGGTGATGTATCGAATTATGGATCTTTTGGAGACAAAGCTTTTTTGGGACACAGTTGAGGTTGAGGAAGTTAGGTTTTCCAATCCGTTCTGTTCCATTCCATTCGGAGACAGTGGTCCTCCCTGAAGGGGCAGGAGGACGCTGAAATGATGCCACATCAGAGGTACAAATCTGGGCTTTGTTGGAGACGGGGCATGTTTACATGGACAGGTGGTACCTTCCCTGTGCCTTCCCTGATTGGAAAGATATCTAGATGCCTCAGGGAGCCTGTGCCATATGCCCCCCTCCCCAACTTGCCCCAGGTAAGGTAGAGAGTCAGTACCCTATCAGATGAGATGAGGAGCTTAGAAGATGCTGCAAAATGAGAATATGGGTTATGGGAGAGCAGCCCTTCTAATGTATTGCTGTGTGTCTTACACTTGTTGCCCGCATTGAAAACATGCGTTAATCTTTCTTTTTTTTAAACCAGAGGGATATTTTTCTTAGTTGTTAAGAGCCCTCATATACAAGAATGCACACCCAAAATGTAAGATTCTTTATTAGAGCTATAACCTCTTGGAGAGAGAGTCCAACTGTGCTTTGATGTACAAATCAGTCGGTGAGGACCCTGAAAAGCGTTGCTGCGGCTGCTGCTTGGAAGGGAACAAATCACTTGGCAAGACGGGTCCATACGTTTTCAGATAGTTCTAATCGTTAGAATGTTCTTCCTTCTGTGGAGCAAAACCCCACCTCCCCGTAGCTTCAGTTCCATCTGCCCCCACCCGTTTTCTCCCCTTGGCCTTCAAAAGCATTTTAACACAAGGAAGCTAGGGAAGGGGTTGATTCTCTGGCCTTCTGGAACCGCACAACTTAGTGCTAATTCTTCTTCTGCAGATACCTCCAGGGATTTGAAAAATAAGGCCCCACAGCCTCCTTCTCTCCTCCCTTCGCCCTTTTTGCTTATCTGGGGTGACTTAGAGTGTCCACTGTTTGTCTGCCTGGTCCTGCATATGCTTCGTTGTTTGAGGCTGCTTTGAATGCACACAGTCAATCCTGTGTGGCCTGGTGGGTGGAAGGACCGTAGAACCGGACAGTCCCCATGAAGGTATAATGTGCTTGGATTAGGGTTTGGTGTAGCTGCATCTCATATCTGATCCACCCTTTACAACATAAAGCATTATTCCTAGGTCTTCTGTTGCTAAGTCCGGTTTTGCTCCTCTGTACTGAAAATGACTTCAATCTTAATTTCTCAGCCCAACTATGGGCCTTTAGATTTATCCTTATTAAATTTCTTCTTAATCTCAGCCCATCATTACAGGATAAAACTAAAATAACTCATTTCCTGCCCTCATCACATTGCTGAGTTTTGAGGCTTGCTAAGGCCGAAGCAGAGAAACACACACACAAACATAGTGTTTTATGATTTCCTCTGCCTTTGCCTGAGAGCCATCACACATGAAAACTCACTGTTGGTTGTTGTGACTGTGAGAACAAGAAAACTGACTGGCGTTTGAGATGGAGAAAACTTGGTAGGACTTCCCTGTCCCAGCTGGCCCTGGAAGCAGCTTGGTGAGGTGGTATTGAAGGGAGAGGAGATGTCATTGTCTTAAATCAGAGAGCTAAGGGGTTTTTAATGTGCTTTCTGTATACTTGTTAGGAGTAGATAGCTTGCCTATTGCCTGTTATTCACCTTGCATACTAATGTCTGCATATCAACAATGGAAATTTTTCATCTGCTCCCAAGCAGGCTAGGGGTCTGAAAATCATTTTCAGAAATTTTAGAAATGTTAGTAACCCAGCTTTGTGGTGAGGAACTCAAACCACATCTAACATGTGGATCGAACTTTGTACGTTTTCAAAACGTTGCCGCCTCTTGCATGTCTAACTGTGATTTTAAAATTCTGTTCTTACTCTTTGCCATGTATTCCTCTTTTGTTTTTGATTATTGGCTGCTTTATGGATGCCATTTGCTATCATCACAGTAAATTTAGGAAAGAAAATGCTTTGTCATTCTGGTTGGCAGTGAGGTTGCCCCTGGTCTTTCTGGAATTAAAAAAAAAAAAAGAAAGAAAGAAAAGAGGAATGTCCTGAAAGTCATTTGAGGATTTCAAGCTGTGCGTTTTTATCATCACTGTGTTCCATATGATTTTTCTAAACTATGACTAACATTTTCTCTGCAGGTGAATTCATCTGCGTTTGTGTGTGTGTGTGTGTGTGTGTTTGTATATGTACAAATTTCCCAAGGAGACAGGGGGGCTGACTGATAAGTTTAAGGATCTTAGGTGTTTAATGAATCTCTTGAGGGAAGTTCTACAATCTTGATATCTTCAAAGAGACCACAGCCATTTGCCTAGAAGGTCTTGATTCCAAGTCTTGCCAAACCACCGTGAGATGAGGCAGAGAATCTTTGGAGAGCAAATCAAAACTTGTCCTGACCTGCCAGTGTAGAAATGGGGTCTTCCTACATCCCCTGAGTTCAGCATCCTCAGGGATGGCTTCACAGCTCAGCTCTCAGAGCAGCAACTTGGGCTGGTAAAGAGGTTGGAAAATTGTAAGAGAATGAGCGTTGTTGCTGATTTTTGCAAGCCTGGCTCCTCCTCAGCATTCCAGCCTTGGCTCCCTGCTACACTAGCTAGAGTCCCCATGCCCTGCCCCAGCCCACCAATTCCTTTTGCATCTTCCTTTAAAGAACTGATAACTCTATGAAGTTACTCTATTTTTAAAAGTGTATTTACTTGTTTACTTTCTGCCTCTGCACCAGCATATAGGAACCATGAGCCTCTCCTGTGTCTTTCACACTGTCCCTCCGTGAGTGCAACAGGTGCTGGTACATTGTGAGGACTCAATAAGTACTTGTTGAATGAGTGAGTCGGTCTGAAAATGACCGTAAATCACACCTGAAGAGGTTTAAGAGACTTTCCAGACCCTTTGGGGGATTAAATGCCATGGATTATCTTCAGGTTACAATGGGTTTTGATTTAATTTGTGAAATAGATATTGTGCCCTCTTATTTTGGGCAGCTACACTTATACTTACCAAAATCATTCTGTGCTCCCCACTGCCAGTTTATCTTTACCAGCTCTGACCCGTTTCCTTGAAAATGTAAATGTATGCTTCATGACGTTTATGTGGAACAAGAGCCTTCCATAGATGAGGGAGTGAGTCTTCAGGGGATTCTCACAGACTTCTGTGACAACCATTTACATTTGGGGACTTGGGCATACTTGCAAGGCCTCAGGTCACTTTAAGGCCTATGAATTGTGAACTGTTCCTCTTGCTAGTGGGAAAGGGCAAAGTGGTGAATTCTAGAACATTATCTGCATCCTTCTCCTGGGTACCAAGTAGGTGCTTCCTGTTCTAGTACCAGGGCATTTATTTTTGCTTCAAAAATATAAAAATAAGATTAACACAGGGAAACGGACTTTGGCCCAGTGGTTAGGGCGTCCGTCTACCATATGGGAGGTCCGCGGTTCAAGCCCCGGGCCTCCTTGACCTGTGTGGAGCTGGCCATGCGCAGCGCTGATGCGCGCAAGGAGTGCCGTGCCACGCAAGGGGTGTCCCCGGCGTGGGGGAGCCCCACGCGCAAGGAGTGCGCCCGTGAGGAGAGCCGCCCAGCGTGAAAAGAAAGAGCAGCCTGCCCAGGAATGGCGCCGCCCACACTTCCCGTGCCGCTGACGACAACAGAAGCGGACAAAGAAACAAGACGCAGCAAATAGACACCAAGAACAGACAACCAGGGGAGGGGGGGAAATTAAATAAATAAATAAATCTTTAAAAAAAAAAAAAAAAAAAAAAGATTAACACAGTAGTCAACTGAACATACCCCTTCATTATTGTTCTTTGGTTAAATACCTCTGTTTTCTAGTGAACAAGTGAGGCAGTCCTCATTATTTGGACACTATGTATTTGCAGATCCACCTACTTGCCAAAATTTGTTTGTAACTCTGAAATCAATACTCTGATCATCTTCTTGGTCATTGGTGAACATGTGCGGTATAGAGAAAAACCTTGAGTCACCCAACGTGCACCTTCCTAGCTGAGGTTGAACAAGGTGATACTCTGCCTTCTTGTTTCAACTCTCATACTATAAACAGGTGTCCTTTTTGCAGTGTGGTTAGTGCCGTGTTTTTTGTGTTTTTATGTTGTTTTTCTTGGTGATTTTGCTGTTTAAAATGGCTCCCAGGTGTAGTGCTGAAGTGCTGTCTAGTGTTTCTAAGTGTTAGAAGGCTGTGATGTGCATTACGGAGAAAATACATGTTAGATAAGCTTTGTTCATGTATGAGTTATAATGCCTTTGGCTATGGGTTCAGTATTAATGAATCAATGATATATTTAAAATAAGATGTCTTTAATCAGAAACACACGTAAGAAAGTATACTGATCGGTTGACAGAAATGTTATGACCAGAGGCTTGCAGGAACCTCATCCTGTATTTCCCCATAGTAATGGTTCAGTGTTTGCTAATTCCATGTATTTGGCAACTTAATTGAACACAGCTACCACATATAATGAAAGTTCACTTTCATTTTGATTTGATTGTCTCAGCCATTGGATTAAAATAAGATATTGGGCCTCCAGTTTAAGATCTCTGCATTCTCTAGAAAGGCACCACTGTTTTAGGGCTCTATACCTTATGGGAGACATGTTCCTTACTTGGCTTAATCTTCCTTTGGTATCTGTGGGGTGAAACGTGTTGATTGGTATTGGTGCATTGGAAAAGGCCTAATAATAGAGTGATTGTTACATGATGACTCATTTAGTTGTATAGACATTGGATTTGCTGAAAGCTTGTAAAGACCTGATTTTTGGGGGAGATCTAGGAATGAACAACTACACTTTATGGTAGAGGGACGTATGTGGTGGAGAAGGCATTGGGTAATGGTGGAGTCCGGCATCAGGCAGACTTGGATGTGAGTTCAGGTTCCACCGGTAGTGACTGAGACCAATAAGACCTGAGGCAAGGCATTTTCTAGGCCTTAGTTTCCTTAATTGTAAAACGGGGATGGTAATACTTTTTGGAGGATTTTTTAAAGGAGGAAATGAAATGATATACATGAAGTGCATGCAAGATTGTCAATTCCCTGTCCCTTTCTCTGTGGCTTCTTTCCCATTTTGATCCATGAATAAATATGCTACCAATCACTAATAAAATAGACTTCTTTTTTCTTCCTTTTTCTTTTTTTCCCCTCTTTTTCTCCTCTTCTCTCCCTTCCTTTCCTTTCTTTCCTTTATTTTCTTTTGGACTGGAAAGCTCTAGTACTCTCTAGCATATCAGATGAGACAGGAAACCACCTAGAAGATGATCTGTTATCAAGTTTAATAAAAGAGATTTTAGAGAAAAATTGGAATCGTCATGTCGGAAAGAATCTTGTTCATCAGGTTCTTAAGTCAGAGCTAAGATGAAACTATAGTATTAATCCTGGAGTGATAAATGCAGTTTATAACCTCTTTAAAATCCAAAGAAATCAAGCCTTTCATGCTTTTAAAAGTGAATGCTGGAAAATGCTTTTGTGTAATACTTTTAAAAAATTGTTCCATTTAAATGTAGATTTTTATTAATAAAAGGTCTTTCTTAGGAGTTACATCTTCTGCAATGAATTGTTAATCAGGATTTCTTTCCAGGAAGATAAAATATTTAGCCTCTTGTATACCAAGCGGCCACATTTTCTGAGACTTCTGTAATATTCGTCAGGATTTATAGCTAGTATTGGAAGAGCTGACTGACATTTTCTAGCTTCAATAACCCAACTATATTTCTTTTACTCTGTTCAGAGAGATTTTGCCCAGTGTATCTACATTTAGGTCCAAGTTCCTTTGGAAACAGTTTTTCATTCATTTTTAGTTTTTAGGACCATGAAAATATTTTTAATCATAACCAAGTGAATGGGGCCAGCATTGTTTCTTTTTTTTTTTTTTTTGCTGCTTTCTTTTTTTTTTTTTAATTTTTTTATTTTTTATTGACTTTGTAATAATATTACATTAAAAATATATATGTGAGGTCCCATTCAACCCCCCCCTCCACCCCCCCTCTCCCCCCCCCAACAACACTCGTTCCCATCATCATGACACATCCATTGGATTTGGTAAGTACATCTTTGGGCATCTCTGCACCTCATATACATTGGTTCACATCATGGCCCATACTCTCCTCTATTCCATCAAGTGGGCCCTGTGAGGATTTACAATGTCCGGTGATTACCTCTGAAGCACCATCCAGGGCAGCTCCATGTCCCGAAGACGCCTCCACCTCTCATCTCTTCCTGCCTTTCCCCATACCCTTTGTCCATTACAGCATTGTTTCTTGAAGCATCTTTGGGACCTACCATATTTATTTTAGATATTATTTGATATTAGTGAGGGTGAGGCCATTTTTGCTTTTCTGACCATTAATTTTTATTTAACTTAACTTATTTAGAGACACTTGACCTGGGCAACCTGGCAACAAAGTCATATGTGAGAAATGATCAAAGAAGAAAGTAAATTTAACGATACCATTCTGCTAGAGCCAAGATACATGGAAACTGACATACAATGTCTGTTCACTTGACCCATTTGTTCTGGAGGAAGGACATAGTAAACCAGAGTTATTGAATACCTATTACTACACCCACCCACCCATCCATCCATTCGTCAGTTAATTTTTTTAGTAAATATTTTTCAAGAATGGCCTCCATGCCAAACTCTATGCTAAAGTACAGAGGGAGTAAATTAAACCAAAATCATTCTTGCTCTCAAGGAGTATATAGTTTGACCATGAAGACTGAGTTTTATATAAACTATGCCAGTAACTTTTGATAATTGCTATGAGAGAAGAACCCTAGGGCAGTATGGGAGCACATAGCAGGGGACTATAGTTGGATATCAAGGAAGATTTCCTGGAAGAATTAAAATCTATGAAATAAAAGAATTGGAAAGAGCAAGGTAAAAACGGGCAGGGAGGCAGGTAGGGAGAGAAATTTCATTTCACACAGAGGAAACGGGGAGGAAAGGCACCCTTATGTATTCAGGCAATGAAAATACCTTTAATGGGGCTAGAGAATGGAGCGAGAGTTGGTACGTATTGATGAGACCAGGGGAACAAGCAGCATGTACGTTGTGAAGGTACAAGGTGCCTTCTTAAAGAGATGGTGTTTTATGTTAATCGCAGATGGGAAAGTGTTCAGGCATGGGAGATTCGATTATAATTGGGTGTTAGAAGTGTTGTCCTAGTTATTATATTATACTAGTTTAGAAGGGCACAGACTAGAAGACTACTTCATTAACTCAGAGGCAAATTGGAGGAGGTTTGGGCTAGATTGGTGGCAGTGGGGATGAGAGAAGTAGAATATTAAATTTGATTTTCCAGGGCTTGATAGCCCTTTGGGGAAGACGGAGGGACAGTGAAGGATGACACCCAGTTTTCTGACTCAGGCTCCCTGGGTAGTTGAAGGTGCTGTTCACTAAGACGGGAATAGGAGCATGCTTGGAGAGGACATGACCTCAGGGAATAACTGTTAAGTTTCAGGGCATCCAAGGGGAGACTCCCAGCAAGTGACTGGATAGAAAGGTTGGAAACATAGAAAAGAGGCCTGGATTGGAAATCTGATGGTCACTGGGATGGGATGTGGTCGTAGAAGCCTAGCATGAAGGAACAAACGTAGGCCTGAACCCTGTGGGACGGGTACTTTCAGCCCAGGAGCCAGGGCAAATGAGGAAATGGTCTGTCCATCTTTCTAGAATGCAAACCTTCAAGTGTGGGCCCATCCTTTGTTATTGTAAATATTTATGTACTTGTGTCTTTTTTATCAAGTCTTTCCCAAGTTTGTTACCATCATTTTGATGCTGTATAGGCAAGAATGCACCTATGATGAGGGTTATTAGTCTTGACCCAAATAGGTCAAGAAATAGGTGAGGTGGAAGAATTTTCTGGAAATGGTTTTCCTGCACGGGAAATGGTTTTGGTTGAGAATAGGCAAGGAACTGCCCTTTCTCCATTTTTAAAACACAGAAAACAATATTATTGTCATGGATAAAGTATTTAAAAAAAAATAACCACAGGTAACATCGGTGCTGATTTACGTTATTTGACATTTCTGTGTTTCTTTACAAGGGAGAGAGAGAAGGGAGGTTGTTGGGAGGGGGCAAGTTGCTTAAGCTGCAAATATGGGAACATGTTAGAAATTCTTAAATCTGGCTTGTAAGTAATGTGAGTAACCCTCCTATCCTTTTTGCACTTTTCTGTGTGTTTGAAATATTCCAAATACAATCAGAAGTTTAAGAAAACAAAAATAAGATGGGATGGTGTATGTACTGCCTGCCCATTTAATTTCGCTGTCATGAAAACCAGACAGATAATAAATTAAAAGGGGGTGAGAGTGTCTATTCTGTCATCCAAACAACATTTCTACATGCAGGAACCTGGCCTTTGGCTGATGTGGCTATTTAGATAATGCTGCATAAAAGTTTCACATACACAAACTATGCTGTTTGTTCTGCCCAGAAGAAAAGTCCCACCAGAGAGCAAGTTCATTCTGTGTGGAGGCCTTTAATTTTCTCTCATCTTAATACCTTTGTTGCTAGTAGAATTCCTGAGTAATTTGAGCCAGGATTTTTTTTTTCTTCTTGGAACTGCCGATCAAAGGTACTTTCCTCCAAATGAAGGCAGAGTATATCTGAGGAGGCCAGGGTCCAAGAGCAGGAGAAAAAGGTGAGCAGTGCTCTTGAGGGAGGAGGTAGAAGCTTCCTAGGGTTTTTTTAAGCCCTCTTTCAATGGGCTCATTGTTTATTAAGACTAGCTCCTATGGAAAAACAAAAGGCAAGAGGGTCCGCTATGTGCTCTCTGCTTTCTTTTGCTGGCCTCATTGTTTATTTGATTTATCAGGGCTCAAGTAGTTGTTCCGTTCTATCTCTAGAGTATCCCCTTACTTTATTTAGAAACATAATATTTTTTAAAAAAGCTGGAGGGGAGTGGGCAAAGCTCAGTGGTTGAGGAGTGCCTCCTTGCCACGTATGAGGTCGGGGCTCAATCCCCCCGGTACCTCCTAAAAAAGAAAAAACAGCTGGAGCTGTGTCAAGAAATCGTCACCTTTTCGATGTGGCTGTTTCCCCTTTTTTTTTGAAATCTTAAACTTGCCGTGACTCCCTAAAGCTGAGCTGCTGCCTCGTAATGGACACGGATTCCTGGGTGCCTGGCTTTGTGTTCTGGGGGCTGAAAGCTGCAAGGCGTGGGGAAGCAGAGAAGGTTAGGCTGTGCTCAGTGCCGGAGGTCTGCTGACCCGCAGTGAGAGAATGGAATGCCTTGGAATTTGGTGCTGACTGGTGGAGAAGGGACTGCTGAAGCGTTAGCTCAGGAGGATGCTTGGATTGTGTGGGAAAGGCTAATCCGGGAGGTGGCCCCCCGAGTGGGACTTGAAGGATGGCTGGGTGTGGCTGTGCGAAGAGATGACAGGTAATAAAGAATGTGTTTTGGCATCCCTTCATATTTTAATTTAGCTGTTGAATTATTCCTCAGTCTGTCTTTTCCAGATTAAACATCCTGAATATAAGTAATCTTTTTAATAATTTTCCATTTTTTTACATAATTTAAAAATAAGTTTTCTTTTAACATCTGCCATCCTAAAAACTTTTTAAAAATATACTTACCCCGCCCCTTTTTTTTACTTTTAATAATAAAATGAATGTTAAAGACCGAAGAGAAGATGTCAAACATAATTTTCTTACTTTAACATATGAGCTATTTTAATTTTGGCATATTTTCTTTTAAGTCTTCACCTATATGTTGTTATTAGGTTTTGTTGGATCTTTTGTACCTTCTTTCTCTTCACCTTAAAACTAAGGGGTTGTAGTGCAGGTGTAGCTCAGTGGTTGTTCACCTGCTTTGCATGTATGAGGTCCTGGGTTCAGTTCCTGGTACCTCCTAAAACAAAAAACAAAAACTCTATTAGGAGATTGATCATTGGGAGAGGAACAGCGTAGACCCAAGCTTGCAGACTAGAATAACTAGCATCATAAAGGACATTTTAATAGCCATGATTAAAATTCCTTAGCTGGCTACTCACTTTTAAAAAAATTACCTGAGGAACTTAAGAATCAAATTATTGAACTCTGCCTGCCTTCCCATAAGCAAAACAGTATTAACAAAATAAGGTGGAGATTGGAATTGCATTTAAATTATTTATCTTGAGGTGAATTGACATTTTTATAAAGTACACTTTTCCTATTGCAAAATATGTTATACCTTGATTCAGGTTTTCTTCTGTGATTGTCAGTAAAATACTTTATTTTTCAATATGAATCTTAGATATGTCACAAGTATTTCTTACTGTGGTTTTTCTTAGCATTTTTGCTTGAGCTAAATGTACGGTCTTTCAGTTTCATTGGAAGACAGTGCAGCACAGTGAATTATCATGAAGATTTTGGATTCAGAATGCCTGGTTCTATTGCTGGGTCTGTCATTTGCTACCAGGTGTTTAATCCTTCTGCACTTTCGTTCTATTACATATAAAATGTGGATGATAATGGTATCGACTTCATAGTTGTTGTGGGAACAAAATGAGTCATCTGTTAAGATCTTAGCACTGTTTCTGGCAGTTAGTGAGTGTTCAAAAATATGACCTGTTTTTATGAACTGGTAACCTCTGGTAAATAGAAAATCTATTGAGTTCTGGACATTAATTTTCAATTTTATGGCTCTACAAAATGTCTTATTTGTTCTAATAATTTTTCTGTTGCATCTTCTGAACTTTCTAGATTATACTCTAATATCACCTGCCAATAAGAATATTTTTATTTATCTTCCAATTGTTGTGAACCTAATTTCGGTTTTATATCACATTGAGCTGACTTCAACTTCTGGGATAATAGTGATTAATAGTCATGATAAGTATCTTAGATATTAGCTTAATATTGCCTTTTTTTAAAAAAATCATATTAAGGAAGGACCTTTCTAGTTTGAGTTTTGGTATATTTCTTTTAAAATCAGGAATGAGTACTGAATTTTATTATCTTTTCAGCTTCTTTTGTTGTTATGATGTAGGTTTTTTTTCCCTTTGATCTATGGCTTAGCTTTGTATGTTTTCTTATAATACTTCTAATGATGTTTTCTTGTGTAAAATTATTTGATTCTAAACTTTTTGGTGTGATTTGATATGTTAGTATTGTATTTAGTTTTAAATTTTTTTTTTTTAAGATTTATTTATTTATTTAATCCCCCCCTCCCCCGGTTGTCTATTCTCTGTGTCTATTTGCTGTGTCTTGTTTCTTTGTCCACTTCTGTTGTCGTCAGCGGCACGGGAAGTGTGGGCGGCGCCATTCCTGGGCAGGCTGCACTTTCTTTCACACTGGGCGGCTTTCCTTACAGGGCGCACTCCTTGAGCGTGGGGCTCCCCTACGGGGGGGACACCCCTGCGTGGCAGGGCACTCCTTGCGTGCATCAGCACTGCGCATGGGCCAGCTCCACACGGGTCAAGGAGGCCCGGGGTTTGAACCGCAGACCTCCCATGTGGTAGACGGACACCCTAACCACTGGGCCAAGTCCGTTTCCCTGTATTTAGAATCTTAGTACCTTTCACTCTTTATCCATATATAGTTTTGATTCTTAGTTTCTCCTTTTTGTCCTCCTGATATTAGATTTTGGTGTTGGTACTGCTGTAGTTTTTTAAAAGGAATTGGAACTGTTTTCTAACTTTTTAATCTGGAAAACTTTTTTCATAAACATGAAATCCCTTGAACCTATTTATTATAAAAACTATTAGAGTCTATTTATTTGAAATCATTTTCATGTTTTCCACTTCTTGAGTCAATTGTGGTAGCTTATCAAGATTTTGTTTTTTTGCCTTTCTCATTATTCACTTTGTCCTACAATTTTTTCAACTTCAAAAAATTTAGTGCTTGATTCCATATATTGGATTTTATAAAATCCGAAGGTATTCATGCTGCCGGTTTTATTAGTAAGTAAAATGCCTGTTAGTAATGTTATTTGCAAATGTAAATATGTTTTCTATTTTCTCTAGAGATTTACAAATCATGAAGTTCTGTGTTTGCTTTTGTGCATCGTGCACTTGGGGATAAATGTTCGTAATAGGATATATCTGAATCTATCAGAATGTAAGATAATATTTATTACAGCTCTGGAAAGGGCTTTAACAGATTAGTGGATTCAGGCTGTTGCTTTTTCCAGTCCAGGAAAGGAAGTTGTTCATCCTGATGTTAATAATCAACTAGGAGGGAAAGAGACTCCTGTTGTCCTTTTAATTTACTCCAGGGCTCTGTAAGATTTTGGTAAGAATATTCTACTTCTCTGTCATCAGGTCTTACTTACTATGTTTTGAACTGATTTCCTCTTTTGTATTTTCAAAGCCAGCGGACTACCAAGTGGGTGTTTTTAGTAACGTTTTACATGCCTCAAGATATGTGTTAGATTATCTTACTCTCCTATATATTATTTCCTCTCGTGATCATATAATTTTTTTTGACCTATTGCAGTTTTTCTTGAGTACCTTTTAAAATGGAAGTATAAAATGCCCTTAGTTTTATAAGGGCGTGGTTAGTGCCCATTGCAGTAGATCTGAAATGCAAACTATTGATTAGTTTATTTGCCTTAGTGATACTATCTTTTTTTGCCTTGTTCTTTTACAGATTGACTTTCCTCACGATCTGTCTGTTGTGTGAATATTTGGGACTTGTATACAATTCATATTCTTTCTTGGTTGATTGAGCCTCCGTTTTAAGTTTGTTGTTCCTTCCAGCCATCCCATTGGTTGGTTGGACGAAAATTTATTTGCCCATCCTTTGTTGTTGCTTATTTGATTTTTACTTTTCTTTTTCTAATATAAATAACAGTGTTTTGGTGGTTATCCTCGTAGCTAATTTTTTGTTCCTATCTCTGATTATTGTTCACATTTTTACACTTGGATACATATTCAGAAAGGTCAAACGAACTTATCCTTCTACTAGCAATGTAAGTATTACTGCTTTTATTTATTATACTTTATTATAATAGATGAAAAGTTCTTGGTTGCCTTGATTTTTGTTTTTCTGATTTTCAGGTTTTTAAAATATTGTAAATCTACTTAAAAAAGAAAAAAAAATCCAAGCAGGAACCATAAAGAATGATTAATTAATGAACTCATTCCTTTCTTCCTTACTTTATGTTAGTGTTGTTAGTGATAAAATTGAAAAGCTTGTTCTTGATTTTCTTGTTCTTGTTGGTACAGGTATTAAATAGCTATATCCTTGATTTCAAACATCACTCTAGTATTTTAAAACGGACACTGTGGGTTTATTGGCTAACTGTAGATAATTCCATTGTTAATTCTGCTCCTATCGATAGTCTTTAATGAATTGCAGACAATTTTATTTGGTAACTCAAAAACATTTAAAAGTTCTCTTTAGCTATTCTTTTATTTAATCCGCAAATGTAGATAGAGATCATGGAAATGAGATGTGGTGGTTTTAAAAAAAAAATGAGTGATGTAGAACCAAAAGTGAAGTCTTTTTTAATGAATGGCAAGTTCAGGTGTGTGTTCAGATTGAAGCTATACTATTTTCAAAGATGGCCTTTGTCTAAGATTAATAGGCCTTCTGAATTTCTTTGTTTTAAGTGTTGTGGACCTTCTGATGGCAAAGACATGATGAAAAACTTTGATTTTGTGTTCCACAGCAGTTATATCCAAGGGCTGGGGTAGTTGTTATTCTACCACTGCTTTCCTGGGTATGGAAAGGCATCTGCTTTTCCAGGTCTCTCTTCTGTGCTTTCTTTCTAGAACGTAGCATTGTCTTGAGAATGGCAGAGGACACTTAAAGTACTTTTGTCAATGTCTTCTCTACCAGTTTTTGTCTGGTACCAGCTTTGAGCCAGGTGCTGTGTTTGGAATGTGTTTAGGATGCTGACCAAGATGGAGGGGATGTATTTTAAGGAATTCAAACTTTGGTTGGGAGGAACAAAATCTCTAAGAGTTCAGTTATAATACCATGCAACAATTACTATGTTTGAGAGACTTTCAAAGTGCTTTGGGAAGACAGAAGAGGGAGCAATCGATTATTTTGTGGGAGGAAGGTTGCCAGGAAAAGTTGTTGAGAAGAGCTAAGATTTGCTTGTTTTTTTTGGACCCAATTCTGACTTCTGTGGCATAAAACCGTTGTTCGTAAGATCACTGTTTGGTTCTGGTGTGCTGAGCCACATTTTCAGGCTGAATTTCATACGTGGGATTGCTGATGATATGCTCTGGCTTGTTTGATCATTTGCTTAATGCGTGGTGACAGGAAGGCTAAATTCTCAGTCCCTGCTCGGATGGGCCCAATCTACACGCCTGACACCGGACAGCTGCCGCTTAAATGGCTGCCCTTACCCACAGAAGGTCTGAGCACAGTGCATCTACAGGGCCAGCGCCAAACCGCTAGGCTTTAGGAAACCCGGGTCTGCAGAGCTGGTCCACCCAGAAATTTAGCCCTTTAAATTTTTAAATTGCCGTCCTTGACCTTGACAAATAGCCCCCATTGCCCGCTGGAGAGAACCCCTGATTAGTCAAGAAGCCCAAGCACATCTGCACTGTAGGAGCACATCTGTATAGAATTGCACGCGGGGAAGCCGAGCACATCCGGACAGCTCTAGAATGGCACGAATATAGCATTGGAATATTAGTACTTCCTTAGAGCTGCAGGACAGAAGCTAAAGCTCATCCTTAGCGCATTGCACAAAAGATATTTCTGAGGATCTAGAAAAATATGGCTTTGAAGAGTGTTGGGTTCAAATGACCACTTTGAAGGCTTCTCAGCATTTTTTGGAATCCTGTCTGAATGGATGCCAGAAAAGGATGCAGGAAAGCAAGGATGAGTGGCTGGGGATAAGAAAGCAGACAAGGGATGGAAACAGCCTCATAGGTGGTCCATAGCCCGCTTCTCACGGTTCATAAAAAAATACATGATAAAATATAGCCAGAATACCACTTATTGATTTGAATATGTATGGATGTGGATTTATAAAAGCTCTCAATCTAGGCCAAAGAGGGGCCAGTCGTACAGGGCAGAAAGCTGTTGGGGGTGCGGACCTCACCAGCCTGCCCACCTGCATGTCTGGGTAGGTGGGGGTCAGTGTTCACCTTAATGGGTGTAATTTATGATGCAAGTTGCATTTCCTGGGAAGCAGGCTCTGAGATCATTAAGTGTGCTGGATCTTTATTAGGGAGTGCCTTTGGAATCAACACCTGTGGAAGAGAGGGAACGGAAGCAGCAAGGAGGTAAAGGAAGAAATTGAGATGCAGAGCAGGCCCAATGAGAGCCTCATCCTACCCCTCAGGGACTCTGGAGCTAGAATGGACCATACGAGTTGTCTTGAGTTGGGTTGAGATAGCCAGGCCTTTCTACTCCACATAGATCAGTTATTATAGGGTGAGGGCTGCCCCAGGAATGAACTTGCCCTTGAGCATAGTGGTTCTCTGTAGCTCAGGCAACACCTGAAGGGACGATGGACGCTTGTCTGCCAACAGCAGGTGGAGCATAGAGCTATTCATTGAAGAGGCATCTGGTTGGGGCATCCCATGTCCACTGCAATATGTATCATATGCTGTATCCATTCATTCATCCACTCATCCATTCAAAGGCAGAAAAATCCATCAGCTTCAGATGTTCTTTGTGTCCTTACTGAAACCAGGCTCTGTTCTAGGTCTGGAGATACAGCATTGAACAAAACAGACAGGGTCCCTACACTGAGGAGCAGGCCAGCCTTCTAGGAGGAAAATGGTCAGTAGATGAGTAAATGAACATGGAGTTCGCAGATTGAATAGGTCCTCTGATGATCATAAAAGGGCTACTGAGATAGGAAGAGACCGTGAGCCACTGGAAGGAGCCAGTCATGGGAAGACCTGGGGGAAGGCCAAGCAAACAGCAAGGCAGCGCCCTGTGTGGAATCTGGGCTTTGTTCCAAGGACAGAAACAGAGAGTGGTGAGAGCAGGGAGGAAGTGAAGGATATGAGGTCAGGGCAAGGAGTTTAGATTTTATTCTTAGTATGATGGGGAATTACTGGAGGGTTGAGAGCAAGAGGAGGCTTTTCTATTGAATATTTCAGACATTCTGTTTTAAGTGTTTTGTAGGAGTTAACTCATTTCTTCCTCACAACCCCCGTGAAATAGGTACTGTTGTTGCCCCTGTCTTACAGATGAGGAAACTGAGGCACAGAGAGGTTAAATGACTTGCTTCTGGCTACCTGCTGGTAAGTGGCAGAGCTGGGGACCCAAATTACGTCTGTGCTCCTGTACTTACTCACTTGTTCACTTTGATCGCTTGGCTAATACGTGCAGCAAGAGTAGACTTAGGCAGCCCTTTAAGAACCTGTCGTGGTAACCCAGGCAAGAAGGGTGGTAGTTTGACTATGGAGCAGGAGACACGTGGTTGGATTCAGCCTAGGTGGTAGAATTATCGTTAGACTGGGTGGGAGTGGTGCAGGGGCGTAAAAGTAAGAAGACAGGAATCAAAGATGATCCTAGGTTTTTTACTTGAGCAAATATACAGAATACATATAAATCTGATACAGCACATCAGGTATGTTCTTCTTTATTTTGGGGTCAAGTCTTTGGGCTGTTAGAAGTTTTAGTGATCCGGCAGAAAAGCTATCCTAACTTATATGTAAGGGGCATGAGTGCTGTTCAGGAACCCCTTCCTCTCTGCTGTCCCCGAAGATCACTCACTTTTCCAAAGCTTTATTGCCCTAAGGCTTGGGTTGGGACCAGGTGAGGCAAGATAAGGTAATGACTAGATGCCTCAGGCCCCTTCCCCACTCTCCACCCCCCTCTCCCCTCCAAGTACAGTCTGGTACACATAAGCTTATTATCATGTAGCGTGTTGCCGCCTGTCATCAATGCTGTTTGCCAACAAGCCCTGAAAGGCAATTACGTGGATTGGCTCCGTCTACATGACGGTGTTTACACCCCGAAGACTGGTAAAGCTAATGTTTAACAGGGATTTCTCTGGGACCCTGTTTGCCAAAATGTAATTCTGGTACAGAGAGAGACTGTGTTTTCCATTCCGTGTGAGACCTTGGTTTTCCACTGGAAGTGAGAATGTTGGTAATAACCTTGGCTGATGGGAAGTGAAACGTGAGATTCTTTGGAGGAGAAATTTTGGTCCAATTTTTGGGAAGGAGTGCATCTTTAAAGGAAGGAGGGAAAGACAGAGAGAGAGGATTATCAATTATAAAGGAGAGTATTTAGTACTGTTTGGAGGGGAGTTAGGGCAGGAAAGAAAGACCATGGCCTAAGGGCCAAATCCAGCCCACTGCCTGTTTTGGTAAATAAAGTTTTATTGGCACGCAGTATGCCCATTTGTTTCCTATTGTCTATGGCTGCTTTCATGTTACAACACCAGAACCAAGAGGTTTCCATAGAGACCTTATGTTTCTGAAAGCCAAAAATATTTACTCTCTGGTTCTTGATAGAAAAAGTTTTCTCACCCCTGGTCTAGATAATATATGATTAGGGTACCTTTCCAGTAAAGAAGTATCTGGGCAGGCCCAGGTTTGCAGAAGGCTTTTAGGGTAGGAGTGGGATTTGTCCAAGTTTATGAAAAATTTTGAGAATATGTCATTCTTAACTGGGATTCCCTTCAACAGTTGCTTACTTCTTGCATGAACTATCTCTAAATTTCAAGTGAATCTGGATAATGAGACGGAAGCCATTTCGTTTATAAGGAGAAATACATGTCTCACTTCCTTTAGAGCATCACTGATACACTTGAATCCTTAGCAGTATTTCTTGAGTGTATTTGGTGTTTGTCCTAACGCATACTAGAGCCACATAAAATATTGGGTCTTCATGTATCATAAACTCATATTTTTAATACATTAAATAGGACTCTCTTGTTATGTTTGCAGATTAGGATAACCATAGAAACTAAAATCACAATTCTCATACAATGGGACTATTTTAAAAAATCTGATTCCTGAGAAATAGGCAGTCTGTTAGAATATAAATAGCATTATTCCACTCACCATACTTTATTTTAACTCAGTAGCCAATTGAAAGGATAATTATACGTCATGCATTTTGGGACCTCAAAGACATAATGTGGCTTTGTGGGCGTATACTTCCTTAGTTCTTTTGCTTTCCCCTTCTTCCTAGAAGACTCCTTCATGTCTTCTATCTTTTCTTTGTTTTTCTTCATTTCTCAGCTGATAATCTTGCTTTTTACTTCTACTAAGCAAGTTGAAGCTGACAAAAGAGAACTTTCATCAACTTGCATTACCACCTCTCCTCACCATCCAGGACCTGTGCCCATACACTCGGCTACCATGTTGCTCACACCGAAGAACTCGCCAAGTTCCTGTCTAAAGTCACTACCTCCCATTGCATGGTAGATTCCATCCCGCTCACCTCCCTTCTCCCTCCATGTCATCTCTTATGTCTTTCTACTGTATCAATTCCATTGGTATATGAACATCCTATCCTTTTTTTTTAAGGTACTGGGGCCTGGGGCTTGAACCCAGGACCTTGTATAGGGGAAACTGGTGCTCAACCACTGAGCCACATGGGCTTCCCTGAGTTGGTTTTTCCATTTGGTTTGCTTGTTCTATTTTTTTGTTTTTTGTTTTTTTATGGGGCACTGGGAACTGAACCTGGGACCTCCCATGTGGGAGGCGGGTGCTCAAACACTTGAGCCACATCTGCTTCCCCCGTCTGTTTAAAAGAAAGAAAAAAATACTTCTTGACCCCATTTATAGCCCTCCATACCCACCAGTTGCCAACTCTGTATCTTTGCTTCTCTTTGCAGCCACAGATTTCCTTGAGTCATTTATGTTTACTGCCCCATTTTCTCTTTGCTATTCTATTTTTTTAATTAAAAAAATTTGTTTTTTGAAAAAAAATTAAAAAAACTTTCGATTACATAAATGTTACATCAAAAATATAGGGGGTTCCCATATGCCTTACCCCCTTTCCCCCCCGCACTTTCCCACATTAGCAGCATCTTTCATCAGTGTGGTACATTTGTTAAAATTGATGAACACGTATTAAAGTATTGCTATGAACCATGGAATATAGTTTACATTACAGTTTACACTATGCCCTGCACGATTTTATAGGTTTAGACAAAATGTATGATGGCCTGTATCAGACATTGCAATGTCATGCAGGACAATTCCAGTGTCCCCCAAACGCCCCATCTTATACCTATTCTTCCCTCTTTCTCCCCTCAGAACCTCTGGTGGCCACTGCCTTTATATAAATGATACAAGTTCTTCCATTGCTAGAATAATAAGTCAATAACAGAATAATAATAAGTCTACTTTAGTCCATTGTTCATTCCCCATTCTTGAGGATTTGGGGATGGCGATGCTCATTCTGTTTCTAATTGAGAGGGGCTTAGATCCCGTGAGTTATATGGCTGGAACTGTCTTGCTTGCAGTTGCAGATACTCTCTGTTCCTTGGGATGGGCATTGTCCTTTATCATCTCCTTATTAGTTGTCATGGGTGATCCAATGAACTGGAGAGTAGATGTTTTTAACTCTGCTGATATTTGGGGCTCATCTGGCACATGAACAGATCAAACATTTAAGTCTCTGGGACATATATTTAACAAGGATAGTGCTAATTATAGGTTCAGATAAAAGGGGTAGTGTTTATATGCTGGGCTTGGCCTAGAGAGAGGCCACATTTGAGCAACAAGGAGGCTTTCAGGAGGTAACTCTTAGGCAATATATAATACTAGGCTAAGTTTAAATTTCACAAGACAAGGTTCATAAGTACAGTCGTCAATATCCAGGTCCTGGCATCATGGTCTGTCTTCCTTCACTAGGCACTGCCCATGTTCTCGGGGGAGTCTTGCTGTTCTATTAGAGAATGTAACAGGACTCCCCAGGATTGGAATTCAATATTCTTTCAGTTGTCACGTGGGTCTCCACACACCGAGGCAGTGCTCCGTGAACACTTGAATGTATTCATATGTCTTAGAGGCATGCCCCAGGTGCACCCCTCCCCACACATTTCCTATCCCTGATACCCCACACCAGTGATCTTCCCCTGCCACAGCTGTGACCCTTCTGTGATCCAAAACCTCTCCAAAACTGAAGCCAAAAAAAACCTCGCATAAAATTAATGAGAAAATAAAATAAAATAATAATTTTAAAATAACACAGGAAATATAAAGATAAAAAATAAATATTTGAAATAAAAAATTTTTTTATGCATTATGTCTTTCATCACTGTAAGCTCTGTTATCTTGTATGTACAGTGAGAGTTTCCTGTATGTTACCCCAGTAAATTATTATATTTAAAATTTTATCTTCAAAGAAACTTTAGGTTATAGAAAAACCACATAGAAAATATAGAGGATTCCCATATATCCAACACCCTACCCCTCTTCCACTCTCCCCTATTAATAACATTTTACCTGCAATGGTACATTTGTTAAAATTGATGTACAAATATTGAAGCATTGGTACTAAGCATGGTCAGTGGTTTATGTTATGGTACACATTTTGTACCATACACTGTAATAGGCTTTAATGAAATTTAAAATGGCCTGTATCCTTTATTGCATGATCATGAAGAACAATTCTAATGTCCTAAAATGCCCTATGTTCTGTCTTTTCTATTGCTCCCCCCTCTACCTGGGACCTGTGGTAACCACTAAGTTTCACTTTTTGAAGAATAAGATTTATAGTTACTTGCAGTAATATTAAGGGCTTGACATATAGAACTGTTTTCTTTTATTAGGCACTGCTCATGTTCTCGAGAGACTCTTGCCCTTCTAACTGAGAACATAGCAGGACTCCCCAGGATGGAAATTTAATATTTTCTTGTTTATTATGTGGGTCTCCACCCTCTGATATAACACACTGTGACACAGTGAACACTTTCATGTTCCACAGAGCATGACCCGGGGAACCCTCCCCTACATGTCATCCCATCCCTGACACTGTGCAGCAGTAACCCTACCCTGACATATTTGCCAAAAGAATATTCCCACCATTGTAGTTTTAACCACAGACCTAATAATCCCCAGAGCTCCCCTGCTCCTTCCTCCAACCCTCCCCCCAGTTCCATGGATAGTCCAATCCAATTCCTGTATCCTAATCTCCCTGACATTCCAGCACTGCTGAACCCAGTCACAACCATTGTACCACTCTCGTCCCCATCGACTGCCTGGCCACACCTTCCACCTTATCATCAGTTTTGCCTGTATTGAGCATTAGCTCACCACCCTCCACTCCTTTCTGTCTCCTGTTAAGCTATCTTCCAGACCCTAGCTCTGTGAGTCTGCTTTGTTTGCTTAAGTCATATCAGTGATATCGTGTAATATTTGACCTTCAGTGACTGGCTTACTTCACTCAACATAAGGTCTTCAAGATTCATCCATGTTGTCCCATGTGCTAATACTGCATTCTTAATTACAGCTGAGTAATCCATTGTATGTATATACCACAGTTTGCTTATCCGTTAATCTGTTGATGGATATTTGGGTTGCTTACAACTTTTGGCAATAGTGAATACCACTGTGAACATTGGTATGCGTATATCTGTTTGTGGCCCTACTTTCGATTTTTCTGGGCATATAGCCAGCAGTAGGATTGCTGGATCATATAGCAGTTCTATAGTTAGCTTCCTGAGGAACTGCCACACTGTCCTCCACAATGGCTATACCATTCTACATTCCCACCAGCAGTGGATAAGTGTTCCCTTTCTTCCACATCCTCTCCAACACTTGTAGTGCTCTGTTTTTTCAATTGCCGCCAGTCTAATAGGTGTAAGATGGTATCTCATTATAGTTTTGATTTGCATTTCCCTAATAGCTCGTGATGTCGAGCATCTTTTCATGTGCTTTTTCACCATTTGTATTTCTTCTTTAGAGAAGGGTCAAGTCTCTTTCCCATTTTTTAAAATGGGTTGTCTTTTTTTTTTGAGATGTGAAATTTCTTTGTATATGCTGGATATTAGGCCCTTATTTGATAGATGGAGTGGCAGTTTGATATTATTTATGAATCCCCAAAAAAGAGAAAAAATATGTTTGTAAACTGCTCTGTTCCACTGGGTGTGACACCCTTTGGTAGTGTTAAATTCAGAGGTTTTCAGTTTTCTTAATAAAAGATTAGGGTTTTGACTGGACCACATCAGTGGGGCGTGACTCAGGATTGATCCCGGCCCTCTTGGTGGGCCGATATAAATAGACACTCACTCAAGAAGACACAACAGGAAGAGAGAGAGCTCCATAGACACAGCAGAGGAGAAGACTTTGATCCTGTGGCTCCGGGATGAGAGATGAGCCAGCCTATAGCTGAGAGAGAGGAAGGCTGAATCCTCACAGAGATCACCCACCATCTTGCTTCAACACATGGCAACAGACTTTGGTGAGAAAGCAGCCTTGAGTTGAACTCTTTAGTGCCTTGTAAGTGTAAGCTTTTACTCCAGATAAATACTTTTATTAAAGCCAACAGATTTCTGGTACTTTGCATTAGCACCCAATTTTGTTGATTAACACAGATGGTTACCAAATATTCTCTCCCACTGCCTTTTCACTTTGTTGACAAACTGCTTTGAAGTGCAAAAGTTTTAAATTTTGTGGCAGTCCCATTTATCCATTTTTTCTTTCGTTGCTCATACTTTGGCTGTAAGTTTATTTATTTATTTATTTTTAAAGATTTATTTATTTATTTCTCTCCCCCCCCTTTTATTTAATTATTTTTATTTTATTTTATTTTATTTTATTTTTTGTAATTTTATGAAACCATTTCCTACTACAAGATCTTGTAATTGCCTCTCTACATTATCTTCTAGGAACCTTATGGTCTTGGTTCTTATCTTTAGATCTTTGATCCATCTTTAGTTAATTTTTTTAATAGTGATCTTCTCTCATTCTTTTGGATATGGATATCCAGTTCTGCAAGCCCCATTTGTTTGAAGAAGCCATTCTCTCCCAGTTGAATGGACTTGGTGGTGTTGTCGAGTATAAGTTGACCAGATATACGAGGATCTATATTGCAACTCCCAATTCTGTTCCATTGGTCAGTATGTCTATCCTTGTGCCAACACCATGCTATTCTCTTTTCAACACACTCTGGCTTTTGTTCTGACTTCTTGCTCCATGGAAACTGCTTTGGTAAGGCTGCTGTGACCCCCACGTAGCTAAATCCAAAGATCAGTTTTATGCCTTCATCATACTTGGCCCATCCTCACTGTTCCTTCTTGCCTTGGCTTCCAGACCTTCTGTCTTGCCTGATTTTCCTCCTGCTTTCAGGCCACTGCTTATCAATCACCTTTGCTGGCTTCTCTTTTCCCCAACTCTTCATGGTAGAGTGCCCCAGAATTCAGTCCTGGGTAATTTTCTCTATATATGCTTATTCCTTTGGTCATATCCACCAATCTTATGGATTGAAATACCCTCTCTTTGCTCAGAACTCTCAAATTTAATATTGCAGCCTAGACCTCTCTCCTCTAAACTCCAAACTCATATATTCAACTTCCCATCAGACATCTCTCTTTTGATATATGATAGACACCTTCAACATGACATTGCAGAATTGAACTGAGCTTCACCCACCTCCAGCCAGCTCTGCCTTTTCCATCCCAGTTGATGGCAAGGCCACCCTTCCCGTTGCTCAGGCCTATCTCTCTCTCTCTCTTTGAAAGTGAGCTTTTCAGAATAGTAGTTGGATCTCATCATCTTGTCATTCTCCTGCTCAAAACTCACTAATGGGCCCACATTTCACTCTTTGCCAAGGTTCTTACTTCTAGTAGCCTCCAAGGCCCTGTATTCTCTCCCCACCCCCACCCCCACCCCCAATCTCATCCTTACCACTCTCCCCTTTGGCTTTCGGCTCCAGCCACACTGGCCTCTGGCTCTATTTCTTGTTTTTTTTTTTTAAGATTTATTTTTTATTTATCCCCGCCCCCCCCCCCGCCCCCCCCCCCCCCGTTGTCTGCTCTCTGTGTCCATTCACTGTGTACGTTCTTCTGTGTCGGCTTGGATTCTTGTCACTGGCTGTATTTCTTGGATGCACCAGGAAAGCTCTTGTCTTAGGGCTCCTTGCTCTAGCTTCTCCTTCTTCCTCGAAGGCTCTTCCCTGGTATCTCTTCTGCTAACTTCCTCATCTCCTTCAGGTTCATACTCAAATGTCAAGTTTTCAGTGTGACTCACCAGGATCACTCTTTTGCTTCCTGCCTGCCTCCTCCCCACTCCCTGTCGCCTGAATCTGCTTAGACCACTCTACTGTTTATTTTTCCTTAGCATTTACCACCTTCTGACAATGTCCTGCCTGCTTTCCCCAGCTAAACTCTAAGCTCCCATGGATTTGGATTCACTTCTGTTTTGTTTACTGATATAGTCCAAGTGCCTAGAACAGGATCTAATTATTAGACTCTTGTACCTCACAGGAGCTTAGTATATATTTGTTGGATGAACGAATTGGCCCTGATTTAATCTGATGGATTAAATTCTGTGTGTGATTAAAGGCATCTCTCTTCCTTCTTCTTTCGAGGGGCTGATGAGTTCCCTGGAGATCAAGGGTGGCAAGGTCTCTCCCTCGGTGGTGAGAGTGAGTTATCCTTCTGAAGGACTGCATTTCAGTGTGGCCAGTACTATGGTTTCTGCAGTTCTCGGAGGTCCCAAAGGACCTTTCAGAAGCAACTGTGGAACAAGCACCTGCATCTTGGTGGCCTGCAGTTTGCTGTCATCAACAGGACTGTAAACTATGTTCTCAGTAGAAGCTGCACTGAACAAACACAGAGTTAATTTTTAAAACATTGTCAGTGCTTTGGACGATCCACATTTTCATCCTGTGATTGTCTTCTCCTGGAACTTTCCGTTCCAAGGGGAGAAGCTGTGTGGGTGGCTTCTGCTCCACTGTGACATTTGCGTGCCGCCTCTAGCCAGCGTCCTCTCAGCTGGGGTGCAGCTGGGCTCTGGTTGCCTGGGACCCATCTGCTGTCTCCGCTTGGTCTCTCAATTGCCCCGACCTGAAATCCGTTTTTGCACTTGTTCGTTTCATGTCAGCCCAGTCCTGAAGCATAGCGGAGTTTGCTGAACGTTGATGGACAGTGAGTGATAGTGGGTGAAGCGGACCTCGTCAGAAGTTGTGAGATAGGCATGCCACCAGCATATGACACTCCAGCATTGTCTTACTGGACTAACCTAAGTGCAGGACTGGCACACCTCTGCAAAGGAGCTCATAATATAGTTTGTGTCAGTTTTAGAAACGCTCCTTTCTTGTCTAGGCTGATTCATCTGCATTTTTAAGATTGTTTCGCTCTGCAGTTTCGTTTCAGTCCCCACACGCCTTGGATGAACTGCTTTTTACCAATCACCCTTCCACTAAATTTAACGATTTTCTGCATTTTAAAGCCATAGCATGTAGAACTGTTGTGCAGGGGTCCAAGGCTCCCTTTCTGAGCTCAGCCTGGCTTCAGACCCTAGCTCTGCCATTTACTCGATGTGTACTATATTGAATTTCCTCATCTGCAAACTGGGGATCATAATGGATCCTAACTTACTTATTTCCCTCATTTGGCCATTCAGTTTCACTGCCCTGGGCTTCCATAAGGCCAGGTGATGAGATCTTTCTCTTTTAGGAAGGCAGGTGGTCTTTATTTGTTTGCTCCTTGGACATGCTGAACTCCTGCCCCAGGGCCCCTTTGCCGGCTGCCTCCCCTATCTCTGGGTTCTTCTCGAAGTTCTTGGTGTCTGGAGAGTGCTCATTACTCAGACTTTTGCCACTTCCCCTCCCCAGCCCTTTGCCATCACCCCTCCCCAGCTGCACCGGAACATGAACATGAACTCTGTAACGGGGACTCCCGAGGCCAAGTAGGGCAAAGACACGGGCTGTCTCCATCGTTGGGGAGCCTCAGCACCAGCCCAGGGCCTTCGGCACCAGATTAGGTGTTCAGTGCCTCCTGTGTGAACTAGGCAGGAATGAGGGAATCGATAAACAGTGTCCCCTTCCAAGGCCCCTGAGAAATTCACTTAGGATTGGAGATGGGCTCCTTCTTTTTGTATGCCCTTTCTATTTAATAGCTTGACGGTTGTCTTTAAATGTTGGGGGAGAGGTTTGAAAAGTGCATGAGGTTGCAAATCAAAACCACAATGAGTTACCCTTTCACACTCACCAGGATGACTACTATTAAATACAGACAACCAACCAAAATAGAAAAAAAGGGTTGGTGAGAATGTGGAGAAATTGAACTCTTGCATTACTACACTGCTCGTGGAAATGAATGGTGCAGCTGCTATGGAAAACAGTTAGGTGGTTCTTCAGGAAGTTGAACATATGATTAGTGTACCACCTGGCAATCCCATTTCTAGGTAAATGCCCAAAAGGTTTGACAGCAGGGTCTTAGACAGATATTTGTATACCAGTGTTCACAGCAGTATTAGTCACAATAGCTGAAAGCTGGAAGCAACCCAGATGTCCATCAACAGATGAATGAATAAACAGAATATACACAGTGCAATATTATTCAGCCCTAAAAAGGATTAAAGGGCTGATACATGCTACAGCATGGAAGAACCTGGAAGACATCATGCTGAGTGAAACAAGCCAGGCCCAAAGGACAAATATCGGATGATTTCACTTATATGAAATACCTAGAATAAGCAAATTCAGAGACACAGAGCCGATCAGTGGTTTTAGAGGCTATGGGGAAGGGAAAGGAGAAGGCAGGGTACAGAATTTCTGTTTGGGGTGATAGAAATGTTTTGGTAATGGGATGGTGGTGATGGTAGATCAACATTGTGTTTGTAATTACGCCACTGACTTGTATACTTGAAAGTGGATACAATGGGAAACTTTGAGATGTATATATATTAAAAAATGAAAAAGAGGAAGAAGAGGAGTTGAGGGGAGAGTCCTGGCGTCCCTGAGATGGCCTGTTTTCCCAGCACCCTCCTGGCAGCGATGCGCTGAGGGTCTGGTTTAAGGGATGTGGGTAACAGAACCAGGGGATCAATATCCAGCCTTCAACAGAAGTCCGAAAGGGAGCAAGCTAAACTAGTGGAAGATTTGGGAAGCAGTTCCTTTGAGAAAATGCTCCCTGAATTAAGTCTTGGACCTTTCATTTTTCTCTGTAGCCTACGGCTGAAGAAGCAGATTGTCTTAGACACAGAAAAGGTGAGGAAGCAGGTGATCGCGGCTGAGTTCAGACTGGAGCTGTGGGTCTTGCTGTTTGCACAACGGTGGGCTTTGGCCATCCTGGGCAGCTGTTTGCATGAATTCATGACCTGTTCTATTTCTTCTGAGTTGAACAACAAGAAGTTTTTTCTGGGCCAGGCACCTAGGGAGAGAAAGGGGGAGTAAACATGTACATGTATGCAGTGTGTATATATGTGTTTGTGGCCGAGGTTGGAGGATGCTCCCGGGGCCCTTGACTGCAGGGGCTGCCTTTGAGCTGAGGGTGGGGTGTGGGTGGTGGGGTGGAGTGGGGAAGGGTTGAGGAGCCAGGCTGGACAGATCTGTTGTCATGAAAGATTGTATGTGACTGGTGGGCCAAAAGAGGATTTGTCAGGGCAAAGCACACCCAGAATTGGGTAGAGGGTGTTCTCGGTGCCTCTCTTTGGAATCCGCCTCTCTGCTGGCACCTCGGTGGTTGGATCTTGGAGGGTATCTTTGAGTTGACACCAGCATGGCATGGGGTACAAATAATATGTTTGAACAAAATGTTAGAGCACATGGAAATAGGGATGAAGACAGACTGGCTGGGCTGCCCGTCCTCATCCGTCACCACACCTGGTTTGGGCGAGCTCGCTGGCCCGTGGCCCCATCCTCCTTCTCCATCTTTCTGACTGTGACTTGGAGCTCATCTGACAAGTTCAGTCTTGCTGCAAATAAGAGGATGATGCTGGGCTGGGACTGCCCAGGGTTAAGTGCATGTGCTGTGGGATTAGGTTCAGATTTCATTTCATTCCTGACTCTGCTGTGTGACATTGGGGAAGTTTCTTAGCCTCCTGAGTTTTGTTTGTCTCGGTAAAATGGGAAGAGTTACTGATTTAAGGAAATCAGCAAGGTGAAGGGGTTAGCACACTTTTGACATTCAATCCTGTTGTTGTTTTTAGAATTAGTATACATGGTAGTATGTACATTGGACTCCAGTTACTCCTGTATAGCAATCAATGCTTTTCTATATGCGTTCCTATATAACTGAACCCCTTTTCTTCCCCCAAAAGTTTGAGGGGCAACATTTAGTTTCTCAGCTCACACAGCTGGACTGAGGTCTGGAAGCCTCTCCAGAGGTTTAAAGGAGTTGGCCCAGGACGTTTTATTCATGAGATCCTCACTGGTAAATGGCAACACCTTGCTGGGTATAGACGTACAGGTAGAAGAAAGATCACGTATTTGTCTGTGTCTGATCAGCTGGCCCGAAGCTCTTTCTTATAACTTAATGGACTCAAAAAGTTGCACAGCGCGTGACTACGAGGTGATCACTGGATTGACAGACCTCAGCTAGGAAAGGCCATCCCACCGCTTTTTAGTCCCACTTCCTATCCATGTGGAGTTGGAAGTTCTACTGAGAACTAGCGTGCGTAGACCCCTTCTCATGTGCATCATCGTTTAATCCTCACAGCCCCCCCACTGCTCTTTCCCATGTTTTACAGCTGAGGAAGGCACTCAGGGGCTTCATTCGCCTCCCCGAGCTGAGTGTCCCGGGGCTTGAACCCTGGCACTCAGCAGCCGGGCCCCGGCCGTCACCCTCTGTGCAGCCCTGGGGGGCAGTGGATGAACACAGTTCATCAAAAACTAGCAGCCATCGGGCCGATGAAAGGAGAGGTCTGTGAACATGTGAATGTTCTTTTGTGAACTGAAATGGGCTTCAGTTGTTTTCTCTGTGTGTCAGGAAAGAGCCACCGTGAACTCCCCGCGCGTCCGGCAAAAGGCTGATTTATGAGGATTTGCTCAAAACCACCAGCTGGTTAGCAACACGGAGCTTTGAGCATTTCAAGGGGGAGGAAATGAATAAACCGGCGTTTGGGATGAAGCACATCAAGTCCAGGAGACTGCTAAAAGGTGAATTCAGTTTGTAGGAAGTTTTGACGTACAACACAGACATTTCTTGACCCAGTTTGGAGCTAGAGTTCTCAGTAAATGAAAAGCCAGGAAATCAGGATTTTTGGGTCAGTGCTTGTTTCTTATAGAGGAAAAGTGCCTAGAGAAACGTTTGTGTTGTTGATGGGCGAGTTTACGTGGTTTAGGTTGAATAAATGATAAAAAAAAAATCATTGCCTGAATATAAACAGGTGGTAGATATCCTTAATAACTAAACTTTATAAAATTGCCAGCTGCAATTTTTGAAAAATTAGAATGTTTCTATTTTAACTATTAATGCTTTGTGTATATATTTGTGAGTCTTTTAATACTGTGTAATACATGAAACCAGACTGTATTTAATTTTTTCAGTCAATATAAACAGAAATCCTCTTTTTATTGCCTTTTTGGTCCTTCAGAAGAAATATAAAATTAGGATATTATTGTAGGATTAACATAATGAGCTAAGATTTCTGTCATCCCACAGTAACTTCTCAAAAACAAAAGCCACAAGGCTGTGGTCAAGTATATGCCCAGCATACAGTGATTGAAAATAAAGAGAAGTAAGGACCCAAATGAATGAGGAGAGCTCTGCTTTAGTTTTCAGGTTCTCAACGTTTTTACTTTTCTTTTGAATCTCCCTGTGAGAAGGAACATAGACCTTTCCTGAAGACCCATACCTGTGTTTTGGTTCATGATGTTCCTAAAGAATTCTCTGCAGTTCCTTCTGCTTTGGGGGAGTTAGTGATTCAGAAAACCCCTTGTGCTCCTGAAAGGAGCCTGGCTTGGAATGTTCTGGCAGGGCCATTTTGGGATGCAACTGAGGAAAGGCAGGGAGCACAGGAAAATATAGAAATAGATAACTAGAGAATATCTATGATAATTATTTGCTTCTAAATCAGAATAAATAGGCATCTTTCTACAGGGCACACATCCATTTATGTTGTTAGATGTATTTCAGAGACCAGAAAGAAGTGGTACTGCAATTGAAAAATTCCCTTTTTAAGTTGGTGGATCTGGGTATCTGAGTGGAAAGTATGTGGGGGTGCTCTGTACGGGGTTTGTATTATTTTTGCAACTGTCCTGTCAGTTTGAAATCATTTCAAAATAAAAAGTATTTTTTAAAAAATAGCACTTTTTTAGACAATTTGGACCAGATTTAGGGCCTAAGTAAGTAAATTCAAGTTGAGGTGAGGGAAGACTGAGGGAGAGAAAAGATCTCAGTGTGGGTTTGACTTTTCAGCTTGTTCCTTTAGAGCAGTTCTTGCCCCCGCATCTGTGACAACTCCGCTGACCCAACCTGGTGCCCGCGAAGGTGCCACCTCTCCAAGTTAGCCAGCCATCATGTATTTTGTGAGCACTGCGGTGCATCTACCTGTGGCCGGGTACGTAATAGAAATAAAACCATCCCAGCTTTCCCTAGGCTTTTGAGGAGAGAGGAGCCCACCGTGCCCGGCAGTCTTCTACACCCCCAGAGCGTGAGACGCTGCCAGAGGCCAGGGCTTGGCCTGTGGTTCTGACCGCTGCTTCTGAGCCACAGGATTCTGAGTAAGAGGCTTCATCTCCCAGAGCCCCAGTTTCCACAACCATAAAAAGTGGAGTAATTGTTACAGTGCACAAGTTCCATGAGAAAGAATTTAGGTAGGTGAATGCAAAGCTCTTTGAGGATTGCCTGTTGCTAATGAAGTGCCTTGTTAATTATAACATGTTAACAGTAAGTGATGAAGTGGGTAGACTTTGCTCAAGGAAAAAATCTCCATTGCGCTGCTGAAAGGTCTTCCCTTACCCCTGGGCAGCTGTTTTGCAGGCACAGGAGGGTTGGGATGTCTCGGCCCTGGCTGTCCCCATGGCACACAAACTACTCAGGCTTGGAGCCTCTTGGATGAGTTAAGACAAAGGAAGGGCAGCACTAAATTAAGTGTACAGACCCATCCATTTGCCCCTCTTTAGGATAATTTTGAGGCCTTTTCATCCATTTAGCCCATTGAATACTTTATCATTTTAGGGTCGTTTTAGGAATGCTAGTCGTGGAAAATTTCCAACTCAAGGGATATTCCATGCTTTTTCTCCAACAAAACCTGTAATGGGGATCTAGCTGAACTTTAGCAGCATGTGTGAATCCTGCGGACTTTTTTTTTTCTTGTGGAGCAGAGCAGTTAACATTGCCTTCTTTTTAGAGTCAGTGTAATCACACACGGTTCAACCTTTGTGGTTAAAAAAAAAAAAAAGACCCCCATTTCTCTTCCAGAAATGACCATGTTAAAATGTGTGAAAGAATTCCTAGGAAAAAGCAGAGATGTTTCAGCGTAAAATCCTTCCCTTATACTTTCCTGAATCTTCAACATCTATCATGGAAAATATGCCACATGGTTTTTTGCCTAACCATTTGGAGGGGTCTTGGGTGCCATGACTTTGACATACCTGTGGAAGGGAGAAGGGAGCTTTGGAAGCTTATAAACGTGAAACAGGTTGTGAATAGCCCCAAATTCCAGGCCTTCCATTCCTAGTCCACTGCTCCTTCTACCTCAGCAAACTATGTCTTATAGTATTTCATCATGGTTTTCTAATAACAGAAGTAACAATGTCAAAAATTTGAAAAATACTGAAAAATGTAGCAAACAAATAAAAATCACCCCTGTTCTACTCATGTGTGGATGAAAATTGTTAACATTTTCCTGCATTTGCTTCTTGTCTTTTTTCTCCATGTGTGTATACTCACATTGCTTAATTAAACATAGTGACATTGGAATTAGAATTTTTTTTCTTAATTCCTTACGATTTTAGACTTTATCTCCCTCTCATTTCTCTTCATGGGAACAATTTAAAAAAAATTTTTTTTTAGAATCTTGGGGTTTTTACTTAGGAAGAAAGGTCTGCTCCTCATAGAAAGCTCAAAGGCACCATTTAGTGAAACCAGTTACTTGTATGATGGAAAAGCCTGAGATCACATCTCAGCCAAACTCCTGAACAATCTTTAAATTTTGCAATCAAGGCTGCTTTTGAATCTAAAACTTGCTAGAAGCTAAGGTAAGAAATAGGACAGAGTGAACTGATAATACAGTTCCTAGAGCTATATAGAGTTAGAAGAGCCGGAAAATGGTGTGAGTTTTCAATGAAAGACATTGCACAATTTTTATAGAGCCATGTAATTGCATGTAGAATGATTAATAAATAACTGTGTACTGAGTCAACTGGGTTGTTGCTGCAGGGGAGAGAGACAAATGAATCCTCACAGGTTATATTTTGTCTGGGGAATTAGGGTTAAACTGGGTGTGAGCCTACAGAATGTCTAATACCTCCTTCCCTTCCCTGCGGGGCTTTTAAGGAAGGAAAAAAAGGCTCAAGCAAATACTTGATTCTGGCAGTGGCGGTGAGCATGCTGGCATCTGTTTTATTTACCATTAATTCATATTTCTAAAACGATCAAGAGTTTTCTTAAACAGTCAGTAGGTTCTCTGTAGGAACTACCATATTTATGTTTAAGATAGCTCTGAAAAGAGACATTTATTTTTATAGCAAGCATTCTTTTTAGTATTTCTTATTTTAGAAGAATATTAGAAAATGCAGCAATTACAAGAGAATAAAAAACACCCAGAATTGAATTCCCAGAGATAATCACCACTGCTAATCCTTTCATTAATGACTTCCCCCCCCTTCCTTCTCCTCCCTTCCTCTCCTTTTCCCTCCCCTTCCCTTCCTTTCTCTCTTCTCCTCTACTCTCTACCCCTGTCCCCTCTCCTCTCTTTACAATAATTATGTCACACTCTATGCAGTGTTTTGCACCATACTCTGTTGATATTACTACAATTTAACTAATCTCCTATTGTTATTCTTTTAGGAGATTTCCCCTCCTCCTCTATTAAAAATTAAATGTTTCAGTGAACATCCTTGTAACTAAATCTTTTCACAGAATCCTAAATCACTCCTTTGGGTAAGCACCTACCTAGCAAGGGGAATATTATACAACTAGCTGTTTGTTTTAGATTTGTCATTATATACCACCACATTGGTGTACAGATAGGTAAATATTCAAAATGTTCTAATTTTACTCTAGTGTTTTCTCCTTTGCTCAACCTTTACCAACATTTTCTAATTTGATACCATGGTATAAAAAAAAATCATTTTTCAATTTTCATTTCTTTCAGTATGTAAGGAAGTCAAACTAGTTTTCATTTTCTTATTGGATATTTACATTTCTTCTTCAATGAATTGTCTCTTCATGTTGTCCACTCCACCACAACCACTCTTCTCTCTTCTCTCTTCTCTCTACTTTCCTCTCTCTTCTCTCTTCTCTCCTCTCTCCTTTCTTTTCTCTCCTCCTCTCTCCTCCTCTCTTCTCTTTTTGGGGGTTGTTGTTATAGAGTGGCATTTTGGTATATGTTGCAAATATTTGAAGGATTTTTATCAGACTATCTAAAATAAATAGCTCTAAGTTTCATATTTAAGAAAGATAATGACACTTGTGAATGGATGCTCAAGGGACACATCTGAAGAAGGCGGTATTTAGGAGCTGTTTAATATTTTTAGAACTGGCACTTAAGACTTTTTATTGGAGGGAATACACATGTGGAAAAGCGCACATATTATAATCATACAATTTGATGGAACCACCTCCGAGCTCAAGAAACAGAATATCACAGGTACCCTAGAAACCCCCATGATCTCTGCCTTCTAATAGCCTAGACTAGGTGCATCTGTTTTTTGCACTTCATACATTTGTTCTCCTTTGGTGACTGGTTTTTCTTTTGTTCTACATTATGTTTACGAGATTCATCCACATTGTGTGTAGTTGTTGATGTTCATTGTCTTTGCTGTGCAGTTTACTACAAGTTTTGAATCCATTTTACTATTGATCGTTGATGCCCATTTGGGCAGTTCAGATTTTGGGTTGCACATAGTGTTGCTGTGAATCTTCTAGTACATCTCTTTTGCTACCAATTTATACACCTCCTGGTGTTGGTGGTAGAAGAGACATTTTTAACAAACTTTCCTGCACCCACATCCTTCTTCTGCTCTCTCCATCTATACCTTTGAACAAAATAAAGAACAGTTGAGACTTGCAAAGCATAATGATCTTGTTTGGTCTTTCCTGGTCATTAGTTTGCATAAGGATGAGTGTAATGATGCTCTCTTAAGGTTCTGAGTTCTGATTTAAATTGAAGATAATGACTATTGGCGTCAGACTGAGCTATCATGTCTCACTGAAGAATTGCATTTTATGTCCTGTTTTTTCCCCTTCATTAGTTCTTCTTGATTTACCCTACTAAATTGAAGGTTCAAATTGTCTAAGGGGAAGGAGTTTATTAATTTTTAGGTCTTAACAAACAACCTTCCTAGTTTTGCTAGTTTAATGAAAAACACATCTCTGGGGTAAGAAATTGGACTTAGGCCATGCGCGAGCATACATAGAGGTTGAAAGGTATACCAAATCTGGATCATGCTGCTGTGTGATCGTTTGGTAGATTTAAATAAAAGACATTAAAAAAATTTATAGCTTTTACCAGCTCTGCGTCTGAATTTTTTCCTTTCTAGATTCTTTGGCTGGCATGAGTTTTGAAGTTCTGCCATATTCACTTATCAGCCTGTGGCAAATGCTGTCCTCACCACGGTTAAGATGAAAGGCTGATAGATTTTTTTTTTTTTTTTTTACTAAAAATCCATATGCCACATAAAAATGCCCTACCCTTTCAAGGTTACCTTTTTCTCTCTTTCTCTCTGTGTGTAGGGAAAAGGCAGAATTCTTCATTTTTGCTCTTTGAGCCATCAAGTGTGTATATAGCTATTTAAAAGTTACCAGTGCCACCCCAAAATGTCTACACTGACAGTGAGATGACTCAAGAAGGGTCTAGTGTTTGCTGCTGCATTTCCAGTTTTTGGGGTATCTCTGTAAACTATTAATCATGTTGTAGTCTTCTCATGTACCTAGGCTAAATCGCCATCTCCACAGCAGCTCTAGTGAAGTGAGGCTTGTCCTACCTATTGATCAGAGGAGAAGCTGACGGTGGGAGAAGAGAAGTCTGCCATAGAGTAGTTCATGTTTATTTTTCTCACCTTTTATTTTCAGACTCATTGTTTTAATATGCCATTAAAGGACACTAACCTTAAGTGGATGAATAGCAATATAACATCCTTAAATGATAATGTGGCAACATTTAAAAGGGGCATGAAGAATCAGAACCAGCCCCTGGTAGGGTGCTGTGATAGGAGCCTCTCCTTCTTCCCGTGTCTCTTGCTCTCTCCGCCGCCCCGCCCCCCCCCAGTCCCATTGGGAGCTAGTTCTTGGGGCATCTTGTTTCTTGGGGCCCCTTTGCAAGGTCCCACATGGTCACCTGAGTGTCCTGTCTGCTGGGCTTGACCCTGATTGGAGATGCTTACTGCTGCTGCAACCCCTGGACAACAACCAACTTGCCCTTGGGGCATCTTGTTTCTCGGGACCCCATTGCCAGGTCCCACATGGTCACCCGAGTGTCCTATCTGCTGGGCTTGACCCTGATTGGAGATGCTTACTGCTGCTGCAACCCCTGGACAACAACCAACTTGCCCTGTTACTCTCAGGCGGGGTGCACAGGAAATGTCAGCCCATTCATTCAATTATTTATTCACGCATACAGTAATTATCTAGTGCCTGAGGTGTGCTAGGTGGAAGGGCTACCACTACTAACAAGATCCAGCTCCTGCCATCAAGAAGGGAGGCTTGCGTTCTAGTAGTGGAGACAAGCAAGTAAACCAGCGTCAGGAATGCTCTGACATTGGGCGGGGATTGAACAGGCTCAAAGAAGATGGGGAAGAAGGGGTCTGGAGATGGTTCCTCTCACGCAGAGCCATTTTCAGGCAAAGCAATTTGCATTTTGTCTTGTAGTCTCTGGGGTCTCACTGAAGATTTTTGGGCGAAATAGTGGCATGTGCTTCTAGAAGATTTTCAGGCAGTAGAGTGAAAGGAGCACCATAACTTTGAACACTGCTTCAGTTTCCAGTTCTCCTTGAAGAGGTGGCTTTTGCACTCTTGAAAGAAAGATTTAATAAATGTGATTTCAGTATTCTCAAGGTCTCTTTTTCCCAATGTTTGGGGTTTTCTTCTATGATTCGAACCTCCTTTGCAAGACTGAGTCTACATTTTTGTCTGAACTTTTGAGAATGTTAGTGCACTTAGTAATTTTACAGAGCCTACTTCTTCACTTTTAAGGGTCTCTTAGATGTTCATTTCTGTATCAGCCCAACAGGGCCCACGAGAACTTTAAGACCTGATGTCACCAGCAACTTGTTTTCAGTGAGACATGGCCTTGTCATGAAGCAAATAGGGATTGAGGCCCCAATCTGTGCCTGCATTATATGTGATTGAATCCCATTATGAATTGTGTGGTATGTTTATATCCTATGGCCTGATCAGTGATAGTAAGAGATTCTGTTTCTTCTGTTTTTTTCATTTTTAAGTCTTCACATGGAAAAATGGCTCTATATTGGGCCTCAGGAATATGTATTTCTCAGGATATTTAAATAAGCAATTAAATAAAAATCTCCCTACCCCTATGTAAATCCCGAAGCTTTTATACAGTTAGTTTAACCCTTAGAACTTTCAAATAGGAACATAAGTAGACTGCTAAATTTCAGTGAGGAAGTATTTTACCGGAACTTTTGGTGGTTTTTGTGGCTGCCAAAATAAGGATTCTCTCAAGCCAAAGATTATCAACAGATTTGCTATACCTCTAGGAAATGCACTCTCTTGTCTAGTGCTTTAAATGTCTCATTTTCTTCATCATTTCCTTATTGCTTTTTCTTGCAATGGTGAGACTGCTCCTAGGATGGGGAGTTTCATTACATACTAACAAAACCTCTTTTTAGATTCCTTAAATTGACTAAAATATGGAAGTATATAACTATATTAAAATAGCACTTTTCACAACTTACATCTATATTGTGCAGAGCTATGTACAGGTATTTTAGTAATTTTTATCTGCTTATACCGTTAAATTTGAACTTATATTTTTTCATACTCTTTGGTTTCTTTTCCCCCTCACCATGAATTTCAAGTGTGTACAAATAGACCCATTATAACTGTGAAAGAAGATTTAACAAGGCCTGGATATTAACAATTTGGAGTCATTCAAATTTAAATGGCAGAGAAAGGTAAGCAGAAGATTACTGGAACAGAGCGGGAAAGCTTGTGTTGGAGCATCAGTACAGAGAGGAGGCTTTTAAGTTTACCAAACAGCAACCCTGGGAAACACTATAGACAGGGTCAGGGGTCAAGTGCAAGCCACCAGAGGTCAAGGAGAGACTCGGGGGTTGTGAAACCTTACCATTTGCTCAACAGTTCTGATGTATAAAGAAGAGGGTCAGTGTATTGAGTGGAGGCCATTTTGGGTCCAAAAAAGATTAAAAAGATGGCAAGAGCTGCATTTGGAGAAAGGGTGAATCAGAGAGTGGTAAAGGCCAGTTGACGATAGGTCCCAGCATCCTTTGGGCAAGCTCGGGTTGGTGTGACAGTCCAAGGCAAGATAGAGAGTACTCATGAATGTGGGGGAAAAGGAGGAACAGAATGAAGGGAGGCAAGTGTGTCGAGATAAATGTCTCTCTTGGTTTTATTCCAAGTAAGTTATGAGCCCTTGGCAAGGAATATTATGATCCGAATATGACAGCAAGAGGTCAGTATTGCAAAGAATCAGAGTTTGGATGAAAGGTCTGTAATTTGTGAATGCAGTGGTTATTTGACAGGAGAAAACAGGTTTATGGTGTCGATTTGAAGATTAGAATGAAGATATATAAAAGTGTTTCCTCCTGCCTTTCCTGGACGCTTCCTCCCTGGGGACTTCCAGAGCCAATATGCAGAGAAAGGAAAACGAATGAGAATGAGCTTCCTCGACTCCGATTGCTTATAGTGAGGGCAGATCTTTTTGAGTCAAGGTGCACTGTTTCGGCGTATCAGAGTAATTATTAATATTGTGTGGTTCAGTCAAATGTATACATGAGGGCTTAGGTTGACATTGGCCAGCCTTGTTTGAAGATTTAAATTAGAGGAGATACACCTAAGACTTTCCTGTATTAGTCATCCAAAGGGGTGCTGATGCAAAATTACCAGAAATTGATTGGTTTTTATAATGGGTATGTATTTGGGGTAGAAGCTTACAGTTACCTGGCCATAAAACGTAAGTTACTTTCGTCACTGGTCTTTTGCCACTTGTTGGAGCAAGATGGTTGCTGATGCCTGCCAGGATTTGGGCTTTCTGGGTTCCTGTCTTCCTGGAGGTCATTTCTCTCCAGGCTTAGCACCTCTGTTCTTTCCACAAGGTCAGCTGTAGACTATGAGGCTCTCTAGGCTTTGCCTTTCTCCACAAGGCCAGCTGTAGACTATCAGGCTCCTGGCTCTCTCTCCCTGGGACTTCTCTCTGGGCTCAGATGCTTGGCTCCTCTGTGTTCTTACTTCCCAGGCTCCAGCTCAAAACTCCAGCATCAAAACTCTTAACTAACTCCTCTGTTCTGTCAAGTAGTTTTATCTGTGAGACTTCACCCACCATGGGCGTCGGGATTCTATGTCCTACTGATGTGGCCCAATCAAAGCCCTAATCATAATTTAATCATGCCTAGGCACAGACCAGTTTATAAACATAATCCAATATATGTTTTTGAAATTCATAAACCATATCAAACTGCTATACTCTTCCAAACTGGATCTTGTCCATATCTCCTCTAAGAAGATCAATGTCATCTCTATGTACACTAAAACACCCGAACAAGACCCTTTTTGCCTTTCTATTGGCCTTCTCTCTTCACTCACTTTACTGTCCACCCCATCCACTGTGCTAATCCCATAGCCTGTGCTTCTCTTCTCTGGGAGTTTCAGGTCTAGAAAAATCAGTTACATGGGCATTGAGGACAGCAGCCATTTTATTTTTACTTCTTTTAGAAGGTCAAGTTTTGTGCAGGAACACCTAGTCTTTGTGCAGAGAATGCATGGATGCTGGCTGCATGAATCAAATGTGGAGAATGGCTTCCAAGTGTGGTTTGGATTGTGTGTGTTGACTTTGTCTGCCCTAAGCCCAGTGGACCCAATTTTTCATGTAGGTTGCGGAAACATTCTCTCGGAACCCTGAATGTTAGAACCTTTGCTTCTGCATTGAGCTAGGAGATTCCCATTTTGGTGGGAACAGAAAGTCTCGGAACTTCATTCTTGGATGTGCCTCCCCATCCCAAAGAACAAAGTCAACCTGCCTTCAAAACAGATCATTTGGGGATAGTTGGCTTAATGGATGGCACTGTCCCATGTACTGCAAAAAGTAAAAAGTTCATTGAATTGCTCGACATGGGGAAAAGCCCTGTATCAGCTTTAGCTTCTGGAAGAATATGGAACTTTTGACACAAATGGATATTTGTTTATTTTCTGACTGTCCTTAAAACAAACAGCCAAACTCCCAACTGCTGACACATCCTAAGCTTGATCAAAAAACAGACTTTGGATAACACATGTCTCAGATTTTATATTTCAAATCCATTTTTTTGTCCCAGGGCTAAGCACATTCTGAGAGGAAACAATTGAGTAATGTCTTCTACCTTCAAGCTTATGAGTAAAGCTGAAATCCTCTCCACCACACCATATGATTACCAGGCTTAGAATCACAGGGAACTGGTTTTAATCCAATACTTGCAAACTTTTGTCTTCGGCGAAATTAATTTCTCTAAGCCTGTTTCCCTCATTGGTAAAGTAAGGTGGTGTTACTACCCACCTTATAGTTATTCTGAAGTTCGGAAGCATTAATACCAAGTACTCAGAACGTGGTAGTTGCCTTGTTACTGGTATGTTGCCCAGGTGTGCTTTGTAATTTCACTAAGGGGTGTGATAAGCATATTCGAAGACAGATAAATCAGGAGTTTGGGTCTTGGACACACTGAGCGTCTTACACTTTTTTTGTAAAGAGCCAGCTGGTAAATATTTTCACCTTTGCTGGACATTGAGACCCTGTCACAACTTTGCCATCATAGGGTGAAAACAGCCACACACAGTACCAAAATAACTGAGCCTGGTTGTGTCTCGATAAAATTTTATTGATGGACTCTGAAATGGGAATTTCATAAAATTTTCACATGTCACAAAATCCTATTATTGTTTTGACTCCCTTGCCCCCCCCCCCAACCATTTAAAAAATGTACAAACCATTCGTAGTTTGTGGGCTGTAAAAAAACAGGCAGCAGATCACAGGTTGGCTTGTTCTTTTTTAGAAACTGTTGTTTATGGAGAAACATCAAGTGGACTGACTGCTCAGGAAAATTCAAGTGTCTTGAGTCACTGTAGGAATACCAAGTAGAAAAGAGATTGCTGTATTTTCAACAGAAATTTGAAGAGCTAGCCATCCACGTCTGGGGAATGTTGAGTATTGAGTCTGACTCAGGCTACATCAAAGAAATGGGCGAGAGAGCTAGCCAGTGGTCATCAGAGGTCATCAACTTGGATCTTTTTTTCTGTTGTGAAACTGATAATTCTCTCCCAAGCTGTCTAGCCTGGTCCTTGCTGAAGCTTATACCGGATTGGTCCCTTGTAGGTCATGGAATAGTTTTATGCATCGTCCCTTTTTTTCCTAGGATATCCCTGAGAGGTTAGGCGGAGTAGATTAGTGATGTCCCTATTTTATACAAGGGGATGCAGCAGCCCCTGCAAATCCTGTGACTTGTCTAAGGTTCAACCAGCATAGCACTAGAAGCAGGCCTGGAAACTCATTTCCCAGCTCTTGGTCCGGTACACTTTTCACCAGCCCGTCCTGGTTTGCTTTATTATCCAAGAGTCTTGAGGAGGAGATGAGGGATAGTACGTGGCATTCATAAATGTTATAATGTATACAGTCCTTCTCATATGCATGGAACCCTCAGAAAACCCTGTGAAGTAAAAGGGGCAAGTTTTATTGTTTGCTGTTTATAGTTGAGGCAACTGACAAACTGATATTTTAACTTACCCTGGGTCACGCACTTGATTGAGTGCTAGAGGCAAGTCTGGAACATAGGTTTTCTAACTCCTTTTATTAGACATTGCTGCTTTATTATCCTGCGTGGCAGTTGATGTCATTAATACCTAAACATTAAACAAGAAATTGAAAAGGAAAAACATCCTGCAATATTTCGGCCCCTGGCAGTGATTTTTAAAATGGAGGTTTGTGTTATGAGAATTTTTGCTTTCAAAACGCTGCATGCACCTCCTGTAAAAGGTTGAAATAAATGATTTTATTTTTGGTAAGTGGCCCATGTAACTTTATTATTTATTTATTTTGGTTCTTTTTGGTTCAACTCCCTCGGTTAAATGAAGCACTGCTGTACTTTTATTGCATACCCTACCATTAAAAGAAATTGAAAGACGCTTGTTAGTTTTAATATTGCATGGATGGAAATATATCTGGCACTTTTAGGAACAGTTACAATTCCTAATAGTGCTTTTTAAGAAGTAGTCTGGTTTTGTTTGTGATTAAAGAAAAAACTCTGTTGAATTTGCTATAATTCGATAATCATCTTTAGTTGGGGACAATGTCTCTGCTAAGTATGACTGTGATTTTATGGACTCATTGAACATTCCTTTGCAGCCTGTGGGAGTGGATTATACTCTTGAGCAGCATGCAAGGCTTTTCATTTGTTGGTAAATAATCCAAGCAAAGCTGCTTCCAAGGGCAAGTTTTCCCCCTTTCTCTATAAACCATATGCTTCTGTAACTCTTGGACATATGTCCCTTTCAATAAACTGTGTGCAGCTCTAACTGTTGGAGCTATTGTTGTTAAGCACAAACCAAAAACTCAGAGTACTTATTGCACCTAAGCCCGCAACACAATCCGCCAGAAGGCAGTGCTAAATATTCCTCTGCAAAATAGCTGTTCAGAACCTGGAAAAACACTATCTAAAGATACACAGGTTGCAATAGGAAAGGGAATAGGGAAGGAGTGGGGAGAAATACGGTGACAAAATACTTTAGCTTGATTGTGAGAGGTGTGATTTGCACTGCAAGATACTCAGTGTGTCCAAGACCCAAACTTGGTAATAATAATAAAAACAACCAAAGCAGAATAAGCAATTCAGAGGAGTTTCTAGACTATCTTTCCTAACTCTGGCTTGAAGCTTACAATTAAGTTCATTTGATTAATGCCTGACCAAGAAGAGATAGAATAGGTTTAACAATGACAGTAATCTTCATGTAGATGTATAGAAAACTGGCAAACAAATCAATGCTCTGTATGTAGGGTTTCAAAGACACTCTGTGGTAGGCCCTTGGCCGGGGTTCAGATTAATTTATACTACCTAAGAAAATCCTATAGATCTGGCCCCTTACCAGAAGTATGGTTTTAAACAGGTTGCTTAACTGTTGTTAAGCCTCAAGATTTGCACCTGAATACCTGGGGCGTTTCTCCTGTGTTCCACTGGGTGCTGATAGGTCTGTGAGGAATAAATGGGGCCATTGTATGCCCAGCTCTTAGCACACAGCCTGGCACTCTGGAAATGCTCAATCAATGTGAGCAACCTCGGTGGTGATAATAATAATTTCTAATGCATTTTCCCTTTATACCTTTCATGGGGTGGACTGGCTATGGGTGGGTTACCATATTTGGGGTGGTGGTTAGGGCATTTGGGCTACTTGTTTGGAAAGTGCTTATACACAGATACAAAACAATTCAAATGGTAAATACTTTTAAATAAGCCAATTTATTTGAAATCTCCAAAAAGCCCTATATTAACATAAAGTACTGATATTATTATGTGTAAGAACAGCCTACTGGGCGCTTGTAGTTTTAGGAGGTAGAATAAATAGTTGAACACAAGGTTTCAGGAGGTATATTTTGTGGGATAATTTTTCCATTTAGGCATGCTTACTTCAACTTCTCTAGAGAATTATTGTAAAGATCATACTTAGAATTAAAAATAAAAGTCAAACCAGTTTTTTTCTATGTTCAAAAAAATTGGGCAATGTAGAAACACAAAACAGTAATCCATAGAAACATTTTTGTGCTATTTTGGGACCTTTCATTAAAGTTTCTTTTTTGAATTTTAGGAATTCTAAGTAGAAATAATGGTGTATTTCTTTTCCTCCTAACTTCTGTTCCTCCAAAAATTTGGATCCTTAAAAAATTAAGAGGATGCTGGTAGCACAACATTGTGAATGTAATTAATAGCACTAAATTATATATTTGAATGTGGTTAAAAGGGAAAATTTTAGGTTGTATATATATTACTACTATAAAAGTCAAATCCAGGCTCTGCCACTTTCTAGCTGTTTTCTTGGAAAATATGCCTCAGTTTTCATATCTATATAATGGGCATCATAATCATACTTACCTCATAGGGTTGTTATGCAAGATGCTTAAAGCAGTACCTAGAACTTACTGATGTTCTGTATAATAAATGTTAGGTGTTATTTTCCTATGTTCATTGAAATTCTTGAATAGAGTATATAATACATATATGCACATATAATCTATATGATATAATCCATCACATTTTAGGATAATGGACATTTATTTTGTTGATTTGTCTGCACTCTCCAAAATAACACTGTGATGAACAACCTTATCAATCATTTTCTTCTTTGCATGTTGTTTTTTTTTTTTCCTTCAGATACATCCTAGAAGTGGAATCACTAATTCTTGATACACTTGGCTGATTACGGAAATCGCTGTCCTTTTTATAGTGTGTGACGCTCTTGATGGGGCTTTCAGGTTCTCAGGTGTGGCCCTCCTGCGGGGTGTGCTGCAGCTCGGATTGATTCTGGGTTTGCCTGGCTATTGGCTGCTTCTGCCGGGTGGTGGAGGACAGACTCCAGGGAGAGCGGAATTTTAGATTTGGTCTATCAGTAGCAAGAAGAAAAAAAGCTGGCTACCTCCTCTCTAACACTCGGCGTTATTGTATTTCCGATTTATTTTATCATTCCTAATTCCTGGGTGTTAGAGCTATATTTAAAATGTGTGTTTTCCTTTAGGAGAGAGTCTGCAAATTGCAGCCTCAAGTGGGGCCAAATCCAGCCTGCCAGCCTGAGAGCTTTGAATTTTTTCTTTTTCTAACAATTTGGAGTGATTAGAAAAAAAAAATCAAAGAAAGAGTAATATCTTGTGACATGTGAAAGTTTTGTGAGAGTCCAATCTCAGTGTCCATTTTACTCTGCTAGGCTCCCGCAATGCAGATATTGGGAAGTGGGTTGGCTTTTATAGTGGGGATTTATTAGCTTACAAGCTCACAGTTTTGAGGCTGAGAAAAATGTGCTAATCAAGGCATCGTCAGGCTTTCTCCCTGAAGACTGGCTGTAGGGGATCCTGGACTCCCCTGTCACGTGGCAAGGCACGTGTCAGCATCTGCTTGGCTCTCCCTTCTCTTCCGGCTTCTTGCCTTCGTGGCTTTTTTTTTCTCTCTCTCTGAATTACGTTCTCTAATAAAGGACCCCAGGAAGAGAATGAAGACCCATTCTGGGCCACACCTTACAGCTTCAGACCATCACAGTGTCCATAAATAAAGTTTTATTGGAATGCACAGTGGTGTACATATTGTCTGTGGCTGCTTTTGCTCTGCAGTGGTGGCGTCCAGTAGTTGTGACACACCTTTTGCTTCTTAGAACTGAAATTATGTACTAGCCTGTCATTTACAGAAAGAGTTTTCAGACCTATGCTTTAGGCCATTGACCAAAATTCAATCTTCTTTTGTATTTCTTGCACTATAGGATATAGAGGGGCCCAGATAGCCTGAGTTTTAAGGGATGGGCTTTGGAGTCAGGCCACCTGAGCTCCAGGCTCCTCCGGCTAACTAGTTGGCATAAGTCAGTCAACTTCCATGTGCCAGTAGTTTTCTCAGCTGTCATATGGAAATCAGGACAGTGCCTTCCTGATAAAGTTGTAAGGGAAGATAGTCAATGAGATAGTGAAGCACGTCCTCCCTCTCAGTAAAGGTTGTCAGTAATTGTACATGGCTAGTAGATTTTTAATAGGCAGGCTTTTGAAAACAGGGCTTGGGAGGAAGAATGAGTGGGGCTAAAATTATTTGTATTTTAGAAAGGTGTGATGAATTTATTTTTTTAGGTATCTTCTTAATCCCCCTTACTGGTACTTTAAAAAGATATTCCCCTTGCCGTTTGGACATTATGTATTCTTGAATGTGCCTGGAAAGCTGGATCAAGGCCAAAATCAAGGTCTGGTTTGTGTCAGGCTTACCAGGCGCACTCTAGAGGAGGGCGCAGGTTGGTGCTGCCTTGTGCTGCCCGGTGCGCGGGAGGCTCACAGCTCTGGCTGGAGGGGAGCAGGGCAGCTAGGTACCAAAACGACCTGTCTTGGCCCTGACCATGAAGATGTGTTTTGAGGACAAGATTAGATTTTGTGGCTCAGTCTTCTTCACTCACAGATACTATCTGAGCCATTCTCTGAAAACTTTTGTTACTAAATACCTAGACATTGACTGCCTCCAGCAAACTCAAGCTTGCCTGCCTGGCAACATCTACCCATGGGGTCTTCATGTTGATTTCTCAAAGGCACTTTTCACAGCTGAGGTCAAAGTGAGTGATAACTGAGAGCATGTACGCTGTAGAAACCTGACCAAGTGGCTCACCTGGCTGTGCCCAGAGGCTGGCTCAGCAGAGGTAAGCCATCATTTCTGTGAGCCTCTCTGTGGGGGCAAACCTCCAGTTCCTTCCAGTACAATTGTGGTATTACCTTCGCATTTAAATGTACTCCCCAGAGGGTCTGATTTCTGCAATGGAGTGAGCACCATCTGTAAAATTTTATTAAAAATATAATACCACTGTATGTTCAGGCTTTCTCATTACATGGTCTTCTAAAAACAAAAACATGCAACACAAACGCACCAGATGAAACTGGTTAAATGTGTCCTCTGTCCTGCAGATTTGAAAACTGGTACAAAGGTTAGGAAGTGGGACTTTGCTTTTGGGACTGGGAGAGTGCACGAACCTGGGAACCGCAATTGGAAAAGGCTGCCAGAAGAAGCTGTTACACACAGAGGTTTATTCCTCCCTGCCTTTAAGGGAAAACCATGCGGAAGTCCTCCTGCCAGAGTGGTGCTGGGGTTGATCTACAGAACGAGAGAGCTTCGTTCTGGGCTCGAGGACACCCGCCGCAGTGGCTACCTGGACCCGCTGGCCTGGTGAACAGGCATTTCATTGTTTCTGTCAAAGTGTTGGCTGTGGATCTGATTATTGCATCTTAACTGCTCAGGTCTGTATGTGTAAAGGAAGAAAGAGAAACTCTCAATTCTTTGCTTATAAAAGACTCAAACCGAGTTCTTCAAATGTTCACGAGACTGTTACTCACAGATAGGCATAAACGTGCTATTAAGTGGAAGGGAAAAAAAATTTGGCCCTCCTGGGAATTTATTGTATGTCCTTTGATGTAACTAATTAACTCACTCTGTGTAAGCAGTGGCTGGCAACTAATAGCAGGCTAATAGAAGAAGCTTCGTGAAATTTTAGACTTCTTACTTCAAGGAGAGGGGGTCTTCGCAGGCTCATAAAACAAAACAAAACAAAACAAAACAAGAAGAACTCCTCCTCCCTTTTAAAGGAGAGCTCACAGAGCCTCTCAGGCGGGTACTGTTTTGTTCTTCTCTTCCTGGGTGCCTATGGGATTTGGCGAGGTGCTTTCTGTCTGGAACTTCAGGAAAGTTGGTTAGTACAGTTGATTTTTGCTTCAGCTTAAATGCCTGGGTAATGTTCAACCAGATCGCAGCCACCTTTTACTGTCCTTCTCATCAGCGCTCAGGAACATCCTCCCAGGGGCAGGGTTGTAGACTTCTTATTTCTGCTGCTTCAGAGGCAAGAAGGAAGGAAAATGAGTGGAAACTCTCCAGAGGGCAGGGCTTGGTGAAGCCTCCAGTGAGCTGCTAGTGTTACCAGTTTGGTTCTTCAGACTGACCAAACTGCATCCTCATATTATCTTAAAAAAAGGAAAAAAAAGGCAAGAGGCCACTTGCTCTGCATACCAGCCACTTGCTCTGCTGCAGGGGAAAGCAGCCAACTCAGGGTTTGCGTTTTAGTTTATCTCAATTCTCATCAGGCTTTTTCTATTTCTAGCCTACTCTCTTCTATCCCAGGGACCTCTTTTGAAGCTGAGTGGAACTCTGTAAGCTGAGCAGTTGGGGAGTTAGGCAAGAATTTCGCCATGGGTTGAGCTCTAACCTGCTACCCTTTGGGGCAGGCCGTTTCCAGGGAAGGGCCAGTGGGATGCTGGTCAGTCTAGGTTACGTTTTGTTCTTTGGCAGAGCGAACACTAGAAATGCTACAATTAAGATACTCAGATTGACTCTCCTGGAGGGCACTTCCTACATTCTCTCATTTCACCCTGGGACTTCCTGGTGGAATGAAAGTAGGAAGAGATTCCCTGGAATTTTTGAGGGAGGGTGGCCGCTTGAATTTCTCCAAAACTTCACATTCTGCTGCAGGCCTAGTAGTGTGGTGGAAAGGTTGCAAACAAAGCGGAGCGCTCTCTCCTGAAGCATCTGGGCAGCTCCCTCTGTCATCAGTCATTGTCAAGGCGAGATGTATGTGTAGCCGCACTAGGGCAGTGTCTGACCCCAAGGGTATTGGAAACGCTCTTAGAGAAGGCATTGTTTGCTCACTCCCTTTTGAAGCCAAGCTCTAGACATTCTTGAGAGCAGTCCCTGGCCCATGCATGGCTGTAGTCTGGACGGAAAGAGTGTATAATCTGCATTTACAAACAGTAGGAACTTCAGCCTACCTTCCTAGCAGCATGCAACTATGTGCACCAATACCTTTATCCTCTTTTTTTCATTTCTGAACTCTCTGGTCAAAGCTGTGGGAAGATTTCTCAAACAGGAAGGTGAGGACTTGAATTCCATTGGTTTTTGTGCAAACGACATCAAAATGTAAATAAACCAGAGAAGTAAAATCTGAGAAGATGCAACAAATGCATCATGGGGGAAAAATGAAATAATGCCCTTGCCAAAGGTGGTGAGGCAGTTTATGGGAAAGAGGAGGGAGGAAAGCAGAAAATGATGCTCTGTTTCTCGCTCAGAACTGTGCGGTGGGGCCCCAGGCTTGTTGGAAGCATCTTAAATATCCCGTAAAAGATAAAAGCCACTGGCTGAGCCTTAAAGAGGGCTGTGGAATGGATTTGCAGTGCATGTCTTCAAACCTGGGAAGGAAAGAAACACTTGTTCGGATACTCACTGCTGCTGACACACCATGTTCAGTTGCGTCAGGAGATATTTGTTAATGGTGCCATATGCAGCGCTCCCCAGAGTGGCCTTGCACTGATGAAAACTTAATAGGAGAGTGTTTGAGTTTTGAAGTTTTCTGTGCATACAGATGTAATTACCCCCCCCCCCCCATTTTATTGGTATGTGGGGTGGCGGGAGGCTTATGCAGACACCAGGTACCATTCCAAAAATTTGCCCAGTTTATAGACCTCTTGCAGTATGGGTTCAGGAAGGTGTGGTTGCAGTTCTCACTGCTTCACTTACCCGCTGTGAGACATGAAGACTCTTTCTGATCTGGGCCTTGTTCTCCTGCCATGATTGGGTTGTCATTGAGGATCAAATGAGATGATGTAACTTAGAAATTGTTCTGTCGAGGTCAAAGGTGATTTTTTTTTTTCCTTAAGGAATATCGGGAGGTGTTTGCTGTTAAAGGGTCAGAAATGGTCGCGTAAATATTTATTGACCCTCCGTCCTGTGTTTTAATTCATTTGAAGAATTTATTGTCATTCCATATAGAAATTAGGAGGTTTCACAAACTCGGACCTTCTTAAACATGGAATATTATTTTTTTTTAGAATTCCATTCGGCTTGAAATCTGAGCATCCTGTCTTTCTTTTCCCCCCTTGGCGTTTTGTCTCCCCTTCATGCCCATTCCCCCCCCCCCCACCTGCATTTTGGTTTACTGCAACCTGAGTGCTACTTTTCTGGGAAAGCCTGATATTCTGACTTCAGTTTTGTAATTTAATGATGGAGAGTTTCCTTAGTAAACCAAATTTAGAGTCCTAGAATGCTTATCTTATATCCAGACCTCGAACATAAAAGGCATTTTATACTCGCAATTGTTCATTTAATGAGCAATTGCAGAGTGCAGGCCGGTTAAGGGATTGAGCTATATGCACTATTATTGCAAGAAGTATTCCGAAATACCAGAAATAGGACGTAAGCTCTGATCAGGGAGACTGCGAGCACAATTACCTTCTTTTCAAATCCTTCTGTGACACTGCGGGAGGAAAAAGGACTTTGAAACTTGAAAGGAAAGAGCTTGCTTTCAACCTCAAAAGCTAGGAGGAAAGGGCTCTGAAATTTGCTCAGAATTCCCAATTCACCATTAGCCTGTTTCTTCCTTTAGCCTCAAGGCATTCTCCGCTTTTTGAAAAGATGTTAAGAAATTCAGTCACAATAGAGAGCCTAGTTTTGAACATGTTTCACTCGGTCCATTGAGGTCTGGGCTCCAGCCTTTGTGTGGGGTGAATTGAGCTGAGCGGCTAGCTAGTTGGAAAGAGGTGAATGAGGAGGCGCTGTGCAATCACAAATTCTGGCAAAGAAAAAACGCTCACCCCTTCCTTTATTTTACAATATGCATTCCTGTACAATCCTGCTAGTGGCAATATGAGGAGTCGAGCCTGTTCTTAAGTCAATACAGAGTACTTGGTTTATAGCAACTCTTGTTAAGTTTGTCTTGTAATTGAAGCTGCTGTTGACCTTGCTTGGAGACCATTTGTAAAACCGTTTATTTAGCATAAACTGAAATAATAAACCCTCCTTCTCTCGGGCTGATTGTGATAGGGTGACATTAGTTTGATTTAATGATTAGCCGCCTGACCCTTCTGCTGGAGAGAGCGGCTTGAATAGGGAGAGTTCACTAGGAAGCACACAGAAAGAATACTAATGAGCTTGTTAAATTTAGCATGGCTCCAACCACTTTTAATTCCTCTAATGGGAGCAGCACTTCCTCGGAGAGGAAGAGGGAGAGGGAGGCAGAGAGACACCAAGAATGTTCCTAGAGGGTCTACACAGCTAGAAAAAGCTCACCAAGAGAAGTTTTGCAGAAAGTATCTAGCCAGAGCCTGGGGACTGAGTTGTAAGTATTGTCTCTTCTCCTACCCTCTGTGTCTTCTCCATTCTGGGGGGGATGAGAGAAGACAGGGCGTTAACATGGGGTTTAAGTGAACAGTTTAAAATGGGTGTTTAAGAAGGGGCGAATGCCTGTACTGTGAGCTCCTAAACAGCTGATTTTGGTAGGGTGACAGGAGGTGGCCCTAGTTGGTGATGGGTGGAGAGTTTTATTTTAGTATTGGAAGAATCATCTGGAACTTTTATCTCAAGTGCTCGGCGAAAAGGAGCTTGTTTCATAATGAGGGATTATATAGTATAGGAGTTGGTGAGCAGATGCGCAGGACAGTGTTTAATTGAGTCCTGCTTCAGGCAACACGGTTACTTTATTTAAATCTTCATTGCCAAACTTCTAAGCAGTTTTTACAGTGAAGCAACTTCTGCTTTTTCAGAGTTTATGATACTAAGCGGGTCCGCCTATGTATTAGATGCTTTTGGATGAGTTTGGAAAATCTGGGACAATTTCTAAAACACTGTGCTTTGGAGAGCTCTCTGTTCAGAGATGGGATTTTTTTTTTTAACTTCCACTGGAGCATGTAGATCCAGAAGGAAGGAGGTACAACGTGGGATGATGACAGTATTTAAAGTAATTTTTTTCCTGAAACTTTGCAGTGAATTGGATGTTTCGGTTTGACCCCAGAGCTCGCAGCTGTTAAACAGAGAGAAGCACTAATAGTCGCCTTGTGTTTGGCTGTTAAGGTCCATTGGCAGATGCCCATGGAGCAGTGGGCTGTTTGCTCACAATTTCGCAGCAGCCTTCGACTTGTTGCCATGGCGGACGATATGTTTCTGTCAATAATTTGGCCTGGCGTAGCCTGTCTGCACTGACTCTCAAAAGTTTACTGAACAGCTCGGCTCAACTGAACAAGATTAGACAGCTTTCGCCTTTCGGCTTGCTGAAGTGCTCGCTAAATTTATAAGCGCAGGCAGGAATATTGCACAGAAAGTTTCCCCTTCACCCTGTGTGGAGAGTGTTTTCAGGCCTCATAGAGGTTTGTGTTTTGGAGCATGTGTACTGTCAAGTTTTCATCTGCGTGCTCACCAAAGGCAACTCAGTACAGGAGGTAAACGCCATCAACTATTTGCCTGCTAGTTTTTTTTCCCCCCCTTGGGGGGAAGGGGGAGATGTAAAAAGTAGGTCTTCTGATGAAATTTTCCACATTAAAAAAAAAAAAGTCTTGCCTGCATTTAACTTTACTAGGGGAACAGCAATTTCTTTTTTATATTAAATATTTGAATTTTGCTTGTTTCTTGTTAAAACTTGAATATTCACACGTTGGGTTAATTCTCATTAAGAAAATCGTGTCGGGAAAGAGTCACCTCTTTTTCCACTCCCCCTTGCCCCCTTCGAACCCCCACCCACTACTTCCTTCTCCCAGGAGGGTGGAAGTGTGGGAGGACTCTGGCCAGACCATGCCAATTAATCAGTTATTCGTGAAGTTGGATTCAAATGCTCGTCAAGAAGGTAGAGTTTCCGAGAAACAAAGTTTATTATAGGGATACAGTTTTAAGAGAAGAAAAGTTAATTTCTTTTCAGCAGATTAAATCAAGGAAATCTTCTGTTTTAAACTTGGACCAGATTAGTAGAGATTGCCGATTCATCTTTCCCAGAGAATGCCGAGTTATGTGTCCCAGCCCCCTGGAGCTGTTCCTCAGTGCTAGGTGTTCACTTCAGTTTGAAATATGCAGTAAAGATTTCATACAGAAAGCAAATTATTGGATTCGAAGGCTTTGGCCATTTGTAGATTATAGGAATTTTCTTTATAAGACACACTATATGTTTTAGTGTTTTTTTTTTAAGACACCCTTTTGCTTTTGCCTAACTGCAAAACCCTTCATCTCTAGCCTGCAACTTTACAGCTAATGAAACTCAAGTTTTAAGAACTCATGCTTCAAAGTGTGAGTCAGGAGGGAAAATGAAAGTGTAAAAAAAATTTTTTTGGTAGTTTTGTTTGTAAATTACCAAAACATGCTTTGAATTGCTTTAGTAAAAATCAATGTGTGAAAACATGGGATTATACTGCATATATTTTTCGTAGTTCCTTGATAGATTAAATTCGTAATCTATGCCTTAATTATAAGATTTGGGAGTGAGGATCTGCACAAAACAATGCTAAAATAATGTTTCACACTTCCTTTGTAACAGTCAGCAAATTCACAGAAAACACTAAAACTTACCTCCTGTCTGTTCTGTTTTGCAAGTCATTTGCTAGGCTAAGAAAAATACATTGCTTATTCTTCAAGCCCCAGACCTAGGTAGAAAGACCGAAGGGGCTGCTGGCTTTATTAGTTTAAGTCATTAGTTAACACAACATTAGTCATGCTTTTAGTGTATATTTTACATGCTTCTCTGTGTTCATAGCTGTACTTTCTTTTGAATTTGTACAGAGAACTATGAAACTGCTAGAGCATAATTTTCCTATTCTGGGGGATTCTCAGCTAGACATGGCTGCTATGCATTACTTTGAAGATAAATTCATATATTTTGTATATGAAATATATAATACTATCACTTATATCCAAGTATATCTTTTAGAAATAGATAGTGGGATAAGATGTTTAAGAAGCAGTCTATAGCTGTGTTTACATCAGCACTTATCCATGTGGGCACTGTCTGATGAAATGCAGAGCTTTGTTTGGGAGTATGTAGTTTAGCATGCGTGTGTGATATTAACAGATGAATTGGTCTACTTGTAGGTTGAGATAGCCAGTTTGGTTTAATTTTATGCATTGGTTCTTTGAATCTGTTTATTATAAAAGAGTCATCCAATAATCACATTGGCAGAAAACCATACCAGATAGATGGGAAGTTCTTAGAGATCAAAGGGAACTGAGGTATTAGGTAGCTGGAATACCAAATATATGTGGAATTCCATCATGCTGTTTCTTACGTGTTCGAAGAGATATATGGATCCCACCAATGCATATACATGTATCAACATAACTGGATGCCTTCCTCACCCACAGAGCCAGCTCTCCCTTGGATTTCCAGCCACACTCATTTTTCATCTTAGTTCTCAGCTCTGTTATATGGCTAGAAGCAGGACCTTTCTCAGATGGGGTTTTCATTATTGGCACATTTATTCCTTACAACCAATGGGTTTTCTGTCCCATTTCTGGCTCTGTTACATCTCTCAGTGGGTTCTCAAATCTGGCTTAAGAAACAAAACAGAATCTTCTGGATCTCACTGTTAACAGGTCATTCTGAGGGACCAAGAACTTACCCCACCTGGAGCCACCCAGAGCACCAGTGGGTGGCTGAGCTCTCTTTACCCCCAGAGTCCCAGTTTCCTCCCATGGAGAAAGGGGAAACTGGACCCTCCCTCCCACAACTTTGGGCTGGCAAAACTTTCGGTTCCACATGGGGCCAGCAGGGATATTGGCAAGTCCATGATTAAAAGCCTCACTGGCAGATTCAGCTGTAAGCTGTTGATGACAATTTGCTGACCCCCTACATCTCAATTTAATAGGCTCATTTCCTGCTCCCCTTTGTCCGGTATTTTGGACCCCTCATTCATAAGCAACTTTGTCTTGCAAATATCCCATCACAGTGGAGCCGTCAAGATGCCATGAATGAGAAATAGTCTTCTTTTTTGGGGGTAGGGGTAGGGAGGGAGAGCTAATTTATTACTGTTTTTTAATTGCTCCTTAAAAGTGGGTCTCAGTGTCTTTCCTTTTCCTTCTTTCTTTAGAGGATGAAAGTCCAGGGCAGACCTATCACAGAGAGAGAAGGAACGCAATCACCATGCAGCCACAGAGTGTCCAGGGGCTCAGCAAAATCAGTGAGGAGCCTTCGACATCTAGTGATGAGAGGGCCTCGTTGATCAAGAAGGAGATCCATGGATCCCTACCGCACCTGCCCGAGCCCTCTGTACCTTACCGTGGGACGGTGTTTGCCATGGACCCCAGAAATGGCTACGTGGAACCTCACTATCGTAAGTGGTTAATGCCAGGTGGCAGCTGTCCAGGCGAGCTGTGGGAGAGGGGTTCCCGTTTGTTTGAGTGCTGCATGAATTAGTTATTTGGTTTGTATTATTCCGTAAAAATGTTTAATTTCCACTTTCTCTCCTCACCCTCCTACTTCTTTTCCAACCTCTTTTTCAATAAGTTACATTTCTTTGAATCTCTAAGCAACTCGGACCTTAGGGTGTGTGTGGGCGGGGCAGCCTTCACAAAAGCATCCCATTTGTGGCTGATCCACATGGGCGGTTCTTGGCAACTGGAATTTAGCTTTGCTCCATCCAGGTAGGAAAGTGATTGATGGTTGGGAGTTAATACAGTGGGCTGCTTGAGGAAGAGTTTTTAACAGCAGAGCTTTTAACAGCAGCTCTACTCATTTACAATGATTTTTGCTTAATTGTTGAGGAGGAACAAACCTCTTTTAACAAATCAGTGCTTTCCTCTCTACACAGCAAACCAGGACTTTGGGAAGCTCCTTTTCCAACATGATTAAGTTTACAAAATTAGCTAGGACTTTGAACACATTGATAATGATGGTGTTCTCCAAAGGCAGAATATAAAGAAAAACATAACCTCTGGGTTTATTTCTGACCTGTTTCTAATTTAACGATATAATTTGGTTGTGGAGTAATGAAGTTCACATTGAGGTGCCAATGCTGGCAGCTCTTGATTATAGATTTATCACCTAGCCAGGATACAGATTTGCCATTTAACCTTCCAGGTCCCCATTCCAGATGATCCATTGAGCTCCAGAAAGGGGGACTGGTTTGTGTTTCCCTTTTTCCACATCATTCAGAAATTTTAGTGTTTTAAGGCAAAAGGTCATTAGCCAGATGACTGATTAGTGAGGACAGCTGATTAGTGCATGTTTTTTTGCTCAAGAAAGTGCCCAGGATAAAAGCTAATTTCATCCCTTCATTAGTTGGCTTGCAGCAAAAGGGAATGTTCACTCATCAGGGTGCAGATCAAAGAGCCTCACACAACCTTAAGTCTCAGCAACTGCTCCCCCCTCTCTCCCCTTCCACCTCCCTGAACAGATTATATTGTTGGAAAAGGTGGAAGATGCATTATGTTTTTTTAAGTGAAGAGAGCATTTTAAAATGTAGTCAGAGGCATGGAGGAAAAGGTTATGGATTTTTCTAAGCTTTTTAAAAAGGTTACAACTTGGATTTTATAGATACATCATAATAAATTGTACTGCTGCATTTTAAAAAATGGGCATGATGTGGAAGAGGGAGGGGGGTACATGGGAATCCCTCATACTTTCAATGTAACTTTTCTGTAATCTAAAAGCTCTTTAAAAATAAAGTTATAATGTATTTTTTTAAAGGCTGTAATTTCTACGTTTAAAAAGTATTTCTCAGTTCTGTTGCTGCAATTGCTTCTACAGATCCAGAAATAAGGAAGTGCTGGAATGTGCATGTTCTTTTCTTCCCCTCATTAAAGGTTTATTTTGGTTTATTTTGTTTTTATTTTCTTGTAGGAGTGAAGGTTTAAGATAGTATTGGTAGGATTTTTCTAAGCTGTCTGCATTGTAGTTTTATTTGTGGGCCTCTATTAAATGTCACCCATGCAGAAAATGTGGGGGATTCTTACCTACTTCCTACCTATATTTATATACCCTGATGTTATGCTTACTTTTAAAAAAAATCTAGTCTAGACTGTGAGCCACAGGCTCCCTGCATTGTTTTGGTCCTTATGTGGGAAGACAAACTTTCCCATCTCTTATTTCTGCTTTGTTTTCCTTTTCAGATGCCCACAAATTAATGAGGTATTTAATTAGTAGGGATAGCTGATGAGTACTCCTTTTTTGGCTGAAGAAAGTCGGCAGAGAACCGTTAACTTTCTCTGTGTGCCATTGAACTTGCAGCTTGTTCTTGGTTGTTTGTTTCTAACCGTTTCCCCATTGAATTCTCTACTGGTCATTGGAAGAGAGGCTGCGCTCCCACCAGATCTGGGGCTCTCATCGTCTCGTGGTGGTGACCCATCTCCTGGAATCCCAGTGGAAATATTAGGCTAACTTGGGCATGGAGAACTTTTTAGTGGGACTTGGAGTCATCCATTGTCAGGTTATTTAGGGGTCATACCACCAAGAAGGTGGCTCTTCTTCAGATTTTCCCACGGTGTCTTTTAAATCAGTGTTAAAATTATGGGATGACCTATAATCTACATGTTTTTCCACTTTGAGTTACCATGCCAACTTTCTTCCGAAATTGTTCAAAATAAATGATAAATGATATTGTTACATAGTTGATAGAGGCAGAGCGGCCGAGGGGTCGCCCAGGGCTCCAGGCATTTGGGATCGTGTACTGGCTTTGCCACTTACTGGCTGTACAAGCTTGGCCACGTGTGTTGACCCCTCTAAGAAGCATCTGACTGTGGAATGGGAGATGAGAATATTCCTGCCTGCTCCATGGATGGTCTAGTGAATGCCTCAGAGTCATTGAGGGGGTTTTCTCTGCCTCATCCTCTTCCACCTTCTTTCTTTTTCTCCTCCTCTTGTTCCTACTCACTCCTCTTCCTTGGTCCTCTATCCTCCATCACCATCAACATCCTCAAAGGCATGGCCGATTCACTGTCTAACCACGTCATTTTCCTTAGTGTTGCAGGTGCTACTTGATTGGGTGTAGACTGGCGTTTCTCTGCCTCCCTGAGTCTAGAATCCTCTATAAACATTAACTAGAGATGGAGTGTGTTGTAAACCGTAGGAAAAGGATTAGTGGGGTGAGAACTGTGCCCTGTGATCTTCTGAGCATAATCCTTTCCCTCAGCAGATTGGCTCATTTTTTTTTGTTTTGAAAAGTGAAGCCATTTTAAAGCCTTTAAATGAGTTTGGGAAGTCTTAATATTTTCAATTTGTAGTAGAAAGTGTTATGTGTCATTCCAACACAAACTTAATACATGCAGAAAATAAAGGATATAGTTTTATTTATTCATATTAAATAATTTAAAGATGTTTTAATGAGACCTCAAAGATCAGACAGCATATGACTTTATTTCTTCTAGAACCCTGTTGGATTATTTAATTCTCTACCGGTATGACAAGAATTTTCTATGTATTTTGTAATAAAATCAGTCTACCTTATGTGGATTTAATTGTCCACATAGAGATAATGGTTGAATTTGATGTTAACATTGATAAATTACCTAAGAATTTTTTTGGTATATGAGAAAAGTACCCCTAAAAAAAAAAAGACATAAATTTTTCATCAAATTTGTTTCTTGAGAGTAAAAGCTGATATCAGACGTGCCACACTGAATAACACAAGGTCGCTGCAGACCTTCAGTCACTCAAGGTTCAGAAGCAACCAGAAAAGCAATCATCTCCTTCCCTTATTGTTTGCCAGCTCTCCTTCGCCATTGGAGAGAAGAGACTCCTCTAATCTAATGTAGCTGGATATGTAAACACGCACAGCAGTTTCTTCCTTTCTCTGTGGTTGGAAAATGTAGACTTTTCAAGATGCCTAATTTGTGTTTCTATATATATTAACTTTGTATTTCTAAAGTGTGGGCAGGCTTCCTGTAACACCGGAAAAGGAAAATCATTTTTTTCCCCACCCTGAAGGACATCTGTAGAACTTCTATGGCAGAAGATTTTGTTATGCAATGTTGCATCTTCACAAATTGTAGTTAGGCAGGATTCAAAGTATTTCTGGTTTTGCGGGTTTGACCTAAGAAAAAGAAAACCCAGGGATAGCAGGCACATCAAACATTCACAACATATGTTTGGAATAAAACCCTCTCAGGGGGTCTCGGGGAATATTCTCTTATGAAGGGTAGCTGTGGATGGGCTGTATATCAAAGTGAGAAAGTAGACGTTCAAGCCGCACAGCTCGGACAAGTTGGGGTGCTGACAAACTGGCTGCTAGAGGATCACTAGCGCTTTATAATTTGGTAGAGCATGGGAGGGGCTGGATTTGCTTGTACTGGGAATCAGAGTAGGAACCACCCTCACCCCCTGTACCCCTCTCGCCACCTTCTCCCCATCCCGGTGTCTCTGCCCAGAGATTTCTCAGCAAATTTTTTTAGCCCTGCTCCATCTGTAAAGCCAGATATTTCAAACCACCGTCCCTCCCCCAAATGCTTTCACTTACCATCATGCATTTATTCTTCTATAAACTTAAAAAGGCAGGTGACATAATAGTTAAAGCATTCCTATGCCCTGGCCAACACTTAACTTTCATTTTCTTCCCTGTTACAGAAAACATGTGTTTCATTGTCTTCTATCTTACTGTGAAGAGTCTGGTTCTCAAAACTCTCTCTACTGGAACTTTTGTGCAGAGTTTCTTGGATACACTAGTCATGTCATATAGAGCTCCTGCTGGTTTTGCAAAGGGGTAGAGAGAGGCCTCCTTTTCCAAAATTTCAGGTCTCTTTTACAGTTTTACAGTAGTGTGAAGACTGCTTTTCTTTGCCCCCAACTGCTCCCAAGCTGCAATTCCTCATGGAAAATATGATTCATTCTTCCATGCAAATGCTTTGATTGAAAACATACCACTGGTCTCCTTCCTTATGTTTCCTAGTTCAGATGACAGAGCTATTAGAGCTAATTAGCAAAACCTGAAGAATTAGCATAAAGAAAAGAACCTGAATTTTTAATTGACTTGCATTTATTTTCGGTGGAAGGCTCTTTTGCTGAGCCCACTTACATTTTTGCGTGCTAAAAAAAAATGTGTGTAAGATCTTTTTCCCCTACCTGTCTGTCTTCATATTAGGTGCTTGTTCCATCTGACTTTCCACACCCCGTAGAAAGACATCTTCTAAGCAAGTGGAAGAGAAGACGCGTATTTTACATATTTAATAGATGCACCTGCTCACATCTGTTGTGCTATTGGAGTGTCATCTCGAGACTGTGCAGGACAGAAATGCCTACAAGGCACAAATGAGCAGTTTGGTGTTGACCACACCAGAAAGGCAATGACAGTTTTTTGAACACAAGCTCCTTTTCAGCCAGACTGTCTTTCTCCTCTTTAAAGAACAACTGATGAACCAATCAGGAATGTTTTTTTTTTCTTCCTTCTTCTTTCCCTGGAATATTAGATCGTTTAACCAGAAAGCCTGATGCTGGGTCCTACCTTGGGGGGTTTGCTAGGTGTCTTGCTTCCTTGTCTGTCAGTCTGGAATCGCAGCGGGAGCTAGACTCTGACATCTAGGAATGGTTGCAGAACTGTTATTTGTGAGCCTAAGAATAGCTCCCTGCTTATTTTTGTCCTTCTGTTAGAAATTCATTCCAACAGTCCGAACTGTTTTTCAGCAACTCAGGTAATGTTTTAAAGCTAGACGCACAGGGCCACTTCCCTAGATTTTTGAAGAGCTGTATTTCAGGTAACTTTGAAGAAAGCAATAGAAGCTCAGGGATAATTCTTAGGTTCCAGATTTAACTCTTGACAACGAATCCAGTGCCTGATGTGACTGTGGTTCTACCTGTTGGCCTTGGCAGACAGTGAAACTGGGAAACAGCTGGGAATACTATAGCAGTAGCATATGGAAAAACATGTTACTGATTTTTTCCATTTAATTTTGGCATATAGTTATTCAGGGAGGACTTGAAGGCCACCCGGGTGGGGAATAGAAAGAAGAGAGAAAATCAGTTAGCATTGATTCAGCCCTTAGTTAGTGGGCGTTCTGCACCCACCATCGCCTGGCCCAGCCCCCTTGTCCACGCTGCCCAGAGCCCGGGTTCTTCTCTGCAGGAAAACCGGCTCCCTTTTGCCCACGTCTTAGGTCGTGGCCATTCCCTTCATGTCCTTGCTTATGCTGTAGGTCCTCCTGGAATGGTTCCTTGCTTTCCTCCTTGCCTTCAAGTCCTACTTATTCTTCAAGGTCTATCTAAAGAGCCACCTCCTTGAAGGTCTTCTTTTGAGTGCCATCTTACAGGACATTTTCCTGACCTGTGCACCAAGTAGACCTGTAATTCTCCCTTCTAAGCACATCACAGCTGCTTCTTTATATTTTTTGTATATATTGGCCTCTAAAATAACGTGGTTAGTCCAAGGGCATGCTCGTCACTTCTCCAGAATTCCTAGGGCAGTTCCAGGGCAGAGATGGTGAGACCTGTTGGCTCCTTGGTCGAGTCACAGCGGAGATGAAGTTCCAGATGGCCTTTACCCTGAGCCTGCCCATTACGGGGGCCTCCCGGGCCACTGGAAGACATTTTTACTCTTCTGCTTCCATTTCGAAATTCACTCGATGTATGCAACCTCTGACCCAAACTTAGCCGCCCAGTCCTTTCTGAAAGTGGGAAAGGGATAAAGTATTTATGCTTCACTTATTCATTTTTAAATGGTACATTTTTAAAACATCAAAAATGTTTGCTTCCACATACCAGCGCTTCTAAAACTTCTAGGGTTCTTGTAAGATAGATTTTGGGATCATGCAGTAACTTGGCCGTTTGTTCGTAGACTTGGTAGACTTGTTCGTAGACTCTTTTTACATTCTTTGGCACTGGCACATGAGGTTCTCGTCTCACATGTTACAACATCCATCTAAACCCAACAGGGAGGTATTGTTTCTTCTAGTTAAAGGAAGCATGGTGATATTTGTTTCCCCTTTTCCAAATTTCAGTGGTTTGTTTTATCTTCATTAATAATCTCCAGGCAGTTATGATTTTGGTAACTTCTTCCCAACTTTCTAGTGTCTGGGTAGGTGTGGTTTCCATGTTAATGGGATGCCCCACGTACACATCAGCATAGGCTCATGAATCCAGTTGTTTAAAGATTTCATGGCATAAGTTTCCTTTTTTTAATCAGGCACACCCCGCCCCCAACACAAGTGGCTCTTATTTTTTAATATCTTACAGTCTCTTGCCTTCTTTCCTTCTCGAGTAACACATGAGAAGCACAGCAACCTCTGCCGTTTCATAGCTTCTGCTAATAGCTTTCCCTCCTGTTTTCTGTTAGAGGCAACGTTATCCTTGGCCCTCCTCCTTTTTCTTGTATAATTAAAGATTGTTACCTTTGATGTCTCTTGAAATCCGCGTCTCCTGTCCTCTTTAGCTTTCTTGATCTTGTACCTATAAATGTGGGCTGTGTCTTCATATTTCATAGAGAAAGGCTTGCTTTTCTCTCTCTTCTCTCTCCTTTCAATAGTTTTGTTTAGTACAGAGAGTAACCCATCTGGCATTTTATTGCTCTGCCTTTCCTATGCTGTGATATAGTTTGGATTCTCATAGAGCTCATTGAAAAGTATTTAACTTCCTCAATTCATTTACTTTAAAATTTGGTAAACTTTGGGTCTTTCCTAAAACAAATGGTTATTATCTTAATGGCTTTCCTTCTTTTTGGGGGGTTACTTTTTGCCAGGCTTCCCATTAATCTTAGTTTTTGGTGAGTTTCTCCTTGTTAGAAGAAAATCAAGAAAGATTCTGTTGGATTCATTCAATTCTTTTTTTTGTTGTTGTTCATTCTTCAGTTTTTCACTAATTGAATGCATGCTAATCAAGTGTCTCCTAAGTGGTGTTGAGCAAAACTGACAGGTCCGTGCCTCTATGGAACTTGAGGGATGGTGGGATATAGAGACAGGTAGAGAAGCCATAGGAAGAATCAATCTAAGCGTCAGAAGAGACAGAGTCCAGGATCCTTTAGAATGAGGAAGTGACAGCTCACCTATGCCCTGTGGCAAAGCAGTGAGGAGAGAGTAATCTGGGCAGAAGGCAGCCTTTGCCAAGGTCTGGAGGTGGCAGGGAAACCTGGCCCCTGAAGGACACTGAGGCATCTGTGTGGTTGAAAAGACACATTTCAAGGAGGGGGGTGATTGGAGTTGAAGAGGTAGAGATCGAAGGCCTGCAGGGTTATGTTTTACTCCTTTTCTGCATCAAGACCCCCTGAATTTCCAAGATGTGGTTTTTTTTTTGACATTTTCAACAGACCTTTGGGTAACCATGTTTACCATTCCTAACCCAGAATTTCTTGGTAGCAGAGAGTTAATCCAAGTCCTCCTGGGGATTTGCTACTGTGTGATTCCCACGGTGTGGCCAGTCCCCATCGCGGACTTCTCATCAGTGGCTGCTATTTCATTACCTTTCAAGTACCTGTGGCCCCTTCCGTTGGTATAGGAGGTAATATTTCCCCTCAAAGACAACAAAGTCCATTTCCTCCTGCTCTCCAGATGCTGGACATTTTCTGTATTAGGTAACCCTGATGACCATAATATCTCCATCGCAACCTTCCCAAACATCAAATAAACTTGGTTTCATTTCTAATGAATTAAGAGTGTCCTTTATTAAGACGTGTTTTAAGGTCTAAATATAATCATCATGAAAAAGTAAGCCCTCGTGTTTTATCTTACTGGAAAACTCCCCCGTCCCCTAACATCAGCCAGGCGAGAGAAATTGAGCAAGGGGACCACTGGAGGGGAGATAGCGGCCAGAAATGCCAAAGTGAAATTCAGCCGGGCAATCTGTCGCTAATGCCGCCAGGGAAGTACAGGAACAAAGACTTTCCCTTGGTGGAATAAGCCCGCAGTGGGCCTGGGGAAAGAGCCTTTGAGGTCCCTCTCGGTGGGGGGCTCCAGGCTAATCAGCGGGCATTGTGCAGGGCCAGGGGGACCCACTCCAGGGAGCTGGGTGTTTACCTCGCCCACCGGAGGGACCCAAATCTGCATCCTGATTGTGCCTGACTTGAGAGGGAACTGAAAGGGGGCACTGATTTCCTGGGTCATTTAGAGGGTGGTGGCGAGGTGCCTGGGGGTGGGGGCCTGCGCAGAAACAAACCCCACCTCCACCTCTTCTTTTGGTTTTGCTTTTTGTGGAGTCAGTCCGCTCTTGGAGTTTGCGAAATTTCCAATGTCCTCTCCTCCTTCCCTGTTCCCCTTCCCCCACGGCGCCCCTCCTCCGTGGAGGGGTGAGAGGAACAGAGGGGAATGTGATGGTTGCCTTGGAGCTTGCTGACCGCGGGGGATCCGTGAGCCTCTCCCACACACGGCTCGAGTGACCCCAGCTTGACACGGCGAACCTGACCCAATGGGTTGACTCTTAGTGTCAAGCATGCAGTTGATTTCTCTATTTCACGTATATGTGTCTGGGGTATGCATTTTTACATCGCCTCTGACCTTTGTCATTCAGGAGATTTTAAACGTGGACACATTGCCACACATTGAGGATGTGGGGAGGGATCCAGTGAAAGGTCGGAGGCGCCCGATCCTCGCTTGTGTGCCCAGATTTGATATGCTTCAAGTCTTGCTTCATGGGGAACAAGAGGCACGATTTATACTCATTTCAAATATTCCACGTGTACTTTGAGAACCTGCCATTGGGCTGACCCTGTCCCAGGTCCTGAGGATACAGCGTTTACCGAGACAGGTCAGATCCTTGCTCTCCAGAAGCTGACATTCTAGCTGTAAGAGACGCGAACCAAACTCCTCGGCAGAGGCTTCAGCGGTGAGGTAGCAGGTGGTGCTCTGGGGAAAATAAAGAAGGGTGATGGGCTCAAGAGGGATTTGGGGGTGATTGGGTGGGCAGGTCAGGGAATGCCTCGCTTAAGAGGTGTCTAGACCCAAATGACCAAAAGAGCAGCCAGCCGTGGGAAGATTGGAAGGGAGAGCATTCCACTTAAAAGTAGTTTCTTGGCAAAGGTCCGGGAGCAGAGAGAGGACAAGTAGGGTGGGCACTGGTGAGGGAGCAGGCTGTTGGGGGAGACGAGGTCAGGAGGAGCTGAGGCTACAGCCTGCAGGTCCTGGAAAGCCAGAGGAGTGAGTACTGTGATTTGATTTTTTATACTAGAAATACCACTCATGCTGGCGTGTGACCCCCTGGGGGAGGTGCTTAGCAGAGGCTGTGGCAGTGACCCCTGTGAAAAATGACCCCTCTCTCTTGGTGGTTATAGCCTCAGGCACTGAGCCCTCTCTTTGTGCCGCGTATTGTGCCACAGGCTTTGCCCGTCAGCTCACTGCATCTCCACAATCACCCTATGTGGTCGAAGGTGTGGTTTTCACCACTGACAGAGGAGGAAGCTGAGGCATAGTTAGGATCGAGCTGCCTGTGTTGGCCCAGTTAGGAAGTGGCAGAACCCAGGGTGGAACCCAGACAGCTCCAGTTCTTACCGCACGCTCTGGAACTGATGGGTGCCCCCTTCAGAATGGCGGTCTGCCTCTGGGAACCAGCGCTGCCTTTGACCGCCCACCCCGCCTCCAGCTCCGGGTGAGCAGCTGGCAGGGGGCCAGGGGGCCAGGGGGCCAGGGGGCCAGGCTCCCGTGAGCAGAGTGCTTGGAGACTCCCAGCTGGGGGCAGGTGGCGGTGTTCCAGTTGTGCCCTTTGAGGAATCGAGTGTGGGTACGTCAAGGCAGGGGAGGCAGGACGGACGAGTGCCCCCCGGGCTCCGGGCCTGGCCCATTTTCCCATATCCCGTGGCATGGAGAAAGGGTGCCGGTCTTGGTCATGGCTGGTGGTCGCCGTTCCCTGGGTGCCGTTATGTGGGAGAGAGGGAGAAATTCCTTTTTAATTGGTATTTCCCTAAAGAATTTGCAGTGGCCTATAATTTAATTATGAGGAAGCCTCATGGACCTCTCTGTGCCCTCTCTTTCGGGGTGGGAGATGGAATAGGCAAACAGCAGGCCTGTTGGCCTTGTGGTTACTTTGTGCCAAGCGCTAGGTTGAGGGCCTCATTTCATGATCTCATTAAGTTGGCACAGCGACCCGTTTAGCCCTTGAAAGACCTGAGACTTAGATTCTGTGGCTTGTCCGCAGTGCAGGTTCAAGCCTGGAGCTCACGTCTGGAGGTTTGGGCGTGTGTGCAGGAGACCCCACAGGCACAGTTCTTGTGCCTGGTTTGTTAGATACTTTGTCTTCCCCGCTGTGTCCCTGTTTCCTTCACAGCAGCACCTTTGGATGGAGGAGTGGCTCCAGGAACATTGTCGAGTATCAAAGAGCCACGCATGATGTGAATGCTCAATGGTAGGGCATGCCATATATGTTAATATATATATTATATATGTATGTCGTAACTGGAGCTTTCACTTGGCAACAGAATGATACAGTATAATTCCGTGTTCGGCCCTACCAGAGGGACAAGGTCCCTCACTGTCCCTCAGGGCAGCCTTGTACCCAGGGTGGATTTGTCCTGCCCAGGTGACAAACGCGAGGACGTGGTCAGGCAGAGAGCACCCCCCTTTATTTGTAAATACATTTGGAATATTATGAGAGACTTTTTTTGCCAGAGGTATCTTAGGGTGCCACCGTCCCACAAATATGGGCAGTTCGTTGTCTCCTGACTTCCATCGCCTCAGATAAACTCAAAGAATCTCAGAGAAAAGCCATTGAGAATGATTAAGAGGCTGGAGGGGATGATTTATGAGGAGAGATGAAAAGGACTGAATATGGATAACGCGGCTGGTGCAGGCTAAAGGCAGACAACAAATGACTTCATGAAATAGAAGCCGAGGAGGGACAAGACAGATGTGAAGAACCCCGAGTGGGCAATCTGTGAAGACAATCGAAGCGGAGACCAGTGGAATGCCTCTATGTCTCGGGGACCTGCAGGTCAGATCGAGGTTTGCTTTAAAGACTGACTGTGAGATATCAGACCCTCTCCGTGCCCTGTAGGGGCACTTGATTCGGTATCTGGATCCATGCGCAATGATACAGGTTTGTGACAATGCTTCCACTGTATTAGGAAAATAAGAAAGAATTAATGGGAAGTCTTTCAAGAGTGACTGCTATCCCCTGAGATTCCTATCATTAAAGTAGTCTAAAAATTATGGAAAATTGGTAGAAGGCTTTTAGGGGAGGCAGAGAGATGACTTCTTAGATTTTTTTATCGGTTCTCCAACATTAATTGTGCTCCATGCACAGTAGAAATAAAAGCTGTGACCCTGGCTCTTGATTATATATTTTGGGGAGAGAAAGCATGAAGCAACACATGAAAACAATTAAGTCACATATCAACAAGTAGAAAACAGCAAGATGAAAGGCACGACCTAAGCCTGGTGAGGGGAATTTCTGATTCCAAGGGGGTTTTACAATAGAGCTTTGACTCTGTGGCAAATTTAAATCCAGTATGAAATTTCTCCCTAATTAACATTTCCCTTCTTCTCCCAAATATCAAATTTATGGACTCGAAGAAATTCACTGAACGCATATGCCGATGCTGCGTTTTCTTTCTGCTTGATCCGTTCCAGCTGTTATTAACTTTAATGCCTGACTTTCATTAATTTATGAGGCCTTCTGAACTGCAATCTGAAATGCTCCCCTGAATTTTAGACTTTCGGGGGGGGGGTGGGTAGATTTCACATTAGTTCATCGCGACCCTTACAAATATTTCCAGCCAAGCCTGTTCGTTTCTTGCTCTCTCACAACCTTCCAAGGACCTTTCAGCCCTTTCTGTTCACACAGGAACAGAGTCCTGAGTGGGGGTAGTTAGTCTTTGTGAATGCTGATTTTACTATGCCTCACTCCTGATTTATCAATCCTGCGTGTTCTCGGCATCTCTAGTTCAGCACCTAGTTCCCGACCTTAAAAATTGAATCAGGTCCTGGGTAATGTAGGGGTTTCTGGTTTTTTATGGGCATGCCCTCTGATCTAGAGCAGGGAGCATCTTCATTTGGCACTTCTGTCTACCACAGAGGCTAATAGAACTGCCCTTTTCCTCTATTACGCACCATCTGATACCTCCTCGCAGCGTCGTGGCGCTGACCCTGGGGCACGAAACCTCCGGTTACAATTTTTTGGTTATTGTCCCTCGATTTTTCTTGAACAGGCGTCGTTTTCACGCTGGGTTATTTGACCTTCGTGTTTCATAGGGCTGGACCACGTGTTTTGGCTGTCCAGGATCACGGCTGCCCGATGGCTGGACTGCGCAATAGCACGGTGGTGAAAGAGGCAAGTCCTCAGCGCTGGGCATTCCTTACCCCAACCCCCCCAAAGAAAAGAGTTGAGAGACCTGCCTTTTGCTTCCTTCTTGGAAATCTACTCCTATAGGATATTCTTTTAAAAAAAAAAAAAAGTTTTTTTTTTTTTTTGGTAACAGTGCAGCCTTGTTCCTTTGATGTCACTCTCCTGCTATTAATCTTCCGATTTGCTGGAGTGTTTCTTTCCTAACGAGTCACCAGGTGAGCACGACTCTAAGGCTCTAATGTTTTTTTTTCTGTTGCTTTCTGTCCAGCGTGTTATGACCCTGATGAGAAGCCCTATTAAACAGCAGCTTGCTAGTAAAGCTGTCCTTGCCCGCCTTTCTGAGAAGACTTGAGTCCGACAGGGTGATGATGGAGTGTCAAAGCAAGACCCCCTCCTGTCACCTGACTTCCCCGACCTGGGAGTGGGGAGGGGCATCCATGGGGGAGTTTGGGGGGAGACCCTGGTTCTCGCGGGATGAAAAGCTCAGCAGGCTGCTTTGTGCCATTCGGTGTCGGAGTTAACGAATTGGAGGCGTGGGCGGTACCAATGATTGTCCCTGTAAGAGCCTTACGACTCCTCGTTTTAGCTTATAACACCCAAGACCGGGGTAAAATATTTATTTCAGGGTGATCTGCAGCATTTGGCAGAGAGCTAAGGTAGAAAGAAAAACTTTTTGAGGGGTTGGGGTTTTTTCTCCCCTATCGGTAGTCTCATAACATCAGGGAAAAACATGGTTTTGTTAAAAAGTTTCGCTTTGTAAAGTAAGTATTCCTAAAAGGCGGTTTTTATTATAGATATTAATATTGCCTGTGGGCTTTTTTGGTGTTCTGAAATTGTAGGGGAGGTTTCTGGCACTGGGGATGACAGCGTTAGCAATAATGGGATACAGCGATCTGCAGAGTGTTCACGCCAAGTGGTTCTTGATAAGGTGGTGAGTGAAGGTTACTTTTGTTCTTTAGAGAGAATTTTACGTTTAAATGCCTTCTAGGAATCCTTCTTGGCCTCTTGGCTAAGATCAAGTGTAAATGCCTCCTAGGATCTTTTTCCAGTCTCAACTAACTGCTTCATTAGATGATGCTCTGCTAAAATGCTTCACAGAATCAACCTGTTAATGTTGGCCCATCTCCGTCAAGTGATACCAGACTTAGTGGAACATTTGGAGTTAATTATCGGAAGACACCAAAATGGAAAGAAATTTGTGAGGGTGGTACTCCATCCCACTTAAGAGCTGTTAGGGGGATTTTATTAGGATTCCATCCCAGAATGATACTCCAAAACGGGAACACTGAATCAAGCTGAAGAGAAGTTCTCTCCTTGAAATGGATTCGTAAAAACTGAACTTTTTTTTCCTTTGTGGCACATATGGTGATACTTGATTACTTCAATATTAGTTTATTTTTCTTAGGAGAGATCCACAAAGAAAGAAGCCTTGAAGTTTTCTTTATAATTAACCTCGTATTGTGTTGTTAAAATTATATTTTTAAGTAACATATGCTCTTTCTGCATATCTTAATACATGTAAGAGGTTTGGATGGAAATCTACAGCCACTCCAATCTTAACTTCTCTAACTCCAGTCCCAAGGACAAACACTTTCCACGATTGCTGTTTCAGTTCTTTTGGTAAACAGTCATTACAATTCCAGAATATATATTTATACTTTATTTCCTGACGTAGCAATGCTAGTTACTATTTATTCGATACTATGTATTGCCTCTCCAATAAGAAAGCTAATTTTATAACACTACACTCTTTTTTTTCAGTATTTATATTATATTATTGTTATTATTTTTATTACTTCTCTATCGATTACTTTTATAACTCTAAGCATCTTTGCTTGTTTCCCAAAGTTTCAGAGTAACTTGATTTTCCAAGTTCAAAAGATGAGGCTCTTAGATCTGTCTCCCCCCATCCACACCCGTCTTCTGGAGCCAAGCTTTTTGATTTCAGTGCGAAGCTTGTTAACATCTCATAACAACATCTGCTGTGTTTTTGTCTATCGTTTAGGTTAACTTTTCTTTCCTTTTAAGATTTATTTATCTCTTCCCATCCCCTCATTTGCACTTGCTGTCTGCTCTCTGTGTCTGTTCATTGTGTGCTCTCTGTTTCTGCTTGTCTTCTTTTTAGGAGGCACCAGAAACCGAACCCGGGACCTCCTGTGTGGGAGGGAGGCACCCAATCACTTGAGCCACCTTTGCACCCTGCTTGTCGTATGTTTCATTGTGTTCCCTCCTTGTGTCTCCTCCTTGCATCATCTTATTGCACCATCTTGCTGTGTCAGCTTGCCTTGCCAGGCTGTCATGTCAGCTCACTGTCTTGCTCATCTTCTTTAGGAGGCACTGGGAACCGAACCCAGGACCTCCCATGTGGTAGGCAGGCACCCAACTGCTTAGGCCACATCCGCTTCCCATTAGGTTTTTTTTTTTAATACCCACCCCCCCACACCTTGTGGCTTGTAGCGTGCTGTCTGCTTTCTGTGTCCATTCACTATGCATTCTTCTATGTGTGTGTTTATGTATTTAATTTCCCCTCTGCCCTTGCGGCTTGCTTGCTGCCTGCTCCCTGGGTCCATTTGCTGCACGCTCTTCTGTGGTTTTTGCTTGTCTCCCTTTTTCTGTTGTGTCACCTTGCTGACTCAGCTCTCTGTGGAGTTTGTGGGCGAGCTTGCCTTCACAAGGAGGCCCCGGGACGCGAACCCAGGGCCTCCCATGTCGTAGACGGGAGCTCATCTGATTGAGCCACAGCCGCTTCCCCCATTAGGCTAACTTTTAAAGTTGAAAGTCAGCGTTTTGGCAGTGGAAATCTGGTTTGTGTTGGAGTAGAAGAATGTTAGGATCCAGTGTTCTCATCCCTAAATCACCCAACCGAGATGTGCTTAGCAGTAAGAGCAAGCAGCTTATCTCTTCTTTCTCTCTCTTAATTGCTTAATATCAGCCACATTGCTTTTCTATAGTTGCTTTAATTTCCCCTCTATTATTTGCCTTTTTAATATACTTACGTTTTTGTTCCAACCTCCCAACCATTCTTTATAATTTTTTGCACTTGAGAGAGAGGACACCCTTCTGTCCTGGGGTTCTCTTGGGAAATCCCTTTGAGCTACTGGGTTGGAAATGCTGTTTCTTGAGTCTTGTGACTTTGTCTCACTGAGTTAATTCCTCTGTCTTAATTAAGTCATTTTCGCAAAACAGAGGAGATTCAAGTTCTGAGTTCTTGCATGTGTGGAGATATCTTGCTCTTGTTTGACAGTTTAGCTAGAATTCAAACTTAAAAATCACTTCCCCTCAGTTGCTGACGGCATGGCAGTGATTTCTGTTAGCACCAACGTTGTGGATGAGAAGTCTAATGTCTGCTTGAGGCACAGTTCCACTGTAGATGGCTTGCTTTCCTCTCCAGAAACTTTTGGGATTGTTTTACCCTTAGTGGCCTGAAAGCATGTGCCCAGATGTAGGTCTTTTTCCTTTTATTTATTATTTGGCTTTGTTTTCATCCACTCTCATCACTGAAGAGTCATTATCTTTGGGGATTTCTATTTTATTCTGTCTTTAACAGTTTACCTGCCCTGTTTTCTCTGTTCTTCCTTTCCTGGGGCTGTGGAATATTTGACCTCCTAAATTGCTTCTCTGTGTCTCTTATCTTTCCTCCATCTGTTTGCTTTTTGGTTCTACGTTCTGCGAAATTTCCCTGACTTCATTTTTCACTGCTTTTAATGAAGTTTTTCGTCTCAGTAATCCAGATTTTTAATTTCTAGAAGCTTTTTTTAAGGAAAAAAAATTCTCTTGTTCCTTTTTCCTTAGCTCTGCCCTTGCCTTTTGCGTGTCGTAGTTTCTCAGAGTCCTTCGAGTGTTTCCTCCAGGGTCAGCTTCTCTCGTTTGTGCTGGTCACCCTCATTTACTCTGCCCTTGTTCTCCCCAGCCTAGTGGTCCCTGCGTGTCCCTTCCTGCTAGGACGGCTGCTGTGGCATGCCTCTGCTCGGGCCTTGGAAGGGCTGCTTTCCTTAGAGCGCGCGTCCTGGCTGCTGCGCGGATTGGTAGAATTTCCTTTAGGGAGCTAAGGCAGGGCCCTCTGCTCACCAGAATGAGAACGCCTCGATGCTGGGGAGTGGTCTGAAGCGGCGTGGCCCGGGCGCCATCCGAGGGTCATTCCAGCCTGTGAGAATGGATATTGGGGGTCAGAGCTGGTTTGCATTCAGGGTTCCTGCTTCGTGCATTCTGTGACGGTCCTGGAAGGCGGAGAAGGGCAGAATCCACATGGAAGCCTTCTGTCTCACGGGACAGGTGGTTCCGTTTTAGGAACGGGGCATCATCAAGATGTTGCTGGGGGGAGTGCCAGCCACCAGCTCTCTGCCCTGTGGGGCGGGGGCCCACCCACAGGGCTGCACACGTGTTCCACGTAAGGACTGAGGCCAGGACGGGTGGCCTGGCTGCCACCTTTTTCTTTGCTCCCATAAAGAGTATTCTAGACTGTGGATTCTCTGCATACCTCATTTATAATCCCCGTCTCATCTGCCTTGCATCTCGCAGACATGGATTGAAATTTCTTACGTCATTTATTCCATTGCCTGTGTTAGGAGAACGGTCTCTAGAACCAGACTTCCTGGGTTCCAGTCCTGGTTCTGCCATTTCTAGCAATGTTATCATGGGGCAAATTGCTTTGCCTTTCTAAGCCTCGGTGTTCTCATCTCTGCAGTGGGGATAACAATAGTGCCTACTTCCTAGGCTTGATTGAGAATTGAAGTATTTAATACAAGTAAGGCTCTTGGAAGTGCCTGGCACAAAGTGCTTAGTATGTTTGATTATTTTTGTATTACTTTTATCAATCGTGCACCTACTTCCATCTTTTTTAAGTCAGAGAGGGTTTCGGAGGGACAGGAGAGGAATGCATTTGCCCAGCTTGCCATCTTGAACGGGAATGATAAAAGTATTTTGCATTTTGGGTATACTGCAAGATCTAGAGGCAGCGAAACAGAGGCTCCAGGCCCAGCTCCTCCACCTTCTGGCACTGTGCCCTAGAACAAACTCTTAAATACTAGTTTTCTCACCTTTAAGATAGGGGCCCTGATGGGACCCTCGTAGGGTTTAGATGACATGCGGGGGCTTGAGTAAGTCCCCAGCACGTTCACTTCCACCCTGCATGTCCAAGGACATCGTTACTTTCACATTGCTGGTGCCTTGGCTCTCTGTCCCCCAACGAAGACTCTCCCTCACGCCAAGAGAGTGTAGTGTGGTCACGAATGGTTGGAGGCCCTGCGAGTTCTTGCCTGTGCACCTTTCAGACCTTGTTTTGATTTTTTTAAGGAGGTACTGGGGATTGAACCCAGGACCTTGTACATGGGATGGAGGCACTCAACCACTGATCTATATCTGCTTCCCAATGAGAGGTGGTTTTTTTCATCTGTTTGTTTTTAGGAGGTACTATGGATTGAACCCGGGACCTCGTACGTGCAAAGCAGGCGCTCAACCACTTGAGGTCCATCTGCTTCCCAGGACTTCTTTTGATGCAACTGACTCTTCCCTTATAATTTTCTCTTCCTTCAGCTTTTAAATGTATCTGATTCTCTTCATGATCTTATAAATTTGAGAAGTGTGAAAATAAAAGAAACTCCAAGAACTGGAAAAACGCTTCCCCAAGATTAAAAAAAAATCTAGGCCATGGTCACGGTGTCATATTTTATGGAATAATGTACATGGATTAAATAGTACAACTTCCCATCCCAGCCAAAAAGTTTTTTAAAATAAATATTCCTTCTTAGTGGAAGAGCTAGTCATCCATTTCCTGAGGAAAGTGTCTCCTAGTTTATTTTTTACCCACATAGACTTTAAAAAAGTAACTAACATGATAGTTTAGTTGAAATACAAATTAAATAATTCAACTCTGCCTAACATTATAAAAGCAGTTAAAATGGATGATATTATCAAATTATGTCTTAAATTGAGTGCCCGTTTACTTCAGACTTGCTGCATGTTTTCCTCCTAACATTTTTTGGTTCCTATGCATGTCTCTTTTCTTCAGTTTAATTTTTATTTTTTGCCTGTTAAGTTATATTTTAAGGTCATTGGCTAATACGTCCCTGTTTTTAATTAATTTTTAAGATGGTTCATTTTAACACCGACTACAATATTAAAAATAAAAAACTGGGGGAAATCAATAATGTTCACTGGAGAAAATTTACCTTGCTTTTTAAATTCGAAAACTTACTTCCAACCTGTCCTGTATATTATGAGAGTCGAAAGATTTTGAGTTGGCACTATGTTAAAATAGTCCATTCCATGGTGGAAATCGGTTGTGTTTAAGGGATGGGATCCACGTGGGCTGTTACAAAGTGCCACTGTCTGCAAACAGTTTTACAAGTCAGATCGTGTTGAGAAAAGAGAGGTGAGTAGATTGATGAGTTTAAGTATACTTGCCCACCTCACCGTCGGCATGTTACCTGTTTTTGTCAGGCCTCCCCGAAGAATGCATTATGGGCTGTAGTTTCATGAAAACAGCTCTTCACCCTGGCTTGCCCAGAAGTGCGGAAGGCTGTTTGTCTCTTAGCCTCTAGAAAGCAGCGGTACACCTCTCTCGAGGCCCCTCGGCTCCAGCTGGAAAGGTTCGTTGCTAGAAGGGCTGCCTGCACTTGAGAGCTGTGTCAGGAGTGGAAAGGTAGGCTGTCGGCCAGAGAAGAAGACCATTTGGTGGAAAGGTGCTGAATAATTGAAAAGCTAAAAGCACAAACTGAAAGAGGTGGAATAGGTTTGGACAAGCTAGGTGTGGTGAGTGTAATGATAGGTGGGGCAATTGCTGGCGTTGGCTCCATCCCCATCTTTGGGTATTTTGGTGAGATCCCTCTTTTGGGCTAAAGGCAGTCTTATAACCCAGAACCAAGGTGGCCCTCCATAGCTTCCCAACCCTTCAGACTGACCCTCTTTGAATGAGTGGGTTTTGGAGTGCCGATCTGAAGAAGGCTGTGGTGGTAGCTGGAGAGTTGCTGATTTATTTCATGTGGGGCAGAAACTTTTCTGAAGCTTGTAAATGTTGTACAGATAAAAGAGAAAATTATGAAATAGGGAAGTTTATGATATCCTGTAAAAAAAAAAATTCCGTAACTGATTTTGTTTCCCTTTTCCCTTTGGCTACTAGGGAACTCAGGTTTAAGTTTGCCTTTCAGCTATCCTAACTCTTTGGATCTATGGAATGCATATTTTCCTTCTAACTTCCTCTAGGTCTTGACCATCTACACTATTCCCTGCCCAGGTTTTAATTTAGTTCACATTTTCTATCTTGTACGAGTTCTTGTATGCTGTCTGAAATCTTTAGCGAAGTGAGGCCGAGTATTAAAATAATACCCCTCTAATCAGTCAGTAAAGAATGTTAGAATTTCACCACATGTGAGAAATGGTCCGCAGTGAGTATTATTAAAGCAGTGTGTGGAGACAGACTTGCCTGAAAGCTTCAGTAGGGTGTTGAGAAATCTCGTGTTGAATGAATTTGAATTGCGGTGGTTTCCTTCCCCTTAAATGGCAGGCAGAGAAACACAGGGGCTGCCCTTTCTCCTGGTATGATTTGGAAATGTCAGTTACTTCCAGCCTGTGAGAAAGGTGGCAGAGGAACTATTTCAGGTTTTTAAACTTTTCTCACCTGTGCATTTCAATATTTCTCTCCCCCATAACTTTTTTTTTTTAATCCTTTCAAGTTGAATCAGGGTTAGGGACATTTGATTGCTGCTGTCCTTTTTCCGAGTCCCATTGTGCAGAGAACGGGTAAGCACGCTTAATATTTTAGCATTTATGTACCTACTGTTAAAATGTGATTATTAATTGAGTTCTCTATTATCGTTCCTTGTGTTTTCAAGTTATCTCAGAGATGCAGCTTTTGTACCTTGGCTCCCAGCTTCCTGAAACCCCATTGTAAAGTACTGCCACGTAACAGCTGTCTAGTTAGCCTCTCAAAAATAAGAGGCTTGTCTCCTGAGGACAGCTCCATATTACGGGTGGAGTATAATCCTTAACATTGTTTTTCTTTGCTTTCAAATAGCTGGGGACAGTGAGGCAGGAGTGAGAACTCCCTTTGTTTCATGTCGTGTGCATGGCAGGGGAAGAATGTAGCAGGGCAGAAAATGAAGAAAGACATAAAAGGATCTCAGCTCAAGGAGGTCAGATCCATCAGAGGCTTAGCGTTGCCTTCAAAGATGCCTGGGACAGGTGGCAGTTCAAGACAATCACAGCCGCGGCGTCCGCTGGCGCCGAGATAAGGGATTCCTGCAGAAGCCTGCTATCTGGTGCCCGCTGGCTTTGATGTAACTCTGCTAGCAAGACTTTGGGGAGCAGGTGACTGCCTTCCTCCACGATAGGCTGCTGTTGTTCAGTCTTTTAAGGTCTCATTACGGGGCTCTGGGAGGATTAATCCTCTTTAAGGTTTACACGGGATGGTTTTGTCCGGAGGCGCGGCCAGAGACCTGGGCTGCACCTGTGCAAGGTGCCCCCGCGGCTTTTCCATTCCACCTGCCCTGTCCGAGTGGTGGGTTTTTAAAAGTATAAGTCAGGACGGGAGCTGCGGGCGTTCAGCACCCTTGACTTTCCTGCTGGCTGTGGCTGAATTTTTGTCGTGCCCAGTGTGAGCGGTTCTTTGGAGACACTGAACCATCAGCACTAAATTGCCAGCTTCTACTTTCTCATCCATCCTGCTCTTTACGAGTTTTAAAAATAGATATTTCTCACTTTGCCCCCGTCGACTCCATCCCCTTTTAGAAAGAAATGACAGTGTTGCTGGACTCAGGAATGGGCTGTTGAGTTGTGACCCATTGCCCTATAAAACGTACTGTTTGTAAGAGAGATTCCTTAGGTGCTTCAAGAAAAAGTACTTGCATCAATTGCATACGTTTGGAACATTTTGTTAAAAATATAGTCTTATTAATGAACCAGCCAAACTGCTAAACTTCCTTAGATTTGCTGTTGTAAATAACATTATCAGGCGAGAAGTGGAAGGTTTTCTTTCTGGCTTGGCCCACACAACCACCACAGCCACAGCAACAACTGAAGCAAAACCATCTCCCGAATTTCAGAAATAAGCGTCCACCTGAAGCTTCACGCTCTTGGCCAGACAGAGCGTTTCACTGTCCTCTAAAAATCCTCAAGTGGGACTTGCAAGGAGGCGAGTAGGGGACTTTGAGACATGCATCTGGACCGAGCCAGTGGAGGAGTGAACTTAGGCCTGGCGGTGCCCCCTCGGCTTCCTGTGCTGTGGACAGGGAGGGTTCTGGGAATCGATAAGCGGGCGCGTGAGCGTTCCAGCCCTCAGCCCTGGGCCGGAGGCGCTTTGTCAGTCACTGTACTCGTTTGCTAGGGCTGCCCCAACAAAGTCCCTCGACCAGGGTGGCTGAAGACCACAGACATTTATTCCCTCACGGTTCTAGAAACTAGAAGTCTGAATCAAGGTCCCAGCAGGGCCAGGTCCCCTCAGAAACCTGCCGGGGAGGGTCCTTCCTGGCCTCTTCCAGCTTCTGGCACGGTCCTTGGCGGTCCTTGGTTTGTGGACGCGTTCCCTGTGCTCTCGGCCTCCGTCTCCTCTCGTGAGGACCCCGGACATGCTAGCCTCGGACTAGTCTAATCCAGTGTGGCCTCCTCTGAGCTAGTCACATCTTCAAAGATCCTGCTTTCCAAATAAAATCACATTTGCAGGACTCAACCGTATCTTTTTGGGGGAGCGAGATTCAACCCATAACAGTGACTGAAAGGCAATTACCGTTCAACTACCTGCATGTACCTGGCTCCCCTGGGGCCCCTCTGGCTCTGCAGGACGGCAGGCGCTCAGGGTTTCAACTACTGCCTGCTGTAACTGAGTCTCAGTCTCTGAGGAAGGGCTGTCCGCAGGTGAATTTCATGCAGGTCAGATGCTTCCCAAATTTGAGAGCATCTTTAAACTATCAGCAGAAGCAAGCTCAGGTGCAGCAGCTGAGTCAGTGAAGGGAAAGGATGAAGCTGTATGGACCCCTTGACGTCATAGAGAGGAAAGCACCTGTCTGGCTTTTAAGCTTCTTCGAGGGGCTGTTTTGTTGTCTGTTTACATTGATTGAAACTTACCCGGTTATTAAAAGGGAAATCAGCCGCCCAGGTAGCTTTTCTCTGAGGGTGACTCCTCCGTGGCTCCCCAAGTAAGTGTTTAGTGGAAGGCCAGACAATGGGGAGAGGAGAATGATGACTTGGGAGCTTCGTCCTGCACCTCCTGAATCAGAAGTCCTGGGAGCCGCACCTGGGACTCTGCATGTTTAACAAGTTTGTATACAGCAGAATTTGAGAACCACTGCTTTGTGAGTTAAAGGTCAGGTGTTCATCTCAACTTTAATTTCCCAATCAGTAAAGACTTAGATCCTGTAAATTGGGTCACCTGATTGTTCTATAGCATATCCCTATTTAAATTACACATTACTTTTGATACTTGCTTAAATAGGAATTTCAATATTTAAGATGAAACTATTTACTTCCTTGGGAGAGAGGTTTAGAGACCAAATTATGTGATGCCATGAAAAATTGTTATTTATTACTTCAGTGCCTAAACTGAATTAATAACAGGCAGTAAGGATAATTAGTATAATTAAGTTTTTGTATATCTGGATTTCTGTTTAAAGGTTAGAAAGACATACCCTGCTTTGCATTTGAATTCATTTGTATTGTGGGTGTGTTGTCAGCAAAAACACAAATTTTACTAAATATGAAAATGCTGTCATTTGCTAGATAAACTATCAAATGTATGAATTGTTTTTGTTTTGTTAGTCCTTAGGCTAAAACTTTGCATTTGCTTTAAAGTAAGTGTATCTAAATAAGTAAAGTAAATGCTGAGATGAGCAGATTGAGGCTGTAAATGTTGTTTGGAACTTGATTCTCTCTAGGCATGATAGGTGAAAAAAGTGTGGCCTGGTCTGCCCAATATACCCATCACAGTGGGACCTATTAAATAAAAGAAGTGAAATAACACATCTTTTATATACGCAAATTTAAGGTATATGCAAATAAGGGATTGCCAAATTTGGTATCACTTGTAATAACTGACACAATACTAGAGGTGTAAAGTAAAAATGCTTGGAATAGGACAAGGTTAATATTTAATATCCAAGTTTTTTCTTTTGTCTGTTTTGTGGATATGGTCTAAAAGATTCTCTGTTTGCTCTAGTAAAAGTATTCTTTCATCCTGCTGCAGGTTCTCGGGAAAGCTGATCATCAAAGAGTGTGATGTGTTTTCTAATTTGACATTTAGTACCTAGGGTTTAGGCAGTCAGGGTTTCCTCCGTCAGTTTTCATAGCTGGTTCTCTTTTAAAATATACTGGCTTTATGCATGGTCCTAATAAAAGATGGCTCCTGGGCCTTGACTGCTTAGGGGGAAATCGGGTGTGATGTGGGACTCCGGAAGGTCAGGGTTGAACTCTTAACCGCGCTTGCTGTAACACCTTGTGTGAATTGTACGGCACTCATTTTCCTATCGGACCCCAAGGACCTACTTCTCAGGCTTGTCAAGAGGAGTACACAGGTCCGTAAACCACCAGCACAGACAGGGGCACACATTGGGCCATGGCAGTTGTTACTGGTGTGGCACCTGCCCTTTCAGGGCTTGCAGTTAGAGCGCTCCTGGCACAGGAAAATCTTGTTTCCTGCCCCCGCGGTATCAGTTTTGGCCAATTGGCAGTCATAAATATAGACCCTGTGGTCCTTGTCTAATAAAAATCATAGAAAATCTGGTTATGTGACCAGGAGATGATGGATTTATAATTGGGGGGAAAATGTAAAATCTAGAACTTTCTCTGTAAAATATTTTGAGTTAAAATAAAAAAGCATGCCATCTAAATTTCCTGCCTGGCTTAGTTTTGCCTAATAGTATTTTTCATTTCCATGTTCCTTGATGGCCACTAATTCATTTGTGCTCATGTCTCAGACATTGGGAGGTAACTTGGTTGTGTTTTAAAGAGTATGGCTCTCTTTTAAAGAGTGTAAGCTACTCGCGCTTGCACAATCAGAGGGAGAATGGATTTGGCTTCCACCTCCCTTACCAGATTCAGAAACCATCCATTCAGTGTGACTTTTTGGGACCTTTTAATTTAAGATCTGGGTCATATTTATCACAAATGCAAACATTAATAAAAGTCAGAGATGCCATGCTGAGTTTCTGGCTCCAGGGAAGGAAGAGGCACACACCACCCTCTGTGATTGTGGTCTGATTTTGCCCCGAGGATGAGAGTTTTGAAATAGCAGCTAGTGTTCACTATGTGCGTATGAGGCCCCGGGTGCTTGGTGTACTCTCTTCACGGCCGCCTTGTTGTGGGTGCCCTCTTGGTGAAGGAGAGGAGGACGTGGTGAGTTGGGAGAACAGTCCTTAAGAGAGCAGATAGAAAATTGGGAGCTCTCATTTCCTAGATTGGTGCTCGCACTCAAATTCTTCAGTGGCATCAGACTGAAGGAAGAATTGAGCAGGGGTCCAGGAGGCGGCAGGAGGGGGCTTGCTTCTCCTAGATGCGGCTCTGTTTTCAAACCCGTGTGTAAGTGGGTGGCAGTTGACATTTGCTGGCTGAAATAACATGCTATCTGGTTGTCATTATTTGCTTTCTTCCCCCTACCTCCTCCCTTCACTGCACTAAAGTTTTGCCCATCTGCCTGCTAGACCAGTGATCCTCAAAGCATGGTCCCAAGGCCAGTAGTAGCAGCGGCTGCAGCAGCTGGGAACTGGTTAGAAATGTAAATTCTCCAGCCCAACCCCAGACCTACTGAAGCCGAAGCTCTCTGGAGGTGGGATCCAGAACCTGTGTTTTAACAAGCCCTCCGGATGAGGCTATGGTTGCTGAAATGCCCAATCCCTGCTAGCCTTCCCTGACAGGGGAAGGGGAAGGAGGGTCCTCACTAAAGCAGATGAGGAGCCAGGACCAAGGCGGGGAGAGGGAAGGCGTTTCACCGGTCTTGATTTCTTCTCACTTTTTTTTTTTCCTGCCAAAGTTAGGATCCAAGGTAAGTCACAGTGCGGGGATTCAGAGATGAGAACCTGTGAGTGTTATCTTTTTTTGGAGTTTGAGTCACTCCTGTGCTCAGCTGAACATGTTGTTTTATATCCTCTGAACAGGTGCCTGTTTGGAATTTGGTGGGCAGCCTAAGAACAAGAGAAATTCCATAGGGGAGAACATGGCAATGGTGGATCCCAAATAATGGGCTCGTAGAAATTTATGGATTAAGGGGAAAAAAAAAAAAAGTTGGGCTTGCTTGTTCATGCTCCAGCTCCCATTTAGGAAGCAGTGGCCATTTAGACTGTCTGTCCAATTTTTGCTGCTTCCCTCCATTCTTTGAAATATTGTGTTGGCCTCTTAATTTAAAGAAATGACAAACAGCTAAACTCTTTGCTCCCCTCTACAAGGCATCAAGGAGAGGTGGTAATAAACAGTACCTTGCTGGTGCATTTTAATAAATACTGTTTTACTGCATCCCACAACAGAAAGCAAATACATGCAATTACTTGCAAATTTCTTCAGTGTTTGTGCTTATAAATCTCTGCCTAAACCTTCCCAGCTGGGAGTTCTCTGAGTCTTTCTGCTGGGGAACCAGGGCTTTGTTCTCATGTTCAGCTTCAGCACGGTCTGGAATAATTCAAAAACGTATTAGATAGATTGCTTCTCCCAAAAGGCATAATGAAATAACCTTCCGTCCCAGCCTTAGGGAAATCAGCCCAATCAGGGTTCGGGCAGATTTCTCGATTAAACAAAGAACTAACTGTGCACAAATTGCACCTTAACAATTTGTAAGGAGTCTACCTTAGAAATGTCTTGCAGATGTAAAGCTGATATTTTTTAATCAGGGCAGTAGGGCTGCTCAAGTCAAAATGTCGCTGGTGTTTTCCCAGTGCTCCACAATTAGCATCCCCCCAAATTAGATTGAAAGTTGCATTCATAAGCAGCCCTGAGCTTCAAGACCCACTGTAATGGGTTGTCAAACACAGATGGAAACAACTCTTTCTGTCCGTGATGGGGTTCAGGGGTCTGTGTGCATGTGTGTCTGTGTGTCGATGTGTGGATGACTCAATTCATCTGGAACACATCCAGGGAAGCTTTGGGCTGTCAGGTTTTATTTCAGCCAATTTCATGTTGGGGACCAAAAAGAGGAGAGAAAGTTATTGCACTCAATGCTGTTGTGACTTTATGTGCTCCCAGTCAAATTATTCAGAAATCAAAATCAGGGGTCTGTGTCGCGGTGGAACATTGTTTAGATTGGACCTTTTCTGAGAGATTTAGTAGATTTCTACTGATTATAGGAGACACTGTGCCAAACCAATGCCTTCATGACACTTCTAGAAAAATGACTGTATTTCGAATGGAAAGTCTGGGGAACTGCATGTTGTGTGTTCTGTATCCGCTGTACTTGCCATACTTTTCTGCTTTAATGCAACCCAAAACTTACAGATGCTCCTGTAAGGCCTTAATTCTCATGTAAAGGACTCCCCAGTGTCCCATACTGAATTTGGGAAAAAGGGTGTACCTTAGCTGGTGACCTCATTTTGGTGCTAATTACAGCAGGCAAGGGTTGCTGGTAAATATGGTTCAGGATGGTTAAGGATTAGACTCTGTTTTTGTGAAAAGAAGCTACAATCCCACTGGTCCAACAGAAGCTCCAGTATTGCCCACATCAGTCAAAAACTAGTCTTAGAATAACAGATGATTTATAGTGACAAAAAGTAGAGTAGGGGAGAGTGGGGAGTGGGGCATATGGGAATCTCCTATATATTTTTTAATGTAACATTTTGTGTGATCTATGTATCTTTAAAAATAAATAAGTATATTTTAAAAAATAGAGTAGGGGTTACCAGGGAAGGGAGTAGGACGGGGGAAAGGAGTGTTTTTGATTGGTGGGTATAGAGTATTTTTAAATAAAAATTAAGTTTTTAGAAAAGCCTTTGAAAAGCACCGATACGATCCAAAACAAAACAAAAGAAAAAACGACAAGAACAACTGAAAGGCAAGCCAGTCTGAGAAAGATAACTTTGAGTTTGGACTCTTTCAGATTTGAATACTGCTTTTCTCAGATATCCTGCTCTGTTCGGTTTTGTGAACACGGAAACACAGAGATAGGAAAAATTTACTGACGAGGTGCCTTCCCCTAATAAACATGTGAAGCAGAGAATGCCCCCGTGGAAGTCGGAGGACCTGGGTTCAGAGTTCGCTTCTCCAGTTGCCCCGTTGGTTGGCGCAGAGGTCAGCCAGGTCACCCTAATGCCAGCCCACCCACTTCCCAGGTTTCTGTGAGAGCATGCATTTATTGACCCGTGCTAAACTGTATTATCACAAATAAGTTACTGGGGTTCTTCTGCCGCTCAGAGTTTCGGGACCCTTGGAGAATGCTGACTTTGCAGGTTTTGTGTCAATACAAGGATGAGTTTGGTTTGGACCCACGTCTATCCACTTACTTGAGGGGTTCTTAAGCAGAGGTACCTTCAATGTCAAGTGAGCAGATTAGACTGATGGGAACTTAACGGGGGAAATCAGAAAGCTAGTTGGGAGCCAGTCAGCGTGGCTGGGTCTCTCAGAGTGCAGTGGCTCCGAGACGCTTCACCAGTGTACTATCTAAGACTCTGGGATTAGAAGACCCAGGCTTGACTATAGGCTCTGCCACTTTTAGTACCTCTTGCACTTGGGCAACGACTTTGTTTTCCCTAAACCTCAGATTCACCACCTGGAACTTGGGGATAAGTGTATCTTCTCACACATGCTTGAGGACTCAAATGAGATACCAAACATAAAAACCATTTGGCCCCTAATTAGGACTCCATGATCTGACACTGTGATTGGCGGAAACGACTTTGGAGCTAATTTAGACACTCATACATTAAAGAATCACTTAGAGCTGAGAAAACCCTCGTGTTGAGGTTATTAAGGTTTAGAGGGAATGAGAATATTTACAAACCTGCGGTTGGTATTTTGAGCTCCTCTTTTAAAAAACCAAACCAAACCTGTATTTAAAGACAAATTCGTCTTATCTTTTCCTCTGTTTTGTGTTTGATGAGACCTTGGGACAGCCCTTGCCCATCAAGTGCATTCTGATAACTGCTCTTGTGGTGTTAAATAATGAACTTTGCCGTTAGAGAGGACATGTAATTAGCTGTGGTGTCCTCTTGCCGGTGGAGATGGTGCATTTTACCAGAGGTGCAAAGTCTCCCAGGCTGAGACTGCAGCATCCAGCAGAGCCCCCAAACCCCAACTCAGTTTTCTTTTAAAGTGGCATTTAAATGTATACCAGATACACATCCATCACTTTAATCTAAACTCTCCTGTCAATTAACATACATGGCCCCTGAGATCATACACTTTACCCCAAGTACTTAAATGTAACTTGGCAGCTCTAGCCCAGAACATCATTTGTTCCATTCACCAGCAAAAGCAGACGTCAAACAAGTCACAAGGACTCTCAGTGATGAGCCCTGGTCTTTTTAAAAACTTGAGTTTCAGATGTCTCCTCTCCTGCACCCATTTCATTGAGTCCAGATCCCACCCATCAGAGGAGAAGGCAACCCCATTCACAAGGCACGGTTGTTTGTCATTTTCGTTAAATCCCAGTTTGTGGCAATTAGCGCCTGAGTGACTTGTTCTCAGAGCTGTTACTAAAAGGCGTTTGGAAGTCAGGGCTGCAACATGTAAAACTACCTGTCAGAGCTGACTGTGTTAGAAAGGACTCACGCCATATAAGGGTACACCTAGCTGGTGAGAATGAAAACATTGCTTAAAAAGGAATTGGTGGAGCAGAGCGAGTGTAGCTCAGTAGCTGAGCGCCGCCTTTGCATATACGAGGTTTTGGGTTCAATCCCCGGTACCTCCTAAAAAAAGGCATTTGAGGAATCAGAAGGCTCTCCTTTTTGTTAATCGCCATTCTCCACCTCTTTCCTGAACTTGTTGCCACATTGAGTGGAATCCAAGCAATTCGTACATTTTGACACTGTAACTTTTTAAATGCCAACACCAAAAATTATACTGGATGAAAGATCAGGACCTCCAACAAAGCAGAGAGCTCTAATGCTAGGCTGAACACTTACACCCGATTTAAAGTGTGTGTGAGCATTCTGAATCCTTTACCCCAACCCTGGAGGAAGAACACTTTATTTAGTTCACAGACAGTATCTCTCTGGATATGGCCTAATACTCAGAAAAGAAAAGTGAGAAGGGCTGTGTTATCTTTTATAGACTAGGGGACCTTGCTCAAGTTGCTAAGACAGAAGAAACTTCAGAATATAGATTTTCTTTTAACCATGGATTTGACACTAAATTAAGGGATGTTAAAAGTGATACAGCTTTGACTATCTACACCTATAGGTCTGGTAGTGTTTTGCCATCTTTTGTATTACTGTTCCAGAATACATAGGGTAAGATGACTTAACATAAACTGAGATGAAACCTTTAGAGAGGGATTTAGCCAAATCATGTGACCTATGTCAGCTTCCCTTCCTCAACTTCCAAGAGGTGAGTTGAGATGACCTCCCACTGTCTAGCTGGCAAGTTTGAAATTGTTCATTTAACAATCGCTACATTTTAAGAATGGGTTAAAAAAAAGTTACCTCATATTTAGAGTAGGGAATAGAAGTGCTTCTATTTAATTCCGTTATTTGTGAATCTAAAACCTGGTCTCAATCCTCTAAGCAGTAATGATGATTTCGAGTTTATTTAGTTTTAGTTCTAACACCTGAGTTTCTTAGTATAAGAAATTTAGTTCTTTTGTCCCTGTTCTCTGATTCTTCAGTGAATTTAATGAATGCCCTCAAAAGGTACAACTTAGTTTAACTCTCATAAGCTGCTTTGTTGCTGTTGAACAAAATTTGCACACTTAAATAAGGTTTAAATGGAGCACCGAACCTATATCTGAAGATGGGTTTTCTCATTGGAATTTTAATTTTTCTTATACATGACTCGCTTGGGATATGATAGTTTCAGTCCCAGCAGGCTTTGTAAAACATTGTGTTATGGGAAGGATTTCTTGATATTACCACTTTGTTGCTTTGGAAAGCTTTCTGAACAAATTTTTTGGGATGAACAATTATCCACAGTGGTCACCTCCACACTGTTTTTTTTTTTTTTTTAAAGGAGGTACCAGGAATTGAACCTGGGACCTCAAACATGGGACACAGGCACTTAACCATGAGCTACACCCACTTCCCCCACACTCTGGTTTTTTGAGGCTGTTCATTTCAGTCGACGGTGTTCATTCGCAGTATTTTCTTCCTTGGGATTTTTGAGGGAAATCTCAGGACTGCTCACAACATTCTCTATTTCAGTCCTTTTATTAATACGGCCATGGGTAGGTATGACAGGTGTTTTAGCACTGGACATCAATCCAAAATTATATAACGTGCTATGAAAAGAAAAACCTGTATGCAAAGCTCCCTCCACCCCCACCCCAGCCTTCAGGATAAATAAGAAGTCATTCAGGGCATGAAACTGATAAACGGATTCCTTAGCCCACCAGGAAATGATCTCACATATTTTTGCTCTTAGCCAAGCAGCTTAAAAGGTCACTGGCTCCCCTTGCTCTCTCTTGTCCTGAAGCTGGCTCCTTGGGAAGCAGGAGCTCACTCTCGCAGGAAGCTGGATCTAGAACCTCCACATTCCACACTGGCTGCTCGGAAATGGTCCTGAGGACGGATGCGCTTACATCCACGTAACCTGAGCTGTCAGGTACCTGGAGAAAAGAGAGAAATTATATAGCCTTCCATCTGGAGAAATTAAAATGGGATGGTTTGAAGTTTACCGAAATGGAGGAACATGATTTGGGGCACTCATGAGAAGGAAAGCTTACGTTTTTGTTGCTTGCCTTTTTTGTTTCCTTCCTCTCCTCTCCCCATCTCCTCATTATTGTAAAGGCTGTGGGCTATTTTTTTTTGTCTTTTACTCACCCCCTCTCCCTCAACCCACCAGCATATATACATACAGAAAATTCTGAAAAGAGTTAATGAAGGACCCCTGGCCCAAACCATGCAGGCAGGGTTCTTGGGACTTTACAAGTAAGATGTAGATGAATTATTTAGAGATGGCTGAGGGACATGTTTCTTTCCTTCTCAAACCTCTTTGCCCTAATAATTGACTTAGTCCTTCACACAAACGTGATTTTAAGAAATCACTTCTGTACCTTTTATTCACTGGGAATGCAGACATGACTCTGCCTCTCACAGCATTCCTCAGTTTTCCTTTATTATTATTATTTTACTGGGTATCATTTTTCTCCTGCCAGACTGAGTTGAATGATCTCAATTCCTCATCTAAAATGGGGGTGTCAATACAAGAGGACCTTCTTCATAGTCAGCTCATTTCTGGCCCTTAGACTCTGTTGTTTTTCAGCAAATATCAGCCATCATTGTTCGTATTAGTTGGTAGAATCTTAGGCAGTTAAGATTAGTGGTAACCCCCTAAAGCTAATAGGTCACTAAAGAATTGAACCCCAACCTTGTAACAATCATGGGCACAGTTTCCTGGTGCCCAGATTATACATGGTGAGGCATCATCCATTGGAGAGGACAGGCTTCGTTTCCAGAAAACGTTTGTGATAAACATCCAGAAAACCCACATGAAATTTTACAGTTGCATATTTAGTAGTGGGGTAAGGTTTCCCCTTTAGATGTTAGCAGATGTCTTCAGCATCTGGAAATGTTCTTCTCTCTCAGGGTCTCTGCTGTCATCCTTGACTTACTTTTCCATTGTCCCACCTCTTCAGGCTATTTTGCCTGCATCTCCAGGTTCTCACACCCTGGAGCGAGGCAGTGGGGTGGCCACACCCTGCATCTTAGCATTGCCTTGCCCGTGCAGGTGCACTGACTCCCTGCCCAAAGTGGTTCATCTAGGCAGAGCCCTGCGAATTTGCCCAGAGTGCTCAGGGACCCCTGGTAGACTGTGCCCAACCGGAGCCCGCCAGCACCTGACTTCCCTGTTCTCTTTCCTACACTACAGAGTGTGAGCTGGGAGAAGAGCTAGAGACGGATGAACTGGCCCATGCGAAATGATACTTAACGGTGCCCTAGAACCACATTTTTCGTGTCCCATGCACCTGACATTGGTTATTCCAATTGGTCTTTCCCTGCCTCGGGCCTCTCCTCCTGAGCTACGGTTTCAGCTCCCCTGCAGTCTGGCACCCATGAGGACTTCCTCCTTTAACCGCACTATTCAACTTGCCATCACTTCATCAGGTCTTCTGCTTTAGCTCTGTCGTGATCCGTATCTGGACTGTACCCTGATCCAAACAGGATGCACAGATACCTTACCCATTGCTTCAGGCCTCTCAGTACAATCGTGCACTTCCAGAAGCCTTTCCTGCGAAGGTTAGTTGGGATAATAGTTGATAGGCCACTGCAGTCTTTACTTATTCATCATTATTCCTGCCAGCGACGAGGTAAGTCCTCCCTAACCTTTAAAAACCCTCTTTCCTGCTATGGCTAATTGCAATTATAGGTGAAAATTGAGGCTTGCAAAAGATGAACATCTTGCCAGAGTTTGCACGGTTAGCAGTAGAGGTGAGATTCGAACCCAAGTCTGACTGATTCAGAGCTCATGCTCTTCAGAGCTTCTGGGCTCTCGTGCCATTCCCGTTAACCTCCCCGGTCTCACTTGCTGCCAGCTGGACCTGGGATCTGTTTTGTGAGGCAGAAGTCCTGGGTGTCCTGCTATCCTCTAAATAAATATTCACTCAGTAAATTGACATGACTCCTTAGGTGCTTTTTAGGAACACAGCTATTGCAAGAAACAAAACCTCCCAGTGCAATTATTTATTCATTTCATTGCAAGCCCCTCCCTTCTCTCTGTCATATAAAGTTTGTCGATAACTTACTGGTCTTTATAAAATTATTTTATTTTGCTAACAGTTTTTAAAGAGCTCTTAAGATAATTGGCAATACTATGGAATTCACAAAACCACACCCTGGGTCATGTGCTTTGTGGGGATACCAGAAAAGGTAAGCATTTTTGGCACGTGCTTCTTGTTGTTGTTTTTTAAAGATTTATTATTTATTTATTTATTTCTCTCCCCTTCCCCCCCACCCCCGGCCCTGTTGTCTGTGTCTATTCCCTGCATTGTCTTTGTCCGCTTCTGTTGTTGTCAGCGGCACGGGAATCTGTGTTTCTTTTTGTTGTGTCATCTTGTGTCAGCTCTCTGTGTGGGCGGCACCATTCCTGGGCAGGCTGCACTTTCTTTCGCGCTGGGTGGCTCTCCTTATGGGGCGCACTCCTTGCGCTTGGGGCTCCCCTACGCGGGGGACACCCCTGCGTGGCAGGGCACTCCTTGCGCGCATCAGCACTGCGCATGCGCCAGCTCCACACGGGTCAAGGAGGCCCGGGGTTTGAACCGCGGACCTCCCATGTGGTAGGCGGACGCCCTATCCATTGGGCCAGGTCTGCCGCCGTGCTTGTTGTTAATGATTGGGTTTACCCTGGTTTTCTCTTCACGCCTTGGACTTTTCCTTCATTAGACTTCACGTAATTTTTCGATGATGTAATTATTTGTGTGATTAATTAATGTTTGTTTCCTTCATTCTGCTGCTGACCGTATGAGAGCAAGGGCCATGTCTTTTGCTTACACTGAATCTTGTGCAGTAGCCCAGTGCCTGCTCCTCTGTGCTAGTCAATCAACATTTGATGAAATTTGAAGAAGTCAGTGAATGAGTGGAGCTGTATCTTTATTCTTTATTGTTCACTAGTGTAGGCTGGATTTGCAGAAAAGTTGTTTGTAAAAGGAATCTTCCCCATCAAATTATACTATGAAACTGAAAATTTACTTCCATGGGAAAACTACCAATAAACTCTGGAAGCTTAAAAAGAATTAAGACAGAGGCCGATTTCCTCTGGGTTTTTGTTACATATATCTGCTGTGAGATTCTACTTTCTGGTTTACTTTTTCCTTGGGCCCTATCTAATGCTGTCTTCTAGTAGCAGACTTTATTCTTGCTAATACAATGTGGCCTTATATTAAAAATGATATGGGGAAGTGGACTTGGCCCAATGGATAGGGCGTCTGCCTACCACATGGTAGGTCTGTGGTTCAAACCCCGGGCCTCCTTGACCTGTGTGGAGCTGGCCTACGCGCAGCGCTGATGCGCGCAAGGAGTGCCGTGTCATGCAGGGGTGTCCCCCATGTAGAGGAGCCCCATGTACAAGGGGTGTGCCCTGTAAGGAGAGCTGCCCAGCATGAAAGAGAGTCCAGCCTGCCCAGGAGTGGTGGCCGCACACACGGAGGGCTGACAGAACAAGATGACGCAAGAAAAAGAGACACAGATTCCTGGTGCCGCTGACAAGGATAGAAGTGGACACAGAAGAACACACAGCGAATGGACACAGAGAGCAGACAACTTGGAGGGGGGGGCGGAAAGAGAAAGAAATAAAAATAAATCTTACAAAAAGAAAGATATGCATATTCCTCACATTGAATTCCATTAAGACAAGAAGGCAATACTTTGTTGCTTTATGATAAGGTATCCAAAATAGGAATAGTCAGCATTCTGTAACAAAGTATCTGTAATTTATTGAGTTCTGGTAAATGTTCCCACATGTGAAGATGAAGTTTTTCAAGTGAAAGAACTGTTGTTCACAGCATTGTTCTTTTTCTCTTCGCCAATAAGATGTCTAGTTCCAGGATGTGGAGTTTGTATCTATCAAGAGGCATTTCTTCATCTTCTTATTTGTTGATTCTTGATTGTTCTGAATCCTCTTGTCCAATAGCGTTAACTTCAGTTCTGAGAAATGCCTTTCTCTGGATAAAGCTCATTTCTACCCTACTGTGTTTTACTCCTTTCGTTTCACTGTCGGGTCAGAATGCTCAACTGGAAAAAAACTGATGCCTTCTTGGTTTTTCTTTGGTCATCTCAGTTTCTAATTTTGTGCCCTCAAAATAGCAGTACATTTTGCTGTTTTTGATTACAGTCTCCAGCCACTTTCCTCAGGTGGTTCTCGGGCGTGGACCAGCCCAAACATTAGCTCTATCTTATTACAGCTCGTGGGGATCCTGTGCTCCTTAAATTTGCGGAGGTGCCAGACTTCCAGAAATTCTACTTTTCAGACGCAGGATTGCCTCTCAGTGAGCCAGGCTGCTCCCCCCTGCCCCCTGCTCTGGCTCTCCACCGCTCCTCTCCGCAGGGCCCGAGATGCCCTGTAGATAGCGAGATGGGTGCTATCAGTTACCTTGGTTTTGTGAGAGGGGTTGGGTTAATGCAAGGTCCCTTTATTTAGCTTGGCAAAGAAAAAATTGGACGGAGGGAGCACGATTAGGTGTCTTCCAAGACTTAAAGAGCCGACACATGGAAAAGCAGTTACACTTAATGTGAGTGGCTTAGGAATATGGAGCTAGCACTGATGGGTAAAAGATAGAAGGAGTTAGACTTTTGTCATTGTGTTTGTGTGTGTGTGTGTGGGGAGCAGGGTTTCTAGTAATAGGGTATTGTGAGAGGGAAGTGAATGGCTTCTTCAGGTACTAGCGGTGAGAGCTTCAGTTCAGTCTAAGGGACTGTGGAAGAGGATTACCATGGATGAATACGTAACTGTTAAGGTATGCTGCAGCTCTGAAATCCTGTGGTTCTATTTAGGACAATTTTTTAAAAATATACTTTTTAACCTGTTTTTTTTTTGTGTGTGGGGGAGCACAGGAATTCTGGACTCATTTCGTCCTCAAGTTTAAGCAAGGTCTCGTCCTGGATCATTGCCTGTCCTCTTGCTTTGAGATGGCTCGGCTTTTAGAAGCGTTACGTGCTGACTCTAGAGAAGGGGGAAGGGTCTCTGCGTACAGTTAGTTGGACAGGCTGTTTTTGCTGCAGGAAGAACCCAGCTAAAGGGGGCTGAACTCTCGCATGCGCTCTGCTCACCAAGTCATGTGTATACCCACAGGAAGGGTTGGTTTTTCTCATTTCTGGAAAGACACAGGAGCTCACCAAGCCAAGTGCCCGAGGGCCTGGGTCCTCCCAGAGCAGGCATAGTTTTCTAATGGAAGGCAGATACTGTCCTGCAGAGGGGTTGCCAAAGTTCAGCCTTCGGCACACCTGTGATTTTAGTAAATTGGTGGGCTACGTTACCGCGATGGCACCCATTGCCTCGAAGAGTGTAAAGCTCCACCAAGCATCTAGATATTTTTGCCGACTCACCAAGCATTCAGATTCTTAGGAGCATCTGGAAGATTTGCTGAATTTTTCAACTTTCCATCTGTCTGTTTGATACTGTGTGGAGCTAGCCCTTGTACATTCTCTTTCTGAGCCCAGGAAATTCCTTCTGACTCTTCCGTTCACCCTCAACCCTCAGGGGCAATAAATTTTGTTGAAAAGCATTTGAAGATTTAGGAAGGGTAGGCACATAAACCTCTTTGGACTTTCAGACAGAGTCTATCAAACATGGTATGCACCGCAGGCAAGTTTTTTTGTTTTTTACAATAACAGTAACAACAAACAAAACGAAAAATACCCCCCCTCGGGTGGCTGATAAAGAGCGGCACTTCTTTGAACAGGCATGCAGAGGAGGCTGATGTTTGTGAAGCTGTCCCCAGAGATGATTTCTGGAGCAGTTCTCCAGCTTCTGCAGTGGTGCCAGCCCTCCCTCCTCTGGAATGCAGAGGAAATGAGCCCTCCACACCCATCCATTCACAAAAACCCGGGAAGACAGCCACCTTCCCTCCACTTCTTTCCTTTGTCACTTGTCGCGGCTCACCTCCTCCTGGCAGCATGCTCAGGCAGCCACAGGTGAAGATCTCTGCGCTTTTCTTTGCCTTTGCATCGGCCCTGTGATTGTTGTACCGTGACCTACTCCTTATGCCCAAACACCCTCGGTCTCCTGATTTTAATATACTCTGCTCATGTGCAAGCTCACTCATGAGCGGGCACCATTTCCTATTAGCTATTCTGACGCCGTTGTGTTTCATTTCTCTTCAGAACTCTTCATTGTCCTTCGTGACTACAAATCAGTAGGTCCCAAACATTTGGATTTATGCAGTCAAAATATGTACAGTGGGAGAGAGCAACACAGCGATGCCAATGGTTTATCCAATGACATCGGGGTCAGGGAAACTGGGGGGGGGGGGTTGGGAAACAAAAAGCAATAACAAAAACACTGTCTGCTATTACTATCATTTTGAAACAAAAAGGCTCTTTTCACACCATAAGGTAGGAAGAACAGATTATTGAGCACAGGACATTTTTTGAAAATGAGTAATTGTAGGTATATGAAAAATTCACTACTTTTGTCCTCCGTTTTCCCCTTTGGCTTTTATTCGTCCAACATAATTATTGATTTCCAAATAGTATCTGGAGGACACTGTTGCAAATGACTCTCAAAGAATAAGTACTTCTTTCCAGAGCAGAACCAGTACAAACCCACCAGGGAAGCCTGCCTCCCCTGGAGAGAAAGCCACCGATGCCTCGGCCAGTGGCCCGTCCTTGCTCATGTGGCTATAAAACCTGTTGTGATGGGGGGTCGATTGTTTGGCTCCTGTGGCCTCAGTGGTGGTGGCTTGAGAGATGCTTGGAGATATAAGGGTGTGGCCAGCCTCTATTTTTGCCAGAGCTGGTGTGGATGGGAGTTTGGACACTGAAGCCACAGCCTGGGAAACAGTTTTCTGAATGGTGCAGCTCTGAGGCTCAGCCACTGACCGCCTGTGAACAGGGCTCAGCTTCTGGAGTTTTCTACCCTCAGGGAAGGTACAGATAGCAAACATTTACAGTTAGCAGTATGGAGACCTCAAGTTGTAAGAGGAGGGAGGTGGTGGGGCAGGAAGGTGAGATGCACATTGCAAAAACACACTAGACCTGCTGGGCCAGAAAGACCCTGCTTCTGCCTGCTTGCCCAGCCGCCTCTCACCCCAGGCATATTTGGCTTTTAAATGTTTCAGTCTGTCTGGCCAAAAACTGAATGCAAAAAGGATAAGAGAAATCTTTAGGGGCTGATAGAAAGACGGCAATTGAGGTAGGCTCTGAGAAATGTGATTTCCTGGCAGGGTGTCTGGACCCGTTGGATTAGCTGATGCACTGTGGGCGTGAACTCATACCTTGCTCATTAAAATCACTCTTCTGTGACTGCAGACATCGAAGTATTCATCTCTGATGAGGCTGAGCTTCCCTTTTACTTGGGCAAAATTCATTTCCATTCAACAGATGTTTGTTTGAGAGCTGGTTACTCCCGAGGCTACTACCAGGCAGACATAGTTCAAGGTACAGTCTTAAGTGGAAAGATTCATAAGCTTGCAGATTTTGCTATTTGCTTGGTGAAGAGAAACTAAGGAATGCTGCTTTTTTAGTGCAAACACTTCTTGCAAAGATTTTTATTATTTTCCCTCCCCTGTTGCCTCATTTTCTTTCTACTCCTCTTTCCCTCTTACTTATCTCTCTCTTTCTAGTATATCCTCTTCTCCCATTTGGAGTTGTGCTTTCATTCGGGGTAATTTTTCTACATAATTGAAAATGAATTTATGTTTCACAAAAACCAGGTTCTTTCTGAAAAAAAAAAACAAAACAACTTTGGGGGGCATAAAGTTGTAATCCAGATCGATTTCTAGTTTTAAAATACAAGGCAGAAAAAAAAGAAATAACCATTTAATACCTGAATATCAGTCCACAAAAAGGCAAATTCAGGGACCCCTCCTGTGTAGGTAGGTGGTGGAAACAGACCAGATTAGGAGTTTAAAAAACAAAACAAACAACCAGCGTCTCAGTCTTGGCTCTGAAAGAACAAGGGGCAAGTTACTGAACCTAGGCAAACGTCAATTTTATCACCTGTAAAATGAAAGCAGAATTTCACAGTACTTTTCTTTGGATAAATTCAGATTATAATTATTAAGTTTCCTGGTAATAATACTATCTTGTAATTTTAATCATTTCCTTGAATCCATCCATCTTTAAGCATTTGCAAGCCAGGAGTTTGAAACTGCATTGTGTGCGGGAAATTTTTTTTTTTTAATCATGATTTCACCCTCTGACATTGACTACACAGTATAATCTCAGGAGTAGTTCATTAATTCAGTAAATATTTGGAAATGTCTACTATCTTCCAGACTCATGATTTTAGGGGTTTCAAAGATTAATAAGAACTTTTCCTGTCTATGAGTCTTTTTACCCCTTGTAAAAATGGGAAATATAAAGTCCTGGAATTGATGTGTGAACAAGGCTGAAGAGTGGAGAAGTCGGTGTACATTACAAGGCAGGGGACATTTGGGCTGGGCATTAAAGGATGTTGGGTGCTGACCTTCTCTAGGTAAGTTTTCTGTGATGCATCCGTGCCTTTTCTGACATCGACTTTTGATTTAAGGTAATGTTGACTGTCAAAGAGGCTAAGTCCAAGGTGTTACTTACTGTGTGTAATAGACCCATAACGATGGGCTGTTAGGCACCATTTTAGTATGTAATCCTTTTTTTCCATTGCAAGAGCAAGTAAATAAATATAATCATATATACAACATGCAGGGCACCAAACAAAACACATAGTCCTGACAGATTACTGTGATCAATAAAGAAAAGCCAAGAGATTTTGATTATGGTAAATAACCAAAAGTTAGTCTACCACTCACATGACACACCATCCCAAGCAAGCCCTTCTGTCATCATTGTCAGCAATTACTTATCTTTGCTGTTATTTATGGTTAATGGGAATAGCTTCTCAAAGCATCGTGCTTTATTTCTCTTTTTCACTTTCTTTTGAGTGTTTTCACCTGTCATTTTATCCCCGAAACTTTAAGGGCAGATTTTAGGTCCAAGCTTGGCACAAGTGCTTATTTGCTGTGTCAACTCAAACAAGTTATTGAACCTCTTTGTGCCTCAGTGTCTGCAGCTGAGAAATGAGGATGCAAATATTCACCTCACTGGAATGTTATTAGCATCAGGTGAGGTGATGTTGGTAACATAGTTACACAGTGCTTGGCCAATGTGTAATGATGGAAAGTACGGCGTCACCGAGGGGCTTACCACTTACCTTGGGTCATATTGAACTGCTCTTAGAGATTGGAGCTAAACCAAAGTCTTCTGCCTCCCAGTCCTGCTTCCTTATTAATAATATACATTTGTTCCTAGAATCCCTTCACTGGATAAATTGGAGATAAGAAGAGAATTCCTTTTCCTTCAGCTTTTCATGGTTCTCTGGTAGATTTAAGGGTCTGTCCAAAATTTTTGTCATTCTCACCCTTGAGAGAGGAGGCCGAATTCCTCTTTTTTTCTGAGCAAGGACTGGATCTAATGACTTACTTTTAATGAATAGAGTGCAGCAGAAGCAATGGAAGGTGTGTGTATGTGTGCATTCAGGTGGTTTTAGGACTGAATTTTCAAAGGACTCTGCTTGACCTTGGGGGGAGTTAGAGTGCAGTTGCTAGATACCTACAGTTGAGATTACCATTTCCAAACCTTAGAGAATTCACTTGTTAAATAGAAACGTTTTGAATCATAGCCGTTCTAAAGCAGGAAGATAATTCTAGATCATCTTACCCAGGGCCTGCCTTCAGCCAGGGAAGGCCTTATCCTCATTTTCCCGAGCCTCTGAAATCCCAGGAGGTTGACTTCCCTGAGCTGGTCTTTGGCTGCCTGTACCATCCCTGGTCTCTTGCTTTCTCCTGTGGTTTTCTTCTCACGAGTAGCCAAGGTTACTTGGTTACGAGCAGTAGAAATTGACTCTAGTTTTTACACCAAAAGACATTTCTGGGCTGACATTGGGAGCTTGGAACTGTCAGAAAATCTGGAGAAGCAGGTGGCTCCATCTGGGAATCTAGGAACAGGAGGAGAGGAGGGGCTCAGAAGAAGGGACGATCTATTTGGGATGAATGAACTCCAAATGTTTCTCCTTTCTCTCCTCTAGAGACGCGCTCAAGACTTAGATTTTCAGGAGCGAGACTATCAGCTGTCACAGCCAGATGCCCTGGCTATTCCAGACAGTGAGACTCATGGCTTTTTATTTCCTTGTGCCTTGACTTTTCTGTCCCGGGGCAATGCACATGGCAGTGTCTTCTCCTTTGTCTTCGGGGTTCCATTGATTTTCAGGTTCTGGCTGCTCCCCATGGCTTCTCCCTCTGTGTCCAAAATTTCCTCTGCTTAGAAGGACTTTAGCCTTATTGGATTAAGGCTCACCCTCATTCAATTTGGGCACTCCTTAACTCGTAACACCTTCAAAGATCCTGTTTACAAATGGGTTTGCGTCCACAGGACAAAGTGTTGAACTCTGAATATGCCTTTTCTGGGGGACATGATTCAATCCCCAATACTTGCTAACTACCCATTTACCTTTATTTATTTTATTTCATTTTTTAGGAGGTACCTGGGATTGAACCCAGAACCCGCTCCCCCCTTTTGCCTTTAAGTTTGATGGAATCACTTGAGAGGATGACACAGGCTTAACACACAATCAAAATGGGAAATAATTCACTACAAAGACGTGCCAATGCAGGTTACAAAGGCAACAAGTAGGTTAACGCCAAACTGGATATCATGTTCCTGGAGAGAAAATACTCTGGTATAAGCACATTTTCTAGACTATTAGACTCTGTTTTGAGAGTATGTGTGTTTAAATTGGAAAAAAAAAAAACAGTATCTCTTTACTGTGGGAAAATTTGAAGTTACAGAGGAAAACAAACCTTAAACTTTAGGGATGCTCTATTTTTTATATTGATTGATGGACTGAATGACTATGTTATGAAAAAGAATTGGGAGATAGTTTTGAATTGACAGGAAATAATCACTCAAGGTTAGGATCATGATGAGGGTTCAAAATCATGCCTTGTATTTGTACTTTCTACTCCTAATTGTTGGCACTATGCTAATCAAATATGTGTAGTTACTACTATTTTTATTTTTTTAACTGATAACAGCAACTGGTTTTTCTAAATGTGGTGCTCCCAGGGATTTCCTATGTGGGCGATATGAAGCTGGTGAATCCTGAAGTCTCTGGGGTTCTGGGGATTGTATTCCCAGATACCACTCCCTTTTCCTGAGCGCCGGAGAGGGAGCTGGGAGTAGAGCCACCCTTGGAGGCACTTGTGTTCCTTAATGGATGGCTGTGGCTGGTACGTTCACAGATAGCCCAGAATTAGAGTCCCAGAATCACCCTCAGATATTGCCATAGCATCCTCCCAAACTTAAGAGTTCCAGCATCAACTCATATGACCACACTGAATAGGAATTGGGCTTTGATGTTTGTGATCTGTCTCCTCTGTTGCCAGACTGGAATAAGAGAGTCCTGTACTGGCCTTGTTTGATGCACACTGTTCATTTTAGGTTTCTCGGGTTAGATGGGCAACCTGACCCATTAAGCAATTAGGGACATTTTAAATTTTTGAGTAAGAAGCATTGTTAAAACAAGGCATCTTGAGCATTCCAGAGGATAGGCTGGAAGCTATCTTAAGCTGATACAGCACTTTCTAATTTATAGAGTGCTTTTTTATATACATGATCTCATTCTGGTTTTGATTCCTGACGTGACCTTGTAGGGGTGTGTATGACAGGTTTTATACCCAAGAAAATGGATGTTCAGAGAAGTGGAATAAATCGTACCAAGTTATACCAGTGGACATCCACAGAGCTCTTTGCCACAGGTCACATGGGCACGCCACAATGTGGGTGGGGATCACTACCCTGATTCTGGAGGCGTGGAAACTGAGACGGGGAGATTTCAAGAGAGAGGATTTCAGAGGTCTTAATCAGGAGATGCTGATTTGGGACTTTAACTTAAGAGTGTCCTTTTGCTAGTAGTACAGATATCTTTTTAGTATCTCACACAGAGAAAGCAGGAGAAGTGAAAGACTTTGTCTCCCCTAAGAATTTGGGTTTGGTTAAATGTGTGTTGAGGAGGGGCACAAAATTTCTGATGGGTGTCATTAGACTTCTTCCTGGATTTCATTTCTCACTAGATTAGTGGAAAAAATAAATATTTTTGACCTCTGAGGCTGTGGGTTTATGAAAACCTTATTCTTCCACTTAACAGATGTGATGCTTTGGGCATATTACTTAACCTCTCCAAGCATGAATTTCCGTATCTGTGAAGAGAAGATAAATGTGCTTCATGGGATTGTTGTAGGGATTCTATAAAGTAAATAAAGCTTTTGGGACTGTGCTAGGCACCTAGAAGGCATTCAAGCGATGGTTTTCCTTTCCTTCTCTTGTATGTGGGGTGTAGAACGCATGGTCCATTTCTTAGATGTGGTTCCATAAGGGGCATCGTATAAGCTTACTACAGGAGAGAACTAAGACATCAAAGATTGTCATGGGAAGGAACGTAGGATCCTACGGACAAGTTCTGTGGAATCGTGTCATCACCCACTTTAGGATGGAGAAAATGGCATGATAATTTCTAAAAAGTTCCTTTTTTTTTTTTTTCTCCTTTCAAATCTTCCTGGAAGCAGAAGGCTTGGGAGAAATATTTTGTTAAAATACATCAATAAATACAGCTTGCCAAGTCATCTTGCCAAGAAATGTCTAAGATGGGGAGAGTCTGGCCATTTCCTGGGAAATGGGAGCCTGCGATGGGTCCCTGAGCCCCTGCTTATCAGCCAAGGGCAGGACACTGTGTGGGGTGTGTGTGGGCTCCCCCCCTCCCCCTCCAGCAGAGCCCCTCTGTTTCTCCCGAGCCTGGGGGAGCCCCTGCGAGGCTGAAAAATGGCTGGAGCTGAAAATGTCCTGGGTCTGCTGCCTCCTGCCTTCTGTCTCCCACCTTTGCCCCTTGCCTCTCCAGCTTACGGTGGGGAGTGACTGCCTCTAATAGGGTGGCTGTGACAGATGCTGTGGGAATTCTGAGTTTGGGATAATGAGCTGTCATATGTCATTTCACTTAAACACAATAATACAAATATTTTGATCAAACATTTTCTCCAGCTGTTGAGCGAAAGCAATAAAAACAGCAGGGAGTGCCAGCGACTGTGCTGTTTCTGAAACGCTTTACCCTTTAAAAGCTGTTGCCTGTTAACTCCTCCTGCTTCTGTCTCCAGTCCTCCTGCTTCTGTCTCCAGTCCTTCTCCTTCTCCTGTCCCCTCTGATTGCCTGCAGCGTGCTGAGGCCATAAATAAAGAGACCAAATCCAGGACGCGAAGGGGGTGAAATTGACCACAGCTTTTATTAAAGGGCCCTCTGGCTGGTCTCGGAGCAGCTGCAGCTGCTCCCCGACTTCAGAAAGCGGGGGCTTGACCTCCCCACACCAGCCACCCCAACCCCTGGGCCCACATCTGTGCCCACAGTTATTAATCAACTCCTAGGCAACAGGTTTTTGAGACAACCTGTGATTGGGGTCACCCGGTCCTTGGTTCTCCCTTGTGGTTGGAATCGGTCTGAAGGTTGAAGTTGATGTCAACTGTAGCTTTCGCCGTCTCTTTCCCACCTGGTCTCCACTGCTCTGATCTGGGTTCTGGAATCTTTTTTTTTTTTTTTCCTAAGGTCGGGAGGGTTGTGACCCCACAGCATGGTTCCGGGGGGTGAAGGGAGGCATAGTGGGGTGGGGGGGCTTCAGGGATCTAGAGGGGCCCTGGGGCCCAAGCAGAGCTCCTTGCTGATTCCCACCTGCCAGTGGGAAGCAAGAAGTGACAATCCCGCAGACATCCTGCAGGTGGAAATTCTTAAACGGAGGGGCCTGCTCCCCCTACGTTTTAATTTTAAAATGATGGCCTTCATTTTAAGAGAGCCTCCCCTAACTCAGTAATGCCACCAGGCTAGGCGATTCCCATTTTTGTCCTGGAGGGATCAGAAAAGATTGGGTCCCCTGTGTGACACTCTAAAATCCGCCCCTTTGCCTCTCCCTTCCCTCTCACTTCTGGGGGGAAATGAACCCCGGGCCAGTGCTTCCTCCTGTTCTGGGTTCTAGGAAACCTGACTGCATCTGTGCTCTCGTCTACAAACCCAGGCTCTTACTGGGGCTGTGCCTCCCCTTCCAACATGCTCACGTCTCCCATCCTTAAACAAAAGCAGACAAAACGCCCCCGCAGAACTCTTCCCTGACCCTTCCTTCTTCTCTGACTGCCGTCTGCTTGTCTCTCTCGGCCAGATTTCCACGGTCTTCATTTCCACAGCCTCGCCTGCCCCACCGCCACCTGTGGCTTCATCCCCTGCCACCCCCAGGCCGGCACCCCTCACCAGACCCCTCTTCTCCTGGCGTCCCTGGCACGGCTGTCTGCTACTTCCCCTGCGCCTCTGGTGTGTCCTCCTCCCACAGCTTTGCGTCCTTCGCTTCCTGTCCCTGGATGGTCTGTCTCCCCTGAGACCTCTCCTTTTCACCCCTTCCTTCATTTCCATTCCTGCCGCCCCTGCCTTGCTTTTTTGTCCCCCCCCCCCCCCACATCTCTTACTCTCCACCTTTATTTTGTCCCACTCCAACCCATTCATTCTCCACGTTCCCACCAAAGTGATATTTCCAAAATGCATGTCTGATCATTTTGGCCTCCTGCCTAAAACCCTCCCGGCCTGACCCTTCGTGCTCTGGAACCATTTTTCTCACCCTTCCCAAGAGCAGAGATTCACCCAGTGTGCCCCCCCCCCCTCCGCCCCCAGCATCAGAACTGCCGGGGAACTTGTTCGACATCCACATTCTCAGACCCCACCCAAGACCTACCAAATCGGAAACTCTGGGGCCAGTCCTGTGGGTTTCCCAAGCTCCCCAGGTGTTCGGAACCGCTGCTGCAGAGCAGGCCTGGCCTGCTGGGGGGCGCCGCACACGCCCCGCTGTCTCGTGCCTCCCTGCCCTGTCCTCCGTCTTTAGCCCACACTCCCACCCGTCTTCTCGCCGTCTGTCTTCCTCCTCTGCCGCTCTCCTGCCTTCTTCTCACTTGTTCCAGCTCGTGGGCTCGTTCACGCCTTTTGGATGCACAAGTCTGCCTGCCTCGCTTCCCTTTTACACTATGAGCTCTTGGGGGCCAGAAATGCGTTTTTAGACTCTTGGTATCTGCAGCTCCTGGCCAGTTAGGTTTGTAGAGGGAATTGGTTTTTACTTGTTCATGTATTTAACACCCACTTACTAAATCTTGAAGCGATATGAGGGCAGCATCCCAGAAAGTAATTCCTGTTTCTGTTTATCCTATTTAGAATTTTCAGGTTCAGAGCAGCTGAAGAACTAAGAACGATTGCTTATCCACAAAGCCATTATTTCAAGGGCAGAACAAGTGACGTAGGTGCATTATAAAAACTACTGCAATTACCTCCTAAAACTTCCTTTAAATCCACAGGTGCCTCTTGAGTACCCATTATTCCTTGCCTCTTTGTATTTCAGCCTTTCCTCTCTGTTTTCCATAATAGGACAAAATGCAGACTAAAGTAAGTTTTTGGGTTCATATTTCGCATCACATGGAGCATATGTCTTTGGTTCTCAGTGCTGAGTTATTTGGGATTGTGGTCCTGGGTTTTTATTCCCTGGAGTCCACTGGCTTTTGGGAACAGAAGTTCATGTTATAATAGCCTCCCTTAGTCTCAAGATTCCACATTGCTGTTTTGTTTTTTTTTTTTCTTTCGTAGATTTATTACAGTACCATTTAATTACTCTTCATGACAGTATTAAATTTCACGAGTGATTTATAGTTTTAATAGAGACATGTGTGACTTATTGCAGTTGGCATATGAGGTTTACCAAATTCTTAAGAGCCATGCGTATGAGAATTGCTTAATCTGACCCCGTCTAGCATAACCGCCACATGGAGACGAACCCCCAAATTCAGCAACAGTCGGGACACCTGTGTTGCCCACCCATTTTTGTTGGATGTCACTGTCTACCTCTCTTGTGACATATGTGTGTATGCATGTCGGGGGGTAGCCATGGGTATGTATGTATGTTTACATTAAAGAGAAGAGAGGAGCCGTTCCGTTTTAAAATATGGGCTCAGAATGGCTTCCTGGGCCCTGCAGGACTAGGTGGCATGCTGTTTCTATTTGATCACCTGAGGAGCTTGCCGTGAGGCCCTGAGTCCAAAGGCCTGGAGGAAGCGGTCTCCAGTGCGAGGCCAGGGGCTGCGGCAGAACATCAGGGCTCAGCTGCCCATAGATGGCTCCAGGCTTCCTCGGGCAGCGCAGCACCCATCCGGGGTTTGTGGCCGCTGCTGGGAAGCACGCCTTCTTGCTGCACATGACCATGTGTCCAAGTCTCTGATGGGAAAAACTTTGATTCCATCCAGCTCCTGAGCTGGGATCCTGAGACTAGACGTCAGTTTTGGCTCTAAGGCCAGTCGTGGTGACTTTCAGGAACCGCATCACCGGGGACACCTGGTCCCTGTCTGGAACTTTCCATTCGTGCCTCCACTGGCTGCGTCTGCCTCTGGGTTTTTCCGAAGTGCAGAGCTGTTGCTAAGATGGGCATTCTTTCAGGGCAGTGTTGCCTCGCTGTTTGCAACTGGGGATAGCTGCTCACTTTCGTATTTTTCCAGATGACTTTATCAGGTGGCATTTTTAGGAGAAAAAGGTGTGCATTCTCGGTTCCGCCTTCCCCAGAGCAGGCAGTGTGGATAATCCTCAGGGGCCTTTGGCAGATAATCCCTTCAGGGTTATCTGTTAATTACAAGTGAATGTGTGAAGTATTTGTGAAAAGGCTTTAGAAGTGGAGGTCCCCTAGCTGCTGCGGAGCACCCGGCCCCTGTTTGCCTGGGGCAGAGGCTTTCCCTGCCCAGCTCGCTTCCCCTCAAGTGCTGGTATTCTCTGGCTAAATTGTTTGCCTTTCTAATGAAGTGAACTGTTTGTTTGACTCTGTGGTAGAGGGTATTTAACCGGGGACTAAAGTAAACGTCAGAGACATTCAAATAAGCCATGCATATCTGCTTTGTGAAGGGAAGGAAAACAGTTTGGCGGTGCTCACCTCCGGGGAAGAGTCGTTAAGGAACTGTTTAAATAATAAACCAAGTCGAGTGAGCGGATATTGTCGAGCCTGCGTCTGGGGCTTTTGTGATAGCAGGGCCTGGCATAGGAAATCCTCTGCGGCCGCCACGAGGGGAGGAGAGACCCGGCTGGATGCTCGCACTTAGTAATTGTGATTTATTTATGTGTGGGGGGACTTCTGCTTTATTCAGTCTTGATTAAAACAAGCCCAATTAGCCCTCCGGAAGGCCGCACGAGGGCAGGGTGACTTTGTTAGCAGCGTCAAAGGCCCTGGCTTGCAGCTAGGGAGGCAGAACCACAGGGAGATTGGGAGGGGGCTGGGATGGGGCTGGCTGCTGGCTGCTGAGCAGGGGTGCCCGAGAGAAGGGCCTGAGCTGCCGGGGCGACTGGCTCGGACCATGCCAGCCGAGGTGGGCTCCCTGGTCTCCCGGGAAGGCGGGCTGGCCCTATGCCCGCCTCAGGACCTCGGGGTGACGGGGGTGTGAGTGATAAAGTGGGTGCATCCCTGACAAGCCTTTTAGTGGCTTCTAGCTTTATTTGCTGGGACGGGTGAAACAGTGAAGGTTGAAAGTGGGGATACCTGTCAGGTCAGCTACTTGATTTGCGGAGCCCAGTGCAAAATGAAAACATGGGGCCCTTTGATAGAAAATTTTTAAGAATTTCAAGCTGGCAACGGCCCGGCATTGAACTCCGGGATGAGGGGTGGTGGGGATGGGGAGGTGGGGGGAGCAGGGCCCAGCCAGTGGTGGGGTTTTGGGCAGCTACAGAGCTTTCACTCCCAGGAAGTGATTCTTGCCTGTACTTTTTGAGCTCTGCAGTCAGGTGCCTTGAATAAGCCCTGTCAGTTCTTAAGTGAGTGACCTTGGCTCTAATTTCTTAATGCCTCTGCTGCCTGTTTCTGAATTTGTGTGATAGGGACATCAATACTTGAGTTGTCACATGGTATAAATAAAATACATATAGAAAGTGTTTATGGTAGTCCTTAGCCCATAGCAAGTGCTCAGCTATTTATTAATTGAATGGATTAAGGCTGTAGTTATTTTTCTTCCCCTGAGGGCAGCGCATGGTGACTCTGAAATTCAGGGGACAGAATGACATCCTGGCAGAACTTACTAAAGACTAAGGCATGAAGACCCCTTCCTGGGAAGCGGATTTGGCTCAATGGATGGAGCGTCCATCTACCACATGGGAGGTCCACGGTTCAAACCCCGGGCCTCCTTGAACCGTGTGCAGCTGGTCCATGCACAGTGCTGATGTGCATAAGGAGTGCCGTGCCACACAGGGGTGTCCCCTCGTAGGGGAGCCCCACGCGCAAGGAGTGTGCCCTGTAAGGAGAGCCGCCCAGTGTGAAAGAAAGTGCAGCCTGCCCAGGAGTGGTGCTGATGCAGCAAGATGATGCAACAAAAAGAGACACAGATTCCGAGTGCTGCTGACAAGAATGTAAGCAGACACAGAAGAACACACAGCGAATGGACACAGAGAGCAGACAAATTGGGTGGGGGCGGGGCGGCGAGGAAGGGGAGAGAAATAAATAAAAAATCTTTTAGAAAAAGTGGGGCACAGAATCTGGGTGCCACTGACAAGAATGCAAGCAGACACAGAAGAACACACAGCAGATGGACACAGAGAGCAGACAACTGGGAGGGAGGGGAGAGAAATCAATAAAAAATAAATCTTTTTTTAAAAAAAAGTCCACTTCCCATATCTTGGGCTGAGCAATCAGATTTACGAAGCTGAAAATACCCATGTAAAGTTGCTGACTATCAATGTTAACTTGGATGTCTGGAATGGGCAGGGGCAGGGATAAGAAAGTAACAACAGCACCTTAATTGTGAGGACTTCAGAATGTATGAACCGTCTTTACCTTTGCCACTTGACCCCTTGGAACAACTCCGTGGAATAAACAAGGGTGGCTGTAATTGCTGGAAAACTGTGTTGTTATTATTTTAGTCTCACTTTTATTTGTATATAAATCTATAAATACATGATTTCAAAGGGGAAGCATTTTCAGTCGCCATTGACAGACTGGAGAGTAGATGAATTGCCCTGGGAAAGGTGTGCCAGCCAGGTATTGTGTTATAAGGTGACAGCCTACATCCAGGGTAGGTGCTGGTGTTTGGCATTATCCTGAATTTGGAAAAGGGAGAACTGAGAGGGAAGAATGGCTTTTTAAAGGCTTCCTAATGATAGGGGAATAACATTTTGTGCAAATACATATTGGCTCCAAGGTGGCCAGTGGGCCACCATCCGTTTGGACTATTGCATAGTATCAGTGATCAACTCCATGCTTGTTTTAAGAGTAGTGAAGGTGTCATAGTATTGCTCTTTAACATGTTTTTATTAATGCTTGCTATAAGAAAAATAGCAAATTAGCGTGAGAAGCAGCTTTGAAATGTGCCTAGAGTCCACTCTCTGAGAAGTGGAAGCTCATTGAGAAAACACGATGGAATTGTTTTTGAGACTGTGTGTCCACGGTTTACCAGGAGAGGTGCATGTGCGTACAGGGAGGCAGTAGTCCTGGGCTGTGGGTATGGACCCAGGTAGATGCAGGCGCAAGAATATCCTGTAGATCTATTCTCTGTCCTGCCCTGGGAGTAAATTGACATCATTGAGGTTACACACCTACCAAATACGGTCTGTAAAGACTCTGTCCTGGGGAGTTTATCTAGAAACCAGGGGTTGCTGTGGGGAGAGGGAAGAGAAGACCCAGATAGAGATTACAGTAAGACCATGTAGAGCTCCCCTTTTTTCTTTTATATATAAAAGAAATATATATATATTTTAATTAAAGTTAATAGATCACAAGGAATATTACATTAAAAAACATAAAAAAGCAAAAAACATAAGAGGTTGCTCTATAACCCACTCCCCACCCTTTTTTCTTGTTTAGGAAGAGCCTGGGCCTTTTTGGGAATGTGACAAGAGCCAAGTCCTGTGTACACTGTGGAGGGTCTTGGGAGGGACCCGTCAGTCAGTCCCTCTGAGGCAGTGTATCTGTCAAGGATCACTGCAGGGGCGGAGGTAGGAGAGGCGACCCTGGTGTCAATAGGATAAGTGGGTGGGAGAGCTTGAGCCTCAAGGCAGGGTGGGCAGGGACCCCTGCTCAGTGAAAGCAGTGTCATGGGCATTGGCCTCTCTAGGAAGGAGTGTCCCCAACAGTGCCCACCTGAATAGACCAGAAGGTTTGTTGATCCATCGTGGTCTCAATCCAGAAGCAGGGTTCTGGATTTAAATCCCTCCTGGATACTTCAGAGCAGTTTGGCTCCTGGAGGACAGACGTGGAGCGGGAACACGGAAATGTCTGTCCTCTGTCCTTGGTGGGCTTGGCAGGGTGTCCTAACCAGAAGCTGTGGTTCAGGGTGAGTTACCTGTGGTATAGTTTAGAATCCAAGGCCATTTATCATGGGAGCAAGTATCTCAAGGATGAATCAGATAATTTTTTCATTCAGCATTCCAAAGGGAATCAAGCTAAGGGTCAAGATAGGAAGCTGGAAGAGGTGGAGAAGAAGGGTGTCCACCAAGGGGGGAGCTCACAGCCATGAGCTGTGGGGCATGGAGCTTGCAGGAGTTCTGAACCAACATGCAGGTGGCTGTGTGGCCTCCAGAAACGAGGATGGGACAGCAGCAGGCTGGGTGATGGACTTGAGAAGGTGTTCTCTTCTGTCTAACATGCGCCTTTGTAAGCAAAGGGCTGCCTGGTGGCTTGGCCTTATTGGCTTTTCATCTCAAGAAAGGTGGAGCTGTAGGTAGTGTGGAGATGTAGGCGAGGGATGTCATGGTAAATGTGAATGGGTTTTGATTTTTTTTTTTCCTTTGAATTCCACCTTTATGAGCCCATGCTTCCAGTCTAATAATTTGATAAATTCAACATTATTAATGGACCAGAGGAGGGCTCAGTCGATGAGAATTTCCAAGCTTTGGTCATTTCTTCTGCTAAAGGTAGAGAATTCTAGGTGTGAATGCCATAGCTGGCTGTTAGGGCACCATTCTTAAGCAGAAAGACATCTTATAATCCTTCAAATGGTAATGTTTGGTATATGCTCTTATAACCAGTGTCTTCAGGGGCATGTGTAAAAGATGTGCCTTGTGGATAATATAAGATTGCAGGGGAAGAAAAACGAGAGGAGTTTTGGTACTTGGCCTTCAGGTGTTTTTTTTTTTTTTTTAATTCCATAAGCAGTGGGAGATTCTCTCCCTTCTCCCTGATTTCCTTGCTCATCCTTGTAAGCAAGCCACTTGGTCTGCTTTATTATTTTACAATCATGGTTAAAGAACCACTTAAACTCTTTGCTTAAAAGCTTTGTGTGCTCCTGCAAATAATGATGCTTCATAGACAGTGGGAATTCAGGGTTTAAGGGACAAGACAGTAGGGCCTTTTAAAGTTCCCAGTGTGCAATAAACATGCTGGAATTTCAATGGATTCTGAAGGCCTAACAATAATAGCATTAAGAACAGGCCAGGCCTTTGATGTTATTGACAAAAAAGGCCGGGAGGGGGGCGGAGGGGCCCCTGTCATTTCTGTCACGAGCTTTTAAACTTTTGACCTCCAACCTCTCAAGTCAAAGAGCTTTTTCCATACGGGTATTAACAGCCTACTCAAGTATCCCGAATTCACTGGAGCATCAAACATTTCCTTGGTGGGAAAGGACCATGCAACGCTTTGGAAAAGTCCCGGCGTGGAGTTGTTATTGCCGAGCACCCACCATTATCCGCTTTGTCTCAGGGCGGAGCGATGTGGGAACGGGTCGTAGGGAGCTGCACCAGCTAATCCAAGGGGTCCAGGCACCCCACCGTGCCCACGAGAAGATGCTCGCATCCTGGCAGGACGCGGGCGGCTGTGCGGGGCCTGTTAGAGTGGAGGATGAACTTCAGAGTACTTCCTAATGATAGGGGAATTACATTTTGTGCACATGTATATTGGTCTATTGCATAGTATCTTCAGTTATGCTTGCTGTAAGAATAAGGATGTTTGCCTCCCCTCAGCGTGTGCCGGTCTCTGCCCGGAGCTGGCCCCCGAGCATGCACCGAGCAAAGAGAGCAGGTGCAAACCTCATGGGGAGAATTCCAAAGAGAAGGGAGCTGGGCTCTCGGAGCTCCCTTGGTCTTGCCTGTTGGTGGAGACCATTTGGGGAGGCAAAATCTCGTGATGCCCCGGAGTGAGGAGCGGCCAGGTCCACGGCTCCCATGGCATGTGCTCAGTTTCTTTCCTCCCCTCTTCCACCTTTTAAGTGACTTAAATATTTTAAGTCACTCGATTTAGCATCTAAGGAAAGCTGGCATGTAAATATGTTGTATTTATGTGTTATCCTTCAAAAACATGCATCCATACATTTTTAAAAATAAAATTTGTGTTTTCTGAAATGGAAAAAATTTCTGAAAATTGCTTCATTGTTGTACTCATGCACGAAGTCAGCAAACTTTTTCTGTGAAGGGCCGTATATGTTAAATACGTTAGGTTTTTGTGGGCCATGAGTTCTCCGTAGGAACTAGCCAACTCTGCCTTGGTAGTGTGACTGTAGCCACAGACAATATGTAAACAAACGAGTGTGGCTGTATTCCAGGAAAACCTAATTTACAAAAGGAGGCCCATGGGCAATAGTAAGTCTCCTGCCACCGTATCAAGTGACAAAATAATAGCTCATTTCTTCGTTGCAGGCCATCTGCAAGATTTCTAGAAGATTCTGGAACTGTGTTTTCTTAAAATTTGAATCTCATTATGGAGATGCACATAAACCAGATGATCCACACTAAGGACTCTGGAGAAGTTTGAAACCCACACCACATGCGTGTAAGACCATAAAGGAGATTCCCGTTACTCCACGCCGTGTTCCGTGGGCTGCTCCCCGGGGATGCCTGGCACGTCTGAGGCTGGTCCCGGAGGGGCGGTACCCCTTCGCTCTGGCTCAGTGCAAACGCAGAGTGCCACCGGCTGCCTTGCTCTAGACACACCCGGGGTGTCATTGGAGGGCCCTGACGTCTCCTCCTGGCGTATTGTCCAGAGCTAAGAACAGGGCTGTCTGAGTCAGCCTGGTGTTGGAATCCGTCCAGAAGGCGGTGCCCTTTCGCTGTTGAGCCCTAGGGAAGGTCCTCTCTGCGCGTGACGCTGGGGATGCCCCCAGATGGGAGGAAGCTGGGGACCTGGGCAGCCCTGTCACCATGTCATTGGAGCCGCTTCCCTGGCAGCGTGGTCTCTCCCCTCTCGAGACCCAGCACTTAGCAGAAACTGGATGGGTATCTTGGTGTAGCCTAGTGGATGTAGCACAGGAGCTCCCCTGTATGGTTTTCTCTGATATTTCTTCTGATGGCAGGTGATTAAGTGGGTTTGTGGGCCCTGGACATTCTTATGGTTAGGGCCGACCCAAACGACAGGAAAATAACCTCTCGTTCTGGTCTAGAAGAACTTCCAAAACCAAAGTACAGGCCACTTGGTATTTAAAGAAACTCAGAAATTTGGCGCCCTGCCGTTTATCCTTCTGGATCCTGTTTTCTGGGCACATTCAGGCCACTCAAGTATCATTTGGCGAATTGCTCCTTAAGGGCACTCACTGAGCCGACTTTGATCTCTCTTTTTTAATCTACAATTTTTGTATGTAAATTTTAGACCTTAAAAGACAGTTTCCCCAGGATGGCATCGGAGAGATCTTATAGCCGGAGGACACGAAAACTATTTCTTGGGAGAAGGATGCAACCGAAGATAAATCTCAGAGTGTCTTCCTTGGTTATTCTCTGGCTACAGGTTTTATGATCAACCCAGGCTGTTGTGAAAAGACCTTAAAAATCAATGCCTATCATTCCTAATGAGACCCTTAATAGTCAGCATGGTGACAGCTGGTGTGAAATCGAGTACTGACAACTATACCCAGCCCAAATATTTTTACTGTGCGCTGCAATTTAAACATGTGTCAAGCCAATTACTTATTTATAGGGCTTAAGGGCTATTCCACTCAGGCCTTAGATGATACGCACTCCTCAAATCTCTGTGTGGTGTAGGAGGAATTTGGTACAATAGTCCCACCTCTCCCGAGCCTGTAATAAATCATCTTTGCGACCATAAGCATGTATAGTTGACTGCTTACCACTGCTCCATAGCCTCTCCCCACCTGGTAGAATTTTAATTCCCTCCCTAAAATTGATTCCGCCGGTTCTGCACATTATTCTCCCTGTCTTCCATTTAGCCCGTTAGTTTGCTGACAGTAGAGTACACAGCACTTAGCAGCTGGTTTGTGGAACCATCAGTCAGGAAATTGTATGATAAATAGGAGGGAGCCAGGTTTAGTGGCACTTGCTTCTGCTTCAGCAGTTTTAGCCTGACTTTGGAAAAGTCATCATGTGGTATTTTGTCAAGGGCCAGAACAGGAGATGGCTGCAGCGCAGTAACTTATTACCCATACGCTTGAGTTATGATGCGCCACAGCTGCGCTGCTCATGTGTAAATAATAAACCAGGAGGTGGATAATTATGGTGCTGCCGGCGACACGGGCCTTGTCTTGTCATGTGGGTTTTCTTGTTCAGCTTCTTGGGTCCGTGATGGAATATGCTGCTCATCTTCCGCATTGAAACGACAAGCCAGATTGCAAGGGGAAGTACTCAGCATTTGAGGATACGTTTTTTTTTTTTTCCTCAAAGAAATGGGTTAAAATTAATGTCATGTGATGCCACCTATATAAAAAGGACATGCTCATCTGTTTTTTGTCTTCATTTTTACCATTAAGCTGTGGCCAAGCAGAGCCTAAATTGAAAGAGTGATGTTCCATCGCCTTTTCCAAAAAAAAAGTGGCTTAAAAGGTGTGATTTCCGCTGATAGCCCAAATGAGGTATAATTGTGCAAACCTCAGCGGCCTGGGAAACGTTATTTTAAATGAAATCAAGAGGGAAACAAACAGAAACAGTAAAACACTTAAAAAGTAAAACCAGATGTCTTTGGTTAAATCAGATCATATCCATTGATTTTCTGTTCTTTATTTAAACTTAATTCCAGAATGCAAAATGCATAAACTTCCTTGGGTCATTAATAAACACTTTGTGCAAAAAGTGTTACAAAATGCATCACAGTGTACTTACATTCGGCTATAACTTTCAAACTCATAAAATGCTATAGAGTCAATGCTGTGAGAAATGGCTGCTAAATGTTCCAGTGGTTGCCTTTTGTATTTTCCTCTCAAATATTTTTGCAGTGTTTGATCATTTTCTCTTTCATTCTGAAAGGAGGGAGAATTAAAATCCTGCCAGAATAATTTCTTGAAGATGAAAAGATGGCATGTTGTGGCTGAGATGGGAAGAAGGGTTTCCTTTGGGAAGAGACTTTATACTGCATGGCTACCCTTGATTTTCTGGGATTAACTGGCTGGTCTTTACTCCTGTGCACATAATCTCTGCAACTTCATTAGAAATACTCATATGAAAGATAATGACTGTTACTGCCTGGATATATGAGGCATCTATCAAATGTGGAGCAAATCACATGTTTTGAGCCCTGCATCTATGAAAAAAATTGTGGATTTGTACTATAATTCCTAGTTGCACCACAAAGAGAAAATCAGAGTTTATACCCACTTATTTGGTGGAGAGAATTTAATCAGGGAGAACACAGCCAAGAGACAAGAAGTAAAGAAGTAAAAATGTCTTCCAACACCATCATAGTGTCCCTCAGAATACACTATTATAAAATAGTGGGTCAAACTTTATGAATGCTTAATTCATTCAAAGTTCTAGTAAGGTTAGTTCTCTAAGAAGTCGGCAGGAGGCCAGTATGTTTGCTTTAGCAGTGACAGCTGAACTGAGTGGAAGACAGAAAAACTGTCACCGTATTTCGTGGTCCTCTCCCTTACCCCCAACTTGATCATTGATTTGGAATTGTTTCAGAATTTAAAACCAGCAAACTTTTACTAAGTATGGATCAGGCTTAATTTTTTTATTTTTTTAAGGATTTATTTTTTCTTTATTTCTCCCCCCTCCCCCCCAGTTGTCTGCTCTCTGTGTCCATTCACCGTGTGTTCTTCTGTGACTGCTTCTATCCTTATCAGCAGCACTGGGAATCTGGGTTTCTTTTTGTTGCGTCATCTTGTTGTGTCAGCTCTCCGTGTGTGCAGCGCCATTCTTGGGCAGGCTGCATTTTCTTTCACGCTGTGCGGCTCTCCTTATGGGGCGCACTCCTTGCTCATGAAGCTCCCCTACGCGGGGGACACCCCTGCGTGGCACGGGACTCCCTGCGCACATCAGCACTGCGCATGGGCCAGCTCCACACGGGTCAGGGAGGTCCGGGATTTGAACACGGACCTCCCATGTGGTAGGCGGACGCCCTAACTACTGGGCCAAGTCCGCTTCCCGGTCAGGCTTTAAATAAGTGAAAAACATTACTCCCCTGAGTTTTACATTGTTTTAAGAAGGCACAGTTGTATGTAGTGTATCTTAGAATAATTTTCTTTCAAAGCAGTTAAATTAAATAGGTTGCCTGGGCTCCCAAGGCGGGATGGTGGTTGGTGGCTTTTAATTGTTAGGACTACTGTGTTCTGTGGGACCCTGAATTTGCCAGGATTGCTGGATAAACTTTCAACCTAATGCTATTTATACTTTATGCTTATATTTTTTGTTTCGCTCAAACATAAAAGCTATTGAGGGAATTTGTATTACAGAGGAATTAACTCCCAGATCCTTTAATATTAAGTCTTCAGTGGTACATTTAAAATGAAGTTGATTTTTTTGTATGGGCTATATTAAATGTATGAAGTGTGATAAATGATCAAATAGTTTATAATCTTACCTGCTAGATTTTCAGCAATGTTGTGTATATCATAGTATGTGGCAATGATATAGCAATGTCATAATGGTTTCTTTTCCCATCTTATACTAATCCCCAAGTTCCCACCAAGGCGAGTTATATTTTGGGACTTGAATCTTTTCTTATAACAAGCACAAAATACACAGTGATTGACTCAGTACAGTAGTCCTCTTCCACTCAGAAGTTTTCTAGGTTCTAGAGTGGGTGGGAAAGTGCTGGAATTAGGGCTTTGACTTCGGCTCCCAGGCCCTCTGTGGAGCTTCTGTAGCCGTTTCTTACAGTGATCGTGTAAGACATGTTCTGAGTGACTCGTTTGGAATTGCCTTTGCAATCTGCTTCCCTCAGGGCTAAGGCAAAATCTTCACACTTTCAGAAATAACTAAAAACATGTTTGGTGTAAATACCAATTCCTGGAGATTTTGAGGAGCAGTTTTGGGGGTTAGTGCAGCCTTGCAGGAGGGCCACGTGGATGGTATTTGAATAACGAGTTCTAACATATTTGCCATATTTTCAGAGATTGGATCGCTTTATGGTGCTTCTTGAAACTTGGGGACAAAGATACAAGGTTTCAGTCATGCTTCTGGCTATAAAATCTCTTTAAATGCTTCAGTTTTTCTAGTGAATAAGTATTTAAAACAAACAGTTAATTTTCAGATTTGAGTTAGATATTTTGGTTTGCAAGAGACAGTGCAAGTTACTGTGAGTAAATGGGAGAGGGGAGCTATTTCGGGTAAAAACATGTGAACACAGGGATCCAGGAAGCGTGGCGCACCATGCCTGGTGCAGAGCAGGCAGGGGAGGTGGTGAGCCTGGGTCCAAGGGGGCTGCTAGCGTTGGCAGGAATTCCTGGAGTTGGGCTCTAACTCTGCTTTCTGTGATCAGCTCATTTCTTATAGCCAAGCTATATCAAATTTCTCTGGCCAACCTATGGGATTCGCTGCTCTTGTACCAAATCTAGACCTAACCCAGGCTGGAGCCAAGGAGGGCGAGCAGAGCATGCATCTGAACGTGTGTCTTGGTGTGTATCTATTCATAGATTCATCTAGTAAGGACTTTGGAAAGGACAGCTCCTTTAAAAAGCATCATGGGCATGATAAAAAAGAAGCTGATATTTAGGTTACCATGTCTTTGCCTCGGATTCCCTTGGCAGCCTCCCCCCCCCACCCCCCCCCCCCACACACCTTCCCAGTAAGTCAGTGTGTGTGCTGAGATACTGTGCCTGGAGAGTTTGTGGCTCCCTTCTTCGCCCTTCCTACCCTGGCCATTCTGTCTCCCACAGCTGGAGGCAGGTGCTGTTTGTCTTCTCCTTGCTTTCCTGCCTGGGTTTGTGTGGCAGTCATAGGCTCTCCTTTCTAGGGGTCGGTATGATTAACACAGTTATATGTTTATAAACCGTCAGGGAACCTCAGAATTGCCTCTAAAGACTTTGTCCACACTTTTTTTTTTTTTTTGTAATAGTAAACTTTATTTTAGTGGAGCTTTAGATTACAGAAAAGTTACATCGAAAGTCTAGGGGACTCCCATGTATCCCACCCTTCCGCCACCTACGTTTTCCCCTATTAATAACGTCTTACATTAGTGTGGTACATTTGTTACACTTGACGAACCGATATTGAGGCATTGCTGCTAATCAAGGTCTACATGTCACGTTTTGGTTACACTGGGCACTGTACAGTTTTATAGTGTTTGACAAATGTATGATGACATGTACCTGTTGTTGCAGTATCGTACAGAACAGTTCCAGTGCCCTAAAAATGCCCTGTGTCCCCCTCATCTTCCCTCCCTTTCCCCTTGGAACCTCTCAAGCTCGCTCAGCAGTCAGAAGAGAAGATGTGGGAACTGTGTAGCTTCATGAATGGGGATGGTGGTGCTACGTTCTCATGTGATATAGACTGGACTTTCTTTCTTTTCCAGACCCTCCTCACCTTTTCCCCACGTTCCATCCTCCCGTACCAATTGATGCAAGGCATCATGAGGGCCGTTACCATTATGACCCGTCGCCCATTCCTCCGCTGCACGTGTAAGTATCAAGACGGCCTGGCGATGAGATGGGACGCAGCGCCAGCGTTTACAGTCTCCGACTTATTTTTAATGGCCCATCTCGGGAGCTTTGAAGATGTGATAGAAGTATAAGATTTACTTTTGAAATACAGCAAGCCTTTCTCTTTTCTGGATTCACTGAAGCAGATCCAAGCTGGTTTCCGAGAAATGCCTGCTCTACTAGGTGGCTGGCAAGCATTTCCTATATATTTTGCTGACGGGTGTGCTGTGGGCTGTAAATACGAAAGTAAAAAGTAGAGACCTAATGGAAAGTTCCTGCTCAGAATATGTGTTTGGTCGAGATTAGGTTCAAAGTTTTTCATGCTAAAATGTCTGTTACATGGAAGTGCTGTCCCAGGGATCACCATGAATCGTAATGAAATTTTTATGGTAAATTTTCATAGCTCCTGCGGTGTGCACACCAACAGTCACTTGATTGATGGGAGTGTCACCCAACCAAAATGGCAAATGCGATCGAGCACATGGTTTACGCAAAGCTGAAAGGAGAGAATGGTGGGGAAAGCATACGTTAGAAAAGGAAGAAGAAAATATTATCATACTTGGTTTGGGAGAGAAAAACAATAAAGACGACCATTAGATGTACAAACCAAAGCAGTCGTCTTTTGTAGTATTACCTGAAAACTGTCATATACTACAAAAACTGGAGCCACACCCTGGAGGGGCTGCCCCTCTCTTAAGGTCTTCATAGATACATTTAGTCATATCTAATAATCACCCTTGATTCTAAGACAGTAAAGTTGGAAGCACAAATAATACTTTGAAGAATAACACTGGTTGCTTGGATGGTAGATTGCATCTCTCTGGCTATTCGTTACAGCTGTGTAATTACACATATGCCAAAGAAAAATGAAGTTGTTTTAAAACAAGTCCTCCTCTGTGAACAGAATTAATTGATATTAACAATCCTAGCTACATGCCCAAGTACACACATAATATTTTACCAAACAGTTTTTTGGATCCATCTCCCATTACTGAATTGTAATTTCAGAGCAGATTCGCCTGGAGGTAAGTAATAAATCTGTGTTGCAGACTTCTATACGCGTTAAAGGTGAAGTGGGTATTTATAGAGAGAGAATACAGAAACTTGTGAGTTATTCTTCGATGTTTCGCTGGAACACAAGTAAGTATTTACAGGGTTCGAAAGCCTGCTAAAAGTAAGCTCAAATAAAACTAAGAGGCCACTTTCAAACTCCCTATACAAAGGGAAGGAAATTCCAAATTAAGGTTGAAACATGACATGTAATTCACCCTATTATACAGAGGTTTTATGGCGCAGATGGGACTGCATGGGTCTCAGATGAGGCCTGCCCTCCCTCGGCGCGGAGCAAGCAGGGGCCAGATAGCCCTTGGAGACGTGGATGGCTAATTCCTCCCAGACCCCAGCCTCTGTGATGTTCTAATTCAAATCAGATCTTCCTATGGAGTTCTTTTCTTCACTCTTTCCAAAATCATGCTATAGAGAAATTTTTTTTTTAAATGGAGTTTGGGTGATAAAACTCCCAGTTTGTTCAAGTTTGCCTTGTAATTAAATCCAAATATGAATTTTGTCCGGCAAAATCTCACACCTCGATTCTTTGACGACACGTACTAACAGCAAGCCCCTGTTGAGCGCCCACCGTAAACGCGCAAGATCATCGAGTGATTACAGGACCAGGAGGCAAGGCAGGGCAGGGCTGGAGAATCCTGGGGCAAGGAAGCTTCCTTAGACGGCTTGAGGTTTTTGCCTTTCAGGCGTGACTGCTGAACTGGATTTTCAACAGTTTTTAGCACTTCCTGCTGTTTCAGCCAAGCTTTGGTGGACTTTCGCAGCAATGGACAAAATTGTTCTCTAGCAGCCTAAAAGTGTAGTTACTGAGGAGTCACCAAGTTAGACGGGTGGAGGGCCCAGACCCTGGCGAGAAGTCCTGCTAGGTTCTGGGTGGCAGGGCGGTTGCTGTGGGCACAGCAGCCTAGGCCTGCTTGCTCTCCCTGGAGGAGTGCCAGCTGTGCCCCGGGGCTGAGCTCCAGGTTGGGGGAGGGCGCCCAGGAGCTTGTGAGCTAGGCACCGGGAAGCTGGCTGCTTCACACCCTGTGCCTTTCCAGTGCCCTCAACGGCCTCCGTCACCCTCAAGGCCTCAGTCCCATGTCACCGTGGCGGGCAGACCCAGGGGCTGATCCTCTGTAACACCTTGTTATGTTTATTGTCAGCTCCTCCTAGGCCTGGCCATTTACGGCTGGCAGTCCCTGTCCCCTGCTCTCTTGGCGCTCTCCAGGCACTTCGTGAGCAGTGCTCAGGGCATGCTCGAGCTGGTCCAGTCTGGGGCAAAGTGTTTGCTTTGCCTGCGCTCACCTGTGCTGGGAATTCTGGCAACTTACCCTGTCTTGATTTTATTTAAAGCCGTTCCTCCCCAAATTGCACGAACTGTTCAATGAAATAAGGGTAAAAAGCATGGCACTCCAAACAGTGCTGAATATTAAACGTTGGAGGCAATTGGGAGCATGAGAAAGACAGTGTGTCTCTTCTGGTCTAGCTCAATTATAAGTCCCTTGTTTGCTTTTGCCCCTTCTGATGTGTTAATAAATTGAGGTCTGTGATCATCTCGGAAGATGAGGATAATCTAGAATGGGGCTTGAGAACTGAAATCTTGGAAGCACGTCTTTGCTGAGGGGTGAAGGAGTAACCTGGAAAAGCAAAATGACTTCATATAGGATTTGAATTCCAATATGCTTGCTGCGTAATTGTCTTTAATTGTATCCATAGAAAACGAGGTCAAGTGAGCTTACTAACCTTTTAAAATAAATATTTTTAATTATAAGAAGACAACACATGGGGATATTCTCATTGTTTTGTACACACGATTGTTCTTCTGGTGCCAACTTTAAAAATTAAATGGTAAGTTTCTTAAACACAAGGATTTGTGATGATGGAAATGCCGACAGAGCTCTGTTTAGAAGGAAGGCAGGCGCTGTGATAATTATGCTATCATATCCTATCATTAAAGATTCTATTGAAAGAGGTTTATAAATTGCTCCTCTCTTTAGATAAACCACCCTATATTAAGGCATCAACGATATGGTGCAGAATTAAATTAAAATCTCATAAAATGAAATATGTTCCGTATTAGCTGTTTGACACTTAATTTGCCTCTGAATGAGTAGAGGAAATCACAAATTAACCTGCCTTTGTTTTCCCAACCATGGCTTATTAGGTGTTAGAACAACTGCAATTACAGCCTAATAATAACCACCAAGCCTTATAAATATGTACGGAAATGTGTCAGTTTGTGTTGAAGAAACCACTTTGTTAAATGGAATACCTTCAGCTTATTCTACCTAATCCCACAGTGTTATCGACAATTTATGGCTAAGCAGTGTAAAGAGAATATAGTAACTTAAATGGCTTCAAATACAGCCCTGAAAATAATATTAGAATTTATTAGCACCTCCTTTCTTAAGTCAAAATCATCAATTTAGATTTACATTTTATACAAGTAGGACATAGATGTCAGAATCATCTTTCCTTGAGTTGTTACTGGGAGGTATAAAATGTACTAATCTGTGTTGTGTTTATTTAATACAACCAGTTTGAAAATTAAGAAACATTTGATATGGAGAATTTTCCCTTTTACTCTAAAAGTTATTCTCCACTGAATCCATCAAGGCTTATGCCCGCTAGGAAATTAGAGTCTTTTCCCTTCTCTCACTGTCAATCAATCTCTCAAATCATTTGCTAGGATCACAGACGCTATGTTTTCTTAAGCCATATAGCAAAAAATAACTTTTTTTTTTTTGGAAAAAATATCAGGGTGATATTCATTCTCTTATATTACTGAGATCATTTGGGGGAGGGGGGTTAATGGCAGATCCAGAATCTAATCTATATACACATAGCAGAGGCAGTAATTTTATGGGTATATTTTAACTTTTTGGACATCACTGTATTTCATGTCTTGAATTGTTTGCATCAGGGCTGTAGCTTGCCTAACTCGAGGAGGCACTGCTGTATTCTACAGGAGTCAACGATGCCGCCTAGACTAAATTACTACTTATTTCCAAAATTTCGCTTGGAAATTGAGACAACTGGAGTATAACCATCCCTTTGCTTTGTTGCTGAAGTCAGTTATATTTGCTATTGACTACTTTCCATCTGAATGGAGAAAATACTTTTTCTCTGGCATTTAGAATGTGTGCTTTTGATAATTGCTTTTTGTTGTTTTTGGTGTCAGAACCATTTACACATGCTTCTTTTTTAAAAGCAGATGTGGCGTGTATGTAGAAACCTAAATTGTAAAGTAGTTTTACATTCCAACTTCATTTCATTCATTCTGAATTTTTACTTGGGAAAAATGTCTGTCTTTCATATACAACCTTTCTGAGCCAAGGCTTTCTAATTTATGGACCAATATGAATTGAATTTCTAACTGTCCATTTGCTCCATATAGAGCAGTGTAATTCATTTTCCTAACAAGGCTCCTTCGTCATTAATCCATTAAAATCATTCAAGTACTACAGACCTCTTTACCAATTGACCAGAGAGCTGTGTTTGCCTTGCAGGGATGTGAACAGTGCTGTATTCCAAGTCAGCTTCTGCAGGTGGCCGTAGCATTTCACCATCTACTCTACTGATCCATTAAAAAAACAAAACAGAACCCAGCTTCATCTGCTCTCTTTGGGGAAATGAGCAATCATGTTCTGTTCTACTCGGCAGCTCATTTTTCTCTTAGTTGAGAAAATGTGGCTTGTTCCAAGGCTGCCTGATTCACTAGAATTATTCCACCTAAGTAAGGAGAGTTGTTCTTTCCTCAAAAGTGGTCCAGCTCCCAGCCTGCGCCTCAGGGAGAGGACTCTGCTCATGGTAGAGTGAATATTAGCTGTAAAATCGAGTGCTTTGAACATAGGGAAGACTTTGCCCCCATGATTGTGACTGCCTTTTAGGGAAAAGAGCATGGAGATGAGCAGCAAATTTGGAAAATGAATAAAGGCATTTCTTCCCAGGGAGAGAAAGCTCTAAGAAAAGATATGAGATTATATTAAAGCTTAGAGAAAGAAGTAGTATGTGACCAGAGCTACTACCAACTTCCCTTCCTTATCTTCCTCCATCTTTTCCTTTGAGCCTGAATTCAGCATCTTTCTTGTGTGCTTATTGGGAGCAAATATCATATTTATTTAAAAGGAACTTTCAATATAACCACTTCCTTAAAACTTTATGCTGGGCCCATAGCCAATAATAGCGATTTCGTTTGTTCGATTTCCAGGGAAGCCTCCAGTAATATATGGAGATAGAGCAAAACATTATAATTGCGTTTGGGGCATAGCTAATCTGGAATATTTTAATAGTATAATTTAAAATTAATAAAGGAAGATTCTCCTCCTCTAGTGCTTGTGCTCTACTATAAACTATATTGAGACTGATAAAATGTAATGACATAACAGATTATATCAAATATTCTATCTAAAGCTGCACAGCCACTCCCCTCCTGAAAATATTAGATCTCTTTAGGGAAACGACCATATGCATATCTCTTTATGTTTGTTAGGCTGAGTCTATGCCTTACACACTAGTAGCAACTAAATAAATATGATTTTCAATGATGATAATGGCCTAAGGTTTATTATGCCACTGCTATGGCCATCATTTTCTTTTGTTGCTTTATCTCATGCCAACCAAAGTAACACACTGAAGGCTCAAAATCCAAAGCTTAATCATTACTTAAAATTGTATTAGGGAAGGTGGCAGACCAGAAAGACACGGGACTCTCTTCTCCCAGAAAAATAGCTAGAGGACAGGAAGAAAAGGTAGAAAAAAATCTTCTAGGGTTTTGGATACCAGGGAAGGCTGGACACTGACCGAAAGAGAGAGGGGCAAAGGAAAAGAATAGTGATGGCAAAATTGTGAGTTAAAAGTGGGTGCTGCTACTGCCAGCCCACTCCTCCACACTAAAGACTCCTCTGAATACTCAGGCCGCTGGGCCAGCAGCTACAGACAAAAGGGGGCCCAGGGACCCACCTCCCCAGGAAAGGGGATATAGAGAGACACAGCTTAAGGTTGACTCAGCTTTTGACCCACAGATTTGGTCTGCTGTGTCCCAGGAGCCCTTCCAGGCTGGGAAGGCTGTGTCATTCTTTGCTTGGTAGCCAGCAAGGGGCTAAAGATATATGACCCTCCCAATCTCCTCTACTAACCACGACTGATTTTTGAGGGCACAGACAGGAGTGGAATTATTTCCTACCTGGGAAAAGGGAGGAGATTGCCAGGGAAGGTTGGAGAACTGTCTCTGAGAAGGTCTGAATTACCAGGCACTTAGCCTCCAGGCAGGAACCTCTTATCATATTGATCCAGTCCCTGTTGCAACACTCTCTCCAATCAGACATTGAATCAGGCACGCCATTTGCTGGCAGAACAAGGAAGTGCACATGAGGAAATGAAAAGTAAATAAGAGAGGTTACCGGCCTTTATAGCCTCCCTCCCCAAGGCCCTAGGAAATGAGTTTGCAACCCATTATTTGGTCCAGAGCTCACCTAGTTTTGAGCAACTAACAGGGACAATCCTACAAGACCAGGCTGAACAAGAATCAAAGAACAGTAACACACAGCCTACCATGACCCAATCCCTAAAAAAAGAGAGAGAAGTTGAGCATCTGAGTAAACTTACCATCCTAATTAGAGGCCTAGATATCAGCAAAAATTTATAAGCCATTCTAAGAAAATGGAATACATGACTCAAGAAAAGGAATATATCATATATATCAATATTCAGATCCCAGAAGAGATGCAGGATCTGAAACAACCAGTTAACAAGATGCACACAAATTTCCAAAATCACATTAATGAGTTCAGAGACAATATAGCTAACGAGATGAAGGATGTCAGTAAGTCATTGAGTGAGCACAAAGAAGAATTTGAAAACCTGAATATAAAAGTAACAGAACTCATGGGAATGAAAGATATGATAGGTGAGATCAAAAGCACATTAAAGGCATACAACAGCAGACTCAGAATGATAGAAGAAAGAATAGATGATACTGAAGACAGAACAGCTGAAATTGAAGAGAAAAAAGTGGAAAAAATTGAGGAGAGGCTCAGGGAGTTGAATGACAACATGAAACACAAGAAGCATATGTGTCATGGGAGCTCCAGAAGGAGATGAGAAAGGAAAGGGGGCAGAAAGATTATTTGAGGAAATAATAGCTGAAAATTTCCCAACTCTCATTAAAGAAATGAATTTACATATCCAAGAAGCACAGTGTACCCCAATCAGAATAAATTTGAATAGACCTACTCTAAGATATGTTCTACTCAGAATGTCAAATGTCAAAGATAAAGAGAAAATTCTGAGGGCAATAAGGGAGAAGCAAACCATCACATACAGGGGCACCCGGTCAGATTTAGTATGTGTTTCTCATCAGAAACCATGGAGGCAAGAAGACAATGGTATGATACAATTAGGATACTGAAAGAGAAAAACTGCCAGCTGAGAATTCTTTATCCAGAAAAATTGTCCTTCAAATTTGAAAGTTAGTATAAAATATTCACAAACAGAAACTAAGAGTTTGTAAAACAGAATTCACCTTTGCAGGAGGTATTAAAGGAAGCCTTAGAGCCTGAAAGAAAAAGACAGGAGAGAGAGGCGTGGAGGAGAATATAGAAGAAAGAAGAGCAGAAAGTATACCCAAAAGAGTAAAAAGGCAGACGAAAATAAGATATGACATGAGAACCAAAGAATAAAATGGTGAAAGTAAATGATGAATTTACAGTAATGTAATTGAATGTGAATGGATTAAACTCCCCAATCAAAAGATACAGGTTGACAGAATGGTTAAAAAAACATGAGCCATCCATATGTTGTTTAGAAGAGACTCACCGTAGACCCAGGGATACAAACCAGCTCAAAGTGAAAAGTTGGAAAAAGATACTCATGCAAATAGTAACCAGAAAAGAACAGGAGTAGCTATATTACTATCAGAAAAAACAGACTTTAAATGCAAAAAATATTTTAAGAGATACAGAAGGCTGTTATTAATAAAAGGGACATTCCACCAGGAATTTATAACAGTCATAAATATCTGTGCCCCTAACCAGGGTGCCCCAAAATACATGAGATAAACTCTGGCAAAACTGAAGGGAGAAATAGAAATCTCTACGATAATCACTGGAGACTTCAACACACCACTCATATCATTAGATAGAACAACTAGAGAGAAGATCAGCGAGGAAACAGAGAACTTGAACAATGTGATAAATGAATGAGACCTAAGACATATACAGAATGTTGCATCCAAACTCAGCAGGTTATGCATTCTTCTCAAATGCCCACAGATCTTTCTCCAGGATAGACCACATTTAGGTCACAATGAACTTTCAACAAATATAAAAAGATTGGAATTATACAAAGCATCCTCTCAGATCATGATGGAATAAACTGAAAATTTATAATAGACAGGAAAGAGGTAAATTCACAAATGTGCGGAGGATAAAAAACACACATCTAAATAATCACTGGGTCAAAGAGGAAATTGAAAGTGAAATTAGTAAGTATATAGAGACAGATGAAAATGAGAACACAACTTATCAAAACTTACGGATACAGCCAAGGCAGTCTTGAGAGGAAAATTTATATTCCTAAACACCTGTATTAAAAATGAAAAAAGAGCTAAAATCAAAGATCTAACTAAACAACTGGAGAAACTAGAAAAGAACAGCAAAGCAAGCAGAAAGAAAGATTAGAGCAGAAATAAATGAAATTGGCAACCACAAAAAATAGAGACAATTAACAAAACCTAAAGCTGGTTCTTTGATACGATCAATAAAATTGACAAACTCCCAACTAGAGTAACAGAGAGGATTCAAATAAATGCAGAAATGAAAGGGGGGTGGGGGGGGGGTGGGGAGAGAAGTAACAACTGACTTCACAGAAATAAAAAGGATCAGAATAGGATATTATGAGAAACTGTATGCCAACAACCTAGATAACCTAGATAAAATGGACAAATTCTGAGAAATGCACAAATAACCTATACTGATGCTACAAGAAATACAAGGACTTAAATCAATCATATTTAAAGAATTTGAATCTGTCGTCAAAAATCTTTCAACAAAGAAAAGTTCAGGACCAGATGGCTTCACAGGTGACTTATACCAAACATTTTGAAAAGAATTAACACCAGTCCTGTTTAAACCCTTCCAAAAAGTTGAAAAGGAGGAAAAATTACCCAGTACATTTTATGAAATCAACATCACCCTAATAACAAAAGCCAGATAAAGGCACTACAAGAAAATAAAATTACAGACCACTCTCTCTAATGAATGTAGATGCAAAAATTCTCAACAAAATACTTGCAAATTGAATCCAACAGCATATCAAAAGGCTTATATACATCATGACAAAGTGGGATTTATTCCTGAGTATACAAGGCTGTTTCAATATAAGAAAATCAATTAATGTAAAACACCACATCAACAAATTGAAGGGAAAAAAACAAATGATCACCTCAATTGATGTAGAAAAACAATTTGACAAAATCCCCTTTCTTGATTAAAAAAACTTGAAAGGTAGGAATAGAAGGACAATTCCTCAATATGACAAAAGGCATATATGAAAAACCCACAGCTGACATTGTACTCAATGGGGAAAGATTGAAAACTTTCCCTCTAGGATAAGGATCAAGACAAGGATGTCCACTATCAACATTGTTATTCAACATTGTACTAGAAGTTCTAGCTAGAGCACTTAGACAAGAAAAATGTAGTTAAAGGCATCCAAATAGGAAAAGAAGTAAAGCTCTCACTATTTGTGGATGATGTCGTCCTATATTTAGGAAATTCTGAAATGTTTATGACACAGATACTTGAGCTAATAAATGAATTCAGCAAAGTGGCAGGATACAAGATCAAACATGTAAAAATCAGTAATGTTTTTGTACACTAATATTGAACAATCTGAGGAAATTAGGGGAAAACATCCATTTAGAATAGCAACAAAAAGACTTGGATACCTGGGAATTAATTTAACCAAAGAAGTATAGGACCTATATCCAGAAAACAATAAACAATGCTAAAAGAAATCAAGGAAGACCTAAATGAATGGAAAAACATTCCATGTTCATGGATTGGAAGACTAAATATTGTGAGGATGTCAATCCTGCCCAACGTGATTTATAGATTCAATGCAATACCAGTAAAAATTCCCACAGCCTATTTTACAGAAATAGAAACGGCAATTACCAAATTCATTTAGAAGGGAAAGTGCACCCAAATAGCCACAAAAACATCCTAAAAAAGAAGAGTGACATGGTAGGGATTTCACTGCTTGATCTTGACACATATTACAAAGCTACAGTGGTCAAAACAGCATGGTACTGGCATAAAGACAGACTCACTGATCAGTGGAATAGAACCAAGAGTCCAGAAATAAACCTTCACCTCTATGGACAATTAGTTTTTGACAAGCCTACCAAGTCCATGGTAACAGGACAAAACAGTGTTTTCAACAAATGGTCCTGGGAGAACTGGATATCTATAGCCAAAATAATGAAAGAGGACCCCTACAATACTCCCTATACAAGAAGCAACTCAAAATGGATCAAAGATCTAAATATAAAAGCCAGGACCATGAAACTATTAGAAGAAAATATAGGGAAACATCTTTAAGATCTTGTGGTAGATTGTGGTTTCTTGGACCTTACATCCAAAACATATGCAACAAAAGAGAAACAAATAAATGGGACCTCCTCAAAATTAAACACATTCACCTAACAGCACTTTGTCAAAAGGCTGGAAAGGCAGCCAACTCAATGGAGAAAATATTTGAAAATCACATGTCTGATAAGAGTTTACTATCCATGATATAAAAAGAGATGTTACAATTCAACAATAAAAAGCCAACCCAATTAAAAAATTGGCAAACCACTTGAATAGACATTTGTCCAAAGAAGAAATACAAATGTCAGAAAAATTCCATATGAAAAAATGTTCGGCATCACTAATGATTAGGGAAATGCAAATCAGATCTACAATGAGGGAAGCAGATGTGGCTCAAGTGATAGGGCTTCCGCCTACCCTATGGAAGGACCCAGGTTCGATCCCTGAGGCTTCCTGGTAAAAAAGAAAGAGAGAAAGCATGCCTGTGTGGTGAGCTGAGTGCCTGCTTGGCCCACATGGCAAACCGAGTATGCCCACAAGTGCCTGTATGGTGAGCCGAGTGCCCACACAAGTGAGTCACACCAACTGATGATGCAACAGAGGAGAGAGGAAGGGGATAGTCAAGGTGAAGTGCAGCAGAGACCAGAAACTGAGGTGGTACAATTGACAGGGAACCTCTCTCCACATCAAAGGACCCCAGGTTTGAATCCCAGCAAATCTTAGAGGAGAAAAAAAAAGAGAAGACCAAAAGAAGAAATAGATTGAGAAGATCACACAGGGAATGGACACAGACAGCAAAAAAAACCCACAAAACAGCAGGGTGGGGCGAGCAGGGGAGGGGGAAAAACTGCAATGAGATATCATTTCACACCTGTCAGAACAATCACTATTAAAAAGAGAACTACAAGTGTTGGAGGGGGTGTGGATAGATAAGAACACTTATTTACTGCTGGTGGCAATGTAGACTGACAGAGCCACTGTGGAGGACTGTTTGGCAGGTCCTAAAGAAATTGAATATAGACTTGACACGTACTCTGCAATACCACTACTGTGTGTATACCCAGAGAACTGAGAGCAGTGACACAAACAGACATCTGCACACTGCTGTTCACAGCAGCATTATTCACAATTGCCACAAATTAGAAACAACCCAGGTTCCATTGACTGAGGAATGGATAAACAGACTGTGGTGTGTTCACACGATGGAGTATTATGCAGCTATAAGAAGAAATGAAGTCGTGAAGCATGTGACACCATGAATAAACCTGGAGGACAGTATGTTGAGCGAAGCAAGCCAGACACAAAAGGACAAATACTGTATGATTGTGCTACTATGAACTAAGTATACTGTGTAACATATTGTATGATTCAATTTATATAAAAAGTCAATATAAATCAATTGATAACAATGAAATTAGATTGGTGGATATGTAGGGCTGGGGAAGGCATGCTAATAGGTGTGGAGTTCTTTTTGGAGTAATGGTTGTAAAATTTTTTGTGGTGATGAATGGACAACATTGTGATTATACTAAAAGCCTTTGATTATACAGTTTGGTTAGATTGTATGGTATGTGAATAGATCTCAATAAAATTGCTTAATGAATAAATAATTGTCAAAGAATGACCAGAAATAGCACCTGTGTACAACAGGGGAAACAGATGGAGAAGTAAAGAATTTTCTTGTTTGTTTGTATATCTGTTTATTATTTGTATTATTGAAATAATGCAAATGCTCTAATAATGACTGAAGGAATGAACGCACAACTATATGATTATACCACATAACACTAATTGTACACTTTGGATGAATTATTTGCTTTATTAATATGTACCAATAAAATTGATTTGTTTTTTAAAAATTATACTTGAAGCACCATTAAGATGTCAGATTCCACTGCCTAATTGATAATCTGATATTAAATCAATTACTGATGGTGGTGGTACATGACTGGGTATCATTTAATGTGTATCTCTTGCTGCTGTCATCTTCACATGGAAATAAAATTAACAAAACTAGCAATCTTAAATGGACAATCTAAGAATACCAAAACTTTCAATGATAAGAGGAAAATAGAAATGAATAGACGGTTCACATAAAAAAAAAATACAATAATGACAGTAGCTAACATTTTTGGGTATTTACTATGGGCTAGGCACAGTTTTGAAGAACACAAATTATTTCATGTAATACTTAAAACAACCATGTGGTGGAGTTATTACTATTAGCCTCATTTTAATTATATAACAAACTTTGACCCAGAGAAGTACCCAGTCAGGAGTTCGTAGCACTATTGTTTCAACCCAGGCACCAGCCTCTTCAAGCCTTGCTCTTGCCCTCTGGGCTCTGCTAGTGAAAATGACCACTGTCAGACTTTACAACTCCAGTTCCTCCTTACCGGATGAGCACAAGTAACTCTTAACAACACCTGATGGAAATTTTCCGTGTCCCTGTGCTGTCACTGTCCTCTGCAGACGTGCAAGGGGGAAGAACCTGTTTGGGTAGGAATATGGCATGTATAGAAGAGCCATAAAGATCCATTCTCAGGCCTTTTGACCTGATAAGCCTGTGGCCCTCCAAATTAGACACCACCAATGTCTGTTGCTGTGGGATTTATTACACCAAACAAGGGAACAGCTGAATATATCTAGCCCCAGAAAGTGGTCTAGTAAATTGTGAAACATCAACTTGGTGCAATATTGAGCAACACTTCAATGCAGCACTATACCCAGCAGAATGGGGCCATGTTGGACTAGAATGCAGTATGTATCTGCGTGGAACCTTCTTCTCTCACCTACCCATGGCTTGCTCCCTCATGGCTTACATTTCTTTGCTCCGATGTCTCTTTATCAGAGAGGTCTTTCATGAACAGCCATCTAAAACAAGAGTTGGCAAACTGGCCCATGGGCCAAATCCAGCCCACTTCCTGTTTTTTTTTTTTTTAAAAAAAAAGTTGGAAAATAGCCATACCCATTCATCTATCTAAATAGAATAGAAATTTTCTGGCATGTTTAGCATAACAGTGGCATATTTGAATTGCTGCTGGAGACAGTACGGCCTGCAAAGCCTAAAATATTTACTATCTGGCCCTTTGCAGAAAAAGTTAACTAACCCCTGATCTAACTTTGTCCGTTTTCTGGTTTATTTTTCTTCATGTGTCTATGTGCTCCTATAATTGTTCAGATTATCTTCCCCAGACAAAGAAGAAGATAGGTTTCCGGAGGGCAGGGGCTTGGTCTTTTTACTTGCTCCCGTGCCCTCCTCTTCTACCTTGCCCAGTCTACGTCTAGACCAGTAGGTCAGTACGCTGCAGGAAATAGATGGTGAAGAGGTACTTGTGAAGGAGCGAGTGGAGGACTGTGTATACCCTTCAAACCAGGACCAGGAGATCACATACCTTGGTGAAAGCACTTATACTAGGGAAGTAGGAGTACGATCACCGTATTTTCTCTTTTAGAATCATTGTATGCATCACATTTTTGTCTTTTGGGCTTTTCTACTGCTATTCCCAAACTTTTTCATTGCACATCATGAGTTGAAGCAAGAAAACAAGTCTTGCTGTTTGAGAATCATTTCTTAGGATTTGCTGAAAATTATAAAGCCTGCATAATTTTCGAGAACTGCCTTAGACCTCCTACATACACACTGCCTGGTATAGGCATGAAAATGTGGGTGAGTTTCAGTTTCTAAATTTTTAAATAGGAGCTGGCAGCATAAGTCCAAATCAATCCTTCCACATTCTCCTTTGCAGTTAAATGTATACCAATCCCAGACAGCGTACTCAAGGGATATAATACTTCATTTCTGTTCCGCAGTATTTCTAACGACCGAAATACTGGATTTGGTCATCGGTTGCACACACAGCAAACCTTAATTACGGCGCATTTTCAGAGAGTCTGTGCGCCAGCTTCTCGGATAAAATTCCTGTGTTCTTTGTGCTACGCTCAGCAGTCCTGGTCCGAGGAGCAGATATTGACTGAAGTATTCACGTGCACTGAACCGGAAGCGCGCCGACTCTATAGAGGCTGCTGTCAGACCTGTTGCTGGGGCCTGGGAGGTACTGGACTGTAACAGACTTTTTTTTCTTTGAGTACAATGCTTCCACTCATGCTAAGCCTGGCTTCAAAGAAGACAGAGATTTACTGCCATCGCTTTATTTATTTTTCAAAATATGCGTTGGAGGAAATTGAACTATCCCAGAAGTTGTCCCAAGGAGAGCGCGGGTTCAGGTTAGTTTCATACCTCCCAAACCGAAGCTGCCGGCACCTCTTCATATGTGGCCATATCTCCTCCACTTAGGTAACAGAACTTAGTTTTTTTCCCACCTAAACAAAGATATGCCATTTCCTGTAGCTGCATAGCAAGCTCAGTCCATTTCAGACCTGTCCCCAGGGGAACAAAAGCGGATAACTCAGGGCTGCCTGCCATTCATTCATCTCTCTGCCCCCAGTGGAACTCACCCATCAAAAAATAAAATCTTAGCCAATAGGTTTCCAGGAACCTGCTTGCTTATTTTTTGAATCCTAAATAACAAACTAGCTAGATTTTTGCATGTCTGGTGATCCAAAGTAAATTAAGCATATTAAAAGCAAATAACAAGGGGAGTGGATGTAGTTCAAGTGGTTGAGTGCCTGTATGAGGTCCCAGGTTTGGTCTCTGGTACCTTCCAAAAGCAAAAATAAGCAAATGGAGAAACCGCCTCTCACTGGAGAGCAGATGTAGCTCCGTGGTTGAGTGGTTGCTTCCCACGTATGAGTTCCTGGGTTCCTAATTCCCTGGTACCTCCTGGGGTGGGGGGAAAGAAATAGCAGGAGGAAGGCTGGTTTTGAAACTCATCTGATGAGTCCTAAGTAAGGTCGGGATGCTTTGGCAGAATATTTATGAGATTATTGAAAAGAAATTTGGAAAAAAGCTTGGCCAGTTTCAGATTTTTATTTTATTTTATTAAAGATTTATTTTATTTCTACCCCCCTTGTTGTTTGCACTCACTGTCTGCTTTCTGTGTCTGCTCATCTTTTTAGGAGATGCTGGGAACCAAACCCACGACCCCTCATGTGGAAGGGAGGTGTCCAGTCCTTGAGTTACTTCCACTTCCTGCTTGTTGTATCTCTCATTATGTTTCCTCATTGTGTCTCCTCTTTGTGTCATCTCATTGCATCAGTTCGCTGTGCCAGCCCATTGTGTCAGCTTGCTGTCTTGTTCATCTTCTCCAGGAGGTACTAGGAACTGAATCTGGGACCTCCCATGTGTTAGGCAGGCACCCAACTACCTGAGCCAAATCTGCTTACCCATTTTTAGTTTTTGATGTGATCTTTGTAGAAGGCATACCAGAACGGTGATGGGCATCACTATGTTGCAGTTCTATGAAAATTAACAACTTATATGGTCCTGTGTTGACATCTTGGATTAACCTAGCTGAGTTGGTCACATTTAAATGAAGTGTTAAACATTGGTCTTGAAAAATATTAAATGCATTACTAGATTTATAACTTCTACCCCTCTCTCTGTTTCTTACACACACACACACTTAAACTGGCGAGAAAAAGTAGACAGAAATAGAAAAGGGAAGAAGAGGCAGGGACTGCTTCAGGGCATGGGAGTACATTTCCAGTAAAGACAAAATAAGCATCTGTAACCAAAAGTCCTAGGTTTTCTAAAATCAGACCACCTAATGTAGGTTATGAAGCATCTCACATGTTAAAAAAAAGTTACAGGTATTTAAAACTTTCTTATGCAGTGATTCCAGGTTGATTGAAAAGAAACCCTCAGTTGGGACTTTTGTAGAGAACAGAAAGCTTGCCCTCAAATCTGTAACTCTGAACTAACAACCAAGATGATTTGTGTCAACAGTTGCAGGTTAGGCATCTCTCAAAGGTTCACCTGTGACAGAGTCCCTCGCAGCCAGGCAGTACCCATAAATTGTACCTAACCAGCCTAATGCTCACAGCTGCTCGAGTCCCTCCCATGTAGTAAGTGCCTGCAGGTGTTTTGTTAACTTAGCAGCACTAAGTGATCCCTTGGGGTCTGAGAAGGGAACCCTGTCCCAAACTCTCTAATTACTTTGCATTCAAATAGTATCTGATCAAATTTTGTGAAGTGCATGTAAGTCTATTTCTGTTACATATGTGTGGAGTGGGCAGGAAAGGCACTGACCTTTAAATGATTTGCCTTATTTACAACATAAATCACCCAACCCTGTTACTTGACTATGATTTACATTTTTAAAAACAAATCTAAAGAAAGCATTCCCAGTTTATTAGAATGCTTCTTGTCTCATTTCAAAGCAATCTATCTCCCTCCCTCTTTCTTTCTTCCCCGTCACAAAATCTCAGTAGTAGGTGAGAACCAAATCCCGAGATTGCCCCATTGTTTTTGACATAAATTATTTGCCCAGATGAAAGTGTTCAGAAATAGATTTTACATACAAATTCTAAACCAGTAACAATTCACATGATAGGCCATCAGACCTCTAACGGGCATTCTGCTTTTAAAAGGTTTTCCATGTTATTTGTCAGGAGTAGAGCAGATTAATATTGGAATTATATATTTAACCATAATCAAAATAATCATATTTAAACTGTATTGCCTAACATGTTGGATTTGTTCATTTAAAGTAAGTATTTTATGCTTTTGTATGCATATGTTTCTATATTATATACATATACACACACACTCACATGCACACACCTGTCAGCTTCTGTACGTTTGTCCTTGGGGTGGTCTAAGTACACATCAGTGAAAACATCGCATGAACTTGCATCTTAATGGAGATAGTCAAGAAGGGAAGAGAATTTCAGCCTCAAGTATTTTAATCTTGTTTTCTTGTTCAAAATCTTCCTGCTTTAGATTTGCCTTATTTCAGAACTGCAGCCATACATGGCTTGAGGGAAGAAGAGTGACAACTAAGATTTCACTAGAAATCCAGAAATTGAAGGGTTAGGGGCAGACAGCAGAGGTCCTACCTCCTGCAGAAAGCTGGAGTGTTCTTTCCCAATTGAATATCTTATAATACTTGGGAAAGGCAGGGAACCCTTCTTGGGTCTCTTTTTCCTTCTCTGTGCATAGCAGGCAGTGCGCCTCTGAGCTGTCATCTGACTTAGATGGTTCATTCATTTGCAAAGACCTTAACTTTGATCTGAAGAACCATCAGAAGGTAAATCACCAGTACCTGCAGCATGTGCACCCTATTAATTTGTCCTAATCACCCTCACTCTTCCCGGTCTTTTAATCCAGGCACATGTAAGACTTTTTAGCTATCTGGGTTGTGGTTTTGTTGTGCTTGTTGGGAGAGTGGGTGTGTGGGAGTTGAATGAGATGGAATGAAAAGTAGAGTACCGCCACCCTTCCCCCAAGCCTGGTGGAAAGAACGTCATTCCCGGGTCTGTTTGCTTTGCCAGGGTCGTCTTTGATGAGGCCTTTGTCCTAGGCACCCACTGAAGTTTCAGCCTACTCAAGCTTCAGAAAAGGCTATTGGCTCTTCTTTGTTTTCTTTGTTGAACTGTTTATTTTGCTTTCTTCCCACGAGGTTCCCTGGCCTTGCTCTGACGCTTTTCTGCATGAATTACATTCCTTGCAGCCACAAGTCTCCTAATTCTTCCAGCCCATTTGATTCCGGCCTGTGTGATTAGTCCATCGCTGCAACCTGCAGCTAAGTGCCTCGAACACGGAGACCTAAAGACATTTTTTAACCTCATTAGTGAGCAGAGTAGTGCTTCGTTCCAGTTTAATAACATGGCTACTCTTGAATTATCACTAGCTTTAAAATCAGTTAAGGAGGCTACTAAGTCATTTGGTTTCCTTTCAATGTGAAAAAGGCTCTTGAAGGAGGGTAGTTCGGGTTATTATACTCATGCCCAATTTAATCATATAAATGGACCGGGGTGGGGTGGGAGGGAGCCCATTAGCTTCATCTGAGTTGAATTTACATTTCTAAGAAATTTCATAATCATTTGCACAAAATGCTTTGCCATCTGTGTAGAAATAATGAACACCAATAATGAAAATTATTCAAATATCTTAATCCTAGGCATTACATTTTCTCATGCATCTATGTTATTTTCTTAGGTATGGTCTAGTAGTGAGACATAGATAACAATTAGCAGACTCATAAATTATCTTTCTTTATTTAACCTCTTTTAATAGAGGGGAAATTTTGATTCTTTATGCCTTCATTACAGGTATACAGACATTGGGACACATACAAACATTTGGGACACGACTTGACAAGATTCAGCTGCCTTCTGGGCACGGTTCTATAAAGGAGCTGTTCACCCTTTACAACTTATTTTGCACACCAGAGTCTCAGCTCCAAGAAGTGAGGGTGGTGTCCCTGAGGAGGAGCCTGCCTTTCATAAGAGTGTGTACGGAGGTGGCTTTAACTTGGGACTTCCCCAGAAAGACCAAAGAGAGTCAGAAATGTTTGCACATAGCGTCTGTGATGAATATTAAGCAGAGTGGAAATGCCTGCTTTTTCACACAGGATGCTCTTCCTTAAGGAGTTGGGGAAGCCCCCAGCAGTTGGCAGGCATGGTTCTGGGTTCATAGTGATCTCCTTATTTTCTGGGCTCTCGGCGTCTGATCTCAGTGAGCCGCCAGAATGGCTCTGTAAGGCTGGGAACCAGACTTTCTGTGAGGGTCTGTCCGCCAGCATTAATGTTCTCTTTGGCAAATAAACCCGCTCACTGGGCGGGATCAAGCTTCTTCACACAGGGAGGATTTGTCAGGAAGATGGGAGTTAAACCTCTTTTGGCTAGAAGAGGCACTTCCTCCTTGGAGTGGGCTCTGTAAACAGATCCCCCAGTGAGCCGAAAGGCAGCTGTCATAATACTTCCTGTGTAACACAATTAATCATCCCTCATATATAGAACCGGACTGCAGCTTTGGTGAATAATTGCCTCTGTGTTCATCTCCCCCCCACCCAGTGTAGTGCTGGTTACATTAGTCCATGATAGTGGTGTTTTCTTGTGAGAAAACCGACACGGAGCTTTATTGACTTTTGGCTTATAACGAGCCCCTCCTTGAAACCAGTTTTCTGTTTTCATAATAATGGGCGCCTCAGCTGAGTTCCATTTTCAGCTCTGCCACAAATGAGCTGGATCCTTGAATACTTAATATGTTCCCTGATGGCTGTGGGTCTCCTTGTTTTCATCTGTGAAATGAAGTAGTTGGATTAAATGGCTTTTAAAGTCCCTTCTGGTGGGTATTTTTTGTTTTGTTTGTTTTTTAGGAGGCACCAGGGATTGAACCCAGGACCTCATATATGGGAAGCAGGCGCTCAGCCACTTGAGCTACATCTGCTGGTTCTTACCATGCCGTGATTATTGGGGAGGTTAGACTTGTTCATTGCTTTTTATTTGTGTGTGGACACTTACAAATAGATTCTTTGAAAATATTGTGGTCCTAATACATAATGTCAACCTTCCATTTTTTCTCCAAGTGTCTTGCCCAGATGTTGCTCATATCTTTCTCATCTTGCTTCTGCAAAACTAATGGGTATTTAAGCATATATGCACCTATTAGGATATGACTTGTTCAATTATTCCTTTGTGTCTAAAAATAGACTTTGGAACATACCCTGGTTTAAAGCTCATCTCATATATTTATTTTCAGAATACTTAATCTGTCCAAGCCTCAGTTTAATTGTATATGAAACAAGACTAATAATATTAAAGAGTAAATGAAGGAAAATATGTATCACTAAATATCATATCTTTCATAAAATAGGTATCTGGCAAACGGTAGAATTACCTAATATATATGTATTATATTGCTGTATTTAAACCATTGATTCTAAGTTGTACTAGCTTTTTTCCACATTTTAACATCTCTGAAATTGGGATATATCTTGCAACCTCTAGTTTTTTAGAATCACTGTCAATCTCTTAATAAAATTATTTTGGCTATATTTTCCTTTTTGGGCAAGTACTGACATGATATATAACTTTAAAAAATCTATGTCTAATCAAGTCTTAAAAGAGCACTTTTAATAAGTATAAATAAAAATTGAAAGTGATAAGGAAATATTGTCTTTCTCAGTGATACATAAAATAATGTTGCATCTTTTTATCCATGGCATCCAAACTTTGAGGAAATACAGTATGTGTAATATATATTATGTGCATATATATAGACAGTGAAAAAACTGTTTCATTGTCCTTTTTTTTCCCCCCAAGAGCCCATCCGCTTTTTTCCCCAAAAGCTACAATAAAGAACTTAGTTGCAGGACCAAAAAATTAAAATGTATAGAGACTGTTTTCAAAATGCTATTGCTGCCTAAATCACATAAGATAATAATGAGGACAACTTCAGCCTGAACAGTATAAAGGAGGAAAGCATGTGTTGCTTGCTGGTTATGCTGGTGTATTTGTGCGGCTGCATAGCACAGGCTCTCAGAGGGTAAGACTTCATGATTAATGGTGTTTATTCTTGACAGAAGCCTCCTTTATTTATCTGCAATACAGTTTAGTGATTTTATCAGGCACCTGAATGAAAAATATTCAGTCATACCAATATTGCAGTGTAAATTGAGTAGAGTCACTTTTTATTATATCTTTCTGCCTTATCATCTGCACAGTAATTTTCTAGCAGAGGTTTGATATGGAAAGGCTGGATTTAGCTATACTTGACACAAAGCCTCTTCAATTTCCCCTAAAAGTTCAGGCTGCTCTTAGAAATGTGTGCGCGTGTGCGCGTGTGTGTATAAACCCTCTCTCTTATCCAAGCAATTTCAGGATTTGAAAGAATAAAGATAAAATGCGCAAACCTGGATGGGAGAAATGTTGTTAATATGAAAACATCTAACAGCCGTGAACTCCCTGGTAAAAGCTCCTTTAGTGTTTAAGCTTGTGGCTCAGTACTGAACCTTGTGCATGTCAAATGGTCCCACTTCCTTCTAACCACTCACCATCCACTCCCAGTCAGCGTAAAGCCAGGCCCCGTCATTTCTCCTGGGTGTTTTATCCAAGTTGAAGACCAGAATGGCCCCAGAGAGGGCGTCTGTCGCTGTGATGACGGAGGGGGAAAAGTGAAAGAGATCTCATTTTCGTGATACTCCAGTGAAGTGTCACTAAATTTTAAACAAAAGTTTATTCAAGTATCAGGCTTCACAACATTAATGGTGAAAGGTAATCAATGGTAGACAAGGGATGAGTTGTTTGAATCATAGAAATCATTGGATTTTAAGACCGAAAGGGCCTTGACACCGGGTGGGTGGAATGGCGATCTTCTGGTCCAAATGCTGTCATTTCACAGATGAGAGACGCAAAACCCAATCACTGTTTCCAATAAGTTTGCGGTCCTGTGCACAGGTTTTCCAAAGGTACCATGAGCAAGTAATTCCTCCACGTCATTTAGGCATTTCCAGCCGGCTAAGTCTGTCCTCATTTATGGTATCAGAAGACTTGTCTTCACTGTGAAGGAGACTTTTGGGGCTCTTTTTTAAGTGGCCATCCTTAATTTTCATCCTCTAGAATATTCTTCTCTATGGCAAAGTCTCTGAAGCCATCATAACAAGAACTCTAAAAAATTGTTACCTCTATATATGGAACTTAGTGCTTCTTTTCTATTAAGTAGTATATGTATATCCCAGCACATTAGATATCCTCCTTTTCCCCATTAAATTCATTTTTGAAAAGGGGAGGGAATTCGGGAATATTGACAAGTATGCTTAAGATATAAAATCCTAAGCTGTACAGAACATATGTCCAGGGTGCATGGTAATGCTTGGATATACTCATAGTGGCAACAATTAAAAACCACAGTAGGGGGGGTACTGGGTTCCTGGCCAGTGGTGCTCTGTCGTGGTCCCTAGGGGAGCAGCGACAGTCTCCCAGGTACAGTGGTGGGGACCGGGAGGGAGTGAGGGTTCAACAGTGAGCCCCTGATGCTAATGACTATGCTTGTGAGCTGATAAACCCAAAATAAGAACAAGGCCTAGAACAACTTTGTGCCTGGGAATTTCCTCCTGTCAGCCTTCATGTTACTCAAATGTGGCCAGTCTCGAAGCCAAACTCAGCATGTAAATGCAATGCCTTCCCCCCAGCGTGGGACATGACACCCGGGGATGAGCCTCCCTGGCAACGAGGGACCACTATCAACTACCAACTGATGATGCAACTGGAAAATGACCTTATACGGAAGGTTCAATGCGGATCAGCAGAATATCCATGTCTACATAAAATACCATGACTTTAAAATGCTGTTTGACCTAAAGTAAGGGGGAAATGGAAAGGAGAAATGAGTTTATATGGCTACGAGTTTCTAAAAAAGAGTCTGGAGGCTGGCAGAAGGTTTGCCCTCATGCACAACTGAGCAGAGTCAGAGAGACAGATAAAGCAGATACAACCCCCAGATATTGGTTCCTTTGAGGGCTAAAGAGACCCACGGGAGTTATGGTCATGGCCGATGGGGTTAACTACCAGGGCAGATGGCCCCTCTTTGGAAATGGTGTTTATGTGTGATGAATCTGGACTCAGATGGGATCTCCCTTCATAAGACTTTCATGCCAATGTGCTGGAGGTGCAGTTAATGTTGGGGTTTAAGATATATTTAGGGGATTTGAATCTCTGGACTGACAATGTGATAGCCAGATCCTGAGCCTCAACAGACTCCAGCACCTACAATCTGATTTATTGGACTTACCACACTCAGCTAAGATGGAGTTGAAGAAGGACAACCACCACACCATGGAGCCTAGAGTGATTACAACTGAAAATGGGAGGATTGCATCCAGCATCCATGTGGAATCTGAGCCTCCTCTTGACATAGAGGTGCAATGGACACAACCAATCCAATGTCCACATAGAAGAGGTGGCATTGGAATGGGAAAAGTGGACATAGTGGACGAAGGGTATGGGGAAAGGCAGGAAGAGATGAGAGGTGGAGGCGTCTTTGGGACATGGAGCTGCCCTGGATGGTACTTCAGAGGGAATCACCGGACATTGTAAATCCTCACAGGGCCCACTGGATGGAATGGAGGAGAGTATGGGCTATGATGTGAACCAATGTATATGAGGTGCAGAGGTGCCCAAAGATGTACTTACCAAATCCAATGGATGTGTCATGATGATGGGAACGAGTGTTGTTGGGGGGGGGGGAGAGGGGGGGTGGGGGGATGGGGTTGAATGGGACCTCACATATATATTTTTAATGTAATATTATTACAAAGTCAATAAAAAATAAAAAAATTAAAAAAAAAAAAAGATATAAAATCCTAGTCAGCATCATGTAGTGGAGTATTACAAAGTCTGTTTCCAGTTATATCTAAAAAGCTTACCACTTAAAACGGGCCTGATCTTTTCCCCCACTTGTTGCGCCAGAGGCCACTTGCAAACTATAGGTATTTTATTCTGTATGAGGGCTATTTAGATCATTAAGAATAATTTTGTTGGTCATTCCTCTTTCACTTAAAGGTAAGAATAATTAAAAGAGTGGGGGAAAGAATGAGTCAGATGTAGCTTCCCAAGCATTGTAAGAAGAGGCAACCCAGAAATCAAGAGTCATCAGTAGTTAATAGTAATAATGATCATTATGAATATGGTAATTATCATAGTCATTTAAAGCCCATACTGGCTGTTGGAAGACAAGACAAACCTAAGCTGAACCAGCCAGACTGCTGTTGATAAAAGATTTATTTATTCTAGCTGGTTCTTAAAATAACTTCCACAAAATATAAATTAAAATAAAACTGAGACCCCATACTCTCCTTGGCTTTGAATTCCAGGTGCACCCCAGAGTTGGTATAAATATCCTCCCTGGCACACCTGCCAGCTGATACAACATGAAGCAAGGTTGACCCTTACGGTATCCAACTGGGTGTTTCTAATTAATTATTTCCACCTAGTATCTGAAGCCTCCTGCTGGCAGCTTTCTCACTTTGATAACAGATCCTAGCTTGGTACTGTTTACCTTACATTTTAAAAATTTCCCTGGAAATGATACACACAAGGGCTTGTTTATTTTAGTTTATTAAATAGACAATTCCAATGGAATATTTTGTATGTACTTCAGGGCCATTTTTCTTTACAATTGGTGGGTGTCAGTGTTTACACTCAAAGGTCCCTACAAAAGGAAGTCATGGTTGATAGAATTCTACATTGTTAGAAAATATAACACTTAGACAAACAAATGTCACAGCTTCCAGGTGTTTTCTAGATGCAGTTAGTTCATCTTGGATGGGACTTAGTTGTTCAATGAGTCGCTCTTTCTGCACTATTGTGTTTTACCATCTATTTGGCTGTGTGTTTTCTTTTTGAAAAAGGATTTTATTTTGCCAATTTCAGTGCTGCTTTTGGGATGGAATTGGTAATTCATAAAATTCTAGATAATGAATCTATAAAATGAGTGGGAAATTGGTAGGAATGTCTGAGAAATCAGACTTACTTGACATTTTTATCCTCTTTCTCTCTCTTCTCTGGTGGCAGTCAGGTTGCTGAACTGAAACTATAGAATGACCATGCCCTTAACTTAAGTTTACTTTGGAGAGAAAAGCTCATCAGTTTTACTAAGGTAAATCAGGTTCCTCTGTTTGTTCTGTTAGAAGAGGTGAGAGGGGTGAGCCTAGATAACACCAAGGGTGTTGAAATAGCTGGACTTGCCCTGGCCCCATTCCCTTTGGGGACCTTGAGGTGGTAAATAAATACACCAGGAGGTAAAGAAAGCAAGGTGACTTTGCGCTAGCCAACCCCAGAGCTCTAAGAGCAGTGGCCGCAGCAGCAATGAGGGTGTGGCTCATCGAGGCCAGCAGGGAGAGACACCAGGCTAACTGCTCTCTGTGTAATTGCTTGTGACCAGTTAAAGAGAATGGTGTTGCGGCATTTCCAAGAAAGGGCTAGATCGCCTAGTGCAAAACAGGCTTTCAAAGGCCTGGCTCCCCACAACCCCTAAGTCCACGATCTTGCCCCTCCGATGTATAAACAGCCAACTAGACACACTCCCAGCTACAGAGAGAAATGCGAGACGGAGCTGGAGAATCAGACTGGAGACCCTGCGAGGGCCTTCGGTGCCTGCCTTATGGCCTGCCCCCCGGAAGCAGAGCTCATCCAAAGAAAAATGGTGGCTCTCCAAGGGGAACAGCTTATCATCTCTTGGAATGGAGAGAGCAAAGGCCAGGCAGGGGCTGTGTGCTGCGTTACTGCAGTCCAGTGTGAAAGCTCGCTAGAAAGCATGGCCCCCGTAATGTCTTCTGCTGACCAGGAGAGTAGCCCACCACCAGGCAGCGGGGATAGGAAACGTATCGCTGCTGGACCGTTCAGCTTCTCTCCTAGACAGTAAAGGCGGCTCAGAAAGGAGGATGCAACATATTCTTCCCAAAAAGTATGTAACAGTTTTTTCCTAGCCAGTGTTACTTTTCACACAAACTCTATAGTAAAGTGGGGGGAAAAGAAGAAGAATTCCCTTTCATGTTTTGCATATTGCAAAAAGGAGGCATACCTTTGTGTCGACTATGTTCCTTTTGGGCAACCAGAGAGGATGCTCAAAATAATAAATCTGTATGTAATGTGCATTTGTGGAACCAAAATATTCAAAACTGATGACAGGTTATTTAGAAACTGGTTTATCAAGCTGCCATTTGGGTCAGGTTACTTGGCCTTCCCCACTAGCTTGCTTTCTTTGGCCCTTGCTTCCAAAAGTTTTAGATACACACATTGTTATATAAAGTTAGTTTGGGGCAGAAGGTAAACCTATTTTATAGGATGTGGTCGTTTAGCCCCCAAGTACTTATTTGTACCAATGGTATGATCATTAAGAGCCCTTTTTAATAGTAGTACATTATACTTTGTTGTTGCTTGAATGGACTTAGTTGTTTTGACTACTTTTCTGACCTAAAAATCTTAATCTATTAAAATACAGTTATATTTACAGTTCAGAATGGAGGCAGATTTTGGCAAATTGTTTTTTGCAGTTCTCTTAAGGAGGTAAAATCAATATTTAAAATCAATATTTAAATCAATATTTAAAATCAATATTTAAAATCAATATTTTAGCTATTAACAATTGTTTTGTAGTAACTAATATTCTGCTTCGGGACTAACAGGTATCACGAATTGTGCTTGGCCTGTCCCGTCACAGGACCCTCCTTTGATTGTCTTAGCGGGACTGGCTTCAACTTACCACCCCCCCCAATCCCCAGAAGCCTGCCTTCTGTAGTTTACCTTGAATTTCAACTAATGTGTCAATGAGATTATTTTTGTTTAACAGCAGTAAATATCAAGTAATTATTTATGGTGCTTTCTTAAGCATCAATATTTTGTTAATTTTTCAGGAAAATAAGTGTATTTCTATTTGGTTTCCTGAATTTGATAGAAATGGTTGAAACCACCCTGGAAAATATTGATATATTTGGTGCACATAAAATGTGTGCATTCTTTTAACAAGGCAATGAATAGCACACAGGCAGAAGAGGACACAAAATATGCATGTACAGGTCAACTAATCACAATGAATTATCACAGAGCGAAAATCTCTAACCACAGATTAAGTCTAGAAATTGAACATTGCCAGCACCCCAGCAGAGCTTGTGCACTCACCCAACTACCCAAAGGAAAATGTCATCCTGACTGTCCTAATTTTCAACATTAGTTTTGACTTTTATTGAACCTTATGTAAATGGATTATTCTGTATTGTATTCTTTTGTGCCTGGATCCTTTTATTCAATATTATGTTTGTGAGATTTTCCACATGGCTGCATGTAGCTGTAGTTCATTCATTTTCATTGCTGTGTAGTGTTTCATTGTATAAATTATCTGTCCATTCATGGTGGCACTTGTGCACATGATATTTTGGATTATGTGCCAAGGAAAGAATTTGCTGGATAGTAGGGTATGTATCTATTCATGTAGGTAATGCCTTCTTGTTTTCCAGAGAGGTTGCTTGGGGAAACGGACTTTGGCCCAGTGGTTAGGGCGTCCGTCTACCATATGGGAGGTCCGCGGTTCAAACCCCGGGCCTCCTTGACCCGTGTGGAGCTGGCCATGCGCAGTGCCGATGCGCGCAAGGAGTGCCGTGCCACGCAAGGGTGTCCCCCGCGTGGGGGAGCCCCTACGCGCAAGGAGTGCGCCCGTGAGGAAAGCCGCCCAGCGTGAAAAGAAAGTGCAGCCTGCCCAGGAATGGCGCCGCCCACACTTCCTGTGCCGCTGAGGACAACAGAAGCGGACAAAGAAACAAAAAAGCAGACAAAGAAACAAGACGCAGCAGAGAGGTTGCTTGAACTTACATTCACACTGAGAGTTGCCTTTGCTTCAAATTTTCATTGACACTTGGCATCATCATACTTTTTAATTTTAGCTGTTCTAGTGGGTGTGTAATAGTAACTCATTGCAGTTTTAATTTACACTGTAATTCTAAATGATGTTTATGAAGAGTTTGTTAAAAATATTAGAAAACCCTTATAATATCAAGGGAGAAAGTATACCTCCAAGTATAATATTTTTATTTAAACTATGTAAGAAGTGCATACTGCGTGGAAAAATTCTGGGAGTAAATACGTTAAAATGTTGACTTTGGTTAGATCTTAGATATAGGGAATGGCTATTTTAAAAAAAATAATCTCTTAAATTTTCCATCAGTGGATCTGAACTCTCTTTTACTCAGACATAAATAACTGTTTTAAGAAAATAAAATCATTCTTTAAAAATGCTTGGAAATGAGATTCCACCATTAAAACAAATATTTTTCTCCTAAAGAAATCATTCTTAACCTAAAAATCCTTCATATAAGAAAGTATTCAGCAACTTAGAGTGATGTGTAAATTAAGCAATATTCAAACCTTTGCATTCATTGGCTACTTCTGTCCAGATCGTATATGTCTTTCTAGTGTGGTTCATGTCCCATATTTTTCATGACTAAGATGCAACTTGGAAGCCTCTTATACTTTTTACCTGTACTACTCATCGGTAGCACTTGCTCATATCCTCTTTGTATCTTGGCTTATTTTTTTGTGTGGATGCCTTTTGCCCCATTTGACTATAATGAGAACGTGGACCATATGACCATGTATTATGTTTCCTGAAATTTCTCCAGCTGCCTGGAATTATGGCAAGTTTCTAATAGATGGATTTTCAATAAAATGTATATCTACTGAAGACATCATTGAAATGGCCATGTGTGTAGTTATATATGGAGTTTAAAAAGAACTCAAATCCAATATGGTTAATTTGTAATTGGGACAGTATAATTACAATTCATTGGAAAATATTCTTAAGCTGCAGAGACGATAAAAATGAGACTTGAAATTGAACCAGAGTATCACTTGGGGTCCTGGAATTTTAATAGAAGGGAGATTTACAGAAGTGTGTGCAAGTTTAAGGGGACCAAAAGTGAAAGAAAGCCTGCAGGTACTATCAACAGCTGTAAAGGAAAAGTGATGCATTGAGGTTTGCTGGGTTTGTGGAAGTGGGAGTGGGTGTGGGACCCACAGCTAGCCGAGAAGAGGTCGGGAATAAATCTCCTCTACCACCTCTTCCCAGTGCTTCTCATTGGTGGAACCCAAAGGAAGGGTGAGTGCAGATTTAGAACCCTGGCCCTGCCGTGGCTGCAGGGTGACTGTGATGTGCATGGGGTGGGCTGGCAAATGGAAAGTAATCGGCACACCCATCAGTACATTTCAAGGACACATGGGCAGAGGGTCTCTTGAAGCTGACCTAGAATAGAGAGAAGGATGAAGTCTAGGAATATGAAAATTTCTTGGTGGCGTCTAGTATATAAGTTATGGATATTTTAGTTATTTGTTTCCTTTGTGGTGTGGAAAGCAAAACATTTTTTATTACAATCTTTGGTTCATTAAAACCTTGTGCTTATTGAATCAATAATTAATTAGTTAAAATGCATTATAAGGGACAACAAGCCTTAATTCTCTCTTAGGCCACTGCTTGAATGTGAGAAGAGTATCTATTGGTTATGTAAAGAACAAAATTAAATAAAACAAAAACCTGTTAGGCAGAAATCCAACACACTTCAGTCTCTGGAAGCTGGAGCACTCATGCAAAGACGTAAGGGGTATGTGACATTTCTAGCATTCCAAGCCACGTGGAAGCAAATTGCAATAATCAGGCCTAGGAACCCTGTTTAATGCTCTCTTAATGGGCAATGCAAGTGATTAAACACTGTGATTTTAATCTTGGCATTTTAGTAACCCAATAAGATAGATGAAAAGGCAGTAACAAATTAGATTATATAATGATATTTCATTCTAACTGGGAAGTCCAGTTATTCTCCACGATATGTGCTTTTGTTTTTAAGGTTATCACAATGTACTGTTAAAAAATGCTCTAATAAGAGTCCTCTGCCCTTTCCATTGTAATCTGTTTTCACGACCTTATAAAAAGTTAATCTGAAATTAAGTTTAGCTCCACCAACACAAAAGCCCAACAACTTAATGTTGCCCTGTCATCTTTTGGGAGAACTTCGCATTAACCCCTGCCTTCTTTCTTGTCTGAAATTGTACTTCATGTACCCAGTGGGCAGTGTGGGAAAACAAAACGGCAGCTCCTCACGAGGCCGTCAGGGCTTTGAAAGACTGATGGCTGGAAGCAGCGTAGGTGATGCTCTGCCAGGGTGTGAATGCCTGGGCCTTCCGCTGTGCGTGCGCCAAGGTGCAAATGTTTACGAGAACAACAGCTCGTAGCCTCAGCCGTGCCTGGGCAGCCCACGGTACCCTCAACAGTGTGGAGGTCTCTGGTTGCTGGGCAGCAGTTTGTGTGGTCTAGTTTGGAGCATCACACCATATTTCCTGCTCTTTTCCTCTAACACGTGTAGCGTGGAATGTCTGTTCTTGGGCCAGTCATTGTGGCATCCTTCCTGGAATAGATGTTTTTTTGGTCATTTTGGCCCTTCTCTATGTGGTTTGTGCCCCTGTCAGTGACTGAGCCAGTTCCAGAAATGAGCAGGAAGAACTGAGTCACAAAGACAAGAGAAGATGCCCTTCAGTGGAAGCCAGCAGCAATCTTCAGAGGCACCCGTGCCTATCTACTGAAAACAAAAACCGAGAAACAAACCCTTACATAACCTTTTTACCTGCTGCTGATGTATTCCTCCCATGAATATAAAGATTTGTGACAGATTTGACAAATATTTACCAGGTCGGATTTATGATGATTATAAAAAAAAGTCATTACTTTGGCAGATGTCGTGTCTGCCTTCGCCACACTTCTCCCACCCCTCCTCTTTGTTTCTTTCGATAGAAACCCTCCCCTGGTCCATAGCCTTGACTGTCTCTTCCACATAGCAGAGAACACGTATCTGCCTGTTAGATTCAAGGGACTTCTCAGGTTTGCTTTCCTGTTAAAATGAAAGTAACTGACACATGATCTGTTAAGAATTTTCTGGAAGTGTCTGTTAGGTAATGTTAAAGGCAACTTTCTCTAAGTGCTATAATTTATGTATATTTATAGCCATGTCAGGTGGCCCAAGGAGACATGGTAGTTCAAGGATGGATGCTTAGCTTTGTTGGTTGGACTTGGCCCAGTGGTTAGGGCGTCGGTCTACCACAGGGGAGGTCCGCGGTTCAAACCCCGGGCCTCCTTGACCCGTGTGGAGCTGGCCCATGCGCAGTGCTGATGTGCGCAAGGAGTGCCCTGCCACGCAGGGGTGTCCCTCGTGTAGGGGAGCCCCATGCGCAAGGAGTGCGCCCCGTAAGGAGAGCCGCCCAGCGCGAAAGAAAGTGCAGCCTGCCCAGGAATGGCGCCGCACACATGGAGAGCTGACACAGCAAGATGATGCAACAAAAAGAAACACAGATTCCCGTGCCGCTGACAACAACAGAAGCAGACAAAGAAGAAGACGCAGCAAAAAGACACAGAGAACAGACAACCGGGATGGGGGGTGGGGGGAAAATGGGAGAGGAATGAATAAATAAATCTTAAAAAAAAAAAAAGAAACTCAGTTTTTGTCAGGTGTCAACACTAAAGAAGGGACTCAGCAGTGTCAACACTAAAGAAGGGACTCAGCACAACTCACAAGAGCCTGATAAATAAACAGAATTAGTAAGTTATTGAATTAAAGTGAGAAAGCAAACAGCAAGGGCATTGGAAACATGTGCTTGCTGAGTTTAGAATCAGCGAAAACCAGTTTTGTTGGTTGGTTTCAACAGGAACGTTAAAAGAGCCGTGCCAGTTACTGAGTGCCCAGTGTGGGCCAGGCACTGACCCACGTGGGCTCCCACAGCAGCCCTGGGTAGGGAGCCCTCATCGTTCCAGTTTTATGTGTAAGGAAACTGATGTTCAAGTGATGGAACCAGGGAGTGATGGAGCCTGAATGCAGATCTGGTTCCTTCAGAGCCGTTGCATTTCATTACTGAGTGCATGTTCTTAACTACTTCTTGTGGCTATATCATTTTATTAAGGTGTGTGTGGGGGGTCCTGGCAATTCAAGGTGGTGCTTTGGGGCAAGGTTAGATGGGGGAACAAAGCAGACTGTTACATTTTAGCCGTAAGATACGCTTTGAAGAGAGGCTTCTAATAGTTCAGTGCTTGAAAATCACATATTAGGCTGTCTTTGCACCCCCAATAAGTATGTGTGTCTGTTTATATATGTTTTGTATATGTATATGAGTTTACACGTACCTATGTATATACAGGCATATGTGAGTGGATTATGGAGTCGACTATATTAATATATATATATATAAATAATCAGGTGTGATTTTAGATAGTGTATTGAGCATTCATTATGTGCTAGGCTAGTGCATGAGGCTTTACTTACACCAATTCCTGAAGACCCCCACGAGGCGTATGTTTGCCCCATCCCATTTCCATTAAAGGAAAGAAGAGTCGGGTGTCCTGGCTGAGGGCACACAACTGCTAAAGGCAGAAGCGGCCTCCCCACAGGTCAGTCCATTCTGAGCCCGACCCTTTCATGGTACCTCTGCTTTGGGGGTCTGATGCACCTGCCCACAGGGTGCCCGATGACTCCCTCCCCATGTAACCCATAGCTGACATTTTCCTGTTCATACACTGGGGATGGATGGCTTGTTGCTTTAGGGCAGTGAATTAACTTAGAGCTTTTCTTACTTGCATTCTAGTCTGCAGACTATGTTCCAGCCACCTTGTCTAGAAGGAGATGCTTCCGCATCCTCTCTGCGTCATCTCTTTAGAATGGGCGTGGGTTCCTATGATGGTCACAACATGAATGGGGGTGGGGCAAGTTTTCCTGATGTTACTTCAAAACCCTGGAAGAACCCTCTTTTCTCACGTTGCCGCTTCCGATTTTCTAAAGGGAAAATAGATGCTGCCTCTTCCTGCTGGAGAAAATATGAACAGGTCTGGATTCCTTCCTCATCAAAAGCTCTTGTAACAGTTACCTTGTTCCTTTTTTTGTGGAACAGTCAAAATAAAGCAAGGCACTAATGCCGATATCAGACTTAACACTGATTTTTGTGAGAAGAGTGCTGGCCTGAGATCCAGCTCCCTTGCTTTCTCTGGACTTGGTGAATGCCCAAGCCCGAGTTCTCTAATTTTCATGTTTTTTTAGAGGCCGATTGGTTTTTCCACGCATGGTTCTTCAAAATACCATGTGGGCTTATAGGAATATTCTTACTTCCCTTCTCAAATTTGGACTTAAAAAGAAAGAAGAGTAGGCTCAAATTTTTGTCCAAATTGAAATAACCACTAAAGAAATGGTATCACCTTCACTGCTTTTCAGTTTGTGTTGTTGAGAATGAATTTCTTGCAGATCACAAAAGCCTGCCCAAGAGGTGTCAGCTCAGAGATTCCTGGAAATGTTCACTTCTCGACATTTCTGCTGTGCCACTCTCTCACCATAGCTTCATAAATAAGTTTGGGTTTTGTAATAATTACTTTTGAATAAGACTGGAAGGATTGATTGATTTTGCCCTTCTTGCAGAAAATTAATGAATTTGAACATCCTCTGTGCTCTTTCTCATTTATGTAGCAAGCACATTTAAATGGATCCTAGGGGGTTCTTTAACCAATGACACAGAGCTACCTTGTTTTGTAATAAAGCGCTAAAACAGGGTGGATTAATAGGTCACGCTGATTTCTATTTAAATATGAGTAATTTTACTAATTTCCGTGTGGGTAGGAAAGCCTCAAATTGCCTTGAAAAGAAATAGCGTTGGCTTGTGCAGACTTCTCACCCTTCCCATAATGTATATTTAGAAAATTCTGGATTTTTATTTCTCTTCCCCCAAAGTAGCATCTGAATAACAAATAAAAGGGCCCTTCTTTTTAATTCAAAATGCAAGAAGAGAAAGAAAGAGCACGTGGGAAAATCCTCTCCTCCTTTCCCCCCATATTTCAACCTCTTTTATTTTCTACTGAGAGAAAATTCATTATCTGATCTTCGGTTTCATTTATTTCCGTGCCTGAACTATGCACTTAGTGGAACTGGCTTCTACCAAGATTATATTCTGACAGGGTGACGGGGGCCAGCAGGCTGGGCCGTCGGTGTGCGCATCGGCTTTGGGGAGCGGCACGATGCTGAGAAAATGCCTTTCCCCCTCCTTGTCATTTCGTTCCTAAAGCCGGCAGCCTAAGAGGAATTGGCCGTCCCTGGTAGATCCGTCTCTATCCCCGCCTCTCCTCTTTATGGCCATACCCTCCGTGAATGAGAAAAACGGAGAGCACAAGCATTTAGCCTGTCACAGCCAGTTCACTGGATTATCCACACAAAACGCTGTCTATTAGAGAAGGAGTGGGGCAGCCAGGGGGTGACCCGGCTTGGCCATTCTAAAAATGGCTGTCCCCGGGGACTCCGCACGTTTGTGTGTGTGTGTGTGTGTGTGTGTGTGTGTGTGTGTGTGTTGTGGGGGGCGGATTTGGGGGGGATTTGGTGGGAAGGAATCCCCAGAAGGGATCAGGGTAGAGTAGTAGGTGTTCCTTAGCATTTAATTTCTTTGAGCCAAAGCTTACATCCTACCCTTAGCTCATGATGGCCGAGGCACTGGCTTGATCGAAACTCCGTTCTTTCCAAACTTTCTTGCCCGGGAGCGCTGAATTACTGACGGTTCCCTGAACAGGGCCAGCGAGGGTGGCGCCCGACAACCTGGAGCAGGCAGGCTGCCGCGCGCTCTCAGCGCTGCCTCCCAGAAAGAAGACTTGGCCTTGGAAACAGTGAAACTCAGATCTGGAAAGCTGGTGTCATGCACAACGGCTAGACCCTTAAAGAAGGCACACTTAACAACGTCTGATTTCACATTTCTTACCAACCTTTGCAATTAGTTTCCTTTCTTATTTGTGGGCAGCTCTGCCAGGTGACTGGTCAGAGAGACCAGATGAATTTGGGGGTGCCGTCTATTTTTCTTTTAAATACAACACCATGATCATAAGAAGTAAGTTTCAATGCTGATGTTAAATGTCGGGGTCAAATGGAAAATAGCATCATAGAACTTTAAGTTCAAATGACTACAGTTTGGAATTTCTTCTCATGGGGGAAGCCGAAAGCTGACTTTTCTTTTCCTATATTCAGAGTGCCGTGAAATTTCTCAAAGGTTAATTCTCTTTGTCCAAATGCATTCTATCTGCATTAGATGGCCATGAATTTAAAGTAAGTCATGCTGCAAATGTATATTCCTGTTGTGTTTTTTGCCCCCCAAGGCATCTGGGGTTGCCATAAACTCTTTTCTTTCACAGACAGCCTCTGCCTGTGATGACATTTGTCTCATACATGCCTATCGTGTCTGGTTTTCTTTTACCCAGGCCTTCTGCCCTATCTAGCAGCCCAACGTATTCGGACCTGCCCTTCATTAGGATCTCCCCTCACCGGAACCCGGCTGCAGCTTCCGAGTCTCCGTTCAGCCCACCCCACCCCTATATCAACCCTTACATGGACTACATACGCTCCTTGCACAGCAGCCCGTCTTTGTCCATGATCTCGGCTGCCCGGGGCCTCAGCCCCACTGATGGTAAGTCTCGGACCAGTTCTGTTTCCACAGTTGGTGCCACTCCCATCCTCACCCCCCACGAGAGGCCGTATGAAGTCCATCTCATGGCTGAGTGTTTCCCACTTGCCGGACGCTGTGCTGCAAGTGCGTTATTCCATTTCAGCATTACAACACCTCTCCGAGGTTGGTGCCATCACCTCCGTTTTCAGTGAGAAGAGCAGCATGCACTGGCAGCCTGGGTTTCTCCCGGCCAGTAAGTGGCAGAGGAGGAAATCAGAACCAGATCTCGCTGGCTCCAGAATCTTGGCTCTTGACCACTCGTCTGTTCTGCTGTCCCACCCATGTTTACACTGGGCCCAGAGCTGTCCACACAATGTGCTTGTGTAGCCTGGGTATGGTACTCAGCACCTGCTGAATGCCCTTTTCTGCTCTGTTTATCTGAGAGGCGCGTTTATGCAGATATATTTGTTAGAGCAGTGCTTCTCAAACTCTCCTGTGCATACAAGTCACCTGCGGATCTTGTCACATGGGATTCTGCAGTGGGTATGTCTGGGTGGGACGTGAGATTCTGTACTTCTGAAAATTTCCAGGCCATGCTAATGCCGCTGGTGCATGGCCCGTCCTCTGAGTACAGAGGTCTTAGAGAACATGATGGTTCAGACCTGTTGCATGTGCCCTTATCCTTGGCCCTGCCAAATTAAGACTAGAAGTGGGAGGTAGTGGAAGAAGGAAATAAACTTAGACTTGAATTCTGTAGTATTTGATGCCCACGTTAGACTCTCAAGGCTCAAATGACTTGATCATTAGCCTCCCAATTGATTACTTTTCACATGACTCTTTCTAAGTGGAGCTGTGTATTCCCAAACTGTCAAAATATAAACTATTCCTTCGATTCAGTAAACGTACATTCCATCACACACATTCCTACACGATTTCGTTTTCCTACAGTTGCTGGTATCCAAATTGAGGTCCAGAATTGCATATACATTGTTAACTGCAGATATGAGTTCTCTGCAGTAGATTGATTACTCATAGCTGCTCTTGTTTCCAAGCAAAGAGAGCTGCTACGCACTTCATCTCACCGAGCAGTGTGTTTGATGTGACTTCTGTACGCTGTTCACATTGTCCACATAAACAACTTCCCGAAACTCCTTACGCACGGTGGGAAGCTGCATGAGGTTTCTCAGTAAACATTGACTCCCTTGCACTTCCAGGAATAGCTATCCCCGACTAACAGCTGTTGGCTTAATTTTTTCCTTCTGATTCAGTTCAGTAAATATACTTGCAAGGTACTTAAAGAATATGCTGCTCCATTTAAAAAATAAAACTCTAAGAGAGTCAAAAGGACATGAGTTCCTCTGCTTTGGATTTGATCTTACCTTGAGAGAACTGAAGAATCATTTCCACGGAGGGTTTTGAGAGTTCATGGAAATGACTGTCAGAGCGGCAAACAGAGAGAGAAAGAGAGAGAGAAGAAAGCAAACAATGGGCTCAGAATTGTGCCTGGCTGGGGACAGTCTAGTTGGGTCACTGGAAAGTGTTCTTTTAGTTGCTCTACTGAAAAGCATGCTTCTCATCTCCTTTCTATAGCATTTGATGATGAATATAAATATACCATTCTTTGATTGGTTAATCTGCCTTCCTTTTCGTGCCTCACAAGAGTCCAATTAATACCCAATCAAATAAAATTGTCACTAAGATTTTTCTCTCTAAGATTTCTTTTTATATCTTCATCTTTAGCATGGATGATGGATGAAGAGTATATGGGCACAGATGCAAAACATGCACAGGTTCTTGCTAGAATGCCCATGTTTCTACATAATGATTATAAAACCAACTTTTATCGATCAGATACAACATGGTAGGAGCTTCACATTCATTATTTTATTTATTGCTTCCAGCAACTTCAGGTAGCTGAGAAGTGGTAGAGCTGAGATTTGAATGCAGCTCTCCCTGAATCTGGAGGCCACCCTCTAAAGTCCTGCAATATCTTGCCTGTTTTTGCACATAAATTGACAGGCAGAAGCCAATTATTAACCCTCTCTTTTAAAGCTGAATCTTTACAGTAAATTGCTCCAATTGATAGGTGTATTTTCTTTTTTTGATTTTGTAATGGAAAAAAGAGAAAAAAGCTTTAAAATTATGGAACACAAAATTGTAACTTATCATTCAGTTGTGCAGCATTAAAGCTTTTCCGTTTTTAAATCAGGCTCCTCACGCTACTGAGAGTTAACTCAGCCATTCTTGTCTGAAAGCTTAGGGAGGGATGTAGATGTGGCTTCAGGGATTGGGTTCCTGTCTACCATGTGGGAGGCCCAGGGTTTGATTCCTGGGGCCACCAAGTGAAGGCAAGCTGGCCCACGCGGCGAGCTGGCCTGCACAGAGTATTGGCCTGTGCAGAGAGCTGGTGCAGCAAGATGATGCAACAAAAAGAGACACAGAGGAGAGGCAATAAGAGACACAGCAGACCAGGGAGCTGAGGTGGTGCAAGCAACTGAGAACATCTTCCCCACTCTGGAAGGTCCCAGGATCAGTTCCCAGTGCCACCTGAAGAGAAGACAAGCACACACAGTGAATGGACAAAGAGAGCAGACAGTGAGCACAAAGAACGAGAGTGTGGGGAGAGGAGAAATAAATGAACTAAAAAAAACTTAGGGAAGTATTAAGTATGTCTAGAAAGATCCCAGAGTTGTCTGAGTTGTCTACTATTGTAAGAAATGCGAGCCTGCAGTGACTTGATAAAAGCAAGTTTTTATTTTTGGTTAGGGTGGCAAACATGGAACCTAGTTATGTACATATATGCATTTTAATGATTTTGACTTCTCAATGATTTCTTTAAGCATCAATATGATTGTAATTGTATTTATTCTATTCCTTTCCTTCAGTTTTATTTGCAAATAAAAGATACCCGGAGGGCTTTAATGAAAACACTAGTTGGATTGAAGAAGGTTTCCTATAATGAGCTCTAAATAGAAATCGCTGATGTATGCTTCATGACAAGGGGACCTTGGGTGTCTTAAGAGAAGCTTCTGGTTGCCCTTCTTCCAGGCAGTAACCAAACCTTTCTTGTCTTCTAGCCCCCCACGCAGGGGTCAGCCCTGCAGAATACTATCATCAGATGGCCCTGCTAACCGGCCAGCGTAGCCCTTACACAGACATCTTCCCCTCTGCTGCCACCGCCGGTGCTGGGGCCATCCACATGGAATACCTTCATGCCATGGATAGTAAGTGATGGGGCTGTTTCCGGGAGCCATCGGGGTGGCACGTGGTAGTTCACGAGACTTAGAGGAAGCCGCAGAGGGGAGGGCTTGTCTAACTCTCCAAACCAGGAGAGGAGGAGGAGTAACCACCTCCATTTGCAGCTCTGGTAGGGCTCCCTTAGTTTCCTAGGAAGCTTCCACAGATTGAGCCATCCTGGGACTCCCTCATTTGCCTGAAGATAGCGATAAGCCGGAAGGTGCAGATGATGTAATTTGGCAGCTCTACAGTAACTGGGAAGAAGTACTCCTGCCCTGATTGTCTTAATAACAAAAGGAGGGGAGCAGATTTGATAACTTTTTTGATCTACGTGATCCATTCACTCCTTGGTTGCATGGAATTATGCTTTAGAAATTGATTTAAAAAGATACCTCTACTTTTAAGATTATTCACATTAAATTATCTATCCATCTATCCATCCATCCATCCATCCATCTAAGGAGGCACTGGGAATTGAACCCACGACCTCATCCATGGGAAGCAGGCACTCAAGCACTGAGCTACACCTGCTCCCCTAAATGATTTATTTAGTGTGTGTGTTTTCTTTAGATTAAATATTAAAAATTATATTTCGCTAAGCCCTCTAATTGCTGCTGAATATGTGTGAAATCAGAATAGCTACTTCCAGGGCAAAAAAAAAAAAAAGAAATCCGATGAACAGTTTCAGATCAGAAGGAGCTACTTTTATTGCAGTTCATAGTAGTCATAGGAAATGGTACCTTTTGATGTATTTTATATCACTTATTTTTGGGTCCCTCACAATTTAGGATTATCTTTTGGGTCACATAGCTAGACAAATAGACAAATAATAAGCCTGTGATTTTCCCTTTGCAGAGCATCCAAGAATTGTCATTCATTCACATTCTTTAAGTAAACCTCCATTGGAAGGAGGCAGGAAGTGAACCTAAAGTGGCATTAATCGATGAAAACCCACTAACTGCCTTTCCAGTAAGATGACAATGTGACTTTAAGTAGGGCATATACATTCACTTTTGTTCACGTGCTTGTTTTTCCTAGTTGTGGCGATGAACTTGTGCTTTTCTTTCACCCACAGTCTATTAGGATTCCTCTTGGGTCATGGAGTGTGCATTTGGGAACTTTCTGGCCACAGTTAGTAATTCAGCCTTCAGCTTTGGAGTAGAAAGAGGGTGAAATCTACAGGCTTCCCGTCTTACTAACATGAACAGAGGAACATAAGCTTGTATTTGTGTGCACTGGGGAGTGCATGGCCACACACAAAGTAAAGGAAATGCGTTACCTCTTCTGGAAGAATTTTGTTGTCTGGCTTTTGTAGAGAGAGAGCTTACATTCCAGGTTCATCATAACCACTTTTCAATTAGGGATTGTTGAAAAAAATAAGTTCAGTGTTATTATGCAAATTAGTTATTTAAAATCTGCAGATAAAAATTAAAATAAGAGCGAATCCTTGGAGGGTCAGCTACTTTGCCTTCCCTGTTTGATGAGAATGTGTTTAGTCAGGCAGTGGTGGATTTTATCTAAATAAAGGATGAAGCTACCCTTTTACTTTGTAAAAACTAATTAAAGGAATTTTAACTTGCCTGAGTATATGGTAAATTGATTGTCATTAAGTAGGAATTTAGATGTCCTATCATTCATCACTTAAAAAGAAACCTCCTTTTTCTTTGTCAGAATTTTTTATTACAATAGAGAAACAAAACAATTAACAGCAAGCCAGATTGGTGATGTCTAAAACAACAAGGATGCTCTGGCTTATAACTGAGCAATGGAGCAGCATGATCAGTGAAGAACTGAGCCACTTCTTTTTCAGCTGTTTTTAAATGCTCAGCTTGTGCTCCAGCATGTCCTTTCAACAAAGGATTCCAAGCCACTGTCCAAAATGCTGGCTTTCACTTCATTTACTTGGTTATTAGGGAGACTGGGAAGAGCCTAAAGTACTATATTCCTTCCCTCTAAAATAATTGAAATAGCACTCTAAAATAATTGAAATAGCACTTGGTTAGACAGAACATAAGAAGATGGGTACTCTGAATTTAAATCCCAGGAGATTTTTCCAACTGAGAAGTTGAAAATCCATTTTCAGTCCCTACATTGGATCCCCACCTGCAGTGGCAGATTCAGAATGGGATCTAGGTTGTCACTTGGGTCTGTTGTTACTGATCTGCAGGACTCTAATTGGCAGAAATTGGGTTTAGATGAGCACATGACTTTTAAACATGCCATACAGTGGGCATATCTGGGTCTCAGCCAGCTATGGGATAGGCTATTTATATGTAGCCCATTTGAATAAACAAGTCTGTTTCATTGCTCTGATTCTACCATTCTGGTTTAGAGTGACCTTAAAAGACATGGGGGTGAGTAATCCCTTTAAGGAAGATCCTAGGGAGCGGGGCCCCTGAAAAACCACACTATTTATATTTTTGGAAACAGACATAAATAAGAGGCAGTTGTATTAGTCAGCCAAAGGGGTGCTGATGCAAAGGACCAGAAATCGGTTGGCTTTTATAAAGGGTATTTACCCCAAATAAGGGGTAAAAGCTTACTGTCCCAAGGCCATGAAAGTGCAAGTCAGGAACCTAGGAGGAACCTTCTCACCAAAGTCAGCTGCCACATGTTGAAGCAAGATTGCGGGCTAGCTCTGCCTGGTCTCCTTCCTCGGTGCCCTCTTCCTCTTACGCTGCGGGGTTCGCCTCTAAGCTACCAGGTGAATGGCTCATCTCTCTCCGGGGCCCCAGGGTCAAAAACCATAGCGCTCTCTCTCTTCCCATGTGTTTTTTTGAGTTAGTGTCCCTTTTTATCAGCCCACCAAGGGGGCGGGGACTCAACCTGAGTCTACTGAAGGTGAATCAAAACCCTAATCTTAACAGGTAATTTAATGAAAGCCATTTCAGCTGAATCTAACATAATCAAAGGCTATCACACCAGACGAAGAGGTTAGTTCACAACATAACCTTTCTCTCTTGGGGATTCACAAAAATAATCTCAAACTGTCACAGCAGTCTTGGAGGAAAAATAAAGAGATGTTCCAGCCAGGGAGCAGGCAAACTGAAAGTTTCCATGTAAATGATGAAAAAAAAGGTCATGCTAAACCATGGGGCTCTCTGTGTGGCTGATGCAAGGAGACTGGGAGGCCTCCAGTGTTTTATAGCATCATATGGCCTTCTTGTCTCTTCAGCCACTGCTAGGTGTAATCTAAAAAATGACAGATATTCTAGGGGTTGACCTGCTTGGAGCATCCTGTTGGTTAGAAACTCTGCCTCTGGGGACCAAGTCCCATGGAACAGGGTTATATCAGGGATTATATGGCATTTGACAATAAATCTGGTTTGCCTTTGTAATTGTTTGGAAGTGGAATATATTTATTCATTGAAAAACGTCTATGATAAAATTATCCTCTCTCAGTGAGGAAATATGAACCATTTATGTTTAAGGTAGTTATCATCGTAGAAGAAAGATGCTGATTTAAATACTAAAAGTTACATACAAATATTTGGGATTGCTAATTTTTGTAGAAACTGGCCAGAAATCATGCTGGTAAGAAAAACTGTTCCAATTAAAGGAAGCCAATTAAGTGCCACTTTCATCATTCAAATAGTTTTCCAGATTTTTTTTATACACTGCTGCCTATTTTTCCATAAATATAAAATATTTCTATACAGTCCTACAATATTTTTTATAAAATCGTTTACATTCATGTATTCAACTTATATGTCATTAAATTACCTAAAGCAGATGGGATTGTTATCTTGGGTTGAGGGCCATCTCTGATGCAGGAAATATTGCCAGTTGATTATTCTGGAGTCCTAAGGTATGGACTTTTTTAATAAAGGAGGCTTACTTGCTACTTCAGTTTTTTAGGGACCCAAAAATAGCCACATCTCTGTAAACAGGTACAACAATACTTTGAAATCCTCCATTTTTACTTGAAACCCGTCATGCTTTGATTTGCCTCTTACTGAGTGGAATTGTTAGTTTGATGACTTGGCAATGTAAATGTGACCTTAGAAAAGGCAGAAACTGGCCAGCGCACCTTGCCCTGACTTTAATAACACTAATATCAACCAATGCAAATGGGCATTTAATTTTTAAGTCTTTGGGTGAAAATTTGTATTAAGTTGACTAAGTTGACATGGATCTGAGTGTAAGTTACTAACCTCCAGATTAGAATTTCATCGATGGAATCTTCTTCAAGGCTGAAAATTCTAAGGCATTATCCCCTGTTAGTTCTGGCTGGATAAGTGAGCTCCAGAGAAGAAAATGCCTTGGACAGACACACTGAATGTCATCATCATGCTTCCAGGGGTATATATTCCCCTCCCCACTTTGGAAAGTCTGGAAAAGAAGACAACATTCAAACATAAGTTTCTTGGAACTTACGCAGTTAGATTATGGGGGCTTTAGGGTGTGGTTTCTCAACTTTGGCACTATTGACATTTTGATCCAGGTAGTACTTTGTCTTTGGGTCTGCCCTGTGCATTGCAGGATGGTTAGCAGGATCCCTGGGCTCTACCCACGAGATTGCAGTAGCTCCCCTCCAGTTGTTATCAGATATCTCTAGATGTTATCAAATGTCTCTGGAGCAGGAGGAGGGGGTGAAAAATTGGCCCCAGTTGAGAACCACTGATTTAGAGTAATGTACTTGTAAGTTGTTTTAGTAAAGTCCACCATGAATCTGATCACTACAAAAATCATGGACAAATGAGGACATAACTGAGCCGAATTTTACATCTTAGGATACTACACTTACAGTCTTTCCTTTGGCTCATTGCCTTGAAATGGTGTGTGCTGAGTGTTGTGCATCTGTGGGAACCACTGTCTTTGTCGCTTGTGGTGAATTAACGATGGGAATATCTAAGCAGCCGTCAGATTCATAAATCACTAGAAATAAGCGGAATTACACATAAAAGTCTTTTCCTTTTGTTTAGTAATTTATCATTTTGCTTGCACATTAATAAACAGAGCTCCCCCGAGGTAAGCCCCTGGAAGATAAATATTTCTCCCTAATTTCCTCAATTGTAGCCAGTAGATCACATGTAGGAGGAGAGATGCCCTCTGCCTTAGGTTGCTGGCTGCTTATCCTTCACTTTGCATGAAATAACAGGTAGAGAGTACAACTGGAAGTAATTAGGTTCTGTTTTGTTTATGTAACAGGCAGCAGATTTTCCAGCCCCAGGCTACCAGCCCGGCCGAGCCGAAAGCGCACGCTCTCCATATCGCCGCTGTCCGATCATAGCTTTGACCTTCAGACCATGATAAGGACGTCTCCCAACTCCTTGGTAACGATTCTCAATAATTCCCGTAGCAGCTCTTCAGCAAGTGGCTCCTATGGCCACTTATCTGCAAGTGCAATCAGGTATGTATTTTCCTGAAGCCATGACGTGTTTCTTTAATGAAATGTCCCTACTCGAGCGCACCCGTAGTCATGTGTTTCAAATCCCAACCACCTATAGGGAAGAGAAGGCCAGCTTGAAACTGCATCTGAGCTGCATTGTAGGCCAAATAGCATCCCAATGCATGGCAAAGCTAAAAAAGATTGTTTTTGGCGCTCTTTAGTAAATCACCCATGTGTAGAAATAGCAGTTATTTCATTTTGATGAAATCTGCTTCTTAGAGGCAGTGACCATGGCAAGTCCAGGCCTTCTCTGGCTAGTAAGAGTTCTTTTACCTGTTGTATGCCACATAGCACATGCACAGGGCAGGGGCAGAAATAAGGAGAGCAATCCTGACATGTCTGGTTCCATAACTGCTCAACTAGGGAAAGGAGTATATTGGCTGGCAGGAAGACAAAAAAAAAAAAAAAAGAGGGTGACAGCTGGGTCTTTATTCTAATGGAAAGTAAATACAAATGACAATGGAAAGCCGGCAAACGGATATTTCCTTTGTTTTCCTGTTATTTTTAGTAAATTTGAATATTTCTGTTTTGACCAGAGACCTTTGCTGCCTTTGCTGTAAAGTGAAAGCCTTTGACACTCTTAAATGAAGTACGGCTTTTGTAAACATGCTTAACGTGAAATACTTTTTGCTGGCAATGATAAAATGGGCTGATGGCAATAAATAGGGAATAAGAGGAAGCCAGTTCATTAATTTTAGGTGGGTTTACACTGCTTTTATTGGCTAATCATTCACTTAAAAAAAAAACTGAGTTTGATAGCAAGTGATTGTTTTAGGCACATAGTTAGATAGCATTGTAATTAATTAATTAAGCAACCCTAATCATAAACTTTAGCTCTCATTTCCCCTAAGATTATCATCGATAACTTTTTAAAAATTCTTATTGTGGTTTTATTTACAAAGGTAACAAAATTTGCTCTTTTAACCAGTTTTAAGTGTACAATTCAGTGACAGTAATCACATTTACAATGTCGTGCTGTCATCACCAGCATCCACCAGTAAGAGTTGTTTCATGAACCCAAACCGAAGTTCTGTGCCCACTAAGCAATAGCTCCCATTATCTCTTCTCCCCAGCCCCTGGTAACTTCTAATCTACTTTCTACCTCTAGCAATTGCTTATTCTTGCTATTTCATGTAAGTGGACTCATATAGTATTTGTCCTTTTGTGTCTGGCTTATTTCACTTAGACCAATATTTTCAAAGTTGTAGCATATATAAGAACTTTGTGCCTTTTTTTGGTCATTTTTTAATTAAAAAAATTATTGAAGTGTTTCACATATATGTAAACATACATAAAGAATAAGTGTATAGTAATAGTTGTGGACTTACAAACCAAACATTCATAACATCATACAGGGGTCTCATACATCAACCCACTACCAACACCTAGCATTGTTGTGAGACATTTGTTACTATGATGAAAGAATATTGTCTGAATCTTACTACTCACTATAGTCCTTATATTACATTTGGTGTATTTTCCCCCAACCCACCCTATTATTATTTTTAAATATATTTTTATGACAGAAGTTGTTGAACTTTTAAAACAATCATGCACTTGTGCAATATTCCCATACAATACCCCTCTGTCAACACACTGCACCATGGTGGAACATTTTTAATAGATTATAAGATAATATCTTCATACTATTACCAGGTCCATAGCATACAGTTAGCACACTTTTTTCATACGCCAGCCTTATCAACACAGTATGTCTTTGGCTTATATGCATGAATAACCCATAATCACTGTTAACCACAGACCATAGGTCACTCCAGTTGTATTTTTCCCATGCTTCTCCACATTCCCACCACCCTGCAATAGTGATATACATCTGCTCTAGGTCACAAAGAACACTCTTGCATCTGTACCAGCAACCACAATTCTCATCCACCTCTGGGTTTACTGTGTCATTCAGTTCCTAGATTATTCTCTAGCTTTCTTTCAGTTGGTATTTATATCCCTAGATGACATTTTCAGCCACATTCTGATTTATAAACCAGCTGTTACTCAGTGTAGTGTATTACCATCAACTCTGTACATTTCCACACTTTATTTTACAATAAAGTTAATTAAAATTTCTACATATATTAAACATCAGTAGTCCATCTCAGTCCTCTTCTTATCTCCTTTAAGAATCCTCCACCTACCACCAGGTCTTAAAGATATTTTCCTACATTTTCTTCTAGAAGTTTTGTAGTTCTTGCTTTTATATTTAGTTTGTTGATCCATTTTGAGTTAATTTTTATATAAAAGGTTTGAGATAGGGATCCTCTTTCCTTCTTTTGGCTATGGATATCCAGTTTTCTCAGCTCCATTGTTGAATGGATGTTCTGCCCAAGCTGGGTGGGTTTGACAGGCTTGTCAGGTATCACTTGACCGTAGATGTAAGGGTCTGTTTCTTAACCATCAATTTGGTCCCATTGGTCTATGTGTCTATCTTTATGCTAGTACCATGCTGTTTTTACCACTGTATCTAAGTAATATGATTTAAAGTCTGGAAGTAAGAGTCTTCCAACTTCATTTTTCCTTTTTAAGATGTTTCTGTCTATTTGGGACCCCTTACCCTTCCAAATAAATTTGATAATCAGATTTTAAAACATGCTGATGGAATTCTTATGGGATTGTATTGAATCTGTGTATCAAATTGGGTAGAATGAACATCTTAATGATATTTAGTCTTGCTAATCCATGAACATGGAATGTTCTTCCAGTTCTTTAGGTCTTTTTAAAATTTCTTTTAACAATGAGTTTTAATTTTTTGAGTGCAAGTGCTTTACATCGCTCATTAAGTTTACCCCTAAATATTTGATTCTTTTAGTTGCTATTGTAAAGAAATTTTTTTCCCTGACTTCCTCCTCAGATTGCACATTACTAGCGTCTTTTAAAATCTATTTCATTTAATATAAGTATAGGTACTCCAGCTTTTTAAATTTAAATTTAAATTTAAATTGTTTTGGCTACTGAATGCATGGAATATCTTTTTCCACCCTTTTACTTTCAATCTGTTGGTATCCTTGGGTCTAAGGTGGGTCTCTTGCAGACAGCATATAGGTCGCTTATATTTTCTTATGCATTCTGCCAGTCTGTGTCTTTTGATTGGGGAGTTTAATCTGTTAACATTCAGTGTTGTAACTGTAAAGGCAGTTCTTATTTCACCCATTTTGGCCTTTGGGTTTTATCTGTCCTATTTCATTTTTACCACTCTTCTGAGACTTTTGGTTACTTTACTGATATAATCTTCATTTCTAGACTCTCTTCCAAGCCTCTCTCTGCTGTCTTTTCTTTTCACTAAAGCACACCCTTTGGTATTACCTGCAAAGCTGGTCTCTTGGTTACACACTCTTTCAGTTTCTGTTTATCTGTGAATATTCTAAACTCAATCTCATTTTTGAAAGACATTCTTGCTGGATGTAAGATTCTTGGCTGAAAGATTTTCTGTCGTATCTTAAATATATCATAACACTGTCTTCTTGCCTCCATGATTTCTGATGGAAACTTAATCTTAAGTTGACACTTTATCTTTTGGATATCCTTTATATGTTATGCATTGCTTTTCTCTTGCTGCTCTCAGAGTTCTCTGTCTTTGGCATTTGACATTCTGATTAGTATGTGTCTTGGAGTTGGTCTATTTGGATTTTTTTCAGATGGGAGTACGTTTTGCTTCTTGGACTAGATATCCATGTCCTTCAATAGTGTTGGGAAATTTTCTACCATTATTTCTTTAGATATTGCTTCTGCCCCTTTTCCCTTCTCCCCTGGGACACCCATGACACGTATGTTTACACATCTCTTGCTGTTGTTTAGTTCCCTGAGACCTTGTTCAATTCTTCCCATTCTTTTCTTCATCAGTTCTTTTGCATGTTTGCTTTCGGAGGCCACTTCTTCAAGCTTATAAATCTGTTCTTCTGCCTCCTCAAATCTGCAATTATATGATTCCAGTGTATTTTTAAGTTCATTTATTGCACCTTTCATTCCCATAAGATCTGCTATTTTTCTACGTATGCTTTCAAATTCTTTGTCCTTGTCCAGTGTTTTCTTAATATCCTTAATCTCTTTAGCCATCTCATTGAATTTATTAGGGAGATTTGTTTGAACATCTATGATTAGTTGTCTCTACTTCATTATGTCATCTGGAGGCTTATCTTGTTCCTTTAACTGAGCCATATCTTCCTGTTTCTTGGTGTGGATTGTAATTTTTTATTGGTGTCTTGATATCTGGCTTATTAGATGTGTTTTTTCTAGGTGCAGCTTCTCTCTTTAGTTTAAAGCTTTCTTTCCCTTTCTCCCTTGCTGGTTGTGTGCTAGGAGCCAAGGATGTAGCTGGTGCTGTAAGCTGTGGAAGCTCTAGCTGCCTGCGTTTCCAAAGGGGCGGATGAAGCTTCTCCCAACTTTGCCAGGGGTAGGGACAGAGCCACAGCTGTGTGGAATAATCCAAGTCGTACAGGCCTAAACTCTAGTTGCCCAGAGAGAATGATGAAGCTTCACACCCCTTCCTTCCCTACCTGGGTCGGGCATGGAGTTGCATGTTTGGGCAGCAGTCTATGCCATGTGGGTCCAAAATGACCACAGTTATGTCCTGGTAGACTTATGACTATTCAGTCTGTACCATCCAGATGTACCTGCAGCTACCCAGAGAGCCTGGTGCAGGTCCTGCCAGCCTCCTCCCTGCTAGAGGTGGGACTGATGCCTAGGCTAGGGCTGTAGTCTGATGTAGATAAAGGAAGCCGGTCCCTACCGTCACAGTGATTTGCAATCAGCCTGGCTTCCTCTCATGCCAGGAGTGGAGTCAAATGATGGCTACCAGCCTCTTTCTAACCGGGATAGGTTCAAACTTCAGCTGTTCTTAGGGTTATACTTAGCCAGCTGAATTTACTAATCAGTGGCTGAAGTTGGTGCCCAACCGTCTCTTCCTCCCTTATTTTTGGGAAGTGGAGCTTCCAATTCTGGCCAAAGTACAGCTCCTGAGGTGGCTTGTGCCTCCAGTGGAGGATGGGCACTGGCCTCCAGAGTGTGGAGCACTCTCCTTATGAGTCTTCTCTGCAATGGGCAGTCTTCTCCTTTCCTTCCTTCCAGGATGTTGCAGGATGTTCTTCTGGTCTCCTGGAGCCCCAAACAGGTGCTTCAGATAACTCTGGGTGTTTACTAACTGCCCTGTAGCAGGAACAGACTCTAGGAGCTCCTTACTCTGCTGCCATCTTGCTGGTTGTCTCAGAACTTCATTTCTTTTTATGCGTGCATATATCACATGTTGTTTATCCATTCATCTTTTGAGGGACACTTGGATTGCTTCCAGCCTTCAACTATTGTGAATAATGCTGCTATGAATTTTGTTCACCAATAATTCAAGAATTCGGTCACCAGCAGTCTTTTTGAACTATAGTTTTACAAACCATGGATGGTTCTTTGCTTTAAAAGTACACATTTAAAGACTGTTTTCACTAGCCCTGCTTTTAGTAAGTGAGGATTTTTGTCTATTTGTATGTATAAATGGCAGTCTTCCATGATGGAGATGCATATTGCTGAACCCAGATAGTCCAGAAAAAAAAAGTGTTAGCAGTCCCAACATACCTATATATACATATATATATATTTTTAAGATTTATTTTATTTATTTCTCTCCCCTTTCCTCCCCGTGCCAGTTGTCTGTTCTCTGTGTCCATTTGCTGCGTGTTCTTTGTCTGCTTCTGTTGTTGTCAGCGGCATGGGAATCTGTGTTTCTCTTTGCTGTGTCATCTTGCTGTGTCAGCTCTCCATGTATGTGGCACCGTTCCTGGGCAGGCTGCACTTTCTTTCACTATGGGCAGCTCTCTTTATGGGGCGCACTCCTTGCACATGGGGCTCCCCTACAAGGGGAGCACCCCTGCATGGCATGGCACTCCTTGTGTGCATCAGCACTGCGCGTGGGCCAGCTCCACACGGGTCAAGGAGGCCTGGGGTTTGAACTGCGGACCTCCCATGTGGTAGGTGGATGCCCTATCCATTGGGCCAAGTCCACTTCCCCAACATACCTGTATTTACTAGAAATAATTGTGACTATTGTTTGTCTTTTATCTTCTCTATTATGGTTTTAATTCTCTTACTGTTCGGTTATTAGTGATGCCCCTTGGTAGGGGAGTTTGTGTGGAAATATTAGAAATGCCATTTTTGATAGGCTTCCACTGCTTTTCTTTGTTCTTTTAATATGGTGAATAAAGTGTTGAAACATGGAGTGATGCAAATAACTTTGTATATGTGGGAGCAGTCAGGCCATCAGGCTGGGCTGGGGGTCGTGGTCCTGGAGTGGTTTTCCTTTGTCACAAATATAGACTTTGCAGACTGGGCCAGATTGCAGTCTTGCCACCCACCAGCTGTGCAGACCTTACCTACCCTCAGGTTCTCTGAAGGCCAGTCTTCATGTTTGTAAAATCCAGGTAATAAGAAACCACAGGGAGCGGAGGTGGCTCAAGCGATTAGGCGCCTCCCTCCTGGAGGCCCACATTTGGTTCCCGGTGCCTCCTAAAAGGAAGACAAGCAGACAGCAAGCACAAACAACGAGGCAGGGGATAAATAAATAAATAAATCATCTTTTAAAAAAAAGAAACCCAGAGGACAGGAAAAGTATACTTTGTAATTAAGGTTGGCATGGGTCTGTAATGCCAGCATGGTGACCCCCACCCATGGGTGAAGTCTCTGGAGAGCCCCCCTAGGGTCTGGATGCCACAGACCCGGCCACGCTCAGCTGGCGTCGTCCCGCTCTGCCCCTGACACTGCGTGCCCATTCCAGATCCACGGCGAGGCTTTTCCCGCACTCTGGTGAATGTACCTGCCATTTGCCCTGTCTGCTATTAGGTGGCTTGAAGTCGTCCAAGCGGTATGTGCGTGAGAGCACACGGCTGCTGTCTGCACAGCAATCCTGTGTGAACATCCATTTCCTTTGCTTCCTTGTCATTTTTATGCACTCTTCTTCCCTGCCTAGCACTCTCGACTTTCCGCAGCATCTAAAGGACTTAGATTGGAATATGGCACAAAAATGGCCCCAGTGCCATCTCGGTTATTACCCTGGCATTTTCACGGGGGACTTCTTGATTTCCTTACCTTGGCCCGCGCCATCTAGACTAATGGCTTCCATCAGTACTTAAGAGACCATCATTATCAGACTTGAAATGATCATCGCCCCCCTTGCCTCCAAGGAGCGATGGCAGACCCCTTTATCCTCGTTAGTGCTGAGAGGAGAGATTCGCTTTGAAGACCAGTCTGGTCCAAGGATACTTTGTTACAGTTAGGTGTCCCAGGTCCAGGTGGACTCGTTCTCTTTCTTGCATTTGGCTCCATTCCAATACATCTTCTCTCTGGCAGGTTTGTCTCTCATTCCTTAATAAACATCCAGTGTATGTTAGGATGCTACGTAGCTTTTAGTGCATATAAGGTAATTCAGATAAACCAATATGAGATCAGCTTATCATGTAATATAACAAGTAAAATAATTGTGACCGCAAGCATCATTTGCTGGTCCTTTACGCTTGATCTTGGCCAAAAGGCCGAGAAGCGATTGCCGGTCCTTCAAACTGGACAAATAATAATGCTTTGACTCCCTGCCCACCCCTGTTCCATTCTGTGAAATCTAAAACCTGACTTAGGAATCATCCACACATCCTAGGACCACCGGACGATAGAGAAAAGGAGAGAAATGTGGTGACGTCTGAAAAGGTAGCCACTTTCTTAAAAGTGAAAAGTGCAAGGATGAATGTGGACTTGAGGTGTGCTTAATTTCCTGCTGTGGAACAGGCACATGGTAGAAGTAAGACACACTGTTCTCGCATCGCAACAGTTTTGGAAAGCAGGCAGTGTTGCTCCTGTTTTACCTGCAAGCCCAGTAAGCCTTGGCAAGATGAAGTGGACAGAGGCTGCATGCCTGGGTGACAGCACTGGGATTCTAACAAGACCCCAAGCCCCTGCATTTTCATTTACCATAGACAACTTGACTTTCACACTTAAATGTTTTCTGATACCTAATTTGCTTTTGGTCTCGACAGTACATAGGGTGCTTAAGTTTCTAAGGGGATTGTTTGCTATTTAAAGGCATTCATTCAGTTTACTGACAAGTGCCATAGCCATCTCTTTCCTATTCGTGTCCTGGTTCAGAGTTGCTGATAATGTTATTTGCCATTCTTTGCAATCCCCTTATTCACGGGTTCCGTCAGTAGTTGGCACTTGTTCCCTCCACTAGAATGCAAGCTTCCGGCAGGTGAACGGTGGTGTCTGTCTTGCCCACTGCTCTGCCCCCACCCCTTAGAATACCATTCAACAGCTATTTCTTGAGGGAATAAATTAAAGGACTCATTAGTGGGAACTAATTACCCCTTTATTAAAGGAAGTTTGTGGTAGATGAATAATTCTGCTTTCTAAAGTTAGTTTATATGAATCATTCTTTATATGCACCTAGACTGATAGATGGAGCTAGAGAGGGAAGGATGGAACACAAAGGGATAAAAGAATGTCTGTCTTACGTTTGTGTATGGTTCTTGTGTAAAATTTCTTAAGTAATTCATACCACTATAAAAATGTCATACAAAACAAATATTCACAAGAGCCCATGCAAGTCTTTGTGAAAAAAAGTCTTATACCTAAAATGATAATTCAAAAGTGTGACTCTGTGTATGTGGCAGAGTGTGTTTTGTAATAATATTTAATTTCTCAAGAAACTTTAACTTCTCATGTTGCCCTGAAGACTTCCATCTAAGACTTGCTTATTCACATTCATCAAGTATAGCCTGTATCCCCTACAATCTATGAGTAAAGCCAATGTTATAAATATCAATTTAGCAGTAGTAGAGTTCCCTCTGCTCCTATCTCCCCCTTAGAGATTGAGCCACCCTCGAAAGAGAAGGTCTTGAAAATGGACCCTCCTTTTTCCCTTAGTCTTCTGGCCAATGTGAATGAAATGAATAAATGAGTAACCCCATTATTTCAAACCCACCAGGTATATAACTTTCTCACTTCTAGTTTGATGGTTACAATAAAGATGTTTTCGGGTCCTTAGTAATGTTAAAATCTGTCATGGCCAGGAAAGAAATTTCACTGAAAATGACGTTTTCATGGTCCACGTCACCCCTCTGAGTTGAGCGTGGAGCCGTGCAGCTTCACAGGTCATCGCAGGTTTTTCTCTCGTCAGCACCGAAAAGCTCAGCCTGGTAATGAGAGAGCAGGTTGTGTTTCCCATTTTGTGCAGCAGCACCCCTGACTGGCAAGTCCATCGATGCTGCCGGGCAGGTGGAAACCAGCTTGACCTCTCCAGTGAAGACCTTGTTTCCATCAGAGAAGCAGCGCACAAGCGCGCTGGGAAACCTATTGAAGACTAGGCGATTCCAGTGCCAAATTATCGGTGTCCTTAAGCATTCTCTGATTCCATCTTATAAAAATTAATAGACAACTTTCTCTAACCCCATTATCAGGGAAACTAATTGATGTGACTTACTCAAGATAGTTCTCATCTACTCTCAGGTGTGCTAATAGATGTGACCTAGTACTTCCTGTAATCGATGATTCATTCATTCCCCAACCATTTAGCTAAATATTTATGTGCTAGTCACTGTGCTGGGCATGGAGGCTGAACACTGTATGAGACACATGCCCCTGCCCTCATGAAACTTACTCATGGTCTAAGCAAGTACCAGTGAGTGAATGAATGAATGAATACCTAGTAAGGATTCTGGTTAGAGCTATGAAGGAAAGACCCAGGTGTTATGAAAGAATAGCACAGAGATGGCCTGATACAGGTGGGCTGGTCAGAAGCTGAGACTGCAAGGAGAAGAGTGATTCACCATGGGAAGAGCAGGGCAACAAAATGTTCAAACAATAAGGGTGACACTTCTCGATTTCAAGTATTGTTGCTAACCCAAGTCTTCCTATCATATATTTGGACAATTAATTTTTACTTGCCTAAAGGTGTAATTTTACTTTATCATCCTAACATTTCATCCTGTAAAACCTGTACTTTCATTCTTGCCTGTCAAAATTGACTTTAGAGAACCTAACATATTAATGCCCCCTCCCAGGTTTCTGTTCAGCCCTTAATTTGTTCTGTATAAATTATGTGGTTCCCAGCCACGGCATTGAATAGGTCAGAGCCAGGCAGGAAACCTGGTTTTGATACCATTAGAAATCTCTTTATAGATGTGTAATGATCAATTAATAAACACTTTGGTATGGCTTTTCAACCAGTTATGAATCACTTTTATATGAAATAATCCACGCTTTTTCATTTTGTCAATAAAATTATCATGGGAGGATGTGTCAAATGCTTTACTAAACCTTCTTCCTATTTAAGAACTCAATAAAGTTAAAAAACAAACAAAAAAAAGGAATAGGGGCGAGTGGGTGGAGGTCCTGAGAGGGGAATATGAGAGTGTTTGAGGAGCCGTCAGATGAGCAGGGCGCCACATGGCAGTGAGCACGGGCAATGGAGCTAAGACCAAGGTTGGAGATGGAGCAGGAGCTCCTGCGTTGTGGCCCCAGGATCTAAGAGCAGGAGGACGCCTTAGGGTTTCCAGTGAGGCTGTATTTCACAGATGAGAGAACTGATGCTTACGGGGGATGGGAGACTAAACCAAAGCCACTAACCCAGGTAAGTGGCAGAAGCAGGAATTCAACATGGCGGCTGTAATCTGAACTTCCTGTTTTTGCCCAGGAGGCCCCTCTTAGGAATACTCAAATGGGAGTCGTGGCTGAAAAGATAGGCAGCATGCTCTATATAATAGAGAAATAATAACACCTGGTGATGTTTAAAACAATGATGTGCTCCTGTTAATAGATGATTTTCCTTAACCGTGCTTGCATGGTCGGTCAGTTCCACACTGTGGGTGTGTCAAGCCAAATCTCACTGCTAAATTTGTCACTGCTGTTTGTGTTCACAGGGAGGCTAATCTGACAATTTTGTTGTGATAGTTAAAGAGGCAAGTAGCTTTTTAGGACGTTTTCATAATACAAAGCCCAAATTATTTTTGTTCTAGAGCATTATTCAAAGAGTGCATAGCAGGAATGTAAATGTTGGGATATTTACTCGTTTTGTGATTGTGGGATTTTTTATTTGTGTGCCTATTAACTTTTCCTATAACCTTGAACTGGAAACTTTTATGAATGAAAGTGGAAGTTCTGTTTTTTTCCCTCTCAGTTATAAACAAACATATGCGATGTGTCCCTAGACATCTCCAGAGACAAATAATGGTAGCTCCGGGCCCATTCTTTGCAAAACTCTGAAGAATTGTTCTTACTTTGAATTGCAGCTGTTGTATGATAAATTCCACAGCTGTAACCAGAAACTGGATGACCTTCTTAGGAAAATAGCCACAAAGTGGCCACAAGATTTGGTTCTGATTAGAATGCCGTTCTCCCCCTTTCTCTCTTCTTGAATTCAGTTTCTCAAATAATGATGCTCTCATAAAATTGCAGTATTGACTCTTGCCTAATTTAACCTCTGATATCATTTTCAGGAGGGAAAGACTTAGGGGACATGGATTACTGGAAAATATTGTCATTGGGTTCTCCAGCCTAGAAAACTGGGTTTATTGCAACATTTAGTTTCTTATCTGAAATAATAACATCACAATATTATCACGTAAGTTTTTCCTAAGCGTGTTTTAGAAATTTCAATTTGAACAAAATTAAAGTGGATGGGGATGCTGCATTCTTTAATTCCGGTTTAGGGAAGGCTTAAAATGTTATGTAGAATAAAGTCATTCTACACATAAAGTAGAAATTTCCATTAAGTGTTCAGTGACTAGGTAATCTAGCCACTTGCCATCTTATTCCTCAGTTTTTTCCCCTTTGTTTTAAATTAAAAGATATCTCAATATTGTAATCAGCTCTATTTACCCTTTCCATATAAAGGGCTCTAGTAAGCCAAATTATGCTGCTTTATTTATTGTACAATTATTAAATTTTCCAGCTTATCACCAACCTTCTTACTCCCTGCCATATGTAGAATTCCTGAAGCATTTTTAACACACATTATGGACTTTTCTCAGATGCAATTTTAATTGGGTTTTATCCATTTGAATTGAATATTGATGAATTTGAAATGCCTAAATATATAGTAGGATTGAATAAATGTTTAATGAATGATTTTCTATAATATGAACTTTTAGCATCCCCACATATATCATTCCAGGTATTAAATATGAATTTGATTTGCAGAGGGATCATGAGGGTTTTATTTTTTACAATGTTGACTCACATCACTCCTTGGTGTGAAACAGTAATATTTGTGGCAAAAGTCAAATGTGATTATGAATTTCAAAGTTGTATGTATTTTAACATATAACATTTTGGTTTCAAATAATTCTCTGGAAATATGAATGGGATATGTAGAACGTACTCAGTTAAAACTTGGGTCAGTAAATGAGACGTAGAATGTGGACTTTATGGCATTTATTTTAGTTGCTTAGAATCCTTCCTTTTGACCCATCCCACAGTTTTTTGCCAAATTGGAGATATTGAGATTCTCAGACAGGAGACTCACATAAGTGAGGTGTTACTGTGCTATTTACCGCAATAGTAAGAAGCAAGCATAGCCTAATTTGCCAGATTTGATCACGCTTTGAAGAGTATTGACAAAATTTTACCTCTGATTTTTAGAAGAGAATGAATAAATCAGAATCCCCTTAGAGAGTTTTATTTGTAAATTTTAGAAGACAAGGCCAGGTTCCTACTCTGACAATAATAGCTCGTTGACCTCTTTTAATTCAACTCAGAGCTGTACATACAGGTGGGGCTGGCTATGGATGGTTGTCCTGACTTAGAGGTGCTCAGAATTCCACACAGGAGTCACGGCAGATGGTGCCGGGCCAGTTTCTGGCCTTTTATACAACAACAACAACAACAAAACATACAAGAACCACAAATCTGTTATGATGGATAGAAATTGTATTGGGGGTGGGGAAGGGGGGACACCAAAATGTATATATAGTCCGGGATCTAAAATCCCTATTTTTTGCTTTTTTTGATCTTTAGAAAAATAAAGGGCAAATTAATACTTCATTTATTCTGGTTGTATAACTATTGTCCTAGAAGAGTGTTTCTCAAAGTGTGTTGCGAGGAACACCAGTCTCAGGAAGCCGCATCAATCTCTGCTGCCAGCCACGTCCTCTGGTGGGACATTTGGAATGCCTGGCAGCGCGGCAGTTTTTCCAGGAGACGACTGTGATTCTTGAGCCCCATATTCCCCCGGCTTTTATGACCTCGGCACTCCTTTTTCATTTCCTCCCCGACGCTTTCCTATTTCCTCCCTGACGCTCTCCTTGGAGCTCTGGCCGACAGTGGGAGAGAAGATCACGATCTTAGGAGGCTGAGGTCCCTTTAGCCCCGTGCTTGGGAAGATCTGGGCCATCCAATATTTTCTTTCTACTGATCTTGCCGACGGAGAAAGATGAACACTCCCACATCACAGTCTTCTGAATGTTTGGCTTTCTCAAAAATTATACCATCGTCCAAGTAGCCATTTAGAAAAGAAGTAAAAGCTATGAAAATATTTTAAAGTTTTACTTTACTCAATGGTAAATCAAGAGCATTCAGAAATTGGCATGTAAAAATCTCTCTTTTTCAAGGGGATGCATAGGAGAGCTCAGGCAGGTGGAAACGACGACGTTTCACTCTGCAAACTGTGTCCTTCTTAAAGGAGACAAAAGACTGTTAAACACAGATTTTCAACACATGAGTACTTTTGAGTTTTTAGGAAATTATGGAATGAGTCCATGTGGGGTAGAATTATTTAGGAAGTGTTATTTTTTCTTTTTCAGGGCCTCTAAAGGTAGAATTTAAAGTGTTGTTTTGTTGTTGTTTTTCTAAGATTTATTTATATACTTTATCCCCCACTTCCCCTGGTGGTTCTCTCATCTGTATGCTCATTGTTTGTGCACCTTCTCCAGGAGGCTCTGGAAACCGAATCCAGGACCTTCCACATGAGAGGCGAGTGCCCAACAGTCTGAGCCACATCTACTCCCTGCAGTCTGCAGCCATCTGCTGGCCTGCGGCATCTGCTCCTTTAGGCATCTAGCTCATTGCAGGTGTAGGCATCTGCTGATCTTCTTTAGGAGGCACCAGGACCCAAACCCAGGACCTCCCATGTGGTAGGCAGGCACCCATATGGTTGAGCCACATCTGCTTCATACAAGTTTCTTTTTATTCTGACTCTGTCATCAACAAAGTCTGCCCTGAGCGGCTGAAGTTCTATAGAAAGAAGGGAGTCTGATACCAGCTTTGTTCATGTGATAGTGCTTTACAAACATGTTGCCAAATTGCATTGTCCAGAGAACAACATGTTTTTCTTCGAAGTGACTATTTTGAGTGTGGTGGGTAGAATAATGCCCCCCCAGAGAGGTCCACAAACTAACCCCCACAATCTGTGAATGCTACCTTATATGGCAAAAGGAACTTTTGCAGATGTGATTAAGAATCTCAAAACGGAGAGATTTCCTGGAAAATCCAAGTGGGTCCCATGTAATCACAGGGCTCTTTTTATAAGAAGGAAGCAGGGAGGTCAGAGTTTGAGAGAGTCAGAGCAGGAAACGTGACAATGGAAGCAGAGGTCACAGTGATAGAGAGCCATCAGCCAAGGAATGCAGGTGACCTCTGAAAGCTAGGAAAGGCAAGGAGCAAATTCCTTCCCAGCGCCTCCAGAACCATGCAGCCCTGCTAACCCTTTTTAGATTTCTGACCTCTTGAACTATAAGATAATAAATGTCTGTTGTTTTAAGCCACTGAGTTTGTGGTCATTTGTTCTAGCAACAGTAAGAAACTTATACGCTGAGAAGGAGATCCAGTTCCTCATTGACGTCATTTTGGCCCACCCGTGTGCCAGGCAATGTTCTGGTACCAGAGGCTCAGCAGTGAACAAGGCTGACCGGTACCCAGCTTACCTGGAGCTTATATTCTAAGAGAAGAAGTAGAATCTCAGGGAGTGCCACCTGTGATGGTAATGAAAATCTCAAGCCATGGAGGAGGTGCAGAAGGAGCTCATTGAGATGGGAGAGTGGTCAGAGAGGGGCTCTCTGAGGAGGTGACACTGAAGCTGGGAACTGCATGCGAGGGAGTGAAGCTGAGCTTTTGAAGCGAAGGCTTCCCGCAGAATTCCTCTCCTGCGATGCCAAGAGGCTACGGCTTCTTGGGACACATGACTCACTCGGCATGGCCTTCCCCCAGCTTAGGTTCAGGGAACAGGAAGTGCTGGCTCTGATTCTTTCATCCCTCTCCAGAGGTCCTCGGGAGGTTCTTCTCAAACACCGACCTTGCTCAGGAGAGAGTGAGCATGCATATGGGAGGCATAGCTTTAACAGAATATTCTTTCTTTTTATTCCTGACGACCTATTCGTCACCCATCATCTGCTGCTTCCTTAGAAAAATGAGTCTGAATTCTGTAGCTAGTGTTCTGAAAACAAGAGATGCCCTGGCTCCGAAATGGGTTAACCGATGCAGTGGCACAGCCAAGAACTCGTTACTTCTGTCAGCAAATTCTAAACAGGCTCTGTAATCTGGAATGAGCAGCCTGCCTTTTATTTTAGCACTAGTAGAAGCCAACAGCAGAGGAAGGGCCATCGGCTCGCATTCCTGCGCTGAGAAAAGGTCTTCATACAACACTGTCACCCGAGACCTGGCCTGAGGAGACGGGAGTGATTCTGGTGTTGTCACATTCGAATAAGCAGCCAGTGCTGAAAATCACCTGTCGGTTTTATACCCTCTCAGATTCCAGGAGTGTAAGAGCTGACGTGGCTTTTCAAGAATGTTTATACCAGTCATCTGGCTGGACCAGTGAAAAGATGGCCCCAAAAGGGGCAATTTGCTAAACTGTGTTGGAAACCTTCACAGTCTCTTCCTGTGCTTGCCAGCATCAGGGAGAAGGTACTGCTGAGGGCAAGGAGAAGAGGGAACCCGAGGAGCTGCAGTTGGAATGCGGAGCCTCGTTTGTTTTCTCTCCTGCCTCTTTTTAAAAATTAAAAATGTACCTGCCCAATCTGGCCATTGGCATTTGTAAATGGCTTATATGATAAAGCCGAGGACGTTTCCTGCCTTGTGAAAGGTTTTTCTGTCTTGAATGGTGTTTCTTCTGAACCTCAAAAATACCGTGCCTCCCAGAAGTAGAAGCTTAAACGATTACCCAAGCAGTTGCCTTCCGAGCCTAATGGAGAGGACGGCTTCATAAGACTCTGGAAAGGTGTACGGAGGTTCATGCAAAGTCTACATGGCATTGAAATTACATGGGTACTGGGTCTTTTTGTTTTGTTTTAAGGAATAGAATAAGGTAATTATACTTAGTAATACCCATTCACCAAAAGGAAAGGGGGGGGGACGGGTATTAAATCATTGCATTTTTTGATGAATGACTTGTACACTGAAAAATAAATTGGACAAACTGGCATAGAGCTCAGTGAACATGAAATCAGCTATTAGAAGGAAGCTTGTGAACAAATTCTGAGGCAGATATGCATCTTTTGATTAATGCCCTATCAATCATGCACATGGGCTACCTTAGCTAAGTCTTGGTGTAATCATTCATGGTTGCTCACAGAGACACTGGCAGAAACTAGCACTGCAGAAACAGAATATTACTACTGATTTCTCCCTAACTTGCTGTGAACAATGACTGTTTTCACCATGTTTCTGCCCTCCTTTATTAAAGAACTACAATACGAAATGAAAGGAGAGTTCCTCAAAGCCTGGCGAAATTCTCCTAGGGTATTCTTAATGATATTCAGTCTTAAATGGGCAAGCTATTGTAATGCAGGGTTCTCTGTAGGAATAACAGTAATGCGATCTCATTGAAGCTGCCTTTTATGGATTGTAGTCAAATAGGCAAGCTGTGGAGTCACATTAATGAACCGAGTCTATCTTTGGAATTATTACTTAAAATGGTCTGAATTTGGTTTGTAATTATATTCTTAGTTAATGTACTTAGCAGCAATAGTAATTAACACAACAGATTGGAAATTTGCATGAGTTCTACCTTTGACATTACAAGAGACTCCGGTCTTTTCTGGTTATTACCCAGAAGAAAGGGGGGAAATATGTACTAATTTTTTTCACTGATTGTTTTTTTTTTTTTCTTTTAAGAAAGACATTTGCACAAGTGTGTTATGGTTTTTCACGCATTTTTAAGTGATGGGCAGATTCCTTAGGAGCCCTTCATTCTTTTAAGAGGATTCGATTTCTAAACTGTTGGGCACAAAGAACAATCTGGCACTGCCTACTGGTTGAGAAATCTTGGGGTGATATTGCTGCCTCCTCACAGTGGACTGTAGCCTGGGAAATACCGTGGCATAATGAAGTGGTGACAGGCATTAGCATGCATAATGGGCTTTAATAGACATTTAATGCTGTTTAACTGGAAGAGGGAGCAGCGCTCTCCCATTGGAATATTCCTCCATCGAAGCACATTGATCACCGATTTCAGTGGGGAGAGGTTAATCCATCAGCTTCTGTAACCAGACGGTCCTGATGGAAATTCTTTAGGTGGCATTCTGGATGAACCAAGCTTTCCATCTTTACAAACAAATGAGTGATATGACAAGCATGGTGTTCAAAACACATTTAACCAATTGATTTTCTTTCCTCTTGTAATAAGATCTGGAGACATATGAAAGCGTGCGGTGTGAGCCAAGATTAAAAGAATCGCTCCATGCACAAGAGCATACGGAACTACAGAGCCAATAAAAGTACTATAGAGCCTGTAGTTGCCCATTGACTCTTTCATATAAAGTTTGTTATTGCAATAAATAGTTGGTATTGAGCTGATGCCTTTTGTTTGAGTTGGGCAGAGTCTCCATTCAGGGCTGTGTAACGCGTGCATGGGTCTCATCTTAGGAGCAACCTTTCTCTTGGTAGATTTCAAGATGTGCGGCAATATTGCCCTTCGGATCTAAACAGAGGATTTGGGATAGGTACAAAGGTGCAAACATCATATATCGGCATAAGTAACGGCCTCCTACTTTTTATTTCCCTGCTCACAGCCCTGCCTTGAGCTTCACCTACCCTTCTGCACCCGTCTCTCTCCATATGCATCAACAAATCCTGAGTCGACAGCAAGGCTTAGGATCAGCCTTTGGACATAGCCCTCCGCTCATCCATCCTGCCCCAACTTTTCCAACGCAGAGGCCTATTCCGGGGATCCCTTCTGTTCTGAACCCCGTCCAGGTCAGCTCTGGCCCTTCCGAGTCCTCGCAGGTGAGAGAGAGACAGCTGAATGGGCTGGCCTATCTTGGTAATCATATGGAGAAGGCATGACGTCATGTCAGCCATGAACAGTTCCAGTGCCTCAGTGCTCTCTCAGCTTCCCTACTGTTCTATTTTGTGTTATGTGCTCCTCATTTAACAATAGCTTCTCCCACCAGTGTCATTTCCTATGGCTGCTTGATGGGGCTTCACTTCTGATATGGTGCCATCTAAAAACCACAGCCGATCTTGATACAACGCAATGAATATGTGGCCTTCATCTGGTCACTGTCCTATCCCTCTGCTGAAATCAGGGTCGGTGCTTAGTAACACTCTCTCTGTAGTAAGAATTAGACTGCTCTGGGCCCTCTGTTCTTATTGCCAAATTCACGTGGCTTGGAGAAGAATCCGAATGCTCTAATTAAAGAACTTTGCACACAGTTGGCTTTAGTTTTCTACTCACCTCACAACTGTGTTCTTCTGAAATGCACTCTTGGAGCTTGTTCGAGCCTTGGGCCTCAGCTTTAAAAGCCGCAGGAAGTTTATAGTCTGAGTTCCAAATGCGGAGTGCCTCCTGAATGAATTTTCCTGCTGTGAGCACATTTTCTGAACTCGGCTTCTGTGGGATGGGAGCAGTATCAGACCCGGTGCTCCATTGCCAAATGTGACTGCTCGTGGCCAGTTGCGTGTTGTACTGACTGTATTGCTCATTGACCAAAACCTCGTTTATTTTCCTTTGGCCCTGGACATGTGACCGGCAGAACAAGCCCACGAGCGAGTCTGCCGTGAGCAGCACGGGCGACCTGATGCACAACAAGCGCTCCAAGATCAAGCCCGATGAAGACCTCCCCAGTCCGGGGACCCGGAGCCAGCAGGTAGAGCTCCTTCCCGCTCCCTCCTGTGACCCGGGGTCTTTGCACAGCCTCTCCTTGTCCTCATCCTCTGCCTTGGGGTTGGCCATGCCCAGGCGTTTGTCCAAAGACCAATTACAGAGTTGGACCCAGTTCGTTTCTCTAGCTCAGAAGCAAACGCACAAAATGTGGAAAGCTGGGTGGGGTCTCCATTATTGATAGTTGGCGTTTAGGCATCCACAGCTCAAAGAGTTAATGGTTGGAGTAATTGACACTGACCACAAATGGGGCATAACTAGTGGTGTCCTGTACTCTGGTTACCTGGATTTGCCGGGAGGGATCATGGCACAAGAAACCTAACCATAAGGGCTGTTTCAGGTTCAGGTCCCTCACCCTCAATCCTGATAGGAGGAGGCTAGATATTGCCATGTGGACCCTGCTTCCAGTCACTTAAGCCCTCCGGGCCTCAGTTTCCAAAACCACGTTGGTCTGATATATCATCTCACAGCGTTCTTGAGACTGACCCAGGAAAGCACTCAGTAGACGTTATTTCCAAAAATAGGAGTTGGGCAAGATTCTAGACTTCTAAATAACTGGTACCTTCCTACCCCCAGGTTCCTTCAGCCCCGACCTCAGATCTCGTCGACCCCAGTTCCCTTTTTAGTGAGAACTTTGAGGATGGAACGATGGGGGTCGTGGGTTTTGAGATGATCCCCCGCCTTGCGTTTGCTAGTCAGTAACCTTGCTGGTTATCCCTCAGGGCTTGTCTGTGGTTTTTGCCAGGTGAAGACCCAAACCTGCACACCTAATGACCTTTCAGGAGTCTGGAAATTCTTTGTACTTTGATTGCTGTGAAGGTTTCTTAGGAGGCCAGAATGACTAGGCCTCCGAGCTTTAGATATTACAGTTCTCAGGCCTTGGGTGGTATATCCTTGGAGATGAGAAGTTGAAACATGAAGGCATGATCCCCATAAAATCCACAAAGTGTCTCTTCATGGATTTACTAGTAAACCATTTCCCTGGACTCCAAAATACAGAGTAAATGCATTGCTATACTGAAAAGAATAAAAACAACTAAACCTAAATAGATGTACAAGACTACATAACCTACATGATTCTTCTTTTTTTTAAATGGAATTTTACTTTATTTTAAATTTTTTCATCCAGGGCAGCAAAGTCTCACCTTCACGTTTTATTGGCATTGTGGTTTGGGATATTGTTTTTATCGCAGGTTAAAAATCTCAAAAGGTGTGGTTGGGAAATCTGAACATAAATGCACGTAAATGATTCCAGGTGTCTCACCTCTTTGACTCACAGCACCCAAGTTGATAGAGCTGGGCTTTATTTTGTTTTTGCCAATAGTTGCATTAGGAGGGGAAAAAATCTAAATCAGGTTTTTACTCTCTCCTCTTGCCTTTGCTACTGGAAGTCATCCCCTCTCCTCTTGTTGTGTCTGATTTTTCTCCTCTCCCCTCCCTCCCCCTGGCCTTTCAGGAACAACCCGAAGGAACAACCCTGGTCAAGGAGGAAGGGGACAAGGATGAAAGCAAGCAGGAGCCCGAAGTGATCTACGAGACAAACTGCCACTGGGAAGGCTGCACCAGGGAGTTTGACACGCAGGAACAGCTCGTGCATGTAAGTGAACGCTATTCAGGAACCGGGTCGCCGTCGGTGGGACCTTTCCCATGGAGGTCAGCCTCCCTGACCCTGTGCTGAGTCAAGTTTCTTAGCTCGCAGCATTGCAAACTGGAGAGGGCTTTATGACTTTCCGAGAATAAAGAAAACTCTGAGCCACGGTGCTTGACCTGTTCAGTCAGCTAAAGCTTAGTGTAAAATTCAATAAAGTCTTCAATAGAGAGTGTAATGACTCTGATCCAGTAAGCCAGAAAACACTATTTTGAGTTACCGACTTTGATGGTTATTGAGTAATAGTAAGCTGGACATGAATTATTATTAACCTTTTAACCAAGTTTGATTCCTCCTTCCAAGACCCAGTAACCGTAGAAAAAAAAAAAAAGAGAAAAAGTTAAGGGTAGGGAATTTGTCATATTTTTCATTCTACTTCCCTCTCCTAAACTCAGAGCCTAAGGGGTTTCCCATTATTTTATGTAGCAATTAGTACTCTATCTGAAGATGGGTCAATGTTTGGGGTAAAACCTTCAGCACCATTTCTTGACTTGAGGCCAACCCTTGTGGGATTCATTGTTTCATAGGAAAAGCTACGTGGATTTTTAAATGTGTTTCGTGAATCATGTTTCAAATGCCGCATAATGCTCAGATTGAGCCACGTCTTCTCTTACCGTGTCAGCCTCGGAAGTCCTTCATTTGCTTTTATGTGTGTTATATCAAAGAATGCAGCATTCTTTTCAAAGAGGTATCCCTCCACCTGTTTAGTGCCTCTTCCTTCTAGTGCTTCTCTGCAGTCAGCATTTTCTCCCAGTGTGAGAAGAGCCCCTGGAGTCTCTGTCTCTGGCACATGGGGCCAGGAGAAGCTGATATGGAAGGACATTTAGAACTTCAAGAATAGAAAGATGGAGGGCTCGTACAACTTCTATACCGAAGCAAAGTGCCCTGTTAAGGTTTTTTTTTAAATTTTTAAATTTATTCACCCCTCCCCCCAACCCATTGTTTGCCCTCCCTGTCTGCTCTCTGAGTTGTGTGCTTGTCTTTTTTTTTTTTTCAGAGACATTGGGAACTGAACCGGGGACCTCTCATACGGGAGGGAGCACCCCATGGCTTGAGCCACCTCAGCTTGTTGTGTCTCTCATTGTATTTCCTTGTTGTGTCTCTTCATTGCATGATCTTATTGCATCAGCTTGCCGTCATACTCATCTTTTTTAGTAAACATCGGGAACCAAACCCGGGACCTCCCTGTTGTAGGTGGGTGCCCAACAGCTTGAGCAACAGCCACTCCCCCCGTCAAGGTTTTAAGTTTGGTTTACTACATGGGACAGTTTCAGGAGTGACAGTGAATCAGACAAAGCAGCATTTGCTGGGATCCTGAGCTCTCTCTCTCTTTGTCTCTGTCTCTCCAATACACATATACACACTCATTATCCATTCTCTTTTCTTTTATGATAACTTTTTATTTTTAGATGATCCATATTTCTGATAGCCTTCTTCCATTTAGATAAAATGCTAAAATGATAAAATTCCTCATGCACATCCACCTTTCGTCAGATGCATGAGCATTTGAAGCATCTCATCTGCAACTTGGCCCGTCCTCTGTAACACATTCCATATATAGTCCCTATTCTGCAGCTACATTATAGTGTAAGAGAAACAGTTTGTCAGATTTTAAATCTGTTCTATATAGAATGTTTTTGAGACTTTAACATGACATCAGCAGGTTTACCCCCCTCTATTTAATTTTTAATCATGTCTTTTGTAATTGTATAGGAAGAGTTATAGATTTCTCAGCACACCAAGAAACTAAAAAGTCAAGTGTTTTAAATTAAGGTATTTTTCCAGATTTTTCTATGAACTTAATTTAATTCTTTCTCTTTAATTTGATGCAGTGTTATTTTAAAGCCAAGCCTGACTTAATGGCCCTTTATTTGTGCTGTTTTAGTGGAAACCACTGAGACATTATAATACTAAGGGGGAAAGATTAGAATTTTTCTTTTAATATGGGGAAATATTCCCAAAGAGGAGGAGAGTATGTCATGAGTACCTTTAGTGATATAATGAGTGACCAATAGAAATCAGGAAAACTGTTTGCATAAAAGCTGGTACCATAAAAAACATGTTGGTAGCACTGCTTTTTTTTTTTTTTTAGTAATAATTTATTGAAACTTTCTCCAGTATTTTGTCTTCACTAATTGTCTTTTTTTTTTTAATCCTCCCCACTTTCGGCTTGCTTGCTGTCTGCTCTCTATGTCCATTTGCTGTGTGTTCTTCTGTGTATCTGTATTTTTTATTTATCCCTCCCTCCCCCGCAGCTTGCTTGTTGTCTGCTCTGTGTCCATTCGTGGCGCGCTTCTCTGTGTTTTTACTTGTCTCCCTTTTTGTTACGTCATCTTGCTGAATTGGCTGCCCGTGGTGCTTGCGGGCCAGTGGCTCTCCGTGGCCTGTGGGTGAGGTTGCGTTCACGAGGGACGTGAACCCAGGGCCTCCCATATGGTAGACAGGAGCCCAGCTGATTGAGCCACAGCCGCTTCCCTGCTGCTTGCTTTTTAAAATGATGTTCTCAGAGATGTCTTATGGTGCTTTTTTGTGGATAAGTCATTTTAGTTTCCAGGGGTTGCTATGATTTTGGTTCAACAATTATTGAATATGGAGGAATGAATTAGGGGCTTATCTAAGTCTAAAGAATTGTGTTCCTGACTGAGAGACCAGTTTGAGGTTTTTTCAGTGGGGTGGTGGTACCTTAACCCTTTTACTGCCTAATTGATGTGAATGCTTTAAAAGATAGTGAATTTTGAAGATATTCATATTTAATCTCAGTGGCAAATGGTTTTAGGTAGTGACTTTTTTAAAAGTGGAAAGAGCTGAGTAATTTTAAAATAAGGCTGCTTAAACTACCAATTAAATGACCAGAATGTTGTCTGTTTCATTGAAACTACCATTTAAAAAAAATACATGAATGTACATATATGTACTGTGGAAATTTTAAATTTTAAATTAAAAATTCAGCTAGAAGAAATTCATGTCAGAATTAGAAAAATCCAATGTATTGCTTTCATGATACTAATTTTAATCCATGATAAATTATATGAGTACTAAACTTAATTAAGCAAATTAAAAATTACAATGTACAGCAACCTAAGTAAGTATTCTAGTTTATATCACTAATTTTCCATCTTTTTCTCAGTGTCTGAGGTGTGGGAATTCCAAATCCATGCATTTCAATTGATTTTACCTTGCATGACATACAGGTACCTTCACACTCACAGCTGTGTCAGTTAGCAGTCCTGGTGACCTGGTCTAGAATAGGTGCTCTGGGTTTTGTCGATTGAAGGAATAGCTACTTCCAAGTCCACCTAATTAGTTTGGTGGCAGTTAGAAAAAATGCCAGCTGCAAAAACCACTTTTGTGGGGACAGAAGGAGGCATAACCGTTTCAGTTCCTGTGACCTGCATTTTGTGAATTAGTTGAATTTTCATGCTACATGCAACCAAGAGGCGAGGTGTTAAACCATTCTGATACTCTGCCTTATTTATAGCCATGACCCATTCTTTCCCCCCTCTTACAGTTAATAGAAAGATTCATGATTCTTCATGGTTGTCCATCTAGTGTCTGACAGTCCCGACTGCCTGCTAAAGCAAGTCACTATCTATAATTGATATCCTTCCGTGGAATAGGGTGCTGGCTGCAATTGAAGGGCTTTGCTGAAAGCTCTTAAATCCTGACAAGTTCTCCCCTTGTTCTGGTTCAGTCGCTGAGCTGCACGGTTGGAATTCCAGAGTTATTTGAACTTGGTGCAAAAGGCGGACATGTGTTTCGCATTAGCAAATCACAATGTTGAAGAGGAGAATTAGGAACTTGGCTGGATTTGCCTGCCAGGTATGATTTCCAGCGTAATGCACTCCATGTACTCTTGAGAAGATTGCCTCGTTGTCCCATTACTGTCTAAACAGATGGCCTAAACACTGCCTCTTCCTACTCTCCTTTATTTCAAGCCCCCACCCCTCTCCAATTGTGTGTTTATTTTAGTCTTGCTGCTGGGGTCTCTATCTTTGAGGTGTTTAATTAATTTCTCTTCCGAGGAAGAGAATTATAATTAGGCTTAGTTACTCCCAAGTTACTATTAAATTTGTCATAAATTCACTCTTATGCCCAGAAGCTAAGAAGATAGATGTATATTTTTGCTAACCAGGTTTTTGTTGTTCTTTGTCTCTTTCTTCGTGTCAGTTGACATAGAAAGAAACAAGACAGTAAGAGAGGTATGTAGCACAGAGATTAATTGAAAGTACACTTGGTTGGATTGAGACTGAATTTATTATTGGTTTGTCAAGATGCAAAGTGTTTTTCTCTTCCCTTGAAGACACATATCTTAACATCTCAAAATAAGTTGCAAAGTCCTCGTTTTTCCTTCAATTCTAAATTAAATAGAGCCTCTTTTTGTTGTTATATTAAAAAGTGAAATGAATCTTAAATTCAGATTTGTTTCTGAAAGTCATAGAATAGCAGTTCCCACATTTTGGCGGTGTTTTGTTTTCTGTTTTGCTTTTGGTTTAGTTTTTGTTGTTATGTAAAATCAGGTCAAAATCTGTCTGATAGCCTGGCTTCTTGCACAGATGAGAGATTCTTCCACTTAGTGAGATCCGTTTCCTTCCTGCATTCATTTTGTCCTAGAAGTAACTTCTCTTATTTGCTCGTTTCTGATTGAGATATATGAAATACGCATAGCATGCCACATAAGTTAGGATCAGGTTCTCGGTGTTTCTAGATGATACCATGTCTACCATTGATGTTTGGAGAGACTTTTTAAAAAAGAGGAAAAGAAAGAAATGGGAGGGATGAATGACCTCTGTTCTGCGCATCTCAGAGTGGAGTCACCACTGGGATCCGAAGGGATCAAAATTGTGTAAACACCCTACCTAACCTCCACCGGTTTGCTGCATCCCAGTAGACTCCTTCCCCTCTGCATCAGCAACCCCACCATGAGCTGTTTAAGATAGACCACATACAGTATTCCTTCCAAAACCTTTAAAAAGTCAAGCTGTTTTTAACAGTTTTATCCTGTTAAAGAGTGACCCTTCAGGGGGTCCTTGGCACTTTCAGTGTGTGTTGGGGGTATATTATCTTTTACAAGTAGGGGCCAAAAAGGCAAAGAATGTGAGAAAAATGTTTATATTAGCGCCCACAGTTCAGCTGGTGTCATTTAAATTCCTGTAATCCTTCATTTGTATCTTTTAAGCATAGTGTCAAAATTTCACCTTTTTGTAGAGAGATTAACCACCTACTTGGATTTTAAATGCCTTCCCATGCTGCAAATTTTGATCTCTAAAGGAATGCTGAAGTTTTCTTTATCAGAAGAGTACAGTTATAATCACCTTTGCTGCCATTGGAAAACAAATTCTATACAGTGGCAGCATGAAAATGATGGGCTTTCTTTTTAATATCAGAGAGATTTAGGTATAAAGAGAGCACATCTAATTGGTGAAAAAACACAAGAGTGAGGATATGAAGACATTATTTTCACGTTAATACCATGATCCTAAATTTGCATTTTAAATATTTTCCATCTAATTTTGATCCCTGTGCTAAAGTTGCATTCTATATTCTTACCTAAGAGAAAATTGAGTTTAAGATGTGATAGGCGTCGCACGTATTAGACAGAAATTAGTTTTGTGCACACATAAAACCTTAAACGAGTGAGTGGAGATTCTGATCTTATTTTCCCTACTTGGAGTTGCTAGTTAATTCAGTTACTCTAATTATTTGGAAACAGCGTGTAAAATGTAGACTAAGGGCAACAAACTTCAAAGCCATCCTTTGACAATTTTGCCATGGGGGTCACGTGCTGTTTTAAACTTGCTGACTAAATTGCGCCTGCAGGAATTGTCCCCATAAAGAAATTCTCCAGAAATTAGAGTAAACATGTGCGACGGGTAGGAACTGTGTGGTCCAGCAGGTAAAGCCACAGAGATTCCGAGGGGCAGCCCCATCTCCGCCCCAACCCTGAGATGACTCTTTGGAACAGCTTGACCCTTTGGAGAGTTATTTTCTCACTTATCATACTGTGAAACAGCCGTGAAAATAAACGCTGTCCCCAATATCCAAAGCCAAGCAGAGATCACATGCGGTATACCTAATGAGAAACAGAGGGTGTAAAAGAGCCTACTCCCATCCCGCTTGGTTTTATGCATTTGTGTTTTGCAGGGCTGAGTGAGGGAGAAGAGAGGAATGCTTTTGTGTGTTAGCTCTAAGGTTTATTTTATATTAATTTTTGCTAAGCTGGGAAACCCCCTTCTCTTCCCCACGGTGGAGCTGACTGATGGGACTTGGCCAAGACATTTTACCACCTTGAGCCTGAGTTTTATGAAAAGCAGTGAAGGAGAGTGGAAAAGCAGTGGAGAGTCCTTGGCTGGGGGTGGCAAACAGATTTTATATCCAGTGCCAGGCAAGCGGCTGGCTGCCTAAAGTTTTGTGCTGTGCACGCCCTGTCCCCACCTTTCAACGCAGGTGTGTGTGTGGGTAGAAGGGTTTGGGGGCTTGCAGGGGAGGGTGCTGTCGTTAAGGATGCTGCCCCCACGTATGATTTAGGATGAGGCCAAAATTTGCCATCTCTTTCCTGGGATCTTTTCCAACCCTCTACCTCAGATGCTGTCGAGGATAAATGTGGTTTGTTTTTTCAGGGTTTGTATATTAATTATTTAAGTAATTATTGAATTATTACATTCTCTAACGTGCCTGAGCCCTTGAATGAAAAACAAATCAGTATTTTGAAAAAAGAAGTAGCTAGTACAGAGTCACGTATTAGATACTTTCTTAAAATTGCTTAAGCCGTTGTAGCCCCTGAAATACTTCATCAAAATCTTCCCCAGAGTGACTGTTCCTGCTATTCGGAGAGATTTTTACCTTCAAGAGCTTTTTGATGGGGTGTCAATGACACTTTCGGTGAGATTCTGGGTTCTGTCAGTAATTGATCTCTTGGAATGTTCTGTATGGACCCATTATATAGGAGGAAGAGCTGGTAACCCAGGGTAGGCAGCCCATCTAATTTAAACACACCACTGACCACGTTGCTGGCACATTATGTCCTCTTGTCTCTTAGCAACAGTGTGAGTGATAGCAATGAGCTTTTCACCAGCAGACACGTGCCAAGCCCTGGCAGGCTCCCATGGCCGCAGCTCTGTGGGGGCATGTGAAAGCATGGCTCAGCCCCTCAAGGGGTGGTCACTCTAATTAGGAGTGGGAGACGAGGAAGCGTCCAAAGCATAACCAGTGCTATGAAAGGCAGGACCTGATGAAGCCGTGACTGTGCGGCTGAGAGATGCCAAAAAAGACTTCTCAGAAACAGGTAGGAAATGCGGTTAGGTGAAAGCAGATCGTGTAAGTCACATTTTGAGGCCTGATTTTTTTTTTCTTTTGGTAAGAAGAATTAGCACCTGATTTGAAAGACCACTTTTGCTGGCTGCTGCATTATCCTTTGGCCCTACAACGCAGAGAGGGAAAGCGGCGTTTTCAAGCCCACAGACCTGGGTACCAGGTCTGTTCCCCATCCCGGGCATATCCTGGTCCCTCTCTGAGCCTCATCCTCCTCACCTGTGCAATCGGGATGGTGGTATTTACTGCATAAAATGGTTGGGGGGATTAGCTAAGAATGTGTCCGCAGTATAATGTTAGTGTTTTGGCTTATTAAAGTGAAAAATGTCAAGATATTTAAGAGGCTGCTCCGCCCATCCATGTCACTTACAAAATCAGGTTTTGGTTGGTATTCAGGTTTGGTGTCTCAGCAGAAGATTAATAAGTGCACGAAAGTGTTGATTAGACTCCCAGGTCATGCTATCTAAGAGAAGGATGGGAAGGTCACAGGATCTTTGTCCTTGCCTTGGGGCCCCCTCCACTTGGGCTGTGTGGAGAGTAGAGATTCGGGGTCTCATTCTGTTAATGTGTTCTAGTGCTCTGATGGCCTTCTGGAACTTCTCCTTAGTGCCTGCCCTTCTCAACCTCAGCATGCTGGGGCAGGTAATCTTTTGCGTTGGGGGGGCTGTCCTGTCATTGCGGGCTGTTAAGCAGCACCCTTGGCCTCTGCTTGCGTGATGCCAGTCGCGGCGTCCTTCCCCCACGCCCGAGTTGTCACAACCCAAAGTGTCCCCAGGCATTGCCAAATGTCCCCCGAGAGAACAAAAGTGCCCCCAGTTCAGAACCAATGTCCTAAAGTTTTACTCTTGTAGTATGGAAACAAGCAAAACAGTATATTTCTGATTAAAGAAAAATTTTTCCTGTTTCAGTGTACCTTAGAATGTTCAGATTAAAAAGAAAAAAAAAAGATGACCACATTAAGTTGTCCCTAGCAAAAGCCTATTTTAAGAAAGTATGTGTGTGTATCCATAAATTGGATAATAAAAACACAAACAGAAAGCATTTCCTAAGGTGTTAGGTATTCAGTAGAGCTCAACAAGGCCCGTAACCAAGCAAACCTTTTGCAGAGGTGGACAGATGCCATCACCAGCTTTTCTGCAGACCAAGGGAAGTCACTCAGACTTGGACTTCTGAGATCATGGCAAACAGGGACAGAGGTCAAACTCCTGCTTTGACATAAAACAGAGCACTAGGAACAGAAAGCAATTTTTGAATGCAGGGACTTTTGATGATTTAGGGACAGTCAGGCTTTTCTGGGATTAGCCAGATAGACATTGGATAAATTGTTTTTTTTCTAGAATAATTAATGTTGGCAAGAGAACTGAAAGTGACATACCGTCCAAAGACTATGTCTTGGCCAGTGCCTTAAACTTAAAAGCCCTTCCACCAACCAATTACTAGTAAATGGAGCATTAGTCAGTGAGTGGGGATGTGGAAAGAGCTTTGGATGGCATTTTTCAAATTTGTCTTTTATTATATCTGTCAAAAATCACCTTTGTGACTGTAAGTCACTCTTCTACTTTAGTCCTAAATTTCTCATCTGTAAAATGGAGAAAATATCCATCTTACTTTCCTTCTCATAGAGTTTTTAAATGCTTTTTTTGTTTGTATCTAATAAGATCATATGAGTACTTTTTTTTTTAAGATTTATTTTTTTATTTATTTCTCTCCCCCCTCCCCAAGTTGTCTGCTCTCTGTGTCCATTTGCTGTGTGCCCTTCTGTGTCTGCTTTTATTCTTGTCAGTGGTCTGGGAATCTGTGACTCTTTTTGTTGCATCACCTTGCTGCACCAGCTCTCCATGTGTGCAGCGCCACTCCTGGGCAGGCTGGACATTCTTTCACGCTGGGCGGCTCTCCTTATGGGGCGCACTCCCTGTGCATGGGGCTCTCCCACACGGGGGACACCTCTGCATGGCAGTCCCTGTGCGCATCAGCACTGCGTGTGGGCCAGCTCCACACAGGTCAAGGAGGTCCTGGGTTTAAACTGCGGATCTCCCATGTGGTAGGTGGACGCTCTATTCTTTGAGCCAAGTCCGCTTTCTATGAGTACTTATTAAATGCTAAACATTAATCCAATGTAAGGGGGAATAGAATCCAGGGTGGCATTGTTCTAATAAACCTGGTTAATTGAAGAATGGGGAGATTTAAAGAGACTCTTTTATCAAAATAAAGAAGAAAACTTATCATTGATTTGGTTGTGTGCTTTTACCTATCTCCCCAGCCCCACCCCTTCCCTAGGAGCCTAGGCTGTTGATCCTCCCACCTAAAGGACATCATCACCCCCTGGTGGCCAGTACACAAATTGCAAGCATAATGTCTAGATCTCCAGAGTTGGAGTCTGTAAGTGGTAGGGAAAACAAGACCTGATGCCTGCATTTTTATGCCTATCCTTTTGTGTAAGGGGAACATACAGCATGGGGTTTTAGGAGTACTATAGATAGACAAGTGGGGCTATGGGAAACAGGCAGTTGAAGGTGGATTTCAACAGGTAAAGACCAGTGCACAGAGGTGTTGGGGATGAAGTGTAGATGTGGTGTAGAGAAGACAGTAGAAGTTAATGGTTGCAGAAAGCATAGGAGAACTGCACCTCTGATAATGACAAATTTAATAAAAGGCTAGAGGTTTTGATATTTCTTTAGGTTAGAAATATAATTACCAAGTGATTCAGTTTATGCCTTGGGGTTGGAGTAATACAATGATAGCAGAACCAAAGACTGTGTCTGGAAGGCAAAGGGTAGTAGGAGGTGAGTCTAAAGAGCCAGGGTGGTGCCACAACATGGGGTTTGTGATTGCTAGACAAGGGGCCCAACTTTATTCCATATACAGTAGAGAGAGTGGAATGTTTTTGAGGAGAGGAATGACTTGAGTCAGTTGGGGCTTCAGAAAGTCCCGAGCTGAGCTCTGCAAAGCCCCAGATGCTGTAGGTGCCATGTACTGACGAGGCCATGGGGCGGGGTGGGGCAGGGCCAGATGTGATGCTGTGTGGTGGAAATTGTTTAAAATTACTTATTTGTTTTTCAAGTTTGGGGGTTAGTTTGGAGAAGTTTCCCAGTTACAGTTTTGGCAGCTCACACGCATGTTGTAGATGGAGGTTCCAGAGATGTCAACAGTCAGGCGTTGCTGGTGAGCACCTGCGAGGGCATCCTTGCTTCTAGAAGCCCTGTGTCTCATGTGTGTGTGGCCTCAGGGACATTACCTAAGCGTCCTAAAATTCTGTCCTCTCTTCAGAGTAGGATTATCAGGGCCTTGGGGAAAATTCTTTCTGAAATGGAGAGATACCTCTGCAATGCCCATCAAGTTTTTAGGGCCCAGGGAACGTTAGTGGTTTCACTGTGACTATTAGTTGTTTTCTCTTTGGGTTGTTTTGGTTTGTTTCTTGGTGTGCCTTGAGTTTGCAAGTAGGAATTCATAACCAGGAGTTCTGAAAATACTTCCTAATCAGTAAAACAAAACTGCACCAGCTGTGTTCTGTTAGCTGTGCACGGTTCCTCGGGTGCCTTCTCTTTAGCGTAAGGCGCATGGGCTTGTCTCGTCTGCTCCCTCTGCTCTGCTGAGTGAAGGGGTGTGACTTTGAGTGCTCCCTTTGCTGGTGGCAGACAGAGGGCAGATGCCCGGGGCGGACAGGACAGCCCTGGCTCCTAAAGGACAGGCCTTCCTGGCGGCTTTGCCTGGAGGTAGTGGAACTTCTCACCCCTTGGTCTCCTCAACCGCTTGGTGGGAGATGGCACAGTGCCTACAGTGCGAGAAAATAGCCCAGCTGAAAACGAAACACAGCCCTCTTTGGACTCCTCCTTGTGTTGAGCGGAGATAAACCTCACTGGAGTCTCGAGGCTGAGCCATTTGGCTTCTGGCAGCGGCTTTGATTGGCAAAATACTGATTTTTTTTTTTTTTTTTGATCAAGAGGGGATTATTCTTACTATCAGTCCAGAGCATCTTATTTCAAGATGAAAAGCCTTTACAGAATTACGGAAGTCAACGTTTGTACAAAGCTTTTTGGCGATTGACAACTCAAAGAAAAAGTATGATTTATTAGCCTGTAATGGCTAAGCCTGAGCAATGGGTCAGGTTCTACTGATTTGTGAAATTGCTTAATGTGAATAGTTTTCTTATGCCACTTTTGTGCCACTGTCTGCTTGTGCCCCAGGTTCCGCAAATAAACGTAGAGTAGACGTTGCATGAAATGTTATGGGAAAGGGAAAAAGAAAAGAGGCAGGGGGAGAAAAGGAGAGCAGTGGCTTCTAAAATCCATCTTGGTGGCGCCTTTTACAGTAGTTGGGCTGATAAGCTGGCAGACGAAAGATTAATAACGAGGCTTCCCACTATCAGTACCTGCTTGTCGATTCCCTGTAACAGGGCTGTCTGTTCAGCATGGAAATTATTGATTAAATAAAAATTGCTATTAGATCGTGATGTGATCCATAATCACAAACAATGGTGGACAGTCCTCTCTAAGATCCTCAGTCATGCATCAAGTTGTTTCTTTTTTTTCCCCTCGCCGTAATTTATATTGTGCTGACACTTGAGCTCATTAGGTTTATCCTTCCTGCTTGGAGGCAGGAAAGCACCAGAGAGCAGGAGCAGTACAGACTGTGGCCTAAGGTTGGCGAAGGTGGGATCAAAGGATGCTCCTTGTCAGGAGCTTATTCACTTGGCTACGGCCAAGTTTAGTTTTTCTTTGTTTTTGTTTTATCCTCGTGGTTAAATACACATTTTAAACCTTTTTATTTTTTCACTAGTCCAAGTCTGCATTTTACGATTTACACTTTGTGCTGTACAGTTTTATAAGGCTTTGACAAGCCTATACCATCACGTAGCCATCACTGCAGCATAACACAGAACCATTCCAAGGCTCAAGCATTTTAAAGTGTATAGTTCAGTAGCATTTAGTACCCTTACGGCGTGGTGCAGCCGTCTCCACTTTGTAGTGCCGGAGCATTCTCATTACCCCAGAAGGAAGCCCTCCACCCATTAGCAGTCACTCCCCATTGCCCCCTCACCTCTAGCCTCTGGCGACCACTAATCTTCATGTCCCTGTGGATCTGCCTGTTCTGGATATTTTACACAGGTGAGATCATCCAATGTTTTGCCCTCTGTGTCTGGCTTCTTTGACCTCACATAATGTTTTCAAGGTTTAGCATGTCATTACATGGATCAGGACTCCATTCCTATTTTTATGCCTGAATATTATTCCATTGCATGGATATACAGAACCACACTTATTTATCCAGTCATCCTCTGATGGACTTGGGGTGGTTTCTTCTTGTGGCTATTGTGAATAGCGCTGCTACGAACATTTGTTTCCAAGTTTCGTTTGAGCACCTGTTTTCATTTCTTTTGGGTGTGTGTAGGCATGCGAGTGGCATTGCCAGGGTCAGATGGTGATTCTGTGTTTAACCTCCAGCAGTGGGAAGCTGTGTTGTCCAGGCCCTGCCTTCGCAGTGGTCTTACCTCCAGCTTCATTGGCCTCGCCCAAGTCCTTGGCCCCTCGCGGCCCTGCGCACCCTCCCTGGGGCCGCAGCCCCGGGCCAGCTCTCCACGTGCCTCCCTGCAGAGTTCCCGAGGTGCCGCCGTGTGTGGGAGCACAGGCCTCCCTCAGCAGATAGCTCCCTGGCCACAGTCACCGTTTTCTCCCAGGCAAGGTAGGGCTATTTGGATGGACTGACTAGTCAAAGCTGGAGGTCAGGTGGGTTGACACCGGTAGGTTGACTGAATTTCCTGTTGAAATGCTGCTTTGGATGAATGGGGAAGCTGTGGTGCTTCCTGCCATGAGGATGAACATGGACCTCTCTAGGAAGCTGGGCCATGGGAGCCTAACTGGCCATCACTATTGTGATTGCTTTTAATGGTAAAATCTTAAACATTACCTAACCCTGTCTTTTTTTTTTTTTAACTAACAAGTACAGTGAGGTCTAGAGGGGCTGAGAGACTTATTTAAGGCCTCTAAACTCATTAGTGAGCAGCTTCGCCTCTGATTAATTAGTTCACTCCTACACAGAGCACACGGTTTTAAATGGCTGCTTGGTGCATAGAATGAAAGTCTGGCCTTCAGACTTCCTGAGCTATTAAATTTATGCGTTCTGACATCCCCTCTTCCTCCTCCCTCTAGCAAGGTGAAGGTGCCTCAGGCTTACTTTGTGTTCCCCACATGGTTATTGTAAGTTGGGTACCATGAAAGTAAATACAGCCGGAACTCTTCATTACAAACCACAGGCCCCCTTATCAAAACCTAGGTGAAAAGTCAGACCCCCCTTTCCTAGGGCTGCCGTCATGCAGGGCAACTTCTGGAGGCTGGAAGTCCGGAATCGAAGCGTTGGTCGGGCGGGCTTCCTCTGACATGTGTAGGGAAGATCTGTTCCAGGCAGCTCTCCTGGCTTCTGGCAGGGGCCTGCCCGAACCCCGGGGCGTTCTCTGCTTCAGCCGTCACAGGGCATTCTCCCTGCTGTCAGTCTCCTCCTGTAACAGGGACTCAGCTCATATTGGATGAGGGCCCTTCATAACTCACTTGGGCCATATAATAATAACATCTCCCAAGACCTGCTTTCCATATTAAGGTCACAGTGGCAGGATTTGGTGGAGGCAGGACTTGCCTGTCTTTTGGGAGGATACAATTTATTCCATAGCACCCGTCTAGAACTCAGGCAGTGAGTCTTCTAGAACATGCATTTGTTGTGTGCTTTTGAGGGGATATGGTCTACTGATAATGCTAGACTTAAAACTGAAAGCAACACTTGAGGAAGGCCGAACTTTTGGAACTTGAAAATGTAAGTTCTGGGCTCCCTCTCCCACCCTCTACCTCTGTTGCTTACTAGTTTCGCCTTAAACTGCAGCCCCTTCAATGGAGAGAGGCTAAGAAGAGACTTCTTGGAAGGGTGGGGGGTTAGGGGGGAAACCAGCAGTTCAGCCTTGCAGGGCATTATACAGACACACTTCAGCTGCAGAGGCATAACTCAAGTTCCCTGATGGGCCTCGTTTAATAGCATGAGACTCTGAGAGGGAAGTTAGCACAAGACAGTTGGGGAGCTCACTCAAGAAAGTGTCTCTGATGGAGCAGTCACTATCTAAGAAAGCATGAAAATGTGGCTTCCAGTGGAATTCCTTGATAAAGCTGGATTTTAAATCACATGTACCAAGGATGGAAAGAAAGGTACATACCTAAAAACGAGAAAGAGAAGTCTCTCAGTTTTTGCCAGAGCTGCTATGACATGTACCACAGACTGGTTAGCCTGCACAACAGGAATTCATTGTCTCACAGTTTGGGGGCCTAGAAGTTCAAAGTCAAGGTGTCAGCAGGCTATGCTCTTTCTAAAATCTGAAGCATTCTGGTGGTGGCTTGCTACAAACCACACCTCAGTCTCTGCCTTCATCACATGGCGATCTGCCTGTCTCCTCATCACTCCAACTACAGTGTCCACAGTTCTTCACTTCCAAGGACTCCGGTCATACTGGATTAAGGAGCATCCTGATTCAGTTTAGCCTTGTCTTCCTGGGATCTTCGAAGCTCCTATTGACAAATGGGCTCCCACCCACAGGACCAGCTAAGAGCTGAACGTGCGTTTGTGGGGAACATGATTCCACCCCTAACAGAAAGTGACACAGTCCTAGGCCAGCCTCCAGGCCACTCAGGCCCGTTAAGCGTGCCGATGGCCACGGAGAGGACAGCTCCGGAAATGTTGGGAACAAGATGGTGGGGAAGAGGAGATTCGTTACTTGGAACTAGTCGTTCCGTGGTAGGATGATTTGAAACTAAATGGACATTGGAAAGTGATGTTCTTAGAGTTCATCCGTTCTGGTGGGGGTAAGCCTATTGCAGGTGGGACCTTTTGATTAGGGTCGGTCTTAGTCCACTAACTGGGGTCCTTTATAAGAGAACGAAGTTCAGACCAAGAGAAAGAGAAAGCCACAGAAGCTCAAAGCTGAAAGCAACCAAACCTGGGTGGAAGAGAAGGGAGAGACCAGCAGATGCTGCCATGTGCCTTGTCATGTGACAGAGGTGTCCAGGATGGCCTGGTGGCCCATCTTCAGTGCAACTAGACCAGGCTAGTGTTTACTTTGCCAATATCGTTAGACTGGGCGGTCAGGAAAATACAGTAAATACGATGTGTTGGGACTTCTGTAAAATATTTAATCAGCAGCTCTGGCCAAGAGAAAGAACGGTGGTTGTGTTAAACAGCAGTTAGGAGATGTAGCAGTAGGGTGGGTGCTAAGGGTGTGGCTTAATGGTTTGGCATCAGCCAAGGGAACTGTTTCTAGAAGCATACTGCTGGACTTGGCTCTTGGCCCTGTTTAGCTTAGCCATTTTTTGTTTATTTCTGTGAAGAAACTAGTAGAGGGCAATTATAAAAGTTGTTGATGAAGAATTTTCAAATATAAGTAAGTAACTGGTTTGGGGGTCCTTAAAGCACTTGAAAAATCACAAGGCTGAAATAGCTCCAAGAAGATTAAAAATCACGATATAAACATAGGACCTTTCATTAACTCTTTACTAGGCCCTGAGAATTACCACCAAAACTAGCTAAGGGGTATTTCCTCAACTACAGAAGTAAAAGTGCACTATTAGAATCATGCTCAAACTTCTGGAAAATTTCATGTAACCCAGCATTCCACATTCTAAACACGTACAAGTTCGTAGTCACTGAGTCTGAGAGAAGAAGATCCATATACCCCTTGTTAAGAGTAGTTGCTAGAACCTAGAAGATTTGGGGAGGGGGGTCAGAGAGACCTGGGGGGCATGACAACTGCCTTCAAATATCTGAGGGTGGTGGGTTTGTTGCTTGTAGAAGGGGGATTTGACTTGTTCTCTCTGTCCTCCATATACGGATCATAGGCCCAGAGAATGGAAATCACAAGGATCTAGGTTAAGGCTCAGTGTAACACTGCAAGCTGGCCAAACTGCCACCCCAGGAGGGAGAGAGCCCCTGAACTGGAATGTGCAGGCATTTAAATTAGACATCACTGGGTTACGGAGTATTGTAGGGTAAAATTCAGAGCATCAGGTGGGTTTCTGGACTAGATGGACTTATAGTCCTTCCCAAACCTGAGAGTCTCTGAATTTCAAAATCTTTTATACTGAAGATGTTTCTTACAAGCCAGTTTTGTGCTGGTGTGCCGAGCGGGGAGAGGTTGGCATTTGTTCTTGACTAAGACCATCAATGAAATAATCTCAGTTTTAGAACATTTCTAATGGTCTTTCCTCTGTGTCCAACTCATGCTTTTTCCTTTCCTTATTTAAAAATTGTTGATTATAAAACATATTAATAATTAGTAAAATTAATTAGATGGGCATGTCATTTGAAAAGCTGAACCTCTGCATTCTCAGAGAAACTAGAATTTGGGTGTGTGAGGCCAGTGCTTTTTCTTTGTATGCCAAAGTTACTGCTAATCCAAAAATGTTTTGGACTTTTTTGTTGTTGTTTTTTTTTTCTCATTATATTTTGACATGATTACTTCTGTGGTTATTATATACGAAAGTTTCCCTTATAAGTTTCTTTAGAAATCTAGGCTTTTGAGTACTATCTTTGAGTCCTTTTATATCATATACATCTTTTTCTGTTAGTATCAGTGTTCTGCTAAGCCCATTAAGAGGTAAGTACTTTTTTGGTCCCTAAGAGGAATTTTTCCTCAATAAATACTTCAGTTCTCTAATGGTTGACTGTGGCCATGCAGCCTAAATATTATACAGCATGACGGATATAAAACCTCGTCTGATTACTCAGAGTTTTGGCATCATTTTTTCTTTTTTTGACTTATCAAAAAAAGATTTTTTTTTTACCTTATCAAAGTAAATGGCGATCCCACGTTTGTATTTTTTTCAAAAATAAGAGATTACACAATAAGCTGTTAGCTTTGCAACCTCCTCCTCCTCTCTGTTGGGTAGCAACATGCAGTTGTTGTGGGATCATCTTTCTTTTATTTTAAATTCCCTTTCTTAGCTTCATTATCTTGATCATTCATTTCACTCCATTACCTGGTGTTCTGGGTAGAGCTAAAATATCTGCAGCGAAGTTGGTCATCCTTTAATAGCCAACTGGCCTTTTCTGTCCCTCCTTTCCTTTCTTTTATGAATTTTGAGATAAGAACGAGTGTGTTGTTTAAAGGGAGTGTCATGCTGGAAGCCAAAGATGACCTACGACGTTTAGGAGATCCTCTTCTGCCCCCTCCAGAACCCAACAGCGCTTCTGTGTCCCGAGAAATGACCTGACAGCATCGTTACTTCTGTCTTCAGTGTGCTCTAATCATCAGCAATTTCTGAAAACCATAAGAAATTTAGAAGCTGAGAAAGGAGTAAAAGGAACCAAATAAAAATGAGCCCTTCTTTACCTAAATACTGAGAGAGTGCTTTGTAAAGGGCACTGGCAGCTATTTCCATAGCCTTGCCCGTATGCATCAAATAAGTGTCAGTAACATCTCCTGAGGAACTTGGGGTCCGGCTGACTGGTCCACGTGAAGTGGTCGATGTTTTCCTAAGAGTGGCATGTCCCCAACTTGGGAAATGTTATGGACTGAATCATGCCCTCCGCAAAGACATGTTCAAGCCCTAACCCCATCCCCGGTCCTATGGATGTGAACTCATCTGTGGATCTCTGTGGATCTCTGTGGGATCTTTGAAGATCCTATTAAGATAAGGCCAAACAGAATCAGGGTGGGCCTTACTCCCAAAATGACTGGAGTCCTTACAAGCAGAGGAGATTTGGGGTCAGTAGTAAGAGGGAGGAGAAGACAGCCGACCAGGTGAGGAGGCAGAGACTGCGTTAGGGATTGCTGGCAAGCCACCAGCAGAGCGCCACAGACGTCAGGAAAGGCCTTATCTTGACAACATCTTGATTTTTGGACTCGTAGCCTCCAAAACCTTGAACTAATAATAACCCCTACAGATGGTGGTATTTGTTATAGCAGCCCTGATAAACTAAGACAGAAATAAACTTAACTGACTCAACCACCAAAATCTGGAGTTTAATCCCTGTTGGGGCATTTCAGGCCAGCCCCCTAAATCTTCAGGAGTAGAGATGGAGGCCTGCATAGTGTATATCTACATTTTTTAAAAAGCTATGAATCTCACTGACAAACTGTTAAATAAAATGTTTTAAACTTTGACCTTGTCTAGTGTTATCGTGATACCAACTAGGAAGGCCAGGTTTAATGGAGACTTCTCAGGCCTCTTGGAGTTCTGTATCTGAAGATGGTGGCCCTCGAACACGTGTCTCCCAGCCCTCCCCTTCTCTTCCCTCTCCTGCCACTGTCCACACCAGCAGAGGTATGGAGTCACCAACCGTATCTGGAGTTGAGGCTCCATCTGCCACTTCTAGTAGCTACTGCTTGGCCTGGGGGCACCCTCACTGGCCTGGATTGTTCTAGAAGGTGGAACCTCAAGAAGAGTCCTGTCCAGATTCAAGGTCTGTTTGGTCAGGGAATTCCAGGATCCCTGGTGTCCAGAGTATGGTCCTCTCTCCTTGAACTCTTTGACTCCTCAATCCTGGAGGAGGCAGGTGGCTGGAAGAGGTGAGGGCCCCGGAAGCTGTAATTCTCAAGGTGTGGGCTGCAGATCAGCTGCCAGGTCACAGACTGTTACTTCATCAGGAAAGCCTTCATTTCTGAGAAAGTCAGCCAAACTCAATAGTGTGTGGAGTCGGTTTCCCACCAGACCCAAACTCTACCATGTACAGTCACCAGTGATTTGAGTGGTGCGCCCTGAAAGCACTGGGGTGCAGGGGCCTTTCTTGTCCAAGTCTAATGTGGATCTTGGGTTCTCCTGGTTTCCTCGGGGTTTTTCTGGATCTAGGATCTATCTTGTATTTTCATCTCCCTGGATGGATTACATCTTGCCCTCTTTCCCTGGTAAACCCTGTAAATAGGTAGAATTCTTCCTCTTCCCTTCGGCATGTCCCTGAGGCCTGTTTGTCACAGGTGGAGCTTCTTTGCTGATGAGAGAATGGGCCAGGTGCCATCAGAGTGGCCCGAGAGCCCCCTGCACAAGGGGTGCTACCGATCCCTGAGCCTCCCCAAGATCTGGGAGTGGGACTTGGGAATCTCTATTTCTGAAAAGCTCCCTGTATTATTCCCATACATACAGAAGTTAGTAGATCCCTGGTCTCACTAGGTCTTTGCAGTACGGGGAGTATCAGGAGCGTGTGCTGCGTCTAAGCCAGGAGGCTGGCCGACAGCAGGGAGCCTTGTTTTGAGCCAGGGTTTGCTTGGAGTTGAGGGGCTCCTTATGCACCTTTTTAAGTGCAGGGGAATATGTGTTCTCGTTTAGAATCTTTTCCCTGTGAGATCCACCAAAGGTATAACCTTTTGAAGAGTCATGCCTTCAGACTGGGGGTAAGTGGTACAACAACTAGATTCTTTGTGTCAGAAACAGGTCTTGGGTTTGGTTCTAAGAGTTGTGTTATTGTTATTTCAACTGTCAAGGCCGGGCTGAAGCTGGGGCTTTGAGAAGAAGGAAAAGTCATTTGCGTTAACCCGGCCCCCAAACCCTGACCTTTTCCCTTCCTCAACTTTTTAACTCTTCACACCGACTGGCATCCCCCAGCTGGCTCTATCATGGGACTTTTTTTTTTTCTCTCCCCTACCCACCCCCTCCCCCCCCAGCCCCGGTTGTCTGTTCTCTGTGTCCATTTGCTGCGTGTTCTTGTCCGCTTCTGTTGTTGTCAGTGGCACGGGAATCTGTGTCTCTTTGTTGTTGTGTCATCTTGCTGCGTCAACTCTCCGTGTGTTCGGCGCCATTCTTGGACAGGCTGCGCAAACTTTTGAGAGGCATGAATGAGTAAAAGAAGGAAAAAGGAATTGAACAGGAAAATGAGGAGACTGTAAAATAAATACCCTATGCCTTCATTTCCTTCTCCCTTCCCACGTATTTGGGTTCAATCATATTCTCCCCTCCCCCCCCCCCCCAAAAAAAAAAAGATATATTCCAAGTCTTAACTCCTGGCCCCATGAATTTGGAAATCAGGTTTGAAGAGTTTTGCTGCCACAAGCTAAGGAATGCTGTCAGGGCTCAGAGGATGCCCATCTCACACATGGTGCTCGTTGAACATGAAGTCCAATGCACTGGGAGCCATTGGAAGGAGCTCTTGATGTGCCAGCCCAGGGGTCCAGTGGGATTTTAAACCACTTCTCCTGGGGTGACTTCCTGGCCATCTGGCATACTGTCCCCTTGCATGTGTGTAGCACAGAAATAGCTGGTACTATGGGGGTGCCTGATAGTGAATCAATTACAGGAGATGATGACGGTTTAGGTCTTCAACATTCTATTTTGTTTTCAAAGCACCCCTAGTTTTCCTGGACTTTGTTCTATTGCACTCATGGTTTTTTCAGACTTCTAACTCAGCTCTGGGGATTAAGTACTTGGTGCTCATAAAATGCTCTAAAGCTGCTGACCTGTAGAGATGTATTTCAACTCAAAACAGTCTGTTGGTTTCAACATGCTGGAAATTTCTTTCCAAGTTTTTAATTGCAATGCCGTGTAAAATTTGAGAGTTTTTTTGGGGGTAATTAAACGTGTAACTAATGCAGCATATAATGGCCCTTCTTATTAATTCTCACATCCCGAAGTCTGTTTTCCCATCTTTTCCAAAGACTGCATAATCTTTTCCAGTTCCTTCTGCCCCTTTACTAATTCTCAGACACCTTGGCCACGCCCTCCCCAGGACCTCTGCACTTACCATTTCCTCTGCTTGGGATTATTTTCTTGCAGAACCAATAGACTTCGCCAGGTTTCTATTGAAGTTTTGGTTTGAACTGAGAGATCTCCCATGAACAGCCTGTGTAAATCACACAAATGCCCCCTCCACTACCTCCCTTTATTCCACTTTCTCATCTTTTTACATAACTCAGTCTCAAATATTACATGTTTATGTTTTATCATTGTTTGGTCTGCTTTCCATGGACAAGGTTATAAGCACCATGAAGTTAGAAACTTTGTTTATTCATTGCTGATTCCTATGGCCAGACCTGCATGTAATAGGTGTTCTGTGTATGTTGAATGAATGAACAAATAAATGAATATTGATGTTCTGCTGAAGGCAATAGCCAGAAAAGTGTGTGTGTTTAAATTCAAGTTGAAGACAGCTTTTAATAATTAAGCACTTTCCCCATTCAGCTACGTATCTATCCATTTGTACTTGAGATAGACTTTAAACTTTTTAAATATGCTAACCATTATATAGACAAAGAGGAGAGAGTTCCTAAGGGAAAGACTACACTTACCAAAGCATTAAGTAAGGGAAAAATAGTGACCATTACTAAAGCAATAGGGAAACATGAAAGTTCACGTAACTATGAAGAAACATACTGGTTCTTCAATTTCAGCAGAGCCATAGGCAATTTGTGTTAAAATGTTGGCGTATATTTTCTCTTCTTGTATTTTTAAATAATTGAGAATATATTGAGTGTGCTGGTATGTGAATTTATATTTCTATCCTGTTTCCATCATATGTATATCCCATACTTAATCATTGTTATTTGACATTTAGGGTTTTCCAAACATTTTTTTCACTATCATCAGTAACAGACATCTTTGTATAAAATTCTTTTCTTCTAATTTGGATTGCTCCCTTCAGATATAATCTTGAAAGCAATATAACTGAATTAAATAGATTAACTTTAGGATGCTTTTGACAGACTTCAAAAGAATAAACTATGGGATTTTTTTCTGGGATTATGTTCAAGCTTCAAATTGAAAAGAATCTACATTCTCTCAAAATTCATTTTTCCCATGTAGTAATGGAGCATTTTTTCCGGCTTGATATTTTTCTTTTTATTACTACTTCATGTGACTTTTTTCTATATATTAATATTTTCCCCCCTACTGGTCATTGCTGTTAATAGAAGAGTTATTTTTTTTGGTTTATTTTGTGTGTAAAACATCCTCTTGATATTTCTAATGGTGCTGCATTTTATTATATTGAGTTTCCTAATAATATATTCATATCATCTACAAGTAATAATAATTTTATCTTCTTTCTAAAGATACATACTTTATTTTTGTCTTAGTAGTGTACTGAATTGATTTTGTAGAATAGTGTTAGATAATTCTGTTGGTAGCTATTAGCCCTGTTTTGTACCTGATTTTAATGAGAGTACCTCTGGTGTTTAACTGTTATATATTATGTTGACTGTTCATTTAAGATGGATATTTTTGGCATGTGAATGACATCCTTCTATTCCTAGATTTCTAAAAATTTTACCTCCATTGATTGTAGTTATTTTAATAACTCTTTGTTACCTAAAGAGATTACCATGTGGTATATTTCTTTGTCTTAAACCATCTTTGCATCCCAAGAATGTGCCAGGTGAGTTATTATTTTCCTTTGTTGTTAGATTCAGTTTGTCCTGGTTTATTTATAATTTTCACATTTTGTGAATAAAATTTATCCCTTTGTTTCTTTTTACTGTTGCTTTGGATTTAGAGTCTTGCTAGTTTAAACTTTTTTTTTAATATTCTAAGTCATCCCCATCATTTCTGTCTTCAGAGTGCCCTACATGGCATAATTATCTCCTGTTCCTTGAATATTTGAAATTCTACAGCCATAAAACTGTTAGAACCTTTTGAGAATGAAACTCTTTAATAATTTTTAAATATCTCTTATGCTTTGGGCATATTGGTTTTTTTTCTGCTTTAGTTAATTTGAGTTATTTTAATTTTTCCAGAAAAATCACTCGTTTTATGGAGATTTTCAGCTTTAGCGTTATCAAGCTATAGTTATTAAAGTCTTGTATAAATGTCTTTTGTATGCTTTATTATGTACATCTTCTTTTGTTTCTTTCATTTGTATTTTTCCCCATTTGCTTAGCTATGCCATTGCTTTCTCTTTTGTTTTTCTTATTTCCAACAATGAGTTTCTAGAAATTATCTATTTATTTATGTCTTCTTTAAAATTTTTTTGGGAAGTGGATGTGGGTCAAGTGGTTGGGCTCCCACCCTACACGAGAGGTCCTTCTTTCCATTCCCAGTGCCTCCAAAAAAGAAAACCAGCTCACAACAGACACAGCAAATGGAAACAATGAGGGGGTGGGGAGAAATAAATAACATGAATCTTTAAAAGAAAAACATTTTTTTTTCTGTCATACTTTCCTTGGGCTTGTTTTTGTTTTCTTCCCATAACTTCTACAATGAAATCCTTACTTCACATTTTCTTCCTTTCTTTTTAAATAATAATCTCACTTCATGATGTTAGCATTTACTTTAATTCAACTTTGACTCTGTCTCATATATTTTAAGTCTTTCTTTTTGATATTTCAGAATCATCTAGAGTTATATTTTTATGACTTAGTCCATAGATAGGAAATTGCTTTTCATTCCACAATATATTTTGAGCTGTTACTCTAAGCCAGGCACTGTTCTAGGTCCTGGAAATCCATTAATGGCCACTAAAACTCCTGCCCTTGTAGAGATATAATATCTAATATTAGTAATAGCCAACTCTTGATTTATTGGCACATTATTTGCCACTCGCTGTTCTAGGGCTTAACTTATCCAAAACCACTTAATAAGCGAATGAGATAAAAACTATTTCTATCCCAATTTTAAGATGAAGGAACAAAGGCACGGAGAGTTGAAGGAGCTTGTTTCTTGCCACACCGCCAAAAACAGACAAACCAAGCTGGCTTCTTAATAATTGTGCTAACTTCTGTGCAGTAATTAGTTTTATTCTCTGGGCACGGGATTTTATTTATGAGTAGATTTACACTTATTATTTTATACTTTTATCTTGCCAGTTAGGTGTTGGTGTGCCCAGCTCTGCTTTGAATAGTTCATTGAGGTTATTTTTATAATGTGATATGTATTAATTTCTTTAAATGTTCCATGGATGGCTAAAAATAAAGATGGGTGTCTCAGGCAACAAAGATTGCCATGTATCTATTAACTCAGTCTTTCTAATTATGTTACTGACATTATTTTTATCTCTAGTTATTTGTCTACTTTTTCTGCCATAAATTGATACTAGTATATTAAATCTCATAGGCTTATCTGTCTAACTCTTTTCCTCAGAATTCTAACAGTTTTGCCTTTGATGCTTAGTCATTTGGAACAGAAACATGCTGCTTTTCCCTAATGATTATTAATTTATCATGAGATAAATATTTTTTGTCCAAAACTCTAAATCATGGGTTCTTAAAACCTTTTCTGTTCCGTGGACACCTTACTAACGCCACACTATACTGTGTACTATTTAATAAATACATTACACCCACTCCAACGCATCCCCAAAAGAATAATGTTTCTTTGAATTTTCATTTCAAGCTTAGGGACCCCCTGATATCTTTCCACAGATCCCGTGGACCCCTGGTTCAGAACCTTTGCAATTGCCCATCCAAAAATTTTTTTACAATTTCCTCAAATTTTATTTTCAGTGACTCCCTTATAAGGTTTATAGTTGTGTTTGTTTAACTCCCGAGAGACTTTATTTTATAACAGGGTAAGTCTGAGTCATTTATTTTGTGAAATTTTTCACTGCCTTTTAGTTCTTTCCTTTCACGTGTATGTGTCTGTGTGCGCATACGTTGACATATTTTCCTTATTTTTACCATAGTTCCCTTGAAAGTAAATACAGTGTTTAAATCTTATTAAAGATCTAAGAAGTATGTTTATATAGTTATTAAATGCCTAATTACATATAATTTCTATTATTTAAAAAACAGATACCCCCTCCCTCCAAAAAACATACTATTTTATAAGACAAGTACTTTAGCTTTTTTTGAACTTCTTTTTCTTTCTTTTCTTCCAAAACTTTATTCATTTATTTAGGGCTTATAGACTAAATTATTATCATACAATTATTATTTTTACCAGATAAGACCTCCTTCTTTATTGCTTTATATAATTACTTGTTTAACAATTATTTTCAACAATTTTTTATGCTTTGCTTTGTATTTAACTGATTTCAACACTTAGTCCTTTCATGCCATGACTTCTCTTCTTTTATTTGTGCTCTTTTTGCCAATAGCCAAAACGTTTCAAAGAGCTGCCTGGCCCCATTAATAATTTAAATGAGTCAAGAATTTTGGGGAGACGATTTAATTTTCTCTTCTACTCATAGAATTAAAGATTTTCCAAAATATGTTCTATAGAACACTAGTTCTGCAGGATGGGTGATAGACGTAATGTGAGTGGGGCTGGGGGAGAAAATTAGATTGAGCAAAGTTATTTTCCTGTTGATGCAGGACTTATCAGTCTTTAAAGTGCTTATAGATGTTGTGGCTCTTCAGGAGGAGGATGTAGTAAGCATCGCCTCCTAAAATTAGTTCACCACAGAACCCATTTCTGGTAAATACGTTGTAAAATTTTATTAACTTGTGCTTCCCCCTTTGGATGTATACTTTTACACCTTTGATCCTCTTTTTTCTTGACATATCTAGGTCTTTTTCTCTTAAGTTTAGGGCTTGTTTATCTTAAGAAATGTTTAATCTTGCTGTGATTTTATGCATTCATGTATCTTCTTTCAGGATATGTATACATTCATACCACGCCCCTTTGATTTGATGTCTCTGGTTTCCATTCAACTTCCTGCTGCCCTCAGTGTAGATTGTTCTGCTAGTTTTAGTCTATGTTGAAACCAGCCTTCTATCTACTGGTTTCAGCATGCACTAACTAGCTTTTCTACTTGAGTTCTTTTTTGTAGACATAGCTTTTCATCTTATTTGGGAACAGCAAACAGATTTATTTTTTTTCTTATTTTCTGATTTTTTTTTCAATGCATTATTTTCAAGGCTCTGCTTTTACTCTGAGTCCTTAGTATTCTGTTCTATTTCCTGAGCAAGAGAAAACTGTTCTGGCATGCCATACAGTTGTCATTCATTTTACCAGCAGTCTCTATGTGACGTGTGCTGTTAGTCCCATTGGGCAATGGCAGATTTCCGATCTCACACCCCAAGTAATGTTTTCAGTTGTCTATATTGGTTTTTTCTTCTGATTTATTTTACATTATTTCTAGCTTTTTAAAACTGGAATACATTTATGTGGTTAAAAAAAACCTAAGTGCTCAAAATTATACATTAAGAAGTCTCCTTCTTCCTTTGTCCCCCCCATCTGTCCAGTTTTCACCTCCTCCCAAGGTAACTACTTAATTTCCTAATCTTAATTTCTGTATCTTTCTCGCATTTCTTTCTGAATGCTTTAACAAATACCAATATAAATGCTTATGTCTGTGCTATTTTTTTTTTTTTAACATAAAGGGTAGCTTGGTTATTTGCTGCATTGCACCATGCTTTCTTTCTTTGATAATATAGACAAGGGTGTGGTTGGCTCAGCCTCAGCCAGTATCCACATTTGGCAGGCTGTCTGCACTGCAGGCCAGGCTGGGACATTCCCTCTGCCCGTCTGTGTAACACACTGACTTTAAGTCTTCTCCAGTTGGGTCCAGCAGGTTATGGTGTGTGTGTCCCCCGATGCATGACTTTCAGAGTCCTTTCTCTCTCTAACTCATTTCCTGTGCTGATTCCGTCCTGGGGTAGTCTGTGATGCCTTTAGTCTGTTGCTGACACTTTTCTCCCAGTTCGGTAGAGCTGTGCAACTCAAAGTGTGGGCCAAGGATGGACAAGGGACGGCGAGCCTCCAGAATCTTCCGGAGCCTTTTGGCATAGCCTCGGCAGATGAGTGTGGCACTCCCGATACGGCACAACGTATGGGTGATGCACTCCTCGCCTTGTACAGAGTTTAGACCAGTTGGGGTTTGGTCAGATTCCTATGGAGAGTGGCAGGGGGCCCCAGCTGCTCTCTCGTGATGCATAGTAGGACCACAGATCTGTTAACCACAGATGGGGAGGAGGGGAAGAGTGGTCCTTGACAGCAGATTGTCTGAGAACCACTTATGGAGAGTACGTGCAGATACAATGTCTGAAGAGTTTAAGGAGAGCGGGTGAGGGCAGGGAGAGGCGCTCTGGGTAGCTTTCAAGGGCTTGTGATATATGGAAGGGGCGTTTGCCTCATTTGTGCTCAGTGCAGCCCTAGTGACCCAGAGCTGGTGGAACCCAGGAAGGTCAATCAGAACCTTTCTCTGCCTTTCCAGACGATTATATGTCTGGTTCCGAAGATGTGTGCAAAGGCCCACAGTACTTAGTGCACAGTGCTTCCGTTAGTAACGTCAGCTTCTGCTCTGAGTTTTCACTGCTCCTGTGAGCTGTTTGTTGTTTTGCATACAAAGGTGGAAGCAGGTGTTCCAGGCCACTTTCCTGTGGCCTTGAGTTTCTGCAGGCGCTTGCATTTTGTTCTTAATAGATTTTGCCATCTGACGTCAGACAGTTATTGGTAGTAACTTTCTATCGTGCAGTTGTTTCTGAAGGAAAGTGCAGCAAGTGGTATGCTACCCTTTCTTTAATTAGAATCCTCGCTCACCTGAACAGTCTATTGTACATACTAAGTAAACTTCTAACTTTTTCAGTAACTCGATACTAAGTGTGGAAGACTTTGACTACAACTTGAACAAGAGTTAAATCCATGTTCCCATCCTACTCCATATAGGCTAAAGTTCCATGTGGGAGGAAATTCAGAAAAGTAACTGGGACATTCAAGTAGATCAAGGTGAAAAGCAATACTTTTTGGCAGAAGGAGATAAAAAGACAAAATAATTGAAGATGTTAATAAATATCTATTTCAAAGCTTTACTAACCACAAAAGTGGTTTGACTGTTGATGTCCAAAGCAAACAGATAATGTGGTCAGTAACGTGGAGGTGAAAGTATCCATAGCTTGAACATTAAGTCAGCTCTGTGAGTGTAAAGTTATATCGAGCCAATATTACGTTAACACCATTCAGCGTCTCTGCCCATAAAATTAAGTGCTTTATTGAAATGCTGTAATTCATTATTTTACTTTCTTGCTCAGAGTAGTTCTTTTTGTCCTTTCTAGTCTGATGAGAGGTGTTAAAAGTTAGCAATGAAATTTATTTTTGAGGCACTAAAGAAGGGGAAAATTACGTAACTTACAGCTGTGACTAGGGCTTGTTACTGTTTCACTACCAGTTTGCTTGACATAACCCATGTCCTGCCTGAGAGAAGCAGTTGGTTGTAACAAGTCTCTGGTATCTTACGAATGGTTTTTTATAGGCTTTCTGCACATGTCAGATAAGAAAGAACAGGGTATAAGAGCTATTTTTTAAATATGTATAAAGAAAATACAGTGTTCTCTTTTCACGTGCTTGGAATCTGAGCCTGTGGTGTGAAGACCTTAGAAGAGGTGCCTTGTATTGATTCCTGCAGCCATCTCAGTTTACTTAGAAAATAAACGAAGTCAGCTCCTGGCCCTGCTAAGGCTCCACCGACCATTTCCATCATTTACCTCCTCTTCCCAAGCATTACCCTAGAATGACCTGGTGGAGGGGGCTTGATGACAACGTCTGAAAGAAAAAGAATTCCTACTCTTTGCCCCTCGCCAAAAAAGAAAAAGAAAAAAAAAAAGATTCTCTGTAAGCAGCCGCAGATATAACACAGCCTAGAAAACAGGAAACAATAGGAAGTGGCCTCTGCCCTGGAGCTCAGCGGCGCCCCTCTGAAGGGCTGGGCAGTATTAGAATTAGATTTCGAAAATCTCTGAGCGGTTGGTGGATGAGCAGCCTAACTCCAGCCGCCGTGAAATCTGAGGAAACGGAGGTGGTTGGGTAACTTTTTGTATTCACGTTGTTCACCTGGCTCCGGTTCTGTGAGCACCTGGTGTATGCAGGATGAGGGCGGCCTGCGGGGTAGCTGGGTGAGTGAGTCCCTCTACCCCGGCGGCAGAGTCTGCAGGGGTGAAAGGCAAGTCCAAGCCAAATAAACCCAAGTAGAATGGAAAGCAGAAGCTATCGTTAGAGGAATTTTAATGTTCAGGAGAGTTGGGAATCACTCAACGTCTAGCTGGAATACTCTTTCCCTCGTTCCTTTCTTTAATTTCCCCGTTGTTTCACACTTTCTTCTTTTTTGCTCATCTAATTGTATGAATGCCAAGAGAAATAGTGGCTTTTATCCTTTCTTGTGTGGAATGATGGTTGGCTTCTGCCGGGAATCGTCATTCGTGTTCACTTTACTAAAAAATTGAAAATTGACAAAGTCCTTGGACATAGGCAAGCCTTGTGTAGAAATGTCAGCCTGGAAAGTTGGCCAGGTCCAGGTGCCACCTAGCAACTTTCAAGCATATCGTAAATTTTTTTCCATAAATAACATGAAAAAAATTTTTTTAATTGAAATTCTCAAAATATCAAGTTCCTTTATCAATATTTTTTCAATGAGTAAGGCATTCCTGTCCTGGGAGATGGCGCCTTAGACCTAGATTATAGTGTATATAGAAGCATCAGAGGGAAAGGAAAAACAAAACGAAACCCTTAAGAAAAAAACCTTTTTTAAAGCTGTAAAAGGAAAAGGACTAATGCCTACACTACTCACTTTCCAATATGAAGAAATAAAATTCCCGATTCTTCTGCCCATCATTTTATGACCACATGAACTTGCACAGGAAATCAAAGAAGAATTGTAAAACACTGCATTGACGGATCTGAGTTTCACTTACTACACTTGCCACATATAGACATATCAAATCAAATCAGAACAAGATGTGATCTTACTGAGAAAGAATCCTTGTACTAGCACGTTACCTCCCTCTGAAAATTCCCCAAGCAGCTATAAAACCCAGAAGACCTGAAGTAGAATATTGAAGAAACCCCTTAAGTCTGAAAAGCAAGCTGCATTTATCTTCCCTTTTATCGTATATATAGATACGAATTGCAATTAGGTCAGTGATTAAAAGCATTGTCATGCTGCATTAGGAATTGTTTTTTATGTTTAGGATTAGATAACTTCTCTTCTCACCTCTCTTCTCCATTGGTTCCTCTTACATCCTAAGGGCAGATCTTTTCTTTTGGGTCAGAATGTAATAGGGTAGGTTTTCCCCTCTCTGGGATAGTGTGTCTGTCTCTGTGTTCAGATTGATACAGAAAGTCTTCAGAGCAAGACCCAGCATTTTCTTTGTATAAGGGCCAGCAACTGCCTAACCCACAGGGAATCCTCTGTGTGGAGCCTCTGAAAGGTGCAGCTTAGGTGTGTTTAACCTGGATGCTGAATGAGGACCACTGAGAAAGTCGACTGCATTGCCTCCAGAAGCCAGGCCTCTGGCTTGTGTGGGCTTGGAAAGAAAACCACACAAAACATTGTTCTACCTGATCATTTTTAATGATAAATTAATCCAGGAAAATTACCCAGATCATTTTAATAATTATTGTTCAGGACAGAAATAAAGAGTAAGTACAATGTGTGTCAGTGCTTGTATATGTATAATTTAAAGGCAGTTAGCTACCAAAATGGAATTTTCTCTCAGCAGTTCCCTCTCTGTCAGATGTATGAAGTATAAATACAAGTTACTCACAGCCCATCTGTAGTAGTTTGATATAATTGATTTATTCCAAAAAGAAATATTAGATTATGTTTGTAATCTGATCTGTACCTGGGCATGGCAAAGAACAGAGTTGGGGCTTCTGATTTTGGAGTTTGATACTGAAGACTTAAACTGGAGCCCTGGAAAGTCACGATGCAGAGAAAAGAGAAGCCAGCCCCAGAAAGGAAGAAACCTTGAACCCAGGGAAAAGCAAACCCCAGGAACATAGGAACCCAGGAAGCCTGAACCCTCGCAGACGTCGGCAGCCATCTTGCTCCAGATAGACTTTGGTGAGGGAAGTAACTTATGCCTTATGGCCTGGTATCTGTACGCTCCTACCCCAAATAAACACCCTTCATGAAAACCAACCACTTTCTGGTATTTTGCATCAACACCCCTTTGGCTGACTAATACAGTGTCCCTCCTGGGAGTTGAACCCAGGCCCTGGGATCCAAAAATAGCAAAGTTATCATTTGAACTAAGGTGGAGGGATGTTTCTCAGATTTGATATTGCCTTCTGGACCACCAGTTACCAAGAGGTCAAGACAGTTGCCAATCCAGGATAACTTATTTAACGCTTTTAATGTGTTGGTGATCGGTTTTGATAGTGCCCCCAAGTCTAGGATCTTGGAATACTTTGAAAGTATAAGTCAGACACTGTTTTGTGTGTGTGTGTGTGTGTGTGTGTACGCATCTGCATGATGCATCTGTTTGTCCTTTCCCTCTCCCTCTGCCCTCCCCTCCCCTCCCCTTCTCCCTCCTTCCCTTCCTCCTTTCCTTCATTTCTTCTTTTGTGTTTGTGGGTATGCGTGTGTGTGACTTCATGTCTGCCTGAATGCGTGTGTTTCTCCCTTTATTTCCTGTTCCTCCCCTCCCCTCCCCTCCTCTCCCCTCTTTCCTCCTCTATCTTTCTTTCTCTCCCTCCTTCCCTCTCTCTTACTGTCCTTCCTTTGTGTGTGGGGGGGGATGCAGATCAACCTCTCTTGTCCATGCATTTTCTTTAGCATTTAGCAAAGAAGGAAATCTGTGGAAATTTCCCCTTCCAGTGACACCTTCTTTGGCTTTTTATTTCTGAAAAATGAGCAGTGTCTTTTTTGATCTTGAATTTTTTCCATCAGTTGTATCTGTGTGGTACGTGGAAAAATTTCACTCTAGATTCTGTTCTTACCTAGGCTGCAAATTCCTGGTACGGTATTAGGTAAGTTCTGAACCTCTCGGAGCCTCTGAGAACCCTTCCTGTGGAAGGTAAAGGATGAGGATGAATTAGGCAAGTAGACAGACTTTGAGCAGGAAGGCAGAGGAATGGGTGTGAGCAAATGTACCATGCTAAAGACATGCCAGGTGCCTGAAACAAAGGGAATAAAAGACAAGGATGACAGTGCTAGCTGCCACCTGTCCCTTGCCTTGTCCGACTGATTGACACCCATTCAAGGGGAGGACCTACATGAAGACTGACGGGATTGATATTTTTTCTTAAACAAAATATTCTCTCCATACTTGTGTTGTGGTGCCTGGAAAATAAATCACACAAATATCATTTTGCAGGTAATTTAGAAAAAACTTTGAAACAAGTACCTCTTTCACTTTAAACAACTAGGTGACCAAATTTGGGTCAAATGTTTAGTCTCCGTTAGCTTCAGTCTCTGGTTGATTTTGCAAGCTCATTCACTATTTAAATTGGTAAACTTGGGAACCAATTGTTGTATAATATGTGATATTACAATCATGCTGTATGTTAATATTCGGTTCATATGCACTGTGGAGACTTAACGAACCCCACGTATGAGTTTGAGAGACATCCACTTCAAAGGCCAAACGAAAGTTTTTAGTGTTCCATGATAACTCTATATACTGGTCACATTTTCCTAGGTAATTGTACTTATAAAAATACACTTTATGGGATCAAGCCCCGAATTAAAACCATATATTTAGGAATAGATTAGTACTTTTTGAAGAATCAAATTCTTTCTTCGGAGGGGAGGTAAAAAGGCAAAGCAAAAAGACAAATGCAGAAATGGCTGAGAATCAAGAAAAGTTACCTTTCCCAGGAAGTGGTTTTACCAGGGTAGGAAGGTGTTTAGCACAGGGCAGGCTGTCTTCCTAGTTCTCCTGTGAAAGGGCTGTACGTCCTTTTTCACTTTTTTTAAAGAATTGCCAAATTTAAACCTGTGTCTCTCTATAAAATGCCTCTCATTTTTTTCTCCAATTGAAACTCTAGATGACCAACCTGACTTCCTTGTCTCTGTCTCTTCATACACTTTAGTCATGGTAGGGGGCAAAATTTCCATTACATTAATGAGATTTCCACAAGCAGATTAAAGAGGAAACATGCCCTTCAGTCTTCTGTTACTTAACGGCCTTGCTTTGGGAAGAAATCTCCCTATAGCCACAAAAACAGTAGCCACAGGGCAAAATTCCAGGGAGATGGGGTAGTTTAATCACTGCCCTAACTTGATCTTTTTTTTTCTCTCCCTCTTTCCTTCAACTGAAGCCTTATTGAATTATTTCAGGAGAAACCTATCATAAAACATAAGATTATTTGCTCTCCTTATCCAATGGAATATAACATGGAAAGCTAATTACCATTTAAATGCCAAAGCCCATATCACAAATTACAGCAAAATTGTCATGGCAGGCAAAAATACATTTTAGAATTCCTTTAATTAATAACTAATAGGAACCAACTAAGATAACTCTTGAGTTATGTCGTTACTGTCTCAAAACCACAACTTAAAATTGAAAGGGAGTGCTCCTGGGTGGCCTCTAAAGTCATTTGTTAGGTTTATCAGATTGTTGAGAGTAGAAGCATCACGAGAAATTGTTTCATCTTCCAGCAGCTACTGGTTCTCAGAGCACAAATCTAATGTACGCAGCAGATTGTAAGTACATCGAGATTTGGGACCAAATCAGCTCTAGACATGGTGTTTCCAGTAACACATGGAATGGAGCATTCATTCCTCCAACGGATGTTTAACTGAGCTCCTACTATGTGCCAAACGCTGTTCTAGGCACTCGAACAAATCTGATGAAAATCCCTGCCTGTGTAGAACTTAAATTCTAGTGGGGTAGACAGACAGTAAGTAGTTAATAGTCCCTCTAAGCTTCAGAGTGTGTTAGAAGTGATCCGATTCCTAGGGGAAACAATAGGGCCAGGGAAGGGGGATGGTGAGTTCAGAGATGGGGAGATTGTACCGTAAGTGGGGCGACCTGGGTAGGTCCCCTGAAGGAGGAGACATTTGAACAAAGACTTCAAGGACCTTACGGTAATCTTTGCTCAGGTGACCCCATTCCAGCTATCATCCTCTGGAGAGGCATTTTCCTGTAATACACTTAGGAGGTACTGACTGGCCCTCCCCATGTTCTGAGGGGAGTGAGGGGTCCCCATCTCCCCCCAGGACAAGTGCCTTTCGACACTTCTCATTCCAGTTTCCTTTCTGGCTGAGCACCCATCATCCCACTTCCCGTGGCTGCTCGTTTCCTCCACTTTTTTGCCCAGTGAAATGCCAGGAAGGGCAAAAAATGCTCCAGCCCTTCAAACTTGGTCAGAGCAAGGCTGGTTGGTCCACATATACCTGGATTCTCCAGGCAGCCAGGAGGAAACAGAGTTCCAAACCAGGAATCTGTCTGTACTTCCTCCTCAGCCCCACCGGCATGGGAATGACCAATGAGCCGGTTCCCCTTCTGAAGCGCACACGCTCCACCAAGTTGCTAGACATTTCCTCCTTGAGTCCCCAGGCTTACTGGAACTGGGAAACGACCCCTGGCAGAGAGCTTAACTCCTCACTGTCCTAACCTCGCCTGTTGACATTCTGCCTGAGGGTCCTCCAAATACACCCAACCAGATGATGTGCCCCAGTTTTCCCCTTCGTCCCCTCACCCATTTATTTTTTGTCTCCTTTATTCTCTTACTCTTTCTTTTTCCTTCCTGGCCTCTTAAAAGCTGGCCTCCTATCCTTTCCCATTGCTATCCCTCTTCTATTCCTGCTCTTGAGTTTTCAACCTGGGCTTCATGAGTTTTCTGTGGAGGTGCTTTCAGGTAATGCAGATGAGGGGCTGCTCTCTGTCTTCAGCTACAATCTTTCTTTGATTCTTAAGCCTCTGCCCCAGCCCTGTCTTCTCTACTGGATCTCTGTACAGAGATGTCCTGTAAGCATCTCCGAAAGGTCACGTCTCAACCAGAAACGTAATTTTCTCCTCCAAATCTGCTTAACCTGCAATGCTCTCAGGTTAGAAACTTGAGCATCACCAACACTCCTCTCTCTAATTCACTGTCCCCACGTGACCGCAGCATGTCCCCCCACCGTCATGGCTCCTGCATTCGATTGGGTCCACAGCTCTTGAACTGACTTCAGCTTCCTAGATGGGCTGACTGCGAGTCTGGTTCCTCTGCCTCTACTAGAGTTCTCTTTGGCCAACACAAATCTGACCTCTGCCCTGCTGACAACTTGCCCTTGGTTCCCGGGAGTCTGGCTACCTTGGGGCATTCAGCATCCTTCACCGTTTGCCCTCGCTGTCCTTGGTAGCACCCCTCCTTCTCCATCGCTGCTTTTCCCCATGGCCCTTCCTCACCCATCCCTGCACACACACAGTCCACACCCTACAATCCGGCAACATTCACCTTGGCAGCATTCCCCAACAGGCCATGCCCTTCCTTGACCCTGGGCCTTGGTAGCCCTCCCTCTCTGGGCAGATCCCCTCGCTGCCCTCTGGATTCAGCTGGGTTACCCTGGCTGTAAAACCTTCCCATCTTATTTTAACTCTTCTTTTCCCACTCATCCATCCCATTTCAGCCATCGTCTTCTTAGTGCTAAAGGAAAAGAGGAAAACCTTTTCATATAATTTAAGATCCCACAGCTCTATTACACAATGCATGAATCGGACAGCATCCCGTTCAGAAAGTAGACGGTAGCTCCACGGAGGGTGTGGGAAGGGGGAATTTACCTAAAGCAAATGTGCAAGCAAGTGAGGGAATATTCTGATTGGCTGACATTACGTTTCTGTGTTACCTAGGGAGGGCTTGCAAAGTGGGGAGCAGATACTCATTGATTAGTATGGTATGCCTGCCCATTCTGATAAGCTATCGCTGGGAAACAAAAACTCGTTGTTGCTTATGTGCAACCTGTAGGGTGTGTTCCGTTTTCTCTGAAAGCTCCTGCAGGTCAGTTGTTTTTAATCTTCTGGAAAATCTCTTCTCAGAAAGGGGTCCCTCCCTGCAGCACCCAGTACAGGTGGCCATTTTCTTTTACTTAACATTAGGCAGAGCGCCTTTGTCTTACCCCTGTTTTGCCCACAATATACAAATGAATAAATCTCTAGATCTTAATAGCTGGCCCTAAGCTTTTTCTGTAAACTCTGTACCTTCTACTAAGATTGTAAAGAAAATTACAATCTAGATAGGGGAATCTGTTAGTACATGCCCATATCATAAGAAATACAACTTTTTTCTCTTCTTAAAAACTTTTTACTTTTGTAACAGGTTCACAACTGAAAGTTTCCCATTCTAACCACTTTCAAGGGCACAATTCAGCTGTATTAATTACGTGCACAATGTTGTGCTTCCTTATACTTAGATGGACAGGTTAAAGTGGTAAGGGGTTTAGGTGGTGCAAACTAAGCGAGGGCAGCCGTAATAAAGAACAACTGGGTGGCTTAAAACAACAGGCCTTTTTTTGTTCTCCCAGTTCTAGGGGCTACAAATCCAAAACCAAGGTGTCGGCAGAGCCACACTCCCTCGAAACCTAGGGGAGAATCTCTGCCAGGTCTCCTGGTTTCTGGCAGTTGCTGGCAATCCTCAGGCTTTAATCCCTGCCTCGGTTGTCGCAGGGCATTCTCCCTTGTGTTTCTTACGAGGATGCCACTCGTATTAGTTTAGGACTCGAGTGTGTGTTCCTGGGGGTACAACTTAGTCCTTAACAGGAGGGAAGCTGTACACCAGGGTGGCAGGTGAGGAAGCTGAGCTGATTGCCAAATGGTAGAGATAATTCTTCTAAATGCTGGAAAGCTTGCTAGAAGGAGTATGTCTGCGGGCTTCCTTTCCATCTTGGTTTGGTAAAACAAACCTGGAAAAACCCAGGGCGGTAGACCTGCTGGTTTTCAATGACACGGTGATGTGTTTTAGGGAAGGAAGAGCTTCATGTGTTCCGAGTATCCTGCGTTTGAATTGCAGAGGGAGGTGACCATGATGGGAATGCATTGTTAAACAGTACTGCTTTCTGCATTCCTGTAGCCAATCTTGGATAAGATCCAGTGGGCACGTCTTATTCAGTCTTGCCTCTTCAACGTTCAGCAGGGTAAGCGTCATATCGTAAATAAGCATTGAGTTAATAGTGAATGAATGAGTCTGCTCAGCGAGAACTGTGGGCAGATTTCCAAATGGATAATTTTGCCTGCTTGCCTACCTCCTTCCTTTCTCCTAATAGTTCTCGAGATTTGCCTGTGCCTCTGTCATCAGCAATCTCCACTCCCTTTTGTACACACGCACATGAGCCCCTAATCTCTTTTTGACTGCGGAAGAAAGGTTCTCCCAGGATGTTTCAAGCAGGAACCTGCCCTTAGCTTCCAGGGAAGTCTTAGTCAGGGATGTGGTTTGGATTGAGACTGGTGCCCAGAATCACTTTCTATCCCACATTTTCAAAGGATTCGATTTTAAAAATTATTAACTTTTCTCAAAATTTTAAAAGTAGCTTATCGTTTGAGAACATTTAGTTTTGCCTGTTATTATTTTAACATATTTTCTTCATGAAGATTGCAGTATCAAAACTTATAAAATGGTATGCAAGTTTGGCGACTGATTGTTATAATGTTTAAAATCAGACTTTGGTATCGGCAGAGATCACGGTTCTTTTTCTAAGGGCAATGAAGGCAGAAACCACCTGTTAAGAGTTTGGATCTCATTTTTATTTCATATTAATTTTATTCCCAAATTTTTAATTTCCTCATAATCCCACTACAGATTCGGATTCTTTCCAAAGAGCAACACTCTTCCCAGACAACTTGTGATTTGTGAAGATCATACAAATTAATTAGTGACTCAAGGCTAGTATTTTATATGCTTCTAGATAATGGAACTCTTAGTAGCTTATGTTTCAAATGGGAAAAAGTTTGTATCTGCCTTCATATTCAGGGAGACTTGAAAAAATGAGTCATCCCTGCCCTTCTCAGAGCTTGTCATTGTGTGTGTGTGTGTGTGTGTGTGTGAAAGAAAGAGAGAGAGAGAGAGAGAGAGAGAGAGAGAGAGAGAGAGAAACATGAAGCACTTTAAAATTTAAAGTGCAAGGTATGCTATTAAATTATACCTATCCAAACTACCTTTCAGAGTTTGTAACCAAAGAAGGACTTATTTTCAAAATCGGTTGAAGTGTGTAACTGCTGTGTAGATGCACATTTGCATTGTTACTGTACAGAGAAACAATTTGTGGCAGCAATCCAAACCCACATGGCAGAAGGCTTTCAGTGCTTGGAGATGCAGTTTAGCTTTTGAGATGTTTATTTTGAAGATGTATGCAATTGCTCTGGGTAGCAATTCCTTCCATCCAGGCATCACACTATTCCAGATATTCAGTTTTCCAATCCAGATACTCTGGAATTTATGGGAACGATCCCTATGTGTGAATGGCATATTTGATCCTAGGAGAGGTTGCAGGTCATCAGCACCTTTCTCCACCTTCTACCCTTGCATTCTTCCCAGTCTAGGAACGAGACAGTGGGGCTTGAGCTGTAGCTCCTTCCTCAAAGGCTAGAGACGAGCTCTGAAACCCTAGAGCTTCCCATGTTTGCTTATTGTGAAGGAATTTTAAAAATTGGTTTTCCAAATTATTCTATTCCATGATTACACAATTAAAATTATCTTGCCATCTGGACTTAGTATTGTTTTTCTTCTTATTTCTAGAATAGGTACTCTTTAATCCTTTCTTGCTTACCTCTTTCTTTTTGGTAATTCAATTCCCAATTAATTTGCTTAAGAAGAGTTTGTGTTTTTCATTATCATTTGGCTCCAGTAAAGCTTGGTATTTAAAAGGTAAAATAAGAAAATTAATGTTCCTAGTAACTTGCTGAAAACTGTTTGGAGGGTATGATTTAATCACTTTTCATCTCTGTTTAAAACTCAGTGGACTTTAAGTACTGGCCTTTCCAGAAATGAAGCTCTGAGAATTTCTTTAACAAAAGTCATCTTATAAACATTAAGCTGTATGAGAATCCTTTAAAAAAGAGTATAGTTACATATGTATTTTAATAAAATATCTTAGACGTCATAGAGCAAAATTGTAGAAAAAGAATATTTGCAGTTCCTATAACGAATTAGAAGCCCTAACTGCTTTTAAGTATAAGGATTTCATTTTACCCAAGTAACATAAATAACATTAACTGATACGATTAATAGTTATTTTTTTCTTTAAATTTTTTTTTCTCAAAATCTAAAATTTCCTGAAGGTTTAAGTCACCTTAATATTAAGCCATTGGGGAGTGGGTATACCTCAGTGGTTGATTGGGTAAGTACCTACTTCCTATGTACGAGGTCCCAGGCTCATTCCCTGGTACCTCCTAAAATAAAATATATATATGAAGCCATTATATTATTTTCAGTATGTATGAGTTTGAACTGGTACCCATGTATTCCTTAGGGAGGGATATAGTGGCTAGGTAAATTATATCACCGTATACATTTATACCTAGTTATTTTATAATTCAAGGTAACAACAAGTAAAAATAGAGAGATTCTGAATTAACTGTGCTTGAATTTTGCCTATGAGTCTTCTGTGACTTTTAGACTATTTCATGGATTAGAGGGCATCTGTCTTTCCAAATCTTGCACTGTTTTGCATTAACTGACTTTGAACTAATATGTATATGATGTTTTAGTTACTGTTTATAACTGCACAAAATTCACATTTCTCCATCCTTCCACTCAATTCTACAACCTGAAAGAGTGAAAAAAAAAAAAAAAAGAAATACAGAAAAGCTGCTATTTATACAAGGTCCCAGCCCATTAACTTAAGAGTCTAATATGAAATCTACCACAGAGCATTGTATAGTACAAAATATATTCCTCTTTTATTCAAAACGTATTTTTGAATAGTCTCTGTGTGTGGTGTTTTAATAGAAGTTGTGAAAAAGATACAATCTCGAGCTTCTATAGAAAGTCATTGCTAGACCTCATTCCTTGTCAGTTGGAAGGAGAAATTTAGTCCAGAGATTGAGAAAGCTGGATCCCACCTGGCTGTTGCCTCACCTACTTTTCCTGTTTTCCCCGCACAATCTAGTCTGTTACCAGAGTCTATGGCCAAGTCCACTTTTTTTTTTTTTTTTTTTGCTTTTGGGATATAATTCACGAACCCTACAATTCACCCATTTAAACTGTGCAATCCCGTGTTTTTTTAGTATATTCATAGAGGTGTACAGCTATCGCCACAATCGAAGTTAGAACATCCCCAAACCTTTAGCCATCACCCACCCCCCACCCCTCCGATTTCTGCATTCTTCACCTACCCTGCCTCCCCTAAGCAGCCATTAATCTGCTTTCTGGGTCTGTAGATTTGCCTCTTCTGAACACATGATGTCAATGGAATTATACACTATTTGTCCTTTTGTGCCTGGCTTCTTTCACTCAGCATAATGTTTTCAAGGTTCATCCATGTTATCGCATGTATCAGTATTCCACTCCTTTTTGTATACCTCTGATTTTTTTTTTTAAGATTTATTTATTTACCCCCACCCCCTGCCGCTTGCGCGCTGTCTGCTCTGTGTGTCCATTCGCTGTGCAGGCCGTCGGCCTTCCATGGGTGCGGGCCAGCCTGCCTTCACGAGGAGGCCCTGGGAATTGAACCGAGGGCCACCATAGGGTAGACGGGAGCCCAGTCACTTGAGCCACATCCACTTACCTGTACACCTCTGTTTTTAAATGTGAATAATGAAGACTTATCTTGGTGGTACTTAGAGCAGTAGTTTAAGATAGTTCTCTAAATTGAACATTGTGAAACCCTTTATCCAGACAAGACATTTACCCTCTTAAAAATTTTGTCCTTCTGTACAGGTGAAGAAAAATAATTTTGTAACATACAGGTACCTACAAACAGGATTTAAATAACTGTCAGATGGTCAGTTTTATTTATTTTTATTGCATTTATTTATTTATTTATCTATTTATTTATAGCCAAGAAGCATATTTATATCTATATATATATACATACATACATATATATATATATAAATTTTAAAAGAAGCTTTAGAAACAAATATTACATCAAAATGCAGGGGATTCTTATATACCTGCCCCCCACACTTACCACACTGACATCCTTTATTCATGTGGTACCTTTGTCACAATTGAAGAGCGCATATTGAAGCATTGCTACTATATAGTTTATACTCTATCCCACACAATTTTGTAGGTTATGACAAAATACACAATGGCCTGTGTCCACCATTGCAGTGTCATATAGGACACATTCAATGTCCCTAAAATACCCCATTTTTAAAAATTTATTTATTTATAGCCAAAATACATACTTTTGCTTTCTAACTCACCCGAATTCTTACTATTCACTAATCAGAAATAGGAAAATATTTTATTTTTACAAAGAGAGTGCTGTTCTGTACCCAAAGTCTTCAGTACTTTTGATGATTTTCTGTCTAATTTCATAGCTGTATCAGAAAGCAGGAAGGCACTTTTAACTATTTTTTATTAACTAGTGTGAATTAAAAATAGTCATTTGTGGAGGCTTTAGGAAGATTCTTTGGAACAGAGCAAGCTATTCAAGATTTTTAAATATTACGTTAGTAAGATGGATAGATGCCCCCAAAACAATTTAAATTATTTTATGTAAGATTAAAGTGCATTTTAAAGTATAAGGCCCTTTCAGCCCTGAGAGTCTGCAGTTCTTTTTTCCCTAGAGAAACCTGTTAGAATCCAGTTATAAGGTGTCCCTTATACAGTGCAGGACATGATGGTTGTAAAGCTTTTCGAAATTGTTACCTATATCAAATAATATTCAGAATAAGAAGTTATATGCCTTATTTCCGGTGGAAAGTCTTGAGGGATTCTTAATCAGAGAGTTTTCCTTGAGCCAAAGACTTCCCAGCAGTCTCATAAGTCAGTTTTAAATGTAATTTTAATTTTAAAAGACTCTAAATCATTTTGTCTCTCTTCCATTCAGAAATATCTCCAAAGAACAAAGTAAAGTGATCATAATAGATTTGTACTATAAAGTCAGGAGTCTAATTGAAAAATGAGCTTTCCTAAAACTATTTACTTGTTTATATCTCGTTGGATGCCAAATACATTTCCTCAGCAAATTCTTAAAAATTTCCAAATTACTGAATTCTGTTCAACGGATTAGCTTAATTCAAGCCTCATTCATAAATTAACCTGATAGCACTGTGAAAAGGTTTAGAAAAGATCAAAGAGGTTTCCAGTTTGATATTCTGAGAAGGAAATGTTTTCCTTTTTATTTCCTTCCTTTTCCTAATATCATAGCTTCAAAAGGCACCAAGTTAGTGAGTCAGAGTACTTTGAAACTTGACAGAGAGATGGGAAATACAGGGTGCAGCCAATCATCTCTAGCACTCATCCCATTACTAGCCAATGAACCGAGTGAACACCGAGCATCAGCATGCAGTACTGTACTGCTCTCCTGGATATGCATATATGAAATACGCTGCTTTCCACACCATCATTTTCTTTTCTATTAAGGTGGTGGTAAATGTGTGTGTGCGTGTGTGTAGGTAGGTGTTTGTGTGCCAGAGAAAGAGTCATATGTACTTGAGCGTACAAACCATATTTTTTGCTTTTACGTGTACCTTGTGCTGTGAAAAACTTGGCAACACACTTTATAGAAACCTTTTAAACTGGTGAAAAAGTCCCGTGTTATTTGAGAAACAGTAGATAGTGACAGAAGGGCTGTGTGTAACCTGTACACACAAGGGAGCCATATGGAAATTACGGCAAGGGTGGAGTCTGACGTTTTACATGTCCTGCCTTCCTGCTTTGAGGCGTGCATAATGTTTTCATAACAGTAGTGGATAGAATTTACTTACTTGATGTTAAGGAGCTGGCTAACTTAAAGAGAGTGTTGAAACAGCCAGGCGTGTCTGCCAAATGCCCATTGGTTAATGTGTTCTCCAAGGTAGAGTTTTAATGGGGATATACAAATTTTCTGTGCACTCACATTTGAGTGATGCTTTAGGCTCTCGCCTGAGAAAATCACACCGAATAGAGGAGACTTACCTAGAGTGCTCCCGTTTCTGGAGATAGGAATGGGTGGAGAATCTGGCTAAAGGATAGAGAGAGGCAGAAAGCAAGCGGAAGTGCACTTCAAGGCCTCTGAAGGCTTGACTAGCAGCTCTGGAGGTCTGCGGACAGGGTGAGCTGACGCGGTCGTGTGTTTCAGCTGGAGGGTTAGGAGTACGTGGAGGGAAACCTGTCTGCTCTGGACTCATGGTGCAGTAACAACCCAAGAAGGAAGGACTCGGTTAGCTCTGTGAAGCCCATTGTGGGCTGCCATTTTTCTGCTGGTGAAAAGAAAGCTTCCCTTTTGCCATCTTCCTTCAGGCCTTTCTCCCTGCAGCCCTCAGCGCCTCCTTGGCTGCCACTGAGTGCTGACTTTCAAGAGAGCATCCCTTTACACAAATAAGCACCTTCTCCTTTCCCAAACACCAACCCAAGTAGGCTGATTTCTCCCACTTTACTCTGGGATCCCGAAACCCCACGGAAAGTGAGGAATACTGGATCTTGGCTCATTTTGCCGCAGACTCTATCACAGTTGTGAAATATCCGCTCTGCCATAGGTTCCTGAACTGTTTTCTTTCTTTCAGTTTCCCAAGGCAAAAGCTGACCCTCCTGATGGACACGTGGGGAAGTTGAGTGGTGGGACTCGGCCTTTCTGGGGGAATTGCCCAGTCTCCGTAGCTTTGTCCTGCTGATCCAAAGTTGTAGGTGGCTGCTCTGGGAGTTGGCATCCAACGTTGTAATTTACACCAGCTATCTCTAGTCTCATTCTTGGGCCTCTGGCAAAGTGCATGTCTTTGTGTTGGATTGGTTTGGAATTTAACCATGCGTTATTTTCCGTCCAATTATTTATATACTTGATTAACATTTCCCTCCATAGAAAGTCGAATTTTCACTGAGACCACACATAAACACATGCCCATGGAACTTCAGGCACGGTATCATCCTCATTGCATGTTAAGAATTCATTGTGTGTTGCTCTTCTTAGCTGCCTTGGATTTTGGTAAGAAAAGAATGTATGCTTTCTCTGCCCAGTCCAGATGCAATGTTTGTCTCGCCTAACTTCCCCACCCCTTTTGCCGCCTTTTTTAGCCCAAGAAACTGATTTTTTTTTCTTTCCTACCACCTTTTCTTTTCTCTGGCATGGAGATGTACTTGCTTCTAATTCTACTTCCTCAGGCTTGAGAGGTAACCTAAAAGAGAATCATCGGCACCCAGGCTATATCTGGCCTGCCACTTACTTTTGTACAGCCCGTGAGCTAAAAATGATTTTTTTTCATTTTTAAATAGTTGGAAAATTTAAAAAAATAATATTCCATGACAAGCAAAAAATTATATGAAATTCAGATTTCAGAATCCATAAATAAAGTATTATTGGAAAACAAATATACCTGTTTGCTCACGTATTGCCCGTGGCTGCTGTTCCCCTCCTATGGCAGAGTTGAGTAACTACAGTGGAGACCTCTTGGCCAGCAAAGCCCTGACATATTTACCACCTGGGCTTTTTTTTTTTTAAGGAGGTCTTAGGGATTGAACCCAAGACCCTCATACATGAGAAGCAGGCTCTTACCGCTCCTCTACCTGAGCTTTTTTATAGAAAAAGTTTGCTGACACCTGATCTAGTTTATCACCATAATTTTGCAGATTAGAAAATTAAGGCCCAAAGAGGTGAACTGGCCCTGCCCAAAGTCCCACAGCTCATTGGAAAATGGTTGGGGATGTGTCTTCAAAGGCCCATTTTTGCACTTTTTCCACCATAATACAAGGTCTGCCCTAAAATGAATGCTCTTTGAGCATTCACTGCAGAGGTCAAAGTAGCTTTTTGAAGGAAAGTAAGTATTGGGAACATGTGGACATGTGAAGTCAATTGTGAAGGCTGTGATTTCTTAGAATTTTAATTTTCCCTTAAAACATAGCTCTTGGGAAATGTTTCAAGCTTAAAAGGCATTTGAACTACCTTTATAGCCAGAAAGATGTCACCATATTTCTTTATAGTAACTGATGACATCCTAGACTCAGCAACTGGGCTGTAAAGACCAGCGAGCTAGACTTGGTCCCTGGCTCCTAGATTATGGAATCTAATTTCAAAGGAAAGTAACTCATGGTTGCAATCCAAGTTTGAACTCAAGGCTAGTTTCAGAAAATTATAAAAGCATATTTGATGGGACTCCTGTCCATTCTAAGCAGGCAGAAAGGGAAAACGGAAAATTCCCTTTGAGATGTCAACCTTGGGAAAGCAAAGTTGCTTTAACTGTTGAGGGCAGGTTCCTCCCCGTCTCTCTCAGGTAGAGACAAGCCAAAGTTGTTAGCACTTGCTGATCTGCACTGGATTCCCTTCCACTCAAAATGCTGGACATCATCTCAGAGGCAAAGCTAGAAGAGTCTTGGCAAGGTCTCAGAACAAAATGGTTTTGATTCATCGGCTAAGCTCGTGATTCTCCCTCCCCTGCTCAGTGGCAGGCCTCGCCTTTCAGTCTTAGGAGATTCTGTAACTTCCCAGTCACATTTGGTTACTAAAGTCCATCCAGGTGAACCCTCCATTCTCATCTCCAAGCCAAAGCCTCCCCAAGTCTCCAGCTAGGCACACAGCCTTGGCAGGGAGAAGAGGAGACACGGGGTGAGGATGGACCTTTAACTCTTCTTCTACCACCTCCACGTTAAAGAGCCCGGGTCTTGGTTTGTCTTCGGGACCCTGCTTAACTTTCCTTCTTGAATCTAGCTCCTCCAGCGTGTTGGGGAGGAGAAGAGAAGAAGGAATAGGTTTCTGGTATCACTGTTCGCCATTGGAGCCTTTCCCTGATTGTCTCATGCGTTCCTCCTGGGGGGCAGGCGTCCAAGTACCTGTTTTCTCATGGGGTGTATGTAACTTCTGTCCAGGGGTATATCTCACAGCTCTGCTGCTAGGGACCCGGTCCAACACGCTGCATTTTAGGTAGACACTGGTGAGCTAGCTCAAGCTTGGCCACCTCAGTGGTGTCCACTGAACCCACAGGAACCCATGCCAAGCAGCAGCAGTGCCAGGACTGCCTGTTTCTGCGTGGCCAGGTCCCTCTCTCTGCAGCATCCTTCCTTGCCCCACCTCCCTGGCCCTACCTCCGCCCCTGCACACTTACACATACCTGAAGGGGCTGTACTCACCCTTCAGGTCCTACTTGAAATACCACTTCATTTGAGATGTTGACCCTGCCCCTGATGCTCCACACTGCTTTAGGACCCACTCTTACATGTTCTATAAAACTCTGTCATTTCCTTCGTAATGCTATCACCACAATAATTGTATAGTAATGGAGTAATCCCTTTTTTACCGCTTCCCCTCAGAAGCCCATCACTTCTTTTTTTTTTTTTTAAGATTCATTTTTTATTTATTTCTCTCTCCCGCCCCCCTCCAGTTGTCTGCTCTCTGTGTCCATTAGCTGTGTGTTTTTCTGTAATCGCTTCTATCCTTATCAGCGGCACGGGAATCTGTGTTTTCTTTTTGTTGCATCATCTTATGTCAGCTCTCCGTGTGGGCAGCGCCATTCCTGGACAGGAGAGCGCTGGGCGGCTCTCCTTACGGGGCACACTCCTTGCACGTGGGGCTTCTCTACGTGGGGACACCCCTGCATGGCAGGGCACTCCTTGTGCGCATCAGCACTGCACGTGGGCCAGCTCCACACTGGTCAAGGAGGCCCGGGGTTTGAACCGTGGACCTCCCGTGTGGTAGGTGGACACCCTATCCACTGGGCCAAGTCCACTTCCTCATCACTTCTTTAAGGCAGGGAGCGTGTCCCTCTCATTCCCCAGCACTGGGCCTGGCAGAGCAGCCCACAGCACAAATTTGCAAAGCTGTGAGAGGTAAAGGAAGTATTGCCATCACAGTGTATTCTTTTTATTCCACCATTAGATATAAGGTTCACATTTGCATATATTTCCAATCCTTTTGCATTCTTGATAGTCTATTATTTTAAAGTAAGGAAATAGCTTACATTAAATTCTCACTGCATGAATTCCTAGATGAAATGAAGTTGAGATCAGCATGAGCATCAAGAATAGTTTCTTTGGCCCCATGAGAGTTTAGCTCTCCACCTTAGCCAAATCACTTCAGCAGAGACCTACCGAGTGCCGGCAGCGGACCAGATGACTGTTAGTTGCTGAGAATATGAAACTAAAAAGACAGAGAATCCTGGCTGGCTTCATGGATTTGAAATTCAGTTTCCCAATTTCAATTTTTCCTCTCTCCCTTCCTATTTTTCTTTAATTTTTATGAATTCAAGAGACTCAAGTTAAACCGAGAGCAATTTTTATGACGTGGTTGTAGGTGATCATTTCTTTTTCTCCCTGGAAAGGAGAATGCATAGCCCTTTCTGTATAATGTGAGCTCCGTTTCAAGGGCAGGGCTTGGGCCCTAATCTGGAAAGGTCCTGGGTAATGTGAATGGCTTACAGAAGCATAAATTTAAACATGCATTTTGTCCCTTGCCCAGCACATCTATTCTCTTCACATACTTCTGGACACCATGATAACTTTAAGAAACACTAATAAAATTGAGAAACTTAAAAAAAAAAAAAAAATTGCCATGGGGATGCTGTGAAAATGAGTGATGCCATTTGGTTTCCTTATTGTTTCCAGAACTTTTGTCAGGATGTACCACTGACTCTTCAGTGCATCCAGCTTTCTGGGCATTGCTCAAGGATAGTGATATCCAGCTTCTGACTCCAGAAACAGCACAGAAAAGCAGTGAACTCTCTGGTGGAGTCATTGGGAAAGGCTGATGGAGGTGGAATTTCACCCTGAGACCTCAGACACCCTCATTCTGGAGCAGGGGATTAATTGCATGTGGCATCACTGCTGTGTGGTACATAGAACTGAAGGGAGGATTCGACTTACTGCCCTGGTTTTGAGTGAAATGTTTCTGTGGATGTTTGAGAAAGTGCTTGCAAAAGGCTTAAATTAAGGCACATAAAATATGAGTCAGCAGAGAATAAAAACCAGCAGCATCAACCTAGGACACAAATTTCCTCAGTGATCTGGAACTGGGCATTTCAGTCATGTACTTTACTTATTGAAATTGTCCTTAATTCGATCCAGTGCGCAGAACCTTCACTTCCTCTGGTGCAACTGTAGATTTCTCATGTCTCCTAATTTTAAGGCGCTTGATATATTCATTCAGGGAACTATATAAAAATGATTAAAAAATTTGATTTAATGGAGAATTGAGGAAAATTCATCTTCATTTTAAAAACTGGATTAATAGAATTTTAGAGAGAAAAGATCTTAGAAACTATCCTTTCCTCTATTTTGTACATGTAGGAAACTAATACCCAGAGAGAATATATCATTTGTTGAACATCATATAGTCCTCTTACTCACTATCTAGTTCTTTGCCCTGTGGTTCTTTTTTTTTTTTTTTTAAAGATTTATTTATTTTCTTTAATTTCCCCCCCTCCCCTGGTTGTCTGTTCTTGGTGTCTATTTGCTGCGTCTTGTTTCTTTGTCCGCTTCTGTTGTCGTCAGCGGCACGGGAAGTGTGGGCGGCGCCATTCCTGGGCAGGCTGCTCTTTTCTTTTCACGCTGGGCGGCTTTTCCTCACGGGCGCACTCCTTGCGCGTGGGGCTCCCCCACGCGGGGGACACCCTTGCGTGGCACGGCACTCCTTGCGCGCATCAGCGCTGCACATGGCCAGCTCCACACGGGTCAAGGAGGCCCGGGGTTTGAACCGCGGACCTCCCATATGGTAGACGGACGCCCTAACCACTGGGCCAAAGTCCCTTTCCCTGCCCTGTGGTTCTTATTCAAGAAGAAACCCCACTGACTCGAACTAAATTAGTGTGGAAAATTACCTCGGGGGAAGCAGATGTGGCTCAAACAGTTGGGCACCTGCCTACCACATGGGATGTCCCAGGTTGGTTTCCTGGTGCTGTTTAAAAGACGACATCTCCTAAAGCAAGACAGTGAGCTGACATGGCGGGCTAGTGTGGCAAGCTGACACAAGATGACCCACTGAGATGACGCAATGAGAGACACAACCAGCAGGGAGCAGAGGTGGCTCAAGTGATCGAGCTCCTCCCTCGCACATGGGAGGTCCCTAGTTCAGTTCCCAGTGCCTTCTAAAAAGAATACTATCAGAAACAGAAAGCACACAACGAACAGGCACAGTGAGCAGACAACAAGCGCAAAACAACGAGGTGGAGGTGGAGGGGGGGGATAAAATCTTTTAAAAATAAAGTACCTCGGTTTCTCTTATTATTACAGACACGTGTGTGTATACATGCACATGTATGCATATCTCTGTGTGTGCATGTGCCCCTTTTTAAAAAGTCTGAGTCTCAGTGCTAACCTAGAGCCTAAGAGCTTTAGAGCTGAGAGCACCTCTGCAGTCTGTTAGCCTTGATCCCCCACTAGGCAGATGAAATATTACAACAGCCCAGCAAAAACCAGCATGGCTTGGCCGGTTTTACAGCCAGCTCCGTGCAGAGCTCAGGATGGAACTCTGCTCTTCAGACAGCAGATGCTGCACTTTCCGGGGATTCCAGGCTTTCTCCAGTGTCTCTCCCATGGGTTGGGAAGTTTATATACCCAGTGAGCAAGAGAATACTCGAGAAGTAAGCTAAGTGAAATAATAAGGTAGCTGTAATCTATATGACAGATTTAACATAGAGATCGTCTTTAGGGCTGAAGATTGGGGCGTTTTTTGCCTTCCTTCTGTCGCCTTCAGAAAGGAGTAGAATACATTTCCACTTTCTTTGTGTCTCTCTTTCCAAACCAGCATATAAATAACGACCACATCCACGGAGAGAAGAAGGAGTTCGTGTGCCGGTGGCTGGATTGCTCAAGAGAGCAGAAGCCCTTCAAAGCCCAGTATATGTTGGTAGTGCATATGAGAAGGCACACGGGAGAGAAGCCTCACAAATGCACTGTGAGTATGGAAGTGGGCGGCTGGGAAGAGACTCGAGGTGTCACCTTGCACGCACGAGTGCTGGGATTTGCGCTGCAGGTCCTTTGTGGTTCTCCGAGGACCTCCCAGCTCAGGAGAGCCTGGGGTGGGTGGTGGAGGAGTGGGGTGGGCGTCGTCTGGTGATAAATGGCTGGGTTTTATTAATAGGTTTCTGGAGAGGAGCAGAGGAGTGGCAGACACTGGAGGGCTTGGGCAGTGATGGGAGGTTCTACAACCAGCCACATGTGGTTCTTGAGCATTGGAAAGGTAGCTAGGGCAACCAAGGAACTGGATGTTTCCATTTAATTTAAATAACCCCGGTGTGGCGGTAGCAACAAAAGCAGACAGGGCAGGTCTGAAGAGGGGGAAACGGGCCTCACCTGCTGGCTGGGAATGCACTCACCAGCCTAGCATCCACCTAGGCGTGCATTGCTAATTGCACCAGAGGACTTGGAAGACAGAGAGGTGTCAGCTTCCTACTTGAAAAGGTGGCTTTTTAAAAAGATAATCCTTTCACTTGGTTTTTAAGAACTTCGCCTTGCTTTTCTAAGCAGTCCCTGTGGTATATAGTTTGGACAGCTTACCGAGGGGACAGGCGACCCTGCGAGGTTAAACCTTCTTTCATGGAAGTGACTCAGCGAAGGTGCCCTGGGCATGGCTCAGCTTCTGGTACTTTACATCTTAAAGGCCCTTTACAAACATGATCAAATTCCTTGTCTTTGTATGGATACAAAGCCATATTAATGAACTTTGTGCTGAATCTGAAATCAGTGGGAATTCCAGGAGATCAATGAGCAGATAATGAAGCCCATTGTCCACATTGAGGGGTCTATTTAAAAAAAAAAAAACCCCAGGACTTTTACTAGCACTGAAAATGCTTTATTTTGAACAGCACTGAGCCACATCTGAATCCCAATAAATGCAGAGTTTAGGGGACTTTTGTTAGTCGGTTTTGAAAAGCTGCTGATCCTCAGAATGTCAGTTTTTCATCCACTTTCAGGGAGTGTTGCGCAGTCTGCTATTGTGTGGTGTAATCCAGATTTACCTGTTGTCCTCAGTTTGAAGGTTGTACAAAGGCCTACTCGAGACTAGAAAACTTGAAAACCCACTTGAGATCCCACACTGGAGAGAAACCATATGTCTGTGAGCACGAAGGTTGCAACAAGGCTTTTTCCAATGCCTCAGATCGCGCCAAGCACCAAAACAGAACACATTCCAATGAGGTAAGGCTTCTCCATGAGACAGCTCTTGGGGCAGAGGGCTCTAGGCTAGAAACAAAGAAACTGCACATGGGGAATATGAATGGAAAGACGAGATGTGTTCAGCTATCATTTCTCTTGGCCTTTCCCAGCCCTTGCTGGTTGTAAGCTGTAGGTGAAGCTTGAGAGGTAGGGTGGAAGCTCGCCTGGCTTGGATAAAAGGGAACGTCTTAAAGCCCTTGGCAAACTTGATTCCATGCTGTTCAGAGCTGCCACCTACTGGTCAAACAGGAGCACATAACTTGGAATTCAGTCCAGTTGCTCAGCCCTGACTAGTATGAATGCAAGCAAGGATGCTCCTTTAAGCACCAAGGATGGGTTCAGAAGCAGCATGTTGACAACTAACAGCTTACTGCTCAGGCAGCCACTTTCATTAGCTTTCTCCAGGAGGAACCTTCAAGTGCACCCTAACCAAAACAGACTTACAAAACAAACCTAAATATGGTTTCCAGACATTCTAAAATCCAAAGGATCTTGAAAGAGAGTCTCACAATTGTTCCTAGATGATTATTTAAAATATGACATTGAGTAACGCTTCATGGTAGTGGAGGGTTCCTGCTGTCTTGCTCTTTTTTTTATGTAATTTTCCCGAATTGTGAAGAATGGAAATGATTTCAGATTCAGTTTGCTGACTTTTTAGTGCATGTTGCCTGCAACTCCAACTTCCCCTTGAAGGTCAAGCTCAGTTCTGACTCCCATGAGATACCTTCTCTTCAACTAGTCAAGAGATTAACAAAAAGGTTCCCCGCATTTTGGGTATAAATAGGATGGCTAGCCAGTCATTTCTTCTTAACCTACCACCACACGCACACCATACACACACAAGCATGTCATCAGTTTGCATCAGATATGTTAGAGGAAGGAAATTTGCATCTATAACCCATGGAGTAGCTACATTTGACCTTACCAGATGTCGGGAAAGTCTTTTCATGATTTTCCGGGGAGACAGCTGGGGAGAGGCTATCCTCCAGTGAAAATAAACTGAGCTGAATAGCTTTAAAGTGGCAATGATTGTCCTTACTATGTTTTCTTTCTGCTAAAACTGAAAGAGGCAAAAAGCTCTCTAACAGGATTAATCACACCCTCTAAAGTGCACACTCAAACTCGCACATGCGAGTTCACATAGGCAAACTCTTTGAGGTCATGGTGGCATAAGGGATCTCCAGTTGTTTGGAATCTCCTATCATTGATTAACTTTTGGAAGACATTTCAGGGGAGTTGTCCACATTTCCATTCATGACATCAATTCTTCTTTTACTGTGCAATAGTTGTGGTATTTGTTATCTGTTGTACTTGTTCTGTACAAAGTTTTCTGGGTCCCGAATAGGCAAATCCGTAGAGACAGAAAGTAGATGAGTGGTTGCTGGGGGCTGGGGTAGAGAGGAATGGGGAAAGACTGGTAACAGGTATGGAGTTTCCTTTTGGAGTGAGCACAACATTGTGTCATCACACAGTAGTGATGGTTGTGCAACCTTGTGAATATACTAAAAACCACTGAATTGTGCAATTTAAAAAGGTGAACCTTATATGTGGATTCAATCTCAATGTAAAAAATAATTGGGGTTCTGGTTAGCTAGAATTTAATTAATATATTTAACTACATTTCATATATTTAAATACCATTTTCACTTAGAAATTTAGAGGATATTCCCATAGATTTCTGGCCAAGGCTCTCTCCTGCTATTGTGGAGAAAAATTGGGCAGCAGATATGTTAGGCTTAGCAATGTACATATGTAAATGTACTTACTGAGGTTATGGTCTTAAACTATGTACCCATGTCCTGTTTGCTTTAACTAAGTTTGTTGTAGCTGAACTCTTGTTCTTTGAGGTAAAAACCAGTCAAACCCAACAGCAGTTCATTCTTGTCCAATCCATGAGTTAAGGCAAAACTCCCTTCAACTTAACAAGAACTTAGTTCTTGCGGGCAGGGCTTAGAGAATGACACCTCATTTCTAATCACTAATGTGTGATGAAGAGCATCAGGAGAATTCTCTGGAAATGAATAAGACGTGACTCTGACTTCAAAGTATGTTGAAAATTTTAACAAAAATATCAAAATAATATACCTGCCTCTTTTAAAATCTTGATGGGAAAGTTCTCAAGAACATGCAGTTTGTTTTCTGCTACAGAAGGGGTGGGGGTTTATGATCAAAGGGTTTTGTTTGTTTTTTCACTACCCATCTAGCTGTGTCCTTATTTCCAGGCTGACCTAAAATATCCATATGCATATATTTCTAGAAAGACTAGCTCTTTGCACCTGTAATGCTGGCCTGGCTCCATGCTCGCTCCCTCCTCCCCACCCACTCACCTGTGCCCCATCCCTCCCAGCCTGCCTGCTGACGGAGCAAGAGGCCAAGCACAGGGCCAGTCTTAGAGCACTGGAAGGTAATAGCCCTGGTCATCAGAGCCATTCTTCTGTCCTAATGCATAGAATGTGATGTGCTCATTTCCTTGTATATATGCTGCAAATCACACAAGCTCCTGAACAGAAGTAATTCGTAGTTAATGGGAGTTAGTTCTACTCAAAGGAATCTCAAATTTGCAGGTAAAGTCTCTCAGGATAATTTTAGGAATCTTGGCGCCACTGCATTAGGACATTTCAGCATTTTAGGGGGTGCTCCATCTATTCTTGGGCTTTTAGTGAAAAAGCATCTTTTTAGACACATGCACTCTACAAGATAGGGCATCTTTTGTAATATAGTGGATGCATGTGGCTGCATTATATTAATCATGCTTTCTCATCGCTACTGCTTACCTAATAGCTCGTCTTCTGGAATACATAGGTATAAATATATACTCCTATAGGCATCCATGAATATATTATACATCAAGCCAAGTAATGGAATCACAGTTACAATGTGTGAATGGCAGCAGGTCTGCAATTGTAATAAATACTCAGCTATAAGTATCCATATAATTTTTTCCTTTGTTTTTTTAAAAAATATTTTTACGGGGTACAGGGGGTTGGACCTAGGACCTTGTACATGTGAAGCAGGTGCTCAACCACTGAGCTACCCATGCTCCCCATAAAATTTTTTATAACTGTATCTACAGACTTGATCACTGACCCATATAGAAAATGGAATTAATTTATAGACCTCATTACTTAGGAAGAGAGGACCAGCCAGGACTCCTTGTCCCCAGCACAACATCCAGCACTTCTAGTTTATAAATGAGTGTTCACAAGGGCCCATGACCAGACTTCGTGATTTTGAAAATCCAAAAGCTTCTGGAATTTTTGAGCCTTGAACACCCCCACACAGCTGAAGTGCTACCCAAAGAAACCTATTCTAGTGACTCTGAGATGGGGGGCACGTACGCAATCTTTTCATTAATGCCTCCCTGTAAATAGCACATTTTCAAAGGAAGGCAGAGTGATGTATCTGAGAAGTAGGATATTTATTTTTTCACGCTAGCTCTCTGAAATGTAGATAACTTTCTTCTGACTTGATTATGGGTACCTTTTAAGCCTCCTTCTGTCATCCTCATCATTATCATCACCATCATCATCATCACTATGTAATGTCTAGTGAGTACCATGGCACGAGGACACTTCTTCTTTCCCGCAGGTTAAATGTTTCCAAGAATATAAAAGCAATTTACACGTTCTTTGCTCGCCTGCATTATCTCTAAAATAATAACGTTTTAGAGCTAGTTGCTATGAACATCGAACAGTGTTCAAGTGGCCTTTATCGAACTCTGAGTTTCCGAAGGTATTTGAACACCTGAAAGCTTTGTGAAAGTTCTCGAAAGAATTAAAAATATAACGAACAACCACATAACCTGGGCTGGGGCATAACCACTTGCATAACAATCTTATGATTTTCATTCTTGTGGGGTTTGGCAGAAACCATATGTGTGCAAAATCCCAGGCTGCACAAAACGCTACACGGACCCCAGCTCCCTCCGGAAACACGTGAAGACAGTGCATGGCCCGGAAGCGCACGTCACCAAGAAGCAGCGTGGCGACATCCATCCCCGGCCCCCGCCGCCGCGCGATTCGGGCAGCCATGCGCACTCCCGGTCCCCCGGCCGGCAGACTCAGGGCGCCCTTGGGGAGCAGAAGGACCTCAGTAACACTACCTCAAAGCGAGAAGAATGCCTCCAAGTGAAAACGGTCAAAGCTGAGAAGCCCATGGTATGTCATTCGCTTTCCCTCTGATTCCCCCATACCCTGCCCGGGTCATTGGAACAGGAGAGGTAGCGTGGGTGATTATTCTCACGTCGCGAGGACCCAGGCTGGCCCCTTGCTTGCTCCTCCGGGCTGCCTTGGAATTAAGAAACTCAGGAGCTCGGTGGCCTGGCTTGAGTACTCAAAGTTGTTCTTCATAGAATAAGCCGGCTCAGAGAGGAACACCATAGTTTCCTAGCTGATATGTGGGACCGTGCCACTTTGTGGCAGGAAGCAAGACGTAGCTGTCTTTACTGGCAGAGTGCCTGGAGTGCCCAGTCTTGCCAAAAACATGTGCCCTGCCTTCTTTGCTCCAGCCACCCTAAGACATGGCACCTTTAGGAATCCCCAGTCCAGGGAGATGGGTCCCAAAACAAACCATTACAACTCGGTGTGATGAGGACTTTGATTACAGTCTGGAAAGAGCATTCGAGAGAGGAAATTTAACCTCCAGTGCACTGGGAGGTAGCGATGGGGGAAGGCAGAGCAGGCCATGGGGACGCAGAAGTTCTGCCCTGGGACAGGGGAAGCACCTGTGGGCGCAGCAGCAGGTGGAGAAGCACTAAGTGTGCCGAGAGCCCATGGGAGCGAGCAAGGGCACTGACGCCCAGGTGGGACAGGCACTTGGGAACAGGGAAGGAACAAGAAGGGTCAGGTTTGCTGCATTTGAAGGGCGGCATTTGAAGGGGGAATGGCGTGGCAAGCTCTATTTTTTAGAAATGTCAACGCCACAGGCAGTGCAGAGATGGGACCGGAAAACTGGAGATCATTTCTGCCGGCTCCCAGTTGTGCCTGCACCAAGGAGGTGGAGAGCAAGGGAAGGACTTGATGCATTTTTGTAGGTGGGAATCTTTATGATACGGTGGCTGACAGGAACTGTAGGTTATGCTACTTTTTCCTTTCAGAACTCATCTTATGATTTTGCTCTCTGTTTGTGCTGTACAACTCCTAGAAATTTCAGAAAGACAACAAGAAAAATTAAAAGAGGGTAGAAATGAGAGGAGTTTTAGCATGCTTCTATTTGGGCATATGTCTGATGGATTTACGATGCGTATGTCCTGAGCTCTGTGCTGTCACTCTCTGGACTGTGGAGAGGTAGCAGGACTGGGGAGAGTCGCATGCCCAGACCTGAGGAGGCAATGGTCAGTCAGGCAGATTTATACTCCGTTTAAGGGAATGTTTTCCTACAATCAGAGCGGTTCAGCAGTTGGAAGGCCTTCCTAGGAATCCGTGAGCAATGCCACTGTGGAGCAGCAGGTGGGAAATAAAATATATACAATTCCAGCATTGACAGCGTGGGAAACTACTTTTTAATGACCTACTGAGTTTGTCTTTGAACTCTTAGGTGACTGAGAAAATGACTTTCAGTTTGGCCAAAAGGAACGTGATCTAGACAGATTCATCCTTATTTTCCAGAGAGTAGTTGTGCTTTGCTTTTAAAAAGTACCTTAGTGAAAAATTTACTTATACACAAACACACAAAATGATCAATCACTATGCTTTTAAAAATAAGCAGTTCATAAATTCTGTTTTACACACACTTTTTAGGGGGATCACATATTTAGTTTCTAAAATAAAGTCCACCTGTATCTTAATTGTGCAGAACTTCATCAGTGTATCTTCAAGTTTTAATGAAATAAGGGAAGTGAATTTGTGGCAGCCTAATCTATATCATTGAAACGATGATTGCTATTCTTAGGACATGCTAAGAAACAGTCTGTTGTACCTTCACTGCACTTCTTCCCAGCTCAAGAAACCGTGTCGTCTCCTCTCCAAAGGACATGATTTCAAAACTTCCATTATTATTATTTTTTAATTGACAGAAGTTTCTGGCATTTTGGCTCAGTGATATCTTAGATGCCCCAAAATGTGAACTGTTTTGTAAAATGGTTATATCAGGTAGATTTAGGACTGAAAGAGGTCATAGAGCCTGAGAGTTAGACCCCATATTTTACAAATAAGAAAACTGAGATGCAGTGAGGCAGATAAATTAATCAGATTTCCACAGCAGCCTGTTGTGGGTATGTGTACACACATAAATATAAATATATGTATATCTATACCTTCAGAAGCATTTATTAGTGCACATCAGATTTACATTCCTAATATTCTTTCTTTTAAAAGTTGTCTTTGACTTGATCACCATGCTATAAATTAAATTCTTTCTTCTTTTTTCTTATTAATCCACTGTCTCTTCCGTCTAATGCTCCTAAATGTCTTGTTCTCACTTCCTAAGGACAGTGGGTAATAAGGTGAGGGAATTTTGCCTTCTCTGCTCTTTTGGTTTTGTTTTGTTTTCATTTTAACATTGAACTGTTTTTTCATGTACGTTCAGTTTTTGTGCCATTGTGATGATCTCTTTGGTCGTGAATGTTACTCAGCTCGTAGAAGCCATGTTCTTTGACTATTCAGCATGTGGAAAATGTGGAGTCAGATGGTGAAATTCATTGTTCTGTTTGTCTAGGTCTTCAGAATCACACCGTGGCTGACCAAGCAGACATTCTCAATGACTATTTAATTGTCATTTTACTGGTGTAAATTCATTCTGGGACTAGAATTGCACCACCTTCTTTGAGGATGATCTGATGTTAACAAATTTGTTCTTAGTGGTTTAATCTATATTTCAATGTCCAAGCTCATTTCAGCAGTTTTTATGACTGTGGGCATCTTGGCACCTCGTGGAAGTGTGTGTCTCTGTGTGTGTACGTACATACATATTCACAGATTCATGTGTACACACATTGCTTGACAATCCAAATAAAATAAAAGACAGCCAGGAAAGCTCCAGCTACGCCAGGAAAGGAGCCAGTGGTCTGGACTCCTCGATTGATGAGGAAGAACATTGAGCAAGTCTTCATGTACTCAAGATCAAATTTGTGTATTTTATTTTGCTCTGCTTGGTCGCCCGGGACAGATTTTTTCGTATCATGTAGCCTTCCTTAGAAAGTAGACACTGCTTGTCTTGTTCATTTGCTTGGGTGTGTGTACTGTGATGGCAAAAATAATGTAACAGGTTCCACTGAAAAGACCTGTCTCCCACAACCCGTTGATGACAGCCCTTTGGGCACCACCTTTGACAGAGTCGTCTGTGATCGAGTGTGTGCATCTGTCTCTCCCTGGGGGCTTTTCTCTTTGACCTGCTGCCAGTGACTCCAGTTTTTCTAACACTGGAGAAGGTCCTGTTAAGGAATGGATGCAGCATGGGCTGGCTGAGTGCCCAGGCTGGTGGCTGCACCATGGACTTGGTGACTTTCAGCAGTCACTGAACTTCTCTAACGTGGCTTTTCTTAGCCCTATGGAAAGGATTAGACTGTCAACCAGGTACCACTAGAACGTTAGATAAAATGATTCTGTGTTGTACGGACTGTCCTGCAGTTCATGGCAGGCCACTTTATATTGTTGGCCCCCTCCCACTAAATGACAGTCATGCCCCCCAGGCTTTGGGACAGCCAACCCCTCCACCCCCTCATCCCCGACCCCTATTTCCAGAATCCCCTTGGCTTCAGTTCTCTCCCTGCAACTGCTGCATTAGATGAATTCCCATCTAGTTGCAGAATTTTCTTAGAGTCCGCTTGGTTAGGGGACACTTGCCAGTTCTCCCAGTGAAACAGTTGGGGGCCTGTCTGCAGGAATGGCAGACCCATGGCAGCTGTGATTTGCAGCCTCTCTTCTTCTCTGGCTATAGCAGAAGCTCAGGGGTTGATGTTTTACTTACGCTGCCTTTACTCATACCAGTTAAGGCTCTGAAATACAGGGAAAGCAGAAAAAAGAAAAGAGTTACAAAGAGTTTGGGTCACCAGCCCTAAACAGTTTAGAGAGGGCACTGTGCAGTTACAGAGCATACCTTGCATCTGTTTTAGCTGAGCAAAATGAGCACAGAGGAAGATGACACAGGACACAAAAAATCGCTGCCTTTTTAATCCTTTGTGTGTCCTCAGGATCTCTCCCTGAATTCCCACCACAATCCCTAAGATAAGTTGCCCCCATTTTATAGGTAGGGAGACCGAGGTTTAGAGTGGCTAAGTAATTTGCTCAAAGAACACAGTGGTAGAGGTGGGATTCGAACCTGCTTGCAGAGTTGGCATTTTTGGCTGGATTCTGGTGCTGAGATCACGCAGTCACTCTTCATCTGCTTTGACTCCCACTGCCTGTCCACCTGGTGGCCCATCAACCATTTTGGCCGGGAGAGGCCACCTCCAGTCACCAGACCTAGTTTTTCTCCTTGTTCAACCGACCATTTACGTAGTGCATGAGCTCTTGTCATCGGCTTCCTCCTCTCGTCTCTCCCGGGTGACATCTCTCTCCCATCCTCTTGACCCCAGCAGACATCTCAGCCAAGCCCTGGTGGTCAGTCTTCATGCAGCAGCCAGCAGTCCCCCATCAGCAACTATTCCAACAGTGGACTCGAGCTCCATCTGACGGAGGGAGGTAGTATAGGAGACCTCAGCGCCATCGACGACACCCCAATCATGGACTCGACCATTTCCACCGCCACCACCGCCCTCGCTCTGCAGACCAGGAGGAACACGGCAGCCACCAAATGGATGGAGCACGTGAAGCTAGAAAGGCTAAAGCAAGTGAACGGAATGCTTCCGCGACTGAATCCCATTCTACCCCCCAGAGCCCCAGCGGTCTCGCCTCTCATAGGGAACGGTGAGTTCCACGTCCCATCACGTGTCCGCCCAGGCTTCCTCGTGTTCTTTTGAAGGTGGCCAGAGCACTGTGAGAGGAACCGGGCCCATCTGCTGTATTTGCTGCTGTGGTTTTCTCAAACAGTCCTAAAATTATGCTGGAACATATCAGCACGTAACGTATCAGTAACACGCGTGATATATAATGTAGGCATGTTGAGCCCATTCGAGTTGACTCTGTCGTAAAATAGGTAGTAACAAGATAATTACTGAAACAGCAAAATCAGACAGTGCCTCATATTCTGATTTTGAAATTGTGACAATTAGACTAGGGAAAGGGAATCCCAGTAGAAGAGGCATCTGTGGTTTGCACTCCATCTCTGATTTCCTGAACCAAAATCCAGATTAGCAGCCACTTTTATTGATGTCTGCCCCATTCAAGAAAAAGCACGTGACTTTCCCCATGGTCAGCCCCCTGTCAAATTTTTGCTTCTGAGATGACACTATGCCTGGAGCGTGTCCCAAAAGGCAACCACTCCATGCCCCAGTCCAGGTGGGTCCCACCGGTCATAGGAGGATGAATAAATAGGATGCTCTGAGGGATACGAGCTCCTGGAATACCTTTGGTCTGTGACTTGGATATAGTTTGAGCACCCCAAGGTAGAGATCTCAAGATTCTTCAATTTGTCCTTGTACTAAAACTGTGGATAAGCTTAGCTGAATCCAGGGAGGAGCAGTTAATGTTTTGTTTAAGCAAACCACTGACAGGTCATGGGCCAAATCCAGCCTGTCACTTGTTTTTGTAAATAAAGTTTTATTGGCACCCGGCCACAGCCCCTCAGTTTCGTGTTGCCCGAGGCTGCTCCCCGGCTCCACTGCAGAGCTGAGTAGCTGTGGCAGAGCCCGGGTGGCCCGCGACACCAAAACATTTACCACGCGGTTGGCAGGAGAAGCGTGCCCCGGCCCCGCCTCCGTGATGCTTGAAATAACTCGGTCCCCATGGTGATTCTTTCTCTTTCTCCTGACATGCTTTCTTTCCAGGCATACAGCCAAATAACAGCTGCAGTTTGGGTGGGTCCGTGACACTCCTCCCGAACAGAAGCGACCTCTCTGGGGTGGACATCACCATGTTGAACATGGCCAACAGGAGGGACAGCAGCGCCAGCACCATTAGCTCCGCCTACCTGAGCAGCCGCCGGTCCTCGGGGATCTCGCCCTGCTTTTCCAGCCGGAGATCCAGCGAGGCGTCCCAGGTGGAGGGGCGGCCCCAGAATGTGAGCGTGGCCGACTCCTACGACCCCATCTCCACGGACGCCTCGCGCCGGTCCAGCGAGGCCAGCCAGTGCGACGGCCTGCCCAGCCTGCTCAGCCTCACGCCCGCCCAGCAGTACCGCCTGAAGGCCAAGTACGCCGCGGCCACCGGCGGGCCCCCGCCCACGCCCCTGCCCAACATGGACAGGATGAGCCTGAAGACCAGGATGGCGCTGCTCGGGGACGGCAGGGAGGCCGGGGTGTCCTTACCCCCCGTCAACCCGCCCCGGCGGTGCAGCGACGGGGGAGCTCACAGTTACGGCCGGCGCCACCTGCTTCCCCACGACGTGCTGGGAAACGGGGTGAGAAGAGCCAGTGACCCTGTGAGGACTGTCTCGGAGAGCCTTTCCTTGCCCAGAGTTCAGCGTTTCAACAGCCTCAACAGCTTCAGTCCTCCCGATTTGCCTCCATCTGTGGAGAAGCGCAGCTTAGTGCTTCAGAACTACACGCGGCCCGAGGGCGGCCAGTGCCGGAACCTCTACCCGTCTCCCTGTCCCCCGAGTATTACCGAGAATGTCACCCTGGAGTCCCTGACCATGGACGCCGACGCGAGCTTGAACGATGAGGATTTCTTGCCAGACGACGTGGTGCAGTATTTGAATTCACAAAACCAAGCGGGCTACGAGCAGCCCTTCGCCAGCAACCTCTCCGAGGACGGCAAGGTGCCCCATGGGTCTGGCGTGGGGAATGGCCCCAGCGAGTTTGACTTGTCCGCGCTGTCAGATGGCCACGTCAGCCAGCAGTTCCGCGCCCTCGAGCAGCCCTGCCCGGGAGCCAACAAGAACGACCTGCCCATCCAGTGGAACGAAGTCAGCTCTGGAAGCGCAGACCTGTCCTCCTCGAAGCTGAAGTGTGGGCAGCGTTCCACGGGGCCGCAGGCTCGGGCCTTTGGGTCGTACGCCAGCGGGGCTGTCCACCAGCAGAATCCACTGAGGAACGGGGCCGGCCTGGCCGGGGGGTATCCGGCCCTCGGGGAAAACGGCAGCCCCTTCGGTGGCCCCGAGCACTTGATGATCCGCGGCGGTGGCCCTGGAGCCAGCCAAGGCCTTGCCTTCCATGAACAGCCTTATAAGGCCCAGCAGTACGGGCACTGCCTAAACAGGCAGCCGACCGCCTCGGGCGTGCTGGGCGAAGCCTGCAGCGCGGCGATTCTGGGATCGAAGCTTAAGAGCACCAGCATGCCAGGGAGCGGGGGCCAGCCAGAGTTTGGCATGTCGGCGGTGCCGGACGAGTCAGCTGGCAGTGTGGTGAATGGCATGCAGAACCCAGAGCTGGGGGGACAGGGATACCTCGTTCCTCCACTGCTCGGCGACAGCATGCACCACCAGGGAGGAGGCCGCCCCGGCCAGGGGATGTTAGGGCAGGTTAGTGCTACCTCACACATCAGCATCTATCCAGGGCCAGAGAGCTGCCCGCCAGGGGCTCCCGGCGCCGGCAGCCTGCCATCCGGCTTGGCGGCTAGCAGGGGCTACCAGCCGTGTGTCAGCTACGGGGGCAGCCGGCGCCAGGCGGTGCCCAGGGGCGGCCTGGCCCTGCAGCTGGCGCAGATGAGTGGCACCAGTCAGACCTGCAGGGTGAACGGCGTCAAGATGGAGATGCAAGGGCAGCCCCTCCAGCTCTGTTCCAATGTGCAGAATTACTCTGGTCAGTTCTATGACCAAACCATGGGCTTCAGTCCGCAAGACACGAAAGCCAGCTCCTTCTCCATCCCCGAAGCCAACTGCTTGCTGCAGGGGGCCGAAAACTCTGAATTACTTTCCCCGGGTGCTAACCAGGTAACGAGCACGGTTGACAGCCTTGACAGCCATGACCTAGAGGGGGTGCAGATCGATTTTGATGCCATCATCGACGACGGGGACCATGCCAGCCTGATGTCGGGAGCCCTGAGCCCGAGTATCCTCCAGAACCTCTCCCATAGCTCCTCCCGGCTCACGACGCCACGGGCGTCCCTCCCGTTCCCAGCGCTGTCGGCCGGTACCACCAACATGGCTATCGGGGACATGAGTTCGTTGCTGACCTCCCTTGCGGAAGAAAGCAAATTCCTTGCAGTGATGCAGTAGGGCTTAGGGAACAACAAGATTGCAAACAAGCATAAAATGGTAGGAGTTTGAACGACTAAATGGACTCCGTTTTTTGTTGGTCTGTCTTTTTAGTTCTGTATGTATTCTAGTAAATCTCATCTCACCTAACTGGGATGTGTTTCAAGTATATTCCTTTTATGGAAAAGGACTCTGAAAAACCCTTAAGTATTCTAGGGAGAAACCGTCTTCCATTTCAGTTTTGAATCAGTATTGTTATGCTCACTCGAACCACCCTCTTTTTTTTTTTTAAACAATAAGCCCATCCTCTTTTTTAGTAAACCGTGTAAACGTGTGATGTGCATGATCTTCTTTCTTTGAGAAGAGAGGTCAAACGAAAGGATTTGACATGCTCTTCTGTTACTCAAAAGAAACGGGAGTCGACTTGCAAATGACCAAGGGGGTTATACTTCCAGTTTTTAAAATTTTCCTCTGCATAGGCTCAGTGTCTCCCTGCTCACACACACAGACACACACACACACACATTGGGCACAAGAAGCAGAATATATATGGTGAGCTCAAGAATTCTTTGTGGGTGCACAGTAGCATGGGTAACAGATTTTTCACATGCTCGCCATCCCCTAATTCAGTTCAAGACATACTTTCTGCAGTGGCACGCAAGTGGAAGTGGGAGGCTTTTGCGAATGAAATAGTTTCTGCACAGTTTGGGTTTTAACTTCTTCATGTCCCTAAGTGTGCTTTGGGTGGGGATGTTTACAAGGGTCAGTTCTCAGTTTCCAGGTTTGCCTACTCTCTCTCTTCTTGAACGGTCTGTACTGCTTAGCAGTGTAGTGAGATAGGGAGGACAACAGTTGGTGACACTCGCCCACATTGCTATTTCATCTGTTCTGGAAAGAAGTTAGATAGATTATAGATTGAAGCTACTGGGTAGAATTAGTGTGGGGAAAATGTGACTTTGCCATGTTCGTTGCTTACTTCCAGTACTTTCCCCATTATCATAGATAACTGAGAATCAATTGTCTATAGTTCTAAGTATATAGGAATTTAAACAACCCCACCATGAGCTATATTTTTAGCATATGTTAATTTCTACGATAGCCAAGGAGTTTTTCTATTTTAAACCACCTATTATAAGGGATTTTTAAAACCTGTGAAAGAAAAAGCTCATATATAATGATATTTGGAATAAATCTCATTGACCATTTTTAATATTTGAGCACACTAGGGTGAGTGTTTAGCAGCTGCGTGGATTCCTTTTAAAAACCTTACCTATTAAATACTGCACCCATTTAAGAAATTAAATGTAATATGCAGTTAGTCCATAATATGGACTGGTATCTGTATTTTTGTTTTGGATTAAAACATTTAAAGATTTAAAACAACCAGCTACTCCCCATGTGCAGTTGATACACATAAATGACATACTGTGTGTGCACGAAAAGTACATGGATTATCCACAGACCATATTATTTTTGAAAATATGTAAACTATTAAAATAAAATATTAACACCACAAACACCTGCTATATTCTGTCCCATTAATCCCTGGACTTGGATTAATCCAAAGTGATTTGTGATTCCATTGTGCGGCTTTTTCTTTTTATTCCTGCTATTTGAATTAGTACGAGAAAGACAAAATAAAATAAAATAAAATGTCAGATAATAGGGAGCATGTAGAGACCAGCCCAATTTTCTCATGTTTGTTTTCTCTCCTTTGGACTAAGAATCTCAGTCCGGAGGTAAATTTGCCATTGAGGACTTCGTGGCTAAGACAGTTGGGGTTGCTTTCAACAAGACCAACAGAGGGATGACGCTGAGATTTCTACTCCTGCCGTCCTCCCGCACGGAGAATCTTCTTTTAAGGCAAAGGATTTCTCCCCTTTGGAACACAGCCCCAGATCATGAGAGAATTACTGATCTGAGCTCAGGCCAGTAGAGTCTCTTTCACTTTATACCTGAAAAAAAAACAGGGATTTTTTTCTGTGTTCTTCAGATAAGTCGTGATCTGGTCACAAAATCGGCAGTCTCTGCCTTGAATCTTATTTTTCCATGAACCTCGATATCATCAGAGTCCTGGTTTTATCTAATACCCTGTTATGGCTCAGCACAATTCCTTTCCTACTCTTAGATTCAAAAATGGCACCCTATTCCAATTCAGAAAAAGGCTGCTGAGCCAGCACGAAGGTGCTGAGCGCTGCTCTCCGGAGCAAGGCAGGTGGGTCCCTGGCATCCCACTCACCTCCAGCCTGGGAGTTTTTTCCCTCCAGTAATATTCCTGGACAGGAACTGCACTCCCCAATGACCATCATTTCCCAAATCAACTTTTGTCCTTCACGAAGGATGGATCCCACATTGGTATTAGCCACTGTTACCTTCCATTTCTGTTTGCCTCTTTGGCTCCAGGTTGTTCTCTCTGTTACCCGTTTTCTCTTTTTCTCTTCATACTTGTTTTCCTCGCCATTGCCTTGAGATTTGCAGGAGACACACATGCTTTAGCTCAATATTTGGCTTCTCTCAATGTGGAAAGTACAGAAGGATGGAGGAGAGGAGAGAGGGGAGAACATGAAACATTCCAGGATTTCAGTGATCCATCATAAAGTCCAGGGGAAGGGAGGCCTTTTGAGGTCTGTTGAAAGGTTCCCATCAGGACTGAAGATCTCAATGTTAGGGGAACCCACTCACCCCCAGCCTCCCAACTTCTCTCTGCTGCTCAGACCGATGAGTTGAGGAAGGTAACACTCACTGATTTCACCATCCCACTTCTTAACGTAGGTTCATGCATGGGATTCCTGTTTAACATCTATGTTCAGCGTGTTCTTAGGTTTCAAACCATTTGCGTTTCTTCTGAAGAACTCATTAGACCGACCCCTGTTACTTGCACCTTGGCTCACCCTCTGGAGCCACAGTGTTTGAATTCTTGCGATGTACGTGCCTTATTTTTATGTTAAGCTTGTTGAGGAGAGGGACCAATTGATGTTGCCAAATCATAGCTTGACGCCATGCAGCTCACTGGTGGAAGAGCACACGATTGTAACAGAGCCTGAACTGTCTTGTATGTAACCTGGTTTTCCTGTGTTGTTTTTGACCTGCTAGGACTTTCTCTTTTGAAAAGTTACTGTCGTGTATCCTGCAAACATGTAAGATAAAATACAAGTTCTTTTTTTTTTTTCACCTTTTTTAGATTTTTAAAAAATAAAATGTGTAATCCTTTTTTTAAAAGAAACACCTGTAAATACATTTAAGTATTGTAGGAATAGTGTTCGGATGTAACCTGGCCCCGGCCGCTCCTTGGATAAGCCTGCAGTTGGCTGTGACGCTTCCGCACGCACCTCAAGCTCAGGGGCGGCAGTCCAGGCCACAGATGAACTCTACTTTTGCTTTCAGAACCACTTAGTCCTTTTGTAACAAAGAGAAAAGAAAGAAAAAAAAAAAACCATTTCTTACAATGTCAATAAAAAAACTTTGTACTGAAATTTTCCTTGGTGGTTGCTTGACTTCATTCCCAGCTGAGTGCAAAGAGGGCTTGCTTGGGAGGTGGCCAGCGCCCATGCTGGAGTCGACATCCCCAGAAAGCTGAATGGACTTCTGCTGAGACTTGGCCTGTCACCTGCTACCTGGAGCCCAGGGTCCACGCTGACGGTGGCAGGAGCGTGGTAAGCCTGCGAGTCGCCGTATTGATGACTTTTTTGTTTCCGTCACTTTGACCAACTCTCAGGAGGAAGCACCTGAACATGGTTTCATGCCTAACGACTTAACTCCCTCCTCTTTTATTTTCTCAGGCTCCTTTCAGCAACACCCTAATGTGTGCTCCTGGAAAATCTCCCATGAATGAAAACTTTTAGTGGCATTTCATAGCCAGCTTCAGACAGCAATGCAAATTGTTTCCTGTATTTGTCTTTTCTGGTCAGCTGATGGTATTATTCTGCAGCCATCCTAGAGACCCCAGAAGGATTCCCTTCCTCGCTCTTGAGGAGCCTCAGATGTCTGAGCCACAGGTCGAGGGCAGTGGCTTTTTTCTGGGAACGCCAGGCCGGTCCTGGCTGGGGGGCGTGTCTTGGGGATAGGTTGGGTGTGGCTCCTGCCCCATCCTCTCCCCAGGTGGCCATGCACCCTGGAGGTGATGACTTGCCTTCCTGACCTGGCAGGGATTCTCTGGTCATAGGGATGCTTCGTGCATTCCTGATTAACCGAAGAGAATTTCCTCACTTAAAGTGTTCAACTATTTCAGAAAAAAATAAGAATGACTAGGAACTGATACCCTGTCTCAGGTATAAGTAAGTTGTCAGCTTACAGAGGTGCAAGCCATGTCCCAAGTCAGAAGGAAACGAGTACGAGAAATGAGGCTGATAGCAAGGGAAGGTAGAAGGAAGGTGACCCAGGAACGAGGCCGAGCATGGAGCTCATCCTGTGGACCCCTGAACAATCTTGTGAGCCTGCACATGGACTGTTTTGAAAAAATACCTCCAGTGGAGGAAGGGGAAGCACAGTTGAAGGTAAAATAGCACTGCAATCTATTTGGCATTTCATAAAGACGTTTTTAAATAATTTTAGGAATTCCAGATACTATGTATTACCCAAACAAAAATGTAGTAGGAGGATGCTAGAAATATTGGGAGAGTTAAACCACTGCCAAAATGTCCTATTCATCTTTAGTTCCTCCAGGATTTTCTATCTTTTCTTGGCAGGTTCCCCCCCTGCCCCCGCCCCCCTGTGGTTTTACCTTATAATTTATCCACTATTCCAGCGTTAGCCTATTCTCACCCAGAAGAGGCATCTTAGGTTTTATAAAATCTCTCACCTGTCTCTGAATCTCTTCCCACTTTCTCGCACATTGATTCCATCCTTCCTCAGCAACCAATCCTAGGCTGTGATGCTTCCCATCTTCAAAAGAACTTAGGACTTACTTGGGGAAATACAAGATGTGTTGGATTGCTTCAATAAATGCCTGGATATCTAATACTCTATCAGCTTCCTTTATAGGAACCAGACAGGGGAAGATGAGTAAAATGCAGGGTGTCCATCAGCATCCAGCTGGGAGGGACAGATGTGTGAAAACAGAAGACTGTGCAACGTAACCATAGAAGATGGTCCAGGGGATGTTCAGTTTCAGGTATTCTCTGCTGGAAGAGCTTATGACAGGATTCTGATCCTTGCTACTATTGAGCTTATGGGCTCAATAATATTTTGTGGGGAACTGTCCTGTGCACTATAAGGTGTTTAGCAGCATCCCTCACCGATAACCACTAAATGCCAATAGCCCCCTCTCCCCAGTTGCGGCAACCAAAACTTGTGCTAGACATTGCCAAATGTCCCGTGGAGAGCATGGTTGACCCGGTTGAGCACCCAGGTGTATGGAATGAAAGTGCAAGTAGAGATGTGCTGCAGGCAGGTGCCCTAAAGAGAGACTCTAGCCATAGACCCAGACTTGGGAGTCTCTGGCATGTAGGTGGCATTTGAAGCAAAGGATAGAGGTGTAGACTGAGAAGAGGGTTGACAAGTGCCGTGGAGCACTGGCACATAGTGCCAAGGCAGAGGGGGCACATCTGAGGAAGACGGGGCAGATTAAACGAGGGAGGCAGTCTATCAGGAGAGAGGGAGAGGTGGGGTGTTCTGGAAACAGGGGGAAGGAAATATCAGGAGGCCGGTATTGCTTAAAACACACACACACATAGGTGAGTAAACACAGAATGAAAAATCCTGGCTTTGGGAGTTAGAGGCCCGGGGCAACACTGGGGAAATGTTTTTCAGTGGAGTGTAAGGGAACAGAAACCAAATCACCGTGGCTGAGGATTAAGTGACACATGATACAAAGGGGAATCCAGTGGCCTCTTTCAAGTAGCATGTCATGTTTCATCACATCCAGGATGCCCTTGGGAGAGAAACATGTCACCCCATGCTCCCACCAAGAAAGAAAGAACACTGCCAATTCAATTATGGCTTGATGTTTCTTATCCTCTGTAAGACACAGTACAGTTTCGGGGAGTTACTAAGATGTGCACCTAGGAAAGCAGGAAATGCGGTATTTCCAAGGGGAAGGAAAGAGAGTGGTTCAAGGCAGGGTGGGGAGGTTGGAATTTCCTGGGGGTGACTCCTTTTCTTTCTTGTTTTGAGGTGCAAAAATCTTGACTATATTGGTTAGCCAGTGAGAAAAAGGCAGAAAAGTTTGATGCTCCAGTGGACAGAGCATGAGGTGGAATGGCTGTCCTGAGAAACAAGGGGAGGTGGTGGGGATGAGTGCAGATCGAGACCTGGAGATGGGTACAGGAGGTCAAGGAGTTGAGGGAATGCAAAGGGGACATAGACCTGTGATGACATAGAGTTGTCTGGCAATATACTAGGAAAATGAACTTGAATGGGGCTTTTAGAACGCATGAATGAAGAGTGAGGAAGGTGTTGAGAGAGAGGATGGAGAATCCTCTGCTGAGTCCCTACCGGGATCTGGATTTGGATTTACTAGGGGCAGGACTCGGGTGGGCCAGGGTTTAAATCTATTTCAGAGCAAGCAATTGCTTAAAAGAGTTTTTTGTTAGTGATCCTGGGTGACGTGGGTGGGGATTGCTGGGGAATGGCAGGAGATGAGGGTAGAGTTGAGGAGGGGTCCCTTGGAAAGTCCGTGGGCCCCAGGCCACTGTGCTCCGTGTCCCGCTCAAGCATCGTCTTCCTCTTTAGCTTCTGTGGGCTCTTCCTGCTTCCCACCCCAAATAGCCCAGATCTTCCCAGCTTCAGGAGGCTGGGTTCCAGCATTGGCTGTGCAAAGCCAAAGCATGGCCACAGCACTGAGGGGAAAGCATTGGGGGAGAGAGAACTTGGACCACGTTTACAAGTTGAATTGTCTTCCCCAAAAAGACAAGTCCCAACCTTACTTGGAAATAGGGTCTTTGAAGATGTGATTAGTCCAAGTGAAGTAATACTGGCATAATCCAATATGACCAGTGTCTTTAAAAGGGGAGAGGAGACCCAGGCAGACATGGGGGAAAAGACAACCAAGGCAGACACTGGAGCCCACGAATTGCCCCTAAGCCAACAGAAGCTAGAAGGCCGAGAAGGATCCTCCCCTACAGCTTGCATGTCTAACCTCCAGAACTGTGAGCCCATCGATTTCTACTGTTTTTAAGCCACCCCGGTGTGGTCCTTTGTTATGGCAGTCCCTGGAAAGTGAGGCAGATCAAAAGACACAGAACTTTCCCTCATGGGCTCTTCACCAAACAAGCAAGAAGCTACACGTGAAATTCCTAGTTGAGTGTATATAGGTTATTATACATGTATGTCTATTATGATACACATATGAGAAATTATTTAATAAAGTCACAGGCTCGTTGTCCTCCCTGCTGCATCTCCTTTCCACCTGGTCACAGCTCTGTAGGACTCAGCTCAGCCCTTCCTCTTGCTCCTGGTTTCCCTCCTTCTTAAGCCATCCAGGCCGAGGCTGAGAGACTGAGGTGAGAGGTGGCCTGGCAGGTCCGCTAGCCAGGCTGGAAGGAGCCTGGCGCCGTGACGAGAGGCCCGCCTCACCCACAGGGGCCCTGCGGAGGGAGGCTGCCGCTGCGCTGGCTAAGCGTTGGGCGTGTGTGCAGTGCCCTTCCTCTTTTCCTGGGCTGCTTATGTCTTAAACGGGGCCTCTTTCTCCAGATCTAGTAGAATCTGCATGTTGTAGCTAAAGAAAGACTCTAGTCACTCAAATTAGAGGCAATTAAAACCTGCTCCTGTCTCTGCTTTTGTGAAAGGTCTAGCCCTAGGTTGTGTGCTTCTGGTGTCAGTGGGCAAAGGGAGCTCTCTGCAGTCACCTCCCTCCTGGTCGTTGCAATCAAAATTCCAAATGTGCATTTGGTGGTGTTTGATTGAAACCCAGGGGAGCCCAGGGCATCACTCCTGGGGTTCAGCTAATGCCCTAACTGACAGCTGGCGAGCTTATGAAACAGAGGAGTACCCTACTTGAGGCTGTCTGTGGAGAGCAGGCGGGAAGAGAACCAAGCACGACTGCTCCTTCTTCGCACAGACCACCTGCTGGAGCCCCTGCTCCTGCAAGGGGCCTGGGAAAGAGCAAAAGCTTGCCAGTGCCAGCGGTCCAGCCTGGAACACGACCTTGCCTGCTGCCCTCATCCCCCTGCAGCTGTGAATCTCATGCCCTCGGGGTCCCGACGGGATCCACCCTCAGAAGTCCTCAGAGTTGGCAGACACAAAGCCTGCAGCCCTGCAGGGCTTGCAAAAGCCAAGCGTGCGGAGGTGTGATTCACTGAGTTCCCAGAGGAAAGGGAGGCAGCCAGCTGGCAGAGAAGAACTGAGCGGGAGGCCAAGGAATTCCGTTGCTATTTGGATGGAGATGAGCAGCCAGCTACCTCCCTTTTCCTCCTCTCCCGCTGAGGCGTGGAGCTGGAGGCTAACCAGGGCCCTGGGGGAAGAAGGAAAGAACTCAAGCTGCTTTGGTTCTACCAAGATAAGCGAGTCTTCTGTGGCCCGCACCCTCACTGAGTCCAGGCATACATGTGCTTTCTTTGAAGATGATTCTGATGCTTCCAAATGTTTATCCAAAATATACCTAGATGCATTGCCCAGAGGTAAATCATTTTTTAACAAGTAGCAACCTGGGTAAACAAGAAAGAATCATTTTGGCACGCAATTTAGCAAAAAGCCCACTGCGTCATAGCCCAAGGATGACCTGTAGCCTCCTGAATAAGGGGTCTCCCGCCACCTTGGATATCATGGCCCTCAGGGTGACCGGAAGTTACAGTCACTGCAGTGAGTCTTAATGCTGCTACTCTTAAGAAATCTTCACCGTTCCATGTACCCAGGCCCCACAGACACCTCCCATTTGACCCACATCCTCCCAAAGATGAAGTCATGACATGTCATGATAGATATTTCCCCTGAAGTTCATACAAAGAACAAAAACCAAAGATTCCATCCAACCCGCTGCCCTGCCCCCCTCCACCAAGCTGAGATAAATACAGGGCTTGGATCGAGGTGACAGCTGTGACCCTTTTTCACCTTCTTCTGTCCCATCATCGGAAACAAACAACACTCTCTCATGAGTCTTCAAGGAAGTTGGGAAAAGAACAGAACATTTCATTGACCTCTGAGACAGAAGGTCAAGGAACAACCTTTCCTTAGGTTGCCTTGACCCAGGGTTTCTTCACTTATGGAGCAGTTGTAGATGATTTACTATCGCTTCCCACTGTTCCGACTGAATGCCCAACAGCTTCCAGCGCGGCAACGATTCCAATGTGTTTGAAATATGCTGTGAGACTATACTAAATCAAGCGGATTTAACATTCAGACAAAAGGAAAGGTTTTGAAAACAAACTAATTTCAATCCATCCTGACTAGCATGTGTGCTCCAATTCTAGCTTCACTTAGACACAGGGTTTCCCCTTCAAAGAAGGATGCCAAGGGGTTGAAGGAAAGGGGTCTTGTCCTGCGAAAGGAGTCCTGTGCTGAGAAGGGAGAATGCGGGAGGAGCAAGATATGTCTGGAATTAAGCGGGCTGCGGCCCTTGAAGAGCTGGCCCCTCGTCTGGTGGGAGTGCCAGCTGCTGCTCAGCTCACTTGATATGCGATCAGCATACCCTTCTAGCTTCCGAGTCCTCTGCAAGAATGAGCTTGATGATAATACCTACCCCTGGAGTTCTTATAAAGAGGACTTGACTTTGTGGATATAAAATGCCTAGCATGTGCAGCAGAGAGACGGTACTTAATACCAGTTTTTATTGTCAATTTCTTTTTCCTTGTCCTGGAAGTGATTCAAATGCAGGAAGACAGGGGCCCCGAGTTGCCAGAGACCCTCAGGAAGTGAGACATTTAGGCCCATCCTCAGCAGCCTGCCTGCTGGCCTGTTAGTGCTGCCACCTGACCACAAGGCTGATAGCCTTGGAGCTCCCGGGTCCATGATCTAAGAGATGAGAAGGGAACACTATACAAAGATATCGTCATTCAGACCTACCCTATAGGTAGCCAAAAGCTACCCTATAGCTACCCTATAGGTGTCCAAAAGCCCAAGGAAGAAGATGTTGTGGTTGGTATTTTAATGTCCAAGATCTAACCTGCTTCTAACAAACAGTAGGTTTAGAATTTAGATTTCTTAATTCCAAAAGAGCCAGAGTAAAATGTCTTAAAAGACAGTTTAGTATCATATATACATATACATGCACAATCCAGAATCATCCTGCAGCTATTTCTGTCTTTGTTCCATGTCACAACAATGGTTGTTCAAAAGAATTTACACCTCCTTGTACTGATGGGAGAATTAAGCCACAAAGTCGTAGTTAGCCACACAGAAGACCATAACAAATTAGTCTTCAGGTGTTCTGATGGAGTGCTTTTGAAAATGGATGACCGTTTTTTTAACCCCTGTTTTTATCACAAGTTCTCTTGTCTGGATATTTCCAGTATTTAGAGTTCAGGATGACCCAGTGGCAATTCTGGTGATTTTAGAAACATCTCCTAGTTCTCCTGCACAAGGTTGTCATTCTTAATAGTTTGGTGTATTGCTTTCTAGTCTGCCCCCTCCACCACCAAACACATGTATTTTTTAATTATAAAATTAATAAAATAAACTTTATGGAAAATAGAAGAAAATATCAGAAGAAAACCAAGGCACTAAAGTCCCCTGTCATTCAACTACTTAGAAATAACTGCTCTTAGTACTTTGTGATCAATTTCTGGGTCTTCCTTTTTACACATAGCATTTAATGATGAGCATTTTTCATTGTCAAAATTTTCTTTAAAAATATGGGGGTGTGAGTGAGGGAATGGAAGACCAGAGCTCAGGAGACAGGAGAGCAGACCATTGCTTCTGTGCGGAGGTCTTCCTACCTCACAGCTGCAGGCTGATGAAGTTCTCCTTCCTTGAGTTTGTATATCTGGAAAATAGAATGATTTTCACACACAGCACAAGATACAGGAAAAGTGGGCAAAAGCAGCTCAGTGTAGGGAAGCTACTGGCCCAGTGTGTGATAATTAAAATATGTGACGATGCTGAAGCCCTTGCGTTGAGGGTGGAATTGAAAGAACACAGGCTTCAGAATCTGGAAACCAGGTCAAATTCTGCATCTGCTACAACAGTTCAGTCTCCAGCAGACAGGGATGCTTGCAGATGATAAGCAAAAATTTATACCACAGTCTTGTGGTGAGGCCAGGATGAAAAATCCACACAGAGCACTTAGTTCCTACGGCGCACGAGCACTCAAGGAAAGTTAACGGATATTATCACTAATGTACTGCATAACCTGAACAAGCCCCCTAAGCTTTCTGAACTTCAATCTCCTTCCTCCTTTGTCAATAAGACAAACAGCGTCGTCCTGCTTACCTCACCTGGCCACCTGTTGGTACATGAAAACATGGATCGTGTTTTGTTTTTGGTTTTAATTGCTCAAATTTTTATTTTAATGCATAACATGCGAAAGGAATGTTTAAATTGACTGAACTTTATGGAAAACAAAATAGTAAATAAATTAGACCCCGTTGAAATAGAAGGCCAGCTAAATGTCCGAATCCAAGGATAGAACAGCCACAGATTTACTTTAGGTCCACATTCTTCTTTAAGAGGTTGTGGACTTTCAAACACAATTTTGCTACGAACTGGTTTGGAGCTCAACAGCATATGAACATGCTTAGCTGGGGTGCTGTAAGTGTGAGAAGTTGTGCGTGTGTTCACTGTAGGTAGGATCTCTAGCATAGACCAGTTAGGAATCTCAGGGGCTTGAAACGATAGCGTATGTTTCCCAGCCCGCTGTTGCCCATAATGGGCAAGCGATGAGGCTCTGTCCACCACTGCTGGGTAGGGGATCAGGCCAGCGGGTTCCGTCCCACACTTACTTCCACTTACAGTTGCAGGAGAGCAAAGACGACAACAATCTTGGTACTGGTAAAACCAGCAGTGGTGGAAGTGTCCCATTGCCATCATGATAACCCCTTAGATCAACTGGATGAGATAATGGGACTTGATCTGGACCGAAGAGAATGCTTTTCTGTTGACTTGCATTGCTTTTCTGGCTCCACCAGGTCTGCACCCCTCCAAACCCCAGCCTTGGGCCCATGGGGAATGGGGGGATTGTGAGAAATAGGTAGCCACGGTTCTAGGGGTGGGGAACTGAGGGACTCTGGCTAGAGCTAAGTCACCTACGACAGCGCATTTGAGCATTACCCCTTAACCTTGCCCTTGGCAGGTTTAAGACGCATTGTCTTAGAAGATTCCAAGGGCTTATGGGACTGAGGGGAGGAGTGGTCTGCAGAGATGTGGTGGAGTGTGGACTGTGTCATGGGGCCATTTTGTAATGGAGACTTTTTGAGATGGTCTAAAAACATACTGTCAAACTCTAAAATGAGGGTGGATAGGAAAAATAGATTTCCTTGCCCATCCACACCCCACTCACATCTGTGCCTCGCCCCATGCCTCACTACCTCTTTCGTGCTCACCAGCCCCTCATGCTTCCCCTTCTACCATCCCATCCGTCCTAGTCTTCCTGGCTGTGACAACTCAGTTCCTACATGTTAGCATTGCTATGTCAAATCAGCTGCCACAAGCTGGCCCTTGCCCCTCGTGCTGAAACCAGAGGTTCATGTGGTCTGTTGGGGACATCCTGCGCAGGTTTGCAGTGCTGCCCCCCAGTCAGCCAGTGAGAAGAGCTGAGGCCCCGGGGCTTCCAGGAACCACCAAGCCAGAGAGTCAAGAACCAGAAGCCAGAACCATGCTTGTGAAAACATTGCTTGGTTGCTCAGTCTTGGGCTGACTCCAAGAAGATTTGGAGCTGCCTGTGAGAATTCTGTGAGGTTCATTAAGCCTCAGCAGTATCCCTATGGTTCCCATATTCTGGAAGAGATCTGCTCTAAACTTGGTATGCCAAGGTCTGTGCATTTCCTAGGGGTGGATATGACAGTAAGGAGAAAGAAGTTGGAGAGGCTGTTCATGCCCTGATGTTTGTCGGGAAGGGACAGAAATGCTTAAAAAAGAAAGGGGTGGGGCACTGATGGTTGCAACTTTAAAGGGGGAAATCAACAGATATTTATTGAGTACTGATCGCTAGTATATATCTAAAAATAAAGAAGGCATCATCTCTGACTTAAGGTCTTCAGTCTAGATGGAAAGAAAGGAAGACCTGCAAACATCGCAGGAGCCGATGAGATGTATCATGAGGCAGGAAGGCACAGGGGTCTAATGAGGGGCACTTACCTCAGTTGAAGGGGTTAGCGGCTTCGCCAGAGCATTTTTCTAGAGGAAGTGAGTCCCCAGCGAAGTGCTGAAGGGCCAGTTGCCAGACAAAGCTTGAGGAGGAGGGACTTCGCAGCTCACCCCGCCTTCCCTGGCCCCCCAAGCGGCAGAAGGCCTGGGGAGGTGGCAGCAGCCCCTGAGCCCTTTTGCAAGTTGGGGAAGTCTTCTCTTTCCTTTCCCTCCTAGTCACAGTTGCAAGTTGGGCATCAGGTGGTTTGAGGTGACCCAATCCACCCATGGACTAGTAGGATTTAACTTCTTCAAAGAGAACTAGTATACAGGAGACTTCCTTTTCTTTTGGCAAAGGTATCACCAGTTGTTACAGGTCCAATTGCATTCCCCAAAAGGATATGCTGGAGTCCTAAGCCCCAGTACCTTGGAACGTGACCTCAATGGGAAGTAGATTTGCTACAGATGGATTTAGTTAGGTTAAAAATGAGGTCATGCTTAAGCCAGTGTGACTGATGTCCTTATCAGAAGGGGAGAATGTCATGTGAAGACAGAGACACAGAGGGAGGAGGTGCCCTCATGAGCATGGAGGCAGAGATAGGAGTGATGAGGACACAAATCAAGCAACGCCTGGGACCACCAGGCGCTCTAACAGGCGAGAAAGGATTCTTCCATAGAGTCACTGGAGGGAGTGTGGCTCTGCTGACTCCTTGCTTTGCAACTCGGGCCCCGGAAATTGTGAGAGCATGCATTTTTGTCTTTTAAACCACCCAGTTTGTGGTATTTTGTTACTCCATCCCTAGGATGCTATTTTCTTCTCTATTCTTTGTGCAGAACAATGGCCTTTCTTAAAGACCAATTTTGGGGGTAGGGAACACCGTGTGAGGCTTCAGACAGAGGCCACCAGTGTCCCGCAGTTTTTGGTCATGGCACCTTGTGGTATCCAGACCTCAGATAGGTTGACTCCTCTAGGACTTCTTGGGAGGCAAGTGACAGAGATGAATTCAAGCCAATGAGACTGGTGGTGGTGGTGGGGATTCATAGGAATGGGTCCTCTCTCGGGAAGACTGGAACTGAGAACTGGAGTGTTGCTGGAAGCGCTGTGATCAGTCCCCACCGTTTACTGCTTCTCTTGGTCCGTTCTTCACATGTCTTTCTCAGAAGACTCTGTTGCTTGATTCTGCCTGACAGATGGAAGATGGCAGTCCACAGAGCCCAGATTCTTAGTTCAGAGTTAATGTCACCTGAAGAGACTGACTCTTTCTCAGTCCCAAACCCAACATTCCTGAGAAGGGGTCTTGGGGTGGTTCAGCCAGGGTCAGATGTGGCAATCATCTTAGCCAAGGGCATGGGGTTGAATGATGCAAATAGGGCTACTGGAAGATCTCCCTTGTGCACAGGTTGGGGGGAACAAGTCAGAGGTCACTGTGATAATCACCCTAAAATCAGGCTGAAAGTGGGTGAGGTGAAGGGAAATGAGGTTCCTCAGAAGGAGGGTGCTCCCTAGAAGTGATAGTGGGTCCCATGGGTCCTCCTCCTTCCATCTGATCCTGATTGGGCAGCAAGTGCACCCATCAGAGTCCTGAGGTTTCTCTCACTTGGGCATTATTGCCAAAGAAGGTGCCCTGGTAAGTTTTTGCCCCTCAATTCTCCATAGTTTTAATGTCTCCAGTCACATGGCTCTGAAGTAATGTTTACTTAGAAACCTTGGGAGACCACAGGAGTTTAGCCACATTTATTTGTTTACAGAGTGACATACTGTTCCTCGTTATGGGAGATTCAGTGAATATAGAATCTACTCCGTTCACAGAATCAACTACAGACGAGACACTTTTCATGTTTTATCTCTAAACCTCGCAACGACTTCTGTTACACGCTGCGTGCAAGTGCCAGAACCAGGATTTCAGCCCTGCCTGGGTGGACGCAACGCCTGAGCTCACTCCACTTCTCCACATATCCTGTGGGAGCACGAAGGCACCATTATCATCAGTCAGAGATGCACATGGTGGCTAAGTCCCACTCCAAGTTCAGAGGCAGGGAGCTCGTTAGTTTATTCAGAGGTGGTAACTGGTGATCCCTCTCCCCTCGTTCTGTCAGCTGTGGGAGCTCTGTGCCTCAGTGAAATGGATGACCATATTACCAGCTTCACCGAGTCATTGTGAGAATGAGATGAGTGAATTCCTGTAAATGCTGGGGGGTGCCAGGTAAAGGGTACAGGTTATTATTTCAGGCCCCAGGGAAGGCTTCCAAGGATCTGTGTTAAATATTGGTACCGGGTGGGTGCCCTTCCAGAAGACAAGAGAATTGGAAAGGATGGTAAAGGGCGCGTGTGGATGGGTAAAGGAAAGGAAAGGATGGGAAAGGACGGGAAAGTGGACAGCAGTGGGGGTGGCGGTGGGGCAGGAAGCAGAGAAGCTGGGCTGGAGGAGGGGTGTGTAGAAGCTACTGGGGGGAGAAAGGTTCAGCGGCTAGGATGGACCCGGCCCAGGCGGCCCACCGAGGGAGTGGGGCTTTGTCCTGCGGGACCCGAGCTAGAGGGAGACAGCAGGCGAGCCAGCGTGTGCGGGCTCTGGGGGTACATTTTAGGAACAAGAGGAAGGCAGCGTTTAGAAGTCAGCGTTTCCCTGAGCGAGAAAGCACCATTCGGCACGAGACCAGGCCTGGCTCTACGGCTGCCCGAAGGCAGGCTCTGCGGCGCCCCGCGGGCAAGAGAAACATCCCGGAGCCTCCACTGCTGCCTCTACTTCCCCGTGTCCAAGGCAGCCCAGGCATGCGCGCAGAATGTCCAGCTCAGGTCTGACTGCCTCTGCCTCCCCCGACACACACTCCCCTTACCCTCCAGAAGTGTTTTACGCCAGGCCCAGGGGACCTGTTGGGTTGCACTACCTTCGCTCTCGTCTTCTTCTGAGGCCACCCCTGAAAACGGGCTCGGCCGCTTCATCCCAGGCCGCTACTGCCACCCAGTGGCGGCGGCCCGGCATTACTCAAGTCCATCTCCCACGTTCTCCTCGCTCTCCCCGTGTCACATCGCCCGTGTCCAAGTGGCTGACGGGGAAAAAAATCAAGCGGGTACAATTCAGAAGCAACACATAGGGAATGTTTCCCTTCAAGAGTAACACAGGCACACCCAGCCTCCTTACGCTTCACTTTACTGCACTTCGTAGATATTCCGCTTTTTACAAATGGAGGGTTTGTGGCAACCCTACTTGGAGCAAGGCGATGGAGCCGTTTTTCTAACCGCGTGTGCGCACTTCGTTTCTCTGTGTCACGTTGTAATGAAGGTACGTACATTGTTTTTGAGTCATAATGCTATTGCACACTTAATAGACTACAGTCTAGGGCAAAGCATAACTTTTATATGCACTGGGAAACAAACAAAAAAAAGTGTGATTTGCTTTATTCTGATTTCCCTTTATTGTGTGATCTGGAACCAAACCTGCAGTATCTCCAAGGTATGCCCGTATAGAATTTGGATGCTATGTCAAAAAGAGTGTCTTTGAAGATGGAGGTCTTAACAGTTTAGCAGGTCCAAATGTGATTGCAATTCTGTATTTTAGAATCAATGTGAATTTTTTTTTTTTTTTTTTGCCTGAGAAGGTACAGGGGATCGAGCCCGGGACCCCGAGAAGTACCTGCTTAACCACTGAGCTACCCCACCCCACGTGGAAGGCTTTTAAAAGGGACGTCTCTCTGCTGCTGCAACTTCCATTTACCTGAACCGAGGTTATTTTGGGGTGCTTTTATTATTTTTTCTAGATGTACTTATATGGGGATTCTGTGGGCCGCTCGGGCTGAAAGCCCGGTGAGGAGCTGGACGTGGGAGGCCGTCGAGTCGCGCCGTGAACTTGAGCGAGTCAGCGCGCAAACACTCCATCGAGTCTGTTGGTCGACATCCACGGAGCGAACCAAGCCAGCATTTCCTAAAGCTTCCAGGGGATTTATTGTTTTCTCTTTGTAGAGTTGTTTATTTTGGAAGGCACGCAGGATTTGCTGAGATCTGGATGCTTTCCACCGACCCCCTGTGAGTGCAGCGGGGCATGGGGGGGGGGGGGGAGAGCCCAGGAGGAAGAGTGGGGGGGGGGCTTTGAAAGCCCACCTGTGGCGGGTTGCATTGTGCTCTCCGAAAGGGGAAAGACACTTCCCAGTCCGACCCCCCTGCCTGTGAATATGACTGCATTTGGAAATAGAATCTTGGAAGGTGGGATTCGTTAAGCTGAGGCCAAGTGGCACTAAAGTGGGCCCTGATCCAATATGACTGGAAAAGAGGAAAGAGGAAATATGGGCACCGACAGAGAGCGCGACAGAGGGCGTGTGAGCATGTGGTGGAGGCAGAGGCGGAGTCATACCCCCACAGCCAGGGGAGGCCATGGATTGCCCGCCACCCACCGAAAGCCAGGGGTGCCCCAGGACGGATTCTCCCCTTAAGAGGGAGTTAACACCTTGATTTCAGATTTGTTGCCTCCAGGACTGAGAGGTAAAACACTTCTATTGTTGAAGCCAACAGTCTGTGGTACTTTTTTGCAGCAGCCCTAGGAAACTGAGACAATACTGGTATGTTCAAGCCATGAGCCCTGGAGTAGCAAGGGGCTGTGCACACGTTATCTAACCTGGGAGCCTCTAGTTCCTTGGCTGTAAAATGGGATGCTACCTACCTCCGATGGGGTGTGATTGGCCCTTATCCCCTCTCCACCCCAGACGCCTTAGCAACCTCCCCTTGTCCTTGTTCCCTTTAACTTTTTAAACTATTTCTCTGTGACCCTTAACTTCCTGTCCAGGTCATCTTTTCAAACGTGGATGGAGGTGAAATCTAAGGTCTATGGGGCCAGAAGCATGTGACCCTGACCTTCAGAAGGAAAGGGCCAGGGCATGGTGTCAGCCACATGTGCAGGGGTCCTGCAGCCCGGAGGAAGCCTAGGCGGGAGGAGAGGAAGCGATCTGAAGAGCAGAAGCGAGGGGAGATGAAGGCAAGCGTCCGAGGGTTCCACCTGGGCACCTGCCAGCTCCCCTGTGAAGCCGGAGCCTGTGAGTCTGCAGGGCCCCTGGGCGGCCTTCCAGAGAGCGACACATTCAGTCTGGAGGAAGTTCTCTTAACTGAGTCTGAAAGCGCAGGGAGACCTGGATCAGTGGGTGAAAGGAAGGTGGGACTTCCTGGCCAGATGGAGCAGGGTCAGGGAAAGTAAACAAGAATGAGCGCAACAAGGTCACAGTTTGCCAGAGGGTTCTAATCACAGGGCATTGGGGAAGAAGGCAACTTGGGGTGGGAGCAAGGAGGATGAGCTTGGGCCGGGGCTGCTGAGGATGAGGAGAGCATCCACTGAAAATACCCAAGAGGCTTTGCAAACAGGGGATTTGAGCCTCTGTGCGTGGGCACCTGGCCCTCAACGTTACTCCTTGATTTCATTTCTTCAAATAGAAAGAATTTATTTGTAGGTAAAAGGAAAGGGAAAGTCAGAAAAAAAACTTAGGCGAGTGTCCTGGAGAAGGACACGGGCTGCAGGACTCAGTGTCAGCGGGGATGGAAGCCAGCCCCCCACCCCCACCACCGATGGCCAAATATTTATGATTCTTCCATATAGCCCCTTTTGGCCTGGGTCTGGGCTGCAAATGAAACGAGCTGCTGCCTCTAAGGATCCGCTCAGACTGCAGCGGTTGTGGGCGCTTATGTCCCTAAGTTGTTTCATTACTCGAACTAAGTCCTTTCTAGAGAAAGGGCAAAGGCTGGTGACACAGAACCAAGGAAGTGGCTGGGAAAAAAATCTGCTCTGAGGCGCTGAAATGGGCGCAGAACGTGAAACGTCGGTCACGCACTGCCACCTGCCGTCCGCGAGCTGTCACTGCACATTGGCTGCCTCCAAAGGCAGGGACCGGAGCGGGCCCGCCTTCGCCAGCGCCAAGACTGACGTTACCGACCTCCTTCCCAGGGGTTCTGGATTTCCTGCAAGTGTTCTTCCCAGCAGAAACCAGTCGCTGTGCTTCCTAATTTTATTTGCAAACGGGTGGGCTATAGAATCCTACAGACGAAAAAAAAAAAAAAAAGGACGCACAAAAGAAAGCAAGCTGACCTGCGCTCCCTGCAGACCCGCGCGCCGGCAGCCCTGGCGGGAGGTGGTGCGTGATGTTAAACAGCGTGGGCTTTGCAGCCGGCTCGGCCTTCAGCTCCCGGGGCTGCCGCCTGGGGGCCCGGCCACGGGAAGCCGCGCTGCCTGGCCACGCGGGGATTGCGCGGGGCACTGCGTTCCGGCCCCGCCCCGCGTCCGGGAGGACTGCGCCCCGGGGGAGACGGCGGGAGGGTGTTGTCGTTACCGCCGCGATCACAGCTGCGGGAGGGCGAGCCCGGGGGTCTGCCGAGCAGGGAGCTCGGAGCAGAGTCACAGGCGTCCTTGTGAACAGCAGAGGAGGTGGCCTGGGGAAGGGACTTACGGCAGCGTCTGCTCCCGGGAGATGATAAAGAAGAGTCTGTTCCTTTCCCAAAAGGAACTCGTCACCTGGGGGCCGAGGGGTGGAGGTGGCGCTCAGTGTCGTGAGAGCGGTTGTCTAGAACAGCTCCATCCGGGAGAGGTGCCCCGTGACCCCACGCCAGCCACATGTGCAAGTTAAGCTTTTCTAGCAGCCTTGTTTTAAAAAGTGAAAAAAAGAAATTAATGTTTTATTTAATATCCGATATGTGTGTGCATGTCTAGATGTATATGCATTTCAAAGGATAATCCGTGTCACAATTATGAGGGAGATGGTTGGCATTTTTCGTTGACAGCACGCCTTCACAACCTTTTGCGTGTTCTGCTCTCGCAGCACATCTCGGGGCTAACTGGCCACAGTTCCCGGGCGCCGTGGTCCGGTGGCTCGCGCCTTCCTTGTTGGATGCAGGTCGGGGCAGCGAGGACAGCTGGCTGGGCCCCGGGGGGCCTCCTGGCCCTGCACGTGGAGCCAGGCCCTGGTTCTCTCTTCGGCCCTGTGTGTGAGCTGGGTGCTCCCTGCAGCTACTGTGTCTGCCTGTTTGGATCCAGGAGACACGAAATCAGGGCTTTTCCAAATGCGGCTCAGACATCCCCGGCTTTAGGCTCTCTTGGGCTGCATCTTAAACCAGAAACCAGATTCCCGTGTCCGCTCCCATCCAGATCTCTGGAGGCAAAGGCCAGGAACCTGCGTTTTAAACACGTTTCTCCAGTGCATGTATTATTTCAGAGTATGGGGCCTATACGCTTTCTTTTCTTATGCTTCTCCTTTTAGGTCTAGTGTCCAGAACAAAGGTAGGGTATTACCACATATAAGGTGGACAGGCCTGACTTGCCAGGTTTTCAAATTCCTTAGAGACCCTTCATCTGAAATTTAGATTTGGGAGAGATAAATCGCTTAAGCTAACATTCAGCATTCTCTTGTGACCTTTGGGTCTTGGGGCAGGCAGGTGAAATATCACTGGATGTAGATTTCCCACCACTCCCGAGAAACCATCTCTCACCTCCTGCGGAAAGCCCAGCCTGTGACTCCATCAACACCCATGGAAACCTCAATCCTGTACCCCGGGAATGTTTCCCTCGCCTACCCCAGCTTCCCCTAGAGGAGCCAAAGGAGACATTTCTACTTACTTAGTCCCTCCCTGATCTCTCTCCTCTTCCATCATAACTCCTGCCATAAAAACTTCTCTTTGTATGGAGACAGAAAGGCAAGGGAGTTAGGTGGGAACATACAGAGCTAGGAACGTGCTACAGAAATCAAGACACGTCATATTTAAAACTAGTAGCTCCACACTTTGGGTGTCACTACGTCTTTCATACTATTTATTAAGTTATCTATTTAGAAGAGTTCATGATGGGCCACACTCTGCAAAGGGCTCCGAGTATATGATCTCATCTGTTTCTTCTAACACCCTGAGGGGCAGCTGTTATATTCTGTTTTACAGAGGAGGAAAGCCACACTCAGGAGGGTTTAGTAACTTGCTCATTATCACAAAGCAAGACGGTAGTGGAAACATTGTTAGAACCCAGAAAGAAGACAGAGGAAAGAGCAATGACTTAGAGTTATGAAGCTGGGATTCAATCCTCCCCCTTTTGAAATCACTAAACCATGTGGCTTAACACAAATATTCTCGTTTCTGTGAACCTCAGTTTCTTTCCTTGAAAAGGAGGCAGTTAGCTAGGTGGGCCTGATCGTCTCTTTGGAAAGAGTCTCCAACACACTGAGAGTTTCATGGGAACCATATTGGAGAGTGCTCCCGAGAAAACTCTGTAAAAGAGAGAAAAGCAGGATTGGACAGAGGGAGAAGTTGCAACAGAGGCCCACAGGGGCCCTGGAGTTGGAATGACTCCAAGGCATTTTCCCAGTTGAGGTCAGGAAGCTGGGCCCCACAGAGACTAGTCACTGGGCTCAGGCTGTCCCCTGGGAGGGGACATGGACCTCAGAGAGGCAGTTTCCCTTGGCTGAGGGCCATTCCGGAAAGGGGTCCTCTGTGAGCTGTCACCACCACCCGGTAGTCCCAGCAGTGGCCAGAAGGGGATGTTGGTTGCCCACCTCGGCGTCTACTCTTGTCCTTCCCTTATGCTGCCCAGAGCCACTTGCTTCGGGGAGTGAGCTCACTCCATCTATTGTAGAAACAGATGCCCCAGGACGGAGGCTGCAGCGTGTCCTCATCAACCCCACCTCTGCTAGGTGACGATTAGCCTTGGCCAGCCCCTCTGCTGGTCTCGCACTCTACTGGTGGGTGACTAAGACTCTCATCACTGAGCGGTCTGAGCCCCTAACTGCCATGACATTCTCAGGCCACTGCTGCTATATCTGCCTATTGCTTGTCAAATTTGGGTGGGAGAGAACTAAGAGTTGTACAGCAGCCTTCCCTCCTCCTGATGATCAGGGTCAATTACCCCTGCAAGCACAGTGATTCCTTTTCTCAACTGCTGGACCCTTGACACAAGGAGCCTAGGGTTACCAGGCAAGAGTCAGAACTTCTAGTTATATATAGAGTTTTAGGAATAGGAAGCACAGATTGTCCAATACAACTTTCAGGAACTTACGGTGGTCAGCTGATGAGCCCATCTGGCACTGTGGCCCGAAGGGTGTGACAGAAGCCAGCTCATGATGGGCAGTTCTGGCTGCATGGTCACGTGATGTCCCATGGCCTAGCCCTCTAAGAAATCTCAGGAACAGGAGCTCTTTTTCATATAGTGGATAATTCTCTACTGCAGATGGCATGGCTTTGCTCCAGAACTTTAGGGGTATATTTTATGATTTCCTTTTGAGGTTTGCCAAAATCTCTACACACTGTCTTTTCCCAGCACAGATATCACTAAAACCATAGGGATATTTGGGGTGATTTAGCCCATGTAGAAGGGCTGCTTGCACTGCATCTGGACCTGCTGCAGAGTCCTGATCTGCTCCTGGCCCCACTCAAAGAATACTGTGATGTTCTGCAGAAGGCACAGAAAATAAAATCCCTTCGTACTATATTTTGACAGAGGATAGGAGAGTTAATACATTCTTTTTTTTTTATTGTATTTTTTCGAAGATACATAGATCACAAAAAATGTTACATTCAAAAAAATATGAGGTTCCCGTATACCCTCCACCCCCCCACACCCCACTCCTCCCACTTCAACAACCTCTTTCATCATTGTGGCACATTCATTGCATTTGGTGAATACATTTTGGAGCACTGCTGCACTGCATGGATTATAGTTTACATTGTAGTTTACACTCTCCCCCAGTCCATTCAGTGGCTTATGGCAGGATTTATAATGTCCAACATCTGTCCCTGCAATATCATTTAGGACAACTCAATACATTCTTTTGATACAAATGTAAATGTGTTGTCCCTCTCACATGAAAGCAAACTCCCTGGGTCCTCTCTCCTGATAAGGATGGAGAAGAATCCCTTTGTCAGATCAACAGTTGCCAATAAAGTACCTGAGATCATAGAAAGAGATCTATCCAAGATATCATATCCGGCACTGCAGCTGCAATTGGACCTCTTCCTTGGTTGAGTTTTCAGGAGCCAACTACATCTTCCAGTATCCATCTCAGTATCCACCTTGCTGCTCATTGTAACAATTGCTCTTATCTTGATGAAAAAGGTTGAGTGCTGCCATCTGACCTTGAATTTGGGGGGAATTCTCTCCTCTCAAATGCTATGATGGAGCTCAGTTACATAAGAACATCCCTTAAAATAGGTCCTTGCCTACAGGACAGTCCCTACTGAGATTGATGGTACTGATGCCTGGCGTCTTCAGGATTGTTCCAGCTATCTATCTGTAACAACTATTCCCAAGTTAGGGGAATGGAACAATAGGCTTTCATTATTATTATATCTCTACAGTTCTAGTGGTTGGCTGGACTTTGCTAGACAGTTCTTGCTCTGGGTCTTTGATGTGCTTAAAGTTAGACACTGGCTGAGACCTGAGTCAGAAGATCACTACACTCTTCTCTCATTCATCAAATATTTATTGACTGTTTCTTTTATGCTAAACACTGCTAAGGGGTAAGGGTAGAAATATTATTGCAACGTAATTCTGGCCCCCTTCAGTGGGGAGGGGATACATATTTAATAATCTCATCAATGTGATAAGTGCTAAAAAAAATAGCATGAATGGGCATTGTGGAGGCACAGAGTCAAACATGGAAGGCCTCTCAAATAACATGACCTGTGAGTGGAATTGAATAAGTGATGACTGGGCTGGGGAGGGAGGCATGCTAAAGGGAGGAGTAGGCAACAATTATAGTTTATTCAAGGCCCTTCAAGCTTTGCAGTGGCTGGGGTAGTGGGTGCTCCTGAGTGGTAGGTGTGGTTGGAGGTGTCAAGGGACCAGATCATGAGGGTAACTTAGATGCATTAAGAATGAATCCTCTCCATGAGAGGATTTTGAGAAGCAAAATGACATAATAAACTTTGTATTTCAAAAAAAATAATTGTGATGTGGAGGAAAGAATGGAAGGAATAAAGGCTGCAGGTGGGCACACTTGATGGGGAGGAGGTCCCTGCAATAGTCGAGGTGGGAGAAATGAAGCCCTGAACTAAGGCAATTTTGGTGGAAATGCAAAGATGGGAGCAGATTTAGGAGTTGAGCTATATGAGATCTGTGGGGTGACCTCCTGGATTTTGAGTAGGTTGGCTATAGTGCCTTTAATCAATATAGGAGTCATAGGAGAATATTGTATTTGGATAATGGCTTTATTTTTGACATTTGCTTTTGAGGTGCCTATAGGACATCATATTCGATGTATCTAGAAAGTAGTGAGAAGTATGAGACTTGAGTGTATTCATTTAGGAGCTGATACTGCTTTGTTGATTGTAAAAATCAAGAACATCAGTGACAATGCCTGCCAAGAGGCTAGACTCTAGAACAAGAGTCCTTAACCTGAGATCCAGGCATCAGTGCACCATAGCCAAAGACCACCAAGGAGGTGGATTTATCACTTGTTAGAGTGAGCGGGAGCGTGTGCCATGGAGAACTGCAGGGTGTCTCAATAGAGGATGTTGGAAAGAAACCGTTATTGAATTTGGGCTTTAGTGGGGTGGTTTGGGGGAGGGTCTAAGGAAGCAGGGATTCTCCCTAGACTGGGTGCTGTCAGAAAGTGGAGGCAACCCAAACATCCATCAACTGACAAATGGGTAAACAAACTGTGGCATATCCATACAATGGAATATTACTTGGCCATAAAAAGGAATGAAGTGCTGATGCATGCTACAAACGTGTGAATTTTGAAAACATTATGCAAAGCCAATCACAAACACAGATCAAAACCATGTATTGTTAGATACATTTATATGAAATGTCCAGATTGGCAACATATATAGAGACAGAATGTACATTAGTTGTTGCTTAGGGCTTGAGGGAATGGGTGGATTGGGGGGGGGGGGAGTGTGATAGTTAAGGGGTAAAGGGCTCCTTTTTGAGGTGATGAAAATATTCTAAAATTGATTGTGGTCATGATTGTACAACTCTGAATATATTAAAGACCATTGAATTGTACGTTTTAGATGGGTGACTCATATGGCATTTAAATTATATCTCAATGAGGCTGTAACAAAAAAAAAACACAAAAAGAGAGGGGGCAACTTTAAAGTTGAGTATCTAAATAAATCTTTATAGAGAGGAAGGACTAGAGCAAGGGTAAAGCTATCATTGGTAAAGAAGTCCCCAATATTTGTTGAGAAAGGGGGTGTTTGATATTTTGTGAGTTGCATAATGACCCTGTTTTTTTGGTTTGTGTTTAAAATTCTAGAGTGGTCTTGTTTTGTCTAATGGTGATATTGGTCAAGTGTCTGGCCAGTTCCTGTAGACAGGGTCTGCTTTCTTCCTGTCTGGAGTTTTTGGATACCTTTCTTTGGGTTATGAACCCCCAGAATTGCATGCACCATTTCATATGTGAGAGTGTGAATTTTACAGAGAGAAATTCAATGGAATCCACCAGATTCTTTTTTATTTTTTTTAGGAGGTACCGGGGATTGAACCCAGGACCTTGCATGTGGGAAGTGGGCGCTCAACCACTTGAGCTACATCTGCTCCCCCCATCAGATTCTTTAATGTAAAGAGAAGATGACAAACCCCCAGTTCAAGTTAAAAAGTGAAAGCAATCAAATTGGAAACCCTGAAACTCCAGATATATTAGGAGCAGTTAGAGAAAGAGGATGCCGAGGGGCTGGGAGCAGCGACGAGAGGAAGAGGAAGAGGAAGAGAGCCAAGAGAGTCGAGTACTTGGAAGCCAAAGCCTAAGGGTGCAAAACCGAGTCCAAGCCTCTGTCGTCAGGTGCCTCAGAGAAGTCAAGAAAGTTCAAACTGAACAGTGTGCGTTAAGTGGTTGCCTTCTGGAGATGAGCCATCACAGTGGGAAGCTATTCCAGGAGGTTCTTTGGGTAATAGAGTAGTCATTCATTTCCCCGGAGTGGTTTAGTCACAGACCTGCACGAAACAGGATGATTGGGGTCTGTGAGTTTAAGGAGTCACATGCCTAAATCAGGGAAGGAGTGAGAGCAGAAAGGTCACTGGTCTCTGTGAGTGACTGAGAGCGAAAGGAGGAGCCTGTGAACCTTCCTTCCGTCTGCCTTAGCCCAGACCAGCTCCCTGACTCAGCCACCCATCCTTCAACCTGCGCTGGAGGTGGCAATCAGTGGAACTTTTTTTAGTTCCTGAGTGTTCTCTGAGGCTCTCGCCAGGAAAACAGGAAGTTGCACACCTCATAGGTCTGTCTCTCCAGCTTATGAAGGCTTTCCCTCTTTTAGTCGGGGAGGATTTGCTCACAGCTCTGCGTGACACGAAAAAAGTCATAGATGGGGTTTCTCTAAATCCAGTGAGTGGCCTCTCCGCATTCCTCCTCACTGACCATGTTCTCTGCTTCTAGCGGTAACCATTTCACGGGGGTCTGGAGAGGGGGTTAGCTGCTTTTATGACTGTGGTTGGAATGTTTCTGAACCAACTCAGGGGCTCTGATCATGCCTAAAGACCCAGATACCAGGTGGGATTCATTTCCTTGCTTTCTAATATTCTTTTAAACACAGAATAATAGAAAGATTCTATCGAAATGGTCATAGTAAGAGTGAATTTTACTGAATGCTTAGTATTTGAGCACTATCATCTTGGTACTTTATTTATTTACTTTTTTTTTTCTCTCCCCTCTCCCCTCCCCCCCATTTATTTAATTTTTCTTCCCTTCCCCCTGAGATGGTGCCCTCATCTGTCTGCTTGTCTTCTCCAGGAGGCACCCAGGACCTCCCATGTGGGAGGCGAGTGCCCATCTGCTTGAGACACTTCCACTCTCCATCTTGGTACTTTACACATATCTCGTTTAATCCTCGTTAAGTCTGTTGTATAAGTGCTATTACCTCCAGTTTATATGAGAAACTTGACACAGGTAATTTCACTAAAATTACCACTCTTATCTATCCTTATGAGAAATTGGGGCCCAGAGAATTTTATTTTCTTACTGAAAGTCACACAGCTACAGCTCTAACAAGAAGGTAATATTGTACTTGGTATCTATACCTTCTTGTTAGCAGAACACTGTTGACTAGTACTAGCCGTCATGAAAAATATGAGGCTGGGATAGGGATGGTCATGTCCACAGTATTCTATTGTTCCCTTCCCCCTGGTCATCCGTACACACTGACCTATGGCTGGCAAAGGCTGGGAAAGTGTGTGATCGTGACTGCAATGGGGTTCTTTGATGGTTACCAAGCACTTACTAGCGATGCATTTGGAAAAAGACCTTGACCAAAAGGGGAAGTATTAAATACAAATGAGTTTTATGGCTAAGAGATTTCTAAGTGAGTCAGGAGGTCATTGCAGAGGTTACATTTATGCACCTCTCAGCAGGATCTCATTGACTGCCACAGTAAACAGTGCCTCAAACAGTGGGGCTCCTGAGGGCTCTAGAGACATCCAGACACTATAGGCAGGGCAGACAAGCTCAGGAATTCGGCATCAGTGGGTGTTACTTTGGAATATTTCCTCCCCGAAGTAACAGAGTTAGACATTTATAATTTCCCTACACAGGGCTCTTCTACCCCTTTTATTTGAATTTAATTAGCACTACACTCACTAAATATTTGTCCCAGAGACTTAAGTCTTTGCTCTGTTCCTATGCCAGTTGAGTCCTGAATCTCAACAGAGTTGCAACACCTTCTCTCCAGTTCACTGGACTCACCCAGGACAACTAAGAAAAGGATGATGACGATTAACGTCCATCTCAGAAAACAGAGAGTATCTACAACTGCTACAAGACAATTCCATCCATCTGCCCTATGGGATCTAAGCCCCCTCTCAATCAGAACCAGAGTGGGCATCACCATCCCCAAATCCTCAAGACTGAGGAATGAACAAACATAAAGGAGAGATGCAACTATGGATTAAAGCAGACTTATTATTCTAGTAATTGAAGAACATGTAACACTGATATAAAAACAGTGTGGTCACCCGAGCTTATGAGGGAAGGGAGAGGGAAGAATAGATATAACATGGGGACATTTGGGGACATTGGAATTGTTCTGCATGACCTTGCAATGATGGATACAGGCCATTATACACTTTATCAAAACCTATAAAATTATGCAGTGCAAAGTGTAAACCATAGGGTAAACTATAGACCATGGTTAGTTGCAATACTTCAGTCAATTGTAACAAATGTACTATACTAATGAAAGTTGTTGTTAATGGGAAAAAATGTGGGAGGGGGAGGGCTGAGGTATATGGGAATCCCCTATATTTTCAATTTTTGATGTAATATTTTTGTAATCTAAAGCTTCTTTAAAAAATAATAAGAAACATGCCCCTTCTTATAAACTAGTGGGCAAAATATCCCTTGGCTGCAGACTTATAATTTTTCTTTCTTAGTGCAAATTTGGCATCTTATTATGTGCAAACTGTGAGGAACGGCAATGGCCGTTTGCGCAGGAGAAACAGGCTGGCTTAGTTGGGATGATGTGTGTTTACATGCCATGTGATGCTGAGTCAGGTTTTGCTTCTGCAAGGCCAGGCGGACATGTGGTCCCTCAGGTGGATCGTAGGAGGGACTGTTACAAATGGGAAAAGGGAAGGTCAGAGAAAGTAAGAAAGAGGAAAGCACCAGCTCAGAGCTTGTTAGTGGACCTACGATCACAGGCTGCGGGGAGAAGAGAGAGCTAGTAGAGGAGTCTTAGGATAGCAGGGAGGCGGTCCAAGGCAGGCTGTTCCGATCAGATGCCACAAGGATTACCTACTAAGCCCAAGAAGTGAAGGGCCTGCCCCTTCCCAGTGTGGATGGGAATGGCAAGGACTGGTTTGGGCTAGTGAATGCAGGTAGGCTATCAAATCAGTCATGAGGGCAGGGGCTGAGGAGGGGACTTGGGTGCCATAAAGAGGAGAGAGGGAAGGAAGACTAGAAAATGATATGTGGGGCTTGAAACCTTTCTCAGCCACTCAAGAAAGTTCACACTATCCAGGTTCAACATTGGCTTTATTTGCCACATCCCTGACATGTCTGTTACTGTGGTGCACTAGAGTTTTGCACTTGAACTATGTAGCAAGCGTTCTGGACTGAGGTGACCAGGGTGACAGAAAAAAGAGTGTGAGCAAGTCTGGGCTACAGTGGTTTGATTGTCATTTTCTGTCATCACTGGGCTTGGACTCGCAGTACTTCTTGGACTCAAGTTCATTCTTTTTCACACCCAATCCAAAAGGGGACAACTGGAGAACACCACAAGATGAGGTGCGGAGACGGGGAAGAGATCTGATAAGGAGAACTTCACCCTGACTGCATAAGACCATGTGTCTATCTAACCCTTTAATCTAGGCCAACTAACCTGGTCTTTTTTGGTTTTGTTTTTTTTTTTTGTTTTTTTTTTAAATATTTATTTTAATTATCCCCTCTCTCCCCCCATTTCCCCTGTTGTCTGCTCTCTGTGTGCATTCACTGTGTGTTCTTCTGTGTCTGTTGTGTTCTCATTAGGTGACTCTGGGAACCGATCCTGGGACCTTCTGGAGCAGGAGAGAGGCGATTACTCTCTTGTGCCACCTCAGCTCCCTGTTCTGCTACGTCTTCTTCTTTTCTCTCCTCTGTGTCTCTTGTTGCGTCATCTTGCTGCGCCAGCTCTCTGTGTCGGCTGGCGCTCCTGCGCTGGGCGGTTTTCCAGCGCTGGGTGGCACTCCCACGCAGGGTGGCACTCCTGCATGAGGTGGCATTCTCGCATAGTCTGGCACTTCATGCGGGCCAGCTTGCCCTCAACAAGAGGCCCTGAGCATCCAACCCTGGACCTCCTATGTCGTAGACTGGAGCCCAATTGTTTGAGACACATCCTTTTCATCTCACCTAGATTTTACTGTTACAACAAAAAATGGAGGGAGGATTTCTCTTTAAGCTAGCCTTATATCATAACATGCTTGGGTGTTTAAATTATAATTGTTACACACTGCACTCATTGCTGCAGCCAATCTACCAGCAGTCACCAACAGCAACACGGATAAAGCACTCATTATGTGCCAGGCACTATTCTATATACTGTAAATGTATTATTAGCTCATTGAATTCTTGTTGAAATTTATGAAATAAGTGAAATTCGTATACCAATATGCCAATTTTACAGATGAAGAAATGGAGGTACAGAGAGGTTAAGAAACTTACCCAAGATCACACAGCTTGGAATGTGTGCCAGAGTAAGAATCTGAGCTGAAGGATTCTGGCTCCAGAGTGTGTGCTCTTCACCAAAAGTACAATTCTGGTATATTTAGTTACTATCAGGTCAACTTGGCCTGATTGACCGAGGACATTGCACATCTACCTCCATTAAGCCAACTTGCAATGTATATCAGAGGTCAAGAAAAGTATAAGAAAAAGTGAAACTTAACTACAATATCTTGCTTTTAATCCTTTGATCCCCACAAAGCCATTTCAATTCTGGACATCACTATTAATTCCTCAAATGGAGATAATAACTCTCTTGCCTATATGATAAGATTTTGGGTAACATCAGAAGGGTTTGGTATGTTGTGAAGGAATGTGGGGATGTGAGAGGTTGTTAATGACTCCTATAAATCTCTTATGATGACAGCCTATTTATTATAAGATGTCGCTTATGAAGGGTGACATATTCACTACTCGACGTCATTGCGAAAATAAAAACAGGAAGCATCTCAGTCCAGTATTGGAGGTCTGGAGTGATGGGTTTGGGGCAGAGGACACATTTACCATGACCCATTATGATAACTTAATTATGTTCCCGTTGCGAAAGACCTTAAAAGGCTAACTAACGCACTCAGAGATAGTGACAACATCAAAGGGCACTGGCGAATGTCCATCGGGTTTATTCCACTACATTCCTTGTGCTGTCTCCCAAGAAGACTTCCAAAGAGCACAAATAATAGTAACCCTGTGAGTCTCACTTCAAAGGCAGGCAGGGACCGAGACAGAAATTTCCTCTTCAGAAAACTAACACGGCCTGTGAGCCAAGGCCACAAGTTTAAATTCAGTCTATCTCAGTGTGACTAAATCTGTTAATGACTGTTCAAAGGCTGAAGAGGAAGACATTGGTCAAGTTGGGAAGCTACCAGGAGATACATCAGTCTCAAATCACAGTCACAGCAGACACTACCTGACCGACTTGATGACTCTTCAGTAGACACATGGAAAACATAAGTCAGAGAGAAGACATTTGGGTGAAAAATACAAGAGGAGTTATGTCCAGAAGAAGGAATAATCTGAGGAATAGTCATTTAAAAACATGTCATTAAACATTCCAAGTATTGTTGGGAAAACTCATATTCAATACTTGTTAGCTGTCGGGCTCTAGTAGATCATTTAGAGATACTAGTTCTCTGGGCTCCATCAATGTAATTGTCCAAAGAGTCTCTCTCTTTACCAGGGATTAATAGGCTTGAGTTACCAATTTCTACCTCTTTGTTGCGTTAAATTCTTTGTTGACTTGCCACTATCACTTTCTAGTTTTGTCATTTTGGGGTCTCTATATTTTGAGGATTTTGGACTAGCATGTACAGATTTATGATTACTGCGTCTTCACAATGGATTATGAATGTTATTTCTCCTATTTATCCTTATTTAGATATTGTCTCTTAAATTTTGTATATTATTAATACTGGTTTGTCCTTTTGTTTTTGGTTACTATTTGTTTGGAATGTGTTGGTCCATTCTTTTAATTTTAACCTTTCTATAAAAATTAAATGTAGTGGAATAAACCAGAAAATGATGGACATTGTCCAGTTCACTTTAATGGCGTCACTATCTCTGAATGTGTTAGCCTTTCAAGGTCTTTCCCAAAGGGAGCATAATTAAGTTATCATAATGGGTCATGGTAAATGTGTCCTCTGCCCAAATCCATCACTCCAGACCTCTGATATTGAACTGGGATGCTTCCTGTTTTCACTGTTTTAGGTTTAGGTGCATAACTTGTAAATTGCATCTTGGATTCTTTACCCACCATGACAATTTCTGCCTTCTAACTATTGCGTATAATTAGTATATATTTATTGTGCTTAATGTTTAGATTTCTTGTAAACCTATTATTTTATATGTTCTATAGATCAATTACTTTCTTTGTCTTCTTTTTCCTTCCCTGTATTTTTTTTAATCTATTTTCCTAACTCTCTCTGTTGAACTGGAATATATAGTTCATATTTTTATTCTATTAGTGGTTATTTTAAATTTCTAACATATATTTAACATGCATTGCCCTTACAAGTTTGAAGTTATTCACTATTATTACTCTTTCCTCCTAGTTTCCACCAAGAAGAACTTTATACACTTCAGCCTCCTTTTCACCAATCTTGTTATTGTTGTCTAGAGTTTAATTATGCCTTTAAAAATTAGGGTTTTTTTCCATTAAAATAAGATAACCTCAAGAAATTCACATCACCAACAAAAAAAATAAGCAAAACAAAATAACAAAAAATACAAAACAAAAAAAATGCAATAAATTAAAAAGAACATATATCAGTTCTGTGTTAGTATTGCTTATTAAATTTCTTTTTTTCCTCTATTTTTGCTTTTCTTCTTTCTGAAGTACATTTCCTATGAGTTCTTTTGGAAACTCTGTGGGTAGGAAACTTCCACAATCTTTACAGGTCTGAAAATACCATCATTTTTCTCCCACTCTTGAATAATATTTTAGCTGGGTATAAACTTTGAGTTTGATGGTTGTTTTCCTTTTACTCTTTGAACACATCTCTTGGAGGACTGCTATTTTATTTCAATTTCTTTCTAGGTAATTTTTATCATCAAAGCTTTTAAGTTTTTCTATTTATTCCTGTTTTATTTTATCTAATGTGCTATAATGATATGATATTTCTAGGTGTGAATTCATCTTATTCATTCTTCTTGGCATTTGGAATCCATTTTCAATTTAAAAACTTTGTTATTCTTTCTGTAAAATTATCTTCAAATACTACTGCTTGTCTATCATTTCTTCCATTCTTTTTTATGGAACTCCTTTCAGATATATCTTGAGTATTTAAATTATTCTTCATGTCTCCAAGATGGACTTTCATTTTATTTAATCTTTGAATCTTTCTATGATGTGTTCTAGTTTTAATCCTGTTACATGCAAAAGGTAGTGGCTTTGCCCTATATAGATCTGGCATCAGCATCCTAAGATTGTGGTTGTTTTTCATATGAAAAGAAAGCATATGACTTTGCTGAACAACTAGAGTATTAAATGGAAGATGGAATCTCCTACTTAAGGAAATAGTGTATTGCACCACAGCCTCAAGCAACTCTTTAGCAAGCTATGAGAGCACCATTCCAATCTGACCCAACCTTGCATTTCTAACTTCACTTTGTGCAACTTGAGCACATTTTGCCTTTCTTCATGTATGGTCAGAGGGTTCCTTCAAGACCTCAAGACTTTGCATATGCTATTTCCTCTTCCTGGAATGTCTGAACTTCTTTCAAAACCCACTTCAAAACCAATGGTTCTGTGAGACCTTTCCCAGTTTCACTGGAATTAGCACCTCCCTCCTCCTCCCATAAATTCTGCAAAATCACAGTGTATTGTAATTATCTCCTTACAAGTCTGTTTCCCTGGAGAGACTTGAAGAGTTATTTGAGGACAAGGGATAACTGTCTCTGTATATTCAGCATCCAGGTCATTGCTTTTCAAAAGTTTTCATGAAAAGATGTGCATTGGATGACTTTTCAATGACAAAGAGAATTCATTTTTAAAATCATCTCTCCCTCCTTTTAAATTTTTATTCTGGCCCACCCTCCACTGACAGAACTGTTTTTGATTTGGTCTTTTTCAATATTTTTCTCCCAGGAGGTTGTAACCATATCCTGCTAAAAAGAAATCAGCAAACTCAACTCTGTCCTCTTATTTTGTGGATTCTTTGACACTCTTTTGCAAATGATTGGATTCAACAAGTTCCCAACCATATTCGGCAATGCATTTTGAAACCAATATCAGAAAAGACAATCTGTCTGTTTTTGTTTGGTTAACACTTAACTCATCAAAAATGTGTTTTGTAACACATTGTCCACATTCAAGCGGTCTTGCAAGATATCCACAGCTTTTTTCCAAACCTTCTTTCTTCTTACCCTACAACAAGGAAAGAGTGTTTTGCCAACAACAAATCATCCAAATTCTCAGAAAGAATTTTCAGCCCACAAGAGTTCGTGTTGGGCCTAATCTTGGCCAGTATTCCTTGCCCTGAAGCATGTGCACATCTAATTTGCCTCCTGCTCAGACAGTCAGGCAGAGATATATTAAACATCTCAAATATACTTTAACTGCTATAATCAAAATGTTGAATGATTCTTTTTCTCTGAGGAAGACTGAACTGAGGGAAACATACCGTGTCTTTCCCATTCTTTCCCACCATGATAGCTTCATTGACACTGCCAGAGACCAATCTTGAACATTGCAAGTGCTTCCGGGACTCTGATTTCTGCTTTCCCAGAGCCAATGATAGCTACTATTGTCAGAGAACTTTATCTAAAATGTATACCTGGTCTCTTATAGAAACTTTTTAATAGCTCCCCACTTAAAATATCTTACCTTGGCCTTGAGAGCCCTTCATGACCAGGCCCAAATTAACTTTCTGGCTACATCTCACACTACACCCTCTATGCGGCCAACCTAAACTCCCATCAGTCCCAGAACTTAACTAAAGCAGATATTTTGGGGGGAGTGGACGTAGCTCAAGTGGTTGAGTGCCCACTTCCCACACACAAGGTCCCAGGTTTGATCCTTTGTACCTCTTAAAAAAAAAAAACAAAAAATATTTTTGTATCTAGGTAAACCTGATTAAATTCTGGACATATCCTAGTAGAATCCATTTATGGCTAAAACTTTAGTTTTTCATTTTTATATTTTGTTATAATTTTAAAGCCTATGTATTAAATTTTGTAAGGATTGCTTTAGGAATCATTATTATTGACAAGATGTTGAAAGAGCATAGCACAGAATAAGAAGGCTATTTCGAGTCTCCACATACCAGCATTATGAACTTGGGCAAGTTACTTGACCTCTATGAACTACAGTTTTCCTCATTGGAGATGAAGGTATGTGCACTTGTTTCCAGCCTCAGGTCATACCAGAAAATATAGCACTATCCACAGAAGAATTATCCACTGGGACACAGAATTATTCACCAAGGCATTGGTCACATCACGGTGACCCATGTATGAGTAAACAGTAGATCTCCTGTCCAACTCTCAGCTCCCCACCCACCCCATACACCTCATTCAGCAACCTGAGATTTCAGGTCATGAGAATTGTGCCCCAGGCTACTTTCTTTGACTTTGTGAAATCAAGATCAGAAGATGTGGTTATTGAGTATACCAGATGGAATTCCTCATTTGGAGTGACTGTTGTCAGGCAATTTCTGGTCAGGGGTATCATTCATCTTAAGGTACTGAGTTTTCCACCTCCCAGAATGTATCATAAAATTGTGGCTTCCCCACTCTTTCTGGTCATTCAGTTTCTCCCAGGATGTCTGTGATTTGTATAAATAACACACACATTCCTCTCATGGGAACTAATCCTTATTCACAAACTTCAGTTAATGTTGCCTAACCCAATTGTGTAAGGATTTTAGTTATCTGAACAGAAACAAGTTACGTAACTAATTTGGTTGAGGAGAAAGAAATTCCCTCCTTTTGCAGTATAATGCCCGGTATTACAGACAAAGATTTTGTAATCCACTGTTTGAGTCTCCTGGGTGACATATGAATGGGAGTTGGGAGGTTCGCTCACCTCTTTTCTCCAGCTTAATGGTGAGAAAAGAATATTTGTTTATATGATATGAAAGGATGGAAAGGATAAAGAGAGAATGGGAAAAAGGGAATAAAGGAAGACAGGAAAGATCCAACAAGTTCTTTGCACACCGTTTGTGCCAGGCACTGTGGAAGGATCTGGCTAGGTGTTATTCTAACATACTCATTGAGCCACTCAGTGAAGTCAACAATTCTCTTAATACTACAAATCCAGTGCTTTTTCCACAATACATATTGTAATATTACGATTCATTCAGTTTTCAATTTCTGTTGCAGATGAAGCCTAGTTTAAATAGTAGTTTAGGACACACAAAGTATATAATCCCTCCCATTTCAGGGACCCACAGTCTAGTAAGGTAATGGTAGTATAGACCAGTGGTTCACAAATTTGAACTCCAATCTAAAAATTTAGAATTTTATTTGGAAGCAGGAGCATTGTTATTAATGACCAGTCAGAAGGAGTTTGAATGGGGAAAGCCTGTCCAAGTAGTTAAATGGCTATTATACAGGTGGGTGTTCACAAAGGTCTGAATTAGAATAGAGATTTTTATTTTATTTTTTATTTTATTTTATTATTTTTAAAAAGATATTTAGATTATGTAAATGTTACCTAAAATATAGGGAATTCCTTGCCCCCTACCCCTCCCACATTTTCCCACATTAACAACATCCTTCATTAGTGAGGCACATTCATTACAATTGATGAACACATTTTGGAACATTGCCACTAAGCATGGATTATAGTTTACATTGTAGTTTACACTCTCTCCCACTCAGTTCTGTAGGTTATGGCAAGATATGTAATGCCCTGTATCTGTCATTGTAATGTCATCAGGACAATTCCTAAGTCCCGAAAATGCCCCCATATTTCACCTCTTTTTCCCTCTCCCTGCCCTCAGAACTTCCAGTGGCCACTGTCTCCACATCGATGATATAATTTCTTCCATTGCTAGAGTCACAATATTTCTATAGTAGAATACCAGTAAGTCTACTTTAATCTCTAGTTCATTCCCTAATTCTGAGGATTCTGGCATGGTGATGTCCACTCCTACTCTAATTGAGAGGGGGCTGAGATCCCATGGGTCAGATGGATGGGACTCTATTGCTTGCAGTTGTAGACTCTCGGGTCCTTGGGATGGTTGTTGTCTATCATCATCTCTTTGTTAGTTGTCCTGGGTAGGTCCAATGAACCGGAAAGTGGGTGTTGTAAATCTGTTGAGATAGGATAGAGATTTTAGTCAATGGAATAATGCCTCCTTCCAAATATGGCCATAGCCGAATCCCCAGAACCTATGAATATGTTACCTTATACGGCAAAGGAACTTTGCAGATATGATTGAGGTAAGGATATTGAGATGAGATTATCCTAGATTATCAGGATAGGCCCAGTGTCAGCACAATAGTCCTTAAAAAGGAAGGGGGGAGGTACAAGAGGCAGAGACAGAAAGAGATGTAACAATGGAAGCAAAAGTCTTAGAGAAAGAGACAGACAGAGAGGGTGGGAGCCAGTAGTCAACTACTACATCGTTGACTTTGAAGATGGAGGAAGGGGCCATAGCCAAGGAATGCAGGCACCTCTAGAAGACTGGAAAGGCAAAAGAAAGTGTTCTCCCCTAGAACCTCCAGAAGGAACCCACCTTGCCAGCATCTTGGTTTTAGAACCTCCAGAACTATAAGTTAATAAATTTGAGTGATTTTAAGCTAGTAAGTTTATGGTAGTTTGTTACAACAAAAACAGGAAAGGAATACAGAAATAAAAAGAGTAGAAAGAAGAAGATAAATTCTGGAAATATTTTGAAGGAGAAATTAAATGGTATTGGTGATTGACTGAGCCTTGAAATTTAAACAATGACTTCAAGTTTTCCAGGCTAGCTTACTGGAAGAATTATGACTCAATAAGCACAAAGAGGAAATTTTAGAAGGATGGACTGATTTGGTTAGAAAGATGATATTAGAACTTGTCAAGTTTGAAATGATGGGTGGAAAACTAGAGAGAAATCAGCACTTAGAGATTCTATTGGCATTTAGGAGAAAAATTATTGTATAAGTGAACCTGCCTGATGGTGAGAAGTAAAGCTGTGTAAATTTAAAAGATTTCTGAAAAAGAGAGAAATATCTACAGAGAAATAATGAAAGAGAAGGGAAGAAAATGGAAAGGAAGAGAAAGAAAAGGAGAGAACTTAAAGTTACAAAAGACTAAACATGATTTTAGAAAAGGAGGAAGGGAAACTCAATGGAGAGGCAGGAGGAAAACCAAGGCAATTTAGTGCCAAAAGTCAACGAAGAAAATGTTTCACAGAAGGTTGTTCAATCATGAAAACTACTGCAGAGGTGAAGGAGGATGAAGACTAGGGTTGGTGGTCAGGTGAGACTTAATGGTCATTTCATTAGAAGTCTGGGAATGGAAACCACCACGCACAAGGTTAATGACAAAGTCAACAGCAAGAAAAGCAGTAATGAAACAATAGATATTCATTGAGCTTTACCCCACCACTTTGATCTGCCAATGCTTTCTTCTCATATTTCTCTTTTTTTTTTCCCCATCAATAAGAAATTTACTTGTTTTTTAAAAAAAATCCAAGTGGTGGCATTGTCCAGAAAATTTTAAGAGGTTTATTTATAAAGTTGAACTTTTGGAATTTGTTCACTGAAACACTTTGACTTGCATTAAAGCTTTATGTCTCCACATATATATTAAAAATTCACACACAAATGAAAATGAAAAAACTGCCAATACCTGATTTCTGTCCCCTATTTTTCCATTCACAATCATATGCTTAGGTACCTTTTGAACCCATGGGAAAAAAAACATCTAACATTCAGAACTACCAATAAAAGGAAGAAGAGGGAAACTTTTTTATTTTTTTTTGAGAATGAAATATTTCCCATCATAGTGGATTCTTCAGCATGTTCTCCTCGCATGTGGAGTGCTAGCCGGATGTCTTTTGGCGTAATTGTGGCACATTTGGCATGGATAGCACACAGGTTGGTGTCTTCAAAAGGCCAACCAGACAAGCCTCACTTGCCTCCTTTCAAAGCACTAAAAGCTGCACTCCGGAAGCACAGATCTGTTTTGAAATCCTGAGCAATTTCTCACACCAGACGTTGGAAGGGAATTTTGTGAATCAGAAGTTCAGTAGACTTCTGATAACATCTAATTTCATGGAGTGCCACAGTACCGGGCCTGTATGGATGAAGTTTCTTCATCCCTCTGGTAGAGGACACAGTCCTGCCTGTGGCTTTTGTGGCCAGCTACTTCTGGCAGGGGTGGGGGGTTTATCACCGGTCAACTTGCAGGAAGTCTGTTTTGTACAAGCCATGGCACAGAGACCTCCTCACCACCCCTTGCCCTCAGGCTGAACATCGATGGAGAGGCAGCACTGGTGCAGGTAAGCAGCGGCAAACAATTGAAAGATGGCTGATGCCGAGACCTCATACTTCTTTGAGAAAACTGAAGCCAGCCAATGAGAATACTTTTGTTTTTCTATCTCTCCAAATACAAATCCAACTGGCTCTGGACTCATCCTCTCCTCTCCCTTCTTTTATGGTGCAGGGATGTCCCTCCTCCAAAGCAGAGTCCACTTTTCCTCTGGGACTTTGGACTTCTCTCACCAAGTCAGTGACACTGTCCACCTGCTTGTCCACACTATCTTGGGTATCATCATTGTATTAGTCAACCAAAAGGGTGCTGATGCAAAATACCAGAAATCTTTTGGTTTTTATAAAGGGTATTTATTTGGGGTAGAAGCTTACCATTCCCAGGCCATGAAGTGTAAGTTACTTCCCTCACCAAAGTCGGTTGCCACATGTTGGCGCAAGATGGTTGCCAACATCTGCAAAGTTTAGGGTTCCTCTTCCCCTTAAGGCTCCTGATCCTAGCTTCTTCCAATATCAGCTGTAGGATGGGATAAGTCTTGTCTTTCTTCAAGGGCTCATTTTTCTTCAGGTTCAGATGCTCTGCTCTCTCCACAAGGCCAGCTGTAAACTATCAGGTGAATGGCTTGTCTCTCTTCTGCGACCTTCACTGTGTCTAATGGAGCCTTCTCTCTTTCCTCAAGTATCTGCTTTTCTGTGTATTTACTTCCCTGGGCTCCAGCATTAAAAATTCCAACCTCCTGTCTCTGCAGTATGGTTTCTCATCCTGCTGACCCAGTCCAATCAAAGCCTTAATCACCCAATATAATCTAATATGCCCAGAGGAACAGACCAATTTATAAACATAATCCAATATCAATTTTTCGAATTCATAAACAATATCATACTGTTACAATCATCATCTCTCTTCTCCTGCATCATTTCTAACATCATACAAATATTTTTTCCTATTTCCCATCTTGAAAAAGTCTCCCTGATTCTTTAAATGCTTGAAGCTACTGCCTCAGACTCTACTGCACTGAAATTGCTTTTTTAAGATTCTTCCTCAGCCTAAATATGATAAAACCACAGAAATTTTTTGTGTCCTTTATAATTGACAATTTACTCAGCATGCCATAGAAATAGTCTCATTTTCTTTATGGGTTGTGATTTGTGAAAAGTTGGGAGCACTCACTGATCAAAGCATTCAAGGTGGTTCAATTCCTGCTCCTCTAGCAGTATCCAATGTCCTCCAAGGAAGTGGTTAATCACAGTTACCATCACCAACAAAGACCTGTGAGAGTGAAACCCTTCCGGGCTGTCCAGAGAGCCAGCATTATCTATTCTTGATGCAGACAATGGTCTAATTTCTTTGCATCTACATCCATCATGTTGATAGAAACAAAAATCATAGGCACATGGTTTTCAAAATATCATGGCAAGCTCAATAGAGCACATTGAGTAATGGAAAGTTCAGTTCCCATATTAACTAACCACAGCACTCAAGCCATCAGGCCCTTTTGTCAATGAAATCGGGACCCTGTTTGCAATGGATGCTCTCTAAGGGTCTTCAAATTGTCCTGATCGTAAAGGTGCTCAGAATTCAGTGACTGGCTCAAGCAATTCAAGCATCTCCTCCATGAAACATGGAGAGAGAAGTGCAGGCTGAATTTGGAAATGTCCAGCTGCTTGGTCTTGTTGAAACAGTGTGGAGAAGGTCAGAAGCATGGTTCTGACAAAGTCCAGTCTGGGTCTGGAGAAGGAAAAAGTGAATCAGAGCTTCAGAATTTAGAGCTGGAAAATATTTTGGGTGTTATCTAGCCTTACATTTCATAAAATGTTTCTCAGAATCCTAGTCCCACAAGATGCTCAGTGGTTAAAAAAAAGTTTCTAGTCAACTAAGTTTGGGAAATTTCCCCTGGGGAAGTGAGCATTAGTATATTAGAGCTTAAAGACTTCGAGAAATCCTATGGTCAAGTCACCTGTTACCTAAGACTTTCCAAACATAATTTGATTATTAACCACTTGCTACCATCCAACAGAACTGATGTTCAGTCTTATCCTACATATCACAAAGAATAAACTGACGCTTATGAAAACTAAGTGACTTATCCAAGGAGACAGAGATAAAGACCTGTCTTCTGATTTCAGTGTACCTTCTACCTCACTATGATAGCTGTCACCTTATATATTAAAAAGTACATGTATGAAATAAAATTATTGTGTATGTAATATAATAAAAACTATACATAATTACTATTTACTCACCAAAATCAGAAATAAAACCAATATACTTGACAAAAATATTCAAAAACAAAAGGATTTTTCAAAATTAACTTTCAATCAGTAGCAACTCTCATACCTGCTTGCATTCTGAATACTTCAAAATTTTTTACAGAAAGAATTTATTTTGGTCTCTCAAATTCTAATGTTAACATATATAGTTCTGTATTTGCAGACTTGTGATATAACAATTAAAAATAATTAAGTATATATTATGGTCACTATATTTATATTCATTATATTTATATTAAATATATTATATACTATATTCATTGTGTGAAGGGCTTTATATGTGTTTTTTCAGTTAGTCCTAACAACTAGTCTCTAAGGTAGTTATTGTGATCATCACATCTTAAAGTTGATGAAGGTGAGACACAGAGAGGTAAGGAGAGAGAGTGACCAAAGTCACAGAGCTCATAGTGATGAAGCTGGGTTTCTGACCCAAGTCTGGCTGACTCTAAAGCCCATAATCTTAATCACTATGTTTTCAAATATTCAGGAAGCTGTGTGGATTTATAAGATTCCACACTGACATCTCAAAGTGTTCCAAATTATCAACCCACAGAAGGAAAGCAAGTGATTCAATGGCTAAAGAATTCGTGCTGAGGCAATGACAACATGTTGAGCAAGACTTGAGCCTGCTTTTTTGGAAAGACCTCCTATAAATCACAAAGCCTTAAGAAAGAGGCAGGACTTTGTATAGACAATTTTGAAAAAGACCACAGAGTCTGGAGTTGCGTCATCAGGTTAGATATGCAGCTTACAACCTACTTTGTCATCACTTGATGAGTTGAGTGAGACATTCGGTCCATCGGAGAAGACATTTAGAAGGTGATGGGGGAACTTACAGGCGGGAATATCAGCACGTACCAACCCGCTCTTTGTTGCCTTCCCTTTTCCTGCTTGATGACCTTTTATGGAATGCTGTGGGAAAACAGTCAATTCCTGAAGTTTCTCTGATTACTGAGACAAAGGTATTTAAACTAAATCTTGCTAAGAAGCCGTAATTCAGAATCACAGAGACCTGTAATTCTTTTTGTTTCCTTTTAGTTTTCCTAAGCAAAACTGCCTCAGAAAATTGGTGAGCCATCTCACTTTCTATTTGTAGAATTTATTACATATGAAAATAATTCATCTAATTAGAGGTAAAAATACATGGCTAGCCTCTAAGGAAAACTATATCAGAGTAATAATATGTTCTATTTACAGAGAGCTCCACCATGCAAAAGCCAAAGTCACATTAATTTCTCCTTTCTGATCCCCACAAGAGCCTTTGAAAGTACCACTAGTATGACTCCCTTTTATATTCATTCATTCATTCATTCACCCATCCATCCATTCATTCAACAGCTATTTACTGAATGCCTATTTTGTGTCAGGCACTGGCAATAAACTGGCAAATCAGGAAGCCATGCTCTCTGCCCTCTTGAAGGTTGTATTCTATTGAGGATGGCAGGCAATGAAACAATGAACAGATAACAAATAATTAAATAAGAAAAATACATTGGAGAGCCCTATGTTCTATTTAGAGAATTCAAATAGGTGGATGTAAGATAGAGGATTTGGACAGCTACTCTAGATGAAATAGTCAAGGAAGACATCTGCGCAGAGATCTGAATGATAAGGAGCTAGCTCTGTAAGGACTGGGACAAACATTCTTTATAGATAAGAAAATAGAGACTCCAAGAGAGTCAGTGACTTAAAGTTCATAGAGTAAGTCCATAACAGACTTGGTCTTGAACCTTCAGGGCCTGAATCCAAGACCAGTGCTATTTCTACCCTTCGTCTCCTTCAACACTGGGCAAAGCAGAATACATAAATAATGCTCAGCATTCCTTTTGTACACTGGGAGAGCTAGGTTAAGAAACATAAATGGTCATTCTGATAATTTCTTGACAGTAATTTAAAGTTTATCAGGCCATAGTGCAGGTTATTCTGAGTAAAAGGAGCATCCTGTGGCATGATGTGAAGTCCATTCCTGAGATAGTCTGTTGTACTCATCTCTGTTTTGTAGATCTGTGCAACATCTGGCATTAGAGGGGTCATCTGGGTTCAGATCACATGAAGTGAACAAATGGTGAAAGGAACTTTAGAAATAAAGCATGAGACCATTGTGATCTTAGGATATTGAGGCAAATGCGCCATTACTGTTAATATTTTGATGATAAATTCTTGTTGTAAATTCATCCTTGGGTGGTTTGAAGGGGTAGTCTATAGGAAAATGAGGTGTCAAAAAGAATTCACTGGGAAACAGATGTGGCTCAACCAATTGGGCTCCCATCAACTATATAGGAGGTCCACGGTTTGATGCCCAGTGTTTCCTGGTGAACGCAAGCTGGCCCATGCAGCGAGCTAGCCCGCATGGGAATGCCACCCTGTGCAGGAGTGCCACTCTGCATGGGAATGCCACCCCACACAGGAAAGCCACCCTGCACAGGAGTGCCGGCCGACGCGGAGAGCTGGCACAGCAAGGTGATGCCACAAGAGACACAGAGGAGAGAAAACAAAGTAGGTGAAGCAGAATAGGGAGCGGAGGTTGCGCAAGAGAGTAATCGCCTCTCACTCCAGAAGTTCCCAGGATCGGTTCCCAGAGCTGCCTAAGGAGAATACAAGCAGACACAGAAGAACACACAGCCAATGGACACAGAGAGCAGACAATGGGGGAATGGGGAGGGGTGGGGAGAAATAAATTAAAAGTAAATTTTTTTTTTAAAGAATACTACACCTTTAAGTGGGCTGTCATTTGGTCCCATAATTGTGGCTTGCCAATGAAGCACATCATCCCCACCTGCTTCTGCAAACATTGTGCTGGGGTGGTGGGGGGGGGACCATGGGCCAAATCACTAAGTTTCTTACTAATCTGTTTCAGCCCCATAGTCTGTGCTTTTTGTCTGGCTCTGAGCCATCTCAGTGGGTGCTCAAAAAAGGTCCCAACAAAACTCTTGAGTATCTGGGGGTGGGGAAGGATCGTCTCTTCCTATTGGTCTCACATCAGTTCTGCTAGACACAGGGGCAGAGAGGCCTGGGCCATCCTCAAGTTGCAGCTTGGCCCCCCCCTCCCTGAGCAGCAGCTGGAGCTTCCTGATGCTACTGGGCTCTCATGCATGACGTCATTCTGATAATTTAATACTTACACATTTTTAAACAATTATTTCCAAGGAATTAAAAATTTGTATTTTGTGCTTAAAAAGACACACAGAATTAAAACTCATGCCCTAAATGGGTAATTGCTTATTTTCTGGTCAAAAGGAATTTATACCAAGTCAGGTCCTCCTTCTTGTTCTCTCTTCCTCTCATCTTTGAATACCTCTTGGTTTGCTTCTCTCCAGGCAATGAAAGATACATTGCAAAACAGACCAGACTTGACTGGGTAATTCCTATAACTTATATGTGCTAGTTCCCACTCCACTAATAGCATGCTGGATGATTCAAAGTATTTGGGCATCGTTTGTTTTTTTCCAAATATATTCACAGGATTACAAGGCGAGTCCTTTTGGTGGAACTATGCCATTATTACAGCTTAAAAAATATCCTTGTCTTCATGACCATAGATGATTAAGGAATCTTTTAAGAAAAAAATGACGACAAGAATCCTTTCAGGATGGATTAAATGAACATCCAGGGAGGGGCATATTTAAAAAAATAGGGTTCTTAGAGGTTCTTTCTCCACTCTTTGGAGAAATATCTATTCTAATCTTTTGTCCATTTTTAAGTAGGTTGTTTGCTTTTAATTTTGACTTGTAAGAGTTCTGGACTCTAGAACCTTAGCAGGTATATGTTTTGCAAATATTTTTCCCACATTCTGTGGGCATTTAATTAATTTTTCCAGATATATACAATTAGGATATGAATAGTGTGCTATTATATAGGTATTATTTTTGTCTGCTCAACATTCCTCTTTCCCCCTCTTTCAGGCAACAGCACTCTCCTGCCTTTTCCATCTGAGCATTTCTAGCTCATCATCCTTCACTGCCTCCTTGATGCCCATCTTTCCATGCCAAGAATGGACATGCGACCCAAGCTAGGCCGATAGAAACCAATCCCGAGAATTGTTTCACACTGTTTGGAGGCTGACAATCCCTTTCCTTTAAGCTGGCAAAGCTGTGAGTATGGGAGAACAGAATTACTTTCTTCTTGCTCCTCACCGCATGGGGAAAGCCCTTTGGAAGTAGGAGAGAATGAAGTCCACAAATGGAGAAGCAACGTAGAGAGGGACAGAGTTGTGGCTACACCAAGACTCCAGTTCTACTTGTCCCCAGCTATACCCCTGCCTTCCCTGTTAGGTGAACCAATAATGCCCTTTTTAGGCTTGATTAAGTTGGAATTAGCTTTTTGTCCCTTGAAACTTAAAGTTTCCTGACTAATACAGTTAGTATACAGCTTATCAAAGACATTATCGGCAAGTCTTGCATTGGGAGGGGTATGTAATAATTAGACATTCCGTGGGAAGAAATGCTGGGAAAATATAACAACTGGATAAAATTTGGGAAAATACAGACTAAAACATTTGAGGAAATAGGATAAAAATGTATGAGTTTATGGGAAAGAGACTTGTAGGGAAAAGACTCATTCCAAAGTAGTTGCAATGAATGGTAGATGACAATGAATCACACTGTATGAATCGGTGATATGAAATAACAAGACAAACAGCCTTTGAAGTATGGAATAGAAGACAGTAATGTTTGAGTTAAAGGTGGTTTGAGGAGGCTCATTCTCAGAACCAGTTGGCCTGTGCCATATGTGAACATGGCAATTTTTTTCTCTATTTCCCTTCTGTGTAATCTGTCTGTACTTTTCCTAATTTTTCTTCCTTTCTCTCCCAGCAGTCTATCCTCTGGAGCTTTTGATTTAAAGACATGTAGGAGGTTTTGTAAGTGGGATTTGGAATTTTAGGCAGGAAAAAAAAAAAAAAAGAAGTATCAATTATAGATGACACAGATGCCAAGCGCTACCTTGTTATGTCTCTGTTACAACATCAAGGACACTGTCTGTTCTATAGCCTTGCTGCCCCTTTAGAGGTCCTTGTTTTTTCTCATCTGGGTTGTGATTTAGGTGCAAGGAGGATCTTGACCAATGACCTCAGGCAATTAGATAGGTGGGTAAATCCAAAGAAGGGAGAAGAGAAAAATTTTAAACTCTAATTCAAATGACTTTAGGAAAGATTCTAGGGCTTGCATCAACTAAAATAAATCTGATATTAGCGTTAAATGTTCTTGTGGTGCTTCATGCCTAATCTATGCCTTTGGGGTGAACGTCGTTCCAATCTGAGAGGAATTCTTCACCTTCTTTCCCCCAATTATGAGTTTAAAATCAATGTCTCTGGAACTGCTCAGAGTGCTTCTTGAAACAAGGCTAGATGTACCATATTATGCTGTTTTGATGGGTTATTAGTTGTTTATTGCTATGTAAGAAATTACCCCAAAGTAAGTGGCTTAAAGGATCCAATATTTATGATCTCACAGTTTCTGTGGGTGGTGAAATTGGTGGCTTAGCTGGGTGGGTCTGGCTTAGGGTTCCTCATGAGGTTGCAATTATAGATGTCTTCCAGGGCTTCAGTCATCTGAAGACTTGAATGCAGCTGGAAAATCTGCTTCCAAGCTTCCTCACATGACTGTTGTCAAGAAGCTCAGCTCCTCACCATGTGGGATTTTCCACAGGCCAGTTGAAGTGTCTTCACAACATGGTAGCTGGATTCCCCCAGAGCAAAAGACAGAAGAGAGGCAGAGAGAGAGAGCAAGACGAAAGCGGGAATACATTTTATGATTTAACCTCCGAAGTCACACTCCTTCATTTCTAGCACACTCTATTTGTTAGAAAGAGCCCACATTCAAAGGGGAGGAGAATTAAGCTCCCTTCATATTGAAGGGAAGAGCATTAAAGAATTGTGGAAATATTTAAAAGCTACCCCAGGTGGCAAATATTAAAGATAGTTATAATGCAAATACAAGGACAAGCAGCGTCAATTTAATAGGATAAAAGATAAAAACAAAGTAGACTTTGACTAGCAGTCAGAGAAAGTATCCAATTGAAATGAGGAAACAATCATATCTTTACTTAAGAAACACACAGCTTATTAAGAGATGTTATAGTCTATTTTAGCTATCCTTACAGCTTGCTATCCCAATAACCATGAAAAATTATTTTTATTGAAATAATTTGTGCAGATGTTTAAAATAATTCAACAGTGCTAGACTCTTAAAATGAAGTCCCCTGCCCCATGGCTCTCCAGAAAATAGTCCAGAGAGAAACCCTTAATTCTTGTTTTGATCCCTTATATAAGTGAATACTATATCTCCAAATACTATGCCTAAGCTATGATTTCCTGGTTTATCAATTTGAGACATTATCTATTCACAAATTGTTATTATAGATGAGGATTTAGCTCTCTTACATGTCACACTCCTTGATTCCTCTCTCTCTCCCATATACAGTAGTGACCTTTCTTACCAACATATCAGGACTAGTGGTGGATCATTTAATTGAAAAAATAGGTTAAAGCAGGAAATCACAAAAGTTATATATAAAATTTCTGAAGTATGTTATCTTAACTGAAAGCATATCATCTTTTGATGTAGGGCCTCGGACTTCTCCCTGAGCACAGCTCTTATATAAAACAAAACCAGAAAACATCTTGTATGATTGATTTCCAGTTTTGGTTTCTTTAAAGTGGTACAAAATATTAAAAACATTTGCAAGACAAAAACTAAGTCCAGAAGGCTTCTAAAGTTTGGATTATTTTTTTGCTCCCCAGTCATTAAAAGTTGTCTCTCTGAATTTTAACAATATTTTTAGTGATTAGTCTTGATCAAGTCTTATAGCTTAACTTTCTTAGAAACTGAACTCCTTTTCAAGCTTTTATTTCACTAGTTTCTGTAATATGAAACAAAGTCAAATAATTGCCATAAGAAGTACAACTAGAACAGAAGACAAAATCCACTCATTTATAGAAAGTATTCGACTCCAGCCTCTACTTCCACTTGTATTAGCATAGTAGATGGTATTGAGTACTGCCCTGTTCTCAGTGCCTATGCATGTTAACTTATTTAAGCCTCCTAAGGATCTAGTCATGTGAGTTCTATTATCATCCCTGTCAGAAAAATTATCTGAAATTTGAAAATAGCCAAAGAGATTCCTGGATGATCTTTCAGTGCTACACTAGGATTTGACTTTCTGTTGACTGGGCTATTTTGCAACAATGCAGAGGAAGAGTTTAATTAATGGATTTTTGTCTGGTAAAGAGGCAAATAATTTCTATTGATAGAATAAATAATATCAGAGGTTACATTTTATGACCGTTGGACATTAACCAGCTTTGTGCCTAACCCAGTAATCATATTTTAATATTTCTTCTTTAAGTTGCAAAATATGTGTATGCATATCTATATACATATACCTACACACATCTATTTCTCAAATGCTTTTTTGAAGTGGCTTTTAACATCTTGCTGGTTTACTCATAAACTAAATGAGTTGAAGACCATCTTTGACACATGTTCATTTTATATTTGTGTAAGAGTCATGGTCTAATCTTTTTGAAAATTATACCTTATCATCCCCATTTTGAAGATGAGGATAATAAAGCAAAAAAGTATATCCTTGTTCAAGGAAATTCAGGAGTAGAAAATGGTATATTAGCTGCTTGCATTCAGTGTGCACGGGAATCTGTAAATTTCAAATGGAATGAAGAGTGCCAACTAATCTGGCAATTCAATTATATTGAGTTAAGAGAACATCTATTGTTACATTAATGTCTTCAGTTGAATTCATAGATGACAATTATTTTAATGACTATGGAAATAATACTTGCCCCATATCCAAATAATTATACTTTCTAAAATATACAGGTTTTAAAATCCTGGAATTTCTAAATGTTTCTCTTTTCTTCTGTTATTATATCAACTTATGAACAAATGTCTTTACATACTTACTGCATTTCAGACATTGTTCTAGGCAATAGAGATAGCCTTGGAAACAAAGTAACCCATTATCCCTGACTTTGCAGCACTTAAATATTCCATTGGAGAGAAAGTGGACAATTATTACTACAACCAAATAAATTATACAGTTTGCTTAAAAGTAAAGTGCTAAGGGCAGTGGACTTGGCCCAGTGGTTAGGGCATCCGTCTACCACATGGGAGGTCTGCGGTTCAAACCCCCGGCCTCCTTGACCTGTGTGGAGCTGGCCTATGCACAGTCCTGATGAGTGCAAGGAGTGCCCTGCCACGCAGGGGTGTCCCCCGCGTAGGGGAGCCCCACGTGCAAGGAGTGCGTCCCGTAAGAAGAGCCGCTCAGTGTGAAAGAAAGTTCAGCCTGCCCAGGAATGGTGCCACACACACGGAGAGCTGACACAACAAGATGATGCAACAAAAAGAAACACAGATTCCCGTGCTACTGACAACAGAAACGGGCAAAAAGAAGAACACCCAGCAGATGGACACAGAGAACAGACAACTGGGGTTGGGGGGGAGGGGAGAGAAATAAATAAAATAAATAAAATCTTAAAAAAAAAGTAAAGTGCTAAGGGGCAAAAAAATAAAGGAGGGTAAGGGATTTACCAGAAAGGAGAAAAAGCAATTTTAAGTAGTGGGTGTTTTTGAATAAAGACCTGAAAGACACTAGGAAAAAAGCCACACAGATTACAAAGGGAAGAATGTTTCAGGCAGAGGGATTGGCCAGTGGGTGGACTCTAAGGGGTAAGCCTGGTGTGTAGAAGGAACTTCAGGAGGCCCACATGGCTGAGCAGATTCAGTAAAAGAACTAGGACTAGGAGATGAGTCCAGAGCAGTCATCAAGAGCCAGAGCATGTGGTCCTTTGTGGTGGATTGAATTCTTCACCCTATCCTGGACCCACCACTTGGCCATATGACTTTGCAGTCCCTCCAACCACAGGTGGAGGGTAATCTCTGCTCCATAAATCCACACTCAGCTATGGGACTTTCTTTGGCCAATGGGATGTAGGTGATATTGCACCAGTTCAACCTTAGGCTTCTGAGAGACATTGCATGTTTCTGCTTGCCCTCTTGTGCTTCTGCCACTACTATGAGAAGGCCTTCCCCCTGGGTAGCTGCTGACCCTTCAGACTTGTAGCCAGAATGACCACATTTGTAGAAGACTTGAGCTCAGCTGACAGCAAGGAGCCAGTTCCAGCTAGAACTGCATCTTGAGGCAGAGCCACTCTGAGTTTATGTGGGAGGCCGCTTTTGGCGCCAGTATCAGTTGCAGCCATCTTGTGAATTAACGCCTAACCCAGTTAAGTTTCTATCCCCACCCTCGCTAAAGTAATTAAGTTTCTACCCTTACGCCACTCCCCTGGGCTCTGATTGGGCACTCCCTAAAGAGCGCGAAGGTCTTTCCGCAGATGTTACTAAACAACCATCTGCGCATGCGTGTGGCGCGAAATTTGAAATCTAGTCACCCAATCGTTTACCGACACTGCGCTGTCATCAGTATGTACCACCTCCTTCATCCCTGGCTATAAATACCCCTGATTGACCTTCAATAAACGAGACTTGATCAGAATCCTGTCTTGTCTCCATTCTTTGTGTCTCTTGTCCCTTTCATTCCCGCTCCCTCCCTCAGGTCTTGCTTCGACTGACCCGCGGGTCTGGTCAAGTTTAGCCTAGAGCAGCCAAACCACAGTTAATCTGCAGACCCATGAGCATGACAATAAAGATTTATTTCTGCAAAGTGTTGTGAAGTGGTTTGTCTCACAGCATCATTTTGGCACTAGCTGATTGATACTACCTTATAGGCTACTATAAGGATATATTTTGATGGTAGATCCAAAGGATTTGTAAATGGTTTGGGTGATGGCGTGTGAGAAAAGGAGAGTCAGGATGAGAATCCAGAAGACTGAGAATCCAGAGACTGGAGTTGCCATTAACGATGATGAGAAAAACCACAGAAGGAAGAGGCCAGGGAAATCAGATATTCATCTTTGGACATATGATGAATTCTAATGGGAAGTTGGAATAAATAATTCAAACCAACACTGTCATTGAAGACACTTTTATTTTTTTATTTTTTAAATTGTATTTTTTACTTATTTTAAAAATATACATAGATCACACAAAATGTTACATTAAAAAATATAGGAGGTTCCCATATAGCCCACTCCCCACACTCCCCGCTTTCCCACAGCAACAGCTTCTTTCATTAGTGTGATACATTCATTGCATTTGATGAGTACATTTTGGAGCACTGCTGCACTGCATGGGTTATGGTTTGCATTGTAGTTTACACTCTCTCCCGGTCCATTCAGTGGGTTATGGCAGGATGTATGACAGATGTCCAGGATCTGTCCCTGCAATATCATTCAGGACAACTCCAAGTCTTGAAAATGCCTCCATATCACACCTCCTTTTCCCTCTCCCTGCCCTCAGCAACTCCAGTGGCCACTGTCTCCACATCAATGATGCAATTTCCTCCATTGCTAGAGTCACAATAGCTCTGTAGTGGAATACTAGTAACTCCACTCTAATCCATATTTTTTTCCTCCATCCTAGGACCCTGGAACGGCGATGCCCATTCCACCTCTCAAATGAGAGGAGGCAAAGACACTTTTAAAAGGTTTGACAAAATAGTAATAAAAAAATGTTTGAAGGCACCAGAGGATGAATAAGATAATGAAGAATTACTGGGCCAGGATAGGGGGAAAAAGAGAGGCCACAAAAAATGAGACTGACATGGGAACTGATTTTTACCTGAAGGCATTTGCCAGTTTCACCATAAGCAGCTGGGAGGCTAAGATTTTCTAAGAGCCTTTCAGAGTTACTGGGAGAGAAATTGAATTCCAGAACCCAAAGTGGAACTCTGGTTGAACCCTTAACTTGGATTTGAACCACCAAGTCTGTACCCCAGGACTACAGGTAAATCTGAAGTACACTGGTTCTACAAGAATTGCAACACAACCTCAATCACCTCAGTCTCTGAAAATTGAATGAGGTGATGCTGATAGAAGCAAAGTAAATTCTCTCTAGAGGAATATCATATCATTCTGGAGCTGAATTAATTCTTGAAATGGTAGTTAAATATAGTATCTGCCATATAGTAAAATAAATGGGAATAATTAACAAAACTTAGGAGAAATAACAGGCAGTAGAAAAAGACACATGAGGGCTATAGATACTGAAGTTACTAAAAACAGACTTAAAAAAAAAATATATATATATATATATATATATATATATATTTTTTTTTTTTTTAGGAGGTACTGGGGATTGAACCAGGGTCTTTGTATAAAGGAAACATGTGCTCAACCACTTTCGAGCTATATCCACTCCAAATATAATTTTTATTAGAAAAATTGTAGGTTTACAGAAAATTCATACATAAAATACAAAATTTTCATATACCACATGTAGAAGTTTGGTATCATTATTAATTCAAAAAATAGATATTGGATTATGTTTACAAATTGGTCTGTTCCTCTGGGTATATTAGATTGTATTGGATTCAGAAGTTTCACTCTTATTTGATTAAATTATGATTAAGGCTGTGATTGGACCATGTCTGTCTGATGTTGAGAAAATGACAAGGCAGAGGACGTAGCGAGAATTTTGATCCTGGAGCCCGGAAAGTAAGCACAGAGAGAAGCATATACATGAGGAAAGAGAGAAGGCTTCATTAGACATGGCAGAGGCCCTGGGAAAAGAGACAAGCCATTCTCCTGAATGTTTACAGCTGGCCTTATGGAGAGAGCAGAGCTGCTGAGCCCAGAGAGAAATGAGCCCCAGGAGAGAGATGAGACTTATCCCAGCCTACAACTTCTATTGTCAGAAGCTGGAACAATGGAACCTTAAGAGGAAGAGGAAGCCTGAACCCTTGCAGACGTCAGCAGCCATCTTGCTCCAACACATGGCAACAGACTTTGGTGAGGGAGTTAACTTACTTTTTAAAAATTTTTATTTCTCTCCCCTTCCCCCCCCCCCAGTTGTCTGCTTTTTGTGTCCATTTGCTATGCATTCTTCTGTGACCCTTTCTATCCTTATCAGTGGCACCGGGAATCTGTGTTTCTTTTTGTTGTGTTATCTTGGGTCAGTTCTCTGTGAGTGCAGCGCCATTCCTGGGCAGGCTGCACTTTTCTTTCGCGCTGGGCGGCTCTCCTTACGGAGTGCACTCCTTGTGCGTGGGGCTCCCCTACGCGGAGGACACCCCTACGTGGCAGGGCACTCCTTGCGCGCATCAGCACTGCGCATGGGCCAGCCCCACACGGGTTAAGGAGGCCTGGGATTTGAATCACAGACAAAACAAACAAACACACAAAAAAACCACTGTGCACAGCTTACCATGCCCTGTTGTAAATAAAAGGCTTAAATCATCAGAGTCTGGTTACTCTGAGGACTGCCACCTTGGTGGATTGCAGATACAAAAACAAGACAAGAACAATGAACTATTGTAAACCACCTTCTGAGAAGACAACTGAAATGTCTGCCAGCAGCAACAGATAACTGTCTCTCATAACCCTGCCAAATCCTCTAACACCCTTCTCGACAATGATAAAGCAAATACCCTTGTGAAGATCCAGAGCCATACCACTGAAACCTGAAAAGCAGCAGAGTGGCTCTGCAAGAAAAATGAACATCGTAATTACTGAACCCTGTAGCAGCACTTCAAGTGGCATGTTGCTCACAGACAGCTCATGGACATCACCTATGAATGTTCATCGTGCTCACTCTGACAAGTGATCCTCAGTCCCCTCCAGCTCTCAGAAGAGACAAGGTGTGCATTTACTACTACAAACACTGCAATGAAACTCTTGTAACCAGCCAACTACTATTTGCTCCCTAAAAACGTAAGTACCCTATATAAAATGCTAGCCACCTGTAGCCCAAAAGGAGAAGTAATAATAATTTCTTGTTGCCTATGCCTCCAACTATAAAAACAGAGAAAAATAAAGCCATTTTGGCCATGCTGTGCAGCCTTACTGGATGGGAATTTTAAGTGCATGAAAAACAAAACTCACCCAAATGTTATGAAACCACAGTAAATAATCTGAAGTCTATTCCTGCTAAAACTCTATGTATGTCTGTGTAAACTCTTCCTATACCTAAACTAATTTTTAATGTCACTCAAAACCTCATAGCATATGGCCCACCAAATATATTAATAATCTGGCTACTGAAACTATGTCTGATTGGTTTTCTTCATTATCTTAGCCCTGAATCTCATAGTTACTTCCCATATTCGCCCCACTAATAACCCTCCTTCTTTTAATGTCAGCAGGACCGTACATTCTCTGAGCTATGATGCAGTTCATTCAAACAGTCCAGAACATCACCCAGAATCACGTGAACAACCCCCTCCTAATGCATGAAATTCAATACCAGCCATTAACCCCTAAAACACCGTAACCCAATGAAACTCTGCTCCAACCCTCAACAGCAAGGAGGAGCCTGAGATAATAACTATGGAAATCAATTATAGCTATCCTCATTCCTTTCTTATTTTTCCACACCCTCAAAATCAATCCTTTTACCCATTATAACACCATTACTGATAATAATGCTGTTTTTCTTTTTAGCCCCTGTCTCTTACTCCTCTCCCAATTCTACACCAAATCATACCTTTAACAACCCAGACATATGTAAATGGCATCTTTCTGTTCCGTGAGTGACAATATCAACCCCTGTGGAACCTGAAAGCACAGCCCACTGGACAGGTTGGAAGGGAAATTTTCTATGCCCCATCACTGCAGGAAGTAGCCAAATCCCCTCACCTTTCCATCCTGCCTAGTATCGTATATCTCAATACCAGGTCATCCAACATACATATATATAAACAAAGAGTTAGGAATGTTAGAGTTTCCGTCTCCCTAGATTTGCAATAATTAACAAGCTGTGAATCAGTTCCCCTGACATGCACTGAGGAAAGACAAGCCCTGGGCCATATGCCTACATCTCTGAAAGCATGGCACTTCCCCAAAGGATGAGCAAAGGAACCATGTGGAAATGGGAGTGAAGTGAGATAAAGACCTTCACTTCCTGCAGATCAAAGTGATACCTGCTCCTCTAGCATTCCAAGAAAACATAACTCCTAACCCACTACCCTCTAGCCAGACAAGGGAAAATTTTCACCTCTAGGATTTCCTATTGGCCCCTGCAGCTCACTTGGACCCTTGACCCCCTCCCATTCAAACCCCCCCCCATTTCCAGAAATGGGCTGAAGTCTCTCTTCAGACCCCCACCATGCCCGAGGAGGAGCTGAAGTCTGTTCTTTAGACCCCCTTCACTGGGCGAGCTTCCCAACAAACTTTCTGCCTGCCATCAGTCTCTGTGTCCCAGTGAGTGCCCCCTTTTCTCTGACAGTAACTTTATCAAAAATCATTGCATCCTATAGTTTAAATTTATATAATACATATAACAATGAAACATAAATCTGGAAGAGAGTAAAATGAAAGTGTTATAAGGTGTATGCATTAGTTTTACTTTGATAAACCATAGATGCATTCTTTAATTTTTAGGTTAACCATAAAATAGAAGTAATACACTCTATGACTTCCAAGGTAAGTGAAAGAAAATTGGAATAAGAAAAAAAAAGCAATCAATTCAAAAGAGACCCAGGAAAAGATAGAAAAATTACACAGTATAATTGGGACAAATAAATGCAATGATCAAAATGGTATATATAATCCAAATATATTAGTAATTAAATCAAATATAATAGACTAAATATTCTAGTTATCAATACTGTCAGATTGGACTTAAAAATAAAGCCATATCCAGTTTACAAGAAACATCTATTAAAAGGATATAAAAAGACTGAAATTTGAAAATAAAAAAGTAGAAAAATATACCATATAACCAAAAGGTGGTTGTGTAGCAATATCAGAAAGCAGACTTCAAGTAAAACAGCAATTAGAAATACAGAGGGAGAGAGGTTTGCCCATCCTCCAAACATTGTGCAATAATGAATGTGTACGTTCACAACTTTTGCTATACACTTACTGTTTATGTATGTTCATGTATGAATTATATATTTCAATAAATTGTTTTTAAAATGAAAAAACTAGGGAATTAAAAAAAAGAAAGAACTCTAGAGGGAGATTTCCTAACTATGAAATAATTAATCCACTAAGAAGTTTTAAATTTATATGCTCATAATAACATAGCCTGAAATTATATAAAATAGAAATTGTCAGCTCTATAAAGATAAATAAAGAAAGATCACATTTGTAGTGGAAAATTCAAATGCACCTTTCCCAGTATCTAATAGAACAACAGATAACAAAAGACTAAAATATCAATGATTTGAACAGCCAAACCAGCAGGCATGATTTAATGGGCAAATATTGACCATTTCACCATACAATTGTTGTGAAGAATGAACACCACAATTTATCATAGGTTTAGCTGTGTGACTGGCTTTGGCCAATGGGATGTGGGCCCAAAGGCCAATGGACTGGTTCTGAGCCTAGCTCTTGTGTTCTCAGTTTGCAGAATATTTAGTTCTTTGGTGCATTTTGATGTGAGAGCACAATCAGGAGACAATAAAGTGGCCAAGCTGAAGGGGAGAGAAAAAGTGTCTGTAGCCCTCTTGTTTTATTTTAGATAGCTATCTGAGGTCAAAGGGCAGTGTATGCCATTAAGATAAAAGATTAGTACTTAAAAGGCAAATTCTTCAAGGAGAATGAAAAAGAAAAACAAATGAGGTTTGTTTCAGCATCAGTTTTCTGTCAAAGCTAGCATCTGAAATTCCATACATTTCACAGCTTCTTCCCCAGTTCAGTCATCAAGTAATGTGCTTGGTGACTAAGATTTCTAGTTTTCCAAAAGTCTTTTCTTAGACCTCTGGTTCTGATCTTTGTTGGACCAAGGAGTAAAGGGAATCTTTCTTGTATAATGTTAATCATCAGACATGTCTGAGAAATGCAGCAACAGCAACTTTTATATTCAAACCTGAAAATAACAAAACATTCTTTCTTATACAAATCAAGCACATTACATTAATTCCAATGATTTATCAACTATTCAGTGAACATCAAAACAATATAAAAAATTTGGGGAGGGAATCCTTGAAACAGAGTGATGAAAACTTCTGACTAATCTGAAAAAGTAGAAATATTGCCATTTTATTGTGCCCTGAAAACTTGGCCTCTTGAACAGGTGTCTGTTTTCCTCTGAGGGGATAAGGTATAGGAAACCATGAAATGTAGTTGCAAACAGTGGCTGTTGAAGGTTCAACTGATAAACTATCCTTGAAGATAACAGCTCAAAACTTTTCTTAAGAATAAAATATTGTTTTAAACTCCGGACACAGATCGCTGAGGAGAGAATTCAACTTCTGAGCTTAAATATTAGATCAAATTCTGTTAGGGCCCCAAGTCATATTCCTGGTGGGATACTCAATAGAGTATTGAAGGAAGAAGGCAGCTAGATAGCCATGCAATGAAGTAATGGCTCCAATGACACATTAAATGTCCTCATAGCTTACCTAAGACAGTCAGGTTTACCTGCTTTCCCCACAGACCGTCTTTTGACTCTCTCTTATTCCCGCTGCGTTTTTAGCTGATTGATCTTCTGATCTCAGGCATGGGGGCATTTTACATTTAACCATAATTACTGGATGATTATAAAAACGCCTTTCTGGAAATTCCTCCTACTCAATCTTAGAAGTACTCACCATGAAGGATTTTCCATATTAGAGGGACTTCCAGAGCTCAAGATAGGGCTCTCTTTAAAAATAGAGTTGGGTTATTTTATAACAACAGTTGACAAATAAGTACAACATAAGCATAATCATATGAATGCTCTTGGGATGTTTATTGTTAGAAGGTGAGAGGGCAGACCACTTTATCTTCCTCCACATTAATCCCTTAAAGAGGATAAAAAAAGAATTGGATTCCATGTTGACTCTTGAGAACAAGACTCAATCAGAGTTACCTACCCTGATAATTTGCTATGCTGTCTCAGGGACTGGCACTCTTATAACATTTTCAATAACCTTGCATCTAGCAACAACTGACTTTCAATTAATCAACAGGTAGCCTAGAAGAAGAAAAAATAGGAATGGCACTTTAAAGAAGTGAGCTACTTTGATGTGGGGATGGAGGGATAGGTGCTGGGAATGGTGATATTGGTAGAAGTGTTAATGGGGCTTGACAGACAGTACCGTATTTTCTCCCACAGATTTGAAATTTTTAAACAGCATCCATCAGTATACTTTCCCTACCTCTTTGCTACCAACTTTCTTGTAGCTTCAGCATTTTGTATCTGTGAGCTCAGCATTTTGTATGTGCGAGCCCACATCGGAGTATGCATTAAACGGTTCAATATTTAAAAATATTGGGGAATGCAACTATGGACTAAAGTAAACATTATTATTCTTGCAATGGAAGAATTTGTATCATTGAGGTTCTGAGGGAAGGAGAGGGAAGAATAGGTGTAACATAGGGCATTTTGGGGACATTGGAATTGTCCTGTATGACATTACAATGATGGATACAGACCATCACACATTTTGTAAAAACCTACAAAAATTGTAGTTAGATTCTTCAACCAAGAGATAATTTCCTAACATAAGGAAGGACACCAGTCCAAGACATAAGATTATACAATGTAGAACATAGGATGATGCAAGTTGGTGCACACTTAAGATGAGGGCAAGAAAGACCTGCACGGGGCCCAAACAGATGGAGCGTTCTCAATCAAAAATGATCTTACCAAAGTGGAGGGACTCTGGTATTTTAATATATTGTCTTTCTAAATTGCCTCAATTAGATCTTTAAGATCCTCTCTTTGTTTTTGGTTCACAAAAGATAATAGTTACTGCCAATGTTTCTTGTTCAAAAGTAAGAGTATAAAAACCCCTTAGAGCTTTGTTTTATCAAATTAAACTCCTCTGACCATCAAGAATAAAGCTGGCTTTGGGGCGGGGAAAATCATATTTTTATCATGCAAAAGAAGTATCCGTCACTCTCCTTTTGTTAAAAGCGTGAAAATTAAAAAAAGAAGTTGTTAATGGAAGTCTGAATGTACCATACCATATTAACTCTCTCTTTTAAAAGAATCAACTAAATGTATATGTCATGAATACTGCTGAAAGCCGTCTGGTGAAAGGTTTGTAAAATGTAGTTATAAACTTGGTCATCTCTTTTTTTGAGGTCATCTCTATTAGGTGAAATCATCCTCTGGTTTACTGTTTTGCTAAAATTATGTCTCAATTTTGATTTATACAAGGGTGAAGAATTAAAGGAAATATTCAGGACAGGGGTGTGAAATAGAAAAGGAATGAATGCTGTGATAAAAGCACTGGGGGAAGTGCACTGTCTGCAACTTGTTTTGAAATACATAAAAAATAAAACATATTAATGTATGGATCAAAGGATGGAAAATGGGTAGATACTTGATAAAGCAAGTGGAGTACAATGTTAATGGCTTCTTGAAAGGGCAGCACTAAGCAGCATGCGTGGTACCATTAAGGCAAGATAAGAGTGCCCACTATCACCATCATTATTAGCCATTTTCCTAGAGTTTCTGGTCAACAAATTAGACAGAAAAAGTAGAGATATATAAAAGGGAAAGAAATAAAGTTATTATGATTTGCAGATGGTAATACCAAGAGACTTACCTGGGAAACCATCCTAAAGAATAGGAGAATTCAATAATAAGATAAAAATTTAGATACAGGAATTAATGGCATTCATGTTTATACACAGTAAGCAATTAGAATAATTATGAAATAAAAGACCTCATTTATAGCAACTATAAAGATAAAATTCCATGAATAGATGTAAAAAGTTCCTATATATATATTTATGCACACACACATATGTATAAACACATAAATGTGAAAAGAAATTTAAAGACTCCTAAGGGACATGAAAGAAAATGTTAGCAAATTGAAATGCATACCATATTCTTGGATAGAAAATATTCAGTTCTTAAAGATGTCAGTTTTCCCAGGGTAATCTATAAACTTAACTTGATCCCAGTAAATATATTAACAGTTTTTTTTTTTTTAAACTAGACTAGTCAACTGTAAAGTTCACATAGAAAAATTAAAAATCAAGTGTCCTGGGAGTCTTTTGTGAACCCCAGAAAATTATGTTCTTAAGCTAACCCAATCCTGTGCATGTATGTGAGGTCTTTTGGTTAGATATGGTTAAGGGACCTTTTCATTAGATCACTTTGGATTGAACTGAATTGAGTTGGGAGCCTGTGATTGGAGTACTTCAGTGAGGTGTGATCCAGTGTGGGTCTTGGCACTTTTGCTGGCATCTTATATAAATGGGAGAGACATGCAGAAACACATGGAGAAAGAGAGCTCTCATTTTACCCTCCAGAAGCTGGAATCATTGGAGCAGCCAAAGCTGAAGCAATGAGGAGAGGGGAAGAGATGAGCCATGTGCCTGATTGCCCACTGCTGAGCTCAGGGAGAAAGTAAGCCTGGAGGAGAAGGCAGAAACCAGCTGCCATTTGTCTTACCATGTGTTAGGAGCCTAGATTACCAGCAACCAACCTTTGATGAGACATCATCTTTCATGATGCCTTGATTTAGACATTTTCACAGCCTTTTAACTGTAAGCTTATACCCTATTAAATTCCCATTATAAAAGTCAGCCCATTTCTGCTATTTTTTGCATTAGAAGCCTTTGGCAACCTAAGACAGCAAGATTTTCAGGAACTTCTGAAAAAAGATTAATGCTGGTAAGATAGCCCTAGCAGCTATTAAAATATTTTTCAACCCCTATAGTTAAAATCTAAAAGTACTGTTACATGAAGAGAAGAAAAAGCAATGTAGCAGACAAGGAAGTTCAGAAATATGCAAACAGATATTCAGCATTTGATAAAGATGGCATCTCAAGCCAGGTGGGAAAACATGGATTGCCAAGTAACTAATATCAGGACAATGAGCTACCTAGTTGCAAATAAAAATATAATTTGGATTCATGCTTCACACTTCCAAAGGAAAAATTTGCAGGAGAATCAGAGATTAATTTGTTATAAACAAAACATAAAATCAATAGGGGAAACTATGGGCAAACTACTTTGTACCCTCAGATTTGGAAGGTTTTTTATGAAACAAAAACCAGAGCCCACAAAAGAGACTGATAATTCAGTTCCATCAAACTAAAAAACTTAAGGGTGGCAAAAACTTACTGTAAGTGAAGTCAAAAGAGAAATTCTCTAAACTGGGGAAACTTTCATTCATGTCATAGTTTCAGGGCTTCTGTCCTTCATGTGTAAAGAACTCTATATGAGCACAAAACATCAACAGTTGCAATAAAATATGCAATTAATATAACAGATTTTTCTTAGGGAAAAAAATATACATGGTTTGTGTAAACCCAGGGAAAGATAGTCAACCTTGTAATTTGCAGCACAAATTACAATAGTCTAAGGGATCATTTCTCATCTTTCAAACTGGCAAAAGGCAAAACATCTGACCACTTGGCTGGTGAGGGAAAGAGACTCTCTTTATACTGCTGCTGTAAGTGTAAATTAAAACAATATTTTTGGAGGAGAGTTTGGCAATACTCATCAAAATTACACATGCACATACCATTTGTCCCCACATTAATTCTGGGAATTTATCCCACAAATAACCTCATTCATGAATGGATTGATGTACAAGGTTATTCATTGCAGAATTGTATGAATAGTAAAAGATGGATGACAATGAAGATAGATACTCATCAGTAGACCTGGTTAGAGAATCCACTGACCTTCCATATGATGGATTCAGAAGACACAGCTGTATAAGAGAACAAGGACATTTTTAAGTCTCAGTTATGAGACTATCTTCAGGATACATTCTTAAATGGAAAATGCACAGTGCCGAATACTGCATAAATATGCTACCGCTCATTTAAGAAAGGGGAAAACAAGGGAGCTGAGGTGGCTCAAGTGGTTGGGGACCTCTCTCTCACATGGGAGGTCCCAGGTTCGGTTCCCAGTGCTTTCTAAAGAGAAGATAAGCAGACAGAGCACACAACAAATGGACACAGAGAGCAAACAGTGAGTGCAAACAACGAGGTATGGGTGATAAGTAAACAAAATAAATCTTTAAAAAACGGGGGGGGGGGGGGGGGACACATATGGATAAACAATTGCTTGTATGTGTTTCTTGAAGAACATGCAAAAATATTAATATTGGGTGTTTGTGGGAAGGAAACTGGATGTTAGGGCACAGAGACAGGGAACATTGACTGCATCCTTGTTCATCCATTTTAAATTTTGAACTATGTGAATTATTGACTCCAAAAATTAAATAAAAATATTAAATGTTCTTTAAAATTCCTCTTCTCTCACCCTTCTTTCTCACTAGATAATCTAAAATAAACTAGACTACCAGCTTGCAGCCCCTCAAGGTATTTCCTGTGTAGCTTTGGTCTCCAATTTCAAGTCCTGTTCATTTTTAATTTTTGGTACCAAGTTAATTTTTTTTAATGTATTTTTAATTACGTTTTAAAAGACAGATTACATAAAATGTCACATAAAAAATATAGAGGATTCCCACATGACCCACTCCCCACATCTCCCACTTCTCCCACATCAACGACTTCTGTCATTAGTGTGGTACATTCATTGCAATTGATGAGCACATTTTGAAGCATCACCACACAGCATGGATTATAGTTTACATTGATAGGTCATCTTCCTATCCATGAACAGGGAATATTCTTCATTTATCTAAGTCTTCTTTGATTTCCTTTAAAGGTGTTATGTAGTTTTCTGTGTCTGTCATTTACATCTTTAGTTAAATATATTCCTAGATATTTTATTTTTTTAGTTACTATTTTAAATGGTATTTTTTTCTTGATTGCTTCCTCAGATTGCTCATTATTGGTGTACAGAAATGCTACTGATTTTTGCTCATTGATCTTATAACATGTGACTTTACTGAACTCATTTATAAGTTCTAGAAGCTTAGTTGTAGACTTCTCAGGGCTTTCTATGTATAGGATCATGTCGTCTGCAAATAGTGAAATTTTGACTTCTTCCTTTCCAGTGTGGATGCCTTTTATATCTTTTTCTTGCCTCAGTGATTGAGCAAGTACTTCTAACACAATATTAAATAAGAGCAGTGATAGTGAGCATCTTTGTCTTTTTCCCGAACTTAGAAAGCTTTTAGGATTTCACCATTGTATATGATGTTAGCTGTGGATTTTTCACATATACCCTTTATCAAGTTCAGAAAGTTTCCTTCTATTCCTATCTTTTGCAGAGTTTTTTATCAGGAAATGGTGCTGTATTTTGTTGAATGCTTTCTCTGTGTCTATATATATGATATGATTTTTTTCTCTTGATCTGTTTATGGGGTGTATTACATTGATTGATTTTCTTATGTTGAGCCATCCTTACATACCTGGTATGAAATCCACTTGGTCGTTGTGTATAATTTATTTGGCGTGTTGTTGAATACAATTACCAAGTATTTTATTGAGGATTTTAGCATCTAGGGTCATTAGAAAGATTGGTCTGTAATTTTCCTTTCTTTTGGCCTCTTTGTTTGGCTTTGGTATTAGGGTAATATTGGCATCATAGAATAAGTTAAACAATGCTCCTTCTACTTCAATTTTTTGGAAGAGTTTAAGCAGGATTGGTGTTAGTTCTTTCTGTAATGTTTGGTAGAAGTCACCTGTGAAGCCATCTGGCCCTGGGCTGTTCTTAGTTGGAAGGTTTTTAATAACTGATTCTATTTCTTTACTTGTGACTGATCTGTTGAGTTCATCAGTTTCTTCTTTTGTCAATGTAGGCTGCTTGTGTGTTTCTAGGAATTTGTCCATTTCCTCTAAATTGCTCTTCTTGTTGGCATATAATTTTTCAAAGTATCCTCTTATCATACTCTTTATTTCTGTGGGGTCAGTGGTGACATCCCCTTCCTCATTTCTTATTTCGTGTATTTGAATCTTCTCTTTTTGTTAGTCTATCTAAGAAATTGTCATTTTATCGATCGTGAAGAAACAGCTTTTGGTTTTATTTTTTCTAGTGCTTTCTTATTTTCTATTTCATTTATTTCTGCTCTGATCTTTGTTATTTCTTTTTTTCTACTTCCTTTGGGGTTAGTTTGTTGTTCTTTTTCTAATTCCTCCAAGTGTGCAGTTAGGTTTTCAATTTTAGCTCTTTCTTCTTTTTTGACATATTGTTTTTATGGCAATGAATTTCCCTCTCAGTACAGCTTTTGCTGTATCCCATAAGTTTCCTTTCAACCTGCAGAACTCCCTTTAGTATTTCTTGAAGGGCAGGTTTCTTATTGGCATACTCTCTTAATTTCTGTTTATCTGTGAATATTTTGAACTTTATCGTTTTTGAATGCCAGCTTTGCTGGGTAGAGAATTATTGGCTGGAAGTTTTTTCTCTATTACCTTGACTATGTCATACTACTGCCTTCTTGCCTCCATGGTTTCAGATGATAAATCAGCACTTTAATCTTATTGAGCTTCCCTTGTATATGATGTTTCTCTTTTCTCTTCCTGCCTTCAGTATTTTCTCTTTGTCTTAAGCATTGGACAGTTTGACAAGTATATGTCCTGGAGGAGGCCTTTTGGGATTACACTGTTTGGGGTGTGCTGTGCCTTTTAGACATGTACATCCATCTCCCTCAGTAGGTTGGGAACTTCTCAGCCACTATTTTGTCCAACACTGCTGTCCCCTTTCCCTTCTCTTCTCCCTCTGGGATGCCTATAATGTGCATGTTTGTACATTTTGTGTTGTCATTCAAATCCCTAAGTCCCTGCTGGATTTTTTCTATGTTTTTATCTATCTGTTCTACTATCTGTTTGATTCAAATGTACTGTCTTCCACATCACAAATTCCTTCCTTTGCCTGTTTAAACGTGCTATTATGTGCTGAGAGTGTATTTTTGATATCTTGGATTTTGCCATTCATCACCATCATATCTTTATCTTTTTATGTATGTTTACAATTTCTTCATTATGTTCTCCCAGTGTCTTAATATCCTTAATCTCTTCCTTCACTTCATTAAGTTGTTCCATGATATTTGTTTGGACAGCTTTGATTAGTTGTTTGATATTCTGCTTTTCTTCCTGGTTTTTAGTTTGTTTGTTGGACTGGGCCATACCTTCTTGTTTCTTGGTATGGTTTGTAATTTTTTGTTGCTGTCTGGTCATCTTTTTATCTTGATGGGTTTATTCAGTTGATTAGTTTCTGTCCCTACTCCAGGGTTTTACTTAGTTGCTGTTTTTGTGTGTGTGTTTTCTCTTTGACACTTTGTTCTTCTTAATCTATTTCCTTGTTGTTGTCTATGTTCCCTTGGAGGCAAAAGATTAGGGCCAGAGAAAGCAAAAGAGGTAAGAAATGGAAAAGGATAATAGTAATAATAATAAAAGTAAAAGTTAGAAAAGGAACCATATAAGGCCTAGGAAATTGAATATTTAACTCAGGCAAGCAGTATAGAGTAATTGGAATAAAAAAGTATAGTACCTACAATGAAATGGGAAACTGAACATAGAAAAGTATATAGAATGAATTTAAAGGCCAGAATGATGAGGAGAGAGGGAAAGAGAAAAGAAAGGTCAAAAAGAAAAAAAAGTTAATAAAAGAAAGAATACAGAATAGAAGAGTTAGAAATAAACAGAAAAATTGAGGGCTAAACAAAGAGAAGTGAAAAGTAAGAACAGTAACAGAAAGCGGAAGATAGAAATAATGTAGGAAGGAAGAGATAGTGTTGGTAGCCAAAATCAGTATACACTGAAAAGGGGAAATCAAGGAAGAGGAAACACAGCAAACAAGAAACAAGCCAGCAGCACCTAATTAAAACAAAGGGGGTGGGGGGAGAAAGAGGAAAAAGAGACAAGAAAACAAAAACAAAAACAAAAACCCACAAGCAAGCAGTCAAACAAAATCTAAGGAAAAACAGCCTTCCCTCTTAGGCCCCTCTGGAGTTTCTCAGGCGGCTGGTGTTCATTAGTTAATTACCCTGCAGTTTTCCCTCTGCAGGTTTTGAAGCAGGTTTTAGTGAGTAAATTAAGTTAAAATTTAAAGCAAAAGTAACTTTAAAAAAAAAATTTTTTTTTTTAGGAAAAATAAAAGACCCAAGAGAAGCTAATACAAGAGTAATGTCTATATTTTCCTTGTCCTAAAATATCAGCGGGATGTTTAATATCATGGTGGGTCACTACTCTAAGAGGAGCCAGAAATCGAACTAGGGACATTGACATTGTATATTCCAGAAGGAAACTCCTCCACTGAGCTAAGCTTTCTCCTTGGGTCTGTTAGCTCTTCAGAAAACTATCCAGTCACTTTCCCTCAGGCAAGTTTGCCTCAGGCAAGTTTGACTCTTTGCAATGGAATTAGTTCCTGCTGATTAGAAGTCTCTCCTTATCCCCTGTCTATTCTTATTGCTTTCTCTCCCAGGGCAGCAGGACTATAGCAATTTGATATTATTGATGAATTCCAAAAAGAAATATTGGATTATGTTTATAATCTGATCTGACCCTGGGCATGATTGAGTTATGATTAGGGCATTGAGTCCTCACTCCTTGGTGGGTGGGGACTCACAGATAAAAGGCATGGAAAATGACAGAATTAATGGTTTTTGGTGTTAGAGTTTTGCTGTTTGATGCTGAAGCCTTAAGCTGGAGCCCTGGGAAGTAAGCTCACAGAGGAAAGAGAAGCAAGCCCCAGGAAGAGAGGAACACTGAGCTCACAAAGAAGCAAGCCCTGGGAAGAAGGGAACCTTGAACCCAGAGAGAAGCAAGACTCTGGAAGGGGGGAACCCAGGAAGTCTGAACTCTTGCAGTTGTTGGCAGCCATCTTGCTCCAACACTTTGGTGAGGGAAGTAACTTATGCTTTATGGCTTGGTATCTGTAAGTTCCTACCCCAAATAAATAACGTTTATAAAAATCAACCAATTTCTGGTATTTTGTATCAGCACCCCTTTGGCTGACTAATACAAGGACCCAATATCCTATGTGAGAGTTCCCTTTTGAAATTCAAATGGGACTCTCGTGACTTAATTCACTGCAGAAAAAGTTATTCGCAACCTCTTCAAAAGCACCCCCTCCTCACAAGGAACCCTAAATAGGCTCTTGGAAGCTTATTAGGCAATTCCTACTGCCCGCCTCCCTTAGGGGAGTTGAAATTTTGATAGTTTTCAGTACCAGACTAGTAATTGCCTGACTCTGCCTTCTCCCAGGCCAATTTTCTCTATCCCAGGGCAGTCAGGTACCTCAGACTGCCTCAGCAGACTCGCCTCTCCTCTCTTTCTGGTGCCACCTAGGGCCAGCTGGTATGCTCCTCAAAGCTCAGAAAGGGGGTCCAGACAACCAAACTCACAGAAAGGAAACCCCTGTCCACCCTTCGTCAGAACCCTCCCACTCTTGAAGAATGCTTCCTCTGGCTGGGTGACTGGAGTTTTGGGGTTCACTGCAGCTTCCTGCCCTGGGGGTGGGGCTTAGCCATTCCACAGCTCAGTCCTCGAGGGCCAGAAACTCATGGTTTTACCTTAAACAATTAACCTCTCTGTCGAATTCTCTCCAGATTGATGCCTGAAGCCTCCTGCTCTGTGGGTTCTCAGAACAGCTCACTTGGGCAAGATCTTGCCCCCACTCAGCCATTTTTTTGTGAAAGAGATGGTGAATGTACACTTAATCCAATGCCATCTTGCACCTGTTCATTTCTGCATGTATTTCATTTTGCTTCTCCTGTTGTCTTACTAGGTCCAAAGAGGAGAATCCATATTTTGTCCTCCTTTGCTTTTCCCATAGTAGCTTTGTACTCCCAAAATGAGCATTCTTCAAGCACTGTTGGGGATTGAATCATGTCCCTCACAAAGGACATTGTTCAAATCCTAACCCTGGACCTGTTGGTGTATAAATAGGACCTTTGAAGATGTTATTATGAATTAAAGTATGGGCTCGTTTGTGTACAGGATCTTCAAAGATCCTATTTATATGAGGCCAAAATGAACTAGGGTGACCCTTTTTATTTTTTATATTTATTTTCCCTTCCCCCTGTTGACTGCTTTCTGTGTCCATTTGTTGTGTGTTCTTCTGTGTCCACTTGCATTATTGTCAGTGGCACCAGGAATCAGTGTCTCTTTTTGTTGCATCATCTTGCTGCATCAGCTTTCCATGTGTGTGGTGCCTCTCCTGGGTAGGCTGTGCATTTTTTGCACAGGGCAGTTTTCCTTGTGGGGAGCACTCCTTGCATGTGGGGCTCACCTATGGGGATACCTCTGCATGGCAGGGTACTCCATGTGCGCATCAGCTCTGCACATGGGCCAGCTCACCACACAGGTCAGGAGGCCCTGGGTTTGAACCTTGGACCTCCCATGTGGTAGGCAGATGCTCTAGCAGTTGAGCCAAATCTGCTTCCCCAGGGTGACCCTTAATTCAATGTGGAGAGGGAACTTACAAGCAAAAGAATTTGGACACAGAAGTCAAAAGAAGGCAGAAGAATGTGGCAAATCTTCAAGTAACAGAGGAAGAGATACAAGCCAAGGAACCCCAAAGATTGCAGCAATCCAGCCCCAGGATCTAAAGGCTCTGAGAGAAAGCAGGGGTTGTTTAAACCTTCATGTTGGATATCTAACCTTCAAAACTGTGAGACAGTCAGTTCCTGTTGCTTAAGCCAAACCGTTGCAGGGTATTCGTCATAGAGGCCCTGGCAAACTAAGACAAAGCACCTTCAGGGCCTTTTGGCTGTTTTGACTGGTACTGAGACACTTCTGGTAGAACCCAGTGCCAAAGGCGCCTCAGGCTGATGCCTGGACCTTGCTCCTGTAGCAGCTTGAAGTGGGGCCCTGGTAATGAGTGAAGATTCTAACGGAGAACAGGGCTGTGTGTGGAGTCACGCGGGGTATTAGGAAGAGAGAGACCTGGAGCCATTGTCATTTGGGAGTAACTGGGAATATGATCCACATTTATATCCAGAGTGGCCAGGCAACCTTTGGGTTATCAGTTTATATTCGTCAAAATAATTCTCAACTGAAATATAATTTCAACTCTCTTTGCCAATTAGAGATAGTTTAAAATCGAAATTGAAGCCGTTCATTCTACTTTAAAACACATCATCCTTAGACAGGCTAGTCAGTTCCTGCTTGAAATGGGTGCCTCCCTGAACTATCTCAGTCCCCAGAATCCTTCTTAGCTTTCTGACCCCTGGGCCTGTCCCCACAGCTTCCCTTGTCTTGGAATCCCTACTCCACCCCCAGCTCATACCCGCCCACCCTACAAACTTGGAAAACACCAATTTATGTTTTCAGGTTGTAATGAATTCTTCTGAACACTTCTTGCCTTTCCCTGTTTGTAGATAGAGATTTTATTCCTTCTACCCTCACTACTCCCTGAGTCACACGATCAATGTTGTGTCCAAAGGCCTAGCCAGGGTGTGTTTTGTAGGAGGAGCTCAAGTATGTGGAATAAATGAATGAACAAGATTGGAATTTCCTTTAGCGTGCATACATCTCTATCTGGAACTTCTTGGAAGTAAAGGGGGGGCGATGATCAGAGGGGAGGATGTGACTGGGACAGAACGAAGTGCTGGCACGGAAGGTTCTGGGTCCCTTGTCAAGTCCGTCATCCCACAACTTATTTTATTAACAATGTGCTCATTAACAAATTGCCATTTTAACAGTGCTATCATTTAGGGCAAACTTTCTTGCAACTCGTCTCCATTGAGGAGGTTTCGGTATACTTCGTTTGAAATTGTTGAGTCGTTCAGCCTCTCATCACAGTAAGCTCCTCTGTTAACTGTATTCTAGCGCCATATTCCCCCCTACCAGCCCTGACCTTCCTCCATGTGAATCACTGTGCTGGTTTGTACCATGATCATGGGACACAATCTCCAGAGGTAGATTATTTTTTACCATATCCCTTGGAGGATCTCAAGCTTTCTAATTAATCCGTACCTGAGCTATCACATGTTGGTTACCTGAAGTCATGGAAGCTGTGAGGGAATCAGGAGGTGGGGGAGGGAAGGCGTGGAGCGTGGAGCAGCTGAGTTACCAGCCAGACCGGCTGGGACACAGAGGGCCTCTGCCTTAGTTTGCTGGGCCACAGTGACAAAGACCACAGGATGGGTTGGCTTGAACAGCAAGTGGCAAGGCGGCAAGTTTTTGAAGCCTACAAGTCCAAATCAAGGTGTAGGTAGGGCCGTGCTTTCTCCCCAAAGTCTGCAGCTTTGGGGCTCCATCTGCCTCTGTCGCATGGTGAGCTCTTTCTTCTGTGTCTGAGCTTATGCTTTCCATTCACTTTGGGTTTCTGGTATCTCCCTGTGACTTTTTCCTGCCATTTGGCTTCCAGTTTCTTCTCTTTATTAGGCCTCCAGTAATAGGGATTAAAACCCAGCCTCATTCAGTTGGCAATACATCCTTAACTAAAAACCGCATATTCGAAGGGCCCTATTTACAATGGGTTCACATCCACAGGAAATTGGGTTAAGATTAAGAACATGCCTTTGTTGGGGCACATGATTCAACCTACCATAACATCTAAGAGAATGGGGGCCCTGAAATTTGGGGGTGCAAGGTTTGCTTTGCCTCCTCCTCTCTCTTTCTCTCGGCTGATTTCCTGCCTTGTTGTTAAAAAAGAATTTAGGGAAGTAAAAAGGATGCAAAGCAGCCAGATAAAACAAGTGAAGAAATAAGGCAAAGGGAAAAATATGAGGAGAGAAAGATGAATCCAGAAGAGAAGTTAAGGCACAAAATGCATACTGTAATTACCTGTGTGGTTGGTAGTGATGGAGCGTCCATTTGGCTCCACACCATATGAATGGGAAAACAAAACCAGTCATATGATCGGCAGCATCCTTAGGGGGAAAAAACTTCCTGGAGAAGATTCCCCCTGTTGCAGTAGACTAAATGGAGAGGGTTTCTATTAGCAGCACATCAGCTCGGGCTTCTCCTCTGTCTTCCTGGCTCATTCTTTGCCTGAGTCACGGGGAAGGGCAGAGAAAGGAAGTGCATCTCCGGTCATAAAAGCATTTTCCAGTCATCTCGTCAGGGTGAGGTGGGGCAGGAACTGTGACAGGGTCACAGAGACTTCAAGGAGCATGTGTAGGAGCTGTCCTGAAGCAGAGAGGCCATCAGAGGATGAAACCACCTGCCTGGTGCTTCGGAGCTGGAGTCAGCTTCCAGGGGCTGCAGGGCAAGGGCAGTGCAGCCGGGCAGGAGGCCATTCCGGCAGCCTGGCGGGGGGTCAGCCCCTGTTGACTGTCTGTGCTCTATCTGCTCTCAGAAACTGCCCTATCCTGGCTGGCCCAAAGTCAAGCGACCCCCTGCTCTGCAATACCCATTTCTGGGTAGTGAGCTGTTGATAGAGCTGCATTTCATGAGAGGATGGTCCACCAAGGAGATGGAGCCAGGGAAATCCAGGGCCCCGCTCGGAAGCCAAGGCAAACACATCAGGAACGATTTAGGAAAGGCACCTGCAAAATGAACAAACTGTTCTGTGTAAAGTGTTTTGTAATTAGGAAAAGATGAGTTTGCTACCTGCCTTTAATTCCATCTTGGAACTTTTTCTGAATGTAATGCTGAGATTTAAAGTAGAAGAGAACGAGGAGGAGGAGTTTATTTCCTTGCTCTCTTTCCTCACTTTCTCCTCACCACCTCCCCTACCATTTGTAAATACCCAGGCAGGCAGATAAGTGGGTGTGCGTGCAGTTAAGTGGAAATAGCACCCCCGGGAGAGGCCTGGGGTGGAAGGATTCACAGAGAGCGTCTGTAAAAGGGGTTCAAACTCGCCTGCATTTGAAGGGCCCTGGAGCAAGCCAACCGTATAGCCTCCTGAAGAGCTGTTGCAGGCTCCTAGCTCTGCACCATCAACGCCTGCCTCTCTGGCCATTACCAAAAGCACTCAGACAACCAGCTGCTGGCAGGGCTTGCTCACCAACAATCCGAGTCCCCCTTTTCAAGGCTGGGTTCACACCATGCTGAAGCCTTCGTCAAGGAGGGGGGGCGTGAGCCCACAGACTCTGAGCGCATCCTGCAAATCCAGCGGACAAAGCTCGCTGCGCTGTGGTAGGCCAGCGCCTGGGAGGAAGGCAGAAAGTCCAAAGCGGCTGGGTTCAGAAAGACGCCTTCCCTTCCTTGCGCTCCCTGAGGCCCATGTCACACCTCTGTGCTGGAGGTGGTGGGGTTTTTCCTCCACCACCAGGGAGCAATGAGCGTGCTCAGGAAGCTGCCCTCGGTCTACCCAGCTAGGTTTTGCACGTGTGGTCCTGGGCAGTATATCCCCAGCTGAATACATCTTCAGAAAAGCAGAATATTTGGGGTCAGCATTCATTTCCATTGAACAGGAGGAGATTTAGGATTGGGTATACAGTCCCAGCGCTGATTCTTTTCAGGCTCAAGGAGATGAGATTCCCCAGCCCCCACGTGCGGCGGAGCAGCTCCGAAGTCAGGAAGCGGCTGCGTGGTTCTTGGCGCAGGAGGTGGGAGTGAGGAGAGGAGGGAGACAAGGAAACCTGGATGCAACGTCCCTGACCTGGCATTGCACAGACATCTCAACCTCACCACATCCAAACTCTGTCAGCTTCATCCCCTAATGACTCTCCTCCTCTCTGCCCTCCCCCCTCACCTCCTCATGCCCATCCTCCAGTCCCCAAGCCCAGTGCTCTGGGTCTCACTTCCTGCCCCCGTACTTGCTGCCATAGCCATATCACCGCCTCCCAGCTGGTGCCCGGGCTGCAGCCCTCTTCTCCCTGCCCTTCCTCTCCTCCTCACATCTTTAACTGTGATGTTACTGAAGCTCTTCCTTGTCTCCCTGTTGCCTCCAGCGTGAGGTCCCACCAGGAGAGCTGTGCCTGCTGTATCTTCAGGACACCTCTGCCCCTCTCTGCCTCTCCACCTGTGCAGTCAACACCTTTGGTTTCCTGGACTTCTTTTACTTCCTCACTCTCTCACCTCTGAATCGTCACACTTTCAGTTTCTTCTGTCTCGACACTCTTCCTCTTTCCCATTTGGCTAATTCATAGTCATTCCCCAGGTTGCAACTCAAATATCTAGAGGTCTTGCCTCTCAGAGTTCTTTTTGTTTAATTTTTCTTTTTTAAAATTAATTATTTAACCTCCCTCCCTCCCCGTGTCCTGCTGTTTTTGCTGTCTGCGCCCATTCGCTATGTGATCTCCTCTATCTATTCCTCTTTTTGTCTTCTCCTCTCATTTTTTCTCCTCTAGGATTCACTGGGATTTGATCCTGAGGACGTCTGATGTGGAGAGAGCCTCCCTGTCAGCTGTGCCACCTCAGTTCCTGGTCTCTGCTGCGCATCACCTTGACTCTCCCCTTCGTCTCTCTTTTGTTGTGTCATCATCTTGCTGTGTGACTCACTTGTGTGGGCACTGGCTCCCCACACAGGAACTTGGCTCACCATGTGGACTCTTGGCTCACTGCAAGGGCATGTTTTCTCTTCTTCTTTTTCACCAGGAGGCCCCAGGAGAATTGAGGTTCTCCCATATGCTAGGCGGAAACTCTGTCACTTGAGCCACATTTGCTTCCCTCAGAGGTCTTTCCCAATGGCCCAACTCTTGCCTGGCTGACCCTCATCCCTGTTGGGCTGGAACCCTCTCTGCTGTGGTCACACCCCCTGGGAATGGCACAATTCCTTGGCAATCATCCCTAAGCTCTGTGAGGGCAGGGGCCACATTTACGTGGTTCTGCTGGATTTCTAGAGTCTAGTATAGGACTGAACACAGGTACTTGATATTTGATAAATAGTTTCTGAAAAATGAGGCGATGGATTCCATGCAGTGCCAGTTTTCCTCAGTCACAGGGAAGGTTCCAGTGTCATGCAAAGAGCCCTGGAATCAGACAAAACTGTATGTGAACCCAGGGCCCATGGATGTCAGGGTATCCTAGGTGAGTTATTTCACATCTCCCTGCCTCCTTGTGCTTTGCATTGATAGGCATAATCGAAGCACCCCTTATACCCCCTGTGCCAAGGAGTCCACGAGACCACATTTGATAAGCCCCGTGACGTTGCCTGGCTCATGGTAGACAAAGCCTCTCTTCTTGCCGCACTCTAATCCCAACCACGCTCTGCCCTCGCAAGGAAAAGGCACACTGTGGCATATGTCCTGAGTGCTGGGCATTTCCTGCTCCATCTCAGTGGAGGGGATGCTTCTGGAGGATGGCACCCTCTTTTCCCTCCTCTTAGAGGCCTACAAAGTTAGCTCCTTTATTCCTTTCCCATCCCCTGTGGAAAAGTGAAGGAAACCCTGCAAGGGCCCCTCTGGGTCCTTGCCCAGAGCAGATGAGTTGGAGTCCACACCAGGAGGGTCATGAGAGAAAGCAGGTTTATTAACGCCGGCGGAAGGACAGGAGATAGGAGGTCTCAAATCTGCCTTCCCACTAAGCGTTTTTCTCTCAGCTTTTATACTTGTTTTCAGTTAATCTTAAAATATGCATGCTACCTGGGGTCTAGCAATCTTGGGGTGATAAGGATGGGGAGGGTGATAGGTGTGTGAAGGTACAGATAAGAACAAATGAAGATTCAGAACTAATAGACAGGCGGATATGAAGGACAGGTGAGTAAAGGTAAAGTGTGAGGGAATGCATAGTTACACATTTTTGGTGGAGCTAAATCTAGTTAATGTAGAATCTGTAGCTCTATGTGTTTGTGAGGAAAAATCACATTGACTTTTTTTTAACATTTTAATGTAGAGTTCAATGCCTTAATATTTAAGCTGTACTGGGTTTTTCTTTTCTTTTTTTATTCCCCTTCCCCCCACCTCCACCCCGGTTGTCTGTTCTCTGTGTCTATTTGCTGCATCTTCTTTGTCCACTTCTGTCGTTGTCAGTGGCATGGGAATCTGTGTTTCTTTTTGTTGCATCATCTTGTTGTGTCAGCTCTCCGTGTGTGCGACACCATTCCTGGGCAGGCTGCACTTTCTTCCGCACTGGGCGGCTCTCCTTAGGGGGAGCACTCCTTGTGTGTGGGGCTTCCCTACGCGGGGGACACCCCTGCGTGGCAGGGCACTCCTTGCGTGCATCAGCACTGCCCATGGGCCAGCTCCACACGGGTCAAGGAGGCCCGGGGTTTGAACCGCGAACCTCCCATGTGGTAGGCAGACGCCCTAACCACTGGGCCAAGTCCGCCGCCACTGGGTTTTTCTTGTACTACAAATGGGAGTTGAAGGAATGGAAGTTGCTGATGTCAAAGCCGTGCATATGGACTCCCGAGTGGAAGTATGAGTAACCCCAAGCTCGGAATTGTAATTCTGTGCTCCATTAGATCCCATGCCCCACTCATGGCTCAGTCTCCGGAATCACAGAAGACCAGAAAAGAAGATTTGATTTTTATCAAGAGCCCACTGAAATCCCTCTCTTTTCCCATAGATCTCACTAATGCACACACATATGTGGTCCTGTGCATTTGGTTTTTGGCCTAGTTTCTTTGAAATACTTACAGATAATTTTGTGTGATAAAAATGCTTATTCCTTTGATATATGCAAGACCCTAGACCTTCTTCTATTTGAAGCAAAATTAGCTTTCTTTTCTTTTTTTTTGTTAAAAACGAAGAAAAAATATTGCTCATGTGTGTGGCCTGAACACAACCCTCAAAACATCTTAGAGGTTATCCCTCAAGGTTTTTAACAGGGAATATATTGTTCTTAATTATTCTTATCTTACTATTATATAATACTTTGTGGATTTGTTTTTCAACCTATAATCTTATGCCAAAAGAGGCCATTTAGGTTTATTTTTATTTGTAGGCTGAACCAGAAACAATATATGTGAGACTGTGTTTACTATTTTAAATCCTACTCTCTATTACTTTTCCTTCCAACTTGAAAAGGAATTGTGTGCTATGGATCGAAGTTTGGCTCAAGTTCAGGCACTCTCTTCAAGCCAGAGGGGAGTGCTGGAGAGAATTCTGGGCCAGCAGGATGCCATATATTTCTCTCTAATCCTGTGTGTGTGGGTGAAGTATCAGGCAAAGGTATAAATAAAATGTTCTGACTCCACATATGGTATTTTGGGTTTAAAGGCTCCTTCATAAACGTTTTCCGTTCCTATCAGCAGTTTTATTCATTATGGGAGATCCAGCGACTCTCTTTTTGGGATTATTTGAGAAGCAGCAAAGGGTTCCTGTGAAAAGTGCTTGTTTGCTGGAGGATCTGTGTCAAGATTGAGTGCCTGTGGAGAGTCATCCCTAGATTGCCTCTCTGAAATTGTCTGTGGGGTTTCCACTAGGGTTGGCGTTCCTGTCCCAGGGGCACGGATCCCTCAGTATTGTAACCATCGTGATGGAAAAGTGCTTTCCCAGTTTTCCTACAGGGTGCCACGGCCAGGCCCAGGGTCTGGTTTGATGTGTTTTGTCCTTCCTGTCTGCATTCAGCTTGCGTTTTGACTAAATCTGGGGGTCCAGAGTGGGGAATCAGGCCAAAAAGATAGCATTTCAAAACCAAATTACACTGCCTGCTTCTGCAAATCGAAATTACCTTGATCATATCCACATTGAAATCCAGAGGGGAAAGCACCTGTTATTTCCGTTTCTTTCTATACCCACTGTAGACTTGATATTTAATCACCAATGGTAAATGAATGAGTCGTATTTCAAAAGAGCAACACTTAGTGCTCAAACCAAAGAGAAGAGCTTCCTCATTCACCAACCAACCAAGCCACACTTTTTCCTCCATCATCTCCCATCTCCAAAAATTACCAAATCTTCTTGATTCTACATGCGACTTATCATTTACATCCATCCTTTCACCACACCTGATCTGCCACAGCCTTAGGTCCTTGACTTTTGCAGCAAACTCCAGGTCGGTGCCCTCAGCTGGGCATACCCCCAGAGAAGGATTTGCCTTGTCTCTAATAAGCTTCAGCCTCAGGGCCCCTCACTTGCACCGTCTCTTTCCAAGAGCTGGGAGGAGCCCTTGCAATGTGTTCACATGGTCATATATTTTTGTAAGATGTACTAAAGTAAGGTATTTTTAGCTCTCTTTGGACAATTGGCTAAGACTGTTGTTTCCATTCTAACTTCCCCTTCATTACCCTTCCCCTACTGTTGGGCTGTTAGTGTAGTCTCAGACATTTTAGGGCTCTAGCTAAAGGGAAGTTGAGTTCAGAATGCATTTAGATTGGGTTTCATGGGGATATTTCTGTGGTTAGCTGCAGTTAAGTTATTGTTAAGAATGGTTCCTGGTGTAGGAATGGTTTCTAGGAATACCCTCATTGCCCACTGCTGATGTGCCCAGGCTTGGGACAGGAAGTAGAGGGTCATATCATGATATGAAAGTTTCCTATGGCATCTGACACCAGACATTTGTGCACAGTCAAGGAGAAGCACAGTTCAAAATAAAATTTTTTTGAAAGTTTAAAAAGCAGGAAGCTAGTCTGGGGAAAATTCTTCCAAATGTCAGATGTCTAAGATTGTAAGAAGACAGAATATGTTTTCAAGAACAACTCATCAAAACAGCTCTCTCCTCTCAGGAATGTAGTACGTCATGCTGTGTATACCATTACAAATGCACCAGACATGTTATTCTCTTTCAATGAGAATTCTTCAAAATAGACTTTTTGGCATTCCCGTGTCTTAATCTCTGTTTGTGGTATTTATTACCATTCTAGACTATATATTTTCTTGCGATTTATTTTCTCATTCTTAATAAGTGCTCACTTTTGAACCTAATTATATATTCTTAATTTTGAATACTGTTGCTTAAAGAGAGGGCCCCAAAATGTATAATCTTCAGGTCCCAGAAGATCTGGGTGAGTCATAGTCCTCAGGTTTCAGCCTGACTGGGTCTTCTGAAAACCAAAGTCTAGTCAAGAGATGTCCCCTCTAATTTATGCACTTTAAAGCCTTTTCATCCCCTCACAAATTGGTCCCTATGCATCTCCTCATTCTCCTTTCTTCCTTTTCCCATACTATGTGCATCAGAGATGCTAAGCTTCTGGACCCCGTGACCTTATTTCTCCTCACCTCGTATGACCACATGGTTTCCTCTACTGAAATAGCCAGAACGGTAACTTAAATTTTATTCATCCTTCAAAATGCAGCAAAGCAGAAAATGACACAGGTGAGTTGGAAACCTGCTGGGACTAGAGCTGATGTGGGGAGATCCATGGAGCTCCAGTGCTCACCACCGGCTTTTTTGAGCTGTCCTTGGTAAACGTAAAGGGCCAAGGGCAAAGCAATCAGCAGGAAGTACTTCACAGAGCCCAGGGTCTAGTCCAGTGCTTGCCACAGAGTAGATGTGGAATAGCTGCTGTGAAAGGAGTCCAGGAGGCATCTCACTGTCTGGTCTGCAGCAGGAAGGACTCACATCCTTCTCCTTTCCAGTCTTCTGCTTTCTCATTATTGTGTGCCCTGTGTCATTCCCTTGCTGCCATGTCTGTCCTGTCTGGATATGGGACACACTCAGCCTCCCTCCCTGCCTCTCTCCTCCTCACTCTCATACTTCCTGACATCCTGCCTTGCTGCCCTCCTTCAAGGCCAGCTGTGGGAATGCCCTGGAGAGAGTCCCTCCTTTCTCTTTGTTCTTCACTTATCAAGGTTGTCTCATGATTTTCCTCACTCTTAATTAACATCTACCAAGAAAATGGTATGTATCTATAAATAGACTTCATCTCATATTTGTGACTAAAAGGTCCAAACCACATGTGGGAGAACAGAGCAGTGAGTGCAGTTGTAGATATTCTTGGATTTCATGGGATAATATTATTAGCAGCAGCATTCAGGATAATAAAGCAAAGGCCAATTATTGTTTACAGTGTTACTGAAGGTCTTTTCAAGCCAGCACTCCTTCTTTATTTAGTGTGTGCTTTAATTAGTCACAGGACCGTTTGCTCTACTAAATTAAGCCAGAGTGTTATTAAAACTTACAGATTTTTTTCTCTATATTTCCTTTCCCGTCACCAGTCGGTGTGAGTGCACGAGTGTGTCTTCCCATCTTTCTCTTTAATTTAGAGATGTGTGTGTAAAGAAGATTGTACCAACTTACAATCACCCCTCCACACTCCCCAACTTAGAATGCACACAGTGTATCAAGAGAAAAATACAAGGAGACTCCAGGAAATTTCCATGCCAAAGAAAGCAAACTTTAAATCTATCATTCTCTCAACATGCCCTTGGACAACTTTGCAAAAGTTCTCCTGTGATTAGCTCTTGGGGAAAAATGAGAACAGTGTCCTTTGGGTCTCCAAACTGATGTACTTCCAGATAGCTAACCAGTCTGTGTAAAGCCCCCAGTCACTCTGCTTGGGCAGGGAAAGAAATGCTGTACATTTTTTCTTGAATGCCCAAAGCTTCAGATCTACATAGAGAAATCTGCTTTTCCATATTAGCTGTCTGTCCCAATGTTACTTTATTTAGGTAAGCAGGGGGAGTTGTCCTAATTAGCAAATATGTCTTTTTAAAAATAATTTTATTTTTTATAATTTTTTAAAAGATACTTAGATTATACAAATGTCACATAAAAAATATAGCGGATTCCCATATGCCTGGCTCAGCACTTTCCCACAGGCAAATATGTCTTAAGGACAGAGCCTGGTATGTACCTGCCCTCAAAGCTGACGTTTACCATTGTTCTGTAAACTTGGCTGTGAGGGGTGCATCAGGTAGGAAAGCCTGGCTCCCAACATCTCTTCTCCAGGTCCAGAGCCTTTACAAAAAAGATCAATTAAAAAGTTGGGCTACCTGAACTGTACTGCACCCAGTCAAGTTTGTAAAGCCGCCCTGAACTCCCAGTCTTATTTTAAATGTCTACCAGGTGAAGGCGGCTGTGGAACCACTGAGGACGGACATGTAATAGGTGACAATTTTCCAAATACGGTTTCACCCAGCTGGATTGATACCAAATATCAAATACCAGAAATTCATAATAACCCACACAATTTTCATGAGTGAAGCTCTTTAAAAGACATTTTACTGTTATTCCAACAAAACTGCAGTCCAATTTTTAGCTCTACAAAATTATGATCTTGCTTCCATCTCTTGGAAGTAGTGAGAGGTTCAGTAGGAGTGTAAGCATAGGCTGAGAGTAAGAGATAAATGACAACATAGCACACCTTTCAGAGAATACACAGAGGAGACCATTGATTTTATGCAAAAATAGTTATAGCAGTTAATTATGCTCAGTACATCTGATTTGCCCCCAAAGTTAAGTAGCCTTTTAAAAACTTGCTGGCAGCTAATTAACAGTTTTTTAAAATCTGTATTTCCCTTGTCCAAACTCTGCTGCTAGGCAGGGTAGAAGGAAAACACAAGCATGTTCGATATGCTAATTACAAGGTTATGACATAAAATGTAACCCAAATACATTGGCTTTAAAGATTCTGAAATCTGTGCCAAAAATGAATCACTGAAGGATGGAGTCACTGCACAATGTGCAAAAAAGTGACCATTTTTACTCCTTATTTATTCATCATTGCTTTGAATACAACTTTTTTTTTTTTAACTCTTTCTTTGTATTCCATTTGCCCACTCTTTCAATTGAATGTATTCAGTGCCTATCCTGCTAGGTGAAGGAGTGGGGACATGCCTGTGCCGTTGATGTTATAAACCTCAGGTGTATGCAGAGCTTAAAAAAAGAAATATGTGTTAACTCTCAGGAATGAGCTTCCTTGGCACTGAGGGATTATTACCAAACTCCAACTAGCAATGTATTTGGATAAAGACCTTGAACAAAGGGAGGAAATATTAAATACAAATGAGTTTTTATGGCGAAGAGATTTCAAAGTGAGTCGGGAGGTCATTCCAAAGGTTACATTTATGCACATCTCAGCAGGATCTCATTGACTGCCACAGTAAACAGTGCCCCTCAAACAGTGGGGCTCCTGAGGTCTCTAGAGACATCTAGACACTATAGGCAGGGCAGACAAGCTCAGAAATTTGGCACCCTGTCAGTGGGCATTACTTTGGAATATTTTCTCCCCAGTGTGGCAGAGTTAGACTCATTTATAATTTTTCTACACAAGGTTCTTCTGCCTCTTTTATTTGAATCTATAATTAGCACTGTAATTGTTAAATATATGTCCCAGGGACTTAAATCTTCAGTCTGTTCATATGCCAGTTGAGCCCTGAATCTCAGCAGTTGCAACGCCTACTCTTCATGTTATTTGACTTGCCAAGGACGATTAACAAAAGTGTAATGATGAACAATGCCCATCCGCCAAATCACAGAGTATCTATAACTGCAAGCAAGACAGTTCCATCCATCTGTCCCATGGGACCTAAGTTCCCTCTCAGTCAGAAATAGAGTGGGCATCACCATCCTCAAGTCGTCAAGATTGAGGAATGAACAAGCATAAAGGAAGGATGCAACTATGGACTAAGGTAGACTTATTATTATTCTAGCAATGGAAGAACTTGTGTCATTGATATAAAGGCAGTGGCCACCAGAGGTTCTGAGGGGAGGGAGAGGGAAGAATAGGTGTAACATGGGGCATTTTTTTGGATATTGGAATTGTCCTGCATGACATTGCAATGATAGATACAGGCCATCATACATTTTGCAAAACCTATAACATTTTGCAGTGCAAAGAGTAAATTATAGACCACGGTCAGAGGCCAAAGCTTCAATATGTGTTCATTGATTGTAACAAATATACCACACTGAGAGATGTTGTTAAAAGAGAAAAGTGTGGGAAAAGGAGGGGTTGGGGTATATGGGAACCTCCTATATTCTTGATGTAACATGTATGTAATCTAAAGCTTCTTTAAAAGAAAAAAAAAGAAATATACTGAACAAATAAAGGTGGTTGTTGACTAATGGTTTTAAAAAGTCCCCAAGAGCTTGGAGTCATTATCCAGCTAACACCACGGACTCAGAGGGATTGACAGCTGTCTCTGTTTCTTAAGGATGCTGTAAAAAAACATCACAAACTCTGTGGCTTAAAATAATAGAAATGTATTGTCTCATAGGTCTGGAGTCAAGCAGTCTGGAATCAAGGCGTCTGCAGAGCCAGGTGCCTTCGGAAGCCTGGAGGGGAGAATCCTTCCTGGCCCCTTCCAGCTGCTGGTGGTTGGCAACACTCCTTGGTGCTCCTTGGCTGGCAGCTGCAGCACTTCAGTCTCTGCCCCTGAGGTCACTTGGCCTTTCCCTCTCTGTCTGTCGCTGTCTCCTCTCTTCTTTTTTTTTTTTTTAAAGATTTTTTTATTTATCCTCCCCCTCCTCCCCATTGTCTGCTCTCTGTGTCCATTCACTATGTGTTCTTCTGTGTCTGCTCATCTTCTCATTAGGCAGCTCTGGGAACTGATCCTGGGACCTTCTGGAGTAGCAGAGAGGAGCTCAATCTCTTGTGCCAGCTAGCGCCCTGGTCTGCTGCATCTCTTATTGTCTCTCCTCTGTGTCTCTTTTTGTTACATCATCTTGCTGCATCAGCTCTCCGTGTGGGCCAGCTCTCCTGCGTGGGGCAGCACTCCTGCGTGGGGCTGTATTCTGTGCAGGCAGGCACTCCATGCCGGCCAGCTCTCCGTGTGGGCCTGCTCGCCACATGGGCCAGCTTAATTTCACCAGGAGGCCCTGGGCATTAAACCCTGGACCTCCTGTATGGTAGATGGGAGCCCAATTGCTTCAGCCACATCTGCTCCCTTCTCCTCTCTTCTTCTATAGACACCAGTCATATTGGGTTAAGGGCCCACCCTACTCTACTGTGACCTCATTTTAACTTAACTAATTCCATTTGCAATGACCTTATTTCCAAATCGGGTATCAGGATATCAACATATCTTTTTGGGGGGACACAATTCATCCCATAACAAGAGCCAATAACAAGCCTGAGGTGGGGCTGCCCCAAAGAGGGCCAGCAGGGAGGCCTTATCCAGAGAATTTCTTGCTAATGTACATATGAGAGAAGGAAGGCCTGGGCCAGAAGGGCCAAAGCAAATATATCCTACTTCCAAGTTTTGCTGTCATCTGGGTTGGGTTTCGAGCCACTCCCTCCTGCAGTTGGGGTGGTTTCCTCTTGTTTTTCTTTCTTTTGGGCTAATGTTCTAGATGTGAATGCCTTCAATGAAATCTGATGATTTCATTGTCACAGTAAATCTCATCGTTTCTCACCCTTCTGACAAATTGAGGTTTATGAGTTGAAGGACAGATGTTTGAAAACAGAGCATTTTTCAGATTTTGCATCTGATGTTCATTTTAAAAATGTTTTCAGTTGCCCACTGAAAAAAGAATTCTATTCTTCTGCCTACTTTGCAGAGTGGATGTCTGCAGATGATCCCTTACCCTATCTGAATTCCCTCTAATACATCTTAAAATCAGTCATTGCGTCCAGATTCCAGTTGCCCTGCCTAACACTTAGAGTTATGCCCCTTTCAAAGAACAAGCTGACTCTCATGCCAAGTTGGGGAGGGAATGTAAGGAGGGGATCCTACTTTCTGGATGCCTCTGTGGAGTAAGCTGCCTTTGTATCACATTCATCTTTCCCTGGAGACTTCTCCAGGATCTCCTTGTTACCCCTACCCTCTCCTACTTCTTCCCTGCCCAACCTTTAGTCTTAGTTTATAGTAATATTCCAGAATCTCTCCTCCACCCAACACTGGACTTGTACAGAACATCCTGCTCACTGACCTTGCTATGCTTTGGGTGGGGTACACACTACATAGGATTTTTCCAAATATCTGGCTTTAGCAAGCCCCAAATCAGATTTTTTTTTTGACAACCACCTTTTTCACCTTAATTGTCAACCCCTCTTGTATTATAAGAGGAAATAAAATCCGTCTGCTTCAGCTTCATTTGCAATTACAGTAACTCATTAGAACCCAGTGTTATAAATTATCTAATGTTCAAGAAGCTTTATGAACTCTTTCATAGGACTTTAAAAACATTCTTCCTGGAACCTGGAAGTAGCCTTTGGCCAACTATAAACCAACTTTAACACAAAACTCTGTGATGGGTTCAAGTCCTAACATTAACCAAAAGGTGTTTCTCTCTCCTAGTAAGCAATTGTTCATCTTACATAGCACCTGCAGGTGTGTCTTGGTTATTATATCCCCAAGGAAAGATATTTAATTAGGACAGACTACTTATTCCTGGAGGGCAAAGTTTCACAATGTGCCTGCAGTTATAGAGTGGGGAGGAGGAGCCTGGAAGTGGTGGGTGACTTTATAGAGTAAATCCTTTATGGTAACTTCTGAACTATTATCAACACCAAGAACCCAAGATGCAGTCATCCCCATTCCTGATAGGAAGTCTGATTACAGGGAAACTATTTAGACACACACCTACACCTCAATGAAGAGAGCAAATATAACAGGATGGTGGCAAAAGTATGGAATGTGTATGGAATTAGGCCTTTGGGGACGGAAGTCACTGTAAGTGGAGCTGCCTGTGGAAATAATGTATAGACACTTGAAACGGGGACTGGAGTTTCCATTCCAGACCATTCTAAGAAAAGTGTGGAAAATAGCTTTAACAGCTCTTGCTTTGCTAGGGAGGGGATGTGCTTGCAGAGTTAAGTGTAAATGGGGTGTTGAAAGGTCTAGATGAACAGGAAGGCAACAGACAACAAATTAGCTACAGGAGGAAATGTTGGACTAGCAGATGTCCTTCTGAGGATACTCTGGGGAAATCAGTCTCTGAGGGCGTTGATAGGGTAAAGAGCTACAGCAGCCCAAACAGCCCGTACCCAACGGCCAGTCTTTGCAGAATCTTGGTGGGAACCAGCACTGGGCTGTATCTGTCCTGGCAGGGCTGACACTCAGCTATTCCATACAATATTGGGTGACGTCTGTCTTTTTTAATTTTTAAAAAAAATTTTGTCTTTATTTTTTTAAAATGTTAATTCAAAAATTATGAGGTATCCATATATCCCCCACCCCCCTCACCCCACTCCTCCCCCCATAACAATTTCCTCCATCATCAAGAGACATTCATTGCACTTGGTGAATACATCTCTGAGCACCGCTGCACCTCATGGTCAATGGTCCACACCATAGCCCACACTCTCCCACAGTCCACCCAGTGGGCCATGGGAGGACATACAATGTCCGGTAACTGTCCCTGCAGCACCACCCAGGACAACTCCAAGTCCCGAAAACGCCCCCACATCACATCTCTTCCTCCCACTCCCTACCCCCAGCAGCCACCATGGCCACTTTCTCCACACCAATGCCACATTTTCCTCGATTAGGTCTGTTTTAACTGGTTATTACCCATGCCAATCAGTGGTTAATTATTTTGGAAATTTCTATTTCAGTTTAATGTACTCCCTTCCTATGTATATATACAGGCCTATGAGAATATAGCTGTGGTTCCAGAGCAGGGGCAAGCAGAGGGTTCTATTGATTGGTTCCAATAATAAAATGTGTCTTCCACCAGAAAGTTACATAAAGTACATTGCAGGAATCACACAAGGAGAATTATGAGAGAAAAAAAAATTAATGGAGAAGAGAGATCCAATTTCATCAGTTAGGAGACCAGCTACAAGTCACCTAAAAAATTCTTATCATCCCGGATTCAACAAGTATTGAGATTTGGATCTTGTGTGGCATGAGCGGCCCAGGCTTCTCTCCAGGGGATGAAGGCTGTTGGACGTGGCCACCATGGTAAAATGGGGAGATCTTTAGAGAGTTAGGGACTCCCTCTCAAGGAGAAACAGCAGCAGTTAGCACACCCACTTTCCTTGTCACCTGCATCCCTTCTTCATCACCACCTTTCCACATCCCACTCACCTCTCCAAGTCCAGCTCAAGCCCTATCTTTTCCATGAAACCTTTCTTGGAAAGGACTTGGTCCTCTTAGTCTACAATACTACTTTGTAGAAAGTAGTGGAAAGGACTTGGTCCTCTTAGTCTACAATACTACTTTGTATAGCAGGGTTTCCTGAAGGTTTGCTGGTACCTGAGTGGCAGCAAAACCTTGTGTGAAGTTTTACTGGTGTTTCCTTGTACTGCTATTTAACTTTTTATGGTTGTATACCGGGTCTCCCTCAATTCTCCAGGACAAAAATTGTATTGGAACAATTTGGTTTCCTCACAATACCTCGTTTAGAACCTGGACTAAAGCTTCGTTAGCTGAATCAGACTCACAGAGCATTCTGAGTCCCGAAGGCATGCCATGTGGCTACACGGGAGAGCACCTGGTAAAATTTGGAGCTGAATAAGAAAATGAACTTCTGGGCTCTGCAGGAAGAAGTCAGGAAGCAGGGATAGACTAGAGCTCCATTAGAGACAAGAGCTTGAGTGGCATCTTTAATGGGAAGTGAGTTTGCAATGTGGTGGACACTTAGTCTGCGATGAAAAAGCAAACTGATCTCTTTGCTTTAGGTGCATCTGGCTAAATAAGATGAGCCAGCCTGGAATTGCCACCTTCCTTCTTAGGAGCTTTCTTTCCTTCCTTCTGCTACAGCTCACTCAGGGGCGATGTTGGGCCACCTTTCTTTATCAGGGCTCTGATTACAGATCCTCCCCCAACCCCCCACTTCTACACAGACAAGAACACAAACCACCCTGATGAGGGAGGATATTATTAATTAGCCTCACCATAATTTCAAAGCAAACTCTCTAGAGTATACAGTTGATGAAATTAGTTTTCCCAACTTCAAACCCAGCATCATTTTAAGTGAGTACCTGAGCTCTGCCATCTAGATATAATGCTGCCCACTTTTAATGTTCTTATATTATATGATTCTTATTGTATCTGAAACTCCACATACTTTCAACATCAAGAATTAACTGTGACCAGCAAAATGTACCAAGGGGATGCACTCAATGAAAATGAAAATGAAAGCAAAGAAATCAAACAAGAAAGGTTTGCAAAAAAGTATGAGTTGCCAACTGCATTTTTGACTGTCTTGAATGCTACTGAGAGGTCAAGAAAAGCAAAATGTTGGAATTGAAAATATGGATGTCCTGCTAATCTGGACAAGGGCAGGATCAGAGATATCTTTGGGGAGGAAGTTAGATTAGAGTTCTTTGAAGAGTGAATTGAAGGTGATAAAGTGGAGGTTGTTTGGACAGCTATCAAGAATGTTTAGCTCTGAAGGAGAGAAGAAAAATGGGCTAGTAAAGCGATTTCTTTGCTTTGTTTTTAAGTTGAGATATTTAGCTCGTAGGATGGGAGATTGAGCTTGTAGGATCCCAAACCTAGCCATATTTATTTCGCTGATGGGAATCATCACTGGGTGCGTGGGTGGGAGAGTTCTCAGTGCAAGAGAGATGATTACTAAATGGACAAAGTTCTTAAGAAGGTGAGATGTCATGGAACTGGAGCACACTTCCCTTTTCGTAAAGCAAGATAAACAAGAAAAGAGTGTGGGAACAAACATAGCTCATTTGTGGCTTTGCTGGTGGGAAGAGAACCGGTTGCCCCAGGAAGTATGGTGAAAAGTGTTCAGTTGTGAACGCAGTGGAAAAGGGATCGCAGGAGTTCTGCAGAAAAAATATAGGGTGCTTGACCTGGGAGTGGGAAAGCAAGACTTCTAAAGAAATACATGAGGATTTCCTGCCGGGATTGCTTTTCCTGACGTGGTTTCTGACAGCTTCTCTGGGCCGTGGTCTCCTGCAGGACAGTCATCTTTCCATCAGTAACCGCGGCGTCTGCTTCCTGCATGTTCAAGGCGACCTCCTCCAGGTGAGCCGCGGCAACCAGGCTGTGACAAGTCCGCCCCCAGTCAGTCTGTGCCCCAGCCTGCTTCTCTGGTAGTGCCTTTGCCCAACCGTTGTTTTGACCCTGCTTCACACCCTCTTTCTTTGAACTCACTTTGCTGCACCCTCGGCACTGTCTTTCCTTTGTCGGTTGCTACAACACTACTAGGTACAGCAGGTTTTTCCTCAAGGATTGGGAGTATCCGATTGGCAGAAAAGCCATGCACATGGACATAGAACAGATTAAAATGAACTGTGGGAATCACAAGTGTTAACCATTTGGCAACTAGTCTTTTCTCCTCAACTCAACTTGCTACCCGGATGCTGGACTCACTCAAGCCCTGCTCCTCTCCAACCGATCCTGGCTCATCCATCCCTAATCCCTGCTCTTTTCCAACCTTTCATTAGAGGAATAAAGATTCTAGTAAAAGAATCTTTGCTTTGCTCCTTACTAACATGGTCACTACTCCCTGTCATAGCATTCTACTCACCAAAGGGGCATACCCTTAAAAATAGGAGAAACCTGCTGAAGCTTCAAAAAAATTTTTTTTCTTTAAAATATTTCTGTTCGAATGTTTAGGTTGTACTTCACCTCAAGTATTCCGTATGAGAATAAAGGAAATGGTAGAAAATGCTATTCTCCTCCTAATAGGGTCTTAAGGGGTGTGTGTGTGTGTGTGTGTGTGTGATATGGGGCCGGGCGGGGGAGAGAGCAGAGAGGCAGAGAGAGGCAGAGAATGTGCAGGTTGCAAAGACAGAGTGAAGAATCCCTCAAATGCTGATGCAATTTTCAGCAGGCCTACTTAGAAGCATCTTGCACATCCCGTTTCCCATCTAGGCCTGGAAGTTAATAAGCAAGATCCAGCAGCTCTCTATGCAGTTTCTCTTATGTATTTGTTTTGTTCGTGTTTCCATTTTCTTTGGGTTTTCTGAAACCACAGTCATAAGTATAAGGAATCTTTTTCCTCTTCCTTTTCAAGAGTTATATCTCTAATTTACTTCTTCGTCTAACTTGCATACCTGGGATGGGACTTCAGAGCAATGTAATATAAGAAAGAATGGGCCTCCTTGTCTCCTTCCTGACTTCTGATGTTTCAGCATGAATTATTATGTTTGCTCTTGGTTCAAGATCTATATTCCTTTTCTATCCTATGGAAATATCCACACATTCTGGATGGAATTTCTGTTTGTCTTAGGTTTAACATCAGGAATGGATGTTGAACACTAGGGAATGTTTTTTCAAGGTCTACTAATAAGATTTTTTTCATTGCGATACTGTAATAAATCATACAATAGAGTTTCTACCCCTAAACCATTCTTATAGTCTTACAATAAATTCAACTTGCTCACAAATACATGTTTGTTGGCTCTTGCATGATTAATTGGAGTTTGTATGAGAATATGTAAGACAATTATTTCTTGTCCATGTTTATAAATGAATGTTTGTGCTTCTCTCTGTTACATTGTCAAATTTTTATATAGTATCTACATTATAATGAAGAATATTCTTATATTCTTCTAATGGTCTTATATTCATCCAAGTATTAGATTATTTAGATAGTGTATTAGTTTAGATAACACTAGCTGGGTGCTACAACAAATAACCCCCAAATCTCAGAGGCTTGACCCAATAGGTTTATTTTTCAATGCTGATGGTCAGATGTCAGTTGGGTGCAATGATGTGCTATAGCTGACTTGTACAGGGTCATGAGAAGTGATTGTGTGCATCTCTTCCCATTTCTGAGTTTGCTAAAGTCATGTTGATCACCTGAAATCAGACATGGTGGAAGTATTTACACTATGAAAATTGGCAAGTGCTACAATTCAGGCCTTCCCCATCTCCCCACCACAAGCTGGTGGTTTACCAGGACTCCATATGTTGGGCACCTCTTCTCCAAGTGATGACTCTGAGATCCTAGCTCCTTCCCTCACATGGTTCCGTTTCCCCAGTCTCCTTCACATTGACCTGTGAGGCAATAGAGAGAGAGAGCATGGAGGATTCTATGCGACCTTTTATGGATCGGGCCTGGAAGTGGCATGTGTCATTTCTGTTGACATTCTATCGGCCAGAAATTGTCACCTGGGCTCCCCTAGATGCAAAGAATACGAAAGATCCTTCTATGTCTACATGTGACTCTCCTTTAAGACATTTTAATTTTGTCATTTAAATACTCATTGATAGTCTATTTTGGCACCAGGACTAAGATTTTTCATTAAATAAAGCCTCATATTTTACAGAGCAAGTTCTTCCTCCTTTTTTTCTTTCTTCTAGGATTTTATTTGCTGTTTTGTGCATTTTTTCTTCTAAATGGATTTTTAAGATAAATTGTCAAATTACAAGAATAATATTTCATTTGTATTTCATTTAAATCACATTAATTTTATAGATTATTTTGTGTAAACTTGGCAAATTGATGTAGTTATTACATTAATAGATTTTCCAATACTAAATAACTCCTAAATCCCTGGAATTAACTATCCTAAACCATTGTGTATTATTCTTTTAATATATTGTTGTAATTGAATGGATACTATTTGATTTAAAATTTTTACATGCTATTGAGAAATGGGGTTGGCATTTAGTCTCTCTCGAGCTCTTTTTTTTAATATCATTGTCACATTTTACAAGTAAGTTGAGAATATTAACTGAAAATGGTCCCATCCTTATCATGCATTGTAACAGTTCAAATGACCTGGAAACTATGTATGCCTTGAAATCATCTGTTACTGTTTGACAATTTTTAAAAGGTATTCTACAGTTTAAGTTTATTCAGTTTTTCTACGTCTTTATAAATCACTTATTTTAATAATTACGGTTTTCTTAGAGATTTTCTTTGAGATTTTCAAAAGTATTCACATAAAATTGAACATAGAATTTTGCTGGGGGTAGAGGAGTAAGGAACTGACTGGAAAGGGGCATGAGGGAACTTTCAGAGTATTGGAAACACTCTATATCTTGGTTGTGGTGGTGATTGTGTGGCACATAAATTTATCAGAACTCACCGAAAAGTATATTTGACATCAGCACATTTTCTTGTATATACATTATACCTTATTAAAGCTGATTTCGAAAAATGCCTTTTTAATATTTGACTCTTTTTAACTTTTTTAATGTGTCAGTCATATACAAAGTAAGTTGCATTTTTCACCTTTACATTTGTCATCACAAGAATGCTTTCATTTTACTTATCTTTTTTTGTTGGCATTTAAGGTTTCTGCGCTGCTTCTTTTGTTTATAACTCTCGCTATATACCATATTTTCTTTCTTTTTTTTGCATTATATAATTAGAAGGCATGATCTCAGTTTTCAAATCTACTTACTAGTTTATACATTCAATTATTTAAAAGAAAACAACTTCACCCTCTAATTATCGACATCAAGGATTATGCAGTATCAACCGATCTCCTTAGGATAGGGTGAGGAAAGTAACTTCTTTAACTTTATCCCACTTCTCCCCACATCACTTTCCTTTTTCTGTATAGCTGACCCATATGCGGTACTCAAAAAGTATTTGAGTATATGAATAATTAGAAAAGAGAGGGTGTGATTATTTAGCCCTTCTCAAACCCAGTTATATACTGTATATATTCATGCACACACTGTCTTTAAATCTTATTAAATGCTTGGATGGTTAATGAGTGTTTCCTTTTGCAGATGGCCATCTCATTGATGGATGTCACTTTAGTGCTAGGTGTCCAGATGTGCTTATGAAATGAAAGAAAATTACTCAGGAGAAAATAACTCTTCACTTTTATTAAGAAATTGGGATATCAGAAGTAAGAAATATATGATGGCATTGGTCCCAGTCTATTGCTTGTTGTCAACTACTGATGGTAAGTGGATTTTTCTAGGCTAACATTGATTGCAGAGTGTGGTAGTTTTGCAAAACATGTAAATGGGGAATCAGAAAACACCAAGGAGCTATTAATATTCAATGGGAAAATTGGATTTAGACCTAGTTTCTAGAGATGGAACATTACTCTACTTAGTGCACCACCACCTTCTCGCCACAAATTATAATTTGCAATGTATAGGGGAATAGTGCTACCAACATTCCTGGTTCACTTTCCTGGGACTGAGGGATTTCCTGGGACAAGGGACTTTTAGAGCTGAATCCAGGAAAGTCTCAGACATACCAGGATGAGTTGGTGATCTTAAGTGTATAGTTTAACATACACAGCATGTTTAATAATATACACAGTATACCTCAGTTTAGATAGCAATACGGAAGTAAAAGACCCAGTATTAAGTAGAAATTTGAGAGACCTAGGTTATGAATTTACTATAGCATAGTCTTAACAGCAGAAAGAATTTACGAATTAAGTAACTTTTTAAATGCTTGAAGATTGTTTTTGATTAATGCATTAATTCTGCAGCACTGGTGAAACTGATAGACTTGGTGGACGAGGACGCCCTTATCTTCTGGCTTGCCATTGTAGTTACCCATCATCAGTCAGGTTAATAAAACATTGGAACCTACAGACTGTCTCTGACTCCAGGCTGCTGTCATCAAAAATTCCTCACATTTACCATAAGTGTCAAGTCACTGGACCCGTGGGTTTAGCTTGTTTCAAAAACAGAACTGGACTTTCTATCCAAACCCAGAAAAACATTGAAAACATAAAACAACAAAAATCTGTGGCGTGTTCGTAAAAATCATGACTCTAACTCTGATCTAAACCAGACTGTTTTCCTCCTGGCTTCCTCCCTGTTTTCCCTTAATTAGACTAACTGGAAGGGAAAGGTCTTCATTGGACCAAAACAGCAGTCTTCCTGCTCTAATCTGTAGGACGAAACAGAGAATCTGGTCTGGAATTGAATTTGAAATATTTAAAAAAATGACTACCAGCTTAACATTGTCACTGTCCCGTGTTTATTTTTCTTCCTTTTATGTCTGATGTCGAGGATAAAATAATGTCATCTGCTGGAAATCTGAACATGTTTGCATTTTGAGATAATTAAAATTAATGTTGGAGGGCCAAGCTAACACCAAACAATCCCTGTGCTTCCCATGTGCGTAAAACATTTGGTAATGACTTTCACTTAATCTGGGAGCCTGGCAGGCTGCTGCAAGTCACCTAGATCCAAACAGGAGAGTTGCAGAGTAACTTTTTCAAAAAGAATAATTTATATGCTGGAAGTTAGAAATTAGGGCATCAGTAAAACAGTTATGAGTTCTGCAAATCGCTTTATCCAGTTGGGTTATTCCTCCATCTATGCTTCTTTCTTTTCCAGCGTGATTGCTAGTTCATCAGGCACATGTAGCAATGGTTCTTCACCTCATGGTTATTGGAAAGACAAGTCTTCCAGAAGAAGAGCTGAAGTGAATTTTCCTTAAGGAGCTATAAACTCAGGGAATGCAGTTCTAAGTGGTATTCATGAGATGTTCAGTGAGGAGATTCAGACACATTGGCCATTTCTTGTGGGACAGGCAGTAGGTGACAGGATGTTGAACTTTTGAACAGACTATTTTGCCAAATGTGCACACAGTATTTATGATTTGTGCGTAAGAGTCTCTTTCATAAGATCCTTCAGTAGCTTCTCATCACCCAGAGGATAAACTCCAAACCCCAAACCCTTTGGCATAAGACCCAAGGTTTTTCTTGAACTGTATCATCTTTAGCTCTTTAGCTTCATTTTCTTACTGCTCGTCCCACACAGCACAAGCAACAGATGTCAAACATTTTGCATTGTCCAGAACATATTATTCTGTCCCCTGTATACGTACCTCCCTCCAGCTAGAAAATTCCTGTTAATTTTCATGCACAATCTAGCACTTAGCATCTAGCCTTCTATATATTTATTGAATGAGTGAATTTCAAAGCTCAACTCAAACATAACTTTCTCAAAATAGAATAAGGACTCCATTCTTCGTGCTTCCACAATTCCTTGAATGTGCTTGGTCGTTCTCAGCCAAGGGTAATTTTATCTTCAAGGGACAGATGACGATGTCATCTAGTATATAGAGGCCAGGGAGGCTGCTAAACATGTTACAGTGCACAAGAGAGTCATCCACAACAAAGAAAAATCCAGTCCCAAATGTTGATAGTACCAATATTTAACAGAACTCACCTCTTGGAACCCTATATCATGGGAGCATGTCTCCTCCATTAGATAGTAAGATCCTTTATGTCAGGGACTGACATGTAGAAGATGCTTAATGAGTATTGAATGAAGTGAAGAAAGAGATGAAGAAAGGTTGACGTTCTCTTTTCATCCCAACTTTCCAAAGCATGGTCTCTTTGTAATTGGTGTCAGCTATGGCATTTCAGAACACCCCATAAATAGCCCCCATTTGGGAGCTTTTGAAAGTGCTATTTTGATACCTCCTTCTTGTGTATTCACTTGGAATCCAGCCATTCCCTAGGGAAACCATTTGAAAAGGCATTTTGGAAGCCCACCCACGTGATCCCGGTACCTCTTTCTTCTTACTGATGGTATTAGACTAAAATTGGTCTATTTTTGACTTTACTCAACCCCCTGACTAAATAGCTAGATTATGTTTAGAATAATAATTCAAAGCAAATAGGTTTTAATGTGAAGTTTGTGTTTCTCAGAAACCTTAGCAGGGAATTCCTCTTTGCATTTGTGCAATTCCCCCATAGAATTTTCTTTTGTTTGGATACATTGCAAACAAATTATGGTCATTCTTGGTGCTTGTCATAATGATAAGATGAAGGATGTGATTTTCATTTAAAGGCTGTCCTCCTTGGATTGTCCAGGACCTTTAGGGAGGATCATCTCACTTTGCTGAACATTTGAGCTGGGATTATCCTTACCAACCAAACAAAAGTGTACACAATCTTTTTTAGAACCGCACAAAATTTAAGTTGTTTCCACATGGGTAAATAATGACCATCTCTCCATGAAAGAATTTTACCCAATGGTCTATTTGAAACATGGATTTATTTCATTGAAGCCTTTGCATTTACCATCATAAAATAAATTATAAAGCTTAACAAATGTGTGTCAAAATAGCCCTTTGCTTTATTTTTAAAATTAACAAACAATTACTAAATATTACTATGTGAAAACAATGTGTGGTGAAGCAAAGAAGCATAGACTTTGGAGTTTACATGATAGTCAAAGAGATTGCATTGGGGCCAGGATGCATGGAGGCAAAAGGCTTATACACAGAAAATGACAGTGAATGGTTGAGAAATGTTATTTAAGTGGTAGAGAAATGAGGAGTTCAGAAAACAAGGAAAACACAAGCCTGGATTAGAGTTCTGAGAGAAGCTTCGTCAAAGTAGGGGACAGATGAATGTTCTTTCTTTCTTCTCTACTCTTGTGATCTTTGCTGCTTTATTTAGGTACCCTCCAGACCTGCCTCATATTGGATTTGTTTATTGCATGTCTTCTTTGTCTTCTGACATCACCAGCTTATACAAGTTTCAAGCCATGGCTATTCATCCTTTTATCTTCACAGTTGATATCAAAAGGGCTGCTACAGAGAAGATTTCAGCAGATGCTTATAGAGAAGAAATGCATTCATCTATAGAGTCACTTTTTTATATGCACGAGGCAAAAGGGCCTGCAATAATGGTACAAAAAGAGAAAACAAGATGCCAAAGAATTATATTCCATAGTGTCAAAGGAAGAGGCACAGTCAAATGCAGGTTTCCAAGTGTGACTCAATAACCTGATTTTTTTGCACTGTGTCAAAATCCAATAGCGTTTTTCCCTTTCTAGAGTTATAGAGGATGAAAACTTGACTTGTGTGTCCATTTAAAATATTTGTTTATTTAGTTTTATCTTCCCATCCACATTCTTAGAATGACTACATTGAAAATGGTTTTAAAAGTCACATTAAAAATAAAATCAAAATCCTCAAGTCAATGAATCTCTATCTTCAAGGCCTAATTCACAACTTCTTTAAAGTGTGGAATCTACTCCAGGGTAATTCTGAAAATATTCTGTGTTTAATTGCAGCGTGTAGTTTGAAATTGTTATTCATGCTTGTGACACACATTGAATTTACACATAAAGTTTGTTGTCTAATTTACTGATTACTGAGAAGGGGTAAGGTGGCAGCATCTTAATCTAGGAAAAACATTTCAAATGTCTTTGCACACGTTTTACATTTGGCATAACCTAAAACACATTTCCTCACACAACTCTTCCCCTTAACTCTTAAACCCCTGAGTATGTCAGTGGAAACACAGCACTTTTTTTATCTGGATTCATTTACACTCTCATTTACTCATCAGCATGGTGTTTTGTAAGAGATATTTAATATCCTCCAAAAGCCATTTTTCCTCCTGAACATTTCAAAGTTTTTCCTGTAGGAAACACTGTGTTCCAAGCCATAAATTGGGTCTGAATCCACAAAATGGGAGTTGGGGGAAACCATAAATTTCAAATGTGTTGCAAGCGGGACTGATCTTAACTGTCCGTTGCCCATCGAGTGTGGTTACGGGGAGGAGAGCTGAGCTCCCCTGTGAGAGGACCACCTTAAATCCATGGGGATGAACTCTGAACCCGTTCCCAGGCTGGAGGAAGGGGAGCTTGTATTCTTACTCTCACTCTGTGGACCAGAGGCAGCTTCCTTTTCGGGAAAACTCCTCACCGACGTCACCACTGACGAATCTTCTTTGGGAGTAATCAGAGCGACTTTCTCCTCCTGGAAGCGAAGAGCCAGCGACGTGCGTAAGCTGTCACAGAGCCACGGGCCGCTCCCCCTCACCCCCTGTGCAATCCCGGGATGAGCCCGACCCTCCCTGCAGCTCACTCACGCCTTAGAGCAATTTCTCCTGCCCATTTATTTAAAAAAAAAAATTTTTTTTTTTTTTAATTGCCAGTATTGGAAACCAACGCTGATGAACTATTTTCGAAAGGAATGGAGGCTCTCAGAGAATTGAAAAGCTGAAAATGTAGCTCCTTGGGACACATGGCTAGAAAGACAGGGTCAAGGGGGCTGCCGGGAGCCTCCTGCTATGGCAGGGGGGATAAATCACGGTGGTGATACTTCCCTGTAGTGAGTCGGGAAAGATGAAATGTGGCCTCTGGAAGCATGAGGTGGTGCTGGTGAAAGACAACGCAAAAAAGTGGTTGCACCGACACCAACAGAACCAGACCTGCATGGGGACAAGGCTTTGTTACTCAGGAGGTCCCCGCAGGTGGGGCCTTCGAGGTCACGGCCATTCGCATACCTGGAATCTCACGGCTGGAGGCAGGGAGCACAGCCTCTCACTCACACCCAGCCAGGCCCCCTGACCTTGGCATTGGACCCTGGACCCAGGACCCTGCTCCAGGCGCGTTGTGTCTGAGCAAAGCTGGAAGTGGCCCCCTCACGCCTCCTGCAGGGCGGCCTGGAGAGGGTCCCTTGGCTGAGAGGAGGGGACAGCCTCTGGCCAGGCCTGTGGTTCACGCTGCAGGCACACAGCCCCCGGATTTGGTTTCCCGATGAGTGTGTGCAGTGGCCTGTCAGTTTATGGGTAGCGAGGGGACCAGTTTTTTCAAACTAGTAATTCCCTAACTGACCACTCTCTCAACTAGCTAATCCCTTTTTTTTTTTGTCTTTATTTATTTTTTTAATATTACAGTAAAAAAATATGAGGTCCCCATATACCCCCCTCAATGGAAGGGGGTAGTCTTCTAGTTATAGAAATTATTTATTCCTTTAATTATTTGTCTGTAGCTGTGATTGCAGGGTTATAACTTACAGATTTAACACCAAAATTTCCTATTGCTTTCTGCACATTATCTGTTCAAGGCTTCTTCTGATATCTTGAGTTCTTAAAATTATTGAATAAAATCTGTAACTGACTTACTCTGTTTATGAGGGATGGCTCTCTGCATATCACAATATAAATATTCCCAAAGCTCTCCTTCAACCCAGACATTGACTGTTGGAGTTTTTCTTTGTGACCAGCATGGTTCAACACCTGAGAAGCCTGGCTTAAAACTGATCAGCCATTTCTCTCTTTTAAATATTTAGCTTTTAATAAAACACAATTATTACAGTAATTGGTCAAATGCTTCACCTCCCTAAATATACATTCATGAAGCTAATATGTAATTATTTAAGTCATACATTTATCTTTTTCTTAAAATTAGTGGGGTCTATTAAAAAATTGCTCATAGAAAATCAATAGACTTCTAAGTCTATGGATTTTAAATGTGGTAGAAGTTTCTGATGGGATTTCCAGGTGGTCATTGATACTGATGGCTCAGATTCAAAGTTTGTAATGAGTGAATTGAGAGGCCCTAAGATGCTACCTGACAACCAGAAGGGAAGACATGGAATGCACACATCTGCTCATCAATGTACACCAGTTTTTCTCAGCCTCCTTAGGTAAAGTTTACTCTTTGCCACCCCCGCCCTTGTAAAAATATTATCCTACATCTAAGAAGCAGATCTATTCAAGGCCTGCAAATAAAATACTGTCTTATTAAAGGCAGATCCTACATCTATGCTATTTATTGGCTTGCTTGCCAACAAGCATGCTAAGTGTTCATTTTAAGGAGTCATCTTGTCCATGTTCTAAATGTTGAAAAATCTTTGCAGAGAGGGAAGTCAATAGTGGGTTCTTTCTCTCTCTCTCTTTTTTTCTTCTGTCTTTATGGGTCAGAAGAAAAACCTGTTAATAGAGCTTGCTTTAATCATCTGCCAAACACATGGACCCAGGGTTTTCTGCTAAGGAGAGAAGATCTCATGGGCAGTCCAAAGGAACAACTTTACTCACAGGGAGCAAAGCATGCACTTGTGGAAGCACCTTCTCCTTAGAACTACAGGTTTGAAACTTTGACTATGTAGGAGAACAATATTCAGGATAAAAACAGCATCAAAGATAAATAAGTTGTTGGTAGAAGGCATGGGGGCAATATAATATTTCCTCTATTCTCAATATGTGCTATATCTTCTCACACATTAACATGGGTCTGAAAGAAATCAGGCTGTGGTCAAATAAGAATTTGAATTTAAAATACTTCATGTTTCTCACTATGTGCAATTTTTTGTTTAGAAGTTCATGAAAGACATGGTTTAAAATGTGTTTATTATTATAAAACCATGAGGGGAAAGGGTTTTTAGAACTGTATCAGTCTAATGCTCTGGCTTTACAAGTGAGCAAGGTGAGAACTAGAGAACTGAATTTCTCCAATGGGATGATTATTGTGTAACAGAATTCAGACCAGAATTAGGTTTTATGATTTCCTATTTATTTTGGGATTAAAGTGACCATTCTGATTTGAGAATTCATGAAAATAAATTATAATTTCAGCATCAAGCACTTTCTGATTACTCTCTGTGTACTGAGATTTCATGGAGGTTATGCAAAAGGGTAAGAGAATATCTGCCCTAAATATTGAACTAAATAACAATTTGAATATTAGGGGATAGGCCATCATCTGTAGAAAGTGTGACTTTAGATAATATTTGCACAAAATATAAATGAATTGGGTTAGAGTGTTATATTTACTTCCATTTGAATACAAAGAGCAATTCAATTCTTCCATGACTAAACTTGGAAAAAGGAAACCATTTGTTCAACCTTGCTTTCCCATCTATATTGGTATTATAAACCTATTTGTCATGGTTGAGGTGGGAGTTCAATGAGATGAAGCATCCAGAATCAGGTACATAATATCTACTTAGTGAATTCTGGTTTCCTTACCCCTTGAAGAATATTATTTTATTTGATTTTAATTTATTTTATTTTTAATTATCTTTTTAAAACGTTAATAGATCAGACAAAATGTTACACTTAAAAACATAAGAGGTTACCATATACTCCACTCCCCACCCCCTACCCCATCAATTTTTTAAAGTGTATTTTTTTGAAGATACATAGATCACAAAAAATGTTACATTAAAAAAATATAAGAGGTTCCCATATACTGCTCACCCCCCCTTCTCCGACATCAACAACTTCCCTCATCATTGTGGCACATTCACTGCATTTGGTGAATACACCCTGGAGCATTGCTGCACCTCATGGACAATAGTTTACATCATAGTTTTCACTCTCCCCCAGTACATTCAGTGGGCTATGGCAGGACATACAATGTGTAGCATCTGTCCCTGCAATATCATTTAGGACAACTCCAAGTCCCAAAAATGCCCCCACATCACATCTCCACTTCTCCTGCTTGAGAAATATTAAAATCTTTCCAACTCCATGACTTGGCCACTTCAAATCCTGTTTTGAAGGAGGCAAGCCATAAATTCATTGATAAACAAAGAGAAAGAATCTCAGCAGAATTGTAGCCAACACCTACTCTCCAATTCATCAGACTCACCCAGGACAACTAACAAAAGATGATGATGGACAATGCCCATCCCAAGAAGCAGAGTGTATCTGCAACTGTAAGCAAGACAGTTCCACCCATCTGCCCCATAGGATCTAAGCCCTGTCTCAATTGGAAGCAGAGTGGGCATTACCATCTCCAAATCCTCGAGATAAAGGAATGAAAAAACAAAAGGGGGGAATGCAACTATGGACTAAAGTAGACTTAAGATTCTTCTAGTAATGGAAGAACTTATAACATTGATGTAAATACAGTGGTCGCCAGAGGTTCTGAGGGGAAGGAGAAGGAAGAAGAGGTGTAAATGGGGGCATTTTTGGGATATTGGAATTGTTCTGCATGATATTGCAAGGACAGACACAGTATATACCTTGTCAAAACCTATAAAATTGTGCAGTGCAAAGTGTAAAACATAATGTAAACTCTAGACCATCCTTAGTAGCAGTGCTTCGATATGTATTCATCAGTTATAACAAATGTACCACACTGATGGAAGATGTTGTTGGTGGGGGGGGCAGTGTTTGGGTGGGGGGATGGAGTGAATGGACTCCCCTATATTTTTCTTTTTTTTTTAATTTTAATTTTTATTGTAATTTTTTGAAGATACATAGACCACAAAAAATTTTACATAAAAAAATATGAGGTTCCCGTACACCCCACACACTCCCTCCCGCCACTCCTTCCACATCCACAACCTCTTTCATCATTGTGACACATTCACTACATTTGGTGAATACATTTTGGAGCACTGCTGTACTGCATGGATCATGGTTTACATTGTAGTTTGCACTTTCCAGTACATTCAGAACTGCCATAACCCAGTACATTCAGTGGGCTGTGGCAGGATATATAATGTCCAGCATCTGTCCCTGCAATCTCATTTAGGACAACTCCAAGTCCTGAAAATGCCCACACATCACATTTCTTCTTGCCTCTCCCTGCCCTCAGCAACTACCCTGGCTATTTTCTCCATGTCAATGCTACAGTTTCTTCCATTACTAGTCACAATAGTTCTATAGTAGAATACCAGTAAGTCCATATTTTCAATGTAAAATTTCTATGGTCTAAAACTCCTTATTTTTCTTAAAAAAAAAAAAGTAATAAGTTAGTGTTTTAGAATAAGGATTCAGCTCTTAATACTTTTCTTTGGTCTTACAAAATGGCCACACACATGACTTCAGTTCTCCAGCCCTTGGTGTGTCGGTTCTTCTCCCATTATGAGGTGGGTTTTCAGCTTTGTTAGATAATGAAAGTCCAACATTCACCCCGTGTATGTCAGCTTTTCTTTCAAATACCTCTAATTTGAAGGTCAATGACTATGTAGGTAGTACTCTGCACCATTACCAGTTAGACTGAAATTCCCTTAGCAACCCTTGTTCTCACTTAAATATGGCTTGAATTTCTGTAATCTATACCATTCCTGTTATTTCCTTCAGACAAAGAATGCTGAAAAATGAGGTCACTTTGAATCGCCTTTCCAAGGAATCCAGGCTTATTTTCTCCAGTTGAACCTTACCATTCAGCCTCTCTGTGAGATCAGATAAGTTTCCAGTCTTAATGAAGCAGAGAATTGCAAAATCCAGAAGGCCTTGGAGAAATATCATTAGTGAGAAATCCAGGACAGCTGAGAATTTCAGGCAAGAAAATATTTATGTTTAACTGATCTTGTAGATATTAAAGTGGGTTTTAGGATTTGAAACTTCCCTATTTGAGTTTCCCCACTGACCCCGTTTTATATCGAAGTATGGGTAAGACATGGCAAGAGAAGTAGGTTTCTCTTCTCTGGGGCATATTTTACTCTCAGAGGATTTTTTAAAGTTAATGTCTGGCTAAGCACATATGCTTAGACTTAGGTAAGTGTGAAATATTTGGCTCTATTCATATGGTGTATATTGGTATGCACACAACAGTGAATAAAATATAAAATAAACCTCCTCAGAATTTACTGGATGTAAGAAAATATAAATACTAATCAGTATATTTCATCAGGCATCTCTGTTCCAATTTTCACTCTATTAAGACCTCATGACCTCCTATATGGAATATTGCAATAATCTTCAAATTGGTTCTGTCTTTCCTCTTCCTAATGCTTCTTTCAACAAACAAAGCTCTTGGCTGCTCTGAACCTTCAGGGAGGAGACATAAATGAAGAAAGCAAGACTTCTAAGTTTGAGAAACTCATCCCAGTGAGGAACAGACACACACATGCAGTTTTAGGATAAAATCTGAAAGGATTATGGGTAGAAAGAAAAAGGATCAATTGCTTTTCCTTGAGAGGGCCACATCAGGCACCAGGAACAAATAAGGGGACATTTGAGCACTTAGGGAGTGAAGAGAGGCTGTCCAGAGCAGAGGGAGGGACAAGCACACAGAAAAGGGATGCACGGGGTCTTAAGTACATGAAATGGGTAGGCTTTAACACAGTGGATTTATTAGCTTACAAGCTTACAGTTTCGAGGCTGAGAAAAATATTCAAATCAAGGCATTGTCAAGGGGATGCTTTCTACCCAAAGACTAGCTGCCAGCGAGCCTGGACTCCTCTGCCACGTGGCAAGGCCCCTGGTGGCATCTGCTGATCTCTCTCTCCTCTTTCAGGTTTTGTCACTTTTAGCTTCTCACTCCCATAGCTTTCTCCTTCTGAATCCATCCCATTTATAAAGGACTCCAGTAAGAAGATTAAGATCCACCCTGCGGCATGCCTTAACTGAAATAACTTCATGAAAATCTTCTTACAATAGGCTTACTTTCACAGGAATGGATTAGCTTTAGAACATGATTTTTCTGGGGGTATATACAGTTCCAAACCACCACAGATGCAATTCATTAAACAAAGTCCAGTTCTTACCAGATTACTCTTCTCTCTATAAAATGTCAGTGTCTGTCCCTACTCCTCATTCCTTATTTCTAGAGTGAAGTCCTGCTGAAATTGAAGGCCTTCTGCAATATATCTCAATTTATTCCTGTTACTTCTCATCCCCTGCTCCATCTGCAAAGCATTTCCCAGGGCTTCTTCTCTGTGGCTCGAGGCAGCCCCAGTCCTGATGCCTTCATCCTTCTCATTCTTCACCTCCATTGCCAAAGCTTCACAATTAGCTCAGCATCATCTCCTGCAGGAAGACTTCTTTCTTGCCCTCAGCTAGAGGTACTCTTCACTTTTCCCCATTCCCAAGGTGCTTCACCTATTCTTCTCTCACAATGTGTATAACAGATTGTATTATATTTTAAGATATTTGCTGACCTCACAACTGTGCCTGACCTGACAGCCTCTCTCTTATACCCTTTGCACCCCATGAACATGAGGCACTACCGATGACTTCAGAAGTGTTAAGAGACTCCAAGTGGTGTTTCTATGAATGCCGCATGGTCTAGAGGGGTCTGCTCCTTCTGCCTGACTCTAGGAATGCTGGCAACATGGAGCAGAACAGACTGGCCCATGAAGGGCATGTACTGAAGGAGAATTATTGAAAGCCACTGGTGCTATCAACATGTAAGCTATCTCAAGAGGATTTATGCAGCATGTGCCATCTAGAAATATCAGTGTTTGGATTTGTGTCTTTTCTTCCCAATTAGGGTATGAGCTCCTTATACAATCTGTTTGTGATCATTTTTCAATTTATCATTCCTAACACAGTACCTGACATTTAGCAGTTGCTTACTAAACTTTTATTGACTAAGTTAATAAATGAGTGATCGTAGGAAATAATATCTCCCAATTGATGATTTTCTAGAGCCTGTGAAGGTTGATTCAGTGTGTGTGTGTGTGCATGCACAGGTGTGCTCTGGCATGAGCATGCAAAGTGGGGATAAGCAGGGTGTGATGAAGAGACAGAAAGAACCAGCTAATGTTCTAGCCCTAGTTAAATCTGGCCCATATCCTTACTGGTTGTTGTCCTGCCATATTACATTATGAAATATCCATGTAGAGATTTGTTTTTAATCTGATCAGCATTATCTGAGAGTATGTTAGAAATGCTTATTCATGCCACTCATTCCCTTATTTACCTATGTAATCAGAGTCTAGGTAAATATGAAGGTAAATATGAGATTCCTACAGATTTTAGCAAGCACAATAAGATTGAAGACACACTTGTGACACCTTCCTTCTAAAGAGATGTAGTGTTCCTTCTTGCACGTCTACCTCCTTGTAACACTTCCTAAGTATCTTCAAAGAAACCTGGAGATTAAGCCACTCCCTGAAATCCTTACCACATCTGTTATTTTATCATATCACTGTATCTCTAAACTGATGCCAAACTTTGTTAATCTAACTTTTTTATTATACTCTTTTCAGACACTATCTTTCAGAATAAACTGTGGTGGTTGGCTTGAAGACTGTCCCCTCCCAAGGGATATGATTACAAGGGTGAGACACTACCCTCTTCATCATTAGCCTACTGTGCAGATTCCATGGACTAATCGGACTACTTGCAGGGCTTCCAATGTGTCCCCTTCATTTGGTCTTGTGCTTGATGACTAGTCAGTCTGGGGTCACATGGTGTACATTTTGGAGATAGAACCTGCCTGTGCTCCCAGTGCTTTGAGCTTGTTTGTTTCCAGTGGAGCAGAGTGGGAAGGCAGAGAGACAGACAGATGCATAGGGACAGAGAGACCAGGCATGGGGTTGTCCAGTAAGAAGGTGAAAAAAGCCAGTAACAAGAAGCTGAAGGTAAACATGAGATTCCTACAGATTTTTCACTTGGAATAGGATGTGTTTCTCAGGATCAAGGTAAGAGCAGAAATGAAGTCCTGGGTGATGGAAACTCCAGAAAACAAAGAATGTACCAACACAGGAAGGAGTAAACCTTATTCATCCTTGAGGCCCAAGGGTGCAAAGTCAAGCCCCCACTAGTACCAGTCAATGAGGGCTTTAACTGCCTCTTTCTACTCCATTCTCTGCCCATTTAGACCTGGTCAGAAAACACCTGGCGAGTGCAGGAGGAGGGGGAGGAGAAGTCTCAGCAGGAGAAAGAGAGAAGGACCCACCATTCTCCTAGACTGCAGCTGCCAAGATGAGGAGAGATTTCATACTGAATGAAGTGTCACTTTTGGAGTAAATTTTGATTTAAACATTATAACTTAAGCATCAGGACTCTCAACTTATTACTTAAGAACTATTACCTGCCTATTATATAGAAGCGAGCAAAGATATGTTGGGTCTACTGAAGTTTTTATGAACGGAATGGAGTCTAACCTCTCCTTAGATAATTGTAACAGGGAGCTAGGATATAAAGAATGATCACAGTAATCAGTTGCACTTTGGCTACATCACAGTTGCACTTGTTCAAATACCAGTCAAATCTATCTTGGTAGAAGAACCAAAGATCTACTCTGTGGCAATAGCAACACCTGCCACATAGAGAAAGGTACCTGTGGGAGGTGGTAAGAAGCTATAAAACCACTGAAGAGGGGCTTGAGCCATGACAGGTGTTCCTTGGAAGCAAGTGTCTTGAGGAGCTGGCTTTTTTCTGGCTTTATAGAGGGGGAGCTCAAGAACCAAAAACAGATTGTTTCCCCCAAAGAAGGAATCTAAGATTGCAACACTGGTATTTTCATTACAACTAGAAATGTTAGCTAAACCTGACTGTCTTCCTGCTTCCCTTCCCCAGCCCCAGGTTGGGGAGAACTGATGAAGGAGCTCCTGCAAAAACTTTAGAGGAAAAGCATTGCTTGAATTCCAAGTTGATGATGCCATTCCAATAGTAGCGTTAATAGCTGGTTTGGATTAACACAGGGCAAGTAAATGAGATGATTAGTGAGATACAAATGCACTGTTTCCTGAGTTACCTGGAAAATCATCGCACCCTTCCGTTTGCTGGTAGAGATCCGGCACTCTTGCTCACTGTGGCAGCAATTAAACCCGGTCTTTCCTCCCAGTCTCCTTCCTCCCTCTTCACCACCCTCCATCTCCAGAGACAGGCTCAATTCTGATGACTTTTTCAGCATGATCTTATTTCCTGGCTCTACTCTCCCCAGACACTCTACTTTTCTGACTTAGATTAGGGAGAAAAAAGGAGTAGGGGTTTTGAGGAGGCAAAATATGAGAGAGGTTCTGTTACATAGCTGATCTGATATAAGAGGAAAGAGAAAATCGACCCAGTGAAGTGCTAGTTTGAAGGCACTTCAGATGCTGTTTCACTCTTTCTGACTATGGAAAGGGACCATAGGGCTTTATATAATAAAATGTGTGACACTTGCAAATTCATTGCTCCTACATAATAAAAACAGTGTGTCATAGCACCAAAGTGTTACAATTCAAGCTCTCTATCTCTCTTAGAGAGCACCTTCTAGTAAGATGAGCACACGCTTTGGAATTAGACAAACATGTGCTTGCATTCCAGTTGAGAGAGCACTCAGCCCTTTACTGATACATATTCCTAAAGCACCTGGTATGTGTGGCATGCTAGGAAAATGCTGGGGTTTCCACAAAGAGATGAGCGCCTGCCCTCAAGCAACTCTTAGGCTGGTAGGGAAGATGGACCTTGCAATATACAAATAGTTGAGGGTGATGAGCTCAGAGATGGAAATATGTAAGAGGTCTGGCTGTTACCCACATGAGGAAGGGATGTCCTCCACTGAGAGACAATAAGAAGAACTTTAGGGAAGTGGACTTGGCCCAGTGATTAGGTCGTTCGTCTACCACATGGGAGGTCCACAGTTCAAATCCCGGGCCTTCTTGACCCGTGTGGAGCTGGCCCATGCGCAGTGCTGATGCGCACAAGGAGTGCCGTGCCACACAGGGGAGTCCCCCATGTAGGGGAGTCCCATGCGCAAGGAGTGCGCCCTGTAAGGAGAGCCGCCCAGCGCGAAAGAAAGTGCAGCCTGCCCTGGGATGGCGCTGCCCACATGGAGAGCTGACACAACAAGATGACGCAACAAAAAAGAAACACAGATTTCTGTGCCGCTGACAACAGAAGCGGACAAAGAAGATGACACAGCAAATAGACACAGAAAATAGACAACTGGGGGGGCGGGGCGAGTGGAAGGGGAGAGAAATAAAAAAATAAATCTTTAAAAAAAAAAAAGAAGAACTTTATGTAGGGAATCCAAATGAATGAAATCTCACCATTTGGACTTGGACTGAGGGCACAACATGCTGGTTATGTTTTAAACCACAGAGGTTTGCAAATGTGCATTTGGAGAAGTGTGCATTGCTGTATATGAGCTTAGCACAAAGTGGTGGTGGGAAAGGCAGACAGGGCGAGATCATGAGATCATGGAGGGCCATATAAGCCATGCTGGGACGTTTATATTTTATCCTGTATGCAAAGAAAACCACTGAAGGGGTCCATGTAAGGGATGGCCATGATCATATTTATTCATTAGAAATCTTTCTCTGAAGGAAGGATTTGAAGCTGACAGGACAGCTAAGACATTACTGCAACAGTCCACGTGAAAGGAAATGAATTCTTGAACTAAAGTGGAAACAGAGAGTTGGTGTCATAAGTTGAGTTCCTCCAGAAGCAGACTTAGATGCAAGTGGTTGATTTGGGATGGTGCAGGAATGGGACAGTGAGCCAGGGAAGCGGCAGAAAGAAGGCTGCCAAGAGAGGGCATGAGAACAAGCAGGTTATCCCTGCAGGAAATGGAGAATGAGTCCACCCAGTCAACTGGGAGAACCTGTACAGAGTGTTCTCAAAGTTGTCTCATCTAAAAGGCAAGGGAGTAGGGATGTTTATCTACCAACTTTCCTCCACTGTTGGTCAGGGACCTCCTTATGGGCATTAGTTCCCTGGTACTTTGGATTGCCATATATATATATATATATAAGTAGGCAGAAAAACCTCCTGAAGAAAAATAGAAGCCTCAGGCAGGGACTTAGAAGTGCTTGAAATCAGGAGTCATCAGTCTGCCCAATAATGATGAGTAACTAGGTGCTGACAGGATCCAGGCAGGGCGGTGACAGTGTCTGCTATAGGAGGACACATATTAGAAGTCCGGATGAATGAAGGATTGGACACAGGGGATAAAAGAGAAGGAAGAGTTGAGAATAATTTCCATTTTCTGATGTGTGTATCCAGATAATGCTATTAAACCTTATTGAGAAGAAGGAGGAGTAGAAGATTGAAGATTAAAAACAAAAATGAGTTTGAAAATTTTCGTAAGTCCTATGAAATTCAAGTTTGGTTTTTAAAAATAAGAATACACATATTATAGTGTTGATATAGGGAAACAGACTTGGCCCAGTGGTTAGGGAGTCTGTCTACCACGTGGGAGGGCCGCAGTTTAAACCCCGGGCCTCCTTGACCCGTGTGGAGCTGGCCCATGTGCAGTGCTGATGCGCGCAAGGAGTGCCCTGCCACGCAGGGGTGTCCCCGCGTAGGGGAGCCCCATGTGCAAGGAGTGCGCCCTGTAAGGAGAACCACCCAGCATGAAAGAAAGTGCAGCCTGCCCAGGAATGGTGCCACACACACAGAGAGCTGACACAACAAGATGACACAACCAAAAGAGACACAGCTTCCCGTGCCGCTGACAACAACAGAAGCAGACAAAGAAACAAGACGCAGCCAATAGACACAGAGAACAGACAACCGTGGTGAGGGGGAGGGAAGAGAAATAAGTAAATAAATAAATCTTTAAAAAAATAGTGCTGATATAATGATTAAATGAGAAAATAGTTAAGAGTCTAATTCAGTGCTTAGCTTTAAATTAATGTTCAATAATAAGTAGTAGTTATTTGGTGTTTACACTGTGGGGAAAGTATTTTAAATATTTTATAGGTACTATCTCATTTAATCCACAGAAATTTGTGATGGCCAGTACCATTATTATTCCCATTTAATAGATGAGAAAACAAAGCACAGAATGACTAAGTAATTAAGTAGTAGTTAAGTGGTTATTGTGGCACCAATCTGCATTTTTTCAAAAAAAGTGATCACTAGAAAGTTCTAAAATTGTGCTGTTTCCTATCCATCTATCCATCCCTCCATCCATCCATCATCTACTATTAAAAATTTACCAAGTGCCACTATCCAATAGGCCAGTTGTTAAAAGTTCTCATAGAATGATGTTGCACAAGTCTCTTTCTTCGATATAATAACCCTTTGAATTTTTAAAGATAGCTATTAAGTATCTAGTAAAAAATGGTGGCTTAAAGAGAAAAATGGGTTAAACTCAATTGTACATCTACTATTTTTCACTGTATTAAGCAATTTCATGTTCGTGATTTTATTTGGTCCCCTCCACAACATGAAGAAATAGGTAGCATTAATTTCATCGCAGAGATTGGGCTTACTAAGTGTTAGGTCAAATTCCCTAGGAAAAAGAAATTTGATTGCAGAAAATTTATTTAGGTGTGTTGTAGTGACTAACACCCGTTGGGAATTGAGGGAAGTAAGATTGACATAGATTGAAGTTAAGCTGGAGTGCAGTTGCAAGAGAAGCCTCAACCAATCCCATAGGGACTTTCTAAACGTGGTCTGGTCTTTCAGACATGTCTTCAATTGAGGTAAGACTGTCTTGCCTTTGTACCCCCACATTGACCAGTCACTGGATATGAGCTACCCCCAGGTAAAAGGAATTACATTGGGGGAGAAAATTAGCATTGGTAATAGTAATTCCAGAAGAGGGACTCATCTGTGAGCCATCAGTAGCCAATACTGCTGGCAGCTGGGAGTGCTTTGGTCTTGAAGGTGGGATCTTGCATCTTAGTGGCATGTTGTAGCACCTCTATTCTTTTGTTCAGAAGAACTAGGGAATTTTTCCAAATTCATCAGTAAGTATTACCTGCTTTCAGAATCCAAGGCCCGTGTTCTCTCTACATACACGTGTGAACAAGATCAGACTTAACTTCAGAGTGAGTAAAACATTATCAGGTAGTTGCAAGGGAAAAAAGTGGACTTGTTCTAAATTCCTACAATTAGAGTATTCAAAAATAGGGAATTATGAGTACTACCATACTTTGAATTTCTCCAATCATATCTAGGAAATTAATATTAAGTTATATATATGTGTATAATATTTTAAGAAAGAAAAAAAACTAAGCTATAATATATTCTGAAGGTCCTAACTCATACAAAAAATATTTTGGGAATATTCATGGGGAGTGTTTGAAGGAACCTGTCTTGTTTGGACTAAATAAGGAAAAGGGACAGTATATAAGCCACATTCAGACGTTCAGGTATCTCCAGGTAAAGAGGTATTAGAATCATAGAAATATGTACTTTCAGAGTTGGAAGGAGTTGGAATCAATTCTTTATTAATCCTAATTCTTCTCTCCAGGAGCCTGGCCAGTGAAGGTTCAGATTCTGTATGAAAACGCCTCTTGGGGCATTTTCAGTGATAGGGATTCTATCCCATTTTAAGAGAGTGAACTCCTTGCGGGAGTACCTCATCAAACCAAAGATGTTTCATTATGAATCCCACTCGTTGGACTTTCTTCTCTTCATAAAGCTAATATGCCCAATTCCTATTCAGAGTGGGAGTCTTTAAATTATTTGAAAACCATTGCTCTACCAGTAAACTCCAAGTCTTCTGTTTGCTGATTCTTCTCCAATACTGCATTTGTCTTATGATTCAAAGATTTTGAATGAACAACAGGAAATAGTGTGAAATTAATCAGTTATGAAAACCCATCTTCTTAATAAGAAGTCTTCCAGAGCAGCAGGGAATGAGCCAAAGAGACAACTTTTAAATTCAATCTGAATACATTGCCTTGCAAATTATTAAAATGAGATTATGAAAATCTCTGAACTGTTTGATATACTACTTCCATTTTTCCCATTGCTCACCCATAAATCAGGTGCAGAGCCTTATTTTAATTATTCATTTTATTTTTTGTATTTATATATTTGTATTAGTCAGCTGAACAGGTGCTGATGAAAAATACCAGATATCAGTTGGTTTTTATAAAGGCTATTTATTTGGGGTAGGAACTTACAGATACCAGGCCATAAAGCATAAGTTGCTTCCCTTACCAAAGTCTATTACCACATGTTGGAGCAAGATGATTGCTGATGTCTGCAAGGGTTCAGGCTTCCTGGGTTCCTCACTTCCTCAGGCTTCTTTTTCCTGGGCTCAGGGTTTCTCTCTTCCTGGGACTTGCTTCTATGTCCTCTGTGTGCTTACTTCATGGGGCTACAGCTTAAGGCTTCAGCATCAAACTCCAACATCAAAACTCCAGCCTTAAAACCCCCCAGCTCTGTCCTTTGCCATGCCTTTTATCTGTGAGTCCCCACCCACCAAGGGTGGGGGCTCAACGCCCTACTGGCACAAGACATTTACATAATTACTTAGTCAAGTATATTTATGAATCCAATATAATCTAATATGCCCGGAGGAGAAGATCAGTTTACAGAGTCCAATATTTCTTTTTGGAATTCATCAATAATATCAAACTGCTACAATATTAGCTTGAATTTTGGTTCTAGGTCCATTTCATATATAAAAAAAAATTAAGTTTACTTTCTTGTATAAAGGAGGGATTTTTTTTCATGGACCTTTAATGTGTCTCTGTTAGAGGGGTCTCACCACTGGTTTAGGCCATAGGACAGTCAGTTACGTATATTCATTCATTTACTCATGGATCAATTCCTATTTGTTGCTTCAAATTGTACATCCAGGCTCTAGTTGCTGGGGAGGCAGAGGTAACAGAAGCATTGCCTGCTCTGGGAGAACTTATTGTCTAGTTGTATCAATGGATAATTAGCTAATTGATTGTGACACAAGGCAATATATGCCATGGTGAACTAGAATTCATGAAAAAAAAATAGAGGGGGGCATTGGAGAAGTTGGGGAAGCCTCCTGATGGGCATGACCTCTGAGCCCGGCCTTGAGAATTGACCTGAATTCCCCACATGGAAGATTAAAGGGAAAGCACATGCAGACAGAATCACACCATTTTATAGTGGGGAAGATTTTAGAAACCCTCTAATCTAATCTGTCCTCTTTAGGTGAGGAAACTGAGGCTCAGAGAGATTAAGGTTACCCAAAATGTGGGAAAATAGAACGTGAGGTCTTCCTCTATCCACAGATGAGACTAGAAAAATGTCCAGGTACTCTCACATACCCATGCAAACACCCATCAGCACTGTCCATGAAACCAATGGCTTAAAAATACTAGAAATATTCATTTAAAAATGTAAAGATCTAGTGAGGAAAGCTACAAAACATTACTGAAAAACAAGAAAAACAGGATGAACAAATGAAGCTATTTTCATGTTTCTGGATTGAAGGAGATAGCATTGTAAATTCCAGGTTTTTCTTTTATGTTTGTCAGCAAAGAAAAAAAAATCTCAGCAAAGTGAGGCAAACATTCATCTAGAAAGAAAATAATAATAGAAGAATAGTCAAGAAAATATTGAAAAGGAAAGATGTGAGTATGGATTTGCTTGCTTTACCAGTTATTAAAGTACTGAAAAAATGACAATATAGAAAATACTGTGGTTACAATGCATAAAATGACCATCATTGAATGGAGTAGAAACATGGGAAATAACTGCATGAGAAAATACCCTTACTACACATTAAAGTTGTTAAAAAGAATGGAAGAAAACATAAAAATATTGAGAGTATTCTGATTTTGTGGATTGTCCATCATTTTTACATTCTTCTGCGTATTTGTCTGTATTTTGTTTAACTTTTCAGCAATGATCAAATATGACTTTTACAATCCAAAAGGGCATTGTTTTCAAAAAAGGAAGGAAATGGAAAAGAATTGTGCATGCCTTGGAAAATCATGCATATGCTTTTCTGAAATGCCCTTCCATTAGCTGGGCCTGCCTTTGGATTATCCCCCAAACAACACGGTGGTCTTTTCCCTCTACCTTTGCTCCCACATTCAGCACAATGTGTGGGCAGAAACAGAATAAAACGCTGATTGAGGGGGAATCTCTGTGAGATAGTATCGGGAAAAACTTAAGAAGTAATTTTGAACGAAGGTTGGAGGATTTGTCAACAAACTGGAAAGAATCCAGAGAAGAACCAAAGAATGACTGAAGACCTAGGGCTGAAGTCTGGACTTGTGGGTTGAGATGAAAAGAAAATGTGTTTAACTTGGCTAGACTCGAAGAAGAGATTTAAAAAACAGCTTTGGAGCCCAATCAAACCACCATTAACTACTGCCAGGCAGAACTCCATCCTAAGTGACCCTGAGAGGTCAAAACAACCTCTTAAAATTTCCAGGGCTTTTTAGTTCAACCTGAGGTTAAAAACCATATCTTCCACACAGGACAGATTGCTTTTGCATTGATGCCAAGAGCTTGTCTTCCACGTGTATTAAAGATGCAAATATTATGGAGAGGCAGCGAGTCTTACGCACCACAGAAGGTGCCAACATGGCCAGAACGAGGATTCTTTGCAGCCGTTTCCAGGTTTGTGTGGCACAAAAGGCCTAATACAGTGATTGATTCTTCCATGGTTTACGTTCCCTGCTTGGTTTGTGGTTATTTGGGGAAACAGGGACACACTCAGAGGTAGGAATGACAGGGATACACAGAAATAGAAGTACACAGAAAACATGAGGCAGAGAGAGTTATTGAGAAAGACCCAGGGAGGTGCCAGAGGGATAGTAGCTGATAACAAACCACAAGATTAGAAATTAGATTTCAACAAATGTTGGAGCAGAGAGAATGGAACAGGCCACAAAAACAGGAAGAGAAGGTGATCTTTCCTGGACCGGGAGAGCAGTTGGGGCTCTTGACTCATTCCTACTTGGCAGACTATTTAAAGGAGACTAGAGATCTGTGGGAAGGTTGCATTGTTTATTTTTAGTATGGAATTGTATTTTAGTAACAGGAAGGGAAAAATAGCAGAAGGAAATTTAGAACGGAGCCAGCGAACTCTGCAGAATATGCACCAATGCTTCCGATTCTCCCGAAGATGGGCTGTGACATCCCCTGCATTTGAGTTACTGCATTAGGTTAGGCTAAGAGCAACGCTGCCCTGAGAGGGGGGCTGGCCTGTGGGTCTTGCTCACCCTTATTCCTGTGCGTGAAGCTTTGCAATGGGTGAAGAAATTGCCAGGGATGATCGTCAAATGTGGGAAATTCTTGCTCTGATTGCTTCATTCTGAGGCACTTAAGCACTGCCACAGGACACATATTGGGGAGACTTTGTAATTTTAGATGGAAACTGATTTGGATGGGCCTTATCTCACACGCAAAGGTGTTGTAAGACTCCAAGTCTGATGAGCCAACGGTCTGAACTTCTCCAGCACAATTTGTGTGTCTGTTTCATTCTATCTTTCTTACTTGGGAACTAAGCAATACAGTAAAATTAGTATATTTACTCTCTTACTTTTCTGTGGTTTAATAATAAAAGATAAAGACATCACTTGAGGAAGAAGACTAAAAATCCCCAAGATTGCACTGATTAATTGTTCACTTAGGTAGGAATATTTACGTTCTGCTTAGAATTAATCCCATCTCAAAATGGCAGAGATGCACTGTGACAGACAATAGCATGTTAGACAGTAGAAAAATACAGACCTACTGTGTGGACTTCAAGTACCATTTACCTGTTCTCATCAATGGGAACACACAGACCTGAAGATAAGTTGAATTCTTTGCTTGCTCCTGGGGATAAGTTATTCTTTATTTACACGTGGATTCTTTGGAGATATGATTCATTTAAACCTACATTTGCAATTTTTTAATATCTATAATTATATTTATTTATTTTTTCCTTTTTTATTTTTTTAAATATTACATTAAAAAATATGAGGTCCCCATATACCCCCACCCCCCTCACCCCACTACTCCCACATCAACAACCTCTTTCATCATCATGGCACATTCATTGCATTTGGTGAATACATTTTGGAGCACTGCTGCACCACATGGATAATGGTTTTCATTGTAGTTTACACTCTCCCCCAGTCCACCCAGTAGGCCATGGCAGGACATACAATGTCCAGCATCTGTCCCTGCAGCACCATCCAGGACAATTTCAAGTCTTGAAAATGCCCCCACATCATATCTCTTCCTCTCTCTCCCTATCCTCAGCAGCTACCGTGGCCACTTTCTCCACATCAATGCTACAATTTCTTCCATTACTAATCACAATAGTTCTATAGTAGAATATCAGTACGTCTACTCTAATCCATACTCTATTTCTCCATCCTGTGGACCTGGGATGGTTAAGTCCAGTCCCCCTCTACATCAAGAGAGGGCTTAGATTCCACTTGGATGATGAATGCAATTCTCCTGCTTGCAGTTGTAGGCACTTTTGGCTCCCCGGTGTGGTGGCTGACCTTTTTCACCACATTTGCAATTAAATTATACCTGATTTGGGAGTGTGCCCTCACTGACAGTGGTACAAGATCCAAGATATTTGCATGCCACTCCTGTAGACAGTGGTGTGTTACCAGAGTTCTAGGAGCATAGTACTCAAGAAGAAGAAAGTGACAGTAAGGGCAGAGCTAGAGCAAACCTTGGGAATATTAAAAAAAAATACACATTCTCAGGTTCTATCACAGAACTACTAAATTGGAACTCCGTAGTGACACATAGAATTCTGTACTTTTAACAATACTTAACTTATTTTTACTTTAAAAAATTATTCTGGGGAAGAAAATGTGGCTCAAGCATTGAGCTCCTGCCTACCACATTGGAGGTGCCAGGTTCAGTTCCCAGGACCTCCTGGAGAAGCAAGCTGGCATGATGGGCAGGTGCGATGAGCTGAGACAACAAGATGATGCAACAAAGAGACATGAAGAGGAAAGATAATGAAAGACATAACAAACCAAGGAGCTGAAGGCACACAAGCAATTGAGTACCTCTCTTCCACATGGGATGTCCCAGGTTTAGTTCCCAGTGCTTCCTGACAGACAGCGAGCATGGAAATGAGGCAGGGTGGGTGTGGGAGATAAATAAATAAAATAAATCTTTAAAAAAAAATTATTGTGGCAACATATCTACAACATAAAATTTCCCATTTTAACCACTTTCAAGTTATAATTCAGTGGTATGAATTATGATCACAATGTTGTGCTACTATCACCACCATCCCTTTCCAAATTTTTCCATAACCCCAAGCAGAAATTCTGCATCATTAAGCATGAACTCTCCCCATTCCCTGCTACCTCCTGCTCCTGGTCATCTCTAATTTACTTTCTACCTCTGAATTTGCATATTCTGGTTACTTCAGATAAGTGAGATCATACAATATTTGTTCTTTTTTATCTGGTTTGTTTCATGCAACATGCTGTCTTCAAGGTTCATCCTTGTTGTAGCATGTATCAGAACTTCATTTTTTAATGACTGAAGCAATCTGTATTTTTAAAAGCCTTTTTTTCATGATTGGGCTACCATTGTAAACAACTGGTCCAGAGAGTCTCTTGTTTTCCTACCTCTAGATCCTGTGTATGCTCTAACGTATGTTCACCAATTCAAGGTAAAGAACGACCTCAGAGAGAGCTAATCACATCTTTTAGAAGCAACTTAATTGACTTCTTCCATGCTGAATTAGATTATTTCTCCTGATGTTTTGATCATCATTTCTTTCTAATGACTCTAGAATTTACACAATTTGTTGCATAGTGGGAAGAGTTTAGCGATTTACTTTAAACAAAGATACCACTTTGTCCATTGATTCTACCAGTGTTTTTTACCATGTCAGCTAAATGTATTAGGGTGAGATCATATGTAAATATGATCCCTCTTTTTAGACGAACATTATTCAAAACATTTATGAAACATGACCCTTTCAACAACCTTTTTGAAGTCACAAGCTAGTCAAGTTTCTTGCAGTTGTTTATTGCATGAAAATATACTTGCTAATTTTATCTTAATATACTTAGGTTAGAGTGTCCTTGGGTATTCTGTGATGGGGGCAGGAATATAAAAGAAAGGAGAATGGATGAGGGGTGGCAGTAGTGAGAGTTCATTTTTAAATAATGCTTCCTGTTGGTGGGTCTAGCTGCCATTAGTGGTCAGACTGGAGACTGGAAAGCAGAGGAGTGACAGCCATTGACTCATTGTCACCGACTCTGAGTAAGGCTTTTGACCTTTTGGTGTCTTAGTGAATGAACTCAAATGGAAAGAAACAGTGGGAAAAATTTCACAGACAAACTGGCCAAGAGAGCTCCTAGGTAAATACATGATGATATTGGAGTTGAGAGTTCTTGGGCCCTTCTCTGGCTTGTTTAGTCTGGAGGAGTCATTTCTGCTTTGTGGTGACAAGGAGAAAGCCTTTGATGTGGGACTTCAGGACCACTGTATGAGCTAAGGAAGAAGTAGTCACCTCATCCTCCTGCCCACCAGCCCCATGAGGCTCTCCACCAAGTGGTGGAGAGACTTTCGTGATGTCATATATATATATCTCTCCATATCAACTTTACTGTATCCTTTTTAAGTGAAAGGTTTGACAAATGTGTATACCTGTGTAACCACCATCGCCCTCAAAATAGACAAGTTTTTCTTCACCACCCCCAAGAGCTTCCTTGGGCTCCCGGGCCCAGGCAACCACTGAGCTGGTTTCTGTCATTGCAGATTAGATTGGACTTTTCCAGAGTTTTGTATAAATGCCAGCATACAGTATGCCTTCTCTTTTATCTGGTTTCCGTCACTCATCATGATGACTTTGAAATCCATACATGTGGGTGTAAATATTACTAGTTTGTACCTTTTTATCATTGAATCTTATTCCATTTTGTTTATCTTATATCACAATTTGTTTATCCATTTACCTGTTGACATGTAGTAGAGTTATTTCCAGTTTGAGGCTATGAATAAAATTATTATGAACATCTGTATACGAGTTTGTGTGTGCACATCGGTTTTCATTTCTTATGAGTAAATATCTAGGAAAGGAATTGTTCAGTTAGCTTCAGAAGACCCTTCCAAAGAGTTAACCAGAGCAGCCTCACCACCTTACATTCCTGCCTGCTGAGAAAGAGGGCTCCAATTTCTCCAACTCCCCATCAACACTTGTTAATTATCTGTTTATTTGTTTGTTTTTTATTGTAGTTCTCCTTATGGGTGTGTAGGTTTACTTTGCTTTCCTCTGACCAATGAGGCTAAGCATCCTTTCACCTCCTTATCAGCCATTTGATTACCCATGCAGTTTAAATCAGATTCGGAAACAGAACATTTGTGAACAAGTGGAGAAGCTGACCAGTCTTGGGCTGACCTTGGCCTCACCCCTATCAGTCAAGGGAGATGAGGCTCCACTAGCTGGTACTGGGGAAGACCTGAGGCTCCCCAATACAATCAGCACAGGAGACGGATTGGGGCGGGGGTGTGTGGGGGGAGGAGCAAGTTCTCACCTCTTCCACATCCTTTCCTCACTTCCCTCTTCCTGCTCAGATCACTTGTGGCCTTTTTAGCAGCTTCTGCTCTCCCTCAAGGTTTCCTCTTTTTTATCTTTCTGGAGGAGTCAAACACTTGGTATTTTTTAATAGACATCGCTATGCAAAAGCACAGTAGGATTTGTTTAATAAAGCACTTTGTTGAGGTTTGGGGTTTTATTATTTCTTCTTAGAAAAAGGGAAATTTACAGATGCAGAAGTCTCACACAATATTATCACTGATGATCATTCTTGTCACATCTTCACACTGACCGTGGCTTAGGAACCAATGTTGTAAAGAAGATGAATGGCATCAATGTGCTTGAGACTCATCCTGCATCCTGGACTCCTTAGACACAACTGGTGAAAATAACTCCTTCACAGTCTTCCTCTTTGAAATAGTTCTTACTCTGATGACAGTAACAATGGCCTCCTGCAGTGGCTGCTGTCAAGTGCCACTGGATTCCCTCTTTGGGGTATAGGCCTTCATTTCTCCAGCTGCCAGGGGTGTTGCCTGCTGACCTTGGAATTTCCCTCCACCGAAAGGAGTGTGACAACCTATGTTGGGCCATCTCCTTGAGGGTTGTAGCATGCAATTCAGGGACTAGAAGGTTGATATAAGAAATAAGTTCTGGCCCTCTTTTCTCAATTCAGAAAATCTTCAAAGGGCTATATCAGGTTCAATCTTCCTGGAAGCTCACGGAAGCCAGTGTTACAAGTGTCCCAGAGTCAATCATTTCTTTCTGCCCAATCCTGCATCCATCTATAGGCATAGCTTTGTCTCAGAGTGTGTTTTCCTGGAAAATGACCTAGGACAGTTACTGAGAAGGACCAAGGGAGCATATTCTAAAATGGGGTTGGGAGGCTGGATCAACTGCCAACAAGTTAGCAATGAGGACCCCATCACTAGGAGTGGGTGAGTATAGATAGCCCTTGGGATTCAGTAATGGGGACATGGTTTAAACTTTTACTGATAGTGAACTTGGATGGGAAGGGAATACACTGTCTCGATGGTTGAAGGGAAGTAGTAAGTATAAGGACTATGAGACCAAATGGATATTCGACTGGAGAAAGACAATGAAAGGGTGAGGTTGCTTAATCACCAATTTAAAGTGAAACATGAAAACCAAAGGGCCTCATTGGCCACAGATAATAGACTCTCATCTTCTGTGAATATAGGACAGAAAAAGCTGAAGATCAATTCCAGGACTTAATTAAGAAAGTAGCAGAGCTCTAGAGAAAGCTAACTTTACAACTTTGGAAAATTGGGTAGCCTAAGGTCAGGATCCTAACCGGAAAGAAGAAAATCCCAGAATTTTGGGGTGGCATATCCAACTTGATGTACTCACAATCTTGAATCCCAGATTCTCTTGATACTCTGGACCTACAGAAATGGCTACTCATGACTGTTAAAGCCTAGACCTTCCGCCTTGCTTATAGCTTCTGCCTTAAAGACATCATGCTGATGGAAACTTTTAGGGTCTGCCACCACTTCCCCTTCCAGCCACCAGACCAATCACTGGACCTTTATCAACAGCATCACCAGGCTGGGGAAGGCCTGGGTCTGCTAAAGGAGGAAAAGAACTAGTCCTAGTTGACATATACCAGCAGGAGGTTGAAGAGTGTGTATGGGCTGGGTCCTGAGGATGTTGTCTCTAAAGGGTTAGAAGTTTGATAAGGCGAGAGTTTCTCAATAGGGAAGTAATTTCCATATCTGCTGGAGTTTTGCCCTGGCACGGACCTTAAGAGACCGGGTTGACATGCTGCTATGATGGCTTCTGAAGCTTGTAGAAGGCAATGCTCCACTAAGTGAAGCAGAAACTCCAGGACTGCCATCCTATACTAGGACCAAGAGGTCAAAGAGCTCAGAGAAAGGGACATGCTAGACTAAGTCTGGAAAGCACAGCAACCCAGGAGGACCCGGAGGCACTTCCTTCCCCAAAGTGATGAGGAAGGTGCTGGTGAAAGTAGCATGGCACTGTTAAGTAGTATCAGTGTACCTCATTATCTGCTATAATTCATTCTAACTAGGTGTGAGGAATTCCCAAATAGGAATTTGATTATCTAGAAAGAATTATGGCCTAAATGGAAATTATATAACTAAACCAATAATTTATTTCATTCTTAGAGATTATGATGTCCCATAGTTAGAGCTGTGATATAAAAATTAGAATTATGTTATCATTAATTTCTATTATATTTGAATTATTATTTATATTTGTCCATGTTTGTTTCTATGCTATCTATTATTTATAATTGATTATATTAAATCTAACCTGGCCTTGTACTTTCATTTGAAATCTGTAATTTCTTTCAATATAATTTTCTATTTACTTTACAATTTTATAATTTTAAAATAAAGGACTTTTTAATAGCTAAAAAAGCCATTGGTTATATACTTTGGATAGATCATATGGTATGTGAATATACCTCAATAAAACTGTTTAGTAAGCAAATAAATAATTGTGCATATAGCCAGAAATAGCAGCTATATATAGCAGGGGAAACAGAGATTGAGAGGTAAAGAATTTTCTTGTTTGTTTGTTTTTTGTTTGGTGCTTTTTTTATTATTGAAATCATGAAAATACTTTATTAATGATTGAAGTGATGAGTGTACACTATGTGATTATACCAGATACCATTGATTGTACACTTTGGATAAATTGTATGCTTTATTACTATGTATCAATAAAATTAATTTATTTGAAAAAACTCACATGTGAAATTTCACTACAATTAAATATTTCTTATGAAAATTATCCTTCATATATGACCTTAAAAATTATATTTGGAACATGAAAAGAAAAATAGAAGTGCCAGTGGGAGATGTGGGTACAGAACTTGGACCCTGATAGCAATGCGAATGGCGGGGTCCTGAGATAAGAGAGTGCAGGTGATGGAGCTTGCTTGTCAAAAGTCAAATGGCTGCCTGAATGACCTCATGACATGGCAGCTGTATTCACACACGTTGGACAATTTGAGAGAGAGTGGATATGTCAAGTGGAAGCTCCCCTTTTAAAACCAGCGTGAGAGGTCAAGCCTATCACTTCTGCAATATTCTGTTTGTTAGAAGCCTCTCACTAAATCCAGCCCCCTTGAAAGGGATGGAAGTACATCAAAGAATTTAAGAAATATTTTAAAACCAGAGCAATTCCTAAGGAATATGTATGTTCCTTATCACTGCAACTTGAGGATCTGTGGGTATAGAAGTCCTGGATCCCAGGTAGAAACATTTTTACCAGAAAACATTAAATGTTAGGTTCAGTCGCTGCCCAGTCACTATTAGGTCAAGACACAGCAGGCAAGGGAAATTTAGCATGCTCATTAGTTGGAGAAAGGGCTGTTGCTACCAAACGGGTATAGTAATGTACACAGATGTGCATCTAGGTGATCCACTGGGGCATTGCTTGGTAATTTTTCTTCCCAATATAGTAAGTAAATTAACTGCAGCACCCATGACCTGGGGATCTGGACTATACCACGAGGCTAAGCCACCTAGACCAGAAGTCGTGTTTGCCGTGGGGAAGGAGAATCAGGAATGGTGTAGACGAGGGAGATGAGGAACATTAGTTCAGGCCCTGACACCAGAAACTGCAGCAGGGTTGTTGTTTACACCGCTGACCTTCATGCCATTTTCCTCAGGAAAAGAGGCCATTGGGATTCTGGGGGAATGCTACCCAGATGGGATGAACTTATCACATGAAGAAAGTGGATCTGAGTTACACCGTGGTAGACTGGTGGATGCTGGGGTGCACTCCCAGGCACATACCCCCTTCAGAACTGGGGCACCCATTCTTTCACCATCAGAATGTGGCCTGCTGGTAGCTGTCAGCCAAAGTCCCTCTCTAGGAATGGCCTCTGGCTGAAGGGAGCAGCCCTATCTAAGGCTATTCTCCTCTCCCTAGGATCAGCCTTCCTCCAATAACTGGTCCACAGCCTGGCCCCTTGCCTAAGTCTTGCCCATTTCTGAAGGGCCAGCCCAGCACCAGGGCTCCTTGTGGAATCATATGAGGTGCTGCTGCAACTCCATTGCATTCCACCTTCTTCCTCTGCTCAGCCCTTTATCCTCACTCCCCTACAGCTTAGCTACTGTTCCTAAGTGCACTCCCCAATTACTCCTGTTTACAAATACTGATCTTAATCCCTAGTCCCCAGAGAAGCCCATCAATAACTCTGTTTATGGAGTGCTTGTGATAGGAGGCTTGCTGATCCAAGAGCTTTACAAAAATCATTTCTCTAAACCCTCTCAAGTGTCTCTAAACCCTTGCAAGGGGTAGCTATTATCAGTATCCACATTTTATAGATGAGAAATCAGAAATAGTTATAAGCTCTGCCATTTTCAGATCTGATTCTGAAATTTGAAGCCTTCACTGCTACATTTGAATTGTTCTTATTTTCCTAGTCATAAGCCTATGATATATAGCATAAATATTTTGTCGCATTCTGGGGTGCTTTCCTAAATGACAGTATAGATATAGCAGATGGGTAGGTTAGATCTGCTGCAGTAACAAATGACCCCAATTTCAGTAGCTAATAAAATTAAATATTGATTTCTTTTTTTTTTAAGATTTATTTATTTATTTATTTATTTATTTATTTATTTATCTATCTCCCCTTCCTTCCTCCACCCTGGTTGTCTGTTCTTTGTGTCCATTTGCTGTGTCTTCTTCTTTGTCCGCTGCTGTTGTTGTCAGTGGCACGGGAAACTGTTTCTTTTTGTTGCGTCATCTTGTTGTGTCAGCTCTCTGTGTGGGCGGTGCCTTCCTGGGCAGGCTGCACTTTTCGTGCTGGGCGGCTCTCCTTATGGGGCGCACTCCTTGCGCATGGAGTTCCCCTACGCAGGGGACACCCCTGCAAGGCACGGCACTCCCTGCGCTCATCAGTACTGTGCATGGGCCAGCTCCACACGGGTCAAGGAGGCCCGGGGTTTGAACCGTGGACCTCCCATGTGGTCGACGGACACCCTAACCACCAGGCAAAGTCTGCCGCCTAAATATTGATTTCTGGTTCATATTATATGTTGGCAGCAGTGGTTGGCTGTTTTATCTTTCCTTTACATGTCTTCTCACTCCAGGATCAAGGCTGAAGGTGCAGCCCCTATTTGGATATATTTTTTCTTATAGCAGAGGCAAAAAAAGCAAAAAAGCTGATGGAAACTTGTGATGGGCTATGACATGTCTGGGCACTTATATACGCACATTACTCTGTAAGTCCAGAGACAGTGGCAGAATGTGTATCTTGCTACAGAGAAAGGAGGAATGAATGCTCAGGAACAACAATGCAATCTACCTCAGCAGGAATCCAGGTCAGAGCTATAGCAAGTTAATCATGAGTTTGCAACAGAAAATAATTCAATTAATTTCAGAAATTATCTATGGACTCTGTCTGAGGTGCTAGGCCTTGTTGAGGTGCTGGGGTCACCATGGAAATGTGGGTCCCAGCAGGTGTCTTTTCTTTGGCCACCTGCCATGGATCTTGTCCACCTCATTGTGGAATAATCAGAAGAATGACACTGAGCTGCCTGATGGCAAAGACTTATCTACAAGGGGACTTGAGGAGAGGAAAGGGAGACTTAGTTGGCTTCCTCAGTTTTGAAAGAAGGAAAAATTTTGCAATTTTCTGATGGCTAGAAGGTAGCACTATACTGCAGGGATAATGTTCTCAGTCTAATCCAAGCTCAGGGGAGGGGTTGAGGAGTGGATTTAAACTCAAGTTTCTGGCGTGAGTTCAGGTGGGGTGGGGGTGGGGGCATTTGCAAATCCAAGAAGTCTTGCTGCATTGGAAAGGAGCTGTGACAAATAGAAATGCTTCGGAGCCTCTGGGATTTCACAGTAAATCCTGTCCTCTGGGATGAGGACCCCTTCTGTGGCCGTAGGAAAGACCCGTTCCCCCATGTCTGGGAGGTGGAAGTGAAGTCAGGATGCCTGGGTTTGCCATCATGGAAGAATGCAAGGAAGGAAAGCCAAGGTTTTCCTTTTGCAAGGGAGACTTTTGGTCTTATTATTTTTTTTTTTTATGTGAAAATAGTGATTTGAAAATACCTTTTCCCCCATGCTTTACTTTCTGTCAAATTTGGTACCACAGAGACTCAACGAACATTTCTTGGCTGGCTGCCAAACTAAACACATCTCAGCCAAGCTCCTAATAATGGAAAGGAGCATGTGGTGGGAAAGCATCTTAAGGAGGTTTTGTGGACGCGAACTCCTGATGAGGCTGCAAAAGCAATCATTTCATCCTTGCTCCTTAAATCTAAATAAATTAGATTAAATCCACCAGCTGTCTTTTGTCATATAGTGGGAAATTTTAATTCCAAATGGCCAGCTTTTGACTAGTAACCTTTAAAGGAGTTTTTCTTTCTTTCTTTTTTTTTTAAAGGGAGATTATGTTGAGAGAAATAAGCAAGGCACAGAAGGGCAAATACTGTATGATATCACATATGTGAAATATCTCAAAACAGCAGATTCATAGAGACAGAAAGTAATTAGAGGTTACCATGGGCTGGAGGGGAGGGGAAATGGGGAAGGCATTGTTCGGTGGATATAGAATATTTGGAAATTTTGGAAATTTTCAATTAAAATTAATATTTAAAAGTTTGTATCTTATAAAGGGAAGGTTCTCTATTAGAAAGAAGTTTCAAAAGACAGGAACTTTTTTCAAAATTATGTCATGACTAGCTTCATATTTATTTATCTGGGGGCTGTTGTATGTATGTTATAAATAATTTCAATGTTACTGAACTAGTACATTTTAAAAATAAATCCACCCACTTTATTATAACAACTACAGGGATCTAGAGTAAAGCAAATTCTCTATTCATTTGACTTGTTAGTTCTGTCATCAGTTTAGAGAAATAAATGTTTCCAATTCTATACGCACAACCATTTCTCTCTGCACTCATGCATAGGCTTTGTCTCAGACAAATTTTTCTTACTTGTGTGATATACATGGAGATTATTTACATAAATGTTCTCTGCATTTAGGCTCTGGAAAAGGCCACAGCAAGAGGTCAGAGCCAAGAGGATCAGCGACACCAGTCAGCACCTTTTCCTCTTGGTGGATAGAAATGTCTGCTTTATAATCCTGCATGGACTGGCAAGAAATGACCCTTCAATTTGGCTAGAAACACCTTTAGTTTGAAATTAATTAAAGTCAAGGAAATACTTTTAGAAATCCATCATAGGGGCCGAGTTCTAGTTATGGCCCAGATTTGAGAAAACGAAAATTGACTTGAGAAAATCCTTTTTTCCTGAAGACTATTCTTTGAGAGAACAATCAGAAGAAACACATTTCCCAAGCTTTGTATGTCTGGTGACTAGTGAGGGGGAAATTCTCTCTACCATACAGAATTCGTTTTTCACCACTCTGCTCTTCCTGAGACACTAACTCCATTCAAGACCTGGTGAGGTTGGCTCCTTAGGGCCACGCCGTATTTTGATCCATGTACAATGATGTGTCTAAGAAGCACAGTCCAGAGGGGTGGTTCATTTGCATAATGACCTCTTACTCAGATGGCTGTACCAGAGAGGTCAGCTGACATTGGCTGATGGAATGACTGCTCAGGTCAATATTCTTATGCAAAGCTAATAGAAAAAGAAGTTCAGATCTGGGTGGGGAAGAGCCAGATTCAGACCGAAGAAATTGATAATTCTGTGTGTAAGAGCCTTTCTTAAAAATCTTTTGAAATGAAAGAACCAAGTGACAGGGAAATATCCCATTGCTCTTGTTTGCTGGAGTTTCACACAATGCCTCTTCCTAAATGAGCGATGCTTGATTAATACCTCTTACTCCTTGGTTTTATTTCTGAAATTCGGGTTACCCCTTAAGATGTACCAGTGTAGTGATATAAATTAATACAAATTTTTTACTCTATTATTATTATTAATCCACTGTCCATTATTTATTTAATCAAAAGAGACTTATTGATGCTGTGCTGTCTATCAAACAATGGGGATACAGTATAAGCCATTTACATTTGGGAACTAAATATAACAATTTTCAGTTGTGAGATGTGTCAGGTGGGGAAGAAAATGGTGGTATTACAGGGAGTGCATAGTAGTGGTGGTTGGAGTGGAGATGGTGGCTGTATTATGGGGTGATGAAAGAAGGTCATACCTACAGTACTGGGGTGGATGTGGTGGCACCAGCCATGTAGGCAACCTAGGAAAAGCATTCCAGGTAGAGAGAGCCATAGTTGGGAAAACTCTGAGATGGCAAAGAGATTGACTTGTCTTGGGAACAGAATGGAACAGTGTGGCTTGAATGTTGGGAGTGAGATGAGATTGATAAGAAGTTTGGATTCTCTTCTAAATACAATGGGCATGCCTCTAAGGCATATATGAATATGGCCATGTGTTCATGGGCCATTGTCTTGGTGGATGGAGATCCACACAATAAGTGAAAGAATATTGAATTCCTATCCTGGGTGGTCCTGCTACATTCTTTAATAGAATGGCAAGGATACCCTGAGTACAAGGGCAGTGCCTAGTGAAGGAATACAGACCATTACACCAGACCCTTGATATTGATGATTATACTTATGAACCTTTTCTTGGGAAATTTAAACTTAGTTTAATTTTATATATTGACTAAAAGTTGCCTCCTGAAAGCCTCCTTGTTGCTCAAATGCGGCCTATCTTTAAGCCAAACTTATCATGGCCCCCAGGGATGAGCCTCCCTGGTACTGAGGGATTATTATGAAGTGCAGCTAGCAATGCATCTGGAAAAAGACCTGACCAAAAGGGAGTAATAGAAATACAAATGAGTTTTATGGCTAAGAGATTTCAAAGTGAGTTGGCAGGTCATTTCAAAGGTTATTCTTACGCACATCTCAGCAGGATTTCACTAACTCCACAGCCTCAAATAGTAGGACTCCTGAGGGCTCTAGAGACATCCAGACACCATAAGCAGGGCAGATAAGCTCAGGAATTCAGCACACTGTCAGTGGGCCTTACCTTGGAATTTTTACTCCCCAGTGTAAGAGTTAGACTCATTTATAATTTCCTTACACATGGCTCTTCTACCCCTTTTATTTGAACCTATAATTAGACTATACTTGTTAAATATATGTCCCAGAGACTTAAATCTCTGGTCCTTCTATATGCCAGTTGAGCCCTGAATCTCAGCAGAGTTGCAACACCCACTCTCCAGTTCACTGGACTCACCTAGGACAACTAAAAAGGAGATGATGATGGACAACACCCATTCCAAGGAACAGAGAACGTCTGCAACTGCAAGCAAGATAGTTCTATCCTCTGTCCCATGGAATCTAAGCAATGAGAAACAGAGAGGCATCACCATCCCTAAATCCTCAAGATTGGGAAATGAACAATGGACTAAAGTAGACTTCTCATTATTCTATTATGGACTTATTATTGTTCTAACAATGATAAAACTTTTTTTATTGATATAAAGGCAGTGGCCACCAGAGGTTCTGAGGGGAGAGAGGGGAGAATAGATATAATATGGGGGCATTTTGGATCATTGGAATTGTCCTGCATAACATTGCAATGAGAAATACAGGCCATTATATATTTTGTCATAATCTACAAAATTGTGCAGGACAGAGTGTCTATATTCCATGATTACTAGCAATGCTTCAATATGTGTTCATCAATTGTAACAAATGTACCACACTTTTGAATGATGGTGTTAATGTGTGAGAGGGGAGGGAGTGGTGCTTATGGGAATTTTTTAATGCAACATGTCATTTAAAGCTTGTTCAAAAACTATTAGGGGGAAGCGGACTTGGCCCAGTGATTAGGGCATCCATCTACCACACGGGAGGTCCGCGATTCAAACCCCAGGCCTCCTTGACCCATGTGGAGCTGGCCCATGCGCAGTCCTAATGCACGCAAGGAGTGCCGTGCCATGCAAGGGTGTCCCCCATGTAGGGGAGCCCCATGCGCAAGGAGTGCGCCCTGTAAGGAGAGCTGCCCAATGCGAAAGAAAGTGCAGCCTGCCCAGGAATGGTGCCGCACACACAGAGAGTTGACACAGCAAGATGATGCAACAAAAAGAAACACATATTCCCGTGCCACTGACAACAACAGAAGCAGACAAAAAGAACAACACTCAGCAAATGGACACAGAAAACAGACAACTGTGGCGGGGGTGAGGGAATGGGGTGGGGGAAGCAGAGAGAAATAAAATCAATCTTAAAAAAAAAACTATTAAGAAGCAGACTTGGCCCAATGGACAGGGCATCTGCCTACCACATGGGAGGTCTGCGGTTCAAACCCCGGGCCTCCTTGACCTGTGTGGAGCTGGCCCATGCGCAGTGCTGATGTGCGCAAGGAGTACTGTGCCACGCAGGGGTGTTCCCCATGTAGGGGAGCCCCATGTGCAAGGAGTACACCCCATAAGGAGGGCCACCCAGCGTGAAAGAAAGTGCAGCCTGCCCAAGAATGGTGCCACACACGGAGAGGTGACATAGCAAGATGATGCAACAAAAAGAAGTACAGATTCCTGGTGCCGCTGACAAGGATAGAAGTGGTCACAGAGGAACACACAGTGAATGGACACAGAGAGCAGACAACTGGGGCGGGCGCGGGGGAAGGGAGAGAAATAAATAAAAAACAAATCTTTAAAAAAACACTTTTAATAAAAAAATACAATAGGAGATCCCTGAATGGGTTTGGGGGAGGGAGGGGAGTGATGTGATCTGATTTTCATTAGATCAGAATTACAATAACAAAAATTAGTACTATATCCATTAAATTTATATCTCAGAGACGTAAATCTTCTGTCTATTCATATGTCTGCTAAGCCCTGAATCTCAGCAGAGTTGCAGTCAACACCTTCTCTCCAGTTCATTGAACTAACCCAGGACAACTAACAAAAGGATGATGATGGACTATGACCATCCCCAAAACCAGAGAGTATCTACAACTGCAAGCAAGGCAGTTCCATCCACCTGATCCTTGGGATCTAAGACCCCTCTCAACTGGAAGCAGAGTGGGCATCACCATCTCCAAATCCTCAAGGTAGAGGAACAAATAAACATAAGGTGGGAATGCAACTATGGACTAAAGGAGACATTATTATTCTAGTAGTGGAAGACTTGTAACATTGTTATAAGGGGAGGGAGAGGGAAAGGATAGGTGTCACATGGGGCATTTTGGGGACATTGGAATTGTTCTGCATGATATTGCAATGTATAATACAAGCCATTATACATTTTGTCAAAATCTATGAAATTATACAGGGCAAAGGGTGAACTTTAATGTAAATTATTTAGTAGGAATGCTTCAATATGTGTTCTTTAAATGTAACAAATGTACCATACTAACAATAGTTTTTGTTAGTGGGGGAAGTGGGGGAGAGGATGGGCGATAGGAGGGGATGGGGTATATGTGAATCTCCTATATTTTCCATGTAACATTTATGTAATTTGAAGCTTCTTTAAAAATAAATAATTAAGAAAGACAACAGTCACTGGCTTAGTCTGTACTCTTGAAATTATTGGTTGCCCACTCCTTACAAATTTCTCTTTTGTATAAAGAACCCCTGGGTTCCTTATAGGTGCTTGCAATTTCCAGTTCTTGGAGACTGCTCTTCTCCATCCTCTCACTCTCAATACTCCCAGAAACATCACTGATCACATTCTGACTTCATAACTCCTGATTTGAAAATTTCTTGCCACTGGGTTGATAGTGCATTTCCTTAAAGTAGCTGCCACTCTGCCATTTGTTCATGATACCACCTCTGCTATTGGCTACCTCTATCTCTCTACCAGTTTCCACAAGGAAGAAGATGGACATACACCCCTTCCACTAGTGTTCCAGGATGTGAGGATGCGTAGGGTTGGCTGGCCTGGGAACCAGTCAGGAATTGGGAAAACACTATGGAGGACTCTGGCACCAAGGGTTGAAGCAATGTGTCCAAAACGGGACACTGGAGGGACACGTTACCTAGAGAATAAAGGAGAAGGTGTATCCCCGAGCACATGTTTCAATTCTTGCAACTCCAAGATTTTGTTGACGATACTCTCAATCCAAGTGTTTAGATGCCTGAGTTAAAAACTCTTTCTGAGAAGTAGCTTATTTGTTTACGGTGCTGGAGTGCACTGAGGGAGGGATTGGCAAGTACAGCTAATAGATGTGCTCAGAGTTGTCAATGGAATATAGGCGTCCAGTGATGCCAATGTCATGGGATTTCATCTAGAGAGGGTTGGAAGTCCAAGAGAAAAGCATCAGCAGAATCCCGTGGATGTTCTAGGACCCCTTTGCATTTTGAGGGGAGCAATTCTACGGCTCAGCTAGCCTCTTAGCAGAGATAATGTGACCATGGGGCCATCCTCACCCTATGAATTTAGGTGTGAGATTCTGATTTGACTAAACTAGGGCTTCTCTTCTTGGCAGTCTACTTCCTCCATCTAGGGGAAGGTCATTTTGTAACTGGGAGGAACTCTGTGACCCTCTATAGACTTTTAAAAAAGAATGAAAGGAAAGTGTTTTGGGTAGAGTTGCATTAGGAAAAATTATTACAGAGAATTCGTGGAAAAACGTTGCTTTCCATTTTCAGAACTATTCAAACTATTAGGTAGGCTAAATTTAGAAAACTGTTTATTCATATTCTTGTAGATCCTGAGGTCTGGCTGAAAGTGAACTCTGGAGGTGGTGTCTTTTTCTTTCCCTTTCTTTATTTCTTTAATTTTTTTCTCCATCTGGACCTGGATGCTTAACCAAGAATGATTATCAGACAAGAATCTTAATTGTTGGCCTACCACAAGCTCTTACTTAATTTGAAAAACATGCTTGATGTTAAGGAAATTTCCCTCAGAAAAATAACAGCTGAAATGAAAGGGGGAATGGTTCACACACTAAAAAACTCACAAACGTATCTTTCAGGAAATGTTTTATAAGGTTTGTGAAAAATCAAAAAGATAATGCAATCACTCAGTGCTCTCAGCATGAATTGTTAAGGCGGTAATTCAAAGGGTTTGTGTGTTTAACTGGAAGATCTTGTTCTTTGTGCCTTCCAAAGGAGATCTATATCAATAGAATAAAATCGAGATGGGTATAAATAAAAACTTCTCAACTATAAGAGATATGAAACCTGGAATTCACTTCTAAGTGAATTACCAAAATATATTCTTCAGTGAGATAACTTAAACATTTTTTAACCTTTGCTCCCTTTTCTAAGGAAAATAAATACAATAAAAATTTAAAGAAACAAGGGGTTTTCCCCCTGTAATAATTTTCTCTCTCTATATATATTTTTCCTCCATTTTTGTTTATTTCCTTCCAATCTGTCTCTCTCAAATGTACTTTTACACATATACCCTAAGTTCTTTGAAACTTGGAAAAAATATATGGGTACATCTTCTCCCTAGAAGAAATCATATAATGTGCTTAAGGTCATATATTTCAGAGCCTATTTATCTAAAAATTTCAGAGGTTCCTGGACCTTGGAAATATTGATTGAAGATTTGAGGAGACTGCCTACTACCTACCAGTTAGATAGAAACTAGCGACTGGCAGATGTTCTTCTAAAAAGGGTAGAGTTGTGTTGTGCTCATTGATGTGTATACCTCAAATAGTTCATAGATTTGAAAAACTACACTCAATGCTGGATTACGCTGGGTGTGTTTTTTAAGGATTATCAAGGCAGGGATACACGCAAACAGAGCATTTGAGGATTCCTGGCAAAATGGATGACAGGTTGATATCAAAGGGACCTTCTCCCCCTTCAAGCAGGAGTGCTGCTGGCTAAAACATATCCCATTCTAAAGATGTAACATATTTCCTAGTTGAAAATTGAAAGGGAACTGCCTATAATATCTATATGCCAGAGAAAGAGGCACAGCAAAGCCCCTGGGCATCCCAAGGCAGTGCTAAAGCAGCATCTAGTGTCTGAGGACACGGCAAGGTCAGGAGACAAAGCCTGTACCCACCAGGTCAGCATGATGAAGCTTGGATTGTCTTTATTAATACAGCCTGTGCATGAATAAAAAAATGATCTAATTCTATATCCAAGTGTGCCTAGTTTCCAGAAAGCCAATTACGTCATATAGGCCCTAGAGGCTTTAAACTTTCAGAAAGGATGTAGACTGAATGTGTATGCACAGTTACATCCAGACGGAAGGTGAGCAATATGTTAATTCAAGCTCACCTGGAGGGTAGGTGACATATTAATTCAAGCTTACCTGGAATGCGGGGGTTATGTTAATTCAAAACCTATCTGGTACTCAAACAAACACTTAAAACTCTAAGAAATTAACAAAGAAAAGCCCGTTTTGCATAAAAGCACCTTTTGACTCCCCACTCCTACATCCTCTGTATAAAAGGGACCCAGAAATCCTATTCAGGGCTCAGTTTTTTGGACAGGAGTCCGCTTTTTTGGACAGGAGTACACCGCGCCCAGCCGGTTATAAGAAATCTTCCTTCTCAGAATATTCCTGCGTCCTTGCCTTCAATACAGGATCACTGATTCCTTTCTGCTTCCACAACAGTATTAACTAAGAGCTTCAGAGATCAGCTATGTCTGTGAAAAGGGATTAGGAAAACTCTACCCACAAGTCTTGAAGAGTAACACAGATTTTTGTGATTAAAAAATAAAAACTCCGCCAAAGGTAGCAGCAAGTTCAAATTTACTCTTGCCATGATGGGAAAACCCATGTGAGAGATCAATTAATAAACTGATGAAATTCTCAAGGCCCAGCTGAATCAGTCATTCTACAAAGACATTTCCAAAGGCAAATGAAATTTCCATAGGAACTATAACCCCCACAGAACATGAGCTGAGCTCCGATAAAATATTACAGACTATGTGGGAAAATACCACTCTTATAAATGCAGCAAATGGGAAAATTAGCATTTATCCTCAGCAGATGATGAAAAATGTGAAGGAGAATAGAAAGCCCATATTTCTTAACTTTAAAAGATGAAAAGAAGGAAAAGAGATTATAATGAAAGAATAGGGCAGTATAAACAAAGAGTGGCAGACACATTTTTTTAAAAAAGTAAAGTTCTAGAAAAGAAAAATATAGTGGCTTCAACAAAAATTTCAGTGTTTTGAGTTAAACCCCAGATTAAACACTTCTGAAGAGAGAATTATGAATGTAGCAGAATTATCTGTCAAAATAATCCAAAATATTGTTCAAATGCTAATTTAGGACAGAAGAAATGGAAGATGGGAGAGAGAAATTAAGTTAAAGCATTCTAAGATCTTTGTATTATTCAGGGGAAGGATAAAGGAATTCATTGCATTTAGGCTTTGTTGAGTCAAATATGCAAGTTAAAATGTTAACGTTAATGGCTTCCGCTTATAGCTGTGGTATGTAAGAGCTCTGAAGTCATCACTCCCATTCTCACGACAAGAAAAAGTGATGAGCACATTGAAAATCAACCATTTTTCTTGGACCTATCAGAGAACTGAGGTCACAGGACAATCCATGCCAAACCCTCCCCCCCACCAAACCTGGAGGGAGGCAAACACAGAGAATCCACCAAACCTGGAGGGAGGCAAACACAGAGAATCCACCAAACCTGGAGGGAGGCAAACACAGAGAATCCCAGCTGAGAATGAGCTTCCTTGGAATAAGAGTCACTGGAGCCAGGAACTGGTAGAAACACTTAAAAGACAATTTTGATGAGTGGTTGGAGGCTGAGTGTGGCCTTGGGTGAGAGTGAGAAACTCCTGGGGACCAGTCTTCAGGGAACACCACATCTTCATGGGTTTTATCTCCAGGTGGGTCTGTTCATTGCACCTCCAGAGTTGGCACATACTGTTCCTGTCACATGCCTCCCTTCTCTTTTTTTGTCTGGGCATCTCCTTTTCATCTCCTGATCACCTCTTCCAGGCTGAAATGGGGTCTGTCCTCCATCACAATGCTGATGGTACCTACAGCAATTATCTATCTGCCTTCTCTCCCACTAGCCTGGAAATTCCAGGGAGGAGAGGGGACGAGAGAGGTAGGAGGGTGAGAGAGCACCTTTCTTATTTATCTTTGTATTCTCAGCATGATAGGGACTTAATAAATGTTTCCTGGATATATCCATGACTAATGTTTATACATTTTTTAATTTAAGAGTGTTCTAGCCAATGAGTATTTAGACACCATTGATCAAGTTTGATATGAAGTATGTAGGTGCGTGAGTTGATTTGCATGAGGTTTATTTTATCTTCATTTGAAGGAGGAAGGAGGACATTTGTGCCCAAGACCCTGGGGACATAGGAATACAGAAGAAAAGAAGAAAGGAGAGGATGACTTATCTCCCCTTCCTGGCCCCATGGACTCACATGAAAGTCCTTCTGAGAAATGGACTATTGGGAGAGGCTGAGGAGGCTCTGCTAATCAGGAGGTTCATGAGACACTTGGCAAAGGCAGTGTGGCTTGGGGTCCCAGGTGACAAGTGTCATACAGAGTGGGAGGTGGACATTCTTGCCACTGTTGCACTTAACTCACTTCACATTTCTAATACCCTAAGGTCTCTGTTGCATTAGGGAAGGGAGAAGAGACTCCAGGTGGGAGACTGCAAACAGCCACACAGGCAGCAGGACCCAAAGTTTGCTCCAGGGTAAGAAAGAGAAGATGTTTTTTGGATAAAGATGTATACATTGCAACTGAACTCCTGAATACATATGTGGTATATATCCTTGCAGCATCCAGGAATACTGATGAGGAATGGGGGTTTGGGAGGTGATAAAATCAGGGGAGTGAACTCTTTGGGAAGCAAGGATTGTTCTTAATGTAAACATCCCTGTGAGATGGTGGGAGGAGAAAATTTTGCACCTCACTTTTTTCATTTATCATATCATAAAAAAATTAAAATAATTTTAGGAGTCATCCTTTAGGATGGTATACATCTGATGAGCAGGATTTAAGGGATATTGGGGCAGCAATGTTTATTCTGTTCACTGCTATAGCTCCTTTTTTGTTCACTGCAGTAGGTCCTTGAACAGAGTATGGCATCTACAGTAGATGCTCAGTTAATATCTGTTGAGTGAGTGAATATAACTGTATAGTCTAGAAAATGCTCTATTTTTTACTGCACACCTTATTGGTCAACTTTTTTAGCACAGCCCAGAAATGCGTAGATAGATAGATAGATAGATAGATAAATAGATGAATGATAAATAGATATACACATGTTGTAATTTATAAATTACATATGCAAAAATGTGAAATACAGTATGTATATTATAAAATATGTTCAAAATTAGAATTTATTAAAAGGATAAGATAAAAATGAATATAAAAAGTCCTAATACATGCTTTCCATACTCCAAAGTGTGCTCCCTCTACTTTGAAGACCACTGGCTTAGATAATCATTCTGTAAACTTCAAAATATAAGCCTGCTAATGTGTATAAGGTTTCTTTTGGAGGTGGTAGAAGTGTTCTGAAGTTGATAGTATATGGTGTGAATGTACTAAAAACCATTGACTTGTATATTTAAAATGGGTGAATTTTTTTTTCATATTTGATGAAGTTTTAATATTTAGAATGTATAAACAAATCATTCAAGTGAACAACAAAAGACACCAACAAAATTATAAAATGGGGAAAAGAATTGACATCTTTCCAAAGAACACATAAAAATGGCTACAATGCACATAAAAAGACACTCAATGTCATTAAATACAGGAAAATGCAAATCAAAACCACAGCGACACACATCATCTCACACCCATCAGAGTGACCGCCATTATAAACAAGCAAAATCACACATGGTTGAGAGATTGCAGAGAAATAGGAACACTCATTCAATGCTGGTGGGATTATAAAATGGTGCAGCCTCTGTGGGAGTCAGTTTGACAGTTCCTCACAAAGTCAAGGATGGAATTACCATATGATTCCTCAATCTCCCTTGTGGGGAGCCCTGCAAAGCAGGGTCCAAAGTTCACAGGCATAATGTAGATAAATAAGGAGGTGACCCAGGGCAAGGTTATGTGCTGAATAAAATATGCTGTGTGTGGATAAGAAATCTAGGAGTACTGTTATCAGAGGGCTATTGAAAAGAAGAATAACTATTGTATTTGTTTTTTTTTTAAATATTACATTAAAAAAATATGAGGTCCCATTCAACCCCACCGCCCCCACCCCCCACACCCCCCACAGCAACACTCTCTCCCACCATCACGACACATCTACTGTACCTGGCAAGCACATCTCTGAGCATCACTGCACCCCATAGTCGACGGTCCACATCATAGCCCACACTCTCCCACGCTCCATCCAGTGGGCCCTGGGGGGATCCACAATGTCCCATAATTGTCTGTGAAGCACCACCCAGGACAACTCCATGTCCCGAAAACGCCTCCCCATCTCATCTCTTCCTCCCATTCCCCGCACCCAGCAGCCACCACGGCCACCCTTCCCACACCAATGCCACATTTTCTCTGTGGACATTGGATTGGTTGTGTCCATTGCACATCTATGTCAAGTGGGGGCTTAGATTCCACATGGATACTGGATGCACTCCTCCTGCTTTCAATTGTAGGCACTCTAGGCTCCATGGTGTGGTGGTTGACCTTCTTCAACTCCATGTTAGCTGAGTGGGGTCAGTCCAATAAATCAGAGTGTAGGAGCTGAAGTCTGTTGAGGCTCTGGGCCTGGGTATCATATTGTCAGTCCAGAGATTCAAATCCCCTAAATATATCTTAAACCCCAGCACCAACTACAATTCCAGTAAAGTAGCATGGAAGTCTTGTGAAAAGAGATCCCCTCTGAGTCCAGTTCCATCACGCAGAAACACCAACTCCAAAGAAGGGCCATCTGACATGGCAGTGAACCCCATCTGCCATGAAAATTGGTGAATTTTATGGTATGTGAATTATATCTCATCAAAGCTTTATATTAATATGCATATATGCCAAAAGAAGCATATGCACACCTGGAAATCTGGGAGCCCTGAGCCCCCAGATAAGGGGTCCTGAGATTGTTGTATTGGAAAGGCATCATTTGGGCCAACAGTCCCATCTGATCCTAGTCTTCCAGTTGTCCCCACCAAGATGCCAGACACATGAGAGAAGCTGTCTTAAATAACTAAATCAGTCCCTCCACCAGCCAAATACCACAGATGTTCTAGGAGCAGAATCACTCATATTCCAGATCTGCAAAATTAGTCAAATTAATGGTTCTTCCTCAAAGAAAATGTAACTCCTCTCTTTGACTGGCATTCGTTGAGTCCATGGGGTCTTCCTCCAAATCAGAAGAGGATGGTAAATGAAGACCATGAGTAGATCTTCCAGCAGCTTTAAAATAGGATGTGTCCACCATTCTCTTCCACCACTAGCCCCATCCTTAAAGCTTCCACAACCCAAAGAGAACTCACATGGGTCAGCTCTGGGGTGTTCACTTTATGAACTAACTGCAGAGCTGCCCTTTCCAGAGTGTGGCATTTAATTTATATATTAAGGATGTGTTTTAGTTTGCTGAGCTGCTCAAAGCAGATACCATAAAATGGGTTGGCTTAAACAATGGGAATTTATTAGCTTACAAGCTTATAGTTATAGTTGAGAAAAATGTTCAAATCAAGGCATCATCAAGGTAATGCTTTCTTCCTGAAGACTGGCTGCTGGTGATTGTGGACTCCTCTATCACATGGCAAGACACATGTTGGCATCTGCTAGTCTCTCCCTTCTCTCCTGGATTTCGTTACTTTCAGCTTCTTGTTTCCATGGCTATATATATTCATCCCATTTATAAAGGACTCCAGTAAGAGGATTAAGACCTGCTCTGGGCCATACCTTAACTTAAGTAACCTAATCAAAATGTCTTACTGACAATAGCTTTATATGCAGAGAAATGGATTAGCTTTAAGAACATGGTTTTCTTGGGTCCATATACTCAAACCACTACAGGCAGTAACTTGATTCATTTTCAGTTGCAGATTCTACAGCTTATTTCATTATTATAGACATAAGGTAGACCTCACAGAGGGCCTTAGACAAGACAGTAAAGTTACCAAATCTACCTCTCAGAGAGAAGTTCTGTCGATGCATTTCCCTTCTCTTGCACACATTTGGAACCATACTACAAAAAGATGTCTGAAACATGTCCTTTATCCACTTACAATATATTTTGGTCATCTTTGTGGTGCTAGCAGGGGTAGCGATGGTAATAGGTAGAAGTAATCTTTCCCCATAAATAAATATAGGACTACATTCAACATGGTCATTTACAGTTCTTGCCCGATATTCAATCAGATGGAAACAATAATAATAGTAACAATATGGCTAGCATTTATTGAATGCGTACTCTGAGCTACACACAGTATTTTCCTTATTATTTTATTTTAGTTCTTTAGCAACATTATAAGGCTTTGTTCTGATCATCTTCTAGTCACCTGATTGGCAAAGGAGGGATTCCCCTGCCCAAAAGAGTATGAACTGGCTGAACACATGACACATGATGGGCAACAGTTTATGAGTCACATAAGCTCACAGCCCGGGAAAAGAGGACATCACGGGCCATGCACGGCCACGTGGGGGTGCACCCAGTAATAGAGTGGACGAACAGGGACTGTAGGAGGCAGGCTTTATAAAATAAGAGGGTGGGTGGTTCCTGGTTCCTGAAATGGACAAGATGGGCTTGTTTGGAGAACTCTGCAAACTGTCAGGGAAGTAAAACCCATAGATTGAGGATGGGACATAGCGCAACTGGTTTGTCTGGTAGAGGAACTAGTGGTGCAGGGAGCCTTTCCCACTGAGTGGGGGTGGGGGCATGTTAGTGAGAGCAGGAGAGCTCATCGTTAGGCCTTTGGGGCCCTGGGAAGCTCAAGGTTGTCAAAGCAGCACTTAAATTCTAGGCCTTGCAATATACTTATATGACTATTATCCTCATACTTTGCAGATGAGGAAAGCAAGGACCAGCAGTGGCTCTGGCTGGAATCCCTGTGATTCCACAGCCTGCACTCTTTTTTTTTCTTTTTTAAAAGATACTCCAGATTACATAAACATTACAATAAAAATGTAGGAGCTTCCATATGCCCTACTCCCGCCCCCTCCTACACTTTCCCACTTTAACACCATCCTTCATTAGTGTGGTACATTTGTTACTATTGATGAACATGTATTGAAGCATTGCCACGGGGTGTCAATTACAATTTACATTATTGCTTAAACTCTCTCCCACACATTTTTGTAAGTTATGACAAGACATATAATGGCCTGTAGCCGTTACTGCAACATCATTCAGGACAAGTCCAATGTTCTGAAAATACCACCATATTACTGCCAGTATTTATTTATTTATTTATTTATTTATTTCCCCTTTCCCCCCACCCCCCTCCGTTGTCTGTTCTGTGTCTATTTGCTGCGTCATCTTCTTTGTCCGCTTCTGTTGTTGTCAGCGGCTCAGGAATCTGTGCTTCTTTTTGTTGCGTCATCTTGTTGTGTCAGCTCTCCGTGTGTGCGGTGCCATTCCTGGGCAGGCTACACTTTCTTTCATGCTGGGTGGCTCTGCTTACCGGGCGCACTCCTTGCGCATGGGGCTCCCCTACGCGGAGGACACCCCTGCATGGCAGGGCACTTCTTGCACGCATCAGCACTGCGCACGGGCCAGCTCCACACAGGTCAAGGAGGCCCGGGGCTTGAACCGTGGACCTCCCATGTGGTAGACGGACACCCTAACCAGTGGGCCAAGTCCACCACCCCTCCTATTTTTTTTTTTTTTAATACTTAAGTTACATAAATGTTACATAAAAAATATAGGAGATTCCCATATGCTCTGCTCCCCACACCTCCCACAATTCCCCACATTAACAACATCCTTCAATAGTGTGGTACATTCATTGCAATTGATGAACACATTTTGGAGCATTGTCGCTAAACATGAATTAAAGTTTACATTGTAGTTTATACTCTCTCCCACCCAATTCTGTAGGTTATGGCAGAATATATAATGGTCTGCCTCTGTCATTGCTATATCATTCAGAACAATTCCCAAATCCTGAAAATGTTCCCACATTACACCTGTTTACCCTCTCCTTGCCCTCAAAACCTCCAGTGGCCACTGCCTCCACATCAATGATGTAACTTCCTCCATTGATAGAATCACAATAAGTCTATAGTAGAATACCAGTAAGTCTACTTTAGTCCATAGTTCATTCCCCAATCCTGAGGGTTCTGGAACAGTGATGTCCACTCCACCTCTAATTGAGAGGGCATAGCCAGCACTCTTAATCACCACTCAAGGGTGGCCCATGTCTCATTGAATGTTTCTCTATTGGTGGATATTTGTGGGGTTTCCATTTTTTTGTAATATTAATCAAAATTATGTTGGAATTCAAGAAATGGCATGTAAAGTTATTTTCGGGGCATTTTATTATGTTTGTATATCGCATCATTACCCTGTTCTCTCAATACTGCAACTGAGGAAAGACATTTAAGAATTCCAACATATTGATTTTTAAGAAATATGCCAAGTACTTGGTCTAGGCAGTTCCTCAAGGTTCCTGGGAGTCTGAGAAATCTATAACTCTTTGGAGTTTGATCTGGCCTTTAGTAGGCTTATTTAATACACATTCTTTATTTGGAATTCCCTCAGTGTTCAGAGAGATGTTGATTTGGCTCTTCATTTCTGGGGATTGTTTTGATTTCAACTAGGGCACAAACTTAGATTAGTTCCCTTAGAGAAATATTTGAAAATGGGGATCTTCCTTTTACAAAAGGATTGCCATGAAGAATCAAGCAACGAGCTTTCAGGTTGAGAGCTGTTGATACAGGTTTGCCAAACTTCCAAATTTACAGTAATAATCCAATTTCCACAAAGGCAGATGCCACTTCCTATGTCAGTATAGCATCTATGGAATTTTAAGGAAGTAGAAATCTGTAGGAGGAAAATCCAGGAAAAAACCTGTCACTTTTCTTTCCTTTTGCTTGTGCTTTCTTCTGTTGACTTTTCCTCCCACGTATGATGTCCATGAACAGTTTTCCTCCTCTTATAAGGGAAAGACACTTACCTTCTTCTTGACTCAAAATGAAATAAAAATGCATAACTGACTTTATGTAATCAAGAATTAAGTCCTTTTAGCCAAATTCATTTTACCTGAAATGGGTTTCTGAGGTAAGCAAGCCCAAAAGATGTAGGGTGGTCTGAGTGGGGTAAATTACTCGATGCTTTTTTTCTGTTTTCCTCATATGAACAATGACAGCAACGGTAACTGTTCTCCCTGATTTACAGGGAGATGCTATATCAGACACATGATTTTAAAACTACTGTTGAGAGGCAGTGGAGTGGGCTGAGGGCCTACATGCCTCCATCACCTTGTTGGTGCCCCGAGGTGCCAGGAGGACAGTTTGCACTGACTCGATTTGTAACTGAAGTTTCAGACTTGTTAGCTTTTGGTTGTAAATATTTTCCCATGAATTGCTAATTCAGTCTCCCCTGGCTTGCTCATAGACCATTAATTACAGACTCTGCAGCCCCATTTTAAAGGTTTCACTCAGTTGTTCCAGGGAATATTTAGAGATGTATTGTGTGAACTAATCAATATCTCTCACTTATTTTTTCTAATCCCCACACTTTCGTTGTTCTCTGCTGCTTCTAGAGCCATTTTATACTGGCATTGTAGATACTAATGCCAATTGTAGCAACCCTAAAATACACGCCAGCAGTGCTGTCTGCCCCAAATTCCAGAGTTTACAAGTTTTGGGGGGTGCAGGGCTGCTGCTTTCCCAGAATTCTTGACTGAGCTGAAGTCCTCCTGTGTTCCATGCAGAAATCAGAGAGAAGTTCCTTTCTCTCCTGATATGGACTCTTGGTCTCTTGGACTTCAAAGGACCCTTGTTTCTTACATGAAACTTCTTCCCAATTGTCTTATAATTAGAGGCTTTAAGACCATCAACTTCTCCTTTTGCTCAAAGACCCCTAAAAATAAATGTCTCATGGTTCTTCTCCCTTCTAGATTTGCCTAGACATGGTTGAGGACTAATGTTGGGCACAAAATGCACTCAGACTGAGATCCTCCCTCAAAGTTTAAAATTAATTGGGAAGCAGATTTGACCCAATGGATAGGGCGTTCGCCTACCACATGGGAGGTCCACGGTTCAAACCCAGGGCTCCTGACCCGTGAGATGAACTGGCCCATGTGCAGTGCTGATGCGCAAGGAGTGCCGTGCCACGCAGGGTTGTCCCCTGCATAGGGGACCCCCATGCGCAAGGAGTGCGTCCCGCAAGGAGAGCTGCCCTGTGTGGAAAAAGTGCAGCCTGCCCAGGAATGGTGCCACAGACATGGAGAGCTGCTGCAGCAAGCTACACAACAAAAAGAGACATGAATTCTGGGTGCTGCTGACAAGAATACAGGCAGACACAGAAGAATATGCAGCGAATGGACACAGAGAGAAGGCAACTGGGGAGGGAGAAATAAATAAAAAATAAATAAATAAAGTTACTTAAATTTAAAAAAATTTTGAGATGGATAACTTTCCTACTCTTCTTTTGATGGCTGTCCATGGAAGAGGATGCCAGGAAATCTGTCTTCTGCATTCTGAGACATTAGACATTAGTGTAATTTGAAATGTCCAAATGGTTTTCCAGGAATTGCAGAACACTAGAAACAAAGAGTTATTAACCATATATTTTAAATGCTCAAAGAAGTAATACCCATCCCCCCTAAATCAGTACTGTACCTGACTGTTGTGAATACAGGGCTCACCGTGAAATCATTATACATTCATAAAAGCTCAATATTAGCAAACTTGAAGCCCAGGCACTTGAAGAGGGAGACATTGTGAAACAAAAGTGGTAAAACTTAAGCTTGATTTCTATAGAGGAATCTCTTTTGTACCATTTGTAATTTCTATACATGAATAAATGGATTTACCTAAGTCAGAAATTAAATAGCTGAGATAAGCTATCGCTGTGCAAAAAAAAAAAAAAAAAAAAAAAAAAGGTGATATTACAGAAAGGTGAAAAAGAGGAAATCTTTAGCTCCTTTCTCGGGCCCAGCCAAAGCACTGGCATTATCACCCTGGATGGAATGACAGTTCTATCCACCAAAAGAAAATGCATGGTAGCAGGTATCTTGTTAGTGAGTCAACAGTTTCTTGACTATCTTCTTATCAACTATGAAAACTGAACTGGGGAAGTAGCGAAGATAAGCTGAAACTATGTAAGTGCTCTTATCCTAAGAGAAGACCTAGTCAAACAAAAAAAGCCAAGTTACCAATGTAAAGGGGTTCTATCGTCTTCATCATGACTTCCAGGTCAGTCCTACTCAAACGTTAATATGCAGATGTATCACCTGCAGGTCTTATTAAAATGTAGATCCAATGTAGTCGTTTTGGGGTGGGCCTGAGATTCTGCATTTCAACAAGCTCCCCGGTGATGCCAGGGATGTCCCTGGGAGCCACACTTGAATAGCAAGGAGTTGAGACCAGTTTCACTTCTCTTCCTCTCTTTTGCCAATCTATATTTGGCTACATAGACAACCACTAGGAGTTCTGAGATTACATAATGACAGCAAAAATGATTATAGTTTACGTGTGCTAGTTTTTGGCAGTTCTGATGAAGAACTTAGTGGCCAGAAGCCTCTAGACCAGGGTTTCTCCAATATTAACATGCATAGGAATCACCTGGGGATTTGCTTAAAATGCAGATTCTGATTCTGTAGGTTGGGGCACGGTCTGAGAATCTGCATTTCTGACAAATTCCCAGTGATGTAGAAGCTCACGGTCCAAGGAATAAACGTGGAATAATGAGGGTCTCTAGACATTATAATTTACAAACCACCATCCTTTCCTTTTTGTTTTCCTTTGTTGAATTTTGTGGAAAAGATAAGTGGCAGAACTCTTAATTTTATTTAAATGGGATACTTGCTAAGCTTTTGGAGAGGGGAAGGAGGGGTGGGGCAAAGAGGGTGTGTAAGGAGGCCGTGAGTTGGTTCTGGTTAATTTAAGTCCTTTCCCACATGAGTTCCTTCACTGGTTATTTCATGATGTTCATATCTCTCCCATGACTCCAAAGTCCAGATCTGTTCACCCAACGATGCGTATCCTAAGTCACATAGAAGGCAGAAGACAAATAACTAAAACCCAGGGAATTCCCTTCTTGACCAGGACTGCTTCCTTCTCTTTCAACTTTGAATGAATAGAAATCAGAGGGACTTCCCTTACCTCTCACTTCTGCTTCATTCAACTTTCCACCTACATGTGTGAATTATCCTTTGGAGGCAAACAGAGAGGATGGCTTAGATCAGCCACCGCTCCAGAGTGATTTCATTTCCTAGACTGGCAGTGGTAAGTTAGTCTAGTTTTCCATATGTACCTAAGCAGTGTTCCCTCTGAATTCATCTAAAGTGAATGAATTCAGTCCACACCCCATCACTCCTGCCCCAACATAGCCCAGCTCCTGGCTACAGTTTGGGCTTTAACTCTTAGATGCCAGCTGGAGAAAACAAACAACGGAGCCCAGGGTCACGTTCATGAGCATTCCATGATGTTTCATTCATTTGCTTACTTTCTTTTTGCACACCCCATAGACTTCCGAATATCTTTTTTGTTTCTAAGCTAAACATACGTAACACATACAACTTTCTTACTTTATTTCTTTGGAAATCATATTGCACAAGCGTGAAAGCTGAAAAACATCCCACTTCCTTACCAGCCAGTTGAAACTTTACTGATGACAGTCCTAAGTGACCACAACAGGCAATGAGTTAACATTTCAGTTGGGAGAATTTCCCCACCCCTCCTCTCCTGTCAATGAGGCATAAAGTTCCCAGCTGATTTCTCCATCTGGTCCTACCATTCCTGGAACCTTCTTCCAAAGAAATCAGGGGGTAGATGTAAAAGAGAAGCTTGCATGGGCATAGGAGGTGGAAGCAGGGGGATGATGATACAGTCTGGTGTGGCTTTCTCATGTGACTGAGGTGGGAGACTTGTGTCCGATTTCAGAACTTTGCCCCTGGCTTACTACAGGGATGTAAACCCCCAAGTTAAAAAAAAAAAAAACAACCAAAAACCAAAACACTCCAAAATAAACAAACAAAAAAAAGAAATAAAAATAAAAACAAAATACAAAATGATAGGGGAAACCGGAGGAGTTGTAGTTCCTCATTAGAAACATTTGGGGCCTGAAAATTTCAGAGATTGGCCTCATAGAAAAAAATCTCAACTGACTTTAGATAAAATATAATTACCATTTCAATAGGAAGGACTTTGCCAAATGCCCTTGTAGTGCTCAGTACAGTGTCTATTTATAACAGCTTTGTAATGAGTCCTTGGTAATCATTTGCTTCTGAAGTGTCTTTGCTGTTCTTAGCCCTTTGTACTTCCATTTATATATATATTTTAAATCAACCTGCCAAATTCTAGGATATTTTGATCAAGGTGATAAGAAAGCTACAGAGTTATGGGAAAATTAATCTCTTTACTAAATCTTCCTGATCATGGTACTCCCCACATTGAGATTTTCTCAAATCTTTGAGTAAAGATTTTTAATTATTTTGTGTATACAGTGATACCTCAGTACTCATTATTAATTGATTCTGGGAGTCATGATGAGTACCAAAAATGATGAGTGCCAAACAGATTTTTCCCATAAGGAATAATATAAGTAAATTTAATGCATTCCCAAACCAAAGACAATGCATACTTTTAAGGCAAGATGTAAAAAGATAGGGTTATATATCATTACTTTACATGAGCAATAACCCTAAGAATTAATAAATACCTAGATTAAATAAAATAAAAACTTCACTTTACCTGTACTCTGAAGAGTCCATAGCCTAATGGGAGGGTGGGAGGAGAGTGGTGAAGAGGGAGCACATGGAGTGTTGCTTAAAAGGAGAGTTCCCCTCCAATAGAACATTGGGGACTTGCACTTCAGGTGTTTTTTCTCTTTTCTGCCTTTTTTTAACTTTCACCACAGGCTCTGACACATTCTTGTCACCTTAACTAAAAACTTATCCAATTAGGATAGTCTCTGTCTTCTTTTCAGAATTTCTTCAAAGTGTAAAATTGTTTGATTATTCAATAAATTCATACTTCTGCTTGTCAGAACTTTGTCTGGATGGTACTTCTCCACAAAGTTTTGAACCTCTGCCCATTTTGCACACATTTCTTTTATCAAAGAACTGGGGACTTCCTCCCTTATATCGCCTCCTCACCTGAAGAAATCTCTTCCCCCACCTCTTGTTGCTGCTCCTTCCATAATTCCTACAGCTCCTCAGTGCTGAGCTCTTCACGAAGTCCCTCCACTAACTCCTCAACATCAGCAACATTGACCTCTGGACCCATGGATTGGTCCAAAGACACAATATCCTGCACAACTGTACCCTCTGTTCCTGTAGGCTTTGGGTCAGCCTCAAACCCTTTGAAGTCTCTCTGAGCCACAGCTTCTGGCCACAAATTCTTCAATGCTGAATTCATTGTCCTATAAGAGACTTCATTCCAGGCCTTGTCAATAGGGTAAGGCAGTGCAGGATATTGAAATGCTCCTTCCAGAATTCTGTGAGGGTCAACTGGGTTTCAGAGGTGACCTCAAAGCACCACTGGAAAAGGCCTTGGTGTACAATTTTTTGAAGTTTGAAATGACCTGCTGGTCCAAGGGCTGGATGAGAGAAGTCTTGTTGGGGGACAGGAACCTTACAATGATGACAATGAACCTCTCCAGTAAGTCATCCTCCAAGCCTGGAGGTCGGACAGGTGCGTTGTCCAAAAGGAGGAGAACTTTCAGAGGAAAATCTTTCTCCAGCAAATATTTTTTCACTTGAGGGACCAAACACTTCATTTATTCACTCAGTGAAAAATTGCCTCATAACCCAACTTTTGCTGTTTACCCTCCCCAGCACATGGAGTTTGCGTTTTATGACATTATGCTTCTTGAAAACGCACAGGTTTTCACTATGATAGACTTTAAGTTTTAAGTCCTTGCTAACATTCTCTTCACATGCAACAATAGAGTAAGCCTGACCTTCATTGGTTTGTGGCCTGGTCATGCCTTCTCCTCCATTGTGATACAGGTTCTACATCACATTTTTTTTCCCCAAAAAACTCTGGTCTCATCAAGTTAAAAACTTGGTGGGAAATAAAACCCTCAGCTTCTACCTAGCCTTGAAATTCACTGACGAATTCATCAGTAGCCTTTCGACTGCGCTCACTGTCTTGCCATGCCTCATGACACGGTGATTGACAGTCCTCTTAAAATTGTCAAATTAGCCATGGCTGGCCTTAAAAACGTCAACGCTCTCATCACTCGGTTGCGGTTTGTTTCTCAAAAGATAGGCATGCAACCCTTTCGCTTTTTCACACATCATGGCTTCCGATACCCTGTCGCCCGCTAACTGCTCCTCATTTACCCAAATTAATAACAGCTTTTCAACTTCCTTAAGTGTTTGGGAACACTGCTTATTACTGCTCTAACTACTTTCACAACATCGGCCTTTTTTTAAAATCGCTCCTTCCTTCTTAATCCTGGTGGAGACCGTTGTTCTAGGCATTCCGTAGTCCCTAGCAAAATCAGTAATGCGAATACTGCTTTCATATCTGCCTAGGCTTTCTCTCTCTTTTTTGCTCAGTGGTGGTGGCGAAGTAATTTTCTTTTCAGCTCAGTGCTATCATTTTCTTAGGACCAGTGATGAGAGAAAAAAAAAATGCAAAAATATACCAAATGGCCACAGAAGCTAACATAAGAAAGCAATGGGATGTGCACAGGGCAAGAGCTACCGCATGACTAACTCATGACCCTTTGTTTTGGCTGGAAAATGTAGCAAGTCACCAGGCAACCAACACTGACAAGTTCTCGCTTGCGCATAAAGTACAAAAAGAAAAGACTAGTACCAGGACGAAATTTTCACATCAAAATGAATTAAGGACCAAATTTGACAAGTTTCAAAGCAGTCGAGTATTAAGGTATGACTGTAGGTCTTACATATATTTCTCTGCATTTAATCCTAGAAACTTTATGGAATTCTTCCTATTGTAAATTATCTTTTTATTTTTTTAAAGATTTATTTATTTATTTAATTCCCCTCCCCCGATTGTCTGTTCTCTGTGTCTTTTTGCTGCATCTTGTTTCTTTGTCCGATTCTGTTGTCGTCAGCAGCACGGGAAGTGTGGGTGGTGCCATTCCTGGGCAGACTGCACTTTCTTTCGCGCTGGGCAGCTCTCCTTATGGGGTGCACTCCTTGTGCGTGGGGCTCCCCTACGTGGGGACACCCCTGTGTGGCAGGGCACTCCTTGCGCGTATCAGCACTGCGCATGGGCCAGCTCCACACGGGTCAAGGAGGCCCGGGGTTTGAACCGCGGACCTCCCATGTGGTAGACGGGTGCCCTAACCACTGGGCCAAAGTCCGTTTCCCATAAATTATCTTTTTAAAGCTATGCTTTTGAAGTGTTTGTTGCAGAAATTGTTGGAGGGAACTGTTCCCTATAAAATTAGGTAGTAGAGAAGGTTGTTCTTTATCACTATTCTAGTCAAAATTGTGTTGGAGATCCAATATATGCACAGTAACACAAGAGAAAGAAAGGCTAGGAAAAGGGGGCATAAACACCATTACTTACAGATACCATCATTGTCTACATAGAAAACACAAATATGTCTATAGGTAAATTATTTAGAAATAATAGATGAATTTTGCAAGTTGACTAGATATAAGATCAATATACAAAGTGAAGAGTTCTGCTTCAATGGCTTTAAAAATTTTTTATATGGTATTTAACAAATACAATACAGACACCAGTCCCTGCAGTATGCCCATGGTTCATTTTCTTGTTTCTTAATAAGCTCTTTACTCCCTTGCCTACCCTATGGTGTGTTCGTAAATTTCTTTATGTGACGTAAGCCAAGAACCTAGAAGCCCAGAATCCAGAGCCATCCAGTAACATTATTTAGCAAGCCAAGCCAGGAGACAGAGAGGCAAGTGACATTCCCTGACCCCCGCCAAGGGCTGAATCAACACCTTATTAGTCACGCAGGAATTTCATCAGGGTACTGAACCTGTCTTACCTCAACTGCAATAGAAGAGACTGAGGGTTTTATACCTTGCCAGGTAGAGTCTACTCCCCCTAACCAACAAGAAGAATTTACGGAAGAATGACCATCGCCCTTCAGCGCCCCCTTAAGAGTGAGCATGTAAACTCTCTGTCGGGGAGGTTGAGGCAGGTTAGTATAGCACAAGGGGGAAGGTGGCAGCCCTGGCAGACCACATAGCTGTGAGACCCTGCCCAGACGACATCTGAGAAGAAGGCTGCCAGAAAGTCCCTGCGAGATTCTGGCCACGAGAATCTCATTTGGAATGAGAAACCCATTCAAGGTAAAGGAAAATCCCTGGATACCCTGAAAAGGCCTCACCATCGGCCCCTTGAGAAATGGCAGGTGGGGCAACCAATCAGAATAGCAAACAGCTAGGGCCCTGCCCCAACATTTTGAAGGGAGAGGAGGAAAGACTTGAAAAAGCCCTGACCTGGGGCCCCATGTGGATCATTCACCCTGCCGTATGCCCACGGCCCATGCCTTACACTGTGTACTTTTCTTGTTTTCTCGTTTCTTAATAAACACTTTATTCCCTTGCCTACCCTAAAAAGAATATCAAAGAAAAACCAAACAAACCAAACAAAACAGTAGAAAACCAATGCAGTGAAAACCACATAAACAGAAATGCCTAGGAAGAAAGTTAGAATTGTGAAAAATCCATGTGAAGATAACTTTAAATCACCAAGTGACATAAAGGAAAAATGGAAAACATGAAGGTTATATCCTATTCTTGATTAGGAAGACTTGATTTCTTGAATTCCTTCTTAGTTAATTTATATATTTATAAATATGTTATACCACTGGAATGCTATTAGAAGTAGATAAACTGATTTTCAAGTTTGTGGGGAAAATAAATGTACAAAACTAGGCCAGAAAAAAATAAAGAGCAAAAGTATTTGGGGAAGAAAGGAAAAAGGAAAAATATTTAAAAATGAAATAAAAAATTAAACAAAATAAATAAAAATGACAACAAAAACAGCAAAAAAGTAATTGGAGGAGATTAGGTTTATTTGCAATATCAAGCTATAGTAATTAAAACATTATGGCAAGGGAGCACAAACTTTAAAAAGTATCAAAAGAAAAGAATAGAGATGCCACATATCCATATAACCAGAGATATATGGAGACTGAGTACGTAAAAGCTGTCACTGTATATCATTGAGAAAGATGGATTATTAAGTTTATAATATTGGTACATTTGGATAGCTATTGGGGAAAAATATGAAGTCAAATTCTTATCCCACTTCTTACATTAAAATAAATGCAAAATGATCCAAGATTAAATGTAGATAAGGAAACTACAAAAATCCTAGAAAAGATTTTTCAATTAATCTTTCTAATTATGACACAAAAACAAGTAGCCAGGAAAGAAAATATTGATAAAATATTGACAAAACCCCAAGTATTTTTGTCAAATATTTCTGGTGTTGCTATTTAAGAGTACACATACAACTTTCAATGCTCAAAGATTACTTTATCTGAGTAAGTACGTATACATTTGTTAAAGTCAAAATGTATTTGGGAGGAAAAAAGATTTTTTTTATCCTCTCAATTAAGTGCCAGCTATTTGATTGCAAAATTATTCTTGCGCTTGATAGTTTAGTTTCTGTTGTACAGCTGGCCACCGTTTTTCAAGGCAAAGCACCCAGGCAGGATAAATAGCCTTTTGCATGCTGGCTTTGTAATCACAAGCCTATGCTCAGGTCTAATAATTTCATAACATATTTGTGTTACCGTGAAGGAAAATGGTATCCTTAGGTTTCATTGGAATGATGCTTCAGTAAGTTTTGCAAAGTTTCTATAGTTATTAAAGAGAGAGAGGGAGAAAGATCGAAAGAACCCTTGGGTACTGGTTTATTCATTCTCATTCTGTCACATATTCAACATATATTTGTTATGTATTCATTTTCTGCTGGTGTTGCTGGGCATGGGAAAATAGTTGTGGTCCTTACCCTCCTGGACCTTACAGATTTTCAGAAAGAGAAGAGAGGATTCCTTTTTGTGTCAAAGACAAATGGATATGTTTATACTTCTTATGCTCGATGCAATGTTAACTGATTGGTAAGATCAAACTGGGACCAAAATATTGCATCATTATTGTTGGAAGACTTGATAGTTGGAAGTGGACAACCAATGCATGCCATTTTTAAATGCATTCTTATAAATACTTTGGACTTGGTAATATTTTCATGAGTTGCTAAAGAAATGTTTTTTCAATGCTTATTGTGACACCAATCATAATGTATTTGCTCAATTAAATAGAGTGGCAAACTTAATCTTGCCTGTTAGCTCATCTGTCTCCACGAAAGTAGAGAAGAAAATGATTCAGCCCATCTGTTTTGAGGTTCTAGGTTCCTTCAGCATCACATGTGGATCAGTTGGTATTTGACTGAAGTATTCAGTATGTTTGGATAGGGGAAGTACTCCTACGTCACATAAATGCATATATTTGAGTTTTCTCCTTTGGATGAAATGACTTAATTTTTTGGTGTTGTCAAATAGCGAACTAAATTTGAAAGACCTTTCTGCAAATGCCTTTCCTACTCCCTTGAAACTTATTTGCTTTCCCAGCAGCTTCTCCCTCTTGCAGTTTGAAGTAATAAACATACAAAGGTAAGTGAGGTACTGGGTAGCGTTTTGAAAGCAGAATGCTAGCCTAGTATGTGTCCTCCTGGTTTCCATACAAATAAAGCAATCATTGATCATAAAACTCAACCTGTAATAACAGTCACTAGTACTTAATAAATCGCCAACTGGTTTGAAAACCTGTTCAAATATTTTGTACCACCCACAAAAACAGTTGTAATAAACTGCTTGGTTATAAAAATCACGTAACACATAATTATTGGCATTATCATTTTCATTTGTTCTCGCCTCTCTTTTTGGAAACAAAACTCTTGGTTTGAAAAGGAACTTTCCAGTGGCATTTCCTATTCTGAATTGTGATGTAAATTTTAACTAAAAAATAAATTTGACGCAGTAATAAAAATGAAATTGGACCTTTTTAAAAATAAGAAATCACAAGCTATAATTTTAAATGAGTCACTGCTGATTAATATAATAATAATTATCATAGGGAATTTACTGCAATGTGTATAGAAATGACACTATGGAAACTCATAAAAGTGCTGTGACTTGTCAAAGTTTTAGTTTTTTTTAAAAGAAAAATTACTTGGAAACTAAACATGTGCCTGAGTTTAGCATGGAGAATTTTGGAATTTAGAAGGAGTCAGAGTTCTGACTTATTTCTACTGGCCAAGATCTTAGTTTCTGTTGCTCCAAGAAATACTGGTTTCATAGCCTTTGAATGCTGTTAGAAATGGATAGTCCAGCGTCTGCTGTGACTTGCCATTATGCCTATCTTAATACTGGATGTTTTGATTTTCAAAGGCCTAATGTGAGTAGGTAATCTATTTGGGTCCACAGCCCAGGGTCAACAATTTTGTCAGCCCAGCCAAGTATTAGAAATATGTAGGAAAAATGTATACTTAAAGAGTCTCCCAATGTAGCTTTACCCAAACATAGCTTTAATGTATTTGGATGCATAGTTTTTAGTGTAGCTTTACCAAAAGTTTGTTGATTGATTATATAGTCAATAGGAATTCTGTCACGTGCCCTTCTGTTAGCCACTGATCTCAGGAAACCAAGTACCAGTGACAAGTAACTGCTAACCATTCTGATCATACTCTATTCTCAGCAGGCTTCTGATCTCAACATCTGGGAGTAATAGGTAAGCTATTTGATAGACACTTTCCTGCATAAACTAGATTAAAATATCGGACGATGTCTGGATAGGATCAAGGTTAAGATTAGGTCAGTGGCAATAGAATGCTCACGATGAAGTGGAAAATCTACATGTAGGCAAGCTCTAAGTTTGCCTTACAATGTCTTTGTAAAACTCATCAACCAAGGACCAAATGGAGATTTCACCAATGGGAACCAACACCTACCAGGTGTAGGGAAAGGTGTGAAAAACACCCAACACCTCTTAAAAGACCTTCAGATTAATTTCAGCTGTTAAACCCTCTGAGCCCAGCTTAAGTGATTTCTCTTGCTGTGGGGTTGCAACCATTCAGTATCTTAATTACATAGAAGTAGGTTAAATTCATAAAGGATGGGTGATTTTCCAAAGATTTGAGAGGAAGTCTACCTAGAACTTTAATTAGACTTGGTAAGTTTCTTTCTCTTTTCCCATAAGTTCTCTTTGTTCTTTTGGGGTTCCACGAACCTCCTGTGTAAGAAAATATGTTCCAATTATAAACTAGACCGCATACTGCCATTCTGCAGTATAAGTCGCCCTGTTCCTAGAAGGCTTTCCAAGTGTCTGGGCAACAAACATCTGTGCAGACAGAGGGAACACACCAGAGAGAAGCTACTACTGTGGTGTGTTGTTATAATACCTTACATAGTAGCCTCTTTGCCTGACATTGTTCCCCCTTCCCATGTTCATTTTTTTCCTACAGATAATAAGACTAACCCATAAGTAATTAATCCTCCTTGTCAGTGATTAGTTTTGGAAAATTGGGCCAATGAAATATAAGGATAGTTCAGGATAGTGGAAAGAATCTCAAAGAGAAAATATAGATAGGTGATAGCTTGATATAAAGATATATAATGCTATAGTCATGGAGCAGTGCAATGACCAACAGAAGCACAGCTAGTGGGAATGAAGAAAAAATACTTCAGACTCTTACTTGTCTATATTTACCTCCTCATCTTCCCCCACAATTCCCAGAGGTGAACAAGGAGGCATGTTTTCACCATTGCTGCCAACCTTAGAATAAAGCTGACCTTGTGGACACTGATAGAGCAGGGAGATGGAAATGCATACATCTCCTTGATGGAGTTCTTGACTACTAAATCAATCCTCTCTGCAACCTGTTAGCTTTTGTCTCCTTGTATGGTGGGCTAATACATCTTCTCATTGTTTATGCCAGTTTGAGTTAGGTTTCTGTACTTAAAATAGAAATCTTCCTGCCTTTCCCTGCACCCCGAAAGGTTGATCACTTTGTACAGCATCTCTGGGTTCTGTTGTTCTCTAGCTCCCATTTAGGTTCAGCCAGCAGAATGGGGAGGAGGGGCACCAGTAGGGTATGGGAGGGAGGACAGTGGAAGAGATGGAGATATTTCTTCTCCTCGTCTACCAACCATTGAAGCTGTGCTTCTATTGGGACCTGCCCCTGCTGTCCCCACTCCCCACCATGACTATCACCCCATAGGGCAGCTCTTCCTCCTTGGTTCCCATAACACTCTTTTCTGCCCTGGTCCCTTCAGCCCTTCAGGCCATAGTGACATCCTGCATTGCCTGCCTCTGACCGCCGCAGCATTTCTTGTTTCTCCCTTTAGACTTGCCATACTCTGAAGTGACCCTTGCATTGAAGTGTCTTCATTTGAGCCACCGGAGGGGAATTCTGTTTCCTTCCAGGATTCTGATGGATGCAGTCTGCCTTCTGTCTCACTTACTGGCTTTCATTCATTTGGAGCTATACAATTTTTGAAACCTAAAATATAGCAAAGCTATTTTTCCTGGAGATTGGAGTTTGGTGAGTGAGAAGTGTGAAGGCTTTTTCCTTTCACTTAGGGGTCAACAAGCTTTCGCTGTAAATATTTTCACATTCCTGGGCTCTGTTGCAACCATGCCATTTTTGACAAAGACAGAAGTAAACAAATGGGCATGGCTGTGTTCCAATAAAACTTTATTTAAAAAAGCAGAGGCTGGGCTAGATTTGGCCTCTGGGCCAGAATTCGCCAGCCCCTGATTTAGTTCATTTGTTTTATGACCCTAAAGTGTGGGGACAAATTATCAGTTCCATTGAAACAGTTTCATAAAAGAATGCTTGTGAGACAAGTGTTTTTGGTTACAAGGTGACTCTTGTATATGATAAAATCATTCTGGTGAGGTAAGTTTTATGTCCAATGTAGCATGAGAATAAACTTTCCTTGCTGTCCTTGGTAAACATAGGAAGGGACTGACTTCAGTTTTCTAGGGAAACAGTTGGGGCTTGGTCATTTTCCTTATACCTTACTTTCCTAGCTCAGGATTTCCAGTTAGTTCTAAAGTCCTGCTAGAACCCTGCCACCTAAGCAAAGAGTAACAAAAGAACAGTTTTCTGGGGAATTGGTCTGTTAAACATTCACTTTGGGCAAGGAGAGGAAGCTAACTTAAAAGCAGCCACTCTCTCTGCTTTCCTAGGGCAGCAGATGTGATTAGAATCCCCCCCCCCCCCCACCGCCCCACATGCACACACTCTCAAACATTTTCAATCCTGCATACTTTGCCCTAGTCTGGAGTCTCAGTTCAGCACACTCAGTCGTCTCTTATAATCCTGATTTATTCAAGTAGTTACTGAACTTTCTAAAATCATTTGGCAGGGAAAAAACCATCTCTGTTTTAGGTATTTGTGATATGTGGGTTGCACCAGGCAGGGACCCTCTTAACCAGGTCTGAGGGCAGCACCAGGATCCAGAAGTGGCACTCTAAGGATAATATGTGCACTTCCCACTGGCCAAATCACACCTACTGAAGCTTTTTGCTATGGTTGGTATAAATCTGTGTTCGGAATGCGGGGCTTGTTAAAATACAGACTGCTGGGCCCCATCTCAGAGTTTCTCATTAAGTGGTTGTGGGATGAAACCCCAAAATTTACACATCTAGTGAGTTCCCAGGTGAAACTGCTGGTCTGGAGCCCACACTTGAAGAATCATGAGTGCATCTACAGTTGCGGTCAGTGGAACTTCCAAAATGGCCATGATTCTGCTAATTCCGCAGATATGCAAAGGGTTACCCTAGCTGGCAGTGGCCCTAAGATATTGTTAGAAACTTGATCTTTAGAAGCTGGGAAAATAAGGAAAAAACATGTAAAGCTGCAAGCAATTTCCAGTCTCTAAGGGTAAGGATATGAATTTACCTCAGAGGCAAATTGTTGTTTTTGGTCTGGGAAAACCACTTGAGTCTGCCATTTATTTAGAAAAATGTAAATCAAATATTCACCCACTGTTCTAGAGGGAAAACGTGAAGTCAGTATTAGCCTGAATGCAGATGTTTTGGACTGAGAAGTTAAGTGTTCTATTTGATAGCATAAATTTTGGGGTAAGATTGAGCCAAACTTCTGTCTGGGAGACATAGTTGTCTGGAGGGGGGTGGGGGGAGCATGTTGCAATGTCTCTAGCGCTGTCTGATTTTAAGGGCACTTTGTTTCGAGCCATTTGCCTATTCTCGTAGTTTTGCGTGTGCAGTGGTTGCTTTCCAGAACTCCAGAGCTGAGATCTGAGGGGCGTCTATAGAACAACTCAACAAAGTCCTTGGGATATTTACGTCAGACTAACCCCCCATGTGCTGATGCCTAGCTATTATTTTCTGAAGTAATTTGTATGCTGCGAGAGGGGGTTCCTTTGAAGGAAAGGAATATCCCCACCATTAGTCAACCTGGAAACAGGGAGTTCACCTTTGGAAAATGGGGAAAAGGAGAGAATAGTCTGAGAGGGGATGAGTCCCCCCTCTAGGCCTGATGGCAGATGGGCCTGGATTCTGAGGAGAACGAGTTCCTCCAAGCTCTGCAGGTGATGGGGGCAGAGAGAGAAAGGGGCAGGACCCGGGAGCTAGGCGGTGACTGAGCATCCTTGAAGACAGGTTAGGGACCCTAAGCTCTCTCTCTAAAACTGCTCAGAGGTGCAGCTTATTCTCTGTTAGAACATGAGGGTTATTTTGGGAGGCCATGTTACCAGGTTGGAACGAATCGGCTGAGGGGATGACAGGGTTCATCTCCGAGGCCAGTATGGGGGGTTACCGAGGAATTTCTCAAGGAGAATGGTTGCCCTGCAGCGAGGGGAGCTCCCAAGGATTGTTGCAGTGATGACAGCCCTGGTTGTTTGACAGAGAGGTGGAGCAGAGAAACGAGGTGGCCTGAGTCATGAGCAAAAATGACACTGCCATGGGGTGTGGGGATGCATTTATTTAGGGGCAGATTGGAACTCAAGGTCAAGCTAAATTTTGAAGTCATGGCATGATACAGCCTGAATATTAGGCTTACAAATGGAGGATAATTGTTTGACTTGTACAAAAATCTAGAGCCAGTGTGGGAACAGGCATTATATGTGAACACCCTTCCAAAAGGTGAAATACAAGTAGAAAGTGCACCCTTTCTTAAAAGGATAAGATAATTCAAGTGTTCATGCCAGTGAATACCTCCAAATAGCTACATCAGCAAAAAAAAAAGTAACTCTCGTTTTTTAAAAGATTTATTTATTTCTGCCCCCTCCCTCCATTGTCTGCTCTCTGTGTCCATTCTCTGTGTGTTCTTCTGTGTCCGCTTGTCTTCTCATTAGGTGGCTCCAGGAACCAATCCTGGGACCTTCTGGAGTGGGAGAGAGGCGATCATTCTCTTGCACCATCTCAGCTCCCTGATCTGCTGTGTCTCTAATTGTCTCTCCGCTGTGTCTCTTTTTGTTGCGTTATCTTGCTGTGCTAGGGCTCCTGCATGGGGCAGCACTCCTGCACAGGGCAGTACTCTGTGCAGGCCAGCACTCCACATGGGCCAGCTCGCCACGTGGGCCAGCTTGCCTTCACCAGGAGTCCCTGGGCATCAAACCCTGGACCTCCTATATGGTAGACAGGAGCTCAATTGCTTGAGCCACATCCACTTCCCAAAGTGGATCTACTTTATCTGTAGATCTTAGATAAGAAATGATGTTTCATTGTATGAACTTCAAAAACTCCCTCGAATTAGGCATTATGATTTCTATCAACTCTATTAATCTTCTATGGCACACATAGAAAACCTCTAAATATAGAAGGGGAAAAATGTTAGAGCAACATAAAAGGTTGAGTAGGTGTAAAAGGTCACTAAAGAAAATAAATTTTCCTGAAATTTGCTTGAGAGCTCCAAAAATAACAATCAAATATCAATTTGGAATGAGATACTTCACTAGTCCAGCATTCTTCCCAGGGACCAGAAAAGTGAAGAAGGCCAACCAGGAGGTGGGAATGTCCTGACATTAGCCAAAGTAAGCATACTTGTGCAGAAAACCCAAACATTTGAGAAAGAAGCAGCCAACTTGTAACGCATGCTGATTCAGTGAAAAAGTAAATTTATATCTAAGTACATCAAAGAACTGGATCGAGGACAAGATGGTGTAGGCGTAGGCGCCTTGTGACGATCCCTAATAATTACTCAGTCCCTGAGAGGGAAGTGGCTTATGCAAAAAGCAGGCACCTAATGCTTAAAACGAAGGGGATTGCCTTATTCTTCATCTGTATATGTCCATTCATTGACTTCTTGATCTTAAAATCTCAAAACAAATAAGAGTATATTACACCACACTTTGCTGAAGATGAAAGCTATTGTTTATTTATTTTATTTATTTCTCTCCCCTTCCCCCCTCCCATCCCCCCAGTTGTCTGCTCTCTGTGTCCATTCGCTGTGTGTTCTTTTTTTTATTGTTTATTTTTAAAATTTATTTCTCTCCCCTTCCTCCCTCCTCTTCCCCCAGTTGTCTGCTCTCTGTGTCCATTCACTGTGTGTTCTTCTGTGACTGCTTCTATCCTTGTCAGCGGCACCAGGAATCTGTGTTTCTTTTTGTTTTGTCATCTTGCTGTCAGCTCTGTGTGTGTGTAGCGCCATTCCTGGGCAGGCTGCACTTTCTTTTGCACTGGGCGGCTCTCCTTGAGGGGCGCACTCCTTGTGTGTGGGGCTCCCCTACGCGGGGACACCCCTGCATGGCAGGGCACTCCTTGCGCGCATCAGCACTGCGCATAGGCCAGCTGCACACGGGTCAAGGAGGCCTGGGCTTTGAACCGCGGACCTCCCATGTGGTAGACGGACGCCCTATCCATTGAGCCAAGTCCGCTTCCCTGCTATTGTTTAATAATTACTCTTCTCTCTAGGAATTACAGCCACAGTGTCTGGGAAAGGTCATATGACTAAGTCCCCATCTCATGGACACAACAGATTTATAGTCTGTTGATTTGCTGATGCTGTCTCTTCTTGCCTTCTTGTTCTCCTCCTTCTCCTCTACCTTCTTCTCCTTCTTCCTATTTTTCTTCTTCTTTTACTTAAAACAATGCAAATCTTCTCTTGCAATTTTGAAGATCAGAAGTCGAAAATAAAGATGTTGACTGGGCTGTGTTTCTTTTGTAGGCTTCAGGACAGAATCCATTTGCTTGCATTTTCCAGCTTGTAGGAGACACCTTTATTCCTTGGCTTGTGGCTCCTTTCTCTATCTTCAAAGTCCAACACTCCAACCTTGGGTTCAGTTGTCACATCTCATTTTTCTGGCCCTGACTTTTCTGCCTCCCTCTTTTTGCTTTAAAATTTTTATTGTGGCAACATATATACAAAACGTAATTTCCTATTTTAGTCATTTTCAAGTGCACAATTCAATGGCTTAAATTACATTCCCAATATTGTGCAAAAACTTTTTCATTACACCAAACAGAAAATCTGTATTATTAAGCAATAACTCCCCATTCCTCCCTACCCTTTGACCTTTGGTATCCTGTGATCTAGTTCCTGTCTCTCTGAATTTGCATGTTCTAGCTACTTCATGTAATTGGAGTCTGACTTATTTCACTCAGCATGATAAATTCAAGGTTCATCCATGTTGTAACATGTATAAAAATTTCACTCCTTTTTAAGGCTGATTAATATTCCATTGTATGTATATGCTACATTTTATTTATCCATTCATCTGTTGATGGACACTTGTGCTGCTCCATCTTTTGGTTATTGTGAATAGTGCTGCTCTGAACATTGGCATACAAATATCTGTTTCTGTCTGTTTGGTTTATCTTTATGTTTCAGTGTCTCCTTTTAAATAAGAGTGATATTTCATTTAGATTGTGGAACACTTAAAAAAAACACTTTACTTCATTAACATAGAAAAAAGAGGGACATCATGTTTTCTACTAAGAGTATGTTGTGGACTAATTGGCAATAGTGTTTCTTGACTATATTCTTTTTCCCAGCTTACATAACTTCCTTGGGAAAGATGACTAGTGTGTAATTATCTTTTAACCACACTTTTCTTTCAGAGATTTCAGAGAACTTTACCCATATTTTCCTATTCATCTCCCCAGCCTCCATTGGAAGTAGTGGTTATTCTGCTCCTTTGAGCAATGGAGTCAGTGAGGCACACACAAGGGAAGGACCTTGCCCAGGGTCAGTCGGTGAATCAGCTGCCAAGTCAGGCACTGACACTTGGGCTCCAGACTCTGAGCCAGGGCTTACTGTCTCTGCCAGCTCCACCCTTCCACCTCTGGTGGCTGTGAGCTAGTGCCTGTGTCAACATTCTTTACGGGGTAGCTACTCTTTCAGTAACTCTAAACAGTGGTCTAGGAACACTTGAGAACTCAGGACAGTCGAGAATGGTGGATACTTGACTTTCCTGGAACTTCTCAAACTAAGTTTTTGCCACAGCTAATGTGTACTGTGCCAATGTTTTGCCCTTAGTCTGTAAGACCCTGTATTTCAAAGACTATTAAATAGTTTGGATGAACTCACCCTTTGCTCATTGGAATGATTGTTTTGCAAGGCCCATTTTGATGCCAAATTGGGGTGACTTTTAAAAGACTTTTTTGAAAGAGTTTTCCTTTGAAGTTATGAAATTGACTTTTTGGTAAATACAAATGGCATTTAAATTATAATCTAAATTAACACAGATAGTCCATTAAATTTATGTAGACTCTCATGGTGGATAAGCTTGTCATTATATATTTGGCAATTTCTTCTTTTATAGTCTTAACCAGAATGTTAACTGTTTAATCTACCATCTAAAAAGGAAGTTGAAAAGAGGCTCCAGCAACCCCAAAGCATCCTGGTCTATTTAATGTATTTCTATAGTCACTGATCACTTGCTTTGCAAGGCACTGTATCTAGTGTCTGGAAGAATCTAATGCATGATTTTTGCTTTCAAGGAGTTTAATTTTTAATGAAGGAGAAAGAAAGTCACAAAAAGGTAATAAAAAACTACATTGGGAACAAAGCACTACAGAGAGGGGAGAAATGATCTGATGGGAAACAAGAAAGTCTCTGGCCAAGACTGCATTTGAACTGCCCATCATTCGGGAATGTTAAGGGAGAGAAGAGACCCCAGACAGTAACTTCAAATGGACTAAAGGAAACAAGCTAGATTCGGGAAAAAGTCATCGGTCTGATGAGCTCAAAGTACATTTTTCCACCTCAGCCGCACTCCCTCAAAATGCTTATAATGTAAGAACCAGAGATAATGGATCCTGAGGGACCAGCTACAAAGAGCTGTGTAATCTTTTTTTCAGTCCCATTTTGCAGCTCATGGGTCCAAAGGTATGTCACACAGCTCAGGCAAAGACAAAGTATGATGACTTGGTGGATCCCAAGGAATCCAGTCTGCCATTTAGGGCACCCACTTGCTCTCCTCACCATGACCTTGATTCAGACTCTGCTTTTCAAGTATATGCATTTGTTTTAGCATCTGTACCTGGGAATAATTTGCTGTTTTATGACAAGAGATCTAACTACCAGTTAGTGTTGAATAGTTGCATTGGCTGATCTCCTCTGATGGGGATTAATTAATTGGCTGTAGGGGATTAATTCTTAAGGTGAATGAAAATAGCTTGTTATTAAATGGGTGTGTGGTTTTCCTTTGTTCTGTTAATAGGGTATATTATATTAATTGATTTTCTTATGTTGAACTGCCCTTGCATACCTGGGATAAATACCGCATGATCATGGTGAATAATTCTTTTAATATGGTGTTGGATTTGGTATGATGATATTTTGTTGGGAATTTTTGTATCTATATACATAGTGATATTGGTCTTTAATTTGCTTTTCTTGGAGCATCATTATCTGGCTTTGGTATGGGGTAATGTTGGCTTCATAGAAAGAGTTAGGGAGTGTTCCCTCCTCTTCAGTATTTTGAAAGAGTGTGAGCAGGATTTATATTAATTCATCTTAGAATGTTTGGCAAAATTTACCTGTGATGCTGTCTGGCCCTGGACTCTCTTTGTTGGGAGGTTTTTAATTACTGATTCAGTCTTTTTTGGAGTTATTGGTTTATTGAGATGTTCTTATTCTTCTTAAATCAATGTTGTTCATTTGTGTGTTTTTAGAAATTTGTCCATTTTACCTAGGCTATCTAATTTGTTGACATACAGCTGTTCATAGTATCCTCTTATAGTTGTTTTTATTTCTGTAGGGTAGATGGTAATGTCTGCCCTTTCATTTCTGATTTTAGTTATTTGTGCCTACTCTTTTGTTTTTTGTCAGTCTAGCTAAGATTTGTCATTGTTTTTGCTTCTTCCAAGAACCAATATTTAGTTTTTTGATGCTTTCTACTGTTTTTATTCTCTATTTCATTTACCTCCACTCTAACCTTTGTTATTTCCTTCCTTCTGTTTGCCTTTAGGTTTATTTTACTCTTCTTTTTCTAGATTCTCCAGTTTGAGGTTATGTCTCTTTATTGAGATCATTCTAAACACTAATAATGAATAATCTGAAGAAGAAATCTAGAAAGAATTCATTTTCAATAGCAACTAAAATAATTGAATGTCTAGGAATAAATCTAACTAAGAATGTAAAGGACTTACAGACAGAAAAATAGAAAAATACTAAAAGAAATCAAAGGAGACCTAAATAAATGGAAGGTCATTCTGTGTTCATAGGTTGAAAAACTAGATATTGATAAGGTGTCACTTCTACCCAAAGCAATTTACAGATTCAGCACAATTCCAATCAAAATGCCAACATTCTTCTTTGTAGAAATGGAAAAGCAAATCATCAAATTTATATGGAAGGGTAAAATCATCTTGAAAAGGAAGAATGAAGCAGGAAGACACTCATTTTCCAATGTTAAAGTTTATTATAAAACCACAGTTTATTACAAAAAACAACAAGGTCCTGACACAAATTCAGTCATATAGACCAACGGAATAAAATTTAAAGTTCAGTAATCAACCCTCACATTTATGACCTACTGAATTTTGAAAAGGGTGCCAAGTCTATCAAGTAGGAAACAATAGTCTCATCAACAAATGGTGCTGGGAAAACTGAATATCTGTATGTAAAAAATGAAGGCGGACCCCTACATCACACCATATACAAAAATCAATTCAAAATTGACCAACAAACTAAATGTAAGATCCCAAAACTATAAAACACCTAGAAGGAAGCATAAGGAAGCATCTTCAGGACCTGGTGTTGGGCAATGGTTTCTTAGAGTTTACACCCAAAACACAGGCAACAACAAGAAAAAATAGATAAATTGACGCCGACAAAATTAAAAATTTGTACCTCAAAAGAGTTTATCATGAAAATAAAATGACAACCTGTACAATAGTAGAAAATGTTTGGAAGCCACAGTCTGATAATCTGATAATGGTTTAATATCCGGAATGTATAAAGAAATCCTCCAACTCAACAATAAAAAGACAATCCAAATTTTTAAAAATGGGAAAGAGGCTTGAATAGACATTTTTCCAGAAAAGATAAACAAATGGCCAAGAAGCACATGAAAAGCTGCTCAACATCATTAGCCATTAGGGAAATGAAACTCAAAACCACTTGAGATACCACTTTAATACCCACCAAAATGCCATTATTAAAAAGGGGACATTTGTAAAAGTTAGAGAGAATGTGGAGAAATAGGAACACTCATTTATTGATGATGGGAATATAAAATGGTGCAGTCACTGTGGAAGACACTTTGGCAGTTCCTCAGAAATATAAGTCTAAAACTACCATATTACCTGGCAATCCTGCTGCTAGGAATTTACCCCAAGAAATTGAAAGCAGGGCCTCGAACACAAATTTGCATCCTGATAGTCATAGTAACCTTATTCACAGTTGTCAAAAGATGGAAACAACCCAAATGTCCATCAACCAATGAATGGATAAATGAAATGTAGTAAATATATACAATGAAATATTATTCAGCCATAAAAAGGAATGAAATTCTGATCCATGTCACAACATGGATGAACCTTGAAGACATCATGTTGAGTAAAATAAGCCAGATACAAAAAGACAAATATTGCGTGATCTCACTGATATGAAACAATTAGAAAAAGCAAATTCATAGAGTCAGAAACTGGAATATAGTTTACCTAGTGCCAGAGTGAGTATAGGGAATGGGAAGTTGATGCTTAAATTGTGCAGAGTTTCTGCTTAGGGTGATGGAAAAGTTTGGTAATGGATGGTGGTAATGGTAGTGCAACATGGTGAATGTAATTAATCAAATTATATTTGAAAGTCATTAAAAGAGGAAATTTTAGTTTGTATATATGTTAATAGAATAAAAGTTTTTAAAGAAAGCATGAGACTGGACAACACAAATAGTAAACCATTAAACAATGTTCTTTCATCAGTTGCAACAAATGTACCACATTAGTGCAAGGTATTAATAATAGGGCATTATATGTGAACTCCTATATTTTATGCATGATTTTTCTAATTAAACAAACAGGCGTGCCTCCCCAAAAGGTATGCAGGACTTGCCATTGAGTTCTAGGAAGACAGTATTAGAAATTTCTATTTCTGTTTCAGTGTAAAACTAAAAAAAGAAATAAAGCTTGACTAGTATACCATGTGCAGCTTCCCGAGCCAGATTCTTACCTTCCTCTCCTCCCTGTGTGGGTGTGAAGAAGTACCACCTCACACCTTTGCTTTCATTGAGAGCTGCTCTATGGCAGTTCATGTAAGTGAATTTATATGTTACGGGCTTGTAAGAGTATTATATTATATTATGTTATATTTTCTTATATTAATTTTAAACAAAATGTGCAAGCATCTTTAAAAAAGTCCTGCGAGGAAACCTTGAACTGAAGATAATTCTATTATACATGCCCAAGTAAGAAGCAAGCAAAAGGGCCAAGCACTTACCTACCCTCCCTCCGTGTCCTTCTGCCACGTAATGTAATTAGAAACAAGACAGCCTATTTGGATCTGCTAAGAAATTGACTCCCAACAAATTTATAATTACCAGGAAAACTATTTAAATAGGGATTTATAAGGCTTATTGTTAAAGATGATTGGACTCTCAGAAGATGTAGTGCACTGTGATATTAGCTAATAATAGTAGTATGTAGATGTGATTTATGAATAAATATACATGTATTGGGATATGTGTTTAAAATGTCAGCAACCGCTGAGCAAGATTGTTCCCTTCTCTGTGCCAGATATCTAATGCTATTCAAAGCATCCTAAGGAAGTACAAGATTATCATAAATCAGGGATGCCTGCTGCTCTTTCTGCTCCATATAAAAATATGACCCCATGTCCTTCTGTGAACAATGTCAAAATTTGGAACTTTGGAATCCCTTTTCTGGATGCATTCTGAGCATATGTTTGGCATTTTATCTTTAGCTACCTTAATCATACCCTCCTTGTTCCACTTTAAACCGGGGAAACATTGGATCATGAATATTGTTTCTGCAGATACACTTTTAATCCACTGTATTTTGATTCTGCTGTCAAAATCAAATATTTCTGTCACTTTACATGTCACCTGCAAAGGGAAACTTTATGTATGTTTAATAAAGGACATTTCCAATCAAGATATTAAACAAACTGAAAAGAAGAAATGGGTTCCTTTCCAAATTTCACCTTACTAGGCACTGAATTGGAATTCCACTCATTTGTTTGTACAAAGGGACATGAAAATGAGGAACCCCATGTTGTTTCTACTATGAGATGACATAGGGTGACCTATCAATAAAGTATATAAGGATATAGATGTGTTTGTCTCATGTCCTAAATGGAGGTGTTGAAGCAGGTGGTTACAATTAAGGGACTTCTCCAAAGTCAGAAACTTGATCAACAATGAAGCCTAATTAGAGTCCTGTAAAGTCTTCTTTTGCTTAACTCTAGAATCTGAGGGAAAGGTAAAATCTCTCAGCATCACAAACACAAATAAATATTTTACATACTATGAATAGTTAGAATTTTCTAATTTGTTTTTAATCTCTTCTCCCTTTTCAGACAAGGCCTGAAAACTGCAGGGGCTTAATAACGTCTTCTGAGCCCTTTAATATTCTCTGAAATCCATTAGCCTTATAATACCACCCTATCAGTGGCAGTGACCTTAAAATAATAAAATAGTCAAAGCATAGGAATTAGCTCGTTTTTCCCAGCTTAGGAAAGAAAAGTCATATTGTAAGATAAAGCTATCCCATGAGATGGAGCTAGCTAGGGTAGGCAATTTCTTTGGGCTTGACCTTGGGCTTCTTACCTTTGATTTGGAGTGATGATTGAGCCAGATAAAATAAAAGAAATATGGGAGGGGGGACGGGATATGGCAGAACATACCATTTCATAATGGTGAGCCTGAGCACTTTAATCCATCACGATAAAAACGCTGTTATTCCTTAGATGCCCTCAGCAGATTTCCTAGGAAATCCAGGCAAATGGGTTTTATTGTTTCCTGCCAGGTGGTATCAAGCAGTATTTTAATTAGAGCTCTGAAAGAGTTAATTTAGTTTACCAAACTCCTTCATTTAAAGGGATTAATGTATGTGCCAAGAGAATGTGGCTCACAGTCCCTCTGCAATTTGAATCCCTTACCAGAGCTGTTGACTTCCCTTCAGTGCCTTGCTTTGCTACACATGGAGCCTTCTCCCTGCCTTTGCCATTTAAGGTCTCTGGTACCCTATTTGGGGAGGATGGTTAGTGGGGTCTCTCTCTACATCCTTCTGAGGATTTTAATCACACACTTGGCTCCTCTGCAGGGTGTACCGCAAGCCCTGATTGAAGTCCAGCAACTCAGAAGCCAATTTAGAGGCCCGAGCCCTGCTCTGGCAAGTCTGGGCGGCGTGGGCCTCTGAGTGCAATGTAGGTATTTCTTTTTAAGTACTGTGACTATCAAAGCAGCAAGGCCACGCAGATCCCAGGCAGCTAGCCCATTAGCTCTCCATCGCAAGAGAAGCGTCAGCCACACCCGGGAGTGGCTTCTTTAGGTGGAGGGTGCAGTAAGAAGGCTGACAGAGGGAAGGCTGACATTTTGACAAGATTGAGGTGTGTTTTTTTCCTTTGGGCCTTAAATGGAATTAGGATTGGTTGCCTCATTATTGCTATCCACAAGGTCAGATACGAAGGACGGAAAGCAACAGCATCCAACTCAAAAGAATGACTGAGCATAAGCCATTCCAAATCCAGTGGGGAGCCATCCTTAAAGTGATGTGGCTAATGTCCACACAACCTGCTTTAAACTGAATCAAAACACTGAAAAGTTCATTTTTTTTTTCATGAGATAATAAGGGGTAAGAGTGTTTGTGTTTGGGTGTGTGTATGCGCATACATTATGCGTGCTCATAAGTCCCCTTTGGTCTTTGTCCATGCGCATTTGTCATTAAAACTTGAAAGAAGTGCACATTTTAGCTGGAGAGAAAGTTTTTTATAGCAGAGTTATAAATCATTTCAAGGAGTGATTTTCAGTTAAGTGCTAACTAGCTCATTGTGAAGTGACCAGTCAGACAAAGAATCTTTGCGGCCAATCTCTTGTCATTTAAAACAGAAGTTTTATGTTCTTGGGGGTGCCATGTGAGCTGGTAAGATGGACTGCTCATGTAAGGTGCACTGTCTTTGGAGAGAACTAGGAGATGTCAGTATGACATAACACATGCTGTTAAGAACGTGTTCAAGCAGTTGTATACTGAGCTACGGTTTGGGGCAGAGCTGAAATCATGTGTGTTATTACCCAAAACACGTCTGGCATGTTTCTGTTCAATGAATGATCCACTTGCAGTTGGGGCTCCCAACAGCAAGTTATTGGACTGGTAAAGGATACTTTATTTCATTTCCCCCATCATAAGCCCAGAGAGTGAAATCAGGCGCAGTTCTTTCCTGTTATTGGTGGATATCTGTAGCACTACTTAGTTAAAGCTAAAATTCACAGAGCATAATGGATGGCAACAAGGGTTCAGAAAAGTCCATTGAGAAAGCCTCCTCCTTAAGCAAGAGATTAAGCCAATTGGGTTCTGAGGCAAGAAGGGAATCTTCCAGCAGATCTGGCTGATGGGGGCCAAACAATGTCTAGACTAGATAAGAACCTCTCTATGAGCCACCCTGACTAATGTCAGAAACCAATGTATCTCCAGGAGAGTTTGCTGGAATAATTATGAAAACTTTGACTGGTGTGAAAGTTAGACTCCTGAAAGGATAGTGATTTGAAAAAAAAAATACACTTAAAATAATTTTTAAAATAATGAACAATATATCGAGTGTCAAAAATATGTCTTCCCTGCCATATCAACCACTTTATGGAAAGGTAAATACAAAGCTTATTCATAGAATAAACAAGTCATTAGCAATGCCAATTATAGACAGAGGCAGTTTGAGCAAAGAGGATTTGGATGTTGTTTTCCATCCATTATTATAAATTCCTGCTGAAGAAGTCTGCCTTATGTTCAGTGATAGCCCAGATTTATTTTTTATCTGGCTTCATCATCATAGGTTGCTCTTCGTGGGCTTTTTCTAAGGTGGAACATGACGCCAGGGTCAGGGTGTGTCCCCTGGTTTCAGTATAATTAAGATATCTATTTTAACTGGAACTGTGGCACTCTTCTGCTACTTTTCATCTAGGTCCTCTCCACGTTGTCAACTGGCGCATTCCTTGCATAATCTCACAAAATTACAAAAGAATATGAAAAAAATATGCATCCAGATCCAAAATCTCAGAAATAATTGCATTCATGTTTTTTAAAGTTTTAATTTCTTCCTCAATTTTATCATATATAAATATTTGAACCAATAGACTTTCACTGATTATCACAGCTAAGATCCTGTTGTCCCCAACAGGCAAACCCAAATAAGCGGCACCCTTACAGCTCTCTGCTGTAGTGAAGTTTATTTCTAGTGAGGTCTGCAACCTGGCTCTGATGGCCCCACCGGATGGGGCTCATAACCCTGTCAGCAGCCCCTCTCACCCTGACAGGCCACTGTGTAGGAGAGGAAGCCATTTGAATGATGAGGATGAAATGAGGAGCTCAGTGTGTGCATTGAATCCAAAATGCCCCACTCACGAACACAACAGGAAGAAAGTGTCGTTCAGTTATTTGGAATTGGGAGTGGACTGAGGTGCCTTGTTAATTGCTGTGAACCACATCTGAGTTATTTCCCTTCTTATCCTATAACAAAGTTGCTTATGTTCTGACCACACTGCTCCCACTTTACCACCACTCCATTAATTTCACTGGCTTGTGCTCTTGTGTAATTAAAACCAAAGATGAAAACTTGGTCTGGTGTGAAAGTTGAGGCTCTTATAATAAAGTCTCGCTGGGCACTGTTCACGTCTGTTGTCCAAGTGCCCACCAGTGGGCCATGCAATCCATTCCTCTTCCATTTCCCTCCCACCTTCCCCTCTCTCTGAGAAGGAATCTTAAATCTCTAGGTAAGTGAAAGAATGCTTCACTTAGTCCTGGCTTAGTGTCCTTGCTTTGTGCCTTCTGTTAGCATTTAGCAACATGGAGCTGCTCTCTGCTATCTGACTTCATGACTGCTTTCTTTTCTCTTTTTTCGTTAAAGTTAGTCATAACCTCTACTTCCCTTCTACATTGTTTTTGTTTATGTTTTCCACTGTGTTTCGATACAGCCACTGCAGAGTTCCTCTTCCCCCAGCGAACGCCCTCCTTAGGAGCTAGCCAGAATGAGGGCTGGAGGCAACTGGGGGTCCCCGTCATGTGCTCAACACATGCTGGGACTGCAAAAAGCATTTCCTCAATGCGTTTCCTTTATGTTAACGCACTTCAAAATCTAATAATGACATTTCATTTAGGGGAAACGTAGGTTGTTCTCTCTCAATGAGGCAGATCATGACTTTTCCATTTCCTCACGTGGATATGCGTGCTGTCCCTCATCACTCAGACGCTGCAAGCGCCTATCAACGAGATGCGATGTGAGTTATTTTTCTAATAACAGCACAGAATTTCGTGCTGATCCAGGCATGTGATGTCATCCAGATCCCTCGTGACCAATAAGTATGTTTGTAAAGTTCCCGGCTGGTTTGGAGATACAGGCTGTAATATTTCTTTTCCTCTGTGAAGCTAAATTACTTATTTCAGTTGATCTAGGCATTTTGTGTTTAGACACTTTATGAAGAAGCAGCAAAAGATTGTGATGAAGAGTTTGGGCTTTGCAGTTAGAACAATCTAGATTAGAGTCCCAGCTCTGCTGTAACTAGCTGAGTGGTTTTCTGCAACTGACATTTACTTTTGGAACCTCAGCTCCCTCTCTGAAAATTACAGCAATAATCAAACCTACCAGACAAAAGCTGCTTTCCTTTTAGAATATTGGGTTAAATAACACAGGTAACATCAGTTGCATTGTGCTGGGCATCTAATTAGGAGTCACCATTCAGTGAATTAATCTTAGGGCAAGGTGGGCATACACCTTCCAGGTGGTATGTAGGAAATAGTTCCCTTTTTAACATTTTTATAACCTCATAGGAAAATGTTTCATCTCCACCCTTGACTTCTAGGGCACCTGTTGTGGCTTAACTTGTGTCCCCCCAAATATATTTTCAAGTCCTAACCCCAGATCCCATGGATACGATCCTGTTTGGGAACAGGATCTTTGAAGATGTTATTAGTTAAGATGAGGCCAAACTGGATGAGGATGGGCCCTGATCCATTGTTGCTGTCCTTATAATAAGGGGAGGATTGAACAGACAGACAGACAGAGATGACCATGTGATCGAGGCAGAGGTCGAGTTTTGGATTGCCGGCAGCCACCACAAGCACCCTACAGGGATTCTTGACCAGGGGTTATGGACCCCCAAAGATTTTAGGGGGTCCTGTGAGCTTGAATTGAAAAACAAAATCAACTTATCTTTATTTTCTCTTATCTCTAACTGAAATCTAGTATTTCCTTCACTGATGAACATATGCAATAAATAAATTACAGAAGTATTCATGTCACCGGACTGGCAAAGGGGTCCATGGAACAAAAAAGACTATGAACCCTTGCTTTAGAGGAGGCATGGCTCTGCTAACACTTGATTTGTAGCCTCCAGACTGCGAAACAGTGCATTTCTGTTGCTTTAAGCCACCCTATTTGTGACACTTTCTTATGGCAGCCTTAGGAAAGTAAGCCCCCACCACCTTCCCTTAGCTTTCCCCTCTCTCTCTGGCTTCTCTGAGCCCCATATTTCTCTCCCAGCCATCAGTTGTCATCCTTGACACCTCCTCTCCCTGTCTCCTAAGCCAAGGCAACATCAAGCCCTATGGATGTTTCCTTTGAGAGCCATTCCTTCCTCTCCATATCCATAGCCACAGCCCTGGGCTAAACCATCGGTATCTTTTGTACAGGCGACTGCACTAGGCTCCCTAGATATATATACGCTGGTATCCTTTACTCAGTCTCCTTCACCTAAAAATGCAAATTGAATAATTTATCCCTTGCCAAACCTCTGCTTAAAATCCTTCTTTGGATGTAGTTGTAAAAGGGGGGGCACTTATATTCTGGTACACATGTTACTAAAATAAAAATAGAAAAACTTCTTTGGATAGACAGAATGATATAGTAAATGCAGCAAAAGTTAAAAGTTGGTAAATCTGGGTATCTGGTTAGGGGATATATATTGGAGCTCTCTGTATTGTTTTTGTGTAATTTTGGCATATTTCCTGTAAGTTTGAAGTTATTTCAAAATGAAACGTTAGAAAAAAACCCAACAGCTTTCTTGCCTTCGCCCAGTCCTGGTGCCTGTTAATGCCTTCTTCTGGCTTCTTCGCCCCCACCTGGTCAATATGCAAGTAAACCCGGGGATTTATCATCTAGATGGGGAGTTGTAGTCTGTAAATCAGCCTGCTTTATCACTTTTTAGCCCCTTCCTCTCTACCTGGGGCCCATGCTCTGTTATTTTCTCCCATTTCTCTTCCTTCCCTACCTGAATAAATTACTGGACTAACTAAAGCAAAACAAAACAAACCCCAGCAAAACCAAACAAGTTTCTTCAGCCTTACTCTTAGACCATGGTGGCTAATACAGCCCACCAGATCCAAGGACATGGAACCCTTGCCTGTCTGTCTGGTCCCATCTTGACTCACCCTCCCTCTGCATTTCAACCGTGATGGTCTCCCAGCAACCAGAGGGCCCTGATGAAGTAGCAACTTATTTTCTCTTCTTGAATCTACTTTTATATTTATAACCAGAAGACAAGAATTCAAACCTCCCTTTTTCTTCCAAAGGGCATGGAGAGGTTTAGTGAGTTCTTATTTTCCATAGACCTTTGGAGAATCTCAGATGAAATGTCAAAAACAAACCCAACATATTATTATGATTTGAACTCAGCCCAAACAATTTTGGTATTTCTAGTAGGGCTGAAATTATTAAACCAATAGCCATTCCCTTAGCATGTGTGAACTTCAATTTCTAGGCCAAAATCTAGCTAGAAAAGTGCTGACATTTTGAAACATTATATGCAGGAAAGGGTAGTGGAATGTTTTGTAGCCTCAAAAAAATATTTAGTTTGGGATTCAGTCCCAGGTGTCATGGCAAGTTAGTCAGGTGAGACTGAAGGATTCAAAGGAGGATATTTAATGAACCAGGAGACCGAGAGCTTCAAACCTCCTTTGGAAGTGAGGATCCCAGGGTCTAGAGTCAAAATCTGTTCCATAGTAAGTTATGGGTTTGAGCCCTTTTCCCATCCCTGCTACTGTTCTGATACCTCCTCTCTAGCCATGCTTACTGCTGGCAAGTATCCAGATGTCACCAAGTAGATGCCAGGGTGCTGGAAGGATGCCGGAAATGCTGGCCACAGCTACCCACAAACTACGTAAAGATGGGAATTCCCAGTTCTTCTAATACTTAGAGTTATCTTCTGGAATAAATGGCCAGCACTGCAGTTGTCCTATCTCTGCCACCTCCTGGGTGGCAAGTTGGTGGAGTCACGGCAGGGGTATTGGCATGTGTGATGCTGGAGGCTGGGCTCTCAACTGCTTTTCTATCTGCATTTAAATTTCACAGACAAGAGTGAAAAAACTGTTTAACTAGTTATTGCTCTCAATTTTGGTCAATTTATTCCAACCATTGAAGATTTTACATTTCCAAGATGAGTTTTTCTATTAATAGCAATTTCCATTGGTCATTTATTTTCATGGGTATTTTAAGACTAGCTTTGGAGGATAAAGGAACTCTTTCAAGATCTTTTGGTTAGCTGATGGCCTTCATAGCGCTCACTGTTTCTCCACTGGACATGTATCCCACCTATAAGAATGCTATTCTCATTCCCTGCCAGGCTGGAATCCCTTGTGAGCACACAGGCCTTATCCCACTATTCACTTTTGGTTTTCCTGTGCATTGGGCTTATAATAGGTGCTAAATAAATACTTCTTTTTTAAAAGAAGAATAGATGAGTAAAAGTAAGCCAAAACTAGAAAATGTGTCTCAAAACAAGATGTCTTATAATATTATGTGTGGTCTAAAAAATATGTTTACTGCTGTATTTCAGTGAGGGCATCTCACCACATCCTTATACCAATGTAATAATAATGAATAATAATTATGAAAGCATTTAGTGTGTAGATAATGGTCACTGTATATTAGATCATATCTGATGCTTTTACGTATATTAAGTCATACCATCCTCATGACAGCTGTAGTAGGTAGGTACAGTTATCCCTAATAAAGAGGTGAGAGACTGAGGCTAAGAGGGTTGGAGAGATGTCGCAGGCCATACAGTGGGTAAAGGGCAGGGCTGGGGTTCACACCCAGAATCTGTGCTCTTAACTGTTGTTTGGAGTCATTAAAGTCAATGCCAAGATAAAGAAAGCCACAAAGGAAGTTCCTGCTGAGGCTTCCTCTGTCCAAGGCCCTGCAAGCTACAGAAAGGCAGTTGGATAGGATTCTCTCCTAGCCCTGAAGGAGTTAGCAGGAGTTAAGTAGCATTGCAAAAGCTAAATAAAAAACACAAGGCAATATGATCTCTCAGGAGAAAGGGCATGACTAATTGCTAAATGACTTGTGCACATCGAAAAGGCCATGGGCACAGAGGAAGGAGGGAAGAATGGCTGAGGCTTAGAGCAGCCCGGGAAGGTTCTCTAGAGAGCAACAGACGTTGAACTTAGCACAGAAGAATGGGCAGGATGTGGATGAGTGAAGGGGGTATGAGACTCAACTTTAACCAAAATAATGTGAACAAATATGCCAAGTTGACGTTTTCTTTTTCATAAGTGGACTCAAACTATTGAACAAAGTTCTTTCCTATAGCCCAGATTTTTCTCCGCCTCTGAGGAAATACAGATTTTTGGTCATCAACTGCACTTTTTTCCCAACATTAGTTTCTCCAGATACTACTGGCCCGGTGTCTCCCCCATAAAGATGTTGAAAAGGGTAAGGGAGTCTGTGAGCTTCAGGGGCCTCTTTAAAGCAGTTTTGCAAAACCAAATTACAATCGTCATTATTGTTCTTGTTGGTTTTTATTATCGTAATTATAACTGCCCCCAGGGAAGCATAGCTTTTAGTGCCATCACAGCCTGGTCAAAGGACCAACTCTTGGCTTTGTGATTCACCTGACTGGGGAAGACCAGGCAGAGCTTCCAGCCTCCACAGGCCCTTGAGAAATTCTTGTTGGTCCACAGGGTTTTCCTACAGCCAGAACCTGATCACTTGTGGCCTTTTGACCGAGATTAACTCAGAAGGGTGTTTGTCCCAGCACCTACAAATTTTTTGAAAAAAACTGAATTCATGACTGATGTAGAAATGTCTGTGATTTCAGATAAAAATCTAGACTTCTTTTCTAGGCTTCCTTTCCTTAGAAGATCTGAAAACAATGGGCTTGCCTTTTGGCACCTGCCACAGCAAGAATCAACTGGTCCACCAAATACTCACTCCTTTTTCTGGCCTCACTTGGGCTTCATCAGCCATGGGTGCAACTGCCAGTCCTGTGTGCATCTGAATCCTTAGGCTTCTGTCTTAGTTTGCCAGGCCTATGAACGACCACAGACTGGTTAGCTTAGACAACCGGAATGTATTGTCTCTGACTGGGAGTCTAGAAGTCCAAAATGAAGGAGCTGAATTCTCTCAGAACTCTGTAATTTCTGGTGGTGACTTGCCAGCAATCCATAACTCAGTCTCTGCCTCTGTCACATGGCCGTCTCTCTCCCATCTGTCTTCCTACTGTGTCTGAATCTCCTCCGCTTGGCAGGACTCCATATCTTATTGGATTAAGTCCCACCCTAATCCAGTTTGGCCTCAATTTACCTCATGACATCTACAAAGATTATCTTTACAAATAAGATCAGATTCATAGGACTGGGAGTAAGGTCTAGGACATGTCTTTGGGGGAATGGGGTGTGTGTAATTCAATCCATACCAGCTACATTTGTCTATTTCCATTTCTAGCACTGACAGGTCTAGCGTGAGATGCCTGGGGGGCCACACATAGGTGAGAAAGATACCAGAATTGTGTCAAACAGAACAGAGATAGCCTTACTAGTTGCCAGTCCCTGGAGACTCAGAAGAAATCTAAATTCAGAGCCAGGAGCCAAGAACCAGAAAGTCAGGTATTAGATACTCCCATTGGACAATGGGAGCCAAAAGCAATGGATCTGGAGCTAATTCTACAAGCCCCAAGTGGCTGTCAGGTCATGGCATTTACTACCATTGTTTATTTTGATTAGGTAATTAATGCCAGCTCATTATAAATATTTAGGTAATTATATACCTATGTTTACCTGCATATGTATATATCTATACTCACCAAAGATTCTGATTTACTAGGTCTTGGATGGAAACAGGATGACAGTATTTTCTAAAAACTCCCTATTTGTGATGTGCAATATGCACCCACTACTCTAAGAGAGCTGGCCTTCCTCATGACTCCCTATCTCCATGCAGTCGTCTGGGTCTGACTCCTTAAATTGAACATTCTCTAAATTACTCAGTTCCTTTTGCATACATGTCCATCTTTTTCAAGACTCCTCCCTTCCTCTTTCAGTTCCCTACGATGGTGTCTGACTAGATAGAAACCCCTTACCGTGTTCTGGGAGTAACAGAGGAAAGAGTCTCAGGTCTGGTAGTACCATTTAGAGTGCTTCCATTCTTTTTCATTCACTTACACAGTGATAGGGCAAATGTCATTATGTATTAATATATGCACACATTCCATTCCTATTCCTTAGGAGATGGTCTAGAAATAGATTCATTGCTTTTCTTTACACTTCTCTCTATTTCCCTTCCATTGTAGTCAGACTTATTTTGAAGAGTGTGAAATAAAGTATGACCATGAAAGCAAAACACCATTTAGAATTGGAAAATAAGTTCTCAATAAGTCTACAACATGGCACCTGTTTAATTTTTCAGCTGCTAAAGCAAATACCCTGCAATGAGTTGGCTTAAACAACAGGGATTTATTGGCTCAAACTTTTAAGGCTAGGAGAGATCCAAAATCAAGGTCTCATTAAGGTGAGGGAGAGATCCAAAATCAAGGTGTCAATAAGGTGATGCTTTTTCCCAGGAGACTGGCATCCTGGGACTGGGTGCTGGCAATCCTCAGTCCTGGGCATTTCTGTCACATGGTAGTGCCCATGGCGATGTCTTCTCCCTTGTCTTCTGGGTCCTGTTGACTTCCAGCTTCTGGCTGCTCCCTGCAGCTCTCTCTCTGTGGCATTTCTTACAAGGCCTTTGGTAATAGGATTGACCCATCCTAGGTCACACCTTAACTGAAGTAACCTCATCAAAAGGTCCTATTTATAATGGTTCACAGCCACAACGGATTTAATTTAAGGAACATGTTTTTTTGCATGCATAACTCCAAGTCACCACAGTACGAGATTTCGAATTTTAAAAAGCTTGTCATTGAAATTCCCCAAAGAATTTCAAAACAAAAAGTACAACATTTTAAAAATAAAATTGATGTCTGATTGGCTGCCTTTAAAATTTTTAGTTTCACAACAAAGAGATCTAGAAATCATGAAAAAAAAACTTGTAGAAAGAGTATAAAGGAGAGTTGAAGAGTTTAGGGCATTGAAAGATAAGACATGGAGAATGAAAGTGTGATTGACAATAAAATAAATATGTTTAAACATTTGAAGGGTTTTCACAGAGAAGATAATAAGCCAGTGGTCTTTTTCTTCTTGGTCAATATAATAGAATTTTCTTCTAGAAAAGTGATGACTTCCACATATTGAGAATTACTACATATAAGAATTACTACATACAACCAAGAAAGGTTGTAAAGTTGGCACAAAGGTGGTTAATGTTAGAAGAACATTCTCAGTTTGATAGCTTTCTGCAGGCTTCTTGAGGGCATGGATGGAGGAGATTGCTTGCCTTTCTTTCAGTCCCCAAATTCTGTTAAGAATGCCCCTATCTGCTACAGAAGTGATGAGTGGGGTGAAGACAGCCTAAATGCCCCCAGCAGATTTTATTTTGCTTTCATGTAATAACAACCCTAGTTGCTATGCCTATATTCTTTACATCTGGGAACTTTTATGACTCCTCTCTGTAACCCACAAGAACTCCCATTTTATATTCTCTATTCAACTCCACCTCTTTCTGTGCTAGAGAATATTGGAAGGGTCAAGAGCTGTGCCTCCATAAAGAGAGAAGTGTGACCCCATGTTGCTCTTGTAAATTCAGTGTGTGAATGTATTAGTTACAAATGGGCCATATATATTGTTACCAATCAGGTTTGCATGCTTCAAACTAAGCAGGACAAGCTGAGTCCACCAGATGTGACTATAATAAACAGGGCAAAACAAATTCATATAGTTGGGAGAGACATTTTGTTCCTGTACAAATGAGTACTCTTGGTTTCTCAGGCCACAACAGCCTTAGTGAAGGTGAGAAATGAAAGATTAATTCACAGTTTCAGGGGTAATGAGAACATCAGCCATGCTCCCCTAGGCTCAGACCAAGGAAGAGGGAGTTCAGAGACCAGAGAGTAATCTCACTGATCTCGTGTTTCCAGTTTCCACCTTGCAGAGTTCCTGAGAGCCTCCTTGCGTCTGTGTCCCTGACAGGCTCCTAGGTAGCTTACAGAGATTCTTCCTTGTGGTTGCTTATGTTTTCCTGCTTGGACAAAGCCATGTTCTCCTCCACCCCATGACCTCATTCAATATTCCCCTAGCAACTATCATTGATGCCGAGGCTACAACTGGCTACAACTCTTGTCAAAGAAAGAAATCTCTCTGCCATCATGTTTACATTTTATTTTAAATTGGTAAACTTTATTTCAACTTCAAAAAATAAAATAATTCATTTAATTCTAACAGTCAAAAGGCAACTTAACAAATTATAGAAGAATTACTGTTAACTATAGTCTATAAGTTACATTAGTTGTATTTTTGCCATGTAGCACCATATTCTTAACACCTTGCAACAATGGAACATTCCTGTATTTGTATTATTAACCACAGTCATCATCTATCACTGAAATCACTATGTTATACAGTCCCTAGACTATCCTCTAGCTGTTTTTCAATTAAATATTAGCCTCCTTCGACTATTCCTTTCAGCGATAATCATATTTATAAATCAGCAGTGTTAGTAATGCTCATTAAAATATGTTACAAGTTCTTCCAAGGAAATCATCTCACTTTCTATTATAATAACTCTGCTCTAGAGCAAAGTGGGTCATATTCTCTCCAGGACAGTCAGAGGATGTTTTAATGAAACTAACCAGCATCTCTTCTTTCTGCTTACCTGTAACTGGGATCCAAAGACAGTGGCCAGAAACCTTTGGCTTCTTTTACCTTGAGGTGTTTTTCCTGTCTACTTGTATACTCTTCTCCAAGGCCATGGAGAGATTTTGTCTACTCTCCTTATTTACATCTTAGCAACTAAGAACCTGGCCTTAAATTCTCTTCATTATTTCTCTGAGAAGGCCTACCAGAGTCACATGCAGTTACTACTCACAACCCCTTACTTTGGAATCAATCCCAAGTTTCCTGAGTTGGACATGCATAATAGGTTTTCTGTTCTCCCTTGTCTGCAGGTACCTATAAAATACTTTCCTAATGATAAAGGTGGGAATACTTTAAAAATATATCTAGAATATATGTGCTCCTTGATCTCTTGAAAGGTAAAATGTATGAATGAATGAATGAATGAATAAGAATGAATTGGGGGAAGAGGATGTGGCTCAACCAATTGGGCTCCTGTCTACCATGTAGGAGGTCCAGAGTTCGATATCCAGGGCCTCCTGGTGAGGGCAAGCTGGCCTGCATGGAGTGCTGCCCCACGCAGGAGTGCTGGCCCATGCGGAAAGCTGTCATGGCAAGATGACACAACAAAAAAGAGACACAGAGGAGAGATAATAAGAGACATGGCAGATCAGGGAGCTGAGGTGACGCAAGAGAATGATTGTCTTTCTCCCACTCTGGAATGTCCCAGGATTGGTTCCTGGAGTCGCCTAGTGAGAATACAAGGAGACACAGAAGAACATACAGTGAATGGACACAGAGAGCAGACAAGGGAGGGAGGGGGGAAAAATAAATAAATAAATCTTTTTTGAAAAAAGGAATGAATTGGGACACACTTGTTTGTTACACATTGATTCTCAACTGAGATTAAACATGGGAAAACACGGGAAGTGGATTTGGCTCCACTGATATAGCATCCACCTAACACATGAGAGGTCCAGGGTTCAATCCCAGGGCCTCCTGGCCCATGTGGTGAGCTGGCCCACACACAGTGCTGATGCGTGCAAGGAGTGCTGTGCCATGCAGAGGTGTCTCCTGCGTAGGGGAGCCCCATGCACAAGGATTGCACCCTTCAAGGAGAGCTGCCCCATGCAAAAAATGCACAGCCTGCCCAGGAGTGGCACCGCACACATGGAGAGCTGATGCGGTAAGATGATGCAACAAAAAGACACACAGATTCCCGGTGCCGCTGACAAGAATGCAAGAAGATACAGAACATCATGCAGCGAATAGACAGAGAGAGCAGACAACCGTGGTGGGGAAGGCAGGGAAGGGGAGAGAAATAAATAATAAATCTTAAAAGAAAGTGGAAAAACACATGTAAGTAAATATTCCATTAAGACAAAATCAACGTTTTTTTTTCTTCTCCCTTATGGCATGCTCAGACTTTATAAGAGTCTTCTTTAATGTGGATGTGCCTACATCTTTTCCATTCCAAAATTAAAGTTCTGGTTGTAGCTTCATCCTCCAGGTCTGAGGAAGTGCTGGGTGGGAGGGCGTGGGGTGGGTTGCTGAAGGTGATGATGGTTTTTACACAGACATGTACATTCATGCTAGTTTGTTATTCTGGGATGAATAAATCTAAAAGAAGATAGAAATCGTCCTTCTTCAAACTCCATATGACTAAAAGTTTCCAGAGATACGCACATTCCCCTTTCTCCCCCCAGGCATCTTTCAGGGATCTGCGGCCTCAGAATCCATGAAGTGACCATGGAAAAGTAGCTTTTGCCAAATTCTGATTCCTCCGGTGATGAAAAAAAAATCCATTTAACCGGGTCCAAAACATCTTGGTCTTTCCAAATAAATTTTATCACATGCAGAGACTTTTAGAAGCTTGTTTTAATTTCTTTATTTTTATCTGTTGTTAATATACTTTTTATAAAAAGCCCCCAAGGATTTAAATAGAAAATTCTCCATCTTTTCAGTGATTCATCCATCCTAAAGGTCTACTATTCATATTTGGCAGATACTTATATTGCCCAAGAACAAAATTTATGGTTAGAGAGCATCTTGAAGCGTATGAAAAATAGATTGGGAAGGTAACCAGTAAGATGGCAGCAGGGTAAGGAGCTCCTAGAGACAGCTCCTGCTACAGGGCAGTTAGCAAACACCCAGAGCTCTCTGGAGCTGGCTGAAGCACCTGTTTGGGAGATTCAGGGGACCAGAAGAGCATCCTGCAATGTTCTTGGGGGAGTGGAAGGAGGAGACTGCCTGTCTGCAGAGAAAACTCATAAATAGAGGCTCTACGCCACTGAGGCCGGTACCCATGCTCCACTGTAGGCACAAGCTGCCTCAGGAGCTGTTCCATGGCTGGAATTGAAAGCTCCACTTCCCCAAAACAGGGGAGGAAGAGATGGTTGGGCACTAATTTCACCTATGATGAGGAAATTCAGCGGGCTGCAGTATAATCCTGAGAACAGCTAAGGTTTGAGCCTGTCCAAGTCAGAAAGAGGCCGGGAGCTGCCATCTTAACTCTGCGTCTAGCATGAGGGGAAGCGGGGAGGACTGAGAATCCCAGTGCTGGTGGGGACCGGCTTCTTCCCATCCAGATCATATGGCAGCTCTAGCGTAGGCCCAGTGCTCCTCCAGCAGGGAGGAAGCTGCTGGGACCTGCGCCAGCCTCTCCGGGAAATTACCAGCCAAGCCGCGGAGGTTGGTGATTATCCTACTCTGGCGGCACAAGCTGCACCAGGAGCTGCTCTGTGACAAGAATTGGAAGTTCCATTTCCGGAAACAGGAGAGGAGATGGTAGGTTGCTGATTTCACCTGCTCATTGGTAGACTTGGCTGGCTAAGAGATAACCCTGGGAACAGCTGGGTTGTGAACCAGCCCAAGTCAGAAAGAGGCCAGTAGCCACCATTCTGCTCCGCCCCCAGCCAGAGAGGAAGCCAGGCTGACTAAAACTCTCAGTGTCGGCAGGAACCAGTTTCTTTCACCCAGATCAGCCTGCAGCCCTAGCCTAGGCTTCAGCCCTGCCTCTGGCAGGGAGGAAGCTGAGGAGCCCTGCACCAGCATATACAGGTAACTGCAGGGAACTTTGGCTGGCATAGACTGCAAATAAGAAGTCTACCAGGACAACTGCAGTCATCTTAGGACCCGCACTGCATAGATTGCTGCCCACACCTGCAGTTGCATCCCTGCCCCAGGCAGGGGAGAAAGGGGTGTGAAGCTCCATCAGTCTCTCTGGGCAACTACAGTCCAGACCTGCATGTGGATTATTCCACATAGTTGTGACTCCATTCCTACCCCTGGCAAAGGAGAAAGTTGGAAGATGCTTCATTGGTCCCTGGTGCAATGAGAGCAGCTTGAGTTTCCACAGCTTACAGCATCAGCTACATGCTTGGCTCCTACTGCATAACCTGCAATGGAGAAAGGATAGAAAGCCCTAAACTAAAGAGAAAAACTGCACCCAGAAAAAACACTCTAGTCAGCCAGATGTAAAGACACCAACAAAAAATTACAATCCATACCAAGAAACAGGAAGCTATGGCCTAGTTAAAGGAACAAAATAAGCCTCCAGATGACATAAAGGAGTTGAGACAACTAATTATGGATGTTCAAACAAATCTCCTTAATAAATTCAATGAGATGGCTAAAGAGATTAAGGATGTTAAGAAGACATTGGATGAGCACAGAGAAGAATTTGAAAGCATACACAGAAAAATAGCAGATCTTATGGGAATGAAAGGTTCAATCAAATTAAAAAAACATTGGAATCATATAATAGCAGATTTGATGAGGCAGAAGAAAGGATTGGTGAGCTTGGAGAAATGGCCTCTGAGAGTGAACATACAAAAGAACAGATGAACAAAAGAATGGAAAAAAATTGAAAAGGTCTCTCAGGGAACTAAATGACAGCAAAAAGCATGCAAACATACATGTCATGGGTGTCCCAGAAGGAGAAGAGAAGGGAAAGGGGCAGAAGGAATATTTAAATAAGTAATGGTAGAAAATTTCCCAACCCTATTGAAGGACACAGATATCCCTGTCCAAGAAGCACAATGTACTCCCATCCGAAAAAATCTAAATAGACTAACTCCAAGACACGTACTATCAGAATGTCAAAGGCCAAGGTCAGAGAGAGAATTCTGAGACAAGCAAGAGAACAGCAATGCATAACATATAAGGGATACCCAATAAGATTAAGTGCTGATTTCTCACCAGAAACATGGAGGCAAGAAGACAGTGGTCTGATATATTTAAGATACTACAAGAGAAAAACTTCCAGCCAGGACTCTTATATCCAGCAAGACTGTCTTTCAAAAGTGAGGGCAAAATTATAATATTCACAGATAAACAGAAACTGAGAGAATTTCTAAGCAAGAGACCAGATTTTCAGGAAATACTAAAGTGTGTGCTAGAGCCTGAAAAGAAAAGACAGGAGAGAGGGGCCTGGAAGAGAGTCTAGAAATGAAGATTATATCAATAAAAGGAACTAAAAGTGTCAAAAGAGTGGTGAAAATAAAATATGACAGATTAAACTCAAATAATCAGGAATAAACTTAACCAATGGTATAAAGCACTTGTATTCAGAAAACTGCAACTCAAAATCAAAACAAATTAAAAAAGCCCTAAATAACTGGAAGAACATTCAGTGCTCATGGATTGGAAGACTAAATATCATTAGGATGTCAATTCTACTCAAATTGATATACAGATTTAATTCAATCCTGATAAAAACTCCACCAGCATTAAAGAAAAAATTGAAAACACAATCATTAAATTTATTTGGAAGGGTAAGGAATCCTGAATAGCCAGAACCATCATAAAAAGGAAAAGTGAACTCTCATCTCCAGACTTTAAGTTATAATACCTACCTATAATGATAAAAACAAAAAACAAAAAACATGGTACTGGCCTAAAGACAGACACAATAGACCAATGGAACCAAATTTATGGTTCAGAAACAGACCCTCACAGGTATGGTTAAGTGATTTTTGACTCACCTGTCAAACTCACACAGCTTGGGCAGAACAATCCATTCAACAAATGGTGCTGAAAGAATTGGATATCCATAGCTGAAGAAAGGAAAGAGGACCCCTATCTCACACCTTATCCAAAAACTAACTCAAAATGGATCAAAAAACTAAAAACAAAAGCAAGAACAATACAACTTCTGGAAGAAGTTATTGGAAAATATCTTCAAGATCTGGTGGTAAGTGGATTCTTAAAAGAGATAAGAGAAGGACTGAGTGAACTACTGATATTTAATGTATGTAGAAGTTTCAATTAGTTTTACTGTAAAATTGTGGAAATGTATAGAGTGGATGGTAACACACAGTGAGTAACAGCTAGTTTATAAATGGGGATGTGACTGAAAATGGTAGTCTAATTATGTAAATGCCAATTGACAGAATGCTTGAGAATAATCTAGGAACTGGATAGCATAGTAAGCTAAGAGGTGGGTGAGAAGTGTGGTTGATGGTACAGATGCAAGAGTGTCCTTTGTGAGCTAGAGCAAATGTACATCACTACTGCAGGGTGTTGGGAATGTGGAGAAGCACGGGAAAAATACAGCTGGCATAACCTATGGACTGTGGTTAGTAGTAATAATACAATATTCTTTCGTCTATGTGAAGGATGTACTGTGCTGATACTGAGGCAGTATGGAAAATGTGAGCCAAATGTACACTATGGACATGGCAATAATTTTATCTGTATTATCTGATATTATTTTGTCTGTAGCAAATGACACACCACATTGTGGTGTGTTGATGGAGGGATGTTGTTTGGGAATTCTGCACACATGCATGATTGTTTTATAAGTTTACAGCTTCTGTCATAAAAAAATATATATGTAAAAAATAATAATAGGGTGGGTTGGGGGAAAAACATACCAAATGTAAGAAAAGAACTATGATTAATAGTAAGATTTTGACAGTGTTCTTTCATAGTTTGTAACAAACGTCTCATGACAATGCAAAGTGTTGGTGGAGGGTTGATGTATGGGACCCCTGTATGATGTTATGCATGTTTGCTTTGTAAGTTCACAACTTTTACTATACACTTAATTGTTTATGTATGTTCATATATAAATGATGTAAAGATAATAATAATCAGATTGCTTAGGGGAAAAATACTTTGTTTAGTAGTAATATTTTGACAATGTTCTTTAATCATTAGTTAAAAAGGTTTAAAAACAATGCAAGTTATTGGTGGTAGGGTGAGATGGTATATATGTTGTTTGATGTTATATATGTTTGTTTTGTAAGTTCACAACTCTTATACATTTGTTTATGTGTTTTTATGTATGAGTGATTTATTTCAATAAATGGAAAAAAATAGATTGGGTCATAAAAAGCCTTAGATCGTAAGGATAGAATCATATTTCCATGTAGTCCGTACCATTCACCATTGTGTCCCATCATTTGGGACCAAGGTTGGTACAGAATGTGAGCTCAGTGTGCATTTGCTGCAGAAGTGTGGCCACAGAAATGGGGTGCTACTAGGGGTCAGATGTGAAGTTGAACCCCATATCTCCTTTATCCTATACAAATGACTTTTAGGGAAAAAAATCACTTAATTCTAAATAAGCAGATTATAGTTTTAGGCATCATTCTGTATTTTTTTACATGAGGTTTTATTTTTATGGGTACATCAGCATTTTTTAAAATTTGCAAAAAATTTTCCATGAAATATTTGATACATGCAAAGGACATATGTAATATGTAAATATATTACCAATACCATTTCATTTGATCTTTACCTCTATTTGGTTCCTAAATTAGATGGTAGTTTTATGTTTTTCTGATACAATTTATGTTGCAAAACATGAATAAAACCACTTCCTCACCTTTGTGTTTATCTATTTTTTAATTTTTTTATCTGTTTATTTATTTTTCTAACAGTTTGATCTAGTATATGTCTATCTAATTATATTGTTTACATTTCCTTGCTTTTTTTGAGCTTTGTAGGAATGGTATATTATGCAGTTTCTGCAACTTTTTTCTTCACTCACCATCCACATTGTTTAGCTATACTTTGTTCATTTTCATTTATGAATGATTTTTCATGATACAAATATGCTATAATTTATCCTTTTTTTGGTAAGGAACATGTGTTTTATTTTTCTATTATGTGAAACATTTTTATGAATATTCCCAGTTTGTGGTAGATATTGTCATTTTCTTTATATTGTCTTTTTATAAAGATATATATTTTTTAATATAATAAAATTTCTCAATCTTTATTTTATGGTCGGTGTTTTTCCCTGCTTAAGAAATCCTTTTCTTCCCCAATGTCATAAACTATTCTTCTACATTACCTTTTATTTCATTTGAGGTTTAGTCTTACACAATAAAATGTTTAACCACCAGAAATGATGTAGGAATCCAATAACTTTTTTCTGATTTAAAAAAGCAGTTGGTGGGGAACCATTTTTGAACAGCCTACCCTGGGATCGGCAGTGCCACCACTGTCCTATGTCCATGTCCATATATGCAGCGTCTATTTCTGGACTCTCTTTGGGATTGTACTGACCAATTCTTTTATCCCTGGCTAATATTGTAGTATTTAATTACCATAGCTCTTCTTTTCTCCACTTTTTCTTATCATCTATTTGGAGTTATTCTATTTCTATTCTTTGGTGGTTGCACTTGCAACTTTCTCATGCATATTTATATTCTAAAGTTAATATGTTAATTCTCATCCAAAATAATTCAAGACTCTTAGAGCATTTTAATTCCAGTTACCCCTTGTGGCTTACCTGTAAGCACTTTGTGCCCAATTTTTAATTCTGAACTTGATTTAAACTCAAAATTAGGCAGTATTATCTTTTATTTTCTAGAAATCCATTTAGGCAGGTCTGTTTGTAGCATACTTTTAAGTCTTGTTTATATAGGAATCTTTATTTTGCCCTAAGTCTTTCTTGAAAATTAGACATTCTGGTTACACAATCCTAATTGGAGAGTTTCCCTCCTCCCAGCCTGCCCAGCACATTGAAGATTCCACACACTTGGGGCTTCTGTTGCTGTTGGTGAGAAGCCTGCTGCCAGTTTAACTGTTGTTCCTTTATATGTGAACTAACTTTTCTTTCTGGCAGCTGCTAATGTTATTATTATTATTACCAGTAGTTGATGCTCTTCAGTTTCACTGTAAAGTGTCTAGATACTGATTTCTTTTTATTTTTACTGCTTGGGATTCCTATTGATTTTTCTCAGTGTGGATTCTTTTTTTTCATACTCTCTGGATCATTTCTCAATCTGTATTTTTTCAATATAAGAGCTATCTATTCTCTCTATTCTCTGCATATGGGTCTCTACTGTGATGTTTGTTAGAACTTCCCATTCTGTCTTCTAAACCTCTTAATGTTTTCCATTTCTTTGTTTCTGTGTATTGCATTTTGAACAATTTAGTCACATCTATTTTCCAGTTCCATAATTCTCTAATTTCTTTAAACATCTCTGCAGTTATTTACTGTACTCTGTCTTATAATTCCAATATTTTGGTTCCATGGGGATTTAAATTTCTTAGGATAATGTGTGATTTCTGCTGACTTTCATTCCTAAATTTTTTTTTTCACTTGTGTGTTTAGTTGATGTTAATTTGTGGAGAGCCAGGGGCCTAAGTCAAGGATTCTTTTCTCCAGAGAGGATTCATGCTTTCTGCAGGTGGGGACACTTTGGTTTTGGGAAACTCTAGCCTTTTTGTTGGATTCCAGGCTTTTTCAGACTGTTTCAGAGCCAACGGCCAGTTTTCAGCTCAGGGTATTTTGTTTTGTTTTCTTTTTAGAGACACACTTTGTAATACCAGCAATGCCAATTTTCTTTTTTAAAAACTTTCTTCATTTTTTAAATTATAGTGAATTATAAGACTTTCTATAACGAATCCAGTCTTGCATTTCAGGAATGAACTCAACCTGATGAAAATGTGTTACATGTTTTTTTCTTATTTCTTTTTATTTTCCATTTTTCTAATACTATAGAATTTGTAGCAAGAGAAGGTATACTGCTTTTAAGAGAAATCTCTGCTATAGTTCAGTTTACTCTACATTATACTAAATGTATTTAGGAAAGTAAGGGAAATAAACAAAAGTAAATAAAGTAACATAAATAATAGGAAAGATAGATCCTTTAATCCATCATCATAAACGAAAATCATTATAATGACATGAAGAAAAAAATTCATCCAGAACCTGACATTAAACTACTTTCTCTGTGTATATTCCTTTGACCTAGTCACAGAGCTGAGCCTGGAAATATTTACTAAAGCAGGAGCTAAAGTGTGCTTTGGGCTATGTCTCCATTTGGATAATAATATTCCCATCCTGCTATTCATGTTAAAGGATGAATTTTAAAAAGGAATAAAATCATGACTCTAATACAGATGTAAAGTGGACATCTGTCAATGACTTTAACTCACTAATTAGTTAGGGAACCAGTAAGATATTACAACTGGCTCCAAGGAAAATTAACTCACACATGTAAATACATGACAACACACATAGAGGCAAACAAGGAAAGCTGAAATTAATTTACAAATACGTGAGAAATGACAACTAGAGATCTTCATGTTCTCTGCAGTTAGTGTTTTCTGTACTCCAGCAGTTCTGCAAACCCACAAAAGAACTTGCCTCTCTTTTTTGGAGCATTATCTGCTGATCGATGTCCCTCTTTTCCACTACCTAAGTGATACATTTTAAGTACCTATTTGTATGCCCCTGATCATTTTGGCAATAATAAACTAAAGTTTCTCCTTCTCCTCTAAATGCAGATTTTTCTTTTATGAAAAAAATATTTATGGAATGTGAGATGGATGGATGCTTTGGTTTTCTGACTCTTGTTATATTTATCATTCATTAGTTGAAAAACTTTATTGAATGCTGACTATGTACTTGGCACTGTTGCAGATAATTGGAATAAAAGGGGAGAAGATATCGATATCATTCCTGGCTACCAGGAGATCCTAGTCTAGAGGGGGGTATAAATACTTGAGCATATGTACTATAAAGAGGAGAATTACTGAAAATATTAGAAGGAAGTCCTCTGAAAGCTCCAAAGTTGCCTTCCGTTGGGAGACTAGAGATGAAGGGAGAATCTCAGGAAGGACTAGGGAGTAATGCAGATATCCCATGAGATGTTTGAGCAGGGTTTTGAGAGAAGAATATGAGTTCTCCAGGCAAGACAAGTGGGAGCATAGCAAGAAGACAATAGCAGCAAATGGGGAGATAAGAAGTCATGGAGAACCATGGCATTTTGAGGGAGCCACAGTTGGCTGTAGCAGAGACTGTGCTTTGGGACGTTTGGGTGAGACGGGGGGCCTGAGAGCAAAACTCCTTATATGTGATGCTACTGATCTCCATTTCGTCTGTAGGTGATGATAAGATATAGGAGACTTTTTAGTCTCAGTTGGTTTGAGGTCTGGAAGCAGTTTGAAAGTTGATTGGAGGAAGCAGATTCTGTGGCCAAGGAAACCATTTAAATAGTTTTGGTGGGAGCATACAAGGTCATGGGAGTGGAGATGAGGGTGCACATTCATAAAAAGAGGCATTTGATAGATTTTGTTAAGGAGCCATTGACCAGATGCTATACAGTTAAAGAAAGCAAAGGGGGCAGGGCCTGAGCGCCGGTGCGATGTGTCAACAGAGGGGTAGATAGGAGTAAGGGATCATTGAGAAGGTTTTGACTTGGTATACCTGCACATATTTCAGTGCCATTAACCAAAATGTGAATTCAAGGGAAAATAAGGAGAAAATTAGTTCAGTTTTGAACTAATGCAAGCTTCCTTATGGTCATTAAAGTAGACTGGAACTCAGGAGAGAAGATATTGCTGGAAGGGAAAATGGGAGAGAGGATTCATGTTCATTTTAGATGCTAAGTTCTGTGCTTAATGCCTGAGGCTGCTTTAGAGGACAGTGAAAAGGGACTTCAAAGATTTAGAAAGAGCATTGCCATTATGGGTTCTGATCCTTTCCTTTACTGGAGATGACTCCTGACTTACAAAATTCATGGTGGGCCCTCCAGTTACATAAAAATAATGACAGGACTCCTCCTTCATTCTTGAAGAAACAGAAGTCATTATAAATGTGAATGTGGACACAACAGACTGAAGTGTTAAATGGTATGTTTAGTCATGCAAAATGGGTATCTCCATGGCTGGAGATACCAGTTTTCCACAAAAAGCCAGTTTTTTGTAAGTACAGATTTAGAATGGACCATTAGTATTTGCCACATGGAATTTTTCAAGACTGATAAATCCAGACTTTGGGAAGTTTGCTGTTGTTAATTATGGCCTATGGAGGCCAAATAAGTGCACAACATTGTGGGGAGAAGGTGTGTGGGGAGGTGGAGCTCCTGAAAGAACCTGGGTACTGGAGTAAAACAGGCACAAAAATAAAATCCAGAAGAAGCTGGTGATTTTAGCAAATGAGACAGAGTTGAGCAGGGTAATGTGGGAGCCTTCCAGGGATGGGGGGTACCCAACCCAGGAGATGCTCGAAGGAGGCAGAGTCCTCCCTGAGGCTCTGATGGTTAGATGTGTGGAAGGCATTGCCGGCTGAGAAAATCAAGGGGGCCACAAGACAGCCAACGGCGGCAAGGAGTTTTGCCCATTTCAGTCTCCTGAAGCCTGAAGTGTTAGGAGTAGAGGGCTGAGAAATGGGTGAGAATGAGACTGGAAAAGTGGGTGAGTGTAGGAACTTGGGCTGCACCCATGGTTGATGACAGGCAGCCATGGTATGACCTTAAGTAGGGGACCACAATGCCATCTCAGCTGGCGCGGGGAGGACTGTTTTGATGAAACAGACTGGAGAAAGGGAATGCGGCCTGGTAGCACTAGAGTAGATCAGATGAGAAATGTGGAAGGTCTGAGTCAGGGCTAACAGGGTTGGAGAGGAGGAGCAGATCCAAAATATATATTAGGGTGGTAGAACTGATGGTCAGCTAAGAGTCTGCTGCTGTTGATCGAGATGGGGAATAAAAAATAAGTGAAAGAGGAGGTAGGGAAATAGAATGAATTCAGCTTTAGACATACTAGATATGATGCCTCTAAGGACATCAGGAGAGAAGTCTAGGCTAGAAATGGGACCCATCCTACAGGTGATGGTGATGGAGATGATGGCGGTAAGCCTTTACCGAGCCCTTTTCTGTGCTAGATGCAGTGCTAGTTGCTTTGGGCCATCAATCCTTGCCCTGCATTACTCTGCTTCACAGCACCTATCACTACTGGATATTAAATTAAGTATCCTTTGCTTATTTTATTAAGATCTGCTTCACACTATAAAAGAACAAGGACATGGAATTTTTAAGAAAATGTTTTATTGATTACCATGCACCCAGTGTCTAGCACCTAGTAGGTGTTCAAACATTTTTGTTGAACGAGTGGAGGAATCTTCATGAAAACTATAGAAGACAGAATGATTAGTTTTTCAGGCGTCAATGCTGGGGCTTGAGGGATTGCATATGGCTAGTTGGTAGGAGTGTCAGGATTCAAACCTGAGCCTCCATGACGCCAGATGCCAGGCTCTTAGCCAGGGTCCATCCTGCTGTTAACAACTGAAGCCACACGGCAGTGTCGATCTGATTTCCCAGAAAGAATGTGTAGTATGAAAAACAGGGCAAGTAGGATATCCTGGATAGCTCCAACCGTTGGGGGAAGAAGAAGAGTCCCCAAAGGAGAGTGAAGAGGACTCACCAGAGGAGTGAGAGGAAACTGGAAAGGGAAACCAAAGAAGGAGAGCCTGCCCCAAATAATGCAGTGATCAGCAGTGTCAAACTCAACTAACGGGTCCAGTGGGTATCTCCGTGGCTGGATATGGCCTTGAAGTGTTAGAGGCAAGTTGTCCTCGTAACAATAAGGAGCTTAGCTGAGATTGTGGTGAGGGTTTTGGATATGAAGTGTAAGTTCTTTGGGTGATGATTGCTGGCCAGCAAACACATGAGAGGACAGCTTTGTTAGGTCCGAAGCCCTGGAGGAGGAGAAGGGAGAGGCAGGGCAGCAGAGGGTCCCTGGCTCACCTAACCTAGGCTCCTGCGAGGGTCCTGGGAGGAAGGGGGAGAAGCCCAGGTGGCTCCCAGGCCCATGCCTTAATTAATTAATCAATCAATCAATTAATTTATTAAGTTACAGAAGTTGCGAGCTTACAAAACAATCATGCTTAGCATGCAGAATTCCCATACATCACCCTACCAACAACACCTTGCATTGTTGTGGAACATTTGTGATAGATTTGTTGTGACCAGAGGGGAAGGGCAGGGCTTTCCTGAGGATCCTGGAGATTGCATGTTTCTAACTATGTGTCCTGAAAAGCAGAAGCGGCAAGGGTGGTTTGGAGAAGCTGGGGCAGCTTCTCATCATGCAAGCCATGTGGAAGTACCTGCCCCGCTTGTAAATTTTGCAGCCTGAAAGCACAGAAGGGGTAAGGGGCCCTTGGGAGAGGAAAGTGGGGCCTTGGGAGAAGCTAGAGGAGGCTCTGATCCAAACCACAGAGGTGCAGGCCTCGCTAATTGTGGTTACGCCCTGGGCAGGACTCGTGGGGGTGTTCGCTCAAAAGGGAAACTTATGACTAAGCCGGGCAGGATGACGAGGCACCAAATATAATTCTTTTATGCCATTACTGCGAAGTCAGGCTGGAGTTGGGTGTGGGGGGCAAAAGGAAGTGACTGGAGATACTGGGGACAGACAATTGTTTCCATAAGCCATCTGTGAGAGAAAAGAAGAAAACAGGACTGTAGCTAGCAAGAACGAGATGACCAAAGTTTTCTCTAAGATCAGAGAGGATCGCCTTGGGGTCAGACTTGACACAAAATAAAAATGTGTGTTTCATGAGTGAATGAATCAATCAGATCTAACCATGGCTGTCAACCTGCTTTGTCAATTGCAAAATACAAAGCAAATATAAAGTGTAATTACTCTCTGCTTATGTTGTCCTGGGGAGAGTGAGCCTGCGAAATCACAGCCTCGGAAGGCACCAGCCAAAGGTACTCACTGCTAACCTAACTTCCATGTCCCCTTGTCCCTTCCCAGGATGCCGTGTGTCCTGCTCACTCCACTGCCAGGAGCTTCCAGGAGAAAACACCTCCCTCCTCTTAAGGAGAGGGAGGGTATTAGCCTGTGCATTTTGTTTCCTGTCCCCGGAGGAGCCCAGGGTGCAGTGCTCTGCCGTTCTGCCGACTTAGCTCCAGGAGGCAGCTGCCTCACTTTTCCCCCTTCCAGAAAAAACAAAACAAAATGGAGAGTCCCCACTCCGTTCCAAGGACAGACGTGCCCACGGACAGGATCGGCTACGTAATTTGCAGGGCCCAGCAAAATAAAATGCTGGGACCCTTGTTTGAAAGGATGAAGAATTTCAAGACAGATAGCAGAGTGGGAAACGAAGCATGGGGCCCTCCTGAACGTGGGCCCTGGGTGGTTGCCCAGGTTGCAGGCCTGGGACGGGGGGCCTGTGCGCAGGGCCACTCCCAAAGCCGGCTTGAGTGGATGCTTCCGCTCTCCTCTTAGGTGATCTTTGCCAATCTAGCCAATATTGAATTTCTTCCATTAAACAGACATTATTTCCTCGGACTGACCCATCTGGTTCCTCCCTGGGCTCTGGCAGGCCTTCTCCTCCCTCTTCGGTGGGCTCCTCTTGCCCTGCTGTGGAGGGGCTGTTTCTCTGTGGTCCTGGCCTCAACCATCTTCTCTTCTTATCTCACGTGCTCTCAGGGCAGTGTCGTTGGAGTCATTTCTTTTCAACCCTGGGAAGCAAGGCAGGAGCATTTTCCCTTGCTTCCCTATTTGGTGAATTCTTGAAAATTGAACCCCACGATTGTTATTTATATTTTGCACTGTATCCTCCCACGAGTGTCCACTAAATTTTGAAGAGCTTTCCCGCAGGTGAGTGCAGAGCGCCCAACTGCTTTAAAGAAGGCAGGTCCGTGACACCTATTCCACAACTCTGAGGGGGAGAAAGACTCTGAAAACTTTTCATTGAAATTATTTGAACTGATATGAGGCTATTTAACTGAGCCTGTCTATCTAGCTTAATGGGGATATTTACGTTTCACTGTAGAAAACGTAATGTGTTTGCTCATTGGGTACTTCCCCCAGACCCCAAAGGGGGTGTTATATTATACACATTCCTTTCCTCAAAATACCACACATTGGTTTTGGTTCAGGAATGGTGATCCTATATTAATACTCACTTTGGGAAGCAATTTGCATTAGTCATTGTAAAATCTATCATCATTTGATTTTTTAGCACAAACCCTCTGGGAAAGTAATGTAACGGACATTTGAGTCACCCATTCCTTTTATATTCAAATAAAGGTCCAAATTCATGGTTGTATACTCACCGAGTATTTCCATTTCTTTGGGAATATTTGGTGACTGCATGGAATTTTAATATTTAAGCCTTAAATCTTTAATAACAATTTCCTCATGAATTTATTAGTGTTTTATGGATCTAGTAATCATATATGTAAATACTATAATAAAGAAATCGGGAAACGGACTTTGGCCCAGTGGTTAGGGCGTCCGTCTACCATATGGGAGGTCCGCGGTTCAAACCCCGGGCCTCCTTGACCCGTGTGGAGCTGGCCATGCGTAGTGCTGATGCGCGCAAGGAGTGCCCTGCCACGCAGGGGTGTCCCCCGCGTGGGGGAGCCCCACGCGCAAGGAGTACGCCCGTGAGGAAAGCCGCCCAGCGTGAAAAGAAAGTGCAGCCTGCCCAGGAATGGCGCCGCCCACACTTCCCGTGCCGCTGACGACAACAGAAGCGGACAAAGAAACAAGACGCAGCAAATAGACACCAAGAACAGACAACCAGGGGAGGGGGGGGGGAAATTAAATAAATAAATAAATCTTTAAAAAATAAATAAATAAAATAAAATAAAATAAAAAAATAAAGAAATCACTATTTTAAAAAGCTTGACATTATTGCAATCAATAGATTTCTAATCTCAGTTAAAACAAAAATAGAAAGGGAAAAACAATCTGCAGGTGTTTTATCTATGGGTTGAATTATTCAAGGACCAATAAAGGTATTTTATCTTTTATGGAAAGCTAGGCACATGTGCCTGCAAGGCATTTATACTTTGTAGTTAGTGAGTAAATACTAAGCACAGTTATAAACTACGCAAAAATATAAATCTCTACTCAGGGAGATTGATTTTACCCCTGTTTACTAGATAAGCCAATGGAGGCAGAAGAAGAAAGTATCCTGTCTTTGACCTTTGAGTTAACTGTTGATCCAGAGAGAGTAACGGTTTCATTAACTAGTTTCCGTGAATTTTTTTTTTTTGCAGTTTAATGCCATGTGTCCATTATTTATTCTTTTTTGACTTAGAGTTTCTATTATCTTCATCTGCACTAAATGTGTTTCAGTTCCCACATGAAACATACACTTAACACCTTTGGAATTAATGATTACTTTCTTGGAGAAAGAATTAAAGGCTGTGAGAATACATGAGGCCGAGCTTGGGTGTTGCTTGCCAGCCTAACAAATTTACAACTTGGTAGACCACTGAGGTTGCTGAGAAAGTTCTAGGGGCCATAATTATAAACACTACTAAAAATGAGTAAGATTTTTTTCTTGCTGCATGATTTTTCTGTAAGCCTACAAATGCTCTAAAAATTTTTCCAAACATGAGTAAGACTTAAAAACATTACTGCAATGATGTTTTGGTAAACCTGGCTTTATAGAGATGTTTCCAAAGCATCAGAGGGGCTAATGCTTAGCAGGTTGGAGAAGGATGCAAATTTCAAATGAGCTTCATAGAGGACTTTACAGTATAATTTAGTGTTCTTTATAATTTGATGAGGTGCCTTAGAGATGAATTTTCTCTTCTAGATAAAGATGTTTAATAGTGTACCGATTATAGAAATGAAGTCAGTGCTAGAGGCAGAATTAAAACTTAGGGCATCTGAGGATCCCATATCTGATCTTACCCGTTTAGCCATATAGGAGGTGAATTGAGTCACCAGTGCAAACTCTGGAGGAGGGGCCCTTAAAATAATTTCTTCTGACTATGCTGCATCTTATCTTGCCATACTGTGGGTGACAGAGCCTGTCCTCATTATCTTATGCCCAACCATGAGCCCTTGTGTAGGAGAAGTGAGAAAAGTGAAGTCTGTGGTGTGATTTGGATTGTCATGTGGGAAGAGGATGTAAAAGGCTCCCTTCTCATGGACTAGGGAGATGAGTGTACAGCCCTTTAAAGATGGAACCAGGACATAGCACTCTTTTCTCTCCCTGACAGCTGAGAGCGTAACTCCTACTTCCTTGGCCATGAGCACGTATTTTTAATAGGACATCAGTTGAGCTTTAATTGAGTTTTAATTGCATTCTGCTTTGTTCTACATCCTCTTTGTGAAGGAAAATATCACCACCTTTGGGTTCAAGAGGCAACTTTTAAAATAAGCAACTTCCAAATTTTACATAAAAATTGTTATGAAATAAAACCCACTTCACCCGCTGGGTGGTAAATAAATAAATAAAATAGAGTCTTATTTCTCCTCATGTCCAAATTGTGTTGACTCTGTGCATTTATGCTACTGATCAGCAGAAGACTTTCCCTCTGGAGGTACCCAACAAATACTTTCTTATTTTAAGGGAGTTAGTAGTAGTTAAAACCCTTTGCTGAGGGGAAGCAGATTTGGCCCAATGGATAGGGCATCCGCCTACCACATGGGAGGTCCAAGGTTCAAATCCCGGGCCTCCTTGACCCATGTGGAGCTGGCCCATGTGCAGTGCCATGCCACGTAGGGGTGTCCTCCGTGTAGGGGAGCTCCACATGCAAGGAGTGCGCCCTGTAAGGAGAGCAGCCCAGTGCGAAAGAAAGTGCAGCCTGCCCAAGAATGGCACTGCACACACAGAGAGCTGACGCAACAAGATGATGCAACAAAAAGAAACACAGATTCCCGGTGCCGCTGATAAGGATATTAGCAGTCACAGAAGAACACACAGCGAATGGACACAGAGAGCAGACAATTGGTGGGGAGGGGGGGGGAGAGAAATAAAACAAAAACCAAAAAACCCTTTGCTGAGGAGGAAACTCCAAACTCTGGTCATTTTTCCTGAGGGAGACTCTTTCTCTGGGCAATTACCCCCCTGCACAGTGTGGTGTTGCCTTCCAAACAAGAAGCTGAGCATTCCAGAGCAAGGTTTTGTCTGCTGCAGGAAGGCCCAAGGCTTTGAAGCCCTGGCCCTACCTCTGAACCCAGGGTATGCAGGAAATTGATTCCCCTCTCAGGCTCATGCTCATCCATGTTAGCTTCACTCCAAACCAGGCCTGAATTCCAAGATGTAATCCTTTCACTTTATACTTACATATGCTCATCTTTCCCAGGACACACCATGATACCTAGACAAGAGGGGTCACAGAACCTGTTTTGCTCAGAAGGATACCACCATGATATGGCACCTGCCTGATGCTTCAACCACATCTCATGCCTTTGTGCCAATCTTTGATTAATCTCAAGCCACTTTGGCCTTTTCATGGTTCCTACAACATGCCAAATTCTTCACCTCATAAGAACAGCTTTACTGATGGTCCCTTAAGCCTGACCCATCTTCTGGAGTTTTAGCATAGCTGGCTCCCATCCTAAAAAGCTGTATGTAGAGCAGAGGCAATAATGTAATTAAAAGAGCTAACCAGGTCCTAATTCACACTTTCGTTTCTTAGCACCAGACACCAAATCTGTGTTGGGAAGTAAAGAGAAGATCTTGTTTAAATCAAGCTTATGATTGGAACTTCAGATAGTATTTTAATAATGTATATATGGACTTTGCCCAAAATGTTGTTAGGAGATGGATATGAGTGATTGCATTAGTCAGGATTCTCCAGAGAAAAAGAACCAACAGCATGTGTGTGTGTGTAAAGAGGTTTCTTTTAAGGAATTGGTTCACACAATCATGGGAGCTAGCAAGTCCTAAATCAGCCTGGAAACTCAGAGAGGGGTAGATGATATAGTCTTGAGGTATATTTTCTGTTTCCACTGGAAACATCAATAAGGGCCACCCACAGTATCAAGGATAATTTCCTTTAATTAAAGTCAGTTGATTGTAGATGCTAATGCCATCTACAAAATTGATACATAAAATTAACCATTACAGAGATTCCATATACATGTTTGAAGGCAATATTTGGGGAGGAAATTAGAAAGAAAAAATAAAACAGTATCATATTTACAGTGCTCCAAGTTTAAAGTTCTCAACAAACCAGTTATTGTAGTTCAGGGAAGGCCACTGATATACATTTATATCAGAACAAGCCACACTGAGAGACTCTCATATCCATTCTGATAATAGTCCAGGAGACTCTCTTAAGTTTTCAAAGGAAGGCATCTGTAGTTTATGACAGGAATATTATACCAATTAAGTAATAGTATGTATGAGGACATTTTAAAAAAAATTTCAAAATGCAAGAGAACAGATGATGACCAGCAAGATGGCGGCAGAGTAAGGAGCTCCTAGAATCAGCTCCTGCTACACGGTGGTTGTAAACACCCAGAGCTATCTGCAGGTAGCTGATGCACCTGTTTGGGAGCTCCAGGAGACTAGAAGAGCATCCTGCAACATTCTTGAAGGAATGGGGGGAGGATGCTGCTCATCTTCAGAGAAGATTTGTAAGTAGAGCACTCCATGCCACAGAGGCTGGTGCCCATCCTCATCCTCCACTGGAGGCACAAACCACCTCGGGAGCTGTTCCATGGCTGGAATTGAAAGCTCCACTTCCCAAAAATGGGGTAGGAAGAGACAGTTGTGTACCAACTTCAGCTACTGATTAGCAGGCTTTGCTGGCTAAGATATAACCCTAGGAACGGCTAGGGTGTGAATTTGTCCAAGTTGGAAAGAGGCCAGTGGCTGCCATTTTCACTCTGCCCCCAGCATAAGGGGAAGCCAGGCTGACTGAAAATCACAGTGTCATTGGAACCAGTTTCTTTCACCCAGATTGGCCTGCAGCCCTAGGCTAGGTTTCAGCCCCAACTCTGGCAGGGAGGAGGCTGGTGGGACCTGTACCAGCATATCCAGGTAACTGAAGGTACCTTTGGTTGGCACAGACTGAATAATTAGAAGTCTACAGGGCACCTTCAGTCATCTTGGACCCACACTGCATAGATTGCTGCCCACACCTGCAGCTCCATTCTCTCCTCAGGTAAGGGAGAAAGGGGCATGAAGCTTTGTCAGTCTCTCTGGACAGCTATAGTCTAGGCCTGCAAGACTTGGATTATTCCACACGTCTGTGACTCTGTCCCTACTCCTGGCAAAGGAGAAAGTTGGGAAAAGTTTCATTAGTCCCTGGGCAATAAGGGCATCTTGATCCTCCACAGCTTACAGCATCAACTACATCCTTGGTTCCTACTGCACAACCAGCAAGGGAGAAAGGGCAGGAAATCCTAAACTAAAGAGAAAAACTATACCCAGAATAAATACTCTAGTAAGTCAGATGCCAAGACACCAACAAAAAATTACAATCCACACCAAGGAACAGGAAGCTATGGCCCAGTTAAGGGAACAAGACAAGCCTCCAGATGACATGAAGGAGTTGAAACAACTAATCATAGATGTTCAAACAAATCTTCTTAATAAATTCAGTGAGATGACTAAAGAGATTAAGATATTAAGAAAATATTGGATGAGCAGAGAGAAGAATTTTAAAGCATACATAGAAAAAGAGCAGATCTTATCGGAATGAAAGGCACAATAAGTGAAATTTAAAAAACACTGGAATCATATAATAGCAGATTTGAAGAGGCAGAAGAAAGGATTGGTGAGCTTGAAGAAATGGCCTCTGAAAGTGAACATACAAAAGAATGGAAAAATTTGAACAAGGTCTCAGGGAACTAAATGACAGCAAAAGATGTGCAAACATACATGCCGTGGGTGTCCCAGAAGGAGAAGAGAAGGGAAAAAGGGCAGAAGGAATATTTGAGAAATTATGGTAGAAAATTTCCCAACCCTATTGAAGGACATAGATATTCATGTCCAAGAAGCACAACGTACTCACATCTGAAAAAATCCAAATAGACCAACTCCAAGACACATACTCATCAGAATGTCAAATGCCAAAGACAAACAGAATTCTGAGAACCAAGGGAGAAGCAATGCATAACATAAAGGGATACCCAATAACATTAAGTGCTGATTTCTCACCAGAAACCATGAAGGCAATAAGACAGTGGTCTAATATATTTAAGATACTACAAGAAAAAAACTCCCAGCCAAGAATTTTATATCCAGCAAGATTGTCTTTCAAAAATGAGGATGAGATTAGAATATTCACAGATAAACAGAAACTGAGAGAATATCTAACCAAGAGACCAGATTTTCAGGAAATACTAAAGGGTGTGCTAGACCCTGAAAAGAAAAGACAGGAGAGAGCGGCCTGGAAGAGTCTAAAATGAAGACTATATCAACAAAAGTAACTAAAAGTGTCAAAAGAGTGGAGAAAATAAAATATGACAGATGGAAGTCATATAGTCAGGAATAATCTTAACCAATGATGTAAAGCACTTGTATTCAGAAAACTGCAACTCAATGTTAAAAGAAATATAAAAAAATCTAAATAACTGGAAGGGAAGAACATTCCATGCTCATGGATTGGAAGACTAAATATCACTAAGATGTCAATTCTACTCAAATTGATATACAGATTCAATACAATTCCGATAAAAATTCCACCAGCATTTTTAAAAAATTGAAAACACTATTATCATGTTTATTTGGAAGGGTAAGAAGGGGTCCTGATTAGCCAGAAACATCTTAAAAAGGAAGAGCAAACCCACATCTCCAGATGTTAAATCATATTGCCTAGCTATAGTGGTAAAAACAGCATGGTACTGGCATAAGGAAAGACACATAGACCAATGGGACCAAATTGATGGTTCAGAAACAGACCCTCACATGTATGGTCCAGGGTTTTTTTTTTTCCCACAGTGCATCATTTTTTCTTCTTCTTTATTTTCTTTTAAATGTTACATTAAAAAAAATAAGGGTCCCCATATACCCCCACCTCCCTCACCCCATTCCTCCCACATCAACAGCCTCTTCCATCATCGTGGCACATTCACTGCACCTGGTGAATACATTTTGGAGCACTGCTGCACCACATGGACAGTGGTCTACATTGTAGTCTACACTCTCCCCAAGTCCACACAGAGGGCCATGGCAGGACACACAATGTCCAGCATCTGTCCCTGTGGCACCACCCAGGACAACTCCAAGTCCTGAAAATGCCCCCACATCATGTCTCCTCTTCCCTTTTCCTACCATCGGTACCTACCGTGGCCACTTTCTCTACATCAATGCTACAATTTCTTCCCTTACTAATTACAATAGTTCCCCAGCAGAACACCAGTAAGTCCACTCCAATCCATACTCTATTCTTCCATCCTGTGGACCCTGGGATGGTTATGTCCAGTCTCCCTCTACATTAAGAGGGGACTTAGATTCCACATAGATGATGGATGCAATTCTCCTGCTTGCAGTTGTAGGCACTCTTGGCTCCCTGGTGTGGTGGTTGAGCTTCTTCACCTCCCTGTTAGCTGGCCAGGATAAGTCCAATAAACCAGAGGGTAGGAGTTGCAAGTCTGTTGAGGTTCAGGGCCTGGCTGTCACATGGACAGTCAAGAGATTCACGTCTCCTGAGTAGACACCAACCCCAACGCCAACCACAGGTCTGGTAAAAAGTAACAGAAGAGGTATGTGTAGAAAGGTCATATCTGAGTCCAAATCCATCACACTGAGGAACACAAACTCCAAAATAGGGCCAGTTGACATGGCACTGAACTCGAGCCATCTACCATGACCATAGAAGCTGTGGGTCTCTGTAGCCCTCAGGAGAACCAGTAACTGGTTTTTTATCTACTTTGGCTGTTTCTCGTACCTGCTGAGGCATACATAAACATTATCCCTCTGATGACCTACCAACTCTTTTTTGGAGACTCATTGCCATATAAACTCATTTGTCCTTTCCATTTCCCCCTTTTATCCAAAGTCAAAAAACAGTTTTGAACACCTGATATTCCATGTAGGCTGAGATATTCTGCTGGTCTGAGTTGACCCTTTTATTCAAGGTCTTTTTCTAGTTACATCATCAGCTGGTGCTAGGTAGTAATCCCTCGGTGCCAGGGAAGCTTATCCCCAGGAGTAATGTCCCACACTGGGGGGAAGGTAATGCATTTACATGCTGAGTTTGGCTTAGAGAGTTGCCACATTTGAGCAACATGGAGACTCTCAGGAGGTAACACTTAGGCAACCTGCAGCTCTAGGCCTAGTTCATATTTCAGGCACACAGGCTCATAATCATAGCCATTGGTATCAAGGGCTCCCAATGAATCATTTTTAATCCAGTTAGCATTCCTGATACATTTATATATTTTTTTCTCTTTTTTTTTTTTCCTCTTGTCTTTTCTTAAAAGATTAGATTGTTAAACCCGTACAACTCGGGCAGAACAGCCTGTTCAACAAATGATGCTGAAAGAACTGGATATTCATAGTCAAAAGAAGGAAAGAGGACCCCTATCTCACACCTTATCCAAAAATTAACTCAAAATGGATCAAAAACCAAAAAGTAAAAGTGATAACCATAAAGCTTCTAGAAGAAATTGTAGGAAAATATCCTCAAAACCTGTTGGTAGGTGGTAGATTCTTAAAGGAGATAAGAAGGGACTGAGATGGACTACTGATGTTTAATGTATGTAGAAATTTTAATTAGCTTTACTGTAAAAGTGTGAGTTATGAGAGTCCTATATGATGTTATATATGTCTGTTTTCTAAGTTCACAACTATTACTATATACTTATTGTTTAAGTATGTTTATATATGAGTGATATATTTCAATAAATTTTTAAAAAATAAAAAAAATGCAAGGAAACAGAAAATGGAACTTGCATGCTTTTACTAAAACAAAATAAAATAAATTCAAAGAAGTACCTCAACAGAGATGAAAATTTATACAACAGGAAAAACTCAAAAATGGAAAAGTCACACTATAAAAGGCCCAGTGGTAAACATTAACACTGCTAGAGCATATAGAATGGTGTACACTACTTGTAAATAAGGATTAGAATTCAAGAAAGCATGTACTGTAGCAAAGGAGATATGGGGCAGTAGTATGTGGGAGAGTCAATATTGGAAGAAGGTTGTATCTTTTTTGGGAGGCAAAACAGTGGAGAACCTGGAATGTGCACAATCTGAATCCAAGAGGGATCTACCTGTGCAGAGAGAGAAAAATTGAGTAAATTGTTGGAACGAAATCTAAGAAGAGTTGGAAGGTAACAGAATAAAAAACAAATGGGAAAGAGGTGAAATCTCCTGAGGCAGAAAGGAAGAATGAGTAGACAGAAAGATGAATTTGGAAGTAGAGGGGAAAGACATTAAAGGCCCATCAGCCTGAATATTAGGAAGCAAATATTTTCTTAAGAATGAGGGAAGCAGTCAAGGTTTGAGTAATTCTTGAGGAATTAGAAAAATAAGCAAACAATGGTATTGATAATCATTCCTGAGATCTTACCTAAAGTTGGCCAGAAGAATTTATCATTAGCCCATGAGCAAAATGATGTGATTTTCTTCAGTCAGCTTTCACAGCCTAGAAATTACAGTGGGTTGGAATGAATCATCAGGCAGTTGTAGAATTGCCTATCTGTAAGGCTTAGACAACAGAAGATCAAGGGGTAGGTGGACATGCGTGGATTGAAGAGATTGCACTTGAAAGAATAAACCATGGTGTCTAGAAGGTGAGGGAGTTTATTGAAGAAGGAAGAGCTGAAAGCCTGAAGGGAGTTGGGGCCTAGTTATTACTGACAGAAGAGCAGGCATGAAGGTGTTTGGAGGCAATGGAAAGATGGGTCTTGATGGTCTTTGCAGGGAAATGTAGAAAATAGGATGTTCAAGATGGAGTGTAAAAACTACGGAGAGGCTGTGGACAAAGCTGAAGCAGAGAGGAGGCGAAGGAGTGAAGAAAGGAGGCGATCAAAGGACTATGAATTCCAGATAGGAAATGTGTCATCTCATTGAAAGTGAAAATCATCCTTGGTTTTGTAAGAAAACAGTTTAAAGGAGAAAACTGATCCCAGAGCCAACTTAGTTCCAGAGGCCTTGGCTGTGGCCTAACCACCAATGACATGGAGACATGCAGTTGCTGGAAATAGGAAAACAGGCTAACCAGATAAAGAGGTATTTTTTGTCAGTGATCGTGCAAACTTTTTCATGAATGTGAAACCTGTAAAATGTGCACCATCAGTTCCACTTAAAAGTAATTTTTAGAAAAAAAAGTTTTGATCACTCCCAGGTCATTGTAAATGAGATCTTCTGTGTTATTACTGTTAATATTATTTCCCTAATAATAATAGCAGTTTTGTCATTAAAACAGAATAGAGCAAGAGCTTTTGAATATCTTTCGTATTCCAGTAGAGGGCACTCAAAGCTCAAATAAATGTGTGCAATCATATTACAGCAATTGTTTTATATAATTAGAACTCATCTTTGAATGAAAAAGAGACGTTCTTATTTAATAAGACTTAATTACTAGCCATACATGTAAATTTCGTAAAGTGAGATGAGATCTTACACGTGACTTACCTGAGGACATGCTGCCCCAGACACGTTTCTTTCATTTTCACTCAAGCACATGCTAAAAGTAGAAAGGAAATTCTGTTGTCTAAGAAAAGATGGGTTTCTAAAGGCAAGCCTGCAGCGGCCTCCTCATCCACAAGTTTCATTTTTATTCCCATCTGGCTTTCTTTGAGGAGGGTTTTTAAATAATCTAGAAATAGTTCTGTGGGCTGCTGGACAACTCTCCTTCAGTGAAAAAAATTGGAGGAAGAGCTAAAATTACAGAAGTGACTTTAGAACCCGAGACGCTTCCTCTGACAGAGATGTCCAATAAGCAACGGAGATGGCCACTACCAATACTGAGGTTGCAGGCTCTGGGCGCGCCCCATGGGAGGTTCTTAGGGAAGTTTTGAGAAGACCTTGTGTTTGAGAGAGTTACGAAAACACCGGTATTGCTAGTACTTGACTGAAGACTACCTTCCAAGGGCAGGATCCACTTTGTGCGGCTTGGGCTGCCAGTTTGGCAGCATTACAGTGGAATTGCTGAACGGTGGTAAAACTGCTGTCAACGTTTTATCAAACATCCTCCTAGAGGAGTTAGGCCCCGAGGTCCTGGTGATTCTACAGCTATGGTCTTTGCCAGGAGGGGCCGGCCTTGATCCTACCGTAGCGGCCTTTCCAAACACAGAGGACAATTCAGCTTGGCTTTACATCTTAGGCTGGAGTCACGATGAGTTGCAGGGAGTGAATGGGAATCGCTCCCGGCGTCCTGTAACGATGGTGAGCTTTCAGTGTGAATTAGCTTCTGAGGTAGACTTCAGGCTGTGAAAAGAGAAGAGAGGACTCTCTCCAAAAAAGCCTTTTGGCAGGGATAGTGGGTCTGGCATTAAAAAGAGCATGTTATGACTTTGCAACTTATTTATAACAGATTTTTTTAAAGCACTTGTTGCAAGACTCTGAAACTTTATGATTTAAACAATTCCCCTTATCTGCCTTCCCCCTCCCGCCCCCTCCACCTCCCAACACATATCCTTCCCCGAGGCCTGTCTCCTCTGGAATACCTTAGCTTGAGATTCTCCAGTTGTGTTAGAGATGCATCAACTCTCTTGTACCCAAAATGCACGTGCCTGTGGGCAGAGGTCGGAGAAGCTGTGCAAGACAGGACCCTGTGAAAAGCACTTTCCCTTTTCCCTAATGACAGGACGGTACTAGATAAAGGATTTAGAATTTAAGACCCTGAGGGCATCCAAACTTCAGAAATGAAAATCAAACAACTTTAAGACTGTGGGGTTAAACATAGAATATAGATTTGTGGTTTGATTGTAATCGTTCGGCCTGTCCAGCCTTGCCACGTATTGTTGACAGATCACTTGGCAGCTGTCTCCTTGTTTATTCTTTTTCTCAGCTTTCTGATGCTGGCTTGATTTATAGTTGTAGGCAATAAATTACAAAGTTGGGTCTAGTTCCTAACCCTCTGGCTAGAGATTTCCCGTTACCTGTTTAGGCAAGCCAGTATTTTATTCTAAATGACATTAAAAGAATAATAAGCAAATAATTCAAATGAAATCAAATGCAATACCCTTAAAATTAGCAAGTGGTCACCATTTAGACAGCAGGGTAAAATGCAGAGTGGTCAATTCAGGAAGTCCAGCTTCTATAATTTCTTCTCTGTGAATCTAAGTTAGGTTTTCCCCAACCCACCCACTTAAATAATATAGCTTCCATGCCTCCAGGGATAATTTCATATCACTTAGAATGCAAGTAACAAAAGGCCTAACTGAAAGTAGCTTAACAAATAAAGACTCGGCTGGTCTCACCTAACAGGAAGTCCGGGAGCAGGGTAATTCCAGGGAAGTTAGCTCAACGGCCCGATGATGTCAGCCTCCTGCATAATCTCGGCTTTCCCTTCTTCAGGGTCATGAGATAGCCAGTCCCCAGTATCACATCCTCATACTGTGACATTCAGAGACAGGAAAATGGGCATTTTTCTTATTTCCATTTTCTTAAAGGCAAGGTAAAGTTTTCCAGAAGTTCCATTTTTTGCCTCACGTCTCACTTGCCTGGGTCCTAGGCTTTGTCCCTCCCTGGATGAATCACTGCCACAGGAAGTAGAATCACCATAGTCAGCCCAGGGCCCTAGACCTTCACCGCCTGCCCTGGAATTCCAGGGAGAAAGAACAAAAAGAGCATTCCTGGAGGGAAAGGGGGTGGCAGATGATTGTCAGGGGAAGCAACTAACGTCTGTCTTTCCTTTCTCTCTCTGTTCTCATGTGGAAACGCACACAAAAACACACTGGTTTACCAGCTTCAGAGTAGCCGGAAAGGACAGGGAGTATCCCAAATGCCAAATCCTAACCACCCATCACGATTCCATTAAGTAGAGTCTGCTCTCTTAACCAACCGTTTGAAAATGATCCTCTTTGGGACAATTATTGCAGTTTGGTCAAAGCATTTTTGCGCACTCATGGGGCCCCTATAGACTTCCTCAAGCAGATCTCCTACATCTACTGTAAGAAATACTGAAAAGCAGGAAGCTCGTGATGCAGGTTATGGTGAGAAGCTGCTCCATCCTCAGGGCTCCAGACTCAGCAATGGTGAGGAAGAGCGCACTGCTCATCGTGGTCGAACGATAAACTTCAAATAATCAGTGCTTATTGTTCCTGCGTTTGGACAGTTTGCTTCCAAATGAAATTGAAAGTCTGTGTTTAGCAGATATTTTCCCCAGGTTTTATTTCAGGGAGTGTGACCCCTTGTCTTCCCTTCCTTCTTGTAGATGGCAACAAAAGATGAATCCAGAGATCATTTCTGAGCAGGAGAAATGTCCCGCAGCTCCCAATCTTTATTCTTCACCTGTGGCTTCACTGTACCATCTGAAATTCCTCCTGCTCTTGGAAATGAGGAGGACATGGGGCCTTTTTGTTGAGTGAGGCTAGTGTTCCTTCTCATCTGTCTTAGTTTGCCGTGGCTGCTGTAACAAAATACCACAGATTAGTTGGCTTAAACTACAGACATTTGTCTCATTGTTCTGGAAGCTAGAAGTTCAAATTCAAGGTGTTGGCAAGGCCATGCTTCCTCTTGAAAGGGAGAATCCATTCCTTGCCTCTCTCCTGGCTTCTGGTGGGTGGCTGGCGAGCCATTTATGGCATTCTTTGGTTGTGGGGCATAACTCAATCTCTGCCTCCATCGCATGCCATCTTTTACTCTTTCTCTGTTTCTCTGTATCAAAATTTCCTCTCCTTGTAAGAACTCCAGTCTTATTGGATCAGGGCCCACCCTAATCAAGCTTGACCTTATTTTAACTAACAACGTCTTCAGAGATTCTGTCAACAAATAAGTTCATCTTCACAGGCTGGTGGTTAGGACATGAACACATCTCTTAGGGGGCCTCTATTCAACCTGTAACAATATCCAAGTTCAACAGAGCTAAGGCAGCAATTCAGAGTTCTAGGAGATAGTCACACTGGAAGAACAATTGCGTTCGCAGATTATAAGAGAGCTGTGGTCCAAAATGCCAGAAGGTGAATCAGGATGTTCTCAACAGTCAGAGGAACAGGGCAGAGGCGGATGTCAGTTGGGAAATGGATCCAAAAATTCAGAGCCAGGACAGAGTGATCAAGAAAAAGACCCAGGATCAAGGGATCAAATGAAGAGGTGGGGAACTGAGCAATTAATGCATGTGCAGGTGAGTTAGTCTGACTTAACCAGGAACAGTTTGCAGGGAAATATTCTACATCATCAGATTATTGGGGTTTGGAAAAATGATGAATAAAAGGATGCATTTCTATTATTTTTCAATTCCAGAGTGGTTGCTTTGGGATCTAAGGCTATTTATTCCCAGAATAATCTGAGATGCTATCAATACTCCTTTCTCTGATATTTTAACCTCATCTTCCTCAAGATTACTTTTATTAGATTTCTGGATCATTATTCACATGCGGTTAAACTATACCATCAGGAAGAATGGGGTAAAGTAGAATTTGTTGTATCTGCTTCCTTATTATTGCTATAGATTTGGATGTATTATTTTATAACGCATCACAAAGAAATAATTTGGAGGCATTATGCATATAGGATTAGATTCAAATGATAAGTTCATCTACAGATTCAAATCTCATAGACTGATTCAACTTTTTTTTTTCTCCTAGATGAGCCAGTACTGAAAAGACTTAGAATGGTTTTCAAGGGACTTATTTATATCAGTTGAGAAGACTTTTGTCTTTTATTTCTTTACGGTATAGCTATACCTCATTTTATTGTACTTTGTAGATATTGTGTTTTTTACAAATTGAAGATTTGTGGCAACCTTGCATGGAATGAGTCTATGGGTATCCCTTTTCCAACAGTAGGTCCTCACTTTATGTCTGTCACATTTTAAGTTATGTACATTGTTGTTGTTTTGTTTTTAGACATAACACTATTGCACACTTAATAGATTATAATATAGGGCAAATATCACTTTAATATGTAATAGAGGGCAAAAAATCCATGTAACTTGTTTTATTGCAATATTCACTTTTTATGGTGGTCTGGGACCAAACCCATGACAACTCCGAGGTATGCCTAGAATAGAAAATTTGACTAGTAGTGACATAATCACACAGAGGCCTGTATTTTTCAGTTGACAATGTCTGGGGACAGTCCAAAAAAAGCCATTTTTATCTTTCTACTCTGCCATTTTCAGCATGCTGCTTTATTGCCTCAGTGTCCAAAGACGGCTGCTTCGGCTCAAGCCATCTCATTTGTGTTGAACACAAAGGCAGGAAGAAAGAGAAAAGGAAATTGCTGATTCCATCTATCCTTTCATCAGGAAAGGACAGGCTTCATTGGCCAGAACTGAGTCACAGAGGCATTGCAAGCTACAGAGAAAGCTGGGACAGTATATTTTTACTTTTTTTAGCCCCTATAGAGGAGGTAGGCAGGGGCGAATGGGGCTGGGAAGGAACTTGGAGTAAACCAGCCAGCAATGATGGCCACACCTTGCTGCAAAAAAGGTCCAACACGGGGGAACTAGTAAGATCGAAAGGCAAGAACTTGTTGGTTTGTTTTAACTTGGGCATTTTATAGTGTTCTTTTACTTAAACAAAACTTTGTGTTGCCTGAACAGCTCTGAAAAATAGTAGAAGCCTGGGTGCTCAGGGACTGAATTTAGAAGCAGTCAAAAGCCTGGGAAGTGGGGATCTTAACAAAGAATTTTAAAAATTTACTTACGCATCTTCTAATTTTTCTTTACTTGTTCCTCCCTTGTCTTAAAAGGATTCCAGGAAACTACATACATGATCACAAAGTACATGAGATAAAATTGGAGCAAAAGAAGTGTAAGTATGAGAACAAACCCGAAGCAGGGATTGGACTAAAATTGCACTCTCCATTGATGTTAAAGCATCCTATGGGCGGGCCCCTAATTTGCCTTTAATCTCTCTAGCAGTCAAAAAGGAAAACCCTATCAGTTACATACCTAGTCCACAGGGCATGCGAAATAAAAACAGAACAAATGTTTTCAGGAAGAATCTAAAAATAAAATCCTCCATCCACCTATTCCATTTGCATACTTAATTTCTCAGTCTTATCTTTTGCCTCATATTTCCTTTAAAAGACAACCTGTTTAGGTTGTCTTCAGTTGTAGTGGGGATGAATGCTTCTTGGGTGCTGGAGTAGAAACAGCGGGGAGAGCAGGCATCCATTCATCGTGGGCCCCTCCTTCCAAATGTTCCTTCGTGACAACTCATCTACCATTTGGAGGTTTTTTTTTTCAGTGCTTTTCCTGAAAAGGGACACTTTTAGAAAAACTAAATGTGTGCCTGTGAGAGTATTATTATGGTTATGCATTAAATAACCAACTTTATTTCCTTTTCCAGGTAAAAGGCACAAGGAGATAGATATATTGAAGGAGAATATACGAGGAGTGAGATACTGGCTGGGTGTTTCCAGTAGCTCGGCTCTTCATCCTACTGGCTTGTGAAGGAGTCACATGTTCCAGTTGGAGAAGCTGAGGTTCACTGGTTTCAATTATTGGCTCAAACTTAGAGCTAGAAAAATGGCAGAGCTGGGATTTGAGTTTGTGTCTATCTCCCAAGTCCAGATCTGTCCCATTAAACCTCTTTTAAGGAACTGTGTTTATGTACATCTCAGGTTATGTCATTCTCTCCTAGTCCCTCTGCTGTCCGGCCAATTTCTCTGGATGCTGTAGGAGGAAACTCCCTGAACTTGGAATGAGAGCCTTGCTTAGGACTTCTTGCTCTTGTACTTCATAGCTATGCATGTTGGACAAGTCACAGAAGTCTTGCCAATGTCTAGGTTATTCATTTTCAGAGTGGGGTTAATGATGTCTTCCCAAGTACTTCATGGTGGTGATGGAAATGGGGAAAGGGGTGGTTGCAAATCTCAATCCAGATCCTCTTTGTGAAAGCGCTTTGGAAAATTATAAACTATTTATATTCAATGCATTTTTAAAAATCACAGTCACCCCACAAAGTTGTGTTAGTGAAAATCCTACTTATCCTTTCATTTTCAGTTCTTGAGTCACTTTTTTTAAGGAAAAAATCTGACCCTCTTGTCTAGGTAAGTACTTGACTCTAGGAACTCTGGCAGCCAGCCCTCTGTTCTTTCTAGCACTTATGGCAATTGTAATATTTGTTAGTGTTGGCCTTCTCCCTAGTTGAAAGGAGAGACTTGCTTGTTTTATTCATAGCTATAGTCCCAGCACCCGGCACAGAAGTTAATACAAATCAGTAGGAATTTAATGAATTTTAATGTCTGGGGTATTGTCATGTTTAGAAGTTATTCAGGAAGATAATTCCTAAAATCTAAAAGAACAAATTTCTCAAGATGCAATTTTAGACAATACAGCCTGCCATTGGAGTAGTTACTTTGGAAAGGGAGGGGACTTTTAGGGTGACATAAAAGAGAAATGGTTTTTGACTTAGACATCTCATGCGGTTAAGCCTACTCACAGATATAAGAGGAAGAACTAATGCTTGAGAAGTAAGCACAGGAGCTGCTAGATGCAATCTATCCTAATTGACTAGCATTTCAGAGCCTCTGTGAAAAAAGAATTACTTATATTCTATACCGACTCACACGCAAGGCTGTACACATCCATCCCTGTGGGCTAGTGGGCTCAAACCATGGCACTCTAGTGGGAATTTCTGCAGAGCATTCCCTGGGAAGAAGGACTGATTTGAAAAGCCTTCCTCTGTGGATCCTTCTGATGATCAGCCTTCCTGAAACCACAGAGTTGGGCAGTCTCTGCTCTGTTTCTGCTCCTCGGCTGTGGTCCAGCACAGCTTCAACAATTAAAGAAAAAAAAAGTGGGAATTTTTTTCTCGTAATGAATGGATGCAAGCCAAACTCAGCTTATTCCTAGAATCCAGGAATATATTCTTGGAGTTGGAAATGAAATATGAGGCAGGGGCAGGATGCCCCCAGCGCGCCTTCCTAACCACCAGCACGGGCTAGAGTAGTACATTTGAACAAGACGAGGAGTAATGAAATGGGCTGAGCCTCCGAAATGGAAACATTTAAGGGAGAGAGTAGGAAAATTTTTTGGCTATGCATTCAATCAAGCAATGGAATAAATTACTTTGGGGGGAACATTTGTGGCTCCTTAAATAGAGGCATTCAGGAGAAAAGTGAGATGGAGCACATATTCTCATTGTCATTATTAAATAGTACCAGGTACAAAGTACAAGGTAGCTTTCCAAACACTCAGGCACCTCGAGTTCCTGTGGAAAAGAGTGGGGAAGAAGTTGCATTTTAACAGCTTCCAGTTGTGGGTCGAATTCATGACTCATGAAGACTCTGCTGCCTATCAGAAGCTGCGACTGCATGGCCAGTTGTCAAACTTGGAGATGCCTCAAAGAGGAGTTACTCCCCTCAACGCCCAATGCAGGTGACCATTTTCTTTCACTTAACAACTGCATAGGTAATATTTCCCAAATATTGTCATTTTCCCCTCTTCCCTCCTTTTCTACCCCTTTCATCTTTCTGCATCAATCTGGAGACTGTCACATGCAGAAAACAAATAGATACTGACACATTGAATCCCCAAAATACTGTCCCCTTGGTAAAGTCTTCTGTCAGAGTTAAAGTCTATGAAAGTGTGCCTTGGAAATTGTAAGTTTTCATATACATATTGGTACAGAATATCACAGAACCAGTGACCTATAAAGAATGCTTGCTAGATTCTGCCAAATTCTAGGAATCACTAATAACCTTTCCTTCCAGGGTATTTTGGCAGGTCACAGAAATCAGGGAGCAGAGCCGAAGAATTCATATACATTGCCTATTGCAAACATCAAAAATGAATCAATATCTTCTCAACTGAAGTTGAAAAGAGAAATGAAAAAAAAAAAAAAAAAGAGATCAATATGGGACCTATGCAGTTGAAAAAAGAAAAATGCCTCTGACCTTTAAGATTCAAGGGGAAAATCTTCCTCAAATTGTTTACTAACAGAATTTTAAATATCTGGTATCCTGAAACAGTCTAACAAAAATGACCTGAAAGGAGAGGACAGTGTGTCAAAAGGCAATAAAATATGTTAGAAAGAAATAAAGGATGAAAAAAGAGCTAAGTTTTGTGAAAAACTAAAATTGTAACAGCAGAATTGAATTCTGTATTACTGGTTATGAAAAACAGGACTAATATTGACTAAAATTCAACACAGAGGACAGGGACACTTGAGTAGCTCCTCCAGAAAGAAGAGAAATACCAAGAGATGAATAGTGAGATAGGAAAGATATGGGGTTCATGAACTGGCAAACAAACCAGGAATTATAGATGTCCCTGGGGGAGGAAATCAGAAAAATTGTAAGAAAAGTTTCTTGAGCTAAAAGAAAAACCAGAACACAGATTGAAAGGACTAGACATGTTTTAGAAAATGTTAATAAAAGAGTGGCACATCATCCCATCATGATGAGTTTTTGAATTTTTAGGATAAAGAAAAACAAAATAATATGGAACTTATAAACAATCATGAAGAAAATAAAAGGACATTAACTGGCTAACAGACTTCTGAACAAAACTGAAGACAATGGAGACAGAAAATGAGTAAAGTATTAAGATTAAGAAATTACTACTTGAGAATCAGATTCAATGAAGCTGTTGCTTAACTGTGACCATCTAGAAAGACATTCCTGGATATGTACAAGTTAACAAAATATATTATCTTGCTTGAAAAAAATTACTTGCAGGCATATGCGATGGTACAACTGAGTTTAAGAATGGAAACATTTTTGTAAAATGTTTTGTTTCTAAGGTGATTAAAATATTTTATTAAGATATTTATTTAAATTCTCCAAAAACAAAAAAACCAACCCTGGGAAACAAGCCGTTTGTGATGATTTATAGTCTCTATATTTAGAGAAAGTAGGATTTAGAGAGATCAAGGGTTGTGTCTCAGAATCTCACCAATATAGATTGACTTCACATTCTTTATGTAGAGGGCACTAGTTATCAGATCAGCATTGTCTTTTTCTATTTGATTTAATTTTAGGAAGTTTCTATGATTAAAACAAGACAAAAAGAAAACTGGCTTGAAAGATTAACCATGTTTAAAATAAACTCTTTTCTCTTCCCAGGCATGGTTACTGCCTAGATTTCATTAGAGACTTTCTTTAGATTTAACTAATATTATTGACAACTACAACAGGGAAAGGCCTTCATTTTTGGGTCCTTATTTTTTGTGTCCTAATTAAATGTGCCAAGCACTGTTCTAGGCACTAGGGTTTATGATACAGAAAACTAAGCAGAAGAAAATCATATCCATGTGTCTCTTACCGTCAAGAGGAAGTTTGGAGTAATGAAAATATTCTAAAATTGAATGAGGTGATGACAGCACATCTCTGAGATGAAAATGAGAGCCACCAAGTGAACGGATTGTACAAAGCATGGGACTGTGTACCACAGGGAATCCAGGGGTGGATGATGGACTGTGGATAACAGGACAAATATAAGAATGTTTTCTCTTGAATGATAACAAATACATAATACCAATGTAAGGTGTTAATAATTGGGTGGGTTGGGGGGAAAAAATACACCAAATATAAGATAAGAGCTATAGATAGTAGTAATACTTTGATGATTCTCTTTCACAGTTTGTAACAAATGTTTCACAACAACATGTTGGTGGTGGGAAAATGTATGGGGGTCTTATAGGATGATACACATTTTTGTTTTGTAAATTCAGAAATTCTATTGGCCTTTTATTGTTCATGCATGTTCATGTAAGAATGATACACTTCAATAAAATTTTATTTAGAAAAAGGGTTAGAGGAAAAGATTTTTGGGGAAAACAGACCTACCTAGACTATAGCAAAGGACACCCAGTGAGCTCCAATAACATGACAGCTATGGCAACTGACATGCTCCATCTTCTTGAATATGAAGGGGCAACCTTGGATCACCAGGCAAGAGGAAAAGCAACTGTACAAAAGATGAACAAACAAAAATTGAAAATGCAGAAAACAGATATTATTCATGGCACAAAATTTCTATTTTGTCATTTTTCAGGACACATTCCCAAGTGGCCTTAGAAATATATTAAGAGAAATTAAACACCCAAACAGAAAAGAAACAGAAAAATGCAAACGTTTTCATGAATTAAAAAAATGTTTAAGTTAAAAGCAAAGCAAAAGGAGGGCTGGAACGTAAAGTGTCTCCCAGAACGCAGAGCAAAGATATGGAAAATTTGAAAGAAAAAAAAAAAAAAAGAAGGAAATAAAAGGAGCATTCATCCAGAAGATTCAACATCTGATTAGCAATTGTGGTCCGTGGTGGCACAGTGTACTTCTATTGTGATCATGTTTTTGTTGTTGTCTATACATTAGTAAAACTAGCAACTAGCATTTGTTGAGGGATTTCATGTCCTAAACCACACTGTGTTATTATCCAACCTTTTTTTTAATTTTAATGAAACAGGAAGACCAGACCAGAGAAATATTTATACGGAAAATTATTAATATTAGGATGTGGTTATTGATTGTATGTATTTGTGGGGAAGATAAAAGGGTAAAGGGGTAATAACTCTTGGGTGATTGGATGCCAACAATTGGGATTAGAAATGCAGAAATAGGGGCTGGTTTTGAGGGAAAGAAGATGAAATAAATTTTAACATGTTGAGTTAGAGCTACCCAAAGGACCTTTGAATGGGTAAGATCTGCAGACGGTTGGGTATATGAATCCTAAGTTCAGAAATGCGATTAAGCCAGAAATACCAATTTAGGAGTTAGAGATTCAGGAATCACCAATAAACTAGTTGAAACCAGGGACAGGATGTCATCACAGAGTCAGTAGACCCAAGGAAGCAGAAACCACGGAGATCATAGCAACATTATTCAGAATTGCCAAAAGATGGGATCAACCCACATGTCCATTAACAGATGAATGGATAAATAAAATATGGTGCATATGTACAATGGAATATTATTCAGCTGTGAAAAATAAAAAAGTTCTGATTCATGCAACAACATGGATGAACCTCAAAGACATCATGTTGAAGGAAAAAAGCCAGATACAAAAGGGCAAGCATTGTATGTTCTCTCTGATATGAAATCATTAGAGTAAGAGAATTTATAGAGTCAGAAACTAGAATAAAGTTTATCAAGGTCCATAGTGGGGAAGGGAATGGGGAGTTAATGCTTAATTGGTACAGAATTTCTGTTTGGGGTGATAGAAAACATTTTGGTAATGGATGGTAGTGATGATAGCACAATGTTGTAAATGCTATTAACACCACTGAATTGTGTATTTGAATGTGATTAAAAGTTGGAAATTTTGGGTTGTATATATATTGCTAGTACATAATGAAACAATCATAGGACTGTACAACACAAACAGTGAACCCTAATGTAAACCATGGGCTGTAGCTAATAGTACAATTATAATAATATTTTCTCATGAATTTTAACAAATATATCACACTAATTAAAAATGTTAATAATGGGGTGGGGATATATGGGAACTCTGTGTTATCTGCATGATTTTTCTGTAAACCTACAACTTCTCTAATAAAAGAAAAAAGGAAGAAAGGAAGAAGGAACTAAGGAGAAGGAAACCAAAAGGAGAGACTGGGAAGGAACATCAGTGAGGCAGGTATCCTGAGACCAGCAGGTCAAGAAAATCATGGATGAGAGCTATTCAGGCAAGTGATGACCAGTATGGGAAAATGAATTACAGGAGATAGAAAAGGATTCACTGGGATCTTCAATATAGATATTATTGGTAATATTAGTCAGAACAATTTTAATGGCATTCTGAGGATAGAGGCAGCCAGATTATGGCTGGAGAATGAATGAGAAGTTTTTTATTTGCTTCATGTTTTAAAGTAAATTAATAATGCAGATATCAGCAGTAATTGTAGGATTAAAAGAAATTATGCCTATAGAGTACTTAGCAAAATGTTTGGCACAGTACAAGTTCAATGAATGCAAGATTATATATATATATATATTTAATTTAATTTTAAATTAAATTTTATTTTAAATTTTATTTTATTTTACTTTTTGCTAGTATAGTAGAATGACTGAGTACACAGATTTTGGACCTGGGTAGACTTGGATTTGTAGTTTGATTCTGAAACTGTACAGCTGTGCAAACATGAACCAGTCACCCTATTTCTGTGTCTATTCTCTCATCTATAAAGTGGGAGAGGAGAAATATCTACCTGATAAAATTATTTCTAGGTAGCATACATTATTTTTTCCTATCATGAACTGTAAATTGATTTTTGAAAATTTGTGTTTTGTCAAAAGGCTAGGCTCTCATATGAGTTTGAAAATTTAGATGTTTAGGTGTTTTTCTGGTTATGTAATATTGAATAACATTTGTTTTAAAATAGTTTTGGGTTTGTTCTCTCTATCACTGTTTCCCTTTATGAATGGCAGAAATCCTAGTTTTCTGTATATATCCACTTTGTGTATTTCTGCAGAGTAGACTCTTTCAGAATCTGTAAAAGTTTAAATTTATGGATAAAGCAATGGTGGGCATCTGGAGTGGGAAGGGGAGAGAGGGCTATGAATTGGATGTGAGCAAGGAAAGAAAATGAGAGGTGGGTGTGACATAGCCCAAGCGCTCGTTACCCAATGTGCCCAGAAGTCAAAGCCATGACGTTAGGATTTCAAGAAAAGAGTTTTCTTGCAAGGCAGCCCAGCAAGGTAACAGAGGTAAACCTCAGCTCTGTCTCCCCAAGCTGAAAAGGTTTGAGACCTTTATGCAGTTTTGAGTAGGTGGATCTAAGGCAGTGGTGTAGGATAAGGTGGGATGTTAAGGGGTAGGCTTAAGTGGAGCATGCACAGTTCCAAATCATGCTACTTCATGTGTCACATGTTAAAAAATGACAGCTTAGTATGATTGGTGGGTGTGATTTTTATTATTATACTAGACAAAGGTGACTTTAAGGTCAGGGTTTCTCCTGACTGCTTCAAGTCACCTGCTTTGTGGCTAGAAGCAGTCAGAACTGACTTCAGCAGGTGTTGCAACCTTTTTATGGATAAGCATGAGCAAGGTGGGAGCCCAAATAAAAGAAATGGAAATGTCTACAAGCCAGTAAGGGGAGGGGCTGTTTTAGTGGAAAGTGGGTTAGTAGGTGGTTGGCTTCAGGTGGGCAGCAAGTGCCTCGTGGAAACCCTGGACTTGCAGGAGCCTCTGCAGTGCCCTGGACTGCAGGGAGGACCCAGTGTGTGTGGGGGACAGAGCAGAATCCCCGATGGGCTCCAAGGTCAAGACACACGACTCATGAGGACCAGAGGCATACGAACAGAGGGACTTTGGCTAAGACTCAGGAAGCTTTGGAATGCGGAGGAGGACAAATATCTTAGCAGAGATTTGATTTCCTGCTGAATTGTACTGATGTAAGAAATAAAGAAATGTAATGTGTCTTGTGCTCGAATTTGTGGGCTGAAAACCCATTTTGGCGGCACATTGGTGCCACCTACCAATAAATAAATGTAACTTTGTCTCCACTGAGCTTTGCTCATTACCTTTGTTTCTTGTCTTATTATACTGCCAGAACTTGCAAAATCATAAAAGGTCTTGTGTTCCTCAAGGATGAAGAACAATTTATTTGTGACCTGCATGGAGCAAGCAAGAAGAAAGATGTCTTGGTGGAATTAGGCAAGAGAGAAAATGATCCTCTCCTTAAACTCTCCAGCCCTCCAAGATTGTGACACTAGATAAGCTTTCCCATAAACCCACCCCCCAAACACACACGGTCCCAGAATTTAGGTGTAGGGGAAAATTAGGAGATTCCAAATAGAGATGGTAATTTATCAGCATATGGCAAAATGAAGGTTCACAATAGAAAATTAGTGCAATTATAAAAACAAAACAAAACAAAACATGAAATCTTAAACTTTAATATTGCACTCTCTGAGAGCCACTTCCTATTATCTCTCTCTTTCTTGCTCCAAACACACCCACATTTCACATGATCTATGCCTCTGATACTTGAATCATTTTATCTTTCACAAACTATCAGTTCCTTTCTGGTTCCACTTCCTTTTTCACCACGTTCAGATTTCTGGGTCTTCATATCCTCTCCTTTGCTGTTGTCCTTTAATGGCTCTTAGCTTAAATTAAATAAAATTAGTGATTTAGTTCCTCAGTCACACGAGCCACTTTTCAAGTGCTCAATAGTCACATGTAGCCAGTGGCAGCAGAGATTATAGAATATTTCCATCATGGCAGAAAGTTCTACTGGACACCAATATTTTATCGAAACATGTGGCTTTCTCTCCTCTATACCTTGAGGTTATGAATATTGCTGGGTGAAACTGAAAAGCTATGTGATTTGGTGCCACTCGAGAATTCAGTGGGTTCTGTATCAAAAGTCTTTGATAATGCCCAGGACTGTTCTGAATTAGTTCCATCTCCTATTCCCTTCTGTCACTGTTAAAATTTCTCCATGGTCACCTCAAGTCTCCTACCCCACCTCCTCTGCCACCTTTACCATCACTCTCAAGCTGATGAACTTACCTACTTTTTCACTGTGAAAATCAATGATAGTAGATAAGAATTCCTTTCATTCCCTCCTCTATCAATTATAGTCATTTGTCTCTCTGTGTCTGTGTCCATACATTATTTTTGCTTCCTAATTAAGGCTAATTATTACATCTGCAATTCATTCATCAGCCCACAAATATTTATTGGGCAGCTATTGCATGCCATGCAGAGTTTCAGTTGCTGAGATTAAGCTGTTGATAAAACAATGTCTCTACCCTGGTGATGCTTACATTTTAGTGTTGTGAGGTTGACAATAAAATATCTCATGCAATAATAAGCATAATGGAGAAAAATGAAATAAGCTGGATGTTAGGATTGTCAGAGTGGAGTTACTAGTTATTTTTTATTGAGTGATCAAAGAAGGCATCACTAATCTGGAGACAGCTGACAAGAAAGTCAAGGTGTGAGCCATGGGGTTTTCTGGTGAAAGATAGCAAAATACCTGGCAGAGAGAGTCCTAAGTGCAAAGGGTCTGGGGCCAGCATGGGTTTGGTATCTTGGAGGGTATCTTTGTTTCCTAAGACTGCCTAATAAAAGATCATAAACTCCCTTGCTTAAAACAACAGAAATTTACTGTGCCTCATAGCTCTCAAGGATAGAAGTCAGAAATCAGGCTGCGGGCAGGACCGTGCTCTCTCTGAAACCTGGAGGGGAGAATCCCTACTTGCCTTTCCCTAACTTCTGTGTTTTATGGCCATCCTTGGCATTCCTTACCTTGTGACTGTAGCACGCCAAGCTCTGCCCCCATCTTCGCATGGCTTTCCCCTCTGTGTCTGTCTCTTCTTCTCCTATTAAGACACCAGCCAGATTGGATTAGAGTCTCACCCTGCTCCAGTAGGGCCTCATCTTAATTTAACTAATTCCATCCAAGAAGGAACCTATTTCCAAATAAGGTCCCATTCTGAGGTACTGGGGGTTAGGGCTCCAACATATCTTTTGGAGGGATCCAATTCAATTCATAGAAAAGGGATAGGAAGGGGGCCTGTGTCAGTGGGGCATAGCGCATAAGGGATAACAGAAAAAAAGATGTGGTCAGGAACGTAGCCCAATTGTGTATTTGACCGTGGCCAGGAAGTCACGGGAGGGTGTTAGTAGAAGAGGGAAATCTGCTAAGAGGTTCCTGCAATAATTCAGGTGTGGTGAATTTAGGTGAATTGAGATGGTGGCTTGGCCCAGAATGGCAGTGATGGAAGGGGTAAGAAGCGGTCTTGGTATATGGATCTATTTTGAAATCAATCCATCCTTTCTTGCTATCTCATGAAAATTGTGCTTCTATCTTTAATGTCTTTAAATCCTCTTTATTTACTTGCTGGCTTTTAGCTTCTTGCTTCCGGTGGCTTTCTTTCACTTTGTCTAAATTTTATTCTTTTATAAAGGACTCCTGTAATGGATTAAAACCCATCCCAATTGAGGTTGACCACAACTTTTGGTCAATGGCAAGGAAGGGAATAAAAGAGGAGAGGATTATATTTGTGAAGGATCCTTATTCCTACCAACACTGGGCAAGAGATGCGCGAGCTTCCCATGGAGCTGATCTGGTCCACGCAGGGAGGTCAGGTCTGGGAGGGCATTCGGGAGAGTCTGTGTGCGTAACGGGCTCTCACGTGGTAGACTCTGGAGAAGCAGGGCCTGAGTGGGGAGCAGCCAGTCCAAAGGCGTCATAGACCCTGCCATGGCCGTGTAGGTGGAAGAACTCAAAGGTGATCTGAAGGCACCCAGGGTACATCGGGTCATTTTAATTTTCTCTCACTGAGTTTTGTCAACGGTGGCACAGGCTCACTTCTAGGGTAGGGAAGAGATGGCTGGCCACAAGTAAAAAGAGACAATGAGGAACAAGAGCAGTAAATATGCAGAATGCAGCATCTTTCTAACCTGGTTCGTTCCACATCCAGGGAACAAGCTTAAACCTAAAGGGAATTCCTCTGGTAGAAAGGGATGTGCTCACAACTTGCACAACTACTCACAGTCGTTGGGTTATAGTGAAACCTCCTGCCTGTGGCCCCCTTGGCCCCCAGCATGCAGCGCTCCAAATGAAGAGCTAAGAGTAGGATTTAAAGGGTGTTCAGCAAAAGAGGGAGGAGGACAAGTGAGAATTCACCTGTACTGTTTTGAGGCAAATAGTTATCATATCCCACTCAAAAATGAACCAAAGAATATAACAGCAACATAGGACTTATGCATAAATTCTGCAACTACCAAGAAGAAATAAGCAAAACAGAAAAGAAAGTCAAAGGACACACCTAAAACAAAGAATTTTTCAATCAATAATTTATTAATATAGTCAAGAAGATTTTAAAAATAAATCACTAGCCAAAATAGAAGAAAATGTTCCAGAAATGTGGAGTGATCATCTTATTTCTGGAAGAACATAAACAAGAATTTTCTTTCTGGTTTTCTTCAGATGATTACATTTCAGAATATCTCTCTTTCATTCTTCTTTCTTTCTTCCTTTCTTTCTCTCTTTCTCACTCTTTCTCTCTCTTCATTTCTTCTCTCTCTCTCTCCTCCCTCCCTCCTTCCTACCAATAGTGAGCAAGAAATATATAATGAACTATATAATATTATACAAAAAGTGAAATATATAAGCATTATAAGCATTATATTTCACTTTTTATATAATATGTTGTACACATTCAATAGATTATAAAAATGACATTCCCAAAGGAAAAATCAGTAAATGGTGCTGCTTAAATCTTTGGAAAAAAATGATACACTTTCCTTGTTCTATTATATATGCCAAAATATATTCCAGATTTTTTAAATTAAATGAATGAAATTCCAAAAAATTTAGAGGAAACAGAGACAAATATCTATTTGATTTTGTGATAAAGAAGAAAGCTTAGCATAAAGAAAGAGATTCATATATTAGTCTACATAAGTATGTAAATTCTCATTTTTTTGTCAAACACTATAAACAAAATTAAAGGGCACAAAACAAACACGGGAAAAAAATGCAATACATATAGCAGACAATGATTAGGGCTCTGAGTATAGAAAGAGTTCTTGTAAATAATAAAACATATTAAATTAATATAGTATATATACATATAAATGTATATGTAATGAAATTTCATTTAAAATAAAAATGTGCGAACTCTCATTAATGAAAATATAATAGGCAAAGGGCATGAATAACTGCTCAAAAAATTTGTGCAAGCCAACAATAAAATGTTTTATCTTAACTTGAAAAACACAAATTGGAACAAAATATATACCATATTTGACCTCTCAAATAAAGTTTTGAAGGATTGGAGGAAGATTATGATACCATGCTGGCCAGGACAAGGACAACGATTCATGCCCTTCCAATAGGCACACCTTTCAAGAAGGTGATTTTTCACAATATGTGAAGACCTTAAATATGTTCATACTCTTAGATCCAACAATTCAACTTCAGGGTATTTATCCTCAGAAAAAAATCAAGGATGAGTTTAAAAATGCAAAAATATGTCCACTGCAATATTATTTATAATTGCAAAATTTAAACAGCTTTGATGACAATAATAGTAGACTGGCTAAAAAATTAAAAACAGATCCAGAGGATGGATTTCTCCTCAATCACTAATATTTTAAAGGAATAATCGGGCCCTTAAAATATGATGTAATGTTAAGTGACAATAAATTATCACACGAAATAATCTTTATGGTTCAACTGCAATTTTGTTGTAACATGTATACCAAAATTTTAACCCTGATTATTTCTAGGAGGGATGATTATATGTGATTTACATTTTTTATACTAATCTACATTTTCCACAGTGATAGAATCACAGAATCAGAAAAAATGTGTTACTTTTAAAATCAGCATGGATGTCATTTGAAAAGCAATGGTTTTGGTATTTAGAGTGGACAGATCAAAAAGAAGGTGCCCCTCCACTGATTTCTACACAGGTGCATCAGACAGGGTGCCTCCATCCCTTCCCACAAGCACTTTGATAAGTGGCTAGATCTTTAGTAGGTCTGACGGCCTTGACAATTCAGTAGTATTCTAATTTGAGATGTCTCACTTTCCCTGGTGGCTCAGTAATTTCCATAGAAGCTGTACGCAGTTTTGAATGCCCCCATGAGAGTTTCTTCACAAATACCTGGTAGCAACGATTTCTGCTCGGTTATCCTTTTGCTCCAGTTCCACCTAGACAGTTGCTAGAAATCAGAAGTACCCCTTTGTCAGGAAAAGACTGAGCATCTTTTGGGCAAAACATGAATCTACCTCATTGTTTGACTTGCTAGCAATAAACAGGCTCATGGAAACAAGTTCACAATTATAACCTAAAGGTTGACTCAGTCACCAACTGTACCTGAAACCTATTTGCCTTCTTAAAAAGTACATGCTATTCTTCAAGGTACCAGTTAGAGGGCAGCAGATATCTTGGCATCATTTGCTGTCTAAAGGAAGCTTTTAATTTGGAGAGCCTGAAGTTGCTCTATATTGCATTACTATTTTATTTCCATGTAAGCTGGTCTGGCAGTTCTTTCCTGCACCAGCCAATCACTTTTGGAAGCCTAACCTCTCACCTGGTAGAATGCTTAAAATTCAATACAGAGCAAAGGTGAGCCAAAGTAATAAATTATCCTCTATAATTACGTACTCTGCCTCAGCAGAGTCAGTTTCATCATTATCTAAATATTACAGAGTCCCAGCCTTCTCTTTCAGTCTATCATTCTCTCTCACATACACGCCTAAATAAGCTTTACTGCGACTCCCCAAAATGCCCTCAGGATGGAACTGCAAGGGGATGAGTGAAGACACCTATAAAATTGCTTCAGCAAGGGCCCCAAGATGCTAGTTTCAGAGATAGAAACTTTTTTTCCTGATGCCTACAACATTATGGAGACACTCCTCTCCGAGCCATATAATATATAATATGTATAAATACAGCCACTGAGCAGCCTGACCATTTTGTCCATTCAAATGTTTTGAAGCAACAATGGTAGCATGTTGCTGGGCTTTTGAGAATCCTTGAATCAATGTCTTCCTTGGTTTTAGTCCCTTGCCTTTTTTAGTTTTCAGAAGCTCCTCATGAGATAAAAGGTATTAGATGGGGAACCCCGGGCCACAGAGAGAGGCAAAATGACTTGTGACTTTCAACTCAAAGTGTGCATTTGGGTCTCCACAGCACCAGTCTATCCTGATGTCTTCTTGTGGAAGGTTTACCCAACTTTCTATGTCATGCAGAGCAGAACACAGAACACTTGGTCGAGCTGGCAAAGCTTTTAAGGAGAGGTAGAGAAATAAGACTAGTTGAATAACACTTGCTTTGTACCAGGCACATTCTAAAGGCTTTTGCATAAATGCACTCATTGTTAAACAACCAGCCAGGAAAGGGTTATTGTAATCAGCATTCACTAGTTGGGGGACATGAGTTACTGGTTTGTGAAGTCACCTGCCCAGCACCCGGTCTCTCAGAAAGGGTGAATCCTGGATTTGAACCCAGGCAGTCTAGCTCCAGCACCCATCACCACACTTCTGCATCCTTGGTTACCATGAGGCCAGAGGTGGCTGCGCTCCTCTGGATCCCTGGGGGGCTCTAGAAGGGCTGTGTCCTCCTATCTGAGTCCCTCTGGATGCATCCGTTCTAGAGAACCGGTTCTAGAGACCAGGAAGTCCAGGGAGAAGCTGTACCAAGGAGGCTTTACCTTTTGGGGACAAGCATCCTTCCTGAGATTTGGCCTTTCCCTGCTTCCATGTGAAAAGCTAAGCTTTTCTCTCAGGGCTAGAATTGAAGGTTAGGGATGATTGCTCAGAGGGGGAAAGTGTGAAATGGTAATCACTTTCATATGACACTTGAGAAATGTTATAATAAAGCTGAGTAAATTGCAGCATGAGTGAGCCGGTCCTTTGCCTAATGATGTCACCTATTTTCTGCTTCCTCCAGCCTATGATTAATAAAAGGGGGATTATTACAGCAGCTAACTCCTAGTGGGCAGCAGCGACGTCAGCAGCAGCTGAGCAAACTGACTGCATTTAGTCGTGCGTGTGTATGTGGGCATTTTTTCTTCCCTGTGACTAACGTGAAGCTAACAGCATCTCATAAAACAAAAGCTCCTTGAAATTTGGGGAACTTATTGGGTGAACTCTTTTCCACAGGGAGCACCATTTGAAACATTCTCATTTCATAGTTAAAGGATGTCGGGGTTGGCCCAAAATTACAATATTGGCTCTCTGCCCCTGTTCATTAAGCGATCACAAATTAACCCCTGGCCTTTGGGAGAGAGATTTGCAGAGGCTTTTTTCTCATCTAATACAATGGCTCTTCCTTCGTTCGACCTTCTGTCCCATCTTGTAAGAAAAACTCAAAGAATCTTAAGGAAATGGACTGCAGCAGTAAGTTATTTTTTGAAAATTTGCGGCTGATTGTGGAATCCAGCGATTCTAGCTAAACTCCAAAGGGATGTTAGGCTTAAAGAAGGTTTGCTTTTCTGAGCTGATATAGATGAACAGAAATCCCACTGGTTATTTCACCTTTGCAAACTTGACCTTCCTAAAATTAGAGCAGGTCCCTGGAAATATTGACCAACTGAGTTGAGCTGCTGCCACGAGCCCCTGCCAGTGTACGTGATTGGCCCCATGTAGACACAAGAGCCCAGTATGTGTGGATGGCCCTGGGAGGTCCTCTGACCAGGAGGCAGGACCTTTGGACTCTTTCTTTCAGGATACGAGGGAGGGAGCAATACATTGATTAACAAAATAAAAATAATTCACACGGTACTGCCCCCCAGCTTTTCTGTGTCTTTTCCCCTCTGAAGCTACAATTGGGGGACCGGTTGCAGAAGTAGCATTGGGGGTAGGAAAAACTGGATTAGAATCAAGATTTCTGCTCTCTTATCAGTCCAGTGGAATCTGTAAGCTAAATCTCTATGTCCTCAAGTCAACAGCATGGAACTTATTACCCCAGGGGATCCAGGTGAGAAAAACGATTACGACAGTCTGCCGTACCTTCTTTTTTTGACTTTTATTTTTAAAAATAATCTTCTGGGGCAATGGGAATACTGACCTCTGTAGCAGATGTTTCCCCATGGGGTTAGAATTGAGTTATGATGAACAATTCAGAAATACATGTTGATGAGGAAGAACCTTGAGGACATAGTCATGGAGTTGGAGTTAGTGTTGTTTTTTTTAATGTATGTTTTTAAATGATTATTTTAGAGTCTGTAAATGATTGGTTCTTGAACTATTGAGATTGTTAAAGTACTAAATGGTTACTTCTTGGGAAGGAATCCAGGCATTTCTGAATCACTGGGGAGTTGATTGAGGCCTTTGGTTCCGAAATGACCGTTTACCTGAGGAGATTGTGATTCACATCCAGGAGGAGATGCGATGGCGTCAGAGAGTCTAAGACATTCCCTCCACGGCTCTTCAGCTTAAAATGACCTGTCGCCTGCCCTCTCCTTTCTGGATGACCCAAGTCATTCCAGTGACTAAGTGAACCAGAGAAGGGCCAGTCCTCATTGTCCAGAGAACAGCATTTCATATTTACGCTGGTTTGACCCAGGTTTATTGCCTTTCACAGGTGCCACCATTATTTGTTGTTGATGATGATGATGATTTTCCCTGTTGTGGGACCTTTCTCAATAGTTCCCCCAGTCCTCCCAAGAGAGCAAAGCTTCAAGGGGCATTATCTTCCTTAACCAGGCATACCCCTTCCTTTAAACGATTAAATTAGAAAAACATAAATGAGTTTGGAACAGGCATTAGGATTTAGCAAACCCTGCTGCATTATCTCTTAGGATATTGATTGCTTGCATGTCATTCCCCTAAGGTATCAAACAAATAAAATGAAGCCGTGTCATATTTCTTGCTCTGGGAGACAAGCATGGTAATTACACTTTGTGAATTTTCCTTCAGAGAATTCCCTATTGCGTGGATTTATCTGAGCCTTAACTGCGAAAATGAATAATGCCATTCCTCATTCATTTACTCTTCTTCATGCATTTGCTGCCACCTAACAATGGGTCCGAGCCAGCTCACTCGTTTGGTGGCCGGTCACCAAGAATCTGCTTTAGAAAGTCAGCTGGAACAGCAATTATGTAGCCAGAGAGGTCGTCTTACTGGGTCTAGGATCTGCAGGGTGTTATGGGTCTCCATTGATCAGGAAGCACAAGGCACACGGGAGGCAGAATCACTTGCATTATGAATATTTTGCCTAATGGTAAAATTTTCCTTTGCTGCCAAGGCCTCTGGGAGCACCGACGGGAATGGGATTCGGTACAACTTGAAAATTAGAAGGCTAAATCAGGGTTCCTCACAGGCAGCACAGTTGACATTGTGAGCCACGTTATTCTTGGTTGTGTGGGGGCAGCAGCCTGTCTTGTACATTACAGGGGGTTTAGCACAATCCCTGGCCTGCTACTGGCCCAATAAATGCCCATAGAGCCCCTCCTGCCCCTTCACCCAGGTTGTGATAATCAGAAATGTCTCCAGATTCGCAAATGTCCCCTGGGGGACACAATCATCCTCACCCCCCTAGTTGAGAACCACTGCTTTCCACTGAAGAATAGCAGGTTCTTTGCTGGAACTTTTCCCCCCAATCATTTTAGTTCTAGCATCTGGTTTCCCTCGGTTCAACGGCACGTCCACAGGCTCTAAGAACAGAATTCACACAGAGCACAAGGCCTCGTGGGATATTCCAGAGGTTCTGAGAGAGAAGCGAAGTTTAGGAATAGAGTTTTGGATGAGGTACGTTGTCCCTCTTCTTTTCTAATGAACTTTGGAGGGATTTTAAGGTTTCCTTAAGCCTCTCTGTTTCGATCTATTCCTTCACCGATATATCTTTTTAAAAAAAATTAAACAGTCCAATTTTGTATGTGAAATGCTGGTCCATCTTGGTCCAATATCTTTGCCCTTAACACGCAGCCCAGGCTGTGGCTCTCCAGGAAACAGGCAGGGTTTGCCAATTGCCATATTCTATTTAAACCGTTTGATGGGATTCTTAATCACGGATTCCTGCAATCTCCCTGCTGCAAATATCACTCTGGACTGTGGCCACATTTTCTGTAGTTGGAGCCGCTGTGCTGGGGAGTCACCCGCTCACCCACGATGGAAGGTTTTCCTGCGTCGAGCCTAGAATAACACGTCAGCTGCTGAGAACACCTCGCGTCCTTTTGATTCCTCTCCACAGTCACGTTTCATGTTCAGTTTCCCAGACAGGATGAACCAGAAATCATGCTTTTTTGGAAACAGCTTTTTCATAGGCAGGAACTCCAACACCCCGACTCTTGTGCAGCCTGGTCCGTGCCTCCGAAGCCCCAGCCTGCGCCATTTCAGCTGAGTCAGATGACATCTCCCCAGTCACCTACTTGGGGTATTCACATCTCCTGGCTTTTATTTTTGAGTGAATAACAGCAGCGCGTGAGCTGCAGCTAAAATAACAGCGCCACGGAAAACGGCCCCCTTTCCAGGCCTGTTTCCCTCCTTCCAGGAGCCGTGAGGAAAGAGAGCCTAACTAATAGCACGAATGAGAGCTGCAGGACGTGCCTTTGGCTGGGGAAGGAAAATGAACGTTCTCGTTTTGTGATCTGTGCCAGTGGTGGAGGAAGAGTTGGTGCGGTGGGTGGACCTGGCTCTGGGGTCAGCTGGGCTCCTAAGGCAAGCATCCCCGTATCTGCCAAGGGGAGGCGCCGGAACCCTGGTCCTTTCCCCCATTCGCACCGGGGAGCCGTTATCCTCAAACGAACTTTGTTTTTTGACCATCTCACTAATTGTGACTGAAAACACCAAATCCCCAGCAAGGCACAAGCACTGGAGTTAGCAGCAAGACAGGCCCTAATTGCTCCATTTGCATAAAAGTAGAAACATACAACTTCTAAATATAAATCTCTGGCACATCGTTCCTTTTGCAATTACAGTAAAATAAGGTACCCCAGTTTCACTCCCGGCTCCTTCGCGCAGCAAGCTGCTCCACCGGGTTCTCGAAAGGCTGCTCCTCAAGGGAGAACAGAGACATGCAAATGCTCCAGCGTGGAGCTCCGAGCTTTGTGAAATCGCCAGTAAATCAAGCAGCCTCCACTAGGAGAATGACGCGGTGGCAGCGGGCCACTTTGCTAGTACAGTAGCTGGTAGGATCGCAATCCACAATTAGCAAAGAGACAGTGTGCTGGAGTGCGAAGGCTCCCTGGCTCGCCTCTGCCCGCGGTGGATGCCGCCCGCCGGCCAAACTGGAGGTCCCGGGGCCTGACATTTGCTGTGGTTTCAGTCCCTGGCACCGAGGGCTGGGTTCAGAGATTCCCAGCTGCACTCACTGAGCAGGGTTTTTTTTTTGTTGTTTTTTTTTTTTTTTCTTCCCCTCCCTGAATTCTTTAGCTGCCAAATGGGGGGAAAAATCAAGAGCTGCTCTTAAAAGAAGTTGCCCTTGCTGGTGCTCCGGGTAAAAATAGAGGCGGCCGCTTAGAACGGCTTGGCCCTGACTCCAAGCATCCCGGGAGCTGCGCTGAGCCGCGGCCGCGTTCCGGCGTGATCCCTGGAAGCCACCAGCAGGTGCTGCTCAAGGTACAGTAGCAGGGCCGAGGAGCCCGTGGAGGGCCCGGGGTGCGGGGCGCTGCGGGGGGGGAGGGGGCAGGAAGTGAAAGAGAAACCAAGCCGAGGAAGGAAGAGGAGATCCCCGTCCCGAGCAGGGCTCGCCGGTTTATGCCCTGGACTCTTGTGGTGGGAAGTGGGGGTGGGGGGGGGGGGGGTGGGGGTGGAAATGATCCCCAGAAGTTCATTTAACCTGCTTGCTTCCTCTACCACCTCCACCTTCATCGCTCCGAGGGAAAAGTCATTTCCAGGAGGGTTCAGTTCTGAGATTGGAGATGCAAGCAGGGGGTGGAGATCTGAGCCTGTGGCCCGGGCCGGGCGAGCAGGAGGGCACTTCTGTGGTCAGTGTGGTCCTAGAGTCACACGTGCAAGGACTTCCTCTAGTGAGGGCATTGTAGATTCCTGGGACACAAACGTCTAAAAAAGACCCACCAAGCATCTCAGAAACGATTCTTTTTGGGAGCACTGCCCTTGACCCTGCAGTTTAGCATTCCTGCTCCCACTTCACAGATGAGAACACTGAGACCCGTTGTTTCTAGGGTTCGTGAGCTGTGGGACTGGGGTCTGATCCAGGTTTGCTTTGTGCCCCCCCCCCCCCAAATCATAACTGAACATTATGATGATTTCACATCACCAGGGTTCATGGGTGGGGGAGGGGTGTGTTAAGATGCACCCCCCTTCCTGGTCCCCCTTTCTTGCCCTCCATTGAAATGGGCATGAGGGGGTGGATTTTCCTTTCTTGTCAGGGGTTTGAGTCCATCCAATTCTGAAATGATGGGCAGCTTCGGGTTCACCACCACTGATCCTATTTCCATCTCTTCCTCTGAGATGCCTTCTGTTCCTCTACAACATAATGATTTTATTTCCTCCTTCGTTTCTGCGTATCCAGTTCTTGGAGTTCTCCTCCCTACGTGCTCCCCTCCCACATACAGCTCAGCATACACATTTTCTGTATATTTAGCCACGAGAGACCCTCTTTCACAGGAAACTTCTAGTGTCCTAACAGAACTTGCTCAAGCTACACATCAGGAGGCCAGAGCCTCTATATTTTGCTTGTGGGCACAGTGAAAAGTTTATTTTATGCATGTTAAATCCTGCATACAAAACAACATATCTGGTCATATGGCTTTCATTAACTCCCAATTTTGCACATTTTATCCAACTTGTCATGAGAACCCGGCTTATGATTCAGCTATACTCCTTTAAGCAACTCTTCTCCACCATTCTTGTCTGAGGATTCGCTCTTCCTGGGTTATTCCCCAGGCTTGCCAACACTCTTCCCACCCCCACCCACCCCCAAAAAATCAAACAACAACTGGCCAACCTTATCCCTACTTCAAGGAATATCCAATTCTTTTCATTAATCTCACGTTATATGGGTGACAATTCAGAAATCATGGACTTGAAGTTCTGGTAAAGAAGAATGATCTGTGAGATTTTTTTTTTTTTCTTTTCTTTGCTGTTTAGTAGGCTGTGATTCTAAAGACCTGGCAAAAACACTTACAAAGTTCACGTGCAAAAGAACGACTATTTCCAAATGATTTATGAAGCAGGCATTCAATTTCAAGATGTAAAATGATAGCGTTAGTCAGGGGAGGGGGGGTCGTCATCCAATGGATGGGTATATTTTTCCTAATTCATTCTGAATGAAATCTGTTATTGGAAAAAATAAAATCAGAATCTTCCCTGTAAGAAACAGTAAAATACTTTGTAAATAGAGGTTTCTTCATGAAGTAACAGATACTTTATGTGAAGACCTAAATCTGAACCTGAATATAATAAGATGTGTGTGTGTATGCAGTGGGGAAAAAAAGGTGGAAGTTGGACATTCTATGAGATAGCTGTTGGATTCCAGTTTTTTTCCTTAAAGGTAGTCGAGTCACAGCCAGAGGATTCACTGGCTCGGTGCATCATCCAGCAGTACCACAGCAGCCAAGCAGGGCTTTCCATTAGATAATGAATTATGAAATGTCTCACACTGGAAAAACCAGTCATCCGCTGATGTCATGCTGATTCTAACCAATCCCCAGCAAAGCCCCAGCCCTCCTCTGTTTGAGTGGTACCGATATGTGAGTGTACAAATAAGTAGTACAGTATAAAACTTCCCAGTGCCAATACCATAAAGAGGAACTCAGACAGCTCTGGCCACATGATACAAGAATCTGCTGGCGAAAGAGAGGGAACCAGAAAGGTAATGCTTTTTAACTCTTCCTTAAGAACGATTTGCACATTCATATTCAGAAGGAATTTTAGAAGGAATTTTACAACTTATTGGCACTTCCATGGGAGTTGTGATTTGTACCTTTTTATATTCTCCAGGCAGGTTAATTCAGCTTTTAATAGTCTTAGAGCATGCAAATAGATTATGTGTTTATACAACCCACTCAGCACATATATACCAGTACATATGCCAAACAGAAAGCTATTTTTAAGAGTTACATTCGCAAATAGTAAATTCAGGGAACACACACAGACTCACATTCAAAGAGAATCTAAACACTGATAACTTGCACTTATCTAAATGCTACTATTAAGACTCTTGAGTCGTTTCAAGTCATTAAACCTTGAGTTCTATTTCAGACTCTCTTGTAAAACTTAATTGGACTACAAAATGCTTTGGGTACTCTATATGTGGCTCCAAATAGGTGGATGATGCTGAGTATTATATTACAAGGATGTTTTATTAAACAGTAATAATGCAAATGCCACCCCATTCTTTTTCACCATCCCCCACCAAAAAAAAAAAAAAAAAAGAGGCTTTTCAGTCCATATTGATAGTCTTAAGAATAATAGCAGAATAATTGATGTTTCTGGAGGTGAAACCCCCAAGGTGATAGATGGTTTAAAATAGGGAAGGTGTTGCAAAATCATTGTTTTGGAAGTGGGGCCGGGTTTACAATTCAGAGACTCATTGCTACCTGACTATGATTTTGACTGACTGTGATGATTCCCTCCCCTTCCTCTCCTTGCACTCAGAACTAATGCTGATAGTCATGATATTTATTAATTTTTCCCACCAAAACTACTTTGCTTGTCTCTAGTGCTCTGAATACACTAGGTGTCAGATACAAGCTGACTGTATCTACAGAATCAGAGAGGGCTTATGTGTGGGAAAGAAACCAAGAGGGAAGGAAAGCTTTAACAGATGGACTTCTTAAAGTATTTCTGCATGATAAAAGCAATAAGACAGAAAATGAAAAAAACAGGGGGTGGGGTGAGGGGCATGAGAATTTTAAAAAAAGACCTCAAAAAGGCATTGTTTAAGAAGTCACATATTTCTTTTTCTATGAAAACTAAAATTAATGCTGATTTCATCTGTGCTGTCCCTTTGAGGGGAAAAAGAAGCAGGAGAGGAGTCTGCCAACGGCCAGTGAACGTCCTGGTGGGGACAGACAGTAGGGGCAAGCTGAAAAAACTACCACATGACAGAGAGAATAATGTGGCAATATATTTTAGCGATCCTTTTCCCAGAGGGCCAGTGCTGCAAGTATAGGAGTGCACTCTTTGCATACAATGATGTAGGGAAGGCCAAATGAATTTTGCACCTTCTCTGTGAAGTCAGGGCAAGCAGTGGTAGGCTGCAGTTTGTGAGTGTGAGCCTGTGAAGGGCAGAAGGGGACGGCTGAAGAGGAGACAGGAGAGCAGCTCTCATGACATTGGCATAGATAACGCTGCCTGCCTTTGGCTCTTTCGCGACCCTGCTGCCTTTTACACTGGGAAAAGTGTAACGGATTACATAACCTCCCCCCCCAAAAAAAAAGTTCTCTGGCATTCCCCTCTGATCGCCTGCCGGTGTGGATAACCCCAAATATTTGAATATGAATGAATGAGGGAAAGGAACACCTCAGCTCCCATTCATTCAGGCCAGAGTCCTTGGCTAAAACTCTCTTTGGCTCCTTGGCCCCTCTTCCCTGACTTCCAGGACTGGTCAATCAGGCCCCCTGGCACCTGGGGCCATCCCTTCAAGGACCCGCTGGAATTTCACCACCTAAAGCCATGGTTAGCTGGGATAGAGGAAAGACGGGGGAGGGGGGGCCATACTTTCTCCATCAGGTCATCCCTATCAACTGAGACAGTACATTTGCTTGGAAGACATCCCCCCCCCCAAAAAAAAAAACCCACAAAAAAACAAACAAAAGGAAGAAGCTGAAGCAAGGTGATTAGACCAAAAAAATTAGAAAGAAGAAGTAGGGAAAATTGGAGAGAATTTAATTTAGAAGGGAAAGGAGAACCCCTGAGCATGGTGATATTTAAAGAGAGTGTGTGTGAGGGAGCAAGGAGCAGAAGGAAAGCGCCTGTCAGAAATCGGGCTGTCCCTCCTCTCCCTAATCACAGCCTTTACTCACAGACAAACTCCCTCCCTCTCCCATTCACTCACTCACTTAGGGCCAATCCGTTCTCTCTCTCTCCTCTCTCTCTCTCCCTTTCCCCCTCCCTCTCTCCTCTCTCTCTCTGCCTCTCCCTGTCTCTCTCTCTGTCTCTCTCTCCCTGTCTCTCTCTCCCTCCCTTCCTCTCTCTGTCTCTGTCTGTCTCCCCCCACCCTGTCTCTCCCTCCCTCCTTCCCTCCCTCCCCCTTCCCTCCCTCCCTCCCCCCTTCCCTCCCTCTCTCCTTCTCTCTAACTCGGAGACCGTCAGGACTCTCTTCCCTGACAGCCACAAACCTACAGCACTCACTGCATTCAGAGAGGGGACCTGCAACAAAACTTCACAGAAAACTTTTTGTTCTTGTTCCAGAGCATTGGCTGAAGAAAAGGAAAAAAAGCAAGCAAGCGAGGAAAGAAAGGAAAACAAAAACAAAAACAAAAACAAAAACCTGTGCCTGAGGTGGGAGGGCGGGGGCAGGAAAAGCAGGGCCTTTTAAAAAGGCAATCACAACAACTTTTGCTGCCAGGATGCCCTTGCTTTGGCTGAGAGGATTTCTGTTGGCGAGTTGCTGGATTATAGTGAGGAGCTCCCCCACCCCAGGACCGGAGGGGCACGGTGCAGCCCCCGACTGCCCGGCCTGCGCCCTGGCCGCGCTCCCAAAGGATGCACCCAACTCTCAGCCGGAGATGGTGGAGGCGGTCAAGAAGCACATTTTAAACATGCTGCACTTGAAGAAGAGACCCGATGTCATCCAGCCGGTGCCCAAGGCGGCGCTTCTCAACGCGATCCGAAAGCTTCATGTGGGCAAAGTGGGAGAAAACGGGTATGTGGAGATAGAGGATGACATCGGCAGGAGGGCAGAAATGAATGAACTCATGGAGCAGACCTCGGAGATCATCACGTTTGCGGAATCAGGTTGGTGCTGGCACTGGGGGGGGGGGGGGGGGCGGGGGGTTGCGCCCGGAGGGGGGGGGGTAAGCTCTCTTTCTTTGACAGTCCTGGGAGGAACTTCTTTCTCCCTCCAGCTACAAACTGCTCGGAAAGGTGCTTAGTTATTACGCGATGGTAACAGACGGAGGGTAGACAGGGGAGGGGGAGAGGGCTTCCCAGAAAAGGAATCCTTCCTGGTCAAGCTCCGGCTGGGGGATGACTTGCTTCCACTTGCCAAACTCCGCCGGACACCCGGGGAGGGAGCTTTGCGCCCATCGCGAGCTGGAAGCCAGTCTGCGAGGGGCTCTCCTCTCCCCGCCCGAGAGAGGAACCCGGGCAGCCGATAGAAGCGGGGGCACGCTCGGGTGCTCGGGGAGCAGGGGAGGCTTCCGAGACGCCGTCCAAAGTTTTAAATCGGGGGCGGGGTGTGGGAGTGCGGTGACTGCGGGCAGAATGGCACAGATGAAATCATTATCTTAAAACGAACCTTTCCCTTTAAAAGTCCAATGAGGGGCCACAGCAGAGCAGCAGGGCAAAATTATGAGTGGCAGGCATTTTTGCCTTTAGAAAATTGCGTGCAGAGTCACCAGCTTCTAAGAGGAAGGAGCTGCTTTGGGGGACAGGGAACATTGAACCAGCATCGCTTTTGGAATACTGACTTTTGCTCTCTGAACAAAAAAAAAAAAAAAAAAAAGAAAAGAAAAGAAAAAAGAGTTTTGTTCTCTGTAAAGTTCCTAAGAGCTCCCTGCCAAGGAATGCAACCTTGACAAAGTGCTCTCAGATACTACGCTGAACTCCCAATCCTTAAGAGGAAAAACTTTCCTAAATAGATTCTAATCATTGTCCCAGGACCACACTAACCTGTTGCTGAATAGAAAATAACCTGTCAGAGAGTCTGGGCCACAGACCTGTTGCCAGGCTGTGTTTTACAATTACATGACACAGATCGTTTTGCATGCCTACCAGCCCAAGCCCATGCACGGCGGGACACACACGTGGGAATGTCATGTCACTGTCCCGGTGATGCTAGGCTAAAGAATCGAATGCCTTGCCAACTCCATTTGAAAGGAATGCCATTGTTTTGTGTGGTAGAACATATGGCTAGTTAAGTATGTGCAGGGACTCCTAGCATTTTTGTTTAAAAGTTTGCCGCAGCAGTATAAACAATTAAGGCAACACTCAGAATTTCCAGTCCTGAAAACCTGTTGACTCAGATGTTCTGTTTTCAAGAAAAGCATGCAAGACCTGGGCATGCTTTCGGGAGCAGAGAGCCTGCTGGCTTCGTGGCTTGCCACTCTGGGAAGAGTCCCTGTGTCCCGCAAAGTTCTCAGGCCATTTAGCTTTCTCACCAGAAGCTTCTTTCTCTTAGTGGCTCAGATCTTATTGTCTTACCCGAAATCTCTTTTTTAGTGCAGCTCCAAGGGACATGGTTCTTTTGACTTTAGAAGGCAGTTGAGGAAACAAGTCAGGTTGGTGTTTTCGAGTTGCCAGCCAATTTTCCTCTACCTTTCAAGTTGTCAGGTAGGAAAGCAAAGGCTTGTGACCTTTGTATGGAATGGATTCAGTGGTGTAGAGGGCTGCTCCCTCTCCCGACACAAGTGTATGTGTTTTTTTCATACCGACTGCCACACACGATGGCCCCAAATGCAGTGCCAAATGAAGTGGCTTTCAGGTCACATGGCAAAGTTGACCTGTGTGCTCCACCACTGCCTGACCCATCAGTCCAGGGATTAGTCTTTTAATTATACAGCTGATGCTGGCAAAATGGCCCTCTTTCTGACTTGTCCGGAGACTTTTATACCAAATCACTCTCTCGGTGTTCAGGAACTTTTGCAGCAAAAGAATTTGACCATTTACCTTCCTTCTGTGCTATGGCCTTTATCTCAGTGCCAAACTTCTCAGTTATAGGAGGTCTCATCTTTTGTCTTTTTCCTTTTTTTTTTTTTTTAACTTCTGTGCTAGGTGCTTAGTTTGAAAGAAACCGCACTACTTTTTGAAAAGGTGATTGATTCATTTGATTTACAAATTGCCTAAAGTTTACGGTTTATAACAGGAAAACTCCTTCCAACTGAACTTGTAACTTGACTTTGGGTGTGCTGCTAGGTGCTTAGAAGAGGTAGACTATATTTGTTGGTTTGTTCTCATCTGAGAAGTTTCCATATCAATGTCAAGTGGCATTCATGTGATTTTACAGATTCAATGATTGCTATATGGTGGACAGTCCACTCTGATGTCGATTTTGCTGCACAGGAAATGAGTTATCAACTGAAGGACTGTAGCAAATATATTAAAAAGGAAAAGCAACAATGCCGGTCTTTATTGCTTTGGAATAAGTCAACCTATTAAGGTTATTAAGTGTTATCATTAAGGTTATTAATTATTAAATAGTCCAACTGGATGAATGTCAAGCTTTTCGGAGGAAAGGACATGCATTTTGCTTTTCTTTATAAACTATTTTATACGGCATAAAATCTAGTCGATAACAGTGCCACCCATGTATATGCTGTAGACATACACGCGGAGTCGCACTTTTCAACTACAGGAAGACTGCAGTTTTGGGGTATGTGTTTAACTTTTGCCTCTTCTCTCTTCAGTTGTTTGATAAAGATAAGATACAGCCTGTAGCAGTTGAGGGTCTACAGAAGCAAAAGTGCCTAGAACTCTTTTACCTGAGTTTGTCCCTTTGTTTCAGGTGCAATGTGCCTGTCTTTGTAAAGCTAATGTGAGTTATTGAGTTAGAGGAGGGGAGTTAGTCTAAGGCACCCTGAGGTTCATTTTGATGAATAAAAAATGAGTGATTTTTTATCCAATCACCTAAGGATGTTCACCAAGGTTAGCGTGTGCTTTGCGTGGACAAAATCCTTAGGGTTCACCTTAGGGCCTTGAAGAGGTGTCCGCTCTTCAAAAGAAAGGCAAGAGAGATGGGTAAAGCCAGGCCAACGGTCACTGTAATCATCAGTATCATCAACGAAGCCAAAATTGGTGGCTTTCTCAGCTGCTGTACCTTATTTTATCCTATTTTTATTCATGACAGTAGCTGGTCAGTCGATGCCCCCCAAACAATAAACTGTTGGCGACTCCATATGCCGCCAAATGTAAAGGCTGATTCTGATCATTAACTTAGCAATTGAGTGCACGAATTGAAGAAAAGACAGGGAAATAAAAACAAATGAACAAGAGTGGAAAATGCTCACACACCCTAAAAGGTACCAAAAGTAACATGTAAATCTCCCCTCGAAGCGACTACTATTTACAGGAGGTTTGAGTTCCAAACTTACACTACCCCAGATAGGGAGTCTAACCTGAAGGCTTGCTTGGGTGACTGGTTTCTCCCACTCTCCGAAAGCCATCTCAAAGTGGAGTTGGCTCCTCCGGTTCACCCCAGTCTCCTGAACTTTTCCTGTGAGGTACCCCTTCACTGACCCACGCCTTTAAGGGTTGCACGCTTTCTTCTCTGTGTAACGGGGAAATAATTGGCCACAAGAGGGCGTATGCCAAAGACTTTTGCTCCTTGCCAGTTAATCTCCCAGCGAACGCAGCTTCGCCCTCCTGGAAGCTCCAGTCTATAGCGCCCTTGAATTTACTGTTTATCAGTTACCTCCTGCTTCCTCTCATCCTCCAGAAAAAGCTAGAATTTTATGGGATGGGAAAATAAAGCTACTTATGATCCATTAAATGAGACAGAAGGCAGGGAAATAGGAATGCTGGTGATACGTGCGAACCTTCCGGAGCCCAGTGGACGGCAGAGGAGTGATAAATTTTAAAAGCAAACAGGGCAGAGCACGGGGAGCGTGACCGTGAATCCTCAGCAAGACTGAATTTGTTCCTGTCTCTCCCTAATACGTTCGCCTGGGCTTTTGCAAAAACGTCGTCGGTCTCCCTTGATTTTCTTGCCCCAAATTACCTGCCGTATCAACGCTGCTCACCAGCAACAAATAAATGACCAGTGTCTTCCAGCAGGGAGGAAAGAGGCTATTTATTTAACGCCTTGTGGGAACATGGTGTTCAGCTTCTGAGGATGCATTTGTTTCCAGACTGAGGGTGTGGAGAGAAATCGTGGAGAAAAGATTTAGAAAGAGATTAATAGTGGTTTGCCCCTGTGAAATAGGTGTATTGGGGGCTGGGGTGGGGCAGGTGTTAGGGTGGAAATTCAGTTTTGACGTATGGGGAGCTGGGAGAAATACCTTCCCAGGCACTTTTCGTGAAAACACATGTTTGTCTTGGCCCCTCTTCTGCTAAAATATACTCGAGTATGATTTCTTAGCTGTAGTTCAGAGTTCCTTCATACTTGACTAGATCTAAAATCAAATGTGTAAAAGTTCTCAGAAACTTTGGAAGAAGCCTCTGAAATTCTGTGGGTGGAACCTTAGGAATTTTTCTAATTCTTTAGGAACCTAAAACCCCCTTTTCCCTAAATATTTAACATTCTTTTTCCTCACCATGTAAATGGAAGGGGCATTGATGACTAACACTTGTGGCTGGGTATTTATAGTTGCATAGTGGATCCCAAGAAGAGGCTATCAAATTAACCAAAATAATTTGGGGGACCAAACCTGCAATTCTACTACAGGCATGATTCCCCACTGAAGGAAAAAAATCTTTAGACCCATTTGCTGCCTTCTGCAGAAAGCCCTGAAGACACAGTTCAAATGCAGTTAGTGCATCAAGGAAAACACGCGATCTGCATGCCCTTGCTACTGACGGTTCTATAACTAGGCACAGAGAATCCTTGGTAAAGAATGGAAAATTTAAGTTACAGAGGCTTTTTACAGTGAGGCTTCCGCCTCCCCCACCCCCCCAGGGTGAGTTGAAATACTCTGTATAAACAGCAAGGCTTTCCACATTAACATTGGAGATGTAATTATTACCCATATGTAGAAGGGCGACATACTTTAAGCAGAGCCCTGGTGAGGGAAACAACAAGGAAAGGAAACACTATATGTGAATATTGCTTATTTAATTGAAAAAGTTTATGCATTCAGGAATCTGAGCATTTTGCATCTCAGCGTGGGGGAAGGGCTTGGTTGCTTAACCCTTGGCATCCCTTCATGATTGAGTTATTAAGAGCATTTGAGCAATTCTGAATGTCAAAGAAAACGTGCTGCAAGCATCCTCTCAAGTGTTTTTATCTCCAGCTTTCAAAGTCCAATTCCTCCCACAGGTAGCCTTTCAAAGGTATTTCCTCTAAGGTGCAAAGTTTATCCCTCCCACCCATTCCGCTGCCCCCCCTTTTCTCTCAACATGGTATGTGTCCACCAAACTCACAGAGGTTTGAGTGGTGAAATATTATCACCCCCATGGGTTTGCGTGGGACTTTCTTAGTGAATTACTCAGGCAGAGCAGGCTGTGATACAAGACTTGCTCACAAGCCTCCGGAGGGAAAAAATAGCACAGAGGATGAAAAGAATATTACCAGAGAGTAGGTAATGAAAGATTAGCAAAGCAACCAGCCTATATCTGACTAGATAGGTAACAGTGTAGGAATGCAGCGCACACCTGTATAAACTAATGCTATACCTGCTCGCTCACAAGGCATTATGGGAAAGCTTCCATTTCAGGTCTTCAGAACAGGAGATATTTAAGGCAAACCTGAAACTGAAGAGAAAGTGATCCTAAACACTCAGCCTTAAGCAAGCTTTTTCCATTTTTCCAATTGTCATGCATAGAGGTTTGAAGATTGGGGCGGCTTGAGGCTTAACTGCCATATAGCACTCTCTCTCAGATAATATACAGATGAAGGGAATAAAATAAATTGACTATTTTATTACATTTTTCATCACTAAGAAAGCTGAGGGTTTCTATATATTTCTGAAACCTACAACTCTGATAAATATTAATTCCATTCCAGCTTCTAACAGTCTCATTCTCCCCGTCCCCCCATCTGAAATGAAAGCTAATGTAAAAGAAAAAAAAAAAAGCACTGCTTAATAAGTAAAGAATACAATAGAACTTTAAAAATGTACCTGCATATAAGGTAGACATTAGGAAGACTTGAATCTCTCTCTTCCCCCTGTTCCCGTGAGCATTATGGCAACGGCATTTTCATGAAATTGGATCTCAGTTTTGTGTTTTTTTTCCCCCTGATAAAATATCATGCAATGTACAAACAGCAGTTCCAGAAATGGACACCAGGAGAAGGAGGCGACAGGCATGTCAATTAGTAGGGGGAAAATCCAAATGTCAGAAATATGGGGGAGAGATAAAGCATGCGGACAATTCATGCAAATAGCACGAACGGAGTCTTTCAGTTCAGATAATTAAACCCATGCATAAATCAGCCCGCGTGCCTCCCCACAATACGCAGGCGATGCCATACAGTTAATTATCAGCCAAGACCAGGAGGAAAGTCATTTTATGATGACTCTCTGATCCTAATATAACAGCACCTGACAGATTGAGGCCCCTCTAATGAGTACTCTCTTTGTACAATCCTCTCTCAGGAACACTAAATCATTTGCTTCCCAAGTACAGCTGCCTGTGAAGAAGGGGCGGGGCCAGATCCTGCACCAGAAACCTGCTCTCCTGCAACGAGGGGCTGTCCTGGGCTGCGTGCGGCTGGAGGCAGCAGCCGCGCGAGCCCCCCCAAAAGCAATGTGGGTGCTGCCAGTGGCTCGTTCAAGGCGGCCAGTTAACCCTTCCTCCTCCCGCCCCCACCCCCCCCTCGGCCACCCGGAAGCATCCGTGCCCGTCTCTGGGCTTTGTTCAGGGAAAGCCCCATGGGTGGGGGTCAGCACTGCTCTCGGAGCTCTCTCTTTCCCCGAGGACCACCTCCCTTCGCCCTCGAACCCCTCCTGTCCAGCGTGGGTAAGAGAAGAGCCCGTGGGAATGAGTTACCTGAAAGCCCGTGAGCTTTCCTGTCCCAGGGACCAGATCGGATCTCCAGTTTCACACACTTTCATAGGAAAACAAAACACGACCCGTGCCCTCTGGCTTCTCTAACTGAGCAGCTACTATCTCTCTGTCTTCCCAGGGACCCCCTCCCCCGTTTCGATTTCAGAAGCGGGCCTGGGCCGCTGCCTGGGGGGAAACGGCAGGTAGCTCGTTAACCTGCGGCGTGGCGCCGGGGGGCAGGGGGGCGAGTCCCGGCCTGGGGCGGAGCCCGGGCTCTTCCCCCTCCTGTTCCCGAAGGCTGTGGTGGCTTCTGCCAACCTTTCCCCGTCGTCCTGGAGGACCGTATAACCTTAGAATCTGCTGCCAGTGGACTTTTTAGATTTAAATGGTTAAGGTCTCCTTCCTGGAATCCTCTCTTTCACATTCTTAAAAAACAAACAACAGACCCCATCAAATACTTAGCAAAGGGGAATACTTTTTGTGTTCTGGAAAAAAAAAAGTCATCACGCGTCCTAAAAAAAAGACAGCTACCCGCTCTTTCTGCTCCACGCTTTGGTGAGCTAATCATGAATCCGGCTTTCTTACTCATTTCAACTCCTGCCTGGGAATACAAGGTCTGAGTCAAAGGAACTCCCCTTCCCACCACCCTTACTGCCAGCGCACTAGCAAAGCTATACAGAGATGCCAGAGAACCTTCTGGACACATTCGCAGGCCTCCTTGGCCCTCCCCTCAGTGAATTTACCACTATCATAGTCACAGTGTGCAGAGCGTGTTAAGAACAGAATCCACAGTGTGCAATGCACAGAGAAAACCTGCCTTTTGCTGCAGAGAACTTGAAACTGTGCCAAAAATTTATAATACTGTAAACATCTTGGGGCGGAGAGTGATAAGCATGGCTGGATTTCTGTCAGCTATAGAAAGCCAGGCGGAGAGATTCTCATGGGGTGTTGTGAGTTATAAGATGAACGCTTTACTATTGTTCTCAGATTTGTATGTGGGATGCCTGTGGGACTGCTGGAAGCAGGTACATAATGAAGGCAGCAAGTTCCTATGTATAACCAAGTGGTAAAAAATGTAAATGAGGGGAAATATTTGATTAATCAGAGATCTGTAGTCTGTATGCCTGCTCCTTACGGTAAATGTTGTTGCGTGAATAAACATACAGGTGCCAGGGAAAAGAGAAGGAAAGAATGACTTTCTAAATTTGGAGTTAGGCAAGAGCTGAGTGGTCATGGCATCCAACTGCCTTGACAATGCAAGGATTTCCCCTGTGATATTAGCAACGGTTGCTATTTGAAATATGTTATGGGTGCTCATTAAGCTGTAATTAGAAGAGAAGGAGACAAAAATGGGACTTTCAAAGGGAGGGGTGACTCTTATAATCTGGTGTAATTCAATCAATGCTAAGGATGCCTCCATTCATGAATCAGGATTTATCAAGTAATTGTCTACTTTCTGCCAAGTACCGGACTCAGACAGTGACTGAGACCCATGGGACCGCAGACCGCGGGGGCGCACAACCAGAACTGGCAGGAGGGTGGCATGGGGGAGATGGCAGAGAAGGCTTCCTGGAGGAAGTGTTGTCTGGTCTGATAACTGAAACGTTGTGAAAGTCAGCCACGAACAGGGTGTGTGGGTTGGCAGTTGATGGGCAGGAATAGCTTATGCAGAGCCCTGAAGTTTTGGCAGTTTCTGTTTTACCCCGAGGGGAAATAGTATGTTGCCAACTGGCTTTAAAGAGGGAGTGGTATGGTCAGCTCAGCCTTTGGGAAAGATGCTTTTAGCTGCTTAAGGTGGAACTGTTTGGAGAGCAGGGTCTGCCTAAATGGAAAAGCCAAGTAAAGAAAAGGTGGTTGCTGTAACCCAGGGAAGAAATGATGGGGGAGTGAAGCCGGGTTGAGGCAAGACAAGAGGAGGGTCCCACAGTGAGCACCGACCCACGCAGAACTACACAGCTGGGGGGTGCTTGCCAATATGTGTGATATTCATATGCCCATGGCTTGCCATAGTGTGAGGTATGTTTTCGTGCATGTGATTCAAACCTGTGAGATAAGAGGGCATGTGTCTTTACAGTCATTTGCATTGTATAGAAAATGAAACTGAGACGAAGCCAGTAGCCCCCGGGCCCAGGGCTTAATGACTGGCACAGCAGGCACCTAGATCCAGACTTTATCCATTCCACCACAAGGCCCAGCAAACTATTTTTTGGAAAGGGCCAGATCATAAATATTTTAGGCTTTGCAAACCAGATAGCCTCTGTTGCAACTACTTTCCTCTGTGCTTATGGTGCCAAAGCAGCCATAGACAGCATATAGGAAAACGAGCCTCGCTGGGTTCCAATAAAACTTCACTTTAGGGGCACTGAAATTTGAATTTCATTTAATTTTCACTTGTCACAGAATACAATTTTTCTTCTGACTATTTTTTCTCATCTGATTCTAAATGCAAAACCCGTAATTAGCTGGCAGGCCATACAGAAGCAGGTGGGGGGGGGGGGTCGAGTGTGGCCCGCGGGCTGTGGTTTGCTGACCCCCTCTCTCTCCTAGATGGCCTAGGACAGAAGACTCCCGCTTGCCTGATCTTAGCCAGTAGAGGTAACCTCGGGAACTAATGCGTGTCCCTGCTCTCTCTTGTGCTGTGTTTCATCTTCAGGCTCAGCCCGGAGGACGCTGCACTTCGAGATCTCCAAGGAAGGCAGCGACCTGTCGGTGGTGGAGCGCGCGGAAGTCTGGCTCTTCCTCAAGGTCCCCAAGTCCAGCAAGAACCGGACCAAAGTCACCATCCGCCTCTTCCAGCAGCAGAAGCACCCGCAGGGCAGCGTGGACGCCGGGGAGGAGGCCGAGGAAGTGGGCTTAAAGGGGGAGAGGAGTGAACTGTTGATATCCGAAAAGGTGGTGGACGCTCGCAAGAGCACCTGGCACATCTTCCCCGTCTCCAGCAGCATCCAGCGGCTGCTGGACCAGGGCAGGAGCAACCTGGACGTGCGGATCGCCTGCGAGCAGTGCCAGGAGACGGGCGCCAGCCTGGTGCTCCTGGGCAAGAAGAAGAAGAAAGACGAGGAGGGGGAAGGCAGGAGGAAGGACGGCGGGGACGGAGGGCCGGGCGACGAGGAGAAGGAGCAGTCGCACAGACCTTTCCTCATGCTGCAGGCGCGCCAGTCGGAGGACCACCCGCACCGCCGGCGCCGGCGGGGCCTGGAGTGCGACGGCAAGGTGAACATCTGCTGCAAGAAGCAGTTCTTTGTCAGTTTCAAGGACATCGGGTGGAACGACTGGATCATCGCGCCCTCCGGCTATCACGCCAACTACTGCGAGGGCGAGTGCCCGAGCCACATCGCAGGCACGTCGGGGTCCTCGCTCTCCTTCCACTCGACGGTCATCAACCACTACCGCATGCGGGGCCACAGCCCCTTCGCCAACCTCAAGTCGTGCTGCGTGCCCACCAAGCTGAGACCCATGTCGATGCTGTACTATGATGATGGCCAGAACATCATCAAAAAGGACATCCAGAACATGATAGTGGAGGAGTGTGGGTGCTCCTAGGCCCGGGGGGGGGGGGGGGGCGGCGGGAAGGGGACAAGAGGGGCCCAGAGAAGACAGTGGAGACATGAAGACAAATTTGAAGGGGTCTGAGTTAACAACCAGAAAATACAGAAATTTTAAAAAGGAAAAAAAACAAAACAAAACCTGAAACCGAGGAAGGAACCTGTGGGAAAATCCTTAGGCAAGGCTCCGAGAGGAAGCAGGGAAGGAGCTGGGAACCGGGGAGGGAGAGGGAGGAGGGAGGGCCCTTCATTTCTTCGGCCATCACGCTGATGACAGGTGTTCAGACAGGGGGTGGCCTTCTCCCCACTTGCGGTTCCCTTTCAGGGCGAGCCTTGGAGTCAGCTTGTCTAGTCTGCAATAACGTGGATCTTACGTCCCAAATAGCATCCAGAAAGCCATGAATTTGAAAGGGCCGTTGACAGGCGCTTTCCCACCCACTTTCCCCAGATCATAAGGCATGTCTGTGCGACACTATCTCTGTGTATATCAGCACACACACACACAGAGGCATTTCCACATACCACATTACATACACATACTGGTAAAAGAACAAGATTGTGCAGGTGGTCACACTTTCTCTTTCTGCACCACTTTCACAACACAACAAAACAACAACGACAAAAAACCGACATAAAAATAATTGACAACAAGAATGGGAAGAGTGAAAGGATGGAGGAAAAACGAATACCGAGTTCCATTTCCTTAAGGTGCTTATGATCTTAGAACTATGCAACCTAATAGGTTTGAAACTGTTTACCTGAGAGAGAACAAAAAGAGAGACTTTTTTGTATTGGAAGTAACCTGATTAATTTTTATTTTCTTCAAGGAGAGATACTTGAAAGGAATATGTTTGTCCATCTGTTGGATCCAAACATTTCTATATTTTGTAAATGTTGTTTTTTTTATCGTTTACTATTTGCACTACAATGGTGTTGACCTGTCTAATCTTATTTAACAAGTATTTTCTTGGGGTGGGTGGGTGGGGGTTAAGAGCTGCACTTAATGTGAGCTATAAAAGAACTGCTACAGCACACAAAATAGCTATTTTTATTATTATAATTATAATTATTATTATTATTTTGTACCTTAAAAAATAGACACATACACCAAAGACATTTGTGTGAGCCTTTAAACAGTCTGTCTGTGGTTGGTATCATTCGCCATCAATGAATCAGGGGTTTGGATTCGAGATTGAGCAGGGTGGATTGTGTTCAGGCTTAAAAGACCTGAGAAGTTTGGTTTTTGACTCCTTTTACATCCATGAAACAGGACACTTCATACTGGATGGACAGTAGTTGTACACTGTTGGAAATCAAGTTCAATCAAATTCCTGAAACGCTCCATGCTTGTATGTATATATATACATTGCTTGTGCATATGCATATCTGTGTGTATGTATACATGTGTTGTATCATGTCCATAGACATTGTAAGCACTTCAGGCTGTCATTTTTTAATGTTCTTAAAGCAATGAATGTTTGTGTGCAAAACACAGTATTTTTAAGAAGGATAGGCTATTGTTTTTGCTTTTACTCTGAACTAGGTGGGCACATTTCAAAACTTTAGATGGGAAAAAGCCTGGAAATTCCAGGGGATATTCAGCAAGGCCCTCTTCAAATGTACAGGGATTAAATTCCCTCCTCTTTCTTGCCCTTCCACCCCACTCCTACAAATTGAACCCTGCAGAGCAAAACAGGAAACTTGTGTTAATCAAAACTCTGGGCTGATATTTAGCCCAACTTTTATGTAGTATCTATTGGAATCAATCTTAAATTAGAGGCTTTTACAGAAAAAACAAGCAAACAAACCAACAAAAACCACAACTCTGGGCCAGAATGAAAGAGTTCCATGCATTTTTCTTTCTGATTGAGACCTAGTTATAAGAAATATTACCTGTACTGGCTAACTTTTAGGCTAAGTATTGTTGTTGTCACTGGTTAAATGATAAATAACTTTGGGGTAAGATGTTAAATGAGTGAGAATATGGAAGAGACCAAGGAAGAGGGGGCGAGGATGAGGGAAGTGGCAGAAATTCCTCATATTTTAATTTACAGTCAAAACTCTTGATGTATAAGTTTGTATGTATCAATCCAGATGCAAAAAGGAAAAAAAAAAACACACTTTGTTTTATAAATATCAAAGTACAAGCTTAAAGCTAAGTTTCTAATTTATTCCACAGTATTTAGCTTGCCTAGAACAGCTAATAAGTTATTTGTTTATGTGCTTTTTAAAAAAATGCAGAGCCTTATTTTTTACTGACATGTTTGCAGTTTGCAAAAATTATTTTTAAATTGGAAAAAAAATGTATAATAATGGGTGGAACTACATTCATCAGTATACTGTAAAAATTGAGCTTTTCAGCACTACGTCAATTCATAGATTTTTTAAAAAAATTAATGATAGGAAAATCAAGTATCAGTGAGAAACCAAACACTACAAAATGTGGTTTAGCTCTTCTTGAAAAATATGCTAAATTACTAAACCATAACACTAGGTTGTAGGTAGGCAAATTCATTTAATCGCATTAGTGGGCAAATACACTTCCTGTGTTCTAGAAGTCCAAACACTCTTATGCAGGAAATAGAACATGTCCCTATATGAGAAGCTGTCACATGGATTTTGGTCAAGATGTGGGAGGGAAAGCATACACAATTAGTGCTTGTTTCCTCAATCTTAACCATTAGCTAGAACTCACGCAGGGTGGGTGGTTGTGCTGAGGAGTGTTTTAAAGAGAGGAGTAGATGGTTATGTTCAACCGTACAGATGTTCATGAAGAACTCTGGGGGTCTTTTGAACTGCCTCTTATTAGGTATGGGAACTAATACTGGAACCTGTGAAAACAGCATGAGGAAACCAGTGTTAGTTCACTCTGGAGTAGCAGAGATGGTCAAGGCTTTGGAAAAGACAGGAGGTTCAAAAGAGAGCTGATGATACCCCTCTTGTAGTCCCCATTCATCTCAAATACTGGACCATCTTTTTAGCCCCTTTAAGTTCCAGGCATAGGGGCTAAGATGGGGTTTGATCAGTGGCCAAAGAAATTAGAAGTAAAGCAGAGCTAAGTGAAAATCCATGTGACAAGATTTTAATTGCATAATGAATGATTGGGATATCACACACCCACAGACTTTAACTAACCAGGTTTCTTAAAAGTATATGGCCTTGAAATAGAAGTATAAATTGCTATCCTCTTTAATAATCTTGGAAGTTATGCAGCCTGGTGAACAATCAGCCTTTTCACGTAGCAGTGGGACACCAAAAAGAAAAAGCTTTTAAATTCTACCAGTTGGGTTCTTCATGGTATGCTTTCCCTGAAACAAGAGTAGTTCTATCTGATCTTAGAATCTCCCTACTGTTTCTCTAGGGCTAGTCGCTAAGCTCTTAAAAATCTACCTACACCAACCTCAGAAGTTCTGAAAAGCATTTGCCCCCAAATATCTTTTGAGAATATTAATTGTTTCATAGACTGGATTGACACTTTCTGTAATAATTTTTTTAAAAGTCACATGACTTTAAAGACACTGAATTGGGATTTTACTGTCCCTAAAGAATAGCCAATTTCATATTTATTTAAGCTTGATTCCACACTCTATTTTGAAGGAGAGTGCCTGCATTCTCCAGTAAAGTAGAGTAAGGGAATTTTTTTTTCACCCCCCTAGGACTGGACTTCGAGGGGTGACTAAAAAACAGAGAACAAAAATGTCTCAATTTTATTAAAGCTTAGATTCAAATTATTGTGTTCACTTGAAAAAATGATTTCCTGTGGGCCTTTTCTCAACGTAGAGAAAAACTTAGTCACCCTGAAAACCTACACAATAAATGAAACTTGTAGATGTGGGCAGAAGGTTTGGGGGTGGACATTGTATGTGTTTAAATTAAACCCTGTATCACTGAGAAGCTGTTTAATGGGTCAGAGAAAATGAATGCTTAGAAGCTGTTCACATCTTCAAGAGCAAAAGCAAACCACATGTCTCAGCTATATTATTATTTATTTTTTATGCATAAAGTGAATCATTTCTTCTGTATTAATTCCCATTGGGTGTTACCCTCTATTTAAATGCTTTGAAAAACAGTGCATTGACAATGGGTTGGTATTTTTCTTTAAAAGAAAAATATAATTATGAAAGCCAAGATAATCTGAAGCCTGTTTTGTTTTAAAATTTTTATGTTCTGTGGTTGATGTTGTTTGTTTGTTTTTGTTTTTATTTTGGATTTTTTCTCTGCATACTATATGCATTTCTTTAACCAATGTCTGTTGGCTAATGTAATTAAAGTTGTTAATTTATACGAGTGCATTTCAACTATGTCAATGGTTTCTTAATATTTATTGTGTAGAAGTACTGGTAATTTTTTTATTTACAATATGTTTAAAGAGATAACAGTTTGATATGTTTTCATGTGTTTATAGCAGAAGTTATTTATTTCTATGGCATTCCAGCGGATATTTTGGTGTTTGCGAGGCATGCACACGATATTTTGTACAGTTAGTGGACAGTATTCAGCAACGCCTGATAGCTTCTTTGGCCTTATGTTAAATAAAATACCTGTTTGGGATTTATTTTTTATTCTTATTTTTATTTTATGTCTTATTTATTGGTTTTCCAAGACCAACATTGCACACATCCTTTCCTGGGTGATAATTTAGTTTCTTCTGTAATCAACTGGTAGAGCATGAGAAACAGTGAATAGGAAAGAGGACATGAGCTGGAGAGAGCTCAAGTAGGAGAGGCAGAATGTATATAGCTGTGGCAGAGGCATGCTTGGATCAGCAATATTTATTTTTTATTCGTTTTGTTAATTTTCCTTTTCTCAAACTGGAGCAGCAACTTCTCATACGAATTAAGACTTATCCTCCCTCTCTTCCTTCCTTTTATGGCCAGAAAATTAGAAATGAGTGGATGGGCCAACTAGAGGTAAAGAACTATATACATGAGAAAGAAAAGTATTTGGTTGTAGTAGTAGAACACACAAAACCAATTTGGGATCACAGATATAAAGTCAAGAATTGATTGTTTGCCATTTTTTTCCTGTGGTTTTTCTCTTGTACCTGTGTCCAACCCAGAACTTCTATTAAGGAGAAAGTAACATTCCTTAAATGCCAAGCAGGTCCCCATGCATCTCCTCATTTGATTCTCACGTGCCATTGTTTTAATCACTCTGAACTGTAGGTGCTATTATTCCAGCTTTTCCAAAGAATTCTGAGGCACAGTTAAGTAACCTTCTTCGAAACTAGGATTCCAACCCAGGTGTATATTGGAGTCCAAAGCTAATATTCTTTTTGCTTCCATTTATGTGTTAATTTCCACATTCTCATTCGCTAAGAAAATAAAGTGGGGTAAAGGTTTTTAGTTTTTAAACACAGACACTTTATGCTCACCAGGTAGTTCACCTGTGCTTATCTCCAAGTAAAATGCCAAATTCCTGTAGATTCATTCTAAACCTTTCTTAATTTTATCTTCAACAGGAAAGTTCCATTTTCCTAAAAGTTAGAAAATGGGAAATGTTAGTTTTGCTTTGTATTTGCTTATATTTATTAATTTGTCTTCCTTTTCTTTTCTTATATTTTGTTAGAGGAAAACTTTTGCCCAAAGTGCAAAAGCAGTAGTGCAAAGCAGAAATTTTACATTGTGGGCCCAGTGCTAATGGTGTGTGTGTGCACAGGTCCATTTGCCTTTATTTCTGGCCATATTTAACACCCAAATGCATATTAAGAACTAAGTAAAACTTTACTCAATTAAAAATTAGTAACATTGTTATGAAATTTACATGGACATTATCCATAATTAAGGCAAAAATAACTGAAAGAAAACCCATTTAAGTCAGGTATAGGAAAATATATTGAATATGCAAATTCAATAATCAAATCTGCCAGCACTTTTTTAAGAATTCTGGTACTTTTGCATTGATTCAATTTTGAGTCTTCTCTTTGGCCCATGAATAGACAGGATTTATGAGAGATTCTCCCATATATCCTTCCAGACTCTCTTTAATTGTCATGTAATTAGTGCCCACAGTAAGCAAATTAAAGAAGGCAAATGGCTACCTACAAGCAAATGGCTATTAAGTTATTTCAATACTTATTAAAAATGGACAATTGTACCACTTGATGATATAACCCTAGAAGTTGCATCATGACTTCAGATTCACTTTAGGGACACCAGAGAAGTACTTTTCTTGCAGGAAACTTGGCAGTTAAAATGTGGAGGTGGGTTTGAGAAATCTTAGGCTAACCGATGAATTAAAATGATGAAGTAGCCTCTTTAAAATTGATCCCTTTTCAAGAAAATGTCAGAGGAAATGTTGAGAAAAGGTCCTATTATTGTCAGAAGAGAGCATGGGAAAAGCAACCCAGGGGAGAGTTGACTGGCTGCTCTATTTCTTACCCCCATGAGTAGCCTGCCTACTGCATCACTGGCACGTGGAGGCACAATGTTCTACCCAATTTCTATGGTGCGGCAACAAAGACCTGATGGAAATCAACCTTTCACTAAGGAAGCTATCTCAACAAAGCTGACTACCACAGCCTGGGCCATGTGAAACGCTGGGTTTTCACATGGGATAAAGGCAGTTATTAAGAGGAAACTCTTCCATTGAAGGAGAGAGGGAGGAAGGAAGGGAGGGAGGAAGGAAGGGAGGGAGGAAGGAAGGGAGGGAGGGAGGGAGGAAGGAAGGAAGGGAAGAAGATGAGAAAGAAAAAAGAAAGAATGAGAATGAGAAAGAGAAGAAGGAAAGGAGGGAGGTGGGAGGGAGAAAGGAGAGACTGACAGTGCTAATCTATGCTAGCAACTGCAGGCCTGAAGCAGGAGGATGACAAAGCATTGCACTTCAAAGTGTTTATTGGGCTAGTGCTTCCATGCATTTTGAAGACTATTCATCAACCCCCTAAAAAGAACCAGGGAGTCTTCTTGCCATTGATCTCAACAACAAATGTTTGTGTTTCATGGTCAATTTACTTAGCCCTCACAGACTTTAATTTAATTGTCATTAAATAGGAAGTTTTTGAAAGATAAAACTTACGTTCTATCCTGGCAATAATAAGCTAAACAAGATCAAATCGCCAATTAAATGAAATGGCCAGAGGTGTGGCAAAAACATACATTTAGTAGCTGTTATTGCATCAAGTATTACAGGGTTCACAATTCTGAAATAAACTATCCCATAGTCTCCTTCAGATCATGAACTGATCCAAGCTTCCCTTAAGTTAATGGTCTTTCTCTGAAAACGTGGAATAAGCAAATATAGTCATTCACTTTAGACTTGGGATAATAAGACACAAATTAAAAATCCAGCTAATTAGGTTGACTTAACAATGCATTTAGTCACTTTATGAAAACACTCTGAGTAGAGGACTCACAAGAGTGATCTTGACGCGAGTGCAGGCTAATGGGTAGGACAGCCCTGTGATTCCTTTAAAGGGAAAAGGGCAGCAAATATTGGATGGCCTGGTCAATGTCTCCAGCAAGTCCCAGTGTCAGCAGGTCTAGAGAAACAAGAAAAGCATGTCTTCCTTTTCCTAAGATAATCAGTTCTCACCCCAGCACCTGGCTACTCTAGTTATGCCTGCAACAAAATAAAAAGGATGTAAGGGGGACTGACAGATGAACGCTTTTTATCTTTGGACTTAAATATTTCACACAACAGAATTGTAATACTAACCCATTTTATATTGATCAAATGCACAGCTAAGGTTTTGACTAGACCCATTTTCTGTCATTTGGAAGACTGATTTTCAAAGTAATAAGGAGTACCCGGATTAAACCCTGGAAGTAAATTTTATGAGGAAGAAATCACTGCCAAATTCATACCTTTCAGATGATCAAAGATGGGGGGAAATAGATGAAATCCAGGGGAGATGAAGGCAAGGTCAGGTGCTTCTCTCAAATGTGACTCAATTTATAAGGGTATAATCTGGTGACTATGTGGGCTGGTCCCTAGGAACCCAATTGCTTGATATTTCCTTGTGTGTGCTGAAGGAAAGGATGCCTAGGAGGTCACCATCAGGCTTCATGGATTTGGGTCTATACCAGTGGAGAGATGGAGCTGCCCGCAGACATGGAAGGAGCTACTTACATCAAGAACATTGTAAAAAGAGGGCAATTTTTTGGATCCCAGGTTATAAACTGTCATACTACATGGGAAAGGACACAATTTTCCCTGCTTTTCCATCGAAAAACAGTGTCCTAGAATGCATAGAAAACAGGCCATGAGAAATGGGACCCTCACAAGAACCTGGCATTCTCAAGGTAGTCTCTGGAAGCAGTGGTGGTATTGATGGACTCCCATGAGAATGGGGCCGTGGTCGGTGGCTCTTTGTAGGAAATTTAGCTGCCTGGACAGTAGGGTTTCCCAGGCATGATTGAACAAGACTTAGGGATGGGATATGTAGTTGACTAAGGTCCATCTTGGAGGAGGTAAGGCAAGAGCCAATGAAATTTGCTCTATTTCATTTAATGCAATCTGGTTTGCTTTTTCAGACTTGTGTTGAGGAAATTCAATTTGTATCAGAATGACATAAAATGAAATGTGAGAGTGCGGTTGGTTCTCAAGAAACACAATAGTTGAATCCCAATTTAAGCAAATCACAGAAGGATTTATCTTCACTAATAGGTATTCTTAAAAACAACTATTTTTTTCCTTTTTATTTGATCAGTTGAATAATTTAGTCATTTAGCTATAGCAAATATGCATAAAACAATATGTCACTAGGTTTAGAAATTAATTCATTGTCCTTATATCGGGTTATTAATTTGTATATTGGGAAAGAGATAGTCTTATCTAATTAAATGGACTTTTTTTTATCACTAAAAGCAGGCATGAATACCTGACAACTATGATTAGGTGAGAATGGAGAAAAGGTTAAAAATAAATGGAACAGCTGGGACTTCGATTTGTGGTATAATGAGAGGGCTAGTGATTCCTCTTCACACACAAAAAGTACAAACCTGGGCAAAATTGTCAAAATAACTGTTTCTAGGTGCTGATTGTTGATCATAGTTAGACAATAAATTGAGAAGCATTTATTGTTGAAAACTACAGCTGCCAATAAGAATGGTAGAAGTCTGTGGCCCACAGGCTGTAGCTCCTTCCATCTTTACCTCCCATAACTGAGTTAGTGATAACTGTAGTTTTAGTAGCTTGGGACTGGCCTCAAAACCTACAGATAGTACTGGAGATAATAGGCTCCATTTGAGGCACCCACAGTTTTGCAACATTGCTATTTTTTACAGGATTTAAGTCAATATTAATCTGAGGTAGGTTATGATAAGATTGTGATAAATGTAAGAGTCATCTGGTAATCCCAAGAGCAAAAAACTTCAAAAATACAGTTAATAAAATAAAAGGGAATCAATACTGCATATGAAAAAAATCCATTTAACAAAAAAGAAGGCAGTAAAGGAGGAACCGAGGAACAACAAACTATGAGGCAAATAGAATACAAATTCCAAAATATAAATAGACTAGACACTACTGTTAAAAGGAATACAATATTAATAGAACACAGGATAATAAAAGATATTATACACTGCCTACAAGAGACAGGTTTTAGATTCAAATACACAAATACCTCTGTGAATGTAAAACACTGTGTACATAAAGCAATGGTTTATGCTTTTAAAAAGGGTCCTCTTTGGGGTCTTTTGAGCCTTGAAAGAGCCATAAGAGATAGGATTGCTGTACTCACCTTTGCAAAATTGACCTTAGCCACTATAAATGAGGAAATCGTGACATGGGTAGGTAAGTACCTTGTCCAAAATCCGACACCCAGGATGAGGCAGAGGTAGAATTCAAACCAGGGGATGTCTGCTGCACTCTTAGCCACTAAGGGCTTGGCTGCTCTTTCACCGTAATTCTGCTGATACCACCTAACTGCCATAATCCTCTTATGGTTTGATTTCCATTGCACATTTATAACTGATAAAACCAACAATTTATTCAGCTGGAAATCTGCAGAGAGGAGACATTGGGGTGAGGAAGAAAGAAGGCTGGGACATGAGTCAGGAAATCCAAGTTTTATCCTGCCTCAGCCACTAAATAGCAATACCATACTGAGTAATATTTGTATCTCTTGGTTTCAGTATCCACACCTGTATAAGAGAAGTTGAGTTAGAATCTCTTAAATGCATATCAGCCTCAAGATTCTAAAGTTCAAACTGGCCAAAATACCTGTATTTCTCTTTGAGATATTTTGTGGCCAAAGTATCTGCATTTCTCTTTAAGATATTACTGATATTACCACAAGGACACATGTAATCACCAGATGTATTTTTTTAACCCATTGTTGTTCTGTTTTTTGATGTTCCAAACAGTTTTTGTTGCTGTTGTTATAACAGTAACAACGCTGAAGCATTTGACTTAATTACTTCTTATGGAAAAAAACAAGTGTTGAATTGCCCATGTCACTGTGAAAGAAGAGGTCAAAGCAAAGAATGGAGATTTGGATATATAAAGTGCATTACATGCTTAGTTGCAATTGGACAGATATATTTATATATAATTATGTTGCTGATGTCCCTGGAATGTCATGAGGGCAAATTCATGACAAAGTGATGTAGTGATTTAAGAATCAAAATAATGATGAGGATGCTCTTACCATTTTCTTTAACCAATAAACACAATCTATCAGTTCATTAATTTCTTGGTTTTAATCTTGATTTTTTTTGGATCCAATATTTTAATATTGCACCCAAATCCCTTAATGCCTCACTGGAGATGAATTTATGATACCAAAGCACAATCTGAATATATTTTTTAAGAATGATAGTGGGCATACAATGTAACTTTGGACAAACTTCTACTTTTAAACTTTGGAATCTCCTTTTCCCTGCCACTTGCAGGTAGCACCAATCTCATTTTTTCTTTGGATTGATGTGCTACACATTGACCACCTCACTCCAAAGCAAAGTGATTGGAAATGCATTTATTTTAGGCCCAACATTTCTTAGAGACACACAACAGAAAGCTATTCAGTAGGAAAGGCAGAAGGGTCTTTTTGGCTCATTAACAGGGTACATGTTATTAGAACAAGTAAAGCTGAGTTATCTCCCAGCAGAAGAAAATGTTGGAAGATATTTCTAAACGTTAGAATTATGCATGCCCTGCCATGATTGGCTTCCAAGGTTTTTTTTGTTTTTCTTTTCTTAAAATGTATAATATGATGGTGAAGAGCATAAATTCAAGGTCAAGTATACAACTTTTAGGTCAGCCACTTGGCAATTCTATGACATTGGGCAAACTATTTGAATTCAATAACTGCTTTTTCTCTCTCCTTTTAAAATTTGGGATGAAAATAATATCTACTTGATAGGGTTATTACAGGAAGATTTCAAGTAAGCAACATCTAAATGATGGAGCTTAGTGTGTGACACAGTAAATATACTAGCAACCCAGGCTAGTAATATCTAATTCTATTTTTATGACTCTACCCTCCAGAGATCATCAGAAATATTTCCCTTAGTCAGACCCTTTGCCCGTGCATCCCAGAACTCTAGTTTGACAGTGGTGCTACAGGAAGTTTTGGAAGCAGATGTTGTGATTCATTGCTTTCCATGATATCAACCGTAGAAGGCTACATTCTTTTTTTTAAGAGTTCTTTATTAATCCCTCCCCCACCTCCCCATCCCCCGTTGTCTACTCTCTGTGTCCATTTGCTGTGTGTTCTTTTGTGTCTGCTTGTCTTCTCATTAGGTGGCTCCAGGAACCAATCCTGGGACGTTCTGGAGTGGGAGAGAGGCAATCATTATCTTGTACTACCTCAGCTCCCTGATCTGCTGCATCTCTTATTTTCTCTCCTCTGTGTCTCTTTCTGTTGTATCATCTTGCTGTACCAGCTTTCCACGTCAGCTGGCACTCCTATGTGGGCCAGCACCCCTGCACCGGCCGGCACTTCATGTGGTCCAGTTTGCCACGTGGGCCAGCTCACCTTCACCAGGAGGCCCTGGGCATTGAACCCTGGACCTCCTATATGGTAGACAGTAGCCCAACTACTTGAACCACATCCGTTTCCCATCAACTGTATAAAGTTATGTTTTGAATACAACCTACTTTCTTTGATAAACCTGTGACAGATACATGACTTTTCAGTTTAGTCCACCTCATTAGTTTATTGTGGAAATTAAAGAAATACCTAATTTTTGAATTGACAGAATCTGAAGTGCCCCATATAAATAATTTTTTTCATAGTTGAAGAAGAGTCTTTAAATACTTCTAAAATTGGGGTATTTTTGACTTGTAGGAAGTAGAAGTTTAACTTAAACAGGCTTACACAATACAGGGCATTTTTGACTCAGGTAACTTGAAGTCCAAATTTTCAGGCACTGCATAATCAAAGGACCAATTCTAGTTCTTTATTATTCTTTGATCACTCAGTCCATTAGTATTGTGACTTTGTTATGAGATTCATAATCTCAACAAAACCCGTAGCAAAAACCTGGGAAATTTTCACATTCATTCATACCCAGCATAGACGTCTTCCAAAATTTATCGTAAAAGCCAGGAAGAAATTTCACAGAAGCTACCAGAAAACCTTTCCTAGTGGCTTTCTGGCTCAATTTGGCATAGGCCAATCACTGGCAAGAACAGGAGACTAAGGAATGCCTGAGCAAATCAGAACCAACTTCTGGAGGTCCAGCCAGTTCCTTAAATTGCATCGCTACTAGATAATGTTGGATTGAATAGGGTGAATGGTGGAGAGTCCTTGCCAAATTTTTATTTTAATAATCTTGATGGAAATCTTCAAATAGTGTCCCCGCTTTCTCCACCTGTAAATGCCCAGTATTAAATGTATAACTTAAGTGTTTAGTGTGATGATGCAGAGTCAACATCATGAACATTTCATAATTCAGTGATAATCTCAGTGGCTTTTATTTAGGTGGGCAGAGTTGTTTGCTCTTAAACAAAATAGTTGCTAGCTCTGTTTGAATTATTATGGCTGTTCTTCCAAATATTTTATCTATTTCCTTAGTCATTCTGAAGCTACAAACTTAAGTTCTTGTGGTTGATGCTTTCCTTTTTCCAATTTTAATTTTCTAAGGGAGAAAAAAAACCCAAGTCTTTTAAAATTGTATCTAAGAGTAAATAGATTTTTAATACGGTTCCACGCAGTTTCCCAATGAATATATTGCCAGAGCTGCTGGAAAGGTGAACTTTATTTTGCAAATTGCTCAAAAAGTATTTAATCTTTTTTCACTGTATTACATACTCAAAAAATTTTCAAATGCTATCGAAGCATATACACGCATATGGAAAAAAGAAAATAAAAGTTGCTTTCCTTCCTTCCCCCAGTTCCCTCACTACCACCATGGAAACCCTACTCTGCAGGAGTAAACTCTGCTAGCAATTTGGATACATCACACAAAAGCTCTTAAGACACCTTCACTTACTTTGACTCTGGGATTGACAGACGATCCCCATGTCATGCCTAAAACACATTGTCTGATGCTTTGGTAATACTGATTACATATTACTAGTGGGTCACTCCATACTATACCTGCTTGAGTTGCATGCTTTCTAAGGGTCAGGTCTGTTTGTTCTCAAACCTGTTTACGCCAGTTGTATTCTTGACTGTATTACATAAACGGATGCAGCCCAAGAAAAACAAAGAAACAAAATAAAAAAAGAAAGCTAACCCATGAATGAGTTGTTTCTATAAGGGTTAAAGGAAAATCACTAAAAACATTTGTGGCTAAATTGCTCATGGGAGAGACACTTGTAAAAGAGTGAAGAAAAAGTATAAAATTGTAGAAAGATTCTATATTCAGAGACTTTTGCAGGGATATTCAAGTTCTGTTCTACTTTAAAGAATCCTAAACTACAAATTGTAGAGGATGCATTATGAATGTGATACAATTAAAAAAGATGATGGCAACCCTTCAATCAGCAGATCCATTCTCCAAAAGAAAAAAGAAAAAGAAAAAAGCCTTGACTTTGCAGCAAAAGCTTGGTGAAAACTAAATGTTAAAGGTATACTTCATTTTTTGTGATTGCCCTCTTTAAGAGACTTCTATTTATTAACCAACAATTCCACATCAGGCAAGAAAGTTTTTATGATATATTAAGGGAGTAAAGGTGTGTGTGCTGTTGGGGAAGGGGTCGTTGAATTATGTGGGTAAGAATGCTAAATCCTAATCCATAGTAGCAGGACAATGTCTAAAGTTAATGACTCAAAATCATGTAAAGGTATGTTGTTTAGTACCTTAGGATTACTACTCAAAATAGAGCAAAAGGTGCTTAAAAGCAATTGCCTTGGGAAAGTAAGACTGTCGGGAGACAACATATGGGGAACTGCTGTTTTTCATTATATGCTTATTGCTTCTGATTTTTTAATGGTATGCGTATTGGTAATTGCAAATATAAAAATATTAACCAGAAACTTCCACCAGTCCAATTTTGTTGGTGTGGTATCTGGTCTCCCAGATGGCCCCAAATGCTTTCTGGCATTCACTGACTACATATTTCTCTGAAGAAGATATTATTCAAATGGTCAATAAGTATATGAAAAGTTGCTCAACATCATTATCCATTAGAGGAATGCAAATTAAAACTACAATGACATAACATTTCATACCCACCAGGATGACTAGTAATAAAAAAATTGAAAATAACAAATTTTGGCAAGGATGTAGAAAAATAGGAACCCTTGTATATTGTTTTTGGGAATGTAAAATGGTGTAGCCACTGTGGAAAACAGTTTGGTGGCTCCTCAGAAAGTTAAACATAGAATTACCATATGACCTGGCAATTCCATTCCTAGGTATTTACCCAAAATAAATGAAAGCAGGGACTTGGACTAATACTTGTACACCAATTTTCACTGCAGCATTATTCACAATAGTCAGAAGGTTGAAGCAACCCAAGTGTTCATCAACAGATGAAACGGATAAACAAAATGTGGTATTCATCTATACAACGAAGTATTATTCAGCTCTAAAAAGAAGTGGTGGTGCACGCTACATGCTACAACATGGATGGACACTGAAAACTCCACATTGAGTAAAATAAACCAGACGCAAAAGGGCAAATATTGTACGATTTCTCTTATATGAACAAATTCATAGAATTTGTTACAGAATAGTGTTACAGAGATGAGGGAGAATGGAAAGGGGATTTATTGCTAAATGAGTATGAGTTTTGTTTTGGATAAGGCAATGTATAAGTGACCGAAATTTTCTGCATCCTGTCAGCATTTGGTGTTGCCACTATTTTTAATTTTAGCCTTTTTGATAGGTCTGTAGTAGTATGTCATTGTGGTTTTAATCTGCAATTCCCTGATGGCTAATGATGTTGAGCATCTTTCCATGTGCTTATCTGCCATTTGTATATCTGCTTCTGTGAAATATCACTTCATGTCTTATAGCCCATAGTCTAAATGATTGCTTTTTCACAATCAAGGTTTGAAGGTCCCTTGAAAGATACGTGACTTGCAAATATTTTTCCTACTCTGTAACTTATCTTTTCATATTCTGAACACTATCTTTCACAGAGTGAGCATTTTTCATTTTGATAAAGCCCAATTTATCATTTTGCTTTTATGGATTGTTCTTTTGGTGTCATGTCTAAAACTCTTTTCTTAGCCCTAGATACTGAAGGTTTTCTTGTATATTTCCTAAAAGTTTTATAATTTTGCATTTTCATTTAGGTCCATAACCCATTTTTAGTTCATTTTTGTATAAAGTTGAGATTTAGGTTGATGTGCTTTTTTTTGTTTTTGTTTTTGGCCTATGGATGTCCAATTGCTCCAGCACGACTTGTTGAAAAGACTATCTGTCTTCACTGAATGGCTTTTGCACTTTTGTCAAAAATCAGTTCAGTATATTTGGGTGAGTCAATTTCTGGGTTTTCTGATGCATTCCATTGATCTAGGTGTCTTTCTTTCCACCAACACAATATAGTCTTGATTATTGTGGCTATATAAATCTTAAACTTCCACCTTAGTCTTGTTTTTCAAAATTATTTTACCTTGTCTAGTTCATTTGTTTTCATATAACTTTTATTTTTATTTCTTTTCATATTTGTTTATATCTACCAAAAAACCCCTCCTGTTTGGGTTTTGATAGGAATATATTAAACCTCTATACAGTTTAAGGAATTAGCATCTTTACTATGATGATTGTTCCAAGCACAGTGTGTTTCTCCATACTAAACATACTAAACATACTCCATATGTTTAGTCTTTAATTTCTTTCATCAGCATTTCATAGTTTTCAGCATACAAGTCCTATAAATGTTTTGTTAGATTTACACCTATATCATTTTTTTGATTGACAGTATACTGTGTTGTATTTTCTTTATTACGGTGTCCACGTTTTCATTGCAATTGCCTTTTGGATACTTATTTTGTATCCTTAGGCCTTTATGACCACACTTACTAGTTCGAAGACTTATTTTGTAGATTTCTTGGAATTTTCTATCTAGATATGTTATCTGTAAATTTGGGCAGTTTTATATATTCCTTTATGATGTGACTGCCTTTTATTTCCTTTTCTCATTACATTGATTAGAACTTCCAGCACTATGTTGAATAAAACAAGAGTTGAACAAGAGCTGTTATTGTCTTGTTCCTGATCTTGGAGGGAAGTCATTCTGTCTCTCACCATTAAATATATTAAATATAATGTTCACTGTGGGTTTTTTGGGGGAGTAGGGGGAGATGCTCCTTATGAAGTTAAGGAAGTTTCTCTCTGTACTTATTTTTGTTATGAATAGGTACAGGTTTTTGTCAGATGCTTTTTCTGCATCATTTTTATGCTCATGTGATTTTTCTTCTTTAGCCTGTTAGTATGATAGGTTACACTGACTGATTTCTTTCTTTATTAGAGAAGGTGTGGGTTTAAAGAACAATCATGCATAAAATGCAGGATTCCCGTATATCACCTCACTACCAATATTGTACTGGTGTAGAACATTTGTTACAATTTACGATAGCACATTTTAATAATTGTACTCAATTAAAGTCCACAACTTAACTTAGGGCTCACTATTTGTGTAGTATATTTCCATGGATCTTTAAAAACTTTTATTCTGTTACCATATTTTAAACCTTAACTCCTCAATCCCTATACCTACCCAGTCCCCTAGTAACCTATATTCTAGATTCTGACTCTATGAGTCTGCTTATTCTAATTGTTTCAAAACAGTGAAATTGTACATTATCTGTCCTTTTGAACCTGACATTTCATAAACATGTCTTCAAGGCTCATCCATGTAGTCACATATATAAGGACTTCATTTCTTTTGAGGAATTGGTATATTTTACATAAATTGTCAAATTTTTGTGTGTAGAGTTATTAGTAGTATTCCTTTATTTTTAGAATAGAGGTTTCTCAAATTTTTGATCCTTTCAATGAACCAGCTCTTGATTTATTGATTTTCTTACTCTTATTTTCCATTTCACTGACTTCTGTTCTTATCTTTATTAATTCTCTCATTCTGCTTGCTTCTGATTTATTTTGCTCGTTTTTTCTAGGTTCCTGAGATAGGCACTTAGATTATTGATTTAAGAATTTTTATCTTTCTTGATGTATCCATTTAGTGTAATAATTTCCCTCTTACCCAGGCTTTTGCTGTGTCCCACAAATTTTGATAAATTATATTTTCATTTTCATTCAGTCAATGTATTGTTTTACTTCCCTTGAGACTTCCTCTATGATCCATTGATTGTTTTGAAATGTGTTGGTTAGTTTTCAAGTGTTTGGATAAATTCCTATTTTCTTTGTATTAATTTTCTATTTTGATTTCACAATGGTCAAGAAATACTGCTTATTATTTCAATTCTTTTAAATGTGTTGAGGTTTCTTTTAAGGCCAGGATTCTCTCTGTCTTGGTATATATGTTCTATGGGCACTGAAAAGAATGTGTACTCTGCTGTTGGGTGAAATGCTCTATAAAATTATTGATTACATCCTGTTGGTTGATGGTATTGTTGAGTTCTTCTTTATCCTTATTGATTTTCTGTCTAATTTTTCTATCAATTGTTGAGAATTACTCTATCAAGTGTTGAAGTTTCCAACTACAATAGTTGATTTCCCTATTTCTTCTTTCAACTATCAGTTTTCATTTACGTATTTTGAAGTACTTTTGTTTGGTGCATGCATATTTAGGACTGCTATGTGTTTTGGTGTAGTAACCCTTTTTTCTTCATATAATGTTCTCTCTGTCTCTGGTGATGTTCTTTTACTGAAGTCTACTTTAATATTTACATAGCCACTCCTGCTTTCCTGTAATTCATGCTTGCATAATATATCTTTTTCCAAACTTTTACTTTCAATCTGCTTACATTATATTTGAAGTGAATTTCTTGCAGACAGCATGTAGTTTGGCAATGTTTTTAAATCCACTTTTCCGATATCTATCTTTAATTGTGTCTCTCCTGAGATAGTTTGCATTTAATGTAATTATTGATACGTTAGCTCTAAGTCTGCCATTTTATTTGTTTTTCCATTTGTTCTTTTGTTTGTTTCTCTATTTTCTTTTCCTGCCTTTCTGTGGATTACTTGAATATCTTTTAGAATTCCAATTTGATTGAACTATTTTGTTTTTGAGTAGATCTCTTTGTATAGCTTTTTAAAGGGTTTGCTTTAGCTATTCTTTTATCTATACATAGCATCACAATCTACTGGTGAGATTAGTTTGCTAATTACTGTGAAGTATAGAAAATTTTTCTTCTTTTACATTCCTTTACCCTCCCTCATTTATAACATAATTTTCTTAAATATTTCTCCCATATACATTTAGAAATAAATCAGATAGTGTTATAGTTTTTGCTTCACTTGTCACAAATAATTTAGAAGACTCAAGAGAAGAAAGAAAGTCTATTTTTACTTACTGTATTCTTTCTTATTTCTTGATGCTTAAATTTTCCTCCTTTTGTCATTTTCTTTGTGTTTAAAGAACTTCCTATAGCTATTCTTTTAGGACAGTTCTTCTGGTAACATATTCTTGGTTTTCCTTCATCTGAAAATGTCTCAATTTCTCCTTCATTCATGAAGAATAATTTCACTGAATATAGGATTATGGACTAGCAGTTTTTTTCTTTCAGCACTTGAGAAATACTGTGCCACTCCCTTTTGGCCTCTATGATTACTGAGGAGAAATCTGCTGTCATTTTAATAATTTTTTCCCATAGGTTGTTATTTTTCTCTGGCTGCCTTCAAAATTTTTTTGTCTTCAGTTTTCAGTAGGTTAATTCTGTTATGTCTTGGCACAGATTTCTTTGGGTTTATTCTGCATGGGTAAATCTGCAGGTTTATGTTGTTTGCCAAATTTGGGACATTTTTAGCCATTATTTCTTCAAGTACTTTTTCAGCCCTACACTCTTTTTTGTTCAATTTGTAAAACTCCAGTAAAAGGAATGTTAGATCTTTTGTTTTGTTATCACAAACCCCTGCAGCTCTGTTCATTTTTATTTAGCAGTCTATTTTCTCTCTGTTGTTCAGATTGGGTAATTTCTGTTTTTCTATCTTCTAGTTCACATGTTATTTCTTTTGACCTCTCTATTCTGTAGAGTTCATCTACTGAGCTTTATATTTAGGTTTTTGTATGTTTCAGTTTTAAAATATGCATCTGATTCTTCTATTTCTTTCTTGAGAGTTTTTTTTTTCTCCCTGAGGTTCTATTTTTTAATTTGTTTCAAGCATGGTGATAATTGCTTATTTAAGCATTTTAAAAATCATGACTACCTTAAAATCTTCATCGGGTAATTTTATCATTTCTGTCATCTTGTTATTAGCCTCTGTTAATTGCCTTCTTTTATTTAACTTGGGTTTCTTCTAGTTCTTGGTATGATGAATGATTTTCCATTGAAACTTGGACATTTTTACTTCATTCCAAGATGCTGGATCTTATTTCAGTCTTCTTTTCTGATGGTTTTCTCTGTCTCTGTTCCAGAAGGACAAGAGGGGGTACCATCTTTTTATCACCAGGTTGGTCTCTGTTGATACCCAAGTTGGAGGATCCTTATTACTGCTGGGTGATGGTGAAAGTCCTGACTTTCCTTTAGGCCTCCTCTGACACCACCTCAGCACAAAGGTGCCTCATGACAGTCATGTGGGGGCAGAAGTCTAGGCTTCCCATGTGGTGTACACTGAGGCCATGGAGGTGGGGTCGAGCTCAATTCTAGCTGGTAGGAATGACAATCATCATTTCCTTCTTGGTCTTCTTTGATCCCATCCTGACAGGGATGATGGGACACTTTGTTACAGCCTTGTGAAGGTGGATGCCTAGGCTTCCCATTTGACCTTAGTTGGCCTGGGTTAGGTGGGGTTACAGTTTTTGTAGTAGGGTGGCTATTACCTACATTTTTCCTGGATCTTTGGTTAGAGAGAGCAAGCAGGATTTAGTTGGGGCTACTTTTGTTTGCATCTAAGGGTCTTCCTAGGTTATCGACTTCTTCAGCTTCAAGTCCAAGATAAATGAGGCAAAAGATAACAAAGGGAACTCACTACCATTTTATTCATTTTGAACAAGATCTGCCTTCTTTCTACTTTTTAGAGTCTTCTTATGATTGTTTTATATATAATAGCCTAGGCTTTTGGCTCATCTTTGTGGGGGAATAGAGAAAATTAACTTCCCAGAAGCCGAATTCCACTTTCTTGCATGATATTTAAAATTTCTTGTTACTACTCTCAAATCTATCCTGCTCATCCAGACCTGACCACTGTGCTCTCAGCCTGTGAATTCACCTTTCTAGATGTTTTCACCCAGGTATTCCATGAGAAACAAATTCATTTCAAGTTTATGGACTTTTGTTTTCTGGTCCTCAGCATACCTCCTTCTTTTACTCTATCCTGGTTATTATCACCACCTAGTCATCCAAGCCAGAAAATAGGAGCTAGTCTTACATGCCTTACTTTTCCTCACATGCCTTAAGTAAACCATCCAAATACTTAACTCACACCTGCCTTTCTCACTCATTCTCTCTAGACATCTCCACATTCAGGCATTAACATTTAAAATTTATTATACCCTTAAATAAATAATTCATATAACCAACTTTCTTTTCTAATCATGCTTCTCTTCTTTTTTTGAATTTAAGTTAATGTCGCCCTTGTTTTACTATTCATAATACTTAAGATTTTTATTTTATTGTTGACTTGCCTTTGTCCTCATTCAATAGTTTCAAATTTTATCATTTCTATGGTGCTGAAATCTCTCCCATCTTTACCTTCCTATCTATTCCCTGTGCCTAAATCCCATTCTTCATCTAATGGAAGTGCATCTATGTCCAGGTCTTCATTCCTTCTCACTTGTATGTTGTTTTTGCCTTCTACTCAGTTTCTGCTTCTCAAGTCTGTGGCAATTCATTATGTGCACTGTTGGGTCAATTTTCCTGAATCACTGTTCCTTAATGCAATTCTCCTGCCTGAAAAATTCCAATGGGTGTCTCTTGCCAGTAGAATCATGTCAAGGGTCTTTAGTTTGGGCTTCATGATCTTTCCTGCTTACCTCTTTTATTCTAAGTTTCTTCTCTGAATTTTGTTTGTTTCTGCCCTCTAGACCCTGTGGCAACCCCAGGCTTGCTATGAATTATCAGTTCAGCCTTTACCACTACTTAACTTCAACAGGTGCACAGATCATGTTGTTTGGTTTATTATTTCAGACCTTCACTGCTTGAGATGTGAGATGAAGGAGGGAAGAAAATATAACAGAACGAACATGAGTGATGTGAGAAGATGAAGACAAAAAATTAACTCAGTGTTGAAACCCTCCTTGTATAAACAAGAAAGCTGGGTAGGCTATTTTCCAGAGGCAAAGGAGGGAAGCACAGGCTCACAGTGAGCTCTGAGTATGACTTCAAAGATATGCACATACTAGTTAGCCATAAATATTTATAAAATGAGACTTGGGTATTTAGACCATTAGCCTGCCATATTCTACTTCCACACAATGAAATATGAAGTTTAAATCATGATAAAGAAGGGCAGAACAAATAATAGAGGATCTAAATTTAGGACTGGGTAAATGTTCAGTGTTATTTTAAAATATTGACCTATGCACACAGGCACTAGAGACAAAACCAGATTTTCAAATGGCCACAACTATTTCTCATTCATTTTCTTTTGCTTCTTCTATAATTTTTATGAAAGGCAAAAAATTCCCCTTAATGCATAGTCTCTTCCTTTGTCTCATAACACTTCATCATATCCAATATGATTAGAGATAACCTTGTCTTGTCAAGCCATGTGATCCATTTGTTAAACTAAAGGAAAGAGGCACTTGACTCTGAGGGGGCATATTCATTTCCTCCAAACCAAATTTTCAACTTTCTTCCAAGTCTAGGCTTAATGATTTCCAGTTAAGTATCTCATGTAGACTTTTCCTTCTATATTGATCTTTTTATAATTTTATCTAAGACAATCATAAATTAATATGCATCACAGTGAACATGGGTTCTTCTGCTAACAGAAGGAGTTAGGCAATGTTCAGAGCTTATTCTAAGTTCTGGTCTTTCTGAACTCCTTGTTGATTAAAAACTGAGTGTCCTATGTCTTTTCCTTTGAGACAATGGGAAATAAGTAGCTATTGGGACAGAATAAATTAAGATAAACAGCTAAAGCCTGACATTGGCCTAATGTATTGTCCCTTCCAAACTGAAGGAAACTCTTTTCCAGGGACTTGCAGGGTCTCTATCTCTGAAAGCATAATAGGAGCAGTAGGTAATGTCCTACTCTGGGATGCTCCCCATCTTACCACTGCAGTGAGGCTTCTATACACAGATGTATGGAATAAACCACTATAATCTCCAGAGGTATGAAAAATGGTGTAGAAAATCAAGCCTGAGATTTAGGATTACTTGATTCAAGAATTGTCTTGAGCCTTTATTGGACACTCTGGTCTTTAGTTCTCTTATTCATAAAATGGGAAAATATTGGGTTCTCATTTTTTTTTTCTGCTGTGGGTTAATTGAGGAAGCTTTATGCGTATTTATTATTGTTGGTATTGCTGGTAGGAACAGCTTAAGCAATAGGGACTTGCTGACAAGAGTTACAAATCGCACTGAAGAGAAGGACAAGTTCAAAACTCTGATTTTTGTGTTCTACAACTTATTATAAAATCACTCAATAAAGTTTATATTGGGCTTTTGAAAATACTTTCTTAAGTCCTCGTTGTGTTCTATCAACTTCCCAGTGAGAACAAGTTAAAGAGGTATGATTGTTCCCCTTTGACTGAACCAAAAAATTGATATACACAGAAAAAAATTGCCCAAAGCCATGCTACTATTTTGTTTTGAGCTTAGACAAGAAGCTTTTTTATACTGATAGGTAGTGCTTAAGATCAATAGAATTATGAATTCTACTGGTAAAGTCCTTTTAAGTTAGCAAAAGGAATTAAGACAATCCAAGGTAAGAAACCTTTGCTTGTACCTATCATTAACCCTTTGTAGTCCTAATCTGAAGTTTACTGGATCTTATTTCTATATGACAACAATGAACAATTGTGACATCTTTGAAAATTTTTGTTTGTTTAAATATGAATATGATTAAAATATCTTCCATTTGTAGTTATCCCTCCTGTAGTACTTCAAGTCTTACTACCAATTTGCAGATGCACAAATTAAAGTTTAAGGGAATTAAGTAACTTGGGTTGTAGCCTGCTGTAGTGAAAAAGGGCTTGGAGCCTGAGATACCTGGCTCTGAATTCTGCTTTTGTGACTTCCTAGCTCTGTGACCTTGGCCCAGTTGCTTGATCTTATGAGCCTTGATTTCCTCACATATAAAGATGAAGAGGAGGAGGAAGAACAGGATGATAACTACCTCATAGGCATATTGCATAAATTACATGAAATAGTGTGTGAAAATTGCTAGCACACCATGAGCTATATAATAAACACTCATTAAATATGTTCTGATATGTTTTCTTTCCTCCTACTTACTGTCTTTAGTATGTCTTTCTTGGGCTGAAATCAATATACCAAATCCAAGTTTTGGTTAAATCTTAGAAAGCTGGGAATTCCTCCTCATAAAGTAAGATTTTAACTAGAAGGACCTCTAAATCTAGCACTTAGTGAATGAACAAGGAATTTAGCTGAGTGAAGAATTTGCTGTGACTTTTTTTTAAAAATAAGAATGTCTTTAAAATGGTTGAGGTTGTTTGAATATTGATTAACTTTTGGAGAGAGTGTTATGTTAGATTGTCTAGTGCTTTAAAAAAAAAACCTTACTAATGGTAACTGTAAGGACAGCTGGTCTACCCTAGAAAGAACCCAAGAACACAGGCAAAATAGATCTACTTAGATCATGGACTGGAATCCAAGTAGTTGAATTCAAGAGCCCTTCTGCTAAGAAATAAAGTGTGTCACAAACTACACTGGTTCTTCTCTCATGCCCTGAAAGAAGGAAAAACTGGATCCTATCTGTGAAAAAGCTAACAATTTTGTAAGATGGTGACACCTGAAAATTAAAAATATAAAGAATATTTATGGGAAACCTCTCCAATGTCCCTAAATGTCCACTCAATTTGTAAAAATGTTGATTAATAAATTAGGTGCTTTAGCCTACTAGATTTCAGGATTTTTGAAGGTGTGGGGAAAAACACAAGCCAATAGTTTTTGTCTCTAAAGAGAGGAGATTTGAATTCACCTTTGGGGCTTATTTTTGGGAAAATGAACACTATGGGAATATTTATTATATAAGTGTAATATAAAGGTTGAAGCATGGAAGAAAGTTGAATTCTGTAATTATTAGACATTCTTCTTAATAATATAAACTGAGGGCAACTTTCCTGTTAATTACCTATCTGCAGACTGTATTGTTTTATGGGATAAATATTATTTTTCTATGTGTCAATTTATACTCATTTATTCCTATGTACTGCATTATTGCATGTCCTGGTAGGATTGAATATTCATCCAGTCAATAAGAATTCATTAAGTGCTTACAATGTGCCAGCCCCTGTTCTAGACACAAGAGATATAGCAGTGACTGAAGGTGCAAAAATCCCTGCTTTCAAGAAATTCACATTCTAGTGTGAGAAGATAGTCATATACTAACTATACTATAGTATGCATAAGTAACATGTTGATGTCTAATATGAGTAAATAGTTATTGAAGGGACTTAATGAGTCCAAGACTTGTAAGTGGGCAAGAGAGATCACTGAGGGTCCTTTTCTTTTTTTTTCTTTTTTCTTTTTATTGATTTTGTAAAAATATTACATTAAAAAAATATGAGGTCCCATTCAACCCTACCACCCCCACCCCACCACGCACCCCCCCAGCAACCCTCACTCCCATCAACATGACACATCCATTACACCTGGTAAGTACATCTCTGGGCATCTCTGCACCCCATGGTCAATGGTCCACATCATGGCCCATACTCTCCCATATTCCATCCAGTGGGCCCTGGGAGGATTTACAATGTCCGGTGATTGCCCCTGAAGCACCATCCAGGGCATGAGTGTCCTTTTAATAGACTGAACAAACGCGAGAGAAGAGGTTCGCACTCAGCAGGAAGTGGTCTGGGGCTGTGTGGGCAGAGAATTTCTGTTTGGGGTACTCAGATTGTACCTAAGGGGCAAGAGAGTCTCTGTAGGCACTTCTTGACCCCAGAAGACTGCTGGCATCCTGAGGAGGGCTTTGGTAGGGCTTAGAAGTGTGGGGCTCAGTGCAGGGACTATAAGACTGGTATTGGGGAACCTTCAGAGGGGTCTGAGCACAGTTTGAAATAATTGGATATAAATGGTTAAAGGATCCCTTTGCCTGTTGAGTAAAAATTAGACTGTTAGGGGTGGGAGAAGCAAGATATAAATAAAGAGGCCAATTTAGAAATCCAGGTAAAAGATGAGGGGTTCTTGGAGAAAGTAGTATTAGTAGAGTTCAGCGAGAAGAATTCAGATTCTGAATATATATTGAATAGAGAAGATAATGTGATTTATGGATTCATTGGCTGTGGGCTCAAAGGAAGGGAAAATTCAGAGACAACTCCATGAGTTCTGGCCTAAGAACCTGAAAGGATGGAAGGGTTGGCACAGAATGAGATTGACTTTAACTAAAAGTTGTATTTTTCTTTCAAAGGAGGTTAAGCTGGAATAGAAAGGACAGTGAAGACTTTGGAGTATTCCTTCTTTTTCTCAGAGCATGGTGGCAGTTTTTGTGACTGGAGTTCAGGAGAAATATGCTAAAGAATATTCTCATTTGAAGAGGTAAGTTAACTTATTCAAGATGGTGGAAAGCTGGGAGCAAGGCCATCTTCCATGTCATTCTTCCAGGTTGGGGAGCCCTGGGAACACAAACAATCATGGTTGCAAGTTGTTTGCAGAGCTGTCCCTTCTTCGACTATTCCCCCAAATCCAGTACAGTTTTTTAAAGTTTGGAGTCCAGTCTTCACTATCACACTGGAGAATTAAGGCTAGGGCTTGTGCTTAGAAAAACCATATGGAAAAAAAAACAACCAAGATAAACTAGCAACATCTTGAAAGAATCCAGGCTCAAATGTGGCAAGACCAGAGCATCTATTTGAAGCAAGATGTCTCCATCAGATGACAACAATGGGATGGAAGCACAGATCGATCTTGGTGGTGGGAGGGTGGGGAGATGGTTAAGAACCTGGATTTCCTATGGTCAATCAGGAAGGAAGCTGCAGCTCTTGAAACGTTAGCAGTGAATTCTCATAGAGTGGTACGGTCCAGAGGACTCCTGACCTATTTCACAACTGGTGGAAAATAATGGCTCCTAACATGAAATAGAACAGTTGGACTAAAACTCATTATTTCTAAAAATTCACAGGAGAGATTTAGACAATAAACTACATGGTGAGTCTTGAGGTTTGGTGCCTACATTAGTAGAGCACATAGGTTGCAGTCTGTGAGCAGAGCACTTAGGCTCAAGCATCAGGGAGCATGTGTTTCCATCTCAGGAACCCTTATCTGAAGATAAATTCTAGACACCATGGGGGTCTTTACCTTTCTACTCCCACTTTCTTGGTGATGTGCTCTTCACTCAATCTTTTTTTTTTTTTTTAAGACATTTATTTATTTCTCTCCCTTCCCCCTATTGTCTGCTCTCTGTGTTGACTCTCTGTGTGTTCTGTGTCTGCTTGCACCCTTGGTGGCACCAGGAAACTGTGTCATCTTGCTGCGTCAGCTATCCATGTGTGCAGCGCTGCTCCTGGGCAGGCTGCGCTTTTTTCACGTGGGATGACTCTCCTTGCAGGGTGTACTCCTTGCGCATAGGGCACCCCACGCGGGGGCGCCCCTGCATGGCACAGCACTCCTTGCACTTGGCAGCTCTGCATGTGGGCCAACTCACCACACAGTCAGGAGGCCCTGGGTATTGAACCCTGGACCCTCCCATATGGTAGGTGGACACTCTATCAGCTGAGCCATGTCTGCTTTCCTTCATGCAGTCTTGTATCTGGAGATTTTATAAGTTCTCTTTCTATGCAGTGTTTTTATTTATAACTTAGTGAATATATAAAAGATGTTCTGCCCTGATAATTGAATATCTCTGACTTATCCTGTTAAACCTCCTTCCAAGTCTATCATCTTCCTTTTGCTTTCTTCTTCAGGTGTCATTATGTCACTTCCTTCTAGTTTGAAATAGAACAGCCTACCAAACCATCAATTCTATACTATGCAGCCAAGCTCTTTGCACTTTCCAGCCTTATACCTACTGCCCAGGCTTTGCTTTTCATCTCCTAAACTGAAAGGTGACATTTATTGACCCATCAATGATCCTTCATTTTATCTGCTGTTTCAGATGGATTGCTAGTCATGGTGTATTTTTGATCACTGATTGCTACAGCCTTAGCGGCTTAAAACAGAAATTTATCACCTTATAGTTTGGAATCAGAAGTCTGAAATCAAGGCATCAGCAGGGTCATGGTCCCTCCCAAGGCTCTAGAGAACTTGCCTCTTGCAGCTTCTGGGGTGACTCCAGGTGTTCCTTACCTGGTGGTTGACTCTGTCTTCACATGGCCTCCTCCTCTGAGTCTGTGTCCTTTCCTCTTTGTCTGTCTCAATCTCCCTCTGCTTTTCTCTTACAATAATCCTTGTTCTTGAAGTTAAGGCCCACTCAGATAATTCAGGATGAATGAACTCATCTAGAGACTTTACCTGAATTATATCTGCAAAAATCCTTTATCCAAATAGGGCACATTCACAGATTCAAGGAGTTAGGATGTGAACATACCTTTCAGGAGCCACAATTCAACTTACCATACATAGTCTGGGGGAAAGTCTTTGCTACCATAGTTAATGCCACTCTGGGGAATTGAGGCAATGACTTGTGTTCAGACTTAAGACAAAGCAATTCAGAAAAAAAAAAAAGCAATATCAGAAAGGAATCTAGCGCTTATCAAAGGTGATATTGAATATACGAATTTCAGGAAGAAACAGACTTTACTGAGTGAGTTCCAGGATGAGCAGTTGTTGTCTGTGTCTGCTCTCCATTAGGCACCTGCATTTAAACATCCATTGGCCAAGCATAAATATCCCTTCTTCATTGTCAAATTATAAACAGGGGCATATATTTCACTCCCAATTAGATTTTATAGTTGCCTCTTTATATTTCCCAAATTTTAAGTGCAGAAAACACTCCACATTTCTACATTGTGCAACAGTTTGTCAGATTTAACAGATGTCCAAAGGAATGATGAAACTCCACTGAAGGTAAATATTTTCTGGTAGGATGTCTTTAACACTTCAAAGAAAGATCGTAACTGGGCACACGATGGGTTCAGCATGCAAGTGCATGGTAACTACAACCTTCTGTGATCCAGAGGAAAACCTTCCAAGGGACATAAAGCCACAACTTGAATTCAGGAACAATGAAAGATTCTATTAATTAAGATAGAGACACTGTAAGCAAATACGGCAATATGAGCCTGTCATTTTAAACAAGCTTTATTAATTGTGTGAATTAGTAAAGTCAATCCTTAAATGCACATCTACAACTTTCATTGGCCAGATGGGTTGTGGTCCCAATAGCAGACTTTGACACAAAGTATGTCCATGTGTATGTCTGTGCACTAACATATGCTCATCGTTTAGACATGTGCAATGCACTCCTTCTGTAAGAAATAACTTGTGAGTGGTCAAAATTTGAAGCACATGTTGTTGCCATAATAAAGTAGGGTACCAAGGAAGAATTCACTAATGTGATTAGCAAAGATCTAGGGATTTCCAAGCAATTCTATTATATGTAGTCCTTCTGGAACAAGGACTTGAAAATTAATGAATGTTTTTGATTTAGAAGTATAATTCTCTAATTATAGTACAGAAAAAGTTATAAATCTATTAAGAATTTAGGAATGCCAGAATGTATAGCATTTGAGACATCTCAATCACTCTTCAATATAGTGGATTAGGAATGTTCTACAGGCGACTAGTAAGCTATCTAGTTAAAGAATCAAGGAGACTTGGAATATTCCCTTCTCCATCCCACATGAGTTAATTCTGGACAATATTATCACCAATCTGTTCTCTAAATAATCTTATTGATTTGTGCTACCTGACTTACAATGAAAAATACTTTTATTCAAATGAGGTTTAGTAACGGAATTCTTGTAGAGTGCCTGAAATTTACCATGTAAGTATAAAAAGAAGATTTCTACAAGCATTCCTTTTATGGAATTTTGAAAACAAGCAGTTGCATCACATGAGGCAAAGCTTTCTAAGGGATTGCAAGGATGAGACATTGGTGATGCTGGCAAGGTTCCTTTAGGAAACAGTATATAAAAATGTACCATAGATCATCTTTTGAGGATGCAAGTTGAAATTGAGTCAAGGGTAGAACTCCTAAGGTTTGGATTCACTGGTTCTTGTCGTTTTCTCTCTCAAGTTGCTATAGCTAAAATAATTTCCCCTGACAGTTATTTTCCTCCAAGATAAGCAAAGAATTCCTGGTTGCCTGGGTTAATATACTCATGTAACTGGAAGTTATGGAGGATGAGCAAGACTGGTTGATTGATAAATTAAGTCTTCTGAACTTCTTTCATTTGATTTGAAAGAATACCCAGGAGGCCCTATCATTGACACCATCTCAAGAATTGGGCTGAAGGAACTCCATGGGATATGCAGCAGAAACCAATAATTCTACAAGAGTCCCCCCATCCTCTTTCCCCTCTCACTTACATACAGTGGAAACTGTTCTTTGGAAGATAGGGAAGCACTGGACCTGGAAATTCATCCTACATACTCCATACCTGGGCTCCACCTCTTTTGCAGTTCTCTGAGGAAAAACTTTAACACTTCACGACACATTGTTTGCTTTTGAGAACATCACTCATCTAAGATGAAGATCAGGAGAAATTTTGCCTTGGGCCCAGGAAATGATATCATATTCTATTTTTCCTTTATTTCTCCTGTCATGCTTTCTTTTACTTTTTCCTCTCTCTCTTTTTTTTTTTTTACACATTAATTTCAAATATTTGGTGCATCATTTTCCCTAAATTTTATAATAATAATGAGTCTATTAGTAAGGCTAGCCCAGTCCCACCCTTGGAGAAATAGTTTTGTTTTGTTTTTTTGTATACCCATCCACACTCATGTAATCAGAAATCTTGCCCCATAGTCCACTACTACTTCTTCAACCTCATTTTAAAACTGTCCTCTCTTTTAGTTTGCTAAAAGCTTCTAGGAGCAATATACAAGAAACAAGTTGGTTTATACAATGAGATTTATGTGGTTAAAAGCTCACAGTTCTGAGGCCTTGAAAGATGCATCATCTAGAGATGCTGTTCCATCAAGTTGGAGCTGTAGATGGTGAGGAACATGGCATGCCTGCTTATCTCTCCCCTCTCCTCTGGGTCCCATCTCTTTAAACTTCTGGTTAAAGTGGCTTCCTCTCAGCTTCTGTTTTCCATTGATTCCAGCTTTTGGTCCCAAGGGGACTTCTTTCTATCTCTGCAGCTATTTTCTCTGTGTCTGCAGCTTTCTATTCTTCCATGCATAAAAGACTCCAGTAGGAGGATTAAGATCCACCCTGGGTCATGCCCTACTGAAGGGATCTAAACAAAAGGAAGGCTCCCTAACTGAATCTAATCAAAATGTCCCATCTACAATGGGTTTATAAGCACAAGAATGAGTTCCCTTTAAGAATAGGGTTTTCTAGGGCCTACAAAGTAATCAAATCAGCATAGTATCAGACAAATTTTCTGTTGCCCTAGCTATGGATTTTTCCTAGTCCATTTATGTAAGGTAGTCTTTCTTCTCTGTCTTATTGAGTTTTTTTAAAAACATATTTAAAAATTTTTTAAAGATACTTAAATTACATAAAACATTACACAGAAAAATATAAAGGATTTCTATATGCCCCACTCCCCACACTTCCCACCCTTCCCCACATTAACAACTTCTTTCATTGGTGTGGTACATTCATTGCAATTGATGAATACAGTTGGAGCATCGCCATTAAGCATGGATTATAGTTTACATTGTAGTTTACACCCTCTCCCATTCGACTCTGTAGGTTATGGCAGGATATATAATTGCCTGTGTCTGTCATTGCAATGATATTCAAGGCAATTCCAAGTCCTGAAAATGCCCCCATATGAGTTTTAAACCCTTTGTCTCCCTGCTCACGCCTTTGAGTTTACCTTCCTTTTGTGCCCTTGATCCCCTTTTCTAGAGTAGCCCCTGTCTCTGGAAGAGTAGTCCTCTTTGTACCCTTCCATCCTGAATTGCAGAGGTCAATTGCCTCGCCCATGAGATCAGCAGAATGAATGCTGACCCTCGACAGAGTGAGCATCATAGGAGGGGTATTATCTATACATCTGGCCCCCACAACTTTCCCATAAAATCATATAGAGTAGAAGGAAAACATTTTTTGTTGGAGGGGAACTTAGATGGAGGAGATCATTCTCTAACTATGAATGTTCTGTAGATATTTCCATCTCGCTTGTCTTTCTTAATGGTTGATATAGATTCTGATGCAGAAAATCCACTGGTTATTCCTTCATCCTTTCAAAATCAAAATTCTTACTAAAATAAGATAAGCTAGGAGTGGTCTAAAGACCTAACCCCAAATAAAATAAGTCCTTAAAAAGTAGCATGCATAGCTGTTGTTTCCCTTCATCTATCATTGTCAGTCACTATTTACAACAGAAAATTAAATTTAAAATGGTAAATCATAGAAGAGAAGATTGCCCATTATGTCACCAAAGAAAGTTTGTTTCTCAAGAGTAGGGATCCTACGAATGCTTCATTACTCTATTCTGCTGCGTTGGCCCAAGCTGTCAGTGCTCAGGTCAGTTGAATGTTAGAGTGTCTTGAGCCAGACCACTATCGGGCTTTTTTTTGGCAATGAAGCCCTGGGCTATGAAAGCACCATCTCTCGTTATTGTAGCAGTCTTGGTAGGTGGTGAAAACATCCCCTTGCTACTTGTAGAGAGTCTCAGTATCATTTTCTTTCTGTGTCTTCCTTGTTTTACATGGCCATAGCCAAGAAATAAAAACCACTGTACTGATGCTTTTTTCTCCTCATATAACCTGAACTTGATTATGTCACTGAATTAGTACCTGCAGTGGTAGGTCTCCTCACCAGGACTCCTGGGGCAGGATTGGCTTTGCCTGTGAGGACCTCTTTCCCACCCTGGGTTCACCCTGTAGGAAAAAAGAGCAGAATACATATGCTCTCCTGTGGTCACACATGCTTCTGGCTAAATGTGGGCCCTTCTTATCTATCCATGTTTAAGACTAGAAGAGAAAATTTGAAAATATATCCAAGTGAAATTCTCCCCCAAACCTCTTAGATTTGTGGCTAGTGCCTTTCTGAAAGAATAATGGAGAAATTGTTCATTAAGTGCCTGGTATGCTCCTAGGAACTGGCTCTGACTCCACGGAATGGGGATGTGTGTAAAGAAAAAGCCACAGTCCTCACTGCCAAGGAACAGACAATGCTGACCTTTCTAGTGGGCAGGCAGGCTAGCTGCCAGCATCTCCACCCAACTCCTAGCCCCAGTTCCAGAAATTACACCATTAGAGTTTAATTCCTTTGGGTCTGGAAGGCTTTTCAATCTTCAAACACTCACTGCTCTTCCTTCCTCACAAGGTCAGTTGAGTGAGAGCAAGAGCCAATGGAAATGAAATTTAGGTCTCTGAAATTATGGATGGGTGAGCATTTTTGACTTTTTTCCTAGTGATGGTTCAGAGTTTATCTCTGTCACCGTAGGTGTGGATTTTGAAATACAGTCTCATAGAAGGTAGGACATTAATTTACTCCTATTGTTTGTACAGTGGACATCATAAATATGTTCATGAGATAATTACTTAACTATAAATGACACTTTGAATTCTACAGATGTAGAATTTATGCAAACCAATTCAGTACATTCTAATAATTACCCATATATGGAGTACCCTGAAGTCCATTAAAATTACAAAGTTCTTATTTGAACAACTACTTTGGAGATTTTGTTTCATATGATGAATTTAATCTCAAATTGAAATGACAAAGCATGATATCCCAACTATTTGTCATAATCCACAAACACATCAGAAAGCCATCCCAGATAAAGTAGAAACAGAAGGGAACACACACAAGTGCTGAGAGTTGGAATAAAATGGAGGTCTTCTGTTGAATCATTAATACAGTGGTAAAAACTAGCTTTACAGAAATACAAAAACATGCATTTCTTTTTCTTTGCATTTGATTTTTTTTTTGGGTGTTTGAAGCATATTACATTCCTGCTAGTTGTCCCAGTAAACTCTTTTGCATTACCAATATTTGAAATGTGAGGTTCAGTGATGGACATTAGGTGCGGGACCTTGGATACGGGAGTAAATTGTCTACCCTCCAACTTTTCCTCTTTCAGTAAGTTCTGTGTGCTTTTATCCATGAGAGACCACCTCTGGTGACCTACTTATACATTTGGGTTGTGTTATGAAATGAACTCCAACTGCCAGGCTGCTCAAGCTGGAGGATATGCAAACCCAGAAAACTCTGGTGGTGGTGGGCATTCAAAACAATCTAGTGGGAGTGAGCCTGCCTTCACGATTATTCTGTATCAGACGTGGTCCACCTTATACGTATCTACAGTTCAGAGGAAACCCAGCTACAACTGGAACCCTGAATTCACTCAGGAAATGTGGCAGTAATATGCAAGACATATTCCTGGTCTTGAGCCAGCATCATAGGCACAGTAACATCAGGGATGTAAAGGTTGAAAATGTGGTTTCAATAAGAATGTTCTCAAGGATATGTGTGGATTGGAGATAATTTAGATCTAAGTGGAGACTTGCACAGACCTCTACAAAGCTCTAGGATGACTACTGAGACCTGCAGAACCTAAAATAATGAATCTTGAAAAAAGCTAGACCATCTATTTTATTACTCAAGTGTTACATGCTGTCAGATAGAATGGTTTCTCTGGGAAACTTTGTTTTTTGCTGTTGTTGTTGAGGGTTTGCTGTGGACAAATTACAATGCAGATATAAAAAAACTGAATCAAGAAATATTTAACTACTAGGTAGTGCTAGAGCATATGTAAAACATGAATTATTTTATATATACATACACACCTCACTTATCAAACACAAATCAACAAATAATCCCCTCTCTTGGAGAGAATTAAAGAAAAAAAATCAGTCTAAATGTCCCAGCAGAAAAGTAGAAAATTTTGCAGCGAAAGGTATACGTCACCTAGAGGCCATTTTCAGTTTGTATAGCTCTAATAGCAGCAAAAACACAGAATCAAAAGAAAAACAAGCAAACTAAAAACCCCAGATAGTTTTTGAGAATGTATGCTGCAAAACAGGGTGAGTAATAACACTGTCCATCCAGGTGAAGCGCAGGCATGTACGTGCTTTCTCAACTTTCTTGCCATCTCCTCTGAACTGGCTTTGGCACATACGATTAGAAGGTCTGACATCTTCTTTGGGAGGGTTTGGGGGTGGGTCTGGTTGTAACTAGAGTTTGGCTGCAGAGCCGTTAGATGTATTGAACCTCAGTAAAGTTCAGACAGTAAGATTAGTTCCTCTACAAGTATCCAAAGGTTTATGGATACAAAGCTCATCTGAACTCTCTAAACCTATGGAGTCTGCCCAGTTGGCTGGAATAACTGACAGGGTTGGGCTTTTTCCCAAGCCTTCCATCACTTCCACTCTGATCCCTGCCAGAAATCAAACAAGAGAAAGCCTTTCTTGTCGTGTTTCGACACCCCCAGTTTTAGTCCCTGCTATAAACTCTGCCTCCAAATATTTCAGCATATCCACTGAAGGCTGATAATATACATGGGCAAAGGTTCAAAGGGTGGCTAAGAGCCTGAAAAAGGGTCACTCAACCTTACATAAATAATGTCCTCCTAGGATAAATGAAAAAGTGTATGATTATAGGTCCACCAATGTTAGCTGTGCCTTTTTCTATTGCCTGGCTGTCTCCGGGAGCTCAGAGCAGGGGTAGTGGTCACTTTACTAGACGTGCTTTAAGGCTACAACAAGTAGCATATCCAATTAAAAATTTTCCTTCTATGATGGAAGGAAAAATCCATTATTGAGCAAGTTAGTCAGCTGCAAAAATACAGCTATCTACGCAAGTTCACAGACAAAGCTAAAATTTCATTCTTTAACTTTTCATCTAGTTTATCTACACATGAATTATTTCTTCTTTTTTTTAAAAAAGCAACTTTATTATTGATCAAAATCTGAAGGCACAACTCTGGGGTGTTTGGGATACAGGAAGGTGCTATCCACACACGATTTCTAATGTGCATTGCTGTGTTATTTTATTTTCCACTAAATATTCATCATCAGTTTGTGCAGTCTGATGTTTACTCCATCGTTTGGGGCTCTCTAGTTGTGAATTACCTAAGGTAAATATTGTCACCAGTTACCTCCACCATAAAAATGTTGGACCTAATGTTAAGGTTATTTCAATTATGTTAAAAATAATAGATCTCAGCCTTTCCCAGGGCATTCAGCACGAAGATCGATTACTATTTACCACCTTGAGCTACATTACAAAGCATTTTGCCCAAAGATTTCTTTTCAAGTATTTCTGAACTGCAGTTTGTAACTGATATACCCATAAAGTCAATTTAGTGGGTAACACCAAGCAATTTGAAACATGAAATAGAATAATCTAAACTAGAGTAAAAAATATCTGAATCCATCCTGTGTAGCATAACTACTGTAAACACATAAATTGTGTTTTTGTTCTATGTGTATGGCTATGTACATATGTATATGTATATATACACACATATATGGTATAGAATGGATTTCTTCTCATGGATAACAGAAAGTGCAAGAGTCATTGATTGAGACATTCAAGTGGTAACTTTGAGGAAATTGGCCAGTCAACGAAGTCTGAACTTTTTCTTATGTCTTTTCTGCCCACAACAGCCAGAGTGGGAGTTCGGCAGACCTGAGTCAGATCATGGCATTCATTGGCTTAGAACCCTCCGGGAGCTCCCCAATTTAACTAAGAGGTAACTTTCTGATCCCAGGCTTCCTACTCTCCCCATCATTCACTTTTTAAACTACACTCCCTCCTTTCTGGTCCTCAAACTCATCAGGTACAACTTGAAATGCTGTTCTCTGCCCAGAATTGCCTTTCCCAAGATCTCCAGGTGGCTCCATCCCCATGCCCTTTACATTTGCTTTCAATGTCTCATCAGCAAGGGCTTTCCCGATTTCCCCATTTAAAATGGCAACTACCACCTCCATCCGGCTCCATGCACCTCCTTCCTCTGCTCTGCCTTCTCTGTGGCACTTACCACGACACTGCATGATTTACTAATGTGTGACATTTACACTCTGACTCCCATGACTAAGAGGTAATCTCCACGAAGACAGGACTTTCTATTTGTTCTGTTCTTGCATATATATCTCTGGCATGTAAAACCGTGCATGCTACACAGCAGGTGCTCAGTAATTATGTGTGGAAGAATTCACTGCATTTACTAAGGAACTAAATCCAAACCTGTATACTGGGGCATTTGTCTTCACCTCTGGGACAATTAAAAGTGTTAAAGATCTTCACATTTTGCATAATTTCCATGGACTATATGGCTCATGTCTCCATTCTGCTACAGAGTGAGATTCACTTGAATGCCTGCCCCATGGCTCATGCTAGACCCAGAGAAATAACTAGAAATAAACCCAAACTTTCCAATCACCCACAGTATCCTTTGTGGGCCAGCTCCCACGGACTTTTCAAGTCTTGTTACTCATTGCACCTGTCACTTTACAGACCTCCAACTGTACACCCAGAGGTTTTTGAGATGTAATAGAACTGTAGTTCTCTAAATTTATTGTAATGTCATGCTTCCAGACATGTCGCATACTGTTCCTACTGCCTGATACTGTTTTCCTGCCCTTCAAAAACACCTCTTCTGTGACACATTTTCTCACTCCTTTTTGCAACTTTCCAACTGACTGGGCATGTCTGGTGCTTGGAAAGCAGTCTGGCTGAGGGGAGAGAGGACAAGGGAAAACAAACCAGACTTTACCATTTACTAGCTCTGTGATCTTAGGCAAATTACTTTTGCCTCAGTTTTCTCACCTGTTAAATGGGGGAAATGGTGTCTATCTCATGGGGTTGTGTTTACTTCATAAGATGGCATTGGCAAGCATTGACAGGCATGAGGCCAGGGTGGGACATGTGGTGGGTGTCTTAATTTGCCAGAGCTGCTGTGAAAGCTGGTTGTCTGTCACAGTTTTGGAGGCTAGAAATCCAAAGTCAAGGTGCAAGCAGGATTGTGTTTCCTCTGAAGGCTACAGCATTCTGCTGGTGGTTTGCTAGCAAGCTCTGCCTCTATCACATGGCTGTCTCTCTCCCTCTCTCTTTTCTAATCCTCTGTGCCCAAATTTCCTCTGCTTATAAGGACTCCAGTCATATCAGCTGAAGGCCTACTCTGATTCAGTTTTGCTTCAGTTTCACTAATAGCTTCTTCAAAGATCCTATTTACACATGTATTCACCTCCACAGGACTGGGGGCTAGGACTTGAACTCATCTTTGTGGGTGATGTGATTCAATCCATAACAATGTTTATTGTGTAAATATCACTTTCCTCTTCCCCTCTTCTACAGCCACGTTACCATATCCCTATCAGCGCTCATTCACTTTGGGCAATTACTTGCTTATTTATCTTTTCCCCATAGCTGAGGTTCCAGGAGCTCAGAACCATCCTCTTCACTTTTTCCATTTCCAGCACCGAGCACAGCACCAGACCCAAAACAGGTGCTCAATCAACAAAAGGTGAGGATGCCATTACTTATTACAGGTAGCTTGCTCTTTAAATGCTACGCCGACGGCATGCTCCATGCATCCTCTTGCACTGTTCACATCGGTCCTGTGAGTTAGTCCTCTTATTATTCCCATCTTACAGAAGAGGTGACTAATTGTCAGAGTTAAAATAATTCTCCCAAAGGCACAGAGCTCTCATGTGTTAGAGCTGGAATTTCAACTAGCCAGTGCACTGAATAAGCTTCAAGCTATAGACCACACCTCTGACTGGAATTTTCTTATTTCAGGGGTAAGCCCTTGGTCAGTCCTGATGCTATTTCCATGGTTCCTCACTTTCCATACAAAACAATCCTGCCGGACAGACTCAAACATCTGGTCAATGGAAACTGGACGAAGCTCCATCTGGAAGCTATCAGCACCTCTCGTGGGTCAGCTGTGAGGGATTTTATTTCAAATGACCCAATACATTTCCTCTTCTTCCCCCTCACAGACAGATTTGTTGGCTGCACTTTTCTGATAACTTGGGGGTAAAAGGTTCCTTTTAAATGGCAACCTAATTTCAAATCAATGAGTCCCCAAAATATTATTTGCTATTGTCCAAGTGAACGCGTCTATTTCCCAACCAAATCTACTTCAGAGGAAGTCAGATGGCTTTCCTGGGTTCCAGGTACTATGAGAGCTGAGAGTGGTCCTAATTTTGCAAATATGCTACTTTTTCCTATTCATTTAAACAAACTTAGAAAACATTGTCTCATTTCAAACAGATTTTCTGCTTCTTAGATTGAGAGTTTGATGGCATCCTTTCTCTCTGTTTCCCCAAAGCTGACCAGGGGCCTGAAAGTCAGTGAGTGAGAAATTACTGTGGTCTCCACTTAGGCAACATTAAGACATCCTCATTCTACGCTGAAGGATGAAATTAGGGTGGTGAGGCCATTGGAGACATAACAAAATCTTGGATTCCTATTCCACTGTCATAACTCACAGTTAACAGTCCAGCCAGAAAATCTTAACTGATTCCATAATAAAACATATTCATATTCTTTCCCCTTAAGATTCAAAGAGTCAAAAAACATCAAAATATAGAACTTCTTATTCACTCTTAATAGAAACACTTGCCTAGAATCTTATATTTCAACATTTATAAATGACAATTTTTTTTCAGGAAACAAAATATCAGAATCAAAGAAGAATTTTCTGAACAGTTTCCAAAAACTTGCTGAGATAATTAGGAGGGAGAAATGTCTTAAGAATTGAACTCTCTGCCTAGAGAGTTACCTTTTTATATACATTCTCAATTTTCACATGATTTCTTTTGATATTGAAATTACACAATTTATAAAAACATTAATAAAAGAATACTGTGGATGCAGTTTTCTTAGTGAAATTCTTGTGATTTTAAAAAAATTAAAGTTGTCATTTATTATGTATGCATAAATGTGTATGTATACTTCATTGAAACTTAAGATTTCACTTAACAATATAGTGAGTGTTTCCATGTCAACACATCGACTTCTAGATTATCAATCATAAAAGCTGCAGATATTCATTTGGAGAGACAAATTAGTATTTATTTTCTCAGTTTCTTATTATTAGAATTAGAGATTATTTAAAATTTTTCCTTATTATAATAGTATTGCATTAAACATCTTCATGTATATACATATTCACATAATTCTTAGTTTATCTCCTGAAAATAAAGTCCTACAAGTATATTTGACAGGTCAAAACATATGCACATTAATTTATACATATAATCAAATTGCCATCCAGGAGTATAGTACCAATCTATACAGACAATAAGAATTCAACTCTAATTAGTAAAATAAGAGTAATAGTCACATGGATCAATTGTATTCAAAACAAATAATGTTTAATATCTTTCATATGCAAGTGCCTCATTTAAGGAAAAGGAATCTAGTTATCTTGGTTTACCACAGTAGAGCTTAATGATATCAGATAGTCTGTATTTTCTGGTATTCTAGAAGTAGAAAAGGCATGACGGGATCAATGGTTGTAAAGGCAGGTGTGGGTGAGCCCTTCGTCTTCTATGAATAACACTCTTCAGTTCTATGCTACCCCCTTATGCATCCTGATTTTCTAAGGAAGTGTATTTGGTGATTTCTAGATAATGTATTGGGCATCTTTGACTATAACTGTCATTATTGGGAAATGTCAGACTGAAAACATAAATTCAGAAGGATTATTAAACATTAAGAATGCCTTGGTTCTATTAGCTCCTTGGGCTTGGAGAGAATATTGACTCTCATCCATCCATTCATTCAATAGTTTTTTATTGAATGCCTACTGGGTGCCAGACACTGTGCTGCAGGCTGGGCAGCCAGAGGTGACCTTGACAGGTATTATCGCTGCCCTCACAGAGCCCACATCCACATAAATACAGAATCACCAATTTAGCAACTGCTAAGTAGTACCTTTGCTATGAGAGGGTATAGCAGGGGAACTAATGTAGATGGGGAGATGGGATACCTTCTCTAAGTGTCTTTTGAAGGATGAAGAATTAGACAGATTACAAAAATGGGAGGTGTATCAGTTCTCCAAAAGATTAAACATAGAGTTACCATATAATCCAGCAATACTGCTCCTAGGAATATACCCAAGGGAAATGAAAACATATGTCTACACAAATCCTGTACATGAATATTTATAGCAACATAATTTATATTAGCCAAAAGTAGAAACAACCCAAATGAATAAATAAATGAATGGATAAGTAATATGTTGTACATCCATATAATGGAATATTTTTCAGCAATAAGATAAATGATCTATGGATAGATGGATGAACCTTGAAAACATATGTTAAGCAAGAGAAGCCAGACACAAAGGGTCACATACAATATGATTCCATTTATATCAAATGCCCAGGAAGAGCAAACCTATGAAGTCAGAAAGTAAATTAGTGGTTGTCTAAGCCTTGGGGTCAAGGAATTGGGGGAAAATGGGGAGTGTTTGCTAATGAATATGGGGTTTCTTTTTGGGATGATGAAAAAGTCCTATAATTGATTGTGATGCTGGTTGCACAACTCTGTGAATACATTAAAAACCATTGAATTATATTCTTTGAATGTGTGAATTATATGGAATGTGAATTATATCTCAATAAAGCCATTATATTGAAAAAGGAAAGATAGACTGGAGAAACTCTGGGAGATTCATTAATCAGAAATAGGTCCATTAGTTGAGCCTTGTGCAAAAATAGTGGGGGTTGGTTTCCTCTGTGTTGGGCTTCCTGAAAAAATTAGAATAAAGCTAATCAAACTTCACATCAATCAAGTCATTTTATTTCATGTAATTTTAGCTGTCAAAAAACACAGGTCAGCCTAACATGAAATAATTGATCAGTGGCCTTATTTCTTGTACGTCTCTCCATTTTTTTCTGCTAATATTATATCATAGCCACAGTGGAAGTAAAGGTATGGCCCCAGAACAATGTTAAAATGTATGAAAACCCATACAATGTCCAGAAATCTACATTAAAATTTAGAGAATGCTCAGCAGCCTGGGCTGTCAGTGAAATGTTTAATGTACAATGAAGGCCTGTTGTTAAGTTACCAACTGTTAATAAAGTCATAACCAGCAAGAAATCGTGATGCTGCTTCTATATATTAGTTAAACATTGAATCAGATTTTTCTAAAGTGAAAAAGGTCTTAAAGTTATTGTTTAGTACTTCAAATAGGATTTATCCATTAAGCATCCAAGTATACTGTTGGGAGACACAACTGTACTAAGAAATTAGGTCCTCGTCTATTGAGAGAAAAACACAAAGCAACACACTACAGTTTTTTTTAAAACGAATAAATTTTATTGATGTATATTAATAAAGCATACATCTAAAGTGTATAACCAATGGTATTTGCTATATTCACATAGTTGTGTATTCATTACTTTAATCACTATTAGAGCATTTGTCATTATTTCAATAATAGTAATAAACAAAAACAGAAAAACAGACAAGAAAATTCCTCACTTCTCAGTCTCTCTATGCTTCCCCCAGTGTACATAACTGCTGTTTCTGGCTGTTCTATCCAAAGTGTATGATCCATGGCTTTTAGCATAAGCCCAATGTTGTACATTCATCATCTCAAAAATTTGAGAACAATTTCATTTCTCCAAAAAGAAAGACTCCACATCCCTTAGCATTCCTTCCTCAGACCTACGTAACCACTAATCTCCTTTCATCTTTATAAATTGATTTACATTTACATTTTATATAAATTGATTCATATAATATATATATACTACCGTTTTAATATTGCCATAATTTTTAATTTGTTCTCCTGGAGCAAATTCTACCAGTAGCCAAACACTCTGGGTTCTTTTAAAAGTATTTTGGACTGCCATAGGACAAGGATCCTGAATGACTTTTCAATCACCTGGCATGAGATAGGACATTTCTGAGGAGCTGGATGTTATCCTTGCCAGGAACTCAGTGGGATGTAGCTCCATATTTCAGACTGAAGGTAGATTCCCTTTGAACTGTCCTAAGATTTTTCTTTTTTCTTTATGCTAGGCTTTTTTTGAAGAGGAAAATTTTCATTAATTGCTTTTCCTGCTGCCTTAAACAATTTATACAAACAAACTGGAAGGAAATATACCATAATTTAAAGAGTGGTTATCTATAGTTCACAATAATGTGTTTTTAAAATCTTTCGCAATTAAGTTTTATTGCATCTGTGTTAAGAGAAAAAATACAAGCTCTTGAATTGCTCTAGGAACGTCAATGACTTATTTGCTTCTCATTTCAAGATAGCATCTGGAATTCTAGTTGTTCTAATGTTCTGAGTTCCCTCTCTATTTATTACATCATAGAGCATGGGTTTTGGAGTCAAACAAACTAAGGTTTAAATCTCTGCTCTGGCTGACAAAATGAGAACAAATATAAGATGCTGGCGCTGGATGCCAAAACCAACCCTGGAGATGAAACATAAACAAGACAGGGGTTGATTACGCTTGGATCTTAAAAACTGTGAAAAACTCACAGAGAGACAAATACAGAAAGGAGAGGAAACAGGAGGCAGGACCAGAAGTGGCCCAAGTGACTGAAGGGTGGAAAAATAGCAGGAACTCTACCTCTGAGGAGCACGTAGATATCACCGTTGGCTGCTGTGGAAGCAGAGGGCAATAGGGTCAGCCCTTGAGCAATCTCCCATGTCCTTCCACCAGAGTAGGTGCTGAAATCAGAGGAAGGCAGGTTCCACTCAGGCAAATGCAAATGGAGTTTCCTTGTGGATAAGTGAAATGGGAAGAGGATGGGTCTAGGTCGTACTTGATAGGTTTTCCTCTCAAACTACAGCTCCACTTAACTGCAGGTAACTGCAGGGGAATATAAACTCACAGGAAACCTTATGAGGCATCTGAGAATCACAAGCACCATAAAATGGAGATATTTGAACAACCTATGGATAACACACACAATAAATACCCTCAAAGAGAAAAGGGAATCACAGAAAATACGAAGTGGAAACATACAATCATAAGGAAGAACTAATCTGATATATTGGATATTAAAAATAAGTAAAACCAGGAAGCAGATGTAGTCAAGCGATTGGGCTCCCGTCCACCACATGGGAGGCCTCATGTTCAATTCTGGGGGCCTCCTCATGAAGGCAAGCTGGACCATGCTCGGAGAGAGCTGAAGGCCCATGCCCAAGGAGAGCTGATGGCTTGGACCCACAGAGAGCTGGTACAGCAAGATGAAGCAACAAGGGGAGATAAGCAGACAGAAAAAAACGTGCAGTGGATGGACACAGAAAGCAGACAGTGAGCACAAGCGGCAAGGGGGTGGGGAGAAGTAAATAAAAGTAAATCTTAAAAAAAATAAGTAAAACCTCACATTGAAAAGGCTTTTTTGAGTGCTAAACATGAAAATTTGTAAAACAAAACCCATGCTTAATTCAATATATTGAAATTCAAGATGGTCAAAGATTTTTAAAAAAACCCTAATTTTTTTTCAGAGAGATAAAAACAATACCTACACAGAAACAATACTTGTGACTTCTCAAAAGAAACTCTGTAGTCAAAAAATCTTTTCTTACCATGGGCCTTGGAATTCCTAGACAATGTAATTAGACATGAAAAAGAAAAATCCTAAGGATTGAAAGGCAAGAGGCAGGAATAGTTGTTTTTTTTTTTAATTTTGAAAGTTGTCAGTTTACAGAAAACTTAGGTAAATTATACAGCATTCCCATATACTCCCCTATTATTGGCACTTTGCTTTAATGTGGTACCTATGTTATAATTGATATAAGAACATTAAAATTGTACTATTAACTATAGTCTGTAGTTTACATTTCCCCCATTTTTCCCATGTACTATCCTATTAACACCTTGCATTAGTGTGGTACATTTGTTATAATTGTAATTCATGAAAGAACATTTTTATACTTGCACTATTAACTATAGTCCATCATTTACAATAGGGTTCACTGTGTTATACAGTCCTATGTTTTATCTTTTAATTTTTATTCTAGTAAAATATATACAACCTAACATTTCCCTTTTAACCATTTTCACATATATAATTCAGGGCCGTTAATTTTACTCACAATATTATACTGCCATTACCACTACCCATTTTCAAAACTTTAAAATCAACCTAAATAGAGATTATATACAAATTAAACACTAACTCCCCATTCTCTACAACCAGCTCATGCCCTGGTTACCTATAGTCTAGATTGTAACCCTATCAGCTTGCTTATTAAAATTAGTTCATATCATTGAGATCATATAATATTTGTTCTTCTGTGTCTGGCTTATTTTACTTAGTGTAAGCTCTTCAAGGATCTACCATGTTGTCACATCTATGAGAACATCATTCCTTTTTACAACTGTATAATATTCTACAGATACATATACCACATTTTGCTTATCTATTCATAGGTTAATGGATACTTGGGTTGCTTCTATTTTTTGGTAATTGTGAATAATATCTCTATGAATATTGTAGTGAAAATATCTGTTTGAGTTCCTGCTTTCAATTTTTTGGGGTTTTACTTAGTAGCTGGATTGCTGGGCCATATGATAATTCTATACTTAGCTTTCTGAGAAACTGCCAAATTGACTTCCACAGCCTACATTATTTCACATTCCCATTAGCAATGATGAGTGTTCCTATTTCTCCACATCCTCTCCAACACTTGTGATTTTCTGATTTTTAAATTAGTATTCACATTTAAAATTTTCTGATTTTTTAATTAGTAGTTATACTTGTGAATGCAAAGTGTTATCTCACTGTGATTTTGATTTGTGTTTCCCTAATAGTTAGTGATATTGAGTCTCTTTCCATGTGATTTTTAGCCATTTGTATGTCCTCTGTGGAGAAATGTCTATTAAAGTTCTTTGCCAATTTTTAAAATTGTGTTGATTGTCTTTTTATTGTTGAGTTGTAGGATTTCTTTATGTATTCTGGATATTAAACCCTTATCAAGCATGCAGTTTCCAAATATTTCTCTCTCATTGAGTAGGTTATCTTTTCATGGTCATGATAATGTTCTTTGAGGAACAAAAGTTTTTAATTTTGATGAGTCCCATTTATATATTTTTCTTTTGTTAATCATTGCCTAACACAAGATTCTAAAGATGTTTACCTACATTTTCCTCTATGAATTTTCAGTATTATTTCTTATTTTTAGGTCTCTGATCCATTTTGAGTTCTTTTTTTTTTTTAATGGTGTGAGACAGGGAGTCCTGCTTCATTCTTTGGAATATAGGTATCCGGTTATCCCAGAAGCATTTGTTGAAGAGAATATTCTTTCTTAATTGAGTGGACATGGCAGCCTTGTCAAAAATCAATTGGCCTTAGAGTGATTACAACTGAAAATGGGAGGATTGCATCCAGCATCCAGGTGGAATCTGAGCCTCCTCTTGACATAGAGGTGCAATGGACACAACCAATCCAATGTCCACATAGAAGAGGTGGCATTGGATTGGGAAAAGTGGACATAATGGACAAAGGGTATGGGGAAAGGCAGGAAGAGATGAGAGGTGGAGGCGTCTTCGGGACATGGAGCTGCCCTGGATGGTGCTTCAGAGGTAATCACCGGACATTGTAAATCCTCACAGGGCCCACTTGATGGAATAGAGGAGAGTATGGGCCATGATGTGAACCAATGTATGTGAGGTGCAGAGGTGCCCAAAGATGTACTTACCAAATCCAATGGATGTGTCATGATGATGGGAACGAGTGTTGTTGGGGGGGGGGGAGAGGGGGGGTGGGGGGGGTGGGGTTGAATGGGACCTCACATATATATTTTTAATGTAATATTATTACAAAGTCAATAAAAAATAAAAAAATTAAAAAAAAAAAAAAAAGAACAGACAACCAGGGGAGGGGGGGAAATTAAATAAATAAATAAATCTTTAAAAAAAAAAAATCAATTGGCTTTTCCTTTTAAACTACAGAACTTCCTTTAATAATTTTTGTAGGAAAGGCCTTTTCCTTATGAAATCTCTCAGAAATATCTGTAAATATTTTAAATTTCCATCATTTTTGAAGGAGCATTTTGAAGGATAAAGATTTTTTGGCTGGCAGTTTTTCTCTTTCCTTACCTTAAAAATATCATAGCCCTGCTTCCTCACCTCCACAGTTTCTGATGAGAAATTGGCACTTAGTTTTATTGAGGATCCCTTGTGTGTGGTGAATTGCTTTTCTCTTGCTGCTTTCAGAATTCTCTCTCTTTTGGAATTTAACCTTTATATTAGTATGTGTTTCAGCAGTTCTGTTAGGATTTATTGTTTGGAGAACATTGTGCTTCTTGGATGTGTACATTTGTCTTTCATAAGAGTTGGGAGATTTTCAGCCATTATTTCCTCAAATATTTTTACTGCTTCTTTTCCCTTTTTTTCTCCTTTTGGGACACCCATGATGCATTTGTTTGTGTAATTCATGATGTCACTTAAATACCTGAGACACTGCTTAATGTTTACTATTCTTGATTCTATCTGTTCTTCTGACTATATGATTTTGATTGTCCTGTCTTCTAGTTCACAGATTGTTTCTCCTGCCTGTTCAAATCTACTGTCGTATGTCTCTAGTGTAGTTTTAATTTCCATTTTTGTACTTTTCATCCCCATAACTTCTGTCATGCTTTTTTTATACTTTCAATTTTTTCTTTATGCTCACACATTTTCTTCTTAATATCTTTTAGCTCTATATTCAGATTTTCTTTCATCTTCTTGATTTAGGACATTTGTTTGAACTTTGATTATTTATTCCAAATTTTGTTTCTCCTCTGAAATTTTAGTTTCTTGCTTTGTCTGATCCTTATCTTCCTGTTTCTTGGTATGGCTTGTAATTTTTTGCTAATGTCTGACTCTCTTGATGAGTTAACGCGAATGTCAATTTCTCCCTCTTTTCTAGGGCTTTATTATTGATTCATTTTGTGTTAAGGTTCTTCTTTGATGCTTGGAATAATTTATTCTGGACCTTTAGAGTAGCCTGTGTTTAACTATTCAGATTTCTCTCAGCTCTTCTTCATCTGATTCTTGCCCTGGAATAAAGAGTACAATTTTTAAGATTGCCATTTTTGTACATCTGTTTCACTTCCAGGAGAAAACTTTCTTTCCTCTGTTCCTTCTTCCACGAATATTGATCTGTTACAATTGTTTTTGTGCAGAATTTTCTCCCCAGCTCCTATGCTTTGTATAAATTTTCTCCATTACTCAGTGCTCCCTTTTCCTTATATTTTTCATTCCTGGGACTATTTGGTCTTATGGCAGTTCAGTCCCTCTGGTTTTTTTCTATGAAGGTTTTCTACCTCCATTTGTTCTCCATTGGAGTATCCCACCCTGGAAAGCCAGATGGGTCAATGCAGTCCGGTAAGTCAATCCAGAAAAGCCCATTTTGCATTTAAGTTGTCCAGCCAACAGAAACTGGATTGAGTGTGCACACTTTTTGCCAACAGTTCTACCTCCTGTCCTGGGGCCCTTTCATATGCAGCCTGCTGCATGACTTAGTGGCTTGCGTTCCACCCTAGTTCTTTGCACACTTGGGTCTCTGTGCCTGGATATGCATGGGGTTCTTGCTTGCTGCTGTGAGTGACTTTATAGTCTGCATCCATGGCTGGAGAGACTAAGGCCTTACTGTCTCTGTGTGATTCCCAAGCTGTGCAAGACTGATTGAGAGGGAGGGTGTGGGCTGGCAGGTCCAGGATAGAAATTTCCTACCTGTTCTTGGAGATTATTTTTCTTTGATTCAGCATTTCTGGAGTCTTTCTCCAGTCTCTATCATCCTTGTTCTAAACAAGTGGGATTTTCCCTTTATTAGCTGATCCTGAGGGGAGATTTTTTCCAGGGGATATCATACCTTGCCTTGTTGATGACATAACCAGTAAGTGTTTTATTATTCCTGATAATATAGTTATCTATATAGAAAAGCCTGCAAAATTAACACAAGTTATTGGATATTATAAAAGTAAATCAAGATTGTTAAATTCAAGATAAACTTATAAAATTACTCCCTTTTAATACTAAAAATATCTGAGTAAGAAATTTAATATAAATTGAAATTTGTTTCACAAAAGCAACAACAGCTATAAAATGTCTTACAATTAACCTATTAAAAAGTATTTGAGAAAATTTTAAAGCCCTATTAAAAGATGTAAAAGGTAACATGAGTAAATTGAGAGTTATAGCCAATGTTCACGGATGAAACTTTTTTTCATAAATTCTTCCCATATTAATCAATGACTTTAATTAAACTGTAGTTAAAATCAAGCACAGTTTTTCTTTAGGAACTTGATAAACTGATTTTAAAATGGACGTGGAAAAATAAACCAAGTATCTTACAAAAATTTTGAAAAGGAAGAACAAAATGAACCCAGGGTTTGGACATGGAGTAAGCAGCATACTCATTTTACTAGTTATTAAAAACATACTTAAGGGAAGCAGAAGTGGCTCAAGTGATAGGTCCTCTGCCAACCATATGGGAGGACCCAGGTTTGATCTTTGGGGCCTCCTGGTGAAAAAGAAGAGAAAGCATGCCTGCATAGTGAGTCAGTGCCCACATGGTAATCCAATTCCCATACAGTTAAGCCAGTGCCTGCTCAAGTGAGTCATGAAGCAAATGATGACACAACAAAAGAGAGACAAGGAGAGAGTCAAGGTGAAGCACAGCAGAGACCTGGAACCGAGGTGAGACAATTGACAGAGAACCTCTCTCCATACCACAGATTCCCAGGATTGAATCTTCGTGAGTCCTAGGGGAGAAAGGTGAGAAGAGAAGACAGAAAGAGAAACAGATACAGAAAATCACATAGAGAATGGATACAGACTGCAAAAACAATAGGTTGAGGGGAGGGAGAGGGGAAGGAAAAATACTTAAAAATCAAAGGGATTGAAAATAATATTTTATGGTCACAAGAATAAAGAGAATCTACATAATGAAATAGAGAACATATACATATGAACTAGTATAAAAGTGACAGCATAAATTAGAGAATTAAAACTGGACTGCTTAGTAGAAACTAAGAAAAACTGGCTTGCTATATGGAAAATATAAAGTTCATTATATATAAAAGTTAATTCCAGGTGAATTAAAACTCACATGTGAAACACAAAATTTAGTGGAAGAAGATGCAGGGGGAATATCTTTTCAGCCTTTGAATGAAAATTTGTGACTCAGATCCTAAAATGAACCATATGAAGGAAAAATCAATGGATTGCACTACACACAAAATAAGGCATTACTGTTTAAAGAGGGAATCATACAAGGTAATAAATGGATAACAGACAAGAATATATTGATATATTTGACAAAAATAAAAGTCTAATATTATGACAAAAAACAATACTTAGAAACTAACACTAAAATGAAAGAAAATTCCGTAGAGAAATTGATACAATTTAAAAATAGGCAGTGGAAAAAAAAAAAGAAATCTAAATGGCTATCAGGTAGACAGTGGTATATTCAATTTACGTCATATTTAGAAAAATTTAGTTTAAACTCACAATTAGATACTAACTGATGTGCATCACAATAGCAAATATTAGAAAGTTGTACACTGCCAAGTGTTGGTGAGAAATGCGGAAAAAGTTAATCTTCATTCCGTATCAGTGTGAGTCCACCATTTTATAGTCATTCTGGAACATTCTCTAGCAGCACTTTATAATTTGAATATGTTGTGTCTTATGAGTTATAAATCCTCTCCTAAGTATAGACCCTTAAAAAACAGTGGTTCATCAAAGATTATGTTTGGGGGCTTTTTGCTTCATTGTGGTAGCAGTGATTTGAGAAAAGCTAGAAATGTATAATCACTAGTATTTGACGCATGTGATGGAGTACTATGCATCAATAAGAAGCCTCTTGGATAGGTTATGATACTTTAGTATTAAAAAATTAAAAGAAACAAAACAAAACAGAATTATATCTATACTATAATAGTATTGGAATAGGTAAAAAACAAAAACCCCTACATTTTAAAAACTTGTTTTTTCAGGATACTTAAGGGTCCAAGGGCATAAATGAAATACATTAGAATGGTGGCTTTGTAGGGGAGCTTCATAGAGTGACAATGGGGAAATGGTGAGTTAAAAAATGGAGTAAAGCACAAGGTCTTCTTGCCAAACTGATAAAATTAGTGTACAAAAACTAAGCACTAAGATGAATTCCAGTCTCTGTACTTAAGGTATAAACCGCCCCCCAAACACAAATTATTGTTTTTCCTCCCTTTATAGCTGTCGTTTGTTGTTCATGGCTTAGTCACTTAATCTTCTATATCTTTAGTTTCCTGATATGGTGGGAAAATAAATAACTGCCTCATTAACTGCAAGGATTAAAGGAGATCAAGAATTAACGTATTGAGCTCTTAGCACACTGCTGGAACATGATAGTGCCAGTACATGGAAGTGACTGCGACTCTGTCCATGTGACTTGCTGATTGAGTACACAGTCATGGCAGCAGGGAAGCCTGTTGCCCTCAGAACTGGATCTGTAATTGGCCAGCTATGAGCTTGCTTAATGTAATTATTATTCTTAAGCCAGAGAGATTCATTCTCTGTAAAATAGGCATATGCATACCAAGTTCTCAGCTATGTTATAAGGACCTCTTATGTGCAATGCAAACAAAGTTGTTGGCTTAGAATTGGTGCAAAATAAGTGCTCAATTAATGATAACTATTATTAGAATTTTTTAAAAAGTGAAAATTAGGTTCACATAAATATTTTGTCCAGGTGATAGCTACATTAAAAATTAGTATTAAACGTGATTAAATGTTCGTTTTTTATTCACCCAATCCAGTGATTCTCAAACATTTTGATCTTAGGACCCTTTATCCTTTTAGAAATTACTGAGGACTCCAATGAGCTTTTGTTTACATGGGCTATAGCTGTCGCTTTTTTTTTCTTTTTATTGTTTTGTATTGGTGAGATCATACAATTGGTGTCCTTTTGTGTGTCCCTTATGTCACTCAATGTGATGTCTTCAAGGTTTGTCCAAGTTGTTGCATGTCTCAGAATTTCATTCCTTTTTACAGCTGAATTGAATTCCAATGTATGTATATTCCACATTTTGTTTATCCAGTCACAAGGTGATGGACACTTGGGTTGCTTCCATCTTTTTAAATAAAATTTTATTGAAATATACCATTCATACCTGAACTATAGCTGTCAATATCTACCATATTACAAATTAAAACTAATGCGTTAAAAATATTTACTGATTAAGTTACTATAGCAAAGCAAACTCTACTACATATTAACAAAATAACATTTTTTGTGTGTGAAAAATAACTATTTCATGAAACAAAAAGAATAGTGAGAACAGTGGAATTGTTCCACGATTTTGCACGTTTCTGTAATTGTCCAGCTTAATAGAAAGCAGCTAGAATCTTATATCTGTTTCTGCATTCAATTTGTTGTGATATGTTGCTTAAGTTGAAGTATATGAAGAAATCTAGTTTCATACATATATGTAGTTGCAAGAAGAAAGAATATTTTCAGATAATTGTTAATATTCTTTGATATTACACCAAAACTCAACAAGTGATAGTTTCTTTAGGATTAATTGCAATGTAGAGTCTAAAATCCTATCTGTGAAATTTTCGTTTTCTGTTACATTAAAATCCCTTGGTCTACTTGACACTTTAAATGGATTTTTAACCATGAATGTTTTTGCAACATAATTCGGATCATTTAGAAAATATTGGTTCACTGAGCTAATGTTGGCATATTTTACTAAACAATATTAAAAATAATGGTTATTGATATTACTATCAGTCTCATTTTAAAAGTTTAAAAGCATTGGGCAAAAATAGGTGTAATTTGGGGGCATTTTTGGGACTTGGGAATTATCCTGAATGACATTACAATGACAGATACAGGCCATCGTATATCTTCTAATAACTTCTAAAAAATGTGTGGGAGAGAGTGTAAACTACAATGTAAACTATAATCACCACTTATTGACCATGTTCCAAGATATGCTCATCAATTGTGGCAAATGTACCACACTCATGAAGTATGTTGCTGATGTGGGAAAATGCCCCACTAGGGAGCGGGGCATATGGGAATTCCCTATATGTTTTGTGTAACATTTATGTAATCTAAGTTTCTTTAAAAATTTAAAAATGAAATAGTGGAAAAAAAAGTATTGGGGAGCTGTCTAGCTCATGATGGCAGATAAGTTCAAATTTTATCATTGACAGCAAATACTATCAGCTGTTTTCCTTGAAGTGACTTTGCTCAGTATTGAGAAAATTTCTGCCAAATAACCAAGTCTGAAAGACCACTGTTTAACTTTTAGGCATTCTTTCATATAAAAATGGTGTTCCAAGAAAAAAGAAGCAGCCATTTCAGTGTTCTTCCTTGAGACAAGCTTTGCACTTCAGCCTGCAGCAAAGTACACTTATTTTGTCAAATAGACTATGAAGAAGACATACTCAAATGTCAAGATGTCATGAAATTAATAATTTGTATTGCTTCACCAAGGCCATTTTAAACTGACATCTATTTCTTAATTGTGTGCAGTGGTGAAGAATACAATGACCACTAATATGGTTTCTTCATGCTGTGGTGCCAAAGGTTTCATCCACCACTGCTTCTTGCAAATAAGATCATACTGTTAACTTGAAAATAGTTGTAACCTCATGGACCCCCAGGCCAGAACTTGAGCTCTGTCGATGTAATCTGGTGAAGTTAGGATTTCCTTCTCATTTTCCCATGTGGCTTCCACGTCAAATCTGTATGCATGGAGGAATGTGATGGCAAAACTGGAGAAGGACATTGTTTAATGCAGTCAGGGATAAGAAGAGGAGGAAGGGGAAAATGGCATGTGTGCAGGGATTTGACTTTAGAGGGGCTCTATCACCCTGCAATGTAAGAAAAACTGAAGCCTGAAATTCATGGGCATACGAGTATTGGTAAAGGAAGGTGGCATAACCACCCTGGTGATTTTAAATGAAGGGAGCAATAGGACTGACAGCAACCCACCCCCCTTTCTGTTTAAGACAATTCCATCAGGGGCATCCAAGCTGGAAAGATACCAATTAACCGCCCATCATTCCCCCTTGTCAGACAATTCTTCTGCCCACTGTCATTTAAAGCAATGGCTCTGTTAGGTAGCAAGGAAAGAAGATGCATGCACACTCATTAGGAGCTTTCTGTAATGCCCTCTTGATACCTCCCATTAAGTTGACATGGCATTTAGGAAATTCTGATTGCCCACAACTATCATCGCCAATTACTCCCTTTATTAATGGATGCCTACTGTCAGGTTCAAAATTCTGCAGTCCCCATACTTCATGAATATATACATTGTACCTCACATTTATCTTGCTTTCACTCTTCCCTTACCGTCATCCTACCCAGCCTCCCTGTTCAATCCTGTAATCATTAGCCGCTTTGGTAATAAGGTATAAATCACTCTTTATGGCTCTTCACCATTTTTCTGCTAACAGCTACCATACCACATTAAGGTTATGTTATAGACCCTGAAGGGAGGTGGTATGCCACACACATGCACATTCTAACAGATTTACTACACAGCTAGACCGCGAGACCAGAGGACCTATTCATCTTGTAGCACCGGGAGCTTAATAAGTCCCTCCTGCTATCTCAACCCAACAGCACTTAAGGAAAGTGCTAATGCAGGAAATCCTCATAACATAGAACTGGTTGAACTTTTTGCTTCTTAACGAAGGAGAAAATGCATCTCCACTATCATTTAAAGATCTGGCAATTAAAAAACACATTAAAATAAATCCTCTCCTTTACCACCCAGCCCCACTTCTACACACATACATAGTAAGAAAATGTTTGACAGCGACATCGAGTTCTTTTTTTTTAAATCAGAGATTCATGATTTAAGATTTAATTTCCTTTTCAAACCTGACCCTGCTGCTCATTGGGGAGACACGCTCTGATTGTGCTGAAGTAGCTGGGGACAGGACAGATATTGGGAGCATTATTCAGGGCAAATCCATACTGTCAGGGTGGATATTCTGGGTTGCTTTGCTTTTCCCCAAAAGACATACTTAGTCCTGTGACTGTGAATGTATTTGTAAAGAGGCTCTTTGAAGAGGTCATTGGCTAAGATGAGGCCAAACTAGATTAGGGTGTCCAATAAAGAGAGGACATTTGAACACAAACAGAGGAACAGAGAACAATGACCAAGTGATGGAAGAAGAGATCGAGTTGTGTCACCAAAAGTCAAAGAGTTCCATGGATTGCTGGCCTCCCACCAGAAGACAGGAGAGAGGCATGGAACCGATTCTTTCCTTTAAGGGGAGCATGGTCCAGCTGACCCCTTGATTTCATGGTTCTAACCTCCAGAGCCATGAGACAATACATATCCATTCCTTAGGCCAACTAGTCTCTGGTCGTTTGCCACAGCAACCCCGGCAAATTGAGACAGTGGAGAACTGGAGCTTTAGGTGGGTTGGCATTCACCACAGAGCATGTTTGGAAAAGCTGATCTTAGAGTGGATTTGTTTGAGCATACAGAGAAAAGAGAGACTTGCTCCTAGACCCAAGATCCATTCAAGAAAAGGAACTTGGTCCTAGGACAGGAAACTCAGACCATAGCCTGTACTGTTTTGACTTCCCAAACTTCATTCATGTGACCCAAACTGTGAATTCCTAAACTCTGGAACACCAACTGGACAATTAAGAAGGGATTAAATGACTGACAGAGTATGAGACTCCTGGGGTTGAGTCCCATTCCTGCTCCTACTGGCCCTGCGAACTTGGGAAATGGTTAGGTGAGTGCTTTAGCAGGTGGTGCCCTCAGTTGGCTGAGGTCACCAGCAAGCTCATTCTAGACCTAAGATGAAAACAGAGGTCTCCTGGTTCCCATGCTGTGTTTCTGCTATGATGTTTCGAGAGGCAGAAGAACATCACAGTAGTTAAGGGAACGGGCCCTGGAGATGAAGTTGACCTGACCCTGCTGCTTAAGAACTGAAGATGTAGGTGGGTTACCCATGGAAACTTCTAAATAATAATGGGTGGTCCTCATGAGTCTACCTCAAAAATCAAATGAGCATCATGGGTGATAAGCACTCAAAAACATTATTATTGCTATGTAAGACCATCTCCATCAACAGTGCAAGTCAAATGATCTCTCCAGGACCCTCGTAACTATTTTCATGATTCTGCTGTTTCCATGGATGTGCTTTCATTAATCAGTATATATTACTAATGGCATTTTGCTCATTGTAGATAATGTTTAAAATATATAAAAGAACAGCTATAAAAAAACTGCCCTTAATAACACTTAATCAGATAGTTAATTTTTTTTGATGTATTTCCTTTCAGTCTTTTTTCATTCCGCCATACATACTGCTTTAATACAGTTGGAAACATATTGTCTTTATATTTTGTGTCCTTTAACAAAATAACATGAGTACAGAACATTTTAAGCTTGAAAAATGTTATTTTTAATGGCTGCATAATAAATTATATGAACACAACTTAATGCAGTCCCTTTTTGACTGAACATTTAAGCTACTTGTAGTTTTTCTCTTTCATAAATAATACGTGGTAAGTGTATGACCTATGTATGGTCATCCATATAATAGATTATTGTTTTGAAGTGAAATTGCTTAGTCAAAGTATACGACAGTTTTGAAAATTCTTGGCAAATATGTACAAATTAATTTTCTGACTGGTTATACTAATTTACTCTCACTAATAGTTCTTGAGGATCACTCTCTTACTGCATTCTTACTAATACTTATTATTTTTTTCCTTCTCAATTTATGGGCAAAGATATTATCATGTTCATTTACCTAAATTATATAAATAAACTATATAAATATAGTTTCTCTTGGTTGAATATTTTCCTATAGGTTTGTTGGTGTTTTTCTTCTTATTTAAATGTCTTCATGCCCATTGTTCATTTTTTATGTCAAGAAATGAATACTTATTGTATTGATATGTAAGAGTTCTTGACACGTTTGAGACATTACCCCTTTGCCTGTATACTTGTTTAAACTTTTCCTCTGGTTCATCACTTTATTATTCAGTTCCTTTTTTGATGTTTTATTCAGGCATTTGACATTCTAATAATATCCTCCTTGTGCTCTTATGTAAAAAAGATTTTGCCCATTTTAATATCCTTTTAGTAGTATTTTTATTTTTATAATTTAATTTTTACATCTTTTATTAAATTAATTGGAAATTGAGTTTTGCATAAAGTCTAAAATGAGATTTTTTTACCTGAGTCTTTTCCAAATAAACATATTCCTCTCAACATTTTAGTAAATAATTCATCCATTCCTCATCACTTGTGCTACTTAATCTATTGTATAATAAATGTTTGGGTGTGTTAGAGAAAGAAGTGGAAGATAACTCAAAACACAAACCAAGATCAAAATTGTTATAAAACTTTTTGTGAGTTTTGCTTTCAGTGGCTTGGTTTTGTCCGGTCTTTCTATAGCTTTCAACATAGGTTTCAGTGCATCAACTACTTTCTTTTCACATCCATATATATATGTATATATATTCAATCCCTGAGGTGTTGTGAGTTCTGAGCTTTGGTCACTTGGCTCTATAAAGGGAATGAGGAGTATTAGATTGTGTAACATTGGTTAAGAGAACTTTTCACAATACGTGCATACAAATGTGTGGGAATATAATTTTTTGCATGTTTTTTGGTCTATTTAGGGCTAGCTGTTTTTCTTTCTCAATGACTTTTCAATTTTGCATCAGTAAGAATTGTTTTATCTTTATGTTTTATAATTTTTATAAGAAGATCTCTATTTTCTTCTTCAAAATGGTCTTAGTGAATCTCACTTGCAGAATCTTCTAGACAACTTTATTTATTTTTAAAGATTTATTTATTCTTCACCCCTTCCCCCCATTGTCTGCTCTCTGTGTCTATTCACTATGTGTTCTTCTGTGTCCATTGGCACTCTTGTCATGAGGCACTGGGAAACTGTGTTGCTATTTTTTTGTTGCGTCATCTTGCTGTGTCAGCTCTCTGTGTATGCAGCGCCACTCCTGGGTGGGCTGCACTTTTTCTCGTGCTGGGCGGTTCTCCTTGTGAGGCACACTCCTTACATGTGGGGCTCCCTTACATGGGGGACACCCCTGCCTGGCAGGGCTCTCCTTGTGCACAGACAGCACTGTGCATAGGCCAGCTCACCACATAGGTCAGGAGGCCCTGGGTATCGAACTCTGGACCCTCCATGTGGTAAGCAGATGCTCAAGAAGTTGAGCCATAACCTCTTCCCTAGATGAACTTTGGAATAATTTTACCATATTCCTCCAAAATATCCCAATGGGATCTTTATTTATTTATTTTTTAAAATGTATTTTATTTATTTCTTTCCCCTTCCCTCCCATTGTCTGCTCTCTGTGTCCATTCACTATGTGTTCTTCTGCATCTGATGGCACTCTTGTCATGCGGCACTGGGAAACTGTGTTGCTTTTTTTTTTGTTGCATTATCTTGCTGCGTCAGCTCTCTGTATATGCAGCGCCACTCCTGGGTGGGCTGTGCTTTTCGTGTGGGGCAGCTCTCCTTAAGGGGTGCCGCTTGTTGTGTGTGGGGTTCCCCTACACAGGGGACACCCCTGCGTGGCACGGCACTCCTTATGCACATCAGCACTGTGCATGGGCCAGCTCACCACATGGATCAGGAAGCCCTGGGTTTGAACCCTGGACCTCCTATATGGTAGGTGGGTGCTCTATGAGTTGAGCCACATCTGCTTCCCACCAATAGGATCTTTTTTTTTTAAATATTTATTTATTTATTTTATTTCTCTCCCATTCCCCCCCTGCCCACCCGCCCCAGTTGTCTGTTCTCTGTGTCTATCTGCTGTGTGTTCTTCTTTGTCCGCTTCTGTTGTTGTCAGCAGCATGGGAATCCATTTCTTTTTGTTGTGTCATCTTGTTGCTCTCCGTGTGTGTGGCACCATTCCTGGGCAGGCTGCACTTTCTTTCGCATTGGGCTGCTCTCCTTATGGGGCACACTCTTTGCGTGTGGGGCTCCCCTATGTGGGGGACACCCCTGAGTGGCACGGCACTCCTTGCGCACATCAGCACTGCACATGGGCCAGCTGCACACAGGTCAAGGAGGCCCGGGGTTTGAACCGTGGACCTCCCATGTGGTAGAAGGACGCCCTAACCACTGGGCCAAGTCTACTTCCCACCAATGGGATCTTGACTGCACTTGTATTGAGACTGTAAAATAACCCAAAAGATTTTATTTTTCTAGGTACATGACATGCCTTTCTAGTTATTCAGGTCTAGTTATTGCAGCCTCCACCCTGTGTTTACAGAGTTTCTGTTACTCCAAGACTGGGGTCAACCAGGTAGATGTGGTCCCAGTTCTGTAGCAGTGGAAGGGTTTGCCACTCCTGGGGTGAGAACAGCTTGTTTTCAGTGACCTGGCATCTTCTATTTTTCAGCAGAGTCTCCTTCGCCTTTCCTCCTGGAACCACCTCCCTTCTGCAGACAGCACCCTTCAGAAACCTTGCCAGGAGCACATTATTCTGTAATTCCAACTAAACTCAGTTAAAGGGTTCTGTATTAATGCCTGGAGTCCTAACTTCTCCTGGGATATATACATTGTGAGCAGATTATTAGAGAAAAAACAGCTTTCAGGATTATGGTAGAATAATTACAAACTAGAATTTGAAACTAAGAACTCATGAAGCCTGGGTCAGAGGGAAAAGCTCCAGCCTGAGTTGATAATCCCATATTGCTATCTTGGGGATGTCAACTTAAGTCTCCTGACTTCCAGTTCGCTTGTGTGTTAAATTAGGGGGTTGGAGTCAATTAAATTTTCCTTTTGGCTCTAGTATTTGTAGTGAACAGAAATCTTAAGCTCCAAAATCCGAAGTTTAAGTACTATACATTTATTTTTTCCACAATCCAGCTCATTTTCTATTTTGAGTCTCCGTTCTGCTGCTGGAAACACAGTCAATCTGGGTTTTCCCTCACCCTTCTTTTTCAGGTATGTTCTTATGTTCCAGGGTTTTTAAAGACATTAGGTAAGTGGGTGAAGGCCACCAGTTAGACTTTGTACAAATTAGAAAAGGATACTACTTCCGGAAGGACAGCTACTTTTAAATATTTTTTTAAAATAAAATTTTATTGAAGTATATCCTTCATATCTTAATATACATAATAAGTGTACTGTAAAAGTTGTGAACTTATGGAACAATTATGCATATCATCATACAGGGCTCCCATACCCCAACACCTTGCATTGTTGTGAAACTGTGGTTCCAAACTATGAAATAGAATTGTCAAAATATTACAACTAACTATAGCCCATATCTTAAAGCATCCTTTCTCTAGTTGAAGTCAACTTGGCTCCAGGGCCACAGCTTGTCAAGAAGTATGCTAGCTCCCAAGGATGGAACAGGCACCCTATAGACAGTTCATTGGACTTAACCCTGGAGTCAGCAGGTGACAAGTCTGCTGAGAAGTGGTGGGTCTTTGACAAAGGGCTCTGGTGCTCTGACTTCCAGGCAGAGTCCTTGGGAGATGGAAAGACCACAAAGAGGATGGTCTGTTTGGGCTTGAGAGATCCTGACATCGCAGCTTTGCATGCATGGTTCAGAGTTGGGATTCAGCAAGCATTAGTGGAGATACAAAAGACATTTCTGCAGTCTTGTCACCCACCTACTCCAAGGATTTGTCCAGGAAGTGGTCACTAGACCTCTTTCTTCAGTCTCTGCCAATATCCCTGGTGCCCTAATTGTTTACATAGGGACTAGCTTTTAAAAAGTGGGGAGAGGTATGCTGATTCCAAATATGCGATGGTTGAATTTAATTGGCTTTTAATGGCTTTTCCATTTTTGTAGTTTATAACCTCCAAAGACTCCATGTTGTATGACTGTTTTTTACACTATATTATTTTTTTCTCTCAGTGTCCAGCCCCCAAGGTGAGTCTTGTAAGGTAGAAGAGATTTTGTCTATAATATGTCTATGATACTAGGCTCAACCATGAGAAAATGCCATTTTTATAGGTTTAAATTTTCAGATATCAGCAGTTTTATATTGTTCGATCTAAAGAGAATTAAAAGTGAATGGCACAATGCAATTTGAGAAATATGAATAGGAAATTCTCTTTTATTCTGCATTTTATGGAGATGATTGGTCCTGTACTCATCATTTCAGGGGATGGATGCGACAGGACAGTCTCCTGTCAGGTTTTTGTATCCTCAAATCCCAAGTCCTTAGGACAGTGGTTTTCAACTGGGATGGAAAAGGGGACGTTGGGAGTTTGGGGAGGGGGGTGTTGGTCGTTACTTCTGGAGATGGTGGTGCTATTGGCATCTAGTGGGTAGGGATGAGGGATGATGCTAAACATCCCACAAATGCCCAAGACAACGCCCATGACAAAGAAGTATCCATCTTAAAGGTCAGTAGTGCCTAAGTTGAGAAACCCTGTCTTGGGGGGAATTCAGAAAATTCAGGAGTAAACAGAATACTTAGAAAATTCCTTCTCTCTCGTATGAGTACCTCTCCCCATTCAGACTAGAAAAAGATCATGTCAAATTTGGGGAAGGAAAGGAGTCATCTTCTTTACCACCTAGGAATTTATTCAGTTTGAGTAGAGTAAGTAGAGCTACTGAAGTCGGCTGGAAATATTTCATACAACATTCCAGACTAAAGAGTGAAATTAACATTTCAGTCCCATCCATTCTTTGTGATTATGTATCCAGTGACAATAAGTGGTTTGTTGAATGTTACCCTCTGTGGGGTCTATATGCTGCTTTAGGCAGGAATTGAATGTTGGAAAGAGAGCAATCTTCTAGAATCATGTCCGAACTGCCAGAAGTATCTTGAATGTTTCTTCTCTGATTTTAGCCTGCACAAGTTTTTCAACTGCTCGTATTTTGACCTGTGGTTATCAGAAGTAGATTTAAGAAACAGTCCAATACTTCAAACTTATGCACAGCCGTTTTCATTAATCCTTTCTATCTTATCATGGCAACAGCTGAGAAAAACCACACTGGGGAATTATAGTTGCCTTTAAAATTTCATCACATATTAGAAAAGGATCTAAGAGATTTAGGGTAGGACATTACAAATGCAAGAATGAGGTATATATTCAATGTTAATATTCAAATTAAAATGATTTGTATTTATTTGCATAACAATCCTCATTTTTCTAATATTTAAATATATTTTCTTAAGTGTCTTTAAACCAAAACAAGTAAAACAAAACTTGTGTGTTTGTGATTAGTGGGGGAGGAAGTTGAGAAGAGTGGAGAAATGGGACAAAATTTGCCCTGAAGAAAGCCAGTTATTTTTTTTCCAAGAGGGTATAGAATTTTTCCCACTCATGGGTTTATGTAAAAAGGTAAATTTGAAGGAATCAATATTTTAAATGACTATTTTTAAGGATACTTCTATTTCTGTGAGGATATTCCATAGTTAGGCAGAGTAATATTAATTGTGATGCTTATTTGGTGGTACATGGAAGCTGGCTCATTAAACTTGAAGGCATTTTGTGAGTTTGTTGTTAAACATGGACTTTTAAAAAATTTAAACCGTATAACCTTAAAATTAAATAAATTATTTTACAGACAAAAGTAATAGAGTCAAAATTCATCACTGCCTAATTATTAAACTTTACTAACACCCAAGCCTTGGTGGTTATTTATATATAGCGGTGTGGTACTGGGCTGCTCATCCCAGCTCTGTGGTCAGTGAGGGCCCAATGGAAGCTTGAAATCATCCAAGGTGAGAGTAGTTACACCATGGAAATGGGTAAGTGCTACCCATCGGGGCACCATCACTGCCAGTTGGTAAACATTCACCAACAAACCAGTGATAACTCTAATAACACACCCAAACCCAGCGCCTGAGGAACCTCTTTCCTGCTGCTACCACACCAAGTGGAAACCACACTCACTCGGCTGATGAGGAGTGCAGTGGCCCGGCCTCGAGTCTCAGACAAAACACGCGCCGAGAAGGCACGGAGTGGAAGGTGACTCTCTTCTAGGCATTCCAGATTCCTTAAAGAGAAAAGCATTTCCTATGAAGGGAACAAAAAATGGCTTAATAATAGAATGTAGCAGAGGAGAGAGTAGACATTTGGGGATGGGGAGAGAATGAGGTGGAGAGTATAAAGCTAAGAATGCAGAGAACTCACCTCGCGATAGTGTTCCACATGTCTCTGAGCAAGTCATTTTACCTCTCCGAGTGGAAATTCAAAGGACATCGAAACAAGTGAAATGATCAGGTGTGCCTTTCAGGAAGATTCTTTTGTTGTCTGAGTGGAATATGGAAGTCTAAGTGCGGAGACTGATTAGGATGAAAAAACTTCTCATTCCAAATAAGAATCTGAATACTGGAAGCACTGGCAAGGACCAAAGGACTAGCTTACTGATCCAATGTTTTTGGCTCTAGGCATGCAGCCAAGCACATAGTAGGCACTCAGATAAACCTGGTCAATAAAAGAAAAGATGGTTCAATCATTCTATTTTCTCTACTCTATAGTCCTTCCTTGGGTTTAGGACTGGCTTATCTGAAAGCAGTAAACAGAGTAGGTCAACTTCCTGTCTGCACAGTTGACCTCTTATCCCATCTCCTAATTTGGTTATAGATAGTTTTCCCTAAAGTGCCAGGCCATTCACACGTAAATTGAAAAGCATTTTCTCATAATAGATAAACAAAACACGAGGACTTGCATTTTAGGCCAGTAGCTTCTCACTTCTTTGACTAAAATCTACCATAAAAAATGTATATTTTGGGAAGCTGATGTGGCTCAACTGATAAAGCTTCTGCCTAGCATATGGGAGGATATGGTTTGGTCCCTGGGGCCTCCTGGTGAAAAAGAAGAGAAAGCATGCCCATGCGGTGAGCCAGTGCCCGCACGAGTGCGCATGTGGTAAGCCAGTACTGGCACGCATGCCTGCACTAGTACCCGCGTGGTTAGCCAGTGCCCATGCAAGTGAGTCACACAGCAAGATGATGATGCATCAAAAGAGGGACAAGGGCAGAGTCAAGGTGAAGCACAGCAGAAACCAGGAACTGTGGAGACACAATTGACAGGGGACTTCTTTTCCCATCAGAGGTCTCCAGAATCGAATCCCAGTGAATCCTAGAGAAGAGAAAATGAGAAGAGAAGACAATACAGACAGCAAAAACAACAGGGAGGGATGAGAGGATGGGGGGAAAACTAATAAATAAATAGATCTTTAAAAAAAATGTATATTTTAGCACGGCTTAGTATGGTATAGATACATAATGTGTGTATGTGTATATATAAATAAAACAAATTTCTATAAACTATTACTTGCCTTTATCATGTGCAGTGCATTCAGATACTTTATATTCTATTGTATCCTATCAATAACTGCTGTTCCAGGCTCTCTCAATTGATTTCATGGCCTGCCGGTAAGTTAAAATCCACAGATTGGAAGACACCTTTCTAATGGGATGAGGAAATGTCACATATCTTTTATTCATGCATATCACATAAATCCTAACAGTAAATAAACAGTAAATAAACAGAAGAAATTTAATGTATAAAAACACATGCTCATGGAACAAATAATAAAACACTGGCAATATTCAACCTAGTTATGAAAATTGTTAGCCTGCCACCAATGTTTGTGTAGTTCTCCATCTTTTCTAAAGTAGGGATTATTGATGAGAAATCTCTGTTGCGTTCAAGACTTTTCTAGACTGAATAGTTTTAGACTGTAAGTAGCCTTGTTATATGTTAGCGTTAGCATTGTTAGGACTGTTTCATATGCGTGTAATCCACCTGCTTTTATGTAAGTGGCAGCAGTGCTTCTCCATCTGGGGGACTCCCCAAGATGGCAGCCAACTTTCCCCATCAGATTTTCTCCTACAAGTAAGAACCACAAATCAAACCAGTAAAAGACTGTGTTTTGCAGTTTGCTTTCAATATAGGACACCAAAATTTTCTCGGCCAACCTGCAGCCCTCTTGAACTAAAATGCCTTTGCAAAATCCAACAGAATTTAGGGCACATTTTAAACTTCTGGAAGCATATGCTGTGAAAAAGAAAAGTTCATTTCTTCATTAGTTTAGTTTACATAGGTACAAATTAATGCCAAAAAAGTGGATATATGGCTAAGTGCAAGGTGAGTTATCCATTCTGATTATATATTTGAAGACTGTAATAAATTAATTGATCATATTCTTTACTTTTAGTGTCCCATGCCATTCTTCCCCAAATGGTACAATGCTCCCTATTGATCTCCTGGCTTGGTCTCAAGACCTACTTTGGACAGACCCATTATCTGTGGAGAAAGATGTCATGGGTTCTGACCTATGATCAGTGATCTATAGGTGGAACTTTATATTCACTTGTAAAATGAAATCAGGATGATTCTGCTGGTAGCTGCTTCTCATGGGAGTCGGTAAAACTCCAGAAAGTCCTTTCGGCTGAGACAGCCACTGATGGCAAAAGCTACTGCTATTTAGGCATTGCTGTTGAAGACAGTTTACCAAAAGATTGCCTGTTGGAGTTTTTGTGGTTCCAATTCCTAATGAGACAAAAATGCTTTGATTAATTCTTTTATATGATGTCGTTAGGAACTTGGGAAATGCGTCAGGTGGCTAAAGGCAGCCCTGGAACTTTAAATAACAAACGCTTGGATGAACTCAAGCATTCCGGGTTTTCCTGTGTTTAATATGTTACATTGCTATGTTGATATGTAATGTCACAGATGGTAATATTAGTCATGAAAGAACAAAGAAGCCAAGTTCATAGCCAAATGAAAGTTAAAAGGAGGGGACAAAAAGTGAACTCACCCCATAGACAGGTTTTTCTTATTGAAAACATCTTCAACGCCATGGAACACCTTCCCAAAATCCATGTGTTGGCACAGGCAGATGGGGAAGACTGTAAATCTTGAAACTGGCTTAGCTCCGGCTCAAGAACTAAAGCAAGGAGTGTGGTGAAATCAAATTCAGCAATGAATGGATGAACCTAATTTAACAATGGGCAGCATTCCCACAAATTCTCATGCAAACCAGTGGTGGCTTTCTCTTTTTTTAATTAACTACACAGCCTTTTCCAACCAGAAGATTTAAATGTTTACTTCCGTTTTGCCTTGCGTCATTTGCATTTCTTTCAATTCTGAAAAAAACAAAAAACAAAAAAACAAAACATTAACCCCATACTCCTAGGAGGGCATCCTTCTGAAGAAATAGATAGACAAACTTGGGAAAAAACAAAGTGGAGCTCTCTGGCTGAACCATTACCTCGACATTCAGGTCCAGCTAAATAAGATGGCCAGTATTTTAAATAATAATAATGGTATAATCTATAAGCAATAGACTGCGTTCCTTGGAAAGCTGGGCAGTAGGAGCAAAATCGAGATTCAAATAATGCAGCTTTTATCAGCAATTCTTTCAATCTCTAAGGAGGAAAAGCAGATCAGATATTGAGTCACTGTGGAGCAATGTAAAAGGTAAACTCGTTTTCTACTTGAGAAATTACGCAGAATTCTTCTCCCCCTCATCTTTCAGATGAAATGTAGGAGGGAAAGAGAAAAGAGAAGTATTTCACCTACTCAGTATTTCTATTGTTGATTCATTTTGACAGATGCATTCTACTCGTCTTAGGCACCTGGCCCATGACTAAGAGAGGATGTGATAACTGACTATAAATGCTATATTTGGAGGGTGTAGCAACGAAGAAGGAGAAAGGCTGGCTTGGGTACTCTAAATGGTTGTAGTACAGGATAATTAGATGGAATTGTACACGGAAAAAATTTGTTAGAGTTACCAAAAATATTTCCTAACGAGAAGCCCGTTGTGCTTTGAAGTAGTCAAAGGGAGGCAATGAATATTTCATCTCCTGAAACATTTAACAGAGAAAGGAATGTAAGAATATATATATATATATATATGGTTATTTTCTGCTGGGTAAAGAGTGAGGACACCACTGCCTGGCCTTCATTTCTGTCCCAACTATTAGAGTGGAGAAAGTGACAGCGATAGGAAGACATTTCCCAACCAGCCCTGAGACTGTTTACCAGACCATCGTTAGAGAGCAAATCTGGGGATAGGAAGCCATGGAGATGTCCTATTTCTGTGCCTTATATAGGACAAACTAAGAGTTCTTGACTTTTTTCTGCTCCTTATTTTATGAGACATAAAAGATTCGCACTCATGATGTTTTGAGAAGGAAAGTGATTAAGGGACCATTTGTTCAGGAGGGAAGGGTTACCTCAAAAGAATGGAATGAGAGAAAACACCAACTTTGTGATCAGCTTTTATAAAACCCTAAACTAAGCAATTATTTCCATCAGACTTTTAACACCAGAGTTCATTTGACTAAATGTTTTTGCCTTTTAACTGGTTGTTTGCCCTTTCCTTTAACTCTTAAAGACGTAGTTAGCTCTGCTATCTCTGGGAGCATTACTTACTCCTCCCAGCTTGGCACGTGCGTGGGAACATGTGTCAGGGTCTTAAGATGCAGACTTTCATTCAGTTAGGGTGGGAACTGTGATTCTGCACATCTAACAAACTCCGAAGTGCTGCTGGTCATCCTCTGAATGGCCATGTATTACATCTTGGCCAACACTTAATCCCACATTTTTCTCTGGCTACAGAATATAAAAAAGCATTTCCCTTGCTTAACATACATGAGGTATGAATTAAATGACACTGTGTTTCATATTCCTCTTTATTTCCTGAAGCTATTTCTAAGCTCTGATGATAATACAAAATCATTGAACTCCAGTGTCCTTCAATGCTGATGGTATATTAAAATGACCTGGGGACATTTTGAAACATACAAATACCCAGCCCCTACCCCAAGCCAATTACGAATCTCTGGGAGTGAGGCTAAGACACCATTTTTCACCGCAACTTCTTATTAGAAAACGTTTCAAATCTACTGAAAAGTTGATAGTATAATGATTGTTCATATACTCATATACCTAGATTCAGCAATTGTTAATGTTTTGCCATACCTAAATTCTTTAACTTTATGCTTTTGCTTGTTTAAGTCAGCGGTTATCAACTAGAGACACTTTTGACCCCCATTTCCAGGTGCATTTAGCAATATCAAGAAATTTTTGGCTGCCACAACTGGGGACAGGAGGAATTCTTCTGATATCTAATATGCAGAGGCCCGGGATCCTACTGAACATCCTAAAATGTATAAGAGAGACCCCCACAGCCAAGTATTATCCAGGCCAACCTGTGTGTAATGCCCAGGTTGAGAAACCCTGCTCTAAATACAATTATTAATATGGAACCATTTGAAAGTAGTTTGAGGACATCCTGACTCTTCACTCCTGAATATTTTAATATCTCCCCAAATAAGAATTTTCTACACATAACAACAATGCCAGAATCATGCCTTAGAGGGTGAACAATGATTCCTTAATAGCTTCTAATGGTGAGTCCCTCTTGAAATTTCCTCCTCTTTGGTACCCTCCATGCTTTTAGAGGGTTGTGCATTGCATTTGTTTTTATTTATTTCACTCTTTTAAAATTTAAGACAGTCTTCCAAACTTTTTTTTACTTTTGGAAAGGGCCAGTCCAATTGTCCCACATTCTGGGTTTATTTCCTCTTATTTTATTATTGAACTTGTTTCCCTAGTCTACACATTTCCTATAAAGTAGATTTAGATAGATTTAAAGTCTTGATTAAATTCACACTAAGTATTTTTGGCAAGAATACGTAGGCCGATACTCAGTACCTTATGTTGCATCATAGCAGGAGCTATGAAAGTTCTGGTTTTCCTCTATTAGTGTTGCTAAATTTGGTCCCTTGGTTCAAGTGGTGACCACTAGATCTTTCCATTTGAAGGGTGAGTTCCCACTTTGTGGTTAGCAAGGACTCTTTGGGATGAGTTTTTGGAACCTTCTAAATACTGTTATCTTCCAAAAATTTCATCTAATGGTTTTAGCCTCCACTGATGTTCCCTGCTTGAGTCATTGGAGGTGGCAGAAAATTCAACGTCATTTACTAATGTGATTTTTAAATTTCATGATTTCTACTTATTAGCTAAAATTTTTCTATTTGAAAAGAACCTTCTTTTATAAAGTAGAAATAAACTACAGTTCTTTCTTAAAAGGTAGGGTAAATATTTAGCTTTTTCCTTTAACTCCCAGTTTTCAGAATAAGGAGTTGATACTCTCATCACTTTTCAACTGGTTATTTCAAATATTTGCTTTTATATAGCCCAGCATAGGGCCAAAAATAGTTGGAAATTGCAAGGGGTATCACACATTTTGAGAATATTAATGTAGTTTTTGACATAACTTAGCTTTTCCTCTAGTATTTGGTGTATTTAGATGTGACCATCTTTTGAAATGTTAGAAAGTGAATACCTTTTCAACAAAGATATTAATGGAATACCATGTGTTGGATGGAAGATGGATTGAAAGTCACCAAGTTCAAATCTATTTCTTCATTACTTGGAATACGTTTGACTAGTCTGTTCAGTCTTTCCTGATTCCATGGGTGGTAAGTGATGTGTGAAAGCCAAACTCATTTCAGACAACAGTTGAACAAATATTCTGTCAGGTTCTTGGATTAAAAGACTGTTGTGCTTGGAAATCAATATTTTCCACAAGTGAAAATGAACATATTATAGGAAGCAACTGGAACCCATTTTACTCGTTTGTTTCCTAGCCTCAGGTTCTTTATTTCAGAGCCTAGAATCTCATCTTGGTTGTTTTTCTTTAGGAAGAATCGTTTTCAGGCCACTGGCAGTTTTTAATTCACTCTGGCATGGTCCATCAAGATCCCAAGACTCCACCTGGGAAGGTGAAAGTTGGTTTCTTCAAGTCATTGTTGTAGATCTGATCCTAAAGGACAGCTCTGCTTTCAGTTTCTAATATGGTGCATTTGTTTTTACAATGAACAAATGGGCACTCACCACTGAAAACTTGCAGTCGTGATCCAGATGTCTCAAAAACTTGAGTGTGCATGTGAACTGGTCACATGGAGGCTTCTGTTACCCGATGCACAATCTGGAGGGAAGATGCATTTTTTCAAGGTCTGGAAATTTTAACAGTATCTGGCAGCGACCTCGTTTTCAAGATAATCCTGTCACTGTTTGTGGTTACTGGCAGGGTTGGGGCGTGGGGGGGCAATACTAAAAGTGATGGTTTGCTGGCTTGCTGAAATTGGGTGGAGATGTCATGTAGGAGGCTGGAGAGTGAGCGCAAATATGCTTTAGGGGAAAGAACCTGCGATCATGTTACTTTTGGTCACTTAAGGACCTAATTGTGTGGGAGTGATGGTGTGGGGGTGGGGAGAAAGGAAAAAGGGGAAAGAGAAAACAGAGCTCTGTGGATACAAAAGCCATACATTCACTTTTCAGGTAATTGTTTAGCTAGATCCTTAATCCTTAGCCAAGTGACTCCCTTAGGATATATTAACTCATTCTTTTCTTTTTTAAAGTTGTGCCATCAAAACAATGATTCCTAAAGTTACAAAGCCATTCTCTTGGTTTGCCTTTGCTTACTCTGTAAAGCTTGATAAATTGACAATTTTGTGGTCGTGATGATTCAGCTATGGCCTATTCTCTGTCTTAGTCTCATTCCTTGCCACCGACAACAGAGGTGTAGACTGTCACCAGGAATTACATGTTTATTAAAAAAAAACAGGTAAATGACATCTCAATTTTATTTTTATTGAACTGAGGAATTTCCTTTATTCCCCCCCCCTAGAGAGATGGTAGAAGCAGAAACTTCCAAAAAAAGTTTTAACACCGTGATCATTTTGACTACTTTGCTAGTTCAGTTGAGTCAAAATGGTAACCTCGTTAGTTGTGCCCTAAAATTAAAAACCTCTATGACATAATCAACCACATGAACTGGTAATTTTAATATGTATTAAGATGTATTAAACTTTAGAGATGTCCTTTGGTTAATGGCAAGATTGCAGCTTTATAGTGCTTCTTTCTCCTTAGAAAGGAATACCTTCTCAATAGATAAATCATTTTAGAAATATCAAGAAGCTTGGGCCACCAGACTAGAAGGAACTAAGATTTTCCCCTTTCTTTTAAAAAATTGTACTTGTATATAATTATGTACACAATATATTACTTTTGTCATTATTTAGTATATTGCATATATGTAAGCATAAAATATAAGAGCTAAACCATAGACCCTATAATGTACAAATGAACATAGTTATGATCCAACCAAGAAAAATCATGAAGACCATGGCAGAGAATTATGTGTAAATTTCAGTATCAGTTGATTAATGTTGTCTGTAAACATCACATGATCCTGCAATGGGAGTCATAAGATGAGAATGAACATTTTTTGAGTTATAAAACATAAAATTTTTCAAAGACCCCCGTTTTTGTCTATCAGCTCTATTACCTTGTACTTACTTGATTAGATCACTCACTAATTCAACAGATAATATTCAGATAGCTACTGTGTGCTTGCCATTATGCCACATTTCAGTATTAATTGATGATGATGATGGTAATAATAATAATGATTATAGCAGAGCCTCCTGGGAAATTTTGTCCTATAGAAAAGACTGATACATAAGCTAGTAGATTTAATCATGGGTACTACAAGTGAAAACAATTCATAAGTGGTGGAGATTCAAACAAAGGAGAGGCAAATTCTATTTCCTGATAGAGCTAGTTTTGGGGAGAAAGGAGATTTGAAATTGCCATTTACAGCTGATGCTACATCAAAACAGTCACTGCTGCTTCCTAAGAGAGTGCGAAAACAATTTTCTGAGCATAGACTTTCTCATTGTCAGATGTGAATAATGCATAAGCTGTTTTGTTTTGTGTTTTTCTTGAGTAAATGTCTGCTTTCACTTTTTCCTACAAACCCCACTAGAATAAACAGAGGTGGGAGAATCTGGGTGTAAAGTGAGGGTCTTATTTGACATAGAAGAGAAATCAAAAGTGTAACACACAGGGAAGCGGACTTGGCCCAATGGATAGGGTGTCCATCTACCAAATGGGAGGTCTGCGATTCAAACCCTGGGCCTCCTTGACCCGTGTGGAGCTGGCCCACGCGCAGTGCTGATGCATGCAAGGAGTGCCCTGCGATGCAGGTGTGTCCCCCGCATAGGGGAGCCCCATTCACAAGGGGTGCGCCCCGTAGGGAGAGTCGCCCAGTGCGAAAGAAAGTGCAGCCTGCCCAGGAATGGCGCCGCACACACGGAGAGCTGACACAGCAAGATGGCACAACAACAAAGAGACACAGATTCCCATGCCACTGACAACAGAAGTGGACAAAGAAGAACAAGCAGCAAATAGACACAGAGAACAGACAACTGGGGTGGGGGGGGAAAGGGAGAGAAATAAATAAATAAAATCTTAAAAAAAAAGTGTAACACACAAATGAGCAACAACCTAGAGATGGTGGGTGCCAGGCAGGAGGGAAAGAAGAATACAAAAGGACACAGTAGAAAAGAAAAAAAAAAAGAAAAACACTTCAAGAGAACAAGCACAAAAATGAATGCATATCTGAAGAAGCCTTAAACCATAGGAATGTTGTTGGACATTGGGAAAGAAAGTATAAGCTAAGCCCCAAAGAGTAGGCAAGAGGAGAATACTTTGTGTTGTTGTGGAGAAGGAAGTTTCATGCTATGTCTGTTGTATGATAAAAAATCTGTTGCGAATTCTCTCCATCTTAACATTATATTAACAGACAGGGATTCACTTTCAAAGGGGTCCAAGGGAACCGAGAAACCCTACTCCCACAAATAAATAGGAGCTGTGTGTCTGAAATTCCACAGAGCACTGAAAAACTTAGCCCCCTTTAATATCATTATATATTTTAACCATTTGAAACCAATTTACAACAGACATTACAGTACTCTTGTCTATAGCTGAGTTGGCACGCAGGGCTTCCTATGGCAAGCATTGCCAACAGACGCCCACTCATGGAGCTCCCTTGTTTTGGTGAAGTTTTTGAGCTGTTCTTACATGGTTCACTTGCAGGGAGGCACTTCTGAGACAGTGTACGTAATTACCTTTACCACCAACCGCCGGAACCCTGAAGAGTCCCCCAAATTCTGATGTGCTTCAGGAGATTACACTTTAAAAAAATAACAAGGAATTTCTAATGTCAACCTAGACAAGACTATGGTAAACTACCAGTTTAGAGTTAGACATCTTAAATACATAACTGCTCATTTGTCTGGAATGTTGGTGGGGAAACATGGAAGTGAAGAAACCAGGTTTCTTTTCCCCTTGGACCTCACCTTTCACTAGTCTCAGAGAACACAAAGAACATTTTCTCCTATTCTTGCCTCCCTGTCTTCCCTTTGTCCTTCCTTCCCTTCCTTGTTTTTTCATCCTTTTCTTACTTCTTTTTCTCCTTCCTTCTTTTCCTACCTTCTTCTCTCCCACCCTCCTTCTCTCCTTCCTTCCTTTTGTCCTTTCGTTCTTTCTTGGCTTCTTTTTCCATTCCGATCCTTCTGTTCCAATGCACCACACACAGTCTCATATTCATCACTGGACAAGAATTACAGAGAACAAAGAGCAATGCAGCTCTTTTATGTGAAAATTTAAAGAAGCAAACTGGGAACTACTTGTAAGGATATAGATAAAAAACTCTCTAGTTATGAAATTATTTTAAATTATAAAAACTACATGTATCCAAAGCCAAATACATACATGAAAAGAGAACGCTACAAACACACAAATAAGGGCTTTATATATTTCTAGTATATAAATTCCCGTATCTTCTCCAGATTTTTTCTTCATCCAGACACAGAAAAAAAGGACTTTTGTCATATCAGACATATAAAGATTTTTCAGATAACTTGTTCTAGTAATAGATCCTCATAGATGTTTAAAATTTTTAAAAGTTCTTGTGGCTTGAATCTCACATAGAACTTAGTTCAGTTTTGCTTTCTTTGGAAAAGAATTCTGACTTTAAAATGATTGGGACACATGCAAAAGTGGTGTGATGTAATGAACGCACTGGCCTTGAGTTCCAAGGTTGTGTTTGAAGAGAACTGATGTTCAAAGTTTAACAGGGCTGCAGGCTTGATTCTGCTTAGAAAATAAACGCTCTCTTCTGGAAGCCCTCTTTAGGATCGGTAGCTTAGACCAATATACTCATTCCTAACTGGGCTCAGGTATGGTCCATATTTAAAGAAAAGACTCAACAACTGACTGCAAAGAAGATGCCTTATTTTTTCTCTTTCTGGAATGATGAAAACTCCAACTTTCCTTCTGAGTAGCCTCCACTGCTTAGGGGAGACCTTCAACCACTGACTTCCAGTACTTTAGAGATTATCCTGCATTCCTTCATGTTTCATGTTCCACTTCCTGCCCCTTTACTGGCACTCAGAGCCAAACGTAGCAAAAAGCCATCAACAAGTAAATATTTATGTGTACAAATGAAAATAAAGGTTTTTTTTTTTAATGTTTGAAACCCTCTAAAAGCTTCCCAATTCATTGAAAATAAACCAAATTCTCTCGATGGTCTGCAAAACCTACGTGGTCTACCGCCTCACCCTGAACCCCCTTCTCCCTTGTTCTTGCAGCTTGAGCCTCCCTGGACTCCTTGCAAGTCTTTGAACAGGCTAAGCAAGCTTCTACTTCAGGAACTTTCCAGCTTTCCTTGCAGGTCCTGCTGCCTGGAAAGCTACACATTAGTCTAACTTTCTCCCTGGCTTCCTTTGTGTCTCTGCTCAAAGAGCAGGGCATTGAAGGCTTCACTGACTGATGCAAAATAACAATCCTCCTCTCCCCAACCCTTTCCACCCCACACCCCCAGCCAGCTTTATCTTCCTTGATTGTGCTACCATGATCTTACATATTAAATATTGATTGGCTTATTGCTTATCTTCCACCCCGAAATTGCTACTGGTGTGTAAGCTCCGTGCAAGGAACAACTTTATTATTATTTTTTACTACATCTAGCCTGGCACAGAGTAAGTGCTCAATCCGTATTTCCTGGATGGATGAATAAGTGGGTGAGTGAATGGTTTTGTGGAGGATTTTCAAAATATGCTATTTGTTTTAGATGGCTAAAGGCTGCCAAGGCAGTATACCAGAAATGGGCTGGCTTTTACAATGGGGATTTATTAGGTTTACAGTTTTGAGGCTGTGAAAATGTCCAAATCAAGGCATCATGAGAGATGCTATCTCACTGAAGGTTGGCTCCTGGCGGCTGTGGGCTCTGCACGGGGCAAGGCACAATGGCGGCTCTGCTCGTCCCTGCATTCTCTTTCAGGTTCGCTTTCCCTGAGCTCAGCTGTGAATGGTCAGGTACAGGGTGGCATCTGTTCATTTGTCTTCTCTCTCCTGTCTGCTCCAGATCTCTTTGCTAGTTCTGCTTTGGGCCATGACCTCTGGCTTTTCTCTCTCCTGGGCTCATTGATTTCTGGAGACTTCTATCTCTGTGGCTTTTTAGTCCTCCATGTATAAAGGACTCCAGTAAGAGGATTAAGACCCACCCTGGATCTTGTGATCAAATCAAAGTTCCTTACCTGAAGTGATTTAATCAAGGTCCCTTCACTGCTGATCTGAAGCTTCCATCTATAATGGGTTTAAGACTCAAACCAGCACACTATTCTTTTATTGTTACAATTATTGCAAACATTTTTCCTAGTTTGACATCTGACTTCTAATTTGTATGGTATTTCTATGTGGAGCAGTAATTACTTTTCATGCAGTCAATTTTTTCTTTTTCTTCATAAATGGATTTGTCTGAAAATAAGTTCTTGATCCAAGTATCTGTTTAAAGTCATGTCTACATTTCTTCAAGTATTTTATGGTTTTATTTTTTGCTTTTATTCTTTTAATCTATTTGGAACTAACTGCTTATGTGAGTTCATCTAAATATATTATTTTCTAAAGAACAATTTTCTTTATATAATTTATTTACTAATTCATTCCCTATTCATTTATGATACTTACTTTATTTTTATTCTTAGAATATCTAGATTATTTGGTCAGTTCCATGTGTCCTTAGGATACTGTCTTAATCTTTGCTGTTTTATGATGTGGTTTAATGTTAGATAAAAAATAATTGCTCTTATGATTCTTAATTCAAACTTTCTTATTTATGTTTCCTCTTCATTTTTTGGGCTAACTCTAGAATTATGTTAGAAACATTAAAAAAATCTTAAGATTTTAAATGAAAATGTGTTGAACATCATTTTTAACTACAGAAATAATGAATTTATTTCTAACTTTCACTGTTCTTATACAAGAAAATATTTTTTTCTGTGTTAATTTAAATCATACTTTAAAACTTTCAAAGATGTATTGCAGCTTTCCTTTGTGTACTTTTCACATTTTTTGTTAAGGATATTAGCAGGTTTGCTATTATAATATTTGCTATAGTTAGTGGGATCTTTAATCATTGTATCTTCTAAGGAGTATGTCATTATTGGCATATTGTAAATTGTTTTAATAGCACTTTGTCAGATTATGAAAACAATGTATTTTATAGAAGAAAAGAAATATATTAAAAAGCATAGGAAATCATATTAAAATCTATGAAGAAAGGATAGGATTTCAACAAATGGTGTTATGACAACTGGACGCCATATGCAAAAACAAAAAAATCTAGACACCATCTTACACCTTTCACAAAAATTCAAATAAAAAAGGATAGTAGATTAAATGTAAAAAGCAAACTATACAATTTCTAGAAGTTAACAAAAGAGAAAATCTACGTGACCTTGGTTTTGGTGATGAGTCCTCAAATACAACTCTAAAAGTACAATCCATAAAAGAAAAAAATCATAAGTTGGATTTCATTAAAATTAAAATCTTCTTCTCTGCAAAAGATACTGTTAAGAGAATGAAAAGAAAGGCAAGCCACAAACTGAGAGAAAGTATTTGCAAAACAAGTATCTGACAAAAGACTTGTATCCAAAATATACAAAGAACTCTAAAACTCAATTATAAGAGAACAAACAGCTCAATTAAAAAACTTCAAAAGAGCTGAACACACAACTCACCAAAGAGGATACACAGATGGCAAATAAGTCTATGAAAAGATGCTTAACATCGTGTATTATCAGGGAATTGTAAATTAAACAATGAAGTATCACTGCAAACTTATTAAAATGGCTAAAATCCAAAACACCACCACCACCAATTTCTGGTGACGATGTGGAGGAAAGAAACTCACATTCCTTGTTAGTGGGAATGAAAAATGGTACAGCCACTTTTTAAGATAGTTTGGCAGTTTCTTACAAAGCTAAACAAGCTTCCCATAGGATATAATAATTAATTACACATCTAGGTATTCATTTACCCAAAAGAGTTGAATAGATGACCAGGGAAGCAAAGGAGTCCCTTCATATGTGAGAAGGAGCGTCAACTATTGCCATCAGAATGTGTTTCTATAATAAAAAATCCGACTCCCTTTTTGAGATTTCACGGCTAGCAACATTCAAGCTCTACCACACCCTTTAGCGTTTTGCCCCACATATGGGTAAGTTGATGAGAAAATCCAATTCCTTCTTTCTTTGGCACTGGCAAAAAGTTCAAGTCATGTAAGCTGTGGCCTACAACCATGGGTGGGAAGTTCTCACCCCAGCCCATACCTCTGCCAAAATAAAAACCAAGCCAGTCCTGTTCTCCCAAGCCATTTTCTGGACTTACTCTCATCATAAAAGCTCATTATGTGAGTAATAAATCATTTTATACTCTTTTTGGCAAATGTTTTGCATCATCAGTCTCAACATCCAAATCAAATTTTGGGTGGGTAGATGGAGTCCATTTTACCTCTGTAGAATGATCACAAGTTTTTCAACCCATTTTCATTTTTTGAATTAATTTTAGACTTACAGAAAAGTTGTAAGGATAGTACAGATAGTTCCCAAATGCCCTCCCCACTGCTTCACCTAATGCTAACATGTGATAATCAAAACTAAGCAATTAACATTGAAACACTACTATTACTTAAAATAAAGACTTTATTTGGACCTCACCAGTTTTTCAATAATGTTCTTTTTGTTTTCCAGGATCTAAACTAAGATTTTACATTGCATTTTGTTGTCGGGTCTCTTCAGGCTTCTCCAGTTTGGGACAGTACCTATTTTTTCCTTTTTTTCTTTGAAACTTGTGGCAGTTTGAAATCATTTTATGAATCCCAAAAAGAGAAAGTTTATATTTGTATGTTGGTCCACTCCTGTGGGTGTTAGAACTCTTTCAATTGGACTACCTCAGTAAAATGTGACTTAGGTTGAGTCTCTGCCCTCTTACTGGGTCTGATAAAAAATGGAGACACACTGGAAAAGAGAGCACTGCCATTTTTTATCCTGCCACATGACAGAAAAGAGATGCTCAAACAGCTGAGGTCCTAGGGAGAGATTAGCCATTTGCCTGATAGCTTGCGGCTGAAATCAGGAAGGAAGCAGAGCAGCTGAGTCTGAGAGAAGAGGCCTGGTAAGAGACAAGCCCTATGCCTGGTTGCCCTCAGTTGAGTTCCAGGAGATGGTACTGCCTGCCGTCTTGCTTAACACGTGGCTGCTGACTTGGGTGGGAAAACTCTTCTTATGGTGTCTTGATTTGGACTTTTCATACCCTTGGAACTGTAAGCGTTTACCCCAAATAAATAGCCTTTATAAAAGCCAACACATTTCTGACACTTTGCATCAGTGGCAAACTAAAACAGGCCTTGAAGAATAGTGGTGAGTTATTTCTATGTAGGGGCCCTCAGTTTGTACTTGTCTGATACTTTCTCATGGTAAGATTGAAATTCTGCATTTTTGGCAAGAATAGCACAAAATATGTGCTCTTCCCAGTGGATCTTATCAAAAGGGTACGTGATATCCGCATGTCATAAGACTGCTGATGGTACACTTGAGCACATGGTGAAGATCTTGTCAGCCAAGTTGCTCCACTCTAAGGTTATTATTCCCTGCCCCAATAATTACTAAATATTTTGGACATGATAAATGGAGACTACGCAGATGTTCTGTTTCTCTTCAAACTTTTATCTAGTTATTTTAGCATCTATTGATGAATCTTGCCTACAGCAGTTATTACTGTTGTGTTTTAATGTTGATTTCCCTCATTCCAGCTACATTTATTGATTGGAATTCATTAGTGAGAAGGAGCTGTCTCTTCTCCCCATTTATTTTTTCACTTATTTATTTATGTCAGTAAGGACTCATGGATATGTATATTAGTCTATTATGGGTTATAATTCAGTGCTATCATTATTTATTTTGTTTCTTGAATAGTTCCAGCCTTAGCTATTGGAAAGTATATTGGGTTAGCTCATTGGCCTTTTTGCCATGTCTGCATCCTTTTCAGAACTTCATCACAAGGTATTTAAAGTTTGTCTTGAATTTTCCATGGTCTAGCCCTGCAGTCAACTATTTCTCCAAGAAAAGATATGATTAATTCTAATTGTTCAGCATTTATTAAACAGTTTACAGATTGTGGATTTATTTCTTCTCCATCTGCAGCCATATTTAGGCTAGAGGAATTCTGATTAATTTACCATGACAAAGCTAAATATTTCAGGAAGCAGAGAGAATACCAATATTTATAATGTCTTTGCCTGATATCTTATAGATTCTTTTATACTGATAACTTTGAAAAGTCTAATATGATGCTTAGTGATTACTTGTAAATATCCATGATCTAGGCTGTCAGTTTAAACCAATAATCAGACTTCTGCTTTCTATTCTGCAGAATGAGCTGTGAGAGATCCCCATCTTCTCAGTCTCTCTCTCTCTCACCCACTGTCCTTACTCCAACCATGCCTAATCATCTGTAGGGATCTAAGGATGTACATAATTCTATTTATAAATAAATGACACGGAAGTAGTCCTATCTCCTCACTTTACAGAAACATTTTACAGCTAAGCAACCTGGGGCTTAAAAGTAGAGTAAGTTCTGTGAGCCTACAGAGTTAGCCAGTGCCTAAGTTAGGAGAAGCACTCTGTTTTTGGAGCCCAGTTGAGTGTTCTTTCACCTTCATCATGCTGCTGAAGGAGGAAAGATGGTCTCAGGTTCTAAAAGTCCAGATGGAACCCAACAAATGTACGGTAAAATAGACACCAACTTCTAGAATAAATAAAGAAAATTCCACTAAATGTGAAATAAACTTAATATTTTAAGGTAGAAATTTAACTACAGAAGAACATCTATAGGCAGTGCAGGAATTACAACTGTGTCACAAACTTTATGTGGGTCTCCCAAACCTTTAAACTACCTTGCAAAGAAAATACTTAAAAAAAAAAAAGAATGCAATTCTCTGCCCACCTCCATCCCATCATTTACTCTGTTATATTTGGTGAAGTGCAATTCCATATTTTCCAAAGGTAGGTTCATTTGTCCTGGTATTTTTTTATGTGAAGAAGTTGCAGTAAGATCCTCACTGGAAAAAAACTCAAATTCTTTTCATTGTCAAAGTGAGTTTCTGCCATGTAGATACATTTATACATATGTGTTTCCAGACACACATAAATACTATGGAATTATTTTTGTATCACCCTTCTAAGTTAGATGAACTAAATATTACTTTTTGGCCTTTTCTTTCAAGGAATCGAACTAAGTCCTAGAGAAGTACCATCTCAGAACAGAGTTTCTGTTCTGTTTTGTTTGTTGGTTGGTTTGTTTATTGTTTGTTTAGATTTGTTTAGTTTACTATTGGCTTGGTATCATATTTTGCTCTAACAACATTTCATGGATACTAAATTTTATTTTTAAAATCATACTATTTAGCATTTAGATAGTAAACTGTAACAACCTGTTATGAATTAGTTAAAATATGATAGGGCCACCAGGGACTGAGGAATGTTAAAAAAAGTATTTCTTTAGGATAAATTACACACTTTCAAGAAAAGCATACCTTCACAAACATTTATAAACCTTCAGTTAGAAGGTCATGCTGATGTGGCTTAAAGGAGAGAAGGAAAAGAAGTGATATTAGTCTAAGAGTACATTTCAACCATTTAGCCAAATAAGGAAAGTCTAGTCCTAAAACAAAATAGAGTAGTGGATAGTGACTTTGTTTGCATATATGCTCATGGATTAATTTACTGCAAATTAAAGTATCTCTTAAGTTCTTGACTTGCATTTTTGTGATAGGCAGAATAATGCCACCCCCCACCCCCAAATATGTCCATGTCCTAATCTGTAGAATTTATTAATATGTTATGTTACAAGGTAAAAGAGACTGAAGTATGCAGGTGGAATCAAGGTTGCTCCTCAGCTGACTTTAAAACAGATTACACTAGATTATCTAGGTGGGTCCAATATAATCACAAAAGCAATTAAAAGTGGAAGAGGAAGCAGAAGAAGAGATCAGAGTCAGAGTGAGGTTTGAAGATGCTACCCTGCTGTCTTTGAAAATAGTAGAAGAGACAATGCTCCAAGGAAAGCAGGCAGCCTTTAGAAGCTAGAAAATGCAAGGAAATGGATTCATCCCAAGAGCCTTCAGAAGGAATATAGACCTGCCAATGCCGTGATTTTAGGTCAGTGAAACTCATTTCTGATTCTGACCTCTGACATTGTAAGGTAATGCATCTATGCTATTTTAAGCCATTGAGATTGTAGTACTTTATTACAGTAGCAAGAGGAAATTAATATAAGTTTAAACAAATTCTTACCTAAAATGGAAACAAAGCTAGAAATAGGTACTAATTAATGAAACAAATGAAAATTGAGAACCTGAGTGTTGGTTTCAGAATTTGCGGTATCCAAATAAGGGAAAAATATACTCATTGTTTCAGAAGTAGAACTTCTAAAAGTTTAGTCAAAGGTTTGCATTACTCCATGACATAAAGTTTTGAAAGGAAATATAACTTTAGAAGATTGGAAAGTTCTCAAAAGATGTAATTATGACTGTATAATCCTATAGATTGTATGAAGCTACAGAAGGCATGCTTATCAAATATGTAGATGGCATGAAACCTGGCAAGAGAATGAACACATTGTATGTCAAAACCAGAATTGAAACAAGAAAAAAAATCTTGTCAGTCTGTAGCAATGGGATGGATCTCTAAAAAGATAGAAGTTAACAGAGATTAACATAAGAACCTACACTTGGGTCCAAAAAACCAACTGCCCAAATAAGTTGGAAGTGATGTAGCTAAGCAGCATGTGATGAAATGACTGTTGGGCTTTAATAAACAGAAAAACTAAAGAGGTATTATCATGGTAATGTAGAAGTATTAAACATTTCAATAAGATTTTCCACCATTGTCTGCTGGTCAGATCATTTAAGATCTAGTTTTGGATCTATTACAAGAAAGGAATCTGTACAGCAAAAGTATTTGATAATAAGCAATAAAAAATGTTGAAGAGAGTATAGAGGATTGATGTCATCAAGATGGCAGCATAAGACATCCCTGGGAAAGTTTCCCTTCTGAAAAACTAATAGAAGGGCAATGCCCACTTATTTAGAAAGCTGAAGGGTGACAGAGATTGGAGAAAGAAGTGACAAATTCAGAATCAAAGAAAAAAACACCAAAAATGAAAGAAGGAGATCTGTGACTCAGAACTGCCAGTCCAGATGCCTTCCCCCACTCAGTCTTGCACATAAAGAGTTACACAGCAGCTGCACTTCACCCTGGGCACCTCCTGTCATCACTGCAGAACACAGTGATTTAGAACCTCACTCACATTTAGACATGGGGATCCAAAGTCAGAAAGATCCAGGGTGCATCTTGGAGCATCTTACCTGGGAGCAAAATTGCTCCCAGGAAACAAAAGAGAGCTGTGGTGGAACTGTTGGCAGGAGTGCACACACACACACACACACACACACACACACCGTAATTGCTGGAGCACTGAAATGAAGAAACAGAACTTTTTGAACCCTGACCCCATAAGGTTCCTTGGGGCAGGGTACTTTAATGTGAAAGTTACTAGAGGCAGAAAACCTTCATTTAAAAAGGGGAAAATTAAACTGCTGAGGCAGGATGGACCCCAGGACTGAGAGTTGTAATGCAAAGGGGCCATGAGTGTAGGAAAATAGTTGGGGAATGCTGCACTAGAGGAATATCTGTACAAAAACAATCAGAATAGCCCAAGACTCTTGTAGAAAGAACAGAAGAAAGAAAAGCTTCTGGAGGCAAAACAATTGTAGAAAATAGGGCAATTTTAAAAGTTGCACTGCATGTTCTGGGCAAGAAACAGGTACAGAAGATCTGTCAAAATTTGAACCGTTAAACATGAGCTTCTCTAAAGGTTCAGTATAAGCTGGACCAGGCATTGAAGAAGAACCTTACACACAGCCAATCTACAATAAAACTAAAAACTAAAAATAAAATAGGCAAGAGGGAGAAACTGACTTTCAGAGTCAGCACATCGAAATAATCAGATGCTCAGACATCAGCAAAAATTTACAATCTGTACTAAGAAACAGGAAGATATAGCTCATTCAAGGGAACACATTAAAACTTCAGAGGATAAAAACTTTGGAACAGCTAATCAAAAAAGTTCGAACAAATCTCCTAAATCATTTCAAGGACTTGAAGGAAAACATGAATAAAAATAAACTAAATTCAGATATAGAGCTAAAGGATATTAAGAACAAAATGTGTGAACAAAAAAGAAGAATTCAAAAATCTAAAAGGAAACATAGCAGAACATATGGTGATGAAAAACAAAATACGGGAGGCATACAACAACAGATTTGAGCAGGCAGAAGAAAGAATCAGCAAACTAGAAGACAGGAGAGTAGAAATCATGCAATGAGAAAAACAGTCAAAGGAATAGAAAAAACTGAGCAGAATTTAAGGGACTTGTGTGACAACATGAAGTGTATTTGAGGAAAGAATGGCCAAATATTTCCCAATTCTTATGAAAAACATACATATACATGTCCAATAAGCATAACATAATTCAAACAAGATAAAGTGTAAAAGACTTACTCCAAGATACATACTAACCAAAGTGTCAAATGCCAAAAATAAAGAGAGAATTCTGAAAGAAGCAAGGGAAAAGTGATTCATCACATACAATGGGATCCTCAGTAAGACTAAGTGCTGAATCCTCATCAGAAACCATAAAGTTGAAAAGGCAGTGGTATAACATATTTAAGGTAGTGAGAGAGAAAAACTTCCAGCTGAAAATTCTTTGTCCAGGCAAACTGTCTTTCAAAAATGAGGGAGAGTTTAAGGTATTCATGGATAAACAAAAACTGAGAGAATTCATCAAAAAAGACATGTCTTACAAGAATTACTAAAGGGAGATCTTCAGGTTTAAAGGAAAAGAGAGAAGAGAGTGGCTTGGAGTAGTATGAAGAAATGAAGATCATGAGTGAGAGCAACTAAAAGGATTGCAAAACCTGATAGGACTATGTGGAATAAAACTGAATAAGAAATATTCAATTTCCTTATAACAGAAATGAAAGATATAAAAAGGTAATGTATGACAAAAACAACAAAGATGGGAAATGGAGGGATATGAGAGCAGAGAATGTGTATGCTGTTGAAGCTCAGTTGGTATCTTTTCAAATTAGCAGGTTGTTTAATACAAAGTCTAGGGAAACCACAAAGAAAATGCTTTGGTAATGGATGTTGGCAGTAGCACAATACTGTAAATGTAATTAACAGCACGGAATTATATATGTGAATGTGGTTAAAAGTGGAAATTTTAGGTTGTATATATGTTACTAGAATAAAAATTTATTGAAAAACTTATGACTGTATAATACAAAAAGTGAACCCTATTGTAAACTATGGACTACACTTAATAGTACAATTATTAAAATATTATTTTTTGAATTATAACAAATGTATCATGGTAATGCAAATTGTTAATAATAGGGTGGTATATGGGAACTCTTTAGTTTTTGCATGATTTTTCTGTAAACCTACAAGTTTTCTAATAAAAATTATGAAAAGTCAAGAAACATGGATCTAAGGCTTTATGTCTAAAAGATCAAAAATAATTTAAAAATAAATATTTATTTTAAAAATATACAGAACTGGAAATGATAAAAGAATCAATCAGTTACATCACAGAAGATAACCTGTGCACATAAAGAGGCTGCAATAAAGGAAGAAACTTCAAGATATGACTTATAAAAAATGAAGGACAAGATGGCTGAAGTAGCTCCTACCTTATCAGTAATATCAATGAAGTTAATGGATTTACCTCTCTAATCAAAAGATGCAATATGGCAGAAAGGATAAGAAAGCATGAGCAAACTATATGTTGTTTATGAGAGAGACTCATCTTAGACCCAAAGACACAAATAGGTTGCAGGTGAATGGATGGAAAAGATATTCCATGCATATTGTATTAAAAAGAGACTGGGTAGCTATATGAATATTGGACAAAATAGACTTTAACTCCAAATTTGTCACAAAGGACAATCTACATTAATAGAAGGATCAATCCACAAAGAAAGAATGCAATCATAAAGATCTATGTGGCTAACTACAGTTGCCCAAATGCATGAGGCAAACACTGGTAAAACTGAAGGGAGAAATAGACACCTCTATAATAATAGTTGGAGACTTCAAAAGACCACTATCAACAATGAATAGAACATCTAGACAGAAGCTCAATAAGGAAAAAGAGAACTTCAACAATATGATAAATGAACTAGTCCTAAAAGACAAATATACAGCACTGTACCCATGAACAGTATAATACACATCTTCTCAAGTGCCCATGGATCATTCTCCAGGATAGACCACATGTTAATTCACAAAACAAATCTTAAGAAATGTAAAATGATTAAAATTATACAAAGCATCTCTTCTGGCCTCAATGCAAAGAGGCTAGAAATCAATAACAGATGGAAATGTGGGAAATAAAAAAAACATGGAAGGTAAACTCTTAATCATTGGGTTAAAGAAGAAATCACAAGGGAAATGAGGACATTCTTGAGATAAATGAAAATGAGGGCACAACATATCAAAACTTATGGGATGCAGCGAAGGCAGTGTTCAGAGGGAAATTTTTAGCTCTAAATAATTACATAAAAAATGAGGGAAGATCTCAAATCAGAGACCTAACCATACAGAAGAACTAAACCCAAAGCAAATAGAAGGAAAGTATGGTGGCTCAAAGGTATGTATCACAGGAAAACATTTTCTTAAACTTAACCTATTTCTGTGGTTGTGAGCACACCAGAAGTAGCACTTTTGCTGAGGATCTTTCAGTTAAGATGTGGCTCAAATAAATCAAGGTGGGCCTTAAACCTATTACTGGTATCCTTAATAAGCAGAATGAAATTCAAACAGGTAGAGAGAATAAAATTCAGAAAGGTAGAGAGAAAGCCAGAGGAAGCAGCTAGAAGCTGAATGTTAATGGAACTAGAAGAGAAAAGAGAAGCCAGGAGATACCACTATTTGCACTGCCATGTAACAGAAAAACCAAGGACTAAGGATCACTGGCGGATAGTCTCTGAACACCACAGTGGTCTGGAAGAAAGCATTGCCTTGATTTTGGACTTCACCTAGCCTCAAAACCATGAGCCAATATATTCCCGATGTTTACGCCAACCTATTGCATGGTATTTTCTTTAGGAGCCAGGAATATTAAAACAGGGGGAAATAAAGATTAGAGCAGAAATAAATGAAATAAAGAATTTTAAAAATCAATAGAAAGAATTAATAACAAAAATTGGTTCTTTGAAAAAAATCAATAAAATCCACAAACCTTTAGCAACACTGACAATGAATAAAAGAGAGAAGTCACAAGTAATTAAATCTGAAACGAGAAGGGGGACTTTACTATTGACTTGAGAAATAAAAAGTATCATAAGAGGATCCCATGAACAACTGGATGCCACAAAATTAGAAAAACTAGATGAAATGGAAAAGTTTCTAGAAGGACACAAACAACTTCCCTTGTTCTAGAAGAAACAGAAGATCTCAACATACCAATTACAAGTGAAGAGATTGAATCAGTAATCATTAACCTCCCAACAAAGAAATATCCAGGACTAGGTAGCTAGACAGGTGAGTTCTACCAAATATTACAAGAAGAAGTAACACAGTCCTGCTCAAACTCTTCCAACAAAACTCAAGGGGAAGTAACACTGCCTAATTCATTCTATGAGGCAACGTAACTATCAAATTAAGCCAGGTAAAGATACCACAAGAAAAGAAAATTATAAATCATTATCATTTATGAATATAGATGCAAAAATACTCAACAAATTGAATCCAATAGCACACTAAAAGAGTTGTACACCATGCTTATGTGAGATTTATTCCAAGTAGTGGGTGTAGTTGAACATGAGAAAATCAATTAATGTAATACAACACACTACAGAATGAAGGGAAATAAAGACACGTGATCATTTGAATTGATGCAGAAAAGGCATTGGACAAAATCTAGCACCCTTTCTGAGAAAAACACTTTGAAACCCAGGAGTAGATGGAAACATCTTCAAAATGGTGAAGAGCATATATGAAAATCCCACTGCCAACAGCATACTCAAAGGGGAAAAACCGAAAGCTTTCCCTCTAAATCTAGGGCAAGACAAGGATGTCCACTCTCACCACTGTTATTTAACATTGTACCAGAAATTAAAGGTAGGGCAATTAGGCAAGTAAAAGAAATAAAAGGCGTTTAAATTGGAGAGGAAGAAGTAAAACATTCCCAATTTGCAGATGACATAACCCTAAAAATGGAAAGTCTTGAAAATTCTGCAACAAAGTTAGATAGCTAGTAAGTGAATTCAGCAATGTGGCAGGATACAAGATCAATGTTCAAAAATCAGTAGTGTTTCTATAAACCAATAATGAATAATCTGAAGAGAAAACTAAGAAAAAATTCCAATTCCAATTGCAACAAAAAGAATAAAATATCTAAGAATGAATTTAACCAAGATGCTGTTTTAGCTTGGTAGACTGCTGAAATGCAGAAATAGGTTGGCTTTTAAAATGAGGACTTAACTTAAAATGGGTCAAAGACCTAAATGTAAGAAACAAGAATATAAAACTCCCTGAAGAAAATATAGGGAATAATTACCGGGATCTTGTGTAAGGCAATGGTCTTAGATTTTATACCAAAACTACAAGCAACAAAATGAAAAATAGATAATTGGGAACTCACCAAATTGAAAAAAAAATCAAAGGACTTAATAATGAAAGTAAAAAGATAATCTATAGAATGAGAGAAAATATTGGAAACCACATGTCTGACAAGGACTTAATATCCAGAATTTATAAAGAAATCATATAAATCAACAACATAAAGACAAAAAAAAAAAAACCCCACCAAAAAACAGACTTGAATAGATATTTTTCCAAAGAAGATCCACAAATGGCCAAAAGAGCCATGAAAAGATGCTCAGCATCATTAGCCATTAGGGAAAAACAAGTAGAATGGCTACTATTTTTTTAAAAATGAAAAATAACATAGGTTTCATAGGATGTAGAGAAATAGAAACAGTCATTCATTGTTGGTAGGAATGTAAAATGGTACAGCCACTGTGGAAAACAATATGGCCGCTCCTCTGGAAGTTGAGTAAAGAATTACTCTATGATCCAGCAATCCCACTTATAGAGATATACCTAAAGAATTGAAAACAGGGATTCAAAAAGATATTTGCATGGTAATATAGCAGCATTATTTGTAACTGCTAAAAGATGGAAACAGCCCAAGTGACCATCAACAGATGAATGGATAAATGTGCTGTATATATCCAATAGAAAATGCAGGCATGAAAAGCAATAACATTCTGATACATGCAACAACATGGATGAACCTTGAAGAGATCATGCTTCATCAAATAAGCCAGATACAAAAAGACTAATATTGTATGATTTCAATGATATGAAATAATCAGAATAAGCAAATTCAGAAGCTAGAGTATAGTTACCAAGGGTTGGGGCAGTGGTAGGGGATGAGGGGTTGAAGTATAATTGGTGCAGAATTTGTTGGAGGTGATGGGAAGTTTTAATAATATATAATGGTCATGGTAACATAGTATTGTGAATACAATTTGTACCATTGAATTATATAACTAAATTGGGCTAAAGAGGAAATTTTAGGTAGAGTGTGTGTGTGTGTGTGTATATATATATATATATAAAACACAAAAATAAATATTTTTTAAAATGAGGAAAATGGTGTGAGGTTTATATGAGCTCTCTCTGTGCTGCTAGCCTTTCAATTTTTCTGTAAATTTAAAACTGCATGAAAAGTAAAGAGTCAAAGATATTATATTTATTCTAAGTGAATTCAAAGAATAGAACTAAGGCCAATGAGTGGAAGTCACACAAAGACAGCTTTCAATTCAATATAAAGGAAAAGTTACAGTCAAAGTCACCTAAAATTCAGACGAACTGGTTCAAGAGTGGGTTCTTCATCAATGGAGACATTCAAACACAAATTAAACCACAACTTGGTAAAGAATGTTTAAAATGCACTTAATCAGTGAAAGAAAATATATGATAAATGATCTTACAATCTGTGATGGTATGTCTAAGGACTATGATGAGAAATAACCATTATATCATACTTTAAATCATTCTTTACATGGGCAAGACTAATTTGTTGGGTAGTATGTCTGTATCTTGATATAACAAGTTATGTTCTATCAAGCTCCTAATACAACATGAAAAACCATTCTAGTAAATAATTGATGACATAAAGGTACAGGGAATTTTGTAAAATATTTGATTAGTCTTGTTGTGGCCTTTATTTGGTGGTGATACTTACTGTAAAAATGCAGATAATGTATTCATGAAGAGCCACATCCTCAGAAGAGCTGATTAAAACTTCTGTTTTAGATAGAGGAAAAGATGGAAACTGAATGGCAAATAATCTCTACTCATACTGTAACTGCAATTAATTATCTCAGTCATGCCGAATTCTTATTCAGAAGCCCTAGCACAGCCTCTTCTATCAAACTATTGAAAGTTCCTACCTCTCAGTCCCCAGGGCCCACTGAGGCACCCCAGGCTTTTGAAGCATATCCAAAGGTAGTGCTGCCCAGGAAAGACTCTATTGACATACTTAGATATACATATCTTTTCCTGTCTTTTAAATGTCTTGCTGGTTCTCCTCTGAATTAGCACTTTCATCTCTTCTCTTTTTACTCTACTTCTTTCATTCTACTGCTCTGCACTTACATGGCTAAAAGTCTCTTATATCCTAAAGTTCAAAGAAAAGTCATTTTTTTTTTCTAAAATTGAAAGAAAAGGAGAAAGGAAGAGGTTAGAGAAAGGGGAAAGGGATGCTTTGAGTTTTGATCAAGGTCTTCCTGGAAAAGTCTAAGCTACCCTTGAGACTGCTTTAGAGATTCACTTATCAGAACTCTGTTTAGGAAGAGTGGTATTGAATAAAGATGAGGAGAAAACCAACTTAAGGTATTCAGTTTGTGAGTTGTAACTCTTCCCTTAGCTGTGAATTTCTTTAGTGTCTTCTCCTGCCCATTCCACTACTCCCTCCTATCAGTATCCTTGAAATCTATCTTCCTCTGGAGTAAGTTCTAGTACTTTCACCACAAACTTCCTGTATCAGGCTACTTCTACCTCACTTCTCATTTCATCCCCATACTTTATGTAATGGTATCAGAAAATCTACATTGCAGAACTTTCCAAACAACTGTAAACTTGTGGATGCATACATTTATATTCTTGTCTAGAATATGGAGACTGTGATACCCTCAATGAAAGCCTCACCCAGGATCATATGGAAGAATATATGTGAAACAGCTTTCCAAACAAAACCACTACCCCCATTTTTTTTTCTTCTTTACTATCTTCATTCACAAACTTGCCATATGCAATCTGCCAGGGCAGACTGAAGCTTTTTTGGACCCCAGAAAATCACGTCTTTGGGGTTAATCCATTCCTGTGGGTGTAAACCTATTATAAGTGGAATTTTTGGTTAAAGAACTTCGGTTAAGGGCCTTTTAGATCTACTTTGGCTGTCTCTGGGACCCTGCTGAGTTCTCCTGAGGGCAACAGAGACCCACAGGTTCTATGGTCATGGCAGATGGCTCTGGAGTTCAGTGCCATGTCAGTTGGCCCTACTTTGGAGTTTGTGTTCCTGAGTGTGATGGAGTTGGATTCAGATGTGACCTTTCTACACATACCTCTTCTGTCACTTTTACTGGACCTGTGGTTGGCACTGGGGTTGGTGTATACTCAGGAGACCTGAATCTCTGTACTGTCCATGTGACAGCCAGGCCCTGAGCCTCAGCAGACGTGTAACTCCTACCCTCTGGTTTATTGGACTTACCCCGGCCAGCTAGCAGGGAGGGGAAGAAGGTCAACTACCACACCAGGGAGCCAAGAGTGCCTACAACTGAAAGCAGGAGAATTGCATCCATCATCCGTGTGGAATCTAAGCCCCCTCTCAATACAGACGTGGAGTGGACATAACCATCCCAGGGTCCACAGGATGGAGGAATAGAGTATGGATTAGAGTGGACTTACTGATATTCTACTATGGAACTACTGTGATTAGTAATGGAAGAAATTGTAGCAGTGATGTGGAGAAAGTGGCCACGGTAGTTGCTGAGGGTAAGGAGAGGGAAGAAGAGATATGATGTGGGGGCATTTTCAGGGCTTGGAGTTGTCCTGGGTGGAACTGCAGAGACAGATGCTGGACATTGTATGTCCTGCCACGGCCCACTGGATGGACTGGGGAAGAGTGTAAACTAAAGTGTAAACAATTATCTATGTGGCGCAGCAGTGCTTCCAAATGTATTCACCAAATGCAATGAATATCCCATGATGATGAAAGAGGTTGCTGATGTGGGAAGAGTGGGGTGAGGAGGTGGGGAGTATATGGGGACCTCTTATATATTTTGAATGTAACATTAAAAAAAAATAAATAGGGAAAAAAAGAAATTAATAAGAAATGAATGTGCTATGGGAATTTATGGAAAAATAATGCTCCAGGGAAATAATAATGGATTTTTGAAGGGGATAGAGTTTGTGTTAGGCCTTAAAGGGAGGTAAGGAATTTAATAGATAAATATGCAAAGAAATGTCATTCTAGGCAGTTATACTATTAACTAACATAAATACATCTCTTATTGTTATATGTGGCTCCAGAGTGATTGTTTCATTAAATATTGTCTCAGCATTTAAAATGCATTCTTATTTAATTATATGATAATTCTATAAGAGGACTACTTTTTTACAGATGCAGAAACCAAAATCTTTAAAGGTTAAGAAAATAGCCCAAGGTGGCTTATGTGGAGAGTAACTCCAGAGGCAAAATTCTTAGCCATCATACAGGTATGCTACTTTTTTAAAAAAATTCATTCTTTCAGTAATTTATTCCTTCAAAATTTAAAAACTAGCATAAACCAATTATTGGATATTTTGGTGACTATCATACAATTATTATAGTTCCCCATGCTACAAAATCCTTAACAGTAGAAACTGTATATTTTATTTCATTGGCTGCTTAGGAGATAAGGTAATGAGATCACAGTAGCTTTTATAAATGGTTCTAAAATAGTATATGAGAGTTCTTGAACACAGTATAGCTCAAACCCCCTTATTTCTCTGATGAGAAAAACAAAGTTCAAGAAGTGAAATAAATTGACCAATGTTTCTCCAGGACAGATGTGACAGTGCCAAGAGTCAATTCTGAGTTTTTGACTCAGGAATCTGATTTACATTCTGTCACACTAGCTGCCTCTTTTTTTTAAAAATTAGTTATTTTTATTTTTAAAGAAGCTTTAGATTACATAAATGTTACATAAAAAATATAAGGGTTTCCCATGTACACACCCCCCCACACACTTTCCCACACTAATAACATCTTTCATTGTGTGGTACTTCAATACATGTTCAGAAATGCTTCTTAAAGCATGAGGATTCAGTAGAATCAATGCTTGGAAGAATGTGGGCTGTGTTTAGTGAGATTGAGAAACAGTGTGATTGGACTTCTGCTTAAAGCAATATGGCAGAACAGAGGTTCAGAAATATACATCCTGCTAGAATGTTTACAAGATTTAAAATAAATGGCCAAAATAATTAAAAATTAAGGGAATGCCTTTAGAAGAAAAAAATCATTGATCCTGAAATGGCTAACAAACACTGGCGTTAGGGTCCTTTGTAGGGCCTGACGGCCTAGAGCCTGTGCTTTATTAGTCTACACAACTTGGGGACAGAAAACAAAGTCACAGTTTGGAGCAGGACCTGTTAAAAATGTTAAGAAACTGAAAGACAAGCTACAGACTTGGAGAAACATTTGCAAATCACATATCCAACAAAGAACTCTATCCAAAATATATAACGAATGCTCAAAGCTCATTGGTAAGAAAACAAATTACCCAATTAACATATGGGCAAAGGATTAGAATAGAAACATCATCAAAGAAGATATAAGGATGGTAAATAAGCATATGAATCATTAGGGAAATTCAAATTAAAAGTACTATTGAGATCTACAACATACCTATCAGAATGGTTAAAATAAAAGCTATGGACAAAAACCAGGTACTGGTAAGATTGTGGATCAATTGGAACTCTCAGTTGATGGTGGGAACGCAAAATGACATAGATATTCTGGAAAATGAGTTTAGTATTTTTTTTTTAATAAAGTTAAACCTACACTTACCATATGACACTGCAGTCCCAGTCCTGGGTATTTCCTCCAGGGAAAAGAACATTTATGTTCACATAAAAATTTATTTATTAAGGCCAAAAAATTGAACACAACACAAATATGTTGAATGGTTAAACAAACTGTGGTGTACCCATATGATGGAAATCTATTCAGCAATAAAATGGGACAAATTATTGATACACATAATAATGTGGATGAATCTTGAGAGTAATTTTGAGTGAAAGAAGCAAGTCTCAAAAGAGTACATGCTGTATGATTCTATTTGTATGACAATGTTAAAGAGATAAAATAACAGTGATAGGGAACTGATCAGTTGTTGCTATCGTATAAGGGTAGTGGGAGGATGTGACTACAAAGAAATAGCAAGAGAGAGATTTTGGGGATTTTGAAATTGTTCTATATCTTGGTTGTGGTTGTGTACAGATGTATAACTAAAAAAGGTCAAATTTATTCTGCTAATTTAAAAAAAACTATTCCTACCACCTAATATAGAACCTAAAATTTCCCCTTTTTACCTTCATTCAGATATACACTTCAAAAGTGTTAATAACATTCACAATGTGGTGCTACCATTATCACCATCTATTACCAACATTTTTCCATTATTCCAAACAGAAATTCAGAACTAATTAATTATTAACTACCCATTCCCTACCCAACCCCAGGCCCTTGTAAAATGTTCTAGTTTCTGACTCTGAATTTTCATATTCTAATTATCTTACATTTTTGGGATCATACACTATTAGTCTTTTTGTGTCTGGTTTATTTCACACAACATGAGGTCTTCAAGGTTTACCCACATTGTCATGTGTGTCAGAACTTTATTCCTTTTCATGGCTGAATAATATTCCATTGTATGTATTGTTGGAGAAAATACAGCGCTTACTGGGACACGGAGACAGATAGACTATAGACAAAGAAAGATTTATTGAGAAGCTCTCCCAACTGAGGGGATCTGAAGAACCGACTTCAGCCCCTCCTCCTCCCCAGCATGGTGGGGGTCTGAAGAGAGACTTCAGCCCACTACTGGAAGGGGGGGGACTTGAATTTATACAGAACTTTCCTAGGCGGGGGAATGATAGTTGGTGGGAAGGGGTTGAGGGTCGGAGTGAAGTGCAGGGGCCAATGGGAAGCTCTTAGAGGTGGAACTTTTCCTGATAGTGACTAGAAGATAGTGGTTAGGGAGTTATGATTTCTTGGAATGCTGCAGGAGCAGATGTTTCTTCGTTTCTTAGGAATTGTATCTCCCTCTGATATGTGGGTGGGGAAGGTTTCCATTTCCCTTTACTCCCGTCTCTATGTGGTTTCTTTATTTAACCTGTGAGGAAGTGCCCTGCCCTTGGACATGTAGGCTTATGGGGGATGGGGTTAGCCTTTCCCCAGTGCATATCAGGCGAAACTGAGCTATACTTGTTAATTATTGCAAACCTCTAATATGTATATAGCACATATTGTTTATCCATTTATCTGTTGATAGATATTTGAGTGGTTTCCATTTTTGGCAATTGTGAATAATGCAACTAGGAATATTGGTGTACAAATATCTGTTTGAGTCTCTGGTTTCAAATCTTTTGAGTATATACCTAGAAATAGGATTGCTGGGTCATACGGTAATTCTATACTTAACTTTCTGAGAGACTGCCAAGCTGTCTTCCAGAGTGGCTGCACCAGTTTACATTCCCACCAGCAATGAAGGAGTGCTCCCCATATCCTTTCCAGCACTTATTTTCTAGTTTTGTGTGCGTGTGTTTAAGAGTTGCCACTCCAGTGGTTGTGAAGTGTTATCTCATCATGGTTTTGATTTGCTTTCCCCCTATTGGCTTATGATGTTGACCACCTTTTCATGTGCTTTTTTTCTCCCTTCCCTTCTTCCCTCCCCTCCCCCTCTTCCCGGCCCTGCTGTTTTGTTTTTGCTGTCTGTGTCCATTTGCTGTGTGATCTTCTATATCTTTTTCTCTTTTTGTCTTCTCTTCTTGTTTTTACCTTCTAGGATTCCCCTGGATTCTACCTTGGGACCTCTGGTGTGGAGAGAGGTCCCCTGTTACTTGTGCTACCTCACTTCCTGGTTTCTCTTGTGCCTCTCCTTTACCCTCCTCCCCTTTGTCTCTTTTTTGTTGCATCCTCACCTTGCTGTGTGACTCACTTGCGTGGGCACTGGCTTGCCATGCGGGCACTCGGCTCATCATGTGGGCACACTTTTTATTTTAACACAAGACCCCAGGGATCAAACCTGGGCCCTCTCATATGCTAGGTGGGAGCCCAATCACTTGAGCCACATTTGCTTCCCTTCATGTGTTTTTTGACTATTTGCATATCATCTTTGGAGAAATGTCTATTCAAGTCCTTTGCCTACTTATAAATAGGCTTTTGTTGTCTTCTTTTTGAGTTGTAGAATTTCCTTATATATTCTGTATGTTAAACCCTTATTGGATATGTGTTTTCCAAATATTTTCTCCCATTCTGTAGGTGGTCTACCTTGTTAATTTTTAAAATACTATGGAGACTGCTAGAAGAAGGTTCTGGAAGTTTGGGGTCACTGAGCTGGATCTGAAGACATGGTGATCAGATTGTGGAATCATTAGGTGCTGAGATGATCCAAAGACCTACAGATGGCTAAAAGTGTTTGAAAATAAAATAAAATGGGCAACCACAATTATTACTAGCTAATCTCATTAGATTCCTGGGTAGTAATTTGCAGATACGTTCAGAACACAACACAGTAAATGCTATTACTCTTAATGTACATATATATATGTACATTATATATATATAATAGCTAAGATCACCCCAAACCATAGACAGATTGCATCTGCTACTGAATCATAACAGCTCAAGTTTACATCATTGAGAGTCCTTCTTGGAAAACACTTCAGAAGATAAAACTGAGTAGTGGTTCATTTAACTCAAATTAGAGTATCAATTTAAATGCTTTTTGGAAAATATTAAAATAATTAAAAATGTTAAAAATATTGAAAAATTTAAAGGGAAAAGTTAATTCCTTAACAAGACAAGTGAAACAAAATAATTGACACGTGAAGACAGCAATTACAAAAGCCCAACAAAATTAATGCGGAAGGGGAACAAAATTAGTGGTGTTGCAGAGATTTTAACACCACTAAGAGAATATTTTTATCTTAAAAAAAAGAACAATTGAAAAATAAAAATAGCAAAATAAATAAGTAAAATAAAATAAATAGTTGTTTCAGGTGGGAAAAAGAGAATATTTTGATCATCTTTACAACAATGTATCTGAGGACTTTAAGGAAATGGGCACTTTTTTTGAACTATATATAGCAAGAACTGATATAAAATTTTCAGAAACAGTATCTAAAAATAGTAAATCGGTGGTTAAAAATAATCCTACAAGGAAAGCACTGGATCCAGAGAGTTACAGGTGATTTTTACCAAATAATCAAGCAACAAGTAATTCCAATCTCCTTGATGTTCTTTCAGACATAATAAAATGGATCATAACCTCCCATGTAATTTTATGTGTTTATTATGAATTTGATACCAAAATTGAGAAAGTCACATGAGAAATAAAAATTAAAGATAAATGTCACTTATGAATGTAGATGCAAAAAATTTTAAACAAAATATGAAAAAACTGAATCTGACAATGTATAGATATTTATAAAATGCATTACAATTGAGTTGAGATTTTAAAAATGTAATTTTGGCTTACATTAAACATTTTAAAATATAATTTATCACAATAACAAAATATAAGAGAAAAACCATATAATTATCTCATTAGACAATAAAAATATATGATAATTTAAACAGCTATTCATGAGAAAATCTATTGATCACCTATGTCACATTCAATGGGAAAATATCAAAACCAGTTTTTAAAAATTCATTTTTTATTAAAAATATTTTTAAAAACTCAAAGGCCAATGTCATGTCTTCTATTCAATATTGTCATGAAAATCCTAGCCAACTCAAAAAGACAAGGATAAAAGTAATAAGGATTGACAAAATGAGATTTCTGTATACTGGCAGTGATCAGAAAACACAATTTTCAAAAGATAACATTTAAAAATAGCAACAATAATACCAGGTAACTCAGAATAAAGTTGACATATCATCAAATCATTCATAATAGATAAAATGTTTTAAAATCTAAGGAATACTTGAAAGGGAGACACAATAAATGAAGAAGCAGCATCATATTTATAAGGGTAGATGGCAATAGCATGAAGATGTCCATTCTCTATTTAAAAAGCAAAAAGCATAGGGCCAAAAGTAACCATGATATTCTTAGAGAGAGTATTACTCTGAAATATTGAGAATTATTTTGCATGTGTACTAAATAAAAGTGTAGAATTGGTTCAGGGATGGACAAATGGACTCATCAAAGACATGGTGCAAATTCTGGGACCACTTGGTTTGGAGACAGCAACAGGACTGAGTGATCCATCCTTGGAAGGAGATGCCATGGCCTGTAGGCGAAGTGCTGGATTTTCGCAAAACTTGTGGTGTTCTCCACTCACCGGCTCTGAGTCCCCGGAGTGAGGAGCCCCCTGTTTTGCTTTGCTTTGCTTTACTTAGTGGTGAAGGAAAAGGATAGAAAAACAGTCATCATCTGAAACCCTGTGGCATTGGTGCAGGGATGGACAAAGGCACAGAAGCTGAAAAAAAGACTCGCACCCATGATAGGGGAACAAAGCCATTTGATGAATGAAGCTGAGACTTCCTTAGGGCATGACGGTGGCTGCATTGTGAATCAATAAGCAATTTAAAACAGATTGGAATGTATCACTTCCTGGGGCTTTTTTTTTTTAAGATTTAAAATTTTTTATTTATTTCTCGACTCCTCATTTTTTGCATTTGCTGTGTCTGTTTGTTGTGTGCTGGTCTTCCTTTTAGGAGGCACTGGGAACCAAACCTGGGTCTTCCCATGTGGGATGGAGGTACCTAATCACTTGAGTCACCTCTATTCCCTGGTTCGTTGCATCTCTCATTATGTTTTTCTTCCTTATGTCTCTTGTTGCATCATCTTGTTACAGCTCACTATCTTGCTTATCTTCTTTAGGAGGTACTGAGAACCAAACTGAGACTTCCCATGTGGTAGGTAGGAGCTCAATCTCTTGAGCCACATCCACTTCCCTTTGGGGCTTCTTTTAGAATAACTTTGTTTTGGTTATTTATTCATCTATAAAATAAATTCATTAACAGAAAAAGTTAATGGGAAAATATAATAAAGATAACCCCTTCATAGTATTATTAAAAGTGAAAATTTAAATGGAAATTTATTTTCTGAATATTTCTGAATTTAAAGATAATATAAATTTCTCCCAAATAATCTATAAATTTAATGCAATTCCAATAAAAAATCTCAACAGTATTTAAAAATTAAATTTGACAGATTATTCTAACATCATCTGGAAAAAAGTACCTGTGAATATGAATAAGAAAAGACTTAAAATAGCATCCTTGTTCCCTTTTTCTCAGTATATAAATGTGTGTTTTGCTTAATTCAACTCTGCTAATTATATCTTTGACATACTTTAAACCCTTGTTTATCTTAAATGACTTAATTTGCCAAAAGCTGAGACAGGAATATTGAATATTTTTTTGTCTCCATTTGGGTTTTTGCAACTTCCCCTTATATATCTCAGAGATTTTGCTTTATATTTTTTAATGCTATACTACAGAACACATAAAAGTTCAGAAGTTATACTATCATTCTGAATTGTATTTTTTTTCCCCAAATAAATATTTTTCGTGTCCTAATTAATGCTTTGCATTGCTGGAATAAAATATTTTAATGCACATTTTAGTGATTTTCTAATAGATTTCTAGTTTAGATTTTCTAATCCAGGCTCATTTGTCAACTTGATTTCCACTTTCCAAGTACTTCTTTGTCAGATGGGAGTGGACCAGGCCATAAATAATTTCCTTCATACATTTCTCCAATATCTCTATCAGTGGCTCTATTCAGTTTTTTTTTTTTATTGATTTTGTAAAAATATTACATTAAAAAAATATGAGGTCCCATTCGACCCCACCATCCCCACCGCACCCCTCCCCCCCCAACACTCACTCCCATCATCATGACACATCCATTGCATTTGGTAAGTACATCTCTGGGTATCTCTGCATCTCATGGTCATTGGTCCACATCATGGCCCACACTCTCCCCCATTCCATCCAGTGAGCCCTGGGAGGATTTACAATGTCCAGTGATTGCCTCTGAAGCACCATCCAGGGCAACTCCAAGTCCCAAAGGCACCTCCACATCTCATCTCTTCCTGCCATTCCCCATACCCATCAGCCACCATGTCCACTTTTCCCACTCCATTGCCACCTTTTCTCTGAGGTCCTTGGATTGGTTGTGCCCGTTGCACCTCTATGTCAAGAGGAGGCTCAGATTCCACATGGTTACTGGATGCAATCCTCCTGCTTTCAGTTGTAGGCACTCTAGGCTCCATGGTGTGGTGGTTGCCCTTCTTCAACTCCATCTTAGCTGAGTGAGGTGAGTCCAATAATTCAGATTGTAGGAGCTGGAGTCTGTTGAGGCTCAGGGCCTGGCTATTATATTGTCAGTAAAAAGATTCAATCCCCTAAATATATCTTAAACCCCAATACCAACCACAATTCCAGTAAAGTAGCATGATAGTCTTATGAAAAGAGATCCCCTCTGGGTCCAGTTTCATCACTCAGAAACACCAGCTCCATAGAAGGGCCATCTGACATGGCAGTGAACCCTATCTGCCATGACCGTAGAACCTTTAGCCCTCAAAGGAACCAATACCTGGGGATTGTATCTACTTTATCTGTCTCTTAAACTCTGCTCAGTTGTGCATAAGGGAAATCCTTCTGACAGCCTCCAGACTCTTTTTTTTTTTTTCAACTACTTATCAGTAACTTTTGACTTTTTAATTCTTGAAGAAAGTCATTTGTTTGGATGTTTTTAAATATATTTGACAAATGTGAATGAAATTATCTTTTTCTCTTTAATAATGGTTGATATAAACACTTTATCTTTTCTGACTTTATTACTATATTATTTGTTCACAAGCAGATTGTTTTTTCATTCTTGTTTAGAAGAAGCAATCCTTAAATGTATTTATTGCTTTTATTATTTTTATGCTTTTCTTTTCTTTTGTTTTGGGCGTTATTCTTTAGACCTTTGTTAAATCTTTTCATCTATTTAGCTATTTAGCTTTTGGACATTTTTCTATTTTTTTTTTTCTGAAGTGTTTAAAGGAGATATTTAATTCTTTTTTCTTTTTTTTTTTTTTTTTTTGGTTTATTTTTTTCTTGAATTCATTTTTTGAAAATAAACATACCTAAAGAGTTCTGCTGTGGTAAACCTTATAGTTTTTTTTTAAAGATGTATTTTTTATTTATTTCTCTACTCTTTCCTGCACACCCCCCTCCCCCCCCCCCCATTCTGCTCTCTGTCCATTCGCTACCTGTTCTTCTGTGCCTGCTTGTATTCTTGTCAGTGTCACTGGGAATCTGTGTCTCTTTTTGTTGTGTCATCTTGCTGTGTCATCTCTCTGTGTGTGCGGCACCATTCCTGGGCAAGCTGCACTTTTTTTGTGCTGGGTGGCTCTCCTTACGGGGTGCACTCCTTGCGTGTGGGGCTCCCCTATGTGGGGGACACCCCTGAGTGGCAGGGCACTCCTTGTGTGCATTGGCACCGCATGTGGGCCAGCTCGTCGCACAGGTCAGGAGGTCCTGTGTTTGAACCCTGGACCTCCCACGTGGTAGGTGGATGTTCTATCTGTTGAGCCAAATCCTCTTCCCTACATGGGAAGATTTTGCTGAATGCATGAGTCTGGATTAGGTGTCCATTCCCACAGAATCCCAATCTTCCTTCTCTTACTATATATCTCACTACAATTGCCTGTTTATGTTTTCATATCTCCCATGAGACACTAAAGTCTATTAAAACAGCCTATCAGTTAGGGACTGAATTTGGCAGTATGTAACAGAAAACTCAAGCAATCTTGGCTGCAACAGAAGGGAGGTTTATTTTTCTCAAGTAATGAAAAGTCCAGAGGTATGTAGAGGCTGCTAGTGGTTCATCAGCTCCAGAATACCAGGACTGAGGACCCTACAATTCTCTTGGCCTTTGCCTTCTAGGCTCCTGGTGGTAGTTCCGGTTCTACCCATTGTATTCCAGGCAGGAGGGAGAGAAGAGAAGGCACGACAGTCATTTGTCAAAACAGTGGTCAGAAAGAGTAGACTTCTGCATTCATCTCATCAGCTTGTACTAAGTTATATGGCCAAACGCAGCTGTAAGGAAGCTGGACAATGTAAGTTTTCACCCCAGTCCCCAATGGAACTCGAGTTCTGTTCGTAAGGAAGAAGGGAGAGTGGACATTGAGCAATAAACATAGTCAGTGAAATAAGCAGGTAATATGGAATTGTTCATATAGCATGTCAGATTTCAAGGGACCTTGTTCAACCCAGGTAGTGATTTTTCATCTGGGGTAGGGACTTGTTTGGGGTGAGGGGTGCATATCAGAATTTTGGAAAGAGGAGCTTTGAAGTGTCGCCATTACCTTGAATATGCTGATAGACTACCCACCCAAGACTCACTGATCTGCACAGACTTGTGCTATGGATGAAGAAACTGAGCACATTAGGTGACTTGCTCGAGTTCATAAGATTTTTGGTGCCTAAATTAATACTGAATATTTTCTAATAACAGAAAAAGTGTTTAAAAGGAAGTGTACCACAAAAATAGCATAATAAAAATGTATGAATCATGCATTTTAAATAGGGTGGGTTTTTCAAACAGGTGAATTTTAAGTCATGAAATCACTAGGGTTTACTTGAAGCTTGCTTTGCAAATATATTTCCTGACATCTCACTTATTTAATGGGACTTTGAGAATCACAGCCTTCCCTTTTATTTATAGAAGAATAGAAAAGTATGGGTGAACGACTGTCGTAGGTCCTACTAAAACTTTTTGATGGAAGATGGCAGAATAGCTGAGGAAAATTCAAGGGACATGTCATAATGGTGCAATGGCTTTTCATATCTTTTGAATTAGCATCTTGCCTAGTTAAAGTTCACAAATAAATTTTAAATTTGAGGACTTCTTCCAGAAATGATTTCATAGTATTTCGTGGATAAGGGAGTTTTCACATCAACTTTGGTTACTTAATGAATTATTCTTTGTAAGGGTTATATTTTTCTGTATCTGGTTTGGCATCTTTGTCTTTTCAAGTACAAATTTCATATTCACTTGGTCACTTCAGAATTCAGTATTGTATTTTTTCAATAGATTCAGAATTGCCAATGTTTTGCCCCCTTTTAACTAGAAGGCACTCAATTACAATTTGCAAGTGAATGCTGCTCCTCTAAGGTGAGAAACCAGGCAAATAAATAGGCTTAATAGCCATGACAGAAGCTCAAAAATGGAAAACGAAAACAAAAAACAGATTTTTAATGCTGCATGCCACCTGGCCCATACCTATACAAATGAGACAAAACCTTTAGAAACTTAGCCCTTCTTTAATATGATGTGAGTAAGTGTAATATACATAAGTATAATACAATAAGCTGCTTTGGAGGCAGTCTAAATGTTAAGCATTCCATTCATATCTATGAGATTGATGCAGAGAGCTACCAAAAGGCACATGGCTTAATCAGTTGGTAGCACAGACCTGAACTCAGGTTTCCATTGCCCACCTGCTCTTCATCTAGTGGCAAAGACTGCTAACATTCTCCCAATATATTTTAGCCTCTTCCATAGTAATAGTAATGGCACACATTTTTTCAGCCTCCCTGGTAGCTGGCTATGGCCATGTGATTAAATTTTGGCCAGTGGGATTAAAAAAAAACATAGTTGTAAGGCAGTCTTGAGAACCTTCCTGAACAGACATCAAGTGTTTATTTTTCTTTTCCTTTATCCTTCTGCTAGGAATTTGTCTCTAGCTGCCAATTAGAAGACGAGGAAAAGAACCACATCCTAAAAATGGCAGATGTTCGAGCTGGAAAGATCCTGGATTCTTGGGGACTTAGTGAAGTAGAGCAGCCATCCCAGCCCTGGCCTGCCACCCTAGGTCTTTTCTTTTATGTAACCAAAAGCAACAAACTTCTAACTTGACTAAGCCACTCTATTTTTTTCTGATTGTGAAATGCCTAGCATTTTAAAAGTGGGAATGTTACCCTTGAACCACTACTTCAACAAATGTCTCTGGGCTTTTTGGCTGGGGATGGTAGTCACAGGTATGGGAAATAGCTTTTGTGCCTGGGAGGAATTTTTCACTTTATACCTTTCTTGGTTAACCTAGTCAGGGTAGAGGAAAATATTCACCACTGGGTGTCTTTGATTTAGCACTGCCTTCAAACTCAGTTTTATCTCATTGTTTTCTGTTAGTCTTCTTATGGAGAAGGCTCCTTACCCCAATTTGGCTTTATTGGTTTCTGAAAATGAACTGTGTCGGATAACAACTTGCATTCTCCCTCACCCCATTCTGAGTTTCTAGCAAATCCCGTTTCAACTTCAACAGACTTCCCATCAAATAAGTTTGCATGGACCATTTTTTTCCACCAGCAGCTGTTTCTGGTTAAGGAAATGCACCCTGGAAGTGGATCCATTCCCTGTGCTATATGCCTTTCAGTAGAACATGTGCCAACCCTGTCTCAAATTCCTCCATCAAATTCTTTTCTGCCAGTATTCCTTCTTCAGGAGCAGAAAGTCTCCAGACTCCCGGTTTATACTCATCAGGGAGAGCCAGTGCCTCACCCTCACTCCCGCTCAGGGAACTTGCTTAATACGGTGAATGACAACATGTCTCTTAATGGCTCTTATTCAGAAAATGTATCGTAACAGAACCTGATCTTGGGGGATAGGGTGGGAGGTGGGGAGATATTAAGAACAGGCCAAGTAGCTGCAATTCAAGTTTCAACACTTAGCTCTTTGCCGCATCCTGTCTACTAAATGACTAGGGATAAGGTAATTAGTACCACTTTCCCTTCTAGGAGGAAATTAGGTCTGACTTTTCCTTTTGGTAATGTGTATGGTTCCTGGTTGGTTCCCATGACACTTTAGCTGTTTCCTTCAAACTCTGAGGCTCTAGAGCAGGGCTTTCAGCAGGGAGACTTTATCATGGGCAAAGAACACCCATTGAAGAGAACAGCTAAAGCAATAATCATAATATCAGTAACAGTTTGTTTCTGTTCTGGAAATTTTCTTTAAGATGTTATTACTATTTATGTGTCAGGTATTTGTCAACAGACATTAAACATTTTATGCAGAAATTCTTATTGAATCTATTATGAGTGAGACATTGTACTAAATCCTGGAGCTGTTACAGCTAATAGAAACTCAAGGTCTCCCAGCGGAGACAGAGAAGAAACAAGTTAGTTAGTAAAATGTGACAAGCCCTGCAATACTCCTTTACAAGGAGGTGGTGGTGGAGGGAGAAGTACAGAAAAGGTCAGACAAGACTTCCCAATGGAGGCACTCCCTTTGACTCACTGACTACAGATCTCAATGTAAAGACTATTTTCTAAAGTTTTCATTTCGCCAATTCACAGCGATGAATAGGCTCATGTACTTCAGATTCAACATCCATCCATCCACTGTTTACCTTCTATGTACCAGGGGCCATGCTAGGCATTTTAAAATTTATTAGGTCACTTAACTGTCAATCAATGAAGCAATAAAGTATGACTTGCTTCTGTGAAGAGAGAATTGTTAGTTGATTTGATGTGCATGCTAAAGAAAAACCTAAATTAAATTTTGAACTGATAAGGAGAATATGTCCTATTACTCATGTCTTATAAGTGACTTGGCTGGGGTTTTGGGTTATAAACAAAGGGACCATGTGATTCAATGTGCAAGCCAGAATTCTTTTGGGAGTAAAAGGGGGAACTCCTAATAATAATGCCAGGACAGCAGGTGTAAACTGACCTATCCTGGGAGAAGAACTTTTGGCCATACTTAGAATTCCTAAAGAGTTCTCCGCCCACTCCAAGTGTGAATGGGAGTTTTGATGCTTTCAGAGTCCTTCATGTCACAATAAGAAATATATGAAAGCGAGTACTGGATAAAAAAGAGAATTGTTTTTCTTCTCTTGGCAATGAGGGAGAGTTAGCTCTTGGGGATCCTGCTCAAAGTTCCTCTCCAATCTAATTTTAGAAGCATAGATGGGGCAGTTTGATATTGTCTATGAATTCCAAAAATAGATACCAGATTATGTTTGTAAATTGGTCTGTCCCTCTGGGCATATTAGATTATATTAGATCCAGAGGTTTCACTTTTACTTGATTAAATAATGATTAAGGCTCTGATTGGGCCACATCAGTAGGATGTTTCTTCCCCGCCCCCTTGGTGGGCATAGACTCACAGAGAAAATGACAAGGCACAGGTTAGCTGGAGTTTTGACCTGGAGTCCAGGAAGTAAACACACAGGAGAAGAACAAAGAGGAATAGAACAGCTCCACAGACATGGCAGAAGCCCTGAGAAGAGAGAGAGCCTGATAGCCTACAGCTGAACTTGTGGACAGAAGTAAGCCTGAGCTTGGCGAGAACTGAGCCTGGGAAGAAAGACAAAGCCTAGACAGCATGATGGGCTAAAGCTGATATTGGAAGAAGCTGGGCCCATGGAGCCTGTAGAGGAAGAGGAAGCCATCTTGCTCCAACACGTGGCAACAGATTTTGGTGAGGGAAGTAACTAATGTCCTGGTAACGGTTGACTTCTACCCCAAATAAATACCCTTTATAAAAACCAACAGATTTCTGGTATATTGCATCAATACCCCTTTGGCTGACTAATACAGTAGAAATGTAAAATTTCCAAGCTGATGAGGCCTGAGGTTGGTCATGGGGCCCAATGACCTTAAGCAGCACATTGTTCATTATCTCTTTGATGCTATCTCTTGATACTGGGTAAGATCGTTGAGGATAGAGATCAAAGTTAGTTACCGTAATAGCAACTACACCTAGCACACCATGTTGCACATGGTGTGTACTGTTTCTAGACATGTTCCACTTCTAAAATAGTAAGTGGTAAGACCTCTGTACAGTTTCTGGGATTGCCTTGTTCCCTCTCTGTGACCAGTCCCACCATATTAATAGAACAAGAGTTGCCAAACTTTTTCTGTAAAGGGCAAGTTAGTAAATATTTTCAGTTTGATGGGCCATGCTGTCTACGTCACAACTACTCAACTCTGCTGTTGTAGCACAAAAGGATCCTTAGCCAATATGTAAATGAAGAGATGTGACTGTGTTCCAGTAAATTTATTTATAGAAACAGGACAGTGAGGTGGATCTGGCCCACAGCCTTTAGTGCTAGAACTCATCTAGAACTCAGTTAGAACTAAAAGGACAGAACAAACACCACCACCAGCCTGGAGGTCATTTTGTCCCCTCCCCCAAGTGCCACCTTCATGAGAGATGCCAAGAAGACACACCTTGGACAAAATGTCAAGGTAGATAAATTGAGATTTAAGTCTTCCTTTTGCAAAGAGTCATTCCAAGTATCCTGAATTATTGAATTTGAAAATGGTCATGTCTTTTCTTTTTCTTTTTCTTTTTTAACTATCATTTTATTTTTCTGAGTTGTTGTACTGCCTTAGGAATTATGCATTATAAGTTTTCGCTGTGATTTTTTTTCTTCTTCACCTCTCCCTTCCCTGTCCTGCTGTTTTTGCTGCCTGTGCCCATTTGCTGTGCGATCTTCTGTATTTATTTCTCTTTTTGTCTTCTCTTCTCATCTTTCTCCTCTAGGATTCAATCCTGAAGACCTCTTATGTGGGGAAAGGTTCCCCGTCAATTGTGCCACCTCAGTTCCTGGTCTTTGCTGCACTTCACCTTGACTCTCCCCTCCGTCTCTCTTTTGTTGGGTCATCATCTTGCTGTGTGACTCACTTGTGTGGGCACTGGCTCACTGCATGGACACTCGGCTCAATGCGTGGGCAATTGTCTCGCCACACGGGCACTTACTTGCTGCTTGAGCACTGGCTCACCACATGGGCATTCACGTGGGCACTCAGCTCACCATGTGGGCACTCACGTGGGCACTTGGTTCACTGAACGGGCACTCAACTCACCAAGTGGGCATTTGCCTTGCCATGCAGGCACCCACATGGGCCCTCAGCTTGTCACGTGGGCACTTGATTCACCACATGGGCACTGGCTCGCCATGCAGGTATGCTTTCTATTCTTCTTTTTCACCAGGAGGCCCCAGGGAATGAACCTGGGTCCTCCCACATGGTAGGTGGAGGCCTTATCACTTGAGCCATATCCACTTCCCTTCACTGTGATTTTGATTAGAAAGACTTTGTCCATGACAAAGAACTTCCACTCCTAGAAAATAGGTCTGGGCTAATACGGTGGTGCAAGTAGGCCTGCTTGACCACATGCCATTGTGTTCAAGGATATAGAAGAAAAACATTGAAACTAGGAGAGGTACTAACATCTACAGCAGGCTTAGAAAGCGCAACAGGGTTTGCGCTGGCAGCAGAAAATCTCAGAATCCAAAGACATGAGTCATCGGAAACATTGTATTTCAGGATTTTCTATAAATCAACTTAAATTAGATTTCCAATCTCCATTCTACCTAGTTAGCAGGGTATTCCATTTTCAGCCATTTCTTTGGTTACCCTCTGTCATAAAAGACAGCTCCTACCCTCAGTCTTCAGGTCATACTGGTTGCTGCTGAGAATTCCATGATCCAGTGCACAAATCCTGTGGTTCTGGACTTGTGGCCATACTCATTGGGTCTGGGGATATTTAGCTAGTCTGAGAATCCCCTGCCTTCTTTCAGGTAGCCTCTGAGGCTGTGCTTCCTCTCTAGGGCACTATCGCACAGAAAGCCATGGATTTCTCTTTTGCTCACCAGCCTCCAGTTGTCTCTCTTTCCTGTGCTTCTCTCACTCTCCTCTCTTTTAGTAATATCTTGCCTGTGAACTTTGGCAATCAAGGACAAGAGAGGAAGTATTTCTATTGGGGTGAAGAGTTCTCCTTCATGCAATGAAAAGTCCTTGACTTAAGATTGGATTGTGTGTGTGTATGTATGTGTGGGAAGGGATGCAGAAAGAAAATACAAGTTAACATCTCACAAATTAATCTATTGTACATTCTTTGTCTTATGTAATCACCACTCCATTACTGAAAGAGAGGTAAATGATGAACCTCAGATTTGGAGGCATTACATAACCTCTGGAGGTCATAAAACCTCTCAGCCTATTTAACTTTGGGCTTATCTGTCTTCAGACCCCTTGCTCCTTCCACTAGGCTACACTGCCTCCCCACTAATTCTTTCATTTGTTGCTAAAACAGCTTAGCTTTCCAAAGGAACATTCCTTATTCTGTGTTCAAATAATCTTAGCTCCTAGTGGCTTAGGCTGTCAGCAGCAACGATCTCATCTTCCTTTACATTCAGATGTAAACCTGGTCCCAAGGGTAATTCCTGGCAGAGAAAGCTGGCTGGTGTGGTCATGGATTGGAGCAGAAGGAAAATACTCTGATTCTTGTATATACTTCATCAGCTGTTCAGTTAAGTATCTCCAAATTTTCATCTAATAGTCTCAATAGGGATCTGGAACCTGTCTTCAAAGAGGCAGCCCATTCTCCACTGGCTTTTTGAGGGATTAGAGTATACATAGAATAAAACCACGGCCAATGGTGGATATAGCCTTAATTTAAGGAGGAAAGAAGTAAACTAAGCCCGAGGCCTGTTTTCCTAAGTTAAAGGCAGCTATAAATATTGGAATTGTTTGATTCTATTTTTTTCTACACAGATACACATTCAATGTTTACATTAACATAGCAATTCAGAGTAAAGTTAAAATGCATTTAAATTACCTTTGCCAAATATTCCAGGAGGAGATACCATCTGCATTAAGACATGAAAGTAAGAGAATGAGGAAACATTCAAGGAATATTTCTTCTGAACTGGTTCTAGCTGAGGGCTTGTATGTGTGGAAGTATAGTGCAAATATAGATCGAAGCCAGCTTTTTCAGGATGATACCTATTATTCCATCACTACTGTAGAGCCATTGATGGATTCACAACTGGGAATGACATGATCAGTTTTTTGTGTGGAAAAATAATAATAACTAAAACCACTGTAGCTTTAACATATAGAGTAGAAGAGAAAACTGAAACAAGGGTAACCAGTTAGGAGAAGTGGCAGTTGTCCATCTGAGAGGGATAAAATGTGTAACACCTGCCTCGAACTCACTGGATATTCCCTGTGTCTCCATATGTTCCAACTTTTCTTGCAGTTAGATTGGATCATGTGACTAGTTTTGGTCAATGGTCTGTACTTTTACTGCCACTTGTAACTGCCTAATACTTCCTGTGCTCCTTCGTGATTCAAACAGTAAAGAGTTGTTTTGCCTCCTCTTCTCTGTCTTCCCCATGGAGGCATGTGTTGAGACAGCAGAGCAGTGAGATGGAAGCAGGATGATTCCTGAGTCACCACGTGGAGTACAGCCATCAGGGGATCGCTGGACCTGCGTCCGATTTGTGCGGTTCTGTAACAAGCCTTTTTTATTTGCGACCGCAAAGATTTCCAAGTTCGACATCTGTAGCAGCTCATATTAATTATCTTGGTGAATGCAAAGGGCTTGAACCAGCAGGGTTTGGAAGGGGAAAAAAATATTTAAGAGATGAAAACTTCAGGAGTCGAGACCCGGTGTTGAGATTGGGGAATACGGAGAAGCCAAAGATGGCCTTGATCTTTCTGTTGGAGATAGTGGCAAGGCTGTTAACCAAGACAGATAGGATGGGGGAGAGGGGTGAGGAAGATAAGGGATAAAAGTGGGAGGTATTGAGTTTGAAGTGTCTGTAGAACATCCAAGGGGAGGTTTCCAGCTGGCAGTACAAAATCTGTATCTGGCACTCATGAAAGGACAGGCTTGGGAATCATCCTTCTTGAGCAAGTGGAGTGGGAAAAGATTGTCAAAGGAAGGTCTATGGATAAGGGACAGGAAAAAGAGGATTAGCCAAGCAATGACAGGGAAAGGGAGGAATGGAAAGAGAATCAGAAGAGTGTAGTGGCAATCAATACCTAGGGAGAAGAGAATTTCAACATAGAGTTGGAAAGCAATTCCATATGCCATAAGCAATATTTTCCACAAGAGAAGTACCAGTCCTAAACTGGCTGGCTGATATTGGTATTTGCATCCTGATTGATGTGAATCATTTTATTGGAATATAAAATTAGATATTAAGAGAAATGAAAAGGGGTTTTTGGTAATGGGAAAATAGCTATTTCTTCTTTCTTCCAAATTTTGCTGCCCAGATATTACAAAAAAAGTATTTCCTGGTTAGAATTATGGTCTGTGTGTAAGAAAACTATTTGAAATTGTTACCATAAGCATCATTATCAATAAATATTGAAGCTAAAAATAATTTCAGGGATAGTTCTTGCTCTGTAGGAACTTTTATTCTAGTTTCTATTTCCAGAAATGGATCATACATGTGAAGAATGACCAAAAGTGATTCAAGTTCCTAGTGGGGGGTGAGTAACAAAAGAATAAATTCAGCAATAAATTGTTCTGGGACTCTGGACTAAAGACTAGGGCAGATTGACAAGATCTTCCCAGAGGTAATGGAACTGAGACTGAAGTTTGACAAGATAAAGGGAAAATGAAGACAGGAGTATGTAAAATGGGAGAAAGGCATAGAATAGTCAAGGAACTGGAAGAGACAAAGGCCAAAAGGAAGAAATGTGTGTGGCACGTTATGACCATGTCCTCTGCATGACACAGCACCATGGAGCAATATTCTAATTGCGGTTCATGTGAATAGTGCCTTCTGGAACTGTTTAACACGTTGGTCCAGGCTGGTAACTATATAAATACTTAACATGGGCTGGTGACCAGGCCAGATAGTTGCATAGAGGTCATGTAGTTGAAGGCCTTGAATACTAGTCTAAAGGTATTCATATTGAATGCAATGAGGGAGAATGAGAGATTTTTGAACAGAGGGCAAATTGGGAAGAATCACAACATAAAGGATGGCTTAGGAGTCAAAATAATGGAGGCAGGGATCAGAACTAGGAACCTAGTGCAAATGTTGTAGGTGCTGAAGTTCTTAGCCTGTGGTTGTAATATTGGGCATGGGAGTGAGTAGGTCAATAAGCCTATAGGCTATGGAGTAGGGAAAGAAAAAGAAAGAAAAGGAATTCAAGGACACTTTCAAGGTCAAAATTCAAAACATGCCAGTGGGTAGTCAAGTGCAGTGTCTGCCATCATTTGGGTAGTAATATGATTGGTTTTGCTTTGGAAATACTGCGTTGGGAAAATTGGGAAATCTAGGAGAGACATCCAGATGGAAGTTGGAGAGGTGGAACTGAACTATAATAGTGTATACTTTGTTGGGGATATAGATGGAGTGCAAAGCAGTGATAAGGACACCCCTAAACAGTGAGAATCTAGGAAAAATAAAAAGGGTTAGGAGTGGAAGCCTCAGTCTCTGATCCTACTATGTTTGAGCACTGGGGAAGGAATTAGAGCTATGAGAAGTGGTTGCCCAAAAGGAGAAGCCCAAAGGGAAGAACACACAAGGGGTAGATTTCAAGGAGAGAGAGAGAGTTTCATGCAGGCAGAAGTAGCACACACTGCCAAAGAGCCAAGAATACCGCTGGGAAAGGTCTTCTGAATTCTCTAATTGCTCCCATGTCCTTGGAGCAGTGTCATAACAGCGGCTGAGGTAGATTACACAGAGTCGGCGCCTGCCCTGTGCTTCTTTCTGGAAGTACCTTTAGGAGACAGGAAGAGGTGACCTTTAAGCCAGCTTCCTACAGAAACCCCCCTCCTCTGCTGGGAAGCAGTTAGACACAAAGTCCTTGGCTCAGAGCTTCTAAGGATCTAAGCAGATGGCAGCTCTGTCAACTGCAGCTGCAAACAGCTCCATCTTCAGTTTATTTCCAGGAGCCAGAGGAGCTCGGGGACAGTTAACAGCTGTCTACCTGTGGGGACTCAAATGATCTCTAGGCTATCAAACCATCATACACTGAATAGTGACTTAGCAACTCATCCAAAAACTTACTGGTGGCCTGAAAGTGCTATCCAGTGGCCTCACTTATGCGCCCATGGAGGACTTTGCTAGTGCAAAATAGAGAACTGAAAATGTGTCCTTTAATAAAGATCTCCCATGGGAGAAAAAAAGACACTATAAAACATGACTTTTGGTTGTTCTCTCTGAATAATACACGCAAATATCTAATTTGGAGGTTTTTTAAACAACCTCCCAAGGAAATATTTGTATTTTGTTGAAATCTATAACCTAATCCATGGGGTTTAGAAAGAGGAATGTTAACCACCAGTTAGAGTCATAGCCAAGCCTGAGTTGTGCCAGGCCATCATGGAATTTCAGTGAATATCTGAAGTCTGGTTATGGTTATGGGTTATGCGAAGAACTTTTATATGATGTTTTATCAGGCAGAATGTAGTCATAGGTCATTAAATAAAATATTTAGAAGTAGCTTCACTTTTGAGCTTGCTCTCGAGTAGGCGGTTTTCTGCAGAGAGCCGGCTTAAAAGTCTTCGCTCCCCATCCCCAGAAGTCACCTCCAACAAGGCTGGACTGGCCCTCTGTAAGCTATCTCAGCTACTGTTCTGAAACTGCTCCAGGGATGGGGGAATGGAAGGGAAGTGGTGGGAAGGAGGCTGTTAATTAGAGAATTCAGGAGACCTTCCCCCAGCAATATTTACTCTTGAACTCTTACAGTTAGTAACAGAAATCCATGCCTTTGCCAATATTTATTGAAATAAATATACTTTGAACATAAGCATAAAGCAAGGCCCATGGTATGCACTTTTCTAAGATACATATTTTTGTGTATGCACCGTTCCAAACTTAGTGACTTAAAACTACAATGAATTAGTGCTTCTCATGATTCTGTGGGTCAACAGGGCTTAGCTGGTTGGTCCTTCTGCTCCATGTGTGCTAGGGGTCATGCTGAATTCAGCCAGGAGTTCAGCTGAGGTCAGAAGGTCCAATATGGCTTCATTCATGTGCCTGGCCCATCATCCATGATGACTGAAAAATCTAGAGGCTGGCTGTCCATCTTTGTGTCCATCAGGGTAGTTGTACTTTTCATACTATGGTGTATGCCTCCAAGAGAGCAAAAGAAGAAACTGCTAGACCTCTTGAGGGCTAGGCCTCAAACTGAACAGTGTCTATTGGTCAAGGCAAGTCACAAGGCCAGTTCAAATTTAAGGAGAGAGGGCATAGGCTCTCCCTCTTACTAGGAGGAGACGCATGGGAGGAATTGTTGGTAGACATCAATCCACTGCAATGTGATTTAACCAAGTGTATTTGTTTAATAAAGGAAAGTCACCCTGTTTCTCTGTATTTTCCAAAGGTCTAAATGGAAAAAAAATGCCAGCCTTTACCAAAGTACAAACTATACCTTTGTACATTTTCATCAATGAAAATACATGGGTATTTATAAGCTTGCTCTTGACCATACTTGTTGGTGCACTTAGGTTGGTTAGACTTGGTAGAGAGTTACAGGATAGGCATGCCAGAAAAATCAGAAAGTGAAAGGGGGCCAGGCCAGAATGGGAACCTGCTTCCCAGCTATGACACTCTGGAGAAGGATTATCTTGATGGCAGAGGCAGTTTCTGGGGAGGGCAACTCTGTGACCTTTGTAGTTCACCTTTAAGCCCGCAAAGATTCTGTTCTTTTATGATACCTGGGAGCCCAATTTGACATACTTGACATAGGAGGGTGGGAATTTCAGGCATGGGGACAATTCTAAAGTCAGAAGAGTCTCATGTATGTTGGAAAGTCTTTTCATCAGGCATGGATCCTGCAAGATGGCAGTGGTGTAAAGATGAATTTCTGGAGAAGGACAGGTGGCAGGAGCCATACCTGGGTAGCAGAGCCCCACTTACTCTTTAGAGTTTCTGGCAGCACCAAGTCTTAGAAGAGACTGGAGTTATCCTGCAAGTAAGCTGAGTCCTTGCTGAGGAAGAAATCACAAACATACACAGTTCTATAGAGTGACATAGGAACCAGAAACTCGTCTTTGCCTTCAGTCTTTGACAACTCATGTTGCCAAGTGTGTGTGTGTGTGTATGTGTATAGGTGATTGGAAGAATGAAATGTGGGAAGTGGTGTGGAAAACTGGCATGCAAGTGCTCAGACTCTTTGGTTAGGTGTGGGCACCCAGGAGTAGAACAGGCTTTGGAGTCTGGTGGTTCCAATTCACAACAATCACCTCTACTTAACAAGTTACTGAACACCCCCCAATGTCTCGGACCACCATTAGTAAAAAAAAGAACCACCAAAATAATAGCTTCTTAAGGGAGTGTTTGAAAAGTAAATGCGTTAAGGTTTACATAGTACTGAATATTTTGTTTGGCATGTCCTGAGCCTCAATAACATTCGTTTCTCTCTTTCCACACCTCCCTCCCCTCAACCCACCATTATCTGTGTGGTTTACCCTGAGCCAAATGGCGGGACTTAGTTAAACTCCCTTCTGCACCCTTAAAACTAGCTCAGGAGCTGATGTGGACTCATAGTGTACACAGGAGTCTGAAAAGCCATGTAAGGAAACTGAAAAGACAGTGAAGGAGGCGAACCAGATCGCTGGTCTATGGAAGGGCAAACTTTTGGAGTGAGAAGGGGCATGTGTGTCTGAGATCAACATTTTGCTATTGTAAACTTCAAAGTTAAACTCTCTCTACTACTCCTCTAGTCAAATTCTTCTGGAAGCTTTTATTAATCTTTTTTTTCTCTTAGGAAATCAAAATTATGCTGCTACTAAGTGTTCAGTTTGAACCTTGGCCATTTGATATTAATAATTCTTGACATTTTTTCACACAAAACATTTCACTTGAAAATACAATTCAAGTTTCAGAACACTTGCTTGGTGTTGGAAGACCATGGTGTTTCTGGCAGTCTTTCTTGCTAAATTCACCAGCTTCTAAAATCACCAGCTTCTGGCACATTTACCTTTAGAGATGAAATCAACTGTCTCTTGAGTAAGTCCTGCTTTCAGCTGTCTTCTCAAAGAATGGTTCCTCCACCATCTAGCCACAAAGATGATTTTATTAGGTCATTCTTAAAACTGAAACACCAACTCAATCACTTAAACAGCAAGATTGTGTAGACATGGTGTTACAATTGATCTTAAAAATGAAAGAGTTGAGTATTTTGTGTGGTGTATCGTCAAACTTTGGCTTGTAGCAGAGTAGGAATTCCACAGGCTAATGAAGAGGCCATCAACAAACAAAACAAGGAACCAGATGCCCTTTTCCCCAGATTTGTGTGGGAAAAGTATAGAGTGTTAACATAGAGTGTGTTTCAAGCCAAGACTTTGTAAATATCTTATGCCTTGTGCTCAGTAAACCCTAATCACACTGCACATCACTTATGCAACCTCAGCTGTTTATGGGGGTTGTGAAGTAAAATGTGATTAACTCCAAGCAGACTTTTCTGGCTCCAAACTTCCAAATGATTCCCCTATTCCCAATATTTACTCCCTTTTTAAAAAAGAACTGTTTCTATGGAGAACACAGGCACATATATAAAAGTCTGCATCAGCAATTCCCAAGCAAAAACTTAAAGTTGCTTTTTAAAACAAAAGAAGTTCCCCATTTATTCTATAATTAAGTAATCGGATTTTATCTGAGAAGTATTCCATGTCCATAATAGAAAGTGAAATCACAATTATTGCTTGATTACATTATAGTGTATACATGCATTCTCGTTCAGTGTGAGATACTCCAAATGTTCATAGGTGAGATTTCTTCAGTGATGTTTCATGATTTTTGCAAGTTAAGAATTAGCTGTGCATGAACTAGGGGTGGCCTTCACTTTATATGTAGAATTCCCCATGTTATTTCCCAATGGATAACATTATGTAAGAAAACATCTTATTTATTCAAGTGTGTCAAATATTTATGACTAGGTGGTTACAAACCAACAAAATACAGATCTAGGGGGTGCCCTGCTCTTCAACTCTCTTTTTAACTTTTTCCTCAGAGACATCTTGCCCATTCTCAAAATCAGGGTCCTCTAGTCAGAATGTTAGTCATTCTAAGTGGTGCTGGTGGCTAACCACAGATCACCCCCCAAACTTCAGTGGCTTAGCCCAACCAAGGTTTATTTGTTGCTTACGCAGAGTCCAAAGTGGGTTCTGTGGCCTTGCCTCCACTTTGGAGGAACACCGTTTGGAGCACACGGCCTCTGAGGTTATCACAATAGGGGAGCAGAAGCATGGAGGAGGCAAACTGACTTTTAATTGCCCTAGCCTGGCAAGGACACTCCTCACTTCCTTTCACAGTCCATTAGCCAGAACTGGTCACATGCCCTGATTTCTCTGGGAGGCTGGGGAGGATAGGAGAGCACATGGCATACTTGTGAGCGTGTGTCTTTGCCACACATGGTGCCCCTCAGTTCTGTTTTTCTGGTGTGGTACAAGTTTCAGGATAAAAGGGAGAGAAACTTAAAACAAAACAAACATATAAGCCCAAGTAAAGGCAACCAGAATATGTGCGGGAGCTGGGGATAAAGGACACAACTTTCAGATCAAACAAGCTAAAGCATGCTTCAATTCTTCACTTATCTTACAGCTGCACCTTTTCCATCTGATGGTGTAAGGTTTAAGAATGTTCACCCTGTCCTCTCACCATGTCTAGGATTACCGGGCATGCTTGTCAGCTTTGATGCACGCTGTTTCCTTAAGCAAGGCTAAAATAGAACTCTATCGCACTCTCCAAAGTGGCTCCCTCCCAACTGGCTGTCCCAGGTGTTGGGGAAGGCGTGTCCTACTCATCAAGCCTCGAAGCTTAGAATGCTCTCTGACTCATTCCCATCTTCCCTCTCAGTCAATTAATCTCTGAGTCTAATTTCTGTTGTTGGTTTGGTTGGTTATTGGGTTTTATTGATGAAACATCTCTTTTATTTGTTCCCTTTTCTCTACTTTTTCTCCATCATCCTTGACTAGGCCCTCGTTACTTTAGTTACAAATGATTCCAAAAACCATTCAGAGCCCAGCTACAATCTGTCATGCACACCAGTGCCAGTTTCACCTGCATTCAGCACCACATTCATAAGTTTATACTAGGAGTCACAAACCTTCAATAGCTCCCTATTTACTCCCCCATTAACTCGATATTCAAATCCTTCGTTATTTTGCTCCACCCTGTACAGCAAATTCAGTTTCCTACCCTTCCCTAACTTGTACCCTGCATACCACTTACGTTGCTTCCCTGAATGTATTCACCTTTGTATGTCACACAGAAGTCAATAGCTTGCCTGGCCTATACTAGGTCCTTAAAAAATATTTGTCAAATAAAAACAAAGAGTAGAAATTCAATAGATATTGGATTCAGGTAGAAGGGACCTGGATTAAATGTGATGGGACCGACATCTTGAATTATAGACTCTTTCAACATCCATTTGTGTTGGAATGAAACTGAAAATCAATATTATAAAGTCCTATTGAAACATCATATAATTTAGTACTTTAAAGTAGTTACTATTTGCTGTGTATTTTCATGGTTCTTATATATTTATCAATCGATGTGACTTTATTAATAATTTAATACACACATGTGTGTATTTTCTATCAAAAATTTAATATTTTAAATGTTTAATAGTAGTATGATTATTTTTCATATGGTCAGTACTTTTCCTCTTCTAAATAAAGTTCTGCAGCACATTTGTTTTTCCCTGTGAATTTTGGGACACAGCAGGGGAGAATTTCCTTTTCTATCCTTCTTGTCCTCCCAAGGATCCCCCTCATCTCCTCCTTTCCTAGTTATTCATTTATCTACACTTTCCTTATCCAATCTAAACTATCATCTGTCTAACTATACATCATCTATCTCTCTATGCTTTTTTTTAACCAAGTCCTCAATTTAACCCATCATCTGGGCCCCCCTCCCATTTTACTGCTACAGCCACTACCATCTTTTACATCCTGTTCTCTAGTCCCTTAGATAAAATCAGTCAAAGGGAATAGAGTAAACCCAGGACACTGCGGTCTATGTGAACACATATTTAATACACAGAAAAGCATATAAGTTATTAACAAAACAAAAAAAAAATCACAGGAATTCATTTGGAATATTTAACACATTACTATCCAAAAAACAAAGGTAAGGAGGACCCTTCCTAAGAGACAGCTACTGTTTGTTGAGCAAATGCATACAATTTAACTGATGGGGTGGCGGGTGGGGAAGATTGTCTATAATCACATCAGCTAATTGGAGCAAATACAGTGACTCAAAGGTGACTTTTTCACACTGTGTCCTAGGGGCCTGGAATCTCACCAGAGAACAGCTATGTGGCCTTGGGCAAGTTACTTATCTGTGTTGGACTTGCACATCTGAGAAGTGACGGTTTTAATCTTGCTGTGCACACAAGGCTATCAGGTGGACAAGGCCCTTGGTATCATTTTAGTAATTATGTTTATGTTATTGAAGGATTGAGACATAAATGGCAATTATAATCAAAAGCATGCTATTTAAAATTCAGCAAGTACCCCAGCAAATTAGGCCTCTGAAATGGCATAGTATTAGACAAATCCTAGCCCCTGATTCATGGACATAAATTGAGAATGATCAATAAATGGACATGGCAAAGAGCTAGGAACCTATAGAATGGGAAACACTATCAACACAGAGCACTATGTCCCCAAAAAACCTATTCCTGAGAGATAGTCTTTGTGCCAGTTTGAAGTTCTTTTATAAATCCCCAAAAGGAAAAGATTGTTTTTTGAACTAATCCATTCCTGTGGGGTGGGGCCCTTTTGATTGGACTATGTCAGTGAGGCATAACACAGGTTCAGTTTCTGCCCTCTTGCTGGGCCTTATATAAATGGAGACAAAGAGGAAGAGAGAGCCCTGCCATTTTGACCTGGCCATGTGAGAGAGGACTCCAGTTTGCCTACAGCTGCAGAAAGGCAGAGAAGCCCTGAGAGGCAGAGAGAGGTCCCAGAGCCTAGAATCAGCAGAGCACAGAGGCATGGAAAGAGCCCCGCAAGGGCTTGGGCCCAAGGAGTAGCTCGAGGCTGAGGAGACGAGCCCTGCCATATTTCTGAGTGCCATGTCAGGATCTCTAGTAGCCAACTTTGGTGAAAAGGCAGTCTCAGAACTCTAAGGTTTTATGCCAAATAAAATTACCATTATAAAAGCCAATCCATTTGTAGTCCTTTGCATTAGCAGCCCTATGGCAAACTACCACAGTCTGCATTTAAAAAAAAAAAGCCCTTGATTTTTTGGGAAAGCTGCTGATTTTCCTTCCCCCTCTTAGAGTTTCACAGTATTCCTTAGCAGATTAACAGCTCTGATAATTACCCACAGGGAAGAAATATTTCCAAAGGTTGTAATACAGTGTCTCTCAAGTAATTTCATCATAGAATCTTTGGAAGCGAGGCTATTCACTGATGGAGCCCACACACTAGCTCCTAGTAGGTACTCAAGAAATAGTCTTGAATACATTTGGGAGGAAGACACTGGGATGCTGCTTGGGAAATGGATGCATGTTTGTGCTTTGATATTTCTGTAGAAGCCAAAGGTCTATAAATGAATTAGATTTCTCACCAAGTCGCGTGTTCACAGATGGTTGAAGGAACATTTCAAAATCAGTAGTGAATATCCCCTGATGCATAGGAGGATTGAGGCCCTTGGGCTTTAAGGGGCTGGCTCTGTCTTCTGGAGATGGTCAGCAGGCAGGTTCTGGAAGACCAATGCCTAGAAGAAACATCCCCTAGGCTCCTAGGACATTGTACCATCCAGAGGCAGCTATAATCCAGAGCACCGAGGAATCGAAGCGATGGCAGCCAGTTGACCATTTCATTTTTTCTTCTTGCAGTGGAGAGTGGGCCAGCAGCTTCCATAAAGCTTTGTGCCAGATGGTACCATGAAGGAGAACCTTTCTAAAGACAGTAAATGAGTTTCACCCCAAAAGGCTTTTGGGCCATAGTCAGGAACCTCTGCACAATCACAACTGCTGCAGGAACAGCAAAGTTCTCCCTTGTAAAATTACCTTGGCTGCTCCACTAGGTAAAATGTGGACAGGAAACAAGTCATTTTCCTGATACATGAGCTCACCGCTTATCTAAAGTCAGTTACACACTGCAAAACACCCTCTTTTACCCCCTGCCTGGTGACTCCTATTAGTACACAATGTAATTTCACAGTTAGCACTTGGGGAACTTTCTGGAAGCATTTTAGGCTGAAATAGTGGAGTAGAGGGTGACACGGGTCTGGTTAATTTCAGAATATTGAAGTGTTGGAATTACAATGTGATGACAGGATTCATCAGAAGGATTTATTTCTTTGGGCCTGTGGCCTAATGAATTGGAAAATATTTTCCTATGTCTTCTCCTTCAGCTCTAAATTAAAGTGACATACTTTATTAAAAAATGTCGTTTTTACATATTAATATATGAATTATGGTATGGCACATCTGACAATAATGTCATCTGGGTGAAACATTCTAGTGATCTCTCGCGTTGATTTTCATTTCACTTAGAAGCGAGGACACAGAATGAAAAAGTATCTATGGAAAGCTTTATTACGTGTGTATGCTATCCAAGTACACTGTGTAAATGTGCAGGGATTTTTATGTGACGGCTCGTATATACATCTGCATAGGTCGTGTGTTTAAGGATGTAATTGCTTGAATTCAAACTATTTTGTAGGGCAATAGGGGAAGAGGAGTAAAATAAAATCTGTTCTATTTGCAGTTCAGGGTCATGGTAATAAAATCATCCAAAATGGAGTAGTTAATGGAAATTGCTGGGCAACTGACTGAGGAGACCTGAGTTAACTCTGAATTTGTATATGCCGATTCACAAATGGTGCTGAGAAGGTCTTTCATGTTACAGTTTCAGATACGTTTGGGAATTCTGCACCGGGTCATTCTCAGCACACCGTGTCAGAATGACATTGCCGCCGTGCCTACACACATTTGCAATTAAAAGTTTCTGTCCGTTGCATGAATCACTCTCGTTGGATAAACAAAACTAAAAATATGAAGGCAAATATGAAATGGAAGTTAACTGATGGTGCTAACGCGATTCTCTCAGAATTGAAAATACAAAGATGGCAAGGTGGAAACCAAGTCAGCTTAAGAGACAACTCATTATGGAGACTAACATTTAATTATTGATGTCTACATAAACATCTATAACTGTATCTATGTCCGTCTATCAATATAGAGGTTAATTCTGCTGGTTTTGCTAGGTTTTACTCTTTTCTGCCATTAAATAATTTGGAAGTTTGACAGACATTAAGAATCTGTTAGAAAAACAAGATGATTGGATTTTCTTTTAATTATGGTTACATTTCACTAGGATCAATGACATCTATTTTATTACTAAAAGTATCAAGTATTAGCGATTTCCTAAATGTTGAACTTTAATTTGTTCCAAAAGTCTAATTAATGATTATAAGTCAGGATGGCCCAGATTTGGGAATTAACTACAGCATCATCCTTAGTTCTACCTTCTTCAAGTATCGTATATTCTTTACAGGTCATCTCATTCGCGCTATCAGCCTCCACTGCTCTGTATTCACCATCGACTCCAAAATAAATATCTTTAGCATCCTCCTATAACTGAATCTTATGTTTGCTGCATGTATCTACTGGGTATGGTTGCTAGTTTATCGTCAAGTCCAATAAGACCCTTCCAATTTTGCCTTTTGACTCTCTCCAAATCTAATCTTAAAGGATTTATGTAGGTAAAGGCATAAATATCTTAATACTTGCTAAAATTATAATCCCTCCATCAGCCCCCACATCCAATAGTTTATTAAAACCTGTGAGTCCAGCTCCTGTAACTATTAAATACATTCCCTCTCTCCATCTCCCTGCCTCATTTGCTATAAGAAATACTTTATTTTTTAAAGTGTCATCATTTTATTTGGAAACACAAATGAGTATCTCAAAGCTGATGTAATAATGAAACAGAAGGAATGGCAAAACTCTTAACATTTTTTATTCGTGTAGCAGGACTGTCTATCTTTTATCTGGAGCATTGCAACAGGGTCTTTGTTTTCCTGCTTCTACTGGTTACTATGTTTACCTGTACCTCAACTTCTTCCCAATGTTATCTTTCCAAAGTCAAATCTAATCGTGTTACTCCCTTGCTTAAAATCCTTGGATGGGAATCTGTTACCAGTCATTTGCTGTCTATCCTCTTCCTCCTTTTCAGTGCTCCCATCCCTCTCCATCAGAAGCATCTTGTTCTCCACTCACTGTGAAGTGCTTGGTGCATTGTGCTTCTCTGCATCACACATGCAGATTTCACCACTGGGATAAATGCCTTCTTCTCTGTTCTCTAACTGGTGAATTTCTTCCCCATCCAATTTATTAGCTCTTACACATAGAGTCAGTCATTCCTTCATGTGGTTCCTAATAGTGCATTCATCACTCTGCACTGTCATTCCCAACTAATGCCTCTCCCAGTGCCTGGCACTCAGTAGGTATTCAATAGATAATTACTGAGTGAAGGAGAAACAGATGACATCTTAGGTCCTCTAAACCTTGACATGATAAGGGGAGTGAGGAAAGATATAGTAGGAGTAAATATAACCATTTTTCAGCTTAGTGATCCATCTTAGCCTAGTTACTGCCCAGATTGCATTTTGTGTTTTGAAAGATAAATCAATTTCTCCAAGACACCAAGTCACCACTTTGTGAATTATTAACAAAATTCATCATTACCTAGGCCTTGAGTCGAAAGGCCCTTGACATAACTTTATAGTCACAGCATATAGTTTCCAAGAACTACTCTAAATTCAATGAGCAAATTTTATTTAACATACCAGATTTTGAGGTCTCTTGGGATTCCGAAACATGTTCAAGAGTTGTAATCTGTTTGGACTTCGTTTTACTGTTGAAATGCATGTACTGAATCACAAGGTAAAAGCTGGTATGGATTTAACTTCTAAAAAGGATTTACGAAAAATGTTTAGGAAAAATTATAAAACTACTTGTTGCATGTCTTTAAATTTATTCTTATTTGCTGTGAGAAATGCTTGATTTTTAAGCATCATAATTTTATTTGAAAATACAAACGAATACCTCAAAACTGATGTGATAATGAAGCAGAAGGAATGGCAAAGCATACAGTGTAAAATCATTTTAGAGTCAATTATCTTATTCTGAATATGTCACGGCTGTTCAGTTGGCTTGACAATGAAACAGCCCTGCATTTGTCTAAAAGGTTGTTAAAGTCAAACAGAAACAAAGCAGATCAATATTTCAAAAGTGCAGTGTTTGGTCTTCCCCACAGATTGAATATTTGTTCTTTGAATGACATTTCCACGTAGCTCTTTTGTATCAGAGCCAGATAGAAATTTCTCATGACTATCTCCACTCAGTTCTATTTATCTGACAAGTACAGAAGTACTGAAAATTTTGACAAGAGAAGTGAACTTTGAGATGAGCGACTCTGAGCTCTGTCGTATAGAAAGACTATATGTATGGTGGACATAATTTTATTAATTCTCTTTCACTAAATCTCACTAGTTTTAATTAATAATATTCCCTTACACCATTCAAATTTCACTTCCTTTTCCATTTCTCTTGAAAGAGATGGCATTTTCTTTCTTAAAAAAAAAGATTCCTTTTACTTTCCTCTAAAATGGTGATTCTTAGAAAAAAAAGAAAAACATCTCTACTTTGAATGACTTTTCATTTTTCTTATTTGAGCTAAAACCTTGATTCTATTTCTTTCTCAGGTGCATGTTGTTTCTCAGCCTTGTCTTTCACGCTACTCTTCCACTCCAGTTTTTTATTAGCAGAATTTCTGAAGCCTTCCTTGCATCTAGTACCCGAGAACACATTTCCATTCTTTCTTCCATCTCTGCTGTCTTTCACTTCATAAACTCATTCTCTTCTACCATTTATGCCCTAAAGATTCCTGTGAAATTTTTACCGTCCAACAACTCCAGCAAGAGGAGCTTCTCAGGGTGCTATCTGGAACACTTTGCTCTTCTCAGAACATACACAAGCACTAGTCAGGTGGGCTCCAGACTTGCTACTCCTCCTTATGTATCCTTCCTGTCTCCGAATTAAAAAACAGCCATAGTTTTTGGGTGTTCCAACTAGAAGTATACGCTTTGGTTAATTAATTCACCTCTTGCTTTAAAGTAAATGATGGTTTCAAAGAAACATTTTTTAAGTAAAAAATATAAACAGAAGTCAGCTGTTATTTATTGAGCTTTTATCATGCACTAGGTTCCATGGTAGGTGCTTTACTTGGCATTATTATTCTTCCTCATAATTCTGAGATGTGGGTATTGTCGATTTTCCCATTTTACAGTGGGTGAGGGTGGAGCTAAGAGAGTTTAAATAAATTCTCAAAGTTCATAGACCTAGTAAGTGGCAAAGCTGAGATTTCAATCCTGTTCAGCCTAACTCCAAAATACATATTGTAAAACACTTTAGTCATTAACAACCTTCTGATTAGGAAAGAGCTGCCTGGTATTCTTGAATTTATGCTCCTAAAGTCTGTCAATGGAGGCCAGACATTGATTTATTTTAAGTAGTAGAAACAAATTTAAGTTTACTTTTTAAAAATTCTATATATAACAGGAACACCTGCTCAGTCACAAAGTAGTCAGTCTTTTTTTTCGAATATTGGTTATACTTTGTAATAACCCACTCACTCTCTCACTCTTACCCCAACTATGCTTCTTTACTTTTGTTCAACTCGCTGGCAGAATTGAGAGCCTGGAATATGTCTCTGAAGGCTCTTCAACTTAACAAAGTAACAAGATATAAGGATAGAGAATCCAGGAACAGTATTCTACTCTGAGTTCTGTCACTAACGAGCTATGTGACTTGAGGGACTTCACTTAACCTCTCAGGGCCACATTTATTTCTTTTTAGAATGTCTACAATATCAATAGATAGAAAATAGTTTTAGCTGGGTGAGGGCAGCCTCCAGAAAAGAGGGAGGAAATGCTCAATGGCCTTCTGGTAAGAATCTTTCCCCTTGACCCACATTCGCTAATGCAGAATTTCCTAAAGTATGCACCGTGATATCTTGGTTGCTTTGGAAGCTCTCTGAAGAAAAAGGTTCTGTGGTTAGATTAGTTTGGGAAACTGTGCATACTCATTCCTCTCTTTCTGATTCACAATACTTCATAATCTAGGGAAAATTCTAAGATACCTGACTGCGACAATACTTGAGGATTTAACCATGAATCATTTTCTGCTTTGCTTTTGTAGAACTTGTGCTGAAATTTCTGATGTTCTACAAAAAACAAATGCCTTTTAGAGCAATCTCCAAAAACAAACTTGGGGCAACCTTGGTTGGGTAGAGATGATACCAAGGGGCTATGAGTGGGTCAAACCCAGGCTTGAGGCATTTGCACAGTTATCACTGGTTCATCAACAGGAGGACTGAACACCATAGTGTAGAATTGAGAATGGGCTTGTTTTCCATCACTGCTTTCCAGTGCCTCTTGTATGGATACTTTCCATGTCCATTTGGCATAGTGAGAAGAAGCTGCTACTTTCCAGTTACTTTCAGGTTTTAAAACATCCTGTCCAGACTTTTTTAAAACTTAAAACTTTCATTCACTTTAAAACTTCTTCCCTTTCTGTAGTTCAGGCATGATTTGAGTTTTTCTTCACCAGCAGTAGAAGGGGAGGCACAATTTGTCCTTTTGCTTTTCTAACTCCACTCATCCCCCTTCCTGGTTCTCTGGCTCCTCTAAGGTAGAGCGATGGGAAGAGAAAGGTGGGTGATTACAGCAAAAGGAGCAAGGCCCTTTTTTTTCTTAGCTGACTCTGTTTTATTTCTCCCTTGGTCTTTGAATGTCCATTGTATTGTCAGGCATGATCTTTCATACGGGTTTATTGGTAGGTTCCACTGAGCTTTTTTATTCACTTTTCCCACATGACCAACTACAAGTGACTCTCAAATAATGCCTTCTCCTGGAAGTCCCTGTGTTCATTCCCCTTGTCCCACGGAAAGCCCTCTTAGAACTTTTCCACATGACTTGAGCCTGCCCACCTTCCTACACTCATTCTGTCCCCAAAAGTCATTTTCATCCTTGCCCCACAAAGCTTTGGAAATACAGGTTGTCCCTGTTGCTATCCAGTGCTCCTGTGAACTGCTTATCTCCCCTCCAACTCTCAGGCCTCTCTAAAGGATAGAGAGTGTCCCATCTTTGTCTTCACATATATCCCAATCCCTGGGGACACAGGTCCATCACTCTTCAAATCGCTTTCACTCTACTATAGTTGGAGACTTATAAATATCTACTCTTAGCAAGCAACCAGCCAAGCAGGGAGATACAAATCTTCCCTTTCCCAGATCGGCCCAATAACTATGAGTGTAATTCATGGATTCCCGTTGCTTGGATAAAAGTATGGGGAAAACATGAGGAGAAGGAAAATATCAGAGTGCTCTGCATTCTTTTTGACTCTCTTCAAAGAAATGACTTTGCCTCCTCTCTAATGAATCCCTACTGTTCTATTTTATTGACTATCTGGGGTGATTTAAGATGGTTTAGATATAGCTTAGCAAGCCCTTTGGGGAGTATTTAATCTAGTGCCTCCCTTTAGAATGTGGTGGTACTTAAAAAACCATTAGGCTAAGCTTGAGGCTTTAGTTAAACTTCCCAGACAAGAGGAAATGATCCATTCCATAACCTGTTGCAATGTCCAAGAACCCTCCTACTTGGCCATCTTTGAGCCACCATTTCATGAGCCACAGACCTCACTTCCTGATTGAAATTGGACCAGGCAACATTTGAGGAGTTGATGTGTGCTCACACATGGCTCAGAGCAATACTGAAAGAGGATGATCCTAGTTCCCGGGAAAGAAGAGACAACTCTGAGCCAAAAAAGTAAAAAACCACTGGCAGAGATTCTCTAACTAATGGCCAGCGAAGAAGCTCCTCCACTTTTCCTCAGATGTCAGATGCCGAGTCCTCATTCTTGCCATGAAAATATCAATGCTCGGCTGTTGCTAGGAAATTTTTGAGAGTGCAAATGTTTTATCAGGAACACCAACAAAAGTTATGATTGACCTTTCATAGAGTGAGAGAAAGAAAGTCAGAGGAGACATTTTTATCTTAAGAATTTAAAAAATTGTACAGTTTCCCAGGGAGATATGGCCAAGTCTGTAGAATTTGCACCAAGCTAGATAGAAATCCTTGACGTCAAAATCAGGCCTGCCTTCTGCTGCACTGAATCACTAGAACCTGGCATGGGATTGGGCAGAGTACATTCTCAATAATATTATTCAATGTGTAGTGTTAGTACCTCGATACAGTTTAAGAAGGACATTAGGTGATTTGGGGGATCACATCTGAGATCTTTTGTGAAGAAAATAATTAGCTTTGTAAGGAGTAACTTTTCTTTTTTCTCCCCATTTTTTACTATACCCAAAAGACTGCTTATGTATTTATGCCAACCATGTTAGAAGGCCCTAACAAAACCCTGCATTTAAGACCTCTGAGGGAAGAAAGGCAAACCTCTACAATGGGAAAATATAACTATTATGAAGGGAATTATGAAGGGGATATAAACTGAGTATTACTTGGGAAAGGAGGCACAGAATCCGTTTCAGGGAGGAAGTACCATATGAACTGTGATATAAATGCTGAGGTTGATTTTATAGGCCACAAATCAGGAGAAGGGACAAACCTTGAGGGAGCCTAGCATTTTCAGTGCTGTGGAAGCCCCATGCCCGGTAGAGGGCTGTGAAGAATGTCCCTCGACAGACTCTGGGTAGAACCTTGTCAATCACTTCTCTGAGGAAAATAATTATGCAATTTTTATCAAAAGTTAACCACTTAACTAAAGTTTAGGATGTAAAAGAAGAAAAAAATCTCTATTATCAATATTACAATTGAGGTAGAAAAACAATTGCCCCGCTCCTATTGTGCTCAAGCTTCTTGACCGTTTTCTTTCCCTCAGAAACCACACCAGGTCTGAAATCCTGGAGAGGAGGGACAGGCCTAGCATTCAATACCACAGCACAAGCTGATCAAAGGCTCCCTGGCCGCCACCCTGACTGGGATCTGACATTATAACAAAAAGTAGGATGGATACTGCAATTCAGACAAGAGAAAACGTTTCTTAGGATCTATGTTTTCAACAGAATCCCAGCCCTTTGAAGTCAGAGTTACATTTGGCTTTTTAGCCTTGGCTAACTTTTCGGTCAAACTACCAAAAGAAAAAAGAAAAAAAAAAATTGAAAAGGTCTAAAAGACCAAAAGACTAAATAGATCGCTTGGATATAAAGTCTGCATTGCAACTAGCATTTGGATGAATTATTTTTAAATTAATCAAAAGCACACAGATTATAATTATTTAATTTCTATAGAAACACTCATGTATCAAGAATCAAAGGGAAATTTGTTTGGTAGATAATTTTTGCCCAACACCAAGTATTTACATATGATTTTGTGAGAACATTCTTAAAACTCAAAAGTCCTGGGCCATCCATTCTAAATAATGGTAAGTTGAAGTCACAGGGTTGGTTTCTTCCCAACTCTGCCCATCTTTCAGAGGGAAACCACATCCACACGTAGAAGGAAGCTCAGGTGCAGTGCAGCACGAGCTTGATCTCTCCCCTGTTGGTAGAACACTGCTTCCTCATGAGCTAGCTAAAATTCAGCTGAAAACAGAAACTGTTTCTCTCAGTCACATCCAAACCATTAGTAAGTAAAATATTCCCCCAAGGTTAAAAAAAAAAAAGCTGTATTTTTGACATGAAATTGATATAAATTTAGGTTTTTGTTTAAAAAGTAAAGCCTTCTAGTTAATACGTTGATTGGTTCATGAAAACTACAGCAGAAAATTGCACCATTCTTATCTGTCCAGTTTCATTTAATTGATCTGATTATTCAGACTTTCTGGTCTTGATCAACCTCCGGTCAGATAGAAACCTTCCTAATGTGTATCACTGAGTGTCTCAAATCCTGATAGCTATACCAACTATCAATCTTGGAAGGCACACATGTTGGGTATGATGAGAGAAACAAATAAAAAGACTTACTGTGAAAAGGCCACTATACATTGAAAATGATTGGGCTTTAGAATTATTTTCTCATTTTTTCTTGCAGGTAGAAAAATAGAAATATGAAACTCTCAAAGCCTGTCAGGTTTTTTTTTAATTACAGGTTGATAGCTTCCCAAGGACTGGAAAGTAATATAGAAAAATCGTTTCAGCAAGGACTCTAGAATCACACAGGAACGGATTTGAATCTAGGATCCTGTTAGCTATGTACTCTTGAGCAGGTTGATGAGCTCTTCTGAAGTCCAGTTTTAATCATCTCCAAATTGGGTAGGGGCCAGGGACCCACAAAGGGATAGCCAAGAGTCAGTACCTAGGAACTAGCTACCATGGGAAGATGCTTCCACCTTAGACCCGCAGGAGCAATCAGATGGGATCTGGGGAAAGCTGGAGCAACAGGGCACCCACCATGAGCTGGAGCCCACCAGGTGCTCAACCACCACGAAACTTTGGCCAGGCAGGGAAGGAGCTGCCTGAGCTCCTTCTTCTCTCTCCTTGCCTGTCCAATCTCCTATTGATGCTTTCCCTTCAACAAGTCAACCAGAAAGCTCTAGGACAAGAGAATTCCGGTGGCTGCAGTTGGTAAAGGTCATCTCCCCATGGCCCAGCACTGGGCAGAGAAGGGTGTAGAATGGATGGCAAGGGGGAAAATTGAGAAATGCTAAACACCAGCTGATAAAGGAGAGTAATAATCAGGGTTCTCCTGAGAAACAGAACTATTATATACAAAAGAATTTACTATAAGCAATTGTCTCATGCGAACATGGGGGCAGGCCCCAAACTGGAAACTCTGATGAAGGAGATTTTAAAGTCCTTAGTCTGGATTCTCCTGGAGAAGTTGGCTGGCTGGAAATTCTGGCAAGAGCCAATGCTGAAAAATTGAAACAAATTCACCATCTGACCTCTGATCTCCTCAGGTCCGGCTTTGCCTGACTGGATGAGGAGATTCCCTGTGTTTGAGGGCAATCTCCATTATTGATCTTAGAAGAAGTCAACTGATAATAGATGCAAAACTCACCTAAGACATGCCCTCACTGTAACCATCATGTCAGTGTTTGCCTAAACCACTGGACACCATAACCTCGCCAAGCTGACCCTTGAAGTTAACCACCACAAAGAGCAGCTCAGGGTCATTTAACAGGCAACAGGGGAGCAGAATTAGAACCCACACCTGACTCCAAGCCCTTGCTTTTATCCATCCTGGCATGCTGCCTCCTTCATATCTTTTAAAACTCCATTTACTCTTCCTACCGTACATAAAAACTAAACTTTAAAATAGGAAAACCTATGTGCTGGTTGAGAAAAAGCCCCGTCTGTTTTAACACAATTTTTCTCTGAGTAGAGAAATGGGGATTATTAGTGAAGATGTGGGGGGTGAACCGTGCCTCAGGGTTATAATCGTGGAACTTGGGCAGACTTTGCTAGAAAACAAACCAAACTGAAGCTTGTGCGTCAGGATGGGGGGTGAAGACGGCACACCTTAGGCACACTTCAGGGTTTTCCTATCTGTGTCTTTACTTGAGAAGACCCAATGGCCTTCTCAAATCCCATTTTCCCAAACTGCCTTGGAAAGAAAGCACTTTTTAAAAACGCCTCTTTTCAGCTATTCAAATTTCTGTGCATTTGGGCACCCTTGAGGGGCTCCTGCTTCCTCCAGGTGACATTGCGTGGAGAAAAAATAGTTTCCATATCCCCGTGTAGTCTGGATTTTACTTAGTCTTAGGCGACTTCCCAACATGCTTTCCCTGTGCCTTTTTAGTATTGTTACTTTGCTTTTAATTATAGAAGGGCCAGTGTTTTCCTCTCTATGGTAGCAAAAATAGGCTCAATATTCTTATTAGTGATTTAAAATTCATAACACTAATTAATATTTTATTTTTAAATCATGAAAACTGTTTTCCACTAAAATGCTTTAATTATCTCAGATTCACACTAATTACTTAAGATTACTCAAAATCTTGCATTTGAGAAAAAATGTATTTTGTTTTACAGAGATCAATTTGAAATGTGCATAATTATATGCATTAACTATAGCATACAACGTAAGCTATAGTTAATGCATTATAGGGTATAATGTAGCTATAATGCATAAGTATATTTTCTGGAGTATTTTAAATATTGAAATTTAAATATTGAAATTTAAAATAAAATCACTCTTTAAAATCATCCAGTCAAGTGCCATGGCAATTTGATAAAGTCAAAAGTTTATTAAATAAAAAAATAAATGAAAATAGTTTTTATTTAGAATTTGGAAAATTTACAGATTTCCTTTTCTTCTCTAAATGTATATTTACATTCAACTTTCTCCATAGATTTTATTCTAATATATTACATTTATGTTTTGAAGTCTTTATTCATTACCTTGCATATTTTTTTGAAAAACAGTCCATTTTAAATTTAAAACTTTTTATTGTAAATGTAAAATTTTCCAATAATTATTGCTATAATTAATAGTAGGCAACTAATCACAAAGAAAAATCTTATATATTTTATAACTATTAAATATAAAAAGCAAATTTTTATTGAAACGGAATCTCTTAAGGTGGATGGAGCTATGAATTAACATATCTGTGGATGAATAATAATGATTAGAATGCCACAAGTTTTCACTATAATTTCATGTTTTTCTCTTTTGATGACTGTAATCTCAGAGAAATTTGCTTCACATAAATAGTACTTGAGAAAGGAAGGAGTTTTGTTGTGGAAATAAAATTTTTTGAACTTCTTCCAAGTTATGTATTTAATGATCTGACATTCCTAATAAAATTACATTAGGTTCTCCTTCAATTCTGTTCAAAGCTAAGTCTTGGAAGTCACCTGACAAGACCAGAACTTTGTTAACCAGTTATCAAAGTCATTCATTTTCTCAGCACCTACGTCAATATTTTCAACCTTAACTTTATCTCCTTAGAGAGGCGATAATGCAACCAGTAAGATTCCAGATGGGAGAGAGCTATGCTTTTGTACGCAACTTGGAGGAGGGCAGTTATGAAAGTGAGAAGAGTCTACTCCATGGTTGGCCTTGACCCTAGGTCAATGCCAGGAAGATCAGTTTTAGGCAAGACAACATAGAGAAGTTAGGAATGTAGCAGCTGTTTCAATTAAAAAGTATCCATACCCTGGCAATCTTTGGGAAATCTTCATATTTCCCCAGCAATGCTACAGTCTGTCCCAGTTCCCGGGGTTCAGGCTTTGGTATCACTGAAATGAAGCATTTAGCAGTTAAAAAAACAAAGCAAAACAAAATAAAACACAAAGCAAGAATTCCAAAGGTCAATCTCACCAAGAATTAAAGTTTCAGAAGACCTAAATTAAATGCTAGCTAATTAGGTCCAAAGGTATTTAAAGGAAAAAATAAAACTGCAGTTTATTCAGAAAGTAATGAAAAATTAAAAATCTATTACTCAAGAGCATTAAACAAATAGACTGATTGCTTAAAAAATATAATGCAATTCTAATAAAAATTTCAATGGCAACGTATTTTAAACTTGACAAGGCACATGATTATCTGATTACTTTGATAACTCTCTAACAGGCATTTGGTAAAATTGAAAAATCCATTTCTAGTAAAAATTATTCTTACACTAAGGTTGAAATCAGTAGTTGGAAGTGTGAGGAGAAACAGGATTTGCACAGCCTCAAAGTATCCTCCCCGAGTTATTTGTTAGCTACAGCAGGAAAGAGTGGATAGTGGAGAAAACCTGTGATTTGATGTTCTATGAGGTGAAGCACCAAGGAGGGCAGAGCATCGGTTCTGTGGGATTCTTACATGAAGTGCATAGTTTCAATATTATTAAAACATGGGCCAAATCCAAATGTAAAGACGTTTGGCAAAAACACTGATGCTCTTTAATGGTGTCATAGACATGAAAGACTGAGAAAATATTTCCTTCACAGGAAAACCAGCTATTGAAAATATGGAATTTAACTTCAGATTTCTTATAAATTTAAGGTACTTTCAACTAAAGTTGGAATAAAAATATATTGACAATAGATAAAATGATTCTAAGTGAGGAAATTTTGAGCAGAAAGACTAAAGAGTGGAGACGTGCATTTTTATTATGAAAATGCAGTATGAAGCCAGTTATTTAAAATGTGTGATATTGGTGCCAGAAGACAATCAATGGAATAGAAGAGAAAATAATGAAAAAGACTCTGCTGTATATAAACATCTTACAATGATAATTGTGGTATTTTAAATTAGAGGTGACAAAATGGGTTGTTTAATAAAGGGGTGCTGGAAAGTTTGATGAACCATTTGAAAGAAAAGAAAATATTACCTCAAACTATATTCCAAAATAGATCCCAAATGGATTATAGAATTAATCTGTAAAAGAACTTGAAAAAAAACGTTATTTAACTCTTCATAAGGAAGAAATAACAAAAAATAATGCTGTTACATTTGATTACATATAATTTATACTTCACATCTAAGCAAGGAAACAAAATTAAAAGAATAAAAAGGACACAGGTATCACAAAAATGTTAGAAAAATATCTTTAAGAAATATAGAAATCTAAAAATTAAAAAGAAAAGATTATTAGTTCTTCAATAGAAAGAAAGGGCAAAAAATAAATGGTCAATAATAAACACATGGAAATTATATAATTTACTAGAAAACAAAGCAATGTTAATTAATATATAATGTAAATCAGTATTCATCTATTAGATTGACAACATATTTTTCATATTTAAAAAGTACAAATTAGTTAATTAGATGGGCATTTCTCACAAAGTGTTAAAGCTTTAAGTTGTTGCAACCTTCCAGAGTACACAAAAACAGTGTAAGTCAGGAGCTTTAAAAATGTTTACATCTCATCCAATAGTATCCCAATGCCCCCGTCTTATCCCTTCATTGCACAACTACTTACCACCACTTTATCACAGACTTTGCCCGTGTGGCCATCAGCTCACAAACTTCCTTTCCCCCTATTTCCTGTAAGCCTATCTTCCAGTCTGTAGCTCTCTGAGACAGCTTGATTTGCTAAATTCATGTCAGAGAGGTCATGTAGTATTTGTCCTTCAATGCCTGGCTTGCTGCACTCAAGATTCACTCAAGATAAGGTCCTCAAGATTCATCCATGTTATTCCATGTGTTTGTACTGTATCCCTTTTTACAGCTGAGTAGTGCTCTATTGTATGTATATACCACATTTTGTTTATCCATTCATCTATTGATGGGCATTTGGTTGATTCTAACTTTTGGCAATAGCACATAATGCTGCTATGAACGTTTATGTGCATATAATGGTTCCTGTCCTTGGGGAGTGGGGTATATGGGAACCTCATGTTTTTTAATATAACATTTTGTGTGATCTATGTATCTTTAAAAAAAAGAGACAATAAAAATAAATAAACTAAAACAAGTTTAAATCCTTGGGGCTCATAAATGTCTAAAATAGGGAACTAATTAAATAATCTACATTTGTTAGTTGACCCTATGCCATTATTACACATAGTTTCTAAATAGTAGTTCTTAAAATGTGAAAATGGGTTGTGCAAGAGAATTACTCAAGATGGTCTTTGAAAATACATACCTCTTCTTGTCTCCCTACTTCACACTCATTTTTTTCTAATTTTCTGGTTCTGCTGAAGGACTTGGCAGTCAAACCTTCCACTTGGATCTCCAAGGGAATTGTATGCAAACCTCTAATGCAAAACACTGTTCTAAAATAAAATTCATCAGCATCAGAAATTACTCTCAGTATAATGCAAAATTAAAAATACAAATGTATTGATTTGCTATGATTCCAATTTTAAAATATGTAGAGTATAATATTATATGTGTATATTTTTAATTTAAATAGAGACAGGAAGGAGATACACCAAAATGTTAGCTGTGATTTTTCCTCCTGAGTACTATTTCATGAGTGATTTTTAATGTTCTTCTTTTATATTTTTTTGGTATTTCCAAATTTTCTTTATGATCATTCCTAATAGTCATAATCAGCTAAAATTATGTATTTTTTCCTATTTTTATTTTTATTTTTAAAGAAGATTTAGATTATATAAATGTTACATAAAAAATATAAGGGATTCCCATATGCTCCACTCCCTCCATCTTCCACACTCTCCCATACCAACAACATCCTTCACTAGTGTGGTAATTTTGTCACAACTGATGAACACATACAGAAGCACTGTCACCAACTGTGAACTATAGTTTATATTATAGTTCACACTCTATCCCATAAAGTTTTATGGTTTATGACAAAATATATAACAGCCTGTATCTGTCATTGTAATGTCATGCAGGACAACTCCAACGTCCACAAACACTCCCAAATTAAACCTCTTCCTCTCTCTCCCTTTTCCCAGAACCTCCATTGGCTACTGCTGTCATATCAATGAAAAAGTTATCCCATTGCTAGAATAATAATAAATCTATAATAGATTAATAATAGGTCTACTCTAATCCATTGTTCATTACCTGAACTTGAGGATTTTGGCATGGTGATGCCCATTTGTTTCTAATTGAGAGAGAGCTTAGGTCCCTTGGTGCAGATGGATGGAACTATCTTGCTGCAGTTGCAGACACTCTGTTACTTGGGATGGGCATTGTCCATCATTATCTCTTGTTAGTTGCCCGGATGAGTTCAGTTAACCAGAGAGTATGTGTAACAACTCTGCTGAGCTTCAGGGCTCAACTGGCACATGAATCAACCAAAGATTTAAGTCTCTAGGACATATATTTAACAAGTATAGTGCCAGTTAAGGGTTTGAATGAAAGGGGCAGAAGAGTCCATGTGTAGGGAAATTATAAATGAGTCTCTGTTACACTGGGGAACATAAATTCCAAAGAAAGACCCAATGACAGGGTGTCAAATTCCTGAGCTTGTCTGCCCTGCTTATAGTGTCTGGTGCCCTGCTGTTTTAGGCACTGTTTACTGTGGCAGTCAATGAGATCCTTCTGAGGCATGAAAAAACGTAACCTCTGGAATGACCTCCTGACTAACCTTGAAATCTCTTAGCCATAAAAACTCATTTATATTTAATACTTTCCCCTGTGGTCAATGTCTTTTTCTGGATGCTTTGTTAGTTGGCACTTGGTAATAATCCCTTGGTACCAGGGAGACTTATCCCTGGGAGTCATGTCCCACCTCAAGGGGAAGGTAGTGCATTTATATGCTGAGTTTGACTAGAGAGAGGCTGCATTTGAGCAACAAGGAGGCTTTTAGGAGGTAACTTTTAGGTAATATACAATACTAGACTAAGTTTCAATTTCACAAGAAACAGTTCATAAGTACAACCATTGATGTCAAGGGTCTGGCATAATGGTCTGTCTTCCTTCACTAGGCACTGCCCTTGTACTTGGGGAATTCTTGCCATTCTATTAGAGAATGTAGCAGGGTTTCCCATAATGGGAATTCAATAGTCTTTCAGTTATTGTGTGGTTCTCTATCCACAAATACAATGCCCCCTGAACACTTGAACATATTCATATATCTTAGGGGTATGCCCCAGATGCACCTCTCCCTATACATGCTCCAATCATTGACACCCCACCTGCCATAGTTGTGACCCTTCTGTGATCCAAAACTTCTCCAAGAACAAAGCCAACAAAATAACCAAATAAAATTAATAATGAAATGATTGTAGTTTTAAGAATAACAAATAAAACTTAAGAACATTTTTAATTGAGATAATAGAATTTTTTAAAAAACATTGTATCTTTCATCACTGTAAGATCTGTTGTCTTGTATGTACAGTGGCAATTTCTTCCATATATTCCCCCAGTGTCTTATTTTTTCCACTTTATCTTCAAAGAAGCTTAAGGTTACAGAAAAGTCACATACAAACTATAGGGGATTCCCATATACCCCATGCCCTCCCCCTTTCCTACTCTTCCCTATTAATGACACTTTATATGTGGATGGTACATTGTTACAATTAATGTACAAATATTGAAGCATTGCTCCTAACCATGGTCAATGGTTTACATTATGGTTTATATTTTGAACCATACACCTTTAAAGATTTTGCTGAAATTTAAAACGGTCTGTATCAGTTACTGCACGATCATGGAGAACAATTCTAATGCTCTAAAAATGTCCTAAGTTCCATTTATTCTATTCTTTCCTTCCCTTCCCTTCAGAATCTATGGTAACCACTAAGTTTAAATTTTTGAAGAATAAGGTTCATAGTTATATACAGTAATATTGAGAGCTAGACCTTTAGGTCTGTTTTCTATTATTAGGCACTGCCTATATTCTCAAGGGATTCTTATCCCTCTAAATTGAGAACACAACAAGACTCCCCAGGATGGGAGTTGAATATTTTCTTTTTTATTATGCGGGTCTCCACCCTCTGATATAACACACTATGATGCGATGAACACATTCATGTTCCATGGAGGCATGCCCAGGTGAACCCAGTCCTGCATATCATCCCACCTGATACTGTGCATCAGTAACCCTACCCTGACGTATTTGCCAAAAGAACAATCCCAACATTGTTGCTTTTTGTTTTTTTTTTTAATTTCTCTCCCTTTCCCCCACCCTGTTGTCTGCTTTCTGTGTCCATTCACTGTGTGTTCTTCTGTGACCGCTTCTATCCTTATCAGCGGTATCGGGAATCTGTGTTTCTTTTTGTTGCATCATCTTGCTGCATCAGCTCTCCGTGTGTGTGGCTCCATTCTTGGGCAGGCTGCACTTTCTTTCCCTCTGGGCAGCTCTCCTCATGGGGTGCACTCCTTGCGTGTGGGGCTCCCCTAAATGGGGGACACCCCTGTGTGGCACGGCATTCCTTGCGTGCATCAGCACTGCGCATGGGCCAGCTCCACATGGGTCAAGGAGGCCTGGGGTTTGAACCGTGGACCTCTCATGTGGTAGGCGGACGCCCTGTCCATTGGGCCAAGTCCGCTTCCCACAACATTGTAGTTTTAATCACAGACCTGCAAATCCCCAGAGTTCACCTGCACCTTCCAATTAAGTATTTTTAAAAGCATTGCTTTCCTCTCCTTTCCCATCTCTCCTCCTGGGGGCTGGCTGAGATACCTATCTACCCTCTCTACCTGTATTTTCCAAAATACACGTCTCTGTGTTTACCAGAGAGCACCATAAGTTTACCTTCAGATAACGGTGGCATCATTTGCATAAGAACACTGGAAAGAGAAAGGGACAGAGAAAAAAAGGTATAGCATTGTGCATCAAGTGAAAAGTAGAGTTTAACTATTATCTAGTGAATCTGATCAAAGTCAGCAGCCAATCTTGAAAATTGTTTTAAATGATTTTCCCTCAACAGCAGTGAGTGGAGATAGGGTAGGAGTAGGAGGGGATAATGTAGGATCCATGTATAAGAAAACACACACACACACAACCAAACAAAATCAAAGCAAATGTCTTCTCCTGGATGCTGCATCAGAGTAGAGATGATTACAGAATGCAAAGAAAATTCTGGAGCACATATGAGTTAGCTCAGTATGTTCCTACTCTATACCTCTTTCTCTATTTCATTCTATGTTTTTAGAAAGACCTGATGCATTTGAATAACAGTGCTTGAAATATGCATTTAGTTAAGATGAGAGGTATACATTATACCAAAAGACAAGTGTAAATGTTAGCAGCATAAACATACCTTTGAGGCTATACTGTTGTCCTAGAAAATTATACCATGTCTTTTATTAATATTTTCTCCCCATCACTGCCTGGCAGAAAAGCTTGAGACTGTCAGAGGAATGGACCTAAACTATGGCCTATGCTGACTTTATTATTTATCATCCAGTCCTGGAACTGTCATTGGCAAAAGGAGATGCCTGCTTGCTTTAGCACTGAGCCTCCCTTCTGCACCAGCATATTGAACTAGAAGACAACACACTCATCCCCCAAGTCAGTAATATGAAAAAGCTGGTTGAGAAATCCCAAAGAGTGCCACCAGTGAACTGTACTCTTGAATAGTTCTGACATGTTACGTGTTCCAAAAGCCCATCAGAAAGAATTAGGAGTAGGGAAACAAGAGGGAATAGGCAAATATGGTTCCATCTTGCCCAGAGTTGGACTGCTGGAGACACAGATAATTAAGCTGGGAAAATACACAATCCAGTTTCACCTGTGGTATGATAGAGGAAGTCAGGTGCTCCCATGGCTGGGGACTGAATCCTGTTCTAGAACTGAGGATTGGCTTCTTGGGGTAATGATGTTTAAACTGAAGATGATTAAGAGTCAACTAAAGAGAAAGGAGGAGCGGGGAGAGAGGAATCTTACTGGTAGAAAGAAGAACATGTAAGAATATTCACAGGAGAGGGAACAAGGCCCAAGCAAGGAACTGAAGGAAGTTGTGTTTTAAAACATAGGGCAAGAAGTGGCAAGAGAAGAGGCTGGAAATGCAAACAGGAACTAGAAGGAAACATATTTTATAACACATATTTAGGAGCTCAGATTCTATCTTGATGGCTAATGGAGGTTCTTTTTTTAAAAAATTTTATTTTATTAAGATGCACACAACCTAAAATTTCCCCCTTTAACCACATTCAGATAATTCAGGGTATTGATTACATTCAGAGTGTTGTGCTACTACCATCATCATCAATTACCACAACTTTTCTATAACCCTCAACAGTTTCATGTCTGTGAGATCATACAACGTTTGTCCATTTGTGTCTGCCTTATTTCATTCAAACATGTCTTCAAGCTTCATCCATGTTGTTACATGTATCAAAACCTCATTTTTTCATGGCTGCATAATATTCTATTATATGTATATACCACATTTTGCTTATCAGTTTTTCTGTTGATGGTCACTTGGGTTGCTTCCATCTTTTTGCAATTATGCATAATGTCACTATGGACATCAACGTGCAAATATCTGTTTTGAGTCCTGCTTCAATTCTTTTGGGTACATATCTAGAACTGGGATTGCCAGGCTGGATGATGTGGCAATTTCAAATTATTTCTGAATCCCCAAAAGAGAAATATTATGTTTTAAACTAATCCATTCCTGTGGGTGTGAAACCCCTTTGACTGGATTATGTCAGTAGAGCATGATTCATGTTGAGTCTCTGCCCTCTTGCTGTGTCTGCTTTAAAGGGAGACACAGAGACCCATTCAGAAGAAAAACGAAAGTGGGGGTGGAGTCAGTACATTTGATTCTGCAGTGTGTGAGTGAGGACTGCTCAAGCACAAAGCCCCCAAGAGCCTGGGCCCAGGGAGCAGCTCAAGCAGCAGCTCCTATACCATGGAGACCAGCCCTGCTAGATGCCTGATGGCTCACAGCTGAACTTGGAAAGAGAGTGGAATAGCTGAGACTGATACAGGAGGCCTGGAAAGAGACAAGCCCTATGCCTGGTGGTTCACAGCTGAGCTCCAAGAGATGGTCAATTCTGGAGGGGAAGGCAGAGACCTCGTATAGATTGGTGGTCATCTTTCTTCACCATGTCACAATAATGCCAGGATCAACAGTAACTGGCTTTGATGAGAGAGCACCTTTTATGGCGACTTGAGTGGACTTTTAACAGCCTTGGAACTATGAGCTTTTACCCCAAATAAATACCCTTTATAAAAGCCAACTCACTTCTGGTACTTTGCATTGGCAGCCCTTTGACAAACTAAAACGAATGACAATTATTTACTTAACTTCCTGCGGAGCCACGGAACTATTTTCCACAGAAGCTTCACCATTTTAAAGTTCCACTAATAAATGAAGTGTTCCTGTTTCTCCATATCCACTCCAACATGTGTCATTATTACTTAAAAAAAATTCTGGTGGGTATGTGGTGGTATCTCACTGTGGTTTTTTTTGCATTTCCCTGATGGCTAATGATGTCGAGCATGTTTTCATTTATTTTTTGGCCATTGGAATATCTTCTTTGAAGAAATGTCTGTTCAAGTCTTTTGCCCATTTTTCATTGACTTGTTTGTCTTTTTGTTGCTGAGTTGCAGGATTTCTTTATAGATTCTGGAAATTAAACTTTTACCATATATGTGGTTTCCAAATATTTTCTCCTGTTCTGTAGGCTGTTATTTTACTTTCTTGATAAAGTCTCAGAAAAGTTTCTAATTTTGAAGAGGTCCTGTTTATATATTTTGTCTTTCGTTACTCATGCTTTAGGTACAAGTTCTAAGAAACCATTGTATAACACAGAATCCTGAAGGTGCTTCCCTACATTTTCTTCTAAGAGTTTTACAGCCCTGCTTCTTTTGTTTGGGCCGTTGATCTACTCTGAGTTATCTTTTGTTTTATGGTTCGCGATAACAGTCCCCATTCATTCTTTTGAATTTGGATATCCAGTTCTCCAAGCACCATTTGTTAAAGAGACTATGCTTTCCCAATTGAGTGGAATTGGCACCCTTGTCAAAAATAAATTGGCCATAGATGTGAGGGTATATTTCTGAACTCTCAATTTGATTTCATTAGTCTATATATCTGTCCTTGTGCCAGCACCATACCGTTCTGACCACTGTAGCTTTTCAGTAAGTTTTAAAATTGGTAAGTGTGAGTTCTCTGACTTTATTCTATTTTAGGAGGGTTTTGGCTATTCAGGAACCCTTACCCTTCCAAATAAATCTGATGGGATTGGCTTTTCCATTTCTACAAAGAAGTTTGTTGGAATTTTGATTGGGATTGCATTGAATTTGTAAATTGCTTTGGGTAGAATTGATATCTTGAAAATATTTAGTCTTCCAATCCATGAGCATGGGATGTTCTTCCATTTATTTAAGTTTTCTTTGATTTCTTTTAGCAAAGTTTTATATTTTTCCATGTGTAAGTCCTTTATATCCTGGGTTAAATTGATTTCTAGATATTTGATTCTTTTATTTGCAGTTCTATATGGATTTTTCCCCCCTTAATTTCCTCCTGATATTGTTAGTTCATTCCTCGTGCTAGAAATACTATTTCTGTATGTTGATCTTGTACCTCACCACTTTACTGAATTAATTCATTAGCTCTAGTGGCTTTGTTGTACATATTTCAGGACTTTATATATATATAAGATTATGTTGTCTCCAAAAAAGGGGACTTTTACTTCTTCCTTCCCAGTTTGGATGCCTTTTATTTCTTTTCCTTGCCTAATTGCACTTACTAGAACTTCTAATATGCTGTTGAATAACAGTGGTAACAGTAGGCCTCCTTGCCTTCTTGTCTTTGCCTCCTTGTCTTATTCTAGATCTTGAGGGAAAGCTTTCAATCTTTCACCATTGAGTATGAAGTTAGGGTATGAAGTGAGTTTTTCATATATGGCTTTTATCATATTGAGGAAATTTCCTTCTGTTCCTGCTTCTTCAGTGTGTTTCTCAAGAAACAATGATGGATTTTGTCAAATGCCTTCTTTTGCATCAATGGAGATGATCATGTAATTTTTTCCCTCCATTTTGTTATTGTGGCATATTGCATAAATAGACTTATGTTGAACCATTCTTACCTAACTGGGATAAATCCCCCTTGATCAACGTGTATAATTCTTCTAAAGTGCTGTTGGATTCAGTTTGCTACGATTTTATTGAGAATTTTTCCATCTATACTCAAAGGGCATATTGGTCTGTAGTTTTCTTTCCTTGTGGTATCTTGATTGGGTTTGGTATTAGGGCAACATTCACCTCATAGAAAGAGTTAGGTCATTTTTCTTCCTCTTCAATTTTTTTGGAAGAGTTTGATCAGGATTGATGTTAATTCTTCTTGGAATGTTTGGTAAAGTTCAAGCTTGAAGCCATTTTCTTTTGGAAGGTTTTTGATGACCGATTCAATCTCTTGTAATTGGTGTGCTGAGATCTCTATTTCTTTTAGAGCTAGTGTAGGTTGTTTGGACATTTTTAGGAAGTTGTTCATTTTATCTAATGTGTTGGCATACAGTTGTTTATAGTATTGTCTTATGATCCTTTATATTTCTGTGGGGTGAGTAGTAACATCCCTCCTTTCATTTCTATTATTTTCATTCTTTCTAATTTTTGTCAGTCTAGTTAAATGTTGTCAATTTGATTGATTTCTATAAAGTACCAACATTTGGTTTTAATTCTCTCTATTCTTTTTATTCTCTATTTCATTTATTTCTGCTCTAATCTTTGTTATTCCTTTCCTTGTGCATTATGGGTTTAGTTTACTGTTTTCCTAGGCCTCTAATTTGAGATCTTTCTTCATTTTTATTTTTATTTTTATTTTTTTAAAGATTTATTTATTTATTTATCCCCCCCCCCGCCCCCGGTTGTCTGTTCTCTGTGTCTATTTGCTGCGCCTTCTTCTTTGTCCGCTTCCGTTATTGTCAGCAGCACGGGAATCTGTGTTTCTTTTTGTTGCGTCATCTTGTTGTGTCAGCTCCCCATATGTGTGGTGTCATTCCTGGGCAGGCTGCACTTTCTTTCACGCCGGGCGGCTCTCCTTATGGGGTGCACTCCTTGTGCATGGGGCTTCCCTACGCGGGAACATCCCTGCCTGGCAGGGCACTCCTTGTGTGCATCAGCACTGCACATGGGCCAGCTCCACATGGGTCAAGGGGTTTGAACCGCGGACCTCCCATGTGGTAGACAGACGCCCTATCCACTGGGCCAAGTCCGCTTCCCTCTTCATTTTTAATATAAGCATTTAGGACTATAAATTTCCCTCCAAATACTACTTCACATAAGCTTTGATATGCTGTGTTCTTGCATTCATTCATTTCAAGGCATTTACTGATTTTAAAGAAGGGTTTTGAAGAGGAGGAGGACACAGTCAGATTTCCCTTTTGCCAAATCACTGGTTAAAGTGTGGATTATGGAATGGATGGTGAAAGGAGACTCAAAACTGGATGTACAGAAACCAACAATTCTGGAGCAAGAAGATGATGGCCTGCTTGGTAAGACAGGAAATCAGTGGATGGATTATGGAGATTTTAGGCAACACAATTAATCTACCTTATCAGTTAATGGTATTTGTGGGAAGAGACAGAAGACACAGTCATGAAAGGACATTTTCAGTTTGGGTAGGAAGTGAATGGTACAACCACATGCTTCTGATACGTTTCCATCTTTGGGAGAGCTACTGCACCAAATCAATGATGTGCTAATGACTTTTAATTGGCTCAAGAGGTTTTGAGACATAAAGTTTCATAACTGATATGAGCTTCCTTGATCACCCATTAATGTTCAGAAGTAAAGGGAAATTAAGTTCCTGGGTTGGGATAAAATCCTAAGCAAATGGTTTAAACAGTTCAAGATAGTGGCATATTTATATACGGTTTTGATGTTGCATTGACTCAGTCTCAGACTGGTTTTTAAGTAATTTATTTTTCTAGGCACTAATGTCCCTGCCAGACCTTAACAAAATGAATGACATTAGATGGGCTATACAAATATATACTTAGTAGGGAATTGGAGAGGGGAGGAAGGAAACAAATTTCTTATCTTTTTATCAAAGTGGTTTAGTTGAGAATTTGTAGATTGGTATATACTCAAAGAAAACCTGATGTGGAAAAGTCCCAAATGAAATATTAATGAAGTTTTCCAGCTAAGAGAGTGCACATGTGGTTTTCCCCAAATTCTTCTGTAAAAGCCAAAATCTGTGCCCGTAAGTTTTATTCCAAGTTTGACCATTGCTCTCATTTTATTAGGGTATCTTTCATAGATATTTGGAAGAGACTCTATTCAAAATGGTATGAAGTCCAAAAAAGAGCAAAATAAAATATTTCTGCAGTGCATATCCTTGTGGAAAAGAAACCAAGAACTCTTGATGATAAGTTTGTCTAAACTGGGACTATGTCCCAGGACCCAAATCTTAGGCTGAATGGACAATGCAGCCAGAAAGAAGAGGAAATGGAGGGAGAGCTCCATTTAGAATGTGGCTTTGCATTTTTAAGAAAACTCATTATGTCAGGAGTTTTTTCAGAGCCACAGGCAGGTAGTTTTCAGGAAAATTGATTAGAAACCAAAGTTTCCAAAAATCTGTTTCCGCTCCCTCTTTGACTTTCATCTGATTCTTTCAGTGGAGACCCAAGGAAGTCAGGAAGTAAGTTGATGCTCAAGGAAACTGCCCCTGCAGAGCCTGAGCCCTTTGATTGTGGTGGGTGCCCCTTTGGATTACAACCCTGCAGTCTGTTTTGTGGGGATCGAGGCGCAGTGCTCCTTTCTGAACTGCCTGGAGCGCAGCCACCCTTCTGCTGTGTAATCCACTCTCCAGACTCGTCCAGTTTCTTACTTCAGTCCTGCCTCAGAGTTTGAGTAACACACTAGAAACCAGCCAAGCCGCAGAGGACTTTGCAGGGCCAGGCAGACCTGGAGGGCCCCACCTCCCCTCTACTGGTTGCCATGCAATTTCCATTTCCCCTTATGCTCTTTCTAGGGAGGGCAGGTTCCTGCTCCCTGGAGATGGCTCTAGGGTCATGGGAGAGAGGGCATGCTTTTAAGAAGGGTCTTGGATAGCTAGTAAGATCTGGCTCCTTTGTTGACTGTTTTTCCACCACGATCCAGCTATTTCACAATTTTAAATTACTAAACAGGTTTGTTGAGTGGACAAAGTCAGGTGGAGCTGGTGATACTGCCTGATTTGAAATGATGAGGGTCTTAGATATTAATAATTCATTTGTGCTTACCGTGTGTCAGGCACTGTGCTAAACGCTTTATGTCTTTTCTTCATTTAATCCTGATGACAACCCCGTGAAATGTAGTGCTTTTCTCCCCAATTTACAAATGAGGAAATGTATGCAGAGAAGTAAAATGCCTTGTCTGTTGTTACATAACTAGTAGGTTTCACAGCTGAGATTCCAACCCAGGCCTTCTGGCCCCAGAGCCTGAGTGTGTAACCACTACACTGGAGTGTGAATAGCATACAACTGTAACCCACTGATTGATTAGACAGATGCTTTTCCAATTTGATTTCTCCTTTTTCAGCCATCAATTATCAATTCTTCTGACAAATTCTAAGAATCCTTTTCCTCTGCAGATGCTACTTTCTAGCCAAACCATAGCTCTATTCATTGGAATTTAGGAGTTGGTGGGTGAAGGATGGTAGAAAGGGACAGGGTCAAAAGTAAGAGTCCTAACTTAACTGTCTTGTTCAGAGGTTCCCAAACTTTAGCTTGCATCAGCACAACACGGAGGACTTGTTTAAATGCAAATCACTGACCTCCCCTTCAGAGTTGCTGCTTCAGTAGGTCTGGAATGGGACCTGGGAATTTGCATTTCTAATAAATGCCCAGGTGATATTGATGTTGCCAGTGGGAGCACCACCATTTGAGGATCACTGGCTTAGGAAGTTCCTTGAGTTGAAACTTTTAAGCCTAGAACAAGTAGGCTATGGAAAAAATCTCCAGACAAATCCCTTTCCAGAAGCTATTATTTCTCTTCCTGGCTCTGCAGCCCTACATTTAAAGCGCTTTGCCTCTTGTTAAAATGCAAATAGGGGATCTCTGAGAATGATGAGTCTTGTCAGCTCCGATCACCTCCTAGTGATTGATGGTCCTGGAGTCTTTCCAAGAACGACTTCAGCAATTTACTCTGAATTTTGCTTTTTTTTTTTTTCATTTTTGAATTCATTCACCAAAGTCAGGCTGGGTCTGATTGTTTTCATAAAGTCTCTATGATTTCTTTCTCTTTTTCTTGAGGCTTCAGATTATTTTATACATTTTAAACTGAGATCTGATCCTCGCTTGACAGATTCCAAGTGAAAGAATCTTGCAACCTTGCTTCCCTGTCTTCATGTGTCCGGGGAATAAATAGGGAGCTCCAACTTCTCCCAAATAGTGACCAAAAGCTTTTCAACTCATCTTCTTCCATAACTCCCATGCAGGAAAAAATGTAGTAGGAAGGAGATAGAAGGAAGATCAAAGACATTTGGAGAGTGTGTGGTTAAATTGAGTCATATTCTGCCTTTCTCTCACGTACTGCAGACTGGCTACTGCAAATGACCCCGTCTGGTTGGTCAAAGTCAAGCCTTATAGACTAGTTAAATTCTGGTTTTAACAAGAGCTTAACCACACTGGATTTCAGACATTACAAAGTTTGTAGGTAAGATATGTTATTTGGCAAATGTCGCACACAGGGGTCTCACCACTGTCTACTGGGGTGATGTGTGGGGACACAATGCTGAGTGCACTACTTTCCATCAGTGCCATCTCGGTCCTGGATTTTCCCTGGAGATGCACCCATGGTCTTACCTGAATATCCCTGCGGGGGGAGGGAAAGAGGTGCAAGACAAAAATGACCTTTTTTTTCTTTTATGCATACATGGTGATTTTCCCCTGCAGTAAAAAGGCTTCCGGTTAGCAGGGAGCACACCTGCAAAAATGAGAGGTTGGACTTCAGGTGTCTTCTGCAACTTCCTTCCAGGTGACCCTATTCACTATCAACTTCTCAGTTTTCCACTCTTATTTTGGGTATAGAAAAGAAGGTGTCCTTCAAGGTTAAGAAGGTGTACTTCAAGGTGCAGTTAACTTCTTAACTCCTTACAAGAGTTTCTTCTTTGTTCCAGGAATGACAGGTATTTTGTGGCTACCAAATTGGACAGCACAGCAGAACAGCCATCATGACTGACGTAAATGAATGAATCTACAAAAGTAATGGAGCAGGCTGTGGGGTCAGTGTTTGCAGTTGTGGTACCTTAGCTCATTTGTTAGACAATTACCAACACATTAGAGCACATCTTCATGGAAGGGAGATAGGTCAAATATTCTCAGTCTCCATGTAAGCATCTCTTGTGTTTTCCTGGGCACTACTGAGATGTAAAGAAATAAAACAAAAGTGTTTGTTGTCTCTAAGGATCACATAATTAAAAAATAATACAATATAAGAACAGACTTTAAGGCTAGGAGAGGTTAAAAGCTCTAAAAGAAGAGACTATGACAGAGAAGCGTTAGTTCAATTTCCATAGTGGTATAATCTGTCTTGGCAAGGAGGAGGGAAAAGGGAATTGAAAGCAGGGAAAAATTGAAAAAAATATACACTTGTGTTTTGACAGTAAGAGTCTTGTCCTGGCTCTAACAAAATGTTTTGGAGATGAATGAAAGAGAAAGCCAGGCAGATAAGATGGCGTCAATGAATGGAGCCTGAATAATTGAGTTAAATACCAGATTTGACATTTAAATTTTGATCCATAGGCAAGAGGGAGCTACTATAGATTTTTCAGCTAGGGAATGACATGATGAAAACAATGTTTTAGAAAATTAATCAGGAAGTGGTAGTCCCTGTGGGGTGAAGGTGGGGAGAAAGGAGTCAGAGAAAACAGTTGTCTATTGCAGTCCTCTTCCTTCCAGAAGGGCAAGGAGGACCTCAGTGCTGGAGCTGCCAGGGAGGTTGCAGAGGCAGGAGCAAACCCTCATCTGCCTGCATTTCCTACTTATCATTTGCTCCTCCTTTCTGTTCTTGGCCCCTGTGAGGTTTCTCTTCTGGTTCACCCTTCTATCACTTCTCTCCTCTTTTGCCTCCTTCATGGCTCTTCTTTGATTCACCACTGATGTAGGTGCTCCCTGAAATGATTTCCTTCATCTTCTTTTGCATCCCACATGTTCTTGACTTCAGCCATAAACTGCATAAACAGTTTAACTCAGATTTATGTCTCTGTTCTTGATCTCTATCCAGAAATCCTTTCTTATATTTCCAACTGCCTCTTGAATGTTTCTACCTGAGTATATCACCAGCACTTCAAAATAAATGTCTAAAACAATACTCATCATTGCCTTGGTCCAAAGCAGTCTGTGCTTCAGATTTCCCCCTTCATGTAAATGGAAAAAGATCTACTAACTCAAAATCTCAGCCCCCATCCAAAAGTCAGTATTCCTCTACCCGAATCAGGCCACATACACAAAATAATTTGTCTACCTTTCCTTTGCTCTCATTAGTTGTCAAGAGCTGTAGAACCTAGCTCCCTTCCCCCCATTTTTATGCTTATAAATAACATTTTAGTTCTGACCTTTGGTCCTTTTCATTTGGCCCTTTGACCCTGCTGCCAAAGTAGCCCTCTGAGTGCAGTCCTGCTCCACTCAAAATCTCTCCTCCACACACAAAATATGATCTCAGGGCACCCATTTCAGATGTTTAGCACATGATTCCCCACCCTTTGCAAAATACTGTAGCCATACCTGATCTCTAATATGGCATGTAAGTCCCAAACCACTATGCTACCATGCCCCTTCCTCATTATGTTTCTTGGGCATGGAATTACCACTCCTCCCTACAGTGTCCACTTACAGAAATCATTTTCACCTTTTAAGATCCATTTCAAGTCTTACTTTCTCTATAATCATCTTCCTGGTGTCTCTGCCATGTCAGCCATCTTCCTTCTTGGAAGCCATGGCAGTTAAATTTTTCAGCTTTATGCCATGGTTCACTATGTTCTCATCACAGCTTCTATATGAGATTGTGGGTTTCTCATGTTTAGGACTGTCTTTTAAAGACTTCTGCTTTCTTTGCAACTACCAGGGTGCCCTGCCGACAATGGACACTGCACCAAGACTACTGAAAATAACTGATCCAAAGAAGGGTACTACAAGACAATGTGAATAATGATGAGTCATGGAATCAAAGAATGTGTGGGATCAAGAGACAGAGTGGGTGTCACCATCCCCAAATCCTCAAGATTGGGGAATGAACAAAGGACTAAAGTAGACTTATTATTATTATTCTATTATATACTTTTTAATATTTTAGTAATGGAAGAAGTTTTATCACTGACATAAAGGCAGTGGCCACCAGAAGTTCTGAAGGCAGGGAGAGGGAAGAATAGGTGTAACACGGGAGCATTTTCGGGACATTGGAATTGCCCTGCATGACACTGCAATGAGAGATACAGGCCATTATATATGTTGGCATAATCACGTGGGACAGAGTGTAAACTATAATGTAAACTATATTCCATGGTAAACTATATTCCATGGTAAATAGCAATGCTTCAGTATGTGTTCATCAATTGTAACGAATGTACCACACTTATAACAAATGTTAATGTGGGAAAGTGTGGGAAGTGTAGTGGGGGGGGCATATGGGAATCTCCTATATATTTTAGGTAACATTTATGTAATCTGAAGCTTCTTTAAATATATAAAAAAATTAAAAACAGAGAGAGACTATTGGTGCATTTTAAGAAAGATGATCATTTGTTGGAACATACTTGAAATATCGGCAGTATGTTTAATCTAGTCCAGTGAATGGGTAAGTTGCAAGGGCATAGGTATAATAAGCATTAGGTAAGAAAATGTTCCTAGTTCTAACTTTTCATAAAACAGACTCTGTACAACTACTCAAAAAATCATCTTCCTTTGCTTTATATAGCTTACCGGGAATTCTCCTGCTTCTGTAAGCCAAAACAGGAGATGCTGCTACATTTTCTCCTCAGAACCTTTTGTTTGTTTGTTTTATGTTGTGTGGGAGGAAATAATGTTAGCATAAGTGGGCTCATTTCAAAACATGAGCGTTGAAGAGTAATTCTCTGTCCCTTATACTGGCCTTTTTCTGCCCCTTCTGACAGGAACTGAGGAAAATTTACAGCCTGAAGCAGTCCTAAGTCTGGTTTATGTGTTAGTAATGCTCTCTGACTGCAGGACCCGTGAAGGGAGCCCTCCTCCTCTCCAGCTTTGCAAGGCTCGATGTAATTCTCAAATCTTCCTGTTTTCAGCAATGATCAGGCAATCCAAACAATTTGGTTTAAAAGCTGTCCTAGGTCATCTTACCCCCCGCTGGCCTTATTTGGTGGAAACTGAGAAACTGCATTACTAATGTTATAAAGGCCATCCAGATACCAAGGTAAATAAGAGACATTGTATAGCAGTGGCTTCATGAATTTCCAAAACGATAAGTCTTGATGTTCTACACGGCATGATTACCACCCAGATTCTTAGTGGAGGTCTCTTAAAATAAAGCCTAACATCAACAACTACCAAATCACGTGATGGATTATGGTCAAGTGTGAATGACAATCATTAGCTAAGTAACCAAACCTCTTCCCGAAGGTAAAGTAATACTTCTTGTTTCAATTTAGTCTTAAAATCTTCCCTAACCCCCCGACACTTTCCTTTTCCTAATTCTAATAGGATTTCCAAATAGAGTATTATTTATGACTTAATCTAGGAGGAGAAATGCATGCTTTGTTATTAGAAATCACTGGAGCATAACAACTAGTGCAGAGCCTTGAGAACATAATAGAGTGACAATATTTTTCAAAGGTTTTATCCCTTTACTATGAGATCGTGATTGGAAATAATGGTTAGAATAGAATGATTAGAAATAGACAGATTCGTTTTCATGGAATAAAATTCAACCCAAACATGAGATTTAATTGATGCAGGGCCCAACTTCTTTTGAAGATTAAGCATATTGTATAATTGCCTTTTTTTGTGTGAATGCATGTTGATTAACACTCTTTTATTAATGTTTTTCAGGGGGATCACTAAAATTTCAAGTGTGATTTCATAAACTAATGACTATTGTTGCAATCTTGAAAATGAATTTAAGAGTTGGAGTGGGAAAGTAGCACAGCTGAAAAAGCTGATAATATGAGAAATTCGTTGTGACACAGAAATAGCTTAACAAAAGAATATCTCCAAAGAATAGAAACTCACAAGTGCTAAGCTCTAGGTCTATTTGGAAATAATAAGATCTAGCTCCCACACGTCACCTTATTCCATCTTGTATTAAAGTAGAAATCCTTCTGGACATGGGCAATAAAAAAAGGAACTTGGAATTCTAAGGGGAGGGGGAGACTCTTCATTACATCAAGTGGGGACTGTCCTTTCTATAAGAAACATTGCTTTATATACTTAGAGAAATCCTTGACCCTCAAAATGAAAACATGAAAGAGTGGATTCAGATAAAAAGGAAGAGGAACAGAGAACAGACCGTGTACAGCAAAAAGAACAAAGCATTGGGGGTTAGGAGGCCTTGGTTCTCATCTGGGCCCTGCTACTAACTTTCTGTTTAACCTGGTTAAACCACATAATATCTGAGTGCCTTAAATTCTTCATTGTAAAATTTAAAACACTAGATTTTCTCTTCCCTGACCAAAACAGAGGAACCACAAACCGCTCCTTTGGTGTTTCCTCTATCAGTAAATGACAACGCCTTGTACCTAATCATTCAAGCTGGAAACTTGGTTGTCATTCTTGATTTCTTCTTTGCCTTCAATCCCTACACTCAATTATGACCATATCCTGCTCATTCCACTTTTGATATAGCTATCAAAGAAACCCACATATCTCTGTTTTCCACTGATTCCACATTAATCCAGCCACTGACATCTTTTCCCATAATATTACAATCATCTGTAATGGATTTCCCCAAATCTTCCCTTGCCTCCTGCCAAACCCTTCTCCCCACACTGCAGCTGGCATACTTTAAACACAAATATATAATCTTTTCACTCCCCTTATTAAAATGTTTTATTGAGCTCACATTGCTCTTTGAATAAAGTCTGGATTCTACTCACTCTCTGACCTCATCATCAGCCAACCCTACTCTCTATGTTCCATCCAAACTGGATTTTTCTCTCCATCTCCTCCCTTTTCCGGTGACCATTCTCCTCCTTAAGCCTAGTTTGCTCTTCACTTCAACAACCCTTACTTGCCAACCTTGGGAGAATTATGGAAGCAGAGATGATTTTTCTTTTTTCCTGAAGGTCAACTTTTCTGTATTATCTCTAGGAAGCCAATAACCTAGCTCAAAGCTTTGAGATAGTCTGGTGTTCTGCCTGGGGAAAAACCATCTCCACTCAGCACTTCTAATGGTTGGTGAAATTCAAAATATTTAATAACCAATATGTCATTGGTCCCAACCCAAAGAGTAAATGAAATCGTAAAAGGGTTTATCATGTTGAATGTTACCTCTATAGTTGGTGGTTGGGGAGCTTAGAAAGGGACTGAGTTTGTGGAGGGATACCACCCAGTATGGGAAATTTCACTAATTCAACAAGTGAATTCAGCCCTCTGTTGCATACAGGTTATATGTCACTCTATTCCAACCGTCCTTGTCATCTGCACTGTAACATCCTATTCTAGTCTCACTTTTTCCACCATACATTCCTAAGGACTTGATTTCCTCTGACTTCTGTTCTCTGAACTCCTCTTCCTCATATTCTGAATCACATCTCATCACGGCTTGCACTGGCCTCTCATTATGATACTTCACAGATTCATACTTTACTCATGTTTTTTCTCAACTGTAATTTAAGCTCCTTGGCTGTAAAGGATCATGTTTTATTCTTCCCCATATTTCTTTGGATTAGCTCAGAGCTTGGTTTTTATTTTGTTTAATTAATACTTGATAGTTGATAAAATGTTTGGTTGCAGGAAAGTGACTTTCATGAATTTTGCCCTGAAATCAAAGCCAATTTTGTGAAGAGTCATAGCTAGGGAGATAGGTCATAAACAAACACTAAAACTTGGAGGCAGGGTCATTTGATAAACTAGTGTGGATTTATAACAGAGGTTGGCCATCTTTGTAATTTAATATCAGCTGCCTTCAATAACTGGCATAAAATACAATTAGTATTTGGATAGAATTCAACATCTCAAGCATTTTCACATCCATTTTCTCATTAAGTTATTAAAAAATTCTTTGAGAAAATACAATAATTTTTGAGACAAAAGTAATACAATTATCTGTTCAAAATTTACAAGACATCTTCATAGTATAAATCTCTCTCCAAATCTGTTTGGTTCCTGACCTTGGAGAGTGAGGGTTTGGATATTAAGGGATAACTATATCATCTCATCTAGCTTTCACTAGTACCTTGCCAAGATGAATAAATTCAGGCTGAGAGAAAGTAACTTTCCCAGGGTCACATATTCATGAAGCGACAGTCTTAGGGTTGGAACACAATTCTCTCATGCCATGTTCAGTTCTCTCATCACTTATTCTCACTGGAATTAGTAGCTCCATTTTGTACAGGATGAAATAAGCTCAGACAGGCAATTTATAGCATAGACATACAGAGAATAACAAACCAGGAAAGGCAGAGTATTCAAGCTAAAAAGATGTTGAAGATCAGTTCATCCTGGGCTTAGGGTTATGTGAAGTCACTTCTAGTGATTACCGTGGAGCAATGGAGGAATCAGAGTAGATGGGACTCTGGGTCCTTCTCCCAATTTCATCGAAAGCAATGTTGGTTTTGTCTATGTTTTATTTAAAACCTTCCTAAAATTTTATTTTGGGAAAGAATTCAATTGCTAAAAAGCAAACAAATAAAACAAGAGGCAATGACACATACCTGAAAACCACTCTACCCGATTTCAAAGATGGAGTGACTCTGAATCTAAGCAGTGTCCAGTGTTAAACTCAGGTCCCCTGACTCCGAGGCCTCGCTTGTTTGTCTATCAGGTCTCTTTCTCCTGTGTACCCTCAGGGAAAGGGCCCTTTGGCCTATGGAATGGCTTATGGTCTCTTACTTATCCTTTCCCACAGTCTTGAAACTTTAAACCTGGCTGGGAGGAAGAATGTCATGGTGGTCCCTGAAATCTGCCTTTTCTGACCCAGGCTACAATTAGAGGCTCAGTGGTGTCTTCCCCAGAAGAGTAGATGTTAGATCTGTGGGAGGAACTGGCAGGGCTTTTGCCCCACAGCTCTATGCCATGTTCCTGGGAGGTATGAGTTGGACTCTATTTCATTAGTAGAGCAACTGTTCAACAAACAACTCTTCAACTTGGACTTCTCTATGCCCATAATTTATCTTTAATACCAGCTAGTTTTTAGGACTAGGCTGGCTAAGTTATCAAGAATGGGAATAGACCTCTCTCTCAAATGCCTTATTCTGAAGGATTTTTTTGCAACTGTCTTAGAGGAAAGATAAGGCAGCTAATTCACGTATGTCCAACAGGAAACCATGGCAGCTGGGGTAAGACTTGTCTTCCTCAGTTGTGAGAATGATTTAGGTAGGTGATATGCTAGTTGCTTTCCTGGTATTTGGTCAAGGTGTTGAAGTCGATACTCCTTTTCTTGTGAGAAAGGTAAAATGATCTTTAATGATCTCATACAGGCTCCTTTGAGCATCCCTAGAGGAAATCGTTTTGATGATGCATATATAGACTTTTCCCATAGATCTCAGATATTTGTATAATCTCTATTGAAATGATTTGTGTTCTGTCCATGGATGATTCCACTGATTACCAAACTTTCGAATTTAAGAAAAGATCAAAACTCATTAAAAATTTGTGAGAATATTCTGTAATATTTCTGTTTTGGAGAGTTGAAACATGTTGGCATTGAAAGAGATGAAGAACATTTATTCCAATGACAAATAGTAGGGAGGCAAACACAAGGTTCATAGCAGGCCATTTGGGAAGTAATAAGCTTTTTGATACCATATATACTTTATATTAAATATGAGATTTATGAGTATATGTATATCACAGGCAGATTTCCGGTTATTCTTTTATTGAACTTCCTGCATCTTTACATGTGACTCTACTAAAGATCTCCAGGGGAAGTGATTTTTTGCCAAAATTTAAGAATTACTGGATTGGACAACTAGTAAGAACTCCTAGAAAACAAATAGCTGGTGAACAAACTGAAAAAGTCTGTTCCATAGAAATGGTGGAAAATTTGCTTCTTAGTTCTCCTATCAGAAATGCAGTGTTCTTTTCCTGTTGCCTGCCTGACCAAGGAGGGGTAACTATTCTTAAACAAGATCTAACATTTACTCAAAACCAATAGTTTCCAGTAAAGGGTTTTCAGGATAAGTGCAGGCTTACTGGTAAATATTGGTTTAATCTTAAGGCAAAATTAAAAGCTTGTGGTTTGGGACTGACTGCAGAAGACAGATACATCAGGACTAGGGACTGAAGGGTTGGTAAAATCCCCAAATCATGTCCTCTTTTCCAGCTCCAGGCAAAAACACACACACACATTCATTTTCTCTTAAAGGAAAGAATTATCCCAAACCTAGGCACTCTGAGTAAAATTCAATCAGCCTTTCTCAATAACTTGCCTACTCGTGATACATTTTAAGTCCTCCTCATAACTTACCCGTCCCAGGACCTGGGAGAACAGAAATCATGGCGATTTGTGCTACTTTTTATGGAGATAGTGTCTTATAAACTGAGCATAATAGTGTGTTGCGTGACTCTGTTTATTGTTGAATTATAGTTCATGTGGGCATGTTTGGCTGAGTGGTGTTAAGTTGCTTTCTTTCACATATAGGTTTGTAGGAACTTTGCACAAACATTTTTGCTGATCACAACTTATGAATTGCTCATGTCTTAATTCATCCATTAGAAATGAAAGAGTTGTCTCGTTTCCCATCTATTCTTGCTTTCTTCTGCTTTTCTTTCTTCTTCTCTTCAGCATTCACTTTTCCTGAAAGAGTCCAAAATAGGATGCCAACAAGCATGCAACTCTGCCGTCTGCGTATGTTTTGAGAAGAGAATCACCTCCTGCTGAACCAAAAGGACCCCCCCATTCCTCCCTGACCCCAGAGGAGAAGAATATAACACCACCCCAAGGAGGTGCTCACAGATGTACCATTTAACTCATCATTGCATTGTTTAACTAGCCATTCCCCCAGAAGAGGTTTTTCTCTCCCATTTATCAAAGAGGTTTTGTGGTCAACAAAATGTGTACGACAACAAATTTCATAGGGAAGGATTAGTCATCATTGTTGGTGGCTCAGTTAGTGATCTTTTGTGAAATATTGCATAAGTAAAAGGGCACAAATTACACAATGTGGCAAAAAATAATAAAAAATTAAAAACAAACAAAATAAAACACCACAAGTTCATGCCTACCTTGTGTGAACATTTGTGGGTTCTGGTTGTCTTGGGGACATTCTTTGAAAGCTGGGGAATCCTCTTCCTTTGGGCAGGAGGGGCCCATCAGGAAGCTATGCATTCCCACTGCAGTGAGGGATACCCTCAAGGCAAAACTCCCCACACAGTCACCAAACAGTGTGATTCTTAAACAACTGGACAGAGATTTCTGATTTTGGTCTAAAGCATGAGATTATAATGTTTCATGTTAAAGAATAGGTAGAACACAATTCTCAGCTGAAAAATATACTTTAGCTCAAAAGCCTTGCAAAATACCAGATGAAAGGGAAACAATTTAGTCTACAGTTAACCTGATAAATATCTGCTCTTTGCCTTGATTTTGAGGCCCAAGCTCCACATTCTTTCCCAGCTTCGCCATTAGTATTCTTATTTTCTGTGTGGAAACCATCTCTGAATTAGGACTTGATAGCTATCCCAACCTTTCCTAGGTGGAAAACTCCATAATCCTTATTGGACCTCTTCTTAACAGTGACTTCGGTACCTATATCCCCATCGCCATATTTGGGGCTGTGCTCTCTGATCATAGAACATGCAAGGCTGCTCATTTTTTGGAGTATCACCCACTCCTGGACTCTTGATCCTTGGATTTACCCACCTGTGAGGGCACCCTGCCTGTGAGACAACCTACCTTTCCTCCACTCTTCACTACATTCCCAATATCACCACGCCTTTTAGATAGTTTCTTCTGCCTGTTAGACAGGACTTCCTTTCAGCATCAGTGGCTGGAGCTTCAGCTTCAGGACCCACCATTCCCTGGGACCATGCCCTGACCTATTCCAGCCTGCCCCATCTGACTTCAGTTAACCAGGACATGCCAGGTCAAGTTCTGAGATGGGGTGTGGGGTGACATCACTTGGAAAGCAACATCATTGTAAAATTGAGGAGGAGGATGTCAACGAGACATAGACTAGTGGGACAGACAAGCATTAGATAATCCATTGCCTCCAAACTCAGGCTGCCCCAGGGTTTAGAGTGAGGATGCTGGCTGAATGTTCCAACATAAAGGAATCATCAAGGCAGAACCTAAGATTTCATGAGCACCTAGGTGTAAATAAAGTTAAAGAAAGTCTCCCTCTTCTCTGTGGAAAGCTCACTCTTACTTCAAAGGCAAACTGAGTAAATTCATTGAATCTGGTGATGAGTGTTAGCATATGAAAAATGCTTACTGGATTTAAGATAAATTATGCCCATTATATTATTATTATTTAGCAAAGCCTTCATTGGAAACACTCAGGTAAAATTGCATTGGTCGGACTTAAAAATAAAAGGTAGGTGTAATTTTCAGCTTATTATGCACTAAGACCTAAGGTAAATGTTTTTTATATATTACATTATGTAATCTTTATCAAACTCTTCAAGGTTGGTATTTTTATATTCTTTGTTTCCACTGCTGGAGAACAGCAATTATGGATTTGAACTCAGATCTTCCTGCTTTCAAACTGTGTTTTGACCCACAGCAAGGAAGCTTTGTAAAAACGCAACACCTGCCATTTGAACCAGTTGTTTTCTTTCCAAGTATAATCACAAGATTTTAGCCTAGTATTTTCTGAGATGCTCAGGTACATTGTCATGCTAAATAGTCTCAATGTTGTGTTGTTTTGCTTCTGGATGCAGTCTGTGAAGAGAAGAATTGACTACGGAAACCCTGGCCCAGGTTGAAATATGATGTGATGATGTGTCAGAAACTATAGCTAGAGAAAGCAAAAAACTAGTTGAAACAATCTTATAAGAAAACACAATTATCTACTTCTACCAAAGAATAGATGTAGGGCTAATTTTCTGCCAGAGCAAAAGTAATATTTGAGTCATCTTTCCTGTACATAAATTGTCCTGAACGCATTGTTCCTAGCTTTCCTATCCTGTCCTTTGTTCTTTTGCTGTTGTTCTTTTTGTGTATAAATAAAGTCCCTTGTTTATATTACTGTTTCAGAAGCTTTGGGGTAGAGAAAGGAATAATTTTCTTAAACTGGTCCACCCTCAAATCATGCCATGGTTAAAACAGTACAGTGGAGAGAGCAGGGTAGCGCCCTCCATACTGAACACTGTTGACAATCACTGAAAAAACTGTGGGGGTGGAAGCTGCGATTGTCACAAAAAGGATCCTAGGAAATCCTTGGTTCTGGTTAAAGCAGCCTCTGTGGGAGAGGATGGCCATAGTGCTGGGGCACAGAGTGGTCAGGGGCAAATGCTACTTCATTTTTAGGGGTGCCTGCCGAAGATAGAGTCACCTCCAAATGTGTTTGTAGAACACCTACCACGGGATCAACATTAAATAGGATTAGGGCTTTAAAGGTGGTTGTGAATTCATCTATGGGGCACAGGTATCAGGAAAAAGTGAATAGGCAAATAGTATCGAGTCAAACTGTGACTCCCAGAAGAGAACTAGGGAGCGGTGGGACGTTTTCTGGGAGAGCAGAGATTTGTGACAGCCCGAGAGGATGGGTGTTAAGGTTTGAAATGTGCTCCCCAGAAAGATAAGTTCAAGGCCAAATTTGAATCTGGAGAACGTGATTCTATTTGGAAGTAGGGTCTTCGAAGATGTTACTAATTAAGATGGGAACAACCTGGATGAGTGTGAGCCCTAATCCAGTATGACTAGTGTCTTTATAAGGATAGGATTTGGGCAGAGACAAATTTCTCCCACCTGTCTGAGGGAGGAGAACCAGGTGACAGAGATAGTCACTGAGTTATTCCACAAGCCACAGAACTCCATGGCTTACCAGCAAGCCACTACTGTGCCAGAGGCATGGCCCTGGTGGCATCTTCACTTCAGACTTTGGCCTCCAGTATCAGGAGACAATACTTTTCTGCTGTTTGGAGCCACAGCAGGATGACAGTGGTATGCCAGGCTCTATGCTGAGGGCCCTGGCTGGTATCATACCAGACTCAAGACTGGCCCCATGAGGTAAGTAGAAGGAGGCCCCTGCCCTTAGAGGTGAGGACACTGAGGTTCCAAGAAAATAAGTAACTTCCCAGAGACTGTGAGGCCAGGAAGTTGCAAATCCAAAATTCAGACTGAGTATTAACCCACAGTCTTAGTCCTTATCCTGGACTTCTCTCTTGAGGGAGAGGGTTTAAACAGCTGAGGAGGATTGGACATTCATGTCCTCAAAAGTAATCTCATTATAACTACTAATGGAACATTTGCTATGAATTCAGTGTGATCCTAGGTCATTCTGAGGGACTATCCGTTTATAGTATCTGGGAGAGAGGCTCTGCCTGAAAATCTCCACAGCTCATGGTACTGCTGAGTGTACCACAGGGACTATGCTTGGTGGAGGCTGATGAGCTGAGGAAAGCCAGGCTCTCCTACACTGTCTTCTTCAGTGAAGTCAGCCCACCCTTTCTTTCCTCATTTCCTTTTTCATTGAATGGGCTTCTGCCTTCACTTCCTAGCATCTTCTGCTTCTGTGTCCCTGTTTCACCACCCAAGCTTTGGATGGGGAGACTAATTTGTAATACAACCAAAAAAGGGCCCAGTCAAGATAGTTAAAGGATAAAAGCTAACTAAAACCCAGAAGAGGATTATGGATGCATTAATATGACATTTGTTGAGATAGGGAATGTTCTAAGATTTACAGGGTTTGGGGGGTAGTGGTGGGAATAATCCAATTTTGGTAATGCCCAATGCTTACAAGAGACTTCTCCTTGTGTCTAGCTGTGATCCATTTTCCTCTCCTCGCATCCCTTTCCTTTTGAAACTGAGAATTCTTGCCTTTTACTCACTCAGACCCTAGGGCTAATTTTGGTTTTATGGGAAGTTTAAGGGGTGTTATTATAGAATTCAATCAATTTTGCCCCTACTCCTGCTTTATTTCATTATAAGCCTGCTCTTGAGGTAACGAATCCCCCACCCTCCCTCCCTTCCCATTCTTTTCCTCTCCCCTCCTCCCCTTTTATTCTTCCTTCTCTCTTCTTTCTTCCTCCCTTCCTATTCTGTCTGGGCCCTTTTAATCCTTTTCTCTCTTGCTCCTTATCTTGAGTCTTACCTCCCTTCATTCTTGAGTCTTGTTCTCTCATATGTGTTGAAATTATAGATGGAAAAAACCTTCAGGAGTTCACCTGTCAGGTAGGAGTGCCCAATCAAGATGCAGAGATTGCTTCTTCTCCATGCCCCCATCATAAAGTTACAGAGCTTCTCTGAGAAGACAGCTTGTGGAGAGGAAATGTTCACAAGGAATCTAGCAACAATATTTTCTTGTTAATCTCAAAATGAGCATATCGTCCTCTATGGCTCTCAAAGGCTGGGCTTTTATTCATCTGTTTAAGAAATGGGAAAAGGGTTCACAGGCAAGAGGGCTCCAGGCCTAGAGTTACACAAAGTCAGACCCTGATTGCTAGCAGAATCTGTCCTTATTCAGAATGCGAAGTCAGCCAGATACCAGCTCTGGTGTCCAGCTCCTCTCCTTAAGAGGTACCGACTCACCAAGACCCCTGATTTAGTTTCCTGGCTGCTAAAACAAATACCATGCTAAAACAAATGCCTTGGGTTGGCTTAAATGCTGGGAATTTATTGGCTTATGGTTTTCAGGCCAGAAGAAGTCCAAAATCAAGGCGTCATCAAGGCAGTGATTTCTCCCAGAAGACTGTGGCATTGTGGGGCTGGCTGCCAGTGATCCTCGGTCTTGTTTTTTCTGTCACATGGCCATGCACATGGTGGCCTCTCCTGGCTTCTCTGGGTTCTGTTGATTTCCAACTTATTCCCCAGGCTCACTCTTTCTGTCTGAATTTCATTCCACTTATAAAGGACACCAGGAATAGGACTAAGGCACGTCCAGATTCAGTTGGGACAAACTGTAACTGAGGTAACCTCATCAAAAAGCCCTACTTAAAGTGGACTCACACTCACAGGCATGAATTATATTTCACAACATGCTTTCCTGGGGTACATAGCTCTGAACCATCCCAGCTCCCCAACTCCTCACTTTTCCACTTGCCAAAACCACTCACAGGATGGAATTAAAACACTCAAAGCGCTCGTACTTTTATAGAAGGCAAGAATCTTAAGGAAACTATTTATTAAGTACCAATAAACTAACATTTAATAAACCACAGACTCCTTGTTTATCTAAATTTATCTTCCCACATCTTAAATGTGGGTGTTATCACCCCATTTTAAAGAGATCAAAAAGTTACTGGCCTAAGAGACTAAATAGTTGCCCAGGACAGCACAGCCTGTCAGGCATGGAGCAGGGATTTGAACTTGGGTCCTGCCTTCTGACAATGTCAGGCATTATGCTGTTGAGGATGCTGTTGTGCATGCCAAGAAGTCTTCAAGGTCTTGAAGTCATGGATGACAAAATACCAAAAATGCCTTGCTCCTGGGCTCTTAAGTTAACCCCTGGCCCATGAAATCTGAGCCTCATCAGTCTCTATTTGAAAGGGTCAAGGAGAATGTAGATGTTTATAATAAGCAGCTGGTTTTATATACATATTTTTTAACAAAACAGCTGAAACTGAGCTCACCAGCCTTACTTTTGATATGAAATTTTCTCTGTATATTCCTTTACCTTGCCTGCTTGTGTATGTGCGTCTGTATCTGTATATTCTACATATGTGCTAATATGTTTATACAATCACACACCCATGCATAATCACAATAATCGTCTACCAAATGACCTTATCAGAGGATTTCCTTGTAAAGTGACTGATTTTTGCACTGACCTGCTCTGTGCTGCAGGGACTGGCCCCCATCTAGGGACTGGTCTGCCATTCAGGGATCCCGCAGTGGACATCAGCTCTGGTTTTGTGACTGACATACCCTGTGCAGAATTTGACAGCTGATAAGCAGGTGCTTCTCTGAGAGGTCTGCCATCTAATGAGGCCTTTCTTTCTGATAACACTGAGAACGATACAGCACAATCAAGGGAGCACTCCAGAGCCCAGGGATTTGTGATATTTGAAAGGGGCTTAAGCACTCTAGTGGGGATGGAAGCCAGAGCCGAGGAAGTTGCTTCATACATGATGTCTCTAAAGGTGAAAGGGATGGGGAACAGGCACCCTCATGTACAGCAAGCAGCTGAATGGTCGTTCATCCAACTCAGGGCAAGTACTCATTGAGTGGTATGGCTGCCCGCTGAAGTCCAAGTTGCCCCTCTTTCCTTTCACAACCAGAGCAATGTCTCCAGTGGGCCTAGGAGATGTGGTAAATCTGTTTTTAATCTCTGCAAAGTAAAATTATAGAGAAATATGAATCTGATTCTTAGACGATCAATAATTTACAAACTACTACAAAAAGATTCACTATAATTCACCAGTTTATACTATTATCCATTATTCTTGAAAATCCAAACACTGATCTTTGAAAGAAGAAGGAATTTAAATGCTTAGAATGATAACTAAAAGAGAAGAAAATCAATATATGGAAAAATAAACCTCTTTTACATCGCAAAAATACAGTAAAAAATAAATACAAGCAAAGAAAAATATATCAGCAGCAAATATGACAACTCTGATATTCCTAATACATAAATACATCTTTAATGTGTAAAGTATTTATATAAATTCTATTAAAATGGAGCAGAGTGTATAAGCAAACAATTTGCCAAACAAAAATATAAATATTTCACAATTTTTTAAACTGGTATCAACTTTAAACCCATCATTAATTACAATAATGCATATGTGTAACATTTTGTGTGATCTATGTATCTTTTTAAAAAAGATTAAAAAAAGAAAATAATAATGCATATGAAACTTCAATGAGATTTGCTCCATACAATAATCCAGAATTTTAGCAAATATTAGTATCCAAGGCTAATAAGAGTCAATCTCATACTCTGTTGGTGGGAATGTAAACTGGTGAAAACTTCATGGCAATTTTGGCACTGGTGCATCTATTAGAAAGAATGTAGAGCACCAATTAAAAATGGAACGTTTGAAGGACATTGCCTGAGATAAAAGAAAAAAAAGCAATAATGTGTTAATAATATAGAGATGTATGCACATACATAATGTATCTTATTTTCTAGGAAAAGATAAAATCATAATTTTATTTTAAAATACATTAGCTGGGTTACTGAGTTTGGTAATCTGTACTCTGTGGTGACCCAACAGACTCTGGAAGAATGTAAATTATTGCACTAAGACAATTACAGTGAAGCTGAAAAAAAAGACTGGCAGGTGAAATTTACTCCTCCAGGATTCTTGGGGGCGGAATATGACATCTCAGTAAGTAGCCGGTTACGCATTCTGTGCCTGTTTGAGGGTGGGAGCTGGGACTGTTAGTGAATCCATAAACCGCTGATGTGTGATTAGTAGGTACTGAGCAGGGGCACCTCGCTCTTGATAGAGCAGGCTAGAGAAAAGGCAATGGAACAAAGGGGGTGTTTTCTGTCTGTGTCCCCTTTAACTTCCTCCTAAAGAGAAGAAATAGGTCATTCAAGGTCTGTGTGGGACACTGACCTGTTTTTAGGAAGGTTCTGGGCCTGTGAGGGCAATGCATGCCTAATAGCTTTGCTCCTTTCAGAGCAATCAGCAAACAATATGTAAGCAATGGCTTGACTTTTTTTCCCAAAATATTTAACTACAAAATATATTTAAGGGCACAATTGCAACACAAATTCCCCTATCGCTGTCTTTTAGGCCTGGTGTCTTTCTATTGCTTCTATTTGAAGCTAAAAATATACTGGCCTGAAAAGAGTATATGATGACAAAAAGAATAAGTAAATAATCAATTGTTTGACGTGAAACAATATATTTGTTACGATTGTGGACCCTGGATTCAAACTTCCTGTTTGAATCTCAGCCTCACTGCTTAATTACCTTGGGCAAGTTATTTAATTTCTCACACCTCAAATTTCTTACTTATAAATTAAGATAGTAACTTACCTCATAGAGATGTCTGAGGGTTTAATGAGATGTGTTGTAAAGCAACTGGCACATGGTGAGGACCCAGTAAATATTATTTGCTATTATTATGGATGTTATAGGAATTTGATGATATCAAATATTTAAGTTCTTCATATTTTCCATAAACTAAGCCAGGCACAAAAATGAATTTAATTATTTGACAAATGTTTATTGAGCACTGGCTATATGCCAGGCACCATTACCTTTATGTGGGATACGTCAGTGAATAAAAAAAACTGAGATCCCTCTTCTTATGAAGGAGACAGGTCTTAACCACTAAACAATAAATAAGAGAATTAACTAGGATGTTAGAAGGTACAAAATATTGTGAGATAAGAGAAAAGGGGATGAGAGGGTAGTTTCAAACAGAGTGGTCAGGGGTAACTATTAAAACATGACCCTTGGCCCCAGGGTATTTCAAGTAGACTCAGAAGGGTACATGTGAAATGAGAGGGGATCATGAGAAGCAGGATCAACTCTGCCTCTGAAAGGTGAAGGCATCTTGCAGGGGACTTGGTGCTTCCCCTGGACGTTGATGGACATATGGGAGCCACCGTGTGGGATGGGCAAGACACACAAGGGATTCCAGGCAGAATGAAAAGCACATACAAGGGCATGAAGGTCTGAGAAAACATGCACCTTTGTAGCACTGAGGCCCAGGAGAGCATGTGTCCCCATGACATGTCAAATTCTAAGACAGGGGAGCAAGCTAGAGGTGCAGGAGGGCTGGGCTGAGAGAGGGCTCGTTGGCCAGGCTAACTGGTTTAGAACAGATCATGAAGCTAACATGGAGTCATTGAAGAGTCTGAGCTGGGGATTATTATAATCAGATGTAGGTTTCAGAAGGTGGGTTTTGGTGTGAGGTATCTGTATGTTTGGCAGTGAGACAATTTAACAGGTAATGTAATAATCCAAAACAACAATAGAGGATGGAGGGAGACAATGGATTTGAGAGATATTTAGAAAGTAAACTGGACAGTATTAATTAACATTAATCAATAAAAAATAATTGATGAGCAGCATAGAGGAATCAAGGATGGCTTCCAGGCACATAACTTTGAGGACTAACTGGACAATTAGTTGGGATATGTGGACCAGAAGGCGGAACAAGTTGGGAGTAGGATGAGGAAGTAGAAAAAGCATGAGTCTTTAAAATGCCACATTACAGTCAGCTCCACTTCTTTGGAAGAAAATCAAAGGGATTGCATTTTTAATAAATCAGTTGGGAATATATAATTGATGGGGTGACAAAAAAAGGGAGGGAGGCTACTGGAAGGGGCATATTAAAAGGCAGAACATTGAAATGTGTTCAAGTCATGCCTGCATCACAGAGACAGCAGGAGGTCATGAATCACCAGCATTTAAATAAACAGCCCCTAACGCAAGATGCGTCCCTGTGGGCAAATGAAAGAGCAGTCCTCCCGAGGGCTCCCAAAGCTTTGTGACAAGTTGCATGGGTAAGTCATGCCTCTGGACCCAGGTCTCTGCCAACACTGAGACCTTGTCAAGATCATCAAGGACTTCTGGTGAGCAATCTGTTGTCATGGTTTCCTATTGCTGAGTCTTACGTCAAGTAGGTTTATTCAGAACTTTAATCATCTTATCAAGGGAACTTAACAGTTGTCTGTTTCCCCCATGTTATACTTTAAGACAGCAAGGCCCAGAGAGGTTGCAGGATTCATTGAAGGTCCTACAATTATTTTGTGGCCAAGACCAGAATCCAGATGTTTTAGTTAAAGTGCTTTGAGTTGCAAGTAATAAAGACCTGATTACAAATGTACTTAAAGAACAAAAACATTTATCATCTCACTGGAGGGTAAGTCCAGAGTTAGGGCTGGCTCCCCATGTAGTGCTAACAGGGCCCCTATTTCTCTGCTTCCCTCTTGTTCTGTACTCCTCTATTGGTCAATTTTGTCTTCAGGATAGATTCCATCGTGGTCACAAGTTGTCTGCCAGAAACCATAAAAACAAAATTCTTTCTTTTTCCTACCCATCAAGAGAGAGGGGAAATATTTACCCCAATAAGGAATGAAACTTTTCCATCAGTCTGACTGGGCTGACATAGGCCACTAACCACCTGTGGATGAATAGTTGCAACCGGGAGATAGAATGCATTGATTAGCTTTACCCTGGTTTCTTCAACTAGTCCATGGTTTACTAAGACTTATTAGGACATACTCTTGGGGTTAGTTTCCATTGAGTAATGTGGGCAGTGAAAGGGAGGGTAGATATTGAACAGAACTCTCCAATATAATTTTCTGCAGTGATGGAAATGTTCTGTTTCTGTGCTCTCCAATATGGTACCCAAGATGGCTGCTGAGTGAGTGCAACTGAGGAATTCAATTATTCATTTTATTTAATTTTCATTCATTTATCTGTAAGTAGCTAAGGGATCAGAAGGATGAAGCAGTTGGGATGCTGGAGTGTAACAACAGTGTCTACTACAACAATGCCCCTGCATTCTCCTCTTGCCCTCTTCCAATTCATGTTGCACCACCTCCTGTGTGAATCTGCCTCTTGCAATTATTTTTCCTTTATTTTACATTCACATCCACCATTTTTGAAGGATGATGTCCAAATAGAAACCCAAAATCTGAAGAGGTCATAGCAGGAGGATGCTGGCAACTCTTTAAGAAAATCAACTCACAGGAGTTGGTTTCAATTGAGAATCTCAGAAACTGCCTGAATAGTGAAAGCAGAATACAGAATGATTTATTTTCAACAAAACAGATTTCCCCTAGTGAAAAAATTATTCATGATAAAAGATTGTAGAAAGAGAATCATAATGCTTAAATCCATGATAAATCAAAATATCAACAACATTTATTAAACTCTATTCAAGGAAAAAGTGAGTGATTACTATAGAAATAGAATATTTTAAAAGGAAATGATCCCAAGATAAACAACCTTTAAAAAAAAAAAAAAACCAAAAAACTGGGCAATCAGTGATGACTGTTCTGCTAACACTAGCTCTTCTGTATTTGTAGTCAAGCAAAGCTCTGAAGAAATCATGAGCTCCCCATGATGAGTATGAGACCAAACACAGTGGATATGGTGAGTACACATTCCAATTGACCTGATGTGGCTCTGTATTTACATCTGTTATCCTGGCATAGTTATTAATAGTGTCTTGTTTTACTCTCAGGATTGCCCCCTTTGGACTATATATTCTAAGACCACTCTACCAATGGAGTACAAAGAGCCAGATTGTCATTTTTTCCTGGTGGATAGAGGGAATGCACCTTCATCTCTAGCACATATGCACTTGTTCACACACACTTTCAAGTACCAAGGTTCTCTGCACAAATGGAAATAATGTCTTGATGCAGGAAATAGACCTAACTTAGCAGCATTTTCAGCAATGCCATGGGATTCCTTCATTGACATCAGTCCATATCACAGTGCTATGTACTTGGTTGTCCCCCAAAGCAACGTGGTGGTGCATGAGATTGGTACAAGTGAATGGCAGGTATGGATTTAGAATCCAGCATTCAGTAAGATGTGTCCACTGAGAACTTGGTTGAATTCCTTGAGCTATATGACACAGTAAGACCAAAAAAATAAATCATTAAAATGCTACCTCATTTTTTTTACCACAGACCATGCATAATAGAGAAAGAGTTGGGGAAGTCTTCTTTCCATTACTTGATAAAAGAAATATGAAGTTTTTATATTAAATGTAGCTCTTTTAATGTGTTTGTATCAAATTATCTCCATCAATAATTGATAGTTATCTCAATCACTAATAAACTGGAAATTTGTTTTCTCCCATTGGCCAGCCCATCTTGGCTAGAACTTGGTTAAAAATTATGTTTCTTGAAGTTTTGGACCTCAGAGAGGTTCAACTATGGCAGGGGAGGAACACTGGTGTGGGGTGTTATTGATGGGGGGCACAAGGTTGGGAGGGAGTTCTCCAGGGCTTGTATACAGGGTGCATAAAAATGTTTGGATATTTTCATAGTAGCTACAGTTAAAAATGACAACTGAGGGAGTGCTGAGTCCCTAGCCAGGGGAGCTCTATCATATTCCCCAATAGAACAGCAACAATCCCCCAAGTGCAATGGCAAAGATCAATAAAGAAGGATGGTCCAATGATGAGCCCTTGATACAGGTGAATATGCATATGAGCCTGTGCACCTGAAGAATGAACTAGGCCTAGAGCTGTAGGGTGCCTAAGAGTTACCTCCTGAGAGACTCCATGCTGCTCAAATGTGGCCACTCTCTAAGCCAAACTCGGCATGTAAATCCATTACCTTCCCCCCAGTATGGGACATGACTCCCAGGGATGAGCCTCCGTGGTGCTGAGGGATTACTACCATGCACCAGCTGATGATGTAACTAGAAAAAGACCTTGAATAAAAGGGTCAATTCAGACCAGCAGAATATCTCAGCCTACATGTAATATCAGGTGTTTAAAACTGCTTTTTGACCTTGAGTTAAAGGGGGATATGGAAAGGACAAATGAGTTTATATGGCTATGAGTCTCCAAAAAAGAGTCAGGAGGTCATCAGAGGGGTCATGCTTATGCAGGGTCCCAGAGACAGCCAAAGTAGATACCACCCACCTCAGGTACTGGTTCTCCTGAGGGTTACAGAGATCCACAGTTTCTATGGTCATGGCAGATAACTCTGGAGTTCAGTGCCATGTCAGTTGGCCCTTCTTCGGAGTTTGTATTCCTGAGTGTGATGGAGTTGGACTCAGATGTGACCTTTGTACATATGCCTCTTCTGTCACTTTTACTAGATCTGTGGTTGGTGCTGGGGTTGGTGTATAGTCAGGAGACCTGAATCTCTGGACTGTCCATGTGACAGCCAGGCCCGGAGCCTCAATAGACTTGCAACTCCTAATCTCTGGTTTATTGGACTTACCCCAGCAATCTAATAGGGAGTTGAAGAAGGTCAACCACCACAGCAGGGGGCCAAGAGTGCCTACAACTGCAAGCAGGAGAATTGCATTCATCATCCAAGTGGAATCTAAGCCCCCTCTTGACATAGACGTGGAATGGACATAACCATCCCAGGGTCCACAGGATGGAGGAATAGAATATGGATTAAAGTGGACTTACTGATATTCTACTTTGGAACTATTGCGATTGGTAATGGAAGAAATTGTAGCATTGATGTGGAGAAAGTGGCCATGGTAGCTACTGAGAGTAGAGAGAGAGAAGAAGAGATTTGATGTGGGGGCATTTTCAGGACTTGGAGTTGTCCTGGGTGGTACTGCCAGGATAGACGCTTGACATTGTATGTCCTGCCATGGCCCACTGGGTGGACTGGGGGTGAGTGCAAACTACAATGTTATCCATGTGGTGCAGCAGTGCTTCAAAATATATTCACCAAATGCAATGAATGTCTCATGATGATGAAAGAGGTTGTTGATGTGGGAGGAGTGGGGTGAGGGGGGATGGGGGTTATATGGGGACCTCTTATGTTTTTTTAATGTAACAATTTAAAAACATAAAGAGAGAGTGAAAAAAGATGCTTCTTGCTTTTCCATGCTGCTCCCCTGAATTGGGCTTTTCTTTAGAGAAGCAGATTACCTGGGGAACCTCTAGCTCCTCTACCTGCAGTTTCAATGCAAAAGGAAGCATTTGTGAAGCTATTTACCAAGATAAGAAATAATTTTTGTCAGCTACTCACAACTTTTCAAAATATTCCCTCTGAAGAAGAATTTAATTTACAGCAACCTATATCACTTAGCAAATGCAGGAATCCTTTCTATGCTGACTGCTGGAGATGGATTCAAAGTCCCTTTGAACTTCTTTGGAGAAAGAAAGCTCTCTGGCTCACATGGGCCATTCCAACATTGGCTAACTCTCATTTTCATTTTAACAGAGTTGTCTTTATGTAACTCTGAGAGCTTCCTTTAGCCTCTTTCTTGGGTCCTAGCTTTGCTATTTGGACCAATACAGGGGAAGTTGAGTTCCTCTCCCTGTGATGGACTTTAAATGCATTTTGGCCTTTTTCTTTTCTTTTTTTTTTCTTTTTTTAAGATTTATTTATTTATTTAAATTCCCCCCCTCCCCTGGTTGTCTGTTCTTGGTGTCTATTTGCTGCGCCTTGTTTCTTTGTCCGCTTCTGTTGTCGTCAGCAGCACGGGAAGTGTGGGCGGCGCCATTCCTGGGCAGGCTGCTCTTTCTTTTCACACTGGGCGGCTCTCCTTACGGGGCGCACTCCTTGTGCGTGGGGCTCCCCGCGCCCCACGCGGGGGACACCCTTGCGTAGCACGGCACTCCTTGCACGCATCAGCGCTGCGCATGGCCAGCTCCACACGGGTCAAGGAGGCCCGGGGCTTGAACCGCGGACCTCCCATGTGGTAGACGGATGCCCTACCCACTGGGCCAAAGTCCGTTTCCCTTGGCCTTTTTCCATCTCCTCCCTCAAGTGGTCTCTTCTTCATGCCACATCCAATAGTTCAACAGTTCCAGTTCCACCATTTTGGAAACACTTCCAAAGGCTTGTGGGTAGGTATAAGAATGACAATTACAAATATGACCAGGGCTGAGTCCAATGGAATCATGGCCTCTTTAGATATCCAATATACTCGAATCAGTAGAATGTAAAATCATTTGATTTTTCTCTTAGTAGTTATTATAAAATTGCTAAAAAACAGTATCACTTGAGTATTTTTTTCCTAGACATTATTCCAGCAGTTTAAATGGCTGCCACCAAATAATTAGATATGTCTCATTTTGTCCGTGAAAAATAAATTGACAGATTCCCCTAATGATAGAAAACTTATAGAAAGTTTTTTTAAAAATTAGCCCACTATCTTTTTTAATTATGTTGAATAGATCACAGCCTTAAATGTGGTTGTGAAGTTATACACAAGTTATTCTCACATGAAGTAATTCTATGCAATATCATGTAAATTCACTTTTAAAAAATATATTTTTTTTTATTTTTTAAAGATACTTAGATTACATAAAATGTCACATAAAAAATATATAAAGGATTTCCATATGCCTCCTCATACCTCCCACTTTTCCCCACATTAACAACTTCATTAGTATGGTACATTCATTGTAATTGATAAACACATTTTGGAGCAGTCACTACATATGGATTACACTTTACATTGTAGTTTACATTTTTCCCACTCAGTTCTGTAGGTTATGGCCATATATATAATGACCTGCATCTGTCACTGCAATGTCACTTGGCAATTACAAGTCCTGAAAATGCTCCCATACTACACCTCTTTGGCCCTCTCCCTGACTTCATCATCTCCAGTGTCCACTGTCTCCATATCAGTGATATAATTTCTTCCATTTCTTCCATTGCTAGAATCATTATAAGCCTATATTAGAATATCAGTAAGTCCACTCTAGTCCATATTTTATTCCCCAATCCTGAGGATTCTGGGATAGTGATACCCACTCCACCTCTAATTGAGAGGGGGCTTTGATCCCATATAGCTAATGGATGGGACTCTCTTGCTTGTGGTTGTAGATTCTCTCTGTACCTTGGTGTAGTGGCTGTCCATCCTCACCTCCTCAGTAGTTGTCCTGGGTGAGTCCAATGAACTGGAGAGTAGGTGCATACAAATTCACTTTGACAACCAAAGAGTATACTACAAATGTCAATGATTGCTTGTTCATCCCATCATTTGCCATCATCCCAGTGGTTCTGTGGTCACTCAGAGGTGGCGGTGAACCTGGACCACATTCATTTACTCTATAATTTCCAACCTTTTTTATTTTCTTTTCATAGAAAGTCAGAGGTCAATAGGGTCATACTGAGTTAAGGAAACACATCCTATTTTCTAGAAGAAACAAAGAGAGCAGTTGAGAAGGAATGCATATTTTCTCAGAACAGATTACTTCCAAGAAGGAAAGACCAAGGTTGGTGTGTGAGTGACATAAGTGCATGAAATTTGTCTGACAGGGTCAAGTCCATATTTACTGACAGGTCTGCTCCAAAGAAGAGGCCAAAGATATAGGATGGAACCTCTAAGAAACATTCCAGAACAGAATTTCCTGTTTATAAGGATGCTAGTAAGAGATTAAGACCTATCCTAGCCCATGCCTTAACTGAAATAACCTCATCAAAATGTCTTACTTATAAGTAAGACCACCCACAGGAATGGAATGAATTTAAAAACATGATTTTCTGTGGTACATGCAATTCCAAATCACAACAGGATCTTGGAACCAATATTCTCACGAAAAAGCTATTTCTACATAGGCTTTGGCATCAACCAATAAATATTTATTGATTGTTCATAATGTTCTTAGTCAGCACTAACTGGGACAATGGAAGGGATACCAAGATAGAAGAACCGATCCTCAAACTTAGTAGCACCAACTCTAGGGAGAGAGCCAAGACTAACACACTTGAATCAATGACAAGAATAACAAAGTGAAACAATATTCGAAGGCTAAATTAGGTAGTATGCATTATTAATGCTGCAACATTCAGAAAAGCGGTGATCAATCAATAGCTGATGGATAAACTGTAGAGGGGGACTCAGAAATGAGAAGACATTCTAAGTGGGGGAAGGACACTGTGAAGAAAGGCTTGGTAATGGAGAATGACCTGGATGAATAGACATGTGATAAAGGCTGGGGTTTTTTTCTTTAAGTACTTGCAATCATAAAAGGAACATTAAACAAGATTATGGTCTGATCAAGAGAGCAATATCAGAGTCTGCTTTTGGGAAGTTCAGTGACACAACATTGAAGAGTTAGTGTGCTTTCACAATAGAGAATTTCTGGAAGCAAGGTAAAGGAGGTTAATTTAATAACATAGAAAATAGCAACCTGGAGCAGAAGAGCAAGGCTTTGACATAGACTTTTAGGGGAGGTTTTACCTAGAAAAGAGTATAAAATATGTATTAGTTAAGAGGTGGGGATGTCAAGGAAGCACAGGAGATCACTACGAGTCACCTAGCATGGATTTTGAAAATGCAATGGGGATGGGAAGAGAAAAGAAAGGGAGGGCATGAAGCATTTGGAAGAAAGCAAAATGGCATAATATGTTAATTCACTGTCCTTGGGATGTTATTGGTCAGAGTAATTCAAGCTCAATGTAATGATGTGGGAAAAAGCTTCTATTAACAAGGAGTTGCAGGGTAGAGGGGATGATGTATATGGTATTTAAGGAGATCCAATTTAAAAGATAAAGTACGTCATTGGAGACAATAGTTTCACAGTTTAAGTAACAGTTCAAGTGGAGCTTTGTGTTTGCTACCTTCTGATAGCAGGTGCAGAAAAAGAAAACAGAATTCTTTCCTTAGAGTTGATGTCACTTGGTTTTGCATAAAGTTCTTCTTTTTTCTAACACACACACACACATTTTCTTCTGGAATTGGGCTTTAAAAAGTTTAATAGAATTATATAAGCAGAGGGACAGGGAAAGATACTCCAAATTTAGTGGTTGGCATTAAAAAAGACCTGAAAGTCACAAAATGAGGAGGATGAAGAGAGGATAACAGTTGGCAAGACTAGAAATCCAGCTCAAAATCATTTCTTCCTCTTGTGATGCCTTCCTTGACCATCTCACCTATTATGTGTTAAATAGTGTCCCCCCAAAATATAGGTTGAAATCCTAACTCCAGTAACTAAGAACGTGACCTTATTTAGAAATAGAGTTGTTGCAGACATACTTAATTTGGTCAAGATGAGGTCTTCCTGGAATAGAGTGTGCGCTTAATTCAAGATGACTGGTTGGAGTCCTTATAAAAAGAGAAGAGACTCACAGTGATGAAGGCCATGTGAAGGCAGAGGCAGAGACTGGAGCAAGGCAGCCACAATAAGGAGCGCAAGGATGACTGGCCGCCTCTAGAAGCTAGGGAGAGGTGAGGAAGTATTCTTCCCCAGAGCCATCTGAGGGAGCATGGCCCTGCCAACAGCTCGATTTCAGACATCTGGCCTCCAGAGCTGTGAGGAATACATTTCTGTTGTTTTAAGCCACCACGTCTGTGGCAATTTGTTATGGTGGCTCTAAGAAACCAGTAGACTAGCCCGGAGAGAGTTCATGGCCTTAAGCTGTACTGCTCAAAGCGTACTGACACCTTATTTTCTAATTGTTTGAATGAATATCTTCTTTCCATTTTTAGATTGTAAATTCTTAGTAGTCAAGAGTAAGTCAAATTCATCCCTGAGTGCTATAGAAATGCATAAGAAGGCATACTCAACAAATGACTTGTTTTTTAATGATTTGATCTTCTTCTTTTTATTAAGTGGAAATACATTAAAAAATGTAATCAAGAAATAGCCCTACTTCCTTCGTATAGCCATTTATATGTGAAGATAGGCTTGCAGTCTTTTGGCTCACCATGTATATTTTGGAGATCCCCTGTCTTAGGAAATTGAGCCTACCTGATACCGTAGAAGCTGAAAACAGCAGCAAAACCTTTTTCCACTCCACACTGAGGACACGGGTAGGCAAAGTTGACACATCTGTGATGCACATTGATCTGGAGAAACTGACACAATGAGGGAACAACAGAGCAGAAGTCATTGTGATGACAGCAGCCTCTTCCAATTACTAGGTGCAGCCTTGGTGTTTGGAGTCAGTTGTCAGAGCTGGGCATAGAGCAAGCTGCAGCTTCCCCTCTTCATAAGAAGCAACAGCAGGAGACCCTGGACTAGCTCAGGGACCTGCTGCTTTTGGCTCTGCTTCTTGTGCCTCACTTCCCTCTCTAGTTTTGACTGTTTCTGGGAAATACACAATAGTCTTTCACTAAAATGTCCTCTTATTTAAATTGTCCAGGGCCAGTTTCCCCATGAATCTAAGGAAAGAGGATTCTGCATTGAAGTATTTTGTGTAGTATTTAAAATAAGACAAGGTATATGCTCATTCTCTGCAATCTTTGGAACACTATGCTTTCTAATAAGGCAAACTGAATCTGAGATCTTGGGAAACCTTCAGATTGGACAAGCATTCTTTGGCTTCCCTTTAACAGGACATAAATTAATCCCAGTGCCCCTTGTCTTTGGGAGTGAAGCAAGCTGCCACAGGCCCATGTACCGACAGCATGCTCAGTGCCAAGCCAGTCATGAAACACCAGATTTGCTCAGGCCAGGTCCAGCTGGAAAGTTCTCAGCAAGACAGGGTCATGACGGAAGACTCACTCCATTACCCACAGATAAGGAGGACTGTGAGAGAGAAGGGAAGAGGACTTCCCTCTGCCTTCAAGGCACATCTGTTTATTCACTTGTTTGTTCATTCTTTCAATAAATATTTATTGGACGCTCGCCTACTAGGTGAAGAGACACATTCCTGTCCTTAATGAGCATGTGGTCTGGCAGGGAACATCTGAAGGCCGTTAAATGAGTACCATACAGTAGGGTCATTGATGTAATGAAGCTATGAACAAAGTGAAGTTCAAAGAGATGGAGGAGCTAAGTTCACCTGGGGAGTCAGTGATGCTTCAAAGTCGGGGGCTACTGCTTTATCTTCAAGGATGAATAGACATTGGTGGAACATCCCAGGCAACGAGAAAGGTATGTGCAAAGACATTGAATTATGTGCTGAGCACATGGGCCAGGGACTTACGTGACTGTGGTCAAGAATGTAAGGTATCCAGGAGGGAAGATAGGAGGTGAGATTTTGTCTTTTATCTTGTAGATGATAGGGACCCACTGAAGGATTCCACCTCCTTCCTTACTCAGATCTCACTTTTTTTAAAGAAACCTAAAGTGTTTAATTCTATATCATATGCAAAATGCCAAAGACATGGCCTGCCATATGAGGAACAGCCCTCACATGGTATCTCATTCATTATTTATAATAAGGGCAAATGGGATGTGAAGTTGTTCTAGATTTTCTTGTAGGTCAAACATCCTGACAAGAAAATTAAATCCTCATACTTTTTACTGTTGGTGGTTCTGGCTCTGGGCCATGCTTGAGCCCATCCATCCATCCTATAGGACACCCATTGGGCTTATCATCCATGGGGAGAAGAATGGGAAGATCAGCTTTCCAGGTTGTTGCCAGCATCATTTCCCAGCCCTGCACTCACGGAGGACATTAAAGCCTTGGAATTCACTGATATTATGATCAGGAGCCAGGAATCTTTCCTTTCACATTCTGGGAGGAGCTGTGGTGGGGGTGGCTGAGTGGGCAAAAGAAGATGAGAAAATCCAGCAGAGGCAAGGAAGGAATACAGTCATATGCTAAAGATGGGGGCATTGTGCAAGTGAACAAAGTTTATTTTTAAAGGTCATCTCTTCATGACAATACAGGAAAGAAAATCACTAAACTTATTTGGAAAATGTGAAACAGCTAAATTTACTTACAAACCCAGTACATCCTCAGTACATTTTCTGAAACTAGGAGGTGATAAGGAGGAGTATGGAGAAGGAAAGGAAAGAGAAAGACAAAAACCAAAAGGGATAGTGAGAGGATGACACAGGAAGTAGAAGAGGTATGAGTTTGCCAGACGATCAATAATTTTAAAACTACTCCAAATGACTCATTGTAACACAATCATGTACATCTTGTTCAACCTTCTTTAAAAAGCTGCTTCAATGGCACTGTTAGTTACCTCAAAGCATGAACAAACTGCAAGGAATCCAAAGGTCCAGAACCTCTATTTCTATCTATAAGAAGGCAAACAACAAAACTTTTGAAGGAAAAAGAACTGCATATATACATGTGTATATTTGCATATATATTCATTCATTCACTCAACTAAAATAACTTTTTTAAAAGAATGTTCAAGCTTTAAAATATAATGTTCAAAGTCACAAAGAGGAGAAAGACCATGAAATGTTGGGAACTACCTGCAGTTCTTTTTGGCTGAAGCAGAGGGTACAAGCCAGAGAGCCAAGGAGTAAGGTCTCTGAGCTGAGTATATATCATCTCAAGTCTAGTCCTCCAAAGAAAGATGCTTGAATTTCATCTTGTGATGACTGGGCCTTCTAGAAGTGTTTTAAGTAGCAAGGTCATATGACCAGATTTCTATTTTAGGACCATCATCCCAGGGAGGGTGCCAAGCATGCATGGAGGGAAATGATCATGGAAGCACAGAGGTCATTTACAAGATCATGGCAAGAGTCAGCCAAAGATAAATTGATCTTAACAAAGGTGCTGTGTGGGAAGGGGGAGATTTGGACATAATAACCAATGGAATTTGGGTGGGCGAGTGAGGGTGATGGAAGGGTATGTCTGAGGAAGCAAGGGTTGTCAGAATGCCTTCCAAGTTAATTAGGGGATATGATACCACTTATCAAAAGAAGGAAAATGTAGGGAAGTGATGAAATCTTTCTGGATAGAAAACTTTGAGAATCCAGGTCTATTAAGTAGCATGCATGTGAAAATCAAGCATTTATAGGTAAGAACTGAAATCTTGTATATTAAATTGTCACCCATTGAGAACCTATGAGGATTCAATGGAGAAAACAGAATTTTATGGAATGTTATACATAAGGTAACTATGGAAAGAAGTGCTTAGGCAGGAAACTAATAAGAAGTTGAGAGCTAGCAAGAGAACCAAGGAGAGAAAGATGAACTGGAAACACACTAGGAAAACATCTCATGAACAAAGGGTGGGAAGGTCGGTTGTTATAGAGAGGTCAAGTGACATGAAAATCAGGAAATTTCCTTTAGAGGCTACAGTTTTTTAGCTATCACAAATTACTCTGGTAGGGACAGAAATAAACGGGGGCAGGCTATAACTTCAGGAATAAAAGGAAGATAGCAAGAGAAATCTGTTCTTTCAAGGAAAAGAGGGGGAGGCAAAGTGAACTTTTTCTTCACTTGAGAGAGACCAGTCCAAGTTTATCAGCTGATAGGAAAGAACTGAAATAGAGGACTGGGGAAAATTCCAGATATGAGGGAAAAATACAGATTAAGGTAATAAAGGAAATGAGAAGGGATGTGTGGAGTAGAGGTATCGGAAGAGTTTTGGTCAGAAGTTGTGGTACTTCCCTCCCTGAGGCAGCAAGGAAAGTGTTAAGTTGAGGTATAGCTCTGCCTATAATCTGTACAGGGTCATAATGCTGAGAGCGGCTACTTCTGGGTTTGATGTTTGAGGACAGTGCTGGGCCCTTGGAAAGGATGATGTGGGGAATGAAAGAAGAAGCCAATTGTGTAAATGCTGGGCTGGGAACCCTGAAACTGTGTGGTAGTGAATCTCTGAAGACAAGACTTAACTGGCTCCTTGTTAGGGCAGGGAAGGCAAGCATTTGGGTTATTCCAGTTTGGGTGAAAATCCCTCTGTATGCAGGAACTCTGAATTTGGGGTACCTGAGACTGTCAGTTAAGCAATAATGAGTTCTCACTACCCATTTATAAGGAATGTATATTTAAGAAAGACAGCACTATGTCAATATACTGCATTTTGGAGGTAGACACTGATACAGTGTGTAGCACACCATTGTCCAGTGTACGTCCCTATAGCTGAATTCTACTTCTTTTTTTAAAAAAAATCACATTCCCAAAGCAAACCCCTAAATAAATTTAGCAAAATGGTCCTGCTTTTCAATTTCATTTCACTTGTTAAAGTAAATGTTCACTTCAAGGACAGGTTAGCTAGATAGCTATGGAGGTGGCCAATGGATCCTGAAGGACAGAGTTCTGGAAAACTGATTAAGACACTTGGTGTGAAAAGTCGGTGGCCTGGTGAGTCTGGTTGTGTGAGGCTTAGGGCAGTTGTGTGTCTATGTGTGTGTGCACAGGCATGCAAAACAGTCAAAGAATTTCTCTGAGACATATCTCTGTCATTGGCTTAAGAGATTCTGCAAGAAAGAGGGAAATCTGGCAAATAATACCTTTTAGGCTTCTGTAAGGGCTAAATATATATATATATATTTTTTGAGATAAACACTCTCTATAAGGGATGTTGGGCATTGGGAGCCAAAAGAAAATGTGTTGGCTGCCAGAATGCCTGGCAAGCCAGAAGAAGGTGCTAGAATGAAGGAGCATCTCTTCATGAGTGCACCCAAGAATGGGGTCAAAACAAGGGCTAGTGGTTGCTGTTTTTTGGTTCTTTTCAGGACAATATCCTTTAGAATTTTGATACTATGGAACATGACTAGGTTTCTTGATGTTGTTTTAAAGTTTTGCAGATATGCTGGTTATTTATGGGTTACCCAAATTCTCATTTGACTTTCTGGTTATCTACCCTAAAACCTGACAGCTAAATTTGAGAGACAGGACAATTCTTTGTAGTATCTCAGAATGAAAATCCTAAAATTAAGTGTATAAGGAAACTTTGAGATCTGTGAGTTATGACTAAAGGAGAAAAGGACCCATAGAAAAAGATAAACATAGCTAAATATAAATAAGTTTGAGATGGTACAAAAGAAACCATGAACAAAGTTAAATACCAAATATAAACTGAAAAAAATATTTTCAACACATATGATAGAGAAAGCCTTCATGCCTACAAAATACAAAGAACTCTTACAAATTAATGAGAAATATACAAACAACCCAGAAGAAAAGTGGGCAAAGCATATAACCAGACTCTTCACAAAACCCAAATCCAAAGGTCAATAAACATATGAAAAGATGCTCCACTTGATTGCAGGTCTGAAAAAAAATGGAAATTAAAGTAACAATATCATTTCTCACCCACCAAATTGATAAACATGACAACAAATGGGAACCCATACTACTGACTGGGATATAAAGAAAGCAATTCACTCATACATTACTGGTAGACAAGAGGACCATCTGGAAAACATCTATTTAAATTTTAAACACATTCTTTGACCCAATAATTCCCATCTTGGGAAACTATCCCATGGAAACTAAAGTAGACATTAAAAATACACCTACAAAGATATTAATTGCAGCATTATGGGTAGTGCCAGAAAACTTGCAAGTGGGTACTCAAAAATAGGAGAACAATAACTGCACTGAATTATATATTTGCATGTGGTTTAAAATGAAATTTTAGGTTGTGTATTTGGTACTAGAATAAAAATTGAAAAAAAAAAAGTCATGGAACTGCACAACATAGTGAAACCTCATTTCAACCATGGACTATAGTTAATAGTACAAATATAAAAATATGCTTCCATCAATTGTTACAAATGTTCCACACCAAAATAAAGTGTAAAAAACAATGGTAGAACACTTAAATAACATGGGGGACATTCATACCATAGGATATCTTGAAGATTTTTAATAGAATGAATGAGATCAGTACAAGCTTTCCATGGTGCTGTAGGTGGGAAAACATAAGATATCAGAAAATGTGCATTAAACAGTCACAATTTGGAAAATAAAGACAAGCCATATAGTTATATATGTTTATAAAATATATGTACTTTTGTATATGATTGCATGAATATGGGAAAAGATTTATGAAAGATTTTCTATAAGGTTAAAGACTGTGATTATACCAATACCTCAGATGGAATGGGGAGTTACATGATTAAAAAAACACTAACATTAATATCAATGATAGTAAAACAATTTCCCTGGCAAGACTGAGTTCATGTAAAACTATAGGTAAAAGATATGTGTGGTAATGTTTGAAAGGCTAGTGACTGAATGCTCATGGTTAATAGCTATCTCAGTCTGATGAAATTTCAGGCAATTTTAACTTTCTTATATTTTCCATACTTTATTTTATTTTTACAATTATCATGGAGAAATGCACATGTGGTCCTGCCACCGCCCAGTGAAGCAGTGTCTTTAGAAACGAGGCCTGGCCATTCAAACAGGCTCCTCCATGGACTCTACAGGACCTTAAAATCTTTTGGTAGCCAAAGGTCCAACAAAACAATCACCTGCTGAGGATTATCTCCCAGTGACATCTCTGACAGGTGATCTTCCAGATTTTTGCTTAAATGCTTTTAGAAGTGAGACATTCATTACCAGTCAGGATGGCCCCTTTCCTTTTGGGTCAGGCCTTATTGATAGAACTTGAGATTTTTCTGATAAGCTGAAGTCTATTTCTCATGGCCCTCTGAAGTGATACCATAGCATTCAGAAATTTGGGGGCAACTATCCTGGACGGCCTGTGTTGTGTTACTCATGATAACGTTCTCTAGAACATAGAGACTGAGGATCTGGGGGAAAATCAAGGTGGGGACTAAGGAGGTTGACCCATATTGTTTATCATCTAATCCTGGATGCTTTTGAGAGTGAAAATGAACTCCAGTTGAATGGGACACTTGGACAACAGGGACCTTCCTGGGCAAATGGAAATGTCTAGTCACCCAATGATGAATCGAGTTTGCTCTGTATGGAATACATAGGTCTACATCTGCTCATGTGGCTAGAATATTCCCTGCTTCTACAAGTTGCATATACACTTCTACAAAAAAGCCATCCCATGGAAGAATACAGCAATTAAAGAAGGGGAAACTAGCTAGTGGCTATCTTTAATTGTTAAGTAAATTCACTTGCAGTAGCTTGCCCTTTGTGGTGTCCCTTAAAACAGTTATTAGTTTCTAGGACACCACCACTTTAAAGAATATTTCTGTTATTGTCATCTTTTTTATGTGTGTGTGTCTGACTTTCTACTTAAAGGTCAAGGAATATTTTCCACCTTCTTTCTAATGACTTATGAGAATTAGCCACAAACATGGGCTTCTGTAACACAGACTCCCTTGTCAGTGAAAATAAGACTAGGGCAGAGAATTCTGGTAAGGAAACCACATGTTTATGGACCTTCAAGCTTTATGAGTATGTTGGCAGCTCTGGAGGACCTTTGTAAGACCATGGAACATGATGTAAGGATTATTTATGAAAAGTCTCCACCTAAGCGAAGACACATACATACTTAATCCAGTCTTTGTCAATTAGGATGCAAATGCTTCTGAATTTTGTCTTACTTGTTTTCTCAGGGATCAAACTGTACTACACTGTATAGACAGAAGGAAATGAGAAGTTGAAGTAAGGCGAGAAAAGATGTTTAGACCTCTTGGGGATGGTAACACTACTGCCTAATCACTACCACTCTAAAACTTGATCAGATTCTGAAAAACAGCCAGTCACCAGCAACGACAAAGGTTTTTATTTGCACTTGCAAGAAGCTTCTGAGCAGAACAGTGCCACTTCTTGCATCTTTTGGCTGTCTGCTTTATGGTATAAATTAATGACCTTTCTGGTTTGGCTAAGAAGGCTGAATTCCTCATTACCGAGTCACTTCTCTGCAGTGAGACAGGCATCTTCAACACAGCTTCACTTCTCCGTTGGCAAGAAACAAAGCAAAGCCCATGAAAGCCCAGAGGCTTAGAGAAGAATCTATTTCAGAGCTTTGGCTCCATCACTGATGGTTAGAGAACTCCATGTGTGATTCAGGAGATGTGATAAATATGGCAAGTGTGAAACTACCATTGCTCTTGCAGACATGGTTCTTGGACAGTAATTAATGCCCAGGCAAATGTGACAATGTGGGTATCAGGCCATGGTCTGCCCTTCCTTTTCACTTTTTTGGAACCCCTCTACTTTTGGTCTATTGTGTCCACCCTTCTTGCATTCCATGGCATAGTTTTCAAAGTTAGTAACTGCACAGTCATGTTCCAAGGTGCTGGTGCCTCCCATTTCAGCTTTACCCGTTGCATCCTCTTTTTCCAACACTAGCCTCACCCTGATGTCAACACCCGGCTCTGGAATTTCAGTACCCAGTGAAATTCCACAGTGGCATCCTCCACAGAAACATCCTAGAAGACTTTTAAATCAGGTATCACGAGAACTTCTGTGTCGTGCACATTCCGCCACGTGCAAGAGCATATTTCTGCTCCTCCTCCACTGGTGTTTTGTGGATGCCCCCAGGCATCTTCTCACTATCTGTGTGGAGGACTTTGAAGAGACCTGAGTGTTTTCCTTTCCTGTCCATCCATTCTCCCTCCTCCACATACTGTTTTCTTCATTTTACTTATAACTTTGAAAGATCCTTCCTTTTGAGCTCAGCATTTAATGCTGACTTGTTTTAGTTCAGATGTTTGACAACAGTTTTTTGCAGAAATTTGGATTCCTAGAGAAAAAATGAACTGAATTCTTTGGACTCGGCTTGCTAAAGCTTTAGCCACTATAGTAAATATTATTTCCCTGTTTAACTGGAAACCAAACGAACTGGACTAAACATAAGCGTTTGTGACTCTGGAGCAGTCAGAGACATGGTCAGTGTGTCTGATAGGGGTTTGGTGTGAGGAAGGAGGCTCTCTTTAAAATGTCTGCATCCTGGAAATGCCTATCTTAAATTCTTAGAAGCATTTATCTCCCCATCTCCACTGCCCTTTTGTGATTAGTCATCATTGGCCAAAGAGCCTGGCATTTTGCCAAAAAGAAAGCAAGCAAAACTATTCTTTCAAATTGAGCTATTCATTTTTTTTTTCTTCATTAAACATAAATGTATTAAGCAGTAATTGGTTTCAGAATGTTAGGTGTTCAGGCCAGGGAAATACAAGACATGGTCTTTGCCCTGAAGAAGCTCATCCCCAATCAAAGATTGCTGCATATATGCTCATTCTCTCTTGTGACCTGAGTAGTTCAAAACAAGAAAAGGCCCATTGGTTTAGATAGCTCTTTTCTCCTCTTCCTCCTCTGGCGTTAACCCCTCTTCACAAAAGGTCAATATGAGAAAATTACAGCATTATGACAATAGGTTAACTTCGAGAGTAATGCAAAGCCCTTAGAGAGACTCTTGCCTGCCCTGTTACTCCACAGCTTCTCAGCCCTTTTGCTCCCCCCCTTCTTACATGAGCACTTCAACCCTTCCATTTTCTTGCCTCCTTTTATGTTAGATGAGTAGGTGTGCCCCTTATGTGGTGAAGGGCATTAATCTACCCGGATACTATCGATCACTTCTAGTGTGTCCTGGATGTCCAACTGCCCTTCTCAACTGGATTTCCATTGGCAATAATAATGCTCTGCATTTTCTCATATTAATTAGTTAATTAACTAACCCTCCTCTGTCTATAGTTGCAGGCTACATTTCCTTACTTTCCACTCACACCTCAATTCATTCTAATTTGTCTTCAGCCTCCAACGCTGGTAAAATATCTCCTGCTGAGACCTCTGAGACATCTGTGGCATCCATGGTCTTAATTCCAACAAAGGTATAATTGTTTCAATTTGCTTATTTAAAAAAAATTTTTTTTTCAAAGCAATTACTGTGTTTAGTTTAAAATGTCAGGCTGTACTACAAAACACAACCACTACTAAACTTTGAATATATAAGGCATAAATCCAATGCCTTCTAGTTTCTGCTGTGACTATTTCAAAGTCTGACATTATTCTGAAGCCTGATCCTTTGTGTGTCATCTGTTGGGATTTCCTTTTTTTATACCCCCCTTCTCCCAGAAGCTTTCAGATCTTTCCTTAATCCCTGGTATTATGAACTTTCTCAGAAGGTCTTCATGTGTTTCTGTTTTCATTCATTTTGTTGGGCATTTTCTGGTCCTTCAAATTTAGAAAGGTTTCTGGGATTATCTCCTATATTATTTCTTGGCAATTTCCCCTTATTTTTCTATATTCTCTGTTTTGGAAGTCCTGTTACATAGATGATGTAGCTATGGCCTCTATGTTTTTCCTTTTTGTTCTAAATTTTCTCTTCTACTTTCTATCTCTATCAGTTTTGCTCTAATTTCAAAAAGATTTTCTTAGTTGTTTATCTAGATTTCCTCTGAATTTACCTTTGTTTCATTTCTGCCAACGTATTTTACATTCCAAGGACTCTTGCTTCTTTTAGGAATATTTTCAAAAGTAAATTCTATTCTCATTCTGTGGATTCAATATTTTCTGTGATATTGATTAGGTTTTTTGAAGTTTTCTTTTGTAATTTAACAAGAAATCCTATTAATTTTGTCTCCTGATGTCTTATGAAGCTCTACCTAATTTCTCTCTATCTCTACTGCCAGCACCCTGATCCACAAAAACCTTTGTTTAAGCAAGCATCCCACAAGAGATATTTATTGAGTGCCAACTATGTGACTGACATGCAGCTAGAGTCACCGGTTTCATTGTGGATATCCCATCTCTGCCCCCTCAGATATTTTACCTCCATCTTTCATCATCAATGTTAAAATTAGGTTATCAACCTCTTTCCAGGGCAGCTAATAGTGTTAAAAATGTTATTTATGTGCAACCCTTCTGTTTTGCACACAACATCCCTATTAAAGAATATGATAGAATATGATACACCAAAGTGTATCAAAGGGACTAGGTTTCCTATAGAATTAGCCAAGATAGACTAGCTGCTGTAATGAACAACTTCAAATCATAACACTTAGCCCAATAAAGCTTTCATTTTTGCTCACATCACAGTCCAATTGTGTGTTCAAAGGGTGGATTTACACATGGCTATTGAGAGACACAAATGTCTTCCATCTCAGTGGTCCATGATCTAGAAGAAACTCAGAGTTCTCCATGGGATCCTTTCCATTCAACTGGAAAATAACAAGGGAAGTGAGAATGTGAAAGATCACATGGAATGCCCTATGACCAGGTTTAAAAAAGTCATGCGTCACTCTTGCCTGTACTTCATGGCCAAATTTTGCTCATGTTATCCCAAATTGGTGCAAGGAGGCTGGGAAATGAAGCCTACCTGTGATTTCAGGAGGAAAATGAAATTATTTGGCAAGCACATAATACTGTCTTTGCCACACTCTCAAAGCTCACCTAGAAATGTTTGTCTCTGTGCCTTTAATTGTGATTTCCACTAGACAAATGTACCTGTTTTCTGAGGACACCTGAAAGGCTATTTCACTTGGAGTATCTTAATAATGCAGCTACTCTGCTGGCTACAGGGAAACCAAAGCCCTGACTATTCTGAAGATGTGAATAATCAGGTTAAGAAAAGCTGCTGCACAGAAACCAGTTATAAAACAATTCAAGGCAACAGTGTTTTGTGAGTGCAAACAAATATCACACTTAGGAATTTTAGGTATCAACTCTGGCATCTCCATCATGGACTTCCTCAGTTTTCGATGATGTGTAGTTAGGTATCTATTTATTGACTTTAGGTTTTTGGTCTTCCCCCAGTAGATCAAAAGAACTTGAGACCTTAGGACAGAGATCAGACCTACTTTGCTCAACACTGTACTCTTTTTTTTTTTTCTTCTTTTAAATGTTACATTAGAAAAATATGAAGTCCCTAAATACCTCCCACCCCCCTACCCCACTCCTCCCACATCAACAACCTCTTCTATCATTGTGGCATATTCATTACATTTGGTGAATACAATTCGGGGCACTGCTGCACCACATGGACAGTGGTCTACATTGTAATCTATATTCTCCCCCAGTCCACCCAGTGGGCCATGGCAGGACACACAAAGTCCAGCATCTGTCCCTGCAGTACCACCCAGGACAACTCCAAGTCCTGAAAATGCCCCCACATCATATCTCTTCTTCCTTTGCCCTACCCTCAGCAGCTACTGTGGCCACTTTCTCCACATCATCATTACAATTTCTTCCCTTACTAATCACAATAGTTCCCCAGCAGAACAACAGTAAGTCCAGTCAAATCCATACTCTATTCCTCCATCCTGTGGACCCTGGGATGATTATGTCCCATCTCCCTCTACATCAAGAGGGGGCTTAGATTCCACATGGATGATGAATGCAATTCTCCTGCTTGCAGTTGTAGGCACTCTTGGCTCCCTAGTGTGGTGGTTGATCTTCTTCACCTTCCTGTTAGCTGGCCAGGGTAAGTCCAATAAACCAGAGGGTAGGAGTTGCAAGTACTGTACTCTTAATTCTTGGCATGAAGGTTGAACATAAAAAGCCATGTTTTTGAAAAAACAGAACAAGGATATTTATCTGTTTAGAATTTAAGACTAGACTCTCACATCGTTTAAATCAGTGGTTTTAAGCAAAGATATATGTAAATAAAAATATCATGTTTCAACAAATGAATGACTAGTCTACTAAAGAGAACATTTCTGTGTATTTAATATAGCACATTTTAAATGCAAATACCATGTTCTTGATTTTTATTTGTTTTTAAAAGATACATAGATCACACAAAATGTTACATTAAAAAATATAGGAGGTTCCCATATGCCCCACTCCCCACACCCTCTCACTCTCCCCACATCAACAACTTCATTCGTTAGTGTGGTACATTCATCTGCAATTGATGAAAACATTTTGGAGCACTGCTACATAGCATAGATTATAGTTTACATTGTAGTTTATGCTCTCTTCCAGTCCATTCGGTAGATTATGGCAGGATATATAGTATCCTGAATCTGTCCCTGCAATGTCATTCAGGACAACTCCAAGTCCCCAAAATGCCCCCATATTAAACCTCTTTTTCCCTCTCCCTGCCCTCAGCAACTCCAGTGGCCACTGTCAATAATATAGTTTCTTCTATTGCTAGAATCACAATAATTCTATAGTAGAATACCAGTAAGTCCACTCTAGTCCATATTTTATTCCCCAGTCCTGAGAACTCTGGGATGGTGATGGTTACTTCACCTCTTGATTGAGAGGGGCTTTCAATCCCATATGGCTGTTGGATGGGACTCTCCTGCTTGCAGTTGTAGATGCTCTCATTTCCTTGGTGTGAAGGTCGTTAATCTTCACCTCCTTGTTAGCTGTCTTGGGTGAACTGGAAAGTAAGTATTGCAACTCCACTGAGTCTCCAGGCCCAGCTGACACATGAAGAACCCAGAGATTCAGATCTTCTGGACATACACCCACCAACCTCAGTGCCAATCAGAGGTTCCATAAAAGGGACAGAAGAGGGTGTGTAGAGAAGTCAACCTGAATCCAAATCAGTGGGCCAAAGTAGGGCCCACTGGCAAGGCACAAAACTTATGAGCCATCTGCTATGAGTGTAGGACCTGGGTGTCTCTGTAGCCCTCAGGAGCCCGACTACCTGGGATTGTATCTATTTTGGCTGTCTTTGAGATCCTGCTGAGATATGCATAAGTGCCACCCCTCTGATGAACTCCTGACTCATTTTGAAGTCTCTTAGCTATATAAACTCATTTGTTTTTCCCATTTTCCCCTTTTATTCAAGGTCTTTTTCCAGTTGAATCATCACCAGCTGGTGCTTGGTAGTAATCCCTCAGCACCAGGGATGCTCATCCCTGGGAGTCATGTCCTATACTGGGGGGAAGGTAATGCATTTATATGCTGAGTTTGGCTGAGAGGCCACTCAGGAGGTAACTCTTAGGCCTCCTGCAACACTAGGCCAAGTTGAAATTTCAACTGCAAAAAGCTCTTAAGCATAGTCATCAAGTATCAAGGGCCCATCAATAGACCATCCTTCTTCACTGGTGATTGCCCTTGCACTTGGGGGATGTTGCTTTTCCTTTAAAGAATGGGGCAGAACTCCCCAGGATGGAAACCCAGCACACTCTCAGTGTTGCATGAGTCTCTATGCACTGTGGCAATACCCAATGAACATCTGAACATCTCTCTCTACCCCATATGTATGCCCAGACAAACTCACTCCCATGCATCCCCTATCAATGACACCCCACACCAATGCTCTCCCCTGCCATAGTTGAACCTCTCTTTGACTCAAAACTTCTTCAAAAATAAATTCACATATTTTGGAAATTCAATTAATAGGAAAATGAGATGGTGATGATAGGTTTAAACATAAATAAAATATATAATAATTTAGAAAAAATAAAAATAAAAATTGGGACATTTAAAAAATGAAAACTATTAAATTTTTTTTTGATATTTTGCTTTTCATCACTGTAATAACTGTTGTCCTGTATGTACAGTGTCAATTTCTTCCTTTTCTTCCTCAATGTCTTACTTATTTTTCCATTATGTCTTCAAAAAAGTTTTAGGTCACAGTAAAGCCACATACAGAATATTGGGGCTCTTATATACCCAACATCCTCCTTCTTTTCCCCCTTCCCTTTAATGATCTTTTTACATGTTGATGGTACATTTGTTATAACTGATGTACAAATATTGAAACATAGCTACCAACCATGGTCAGTAGTTTACATTATGGTTTACATTTTAGACCTTACACTTTTATAATTTGTTGGTGAAATTTAGCATGGCCTGTATCTATCATTGCAAGATCATGCAGAACACTTCCATTGCCCCTTAACGAGACCCTTTTCCATCTGTTCTATTCCTCCCTCCACCTCCCATTGGGGCCCACAGCAACCACCAGGCTTCACTGCTTGAAGGAGAAGATTCATAGATACTTGCAACAATGCTGAGGGCTTCACACTAGTAGTCTGTCCTCCCCAATTAGGAATCACCCATGCTCTCAAGCTCCCCTCTGTTTGAGAACATTTTGGGCCTCCCCAGGATGGGAATACAACTTCCTGCTCTTTATATGGGTCTACGCCCACTGATATAACACTCACACTCACACACTCCCTAGAAGTCTGCCCCAGATGTGCCCTGTGCTGAATGCCCCCCCTAACACTCTAAACCAGTAACCCTTGCTTGTCATATTGCCAAAAGAGTTTTATCAACATTGTAGTTTCAACCACATACCCACCAATCCCACATTTTCACCTGCTCCCTCCCCCCAGTTCCATGGACCATTTGACCCATCCTTCCCACCCTAGCCCCCTCTCAAGCTTGCACCACCAACCCAACAGTATCCCTACACCCCTGTCATATCACTGCACAACTACTCACTTCCACCTTATCATAGATTTCACCTGTGTGTGTTGGCTCACAACCTTCTCCCTTTCTATTTCCTGTAAACCTATCTTCCAGACTCTAGCTCTCTGAGATGGCTCAATTTGCATAATTCTTATCAGAGAAGTCATGTAGTATTTGTCCTTCAATGGCTGGTTTGCTTCACTCAACATAAGGTACTCATGATTCATACATGTTGTCCTGTGTGTTAGTACTGTATTCCTTCTTACAGCTGAGTAATATTCTATGCTTATGAGCCTGCATGCCTGAAATATGAACTAGGCCTAGAACTGCAGGGTGCCTAAGAGTTACCTCCTGAGAGACACCATATTGCTCAAATGTGGCCACTCTCTAAGTCAAACTCAGCAGGTAAATGCATTACCTTCCCCCCAGCATGGGATGACTCCAAGGGATAAGCCTCCCTGGCACTGAGGGATTACTACCATGCACCAGCTGATGAAGTAACTAAAAAAAAGACCTTGAATAAAAGGGTCAACTCAGACCAGCAGAATATCTCAGCCTACATGTAATATCAGGTGTTAAAAACTGATTTTTGACCTTGAATAAAAGGGGGGAAATGGAAAGGACAAATGAGTTTATATGGCTATGAGTCTCCAAAAAAGAGTCAGGAGGTCATCAGAAGGGTCATGCTTATGCATGCCTCAGCAGGGTCCTAGAGACAGCCAAAGTAGATACCACCCACCTCAGGTACTGGTTCTCCTGAGGGCTACAGAGTCTCACAGTTTCTATGGTCATGGCAGATGGTGCTGCAGTTCAGTGCCATGTCAGTTCAGTGCCAACTGCTTTGAAGTTTGTGTTCCTGAGTGTGATGGCATTGGACTCAGATGTGACCTTTCTACACATGCCTCTTCTGTCACTTTTACTGAACCTGTGGTTGGCGCTGGGGTTGGTGTATACTCAGGAGACCTGAATCTCTGACAGCCAGGCCCTGAGCCTCAGTAGACTTGCAACTCCTACCCTCTGGTTTATTGGATTTACCCCAGCCATCTAACAGGGAGGTAAAGAAGGTCAACCACCACACCAGGGAGCCAAGAGTGCCTACAACTGCAAGCAGGAGAATTGCACCCATCATCCAAGTGGAAACTAAGCCCCCTCTTGATATAGATGTGGAGTGGACATAACCATCCCAGGGTCCACAGGATGGAGGAATATAATATAGAGTAGAGTGGACTTACTTACTAATATTCAACTATGGAACTATTGTGATTAGTAATGGAAGAAATTGTAGCATTGATGTGGAGAAAGTGGTCACAGTAGCTGCTGAGGGTAGGGAGAGGGAAGAAGCGATATGATGTGGGGACATTTTCAGGACTTGGAGTTGTGCTGGGTGGTACTGCAGGGACAGATGTTGGACACTGTATGTCTTGCCATGGCACATGGGGTGGACGGAGAGAGAGTGTAAACTACAGTGTAAACCATTATCCATGTGGTGCAGCAGTGCTCCAAAATGTATTCACCAAATGCAGTGAATGTCCCATGATGATGGAAGAGGTTGTTAATGTGGGAGGATTGGGGTGAGGGGGGTGGGGAGTATATGGGGACCTCTTATATTTTTTGAATGTAACATTTAAAAAAATAGAGAAAAAAACAAAGCAAACAAAGAAACAAAGATATTCTATTGTATGTATATACCACATTTTGTTATCCATTCATCTTTTGATGGGAATTTCAGTTGATTCCAACTTTTGTCAATAGTGAATAATGCTGCTATGAACATTGGTGTATATGTATCTGTTCATGTCCTGTTTTAAATTTTTCTGGGTATATACCCAGCAGTGGAATTGCTGGGCCATATGACAGATCTATAGTTAGTTTTTTGAGGATCTGCCAGACTGTCCTCCATAATGGCTGGACCTTTCTACATTTCCACCCACAGTGGATGAGGGTTCCCATTCCTCCACGTCCTCTCCAACACTTGTAGTCCTCTGTTTTTTTAATAGCTATCAGGCTAATGGGTGTAAAATGGTATCTCATTGTAGTTTTGATTTGCTGTTCCCTAATAGCTAGTGATGTTGAACATCTTTTCATGTGCTTTTAGCCATTTGTATTACTTCTTTGGAGAAGCATCTGTTCAAATCACTTGCCCATTTTTAAATGGGTTGTTTGGCTTTTTATTTGAAATATATGATTTCTTTATATATGCTGGATATTAGGCTCCTATCAGATATATGCTTACCAAATATTTTCCATTGGGTTGGTTGTCTTTTCACTTTCTTGACAAATTCCTTTGAGGTGCAAAAGGTTTTAATTTTGAGGAGGTCCCATTAACTATTTTTTCTTTTACTGCTTATGCTTTGGGTGTGCAGTTCATAAAACCATTTCCTATTACCAAGTCCTGCCAAGTCCTGTAGATGTTTCCTTACATTATCTTCCAAGGTCTGTATGGTCTTGGCTCTTATATTTAGATCTTTGATCCATACATAGTGAGTTGATTTTTTATAAGGTGTGAGATGGTGTTCCTCTCTCATTCTTTTGAATATGGGTATCTAGTTCTCTAAGCACCATTTTTTGAAGAGACCATTCTCTCCCAGTTGAGTGGGCTTTGTGGCCTTGTTGAATATCAGATGACTATATATGTGAGATTCTATATCAGAATTCTCAATTTGGTTCCATTGGTCAATATGTCTATCCTTGTGCCAATACCTTGCAGTTTTGACCACTGTAGTTTTGTAAAGTTTTAAAGTACGATAGTGTGATTCCTCTGATCTCATTTTTCTTCTTCAATATGTATTTGGCTATTTGGGGCCTCTTACCCTTCCAAATAAGTTTCATAGTTGGTTTTTCCAATTCAATGAAAAATGCTGCATCAATTTTTATTGGTATTGCATTAAATCTGTAGATTAGTTTGGGTAGGATAGACATCTTAATGATATTTATTCTTCCTATCCATAAATGGGGAATATTCTTCAATTTATTTAAGTCTTCTTTGATTTCTTTTAACAGTGTTGTGTAGTTTTCTGAGTATAAGTCATTTACATCTTTAGTTAAATTTATTCCTAGGTATTTGATTTTTTTAGTTACTGTTGTAAATGGTATTTTTTCTCGATTTTCTCCTCAGAATTGTCATTATTTGTGTACAGAAATGGTACTGATTTTTGTGCATTGATCTTATAACCTGCTACTTTACTGAACCCATTTATAAGTTCTAGAAGCTTTGTTGTAGATTTCTCAAGGCTTTCTATGTACAGGATCATGTAGTCTGCAAATAGTGAAAATTTGAGTTTTTCCTTTCCAGTTTTGGATGAGTTTTATATCTTTTTCTTGCCTCAGGCTTGAGTAAGTACTTCTATAAAAATGTTAAACAGGTGCAGTGATAGTGGTCATCCTTATCTTGTTCCTGATCATAGAGGGCAAACTTTTAGGATTTCACCATTGTATATGATGGTAGCTGTGGGTTTTTCATATATACCCTTTATCATGTTCAGAAAATTTCCTTCTATTCCTATATTTTGCAGCGTTTTTATCAGGAATGGGTGCTGTGTTTTGTTGAATGCTTTTTCTGTATCTATAGAGATGATCATGTGATATTTTTCTTTTGATCTGTTTATGTGGTTTATTACATTGATTGATTTTCTTATGTTGACCATACTTGCATACCTGGGATGGAACACACTTGATCATGGTGTATAATTCATTTGATGTGTTGTTGAATACAATTAGTTAAGTATTTTATTGAGGATTTTAGCATCCAGTTTCACAGAGCGATTGGTCTATAATTCTCCTTTCTTCTTGTGTCTTTGTTTGGCCTTGGTATTAGGTTAATGTTGGCATCATAGAATGAGTTAGGCAATGTTCCTTCTACTTCAATTTTTTAAAAAGAGTTTAAGCAGGATTGGTGTTAATTCTTTCTGGAATGTTTCTTGGAATTCACCTGTGAAGCCAACTGGTCCTGGGCTCTTCTTAGTTAGGAAGTTTTTATGACTGATTCTCTCTCTTTACTTGTGATTGTTTTGTTGAGTTAATCAATTTCTTCTTTCATCAATGTAAGCTGTTGGTGTGTTTCTAGGAATTTGTCCATTTCCTCTAAATTGTCCTTGTTGGCATATAATTTTTTGAAGTATCCTCTTATGATACTCTTCATTTCTGTGGGGTCAGTGGTGATATCCCCTTCCTCATTTCTTAGTTTGTGCATTTGCATCTTCTGTCCTTCTTTCTTTGTTAGCCTAGCTAAGGATTTGTCAATTTTATTGATCTTCTTGAAGAACCAGTTTTTTGTCATTTATTTTTTCTAGTGCTTTCTTATTTTCTATTTCATTTGTTCTACTCTGATCTTTGTTATTTCTTCCTTTCTACTTCCTTTGGGTTTAGTTTGTTGCTCTTTTTCTAATTCTCCCAAGTTTGCAGTTAGGTCTTTGATTTTAGCTCTTCTTTTTATATACATGAATTTATGGCTATGAATTTCCCTCTCAGTACAGCTTTTGCTGCATCCCATAAGTTTTGATATATACTGTTCTAATTTTCGTTCATTTCAAGGTAGTTACTGGTTTCTTTTGAAATTTCCTTCTTGACCCACTTTTCCCCAAGTGTGTTGCTTAACTTCCATATCTTTGCGCCTAATCTGGTTCTCTGGCCTTGCAGATTTTCAGCATCATTCCATTGGGGTCAGAGAAATTACTTTGTATGATTTCAACCTTTCTGAATTCATTAAGACTTTCTCTGTGTCCTAGTGTGTGGTCTATGTTCAAGAATGATCCATGTGCCCTTGAGAAGAATATATATCCTGTTGTATTTGGTTGTAGTGTTCTGTGTATGTCGACGAGGCCCAGATCCTCTCTCTATACGTATTCAAAGCCTTTGTTTCTTTATTGATGCTTTGTTGAGATGTTCTGTATAATGGTGATAATGGTGTATTAAAGTCCCCCACTATAATTGTAGAGGCATCTATTTCTCTACTTAGTACTTAGTTTTTCCAGTGTTTGCTCCATGTATTTTGATTTGCCCTGGTTAGGTGCATAATGTTTATGATTGTTCTTTCTTCTTGAAAGATTTTCCCCTTTATGAATATATAGTATCCACCTTTGTCTTTTAAAATAGTTTTGCATTTTAAAGTTTATTTTTTCCAATATTAGTATAGCTACTCTTGCCCTTTTTTGGTTATTGTTTGCTTGTAAGATTATTTTCCAGCCATTCACTTTCAACCTCCTTGAATTCCTGGTTCTAAGGTGGGTTTCTTGTAGACAGAATATAGATGAATCATATTTCCTTATCCATTCTGCCAATCTTTGTCTCTTGACTGATGAGTTTAATCCATTAGCATTCAGTGTTATCACTCTCAAGGAATTACTTACATTAGCCATTTTTCTTTGGGTTTATGCATGTCATATGTTGTTTTTATTTCTCTTTTTTGTCATTTTAGTTGTTCTTACACTCTCCTCCAACTCTCTTCCCTGTTTTTTTCCCTTTTAACTTGTAGAACTCCCTTTATTATTTCTTGAAGAGCAAGTTTCTTATTGGCATACTCTCTTAGTTTCAATTTATCTGTGAATATTTTGAACTCTCCATCATTTTTAAATGCCAGCTTTGCTGGATAGAGAATTCTTGGCTGCAAGTTTTTTTTCTTTTAGTACCTTGCCTATGTCATACCACTGCCCTCTTGCCTCCATGGTTTCATATGAGAAATCAGCACTTTATATTATTGAGCTTGCCTTTTATGTGATGATTCTCTTTTCCCTTGCTGCCTTCAGTTTTTTCTCTTTGTCTTGAGTATTAGAGAGTTTGACAGGTATATGTCTTAGATTAGGCCTGTTGGAATTTATACTGTTTGGGGTGTGCTGAGCTTCCTGAATATACATCCATCTCCCTCAATAGGGTTGGGAAGTTTTTAGCCATTATTTCCTCTAACACCTCTTCTGCCCCCTTTCCCCTCTCTTCTCCCTCTGGGATGCCTATAATGTGTATGTTCATGTGTTTCATGTTGTCATTCAAATCCCTAAGTCCCTGCTGGATTTTTTTCTATCTTTTTATTTATCTGTTCTACTATCTGTTTGATTTCAGATATAGTGTCTTCCACATCACTAATTCTTTTCAATGCCTATTCAAATCTGCTGTTATGTGCTGAAAGTGTATTTTTGATTTCTTGCATTGTGTCATTCATTACCATCGTATGTTATCTTTTTATGTGTGTTTTCAATTTCTTCAGTATGTTCTCCTAATGTTTTCTTAATATCCTTAATCTCTTCCTTCACTTCATTAAGTTGTTCCATAATATTTGTTTTAACAGCTGTGAGTAGTTGTTTGATGTTCTGCTTCCCTTCCTGATTTTTAGTTTATTCATTGGACTGGGCCATGTCTTCCTGCTTCTTGGTAGGATTTGTAATTTTTGTTGCTGTCTGATCATCTTTTTATCTTGATGGGTTTATTCAGTTGATTAGCTTCTCCCTCTAGGGTTTTATTTAGTTGCTATTTTTTTCTGTGTTAAGTTTTCAGTTTGACACTTTGTTCTTCTTATTCTATTTCCTTGTTATTGTCTATGCTTCCTTGAGGGAAAAAGATTAGGACCAGAGAAAGCAAAAGAGGCAAGAAAAAGAATAGTAGTAATAATGATAGTAAAAGTTAAATGAGGAACTATATAAGACCTAGGAAAATGAGCATTTAACTCACATATGCAGTGTAGTGTAATAGGAATAGAAAAGTGGAGCACCTATAATAAAATGGGAAACCAAATATAGTTCAGTATATAGAATGAATTAAAAAGCCAGAATAATGAGGAGAGAGGGAAAGAGAAAGAAAGGACAAAAAGAAAAAAAGGTTAATAAAATAATGAAAACAGAATAGAAGACTTGGAAATAAAAAACAGAAAAATTTGGGACTAAATAAAGAGGTGGAATGTAAGAACTACCACAGAAAGAGGAAGATAGAAAGATATAGGAAGGAAAAGAGATAGCATTGGTAACCAAAATCAGTATATACAGAAAAGAGGAGACCAAGGAAGAGGATACACAGCAAACAGGAAACAAGCCAACAGCACCTAATTAAAAAAAAAAAAGGTGGGGTGTGAGAAAGAGTGATAAAGACAAGAAAACATATAAAGCTACAATCAAACAGTCAAACAAAAACTAAGGAAAAACAGCCTTCCCTCTTAGGCCCCTGTGAGTTTCTTAGGAGGCCAGAGTTTATCAATCAATTACCCTGAAGCTTTCCCACTATAGGTTTTGAAGAGGGTTTTAGTGAGTAAACAAAGTAAAATTTTAAAAGAAAAGTAACTTTTTTTTTTTTTTTAGGAAATATAAGAGACCCACGAGAAATGAATACAAGATTAATGTCTATGTTTTCCCTGTCCTAAAGTATCGCCTGGATGTTTAATACCCGGGTGGGTAACTACTCTAAGAGAATCAGGAATCAAACTAGGGACTTAGTATATTCAAGGTGGAAACTCCTCCACAGACCTAAACTTCTCTTTGGGTCCACAGGCTCTTCAGAAAACTCTCTAGTCACTTTCCCTTAGGCAGGTTTGAGTCTTTGCAATTGTGTAAATTCCTGCTCATTAGGAATCTGCCCTTGCCCCCTTTCTATTCTTATTGCTTCCTCTTCCAGGGCAACAGGAAGCAGTAGCCTATGTGAGAGTACCCTTTTGAAATTCAAATGGACCCTGGTGACTTAACTCACCACAGGAAAAAAATGACTCTCAATCCTCTTTGAGAGCACCCCTCCTCTCAGGGAACCCTAAATATGCTCTTGTAAGTTTATTAAATGCTTCCTACTACCTGTCTCCCTTGGGGGAGTTGAAATTTTGATTGTTTTCAGCATGGAACTAGTCAATTGCCAGACTCCACCTTCTCCCAGGCCAATTTTCCCTATCCCAGAGTGATTAGGTAACTTATCAGTCTGCCCCAGCAGATTCACCTCTTCCTTCTGTTCTCCCCTCTTGCCTCTCACCTTGAGCCAGGTGGTATGCTCCTCAAAGCTCAAAAAGGGGGCCCAGGCAACCAAACGCACAGAAGGAATACCCCTCTCCACCCTTCACCAGCACCCTTCCATTTCAGAGAATGCCTCATCCAGTTGGGTGACTGGCAAGAGGCTCCCTAAGGCTTCCTGCCCCATGGATGGGGCTTACCCATTCCACAGCTCCAGCCTCAAGGGCCAGAAACTCACGTTTTACCTTGAGCAATCAATCTCTTTGTCATGCTGTCTTCAGATTGATACCCTGAAGCTTCCTGCTCTTTGGGTTCCCAAAACAGCTCACTTGGGTGGGTTCTTGCCTCCACTCCAGCATTTTTTTGCAAGAGAGACCATGAGTATGCACTTAATCCAATGCCATCTTACCCCTCCCTCCCACAATGTTCTTTAATAGTTATTTCCAATTGTTTGAGGAGGTAGAGTGTACAGTATTGTGGTATTACAAACATTGAAAAGGCATAAGGCCTTTCTCAAAGATCTCTCTCTCTCTTCCTCCATCCTTTCTTTCTCTCTCCATTTGTTCAATCATAGATATTCAGTTGATCTCTATATACCATATTCTGTGCTAGACTCTGGGAATACCATAATAAATGACATAATCCCTGCTCCCAAGGAAATCAGAGCTTCCTGGTTGTTGGGGGTTGGCTTTATCAGGAAGTTAACAGCAGAGTAAGAGAAGCTCAATGACAGGACCTAGAGAAGGGTGCCCTGGGAGCAAGAGGAACAGAGAAAGGGACAACAGTGTGAAACACAATAAGGAAAGGTGCTCCAGAGATGATCACTGATCTAATGCCATAATTAAATGGATGGGACCTAGAATCTGCCCATTTGGGTCAGAATACAAGCGCTACCATTTACTAGTTGTGTGATTTTAAGCAGATTAACTTCTTTGTGCTAAATTTCCCATCTGTAAAAATCAGGATGATAATATTTAACTTAGAACTTGTAAAGATTGAATAAGATACATGTAGAACAGTGATTTGAACCCAGTAAGCACCAATTAAATTTTACCTATTATTATTGTTATTATTATTGCATTATTGGCAAATAAGAGAGAACCTGGGGAAGAATTATAAAAAATGTTATTCCAGCCTAAGGGAACAACATGCACAAAAGAGAGACAGATTAAGAGAGATATAACAGAACCACAAGTTCAGAAGATTTGGATCTGATGATGACAAACATGGACACAGATGCACCAAAAAGGGCCCCACGAGCCTAAGGAGTTTGGACTTCAGCCTGCAGGAGCCACTGGTTTACCCAATGTATGGCGTAATCTGATTTCCATTTGGAAAAGTAACTTGGAAACAAATATGGAAGATTAACTGAAGGGGTGAAATCAGAGCCAGGGAGAACTATTGGTAGATTGTTATAAAAGTACAAGAATGTTAAAATGAGAGATTAATTCAGTATCAGTGGTGAATAATTTGAGAGTTCTTACTGAAATTGAATCTACAGGTCTTGAGATTGATGGGTTAAGGACATGAGAGTTTCCAGGCCTGGGTCATAATTTTATAGGGTAGTGATTGTTGACTGATGGTAAAGGAATTAAGAAAAATTAGGAATATCAGGTGCAGAAACAGAGCTTGGTTTTTTTATTTTTACTTTTCCTTGTTTTGGTTGTTTTGGTTAAAAGGCAATGAGAAAAGTTTTGGTTATAAGTTTCAGTATCTTTTGTAACAGTCCTTTAGAAATAGTAAGTAGGAAGTTGAAACTATAAATCTAGGGCCCCAGGGAGAAAGGAAAGAAGGAAGGGAGACATCTGGGTTGGAAATGGTGATTGGGGACACATCAGTGGTAGGAAGGAAAGGAAGTCAGGGGTGAGTTTGAAAGGGGTTGTCCTCAGAAATATCAAAGACCAGAGAGTAAAACCTGGGGGCACCAGTTTTAAGGGAGAGTTTCTCAAAGTGTGGTCCGCGGGTCACTAGCATCACAATCAACTGGAGTGCTTGCTTAAAATTCATGGTTCTGGGCAAACCTCCAAAACTATGTGGGTATATTTATTCTTTCTAAATATACATCTGATTGTATATAGAGTGCTTAGATTCAGACCTATTAAGAGTCTTAGTGAGAGACTAGGAATCTGTCTGTTTTACAAGAACTCAGGTGACTGTGAAGTGTATCAATGGTTGAGGCCCCTTAGGAAGGAGATTAGAGTCCACAGAAGAGACTGGAGAACAGCAGTTTAAAGGGTGAGAGGAAAACTGTAAGAGCACATGTGGCAGAAGCTACAGAGTGAGAACTTTCTCAAAGGGAGCGGTAAGAAGAATTATGTGCCATAAGAATTTGAAGCAAGGACAGAATTAAAAACAAACCCTTAAATTCAGCAAGAGGGAGATTCAAAGTGGTGACTCTGGTGAGCTTAGATTTAGTTGGGCAGAGAGGAAGGATAGCAGACAGCAGTGGGAGGGAACTGGGGGATGGAGGAAGCAGAGAAGGCACTGACCCTTTCAAGAAGCTTGACTGAAAGAAAAGGGAAAGGTGAGGTAAGAGCAAGAATAGCTAGAGGGAATTAATGGGTTGCAACAAACTACTGTTATTTTTTGGTAAGGGATTATGAAAGGGGGTGAGGAATGAATAGCTTAAGCAAGGTTCCTAAGAAACATGAAGCTTTAGAATGAGGAGCACACACTGGAAGGACTAAGTTGGACAGAATGAACAACTCTTTCATAAAGACCAGAAGGAAGAAGAAAGGATGAGCGTGTGCAAGACGGTGGACAGAGGGGATGGGGCAAGGAAAGGAGCAATTTCCTCTGGTCTTTAGAAATCTTCACTGAAAGGGTTTAGTGCCAGAGACTCGAAAAAGACAAGAAAGTAAAGATGTGGGTGGTAAATATTGCTATTAAAAGAGGGTCTCTCGTTGCTCACATGTAGTGTCTTGTGGAAAAAAGGGAAAAGGTTGCATGTGGTTTATTCCTACAGCCAGATGTGTTTTCTGAGATGTCTCAATTCTTATCACTGACTCTGTTTGTGGTCTATGGTACACAGAGTAACAACAGAAAGCTGCCCTAACATGGTGTGTTGGTGGTGCCACTAAATACCATTTATCTAGTTAATTCTTTCATCCATCTCTGGGCCCTGAAGTGGTTAACTGAGCTTCCCAAAGCTCCTTGCTTTAAACTGGGGAATAGCTTTTACTTTAGGAAACTCTGACGTAAGGGTAAGTCCATGGAACATGTTGATTTTCATACCACTTCAAATGGAGCCTAAATCAGCTGTCAGATATTTACAGGCAATTTTCATCATTACACAGAACTCTCTGTGATTATTATACTTGGGTAATGCTTGCATTTTTTGCACATAAGCATGTCAAGGTAGGGGGGAAGGCTCCCTGAGCTGTGCCAGGAATATGTCAAGGCACTCCAGTATTACTCAAGATTGGAAGGGATGAAATGTCTGGCTCTTCCCCAGAGCTTGTCATCACCCTTGCTCAGGTATCTAGGTTTACCGTTTCCCTCTACAGACTTCCCTTTACATACCCCATACTGAAAAGGCCCAGTTTTGCCCAGGCTATTTAATAACCTCCATGAGGTCTTGAAACTCACCCATTCTGCATTTTTCAAGGGACTTTGGAAAGTTCTGTGTTCAGGTGATAGGAATGCAAAATGAAACGAACCGAAGGAGACACCTCCCAATCCAAACACGGGTGGCCAGGGACAGCAGACAGATGACTAACAGCCCCAGAAGAACAGGTCCTCAGAAGGACTGCGTGAGCCCACCGCCAGGTCTTGGCAAAGGAGTACACTGAAAACAAAAGATGGAAATATTTGCAACAGCTCATCCTTTATTTTGTGAATTGTGAAACAAGCTCGCAAAGGGGAGAGTACATTTCCCAACCTATTCTGGCTTGAATTCAGGCCTTTTGAGAGCAAAATTAATATATCTTAAGAAATTTGAGTACAGAATATAAGGCTTAGCTCTGCAGACAGACAGACTAGGGTTAAAATCTTGCTACCTCTGAACCCAACCTCATCATCTAAAAATTAGAGATGAAAATACTGAAATCATGGGTGGTTTTGAAGATTATGAAAAGAAATGGACTGGTCCAGTGGTGGGCTTAGTACCAGTGACTCAGTAAGTGATGTGAGAGAGGCAGTAGAGTATATTATGGTGGGTCAGAGCGCAGGCTCTGTGCTCCCACTGCCCGCCCAAAGACCAGCTTAGCCAGTTACTATCTACATGACATTGGCAAATTATTAACAACTTTTAACCTGCGTTTTCTAATTTTTAAAATGAGGGTTACACTGGTACTTTCGTAAGGATCAAATGAGACATTGCCCATAGAGTACTTAATATACAGTCTCTGACACATGGTTAGTATCCATTAATTGTTAGCATTATTATTACCAGGTGGTACCACTCTTTCTCTTTTCCCTTGAGAAACTCCATCCATCTCGCTAGCCCATGACACACTGAAGCCTTTCGTCTCGTTCATCTCGTTTTTCTTACCTATCACAGCGCCTACCACACTGGGACTTGATGGGTGCTTAATAAAATCTTGTTGAATATTGAATGAATATATAAAGTGCTTGTCACTTAGGAGATACTCTGTAACATAAGTGCTTTTTCCTTTCTGACATCAGCTTCCCTTTCACTCATTTGAATGGCAGAAAATACCATCTCAACTTGTCATACTGTATATTTTTGGAGCAAGGAAAAATGAACCACTTCAATGAACAGTGAAGGGGGTTAGAGAAAGAGAATTTAAAGCCAACAATCTGGTTGATTCTGGGGGTATAAATTAAACTAGTTAAGCAGCCTTAACCGAGAATATTGGCAGGACAACTATTGGATTCTGAAAGTTACACTTCTTTTTTTCTCTAAGGTTGGAGCACAGATTCTTAAACTGAAACATCAGAGGTAAATATATATATATATATATAAAACAATAAAATCTTTCTTAATAGTACCGTGTGGATTGGGACCCACAAACCAGCACAATGCCTGTCAGCCACATCTAGGTCCTATATTGTTAACAGATGGGAAACATTTTCTTGGGTTTGGGACTAGTTTAGAGCACAGTGAGAAACCTCCCTCCCCCAGCAGCTCTAATTAGTAGATAGTACATTAGACCATGTTATAAATGCAAGCTGACATTTTATTTGTTAGTTTTAGAATGCACTCATGCCTTAGGGTGACTGAATTTGCTTATTGAAACATATAACACACATACACATACACACACACACTGAAAAAGGAACCTTCTAGCTTTCTGTTCTATGGGGATCAAAATAAAGATTTTCAAAGTCCTCTAGAAAAGGGCTCCAAAGATTTGCTGGATATCAAATAGCTCCTTCAAGACAACATTTTGATGAGTTAAGTGTAAATGAATCAGAAACATATGGATTAAGTTTCCCTTGAAATACACAGGGGCTTAAAAATCAAAGAAGAAACAGTGCCTGGCCCAGGGTCTTGCACGTTGTGCCAAACACAACACATTTGAGCAGCAGTTCAAGATATTTGAGGGATCCGAGGACGAGGCTGGTCTGACCCACACCTAGTTCCTACCGTATTGAAATACAGAGCATAAGTAATGCCATTTATATTGCATTATTACTGAAAATTCCTCCTTCCTTGTGGTTTGAAATTAACTAAGCCGAGACTTACAAAAGAAAACCCTATAAATGGTGACTGTAGCCCAGAATGCTTTCCAAAGGCTAAAAGAGAAAGTTCAAAATGTTCTCAGACAGTGTAGCTCTGTTATTGTCTGATGATGCAATGAAAATTGGGCATTGGTGTAGCACTGACGACTGTGAAATGTGTGGTGTTGCAACTTCAGACTCGTATTTCAGAAGTTCCACACAGTATTGCCCAAAAGGATACATTGAAATATAGAATAATTATTTCTGAAGATATGTCAGGCATTAATCAGCATTTCCAATCACTCCTCTTATTTGCTATAGATAGTGGATTTTAAAAAATTCTAATTGGTTAATCAGTAAATTGCTGATGCAGGAAACTTACATTTGAATATCATCACAGGAGGCACATGCCCCAGATAGATTTGATCAGTTAAACACATAAATGCTGTCTAATTTTAATTTAGGTAGCTCTTATAATTAGCTTGCTTTTATCACATGTCACAAATAATTAAAATTACTATAACTATTTTGAAGATTTACCAATCAGATATTGATGGACCAAATAACAAAATCCAGAAGTAAGCAATGGGATATTCATTTATGAACTTATTTAGAAAATGGAAACCCAATCATTCGTATTATTATACACATTATTTGTTTTAAGTGCATAAATTTTTATTATAAGTAATCCAAGTTCAAGGAAAATTTTGAAAATACAAATAAGCAAACAGATCAAAATAAAAATCATCCAGAATCTTACCATCAAGGAATAACAACTTTGAGTGTGTGCTTATAGACAAATTGCAAATTTTATAAATACTTTTTTGCATTTATACAAAAAATTAATATATTGCAAACGTATTTCCAAGTAATAAAAAATTTGACAGTGCTAACTTTCCAACAGCCTTTTTCAACCCAAAATGAAATAAATATTTTCATGTATGTTGGAAATTGGACCATGTATAGTACAAAAGTCATATTCAAGTATTAATCTGCATTCCTTTGGCTGTGAACCCCTTTTAAGCAGAAAGGACCTTTGAAGATGTTATTATGGACAAACTTCACACTTTCAAGAATAATAATATGGTGTGAACCTATTTTTAAGTAGAAAAGACTTTTGAAGATATTATTAATGAGGGTGGGCTTTAATCCATGTGACTGCAGGCCTTAGAAAGAGAGGAAATTTGGGCCCAGTAAGAGTGTAAAAGCCAGAAGTCAGAGAAAACCACAAGAGAAACCCATGGAGACAGCTCACCATGTGACGGCAGCAGAGATGCTAGCCAAGCCAAGGAACCACAAAGATTGCGGGAATCCACCATCAGAACACCCCAGGCTCCAGGAGAATGTGTGCTCTATGGTGACCTTGATTTTGGACTTCTGATCTCCAAAACTGTAAGGTAATAAATTCCAGTTGTGTAAGCTAATCCATTGCATGGTATTTGTCATAGCAGCCCTGGCAAACTATGACATTCATGAATTCTATCATGATTTTTTACATTTAACTTTTAAATTCATTTGTTTTGTTTCTTTAGGTGAGTAGTAAAGATATAATTTTAATCCATTCATTTATTAACTCAGTCATTCAGCAAATGCTTGGTGAATGTGGTTGGCATTTAGCTAGACACTGGCTATACAAGAACTGCTTCTGATCCTCACCAGGTATGGTGGACAGATTCCAAAGTGGACCAAGATTCCAATCTCTTGGTGATAACATCTTTGTGTAAATCTCTCCCTTAAGTGTGTACAGATCTGTGATAGACGATGGAACAGGGCAAAGGTGATAGGACGTTGCTCCCATGACTATCTAATATGGCAAAATTGATGGGCTGCCACTCCCATGACTATGTTAAATTAAAATATATAAGACTCTGTCATGCTAGCTGACTCACTCTAGAGACTCCTGCTGATTTGAGGAAGTAAACAGCCATACTAGGAAAGCCCACATGGCAAGAAACCTTGAGCAGCCTCTAGGAACCAGCTGACAGCCAGCCAGAAACAAGGCCCAGAAATGAGTTCTGTCAACCACTTGAGTGAGCTTGGGATGAGATTCTTCCCTTGTCAAGCCTCTAGATGAGAACACATCCTGGCTGACACCTTGATTGCAGCTTTGGGAGACTCTGAGCAGAGCATCCAGCCATGCCTAGACTAAGCCCATGGGAGTTTGAGAGGAAATAAATGTGACAATTTAAACTTCTAAGCTTGTGATAATTGATTGTATACAATTGAAAACACATACACCAGGCAACATTTGTTGAAGTATCTGTTCTTTCTCCCTGGATTTTAATTAATAGTTTGGCATAAATGAAGCGCAAAAATTGGGAGATAATTTATTTGGGCCTCAAAACTCCAGAAGCACTCAAACAACTGAATTGTTCTAATGCTTTGACTTCATGATTATACATTTTAAACATTTCTCCAATTTAATATTTGAAGAACAACTTGATGCATTGCATGGGTGCAGTGATGATGTTGTTCGCTAAGCTACCAGGACACTGATGCTGCCACCCAGGCCCATCAGCACAGACAAAGTGTACTGGCTCTAAAGAGCTTAGCTTATGTCAGGCTAAAAAAAAAACTTCAAAAATGTAATGAAGAAAGATTTTTGAGTACTGAGCAAGAAACATTCCAAACATACAGTTAAAAACAAAGACACTGAAAGGAAATTACAGAAAGATCAAACAACTCTCATAGGTTTTGCTTCAAGAGAGTTTGCATCACATTCTTCTTTTGTACAATTCCAGAAGGAATTGTGAGTAAATAAAAAAGTTTTATGAATAAATTATAGTGCTTTTCTTTTGTTTTAGCAATTTTTAAGGAAAAAGATTGCATTGTAAATTCAGTGTTCAGTGAGAGAATTGATTAATAAAATGATTCTATTTTTTTAACTCACTAGATACTTATGATTTAATATAAATTAAATTAAATAATATAAATAAATAATATAAATTAAATACATATAACATAAATTAAATAGTTAATATAAAATAAATATTTATAATGCAAAATTATGACTATGCTTAATACAGTCATCAATTGATACATGCAATATATAATAAGCAAAAGGTTTTCAAAGAAATAGACACTTTTTTTTCCTAAAAGAACATTTTATTTTTAAGAAAACACTGAATTCTTGGTCAAATGTTACCAGAAGACACAATAAATACTGTAATGCAGATTGTTTAACACTATAGAGTCACTCAATTCTTTCCATAATAAATTTTTTCTTTTGTAATTATTTTTTTTATTTTTAAAGAAGCTTTAGATTACATAACTGTTACATGAAAAATATAAGGGATTGCCATACACCTTACCCCTTCCCCTTCCCACACTTTCCCACATTAACAACATCCTTCATTAGTATGGTACATTTATTTCAATTGATGAACACATACAGAAGCATTGCTACTAACTATAATGTAAACTATACATTATAGTTTACACTCTGTCTCACACAATTTTGTAATGGTCTGTATCTGCCATTGCAATGTCATGCAAGACAATTCCATTGTCCTCTAAATACCCCCATATTACACCTATTCTTCCTTCTTCCTCCCCTTAGAACCTCTGGTGGTCATTACCTTTATATCAATGATAAAAGTTCTTCCATTGCTAGAAAAGCAGTAAGTCCATAATAGAATAATAATCAGTCTACTTTAGTCCATTGTTCATTCCCCAATCGTGAGGATTTTGGGATGGTGGTGCTCACTGTTTCAATTTGAGAGGGGGCTTAGATCCCATGGGGCAAATGAATGGAACTCTCTTGTTGTCAGTTGTAGATTCTCTTTGTTCCTTGAGATGTGTGTTGTACACTATCATCTCCTTGTTAGTTGTCCTGGGTGAGTCCAATGAACTGGAAAATTAGTGTTGCAACTCTGCTGAGATTCAGGGCTCAAATGGCACATGGATGGACTAAAGATTTAAGTCTCTGGGACAGATATTTAATAAAAGTATAGTGCTAATTATAAGTTCCAATAAGAAGGGCAGAAGAGCCATGCATAGGGAAACTCCTTATTGCTCAAATGTGGCCTCTCTCTAAGTTAAACTCACCATATAAACTCACTACCTTTGCCCTACCTTTGCCCCAGCATGGGACATGACTCCCAGGGATGAGCCTCCCTGGCAGAGAGGGATTATTACCAAGACCCAGCTAACAATGTATCTGGAAAAAGACCTTGGCCAAAAGGAGGAAATGGTATATACAAATGAGTTTTGATGGCTAAGAGATTTCAAATAGAGTTGGGAGGTCATTCCAGTGGTTACACTTATGCATGTCTCAGTAGTATCTCATTGACTACCATGTAAACAGTGTCTCAAATAGCAGGGCTACTGAAGGCTCTAGAGACATTCAGACACTCTAAGCAGGGCAGACAAGCTCAGGAATTTGGCACCCTGTCAGTGGGCCTTATTTTGGAATTTATGCTCTTCAGCGTAAATACACACTTTTTATTTTTTAATTGTAATTTTCCACCTTACTATATACCAATGAGTAGTTTTATAATCATACTAAGACTTTATGTTTCCTTTCTACCTCATTCTACCATAAAGTAATGATTGTTATTAATTACCACAATTGATGAACTGAGCAAAAATAGATATGAGGAGCCAGCTGTAATCTATTAAACTAGACATAAAAGAGATTTGTAAAAACACAAAGACCATTCCATTTTCTCACTTTAATTTTTTTGTAAGATGCAGTTATTTTTCATAAACTATTTGTGCTAACATGTAATGGGTTAATTATTATAACTTTAATATTAATAACTACATGTTTCAGAATATTCAGTCATAATTTCTAATACATTGAATACCCATGGTTATAACTTACCCAAACAAAAGCTCTTTGAGATTCTCAAGAGGTCCTAAGAATAAAAAGTTTGAGAATCACTGCTATATACTGTATACCTTATAAGCTAAAACATCTTTTTCAAACTTTGTAGTCTTTTCACATTAAGGGTGCCAAATTTCAGAAATGTTTTAAAATTAGGAACAGTTCATGTCCCAGAAATTCTGGGAAAAGATTTTTGATGTTAATTTATATAATGTGGATATGTAACTATATATGATGGTAATATGTATTTATATATGTATGCGAAAATAAATATGAATGTGTGTGTTTATATACACATACATATACATAGAGATAGTTTGGGTTCCAAACTTTCAATTCTCTTTACTCATCATTTCTAGAGCAAATACTACAGGATTAATTTCAGCATTAAAATACGTTGTATTACATTTCACAGAACAAATGAGATCATACTCTACCAACACCCAAATTGGCTTCGTTTTAAAGATTTTCTTGGCTACTTTAGCCTATTTATTTTCCCAGTCCAACTTCAGATATTTTTATCAAGACCCACTCTGCCCCCAAACCTTTCTTTGGGATTTTTCACAATTTCATTAACTTTATGAAGTAACTTGAGGAGAATTACCATATTTACAATATTAAGCCTTCTAATCAAGGAGTATATATTTCTAGTTCCTCAAATATATTTATATGCCCCTTATTTATGAATATATGCCACAGTTCAGGTACATTTCTTGGTAAATCCCTAGATATATTATACTTTTGTTACCTTACAATTTCCAAGATGGTCTTATATAAACAATTATATAAAGTCACACAAACACACATGCACATGTATCTACACATTATTGTTGCTGCTACATAAGAAAAAATAATTTTCACATGCTTCTTTGTAATGAGAAATTATGATAAACTCTCTTACTAGTTTAAATAGAATTAAATTCATGCAAAAATTTTATCTCCACTTTTCTATTCTTTTACCTTATTTTTATCTTTCTTATCTTATTAAATTTGACTGTACTCTTAGCAAACAAGGAAGTAGATTTTGACATTCCCAATTTGGATGGAAGAATCTCTTTTTTTTACCATTCCATATAATGTTGACCCCTTTTTGTTTTGAGATATATATCATTTATCGTGTTTAGGTAATATTCTCCTTCTTAACCTTTGTGTGTGTGTGTGTGGATTTATTTTTTTATTTTGCCTTTTTCTTTTATAAGAATGGATGCTGGGAAACATGTGGCTCAAGTGATAGGTCTTCTGCTTACCATGTAGGAGGACCCGGGTTCGATCCCTGGGACCTCCTGGTGGAACAAGAAAAAGAGAAAGCATGTGTCTGCAGGGTGAGCCAGTGCCCACCCAAGTGAGTCATGCAGCAAGATGATGACACAACAGAAGAGAGAAGGGGAGAGTCAAGGTGAAGCACAGCAGAAACCAGGAACTGAGGTGATGCAGCTGACAGGGAATGTTTCTATGCATCAGAGGTCCCCAGGATCGAATCCCAGTGAATCCCAGAGGAGAAAAAAATGAGAGGAGAAGACAAAAAAAGAAATAGATACAGAAGATCACACAGCAGATGGATACAGACAGCAAAAACAGCAGGGTAAGGGAAGGAGGAGGGGAAGGGGGAAAAATACAATAAATAAATCTTTAAAAAAAAAAGAATGGATGCTGAATTGCATCAAATGCCTTTTGAAAGATAGTCTAAGTGTGATAATAACTATATTATGAAGGCTAATCTTCATTGCATGGGTGATCATTCAAAAGATATAGTGTATTAAGTTGGTGTAAAAGGAATTGCGGTTTCAGACTGTGAATTTTAAATCATTATAACTAGGATCAAACACATTTTTATTAATCAAAATAGGAACATTGCAATCAACACATTATTGCCCATGAGAAATAAGTTTGTTTATTCCTGTAGCATAAAAATCTATGCTTCGGGATTGAATGAACCCTTGGAAAACATTTTCTGCATCCTGCTGGTGGTGGAAGCATTTTCCCTGCAAAAATTATCGAGATGGATTGAAGAAAGGGTAGTCAGTTGGCGAGAGGTCAGGTGAATGTGGCAGATGAGGCAAAACTTCGTAGCGCAATTTGTTCAACATTTGAAGCATTGGTTGTTCAACGTGTAGTCAGTGTTGTTGTGGAGAAGAATTGGGTCCTTTCTGTTGACCAAGGCTGCCTGCAGGCGTTGAGGTTTTCAGTGCATCTCATTAATTTTTTAAAAAATTTCTTTCCCCCTCCACCTCCCCACCGCCCCAGTGACTACTCTCTGTGTCCATTTGCTGCGTGTTCTTCTTCGTCCTCTTCTGTTGTTGTCAGCAGCATGGGATTCTGTGTTTCTTTTTGATGCGTCATCTTGTTGTGCTAGCTCTCTGTGTGTGTGGCACCATTCTTGGGCAGGCTGCACTTTCTTTCACACTGGGTGGCTCTCTTTATGGGGTGCACTCCTTGAGCATGGGGCTCGCCTATGCGGGGCCACCCCTGCATGGCACAGTACTCCTTGCGTGCATCAGCACTGCATGTGGGCCAGCTCCACACAGGTCAAGGAGGCCTGGGGTTTGAACCACAGACCTCCCATGTGGTAGATGGATGCCCTATCCACTGGGCCAAGTCCGCTTCCCCTCATTGATTTGTTGAACATACTTCTCAGATGTAATAGTTTCGCAAGGATTCAGGAAATTGTAGTGGATCAGACTGGCAGCAGACCACCAAACAGTGACCATGAACTTTTTTGGTGCAAGCTTGGCTTTGGAAGTGCCTTGGAGCTTCTTCTCAGTCCAACCACTGAGCTGGCCATTGCCAGTTGCTGTATAAAATCCACTTTTTGCTGCAAGTCACAATCCAATTGGGAAATGGCTCATTGTTGTTGCTTAGAATAAGAGAAGATGATATTTAAACGATTTTTTTGATTTTCAGTCAGCTCATTAGGCAACCACTTATCGAGCTTTTTCACCTTTCCAATTTGCTTCAAAGGCCGAATGACCATAGAATGGTTGATGTCGAGTTCTTCAGCAATTTCTCATGTAGTTTTAAGAGGATCAGTTTCAATGATTCCTCTTAATTTGTTGTTGTCAACCTCCAATGCCAGCCACTATGTTCCTCATCTTCAAAGGCTCTCGTCTCCTTTGCAAAACTTCTTGAACCACCACCACACTGCACGTTCTTAGCAGTCACTGGCCAAATGTGTTATTGATGGTGTGAGTTTTCTCTGCTGCTTTATGACCCATTTTGAACTCAAATAAGAAAATCACTTGAATTTGCTTTATATCTAACATCATTTCCATAGTCTAAAATAAATATAAAATAAACAGAAACTATTAAGTAATTAGCAAAAAAACATACAGTGAGAAATTCACAGTAAAATAATGTATAACATAAACACATTCATTGAAGAATGTATGCCAATATCACATGGAAAATTTCAACAATGCAAAACCACAATTACTTTTACACCAACCTAATACTAAGAACTCCATTTGATTCTCACAATAGTTATCTGGAGTTAGACAGTCTGGATGAATCCTTGTTTTTGTCATCTGTTAAATGGAGATAAATAACATTGACTTCAAAGGATTTGGTCAAGATTAAGTGATATAAGTTATAGAAAGTGTGTAGCTAAATGTCTGACACACAGTAAGAACTCTAGCATGTTAGCTATTATTATTGCTATTATTCTCTTCAGAAGAGGTAAAAATCTCAGAGAGGCTAAAATAGTGTCCAAAAGTGCACAGACAGTAAGTGGTACAATCAAGATTCAAATCCCAGTACATGTATTTGTCTCCAGAGCCTGAGGTCTTTAAATTTATTATCTCAAACTTTTAGCAACTTCTAAACTCTCTTTTTACTCTTAGCCGACAACCTAAGTTATATTTCACATAAAAGAAGGTAAGCAATCAGAATGAAATTCCACGTTCCCACCACTAATTCTCCCATCTTAACAGCATCTGTCCCCTAATAGTCTACCTGTCCCTCTTTTACAATGAAGGGACTGCCAGTTATTCATCTTATGTACCCAGGCACCCCTCCTTGCCAATTCTAACAGATCACTCCTGCACGACCCTTCTTTCATCTCTCTTGGATCACTTCTAGCAGGGTTATAAACATGTTACAAACTTGGGGTAAGGAGGGCTAAATGAGATCACCCAGGGAGTGAGGATAGACAGAGAAAAAGAAAAGATGCACAAGGACTGAAGCCTGGGACACTGGCTCTTTTTTAAAAGGTCAGAGATAATGAAGAAATAGTGAAGGAGGCTGATAAGGAGCAGCCTTTGAAGGAGAAGGAGAAGCAGGGGAGTGTAGCATTTTAGAAGTCCAATGAATAAGGGGGTTGGGAGAATGATCTTTTGTTAAATTCTGCACAAAACTCTTATCTTGGATGAAATATTTTTTAAAAGGGTAACATCATGACTCTTGCAAAAACACAAAATGAACACATGTTGAAGATTTTATTTAACTTTCTAATTAATGCAGAAATCATTAAAGTGTTAAAAAATGGGTTCAAAGGAGATTCCAAAGAGCAGCCACACACATACAGGCAAACAGGAATGCTGAAATGAATTTCTTAATCTATGCAAGCTTGTTCCTTCTGGACAAAATTAATTTGCATCTCTATGGACAAGAATAATTTGCATTACTGTCAGTTTTCTACAACTTACAGAGTTAGAAAATAGCTCAAAGCTTATGAAAAGTGCTGGCAACTATAGAATCAATTAACCAGGAAGGGTGTGCTAACCATTAGCATTTTATGTGATTCAACCAATAATCAATTTATGTTTTATTATTATTTTTCTTTTTCTTTGCCATTTCAAAGTCATTCACAATCTACTTTCCTGACAGTCTTAAAGAGTCAGTGACTTTACTTCTCCCTCAGATGGACGGCCAAGGTCTTCACAACGGCCCATGAGGTCCACATGATCTGGACCCCACTAATACTGATTTTCTCCAACTCTTCTCCACTTCACCTCTTTGCTATACTTTACACACAACACTCTCTGTGTCAGGAATGCTCTTCCATCAGAAAACCACCTGGCTCCCTCCAGCTCCCTCACTTCCTCCTGACTTCTTTTTGAACATTAGCACTTCAGAAGAGTCTTCTCTGACCATCTGTATAAAATTGCATTCCCACTCCACTGTCAACATTTGTATCCCCTCCCTCCTCTCCCCCTGCTATATTCTTCTTTGCTGTACTTATCACCACCCAAAATAATTTGTATTCATTTGCTTTATTATTGTCTGTCTCTTCCCACTAATATGTGGGCTCTATGGGAGAAGGTTGGACCTGCTTGGCAGATAGTATTTGCTGTTGAATGACTGACCCCTACTCTCATGGACATTTTAATGTGTTTTATTGAGTCTTTGGGCATTGCAAAACTGAAATACCTTGAAGTGGATGTGGCTCAAGCAGTTGAATGCCTGTCTCCCACTTGGGAAGTCCTGGTTTCAGTTCCTGGTGCCTCCTAAAGAAGACAATCAAGCAATGAGCAAACAATGAACAGACAATGAGCATGCAATGAGAAAAAACAACAAGCAGACAAGGAGCAAAAACAATGAGCAGACAAGGAACAAAAACAATGAGAAAAACAGCATGCAAAAGCGAGAAGATAAGTATAAACAAATGAGCAGGGAGCAGATGTGGCTCAAGCAATTGAGCATCTGCCTCCCACATGGGAGATCCCAGGTTGGGTCCCCAGTGCCTCCTAAAGAAAAAAACAGACAACAAGCAGACAATGAACAAAAAAACCCCACACAAACAATGAGCAAAAGCAATGAGCGAACAGACTAGGGAGCCATCTTGGGCATGGAGGAGGGATGTAAACAAACAAACAAAAAAACTAGAATACCTCAGAAAACTGGTAGAAGGTGACATGACCAATTCCAAGGAAAGTGGGGCAGCAGTTACTACAGAAGGAACGCTGATCCCACTTGGGCATCTAAATAAGGGAACATCTCCTTCCGCACTCACTGTATGAGAAAGTCTGGATTAAGGAAGCCAATGAGAAGGATGTCAAACTTAATTTCTAAAAAGAAAGACCATCATGTTGGACTTTGAGTTTTTCAATGGGAACTTGAAAATTGGACTTGGACCAAATTTTATTGTATCATTTGGAAGATTTTCTGTCATATAGCTTCTCAAACTCAATGTGTGAGCTTTCTGCCATGGGTACAGAATAGCTTAGGAGTTAATTAAAGATCCATCCTGACCTATTTCAGAGATTTTGAGGGGAAAGCTCTAAATAACTTACCTCACTGGCCTCAGGAAAACAAAAAAGAATAACTAGAGTTGAGGGGAAGAAGCACTAAGGAGGCTAAAGAAATATGCCTGTGCCAGCCTTTGTCCAAACAGGAAGACCACGTACTGGGCCTTAAAAGCCAAGAGAGAACAAAAAGAGGGGAAAACTAAGGGAAAGGGGATTTTCATATCCTTATTGCTATTTCAGTCTTTCCTGAGCTCATCTTCTCCCCCTTCATCCCCAGTTGATAATCTGATAGGACAGATTCCAAAACCTTTAGTGTCCATATTTAATAGTTGGGGAATTATTATGTGTTGGGGGGGTGGGGGTAGGGAGTGTTGGGTGGGGATGTTGTCATTATGCATTAAAAGGGCATAAACATCCAAGCAACTCTTTTGTCCACTTCCTGGTTTCTTAGGCTTAGGTGAGTCAATTAATTAGAAGGTTACTTCTGTCTTTCTGACTCCTTTTTAATGTGTCTCTGTTCATCTATTTCTCTTTTCCTAAAGTCTTTTTCTCAGCACATGAAAAGTGGTCACACATTTGCATTGGAATGAAACCAACCTGCAGTTCCAAATTTTACAAAAGGAGTCTCTGTGCAATAATAAAATATAGTAATAATATTTTTAACTATTATTCCTAACATATTTCCCTCAGGTTCTATAAGTGTGTGTGTGCTTGATTTGTGGAAAGTGATAGATCTAATGTTTTTTATTTCATTGTTTTCCCCAATTTAAATCTGCTTTATACAATAAATAATAACACTCTTGCAATGCCCTGCATTTGTTCATATTTTCAGGTTGAGCTTTGTTGAGTTCTACTTTTAATCTTTCTGAGTGTCTTTGTTTATGGATCTCACTTGAACATAGCCACAGCATAGAGAATGTTTTTCTTCCTCTCTCTCTTTCTCAACTAATTAGAGAAAGTCTGTATCTTTTAATAGAGAAGTGTAACCTACTTACATTTATTATCATAACTGATTCGTTTGGTCTTCTGTCATCTGGTTCTATGCTTTCCAGATTTATTTTTTCCTCACTATTTCCTTTGAAGTCTGTCTTTTGCTATAATAAAATAACAGAAACATCACAGAATACTTCACCTGCATTCATCAGGTGGTGCATAACTTTGACTTGTGCCATTACTGATTATCTTAATTTTGTTCACTTGAGTAAAGTACATATGTAATATATATGCAAATATATATTATATTTCTCTATAAACTTTTCATTTATTCATTAATTACTTTTTATTTCATGATTTATTATCTTATTCAATGGGTTATAATCTGTTAAAAGCATTTTTTATTTTATTGCTCAAATTGCCCACAGTTGACAAAATTGACCAAGTGGGAATTCCTTTAAGCTGGCACCTGTATCCTTTCAATATGTTTCCATAATTTCTGTCATAATAGGATGTTCCTTGTTTATCTTTTTATTTTCCCACCTCTTGTTCTGAATGAACCATTTCTCCAAGGAGCCCTGATTCCTTTTAGTTGAGAATGGTATTGATTTTGAAATCAAGATCTGGGAACTAGTTATTCTTTGTTATTGGGGTATTGCTGATTCCTACCCTCTCGCTGGGAAAGATGGGAAATATGTATACACAAATATCTTGATATTTATTCCTCTCTATGTCTGTCTGTCTATCTATCCATCTTTCTATCTATCTATCAAAATCCAGGAGTTCAGACTTATGTTTCCAATTCCAACCCAACTCTAAATATACTATATTTTCCCTTTCAATATATATTTGTAATGTCCTTCTCTAACATTGAGAATCTGCCTTCCATTATCCTTACTATCTTTGTTATTTGGTCAATTCCAGTCTATGTAACCATCTCTGCCATGGCCCTTTCCCCTATGCAGGTACCATCCTGTCTTTGTCCATCTTCTAAAACCCTACACTGGGCTGTCACTACTACACAGAAGCTCTCCTCAACCATCTCAGCACTGACCCCTGGGCTGGGAAACCCTCCTGTATATAGGTCTCCTCTCTCCATGTCAGTCTTCCCTCCCTTGTGTGGATACCCTCTTCACCCTGTTCAGACTCTGAGGTCATGTACCAGGTGGCCCTCCTGTGAAGATGTCCACAACACCTTGCGGGGTTTTCCACATCCTCCATGCAGCATACAGTCTGTTTCAGTTTCCCAGCTGCTAAAACAATTACTATACAGTAGGTTGGCTTAACAACAGGAATTTATTCACTGGCAATTTCAGAGGCTAGAAGGCTTGCCTCCTCCTGAGTACACTATCTTCTAGTAGGCTGGCAATCTGGGGTTCCTTGGCTTTTCGATCACATGGCAATGCATTTGGCAGCATTTTCTCCTTTCTCTTCCAGGTTCCATTGACTTCTAGCTTCTCTATGGCCTTCTCTGTATGGCCTCTAGTAATAGGATGAAGACCAATTCTGATTCAGTTAAGCTATACCTGAATTGAAGAAACCTCATCAAAAGGTCCTATTTACAGCCCACAGGAAAAGGTTAAGATTAAGAACATGTTTTTCTGCTGCTGAAATAAAATAACAGAAACATCAACATAACTCCAATGGCCCAAACAGCCCTTCTATTCACATATCCTATTTAACCTACTTGGATTCTGACACCTTCTATAGTGTTTTTAATGACCAAATTATTGTTTTATATAACCTATAACATCTTTTAGTAGTTAACATTTGCATTCTGTTTTCAAACCATATTTATAGTAATCATTAAGGCTTAATTATACACGTGAAGAGTTTTAATTTTGATCACCAATTTTGTCATTGTTCAGCTTCCCATTCATGGTTTCTTTATCTTGACTTTTCTCTCCTTTGGTTGGAATACTATTTCCAATAAATCTCCCCCTGTCCCCCAGGATGGACAGAGAAGTATACTTTCTGAGTCTGTAATTATTTGTGGTTTCTTTCCTGTCAACCTCAATTTTTCAAACATATGATACTTGATCACACACGCTCCCTATCCTGCCTTAATACTAACTGGCAGGAGCAGGACCATGGCATGTTTAATGTCAAAAGTTAACTTGTTATCATTTGTAGAGACTTCTTTCCCTTTTCTTGAAGTTCCCAGAGTTCCTTTATTATTCTTGCACTTGAAGATTTTTACTTGAATTTCTATGCATTGGACTCCAGTCACTCTTTGACTGGTAAAGTGTGTGTTCTTTAAGGAGGCAAATACAGAGCCTTCTTTAGGTCTAATGAATGCCCTTCTATGTCTCTCTGTATTATTTCTGTTCTATTTCATCTGGTCTTTTCGCCATGGCATCTCTATTGTTTGTCATCTTAAATTATCAACTTCTCTCTGATAATTGTCTTGTTCCTTGGTATACTGTTTCTCAGCCTAGTCCTCCACTTTGCTGATTACAATTCTTTTGTTACCATAAGAGGCTTTCTTGTAGGTTCACCTGATTAGCTCCTAAGCCTCATAGAAGAGTTGCTCCCAGAATCTAAATGGCTATTCTCCAAGTAATGCTCCTCATTATGCCAAAATGAAAGTTGTTGATTTCTTTCCTTCCTTATCCCCTGTGATGGTTAATTTCTGGTGTCAACCTGGTTAGTTTATAGTGTCCAGTTAAAAAAATTTGGTCAAACACTGGCTTAGGCTTTACTGTGGAGACCTTTGTAGATGGGATCGGCATCTAAAATCAGTTGACCTTAAGTAAAGGAAAGTGCCCTCCATACTGTAGCTTATCCAATCAGCTAGAGGTCTTCACAGCAAGAATTGAGGGTTCTACAGGTTAGAAGAATTTCTGCCTAATGACCTTATATCAGATCTTAAAGGCATTTCCTGACTGGCAATTTTCCCTAAGGAATATGGCCTCAAGATTTCAACTTTTTCACCTTTACTGGAATTTCTAGACTCTGGCCTGCCCAATAGAATTTAGACTTGTCAGTCCACATTATCACATGAGTCAATTATTTATAACAAATTTCTCTATAAATATATGCAAACACATACATACACACATCCTATTGTTTCTGTTTTATTCCTTGCCCAACTAATGCTGCAAAAATTTTGTGTTCCATGCAGTGGGTGGATTCCTTGGGTACATGGCACTGCTGCCATCAGATCCTACAGATTAAAAATGTATACACACACACACACTTCTGAAGAGTGTTAGTACCTGATTCCAATACCAGCCCTTGGCCTTTAAATTCAAGAGTGCTCCTGGGGTGCAGGATCTCATGTATTTTTTTTGTATCAACCCACATAGTTTGCTTAGGGAGGTGTCTCATATCAACCCTAGTATCCCTTTAATATTTGATCCCATCTTTAAGACAGGGGGTAGAAATTCTACCATTTGTGAGGCACCATTCCCTGATTTCCAACACGGAGGCAATTTTTATTAAGATGATGATGATGATTTTACTTTTTTCCTATTATAAAATATCTTGGTAATTTCTGTTGGAATTGGGAGGGAAAGGGTCAACTAGATGTTCACCTGCCATTAAATTTTGCAAACTTCTCTTTGATCTTGGTATCATATTTTTTTTTAACTCCTCTGATATTAGGAAGAAAAGGTCACAGCCGTGATATCAGAAAGTAGATTAATTAAAAGTTAACTCTCCCTTGTAATATCTTTCTTGTGATGGATTGGCAGAGAACATCGCCCACTTATCAAGAAGGACTTTATGATGACAAATGGAAAGTAAACTCTAGTTACTGGTTCTTTGGCTCAAGTTGCCCCCAGGGTGAGTCCCAACAATATACTGGACTTTCAAATCAGTATCTCCCTTGATTTACTCCTGCCATTTGGAATGTTAGATTAACTCCCAAGGACAATGCAAGTTTCATTTTATACAATGCTACTGGCCTTCTTTTTAAAACTTTGAAAAGTTTTGCTTTGTTTTTATTTTAGTGATGCTGTTGTAGTTAATGGCCTGTTGTTAGGAATTCAAAACGACTTGATTTCAAGGCCAAAGCTACTAAATTTCAGATGGCAAAAGTCCACCAGAATACCAGATGGCTTAAAAGTTATGATACATTCTTATAAAAGCCCAGATTCCACAAAGGTTAAAAATATGTGACCTTCAAAAGAGATAATGTTCCCTGAAAATGTAATTTTATAAGGAAAAAGGTTAAACTGTAGTTTTTCTTCAAAAGATAACCATATGGAAAAAAGTCTAGAGTTTTCAGCTGTTAGTTCAAATCAATTAGCAAAAGTTCTATAGTTACAGAAAATTCACTGTCAGACCAAGGATCACAGTATCTAATCCTGACATCCATATGACTTTAAAAAAAAAAATTTATTGAAGTATATCATTCATACATGAACACATATAAACAATAAGTGCATAATAAAGTTTGCAAACTTACAAAATAAACATACATAACATCACACAAGGGTCTCATACATCACTCCTCCACCAACACTTTGCTTGGTGTGAAACGTTTGTTACAAACTATGCAAGAGCATTGTCAAAATGTTACTATCAACTGTATTCCCTTGTCTTACATTTGGTGTATTTTTCCCCCAACCCATATTATTTTTTTTTTATTGTATTTTTGTTACAGATATTGTGAACTTGCAAAACAATCATACAAATGTGTGGATTTTCCATACAGCTCCACAGCCTGGTGGAACATTTGTTACAGATTATGAGATAATATCTTTGGACTATTACCACCAATCATGATCCATAGCATACATTTGGCACATTTTTTCCATACACCTCTATTATCAATACAGTATAGCTTGGCATTAATACAAGAATATTATAGTATTGCTGTTCACTACAGTCTATAGGTCACACCAGTTGTAGTTTTCCCATGTTTCTCCATATTCCTATCACCCTGCAATAGTGATGTATATCTGCTCTAGCTCAGAGAAGGACTCTCTTGCACTTGTACCCTTAACCACAATTCTCAACTGCCTCTGGGTTCACTGTTATTTTTACAAAATATATGTTTCTGTGCATCAGTTTACTAATTTCTGTGATTAACTAATCTCACATGCCCTGCCTTCTTCCAAGCCTTAGCTATACAATAATGGAAAGTAAGATCATTTGTAAATTAAAAAAAGAACTAAGCAAATGGAAACTTTTGCTTTTGTTACTCTTGCTGTCCTAGCATCCTCATAAGGATTATGCTGTGACTTACAGCAAATTTCAATTTGTGGCCCTAGAACTCAACTTTGCAATTTCTTGCAATGGACATTTACCCCCAAAGAATTTGCCAAAAAGGGAGAGGGAGAGAGAGATAAGAAATGAGGGGAATAGAGTAAGTCATGCATGACAAGATCATAGAGATTTAAAGAATTGGATCTGATTTGGGAAAGTGATCAGGGACAGTGGCTTAAATATTTTCAACTGTGTTAAGCTTTTTGCAAATGAAATTTACTCAGTGGTCTAAGATGTGAAGCAGATAAGGTCAGACTTGCTCTGGTTGAAGCAACAGGCCCAGAATATGCCTGGCTTGATTATCTCAGCTCCTGGGAATGGGCTAAGGTTGGAAGCGATGGATCTTCTTTAAAGTGCTTTATTTAGCCATAGGGTTCTTTGTTGCTCTGTGGAAGCAGACTGGGGGTTCTGGGACTCATTTCCCTTAGGTGCCACCCATTTCTAGTGCTCTGTGTGCACAGTTTAGAAATCTTTGCTCCAGTTCAATCTTGCATTTAATCCAAGAATCACTTCGATAGCCTCTCTGACTATCTGCCATCTGCCAACGGCTTCTTCCTTCACTCCTTAGAGGAAGTACACACTCTAATATTCAATGGCTCTAGTTGTTTGAAAATTGGATCCTCAGAAAGAACTAAAACTGCTTCCCCTGTGACATGGACCGAGTGTTCCTAGTTTTGTCACTGAGCAACACAGTCCCCAGGTAGCCCCCCTTGTCCACTTTGCCCATTTATAAGTAGCTGCCATGTTCCCTCTATCTCTTCTCTCTGGTGCAAACATTTCTAGTTTCCCAATTTTTTCCCAACCTCCCAACTATGCTAGCTACCTCCCATGGGATTAACAATTATTTGAAAATGTCTATCTTAAAATTTGGGGCTCACACATAAACCAAACACTGAGATCAGGTGTCCCCAGTACTTGTTTGGTGGAAGCAATGTTAGCCATGAAGTGGACATGATGTCATCTAGAGTCAGTTTATAATTTTGTTTGGTAAACAACAGACTAGGTTATGATTTGTTACTAAATATGGAAAACCTAGTATTATTATTGAGGCATGTTGTCAGGAGATGATGCCATAAAATTTCTTATCTGCCCACTTTGCTTTTTCTTCCGGGTTTTTCCCCTCTCTTGTTGCTCTTCCTTTCTATTTTAATCATTACTGAACTGCCTATTAGTTCCCCTAATGATCACTGAGTTTGCTCAAAAATCTTACTAGATCCTGGCAATCTTCACCCAGTGGCAATAAGATAGGGGAATGGATTTTATCACTAAAATTCACGGACTTATGGGCCTTGCTTGGGCCCAAACACTTGGGAATCAAGCTAGATTTGTGAAATTTGTGGAAAGATGTTTTACATCTTTCTGCTTAAAGAAGAGGTTTTAGTTTCTTCTAGGTTATGCACTTCATTAAAAAATAAGTATATTTTAGAATTTCCAAAGGGGGGATTTTTGCCTTTCTAAGTATAAATAAGTATAAATCTCTGATGTCTTTCTGCTCCCCAAATGGAGTTATTTTGAACTTATCAAGTCATGAAAATATACAAAACAGTTTAGAAAAACCTAGGAGTATAGTAGCAACTGAACAGGGAATTATTGCATTTTTTTTCAAAGGTTCACATGTGTAAAAATATTTACTCTCATTTTAAGTGTTCTTTCCTGGGTCTCTGTGGAATTTATAAGTTTTGAGACACAAAGAAAGGAAAAAAGAAGTAAACAGTTTCTAAAGCATTTCAAAAGCCAGAGATTCTTGAACTGCAACCCCGACCCCACAACCCCTCCACTCCACAATGCACATGCATATATACACACTGGGTGATAATTGAGGTCTCTTACTGAGAGCCTGTAGTTGGTGAAAGGGCAGTTAAACCACCTCACTTTTGCAACTGTTTCTCCTTTCCGGGATCACACTATGTAGTAATTTTAAAACCACTTACTGGAGGTTGCTACCACCATTTGAGGTCTTTCTGTAAAGCTTCTAAGTAATCAGTAGCACCTTCAGCTTCCCATCTTGTTTTTATAATTCTAAACCAACAATAGCATGATTGGCAGAGCTAGACGAGATGTCCCCAAATAATGAAATCTAAGAAGGGAATGATTACCTGCAACCTTGGTGTATTTGTCAGGGTTCTTCAAACAAAACAGAGCCAACAGGATATACACTTCTAACTTTGAAAACCTCTGACTGATGGGATGAGGAGACTCCCATATTGATGAAGGCAACCTCCTTTGTTAATTGTAGATTAAATTACAAGCTGTACTTGCTTGACCAAATAACCTGCCCAAGTTGATACATGAAATTAGCTATCACACTTGGCTAATGTTGTTGTTTTCATTTTGATCCAGACACCATCCCTTTCTGCCAGTACAGAATTATCCCATTGAAGAGAAGGTATTTTGTGATGAAGGGACACAAACTTTTACCTATAAATATAGTGCAAATCTAATATAAAATCTAGAATTTTCATCATAACAATTCAGTAATCAGAAAGGAAAAAAACAGTGAAAATCTAATTTGTGGGTATGAAATATTTCTGGTTATGGTAAATTGGGTTGTTTTTTAAAATACATTTTAAATTTATATTTAAAAGATACATAGATCACACAAAATGTTGCATTAAAAAATATAGGAGTTCCCATATGTCCCACTCTCCACTCCTCCCACCCCCCACTTTTCCCACATCTACAACTTCTTTCATTAGTGCAGTACAATAATCACAATTGATGAATGCATCTTGGAGTATTGCCACACAGCATGGACTATAGTTTATATTGTATCTTATACTCTTTCTTAATCCATTGAGTGGGTTATGGCAGGATATATAATGTCCTACATCTGTCCCTGCAATATCATTCAGGACAACTCCAAGTCCTGAAAATATCCCCATATCACATATCCTTTTCCCTCTCCCTGCCTTCAGCAACTCCCAGGACCATTGTTTCCACATCAGTGATATAATTTCTTTCATTGCTAGAGTCACAATAATTCTATAGTAAAATATCATTAAGTCCACTCTAATCCATATTTTATTCCTCCATCTTTGCCTCTCAGTTGAGAGGGGACTTTGACCCCACATAACTAGTGGGTGGAACCCTCATGCCCAAAGGCTGTAGCCTTTCTCAGTTCCTTGGTGTAGTGGTTGTCCATCTTCACCTCCCTATCAGCTGATCTGGATAAGTCCAACGAACTGGAGAGTAGGTGTTGCAACACAGCTGATGCTCAGGGCCCAGCTGGCACATAGACAGCCTAGAGATTCAAGTCTCCTGGGCTTACAATAATCACGGGTTCAATAAAAGGGACAGAAGGGGCATGTCACATCTGAGTCCAACTTCATCACACTCAGAAGTACAAATGCTAAAGTAGGGCCCTTTGGCAAGGCACCGAACTTCAGAGCCATCTGCCACAAATGTAGGACCTGGGTGTCTCCATAGCCCTCAGGAGCAACACCACCTGGGGTTGTATCTACTTAGGCTGTCTCTGAGATCCTGCTGAGATGTACATAAGCATGACCGCTTTGATGACCTCCTGACTCATTTTGAAGTCTCTTAGTCACATAAACTCATTTGTCTTTCCCATTTCCTCCTTTTTACTCAAGGTCTTTTTCTAGTTACATCACCAGCTGGTGCTTGGTAGCAATCCCTTGGCACCAGGGAGGCTCATCCCCAGGAGTCATGTCCCATACTGAGGGGGGAGGTAATACATTTACATGCTGCGTTTGTCTTAGAGAGTGATCAAATTTGAGCAACATGGAGGCTTTCAGGAGGTAACTCTTAGGTACACAGCAACACTAGGCCACGTTGAAATTTTAGGTGCAATAGGCTCAGTGACAATCAAATTTGTGGGCATGAAAATGTTTCTGAAGTTATGGTAAAATGGGTTTTGCTTGGTTGGTTATCAACAGATGTCTTCATGTCTTGGGTAACTGATCCAAAGCCAAACTGTACTTGTATAAAATATTACTATTCACTATTCCTGTTTTTGAATGTTTAGAGTGGATGACCCTGTAGTTTGCTTTCTAGTTTTGATTTAAATAAAATAAATTTTCCTGTCCTCATCCTGAGATAAACTTTATTGGTAATCAAAACGTTTTTGGTGAACTGTACTCAGGAAAAAATTTTTTTTTGGTAGAAAGAATTCTTAAGTTAGCAGTGCCTTAGGGACACTTTCAGAGATGAAGAACTCGAAACTTAGGAAGGGAGAGTGAGTGTAACTCAGTGGTTTGAGTGCGTGCTTCCCATATAAGAGGTCCTGAGTTCAATCCCTGGTACCTTCTAAAAGAATTGAAGCAAACAAACAAAAATCACAGCTTATGAAGGGTAAAGTAATTGTGGAGAGGAAGATATTACCTTGTCTCCACTCATCTCCCTTCCTTACTTAACCCTTTCTTCCCTGAAAAAAAAAAATAGAGCAGGATAGTTAATAACCCTGATTCTAGGAGTTACTTGAGAACTACAAGTCTTTCGAGACTGAGAATCAGCTATTGGTTTAAATAAATATGTAAGGAGGTGGACATTGGTTAAATGATTATTAAGTTCCAGGCATTGTTTTAAGCTTTTATGTATATTAGCTTTTCTCATGCTCACCACAATTCTATTAAGTGCATGATATTATTACTGAAATACAGTGTAGCATAGTAGATAAAATCAAAAGTACCAGAGTTGGACTTCAGGGTCTGAATCCCAGCTCAGCCACTAAGGAGCTGTGTTACCTCGGGCATATTATGTCAGTCTTCAAGGACACAGATTCTTCATCTGTAAAATAATAGTAAAAGTAACAATCCAATTCACTGACAAGGCAACAGAGGTATCATACCTTGCTCACAGACACGATAAGTAAGTACAGAGATTTGAGCCCAGGCTAGCCTGCTGCCCAAGTCTGTAAAACTCGACCACTACTCTATCTTGCCTGTGGAACCTGCATTTATAAAATGCTGATTTTCCCCTTTTTTACTGTTCTCCTGAAATGGTTTCTATAGTTGTGCTTGGACTAGAGGGCTCAAACTGAAAGCAGCAGCTGCCCATACATCTAGGTCAGTGGTTCCCAAGGTTTGTTACACTCTAGACCCCTTCTAGAACAGGTCCCTGACATAGACTCACTGGGTGTGAACTGTGTGGAAGGTATCTTTCTTGGATGCTGTATTAGTTAGCCATCGCTGCAAAATAAATTACCACCAAACCTAGGGACTTAAAATAACCACAAACATTTACTACCACATGCAGCATCTGAAGGCCATGAATGTGGAAGCAGCTTAGCCAGACAGTTTTGGCTCAGGATCTTCTCATGAGGTTGTGATCAAAATGTCTGCAGAGGCTTCAGGCATTTGAGGGCCTGACTGGGGCTGGTAGATCTGCTCACAAAATGGCTCCTCATATGACTGTTGGCAGGAGTCCTTTGTTTCTTGCCATGCGGATATTTCTAAAGGACTAAATGAGCATTCTCAAAGCTTGTCAGCTTGCTTCTCCCAAAGCAAGTTAGAAAAAAGAAGAAAGTGAGCAGGGCAGAAGTCACAGTGTTACATGGTATCACTTTTGCCATATTCACAAGGGTGCGAAAGTCAGGAAGCAGGGTTTATTGGCTGCCATCTTGGAAGCTGGCTACCACAGCTGCTGTCTTATCCTTGTGGAACTAGTCATTTATCGAAGGAAACACACAATTAGCTTATAAAACACAGGTTTCTCTAAAAATTATTATGGTACTCAATGGTACATAATCTGAGCCAGTTTTATACCCATAAAGTGAGGGGATGAAATTTAAGCAAGGATCTTTCCTTCACTCTAACTCAGAGGCCCTTCTTCCTCAGATTAAAAACTTTCAGGAAAGAGATGACACGGAATGGTGTGCTGGGTGACCTGTAAGAGAAAGGCTAGTAAAGAAAATGCAAAAAAAGCCTGAGGAAGAAGGAATAACATTTAGAAATATAAGGAGAAAGAAAGAGAATGGCAGGTTTGGGGTGGCTCATTATCACAGAAGGCTACTTGTAAACTGGAGAATGTGAAGAAACATTGGAAAAATATAGAGCCCATCATGAAGAGTTTTGTATGCCACACTACAGGTTTTTATTTTGTAAGCAGTGAGAGGCTAGGGGATTTTAAGTTTGTTAATGACTCTATAACAAGTATTTTCAATTTTTATGAAAATTAGCATGGCAGAGACTCAACAAATTACAGTTATATAAATACAAAGAAAAAAGCCAGTGAATAATAATTAAGAGACATTACTGCACATGTATGTGTCAGTATGTATATATAAGGATACCAAGAAAAAATAGCACAAATAAGGGATTAAGCATCAAAACTATAGAGGATTTACTTTAACAATATTGATGTAATCCCTTGACTATATTAAAGGGATTTCTTTCCAGAAGGAAAACATGAAAACCCATGGACTAATAAAAACTAGGAAGTTGAAATAAAATAATAAAATTGACACTGGATCTATAGAGGATCCATAAATTCTAAAGCATAGATGAATATGCATAGCCTTGTCAAGGGCATATTTAATTTATGAAAAATATCTCTATTTCCAGACATTATGGACAACCTTTATGTATGTGTGTATACATACAGATAAATTCCTGCGCAGATTTTGAAAACACATTTAAGTTTCAGAAGGCATTGACTCTCAAGACAATATACTGCTGTTAAAAATGTTACCCTAATAAACAATCTTTTCCAAAGGATTTCAGACCATCCTACTGCAACGACATCAAAATCTCCCACAATTTTTAATTATTCAGATGTTAGCTCATTTAAAATTTTTAACTAGCCTTAATTGCCTAGAAATTCAGTGTACCTTTGACATGTAGCCTGCCTTGTTTCATTTTTGCTGGTCTTGGAGAAATATTTGCGTATTTAGTGAGTTCTGTCTGGTTGGCCTTTCAAAAATTAGCTTTGTACCTAAGGGCCCTGTCTCAGTTTGCCAGGGCTGCAGTAACAAAGTATCACAGACCAGGTGGCTTTAACAACAGCAATTTATAGTCTCCCAGTTTTGGAGACTAAATCCTAAATCGAGGTGTAAGCAGGGCATGCTCCCGCAGAAGTCTGAAGCATTCCAGTGGTGGCTTGCCAGCACTCCATCACTCAATTTCTGTCTCCATCACATGACCCGTTTTCTCCCTGTCTTCACCTCCTGTGTCCAAATTTTTTCTGCTTATAAGGATTCCATGCATATTGGATTAAGTCCTACTCTGATTCTGTTTGGCCTCATTTTAGCTAGCACTATCGTCAAAGATCCTATGTACATGTGAATTCACACCCTCGGGGCAGGGGTTAGGACTTGGACATGTCTCTGCAGGGGATATCTTCTCCCTCCATTCACCCCTCGATCTGCCCCCACGAAGAGAGCAGGGAGGATTATTCTGAGTGCCTCTTTTGGTTAAAGGGACTTAAGTGCATCATAAACAGGGTACGCAAATCTAAAACTGCTATACCACAGACTGCCAGGGGAAAAACCACTGGTGGTGGAGGACTGCCATATTATAATTTCAGGGGAAACGCCCTGGCCCTTGGCTGCCCAGGCTTTTTATGCTGTGGCGTAAGAATCTCTAGGACAAAAAGCAGAGAAACAAATAAACAAAAAACCCAAAAATACCCAGGTGATCTGTGTCTGTCTCTCCTACCAGGTGCTGAACGGGTAGGGTTTTGGGGATTTAGGCACCTTGGGCTTGCTTTCCACTTCATCCTTCCCTTTATAAACGAGTCATCAACAGCATAAAATATAACCAGCTGTTGGAATGTAAAAATAGGGGTTGTTATGATAAAATGAACTCCAAAATGCAGAGAAGCCAATTGTAGGTACATAGTTTCATTTCAAAATCTGGTTCCTTCAGGCCTTTCTGTCTTGGTTTCTGTCTCCAGTTTCTCTTCCTAATACTATAATAACTTGATTATTTCCCAGCCCAGACTTAAAACTATTCTCTTTCTCAGTCCCTGTTTGCCTCCAAGGAAGTCTGTCTGCTTTTCTTAGTCTGTGGACTTCATCTCCCATGCAGATCCACTCTTCATTTCCCATGCAGACAGACTTTTTGCAACAACGCACTCCGGTTTTCCCAGACCAGAAACTTCCCTAACTATTCTGTACTTAGAACAACCTGTTCTGGGATAATCCCAGTTTAGGAGTGTTGTCCCAGTGTAGTTATTAAGAGTGCTCCTTTCATTCTCAAAAATATTCTGGTTAGGATGATAAATTATATGGTCACTTTACTTTAAGCCATATTTCCTAACAGCTTTCACACCCTTAGTGGAGAGTACTGAGATTCTACTTTTTGGCTAAAACAAGGGCTTTTGTACATAATATCTCATGTAAAAATTCATGTAAATATTATTCAATTTTTTTAGTGAGGACACTGAATTTCATAGAGGTTAAGCAACTTGCCCAAGGTCAGACAGACAGCTAATAGTAGAGATGGTGGATTGGAACAAAGTTTTTCTTAGTTCAAAGACCATGTTCCTTCCCAAGGCCACAACTTCCAGACCACCACCAACACATCCTAGCCATTTTGGGTTCAAAGTCAGACTTCCCTTTTATTTTAGGATGCCTGGATGCTCCTTCTTATTTCCTCTTCTAGTCCCACTAGTTACCTCCCATCCCTGGAGACAACTGATCCTCCATCATTATAACAGTTTTCTTCTAATTTCTGTAGCATGTGTTGTGCAGGATATGTTGATGCATATAAAGGGAGCTCTGTCTGCCTAAAAAGTTTTAGGAAAGTGCATAGTGAAATCCTAGTTGGAAAAAAGGTTGCCTTATATTCCCCAACAGCCGCTTTGCTCTGCAGATGTCAGGAGAGTCTCTCTGAGCGTGGAACCCGCAGTAATCTCAATAGACTTATAAGAGTAATTTTCAATAGGAATGGGCAAGAACCTTTAAGCTGTAAGATACCATATTTAACAGTGAGGAAATAGCAAATTATTTTTCCCTAGCTTCTGTACCTATTAACTAGGAATAAAGATTTTATTAGCTCATGGAGTTATGATGTACCCAACCTGCCCAATAGTATCTGGTATATAGTAAAGACTCAGATAGTGCTAATTGTCTTTCCTCCTTCCTTTCCAAATCCTACTGCATTTTCTTCTGTCTGGAGAGGTTTTTGGTGAGAGAAATAAATATGAATTGTGGAATGTGCAAGCAAAATTAGGAAAAAATACTTTCCAAAGAAAATAACCCTTGGCCTCATGCAACCAATATGTGCTCCAAGGCCCTTACTGGCCTCTGCCAGCCCTGAAAAAATTAGGTCTACTACAGTAAAGAGACAACTTCCCTGCACAATGCAACAACCACAGTCAGTCAGTCAGACCCAGTCTGACCACATTGACACTGTAATCACTCCCAGAGCAAACCCTTTCCTCTGAGTCCGTGGAGGTAACAGAATAAATGTAAAGTGTGCCAGTTTGCCAAACTCAGGGGCTCATCAGAAGCCATTTCCTTCCTCTAAGGTTGCACCATGACACTGGGGCAAAACTGTGCATTGGGGTTGAGTCCCTCTATCCAAAGGTTGGGAGTGGGCAGTACAGGTAGATGGGGGGGCAGAAACCAAAGAACAGAGTAAAGGTGGGAGTGTCAAGCAGGAGGAAGGCAGCCCCAGGCAGACTAGACAAAGAAAGGGGAAGCTTCCCACACCTTCTCCAGTCCTACCAGCTCTTGGTGTCCAGTAGCCTCTGCAGTGCCTTAAAAGCTCCAGGAAGCTTCAAACCATGGCTAGTCTTAAGAGTTGGCCACATTGCACTTGCCAGACTTCCTCGAAGGAGCACTATCCCCGTTAAGAGAAATCTTGATGAGAGCTCATGGTAGAATGTAAGATCCAGGGCTTGGGTGTGTGCCTGTTGGGTGTAACAACACTCTCGTGAGGATTAAATGAGATATGTGTAAAGTGCTTACAAAAGCACTGGGCACCCCAGGGAGCACTGCTTTAGTGAGTGTGACGTCAGTGCTTGTTATTTAGCATTGTTTTGTCACATTATGTTCATTATTGTCACCCCAGTCAGTGCCTGATGTTCCCCGTTTTAGAAGTTTCCTTTTCTATCTCTTCTATCAGTAATGTGGAAATGCCTTCCCTTTTTCTGTTTTCTTTTTTTCAATTTTTCAATTTATTTAAATTATTCCAAGTTCCTTAACAATTTCCTTGGTAAATTTGTAAATATTTTAGGTGAGACAGAATACCTGACCACCTCCAGTGCTGTATCTCTCCCATCCCCCAAAAAGCAACCACTATTTTGAATTTGTGTATAACTTTATATAAAGTATACTCATAAGGATGTGAGTATATGAATATATTTCCAGAAAATATACTTATAGGAATATACTTACATTCCAATAAATTAAGAATTGTATATACACATGCATACACAAACGTGTGCATGCATAGGAAATATAATATTACTACATGTGTATATGCATTTTTGATAAGTGGTAAATATAAGCTATTCTGTAATCTGATTTTTCACTAGAAAATACATCTTGGGGATATTTCCATATTGATAAACATTCCTTTAAACAACTGTGAAGCAGGTCACAGAATGGATATTCTGTAATTTAATTATACATTCCATCACTGAAGGAAATTTAGTTTGTGTCAAGTTTTCCCCTGTTACAAGTAACATTGTCAATAAGCATCCTTGTCCACATGAGTGTATCTTTAGGGAACTTCTCTATAACACAGGACACCTGGAACTAAGTTTGAAATACAGATAGCAATAGGGGGAAACTATTTGCAGTATATTTAAAAATGTGCAATATATATCCCAAATTTGGGTTATGATCCAGAATTATATAAAGAACTCCAACAGATCAAAAATGAAAAGACAGTCCTATCTCTCCACATCCTCTCCAACATTTACTGTTTTCCAACTTTTTAATAGCAGCCAGTCTAATAGGTATGAAATGATATCGCAATGTAGTTTTGATTTGCATTTCCCTAATCACTAGTGATGTTGAACATTTTTTCAGACATTTCTTCACCTTTTTGCATTTCTTCTTTGGACACTTGCCTTTTCAAGTGTTTTGCCTATTTTTTAATCAGGTTGTTTTGTAAAATGGTACAGGCACTGTGGTGGATTGTTTGGCAGTTCCTAAGGAAGTTGAATATAGACTTGCAATGTGACCCAGCAAAACCATTACTATGTATATACTCAGAAAAACGAGAGCAGAGACCTGAAAGGACATCTGCACATCGATGTTCACAGTGGCATTATTCATGATTGCCAAAAGCTAGAAACAACCCAAGTGTCCATCAACAGACGAATGGATAAACAAATTGTGGTAAATATGCATGATGGAATATTACGGAGTGGTAAGAAGAAATGAAGTTGTGAAGCATATGACAACATGAACCTGGAGGACATTATGTTGAGTGAAGCCAGACACAAAAGGACAAATACTGTAAGATTATACTATTATGAACTAAACACATTGTGTAAACTCATGGAGTTAATAATCAGAATATAGGTCACTGGAAATAGAATGAAGATAGAGAACAGAAAGCTGAGGTTTAATCTGGGCAGAATTAGTAAAAAGATAGTCTGTAAATCTTTGGAAATGAATGGAAATGGTGAAAAGCATATCATGATGTTTGTAAGTAGCAGTGCTATTGTATGGGTATGAAAGTGGTTGAAAGGGAAAGTCTAAGGTCATATATACTACTAGAAAGAAAGCTAAAAACTGTAGTATGATATTGTATATGACAGTAAAACTTCATGTAAAGCATGAATATGAGTGATATTATATATATGACTGCTTTTAAAAAATGTAGATACCAATATAAAGAGAGAAGGAAAAAGAATAGCAGCTATGGACATGTACAACAGAGGAAGCATAGAGAGATTGACAGGTGATTAGTTTTGTTTCTTTTTTTATTTATTATTATTGGAATAATGAAAGTGCTCTAAGAATGAAGTGCTGAATGCACAAATATGTGAGTACAACTTATACTATTGTTTGTCCACTTTGGATAGATTTATGCTTTATTAATATGTACCAATAAAACTGATATGTTTTTTTAAAAAAGAAAAGGCAAGAAGGCCAAGGGAAAAAAAATAAAAATGGGCAGAGTATAAACAGCAATTCATTCAGAGAAGAAGAAAATAAAGGTAACCAATAAATACATAGAAAAATGTTCATCCTTTTAAGCAAACAAGGAAATACAAAGGCAAACAATAAGAGGACATCTTCATACACTAAATTGGCTACAATGAAAATATTTGACAATCTCAAGTATGGGCAAAGGTATGAAGAAGCAGGTTTTCTCATACACTGCTTGTAGGAGCACAATTTGATAATCCACGGCTGCTTTAAAAAATATGACACCCAGTGGCCCAGCAAACTCACTTCCACCAGGCTAAATTCTGTGGCTGGAGGCTGGCAGGTCTTTTGAATCTTTAACTGTACCTTCCTGGAAACAAGTTGCTGGTCTTGATTTATCATCCCTCATTTCCTCTCTCCCAGGGTAGAAGTTTTCTCCAGATTCCTTCTGTAATTTAGCTTCTGTTGCCCTCTCTGCAATTCCTTCACTAACATATTCAAGGGTATAAAGGCTTGAATTCTCAGCTCAGACTGCCTGAGTGCCTGTCCTGGATTTTCCATCATACGACTTTGGGCACATTAACTAACTTACCTCAGTTTCCCCAATTATGCCTTACCTAACATGGGATTATTAAGAGCTCCCACCTGTCGGGGTGTATGATGGGATACACCAGAAAGCTTTAGAAGGGGGCTGATATTGAGAAAAAGATTAACACTGTTAGTTGCATTAGCTGTCTAAAGTCTGTGGACGAAGTTTAAATAATTCCCCAGGAAACTCAAAATCCCCTTCCCCACATATACACAAAAATTTTATACCAAAATAAAACAAGATACATTAGAACCTGTGGGTATGGATGGGGATGAGAAATGGAAGTGTTAGCAAATTTGTTTCCAACCAGCCCAAGCCTAGCATCTCTTGCTGCTTTCTCTCACGAATTTATAGCTTTCTTTGGAACATTCTCAGTTATTTTGTGTCTTTATTGGCCCAAGAAACAGAAATTAGGACTCGGGAGTGATATACTAGGCACTTAAAAAATGCAAGGTATTTGTTGATTGCATTATGAATGAATGCTTGGGGGTTGGGAGAAGGAGGGGACCTTTGGTGCAGAACTCTTAAGACAGGCAAAAACAACCATGACTTGGTACAAGGCAAGTGGATGCTTGGTGAAAAGAAGAGGAAAAGTAAGAGCAATGAAAATGAGAGGTGAGGAAGAGATAGAAGAAATTGCCTTGCCAATGTGCATACAGGGCAACACTTATTGCAGTGATGGAGGGCAAAATATCAAAAACAAAGCTTTTTCATTTTTTAATTTTTTGATACCCCAATTTATTTTAATTTTAATTTTTCTAAATTAGTATGTATTCTATATCTAACCTCTAAACCCATCACTATATTCCATTTTACTATTAATGGAACCTGGCAATATATTGGGCTTCATTTTTGGGGAGGTTTTAGACCACAGAGGGGTTCAATGGTGGCAGGGGTGGAATACTGTTGTGAGGTGTTATTGGTGGGAGCGCATGGTTGGGAGGGAGTTCTCCAAGGCATATATACAGGGGACATTAAAAAGTTTGGATATTTTCATAGTGGTTACAGGTAAAAATGACAACTGAGGGAGTGCTGAGCTCCTAGCCAGGGGAGCTCTATCACATTCCCTAATGGAACAGAAACAATCCCCTGAGTGCAACAGCAAAAACCAAAAAAGAAGAAGGTCCAACAATGAGCCCTTGATACTAATGACTATGCTTGTGAACCTGTGCACCTAAAATAAGAACTAGGCCTAGAGCTGCCAGGTGTCTAAGAGTTATCTCCTGAGAGCCTCCATGTTGCTCAAATGTGGCCAGTCTCGAAGCCAAACTTAACATGTAAATGCATTGTCTTACCCCCAGTGTGGAACATGACTCCTGGGGATAAGCCTCCCTGGCACTGAGGGATTACTACCAAGTACCTGCTGATGATGTGGCTGGAGAATAACCTTGAATAAAAGGGTCAACTCAGATCAGTAGAATATCTCAGCCTACATGTAATATCAGGAGTTAAAAATGCTTTTTGACCTTGAATAAAAGAGGGAAATGGAAAGGACAAATGAGTTTATATGGCTATGAGTCTCCAAAAAGAGCCAGGAGGTTATCAGAGGGGTTGCCCTTATGCACACCTCAGCAGAGTCCCAGAGACTGCTAACGTAGATACAACCCCAGGTATTGGTTCTTCTGAGGCTACAGAGACACACAGGTTCTATGGTCATGGCAGATGGACTTCAGTGCCATGTCAGTTGGCCCTACTTTGCAGTTTGTGTTCCTGAGTGTGATGGAGTTGGACTCAGATGTGATCTTTACTCACAAGCCTCTCCTGTCACTTTTATCAGACCTGTGGTTGGGGTTTAGTGTATACTCAAGGGACCTGAATCTCTGGACTGCCCATGTGATAGCCAGGCCCTGAGCCTCAACAGACTTGCAACTCCCACCCTCTGGTTTATTGGACTTACCCCAGCCAGCAGGGAGGTGAAGAAGTTCAACCACTACACTAGGGAGCCAAGAGTGCCTACAACTGCAAACAGGAGAATTGCATCCATCATCCAAGTGGAATTTAAGCCCCCTCTCAATACAGAGGTAAAGCAGATATAACCATCCCAGGGTCCACAGAATGGAGGAATAGAGTATGGATTAGAGTGAACTTACTGATACTCTCTTCATGAACTATTGTGATTAGTAATGGAAGTAAATGTAGCATTGAGATGGAGGAAGTGGCTATGGTAGCTGCTGAGGGTGGGGAGTGGGAAGAAGAGATATGACGTGAGGGTATTTTCAGGACTTGGAGTTGTCCTGGGTGGTACTGCAGGAACAGTTACTGGACATTGTATGTCCTCCCATGGCCCACTGGGTGGACTGGGAGAGAGTGTAAACTATAATGTGGACCATTGTCCATGTGGTGCAGCAGTGCTCAGAGATGTATTCACCAAGTGCAATGAATGTCCCATGATGATGGAGGAGATTGTTGTTATGGGAGGAGTGGGGTGAGGGGGATGGGGGGTAAATGGGGACCTCATATTTTTTTAATGTAGTATTAAAAATAAATAAAGACAACAAATTTTTAAAAAAAGAAAATGAGAGGTAACAAAGTAATGTTTCAGGGTTCAATTACTGACATTAAAGGGAAAAAAGCAAATATTTGTTGAGCACTTCCTGTGTGCAGGTACCTGCTAGCAACCTAGCAACATTCAGCTACGTAATGGTTAACCTCACAACAATTTTGAAGTCATTGTTGCTAAATCCATTGTTTTTGCTTGTTTACTCTTGCTTTTCTTTTCTTTTTTCTTTTTTCCTTTGGCAGGTACTGGAGATTGAACCCAGGAGCTTGTACATATGAAGCAGAAACCCAACCACTGAACCGCACCTGCTCCACTACTTTTGAGTTTTTAAAGTATATTTTTATTGAAGTATATCTCTCATACATGAACATGTATAAACAATAAGTATATAGTAAAGATTGTGAACTTACAAAATAAACACATAACATCATACAGGGGTCTCATACATCACTCCTCCACCAACACTTTGCATTGAAGTTGTGAACTTGAAAAACAATCATATTTGTGTAGATTTCCCATGCAATACCCCTTCACCAACTCACCACACTGTGGTGGAATATTTGTTATAGATTATGAGATAATATCATCAGAATATTACCACCAACCATGGTCCATAGCATACATTTGGCACACTTTTTCCATCCACCTCCATTATCGACACAGTACATCTTTGGCATTGATGCAAGAATATTACAGTATTGCTTTTAACCATAGTCTATATGTCCCATCAATTGTAGTTTTCCCATGTTTCTCCACATTCCCACCACCCTGAAATAGTGATGTACATCTGCACTAGCTCACAGAAGAACACTGTAGCAGTTTGTTATGGTTATGAATTCTAAAAATAGATTTTGGATTATGTTTGTAATCTGGTCTGTACCTGGGCATGATTAAGTTATGATTAGGGCTTTGATAGGCCATGTCATTAGAGTGGTGGGAACTCATGGATAAAAGGCATGACAAAAGACAGAGTTGAGGATTTTTGATGTTGGGGTTTTGATGTTGGAGTCTGAAGCGGAAGGCTTTATTTACTTATTTTTCATTTTTTAAAAAAATATTACATTCAAAAAATATGAGGTCCCCATTCACCCCCACTCCTCCCACAGCAACACTCTCCCTCATCATCATGACACATCCATTGCATTTGGTGAGTACATCTCTGGGCATCGCTGCATCTAATGGTCAATGGTCCACATCATAGCCCATACTCTCCCACGTTCCATCTAGTGGGCCATGAGAGGATCTACAATGTCCGGTAATTGTCCCTACGGCACCACCCAGGACAACTCCAAGTCCCAAAAATGCCTCCACATCTCATCTCTTCCTCCCATTCCCTGCACCCAGCAGCCACCATGGCCACTTTTTCCACACCAATGCCATATTTTCTCGATTACTAATCACAATAGTTCATGAATAGAATATCAGTAAGTCCACTCTAATCCTTACTATATTCCTCCTTTCTGTGGACCTTGGATTGGTTGTGTCCATTCCACATCTATGTCAAGAGGGGCTTAGATTCCACATGGATACTGGATGCAATCCTCCTGCTTTCAGTTGTAGACACTCTTGGCTCCACAGTGTGGTGGTTGACATTCTTTAACTCCATGTTAGCTGAGTGGGGTAAGTCCAATAAACCAGAGTGTAGGAGCTGAAGTCTGTTGAGGCTCAGGGCCTGGCTACCATATTGTCAGTCCAGGGTTTCAGATCCCCTAGATATATCTTAAACCCCAGCATCAACTACAATTCCAGTAAAGTAACAGGGAAGGCTTGTGAAAAGAGATCACATCTGAGTCCAGGCTGGAGCCCCAGGAAGTAAACACACAGAGGAAAGAGAAGCAAGCCCCAGAAAGAGAAGACTTGAGCCAGGAGAAGAACACGGAGGAATAGAGACAGCTCTTTGGCAGAAACCCCAGAGAGTGAGACAGAGTCTTTCATCTGATAGTCTACAGCAGACCCTGTGGGAAAAAACAGAGATGCTGAACCCATAGGAAACCAGGAAGTCTGAACCCTCACAGACATTGGCAGCCATCTAACCCCAACACGTGGAAATAGACTTTGGTGAGGGAAGTAACTTATGCTTTATGGCCTGGTATCTGTAAGTTCCTACGCCAAATAAATACACTTTATAAATACAAACAAGTTTCCAGTATTTTGCATCAGCACCCCTTTGGCTGACTAATACAGACACCTTGTATTTGTACCCTCCCTCAACCGCAATCCTCATCCACCTCTGGGTTCACTGTGTTAATTCAGTCCCTAGAATATTCTTTAGTTTTCTTTCTATTGACATTTACTTCCCCAGACTACTCTTTTCAGGCACAATCCCCTTTATAAACCAATTGCTACTCAATATAATGTATTATCATCAACTCTATCCATTCCCACACTTTTACAGTCATAATTAAAACTTCTACATGTATTAAGCATGTAGTTCTTTTCAATCTCTTCTTATCTCCTAATAACCTATACTCTCGGTTTTAACTCCATGTGTTTATTCTTCATATTTAGTTCATATTAATGAGTCCATACAATATTTGTCCTTTTATGTCTGGTTACTTTGCTTAGTATAATGTCTTCAAGATTCATCCATGTTATCACGTGTCCCAATTTCATTTCTTCTTACTGAGCATAATATTCCATTGTATGTGTATACCACATTTTGTTTCTACATTCAATGGTTGATGAACACTTGGATTGATACCCATCTTTTGGCAATTGTGAATAATGCCACTATGAACATAGTTGTGCAGATATCTATTCCTAGTTTGTAGTTCTTCTGGATATATTCCTAGAGGAATTGCTGGATCTTATGCCAGTTCAATATTTGTTTTCCTGAGGAACCACCAAACTGTCTTCCACAGAGGCTTCACCATTTTATACTCCCATCAACAGTGAAGGAGTGTTCCTATTTCTCTACATCCTCTCCAGCACTTACTGTTGTCTGTTTCTTTTAAATCATGGCCATTCTACATGGTATTAGATGATATCTCGTTGAAGTTTTAATTTGCATTTTCCTAATAGCTAGTGATATGGAACATTTTTTCTGTGCTTTTTGGCCTTTTGTATTTCTTCTTTAGAGAAATGTCTATTTAAATCTTTTGCCCATATTTTTTATTAGATTGCTTACTCTTTAAATTGTTGAGTTGTATGACCTCTTTATATAGAATGGAAATCAAACCCTTATTGGATAAATGGTTTCCAAATATTTTCTCCCATTGAGTGGGCTGCCTTTTCACCTTCTTGATGAAGTCCTTTGAATCACAGAAGTGTTTAAGTTTGAGGAGGTCCCATTTGTCCATGTTTTCTTTTGTTGCTCATGCCTTTGATGTAAGGTTTAAGAATCCACCACATACCACCAGGTCTTGAAAATGTCTCCCTACATTTTCTTCTAGGAGCATTATTGTATTTGCTTTTATATTTCAGTCTTTGATTCATTTTGAGTTAATTTTTGTATAAGGTGTGAGATAGGGGTCTTCTTTCTTTCTTTTGACTGTGGATATCCAGTTCTCCCAGCATCATTTGTTGAATAAATTGTTCTTTCCCAGCTGGGTGGGTTTGACAGGCTTGTCAAAATTCATTTGACCATAAATGTGAGGGTCTGTTTCTGAACCATCATTTCAGTTCCATTGGTCTACATGTCTTTCTTTATGCCAATACTGTGCTGTTTTTACCTCTGTGGCTAGGTAATATGATTTAAAGCCTGAAAGTGAGAGTCCTCCAACTTCACTTTTCCTTTTTAAGATGTTTCTGGCTATTTGGGGCTTCTTATCCTTCCAGATAAATTTGATAATTTTGTTTTCCATTTGCTTAAAAAATGCTGGTGGAATTTTTATTGAGATTGCATTGAATCTGTATATCAATTTGGATAGAATTAGTATCTTAATGATATTTAGTCTTCCAATCCATGAGCATGGAATGTTCTTCAAATTATTTAGGTCTTTTTAAAATTTCTTTTAGCAATTCATTCTAGTTTTCTAAATACAAGTGCTTTACATCCTTGATTAAGTTTATTCCTAAATACTTAATTCTTTTAGTTGCTATTGTAAATGGAATTTTTTTCCTGACTTCCTCCTCAGATTGTGCATACTAATGTATAGAAATACCATTGATTTTTGCATATTGATCTTGTATTCTGACACTCTACTGAAATCATTTATTAGCTCTAGCAGCTTTGTTGTAGATTACAACAAAGATATACAATTGTGTCATCTCTGAATAGTGAAAGTTTTAATTCTTTCTTTCCAATTTGGATGCCTTTTATTTCCCTTTCTTGTCTGATTGCTCTAGCTAGAACCTCTAGCACTATATTGAACAGCAGAGGTGACAATGAGTATCCTTGTCTTTCCCTAATCTCAACAGGAAAGATTTTGGTCTTTCACCATTGAGTGCAATATTAGCTGTGGGTTTTTCATATATGAACTTTATCATATTGAAAGAATTTCCTTCAATTCCTATTTTTTGTAGTATTTTTATCAGGAAAGGATGCTGTATTTTGTCAAATGCCTTTTCTGCATCAATTGATAAGATCATGTAATTTTTCTCCTTTGATTTATTAATATGGTGTATTATGCTGATTGAGTTGCTTGTGTTGAACCAGGCTTGCATGCCTATTATAAAACCACTTGATCATATGAATAATTCCTTTAATGTGTTGTTGGGTTTAATTAACAAGAGTTTATTGAGGATTTTTGCATCTATATTCATTAAAGAAATCAGTCTGTAATTTTCTTTTTTTTTGTAATATCTTTATCTGGCTTTGGTACTAGGGTAATATTGTCTTCATAGAATGAGTTTGGTAGCATCCCTTCTTGTTCAGTTTTTTGGAAGACCTTGAACAAAATTGGTATTAAATCTTCTTAAATACTTGATAGAACTCACCTGTGAAACAATCTGGTCCTGGACTTTTCCTTTTGGGGAGCTGTTTGATAACTGTTTCAATCTCTTTACTTTTGATTGGTTTGCTGAGGTCTTCTTTTTTTCCTAGTGTCAATGTAGGTTGTTTGTATGTTTCTAGGAATTTTTCCATTTCATCTACATTGTCTAGTTTTTTGGCATTAAGTTGTTCATAGTATCCTCTTATGATCTCTCTTATTTCTGTGGGGTCAGTAGTAATGTGCCCATTTTCATTTTTAATTTTATTTGCATCCTCTCTCTTTTATTCTTAGCTAAGGGTTTGTTGATTTTATTAATCTTCTCAAAGAACCAACTTTTGATTTAGTTAATTCTATTGTTTTCTGTTCTCAATTTAATTTATTTCTGCTCTGATCTTTGTTATTTCATTCCTTCTACTTGCTTTGGAATTAGTTTCCTATTCTTTTTCTAGTTCCTTCAGTTGTGTAGTTAGGTCATTGATTTTAGCTCTTTCTTCTTTTTCAATGTAAGCTTTGAGGGCTATAAATTTTCCTTTCACATTGCCTTTGCTGCATCCCATACATTCTGATGTGTTGTATTCTCATTGTCATTTGTCTCAAGATATCTATTGATTTCTCTTGAAACTTCTTCTTTGACCCACTGATATTGAAGAGTTTGTTGTTTAGTCTCAATTTATGTGTGAATTTTCCCTATTTATACCATTTGTTGATTTTCAACTTTATTCCATTATGATCAGAGAAAGTGCTTTGTATAATTTTGATTTTATTGAATTTATTGAGATCTGCTTTGTGACACAACATATGGTCTACCCTGGGGAAAGATCCATGAGCACTTGATAAGGATGTATATCTTGCTGTTTGGGGTGCAGTGTTCTGTATATGTCTATTAGATTTAGTCCAGTTATCATAGTATACAAACTCTCTGTTTCTTTATTGATCATCTCCCCAGATGTCTATCCAATGCTGAGAGTGGTGTATTGAAGTCTCCAACTATTACTGCACAGATGTCTATTTCTCCCTTCAGTTTTTCCAATGCTTGCCTCATGTATCTTGGGGCATCCTGGTTAGGTGCATATTTATTTATGATTATTTCTTCCTGGTGAATTATCCCTTTTATTAATATGTAATGTCCTTCCTTGTCTCTAATAACAGTTTTGCTTTTAAAGTCTATATCGTTGGATATAAGTATAGCTACCCCAGCTTTTTTTTTTTTTTTTTTTTTTTTGGTAACTGCATGTGTGGAATATCTTTTTCCATCCTTTCACTTTCAATCTGTTGGTATCCTTAGGTCTAAGGTGAGGCTCTTGCAGACAGCATATAGATGGCTTATATTTTCTTATCCATTCTGCCAGTCTGTGTCCTTTGACTGGGGAGTTTAAACCATTAACATTCAATGTTATCACCATAAAGATAGCTCTTGTTTCATTAATTTTGATTTTTGTGTTTTATCTGTCATTTTGTTTTTGACACTTTTAGTTACTGTTACTGATACAGTCATCATTTCTAGACTCTTCCAAGCCTCTGTCTCCTATCTTTTATTTTCAGGCTGTAACACTCCCTTTAGTATTTTCTGCAAAGCTGTTTTTTGTTGTTGTTGTTATAAACTTTCTCAGTTTTTGTTTATCTGTGAATACTCTAATCTCACCCTCATTTTTGAAAGATAATCTTGCCAAGTATAAAATTCTTGGCTGGTAGTTTTTCTCTTGTAGTATTTTAAATATATTATACCACTTCCTTCTTGCCTCTGTGGTTTCTGCTGAGAAATTGGCACTTACTTTTATTGGGTATCCCTTCTTTGTTATGCATTGCTTTTCTCTTGCTGCTCTCAGAATTCTCTTTGCCTTTGGCATTTGACATTCTGATTAGTATGTGACTCGGAGTTGACCTATTCAGATTTATTCAGATGGGAGTATGTTGTGCTTCTTGGACACAGATACCTGTGCTCTTCAATATAGTTGGGAAATTTTCAACCAAAAATATTCCTTCTGCCCCTTTCCCCTTCTCTTCTCCTTCTGGGACACCCATGACACATATGTTTGCATGTCTCTTCCCATCATTTACTTCTCTGAGACCCTGTTCAATTTTTTCCATTCTTTTCTTCATCTGTTCTTTTGTAAGTTTGCTTTCAGAGGGCTTGTCTTCAAGCTCACTGATACTTTCTTCTGCTTCCTCAAATCTGTTATATGCCTCCAGTATATTTTTTATTTCATTTATTGCACCTTTCATTCCTATAAGGCCTGCTATTTTTTAAAGTATGCTTTCAAATTCTTCTTTGTGCTCATTCAGTGTCTTCTTAATATCCTTAATCCCTTTAGCCATCTCTTTACATTTGTTAAGGATATTTGTTTGAACATCTAAGATAAGTTGTCTCCTTTATGTCATATGCAGGCTTATCTTGTTCTTTAACTGGGCTGTATCTTCCTGTTTTTTGGTATGGGTTGTAATTTGTGTGTGTGTGTTTTTGCATCTGGTTTACTAGATGTATTTATTCTGGGTACAGTTTCTCCCTTTAGTTTAGGGCTTTCTTGTCTCTTCTCCCTTGCTGGTTGTGTAGTAGGAGCCAAGGATGTAGTTAATGATGTCAGCTATGGAAGCTAAAGCTGCCCATGTTGCCCCAGGAATTAATGAAGTTTCTCCCACCTTTCTCCTCTATCAGGGGTAGGCACAGAGCTTCAGCATGTATAATTCAAGTTGGGCATGACAAGACTATCTGTAGTTGCCTCAAGAGACTGATGAAGCTTCACATCCCTTTCTCCTCTACCTTGGGCAGAGTTGGAACTATAGTTGTGGGCAGCAATCTGTACTGTTTGGATCCACAATGACCACAGTTGCCCAGGTAAACTGATGTAGCACCAGACCGTTTCACTGACAGGAGAAGGAGTGGACCCTCTCAAGTTCCCAAAATCTAATTTGTGTGGGCCAAATACACCTGCAGTTACCCTGAGAGTCTGAGGGAGTACTGTCCCTTCTGCACTTTAGGGGTAGAAACAGAACTACCAATGCCCAACAGTTTAGTCTCTGTAGGCTGAAAGTACCCACCATCGCCCAGAGTGGCCAAGGAAGCACCAGCCCCCTCCTATCCTACTGAGTAGTGGGGTTGGATCCACAGGCACCCAATAGTTCAGTCCCTGTAGGTCAAAAGCACCCGCTGTTGTCTGGAGAGGCTGTGGAAACACCAGACCTCTCCTATCCTATTGTGGGTGGGGGTGGATTCATAGGCATCCAACAGTCCAGTCCATGCAGGTCAAAGGTCTGCCACTGTTGCCTGGAATGGCTGTGGAAACCTGAGCCCCCTCCTTTCCTATTGGGGTGTGAGAGTGGATCCACAAGTACCCACCAGTCCAGCCTGTTTGGGCCAAAAGCACCTGCAGTTATTCAGAGAGGCTGGGCAAACACAGTCCATCTCTTGCCCTTTGGGGATGGGAGTGGAGCCACAGGTGTCCAATGTCGGGTTTGTGCAGGCCAAAAGTGCCTGAAGTTGCCATGAGAGACTGAGGGAACATGAGTCCCTCTTATCCTGTGGAGGGACAGAGGTGAAGATGGGCTTGAAAGCACTCAATAAACCAATTCATCAGGGCTGGAAACTCCTGCCTTTGCCTGGAGAGGCCAAAGATACGCAGCACTTCTCCTATCCTTTGAGGTGTAGTCATGCAGCCCAGGTGACTGACTATTCAGTCTGTGCCAACAGACAGCACTTGCAGTTGTCTGGAGAGCCTTGTGCAGTTCCTGCCAGCTTCCTCTCTGCTGGAGGTGGGGCTGGAGCCTAGGCTAGGGCTGCAGTCAGATCTTGTTGAAAAGAAGCCCATCTCTAACTCAACTGTATTTTCAGTCAGCTGGGCTTCCCCTCACACCAGGGGTGAAGTCAAAATGGCAGCTACCAGACTCTTTCCAACTTGGACAGGATGGTTTCTAGAATTACACTTTAGTCAGTTGAGTCCACTAATTAGTAGCTGAGGTCAGTGGACAACTGTCTCTTCCTTCACCCTCCACTTTTTATGGGAAATGGAACTGCTAAGTCCAGCCACAGAATGGCTCCTGAAGTGGTTTGCACTGCTAGAGTAGGATGGGCAATGGCTTCCACAGCATGGCTTGCAGCTTCCTGGAGAGACTGGCACAGGTGCCCCCACATTCCTCCCTGCTAGAGGTGGGGCTAGGATTTAAGCTACAGCTGCAACTTGACCTGGTTGGAAAGAAGGCTTTACCAGCACTGTGATTTTTAATCAGCCCCACTTCCCCTCGTGCCAGGGGCAGAGTCAAAATGGTGGCCACCGGCTTCCCTCTGACCTGGACAGCCTCAAAGTTTAGTTGTTCCTAAGATTATACTTCTGCCCACCAAATCCACTAATTTGTAGCTGAAATTGGTGCCACACCATGTCTTCCTCCCCTGTTTTTTGGGAAATGGGGCTTCCAACTCCAGATGTGGAATAGTTCCCAAGGTGACTTGCACCACAGGCACCGACCTCTGCGGTGTGCAATGCTCTGCTCATGAATCCTCTCTGCAGATGGGCAGTCTCCTCCTTCCACACTCTCAAGGATGTTGCAGAATATTTCTCTGGTGTCCTGGGGCCCCCAAACAGGTGCTTTAGGTAGCTCTGGGTGACCATCAACTGCCCTGTGTCATGAGCTGACTCCAGAGCTCCTTACTCTGCCGCCATCTTGACTTCACCTCTCCCCCCTCACCTTTGCTTTTGATTTTAATGAAATAACAAGTTCTGAGGAGATTCGATTTCATCTTTGACTAATCCCAAACCCCTCGTATGTTCCACTGCAGCTTCTAAATGCTCGATTTTGAAATCCTTTTCCAGAACCCTAGGTGGGGGCTCTAGGTTACATATGAGGCATGAGGAATCAGAGTTAAGCTGATTCTCTGCCAAAAATAAAGAGAAAGTGCTTGTGTGCACAAATGATTAGGAGATGGTTACTTGGAGAGCAGAAACTTCTGTAATCACTAATGGAAGAGGAGGTGGGCAAGGGGTTAAAATAGAGAAGCAGGATCAAAGGGGAATTTAGGAATGGATATGAAGTAATCTAAGAGAGAAAGAGAGGAAATGCAAAATGCCCCAAGCCCAGTCAAAGGTGAAAGTCAAACCCAAGAAAGACAAGACACTGAAGAGTGTGGATGGGGTTACAGCGATCAAATGTGAGAAAGGAAAAGGAAGAGAAGAGGCAGGCATGGGGCTTTGCCTGGGACATCTCTAAATACCACCTGGCTAACCTTAATGAATATAGCCCAAACTTCATGCTCATTTGGTAAAAAGAGAGTGGCTAGATGATTTCAGGAACAAATTGCATTGACAGAGGATGTTATTTCATTTGATTTATTACACTTTTTCCCCCCCAAACAATGGTACAGTGCAGTGTTGTGCAATGGAGTTTACCAGAAGACCCTGTTTTTCAGGAAGGGACACTGCTCCCTGATACTGCAGTGGCAAAGGATGGAAATTTTGGATTCAAATGGAGAACAAAGGGTGGCTAACTTCAAACAGAAAGCACCTGGCAACATGAAAAGTGCATCTATTTCCTCACCGGTGCAATTCTGTCTCTTCCATGTTTGATACTACAAAGAGGAAATCATTAACGTCCACTGGCATTGCAAAATTTTCCTAATTTCTAAATTGGTCCTCTTTGCTCTTTTTGTTAAACTCCACATAGGCAGTCACTGTCCAATGTCCACATTACTGGGAATTATTAGGAGGACAAAAGTTCCCAGGACAAAGTTTCACCCTTTGTGTAAACAAAGCCTCATTTCTATTATTTCCCATTTAACCATGACCAATTCAGTTGGAAACATAAATGTGAATTACATTTGTGACAATTTTGCATACCCTCTGACATGAAGCTCATTCTCTCTGGGATCAGTAGAACCATGTTGGCATGTACAGTTATTTTTGTTGCACTTCTCCATTCTTGTCTAATTCATTGAGAACCTGATAAAATGCAAAGTTTTCTAACAGAATACCCATGTCTCAATCCTGAATTACCTGTCTCATTCACAGCAAAATTCTAAGTGATGCTTGCTAGTGAAGAGACCAGCCTCCCTCACACCTCTAGTTTAGGGAACATCCCCTGCTCCTCTCCATGCCAGATTGTCAGCTGGGGTTATTGCTCCATGAGCAGGTGAGAAAGGGCTTATGGGAGGGGGAAGGTTTCCTTTCCCATCTCTATCCAAAAGATGTCCTTGCACCACATGAGATTTGGAGGAAGGGTAAGGATATCAAGGATGAGAAGAAGGGAAACGGACTTTGGCCCAGTGGTTAGGGCGTCTGTCTACCATATGGGAGGTCCGCGGTTCAAACCCCGGGCCTCCTTGACCCGTGTGGAGCTGGCCATGCGCAGTGCTGATGCACGCAAGGAGTGCCGTGCCACGCAAGGGTGTCCCCCGCATGGGGGGGCCCCACGCGCAAGGAGTGCGCCCGTGAGGAAAGCCGCCCAGCGTGAAAAGAAAGAGCAGCCTGCCCAGGAATGGCACCGCCCACACTTCCCGAGCCGCTGACGACAACAGAAGCGGACAAGAAACAAGACGCAGCAAATAGACACCAAGAACAGACAACCAGGGGAGGGGGGGAAATTAAATAAATAAATAAATCTTAAAAAAAAAAAAAAAAAAGGATGAGAAGAAAATGAAGAGTGAAAAAAAAAAAAGGAAAATGTAAGAAGCTCAGCTAGATTAGTTTTTATAGTTAGCACTTGAGAATGTCTACAAATTATCTTGCAGTAACTTGGAAATGACTGGACTTAAACTGCCAGCAGAGAACTAAACAATGAAAAGAGTATAGAATGGTTCAGAGATTAAATAACTAACTTAAAGAGAAATATGTTACCACCTAACCATCCTCATCCAATCAGAATAATTAAGCTCATGATATTAACATAACTAAAGAGATACAAGCCAATCAGAGTTGATGATGTAGGGGGTTGACTAGCAAAGAAAGAATACGTTACTGGAAAACATTGTCAGTGCCCATAGGAAGACTGAGTGGGGAGATGGAATAATTATGAAAGGACTTCAAAGATTCCAATCCCATTGGCATTGCTACCCTTAAAATGGGGATAGATGCAAGGTACTGTAATCCATGGAGTTCAAACATTTCTCTGCCTTTGGCAAGTCCAACCCTGTGGTGAAATGGATTAGCCTGATCCTTTCAAACATTCCATTCAAATTATTCTCCTTTGTTTGGTTCCATGTTCACCCAAAATATTCCTCTGAGTATGCCCTTCGTCCCTGTGAAACTCTGTCTACAGAGTGATTGTGCATTGACCCTAAAGGCTTTGAACATGGAAATGCCTGTAGAGCTATTTGCTTTAGAAGTCAATATGATGGCACCCTGCTCATTATTATTATGCTATTACATTGAAATTCCTATATGGAATCAAACAGATCACAACAATACCTCCTTCTGTGAAAATTACTTCATGTGAAAATTGATATATTGACATTCTGGTATGTTCATATATTAGTTTGTTTAATGTTAGCTTGCTTAATGTGACTTGGTCCCAGGGAAGTGAATACATCATCAGGTGTTTGCAAAATCATGTGTCTCTGCCTGTGAGGTCTTGGGTCAAACATGGGACCATAAAAAAATCACCAGAGAAAATAAATTCCTCCTTGCTGGATTTCTCAGGAGAGAGCCTGCTGGTTTTTCAAAGGAAAACAACATTTTGAGCCATGCCAAGGTGTTCATGTGTGAGTTGTGTTACTGGACTTTACCATTCCGCAAACAGAAAGCTAACTTTGTCCCCAGAAGTGCTAAGCACTGTTTCTTCCCATGCCATTAAGGGACTCGAGTAACTGTGTCGGACACCATTAACTTCAGTCCCTCGGTTCAGCAAAAATTCTCCTTTCTTCTCCAACATGATGACGAATTATATACCTGAATACCATACATCTAAAAAAGCATTTGCCACATGCTTATACTAATCACAATAGTGGGTTATGCTACTACTCCATTTGACAAACAATGAAACCAGGGCCCAGAAAATTTAAGAGCTTTCCCAAAGCCACACAGTGGTGGAGCCAGGAAACCAGCACACTCACTGCCTTTCTCCAGAACCTTCATGTTAATGACTCCATTGTTACAATAATTCTTTTCTTTTTAAATTTCTTTGGTTACAGAAAGGTACCACTGAAGTCAGGGGCTTGTGGTCACTCTAATTGACTAAACCACTCCATGCCAGAGGATTGATCTGCTCTGGGATTGCTGAGTGTACCTACTTCAGTTCCACCATGTTGGCGACAGCACACTATGCACCACTTATGAACTAAAATGTTGCCTGCCCAACTGATGCATGTGTGAAAAAATGCAAATACCAGTATCATTTTGTATGAGATCCATGGGTCTGTTTTTCTTCTACTTGATCTTTAGCTCAGAATTCAATTGTCATAAAAAATTTCTTACCTCAACTTTGAACATTACTGTTCTCTAGTGGAATTTCCCATTTTGCTGCTCTTTCTCTTCTCCCAGCAGTTAAAACTTTATCTACACTGAAAAGTCTCCCAAACTTCACCACCATTATAGACAATCCCCTCTCATCTTCATATGTCTCAAAACCCTCCTGTAATCTTTTAATGGATCCTTTTTAGAGACCAGGACCTCTAAGTTTATATTTTTATAATATGATCCTAGGACTCTGGGATTTGTACAACCCCAAATGAAAAAAATAGACAGATTTCTAAAAATCATGTTGCTATGGTGCTATTTCAAAGCAAGAATCTCCTGGGCATGGCTAACTAAGGCTAGACAGTCTGCCCCTCTTCAGAGACAGAAGACTCTAAAACGGGAGTTGGTCCCAAGCACTCATTAAATAGGTCTGAAACAGGTCCAGAGAATCCATTTGATTCACTTCTATCATTAGTTGAGTTGACAGCTGAACTCTCTCAGTATATTGAATGGATAAATTAATGAAAGTATGGATAATGAACTCATGATTGATCACTCTCTCCAATGACTGTGTCCTAAAATATAAACCAGATCTCGTCTTTTCTTGCTCTCTACCCTCCAACAGCTTCCCATTATTCATGGTGTAAAATGGGAGTGCTTTACCATGATGTGCTTTTACCATCAACCTGGAGCCTACTGCTCTGCTGGACTCTGCTCGTTCCTCAGAGGCTAGCCAGGGCTCCTTCCCTCAAAGGGAGACCCCACAGGGGAAAGAAGAAGACTGGAAAGACAGTCCAAAGGGCAGCAGCATGCACACATGGCCTGCAGAGATATCTTTTGCTGTCCTAAGACCCATTTCCTGTCTCATCACGTTGCACTGAGTTTGCAATCTCGTGCCTAAGAACTGGCTCACAAAACAATGCTCCTCAGAGAAAGGACCCAGCAGAGAACATGGTCCTGACCGTCTCTGGGAGAATCATCATGTCATTTCGTTCTCTTTCTTTTTAAAGAGGCTTTCCTCACCACTTCTCTCTGGAGGCTGGGAAAGACACCTGGTCTCTAAGAAACCACACATAACGACAGCTGTCTCCGGCCAGGCTGGGTCCCTGGCAGGGTGGGGATCCCCTAACCCCACTGAGCAGCTGTGGGGTCTGAGTGTCTGCCCGGGCCCTGCCCTCTCCCAAGGGCCATTGCAGCTGCAACTGAACTGGTTACTTCTTGGCTGGGAACTGGGACATACACTGGGCACAGCCAGTTTGTTCCCTGAAGCCATGGAGATGGCCCAGTCTCACAGAGGCAGTGCCAGCAAAGAGTTAGGTTGGAGATGATCTGGTCCGAGATTTCTTTTTCTTTTTGTGGCTTTTCAGAAAAGAAAACTCTGAGATCCCTGAGGTCTTCTATTTCTTTCTTCCTTTCTTCCTTTCTTTCCTTCCTTTCCCTCCCTCCTTTCTCTCTCTCTCTTTCTTCCTTAGAGAGTAAGCTCTCAAGAGATGGAGAAAGCATATAGATTTCTAGTGTGAGGAAACAAAAAGCTGCTTCTTCAAATGCTTCCTGCTCTCATCCAGGAAGAGGAGCTCATGTCTGTGGTTCTACACCAAAGAAGGAACCCTATGTGCTCTGTCCAGAGCTGAGAGCAGATACACTGTCATCAGCCACACCTGGGTTCTCATCCTGGCTCTGCTTTTTCTAGCTTCTCGCTTTCCTCCATGATGTAATGTGGAAATAACAATGGCCATTTTGCGGTGGATTAAATGAAGCAATGCCTGTGAAATGTCCAATATAGTGACTGGCACATGGCTCATGCTCAGTGACTGTTAATTATTAATTTCATGTGGCTGTTGTCATTGTTGTTGTTTCCAGAAATGGAATGCTGAAGATTAGTAGTTCTCCTCTTTCATATTGGCCTATCCCTTTTTCAGAGGAAAATAAATATGTCAGAAAAAGATCAGCTTTTGATTCCAGATGTGTCTCTCCTATTCCTATTCAAACATAGGCAGTCATCCAGAGACTAAAGCATGACCGTTTATACTTCATCAAGCCCCTCCCTTCTTTACACTGGGCAATTTTATTTGTGCTTTGAGATTGTCATGCAAATTTACTGACAAAAAGAAAGAAAGAGAGAGAGAAGAAAGGAAAGGAGGGAGAGATGGAGTGAAGGAGGGAGGAAAAGCGAGGGAAGGAAAAGCTTCAGCTAGCAATGCTACATAATAAAAAGAATTTAGCGTGAATGGAATTCAGGGTGTGATTGTTAAGTTCATGTGTCAACTCGGCTAAGTTATGGTGTCCAGTTGTTTGATCAAGCAAGCACTGACCTGGTTGTTACTGTGAAAGTATTTAGCAGATAGATTTGCATCTGTAGTCAAGTATTGCATCTAGAGATGATTGTGTCCACAATTAGAAAAGTAGATTGTCCTCAGCAATCAGCTGGAGGTCCTAAAAGGCCAGAACAGAGGATTTTAGAAATAATAACAAAGAATCTCTGCCTCTAATTCAGCCAGCCAACTTCTCCTGGGGAAATCACCTTCATGTTCTTCGGAGTTTCCAACTTGTGGGTTACCCTAAAGAATTTGGACTTGCCAATCCCAAAATTCATGTGAGCCAGTTCCCACTATCCCTCTCTTTCTCTTTCTATCTCTATGTGTGTCCATGTCCATGTCCATGCCCATGTCCACATCTATAGCCTGCTATCTTGTTACCCTGTTGATTCTGTTTCTCTGGAGATCTCTGATTAATACATAGGGTCTCATTCATATCTTTCATCAATAAACGCATATGAATACGAAATATAGAGAAAGAACCAAATGTAATATAACAAATACTCATATTAACACATCTAGGATGAACTCTTAATATTCTGTCTTATTTGCTTCTGACAATAACATAATATTAATAATAATACATTGAATGATCTCTATATGCTTCTCCCCTTTCACTATTATCACAGTTCAACATCCCCTCAGAGTGAAAACCCTGTCATAAGTTTTAGATAACGACTTTTGTCTTTTTTTTTAGACTTATACATGTGTGCACACAAATGCATGTATCACTATGCACATTCAGTTTACAGTTTGTGTGCTTTTTTAAAAAGTTATGAATAGGATAATGTTAGACATACACTTGGGCAGCTTCCTTTTTTCAATCAGCATCCTGGGTTCCATAATATTCCAAGTTAAAATGCTATATTTCATTTATCTATTTTGATACAGATGAACATCATCCAGATCTTGCTTCAATGAACTTTATTTTACATGTCTTCTTGTGCTCATATTCGAGAATTTCTCTAGATTATATATCCAGGACTGGAAAGATACTATAAAGTTTTTCATTTTTATTAATAACCACAAAATTTTCTCCAAAGCACTTATACAAATTTATATGTCTAAGAGAGATAAATGATAATACACATTGCAGATGCAAATACCAAATAGATTAAATCTTGTTGTTTTTTTTTACTTGATTCTGTAAAAATATTACATTAAAAAATATATATATGAGGACCCATTCAACCCCACCACCCCCACCCCACCACTCCGATCTTGTAGAAGGAAAATTGTTAATAGCTACCAAAATTAGAAATGCACTTACTCTTTGACCCAGTACCTCCCTTTCTAGGGATTTGTCCTACAGGTCCTGCACACATATATGTGGATGCATGGGTAGGATATTGAGTGCAGCATTGTTAATGATGTAAAAGAATAGGAACTCCCAAACTATCCATCAATGGAAAACTGGCTAAGTTAATTATGGTATATTTACAAAGTTGACTACTATGCATCTATTAAAAAAATGAGTGTTTTTTTTATGTAATAATCTGGAAAAACCTCCAAGATGCAATGTCAACAGAACCATCATTCTGCAAAGTGCAGAAATACTGTATGTTGCTTTTTCTGTGCAGAAAGAGGGGAAATAAGTACATGTATTCTATCATCTTTTCTTATTTCTGCATAAAGAAATTTTTAAAAATTATACTTTATGATTCTTAAGAAAGTAATAAAAGTGGTTGCTGATGGGAGTGGGCAACTAAGTAGACTGGGACAGAAGTGGGAGCATGGTTTATTGGTTTAATTTTTAAACTATGTGAAAATTCTCAAAAATAAACTGCACGAGTATATATTTTTTCACATACCAAAACTCATGTTGTTACTATTTTATAACTTTTGTTCTATATATTGAGACTCTGTTGTTAAGTCTCATCAATTCATAGCTTTTATTTCTTAGAGGATTGTACGTTGCACATTGGTCCGCATTAATTTCCTTTTATAATTTTTTCCTGATCACAAAAATAGTAATAATGAAAACTGTGATGAAGATGATGATAGTAAAATTAATAATAGTAGTAATAATAGTTTACATTATATAGCACTCACTATGTGCCCAATACTGTGCATTTATTATCTCTATTTTACAGATGAGAAAACTAAGCCATGGAGATGTTAACTGTCTTGCCCCAAAGTAATTATTTTAGCCCCAAGGTCTATTTTGATATATTAATATTGCTACAGCAGCTTTTTTAGGACATACATATTTATTTTACACACATTTCCTTGTCCTTATATTAAACCATTCAGTATTGTTTTAAGTGTATCTCTTGTAAATAGCTATACCTGGATCTTTTTTTAGTCTAACTTGAGATCTCTGTCTTTTAGTAAATAGCATAACCTACTTATATTTATTGAGCTTGCTGATATTTACTTATTGTTCCCATCACATTTTAGGTTTTCTATTTGATTCCCCCATTGCTTTTTTTCCCTATTTTTCTGAATTCTGCTGGATTGAGTTCATTTTATTCTACTTTGCACCTCCCCTCTGTTCTCTACTCTCAGTTTGGAAGTTATACTTTCATTTACTTTTTCTCTCTTAAGTTCACTGTTCATTGTGAATAGAAAACTTTTTTACATCTAAAGATATTTTTTATTCTTTCATGAATTATTTGTCTGCATGTTACATTTCTAAGTTTATAATTATGTTTTCTCTCAATATCGTGAAGCTAGTATTCCATTGCCTTAGGTTACTTGTTGTTACTAATAGAATTACAAAATGATTGTCATTCCTTTGTAAGTAATCTGTCTTTTCTATTAGTTTTTAGGATTTTCTCTTTATATTAAATTTTACGAATTTCTCTTTATCCTAAATATTTTTACTATGATGATTCTATGTATAAATTTTTTTAACCCACTCCCCTACACATCAGGGTTTACTTTTGGTTCTGGAAAATTATTTATTTGAAAACTGTCTCTCAACCTGAAATTGCTTGATCTCGCCTCTGTCTTATTTTTCATCCATATTTTCCAATGCTTCATCTCTCTATAATGATTTCTGGGTTATCCTCTTAATTTTGTTTTTCTTCTTTAATAATTCTCTTTTATCTCTGTCCAGTTATCAGTTTAACTCATCTAATAAGATTTCCACTTGGATCTTTGGTGTATATACCCATTCTTTTTATATAACTTCTTGTTATTTTTTTCTGTTGGAAATGATATTCCATCTCTCATCTCTCTGAGGTTATTATGACTATTTTTTTAATGAATGAATATTTTCCTATTATCTCTATTTTCAGATGTGAATTTTTCTGTTGGATAGCTCTATTGATTTATTTTATAATTTTCATTTTAGAATTTATCTGTGGGAATTTCCCCCAGCTTGTGCAATGATTTTAATTCTGCTTCTACTGGCTTTAATCTGGAACTTAGACTCTAGTACCATAGGGATAGTGAAAATTCAGGCCTTCCATAGTGCCTGTTGAATCCTAGCTTCATGTGATAACTCTGCCTCTATTTCTGGTTATGGAAACTCCTCCATCCCTCATTCAAAAGAGCTGGGTCCCACTCACAGTTTCTTGCAGATGGATTGCCTCATGCAGTTGGGTTCAGCGGCCATGCACTTGTGGCTGTAAGACCCCAGTGCCAAGAGTAACTATTAGTTCCCTCTGACCTTTACTTCTTGCTTTCTGCTATGGGCACTGTGTATCTTTAAGGCATTTCATCAATTATTTGTTTTAGTTAGAAGTTTTAGTTTTCAATGAGTGTTTATTTTGCCAACTTGAGCCTTCTCGTCAAACTATTCCCAGTGAATTCTGGAAAAATAAAACTATTTTAGGTAAAAGATCTTAAAGAAAATTGTGGGAAAGCTGAGATTATGTTTAGCAGCACGTTAATGAGAGAAAGAAGAGTTGGAGAAAGAGTACACAAGGCTTTGTCATCATTGCAATTTTTACTCTGTCTTAGTGTCCCAACTATGATCTTCTTGGAGATGGAAGAAGGTACACAGTTGCCTATCGATTTGTATAAACTCTGCTCCAGATGAGTGATCCTCTTGGAATGTAAGACATATTAGTTTTATTTCCTTTTAATTATAACCTCAAAATGGATTTTCAAGTGAACACATGTAAATACTTTCTTCTCACTAAGTTGAATTACTTATGCATTGCATTTGGAAATGGGATTGATTTCATTACTTGAAATTTTCTTTACATTAATACCCAGAAATATTTTTTTAATATGTTAAATCTAGCTTGGACCAATTGAGACCAATATATGGTAAGCACTGGGAAAATACTACTAAGCAAGGAGCGTGAGAAAAAAAATTCACTGGATGAAGAAACATCAGGAGTGAATGAATTAATGGATCTCTGTTAGCAGGACTTCAGCTGCTTTAGTGCACCTTCAATGGCACAGTTCAAAGGAGATGCTGACTGAGAACCATAGGAACTCAACTGGAAATGATCATCTGGACGTGGAGGAAGAATGTTGCTGGTGATTCAAATAAATGGGTTATGTCTGAGCTCATCCTGGTCCCATCCATGTGAAATGAACAGTTATTTTACTTCTTTAAAATGTTCTCACTCATATGATGAAAGCACTGCAACTCAAATGCTGGGCTGCTGTTGCACGAACTCCCCTTAATGTGGAATGCTTGACCCTCAGTGGGGGCTCAACCTCACCCTATTACTGATGCTGCCGATCCCTAAATCATCAGTTCATCTGGCTTTATTGAGCATTTGACCCTATAATCAAATGGATCATAATAGAGTTAAATATGATATTTAAAAATACACAAAAATTTTATCCCTCAAGGAATGTTTACTGACTCTTCCCTGGCTGCACTGGAGCAGAATGAAGAATTCAGCCTTGAGACCAAAGAGAATAAAGTCCTAGAGTTGTGAGAAGCACAGTGAGTTACTGAGAAAAGCCATAGACTTCCTCTTGTCTAAAGGTTTCTAGGAAGGCTCTAAGAGTATATGTAGACGTAGGGGCTAGGATGGCTCCCTGAATTCAGTGTGTGTGTGTTAACTTTTTACTTTAAAACATATGTACAACTCAAAATTTCCCATTTTAACCACTTTCAAGTATACAATTCAGTAGTCTTAATTACATTCAAGATATTGTGCTACCATCACCAATATCCATTGTCTTCCTTTATTTTATTTTCAATTTTTTCACTGTTTTTCTGACCCAAGTGCTCTCCTACATTTAAGATGCCTCTTCATTTCAGTCTAGTTTTACTGCTTTTGCTTGTGTTTTTCTTCTGCTCTCTTCCTTTGAGTTCCTTCCAACGATCTGAAATTAACAAATGATAAAGGTAACAATAATAATTTTAGTAATAATAATCAACAATAGGACAGCCATCAGGGTTGGACACTTATGCACTTATCATCCATTACCTTCTAACAACCATGGAAGGTGGGTGTGATGACATTGGATATGGAGGCGAAGAAACTGAAGCTCAGGTAAGCTAAGCAAGTTGGTGGAACACAGTGGCAGAATTAGGGTTTGAACATTGGTTTGTTGCTCTATTAATTCGTGTCCTATGCTTAACTTAGATTTAAACTGGGGATTCTCATAAAATAACAACATTCACTTACTAATGTGCCAGATCTTCTGCTTACATTCTGTCATTTATGAAATGGGTATTTCCCCTCATTCTACATCTAAGGTCAAACAACTAGTAACTGCTAGAGTTAAGACTTAAACCCAGCTGTGCCTGAGTCTTAAGCCTGTTTATATCCCCACTGTGTTGGACCTTAACCATCTCTCATGGCCTCATCTTCTCCCAGAAGCCATCTCCCCATTAAACCTTCTTTTTGTACGCCTTTAGGCAATTGAAAATAATGCGTTTGGAATTTTCTTGAATTATTTCCTCTGTGTTCCATAAGTTCCATATGTTTCTTATCTTCATTGGTACTGGGAAGACTCTGAGGCCCACGGGGAGTCTGAATTCATTCTGAATTGCACAGAGGGTCCTCCAGCACGGGGCAAGGTGCTTAGCTCTCAATTCTTTTTTTCTTTTAACTCACTGATTGTTTCATTGATTCAGGATTGCTAAATTGTTAAACTCCAGCAAGTTTGCTGATGCTCTTGTCCCAGAGGATTTGAGCTGTAACAAGTATATTTCTGGAGTATTGCCTTTCGGATATAACAAGTGTTATTTCTTGTTAACCCGAGGAGGAGACGGCGACTGCTTCCCCATTTGTCAGGAGAAACAGCTGCTGAGGGGCCTCATTTCTGGTGGGGCAGATGGCTGTGAAGCCCTGGCCAACGTCTTCTGACCTGGGTGAGCTGACTGTCGGCTTACACGCTCAGGTAGACTGGCATTTATGAGGCACCTCACTGTCTCGAGCCCTTGCTTGGCAGCATCTCCTTTAGTCTTCACATCAAACCTTTCACATACAAGACAAGTGAAGCTTTAAAAGGGTGAGGGACTTATTCGCATCCACCGACCTATTGCACGGCTGACTCCAAAGCTGGAGCTCGTAGCTGGTACGCTCTACCGCCTTGCACTTGGGGAGAGTGGCAGCAGAGAAGGGGTGCACCTGCTGCTGTACCTGGACTGCATCATCAGAGGAGCAAGGGGAGGAGCATTATAGGGCTGAGTCCAACGGGGGAACATGTTTCTGAGCCTATGCTCAGAAATGGATGTGAAAGGTATAAAACCCAGGTATAACAGATATAAAAGATAGAAAGTCCATTTGGGGTGGGAAAGGGATCCTGAAATACAGCCCAGAAACGACAGTGATTACAACATTTGTAAGGCCCCTGGGCTTCCTGCTTCATTGCACAGGCCTTTTGACTTCCACATTTCAGCTACCCTGACACGTTGCTCCCTGGAGCCACAGGGCCTTTGCACTGGCTGTCCGTTCTGTTGGAAAAGCTGCCATAAGCACTCCTCCTGCCTGCAGCACAAACATACACCACACACTTCTGCCTACTTAGTCCTTCTCGTCTTTTAGATTCCAATTCACGATTACCATGTCAGTGATGCCTCCCCCTGTGGCACCCTCCAGCCAGGCTCACCCTTCATCTGCTCTTCCAGGAATGCATTCTTTTCCTCCAGAGAATCCTCTAGGTTTACCACTGAACAGCCAGTAATGCAATTATTTGATTAATGCTTCCCTTTTGCCAACTAGAATATGAGCCCCTGGAGAACAAGACATTAATTTTTTGCTCTTTACTCTATGCCCAAAACCTAGTGCTTATAGGTGTCTTGCATATTGTAGGTGCTTAGTAACTAACTATTGAATAAATGAATAAGTCAATAAATGAAACATTTTTAAGTCCCAAATAATCCTACTCTGATACAGAAAGATAATCCTTAATTCAAAGGGTTGTAATGAAAGGAAAATGAGATTCCCTGTGAAGTGCCCAGCAAAACACAGCTATTTGATCCATGAGCATTCCATTTGCCTTCAGCACGAGCTGTCAGATCATTTACAGAGGGGGCCGGCAGGGTCTCTCACTGTGAGCGTTAACATTCTAAGCAATAACAGCACACAGACCAAGCTCAGGTTCCAGACTTTTCACACACAACTGTGTGAACCTCAGTAAGAGGTTCTCTGAGCTTCGGCATCCAGTCTTCAAGATGGAAATTGGACTACATAAAAAACTCTCAACGCAATGCCTGGAAAATAAACATGGTCCGTAAATACTATTACTGTTTCCCTCTTAAAAACTGCCTGGTAAAAGAGTCCATGCTTCCTGTGTGATCTGCATGGTGTTTTCCATTTTTCATACCTGTTCTTTCTCTACTACCCTCCTTAACAATTCTTTCCTTTGGATCTTTCTCCCCACTTTCAATAGGGTAGGAGATGTGTTGACAGAACAAAACATTGTGGAATGGCCCCAAGATTACATGAAGCCAGCAACGTTCTGAGCTCTGTAATTTGTTGGTTGAAAAAAATCATCCTCACAAATGGGCATCCTGAAGTTTCAGGGAGTTATTTTAAACAACTTTTCCATTTGAGAAAGGAGGAAAAATTGAAGAGGGGCAACATATGTGATGACTTCTGTAAATATATTAAGAGTTGACATCTGAATTCAAAGTTTATCGTTGGGCAAGTTGAGGTAGGCACAAAATACAGCCTCATCTGCTTATATCCTTCCTCTGTATTCCCAGAGCCTCCTCCCCCCATTCCCGTGCACACACACTCACACAGACATGTACACACACATACCTATGCCCTTTGCTATGAATAATTGACTGTTCTTTCTCAGCTCTTAGCTTGAAGGTCAAGACGTGCCATCATCAACCTCTCAACCTGCCTCCCACACATGTCATCTCAATGCAAAACCTTCTGTGATAGGGCATGTTAGCCCAACAAAAGCTGGTATGGGATCTAAGCAAGGTTGCAAATGAAGGGTTAGGAGTCCAGCAAAATAAAATGAATGCTGATTTTACTCCAGTGTATTTTAGATTGACACATGAATCTTTGAATCAGGAAATTTTTAGTTGGGGGATAGAAAGGGAAGAAACATTTCCTTTTCCTAATATAACTGATAATTTTAAAGTAAATTATGATGCTCTTCCTCACATGTGCATTTTGGTTACTGCAGTTTTATTGTTATTGCTGCTGATTTTCCACTAACATTATTTGATGTCATTAAATATTTTTTAATATACTGCCCTCATTTGTACTGCATTTTGCAAATTATATTCTTGCTAAAGGCCCCTTGAAGGGTTTTGAGGTCTGGATCTGAGAGAGAAGACTAAAGGACTGTGGCAGGAATATCACCAATGCAAACTTACAGCTCTGTGATCCTAATGGTATTTTATATTTAGATCAGACTAAGAGTTAATATTAAAATAAAAATCCCCACTCTGTAAAAGCTCTCATTATTTGCCCATTCTTGCATGTCTGTTTCTAGAAGGAGCCAAAGGAATGCAACGTTCTTGCTTGCTGCAGCCTCAGTGAGGACTTCTGTGTTTTAAAATCCCCAGGCACTGTATTTGCTCCACTGACTGGACGGTTCTGAAATAGTACCACTATCAGGTAGATCAGATTGTTGGCAAAAGCTTTGGCACCAAAGAGACTCAACAAATACATTGCATCACACTGACCCTGCACTAACAGCAACTTTATGTGGCTAACCTCATGGGAATGGAAGTTGGGAAAGAGCTATTTCAAGGCTGCCAGTGCCTTAATCTCTGCTCTGTTCAAAATGCAAACTGCCTGCTTTTTATGTTCACAGGAGTAAAACAAATTTGTGGAATTTTATAATCCTAGGCATGGGAAGGTTGAGGGAAAAGTGAACAAGGGGGATCCCACAAAGGTCATCTACCAGGCCAATCCCACAAAGATTTTCTACCAGAGAAGAAAAGTAACTAGTATATAACTTTTAAAAAGTAAAACAAAGAGGAAGAAATGTATTGGGCCTCATTATAGGAGGACAAAAAATAATGTTTATTTGCAGAACCAATGCTGGCTTCATTGTTGAGGGAAATGAGAGTGAGTGACACCGACAGACTTGAAGGCTCCTATGTTATCAGGGACGCGTTTCCTGGGTGTGCTCTCCATTCCATGCAGCCTGAGCAGTAGAGGTGGAATGACCAGTGCAAGTAAATTCTGTGAAACCGGATGAGTGTTCCACGCTTTGTTCTAACAACTCCTATACTGACGTAATGGAAATTTTAGGGGATGCCTGGTCAGCTCTGCCAAAACAGAGCTGGATGACACCCAGGAGAACCCTGACTGCTCCATCAAGAGTTAAGGGTGGCACAGTCATTGCATTTGAGGAATACATTTTGAAGCACTGCTGCACCGCATGGATTATAGTTTACATTGTAGCTTACACTCTCCCCCAATCCATTCAGTGGGTTATGGCAGGATATATAATGTCCTGCATCTGTCCCTGCAATATCATTCAGGACAACTCCAAGTCCCAAAATGCCCCCATATCACATCTCTTCTTCCCTCTCCCTGCCCTCAGCAACTCCCATGGCCACTGTCTCCACGTCAGCGATACAATTTCTTCCATTGCTAGAGTCACAATAATCCTACAATAGAATACCAGTAAGTCCACTCTAATCTATATTTTATTCCTCCATCCTGAGGACCCTGGGGAAGTGGGGAGGGGTGGGGAGTGGGGGTATATGAGAACGAACCTCTTATATTTTTAATGTAACATTTTGGGTGATCTCTGTATCTTTAAAAAAACAGTGAAGGGATCTCGTGGCACTGGAGGCGTCAGAGCATCAACCCACCTGCTCTGAGCCGCCTGGCCTGGAAACCCTCTGCCTCCCCACTCAGACGTGAACACAGAAATCTCGGTAAGATAGAGAGGTGGCCTAGAGCCACAAGGCCACCAGGCCAGGGTCACTCTTATCTTGACACTGGTTCTTCCGCAGCCTTGGTCTCCCCGTGATCTGTCTGTGACAGGCACAGAGCCTCTGTCGGTGACCCTGGGCTCCCTCCTTTCGTTCTCACTTAATCCTCATGCCTGTTCTGGGGATCGTGAGAGGATGGGACTCCAACCGGTTTCCAGAACGCCGGGAGAGAGGCCCTCCGTTCCCTTTCTTCTGTAACTCATTACCAAACGATGGTTCTCCACGGGCGATTTAAACAGTGTGGTAGCTTTGTTATGACTATGTAGAGTGATTCCAAACCTATTGAACGGTTTTTTACTGTGATTTATTTGTGTTCCTTAATTGAAACAAAATGGCACAGCATTCTATAATAATGGTACCAAGCCCTACAGTCCATAATAATGTGTAAGGCTATTTTTTTCTTTCGTGGCGCCTGGCTATTTAAGTTCATCCTAACTACTTGTACGTCTGAATGTGACATTCCAGATTGGATACCACCGAGAGAACCCTGCAGTGCTCATTTCTAAATCCAAATCCAGTCCTCGCAGCCTTGTTATCTTTGTCAGAACAACCTAGTAACAGCTTCCTCAATGTTTTAATTTAGATTTCTGAGATACATGAGGAATTTAGATGTGATCACCCCCTCCTCCCTGCCCCCAACTTAAAAAATGTGGCAATGCCTCACTGTTTCTAGGACAGGCTAAAAAGAAACAGATCAAGCAGCAGTGAAGCCCTGAAATGTTATTCTAAGTTGTTTTCAGCCTTCAGGCCTTCTGTACAGTAGTTGGGCCTCACCGAGGGGATATACCGCTCAAGAGCACAGTCATGGTGTGGCCAAGTCTGATGATGCGCGTGCGATGATCAACAGGAGGCAGCTAATGGGTTCAATTGTTTCAGAGGGCTGCAAGTGAACAAGGAAAATAGGAACAGCTCCTATATCTTTGACTCTAAATCTGGAATACAAACGTCTTTTTGCAAGACACTTGCACAATATATCTCTTAAGATTGTTTCTTGGGACTTCCATATATTTAGGTTAATGGATCGTTTGAGTGGGATTGGAAAGGGAGACCAAGTCATTTCATGAGTGGATGCTTTTAGTCTTGCTAGCCCGGATTTCTCTGGCAAAAAAATAATTGTAGCAATTCCATCCGGTCAAGGTTAGAGTCTAAAATACCATTGCCGGGTTTTTTGTGTTGTTGCTTTTTTCTGTTTTGTCCTTGAGAAAGTCAGGTGTCCGTGGTTGTATATCTGGACACTAAACCAGATACCCAATCCAAATTCAGGAAAGACAAAGAACTATTGTGATAGGATAAATGCTTCCTTCTCAGGCGGCCTTTGCAGTTTCATTCTCTTTGTTTCTCAGTTCAGTGCTTCGGTGAAGTCTCTAGCAGGGGGACAAACAGAGCCTAAAAATTTAAGACAGTCTGCAAAGGGCAAGTTAGCTTTACTTGTACATTTTGTGAAAGAAGAGCCCAGGCATCTTGCCTTGGAAAAGTAGCAAAACAAAACAAAAGAGAGGCTTTAAGCATTTATCTATCAGAATTCTTCTGTGTCCTGGCCAGCATCCTTGTGTGGATGGCTTTGTCACATTAGTGAGCTTCCACTGACAATAGAATCTTCCCCAGTTTTGGATTCTGAGAGCCTGAGATATGATAAAGTCATGTGCTTGAAATCTTAAAAAGAAAAAAAAAAGAAAGAAAGAAAAAGCAGAAATCAAAACACGAGAGAGGGCCAAGAGAGTGGGGAAAACAAAAAGAAAAACACGATACCTGCTTAGGAGGCCAACTTCTAAGTGTAGAATGCTCCAAGGTAATTTCAAAAGCTAATTGCAAGAATAACTATTGTGATCTTTGCAGGAAATCCAATAAAGCTGTCAAAAGGCATCGGTATTAAGTGCTTTGTCGTTGGGGAGATATCAATTTGTTTGCTTTTGGATTAGTTTATGCCTTCAGTCATTTTGGTCCCTTTTTGTTGCCATAATTTAGCTTTTCTGCATAAATATAGACATTTTCCCATTATTTAAGTGAAGGAAATAGTTATAGTTTCTACACATTTCTGCAGATAAAGATCGGCAGGGAAAGGAATACCCATTATCTTCCTTTAACTCTCTCCTAGGCATGTAACCATATCCTTTCAAAAGTATTTCAGGTTTGGAACACAGCAACCAGTCTTTTTTGTGTGTGGAGAGCAATGGATACTTCCTAAAATAAGGTTTTCCCCACTAACTTTAAGTCTCACTATAAAGACTATGAGTTACCTATGGGTTGCAACTGACACACCAAAATGAGAAAGGCAACAGGTCAGGATGGCAGGGATCAAATCCCAAGATGCCAACAAGCAGAGAAAGAAGAGATTACCAAATCAAAAGCCTTTATTTGGAGACAGGGTTAGGGGATATGCTGAAGAACAGAATTCTTTTAGTAAAAGACTTCTTTTTCCTTTCCTTCTGTTTACACAAGAAGATGTGCCAAATTCTTCCCCTTACAAAGTACACGTGGCTATACCTACCCATTGCTCACAGAAGAAACCACACGCGGCCTGATGTCAACCTAACTGATGCTAAGATTGTAATTCTTGTTTCCCAAGGACTTCCAAAAGTATTAGAGAAAAACTGGAATTCTGCATGCTGTAATTTGAAGTCTTTGGTTTTGCCCTTGTATCATAGATGCACCCTTCTAAGGCTGCTTTTAAAACTTGTCATTTTATATGTCCTGTATAGTCATTATATACTGTATATGCCCTCTACATTCGGTGTATACTATATATGCCAGAACGGTCATAGGGTGAATAGAAAGAAAAATCCTTTATTGTAGTGTATATCTGGATCAGTGTTAGTTGAGATGTTTAAGCACCTGGCATGAGAAGGTCTAGGTCACAGCCACTGGTGCTGCTCAGTAGTGAGCACCACATAACCACAAGTAGCCAAGCACAAATTATAATGGTGGCGAACGAGTGCCTAGGGCAGGTAAAATAATTTTGACGTGAATTATTTCCTCCTGGAAAGGAAATGCCAACCCTTGGAGAAAAAGTGATATTTAAACACATTTCAAAAAGAAATCGTTACTTTGCATCATTCTGCAATTTTCTGGTTTGCTCCTCTGGTGGGAATCTGTTGTTCACTTGCCCAAGATCTCTCACCCTTCTTTTGGAAACCCCTCCTTCTTCCTTATGGGACAATCTCCCCCATCAACATACACACAATCCTCTCCATCACTCTCTCCACAGCCCACCCCCCACTCTCTCACTCCTAGCCACTGCGTGGTTTTGAGTGAAACTATCCTACCCCTGCTGCGAAGATGGTCTTGCAACCCAGGTTTGAACAGAAAGCTCGGACAGAGCCACAGTCATTGGTTCATGGATGAAGATACAACCCAGTGAAACACACTAATCCCAGCACAGGGCAAGACTAAGAGAGGCTGAGAGAATTGGCCACAGGTTGCTTTGAGCTGCTGGGAAGCTATCTTGCTATCAAAAAAGGAAGTAGACTTGAATTAAAGGTTCAACGCGGACCAGCAGAATATCCCTGTCTACATATAATAACAGGAGTTAAAAATGCTGTTTGACCTAATGTAAGGGGGAAATGGAAAGGAGAAATGAGTTTATATGGCTATGAGTCTCTAAAAAAGAGTCTGGAGGTTGTCAGAAGGAATGCCCTTATGCACACCTGAGCAGAGTCTCAGAGACAGATAAAGTAGATACAACCCCAGGTATTGGTTCTTTTGAGGGCTAAAGAGACCCACGGGTTCTATGGTCATGGCAGATGGGGTTCACTGCCATGTCAGTTGGCCCTTCTTTGGAGCTGGTGTTTCTGTGTGTTGGAACTGGACTCAGATGGGATCTCTTTTCACAAGACTTTCATGCTACTTTACTGGAATTGTAGTTGGTGTTGGGGTTTAAGATATATCTAGGGGATTTGAATCTCTGGACTGACAATATGATAGCCACGCCCTGAACCTCAACAGACTTCAACTCCTACACTCTGATTTATTGGACTTACCCCACTCAGCTAACATGGAGTTGAAGAAGGACAACCACCACACCATGGAGCCTAGAGTGCCTACAACTGAAAGCAGGAGGATTGCATCCAGTATTCATGTGGAATCTAAGCCCCCTCTTGACATAGAAGTGCAATGGATACAACCAATCCAATGTCCACAGAGAAAATGTGGCATTGGCGTGGGAAAAGTGGCCATGGTGGCTGCTGGGTGCAGGGAATGGGAGGAATAGATCAGATGTGGAGGCGTTTTCGGGACTTGGAGTTGTCCTGGATGGTGCTTCATGGACAATTACGGGACATTGTAGATCCCCCCAGGGCCCACTGGATGGAACGTGGGAGAGTGGGGGCTATGATGTGGACCGTTGACCATGAGGTGCAGCGATGCGCAGAGATGTACTTACCAAATGCAATGGATGTGTCATGATGATGGAAGAAGTTGTTGTTATGGGAGGAGTGGGGGTGGGGGCGGTGGGGTTGAATGGGACTTCATATTTTTTAATGTAATATTTTTTTAAAAATGAATAATAAATAAATAAATAAATAAAAAAGGAAGTAGAAGAGGTGGAAAGCAGCAGACAGCTTCAGGATAACTTTTGGAGGTAGAGCCAACAAAACACGCTGAGTTAACAGGATATGCTTTGACTTGGATGTAGGTGATGAGAGAAAGGAGGAATCTTGGATAGGTCCTAGATTTTTGGCTGGAAAATTGGGTAGATGGTGTTGCCATTTACCAATCTGAGGGAAGATTGAATAAGACACAAGGGTGAGGGGAAAAGAGTCTTCTACCCTAATCAAATTAAGTTTGAAATGTCTTTTAGACATTCAAGTGGAAATGCCAATCTGGAAGTCTGGGAAAGAGGCAGATTTAAATATATAGATTTGCACATGGTTAGTGTTTAAAGCTATTGGACTGGGAAAGGTTGCTAAGGCTGAGCTTTCAGACATCTGCACATTTGTGTCAGGGAGAGAAGGAGGCTGTGACAAACAGGTTGAGAAGTAGTCCCAGGCTGAAATCCTCTAATGACTCCTCCTGACTCTTGGAATAAACTCCAAGCTTCTCTACCTATTAAACAATTAATGATCTTTCCATTGTTACCTTTCTAGCCTCTTCTCTCCCCTCCCTTGCCTATATCCTGCATTCTAGACAATTTAACTCCCTGTAAATCCTTGACTAACGTGGCTCAGTTTTCCCCTTGAATGACCTGTCTCTCTTATGTTGGAAATGTCCTTCTAGCTTGTTCCAATACACCTTTGGCTTATCACAGCTTAGTTTAAAAGTCCACTCTCTTCTGACTCTCTCCCTGAGTTGGGTTGGGTTTCCCACTTAGGTGTTCCTCTTGATTGTGTTATCACTGTCAATCTACTTGTCTCTATCTTCAATTACATTGTAAGCTCCCTGAGATCAGGGGCTGTGTGATTTGTTCACCTTTAATCCATAGAACTGGTAACTAGCTCCTAGTAAGTGCTTAATCAATATTCACAGACTATCTAACTGATAGATTTGCTGCTTGACTGTTTTGTTTTTTTCCCCCACTGAGACAGTCCAATGCTCTGCAAGAGATATATTGAGATTTATCTAAGACTTTGGTTTTCAAACAGTAGCATGCATCAGAATCACTTGGAGAATTTGTTATAAAGCAGACTGTGGCAGTCAATGAGACCGTAAGCAGTGCCTCAAACAGCAGGGTTCCTGAGGGCTCTATAGAGACATCTAGACACAATAGACAGGGCAGACAATCTCAGGAATCAGCATCTTGTCAATGGGCCTTTCTTTGGAATATAAGCTCCCCCATGTAGCAGAGTTTGATTTTTTATAATTTCCCTACACAGGGATCTTCTGCCCTTTATATTTGAACTAAATTCATTAAATATATGTCCCAGAGACTTAAATCTTTGGTCTATTCATGTGCCACTGAATCTTAGCAGAGTTGCAACACCTATGCTCCAGTTCATTGGACTCACCGATGACAGCTAACAAAAGGATGATGATGGACAATGCCCATCCCAGGAAGTGGAGAGTGTCTGCAACTGCAAGCATACAGTTCCATCATCTGCCCCATAGGATCTAAGCCCTTTCCCCATTGCAGACTGGTTGGGCGTCACCATCCCCAAATCCTCAGTGCTTCAATATGTGCTCATGAATTGTAAAAAATATACCACACTAATGAAAGAAGTTAATGTGGGAAAGTATGGGAGGGAGAGGGAATGGGGTATATGGGAATCCCTTATATTTTTGATATAACATTTATGTAATCTAAATCATCTCTAAAAAAAAAATCGGAATGCTGGGCCCCATATCAGAGTTTCTGATTTAGTAAGTCTGGGACGGGAATTTAGAATTTGCACTTCAAACAACTTCTCAAGTGGTGCTGAGGCTACTGATCCGAGGATTACACAGAGAACACTGCTCTAGGATCTTTCTCTACTAAATCTTCTCATCCTCCACTCACAGCTGTCTATGCCTATAAGTTCAGTCCTAAAATATGCAGATGCTTCAAATCTGAACTCAACAAAACAATGCAAAGATGGCTTGATCTCACAATGTGACTCTGTGTATCGATGCGGTCAGGCTTTTGGTGCCTAAATAAACAAAATAAGTAAAAGTAAAATTTATCTACTTTGTGCAAATAGTTTTTAAAGCTCCCACATGTAAATTGCATTGAAACACTCCAAAGGCCAAGCCCAAATAAATGCACAGACTTTTTTTTTTAACATCTTAGGCAACTATTGCTAAACTTTGTTTTGTAAGATAGAAATAGATATTGTTTTTCACAGTGCATGAATCAGAGACTTCCAAAGTCAAGTTCTTAGTGAATAAATGACTGTAATTTGGTTGGTATTTAACCTGTATCATATACTTCACATACCACCCCTTAAATGCTCTTGGTCCAACTTCTTAATCCAGCCGCTGCTAGTTTTAGCCAGCTTTCTTCAGATGCAATCTGACTGTGCATTGCCTCACCTGGACTGCGCCCCTCTGGCCTGTTCCAGAGAGCTTTGATGACACTTTGACAAGGGACACCTGTAGGATCTTACATGCCTGTAAAACTCAGATGAGCAGGGAGCCAATCATGAAACACTTTTTCTTTTTCTACTCTGACACACATTTCATAAGGCTCCTCAGAAGGTCCCTGAGGCTGAGCACCAGATTCCAAGGGTACCCAACTTGATAACACATCCCTGAATTGGCTTTCCCTTCTGCCCATTTTACTCCCCTGTCTCTCACTCTGGCTCCCTCACATTACATTCTCAAATAAACTACCCACATGCAAACCTTTGCCTAAGTGCTTAAGCTTAGGGGGAAATCTAGGCTAATTTACAATCCAAAGGAAAAAGTTGCATTGAAAGGTAAAGATCTTCCTGCAGAGGTATGTAAGACCCATGTACATTGTGAAGCCAAACAATAGATAAAGGTGAGATATAGATAGATATGAATGTTTCACTCAGCTATATGATTGTGAATTCTATTACTTCAGTGATATGAAAACTTCGGAAGTAATTCTCTATACACATATAGAACACTGTTTAGGAAATTCTGCTTTGGTTTAAAAGGATGGGTAACAGATTTTCTGGGTAGAGAGAAAAGAAAATTGTCTTTTTGTCAAATATTTGGAAATTTTGGAACATTGAAAGCATCCACTGCTAGTTGAGGGATGGCTGTATTAACAATAAAAATAATACTATTCATTGATATGCATTTCAACTAAAACTTGAATGATTTTCTAGTTCAAATTGCAATAAAAATAATTAATGTTTCTTTCTTTTGCCTAACAGGTGGTACGATCTCAAATTTTTCAAAGCATGATGAAATCTCAGTTGACTTTCTCAGCCAGTTTGGGAGTTAGATAAAGTAGGCATTAGCTTTCTCAACTGCAAAATGAAGTATTAATAGCTGAATTAGATTTTATCCCATTGCATCGCCTAGTTTCTTAAATTCTATGATTTTTTTTTGTTTTGATTTTTTCCTCCACCTTTAATTTTTATTTTTAAATAAACTTTATTTTTAAGAAATTTTAGGTTTACAGAAAAATTGTTCATAAAGTGCTAAGTTCCCATATACCCTCATCTGCCTGTTCCCCATTCTTGGAGTGGCCTATTATATTAACATCTTGCATCTTGAAAGGACATCTTGTTTGCCTCTAATTTTTGCAATTATGTATAAAGCTGCTATAAACATTCACGTGCAGAGATTTTTTTGTATGAATTTAAGTTTTCAACTCATTTGGATGAATACCTTGGAGTGCAATTGCTGGGTCCTATATGATTTTACTTTAAGGTTAAGGAAACTGAGAGGTTAAGTTTGCTCTTTTCAGGAGGCAAGAAGAATTCTGAAAGACTTAAGCTGAGACGTGAAATAGACATTACACAGGCCAAAAAGGGGTGAGGAAGGTTGGGCATGAGGAGCTTGGAACCCAGGGACCCGCAGTGTAGTTTAGGCACAGAAGACAGTGTAGTTTGGGCAGAGAAGACAGTGTGATGTGAGAGAAGGGTGGAGAGGTAGACTGGGACCTGATCAGGCAAGGTCTCTTAGGTCACATTAAGGATTCTGAACTGAGAGCTAAGAAGTTTTGAGCAGGGAAGTGGCACAATCAGATCTGCATCTTATAGGATCAGTCTACTTGACACATGGAGAATGACTTGAAGGAAGGCAGGAGTAAACCTAAGAGAAAGAGCAAAATGGCTATTCATGGAGTCTAGGGGAGAGAGAATGGAGTCTTTGACTGAGGTAAACACGTGTACTCTGGGCAGATCTGAAGCATGTTTGGAAGGTAAAATCCATAGGTTTAAACGTGGGTTAGGAGGGAGAAGTTAAGGAGCGGCAGGGTCAAAGATGACCGCAAGGCTTTCTTAGGAGCAACTCAGTAGATAGTGGTGATATTGAATAATGAAAGGACCCCTGTAAGAATTTGGAGGGTTAATTCCATTTGGGCATATTGACTGAGAGGTCCCTATAAGATGTACTGATAGATATGCAGAGGCCGTTGGCTAAGTGAGTCTGGAGCCTAGAAGAATAGTCTGGGTTGGAACTATAAATTTAGCAGCATATATTTAGAATATAGGTGAAGAAGTGAAGGCATGGGAGAAGAAGAAATCACTTAGCAAGGAAGAATGGTATTAGAAGAGAAAAGGGCCTAGAATTGAACTCAGAGGAAATCTACCATTTAAAATTGGAGTGGCAGAAAAGATGGTAGGTCTTTTATCCCTAAGTTTAGAAATCTTTTAAAACCACCGCTCTAGGCAATAGGTTTTATACAACACACATTGCCCTTGAGTGATGATTCCTGGAGCCCACCCATTTTCTCCAGGACTTCAGAGGAACATATCTTGACTCCCAAAAGCTATCTCTGGAGTAATGGTCAGTCAGCACAACAGGTTGTCCAGATTGCTGGATTAAAACAAAAAAATATGGCAAGAAAGAAACATCTGAAAGTTTAGGTTGAATGCTTGCCTATCTTGAAAATTATTTTACATAGGTTGAGGTTTGTTTGTCTGCAATTATTTTATAAAGCAAACATACCCCATGAATGAGTATCACCTTAGTCTTTTTCCAATTGGCTTTATTTCCACAGAAGCCATATCTCCCAGGCACAGGATGTGCCCTCTTGCTTCCACTGGAGGGTACACAGAATACAGTTTCCCACATGGAAAGACCAGATGTCCTGGATTAACCAGAATGACACAGGAGCTGGAGCTACTGTCTGCCCTGGTTGTGTGCAGACATTCTGGAGGGAGTGTCCTTCCAGAGCAAGGCTCTTGGAACCCTTTGAAGGAGAGTCACTCATGCCTTTCACCATTTTGGTCTCAGGAGGATGAAGAATGAATCTCCCTGGCCCAGCCCTGGGGAGTACTTGATTGTTTTTGTTTGGAAGGAAATGTTTCCAGTCCTATAAAGAGCTCTCCTTTATTCCTAAGAAGAAAGGAAGGAGACAAGCTTACACATTTTCTAAGACTCCTAAAGGGGGCATTCCTGAAACTTTGCCACTTCGGATAGATTACTAAGAGATTCCAGGGAGAGACAGGGAGGGAGGCTGGGACAATAGGTTCTGACCCAGAGGAGACATTTTCTTTTGCACGTTAAAAGCAGCAAAGAGTTCTCAGAAAGCAAGAGGCGGGATTTGAAACTATGGCAGAAGTTCCAGTGTACTGCTGGAGTGCCAGCCACTTACTGGGTTTCTATACAGCACAGAAGGCACTCTTGAAATCATTATTAATCACTGGTTCTCCTTCTGAAGAAGCAATGTGTTTCCTATAAGCCAGTTCTTATGAGTAGGGCTGATTACAAAGCTGTAAAAGTCAGACATGAATTAGTGTGCAGAGTCCCCCAAGTCTCCGAATGCCACACCAAGGCAGGACTTTTAAGTGCAATTATAACTTGTGGAACCAGCATAACACGATGTTCTGCATTTGAAAATCTGGGAAAGTAACTCATGAATTTCTTATTCCATTTGCTATTTGCATACTTGCAAAATGTAAAAACCTGCTTTGGCATATGTCAGAAAAACTACAAAATTCCTTTTAGAAGAATGGAAACAAAAATGTAAAATGCAGTGTAAATATTTGTGTCAAAGGCTTGATAAGGACAATGCCTCGGTTTTTTCAGTTTATTAATAGTTTCTTGCTCTTCTTAGCACGATAGTTTCAATGGACAAATAGATGAGAACGTGTTAATTACCCTAACTAATTAGGGAAATTTGGTTTCAATTAAGTGGTAGAGCTAACACTTGGCCTTAGTCAATCATATTTTAGTACTGATTAAACTCCTACTGACTTCTGGCTGGACCATTTTATCAAGCTAAAAATCTAATGAAGTGTTAGTGTCTCTGCCACTAGCCAGTCCAGCCCATCCCACTCTTGCTCCTTTCTCTCACAGACTCTGAAATGCACCAGGTACTTTTTCTCTAGGTTTCATTCTGCAGGTTTTACTTTGAGGTCTTGGCTTATTAGATGTGCTATCAAATCTGTAACCTATGCCAGTTGGACATCAGTGCCTAGTTGATGAGAGAGAATAGTTATTTGGGTTTTGATCCTTTTGTTTTACTTTTTATTTTTCCTTTTGGATTAGATTTCCAGGCATATAGACAATAAAATCCTTGAGAATGAAGTCCAAGACTCCTTTGTACATCTAGGAATGGATACATAGAGATGGCATACGATGAAGGCATTAATGAATGAATGAATGAGTAAATGAGTAAATTGAAAGCTTGGAAAAGTCCATACTGAGAACATCCTCCAGGGGCCTTCCTATTTCATCATTTGCTGAGCACATAGGTGTCAAGGTATCTCCAATATGGCAGGCTTTGTTCTGGATACTGTGGATATGAAGATGAATCAGACACAGCTCCTATATTTAAGATGGCTATTGCCTCTTGAGGGTGAAGGACTTATTAACAGTTTTGGTGACAGATGCTAAGGGCCATAATGGAAGAATTGGCAGGAGCTATGATCACTCACCAGAGGATCGAGTCAGCTCCCACAGGCTCAGTTCAACACCTAGCAGTCAAATTCATAAGGAGGTAGCCCTCAATCAACAGGCTTTTGCTCCAATACCAGGAAACAGCCTTGTCTTGGGCTGCAGGGTATGACTGGGGAAGCTCCAGAACCCAGGAAGACATGGTCTACCCACACTATTTTTAAAATAAATTATTTTTAAAATAATCTTTCCCTTAATTACAAATGTAATGCCATACAAGTTTATTGTAGAAAACTTGATGTCACCCAGATGGTATCCCCTGCCCTGCTATGTCTGCTAGCACGGTTTGTAAGTTTTAGCTACTATTATCAATAGTGCTGGTTGGGCAAAAAGTGTGCCCAATCTATGGACTGAGCAGTGACCCTGGGAAATGGACCGGTGCCAAAGCCCTGTCCAACATGGATGGTAATGATTAACCTAAGAGGAATTTGATCTGTAGAGACAGTTGAGCACTGACACCAAGGGCATAAGGCTGAGAGACACACAGGGAAAAGAAAAGGCTCAGTGACCAGCAGAGCAAAAATAATAGTAGAGGATAAAAAAGGAATTAATAATAATAGTTGAAATTTATGGGGATCTTATTATACTAGTCTAAGACCATTTGACATAGATTACCTCATTTAAACCTCACTACTCTAAAAGCTAGGTAGAATTATGTTTTACCATTTTTCAGATGAGGAATGGGAAGCACAGAGAGGTTAATTAACTTGACCAAGGTGACACTGATAGAAGTGGCAGAGCATCCCCCTAAAGTAATGCTCCACCCCGCCCCCACACTTAGTAACAGCAAGTGATCATATATCAGCAAAGCCCTTTCTGCATAGTTCATCTCACCTGATCTTCAAGGCAGTGAGGTGGGCAGGAGAGGAAATTCTCTTGGGAAATGAACCTCAGAGTTTGTTAACTCCATCTTCCCATTCATTTCAGAAAGTTCATCTCAACCCCCCAACTCTTGTATGCTGAATGGTTTTTATCTTTTTCTTAGCTTTAGTTTTTTAGGGTTTTTTTATAATTAATTTTTTTATTTTTAAAGAAGCTCTACTCCCTCTCCCTTTCACACTTTCCCACATTAACAACTTCCTTCACTGGTATGGTACATTTGCTACAGTTGATGAGCCCATATTGAAGCATTGCTACTAACTATGGACTACAGTTTACATTATAGTTTACACTTTATCCCAAACAATTCTGTAAGTTATGACAAAAAATACAATGACCTGTATCTGTCACTGCAATGTCATGCAGGACTAATGTCACAAAACTGTCCCCATATTACACCTATTCTTCTCTCTCCCATCCTAAAGTAGACTTATTATATTCTACTGTGGGATTATTAATATTCTAGTAATAGAAGAACTCTTATCATTGATGTAAAACAGTGGTCACTAAAGGTAGCTTGAGTTTTTAGGAAGTTCTCTCTTGTGTTAATGTGAAATATGACAAATCTTGGCTTTGCTTACTGAAGCCATCAAGAATAAAGCTTATGCCAGTAGAATAATGGCTTCCTCTAATGGTCCAGAGATAGCACTGGCCACTCTAGCTGGGTCTCAAGGCTGGTTGGATCCACTGGGTGTCTATTCAGAAATGGAGGGCATGGGTGATTAGGCTCAGAAAAGAAATGCACAGGTGGTCACTCTGAGGATCCAGGTTTAACTAGCAAGAAGATGAGCAAGTGAAGAGGGACTCCAGGCACTGCTAGAGAAGAGAGCAACAATGGTGTTTAGAAGCAATGTAGAGGGCCTCAGGGAAAGTGGTAGAAGCAACATAGGAAAACACTGAAGGAAACCTAGCGTCCAACACCTTCATTGTGTAGACAAGTTGACTGAAGGTCATGAGGGAAGTGACTTGGAGATTGAAGACAATTTGACAAGTCATAAAGCTCTGTTGGAAGGGACCCATGGACGGAATACAGCCGTGAAGTATGCACTTATATGAGACCACTGGGGGCAAAGTTCCAACCTCAATAGCCCTCGCAGGAGGGTGTCCAGGGGATGGGAAAGCACTGGACACAACACCTCATGCAGAAGAGTATAGAGAGAACTTCAGCTTATTTATTCTCTCTCTCTCTCTTTTTTTTTAACTTCTTTCTCACCACGTGAACAAATTAGGACTAGTGAGGGAGGAAGTGAATAAATAAAATAGATATATTGTATGCTCTGAAAAAGGTGTTAAGTGCTAAAGAGGGAAAAAAGCAAGAAAAAAAAAGGGTACAGAAGGGGAAGATATGAAGAGGTCAAATTCTGGGAATTTTTAAAAAGTAGACTCAGAAGTATGCTGATGTTTTTGATTGTAGGGTGTTTAAAAAAGAGAGGAATCAAGAATAACTCTATTTGGCCTAAGAAATTGAATAATGGCATGGCAAGGTCTAGGGAAGGAGCAAGTTTGGGAGAGGACCAGGAGTTCACCCTGGGACATGTTGAGTTTGAAATGTCATTAAATAATCAGAGAAGATGCCAGGTAGGCCATTACATATGAGCCTAGAATTCAGGAGAGAGGTCTCAGCTGAATCAACAAAGAGTGTGGGTGCATGTATAGATAAGAAGCTGAGAAGATAAGGAGAAACCAGCAAAGGAGACTGGGTAGAGGGGACCAGAGAGGGAGAGGAAAACGAGGCAAATGCTGTATCTAGAAGTCAAGCAAAGACAGATTTTCAAGTAGAGAGTGATTGACTGTGTCAAGTGCTGTTTACATTTCAAGAAAGATGAGCGACTAAAAAAAAAAAAGGAAAAATGAGGAAGATACAGGTCCATGGATTGGATTTAACAAAGCAGAAGTTATTGCTCATCTTGGTAAGTGAAGTTTCACAGAAGCCACTGGGATGACAGTCTGATTGGACCAGGTTTAAAAGGAGAGAAATTGGAGATAGTAATAGACCACTCTTTCCAGGAGTTTCTCTGTGAAAGGAAGGAGAGAAAATGGGGCAGTCAGTGGTGGACGAATTGGGGTGAATATAACATTTTCTTAAGATATGGAGAAATACCAGCTTGTTTGTAGGCTCTAGAATAGTTTGGTAGAGAGGGAACATTTTCTGATGCAGGAGAGAAAGGAGAGAAACGCCAAAGAAAGTCCCCCGAGGAAGATAGAATCCAATGCACAAATGGAGAAGATGGTCCAATCGAGGAGCACAGACAGTTCATGGAGAACAAGTTTACAAATATTGTAGGTGAGCAGATATGGAGGGTGAGCTTGTAGAAGGTCTTTCCCCATTTCTCCTATTTTCCCAGTGAAGTAGAAAGCAAGGTTATCAGCTGAGAGTGAAAATAGTGGAGGAAGGTTTAGAAGTTTGAGGAGATAAGAGAAATTCCAAAACAGTCATCTAGCAGAGTGGGAAGTCAATGAACTTGGGAGCATGGTGTGAGGGGCAGGAAGTTATTACCTCACTTGGAAGTCATGGTCATGGATTACAGCTGAGGCCTGTTACCATGGCTGTGTGCTACTCATTCTGCTCAGAACACCGTAAGGACTCCATTGCCTTCAGAAAACTACTAAAGATTCATAATATGACTGATGCATCTCTTTAAGACCTGGTTGGAGCCATCCTCTTTAGCATTATCCCCCAAACTCACCAGGTTACTGGTTATTTTCCAGCAGTTTCCCCAATGCTGCTTTGGCACCTACAGTTCTTTCTACATGATTACCCTTCTCCCTTAACTACTTCTCCTCCAAGATTTAGTTCCAGTGTTGCCTCTTCAGGGAAGCTTTTCTAGAATGCCCTCAAAGAAGTCCATTGTGTACATTTAGTAATCATTTTGAATTCCTCCATCTTAACATTTATCTCATAGCAACCTTATGAGATGAGGTAAGAATACATATTCTCACCATCATCTTTAGTTTCTGGATGAGGAAGAAGAGGTATTCAAGAAGAAACATTGAATACCTCATTGGGCTCCTAGGGATAGAAATGGTCAAGGCTGGGATTTGTTCAGTTCTATAGACTTTGCTCTTTACTACCATGACTCTCTCTTTAGTTAAGGTCAGATAAACATACTGTTATTGTAATAAAATGAAATAGTTGGCTGAATCTAAAATTTGTAGCTAATGCAGATTATCTACAAAATAAACTGAATATTATATTATGTTACAAGGTTAAAAGGCAGCACCAATAAATTTGGGATTTTCTATTTTGTTTCTTTTTAGATTGTGAGTGTCACTTTCCCTGGATTTAATCTCAGGCCTGTAAGATTTTAATGTGCTTTGAGGTCATTCTATTTAAAAGCATGGACGTTGCTTATAATATGCTGTTGTAAGGTCAGTAAAGAAATGTATATTCTGCCTACATGATTTAACCAAGAAATAAGTATTTGAATCCTGAATTGCTAATACTTTCCCAGTGAAAATTCTTGAGGATGGATATTCAAAATCCTTCTGCCAGCAAATGCCTGATTTCCTAAGCTTTTGTGAAAATAAAAATTTTTAAGGGCAAATAATATTATATCATAGTTAGTTAAAATAACTGCATATAAAAAGAGCCAATATATTTGACACAAGTGCTCACAAGATTTACTTTTTGGAAAGGAATAAGCTTTTTTTAACAGCTTTATCTAAAGGCATGTCTGATGATAGTGAAGAGAAATGTTTGGCTCCCTTAGGCAATTTATTCTTTACATATTGCCTAAGGACACTCAACTCTGCCCAGCGTCTGTGTACTCAGCACAGTAAAAGCTGTATATTCCCTTCATTTGCTATTTACAACTGTGTTCTATTAGTCTGTTCACCTACAGAGCTGCCATGTCTCCCCACAAGCCACAAGCCTACTAGAGCATGTGTGAGTCTAAAGTTATCAGGATCCCTAGAACATGAAAACAAAGAAATCAGAGGACTGACTTTTAATTGAAGCCACCAGAAAGAGAAGAGCACGATATTTGGATCCATGTGGTCACTGTGTGGTTCAGAAGGAATAGGCAAGGGCCGATGTTGTGTGTGTGTTTTTAGACACCATTTTGTCTTTACTCTTTGCCCTGTGCTGGGCTCAGCCTTTTACCCTGTGTTATTCCATTTAGTCTTCACATCCATATTCAACCTCAGTGATGCAGTCTAAGAAATACGTAATGACATCATATATAATGTATCCAAATGCTCTGCTCTGGAATGAAATAAGAACCTCAGTAAATTGTAGTCCCTGCCTTCATAAAGTTTACAGTCTAGAAGGGGCATAGAATGTCTCATCAAGGAGTGCATAATAGAGAGAAGTCTTGAAGGACCAGTATTGGTAGTGTGTGCAATAAAGAAATACTAAAAAATCCCTAATTTGGCTCTCAAGGGAGAAAAGAAATGAGATACATCAATGACAAGTGGGAAAAAAAGTCTTAAAAAAAAGGAAAGGAGGCAACATTCAAGCAAATAAGCAAGACTGTAGTGATGTCAGCTTCTGGTTGAAAGCCGTGAAAACTAGAAGGTGACCATGCCACACATCAGAGATGAGCTCCAGGCAACATTCTTGTCTGATGGGTTGGATCCAACAGTTTTCTGTCCTTAGGATGGTGGATATTCAGGCTTGTTTAGAAAAGAGTGAGCAAATCACCTTGATGTGTGATCAAAATAGGTCTTGGAGAGAACCAAAGTCAGATCTTCAGTAGAGTTAAGCAGAGTGCTTGCTGTTCAATCTCAGGGCTATATGAATCTCCAGGTTTTTTAAATAAGTGTGATGAGTACATCTGGCATCTGGTAAAGCTGTGTACCGAGGTAGAGGGTATATCAGAGTTCTCTGTATTGGTTTTGTATTATTTTTGCAACTATCCTATAAATTTGAAATTATTTAAAATTAAAAGTAAAAACATAAAATAAAAAAACTGGGCCACTTGAAGCATTATGCCCTTAATGTATGAAACTATTTTCTGTCAACTAAATGTCTTTGTACAAACTTGGTGGAAGGTATAGTTATCCCACATTTCAGATATTCCCAGATAAACTGGGAAAGGGGAACAAGTCACCCAGCAATGGTACTTTTAAGTTCCTGTCATTCTAGAGTATATGCAAAGGCACACAGGCAGGCAAGGATGAAGTTTGGTATGGATATAAGTAGCAAAATAACAATAACAAGACTGTAAATTTAGCTTGAGATCATACAAAAAAAAAAGGCCCTGAAAGGCAGTCCAGATGCTTTCTTTCTAATCCAGTTATTTGCTATGTTAGGGATGAGGTATTGCAAGTTTCTGAGCAAGGAAAAACAGTGATTGGAGAAACCCTTTAGGAAAACCAACTCAATATATACCATGATTGAAAGACAGTTGGAGACAAGTACACCAGTGAAAATTGTTTAGGTGGAAAGATTGAGGATCTGAATTAGGTTTGTGACAATGAGAATGGAAAGGAAGTGATGGAGGTGAGAGACATTGCAGAGGTCTTGGAATTTGCCTGACTAGAGGAAGACATAACGATTCGAAGTTGTTAGAGAACTCTAAGATAACCGAAATGGCAAGATGAGAGTGTGGCCCTTTGTAATAGTCTATCGGGAATTACCTTTGGCTGGCCACTAGATGTATAATCTAGGCTTAGAAGATTCAATTAAAAGATAGTCCCTGTCCAGGAATAATGAGATGAGTAAGTATGCAAGGATTCAGATAATTTCATCTTCAGTAAACCTGATTAATGTCTTTGAAGCAAATGAGTAATTGAGAAGATTTAAAACATTACATATGGATTATCTTAGTAGTTCTCAAGTCCTCTGCTCATAAAGATCACCCAGAGAGCTGGTGAAAAGTTCAGATGCCAAGGACCGACCCTTAAAGGTTCTAATCCAGATGGCCCTGGATGGGTCCCAAAAATCTGTAATGTCCTGACCAATACCAAGTGACTATGAATTAAGAGATCAGAACAAAGAAATAACTCAAGAAACACTGGATTACACTAAGGCACACATTAGGACTTCAGGAAACCACAGTGCTTGCTCTGTGCATATTCTGATGCGAACACCAATCTTCCCAAGTGAAAAGTTTTCCAACCAGGGGTAGCCAGAGGGTAAGTCTCTGGCTCATTCCCATCCTTGCTCTCTTTTTAAACCAACTTTAAATCTTCTCTCATTCTTCTTGTTTATTAACTTTCAAAACTTTTATTTCCTTGACTGTTCTTTCTATGAGAATGTCAGCTGTATGAACTTCTCAGACTCCATTTACAAAAACTTGGTCCACTTTTAAATACACAACACACAAGACCTGAAGACTTTGAGACCATGGGAATGTAACCTAACCTCACTGAGTTTGCATATTTTCATCTTTAAAATGAGGTGTTGGTGGGAAGAGGCTGTGGCTCAATCAGTTGGGCTCCCGTCTACCATATGGAAGGCCCTGGGTTTGCATCCCAGGGACTCCTTGTGAAGGCAGGCTTGCCCACATGGCCACGGAGAGCTGCCCACCTGGCCTGCAAGCACCGTGGAGAGCTGACTCAGCTAGGTGATGCAACAAAAAAAGGGAGCCAAGCGAAAATGCAGAAGAGCCTGCAGCGAATGAACACAGAGAGCAGACAGCAAGCAAGCCACAAGGGCGGTGGGAAATAAATAAAAATAAATACAGACATAGAGGAATGCATAGCTAATGGACACAGAGAGCAGACAGCATGCAGAAAGCCACAAGGGGGAAGGGTAGATGAAAAAAAAATAAAATCTATTAAAAAAATGAGGTAGTCAGACTAGAGCATTTTTATGGTTCCTTCTCTGACTCTATGGTCTCATGAGTTGTATTCTAGGTGCAAATACCTTTCAGAGTAAGAAGGAGTTTTACATGGGGTCTTGCCTGCCCATCATCCCAAATGTCCATCCCTCGATACCACCCCTTGCAGGGTGGTGTCTGCCTCCACTGCACCCTTTCAATATAGGAGAACATGTTCTCCCTGGGGAGCCCGTCCCATCTTCGTCCAGCCCTCTATTGTGGGTTTTACTTACGCAAAGTTGGAATGTGTGTGTGTTGACACTCACATTTCAGTGATTTAACCACTTGAGATATTCTTGTCTGATCTTCAGGGATCCAGGATCTCAGCAAAATTTCCCCCTTGTTTTTTTTTTTTTTTTTTTTTAATTACTATTTTTATTTTTAAAGAAGTTTTAGATTACATAAATGTTACATAAAAATATGTCCCACCTTCTCCCCCTCCCCCAATGTCCCACATTAACATCTTTCATCAGTGTGGTACATTTGTTACAATTAAGGAACACATTGAAACATTGCTCCTAACCATGGACTAGAGTTTATATTACAGTTTGCATGAAAAAAATCAGAAAGTCTGGGAAGACTGGCCTGGAAGGAGACTTCCCTGAGGGAAGGGTGCAGAATTGTTTGTAGTGGTAGGCCATAGAAAACAGTGATGAAAGGGCAATGCCAATGTCTTATTAACAAAAAGGGTGAGTTAGGAGAAGGTTGAATGGGCCAAGACATAGACGCATAGTTCTTTATAATAGCTCAATTTCATATATTTATTTCTTATTTTAAAGTGAGAGAAATTCAATGTAGAAACCTCAGAAAACATAGACTATTAAAAAGAAGAAAATTCATTTAAATCCTTCAGAACAGGAGTAACTACTGGGGTATACACGCATTCATTTTTGTTTCTATGTGTGTGTGTGAGTATGCATGTTTCTGTGAGTATATGTGCATGTGTATGTGTGTGTGTGTGTGTGGTTTTTATTTAAATGGCCTGAGACCATAGATGCTAACCTGAGTTTTTTCCAGGTCATGCTATATATGCTGTCACTTATTTTTAACGGCAGTCTTGAATTCCTTCTTATAAATATTATCACAATATACTCATTCTATTCTCTTGATTTCAGTGGAGTTAATTGTAAGGGGTGCACATTACATAAGCTTTTTGGCTTCAGTCTCAGTTGCTTGGTCAAGCCTATCTGCAAATGTTTTCGAACCCCAGCAGAGTAATGGCCAGTTCCTACCGGCCTCGACCCTGTGAACCAGACAGCTGACTTCCTGACGCTTTGGTGGGGTCTCCGGAGGGCCACGATGGGCCTGTAGGCCTCGTCTTGGACGCCTGTGGGGTAGTATGTCTTTTCCCCTGGGAACTGAACAAGGATCTGTTGGCCGAGGCTAGCCAAAAAAGCTATAGCTGTATTCCTACAGGCCCTGGGTCAAAAGAAATGGACTTTCAGACACTATTTGATCCAAGGCATGTGGGCTATTGCAGGTCTTTGGTCTCCTAATAGTAAGGACTTCTTGTGTAAACCAAGCGTTTAAACCTTCCTTTTTGTTTTTGTGAGTCATCCTCAGGCAAACTCTAAAACTGCAGGAAGAGACCCCGGTGTGAACAGTTCCAATAGGAGCTGGGGGAACGTTGAGTCCTTTGAATTCCAATCAACCATTGGAGGGCTTCTCTGCATCTGCTTTTAGGGCTCCTGCCTCTCCAGAGATGCTAGATCATAACCACTTTTGCAGGCTGTGAGTGTCTCATGAGCAGCCTGGGGCCCCAGCCTTCAAGGGGAAGTTCTTTGCATTTAACCTTTTTTAAAGGCCTGCTTATAAACCTCTTCATTACAACCTGGCCAGGATTACTGACCTCTCCCTGCGGAGTATGTACCTGGCTGTAAAGCACTTTTAGTAACTTTAGCTGAACTGTAGTCGTATATACATTGGCCAGCTGTAAGTACCACCTCATACGGAAATAGATTAAGGTCATGCAGAGCCATCTTGGCACTGGTGTGGATCACACAAGACACACATGTGTTTTGCTCACGATCCCCCATATCCACTGAGCTACCAAGTCCCAAGGACTCTCCCTCTAAACCATCTCAGCTTCATTCTTGTCTGCTCATCTCCACTGCTACAACCCTAACCCAAGCTACAATCTCATCTTGCCTGTCTTATTTTCATGGTCTCCAAATTGATCTCTCTGAATTTCCTGCAGTGTCCTTTCACCTTCCTATCTATCCCCCATGCAACAGCCAGGGCATTCTTTTACAAACATAAATCTGATTAGGCCAGCAATGCATATTTATAAGGAATATTTCTATAGCATTCCTGAAACAGAGGTGGAGTCATTACAAACGTTTTGTAAGTAACCACGTGTGGGTGGGGGGAGGAGGATAAGCATTTTCTTCCAGCCCCTTCTCTGCCACATCTCCTAAATTACATAGACTGCTTCAAATTCTTATCTTATGCCGTAATTTTCTTTTGGCAGCTTTTATCAGAGTTCTGATTAAATAATATTTTGCGTATTTTGTGATTGCCTCTTTTCCCATTCGGCTAGAAACATCACGGGGAAGGGCCTCTGTTACGTTTTGTGCAGAGGCAATGAATGAATGTATGAAGTGACTCTTTTCAAGTGGCCAAGGGAAAAGGGTTGGCAAATGTCAGCCTGGAAAGTAGAAGGCTAAGGCATTGTGTCGTAGGTCTCACAGGCTCCTGCTCTTGTTTCATCTTCAAGGCAGAAAAAAAGTAATTAGGGATGAAGGAGAGTCTAAAAACGGTCTTCCTCCCTGAGAAGTATTAGGTACTTAGCTTCTGAGAGAAGCAGCAGAACTTGTTGCCATGACCTCTTCCCCACTTAGCTAAGATTCCGTGTGCTGGGTCGTGCTGGCATTAAAATGGGGACACCCTTGCAAGACTGACCCCTAGCCCTCGCCTGCGGTTCTTTTGAGGTTGAGGAGAGACTAAATAATCACAAGAGTCTTCACTTGTCGTTGTACAAACTCTTTAGACTTTATTGAGCAACATTTAAGAATCTGATTGAAGAACTCGCATCAGAAACTAACTGGAATCCGAGAAAAGCAGAGTTCCCGTTGCGTGAAAATAAGGCGTATTTCTCTGGAGGTTTTCCCACTGACCTTGGGATGGTTGAGGAAGTTTTTTCCTTTCTAACTATTCAGATTGTACTCTAATATCATGGTGAAAGTGTCTGCGTTCTACTGTACTGCCTGCCAGATGGTGGAAACTTATGAGGAAGAAAGTATTTGTGAGTAATCATGCAGCCTTTTGATTGCCAGCTTTCGTATTTATCAGTTCAGCTTCTTGCCTTCTCCCCCACCTTCCCCAGCGTGGCTGTTGCACTAGTGGAAGGCGCAGCAGCAACTGCACTCAGCTGTGGAATTCTCCCTCCATGGACATTTTCCCAGTCCAGGACGGGCTCCAATGTAAAGTGTAGAACAGTTTTCAGGTGGTTAAGAACACAAAATAGAAAAGATGGGACCTATGCAATTTTCTCAGCAAGGACTTGCCATAAAATCCTCTAGTACTCTTAGATAGAGTGGATTATGCTGACATTTTTCTTTTCACTGTTTTCATGAGTTGTGAATATTGAAACAGACTTTGCTGGGGATAATGGAAAGCAGACTTGGGAAACAGAAAAAAAAAGACCAGATCTAGTTTTTGATGAAGTACTAACAATAGGAATATAATGAAACAGGCAAGTGGGATTATACAAATTGGTTTTGTTGACAATATCTAAAAACATGTTTACGTCAGACCATTTCCTTAAATATAATATTTTCCTTTTAAAGGTACAGCCTCTGCCAAATGTTTTCCAATAAAAAAAATGTTTGTCCATTATTTACATCATGGTTGCATTTTCATTTTTCAGTTATTTAAAGAATGCTCCATGCTGACTATTATGTGTTCATTTTTGTTATTTCAACCACATATCTGAACAAAATGAACAAGAATTACTGGAATGATAGCCAGACCTCAATGGAAAAGTGCATTCAGGGGGCTTGCACTAGAAAAATGTCCAGGTTCAGAAAGAAAGATCATGGTAATAAAAACAAGGCCTAGTATTTATTGAGCACTTACTATATGCCAAGGAGTATTCTAAGCACACTATATCCACCAACAATTTAGATGGAGCAACAGCTCTGTGAAGTGGGGGCTATTATTATCAATTACACTTTAGTGATGAGGAAACTAAACTCATTGGTTAAGTAACTCGTCCTGGGTTATTTCGCTACCAAGAGGTAGAACTGGGATTTGAAACCAGGCAGCCACATCCAGAATTCATATCCTTAATGACTGCTCCATACCGTTTGCCTGATCACATGCCCCAAAATACACTTCAAAAACACAATGTCCTTAAGAGGAATTAGAAAAGATGGAGTGATTTCCTATCTTTATACCATTCCTCAAATCTCTTACCTTTGAAACATGAGAATACTAGTTACCTTTTGTGTGATTTATGTGAGCACTTTAAATTTAAATGCCTCCATTTTCTCACTTATGAAATGGAGTTGTGGAAATGGAGTTATGGCACTAATAATTTCCAGTGTTCCTTCCAACTCTATGCTTCCATTTGTTTGATGCTCCTGTGCTGTGAGTGTGTGTGTGTGGTGGGAGTGTGTGCTACATAAGGGAGGTGGACAGGCAATGAAGAGGATGCTTGAAGCAGAATAGAGTTTTACAAGAAAGAAAAAATGGAAACTAATAACATTAAAATGCCTGTTAAAACGCATATATGTCCCTTGTGAGCAGTGGGACCTTCATAACTTACTTAAGGCTTCATCACTAGCAAGTTTTATGCCATATATTTACTGGTGGGAATTATGTATTACACCCCTGACCATTAGCGAGTGGTTCAAAATCATCAATGTTTTTTTTCACCTCATCATGCCTACAGATGGAAGTAATTAGAGTCCTCTATTCACAAGAAATCCTGTTTGATATCATCACCTAATATTTTCCCAAGACGATTGCAGAGGCTAATCTGCTTCCTATAGGAAATAAAGGTATCTTGAAAACTGCAGACACCCACTCTTTATCAGGATACACAGAAATGATTTTCACATGTGTTAGGGACTGAATCATGTCCCCCCACAAAATGCACATTTATATCCCAATCCCTGGTCCTGTGGGTGTGAACACGTTTGTGAATAGGACCTTTGAAGATGTTATGAGTTTAAGGTGAGCCCACGCTGAGTGAAGGTTCGCCTTAATCCAATATGGCTGAAGCCTGTAAAAGAAAAGGAAATTGGCCACGGAAAAGAGTCCATGGGAGCAGCTAGAAGCTGGAACTCGACTAAACGCAGAAAAGAAAGAAGACACCCCATGCGCATTGCCAAGTGAGTGAAATGCTGAGGAACCCCAAAATTTCAGGCCAGACAAAAGATACCAGCCCTGAGAGGAAATAAGCCTTCTAGCCTTGAAACCATAAGCTGAACATTCCTGTTGTTAAGCCAATCCATGCATTTGATATAGCAGCTGAGAAACTAAAAAAAGCATGATTTGAAGTTTGATAAATGACAGCAATAACAACATGCTACACATTTCATATAAGTCAAAATAATCATCCCAACAGCCTCACAATCATAAAATTGTTAGCCTCAATTAGTAGATAAGAAAAACGAGAAGCTCGAAGCTGGAAAATAGCAGAAGCAGTATTCAAATCCTGGTCTAACTGGCTCCAACACATATTCACCCCACAAGAACATGACAAACTGCTCAACTAGGAAAACAAACTGCAATCACTTTTAGTAATACTGAGGTTTTCATTCTCTGATCCTCTCACACTTTCTCCTTTTCCATTGCCATTGTTAATATAAGAGCATTCCAGACTCCATAACAATGACCTAAATTCTAACCATTTTAAATGTCCATTGGCTAGTGGCATTGACCTTCCTCGGAGCTCATTAAAAATGCAGAACATTGTCTCCACCCAGGGCAACTGAAGCAGAATCTGCATTTTTACAATATCTCCAGGTGGCTTATGAGTACCTTATAATTTAACGTTCAGTGGTTTCACTGCTTCCCCCAAAGATGATGTTTCATGGAGCTCCTTCAAGTTAACCCATCTTCGTAATTTAGGCAGTGTCTCATCTTCCAACTTTTACTATTTCCCAACATCAACGTGTACCTTTAGTTCAGCAAGCCTCTGCTCATGCTTAAGACTGCTTTTGTAAAAGAGGCTTTTCTCATGCTATTCCACCCTGCCTGATGTTCCCTACTCCTCTTTGGCACCCGTATAAATCCTGATCTTCAAGAACTGTGTCATGATCCAAAATAAATCCCAGCACTGCATTTCTTCTGGTATGTGTTTTCTGTACCACATACTGTGACATCTGTTTGGTGTTTTTCTCTAGAAGCCTTTCTTGTGCAAACTGTGCATCACATATATAATTACCAGTTTACCAAGGAAAGACCAGTTAAGACCTAAAGCACTGACAAGCACATTTTGAAAATTCTAGGATGAATTTATCTCTTTCTATTGGTCCTTCCCTGTCCCATAGTTTATGATTCTACATTTGCAATTCATCCACCGTATAGCAATTTATCTGTATCACATTAATGACTAGTCTTTAATTTACCATGCCTAGTACTTTGTATAATAAATCAAATTAGAGTTGTGCTTTATGATAACATCCTCCCCCTCAAGCTCTACCATTATTTTAAGTGAATCTGTCTTAATGGAGGTCAAAAAGTAAGTAGAAGTGGACATGGTGGACGATGGGTATGGGGAAAGGCAGGAAGAGATGAGAGGTGGAGGCGTCTTTGGGACATGGAGCTGCCCTGGATGGTGCTTCAGAGGTAATCACCGGACATTGTAAATCCTCACAGGGCCCACTGGATGGAATGGAGGAGAGTATGGGCCATGATGTGAACCATTGTCTATGAGGTGCAGAGGTGCCCAAAGATGTACTTACCAAATCCAATGGATGTGTCATGATGATGGGAACGAGTGTTGTTGGGGGGGGGAGAGGGGGGGTGGGGGGGGTAGGGTTGAATGGGACCTCACATATATATTTTTAATGTAATATTATTACAAAGTCAATTAAAAAAATAATAAAATAAAATAAAATAAAATAAAAATAAAAAAAGTAAGTAGAAGTAATTCCTGGAAAAATTAGAAAACTTGAAAATATGATTTGAAGGAAAGGTATAGAAAAGGCAGGTGGGATTAAATTACCCTAATTTATAAAAATCATTTTAAGTAATTTAATATATTTTATACAATTCAATTTATTTGACCAATTAGTTGATTAGGAATTATAGCAGTAAAAATCAAGTTAAGGAATCAATAAGTATAAAGGAATTTTGTACTCTATTCCAAAATTTTCCTTTATTTATAAGACATGAAACAATAATTGAACACATGAAAATGAGAACAGGGTTAATGAACACATGTACTTCTTCACCGTTTATGTTTATTTATGACTGATTTGTTTTTATTCCCCCCCACTGCAGCTTGCTTACTGTCTGTTCTCTGTGTCCATTCTCTGTGCATTCTTCTGTGTGTCTGTATTTATTTTTATTTATTCCCCCCCCACACACACACACACGGCTTGCTTGTTTGCTCTCTGTGCCTATTCACTGCACGCTCTTCTGTGTCTCACTTGTCTCCATTCTCGTTGTGTCACCTTGCTGGGTTGGCTCTCCACGGCACTTAAGGGCCAGCGGCTCTCTGAGGCTTGTGGGTGAGCCTGCCCTCACAAGGAGGCCCTGGGATGCAAACCCAGGGCTTCCCATATGGTAAATGGGAGCCCAACTGATTGAGCCACAGTCACTTCCTGTGATTATTTTTAATTCCCAGAAAACCTCATAAGATTTGCCAGAGTGAAAAAGGTCATGAATGAACAATTTCATATCAAGTGGGATGTAAAATTTTTATACCAATCCAGAAATTCCAAAATCATAGTTTTGATGCTGTGTTTAATTGCAATATATTTCACAGCAAGTAATAGACCATTCTGTTAAACATGGCTTAAATGACATAGGATTTGTTTTTTCACCTGGGTAAGATGTCTAGATGCAATTTGGTTCCAGGGTTGGTACATTCAGAATCTCGGCAATGCCAGGGTTCTGGGTTGGCTTCTCTGCAATTCTGTTGACTTCCCTTCATTATTTCATGATTCTATGGCAGGTCCAAGAACCATGTCTTTGTAGACAACACCCAAAGACAGAAAGAGTTGAATGCATGTAATGGTCACTTGTTTAAGAGTGAAGACAATGGTGCTGGAAGCTCCTCAGGAATCTGTCAAATAGAACTCGCTGGTCAGAATAAGATCACAAAAGGTCATGCAAAAAAGGCATTTACATAATTTCTTAGCCTAACAAATACCCCTAAGACTGACCTGGACCATTAGGAAGGAAGAATGGGAACCATTAGATAGGCAATCAGCTTAATCTGCCCCAGATATCACTGTTAAAATACAACGATAAAAAATATTCCTACAAAAATCAACAACAACTCTCACTAAAGAGCTTAAAGATCTGAGTGGATGAGCTGGGGAGCACATGTGTTAAATTCCCCACCAAGTACACATGGGTTTAGATTGTGGGGGGATGTTCTTGGGAAAACATCATCTGAGTTAGACCAAACCCAGATTTTTTGGGTGGGTAAAAAATGGTCTCAGTTGACAACTAAAAACAGAGTGAGAATCACCCATCCAGAGTTCATTGCTAAGTATGGTTTATTCAAAGTTCTGAAACCCTTGTGGTATGGCCTCGGATGAGTCAGTGCTTCTGACCAGCTACAGCTTCTTGAGATTGAATTAACCTGCAATGAAATCTCAGATGGAAAAGGCCAGTTTGCGAAAGGATTGTGGGTTCAAGTCGATTGATTAAATAATCGATGCATGCATCTGTTCATCCATACAGTAAGCATTTATTGCTCTCCTAATGTGTCGCAGGCATGGTATTGTGTGCTAGGGATTCGAAACTATAAAGTCAGAGTCCTTGCCCTTGAGAAGCCAATGTCTCTTAGAGAAAACAGTCAGTTTTATAAGCAATACGGGAACTGCTATAACGAAGTATCTCCAGGTATAATGCAAGCTGAGAAGAGCCTGGTGGACTCAAGCAGACTCTTTCTTTCCACTGTTTAAAACTACAGTTCAAATACACGAGACAGGATAAAACCCCAAATGCAGTTTTCAAGGCATTTTCCTCTTAATACGTGAACTCACTTGTACGTGAAAGGAAATTTAATCCATATGTTTCTGAATCAGTCTTACTTAAATCATCATAATTTGTTTTGTAAGAGTTGTTAAGGTCCAAGAAGCCTTTGGGGCTTTTGATATTTTTTTTCTTTTGTCAACAGGAAATTGATTGAACCACGAGGGAGGGACCTCTAATAGCAAAGGAGTCACTGAAGGCCTGATGCTACAACTCCATGAAACTCATATGCCTTCTGAGTTTGGCAAACTCTGGATAAACTCAAACACGTTGACTCTGTGTGATCACATGCCTCTTTTCCAGGTTATGGCCCTTTATCAAAAATCTTGCCTGGAGATATTTGGATGATATGTGCCCCAATTACAGCTTCTTTGTACACCAGATGATGCAAGAATCCAAAGGCTGAGGCAACCAAAACGCTGTTCAGTCATGCCTTTTTTGAAAAGTGAAAAACGGTCTTTCCCTGCTTATAAACGTTACCCCTACTACCCCCAAACAAACTGTTACAAAGTTTCCTTTGAGATTTAGCTAAGATTCCTGGGGATTTAAGAGACTGGCTGCCAGATTGTTAAAATGCATTACTGTTTATGGTGATTATGATTATGAGAATTAATTATAAATACTTGCATATATCTGGAATAAAGCCCAATTCCTCCTGTTTCACAAGAAAGACAGTGTAAAACCCATAGGTCTTCAGAAAGTTGCATGCAGGAACATCTGAGGCCAGAGAGTACCCATGGAGTAGACCCACTGCTGGTAAATGCCAGAAGCTGGCTAATCAAATTCTCCTCAAACCTCATCCACAGGAAGAATGCTTTAGAGAACTGAAAAAGGAAAAACAGCTCTCTCAATCGTATCTCTAAATTACGACCAATTTGGATAGGCTGACTGTACAAAGATATTGTATTTCTGATGACATCAAGCTCAGTACAAGTAAAACGAATGCAGTCAGAAATTTCCCATAAATGTTTGCTCCTGTCAGTGACTCAACTAATTCCTATGTGCTGTTATTAATTTTAAAGGCTGAGTTTTAGCTGATCTCATCAACCTTCTGTCTGTCGGCAGATGGTTAGTTCAAGTGCTTAATGCCTCTTCTTGTTGCTAATGAGGTCAAGGCCAGCGTTCTGGTTCATCGTGGGCCAGTTAGCTCTCCCAAACCATAGCAGTCACATCCCAGGATGGGGTCACAAGTCACGAGGAGCCAAGTGAGTACTATTACCCAGAAAGCAATTCCAGGTATATATTAATAGGTTCTAGTGGCAAGCCAACTGCACTATTGTAAGAGCAAGGAACCATGTGATCACAATTTTGAGTATGAAATTTCTGTTTCCCTCTTGAAGCCAATAGCACAGAATACTCATCTACCTAGGCAACAACAGAGGATGCTGATTTCCTCATTTGGAGCAGAAAAAAAAAAATGTTTTCACACCTTGTGATAGCAATCTTAATACTCAGGTACCATTCAGGGTATCATTTTTCCTGTCGCGGCTATGGAAAAGATATTCATTTTAAATATGTTTCACCAGGGTAGATAATAAGGAGAGAAAAATCACATGAAAAAAGGAAAACAATTTTCAGATTCAACAGAGGGCAAAATTCAAACTTACCCTAAAGAAACATTTGCTATATTAAAAAAAAAAAAAAAGAACTGAGAAACTGATGAACTTTAAAGCTATTCTAATCTCTGTGGTTTTGTATGTCCTTTTATTGTGTGTACCTTTTACAGGACAAAAGGGTAATCTGTACTCTATGCATAATATCAAGGACAATATAAGGCAAATGTTTACAAACTGTACTGGATTGTTTAATCCAAAATGTTTCCCTCCTGCCTCAGGATTCTGTGTCTACATGAAGTTTAAAAGGCTTTTAAAGATAAGGCAGGCCAGCAGGCCCTTGAAAGCCAATGAGAAGACTTTCTGCTTGTTCACCTGATATGGACAGATTTACTGATAGCCTAGCCACAGCTTGAAAAGGGAAGAAAGAAACTCCAGCAGGGTGAAAGTGCTAGTGCAATCCTCAGAAAAGACGATTGGCTTAAGCCAAAGGGTGAGACACAAAGACTAGTGGGATAAAAAAAAAATTTTTTTTTTAAAGTCCACTTTATAATTTTACACTTTCTCTGCCATTTCTAAAACAACTTTTTGCAGGACCAACCCTTCACTGGACTTGAAGTCAGAAAATCCTGATCAGAGTTTGGGTGCTTCATGGCTGAGTAACTTGGGACAGGTGCCCCCACTTTCTCTGAATTTCATTTATTTGTATGAGTCATGCATGCCCTAGTTAAGTCATGGGGTTTGCACCTTTTCTTGGGCAAGATTTCTTTACAAATCCTTTTATCAGATTTGCCTCTTAAGCTGACAGAAAATTGTTTTGCTGGTTTTTTATTTTATTTTATTTTTGTTTTTGTTCGACGGCTTTATTTGAGGTTTACATTCAAAGTGAATAATTGGACAAGTTTTAACATGCATATTCACCTGTGAAACCATCACCACGATTATGATAACGAGCACATCCAAAACCTCCCAAAAGTTGTCTCATGCTTTTTTATAATGCTTCCCTCCCACCCCTCCTGGCCACAGCCACTTCCAAGCTACTACTGAGTTGTTTTCTGTCACTATAGATTAGTTTGCACTTTTCAGAATGTTATATATGTGAAGTCATTTAGTATGTGTTATTTTGTGTCTAGCATCTTTCACTGGGCATGATTATTTTAAGATTCATACCCAATGTTGTAAGTTCATTCCTTTTTAGTGCTAGGTAATATCCCATTGAATAGATATACCACAATTTGTTTATCCACTCATCTATTGATGAATATTTGTGTTATTTTAAGTTTTAGGCTATTTAGAAAAGAGGTGCTATAAACATTTGCATGCACGTTTTTGAATAGACATATGCTTTCACTTCTCTTGTGTAAATTCCTAGGAGTGGAATGGTTAGATACATGAAAAGTGTAGTCTAACTTTTTAAGCAATATCTAAAATGTTTTCCAAAGTGATTGCACTACTTACATTACTACCAGCAGGATATGAGAGTTCTAGTTGCAACACAGCTTCACAACTTGGGATGGTTAGTTGTAATTTTAGCCATTCTAATAGTTACGTAGTGTTAACTCGTTTGGGTTTTATTAATTTGCATTTCCTTAATGAATAGTAAAATATCAACATTGAGCTTTTATCATATGCTTATTTGCCATCCATTTAACATTTTATTTGGAATTTGCTCACTTTTTGTTTGTTTCTTATTATTGAGTTTTGAGAGTTCTTTATATATTTTGGATACAAGTCCTTTATCAGATATATGATTCACAAGTATTTTCTCCCAGTCTGTGGTTTGGCTTTTCATTATCTTAATAGTGTTTTGGTTTTTTTTTAAGAGCAGATGTTTTTCATTTTAATGAAGTACAATTTATCAAGTTTTTCTTTTTATGAATTGCGATTTTGGTATTATAGCTAAGAATTCTTTGCCTCACTCAAGGTCATAAAGATTTTCTCCTATGTTTTCTTGTAGAATTTTTATAGTTTTATATTTCAGATCTATGATCCTGTTTGAATTAAAGTTTATATATGATGGAAAGTATGAATACAAATTTATCTTTCATATGGATATATCCAAATAGAGTTTTTTAAACCAGAGGGATGCAAGAATATGTAAGAGGAAAAAATGGAAATTTTAGCTGTTTTGTGGTAAGATTGAGAGCTAGAGAAGATGTAAACAACCTGATTCTTAAAATGTTAAAACCACACATAATGTTGTTTTCTTCAGGTAGAGAAACCTACCACGTATATTTCTGAAGTGGCTTTGGGATTTATACATAATTTAATTAATTGGTTATCATTTGTAACACAAGTCAAGGATTAGTAATATCAATGATAAAAATTTCAGCAAATCAGATTCTATTACAAGTGCTAGCTATCATTGAAATGGAGTGTTGGTGAACAACAGGGGAAAGAAAACTCTGAGAGGTGTTTTGAGCCAGAAGCAAAACACATGATATTTCAGGAAAGAAGAGTGTCCAAATCCTGAAACAAGTCATCACTTATGATTGTGATTGTAGATTTGGCTGCTGAATCATCACAGAGACCCTGATCTAGCCCTTACAAAGTGCAAAATTCAAAAGAGCAAAAGAGGCTATGGGAAACATAAAAGGGGCTCCATCCTAGGTAGAACAAGGCATTTGGACACTGCCTTTCCCAGGATTTTTGGAGCACAGCAATTTTGACAAAGACAAAATCAACGCTTTGCCTTTGGAGACAATATGACTTGGTTAAAGCTAACCAACAAATAAAATCAGCCATTAGGAACTGACTAATGTTAACTATTGCAAGGCATTATGATAGGGGTTGTATTTGCTTTCCTACCCGAAGGCCTTTAAAGGGTCCCAGAAGGCTTTCTGATTTGAACTTTATTACATCACTGCAACAAAATTCAACAAATTAATGAAGTTCCTCTCCTTTTAAGCTTTAGAAAGAAAGGCAATTATTTATCTCTTGTGTCCCACATTGGAAAATACAAAAGAGCAGAGGAAGAAAGCCTCAGAGTAAATCGTCCTTGAACCCCTCTCTCCTTTTCTTCACCCTGTTCTTGGTGGGGTGGGTTGTGGGGGTGTTGTCGGACCTAATCATAGCCCTTGGGGGAAATGGTGTTCATTCTAAAATGGAGCTTATGTGTTTATCTTGTTTTTGTGTGACTCTGAGTATAGAAGGGCATGATAATAGCTAAAGCATGATAAATCAATCAAAGCTAGAAATCTCTTGGGGCAAATTTTGCCATTATGCAAGTAAAACTTGCATTTCCAACAGGAATGGAAAGGGACCAACATTTGTTGAATACTTAAATACGTATTTTTCTGTTCTGTTCATTTATGTCATCTCTAGTCTTCCTAACAGCCTGGGAAGCAGGTGATATTAATAGTCTCATTTTACAGCAAAATCCACAGAGAATCAAGAAATAAATAACTCAATAAAGATCACATCATTTACAAATGACAGAGCAGAGTTTTGAGTCCAGGTTTGCTGACTCTAAAGTCCTGTCTTTCCAGTATAAGTACTACTTTCCACAGAACACTTCAGTCCAAATTCTACAACTCACACCACAGTCAGTTCAAATTCTTTCAGAGCAATTGAATTAAGACCATTTTGTAAATTATACAAACTATTTTTGACAAATGGAGATATGTTTATTACACAAAAACAAACCTCTTTATTTCATTTTATAAGGATTAAAGGCTGATCATCATTCTCCAAGATTGACCACATGCTAGGTCACAAAATGAGTCTCAATGAATTTAAAAAGATTGAAATCATAAAAAATAATTTATCTGACCACAATGGAATGAAACTGGAAGTTAATAAGTGGCAGAGAACCAGAACAGGCACAAATATATTGAAATTAAATGGCACACTTTTAAACAATCAGTGGATCAAAGAGGAAATTGCAAAATAAATCAGAAACTACCTTGAAGCACATGGAATTGAGAACACAACATATCTAACCTATGGGATGCAGCTAAAGCAGTGCTGGGAGGGAAATTTATAGCCATAAATGCCTGAACTTGAAAAGAAAAAAAGAATTAAACATCACAGTTCTAGCTACACATATGGAGGAATTAGAAAAAAAACAACCAACTAATTTCAAAGCAAGCAGAAAGAAGGAAATTGCAAAATTAGAGCAGACCTAAATAAAATTGAGAATTAAGAAAAAACAAAACACTAGAAAAAATTAACAAAAACCAGAAGCTTGTTTGTTGAGAAGATTAATAAAATTGACACCCTTAGCTAGACTAATGAAGGAAAAAAGAGGAAGACACACAATAAAAAATGAGAGAGGGGGTAGCACCACTGATCTCATAGAAATAAGGAGTATCATAAGAGGATACTTTGAAACCGACATGCCAATAAGATGGATAACATAGATGAAATGGACAAATTTTTAGAAACACATAAGCAACCTATATTACCAGAAGAAGAAATAAAAGAACTCAACAGACCAATCCCAAGTAGTGAGATTGGATTAGTCATCAAAAACCTTCCAACTAAAAAAAGCCTAGAACCAGATGGCTTCATGGGTGAATTCTACCAGTCATCCTGGAAAGAACTAGCACCAATCCTGCTTATACTCCTCCAAAAAATAGAAGTGGAGAGAACATTACCTACCTCATTTCATGATGCCAACATCAACCTAATACCAAGGCTACATAAGATGCCACAAGAAAAGAAAACTACAGACCAATCCCTCTAATGAACTTCATGCTAAAATCCTCAACAAAATACTTGCTAATCATATTCAACATCACATCAAATGGAATTATGTACCATGATCAAATGTGTTTTATATCCCAAGTATGCAAGGATGGTTCAACATAAGAAATCAATCAATGAAATACACTACCTTAACAGATTGAGAGAAAAAAAAAATCAAATGATTATCTCTGTTGGTGCAGAAAAAGCATTTGCAAGATACAATATCCTTTCTTGATAAAAACACTTCAAAAGATAAAAATAGAAAAAACTTCCTCAACTTGATAAAGGGTATGAAAAATCCCACAGCTAACATCATACTCAAAGGTGAAATGCTAAAGGCTTTCCCTCTAAGATCTCAAACAAGATAAGAATGTCCACCGCCACAGCTCTTATTTAACACTGTTATAGAACTATTTGCTTGAGCACTTAAGTAAGAAAAATAAATAAAAGGAATCCAAATCAGAAAGGAAGAAGTAAAGTTTTCACTATCTGTAGATGATATGATCCTATCCACAGAGAGCTCTGAAAAATCTACAACAAAGCTTCTGGAAATGATAAACACGTTCAGTAAAATCACAGAATATAAGATCAACATATAAGTATTTAATCTACCTCTACCTAATAATGATCGATATGAGGAAGAAATCAAGAAAAAAATCCATCTACAATAGCAACAAAAAAAAATCAAATATCTAGGAATGAGCTTAACTAAGGATGTAAAGGACTTGTACACATAAAACTAAACATTATTAAAGAGAATCAAAGAAGACCTAAATAAATGGAAGAATGTTCCATATTCATGGACTTGAAGACTAAATATCATTCAGATTGATTTACAGATTTACTACTCAAATTGATTCACAGATTTAACACAATCTTCATAAAAATTACAACAGCATTTTTAACTGAACTGGAAAACCAATTATGAAATTTATTTGGAAGGGCAAGAAGCCCTGAATAGCTAAAAACATATTGAAAAAGAAAAACAAAATTGGAGGAATCATGCTGACTTTAAAGCATTCTATAAAGCTATAGTGGTCAAAACTGCATGATATTGGCACAAGGACAGAGATACTGATCAATGGAACTGAACTGAGAGTTCTGATATAGATCCATACATGTATGGCCAAATGGTATTCAACAAGGCCACCAAGCCCACTCAACTGGGACAGAATAGCCTCTTCAACAAATGATGCTGAGAGAACTGGATGTCTATCTCAAAAGAATGAAAGAGGATCACCATCTCATGCCCTTTACAAAACTTAATTCAAAATGGTATAGGTATCAGTATAACTCTTATACCTAAATATAAGAGCCAAGATCAAAAAACTCCTAGAAGATAACATAGAGAAGCATCTATGAAATCTTGTAGTAGCAAATGGATTCCTAAACTTTACACTCAAAGCACAAGCAATGAAAGAAAAAAGTAGATAAATGGGGCCTCCTCAAAATTAAAAAAAGTTTGCACTTCAAATGAGTTTGTCAAGACAGTGAAAAGGCAACCTACTCAATGGGAGAACATATTTGGTAATTTGATAAGGGTCTAATATCCAACGTATATAAAGAAATCCTACATCTTAAAAACAAAAAGACAATCCATTTTAAAAAGAGAAATCTGCAAGTGTTGGAGAGGACAGGGAGGAATGGGAACACCCATCCACCACTAGTGGGAATGCAGAATGCCAGAACCATCATGGAGGACAGTTTGACAGTTCCTCAGGGAGGTAAATATAGAATTGCTGTATGATCCAGCAATCCCACTATTAGGCGTATACCCAGAAAAACTGAAATCAGGCACTTGAACAGATATATGCACACCGATATTCATAGTGGCATTGTTCACTATTGCCAAAAGTTGGAAGCAATCCAAACATCCATCAAAATGTAGTATATAAGTACAATGTGGTAAGTAAGTACAATGGAATATGACCTCACTGATATGACCTAAGCATATTGAGGAGATTTACAGAGATAGAGCCTGGAAGATAGGTTACCAGGAGACAGAATGGGATTAGAGAGTGGTGAGCTGATACTCAATCTAGACAGTACCTATGATAATATAGAAGGGGTGGTTTGGCAGTGGATGGGTGTGGTGTGATGGTGGTGCAAGGATGTGAATGAGGTCAATGGTCCTGGAGTTTGAGGGGGAACAAGGTTGGGGGAATGGGTTGGACTATCCGTGGACCTGGGAAGTGGGCTGGAGGAAGGAACATGTAAACTGCGGAGGTGAAGGTCTGTGATTGAAAACAAAACTGTGGGAATGTTCTATTGGCAGATATGGCAGGGGAAGGTCACTGGTGCAGGGCATCAGTGATGGAGGGATGTGTGGGGAAAGGATGCACCATGGGCATGCTTCTCTGGAATATGAATGTGTTCATCTTGTCATAGGGTTTTATCTCACTAGGTGGAGACCCACGTAGTAAGCAAAATACTAACCTCCCATCCTGGGGAATCCTGCTACATTCTCAAATACAGGGGCAAGAATCTCTTGAGTACATTGGCAGTGCCTAATAAAAGAAACCAGACTAATATGTTTAACCCTCAATATCAATGTATGTAATTATTTACCTTATTGTTATAAAATTGAAACTTAGCTGAACAGTAACTATTGTCTAAGAGTTACTTCCTGAAAAGCTCCTTGTTACTCAAATGTGGCCTCTCTCTAAACCAAACTCAGCAAATAAATGGGGTGGGGGGAGGTAGTGCATGTCCCACAGTGGAGTGTGGGACATGACTCTCAGGAATGAGCCTCCCTGGCACTGAGAGATTAATACCAAGCACCAATCAGCAACACATTTGGAAAAAGACCTTGAACAAAAGGGAGAAACATCAAGTTCAAAAGAGTTTTTATGGGTGAGAGATTTCAAAATGAGTCATTCCAAAGTTTACACTTATGCATGTCTCAGGCAGATCTCACTAACTGCCACTGTGAACAAAACCTCAAATAGGAATGCTTCCAAGGGTAGCTATCTGGACACTACAGGAAGGCACACAATCCATTGAAATCAGCATTCTTATCTTGAAATATATGACAAACTATTTCCCCAATGTAACAGAGTTAGACTCATTTAAAATTTCCCTACACACGATTCTTCTACTTATTTGACCTGTAATTTCCACTATACCCCTTAACTATAAGTCTCAGAGACTTAAATCTTCGATTGTTCATATGCCACTTGAGCCCTGAATCTCAGAAGAATTGTGGCCAACACCTACTCTCCAGATCATCGGACTTGCCCAGGACAGCTAACAAAAGGACAATGATGGACAATCCCCATTCCAAAAAAGAGAGAGCATATACAACTACAAGCAAAGCAGTTTCTTCCATCTGCCCCTTATGATCTAAGCCTCCTCTCAATCTGAGGCACAACAAGCATCTCCTTGCGAAAATTCTCAAGGTTGAGTAATGAACAAACATAAGGGGGGAATGCAACCATGGACAAAATAAACATATGAATACTCTGGTAATGGAAGGACATGGACATGTAATATTGCTTTAAAGATAGTGGTTACCAGAGGTTCTGCAGGAAAGGGGAGAGAATATCAGGCATTTTTAGGGAACTGGAATTAGGTTTAAACCACAATGTAAACTATAGACCTTGGTTAATAGCAATTCTTCAATATTTATTCATCAATTGTAACAAATGTACCACACAATTGTAAGATGTTATTAATTAGGGAAGATGGGAGAGGGGTGGTGTACATGGGAATCTCTTATAATTTTGAAGTAATTCTTCTGTAATCTAAAACCTCTTTAAAGTTAAAGTTTATTATATTTAAAAATACAAACGAATAAAAAAAACAACATAAAAGAAATGCAAAGCTGAAGGGAAAACTAAATTCCAGAGATATTTGAAATATTGAAAATTCCAAACAAAAATATAAGAAATATTATGGTTGTACCAAAGGAGCTCCTATATCCAAACTTGAAAATGAGATTGATCAATTTTGGGTTAATATTTAGGGATTTTAAAAAATTCCTTGTGTCCAGATTATTGGAAAGAACACTGAATTTATGAACCAAGAGACATGTTTGTTTTGCCGAATCTGCCCCTAACTCTGCATAACGTCATATAAGTCACTTATCATCTCTGGGAAGGTTAGAACTATCTGATCTTTAGGATGCTTTCTGGCTTGGACATTCCATAACCAGGGACAGGTTCTTGTTTAGGTCTGCTAATAATGACTTATTGTTCTGCATCTTTGCAGGAGGAGGAGACATTTTGCACCTAATTTCCCAACTCCATTGCTCCCAACAATGTAAAAGTTAATTCAAACCCTCTAAAGCAGGAGTTCTTATCCAGAGGTCCCTGGACAACCAAAGTATCCTTGGAAAGATTTCAGGGGGTCTGTGAGCTTGAATTGAAAATTCAAAAACACATTTTTCTTGTGGGGACATATTGATGTGGGTGTGATATATTTATTAAATAATACACTGTATAGAGTGGACTTAGTAAGGGGTCCGTGGTTTTCACCTGACTGGCAAAGGGATCTGTGGAACAAAAGAGGTTAATCCTTGCTCCAAAGAAAGGAAAGGCTTCACCTGAAGGGCTCATTTATCTCCACCAACATATGTCTGGTTTCCTGAAGAGCCTCAGCTGACCTTTCCAGGATGCTTGCATTTGACTCTGCAGCAAGGCCCTTTAGCAACATGGAGAAATCAAAGGATGCTTATGGTGAAGGCTGAAGCACTCAGCAGGGCTAAGATACAGAAAAGAGTGGTTAGTGCTTGCGATCTTTGCCAGCAAATTTCAATTTAAGAAGAGATTGTTGCTCCAGGTTCTTTTAGGCCTGCCCATGTGTTGTTCCCAGCACTCTTTGTGGTTAGAAAAAGAGGAGGAATTTGCCCAGAATCCTTGCAGGACAGGACAAGGAGGAGACATCTCAACATGGAAAAACTCTGCAATGAAAATGAAATAAAGCCTGAAAAACAAGGGGAGATGGAAAAACGAAGAAGAGCCAAAGTATGAGGGAAAGACAGAATTAGCTTGTATTCTGGAAGACAAGGAAATGTTAGAAAATGAGGGAAAATGAGGGAAAGACAGAAAATAGGAAAAAGACAGAAGATAAGGAAATTTTAAAGAACAAGGAAAAGTCATAGGAGCGAAAGTCAGAGAATGCAGAAAAGCAAAAGAAGAAGGAAATCCAGAGAGCCAAACAAGGGTGGCAGGAAATACCCAGCTGAGGTGGTTATGCCCAGAAAGGCAAAAAAGAAAAGCTGGGAAAGGCCTGGCTGAGTATGTCATGCACGATAAGGAAGCCATACACGATACGGCATGTCGACAAAAAGGAGGTGATAAGAGAACTTGACGAGATGGCTAGGGTGGAGGATGAGATACAGCAAAAAAAAAAAAAAAAAGGAAAAAGAAATGGGGGTGGGTGCTGTTATGTGGATGCAAAAATATTTACAGAACTCTTTCCATCCAAGAGACCCAAGGGAGCTCAGGCGTGCCTGGAGAGCCCCCCGTAGGGGCTTTGAAGGCATTCCTTAGGTGTAGTGCCTTTGGGCTTTCACTTAGGTTTTAACTGATTAGAACATTGCTGACTCTGCTTTCTCACTCCTTGCGTTTCCCTGGCAGGCATTTCCTAGGCTCTGTGCGCTAACCTTCTGCTGACACTTTGCTTTAGCTGTCCCTTCCATTCCCAGCAGCCTTTTTTTTTCTCTTTTAAAAAAATTATTATCATCGTTTTTAAAGAAGCTTTAGATTACATAAATGTTACATTGAAAATACAGGAGATTCCCATATACCTCATCCTCTTCCCGTCCCACACTCTTCCCCATTAACAACATCTTTCATTATGTGGACATTAGTTACAATTGATGAACACATATTGAAGCATTGCTACTAACCATGGTCTATAGTTTATACTTTGCAGTGCACAATTTTATATGCTTTGACAAAATGTATAATGGCCTGTATCCATCATTGAGATGTCATGCAGAACAAACCCAATGTCCCCAAAATGCCTCATGTTACATCTATTCTTCCCCCTTCTGCCTTCCAGAATCTCTGCCTTTACATCAGTATTACAACGTCTTCCATTACTAGAGTCTACTTTAAACCATAGATGCATTCCCCCCTTAGGTTTGTCAATTCCTCAATCTTGAGGATTTGGGCATGGTGATGCCCACTTTGTTTCGAGTTGAGAGGAGGCTTAGATCCCATGGGGCAGATGGATGGAACTGTCTTGCTTGCAGTTGTAGATATCTTGTTTTTTTGGGATGGGCATTGTCCATCATCATCCTTTTGGTAGTTGTCCTGGATGAATCTGATGAATTGGAGGGTAGGTGTTGGCTGCAACTCTTCTGAGATTCAGGGTGCAACTGGTGTATGAACAGCTGGAAGATTTAAGTCTCTAGGATACATATTTAATAGGTATAGTGCTAATTATAGGTTCAAATAAAAAGCCTTTTGACCCAACTTCAGCGATCTGTGTTTCAGTAGGGAATTTTAATCCATAGTCTGGAAAAAATGTTTATGATGCACTGTTAATTTAAAAAAAGAAAAAACAGTTTGCAGAACCATATATACAGCATCAGTCTATTTTTATGAAACTACACAGATAGTAAACTATATGCATAAAAAAACTCTGAAAGCTGTGTCCCCTAAAGCATGAAGAGTGGTTATCTGTGGGTGAGTTTTTTGGTTTGTTGCTGCTGTTCATCTCTCCATTGTCTCCTTAGAAAAGAGACTACATTTATCCTGAAGAAGTAACAAAAGAGAAAAAGATAGGAAAACAATAAAAAAAGAGAGAAGATAGCTTGCAGCAGGCCCTGTTTGTCTTTATAACAGCATCTTCGTTTAGCAATGGATATTCATTTATTTGGGCCATTACGTTGAAAGAGTATTGTGAACTGTTTTTTTATTTCTCTCCCTCTGCCCATTTTAATGATGGTTTCATTTCAAAGGACGTTTTGAGCATGTTGACCCCTGACTCAGCAGCATGTACAATCTTGCTTCTTCACCACAATATAGGTCAGGGAGATAAATACAGATATTAACCCTCATCTCCCGCTCAGCACTGGTGGTGGGCTTTACTTGTGAGCAAAATCTGGACCGGTCAGATGTATATGTACATGTCTAACAGAGACGATTAGAGCAACTAAAGGTATATTGGGAATTAAGCAACATAACATTTACATAACAACTGTTTATGGCTTCGGGGATATAAAACAATAGAGAGAATTCTCAGTGCAGGGCTGAGGTTTTCACTCTAGGATTCCCAGGACCATTAATGAAAATCATGTGGCCAAACTCTGTCACATCTGCTGAGAACTTAGTCTAAAACGTTTTCATTATTCAAACCTTGGGAGCCTACAGTGTATTGAGTTGTCATGCTCTTTTCAAGGTGCTGTAGAGTCATCCATTTTTTTAAAGGCCAATCCATTGCAGGATGCATTTTTCTTTTTACCTTTTTTAATTCTCCTTAGGCCACAAGATCAGGCCACAAGTGGAAAGAGCAAGAGTCAGGGAGAGAAATAAGGTCACGTGATTAGCAGCTTCATCAGATCCATCGCCTCTCATTTGAAGTTGCCCTCCATTGGAAGAGCCATTTAAACTGAGACTTGCCTGGTATGATATTGTTAAATGGGTATAATTTTCAGAGTCTGAACTAGATTGGTTGTGAGAACACAGCCCACGACAAAAAGTTCATCCTAAGGAGGCGTCAAGGTGAGTTCAAGGGCATGGCCCTATGCGGGGGTGGGGAGGACCATGCTACCCACCTCTGAGTCTTCAAGTTCAGGGATAGAACCTTGAACTCTTCCTTCCTTGGTCAAGGCCCTGAGAATGCCCATAGGATAGTGCTTATAAAATGGCTTATCTTGATACCATGTGCTTTGAAAACAAAGAACACCTTTTAGCTCTTTCTGCTTCCCTTGAAGTCTGTATCTCTCATCGTTCTGATGCCTCATGTTGCACTTCTCAGGTGGGCACACCCAGGCAACTAACAATGGGGAAAGGCCCTGCTCAATAGCACACCAAGTTTCAGAGAATTTAATAGGATCACTGTTGCTGGGACCTGGCTCAAAAACAACTAGAAAATTCCTTCTCAGTATCTGAAGTGCTTTTCTTTTCCCCATCAAGTTCACCTCAGTTTCAGAAGTTACAGCCAAGGGTTTTCTTTGGTTTTGTTTTGTTTTCGGCATAAGTTCAGGCAATAGTAAGAAGACACATTATTCAAATGCAAAAATGCTCTGTGACATAGACCTTAGTTTATTTGTTTCCAAACCCATCATTCAGGGTGAGATTCATGAAATTTGATTAAGAAATAAAAGGTCCAGTTGCTACTTTCTTCTGCCTTTAAAAATTTCTCCAATTCGTGATCTATCTCACCAATTCAAAAAGAACAGCACATATAGGAAAGATATAAAGCTCGAAAAAGGAATAAATGACAGGCCAATATTGAAAAGAAATCCTTTTATACTGCTTTAGGGACACGATGAAACTTATAACTGGCTCAGTGAATTGAGCCATGAGAATTAAATGTCAGGTTCCAGAATTTTACTGCCAACTTTCTAGGTAAGTGTTCTCGAAATTCCCTCCTGTTGGTTTGTAGTATTAAAAAATAACATAAAATAAAATTTAAAATAATAAAATAAAATATTAGATGAGATTTAAGTTAAAAGGTGGATCTACTAAACATTTAGTAGCTAAGACCCTTATTTTTTTCTTTAAAATTTTCCTCTTTAACCATTATTAAGTGTGCAACTCAGTAGCATTAATAACATCACAATGTTGTACTGCAATCACCACCATCCTTTGCCAAAACTTATCCATCACCCAAAGAAGGTCCTTCTTATTTAAAACCTACAGGAAGCTAGCTGAACAGAACTTCTTAATTTGTGTTTTATTGCAGTGGAAAGGAATTGAATGAATGAAATGGATTTTCATCCTTGATTGATGAGTATTTGAGTCGTCTCTCTTTTTTTTTTTTTTCTTGCAATAGAGCATTTAGATCACTTACCGTGTTCTTTGAAAACAAATGCCACATATAGCTGGGATGTCTGACCTATGGGGGACTTAATTCAGATTTACAATTGGGCTCCTAACTGGTCAGCTACCTACTGTCTCCCTCTTGTTCCATCCTTCACAATGCTCCTAGAGTCTCTCTTCTACAATAAAAATCCTGAATAACTCTCACTTCTGTCCCTTCTCTACAAACAATCCTTAATGTAGTAGACACGAACCCATCTTCACTCTTGGACCTCCTGCTGCTCTCACTGACCTCTGCTCTAATGGCACAGACCCTCTCTCCCATCTTTGGAGACACTGCCTGCCTCATGTGCCTCTACATGTGCTCTTTCTGCTGAGCAAAATACTCATTCTCAATGTTGCAGCTGGAAAAATTCTTTCTCTCCTCCTAATTCAGCCCAGACTCATTCCCTCTGTGAAGGTTTTCTTGATTCCCTAAGCAGAATCAGCCACTCTTCCCTCCCTAGCATAAGGCAATTACTATTTTTAATAGGAAATATCATTATGTGTTTTCTTTAAAAATTTTTTTTTCCTTTGGAATATATGCTCTTCAATTTAGGGAACCATGACTTCACCTGGATTCTCTGGCTTAGCACATAGCAGGTGCTCGATAATATTTATTGGCATAGCATTAATACATGAATGAATGTACATCAGTATCTTGGAAACCTGAATCCTGAGGGCAGAGTTAATCCTTTATCATATTTGTAACCCTGTATCTATGCCTTTAAGCTGTCTTCTAAATCGTGATTTTTCATGAAGTTTTCTATGCATAGTATAAATCTTTCTGCACCTCTGCCTTCATGGATCACAGTCATCTTTAGAAATAAAGGGAAGGGGGCAGAGAGCATTCATTTAAGTGAGGTTCTTGTTTACTCTGGACCTAGAAGCTGCTATATTTCTCTCACTAGTCAATGACTAGTAAAATGGATCCTGGTACAAGCATATTAAAAAATTTTTACTCTGCAAGGTTTTGGAAAAACCTAGGCCATTGGAACGTGAAGCCTCCTAACTGTGTGAAGAGCTTAAAATATTTTTCACTGATAAATAAACTGGTAAGCATTTACATAAAGTAATAATTTGCAGAGTTATGAAAGGATTCATACTAAGGTGATATTTTAAATGGAGAAACTACCTACTAGACCTCAGCAAGGAGTAAGACCTACAAGAGTCCAAAGCATGTAGTGTTAGATCCCACATGAGACCATTCCCAAGTGTGTGGCTACTCTTGGTGGAGGTTTAGGCAAGTCACAAACTAAACTATGGTTCTCTTCTTTTTGTTTTCTCTTCAGCAAATTGATGAGAACAACTTGTAGCATATGGAAACATTTCCACACTGCAAGTTTTTCTGAGGGGGGAAAATGTGATCTGCAAATTCTGTCAAATGAAACAGGCGTTTCCAAATGCTACTATGATGTTCAAACATCCCTATGTGTCAGAAGTGTCCTGCAGATGTTAAAAAAAAAACAAACAAAACTCCATGGCCACAAATGTGAAGGATGAAAAAAAAGTACAAGAAACTATTCCCAGAGTCTTTGCTCCAGACAGATGGGAAAGCCTTCTTCAGCTGCTGCTTCTGTATCATCATCCTCATCACAAAGGGTTGCTCAATTATCCTCTAAGAGCCACATGTTGCAAGCAGCTGTATCACAGAAAAAAAGGAACCATGATAATGACATTTGTGGACAAGATGATACCTGAAGATCAGGACAAAACAAACAACTTCTTGAAAGCATTCCTGCATCCTTGGGCTCTTCTTTGTTGAGGTACCAGGACAGGCTCACAGAGACCATTTCAGTCCTGAGGCAGGGAAGCAGTATTTCCATGGAGCATTTCTGAGTAGGTCTCTGAGTATTTGAACGTGTATGGGTGGTGACTCAAGAATCACGAAGTATTAAAACAGCACCATTGTAAATGTCAGATTTATGGTTAAAATGAAAATGTTGCAGAGGAACAGAATTACACAATATATAACTCGTTTTTAATAGAAGAATAAAATAGGGCAGGGAAAACCAATTACAGGGTATATTTGTCCATTAACAGAAAATGAAGAGCAGAAGAACTCTGGGTTTGTTACTGATGGCAGAGTAGAATTAAATCACAGAGGAGATAGCAGTGGACAGGGAGCCACATGTTATTGTAAACCAATAGAATCTTCTCCAGGATATTACAGGATGCTTGTTCCCAATGGATCTAAAGAAGAGAGAAAAAGTGATAAAAATAGATGAAATCTACTCATGTGGTAATAGCTATCTCTTTTTTGAAGCAAGAAAAATATATACAAAACAAAAATGAATAAAATTGAAGCAGCATCTCTCTTTGGAACATCAGATAGTTTCTTTACTAATGGAACTAACAAGACAAACAAATCCTTTTGTCTGCCTGTTTGGTTGCTTGAAACTTAAACTATATCTTAATTTATGAGTGAAGAAGAAACTGAAGCAAAAGATTGGCAAGAAATTTGCTGTGTGTTAAAGAGATGCAAAAGCAGGCACGTAAAGAAAGATAACATTTTTCTACACTTAGCTGATCACAGAGTGAGATTTGAAGACTACATTGGATAAGTTATTTCTATGTCACAAAATTGAGACTGTCTCCAGGTCGGGAATTAAGCAGACAGGCTCTGCAAGGTTCTCCTTAGTATATAACAGCAACTGATAAAAACAAGGTGGGCTCTGTGCCAACGGTTTATGTGGCTTATCTCAATTAATTCTCATAACAGCCCTATGAAATATGCATGATATATTATTCTTCTTTGACAATTGAGGAAACTGTAGCTTAGGGAGATTAAAATCATTAAGCCGAGAGGTTAGGTGGACAGAATTCTTTCCCTGGTTGCCAGAACCTAGGCTGCCCACTCTTAGCCAGCACCCCCTGGCAGTTAAAGACAAGGGATCCCCAATTTCAGCTGTGAGACATGCCCAACCGAGCCTCTTAATTCTCCTAGCTTATGGATTTCTCCATTTCTTAAAGCAGATAATAGAAATTATCCATGTTTGGAAATATTCAAACCAAATTAAGAAATAAACTAACATATAAATAAGAATGAATATTTAAGAAAACTTTTACTTTCCAGGAGCTCATCAAGTTTATAAAAATTCAGTATCAGAAGAAACAGGCACTGATAATAATGATTGCTCAACAGACAAGATTCATTAGACAAAGTTCCACATATGTTAAGCTTTATCGGCCTGGTTCTTTGTCAACTTTCCTTTTTTATCCTAGATCCTGAAACCCAGTGAGCTCTGTATCTGCTTAAAACAATGGAGAACACAAAAACCAGAAAACAAAATAATTTTCCTTGTGTTATTAATAATGTGGATGATTTGCTCTGTTCAATGTATGTCTGTTTTCCATAAACTGGTTTAGGAGAAATGAGTTTGGCAGCATGCATGCCTATTTGTAAAACAATTAAAAACATATAAAATAAAATTTAATGAGTATATTTTAAAATAGCTTCTGAATAAAAAAGTGCTCTCAGATTTGATGTGCAACAAATGATTATTTATATGCAAACTAAGTCATGTCATCTACACTGTTTTGCTAAAATAAAGACGTGACTTTAATGAATTCCTAGTTTTATCTAATTTCATATTTTTTATTTTCTCCTACCTTTCATAATTATAAAATTTCTAGAATTTTATTTTTATCTTCAATGTGGATCTGAAAATCTTACATCTAGCATATCAAATTAAAGACTTGGGATATTTTTCTTTCATTCATATTCTAACTTTATTCTTCTCCAGTTTCTACGGGGCTCTCTTTTTCTGATAATGCAAGAGCTAATGACAGTGCTCTACCATTGTACTTGAAGCAAACTCAAACTTCTTTTTCCAATTTTTTCTTTCAGTGTACTTCTTAATATCAACTTTTAACTTAAGCCAACCAATATCCTCATTATTGCCAAAATGAAAAATTTTAGGATATATTTCAATGTTGTGCATCCCACCTAAGATAATAAACTCTTCTCATTCTGTAAACTTGATGGAAACCTTCTTTCTCCTGAAAAATGTTTCCAATTCTTGCCCATTGTCATCTTCCCTCTTCCTGAATTCCTATAGTATTGGATGCAGTGGTGTTTTTCAGAGGTGGCTGTTAGACCAGAAGGCCAGATCTTTACTGACTCACATTAACTAACAGTTCTATTCCTCACCCCAAGGACAGCTATAAAGGTTTATCCCATCTCTCTCCATTTCTCTTGCCTTCACCTTCACATCAGAATTTTGTGGTCAGAGATTTAGATATTTTACCAATCTTTTGTGAAGTTTAGATGGTGTTTATATTATATATTTATTAGTAAATTCAATACTCATTTATAGTAATTTCATATTTTATTTAAGAGTGAAAGACACATTATCTTAAAGGTCCTTAGTAGCTAGGAATTCCTTTGATATCCACCAAGAAAGACTTGCTGGCTGAATGAGAGCTATGTTGTAAGGGAGAACTATGTTGCCTTTCTCAGGGAATTTCTGATGGTTTTTAAAGATGGCATAGTTTGCCATCAGAATTTTGGAGAAATCATTCATCCGTATTTCCACTTATTAAAATAAGAATAAAGGGTGTCAGAGTTTGACAAAATGATATATTTATATCAATCAAATTTATATAAATCAAAAAGAGAAGGAAAAACATAAATAAAATTAATGAATTATTTCCAATGTGGCTATATATTACTTAATAGTTTTGTGGGTTTTAGTTAATTTCATGTGTCATTTTACTGAGTTATAATGTCCAGTTGTTTGACCAAGCAAGCACTGGCCTGACTGTTACTGCAGGGGTATTTCCTAGATGGATTTAAATCATTAGTTAGTTGATTGCATCTAGGGCTGATTACATCTACCAAGGAGATTGCCTTCAGCAGTGAGAGGAGTCTCCTTATCCAAATAGTCAGAGGTCTTAAAAGGAGGACAGATGAGTTCAGCAGTCAGGAAGAATTTCTATTTCTACTTCAGCCAGCTTCTCCTGGGGAATTCAGTGTACTTTCATTTAACTCGTGGTCTACTCTATGGAATTTGGACTTTTCAGACTTGCCAATCCCCATGGCTGCGTGAGCTAATTCCTATAATAAATCTCCTTAAACATGTATAAATATGTATCCTGTTGGTTCTATTTCTCTGGAGTACACTGATTACTACATTGGGGTTAAAGCAGCGAAAAGAAACAAGTAAAAATCCCTTTCTCATAGAGTTTATATTCTATAGTGTATAGATACATAATAAACACATCAGATGGTGATAAAGTGCTATAGAGAAAAAGGAAAGGGGGTGATATTGAAGGAAGAAGTTTATAATTTTTAAAAGGATGCTTAGGAGAAGGTAACACCAATGAAGGCCCAAAGGAGGTGAATAAGCAAAGTCATTTAAACCTTGGGAGAAGAGCTTTTCAGCGAAAGGGTAAAAAGTGCCAAGGTTGTGATGCAGGTGTCTGCCTCCTGAGCGAGGAGTGGCAATGAGACGTGTATGGCTGGAATGGAGACAGTGAGAAGTAGACCAGTGCCAAATGAAAACAGTTAAGAGGGATCAGAACGTGTTGGGACTAATAAGTCATTATAAGTCTATTCCTGAATTAGATGTTATTCCTCTGGAATATTAGTAGAGGAAAGATATAATTGTGCTTAGGTTTTACCAATAGCAATTATTTCAGTTATTGTATTTAGAGTATTAAAGACCACACTGGGGAAAGCAGCAAGGGAAGTTTTTGAGGTAAGAAGATCTATTGTAAAGGATTGAGGAGTGGATGGAAAGTGAGCAGAAGTCAACAAATTGTGTCCATATACTAATCATACAAATGGGCATTCACTGCTATCCATCCATCCCAAAATGTTATTGTACTGGACAAACCAAGAATTAGATTGCCTAGAACTTTGGAAGCTTAAAATGGGAGGCAAACTGGATTTGTTTTAGTAAATTTTTGATCTTTTGCCTGTGGTTTACCACAGATGGGTCACAGGGTTTAAATATTGTTTATATCAGTTTTAATTAATTTCTAATGTCAACATTGTACTTTCAGGTATAAATTTGGGAATTATTACTTTGAAGGTTAAGATGTAAAATAAAAATGAAGGAATGAGTTTTATTCCAGTGTGTAGTGGGAGACATGATCACAAAATAACTGCAGAATTGATAAATCCAATCATGGCCTTCTCTATCAGTGATGATTTTTTTAAAAAAATCTGTTTCATTGGCAAAGCATCAGTTGAATTAAGGAATCAGTTGATTTAAGAAGAAACCACTGAGACCGCAACCTTACCAGTCCAGAATTTCTAAAGACGGGGTTTCCACAAAATAATCATTAATTCAGGCATTTTGATTCTCTGAAAACATGATGTAAGTTACCACTGAGGACATAAAAACTGCAAAGTTAAAGTGTTTATCAAGTTAAATAAAGATGTTTAGAGCCTCATTATGATTTGAGGGTTGTGGTGCCAGTTAGCTAATTGTTCTAATTAACTCCTCCTCAGCTCTCCATCAGCAAATCTGTGAATCCAATGGGTAGATACAGAGTTGTCAAAGTAAAGATCCTGAGAAAGTTCATGTACAATTTTCCTTCATCTGAAAGAAATACGTGGGCATTCCATGAGTTGGATGGGATTGAGAAACTTTCTGAAGCTGCCACATGTTCCTGTTGAAAGAGAAAACATAAGACAACATAATGTGAGACAAAAGGATGGCATCCATCCCTCATCCCTGCATGTCCTCATCTCTCAGCATGAGTCACGACCTGACCCAAGAGCCCACAGAAGCACACTCATGAGTGAGGGAGCTGCTTCCTGAAGGACTCGGTGACATTTTCTCTTTCCAGCCCACATCTGCCTGTACATTTCCCTGCCTTGCATTATCCATTTGGAGATTACTATCTCCACAAATGGCAGATGGCGAAATAAAGACAGGCATAGGCAATGGCACTTTGATTCATAGAGTGAGGTCGTTCAGTTGCAGGTAGAAACAGGAAGAACCAGAGAGAAGCACACTGAGGAAACTGTAGGTTTTATCTACCTTCTATAGCAGACTCATGCACTACTCCTGGTATGAAGCAATAAATTCATTTGATCAAAGTAGAAGGCCAAGCTATAAGAATAGAGGAACATTGTTATTTTGGCCAAGCTACATGGAGATGACTCTACAGTTTTTAAGTTGGAGCAGGGGAGGAGAGAAAATAGGTTTTTAATCACATTCAGCATCAGGTTTGCCTTGGACTATTCCATGGTGTTGACCACCAGGATATTATGGGGAAGGATTGAAATGGAGGAAAAGGAGAAAAAAAGTTCTTTTCTTTAATTAAAATATAATCATCAGGGGAAGTGGATGTGGCCTACCATATGGGAAGACCCAGGCTCGATCCCTGGGGTCTCCTGGTGAAAAAGAAGAAGAGAAAGCATGCCTGAGCTGCACGCCAGTGCCCACGTGGTGAGCCAGTGCCCGTGTGGCAAGCTGAATGCCCACACAGTGAGAGTGCCCATGCGGTGAGCCAGTGCCTGTGCAAGTGAGTCACACAGCAAAATGATGATGCAACAAAAGAGAGACGAAGGGGAGAGTCAAGGTGAAGTGCAGCAGAAACCAGGAATTGAGGTGGTGCAGGTGACAGGGAACCTCTCTCCACACCAGCGGTCTCCAGGACCTAATCCCAGTGAATCCTAGAGGAGAAAAAATGAGAAGAGAATATCAAAAAGAGAAATAGATACAGAAGATTGCACAGCAAATGGATACAGACAGAAAAAAAAAACAGCGGGGGGGGAGTAAAATAAATGAATAAATAAATCTTTAAAAAATATATGATCATCAGGGACCAGATGTGACTCAAGCAGTTGGACACCTGCCTCCCACATGAGAGGTCCCAGGTTTAGTTTTCAGTGCCTCCTAAAGAAGATAAGCAGATGCAATGAGCTGACACAATGAGCTGATGCAACGAGCTGACACAACAGGCAGGGATCAGATGTAGTTCAAGAAGTTGGGCACCAACCTTCCACATGAGAGGCTCCCAGTGCCTTCTAAAGAAGACAAGCAGACAACAAGCAGACACAATGAGCAGACAATGAATGGACACAATGAGCAGACAACAAGTGGACACAACGAGCAGAGACAACAAGCAAACACAGTGAGTAGACAACCAGCAGACAGATGAGGGGGCCATCTCAGGGTGGGAAAAAACAATGGAAAATCACATATGATGGAGAGGATGTGGAGAAATAGAAACACTCATTCAAATATATACACACACACACACACATAATCAAATATATATATATACACACACACACATAATCATTAGAGCATAACTAATAAAAATTTTAACTTCTCGAGTTAAATTTTATTATTTAGAAAATAATGAAAATAAAAACCTGCCCTTGAAAACATGGAAACGTGTCAAAGCACTTTTCAGAGGCAAATTAATGTTATCAATGGTATCATCAAAAGAAATGAAAGAATAAAGTTAATTAACGGAGCATAAATTCAAGATGTTTAGAGAAAAACATGGCACCAAACAAGCCTAAAACAAACTGGGCATAGAAAATAATGAATAAAAAAAAAAAGAATGAAATAGATGATAGAAAAAAACAATCACTTGATAAATCTAAGAGCAGTTAGATTTTTAAATAAAATAGGGTTTTTATGGTGAAGCAATTTCAAAGTGAGTTGGGAGGTGATTCTGGAGGTGTTGTCCATGCAAGTCTCAGTCAGACACCACAAAATGCTGCAGTAAGCAAAGCCACCAGCAATAGTGCCCTAAAGGCCCTGGGGACAGCTGGGCACCAAGGCAGGTCACAGGGCTCATGACATCAACACCCCCCTCGGTGGGCTCTATCTGGGTATATATGAAAAGCTATTTCCCCAATATAACCTAGTTATACTTAAGAATAAATCCCCTCATCATGATTCTTCTACTTCTTTTATTTGAGCTTATAATTGTCAATTTACTTGTTAAGTATATTTCTCAGTGACTTAAAGCCTTTAGATTTTTCCGATGTCAGGGAGCTCTGACACCCAGCAAATGTGTGGCCACCCTTCTCTCTGCCCTGAACAACTAACAAAACAATGATGATGGACCAGGCCCAACCCTAAAAGGAGTATCTTCCACTACAAGCAAAACCATTCCATTCTTCTGCCCATAATATCGATGTCCGTTCTCAGCCTGAAGTAGTGTCAAAGTGTATATTGACCCAAATCCCTCAAGACTGAGACATGAACAAAGTTAAGGGGTGAGTGTAAGCACTGACTAAAGAAGATTTATTGTTATTGTAGTTGTTGTCTTAGATTAACTGAGTAACACGTAGCACTGATATAAGAAATTTAAAAAAATTAAACACCAATTTCATACAAGTTTAATCAAGGAGAAAAAAAAAAAAGGGAAGTACCCATAGCATGGCATAAAAAAGGGTATGTTACAATAAATTTGAAATCTTTATTGAGAGAATTTTCTGGGAATATGTAAATCACCAAACAGAACATGAAGAAAGAGAACATTTAATGGGGCCAATAACCATGGGAAAAATTTAAAGAGAGAGAACTTGGCAAGAAATTATCTCCAAAGTGACTTCTGGTCCATTTAGAAAATAAGAAATAAAATTTAATAAGAAAATCAATGAATAACTCCAAAGGACCAAGAGGAGTTGATGCCAGAAAATCAAGGATGTTTGGGTATTATTTAATAAATTAATAACATATGTTGCATTAAAAGGTCAAAGGGGGAAAACCTTATAACCACCTCAATAAAGGCCATCAAAATCATATATATATTCTAAGTGATTAAATATCACATTAATAGTACTTGAAGGCAGCAGAGAGGTGTTCATCAAGAATTTCAAGAATTTGCATGTTAGGAAAATAAGCTTATATCAAATCTACTAATAATGGATATGGGTAACTCTTTGAGGAAGTAAATCAAGAGATTATCAGCAAAGATGTGAATGAAAGTTGTGATGATGTCACTGACTCTCAATGAACAAGGCAAAGGATTTTGCATTTTCCAGAGGGGCTCAAGGGGATCATAGAGGACTTCTTCCTGTCCTGCTTTTGACCCTGTTGATCACATGATCTAGCCTCTGGAAGGAATGACAACCTTTTAAGAGGCCCACTGAATGACATGTATAACACCTAGTGTTTTGTGACTGTGTTTCAGAGCTATGGAATTCTTCAAGGTATTACCAGGCAAGCACGAGGAGCTGAACAGGAAGAACAGAGAATTTGGAAAGGGGAAGCCAAAGGACTGGTGTACCAGATCCCCCTACCCTCCTTGAGAATCGCAGCTCGGCTTTATCTGTGTTATATAGTGGGGTGCAATTTAAGATTTTGATTAAAAATTGAGGTCCCAATGCTAATTTCAAGCCAGGAACTTTGAAACCCCACTCTGTAACTAACTCAGTATGAACATTAAAAAGAAAAAATAAGAACATTTGAAAAAAATACAAGACTTTTTGGTAATATTAGTAAGAACACATCCTAAAAAAAAGAGTTAAACATGCAGAATTATTTTGGTGACTCTTATTTTACCTCTTGATAATCTTGGTCTATTTGAGTGTGTACCTCTTATTCTCTCACACACTCAGACTGACATAGTCTTACGTTCTTTGTGAAATACCATGTTCGCTATCAGTACATTTGCAATAATATTAAGAAATGAAGAGTTGTTGACTGCAAATGAGCAAATGAGAGCTTTTTGGGGTGATGAAAATGTAAAACTAGATTGCTGTAATAGGTGCACAACTGCATAAATTTACTAAACCTCATTCAACTGTATATACAAGACAGATGAATTTTATGTTATATAAATTATACTTCAATAGCTGTTAAAAATATAATTGATGTACATATAACAGTACTTCAAATATAATGTATAATGAGGTATTTTTGCTAACCTTTTATGCTCTCTGAGGATGAAAAATTTTCATCTCTTCTTCTCTATGAGATGTTTTATAGCATATGAATGGATACTTTGAACATATGATGGACAATATATCCTCTAGGAAACACATAGATGATTTTAAAGCCTTAAAACTCTTCTCATGTAATGCTGTATTTGAACTAGAATCAGAAATCTGATAAAACCAAGTTGCCAGGCTTCAACTCACCCTTCCTTTCCATCAGATATTTCTAGTGGTCTTTCTACATCCAAATTCTATTATATCTTTCCTACTCTTCAATGACTTTCTACTGCTTACAATTGTCTTCTATGCAAAGTCTTCAATAGCTTTTTTTTAAATAAATAATAGAAACCATTTTACACTGTAATCCCATTTACTTTTTTAGCCTTCATTTTTTTACTACGTCACTTCGTATGTTTTATTTTCTGGATAATCTAAATAATTTTTAGTATCCTTTATAAACCCTGCATATTTAAAAGAGATCTTAGAAAGAAACACAGAATCTTAATGTTGGAAGTGACAATTTAAACCAAGATGCCTAGCCTCCTGTGGAATGCAGGATCTTTAATATCCTTAGCTCTTCTTGAGAATAATTTTGACTATATGGAGCTCACCACTTTTCAGGAATCCATGGGCCTTCCACTGCAAAGATCAAGAATGCTGACAGATGAACTTGAATAAAATGTCTTACTATTGAATGAAAGAATCAATTTCCCTACTTGCCAAATTCAGAATTTGCAAACTGAAAGTTGAGATTTAAAAAGCTCCTGAAAATTTGGTAGTGGGCAAAACAAGTGGTAAAATGCCAGGTAATGAGTAAATTCTACTTTCCTGATGATTTAAGTCCATAAAATTTACCTTCAAGTAATAATAATCTGAAGCTTAATATACTTATGAATCAAGAGGTCATAGATTCTTTTATTATTTCATCCAAAACCATGGCCTTAAATGATTAGGATGGAGTTCTTTACTGAAGAATATAAGAAGGTACTTAGGCAGTGTGGTGAGACTGTGTTGAATAAAGAACCCTGGCAGTTATGGATTAAATTCTAATTTTACTCAAATTACTTGACCTTAAATTTTTTGAGTCTCAGTTTCTCAATCTGGAAAGTGGGAGTTGCCATATCTTTCTGGATCATTGCAGTGAGGGTTAGTGACATTCATGGAAAGCCTCTCTGGCAATGCCTGATTCATTTGCTTCCAAAGTTTGATGGTCATTATGGTAGACAACACACTCCTTGTATGTCTAGTCTACCTAAACTCATGCTTGTGTGCTCTTCTCCTGTTCAAGAAACTCACAGAGTGGTTCAACAATGGCGGCGGAGGAATACTGATACGGGATGTTATTGACAGGCTATATATGGTTGACAGGGAGTTATACAGGGCATATGTCCAGGGCACATGATAATGTTTAGATATACTTATAGTGGAAACAATTAAAAACAACAGCTGGGGGGGTACTGGGTTCCTGGCTGGGGGGTCTCTGTCGTGGTCCCTGGGAGAGCAGCGGCAGTCCCCCAGGTGCAACAGTAAGAACCAGGAAGGAATGAGGGCCCAACAGTGGGCTCCTGATACTAATGGCTATGCTTGTGAGCCTATACACCTGCAATAAGAACAAGGCCTAGAGTAGCATTGTGCCTGGGAGTTTCCTCCTGACAGCCTTCATGTTACTCAAATGTGGCCACTCTCGAAGCCAAACTCAGCATGTAGATGCAGTGCATTCCCCCCAGCATGGGACATGACACCCGGGGATGAGCCTCCATGGCACCGAGGGATCACTACCACATACCAGCTGAAGATGCAACTAGAAAATGACCTTGAATTAAAGGTTCAATGCGGATCAGCAGAATATCCCTGTCTACATATAATAACATGACTTCAAAATGCTGTTTGACCTAATGTAAGGGGGAAATGGAAAGGAGAAATGAGTTTATAAGGCTACGAGTCTCTAAAAAAGAGTCTGGAGGTTGTCAGAAGGAATGCCCTTATGCACAACTGAGCAGAGTCTAAGAGACAGATAAAGTAGATACAACCCCAGGTATTGGTTCTTATGAGGGATAAAGAGACCCACGAGTTCTATGGTAATGGCAGATGGGGTTCACTGCCATGTCAGATGGCCCTTCTTTGGAGCTGGTGTTTCTACGTGATGGAACTGGACTCAGAGGGGATCTCTTTTCACAAGACTCCCATGCTACTTTACTGAAATTGTAGTTGGTACTGGGGTTTGAGATATAGTTGGGGGATTTGAATCTCTGGACTAACAATATGATGCCCGGGCCCAGAGCCTCAACAGACATCAGCTCCTACACTCTGATTTATTGGACTTACCCCACTCAGCTAACATGGAGTTGAAGAAGGTCAACCACCACACCATGGAGCCTAGAGTGTCTACAACTGAAAGCAGGAGGAGTGCATCCAGTATCCATGTGGAATCCAAGCCCCCACTTGACATAGATGTGCAATGGACACAACCAATCCAATGGCCACAGAGAAAATGTGGCATGGGCGTGGGAAGGGTAGCCATGGTGGCTGCTGGGTGCGGGGAATGGGAGGAAGAGATGAGATGGGGAGGCATTTTCAGGACGTGGAATTGTCCTGGGTGGTGCTTCACGGTCAATTAGGGGACATTGTAGACCCCCCCAGGGTCCACTGGATGGAACGTGGGAGAGTGTGGGCTATGAGGTGGACCATTGACTATGGGGTGCAGTGATGCTCAGAGATATACTTACCAGGTGCAATGGATGTGTCATGATGATGGGAGAGAGTGTTGCTGTGTGGGGAGTGGGGGGGTGGGGGCGGTGGGGTTGAATGGGACCTCTAATTTTTTGAATGTAATATTTAAAAAAAAAGAAAAAAGAAAAAATATAAACTCTGATTTTCATGGCCCTCTGTCACCTGGAAATTCCTGACCTAAGTAGCATGATAGTTTGCATCTTCCCAGATAGAGCCCTAGGTTCTTGTTGACAAAGCTCACCTTTCTAACACGATTCTCTGCCATCTTTGTGCATATATTATACAGTGCAGCTCCAAAGCACACCAGGATGCCCTCCAAGCAACCTCTCAGTTTTTTTCTGATCCCCCTTTTTCAAGGGCCACTTCAGGTGGCTTTCCTTGAGCAGTGATCTACACACGCTTAGACTAACAGAAGCTCAGAGTGGGCACAACAAGCAGGAGGCTGAGGTATGGGTAAGAGCCAGCACTCACCCATTCATCCATTTGCTACATCTTTGCTGATCATCCTTTGTTTTCCAGACACTGGCAATACAAAGGTGAGGCAAACAGGCAATAAATCCTAGCATTATGGAATTACTTTCTTTATCTACTCTTCTATTGTGGGGAGAACAATGAAAGGAGATAAAAAAGTAAGATATAGGGTGGTAGCTGTGGCTCAATCAGCTGGGCTCCCATCTACCATATGGGTTTGCATCCTGGGGCCTCCTTGTGAAGGCAGGCTCTCCCGCACACTGTGGAGAGCCGCCAGGCCTCAAGCACAGTGGAGAGCTGACTCAGCAAGGTGATGCACAACAAATGGACAGAGAGCAGACAGCATGAAAAAGCCACAAGGTGGGGGGGTGGGGGTGATAAAAAAAAAGTAAGATATATAATTTTTCCAATGGTTATGGTGAATAAGAGAGAAATGCAGCCAGCAAGGAGTGTCGGGGTAGGGAGGGGAAGGGGGGCAGTGCAAATTTAGTTCGGCGAGCCAGGGAAGAACTTACTGAGGAGGTGATGTTTAAGTAAAGACTTAAAGGCAGTGAGGGAGGAAGTCATAGTAATATCTGGAAGAAGAGGGTTTTATGCAGAGAAAACAGCCAGAAGAAAGTCCCAGAGGCAGTGCCTGGAAACTTTTCAGGAGGGCAAGGAGTACAGCGAGGCTAGAGCTGAGTGAGAGAGAAGAGTGGGAAGGCACAAGGCCAGGAGGTTAGGAAGATGGGGAAGGCAGGGTCTGGGGGCCATTGCTAAGAATTTGGCTTTGGCTCTGAGTGACAGGATCGGCCATTGGAAAGCTCTGAGCAAAGTGGTGTGGCCTGATACGTTCAGCAAGGTCTTTCTCACTGTTGTATATAGAACAGGCTATAGGGGTGTGTTCTCTAGAATCCAAAGATGGCCCCCAATGAACCATATTTCCTTATATTCACACCCTTTCATAGTCCCCTGTCACGCTGAATCTGGCTGGCCCTGTTCCTGGCTTCCACTTTGGCAATTTTAGGCTCTCGGAGGCTCTATAACAGAAGTTTGGTGACCATGTCAGAAAGATCAAGTGAAGAGGCCATGTGGAGAGGGAGTGGCCCTGAGATTATGGGAAGAGGAACAGAGGCCAAGATGTCCCAGCTGAGCCCCGCTGAACCGGGACAAGCTGACCCTGCTGAGAAGGCACGTGTTTGAGTGACGCCATCTTGAATGTCCCAGTCCTTCCTTCATCTGAGGCAGCCACTTGAGAGACTCAAATGGAGGCCAACAGGAAACCCATCTAGTTGAGCTCCAGTCAACTCCACAGATTCATGAGAAATTATAAAGTGGCCGTTGGTTTAACCTACCACATTTGGCGTTGGTTTGTTACACAGCAGCGGAGAGCTGCAACAAGTTTCAGAGGCTACCAAAGAATTTAGACTGGGAGTGATGGAGGCTCAGGTGAGCATGTTAGCAGGAAAGAAGGGGAGAATTTGTTGAATTCCCATATTTTTGAAGGCAGAGGCCCTTGGGATGGATCGGATATGAGGTGTGAAAGAAAGAGGAGTGAAGGCTGCCTGGAAGGCTCCTGGTTGAGGAGAGACCCTCTACAAGAGGAGCCTCAGGACTTGACAACCATGGGGAGGGGCTGGGCAGAGAGGCAGAATCCTGGGACAGTGCAGGGAGAAGGTAACAAGAAGATGAGAGAACAGAGCAGAATGTGGGGGTCAAATCCCACAGGAAGTCTCTGAGCCAACAAGTCAGAGTCCCAGTCTTTTAGAACAAGTTTTGAAGGAGTCCGGAATGCTACTGCCTCATACTTTTACCTTTGTATCAGCTCCCAGTGTTTGCTTATGCCTTTTCTAGAAGCCTAATCTCTTTAAGCATTGGCAGGCAGCCTTTGCTTTTCCTTTAAATTCCTACAATACTAACAAGACTGCATACATGTAAAAAGGTCTCTGATTTATACGCAGTTTCCTTCTACCTCAAAAGCTTTGTGGATCCCTGGTGATTTTTCCCTTCATAAATTCATGGGTTGTTCAGAGATAAAAGACACTATTTTTTAGGTGTGAAAAACCGCCTTCCTAAACGTCCCACTTCCTCGGGAAGCAGTGCATTATTTTCTCCATCTGGCATATGCTAAATGGTTGTGAAAATACAGGAAGTTCCTGTGAATTTCCTCAAAAAAATCTTGACAGCCTTCACACTATTTTGGACTATTCTGATTCGTATTATGACATTCAAAATGTGATAAAATAAAATAAAATAATAAAATAAAACCTGGTCACAAGCACAGTATGATGGTTTCCTTACTTTTCTGTAGTTACAAGAAGGAACTTGTAGATAAACTGAAAAAAAAGAGTGCAAAAAAATGAGGAAAGAGCTTGTTTTTGAAATGTACAGAGTGGAAAGTAGCAAAGACAATTTAAGCTGTTTTATCAACATGTTTAGAACATTTGCTAAACTATTTATTTTCTTTCTATCATAGAATTGCAGAGTATCTGAAATCTAAGGAGATTTAGCATTATTCTAGTCCAGCCTCTTCTTTTTCTTTACACGGGAAAAAAGCCCAGTCCAGAGAGATTCTGATTTTCCAAAGGTCACAAGGCTGGTCAGAGGCAGGGTAGATGCTGGAGTTCAATATTCATAATTCCTAGTCCAGTTTTCTTCCTCGAGTGTTCCTGAAATATTGCCGCTATAAATGTTTGCACATTTGTACTGAAATGACTGCACTCTCCAGCCAATAAGAGAGAAGGGGCCAATGAGTAGGCCAGATTCAGGGTCAGGTGAAGCCCAGAGGGGAGAAGATGAGAATAACCAAGGAGGTGGGGACCTAGGACATTGGCGGCCAGAGAGAACTCAGCAAGGTCCAGCCTGAAAGGACCTACCTCCTGGGTTTAGTTGTCCTTCGTCCCTACAAGCAGACCTGGCACTTTACTAGGACAGGCACTAATTAAGCACACAGGATTGCACGATTCCTTTCCTGGCTTCAGTTAAAGCTTTGAGCAAATTATATGCCTCTCGGTTCTTCAGTCTCCTCATCTGGAAAATGATAATAAGAACAACTATTCCATGGGGTTGCTGTGATGATTAAGGTTAATATTTCTAAGATCTTAAATTCATGAAAGAATGAGACCTATCTTGTAGTAACCATAACCACCTCCCTTGAAAATTTCCTATCATCTTAGGGCCTTACTAAGACAGTGCCTGCCCTGAGAACTTCTTTTTCTTTGCCAGCACTACAGTCCTACCACTCTATGCCAAACAGCAGGATAGGAACAAACAGGATAGGACATGCAGAACGGCAAGACTGTGGTTCTGAGGCTGTCACTGCTATCACCACCACCGTCCCTGAAGTCCTAGACTTCGAAGGAGACTCAGTGGCCAACCCCAATGAAGTGGCTGCCTACGTGGCATAGAATCTCGTGGCTCCTGTGTCAGAAGATGGCCACACGCACAGCACTTGTGGGCACAGAGCCCTCTCAGGGAGGGGGATTCCTAGCCACAACTCTCAGCACTTCTGCTCTGCGCTTCAGCCCCTCCAGCATCCCTCTTATTTTCGGAATCTAGGAAATTGTCCTTCACTCGCTACTATTAGGCAATCTATTTTTTTTTTTAACTCAAAATCTTCTCCCCACTACTGAATCTCTTTTCTACTGAATCTCTAGGAAGCATCAGAAATAGCATGATGATTTGATAATGTGTGTTTTGTTCTGACTCCTGTTAACCATAGAAAATGAAGTCATTTTATCGTTTCAGAGATCTTTGTATGTATGTAGTATAGATGAAGTGATGTACCCTAAAGTTGAAAAAGACTGGACATTTTGAAAGCAGCATTTTCCTATGACTGTTACCTCATGCAGCCTTAGAACTCATGTAGAAGCCAACAGCACAAGGAGAATTTTAAGGGGATTCTCTGAGCGTCCTGGCTGTAGCATACACTTCATAGTTTCAATATGACATTTCTAGAAATGTAAGTAGGCATGAAATCAGATATTTCTAGCCATAAAATTTGTTGATTTATGATTTCCATAGGGCCCCCCTTCAGACAAGAAAATGCCTAAGAACATCAGAACTTGGCCGGAAGGCTCTTCTGCCTACTCTTGCAAAGAGCCAGATAATTGGTCATTTTTCTCAATGAGGCACAACTGGTTTAGATTTAACTGAAGATTGGGAATGGGCTTTGTCATTTGACTGATGACTGCCTCTTCTTTGGCATTTCTCTCTTCCACCAGTGGGTACTTGTCCCTCATGGTTGTCATCTCTTCTGCAAACTTTCAGGCATACACATTCGCCAGCCTCCCGTGTACCATGCACTTCCATAGAAAACCTCCAATGAAGGCTGCCACTACGTCTGACAGATTGTCAAAAGTCATGGTGTGTTTTAAAAGAAAAGGTCTCCCTGGTAGCTTTTAAAAGAGAGGACAAAATTGTTCAACAGGAAGTATTGCCCAGAGAATCCTCCCTTCACTCAGCTATCTTTTTTTAATCAGAAAAAAATAAAAGAAAATCAGAGAAAACAGAAGAAACTGATTTTTAACAATAAGAGAAACATAGAGATGTCCACATAACTCCAGTCTCCCATTTTAAATCATTCCCAAAAGTGTATTAGATAAATGTGCATAATGCTGAAAAACTGGGCATTCCATTTGTGTATATTGACCACATCACCTCTCGAGATCTTTTCAATTTTCAGAATCTATAACTTTATGACTTTTAATTTTCATGATCCCTTTCAGGCTGCAACCCTTAAAAATGCAAAAGAAGAAAGATGAGATTTCAAATCTTGCACATTTGGTTCCATGGGCAATTGAGTCCCACCAAAGAAGCAAGATAAATGGAGTGGGAGTCATGGTGCTAAAGAGGTTGCTCTAAATGGTCAATATGAGATGGTTGTCATCTCCTCAACCCATGGCCTCTGCTTTTGAACTCTTGATCCCTGCAGTTTAGTTTCCTCATCAACTATTATCTCTTTTACTTCTAGGTCTTTGCACTTGCTGTCTCCTCTTCCTGAAATTGTACACTCACCTCCACCCCAATGTTTGACCCACACCTGCTCATCTTTCATGGATAGCCATATTACTCTCTTCCATGAAGGGTTTTCCAGGAACTCCCACCTGAGCTATTGGCTCTTTCTGTGTGAACTTCAAATGTTTTATGCTAATTCCCAATTGGCACATCATATGTAATGCTTTGTCTACTTATTTACCTAAGCTGTGAGTTTCTAGAGGGCAGTGGCTGTATCATGTTCACTGTGGCATCGTCTATCTGGCTAAGCCTGTGGCATTTTGGAAGAGTAGTATTTGATGGATGGGTGATTGAACATGTGAGTGAGGAAATTAACTGACTCCTTTGTATGACATAGAATGGACATGTAAGTTTGTTCCATCTTAAATGTTTGAAGATTATTTTATGTTTATATAGTTTTAAGGATGAAGAACTTATTACCTCCTGGTGTAATCAGTTCCATTTGGGGCAGAGAAATATATCACCTTAATTTGAGAAGGGTGCCGAGGCTGGTCATGTCTCTTAGGAGATATTCACCTAAGTGGGAAAGAAAACATCCTGCTTTGGTGGAGTTCTTAACAGTAGGCAGAACTCAGATAGAAGAGATCCAGGAGTGAGATTCTAAAAAATCTGGGCAGATATGACTTCATGGAAATTAACTTGTAGAATTTTTATAGGTCTGGATTAATGTAGGATGAAAGTCAAGGTGAGAATTCCATGTTGGAAAGATGTACTAATTCAAATGAAGACAAACAAGGATCATTATGAGGCCCTATTACAGGTGACACCTGCACAAGGCAATGGATGGGTAGTTCTTACATAGACACAAGATTGACACAGAGGAAAGGTAGAGTAGGAATGCAAAATCTCCCTCTCAGGACACCTGGAGAAGTCAGTCATCGCATCCAAAGAATGGGCATAGCTCCATGTTTGAGCACCTCCTTCACTTGTACGAGGTTCTGGGTTCAACCCCTGGTTTCTTCTTAAAACAAAACAACGTCCAGCGTTCCTTGCTGCCTTTGTTCTTGTTTGCCCCTGCTAGAGGTAGAACTGCTCTCTGGACCCCAAAGAGGTAGTGTTACAAAGTAAAATGGATGGAAACTGAGAAAGGGCATCCAGGAATCCAGGAAATTGTGATAGTCATGGGGGAAAAGATTGCGCATACTGAGACATTTACTTTAGGTTGTAAAAAGATGAAAAAGCAAGAGAGAAAGGAGGATTCCATGGTATGTGGCAGAAAGTGGCAGCAACTCAGGTGTCAGGAGTAACATTTATCAGAGGTTTTTTTGGTTAAGATTTATTTTATTTATTTATTTCTTCCCCCACTTCACATTGTTTGTGCTTGCTCTCTGCTCTCTGTCCATTCGTTGTGTGCTCCCTCTGTGTGCTTCTCTTCTCTTTTAGGAGGTACTGGGAACTGAACCCGGGACCTCCAATGTGGGAGAGAGGCGCTAAATCACTTGAGCCACCTCTGCTCCCTACGTTGTTGTGTCTCTCATTGTGTTTCCTCTTTGTGACTCCTTGTTGCATCAGCTTGCTGGGCCAGCTTGCTGTCTTGCTTGTCTTCTCTAGGAGGAATTGGGAACCGAACCCTGGACCTCCCATGTGAAAGGCGGGCACCCAAATGCTTGAGCCACATCCACGTCCCTGTCAGAGGTTTATTTTCTGCCAGGCATTGTGCTGAGTCTTCCACAAGGATTGCCTCATGTGTTGGTCACAGTTCTATAATTATTTAATAGATTTTATGACTATACACTAATGTAGAGTATTGGAGACATTAAGCAACCTGGGTAAGATCAGCCATGTGGTAGGAGGCAAGACTGGGATTTAGACCCTATCAATCTGACTCCAGAGTTTGTGGTCATAACCACGTCACCAGGTTGCTTTCCAGCCTTACTAGGGTGCTCTCAAAAGCATAGTTCCGACTGTCTCATTACAAATGACCTCAAGGAAGAAGAAATGTGAAGTACCCGAAGTGTAGCAAGAATCTGGGCTGTAGAATCCCAATGGTACAAAATATTTAACAGCCTGATTCACTGATTTCCTGATTTTGGATATTGGAGAATTTATTAATTGTCTAACAGGTTATAATAAGATTTAAATGAAATAATGTGCAGAATGACAAGAACAACTTCTTAATAAAAGATTGATGTTATAAAAATATTTTAGTTTTCTTACCGTGAAATTCTTTCAAATAGAGAAAAATGTGTAACATATCTGCTTCAGTTTTCCTGCAAACCAGTGCTAGCTCCATGAAATCAATAGTAAATTTTTGATCATCATTGATAAAATAAATTTTTCCATGGGTACTTGTGCACATGATCTGATATTTCATACACATAATATTGAATGTGTTCTATTGTCAAACTATCTTTGTTCTGTATTATGGAATTAAATATTTTCCATACCTCGCCTCCTATCAAAAATTCCTTATGCAATGTTTTCTTTGTTTTGTATTTCTTTTATCAAATGAGTGCTCATAAATTTAATCTGTTAATCTGAATTAATCTAATGTAGTAATCTAAAATACTAATCTGGGCAAATATGCTATGGATTACCTTTTTCAGTGGTCCTGGCATTTTACTAGAATTTCCATATAATAGTGGTACATTCAAATCCCTCCATAGCCCTCAAATCACACCAAATACTTACTTTAATCAAGAGCAAGGCCATTTCATCAACTTTCACTGCAAACTGCATGATGTTATTGGCACTCTTTGTGGTCCATTATGCATTTCCACTTGGTCAACACGGCCTCTGCAAACCCAGGGCAGCCTGACCATATCAGAACGGTGCTCATGGCTTTGATATATAGACTCAACAAGTCTCTTTCTTTTCTTTTCCTCTGGACAATGTCCATGATACTTTTATTTAATCCTTGAATGAATTTCATTTGAATACATGACAACTAAATAACAGAGTGTAAAACAGATAGGATTGGAACTGTGACCCAGTAATTCTTTATGGATAAAGTCTATGTAAAGAAAAAAACAAGGAATATTATTAAGTAATAGTTAAGAAGAAATTATGCAACAGAAGCTCTGGACATGTGTTAGTGTCTTAAAAACAGACCCTTATTGAGTGGAATGATGACTCCAGGTTCAACCATTAGGCTCTAAGAGACTAGACTCCATTGCTCGAGGGCTGTCGTGATGTTACTACCCCTGACTGTACTTGACTTTCCAGCAGCTGGGAAAGTGAGATATCGGAATTCTCTCTGAGATGCATGATTCCACTTTGCTTATAAGAAGTTATAGGTGTGGGGCTTAAAAGTGATTCCTTTTGCTGCTCAAAATAATTTGTTAAACCTGAGACTGAGTTTTTGTCTTAAATTTCTATACTGTTCACATAATTAGGATTCCAGACTATACTGAAAGTTAATGCAACTTGTCTTTTTTTCATCCTTTCCCACCCTTGGGCAGCACTTAGAGCCAACCCTGCTGAATCAGTATCCTCATGCTCTTGCCACTCTCCCACTACCTCTACTAGTCCCTACCCCTGCCTTAAAATCTGATTCCAGTTCTGGGCCTGGAATGTTAAGCCAAGGTAAATGCATGATATTTGACATATCTCAACTCTGAGAGGATGCTCACTTCCTGCAGATGGATCAGGCGAGGCAGGACTGGGAATCTGGCATCAGACAGAGATTCTCAACTGTGGTGGGGCATTGCGCCTCAAGAGGATTCATCAGATTCTGCTTTTTGAGGGGAAGGGAACGAATGTTTTCTCGAGAGTGTTGGGAAAGTTGAGTTTCAAAAATGATGTTCAACATTACAACGGCAACCAGAGCATTCATTGAGGCAGCAATTTTATATGCCATGAAGGGAGAACATTAGATATTTAGGTGATGGACAGGGAACATGGGTTTAATCTGTTCAATAAGCATGCTTCTAAATTCACTCGTATGGCAGCTCACCTGTGAGTTGACTACTCACCAGCTCTTACTGGAGTGAGCCCAGTTTCCAATGGTTATGAAGATTTCTGGCTCCAGGATGGCACCTGTCTTGTAATAAGCACTTAGTAAACGTCTCATAATGTTGGTGGGTGGCAGAGGAAGAGTTGGAAACACCACCTGACCTTAAAAACACAGCTGGGTCTTCTGACTCCATGTTTCCCACACTCTGCATTAAAGGACCCACCCAGGACAGATGATGACCATACAAGTTCTAGAGACTTTCACAGCCTTACCCAGTTAGTGAGGGTGGACCCAGGGGATAGGTATGTTTGGCTAATGCTCCAGGTAGATCTCACATAAAAAGAATTTACTTGATGGTTTGTTAACATAAACGCTGTAATCTGTAGCTGGGGCTATTTTTTATTTAGTCCACAGACTCTAGTTTCCCTAATGCTGCAGGATGGTCATTTATTCTTTTATTTAACACATTTGTTGAGCTCCTACCATGCGTTGATGGGGTTACAAAAATAAGAGATAAAACAAGTGCTGCCTGCCATTAAAAACTTGCGGTCTAGTGAAAAGACTGGAACACAGGATGAAAAATGTAGCCTGCTTCTTGTGTACAAAAATTAAGGGGAAAAATGTGGTCTCCTTCAGTGGGAGAGAAGAACAAAGTGAGGCTGAGGTTTACGGAGGGGAGCACAACAATTTCTTCCTGGGTAAGTGAGTGAGGCTTCAGTGAAAAGGAGGAAGAGTTGGGAGTTTTCCAGCAGAGATGGAGCTGGATGGAAAGCAAATGTGCAAAGAAACCGATCCATGCAAAGCCTTGTCGTGGTACAGGAAGTCAATACTGGTGACAGAGGAGAGAATGCACAGGGCACAGGTGGCAAAGAAAGCAATCAGGAAAATATGATTGGCAGGGGGCTGAGGGTCCCATAGGTCCTGAGCCCCTGGCAATGTCTTGCTTCTAAATGATCATTGCTCCTAACAGGAATCCTTGGAACCAAGGCAAATGGTGCAGATCTTCTCTTTATTTTTTTTTAAGGTTAACTCTTTTTTTTTTTAAGATTTATTTTATTTCTCTCCCCTTCCCCCCACCCCAGTTGTCTGTTCTCTGTGTCTATTTGCTGCATCTTCTTTGTCCGCTTCTGTTGTTGTCAGCGGCACAGGAATCTGTGTTTCTTTTGGTTGCGTCATCTTGTTGTGTCAGTTCTCCGTGTGGGCGACACCATCCCTGGGGCAGGCTGCACTCTCTTTCGCGCTGGGCGGCTCTCCTTATGAGGCGCACTCCTTGCGCGTGGGGCTCCCCTACGTGGGAGCACTCCTTGCGTGCATCAGCACTGTGCATGGGCCAGCTCCACACGGGTCAAGGAGGCCCGGGGTTTGGACCTCCCATGTGGTAGACGGACGCCCTAACCACTGGGCCAAGTCTGCTTCCCTCAGATCTACTCTTTACGAGGTGTATAAAATATTTCCTTACTTGGGTCTCCAGTCAGGGGAAAAATGGGTCTTCCCAAAATCCAGAACGAAGTCCTTTGTAATAGGTAAAAAGAAAACAAAACAAATGAATAAGCAAACACAGGCAGTAAAACTTGAGACAGTGAGCAGTAATTTCAGCATCCTTCAGTTTCAGGTGGCCAGTCCGAATTCTTCCTGCTTAATTCCATTGAGAAATATTATACAAACATACCTCTATGCAATTTATTTCCAGTGTGGTGGTGGAGCCTGATTAAACCACATGCATGATACATAGGCTCTAAAAAATTATGAGCTATCTTAGCTTTGAGGAGATTCTTCCTAATTGTAAGTTCCTTTTTTATTGTGGTATACATCTATGATGGAAGCAGCAATGCTCTTGATTTTCATAACAGGACAGCTGTTAGAGGCTGTCAGGGGCTCCCCTTTTCCCACAGGTGTGAAATCCATCCTCCTTTTATAAAAAGTGATAATGGTTTAGTTTAAACACGTGGAGCTATGCAGGGATAACTAGCCTCTTAAAGATCCATCTCCGTAATATTGCAACGACTTCTTCCATCAAGGGCAGAATCCAAGTCATAACACACGTTACTTTTTTTCCCCCGGAAAGAAAACATGCTACAGCTAACATGTGGAGTCCATAAACCATCTCTGAAATTTTAAAAAAATCTTCCTTCCTTTATAATCACAGCTTTTACATTTGCATCTCTCACATACTATTCAGAGAGATACCAAGTGAGGCAAGTTGCTATGAGTGCCATTTTATTTATATGAGGAAAAGCGCCTTTGAAAATGTAAAATAAACAGAGACTTTGAACTGCCTTTGTGATTTGACTACTCCATTATGTTGTTCTTCAATTACAGGGTGCCCGTGGCCTCCTCAGTGCAGGGAGCCGTAAGAATCGATGCATATCTGAACATGAAAACTACCCAGGTTCAGCATATGATTGTCTATAGCCGTATATACATATTACACATCACTTATCGCTCTCTATCTTTACCTCTCTACCACCTGTGCATTTTTAGGTAGAGTCACCCTGTCTCAGTAGACTCCTGCAGAATGGCTGACAGGCTGTGTGTGTCTTAACAAAAGATCTCTGTTGCCAGCCAAGAAGACCCCTTCGAGCCTCCGGAGAAGGCACTCAGAGGGTGTCCAGGGCTGATGCTTGACTCTCATTCCTGGGAAGTGAAAAGCAGTGCACTCCCCCACGTCACTGTCTCCCCACCCCAAAGCCCCGATAAATTAGTTTGCCTGGAGAAATGTAAAGGGCCACAGAGGTGGCCGTGCCTACCCTCTTGTCCTCCCAGACTAAATGAGCCAGGCTGGTCCAGTCACCTCCAGCACATTCTCTTTTATCCTGTTCAGTGGCTCAGCTGCCCTTCGTGACTGGCTGATTCTGATGCTCAACCCTGCCCTGTGCACCCTGGAGAGGTGGCCTGCATCAGTAGGGCATGGACTCAACAGAGCCCCCAGGGGTGAACTGGGCCAGCCCGGTTCCAAGAATCACTGCTTCTCCAAAGAGCGGGAGGTACCACTAGATGCTTAGTGGAAAGCAAATTCAGCTGCACAGAAGGTGTGACTCAGAAGTCCTCACAACGAGCGTGCACACATGCTCACACGTGCATGCTCACACAAACACACATTGCACACATGTGGACATGCACATGTACATGCACACTGGAACACACACATCCAAAACCCTGATTGCCTTGCCTGTTCTTGAATTGCTCTACTATTTTTAAAAGTTCATGACATTCGCTGCTTCTGAGCAAGGGTAAGGATAATTAGTTTCACATGCTCTGATAGTGGGAAAGTAATTTAGAGCCCCCTATTTAGACAACAGTTTGACAATACTTGCCAAAATCTGAAAGGTGCTTAGGTTTTGACTCGATATTTTCAACTTCAGAAATTGACCCTGAAGAATCCTGGTATTTGTCCCAAGATACGAAGTGGCAAAAAAATTAGGCACAAGTAAATATTAAAAAGAAAGTGATAAAATCATGTATGACATACTATTTAGTACTTTGCATTATATACTGACATAGAATTGCCCGTATACAGGCTAAAATTTAAAAATGCTCACAGGAAAATACATCCATATAATCAGATTTCCTTATATAACAAACAGCAAACAGACAAACAAAAAAGTTTGTTAATGAAATCGCACAGGTAAGCCCACACAGACCTACTAACTCAAAGGATGCACCAAGTCATTTTAAAAGATTTTTCTATCTGTGGCCAGTGGGGTGGAATTAGGAGATGTGAGGATTTCAGTTTTTAATTGAATACATTTTCATACCGTTTGAATTTTTATAATTAGCAATGTTCACAGACTGATTTTACATTTTAAAAAAAATAGCAACATCTACCCTTATCTCACGTACTTGAAGATGAGTGGGAGGTGGACTTAGAAAGAAATAGGTACAAAGCAGAAGAGATTATTATCCCACTACCATCGATGTTTCCACAGAAAGACATTAGTTTTGATGTGCTTTCTGGACACCACATCCTGTACATGCATTTCTTTCATCATTTATTTCTCTTCTTTTCCTTCTTGGTATTTACAGAAAGTCCCCAAATATCTAGAAAATGAGAAATACCACTTTCCTTTTATCCCCTAAATACCAAAAGTTAGGGAGGAATTCAAGGTGGGGGCCGTATTTGACATAGATCTTGAAGAATATGAAGGAGTTTGAAAGAGAAATTTGCACTTCAGGCAGAGTGGCATGAATACCAGTAGAAATACTAAGAAATGCTGCTTCACATCAGCTTTTTCTGATGAGGCTGAGAGAGGTGACATAGAGAAGGAGGTGAAATCCTAGGGTCAAAGTCAGAACTTGCACTTGAGCCCAGCCCAAAGCAGGGGGTCCTTCCAATATTCAAGGAGGTACATTCAGAGAACAGTTGCATATTTGTATGATTAGAATACAGCGGTGAAGTAAACAAAGACAATGCAAGTTTGTTTGGGAGACAATGTGAGAGGCTTCCCTGGATTCCAGCTCGGAGAAGTCGAATGTTTTTCTGTCGCACAGGGAGCAGCACTGGCAGTTTTTAGCTTGCAAGGGGAAAGAGCAAATCTGATGTGTACTGAACATACATCTCCCAAACTTTTTATTATTCATAGAATGTCTACATCTCCGCCCACGGCCCTGGATGGAGCGTGCAGGAATAAACGAGGCTTCTGACCCTAGATTCACCCAGTCTCCTCAGTCTTCCTTGTGTTCTGAGATAGAATTTTAAATCTTTTACTTCGAACAATATTCTAACATAATGCCCAGGTACGGTCAATGATTTTCTACACTTGAAAGTCATTCTACTATTCTTCAGAATTATTTGAATTCAGTTCTCCTTCAATCCCAATTTTCTGCTTGTTGCCAATTTTATCTAGTTTTCCTTCCATCCTCGAGTCCTCTAAACACGCGCCTCCCCCTCGTCTGGATTGAATTATCAGTGCGTCCAAGAAGCACATCCATTTCAGCACCAGACTCCAGGACACTGTTTTTTAATACACATCATGTAAGACCATTATGGGAAACTGTGTAACAAGTGGCTCTCAGGGGAGAGAGGAGGCCGAACAAAGCAAAGAGAAATGTCCTGATTTGTAGCTTTTGTCAATTTCTGTGGTGTAAATATTCCCACCGCGGCCAAATTGAAGTTACCACCATGATGCCACTGAATGCAGCGCTGGGAAGAAATGCATGTACGCAGCTCTCAGTTCCCGACACCACTGGGGGGCCTTCCCCAATACTGGAGTTGAGCTCATAGTTCCTGCAGGGAAGTCCCAGGCACTTCAGCCTCATTCAAGTATTCCTTCCGCAGGTATTTATTGAGTGTCTACTACATACCATGCACTGTGCTTAGCACCCAAAATTTAGCAGCAAAACAAAGTTCTTGCCCTCGTGTGAGTTATATTCTGCTGGGGGATACCATTACAAATACATTTTTAAAAAGAGATCATATGTCATTTGGTTACAAACGCCATGGAGAAAAATAAAGAATGGTAAGAGAGCCAGAGAGCCTGGTGGAGGAAGGGCAAGGGAGAAATTTCTGCTTTTTACAGAGGGGTTTGAGAGTCCACAGGAAGTGACTGAAAGAAAAAGCAAGCCAGACAGAAATATTGGTCAAGAGCTTTGCAGACCAAAGAAAGAGTATGTGCAAAGGTCCTGAGGCAGGAATATGCTTGGCATGTTGGAGGAACAGCAAGGAAATCAGTGGAGCTCAAAATGATTTCCAAACCTCCCCAATTTGGAAACCCATCAACACTTCCTCTACAAATGCATTCTCCTTTTTTGTTATTGTTGTTCCTTTCCCACAACATCAAAAATGTTTCCATTTAAAAGAATAGTTGAGATTATTTCTTCTCATTTTGCTGAGAGAGGAAATGAAGGAGAGAGAGATTAAATCAAAGGCCTACTTGCAGATGCAAAATTATGATCGGTCTCTGTTTTATATAGACACTGTAACAAAACCCGTGCCAGGCAAGTTCCTGCCTGACCGCTTACCGGGTCCAGGAACCACATGTTGGCAAGTATTTACCTCCACATCTGTCGTTCTCCAGAAAAGAAAACGTTCTGCATCCATCAGTAGACTGTTTTCAGTTGTGTGGTGTGGTTTTCATTAAAAGGCCATTCCCTCTGTAGTGAAATTATAATATCACTTTATTTATGTTTTAATTCATCCAACAAATATTTATTGAACAAAATCTATGCTCTAAAAATAATGTGCAAGGCAACAGTGATGGACAAAGCACATTTGCCTCCTACCTTAACATTTAGTAGAACAAGCAAACGTGCTGCAAATTGATTAATGATCATAGAATTTTTATTGTAATGAAATTAGAGCAGAGAAGTTATTGATACATGAGAAATGAATAAATATCAGGGAAAAAAAAGTGGATTTTAATTAAAACAAAACAAAACATACCCTGGGACGGGAAACACAATTGAGTTAGAATTCATGGGCAGCCTGCTGGGATGGAACTTGAATGTTCTTGTTTTCTATAGTAAGAAGATTTGCCACTAATGTGGCAAAGTGGGGTCAGAAATTCACTTGGGGAAAGTGACAATCTCAGAATTTGAAATGAAGAGAAAATTAGCGCTGTGCTCTGCTAGGAAGAGGGAGGAGAGCTAGAAGATGCACTTGGAAGCACTTCCTATAAGATGGAAAAGAGAGTCAACTGCTCATATCAAAGAATGTTGGGACAACTGCTAGCCGGGCAAAACTCCCACATCCTTGTCTCTGCCTTAGGTGGGAATCGCCAGGGGTCGATTTCTTTTCTTTTGAAACGCCTGCTGGTGGCCTCCCTTCCGATCCTAACGGTAGGCGTGGAGCAATGTATTTCTTGAGATGAGAAATGAACCCTGCACAGGTGAGGGCTCCGGAGGGGGCAGCCTCCCCAGTTAGTCCCGACTTGGCACTTCTGGGGAGGGTCTGCTCTGGGACGAGAGGGCGGACGAGACATGAAACGCCCTGTCGCGCTTTGCGAGGCTCCGTGGTGGCTGCGATCCTGCCGCTGTGGCTGTCGTGCTTTCCCGCAGAGGACTGCTGAGCAAGGGCTCAGCTCTGCCGTCAGGGTGAAGACCCTCAGCCGCGGGACCCCAGGCCGACGGTCAGGCTCTGGCCTTCTAGCCCCTGCCACCGCCTGCCTGGGTGCCTCACGTCTGTGGTCAGCAGATGCAACCTGCCAGGGTCCCGGAACCACCTGCTGCCCAAGGGGCAGGACTGTGGTGCTCACTAGCCCCGAGGCCACGGCCGCTGCGGAATTTGGGAAGGTTTACCCCCGGAAGCCCTGCCCTTTGGGCTGAATCCCCTCTCCTGGGAGGGGCAGGCACCCAGGAGATCCCAGTTCTGGCACCCCGGGGGGGATGATTGGCTGAGCACTAACACCAGGGGTGGGGTGAGGGGTGCGCTGCTCCCGGGTAGGCCAGCTCCGATTGCTGGGTGCTGCCTTGAAGCTGTGCAGAGGGATCCCCTCGGGACACAAGAGGCTAAGCTGGTTACAAGAAGTCAGAACCATCAAGTCTGTCTCGAGCCATTAGGAGACCTGACCAGTCCTTGTTAACAGTTACCCGTGGAGCTAAGCAAGGTGTATTTTGACATGTTTCCGTAAAAATAATTTGATTTAACTTTCATGAATTTTTTTAAAAAGCGAGAAAGAAAGAGGGAGGAAGAAGGCTATATGGGGGAAGTAGACATGGCTCAAATGATAGAGCATCTGTCTACCATATGGAGGGGCCAGGGTTCGATTCCCAGGGCCTCCTGACTCGGTGCTGAGCTGGCCCACGTGCAGTGCTGCCATGAGCAAGGAGTGCCATGCCACACAGGGGTGTCCCCTCATAGGGGTCCCCCATGAGTAAGGTGTATGTCCTGCAAGGAGAGCCACCCCACATGAAAAACGTGCAGCCAGCCCAGGAGTGGCGCTGCACACAAAGCTGAAGCAGCAAGATGATGCAACAAAAAAGAATCATGGTTTCCCAGTGCTGCCTGATAATGCAAGTGGATGCAGAAGAACACACAGTCAATGGACCCAGAGAGCAGACAATGGGGAGAGAAATAAATAAAACAAATCTTAAAAAAAAAAAAAAAGAAGACTGCATGTATCCAACCTGACACCCTAAGTCTGAGACTCTTGTAATCAGAAGTGTGGGATGTAGAAAAGCTTTCTTGCCAAAAAAGGAGCATTGCTGAAACGATACAAGCTGTATAAACCACAGGCCCCCAATTAACAGCCATGTGGGACACTGGGAGGGCACACACAAGGAAAGTGGGCTCTCTGGACAATGTTAAAGGAAGTTGGGAATTGGAAATTCTCAGAAAATAGAGACAGGAATGCGGGGAGGAGATTTGAGAAAGGACCAATTTCCAATCGTCTTCATGTAGCTGGACCAGATGGGACACTCTGACGTCTATAGAACAGCCACTTGAGACAAAGCACGTGTCTACACCACAATGAAGAGTTTGGTAGGGAATAACCAGGGCACCTGTCTGGAGAAGCAGGGTTAGTGGCCCCTGTGATCTTGTACTGGGCACGCAGGCTGCTCCCACCCCGGCCATAAGTCCACCTGGAGCAGCCTGGTCCGGAGATGGCCGACCACTCCAAAGGGGCTGCCCTTTTAAACAAGGGTTCTCGGGGGAAACGAAGGCCCCTGTGACGTGGGACTTGCAGGGCGCAAACCAGGAAAAGTTCCAGTCAAGTCAGGGATGTCGGTCCTCCTGTCTTTTCTTTTCTTTTTTTTTTTTTTAAGATTTGTTTATTTCTCTCCCCTTCCATTGCGGGGATACCCCTGCGTGGGCCGGCACTCCTTGCACGCATCAGCACTGCGCATGGGCCAGCTCCACACAGGGTCAAGGAGGCCCGGGGTTTGAACCGCAGAACTCCCATGTGGTAGACGGACGCCCTAACCACTGGGCCAAGTCCACCACCCAGTCCTCCTGGAGTAAACTCATATGTGGTTTGGGGCAGTATTGATATTAATAGCAGTATTTGTTTGCTCCACACTTGTTGAGCCACGATCCCAGCCTAGCAGATGCCATCTGCTCCTCAGGCCAGAGAGATGAACTTGGCCTCACCCCACGGACTGTCACAGTCACCGCAGACAGAGCCTGAGGGAGATGTTTTTATACCAAGACCGGTTGTGACCGACTAAGGGCCAAAGGGGCAAAGTGACGTTCAGAAAGGGAAGAAAAGAAAAAAAAACACCTTTCTCTTTCCTCCTATTCAGCCGGAACCCTTTGGTCTTGCCCAGTCTGTAGTTTTGTGAGCCCGGGGAGTCAACAATTCTCATCCATAAAGGGCCGGGCAGCAGGGACATGGCCTGGGGCTGCCAGAGGGGCTTTGAGGCACTAGAAAATTATGGGCCCAGGTCTGCTGGTGAGTGTGCGTGAGAGGGCCGTGGCTCTTACAGAACTGGGGGAGAGAGGGAAGAAATGGGGGGGGCGGGCGCTGAGATGAACAGCGAAGCACGAGGGGTCACGATTCTGTGAGGTTTTATAGCACAGCTAGTGTGGTCCCCTAATTATAAACTGCAGAGGTCTAAAGAAGTCTGGATCACACATAGGTGTGCGAGATTTGATGGTAGGGTTAATGAGAGGAGATAACAATTATCTTCTGGGGATTCCCACGTATCAGGTACTATTCTATTGCAACTTTATGAGGTAAGCACTGTTAGTATCCGTCTTTGTTTTAAAATAAGGAACAGAGAGGCTGAATGACTTGCCCGCAGTCACATAGGCCATCCAGCTTCTTTCTCAGTGGTTCCACCAGGGCTATGTTGCAAAGAGGTGACGCCGAGCACCCAGGGGCAAGACATGATAAAAAGGAGCCCTGGATTCATTTGGGTTTGTTGTGACTGTTCAAGGAGGTAGCCTCGAAAGCGATGCATAAATGTTGGCTCTTGACTAGTTGTTTGTATTATGAATATCACAAAATTTCCCAAGGAGAAGCTGGGATTTGAAACTTTGTCTGACTCCTTGGTCTGAGATCTTACCTTCATCTCTTGGTAAGCCAGGGCCTCTGCTGTCGTGATTGCTGGCCCAGGGTAGTAAGCTAGCCCAGATTTTATCAACAGTTGTTACTTTTGCTCTAGGAACCTTCTATAAGCCCAGCGTATTAACTGGTTACACGGTAGGTTGCAGAAATATTTGGTTATTGGGTGGCTTTGTTGTCTCTGTTGTTCTGTGTCTTAGGACAGATTTCTGGCCTTGTAGCTTCCCGTTACCTTTTGTGTGTGTGTGTGTGTGTGTGTGTGTGTGTGTAATTTGGTTATTTTTATTAGTGCATAGTGTTCCACTGTATGAATATACTGCAGTGTGTTTATCCAATTTCCTCTTTTTTAAAAACATTTTCATTGTCTTTTTTTTAAAGATACTTAGATCCCCATTACCTTTTCACAGACTGCTTGGAATAGAAGTGTTTCAGAGTTTATTCCCCAATTCTCATTATATTAGAAGGGATTTCTAGAAATGACCCTCGTTGAACATTTCTACAGAGAAATCTTGATCATGTCTATTTCCTAATATTTGACACATAATCTACTTAAATATAAAGAGGCTGCTTTTTGGCATTCTGGTTTATCTGTAAGAAAGGAATCTTCAGTTCTGTAGCATTTGACACAACACCATATGCCTTTTCCAGAATTTCCTAGCGTTCGACTGCTGTTCAGTTGTTGTCTTTCCCACGAGCTCAGTGTTAATCTTGAAGTAATAGATTTTCTAAAAATGCTGCTTCTTTTATCTATTATAGAATGTGTCGTTTTACAATAATTTCCTTGTGTGCATCTGAGATGAAAATGCTAGAATGTAATTTTAATTTTCTTGGTCAGATTGATACTGGTACTATCTAGTAGCTGGCACTCCAGTTCCTGCCCTCTTGCGAAAAACCAGCTGATTCCACAGTGGCTTTTGTAAGAAAAAACTGGATTTTGGTCATTAGAATTTCAAAGACATTTCTGGGATATTTAGTGTTTATCATAAAACTTAAACTTTATTAATTGGTTACTATGGATTGAATATTATGAGATTTTAAAAATATTTTTCTTTTACACCACAAAATATAGCTTAGAACCATCTTAATTAACAAAACTCATCTATCATTTTCTTCTTTTTGAACAAAGTCTTAATTTAGTTTCTAGACATGGCCCAGCCTGAAAAACACATATTTAAATTCACTTAAAATCATTTTATTTTTTCTTGCATAGAATCTTTTCATTTCAATTATTTTTCCTGTAAGTTCTAATGATATTGTCAAATCAATGGCTCCTTTAATGAATGACATATTATGCAAAACTGCAGGTTTCTTTTTGTCAGTTCCTTGATTTCTCAAAATAAAATTCAAAATAGACCTTAGCTGTTTAGAACCAACCAAATCAAATTGAATCTAATTTTGGGTGTCAGCTTATAAGAGGATGAAAACATGATCTAGTCCAGCACCTTTTTATTAGCGTTCACTGATCTTCCGACTAAAGTACTGGAATAATCATTATAAATTTAGGTTAGGTTCAAGTACCTCTTACCAATTTCTGAGCAAGGGGCTAGGAACTTAGAATTTAGCTGAGACTAACTAATATGCATTATGGAATGAAATAAATACCAGTGACACCAGAAAAAATCCTGCCCACTGTCCCAGAAAACAATGTGAAAACTTCTCTCTGCCAAGCATGACATTGTGTACAGGGGTGTGAAAGTCCAAATTTTCATTTTTACTCTAATTTAGAAGAAATTCATATGAAAACATCCTAGACCAGTGCTACTTTTGGAGTCCTTTGATTTAATAGATGCAAAACTTTTCTCTAACACACTGCAAAACTCTGTAACAGATGCAAAACTTCTCTCTTCCACACTGCACAACATACACACACATACACACACACACACAGAAGATGAATTCATGAAAATAGAAACTACACAAAGAAACAGAAGGAAGGGTCAGCACACATAGTGTATCAAAGGATTAGAACCCCAAAAACTTGAGAGATGAGAATAATCTAAAAGATACTATGTTTTAAATTGATTTAAGAAACATGAAGGAAAAAAATACGACTTTAGGAGAAAGGAACAGGCAATTTTAGAAAAAAAAATGGAATTTCTAGAATAAAAAAATCACATCAAATAAAATAAGAATTCTATTCACTGAAATTAAAAACTTAGTTGGATAGGCTAAATAACAGATTAAATGCAGTTAAAGGGAGCAGGATCTGAGCAAATTATAATAAAGACTAATGGCAGAAGCTTAAAAATATTTGTTGCTGCATATCTTTGCAGGGTATCTTAAATGCTTTATTCCTGCACTAATTGCACAATACTAATAAAATCAATGCCATTCACATTCACTTTTGCTTCTACTCTATTTTAAAAGTGGAAGGTTTTCCTGGGCCATAGTCTTATGGATTTTTCTATTGTTGATTCAAGCTGATTTATTCTGATTGATAAGCTGCTTCCCTTTCTTCCTTCTCCAAGTGTGTACGTAACAGAAGATTAAAGATAACCCAAATGAACATTAGCCAAATCATCCTTTTCTTTTACCACTAACATGAAGCTACAATAAGAAAGAGCTAACCCTCAACATTCATTAGCTTCTGGCTCAATAAAATAATCAAACATCTAACACAAAGCCAAAAAGTGCTATAATGATGGGTTCCTATGTGATCTAAGCTGAAAGGCATCCAGAGATACACGGGGTCTGTGATGGTGATGTGCGAACAGGATCAGGGATGGCTGCACGATGAGTTAGCCCTGGGCTCAACAACAGCTAGTCAGCAGTGATAAGTCACTCCAAGAGCTGCCAGGAATTTTAAGTAAGGGAAAGAAACTCAGTTTGTCCCCAGTGGCAAAGAGCAGTTATGGAGGAGCCGTCTGTGTGCTTGTACCCAAATGCATTCCCTCGCTGTCCTCTCTTCTTCCTTTCTTAACTCATTCAATTCATTTACATGGATAGTTGAAATATCAACTAAGTGACAGTATGGTTTGGATATACAGATGGTAAAAATCAAGAAAGTGATTTAATGACTAAAGTTTAGAAAGTACTGACTTAACTGCTATCTGCCAAAATTTATGAATAGAATATGATTGCAGTTGCAATGAGATATTGGATATATAGGTGTGTATGTAATTGGCTAGTTGAATCTAAGTTAAACTAGAATAATGAGGCAAAAATAATGTTTGTTGCTAGTTTTTTAAAATTTATTGAAGTATATCACTCATACATAAACATATATAAACAATAAGTATATAATAATAGTTGTGAACTTATAAAACAAACATATATAACATCATACAGGACTCTCATAACTCACCCTACCACCAATAACTTGCATTGTTGTAAAACTTTTTAAATAATGATTAAAGAGCATTGTCAAAATATTACTACTAAACAAAGTATTTTCCCCCAAACAATCCTATTATTATTATCTTTATATCATTTATATATGCACATACATAAACAATTAAGTGTATAATAAAAGTTGTGAACTTACAAAGCAAGCATGCATAACATCATACAGGGGTCTCATACATCAGCCCTTCACCAACATCTTGCATTTTCATGAGACATTTGTTACAAATTAAGAAAGAATATTGTCAAAATCTTACTACTAATCTTAGTTCTTATCTTACATTTGGTGTGATTTTCCCCCAACCCACCCTATTTTTTTTTTAATATATTTTTTATGACAGAAGTTGTAAACTTATAAAACAATCAGGCACATGTGCAGAATTCCCAAACAACACCCCTCCATCAACACACCACAATGGGGTGTGTCATTTGCTACAAATAAAATAATATCATCTGATTGTTACCATGTCCATAGTTAACATTTGGCTCACAATTTCCATACTGCCTCAGTATCAGCACAGTACATCTTTTGCATAGATGCAAGAATATTGTATTATTACTACTAACCACAGTCCATAGGTCATGTCAGCTGTATTTTTCCTATGCTTCTCCACATTCCCAACACTCTGCAGTAGTGATATACATTTGCTCTAGCTCACAAAGGACACTCTTGCATCTGTACAATCAACTGTAATTCTCGTCCACCTCTTGGTTTACTGTGCTATCCAGTTCCTAGATTATTCTCTAGCATTCTGTCAATTGGCATTTACATAGCTAGACTACCATTTTTAGTCACATCCCCATTGATAAACTAGCTGTTATTCACTGTGTGTTACCATCCACTCTATACATTTCCGCACTTTTACAGTAAAACTAATTAAAACTTCTACATACATTAGACATCAGTAGTCCACTCAGTCCTCCTCTTATCTCCTTTAAGAATCCACCACCTACCACCAGGTCTTGAAGATATTTTCCAATAATTTCTTCTAGAAGTTTTATGGTTCTTGCTTTTATTTTTAGTTTTTTAAATCCATTTTGAGTTAGTTTTGGATAAGGTATGAGATAGGGGTCCTCTTTACTTCTTTCAGCTATGGAAGTCCAATTCTTTTAGCACAATTTGTTGGAAGGATTGTTCTGCCCGAGCTATGTGAGTTTGACAGGCTAGTCAAAAATTACTTGACCATACCTGTGAGGGTCTGTTTCTGAACCATAAATTTGGTTTCATTGGTCTATTGTGTCTGTCTCTTGGCCAGTACCATGGTGTTTTTACCACAATAGATAGATATTATGATTTAAAGTCTGGAGATAAGGGTTCACTTTTCCTTTTTATGATGTTTCTGGCTGTTCAGGACTCCATACCCTTCCAAACAAATTTAATGATCATGTCTTCAATTTTTTCTTTCATGCTGGTGGAATTTTTATTGGAATTGCTTAAATCTGTATATCAATTTGAGTAGAATTGACATCTTAATGATATTTAGTCTTCCAATCCATGAGCATGAAATGTTCTTCCAGTTATTTAGGGCTTTTTAAAACTTGTTTTAACATTGAGTTGCAGTTTTCTGAATACAAGTGCTTATATCATTGGTTAAATTTATTCCTGATTATTTGAGTTTTATCTGTCATATTTTATTTTCACCACTCTTTTGATAATTTTAGTTCCTTTTATTGATATAATCTTCATTTCTAGACTCTTCCAGGCCCCTCTCTCCTGACTTTTCTTTTCTGGCTCTAGCATACCCTTTAGTATTTCCTGAAAATCTGGTCACTTGCTTAGAAATTCTCTGTTTCTGTTTATCTGTGAATATTCTAATCTTGCCCTCATTTTTGAATGACAGTCTTGCTGGATATGAGATTCTTGGCTGGAAGTTTTTCTCTTGTAACATCTTAAATATATCAGACCACTGTCTTCTTGCCTCCATGATTTCTGGTGAGAAATCAGCACCTAATCTTATTTGGTATCTCTTATATGTTATGCATTGCTTTTCTCTTGCTGTTCTCAGAGTTCTCTCTTTGTCTTTGGCCTTTGACATTCTGATGAGTATGTGTCTTGGAGTTGTTCTATTCAGATATTTTCGGATGGGAGTACGTTGTGTTTCTTGGACATGGATATCTATGTCCTTCAATAGGGTTGGGAAATTTTCTACCATTATTTGTTCAAATATTCCTTCTGCCCCTTTTCCCTTCTGTTCTCCTTCTGGGACACCCATGACACATATATTTGTATGCAATTTGCTGTTATTTATTTCCCTGAGACCTTGTTCAATTTTTTCCATTCTTTTCTTAATCTTTTCTTTTGTATGTCACTCTCAGAAGCCATTTCTTCAAGCTCACCAATCCTTTCTTCTGCCTCCTCAAATCTGCTATTATATGATTCCAATGTTTTTTTGAATTTCATTTATTGTACCTTTCATTCCCGTAAGATCTGCTGTTTTCTATGCATGCTTTCAAATTCTTCTCTGTGCTCATCCAGTGTCTTCTTAATAGCCTTAATCTCTTTAGCTATCTCATTGAATTTATTAAGGAGATTTGTTTGAACATCTATGATTAGTTGTCTCAACTCCTTTATGTCATCTGGAGGCTTACCTTGTTCCTTTAACTGGGCCATAGCTTCCTGTTTCTTGGAGTGGATTGTAATTTTTGGTTGGTGTCTTCGCATCTGGTTTACTAGAGTATTTATTCTGGGTGCAGTTTCTCTCTTTAGTTTAGGGCTTCCTATCATTGCTCCCTTGCTGATTGTGCAGTAGGATCCAAGCATGTAGTTGGTTCTGTAAGCTGTGGAGGCTCAAGCTGCCCTCATTGGGTCAGGGACCAGTGAAGCTTCTTCCAACTTTCTCCTTTGCCAGGGGTAGGGATGGAGTCACAGCTGGGTGGAATAATCTAAGTCCTGCAGGCCTAGATTGTAGTTTCCCAGAGAGATGGATGAAGCTTCACATCCCTTTCTCCCCTGCCTGTGGCAAGGATGGAGCTGCATGTGTGGCCAGCTATTTATGTAGTGTGGGTTCAAGATGACCGCAGTTGCTCCAGTAGACTTCTCATATTCAGTCTGTGCCAGCCAAAGTTCCCTGAAGTTACCTGTATAGGCTGGTGCAGGGCTCCTCAGCCTCCTCCCTGCCAAAGGTGGGGTTGAAGGCTAGGCTAGGGCTGCAGGCTGATCTGTGTGAAGAAACTGGTTCCTGCCAACACTGAGAGTTTCAGTCAGCCTGGCTTCCCCTCAGGCTGGGGGTAGTGTCTGAATGGCGGCTACTGGCCTCTTTCTGACTTGGGCTGGTTCATACCCCAGCTGTTCCCAGGGTTATCTCTTAGCCAGCCAAGTCTACCAATCAGTAGTCGAAATCAGCAGCCAACCTTCTCCTCCTCCCCTGTTTCTGGGAAATGGAACTTCTAATTTCCATCACAGAGCTGCTCCTGGGGCAGCTTGTGCCGCCCGAGTAGGATAATCACTGGCCTCCACAGCTTGGCCAGTAATTTCCCAGAGAGACTGGCACAGGTCCTGCAGCTTCCTCCCTGCTGGAGGTGGGGCTGTGGCCTAGGCTAGAGCTGCAATCTGACCTGATGGAAAGAAGCCAGTCCCCACCAGCACTGGGTTCTCAGTCCTCCCCATTTCCCTTTGGGCCAGGTATGGAGGTAAGATGGCGGCTCCCGGCCTCTTTCTGGCTTGGACAGGCTCAAACTTTAGCTGTTCTCAGGATTATACTGTAGCCCACTGAATTTCCTCATCAGTAGCTGAAATTGGTGCCCAACTGTCTCTTCCTCCCCCATTTTGGGCAAGTGGAGCTTTCAATTCCAGCCGCGGAACAGCTCCCGAGGCAGCTTGTTCCTCTGGTGGAGGATGGGCACCGGCCTCTGGAGCGTGGAGCCTCTGTTTATGAGTCTTCTCTGCAGACAGGCAGTCTCCTCCTACTCCTTCAGAGACGTTGCAGGATGCTCTTCTGGCCTCCTGGAGCCCCCAAACTGGTGCTTCAGCCAGCTCCAGAGAGCTAACTGCCCTGTAGCAGGAGCTGACTCTAGGAGTGCCTTACTCCACCACCATCTTGCCAGTCTGTTGCTAGTTTTTAAAGAGAAATGTGGTTAGATTTTCCTAGAAAGTAGTATTGTTAATTAAAATAGCATACATGCACAACTATGATCATAGCATAAATTATAGGAAGGATCACCAATCAATGAAAAAGATGAGTAATTTAATAATCATATGGGAAAACGGGTAATTTTTTAAAGAAACAGAAATAAGATTATTTTCTTTATGTCAAGAAAAAAATATATTCCAAACAGGCTAATCTTAACCTTAAAATAAAGAAGAAAATATAGATTAATATGTTAATCCCATCTTTGATAATTCCCAGGGCACTTTGGATTTCTTATGAGGAGGACTCCATAAGGTGGGGGCTATTGGAATCAAGAAAAGAGTGTTGTGCTGTGTGACACATGGGTGAAGATAGAGCAATTTAGTAAATTGTCTGTATTTGCAATACCTCAAATTAGATATTTATATGTCCCAATTGATTCCAAAATTAGACTTGATATGATTTTCAAAGTAATAGATGATATTACAAAATAAAATAATTTAAATATTAATGAAAGAATAAAGTAAAATAATTATAAGATAATTTAAATGGGTTTGGCAGTGACAACAGTGCAATAAATGTATGCCATGCATTTTGATACACTTTCTAAAGGCATATTATAAGTGTGGCTCTATGTTTTCCAGAAGCCAATAGAAACATGCAACACGGTTTCAAATCATTATCCTCAATCTAGAATTTTCTTGTGGATAAAAAATGGCATAGCAGAGGCTAAGATAGCCACAGTTTTAATAGTAATCATAATTGAAACAGTAACAAAATTCACCAAGTTAGCAATTTTTCCATAAGAATCATATTATTCAAATACTGTGCAATGCATGCACTCATAAATGGATGTTAAATTATAAATTAGTATATGCATTTTGGAATATATTTTGGTAGTATATGATAAGAGCTTTAAATAAGTTCATATTCTGCCAGAATTCCACTTCTATGGAAATAAGGAAGTAATTGTAGATTCAAAGATTTATGTTTAAGGCAAATTATGGAATTATTTATTCTAGTAAGAAGTTGGGACCAAATAATGTGTTCAACAAAAGAAGAACTGTTAAAATCTGAAACCCATTCCGTAGACTTGTACAAGCATTAAAACAATATTAGAGTTTTTAAAAGATAAATATTACTTTATGAAAGATTAAACACAATATTATTTCAACTGAATAAACTACATATAGACAAAATTAAAGGCACTATATTGTTTTATTTGAGTTATGGATTTAGTGAATATATTTTCTTCTTTAAATATTCTGAGAATTCCAATTTGCTTTACAGAAGGGGATGTATGGGTTTTAAACAAGAGTGAAAATTTTCTGTTTTGAAGAACTTTGCTGTTAATAAGAGAGGAGATATGGATTCAGCAAGGTGCTTTTTTTGTTTGGGTAGGAAAGATGCACTACAAGAGGAGAAAATTCTAAAAATAAGACAGAGAATAGGATTAATGAAAAGATTTTCTGAAAGTATAGCAGATGGAAAGGGATGAAATTAGTCTCAATGCTAGACATACTATCCTTGAGGAGAGAAATACGAGAGGACACACCGAGAAACTCTAAGGTAAAAGGATAAAATGTTTAGGCTGTACTTGTCTAACAGCTCAGGTATCCTCAGTAAGGTAACAGACAGTGTCATCTACCCAGAGAGGTGGGAAAGATGAGCACAAAGCTTTTGAGTCTGGGTGGAAACTTTGGAATTGCCAGTGTCCAGAAGGGAAGATGGAACTGACTAGAGATTGCTGAAAGCTGCAGAGGATGAGGTGGTGCATGGAGGTGATAAATGTTTCACAGCCTCACTCCAGTGCCTGACACATTTCTCCTGGAGTATTCCCCGGCACCGGCATAAAGCTGAGAAAGTTAGTGTGGTTCCAGTTTGGTGGTTTGCTGGTGGGGGCAGTGAAGGACAAGAAGCTGAGGAGGTTCAGCAGGTAGCTGGTAGAGAAGTGAGGAGAGCCTTGCCCCACAAGGTTAAGACAGCTAGAAAAGAAATGACAGTAGGCCATGGCAGTGGAGAAAGGGGGTAAGTGGCCATAAGACCCCACAGGCAGGCTTGTCAAAAGGAAAGCTCCTGGGCCCCATCCCCTGGGATGTTAATTTATCAGTAGACCGAACTGGTGGCAAAGCGAGTCTTTAATAATTATGCCAGGGAGTCCGTGGGCTGTATTTAGGGTTAGGCATTATGACTCAAAGTTGAAAAGCAGAGCGATGGAGGAACAGGGAGAGTTGAAGAAGAATAAGAGGCTCTGATCAGAAATTTAGGAAATTGAGGAAACCGAGGACTTCAGAGGCAGGATGATCCCAGATAGTGGCCAAGCCAAGACCATGGCTACTCTTGCTCCTGGCTGAAGAGGAGCATGCACAAATGTCTAGGAGATCATGACGCTAAGGACTCTGGGGTTTGCTTTTTTGCAGAGTCTTCCATGCAGCTTGTCAGCAAACATTCTTACATGGTAGGACAGTGTTTCCTAACTCAGAATACGTGGAACGAGGCTCTGTAATAATTACCAGAAATACCAAGGAACAACCATCTCAACAATGTGGTTCATGGTCAAGTAATTTGGGAAAATGCTGGTTAAAAAAGAAAAAAAAGAAAGATTTGCGTATTATGTGTTTCCTAGAGTTTTCGATATGCTGTTGTAGTTTATGAATATCCAAAGAAGAGAGTTTTTGCATGCCACTCTTTCCTCTGCATTTAGCCACAGGAAGCTGTTTTCCTTTTTAAAAGAATATTTTAGCATCTCTTGGACCTAAAGCACTGAAGAAAAATTGGGGGAAGAAAGCACAATGGGGCCTTATAAACTCCCATTAGCCAAGATTAATGCTGACTCGGTCTTCCTCCTTGCCTGACCCTATGCTTCCTCTCTTTAGGCCTGACCCCAATGATACCTGATTTCTGGAGTCATAGCCTCTACCCTGGACAGTGCATGGCGGTGCCTCACAGACACACTGTGCATTTTCTGTGTCTGGCAGTCCCCACCAATCCTGGGCTAATCATAAATTGGTCCAATAACATTTAGTGGAATAATCTAAACTTTGCTAGTGGTTTTGGTATACAGCCTTTTTCAAAGTTATGGATTTGTTTTTAATTTTGTATGTGTATTGAATTCAGCAAATACTTTTTGGGTATTTATTGAGGTAATAATATTCCCTTTAATCTGAATGACATTGACAGATTGTCTAACTATTAGATCTTCACTACATTCCTTGGTAAACTTTAGTCGGTCATTTTTTTTTTTTAAATATATACTAAGGGATTAGTTTTGTATACTCTTCATTTAGGAGTTTTCATTTACACTTATTAAGACTGACCTCTAGACTGACCTCTAGATTTACTTTCTTGTGTTCTTTTGTCCAATTTGTTAACAGGGTTGTGCTAATTATAAAGTAAAAAAGTGAGCAGGGTGGCTTCTTATCATTTTCTATGTTCTGGAATTTTAAAAAAACTATCTTATGGGGATAATGAGTCCCTGATGGTTGGTATAAAATCTGCAAAACTATTGAGTTTGGTGCTTATTGATTTTCAGGCAAATTTGTAATTTTATTTTTCTAAACAACTATTTATTCCAGGATATTTTCAAATGTATTTAAATAAAGTTGGACATTACTTTAAAATTTCAAAAATGTTTTTTATTTTGAAAAAGTAATATATGTGTGTGGTAACAATTTGTTTTAAAAAGGAGGGTCTCCAGTAAACAGTAAGCCTTCCTTTTCTTTGCATTCATGGTCCCCAATTTCTCTCCTACCATTTACAAGCTATCATGTTAACTGGTTTCTTGATTAGCCCCTTTGCAGAGATATTGTACACATATGCAAATGGGTGTATGTTTTGTGTACTAGCACACTTATGGATAAAATGGATATGTTTTATTTTTTTTGTTTTGTTTGTTTGTTTGGCTTTTTTTAGTAGTTAACAAATAAATTTTATTGATACATATTAATAAAGCATACAATTTATCCGAAGTGTACAATCAATGGTATTTGGTATAATCACATAGTTGTGCACTCATCACTTCGATCATTATTGGAGCATTTTCATTATTTTAATAATAATAATAAACAACGAAAAAACAGACAAACAAGAAAATTCTTCACCTCTCAACCTCTGTTTACCCTGATGTACATAGCTGCTATTTCACGCTATTCTTGCACATTTATTTATTTATTAAGCAGATTTATTGAGATATATTTACATACCTTATGATCCAACTGAAGTGCATAATCAATGGCTTTTAGTAGAATCACAAGGTTGTGTATTCATCATCACAAAAGAATTTTAGAACTATTTCATTAATCCAAAAAGAAAAACTCCACACCCCTTAGCATGCCTTCCCAGGCCCTTTATAACCACTAATCAAATTTTAAACCCAAAAGTTGCATATTATACCCACGGTTATTCACCTTAATTGCTTTCATTTAATATTCCTTATTTTAGAAGGTACCAGGGATTGAAACCAGGACCTACTACAGGCACTCGTCCACTTGAGCTACATCTGCTCCCCTAAAATTACTTTTTGAAGATAGTTACATATCAGCATTTGTAGAAGTGTACTTTTTAATGCAACAAGTTGTGGTATTCTACTGATATATTGTAATTAATCCAACCTATCCCTTTTCATGAAAATGTAAGGTATTTCCAATCTCTGATTCTCCAGTCAATAGCCTTGCACAGATGACTTCGTGAATATGTGAGAGTACTGCTGTAGAATGTATTTCTAAATGTTGAATTGCTAAGTCAAAGGATATAGACACATTTTTTATTTTTATAGACAGTTCCAAGCAAAAGGATGGTATTAATTTATAGATAACAGATAAATGCATTTTATATGCTAAAAAGCACACATGCTTCCCAGAAACTCAAGATCATGCAGTAATATGGGCATAGGGCAGAAATTGACCACAGAGCACCCTGAGCATATCCTACACCTAGTAGGAACTAAACTACTATGCTTGCAGAATGAGTGGACCTATAGAAGAAACAAGCTGCTGTACTGGAATTAGCTGGATGGATAGAACCTAGTGAATTGTATGGAGTCACCTTCTGACATATTCAACAAGATCGCCAGTCTCCTTGCTCACAATGAGTTCACTGGGGCCATGTGTCCTGAAAGCCTGTTCTGTGCTGGGCATTGCTATGGAAAAGAATGAACACTCTACTCCTCTGTACTTCAGACCAGGGCCTCACATTTTGTTTTAGTCAGCCAAAGGGGTGCTGATTAAAAGTACCAGAACTTGGTTAGCTTTTAGAAAGGGTATTTATTTGAAATAGAAGCTTAAAGTTACCAGGCCTTAAAGAGTCCATCTCAAGGTACCATAAGAGGTACCTTCTTACCCAAAGTGTGTTGCCACATGTTGAAGCAAAATGGCGGGCTATGTCTGCGAGGGTTCAGTCTTCCTTCTTCCTTTTAAGGCTCTGTGGTCCAGATTCTACTGATTTCAGCTGCAGGCTGGCATAAGGCTTGTCTTTCTCCCCAGAGATTGGTTCTTTCTGGGCTCAGCTGCTGCATTCTCTCCACAAAGTCAATTATAGACTATCAAGCTCATCTCTCTTCCCAGAGCCATGTCTTTGGAGAACTCTCTATTCCTGCACATCTACTTCTGTGTTCTCCTTCACTGTGTGTTTACTTCCATGTGAGAGTCTTTTTTATCCCCTAAGGGGGCTGGGACTGGATGCTGGGTTGCACTCTAACAAGGTGGTTGAATCAGAGCTCTAATCTTAACATAATTTAATCAGACGTGTCAGCTGAATCTAATACAACCATAGGGTTATCAAGCCAGAGAACAGACTAGTTTATAAACATAATCTATATTCCTTTTTGGAATTCATAAATAATATCAAACGGCTACACAGTTTTCGCATTTTTATGCATTGATCTGTATTCTCTATTGTAGATCTCAAGAATAAGTGTTCAATGGAGACAGATTTGGAGATGGGACTAGGTGGGAGAATATTTTTCCATTGTTTGCTGTTCTGGTGGTTGAAAAGTACTGCTTTAACTAAAACACAATTGATAGTATTGTTAGTCAAAGTCTTTTGTAGTTTCATTGGAAGATAAGGGTACATTTTTTAAAATTTTTGCTTAATTAAATGTCTTTCCTCTCCTCAATAGTTGGTGTACATCCTAGTTAGCTGGCACCGTGCAGGGCATTGCAATGGAGTAGAGCTTTCCAGTGGTGCTAGTGAAGGTAGATGTGGAAACAATTCGCTCCCCACCACCACCTCCTAGATCCTTGCTGTTTGGTAATCAAATCAAAGATGATGTTTCTGTTCACTGTGTCTCATCTTCTTATAAGTAGAAATTATACTTTCACTTTATTTTGCTTTATTTACTACTCTAGATATATCTGGATCTCTGTAATATTTTGGAAAGGAATTCCTGTTCTGAGTCATTCCATATTATTTAATGTTACATAAGTCAACTTACACAAAGATTAGCATTTTTAAATTACCCATGTTGCCCAGACAAAATTAAATGTCTGTTTCTTTGAACAGTTTTTACATTAATTTAAAAATTCACAATTTATCATTTTTTTCCTGACCATTTCCACTTAAATTACCAAAATATAATCATTTAATAGCCATTTGGTCCCAGGATACCTTTTAAACTTTAGAGTCTTTTCTTTAAAAAGCAGGAAGCTGTATTTTATCAGTGGCAAGAAAGTTAAAAGACCAAACAAACAATTTAGATTTGATTCTGAAAGTTGAGCTGCAACTAAAATTAGCCAAATAACTTCTCCCATCCTTTCTGGAAGCATGCTTTCTGTCCTTCTAACTAAGTGAGGTTTTCCATTATTTTTAATTGAACAGAGCCTCAGTAATGTTTCCAATCCCACAATGGGTAAACAGAGAAAAAGGCAGACTACACCCTTCTACAAAATGGCTTTGCCTCATACCACAAACACTGCATACTTCAAGACCTTAGAACAGCATCTGTTTAGGAACCCCAGGTTGCCAACAAATAATACGTAGGACTATTTCTTTGGTATCTCCACAAAACAAATATACACGCATCAGAGCTCTCTTCCTCCACCATGGCTCAGTCTCGACTGCTGAGAAAATCTCCATTGCCCTAGAGAACACAGAAATGGCAAATAGCAGTGTCGCTAAATATATAACATTCCATTCTAAGTACAATAGGCAATTGGAACATTTTTTTGTGTGTACCCAAAAACCTTCCAATGTACCCAAAATACAAACAACATTTTCAGTCATTAAATACCATAATTTTGCATCATCTTTAAGTGCATAAGCACAAGTGGAGAATGTGGTTAGAAAGAGGGAGAAAAAAGAGAGAGAAGAAGGGAGGAAAGGAGGGTGGGAAGTAAAGAGAGATAGACATGGAAAGGTAGAGAGAAAAATTCAGGAAGGAGATGTATGAAATGACTAAATCATACTTCCATTAAGAATCCAAATCATGTGACAATGGTACAAAGATAAGATTTATATGTCGAAACCAGTGTCATTGAGAATCTTAGATTATGATTCCTGGAATCCAAAGGAATGTGCTCACCAAATTAAAGTAAACATGAATTGGCTTCCTCTCATGTAGGCCGTAGAAACAAAGGGGTATTGGGTTCTCTCATGTTGTATCCAGCTGTTACCAAGTGTGCTTTCATGTTTTCAAGCTCCATTTTTCATTTCAGAAGTGTAAGAGGTGGTTCTTAACAAAGAAATGTTGCCTAAGTTCCCACAATAGACAAACCTTTGTAGAGAGGCTTGACAGTCACTGTTCCCTAACAGCATCTCTGTTATCAAATTTAATTTGGAAGTTATATGCATGCACACCCTTAGCTAATTCTATGAACAAACTTTAAAGACAGAGAGCAACTGAAAAACACTGAAGAGGAAAGGTGGATTTTTCTGTTCACATTTTCCTTAAATCAATCAAGCAATCATCTGTTCCATCCATTTCTCCTCTTAGATCTCTCCAAAGCTATTTCTCTCCTTGGTCCAATAAGATCCCATGACTTAAGGTGTGAAAGAGCTTTGAGCATCCAGAAAAACTTTGGGTCAAGGAGATGGATTTATTTTTTGCCTGTGGATAAGGGGTTTCCCTGAGTTAGCTGCAAGTCAGACCCTCAGCCTTCTGCTCCTTGGTGATAAGGGAGGGTAACAAAATCTGTCTTACAACCTAGAGAGGGTTTTCCACAGTGGCCATCAGCTTATGTGATTTATTTCTCATAGACTCCTCCAGGTCAGTAAGTAGGGCCAACACAAAGTTTCCAGACTCCTACTAATTTGGTTAATTGAAACCCATAATTTTAGGATAAATCATAAATAACCCATTGGCAGCACCAAACAGAATGGCCATTTGTATTAGCAATAGAGTTGCCATTTTCAATCGTGGGTCCTCTTGTTGATTTTATTTTTCCTATCTTACCATTGTTTTAAATACCATGGACTAAAGATTTTTGTTTTCGTTTTTCACCTAGACCTTCCCCCACCTTCAACTGTTCTGGTTACATTTAAAGCCTGATTGATTTATGGGGCTTTTATTTTATTGTTTGTTTGTGTTGTTTGGTTGAGGTGTAGATAGTTGTCCCCTTTTATTGGTTTATTTAATTGGTAGTTTCCATGGTAACATCTTTAGTACCTTTTTTTTCCCCAATAAGGTTGAAGGTTGTTTTGAGGCTTTTGTATGGTGGTCTGTTAATCTTCAACAGACCCTTTCAGGATTCCTTTGTGTCTTTTTCTCCCTATTTTTGAGTCTCTTGACTTCTTTAACCCTTAGGGGGTTAAGAACCATTGCTTCTAAGCACCACATCTTTAGATAGTGGTTGTTTGACAGGAGTTGTATGGTAGTGTAACCATAGAATCATAATCATGAGAGATTCAAAACAGAGACTGTGAAAAGGCATCTGAAATTTGCATGCTATAGTTATGAAGTTTACATAACATAGTGTGGCTGTTTATTTTATATTTGGTTGTCACTCAAAGGAAGTGTAGATCTGTATTTTTTTAAATACTTTTCTGACTTAATTGCTGCTGAGTGGCTGTTTGTGGCCAACAAATGTTTGGCTTTCACCTGCTTTGGAAAAGACTTAATTGTGACTTTTAACTTTAAAGGATGTTCTGAGACAGAAGAAATTAAATCATTCATGAAACATATTTGTACATTTGTGCCCTTACACATTCCACTCTGCAAAGGGCAATTCTGGAATCTGGAAGTAAGTACAATGCCCTTAAAAAATGTATGTTTCAGACTTTAATGTTATTCAAATATGGAGTTTGTTGTCATAATATGTTTTATGTATCTTATCGAAATAATGATACAGAAGAATTTTTCTTTTGTTATTTTTAATGATAATCACAATCTAAAATATGTGCTATACCCATCCTACCTTCTAAAAGAATTTTACATGGATTCTTTATTAATCCTGACGCATTTAAAGATAAGATTAGAGCACACATAACTCAGGATTGAAATACAACAATCATGCAATGTACTTTGGTCCTCTACTTTTTTCTGCTTGATTTACTACATTTTAGTTAAGAAAAGAGCTATAATATACTGACCCATCAAGGAAAGGTTCTTATACTATTAAATATTTATATTTAAAATTGATATAAATCCTCATGCTGTGAAATGGAAAATATTCTAAAACAATTATCAAAATTAACATTTCTTATGTATAATGAAATAATCTAAATATACAAGCAAAAACAGACATTAAATTATGGAATGTCTTAGTCAATTTCAGTAGTGGGACTAATTCATTCAGATATTTTTCTTTCTGATTGGCCAAAATTCATTACAAGCGATTATAAGACCACCAAATAGTTTTATAGCAACTGATTTTATCATAATAATTATATTGCTAGAAATTATGTATCAAATTTACAGGATGTGGAAGTGAAATAGAGCTGATACCCTAGCTTGTATAATTATTTAAGAAATAATGGAGCTTCAGGGCCTTGCCTTGAGCAAAATGGAAGAGTAAGAAGCTTCAGGACTCTGTCCCCATACAAAAGCGCTGAACCAGCAAGTACTGGTAGAAACATCTTTCTCAAAGTTCCAGAAAACAGCTAAGGATTGCAGTAACAGAGCAAGCACCCAATCAAGAAAAAGAACATTTAAAAGCAGTAGGATCTTCTGGCTCCCTGGCAAGTCCTTCACTACCCTCACCAGCTTGGCATGGAGCCAACCTACACACTCAGTGTGTGTCCCTGGTCCCAGTTTCAGAAGGAGCTGAGTAAACCTGGTGCACTTAGTGGGAGGATGTGTCTCTAGCTCAATCTGTTTGGTGATGGCCTGAGGGGATTCCCATCCTAGAACTTGCCTTGCAAGTAGAGGACAGCTCACAAAGCTCACCAATAGAAAGCTGTGGGTCAGCAGTCAAGTGGCTGCCTGGGGTGAGGGATTGCTTACTGCAGGACATACAGTGCAGGGCCCAGGACCATGAGGAAGCTGCTTCCTAAAGAAGAAGAAATATCCCTATCTGTGCAAGTGGGGAAAATGTGCATGTTCAAGACATAACACATACACAGGAAGGACCAGGGAGGCTCCTCTGCTTTCGCTTTGAAACTATTCTCTAAACTCATTGTATGTATCAGCCCTGAAGGAGGACAATCATGCAAGTCAATCTGGAAAGACCAGGGAAGGTGTTTTCTTTTTTGCCCTTCTTTTTTTCTTAGTTAACTTTTGGCATTCAAGGAAAGCTGGATACAAGCTTAAGGAACAGACAGCACCAACCCTAAATTCCAGTAATGCACTAAAATATAAAAAAAATTCAGGTTTCAACAAAAGATTACAATTATTACAAAGAAATAGGATGTGCTGGTCCAGGTAGTGGAGAAGATTAGACCGCTAGAAACCGTCAATGAGGAGTATCAGATCTGGGATATTCCAGACAAAGACTTTTAAAAATTGTCCTAAATATTCTTAAAGGACTAAAGGAAAACATGTTCAAAGAACTAAAGTCAGGAACACAATGGACAAACATCAAGAGAATATCAATAGAGAGAAGAAAATTATGAAAAGGAACCAAACAGAGCTGAAAACCACAATAACAGAGGTTAAAACTATCTAGAGTAGTGCAATAGCAGATTGGAGCTGGCAGAAAGAAAATCAGTGAGCATGAAGAAAGACAATTGAAATCACACAGTTTGACAAGCAGAAAAAATGAAGAAAGTGAACAGAGCATGTACTGATACACTTGTGAGACACCACCAAGTGTACCAATATATGTATTGTGGGAGTCCCAGAGGAGAAGACAGAAAGGGGCAGAGAGAATATTCAAATGAATAATGAGAATTTCCCAAATCTAACAAAAGACATGAATACACACATCCAAGACACTCAATGAACTCCAAATAGGATAAACCCAAATAGACCTACTCTGCAGATAAAGAGAGAATGCTGGATGCTGCTAGAAAGAAGCAGGAATCATATACAAGTGACTCTTGATAAGATTGTGCTGAATTCTCATCAGAAACCACGGAGGCAAGAAGGAAGTAAAAAGACATATTTAAAGGTGAAAGCAAAAATTCCCAACTAAGAATTTATATCTGGCAAAATTGTCTTTCAAACATGAGGGAGGGGTTAAGACATTCCCAGACAATGAAAAGCTGAAGGAGCTCACCACAACTAGACCAGCCTTGCAAGAAAAGGGAGTTCTGCATGTTGAAAGGAAGAGGCACTACACAATTGACTGAAGCCTCATGAAGAAATAAAGATCTCTGGTAAAGACACTGACATGAGAAAACATAAAAAACAGTATTATTGTACTTTTGATTCTTAATTCCTCTTTTTACTCCTTACATGATCCAACAGGCAAATGCCTAGAATGTAATGACAAATCAATGGTTTTGGACTCATAATATATAAATACGTAATTTGTGATAGCTATATAAAAGTGGTGGGATGGAGGGGTATGGGAATGTAGTTTATGCATTCTACTGAAGTTAAATTGGTATCAAGCAAAGAAGATTGTTATAAGATTTCAAATTTGACCCCATGGTAATCACTAAGAAAATATCAAAGAATATGCAAACTCATACAGACAAAAAGTAGAGTACAGGACACCAAGGTTGAAGGGAAAGTTCTAGTAATGGATGGTCATGCATGTATTGCAACATTGTCAGTGTGATTAATTCTTCTGAATGATGTGATTGGGAGAGGTTGGGGTGGGAAGATTAATGTTTTACATATGCTTCCAGGATAAAATAAGAAAGAACAACTAAAGAGATGACAATTAAATGTAATACATGACATTGGATGGGATCTAAGAATTGATGAGATAAAGGTCAAAAGGATATTATTGGGATATAAGAAAAAGTTGAAATATAGACTATAAGCTTTGTGTCAATGTTAAATTTTTTAATATGATTACTGTACTTAAGGCGATGACATAATTGTGTGTTCAAGGAGTATGATGTATGCAACCTGATCTCAGATGTTTGGAAAATGGATGGCTGGATAGATAGATAGATAGACAGATAGGTAGGTAGGTAGATAGAATGATATGGCAAAGGTGGGAAAATGTTAAAATTGGTAGCTCTGGGTATCCGGGGGTGTTATGTTGGAGTGCTCTGGGTTTTGTTTTCATTTTGACAACTATCCTGAGTTTGAAATATTTCAAAATAAAAAGTTTTTTAAGAAAAGTGAATAGAGATTTTCTGAAAACCATGACAGGAAAAGTATTTTCCCCGTTCTTCTTTATGCTCTTTAGGCATGGGACATTCCATTTGGTTGGATGAGTCATCCCTGACTCTTATATGCGGGGGACTGGGCTGAGTATTTATGTGCATTATGGCTTTTGTAATGGAGAGGAAGCCAGCAAATGAGCTAAGAACATGGGCTGTGGTTTCAAACAACCCAGAGATTGACCTCTTTCTCAGCTCATTGCCATCCATACCCCTGTGGGCAAATTACATAGCCCCGTGCACCTCAGTTTCCTCATCTGTAAGATGAGAGATTATAACGTGCCTAACACATAGGATTTGTGTGAGGATTAAATGAGATCAGTGTGATTACAGAAGGTTAGTTGTGTTTGACTCTTTTCTGCTGGAAGGAATTTGTGTTTCTGAGGTTCATGATGACAAGTTATAAATAAAAGGCTAATAGTAGCCTGATGGCAGGATAAAATGATAATACAAATGGTACACAATAAGATGCTTTCTCTATGAAAAAGTGCTTCTATGAACGGGAATGAGAGAAAAAAATTTACTGACAAGGATTTTTAAGTTAGAAAATTGATTATAATTCTAATAAAATTTGGCAAGAAAATCCCTAGGACCAAAAATATAAGTCTGCTACAGAGAACCCTATTTAATCAGTCACTAATTCATTAACCATACATTTCTGTATGGTATGTAGTCCTAGTGCTTATTCATAATTACTAGAATATTCATATTACTAGAGATTAAAGCCTGTATCATTAATATAAAGTGGTCCCACTGGATGGGAATATAACTTACTCAAGAGATGTTGTCATCTGATGAGAAGATTTCGAGTTGTATTCTTGGATCACAGAAACGTGAAGTTTTTAGATTATAGTAAATAATTGGTTGAAGTTGGAGAAGGTGAAAAGCTTAGCATTTGGTATAGAGATTTGGACAAATTATGAAATTGGAAGGTGTTTGTACATTGAACTCTTAGAAAAACACACAAATGTCCTAAATGAAGAACTTTGTCCTGGAAATCTCTTGCTATTTATATTTTAATATCAACAACATAAGAGTTTTTCTAACATGAAAAATTATATTACAAAGGTATATTACATGACTGTTGCATAGAATTTACAAAATATATACATTAAAAATAAAAATATATCCTTAATGCACTAATTATGGTTTCTGGTGTTTTTTTTTTTTTTAGCTTTTATTTAGGTTCTACATAAAATCATGAGATAATTCACTTATGAAATGTATATTTTACATTCAATATACCACAATAACTTCTTGTATCATTACATACTCTCCTAAAACCATATTATAAATGGTTACGTTTTATCGCTTTTGATGAAACATGCTCCATATTATTCAAATGTTGCACTGATTCCCTTGGCTTTTGCTATAACCATAGTGTTATATCTGCAAATATTTAACTTACAAACAGTTCACATTTTGAGAATTCATTTTCTCAGTGGTAGTACTACCGCTATTAGTAGTACTATCAATATTTTGCTTACAAGTTTCGGTTGGCATAAACCATTCATAGGGGAAAACATGATCATTAACTTTTCAGCACCATAGTGTGGTATCCTCTGAAGGCAAAGGGCTCCAAATAAGATGCCCAGCATTGCTGTGAGAGGACCCAAGAGAAAACCTAGTGTGAAAGCCTTAGGTGGTATTTGTTCACAACATCGAGTGCCTGGTTGCTTAAAAGCAAAGAGAATGGTCAGAACAAATATCACTCTCCACACAATCCCTTTCCCCAAAAGCACACTTTCCTCAATATGTAAGGAAATAATGTAGAGACGTCAAGGGACTGCATGATATTCTGCCCTTCCAGCTTAATTGGAGTGATCCCGAGAACTGAGTGATGTTGAGCTTAGAACCTGTATTCAGCATGAGACAGCTGAAGCCTGCATGTGACATTGTGTCCTTGGAGTGCCCAGAGACAGAAGAAATAGCTGGGACAGCCCCCTCATGTGCAATGTGTGCGTTGTGATGTGTGTGAGAGGAGGGGGTCGTAAATAGACTTTGAAGTGTATCATTTATTTTGGATGAAAATTTGTTAACACAAAGGGTCATAATTTCATGATCTTCTATGACCATAAAAAGGCATCACCTTTTAACTACCTGGTTTCTCAATTCTGGACAGAGTGTGCACATACCCATGTTTAGAAAAAAATTGATATGTGTAGGCTATGCTGAGGATTGAAGAAACCCCGTCCTTAGGGTTAAAATTCATCTGGTCCCAGCAAAATTAAACTTTAAAAAAATTTTCTTTCCTTCAAGAGGAATAGAGCAGGAGTAAAAGGGTAGGGAGATCAGCTTTAAATGACTTATAAAAGGGACCCAGAAAAGACTTTTTGGACATCAAAAAGCTCTTACAAAACAGGCTTTTAATGATTTAAGTGTAAATGAATCGAAACCATATGGATAATGTTTTTCTTTTAAAATACAGTTGGGTTTAAAAATTAAGGGGAAAAATACATGGCAGAGAATGTTTTAGATTTGGTGGAGCAGCAAAACCTTTTAGAAAATAGCTTGTGAAGTTTGAGACAGCACAATTGCATTTGGGGTTGTTCACGCTCACTGCAGGCTGGGATGATGATGGAAGGGCTCTACAAGCAGGAGTCCTGGGCATTAACAGGGGGTGACCAGTAGATCCCAATACTGCCCCTCACACAATATGTGCTTTGACATTGGTTCTATGGAGGTAGTTTGGTGAGGGAGAGGCTGTTATGGAGGGAACGTGGTTTGCATTTTCTTATCTCCATCCATTTGGAAATCCAACATCCAAATACAAGCTCCCACAGGAGGAGGGAGCAGATACGATTCATCCACCTGGAGGAGAAATGGAGCTTACTTGAGTTCTTGTTCATATGAGTGTGTGGCATCTTCCATATTCCTTCGACCTGAAAGCTCTTACAACATGGATGCAAAATAATAAGTCATTATGAAACCATGTCATGTATTTTATTGTCCATTCTCAGTCATTTTTTATTTGCATTCTTTCCATAGTGCATAAGGCAACAACAGAGCTAAATGTGTCCTCTGAAGTTTCAATATTTAATACACGATAAATATACATTGATGTTTGTTAATTATCTTCATGGATTCAGAGACATTACAATCCAAAATTCTAGAAAACTGTGAAAGAAAACCAAGGCGGCTTTCATATTATCACAGCAGTACCTTTTCCACTGCTGATCAAAGGATATGAATCACAGCAACAGCTGGCATCATTTCCAAAGGACTGGTGAGCCCTGTCTTTTAGGATAATCAATCCCTCAAATGTGTGGTCAGTATCCATTAGTCAAAATTACATCCACAGACTTTAATCACCTATGAAAAAGGGATCCCCCTCCCAAGTTTAGGTTTAATAAAACACTCTTTTCTTACCCATGCATGTGGTTAGCAGAAGAAGAGACACGCACTCTTATGGTATTCTACAGACTTATGGTCCTGCACTTACATTACCAGGAGGACAAAGGAATAAACACATCCTCTTTAGAATCAGTCCTTAGCTAGCATAGCTTGTTGCTGAAAATCCAGCTCTTGACACCTGAGGTAGACAATAAGAATAGTCAGCACAACTTTGTATTAGTTCCACAACCATCTTTGCTCTTTAGTAGATTCCCAACTCCTGATTGAGTTTTAGCAATATTTATGGAAACACATGTAATATTAGAACTGGACTATCTGGTTCCTTTTCCAGTCCCATCATACATTTTTTATTTTGTTTTATTTCCACTATACTATTCTCCAGCTCATGGAGAACCTCAATCAATATCTCTCTCTTTTCACACGGACCACCATCCAGTCTTCTTTCTTTCCCTATCCATCCCAGATGAAAGGTTAGCATGCAGAACTAGTATTTAACATGGCCAAATTTTCCCACCCTTCACTCCAGTTCTCCTTTCAGTTCCTGATACATCTTCCAGAAAAATCTATGCCATGTTTTATTTTCTAATTTCTATTTCTAATTGCTATATGACATTGAAGAGAATCTCGTAATGAGGAAGGCCACCACCTCACCTTGTGAATGGTCTTCAGCCTCAGCTGTGCCACTTTCATCTCTGATCACCAAGTTTTGAATTTGGCTTAAGCTGGCTCCCATTCTCATTCTCCCCAGGACTGTCACAACTCCTGAGTCTTTTATTTGACCCCACAGCCTCATTCCAAGACATAATTTACTGGCCAAGTAAACATCATCAGATGTGAACTACCTCAATCTTTGCCCCTCCTCTCTGCCTAGGCATTAACCGCCATCTGTCCCTTTCCTGTCTGCATGGTCAGAGGATGAGATGCCCTGTCTCCTGACCAATATAGCATCTTCAGTATTGCCCCGGATCCCATCTGTGTTCCTTCAAGACTGTGATCAGTCAAATCGAATAGTTACTGCTTTATCTTCAACGATCTTTCTGTCTTGGCTTCTTTCCCTTGGTCTAAATAAATGTTCAAGTTTTACATACTTAAAACACAAAACAACAGCAGCAGGAACACCTCCCCTTGGCTCATCTTTCTTCTGTGGGTAGGCCTTCCAAAATCCTTTTTTGCAGAGAAATATATTAATTTCATGACAAGTCTGTTAGACAAGGCTCTCCAGAGAGACAGAATCAACAGGTTATATGTATGAAAATAATACAAAATTTATTAAAGAAAATGGCTCAGATGACAATGGGATTGGCAAGTCCTAATTATGTTGAGCAGGTTGCAAGTTGGGAACTCGGTGATCATGTTTCTTCTGAGTATAGCAAAGAGTACTTCTTAGCAAACTGAGAGGGATATTTCAGACCAGAGAAAGACTTGGACAAGTCCAGCTTGGTGAGTGAGTGAGTGTTAGGGGATTTACTGGGCCTCACCTCGGTGTCAGAGGGAGAGCCTCTCTCTTGGACAGTCCAAGCCTAGTAGTGGCCTAGGTCCTCATCCTCGGTGGTGGGAGGAGAAATGGGTCCCTGCCTTTGAGGCTCAATGTCTGCACTCACCACAGAGTGAGAGGGTCTTTTATATTACTTGTCTATGTGCAGATGGGGTGGAGACCTGAGGGGAAGCATGATTAAAAATTGTAAGCGCTCAGGACCGATAATAAAGGAACTTACAATTTGCAGTGTTTCCCAGCAGGGCAGAGGCTACACAGGCACGAAAAGAGCATTTACAACGTCGGTCAGTAGGGCCGAAGTTATATCTTTATGGTAATTATATAAGGGCTCTACTGATATGAAGGTGGTCAAGTAGTTCACAGAACAGATCCCTGAGAATTTCCGGGAGAGAGGCTTAAGCGTTTGTGGTACAAGATTTACGTATCAGTCACTAGCTCACAAACAGTTATTTCTCAAGACTTTCTGTGTAATTATTAAGGAATGAAATACTGCTGTGACTAGAAGGGGAATGAACTAGAAGGGTTGGGGGGAAATGAAGAGTCATATATGCTGCAATATTGAATTCCCCAGGAGAAGCCACAAGTTGGGACCTCTGATGCAGGTGACAATGAATTCCCCAGGAGAAGCTGGCTGACTGGAATAGAGACTGAAATTTATCTTTTTTTCTGCTGAAATTGTCAGTTCTGCCTCTAAGGCTGTCAACTGATTGGATGAGGAGGTTTCTCTCATTGCTGAAGGCAATTGCCTCATTTGAGTGTAGATGTAAGCAACCATAGATGCAAACAACCCAAATTCCCTCACACTAACTATCAGACAGGTGCCTGCATGGCCAAACAACTGGACACCATAACCTAGTCAGATTGGTAATGTGAAATTAACTAGCACGCCAGGATTCTCCACTTCACTGATTTCCATTCTTTCTTTCCACAAGCCCCTCAACCTGGCTTCAGCCTACAGCCATTACTACTTTTGGAAAAGTCACAAAAGATATCCCTAGTTCTAAATTCAACAATACTTCACCAGCATCATAGGCTCTCCTGGCCACATTGGACACTAAGGACATTCATTTTTTTTTAATCACTTAACTGGCCTGGCTCCCTTCTCAGGACTTTCTTAGTCCTCAGTGACCTAATCCTCCACTTTCCCATTCATGAGATTGTTCAGCTTTGCCATATCCAGTGGATTCTCTTTTTTTGTGTAGTGGTTATGGAATCAAAAAGTCACTGTGAACACTGAAATCAGCAAATACTGAATCACTGATGAGAGGGAAGATACAGGATATGTTTCCCGTAAGCCTCTGGTAACATTTTCCTCAACCTCAGGTAACAACATTTACATCAACATTTACACAGCCTTATTTTATATGTGTTTCTGTTTAAAGACATCTTATTTAATTATAGCATTGTTTCCTTAATGTTGAACTCACAGCCAACAGCATCATAATTCATGCCTGAACAAAGCTTATCTAATACACGTATTTTCTCCTTAAGAAATATCAGAGACTTCTTGCACTTAAGAACACTGGACAGGACTTCAGCACTATGCTTGGGGACCAATTTAAACAAAAAGGGAAAAAAATGCAAAAGACATGGCACCAAAGATACCATGGGAAGTCACTATTTACAATCTGAAAACTGAAACAAGAAAGCAGAGTATTATCTTACTTGACCTCAGCTAGAAATGTATATGTCAGGTGGCTCCAATTTTTTGCCACCCTGTGCATATCTGCAAATGGCCATAAAAGCATTATGAGTATTGATTTGGGGGTATATAAGTTAGCCAAAGGGGTGTTGATGCAAGGTACCAGAAATTCGTTGGCTTTTATAAAGGTTATATATTTGGGGTAAAAGCTTACAGTCCCAAGGCTGTGGAAAGTCCAACTCAAGGTACTATAAGAGGTACTTTCTGACCAAAGTTAGCAGCCACACATTGAAGCAAGATGGCAGATGATCTCTGCCTGGTCTCTCAGGGTTTCCTGTATCAGGCTCTGGCATACAGGTCATTTTTTTCTGGACCTTCTCAGCTGCTCAGATGCACTATTCTCTTCAGCTGCATACGATCAGGCAAATGGCTCATCTCTCCCCAGGGCCCCAGGATCAAACATGACAGAGCTCGCTCTCTCTTTTTGTGTTGACTTGAGTGAGTGTTGGTTTATATCAGACCACCAAGGAGGTGGGGACTTAACCTGAGTTATGCCTCACTGATGTGGTCAAATCAAAACCGTGATCTTAACAGGTAATTGAACCAAAGACATTGCAGGTGAATCTAATACAGTCAAAGGGTAACACATCCAGAGGAATAAATTAATTTATAATCATAATCTTTCTCTGTTTGGTCATAAATAAATTCAAACTTCCACAGAGGGTAAGAAATAAGATTTAGTGCTTAAGTGAATTCTTAAAAATGGCATCTGTCAATAATGGAGGTGGATTGTATGTGATCCTTGTCCTACCATCCATTGAGATTTAACCATCATCTGTTTGCTGACAACATCCAATTCCATGTTTTCAGATGCACCTGACTTTATTCTCACATATCCATGATATTGCTCATTTCTCTGCCTTTCCTCTTGTTATTTTCTCTTCTCCTATTTAACTCATCCTTTAGATTGGTATCAGGTGTTTTCTCTTCCTGGATGTTTTCCCTGAAATACCATTGTTGCCCAAAACACCAGTCTCCCATGGTCCTCTGTTCCATCTCTCCATTGGTGTATGTCTCTCTCTGCTTTCCCCATGTTGGATGGAAAGTGTTTGGTGTGTATCTCCTTCCTTAGTGCTTGGTGCATCCCTGGAGGGTAGAAACTGTCTTAAAAATCATCATAATCCTAGCACATGGTATACATGGGTACTTAGCAGACATTCAGTAATCTGAGGGGAAATAGTTTATTTCCTTAACTGATAAGAATTTATTTCACACATAATTTTTATGGTACAAAATAATAAAATATGAAAGGACCAAATAGCTTAAAATTTGTCTTTTTGACTATAGTATCTGTTTAAACTATATATATATATACCCTCCTTAAATTTAACAGCCACTCTTTTATAAGTACTTCTTAATTTAAGTGATCCCATTTGGGGGATTATTTTGTTTTGTTGAAGTTGATTTGTTCCCTTTCTTATTTCAAAATGTCATTTCCTCTGAGAAGCACCACATTTATTCCCAATTCTTATCATAACTCTACTCTTAAATTTATATTTTAATCCTATCCATGTATTTGGTTGACAGTAGCTTTCCACAAATATATATACTTTTGGTTATTTGAACTTGTAAATTTTATTTTGCTTATTTAGATTTTTTTACTCTCCCTTACCTTATGGAGGCAAGTTCTTACCTATTTTGTTTGTCATGGAATCCTTAATACCTACCATTAAGGCCAACGCATTGAAGAGGCTTAGCTACTTAAGGAATAAATAAAATCAATGAATGATTGAAGGGAGGATAATTTAATGGGTGTCTAAGATTATCCAAGGTAAAAATGCAACATAGTGAGAGAAAGTCAAAAAGTCACTAGACTTGGAAAATGACCCAACTGTAAAAAAGATAAACAAAACACTTTGACCCAGTTACGCTCTTGGATCAGCAAAGAGCTTAAGTGGGCTTTGTGCTGTTTACAAGAAACAGAGCCAAAATTAATCCAATTTTTTTTTTCAGTTTTCAAACTTTCTCTTTTTTATTTGGAATAAAAGTCCCAAATGAACATATTTAACACTCCTCCCACCATGATATTTTAAATAAGAAGAGTTAAAGTCCTCCGCTATCTAATAGTATGGAGATGGGCATGTTGTTAGTCATGGTACATCTCCTCAGGATTTGGCCCATATATTTATAGGCTCTTACATTTGTCCTTTTCTTTTTTTGCCTTGCACTTTGCTGGGTTATGTGCAAGAGCTGAATTTTAACAGGCCAATCTGGCAACAGTGGAAATTTCATAGAGGTGTCAGAAGCAACAAGTTGAAGGCACTTTGAGGAAGGTTCTCAAAGCCAGGTTAAGATGTTTAGATTTTCTTTTTTAGGAGATAATTTAGAAAAATGGAAGAGTTATATATCAACACCGTATTTTAGGTAAAATTGCTCTGATTCCAAATTGCAAATTGAATTGGAGCTTTACAGAGATTAAAGATAAACTAATTGGGAGACTGTAGCCTTAATCCTTGTTTTAGGTAATCAAAATTTGACTTAGTCCACCTATCTCTACTCTAATTCCACAGTGGACTGTAAAATACAATCAATCAATCCGTAAGTAAATACAGTGAAATAGAAAAAGAGAAATAAATAATCAGAATCAGGGAATAGAGATAGAAAAATCACATGGGGAGCAGAAGATGTATTAATTACACACAAGTATAATTCAGCCATAAATCTGTTTTAGAGCATCCCGGCAGCCAAAGTAAAACAGGAAACATAGTCATTTACATAATGCCTATTGTACATATAATATTAACAGCTAATATTTATTGTGTTCTAACTTTGTGCCAGACACTGTTTATACATATGATCATTGTCTCATGTTCTTCAGAAACAAATCTATTAGACAAAATCAGCTGATAAAAAGATCTTCTACAACAAGGAAGTGAGAATTTATGCTCAAGAGCCTCCCCTATTTCTTCTTGAGAGAATAATCAACCTAAATTAAACTTCTAAATTCTTGATTTAAGGCAGCCAGCCTGTTTCAACAAAGTTGCCAAATATTCTTAACTGAAAGGAAGCATTGCAAGACATGACAAACAGGAAAGCTAAACAAAAGTCAACAGTGTTGCAAATCAAGCATTTATGGGAGAAAATGCTCCAGCCCTAAAGCCAAGCCTGGAGCTTAAACCTGCAAGACAGACAAATGTGAACGGGAACTGGGCAATATATGCTGTGCTGTGCTGCCTCCTGCCATGCTGGTGGACCTTGGGCCTGGGCATGCGAGCAGTAAGCTGGTACAGGGATTGAACGAGAATACTAGCCCGTTAGCTGTGTTGTCACATGCCCACAAACCTTGGAGAACACTGCAAACGTCCTTAACCGCTCTACTCTGTGCCAAATCTGACTCCTGGAAATGAGTGATAAGGTGACAACATCCACACCATCGTTGAGTGAATCAATGGGTGTTTTCATAGCTCCTTCTAACTGCACATCTCAGTGTATAACTTAATGACCCCTGTTCCAGTGACAAACCTAGACTGTCCAGGGATGTCAGCCATTCAAACGCTTGAGGCGCCAAGCAAGTAACAAAAATGAGGTGAATCATTGCAATCTAGGAGTGAGGGCCCAATGACACACAACCCCTCCACCAAGAAATTGGAAATCCAGCTAATGCAAATCCTCAATTTAGAACTCTCCTCAGATGAAAGCGATTTCAAAACCCTCTGAAGATGAACATCTATGAATTAAACTCTCTTAAGCTTTTACTAATAATTGGACAGCAAACCAGTCAGAATAAAGATTTCAAGGTTTCTGTTAGGGATTAAGAACTCATTTTAAAATGACAACAGATATGATACCCTTTCGTGAAAATCAAAGTGGCCCTAGGACTTACCTGAACCAAGATCAACCATGTCCAAATGAAGCTAAGCAAGAGAGCACCTGATGGTCAGGCCTGGGCTTTCCTTCAGATAACACTAGTCTTGTGCCAGCACATGAATAAATAAATATGAGTCAGAATTCAGCGATGGCAGTAGAACCAGCCTAGTATTAATGGGATGAGGAATTTTTAAATAGGAAGTGGACCTTAAGTAATTGTGGGAGTAGCCGGGTAGGGAGAGAAGGTAGGCAAGGAGCTGTTGGAGGATCAGAGAGAACGATCCTGCCAGTTCTGCATGGGGAGACAGTCGGATCTCTCAGGGAAATCTGAGAAGCTACACACATCCCATCTAGAAGAGGCTGATCATTGAGAGGTCCAGGAAGCTACTGTGTGTGAGTAGCTGCTGTTTCTGTGGGCCCACAGGCAAGCATCTCATGGTGGGCCTGGTCTCTGTTTGTCAGTCCTGCAGTCAGGCAGAAATCAGAAAGCATTATTCATGGATTGGAAGAAAGCAAGGTCAAGTCAGATCTCCATGATCTGACTGATCATTCCCCCCAGGCACCTGTGCATCTCTCTCCATCGTATCTGAACACATAAAGTCCATCAGAATGCAGTGGCTTCTGCTTCATTTCTTCTGGCCAGCTCTAATCTAGAACAAGAGAGGGAAGAGGACTCTGGGAAGTATATTTCCCTGCTCAACCAACGGGCAATGGAATGAACAAACTAGCACAGTGTGTATCAAGACTTCCATTTCTACAAAACGGGCCCAACTTCATTTTGGCTTGGAACATTTGCAAAGCCATTGTGATTTCTGCATCATAAAGGAAGTCAGAAAAATGGAGGGGGTGGGGTGATGGCTAGAAGTTAGATAGATTTGGTTAGATAGACATGCTTGCTTCATGGCCTTAGGAAGGACACTGAACCCCTCTGATGTGAAGTTTCTATATCAATAAAGTGGGGCTAGTAAAGCCAATGCTAAAGTGTTGTCATTGTAAGGGTTAGACACAATGCTGGGAAAGTGCATAGTGCAAGTGCATAGCTGGACCATGAGATCACAGGCTATATTTAGTTTATTTATTGTTGTAATCTCTTGGATCAAGTAAGGTGTCTGACACCAGAGTAAGCATGCAATACTGTAAAAAAAAATCATATTATTATTATTGCTAATAACAGCAAGAGGGTTTCTTGAATACACATGGACATTTAGGAGGATGGATGGGTTGAATAGCCAATGGGAATTTTCCAGATCCTTTTGGAGGCTGGTGAAAATAAATTCTCTGAAAAGCTTAATGGATACTAGGATGTTTTAGAATAAATTGGTTTTTAGTCTCATAATTCAAAAGACCAGGAAGCAGTATAACAAATGTAAGTAAGGATCCTTTGTCGAAAATGCAGACAGTCATGCAATCTCCTTCAAGATACGTCATCATTTTCACCATCATTTAATATCCCATTTCTGAGCAGAATCCAGCTTACATCCAGTAAGTGGAGAGCGAGCACACTGACCACACACGCACTGTGTCTTTTTCCTTGACTGCATACACACGCTGGCCTCTGGTAAGAGGCAGGGCATGAAGAGGAAAAAACAGAAATACATTCCAAAGAGACATTAGCTAAACAAAAGTCAAGTCCACCAGCCGAAGCCATCAGGAAATTGGTTAGCATATTTCCCCCCATTCAACAAAAGATAGCAGGCACTTGTCTCGATCTCTCCTTTCATCCCTGAAAGCTTTAAAATTGATTCATGGTTTCATAACTACAACAAAGTAACCCTGGACAGATTAAAATCAAGGCTTTTTAAAATTTTGGATATCAACAGCAAGAATCCCACCCAGGTCTTGCTAAAAACGGCTTTGGCTGACGTTATGAAATGCTTCCTCTAGCTCTTCTTCAGCCAAATGAGAAATCGTCTGGAAAGGATTCATCCTTTTAGTGTACACAGAAGATCTTCTTCTTGGATCTATAAACTAAGTCTTTAAATTCCACTGTAATTACTCCAAAGACATAAATAGAGCCGATACTATTTCTGGTATCCCAGCTGGCCCTTTAGACAAGGTACACAGCATTTTCAAATAAAGCTTCCGTAAAGTGTGTAGGTATTCTAGCAACAGACAGATGCCTGGAAATTCTAAAATGTAGTGTCTGAAAAAGAATGGCTTCCAAAAATGTTAGTGTGTAAAAAGGCCCCTTTTTCATTTTAATTCCTGTACCAGTTGTTAGGATTGAGTTTCTTAGTAGGTACTGAAGCCTATTCTGTTTTCAACCACTAACATGGCTCTTTGGAATGTCTGTACACTGAGACAATTCATTAAAACACTTGTACATAAACTTTTATTAAGGGGATGTTGATCTCAGATTCATTCTGCAGTTATTAAGTGGTGCAATTTAAAAGCTTCATCTCAAAGGTCAGAACATCCCCAAATCATCCAGGGTTAGTGTTGATTAGAACGAAAATCATTTTTCATTTTAAACATGAACATCATCCATATCTGGAGTACTGGAGTGCTTCTCAGATTTGGACATGAACATTTTCACGTTGTTCTTTGTGGATATGTTTGGCTTTCACTTAGGAGCAAACTTTCAGAATCTCGAGTCAGCACATGCATTCATTTTCTCTTCAGTGTTTCTCATCATATTTATTTACCCTCTGAAAGATCCTGAAATTTGAATTCCGATTACAAAGACCATGGTTGCAAAATTCAACTGGAGTAATTTCCAGAACTTGTAATTGTATCTAATTCTTGATGTATTAAAACTAAAAAAAGACCTGTGAATCAGCAGTTTGTTTTTCTATCGTTTAACTGTGGACATGTATCCATTGTTTTGTGCCTTAGTTTCCTTATCTATAAAAAAATGATTTGGGACAGCCAGGGTCTGAAACTCTAATTTGGGAGAAATAGGTTCTGGATGGATACGTGTATTGGTCTTCAGGACATGAAACAGTCCCAGCTTTCTGACTTCTAGGCCCTGATAGTGTTACATCTTCTGCCCCTTTGTGGTTGGGTGGGGTTGTGGGATTAGTTTTGACTGATGTGTCATGGCATAAATAGCATGTCATTCCATGATGATCAGTTCATTTCAGACAAGGACCCTCTAGAGCTCCCTTTGTCTCTGCCACTGTGACCAGCAGTATTGTAGGCAGAGGCTGGGAGAGAGAATGACAAAGATGACAAGCAGAGCTCCTCTTGACCCACCAGGAGCATACTGTGTGAGCAAGAAAATAAATTTTGGTGGTAAGCCACTGGGAGTTTGGACTTGCTTGACACAACAGCCTGACCTAGTCTATCTTGACCGACATTATTCATAGCTTACCTGTAACTGCCCAAGTAAAAGTCAAATTACTTTTTTCTTGAAAGACAGATGGAGTCATGGGAGCTGGGTAAGTGTTGAGTCTCTCTGATATCTCACGTTGTTATGTTTCCATTGAGAGGTAGAAAACTTCAGGGGCAGTTCTGTAATAAACTACTACTATCAATTACCAAGGATGACACTTGAACTGTCCAATGATAAAAATGCATTTTGAGTACTGGCGACAAATGTCTACTGCCTTTCCACATTTTATGGTTAGATCTTTGGTAAACAAGATTCCATTTGAGTATCACACCTGGGCACAAGGGAGATGCAAATCTGTGGTTTCAGAGCATAGCTCTGCAGGTCAGTCCACAGAGAGGCTCAGCCCATTCCTCTGTACTTGCCTTAATTTAGTGAACAGGCGTTTCCGTGTGTATTGGAGGATGTTGTAGTAATGAGACCATGGTGGCATCCATGATAGGGCAAGTTAGCCTCACACTTCAACATATGGATTAAAAGTACAAACTTAGAAGTCAGTCAGACCTCATTCAAATCAGAGCTCTTAGTGCCTATGTTACCTTCCCAATCTTACCCAATGTCTATGATCTCCAACTACCTCTTCTATAAGAGGAAATAACCATATTTTAGTGTCTGACACACAGTGTGGGATATTATTGACCACACTCATAGGTTGTATTTGCTCACAAACGGAGCCTCTGTTTACATGGAAAGCCAAACACAGGAGAATTCCACCTCACATACAGGCAAAATAAGTAAGCCTTCAGTGGCAGATTGGTGCTAAGGTAGGCTCTAGTAGTCTTACCTCCGGCATCCACCTCTGTTCAGTCCTCTCGCCTTGAGTGTAGATGGGCCCTTTGACTTGTTTCTAACCAACAGAATATGGAAAAGGTGATGGGCAAACACTCCTGTGATGAGGTTGTATTAGATAAGACTCTATCTTAGGAGTGTAGAGTTAGAGACTCCACTCCTTGAGGGCTGGATGAAGTAAGTGGCCATGTTGGAGAAGTTTCTAGGAGCTATAGGACGTCTATATGAGTTTGCCAAGATTTATAGGAGATAGTCAGGCCCTACAGGAGGCTTTCTGGTATTATAGGAGGCCTCCAGGAACTATAAGAGGTATCCAAGAATTATAGGAGGTCTCTAGGAACTGGGAGCAGCTGGGACCCTCCTACTACCATAAACATGAATTTTACCAACAACCTGAATGAGCTCACTCATGGATTCATCCCCATTTGTGCTTCAAGAAGAGAACACAACCTGGCTAATACTTTGGCTGCAGCACTGTGAGACCCAGAGCAATGGGCCCAGCTGGGAGCTACAGCCAGACAACAGATCCATGCAAACTGTGAGATAAATGGGTGTGTGTTGTTTCAAGCTACAGAGTTTGTGGTAATTTGCTATGCAGCAGTAGGAAACTAATACACATGCTGAACTGGAAATTTTGTCTATCCTGTCACATAAATAATGTTTTCTGAATCTTTATTTAAATGATCAGTAATGGAATTATCCTCCTGTGTTTTAATACTTCTTTCCTGAATCAAATAAGTACTTGGGATTTCAGATTTATCACGTACAATCGCATGATTATATGAGAAGATAACCCTTCAAGCTTTACTTTGGATAGTGTTGATCAAGGTTTTGTTTACCAGTTTATTAATAAAAAACCCCATTTAAGAGGTAAATTGGTTCTTTTTCAAATATTCTGCAATGAAATTTAAAATTGAATATCCTTTGCTGTGAAAAGAACTTAAAAACACTTTATGCTAGGAAGACAAGAAATAAACAGCCATTTAATCATTGGCCTGTCTGGCTCATCATTAAAGACCCAGCTTAATGTCATGTACTTTGAATACATTTTCCATATTGTTCCGAGATAGAATTCTTTGCTGTGGAATTCACAGAGCACCATAACTATAAAACATTTTACCCTGTGTTATAATTGCCTGTTTCCTCAGTTATCTCTATCACTAGTCAAAGGTCTGAAAACTACAGCCCATGGGTCAAATCTTAACCACTGACTACTTTTGTAAATAAAGTTTTATTGGAACACAGCCATACCCATTCTTTTGTATATATCTATGATTGTTTTGTGGTACAACGGCAGAGTTGAGTGGTTGCCACAGAGACCTTATAGCCTACAAGTCTAAACTCTTTATAATCTGACCCTTTATTGGAGGTTTATTGACTCCTGCACTAGACCATGAACTTCATGAAGGGAAATTGCCTTGTGTGTTTCTTTAGCTTCAGTATACAGCCCATAGCAGAAACAGAATTTTTAGTTTAGTGAATGCGAAGATGCATCAAACATCAATTCTGTTTACCTAAAATTCAAGAGAACATTAGGATTTACCTTCCCTCTATATTAGATCTGTCTTATAGCACCTGTACATTTTTGTTAAGACTGTTAACTGTCATAGAGAAATTGTCTTCATGCTTAATATTACCCTGAAAGTTGAAAGAATAACAGAGTTGGCTATTAGAGGATACTCCTAGCCTTCCTAAGAAGGCTGCATTTAGACCAAATTGCCATTTATTAAACAATGCTCACATTAGTTACTTAGCCCATGTGCATTTCAGGGAATAGTCATTCTGTTGTCAGATTCACTTAGTATCAATTCAAAGAAATAGTGCTGCTCTATTTGCAATCCATGAAACCTTTTAATTTTGGTTTATAAACCCTTTTGGATGTTGTTCCCCGGTCAAAAACAGGAAGCCATTATTTTTCAGCAGTAAACAAGTTCAAAATCACGTTAGCTACTCAGCTGTCCAAAATCAAGAATGTGCTTTGTATATATTAAAAATCATCTTTAAAATCTTTACTGAATAAATTAAAATTCTCAAGGGAAAGCCAAGGGCCTTGAAATTCTGTGGGAATCAAAGAGTTTAAAGATTCCCCTACCAGTTTGGTTCTTCTCCAAACCCAGTGAAACCCTTCAAATCTCTTATGATTCACTCCTTCACCGTTTCAGTTCCTGGACAAGCATCTGAATGCGTTTTCAATCATTCATCCACCCACAATCTCTCTAGCTCCGATATGTGATGTATACAGTAATATTAACCACCTAAAACAAAAGATGTTTCCCATGGATATGAAGTCTTAAAAGGGGTAATTAAATGGATAGAAATCCATCATTGTTTTTCTGAATCACTGTAAGTGTATTTTAGAATATCAAGTAAATTATTGTAAATTTTTACCTAAAGATTTTATAAATAAATAGTTCTGAACTCACAAGAAAAGCCTAATGAGTAGAAAAAGTGTTTGTTAAACTCCTACTGAAGACATAAAGAATGACTCTAACTTGTCCTGGTCCTTAATTGGGTGTTCTGGGATTGGTCTTTTACCCTCATCACTACCGTCACCTTCTAATCATCTACTGATCCTTGGCCAGGACAATATTCTCAATGACCTACACTAAATTATAAAAATTTAAAAAACTGCTACTTAAGGAACTTTATCTATATTTAAATACATAGCTATATACCAAATATAATGTGTTAGCTGCCATTTTATTTTAAAACAAGTTTTCCAACTTAATTTTGGTAGGAAGTGTTAAAAATACCCTTTATTTAATAAACATTAATGATCACAGATTACTTTTTTAATGTCCTTATTGAAAAAAGATAAAGTGGATAGTCTTATATCAGTTCTCCCAATTTTTTAAATGGATCCACACAACCACAATGTCTTGGGTCTTCTGGCTTAGTTTTACAGAAGAGTCATTGATTTGAGAGTAGGTAGAAAGATTGATGACTCACAGAAGGTGAATGACATATCCAAGTTTGCTCGGCTGGTTAGTGGCAGTGGAGTACATTGCCTGCAACCCATATCCCTGGCTCTTGCCTCACTGCACTTGTTAATATCCCAGCTGCTCCCTACAGATCTACCATGGCCAGGTTCTTTAAGACAACGATCAAACTGTATCTGTTATTAAAACTTTTCTGATGAGCCTTGCCCTTTGTTAACTATTTTGTATTTAAAGTAGCTTTTATAAATTTGCATATGTAGGCATTGTCCATATCACTTGAAAATTAATTGCACCTTTCTCTGCAATTGAACTGTCATATAAACTGCCTCTGTAGGAGGGCAGTTGTCATGTAAATACCAGTGACAGGAGCTATGAGGGAAGAAGGTACAGAATGCTGCAGAAGTACAGAGGGAAGGAACAAAAATTGGCGTGGTAGGGTACAAAGTGGTGGTGGGAATGTTGGGAGATGACAGGTCAGCTGTGGTAAGAGAAAACAGAAGGTGAAGAATGGGCAGCATTTGCCAAAAGAAGAGGGAGGCCGGAGAAAGCATGGCATTTTCCAGTATGGCAGTCATTGTTTTGGAAAAAGAACATGGCTTTTCGAGAAGTGCTTTGGAAGCCTCATGAGACCCAATATTTCCCAGAAGGTATTTTAAAGAACAATAATCTCATGAAACATTCTGGAAACGGAGGGATGGGAAGAGGTGGTGACTGAAAATCACATAAGTTTGGGGCATAGTTTATTTATATCATAAACATTAGAGAGACCCACAAGGACATACCAGCACTGGCCTTCCCATGCGCCTCCCAAGGTTACAGTAATGCTAATGGTAATACTCATTTTAAGCCCTTGAGAGTATGTAAAATAGCTTTCTAAGGACTAAATAATTGACATAACCATGAGATATTTGTAAATACCATTGGTATTCTTCAACAATAAATACCTGTGGATATGTATATATTTCTCCCAAAAGGCCAAATTATTACAGTATTTGTGGAGCCACGTAAAATTCCTGTGGCTGAGCTCCTCACCACAACCACTGAATCAAGATCCCCAGGGCTGTGTCCCAAGCTTGGGTATTTTCAAATAAGCTTCCCAGATGTGTCCTACATTCACAGGTTTGAGACCCACTGACTAGTCCAGATGACATTCAGGTGGCCATGGCCCATGTGCAGCCATAATCATGCTCACAGCCCTTCCTTCCCATGACTGCATCTCCTTGGCATCAAGCTCCTCCTCACAGAGATGCTGCTCCCACCACAGCAATGTAAGTGACCGACACAGTAGGGGAAGTCTGATCTATGATTGCACCTTGTGAATCTGGCTTTTTGTCTCCACTCCCAGTGGTTTCATCTGGTGACAACCTCTGTGATGGTGCCTGCCATTCCTCTAACACCTGTACCTTCTCCCTCCTCTTATAGCCATTTTTCTCTTTTCATTTCCATGTCTCAGATGAGGCACCACATTTGCACTCACTGAGGTGAGTTTATCACATTCCTTCCTTCATGTTTCACCGTCACTGTCAGTCCATGAATGGCCCTCCTTGGTTTCTTTTATTACGGTGGTTGCTCTTTATCCCTTAGCCACTTGCATTGCTCCCACCCAGAGCTTTCTGCTAAGCTATCCTCCTTCATGCATTGTGCTCATGTCCTTAAAACTTGTGTGAATTCTTGAAAAACAAAGTGTTATTTTTCACCTACCTATGTGTAGATGTGTAAATGGTATCTTGCATAAATCTAGATGTGTTTTTCAGTGATTACTGTGTAGAGCTGTTTTCCTATCTGTGGGCCTAAGTCAAGAAATGAGGGTTGTAACTAGCCACTGGTTAAAAACCCATTTTGCAGATGTTAACTGATGTTGCTAATTAAACACCTATCTGGTCATCTATTTCTCATTATACTTTGCTTTGTGTACACTAACTTCAAATTTGATGATGAGCCAAGATTCTGCATGGCATTAATTGGGAATTTACAGAGTGAGAGGCAGAAAGCAAATGAGCCAAGTGGAAAAAGAAAAGGCATTATATAGTTGAGGAGTCCAAGCCACTGATTTAAATAAGGCCTAACTTCAAATCTCAGGTCTCCTAGCATAATCCCAGCTGCCAATATTCTTATGTCACCACCAACTTTTACGAGAAAGCTGACTGAGACCATGAGTAAAAACTACAAAAACAAAAACAAAAAACAAAAAAACTAAGAAGCAAACAATAACAACAAAATAATTCTGGTGCAAACATTGACAGCAAGAATAGTAGGAAACTGCCCTTGTCTATTCACCCCACTCTACCCAAAGAAGCTTCCCATAATTACCTATCTTTGACCACTGTCTCTGATCCTTCCATGCCTGGTAAAGAAAAAAGGCAAATAGAAAAGAATCCAGACATCTGGAAATATTTTAGTTATCACAAGTTTTAGTAACTTTTCAAAGAGAAACATAAAATTGAGTGAAAAGTCAAACAAAGATTTTGGTTCACTAAAGGGGTAAGAACCTTCCTTTTATGACCTTGTTTGGTCTCTCATTTGATGGGATTACTCAGGAAGTGTATTGCTATTTTGATTTCAAATTGCTCTAAAATATGTGATTACATAAATGCAATCAAGAATGAATCTCTGCAGAAAAAATGCTGGGAAAGATGACTATTTTTATTGCATTTATTCCATTCTCCTTTTGTTCCTTGTCTCTGTCATGAAAATCCATCAATCTGTATTATCATTTTAGGAAAACATCCCTGAAAATGCTATTTGAAGTATCCAGCAAACCCTAGGTAATCTGGCTGTCAGATGTTGGCTCAATGATTGAAAATGTATAAAAACAAACCAAATACTAATGTCATCCAATCAGCCTAATTTTTGCTGAAATTACTAAAATAGATAGAGTGTTTACACTGTATTCTTTTTTGTAACCTAATGTGTAATTTGGTACAATTTTCTGGGTTTTAAGCTTATTTTCCTAGCCCCCAACAAGCCAAGCGTGCTGCCTAGCACATAAAAGCTTCTCAAGTGCAAGGCTGCAGGGTTCAGCTCTGACTACCCTAACTAGCTGGTTGAACCTGGGCTACTAACTTAAATTGCCTGAACTTCAGTTTTCTTTTCTCCAAAATGCAGGTAATTTTAAAAAACGATAATTCCTACAATTATTGTGAACAGTAAATGAGATAAAACATGAAAATCCATTAATACAGTGTTTGGCATCTGACATGATACTAGCTGCTAGAAATGAATAGAATTTTCAAGAGTATCTAGTCCAGGGAATATAGCATACATTTTTTAGGGAGAGGTTCCATAAGTGATTCTCAAAGAGTTTGTGTCTCTAAAAAGTTATGAACCATCAATCTTCTTATTGACTTACCTATATCCTTAATTTATTTGCTAAGAAGAATATGGACTCCAAGGGAAGAAATGATAGCCCAGGGATACCTGATTCCTTAGTTTGTAGAATAAAAACTACAGACCAAATTCTCCAATGGTATGTCCCATACTCTTTCTATTCTATTATGCTAAATGTTTTTTTGAAGTCCAGTGGGAGAATGAAGAGTTAAAGCATTTAATGAGTACCCACAGTGAGCAGAACAAAGTAAATGACCCTGCTGTGTTCTCTAGGAACTAATATCAATAGCAGGAATAAAAAGAAAATGTGAAAAGAAAAATCCAAATAGTAAAGTCGTTGTCCCATATTGATATTATTCATAAACAAACCCAATCAGTCCAGTACAATGAGCATCTTTTGGCTCCGCAAAATGTGTGTAGACAAGTCCTGACCCTCCAGGAATCTATTGTCATGCAAAATAGAGAAATGTTATCCAGAGGAACAAAGGGTGAAGGGAAAGTAGGAGAGGAAGACATTCATTCCTATTGAAGAAGTGAGTTTTTTTTCATGGATTTGCATGGGAGAGAGAGATAAACAACTTTAAATTTATCATTTTGGCTCCTGGATCACTCATGAAAATTATCTTTCCAGTGCCACAATAATGCCCAATTTAGGGGGAGAAAAGTAAAGCTCAGGGTACAATATCCAAGGTTTTGCCAATTTCCCCAGTGTACTTTCCCATCAGCACAGAAAACAAATGGTACTTATCTATGTCCAAATGTGGTTTCTACTTCTCCCTCAGTTCTCTTGACCTTGAATTTATTCTTCAAGGGAAACTATACAACCTTGAGAGACATGTTTCTTTTTCAGGTTCTAAAAGTTTCTCAGGCTTTTGAGAAATGCCCCAGCACATATCATGCCAGAAAGTTGTACAATATGGTTGAGATTATGATCCATAAATTGACTTTTTAAAAGTACTGTGAGAAATGGCCACCGAGATTACATTTAGGGCAAACAATAATCGTAGCAAATATAAGAAAAATGCTAACAGAAGAAACACCATAACCCATGATACACCTAGCAACTATCAGGTTTTTGCATTATCTCCACATTGTGTTGGCAAATAGTGCCTGCACCCTTTCTCCCGGCAGAGCTGACCTGGCTGCATCTACAAATAGCATCATCATCAAAGTCCTCTATGGACCAGTGGCATAGACAGATTCCCAGGGAAAGTGGGCGATTTAAAAAGAGATACCTGTTATTTATGGTACATCAAATGTGAAATTGCGATGTGTGATTATTATGTGAATGCTTTACTAACTTTCCTGATAATAAAAGTGATGAAATGATTTCCTGGTTGAAACTTTATGGAAAGTGTATCCACTGCACAACAAGAAGTTGAAGAACGCCATTCCTCTGCAAAGATTTCTTGATCCATCTCTTGGCCAATGCCTTTTCAGGGCAGAGATAAGAAGCCTTTCATGCACCAGGCAGAGACTTATCTAGAGTTTGGAAGTTAAGGGTTCTCCTGTCACACTGTTCTCAACTGACCTCATGATCCCAGAAAACGGACTTTCTTTGCTGGACCTCACGTTCCTCATCTGTCAACTGAGGAAATGAACTGGGAATTCTCTTCCAGATCTAAAAGATTATGAGGTGATAAAAATTATTTGAATAGCTAAAAGCAATCTCGCTCTCTTTTTTTAAGTTCCATTGAGTTGTCTTGAATTACCTCTAGAGTTTTATTGCTACGTGAAAACCAAGAAGTAAGAAGAATAAAGTCGCCTTGCCCCCAAAGACGTCATCCTAATTTTTGGAACCTGTGAATATGTTACCTGACATAACAGAAAAGACTTATAGATACGATTAAGTGAAAATTTTTCGATGGGAAGATTATCCGGGATGATCCAGGTGGGCCTGGTGTAATCCCAAAGCAGGAGAGTTGGAGAATGCTGTGAATACAGAAGCAGAGGTCAGAGTGACACACTGCAGTGACACGTTGGAAGGGGCCACGGAATGTGGACAGCCTTTAGAAGCTGGAAAACTAGGGAATTCACTTAGATATTCTTTGTATTGGCTATTTAACCTCTTTTATTAGCACTAAAGTCAGAAACCTCAGAAAGGAAACTATTCCTAAAATGTACTACTTAAAATAGTGTGTATATGTGGTGTGTGTGTATGTATGTGTAACAATAGCCTTGGACAATCAGTTTCCTTACTTTACCTGTAACATGAGAACACTACCTTAGGTTTAGCTCAGGGCAGAGCAAAGCAAAGGCTCAAATTATAGTCATTGTAGCTAATGATAAGGACGTAGGTGAAGACAATGATGTAAGAGGTGAGGAAGTTGGTCCCAACATTGGAGCAATCCACCATTCACATTCCTCCCGCATCATTCTACCATAAGGAAAAAGCAAAACCTTCTTCCCGAAGGGAAACCCAGCGTGACTGTGGGCAAGGCTCTGCTGTCTGCCAGGACACGTCAGTCCTCTTGGAGAAGGACAAGGCATCATTCGATTATTTTTCCTGGCTCCCACTTAAAGACGATATCCTCAGGGTGATTCCATGGCCTCCTTCATCCTTACCTCTGTGAAGAAAGGCCTAGGACCGGAATGCTTTTAAGGGGGAAAAGAAAAGAGCCTCAGGCTTCTGACTAATGGTATTCCGTGGGCCTGCCTGCTCCCACCCACCCTGTGCTCCACCAGGCCTGGTAAGACCAGAGTAATTGTAAAGCATTTAATAATGAAAACAAGTCCTTTGTGAAAGGGACTGAGAGCCATCTAAGTCATTCAATCTGTCCTACCACTTGGTAAAAAGTGAATGCACTGTACTTACACTCAAGATGGTACAGCTGTTCCTTCCTCCACTGAAAATGGTAAGAGTGTCAAGGACCCATCTCCAGGGAAGAAAACTGCGCCAGCCCTTAGTGTGCTTGCAAAGAACAAAAGAACTGTACCTAAGAATTGTCTTCCAACATGTCCGATGCACACATGGCTGTTCTGAATGTCTCTACTCAGAAAAGCTGAGATGGTTTACTTGTTGGTTTGGTTCTCTTTACAATGGTTACTGCAGAAAGCATGCTATAAACTGGAACCAACTATAAAATAGGAATAAGTAATAAAAACAATTGTAAAACACATTGCAAACATGAAGTGCCACGCAAATGCTTTAAGGAATAAGTACCTTCTGGCTAGTGTGCCTCATGGTTTATGAACCCAAGGGTGAGACACAGCCACCCAGTAAGACTACAGAATGCAGAGAGAGCGAGAGGACAGGAGGGCTTGGGGCTTAGCAGTTAGACTCAGGTTCAAATCCCAACTGGCTCTGTCTCTGCGTAGCCATTGTACCCCAAGATGTTGCCTAACGCCTCTAAGCCTCAGTTTTCTCATGTGTAAAATGGGGCTAAACAATGTCTGCCTTTTAGGGTTTCTCTGAATCTTAAATTAACTAGTAAATAATGATATTATTAATAATGTCTAAAACCATACTCTGAGTGAAGGCCTTTGCTGGATAGTTGGTTGTGGTGGTTCTTAAAAGGTGTCTGAAATTGTGTATTAATTTCCTACTCTTGCACAAGGCTACACAACAAAAAGTAAACCCCAAGAGCACTTAAGAACAAAATTTAAGGAGAAAAAAGTCCAAGAAAAAGCAGGCAGAGGCAGAAATAAGTAAGAAATTCATGCCAAGGCCGTGACCATACGTGGACACTAAAAGGGTAAGTTCTTAAGATGTTGACTTTACCTAAGGTAGAGTTGGCCTGTCAAATTTGCTAGATAAGACTTTCCTTTTCCTTGAATGTGTTCTAACTAGGCTTTAAAAAGGATTTGATAAGCTCTAAGTTTATCTGAGAGGTAAAGGACCATGGAGAGCTAAGATAATTTTGGAAAAAATGTAATGGAGGACTCACCATGTAGAAATTAAGATTTTTTATTAAGCTAGTGTTGTATCTGTGTAGGAATAGACAGGTAGACCAACAGAAATAACAGATGTGCTCTCTCATCACTACCCAAATGCATTTTCTTTCATTTTGTTTCAAAGCTCGTATTAAAAAAATAAAAGTCAATAAAACGCTTTGAAGTATCCCCCAACTCTTCTTGTTACTTCAGAGAAAACTACCATCATGAACTTGGTATGTACCAACTTATGGTCTTATAAATTCATTACAAAATTTGTACTAACACATAATAGATTAAAAAAAAAAACACTTTATGTAAACAATCCATAGTGAGTATCAAAACCTTTTGTTCATGTAACATATTTTCATGGTTTATTCAGATGGATATAGGCAGACTGAGATTTTTCATTTCAAATGTTATAGATCAGTTGCCTAAATATTACAATTTATTTTTCCCATGCTTTGATGGGTGAATATTTAGCTCTTTCTCATATTTTTCCTGTTATATATATAATATTATACAAGACTGTCTTTGTACATGTCCTTTTGGCATAGGTGCCAGAACTTTCTGGGAAGTGGAATTGCTGAGTTGTATGATAGTAAACCTATAATGTTACTAGATGATGCTAAATGACCATCTGAAAAGTGACAATACTTCACACTTCCAGTGTATGCATCCTCATCCACACTTGGATGGAGAATTGCAGAGGTTTGCCATTTGGAAGGGTGAGAATTCACTTCTGTTTTACTTTGCAGTTACTGAACAAGTAGTGATGCTAAGCATCTTTTTATATGTTTGGGGACGTTTGGGTTTCCTCTGCTGCAAAATGCCTGCTCACATACTTTGTCAAATTTTCTTATTCTTTAAATAATTTGGAGAGCAATCAAAATAATTCTCCTAGTTTGTCATTTATTTTAATTTTGTTTATGGTGCCTTCTCTGATACATATGTTTCTATTTTTTAATGCCATGGAATTTATGAATATTTCTGTTATGGTTTGTGGGCTTTGCTTCTTTTTCAAGAATTATCTCTCAACCAAAAATAATAAAGACATTCTTCTGTATTTTTCTAAAGTTTTAAAGCTTTGCTATACTTAATTGAGTCTTTAAACCATTTTGAAACATTTTTAAATATGTTTTGAGATCAGGACCTCATTTATGTTGTTCCATATGGGTAGCTAATTTTCCCAATACCTTTTTCTGAATCTTTCATTTTTTTCCACAATGATATGCAATGTCGTCTCTCACAAAAAGCAAGATTTTCTATATAAGGAGGCCTATGTTTTGGCTTTCTATTCTCTCCATTGGTCTATTTGTTCATTCCTACACAAAACTACACTAGTTTTATTAAAATCATGACTTCTGCATAGTGAGTGTCCTGATTATTATTATTTTTCAAAACAATCTTAGGTCTCTTGGTCCTTTACCCTTCCATATAAATTTGAAATTGAACTTGTCAAGTCTCTTTAAAAGCGCTATTAGAACATTGAATAGAATTCAGTATTTTATCTACTAATTTAGAGACAATGGACATCTTTATGTCTTCTTATCCCTGAATATGGTATATTACTCAATTTATTTTCTTCTGTCAGTTTTTTAATAAAATTATATATATACATGTGTGTGTGTGTGTGTATATATATATATATATTTTTTTTTTTTCTTTTTTTCCCCTTATTGGTCTTGCACATCAGTTGCCAGATCTACTCCTACCTACCTGATAGACTTTGTGGCTCATTGAAAAATAACAACTTTTATAAATTACTTTTTCCAATTGTTTACTGGTTATCTAGGGAAGCTACTGATTTCTGTATGTCAGTAGTGTATCCCAAAGGCTTACTGAAGTCTTTTATTTGTTTTAATAGTTTATTTGTAGTTTAATAAACATATTTTCTGGCATTCCAAGTGATTTCTTAATGAATTTATAATGCAATTACAGAATGCAGAGAGTTAGAGGACAAGAAAGTATTTGAAGTTCAATAGTCACAAAGATCAGGTTTCAAATCCCAGCTAACCCCACCTCTGATTAGCCGCTTAGCCTTGAAGATGTTCAACCTCTCTGAGCCTCAGTTTTCTTATGTGTAAAATGGGGCTGAACAATATCTGTTTTTACAGGGCTTATGTGAATTTAAAATTAATTAATAGAAATCATTAATAATATTAATATTAATAGCACTAAAATGCATACCCTGTGTCAATTCCTCTGCTAGATCCTTAGCATAGAGGCTGGCACATTCTTTCTCTCATCTACTAGGGCAACATGCTGGAGGGAAACATACATATACCAAATGTCCTATCCCAGGGTTTGGTGGGGAGGAAGAGATGCTTTCCCATCTTACCATAACCTTGCCTGGCCCCCGGCACTCTCTTGAGAAGCGTTTCTGTACTTGGATGAGCTGCTCAACCATCAGACCCAAAGAGAACAGAGCTGAACGTTCACATCATAGTGAAAACTTCCTGGATATAAGATGAAAACAAAAAGAACTAAAAAAGGCCCAGGGTTGACAAGAGGAGCCTGCAATTTAACGGTGAAGGAAACTACGTTCTGCAATTAGTGACAGAGAGAGTAGAGGGTGTCCCAAGTAAAAACATTTCTGAATATTGAAAGGGATGTCAAAAATCTAAGTTTGAGAAAAGATAATCACAAATGATAAGTAATGTATTTATAGTGTATAAGGACCTTGCAGAAAGTAAAGCTGACCCTATATGGCTTCCAAAGGGGTGCATGTTTCAGAAGAATGGTGCACATTTGTTACTTTTATCCCAGCATCATTCGTCTTTCACCAGGGGGCAGCCTCTGGACTTTGTTTGGGGACCAACCTTCCCACGTTGCCCGGAAAAGCCTCCAGACTAGATTAGAGGTAGAACACATAAATGTCACTCCCTGAGCTGCAGAGACAGTCCAGTGAGGGGCCCATGGCTCATTTGATTCATTCAGACTGAGTGAAAAACTTCTGGACACATCCTGAAGGCTCTCCTGCTTATAGCTTAGATTTGTGAGAACATAAAATCAGGGGTTCTGGAACCCTATGCTACTGTATTAACTTCCTAGGTGCTGCCATTAACAACTACCAGAAACCGGGTGGCTTAAAAACAACAGAAATTTATTCTCTCACAATTCTGGAGGCCAGAAGTCCAAAACCAAGGTGTCAGCAAGGCAGGGTCCCACTCCCAGCGAAGGCTCTAAGGCAGGCTCCTTGCTGACCTCTTCCCGCGTCTGGTAGCTGTTGGCACTCCTTGGCTTGTGGCCTCATCACTTCCAACTCTGCCCCTGTTTTCCCATGACCTTCTCTTCTGCCTGTGCCTTCTCTTCTGTCTCACATTAGGACACTGGTCATTGGGTTTAGGGTGCCCCCCAGTAATCCTGTGTGATCTCATTTCAATATCCTTAATTACAGCTATATAAATCCTTTTTCCAAATAAGATCACATTCACAGGTTCTTTTGGTGACCACCATTAAACCCACTACCATTGCCACAAAGGGCAAATCTGTTAGGAGAATGAGGTTAACCCAGAGGAAGTAGGGCTGAGAGATGGAGAGAGAAAGCCTGGGGTTCCTCACACACTTGAGACCCTGCAACCAACTCTCTGAATCAGCCCTACGCCTGGAGTCCTGTTTTGTGAGTCAGGAGACTCTTTTATTTTTTTTCCCCTCCGTAGGCTGGATTGAGTTGGGTTTTCTGTAACCACATCACAGAGTGTCTTCACATATACAATGGAACAAAAAGAACCTTTGCTGTCAGGGGAACCACCCTTGCTTTTTGGGACAGGAGAAATCTCTGCAGGACTCTGTGTGGTTTGGGAGGATTTAGAAAGTTTCCCTTTGCTGACACATTCTGAAGCAGGTCCTTGACTCTTCCACGGGAGGCTGTGCAGATGTGGCAGATTCCAAGAATGAGCTTGTCCATGAAACTGACCTAGAACAGGATGCAGAGTTGCAACTGGACATTGAAAACAGATTTTCTTATCTCAAGAAGGCTCTGTGAGATAGTGAAAGGTTATAGGCTTTGGAGGTGAACAATTCTGAACTGGACTCCAGCTCTGCTACTTGGGTAGGCTACATAACTCCTTTGTGCCTCAGTTTCACTATATAACATGGGGACTCTCTTAACTCTCTCACATAGTGAGGGTGAGAATGAGGTAGGTAACATACACATGGGAAGAAGATGACCTGTGTATATGGATTTTCCATGACCCCAGGGAGTCCTCATAGGAGAATCAGCAGAGGAGAAAAAGGGAGACTGAGGTGCTGAGTGGGATTTAACATTTTTTGAGTGGCTTCCACATACTGGCCAGCGGGGTTTGTCTCCTTTAAAACTCTGAAGTAAGAAGTAGTCTCTGTATTCCAGGGATGAGAATGCCAAAGCTGCCAAACCTTATGTAACCCGCCAGTCAATACAGGTAGTGAGTGGCTGAGCTGGAATTTGAACTCAGGTTGGTCTGACTTCAAAGTCCACGTTGATTATGTAACTACACCCTTTCTCCTAATATCTAAGGAGAAGAGAGTGGAGCCAGAGAAAACAATGCTAACACCAATTGGAGTAACAACCAACCCTTAGTAATGCTTATTGTGAGCCAGGAACTCTCCTCAATGCTTTTTTTTTTTAAAAAAAGTCCCTTTGAATATTTGGAAAAACAGCTAAAGTTTATTGAATACCGGCTCTCCATCAGGCTGTGGGGTAGGATCCTTGTACATAATATTTCTCCAAGTCCTCACAACATCCCTTTGTAAAAGGTGTTGCCACTGCTGTTGCTTTTGCGGCTGTTATTATTATTAGTTCCACTTTACAAATAAAGGGTGATCCAAAGAAGGTCAAGCACTTGCCTAAGCCAGTAAGGAGCAGGATTTGGACATAGGAGGCTAACTCCAGAGCTGTCTTCTTTGGGCACAAGACAGTATGTCTAGGGTCCTTGGAGCCCACCATCCACCCCAAGAGGAAGTCACTTGTTGGGGCTGAGCATAAGGAAGGTCATCCTATTCCCTTACCAGAACCTCCCACAGAGCCCAGGCAAGGAGCTCGCCTCAGCTTCCTCAGCTGGCAGGGGCACCACACACAGCACCGCCCCATGAGGGGGCTGCACCCTCTTCTCTGCAGCTTGTCAAGGGAGATGGGAGGTCTTTATCTGCAAAGAGCTAAGAATGGAAGAAGGGAGATAAAAATGCCACATACACTAAGGGCTGGGGCATATTTTGTTGTTCTAACAATGGAACCTACAAAATGTTTAGCCTGTAAGTCCATTTCAAAAGGAAAGCCCTGTGCAATTTTTAGAAGGAAACCAAACTTTATTATTCCAGACCTGAACCACAATAGGTCTTTCGTGAATGTATTTTAAATCATCCAAACAAGGCATTTCATCAAAATTTTGTTGTTAAGCTACAAGCAAGAGGGCTGAGCTAAAATTTCCATTGTCATAACTGCCCTTAGCCTCAGCTTCCTCATTTATAAAGTGATTGAATAAGACCGACATCTGGGAGCTGATGTGAGGACCAATGAAGAAAACATTGCAAAGGGTCTAAGGGAATCCCTAGCACAAAATCTTCAGGGTTGTTGCTCTGATTCATTTTATTATGGGTATGACCCACACGCAATAATTTTATTGTACGGTATGACCATAGTTTTGATATTAGGACAATCCATACACAGGATGGAACATGTCCTAATGTGAGGGTTGATCTTGTTTGTTCTTAACACCTGTGTGCAAGCCTTCCTTGTATTTACCTCAATTCACATGCTGGTCATAGCAGTGACAGCAACTGAAGCAGTTGGGCCCTGGCATTAGAGACAAGTCTCAACCTGCCTGCGTGGAAACCCTCCCAAGCACAATATGGCGGGCTATGGTTTGTACTTTGGCTGTGCCAGGTTGCACTAGTTCCTCTGTTTTCAGCTCTTCCTGCGATTCTATTGGATTTTTTAAAAAGTCACGCTCTACAAGAATCATAGTCTTTTTTGGAGAGCCCTAGAAAAACTCTCAGAACAATCTTCTTTCGCTCATTTCGCATTAAGTGAAAACACAAAATAATATGCACATTGTCGCTAGCAAACAGTTATACATAATGACTTGTAGGATCAGAATTGATTTAAACTCTTGCAAAGAGTTGGGGTGTTAAGGGTCAGGTACCATTTTCATTCTCTTTTAAATGAAGTATGATTTTCTAAAGTAAGAATGATAGAAATGAGAGGAATTTTAAGATTCTCTTCAAATTCCATTATGTCTTACTATTTTTGATGCATAATTGTAGATGGAAATGTTTTGGTTTATATGGAATATGTATGCTGAGTCATCGGATAACAGCTGAGGAATTTGTTTCACTTATGTTGATAAACACAAATATTAGTGATAATCAGGACCTGACTAATGGTTTCTGTTCTTAAAATAATTAGTAACTGGGAGTCATGATTCGAGGTCAGTTAATAAATTGGCTAAAGAAGGGCATCCTGCAGGACTGGGGCAAAGAGAACCAGGTGAATTTGTTCTGTGACCTTGGGCAAGTCTCTTTACCTCTTTAAGACCGGTGCCCTGCACTGTCTTGGCTCCAGAGAAGCAGTGATCTAAACTTTTCTGACCTAAGTTGATTCTCACTTTGTAAATGTGCTTCCTCAAAGTGATGTGGCTTAATCAATAGTAAACCTTTAAGCAGCATGTGAACAAAGGAAGCCAATTCTCTGTTTCTGCACCCATTCACAATTGTGTACTTTATACCCTCCTTGCATTAAGAACAGTTATTTTAAGAATCCAAGAGGTTAACTAGGACGTCCTTCTTGGTGGTGACAGGGATTCATCACCTTCCTTTCCTACAAAGTCCCCGTAGGGCATTGTTCAGTGTTTTGCTCAATAAATGTTAAAGATTGATGATGGTTATCACTTTGTGATAAACCTTATCTGAAAAAACTTCTGTCCCCTTACAAAAACCACACGAACATGTACAATTCCTGGGGCTCTTCCCCAAACCACTGCGCTTCACACTTAGCTTCTCAAAAGCCCTATTCAAGACACCATCCCCTCTGGTTTAAAATAGTTACTTTTAAATGTCCAATTTAGTCTTGTCTTAGAGTCCTTTTTTCAATTGTTTTTATGGTGAATTAGAAGTCCTACATAATAAGTCACTGAAAAACATCTTTGGGCTTTCTCAGGGTAATATTTCTAGATGGATAAGAGGGAAGTATGGTGGAGGAAATCTCAGGCATTGGTATCATTTATTAAAATGACCTGTTTTTAAATAGTAAGCTAAGGTGATGAATATAGCTTGTCACTGAGAGGTCAAAAAACACAGATGGCGTTTAATAGCGATGGTAGAGGAATTATACTGAGAAGATTGATCAAGTCTATATAATTCATGTGCTACCATGGAGACACAAACTGGGGGATAGTGAGATCTAAATCCAAACAGCAACACTTTGGAGCCAGTATACAATTACTTTAGACTAAATTTGGATGCTGAAGGTAAAAATGCAGAATGTTCTGCTAAGGAATGTGTTTCTTGATCAACCAAAGGTCCCACCATTCCCTACACTCTTGTTTCTGTCCCAATGCACACACACACATTCCCCTCCTGGACTCACTGGAACGTGAGTTTACTGAATCATTGACTGATTCCTGAAATTAGATAGGAAATGACCTTGCAAAGTGACTCTACTTATTTTCTGGTTTCAACCAGAGTATTATTCAGGTTTTAAAAAAGAAGAGAAATTGCCCTATTAGGAACTAATTTCATGAGTTGAGGTTGTTCCTCAAGGTTCTGGCTCAGAATCCAGTGAAGGCTTTGGGAACGGCAGGGAGTGCTTTGAGCTGTGTGGGTTAGTTATTTTATGGGGTTGAGGACTGGTAAACCAGTTCCTGTGACTCAGCTTTTCCTATGGAGAAGTGGTCAGGGGTGCTCCCAGGTCTATTGTTAAAGGTTGGTTAAAAATGTTCTTTCCTTGGGAGAAACAACGGCTGAGGCTGAGGGATGATGCAAGTTCTGCCCAGGATTCCCTCAGTAATTTACAGAGGGAAGAGGCTAGAAATCTTTGTTTAATCCAGCACAGTGAGTTCTGTTATCATTAAAGGTTGTGCTCACCAAGACGGTTATAGGCTCTGAAATGAAATACTGGCCTATACGTAATTGGGGTAAGACACCTGGGATTGGGCCGTCTTGGATCCTGGCTCTCTTCCTGCCAATCTTCCCCTAGTTGCATGGCATCACAAGCTAGAGAGATCTGTGAGGAAGAGTTGCAGAAGTCGTTTGAGTCAAGACCGTGAAGTCCTTATTGGCCAACTATCCTGTTTCACCTTTTGAGTCTCTCATACGTGCTAAATCACAGCAGCAAATGGAGAGAGGGAGTAGTGGGGTCAAGGAGTGTCCCAGGGTGGTGATGAAATCCATGCTTCAGGTCATGGCATGCAGAGCACGCCAGATCCTCACCCCCTCTGCTCTTCCCATTCTCTGCTTTACATTTTAGGTTTCTGCTACATCACAACGATGTGGGAGATACCCCGCACGGTCCACATCGTTCCTTGTCCCCTGACCTTTACTCATGCTGTCTGCTTGAAACTCTTGATTTGCAGCTCTCTAATGTACTAATCCTGTAGAAACAAACACAGGTTCCACGTCTTCCAGGAAGTCTTCCAGATCTGCCCTTTACCTCAGGCTGGATTACACACTCTTCTCTGATCCCATTGTACCCTGTGCTAATCTCTATTACTTGTACTTATTTATGTTATAGATGCCAGTTTATATCTGTCTTTCCCAAACTCCAGACCTCATTTAAGTCAGGGATTGTGTCTTTTTCATCTTTGTACCCTAGCATCTAACACAGGGCCTACCACTTAGTAGAAATCTAATAAATAATTGCTGAGTGAAGGAGTAAAAGGAGATGAGAACCAACATTTAGTCACCATCTGCTGCATGCAAGGCAATGTGTCAGGTGTGGTGTTATTTAATCCTCACAAAATATGGAAAGCAGGCATTGTTATTCAAATTTACCACATGAGGAAAATGAGGCTCACCAAGAGGGAATACCTTTCCCTGGTAAAATTAGTAACAGGGCATCTTTTGAATCAAAGCCTCTGTGATTGCAAAGTAGGAGCTCTCCTCATGATATCATTACCTCTTCTACAATAGCCATATCCCAGGATTACAGGCTAACCCAGTGCATAATATGACCTGTTTTGGATATGACCTTTTGTCTACCCAAGTCTGACCTCTGCATGAATCCTGTTGTGGGAATTAGGACCTTCAATAGCCAATCTCCTTTGAACAATTGCCCAGGAACCAGATTCCCCTTTTCACCCCAGTATGACCTCAGGGTTCCTGCCTCACAATTTTTTTTTTATTACTTAACATCCTACAGATAGCATTTAGCTTTTATAAAACCCACCCAATTCGTTATCTGCTCACATTTCTCCAGATGTTTCACCTCCCACTCCTGTCTTTCTTAATGACTCTAGGGGGTTGATTACCAGCAGGGTTAAACCTGTCAGATTATTCTTGGCTCTATTCCATTTCAGTAAAAAAAATAAAAAATCCACCTCCAAAGTTCTATTCAAAATCTTCACCAATGAATCAATAATCATTTTTGGAGTGCTTTGTTTTTATTTGTATTTTAGTTGAATCATAATATCAGGACTATGCAATGGAGAATCTTTCCATTTTCCTATTATTTTACTCACCATGAAAATTTTGCTGTTGACCTTGCTTTTGTGCTCACTTCCCTCCTCTCTACTGCTCACACCTAATCAGAGAGCTAGAAAGGCAAGAAGAGCTGATACGACTGCGGAAGGACTCACCACTTCAGGGATGCTCTTCACATCATGTGCCAGTCTAAACCTTTTTGGTTAGGGCTTCTTTTGTAAGATAGAGTGAAGTATTATCACTGGTATCCTGAAGAAATCAAGACATTTCTAAGTGCTGATCTTTGGAGTGGAGAGTGAAGGCAAATATCTTTATTCATGCAGTAGATTAAATGGGGCTGGCAGATTTCCCTCGTTCTAGATGCCATAGTCTATCCAAGGAGTTATATGGGAATATGGCAACTGAAATCAGACTTGAGGCTCACAGAAATATCACAAGAACCCCACTGAACCCCAAAGACTGGGTGCTCCCCTCCCCAGCTGGGACCTAAAGCTCCTATCTCTTTGGTCAGGAAAAGACCAGGTAGTTCTGGGGTGAATCCTGAATTTCAAAACCCAGTTTCTCCAACACAAAATTGACAATGGGAAGCCAAAGGCATTGATTTCTATCGACTAGGATTTTTATTGTCTCCAATCCTTTTTTAGAAATGAGAAGTTTCTTTATTGATGGTAGCAGCAAAGGAACACTGAAGCAAATCTCAATTCTGAGATCTTAAGAAAGTGCTCCAGTCCTACTCCTGTTAAATAATAATGGAACTTATGCAACTTTGTCCTCCATTTAGGGACCCAGAATCATGGAAGAAAACCATTATGCCCCAAAGAGCAGCATTTACCTACAAACATAACTATAACTTAATGTGTATGTTGCTCTTAAAATTTTATAAAACACAGTTTAATTTAATATTTCTTTTGTGCAACTGGAAGAAGTCTGTATTAAAAGTAAGAAAAAGAGTTATAAAATAGGAAAAGTCTGCTCTTCATAGGATTGCACTTCCTTTTGTATATCATATACACATTTTTATAGACATGAAGTTGGAGACCACCACAGGAACTGTGCATTCACAGAATAAGATGTAGTTTTTTTATTTACAACTCAAACTTGTCCATTTTTAAAATTTTAAAGACCTTGCAACTTCATCTCAAGGATTCTTGCCATCCACATATTACACCTTAAGGTTGAAATTATCCAAATGAAATTGACTATTTCACTGTTAACCTACAGTGACCAATTCTTCATGTTTTTAGACATGGTAGCCACACACACATATACTCAGAACAATAATAGGATTCTTGGGATTATTTTATTTTTTATTTTTATTTATTTATTTTATTTCCCCTCCCCGCTTGCAGCTTACTTGTTGTCTGCTCTCCGTGTTCATTCACTACGTGTTCTTTTGTGTTTTTTGCTTGTCTCCTTTTCCGTTGCGTCACCTTGCTGAGTTGGCTCTCTGCAGCTCTTGCAGGCCAGGCAGCGCTCCACAGCGCCTGCGGGCCGAGTGGCTCTCTGCAGCATGCAGGCAAACCTGCCTTCACAAGGAGGCCCCGGGACGTGAACCCAGGGCCTCCCATATGGTAGACGGGAGCCCAACTGATTGAGCCACAGCCGCTTCCCGGGGATCACTTTGATAAGATTAAAAACCCTCTCTCTTTGATAAACAGGATGGAATGAACACACACACATTAGATGAAATTTTAAAACAAAACTTTGTTTTCCAGGAAAGGGTTGCAATGAAAGCTTTCTCAGGATTAATTCACCGTGCATTGGACAGCTTTAGGCTCATGTTTTAAAATATACTACAGTGCTTTGGCAGGCCAACCATGTTTGTCAAAAAGGTATTTTCTATGTCAACAGTGCCTCATAAGCTGATAGGTTTTTTATACATTAATTTTTAATCCAAATATTCAAATCCAAATATTGAATATACTTAATTGGATTTGACTGTATCTGTTTATTTGGCCAGAATGTTATCAGAGTAGATGAAACCAGATAAAACTGCTAATCTGGAACCACAACTTGTCATTCCTGATCACTCATTTTAGTCTGTATACAACAAATTGGAGTACTCTGACATTTCTCATTTGCTTATATGACATATTTTGCCAATACCCTTGCTCAGTTGTTATCCTCAGCTTTGCAGTAGAAATATTAAAAATAATGTACTTTAGGTGCTCCTTTGCACACAGAAGTGTTTTTAATCAAAGTTGTCTACACATTCTCCAAATACCCAGATTATTAATTACTTTGGCCAAAATATCCCAATTAAGTAAAGGGCATAAAATCCAATAGTCACGCATTGACTGTTTGATGTCATAGAGACAAAACTGGTCTTGTGTATCCAACCCCACCACCTCCTAAAGCATTCTATACAAGGGGGTCAAGTTTAGGTTCACTTAATTTGTCCTTGTGGCTGTGAGGCAAGCTCTTGAGATAATCAAGGTGAACTTGGTATTTCTTCTTCCAAAGGTGGCTTCCTGGCCACCTGCTGTGCAGACTCACATTCCTTGATGGAAAAGAAATCCTAAGGTGACCCTTTCTCACCAAATCCAAGAGCTCCCAATAATTGTTTCTGGCCTTTAAGGATCATTTTCTGGTGGTAAAAAAGCAATGAAATTTCATGCAAGAGTGGAAACAGTTCATCAAAGTGTATAACTTAGTAGTAGGAGGAAGAGTTTGGGGTACTTCTAAACCAGTCTTTGAAATACAAAATACTGCCCCAACTTTCTCCATATAACAAGTTTCTGAAGGGCAGGAATTTTAGTCTTTTAGTTTTCTATCCTCACCTCAACACTTAGGGTTCAATAACTGTGTGCTTAGTAATTAAATTCACTTTCCTTACTGGTGTTTTTTTTTTTTAAACACCTATGGCCTTTGCCGCAAAGGAGTAACATAGTTACTCCTTTGATTCTTACTTATCTTTTCTGTATCTGCCTTACCTAGAATGCAGGAATTGAATGTGTGGGCATAATCTTATATTTCTTTTTATCTCAGCACCTGATCCCTTTCCCATGCATGACAGCTGTCTATCTTATTTGTTTATTACTCATTGCTTAATGAGTGATAGTAATAGTAATTAGACCTGCAATTCCCAAGGTCTAAAAATCTTTATGGCTAAATGGTTGTAATTGTTGAAGTTGTACAGTGGACACTTGGGGTCCATTATTCTCCTAATTTTTGTATATTTTTGAAAATTTGCCTAACACTAAGTTTGACAAATAAAAGTAAGATGCTATGGTATTTGAGGGCATTCTAATTTGTTTTAAAATTATTTTTTAAATAACCAGTTTATGCTGACTATTTCTAATGTCCTCCCAGAGCTCATTATTAAATTCCTGAGTGAAATATAACTCATTACTAGTTTAGCACCAGCAGAATTCCTTCATTTTTTTCACACAAGTTTGGGTAGACTACCAGTATCAGTGGATATTGGAGGGATAATTTTTATTTTTATTATCTCTGAGTTCAAAAAGACCATATGCCTAAGAACTAGGTGAGGGACATATTTCTGAGTATACGTCCACATATAAGCAGTAGAAAACAAAGTCAAACTCCTGTACACATGTGTTACAGCCCTCCACCCTCTTCCTATGCCTTTAGAACAGGAGGAGATAGAGTCAGAAAGAAAAAAATATCTAGACCCACTCTTGAAGGGATGGGAGAACCCAGTGATTTTTTAAGTGGCCTGGCAAAACATCTTGAACTGCTTTTTAAACCTTTAGGACTTGGCAAAATTCAAAACACGTTTTGCCAGGCACTTTTTCCCTTAATTTTTAAGCCCCTGTGTATTTCAAGGGAAATTTAATCCGTATGTTTCTGATTCATTTACACTTAACTCATCAAAATGCTGTTTTGTAAGAGCTATTTGATGTCTGAGATGCCGTACGAGCATTTTGTATGTCTTTTCCGCCCCTCCCTGCACCCCCCCCCCCCCAAACTATGAAGTTGCTTTTTGCCAGCAGTGATCAGAACTTCAACCACTGGAGACTTAATCTCAATTTTCAACTAAGGACCTGCCAAATGCAAATGTCTTTCAACTTGTCCAAACATTTTCTTTTGCTGCTCCACAAGAGTGCAAGGCTTGACAGAGAGGACTGTAGTCATTGAAGAAACATACAAGGAATATGACAATCTTCCTTGAAACACTGATGCAATTTTCAGTTAAATGACATCTTTTCTGCAAGATATTTTGCAACCTTCTGCAAGTAAATAAGCATGGCCTTCATATTCTTCGAATCTCCTTTTGGACCTGCCTGTGTTTTAGCACTGATTAAACACACCACTGCAGTGATTGTGTATGGATTTGTCTTCCTTCTTATACTTGATGTTTGTTAGGATTTTGGTGACAAACAACAGAAACCAGTTCTCACAAAGTAAAATGAAATAAGGATTTTGTTGAGGATGTAGTGGTCAGGAACCACAATAAATGGAAGATTAGAGACCCAGGATTAGAACCTGGGTAACTCCAAGCATCTAGGAACTACTATGGCAAATAAGGGTCTCCAACTTACTTTTCCATTCTCATGTCATTAGTGTCAAGAATCAGAGCAAGAGAAGTCCAATTGGCTCAACTTACTTGATTAGCATATCTCTTTGCTAGAGGAGGGCAAACCATCTAAGTTTCTATCCCAGCCAAAATGCCAACAGTGGGGGAAAGCTGAATTCCCAGAAGCAAACGGAGAAGAAGAATTGAATATTGCCACATCCTTCAGGACCAGGACTATTCTTCACCTATATCTCTCTAGAGTTTAGAATAAGGTTTGGCATGTGGTACATCCTATAAAGTCCAAATTAAATCGTTGAGAATCTAATTCTTAAAAGAGTGACAATTGTAAAGCACCATAGTACACTTGTATAATGGGTAAATACATTAAAATAGAAATGGGGGATACCAGGTATGAGGGACTAAGCATACTCCACCCTTCTTCTCACTATACTGAATACATGAAGCAGCTAGTGAGGACTCTGAAAAGTAAATAATAGCAGAAGACCAGAACTCAGAATACTACCAAATCAGTGATGGCCTTACAGCTTTTTTCCTCCAATATACCCAAGCCTGAATTCAACATACTAGAAGTGAGCACAAGGTGGCAGACAGAGAAATCTCCAAGAGAAGCCCTCTAGTTCCGGCTCAAGAAGAGGAAAAGGAGGTCACAACATGAAAGAGAGTGCAGAAACCTACCCCTTAAAAAAAATTCTCTCTCTTTTCTTTGTTCTATGCCCCAGATCCCAAGCAATCACATGTGGTTGTTCTGCAGAAGCCAAAACTCTGAGAGACAGGCACATTTCTATCCACACAGTAAAGCGGTAGTTCCAAGAATGTGGGACCAACTAGTATTGCTCTCTGACCTCCCAGCACTAGGTTCTGGATGTGGGCTCAATAAATTGCAGAAGTGCTTGACAGAGTGGCTAACTAAGCCCTCTCTTTCTAGTTGGAGAACCAAGCAAGAGGAGACTGAAGGGGGAAAAAAGGAACTGGGAGATTGCAGAGAGGAAGGAATTCACCAAAGTGTCAAGAGAAAGCTGTTTAATGAACTCCTGGGCTTACCTCCTGAGCTGCACATGCATGGGTCTGATCTGATCAACATACCAAAGACTTTGGGAACTGAAGTGACAGACAGAACACAGTCTAGGTCCCCAAACTGGCTACTGGGTGACATACACACAGATTTGGTACTGCAAAGTCATTGACAATGGAAATAACATAAGAACCACAGCCCACAGAAGGCATGTTGGAACTTGGAGCCTGGACCCACAACATTTTCCTTAAGATATAAACAGTAAGCAGAGTTTCATAATATTCAAAATGACCAAGATACAGTTCAAAATTTCTCAGCATGTATGGGAAAAGAAAATCAATTGAGGTCACTGTTACACTGGCACAGATACTAGAACTGCCAACCAAGGACTTTAAAGCAGCTAATATTAAAATGCTCCTGCAAGCAACAGCAAACACTCTTAAAACCAATGTAAAAATAAAAAGACAGCAAAGAAAAGAAACACAAAAAATGAACTGAAAAATGCAGAGCTGGAAAATACTGTAATGAAATCTAAAAAGCTCAATGGATGGGTCCAACTGCAGAAAGGGAATGCAAGAGGAAAAAAACACTAAACTTGAAGTAAGATCAATAGAAATAACCCAATTTGAACAGAGAGAAATATATATGTGTGTGTGTGTGTGTGTGTGTGTGTATAAATTAACAGAGCATCAGGGACCTACCAGTCAATAGCAAAAAACTAGCATTTGTATCATTGAAAAGGAAAGGTTAAAGAATGCAGAAATTTTTTTAAAAATTGAAGAAACAATGACTGAAAACTTCCCATATTTTGGTGAAATTAACTTACAAATAGAGGAAATGGTGTGAACTCCCAAATGGATAAGCACAATGAAATCCTATGTCAAGACACATCATAATCAAACTGCTGAAAACTAAAGACAAAGAAATATCCTGAAAACTACAGTATTTTTATATAGATAGCTAAATTCTATATACAGTGAAAACATCCTCCAGGAATGGAGGTGAAATAAAGTCATTTTCTGATGAAGAAAAACTGAAAGAATTCTTTGCTGGCATATCTGCTATAGAATTGCTAAAGGAAGTTTTTAAGGCAGAAGAGAAATTATAAGAGATGGTAACTCAGAATATCAGTAATGGGGAATAATGATAAATAGCATAAATATCAGGTTAAATTACAACAGACTGTTCTCTTGAGTTAACAAAAGCATGTTTGACAGTCAAAGCAAAAATTACAACATTGATGGGATTTTCAATGTACATGGAAGTAATATATAACAATTATGAGGGAAGGTAAATTGATCATTATGGTGGTAAGCTTTCTACATTCCACATAAAGTGGTTAATATTAATTCTAAGCAGACAACGAAGTCACATTTACATGTTGTAATTTCTAAAGTAACCACTAAAAAACATCTACATGAATATATAGAGTAAAAAGCACAATAGATAAGTTAAACTAAAATACAAAAAAAAAAAAAAAAAGTTCAAATAACCCCAAAGAAGGCAGGGAATGTTAAAGATAGAAACAAAAAACAAACAAACAAACAAAAAGCAGAGAGAGTAAACAGAACCCAACTTAAATAGAACTACAGTCAAGTATATCAATAATTTCATTAAATGCAAATGGCCTAAACATACTAATTAAAACAGATTGAAAGATTGGATTAAAAAAATAAAGTGTTCAGAAGAAATTAATTCCAAACATAATGACCTACATAGGTTAAAAATAAACAAATGAATAAAGGTAAACTATGCACTGCATCAAACACTAATAAATAAAGTATGAGTGGCTATATTATAGAAAGAAAAGTAGCCTTCAGAGCAAAGAAAATTGCCAAGGATACAGAGGAACATTACACAATGATAAAAAGGAACAATTCACCAGGTAGATATGGAATCTTAAATGTGATGCACTTAAAAACAGAACTTCAAAATAATTGAAGTAAAACCGGACCAAATCAAAAAGAAAAATAAATCCACAAGAATTGCTAGGAGATTTTAACATCTTCTCCTATCAATAAATAGAAGTCTCAAAGGAAATTAGAAAATATTTTTAACTGAACAAAAATAAAATTACCATGTATCAGAATATGTGGAATGCAGCTAAAGCAGCATCTGGAGGAACCATGATAGAAGTAAATGATTATATTTGAAAAGAAGACAGGGCCCAAATAACTGATCTAAGGTAATACCTTAAGAAACTAGAAAAAGAGCAAAATAAACCCAGAATGAAGAAAATAATAAAGAAATAAACCCAGAATGAAGAAACTAATAAAGATGATTGGAAATCAGTGAAATACAAAACAGAAAAGCCATAGAGAAAATTAATGAAGACCAAAACTGGTTCTTTGAAAAGGTCAGTGGAACTAATAGACCTTTGGCAAGAATGACGAAGGGAAAAAGAGAAAAGAGTCACAACTGACCCAGGAGACATTATAGTGATGAGGAGACTTTGAATACTGCACACATAAATTCAAAATCTTAGATGAAAGGGATCAATTCCTTGAAATTGAAAAACCACCCCAACTTTTCCAACAGGAAAGAGAGAACCTGAATAGGCCTACACCTCCATCTGCTTATGTATAGAGACAAAATAATGAAACTTAACACAAACGACACAGCTTATTAAAAATTTAACTCAAGGGAAGTGGATGTAGCTCAAGTGGTTGAGTGCTTGCTTCCCCTGCACAAGGTCCCGGGTGCAATCCCTGGTAACTCCTAAACACAAAACAAACAAACAATAAAGCAATGCTTATTGGGACGCAGATGTGGCTTAGAGGTTGAGCGCCTGCTTCCCATGTATGAGGTCCGGGTTCAATCCTGAGTACCTCCTAAGAATAAATAAATAAATAATTTAACTAACGGATTATAGATCTAAATGTAAAACATAAAGTTATAACGCTTTTGGAAGAAAATCTTTGGGACTTGGAGTTAGGCAGAGTTCTTAGACATAATACCAGTAGTGTGCTCCATACAAGAAAAAAAAAAAAGATAGATGGGGCTGTATAAAAACTAAGTGCTTTTTTTCTGGGAAACTGTGATGAGAAAGAACAACTCAAGTTATAGACTGGAGAAAACATTTGCAAATCAAATGTTCGGCAAAGAACTTATTCTTAGAATATATAAAGAGCTGTCAAAACTTTATAATAAGCAAACAATCAACTTGACTTAAAAATGGACAAAGGACTTGAAAAGATACTTCATAAAAATAGTGGCAAATAAGCATGAAAAATATGTTCAACATCATTGGCCATCAGGACAATGTAAATTAAGACTATAGTAGCTACTGCTATAGTATTATTACAGTGTGTCAAATTAAAAAGACCAAGTGTTGGACTGATGGCAGACAAAAGTGAATGCCTTAAAGGAAATGGGATTTTACTCCTATTTGTGAGAGAGTGGTAGTACTGATCTCAAGAGGCAATGGGCACTTAGCAGAGAAATGCAATAGGTCACTGAGTCTTTCCTTTTCTCAGCTGCATGTAGTACTGATACTGATTTAAGATGAGCAGGAATATAGGCACTACTTATAAAAAAGCAACCCATCCAAATGTTGAAAACATAGCGCTTAAAGCTCATTGTGTCCTAAGTTTCAGTCTAGGCCTGGGTGCCTGAATTTAACCTGGTATATTGTATGCAGGTTGTATCAGTTATCTTCATACCCAAAGCCAAAGCGCTTCAACTGCTTTCTTGGCTGCAGGTGTGGACAGCCTAGCTGTAAAATGATATGCTTGGGAAGGGGCAGTAGGGAAAGACAAGGCATCAGGAAGAAAATAGTTGCAGAATCATTATTCAGGCATCCATCCATAAAGAAGGACAATGTATGAACCCTCATAGATTTTAATCCTGCCCAAGTTTGAAGATGAACTGAGGAATGCTAAACAACAAACGAGAGAAAAAAACAAGTACAATAATTTAGGATATGTTTTACAGAACAAATAAATCAATACATAACATGAATCCATTTAATATGAAATGTTTTTCCTCCACCAAGGAAGGCAAATTTTGCTGGCAGAAAATGGATTCGCTGGCATGGATGCTACAAATATCAAAATGCGGTATGATGGAAGACAGTGTAAGGAACAAAAGCACAGATACTGGAGCCTGTTGTAACCAGTTTATATCTTGGTTCTATTACTCGCTGTGAAAGCAGAGAAAATTGTTTAATCAGTCTAAGCATCAGATTCTTAATCTGTAAAAAGTGTCTACTTAATTTAGTTGTTGAGGATTAAGTGAGAAAATTCATGCAAAGCACTTAAAACAGCTCCTGACACAGAGCAAAGACTGAAAGATACGCTCATTATTAATTTCCCATCATCACTGTAGAAGAAATGCACTGATAAGCATTCCCAAACTCTAGAAAGAGGAAAGGCACACACTTGGCAAAATCCTCAGACCCTCTGCAAGAGTACACATGAATCCCTGAGTGCTCATTCAGTTTGGGCAGGCTAGCAAAGGAAAATGATCCATTTTTAATGTGATGTCATACACAGAAAGAACTTCAGGCACTAGGGGATTTGGATTTTGACCTGAATTTGCCACCATTTGTCTGGGTGACCTTAAAGTAGTCACTTCACCTTGCTGGACTGCAGTCTATGCCTGTAAATTGTTGAGCTGGCCCCAGTCGTCTCTCGTCCTTGCCAGCTTTCACATTTTATGAGCTCTGCTATGATCTGCCATGGGGTTTATGTGGTCATCCCACCAACTACAAATCCATCCATCATGATTATAGCCCAACCACACAAAGCAACTGAAAAGGAGTGGGCTCTGCAGTTCAGACCAACTCCAGCTCTGTCTTCCTCAGTAAGAAAACAGAAGAAACCTGGCATCTCTTGTCCCCAGATTAATGACATGCTCAGGGTTGTCTGAGTCGTCCAGGTGCTCTGCTGCTGGTCTCTTGTGTTGATTATGCCTTTAGTATGACAATGTCTTTGCTTTTGTTTCTTGCAAGAAGTTAATAAACTACTTACGGCATTTAATAAAAGGCAGATGCGCCCAACGAGAGTGGGGCCTGCTTACCCATTAATTTTGGTTGGATTGTTCTTGCCTTTGTGAATAGAAGCAGACAGAGTAGGTGATCCAGAAGATATTTTGCAAGACCAAAGTCATCTGCAGACAGTAGAGCTGAGAACAATTGCTCTGTATAATTCAAAATGGATGGGGCAATGATACGATATTTAAAATTGGAAAAAGCATTTGGTTTGTATCATTAATAGCTAATGAGCCCTATGGCCCAGAAACTGTTCCAGATGCTATGAAGTGACTTTATATAACAGAGATGGTATAGCTAACAAGTCAATGTTTATTGAAAAGCTGCTATGAACAAGACATATTTTAGGCTTATATATGAGGCTCCAATGTTCTATGAAATGCATTCAAAACAAAAAAACCCAGAGACCTCAACTCATAGATGTTAATAATTTGTCAAATGCCACATACCTGGTTCAATTTCATTCTGGCATTTGAATTCGTATATGAATTCAATAGTCTGTGGTTGTTTTGTACTGTAAACCTTAAACTTCAGGAATGCTATAATCTTTCTAGACACATACACAAGCAAAAAATTTATAATTTCACCTAAAACTGTTCAAATAGCAGATGGCATGTTTAGGCCACTGTGGTAGATTAGATGATTGTTTTTGAACAATAGTCCCCCTATCTCCATGAAAGGAGCACATATCCATGTCCCATTTACGTTTAGCCATGTGACAGGCTCTAGACTCTTGGCAGGTGGAGTGAAATTGACTTTGGGTTCAGCCATGTGACTGGGCTGTAACAGATGTGATACCAGCACAGTACTGAAAATGCTTGGGGGGTTGGGTTTGTGCTCTTGTGCCTCTGTTGTCACGAGAGGAGCTCCCTAGAGAAGTTGCATCCTTGCAGCGGGGGCTCCAAAGTGGGCATGTGCGAGGCAGACCTGAGTCCAGCTGACAATGAGGAGACAAGCCCTCCTGGACCCACGGCTTGACAGAGAGCTGCTCAGTCTCACATGAGTGAGATTAAGTTATTGTGACATAAAGCCATTCAGTTTGGGATGGTTTGCTTCACAGCAATAGTTTTTCAGTTACCATGAGGAGACTTTTTTTTTTCTTCATATTAGGAAATAGGGTTGTTTTCTTTTCCAACTATAAAATCTACACAGATTAGAATTGAGCAGAAATTCCTATTGGAATGAATGACTTTCAGATTATCCTGGTACTTGACAAATGGAACTGGTCCTCTAAGAAAAGCATAACTTAAATATGAAAGCTTTTCTCTGAGAAAACGATTCAGAGAGGTATGAGTGGGCAGAGGTCACCCCAACACAGCTGAGAGAAAAGAGATTCAACACAGGGATTCCAATTTCTTTAAGAAATACTTCTCTATTGGAGATGCATGCATGGAGAAATCACAGCCCAGAATGATTTGACAATTGAAATATATTGTCAGCAACCTTTGCCCTGGTTTAAGTCTCACCAAGCATCTTCCATCCTTCTGATTATCATGTGACTTCTCAAATATCTGCCAGTAGGGAGGAAATAACCAAGTCGTGGCAATTTGAGAACTCAGGTCTGAATGATAGTTATTTGTCAGTGTATTGTCATTTGGGGTTAAACATCAGTTTGTGAATGATCAATATGAGTCTGATTTGGGAAAATGCATCTGTGTTCTGCATGCTGACAAAATCAATTTTGAAGACAAAAAAGCTTGTGACCAGTCTAAAGTAAGATCCACCTGGAGAGACCTGTCGGTACCTACCCACCTCTTCTAATGCTATTCTGACCCCACCATTGTGGTAATTTCCCATCTAAAGTGCTATAATTGCCAGCCAAAAGAAATGAACATTTATGTTTGTTCTAATACTGAGATTTCACAATTATTTAATTTGATAACTGCAAAACGAAGTTGTGCAGTTTATAAGAACCAAACAAATTTGGAAAATGGAGGATTTGGGAGCTCTGAGTCATCAAGGGAAGGCCACTTCACTGTAGGTGCAAACTCCCACCTGGCAGTAGTGTTAAAAATTGAACAGCAAGGCAAATAGATTTAACATTATGGAGAAAAATGTGAAAATGGAATCTGGCATACTCAATGACAAATGAATCCTCATCATAGGAAATGCTGAGATTTGTTAAAGGGAAGACAGAAAATCGTGTAGGATATAACACTGGAACATAAAAGCTGTAAGAGCTATTGAATTTGTGTGGTATGCATAAAACTTTTCAGAGCTCAGGTAAGGACATAAGTGAATAAATTCTGTAGAGAAACAACTGTGGCTGCTCTAAGGGTGTAGAAATATGGTTAATGAGGAATAGAGGATTACAAAGCATTTCTTAGAGCTATTTTTCAGAAATTCATCCCTTTGTGATGTGAGGACTATCACAAGGCTGGGCTAGATTGGCGAATAAATGGGCAGAAGTAAAAAATATTTGGGACTCAATCCCCATCCTCATGCTCAGAAGACTTTTACAGTCAGGTTACACACTTAATCTGACAACCCTTCCAGAGAATTTAAGAGGAAGTTAGGAAGCAATTTCACTCAATTTCCTTCACCTGACCCTTACGAAAAATAAAATCGAGGAAGGCACAGGATTATCTTCATTTTTGAGGTGAGAAACTCAAACATCAAAGAGGGTATAAGACTTAGTCAAGGGGCTCAGCTAACAGTGTCATCCTGGGAAGAGACCCTGAGAGGAGAGGTGCACATTTCTTCCTAACTCCATGTTAAGTGATGTCACATTGGTGGCATAAGATTAACCACAATGGGGGTATTTACACATGGAAATGCGCAAATGCGACAAATGTGGAGTCTTCCACCCCCATCAGCAAGGAGAGTTATCATTAAACATTTACCAATTAGAACACAGATATTACAGAGATGTCATCCATTAGCTTACTCTGCCCACAATAAAAAGTAGTTTGAGGGACGTGGACTTGGCCCAATGGATAGGGTGTCTGCCTACCACATGGGAGGGCTGTGGTTCAAACCCAGGGCCTCCTGACCCGTGTGATGAGCTGGCCCATGAGCAGTGCTGATGCACGCAAGGAGTGCCGTGCCACGCAGGGGTGTCCCCCGCGTAGGGGAGCCCCACGTGCAAGGAGTGCGCCCCGTAAGGTGAGCCACCCAGCGCGAAAGAAAGTGCAGCCTACCCAAGAATGGCCCTGCACACACGGAGAGCTGACACAACAAGATGACGATGCAACGAAAATAAACACAGATTCCTGATGCCGCTGATAAGGATAGAAGTGGTCACAGAAGAACACACAGTGAATGGACACAGACAGCAGACAACGGGGGGGGGGGGGGGGGGGAAGGAAGGGGAGAGAAATAAATTAAAAAATCAATCTTAAAAAAAAATAGTCTGATATACCAAATCTTCTGGTATTGTGCTCCTTATACTGACCCAAATCCTCCTGTATTCTCTCCTATACTTGTATTTATAATAGCTCACAAATGTGCAAGTAGACTCCTCTAGATGCAACTCTGACACTTTGCAGAAATTTAGTGTTAACACTATTCTGCTAATGGTGTCAAGACAGTCTTTTGGAACAGAGGGGGACAAACATTTAGATGGCAATAATTTACTAAAAGTTAAATGTTTTGTGTAACTATCACTTTAAATCTTTGGTTGACCTGAATCTGAACACATATGGATCCTGGCTTTGTTTACTAAATATTCCAGACAAGTATGTAGACAAGAATACCATGCTTGGGTATTCAATAGGTATAATTTTACTCATTCATCCTTTTAAAACGTACATGGAGGTCATTGACATTCATATTTGAAATATATATTTAAATATGATTATCAGTTTACCACAAACCAATGTTTCTCAAACATTTTCAAGGCTTTACTTTTTTCACATTATTTTAAGAATTCTAAACTAACTATGATTTTTCAATGTACATACCTCAAATGTCACGTCTCTTAGTGATGGTATAAAAATGAACCAGTAAATTCACAATCTTCTATTTCTCTGATTCCCAACTCCTCAACTTCTAATTGACCATATCTATTCCCTCTACAAAAGACCTTACGTAGCCAAGAAGAGTCAATGAAAACACCAGCAGTACCAAAAATATGAAAGGAAGCCAGTAAGAAAAGCAGATTGTAGTAGGAATAGAAGGATCTGGAAGTCACAATAATTACATTTTCACTTTAACTTAGCTGTTGCTGGAGAAAACAATTTTGCCTGGGCTGGCTGCATTTTATACTGTATTTTACACTGAAGTTGGAAGATAGTAGATTTCTTTTTTAAGCATTTATCCAAGGATTATGTCATCAGGTCTGATTTAGTCCCCAGAAAGGTTATAAGAAAAAAATAGTCAATTACATGTCCCTAGAGATAAGCTAATGCTGTGCAGAAAAGGTATGAGGAAGTGCATGTGTAGCTGTTACGTGGCAGTTCTCACAAGGCCTCATCCAGTGCAGCCCTTGTCTCACTGTGACATACTCACCTCTTTCCTGCCTGTGGATGGGACTAATAAAGGACTTGGTTACCTGTGAGCCTAACCCCCATCCTAGAGTGCCATACTTTAAACCCTGAAGGCTGTACTGAGCACATCTGAGAACAAAGAAGGAAAAACCTTAGTGCGGATCTTTCATGCGTACAGTCTCAAGCATCAGAAGATGGGCCGAGGATATTTTAAGTAAGCCTCCCAGGTAAAATGGAATTGAAGCTAGTGTTGCATAGCATCGTCTGGATGACTGTTCACTGGGGGATGTCTGCATTTCCTCCTGGGATGAGAGGTAGGACTAGATGGCTTCTTAGAGACCTGTGGTCTCTAAAATTACCTTGATTGCCTTTTGGATAAGCAGAAAACTCAGTAGAGCCATAACATTTCCTCAAGGGGAAAGGGCTGCTGGAGAAAGAAGTGAGGTAGAGGGAAAAGAAAGAAAGAAAGGAAGAAGGGAGGAGAGGGAAAGGGGGAAGCTGTAGTATGCTTTATCATGTGTCAGGTACAAACCCACATTTACCCTAGGACGGTGAAGCCGGCTCAAATGAGGGGATTTTCTACAGTTTACAAGACTTAGCCTGGGCACCTTAACTATGTCTATACTTTTCAGACCGCTGTGCCACTAGAGAAGTCATTACAATTATTGGCATCACCAGCAAGTAATATTTGCTTAGTTTCCATAAATAACATTTAATTGTTCTTGGGAATAGAAGAGTGGGTGAGAGGTGGGTCCCAGGAGAATCATTATTTAAATTCTGTGCAGTGGGTGACCCTAATAGGTTAGACTGTTCTTCACGCTCAAGCCAGAATCCTCTTCCACTGGGAAGAAATAAGACAGTCATTTTAAAATGTCAACACTTGTTTAGAGTTCAGAAGGGAGAAGGAAAAAAGAAAAAAAACAAGAAGGAATTTAGTTGAGCCCTAATGGAAAATTTAGCCCAGGGGCCATGGACGAAACAAAAGGAATAAAAAAACAAACCTCTCTTTTGATGTAGTAGCTTTAGTCAATTTTACTGTGCTAAATGATCTGTTTTCATATAAATTAGCTTGCTCTTTTAGCTGAAGCTCACTAAAAAAAGGCAAGTTAATAAAATGTGCAACACTTATTGTGCATACAGCACATCCAGGATTCATGACTTGGAACTCCAAATCAGAACAAGGAATTTGGAACACAAAATACAGAAAGCGCAACATGGCATTACACAGAGCCCGGCAGGGAGAAGGCACGGAAACCAAGTATACTTGGCACTTTATAGTTACAAATGGCACAGCATTTGGCAGAGAGCCAGTTTTTTGTTGTTACTTTTTTCTAATGCATGTGAATCAATATAGACTGTTCATGATGTATAACTATTGCCACTGACAACTGTCCAGTTGCTGTAATGTGCACTGAAACACAATGGGCTAGTGACATATTTCCTTGAAGAATATATTAAATGCAAACATACCTACCATGGCCAGGAAAGGCAAGGTACTGAGATTTGGATTTGTATACAAGAACACATACACACACATATACATATAGCCTCAATTTCATAAAGACATGGGTGCACAAAATAGTGTTGACAATATTTCATTCACTCAAAGAAGATATTTAGAATCTTGTCCAATCGCCAAATGTTACAGGCACCAAAAGTGGGCACCAGGACCATTTGGAGACGGAGCTGAATTTGCACAAGCTGTGTTGTAGTTTTGTTATGTATATATGTATGTCTGTATGTATCATCTATATCTATCTATCTTTCTATCAATTGGTATAGACACCTATCACTACATATAAATGTATATATTTATGCATGTGTATACATATGTAGTTTTATAGTTTATATATAAATCTAAAACACAAATAAGTATAAAGAACCAAAATTTAAATGGCTTATATTTTAATATAAATACTAAGATATTGGTATAAATCTTATACTATGATAATTGCTCTTAATATTTTACTCTTAATACAGCAATTGTTTTTCTATATATCTTAATAAAAAGAGAAATACAGAAGAATTATACCAACATACAATGACGTTAAAATCAGTGGCACTCTGATGAATATTGACTATATTTGAAACCATTGACAATTTGATAGACCAAAATATTATCCTTTTTATTTTGCATATTTCTTTGTCTATGATGGAGATTACAAGATTTTAATAAAAATTCTTACTAACTCCTGCTTTTCTGGGACTTGTTTGTGGCCTTTGCCTTATTTTCTAGCTGGGTTATAAATGTTTTTCTCATAATCATTTGTTATATGAGAAAGATAGGCAAAAAAGTATGAACTTTTTTGGTCAAATATATGATTTTCTTGTATTATTTCTTCCATCAATTCTCACATTAGAATCCTTCTGCCTTTTTTGTGAGCCTTCAAGTATTCTGTAACAGTTTCTTTTTCTTAAATTTTAACTGTTATTTCATAGATATTTATTTAGGTGTGTGACATCAAATGAGATGCTAACTTGTTGTTGTTTTTTTCTTGTAATTATATATGTGTTTTATCCAAGTTCATAAAGCAAGTAAATAGTCTACCTGGGACTTGAGTTTGTCAAGTTCCTTCCTCGAATTATTTCCATTGCATCATTGAGGTTTACCAGGACTACGCAACATCCTACATCAATGCTGGAGTACTTCTTTTTAGATTTTACAGGGAATACAACCCTTGAGAGAAGAAGCCTTTTGTAGCAGTCTGATATTATTGATGAATTCCAAAAAGAAATACTGGATTATGTTTATAAAATGATCTTTTCCTCTGGGCATACTAGATTATATTGGATTCAGAGGTTTACTTGATTAAGTAATCAGGTAAACCTCTTGTGCCAGTAGGACGTGGCACAGGACAGAGCTGGCAGGGCAAAGGACAGAGTTGGGGGTTTTTGATGATGGAGTTTTGATGTTGGAATTTGATGCTGAAATCTTAAGCTGGATCCCCAGGAAGTAAGCCCAGAAAGGAAAGAGAAGCAAATGCTGGGAAGAGAGAAACCCTGAGCCCAGAAGAAGCCTGAACCCTCACGGCCATCGGCAGCCATCTTACTCCAACTCATGAAAATAGACTTTGGTGAGGGAAGTAACTTATGCTTTATGATGTGGTATCTGTAAGCTCCTACCCCAAATAAGTACCCTTTATAAAAACCAACCAATTTCTGGTATTTTGCATCAGCACCCTTTTGGCTGACTAATATACCTTTCAAACGCAGTCTATTCCTCGCACTGCTACTGAATTTCATGGCTATGTCTTTTGCTATCTCTTCTGTAGAAATTCTCAAATTTGTTAGCATAGAGTTAGCTAATAGCATACTGGACTCTTAAATACTATACTATTATTTTAAAAATATCATCTGCACCTTTTGCTTATATGACTATCTCATGTCCAATCAATTTCTGTATTATTTTCTCTCTAATTTTAAAATTAAAGTCATTAGAGATTTGTCTTATTTTTCTTCCCTTATTCCACAGATAAATTTATTTTTGCTTTTATTATTATTTCCTTTCCCTTATTTACATGTTTAAATTCTTGTCATATCTCCAAATTCTGGGACTGAAAGCTTAGTTCATTTATTTTAATTCTTTCATGGTTAAGTAAACATATTTAAGTCTATAAATTTGAGCCCAGTGTGTTGATAGAAATGCTTTTTATTTTCATTATGCTTCTAAAGAATCATCATTCATTAATTAAATGACTATTCATTTAGCACCTACTGTGTGTCCAGCATTGTCTTCTTTTAGGTAAAAATTAAAATTATAATAATTATTATTTTTCTTGTAACAATGTGTTCTTAAGAAACTTTTCCTCTTTAAAGGTCATTAGTTTTTTGTTCTTGTTGATTTTGACTATTAACTTAATCTTGTTTCAATTGTTATTTTTATTGCATTATGCTCAGAAAAAAATGCCTACAAATATTCTAATGTTGGAAACTTTCTGAGTTTTCCCTTTGTGGCCTAATATAAGATGAACTTTTGTAAGTATTACATAGCAGCTGAAAAGAGGGAAAAGTCTCTGTGATGTTCATTCAACTTTATTAATTATAATATCCATCCTTTCTTAGTTTATTTGGCAAAGGCTGAGAGATATGTTAGAACATAACAATTTTGAAACTGTCAAATGTGCTGTTTTAGCTATTTGCTACTGAATTTCAATGCACACATTTTCATGACTATTTTGTATTTTTTGGCTTAATATGATTTTGCCTATAATTAATATTACCTCATGTATTTTGCTTCATTTTATCTGAAAAGTCCATGCTAATCAAGCTATTTTTTACATATGAATAAATAATAATAGAAAATTGAGAGAGGGAAGTGGACTTGGCCCAATGAATAGGGCATCCGCCTACCACATGGGAGGCCTGCGGTTCAAACCCCCGGCCTCCTTGATCCGTGTGCAGCTGGCCCACGTGCAGTGCTGATGCACGCAAAGAGTGCCCTGCCATGCAGAGGTGTCCCCCACATAGGGGAGCCCCATGTGCAAGGAGTGTACCCCATAAAAGAGCTGCCCAGTGCAAAAGAAAGTGCAGCCTGCCCAGGAATGGCACCGCACACATGGAGAGCTGACACAAGACGATGCAACAAAAAGAAACACAGATTCCCGGTGCCACTGATAAGGACAGAAATGGTCACAGAAGAACACACAGCGAATGGACACAGAGAGCAGACAACTGGGGAGGGGGGAGAGAGAGAAATAAATTAAAAAAAAAAAAAGAAAATTGAGAGAGAGAGATAGGGAGACAGAGAAAGAGAGAGTGAGCAAGAAACATAACACTTCTCAACAGGAGCGCCATGAACTTGTCCATATTTCCAGGTATTCCTGAGCCTGCGTCTCTGAATTAGTGGGTGATAGATAAAACTTTTTACTTATATCATTCTGGAAGGTAAAACTGTTCTGCTTTGTTAACAAATAGGTAATACACAATTTTTTAAATCTAGTTCCTTTAACCTTATTGATAGTGAAAATGTTGCCCAGATTCTCACATTACATCATTATATCCTAGCTTTCAGTCTTGTGACTTTTCCGTGTCTTCAGAGCTATTATAGTGGACTTAGGGGCCTGGTATCAGGACTGCTAGTCAGATGGCATTTTAAAGATCCTTTATTTAGACTCAGATCTTGACTTGAAAATTGCATAATTGATGCAAGATAAATGTCTCATTGTCTGTTGTATTTTGAGAACATGATTTCTTATGGTCTTAAAGCAATCTAAGTTGCAATTTAAAAAGTGATGAACTCATTAGGAAATGCTACTTGAGAAATCCCTCCACAGTACTGTTCTTTTCAATCCAAAGCAACTTATTAAAAACAATAAACACAGGGATTTTCATAGGTTCTCAGGAGTAAGAATCGGTTCATTGCTTCAAAATTTTAAAATGTATATAAGGTTAGAAGGAAAAGATTTTGAAACTAACAGGTGGCAGCCTGACCAACTGAATTAGAGTCAAAGACATGGCTCATATTCTGACCAATTGGTTATCATTTATGAGTGCCAACTGCTATTTGCAGTCAAATGAGCCAGACTCTGGCCTTATTTCAGCAGGGTGAAAAGAAACTTGCAAAAGGAGCATGGGATCTATTTCCCCATATAAGTACAAGGGACTGAATTTTTTAGATAACAGTCTAAAAAGGGAACATGGTTCAGAGCCTACCAGAGTGCCTGTGCAGTGATATAGAATTGTTTAGTTCTCTCCATTCTCCAAGAGACATGACTTGCTTCAAAAATTTGGTAAATCGCATGTAAACAAAATCACAAGTCAGGAAATTTTTGACTGGGTTAGGATGTATTGTATGGTGACTAGGCAGAGGGCATATTCAGACTAGTCTGTCCCCCACTTGTTGATCCTGCCGATGGTGGTCAAGAGAAGGTAAGAAGAGGCAGGAATAAGCAGTGGAGAAACACTAGAGGCATGAGTTTGGATGCTTGGTGATATGGAAAATGACAGACATGAAATAAATTTTGGGGTGTAGTCATGTGTTGAGGGAACGCTGATTGTAGGGAATAGATCCCCATTCCAGAACATTCATTGTTGTGCATAGGCCAAACCCCAAAGTACAAAATGGCTAGTTTGGTCTATATGTGGCCAGTCCAAATCAAAACAATAAATGAAGTTCCCAGGAGCATCACTAAGAAGCGGATTCTAGCTAGAAGCCAGGAGAAAAAAAATACCTGTTGCAAAGGATTGTCAAGATTAGGTTTGGATATTTCACACTCAGCCTGTGAATTCTGATCCTGTGAGCAACCTTCCCAGGCAGAGCTTCTTCCACATACAGAAATGGAAAAAGATACACTTTGGGGTCTGCCAGACCAACATAACCACCAATGTTTCCTCAACTTAAATAATTTAGATAATAAGACCTACCCCACAGGGTTTTTGTTAAATATTCATTAAGAAAATTCTCTATATGTGTGTGTATAGGCATAATATGTATGTATATATATTTCCAAGGAGTAAGTCACTTGCTTCCAAAATCTCATACTCATGTAAAATCATAAATAACTGTATGTTGACCTTAAAGAATTTTTTTTACTGTTTTGCCACTTATAAGGATAAAATATGCTAGTTTTAGAAAATTTAAAAATACAAAAAAGAAAGAAAGAACCAAGACTCTAACCAAGAGATAGTTACTGTCAACAATTTGATGGACAACCTTCCAAAACTTGTTCTATAATATATGGATATATATGTATGACCATATATGTATATAATTTGTATACAAATGGGATTATAATATACATGCTGTTTGACAAGCTGTTTTTTCTTTCAACAATATGCCAAAGAGATTTTTTAAGACACTGTACAGACAGATACACACACACATATGTAATCTTTTTTAAGACCTGTGAGTTAATCTATTGTGTGGCTCTATTACAGTATATTTAATCAGTTTCCTCTTAATGAACATATAGATTGCTTCCACTTTTCACTATTATAAGCACTGCTGTGGTGATACCTACATTGTATGTAATATTTACATACTTGTTTAAGTATCTCCTTTAGACACATTTATAGAAATGGGATTGGTAAATCAAAGGGCAGCACATGTAAAACTTTGACATTGTCAGATTTACCTTCAAAATAGTGCTAATAATTTATACTTTCATGAGTGCTCTATGTTCTCCCCTAAAGGGGAAAGCATTACATGAATGGAACCAGTAAGTATGGATCCATGATAACAATCAAGGATGTAGAAAAACAACCTAATGATGATCTGAAATGACACCATAGCTATATCAACATCCAGAACAGAAACTGTCATGAGGAATCTAAACTCACACATTGTTTATGAGGCAGCAACATGGGAAAAGAGGCCAACTAGTCCAAACATTAGCTTCTGAGACTATCATCTGCTCTGGTTCAAATAAATTACAAATTGCTGCTTACAGTCATGTTTAAGAATAAGATCTAATGAACATGTAGATAACAGCCTTGCGTATATCACCATATGACATGCTCCAGATGATGCACTCAAATTTTCATATATTGGCACCAGTTCCAATTTAAAAGTTTTGAGGATACTGAAAAACTCGAGCCAAACAATTACGGAGCCAAAACTCGAGTTGCCTGACTTCCATTCTGCATGTATTTCTGGCTATCTCTTATCTCTCATCTGTGTCATATCTCTACCTATCTGCCCATCTAACTATATCAAATATGTAAATCTAATGAATAATGTTTATATTGCATGAGAGTCAACCTTCCATTCCACAGACATTGTCTCTAGAGTTCCTTAATGAAAACAATACGAAATCTAAGAAGAGCAAGGCAAATGGTGTTTTGCAAATATTGTGACTATTCAGACCAGAGGGAAGGAATCACAGTCACTAAAGCTAACTTTGATAAGCTTTGTACCTCACATTAAGACATACATTTTCTTAGTAATATCTTTGTAGGCTAATGAGAAAAAACTATATGGAAAACTACTCAACCTAGTGCTTGTTTTAGGTCAGGTTTCTGAGAAGGAGAGCTTAAGAGGAGGATTCTTGAAGAAGTCAGTTATTCAGAAGCAACCTGTGAAGAAGTGAGGAGAGCAGCACAGGGCAAGAGAAGACGTCAAGCAAAGATGTGGTGAAGGAGTAAGTTCTAGGTGTCTGGTGAAGTATAGCTGCTGAAACATATCTACTCATTAAGCCAAAGGAAATCGGGCTGCCCTTCTCGGAGGAATATTTGGTCTGGAGATATGGAGCTGGGGTCCATCTATATATGGTACAAGAGGGTAAAATATCTAAAATATCACCCCCAAGAGGCATGCAGAATAAGAGCAAGACAAACAAGGTACACCATGAGCATTAGAAAGGGAGAGGAACAGGAGGAAGAATCAGTTAAGGAGCAGGAGGAGTGTTCAGAAATGAGTTAGGGGACACAAAGGCTTCTAGAGTTTGGTCAATGGTACTACTGCCCAGGATAGATCACCCTGGAAACAGGTCATTGCTTTATCATGTCACTAATGATATCTGTCTGCAGGAGCTGTTTCTATGCTATAGTTGACCCAAATACTAGACCGAGTGGGCTGAGGAATGAGGAAGTTGAGGTAATATAGACTGACTGTTCTTTTTTTTTTTAAAGATTTATTTATTTATTTATTTCTCTCCCCTTCCCCTCCAGTTGTCTGCTTTCTGTGTCCATTCGCTGTGTGTTCTTCTGTGACCGCTTCTATCCTTATCAGCGGCACCAGGAATCTTTGTTTCTTTTTGTTGCGTCATCTTGTTGTGTCAGCTCTCCGTGTGTGCAGCGCCATTCTTGGGCAGGCTGCGCTTCCTTTCATGCTGAGTGGCTCTCCTTACAGGGTGCACTCCTTGCACGTGGGGCTCCCCTACGTGGGGGACACCCCTGCGTGGCACGGCACTCCTTGCACATATCAGTATTGTGTATGGACCAGCTCCACACGGGTCAAGGAGGCCTGGGGTTTGAACCGCAGACCTCCCATGTGGTAGGCAGATGCCATACCCATTGGGCCATGTCTGCTTCCCAAGCGGACTGTTCTAAGAAGTAAGATAATAAAGTTTTAAAAGGAGATAAGATGATATTTACTAGGAATATTTTCAAATTATATCTTAAAGATAATAGAGATGTTATCATCCTTGGAGGCTGAGGGAAGCATATGATGGAAAGGGAGGGGATGATAATACAGAAAGTCATTGATGGAAAAACCCATAGAAGCAGGAGGTGATGATGGACTGGGGCCTTGCGCCTAGATGGAAGGATTGGCCCTGTGAAGGAGAGAGATGCCTCTTTCTCTAAGAGAAGAAGATACATGAGGGTGGATTCTTTTTCAGTAAAGTCTAGAGGTGAAGCAGGCAGATATTGAGTTCTTGATCTCCAACAGCTTCAATTTCTTACAAATGATGAAGAATCCTTAAATTTTAATGTGAACAAGCCATCAGATGATGTTTATGTTTTCCTTCTATGTTTTGAAATGGTTGTCACTCTTTCCAAATTAAAGAAAAAAAAAAAATGAGGAGGGTAAGATCAGTAGGTGGTGGCAGTTCAATTGAGCTCAACTTCCAAAGATAATTTTATTTTTTTTCTCTCCCTCCCCTGCCCTGCAGTTTTTTTTTGTCTGTGTCCATTCACTGTGTGATCTTCTGTGTCTATATATTTTTTTGTTTTCTCTTCTTGTCTTTCTCTTCTAAGATTCACTGGGATTTGATCCTGGGGAGCTTTGATGGGGAGCAAGTTTCCCTGTCAATTTCACCTCCTCAGTTCCTGGTCTCTACTGCACTTCACCTTGACTCTCCCCTTCATCTCTCTTTTGAAGTGTCATCATCTTGCTGCATGACTCACTTGTGCAGGCACTGGCTCACCGTGTGGGCACTTGGCTTGCTGTGCAGGCACTCGGCTTACCACCCAGGCACTGGCTTACCACATGGGCACCACATGGGCACTTGGCTTATCACATGGGCACTCAACTCACCACACAGGCACTCATGCAGGCACTTGGCTCACCATGTGGGCACTCACGTGGGCACTTGGCTCACTGCATGGGCACTCGGCTTGCTGTGCGGACACCCACATGGACACTCAGCTTGCCGTGCAGACACCCAGCTCACTGAGTGGGCACTCGGCTCACCACGCAGGCACTTGGCTCACCACGTGGGCACTGGCTCACCACACAGGCATGCTTTCTCTTCTTCTTTTTTTACCAGAAGGCCCCAGGGATTGAACCCAGGTCCTCCCATACAGTGGGCCTTATCACTTGAGCCACATCCACTTCCCGTCATCTAAAAATTTCAAGAGACTTCTGGTTAGCCTATGATATAGATGTGGAACTGTGTAAGATTAAAAAGTTACCTCTGTTGCCACTACTCTTGGAAATGAGAGATAATTTTAAAAATATGTTGGCGTCAAATGCAAGAATTATCCCAAAAGTATTTCCTGTTTTTATGGTTGGTCACATTTGAAGGACAATATACTATGTGCCTGAGTCTTCATCCCCATAGAAGGATGAGAGTGGCAGACAACTAATCCATCAGCACAGAATGAGGCAGCTATAGCATAACTCTACTGGATGAAGATATGCACACCTGAGTGGCTATTTTTTGATGTGCTCAAGGTTGGTAATTTTAAGCAGAAAGAAAGGAGAGGAAGTAAAAGCATTTAAAAGATTCTGTGGAAGAACACTTTCAGCCAAGTAGCTGCCTGGATAGCTGAAAAACAAAGGCGCGTCCATTCTTTCATTCTTTCATTCCACCAAACATCCAAACAACAGTCTTGTGCTCCCACAGTCTTCCAGGCACTGTTCTAGGAACTGAAATAAAGTAGCAATGAGAAAATACTGCCCCCAGCCTCAAAGCTCTTGTAGCAAATGCAACTGATATTAAATAAGTAGTAGAGCAAGTGAGATGTTATGACAACAATGCCTGGGTATTATGAAAGCAAAGAAGAGAGGGCTTTAAATAGGAAGTAGCATTAAAAAGCTGGAGGGTACACAGCAGTTAATTAGATGAAAAGAAGAGGGAGACATTTCAGAAATACTAAGAAGAGCAAGGAGAAGCCTAGAAGTGTGGATGAGAACTGAGAGAGTTCAGTATGTCTGAGGAAGAAAAACAGCAGAAAAGAGCTGGGCCAGACTGAGAGGTAAAGCACGCAAAGCTGAAGCAGGGAAGGTTGATCGTGGCCAGCCAGGTCAGGGATGGCTTTGTAACTCAAGGTGTTTGAACTGCATCCTATAGCTATTGATGAGGGTTTTAAGTACAGTGTGTGTGTGTGTGAAGGGGTGTGGTATAATCGGATTTGCATGTCAGGATCAGAAACGTATTTTAGGAGCATACTCTAACTGTGGCATTTAGGGGGCATTAGAACTGCAGTGATCCTCTCTGGGGTGATGGTGGTGGAAGAGGTGGTAGATGTCCGATCCTGACCCAGGGCGCCTCAGAGCAAGCATGTTCTGCCCACTTGACTTGGGCAGCTCAGGCTCAATACCAACACAGACAAAGTTTCCCCTGGGCCTGCGGCTCTTCTCCCACAGTCTTACCGGGCCACAGATGAAGTAGGAAGGCCATTTAACCCCCCGCGAAGACTAAACGATTTGCCACTGCCACATCCATTTACTTTTAACCTTTTCATTCTATTCGGGGGGGGATGATTGTTAGTGTGGCCTTGTTTTTCTCTCAGCAGTGCTAAAATCTGTTTAGTTCTACGGAGGAATCTAGTGTGGTTGGTGGAGATTGACTATGCAGCACCAGGCTGGAGAGCGACCCAGTTTAACCCTCCCGCTGTCTGAAGGGTGTGATCCGTAGCCTAGCCAGCCTCCAGGCAGAAGGGTGACGAGGAGGCAATGCACGACCAGGGGCCGGGCTCCTAGCTGGAGGCTCGGTGAAGCGGGAATGGCAGATGCCACCACTTTCTGCCAGAGAACCAGCCCAACCCTGTTAATGCATCCTGTAAGAATGAGCGTGCAGGAGTCACAGGGAAGACAAAAGCAGCCTGGAGAGCTGAGGCGGGTGACTCAGGCAGATGGGAACACCCAGGCCCTCCCTGGCCACCTCTGGTATGGCTGGTACAGCCCACGGGGGGGCTGGGGTTGGCAGGGGATCTGGCCTTACCTCTCATCCCCTCGTTGTTCCTCTGCACCCAGGTAGGGCACAGCAGAGAGCCTACAACTGCTGGAAGAGAAGCCTGTGAAAGAACCGGTACTGGACCTGAGAAAGAGTCTTTGCAAACAAGTATATGCCAGGAATGATGCAAAGAGAGTCATTGCAGTTATTCATATGAGCCTGGAAAAGGCAAGTCCATCTAAACCTGCAAGTGTTTAAATAGACATACTGAGCACATCAGGTTGCCATGAAAAAGGAAGATATTAAAGGAAACGTTATGTTCGGACACTTTGAAATGCGCTACTGAATATCACCGTGGCTGAGGGTTGGTGGGCAGGGAAGAATGTTTTAACATGCAGCTCATTCCCATAAAACTTGAGTCTGTGAATTATTAAAGGCAGAGTAGAATGCTTTCACCTCTATTAACTGTTTATTAACACCCATTTAGCACTCTATAGTCCACTTGCACAGGACATAGGTGTTCTGGTCACAAATAGAGAGCAGGTGGCACGCAGTACAGAGGGGACCTCCAGTCTGTACCTGACTTGGCTTTACTCCGAATAGCCCCAGGCCATGGGTGAGGAGGGAAGGTTGCTGTCCTCTTACAGTAACCCCAGGGGAGGTGTTGGGAAGCAGTTCTTGGATTCCTGCATAGCTACCTGCTGAGGGGCTGGTCATACAGGGTCTTGATACTCTTGAGCCCTTTCTAGAAGGTGCTGGAGTCCAGGTCTGCTGCTTGCCTCAGCGGCCCTAACTTTGGTGCTGGAGACCCCCTGCATGGACACCTGTACACCCGTGGGGTGGGAGGTGGGGGCATTCCTTGGGCCAGAACTGGGCGTGCTGGGAGAAAGCGTGTGAGCTGGAGGCTGCCTGGCAGGCTGCTGCTCCTCCTGTGCTCTCAGACTCACTGGGGCTCTTTCTGTCTTTTCTATCAGTCCTGCTTTGCAGTCAGATATGGAAGAGAGGTTAATCAACCTGCTGATAGGAAAGCAAGGACATTAGGGTCATGGGGAATTACGTAGAGATGTGATAGCAACCTGTTCAGGAGGCTGAAAGGAAGACAGATAACAGCTGGAGTGATCTCAGCGCAGAGCTAGCAGCCAGAAAGAATGTCAAACCATGAGGTCACAGCAGATGCCCAATCTAACACTAATAGGTGGCCTGTTGGGATTCTGGGGCTTCCCAGAGAGGGCAGGGATTTGAAAAATGCTGATAAGCACCTATCACAGAGAGGCATGGAGGGTCATTCAGTCTAACCCCTAGATTTAGACTTGGTTGATTTTATCTCCATATGAATTTATTTATTTAGTCACTGAAATACAGTGACTGGTATGAAAGAAGATGTTCTTTAAAACTCGTCCCGTTGCCAGACTATCTCTACCTCCTGTGGTGCAATAACACAAAGCTGAATGTGTCCCTATGTGCTATGTTAGAAAGATCACTAGGAATAAAAATAAGACACATCTATTCTGATGAAGATTTTGCCAAGTAATCAGGTGTCTGGATAGATGATATCATGATTCTCTGAGCCTCAGTTTTCCTGCCTATGAAAAGATGCTACAAACACATCACAGGGAAAAATTAAATAAATTTACTATGTAAAACTTCTTGTACAGAACTTGGCAGATAGATATTCATTTGTCCCATTTTTCCATTTCTGGGACTCACTTTTCTGGAATCTGAGGTCCTTTAACACCTTTCATTTTTAATTATAATCAATTTTATCTGTTTTAATTAATACTAAAAGTGTTAAAAAAAAAAAAAGACACCTAAGTATTGCTTTGATGGTAGTGATTTTTTTCTCCCTCTCTCCCATAGGAGGATGTCATCTATCCCTTGTTCCCTAAAAGCAGGGAATTTCCAATGACAATCCTGACCTATGGAACTATAGCTGGGGCTGATAAAAACAAATGTAGAGGAAAGTGGACTTGGCCCAGTGGCTAGGGTGTCCACCTACCATATGGGAGGTCTGTGGTTCAAACCCCGGGCCTCCTTGACCCATGTGGACCTGGCCCACACGCAGTGCTGATGCATGCAAGGAGTGCCGTGCCACGCAGGGGTGTCCCCCATGTAGGAGAGCCCCACGTGCAAGGAGTGCGCCCTGTAAGGAGAGCTGCCCAGGGCAAAAGAAAGTGCAGCCTGCCCAGGAATGGTGCCGCCCACACGGAGAGCTGACACAGCAAGATGATACAACAAAAAGAAACACAGATTCCCGGTGCCACTGGTAAGGATCGAAGCGGTCACAGAAGAACACACAGCAAATGGACACCAAGAGCAGACAACTGGGGGGAGGAGGAAGGGGAGAGAAATAAATAAATCTTAAAAAACATACAAACAAACAAAAAAAAACAAATGTAGACACTCACCCTCACATAAACAGACAATCTTCAGGGAGGCAAGAGACTGCTCCTCTCAGAAAATGCCATTTCTTCCACTGGTCCTTGCCCAAAAAACTCCTGGACAATGTTCAAGGCCCAACTCAAAAGTATCCTTCTTTCATTGGGCCTTTTAAGAGCACCCTGTACAGAAATGAATGCCCTTAACTTCAGGTATTTAGCAACTTGTGAGGTATCACTTTTATAGCCATTTATCCCACATACACTCACTTTGGGGTACGTGATTACTTTGGAGATGGACCAGGGCTTGCCTTTATTTTTACGACCTTTCTCTCTCCTTGTTTCCCTCCTGGGTGGTCCACTGCTCCTTCTTCATTCTGCCACTGAATGTTGGGTGTCTAGCAGTGTCGACCAATAGAAATAGGATGAGACCCACAAATGAGAACCACCTTTGTCATTTTAAATTTATATCATGTCACTGCTTTATTTTGGATAGAGAATGGAAATGATGCAATAAACTTTCCCACAATACTCAACAACTAACCTATTGATTGCAGGTAAAATAACAAGGACTTTTCATGTTTGTAGGTTCAACAGCAAGGAGGCCAAGATAGATTAGAAACTACAAATACATTTTTAAGAATACAAGGTGTTAATTAAAAGCACTATTGCATAAAGGGTTAGGATAAATGACACATTTCAAGTATGGATGATGTATGAGTTAAGGAGACACAACCAAGATTGCAACAGAGGAACATATATAATTTACATATAATTTACTGACATAAAAGATATTCTCTAAATAAAGCCAAAGCTTTCCATTCTTGTGTTTATAAAAGAAGGTAGAAGCCAGAAATGGACATATGGTGTCCCTGGGGAGGAGAGGAGACAGATGCAAAATAAGTTATGTTCTTGCCACAACAGGTGATCAAGAAATTTATAATTTTTGAATTAATAACTGAGACAACTCCAAGGCCAGAGAGAAAACTGTGGCAGTATTCTGAAGGCAGTGGCAACAGAAAAAAGAATATCAACTCATATGAGAAAATGTCAAAGTTTAACACCTGGAAAAAGCATCCTTCCCTTAAACCTGTAGACTCAGCTAACTTTGTAGAAACAGTCTCTTTGGGACTGCAGAGTCTCATACCCCTTCCCCTATTTTCTCTAGTCAGGAGACCGGAGGCAACTCTTAAAGGACTTGAAGCCCAGCCAAGCTGTCATTTGACCACAATGAGAGGGAGCAAGGGAAGGCTGGAGTGGGGGCCATGACAGGGGAGAGTGCTGTCCTGGAGATGAAGAAAGATTGAAAAGACAAGCAAGAGAGAAGAGGTTGTAGAGAGGAGGAGAGAGTGCAGAATGATCTCCAGGAGGAACATGACTGATGGTGAGAGTGGAACACTGTGATGCTTGGGTTTCCCAAGAATGAAGAGCAAAACCTAAAAGCAAAATAAAGAAATATGCCCACATTGTAAGTTACATATATTTTAAAAAGTAGCATATTATTACATTACTGTCAAACACTTTTAGTCATGAGAAACTTAGAAATCAGCAAACAGATTTACATGGCCCATATATTGGGAAACCCAATATATGAAACTGATAAAAATGCAACAGCTCTAGTTGAAGTTGAAATGGGGGTGGAGAAATCTGGAGCATCCCCTTCCAGATGACTTTAGGGAAGTCCATTTGAAAGTCCCTGGTCTAACCTGTGAACCTTCTATTCCTGCTCATGATGCATCCCAAGCTGAGCCAAAGAGAATAAAGCTCATCTGGGACCCAGGATGAGAAGCAGAATCTGGAATCCCTAGGGAACGGGGCTGTGGGTGGAAGTGTGTGGACATTGCATAGAGATGGTGGAGGGTGGGGATCGCGCTTTCTAGAGTGGAACTGAGTGTGAGAAGCTTTGGAATAGCTGCTGGGGCTTTTGAGAACCCCTGGTGTCCCCCTCTGAGAATGTGCTGGGTGACTAGTCACTGGATCAATGAAAATGTCACCATGCATTTCTTCAAAAAATTTTTGAAGTACGTAATGTTTATATCAATTGATTAACCAAAATGCATACAGCTATAGTTGAGGTGACTTGTTTATTTTATTTTATTTTTTAGATACCAGGTCTAGGGATTGAACCTGGGACCTCATATGTGAGAAGCTAGCACTCAACTCCTGGGCCACACTGGCTCCCTTTAGGTGACTTTATATTGCTAATAATAGTACCTGATGCTGAGAGTTCCCGGGTCTTTGGCTTCTTCAATCTTCAGATGAGCACCATGAGTCAATGGCCCTGTTTATCCACATTTTCCAGATGCAATGCAGTTTTCTTCTTGATAGAGCAGGCCATCAAGAATTACAAGGGAAGAATTCACTAATAATCCCTCTCTCAAACACTTCAGGTAATTCCATACCTCTTCAAAGTCCAGAATTGGGCTTTGTGATAGGTTGAAATATGCACCTCAATTTAGGCATGTTCTTAATCATAATCCATTCTTGTGGATATGAACCCATTGTAAATAGGATCTTTTGAAGATGTTATTTTTAATTAGGTTATGGCAAGCTGAATCAGGATGGACTTCATTCCAGATTACTGATTTTCTTTATAAAGAGAATGACATTCAGACATATAAAGAGAAAGACTTTGGAAGAGTTAGAAGCTGGAAGTCAACAGAAGCTAGAATAGAGGACACCAAAATGCACATTGTCACTTGATGGAAAAGCCAAGGGCACAAGGATGGCTGGCCACCAGCCCCAGAACACCACATCTTCAGGGAGAAAGTATCTTCGGGCTTATACCTTGATTCTGGACTTTACCAAGCCTCAAAACCATGAGCCTATAGATTCCCCTTGTTTAAGCCAGCATTTTGGGGTATTTGTGAGCACAACCAGGAAACTGAGACAGATGGTCAAAAGATGTGACCCTGGACATAGTCGACCTTCAGAATCTGTGCATCTGGGGCACTGCCTCTTATGAGCCACACACAGCATGGGTGCATGTGAAAAGTGAGAGATTAGGCCCACTTGGGTACTTTCGTGTCAAACAATCACTACGTTAATTAAAGATAGGGAAAGGGGCTGCCTAAACTTTCCTTTGTTCCTTCCTGAAGAGCTCCCTGAACTGAGAGAAGCTTCTAAAGAAGTAATTCCTTTGTGTGTGTGTGTGGTACCAGGTCAAGGATTGAACCTAGGACATGTATGCAGGAAGCAGGCATTCAACCCCTGAGCCATATCAGCTCCCCTGAGTTGGTTTTTTCATTTATTTTTTGTTTGTTTAGGAGGCTCCGGGACCTCCCATGTAGGAAGCAGGCACTCAACAACTTGAGCCACGTACGCTCCCCGAGAAGTAGTTCTTAATCCTCGTAATCATTAGAATCACCTGAGGAACTTTAAAAATACTGACTCTCAGGCCTTGTTCTAGAACCTCAGAATGACTGACAACAAAGCCGGGGCGAAGGCCAAGGAACATGCATTCGGAAGAGCATCGTTGGTGATTCTGATATCCAGGCAAGTTGGTGAGCTGCAGTCCTGGGGACAAACTGAGAATAATGTCATCTTCACTGAAATTATTATTTTTTCTCCAAGTTAGCATGACCACCAGTATCAAAGAGGAATGTAATCACTGACATCTCTCAGCTGCTTACTTTGCTCAAAACATTTTATGTAGATTACCTCATTTAATCATGATGATAAATTTATGAGTTACTATGATTATTATTCCTCTTTTACCGATGATGAAACTAAGCTTTAGAAAAGTGGTCGTGTGGCCAAGGTTAACTGTAAATTACATTAAAAATATCCAAGGGAATATAATAAAACCCGAAAGGGGTCTAGTAAAGTATTACACCTTTATTACATCTATAATAGAGATGGACTCTTCTACCAGCATTAGATTTTAGATGCATTCCTGAGGACTAGTTATTAAATTTAACCTAAGCTTTAATTTCTCTATCTCTTAAATGGGTACACACTGATCCAGCTCTCTGGGGTATGCTGGCCCACTTGAGAATTGTGTGTTTTAATGTGTGGAGGACATTTATGAAAAAACCTGACCTGAGCTCAAGCAAATTTAATCTTGCAACAATTGCAAAAGGTGCAGAGCACTGACCTTGTTTGGAGGACCTGTTAGATAATCAAAATTTGAAAATGTTGCTTTGATGACTTTAAAAGGTAACAGTCCTGAATCTCAGCAAAGTTGTGACACTTATTCTCCAGTTCACTGGACTTGCCCAGGACAGCTAACAAAAGGACGACAATGGACAATGCCCATCCCCCAAAAACAGGAGTATCTCTAACTGCAAGCAAAACGTTTCCATCCATCTGCCCCAGGGAATCTAAGTCCCTTCTCAATCAGAAACAGTGTGGGCATCACAATCCCAAAATACTAAAGATTGAGAAATGAACAAACGTAAGGGGGGAATGCAACTATGAACTGAAAAAGACTTATTATTATTCTATTGTAGACTTATTATTATTCTAACAAGCGAAGAACTTTGTAACATTGATATAAAGGCAGTGACCACCAGAGGTTCTGAAGGGAGGGAGAGGGAACAATAGGTGCAACATGGGATATTTTAGGGATATTGGAATTGGCTTGAATGACATTGCAATGATGGATACAGGGCATCATACACTTTTTCAAAATCTATAAAATTGTATGGTACAAAGTGTAAGCCATACTGTAAACTATAGTCCATGGCTAGTGGCAATGCTTCAACATGTGTTCATCAATTGTAACAAATGCACCAAACTAATGAAAGATGTTGTTAATGTGGGAAAGTGTGGGAGAGGAAGGGGGAGGGATGGGATATGTGGGAATCTGCTATATTTTTGATGTAAAGCATCTTTAAAAATTAAAAAAATTATAAAGGAAAAAAAAAAGGTAACAGAACAAATTCCTAGCTGACCAAAGGGCTTGTTTATCCTGTTACATCTTGGTTTGTAAAGGCCCAAAGAGATGCTTAATTTACTTAGGCCCAAGTTCCTAAGCACTACCCCCCATCCCCCATACTCGTGCAGCAGCTCCTGGGGAAATCCAATTCCCTCCAGATCATAAGCCACAATGGTTAGAAAAGCTAACTTTCAATGCAAGGTTTTGGAAACTTGAGCAGAGTCATTGAATGCTTGCAATAACCCACTTTGAAGTTTCTAAAAGCCAAAACTCGCAGGAAGTTTCCTAGAAATAGCTGAATCCTTTAGCAAGGTAGCACTATTTGTCATGGTTTGCTAGGGGTGCTATGAGAAATACCACCGAACGGATTGGCTTAAACAGCGGGGATGTATTGTCTCTTGGTTTTGGAGACTAGAGGTCTGACATCAAGATATCACCAGGCCATGTTTTCCCTGAATCTGTAGCATTCTGGTGATGGCTTGCCAGGAATCTTTAGCATTCCCTGCCTCTGTCACCTGGAAACATTTCCTCCTTCTCTGACTTCTACTGACTGACTTCATCCAAATAGCCTCAGCCATAGTGGATTCAGGCCCACCCTGATTCAATCTGACCATCAAATATCACCTTCAAAAGTCTTACTTACAAATGAGTTTACTCCCACAGGTCTGGGGGTTAGGACTTGAACATGTCTTTTTGGGGACACGATTCAATCTGCCAAACTACCCAAATGAAACAGACAATAAATAGTAAGACTTTGGCTACACTAAGGTAGAGGAGGAGGCTTCCTGGTAGCCCAAGCCATCTGGAAATGCTGATGAATCCCGCTGAGCCTGAGGATTTTTCACAAACTGCAGAAGGAACCTCAAACAGACAAGTCCAAGGATGACTACCTGAACTTCAGTAATCACTCCTCTCCAAATAAAATTGGTACACCTTTATTCCCAATTCATTCCCAAGACATTTGATGTTAGGGATGGCATAATGTGTGCAGGGCTGTGGTAGAGAAATATAAGCTTTGGAATTAAACCTATCTGATGTTTTAATTCTGGTTCCTTCTGCTTTGAATGTATACATTTATAACAACTTATTTAATTCTCTGAACTTCCATTCTTTTATCTGTGAAAACAGAAATAACAGTATGTAAAGTTGGGGAGTCTGATGAGATGAAGCACTTGATAAGGCTTTGTACTCCCTGACAACTCCTAGATATTCAGTATCAGTTTCCTTTTAGGTTTCCAGAAATTCTTGGTCTTCCATTGTAACGGCACACTGCCTACCACTGCAGTTAGGTCCCACATCGAAAGTATCCAGTACAAAGAACTGCATGAGTTTCTGAGGCTGCAGGGTTATGGAAATAGTAATAAAACTAAATGAGGTGACAAATTTGAACTGGGCCTGAGCAAAAATATTCTCTTGCAAAACCTTCCATCTCCATTTTTCTCCCCTCTCAAATTACTAAGAAGATTTGGAATTGGTTAAAATAAGACACTTGGAAATTTTAAAAATATATTTAATATTTAGTCGATATTCAGCCATTTTTAAGTTATATCAGCCATTTTAAGTTAACTATATATGGATTTTCAAGTGTTTTTAAATAAGTGTGATAAGTTTTATTTCCTCACACATGCAAGAATTGAACATATGTTATTCAACTTTACCTCACAATTCCTCTTCTCCAGAAAAAGGAAAGAAAAAACAGTTACCTTAGGCCTAACACAAGACAAGGAACACTTCTACTCTAGGAAAATAATATTAGCTTTGACATAAATTAGGTGCTTGCCAGTAACTCAACCACACCTGTCAAATAAGATGTTAAGATATGAAATAGAATATTATCAAAAGTCAATTTTGCTAGTGAGTAGGCAGAAGATTTAACTGTGCTGTAACCAAAAGGAAGGAGAGTTTGAAGGCAAATCTGTTTTAGTTGGAGAAGCAAATATTTGTATAATAAAGAGATTTAACATTGGAATTTTCACTGTACTTTCTCTCCCAAGTAGCATTTGGACATAAGGAAAAAATGTAGCTTGTTTCTCTGTAAAAAGAACATTAAGTTTACAGCCCTCTCATTTAGCAACACCAAACAGTTATTGAGTAGGAGTCAAAAGCAAACACACAAACAAAAATTGCTGCCAAAGAAACAATCACAACACAACGTGATAAGGTTTCTATAGTGTGCCCCTGTGCGATGGTATTAGCTAAAAGGGGTGCCTAGCCCAGAGCAAAGTAAGAGCTAGAACATTCTGGGTCGCTTCCAAAGACACACATTTTTGTGTGTTTCAGTTTGGGCTTAGTTCCCCTTGGACCGATAAACCAATGCTTCTCAACCTTTAATGTGCGATGAATCACTGGGGATTTTGTTAAAATGCAGATTCTGATTCTACAGGTCTAGGGAGGCTGAGAGGCTGCATTTCTAACCACTCTCAGGTGGTGCTGATAACCGCACTGAACAGCAAGGGTGCGGGGGAAACCTGCTGCCCGCGCCTGCTAGCACAGCCTCTCTTTGAATTTGTCTCCAAAGCTCTGAAGGAGCCAACCAACCTTCGTCAACTCAGGCAAGCCTCTGTTTACAAAGAAGTTTGTGTATTTTATATACTGTCCATACCCTGTAATATGTTAATAATATTAACACTGAAATTTTAAAAAGTGTTACTCGTTCATTTTTCTCTTGTATCTCCAGATGTTTGTCCTTCAAATATAGGAGGAATGTTTGCACTGGCCAAGTGAAATGAATTCTTTTTACCAGGATTTTTAAGTCATTTAGGTTTTGTTTTAGTTTGACAAGTTTTTTTTTTTTTTTTGCAAGTCCTGTATGAATGGAAACTCTGCCAGCCAGGACTAAAAGGGACAGAAAAGTGACAGATTGAAAGAAAAATCATTTCAAAGGCAGGACCATGAAAACTGAGGTCTGGACCAAAGACATCTTTTTGGACCGAGAGAGAGGACCCACCCAGGCGTGTGGAAAGGTTGAATATGTGCCCCGGTACTTGGGTAGGGCAGGGCCCCTGGCCCCTTGTTTAGGAAGAGTGCTGCCACCACAGCCTTCATAGAGGGTGGAGCGAACTCTCTGGGGCTGTGAAGTCTGGGCACCACCCAACTGTTCTGAGCCTGGGCCCCAGAAATTGCCGAGATGCTGACCATCAGCCCATTGTCCTCAGAGGGTGAAGCCTTCACCCCAGTGTTCCAAGAAAGCATGGCCACTGCACAAGCACTTGGAGAGGGTAGAGCTGTTGCTCCACCGGGCCTGGAGGAGAAGACATCATTCCATAAATGACTCTAAGTCCTTGAAATCTTATGGAGTAAGCCCTAGAAGTTTTCAGAAGTGTTTGGGACCCATGAACCTTGTTTTCCTTCTAATATCTCCTTATGGAAGCAGGAATGTTTATCTTACACCTGCCCTTTTTTTGTATGTTGGAAGCAGATCATTTTTTCTCTAGGTCTTATAGGTCCAAACATGGAGGGGAGGTGTATCCCAGGACAAGCCATACACATAACCAATTCTGATGAGATTTTATATTTCTGAAAGGACTTAAAGCTTTGGGGATACTGTGATAGAATGAATGAATTTTGTATGTGGAAAGAACCTGTCTTTGGGGATTCAGAGGATGGAGTGTGGTGGTTTGAAGCTGTATGTACCCCAGAAAAAAACATGTTATTAAATTTAATCCATTCCTGTGGGTATAAACCCATTGTAAATAGAATCTTATGATGAGAAACTTATGTTTAGGTTTTCCCACCTCATTCAAGAAGGGTCTTAATCCTCTTCCTGGAATCCATTATAAATGGACTGAACATGGAGAGAGAATAAAAGCCATGGGAGCAAGAAGCTGAAATCAACAGTACCCAGAAGAGAATGGAGAGACCAGTAGACATTGCCATATGCCTCGCTGTTTAACAGAGGAGCCAAGGACCTCCGGCAACCAGTCTTTAAGAAGAAAGCATCATTTTGATGATGCTTTGATTTGGACATTCTCATGGCCTCAAACTGTAAGCTACTGTTAAAAGCCAACCCACTTCATGGTATCTGTTTGAGTAGCCTTGGAAACTAAAACACTCACACTATTACATTATGTGAAAATAATAAAGTGCAGTAATCATATGAACAGTTTTTCCAGCACTGAAAAAATGCACATGTGTATAGATATATATTGAATGTAATATGTGGTGCCTCTATATTGCATAACCCAGAGGGCATCAGTCACATAGCAGCTGGAGTTTGGCAGTCCTGTTTGTAAACTAGAAATAGAGAAGAAGGGTTTATACCAGATGTCAACAGTTTTTGTCTTTGTGGGATATTATGTTTTATTTTTCCCTGAATTGTCCAATTTTACCTATAACAGTCATGCTAGCTTTTATATGTAAAACAAAAAAATAATTATATTAACCTTTAAGAAATAAGGAGATCCTACAGTATTTTCTCCCATATTTTCTTTATTGGATTTCCTCCTCAAAGCCTATCAAAATATTTTTTATAAATTTTGCAGTAATGATAATTGATGTTCATTTACGTAAATTGAGGGGGTTCCCCACCCCCTTTTGTTTTTCTTTTTCCCTAAAGACACATGAGAAGGAAATAAATTTCATCTCGGATCATAGTCGTGTGAATCCTTACTGAGTATGTGCCAGGCACATAGCTAAATACATTTCTATAGTTGATCTCTTGTAATTTTCTCAACATTGTACCAAATATAGGTATTATTACAATTATCAATTCTATAAATCAGAAAAAGGAAAGATCCTCACTGGCTTGACTATCCCCTTTCGACTTTCCCATTTTACCTCCTTCTGCTGGTAGGGCAATTGACTAATGTTGCTGAAGACTGGAGGCCATGGGAAAAGGGTGAGACTTGGGGACATGGACTAAGAAGCCTTATTTATTATAGAAAGCACGAAACTCTTTATAGAAGAAGGAAAGGAGTTGTTTCTAGCCATTAAGGAGAGAAAGATAATTATTTAAAAGGCATATCAGAGAGAATCTGATAATTATATATAGATTTGAAGATAGAAGACATGGTTCAAACCCAGTTCACTTTTTACTAGCTGTGTAAATTGAGACAAGTCCCCAATCTTTCTGAACTTTAATTCTTATTTAGGAATTTATAAGGCTATTTAGAAACTCAGACTCAAAAGAACTCTCTATGGTTGCCATGAGTGATGGAGGGAGGGATGGTAGTGATGATCCTCTCCTCTCCTCTAGATGTCTTGGATATACAGCAAAAATCTTACTTATGCCATTGTCTGTCTAAATTTAAGACTCAGTGGCAACAAAAGTATGAGTGTGTATAGGTAACAACAAATGGGCCACAGTGAACCCAAGAGTGTGAGAATTCTCTGAGAGGAAGAACATCAGCAGGAGGGCTGAGACAAAGGACAGAACATATTTTGGAAGAGCACACTCTCCGTGTAAAAGGGCCTTGGCAGAGAAACAACAGACTGAGAAGGAAGATATTTTCAAAGGTTTTCTCAGGAAACCTGTCCAAGGACAACCAAGACAACAGGAGACTGAGTGAAAATCTAAGAGAGAAAGCCCAAGAATCAGGAGACCTAGAGACCAGGTCAACTCTGTCCACTATAATGTCGGGGGACTCTAGGCAAATCACTTTGCTGATGTAGGCCCCAGTTTTCCTATTTGTAAACTAAGCCATCTGTAACCTTCATTTTAGCTTCCCAGTTTTGCTATGCTTGCCTTTCTGGAACTTGCTTTTGGATAATATTATTGGAGATTCAATAAAAATACCTTGGACAGAGCTGGGAGAGCTAATGCCGTGTTTGTGAGAGCTTTCTAACACTGATTTTCACTCACCCAATAATTGTTTGTATGGTTTTATGGTAAAGTTCATGTGTCAACTTTGCTAGTTTATGGTCTCCAGTTCAGTTAAGCAAAACACTGACCTATTGTTACTGTGAGGGTATTTCATGTATTCCAATCTATAGTCAGCTGATTGCATCTACAGCTGACATGTCTACAACCAAGAAAGGAGATTAAGGAGAAGTCTCATCCAATCTGTTGAAGGCTTTAAAGAGAGAACTGGTGATCACAGCAGTAAAAAAAGAATAATTTCTTTCTCTACTTAACTAGCCAGCTCCTCCTGGGGGACATAATTCATCAAAACTTTCATTGGAGTTCCCAACCTGTGGCCTGCCTTACAGAATTTGAATATGCCAATCCTCCTACTTGTGTAAGCCAATTCCTAGAATAAATAAATAAATATGCTATCTGTCCTGTTTCTCTGGACAACCCTGAATAATACATATGGGAAAAGGTATAAACTTACTTCTCTCTTGTAGAACATTTTGAGGATCTAATGATCTCTAGGGACTCTTCTAACTCTAAGTTGCTATTAGTCTGTGATTTTTGGCAGGAAGGAAGGTAACAGTCAGAGAGGGCACTAATGCTCTAGAAGGGGTGGGACAGGCATTCTAAGTTCTCCTTGACCTTAATTGGAGGCAGCCATTAAGGGAGAATGCAAAGAGAAAGGTGGTACTTTGACCAGAGGAGGAATTCTGCATTAAGGAAGGATTTTTACATACTAGAGTATCCCTGTGCATATAGAAAGGAAGCAAGGTCAGTATTTTCAGAAAGGAAGAGACAGCAGAATATAAGCTTTTGGAGGACAGGAGCTGCTATTTGTTCACCATGGCTTCCCAGGGTCAAAGAGCCTGTATCACATTAGACATTAATAAAAACCATTGAATGAATGGGGATGGTATGAGGTAACTACATTAAGTTCCCTAAGAACATAAAGATGGAAAGGATGTAAGTCACAGACACATCCCCTCATTTTCAATGTCAGTTGTTTGGATGGTTATCTCTCTTCACTATTTGGAGGAGGGAGAAATCTTTGGGAGAGGAGAGGATAATCACAGCTTCAAGAGAGAATGATGTCCCATGCCACCTCCATTAGAGCATTAGCTCTGCACCTCCGCAGGTTTCCTTCTCACAAACTGACACTCTGTTGGTCAAAGTCAGGACCCTGGTTTTAGCAGAATATTAAGAAGTGAAGAGACAGAGCAGAAAGCAGTAGAGGATGTTTCTAGAAGACCTGTTTGAGCTAGGGAAACACTGAAGAAAGTCCACTTCTCCTTTCTGTCTCAAAGACCAAGACACGGGTGCCTCAATCTACCATCTTTACTAGTATTACTTAGGGCTTGGATGTTAGCCTTCATCTGGCCATTGGCTCTCACTGCTTGGCCAGCAAGGGGAATCCCCTATAATTTAAGCTGTTTATTTTAACTTGTATTTATGATTAAAGTATTGCTATAAAAATTAGTTTAAAAATTTCCTATTCCTTTTTGCTTCAAAAATTAAATAAACTGCTTAGAAAAACAATCTTTCTTAAGCATTTCATTCCTTGTAAAATATCTTTTGGTAATTCTTATCCCATCATATTGATGAAAATGACTTAAAGGAATTTTTCCATTTTAATTCAGAGCTTGTAAGCCTGAGTAGACTTCAAAGCTCTGCACATCCCTGCTTTTTATGAACAAATAGGTGACACGTAAAACACAAAATTCAATTTTGCTTTCTTTTTATCAGATACTTTCTTAAAAAACAGAAAATTTACTACTCAATTAAGTCCATAGTTCTGCCCTTCTGATTTCTAAATTTAGCTGCCAGTTTTAGAAGAATTTGCATACTCTTGAATAAATGCCAAGGAAGGGGGAAAGTGGTTTAGTAAAATTACTTATATGCAGATCCCCTCTTAAAGTGCCCTGTGAATAGCTTTTATTAAGCAAGATTAAAATTGCTCATTATCCCAAAATAACTTCGGTGCATGTGATGTTATAAAAAAAGCACACACCGTAATCAGTTTGACATTTTTGGAATTTCGAAAGGTAATTAGGCTCTCCTTCTTGGAAAAAAAATCTGCTATTGTGAGCTTTGCCAGTGAAGTATAATCCTCATTTTCATGAATCTTTAGCTTGCATTCGCCTATCTCTAAAGTGACTGATGTTAATACATTGATTAAATATAGGGGAATTTGCCTTTAAGGGGCAGATTGATTGACTGTCACAAACGAGAAAATAATTTCAGTATCTCGAAGAGCAGGAACAAGAATAGCAAGATCATTTCCAAAGGAGGGGGAGGATACATGAGGATAAGCACTTGGGAAGCTCATGTGAATGCTGTGCACTGGTCTACTGCAGCCCGCCGTAGTTAACTGCTTTTGGAGTTGGACATCCATCGGACCAAATCTAATCCACAGAACAGGGAATGGCCTCTAGAAAATGACTTTGCTCCTCCCTTCTCTGGTTTTCATTCCCTGTAAAATGAGGGTGATAACTAAGGGGACCATATGTCCCAGTTTGCCCTTGAGAGTCTCTGTTTACACCAGTTGTCAGGTGTAATTATTAATACTGGATCCTTCAACTCTCAAAAGCATCCTGGTTTGCATGATAAATGACAAGCTAACTCTAATGAAAACCATCATGGGGTTTGTTAGGAGGATTCACAGAGCAATGTTCCTGGCACATACTTAACATCATATCCCGTAAAACGGGGGCTGCCCTGGTCTGCCTTGTAAGGCTCTTGTGAAGAGTAAATGGATATTCCATATAAAGAGCTTGCCATGAGGCAGATGGTAAGTGCTCAATAAATATTATGTTATTATTGCTCATTTTGTGGTATTTTACATAGTCCCATATACTTGCAAGTAAGGCGTTCAGAAACATCTGGAGAGTTAGCATTAGTCACAAAGAGACTTAGATATGAAATTATAGATCTTCTTCTATGATACCTGTGCAAAAAATACTTAGGTTTCCCTGGTCTATAAATGTCTGAAATTGTATACAACAGGCAACGTTTTGTGTGTTTATGCAGATAGGCTTCTTCAGCTGGAAAGACTCATATCCCTGGTCCATATCCATAGGCATAACCAAATCTTTAAAGATGTCTTGGATGTAAAAAGGTAAAGAAAATTTAATCTGCTGGATGTCTTTTTAACAGGCCAGGGTATTGAGATGTCTGGGCTTAATTCACAGAATCAGTGAGAAAGGGCAGAGAGAAAAACCCAGACCTTTGAATCAGTCTGTATTCTTCGAATTGGTCATCATTAAATGAGATTTATTTCTACATCTTTAAATTAAAGATTAAAAATATTATAGTTTAAAAAACTACATTCATTTTGGAATACCTGTCCTCCAAAATTACTTGGCAGCACAGTTCAGATGCTGGCAAAATGGATTTTGAGTCTCAACTGACTTCTGTGGAGTTATTGGTAAAACCCTATCATATTCTGTTATACCTGAGCTGTTTCTTTTCTTTTTCAGTGCTATACCTGAAAATTAAAAAAAAAAAGTTTTCTGTGACTTAATATATATTTTAATATTCTCCAGTGAAAGTCGCTTAAACCAAAATTTTCATTTAATAATTTATTATATCACTAATTGTGCAAAGGAGGTGAGATTAGTTTCATGTGAAGATATGATGAGGTGATGAAGGACTTAGAAAAAAATATAAAAACTCTGTCAGTCTAGGTTCTGCTGGGTTCTGACAGGAAACAGATGGAAAACTGAAGGAGATATCTGAGGAGAGTTTGATAAGAAGACTACCTACAGAGGAGGGGGCAGGATTTTGGAAAATCAACAAATCAAAAAGGGAGAATGCAGAGCCCTGAGGGACAGCTGTTCTACCCTAGGAAATGGCGCAGGAACAGTGAGAGAGAGACCATATGTAGAGAGGCCTCCTGGCAGGAACTGTAGCCTCAAGTAGGGGGATGTGGCATCTCTCCTTACCCTGGCTAAGAGCAGGCTCCAGAAATGAACACCCCAATCTCACTCTTCTCCTGCCTGTGCCTCCTGCAGGCTAAACCCCACCAGAAACCAGTGAGGAAGGGAGAGTCAACCTGGTGAACAGATCAGGGTGGTGAAGGCTGAATCAAAGGAGGAACACAAAAGTACTCAGCACTTTAACCAATTTGTTTTGGTCCTTCCCCCTTCTTTTCCTTTTTATGGAGAAAGTCACTAGGTCATAAGGATTTCATTGCCTCAAAGGGGGGTGGTGACATAATAACCCATATAACACATTGTCAGATTGTTTCCTTTGGATTTTCACGTGCTAAAATCTATAGATAAAATCCACTGATGAGTAGGAGCAAGGTCTTTTCCTATGCCCAAGAATAGATAACTATTTCTAGGGCTGGGCTGGGGAAGGTAAAGAGTCCTTAAATTAGGTTTGGGACTTCTGGGTCAGCAAAATGCTGAGGTTTCCTGTCCTCATTATGGTGATAGCAGTGCTTGCGTGAAGGAGTCTATGGAGAGGATGTTCAGAGTCCTCCTTCAGGCTGCTGAATGGCATGGAGAACGTCAACATTTTCCCTTTGAAGGAGAGTAGCACAGAAAACCAATGTATCGAAAGGGTCTTTGTGGTTGGGCAGATGCCGAGAGACCTACCTAGAACAACATCCACAAGCCAGGAAGAAATGATGGCATTTCGGTATGTCACCATGGTAGAAGACAGTCTTCTCTCTCCCCAGGTTCAGAACCCTTTTCAGTCTTTCCTCCATACTTGGGCACGATGCTGTGGAAGTCAAGAGGCTGAAGTTGAAGTACATAATGACAAGTTCCCATCACTAGCGGAAGAGGGGTTTGAAATTTGCAGAAACAGTTAATATTCATTGAATAACTCAGTTTGTGGTCTGAGAGTCTTAATGCTACATTCCTTGTTACCAGTCAGGAAACTGAGTTAAGTAACTTCCTTGTATTGAAGGGAAAAAACTTTGCCTGAGTGTCTTCTATGAGAAGGATGTTGTTAGGTGATTCTTGTGCGATGATTTGTATGAGGTAGGGAACGCAGCATACTTACCTCAGAGATGTCTGATGACTATTAGATTAGAAGGTTATGTGGTGGTGGCTACCTAATGAAAGATATTGGTACATTAAAGTGTAGTTGGATGTATTAGTTTCTTATGATGGTTGCTGTAACAAATTATCACAAACATAGAGACTTAAAATAATGTAATTTTGTCTTACAGTTCTAGAGATCGGAAGCCTGAAATGGGTCTCACTGGTAATGTCAGAGCTGGGCTTACCTCAGAGGCTTTAGGGGAAAATTCATTTACTTGCCTTTTCTAGCTTCTAAAGCTGCATTCTTTGCGTTCCTTGATTAGTGGCCCCTTTCTCCATCTTCACAGCCAGCAGTGTAGCATCTTCAAAGCTGTCCCTGCTTCCATCATCACATCGCCTTTTCCTCTAGCTGGCTCCTCTTACCTTCCTCTTACTCTGATTATATTGGACCCATCCAGGTAATCCTGGATTAAATAACATTCACAGGCTCCAGGGATTAAGATATGGGAATCTTTGGGGGTCATCAGTCTACCCTATGAGTGAATGTCATATTAAGAGGTGTACAACCCTAGGTTTATATCCTGGACTTTCCAATAAACTTGGAAAAGTTACTTAACTTCTCTGAGCCTCATAGGAGTCTACAGCACAGAATAAATAAAATCATGAAATGATATCCCTGCTCAGCACTGTGATTTGTTGGTAGTTCCTAACTCAGACTCTCTAAGGATCACAGCAAACCTTTTGCTAGGACACGAGATAGACTCAGAACAGAGGTGAGGAGATTCTGGCTCCTGAACCACAGCAAACACGTTGGCCTAATGTAGATGAGCAACTTTTCTCCTTCACTCTGTGGCCCATAGAGACCCAGGGTCTCTCTGTTCCAAACAGAAAATTGGGAATCTGTGCCTACACTTAGAAATTTCAAACCCCCCGCCCAAAGAAAATGATGGGAAGTGGAAGGTTTCTGGGAATGGCTGATGTCATCCAAATCAAATCATGGAGACTGGCCTGAGTGGCATGTGGGTTAAGATGATTAATCTGATAGTCCAGCCTGAAAGAGGTGTTTGGGGAAGTCAGAGAGACTGGTTATAGTTAACCAGTGAAATTGTTGTCGTTTTGCTCAGTAGCAACAGACACTTACACTAAGATAGCATCAACTAGAGTGGAAGGGAGAAGCAGAATGTGAGAGAGACCTTGCAGGGTTGACCAGAGGACTCCACAGCTGGATGTCAGGGGCTAGCAAGGCTTTGGGACTGCATGGCTCTGGGTCTGGGAGCTAAACACCCAGATTGGGACATAACAGGGAAGAAACGCTTCCGCAGACCAGGAGTCGGATTTATGAAATGTTGAGAGGAGGCACCAGCAGGAGTCCGGATGTAGGCGAATAGCTCCGAGCGAAGAGGTGCTGAGGATTCCAAGTTTGGAATCCCCCACCTGGAGGTGTTGGCTGAAGCATCAGGAAATCAAGAGGAGGGATCCTTGGGGAATTCTCCCATTGAGGGGGAGGGTCATGACAGTAAAAGCATACATTCCAGAACACAAAGGTTGATGAGCAATATCCCGTCTCCCTCCTGTTTCCCTTCACTCCCAAACACGCACGTATTTTCTATGATTAACTTCTTTCCAAAATGCATGCTCACATTTGTACAGCTCTCATCAACAGATCTGCTTAATTCTCTCTAAATTTCAAAATACAAATTCAACAATGTGAATTTATTCAGCTGACCCACTCATTTTTTGTTTCCAGTTGTAGACCAGACCAGAATAATCTGATGGTTTAGAATAAAAAAAAAAATTTTTTAATTGGGAAACACTATTTAGAGACAGGGAAGGTCATGAGGCTGGTGAGTTACAGTTGGGGCTAGAATCGAAATTCCCTGACCCTCAGTCCAGGCACCTCATCCTGTTTTAAAAACTGCTTTAACTCCACATCATAAATTGCTTATTGTAGACAGGGTCTAAACTGCCAGCACATTGAATTATCATTCAGAAAATTAGATGCTAATGTTCTCAAGAATGTCATTCAAAAGGCAATACATTTTTTAAAGGTAACAGTTGATGTAATGTATTTATAATTAGTTAATGAGTCTGAGCCTGTAATTCCTCTGTCAGACCCTCAGGCGGAACTGTTTGTGTTTTCAAGTCTTATCACACAGACTTGTTTGGAAGGAATTGTACATTTTATGGGAGGAATGAGTTTTTGTTTTTTATGTAGGGTAAGAGGCTGATTTCCCTTCCCTCAGCAACCCAGAAATAGAGTCATATTGTGAGGTTGGACAGAGCTAGAGTATAGGTTAAAGACCACTGGAGGACACAGAACCGTAGAAGGCAAGGTAGAAGGTACTAGAGAGATTAAAATTATTCTTCTCAACTGGAAACATTTGTTTTACATTTTGGCATGATTTTCAGTTGTGCAAATATTTTAGGGTGATTATTTTTTACCTTCTTTTTGGAAATTGCCAGTTGATGTTGTTAAGCTATTGACACTTTCACCACTCTTAATATGTCCTCCTAAAATGAAGGAGGTGTTCTAATCTCTGTATTTTCCAGTGGGTATCTCAAGTCATAAAATGGGGAAATGCTAGTTATCCTTGGTCAATAACTAAGTTCTATGATATTATGATAAATTTATTTATTCCCATAGTCCTTTGCAAATGCTTGAAAAACCTCTATGTGTCAGGTGCCATGCTAGACACTAGCCCTCAACAAAGACTACAACTAAACCCAATATCATTTCCTCCAATATCTCTTCCTCCACCCACGTTTGATATTTTAGTAAATAGTATTGCCATTCACTGACTTCCTAAGCTAGAAATGTCCACTTTACCCTTGTCATTCACCCCTTCAATGACCAAATCCCCTTAGTTCTATCACCTAGAAAGCTCTTAAGTCCCTCCACTCCTCTTCTTCCTCACTGCCTTGTTCTTCCAACAGACCATGATCATCTGTCCCTGATCTGTTGGTAAGAGCTGTACCATTGTGTGGCAAAATGCCCTAAGCCAGTGACCTTTTTTTAGATAGCACCGATGAGACTAATGGCGATAATATTGAACTTTACCTCAGTCTTGTGGTTCCAGGCAATAGTGATGGTTAAGAAATACCTCAAATCTCTGTGATTCAGAAAACCTCAAAGGACCACCCTACTCTAACCTATTCTGTGATAAGTCCAGTCTCCATCCTTTCTCAAGATTCCCATTAGTGGCTTCTTGTGCTAATCTCTGGGATATCTCATCATTTCTTGAGTGACACCTCTGGGTCTCCCAACTCCTACCTGGATAACTCCCTTGTGTTCATGCCTCTACAAAACCTCAGACCCTCTTCTTTTTTTTTGAGCAGTTCCTCAATGATGAACATCCTCCCTATTGCAATAGCCCAAATAAAATCATCTCAATTTTCCAGTGTATTTGTCTCTCACAATGGTGATAAGTAGCGAAGAATGTGATCTCATTGGGAGATGTGTAACTATGAAACCCAGTCTCCTCCTGAATGTGTCTTGCATAGAAACATTTGTTAGGTATATACAATGATCATTCAAACTATCTGTGGGGTTGGTGGAGCCCCAGTTCCCTGTCCTTGAGGTCCTCTAAATTTTCTTTGATGAAAGGGTCATCAGAGGCAGATGCAAAAGGACACTAGTGGCAAGATCAGCTGAGAGGGACAGAATCTAGTCTAGTGAAGCAAGGAATCCTCAAGAAAGGGCAGACCACAGGTTCAGATCAGAGGCCTAGGGCTTGAAACATCTGAAGTGTTCCAAGTGGCCATGTTTGCTGGATTCTTGTGCACTTCAAGGAGGTAGATAATTCTAACCAATTCACCTATTTCTAACACCACTCATTTCAAGAATGAAAATTTCTTTCTAACAATCCCTTACGCTAATTACCATATCTTCCAGGGCAGATCAAATAGTATAATGGACGAGTTTGTAGCAGCAAGTCAGTATCTTTCAGATGCTACTAGCCCCTCCTGTCCCCTTCTCCCCCGTGAATGTGCACTCCTTGTTAGGGCAGTTCTACTGTCAGCAAATCACACTTATAGATTAATAGACACATATAGGTCATGGCACACAGTGAGTGCTGAAGTATTTGCAAATAAATTACATACAATATAGCAAGATTGCTCTTCTTCAAGTCATTCTCTCTAACTGTCTCTAGAGTACTTTTTCTTAATCATACCATAAAGGTCTTAGAGAGGAAGTTCCCAGCTGCCAATATCTGCACATGGAAGTTGGAGGTGATGTAGTTGTTGAAGGCCTGTTCACCAACGAGAACCCTCCAGAGTCACTTACCTCCTCAGAACCAACTCAGTGAATCCCTCTTGATCTTAGGATAAATTCCAAACTGAATAATCTACTTACAAGGCCCTGCATGCTTTAACCCCTATTTACTTTTCAAAGCTCTTCTTCGGCCACCTCTCCTTTCTGGGCCTCTCTCCATATTGCCATGGCTCCGAAGCTCTGCCAACCCCCCCATAGCCCCCCATCCCTATTGTGCTGGGCCTGGGGCTGTTCGCCTTGAGATCCATTCCTCATCCTTCCCCTACTCAGCTCCCTGTAGGAGGTTGCCCAGTCAGGCTGTGGTTCCCGGTGGGCCTGTAGCTGGGGTAGGCCAAGGGGTGGGCACTGTTGTGATGTGGAAGGGCTCAGGCAAGGGAGAAGGAAGGGGCTTTCTTCCTTTCTACCTCTGCCTGGAAAGGCAAGTCTGACAAAAGAGGTCTCTCTTGGGTAGCTTCATCTCCTACAGTACAAATCAGTCTTGGTTCCAGGCTCCTCCCAGGGACACTGGCCCTTGGGCTCCAGTCACCCTGTTTCCTGTCTCTGAGGTGGGTAGTGGTTTCCTGCTGTTAACCCCTGGGATATCTCACCATCCCCTGGGTGACTTCTCTGTGTCTCCCGTCTCCTACAAAACTACTTCCCCACTTTAAATTCCTTCTGCTGATTACATGTATAAACAATCGTTTCTGTATTCCCTATCGGTTTTGAGCCAGTGCCCAATGCTAGAGTTTAGTTCCTGCTTAAGTCCCTCTCAGGACTCCACTCTGCCGTCAGAGTAAAATCCCAACCCCGTCACCTGGCCTAATGTTCAACCTGAGCAGGCCCCGCCCGAGGCGCGCAGCTTTCCTGCTACAGAGATCCTTCGTGCCCTGCGGTCCTGTGCCAGGACAGCGCTTCTCCACATTTGTTCATGGTGAGCTCCTTCTCCACACTGAGGTCTTAGAGCAATACCATCTCCTCTGAGAATTCTTCCCTGACCATTCTACTGAAAGCAGTTTTCCTCCATGTGCCATTCACCTCCTGCTGGTCTTCAAAGTACTTACCATCACCAGAAATGACCTTTAACTTTGTAGGCACAAAAATGTGAGTGTCAAACAGATCTTCGCTACCTAAAGCGTTCCTTTATCTCCAGCAGTCAAAATGGCCCCTAGTTCAATGGAGAATCTCCATACATATCTGTTGAACAAATGAGTACTGTAGTTTCAGGCACAGTGAAAATACTTTAGATAGACTAATGCATCTTAGTCTCCACAGTGACACAATGAGACAGGTGTCCTGTGTGTCCATTTTAGAGAAAGTTAAGTAACTTGCCCACATCGCAGGCAGGACGAGGAACGGGCCTAGCCCCAGTCAGTTGTACCACCTTTCCTTACCAGGCAACTTCTTGGGAAATATTTTAAATGACCTCAAATAATAAAAGGTAAATCAGAATCCAATGGCTTGTTCTTCCTGTGCAAATCATCCCACCAGGCTTCCAGTCAGGTGACCAGAGCTTGTCTCTGCACAGGTAAGTTTGGGCATAATCCAGCAATGCCAACTACATCCCAGCCTTCTCCTTTCCCTGGTGCCAAAGCAACTTCCCTCGACAGTCTTTGTATGAAATACCCCAACTTTGAAAGAAAACATGGGGAAAATGTCCATTTTAGAGACAAGGAAACACAGGCCTCAATAATACTTTGTAAAATGTAAGTGCAATAAAAAATAAAGGACCCAAACCATTGTTAAAAAGGACAATCTAGGTAAGACAACACATTGTAGTTAATCAGATTATGTAGTTTTACTTTATTGAAAGGTTAAGATGTGAGACAATGTCTTTGCTATATGACACTTCTGTGACTTAGTCCCTAAGATACAATTCACAAGAAGTCACCACTCTTTGGTTACACGCCTTAAGAAACATTAACTGATCTTTCCACATTTACCTATTTCTCAATAGTTTATCTCTCCTGCAGTTGTTAGTTGCAATACTCTCCTTTTCTCTTAAACTTGTTTTGAATTATATATATTCCAACTATTTAAAAATGATATGAAAATTCAAGAACTGAAGTAAAGGTGAATAGAGGAAAAAATGACTTCTCCTCTAAAAGCATTGTGTAAGTTTTTAAAATGACTCCCAAAAGATTTCACAATATATATTACTGTCAACAATCATCCATAGGAAAAATCAAAATTATCTTCATTGTTAACCATTAATGAAATACTTTTTCTCATTATTGCTCTCCACTTCCCTACTACCTAGTGAAAATTGTTCACAATGGACATGAAGCAACTCTGAGAAGAATTTACGTGACATAAGGACTCAGACACACAGTCCTGCAAAATAATTTGTCTGTCACCCAAAGTTGAAAGGTGCTATTTACACTCAATTTGCTTAAGAATCATCAGAGTGATGAATAGGTAAGTCTCCCCATCATTGCTTCTCTCTGTTTTGAACACTGTACATAAATGTTAATGTTGGCATGTGGAGACATGTGCTTTAGTACTTAAAACTCTTAACACAAGTGATAAACACAGAAGTTAAGTGTAATTTATTTGCTCAGGCCACTACCTTCTGCAGTGTTCAAGATTGCTGGTTCAAGTCCATCTTCTAGACGATGCAAAGGGAAAAGACTATAGGAGGCGCAACTTCAAAGAAATTGTCCATTTGGCAAAAGTTTGACAATTCTCCTGGGTGCCCTCCCTTCCCAAAATGCCTCTCTGGTGCTCTCACACAATTATAATCATTTCCACTGCCACTGGCCTTTCTATAGAGCAAGTTGCCACTCTTGTCATTAGAACGTAAGGTGTTTTTTAAACTAGTTTTATTATTCCCTATCAGACAGTTTCACTAATCATTCCTCCCAACAATTGCCTGAGACCTCCAAAGCTCACCTACACATGGGATTTTATCAAAACACTTTTCTTTTGCTGGCAGGAGTGGAAATAGATGTAAGAGGGACAGCAGGGAAAAGTTCTGGAAGTTTCTAGCTTTCATTACATGCAGATTGTAAAGCAAAAGTTTGAAGCATCATTTCCTTGAGCAAACAATTTTTCTTTCCTCCACTGACCTGGAATTACCAGGATTTACCCGGTTTATACTGCCAAGGTTAGTCATAGTTAAAAGAGTAAAGAAACAGAGAAGCGTAGATATTATCTGCTTGCTTTTGTGTGTGTGTGAATGTGTGTGTTCACATGTATGTATGTATTGGAGTGGAAGCAAATTTTTCATTGTCTAAAAGAATATGTTTTTGAAAGCCCTTTATAAAACAGAATGCTGTGACTAAATTGAGTAAGTCATACACTTAAATAAAACAAACACACACATTTGTGAACATCCCTGGGTGGGATGCACTGAAGTGAATACCAAACAAATCAGTGACTGTAGAACACGGGGTGGTAGGTATTTTCTGTAAAGAAGGAGGGGCTTGGGAGGGGAGTTAGCTACCTGGGTTATACTTGTGGCCAAAAAAAAAAGGGCTACCAAACAAAGCCACAGGACACGATGATTAACATATCCAAGAGCTTATGTCAGAGGGACATCTATAATAAGGTCCATCTCCCAGGAGCAACGTACCCCTTGGAATATTCTCCAGTGAGAAGTTTGAAGGTCACCTTCAGATATTTCAAGAAAGGATAGCAAACCTTTGAAACCCTCTAAACCCATTATTGTAGTCTCTACCTATAAGTGGCTTTTTCACTCTCAAAAAACATGCAAAATGCAAATTTTATAAATGATATACCCTCACATTGGGGGTCAATTGATATTTAAAAATGCGCAACTCATTTGTCAAGAGTTAAGTAGAAGAATAGGTAAAAAATGGGCAATGCTTCATAAAGGCAGCTTTTATTTTTCAAACACCATACACCTGAAGAAAGAGAGGAGCTTAGCCTCTCCTATGTTTGCAATGTTAAAGTAAAACGTGCTGCAGCATCCTAATAATTCAAGTCAGTATTTCCCTAAGGTGAGGGATTGAGAGTTGCTACAGTTCTCTGAGCCCCACTCATTTTCTAGTCTTCACATGGAGCTCGATATTCAATCAAAAGATAAGGATTATCCTTTGCTATGTCTCTCTTCTTTGTACAAGTGACCATTTCCACACTTTTCAAAACTTCTTTCATTTAAGCCTTGCACAGCCCTTGAGGTAAGGATTTTTTATCCTTTCTTTACAGATAGGGAAACTGGATGTAAGAGAATGTTTGTAATTTGCCCCAGATCACATTGCTAAGAAAACTCCCATGTTTTTGGCAGTTACATTACATGTATCTTCACTTAATTCTGCTCAGATTACTTGCCATTGAAGCTGGCTAGTAAGATAGGGAATCAATAGATGGATCTGGAACCTGGCAAGAAGTCCATATGGACATCAATAACCCCAAGATGGCGGCTGGAAGACCCAACACACACACAAGATTCTGCCACTCAGAACAAGATTCCTCCGGAAGCAAGGAGAAGCCCTGGGTATTCCTCAAGGACTTTATCACTGGGCCCTCCTGGGGGATGGATGAGTGGGATAATCAAACAAAACAGCAAACAAATGGAACTCTTCTCCTGCCATTAGCAAAGGGGTGGAATAATTAATGGTTCAAAATACAGGCACAAGGCCTGAACACTCTCTCCCCTTTGGACCTTTGTTTCTGTGTTCTGTGCACCGCTCTTTCTGTTTTTCCCATGCATGGATCAACACGCAAGTAAAACCTGGACAATTATAATCTATAATGGGGAATTGTAGTCTGTAAATAAGCCTGTTCGTCACTTTTCAGCCCCTTGCTCTCTTCCTGGACCCATGATCTGTTATTTTCTCCCATTTCTCTTCCCTTCCTACTTGAATAAATGACTGGCCTAACACACTCAACATGCTCTTGAAATTCATTTCTGCAGCATAGTCAAGAACCTAGACAAAATCCAGTAACACATGAAGGTATATTTTTTCATTCTACCTTATTCCACAAAATAATTTATGAAGACAATTGAAAAATCTTGGGAAAAGGAATCCATGCAAAATATTTCATTTTTGACCTCTTCAGTGCTCTCCAGAATCATCTGTTTGAGAATGGGAGATAGGAAATATGGGACATGGAGGGGAGAGCCACAGTCTCTCATTTTCTTTTCTTCTTTCACTATTCCCAAACAGAATTTCTGATGAAGAGTGACTATGGAAAGGTGACAGAAGGGCAGAGCCGGTCAAATTAATCCCATAATGCTACATAATGGGAGGCAGTTTGGGGTATGAGGCTACTGTACTCCTTTGCTTGTGCATACAAATAAACGTTTTCTCTCTGAAACCTCAGTGTCTCAGGAATTGGGTTTAAAGATGCGTTGGGAGAATAGAACGTGCCTTCACTCAATACCAGTCCCAAATGGGACTAAGGACAAAGGGGCCCCTGAAAGGGTCTGAACGCCGGAGGTTCTGGGGCCCCCGTGAGAGAGGTAAGCACAGTAGTGAAGCTTTCTGTGGGCACTAGACCCTTTCAGTCTTAAAGCTCGACAGTTGGGGTGTTTCCTACCTTGTTGGCACTCCAGGCCCTAAAAGCACTTTAAAGCTTCAAAGAGAGAAGCAGTTCCTGCCCTGAGTCAGGACGTTTGAGTAGATGAGTGGATCAAAAAGGTAGCAGTGATTCAGGAAAAGGTTTCTGAATTGTTCCTATGCCAGATACACCCTGGAACCCAGAGGTCAAGAGTGACAACTATCTTCATTCCTCTACCACAAAATGCCAACGCCTCTTGTCAGCAAGAAGCCAGAAAGGTCCGACGTCCAAGGTTGGGAATTTTACCAAGAAAGGAGTTGTAACCAAAGGTTAAAAATGAACAAATAATTATGATTACTGAAACATTACATGGAAGCCTTTTATTTTTATTTTTTTATTTTTAAAGAAGTTTTAGATTGCATAAATGTTACATCAAAAATCTAAGATATTCCCAAATACTCCACCAGATCCCTCTCCCACGCTTTCCCCCATTAACAATGTCTGTCATTAGTGTGGTACATTTCTTAATATTGATGAACACATATGGAAGTAGCCAAAAGGGTTAATGTCTGAAATTACTGAAACTGGCTAGACTGACTTCACCCTTTGTATGTGGCCATTTCCAACTGAAAACCTTGCCGTTATAATGATTACTCCAGGTGGATCTGATCTTTGTATACGGACACTTCTATCGAAAGGGTGACCACTCCATCTTCCTGTGTTTTGTGTCCACATGAAAAACCTTGTAGCTGAACTTCGTGTTCAGTATCCCGCCCTCCTGGATGTCTTGATGTCTGATAATGGTTGCAACTTTGTAACTCACCTTCCCCACCTTGTCGGCACCCACCCCCAGCCTGGTTCAGCCCCTTAATGTTTACTAATGAAAAACATCATGCAAATGCCACCTCAATTACTCATTAGCATCCTGATATCATAAAATACTAGAATTTTTGCAAATCAGAAAGGCAGTTTTGGGTCATGAGGCTTACAGTGCTCCTTTGCATGTGTAACCAAATAAACTTTTTCTCTCTTTGAAAAAAAAAATACACTACATAATGACAACGAAGTAATAGAGTGTAGGAATTAGCCAGGAATTTTTTTTTTCAAAATTAGTAAACTTTATTTTAACACCAAAAACATAATATCAGGGAAGTGGATTTGGCTCAACAGATATGAGCGTCTGCCTACCACATGGGAGGTCCAAGGTTCAAAACCCAGGGCCTCCTGACCCGTGTGATGCCGTTATAATGATTACTCCAGGTGGATCTGATCTTTGTATAGGGACATTTCTATCAAAAGGGTGACCACTCCATCTTCCTGTGTTTTGTGTCCACATGAAAAACCTTGTAGCTGAACTTCGTGCAAGGAGTGTGCCCTAGAAGGAGAGGCACCCAGAGCAAAAAAAGTGCAGCTTGCTCAGGGTGGTGCCGCACATATGGAGAGCTGATGCAGCAAGATGACGCAACAGAAAGAGACACAGATTGCTGGTGCCACTGACAAGAATACAAGCAGACACAGAAGAATACACAGCAAATGGACACAGAGAGCAGACAACTGGGGGGTGGGTGCGGAGAAGGAGAGAAATAAATAAAATTTAAAAAAAAATAAATCTTTAAAAAAAAACCCAAAAACATAATATCAGACAAAAGGCAGCTTAACAAATAATTGAAGCATTACTTTGAAAAACCCTGTCCAGGCACATTTATCTTAGTGAAACTTAAAACCAAATTCAATTATTTCTCTAGTATTCAGAGATATGAATAAATGAGCACAGTTTGGTTAAATGACATGACCAAGGTCTTCTTGTTAATGAATAAAATGAAAAAAAAAAGCTTGATCATATTCCCATCTCATAAAAATAAAATAAAAATAAATCCCATTTTCTTTTTCTAGCCTTTTGCATTGATATAGTATCTTCTTTGCCTTTGCTACAAAAATATTACAATATTTCTGTTAACTGTGGTCTAAAGTTATAATTAGTTTTATTTTTCTCATGAATCACCATATTCTTAACATCTTATACTAAAGAACATTCCGGCATTTTTATTATTAACCATGAAAATCCAATGTCTCCCACACACTTATTGAGAAGTACACCTACCTTTAGCCACCCGCTAGCCTAAGCAGTCTTTCTTTCTTTTTTTTTTAAAGATTTATTTATTTATTTATTTCTCTCCCCTCCCCCTCCCCAGTTGTCTGTTCTCTGTGTCTATTTGCTGTGTCTTCTTCTTTTCCACTTCTGTTGTTATCAGTGGCACGGGAATCTGTGTTTCTTTTTTCTTGCGTCACCTTGTTGTGCCAGCTCTCTGTGTGAGTGGTGCTATTCCTGGGCAGGCTGCACTTTCTTTCGCGCTGGGCGGCTCTCCTTACGAGTGCACTCCTTGCGCATGGGGCTTCCCTACATGGGGGACACCCCTGTGTGGCATGGCACTCCTTGCGCGCATCCACACTGCGGCGTGGGCCAGCTCCACACAGGTCAAGGAGGCCCGGGGTTTGAACCGCGGACCTCCCATGTGGTAGGCAGATGCCCTAACCACTGGGCCAAGTCCACTTCCCCTAAGCAGTCTTTCTTTTCCATCTGCTCTCTACGTCATTGCTTTAGGAAATACAGTCAGTCCAGAGGTTCTGTGGCTATGAGGAGCTGAGATTGTCTTTGTAACTGTGGGAAGCCCAGACTTCACTAAGAATGTAGGAAGAAAAATGGTATGTTTTGTTCTATCATCCCTGAGACTGCTGAAGTTAATCTATGCTGATTTGGCAAAGAGAAGGTAAGGTAGCTGTAGCCTAATGTAAGGATTTCTATACTGAGTTACAGGTGACTATGTGTATGTGTGTGCAATTCTAGGCTCCCATTGTTCCACCACTGTTCTCTTATTGTACTGATTGGATTGTTGTTGTTTTTTTTACTTATCTATTTACTTTTAACATTCATCCTTCACTAAACTACAAACAATGGAAGACAGGAATGATTTCATGTTTATCTCTGCATTCTCAGGTCTAATATGAGACCAGCATCCAATAAATGTTTTCTGGAAGGAAAAAGTCGAAGTAGGTATAAAGTAAAGAAAATAATTTGTCAAGAAAATATACATTAGTGACTGTAGGTGGCAAAGCTTGTAGTAAAGAACTGTTCTAAAATTACAGTATAAGAATTTCTCGTTACTTGATGATAAATGGTGTGATGGTTTCATCACCATTTCATGGTGAAGTAGTACTGGCTGTGAGATGTGGTATATTGATTTAGTCATTCAAGAACATTTAAGAGTGTCTGCGATGTCTCAGGCACCACCCTCAGCATGGGGATAAAGTGGTAAGACAGGCTGCGCTCCTGCTCTCATCCAGGCTTTTAAATTAGCGAAATGACATAAATAATCCACAAGGAAACATGCCAAAAATCAATGGCGAGTGTCCTAAAGGCAAAACAATGGTTAGTGAGATAAAGGGTGATTGTGGTCGGTAGTGGGTAGTGGAGGGGTGAAGGCCAGGGGGTTACTTGTGGAAGGATAACCAGGGAAGGCCTCTTAAGTTAGTTTGTGTTGAGTAGAGACTCAGATGCTTCCCTTTCTATAACTAACTCCTGGGGAAATCTCTGGTACAGTTTCCTTCCATTAAGATCCTTGACAGACACACCAAATATTCCAGAAAATGTATTTTATCTTCATTGGCCTATTCCATCTCTGAGTGCCACCCAACAGCCCTAAGCATTTTAACATGTCTACAGCCATGCATGGAAAGGCTGTACTTATAGGCTAAATTAATAGGCAGTCGCACAATTCCCTAGAGAGTATTTCATGGCCATCTTTGCTAAAATAAATAAATATTAAATGCCTGCATTCTGGTTCATGAAAGGGGTAATGGAAATTACTTTAAAGCAAGTACCTCATTCCCATATTAGCCATAGGAAAAAATTACGCATGTGAGTTAAGACTTCCCAATTTATTTAGAGAAAGATTTTCTCTGAGATGCTGAAATTAATGACAGTAGTAACAGAACCACTTAGAGAAACTGCACAGAGAATACCATATTTTAAGAATAAAGTTTATTTGATAAAATACACCTTGAAATGCCCCATTTCATGTATCTGGAGAGAGCAAACTATGTAGGAATGCTTTTAGCTCCTGCCTGCTTCAGCCTGACTCTTTAAGCTGCTTTATCCAGGAGAGTCTCCCTTTTGGCTGCTGTTACTTGCTCATCACATGGGCTCCATTTGGAAGCCTGGCTGGAACAATCATCACAAATAAAAAAGGCAGTGCACATAATGGCCACTTGGAAAGGTCAGGAAGGAGACGTTGGGGATGGGAATGGAAAATGGGGAGGCAAAAATGGGCTGGCTTTTCCCAATTCCAGACCACAGTAGACAACCTAGCAGATGGGCGAAGCACTTATTAAAAAAAAGTGAGCAGATGAGGCTCTTATCAGAGTTTTCTTTTTCTTTTTTCAAATGTACTATTTCTTTATTTTTTCCCCTTATTATATAGCTAATACACAAGCTTGCATAATTGAAAATAGTTTTTCTGTTATTGCTGTTATTTTATAGAATCAGGCTCATACTTGTACAAAGAAATCTGGGTTTGTTTTTGTTTCTCAAATTCTTATAACATATTGCTCTTTAAAATTTTTTTTTATTATTATCTATTTTTTAAAGATACATGGGTCATACAGAATGTTACATTTAAAAAAATAAGAGGTTTCCATAAACCCCACTCCCCACCCCCACCCCCACTCCTCCCACATCCACAACGTCTTTCATCAGTGTGGTGCATTCATTGCATTTGATGAGTGCATTTTGGAGCACTGCTACACAGCATGGGTCATAGTTTATGTTGTAGTTTACACTCTCTGCCAGTCCATTCAGTGGGTCATGGCAGGACATATAGTGTCCTCCATCTGTCCCTGCAGTATCATTCCGAACAAATCCAAGCCTCAAAAATGCCCCCACATCACACCTTGTCTTCCCTCTCCCTGCCTTCAGCAACTCCCAAGGCCACTGTCTCCACATCAGTGATATAATTTCTTCTATTGCTAGAGTCACAATATTTCTATAGAAGAATGCCAGTAAGTACAATATAAGTGTTGAGAATTTTTGCACCTATCTGTGATATTGTCAGTAAAACTAATGTCTAGATGTTGAATTTCTGGTCAGCGTACTCTATAGGTCTATTTTAAATGTTTACTCTCTAAATACATATTGTCCAATAACCCTCCAGATTGGTCATAGCCACTGCATGTCAGACTGACGGCCAAATCAATAAAGCAGCATAGAGAGAGAGGGGTAGAGTGGTGATCAAGACGGCCTGGGTCCCTGATCTGGAATGGAGGGGGTTGCTTACAACTTAATGAAATGGCATAGATAATCAGTAAGAAAACATGCCAACATATAAAGGTGATATCATATGGTGACAGAAGCCTTAAAGGCAATAAAAAGTATAGAATTAACCAAGACAGTTCCAGACTGGTTATACGGACGCATATTACATCAGAGGTAAAAGAAGGCGCCCATTTCCCCACATCTTTGCTCAAACATTCTGTTATCATGTTTTCACATTTTTACCAAATCACGGAGAGAAAATGATATCTTATACTTTTCATTTATGATTACTAATGAGATCATTTTAATAGTGCATTTGTATTTCTTCTATTGTCAGTTATCTGCTTATGTCCTCATACATTCTCCATTGTGTTGATCTTCTTTCCATATTGATTTAAAAGCATCCTGTCATTATGTTGCAATTATATTTATCATTTGTCTTTTAATTTTGATATGGTGCTATTTAATATGAAAACAATTACATTTATGTACTTAAATCATCCATCTTTTTTCTTTATAGTTTCATTTTATTTTTTGCCAAAACAAGCCTTTAATATACCCAAGATTAGATAACCTAAATATTATGTTTGCTTCTAGTTATTTCATAATTTTAGACTTCCAGTTTTTTACATTTAACTCTTGTTCATTTTACAGCAATACTCTAATTTTACTATTTTACAGATAGCTAACCAATTGTTCTAGTACTAAGCTTATTCCCACTTCTTATCATATTTGAAGTTAGTATATATGTACTTGTACCTGGCTGGATTTTCTATGCTGTTTTATTGATTTGTCTAAGTTTTCTCCAGCCAGAACCACACCTTGGTCTAGTCTAGTCTCTTTATGAATAAACAGTATTCAAACTCACCCCCTTACCTTCCATTTTTCTCTGCCTTCTAACTGGAATAGTTAAGTCATGAAATGCTTACTCACTTTGTTTAAGGAAGGAATGAGAGGGACATTTGTGAGAAGGAAAGGAAAAGACTTAGCATTTCTTGAATACTTTACTTCATGCATGGCAAGATGCTGGAAAAAAAAAAAAAAAACAACTCCTTTTAATGAATTGTCATTTTTTTGCATATAGGAAAATCATCCCCCAGAGAACATAAATAAATTGCCCAAGATAACACAACTAATGAGAAGATGAGTTGGAATTCAAACTAAAATTCATCTGATTTCCACTTGCACGCATCCCTAGTGGCCTGGTGAAGGCTACCCAAGCCATTTTACATGGCTAAACCTTAATATTTTCATCTATAATATAAGAATAATAGTACATACTTTGTGAAGATTAAAAAATATCATGAAATAAAGTGCTTGGAACTTTCCTAACTAGCAGAGGGATCAATTCACCATTATTATTATTTATTGTTACCTTGAAAACTTAGAGCAAGGGTATGATGGAATGAAGCACTGAGAGATAACTTCAGAGGAAAGCAGAAGAATGTGGAAACATGTAGACAATATAGAGTTGTAAGTCCTAAAGATCAGACTTGAAACATAGGCAGGGGGTCTGGAAAGGAAGATTAGGAGAGGAAGTAGAGTAAATTGTCCAATGAAGTTAGGTGAAGTGTTCTTTCCCCAAATTTTCCCTGGCCTGGTGTCTGTCCAAAGAGGACAGACCTTCATTCCCTCCAAAAGGACCTAAAATCACTCTCGTCCATTCTTGGGAAGCAGGCACACCTGAGAGAGGGCTGGGGAAGTCATAGGGAGGAGGCAAGCACCCTGTGCACAAGGCACAAGAGTCATCTTCATATACTCATTCGTGCTTATAGTTCTGCTCTGTAAGCATTTACTCAATACCTACTTTTATTCAGGATGTACTGTGGTTAGACACTGGGTTAAAATCTAGAAAGATGTGATGCAAAAAAACACAGAAGATGGCGCCAATAGGACAATCTAGTGGGGAAGACTGAAAAAAATGAATAGGCAATTAAAAATAGTGCAGAAAATACTATGTGATGGCCTGTCGAAGATTATGGGGGGCTCATAATGGTCACTCACCCTGCACTGAGAGGTCAGAGAAGGTATCAGATGCTGAATCTGAAGGATGAATAGTGGAAATCAGAAATAAAAGGCTAGGACTCCATCCTGGAATAATCCCCGGCAAAGGTTTGGATGAGTGAGAAACTGCAAATGAAGTACAAGCCATTTATTCTGGCTTGGAATTAGCATGGAGGGAGCAAAAGTAGTAGAAGATGAGCCTGGATGAACAGGGGGCAGAGAGCAGCTCATGAAGTTTCCTGTGGCTGAACCTAAGGGATCTGGCCGGTGCTCGTTGATCCAGCGTGCGTAATCTCATCAAACACTCCCTACTGCAAGTGGGCAGCAGCAGCAGCCTTGGTGTGTTATTTATAGACTAGGATAGTGGTTTAGTTTTTGGCATCCCATAAGTCATTAAGTTCTGAAACAACCTATTATCTTAAATAACGTATTCAAGTGTCCTGAAAAATAAGCCAGAAGGACTGACCTATACCTGGATCCAGAGATGAACTTGAACCCTGATCTAGGTACCAAACAAATTTTAAAAATTTCACTGGTACCTTGAGAGTTTATATTAAGGACCAACCAAAGTAAATTCTGATGTTCCTTCAGTAAAGAGCTTCAAAACACTTGCCCTGAAATGAGGAAATGCCAGAGATAAAAGCCAGCTCTAGCTTGGCCAAGCAACTCAAATTAATCTTACGGTTTGCGAGCAGTGATCTCACTGTAAAATATAACAATAATTCATCTCAGGGAATTATCTTTCAGCAGAAAGTCAAAACTGCACATGTTTTCAGTAAGCACTTTTTGAAACATGGAGGAGAGTGAAGGGAAGAAAAGAAAAAAGTTCAGAGGAAAGAGGGAAGAAGGAAGGAAGGAAAGAAGGGAGGGAGGGAAAGAGGGAGGGAGGGAGGAAGGAAGGAGAGAAGGAAGGAAGGGAGTCTCTGAACGTATGAAGGAAAGAAGGGAGGGAGGGAAAGAGGGAGGGAGGGAGGAAGGAAGGAGAGAAGGAAGGAAGGGAGTCTCTGAACGTATGAGAGTTTTAAATATTGGAGAGATGGGTGTTATAACTTGGAGGAGTGTCCTTAGTAGCATTAGTTTAATCTTTGAATGTATTCTACCATCCCTACCCTACAGAACAGCAAATTCAACACAGCATTCGTTCCCATGGCCCAGGGTTTAAGTTAAACCCACCATTGTCTTAAGGAATCCAAGGGCCCCATTCTGAGATTTCCTGTGTTCTAGCGACTGAAGTGAAGGTTATAATGTTCAGCAGGATTCCACTGTTAAGTTAGTAGGGAGGAGTTATTATAGCTATCTGGATAAAAGCTTATTCAGGGACTTGCTATCCTCCACCGTTTCCTTTGAGCCACAGAGGAAGTGACAAATTAATAGGAAATGTGTCTTCATGTAAATATCTTTAAGCACAGGCATGATTTTCAAAAGGCTAATTATTCATGATCATCACAACAGGTGGCTTGTACTCATTTCAAAATAAATTAGTTGAAAAATACTTATCATTGTCCTAAAAACATCTTCTAAGAGAGATGATCACAATGAGTCTTGCTTTGGGCTTTTTTTTTTTTTTTTATTGCAAGAGAGGGACTCGTTAAATTTGTCTCAGAATGGAGGTGTTTCTCATAGGGCTGTGCAAGGAAACAGGATATCAGGAATATCATCCATGTGGAACCCAGGCCTGGAAAGCCAAGGATCCAGGATTTATGGGAAGACAAGGAATCAGAGGGGAGCGGAACTCCTCGACTGAGGAGTAGAAGGCATAAGCCCCAGACAGCCAGAGGACCAGGCAAGCTCCTTCTGTCCTCGGTGGCAGGAGTTTGCTGATAATTTCCCTACTACTCTACTATTAGAGTCACCCTGCTAGTCCCCTCTGTGTTTCCTTACTCTGGATTTTATCCGCTTCTCCTCTAGCTGCCAGTTCAAAGATTCACTTATTAAGTTCTTAGAAGAAGGAGAGGGGGCAAGATGGCGGCTGAGTGAACATCCCTGTTAGAGTCTTCTGCAGGGAATCGGCTGGGCGGCGTTGGAGACTCTTTGGGACCGGATTGTTTCGGGATTTTTGCTGGTCCGGAGGTGTCTGGACATCGATTTGGAGGGAAGGTAACAGAGAGGATTCGTCTGTGAAATATACACGGAGATCCCAGCTACCTGTAGAGGATTCCCTTCTTGGGTAGGCGGAGACGAGGCATCTAGCCCCGCTCGGTGGGGCTGAGCCAGGCCGGGCCGCAGCGGCGGACGCCGGAGCCGGGCTGCGCTGTGCCGGCGGTGAGCGGGGCCGGGCGGGGCCGAGCCAGGCCGAGCCGGGCCGCGGTAGCGTTTGGAGCCGGGCGGGGCCGGTGCAGGCCCCGGCTGTGGGCCACGGTAGCGCTTGGAGCCGGGCGGGGCCGGTGCAGGCCCCGGCTGCGGGCCGCGGTAGCGCTTGGAGCCGGGCGGGGCCGGTGCAGGCCCCGGCTGCGGGCCGCGGTAGCGCTTGGAGCCGGGCGGGCCCGGGTCAGGCCGCGGCGGGTACGGAGCCGGGCAGGGCCGGTCCAGGCCGCGGTGGCGGGAGGTGGACGCCGGAGCCGGCTGGGCCGCTGTAGCGAGCGGAGCTGGGCGGAGCCAGGCCAGGCCAAGGCGGCGTGAGGAGCCGGGCAGAGCCGGTCCAAGCCTCCGCGGCGGGCGGAGCCGGGCCTGCGGAGGGGTTTCTGTTTTTTTTGTTTGTTTGTTTGTTTGTTTGTTTGTTTGTTTGTTTTTTAATTTTACTTAATTTTTTTTTTTTTTTTTTTTTTTTTTTTTTGAGCATCTGCAGTACTGGGGAGTTCGTGGGCCCTGGGCGGCCTATTGGGGGTTTGTGGGAAGGGAGGTGCTTGCAGACCCATTTGGGCAGACAGACGGGGGGGTTTTAGGGCAAAGCGGGGGGAAGTTGTTGTTTTAGATAGTGTTGCAATTGTGACACGTGTGTACCTGTATCTCTCTTCTCCCTATCCGTTCCCCACCGTTTGCCCATCCTCTTTTTCTTTCTTCCTTTCTTCTTGCCTTTCTTTTTTCTTTATTATAATTAGTTTTTTTTTTTTTTTTCGGTTTTCTCTTTCCCTCTTGTCCCTCATCTTCCACTTATTTTTACTTTAATTCAAGTATACAATAGGTGCTACAGGGAACACCTCACGTTTGCTGGGTTTTCCCATCCTCCACTGCCTCATTTCTGTGTGAACTGATTTAGGCTACCTACACTATCCCCCTTCCCCTGCATCTTGATATCCACTATCATCTACTGTCTCTCCTATATTCCACCCCCCACCTCCCGTTCTTTGATCCACAAAGTGCCTAACTCTTAATTTCTAATACCTTTGTTCTGTTTTCTGTCTATTATCCACTCTTGAAACTATTACCTTTCTTTTCTTTTTCCCTCTCTCATGAAAACAATAGCTGTGTAGTTCATACCATATTCCTCCCAAATTCAGTCATCAACTTCATAAAAGGTACTCTACCTACAGCTATAACTCTATACAATCTACATGAATCTAACCTCCATCCTTCCAGATCTCATATTCCTGCTTTATTAACATACATCACCAATACAACTTTACACTTTTCCCTTGCTTACACAATTGCCTTTCCCCAACACTAATACTTTCCTCTAAAGTGAACTTAACCAACAACAAGTAACTAGAATAAGAAGAAAAAAGTGACAAAGAGAAGATATAACACCTGTGCAAAAATAACAACTAATTAACCTCCAAGAGCAGACAAAGAAGCTAAGGAACTGATTAAATTCGTCAAAATAAAGAGATGACCAGAAAGCAACAAAAATCTACGAACCAAACCAATAATCAGGAAAACATGGCTGAATCCAATCAACAAACCAATAATCACGAAGGGGAGCAAAACTTGGCACAAGCAATGAAAGATCTCAGAACATTTATCACCGACAAATTTGATGCAGTAATGAAAGAGGTTAACAACATGAAGACATCACTTGGAGGGGAAATTGCAGACATACGCAAAAACATAACAGATATGATGGGAATGAACACCACAGTTCAAGAAATCAAAAATACACTTGCAGCAAATATCAGCAGACTAGAAGAGACAGAGCAGAGAATTAGTGATGTGGAAGACAGTACATCAGAAATCAAACAGATAGTAGAAGGGGTCAATAAGAAGATAGAAAAAATCCAATTAGGATTTAGGGACCTGAATGACAATGCAAAACGCTCAAACATACGTATTATAGGCATTCCAGAAGGTGAAGAGAAGGGAAAGGGGTCAGAAAGAGTGTTGCAGGAAATAATGGCTGAAAACTTCCCAAATCTACTGAAAGAGACAGATGTACATATCCAAGAAGCACAGCGCACTCCACAAGTCATAAACCCCAACAGGCCCACCCCAAGACATATACTTGTCAAATTATCCAATGCTCAAGACAAAGAGAAAATCCTAAAAGCAGCAAGAGAAAAGAAAACCATCACATACAAGGGAAGCTCAATTAGATTAAGTGCTGATTTCTCTTCTGAAACCATGGAGGCAAGAAGACAGTGGTATGATATAGTCAAGGTACTAAAGGAAAAAAATTTCCAACCAAGAATACTCTATCCAGCTAAACTAGCATTCAAACATGATGGAGAGTTCAAAATATTCGCAGACAAACAGAAACTGAAAGAGTATACCAACAAGAAACCTCCCCTTCAAGAAATTCTAAAGGGAGTTCTGCAGGAAGAAAGGAAAAAACAGGAAAGGCAAAGTTGGAGGAGAGTATAAGACCAACAACAACAACAAAAAAGACAAAAAAATATATACAAACAAAATATGACAAACACAAATCCAATCAAAATATGGCTAACACAAATAATTCCTTGATAGTAATAACACTGAATGTCAATGGATTAAACTCACCTATCAAAAGATTCAGACTGGGACACTGGATAAGGAAATATGACCCATCCATATGCTGTCTACAAGAGACACATCTTAGACCCAGAGACGCATGGAGATTGAAAGTGAAAGGCTGGAAAACAATCATACAAGCTAACAATAACCAAAAAAAGGCAGGAGTAGCTATATTAATATCAGACAAAATAGACTTTAAATGTGAAACAATTGTGAGAGACAAAGAAGGATACTACATTTTAGTCAAAGGGAAAATCTGTCAAGAAGATCGAACAATCATAAATATCTATGCCCCTAACAAGGGTGCCTCTAAATACGTCAGGCAAACGCTGGAAAAACTAAGTGAAAGAATAGATACATCTACAATTATAGTGGGGGATTTTAATACACCACTATCAACTCTGGACAGAACATCTCAAAAGAGAATCACCAAAGAAACAAAACATCTGAATAGTATATTAGAGGAGCTCGATCTAATAGACATATATAGATCGCTACACCCAAACACAGCAGGATATACATTTTTCTCAAGCGCACATGGATCATTCTCCAAGATAGATCATATGCTAGGCCACAAAGAAAGGCTGAACGAATTCAGAAAGATTGAAATCATACAAAACATTATCTCTGACCACAGTGGAGTCAAGCTGGAGATTTGCAAGGGAAAGAAGCCCAGATTTCACACCACGATTTGGAAATTAAACAACACACTCTTAGAAAAACAGTGGGTCAAAGAGGAAATCTCAAAAGAAATCAATGACTACCTTGAAACAAATGATAATGATAACACAACATACCAAAATTTATGGGATGCAGCAAAAGCAGTACTGAGAGGGAAGTTTATAGCCATAAATTCATATATCAAAAAAGAAGAAAGAGCAAAAATTGAAGAACTAACTGCACATTTGAAGGAATTAGAAAAACAACAACAAAGTAACCCAACAGGAAGAAGAAGGAAGGAAATAACAAAGATAAGAGCAGAACTAAATGAAATAGAAAATAAGAAAGCACTTGAACAGATAAACAAGACCAAGAGCTGGTTTTTTGAGAAGATTAACAAAATTGACAAACCTTTAGCAACACTAACAAAGAAAAAAAGAGAGAAGATGCAAATACACAAAATAAGAAATGAGAAAGGCGATATCACCACTGACCCCACAGAAATAAAGACTATCATAAGAGGATATTTTGAAAAACTATATTCCAACAAAAATGACAATCTAGAGGAAATGGACAAATTCCTAGAAACACATAAACAGCCCATATTGACAAAAGAAGAAATTGATGATCTTAACAAACCAATCACAAGCAGAGAGATAGAATCAGTTATTAAAAATCTCCCAACTAAGAAGAGCCCAGGGCCAGATGGCTTCACAGGCGAATTCTATAAAACATTCCGGAAAGAACTGACACCAATCCTGCTGAAACTATTCCAAACCATCGAAACAGAAAGAACATTACCCAACTCCTTCTATGATGCCAACATTACCCTAGTACCAAAGCCAAACAAAGACATCACAAGAAAGGAAAATTACAGACCAATTTCTCTAATGAACCTAGACGCAAAAATACTTAACAAAATACTTGCTAATCGTATTCAACAACACATTAAACGAATTATACACCACGACCAAGTGGGATTCATCCCAGGTATGCAAGGATGGTTCAACATAAGAAAATCAATCAACGTAATACACCATATAAACAGATTGAAGGAAAAAAATCACATGATTATATCTATTGATGCAGAAAAAGCATTTGACAAAATACAGCACCCTTTCTTGATAAAAACACTCCAAATGATTGGAATACAAGGAAATTTTTTGAACATGATAAAGAGTATATATGAAAAACCTAAAGCCAATATTGTTTACAATGGAGAAATCCTAGACTCCTTCCCTCTAAACTCAGGAACAAGACAAGGATGCCCACTGTCGCCGCTCCTATTTAACATTGTCTTAGAAGTACTTGCTCGAGCACTGAGGCAAGAACCAGAAATAAAAGGCATTCAAATTGGAAAGGAAGAAGTCAAAATTTCATTATTTGCAGATGACATGATCCTATACATAGGAAACCCTGAGAGATCTACAACGAAGATTCTAGAACTCATAAATGAGTTTAGTAAAGTCGCAGGTTATAAGATCAATGCGCAAAAATCAGTAGCATTTCTGTACACCAATAATGAGCAAGATCAGGAGGAAATCAAGAAACAAATACCATTCACAATAGTAAATAAAAAAATCAAATACTTAGGAATAAATTTAACTAAAGAGGTAAAGAACTTATACACTGAGAACTATACAAGATTGTTCAAGGAAATCAAAGAAGACCTAAATAAATGGAAGACTATTCCTTGTTCATGGATAGGAAGACTGAACATTATTAAGATGTCTATCCTACCAAAATTGATCTACATATTCAATGCAATCCCAATAAAAATCAATGCAGCCTTCTTTAAGGAACTAGAAAAACTAACTATGAAATTTATTTGGAAAGGAAAGAGACCCCGAATAGCCAAAGACATACTGAAAAAGAAAAACGAAATTGGAGGAATCACACTACCTGACTTCAAAACATACTATAAAGCTACGGTGGTGAAAACAGCATGGTATTGGCATAAGGAGAGACATATAGACCAATGGAATCGAATTGAAAGCTCTGATATAGAACCTCACATATACAACCACATAATATTCGATAAAGCCACCAAACCCTCTCAACTGGGAGAGAGTGGCCTATTCAACAAATGGTGTCTGGAGAACTGGATAGCCATATGTAGAAGAATGAAAGAGGATTACCATCTCACACCTTATACAAAGATCAACTCAAGATGGATCAAAGACCTAAATATAAGAGCCAAGACCATAAAAACCTTAGAAAGCAGTGTAGGGAAACATCTACAGGACCTTGTAATAGGTAATGGATTTATGAATATCTCACCAAAAGCACGAGCAGCAAAAGAACTAATAGATAAATGGGACTTCCTCAAAATTAAAGCCTTCTGCACCTCAAAGGAGTTTGTCAAGAAAGTAAAAAGGGAGCCCACACAGTGGGAGAAAATATTTGGCAATCATATATCTGATAAGAAACTTATAACTTGCATATATAAAGAACTCCTACATCTTGAAAATAAAAAGATAAACAATCCATTTAAAAAATGGGAAAAAGACTTAAACAGACACTTCTCCAAAGAAGAAATACAAATGGCAAGAAAGCACATGAAAAAATGTTCCAAATCTCTAGCTATCAGGGAAATGCAAATCAAAACCACAATGAGATACCATCTTACACCCATAAGATTGGCAGCTATGAAAAAAACAGAAGAATACAAGTGCTGGAGAGGATGTGAAGGAAGGGGAACACTCATCCACTGCTGGTGGGAATGCAGAAGGATCCAACCATTCTGGAGAACAGTATGGCGGTTTCTCAAAAAACTAGCCATAGATTTGCCATATGATCCAGCAATACCACTGCTGGCAATATACCCAGCAGAACTGAAAACAAGAACACAAACCAATATATGTACACCAATGTTCATAGCAGCATTGTTCACTATTGCCAAAAGTTGGAATCAACCCAAATGCCCATCAACAGACGAGTGGATCAATAAAATGTGGTATATACACACAATGGAATACTACTCGGCTGTAAGAACAAACACACTACAAACACATGTGATAACATGTATGAATCTTGAGAACCTTATGTTGAGTGAAGCAACCCAGACATTGAAGGACAAATACTACATGACCTCAATGATATGAAATAAACAAGCTGCCCTAGATAGCAAGAGACTGAACGATAGGCTTGCAGGAAATCGGAGGGTGGAGGAAGGATATAAGCCGATGTCTGCAGGGGTGGAATTTAAGACGAGATGGTGGTAAGTATGAACACAAAGAAGAGATAAAAGGGGGGCAAGGGGTTGCCTTTGCTTGGGGCTTTGCGGGTTTGAGGGTGGCTGGGGAGGGACGGGTGGGTAACGTTGCCCAAAAGTGGGGGGAGGGAGGGGTAGCATACGAACCAGGAGAGGGTCAGGTGTTGGTGGAGAGTAAAATGCCGAGAAAATCATATCAAAATATAATAAAGAGGGTTACCTGTTTAGAATGCTCGGAGGGGAGGGTCTGATGCAGGACGGGCTCCTGGGGAATGTCTAAATGCTCATTCTGCCAGAGTGGGTGACACCATGGGGTAGAAACCCAAGTAGTGAGAGTGGGGGTGGACCCACATCCTGGGGAAGACTAATGCCATCCAATAGAGGGAACTGTATCCCTCGAGAGAAAGGGTGGCTCCCAGGGCATTGGGGCAGTTGAGCAAGTTAGGCCCTGAACACTATTCCATCTATCTCTGGAAGTGGCTCCTCAGGAAACGGAGGTTGGCTATCACTGAGGGCACCAAGGTGGAAGGGAAAATGGACGTTAAATGTGTGGAACCAAAGTAAATGGGGGGTAAGAGAGGAGTTTCTTGAGAGTACACAAGGATGGATATAAAACATGTAATATTACACCATAACATATAGGAGATGACAGACTGATAATGTAAACCATAATGTAAAACATAGGATAACTAAAAATGTAAAGAACTGTGTATCCTAAAGTATGCACCATAATGTAAACACAGATGTCACCTTGTTAGAAAGCTAATGTCTCAGACTCTGTACATCACTTTAAGTAAATATGATATGAATAGGGCGTAAGAGTATCACTGTGGAAGGGAAAAGGTTTTCTGGTGGATGTGTGGGAGTGCTGTATATTATATATATACATTGCTGTGGTCTAGGACTCCTGTGAAGAAAAGCTGAATAATTAGGGGGGGGGGGGGGGAAAAAAATAGGATGTGGAATTTTTTCAAGTCAACATTCTTTATCTAAGTTCTTTATCTAACTTTATCCAAGTTCTTTATCTATCCTTTAAACTCATCGCTATATGCCATTCCCTAGTAAGGGACCATGACATTATATTGGGCTTCAAATTTCGGGGAGTTCTGGATCACAGAGTGTTTCAACAATGGCAATGGAGGGATACTGGTATGGGATACCAATGACAGGTGATATATGACTGACAGGGAGCTGTACAGAACATATGTCCAGGGTGCATGGTAATGTTTGGATATACTCATAGTGGCAACAATTAAAAACCACAGTAGGGGGGGTACTGGGTTCCTGGCCAGTGGTGCTCTGTCGTGGTCCCTAGGGGAGCAGCGACAGTCTCCCAGGTACAGTGGTGGGGACCGGGAGGGAGTGAGGGTTCAACAGTGAGCCCCTGATACTAATGACTATGCTTGTGAGCTGATAAACCCAAAATAATAACAAGGCCTAGAGCAACTTTGTGCCTGGGAATTTCCTTCTGTCAGCCTTCATGTTACTCAAATGTGGCCAGTCTCGAAGCCAAACTCAGCATGTAAATGCAATGCCTTCCCCCCAGCGTGGGACATGACACCCGGGGATGAGCCTCCCTGGCAACGAGGGACCACTATCAACTACCAACTGATGATGCAACTGGAAAATGACCTTATACGGAAGGTTCAATGCGGATCAGCAGAATATCCATGTCTACATAAAATACCATGACTTTAAAATGCTGTTTGACCTAAAGTAAGGGGGAAATGGAAAGGAGAAATGAGTTTATATGGCTACGAGTTTCTAAAAAAGAGTCTGGAGGCTGGCAGAAGGTTTGCCCTCATGCACAACTGAGCAGAGTCAGAGAGACAGATAAAGCAGATACAACCCCCAGATATTGGTTCCTTTGAGGGCTAAAGAGACCCATGGGAGTTATGGTCATGGCCGATGGGGTTAACTACCAGGGCAGATGGCCCCTCTTTGGAAATGGTGTTTATGTGTGATGAATCTGGACTCAGATGGGATCTCCCTTCATAAGACTTTCATGCTAATGTGCTGGAGGTGCAGTTAATGTTGGGGTTTAAGATATATTTAGGGGATTTGAATCTCTGGACAGACAATGTGATAGCCAGATCCTGAGCCTCAACAGACTCCAGCACCTACAATCTGATTTATTGGACTTACCACACTCAGCTAAGATGGAGGTGAAGAAGGACAACCACCACACCATGGAGCCTAGAGTGATTACAACTGAAAATGGGAGGATTGCATCCAGCATCCAGGTGGAATCTGAGCCTCCTCTTGACATAAAGGTGCAATGGACACAACCAATCCAGTGTCCACATAGAAGAGGTGGCATTGGATTGGGAAAAGTGGACATAATGGACAAAGGGTATGGGGAAAGGCAGGAAGAGATGAGAGGTGGAGGCGTCTTCGGGACATGGAGCTGCCCTGGATGGTGCTTCAGAGGTAATCACCGGACATTGTAAATCCTCACAGGGCCTACATGATGGAATAGAGGAGAGTATGGGCCATGATGTGAACCAATGTATATGAGGTGCAGAGGTGCCCAAAGATGTACTTACCAAATCCAATGGATGTGTCATGATGATGGGAACGAGTGTTGTTGGGGGGGTGGAGAGGGGGGGTGGGGGGGTGGGGTTGAATGGGACCTCACATATATATTTTTAATGTAATATTATTACAAAGTCAATAAAAAATAAAAAAATTTAAAAAAAAAAAAAAAAAAAAAAAGTTCTTAGAAGAAAATCTGATCAGCCACTTCCCTTTCACCCAAGACTATATTTTTTAAAAGTTCCCATCTATAAAAAAGTATATAGGGAAGCGGACGTGACTCAACTGATAGAGCATCCGCCTACCTTATGGGAGGGTCCAGGGTTCGATCCCCAGGGCCTCCTGACCCGTGTGGAGCTGGCCCACGCGCAGAGCAGCTGTGCGCAAGGAGTGCCCTGCCACGGAGGAGCGTCCCTGTGTGGGGGTGCCCAACACGCAAAGAGTGCACCCTGCAAGGAGAGCTGCCCCACATGAAAAAAAAGCCCAGCCTGCTGAGGGGTGGCACCGCACACACGGAGAGCTGATGAAGCAAGATGATGCAACAAAAAAAAACACAGTTTCCCGGTGCTACTGAGGGTGCAAGCAAACATAGAGGAACACACAGTGAGTGGACACAGAGAGTGGACAATGGGGGGAAGGGAAGAGAAATAAATAAATAAATAACTCTTTAAAAAAATGTGTATAGCTAAACACATATGCAACAATCAGCAAAATATTCACCACATAATACTAACCCAAGATGGAGATCCCATCCGTGAGGTTCTAAAGAAATTGCATATAACTTTCCCCTTAAAATTCCATAGAAAATAAAGGAACAACTAAATGGTCACCTTTAGAATCTTAGTGGTTCTATAAATATGGAATCAAAGTTACTGACATTTTTCCAAAGACAAACAGGAACTGTTTAAATCCTTTCTTTTTTTTTTCATATTTCTTAAATTAAAGTTAATAGATCATAATGAACATTACATTAAAAAACGTTAAAAACATCAGGTTTCCATATACCCCACTCCCCACTCCCCACCCAATCATTTTTGTAAATTGTATTTTTTTTAAGATATATACACACAAAAAAATGTTACAGTACAAAATATAAGAGGTTCATGTATACCCCCCAAGCCCCCCACCCCACTCCTCCTGTATCAACCACCTCCCCCATCATTGTGGCACACTCATCACACTCGGTAAACACATTTTGGGGCACTGCTGCACCACATAGATAATAGTTTACCCTGTAGTTCACACTCTCCCCCAGTACATTCAGTGGGTTATGGCAGGATATATAAAGTTTAGCATCTGACCCTGCAATATCATTTAGGACAACTCAAAGTCTCCAAAATGCCCCCACATCATATCTCTTCTTCCCTCTCCCTGCCCTCAGCAACTACTGTGGCCACTTTCTCCACCTCAATGCTACAATTTCTTCTATTACTAGTCCCAATAGTTTTATAGTAGAATATCAGTAAGTCCATTCTAATCCGTATTTTATTCCTCCATTCCATGGACCCTAGGATGGTGATGTCCACTCCACCTCTAGATCAAAAGGGGGCTTAGATTCCACATGGATGATGGATGCAATTCCTCTGCTTGCAGTTGTTGGTGCTCTTGATTCCCTGGTGTGGATGTTGACCATCTTCACCTCCTTGTTAGCTGATCTGGTTAAGTACAGTGAACCAGAGAGTAGGAATCACAAGTCTGCTGAGTTTCAGGGCCCAGCTGGCACGTGGGCGGTCCAGAGATTCAAGTCCCCTGAGTATGCACCATTCCTAGTGCCAATCACAGGTTCAGTGAAAGTAACAGAAGAGGCATGTGTAGGAAGATGACATCTGAGTGTAGCTTCATCACACTCAGGAGCACAAATTCCAAAGTAGGGCCCTCTGACATGGCACTGAACTCCAAATCCATCTGCCATGACCATATACCCTGTGGATCTCTGTAGCCTTCAGGAGAACCAGCACCAAGGATTGTATCTACTTTGGCTCTCTCTGGGGTCCTGCTGAGGTGTGTGTAAGTGTGACCCCTCTGGTGACTTCCTGACTCTTTCTGGAACACTCTTAGCCATATAAACTCATTTATCTTTGCCATTTCCCCCTTTTATTCAAGGTCAAAAAGCAGTTTTTAACACTTGATCCAACATGTAGGCTGGGATATTTTGCTGGTCTGAGTTGACCCTTTTATGTAAGGTCTCTTTCTAGTTGCATAGTGATTGGTAGTAATCCCTCAGCACCAGGGAAGCTCATCCCCAGGAGTCATGTCCCATGCTGAGGGGAAGGTAATACACTTACATGCTGAGTTTGTTTTAGAGAGTGGCCAAATTTGAGCAGCATGAAGGTTCTCAGGAGGTAACACTTAGGCATCCTGCAGCTCTGGGCCTAGTTTATATTTCAGGCACACAGGCTTATAAGCATAATCATCAGTATCAAGGGATCATTATTGGACCATGCTTCCTTGTTAGTCTTTGCCATTGTACTCGGGGGATTATTGTTGTTCCATTGGTGAATGTGACAAAGCTCCCCTGGGTAGGAACTCAGCACTCCCTCAGTTGACGTTTGTAACTGTAACTACTATAAAAATACCCAACATATATCAGGACATTTTTATGTCCCCTATATACATGCCCTGTAGAACTCCCCCTGACTCATGTGCCCCACATCAATAACACCCACACCAGTGTTTCTCCCCTGCCATAGTCGAACCTCTCTGCGGTCCAAACCTTCTTCAACAGTGAAGCTTAATATATTGCCAAATTCAATTAATAGGAAATTGAAATATAGTGATGGATTTAAAGTTTAGAAATAGAATACATAATAAGTTAGAAATAGTAAAATAAAGTAAGAATAAATTGGTGTATTAACAAAATGAAAAATATATAAAGCTTTGTTTCAAACATTTTGCCTTTCATTACTGTAATAGGTGTTGCCCTCTATGTACAGTGGCAAAGCATTTTCTTTCATTTCTTCCTGTGTCTACATCCTTTTAAATATTTTTTTTTAAATTTTGTCTTCAAAAAGTTTTAGATTACAGTTAAATCCTTTCTTGACAAGAAGACAAAGGTAAAGCTGTATGGAGGTCTGGAGCCAGCACTGTCCAGATGTACTCATCCTCTGCATCTGGTCCTTAGCACACGCCTTAGCAAACTCCAAATCCCTGCATGACCAGGTCTTGAGAGCCACTCACATGTATCATAACATTAGGATCTTTGAATCCCACATGTCTATTATATTCCAAATAAAATCAACACTCTACTTTAGTGATTATTAAGTACTATCCTCAATAAACTGTGCTGACCAGGTTACACTCATTATTGGATGGCAGAGGTCTGGCGTATGATATGGTTCCTGGGAACCCTTCATTGAAGAAACAGTTTTATTGGGATTGACAGAGAGGAGAAAGGAGAATGTCCTAGGGGAAGGTGTGGAAGTGGATATAGGTCTCATAAGAATGTTAAGTGGTGAGAAGACAGCCCAGCATGGCAAAAAGGCTGAATTAAAATTGTCTTATGAGATCAGATTGGGATTTAAGAAGAGTCCAGGTAGTGAAGGCCATTGAAAGCCAGGTAGATGAGGTTAGTCTTAAAGTGGCAAGGAAGAGGGGGGCCATTATTTAGGATCATGAACAGAACACTGGTATGAGGAGACTATTGGCTGTCTTGTCCCTCTGCATTAAATTAGTTGGATTATTGTCTGGGTGTTGTTTGGTAAACTCCTAGAGCTGAATTAAGGCCCATACGGCTTTGGCTTTTCCAAATGAAAACACTTCTTTCTTTAAGACAGTGGACTCTGCATCATTTTCTGGAAACTCAAAAAATTATGAAAAGAACTGTTGAATTATACATATAATATATGGCACCCTGTCTAGCACAGAGTTTTAGGCAGAAGATTCACTTAACGCATTTTTTTCTTTTAGTGATTGAGTATACATATTGGAAGGATATTTATAATTGTGTTGTTCGGTATTGATAAAAACATTCTCTATGATGCATTCTGTGTGTGTAGAAAAGATTCTGACTAGGGCAAACTTTTTTTTCTGTTTGTGTTTTTTTTTTCAACTTTCATTATCTTTTTTTTCTAAAGATACATAGATCACACAAAATGTAATATTAAAAAATATAAGAGGCTCCCATATAACCTATTCCCCACTCCCCCCCACTCCTTCCACATCAACAACCTCTTTCATCAGTGTGGTACATTCATTGCATTTGATGAATACATTTTGGAGCACTGCTACACAGCATGGATTATAGTTTGTGTTGTAGTTTATACTTATACTCTCTCCCAGTCCATTCAGTGGGGGTTATGGCAGGATACATAATGTCCTGCATCTGTCCCTGCAATATCATTCAGGACAACTCCCAGTCCTGAAAATACCCCCATATCACACTTCTTCCTCCCTCTCCCTGCCCTCAGCAACTCCAGTGACCACTGTGTCAACATCAATGAGAGTTTCTTCCATTGCTAGAGCCACAGTAATTCTATAGTAGAATACCAGTAAGTCCATTCTAATCCATATTTTATTCCTTCATCCTGAGCTCCCTGGGATGGCAATGGCCATGCTGCCTCTAACTTGAGAGGGGCCTTAGATCCGGAATTCTCTGCTTGCAGTTGCAGACTCTCTCAGCTCCCTCGTGTGGGGGTTGTCCATCCCCATCTCCCTGTTAGCTGACCTGGGTAAGTCCAATGAACTGGAGAGTAGGTGTTGTAACTCTACTGAGGCTCAGGGCCCAGCTGGCACATGGACAGTCCAGAGATTCAAGTCTCCTGAGCATACACCAATCGCAGCACCAACCACAGGTTCAGTAAAAGTGACAGAAGAGACATGTAGAGAGGTCATATCTGAGCCCAACTCCATCACAGTCAGGAGCACAAAGTAGGACCCACTGGCAAGGCACTGAACTCCAGAGCCATGTGCCATGAACATAGAACCTGGGTGTCCTGTAGCCCTCAGGAGCACCACTACCTTGTGTTGTATCTACTTTGGCTGTCTCTGAAATCCCGCTGAGACGTGGGTAAGCACAAACCCTCTGATGACCTCCCAACTCATTTTGAAGTCCTTAGCCATATAAACTCATTTGTCTCTACCATTTCTCCCTTTGATTAAAGGTCTTTTTGTATTTCTTATGGCAGGGAAGGGATGAATATGAAGAATTCACTAATGTTATGAGGAATTTAAAGGTATCTGGGAACAGGTATCCAAGAAACCTTCAGGCTTTCTGGCTTGAGAAAGAACAAGATTTCTAGCCTCTACCTATCTGAGTCTAAAGTCAGGAAGAGGAATAAAGATCTGTTATGTATTGGATTATGTTCTCCAAAAACACATGCTCAAGCCCTTAGCCAGCCTTGTGAACGTGAACATATTTATAAATTATCTGTTACCTATTTGGGAATACGATCTTTGGTGTTGTGGTTAGGTAAGATGAGGTCACACAGGATTAGGATGGGCCTTATTCCAACATGATTGTATCCTTGTAAGAAGAGGACATTTGGGCACTGACAGGGAGACAGAGACAGAAATAGCATGTGGTGGAGGCAGAGATTGAGTTATGCCACCACAAGCCAAAGAATACCATGTTTGCAGGCCACCCACCAGCAAAGGAGGAAGCATAGAATGGATTCTGCCCTTAACAGAAAGCAGGGCTCTGCTGGCACCTTGATTTTGGACTTCTAGCTTCTAGAACTATGAGACCACCAATTTCTATTGTTTAAGCCAGCTTGTCTGTGGTACGCTTTTACAGTAGCCCTGGCAAACTAACACAAGGTTCTAAAATAAATTCACAAAAGACATAGAGGCTTAGAAAAAACCTGGTCTCTGCCTGAGTACTGTGGTCAGGGGGCTGAGTAATTCCACATTTTGAGAGGGTAGATTTTGGAACCAGTCATGCCCTGTGCTCCTGAGGCTGGCCTGCCTTTGAGGAAGGGGCTGTGTGGGAGAGAATCTGGAATCCTGTGAAGACCCTGGCCCAGGCCAGTTGCTGTGGAGGACGAGGGAGCCCCTGAAGCCTGAGGGAGCAACTCTGTGGCTGCGACAGCAGCAGGCACCAGTGGGACCGCTGCAAACATACAGCCTCAGAAACGTCCATCAGTGTTGGCATAACTCATAGCGGTTGACAAGTTTCTGTTTCAAATGGGAGCAAATGTGAATGACTTCCAAATTTTCTAGAGTGGCAAGGAGAAGCTCTTTGGAGCTTCTTAAATACCAATGACATCGTTACAAAAAAATGAAATGGGAGGAAGAAGAAGAGAGAATGAGAGCAAGTGAGCCTGAAGAGGTAGGAGCTCTCTGGCGTTTACTCAGGTCATGACAGGGAGGAGGCCACACATGAGGCAACCCAGTTATATAGGTAGCAAACATTAGTGAGGCACACTCTATTAGCTTATTTCATTGTGACTCAAGAGTCCTGGGAACCCAGAAAGATAAACTCACTAGAAGTCAAAATAAACGGAGGTGATGATGATGTCAATGGAGATAATTGAGTAGAGTATGTGATGGGAACACAAGAAGCACAAACCAAAATTTGTTGAAGGTAATGGAAAGTTCACTGCACTATTTGGACATTGAGGCTATTTATCAAACAACCCTAATCATTTCAAATTTGCCCTTTTACATGCTTGCATGTAATGCTAGAATTTTCCCAGGAGTCATACATCTTAATTTTTATACAGTTGTAATGAATTGAATCGCTAAGTTTTTAAAAGACTTTCAAGAAAATGTATATAGCCAATTATAAAATATCAAGGTCTAATTATTCATTTGGTGGCTAGCTCCTTTATTCTCTCCCTTCTTACTCATTGTTTACAAATTGATCAAAAGATTAGCAATAAAATATTGAGACCACAGAACAGTGGTTCTTGAATTGTAGTTATCTAAAAGTCCCATAAAATCTTGCTAAAGCATCCAGTGCCTCCATACATTGGCAGTAACCAGCATTCAGTAGTACTCTCCTTAGCCATTTAGGCACTTCCTTTGTCCCTGCTTGTTAACCAACACTGGGCATAACTTCAGGTGCTGAGGTTACCTTCCAACAATAACTGGATCTATTCAGGGCATATGGTGGGTGGATAACTCTTCAGGCTGTAACAGAAAGAAAAAATGAGGTGGGACCCCACATATTTAGGAATAGGATTGCCATAGAAAGTATTTCTATGATTTCATTGTGATCCAACAATCTGGAAGATTTCTTATTTTCCAAAACAAATTATGTATCATTTTTAAGCTGAACTTTAGACAATGGATATGAAGAAATTCTATATTGATTGCTTAATTTAAAGATGTTTTAGCATTTTATTATGTTTAATTACAAAGATTTCAGATGAACAGTTAAAAATTAAATTAACAACAACCCAAAGTCAAATGATACTTCACATTGCCTGTTTCTTAAGTTAAGCCTGATAATGTTTCTTAATGAAATAAAGAACCATTAGAATGAACAAATTTGTAACATTAAAGTAATTCATGTATGGTGTACTGCTTCTATGGAAGGACATAAATACAGAATTCCCCTGGTCTTCTGTATGAAAAAAGAAAAAGGAGAGAGTGCAGAAACAACAAATTAGTATGCTCGTTCTTGTATTCAGAATAGATGGTTTGCCTGCAGTAAGAAAAGGAGAGGTAAATACCAGGGACCGGCGCAGATTCCTAAAAATAGCTTAGGAAGAATTAGTCTTATTTTCTATGAGGATTACAGATTTGATAAAGGAAATACCATCAATGCTATGTATCTTAATTTTTTTATGACATTTAAGAAAGCCACAACTCACTTGTCAAGAAAGGTGGCTGGTGGCCTAGTGGACAACAGAATTAGCTGGAGTTATTAGCAGGGTAGAATGGAGAGGGATGTGATTAATTCATTGATGCAGTGAGTTGCAGAGTTCTATGCTTAGTAATAGATTGTTAAAAATTTTGCCAATATCTGGAGAATACATTCCCATAATGCTTGCAGACAATGCAAATATAATATTTATGTGGCTGAATTATGATTCAACAATGTATAGAATGGCTAAAATAATAGATAAAAGCATTTATTAGGAGAAAATCACTTAGAGTCAATAGCAAAAGACTATGAGTTAAAATGTTTTAAATTCTGGCATATTAGATAGTTACAAACTCCATATAAGCTGACAGGAACACCGCTGCCAGAAAACTAAGTATAATCAGAAGTTATGCACATACACTTATAATAGCATATCCAAAAATAAATAAAACTAGAAGGGAAAAAAAAATAATAAGGAATTCCCTACCTCCATCCCACCTCCCATACACAATGACAATAGCTTATCATAGTTTTATACCATGCATAAGGGATAGTGGCAAGGATGGTAGAGGTTCTTGAAATAAACAATGATATTAAAAGACCCTCTTGTTTTTTACCTTTTCATTTTGTTCCCCGACTTACTAAAATATAGGCTATAATACAAATTTAGTTGTCATTAGGGTTATGATTCTTAGAAGGATGAAAAATGGGGATATGCACTACCATAGATTATACATATCCAAGTATTGTTAATACACATTCCCTCAATAAAATTCTGCATACATTTCTGGGCTTGCAATAAATAAGGTAAACTTCCAAGAGCATAAACCAAGAACAAGAACAGAAAACTAGAAGCAAGGCAGAGAGCTGTAAGCAAGGAGTGGTAAAGAGTGAACAATAAGCAACAAGGAAAGACAAGATTGCCCTAAAGTTGCATTCTTTCATCACTTGTGATCTTTAGACTAAGCTTTCTTCTGACCTTGGGATGGAAAAGCGAAACCTGAATATTCCCTATGAACAGAGATCTTCTAAAATGGCGAATGGTTCTGGCCATTTTATATTTGGCTAAGTTAAATATACATAGTAAAATTTCAAAAGCACTCCTAAGAGAGTAAAGATAGAATTGATAACCTCCAAATTAGTAAAAGAGATAAAACGGAACAAGAGAAATAAACAAAGTTCAACCAATCCAAAGAAAAAGAATATGACAAAACAAGAAAAAAGAAAAGCACAAAGCATGAAAACAAAAGTATATCAATAATTATAATAAATGCAAGTAGATTAAAGCTGTTAAAAGAGATTGTCAAAATAGATTTTAAAAATCTGTTACATTTATGTTAAAAGAGGTACACTTAAAATACAGAAAAGTAGAAAGTTTGAAATAGAAGGCTAGAAAAATATATACCAGGAGTGTATTAGTCAGCCAAAGAGGTGCTGATGCAAAATACCAGAAATCTGCTGGGTGTTATAAAGGGTATTTATTTGGGGTAGGAGCTTACAGCTACCAGGTCATAAAGCATTAAGTTACTTCCCTCACCAAAGTCTATTTCCACATGTTGGAGCAAGATGGCTGACGTCTGTGAGGGTTCAGGCTTCCTGGGTTCCTCTGGGCTCAGCTCCTCTGTTTCCTCCTCAAGGTCAGCTGTAGACTCTGAGGCTCTCTAGGCTTTGCCTCTTTCTACAAGGTCAGCTGTAGACTATCAGGCAAATGGCTCTGTCTCTTTCTCCAGGGCTCCAGCTTAAGACTTCAGCATCAAACTCCAACATCAGAAAACTTCAGCTTTGTTCTTCACCATGCCTTTTATCTGTCCTAATCATAACTCAATCATGCCCAGGTACAGATCAGATTACAAGCATAATCCAATATTTCTTTTTGGAATTCAGCAATTATATCAAACTACTACAAGGAGTATATTCATTTGTTGTCTAGAAAGTTTTACTGAAAAAGATTCCATGGATTCTTGCATGCAGCTGACAAGAATTGCATAGAAATTTTCTAATTTGGATAGGTTGCTATATCACTGTTCTGAAATTCTGTGTATTACAAGAAATATTCAAAACAATATAGTTGACAGGTTGATTATATTTTAGAATTTCCCATTTTCTTTACACAATGAAATATATTTAAATTTCAGAAAATAAATTCTACTAATTTGAGCATCAGTCTCTCTTTTTGAGTCAATTTGCTCCAGTAAGCTCAACTTAGTTTATCTATATTTACTAAAAGGAAAACTTAGTTTAACTTTAAAATTCCCAGTTACCTTCCCTAAGTCATGTAGATTAACTCTATGCAACCTTAGGAATATATAGATATTTCCAGGGAGGTTGTGAGAAAATAAAAATTACTCACATTAGGCTCCTTCAAATGCCGAAATAATAAACATCATTTACAGAGAGTCCTTGCTTGAAGCAAAGCCAGCAGGCAGATATGTTCATAAGTGTCTGGTAAACCAGAGGGGTCACCTTCAATACTGAGACTTACAATCTCCCACTTAACCTTATGTAGCCACCGAACTGACTAGACTTCCTTCCAGATACCAGAATCCTAATGTCAGTTCTATGTCCAGAGCCTAGAGGCAAATAACCCTGCAAGTAGCAGATTACTGCTGAAACGAGGTGGCTGCTAAAGCATACAGGGACCCCATACTGGTAGACTCAGGGTTTTACCCTGATCCCCACCCTTGTTCAATTTACCAAGATGCATCTCATTAGAAAAAAAGACAACAGATATCTAGCATACCTACTGGTTCATCTCAATGCCCAAAATGACTTGTTGGCTAACAAAAGGGAAGACCCTAATGTCTCTGCATGGTAACTATGTAACATTGTGCAGGCAATACTGTTCCCCTCCTCTGCTCTGCCTATTACTGGCTTTATTCATGTGGTTAGGGCATGATACAAATAATGCTAAGATTGTAGCCTTTCCACCAACATGCTTTAATTGCTGTATTTCCTCATCACAGAAATAGTACACCAAACTGCACTGAACTCAGCTGGCAGGTTTTCAGAGGCTTGCCACTGAGTGTAACAGGACCAAGAAGATAGGGGAGTGGACTTACCAGATCGCTCACTCTCCTGGCAAAGCAGTCAGTATCCCCATCAGGCAGCCTGTGTGCAAAAGTTGAAAATTCCTGTTTGTGACTGAGCCATACAGGGATCAGCCATATTTATAATCATTTCCAAGTTTCAATGGGCCAAATGGATAGTATTAAAATTGGACCAAGAAAAGATTGGAGGGAGGTGACAGGAGTAGAGTGGGAGGCTGCCCTCCCCCCTCCCCCCAACCCAAGAAAGAGCTTGGGAGAATTGGGGGCAGAAATGGAAGCAGAAGAGGGAGACAGCTGTGAGAAGGTTCACTGCCTCAGGGAAGAAAACGGAGGGCTTCAGGGGCTGAGGATATATCTGAAAGGATGAGTGTTGGGATGTTCTTAAATCTAAGAATGAGGTTTGTGTTCCATAGAGAAGACGGTTGGAAGATTTTAAGGAAAAAGTGAGCATAGTTAAAGCAGCTGGACAAAAAAGATTCACAAGGAGTATTTTCAAATATCTAAAGGGAGGCTGAGTTAATCGCAAGGATATTCTTGTGCTACAGATAGACAAGAACATAGAATAAAAATGAGAGCTCTGAAGTTATATTTTCCACCTCATATAACACCAAGGTGCAGTGAAATCACCGGGTGATGAACTCTGGGGTCAAGTCAAGGAAGCCAAGGAAAGAGGCCACAGGCTTGCTTGTTACCAAATCTATCTGTCGTTTTAATATTTCCACCTACTCCCCCAGCAGGGTGCCTTGGAACTCAGCCCCTTTCTCAGGGATCTGTATTAGAATCAAACTCTTTCTTGACCCACCTCCAACTCCTTCACCAAAGGAATTTTTTATCTTTGGGGCCAGGAAACCCTGGGTCTGATTGATTTTGTATTCTTCCAAATCCACTGTTCAATGCCTGAACCTCAGATTTTAAATTCTAAGTTCCACGCAATTTGATTCCTGCAGCCATGAGAATTAACCATTTACAATGACATACAGTAAATTAGATGAATCCCACAAATAATGTTGAGTGAAAAAAAGGCCAGATCCAAAAGAGTACATACATATGTAAAGTATAAAAACAGGCATAACTCATCGAAGCTGTTAGAGGTCAGCCTTGGGAGAGTAAAAGAACTGCTTAGTGGCATGTGTTCTAAGGCTTGACTAGGTTTAACTCTGAATTCCTGAACACAGCCATTTCTACAGCTGTGGAGGGTGGGTAGATAGGTGAACCTCAGGTAGTTCTCACTTACAAGAGATGCAAAGGCCCCAGCAGGTTTTGTGTGGTCAGGTGAGAGGACATGAAATTGCTGGAAGTGCCAGTGGGTAGGTGGAGACTGGAAATCTCAGTAACGAAAATGTCTCAAGAGTAGAGACAAATGGCCAGCACCAAAGTCCCTGACATTGGATACTAGAACACTATCCTCAAAGTCAGAGGGACCAGTCTTTCCTTAGGGGTCACCAGTGTGGTTAGCAATCAAGCCATTCTCCATAGAAGAGAAATATGCAAACACCCAGAGACCCCCAAAGACATCCCATGTAGAACTGAAGACTCCTTTATCCCATCGTCATAGGATTTTTAAAAAATCTTAGAAGCTGTGCATTTTGCCTGAAAACACTGTGCATTTATCTTTGTTAAAGGGACAGTTTGAAGGATTGCATTGTATGAAATTTATTGCTTTGCATGACTTTGGTCTGAAATCCAGATGTTTTGCCATTTTTTCTTTATCTTAACTGATGACTAGAGGTGTGGGGGCACATAAAACAGATTATAAGATGGAAACGAAAAGGAGATCCCATTTTTTAATCTTTTGCACACCAGACTAAAGTGAGAGTAGATATATGATTCCATTTCATGTGAAAAGTTCTTCACGAAGCTATGGGAAAGCTCAGCAGAGCATTCCAATGTAAGAATAGTACATAAAGGAAGGCAATTCTTACTTTCCTTCTCAAGGAAGTGTCACCGCAAGACAGAACTTCCTCTCTTGACCGTCTCAGTATCACCAAACCGCCCCGCCCCCCAACACACACACACACTGACACCTCTTCAATTTCAGCAACCCCATCCTTCCCTCAGGAAAATCTCCCCTCTTTCCACAGGATGAAATTCAGTCTTTTTGGTTCTTTTCTTCAATTAGTTGTCCTGAGTCTTCTGTCCATTGGCTATTGACACATTTACTCTCTTATCAGACTCAGAGCCTCAGAAGGGGAAGGGACCTTATCTCCAAAATATAGGTGAGTGTAGATTCTCCAGGACTAGTTCAGGCTCCATTCAGTGAGGTCTGCTGATTCTCATTTCTTGACTAGGTAACCACTAAAATCAGTACCTTTTCCAAATAACGGTGCACTTTTTGCATTTTTCATGAAGATAAGACATTCTTTCTCTCTCTTTACACAGTGTGTGTGTGTGTGTGTGTGTATATATATATATATATACTGCATCTCCTACTAGCATAACTCCATTTTGGCCCTTTAGGAGCAATTACTGTGCTTTCTGGCTTCATTTGAAAGCATGCTAACACACATATACACATCACTGGAGCATTTGTGTCTATATAAAATTACCTGCTGTCTTTAGTCACTGAAACGTCAGGACATTTGCCTCTTCCATAACAACCTCACCCTTACCACTTTGCCTATGTCTTCCCTGCTCCATCTTCTGACTGCTCCCAGCCCTTCTCGCTGTGCCCTTGAACTATGGCTTCAGGGTAGCCAGTTCTCTTCCACCTCTGTGCTGTGGACTCCATCCACTTCCCAGGTTTACGTGAGTTGTCTCTTCCTTGCTGATACCATGTCCCTCAAAGCAGCTTACTTTCCTACTGCCCATATCTCTTTCAATTAGGAAATGTTCCCCACCATCTCCTCATTCCTTTTGGCCACTGCACACTATTACTCCTTATCATTTTAAGTTCCTGTTCACTTGAGATCTGCTGTCGGGTAAAGCCTCTTATCCTTCCTTAGACAGGCTTCCTAGCAATGGCTCTCATTCACAGCAAATTTCAAGGCCATATTCACAATTTTCCTCTTGCCCATTCCTGCCAGCAATATAGGTAAATTCAGGTAACTGCACTCCCCTCCTTTGCCTCAAATATTTTCACCTTTAACCCATATCTCCCTCCTTTAGCAGAGCTAGAACCCCTGCCATCATTTGAACCCCCTTTCTCTCACTATGCTCATCCATTTTTGGCAGTTATCTTCTTCCTTTACTTTCACTACATTTACTCTAGTCCCTGACATGATCCTGAGCATGAGTACGTCCTCATATTTTGTACCCAGGTACTTCACTCTCCCCCCCCCCCTTGTCCTGGCCATGATTCTATTTCATCTGGACTGACAGTCCACTCTCCTCTTTTACACCCTTGTGGCAGAATCCTTCTCTAAGTCAATCTAACTTCCTGTCTTTGCCCTTCTGTATCTCCTGCTGGAGACACATCACATAACTTCACAGGTCAAATACATATGAAAACTCAAGATTCTCTTACTGAACTAAGCCCTCAGTGTGGTCCCCACTTCTGAGTGTGGCGAGGAGTCCATGCTCCCATTTCCCACAGGGGCTATTTCCAAACTCCCACCCCCGCAGCCCTCTCGCCCCATCCACGGGGCCCTCAATGCCAACAAATGTTTTTGCCTCCTTCTTTGCTGGGAAAATGGAAGTTCTCAGTTGGAAATTCCATCAGCTCCCTTCCCTTTCCATGTGCACACTCACGTGTGGAAGAATATCCATATTGTCTCCTACCATTGTCTAACCTGTCCGTAGTCTTTGCCATGATTCCTCTGTACACAGTGCTCTCCCGGATTTCTTCCCACCACTCCTGCCCCTCCCCAGGGTCTTTCAGCATCTAGTGTCCTCTCCCAGCTCCTCAACGGCACTGCCTCCCAAGGCTCCATTCTGGACCAGTTTTCTCTTTGATCCTCTACCCCCATCCCTCATACTTTCAACTATTATTCTTATCTTGATAGGTTCCAAGTGTTTATTTCAGGCCTAAATCTTTCCATCTTACTCTACCTACAAGACAATTTGCTCCAACAGAACTAACCTATTGGATTAGACCTCTTTCTCTTTCTCTTCTACCTTCATCTGGATAACTCTTATTTGTTAGAAACTTTCTTTATTCTCACACCTCTGGATCACATGCTGTTTCTATTGATTTTCTCAGAAAACTGCCTATCCCATCAGAAGACTCATTGTGTGCTCATAATCTGTATATCTCACCAGCGTTATGTAGAGTACCTAGAACAATGTCTCATTCATAGCCAACATTCAATAGACATTTGAAGGCAATGGACAAATAAGTAAATAAATGAACTAACTAGTTGAGTGGCTTTCACCTAGGCCTTTGCTCTCAGACCAGACTTCACTTATCTGTAAAGCAGGGAAAATAATACTTCCCAATATTTAATCGGGTTATTGCAATAATTAAATGCATTAAACTATACAAAAATGCTTTCTGAGCAGCACAATTGCTTTATAGATGTGAAATAAAATACAACAATTGCTATAGGAGACAAGGTTTTTTCACATCGTTGTAGTTTATGATAATACCATCATTTTAAAGCCCTCAATTTTGAAAGCATATAACCCAGTAATTGCTAAATTGGACCACAAGATTTTAAAAAAATAAACTTTCCAACTTAGTTTTTCTAAGGATGCTTATTGTTTATTAATCTAGAATGCTGTGCCCTGCAAAACTTACTAGAAACAATCTCACCTGTGAATCATTAAGAGTTATTTTTTTCTAACAAACACAATAGTAAACAAGACTCTGTGTTTTGCACGAAAAATAAATTTCCTTCAATTTTAAGAAAATAAAATACAAATCTATTATAATTGAAACTCTGGAAAGAAAATATTTTAGTTGGCCAATCATATCTATTTTGTTATGTGATTAGCATGAGAATCATTGAGACATTGCCCTGATTCTTAGCAGTTTAAATTTAATAGGCCATGAATCTTAGATCAGAAATTTTACAATTTATTCTTTTTGACCTTCCCATGAATCATTTATTTCCATGTACCAGTACAATCTCAGATGTGATGTTTTAAAATTATTTTTCCATCAAAATGCCCTAGGAAAATAAAAAAACTTAAAACTAAAATTATGTATACATGGAATTGTATTAACAAATGACTTACTATTTGTTATCAGAATAACAAAGTATATTAATAATACATTTAATTTCAATTCTTATTTATTGATCACTTATTACTATTGTTGAACAAGATATGGCTCCTTCCCTGCTAACATTTACTAAGGAAAATAAAGTTTGGAGCTTGTATAGAGTTCATAATTTACCAAGAGAAATAAACTATTTTTAACTAACTATAAGTGAGATTATATTACAGAAAAGGTATGAATAAATTACTTTGGAATGAGGCCTTCTCCATTAATAAAAGGGATTCTTTGGGAAAACATCAAGGATGTACAACTAGCAGGACCTCTTGACTTTGGAAGATGGGAGGAAAAGAGTCTTAGCTTTGTTTGCTTGCCTGGGGGTGTGGTTATTCACTCCATTAGGAATCACTTTCTAGAAACTTAGAGGTGAGGGCAGTGGGAGAATGGTAAAACCTTAGGGTTAACTTGAATGTGCCCTAGCACACCCAAGGACAGGGGCTAAGGAGTTATTTGGAACTTCATACTTGGAATTCAGAAGAGTTTTAAGGAGAGACTTGAGGCATATGCACCCAAAAATAAGGTAAGTCAAAGAACAGAGTGAAATTTCCCAGGGAAATATTGTAAGCAAGAAGAGAAATAGCCTAAGGAAAGAAAGCTGAGGACTACAGTGAAAAATCCAAGGGAAGCTGCACCTTGGAACTTTCCAAGCATTGACTTAAAAAATTAAATCTGCACTTAACATGTTAAAATTAACAAATTTCTCCATGCTTGCTATCCATAAAATTGGGAGAATTTTCCTGGACTCTAGTATCATTGTCCTTGCCCATTTTACCTTGATAATAACAAATATGTTATTCAAACTCTATTTAGGCTTTCTATAATGCATCCTTTTTAAAAATACAGGCAAATTAAGTATGGACTGAAGTATGTATTTTGGCTTGCATATATTTCAATGGAAAATTTAAAAAAAATTTTTTTAAATTACTTGGCCTCTTTTCCCTACTTTACCTCCCAAGTATTGTTTGTAGTATATGGGTTTTGATTAAGTTTGTGAGATTTTAGAGCTATTCTACCTATGGACATGAAAAGATACTTGAACTGGTAAGGATAAAACTAAAATTAAACCCCAGGATTTGCTAAGTTTTCTTTGTCAATTTGAAAATTCTCAAATGAATGAGCATCTGATCCCTTCAGGAAGCCTGGTGAGAACACAGAAGAATTATTCCCTCAGTATAAAGGTTCCAGAATGCATTAGGAGCAGTTGGAAGCAGATACAATTACATCAGGTGAAGTTCTTTAATGACTGCCGAAGTTGCTCCGAGGTGAAAGAGAAAATGCAGAAACTTGGGGCTCCAGATGGCGAGAGATCTATTTTTAGGCCAAGAGAAAGTTAGATTTGGTTAGGGCATTTAATAGAATGAGTAGCAAAATGTGTTGAAAAAGTCATTTATACCTGCGTTTGAAAGAGTTCAGCATGGAACAGATGGGACCAGGTGCCATGGAAACAACCAGGTCAGCCAACAAACAGGAAAAAAAGGGGGGGGGGGGGGGGAAGCAAATAGATTCATGACAACTTACTTGGAAATTTTGGTTTTCCTTAATCCTTGATCCTTGATGAGATATTTATAAGTAAAAAGTGGAAGTACCCAACATACAGGAAGTTTCATTGTGCACTAGGAAAAAAGGAAAGAATTCTTATGTAAGTCAATTGTTCTGAATCTAAGATTCCTCATCTCAAGGTGAACTTTTTTTTTCTTTTTTAAGTTATAGTGGTGGTTAGATTTCCAGGCTAGTCAACAGAAAGCTCCTTTATTTTGCTCATCTATTTTATTGCGAGACTAAAGTCACATTCCTCGAGGTAAGAGGTCCTGGGGAAAATGAGGACAAGGAGGAGTAGAGAAGGAAGAGGAGGAAGAGGAGGAAGAGCAGAAAGAAAAAAGTAAAAAGAGATGTCCTTTTGCTTTCCTATAGAAGCAACTTTAAAAAAAATAAAATTTTATTGAAGTATATCATTCATACATGAACATATATTAACAGTAATTGTAGGGAAGTGGATGTCGCTCCACTGATTGTGCTCCCTTCTACCACATGGGAGGTCCCTGGTTCAGTTCCCAGGGCCTCCTGGGGAAGACAGTGAGCTGGCGCAATGGGCAGGCATGGAGCTGACACAACAAAATGATGCAACAAGAAACACATGGAGGGAAACATAATAAGAGACACAACAAAGCAGTGCGCAGAGGTGGCTCAAGCGATTAGGTGCCTCTGTCCCATATTAGAGGTCCCAGGTTTGGTTCCCAGTACCTCCAAAGAAACAAGAAAGGCAAACAGACACAGCAAGTACAAAAACAGTGAGGGGGTGAGGAGAAATAAATAAATTAGAAAAACAACAACAACCAATAAGTATATACGAAAAGTTGTGGACTTACAAAGCAAACATGCATGTCATCATACAGGGCCCCCATACATCACTCCACCACCAATACCTTGCATTATGTGAAACATTTGTTACAAACTATCAAAAGAGCATCGTCAAAATCTAACTACTAGCTATAGCTCATATCTTACATTTAGTACCTATTTGCACTCTCTGTAGGAATGGCTTCAGGCAGCTCCAAGACTGTCCAGTGTAGCACCCACCCAAGCCTATCCTACCAATTGTTGCAGCAGGTTTAAGTATCACTTGTCTCTGTGTCTGTCTGCACTCTCCTCCTCTGCAATGAGAAAAAGAACTGAGTCCCATCATGCACTGTTACAGAGCTGAAAACACATGGGATTTGAAATCAGAAGATCTGGTTTACCTAGTGGATGTATCCTAAACTAAATTTAGAATTTCAATGCCATAGCCTGTACCCTGATTCTGTTTACACAGTGAAAATAATTTTAAGACCACAGGGTGAGGGTGAAAACTTATGAAAGAATCAGTGGAAATGTGAATTGCAAGCTGGAAATGGCTATGGTGCAAGATTTAATTAATACTGTTAGTGTCATTATCTAATTTTGTATTAAGGAAAAAGAAGTCTGGTGGAACTAAAATGCCTAAATGTGTGAATTTCTAAAGAGCCTCCTCTAAAGGCAATAAAACATAGATTTGGGGTAATTTAAAAGATTTTTTTGAGCTAGACTAAATATCATACTAATGGACTTTTAGGAAGAAAATTGTGAAGTGAAAAAAGAAGTTAGAAGAGAAGATATTTTTAGCCCCTGGGAACCTGCCAGGAAGTTGACCAATACAATCACTACATTTACCCTTGCCATAAAATTAGACTAATTGTATCTGCCCCCTACTTAATTGCCAAACATTGTGAGAAAAAGTTTGTTAATGACTGTGAAAGTTCCTGAAACTCTTAAGAGTAACTTTGTTATGTTATTTATTATTAAAGTTCACTTTGACTTCGAATTTAAAATCAGATGCCTGAATGGTCAAATTAAATATAAAATATTTTATTTACCTTTAATATTAAAATTTATATTTTCAATTCAATAGCCAGCATTATTGCAAAGTATTTCTGATGGTTTCATGCTTATTTGTACAATTTAGTACTTTAACCAGAGGTTGAGTTGTCATTGAGTTGGGTTAGTCAGTACAAAATATGTGTCTCTGTTAGGAAACACACAAATTGTTGTTCCATGGAAACATAGACACTCTTTCTGTACTTCTTTCCTCGTTTTAAGATATAAAGAAATTTTTAAAAAATGATGGTATACTCCAGGGTATTGGATCTCTTGTGAGAAAACAGAAAATTCAACCTGGCTTGCAAGGTAATAGAACCAAAAATCGAAGGGAAAGGAGAGAGTGATTAACTAACATCACTAAAAGTATGTTTTAAAGCTAAGTTGCAACAGGAAGGAAGCTGTGATTTCAAACAAGGCTTTAAAGTTAAGGATCCAATCCAAACTCTGTTACCCAGCAGATCCTATTGTGATGGTAATGACATGTTGCGTGGGAAGTAGTGGTTTTACTTGGAATAGAGAGACAAAGAAATTTGCCATGATTGATGTACCATATGAGGGTCAAACCACAAAATCACTAACTTGCTGACTGTCCAACTAAGTGAAATTGGGTTGCTTATTTTCCTAAGAATTCCAAGTTTTATATATGCGTGTGTGTGTGTGTGTGTGTTTGTGCAACTATTTGATAAATGGAACGTGTTTTTTTTCAGAGCTGGGAAGGTGGGTTACAGTCAATGTTGCAGTCACTTTTTATGTGTTTAGATGGGTTTATGTGTTTAGAACTGAATTAAAACTGTTCACTTCACCAGTGTAACATAAGACCACCCAAGTGACCATACATATTTTGCACTAACTTTCCAAGATTGGATTAATTTTAGCAACAAGCTTTGCAGGTAGCTAATGGGAAAGTATATGTCATCAATCCAAGTGTTTCATGAATTGGCTTGGAAACCAAAAGAAATACAACCGAGGCCCCATTACTCTCAGTTTTTATAAGATAGGACAAAAGTACATAGAACTATCAAAAGGACTGAATCTCTTTTTCATATTTCATTCATTTTCACCTCTCCAAGCAAATTAAAGCATTTGAACAGATTTGAGGGTGAGCCATAGCAGTAGTGTGTACTAGTGAAGGATGTTTCCAGACATCATTTCTAAGTGAAAAGGGGGAGAATGGTAGTTTAAGAAGTAAGGTGTCAGCCTTTCTCTAAAGAACTACTATCATAGGCCCTGCTGCTCTTCTTGGTAGAAGAGAAATGTAAACTTAGGTGTCTTAATTCACAAAGGTTGAATTGTACCAAATACTCTAAAGTTCCAGTAAAATGAAAAAGCCTTTAAAGGAGGAAAAAAAAGATTACATTTTACTTTCTGGCAAAATGGCTATGGCTTCAGTTGAAATAGAAACGTTCCTAAATATAAAATAACTTGTCTTCCCAAAGAGGGACTTGAAATCCACCCTTTTAAGTTTTTCCAAAATCCTTAAGAATCTGCCTTTCCTTCATCAGTCCCGAAAGAACAAACAGTCTTTCAGAATACCCTGGTTTAGACTTTCTGAAACATCATAACAATTTATTTCAAAATAATTCAAAACAGCTAGGCACTGATATAATGAATTGTAATAGAATAAAAAAAAGTAAGAAGACTTTGAAAATCTATTATGTCTTTAATTGATTTCAATTTCTTTATAGGCATGTAAAAAACAGTTAATAGAAAGCTTGTGACCTAGTATTTAATGAAACAAAGCAATCATCTTGAACTTTTTCAATTTCCTGTTAATACATTTTGAATTTGAAAAGCTTGAAAAACAGCTAATAGTGTAGGTCATCCTCAACCAGGGCTCCTCATCTGAACAACAGAAGACAGAAAATGATTTGCCTGACAATTTTCTCAATTCTCCCAAGGATGGCAGCATGCTGTATCACTCCATGTCACAGGGGAGAAGTACTCAGCACATACAATGCTTGCTTTAGGACATTAGCGCTTAGTTTTCTCCTGGGTCTATGTTTTAAAGGGTTTTCTCATTTTGATCTCCCATGGCACCATTTTAAATGCAACATGTCATAATGATACATGGAGGACCCACTATTATTCAATATGTACTTCTCCTAAATATTGAAGCTCCAGAGCTAGAGGCAATGTTGGAATAAAGGAGTGGCTTATGGGGAAGGGCTTTGGTCACTGCACCTCTGCCCATGTTCCCTATGCCCAGTGACTTCTACTAGCCTTCCTCCTTGAACAATTAAAAAATTAAAATTCTTTCACATATATATTAACATTTTCCATATGAACATTTCTTTTTGTTAATGCCATGCAAATTTCCAGCAGTCCACAGGCCAATGCCAATGATCAGATAAGTCCAGACCAAATGCAAGGAATGGACTTTGGCAATTCTCAAGAAACTGAGGTCCCATCTCTCTTGGAAACAGCAAATTATGAGAACAAATGGTTCATTAGCCACTGATTTCCAGACATTATAGAATTAAGTTATTCCCAGGTCACAAATAATTCACTGGTGTCCACACTTCAAAAATTTTAAAAGTCAGTTAAGCAGAAGAGAAAACTTCCACACTACTGACAGACTGTATTCCTATAAAACCTGGCTTGTTTGATGAATATCAGTCTTGAGCATTGGAGCTTTTTTTGGAGGAAAGCTAAGGAAATTGCAGTTTGCAATAGGTATAGCAAAAAGGCTGTTCACTCATGATCTATGGATCCAATAAGATATATTTGCTTAAGAACCAACATTAAAAAAGGAGAAATGAAGGTTATGATATTTAAATTATAGAAATATTTTCATATAGGCTCTTATTGTGAATAGGTTTGCCCATAGATATAGTGAAATGTTTTGTGTGTAGTTGATTTGAGGATATATATCACAAAAGAAAGTGTTTTAAAGAAACTTCTAACTCGGTATCAATTCCTTAGAACCCTGAGTTGTTAAAAAAAAAAAGGTATCAAAAGTAAAATCAGTAAATGGTTGTGATCGCTCACACTGTTAAAACAACTGAGCAAAGGAAGTCTGGGATCCTTCTTGAAAAATTAACCGCTGGAGTCAATTTGGAAATTACCCATCAGGAAATCCAGAGGTCAGACTGAACTCCCACCCCTTCTCCCATAGTGACTGGATTAGGAAGGCCTTAGCTGGCATGGTATACAGTGGATTTCATACCATTCTCAGTAGTAACAAAAGGGAAATCTCAAAAATATTGAGGTTGGTTCACCTAAAGAGTTTATTGAAATATTGAGTTCCTCACAAAATTTTAAAATATTTTCTCTCCATCATATTAAACAACAGGGCAAGGGACAAAATATTTGTTTTTGCCCAGGTAAAAGTTCTCTCTAACTACAATGGCAGAAATTTTAGTGTACTATGTAATCAGTTAGTTGAGAGAAAGATTCCTTAGCAACCTGTGACCTCAAAATGGCTGTATACAAGGGATTTCTTTTATGAAAACCTGTTGCTGTCCTACAAAAGTAATTCAGGATCTTGTGAGGAAATGAGATACCTGATAAATTCCACTTAAGGATCCAAGAAATGTTTGTATAATCAGACTTTCTACTTTAGCCAAAATCACAGAGGTACGAGGAGAGAAATCAGGGTGCCTATGGATGAGCCATTCATTTTTAAAGACCCCTTGTAAGTGACTCAGTCTTCCTATAGGGACAGCAGCCAAAGAAAAAGCTTTAGGTGACTTCATGTCATTGGGAGGTCAAAGGAGAGGAAACATGTAAATAAGGCAGTAAAAGGAGAAAGACAATTCAAGATGCAGATAAACAAAAAGACTATCATCATATAAACACTACTTCAATTGCACTTTGATTTCATGGAAGAATGCGTAATTGAAAATTTAAGTAGATATGAATTTAAGAATTATCTCATAGACTTATTTTATGTCTCATTTTATTTTTAAAAAATCTTGTTGACTAAGAATGTTATCAGCTCATTGTTACCTGCAAATTTTAGGTATCTGGCAAATGCATTTATAACTTCAGAAAACATAGAATGAAAATATTTTGAATAAAAATTTGTGCTATGAAAGACAGATGGCATGGCTCCATCTAAAGGATACAACTCCTATTTCTATAGTTCATCATATACGTTCATATTTAGGCTTCAATTAAAAAGATTTCTATCAGAAAGTGTTTTAAGTAAGAGTAATAGAGTTGAAGGGGACTTTTAAGACTATCAGATTATAACCATAACCACAGAAAGAACAACATTTGATCTCATATAATTTCTTTTCATTCTTAAAGCCATTTTGAAAGGATTAATATTTTAAGTAGCACAGGTGCTCAATTTATGTAAATTATTTAAGCTAAATATAAATTTTCATATTTGCCTATCCATCACTGCAAAAACCAAGTTACTCAAGAATAAAGCAATAGAGTATGGCAGAAGGTAGAAATTTGTTCTTTGACCTTCAGTTCACTGGAATCATTGGGTTGATCAAGAGCTACACAGATTTTGCACTTCTTTTCACGAGGACGACCTGAAATAAGGGTGAAAACAATAATCAAAGGGAAATATTCTGAAGGAATTATTCCTAATACTTAATTATCAATTTTGAAGAAGGAGTTTAAATTTTACATTTATTATTGGAGAAAAAGTACATATAAAATGACAATTCAAAAGTTTGCTTTGTTTCTTTTAGTATTCCATTCTAAGAATCATTAATAATTTCCTTTTTCATTAAAGAAAAAATCTATTAACAAAATATAATTATCATTTGGTATTATGGTCTTCAATACTCGCAATAAGAATTTTTTCTTAAAATGAAAGAATATGTCATTATAAATTACTAACAATAACCCCCCAAATGGGAATGAACATATAGCAAACAAAATTGTTTCTTGCTTAAATTTATACAAAAGCATTACAATGTAAAGCTTAAATATCTGGAGTCTGATATTTGTGATCTTTTAAAACGAAGAGTTCGGAATTTCACTTCTGGCTATGGCAGGTTATCTTGTAAAAGACACCATTCCTCCCACTGAGAACACCTAGAAATACTGGATAAAATATTTGCAAGCATATGTTTGAAGCATCATAGGGCTCCCAAAGCAAAAATCCTTTAGATAACAAGATCCTGGAGAAGAGGGACGTGTTGGTGGTGACCCAGCATTTATGGTTGCTTTCTCCATTGAGGCATTTGTTGATTATTAAGTGGCAGCAGAAGAGAGAAAAGAAGTATACCTGAAGATTTTGGTATGAGAAGACAAAATTGGAGTTCAGGGCCCACTAAGAAAAAAGATGCCTTGTTGACTTTTCCAGGCTTTAGTTTTGGACGCCCTAGGAAGAATTACATTTTCAAAAGTGCACATTCACCAAGCTAACCCATATGTTGGACCATAAAACAAGTCTCAATGAATTTAAAAGATTGATAATATATAGAGTATATCTTTGTCCACAATTAGAAATCAATAACAAGAAAATATTAAGAAATACTCAAATATTAAAACCACACAGTTCTAAATAACTAATGAAAAAAATAAGAAACAACAAAGAAACGTATAAAAGATATTGGAATGAACAATAACGAAAAGGCAGGATGAAAAATTTATGGAATGAGATAAAGCAGTGCTAATGGAATGTGGTTTTTTTTTAATTGCTTTTAATTGTTTTAAATGCTTATATTGGAAAAGAAGAAAGGTTAAAACCAATGGCCTACAGTTCTACTTTAAGAAGATAGGAAAAAGAAGAACCAAATAAAGTAGAAGAAATTCTAATAATAAAGATAGAAATAGAATAAAGGACAAAATGCTCCAATTGATTCTGAAAAGAACAAAGCCGGAGAACTTATGCTATGGGATTTAGAGATTAATTATAAAGACTGGCCCCCAGCGTGCCAAGATTGGTTAGCATGAAATAGAGACTGACAAATTTATCAGTGAAATGGAAATAAAGATCCCATAACTATGAATACACTTCCATAATACACTTCCATGGTCATTTGATTTTTGATAATGGTACCAAAGCAATTCAATTGGGAAAAGAAAATCTTTTCAACAAATAGCGGTGGTTTTTTTTTTGTTTTTTGTTTTTTTTTTTAAAGAGGTATTCTATTTCCCTACCCCTTGGATCTGGGCTGACTTTGTGACTTGCTTTGGCCAATTTTTTTTTTTAAGATTTATTTTTTATTTATTTTCCTCCCCTTTCCTGCCCCCTCCCCCCGTTGTATCTGCTCTCTGTGTCCGTTCTCTGTGTGTTCTTCTGTGTTTGCTTGTATTCTTGTCAGCGACACCTAGAATCTGTGTCTCTTTTTGTTGCATCATCTTGCTGCATCAGCTCTCCCTGTGTGCAGTGCCATTCCTGGGCAGGCTGTACATTTTTCTCACTGGGCAGCTCTCCATATGGGGCGCCCTCCTTGCATGTGGGGCTCCCCTACGCGGGGGACACCCCTGCGTGCCACAGCACTCCTTGCACGCATCAGCACTGGCCATGGGCCAGCTTGTCACATGGGTCAGGAGGTCCTGGGTTTGAACCTTGGACCTCCTATGTGGTAGGCGGATGGCCTATCCATCAGGCCAAATCCACTTCCCTCAACAAATAGTGTTAGAATAAATGGATATCCTTTTGGAAAAAAAATGAATTCTAATGCCTATGTCACATCATACATGAAAATAGGTTAAGATAGATGAAAGAATTCAACACAAAAGCTAAAACCACATACTTTTAAAGGGAAATATTTCACCCACCTAGAAGTATGACAAAAATTTCTTAAATAGGTCACAAAAACAAAATTGACAAAAAATGAAAAATTAGCTTCATCAAAATTTTAAAAACTGTGTCCATCAGAAAACACCATTAAGAAAAAGAATAAAGCCAAAGTCTGGGAAAGAATATTTATAAAATATATACCAGAGAAAAAACTCATATCCAAGATATAAACAATTCTGATAATCCAATAAAAACACTTCTGTGTATCAAAGGACTTTCTCATGAAAGTAAAAAGACAACCTACTTAAGATCAGAAAATATTTGGAAACCACATATCTGATAGGATAAATCCTTATATATGTATACAGAGTACATAAAGAAATCTTACATATCTACAATAAAAAGAGAAACAACCCAATTAAAACTGGGCAAAAGACTTGAACAGACATTTCTCCAAAGAAGATATACAAACGACTGAAAAGCACATGAAAAGCTGTTCAACGTCACTAGCTATTAGGGAAATGCAAATCAAAACCACAGTGAGCTATCATTTCACATCCAATAGAATGACTACAATTAAAAAAAACCCACAAAATTACAAGTGTTGGAGAGGATTTGGGGAAATAGGAACACTCATTAATTGCTGGTGGAAATATAAAATGGTACAGGCACTGTGGAGGACAGTTTGGCAGTTCCGCAGGAAACTAAACATAGAATTACCATATGACCAGGCAATCCCACTACTAGGTATATTCCCAAAAGAAATGAAAGAAGGTATTTGTAAAACAGACAGATATTTGTACACTGATGTTCATAGCAACATTATTCACAATTGCCAAGGGAAGGAAGCAACCAAGTGTCCATCAACCAATGAATCAATAAAGAAAATGTGATATATACATAAAATGGAATATTATTTAGCTGTAAAAAGCAGTAAAGTCCTGATGCATGTGACAATATTGTTGAACCTTGAGAACATTACACTGAGTGAAATAAGCAAGCACAAAAGAACAAATATTGTATGATTTCAATAATATGAATGAATTACAATAAGCCAACTCATAGCATTAGAATTGAGAATATAGGTTACCAGGGGATAGATTAGGGTAGAAAATGGGCAGCTGTTGCTTAATTTGCACAGAATTTCTATTAAGACTGATTGTAAACTTTTGGCAATAGATGGTGGCGATGGTAGTACATTATTGTGAGTGTAATTAACAGCATTGAATTATGTATCTGAATGTGTTTGAAAAGGGAAATTTTGGGTCATGTACATTACTAGAAAGAAAGATAGAAGATAAAACATGGGCTAGTGTAACAGAGTAAACCATGTTATGGATGATGGACTGGGGTTAATAACATATGTATAAGAATGTTCCTACATGAATTACAACATATGTATGGCATCAACACAAGGTGTTAACAACAGGATCATATATGGGGAAAAATAACCTAATGTAAACTACGGACTGTGGTTAATAGTACTATTTTAATATTCTTTCATCAATTGTAACAAAGGTACCACACCAATGCAAAGTGTCAATAATAAGGAGTAAATGGGTACACTGTGTTCTCTACATGATTTTTCTGTAAACCTACCCTTCTCTAATTAAAATAATAAAAATTAAAGAATGGTGATAATAAAAGATAACAGGAACAGGAAATTTGAGCACTAAATACTGGAAAATTGTTAATTTTTCTAGGTGTGATGATGGTTTTCTAGTTATATTTTTTAAATAAAGTATCTGTATAGAAATAACATATTGAGATTTTTATGGGAATGATAGTTCCCTGTGATTTGCTTTAAAATAACCTAGTAGGAAAGAGGAGGTAGTTGAAAAATATTAGCTATGAATTGAAAACTACTGAAGGTGGATAATGGTTACATGGCAGTTTGACATGCTCTCCTCTTGACTTTTGTGTATATTTGAAAATTTGCTTCCATAATAAAAAGTTAAGACATGGGAAAAAAGACAAACAGCTTAATCAAAATCAGAGCCAATGACAAATACACATTTAACAAAGAAGAACCTAAATAGTCAAAAAGCAAAATAAAAGTACTCAATAGCATTGGTAATCAGGGAAATGTGAATTAAAACCATGATGAGAAGTTACGACATATATTCCAGAGAAAGAGAATGACAACACCAAATGCTGGTGAGGTTAGAGAGCCTCTGGAACTCTTAAACATTGTTGGTGTGAACAAGAAATAGTTAAAACCACTTTTGAAAAATTCTGGCAGATTTTTATAAAAGTAAACATACATTTACCTATGACCCAGAAACTCCAGGCCTGGGTATTTTCCCCAAGATAAACAAAAAAAATGTTTATAAAAAATATTTTTATTAGAATGTTCATTGCAGCTATTTTTATAATAGCCTAAAATTAGAACTAGCTCAGGTATCCATCAATAGGTGACTGGGTAAACTGTGGTGCATATATCCAATGAAATATAACTGAGCAATAAAAATGAAAGAACTATTAGCACATGCAACAACATGGATGAGTCTCAAAACTTTATGCTGAATTGAAAAAACCTTACACAAAAAGGTATACAATTCTAGAAGAGGCAAAATTAATCCATGGTGAGAAAGTATCAGAACCTTGATTGCTTCTAGGGGCTAGAGATGGGGATTGACTGGGTAGAGGTATGAATGAGAGAACTTCCCAGTGTCATGGTAATATTATATGTCTTGATAAGGGGTTGGATTACATTGGTGCACATATTTGTCAAAACTCATTGAATTTACACTTCAGATTTTTAAATTTCATTATGTGTAAAATTACACCAAAGGAAAAAATAAATCATAAAGAAATAATGAACTCTAATAGAATACATGCTGAAGAATTTAAGGGAAAGTATACTGATGTGTACAATTTACTTTGAAATGCATCAACAAATAAGTAAATAACGTGGATTAGTGGATATATAGAGGAAGGATATATAGATGGATAGATAAATGATATTGATAAAACAAGTAATGGGAGAATCTACATGGTACATATATAGGTTTGCATTATAAAATACTGTCAAGTTTACTGCATATTTAAAATTTTCTATAATAAAATATCGGAAAAGCATAAAGTGATTTCCAGACACAAACATGTACACATGTACAGGCCTGAGAAATTATCCCTAATAAACGTCACTAAAAAAATTAATAAAGGAAATTTTTGATACAGAAAGAAAATTAACCAAATTGGAAGCATGTAAATTTAGGAAAGAATGAAGAATAACCAACAAGGTCAATATTTGTGTACATTAATTGTTGGAGATTGAAGTATGTTTCTCATAAAAGATTTGCTCAGGTCCCAAGCCCTGACCCTGTGGGTATGAACTGATTTGTAATTAGGACCTACAAAGAAGTTATTAGTTGAGGTGTGCCCACCTGCATAACAGTGGGCCTTAATCTAATATGGCTGAAGTCATTATGAGCAAAGGATATTGGACATGGAAAGAAAACAGTCACAGGGAGCAGCCAGAAACTGGAAGTCAATGTAGCCCTGAAGAGAAAGAACATGCCACCATGTAATGGAAAAGCCAAGGAATCCCAAAATTGCCCACCAGCTAGAAGACATTGATGGGAGGATGAAAGCCCTATAGCATCTGAAACCGTGACCCAGTCAAGTCCCATGGTTAACCCAACCCATTGCATGTTATTTGTTTTGGCAGATGGGAAAATAAAACATTGACTGAGGAAACAATTGTGTCGGATTACAATATATGAAACAACAACATAAAGTGCAGAAATGGAGCAAGTGGAGTTAAAGTGTTCTAAGGTCCTTGCATATACTTGCAAACAGCACCCATTTATATTGGACGAAGTCAAAGGTACATTTCATAAGATCTAGGATAAGCACTCCGTTAGATTCTTAGGGCTGCCATAACAAATTACCACAGACTGGGTGGCTTAAAAAATAAAAATGTATTGTCTCACAGGTCTGGAGGCAAGAAGTCTGAAATCAAGGTGCTGGCAGGGCCATGCTCTCTCTCTGAAGACTGTAGGGAAGAAATCTTCCCTGGCACTTCCTAGCTTCTGGTGCTTCTTGGCAATCCTTGGCGTTCCTTGGCCTGGAGTTGCACTCCAAGCTCCACCTCCGCTGGCACTAGGCCTTCTTCCCTTGTGTCTCTCTGTGCGTCTCTTCTCTTCTTATAAAGACACCAGTTATTAGATTTAGTACCCACCTTGATCCAGCATGACTTTATCTTCACTAATTATATCTGCAAAAAAATCTATTTCCAAATAAGATTACATTCTGATGCTCCAAGTGGTCATGAATTGGGGGGGGGGGGGGGACTACTGAACACAGCACAGGCACTGAAAAGAAAGGTGCCTAACAAATAAGCTAACAAAGCAGGAAATTAAAATAGAAATAATTGTTAATCCAAAAGGAGGATAGAGAAGAGATTTAAAAAATTGAACAAGAGGAAAATTTAAAAAAAGCAAACATATAGTAGGAGAGTATATTTAAACCCACATATATCAGTAAATTCACTGAAAGAAAATAGATGAAACACTACAATTATAATACAAAGATTTTCAGATTGAGGGGAAAAAAGCAATTACATGCCACTTACAAGAGACAGTCATGCAGTATTAGAATACAGAACATTTGAAGTAAAAAGATAAAGAAAATACTCATCAGAAGAAAGCTGATGTTTCAATACTAATATTGAGACAAGAAGTATTATTAGAGATAAAGAGATATATTTCATTATGATGAAAGGATTAAATCACCAGGAAGACATAACAATTCTAAATTTATAGGCATGTAAGTATGTATGCTTCAAAATGTATGTTTCAAAGTATATACAGTAAAATTTGAAGGATTATGGGGACTTATAGACAAATCTGCAATCAATACATCTCAAAAACTGACAGAAAAAGCAGACAAATATATTTGAAGATTTGAAGAACAAAATTTAAAAATTCGAACAAATTGACATACAGAACACAGCACCTAAGAATTGTACAATACATATTCTTTTCAGGTGCATTTGGAACATTCATCAAAATTAACCAACTATGGGTCCATAAGTAGTATTAATAATATTTCAAAGTATTGAATTCATCAATAAAATATTATCTGAATGCACTGAAATTAAGCTAGATGTCAATACAAATGTTAACTAGAAAATCTGCAGATGTTTGGAAATAAATATAAGTAGTCTATGTTAAAGAAATTCAAGTAGAAGATATATAATTTTTAAATGAAAGATAATGAATTGATAGTGGTAATGAAATAGTAATGAAAATATGACATATAAAAACTCAATAGCTAGCAGTAATATTTTGACATTGTTCTTTCATGTAACAAGTGTTCCACGACAACGTAAGGTGTTGGTGGTAGGGTGATATATGGGAATTTTGTATGTTATGCATGACTGTTTTATAAATTCACAACATCTCTAATAATAAAAAAAAATTTTTTTAATAAGAAAAGACAACAAAGAAAAAAAGCCCTAAATATACAAAGTTGTGCTTGGAGGGAGAAATACATCTTTAACTATTGTTAAAATGCATTATTGAATTTTAAAAACTGAAAATCAATAAAGAAGAAGAAAGAAAATAACAGAAGGAAGAAAATTATTATGAAAGGAGTGGAAATCTATAAATGAGAAATAAACATTCAATAGAAAGAAGTGCCAAACACTAGAAAATAACTAATAAAATTTATAGAAATTTGGCATAATTGAGAATGAAAGAAAAAACACAAATTCCCAATATTAGGGACAAAAAGAGAGAGATTATTATATCCTAGAAATAGCACAAAGTTAAGAAGAGGATATTAGGAAAACCTTTCTGCCAATAACTTGGCAACATCAGGGAATTTATCCAAATTTTACAAAAACATAAAATAGGAAAAGAGAGAACACTTTCCAATTCATTCTATAAAACCAACATAACCTTGACTGAGAGACCTGAAATGATATTTATAAGAGAGCAAAATACAGATTAATATATGTCCTTCCTATAGCTGCAAAATCCCACCAAAAATATTAACAAAGTAATTCTTGCTATATATAAAAAGAGTACCACATTTTCAGTCATTATTTTTATTTACAATACTTGTTCAACATACAAAAAATCAATGTATTTATCACATTAGCAATATAAAGGAGAAAAATCATATAATCATCTCAATAAATGGATCAAATTCCATTTCCATTCATGATTTAGGTGGAAAAAATCTTAGCAAACTAGATGAAGAAGGGAACTTTCTTTTCTTTCTTTTCTTTTTACACTTTTTAAAATTAAAGTTAATAGATGAAGGGAACTTTTATATTACACGTTTAAAAAATCTACAAGACCACTACAGAATATTAAACATTATGGGAAAAGTTGAAAGTTTTCTCCATGGAATAAAGAATGACACAATACTCTCATCAGCACTTCTTGTCAACATTATTCTAAATATTCTAATTAGTGCAAAAACACAAGACAAAAAGAAGTGAATGGAACAAGAACTGGAAAGGAGGAAACAAAACTATTATTATTTGTAAACTACTTTGAATACAGAAAATCCAATTATTTTCAGATAAATTATTGCATTAAGAAAATGGATACAACAAGCTCGCTAGATAAAACATTCAAAAATCAATAATATACAAATTTCAAAATAAACAATTAGAAAATAAAGTTTAAAGATGAGCTTAACATATTAATATCACCCAAAAACAAATATTTATGAATAAATTTAATAAGAGATATGAAAAATATCTATATAATAAATCACAAAATATTATTGATATATGGTAGTTAATAAATAAGAAGAATCATTCAATGTAATTCACCACAATAACAGAATGAAGGAAAAAGAAAAAAATAACATAATTATCTTGATGAATGCAGAAAGGCATTTGAGAAAATCCAGCACCATTTCTTGATAAATTCATGCAGAAAACTAGAATGAGAGGGGAACTTCCTTATCATGATAAAGTACTTAGACTAAAAACCCACAACTAGCATTACATTCAGTGGTGAAATACTGGAAACTTCCCCCTTAAAATTGGGAACAATAAGGATGCCTACTTTCTCCACTGCTATTCAACATCATACTAAAGCTCTAGTTAGAGCAATTAGTCAAGAAAAATAAATAAAAGGCATCAAATTTAGAAAAGGAGTAAAACGAGCTCTAGTCACAGATGACATAATCCTATATATACAAAAGCCCAAAGAATACAGAAAAAATCTATTAGCACTCAAACAAAATTCAACAAAGGTGCAGAATACAAGATCAACATATAAAACTTAATTTTGGAAAAGCAGATGTGGCTCAAGTAATTGGGTTCCTATCTACCATATGGGACATCCAGGGTTAGATTCCTGGGACCTCCTGGTGAAGGCAAGCTGGCCCACATGGCAGACTGGCCCAAGCAGAAAGCTGGCCCACATGGAGGGCTGGCTCACCTGGTGCTGGCCCATGCAGGGGTGCTGGCCCATGTGGCAAGCTGGCCTGAGAGGAGAGCTGGCACAGCAAGGTGATGCAACAAAAAGAGACACAGAGGAGAGACAATAGAGGTGGAACAGACCAGGGAGTTGAGGTGGCACAAGAGATTGAGCATCTGTCTTTCACTCCACAAGTTTTCAGGATTGGTTTCAGTGCTGCTTAAAGAGAAGACAAGCAGACACAGAAGAATGCACAGCAAATGGACACATAAAGGAGACAACAGGGTGTGTGTGTGTGGGGGGGGGGGTGAATAAATAAATATTTTTTTAAAAACTTAAACTTCATTGTGATTCTATGTACCAGTAATGAATAATCTGAAATGGAAATCAAGAAAGCAATTACATTTAAAATAACATCTAAAAGAGTAAAATATATAGGAAGAAATTTCATATTTATGACCTGAAAATCATAAAACATTGCTGAAAGAAATTAAAGAAAAATTAGTGGAAACACATCCTATGTTCATGAATTGGAAGACAATATGATTAAGACATCAATACTACCCAAATATATAGATATAACAAAATCCTGATCAAAATGTCAGCAGCCTTTTTTGCATAAATGGAAAAGTCAATTGCTGAATTCATACGGGATGGCAAGGTTTCTGAATAATGAAAATGATCTTGAAAAAGAACAAAGTTGGAGGACTCATATATACCAAATTTTAAAGTTACTAAAAAGATACAGTAATCAAAACAGTGCAGTACTGGCATAAAGACAGACATATAGACCAATGGAATGGAATTGAGAGTTCAGAAATAAACCCACACATCTATGGCTAATTGAATTTTGACAAGGATGCCAAGTTCCATCAATGGAGAAAGAATAGTAACTTCAACAAATTATGCTGGGGATACTAGATATCAACATGAAAAAGAATTAAATAGATCCCTACCTCACACCATATACAAAAATAAACTCAAAATAGATCAATGACTTAATATGTAATAGCTAAATCCATCAAACTCTTAGAAGAGCACATGGAGGAAAATCTTCAATTCCTTGTATTAGGCAATGAATTCTTAGATATTACAACAAAAACATGAGCAGCAAAAGAAAAAGTAGATAAATTGAGCTTCATCAAAAGCTTTCCTTGGTGGGGAGTGATTGTAGGTCAGTGGTTGAATGCCAGCTTCCCATGTACAAGGTCCCAGGTTCAATTCCCAGCACCTCTTACAAAACAAAACAAAACAAAACAAACAAAAGAAAACAAAAATACCTTAACTTGGAATATATGACAACCTATTTTCCCAGTGTAACAGAATTAAACTTATTTATAATTCCCCTACACATTATTCTTCTACCCCTTTTATTTGAACCTATAACTAGCACTATACCCATTAAATATATGTCCCAGAGACTTAAATCTTTCGTCTGCTCATATGCCTGTTGAGCCCTGAATCTCAGCAGAGTTGCAGCCAACACCTACTCTGCAGTTCATCCAACTCACCCAGGACAACCAACAAGATGATGATGATGGACAACCCCCATCCCCAAAACAAGGAGTATTTATAACTGCAAGCAAGAGTCCTTTCCTTCTGTCCCATAAGATCTAAGCCCTCTTCCAATCTAAAGCAGAGTGGGCATCACCATAATGGGGGAGTGTAACCATGGATAAAGTATACTTATTAATATTGTAGTATCATACAATTGTTATAAAGGTAGTGGTTACAAGAGATTCTGAGGGGAGAGGGAGGGCCTAATAGGTGAAATATTGGGCCTTTTTAGAGCATTGGCATTAAGTATAAACCGCAATGTAAACTGTAGACCTTGGTTAGTAGCAATGTGTCAATATTTATTCGTTAATTGTAACAAATGTACCCTATAATTGTAAGATGTTAATAGGGGAAGCTGTGGGAAGGGGAAAACGTGGGGTATATAGGCATCCCTTATACTTTTAAAGTAATTTTTCTGTGATCTAAAACCTCTTAAAAAATAAAGTTTATTATATGAAAAAAAAAGTTAAGGAAAAAGGGCAAAATGCCAGTCAAGCATGAAAAACAGACAATGGGAAAACTAAAAATAAAGAGAAGCCAGAAAAAAGAAAACTGTTGGGCATCAAAGGACATTATCAAGAAAATGAAAGGACAACCTAAAGAATAGAAATTTTTGGAAATTTTAGAAATCACATATCCCATCTCTGTCTCTTTCAGTACAGGCTAACCATGCTCCCACTTATAAAAATATGATCAAAACCTCGTCCATTTTCTGTTCTATTCAAGGAGGTCCAAGCCATCAGATCAAAGGATCTCTACAGCTCCTATATATCCTACTTCCTTCCCTTTCCACAGCTTCCACAGACTCTTCCTGTATAACTGCTTCTCCAATTCTGACTTCCCCTCAGATGTTTGATTGGATCCATGAGTCAGGCCTAATCTCTTTAACAAAGCAGTGTTCAGCTATACCTTCTCTAATAAAGGGGTGTTCAGCCACTCCCCCATGCAGAGACCTTTTCTCTGGGAACTTACTTTTTGGGAGCTTAGGGAGGGCCAGGATAGAACCACTTCTGCCCACAGTCTCAGAGCATCCTATCTATATAAACTAAGAATCTTCCAAATTAACAATTGCTTGTTCATTCCTCAAGTTATCTCTTTCTTGTCATATTTTACTGTAAGTAGCAAGGAAAGACCAGGCTGTACTTTCCACACTTTGTTTGGATATCTCTTCAGCTAAATATCTCATTTCTTTGCTTAAAATTTCTGCCTTGCCTTTGACATCAGAACACAGTTCTGCCAAGCTCTGTGCCATCTAATAACAAAACTTGCCTTTCCTCCATTTTAATTTACACATTCATTGTTTCCTTCTAAGACCTCAGAAGAAGCACATTTAACAGTCATAGTTCTGTCAACATTCTGTTCATGACATACAAGATCTTTTTAGATGACAGAAACTTTCTCACAGTTCCATTTACAGCAATCTAGGCTTTTTCTACCAAGCATCTCAAAAACTTTCCAGTACTTCAAAAATTTTAAGTATTTGTTATAGCAGCACTTCCTGGTTCCAAAAACTCTTAGTTTGCCCAACAGGTTTGCTATGACAAATAACATATATGGGCTGGCATAAACAGCAGGAATATAACAGTCCTTTCCCCAAAGAAGATAAATAAATGGCTACATGAAAAGATGTTAAACATCAATGGCCTTTAGTGAAATGAAAATCAAAACCACAGTGAGATGATACTTCATACCCACTAAGAAGGCTATTATTAAAAAAAAAAAGAAAACAGAAAATAACGTGTGTTGATGAGAATGCCAAGAAATAGGAAATTTCCTGCTTCCTGGTAGAACTATAAATTGTGCAATCACTGTGGAAGAAAGTTTGGTTGTTCTGAAAATTAAACACAGAACTCCCATATCCCAGCAATTCCCCTCCTAGGTATGTATCCCAAAGAACTGCAAACAAGGACTCAAACAGATATTCATATACCAAGGTCTATAATAGCCTTATTTAAGCAGGCAATAGGTGGAGGCAACCTAAGTGCCTGTCAGCAGATTAATGGGTAAACAAAATGTGGTATATATACATGTAATGGAATATTATTTAGCCATGATAAGGAATGAAATTCTGATACATGCTATAGCATGGATGAGCCCTGAAGACATCTTGTTGATGTCCAAATTCTCCAAGCCAGACACAAAAAGACAAATATTGTATGATATCAATTATGTGAGATACCTGGAATTGGCAATACGTAGAGACAGAAAGTAGATTAGGGTAGTCAGAGGCTTAGGGTTTGGAGAACAAGTAGTTATTGATTAATGGGTACGGTTTTTATTTTGGAATAAGAAAAACGTTTAGGGGAAGTGGCTGTGGCTCAATCAGATGAGCTCCCGTCTACCATATGGGAGGCCCTGGGTTCATGTCCTGGGGCCTCCTTGTGAAGGCAGCCTCACCTGCAGACACCGTGGAGCACCATCCAGCCTGCAGATGCGACAGAGAGCCGCCTCAGCAAGGTGACACAACAAAAAGAGAAGGGAGCCAAGCGAGAACACAGAAGAGCCTGCAGCAAGTGGACACAGAGAGCAGGCAGCAAGCAAGCCACAAGGGGGAGGGGAAATAAAATAAAATAAATACAGACACAGAAGAACGTACAGTGAATGGACACAGAGAGCAGACAGCATGCAAAAACCGCAAGGGAGGGGGTGGATAAATTTTTAAAAAAATGTTTAGGTAATGGTTGGTGGTATTTGTATCACAGTACTATGAGTGTAGTTAATATCAATGAGTAAGACACAAGAAAGTGGTTAAAGTGGGAACTTTTGTAGCATATATGTTACTACAATAAAAATTTTTAAACATAAAAGAACAATAATTAAGACACTATGGTACTGGTGTAAGATCAGAAAAATAGATCAATAAGACAGACAATTTGGACGATTATCCATACATGGACACCTTATTTGTAATGTGGCACTTTAGAGTAAAAAAGCAATCTTTCTGTATTAGTCCGAGTTCTCCAGGGAAACTGAATTGGCAGGAGATATATGTAAATTGTATAAAATCTTATAAAATTGCCTCACACGATCATGGGTCTTTACAAGTCCAAATTCTGTAGGGTGGGCTGCAAGCCAGGGGCTCTGATAAATGTCCTTGACGAGTTCTGCAGGAGATGATGGCTGTCTGAAATACAGATGGGAATTTTCTCTCTGAATCCTGAAATCACTTCTTCTTTTAAGATCTTCAACTGACCGGATGAAACGTCACTTATTGCTGATGGCAACCTTCTCAGTCGAAGGTAAATGTAATAAGCATCCATGCAAGAGACTTGCTGATGATTAAAATCCAAGAAATGCCTTTGTATTACAATTAACCCAGTGCTTGCTTGACCAGACAACTGGGCACCATAACCTGGCCAAATTGACACATTAGCCTAACTCATAACATTCCACCCCTTGTCAACTTGGCAGCCATGCACATCAGCTTAAACAATACTTAGTCTTTAAATAAAAACAATAACAAACATATGTATGTAAATTCTCCCTAAGAATACTCGATTTTCTGACATACAACTGAAAACACACTAAATACCTCCAGAATAAGGTGCAAACGCTTGGTAATATTCAATCTTAAACTTGACATCATTAAATACTACAACATGAAGCTAATAAAACTTATGCCATATGAGAAGGGAAAAAGTGAAGAAAACAAAGATTCATTTTATGTACATATACAAACATACTCATAATGAAACAAGGAACAAATATTCATGACATTATAGTCTTCGTTTCTGGTCACACTGTCATGTAACTGGTCACTACCTTCTTCCACCGCCCATTCCATATTCCCTTTATCCTCAGCAAGCACCTCAGATGGTTGTGATTTGCCTAGGAAGGTGACCCAAACTTTCATTCCATTGTTAGTTCTGCCTCAGTTGGGTTGTTGCAATTTTCACTTGACTGTAAACATAGATCATGGTAGTACTGAGATATCCTAGAGGAGCTCTTGGATTCAAGGCAAACTGTTCTTTACCTCCATTGTGTAGGTGCAGTCATACTTCCCCTTGATAGTCAGGATTAGCCATCCCAGCCACTCCAGTAATTCCCTTCTTTGTTGATTCAGAAGCATGAGGAGCCCAAAGTGTTCAGGCGGCATTCTTAACTTGCAGTTCAATGGAACCATTGCTGTGTTCCCTGATGGAAGCACTACTTTTGGAACTAAGCCCTGTAGACCAGCAGAGTTTAAGGTTGCAGGGACAGGAAGCAAAAGTTTTCCTAGTGGATCACTAGAACTAATAATGAGTGGTGCCTCTCTCATTTCCACCCTTTGATTCCTGGACCCATGAATCCTAGCTATAGAAGAAAAAGGACTATCGAGTGGATGCTGAATTAGAGCATACACAACCTCCTGGAGCACACTGCCTCAGCACTGCAAGGTACTACCACCTAGTTGGCACTGTAATTGAGTCTTTGAAAGGCCATTCCACAGTTTTATGAATCCAGCTGCTTCAGAGTGATGGGGAACACGGTAAGACCAGTGACTTCCATGAGCATGTGCCCATTACTGAACATCATTTGCTGTGAAGTAGGTTTCTTGATCAGAAGCAATGTTGTGTGGAATACTATGGTGATGGAAAAGACATTCAGTAAGTCCACAAATGGTAGTTTTGGAAGAAGTATTGCATGCAGGGAAGGCAAACCCATATCCAGAGTATGTGTCTATTCCAGTTAAAGCAAATCACTGCCCCTTCCATTATGGAAGCGAAAGTGGTCCAATGTAATCACCTTGCCACCAGATAGCAGGCTCCTTGGGGAGTGTTGCCATATTGGGGGCCGAGTGTGGATCTCTGCTGCTGGCAGATTGGGCACTCAGCAGTGGCTGTAGCCAAGTAGGCCTTGGTGAGGGGAAGTCAATGTTGCTGAGACCATGCATAACCTCCATCCCTATCACTGTTGCTGCTTTATTCATGAGCCCATTGGGCAATGACAGGAGTGACTAGGGAAAACGTTGAGTCCTAGTTACAGAGTATGCCATCTTATCTACTTGATTATTGAACTCTTACTTTGTTGAAGTCACCCTCTAGTGAACATTCACCTGGGATACAAATATTTTCATGTTTTTTGCCCCCTCAGAAATGTCTACCCACATACAGTCTCTTCGCCAGATCTCTGTCACCAATTTTCCCATCATCTTATTTCCAAGTCCCTGACCATCCAGCCAAATGATTGGCAATAGCCTATGAATCAGTGTAGAAACACCCCCCCAGCCATTTCTCCTTCAAAGCAAAATGAACAAACCCAGTGCACTGCTTGAAGTTCTTCCCATTGGGAGGATTTCCTCTCACCACTTTCCTTCGAGTATGTCCCAGAAAGGGGTTGCAGTGCTGTAGCTTTCCATTTTCATATGGTACCTGCTTATTGTGCAGAACCATTTGTAAACCAGGCCTGAGTTTTCTCTTCGTCAGTCAACTGATTGTAAGAAACTTTCCAAGGAGGCCATAACTGTGGGCTAGGAAAGAGAAGGTAACATGGCAGAGGTGGTGACCATGAGCATTTGGGTCACTTCCTTATGTAACTTAATTGTGCCTTCAGGACCTGTTTGAGCTCTACCTCATACATACGACTTCCACTTTATGATAGGGTGTTGCTGTGCATGCCCACCTTTATGGTTTGGTGGGCCAGACAATACCCAGCTCATGAAAGGCATCTTAGGTCCCATAGTAACTTGGTGGCCCATGGTAAAGTGTTCAGTCTCTACTAAGGCCCAGTAGCAGACCGAAAGCTGTTTCTCAAAAGGGAAGTGAGTAGTTATCTGCAGAGGATGGCAGAGCTTTGCTCCAAAATCCTAAGGGTCTGCATTGTGATTCTCCCATAGGGGCCTGCCAAAGGCTCCAGACAGCATCTCTATTTGCCGCTGACACTTCCAGGACCAGTGGATCTGTAGGATCATATGGCCCAAGAGACAGTGAAGCTTGTACAGCAACCTGGACCTGTCACAGTCTGTGGCAGGTCCAGGTTGCTGTACAAGCAACTTTTCTGGTCACTTGGTAAATGGGCCAGAGCAGCACACCCAAATGAAGAATATGTTGTCTACAAAATCTGAAGAGATCAACTAAACATTGTGCTTCTTTTGTGGTCATAGGAGGTGCAAGGCACAACAGCTATTATCCTTAACTTTAAAAAGAAATATCTCAGCATGCCCCACAGTACTGGATACCTAGAAAATTCACCAATGTGGCAGGCCCCTGTATTTTTATTGGATTTATCTCCCATCCTCTCTTATGCAAATGCCTTACCAATAAGTCTAGAATAATTGCTATTTGTTACTCACAAGGTCCAATCAACATGACATCATCAATATAATGGACCAGTGTGACATGTTGTGGGAGGGAGAGACACTCAAGGTCCCTTTGGGCGATCTTATGACATAGGACTGGAGAGCTGATATACTCTTGAGATAAGACAGTGAATGTATATTGCTGGCCTTGCCAGCTGAAAGCAAACTTTTTCAGATTGTCCTTATTAACAATAATCGAGAAAAAAGTGTTTTCCATAATAGGTGTATAATCAGGTACCAGGGGAAATGTTGATTTGCTCAAGCAATGTTACTACACTGAAACAGCAGCTGCAATTGGAGTCACCACCATGCTAAGTTTACAATAATCCACTGTCATCCTCCAACATCCATCTGTTTTCTGCACAGATGAATGGGGGTGTGCTTGGAATCACTACCCCTAAATCCTTCAAATCCTTGATGGTAGCACTGATCTCTACAATCCCTCCAGGAATCCAGTATTGCTTTTTAATAACTATTTGCTAAGAACAGCAGTCCTAGTGGCTTCCATTTGGCCTTTCCTACCATAATAATCCTTGCTCCACAAGTTAGTGATCCAATGTGGAGATTCTGTCAGTTACCAAAAATGCCTATTCTCATCATGCAAACTGGAACTGGGGAAATAATCATAGAATGGGTCCAGGGACCCACTGGACCCACTGTGAGGTGGACCTGAGCTAAAACTCATTGATCCCTGACCTCCATAAGCCTGCTCTGACTGGTGGACCACAGTGAAGTTTTGCATCTCCTGGAATTAATGTCACTTCTGAGCCAGTGTCTAATAATCCCTAAAATGTATGATCATTTCCTTTTCTCCAATGCATGGTTACCTTGGTAAAAGGGCACAGGTCTCTTTGGGGGAAAGCTGCGAGGAAGAGTAACAGTATAAATTTTGGCACCATATCAGGATTCTTCCCAAGTGTACCTGACCTTTCCCTCATTGAAGGGGCTCAAGGTCTGTAAACTGTCTCAAGTCTGGGAATTGATTAAGGGGCTGTGACTTTTTCTGTAATTCAAGTTAAGATTTTGTTCACCTGACCTAGAACACTTCTACTTATACAGATTGTATAAGACTCTTTTGTTTGCTGCTTTAAGTCTGCCTTTCATTAGGTAGCCATGCCCACTTTGTCTTGGCAGTTACATGCTGCTACTTGGCTTCTGCCAACCTGGGATCCAATCATGCCCATAGTGTTTAGGGATTCTAGTTCTATGCCAGCAGTTCCCACAGTAATGGCTGACCTACAGAGCAGAGCAACCACACAGCTCTTCAGGGAAAATGGATTCAGTCTCACAATCCTGGTGAAAGGTGTGCCCTCTGGATATTCATGGAGTGGGTGGGCAGGTTTAAATGGTGAATCCATTCTAGCATTCCAATCTCTCTAAGCCTTTGGATCCCCTCAGCTATAGTATACCAGGGTAAATTTGGCATCTCGATCTTAGGCACTGTAGGCCATCTTTTGGTCTATGTCTCAGCAAGCCACCTCAACAAACTATTAGAGCTCTTTCAAACCCCTTGACTTACAACAATGAATCCAGAGTCTCTGCTTAGTCAGCCCATATCAATAAATTTAGCCTGATCCTACTTTATATTTATCCATTCCTACACATTTTCCCCTGATTTCTGTCTATATAAATTGGAAAACTCATGCAGTTCTTTTAGAGTATAGCATACTCCCTCATGGGTCATACTTTGTGCTTTACCTTTGGGGGATTGTTGTGATTTTAGTCTAGTTATAAGTCTGGAATAGAAGAGGAGTGGTGGGGTGGGTAAGAAGAATAATTAGAAGGGTATTGCAAGCCAGTTCCCTCAGTGAATTTCCTTGCAGTTTCATCTGGTGAGACAGGATTAATCTCTTCAGGTGAGGGTTAGATGCCAGACTCCTCAGGGTAGGCTGGAAGTTGGATGATAATTTCCTCAGTGCAGGCTGGAGATTCAGTAGTGCTGGCTAGAGGTTGGGCAGTACCCTCCTCAGGGTGTGGAGGAGGTGATTCCTTGAGGCAGGCTGGAGTTTGGGTGATACATGTTTGACATTGGGTGGTCTCCTCAGAGCAGACCATTACAGGTTTACCTGGTGAAGTCTCAGGAGAATTTAGGTTTTCAATGTTCCCACTGCTATCATCATCAACCTAAATGTTTCCATCCCAATTCTCAGGACTCCTTTTCAATCAATGGTCTCACTTTAATAACTGACACTCTGCAAGATTGAGATTTCAGTTTCAACTACTATTCAGCTACTTATGCAATGAGACTCTGAGTCTGGTTTTCAGAACTCTCAAGTGTGTAGCTGCATGAAACAAGATTTTCATCCAGAGCACATAATTTCACGTCATACATGCAGCACTTAAGATGCAAATTTGAAGCCTTCTCTCATCCCTTTCTTTTGTAACTGTATCCAGCAAGTTTAGGAACAGCCAGCCAGCCAGCATCATTGTATCTTTTTTAATTCCACAAAACTCTGTTAAGGTGTTAAAACACTCTCACCCAGACCCTTGCTCTTATAAGCATGGAAATAGTCATATTAGTAGTGACATTTTGTGTATCTCTAATGTCAACTCATGCCATGGACTGTAGGTGGCCCTTCATTATTGGAAATAGAGTAATTAGTACCCTTGAATCTAATCTGATTAGTCATTTGCAAAAATCCCAGAACCAGTTCAGAATTCACATTTTTAAGATTCTGTTTCTCAAGAACCCCTCCTGGTAATAAGCTGTATTAGTTAGAGCTCTTGAGAGAAAGAGAATCACCAGGAGATATCTATAAATACTATGAGATTTTATAAAATTGTTTCATGCAACCATGGGTCTGCAAAAGTTCAAATTCCACAGGGCAGGCTGCAAGGCAGGGGCTTGATGAAGGCCCTTGATGAGTTTCCAAGAGCTGCTGGCTCTCCAAAGTGCAGCTGGGACTTCTTTCCCTGAATGCTGAAATCACTTCTCCTTTTAAGGGAGTCAATGTATTGAAAGAGATGTCACTCATTGCTGACAGTAATATCCTCAGTTGATTGTAGATGTAACCAGCCATCTATGCAATCAACTCACTGGTGATTAAAGTTCATGAAATGTCTTTGTATTACAATTAGTCCAGTGCTTGCTTGACCAAACAATTGTGCATCATTACCTGGCAGAGTAGACACATTAGCCTAACTTATCATACTTTCCAATACATGGTACTTCGTTAACTGTATTTCCAAATGGGAAAAAAGTTATTCTTGACCATTTCCTCACTCCATAAACAAAAACCACTTCCAAATTTATCATTTATATAAATGTGAAATTAAAATAATACATCTTCTAGAAATTAACATAGGAGATTATAATTTCAGGAGAGATACAGATTTCTTAAATGAAACATAAAGAATAGTAACATCAAAGGAACAGTTGATAAGTAGGAATGAGTTGAAAGAACTTTATTTTCAAAAGATACACCAAAAGAGAAGTCTCATCCAGAACATATTTGAAAAACTAAATTAATATGAAAGAAAAAGATGGTTAAATGTTTTAAAATGTACTGAAAGATCAACAGCAACTTCACAAAGGAAGGTATTTAGTTCTCTAACAAATATCTGAAAATGTGCTCAGCCTCAAACAAAAGGGAAATGGAAAATAAAACCCACAATAAGATGACAATATATCTAACTCTACTAGAACAACTAAAATTTAAAAGGCTAAAGATTTGAAAAGTTGGGAAGGGTGGAGCAACTAGAATTCTCATAAACTGGTGAATGGAGTATAAATTGTTGCAAATCCTTGGCAAATTGAAAGTATCATTAATGCTAAATAGTCACATGACCCAATAATTTCATTGCTAAATATACCAACAGAAATGCCTTAAACATGCACCAAAAAACCATATGTAAGGATGCTCTTTGCAGAAGTATTTGTAATAACCAAAAGCTAGAAAAAAATTTACCATCCACAAATAACTAGAATGGATAAATAAATTGTGAGACATTCATTCAATAAAATATTTGAAAAGAGTGAAAATTTAAAAATTGCAGCTATGCCTAAAAACACAGATGAATTCACAAACCTAATATGGAGGTAAATATACCAGACACACAAAAAAATGCACAATAAATAATTTCATTTATTTCAAAAAGAGGAAAGACAATGTATGGTGTTAGAAATAAGATAATGGTTGTTAACAGTAAGTGAGGGAAATGGGAGGGGTTCATAGGTGATGGTCAAGTACTATTTCTTGATCTGGATAGTAGTTATTTAAATACGTTCGCTACTTCACAAGCTTCACACATATGAGTTGTACACTTTTCTGAGTAAATTCCAAACTTTAATAAAAAGTTTACTTTAAAAAAAAGGAAAGTTAAATCCAAAAACAAAGCATTTATGTTCATATTTTTCACCCAGTTTACCAAGACATAAACTCCTTGGAGGTTATTAGACCTGGTGGTTCATTCTTTCCATTCCTTATTTTAAAAGCTGAATCGGGTCTTAGCTTTGAAAATGAAAATCATTTGCACAGTTGTTGAGGAATCACTTAATCTAATTAAAAGTGAAATGGCACTTCTTCATTGTTTTAACTTTGCCATTTTGAATTAATACCACTACCATGACATTCCTTTTTTATCTACTCACTATTTATCCTATTCTCTGTTTCTGCATTCCAGTTAGACATTTTCTTTTTAGTTAAAGCTCAGAATCTGCCCTATCCCACAGGGACTAACCCTACTGAATATGTCAGAAAATCTTAGAAAGAACACTGACAGGTGATAAATTTTGGCCTGGACTTATTTGCATTTCTTTCTTCAGTGGATGGAAGACAGTGTTGTGGTGAGAGAGGATGGGAGCTTTCTGGAGAAATTTCAGTGCTGGGTAGTCTATTATTTTAAAAAAAGAAATATATATGTTAAGGAATAAATCATGTCTCCCACAAGAGACATGTTCAAGTCTTGATCTCCTTCTCATGGATGTGAACCCATTTGTAAATAGGATCTTTGAAGTTATTATTATTTACATTATGGACTCTTTTGTGAACAGGATCTTTAAAGGTCCTACTTAGATGACTCCAGATTAAGTCAGGGTAGGCCTTAATTCACGTGGCAGAAGTCCCTAAAAGGAGAGGAAATCTTGACAGAGACACAGATGACTGAGCAGAGGTAGAAGCCAGGAGAAGCCAGGTGATAGAAGCTAAAAGGTAAGCCAAGGAATGCCAAGGTTGTCAGCAGGCCAGCACCACAACCCTGTAGACTGTGGGAGAAAATATGACCAGTTGAGACACTGATTTGGGGTTTCTAGCCTCCAAAATTGTGAGACAATGAATTCCTATTGATTAAGCCAACCCACTGTGTGGTATTTGCCAGAGCAGCCTGGGAAACTTAGACAATAGGTAATGAATGTTTAAATATATTGTATTACAGTAAGAGACTATGGCCTGCACATTTACCTTCTAGGACTGTGGTTCTCAAACTTTTTGTTCTCAGAAACTCTTTATACTCCTAAAACTTATAAAGAACCCCAAGAAGCTTTGGTTTATGCAGGTTATATTTATCAATATTTACTGTATTTGAAATTAGCTGAGAAAATTAAAAAATATATGTGTATTAATCCCTTTAACATAGCAACAATACATCTAGTACATCTTAAAATATTAACACATTTTGATGGGAAATGACCAAAACAACAACATAAAATAGCATAGAAGGTAGCATCGTGTTTTAGTTTCTTAGGTTTCTCAAGCAAACACCATGAAGTGGGTAAGGTTAAATGGCTTTTGCACAGGAAAAGGTCCAAATCATGGTGTCATCAAGACTCTCTTGTTCTGGGGATGGCTGCTGGCAGCCCTTGGCTCTTAATTTACCACATGGCAAGGTACAGGCAGCATCTCCTGGTTGCGCTCTTCTCTTTCGGGTTCTGCTCATGTTCTTGGTTCCTGTGTCTTTCTCTCCCTTTGTCTGAATGTTTATTCTGCTTATAATGGACTCCAGTAATAGAATTGAGACTCATCCTGATTGAGGTGGGCCACACCTTACCTGAAGTAACCTCATCAAAAGTCCTACTTGCCATTGCTCCATACCCACAAGAATAGATTAGATTTAAGCACATATTTTTTTGGGGTACATACAGCTCTAAACCACCATATATTGTCTTACATGTTTGCAAATCTCTTTAATGTCTAGCTCAGTAGAAGTCAGCTGTATTGTCATAGCTGCTTGTGCATTTAGTCCATTGAGACATCACATGTCATCTAGCCTCCAGAAAACTCTACTGTATCCTCATGAAAGTCTGAGGGTGGAAAATGCAAATACTATCTTATATTATCATGAAAATAGGTTTGAACTTGCAGATCTCCTGAAAGGATCTTGGGAACCCCAGGGTCCCAAATGACATTTTGCAAACGACTGCTTTAAGATATTTATAAGATTTCTTTTTGGTCTACAATTTAGAATATTTTTGTAAATCCTCCATGTGCTATTAAAAAAAGGTATACGAAATTATATCTGTTATATCATCAATATAAATGTAATATTAAAATATAAATATGAAACACATATTCCTAGATTATCGATATAACCTAGGTGACAATAAACTATTGCCTTCTAGCCTGTGGCTTTTTCCTATATGGTCTTTGAGCTACTTATGGTTTTTATTTTTTAATGGTTTATAGAAAATCAAGCAATGAAGGATACCAAAGGCCCTCAAAGCTTAAACTATATGCTATCTGACTCCTTACAGAAAAAGTTTATTGACTCCTAAGTAAACAAGAAATTGTACCACTCACATTAGATAAAACCACATATATTGTTCTTCTGCTTGATAAGCCAAAAATGCAAATTTGTTTAAAGAATTTAACAAATGAATAAATGAAAATGAGTTTTTTGCAGTATAAAATGAACTTTATGTCATCTTTTAAAAATTTTAAGTATCATATATTTTGACTAGTATATTTTATCCACTTTTATCTTTGACTTCTAATTCTTTGATTTTCAATATTGCCACTTTAGATTATTTTAATTCTTATTCGGTGAACATATCTTTGTCCACTAATTTTTATATTCCTTGGTTGTTATTGTCAATGTGTCTGTTGTAAAGTACATATTATTTTTATTGATGTATCTTTTGTAAAGTACATATGGTTGGGGCATAATTTTAATACAGTCTGAGCATATTTGCCATTAAACAGGGTAATTTGATTAATTTACATTTGTTGTAAGAATTATATTTGCTTTTTTCTTCAGTCAGCTCAATATCTCATATTATTTTAAAATCGAGTTTCTATCTTTGACCATGTAGAATGCATAATCTTTGATTTTCTTAATCCTCTACTTATTTGGAATGCTTATAGTCCACTGCAATACAACTGATGGTAACGAATACCCATGCAGACATTTGAAGTAACAATGGGTATAATTAAACTATTTTTTTCAAGGTCCTCATGTAAATGGAATTAAAAATGGCAATAATTCCCTATTATTGTATCAGGTTCTTCTAAAGCATTTACATATATCTGCTTATTTGATCCTCAAGACAATCCTGTGATTAGGTTCCTCTTACACATAAGAGCTCCTAGGAGTTAAATGAATTGTCCCTAGTCATCCTCCTAGTGAATGACAGGCAGAGAAGTCAAACCTCTATCTGGCTAATTCTAAAGTCTCCATCATTAACTGCTGTACTTGGACTCCTGCGAAGCTGGGTAGCCTGTCCTAGCGATCCTGTCGTAGTTTGTCAGATTGCTATAACAAATACCACTCAATGGACTGCCCTTACAACAGGGATTTATTAGCTCACAATTCTGAGGCTAGAAGAAGTCCAATACAAGATATTGGCAAGGGTTGCTTTCTCCTGGAGTCTGGGAACTTCTGCTTCTGGCTCCTGGCAATCCTTGAGGTTCCTTGGCTTTTATCTCTGACTCCCATCACGTGGCAAACTCTCTGAACTTGCGTGTCTGCTGTTCAGGATTTTGCCGACTTCCTGTTTCTCTCCGTTGCCTTCTCTAACTTCTGGTTTCCAGTTTCTTCTCTTTATAAGGCTTCCAGTAATATTAAGACCCATCCTCAATCAGTTGGGCCACACGTTAACTAAAAAGAACATCTTCAAGAGGTCCCATTTACAATAGGTTCCCACCCACAACAACGTGGGTTTATAGAAGGACCTGTCTAAATTGCAGTACGTAATTCATTTACCTCGGAGCTCAGGGAAGAGCCTCTGCCCTTGCTTCAATCTTACCTCCCAGTTTAGAAGGAGCTGTTGTCTCTGAGATCCAGTATTTTCACTGGTACATCTAAGGATTCCTTAGAGGTGATTGACAAGTACTTAAAATCCCAGGAATACTTGGGTGGAAGTTCTCAGATTTTAGGTCTGATGGAGGTGAGAAAAAGATGATTTTTCTGAGCCTCTCAACTCAGAACTGTCCTTTAAAATCCAAATTCAGGCCATATACCTATGTGGCCCTGGTCGCCTTACTAACCTGTTTTCCTTCAAGAAATAAGGCATTCAAATTTATAGTGCCATTCTAGGTATAAGTTCTCTGTCTCTTAGGTGAGTGTTGTTTTTTTTTAATTGTATGATTTTTCTATCTTTGTCTTTTAGATCATAAACTCCTTAATACTAGGATGTGTTTGTCTCTCTCTCTTTTAATTATTTCACAGCATTCTATATTCACATGGAACAAAATGGTTCATAAATGTTCTTATCTGACTACATCCTTATAATTTTTAATAGCAAGAAGTAAATGCTGTTTACAATAATTTGAATTTTGTCACAAAGTCAGCTCAAAAGATGGAAGTACAAATTATGTCATTTATATTCTTTGTCATCCACTTGAATCATACATAATTTTTTTTTCAAACAGTCTACAGGCCCGGCAGCTCCTTTAGTGGATGGAAAGAAAGGTCCCTGAGAGGAGCTGACTCACAAGCTCTCTCACGGATGTACACTGGTGTGCTCAGCAGGGGTGGAGGTGGAAGTGTTGGCAACCCCCCAGGAGGAGAGCCTGTGCTCCTGAGTGCCTGCTTGGCCTGGGAATTCTGCTTCTGGCAAGACTTTCCACTAGCCAGACCCCTTGTAGAAACAAAGAGACAGAGGCCTTCTGGCTTAAAGTCCTCAAGGCTCTGCCTCACTGATGAGAGTGAACGCTGAGGCCTACCTGTACAAAGAGGATGGGAGTTGAGTATTGTGGCTACAAACTGCCCCTGTCTCAAAAGAGACAGCAAGGCACAGTGGGAAAGAGCATAGGCCCAGGGTGTGGAGGTTCGAGTCCTAGCTCTGCCACTTATTAGCAAAGTTTCTCTGTGCCTCTGTTTCCCATTCATAGAATGGAATAACCTCCATCACAGGGTTGCTCTGAGCATTTTAATGAGGTGAAACATACACATCACTTAACACCTGCAACATAGTAAACATTTAGCGCACGTTAGCCGTATCATTACCTTTGTTTCTATTACACTTTGCTTCTATATCCTCCATCTCCCTCTCCTATTTCTGCCAAATTTTCTGTTACTTCATTTTTATGTTGTCTTTGTAGCTGCCTCATATACTCTAAGAACAAAATGGCAACGAAATACATTCTTATGATAGATAGATTAATAAATGGAAGGAAAGGAGGGAAAGAAGGAGAGGAAGGAAGGGAGAGAAAATTATGTATGGAATTATTCAGGGCACAACTATCACTTATTGTTTATTTAAGATTGTCTATACTCCTGCTTTCTCATCTAAACCCTTGGGTCTCCTACCACTTTTTAAAAGAAGGGAAGTGAACTCCTTTGAATTACCAGACTCTGCTTCCCAGGCCATTTCTCCTTTCTTTTTGCCTGACTCCATAGAGTCCACACCCGGTGCCTATGTAGTCACTCCTACATTTCCAGTTAAAAAGGACATCTTTCCCACTCTCAGAATCCATTCCAGCACCACATCCAGCAATCACCACTGAGCAGAGTTGGTCTGTGAGGCGGAGCAATGTCACCATGTCTGCCTTCTCTCTTGACCAAGATGTCACTATCCTGGGAATACATCTCATCTTCTGGGCATCCTTTACAACGTTAATACATTATACACTTTGAGGAAGTGGCTTATGTTTGTCCCTGTACATCTGGCTGGAGGAAAGTATGGCTCTAGTGGAGTTCAAGAGCAAGCACTATCTAGAAGTAGCTCCTCAGACAGTTATTAGTCAAAATTAATTAAGTTTTAAAATAAAGTATGTAGTTATGCCTTGCTACCTCTCACAAACAATACAACCATATGAGTGAATTATTATTAATAAAGCTTTAGAAGCTGGCATAATATTCCTCAAAAATTGAGTATAAATATAAAACATTTCTCCTCTGGAAAAAAAAGTTGTCTTGGAGTAAACAGGGTAAAATTTATGGGTAAAATAAGCTGATCAGTTACCCTGCCCTCTTTGGGATTGAACACTCCATGAGGTTTGGATGCTGTAAGTAGTAAGAGCCTTGTGACTGTCCCCTGGAACAGAATCTACTAGATTTTAGGAGCCACTCAGCAAGCAACATGCATTATGTTTTGCATCGTACAAGGCTCAGTGTGATGTGGGTATAAATGCTTAACGCTGTGGCAATGTGCCCAAATACTCAGGAGATGCCCCTTAATGGATGACTTATAGCAAGTCATTTTATCTTGGCACCTCAGTATTAACCTTTCTATAAAATGAGGAAGCTATTCAAGAAAATCACAATGAAACCTCTCTCTCTGTGATTTGACCCTTATAATCCCCAAATTATATTTTAATCATATAGCTGTTAAATTGATTGACATCCTTTAAAGAGAGAATTGAAACTTCTGAGCACCTCTTCTCTCCTCTTAATTTCCAACTGTAACAGCTTTAATGCTAAGAATAGAACACAGCATTGCAATGAGCTATATACTGCTGCATTTATATGGAAACATCCTTATACTGGCTTTACTTGTTGGTGTTGCTTGATACATGGCCTTTTAATTTCAATGCAATAATACAGCTATTTTCTTCAATGGTGAGATAAATGTGTATCTGATTTTTTTAATTACAGTCACAAGAGACAATATTACTAGTGAGTTAGGTTTCCTGCTGGGAGGCCATGCTCGTTTTCCTTGCAAGATTACACATGAACAATGGTTACTGAATTAAGTGAAAGCACAGAGTCCCTAAAAATAGATACAGGTATGTTTCTTTTTACTTGCATTTAATCTACACAGTAGCAATTCTTCTTACAGGCTTTAACTCCATGTGATATTTGACCCTTTAAAGAATTTTTTTATTTTGGTTCTTATTTCAAATTATCCATAAGAGAAAATACCAGGGACTCCTGAAGGTTGCAGAATTAACTCAAGCATAGTATCTCTCTTTCTTCTTCTGTAACCGCCATTTGCTAACTTCCCAAGTAATTCTTCGTACCACCCTCCACCCACCTACACCCTTGCATACGATCTGTCTTAGTCATTTGACACTATCTACTAGAATCAGTATAGTAGCACTCAGATTAGTAGTCACAGTAATTGCTATTTCACAGATCCTTAGTAGAATGTACTTTGTTCTTCCAGCAAATGCTCAGGTTGCTTAAGGTTAAGGCCATCTCAATGCAAAAGGAGGTATGCAATAAACACCGTATCTTCAGATACTGGAATAAACAGTTGTATTGTCAAGGTTTGATTTAATCCATCAAATGGAATTCTATGCAGAATGATCATGTAGAAGGGGTCATTGCTTAAAGGGTTCAAGATGAATTTGGTGGGGGAAAAAAAAAATCAGGAGGCCAGGACAGAGTGTATGATCTCTGACCCATGCAACAAAGAAGTTCTGAAACCTGGCAATGTTTCTCCACTGGAAAAGTCCAATTCTCAAATAACAAATGGCAAAAGATGTTTGGGAGGAAATAATTTCTGTAGTGGGGTTCCCATTCCTATATTTCAATATATAGTATCACAGAAATTTATAAATAAATGTGAGCAGAAACATAGAAACATAAATGTAGAAACATATAGCTGTTGTATAGCTATCACAACTACAGCAAATATGGCCACAGAATTACTCTATCTCTTGATATGTATTAGGCAGCTTGCATTCAAAATACATGGATTGTACCTTCTCTGACTTTCTATCTCCAGTCTCTGTTATGGTGCCTGGAAATTTTCTCACAGTCCCCGGAAATTGATTGCTTTTATCATTCTCATTTTAAAGGTCAGATAATAGAGACAAGAGAAGAATAACTAAGTCAATTCCATATATAATCAGTGAAGAACAGATAGAGAAGAATACCAGTTAATAAGTTCTGTCTCAATGCTCATCCCGCAATAACTGAATGAAGCATTTAGTCCTTCAAGTCATATACTGAATATTTTTATTAATAATTGCTGTAAGCTGAATTGGATCATTGGAGTAGTCAGATTTTCCAGGATCTCATCTGGTTTCTACTTCCCTAAACTTTGAGACTGGATCTCTCCTTAATGTAATTTCAACTGATCTGGCAGTACATTGCTGTCTGGTATGAAGGACACAATAGTCAATCACACATACGATATTTCTGATTGGGGCCTAGAGCTGCCTTCTCATCTTCTGTTATTAGCCACATTGTTATATTTCCTGGGTTGATAGCTGGTATCCAAAAGGGTCAGTCTTTATGAGCTACTATTTACTGTTCGTTCATCTCAGCAGTCAATAAAAGGCAATATTTCTGAGCAACTCAATCTAAAATCCTGAGCAAAACTTAGTAATAAAATACTACCACTGGGGTGGCAAGGAGCCTGATGCAATTACACATTGCACAGAGAACATAAACCAAGTGTCTTTTGTAATTTCACTTTAAAAGTCATTTCTTCAATTTACAGAAATGAAAACACAAGAAGAGTCAGCCAGCTGAGAGGAAGAAGCAAGTCAGGAAGAAGGGGAAATTTGTTGGGTTCAGTTCTCTGCCCTGACATGGTAAGTCTGCCTATATGTTCACGTTGGATGTTCTGTAGACATGAACCATTCTGCAGACATGAGCCATTCCCAAACCACACTGACTCATCAGCAGAGATTTATTTTCTAACAGTTACTCTTTAAATTTCTGGTTAGACATAACTGATACATATATATGAGTAAGATGTCTATTAGCCTTTTAAAAATTACTTTTTGTCAATAAGTGTTTTTTTCTGATCATAAAAATAGAATATTCTCAGTGTGGAAAATTTAGAAAGTGCAACAAAGAATTAAAAAGTAGAAAAAGAAACAGTTTATAATTCTTCCAATGTGTCAGGTTGTTTAAAATTAAATCTCAACATTTTTCAATAGAAAGGAGTTTCCTGGAAGTAAAGGTAAGGAATGTTGTGTGGGGACATTGTGAATTGGGGGCACCACATAAGTAAATGGAATTAAAAGAAGTATATAAAGCATGCAAAAATCAAGGGTCAGGAGGGCAAGAAGAATTAAATGTCTTTTTATGCAAAAGAGCTATTTGGGGTTTTGCAGAATCCTGGGCCCCATTCTTAACCACCAGCATTTAGTGGAGAAAGAGCTGGTAAGTCCTAACAACGTGTTGAAAATACTTATGTTGGTATATAACACTTTGAAGTCCACAAATCTCTTATTTTCATTCTCATAACAGAATTTATTATCCCTCTTTTAGAGATAAAAAACACTGAGGATCAGAGAGGTTAAATATCTTTACTACACCTCAAGACGAGGGCTATAAAAATAGGTCTTCTAATCACTACACTAGTGCTTATTCTATTGAATTTTGCTGCTTCCATGAAATGATGATGATGATGATGATGCTAAAGCTAACATTTATTGAACTCTTACTGAGTACTTTGGCATTGTTCTAAATGCTCTACATGCATAAATTCATTTAATACCATGATGTAATACTCGCTCCAAATTTAAAAGTTTAAAATTCATTCTGAAAATGCAAATATGTAATTCCCTTTGGCATTGTGCAAAGTTATCACCTTCACGGTTCTGGAATCTAAAGAATTTTTGTTAGGTTTGGTGAAAGGCTAGACAGAGGCAAGGAAGAAGCAGATGGCCACCCTCAGGCCTGGAAAGGAGAAAGTGGACCCAGACTAGGGGGTGGAAATCAATATTATTTCAAATCGTGAAACAGGCTGATAATGCTTTACTGACTCAAACACATTCCAAAGAGAGCAAACCTAGGATTTCTCACATCCTTTTATAATTTTGTACCATTTGGAAGTACACTTTTCTTTGAACTTGTGTGTAGATAGAATCACTTTACAGAGGATTAGTGATATTTTGTTCCTTATCAATTCTGGTTCAGATATTTCTAAGCCAAGCATTTATTGAGTTTTTCATTAAACCTCATGGCTGTCTACTTTATAAGATATCTGTAGATGTATCTTCCAATTTTTTCCTTCTTTTGTTCCTGGACCCCAGATTCTTACTAACTTTCAAAAGTGAGGTCACCTTCTGTGTTGGACACCTGTTGTGCTTGTATCACATTCTTTCAGACCAGCTTTTCTCCAACCAGTGTTATGGCAGCCAACTTCAAACAAGGGTTACCTAACAGCATTTGGTCTTGATTGCACCTGAAAATCTCTCACTTGCACCCACAGGTAGGCAACCTCAAAATGCAAGGGAGTCAGGCCCTTGACCAGGGGGTAAAAGGAGCCTGTGGCTATCTCTCCCCCTCTTCTATCCTTCAGGTAGACAATTCTGGAGCAAATTCTGCAAGGTGCCTCTGAAAGGTCCTGCTGGAAGGGAGGCCATTTCCCTTGGCACTGACGAACCTGGGAGTAATCTTTCGCCTGGGCTCTAGATCCAGGGGATTTATTTGAGTGCCTTTTCCTGGAAGCAGTCCTGCTGATAACTGGAATGGGCAATTGTAGAAACCATGGCCTGTGAAGGGACATGGCAAGGATTAAATCACTTAGTGATGAAGGCCGGTGTTTTTCCTCCTGGAATGCAACATAGATAAGCCTTTGTGTTGGCCAGAAATAAGGGGAATCCAGAATCAGCAGTAGTGTAGGGAGATGGTGAATATCCATGAAAGTTTCAGGATTAGTTGTAGCAGGTGGGGTTGTAACCTTCTTGTATCAAGGTATAGAATGTGTTTGGCTGCCATCTGGAAGACTTGGTTATAGTTTGGGCTTAATGGAGATCCACAAGTGGATATAAGCAGTACAAAATATGGCCAGTGTTGGACTCCTCTTGTGCCACAAGGCCTCCTATCTTCAAGGCCCATCTTTTCTTCCCACCACTGCTATAGCAATCAACCTCACACAGCATAACCTGACAGCACTTCACCTCTTCTGCACCTCATATTTCTACCTTTCTGCCTGAACCTTCTCTGATACTAGGATGTAGGACACTTGGGGAGGCTCCTTGACATTCATGCATGAACAGCCTGAACTTGTGAGGGAGTATATGCTGCATGGGGCAACTTGTTCAGTGAAGAAAGGCTCCACTCTTTCGGCTTTTGAGTAGACAGCTCTGAGTCACAGCTCCATAGCTTCAGAAAGTGCTGGCAGAATCAAGCTCTGGCTGACCTTAGGATTGGCCAATTTGAGAACAGTCCCTTATATTGGTTTTACCTTCTTCCTTGATTTATCCTTTCATGTCCCTTCCTCCTGATCTCTGGGATCATGGCCCCCAAATAATTACCTGTATGTAAACGCTTGTGTAGTCTCAGCCAAGGGAACTCAAGCTAAGACACCATTTACTGTTGTGCGCCGTGTTGTTATATCAACCCCAAAGGCAACGGAAATATGCTATGTCAAATTCAATATTCCTGGTACTGTGCACCCACATGCACACCCTGTTCTTCAATTGCAGATTTTTCATTTAAACTGTAAGTAAAACTTTTTAGATGGGTTTTCAAGGGTGCAAGAGCCAAGGGTTAGAGTGTGCCCTGTTGATCACAGATGGAACCTTACACTCTGAATCATTGATGAGTATCAGATAACCAAGTGTCTGAGACTGCATCTAATCCCCTAAATAGTCCCTAGGACCCTTTATGAAATAGGCAACTAGGGTTTGCTGACTGAACCTACATAGCTTGGAATCTTCTCTATTAGGATCACAAAATTTTGTATGTGAGTTGGAATCACCATGCAAGACAATAGCAGCGAGAGAATATATTTTGTTATATATCCTTCCTTGCACCACATTGTTAAAAAATCTTTTGACACAATAAAATATAATAGATAAAAACCATGTGCTGAGGTTGAATGAAGCAAAAAATGCTGGTGCAAATATGTCTTTTTTTTCATTCTTTTTAGTACTGTTTAAACTAGCTGTATTTAATAGCACAATGAGATTGCTCATGAAGGTCTACATTTTGTTTGTTTCTTAATATTTCTCCTAATTGCTGAAAGAAAAGAACATATTTATTTTCTTTTCAGATTTTCCATTTTTAGAACATACTCTCTGACATAATTCATCAAGCAGACATAACAGATACCTTGCTTAAAAGCATACCTCTTCCTCTAGAAATCCAATGACAGTCATCTGCCTACGTCCTATGTCACTTCCTAAAATGTCTTGGATCCTAATGGGGATCAAAGTGGCATAACATATCGGATCAATAGACAGTTATTTGTACCTAGGGTATTTGAGAACAGGATGATATTCGATGAGGTAGTCAAGAACAGGAAGGACAATTAATTAGCCATGAACTTGAATTTGCCCATCATAAATAAACATATATAAAAGTCAAGATTTATAAGCCAAATACTATTGGTTATAACATTTGCAAGCATCTTACAAACAATTGTTGTAATCTGAAATTCATGCAATGAATTCCTCTTAATCTGTGAACACTCCACTATTCATGTTAATGATTCCATGTGAGCATCTGTGGAGGGGCCATGGGAATAGAATTAGGGAAGCATGATTGTTCTTAGCTGTGAGTTCATGTGCTGCCTGGAATCTCTACACAATGAAACAGAGACCATGCAATGTTGCAAGAGCTTGTATTTTATTGTCAGAGAATGAATATTGCTGCATGTTTACTTCTAATTCCTAATTTCTTATTTTTCATATGGCCTTGCCATTAGTTATACTTTATTTCCAGATAATCTAATGATGAAAAGAAATCACCAATAATGTGATCACTCCAAAAAGGAAGAAAGCAAATCAAGACAGAAGGTGAATCAGGACAGAAGAGTTTCAAAGTGAACTGACCAGACATCAGAGTTCCGTGGACAAACATAGTTACCAGAATGCAAATGAATTCAGGTTTTTAAAAATGAAATTCAGTGAGAAAGAAATCAAACTTAAAATATCCTAGCAATATAAATCATTATATTTGTACTTATGATATTGCTTCTACTCCTTTGAGTTCTTTTTTCCATTGGACTTCATTCACAAGGAATTTATGGAGTAAGACAATTAATATTTCTCACTCGATGATAATGGAATTTCTTCCAGCAATTTCAGAGATCTTTGGAAGAATGTACTGGTTATGCACTGGTAATAGGAGGCGTAGAACCATCGCTCAACATTAGCACTGAACAAGGTACCACCAGAACCACTATTTGAAAACTGCAGAAAGATTTCTGAACAACCCAAAGCCAGTTTGAAATAGAGTAGAAACTAGAGTAATCAACACAGTAAACATTGTGAAATGGACACCTCAAAAATATATATTTGTGTGTATAAATATGTACATATATATACGTAGATACACATATAATATATAGATCTGGGGACTTCTGACTGGCAAGTCTCAGAAAACATGCATAGTGTTAAATGGTCTATTCTTTCTTTCCCAAATATCCTCAGAACTTCCTTGCCTGCTTCTAGAGATGAAAGGAGCTAGATATTTTTTTTCTGGGCTAGGCTAAGTGATATTAGAAATTCAGATATTTGAGAAGAATTATTTACTAAAAAACAATTGAGATACAGCAATACAACAGGATATTTCCATATATATACACTTATCTTCTGATCAGTCTATTGGGGAATCAGTAGTGGGTAGGGTGTCAGGACAATTCCAGTTTATGCTTGTTGTCTTAGTCTGATTATTAACAGTATCCCATTTGTCACTTAATATCCTGGTCTGAACAATAAATTTTATGGTCACCCAGTAGATAAGGAATCTGAAGACAAACCGCTAGAAATCTGCCTCCTTGATTCATAAAGTTTCCTTTTCTGTAAAATGTGAATAATAACAACAATAATGGTAATAATAATGCCATCTATATCCAAAGGTTCTTATACGGATGATGTGCATTGATTAACAAAGTGCTTAGTTAACAAAATACTTAACACAAGGCTTGGTACACAGTTACTGCCCAATAAACATTAGTCATTATTTTGATTATCACTATATGATGTTTTCATGATATGAACAGGTGGGACCAGAGCCCATCCTCCCATAGAAAAGCTAAGTCCTAGAGATGTGCATCTTCACATATGTCTACCACTCTTGGTCACTCCTAGTGTGTATCCCAATGGCTTGGAAATCTGGATCTCTTCCCTTTGTGAGAAGTACAGCCTCTACTTTTGAAACAAATCACATGGTTGCCCACTACTTTTAAAGAGAATTTTGAAAATAACTTATTATTAGGCTTTACCGAACGTCACATCCATAACCCTGGGGTTGCCAAGAAGGAGAGTGCTGGAGCAACTCCTAATCTAGCTCTTATTCTTTTCTGCATGAGGATTTACACTTGTATACACTGCATCTTGGCCAGGAAAACGTATCTCTGGTGGAAAGGTTGGGTGGGAAAGCAGTAAAATTGTAACTGGGAGCACATGCCAGAATGGAGGTAGCATGATGGTCCTGCAAATAGCAGAGTTCCAGCTGAGAGTGAGATAGTGGTGGAAACGATGCTTTAATTGTCCTCAACACTGTAGCTCAGCTCATGGAGAACAGAAAACTATTATTTAAACAGATGGCAAACCTGCCCATCCATAACCAGCCATTTAATGAGATAAAGCAGAGCAGCCAGGGCTGGAGGTGTGTGAGCCCAGACCATTTTGGAAAACATCAATTTAATTGCACTTCTATTTTTGTGAAAGTTGTTCCCAAATGCCAAGCTGCCCTCTATTCTACCTTCCTTCTTTCTATTTATTTTTATCTGACTTATCTTTCTGGTGTTTGGATTACAATCAGAGATGGATGGTTTCCTTCCCAGACTCCCAGTGCCACGGGTTTTAAATTGCAAATATAATTGGGGCAGCCAAATTGAAGGCATGTGGACTTCATGCCAGAGAGACCTGGTTGAGAATCTCAGCTCTGCTTTTCAGTGGAGATTTCCTTTTCCATAATATGCTGATATTGATCTCTATTTCCTAGCAATTTTGTGAAGTTTGATGAAAAAAAGTATCTAGTATTGTTCCTAGCACACAGTGGGTGCTCAGCAAACAGTGGCTCTTATTACCATTATTGTACCCAGCTTTACTCACATGGTGTTATTTTAGGTTTTCCTGAATCACTCCTCTTAATTCATTGTGTCCTTGGGTGTAATATCCAAGATCATACTCCAGGAAATATAGTTATATGATAGAGTCATGCCTGCTTTATTATTTTGTTCATTCCCCACCTGAATTCCTCCTACTTCCACGTTCAAGCATTGCCCTTTGTAGTGCCTCAGCAGGTGGAAGTCCCACTAGTTGGTCCCAAACAGTGACTAAGACCTACATAGTCAAACCAGTTAGGTTCAATCCTATGAATGCCGCATGTGTAAAAACTGCTACAGACACAGTGAGTTAGGTATAAGTTATGGTCCCTGCCCTTTGCATGCAAGTAAGTAGTTATACTTGAATAAATCTAGAAAATGAACCTCTCTTGGATGAACAGTCCCAGTTATATTCTGTTTTTATTTGTTTTATAATCCCAGTGACCATATAATGTTCCCTAAGTCCTAGCATCAGTGTCTGGACAATAAACTCTTCCACTGTGGGGTTTTAGTACAGCAAGGAACAGAATAACAAACTACACACTATTTTTCAAAGCATAAAAAATAAAACTATAAAGCAAACCAGAAGTCAGGAGGCAAAAAAAAAAAAAAAGTAAGTAACATATGCCAGTTAGCAGGGTGCCATATGGGAAGAACGAGGCTAAAATTGGAGCACTGGCCAAGGTCAGGAATCAGTCAGGTAACAGAAGTCACCAAACCAAAAACTGAACTGCGAAGAGGTGAAGAGCAAAGAGGCAGGTGAGCCAGGGCCAAGGGCTCTCTGACCACAAATGGCAGAATACCCAGCAGGAAGACTAGAAAAAATTCCCACTGGTGTTATGAGGCCTCTCATCGAGTTTACACAATCTCTTTAACCAGCAACGTAGGACTCTACTGCAAGGTTCTGATATAATATATGACTTCATTTTAGCAGGAGTGAGTGCTACAGATAAAATATTGATCACAAATCTTTGTGGCATTATTGACATGTTAGAAGTTCAAAGAATTGTGGATAGCTTTTAGCATCTAGATTTGTTCTGCTTTATTATAGGGAAGGGATTTGTGTATGTTCTCTTTTTCTAAATTCTGATCTAAACCAACAACAGAATAGCCTTCACTTTAATTAGCTACAGTTTTATCTTAGGAGTTTCAGGCTAATGCCAAGTAGTTCCCCTTCAAGTTAACAGGCGGAAATGGGACAGCTTTTTGCTCTAAGGCAGAGAAGGAGTATAAGGCAACACATCCAAGCACAAATGCTTTTAGGGACCAGACAGCAACATAAATAGCAAAGTGAAAGGCAATAGGGAATGGTAGAGTTGGTGGCTAAACAGAATTGCAGGACTTGTCATCCCTGAAGAGACTCAAATACAAATTTGTGTAAATGTAAAAAATACAACTCTTTGGCAGGATGAATTTGATCCAAAGCTTTCATTTTGCATACCTTTCTTAAGTGAGTCAATGTATTGCTTACAATCTAAATTTTCATTGCTAAGCATTTCAAGCTTTGCTTATAAAACACAATGTGCTGGTTTTTTTCAAACTGTTCTTACTTGTGTGGATCATTTTAACTTTCAAAACTTTAGAATGATTTTTATAAACCTCTATCTCTTTTCGTTCTTTGCTTTTTCAAGATGCCACTTTCCCATACTGATATAATGATTATAGCTTATTGCAATAGGCTCAGGTACAACTTGCTTGATTATAGGTTAAAATGTTTGACTCTTACCTGAGTGCATAATATATGTATCTCAACCTTGAGTAAACTCATTTATTACATCATTAATTTTCTGCTTCTCTTGATTCACTATATCTTAACACAGCACCTCCTTTGGGAGAGCAGTTATATGGCTCTTTTATGACTTTTATCCTAGGAAATACAATATGATTAGTTGTAGAAAGGAGGAGTGGATAATTTGATATGGGAGAATAAAAGGAGAGGTGTTTAATCCAAGGAAATTGGGGACACTAAGTCTCAAAATTCCCCTTGAAGTAAAAGAAGGAGTTTGCGAGGCAAGCAAGAAGAACATTTCTCATGCATCTATGCAAGATACTCTACACAGTATCATCTGAGTATGCGGTGGTTTGGAACTAGGTATTCCAGTAATACACATTCTTAAACTTAATCCATTCCTGTGGCTGTGAACTCTTGCGAATAGGACTTTTGATGAGATTACATTAGTTAAGGTGTGGAATAACTGAATGAGGATGAGTCTTAATCCTTTATAAGCAGAAAGAAATTCAGAATCAGATAGAGAAAACCAGAGCAAACAGTCAGAAGCTGAATGTCCATAGAACTTGGAAGGGATGGGAGAAGCCAGGAAAGGCTGCCATATGCATTGCCATGGCACACAAAAGCCAAGGACCAAGGATCTCCGGTAGGCAGCCCTAGAATGCCAGTCTTCACAGAGGAAGCATCCCCCTGAAGGCACACTGATTTAGGACTTTGCTGGCCTCAAAACGGTGAGCCAAGAAATTCCTACTGTTTAAGCCAACCCCTTTAATGGCATTTGTTTTGGCAACCATGAAACTAAAACACAGTATAAAATTTGATTTGTCTCTTGGTCTTCACTGCTGTATAAAGAATAAAATTTTATGACACCAAATTATTATGTATATGTAAATTAAAAAAAAAACCAAAAAAACCAGAACCAGAAACATGCCCATGGTGCTCTCTGCTCTCTCTCTCTCTTTTTTTTTTTTTTGGTTCAAAACTCTCTGAAAGCATAATATGTGTTTTTATTAAAAGTTGGCGTTGTGTTTTCCAAGATGGGACAATGAACCTCAAAAAGTTAGGGTCTTCTTTTGAAATGATAATGTAACACTCTACCCCAAGAAATAAGAACAGGTGGCTAGCACATGGAGGATATTCAAATATTTGTTGAATAGTGAGATTAATGGATAGATCAGTTGAGGGCAATCAAGAGGACTAGAGGACTTTGTCTTGTATTTAATATAGAAAGGAGTGTTGGGACAGGTCTCATAGCTTATGACTGATATCACTGAGCTCACCAGGTTGCTTCTCTTTGTGAAGATACATCTTGGTAAAACAGATGTGCTCAACGAATTGGGCTCCTGTCTACCATATAAGAGGTCCAGGGTTTGATGCCCAGGGCCTCCTGGTGAGGGCAAGCTGGCCCACACGGCAAGCTGGCCCATGCGGGAATGTTGCCCTGGGCAGGAGTGCCACCCTGCATGGGAATGCCACCCAGTGCAGGAAAGCCACCCCACACAGGAGTGCCGGTTGACACTGAAAGCTGGCATAGCAAGATGATGCAACAAGAGACACAGAGGAGAGATAATAAGAAGACGTAGAGAACAGGGAGTTGAGGTGGCTCAAGAGAGTAATCGCCTCTCTCCCACTCCAGAAGGATCCGGGATTGGTTCCCGAACTGCCTAATAAGAACACAACAGACACAGAAGAACACACAGCGAATTGACACAAAGAGCAGACAATGGGGGGAGGGGGAGGATAAATAAAATAAATCTCAAAAAAAAAAAGACACATCTCTGTAATAATTTGACTCAGCTTAAGCAGATGGTCAGCAAAGAATACAAGACTCGGGGAGAGTTCATTTTCTTCCTTTTTTAATAACATAACTGTTTCAGCCTATAAAAATAAACTGGTTGTTTGACATCAGATTCTTCAGTGCACTCCAAACAGCCTTACTTTTAAGCTTAATGTGCATCCAAGTTTGGAATGGTGGTGCTGATTCAGTTATTTAGTATTTAAAGCTTGATTTATAGTGTCCATGCTTTTCAAATTTCTTTCTTTTAAAAGGATACTTGGCTTATCTCAGTACTAAACGTCCAGTATTAGGTATTTAGTAACTGGGATAGATAGTATCAACTGAACTATATATTAAAGCCAAAAAACACATAACTAGAGTTCTTAGATTGTTAGGAGACAGTTCAGATTTCAAATATCATGCCCTCACATCCTGAGATTTTTATTAGCTACCATTTATTGAGCACCTATTCTTTGTGAGGCCCTATGCCAGGGGCTTCATTTGTATTGTCTCTCACTTAAAGATAAAATAACTGACATTTTAAAAGTATAAGTGACTTCCTCCAAATCACAATATGTCAAAATCATTATGGACATTTGGACTTGAATGACCTTGTACCCTGGTTTTCTGTCCAGAAATCATGGTTACCCTGTACTTGATTTACTAAGACTTTCTTTAGCACATGCAATTATAATTACATGGAAGGAATAAGATAAAGCAGAAGTTGAGAAGAAAACATGGACAGTAAGAGTCCATCATTGTACTTCCCTGGTGTTTCTGTTCATAGGCACGCAGGGCTCTATCAGTTTTCTCTATGCTAAAACTCTTCTCTACTTTCATATATGTTGTTCCTTCTGCCTGGAGGGCTGTTCCTTCAGTCTTCGGCATCTTTTCCTGACACCCCAATCTAAGTTAGGTCTCCCTCTTATTTTTCCTTGGCACCCTGTTATTTTTCTTTATAGCATTTCCCACCATTTAATTTTGTATTTATTTTTGTATTTATTTCGTTAATGTCTATCTTTCCCACAAAGGCAGGACCCAGGGGCTATCATATTTCTACTAGTGAAGGAAGGAAGGAAGAAATGAAGGAATGAGCCAACAACCAGAGATCTCTGTGCCCCTTCGTAACTTGCCAAGTCAACCAGAACCAGGACTCGAGAGAGTTCTCCAGCGTCAAAATGAGGAAGGCCTCCTGACCCATGAGGAAACATGGAGCTTGGGAGCTGCTGAGGACCCAGGGCTGCAAGAGAGTTACATACTCAATTTCTAGGCCTACCATAGTGGGGCTCTGACTTTTCCTTTCTTTTTCCTCTCATGCACAGCCACCTACAATGATTTGTAGGGACCAGTACAAAATGAGGCTGTGGAACTTTTGCTAGATTGACTCATGTACCCCCAACAAAACAGGTTGTAATCTTTTTTTCCCCTATTTTAAAAAAATTAATTTATTGAAGTATATCACTCATACATAAACATACATAAACAATAAGTGTATAATAATAGTTGTGAATTTACAAAACAAACATATTTAACATCACACAGGACTCTCATATCTCACCCTACCACCAATAACTTGCATTGTTGTTAAACCTTTTTAACTAATGATTAAAGAACATCGTCAAAATATTCCTACTAACCAAAGTATTTTCCCCCAATCCACCCCATTATTATCTTTGTATTATTTATATATGAACATACATAAACAATTAAGTGTGTAGTAAAAGTTGTGAACTTACAGGGCAAACATGCATAACATCATACAGGGGTCCCATACATCAACCCGCCACCAACACCTTGCATTGTCGTGAGACGTTTGTTACTATGATTTGTAGAAAGATTTTGACAATATTCTTTCATAATTTGTAACAAAACATGTTGTTAATCTTAATCTGAGTTCCTGAGAACCTATTTGTAAATAGGACTCTTTGAAGATGCATTTCCATTATCAGTTAAGATATGGACTCAGTTGTGAATAGGATCTTCTCAGATCCTATTTAGGTTTGGCCTAACTGCTTCAGGGTGGTCCTTAAACTGTATTACTGGAGACCCTGTAAAGAAACACCAGAAGTCAGAGAAAGCACGGGAGGAGATCAAGGACATTGCCATGTGGCAGAGGGAGAGATATAGGTGAAGGAACCCAAGGATTGTAGCAAGCTGTGACATGGTAGGATTTTTTGTATATGTGAATCCTCAAAAAAGAAAAAATTAAGTTGCAAACTAGTCTATTCCTCTGGGTGTGATACCCTTTGATTGTATTAAATTCAGTGAGGGGCCTCGGATTAAGTTTATTCGATAAAATCAATTTAGGGCTTCTGATTGGGCTCCCTCAGTAAGGTGTAACTCAGGTTGAGTCCCTGCCCCCATGGTGGGCTGATATAAATGGACACTCATTCAAGAAAACATGCCAGAAGAGAGACAGCTCTGTCATTTTTGATCCCAGGATCCCAGGAGAGATAAGCCATACACCTTTATTTTGCAGCTGACCTTGGGAAGAGAGCCAAGACTGACATAGAAGGCCTGGAAAGAAACAAGCCCTATGCCAGGAGAGAGAGAAAACCCTAGAGACAAGCCCTACACCAGTCTGCACCTGAGAGAAAGGAAGCCCAAAGGGGAAGGCTGAACCCTTGCAGAGATCAGCAACCATCTTGCTTCAAAACGGGGCAGCGGATTTTGGTGAGAAAGCAACCTTGAGGTGGACTCTCTTGGGCCTTGAACTATAAGCCTTTACCCTAAATAAATAGCTCTTATAAAAGCCAACAGATTTCCTGTACTTTGCAAATTAATACACAAGCCATCGATAGAACCCTACAGACACAGAGAGAAAGCATGGACTTGCTGATGCCTTGATTTTGGACTTCTGACTCCTCAAACCATGAGCCAATAAATTCTCGTTGTTTAAGCCAAACCACTCTGTAGTATTCGTGATAGCAGCTCTGGAAACTGAAACAGTGCTCTTTGTTCAAAATCAGAAAAAAGTGGCATTGAAAGGTACTAAAATATAAAGCGTTTTCTTGTTTTCCATGGTCTCTCTCAACTTGTGATGGTGATTTTAATGTTCTATTTTATGTTCAAAGTAAAGAAAAAATTCAAATTTTAATTATTTGCATGAATTTTCTGTCATTTTTTTATTGTGCAATGCCAGTTTTAGATGCAAATGTAAGACCGTTTAACTCATATGCAGAAATCACCAAAATTACCCAATTTGTATTTGGTAGCTCACACATGCAGACATATTTAGTTCTTACCAGAACAGTGGAAACTCTGAACAAAACTAAATCAGTTATCTTTATTTTGCTTCTTGATAGGGGCCTATTTTACCAACAGTCTCTACCTTTGGCTTACTGGTGAGTAAGGACGGGCTGAAAGGAAAGAAACTAATGGGTGCCTACAATTCTATTTCCTTCTAGGTCATCGTGTTCAGAGTAAGTGAGTGATTGGCTAATACCAGGAAGTAACACAGGATGAGAAAGGATGCCTTAGAGTTCACGATGCATTCGAAACAAGTTTTAGTTCAAGTAGAAAGTGTTGCCTCTAGGGGCTGTCACCCCCTGCACTTACTCTATCATAAACCTAATGCACTTACCTGATACTCACTTTAATCACTTTGAGTCTCACTGCACTCCCAAGCATTGTGGGTCCACTGAAATTCTGTGCTCACAGAATGTTCTAAGGCTTCATGTGATGGGGAGGCAGGAAGGCAGACACGCAAATTGCTTGTATCTCCTCTGCTCTCCTGAATGTTTCATTGCTTCACTGTTCCACCTGGCTTCACTTACAAAAGAGAAGTTCATCTTTAACAACGGCAGGAGGGGAGGGGCATGCAGGAGATGATGGGAGAGAAAGGAGGATCAAGACTAAACGGATTATTTGAAATTCCTATATTTTCTTTTCTTTGACTTTCTTTTCTCTCTCCTATTTTTCAATGGAAAGAGAGTACTCTTTCTATTTCCCCAGAATCATACTGTCCAGAAAACAGGTGGCAATGTCAAGCTGATGGTGCCACCTTTTGCCCAATTTTCTAGCTAAGATTGGTAAGGTAGGGGTGGTTATGGGGCTGAAGTCACTGAGAAAATTTACTGCTCCCTGTGGTCTTACACATGAGACTTTTCCTTTGTAGTGACACACATCTTCCCTTAATACTCTAAATTTTTAAAGGATACGTGAACTTAGGAGTTAAATAAATTGTTAGATTAGCAAACATCACAACCTTCCTTTTTGCTAAGATGACAAGAAAAAAGGCTCCTGTGGTTAACACCCCTAAATACAGAAGTGTTTTAAAGATATATGTTGAAAAATCCTCATATTAATAATAGTCATTGATAATTTGTCCTCACAAAAAATTAAAGATGGTGTATTTTCCATGCATAAACACTGACAGCTAGTCTATTTGAACAAATAGCATTAAACAAGCAGAAATAGTTTCATTATTTAAACATTAGAGTAAGAAGATCCTTTAAATAAAGGATTCCTCCTTATTTTACATCACATAAAAATGTAAGGTAGCATGTGTGAACTGTTCAAAAAGCTTGTTAAAGCGTCTTATAATAGGAAAGGCTGGGAAAAGTAGAGTCATATCTTATCAAAACAATCTAAGAAATCTTAAGAATGCTGCTTTTCTAGTAATACATAAATATACACGAACATGAGCAAGAATCCAAGTAAAGAAACAGTTCTTATTCATAGGATTGACAGTTTTATTATTACACCAGCCTGAAATAACATATAATGGTGTGTGAGTATGCACTGGAGTTTCTAAATGCAGCTTTTAAGATAGACTTAATGTGAGAAAGGTTCAACTTTCTTCTTTGAATTCTGGAGGATGGGGTCTCCTGGGGACAAAAGGGAAAAGGGGAGATAAACTTTCTAATGCAATCTCTATTCTTGCCACACCTTAATTTATTTGTTCAGCAATATTCATTGTGTAGCCACCATATGCCAGGCTTTGTGGCAAGTGGTGGCGACCTTAACAAATCTACTCTCTGCCTTCAAGAAGCTCAGAGAACATGCAAGAAGCAGAACATTAGCAGAAAGATTGTTACACAGAGATTGCCTAGTGGGACGATCTAATAGGTCTGGTCAAGGAAGTCTTCCCGAAGGAAGGGACATCGATGGAGACCCCAGGGGTAAGTAGGATTTAGCCAGGTCAAGAGTGGGAGAAGAAGAACGCAGAATGAGAAGGAATCCTGAGAAAATCCTTCTGGACCTGGCTTTTTCAACTTTTATTAACCGTGCACTGGGACTTTTTTTTCAGGATTGGCTGTATTAGTAGAAATGTATTAGACTAAAAATGTTAAATGTTATGATACCGTGTCAGTTGGAACTTTGAATGTGTATAATTAATTGATGAGGTAGAACTGGAGAAGTAAACCAGCTGGACACACTTAGTGGGGGCCAACAGGAATAAGCAGGACACCCAGCAAGCCACATGGAAAGGAAGGCCAGTGTCTCTTCTTTGGGACACCTCATCAAGACCGTGCCTTCTGGCTCCAGGGAAATCCCTCCTTTCCAGATGAGGGAGCTGGCCATAAAACAAGTGTTGGGGTTTAACCTGTATGTGTTTTTTGTGAGAGAATCAAAAGAACCCAAGGCACATCTGTATTGACAAGTGACAATCCTTGCCGTCACTTATTCTGTGTTCTAGGCAGAAGGAATAGCCCATGCAAAGGCCCTGAGATTAAGAAAAGCCAGACTCTTCCAATTACTAGAACTACTTAAATAAGAGTGGGCTGAGTGTAAGGTGGTAAATAATGAAAGATGAGGCAGAGAGGTAAACCAGCAAGATTTTTTAAGTGTGTTGAGATATTTGAATGCTGAAACAGAGAGCCAAATAACATTTTAAGCAGGGAAATGACTGAATTTCTGTTTTTACAAAGAATCCACTAGTTGGACAGTAGCCTGGAAGGAAGAAAGAAGAGTAATCTAAGAAGGAAACAAGAATGACCTCGATTTGGAGTCGGCAGTGGGCATGGAGAGCTCTTGGGCTGATGGGCCTTGATGATTTATTGTTAATATCTCTCTCTCTCTCTCTTTCTCACTGTATATGTATGCTTAGTGGGCAGGGAGAGGGAGAGACAAAAAGGAGGCAAGTTTGACGCCCATGTTTTCTTTTGTGAAGACTGGGTGAATGTCCAGACTAGTCACGAAGGAGGGAAAACTGGTGTCCACAGTTCTGGATTCTGGAAGTCTAAAATCAAGTTGTCAGCAGGGCCATGCTTCCTCTTAAACCTGTAGGGGATTGTCTGTTCCATCCTCTCTCTTGGTTTCTGGTGATTTGTGGGCAATCCATGGTGTGCTGTGCCTCAGTTGCCACTTAGTGTTCTCCCCTTCCCTTGTTCTGTTGTCTGAATTTCTCTAGTTCTATGGGCATCATTCAAATTGGATTAGGGCCTCATCTTAACTAATAAAATCTTTTCAAAGACGCTATTTCCAAATCACATTTGTGCAAGCAGTGGTTAGAACCTGAACATATTTTTTAGGGGATAGAGTCATGTTCCTCAATCATGTTCCCAATGTTTGGAACATGGCAAGTATTAAATAAGTATCTGATAAGGGGATGAAATTACCATATTCACATATTTCATTAAATGTATTCCTTTTATACTTTTGGAACCTTAAGAAAAATAACTTTTTCTATTATATTTTAAACTGGTTATTCCCGGTATATATGGAGGAAAGTGATTTATGCTGGTACATTTGTTTTGTAATCGGTTTACTTGGTAAACCTCCATGACTGAAGTGTTTCAATTGCTTTCACGTTAAGGATAGTTTCAATAGGTATAGAATTCTAAGTTCAGAATATTTTCTTTTTGCAGAAATATGAAGACACTATCCCTATATTTCAATGGCAAATTTTTAAAAGATTTATTTTTATTTATTTCTCTCCCCTTCCCTGCGCACCCCCCTGCCATTTTCTGCTGTCTGTGTCCATTTGCTGTGTGTTCTTCTGTGTCCTCTTGTGTCAGTGGCCCAGGAATCTGTGTGTCTTTTGGTTGCATCATCTTGCTGCATCAGCTCTCCGTGTATGTGGCACCATCCCTGGGCAGGCTGCATTTTTTCACACTGGGTGGCTCTCCTTATGGGGCACACTCCTTGCATGTGGGGTTCCCCTATGCAGGGGACACTGCTGCATGGAAAGGCACTCCTTGTGCACATCAGCACTGTGCATAGGCCAGCTCATCACACGGGGCCCTGGGTTTGAACCCTGGACCTCCTATGTGGTAGACAAAAGCCCTATCTGTTGGGCCAAATCTGCTTCCCTCAATGGCATTTATTGATACTGAGATGTCTGATGCTAACCTTTTCCCTCTCCTTTTAATAACTTTTCTTTTTTTCCCTGCTGGATGCTTACAGATTTTTACATTTCATGAAAATTAAAATACTACCCCAAATATGTCTACGGCCAATCCTCCTTATTAATTTTTTCCTCTGGTATATTCTAAAAATTAGGTTTTCAGTTTATGGACTTTTATTCAATGATTTATTAATTTTTTCTCAATTTTATATGCTTAGTGAATAATATGAATTTCTATTTAAAGGTTTCTCTCCTAGATGGTATTTCCTCCTTGTCTCTTACCTTTTCTCCATTGTAGTTATCTTATAGTTTTCCTCTAAGTTACAGAAAAATTTTGAGAGCTGGACTTCTATTTCACTAACTAGTTTTCCTGAGGTATCAAATCTGTTCTTCATTACCTCTATTGCATTTTAACCTGAGAATTTTTTAAAGATCAAAATGAAGTTTTAGTTCATATTTTAATTGATGCCATTGATTTTTTAATCTCTTTAAGAAAACAATTGGATTTACTTTAAAGCTTTTTTCTGTTAATCTTTTAATACATTTATTTCATGGCAAGACATTGGTTCTAAATTCATTAGATTAGTGCCTGTGTTTACAACTAATAAATTTTTTCATAAGAATGATGATATTTTCTTTCTTACAGTGTACTCATCATTAACATTGCAATCTATATTTATTTAGTTTTGTTAGTTAAAATAAGGAGTGCCGGAAATTGTCCCAGCCTATAATTGATAGTTCCAAAGGAAAATCAGAGGTGAGTTTGAATTTACTTTCAACAGCTTTATTTTATTCAAAGTCCATTTTCCATTTGTGACTAGGAGTGAGGGAACTAAAAGCAGAGGGATTCACTACTGCGCCATATTTCTGGTGGGAACCCAAATTTGGCTGGCACCATCGTGCCTCTCTAATTGGCATGACTGCCTTAGTGAGCGGTCCCTGTAGCAAAGTTCCCACCTCACTCAGCAGGCCTTCCCCACCAAACGAAAGGCAGAGCTGGCACTTCTCAAAGTTTTGGCTAAGGGAAAGACATATCCTAATTTTATTGTAATTATATTTCTGCAGTAGCCTGAGGTTAGCTGGGGTTTTGCTCCTTTTCACTAATTGTAAACAACTGCTCTTAAACAGAGCCCACGGTCTTAGTGTCCCTGTTTTAGTTAGGATGCCGTTCAGGAGAAGTCGATTAGGGCAACAGGTTACAGAGGATGTCAATTGTAAAATTAAGGGGAAAAAAATCCCCTTCCAGCCTCTCCATGGCTGATAAGTCTAGCTCCTGTCTCTAACCTTAGGAGGTTTCTATGTTTTAAGTCCCACAGTGGCTTTTCCCTTGCCTATAGGAAAATTCAGGCTGGTTGATATTAACCTAGGTTAGTGTCTCACCTGGATTTTACATTTCTGAATTTCCTCCAAATTTCTCTTCTATGAATAGGGGTGTCCTTTCTATTTTTGAATGTCTAATTAGATCTTTCTCTATTTTTCTTCCATTACCTTGGTCATTTCAATGGAGATATTAGAGGAGAGGATGATAAACACATGGCATCAAATTATGATATCAAACCAGAAGTCTACATTTCCTTTTTAGTTCTCATATTCTCATCCCATTAGCTTTAAGTAGGGGAAAGCTTTTATAGTATGGAAGGGAAGGGAATGGATAAAGGGAAGAAAAGAGCAGAGCAGAAAGGGAAGAACCCAGAAAGCAAAGCTATCATGACACCAAAGTGACTGGCAAATTTACAGTGATGAACTTTATTTAACTGACATAGTTTGATAGCCAATAAAAGTAGTGGTGGACCTCATAATATTAAAACATTTTAAAGGAAAAGTTATGATAAAAAATGCACTAACATATGTCTAATTTCAAGGATCCCAGATAAACCCTTCAATCCACCAAAGTTATCCTCTGGGTCTACAAAAAACCGAAGTCAAAGCTGACCTCTGAGTAACCTCGTGTTGATGTCTTTGTGGAAAATAGCTGGCTTTAATTTAAATGTTTCTCTCTCCAAAGCGTCTTCCTCTCCACAGTATGACAACTTGTTAAGGTGTTGCAGACCAAGTCAGTCCCTCCAGCTTTACAATGCAATTTTTCAGATTACAAAACTGCAATTAAAAAGGAATGCAATCTCACTTCTGGAATATATCCAGAACTGAAAACAGGGATGTGAACACTGATGTTCATAGCAGCATTATTCACAATTGCCAAAGGATAGAAAAAACCCAAGAGCCCATCAATTGATAAATGAATGAGCAAAATGTAGTATATACATCCAATGGAATGCCATGCTGCTGTAAGAAGAAATGAAATTGGGACATGTGTGACAACACTGATGAAACTTGAGGACACTAGGCTGAGTGAAATAAGCCAGACAAAAAAGGACAAATATTGTGTGGTCTCACTTAGAAGAACTACATATGAGGAATAAACAAAATGGAGTTAAAATCTAGGGTATAGGTTAGTAGGAAATAGGATGAGTGCTGAGACAAGGTGCTGATGCTTAATATGTGTAGAATTTTTAATTAACTTGATTGTAAAAGTGTGGAAATAGAGTTGATTTAACACATTATAGTGAGTATCACTAACATGACTGATTTTTAAATGTGATTGTGGCTGAAAGGGGGTTGTCTAGGGATATGAATGTCAGTTGAAAGAAAATTAGAGAATAATCTAGGACTGCATAGATTAATGAACCCAGTGTTGGGTGAAGATTGTGGTTAATAGTACAAATACAAAATATTCTTCTATTAACTAGAATGTATGTATGACATTATTTTAAGGTTGAAAGAATATGGTGATACATGGGAAAATACAATTAATATAACTTATGGACTATAGTTAATAGCAATATTGTAATATTCTTGCACCAGTGACAAAGAAGTCACTATATCAATACTAAGGGTCAATAATAGTGGGGTATGGGATTCTTTAGGACTAAGGAAAATGTTCAAAAATTTACTTAGGCAATAACTACACAACTCTGTGATGAAATTGAGAGCCACTGAACGCATAACTTGGATGGATTGTACAAGGCATGAGACTGTATAACACAATGAACCATGTGGTAGAAGATGGCCTGTGGTTAATAATATAAATATGAGAGCATTCTCTCATGAACTATAACAGATGTACAATGCTAATACATGATGTTAGTAATAGGAGGTGCATGGAAAAATATGCCACATGTAAGTTAGGGACCCTAGTTAGGAGTGATATTTTGATGATGTTCTTTCATAATCTATAAGAAATATTCGATGCAAGGTGTTGATGGAGGGGTGATGTATGAGAATTCTGCACATTATGCATGGTTGCTTTGTAAGCTAATAACCTCCCTAATAAAAAACATACATTAAAAAAAATGAATACAGAAATTTCTGGCTCTCAGACTCAGTTCTCTGTGGCCTGTTGGCATGAGAACTCTTGGACAACAGATTGGTGTCCTGCAGCAGTTTTCTGGGCTGGATAAACTCAAACGTTCTCTTGCACTCACTCCAGCTGTCCTCCCTTCACACATGGCTACTCAGCCCTGCCTCCAGTACTTCTCCTGTATTCTCAGTTACCTGGTATACCCTTTATTCATTTGCATCTTAAAAGGACTCCTATTTTAAGCAGTGAAATGACGTAAGTCCTCTCAAAGTTCACCTGTAATCATATAACACCAATTACTAAAAAATTCAGCTCCAAATAGTTTACTAAATTATGATATACTATGAGGCAGTCAAAAATTTTTTGACAAAATTTAAATGTAAAATTTTAATGATGTGAGAAAATCATATAATATAACTTGAAAATAAACGATCTATTGCAACATATATAATATCATGTAAAAGGAAAATATATTTTAAAAAGAAAAAGAAATATATTAAAATCCTAAGTTATTGCCTCATTATGGTATTATGCATAATATTTTATTTTCTTCTTTGTAAATATCTCCAAATGTCTACAAAATGCATTTTCTTTGATAATTTGTAAAAACTAGCAAAAAATTGAAAAAAGAACCCTCACAGATTTACAAAAGTGTTTGACATCTTGAAATGTTGAGCAGATCCAGGCACATTATAACATTGTCTAGAGAGCAGGATTTCAATTTTAAAATGTACAGAAAGAAATGATAAAAATTTGTGAAAATATTAATTTATTCTCTCCTCTATATAAGATGAGTGATTATTTTTATTTTAATGCATCTCTATTCTCTGACTGTGCTCATTAGTCATATTAATTTTATATCAGAAGAAAAAGCTTTAATAAGGAGCAACAAGAAAACCACTGTGTTTCTAGTTTTCAGACACTTTGCGTAGCAGTTGGATATAGTTAAGAATTTCAAAAATAGATAAAGGATTATGTTTGTAAACTGGTCTCTTCCTGGGCATGATTGAATTATGATTAGGGCTTTGAATGGGCCACATCAGAGCTACCAAGGAGTGGGGACTCACAGATGAAAGACATGGCAGAGAACAGAATTGGAGATTTTGATGTTGGGTTTTTGATGTTGGAGTTTTGATATTGGAGTTGGATGCTGATGTCTTAAGCTTGAGCCCCTGGAACTTAGCACACAGAGGAAAGAGAAGCAAGCCCCAGGAAGAGAGGAACTCTGAGCCCAGAAAGAAGCAAGCCCTGGGAAGAGAGGAACCCAGGAAGCCTGAACCCTTGCAGACATTTGCAACCATCTTGCTCTAACATGTAGAAATAGACTTTGGTGAGGGAAGTAACCTGTGCTTTATGGCCTGGTATCTGTAAGCTCCTACCCCAAATAAATATTCTTTATAAAAGCCACCAGGCTTCCAGTATTTTACATCAGCACCCCTTTGGCTGACTAATACAGAATTTGGTACTGGGAGTGGGGTCATGCTTTTGCAATTACCAAAACGCTGGAATGATTTTATAAATGGATAAGGGGTATTTTTTGAAGAAATTGTGACATGGTTGATGGAAAAGGCCTAGATCACTTTGAAGAGACTGTTAATAGCAGTATGAATGCTAAAGAGACTTTTTAGAATGCCTTAGAAGTAAATGAAGAAACTATTATTGGAAACTGGAGAAAAAGTGATGTGTATTTTGAAGTCACAGAAAACTTAGCAAAGTTAACTCTTGGTGTATGGAAGGCAGAATTTAAAAATGGTAAGCCTGGGCATTTAGCTGAAGAACTTTCCTAAGTGAACCTGGAGAATGAAGCTTGGCTTCTACTTGCAGCTTACAGCAACATGCTGGAGGAGAGAGTTAAACTGAGGACTGAAATGTTGGGCACAAAGAAAACTGAAACTGATCCTGGAAAGTCCAAGCCTCTGGAAATCAAGCTCCCAGATGATAGTGCCCCATTGGAGGACTTAACTAAATTTGGAACTTGTAAATCAGGATTGAAGATGCAGTTATATCAGAAAGACTTGGCTTGGACCCCTGCTTCTTGAATGTTAAATCAACAAAGTTTTTGGGAGAGCTGTATGAACAAAACCACTTGGACTAAAAGGGAAATAGAAAGGAGAGATTGTAGGAGAAAGAGCTTTAAGAGGAAAACCATGGAAGTTGAGATCTGGAATTCAGACATCACCTTGGGCCCATAGAGGAACCCCATCCATGTGTAGAGAGAGGGTGAGTTTGCACCTGCAGTTGAAGAGGGTAGATGTTCTCACCTGATATTCAGGGAGTGCTTTGTGGTCATAGGGTACAGAGAGGGCGGAGGACATTTCTCAAGGATTAGGGTGGTTAAGGTCAGCACCCCATAGGTCTGAGAGGGATGTGCCTGTCCTCCATGGATTAGAGTAGGCCAGGTGGTCAACTCATTGCTCTGAGAGAGTTAAGCCTGTATGCCAAAGGTTGGGGAGAATGTTGCCTTCACCTCACTGTACTGGAGGGTTAAGTCTCTAACCTAAAGACTGGGTGAGGTGGGGCAATCACCCCAATGCTCTTCGAGGATTATGTCTGGAGCTTGGTCAACACCCAAATGTTTGGTGAGGGTGATATCAAGAAAATAGCCATTAGGCAAGCCTGTGAAAAAGGTGGATTCCCATAAGACCCCAAGGAAAAGAAACCATTGTCTTAAGAATGACTCTCAGACTTTGAAATTGAAAGAAGTATGTTCTCCAGGGTTACTGAAATGTAAAGGACCCATGGCCCATGTTTCCCTCCCAATATATCCTTATTGTAATGAAAATGTGTATCATTTATCTGTCCATTTGCGTATTGGAAACACATGAATCGTCTTGTGAATTTCGGAGATCTAGAGCAGATGGGTCTTTGCCCCAAGACAAACTGTATTTCTTAAAATTGATTGTGATATGATTTAGTACTTGCATTGTTGCTGATTTAAGGGTTTTTTAAAATATTGTAATGCCTTTTTGGAATTCAGAGGGTGGTATGTAGTAGTTTGACATAGTTATGAATTTCAAGAATAGATATTGGATTATATTTATAAACTGGTCTGTACCTGGGCATGATTAAATTATGATTAGGGCTTTGATTGGGCCATGTCATTAGTTCATTGACTCACAGGTAAAAGACGTGGCAAAGGACAGAGTTGGAGATTTCCATGTTGAGATTTTGATGTTGGAGTTTTGATGTCGGAGTTTGAAGCCGACATCTTAAGCTGGAGCCCTGGAAATTAAGCACACAGAGGAAAGAGAAGCAGGCCCCAGGAAGAGAGGAACCCAGGAAGCCTGAATCCTGGCAGATATCGACAGCCATCTTGCTCCAACATGTGGGAATAGACTGGTGAGGGAAGTAACCTATGCATTATGGCCTGGTATCTGTAAGCTCCTACCCCAAATAAATACACTTCATAAAAGCCAACAGGCTTCTGGTATTTTGCATCAGCACCTCTTTGGCTGACTAATCACTTTGGATAAATGTTACAGAATTTTCTTCAGAAATTAAAGATTTTTCACTTTGTTTAACTCAAGGTGACGTATTTCATCTCTGTAGTTTATTATAAGTAGCAAATTTTTACTCAAAAATATTTTTAACCCAAGATGAAGAACACCCAAATGAGAAGGAATCCTGTGAAAGGAAAAAAAAAGTGTTGCGCAAAGTCTTGTCATAAATCAGGGAGCCAGGCATGACTCAGCGTAATTTAGTGGTAATGGGAATTTGCCCTAACATTAAAATGCAGAGCATCACTGCCCTCCCTCTTCCGCTCATGTTTTGGAAAGCTCTCAAAAGACACTTTGACCCACAGGCAGATGAAGCATTGGATTATCTTTACTTATAATTTCTTTCAGAAATGGAAATAGGTATGCTCTCTGCTTCCAAGATCCAGGAAAATGAGATGTGTATGTGCAGATCATGTGTAGGGAGTGTGTTTGGGTAGGGAGTGAGGGTGAGGGAAATATCTGAATTGGGAAATATTGTTGCTATTACAGAAGGAAGTGGTAGCATCTTCTGTGGAGTCACCAAACCAGCAAAATTAGAGATGTTACTCTAGACATTGTCAGAAACCTGTGGTGACTTGATTATATGCATGGAAATACACATGGCTTCAAGCTATAAAACTAAAGAATCAGCTGATTTATCTACTAGGAAAGACTAAGATATGATATTCAGAGAAAAAAGATAAAATGCATTCACCTAAGTGTATTGAGCTATGGACCCCAATTTCACTATGTCTATACAAAGCAGGAAAGCAGAAACTAAATATTATATTTACTTCTTTACCTTCTCATATCTCCCCCCCTGCCCCCCAAAAAAATGGTTAAAATCGTTATTCCATGCTAAGTAATCTCTTTTGGAAAAGGGGTCTTTTAAGAAAACTTTTTTTTCATCTTAGAAAACAATATTTTTCATGATTCATTTGTACAAATTGAATCTAAATTGTTCTGTGTCTGTCCTTTTAAAACAATCATTTAGACATGAGAAAAACGGAAAATCACATTTTATTTTTTCTGCTTTCATATACAGATGACTTTTTTCCACTTCAAGGACATTTAGCCATCTGAAAAAGAAAACAGAAATATATTTAAATACAAATAGAAGCAAACACTGAAATAACCATGCAAGCACTTGTTAATATGCACATGATACATAGCTGAAGTCCCATACCACTTGAAGCAACTGTCATCTGTGTTATAGATTATCATGAATTAGAAAGCTTATTATGCCCTATTTTTTTTTCAAATTTGAAAATGTAAGGAGGGGATGATTTTATACATTAGGAGTACAGCAGAATGTTCAATATTTATCACCAAAATAATCAGTCCACTTGCTTTAAAACTGCCAAAATTTACCTTCAGATCTTGAGGGAGCACAGGATTGCTTTATCTGTTATACTTTGACCCCAAATCAGGAAAAACAAAACTTTTCCTACTTTCAAAACTGAAACTCCAGTCCCCTCTTTATTTTTCTTTGTGCCTCTACTCAGCAAGTTAAACTAAGAAGTTGACATTAAAAGATGGTTTAAAAAAAAAAAAGACAGCAGGCATAGCCACTTGGGATTTGGCCTGACTAATAACTATGGAGGACAATAGTCATCATAAGCTTTCATTATAAAAAAATAAAGCTTTTATTATGATATTATATTCATTCACTAAACTTTTCAAAATAGTAAATTGATTAGCGGAAAAGGACAATGTGGCAGTTTGATATTATTTATGAATGCCAAAGAGATAAAGATTATATCTGTAAGGTGGTCTGTTTCTCTGGTTGTGATACCCTTTGACTGTATTAGGTTCACCTGAGAAGACTTTAATCAAATTATGTTGGGACTGGGGCTTTGATCAACCACACCACTAGGGCAACTCTGTTTGAGTCCCCACCCCTTTATGGGCTATATGGATGGATGCTCAATCAAAGAGACAGACAAAAGTAGATATACATAGAAGAAGAACACAGAGGAAGAGAGACAACTCCATAGACATGGCAGAGGCCCAGGGAAGAGATGAGCCAGATAGTTTGCAGCTGAAGAGAACAGAGCAGCTAAGAAGCCCTGAGAGACTACAGCTGAGACTGGAAGAATCTGGGACCATGGAGCCTTAAGATGAAGAAGGAAGTCAACTCTTGCAGGCATGGTCCGCCATCTTACTTCAACATATGGCAAATGACTTTGTGTGAGAAAGTATCTCTGATGGTACCTTGAATTGCACTCTTTAGGGCCGTGTAAACGTAGGGTTTTACCTCAAATAAATATCCTTTACAAAAGTCAAAATACTTCTGGTATTCTGCATCACCACCCCTTTGGCTGACTAATACAGAGAATTAAAGAAAAAAATCTCACAATTATCTCATTTAGTGTTTAATTTACAGAAATTATAACTATTTAGAACAAAAATTCAAAATAATCACATTTCCAAATCCAAAGAAGAATATTCATTATAATGTTTATTTTTAAATTCAATTTCACTGCTCTATTGTTTTTTTCTTAATGGTTATTTTTCTACTTTACTTCCTCACCCTCCCCAAAAAGTCAGAAAAACATTTAAATAAATAACTTAGGGAGTTTTTAATCTTAAGGAGTTTATGCTAAATTTAGATAAACATTAGAATATTTGTGCAACATTCTCAAGAGAAGCTACACATTTTTCTTACTCCTGTTTTTACTTCTAAACTTTTGTTTTATTATTTTAAAATAAAATATTAAATTTTAATAAAATATTATAAGCTTACTACTGTGAAATAAAATTCAAATAATACAGAAGTTTAAAATTTCTACCCTTCACTTCATCTCCCCTCAAATCTAAGAGTTTGTATGTGTCTTTTCAGAACTCTTTTTATAGCACAGGGAGTACACACACACAGGGACAGACAAGGCACATATATATATAGATAGATAGGAGGATTTATTTTTTAGGTACCAGAGATAAAGTTCTATATATGATTCCATAAGTTAATTTCTCCATTTCTTCACCCATCCCTTCATCATGGACATGTTAAGAATATATCGATCAAATTTATTCTGTCCAGTGGATAACAAATATTCCATTTTATGGACATACCATAATTTATTTAACTAAATCCCTATTGGTAAGTGTTAATTTTTGTCTTAAGCTAGTCCATATATATATTCAAAAATTAAAACCATATGAAATGGTTGAAAACAAAATGTTAAGCCCTCCTCCTCTTCCACCAAGAGAAACCATTTTAAATAGTTTCTGTTTTCTAAGAATTCTGTTGGTTAAATTAATGTTTGAAAATAATAAACTTCCATTACTTGATGAGTTACTTGACAGTGTCTGTTTATTTTCTTTAATTAAAATGAATGATCTAGCACACAACTATCTCCTACTTTGGTTCTCCTTACCCTTTATTTTCCTTCATTTTATTATTTCCTCCTTTGTTTGATTAACATCATTATGTCTTCACTGAGCAGTATATGAACTGAGTCTAAGATTTCAAACTGTATTGACTTCAATGATAATTTACTACAGGATCACACAGTGTGATGGGCCCATGGAAATGAGAACACAATTCACTGGTGCATATACACAAATTTCCTCCAACTTTGAGGTCCAAAAGATTCTCCTCCAGGTTCATGTTAGGTTTCTTGGATGAATTCAGGTCAAATGGAAAGATGACCAAGTGCGCCACAAGCAGAGACCTGGCCCTGTGGTTCGGGAGTTGTGTGGCCCAGAACTAGACCGTGCTGTGTTCTGGGCCTCACCCTTCTTATTTATAGAATGAGAGATAAACCAGGATGGCTTCGCTAGTGGTGGTATTTTAACTTTATAAATTATTGAATATTACTTACATGTACCTTGTACATACATGCACAATGAAACTGCAGCCCTAGAAGCAGAGTTCTAATAGGCCCTATTTCTAACTTCACTTTTTCAAGTGACCCTGAGTGGTTACCAAAGACATGTTTTCCTTGATACCTTCATCATTTTGGGTACTTGGAGATATTTTAGAAGGACAAAGCAACCACCTTTAATGATTTTAATGGTTGTTTTTGTTTGCTGCAAATGAGAACACTCCTATTAAATCTTAGCATGTGCATTTTAAAATGTGAATTTACCATTTACCTTTCTCTGCAATAATTGGTTAACAGTTAAGGTAATGGCTGGATAAATAAACAGTATTTTCTTCTGTACTTGTCCACACAGAACCTAGACTCTTTTACATTTCCTCTCACTTTTCAATAGTAGTTGGGTTAGGAATAGAGATGGAAGTGCTTATTCAAAAGGCTGGATTTGGTGTGCAAAGCAGAAAGTCACATAAAACTCAACTATGGCCCATAAGCCGAGTCTTGCAGCCATTTCACCAGAATAGGACTCATTCCCGGTAGATGATCACAGCCCACATTACCTCAGTGCTTCCCTCTCTCCTTCCTTATGGGGGGGCCAACCCAACAACACTTTGGCCTTATCAGCCCCCGCAGACTGCTGCTCTGTGTCTCTTCCTGCCAGTTTTGGCTCACGACAGTGTCTCTGGGCCCACTGATTGTCGGTTGCCATAACGACCCTCAGCAAACGCGGGAGGCCTGGCGGAGCAGTGGTTGGGCCAGGTGGAGAGGAGGAGGTAGAACAGATAGCTCAGCCACACGGAGTCCCAGCAAGGACCATCAGGAGGCAGGTGACCACAGGAACAGGAAGCTACTGAGCGGGAAGGGAAAAGGGTGGAAGGAACTTGCTTAGAGTCCAGAACCAGGCATGGCAAATCAAGAGAGTCCAGCCTTGGATGCTGCTGAAGGTAATAAGAGGGAGGAAGAAGCTGGTGAGGAACAAGCTGAAGGAGAAAATTAAAAGGTTGGAATAATATTACAGGAAAGCAAGGGAAAAGGGGGAAACAAGAGAGCTATTTCTGCAATTAGAAAAATGTCCAAATCAGTTACTTGTGAATATAATTTTAAAAATCCTTCTCTATGGCCTATTCGTGCTTGAACTAACATGTTGTTTTAATGAAATTAGAATTAAGGGAAAAGCCAACTACAGAACAGATATGATATGTCCTAACCTTGGTTATAATAAACTACTGGTTCGGGGCTTATTTAAGTTTGTCAACTGTGGCTAATAATACCTAATTTGCCTTCCTCATTAAATTGTTATAATAATTTCAATGAGTTGTTGAATATTCAATTGCTTGGTAAATTTGAAACATTCTACAAATATAACAGCTCATCATCTTCTCTTGGTCTCATCATTATCAACATTCAGTATGTGTTGCCTTCATTCTCCTAATCTCCTTTGAACTATCTTTGGAAGATTCTTTTTGTAATTCATTAGGAAAGTACAAAGACTCATATATTTCTTTCTAAGCAGCAACTAGAGTTAGTCTTCCAGTCTATAATAAAATAGACTTGATAATTTCTATTTAATTTTCAGCTGATAATTAAATTTTCAGCAAGATAATTTTCAGCTGCTACAGTTACCATCAGTAGACATGCGAATAATTAGAAACAAATTCAATTCAAATATCCATAACAAGGTTAGATAAACATTTCTTTATGCTGCCTGTCTTTGATGGATTTCTTCTTCTCTGATTCAACAGTCCAGGAAAAAAAATTGAGAGGGAAAAACTATAGGTGTAAAGTCACAAATGCTATAGCTGAAAATGACTTTTGGGATCATTTCATACAAAGATTCTTGAAGTTTCTTTTAAGATGAATCATTGAAGATCTTGTTTAAAACCTGATTCTGATTCAGAAGGTCTAGAGTGAGGTTGGAGACTCTGGTTCTAACAAGTTCCCAAGAGATTCTGGTGCTGTAGATTGTTGAAGGAAAGTTCTCTTTCAGGACTATTCAAATTTTGAGTTGCAAAACTCATTCCTTAAGCAAAATCTGATGAAACAACTGAAAGCATATCTGCACCCACTAAAGCGATGGCAGCGGCCCAGAGACTTAGTTGTCTCCCCAGAGGCCCTGGACACTGTGTTAATTTGTAGGCTTCCATGGAAGCCCTAGGAATCTGTGGAACACTATATGAAAAGAACAGAGTAATCTAAACATTTCCTTTAATGATCAAGAAACAGGGGCTCAGGAGAGTTCAGATAATCATAAATGTATTCATAATACTTTATATCCATACACACACATACTCTCTATACATTTAAAATATCCACATGGAGACATTTGCAGTGTACATATATGCACTGTAAAAAACTTGCTGCTTTTTAGCATCCAAACTCTATTTGTGAAGAACACAACCAGAGAGTTGAAGTGGACAGACAGTCCCTCTCTCTGCCTGGCTTGGAAAATTTAAGCTCGACCAATCAGAACTTCAGACCTAGATGGAAAGAAGCAAAAAGGAAATAGCTAGAGAGCATCAGTGGTGGTGATGTTGAGTCAAAGCTCAAGAATGGTAGTTTGAAGAGCTGCTATTCAAGGTTAACTGTGGAAAATGTTTGCAAGGAAGTGACTATTTTTATGACACTAAGAAAAATAGAGTGACCAACATGATGGAAGTATAGAGACATACTTAGTTCACCATGGCTACTGTAGGGAATATGAGATTGGTTGGCTTAAACAGGAATTTACAGTTCCGGGGTTTGGAGAGCTTTCTAGCCAGGTTTGGAGGCTGTGGGTCCAAAAACCAGGTATCAGTAGACCATGTTTTCTCTAGACTACAGTATCCTGGTGGTGGCTTGTTGGCAATCCTCCATCACATGGTGGTCTGTCTCTTTGGTCTTCTCTTCTGGCTTCTACTGAACTCACTGCATTCAGATTTCCTTTGCTTATAAGAACTTCAGTCATACTGGATTCAGGCCTACACTGATTCAATTTGGCCTCATCTTAATAGTACCTACAAGACCCTATTTATAAGTAAGTCCAGACTTAAAGGACCAGGGGTTAGGACTTGTCTTTTGGGGGACATGATTCATTCCCCAATGCATACCAAGTAGAGCCAACAGAATATTAAAAAGTGGGAAAGCAGAAGAACTTAAGAAGAATAGAGAAAAGATTTCATATTGGTAAGCACAGGAACAAGGTACACATTGGAGTTGTGTGGGCTAAAAGGACAGCTGCTACATGGGCTTAAAAGATTAATTGGCACATTACTTTGGATAGTCTCTAAATTCCATGAGGGATGGATTTTTATCTCCAATGCCAGGAAAAGGTAGGCCCTTAATATTTGCCAAACAAATGCCTGATGAATACATAACTAAACTAATATATATTCAGCTCTCTTCAAATTGTGCCCTATAGAAACTTTTAGGGCAAATAGAAGTTTACAAGGTAAAATCAAAGCACTGGCTAAAAGATCATAATAGATTTCAAAATTAAAAGAAATGGAAAATTCAGAAAAATCCTTCCTGAATTGAGGGTTTTTGGAACTAGGATTATGGATAACTGTGAAAGTGGAAGGTATTTGTTTTCTTCAAGATGTTTCCAAATGAAAATAAATATAAAAATGTATCAAATTAGAAACAAAGACAAATGGTTGCTAAGGAATTAAGGAGACAAAATCATTGAATTCAGTTTTTGGTAATAGGAGTAATGTTGGGGGCCAGTAGTAAGAGTTCACCAAATCTTAGCAATGTTTACTTACTGATAACTTTAAATTTTATTTCTCTTCTTTTCTTTCTTTCTTACTTTTATTTCATTGCTATTTTGTTTGTATCTTCCTAGGTTTGTTTCCTATGAATCCAGGTCTTATTTGTTCCTTTAATTTCTTATAATTTGGAAATCATGCTTCCTATCATCCCAACTAATAGATGTTTAAAATATCTTTACATATCTTTTTTTAATTCTTCTATGTATTTATCAAGCTCAAAAATAAAATGCATGCATTTGAGAGCCCACACACACATATAAAACAAAATACTTTGCAAGTAATTATTCACCTTTCTACTCTAAAATTTTATTGGTATAATTCAGGATTTTATTACCATTTTTTAAAACATTTTCAGTTTCTTCCGGAAGAATTATTTAAACATATTTCATTGCTTTAAACTTCTCCACTATATGAACAACAGAGACCTAAATATTGATTACTTGATTGATTTTAATTACTCACCACCCTTTCCTTCACAATACATAATCGAATCCCTTGTGGTTTTAATTACTCACCATCCTCTTTTATAACACTTAATCACCATTATTTAGTTTTTAGTTTCATTCCTCAGTCAGCTGGAACACTTTTTCAAGTCAATTTTTTTTTTCCAGGAAAGGAATGTGGGTAAAAACATTTGGAGTCCTTTCATGTCTATTAATCTCTCTCTATTGCTCTCAATTATGAATGATAGCTTGTCTAACTATCACATTCTTGGGTTTCAATATATTTCTCTCAAGAGTCTTGTATTCGTTTCTCTTCTGTATTTTCCAAATTGTGGTGAGTGTTTAATGTCGCTTTAATTTTTTTGCTTTTATAAACAAAATTTCCCCATCGTCTTGATGCTTTAGCTTTTTTAAAATAAACTTAGAACTCTCTTCATGATATTTTTAGATAGGTGATTTTGCCTAGCAATGGGGTTTTAAGCCCCTGTTGCCCCACCACCAAGAATATATTCTTTCATAATGTCTTTGGAAATTGCTTTTCCTATAATTTTTTTGTTTTCTCTTATATATATCCTTGACTTCTTAGATTGTCATCTATGCACCTTATATTTTTTATCATTTACTCATGTACTCAGTGGTTCAATTTTCTGGGAATATTCAATATATAGTTTCTCCAACTTTACTAATCACTCTTTTCTTTGGATAGCTGTCTTTTCTACTGATAGGTGTTTTATTGGAGACATAATGGTTCCCTAAGTCAGAGAATTTTTTTAAAGAAACTCTTCCATTTCTTGCATCAAGTGTGTACCATAGATTTGCAAGAGCACACCTACTTCCACGAGTTTTCTTCCCTTGAACTGTTCATTGTTTATATATCTAGTCATATTTCTCTGTTCATCTTGACCACTGCCTGCTTAGATATTTTTAATTTTTTCTGTTTTTCAGTACAGGGAGAAGAAGATGGTAACTACAAGATATTTCTGGTATCTCTGCTCTCCTCTTACACCCAGATTATTGGGAAAAGAAAAATTGGGGTTTGTTGTAGATTTATTTTGCCATATAAGACTGTCCTCTTCTCTGAGGGAGAAGGAAGAGTTCAGTAAGAGGAGTCAGGCCAGGTTGACAATGCCATCAACACAATTCCAAAGCATTTATTCACTTTATCTGTTGCTATAGTCCTTTTCTCTAACTGACATGGCTATATTCATTTGTCATTGGAGGAAGCAGTATGTGTTACAAAGCATGATGTCAATGCCACACATTTCCTGGGAAAGAACTCTGCATTCACACCTTTGGTGCTAGTTAGTATTTCCCACTGACTTCTCCATGGCTCGCCTTTGCCTCTAGCAAAGGTTGTAAAGATCCCGAAGCCTTTGGGTTTTCCCATCCATCCCAAATTCCTATTCCCCAGGCAAACTTTTCTAATCTGTCTGTTGACTCATGGATTCGGCAGGCCGATCCTCAATCCTGTTCTCTCCCACATTACGTCTTATAAAAATTTCTCTAAGTATCTGACATAAAAATGTTATCTTCCGCTTACTTTTAGTACCTGTATGGGTTATTCTCAGTTTATGTATATTTAGGTCAATCTTAATGTTAAATGGATGGGAGAGTTACATAATGGATAAAGATTGCCATCTCTGTTTTTTGTCTTGTTTTGTTTTTTGTTTGCTTGTTTTTGTTTTTTTATTGATTCCCACCCCACCCCACCCCCCTTTGTGGCTTTTTGCTTGCTGTCTCCTTTCTGTGTCCATTCACTGTGTCATCTTCTGTGTCTGTATTTTTTAATTTTTAAAATTTATTTATTCCCCTACCCCCTTGTGGCTTTGCTTGCTGTCAGCTCTCTGTGTCCATTCACTGGGTGCTCTTCTGCGTTTTTTTGCTTGTCTTCCTTTTTGTTGCATCACCTTGCTGAGTCGGCTCTCTGCGGTGCTTGCATGCCAGTGCCTCTCCCCAGCATGCTGGTGAGCCTGCCTTCACAAGGAGGCCCCGGGACGCGAACCCAGGGCCTCCCATGTGGTAGACGGGAGCCCAGCTGATTGAGCCACAGCCGCTCCCCTTTGTTTGTTTTGCAGGGAAGCACATTTATGACAGTATAAAAACAAACTAATCCTGCTTTGAGAGCTGATTAATGAGTTTCTGAGATTAGCATAGGGATCTTGGAATCCCACAGATCAGCTCTATACAATATTGCAATGGTGGAAATATTCTTCTGAGTTATCCAACACAGTAGCCACTAGACATATGCAGCTACTGAGAACTTAAAATGGGGCTAAAGCAACTGAGGAACTGGATTTTAAATTTTATTTAATTTTAATTTAATTAGCTACATTTGCCTAGTGGTTAGTGTACTGGAGAGCACAGTGCTAGATAAACTCATTCTAAGTTTCAACATAATTAAAAATAAAAGCCCCTACTATATAATACAGAGAACATTGTTATGGACAATAACTCTGGGTAATAGTACAAATGTAAGAATGTTCTTTCAAGAACTAGAACAATTGTACGTCACTATTACAAGGTATTTTTTTTTTTTTTAGATTTTTTTATTTTTATTTATTTAATTCCCCTCCCCTCCCCCGGTTGTCTGTTTTCTGTGTCTTTTTGCTGCGTCTTGTTTCTTTGTCCGCTTCTGTTGTCGTCAGCGGCACGGGAAGTGTGGGCGGCACCATTACTCGGCTGGCTGCTCCCTCCTTGGCGCTGGGCGGCTCTCCTTACGGGTGCACTCCTTGCGCGTGGGGCTCCCCTACGCGGGGGACACCCTTGCGTGGCAGGGCACTCCTTGCGCGCATCAGCACTGCGCATGGGCCAGCTCCACACGGGTCAAGGAGGCCCAGGGTTTGAACCGCGGACCTCCCATGTGGTAGACGGACGCCCTAACCACTGGGCCAAAGTCCGTTTCCCACTATTACAAGGTATTAATAATACGGTGGTATACGGGAAAAAATACACCTAATGCAAACCATGGACTATTTCTTTCATCAATTGTAACAAAATTACCACTCCAATGTTAAATGGCAATAATAGGAGGGTATTAGAGGTCTGGGGTTTTTCTTTTTTGGGGTAATAAACATGTTCTGAAATTGCTTGTGGCAATGAATGCATAGCTTATTATTATACTGAAAGCCATTGATTATACACTTTGGATGGACTGCATGGTGTATGAATATATTTCAGTAAAACTACTTAATAAAAAAATCATAAAAAATTAGAAACCCCTAGGCCTCACCCTACATTTATAAAATCACAATATTGCATGTGTGTGTATTGGAAGTGGGTCTGAATTTTTTAAAAGCACTAGCAATGAACCTTAATGTGCATTTAGATCGTCTTAGATGGTTGGTTTGGTACCAGGGATAAAGGAAATGAGGTGTATTAAGGTTATGACTTAATATTTCATAAGCAAAGTTACAATAGACCTAATCCTTAGACTTACATACATTAGAAGAGTTCCGACTGGAAAATGCTGAACTTGTGCCACCATCCCCTTCCCTTGCTGGAGACAAACATTTCTGGTCAATCACTGTATACTTTCTACCCAACCTACAAGCTGATGAAGAATCCTTCCTGGCAACCCTTAAGGTCAATCCAAGAGAGGAAACTGATTTGCTATCTACATCAGAGGTCAGAAAATATTCTCTGCAGAGATCCAGAAAGTAAATACTGTCATAACTACTCAAATCTGCCAGTGGAAAACAAAGCTGCCATAGACTATGCATGAACCAAGGGAGGAGGCTATGCTCTAATACAATTTTATTTATGGACACTGAAATTTGAATTTTATGTAATTTTCTTGTGTAATAAAATATTCTTCTTTTGATTTTTTTCAAACATTAAAAAATTGAAAAACAATTCTTAGATCTCAGGCCAAAATAAACAGGCACCATATTGGCTTTGGCCCCAGGTGGTAGTTTGCCAATCCCTGATTTAGATGATAGCTAAGGTCTCTTCCATTTCTAATATTTTATGAATCAAAGACTTTTTGTTATAACATTTTTAGAATAAGACATTAGCATAATAGGTGTTGGCTTTTTATATCTCTTCATAACATATTATCAGGATTTGTACAATACATAAAACTTAGACATAATAGTGATAATGTCTTTAGGTAACGTCTCTATAACATGTGGTTAATGTATATAAGTATGAAGGTCAATGCAGCAATCTTTTGGCTTTTGGCTTTCAATCTACATGCAAATTTTTTAAAGACTTTCAAATAAGTTTCTATTGAAATTTTTTCAATACAACGAATCAACAAAACTTTTAATTTGAAAGTATTCCATTCATGCTATTAAAAAAGAACCATGATTCTATTTCTATCTAAACTGCAATTATGTTCTAAGTTAGAACATTATTTATTTCTACAACTCTACTACTAATTTTAGTTAACATTTAACTCCTCCGTGAATATTAAATTGGATGAATAAGCAACAAAAGCAAAAGCTTCTTATAGAAGCATTAACAGAGCATTGAGAGGATTCTACAGTCAGTTGTTATCACCAAATAATCCCCATTCCCCACCTTAGCCTCCAACATCACTGAAGCTTCTAGGTAAGACATATTACTTTGAAAGAGCATCAATCTCAGCAAGGCTCTGAGGCTCAGAATTTCATATGCCAAACGCCTTCACATATTCCACTTTGGTTATTTGATTATCTTCATTATTGGCTCAACCCACATTATACACTTTTCCTCACATTTCATTTATTACAAAATGGGTATAAATGTAAACAGGAAAATATCAATAAACGATTTATTCAAAATTTTAAATAAGAACATTCTACTCTGAACAATTATTGTAAATTGTAAATTTTGTTTTGTTTTGATTTGTTTTTCTAACCAAAGATTTCATATACATTCTCATGCATACCGGTAGGTCAACATTACTTGTTTCCAAAAAGATTATCTTCCTTGGGAAACTCCAAGGTTTTAAATTTCTAAGCTCAAATTTTCTTATTTTGCTCAGTTCCTTTTTTTTAATATGCTACTATGTAGAAAGCAAATTTCAAGTCTTCCCTAACTTACACTCAAGATTCCAACTTCTGTAATAAAATTTCCTTCCCAAATGAGTGGAAAATTACTAGCAACCTCTGACTGGGTTGTTAATTACTATCCTGGGGCCAAGTTGATGCAGCATTGTCAACAATACTGAAAAAACAAAATCAAAACAAACTTATCTACAGATTTTTAAATAAACCTACCATAATAAAAATAAAGCAAACATCTCATGCATCTCATGTATGCTTATTATTCAACATTTTTTCTAAGTAAACTTTGCAAGAAAAAAGTCTTCATTAAAAGAAAATTACAGAAGCAATACTTCTATTTCTCTCTGCAAATTTCAAAAACAAAAATTCTTAAGTATTATATAACAATAAGAACAAACTTCCCTTTTCTTTTAAATAAAAACTCTTAGCCTTTTGCAGTATCCTGATTTATCTACGTATGATATTAATGAGTCAAATCTAAGAATTTCAGAGCTGAAAGAGACTTGAAATTGCCTTTATTTTATAGATAGGAAAGGAAGTCTGGGGAAGCTAGATGGTTCATGCTCATTAGGGGTAGAACCAGGAAGGTTTTACCTGTTCTGCATTTTCTTAGCCTACTATAGTGGTCAATGGAGTCCATAAAATGATGTGATTTCAGCTGGTCTTTTTTGAATCAATCATAAGGTAAATTTGATTTTAAAAAAATAATAACTCACACATGTGGTACATATACTGTTTATATTACTTTTAGACTGAGAAAACCAATATGTTACCATTTCATTCCAAGGGCCAGAACATAAATTGCACCACTCATATGGAATTCTACTACTTGTTTCATCCAGTAGATGGTCAAGAAAAATGAATGGATGTCAAATCATCATCCTCAACTTCAGATTTTTAAAAACAGAAAATACATATGGCTACACACAGATATGTCTGATACATAAGTAACCAAATCTGAGAATATTTTCACTTGAGGGATAACTGTGAAAAATAACATTGATTAAAATAGGGTAGTGGAAAGGGTGCAGACTATGAGGCTGAAAAATCCAGTTTTAAGTGGGGCTCCCAATGCAACCTATGGTTTGTGAACCTATATTCACGCTCCTCAAACAAACTCTATAATAAAAGATAGTGAAATAGTGTAATGAAGAAGAGTGAAATTGTGGAAAAATACCTGGTAGAGTGTTTGAAGTAATAGTCACTCAATGTCTGTATTCTGTCTCTGGTCTGTTATTCCCTATAGGAGGTCATGTGATAATGTGCTAAATATTACCATTGACAGTATTATTGCAACTTTACATACCTAACTATTACAGTTACTTAAATAAAAATGATATATAATGGTAGAATTATAAAACTATCAGCCACAGAGATTAAAAACTTTTGTAAGAAATTCAAACTTTTTCTCAACTTTTCAGACCAGTTAGCCAAAAACAGGTGAGAATTTCCTTTTTGTATCATATGAGAAGCATGAAAATAAAAGTTTGGAAGAGTCAGACTCAGGTTTCTGAAGAAATGTAGCTAGTAGGTTACCAGGTTACTTTTTTTTTTTTTAAGAAAGAAGAAATGTTGGGGATTTATGCTCTGGTAGCTTATTCAATGACTTTCCAGAAAATGATAAGAAAAAAATTGAAAATATAAACTTCAAAGGGAAATAACATGACCATATCTCTATGCAATAAGTAAGTAGCTCTGCTTTACATGCCAACCTTGACAACTATTATTAGACCCTACTGGTTAATTAGATAAACATATTTGGCTAATTTCCCTTCAAATTTACCATCAATGTCAACACATTTGGATAATCCTAAAAGGCTGGGAATTTACAAGTCATAAACATTTAACAAAATAGCTATGCTTCTTAAAATACTTCTCCCATCTGTGTTAAACCACAGAAAATCTAACCAGAACAGCATTATATCTCCCAGCCTACATGAGTTTTTATTAGCGATAGCAACTATGCTTAAGAATAGAGGGAAAAACACAACAAAACAAACAAATCGCCTAGATCTTGGTTATGTTAATACAGAAAGTTAGTAGGAAAAAGTATGTATTAGCTTGTTGTTCAGTGACCATCTTCACCATGCCTTTACCATCTTTGGTTTTGTTCAATGAATCAACTGGCTACCATGTGTCAACCACAATCTGACTCTGCCTATCTCTCCCTTCTGGACTGAAGCTGGCCTTGCTGCCTGTGCATTCTTTAAATTCATCAACTCTTTCTATGTTTGAGAACTTCACATATGCCTGGAACACTGACTGACTGCTAGCTCCTCTCCATTCAACTGTGTAGAAGCCACCATCTAAAAGAGGCCTACTTTGGTTACTCTTTCCCAGTAGGTGTCTCTTCCTTGAAATTTCTATATTATATCAATCATAGCATATATTGCACTTCTTATAATTTCTTCAATAATTAATTTGTTCTCTTGATCAATGTTTATCTCCCCACTGACTGGAAGTTTCAGTCTATTTTATTCACCAATGTTCACTTAAACCTTAGCCTGTATGGTATGTGAATTATACCTCAATAAAGTTGTTTAAAAATTATTTATGAATTGTATAGAATACACACACAATTGAATACCTGTAAAACTGAAAAAACTGAATAAAGTCCATAGTCTAAATAATACAAAACAAAACAAAAAAACAAACCTTAGCCTGGTGCCTGGTGCATAACAAGCACTCAGCAGATATTGGTTTAATGCAGCAAAGTCACAATGAACAAATGGATAAAAGAATGGATGGATGAGTCCCCACTCTATGCATGTTTTCATTTTAATTTAATGCCAATTACCAAATGTCATCATCCTTTCACACTTTGCCATAGCTCAGACTATCTCTGTAAAAAACTAATAAATTGTTATTTAGATTTACAATGACTTTGATAATCTTCCATTTAAATATGATTTTTTAAATGAGGAGAGCTAAAATGTCCAGTGCATACATAAATATGCCAAAAAATAATTGCTGATAAGCTCTGTGGATTTAGAAAGTTGGTTTATTTTTTAAAACCTCCTTTCAACATTAACGTCTGTGTGTGCTTATGTGTGTACAGTCTGCATTTATGGTTTGTAAAAAATCACACATCATCATCACTACTACTAGAACTTTCCAAGCATTCGCCCCCTCTGTTTCACTAAACCTCAGCTGCCTAAACCATCCACTAAAAGTTTGGGCCTTGAGAGCATCATTTCACTTGTCTGCATTGGAAGCCGTGAGGTCTAATTTTATCAGCCTACTCATCAACATTTGTCATCCTTCATAATTCATCTTTACCATTCTCAATCATTTCTGCACATGGTGGGCCATTTTTCCTTCTGCCCTGTGTCTTCTATCATCATTAGTGACTTAAACATTTTGGATGATATTCTAATTCACAGCCCTTCACCCTCCTCCACTTGCTTGACCTTCAACACTATTAACCATTACCCTTTAATAAGTGCAGTCATATCCTGGATCTTGATCCAACAACCCAAGATCTCAAAACATTTGTTTTTCTCTTCTATGAGTATGGGATAATTATAGGTCACTTGACCCTTCCCCCGCATTGCTGAAATTATCTTTTTGCTTTCATGGGCTTTCCTTTTACTCATTTTCTTCTGACCCCTGCCAGTAATTAATGCCTTTTGCCAGTCTGGACTTCCTGGTTAGTCACTTCAGTGTGGCCCTCAGTGATACCTTAGGCATCCCGTTTCTTGGCCTCTACTCACTCCCTTTGCTTTTCCAAAGTTTGCATTGTTTTTGTCCCTTGACGGATTTTTCCAAATGAGATGTCTGGGAGACTATGGTCCTCCCAAAATAGATAGTCTCCATGACTCTTGGCTCGTTTGGAAGGGGGGGAAATGCCATTCTGCTGCCTGTTATGAATCACCTGTTGCCCCTTGTCTTTAAAAATGATATGAGAGGACTTCCACTTTTTCCACTTACTCCTTCATCTACTACATACACTTCTCCAGAAGGCACCTCCCAACACATGCAAGTAAACAAAAAACACAAACTCGCAAACCTGCATCAACCATAACATAAGCAACAGTCCTCCAGCCCACAATTCAGCCATAAAACATTCCAACCTCCACTAACACATGCACAGAAACTTCAATTTTCTCCGTGGATAGAGACTGCCATTGCATTCTGGTTTTCTAGGGAACCCTCCCCATCTACATGCTCAACAACAACAAAGAAGAATTCTATGTACCAAAATTGATTTAAAATATTCATTTGGGATCCCCATTACATTGAATTCTGGTCAATGAGTACATATTAGTTGTTCTCTCCAGCATTAGTCCACTTTAAGAGCATAAGATTTCCATTAGTAAATGCAGATTCCAGGCTCCCAAACATACCGATTCTAATTTAGTGGTTCTGGGGTCGGGCCCCAGAATCTGTGTTTTAATGAGCATCGCAGATGACTGTGATCCATACTTTCTAGAATGCTGCTTGCCATACCCGGACTGCTGCTTGGGGACTAGCTTGAATGGGATATCAATTAAAGCCATGAAGTCAGTAGATTCATCCACATTTGTCTACTTAATTTCATTTTTAATGCAAGTTCTTGATCAAAGGTTTTATGAATTCAAAAAATTTTTTCTTTCACTTTTATTTTTATCATAAATGTGTTAAATTTTACCAAACTTTTTCCTAAATTTTCAAGATAATCATGTTTTATTTCCTAGTTCATTAGTTTGGTGAATTATTTTGCCTAATTTCCTGAAGACAAAACATACTTTCCTTCTGGGATGAATTTGATCATGATATACTGCAATATAATATTAGAATTAATAAGCTAATATTTTATTTTGGATTTTGCATGCATTTTAAAAAGTGAAATTGACCCTAGATTATGTTCCTGTGCATTAACTTTACCTAGCATTGGTCTCATAGTTATACAGGCCAGGTAAATCATCTGGGAAACTTTCTCTATCTATATGCTTTCTTAACCATTTGTATAAGATAAACTTATCCTTGAATTTTGAAAGAATATACAAAAAAATACCATCTGAGCTTTTCCCTTAGGGGAAAAAGAGTGTTGAATACTATTTCAATTTATTTAATGGTATTAGGCCTATTAAACTTTTCTACTTCTATTGTAGAGAAAAATTATGAAATCTTCAAGGTAAACAAAAGGCATATAATAGTTCAGTGAATTCTTTTGTTGTTTTCAAACATATAGCTCTTTTCTTTTTTTAAGTTATTTACTCAATATCAGACTTTTCCATCTTTTCAAAAAACTAGATTTTGCTTCAGTTATTCCTCCCTATTGTTTTCATTCTCTCTGTCATTAATTTCTGCCCTTATCTTTCTTATTTCTTATTTCTTTAGAGTTATTCTGAAACTCTTCCTAATGTTGAGTTGAAGTCTTAGTTACTTTGCTTTATGAGTTTCTTCTTTTCTGAAAAAATATATTTAAACTCTTCCATCTTTCTCTATATTCTTCAGCTGTGTTTTAGATTTCTTGACATGTAGTGCTTTCCTTTTCATTCTGTTCTAATAATTTTATAATTTTTCTATGACTTCACCTTCAACACAAGTTTTATTAACACTATACTTTTTAATTTTTAAGCTATTATTTGATATTTATATCATATCTTATTGCCTTAAAGTTAGAAAACTGTATGATGCTGATTTTTTTTCATTTGGGGCATAGTTTGTTGGGGGGGGGGCGAGGAGTTACCTATATGGTCAAAAAATAATGTGGAATCTTGTTGAATATAAATCTCTATGTATTAATTATATGATTCTCATATTCTAAAAATTGTTTACTTTTTATATTTTGATCTTTGTTTTTTGATGTTTTCAAATTTCATTTTAATAGATCTGGACATTGTTTTTTTCCTTTGTAATACTCTGATATTCTAATCCTTTTAATCTGAAACATTTTAATTTTATTAAATTATAGCAGTATCTCTGTAATTAGTTTGACAATTATTTTCTTCCAATTCTATTTATCTCTCCTTTTGAGATTTCTATTATATAAATTTTGATATATCTACCTTTATCCTTCTGACTTCTTAAATTTCCATCTTTTTGAATTTCTTGTTGGCTTCCAGAATAATTTATTCATTTGATTTTACAGCAATTTATTCATTCTTTGGCCATATGCATTCTGCTATTCAATACATTTTAATGGAATTATTAGTTGCCCATGTAATTTCCATACCAAACTTTCTCAATTGATTCTTGATAACTATTTATTTCTGCTTCATTTTATCAATATCCTTTCTTACCTCTTTGACTCTAAGAGATTTTGCTAATTCTGCTTCACAGGGCACAGAGTGTGGGTGGAGTGGATGCAAACACATGTACACACACACACACACACACACATAAGATAAAGGTCTCACCCTTTTTCTGGAGCCTGGAATTCCTTCCTCTGGACTGTTGCATCATTCTTCACTCTTCCCAACTTCTCTCTCACAGGGTCTCCTGTGATGTCGCAATATGACTCCAGTTTCTCCAGGATCAGTACATATGTGGTGGCATCTACAGGAAGGGTTGGAAAGGGGGTTAGTAGAATATGCTTGTTTACTATCTTGCCAGTAACTAAAGTCTCTTCCAAGGTATTTCTGACAGGTATATTTCCCTCCATTAGAGAACGTCTAATCTAATATTTCTCCACTAAGAACAATTTTGGCTTTTAATTTACAAAAGATGGTGTTTATTTTTTTAAAATGTCAAACTGTTTTTCTAATTATCTGAAATCAATGTTTTGGGGGAATGTATATTTAATTTTTCAAGACATCTATATATACACTGATTTTATATTATATATTATTATATTATTTTGATAGAGTTCCTTACATTTAAACATCTATATTACTAGTTAGATTTTTCTTGGTTCTGGTGGATTATCATTTTACTGCATTACTTGAATTTCCTTTATAATTCACTTTAACATTTTTTCATCACTTTTATAACTGAAATCTATCCCAATATTATCAAATTATTTTTATGGAATGTTATTATTTGAGAAGTGGTCACATTTTCTTCTAATTATAAAAGGATTAGCCACCAATATCATTCCTTAATTTGTCAGAAAGTATTAACCAGCTAGCCCATCTATGGATTGGACTATGTGGAATTACCAAGAGTCAACTATTCTTCAACCACAAAAACAAAAAATTTCAGAGTTTTATCCATATGAATATTAGGGAGAACATTCATTAACATCATTTTTAATTTATTCCCTTATATTCTTCTAACCTAGTTTTGACTATAAGAATAAATAAGGATATGTTGATATTGATTTATTAGGCATAAAAACATTTTTTATTTTTCTCCCAAAATAAGCAGATGTATACTTTGTATACTTTAGGAACAATTCTTAAAATTAAAAAAAATCCCTTTACTTACAAATCTTCTGGCTTTTGGTGTTCCAGTCCTTGGACAAACAATACAACAAATATATCTATCCATTGCTTGTCTTGTTCATTCTGGCCTTTCTTTCAAGGCAAACTGTATCTGTGAAAAAAGCAAAACAAACAAGTGAACCAAGAATTCATGGGAGAGTCTTTCAAGCTCATTTTCTGGGTGAATGCTTCTCTACCAGACCACCAGAACAGAGGAGCTTCCAGGAAGTTAAGAGCGTTGAAAAATAGGGAAAAAGAATGAGTCACAAAAGGTTGAATGAAGGCCTTGGAAAATCACTGCAACTTTTGTGCATGTGTGAGTTATCATGGAGTATTCTATTTCTCAAGTTAACTATACATAGTCATCATTTTGGGAGGCTATGAAATTCTCCTTGGAAAAAATAAAGACCAGTGAAATGTCACAGGTTTTGAGTTAATTTTACAAAAGACTTTTTGTCTTGTAATTGAAACCGTCTGGTAGAGTGAAATTTAAACATATTAATAATGAAGTACCTGTGGATAGAGTTCAGTATAGGCCTTCTACAAAGAACAAATATGTTTTAAAATTGAAAGATAGAGCAGTAAGTTTCCAGGGCAAAATACTGAAATACTGTATGGTTTTTGTGTTAGCCTTAGTTTGTTTTGTGTACATAGAGAAGACAATTTATAAAGGTGAGAGTGGAGAGAATTAAGTATTCACTTTTCTTTTTTAGGAGGTACCAGGGATTGAACCCAGGATCTTATACATGGGAAGCAGGTGCTCAACCACTGAGCTACAAGGGCCCCTCAATGAGAGTTGTTTTGTTTTTTGTTTTGTTTTTAGGAGGTACCATGGATCAAACCTGGGACCACATACATGGGAAGCAGGAGCTTAACCTCTTGAGCTACATTTGCTCTCACACATCTTCCTCTTTCTTTTTACTTCAGAAAAATATACCTTAGAATGGTATTACTGATTGAACCATTTGGGTTCATTAAAAATAAGTTTGTGTTCTAGGAACTCTCCTCTCTGTTGCCTTTAAGTATCTTTTAAAGACATCTCTCCTAAATTTACGCAGAACATACTTTTCTTCTATTGACCCTTCTCAGGTAGGAAAGTTGACATCCTCAGGAGAGTAGACCACAGCCTTTATAGTCCACAACAAGCTCTTACAACACCTATTTCTAAATTTTTATTAAAGTCTCATTTCTTTGTGTTATGAATTACCCTGTCCTTGAGATCTTCGCTATTAAATACAAGTATTTGGGAAAGACCGAACATTAACTTCTTAATACATTACCATGAATAAGATCCTTAGACTCCATCCCTTTGGCAACAGTGTTCAGCAAGTACTGGGTGCCTAGAGAAGAAGATGGATGGTGAAGGAAAAGAAAGAGCTCGAAGTAAGAAATGAAAGGCAGAGTCCCAAGTAAGACCAGGTCACCATTCTTCCTTGAGCCTTCCTACTTAGTACATAACTGCATTTTGGTTTACCTAAAAAAGAAAGAGCTTGACATCTATATTCAAACTGCACAGGTTCATATCCAAGCTCTATGGCCTTTTAGATCTCTGACGTGGCAGACAACTTCATTTCTCTATGCCTCCGTTTCTTCATCTGTTGAATGAAAATACAATGGCTACCTCAGAGAGCTGCTGTGAGCATTAAAAGAGGCAGTACCTACAAACTCTTAAAACAGTGCCTGATGCAGTACTCACACCATTACCTCCCTTTGCTTTTCTATACGTCATGTCATTCACTACGTGCAGCTTTAAGAACCAGGATCTACAGTTTTGTAGGATCTAGAGTTGAAACCTCTCAGTTGCCTCTCCTTTTGTTCATATATACCACATATACATGAACGAGTAGAGTAGCTATTGCTTAGGACATGCTGCCTTTTCAGAAACACATAGTTTCCTATGACCAAGGCCTCTGTAAGGCACAGTCTGGATGTTATTAGCTCAGGCCAGTGAACAACCGGAGGACAAAGAGTGCCTCATTTATTCCTACATCCCCAGTGCCTTACGTGGCATCTGGAACATAGTAAACATGGGGAATATCAGCTGGATTGAAAACGCATTATTAATTTTGATAATATTACATTTATCAAATGTAATATTTGAGGTTTACATTGATATATTGGCTTTTATAATACCGTCCCTCTGATAAGCTGCCAACTATATTATACTACACTTACTTCATGTTTTCAAACTGGGAAATTATTCCCATTTAGAACAACAAAAAAGACATTTAGTAAATGCCACTATGTGCTAGGCAGTGTGCCATGTGTTGTGGGAATTATAAAAAAGGAAAAGACCCAGTTCCAACTCTCTGTTCCCATCTCCCTCTTTTAAGTACAGCTGGGGTTCCTTAAGCACAAGACTTCCCATTTCTGGGCTCAAAGCAGCACGCCCATTCTGTATGTTATCTCTGGGCATGCTGAGTATGGTTCAACAACCACAGATGTAAGTTCTGTTCACTTATGATTTTATTTTATTTTATTTTATTTTTTAAAGATTTATTTATTTTATTTATTTATCTCCCCTTCTCCCCCAACCCCGGTTGTCTGTTCTCTGTATCTATTTGCTGCGTCTTCTTTGTCCACTTCTGTTGTTGTCAGCTGCATGGGAATCTGAGTCTCTTTTTGTTACATCATCTTGTTGTGTCAGTTCTCCGTGTGTGCGGTGCCATTCCTTGGCAGGCTACACTTTCTTTCATGATGGGCTGCTCTCCTTACGGGGCACACTCCTTGTGCATGGGGCTCCCCTACACGAGGGACACCCCTGCGTGGCTCGGCACTCCTTGCGTGCATCAGCACTGTGCATGGGCCAGCTCCACATGGGTCAAGGAGGCCCGGGGTTTGAACCGTGGACCTCCCATGTGGTAGACAGATGCCCTAACCACTGGACCAAGTTCGCCGCCCACTTATGATTTTAAAACTCATCAAGACCTGGGCTTATTTCTTAGTGCTCTGTACTAGTTTATATTATTGATGAATTCCAAAAAGAAATATTGGATTATATTTGTAAACTGATCTTTTCCTCTGGGCATATTAGGTTATATTGGACTCATAGGTTTCCTTAATAAGTAATCATGTAAAACTCTTGTACCAATAAAGTGGGTGGGGACTCACAGATAAAAGGCATGGAAAAGGACAGAGTTGAGGGCTTTTATTTTTTTTTGTCTTTATTTTGTTTAATATTACATTAAAAAAATATGAAGTTCCCATATACCCCCACTCCCCTCACCCCACTCCTCCCATAACAACAACCTCCTCCATCATCATGGGACATTCATTGCACTTGGTGAATACATCTCTGAGCACTGCTGCACCATATGGTCAATGGTCCACATTACAGTTTACACTCTCCCCCAGTCCACCCAGGGGGCCATGAGAGGACATACAATGTCCAGTAACTGTCCTTGCAGTACCACCCAGGACAACTCCAAGTCCTGAAAATGCCCCCACATCACATCTCTTTTTCCCTCTCCCTACCCTCAGCAGCTACCATGGCCACTTTCTCCATATCAATGTTACATTTTCTTCAATTACTAATCACAATAGTTCCAGAATAAAATATCAGTAAGTCCACTCTAATCCATACTCTATTCCTCCATTCTGTGGATCCTGGAATGGTTATGTCCACTCCACATCTATATCGAGAGGAGACTTAGATTCCACATGGATGATGGATGCAATTCTCCTGCTTTCAGTTGTAGGCACTCTTGGCTCCCTAGTGTGGCAGTTGACCTTCTTCACCTCCCTGTTAGCTGGCTGGGGTAAGTCCAATAAACCAGAGGGTAGTAATTGCAAGTCTGTTGAGGCTCAAGTCCTGGCTATCACATGGACAGTCCAGAGATTTAGGTCCCCTACATATACACTACACCCCAGTGCCAACCAGTAAAAGTAACAGGAGGTCCAGTAAAAGTAACAGGAGAGGCTTGTGAACAAAGATCACATCTGAGTCCAACTCCATCACATTCAGGAACACAAACTCCAAAGTAGGGCCAACTGACATGGTGCTGAACTCCATCTGCCTTGACCACAGAAACTGAGTCTCTGTAGCCCTCAGAAGAACCAGTACCTGGGCTTGTATCTACTTTAGCTGTCTCTGGGACTCTGCTGAGGTGTGCATAATGGCGACCCCTCTGATGACCTCCCAGCTCTTTTTTGGAGACTTACAGACATATAAACTCATTTGTCCTTTCCATTTCTCCCTTTTATTCAAGGCCAAAAAGCATTTTTAACTTCTGATATTACATGTAGGCTGAGATATTCTGCTGGTCTGAGTTGACCCTTTTATTCAAGGTCATTTTCTAGTTCATCATCAGCTGGTACTTGGTAGTAATCCCTCGGCACCAGGGAGGCTCATCCCTGGGAGTCAGGTCCCACGTTGGGGGGAAGGCAATGCATTTACATGTTGAGTTTGGCTTCGAGACTGGCCACATTTGAGTGACATGGAGGCTTTCAGGAGGTAACTCTTAGGCACCCTGCAGCTCTAGGCCTAGTTCTTATTTCAGGCACACAGGCTCACAAGCATGGTCATTAGTATCAAGGGCTCATTGTTGGGCCATCCTTTTTTAGTCTTAGCTGTTGCACTTGGGGGATTGTTGCTGTTCCATTTGGGAATGTGATAGAGCTCCCCTGGCTAGGAACTCAGTACTCCCTCAGTTGTCATTTTTACCTGTAACCACTATGAAAATATCCAAACATTTTTATGTCCCCTGTATATATGCCCTGGAGAACTCCCTCCCAACCATGTGCTCCCTATCAATAACATCCCACACCAGTATTCCTCCCCTGCCATTGTTGAACCTCTCTGTGATCCAAAACTTCTCTGAAAATGAAGCCCAATATATTGCCAGGTTCCATTAATAGTAAAACGGAACATAGTGATGGGTTTAAAGGCTAGATATAGAATACATACTAATTTAGAAAAATTAAAGTAAAAGTAAATTGGTGTATCAAAAAATTAAATAATGAAAAAGCTTTGTTTTTGATGTTTTGCCTTCCATCACTGCAATAAGTGTTGCCCTGTATGCACATTGGCAAGGTAACTTCTTCCATCTCTTCCTCAGTGTCTACATCTTTTCTTTTTCTTTTCTTTTTTTTTTCTATTAAGCTTGTCCTCACAAAAGTTTTAGACCACAGTAATTCATATATACAATATACAGTACTCCTACATATCCAATATAAGACACTTTGTCCCTTCCCCAGCAATAATCTTTTTACATGCTCATACTATATTTACTACAACTGATGTACAGATATTGAGACATAGCTTTCAAACAAGGTTATACTTGATTTTACATTATGGTTTATATTTTAGACTATATAATTTTCTAAATTATTAGTTATCTTATGTTTTACATTATGATTTACATTTTAGCCTATAGGCCCTATACATTTTTGGTGTAATTTAACGTGTCCTATATCCATCCTTGCATAATCTTGTGGAACACTTCCATTGCCCCACAGTTACATTGATTCCATCTATTCAATACCTCTTTCCGCCTCCCCTCAGGGCCCACAGTGACACTCAATCTTCATTGCTTGAAGGGTCATGTTCAGAGATACTTGCAACAATGTTGAGGGCTTGACATGCTTGACTGCCCTAGTGCATTGGGAGCCACCATTTCTCTTGAGAGATACAATTCCCTCTATTTGAGAACATCAGTCCTCCCCAGGATGTGGGTATACCTTCACTCTCATTGTATGGCCTTCATCCAATGATATAACCCACAAAATGAGCACTCACACACTCCCTAGAAGTCTGTCCTGTGTCAGATTCAGTTGAGGGCTTTTAATATTATAGTTTTGATGTTGGAGTTTGATGCTGAAGCCTTAAGCTAGAGCCCCAGGAAGTAAGCACACAGAGGAAAGAGAAGCAAGCCCCAGGAAGCCTCAACCCTGGCAGACATCAGAAGCCATCTTGCTTCAACACATGAAAATAGACTTTGGTGAGGGAAGTAACTTATGCTTTATGGCCTGGCACATGTAAGCTCCTACCCCAAATAAATACCCTTTATAAAAACCAACCAATTTCTGGTATTTTGCATCAGCACCCTTTGGCTGACTAATACATGCTGTTTGATTTTACATTTCCTTGCCCTGGACAGCAATAGCCTCTTAATAATACTTGCTTTGTAATTTAAATTTGGAATGCTGTTTACCTCAATGGAAAAGATAAATAGGAGCGCAAACATATTCTTAAAATTGTATAATGTTACACAATATTATCCATCAATAGGTCTGCCCACCACAATTTCTTCTTCCAAATATATGTGCAAAAATCTCTTTTATGTATGTGTTTGGATGTGTTCTGCAGGTTTGTCAATATTAGTTTGTGCTGAGGTTTCCCTGGTACCATTCTTAGGGTTACATGGCAGTCTTTAGTCTTCCTTCTTGGTTAATACACATTTTCTTTTGAAATACGAGCTCAGAAGAAAACTTTTCCCAGAAACCACATGCTCTAAATGCTCTTTCTGTTTCTTCAAGGACTAACATGAACATTTATTTGGCAAGGTTCTTCTCATTTCCTTATCAGCAGCCACTGACGGGCAGTATGGTGGAGCCAATAAGGCATGGATTCTGAAGCCAGACAGTTGCTCTTCTAACTCTCTGCATTAATGGCTACTGCCTACCAGACAGCTACTAAACTCGGAGTCTCTAGTTCCTCATCTGAAAAATAGGACTAATAAATTGCTACTTCAACTGGATTTTATAAGGACTCTATGAGATGAGGACTGCAAAATGCCAAGAAGATTTTGATGAGTATAGTTCTTTGTTCCCTGTTTTGCTAGCTAGATATAGGGCCAGAATAACCACACCCTTGTGAATTATTCTATCTTTTGAGTTATAAGAGATTCTTCTGGGTACATTGAGAATATGATATGAAAAGCTATTCATCACTTAGAAGAAAGACACTTCCACTAAAAGACTAATTTCAATTCAAAAAGTGTTTTGCTGGAATCTAAGGGGGATTCAAAGATGAGATAAGGTCTCTGACTCAGTCTGAACACTGGAGTTATAATCTATACTAGGAAAGCATCAGTTGTATCTCTTCTTTCGTTCTCTAAGCAGTTTATGGTCTTTCTGAGCAACATCAATTTTTCCCTCTCTTTTTATCCATCAATATCCTTTTTATCATACTGTCTCACAATCTACTTTGTGCATTACATCTTGTTCCTTCAAGATAGAGCTCATCTCCTTTTTTTCACAGTTGTAATACATCCCCAAGACTCATTCTGCCAAGCCTTAGTGAGAAGTGCTTTTACTTACTTATTTTTAAATTGACTCCATTAACTCCACCATATGTGAAGTATTTGTGTCATGACCCAAAAGGATAATTATGATTCCACAGGGCTCTACAGGTGCCTATGCTGAATGCCCCATAGTGATAAGAAAGGGGGTAGGCGTGTGCTTAAAGAAAGATAGAATCAGTATCATGAGACAGGATGCCATACTGAGTGGGGAGGGGTAGGTAAAAGAATAAAGGATGGACGCTTGAAGCTGAAAAGAAGAACAAACAGCTAGGTCACCAGGTTAACAAGAAGAACCAGGAAACATAAAGCTCAGGTGAATCAAGAAGTAAGAAGGAAATCAGGAACACAGGAATCAGAATAGGTTAGAGGAAGCAAGGGGATCAAGAGCTTTAGGAAAATCAGCAATCCTCTGAAGTAGCCACTTAAAAATTCCCCTTATATCCTACCAGTTTTTAAAATGCACTACTCCAGAATGACCGAGGAGTTGCGTGCATCCGGTCAAGCTTAACGGTAGTCATGAATACTGCTAAGGAACTCTCTCTCTGGCATTTCTGAGAATTCGTACCTTGTAATGTCCCATTCTATGTCTTAGGCTCTAATTCATCTTCCCACAAAAATTTCTAATTTAAGACCTGCTACATCAGTTTGGGTAATCTCCTCCTGTACATTTTCCCCCGCAAGTTGAATATGAGCTAGTGATATGGTACAGTTGTTAAGAAAGAGAACATCATCACACATAGTTTTAACATTAATATAAATTTACTGCCCAGATAATGGAACTCCTGAAGCATTTGGTTTTCAAATCTTACCTAAAGCAATTTGTAAAGTTTTGAACTGTGATTTTAAGAAGTCTTTGAGAAACTCAGAAAGGAGGGCAAGAATGGTAAAATTTCGACAAATTATTCTATAACCGCAATGTTTTATGGACCTGGTCCAATTTATACTGGGAAAATAAAAAAATTAAAATGAGAAATGCTAGTTGATCTTAATATTTGAAATATACACGTTAAGAGTTTTGTTCTGTGTCATCCCAGGAGGCAGACCTAGGGAAAATGGATGAACATTATAAGGAAGATGATTAGAGATTTATACATAGGTAATACCGGAGTCAAAACTACCCAACAAAGGGTGATGCCCTTAGATAGGTTAGTCTTCATTTCAGTCTCACTCCTTAAACGTGTGATAATTACCCCTCAAAGAGGTCAAGTGATGTTTCTAAAAAAGGAAATTCTGATTCCTAGTTACCTATCCTTCTAATTGCTTTGCTTGTAACTCTCAACCATTTCAGTCTGCGCCTTGTTCTCCATATTTGAAAAAAAAAAAAAGGAGTTTTGTTTTTTTCTTTCCAGCTACCATCTTGACTCTTCTTTTTTTTTTATTCTTTTTGAGATCCAGAGGGCCAGGAATTGAACCTCATATGTGGGGAGCTGACCACGAGTCGTATTGGCGTCCCTGAGTTTGTTTTTGGTTTGTTTGTTTTGCTTGTTGTTCTTTTTTTTTTTTTTGTCAGGAGGCACCGGGAACTGAACCAGGGCCTCCCATGTGGGAGCCGGGAGCTCAACAGTTTGAGCCACATCCACTCCTTGTCTCTTCTTTCTTTTCTTTCTTTCTTTTTTTTAAAGATAATTAGATTATATAAAGGTCACATAAAAAATATAGGGGATTTCCATATGCCTCACTCCCCACACCTCCCACATTTTCTCACATTAACAACATCCTTCATTAGTGAGGTACATTCATTGTAATTGATGAACAACATTTTGGAGCTTTGCCACTAAGCATGAATTAAAGTTTACATTGTAGTTTACACTCTCTCCCATCCAATTATTTAGGTTATGGCAAGATATATAATGGCCTGCATCTGTCATTGCAATATCATTTAAGACAATTTCCAAGTTCCAAAAATCCCCTGTATTACACCCATTTTTCCTTCTCCCTGCCCTCAAAACCTCCAAGGGCCACTGGATCCACATCAGTGATATAATTTCTTCCATTGCTAATATTACAATAAGTCTTTAGTAGAATACCAGTAAGTCTACTTTAGTCCATAGGTCATCCTCCAATCCTGAGGATTCTGGGATGGTGATGTCCACTCCACCTTTCATTTAAGAGGGGCTGCAATCCCATAGGGCTGAAGGATGGAACTCTGTTGCTTGCAGTTGTAGATTCTTTCAGTTCTTTGGTATGGTGGTTGTCCATCCTCACCTCCTTGTTCACTGTCCTGGGTGAGACCAAAGAACTGGAGAGTAGGTGTTGCACCTCCATTAAGATTCTGGGCCCAGCTGGCATATGGACAGCCCAAAGATTTAAGTCTCTTGGACATGCACATACCAACTCTAGTACAAATTATATGTTCTAATAGATGGACAGAAGAACCATGTGTAGGGAAACCACAACTGAATCCAACTCTGTCATACTGGGGAGCATAAATTCCAAAGTAGGACCCATGGACAAGGTACCTAACTCCTGAGCTATCTGCCCTGACTAAAGTGTCTGGATGTCTCCAGAGACCTCAGGAGCCCCACTATTTTGGGTAGTATATACTTTGGCAGTCAATGAGACCCTGCTGAGACATGCATAAGCATAACCTCCTGAATGACCTCCCTACTCACTTTGAAGTCTCTTTGCCATATAAACTCATTTGTCTTTACCATTTCTCCCTTTTAGCCAAGGTCATTTTCCATTTGCATTACTAGTTGGTTCTTGGCAATAATCCCTCAGTGATAGGAAGGCTCATTTCTGAGAGTCATGTCCCATACTGGGGGGAAGGTCATGTATTTATATGTTGAGTTCAGCTTGGAGAGAGCCACATTTTAGCAAAAAGAAGGCTCCCAGGAAGCAATTCTTAGGCACCCTGTAATAATAAGCTAAGTTTCAATTTCAAAAGTAAAGGTAAATATGCACAGTTATCAACATCAAGGACCTGTCAATGGATCATCCTCCTTCACTAGTCATTGCCCCTGTACTGGGATAATTCTTGCTGATCCATTAGAGAATGTGACAGAGCTCCCCAGGATGGGAATTTGATATTCCTTTGGTTATTGTGTGAATCTCCACTCATCGTGATGATGCCCCATGAACATTTGAACATATTTTTATGCCATATATATATATGCCCAGGTGAGCTTCCCCCCTGTATCCCCATTACTGACACCCCGCACCAATGATACATCCTGCCACTGTTGTGAACCTTCTGTGATCCAAAACTTCTTCAAAAATGGAGTCAATAAAACAGCCAAATACAATTATTAAGAAAATGAAAAAAAACAAACAAGAAAATGAAATACTAATGATTGTTTTAAAAATAAAATAGGAAAAAAAATTTTAAATAAAAATAAAAATTTGGGATGAGATCGAAACTAATGAAAAAATATTAAAAATTTGTGTGACATTTTGCCTTTCATCACTGTAAGATCTGTTGTCCTACATGTACAGTGACATTTTCTTCCATTCATTGTCCCACTGTCTTAATTTTTTCATTTTGTCCTCAAAGAAGCTTTAGGTTACAGAAAAGTTGTGCACTCAATACAGGGGACTCCCATATACCCTACATGCTCCCCCTTTCCCCTCTTCCCCTATTAATAGCATTTTATATGCAGATGGTACATTTGATACAATTGATATACATATATTGAAACATAGCTACCAACCAAGGTCAACAGTTTACATTATGGATTATATTTTGAACAATACACTTTTATAAACTTTGATGCAATTCAACATGACCATAGCAAGATCATGTAGAAACACTTCCATCACCCTCAAAAGGCCCTGGTTCCATCTATTCTATTCATCCTTACCCCTGCCCTTGGGACTCATAGCAACCACCAGGCTTCACTCCTTGAAGGACAAGATTCATAGGTACTTGCAACAACACTGAGGGCCAGACACACCGGTCTGTCCTCCCCTATTAGGCACCATCCATGCTCTTGAGAGACTCCTGCCCCTCTGTTTGAAAACACAGTGGGCCTCTTGCCATACCAAATAAATTTCATGATTAGTTTTTTCAAATTAGTAAAAAATGCTGTGGTGATTTTTATTTGGATTGCATTAAACCTGTAGATCAGTTTGGGTAGGATAGACATCTTAAAGATGTTTAGTCTTCCAATCCACAAATATTCTTCCATTTATTTAAGTCTTCTTTGATTTCCTTTAACAGTGTTGCATAGTTTTCTGCATATAAGTCATTTACATCTTTAGTTAAATTTATTCCTAGATATTTGATTCTTTTAGTTGCTATTATAAATGGGATTTTTTCTTGATTTCCTCCTCAGATTGCTCATTATTGATGTACAGAAATGCTACTGATTTTTGCACATTACTCTTATAACATGTGACTTTACTGAACTCATTTATAAGCTCTAGAAGCTTTGTTGTAGATTTCTCAGGACTTTCTATGTATAAGATCATGTCATCTGCAAATAGTGAAATTTTTACTTCTTTCTTTCCAACGAGGGTGCCTTTTATATCTTTTCCTTGCCTAAGTATTTGAGCAAGTACTTATAACTCAGTGTTAAATAGAAGCAGTGAAAGTGCTAGAAGCAGTGTTAAATAGAAGCAGAAAGTGAAAGTGACTTGTTCCCAGTCTTAGAAGGAAAGCTTTTAGAATTTCACCATTGAATATGATGTTAGCTGTGTTTTTTCATATATACCCTTTGTAATGTTGAGGCTGTTTTCTTCTATCCCTATCTTTTGTGGTGTTTTTATCAGGAAAGGATGTTTTATTTTGTTAAACGCTTTTTTCTGCATCTATAGGGATGATCATGTGTGTTTTTTTTTCTTTTGATCTGTTTATGTGGTGTATTACATTGATTGATTTTCTTATGTTGAACCACCCTTGCATACCACAGATGAAACCCACTTAGTCATGGTGTATAATTCATTTGATGTGTTGTTGAATATAGTTAGCAAGTATTTTGTTGGAGATTTGAGCATCCACATTCATTGGAGGGATTCGTCTATAGTTTTCCTTTCTTGTGGCATGTTTGTTTGACTTTGGTATTAGGGTAATGCTGGCATCATAGAATGAGTTGGGCAATATTCATTCACTTCTATTTTGAGGGAGAATTTAAGCAGGATTGGTGTGTTAGTTCTTTCTGGAATGTTTGGTAGAATTCATCTGTGAAGCCATCTGATCCTGAGCTCTTCTTAGTTGGGAAGATTTTCATGACTAATTCTATCTCATTACTTGTGATTGGTCTGATGAGCTCAACAATTTCCTCTTTTGATAATATAGGCTGCTTGTGTGTTTCTAGGAATTTGTTCATTTCCTCTAAATTATCCATCTAATTAGCATACAATATTTCAAAGTATCCTCTTATTATACTATATTTCTGAGGGTTCAGTGGCGACATCCCCTTCCTTGTTTCTTAGTTTATGTATTTGTATCATGCCTCTTTTTTTTCTTTGTTAGTCTAGCTAAGGGTTTGTCTATTTTATTAATCTTTTCAAAGAACCAACTTTTGGTTTTGTTTATTTTTTCTAGTGAATTCTTATTTTCAATTTCATTTAGTTCTGCTCTAATTTTGTTCTTTTTTTCTACTTCTTTTGGGGTTATATTTGTTGTTCTTATTTTAATTCCTCCAAGTGTGCAGTTAGTGCTTTAATTTTAACTCTTCCTTTTTTTTTCATATAGGCATTTTATGGCTATGAATTTCCCTCTCAGTACAGCTTTTGCTGCATCCCATAGATTTTGCTACATTGTGTTGTCATTTTCATTTGTTTTAACATAGTTACTGATTTCTTTTGAGATTCCTTCTTGAACCACTGTTTGTCTAAGAGGTGTTGTTTAACTTCCATATCTTTGTGCCTAAAGTGCTTCTCTGGCCCTCATTAATTTCCAGCTTCATTCCATTGTGGTCAGAGAAATTACTATGTATAATTTCCATCTTTCTGAATTCATTGAGACTTTGTGGCCTAGCATGTGGTCTATCTTGGAGAATGATCCATGTGCACTTGGGAAGAACATATATCCTGCTGTATTTGGGTGTAATGTTCTGTATATACCTATTAGGCCAATGTCCTCTAATGTATTATTCAAAGCCTTTGCCTTGTTATTCATTCTCTGTTGAGGTGTTCTGTCTAATAGTGATAATGGTGTATTAAAGTCTCCCAATATAATTATAGAGGCACCTATTTCTCCATCTAGTTTTTCCAGTGTTTGCATCATGTATTTTGAGGTACCCTGGTAAGGCACATAAATGTTTATTATGGTTCTTTCTTCTTGAAAGATTACCCCTTTTATTAATATATAGTGTCCTTTGTCTCTTAAAATAATTTTGCATTTAAATTCTATTTTACCTGATATTAATATAGCTATTCCTACCCTTTTTGGTTATTGTTTGCTTGTTACATTGTTTTCCAACCACTCACATTCAGCCTTTTTGCATCCCTGGGTCTAAGGTGGGTTTCTTGTAGACAACATATAGATGGGTCATATTTTCTTATCCATTCTGCCATTCTGTGTCTCTTGACTGGTGAATTTAAGACATTAACATTCAATGTTATTACTGTCAAGGAATTATTTACATTAGCCATATTTTCTTTAGGTTTATATATGCCGTATGCTGTTTTTATTTCTCTTTTTATTTTTTTAGTTGTTCTTACACTCCTCAAACTCTCTCTCTCCTGTTTTTTCCTTTCACCCTACAGAACTCCCTTTAGTATTTCTTGAAAGACAGGTTTCTTATTGACATATTCTCCTACTTTCTGTTTATCTGAATATTTTGAGCTCTCCCTCATTTTTGAATGTCAGCTTTGTTGGATAGAGTACTCTTAGCTGGAAGTTTTTTCTTTTAGCATGTTAACTATATCATATCACTTCCTTCTTGCTTCTGTGGTTTCAGATGAGAAATCAGTATTTAATCTTATCAAGCTTCCCTTGTATGTGATGGTTCTCTTTTCTCTTGCTGCTTTCAGTATTCTCTCCTTGTCTTGAGCACTGGACAATTTGATGAGTATACATCTTGTAGTGGGCCTGTTAGGATTTATACTTTTTGGAGGTTTTCAGTCATTATTTCCCCCAACACTCCTTCAATCCCCTTTCCCTTCCCTTCTCCTCTGGGATGCCTATAATGCGTATGTTTGCGCATTTCATGTTGTTCAAATCTGTAAGCCCCTTCTGAATTTTTTCTGTCTTTTTACTTACCTGTTCTGCTATCTGTGTGATTTCAGATGTACTGTCTTCCACATTGCTGATTTTTTCCTCTGCCTGTTCAAATCTGCTGTTATGTGCTTCCAGAATATTTTTTATTTCTTGGATTGTGCCATATATCACCATCATATCCATTATGTTTTTATGTATGTTTACAATGTCTTCAGTATGTTTCCCCAGTTTCATCTTAATATCCTTAATCTGTTCCTTCACTTCATTTAGTTGGTTCATGATATTTGTTCAGACGTCTTTGATTAGTTGTTCCAGGTTCTGTATCTCCTTCTGGTTTTTAGTTTGTTCATTGGACTGGACCATGTATTCCTGTTTCTTGGTATGACTTGTAATTTTTTTTGGTGTCTAGACATTTTTTATCTTGATAGGTTTATTCAGTTGATTAGCTTCTCTCCCTATTTTATGGTTTTATTTTATTGTTGTTGTTGTTGTGCATGTGGTAAGTTTTCACTTTGACACTCCATTCCTCTTACTCTCTTTGTTGCTGCCTGTTCCCTTAAAAGAAAAAAATTAGGACCAGACAAAAGGAAAGAGATAAGAAGAGAAAAAGAATAATAGCAATAATAATTGTAAAAGGTAGCAGAGGAACTGCACAAGACCTAAGAAATTTAAAATTTAACATAAGTAGGAAGCACAGAGTAATAATATTAGAAAAGTGGAATAGAAACAATGAAACAAGAAACAGAATAGAGAAAAATATATGTAATGACTTAAAAGGCTGGAATGGTGAGAAGAGAAAAGAGGGAGGATATGTAATAAGAAGAAAGCAAACAGAGAAAAAAGGTGAGAGAGAGAGAGAAATAAAATCAAGAAAAATTGGAGGCCAAATAAAAGAGGTGGAAGGAAAAAACAACAGAAAATGGAAGATATAAAGATGAAGGAGAGGAAAAAAATGTAGGTAGAACAAATCAGTAAACAAAAGAAAAAAAGAAAAACTAAGCAAGCAGAGAAACATAGGAAGGGGAAACAACAAACAAGAAAGAAGACAGCAGCAACTCATTTTAAAAAAAGGAGGCAGAAGAAATAAATAAATAAATAAATAAAAGTAAACACTGAAAAACAGGCTTCTCTTTTAGACCCCTAAGGATCTTCTCAGATCCTTAGTGTTGGTGTTCATCAATCACTCACCCAACAGCCTGCCCTATGCAGGTTTTGAACTGGGTTTTAGTGAGTAAAATAAGGGAAATTTTTTAAAAAGGAACTTTTTTTTTTTTAATAAGAAATCCAAGAAAAGCTAATACAATGAAAATGTCTTATTATATGTTCTCTGTCATAAAGTTTCAGCTGGACACCTGGTAAGGTGGTAGATCACTTCTCAAAGAATAGCTGAAAATCAAACCAGGAACGTTCCTTATACTAAGCTGGAATTCTTCCACTGAGCTATTCTGCCTCCTTAGGTTAACTAGCCTTTCAGAAAGTTATCCGTCCCTTTTCCCTCAGGCAGTTAGATGCCCTACAGTCCACCAGAGTTCTGCTGATCAGCCGCCTGCTTCTGCCTCCTCTCTGGATATAATTCCTTTCTTTACTTAGGTGGCTAGGCATGACCACCTACCTGAAGAGATCCTCCTTGTCAAGTCAGGGTCCCTTCTAATATTCAAGGGGGACCCAGCCGGCCAAACTCACTGCAAAAAAATCACTCTCCAACCTCCCAGATCCCTCTTCCTTGGAGGGAATCTGCTATCACATGTCTGTTCGGGGCAGGGAACCAGTGGCTCCCTGTAGGCTATCTGCCCTGAGTACTGGGTATGTGTGCAGCAACCATCCACTGAGGCAAGCAACCCACAACTTTCCCCTGACTTCCTTATCTGTTCAGTACCCTCCTAGATGACTCAGAGCACTTTCCTCATCTATATATATCCAAAGAAGCTGGCAGGGAGGAAGACGTCTGCTCTCCTCTCACATACAATTCACCAGGAGTTTTACCCTTGCTTACTACCCTGGGGGTGGGGGAAGGGAGCCCTTCATGGCAGCAGGGGGTTTAATATCACAATTAGTTGGTTTGGCTTCTTCATCTCTCTGACCCTCACCCTCCTGGAAGTTGTGAAGAGTATCCTGATTTGCCGTACCCCAAAGCAGGTCCCCAAGGCCACCTCTGGCTCTTTCTCTGTCGTTTCAGTGAGAGCTGAGCCTTGTCTGACTAACATGTTGGTCATGTTCCCACAATCACCCCTTGGCTCTTCTTGACAATGACTATTCTTCCCTCAGGCTTCCATGGGTAACTCTCCTCCAAGTTTGACCACTCTCTTCCAATTAGGATTTGGTAATCAAGCAGAAGATTAGAAACTATACATCAGAAATGATATGAAAGGAGCATGCATTGCGTAGGAAATTCTACTACCCAATATCTCTAATCCCGTTCAAAGTTAAGACATGGTACCTTATAAAATATATTACATTTATTGCCATTTATGGAGAAACAAACTTTCTTCTGGGAAAAAAAAAAAGGAGAAACCTTTAATTTTTTAGTTTTGTTAACCCAAAAAAATTATATTCTTTGTATAATCATTGTGAAGTAACAATTGTTCAGGCAAAAGTTAAAAATATAAAGTATATTAATATATTTTTATTGATAGCATGGTGATTCCACAGAGGCTGGATGTTGTTGAATAGGGGTTTTCAGTTGTACTTTGTACTCATTTTCAGATAAAGTGCAAGCAATTTATAAATAATATTTAAACTAATAATGACAATACAATGTCCCTCCCACTCACCTACAGTCTGGTTTACTTTCCTGAGTGTGAGAAATGGAGATGGAATCAGAAATATACATTGGAAATGTGTTGAATGCTGTGCTTGCCCAAGGGGCTTCTTTCACATGTGAGGGGGAGTGGCTGACCATGGAAGAAAAGTCAGGGTTTTATCCACATCCGGTTCAGATTACAATTAAGAACTAATGATGTCACTGTTGGTGGTTGAATTGTTAACCCCATCCCTACCCTCCCAAAAAAGGCATTTTGAAGTTCTACTCCATAATACCTCAGAATGTGACTTTATTTGGAAATAGGGACCTTACAGATGGAATCAGGCAAGTTAAAATGAGGTCATTCTGGGAAGGGTGGGTCTGTAATCCAATATGACTGATGTCTCATTTAAAGGAGCGAGGAGACAGAGCGAGCAAAGACAGCCATGTGACAACACAGGCACAAACTGAGAAAGACTTGTGAACAGGGATGCATGATTTCAGAGGCTGAGACTGAGTTGTGCCACAATCCAGGAAAGACCAAGGATTGCCAGTCACCTCCAGAAGCAAGGAAAAAGGCATAGGACATTCTACCTTACAGACTTCAGAGGGCGCATGGCCCGAAGAACACCTAGATTTTAGACTTCCAGGCTTCAGAACTGTGAGATAGTAAATTTCTGTTGCTTTAAGCCACGCAGTTTCTTGGACATTGCTCTGACAACCCTAGGAACCTAAGACATTTATCTTGAACAATTCATTTACCCCCATTGTACTTTTTGAGTCAGGATTCTGGGTTGCAAGTGAAGGATACAGGGTAATGTTAAAGACCCATGGAAAAGCTGCAGAACCCACAGGAGGAGGACAAGCAAGCAGAGATGGGAGTGCGCAGGGAAGTAAAACTAGCCTCCACTTGGCAGCTTTCAAGGTGCCCAAGGTCCACAGCCTTCATTTCTAACCACCTAGAGTGCACTGACAGCCCACCTGCAGATATGTGACAAGGCTCCCTGGGAGTCAGAAAAAAGGGTTGATGGAAGTGAAGCGAGGGTAGGTGGGAGTGAAGCAAGGACTGATGGGAGTGTCAAACCATACTGGAAGCCTCCGTGGAGTGGCAGGGAGGCGGGCACAGGGCCTGCCAGGAGCACGGGAATGTGCGGTCCCTCCCAGGAGGCCATGCCCATCTCGGTGACCAGGTGCTCTCAGTCTGTTGATTCCATGGGCTGGGGTTTCACTCTCCGCGGAGCCAGGGCGTTCAGTCAGGCGCCTCAAGCCTGGCACATTGGCCTTGAGAGCTAGGCATGCCGGGTCTCGGGGCTTCTCTGGGATGGTGGCAGGCACGAGGCTACAGACAGCGGCTGGATGAGGCCTTGCCAGCGTTGGGAAGTGGTGGATCTGGGCCACCCATGCCACAGCAGGTCTTGAGGTGACCACGGGGATCTCAAAGTTGTGGTCAAAGATGCCAAGAGGAAAGTGCTTAGAACCATGGGGCAGTGTGAACAGATGCTGATCCCTCCTCGTCTGCACTGGGCCATGAGGCTGCGAAGGAACCATTTTGTGTATCTCTGGTCAGTTCCGAAAGCTCTTTGGTAAAACTAGATAAACATCTTGGACAGGTATAATCCAGCGGTGGCAGGGCAATGTTGATGTAGCAGCGGTGAAGAAAAAACCGTCTAGGCTGTGGCAAGACCCCCCAATGAACTCAATGCCTCTGTATATATATAAACAATTCCTATACAAGTTGGAGAAATGCAAATGACCAAGAATAACAACAACAAAAAAGTGCTCAGCAAGTTTTAAGGAGGTTGATAGGTAAAAATAAGCAGAAAGGTGAGTCCAGAAAACAAATGGCCCAAAGCAAAGTTCTTGCAGCTTCATCTGAATCTCTTCTCTATGGTCCAGCAAAATAGTAGTATTTCTGTAGTATCTATTCCTGGCATAATTGACTCTTCTTTGTATTTGACAGTATTTATATAAGTTTAGCCTTTAGTCCTTATTAAGGAAGGAGATTTGGAAACAACTGTAGTGGGAATTTCTTGGCATACCTATTGCTGCTTTCTCTGTATTTTGTTTTGTTTTGCTTGTGTGTAGCCAAGAGTGGCAAGCACCTGAATGATTCATTTGTTAGAGCTACTAGAACTACACCTTTTAATGGATCAGTTGTTTGCTGTGGTTTGGATTTGGCTTTCGCCAGGTGATAAGAGGCTAAATAAATATTCCAGCAAAGCCTTTTTTTTTTTTTTCAATTTTTCCCCTGGGATTGGAGAGAAAGCCCTGCTGATATTAATACATTCAAAATGCATAGAGGTTTATAATATACCTGCCTCCCCCTGCTTATTCACTGTTCATGGTTTTTCTCTTTAAAATGGGCTCCAAGAAAGTACTTCCTCTTGCTAGCTTACTTATCCTTGCTGAACAACTTGTGGGAGCAGAGGAAAACGTAACAATGAATTGAAAACGCATGAACTGTTCAATAATATTTAGTACCACATGTGGCCCTGGTAAGACACATTTGGGACAACAATTCTAGTTCTGTCCTGTTCTTCATTTTAAGTTTGCTCTATGTCATTATGTATGTTATTTATGTCCTTTACCCACTCCTAACTGTGTTAGAAAATGAGTAATAGGTAGGGCAAGTAGAAATTCTCAGAAAAAGTACTGCATTTTTCACAGATGAAAAACATTACTATCTTTGGACATCTTCAATAAAAAGTACACCCCACTGGTTGAGAAAAATAATTTAAATGATGGCCCCAAGCATGTTCAGACATCACTGGAACATGAAGCAAGTTCTTAAAGTATTACAAAATATCTCTTAAATTTTATTTTTATTTTACAATCTTTGTTTTTTGTTTTTGTTTTTTTGTTTTGCTTTGTTTTTGCTTTGTGGTTTTTTTTTTTCCTGCAATTAAATTGTTCTTCTGACCCGCTCCCTCCCTGACACCACCACTAGTCCACCTCATTTCTAGAATGTTCTCCTGTAGGGACTGTTAGCAATGCAGTCACATATAGCCAAAGGGCTACAAAATATTCCGCCAGGGGTTTAGGAGCTTAATTTGTGACATAAGTCTCTGTTCTCAGGCCTCTGCTCTCAGACCCCACAAGGCTGTCAAGCAGTGCCGGAGGGCAGTAAGACTTAGTTATAAGTTTTAGCTTTTATAGCATTTCACATGACTCTAAGACAATTGTTTTCCACTGGATTTCAGATGAAGCTGTCAGTTCCTCAGGAGTCTCCCATCTGGGTTTCCATTATTTTTGGTAACAAGCTCAAATCCTTTCACACTCAGATGTTTTGTATGTATTTGTAACGGGGTGATGGTGGATGGAACAAATTACTATTTTATTGTTTTCTGTTATCCTTATTCACATTACAAAACATCCCATAAACGACGGTACCTTGTGGGTGGGATTGGTACAAAGGACAAAATAGAAATGGCTCAAAGAGATTAAATATAAACATTCCGTTTTGGATTAAACACATTTTTCTAGAAAAACCTTTTTATGTCTATGTATCTATTTGTATGTTTGTGTATGTGTGTGTTTTAGCATCAGGATTATTGAGATAAATTTACACACAGTGAGTACACTTGATGTGCAGTAACATGGATTTTGACTTGTTTGTAAGGTATACTTTACATAGAGCAAAACCCATCCTTTTTAATTTTTATATTGTATAGTTCAGCAAGTATTTACAAATGTATAGACAGTCATATAGCCACCACCAGAATCAACATATAAAATGTTTCTATCATTCAGAAAATTTCCTTGTGCCCCTTTGCAGTCATTTGCTTCCCTCACTGCAACTCTTGGCAACCACTGATCTGATTTCTGTCCTCGTAGATTTACCTTTTCCAGAAAGTCATGTCAATGAACCACATAGTCTGTAACCTCTGTATCTGACTTCTTGCATTTAGCATGATGCTTTAGTGATTCCTGTGTTATTACCTGTATCTGTACTTTGTTCCTTTTTACTGTTGAGTATCATCCCATTGTATGGATGTACCATAGTTTGATTATCCACTCACCGGTTGATCGACTTTTTTCTAGTTTTGGGCGATTATGAATAAAGCTACTATAAACATTCACTTACAGGTCTTTGTTTGAACATATGTTTTCATTTATGTGCAAAATGCTTAGGAGAGTGATTGCTGCACTGTATGTTTAACTCTATGAGAAACTGCCAAACATTTCAAAAGTGACAGCACCGTTTTTGCATTACCAGCAGCAACATGAGTGTTCTAGTTACTCCAAGTCCTTAGCAGCACTTGGTGTTGTCAACATTTTGTTTTGTTTTTAGCCATTCTAATATATATGCAGTGATATCTCATTTTAATTTGAATTTGCCAAGTGACTAATGATGTGTTTACATATGCATAATATGTATATAAGATATAAAAATATGTCAATACTGTTATATATTCATGTGTTTTAGGGTAGATATTACAGGCCTATGAGGAAATGTATCATAACCTCACACTGGAGGTGGAGTTTGAGAAAAGTGAGAGCTTTGTAATCAAGCAAATAAGAATTTGAATTCTGATTTGCCTATTGGTTTGTTCTATAGATCTCTGATAAGCTACGTGGCCTGCCTGTGCTCCTGCTTCTTCGTTTATTAGATGGCAATAATAACTTCATATAATTATCAAATTTAAGACAATAACACATTAAAGCAGCTAGCAGAATGCCGCAATCCCTTTTTCCTTTAGGACAATGCTAGCCTTACCTTAACATATGTGAACCTACTGAAAAAATATTCTTCTCCATAAAGTTTAGATGTTCGAAATTTCAGAATTCAAAAACCTCATCTCTTGAATGTCCTAGGATAAACCAAATTAATGTTTTAAAGTGCTTAGAACGCCCTTGGTGAGAAGAGAGGTCCTGGGGTGGGGGAGGCATTGGAGGTGGTGGTGGTAAAGGGAGACAAATGTTATAATGAGATTGCAGAGAGGCAGTGTTCCTTCCTCTGTAGCTTTCTGCATCATTCATCTCCTTTCCTTGCCATTACACAGCTTTTTTTTTTTTTAACAGCTTTTTAGTTTAGTAGGGAAAATAACTGCCCCTCTCCCTAGACTGTGTAACTGACAGGGATAAGAGATGATGTATTATTCATCTCTATGTCTTCCTTGCTCAATACTGTGCCTGGCTTGAGGTCCCCTGAGACTCTGCTAGTCCAAGGATTGGTGGAGGGATAGAATGTTTTGCCCTTGGTCTGACAGCAGCCATTGCTTGGACATTTAACCTGGTGTTTTGTCAGAGGGGTAAGGTTAATGTTAGGTTTATATTCTCTCTAACTGGTGTTTATGGACTCAGCCTGGCAGGCTTAACTAGAGAGCCCCATAAGGGAGTGGGGGAGTATATATTCCTTCTTCTTCTTCTTGCTTAAGCTAAAAGCATATGTAGGAAAGCAGATTTAGCTCAATGGATGGAGAGTCCGCCTACCACATGGGAGGTCCAAGGTTCAAATCCCGGGCCTCCTGGCCCATGTGGTGAGCTGGCCCATGTGCAGTGCTGATGTGCGCAGGGAGTACCGTGCCACGCAGGGATGTCCCGGCGTAGGGGAGCCCCATGTGCAAGGAGTGTGCCCTATAGGGAGAGCTACCCAGCACGAAGAGAGTGCAGCCTGCCCAGGGGTGGGGCCACACGGAGGACTGAAGCAGCAAGATGACGCAACAAGAAGAGATGCAGATTCCAGGTGCTGCTGACAAGAATGCGGGCGATGCAGAAGAACATGCAGCAGGTGGACACAAAGCAGACAACTGGTGGGCGGGGGGGGGGGGGAGGGAAAGGGGAGAGAAATAAGTTTAAAAAAAATTAAAAATTAAATAAATAAATAATAAAAACCTATGTAGTTCTGTTACCCCAAAATTCAAGTAGCCCAGATATTGTACATGAAACCTGTTCTTTGATATGCACAAGGGACTGACTTAAATCCGAAATCACATGCCAAGGGAGCTTGGACTTTGTGGTTTCCATATACATTCTTTCTGTGTCTAACCTATCCTGTATCTTTTGTTTTCACAAAAAGAGCAAACAAAACAAACAACCACAAACCTAAAATCTACCACATTAATATCACAGCAACACAAACCACTCAAAAGTGAACATTATACACATTTGTGCTAATAAAAATCCCTATTTCTTCAACTTCAGTCCAGCGTCCTGGAAAGTTGCCCTATCTTCTTTCTTCACTGCTCTAACTGAAGTAAACTAATAAAACAGCAAAACTTTCTTTTATAAAAAAACAAAAGAGTATTTCAATTTTCTTATGAAAGGCATTTCATCCCTCTCTTGTTCTTACTCCACTTTTGCATCCATTTTAATTTCTGTGGTTCTGGTTCTAGACTTTCTTCTCTCTTTGCACACTTCTTTTGAATACCATCAGATTTTTTTCTAAAGTACTGATATAGTCACAGACTCCTGGGGGAAAATGCCTCATGTCCCTTGCTTATAAAATAATTCCATGTTTTTTCCTATTACTATTTAAGACCCTTCACAATATGGACACAAATTTCCTTTTCTCAATTAATTTTTCAACTTAAATATATGAAAGTGATTCGAGACTATAAGTATGCCCCAAGCTAATTTGTTTTATGAGTTAAATAAACCCATAGTTCCAAGTGTCTTACAATGTCCCTCCTAATGTCTTTTGCAGACATCTCAAAATCAAAATATCCCAAATTATATTCATTTTGATATTTCATCCTCCCAAACCAATACTGCTCTAAGGATTATTAGATGATAGTTATGTGGATATGAAGAGATAGATAATAACTGAATAGCAAGGATTTCAATGACAAGGGTTTTCTTTCTAATGACACAGGAATGAAGACAATTCTGACACTAACTAGAATATTTCTTGCCACCTCATGCATATTTAGGGATAGGGGGAAGTTGTCTAGGTAAGCCGATTCTTTTTAAAAATTTCTCCTCCCCCACCTCTTTGTCTGCTCTTTGTGTCCATTCACTATGCGTTCTTCTGCATCTGCTTGCCTTCTCTTTAGATGACACCAGGAACTGATCCTGGGGCCTTCTGGAGTGGAAGAGAGGTGCTACCTCAGGTCCCTGGTCTACTGCATCTCATATTGTCTCTTCTCTCTTACTTTTTGTTGCATCATCTTGCTGCACCAGGTCTCCACTCAATCCAGCTTGCCATGTGCAGGCCAGCACTCCTGCATGGGCCAGCACTCCACTAAGGCCAGCTTGCCACATGAGCCAGCACTCCACGTGGGCCAGTTTGCCTTCACAAGAGACACGGGGAATCGAACCCTGGACCTCCCATATGGCAGACCAGAGCCCAATTACTTGAACCACATCCACTGCCCTAAGTAGCAGATTTTAAAGTTTTATCTATATTTATTTGTTTATTTTTAGTTTAAACTGCTATATAAACTGCCAACTAATGCTAGGTGTAAGTTGGGACTATCATCTGAGTGGTCTTTCTAAATCAAGGAATTCCAGGCAAGTTGTTATGCATTGATCTGGGGAAAGGTCTAATACCACAGATTTTGTGGCTTGATAAATGCTACCCTTCTAAATTGCTCCTGTTTTTGCTGTGCAGGATTCTAGGAGGAGGTAGGCATGGATTTGTCTAGGGACTAGTTCTTCAGGGAGCAAATGGATTAAGACTACAACTCCTTCTATTTTGAACTTCAATATTATTAGATTTTCTGGTGCACTTAAATGGATCTGAATGAAATCCATTGATGTGAAAGGACATCAGTACTTCCCCATGTGCCTTACTTCTCCCCAGTGTTCCCTACCGAAAGAGGACAAAGTGGGACCAAATGGGGAGGAGTATAGATTGACGACTGGAGCCAAAATCAGAGCCACATGATCTGTCACATGGAGAAGGTGGTTTGAGTGTAGCAAGTGGTTGAGCCTTGATGTTTCCTCTACCCTATTAGGCTGACACAGTTGGTGTATTTGACAGTAATGGCTTAGTCCCAGGTACTATATGAATGCAAACTAATGAGGTAAACTATATTTATGATTAAAGATATGGATTCTGGAGTCAGAATTTTAGCTATGAAATCAACCTAGGTTTCAGTTTAACCAGCTATAACACGGAGATACTAATGTCCATTTTTGTAGGATACTTATAAGGATAAAACAAATTAATGGTTTTAAACTTCTTAGAATTATATCTTGTACACATAGTAAGTGCAATATAAGTGTTTGCTAAATAAAATGAAACCTTAGAAACCCAATGGTATGGCAACTTTGATCAAGTGTGTTACTGAGGTGGTCTGACTGTCCTCCCTAAGAACTAAAGTTGTGTAGGAATTAAAATAGTTAGGCAACTACATGAAAGAAGTGGATAGAGGAGTGCTTTTCTATACTGGCATCATATATGACCACATGTGATAAATAATACTCTCTTCTCCTAAAATACAAAATTTGCCTTAATTCTGTTCCTCTTAAGTGCATGAATATTTTAAAAAGTAGAATCTCCAGTAACTCTGATATTTTATTTAAAAATCCTTAACCAAGAAGACGATGTCAGTGAAAATGGAAGGATAAAGAACCGATAGGGGGCGGCGGACTTGGCCCAGTGGTTAGGGTGTCCGTCTACCACATGGGAGGTCCGAGGTTCAAACCCCGGGCCTCCTTGATCCATGTGGAGCTGGCCCATGCGCAGTGCTGATGCACACAGGGGAGCCCCAGGAGCAAGGAGTGCGCCCTGTAAGGAGAGCTGCCCAGTGCATAAGAAAGTGCAGCCTGCCCAGGAATGGTGTCGCACACATGGAGAGCTGACACAACAAGAAGATGCAACAAAAAGAAAACACAGGTTCCTGTGCCACTGACAACAACAGAAGCGGACAAAGACACAGCAAACAGACACAGAGAACGGACAACCAGGAAGGGGGGTGGGAGGGAAGAGAAATTAAAAAAAATAATCTTTAAAAAAAAAAAAAGAACTGATGGGATATGTCCTACCACAAAACAGAAAATACATTGGCAATAGCATCAACTTTATCAGAAAACTGTAAAATGGCCAAAGAGTTACAAAACCAGATGAATCTTTAATCAAGAATAGGGTAATTGAGTCTCAATAGGAGAGCTTTGTGTCATTTTTCCTTACCCTTGCCTCATCCCCCACTTCCTGGCTTGGCAGTCATCATGAAGATTGCAGCCCACACCCTGTATGGGCTCCTGATGCTGAAGGGAATAAAGAGGGCCTTGTTCTCAAAATGTTGTTTGTTTTTACCTGTATGGTGACGCCCTCAAAGACTAGTGCAAAGTGCTTGCCTTTATTTCACATAACTCATAACTCTCCCCATACAGAAAACTGGCAACTGGGAGCATTTATTAAAAATATTTATAGTCAAATGTATTAGTCACTGCCTCCTGGAGCAAGGGAAAATAGTTGAAGTAATCAACTGACACTGAAAAGTTAGGGAGGAAAGAGGGGGAGTGAAAATCTTGGAGAATAAAGACCTTGAAAATCTCCTACATTTTTCATAAGAACCTAGTAGGACACACACAAACCCAAGGCTGGACATAAACTCTGAAAAGACCTTAGGAGTCCCTAAGATCTCAGCTCTAGTTGACCTTCAGGCTCTACAAAAGTAGGAAATGAAGGCTAATACAGAGTTCTAAAATCCCCAGCTAAGTATTGAAGATGTGCCCCAACACACACAAGAACCCATCTATAAGATTGGGAGATATTTTGGGCGGGGGCAGGGGGAGCACTCAGATGCTAAATAAACATTTGTAGAGGTACTAACTGCCAGTCAAGCTAAAGGAACAGAGATTTCAATGATCTGAAATGACGAAGAATACAAGCTTTACAAAATTAATTCATAAAAGTCACTAAACAAACAGCAGGAGCCATAACAAGCAGGAACAATAAATCATAGGGAGGGGAAAGAATCTGATTTTCAGATTTGCCTCATTATAATATTCAAAATGTCCAGTTTTCAACAACAACAACAAAATTGGGGCATACAAAGAAACAAGAAAGCATGTATAGGAAAAAGAGAAATTAGTAGAAAAAGTCCTTGAGGAAGCCCAGACATAAGACTTACTAGATAAAGGTATGAAATCAATAATTTAATTATACTCAAAGAGCTAAAGGAACTTCTGCACAAAGAACTAAAGGAAACCATGATAATGATGTTTTACCAACTAAAGACTGTCAATAAAATCTAGAAGTTATAAAAAGGAACCAAATAGAAATTCTGGAGTTGAAAAGAGAATAACTGAAATGAAAAATTCATTAGATGTTTTCAACAACATATTTGAGCAGGTAGATGGGAGAATCAGTGAACTTGAAGACTGGTCAATATAGATTATCCAGTTTGAGGAACAAAGAGAAAAGAGAACAGAGAAAATTGAATGGGGACTAGGGACTTATTAGGCACCATCAAAAATAGTAACATATGCATAATGGGAATACTAGAAGGAGAAGAGAAGAGAGAGAGAAAGAAAGGGAAGAAAGACTATTTGAATAAATAATGGCTAAGATATAAATTTGATGAAAGATATTAAACTACACAACCATGAGTCTCAACAGACCCCAACCAGGATAAACTCAAAGATATTAACATGGAGGCGGATTATAATCAGACTGTTGAAAGCCAAGGGCAAAGAGAGAAGCTATGCATCACATATGTACAGAGATCTTTAATAAAAGCAACAGTTGATTTATCATTAGGAACCATGAAGGCCAAAAGGCAATGGGATGATATATTGAAAGTCTGGGGGGAAAAAAACTACAACATGTCAATCAAGTATTCTATATCCAGCAAAACTGTGATCCAAAACTGAAGGAGAAATGAAGACATCTCCAGATAAATAAAAACTGAGAGTTCATCATTAGTAGACTTTCCAAGTAAGAAATGCTAAAGAAATCCTTCAGGCTGGAATGAAATGACATTACACAGTAACTCTAATCCATATGAAGAAACATAGAACACCAGCAAACACATAGGCAAATATAAAAGTCAGTATTAATGTGTTTTCGTTTAATAATTCCTCTTTATCTTTGTATGATTTAAAATGCAACTGCATAAAATAATTATAAATCTATATGATGAGTATGCAATGTATAATGATGTAACTTGTGAAAATAACAATATAAAGGGGGTGTGACACTGCACGGGGTAAAGTTTTTGTACACTGTTGAAACTCAACTAGTGTTAATTCAAACTAGATTATTATAAATTAAGATGTTAATGGTAATAGCTAAGGCAACCACTAAGAAAAACAACTAAAAAAAATACAGTAAAATAAACATAAAAGGAGTCAAAATATACATTAAAAATTATCCATGTAACACAAAGAAGGCAGTAATGTTAGAATTGAGGAAGAAAAGGAATATATAGGAAGAGAAAACAAAGTAGCAGAAGTAAGTCCCTCCTTATCAATACTAAAATTAGATATAAATGGATTCAACTGTTCCAGAAAAGTAGAGATTGAAAGAATGGATTAAAAAATGGTCCAACTATATGCTGTCTATGAGAAATTGACTATAGACCTAAAGATACAAATAAGTTAAAATTCAAAGGATGGAAAAAGATAATTCATACAAACAACAGTGAAAGGAGACTGTGACTATAATATAGACAAAATAGACATTAAGAGAGATACTGTTACAAGAGAAAAGAAAGACATTATATAGTGATATGTGTCAATCAATCAAGAAGATATAAGAATTATAAACATATATGCACCTACCAGAAGAGCCAGCATATAACAGACATAATTTAAGCAAGAATATATAATTTAAAAATAACAGTTGGACCCTTTAACTCACTTTCAATATGGATAGAACAAGAAAATACAAACAAAGAAATAGAAGATTTGAACAACACTATAGCACATGTAGAACTATTCATCTGACAACAGCAATATACACATTCTTCTCAAGTGCACATAGCACATATGCCAGGATATATCATATTTTAAAGTCACAAAACAAGACTCAATAAATTTAGAAAGACTGGAATCATAAAAAGTATTTTCTGAACACAATGGAATTGAATTGGATATCAGTAAGAGAAGGAATACTGGAAATCCACAAATACGTAAAAATTATACAACAACTATTAAAACATCAATGGGCCAAAGAAGAAATAAACAGGGAAATTAGAAAATACTTTGAGATGAATGAAAACAAACAAAAACATAGCATACCAAAACTTCTAGAATGCAATGAAAGCAGTGCTCAAAGGGAAATTGATAGCTATAAATGTTATATAATAAAAGAAGAAAGATCTCACATCAATAACACAATCTTTCACCTTAAAGAATTAGAGAAAGATGAACAAATTTAACCCAAAGCAAGAAGATGGAAGGAAATAATAAAGATTAGAGCAGAGATTTAAAAATTTATAAAGAGAATCAATAAATCCAAAGTTTGATTCTTTATGGAAATCACCTATATTCTATATGTGACTTTACTGAGACCTAAAACTTTTTTGAAGACATTAAAAAAAAAAGAATGTAGACACTGAGGAAGAAATGGAAGAGATTGCCTTGCCACTGTACGTATAAGGCAACACCTATTAAAATGATGAAAGGCAAACATCAAAAAAAAATTTATATTTTTCATTTTTTTAATATGCCAATTTATTTTTTACTTAATTTCAGTTTTTCTAAGTTATTATACGTTCTTTTTCTAATCTTTATATCTATCATTACTATTTCATTTTCCTATCAATTGAATTTGGCAATATATTAGACTTCATTTTTAAAGATGTTTTGGTTCACAGAGGAGTTCAACTATGGCAGGGGAAGAACACTGATGGGGGGGTATCATTGATGGGGGAATGCATGGATGGTGGGGTTCTCCAGCGCATGCATATAGGATATATAGATATGTTCAGATGTTCGTTGGGTATTGACATAATGGGTAGAGTTTCACACAACTTAGGGAGAGCTGAGTTCCCATTCTGGGGAACTCTTTTGCACTCCCAATGGAGCAGCAACAATCCTCCAAGTGCAAAGGCAAAGACCAGCGAAGAAGGATGGTCCAATGATGGGTTCAATGAGTGATACTGATGACTATGCTTAGGAGCCTCTATGCTGGAAATTTCAACTAGGCCTAGAGCTGCAGGGTGCCCAAGAGTCACCTCCTGAGAACCTCCCTTTTGCTCAGTTGTGACCACTCTCTAAGCCAAACTCAGCATGTAAATGCATTACCTTCACCCCAGCATGGGACATGACTCTTAAGGATGAGCCTCCCTGGCACCAAGGGATTTCTACCCAAGGACCAGCTGGTGATGCAACTAGAAAAAGACATTAAATAAAAGAGAAATGGTAAAGACAAATGAGCTTATATGACTAAGAGACGTCAAAGTGAGTGAGGAGGCCATCAGAGGGGTTGCGCTTACACACATCTCAGCAGGATCTCAGAGACAGCCAAAATAGATACAACCCCAGGTAGTGGTGCTCCTGAAGGCCACGGAGACACCCTGGTTCTATGATCATGACAGATGGCTTTGGAGTTCAGTGTCTTGCCAGTGGGCCCTACTTTGGAATTTGTGTTAATGAATGTGATGGAATTGGACTCAGACGTGACCTCTCTACATATGTCTCTACTGTCACTTTTACTGAAATTGTGGTTGGCATTGTGGTTGCTGTATGCTCAGGAGACTTGAATCTCTGGACTGACTGTGTGCTGGCTGAGCCCCAAGCTGCAACAGAGTTGCAGCACCTACTCTCCGGTTTGTTGGACTTACCCATGTCAGCCAACAGGGAGGTAGGGATGACCAACCATCACACCAGGGAACCAAGAGAGTCTACAACTGCAAGTAGGAGAATTCCATTCATCGGTCATGTGGGATCTAAGTCCCCTCTCGAGTTAGAGGCAGAGTGGGCATCACCATCCCAGGGTCCTCAGGATGGAGGAATAAAACATATATTAGAATGGACTTACTGGTATTCTACTATAGAATTATTGTGGCTCTAGCAATGGAAGAAACTATATCATTGATGTGGAGACAGTGGCCACGGGAGTTGCTGAGGGCAGGGAGAGGGAAGATGTGTGATGTGGGGGTATTTTCAGGACTTGGAGTTGTCCTGAATAATATTGCAGGGACAGATGCAGGACATCATATATCCTGCCATAACCCACTGAATGGACTGGGAGAGAGTATAAACTACAATGTAAACTATAATCCATGCTGTGTAGCTTTGCTCCAAAATGTGTTCATCAAATGCAATGAATATGCCACACTGATGAAAGAATTTGGTGATATGGGAGGAGGGGGAGTGGGGTGGGGAGTGGGGTATATGGGGCCCTCATATTTTTTAATGTAACATTCTGCATGATCTGTGTACCTGTAAAAAAATTTTTTAAATGTATTTAAAAAATCAACAAAATTGACTATCCTTTAGTTTGCTAACTAAGATAAGAGGAGATGACTCAAATTACTAAAATCAGGAAAATAAAAGTGGTGACCCTCCTACCTACCTTACAGAAATAAGAAGTAGTATAAGAAACTTTCATCATTATATAATATTATTATGCCAGTACTCTTCAACAGTTCTACATATTCAACACAATCCCAGTCAAAATATCCACGGCCCTTCTAACACAAATTTGGAAAAATCCCTAAAATTCACATGGAAATAAATATGAGACCAGGAATAGCCAAAACAACATTGAGAAAGAAGAAGTAAGAGTACTCACACTTTGAAGTTTAAAAGGTACACTAATCAAAACAGTGTGGGACTGACATGAGGATCAATGGAATAGAATTGAGAATTCAGAAATAATCCCTTGTGTCTATGACCAACTGATGTTCAACAAGGGTGCCAAGACCAATTAAAGGTTGAAAAACAATCTTTTCGACAAATGGTGCTGGGACAACTGAATATCTATCTACTAAATAATGATGTAGGACCCTTAACTCACAACAAATATAAACCTTAACTCAAAATGGATTAAAAGCATTAATATAAGAGCTAAAAAATAAATCTCTTAGAAGAAAACATAAGAATATATGATCATGACCTTACATTTTGGCAACGGATTCTTAGGAATGATACCAAAAGTGGAAGCAACTAATGAAAAAATAGATAAACTGGACTTCATAAAAATATAAACGCTTATGCATTTGTTTGCACTACCATGAAAATGAAAAGACAATCCACAGAATGGGGGAAAATATTTGCAAATGATTTTTCTGATAAGAATATATCAAATAACTCTTACAACTTAATGACCAAAAGACAAACCGTCCAATATAAAAATGGGTATAGGGCTTAACTAGACATTTCTCCAAAGAAAATAGTGAATAAACACATGAAAAGATGCTTAATGTCAATCTTTAGGGAAAAGCAAATCAAAACTATAACGGCATACCACATCACATCCAATAGGATTTTTCCCATTAATAAAAGGAAAATAATAAGAATTGGCAAGGTTGTGGGGTAACTGGAATTCTCATGCCTTGTTGGTTTAAAGATAAAATGGTGTATCAGCTTTAGAAAATAATTTAGCAGTTCACAAAACGTTAAATATAGAATTAACACATGACCAGTAATTCTAATACTAGCTATATACCCAAGAAAATGGAAAACAACTGCTCAAACAAAAACATGGAGTAGTTAAGTATTATTTATGAATTCCAAAATAGATATTGGATTATGTTTATAAACTAGTCTGTTCCTCTGGGTGTATTAGATTGTATTAACTTCAGAAGTTTCACTTTTACTTGATTAAATTATGATTAAGGTTTTGATTGGGCCACGTCAGTAGGACATTGAGTCCCAGCCCACCATAGGGACCCAGAGAAAGCAATAAGGCAGAGAAGTTAGTTGTAGTCTTGGATGCTGGAGCCCTGGGAAGTAAACACACAGGAGAAAAACACAGAGGAATAGAGATAGCTCCATAGACACAGCAGAGGCCCTGGGAGAAGAGAGGATCCATTCACCTGATAGTTTATAGCTGGCCTTGTGGAGAGAACAGGGCAGCTCTGCCTGGACTGAAATGAGCCACGGGAGAGAGAGAGATGAGATTTATCCCAACCTACTGCTAATATTGAAAGAAGCCGGGACCATGGAGCCTTAAGAGGAAGAGGGAGGCTGAACCCTTACAGAAGTTGACAGTCATCTTCCTCCAACACGTGGCAACAGATTTTGGTGAGGGAAGTAACTTAAGCTTGATAACTGTAACCTCTACCCCAAATAAATATCCTTTATAAAAGCCAACAGATTTCTGGTATTTTGCATCAGCACTCCTTTGGCTGACTAATACAACATGTAAATGAATGTTCATAGCAGCATTATTCACAATAAACAAAAAGTGGTAACAACCCAAATGGATATCAACAAATGAATGGGTAAAAAAATATATGTGGTGGGAAGTAGACTTGACCCAAAGAATAGGGCATCCGCCTACCACATGGGAGGTCCGCGGTTCAAACCCTGGGCCTCCTTGACCCATGTGGAGCTGGCCCAAGCGCAGTGCTGATGCGCACAGGAGTGCCCTGCCATGCAGGGGTGTCCCCCGCATAGGGGAGCCCACGCGCAAGGAGTGCGCCCCATAAGGAGAGTCGCCCAGCGTGAAAGGAAGTGCAGCCTGCCCAAGAATGGTGCCACACACACGGAGAGCTGACACAACAAGATGACCAACAAAAAGAAACACAGATTCCCAGTGCCGCTGATAAGGATAGAAGTGGTCACAGAAGAACACAGCAAATGGACACAGAGAGCAGACAACTGGGGGGGGGGGGAGGGGAGAGAAATAAAAATAAAATAAATAAAATATATATATATATGGCATATCCTCATTGGATATTATTCATTTATATAAAGGAATGAAGTATTGATACATATTACAACATGGATGAAACTTGAAAACATGTTAAATGAAAGAATTCAGACACAAAAAACCACATATTCTTCTTCAATGTCAACAACAACAAAAAAAGTTTTAGAGACTCCTGTTTTCAAACTTGCTAGTTTAGTTACTTTTAACTGGTTTTTTGAAAAGCTTTTACATTTAGATCTTGTTCCATTCTTAGGATGTAGTAAATAAAGCATTTCTTTAAAGCCAAAAAAGCCACATATTGTATGATTCCAGGCATATGAAATGCCCAGAATAGGCAACTTAATAGAGACAAAAAGCAGGTTAGTTGTTGCCAGAGTCTGGATGGAATAGGAAATGGGGAGTAACTACTTTACTCAATATGGGGCTTCTTTTTAGGGTGATGAAAATGTTCTGGCATTAGCTAGTGGTGATGGCTGCACAATGTTTGAATGTATTGGAGTTCCTGAATTGTATAGTTTACAATGGTTAGAACAGAGAATTTTGTGTTATATGAATTTTATCTCAATTTTTAAAAAACCCCAAGTGGGTTTTTTTAACAGTTCAAAAAATGTTCCCAACAATAGCTTTTTAACTCAATTACATAAATGCACATACAGGTGTTTTGCTAGCATTGCATAAGGCCGTGTCTTTGGGCTTGTGTGTACAAGTTCTCAGATGTATGCAAGTCTGGCAAGATGTAATACCCCTTCATGTTCAACAGCAAAATAGAAATGTGGACTGTTCTCAGATTCCTATCCTCTTAGACATTCATTCCTCTGCCTTGTCTTGAATCCTGAAACTGGGCATTATCCCACCTCATTAACCTCAAAGTCTATCAGACATTCAGTCATCCCATTTCTCTAAAACTAAAAATTACTTTTCATATAAAAAATGTGTTGTTGACCCCTCACAGTAACCATGATGAAACGGTATCATCAGGGAAATAAACAGCATTAGCCAATTCAAACATAGTGTTTTCTTTCCATTGCTTCCAGCATCTGAAAAACTAAAAGAAGTATTATATTCCTACATAGGGTTGACCACCAGTTAAAAGGAAAGCTGGTCTCATAAACTCTTGAGATTTATGTATTTAGTAATCCTTCTTGGCATATAATTGTTATAAAATAAAACAGAGTATCCTTGACACCTGAAATATAAATGAAGTGAGCTGCTACTTTTGAAAAATATGAGAGCTTTATCTGAATTTTAAGGAAAATATTTTTTTCACTACCTCACTTACACAAGGGTCACTTATTTAACAGTTTACATCTCTGGAATATGTCCACAAATCTAAAATTAAGGGTAGCCAAATAATGACCACAAAATCCATATGATTTTTCGGGTCCTTACTGAACACCTGTCTACTCTTACTTTAAATCTAACTAAAACAAATTTGAGAGCTTGGTTACTCAATCCAGACAGATTGGAATTAGTGTAGTTTCAGGAAGATGGGTTTAGAAGACATGGGTGTAGTCCAGTTATCACCTGATTGGGCTTGATAATGTAGGAAAACCATAAAAAGTAGACTGCATGTCAAAATAAGCATGGGATCATTGGATTTAAGGGCAAGTACATAATTATAAATTATATTTCAATAACACCAAAAAATATTCCACAGAAGACTTAAAAATATTTTTGTTGGGCCATTAAAAATAGGTTCAAATATGCTTAGAATAATTTTAAGATATTTTAGGCAACTTCCATTAAAAATTAAAATGAAATTTGGGACATTAAAGTGGCAAACTTCATAAAAGTGAACACACCACTTAGGTGCAGCAGCCCTTTCCCTATAGCTCTGCTATTCTTGTAGCTCTGAACTGGAGGCACTATAAAATATTTTCATCTAAGTGCTTCCTAATATTTTATGCTCATTTTTAAATCATAAAAATCAGGGATACAATCTATATCTTATAGAAACTTTTTTAAGAAAATAAGCTGAGTTCTAGTCTAAGAGTTTGTGAAGTTACTTTAGAAAGATTCCCTGTTTCTGGCAGGTTGTCTATTTTCAGTGTCCCAGAAGAGGAGGATTTGCCGTCCCCTCTGCTTTCTTCTTCGTTTATCTAACATGCAGTTGAGAGGCTCTGTGTCATGTTTCATTCTCTCTCTTAGCCCATCCTTGCTTGATAGAATAGAAAGATCTGAAAAGGCACAACCTAAGTGTCAAGACAGCAAGAAGCATGGGAACAGAAACAGAAGCCCACTGGCTGTCCTTCCTAAAATGTACCAGAAAGAACGATGAGAAAAGACATGGTGGCAAACAATATAGGGCATTTTTCAGTTGAAATCATATTTCAAAGGCTATGCCCCAATAATTTAAATAGGGGCTGTGTTTTAGTTTGCTAAAGGATGCCAATGCAAAATACCAGAAACGCCTTGGATTTTATAATGAGAATTTATTAAGTTAAAAGCTTACAGTTCTGAGGTTGTGAAAATGTCCAAATCAAGACATCATCAAAAGGTGCTGCCTCCCCAAAGGTTGCTGCTGGCAATCTTGGAGTCCTGCCACCTGGCTTGGCACAGTCGTGGCCAAGCTCTGCCAAGATTTCTGCCTTTTCCTCCAGGCTCACTTTCCCCCAAAGCTCAGCTGCTGGCAATCCGTCACATGTCTCCTGAGCCTTGCTTCAGCTTTGGGTTGCTCTGCTATCCCAGCCTCTGGCATCTCTCTCTGAGCCTCTCTGGGTTTCTCTGTCTTTCTGTGGCTACAGGCAACCCTGGAGTCCTCTCTCACATGGCAGGGTAATATGTAAAATGGCGACTTCCGTTCTCTCCCCTCTCCTCCGTTCATATAGGACTCCAGTAAAAGGTTTAAGACTCACCCTGGGTTCTCAAATCTAATCAAAAGGTCCCATATACAAAGGGCTTACAGGCATGGGAATGGGTTGGCCTTAAGAAGAGGGTTTTCTAGGGTGCACGAAGGACTCAGACCAACACAGGCTGAGACCCCGATTTTGTATGGCTGAGGAAAACTACAGAAATTCAGTTTCCAGCCTATCACAGACAGGAACAACTATCTATTTCCTCCACAAATGTGCAGGGTCAAATCTCTTCCATATACAGCAAATAACACTCCAAAAAGTTCAAAGAAAAGATGGTGCAAACTAGTGGTACAACCAGATATGCATCATCTGGTCGTTGCTCTAGCTTCCCACGTTTTGCTTATTGTGTATGGGTAACATTTCTTTCCTACGGTCGGTTTGACCTTTTGAACATGAGTGAACATCAGTAGAGAGAGTAGAATTTAGGCTACTAAACTTTGATTTGTAAGACTTAGAACTCTCCTACCTTCAAGATATGAACCATCTTATACAAACCCTTTTGATTCCTCTCTGATTTTATTTACAGTTATACATATTACCACACATCCAAATTACTTGTCCTTTGATAAGATTCATCCACTGAATCCTTTATACCTACTACTATGAATATCATAGTCACACTGTCTTTCTTTATTGTCAGTTTTAACGGATTTGGAGCAAACATAAAAGATATTTGAATTGGGAGACCTGTGTCAAATAGTCTCATCGTATTCGCTTGCATTCTGAAAAAATGATTTTGACCTAAGTACTTATTCCTTTGCCAATATTTCATGTTTGTAGGGCTTATCATTGTTTCGGGCCAAGGGTGAAAATGTTTTAGGCATTTTTAACCAATTTGTTAGAGACAGCTTTCATTTTATTACAGGGAATAAGAATGAAAAGTTCTTATTAGGATATTAATGAAGTTTGTATTTGATTATAACTTTTACTGTCTCTAACCTAATAGCACAAGCCATTAGCATAAGAATCATGTTTTAGATCATGGGGTACAATCCACTCAATGGTGCATTGTAGAGTTTCATTAACACAAGCCTTGAGTAAAGCTGTCAAAGGTGGCATTTGACCTTGCTATTCATAACCTCATCTTCTTTCTCAGATTTTCCTGAGACTTGGCACAGTTGGTATTCCTTCTGGCCTCAGACACCCCTGTGTGCTCTTCTTTATAATGTGGACCCATATTGGCTGCCTTAGGAAATATCTGATTTCAGTTGTCATCTCTTCGTATGAATTTGGGTCTAAGTGTTACTCATATTGTGGAGGCAAAATTGATTGATTGTTCTCCTACTTAAAAGTATTTCAGGCATCACTGAAGGTGGGAGAGGGGGCAGAGGGCCTTCCCAGAGACCTAGAGGTGAGGCCAGCTTTGATGACAGTAGCTCAAGTAGTCCAAGGGTAAAAAGAAAACTTTGAACTACACTTATTAAGCATGAGTAAATTTGGTAGAATTGGCTTTTCTCATGGAATTTTCTGTACTAAAATTGGCGAGCTGAAAGTCATACTCTGATTTATCTCTTCCCTGTCATGGACACTAATGCATTCCAAGTTAACTATTTTGCAAACCACCCAGCATTTCTGTATTTTCAAAATGAAATTGCTCACCCTTCATACCTGCCCACCATTAGGTTAGGCAACTACGTGAAGGAAGTGGGTCAAGGAGTGCTTTTATATAATGGAATCATATGTGGCTGCATGTGTGCAACTGACAGAGATTCATAGAAAACAATGGTGGGAAGAGAAAAGACAGTCAAACATTCATTTGGAAAATGTTGATCAAATAACCTTTTTTTTAATAAAACGAACTGCTTTGCTTATTTAAATTGTATCTCAAAACACATATTACATGAAAAATTATTTTAATACATTTATTAAAATTTGAATCCGATTTTATTACCTCATTGATCTGACTTCTTCATAAAATAAGTCTGCTTTTATTTTCAACCACATCCTCAAACACAATCTAGACATACACATTTATTTGAGTCCCAGGTTTCTCAAAATGTTATAGAAATATTTGAAGGGAATTCAACTTTTATAAGGTTATTTCTATCCTTACCCTCAAATCTTGCATAAAAATGCTCTACTCATTAGGACTATTTAGAGACACAAATCTGAGAAGCACTTCATTAGCTACATCAGATTTTCACTAGTTTGAGTATTTTTGAGACTCTAACTTGCCTCTGTACCTTTGCTAATGGAGTTCACTTCATTTGCAACACTCTGGCCTGTCTTACTTGCCTGGGGAATCCTTACTCAAATGTTCAGCCTGGATCAAATATCTCCTGCTTTCTTTACCTTTCCTTGAACATATTCCATCCTAACTCACAAAAGGTATCTTTTCTTAGCTATGGTCTGTCCTCTTAGCACTTTATATAGGTTAACTATTATAATATTCACCATACAATATTATAATTTAACTTTCTCTCCACTAGACAGAGAGAATTTAAAGCAAGGAACTATGATATTTTCTATAACTCTACAACTAAAGTACATATAAGGTGATTGTTGAATGAGTAATGGATTTTCTTGGTCTATTTACAATGGCATATTTCCTGGCCCTCAGCCATGAATCCAGTTAAGAAAGTAGGCTGGGAGAGTGAACATAGGTCAAGTGCTTGAGAACCTGCTTCCCATGTAGGTCCTGAGTTCAATCCTTGGTACTTCCTAAAATCAACAAACAAACAATAAGAAGGCTGGCAACTTTGTGAGACTATGGTTGTACATTACACGTAATTAATATCAGCTAGATCTGGATTTGTAGCCCAGCTCTGCTAATTCATAAATGTATAAATTTGGAAAGTTATTTAGTTTCTGTTTAGTTTCTTCATATTCAAAATGGGGATAATAATAACTACCTCATGGTATGGTTATAAGGATTCTGTAATAGCAAAAGCCAAATACCTGGCACATAATACTAGATACTGTTTTCTTCTCCATACCTATCAATCCCTCCCTATGTGATATAATTTGAAGGTGCTGATTATTCCCCCCACCTATCTAATTTCCCCTTCCCAATGAATTAAGAGCCTCAGGAACTGGGTTTAGAAAAGGAGTAAGCTGTTTAAGTCAAAGAGTGAACAAACAGGACAAAGGAATTAAGTATATGAAACATCATGTCCACAGTGGGAGGCAAAAATAAAAGCAGGTCTAAAACTAATGGTCTGCAACCAATCATCCTAGCTAAAGACCCTGATCAAGGGAGAGTAGGTTGGCCCAAGGAAAAGGATGCAGATTCCCCTTGAAGCATCAGAAGAGGTGACATTATTTTATTGGTGGGAAAAGGTGAGATCTGGACTAGCAGAATACAGCCTAAGAACAGTGATTTTACAAGAAGGAATTAAAAGCAAAGGAGCTTGGGACTGGAGAACTGAATAGAGATATTGGAATAGTCACATTTTGCTAAGACTCTTTCTACTCAGACAACCCCCTATGAGATTGGAAGCTCTGATTGGACCCTGATCCACCATTCATTTGGTTGAGAATATTGTTCATGTATTCAGGGCAGGTGTTTAAAGAGAGTTTGTGAAGGACCACGCATTTCTTGCCCCTTCTCTCTATGCTTCCATAAACAAGTCCAAACTGTAGACAGTTTGATGTAACCTTGTATTGCACTGATTCTTTGATTTTTTTATTTGCATTTTCTTTTCTCCCTATCTCCCTTTTATATCACATCATTGTTAATTGTGTCTATAAACCTATAGAAAACACAGCAAAAGATGTTCTTTTCCAAATATCAGGACAAAAATGGTATAAGGAGAAAACCATTTCCCTTTCCTAACTTTATCCACACCCTGAATTGCTCTTTACCATTGCCCATCTCCACTGACCTTTGAGATTTTAAAAGAAAATTCATTAACATTCAATATTTGAGTGCACCTTTTTGAAAATGTGTAAGCTTCAGTTTATTAATATAATATAATAAACATAAAGTTCTTGGGCACCATTTGGGGACTAGATAAAAATGTTATGCAATAGAGTAAGGACAAACTTACTCATCAACCACTAATTCTCCCAGTAAAACATCCCCACCCAGAATCTCTGTAACTGATGTATTCTTTTAGTTTGAGGAAGAGGTGCTTTAAGGTAACCTTCTGAGCCATAAAGGACTACATACCTATGAGGGTTAAGGAAATATATACTGTGTCTTTGTTACTGACACATAGGTAAAGTCATGGAACTCTTCAAGGAAACTAATTAATGTTGTTTTAATTCCACCTACAAATGTCACTGGCATAACATTTGCAGTCATCTTAAGAAAATGTAGTCATTCCAAGCATGAAAAAAACAAAATAAAGTACTTGTGAAATAAATTGCAAACTAATTCAGTGAGATAAATTTCTTGAAAACACATTTGCTGAAAAATCCTATAATGTTACATAGGATGTAGCAATAATGGGGTACAATTTCAAATCACCACTGGTGTATTAATCTTGAAAGACCTTTGAAGAAGTCTTATAGTTGAACACCTCCCCTTCAATGATAGGACTATGCAAGACAGATAATTTTCTATCATTCTGCAAAAGATATTTGAGGCCAGAGATTCTGAAGCTTCTTTCAGTAAAACAGTGTGAGTTAGCTGAGTCATTCCTTCATTTCACCAAGTAACAGTAAAATGCACTGCAGAGGTTGGGACTGGCCTACTTGCTCCCTACCACAGGAGAAAGGGCTACAAGAAGAAAAGTATGGCTATCCCCAGTGGCAATGGCTGTTTTATCCGAGTTGGTGAAGTTTATTTATTACTTGGGAAAGTTAAGAGCATGCTTGGCATTTTATCTGGGATAACTTGATTTGATTTAAATATATGAGCTCTGCCACCCACCGTTACTACTACCTGCTGTCATTGAGGGTTGTAGTTACACACCCAGGCAGCTCATGCCTCTTGTGTACAATTTCATGAGATCACTGTTACATGCAAAATTGCAACTTGGATCAGTGGGGCTTTACTAGTTAGCTTAAAATTCTTCACAGGAAATCTTGGTTTGGTTTGTGTGAGTGTGCCCTCTGAGCATCTCCCAACAGCCCTGACACACTACAACAGTGGTTCTTCATTGGTTTGAGAGCACAGCCCCCTTGATAAAATGAGGAATTCTAGGGACATTTGTGAATAATGCACTAGAAAATGTGCAGACCATTACAGGAGATGTGCAGGCCCCTTGATGTCCATCTGTAATGTCTAGGTGATCTTTGGTCATTGACTTAAGGAAAGAATAAGTGCAGCTGGCCTAAATGAAGGTCTCAAGTTCTCCTTTTCTGTCTTTCTCTTTCTCTTTCTCCTCTTCTTTGCTCCCTTCCTCCCTCCCTCCCTCCCTCCCTTCCTTCCTTCCTTCTTTCTCTTCGTTCTTTCATTTTAGAAACAGCACCACCAGCAGCAGTGACTTTTGCATATACAGTAAAAGTGTACAGTATATTCAATGCAAAGTTGGATGGGTGCCAACCCCCTCCCCCTCCCCACCCAGAAGTCTCTTCATTTGAATTTAAAGGGGTGGATGACTGACAGCGAGACTCTGTTCTCCTTCTGACAGGGCTTTGGCAGATCATTGGTTGTCATTAAACCTATTCCATTTCTTGCTCCCTGCCAGAAATTCCACCTACATGCCTGATGGCAATTAGTCCCTTGTAGGTGCTAATGAATAAAACACAGCACGTCGACTTCACGCAGATGAAAAAGCCTACGATCCAGATCCAGAGAGTCACTCCAAGTATCAATCTCCAGGGCCCCCCACCCCCACCTTGTCCCCCGTCACGGAGAGCTCTCACTCTGTCCAGCCCCATGCTGAAGCCAACCAACCCTCCCCCAGCCTCTGTGTACTTGAGCATAGAAAATAGAAAGTAGCTATCGGATGAGGCTACAACTAGACAGAAATCAAGCTTTTATAGCATGGATTTTTATTACCTGCTTTTATTTTTAAATTACTGTCACATGCCATGATGACACTAGCTTAGAACAGTCTGTGTTGGGGCCTTCAAGCTGTATTAAAATTCAAACTGTGCTTTGGAAGGAGCATTTAGAGACCTTGTTAGAGAGTATTTGCATTGAGTGGGAGGTTGTATTATCAGTGGTCCCACGCCTGCCTGATAATTGGACTCCCTTAAGAGGCCTTTAAAAAGTACAAATTCCCTGGCAGCCTGCCTCTGGAGATTAGGGTTAGGGGGCCTAGGGTAAACCCTGAAAGTCTATATATTTTTAAAATCTCCCCAAATTACACAGAGTCCCAATCTGGGTTGATAAGGAAGTTTTGGTAATGGGTGGTGGTGATAGTAGCACAATATAGTGAATGTAATTAACAGCACTGAATTATATATCCAAATGTGGTTAAAAGGGGTAATTTTAGGTTGTATATACATGTTACTAGAATAATTTAAAAAAACACACAACAACATAAGACTATGTAACACATGAAAACGAAAACCATGGACTATTTCACAATTGCAAAAATGTCCTTTTATCAATTTCCACAAAGATACTTTGTGTTAATAATAGGGTGGTATATGGGAACTCTGTATTTGCTGCATGATTTTTATGTAAATCTACTTCTCTAATTTCAAAAAAGGGGGAAAAAACCCATAAAAATCTCCCCAGATGAATCTGATAATCTCCTAAATTTGGTACTACTGAATGGTGCTCTCTGTCCCATTAACTGGAGAACTCCAGGACTCAATGTTAACTGAAAAGTTTTCAAAGGTTGCACTTGCTGTCCATCTGTACCTTTATTATTTTTTGAGCATTTAAAATAAGCAAATAATCCCCTTTGTAGACTGACTACCTATTCGTGATGCTTTACTGTTCAAAGACTTTTTGTTTATACATTTTTGATCATACCCAAATTTTATACCTGTACTGAGTAATGAACCTATAGTTTCATAAATTAAAAAGCAGCAAATGTTACTTTTAAAGGTCTTTGTTTGGCCCAAAAGAAACTAATTTGCTGCTTGTGGGATGTGTGATTGATTCCCTCAGAAGGTCTTCAATCTGGATTCACAGAGAAACTGTATTTTCTTTAAGTCCTTTGTGTTTTATCTTATGCATTTAAAAGCATTCTTTAGGAAATGTAGTCCAAAGATCTCACCGACTGTCAGTTTGACCATCTACAGTGCAGAAATGTTCAGAACCCTAGACAGGGCAAGGATCACTTTATTATTCATATTTTGCATGTATGCACACACATTGTCTATCTAGGATCTCAAAATATGTTATAAAACAATTACAGCTAAAGTCTTCGAGTGACACATGCTTTCAGTTCTGATGGTAGCAAATCCCAGTGACAAGAAGAATTTTTTTCTTCCAGTTTTCAGGGCCCCCAATGGTTAAGATAGTTTGAATAAGACTCCCTAGAGCATTCAAACTCCACCATGTTTATCAGAAAGAGAACTTAATCCAAATCCTTTGAGGTTTGTCCTTCTCTAGTCAATATCCATTTCGGCAAAACAATCATGGTTCTAAAGTATAACAGTGAAGCAAGGAAGAAAGGAGAGATTTTCTTTCTGATAGTGAAATGGGCAGGTGCAGTTGAGACTGAAAGGCCATAATTAAAACATTGTTCAGCTGAGGCACTGTAGAAGTTCATGCAAGACTGCACAAATCCTCCCCCTGCCCCACATGCCTGAGTTCAAGGTTTTGGCAGGAAAGGAAGCCGAAGGTGCACTGCCATTCAAAAAACAGAGCCTTAGCGCTTGAACTTCAGTACCCCTGAGGTATATATGGAAGAAATTCTACTCTGTTGGACCAGTAAAATTGGTTTGTATAAGATCCATGCCTTTTAAACCACATGTGAAAGGAAAGGATAACATCCATTTTTTAAATGAACGTGAACTTATGTGGCAGGGCTTATGAATACATTGGATTAGGTAAATTCTAATAAAGTAAGTATTGTATTTCTATTATATAGTTGAGAAATTAAGCCTACGAAGTTCTATAACTTTGTCCAATGTCAAGCTCTAAAGTATGTTATTTTAACCGGCTGAATTCTAAGCTGGACATCTACTGGATTTGGATATGATCGTATGAGACCAGGTAGTTTAAGAAAAGTGATCAGAACAGAGTTGAAAAATCCTTGGCACATGGTTTCATTCCATGCCTGTGGCAGACCTAAATCAATCACTCTGTTTTTTCCTTCTCAGACCAGAAGTTTTCATAATAAAAGATCCATGGCATTAGCACAAAGATGACATCTAGAACCAAGAAGAAGCCAGGATCAGTGTCCTCCCCAGGACTGCTTGGCTCTTTCCCAAGTTCTAAGGACAGGCAGTTCTGCAGGACCTCTTTCCGTCCTTTCAATACTACTTAAACAATTGAGGTGATATTCTTGTCTACTAACAGTTTGTTAACCTTTATAGGCTCTGGATTCAAATGAGATATATTGTTTTATCAAAATGACTTATTCCTTGGCTAGAGGTTAAGGCAGATTGATTGCCCTTTCCTCCCTCTCTCCCTCCCTCCCTCCCTTTCTTCCTTCCTTCTTTCTTTCCTTCCTATTACACTCTTTCAATTTGGTAGAGCACATCTTTTGTGGGTAGCTGCCTCCTCTGCATTTGCATAAACCAGCTGTCCTGTCGAATGACACATGCCCCCACAATGTCATGGGGTAAGATTGGTGGGAGGTGACTGAGAACCCTGAATAGCAATTGTGGGTGGGACTACTGGCAGTTGCTGCCCGTAAGACCAGGTCAGGGTTCAGAGCCCGAAGGCCAAGGCCTTTGACCTGGCCCACCGTCTTTGAAGATTCAGGCCACGCACTGCAGAGGCCCAATATAGGCAGGGAGTCAATCAGGATAACTTAAGAGGGGGAAAAAAGACTGCCTTTGCTCGAGTTCTCCAGATTGGCTCTCCAGATGGCCCTCTTTTCTCTGGTAAATTATGCAACAAGCTGCTTCAGCCGAGTTTTGCAGACCTGGATAATCTTGAACTGATTTCAACAAATGGGTGGACTCGTGGGGTTGCTGGGCTTTCTCCTGATCCTTTCATCTGAGGAGGAGCACTATGGAAAGAAAGCCAGATTATTACTGGTACCAGTCATTGAAAGAGAGCAACAGACATACAGAAAAGTACCGCTGCTTTATGCAGCTATTTTAAAAGAAATTATTTTGAGGAAGCTAAAAGGCTTTCATATTAGGAAAGGTTAGAGTTCATCATAATTACTCCACAAAGAGGAACGTGGCCTTGCATATTCTCTCTAATTACTAACTAGAATCACTCTCTAGTAATACTATTGGAATTGAAAAGGTAGAATGGCTGTTTTTCAGAATAAAGAAATATGAGGGCCCCACTCTCTACTGCTATTAACATTTCCTGGAGCCAAAATCAATAGTGCATGCAAATGAGTCTCTGATGATTTCTTTGATTTGCAGAATGTCTCCTCCCACTGATCCTTACGGTTGAGGCAGAATGGATTAGCTCATCAGGCCTTGAACTGCTCCCAGTGCTAAGGAAGATGGGGTGATGGAGGGGGCGGAGGATGGCAGGGCCACTCTGTGCCTTTCCACCCCCAGCAGCAGGATCCCAGCCCGGATCACTGCTTCTTCCTGTCCCTGTGGAAAAGAAAGGCACTGGAGCCAGATTTGCCACTGAGCAGGGAGGAAGGCGAAGTGGGAACAGGAGGCCGAGTCATAGGCCAGGTGGCAGGGGGAGCAGATGGGTAGGTGGTGGCTGAGCCCAAAGCTACAACACAAAGAGTTTTAAGGGAGGGGAGCAATCCGTTAAGAAGTGCAATTCAGGAGCTAAAAGGAAAGAGGAAAAAGGGTGGGAAAAAAAAAAGAGCTAAAAGGATAAAAATTTCTATGGCAAAATGAATTCTGAACTTGTGATGAAATTGCGCAAAAGCAAAATAACAATTCTCCCCATCATCCATGGAACACAAACTTAGGAAGTGCTTTTGAGACCATGCATTATGGGTTGGAATGCAAATAAGAACAAGGTATTGTGCCTGCTCCTAATCTAGTATGCAGGGTGGGACCTTTAAAGACAATTAAATATAACATGGTAATTGGACTAATAGAGACATGTCCAGTGAGAGAGGGACACAGAGAAAGAGAGAGACACTGACTAGAAGATGGAGGTTGGGGAGAGCTCAACAGAAGAGGAGGTTCATGTGTTGGAGCATGAAGTTGACGCGGATTTCTCAGATGACAAGGGGAGAGAGGACTCTCCAGGTGATGGGAATAGCAAAGGCAATGGCATGGACAGAGGGGTGGAAGAGAAGGGCTTGTGTGTGTAACTGTGATTCTTCTGAGACAGTGATACTGACTGAGAACAGTCTACGAAGGCAGGAATTAATCATCAGAGAGTATGGAAAGAGGCTGGCAATGGATTACGAAGAGCCTTACATGTCATGCTAAGAACTTTGGATTTCCCCTTGGAAGTAGAGCACATTTGAAAGAGATGAAGAGGAAAAGTAATAAGATTAGTAGAGGGTAAGAGAAGATAGGTTGGGAAAGGAGCAGTGACTGGGTTAAATTCTGGTTCCCCAAACCTGAGCTTTCCCAGTTGTCCTTTCAAGCCTAAAGCTGATAACTACCTAAGAGTGGGGCATGGTCCACTGGGTGACTCCAAATATAACTCACAGCTGATTCCTTGTTAGTTATGCCTATGAAAGGAAATCTTGTAATCTAATAGTGAAGAAAGTGCTAGTGTGACTAACTAATATTCATTCTTACTCATTAACTGATTTATTTAGAAAATATCTGCTCTATTCCAGAAATACATACTATAAGCCAGGCACTGTGCTTGGCACTGGTTAAATAATAAGGAACATTACAGTCATGTTCTCTGACCTCTTAAAGCTTTTGATTCACAGGAAAAAACACTATACACACAAGTAAATATGTAACCACAAATCATAATAAGTCAAACGAGGAACAAGACCAGAAAGACAAAAGAGAAAATAGCAAGGCTGAGGGAAGGGACTGATTTTATATGATGTTAGTAGGAGTTTCGTGAAAAGGGAGAAGAGTATGGCATGAAATGAGTGAGATGATGTTGGAGAAATAATCAGAACCCAAAGTGTCCATGGTCTTGTAGGGCAGATTGAAGGGTTAATCTGTTATTCTACATAGAATTGAAAGCCATTAAAGGGGAGTGTCTGGTTTGAGTTTTTAAAAAATTACCCTGGAAATTGTGTGAATGGATCAGAGGAAGGAAAGATTAGAGGTGGAGAAGAGCACCTAGAGGGCAGTGGTCTGGGAAAAAGATGATGACTCTAGTAGTTCATGAAGAAGTGAAATTCAGATGAACATGAGTATATCTGAGGATCCAGTAAAGAAGAAAAAGCAGAAAGTATTCTATTTAAAATAGAGGGAATTTAATCTATGAGTTGTTAGTCAGATGATGAAAGAGCTGAGAAGCTAATAGGGGAAGGGAAGCAACCTAGATTAAGCATCAAGAAGCCTTCATCTTTCTCAGTTGAAGGGACCAGAGGAGAGGAGGTGATCATTGGAGCTCTTGGGCCAGGTTCACCTAGTTGGATGCTGGAGCCTTGGCAAAGTTACCATCTAAACTGGAGGGGAATAGGAAATATCCTGTACTCTCCTTTCCTCCTGTCTACATTATTCTAGCTGTTTCTTTCACCTAACAGAACATATCCAGATGGCAACTTACATGGGAGCCTGAGAATCTAGCTTTTAGGGCTAACCCCCTATAATATAGAACAAGGAAGAGAAAGGAAACAAATAGGTCAAAGACTAGTATGATATGATATCTTTAGTTTAAAGTAAAAAAGACCAGACTCAGAAAGAAGAAGGGGGAACATATGAAGAATGATTGCTAGTTTCATGGTGTGAGTAACTTGTACCATATTCAGAACAGAGAAGATATGGGGCAGGAGTAGACTTGATGAGTGAGATGTTAGGTTTGAAATGCTTATTTGGTATATATTTAAGAAGCAATCTGAATCAGTCAGCTGCTTCTATAGTTCTTAAGCTCAAAAGAGAAGTCAGGGCTGGAGAAAAATATATTTGGTTTGGAAGTTCTCAACATTTATATTGTATTGACAATCCCGAGAATCAAGTTAACCAAGGAAGAGAATTTAGAATAAAAAGAGGGCTCTGCACTTATCCCCAACGAAGCCCAACATTTGGAAAGCAAAGAAGGAGGAACTCACACACACATGCAAACCTATCACTGTTGACCCCAATTCTCCCTTCAGATTCTGGCTATGACTCTGCTCCCCTTTACAGCAGAATTTCTCGATTCCATTGTCTTTACTCACTGTCTCCAGTTCCTCTCCTCACTTTTTATCCTGAGCTCCTTCTAAGTGTTTATTCTCCAAGTGTTTATTCCCACCATTCTACAAGAACTACTGGTGCCAAAGTCGTTAATAACATTCACATTGCTAAATGCAATAGTCAGTTCTCAGTTGGTCTTACTTCACCTATCAGTTGGTTGACCATTCACTTATGAAAATGAGAAACGATGGTCTTAACAATTTTTCTGGGGCAGCAGATGTTATCAGGGACTGTCCTGAACAAATCAAGATCCATAGTCTCCCTCTCTATAAGCAGCATGGACACAGGTATTTACTCCCTCTCCATGATGCATTTATATTTTTGGCTTTCAGTGAACCACATCTCCTAGGTTTCTTCCTATATCACTCTCAGTTCCTCTCAGTCTTCCTTGTTGTTCCTTTTTCCCAGACCTCTAAATTTTGGAGTGCCCCACGGCTCAGGCTTCTTTTCTTTTCTATAAAATATTTCTTGGTGATAGTAATCCAGTCTCATCACTTTCAAATCCATTCATATTCTGCTTTCTCTTAAATGTATAGTTTGAAACTCCTCAAACTCATATATTCAACTACAAGAAGACATCCTCTCTACAACCAAAGCCAAATGCTGGTCATCTTCCCCAAACCTACTTTGCCATTTCCCTGATTTCAGTTAATGCAATTCCATCCTTTGAGTTATCCAGGTCAAACATCTTGGAGTCATCCCTGATTTCTACTTTTTTCCTCATACCCCACATCCAACCTACCACCAAAGTTATCGTCTATACCTCCAGGTATTTCCAGAATACAGATGTGTCTTCCCACATTCACCATAACCATCCTGGTCCAAGCCACATACATCTCTTGATGAGATAACTGCAGCAACCTCCTTGCTTCTATACATACCCTCAGATACTCTGCTCCTAATTCAAAGGCCAGGGTGATCTTGTGAAGCATATTAGATCTTTTCACTTATCTGCTCTAAACCTTCCATAGATTCTCACAAAATCCAAAATTCTAATTAAGCCTACAAAGCCCCCAAAGTTTTTCCTTTTATACCTTCCTGATCTCATTCCCTCACCTCACCTCACCCTCTCACCTTTCTTCAACTAGCTGGGACTGTTCAAACAGCCATTCCTGCTCCTGTCCCTGGACATCTACTCTAACAACTCTCTCTGTCTGGACAGATATTCTGCTACTAATCCATGTGGTACCTCCCTCATCTTTATTGTTCAAATGTCATCTCAGTGAGGCCTTCCCTATGACAATATCTTTTCATAGCTTTATTTTTCTTAATTTTTCTCCTTAACATTTATCTTCTAGTATACTGTATATTTTATGTGTATATTTTATCATTTTTCTCCGCACACTGGAATGTAAACTCTGAGGTTGGGATTTTTGTCAGTGTTGTTCATTACTGTATGCCAGCATTGGAGCTGTGCCTAATGCAGAATATATGCTCAATAAATATTTGTTGAATAAATGGTGAATAATAAGTGCGAGACTTAGAAGGGGAAAGCAAGAATAAGGGGGGTGTTTCAAGAAGAGGAGAGTGAACAATTGTGTCCAGAGCTATTGAGATGTCAGCTGTGGTGGAATTTGTCCCTGATGTGGTGGAGGTCCCTGATTTATCTTGGCAAGAACAGTTTCAATGAAGCAGCTGGGGAAGAATCCAGATTGGAGTGAGTGAAGACTGAATGGCAATGATAAAGGTGACACTTTGACATGTGTAGGCAAAAAAGTACATAGTGATGATGAGCAGGGAAAGGTGGCTGAAGCTGGGGCAAATCAGTGTCATCAGTACCCAGCTATCCAAGTTCCAAAACATAGACCTTTCTTTCGATATTTTATTGCTCAACTCTACTATCCAATCCTAAAATCTTAACAACTGAATCTCAGAAAGAAGATCTCTCAATCCCTTGTCTTCTTTCTATGGTCACAGTTAGGGCTCTTATTTTATCTCTATTATTTCAATGGATTCCTGACCATCAGAAAATGGGACTGGTCTCGGGTTCATGACAATTTTGGAGTCCCCCCACCTCCAAGAGAAGTAAATAGGTGGTGATATAAGATTCATGGCAGTGAGGGCTGAAGAAAAGGCGAAGATAGCAGAATAATTTTCCAGCCTCTAGACTACTAACACAACAGTCCAAAAACAAGTACAAAGAGGTATATCAAATTTAGATCTGACCCTCACCAAGATCATAATTAGCAGAAAATGTGAATAGTAAAAATTTGATGTGCTATCAAAATTTCCAGATAGGAGCCATTCTCAGTATATGGTGATTTTATGAGCTAGAGAGTGACATTCAAGCAAAAATATGAGCACATTGGATAGACGGTCTATCCTTGGAAAAAAAAGAAACAGGCAGGAATAAATGGGAAGGCTATGGTTCTGAAACTGGCGAGTAAGATAGGAAATCGATAGGTGGATCTGGAACCTGGCAAGAAGTCCACGTGGACCTCAAAAGCCCAAGATGGCTTCTGGAAGATCCCCTCCACACCCACAAGATTCTGCCATTCAGAACAAGATTTCCTCCAGCAGCCAGGAGAAGCCCCGGATATTCCCCAAGGACTTTACCATTAGGCCCTCCTGGGGAACTGATGGGTGGGGTACTCAACCAAAACCGCAAACAGCTGGGACTCCTCCCCTGCCATTAGCAAAGGGGAGGAATATTTAGTGGTTTAAAAAGCAAGCATGGGGAAACGGATGTGGCTCAAGCAGTTGGAGTCTCATCTACCATACAGGAGGTCCAAGGTTCAAAGCGCAGGGCCTCCTGGTGAAGGTAAGCTGGCCCACGGGGTGGGCTGGCCCATGCAGAGTGCCGGCCCATGCAGGAGTGTCACCCCGTTCAGGAATGCTGCCCTGCACAGGATTGCCAGCTGACGTGGAGAGCTGGCGTAGCAAGATGACGCAACAAGAGACACAGAGGAGAGACAATAAGAGACAGAGCAGAACAGGGAACCAAAGTAGTACAAGAGAATGATGGCCTCTCTCCCACTCTGGAAGGTCCCAAGATTAGTTCTGGAGCCGCCTAAAGAGAATACAAGCAGACACAGAAGAACACACAGTGAATGGACACAGAGAGCAGAAAACAGGGGGGTGACGGTGGGGGGGGGGGGGAGAGAAATAAATAAATAAATCCTTAAATTTTTTTTTTTTAAAAGCAAGCACGAAGACCTCTTGTTCTTTTGCCTTTGCCCTGTCCTGGTGCCAGTCCCCGTGCCATTCCATAGGCCTGTTCCTGCCATCTGTGCCTGCTCTTGCCGTGTCCCCACACAAGGATCAACACGCAAGTAAACCTTGGGCACTTATAATCTATAATAGGAAATTGTAGTCCATAAATCAGCCTGTTCCATCAATTTTCAGTCCCTTCCTCTCTACCTGGGACTCATGATCTGTCGTTTTCTCCCATTTCTCTTCCTGTCTACCTTAATAAATCACTGGCCTAACTCACCCAACATGTTATTTTTTTATCGCTCCCCCCACCCACCGGCACTTGTGGCTTTTTGTGTGCTGTCTGCTCTCTGTGTCCATTTGCTGTGCATTCTTCTGTCTGTATTTATTTATTTTATTTCCCCTCTCCACTTGTGGTTTGCTTGCTGTCTGCTCTCTTTGTCCATTCGCTGCACGCTCTTCCATGTTTTTTTGTTTTTCTCCCTTTTTTTGTTGCGTCACCTTGCTGAGTCGGCTCTCTGTGATGTCTGTGGGCCAGGCGGTGCTCCACGGTGCTTGCGGGCCAGGCAGCACTCCGCAGCATCTGTGGGCCGGGCGGCTCTCCACAGCATGTGGATGAGCCTGGCTTCACAAGGAGGCCCTGGGATGTGAACCCATATGGTAGACGGGAGCCCAACTGATTGAGCCACAGCTGCTTCCCCCCGACATGCTTTTCATCTTCATTTCTGTGTCATGATCAAGAACCGAGACAAAATCTGGTTACGGTTCTTAACCGATGTGTTGGCACAAGGAAGATGGTAAAGACTCAAAAGAAGAGAAAGAACAGCCACCTGGCACCTGAGGAGAAATGCTAGATAAGTCCTGTGGGATGAAGTAGACAGGGAGGCTACAAATCTAGGCTCCAGTGGGCACAGGATTCCAGCATCAGGGCAGGCAGGCTATTTCTGTCCTTATTTTCTGGAAACAAGGAGTCTCAGAATGTATCCTCTTGTCTCGTTTTTATTGAACCAGGCTCTGAGAAGGTGTAAAACTTAATTGTGGATACTGAGGTGGGGCTGGGGCAGGCTGGCACTGACACTAACAGGTCGTCAAGCCCTGGTTATCTCCCTTAGTTCCATTCCAGGCCTACTCTGGGACACTTTAGTTCCCTTCCCACCCTACTCAGAGTTATCTGCCTAAGGCACATCCTAATCACATCACTTCTGTGTTTTAAGTCACTTAAACATTTTCCATTTCCTGCAAGATAAATTGACCTTCATAGCACAGTTACACCATCCATTTCACAATCTAAGTCTAACTTAACCTTCAAACCTTCAATCTCCTCTTCTTCTCTCCAAGCTCTGACAAAGCAAACTGGATCACTCTCTCTTCTTGAGTCCATTAAACTTCTTTTAATGCTTTTTCTACTGCCTTCCCCACTGCTGCAATGATTCCTGTTCCCCTTTATCTGCATGAAAAACTTCTATTCATTTGTCAAGGTCTGTTTTATCATTGGTTTATTTCCCAAACACAGAATAGCAGCATCTTTCCTGTTTCTCGCTATTATTGTTGCTATTTATTACTGTTTTAAGGATATATTAATTTATAATCCATGTTGTTCCAATAGGATGAAGAGCTAAAAACATTTCTAATATATAGCACAAAAATACAATGTTAGAATTTTTTTAAAAATAGAAACCAGGAATGAATCTAATGGACACATGGATACCATGAAGTCTCATAGAATTGTTCATGGGTGGGTCACAAATTTAGCTCTAAGATTTCTGGAGTTGAGAGGAGGAGAAAAATGTGGGCAGTTCCACAATTTCTACTACCTATAAATAAATACCGACCAATTAGTTAGTAATGCACAGCTCTTCTTCACACTCATACCAGAAGAGATTTTTTCCCAAGAGTTCATGTACAAAGTATAAACTGTGTAATGCAGCAGAAAACACCAACAGACATCTCTGGAATAGAAATAACTATTAGTATCATGGTATAATCCTTAAGGGTTGATGGCATATCAAAGTTCAGTCAGTCAGAGGAATTCTATATGGGATACTGCTCCAGGTTATATAATTCTCAGTTCCTCTGACTTGGTCTAGAGGGGCAACATTTTTGGACTTAAACATCTGAGAAACTCAACAGTTTCCTAACAACCCCAAAATTCATACACATTTTTGCATACATTTTCCATTTCTTGTTGTTCATACTCCTTTTAAAACAATGGGTCTCACAGCTTAATAATCTGTCAGGGAATAGACTGACTAGTCTTAGAAAATCCCTCATACACACAGTTTTTCTCATATACTTGGAATGTAGGTAATTTGTGTTTACAATGAAGAACTGAAGCATATATCTTAATACAGAGTCCAATAACCAAGTTTTAGGGTATAATGGCATCTCCCAATGAAAAATTGAGTCAACTATCAAGAACATATAACTAAAGAAAAGATAACCCTACCTTAACTGAGAAGTGAGACAAAGATAATTTATAGGCAGGATAAAAATTATTCTCATAAAGTAATTTTTGAGTCCTCACTATAACTTATAAAAATGAACCACAGAGGGGAGTGGATATGGTTCAAGCAGTTGAGTGCCTGTTTTTCCATGAGAGGTCCTGGGTTTGGTTCCTGGTGCCTCCTAAAAACAAACAAACAAAAAATAACCAAACAAATGAGAAGACCAGCTCAGGGTTGCTGATGTGGTTCAGAGGTTGAGCTGAGCACTGGCTTCCCACTCTTCAGGTGCCAGGTGCAATTCCTGGCCCCAGTACAATTAAAAAAAAAAAAGAAACACTAAGGTCCCAAATTTCCTCTTTGTTTTGTATAATCAAAATAATTCTCACACAGTTTTAAGACAAGTGAAAAGATTGCCCACCTTAGCCGTAAAACAATTTCAATAAAGCATCCATATCACCAGGGGCTAAGTCTTTGGCCAGGGGCTAATTTTTGTGTACTCTCAACATTTACACCAAGTTAAATAAATCAAGTAGCTTGCTACTAATAAATGAGATTGCTAATGATATATCAGTTAAACTTTAAGAGACTTTCATTTTAGGGGAAATTATAAATTTTCTTTCTGGTAATAATGAGAGAATAGAATCAATTGCTCATAAAGATTTCCCCTGAGTTATGATATTAAAACTACAATCTGTGCATAAAGAGAATGTTTGTTTTCTTTGTGATCACAACTCATCAATTGTCCCAAACTGGAAGCAACCAAGATGGGAATGCGAATGGATAAACAAAAGTATAGTATAGCCATACAATGGCATATTATTTAATGTGTATTGGTCAGAGTTCTCCAGAGAAACAGAACTAATAGGAGATTATATGAATATGTGTGTGTGTGTGTGTGTGTGTATATATATATCACATATACATACAGGGATTTATTATGAGTAATTGACTCCTGTGACCATGGCAGCTAGCAAGTCCAAGTTTCATAGGGCAGGCCACCAGCTGGAAATGCCAATAAAGTCTGGCAAATCTGAATTCCACAGGGCAAGTTGTAAGCTGAAAACTCTGATAAAGATGATTCTGACGTCTAGAAAGTTCATATCCCCCAAAGGATGCTGACTGGCTGAAGTCGAAGCAGACATTCTTTTTCCTGATTTATTTGAATTCCTCAGTTCTGGCTTTTAATACCACCAACTGATTAGATGAAGGACTCCCCACACTACTGAAGGTAATCTCTTTTGTTTATTATACATGCAGTAAACTGATTATATATACAAATCCATCTACAAGGTACCGTCACAGTAAATCAAGCCAATGATCAAACAACTGACACCATAACCTAGCCAAGTTGACACGTGAAATTTACCAACACAATCCACCTGTTGTCAACTTGGCACCCATACACATCACTTTAAATCATACTTAATCTCCAAATAAAGACAATAATATAGTCATACTTCCACCTAACATGTTATAACTACCCTGTGTATAACTGAAAACACATTAACCCTTCCCCAGAATATTATGCAAGTCCTTGGGTGATAACTAACTCTTATCCTTAATATACTGTAAGTTAAATGCAGTGTTAAAAAGAAATGAAATTCAATTCAATCCTTACCAAAATTCCAGCAGTCCTTTTTTGCAAAAATGGAAATGTTGATCCTTGGGCTTATAAGGAATTGCCAAAATAATCTTGAAAATAAAAGAACAAAGTTCGATATCACACTTTCTGATTTCAAAACTTACAGCATTGCTACAATAATTAAAACAGTATGGTACTGACATAAGAATAGAAATGATGAAATCAATGGAATAGAACTGAAGTGCAGAGCAAATCTACACATACATGATGTGATGGGTAGGCTATATGTCAACTCAACCATGTAATTGACCAAACCAGTTGTTTGGTCAAGCAAGCACTGGGCTAACTGTAATATAAGGGCACCATTGACTTTACTGCAGTGGTAAATCATAGATAGGTGGTTTTAATTACATAATCAGGGAGATTACCATCAACAATGAGTGACACTTAACCCAATCAGCTGAATCCCTTAAAAGGGGAAGTGACTCCGGCATTGAGAGAGAATTTCCCAGTTCCTCTTTGGACAAAGACCATCTCCCAGAACTCGTCAAGAACCTTCACTGGACTTTCACTGCAGCCCTTGGCTGCGGCCTGCCTGCAGAACTTGGGCTTGTGCATGCCCACAGCTGCGTGAGAGACTCTTGTAGAACTGCATACTATTGACAGATGTCTCTTGTTGATTCTGTTTCTCTAGAGAACCCTGACTAATATACATGGCCTGCTGATTTTTGGAAAGGGTGCCAAGTCCATTCAATAGGGAAAAATCATCTTTTCAACAAATGGTTCTGGGACAAGTGGAAAACCACATGCGAAAGAGTAAATTTGGACCCCTACCTCTCACCATATACAAAAATTAATTCAAAATGGATCAACAGCCTAAATATGGGAGTTGATTCTATAAAACTCTATGTAGAAAACATAAGGAAATGTCTTCAGGGCCTTATAGCAGGCCTTGTAATATGCAATGGATTTTTAAATTTTACACCAAAAGCAAAAGCAACGAAAGAAAAAAAATAGATAAATTGGACTTTTTCAAAGTTAAAAACTTTTGTACATCAAAGGATATTATCAAGAAAGTGAGAAGACCACCTACAGAATGGGAAATAATATTTGCAAACTATATATCTGATATATATAGCATTTATTACCCATAATATATAAAGGACTCCTACAACTCAACAAAAAGACAACCCAATTTAAAAATAGGCCAAGGATTTAAATAAACCCTTCTACAAAGAAGATATTCAAATAGCTAATGTGGATATGAAAAGAGGTTCAATATCATTAGCCATTAAAGAAACACAAATTAAAACTACAATGAGATGCCATTTCACATACATTAGGATGGCTATTATTAAAAAACTGAAAATAGCAATGTTGACCATGATGCAGAGATATATGAACACTTGTACATTGTTTGTGGGAATATGAAATAGTGCAGGCACTGTGGAAAGCAGTTTGATAGTTCCTCAGAAAGTTGGACATAAAGTTACCATATGATACATGGAGGCAGAAAGTAGAATGGTGGTTACCAGGGTGAGGAGAGGGAGAAATGAAGAGTTACTGTTAAATGAGTTTGAGTTCTGGTTTGGAATGAGGGTAATAATTGGAGATGGATATTAGTAAGTGTTTCACAGTATTTTTAGTGTAGTTAGTGTCAAAGGGGTTGGACACTAAAAGGGGTTGGAATTATCCACTTACAGGGGTTGGAATTATTTTTGTGTTCTATGTATTTTGCCACAATTAAAAATAAATAATTAAAGAAGGAAAGAGCTATCAAACCATAAAAGACATGGATGTATTGTAAATGCATAATGATAAGTCAAAGAAGCCAGTCTGAAAAGACTAATACTGTACAATTACAATTATATGAAATTCTGGAAAATGCAAAACTACTGAGATGGTTAAAAGATCAGTGGTTTCCAGAGGCTTGGGGAGGATGTTGAATAGGTAAAGCACAGGATTTTATTTTGGGGGGTGAGACTCTTCGGTATGATACTGCTACTGTGGACACATGACATTCAGCATCTGTCAAAACCCACTGAACTTTACAGCAGAAAGGATGAGTCTTAATGTATACCAGTTTTTAGAAAATCATTCAGAAAGCTGGGAGGATCCCAGGATGGAAGGCAGACTGTGACAAAATAATCTAGCTGCATTAAAAATGAATCAATTAAAAGAAAATAAAGAAAAAAAAAAGAATCAAACCACCTCACTGAAGGGGATGGGGAAAAGGTATTGACAAAAGTAACTCTAGAGGTAAGGGGAGTCTCTATTACTAAAGGCAATAGAGCCTATTACACCAGACACTGTACAATAGTTGATAAAGTTGTTTCCAATGCAGGTACGGCTTACCTGCTCAGCATGTATACTGGAATCAAACAATTAAATAAATGGATGGCATATGGTAGGAGCTAGGTTTCTCATTATTGGAATGGAAGTTTAAAGATAAGCAAGGGAAGAAGGCTAGAATCATCCATTTGGTGATGGATTAAAATCAAAGATACCTGTAGGAACTCATGTTTAGTTTAATATAAATACAGAGAGTTACTTATAAAAATATTTATAGAAATGTTCCTATAAATGTCTTAGTATACACATCTATACTTGCTTGTTCTGTCAACTGAGAGAGCCTAGAAGCAAGAATATTCCAGAAGCTACTAGCACACCTAATACTCAGACCTTGTTTTCTTCTATCATTCTCCAATAAAAGGGTGCAGGGCTTCTTGGAGAAAAGGCTGATTCTAGGAAAGGGGCCAAAAATACATTAGATGAGCCTAGAGCATCTTTTAATACCAGAAAGTAAGGAAGTGCTTAACATACACACATATATACACTCAATGCTGAGGATGTCAAAGTGACACAGTAGTCAACAGAAAGGGCTCCCAATGGCCAAAGTTGGAACAACTTGAGAAACAAAATAAAGTACTATTGGACTATAACCCAAAGAGTAAAATAAATATACCAGAGTACCTACTGGTATAAGTAGATAATGCAATAAATTAAAAAATGGAGGAGAAGAGACAAATCTTTTCTGCAAAAAAATTCCAAAAATTTTATGGAGATATCCTTCCTCGAGGACGTGGAACATCACCCCCTATTCCTCATCTGTGCACTATGCATAGTGACTTCATTCCAAAGAGTACAGTATAAGAAAAGGGAGAATAAAGACTTAACTTTAGAGTGCAGAAACCTGACAAACACCACCTCAGGCGGGTAACTCAAGGTCAACATCAAACAGTGATGTCATGTTGATGATATGCTCTTTTGAAATAATGTGATGAAAATGACACTTGACTCTGTGATCTTCTGCCTAAAAGCTCATAGCGCCGGTCTCATCATGAGAAAAACATCAGGCAAACCGTCAAGGCATCAAAACAAGGAAAACCAAGATGAGCCTAAGGAGACAGGCCAATTAAATATAACGTGGAATCCTGGATGGGATTCTGGAATAGAGAAAGTACATTAGGTAAAGATTAAGGAAATATGAATAAACTGGAATTTAGTTAATAATAACATGCCATATCTGTTCATTAATTGTAACAAATACACCGTATTAATCTAAGTTGTTAATAACAGGAGGAACAGATACAGGGAATATAGGAACTCTGTCCTTTCTTTATAATTTTTCTGTAAATCTAAAACTTCTAAATATAAATGCTATTTTAAAAACACCTATAAAAATCTCAAACAAAAGTAAACATACTGGTGTGCCATCTTATAAATGTACATGGAATAGAAGCCCATCCCTGACTTGCATTCTGCATTTCTGGAAAACCTTAACTGGTCTATCGCTCTGAGGTAGTGTCACATGGCTTTACTGCACGGGTTTCCAGGGCTGCAGTTTTGTCCTTCCCTCATACAGGCTGCCCATAACTGGTCCCAGTGCACAGGCTGAGGAAAGATCAGTGAAATCTACAGACTGATGTATGTGCTTCCTGAATTGTTCAGAAGGTGGTAATGAGTGTACTAGTGGTCCAGAGTGACTTAACGGTGCTTTAAGAGAACTCAGGGGTTCTCAATCTCAGCACGATTAATATTTTGGACCAGATCATTCTTCACTGAAGGGACTATCCTGGGCATTATAGGACGTTCAGCAGCATCCCCCACCTCTACCCACCAGATGCGGGGAGCACTCCTTTCCCCGCCCTTAGTCACTAACATTCAAAAATGACTCCAGACTAATGTGCCTTAGGCAGCAAAATCACCCCAGATGAAAACCGCTGTTTTAAACCCACCTGTTCCTAATGTAACAAAAAGGGCCGGCAAATGCAGGTAAAGGAAGGCACAGCCACGTCTGTCTTTGTTGCACATTATCTGGCTCTGCAGATCATCTGCTTGATTGCGGACGTCTCTACCATGGCCTCGGATCTTCTCATTGTTATCTTCCTAGTTCCTGTCTTATAGGACGTTTTCAGTAGGTCTTTATTAAACTAACTGAATTAAACTAACAACATGTTTGGGAGGGACTGTTTTTGGGAAGTGAACACTTGCTACATGCCAGGTTGAGTGTTACATAATTAGGTACATTATTCTTATTTAACCTTAACAATCTCCAAAGAGTTAGATATTATTAACTTCATTATATTAATGAAGAAACCACGGCTTGGAAACCTTAAGTAATTTGCTCAACATCACAAAACTAGGAAGTGGCGGTGCTGGATCTCAAAGCATCATCTCCCTTAATGTTACACCCTGCTTTTAAATACTGACCTGAGAACCTTGAGTAGTTAAATTTGGATTTGCCTGTAGGCTGGCTGTTGAGCAAATCATCCCTCAGGGTTCCTTCCAATTCTAAGATACTCTGTTTCTCTGAACAAGCTTAATGAGAACCACATCAAATGACACAAATTAGTAGCAAATTTCTGAACACTAGAGGTAATTGCTCAGTGTAGCTGTAGTAGTTTCAAGATTTAAAAATGTAATGACCCCAAAACAGGTTGCAGTAAAAGCAACAGTGTTTAACATTATCTTTAACTTGCATGTTTTTGGGACGCAACATGTATGGTACCATGTTTCCATTGTTTAAACCCCCCTTTTTAAACTTATTGGCAGCTCGCCCTGGCCTTTGCCCTGGGTGAGGAGCAGCTGGGTGTAAAGCAGTGGTTCTCAACTGGGGGCAATCTTGTCTTCCAGGGGGCATTTGACATTGTCTGAAGACATTTTGATTGTCACAATTCACGGCGAGAGGGAGGTGGGGAGGGCTACTGGCATCCGGTGGGTAGAGGGCAAGGATGCTGCTTATCATACGTTGCCATGGTTTATTTCATTTTCAAGAGAGTTTCAAGAGTAGCCCTGAATGAACACAGTCTGAAGACAGAGTTGCTGTTTGATGCAAAGGGGGATGCAAGGGGGAATCGGGGGCAGAGTCCAGCCGCCAGACAGGCAGTGGCCCCAGAACGGTCTCTACCGAACACAGGATTCCACAGAGCTCGGTTAGAAAACCTCAGGCGGAGAGAATAAAACATGGGCTTTCAATTCACTTCGATTCATGTTACAATCCCGAATCTACCCCTTATTAATTTCATGAAGCTGGGTACAGTGCTTCATCTCATCATGTCTTCATTTCCTCCTCAGGGAAACGGGAATGATAAGTTTTCTTCACATGTTAATGTTTGTAAAACTCCTAAGCCGAGGACATGGTACTTAATATTTGTTATTTTATTTTAAAATAAATCCTTCCCATCATAAAGAATGCTAGAATCAGTACCAGAAATTCTGACTGAATTATCTTTAGAATTTGAGGCTTATGACTATAAACTGATAATATTTAATACATTTAAACAATTGTGAGAGACTTTATAGCAACATTATAAAAACAATAAAAAAGGAAGAAATTTCAAAATCAAAGGCAAAATAAAAAATCTAGTGTTTGAAGGATTAGCCACTTACCAAAAAAATCCATACATTTTGTTACTAATGATTGATAGCTTGTTTCTACAAAGCACAGGAGTATGGACTATTATGTCTTGTAGACATGCAGACTCTGTATGTGAAATTTGTGGCTTGACTGGGGTAGTGGGCATCTGTCTTTTTCACTTACCTAAACTAATATACACTTCTGCTGGGAAATTCTTCTTGCACTTTAACTTTGGGGTTTAAATGGGGGCTACTCTTGGTTTATAAATCCTTTCCCCCCACCACTACCTCTTGTGGTTTCAGGGAAGGGCATCTAACCCTGGCTCGAACAATGTTTGTGTCACCTTCTGGCTCTTTCTTACAACTGATCACCAGTGTTTGGAGAAGCTTTGGATCCTTTATTCAAAACCCACCAATAAAACCCTTTCCTGGGATTTTTGAGTACGTGACCAAAGAGAGAAAACAAATCTTGGCTCTCTACAGGTTACATTAGAATACATGAGCCAGCAGGTGGGTTTCTGGCAATACAAGAAAATGAAAGAGAAAACAGAAGTGTGGGATTGGGGGGAGTGAAAGAGGGACTCCTTTAGTTCAAGGCCCTGACTATACACCAGCTGTAGCCCCTAACTTTACAGATTAAGCAAATGATTATGCAAATCAAGGAATTCTCCCAATGGCCTAATCTACTTCAAATTACAAAAGTCTTTAATTCAAGTAGGTTGTGATGACTTGAAAAAATATAATTCCCTCTTTAGGTGTCTAGCTGCAGGCTATTATGGTCAGGGCTGATAGAGGAAATAATTTAGTCAGACAAACTGGTTCAAATTTAGACTGCTACCATTGTAAATTAGTTGTGGGGCCTTATACAAACTAGTTAAATAATTCATTTATGTAAGTTTTAGGTTCTTCATCTATGATTCAGTCAGGGTCCAATCAGGAGCAGAAACCACGCCAGATATTTTAACATTGAGAATTCAATATAAAGATTTGTTAACTCTGTGTGGAAGAGCTGAAAGAGTAAAAGGAGAATTCTTCTAAGGTATCATGGAGCTCGCAACTATAGGAAACAGCCTCCACCCATAAGGCCGAGGGAACTAAGGGAAGAGGTTGGAATTATGAATACTTAGAAGCTTTTAGGAGCTGCCCTTTGGGGTGGGCCCAGAGTTATGAGAAGGCACTGCTCATTAGTGCTGTTGTCTCTGAGAGGGGCTCATGAGACTGGATCTGTAAGTGTCAGAAAACCCGCCAACCAGACTCAGCTGCTGCTATAGGAAGGACCTGCCAATGGCTGGGGTGATGCTCTCAGGATGACTGAGAAGCAGACAAGGAAAAGCAATTCCTTCCCCTCTTCCAGCCTTGAAGCCCCCCTCTACCACCCTCTGTTGGCAAAACCTAATATGGAGTGCTCTGACAAGGCATAAATGTGGTTTGGTGAGTTCCCAATAGCACCATGGTAGAAGTGTGAGTTTGAGGCTAAGATTGGGCAGTTAAGTAATTAGCACAACCTGTAAGGTCTATGAAGCGTGCATGGGCATTCAGGGGATAGCATTGGTATAAGTCCAGGACGAACATTACCTGAAATGGAGTAGATGTTCAATAAACATTATTTCTGCTCTTCCAGTGAAAATCTGATCTCACGCACCTGCTTGAGATGATGGCAGAGGTGCCTAGGTGTTTGCATCTCCCTGAAGAAACACTAATCAGTTGTCTCCAATGAGTGGTGCCATATTCAGTGACACAAAATCAACTCCCCAAGCTCTAGCTTTAATTATTTACTTCCAGGTAATTCTCTGTAATTCAGATTTCCCTTTATCTTCTTTTCCCCACCTTCAAAATCCAGCACACATTGCTTTCCCTCTTGGAAAAATTTTCTGAATGTTCCAGTCCAAATTGATTATTTTCTATCCTCTTAGCTTCTAGAACATTTGCTATGTTTTCTCCTCATTTTTCAAATTAGTAATGCGTTGTAATGTGCCCTTAGCTAGGCTCAAGAATCTCTGAAATGTGTGAAAAGAATTGGTGATGATGAGTGGCCTGGGCAAAAGGGCTAACCAAACAATCTGCATCCCATAGTGGGATTAGGAAGTGAAGCTGAAGCAGACTGCTCTCACCAGCACCCAGCATGCTGTTTACCTCCAAGTTCTTGGACCTTAGGGAGAGGACACTAATAAATTATTTGCAATTCTAACTACTCATGAGGAAGAACCCAAGAAAATACTGCCAAATGAAATTTGCTTTAGTTCCAAGACTGGGCATATTTAAATATGAATGAAGCTCTACTTGAGTATCATTACGGTCTGCCAGAGTAGGGCTAAATTTGACATTGCTTGGATTACACAATGCTTTGTATCCGCATGAATCTTTACCCTGATTCTTTGGCTAAGCTGTTGCAAGCAGAAGAATTGTACTCATTCTTCCATATGAAGATGTGCCTTCCATATGGATTGAGAAGGAGACTTTTCCAATATTTTACCAGCTCTGTTCCAGGACTGAGCCTAAAGTTTGCTCTGGGTAAAAACCCAAGATACTGTATCATTATACAGAATTACCAAAATAAAGGATGGACATCCTTTGTGAAGACCATTTTACCTAGAATAGAATAGCCAAAGCCTAAAGAACCTAGAAATTATATGGATAAGCAGAAATTTCTACAATGAATACTACATTCTTCCTGGAATAAATTCTTCCCATGGAAAGATTTCTTGTGACAGGTGATAACAATCTTCTCCAATTACTTGTAAAAGTAAGTTGACAGGACTAAATTTCTTTTGAAGGCACTCTATTAAGTACATCTCAACCAATGTTTACTGTCAAGCCAAGAATTCATGCCAGACAGGTAGAATCACTTTCCTTTATAAACCTATTATTAGCATCAGATAGACAACCAGGTCTTCAAAAAGGGTTTTCATTAACATTCACTCATTTCTAAGAGTCAAATATTTTATCTCCTGGTCCCTTCATATATCATCCTCATGAAACAATGTAGCTACTATTTATTATACCGTATGTGAGGCCCTGTGCTAAATGGTTTATACGTTTACTTGACACAAATCAAATACATAAGTTGAGTTCCATGACCTTTGATAATTTTAGGTCATTTTCTTTATGCCAAGAGCACTCACTGTTTATTGTTTTTTCTAGGCATGCTTATTGAATGCAGTGGTTTCCTCTTGATTTCTTGGTTTCTCCTTTCTAGGCAAGCAATGAATAGTGAAATGAGGAAAGATGGTTTCAAAACATACAAAACCTGTTTCTTTCTAGATACAGCTTAAAGAATATAAACAGATGGGCTTCTCCCACTAGGACAGGTCATCATACCATCAGGGGAAAATGAGTTGGCTGCTGCTGAGTTAAGAAGTAATGAAGTCATTGCTATGCACATAATTAAAATGTGATATTTCAAGAGGAGCAACTCCAAGGAGGAGAAACGAAAAATTACGTCCTGTGGCTGCAGCTTTGAATTAATATGTACCGTGGTGCAGGAAAAGCAATGCAAACAAATGCCAGCCATCAAAACTAGGTAGAATGGCAATCCCTTCGGCCATACCCTTTTCCCCCACTGCTTGCCCCCCCACTATGCTCATTTGAACTACAGAAGTGTTTTCAGTAGACTGGATTAAGGATATATCGAATAACTATACCATCTGACAACGAATAAAATTCTTTGGCAGTGTACAATAGGACAACCCAATTCAAAAAAACATGGGCCCAGGCCATTCCCCCATCATTGTTCCAATGACAGATCTTGCACCTAAATCTGAATTACTTAGTGGACCACTTCAAGGCAGAAGCTCCTCTTATCATGGCCATCATTCAATATACACAGGTATTTCCCTTTCTAAGCAGCCCTAGGCCTAGGTACAGAAGTAAACACTAGGAATCTGAACAATAGCCCCTGTCCCCTTCCTATCCAGGAAGTTGCCTAAGGAGGAAAAAACAGCAGATGCAGGAGCAACTGTTATCTTGGGTAAAAGAGATGCTTTTCTTGGGACCATTTCTGTTTCATGTTTACAGCTCCTCCCAGACTCCATCTATATGATGACAGGCTTTTTGGTGAAAGCTGAGAACTTCAGTTGCAAAAAGGAATGTTACAAAACGTGTGGCTCTTTGGCAATGTGAAGATCAAATATCTGGATCTTTGACTCAGTTTTTCCATTTTCACCCAATATTTTCATATCGTGAAAAGCACCAATTAAAAAAAGCAGCCAATCTGGTGTTTTGGCTTTCTTACCAGCCAATTTGTATCTCAGAATGGTTGATCCAATTGATTGTGCTGTTTGAGATGGCCAAAATGAACAAATCAAGATAAAAATAGTTGGTTAGGTAGCTGTTCAGATTTTTTTCAATCAACATGGTGGTATTGTAAACTCTGAGAAGTGCTTTTCAAATAGAAATAATTTCTGACCTCTCAGACCCCAGTAATCTATCAGGAGATGGATAATTACCATTTTTCTCTATTTCTCCGGATAAAGAAAAGGATACAGAAAGTAACACGATTTGCTTTGGAAACCATAAGTCCTTATTGACTCTTGATTAGAACTTGTGGGTTCCCACATCAGTGGAGCTGGCAAAATAAGACCAAATTACATTAAGTATTCACAAAGATTCCATAACATTCTACGGAAAAGCAATATTGCAGGATTAAAAGAGAAAAGACAAAATATATGAGAAATATTAGACCTTTTGTTTTTTGTGTACCACATTAAGGTTTCCAAATATTCTATGTCTAGAAAATACCCCTGAATTTTGGGGGGTTATTAGGACTTAATAAACTAAATGTGTTTTATTTTGGAAGAGAAAGGGTATATCAATTGGGATAGAAAAGATTGAGGTTATGTTTTGCTTTTTGTACAGTTGTACGTAAGAGTAGACCTAATATTAAAGTGGTAGATGCCCTAGTCATGGAATAGATTGCTTTGGGAAAGAGGGGTGTGTAATATTTTAAAAATCAGGAATTGTTTTAAGGAGAAGTATAATTAGGTATCAAAGGGCATCACCTTCACATACAATAGGCCACACTTCTCAAAATAAGAAATATTTAGATCGAAGGCTACAAATAAAGCCATTTTTGTAGTCCTCTATCTAGAAATTCCTATGATGACAATTCTATAGCTGCCGTCAAGAACGGCATTTTCTTTTTTTGGCAATGATTCTGATGATATGGAAAGATTAAAAAAGAAAAAAAATACTAAGTCAAAGAATAAAATTGAATAATATTTAAGGAAAATTATTTTTCTTTCCATGTATTTTTAAATTTTACAGCTTTCAAAATTACCCAGCATACAGTACCACTCAGATTGACTGACTCATCTCCATGTCCACACACTTTCTTTAAAAACAGAAAAATCATTTTTGAAAGTGATCAAAACATAACATTTTGCTGGAACAGATGCCTTGCCTGCGCTCTCTGCCACATTTTTGTAGTATTTAAAATGAACGTTTCAATTTTAAACACTGCATGACTAATCGCCAATGAGTAGGAAAAGAAGGCCCTGGTGGAGTCAAAATCAGGATCTTCCCCTGCAAGAACCACTATTGCTTAAGATTTGTGCACAGCTAGCTTTGCTCAGGGGTCTGGCCTTCTCAAGACTGCTTCTCAACAAGTATTTCTGAATATTTGCCTCTCTTGAATTCAAAGAAAGGGAGAAAGGTTTAATATCTGAGACCAATATGTACTTTTGGGTGATCTAGTTTTTATTTTAATTTTGCATCCCCTATTATACTCCATACTTTCTTTTAAGTGCCACCTGCATTTTAACGTTTCAGAATGCATTCTAAATCTCAGTTTAGTATGCTGTCCCAATTTATATCTGTTGTTCCAGTGTAGGTATCAACAGTGGCTCTTTTCCCTTTTAAAATTGCCATGATTTGGAAGATAAATTATACAGTGACCCCACATATAAAGTTCATCTGCAGGAGAAAAACATGCGTATCTTTATATTCCTTGTTACATTTTCTGTATTAATAGATTTAGTGATAGGTGGATTAAAAATAGGTGACAGTTTGAAATGTGTAAGCTCCTCCTAATTTCTACAAGTTTAGCATCTCCCAGAGACTGGCTAACTATGTGAGCTTTTGGCTTTTCACCAGGGTGAGAGATCAATCTGGCCTTGTGCTCTATTATTCTGCTGATTGTCATATTATAGATGGCTGCTGTAACCAACCCAGCAACTTTTCTCTCCCTTTCTCCCTACCAGCAACTTAAGCATTCTTTAAAACCTGAGAGATCAGTTGAAGAAAACATTTTCTTGGTTAAAGAATTTACAGGTCACTGTAGCACACTAGAATCACATCAACATCCTAACAAACAACAACAACAACAAGTATTACTCAGTGCGGGGCTGTACTCAGTAGAACCAAAGTGCTCTTTCCATTAATAAATGTTTAGATCATTTCTAACCTTAACAAACATGTAGGTTTTGGCGTGATATGGGCTCCAGAGTTTTGTTTTGTTTTGTTTCCTGGCAAAGTTACTCAAATTCTATAACTTCTTCTCTTGGATGGGAAGTGTGGGATTCATGGAGAGAAACTATCAGACAAGCCTATCCTAACTTTGAAAGCTTTCTAAACACACAAGTCAATTAGGTAGAACCGAAGGTTCGCCATTATGATTTGCCAGTTTACTGGAATTTTGTTATAATTATTGATAGTTAATTTACAAACTATGGAAATATAAAAAGAGTAAGGGGTCAGAAATATATTTCTTGATGTATATGGCAACTACTGACACTTGACTCCCCTTACATTTAGTGTGTTCTAATTGTGGGTCTAATAGTGTTTCCCATGGACTCAATCATACATTACATAATACTGAGTTTTCCAGAGAGGAGTCATGGCTCATACCCTCAGAGCAATATGGTGAATGGATAGAAGGAGACAGCCAGGTGTGGAAACAGACAGGAACTGGGGCCTTGCATTCTCACTGCTTTAGGTCATTCTGATTTATCATTTTTGGGAAGTACCATTTAAGTGGATTCCTGAATTTCACAAGACACCTTGTGTTTCTCCCTAATTGATGACATTAATAAATGGGGAGAGGGTTTTATTGTAAGATCGAATGTGGACATGAAGAAATTGACAAAGTAGTCTAAGCAGAAATGGCCTAGCTCTGTTATACTGAAATATAAAATGACCAATACATATTTACAATGAGTTTACAAATGAATTCATTTTTACTCTTCCTTGTGCTAGAAAAGATTTGAGAGGCTCGTACATGTGCTCTGGGCAAGAAGGAGTCAGAACGACTAGAAAACATGACCCTCTTACCGTTTACAATCTTATAATTTGCAATGCTATTGAGGGTCTGCAAAATGAAGTTTTTATTATGCATTAGAGGAGTAAATAATTCTTTGCTACAGGGTGCTCTTGACATGTGACACATAGCTGAGATTATCTTAGATATCCAGAATTTTCCGATAGTCCAGAACATCTTGGATGTTCCAGAATTATCACGTTTTTTAATATTTTATACCATTCTTTCATGGGTCCCCATTCATCAGGTTTACCATCTTAATTTTTGGATTAGAAAATCTAGTCAACATTGAGGTAACCTAGAAATCTTCTAGGCATCTTGAGAACAATTACAGTAATGAATATGTGCATATTCAGTAAATGCTACAAGAAAGACAAACTATTTAGGTCTTAAAGAATTATGCATTGACTGAAGTGAGAAAGTTGAATATTTCAGGCAATTGGAGCAGGACTAGAGGACGTAGGAAATTGTGAGATCTTAAGACTGGTAGTTTGGTAATGTGAGTAGAAAGGGAGTGAAAGATGGGTTGTTTGGATGGGGTTCTGAAAGAAACCTTAAAACCAGGCAATGCAGGAGAAACTTTGATCTTCGTATCTAGAAAAATTAGTCAGGTGGTGATGTGGAGTAATTCAGGAGAAAGGCAAAGCTGGGAAATACAGTTGTGAAGTGATATTGACCTCAAAAGCTAATTTATTTTTTTCAGGCATACAAAGATAATATATTTTGCTGTTGGTTTATAATATCCTGGCTTACTCCAATTACCTACCTCATTCAAAAGACATAGATATGAGAGAAGGCAGTTTTTAAAAGCCAAAGCATCTCAAAGAATAAAGGGTTACTATCATTCAAAATATTCTGAAGAATGGACCCATGGTATCTTAAAACAATTGTAATTGGCAGAAATGTTTCGACATTGTCATCATCAAAGAATTGAGCATCTTTGCGTGCCCCAGAAGACACAACTGTCATCAGTATATTAGCATTTCTCATAAGCTGATCCCATAGGGTGTTACTTGAAGCATTGATTCTTTGTTAATAGGTTAATAGGGGTTAGGGTGGTGAAAGGATTTCTTGTTCAATGATATTTGGAGTGCTGGGGTCAATAAAATGAAAGAAAATCCTTATTGCAGGATTTCCTAGAATATTTAATATGCAAATATCTTCTGTGCATAGCAACCAGGATGGTCCGGCATGCAGCGCTTCTAAACAAATTGAACCTGGCACCCTTCTTTCATGTTGCATCTCCTGAGACTAGTGTGTCACTAGATACACAATGGAAAATGATCGTATGTGCAAATAAACTAATGCAATATAGTCTAATGTGTGGTATAAATGTACAGATAAAATATAAAGATATGTGCATGTATAATTTAATTTCATAACTGCAAGGAATCCGAGTTATTCATCCTTTGCTAATTGCCTTTGGCTATAAGGCTTGTCAGAATTCTGCTGCTCATTAAATTCATAAACTCTCCTTATGAGGGAGCGTTGAGGATGGCTCCGCTGGAGTGGCTCACCCACTCACAGCCCCCAAACCAGGCTGTTCATCATCTGACTGTTTTTCTTCAAGCACACAAAGAAACTATTTTCTCCTGGGTAGGGGCTTCCCCTGACCTCCCACCCACCCCTATTAGGTAGAGAGTCCTCCCCAAAGTGATGTGTCATTCTTGGAACAGAACTTCCCTTGGCGAAGACTCACTGAGTAATCATTCAGCTAGAAGCATAAATCTACCCCAAGGGGTCGGAAAAACCCATCCCGAAAGACAATAATGGGCAAAGGGAATTGCGTTCCAGGCTATTAAAATAGACACAGGCACCGAGGTGACTGTGATGAGATGAAACAAAGGGAATTCTCCCACATTCAAATCTGGAACTCTGGGTGATCAACTCTTGGCTAGCGTCGTGATTAACTCTTCCGTCAGTCCGGAAGCCAGCATCACTCTCTTTTTCTCAGGACAGTGGGGTGGTTGATGTACCCTGAGCCATTTCCTGTTTACTTCACAGGAATGATAGTTAATGCAAACTTTCTTCCCTTTGCTTTTCCTTTCTTCCCTGCTCCCCTTCCCTTCATGACTACCGCTTTGACCCTGCAAAAGACATTAGAGTCAGGATTAGTCAGAATTCAGGATTCTCCAGTGAGTCAGCCCAGCCTACCTGCAGCCAGACAGGCCCGGGGCAGGGAGCAGAGCTGGCACCAACTCTGCTCCGTAGGTTGGAACAGGAGCTGAGAGAGCTGTCCTTGCTGCAGAGGCTGGCGGGGAGGTTTCTGCTGGGTGGGCTAGGCACGGGTCCAACAGGGATCAGCCTGTTCTCATCACGAAGCAGGCAGACGCCTGGCACCAGGGGGTTCCAAGCTGGAGCCGCCCAACAGGTGGGCAGAGCATTACTCAGAAATTCAGACTGGCCAGGGACTTGATTATCAAAGAGACAGGATATGGAAGGGGTTAGAACATGGACTTCTGCTCTCGTTCCCACTCCTTCTACAAACTGTGTGATCGTGGACAAGTTACTCAGGCTCTGTGAGGCTCAGTTTCAGACAGTGTTACCAAGGGTTGTTTTGTTGGTTTGCTTTTTAGGATTAAATGAAGGAATAATATCTAACACTTATTAAGCACTTACTGTATCCTATGTAGTGGGCTAAGAGCCTGCTATGCATAATTGCCTTTAGTCTTTATAAGCATCCGGGGGGATAGGAGTCACGAGTCTCTCTGTTTCATATACGAGGAAACATATGGCCCCCTGGTAAGCGTTAAGCCCAGGTGGGACTTCAAGTGCCAAGGTTTTAGCCAAATGTAAACTCGCTCTCAAACACCTGGCCCTTCCCTGATGACAGGCCGCTGCCGCCGCTGCTGCTGCTGCTGCTGTTGGAAATGGGGGTGATGTTGCTGACCCCAGTTCCTAAGGAGCAGGGGAGGGAGGGCAAGGTGAGAGCAAGGCTGTGGTCTTCCTCAGTGCAAAAAGGGAGCTGGGGAAACCCTCAGTTTGTTAGAAAGGACACAAAAATCAAGGCACAAAAATCAAGAGAAGAGGAAGTCATTATTGGGACCCTGGTAGCAAAATGGGGCACCATGCGGGTAGACCGGTAATGATGGGGGATGAGCCCCAAGACAGGGCCTCACTGGGTTACCACTCACACCAATCCAAGTACAGGCTGCTCAGGACAGAGGATGTCAATCTGCAACATGGAAAGAGATTCAACCCCAAAGTCCACTGCAGGAGGCATGGGAGATATGGGACGTGGACGGGGTCTGGGGGTGAGGTAGAGGATGACAGAATGAGTGGAAGAAAATGTACGGTTGTTAGCTGAGAATACTTAGGATTGTAGCTTTGGTTGAAAAGTATCTTTTCCTAAGTTTTGATCTTAGAATATTTTATTTAATTCTTTGGGAAGTGTCTGTTCAGGTAAATTAGTCAAAGCTGATCCTTTATTGCATAACAATCTAAAACATCACAGTGTGAGCTAAAATCTTTAACTCTGTCCAGTTTTGTAAATGATCCAAGGATCTTGTGGCTTAAATCCAGAAGACTGGAGATTAAAATTCATTTGAAGTTATTTCTTTGATAGTATGGTGTGGTGTGGTGTAGTGTAAAGTATATTCTTGTGTGGTGTATTGTAGTACAGTAGAGTATAGTGTAAGATAGTGTAGTACTGAGTAGCATGGAATTGTGTGGTATGTGCAGTATAACGTAGTACAGTGTAATATAGAGGTAAGGTAGTGTTGCATACTGTAGTCCACTGTTGTGTAGTATAATATGACTACAATACAGTGTAGTACAGTGTACTGTACTGCAGCATAGTATAGCATAGTGCTGTGTTGTGCTAGGTAGTGTTGAATAGTGTGGTGTAATGAAAGAACCACTGAGCTGGAAGTCAGGAGACATGGATTCTTATCCCTTCTGTGCCATTAATAAGCTGTGCAACTTTGGAGACATCGCTTAGCCCTTTTTGGCTGCAGTTTCCAGTAATATGTAAAGTGAGGGGGTTGGAAAAGATGATCTCGAAGGTCAATCCTGAGACATCCCACAGCTTGGTCTTACTCATGAGAGCTCTAAAAACTTGTACTTCCTGCCAAGATTTAGAGGTTCCTTACACAGCTTTTCCCTAAGTTTAGAATGCCAGATAATGTTCCTGGAAGAAAGTGGAAAAGAGAAAAATCCATAAATAGATTTTAGTACCAATCCAACATTAGGAATTAAATGAAATGAAAGGTTAACTTATTGCAACCCAATCCTGGTCATAATTCTTTGTTAAATGGAAGGCAATCGTAGCCAAAACACTGGGAGGTCTGGGTAGCTGGGATTCAGCTCCAGAAAGCTTCCTTTGTTACACTCTTGGTACAGGCTCAACTGCAGTACCTGGAAAGAGAACAATTCCTTTAATCAAAATGGCTGGACCAGATGATCATACCAACCCAGGACTCCATAATTCTTGTTATTAAGAGGCAATTTTAAATGATGTCCCTGCTGGCAGAAGTGTGAATTGGCACAATATTTTAAATTCAAATATTAATTAGCTTATCTAATAAATATACGTGGTTTAAAGTCAAATCTTATTAAGAGGCATATCAAATAAATAGAGGCTTTTTGCCCTACTCCTCTTTACTTGTTCCAGTCCTCCTGCCCAGAGGCAACAACCTTGGACTGGTTCAGCTAACTGGAATATACACATCTTCATATTTCTTAAATGATGATATACTACTGTCTTTTGGTAAATCTATTTTAGACATTATCTGTTGACTCTGTGTATTGATTGATTACAGTTTACCTCTCATATATACCATTCCCTCTATGTGCAATCTCCCATGCTCATAATATAGTGATAAAGTATTTTGGGTTTTAATCAATATTTAGTGTTACCATTTCTATGGCTATGGAATTGTTTTTTCATAGCTGAGCATTGTGATGCCGTCTGATTCTGTTCCCTCTCTCTTTTCCCTGAATTCAATAGTTGCCTTGTTTCATATTTGCTTAGTTTTCTTTGTATGTTCTATTAATCGTTTAACCATCTTCCAAACATGTGTCAGGATAATTTTTCACAGGATAAACCACATCAGCAATCCTTCTATTTCTTGTTTTTGTTTGGTTCTGTTTTGAGACACGTCTAGGCCTGTTTCATGACTGGGAGTGCCCTCTGCCCATCATCCTTGGAATTCCCTTTGCCTTCCTCCTTATTTGGTTCCTTACTTCCTGTGTATCATGACTTCCTCTTCAGTGACAAATTTCTTTGTTTTGGAGGAGTAATACCTTTAGCCATTCTGACAGGTTAAAAACACAGTATGAGAGCAGAGGGCATGCTGGTAGCAGCCTTGCACATGTCTTTTGTGGCACAGTGTTCTAGTTTGAACTGATTCCCCCCAACCCTTGGGGCACTATTGTCATCCTGGGATCCCCCTGCTGCTTCATCCTAGTGATTTCCTTGCTGACCTCCTGGACTGACTCCTCTGTTTTCTGAATCCTATGTCTTTTTCTATCTAGATTTCTAATTCCTCTGGTGGAAGACACCTACTATTAGCTTCCTTAGAAAGAGAACATATTAGGCAAAATACCCGAAACCTTGAATTTTTTACTTTTACACTTATAATTGATTGATAGTTTGCTTCGTTTAGCAGGAATTCACTTTCTGTCAATATTTTAAATGTACTGCTCTATAACTGCTTTGTTCCCAACTGATCAAGAAAAGTCAGATTCCATTCTGATTCTTGATTCTTTATATATGCCCTCTTCTTTTTTCTGTGGGAGATTTTCTAAAAGGTTTCTTTGTATCCAGTATTCTGAATTCTCATGATGATGCTTCCAGGTGTGGATCTATTTTCATCCCCTTTGGGGGAGGGGACATTTTTAAAGCCTTTTAATCTGGGAATATCATATCATTCGACATGGAAAAAACTATTTGATGATTTATTTTAATCCGTTTTGTGTTCTCTTTCTGGAGAGAAAATAATTCAGACATTGGACCTTCTGAGTCTTATCCTTTACTTGCTTACACTTTCTGTCTTGGTATCCATCTCTTTTTCTTTTTGTTCTTTTTCCTGGATGATTATCTCAACTTTATTTTATAACTCTATTGAGATATGGAAACATTTCTGCTCTCTAAAATGTTTTTAATTTCTAAGAGCTATTTTTGTTCTCATATATTTACATATATATGAAATATTGTTCTTTCTTCATGGCATTAAAACCTTGCCTATTTCTTGTGTGTGCACACACATGCATGAGGGTATGTATATTTTTCTTCTCCCTGCATAGTTTATATTTCATCCAAGTTGCTTTTTTGCTATATAAGTGCTTTCCTCAGTTGTCTGATAGTGTTTGGCTATCTGCTCATGATTAAAATGGGAAGCTATTCTGAAGCTGGTTATACTGTTGGAGTATACATGGGAACATGTTGGCTTTGAGTTTCACTTTGTTGGGAAAACCCAAATGTGTCAATTTCCTTACATTTCTTTTTTGGCTGGTCAGATTACCCAGAGAATACTCTTTCAAAGAGACTACTCTTTCTATTTTATGCATAAAGATAAAGTTCTAGCTGTCAGAATTCTGGATACTAAGTAAAAGAAGAGACTTCAGAGATTTAGCACTAAATATATAAGTAGTCAATTCACCCTGCTCTTTTCAACAAAACATCCATGCCTCAGCTGTGCCAGTTGATCCCCTAGTCCAAAACCCTTCATTTTATCCTCTCCATTTCTACTGGTGGTATGGGAGAGGAGTCACCCACAAGTATCGTGGGCAGGGTGACATGGGGACCCTCTTATTTTATGAGTTACCCGGTTTTGATAGAGTTCCTCAGTGTTTTGGCAAGACTCTGCAGTGTATATCAGGTTGGTTCTTTAGCTTTCCTCCCTGTTGACTCAGAGGATTTTTTTTTCATCTGCTTGGTAAGTTACTATTTGACCATCAGCTCTCCAACTTTCATAGTTTTGCTATGATTGTCTTCCCTCTTGGTCCCTCATCCTTGTGATTTTATGTTTCCAAAAGAAAATAAAAACTCTTTACTATATTGTAGTGGGTTTTGAAAAGAAGTGGCATCTACTGGGTCATCTCAGTCCTCCATCGTAATCTGTAAGTCCTGGTAAAGTAATTTTGAAATATAATTAAACAAATATCCAAACTCTCAGAAGCATCCATACCTTTTCATCTAGCAATTTCCATTCTGAAAATAGATGTTTGGAAATAATTAAAAGTACAGGAAAATTTTAAGTAGTGCTATTCACTGCACCATAGTCATAATGAAAAACTAAAAATGCCATATTTTTAGTGACCAATTAACATAAAAGAAAATCTGGAAAACCCCAATGGAATATTATTTAATCACTGTCAATTATGTTTACACAGAAATGTTAATGTCAAATACAAATGCTTTTTGTGTTAATACGGTCCTAAGGGTTTTTTAAAATTAAGTTTTGCTTTACTAACATATATACAACCTAAAATTTCTACCACAAACAATGAACCCTCATGTAAACAGTATTAGTCAGCCAAAAGGGTGCTGATGCAAAATACCAGAAATTGGTTGGTTTTCATAAAGGGTATTTATTTGGGGCAGGAGCTTGCAGATACCAGGCCATGAAGCCTAAGTTACTTCCCTCACCAAAGTCTATTTCCACTTGTTGGAGCAAGATGGCTGTCAACGTCTGTGAGGGTTCAGGCTTCCTGGGTTACTCTGGGCTCAGTTCCTCCATTTTCTCCACAAGGTCAGCTGTAGACTATCAGGCAAACAGCTCTGTCTCTCTCTCCCTGGGGTTTCTGCCATGTCTAAGGAGCTGTCTCTATTCCTTTGTGTTCTCCTGGCTCAGCTTAAGACTTCAGCATCAAACTCCAACATCAAAACTCCAACATTAAAAACCCTTAACTCTGTCCTTTGTCATGCCTTTTATCCCACCAAGGGGTGGGGACTCAACTCCCTAATGTCGTGGCCCAATCAAAGCCCCAATCATAACTCAATTATGCCCAGGTGCACACCAGATTACAAACATAATCCTGTATCTATTTTTGGAATTCATAACCATATCAAACTACTACATAAACTATGGACTAAAGTTAATAATACAATTATAATAATATTCTCTCATTAATTGCAACAAACACACCACACTAGTGCCAGGTATTAATGATGGGGGGTGAGGCTATTTGGGAACTCTGCATTATCAGCATGATTTTTCTGTAAACCCTAAAACTTCTCTAATAAAAAATTATTTTAAAAATACAAATGTTTATGCCATAATAAGAATAATAATGAGGATATAAAATATAGTAGGATCTAAACAATGCCAAACAGTATGCATAGATGAAGAAGTCACTGAAAGCTTAAGATTATTTCTAATGTTTATTCTTTTATGTAGGTTTGCACCTTTATTTCACAAGTTTTCTACCATAAGCATACTTTAGAAAGATAGGTTTATATCTAAAAACTATGTGCTATTTATAGCCTGGTTTCCTTTACCTCCATTTCTATAGGGCTTACTGGTATTTGGAATTAGGGTTACCATCCATCTCTTTTTGCTCAGGTCTAAAGAGTTTCCCAGGGTGTGGGACTCTATGCACTAAAATTGGGACAGTCCCAGGCAAACTGGAATAATTAGGCACCTTATGTTCAGAACTCGTAATGAAAGGATATGGAAAACTGTAAAATGGATTTGACAACTGGATTTTACCCTTCTGTGTTCACACACACACATACAACACACACACTCAAATAAAATTCTGTTAAGTCTATCTGCACAGAAAACCAGCTTCACTGAATTATATTTACAAATCCAATCAAAATAACCCAGTACTTAGGATGTCGAATATTTGGGTATGTAGAAGTTTGATTGTATTTTATATGTAATTGTATTGTATAGTTAATATGACATAGAGGGATTATGATATTGTATTTTGTAATGCTAGAAAAAGCAGGAAGCTTGCCCACTCCCTTGGCTTCTTCTCAACACCCTTCTTTTACTTTGCTTTATCCATCCAAATCCAATGTTCTTTCTTCTGGCTTCTTCATCTATACTCCATCATTACCCAAAAGCAATGGCTTCAGATCTCCCCTTTACACTGCAATTCTCAAATTTACCCCTTCTTCTTATATCCAAGACTTAAATTCCATCTCCGTATTTCCTGTCATTTATCATATTCCAAACTAAATTTTCCTCCCCAAGTAGCCAAGATCCTGCAATTCCCCAATAAAATTAATCACTCCACCAACCTTTAGAGTGCCTGGGTTAAAAATCTTAGCATCCTTTTTTATTCTTTCTGCCCCTTCACCATTCCCAAAGCAATCAATTGCTAAGTCTTGCCAACTTTAGCTTCATAATGCCTCACCTCTCTGTTCCTTTATTTTAACAATTGCTATTCCCATTGGCCTCTGAGTGGTACTTTTAAGAGAGGCCCAAACACTAATAAGAAGGCAAGCATTTTCCACTTTTAAATAGCTAGATGCAAACAAGTTACTATGTCCCCAAATTAAGCAAGGTCATCCTTTGTATTCTCTTCAAATTCTGGCTCCTGTGACCGCTTCCAATTTCTGAACTTGGTTTCTATACCCTTCTGATATCCACACTAGTTAATGCTGAGCATCTTTCATCCTAACACTCTATCACTGATCTTTGTTTTGCAAATATGTCATATACTATATTACCAAACAAACCCAATCTATGCCCCTTTTGGCCAATATGATGCCAGCCAGATCTTGTCTGAGTATACCAGGGGCTTTAAAACTATAACAAGAGACTTCCAGATTTTCCCACGTAGCTTACTTAGATATGAAGTTCTGGGAGAGCCTTTTCTCATCTTCTTTCCTGTAGATCCTTGGATGGAAAGATGCGTACAGCATAAAGAGTTTTCTACCAAAGTATCAAAGAGTTCTACGAGGTATTTGGAGTTACTTCTAAGTGAGAAACTGCCAACTAAGACATCAAAGGCAGTTTTCAATCCAAAAGGATGCATTATGTTTTACTTCTCACAAGAAACAGAAAAGGCTCTCTCAAGAGTCATATAAGAAGATTGAGGTAGATTACTCCCTCTAATGAAGTGAATTGGCCCATGAAACTCTACAGTATATCAGGTTGGAAGGGAGTAATGGCACTACATAAGGTCTTTCACCTTTAGCTTGGTAACCAAAATCAGCTCTCTCAATCTCCCCAGATGGAGAGAACATACAACACTTGTACTGAGATTCTCAGGGTCACACTGTAAGTTCTAGGTATACATACAGAAAAATCCTGCATGCAATGCAAATAGGCACATCATTTTTGATAGGAATTTTAAAAGCAGTAGATCTCTCTTTCTTTAAAATTGTACTTATAATTCTAATAGGTGAAACAGATAAGAATAGAACTCTCATAACCTATGTCTACATTTCCAGAGGGGAAATATTATAAATGCTATTTGTCCCCAAATTAACTTTACCTTTTTCTCCAGATATTTTGATGATGAAGCTATGATGATTTAGATTTATTGTATTTAAGCTGATTGAGTTAGTGGCTGATGGCACCACTCAAACCCCCAAAATCTAAGTTGATGTTTTTCCATCAATGTGGACAGCCGATCTTAGGCACTATGGAAGAACAAGAAAACCTGATTCCAATTGTCTTTTCAATTGCCCCAAAGTGTTTACAACAATTGAATAGTTTTGTTTTCTTTTTTCAGTAAGAACTGACCAGCTTATCATTTGTGGAAATTGAGGTTTGCTTTATTCCACCATGTTAAAACAGAAAGCACCTTGTTTTCCCACAGAATGATTTGCTCTGAGGAAATGTGCAAGCTTTCAATATCCTTAGAATTTACGTGAAGCAAACCAAGATTCGTGCACTTATTTCCCAGAAATGCCTTAGAAATGCCTTTGCAAAACACCTTTAAATAAGGAAGAAAATTATTCTGTAAATTGTATTTATTCCTCTCCTTGAATCCTGCCTTGCTCTACCAACAAATAGTACCTTTTTAGAAAACATTTGAAAACATAGGGGTCTTCTCTTAAGAAAGTTGCTTACAACTTCTAAAACCAAAGTGGTGTAATTTATCAGGTCAACCAAACCATCCCTATTTATATCTGTAATCCTGGATATGGGTCAACAGTATATTGGATGATCAAAAAGAAATTCAGGGCCTCTTTCAATTCAGTTGCAATACAGATTTTGCCCTTCACACTTAAAACTCATGATCCTATAATGACAATTAGTAACTTCTTTTAAAGTTTCTGTCAATGTCAACAGGTAAACAGACTTTTTCTTATTAATGTAGCTCATACCGGACTAAAATATAAGCATCCTTTGTAGAACAGGATGGAAAATGAAACTTTCAACTAAAATTCAATTTTGGATCTCAAAACGAGGGGCCTCACCAAAACATAGAATTCAGAAGGGCAACAGTAGAGAGCCATCTACAAAGACCAAATCAAGGACCAAATCGAAGACTTAAAGGCAGTTCAGAGTGTGGAGAGAAGGAATTGCCAGGTGCTGCCTTTCAAGAGAACGTCTATGTGTATGAGTCTCTTCCAGTTTAAGGGGGCTTGGTTTGGGGTGGATTGGGGTGGATTGGGAGATGGGTTGTGGCTACCTACTCTGACTTAAGTATAAAGCCATATGGAGAGCTTGAAGCATGTTCCTGGAAGGTGGGCCCCATCTTGGTTTGGAGTCTTAATACATTTCTGAGATTGAAAGTGGTCTGTGGCAGGGCAAAGAGAGAATAGAGGACTGCATTTGGGCAGTAATTAATCTCTCATTGATGGCAGGGTAAGGGATGTATGAGTTTTTCCCCTGGACCATACTGAAGAGAGAGAAGGCCTGGAACTATTTTAAGTTCTATGCAAGAGGATGCTTGGAAGGAAGTGGATTTATCAGAAAAAGTTTTGGCATATAGAGGACCATCTGACACTAGGAACAGACTGTGGAGGTGCCAGTTTACTGTAGTATAGTCACTGGCCAAATAAAAACTTTGGGAGAAAGAGAGAAACTAACCACACCACTTCCCTGATAGTGGGTGGCTGCCTGTCTAGACCTTAATTTCAGAAAAGGATAGAGGAGTGTAACCTGAGAATGAAAATTGAAGCATAATTATTCTCTTAATCTGAACATTCTAATCTCTGAATTTTCATTGGTTTACCATTTATGTGATTTTAGGACTTTCTATGATCTAGGTTTGATTTGAAAAGTCTGTGATTAGGAAAAATGACTGAACTGTGACCCTTTAAAGGAACAAGAGGAAACAAAATAAAGTTGCATTTCAGTTATATTTTGGTTGTGTTTTGGTCATTGACTTTTCACTTATGGACTTATATTTGGATTGTTGACTTGAAATCACTATGTGTTTGTTAATTTCTTACAAGGAAAATTAGTATATTTAGGAAAAAGAGTATGTGATTTGGTATCAGAAAACCTGCCTTTCAATGCCAGATCTTTACCTAATTTGCAATGTTATCCTGGAGAAGTTACTTAACCACTCTGAGCCTCAGTTTCCTCATCTGTTGAGTGAGTAAAATAACTTGAAGGTCTTTTGAAGATTAAATGGGATCATGGAAAGAACAGCAACTCTAGCAACTGGCCCTTGCAAAGTGCTATGTATGGTCACTCTATAAGGCTTGGTCCTATGCATGTACTTTTTAAGTGAGATTAAAAGGGACTGTTGGTATTTGTATTGGGAGATGATTTTGTAATTTTTGAACAAGTTATTTTTGTCTGTAATGTATTAATCAGGCAGTCTGTGGACTCCTCTCCATGGACAACAGATGCCAAATAACAGCAATCATCAGTCATACTACTGATGATTAGCCACAATGACACACACCTCTGAAGTGGATATTCAAAGAGAAACTTAAAAAAATCTTTCTGAACGCATGTCTCATAATCATGACTCTATCTTGAGTAGAGACTAAAATAGACTGTACATTTTCATGCCCAAAAAAATGTGCGTTCAGCACATTTAAACCTCAGTTGGCTCACTAGTCAATTGAAAGCTTGGTCAGTGAAAGCCACACCAATTTTGGTGAAGGGCGAGGCTACAGATTTCGCTGATTTTCTTCTACATTTGCAATTCTACTCTGTAACCCTTGCGGACACTAAAATGACTACTATTGAATCTCCAGTCCTCAAGGAACTGAAAAATAAAGTTGGGTAAATATAACATGGATGTATGTAATAATAAAGAAAGGCATTATATGTTGAATTCCTGGGCAGGATGGGCGAGTGATAGGGAGGCAGGTAATAAAGTAGCACAAAAGTTCTAACAGGATCAGACAATTATGCAAACCAACCACTTCAGTCCCCTACCTGACCCTTAATAATTATTTGGCCCTCTGCCCACCCTGCCCGCCTAGAAATTTCCAAAGACCATGGGAATGCTCATGTGGATGAAGTCATCATTTGGCATTACTCACTCCAGTTGCAGGCTGCCCTGGACGCGCGAATCACAGGGTGAGCAAGCCCTGTGGGGAGGATGTTATACTTTACCTGACCCACCTGAAGACTTTACAGTCCTCAGACTCCTTTTTCACCCCTCACCATAGCCACACACGTTTTGTCATAGTATGACAAGAAACACTAGCCATCATTTATTAACATACGTAGTTTCATTATTACCCTTTAGGGGACTGCAGTTATTTCCTTCCATTTACATTCATTCAGACTCCCTTTCTGGTTCCCAGTCTTTTCTTTAAACTGTTTCATCTCAATCCATGCTGGAAACTTGGAAATTTATTTTTCCTTCTCTCAGAGCTCTCTCCCTCCTAATACTGCCAGGCTTCATATAGCTTCTCTTTCTGGAACTTTGATCCTGTATTCAAATGGAATTTGATCAGCCAGTTTTCAGGAAATATTTCCATTTGTCTTTTAACATCATCTTGAATTTTATCACTGATCTCCTTTGCAGGAAACTAATTCTTTAATTTCATCACCCTACTACAAATACCTGTTATTAGACAAAAGTTTTCAGTGAGAACCCATTTTAAAACACCCTTCTTCCTCCCAGCAATAACCTTCCATGTTCCTCTCTATGTTTAGAACAAGTCAACAGAAAATTCACCCTCTCTAAATGCAACAACATGCCCTATATATAGACTCTTGAGCAAATGTCAAGATTCCCCCTTCAATGTACCTGCTATCCCCAGGCATCATTCTCCCAAAGAAGAAAATTTAAAGGAGTCTGTATGTGAGATGCCATATTTAGAAGGTTCATCAAAATCTCTGTGTCTTCCTTCCTTGCATATTTTATTCTGACCATTTTTCAGTAATTTCTTCATGCTTCACAGGTGGGCCTAATTTGCATCAAAGTAACTTTTTTTTTTTTTTTTTTTAATTCAGGAAAGCTCTGATACTTTCTCTCCTCATCTTTCTCTAGGCTTTTAGCAGCAACTTTCAACAAGGTTGAAACTTCTCTTCGCTTAACTCCATACTTGCCTGATCTCCCTTCTACTGCCCCATCTACTCTTTCTCAATTGCTTGCTGGTTCCTTTTCCTCTACCTTTATTTGGATGATGGAGTCCTTGGGACTTAGATATGGGCTATTTTCTATTGAAATTTTCTCCCATGATGATTTCTTCTTTCCTCATGGCTTTAAAGCTTTAAATAGCTTCTAACTAGATCTCACAATTAAGCTTCGGGCTTCTATATCTATTTGTCTACTTTATTTACCTATGTAACAAGCACTTCAAACTTAATATGTTTAAAATGAGCCTCTTTATTTCTCCTCTTCCACAACCCAGGCCACTTCTTCCCCAACCCTTCCCACATTTCAATAAATGTACTACCAAAGACCCAGTTGGTCTAGCCGAAAGTTGAGGTGTCTTCCCTAATTTTTCCATTTCCTTTGCCTACATTCAATCCATTAGCACATCTTGTAAGTTGTACCTTTACAATATGTCTAAAAAATATACAATTTTCTCCACTGCCACTGCTACCCCAATCTAACCTACCATAATGTTTCATCTAGACTGCTGCAATAGCCTGTTAATTTATTCCTTCAGTTCTAGTCTTATTTTCCAACATCCATTTTCAACAAAGCAGTTTCAGTCATTCCCATTTCCTTTTTAAAATTTAAATCAGATCGTCTTACCCCTCTGTTTGTGACATCACAGCCTTTCTTTATGCTCAGAATAAAATTCAAATACTTTATCATTACCTAAAGGCCTACCTGGATTGGTTCCCTAGTCTCATCTTTTACCACCATCCCTGACTTTCATATCAAGCCATTGACTTCTTTCTGTTCCTCAAACACAACCTTATACTCTAGGATCTTTACACATGTAAATACCCCTGCTTGGAAAACTCTTTCCATATTCCTTCCCTATAGATGGGTTATTTTTATCTTTCAGGTCTTAATTCTAAAATTACCTGCTCAGGAAATTTTCTATGACCATCCTATTCTTCTGCTTAGCACTTAGTACAATCTTCAGTTACCTTGTTTATGTACTTTGGTGTGTATCTCACCAACTAAAATCTAAACTCTCTGTCTATCTAGTGTATCCTTATATCCCAGTGTCTGACACTCTGTCTGGCACATTGGCAGTTACCCAATAAATATTGGTTAAATTAATACATAAATGAATGAATGAGTGAATCTCTGTTCACTCCTTATTTTTATAATATGTTAAGTAGCACAATTTATCTATTTTAAATAGAAATGAATACTAGTTTTCCAACATTTTCTCCCATACTATAACATTTAAAACTCATTTAAACCTCAATATCAAATGATCATATTACTATATAATCTCAAATTATTCCTTAAGGTTAAAAAATTGTTTTTTGTAACAAGTAAAATATTATTCCACTTCTGTCTAAGATGGAATAACAGTTATTTCCTGCCTGAAACAATTAAAATAGTCAAAATATATAAGCAATAGTTTTCACACATTAGATACCTGACAGTACTGGACAGTAGTCCTTGAGAGAGAGAATACAAATGAGTTGACACCTACAATCCCCACAGCTTTGTGCTAGAAAGAGTTCCAAGTCAAGCTCAGGAAGTCAAACCTGGAAGAAGCCTACAAGTTCCCTAAGCTTGGAGTCAAAGGAGGCCAAGGTAGCTAGAATTTATCTAGCAGCATGCCAGAGAAGAGAGTTATACAGAAAGAGAGTTTGGAAATCCCAAAGGTGCCCCTCAAGTTTTCAGCTGAGTACTACTTAGCACTTGGATGTGACAAAATTCTTCAAAGCCAGGTAAGCCTAAAAGAAACATAGACAAAAATCCTGGAAATCACACAGGGTACAAGATAGTTTGTGTTCCCACGAGTCAGAGTGAAAAACTTCACAATTTACAAAGCATTGGGTACTTAGAAAAATATGGCCTCGCTATTGGAAAAAATTATCAGAGTAAAGGCTGTTTTGTATCACCTATAAATCTTAAAAGCAAATCTTGAAAGGATCAAATTGTTTCTGAGTAATTTAACTATAATCCAGAATAAGACTATAATCCAGAATATTTCTAGGGATACAAAAATATCCAGCAATTAAAATGTATAATTTACAATGTCTAGCATGTAATGAAAAATTACCAGACATTAAAAGAAGGTAGAAAATGTGAACTATAATGATGACAAAAGTTGATCAATAAAAAAAGCCCTACAAATGAGACCAGATGATAGAATTAGTAGACAAAGTCATTAGGACAGTCATTATAACTATAAACCATATATGCAGTAGACTAGAGGAGAGATTGAGCATGTTAAGTAGAGATAAGGAAAAACACATAATTGGATTTCTGGAGATGAAAAATACAATAGATGAGATTAACAGCTGATTAGATAATACAGAATCAAAAATTAGAGGGCTTGAAGACATAGCAATACAAACTACACAAAATGAAACACAGAAAGAAAAAACTTTAAAAGTGAACAAAGCATCAATGTATTGTGGGATTACCTCAAGTGACTGGAGTCTGAAAAAGAGGTGAGACGGGGAGGGACAGAAAAATATTTGAATCAGTAATGACCTTTTTTTTTCTTAATATGATCAAAATATTAGAAACATGCAAGAAACTATATCAAAACACAGTATAATGAAATTGCTTAAAACCAATAATACAGAGAAAATCTTAAAACTGTCTAAAGAAAAACACTACATAGCATACAGAAGAACAAAGAAAAGGATAACATTAGATGACTTGTTTGAAAAATGCAAGCCAAAAGAGAGTGGAACAAAATTTTTAAAGTACTGAAAGAAATAAGTTAAATATCCAGCAAAGATATCTTAATAAATGAAGGCAAAATAATTTTTTCCAAACATGTAACAGTTGATATTAATGTAATTCACTACCCAAAGAACTGCATTATAAAAAGATATTAGATAAGGTCCTTCAGGCATAAGGGAAATAATACCAGATGGAAATCCAGGTATACACATAGAAATGAAGAGGAATGGAAATAAAAATTTGATCAAATTTAGTAAATACAAAAGTTTTTTTTTTCTTGTTTTTAAAACAGCTTTAAAAGACTATTGGCTGTTAAATGCAAAATAATATCAAGGTGGATATAAATGATATAAAATTAATTAAAATACATGATTCAGTAAGTATAGTCTTAAGGAAGGCAGATCAACACATAAACAAATGTATCAAAAGTTCTATGTCATAATAGGATATGCTAAATGCATACAGAATAAGGAAGGATTAATTTTATGTTTAGAGTCTCCAGAGACGAAAATATTTGAATCAAGTTTTGAAAGCTTGAAAGATTTTCAGAGAGAAGACACAGAAAAGAGGGAGGATTAAGTGAAGCATCACAGAATAATGAAATGTATGAACAAAATAATAAGGAATGCAATAAAACTGCACTTATGAAATATGTATGGAGTTTTTATTTTTTTATTTTTTTATTTTTATTTTTATTTATTTATTTATTTATTTAATTCTCCCCCCCCCCCACCCCCCCACCCCCGGTTGTCTGTTCTTGGTGTCTATTTGCTGCGTCTTGTTTCTTTGTCCGCTTCTGTTGTCGTCAGCGGCACGGGAAGTGTGGGCGGCGCCATTCCTGGGCAGGCTGCACTTTCTTTTCACGCTGGGCGGCTTTCCTCACAGGTGCACTCCTTGCGCGTGGGGCTCCCCCACGCGGGGGACACCCTTGCGTGGCACGGCACTCCTTGCGCGCATCAGTGCTGCGCATGGCCAGCTCCACACGGGTCACGGAGGCCCGGGGTTTGAACCGCGGACCTCCCATATGGTAGACGGACGCCCTAATCACTGGGCCAAAGTCCGTTTCCGGGGAGTTTTTAAAATACTTTTTAATTTTTTAAAATACTTTAGATTATGTAAATGTTACATTAAAAATATAGGGGATTCCCATATGCCTCACTCCCTACCTCTCCCACACTTGCCCACATTAACAACATCCTTCATTAGTGTGGTACATTTGTTACAATTGATGAACACATATTGGAGCATTGCCACTAAACGTGGATTATAGTTTACATTTTATCCATATCCCACATTTTAGATCCCTCCCTAGTATGTCATGACTATCATTTAAAAAAAAATGAAATAGAACACAAAAGGCTAGAATAAAAATACATTCATTGCATGTAGTAAGGATGAGTATTTGTTAAAAAAAAAAGGTTCAGTTATATTGGTGCTTGTGTTTATATGTGCACCCACTAAATGGATTTTAAGAGCTACCCCTGTATGATGACCAGGAGTTTGGAAAACATTGCTGTAAGAAATGGGGACTATTAAGTGTTTAAACAGAGAGTCATAGAATATGGAGGCAGGATACAGAGTCATCAAATAGCCATCAAAACTGTTAAAGAAAATTATTTTAAGAGCTTAAATTAAGGCTGTGGCAGAGAGATTAAGTATGGTCATGAGGAATTTGAGAGACACTTCTGAGGCATAATTATCAGGACTTGGTTACTAATTAGATGTAGGTGTTATAGAGGTGGAAGAGTGAAAGATAACACCCATTTTTTCTAATTTAGATGACAAAGTAGTGACGTTAAATAAAGAAACCACAGGAGAAGCAGGTATGGAAAGGAAAAAAATGGATTCATCTTATGTCATGGTGTGTGTGAGGCACTTAAGAGAAACCAAAGCAGAACTGTTTAGAACAAGTTGAAGTTCTAGATAACAGGTAAGCCAGAAATTGAGATACTTGATTTGTCTTGTGAGTAGTTATAAATAATAATACCAATAATCTAAATAATTAAGTCAATATATACATCTAAGTAAGTCTATCAGTAAAAGCATGGAAGAGCATGCCAAAAAGCATTTCTTAGGGCCCTAAAAAAACACAAGGGTCTTCTTTGCCATGAACATACTTTTTGCATAAGTGTCATTGTTTTTGTGCTTCTTCATTAATTGGAAATTGTTTGTTTAAATACGTTAAGTTCTAGTTTTATACGAACAAATGATAGACATTTTGACTGATTTGACAGAATACTAGTATATCAGCCAGGATCCTGGCAGGAAAGAGGAGTTATTTCAAGAAAACTTAATGACCAGACTGTTTTTAGAGATGTGAGTAGAGAAGCCAGTAACATCCCCAGACCTGAAGGTTCAGCTTGGGCTGTCTAGCAGGACTGGTAGCTCCCTATCGTAATTGAAGCATCAAAGCAGGGAAAAATTAGGAAAAGATATCCCACACTCACTCTTCTCTCACCTCTGATCCCCCGTGTGTATCTTCCATTGGCCCAACCTAAAAGGAAGCTTGTGGAGTGGTGTAGCCATACGGATCAGTCCCCTGGAATAGGGCAGGGCAAAGAAGGATGGAAAAGGATTCATGGAGAGGGTGAGAGAGTGAGTAAATGGAGACTACAGCAATTGACCAAACTGTCCCCAAAACCCATAGTGAAAGATGAACTGTGGATAACAGTACAAATATGAGAACATTCTCTCATAAACTATAACAAATACTATACTAATACATGGGATTAGTAATAAGATGGTTTGTGGGGAAAATACATGAAATGTAAGCTATGGGCTATAGATAGTAGTAATATTATGAATACGTTCTTTCATCATTTATAACAAATGTGTCACAACAATGTAAGGTGTTGGTGGTGGGGCGATGTATGGGAATCCTGACTAAAACATGATTTTTTTAACTCACAGCTTCCCAAATACAAAAAACTGGGCCAGAAGCCCAAATTATTAACTATTTAGTTAATTTCTAGATTTTTAAAATCATTTCAATTAAATTTAATCAGTTTTTGCCAGTGCTTTCCCCTTAAGAGATTTAATTTTAGAAGTCATGTATGATTTGCAGTCGGAGGAAAGAGAAATCACCTCTCCCTGAAGCCCGGAAAGTGCTCATTTGCCCACGCACAAATTGGAATCAAGCTCAATGGTGAAAGATGGTGTGTAAAAAGCAATGACCAACAGTAGTTAACAAACTAATGGACCATGTACAACTCTAAACAATATGGGCAGGTTTATTGGAATCAATAATTTGACTCCCAGACCTTAATTTAATAAAGTTACAATAAAACTTTTACAATATAATTTAGAAGTAGAATTTTCCAATTTGAAAATGAGACCATCTACAATGCAGTTGGAAATAATAACAATAACCCCAATAGCTCTCCAGAAGTGACTACTGTGAGTTTCAATAGCTTGTTCCCTAATTTTAAAAATCCTTCTTACGTGTTACAGCATTATGCATATTTTAGTGTGCAATTTGTTTTTGGGATTTAAAACTTTTTAAAAAATCATTTTAATGAAAAAAATGAAATATTACAAATACAAAAGCCAAATTACATTTTAAGACAAACTTTAGAGGAAAGGAAAAAATTGAATTCATTTAAGCAACAATTTACTTTTAAAACAAATATTGGATAACTATTACTAATCCTTTAACTGAATTCCACCATTAATTGAGTCAAAGAGGAGAAACAGTACATGAAGAGGCATTTAAATCATGTCAGTTCTGCCCGATTATAAATTTTTTAAAAACTAATTCAACAATCAAATTTTTCACAGGGAAATTAAAATGTTTGACAATTCTTTAGCCTACTCTCAGCCCAGTTTGAAGTCTTGTGTGGTCTGAATTTGTGTGGCCATTCATCAATATGATGATTCACCAGTGACTATAGCTTCCAAAAGACCAGAAGATTTTAACTTGGGCATTGCTGGGAATTATTCATAAATTTGGCTTCTCTGCTGTGTGGAAGAAAGGAAATGGAGAATGAAACCATATTTTATTAGGCAGCGATAAATTTTTACATAAATTGATGTGTTTAAGATTTTCATTTAAAAGAATATCTGGTCAGTTAAATCTGATATATCTCAGTTTGGGTTTTAACAGAGTTCATTAAAGAAAGAAAAGACAGTACTGTATCTCAGAAATCCAGAAAGTACCTTTAAAATGGTAGCAAGGAGCCTTGACATAGGTTGATGACCTGCTCCACATGTTTTAATAACCAGAAACTGGCAAATTTGGGGTTTTTTTTCTTCCTTCTTAGTAAGTTGTTGCATTGCACATTTGAGACCCATTGATGAAATCAATAGATGTACAAATAATAGCTTTTATTTTTTGCTACCTCTGTACTTAGGACTTATTTGCTTGTTTTATTTTGAATATAACTCAAGATAATACACCCATCTGTATTTAGTTTTAAACTTACCAAGAGTAGACACAAGATAGAAAAATTTAAATATTCTATTAGTGCTTCAGGTTTAAATACATAACTTAGTGTCTTTTTTAGATGATCAATAAATAATCTATTTATAATTCATTTTAAGCTATTTGACAAAGGCAAAGGATATAATAGAGTTCCTTAACTTCCTTTTGACTTGTAAGTACTCCTCTTAAAATATAAGTAGCCATACAGGCAGACAAACAAAGAAACGAATACATAAATCACTCTTTGTGGAAACTACCATGACGATTTCTGGTAAATATCAACTCATTTTTTTTCCTGTTATATCTGGAAGGTGCTAGCAATGTGTGTCAGTCTGACCTTCTCTTTCAGTCTCCTACTGAGCTGAGCTTGGATCAAACTCTCATCTGTGTTGTGGCTGTTGTACATCTGATAGTCTTATGAGGAACATTTTAAAAGTGGGCTGCAGGCCTCTGTCTAGACAGAGACTATTAGAATGTCAGAAGAATCCCAGAGTATCCTATACTTCACATTCATCCATTATCAAGGCTCATCTTCTTCACTAGCTCTTTGGCTTAGCTCCTGTGCATTGGCCAGGAGAGCTTCCTCAGAGGCCAAGGCAGGTCAGGGACCTATGGAATTGTATTAGTTAGGGTTCTCCAGGAAAACAGAACCAACAGGGTGGATGATTGATAGATAGATAGATAGATAGATAGATAGATAGATAGATAGATAGATAGATGACAGATAGATAGATTTAATATATAGAATTGGTCACCCAACCATGCGGATTGGCAACTTTTAATTTCAGAGGGCAGGACTCAAGCTCGAAAGTCTGATAAAGGTGATACTGAAGTTGAGTCCGAATTCCCCGTGGGAAGTTGGTTGACTGAAATTGAGGCAGAAATTCTTCTTTTCCAACTTCTTAAATCTTCATTTCTAGCTTTTAAGACTAATTGGATGAATCTTTGCAACTCTTTCTATGAGGAGATTCCCTACATGGCTGAGGGCAGTCCCCTTTGTTGCTTGTAGATGCAACCAGCCATAGAGGCAATTGACTGCTTATATATGCAAATCTATCTACAAAATATCCTCACAGTAACAATCAGGCCATTACTTGTTTGACCAAATAATTGGACACCATAGCCTAGCCAAGTTGACACATGAACTTAGCCATCTCAGTGATTAATCATACTGTGGCATCACATGACAAGTGTGTCTTTCAAGCAAGCACTTACATATGGCAGTGAATGGAGAAAACCCCAGAACACAAACAGATTTTTTAAAAGTAATTGATGATTTAGATAACTCAAGGCACAGCAATGTGTGCCTGAGGATGGGATGGGAAAATGAGTTGCGTTGATAAACTGTGTCATGTGTGTGTGTGTGAACTTAGATGTTATTGATATATTATCAGAGAATTTGCTGTCCTCCAGGAAAAACTGGTCAGCTGTTGGAAGATAGCCAATATGTAGTCATTAAATATGTTAGCCTGTATTTCAGAATCAAAGTTATGTACAGGATGCAGATTGAGGTACTGTTTACATCAAAATAGTAAACAAAAGTATGGGATTGCATTAGCTCATCACATAAGAATATGTGGAGGCCACTTAAAGAATACCTTAGGATATTGCAAAAGGCTTCGTATAGGAGATGACATTGGAATTGAGTCCTGAAATACTGTATACTATGTCAAAAGGCAGAGATGTCAGAAAGGACATTTCTGACAAAATATGCAGAATATGGAGTGTTCAGGGATTAGAAAGCTGTGCAATTTGGAAGGTGCATAGCTTATATGGGGACTGTATTCAAACATACTAGTGCAGTGGTAAGTTGAGGGAAAATAGCATGTTATAACTATTCTAAATACATATTTCATGTTGTGGCCAGTTAATATGGTAAGTAAAGAGGATGGGAAAAGAGGGGAGAGTAAGAGAAAACAGAGAAAGATAACAATAAGAAAAATTAGCTGCATAATAATAGGAAAAGAGAGACACTAGAGGAAAAGGGGGGAAAGATGAGAGAATGAGAAGGACAAGACTGAAACAAGGGAGAGGCTCCAAAGTTTAAGATTAGTGTTTAGCTGTCGCATGGTGTAGCCAATCTGAACCTGGCCCTTAAAATAGTATTGCCTGGCATCCTTGGCCATGTAAAGTGTCTATATATGATTTCTTAAGCATGGCAGTTAGACTACTCCTTAACCTGAGGCTCTACTCTGATTGATACAACATTGTAAACATGCAGCCCCTGGCATCGTCATTCTTGTTTGCACCAAAGCAGAGGTGACCCTGTCAGAAAAAACAAACCAAAGGTTAAGGCTAGCTCCTCACCCATAGGTCCTCACTCCAATTCTAAACAGATTCACTTAAGATTTAGCAACTTATTCCTCCTTCATGGGAAAGAAATCCCATTTACACTCCCACAAAACAAGCAAACACAATTCCTTTATGTATTGTACATCTGTTATGGATTGAATCGTGTCAACCGAAATATATGCTGAAATCTGAAACCCCTGGTCCCATGAATGTGACATTTTTTAGAAGTAGGGTCTTGGATTTGATTGGTTAAGATGAACCCAAATTGGATCAGAGGAAGCCCTAATTCAGTATGACTGCTCTCTTTATAAGAAAAAGGAACTTGGACACAGACAGAGAAGATACTGGAGAGAAGGCCATGTGAAGACTAGAAACAAATATTGGAGTGATATATCTACAAGCCAAGGACAACTGAGGCTTGCCAGCAAAGACCAGAAGCCAGAAGAGCAAGGAAGGATTCTCCTATATAGGTTTCAGATGGAACGGGACCCTGCTGATGATTTTGGATTTCTAGTCTCCACAACTATGTGACAATGAATTTTTGTGGTTCTATTTTAAGCCACCCAGGTTTGGGTACATTGTTGTAGCAACTCTCTGAAGATATAATATCCCTGATCTATCAATAACTAGTTAAGGATAATGAGTATTGTCCATAGCTCCAGTTCATATGCGACACACAAAGAGAAAAATTCACCAACAAATTATATATGTGCATTTTTCCTTTGTCACCAATAGAGTTTCCATTTTTGGCCTTTGAGTTAAAGAACTGGCTACATCATAATGCCATGGGAAACTGTTTGCTGACCCTGGATACTGCTTAGTGTATTCCCTGGCACATAGGATCTAGAACCCTCATAATTCCAGCCTAGTGTAGCTGTGGCAACTGGAGTCGAGGACTTATCTGTAAACTTACATATTCCAAAGACTTGTGTCACTTGATTCATATGAGTGCTTGCTTTCCAAATGGACTTCCCTTTGAGGGTTATTAAACCCAGAAAGGCAGATTTTTGCTGAACAAAACACACTGAATCATTCCAACAGCTATTTTAATCCAAGAAATGCTGAATTTGAACATTTTTCTTTTTGTGTCATAGATTAATTGCAACTATAGACAATAATTATTATCCTTTACTATGTAGTCTGAAAACAAGAAAGAGCTTCTGTGCAACACAAAAAACGTTTTCCTGGATCATGTCTTCTATATTCATGGTTTTAAGCAAATGGGCTTCTGTTACAGAATTTGTAAAATGAAGTTAAGTCTTAAATGGCAAATGCAAGTCACAGCATAATGGACACCCCCAAAAGTAGACACTGGTTTATCTAAGTTATTTTTCTTTAAAATATGATTAAAAGTCCATTATATTCTAAAAACAATCAAGTATGTTCCCTGAGTATGGTTCCTAGAGTAAGAATTATTCTAATTCACAAAGAACTAAATAGGTTTTTATCAAGATTATGGGGATTTATTAGAGTAAGCACTAGGGCACAGAAATCACGGAACCTAGTCCTGTATCTATCTCCATGCAGTTTGCTGGACGTGAAAAAGCCAGGTAAGCTCCTCACTCCTCTGCAATGCCAGCGTTGCTCAAAGGGGGTGCTTTTTGTATTTGGAGGAAGGCATGGCTTCCTCAAAGTACAACCCTTCACTTCAAGACTTTTAGCATCGCTGCCCCACTGCGGTACTAAATTAGTGCCAAATGAGTAGCATTGCTTCGTCATTATTTGATCCAAGAAAGGAACAGTTCTCGCGTGTCCAAATCATCTGCAGGTCGTACCCGTTGGGTTGAAACACACTGTACATCATCTTTCCAGTCCTTTCCTGCACTGACATGCATTTTGCGTGTTTGCTGCTTTTTTAGCATTGCTTGGCACAAACTTTTTAAGTCATTATCTTGAAGTCTACACTTCAGGGATAAAATAGAAAAAAATAACAAATCCAGGCTGGTTTGCCTCCACACAATTAACCTGACATTTCTCACCCAGTTTTAACTGCGTTTTTACAATTGCAGTATTTCTCCCATCCCAGAAGTATATGCCAGCTTCACATTTCTCCTGACGTCATCCACTTGAAGTCCAAAGGGAATTGATACCTTCTCTGACTTTTAAATCAAGTTCCCAAATATTAAGGAATGAATTTTAGTGCCATCTCTTTCCCTTAAGGCATATTCCACATGTCAGAATTCTCTGGCCAGTCTATAAAATGCCGAGGCCTTTAGGATTGTGGATTGTCCCGTGCTTTTAATCTAGGTGGGGGCAGAGTTGAGTCCTTTCTGAGTACCAGGCAAGGAGCCAGGCTGCCTGCACAGATTATCTCATTGAATCCTCACAACTCTCAAAGAATATATTGTTATACCTATTTTACGATACAATGAAGCCAGATAGGTTAATTAATTTGCTAAAGATTTTATAGCTAGTAAGATCATGCCAGTCAGTAAAGGTCAGAAATATTTATGGGTCTCATCTCAGTACTTTGAAGCTCGAAGCTTCAGCAAGGCTGAGATTGGATAAACCCACAAAGCAGGGAGGTGTTCCTGTCTGTGTGTGCATGTGTGTATGGGCGTGAGTTTCTGTGATATGGGATTATTGCACCACAAACCCATAGCCCTCTTTATAGAGCACTCTGCCTAGTCAGTAGAGGGAACATCCCTTTTCTAAATCACCCAACATTTCAGAAAGTTTATTTGGATCCATTTGCCATAAGCCAATTTCTGTTTGTTTCTTTTTTCCCCAGTATTCATGAATTTGTGAGCAATTATTATTGCATTTGAATGTATTAAACTTCTTACTATTTATTCCCATTTTCAACTATCTGTGTGGTGAATATAGTCCCTGAAGGTCAGATTTCTGTGTGGTCCATATATTCCCTGAAGGTCCAATTTTGGACATTAACATGGCAGCTATTTTACAACAACCTTTCCAAAAATCAAACAAATAGAGAAACAAACAAATAAATCTTATATTTTATTACACTAACTTGTCAGTGGACTTTTCCATCTATTTTCTTATCTTCTCCTACATACCCTTGAGAAATAAATAGAAGCTTTCCACTAAGAAATGAAGTCCTGTTCTCGCCAATGTAATGTGTAGATGAGTTATAATGGGGGTGTCAGTTATGTAAAGTGACCTTGGTGCAATGCTCCAAATATAACCCTTTTTTTCTAAGCCACCAAAATTTGAATTATTATTGAATTCATCAGAAGCTCCTAAATTGCCTAGCCATTTACCCTGGGCTCGGGCATCAGGGTAGCCAGGTTGAAATTGATGTTTGTATTTAAATATAATTTCACGTGGCATGACTTTCAAGATCATGGTTGACCTTCTTAAAACCCAGAGTTTTTACCTGCCAGTGAGCAGCTTTGTAGTAGTGGAAACAGCGCTAGTAACACTGTATACAATCCAGTATTGCCAGTAGACTCTCCATCCATTACCCCAATTATTTAACTGCCTACTTGATAATCACACCAGAAGATCTGAAAAATGTCTTCTGGGGACCCCTGCAGGACCCTGAAACTCTTTCAGGGGGTCTTTGGGTTCAAAACATTTTTATAATAATAATAAGGCATTATTTGTCTTTTTCACTCTCGTTCTCTTAGAATGTATTATAGAAGCTACAATAATCCAAGAGACTGCGTGAAGAAACATATAAGAACCCAGCTGTCTTCTATTCAGGCAGACATTGAAGAGATTTGCAAAAATTTAAAACAATGCTGCACTTATCACTGATTTTATTTTTGTTTAGGAAAATAAAGTTATTTTCATAAAATACACTATGTTAGCATGTAATTGTTATTGTTATTTTAATGAATTATTAAGCATTAAATAATCAGTTTTAATTTCTAATACAGTAAATATAGATGATATAATTCTTGTAAGCAAAAGCTCTTTGGGGGCCTCGGAACATTTTGAGTGTAAAGCAATCCAGAAAACACCAAAAAGTGTGAAAATGGCTGCTCTACACTAATGTTAATAATTTCCCATAAAGGAAGAAGTCAAAAATCTGATATGAATCTGACCAACTTCAGTTTTCCAAAGAGATCTTATCCCTGAAGCAGCCAAAATAATGATTATGGAAAAACTGCTCCTGTTTTCTTTTTTTTTCCCCAAAAAAATACTTCTGGAGTCCTATAATCTAGTTTTTCACTTGCTCTCTTATATCCCCAACCTTATAAATAATTATGTATGCCATTCTGATTGTCCATATTGGAAGATAGCGTGGCAATTTCCTTGTATTCCACACACACTCAAACACCCATAGAAACATAATTTTGTGCGCTGCACATGTAACCTTTCCGCTCCTTTAGCTCTGTGAATCAAGGGGCCACCATTAGGACTTGATTTGCCCCCATTCCTTCAACTGGGAAAATGAGGCAACATTCAGGGAGAGTGCTACTGAACGGTGCATGAGGCAGTAGACGCCTGGAGCCCCACAAACCATTTTAATTTTTGCTCTTTGCATCAGACATATGATCCGTTCACACTGACAGCACACTTGCAGAAAGGCTGATTTTATTTCTCAGCCGCCGAACATTAATGACGGAGTGTCCTCTCTTACCCACTCCCTCAGAACCTGGAAAAGAACAATGCCGCGTTCTGGAGGTTTCGGGTGGCAGCCAGGAGCTTGCCAGCATGCCTGACATCCGAGTCCTCTCATGATGGATACAGTTAACTCCTGCTTTGGAGGTGGCCAACTAACTGGTGTCTGGAGACATATGGTGATTTCTTCCCTGCCAAAGAGACCAAGCCCCTGTGCCAGAGATGTAGCCAACTAGTGCTGGCTCTCAGGCTTTCCTTCCCAGGGGATGATAAGTGAGCATGCCCCGGCATTGTTGTGTGCTCTGAGCCCAGCAGCACTGTCTGAGCGCCTGGGTATCACAGTGTCAGGCACATAGAAAGGAGAGGATTTGATGGATAGATAGGAGAGACATGATAAAGAGGACAGCACCCTTCTCTGATCTCCTTGCTGATAGGAAATGCAACCCAGTGGCGCCTGCAAGGTTCTGCTCCAGCGAGCCTGCCCCAGTGCTCCAGCTCAGGAAAGGGAGCATGGAGGCAAAGAGCCTGGGCTCTCACGTTTAGTGACCTCAAGTGTCATCCTTCCGTGCCATGGGGAGATATTAATGTCAGCTGGGGTCATTTTACCCTAGAGTTGCAGAGGACTCTTGGGATCCCTTCCTTTTGTCTTTTTCCTTTGTATTTCTCTTTAAGAGTGTTCTTATTTGCTTAATCAAGGGAAATATATCTGCATATGGTTATTAAAAATTCAGACTGGTGCAGAGAGTTATATAATGACAGTTTCCCCACATACCAGTATAATCACAACTAATGATTTCTTGTTTCCAGAAAAATAGCCATGAGTGTGCATGTGCTTGTTTGTGTGTTGTCTGTGTCCATAGCAAGGTGGTTCAAGGTCAACAGGGCAGGACTTAGAGCCCACCTCCCTGGGTTTGAGTCCTGGCTCTGCCATTTGCTAAGACATTTTGTTCACTACTGTCTCCCCTAGACCTAGAACAGTGCTTGACAGCTAGTAGACATCCAATAAATATTCACTGAGTGAGCAAATGAATAGATGGATAAATCTTTTCAAAACAAAGTGTTCCTAGTCAAGTCAGGATATGGTTTTATACTTACTTGCATTTTCTTTTTACTTCTTTATATATAGGTCATTTACATTTACAAATGCTGTTCCTATTTTTTCAATTTATAAATGAAGCATTTCTTCCCATCTATTTTTTTTAAAGATTTATTTATTTCTCTCCCCTCCCCACCCCCCCAGTTGTCTGTTCTCTGTGTCTATTTTGCTGTGTGTTCTTTGTCCGCTTCTGTTGTTGTCAGCTGCATGGAATCTGTGTCTCTTTTTGTTGTGTCATCTTGCTGTGTCATCTCTCTGTGTGTGCAGTGCCACTCCTGGGCAAGCTGAACTTTCTTTCCCACTGGGCGACTCTCGTTATGGGGTGCACCCCTTGCGTGTGGGGCTCCCCTACACGGGGGACACCCCTGCGTGGCACGGCACTCCTTGCGCGCATCAGCACTGCGCATGGTGGGCCAGCTCCACACGGGTCAAGGAGGCCCGGGGTTTGAACTGTGGACCTCCCATGTGGTAGACAGATGCTCTAACCACTGGGCCAAGTCTGCTTCCTCCCCATCTATTTTCTAATTGGATATTGTTTGCACATAGGAAGGCTATTGCTTTTTTTATTTTGATTCTCTAACAAGCCTCTTATTAAATTATATTATTTCTTTCTAATAATATTCCACTTGATTCTTGAATCTGTTGGGTTTTCTAAGTATTTAATACATACTGCTGTGGAATTTTTCTGCTGTGGAATTTTTGCAAAGTTACCATTAACTGTGTGCTGGAGCTGGCTTATGAGAATCAAATGCTTGCATCTCTTCCCAACACCACATTCAGTGATGTCACATTGGTAGCTTGAAATAGTCATAGTGGGAATATTTACACCACAGAAATTAGCAAACACTACAAATCACTTTCTTTTTTCTCTGAGAGCCTGTGATTAAACACATACTAGCCTGATTCTGGTTATCATAATATTTCTTTTCATCACATTTATGTTTTAACCCAAGTAAGTCTATAAAATCTATTAAATCTTTGTTCTGATAATGTGGAGATACATTCTCCTAGACATGCTTGTTACCTTCTCTTGCCTTCCTCCTTAGAGCTTCATTTTGGAGTCAGGATAGCATGTGTTTTCTTGAACTTCTCTTCTTTTACCTGGGCACTTGGTGGGGGAAAGAGTAGGCAACATTCTACCCCAATGAGAAGTTGTGCTTGAAAGACTTTTCATTGTTCTGACTTGAACTATTTGATTAAGGAATACGTGCTCAAGTTCACTACACATGCTCCTTCATCCTGCGAGGGTTGTCTTCATGCTATAGAAATACCACGACCCCCTAACATGTCATTAGGAAGGTACATCAGAACTTTATATAAATAGCTCCTGGAAATCACCACCCCTGTTTCATCCACAGCTCTCTAATGGCTATCTTCATCCCCTCCCAGCAAGTAGGGAGCAAAGATAAGCAAAACCTAAGGCTGTGGGCCACAGCTTCAAGTTTAGAAAGAGCAGTTTTCTAAATGAACTGTTGTTTGCCTTCTTGGACCTCCAACTCTCTGGGAAGTGAGTTTTCATTTTTATTTATTTATTGTTGTTATTATTATTATTATTTTGTCTTCTCTTTTATCTTCCATTTAGTTTAAGAGTCTGTACCAACATACTCCTTTTTGAAGTCTCTCTCAGCTGGGGGCTTTGGTGAGGTTTTTCCTTTATTTTATTTATTTTCCTACCTCTTTTCCCTAGATTGATTCTGAGGGCCATGGTTAAGAGTTACACCAATTCCCAGAATTAATTGTGTCTTTTTTCCCTCATTCATTACCTTTCAAAGATTATGGTCTTAAACTGTGCCTTTTTTTCCTGCTGGAGTTTTTTTATGTATCTTTGATGATGTCTACTCACACTGAGTTCATATGGTTAAATTTGAGGAACTATGTGATCTCTTTTCTTTCTACCATATTTCCTGAAACCTCCCCACTTTTCGATGACACTGATGAAAAAAATGAAGATAGGACATTTGTAATGCCACGTAATTTAGAACTGGGCGAGTATTCTTACCAATTCCCATTCTCCATTTGCTCAAATAGGGCAGGTTCAAGCGGAAGAATAAACAGGGCTTCAGGTTAAATGCATTCTGACTGTACTTAGTTCACAAAAATGGGAGAATAAGGGCCTTTCAAGTAACTATGCAACTCAGTTTGGGTTGGAGCTGTTTTGTGGGGCAAAAAAGAGCTCATTGACTGTTTATAATACTGAGAGTCGTTATTTATTTTAGGCAATATGAAATGTCACTGATTTGGTATCTACTATTCTACCTTGAAGCCCACATATTTAGATTGACAAGTGATTTTTGTCTGTCAAGATTACATGTTTACAATATATTACTAAATATTAGTGGCATTACTGCCCATTACAATTCTCCTTGGCAAGTTTTCAAGGCTCTGTGAGGAAGAGAAAACCAAAATTTGCTAGATCCAGCCTCTATCAAGGCACACAAGATCTATAAAATTTATGTTAAATAATCTTTGGTCATGATGAAATTGCACTGATTGAACAAATTCTACAATAACTGAAATATTGTCCCTTTCTCTGTCTCATAGTGGAAGAGAATAGAATATTAAGCAGATGGATTTGAAATTAGCCCACCAAAGCTGAGATGTTTGGTCAACATGTGTTGGGGCCTATTTTGGGTCAAGCTCCTTATAAATCTTGTCTCATTTAATTGTCATGACAACTTTGAGATCCAGGTATCATGATCCCTATTTGACAAGTATAGAAATGGAGGCCCAAAGAAGTGATGTAGCACTTATCATAAATCAAAGGGCTAATATAAGGTGCAGACAGACTTTTAATCCAAGTCCCTCTGAACCCTTTTTGTTATTTTATAATGTACCCAGAGAAATCAAAAACCCTCAGTCCTTGGAAATTACAATTACTCTCCAGAAAGAATTACTTATTACTGGTCTAGATGGCCACAGTGAGTCAGACTTAAGGCCACTATATTTGGTGGGACTTGTTTAATAGGTGCTGTCTGGAGACTATGAGGCAGCTAAATAGGTCAACAGTAGTTAACTTTAATGACAGGGAAGCAAAGCAATTGACTTTATCACCTCTCCACAAACACATTGAATCTTTACAAATGCAGCCAAAAGTAACCAGGACAGAGACTTTTTTATCTTTTATAAATGTCTGAAGCATGCATAGATGTTCTGCCAGCAAATGCTATCACGAGAGTCCATGTTCAAATCAGATAATGACTATTTGAGTCACAGTGACAGTCTAAAGAAGTGGGCTTAAAGTGAAAAGAAACAAAGCAAAACCAATTCCTTCTACCTATATGATAACTTTAGCTGAATTTTGGTCATGATATTTACGGTTTTCGATAAAATGAATCGTTCAAATGTTTATCAAATTGAGGTAGTTATTATTGGTGCCAAAAAAAAGGAAGGTGAATCCTTAAGTTTATGGACACAAGTAGGGCAGGTTGTGTCAGTATAGACTATTCTTCACGATCACTACTAGAAGTGAAAATACAAGGAAATATTCCATTCAGTATTAGACAATATACTTTTATCTTTCCTCCTCTCTCTAAAAGGATCACGCAGTCTGTGACAAGAAGCCCAGAAATCAGCAGCATTCTCTCTGGGAATGGGTTGCCACTAAAAGTTGGCTACCAATAACTTGATTAGAGGAAAATGGAGGAGAAGCCAGGTGTCAAGTCTTTAATACTTAATGGAAAATCCCCCTGCTTCTGCCAGCCAGAGAGCCAAATTGAGCCAGATTTAAAGCCTGTGGGAGAAAGCTGGCGGGGGGCGGGGTGCGGTCAAGGCACAGGGAGGTCTGGCTCACAGAGCAGGAGGATGATGACAGGATGGGGGAAATATCTGCACAGAGCAAATACACCCCAAAGCAGTCATCATACATTTAGCATCTTTATTTGGGATGACCTCTTCTTATTAAAACACCCAGTCTCCGTGCGGATTCTAATAGACTCAGTAGAGGAATTGCTTTGTTCTAGACCAATGTCTGCACTGCTGCATAAGACTCATTGGGAATGCATTACAAGGGCGCCATCTCTTTCAATGTTTTCATTACTTTCCTTCTGTGCAAGGCTGTCTAGGATAAAAACTAGACAGAAAGGTAATGACTACAAAGAGAAGGGAGTTGTTAGCCATTACCTTGCTCATTTGTTGAGACACAATGGTATCAGATAGTTTGGACCAAAAAACATGCCTTTAGATATATGTATTCTAAATTTGTTTTCTCTGCTATGTTGATTAGTTTATTAAAACTCCAACTCAGGAAGCAGATGTGGCTCAAGTGATAAGGACTCCGCCTACCATATGGGAGGACCCAGGTTCAATCCCTGGGGCCTCCTGGTGGAAAAGAAGAAGAGAAAGTATGCCTGTGTGGTGAGCCAAGTGCCCGCATGCATGCCCACGTGGTGAGCCAGTACCCATGTGGCGAGCCGAGTGCCCACACAGCAATCCAAGTGCCTGCGCAGTGAGCCAGTGCCTGCGCAAATGAGTCAGGTGGCAAGATGATGATGTAACAAGAGAGAGAAGAAGGGGAGAGTAAAGGTGAAGCGCAGCAGAAACCAGGAACTGAGGTGACACAATTGACAGGGAACCTCTCTCTACATCAGAGGTCCCTAGGATCGAATCCCAGTGAATCCTAGGGGAGAAAGAAAAGAGAGGACAAAAAAGAGAAATAGATACAGAAGATCACACAGCAAATGGACACAGACTGCAGAAACAGCAGAGCAGGGGAAGGGGAGAAAAATTAATATTAATTACTTTAAAAATCCAACTCTTCTCCAAATTCTTCTGTGTAGATCCAGAATTTGCATGCTTAGAGTCAAGATTTAGAAAAGCACTAAAACAATGGCAACTTTTTAAGGCCTGACAGCTAGAACTTATTTGGCACAGGTTTATTTTGATGTGGACATTTGTCACATGTGACAATTACAAAAGAATGAAATTCAAACTCATTTGTAATGAGTTCTAAAAAGTTACTAAATGCAGGTCTTCCCATCTCATTTTCTTTAGATGAGAAAGAGAAAACAATTTTCCTTTTGTTATGGCCCAATTTGCTTTGGGACGACTGTGATCCAATGGGTAGAAGCACTGAGCAGAGAGGGCAGACTGGTGCCCAGTAAAACTCTTTAGTTCTGCTTGATTCCAAAGACACTATTGCAAACTTTAACTCTGATAATGCTGCACCTGGTCAGATTTTGAGACCTCTGAATTATAATGGCACTCTGGCCTCAATAAAAGGGTCATTACCCTGAGGAAAATCAGACTTTTTCCTGTAAAAACATAGTCAACTTTTTTTGGTCATCTATAGAGCAAATTACCATGTTTTGATTTTCAGATTTCAACTCATTTGTAGACAGACCTGAGCTTCCTCAGAATATTCTGGTTGAGACCAAAGACAAGAGGGGGAATTATTTCAATCTCCTGAAAAAATCAATACTTTCATTTTAATTGTAGAAAATATGCACAAAATAATTTTTGAAAGCCTAGGCAGTCAAGAAGATATCTAGAAAAGATACTGTAATTTTAAAAGTAACCTTATTCCTGTTTCATATTCATATGGTTTCAGTTCCTTGAGTGAAATACACTTAGTATGTACAAAACAAGACAAAACCAAAATAAAATAAAAAAAAAAAAAAGGATGGAGTAGGGGATAAAACTTCAGGTGCCATTTAAAGCACCTTGATTTGCAGTTTTACTATTAAAATTCAAGATGACAAGTGCAAAAACATAAATCAACATAATGAGATAAAGAAGTTAAGAGAGTTTGGTTTTCCTGCAAATGAAGAAATTATGACTTACTAGCTTTTCTTGTTATGTTTTGTTTTTCTTTTTTAAAAAAAATCTTACTGAGCTACTTTCACTGTGACCTTGATCTGTAAAGAGGGAAGCCAGTGTGATTTTGTTCCACCTCAAATGCCTTTTGGATGGTTTCCTAGATCTGTTTTGATTGCTATAAGTTTGGCATTAATTGTGCTTAAGGTTTTGGGCAATGGAAAGAACCCGGAAGAGGCATTAAGCTGTATCACTCAATAAAGTGTTCCCTGATCAGTCTGATGCCTGGTCCTCTGGATTTGGTGGGATTGCTTTGGGGATAATGTCAAGGGCCCATGGCAGAAGTCCATCTGCCCCAGGATAGCAGTAGCTGTGAAAGAGCCGAGATGGAGATCTGCAAGTACCGGGCGGCACGGACAAATGTGGAGCTCTTGCAATTAGGAGAAAATAGCTCAAACTTTAAAATTGGCCTGAGGACCATCAGCTCCCTAGGGTATTCTTTGAAGTATTTTCCACCTTTAATTTAGATATTTCAAGGGAAATTTAATCCATATGTTTTTGGATTCATTTGGACTTAACTCATAAATATGCTTCATCAAGGACTGCCAGGAAGCTCTGTGTTCACCAGAGTACATGGGACAACAGTACAGACAGAGGAAATTTGATATCCAAGGGTCTATCACCCAAACAAGGAAAAGAAACCCTCAGGTTTAAACCAGTGTCTATAAACAATAAGAGAGCAGTAATTTACCCTGCAGCACCATCATGGAGGGATAAGTCATTTATGACTGCATGGGACACACACAAATGCACAAGCAATTTATATATATATATATAAAAATATATATGTATATGCCCTTTCCCAGAGAAATACGCAACACAGGACTTTCTCATCATCAATTTCAGAAAAACTTAACACCTCTAAGAGGAAATATACTATTTTTACCTATTATAAAATCATTTAAAATCCATACAAACTCTTCTCCCTCTGTCTCTCACCTCTGTTTCTTACTTTCTGTCTCTGGCTTTCCCTTGCATACAAGCCACCACCCAGGAACTCCCAGGCCACAGGCTTGGACTCCTTGTACCTTTTGTGTGTCTCTACTAGATCAAATAATTTTGGTAAATTTTACTGTCTTAAATATGCATTGCTAGAAAAAAACACAACATTTTCCCAAGTCTTTTCACAAGCTAAATCTCCCATCGCTTGGAGATTATTTTGTGTACTTTTATGAGGCAGTATCCTTCTGGTTAAGAATCACTGTTGTGGTCATTGCTTGGACTAATTCAAAGGAAAGTGTCACTGTTTGAATAGTATTAAAGGCCCCCATTTTTAATTTTTATTTATTTTTTGCTTAAATGGTATGATTTCAAGGTGGTCTTCTATGTACTCATAAATCAATACTATCTTCAGGGCAATATATGATTTTAATTTTCTCTGTGTCATATCTAGGTGTTTTCAGGAGTAAAGAACAGGGAATTTGCATTCCATCTCTATTTCAGTTTAAGTTTCTTGTGCCAATGGCATCTAATACCTGGAGGCATCTGAGGGCATCTAATAACCAAGTACATTTCAGGTATTAGAAAAGCCCTTGGCATGATTGTTATCTTCAGATTCTCATATTATAGAAAGTGAGAGGGCAGAGAGTAGTTCAGGGTGATACATCAGATGGGATTCCTGGATCCATGCACACTGAATTCTCAATTTTCAGTAAGGAAAGATGGCGGAGCTGCAATGGACAAACCCCAGCAGGGCAGAATTATGATGACTTGGGCTCATGTTATCATTAGCAATTAGGATGTCTGTTGGTTTGCAAATGTGACCGAATAGATGAATAATAATCAGATTGAGCAATTGGACAATAATGTAGAATGTTATATGACTATTTTCTAACATGCAAAAGAACAACAATGTGGTTTTTCTCCACCTTTTTATCCTTTCAGCAAGAGAGGTCTCTTCATCTCTCCCTTCAAAATGGAGAAAGACAAGCAAGTTCAATCCAGTGTAGAATCATCTCAGATTGTTCTTCTTTTCTGTGGGTTAAGATGGCAGAGTGATGATGCCCATTTCCCTCCACTGTGCCCTTTTAATGTTGGAAACACCAGTAGATGAATCCTTGCCGAGCGCCATGTGGTAACTCCACTTTGCTTACAACCCTCAAGTCATGATGCTGAGTGTGGTGTTTTGTTGAAGTATAAAAAAAACTTACAGAAAAAAAAAAAAAAAAAGAGCAGAGCCAAAAGATGAAAGAGAGAAGAGGAATTAAGTAAATAAAGAATGTTTACTGGTTGCCTAGCTGGTGATAGCCACTAAATTCCTCCCGTGTTTTCAATGCAAGGCAAACAGATACACGGAAGGAATCCTGCTTCTCAGCATCGGTTTGAGCAGCACTGGACTGAAGCAGTCTTAGCCTGAGCAGCCAAACCCTGCTTGAAAGCTTGGCAGCCTCGGCTGGATTACTCCACTAACCCTCTCCACCTCCTTCCCCACCCACAACCTCAAAGCATTAAATTGCTTTGGAGCAGCTGACCTCAGCTCTACCTGAAGCCACAGAATGCAGCATTCTCCCCAGTTGCCATTTCACTGGTAAACCTTCCATGGTGTCATCATCACTGCTAATTACATCCCTGTTTCTTTCAAAGGGCAATTTTAAATTTTGGTATACTCCTATGTCTGTCAGGCAGTTTTACTTATTTATTTATTTATTAATTCATTCTTTCACTCATTCATTTCTAAGAAAGCCTCTTCTGCTTATACATCTTCATGTCTAATTTTCACAGCACTTCTATGAGTAGGGATGCACAACACATTTACCTCTTCTTGACTTTGACGGGGCTATAAGGGGTTGCCAATCAGCTTGTGTGATTTTTCTTTGTTATCTTCTGAAATGCCCAGTGGATAATAACTGAGTGGGGTGGGAACCTCTTGAGGTGGGTGTCCTCCAGAGAAGGGTCCTTATTAATGCAAAGTACCACGCTGAGCTGTGAGGGAATCCATTCAATTGTCAGTTCTAGTTCTCTTTTGAGGCTTATCAAAGAAGAGGGGCCTTTGAAGAGCCGGTAGAGGTGGGAAAGTAACAGCAGAAGAAAAAGTGCCTGGGAGCACTTAGCTCAGACAGGACAGGAGAGCTGCAACGCAACTGTCGCAACATGCAAGTCACAATCAAAATTAGGAACTACAACTGAAACGATTTCATTAAATTCAGGAACCAGTGTAACTTCCTTCTGATTTCATGCCTCCCTAGTTCCTGTACTGAAATCAGCAATTGAATTCTTGTTTGAAAGTACGTATCTCTGGGAGCATAGGTGGGGGAGTTGGGGAAACCATATCCCACTTCACAGCCTGCCTGGTGAGCAATAGAATGCCATGAATTGAGGCATGGTAGAAGGCTTCTAGGAAGAATTCCAACTGAGCCCTGAGCTAGAGAAGAACTCAGGCTAAAATCTAACTGAGCTGTGGGATGATAGGACCCTTAGTTTCACACTGTAACTGGTTGAGAGTTACTGTCTTACTACAGGGAGGTTAAATTCAATGAGTTGGGAAGGGTGATGTATGTGGAGAAAGGACAGGTGGTTAGAAGAAACCCATTTACTTCAGCTCATTAGGCCTGGGAGACTAAACGCTATTAAGAGTATGTAGTAGACACTTAATATCTATGTCCTTCTGGAATCCATCCATGTTCTTTTGGTAGTAGTGCCTTGATTTTCCTGTGGAGACACCTCTTTCCTATCCTCAGTTCACCCCACCACCAGCCTCGGTGTGGACAAATATCCCAAACCTCAGTCTATCAGCCTCCCTAGCCCACTGGCCACAGTAACAGGTACAGGATTAAGCATGTGATCAGTTTTGGGTCAGAGGCTGGCTTGGAACTTCTATCAGGGCTGTTGCTGAGAAAAAACTCTCTTCCCCCTTGACTTGCATCTGTGACGATGAAAGTCTAAAGTGTCAGAGATGAGGCAAGGCAAAGCTGAGTTCTGATGACATCCTTTAAATTCATTGATCAAGCCATGCCCAGGATCACCTCTGCTCCTGGACTTCCCAGTTAAGTAATCACCTATATTTCCTTTTCTGTTTCAGCTGGTTTCAGCTTGGTTTTCTGTCACTTGAACCCAGAAGTCCTGACAAACACAAAATAGTAATGAGTAAAAAGAAAAGCTGACTTATACACAAGCAAAAAATTAGAGATAAGCAAGCAGATTAATTTAACTAGAGTGAGAGTCCACAAAGAAGAGTAATGAGAAAATTACATCATCATCTCAGTAGATGCTGAGAATGCTGTGGGCAGCCCCCAATACCATATGTGATTTTTTTTAAACAAAAGACAAGTAGAAATGGATGGCTGCTTCCTTATCATCATCAGAACATATATACTTTTTAAATTTAATTTATTTTTTAATTTTTTTAATTTTTTTGTTACATTCAAAAAATATGAGGTCCCCATATACCCCCCACCCCCCTCACCTCACTACTCCCCCCATAATAACAACCTCCTCCGTCATCATGAGACATTCATTGCATTTGGTGAATACATCTCTGAGCACCACTGCACCTCATGGTCAATGGTTCACATCATAGCCCACACTCTCCCACAGTCCACCCAGTGGGCCATGGGAGGACATACAATGTCCAGTAACTGTCCCTGCAGCATCACCCAGGACAACTCCAAGTCCCGAAAATGCCCCCACATCACATCTCTTCCTCCCACTCCCTACTCCCAGCAGCCACCATGGCCACTTTCTCCACACCAATGCCACACTTTCTTCGATTATTAATCACAATAGTTCATGAATAGAATTATCAGTAAGTCCACTTTAATCCCTGCTCTATTCCTCTAAGGTCCTGTGGACCTTAGAATGGTTGTGTCCATTCTACATCTATATCAGAACATATATTTAAACATCATACTTAGTGATAAAACACTACAGGCAAATTATCCACAAAACTAGGTAGGTAGGTAGACTGACAATTTAAAGATTTGATACATGCACAAATTACTGACTCAATTATTTTAATTCTTTTATCCTTGGAACTTGACTAAATGTTTATAACATTCATGGAAGAATAAGCAAGTGAAAACAGCTAAGACCAACCCTGAAAGATACTGAAATATCTTTCAGTGCAACAATACCAGTGTCATTGGCATGAAAATTGACCGATGGATCAATAGAATCATTCAATAAGTATTGTTTAGAAAATTGGTGATTTGACAGAAAATGAGAGTAGTTTTTATTTATTAAATATTTAATATTTAACTGATCTTAGAATGAGCATTTTCTTTTCTAAAATTATAAGTAATATAAAAAGAAAAGAGAAAATATTACACAAAAGAATGATCAGTAGGTTATGTAGGCTATACCGAACATCACAGGAAAGCATAAATAAATTGTGGAAATAATCATAACATAAATCAGAAGCTTAGTATTCTTAATATGTAAACCTTTTTGGCCATCCCAATAGAAAAACTGCTTTATTAAAACAGAATCCTTACAACAGGGCATGGACTGATAATTCACAGGGAAAGCAACCGTAAATGGTCAACACAGGAAACAGCCACTCCTGCAGTCTGCTATTGGAAAGAATATTGTTTAAACCTTTCTGGATGGGAAGCAGACTTGGTCCAATGGATAGGGTGTCCGCCTACCACATGGAGGTCCGTGGTTCAATCCCAGGGCCTCCTGACCCGTGCGGAGCTGGCCCATGCCCAGTACTGATGCTCGCAGGGAGTGCCGTGCCACGCAGGGGCGTCCCCCATGTAGGGGAGCCCCACGCGCAAGGAGTGCGCCCCATAAGGAGAGCTGCCCAGCGCGGAAGAAAGTGCAGCCTGCCCAATGGTGCCACACACACGGAGATGATACAACAAAAAGAGACACAGATTCCCAGTGCCGCTGATAAGGACTGAAGCGGTCACAGAAGAACACACAGCGAATGGACACAGAGAGCAGACAACTGGCGGGGGAGGGCAGGGGGAGAGAAAGAAATAAAATATAAATCTTTAGAAAGACAAAAACCTTTCTGGAAAGCGGTTGGTTATAAAAGTCAAGAAACTTAAAGACTTGACACTTTCCGATCCAGTAATTTTACTCTATGATATGTTCTGAGGATTCAGTCAGAGATAACAAACAAACCAGTAAGAGCAACGTTATTAGAGCAGCCTTAGGAGAAAATGGATCCACCCTGAGCATTGTTCAGAACAAATGAATTAGAATACATTGATTCATTGAATCACAAAAGTATTTATAATAATTTTGAAAACTCTAAAATTTAGAACATCATGAAATATATTATTTATTAAGTATAAGTAATGAATTATAAGCACTTTTCATTCTCTCCTTTTTATAGTTTGCCTTTTCTATAATTACCATTATGACTTATAAAAGATTTTTTTAGCTTGCTTGTCTGTTTTTTTTTTAGAGAAAGTCAGAAAGGAAAATGTAAAGGAAAATTTGTATTTAATCCTTTTAAATTGTCTCCCTTTAATGTGATGACCCAAAATATTTTATTTTCTTGAATCAAATTATAAATTGAATTTATATAAACCTATGATCTTTAATTTTATTGCATGCATTTTTACTTTTAACAAATGCAATTTATTAAAATATGGATAATTGTGATTTTAGTTTTGTATATTCTGTTTAAAGTTAATCATCAAATTAAAAAATTTCTCAAGATATATTTTGAAATAGGGCCACCTCTGTGAAATAGGGCCATGGACCATGTGGCTTACTCTTGTCACCTTAACAGTATGGAGGGGATGGGCAGGAATCACTCTTCTTCCATGGGTCTCTTGGTAGTCAAGCTTAGAAAACGTCTATGGGGAAAAAAATATATATGTACCCTTGCAATCAGGAACCTTTCTCATATTTTCAACTCTTAACGGTATCCAGCACACTGAGAAGCACTCTGTTGGGTGTTGGGGCAATATGTGTAGATGTAAAGCTAAGGAAGTTACTTGACCTTTCTAAGTCTCAGTTGCACTGCCAGAAAAATAGGGCATACGACCAAATGGACTCTTGTTGGTAGTAATATTTTGATGATGCTCTTGCATAGTTTGTAACAAATGTTCCACAACAATGCAAACTATTGTTGGAGGGGTGATGTATGAGACCCCGTGTGATGTTATGTGTGTTTATTTTGTAAGTTCACAATCTTTATTATACACTTATTGTATATGTATGTTCATGTATGAATGATATACTTCAATAAAAACTATTAAAAAAAATAGGGCGTATGTAGAACCATCCACATAAAGGCCCTGAGGAGTGCCTGGCACACAGTAAGCACTACAGAAACATTCTCTGTTGACTCTCCTGGATGTTCCCGGCAGGCCTCGAGACCCACTGCGGTTGCAAAATTAGGAGCGGTGTGGTGCCAGCTCTGTGGCTGGGCCCACTTCCCAGATGGTCTCCTCCCTCTGCCCAGGCTGTGTTCCACTTCAGGAGAACTTGACCGACCTGGACACACCCCAGGCAGAGGTCCAAGCTGATCCGATGGTTGGCCACCGGGTGAGAAACGCGTTCCTTTGTAGGCCGTGTGAATCATTTATTGCTAGCAGCAGCAGGTAAGGAATTCCCACACTCGAAGCACAGGTATTGTCTGTCAACCAAACACAAGTGCAGTGTATGCAAAGGCAATTCCTACTTCAGCTGCCGTTGTCAGAAGGGCTTCAGATCGGCTTGAAGTTTAGAATAATCTATGATGTAGAATGTGCTGAATTAAACTGCTAGCATACTGCCGACCCAAGCCTGCTGCCACCCTGCCTGCCGCCCTTTCCTGCAATGGCATGGGGTGGGGGCTAAGGAGGCCACTGGAAAGGGACAGAAGGGAAAGACCTTAGTCATATTTTCTAACTGATTAGATTTTTTAAAATTTGCTAATAATGCCACCTTATATTCCAGAAACAAAGTGTCTGTATTAAGCTAAATCTTTACACAGGTGCCACTGCTTGTGTTGTGTTTAAGTCCCTTTTTAAGACCTCAAACTGAGACACTGTTTTCTATACATTAGAGGTTTAAAGCACTTCCTCTCTTAACATGCAAATACCTAAGGGGTGGCCCAGAGATAGATTATACTCTACTATTGCCACCTTACAGAGGATGATTTCTCAGGTGATGGTCTGAGAGCAGACTCTCCTGGGGTAAGTACACAGATGTGCTGCTTCTTCCATGTGAGTAGATGAGGAGGATGAAGATCTTCATTGAGGAGGAGGATGGTGAAGGGCTTTGAAGACCTGCCTCTCCTCCTCCGTGGCTGAGCCTGACTGCTTGGTTCAGGCACAGGGCACAGGATTGGCATCCACTCTGCTCCTCTACCCCTTTCATCTCTATCCCTTTGTGATTTATAGCGAATCCTAGGGAAGCTTGTGTGAGTTCGCAACTCCTGTGAATTTTCTTCCAGGTTGTTGAAAATGGATTTTCTTGTTTCCTTCATAAGAGCTGAAGGTTGCTCATTTCAGTACCCACCCAGGCCAGAGTAAAGGGAAGCAGAATAGTTCCGAGAATTTAATCATGCCTGTGTCAGAAGAAAAGAGAAGAAGGTGGGAGGGTTTTGAGAGTTCCAAATAGCCACAAGCCTCAGTGACACATGAGTAGTTTAGGAATCTCATGCTGTTTTCTCTAAAATCTTATTTCGTCTTTTCCAAATTTACCTGCTTAGGCAATCACCTGAAGTTCTGATCTTCTCCTGTCAAACCTGAAGCTGGCAAAGAGGAGAGTGAGGTCCCTGGGAGGAAGTTGCCCTTGAACCAAGGACAAATCGTGCCATTAAGCAGCCTCACAAAAGGTCACTGCAATAGTTGCTTTTTTCCGATACCTGATTTGAACTTTCTCATGTCCCATCAGCACCTTGATACCAGCACAATTGGGGTTTTTAAATATACCCGGTGGACAGGTAACTTATTCCCTTTTTCTAACTAGGAAACTTTTGGCTACCCTACTGTAAATTGAATACTTCTCTCCTTGGAAATCTCAGAATAGGTCTGTGTGATATCAAACACCTATGCTGGGAAGAACAGGAGCAAACAAAGCCATAAGGGACTGCCTTTGAAATGGAGCCTGGGAACCATTCAACCTCATAGGAGCATTTGTTTGCTCTCCTTGTTTCCCCAGAATCATGCTCACCTGGAGGCAACAACCTCCACTTTGTCATCTGTTGGGATGAGGAGGGGCAAGGGAAGGGAGGCCCTTTGGCTGGCTTGTCAAAGCATTCCCAAAGGGCGACTGTTTAAAGAGTTCATATCTTAGGTAACCCTCAGCCTGCTATTCCTTTCACTTGGGGATGCGCCAAGGGCTGTGCCTGACTCAGCTTGGGCCCAATTCTATGATCGTTACTTAAGTTCAAAGTTCCTGGTTCCCTGGTTTTGGTGGGGAGTTTTGGCCACATATAGAGGGTAGGACAGCACCTTGGTTGGGACTAGCTATACACCGAGGTATGTTTGAGGTTCCTTTTTTCCTTGATGAGCTCTAATTACCTGTATCAAAAGGATTAAGGGAACAAGGAGTTCTTTTTCCTGGAGCAACCAAGTTGACAACATATTAATTCTATGTTGCTGAAGCAGCGGGTGGCAGATTTTCCCCATTGATAATAGAATAAGAATCAAGACTTAGAATCTTTCAGGTCACAGGAACGGATGTATTTTCAGTACTTTAGTTGGTGGTTGCTTCTTTAAGGATACAAATGGAAGGAACCATTGTTTCACCTGGATTGAATGCCAGATATTGATAAAACCCAGCTCTTCCTACCTGATGAGGTTGGTGTTTCCCAATCCACCTGCCTGTGTTTTATCCTACTCCAGGGCTCTAACATTGTGGTGCTTTAATCCTTCCCTACCTCTGCTATCAAGGAATTGAATCACTATATAGCTTGGGATCAAATTCCCTAAAAAGAATTTGAATAGTGTTAGTCACCATCCAGTATAGAATTCCCTGTTGACCAGAGCTTTGCCCAATCTGCCCTTGACTGACCTCTATCTGGCAACCTTTAGCCCATACAGCTATCTCTGGCCCAACAGGTGTGGGCAGCTGGTGAGGTTACCTGGTAGAAAGCGTTTTGATTCGTGCATGGCTGACTGCCTTAGCTCATGGCCTCAGAAGGAAACATGGATATGGCAGGACCTCAGGCCATTATACTTTGCCAATTCTAGAGAGACAGTAGTGGGAAAGAATTGCTAAATACTCTAATACTTTGTGACACCAAAAGTTTAACTTTGATCCCCCTTTACTTTAGGGTAACTCAAAAGTGAGGAGGAAAACCTTTCTAATTCTTGCAAGGGTCCTTGAGCAACTTTAGCATACAGAGAGCCTTCCACATAGCTAAGCCTCAGCCCCAGGAACATCAGCACCCCCCAGGGTGAATGTGGCTTAAGTGAGGTACCAGAGGCAGTGACAGAGATGACACTGGTGCAGGCCAAGGTAAGAGAAGGAAGACATGTCAGATACGAGGTGGCTGAAGCTCAAGGAGAATTGTCTATGAAGACATGTGAGAAACCCTCTGATAACTTGACTTTGGATGGGGCTCCTTTGGAAAGGGCTTGGGTCCTAAAATGGCAGGTAGAAAAGAAGCACTGAAACACAGGCTATGATAAGGGAAAGGACAAAAATAAGTTCTAAGAAAAGGTGTAGAGAGGAAAGAAATAGAAATTAAGGATGAAGAATTTCACCTTTGTAGTGTTTAGAAATGAGCAGTCAATTCTGAAATTCCATTCACTTGGAATTGGAGAAAAATGTCCAAAATGATGCCCAGCCCAAGAGCAAGTACTCTCTCCTAGAGCAGTTAAGAGGCTGTGTATATAGATCGTGCCAATCGTGCCAGGCAGTGAGCTGACCTGAGTGAAATAATGAGGAAAATGACATTAAGTGATGGTTTGAAGCAGAAATGATGAGAACTTTAGAGCTGGAATGTGCAGAGGACTCAAGACTATAAAAACTGGTGTCTCGTGGAGCATACCAAGTGACCAGACTGGTTGAAGCAATATTCTATTCCATGAGTCTCTGGCTAGCAATTGGACACTGTAGAAATGAACATCTTGTTATATTGGTCAAGCAGGCCCACCCAGTTCACATATCTTTCTGTAATAGTTCCTGCAACTATTCCCTAACTTGACACTTTCTGAAGATAGAGAGGATTTGTTGAAAATGGAAGGAGAATGATATTTTAACCTATATGTCAATGCAAAATAACATACACTATGAATCATCAATAATTATAAGAATGGTTCTGACATAGATTAATAGTTCTTCCTCATTTAGGAACTGCTGGGAACTCTTAGCTTGGAATCGTCTGGGGTTGCTGTATCTTCCTTCAAGTTCTGCTGATTTTCCTCCACATGTACAGTGTTCTTCTTACAACGCAAGGAGAAAGGTTTGATTACCTTATTTTCCTTTTTCAGGGCTTTCATCTATAGTGTCTGCTAATAAAATTGCTAAAAATTAATTTTAAGGGCATTCTTCATTAGCAATGACTAATAGGGTTTTGCTTTCTACCAATACTATGTTCAAAAATCTTGATTGGCTTCTCTGCTTGGGATTGGCTTCCCTTCCATTTTCTCACAAGTTTTCCCTCTTTTTGTTTGGTTCCAAGTTACTACTAAGATTCCTGACTTTGTAGTCTATTCTCTGCCTGAGGTGGCCACAAAAGGATTAAATTTTATCTTTCGGGTAAGGTTCAGAGCATCCTCCAATATTAAGTAGAAATTCAAACTTGGTGCCTCTCCCTGTGTAATACTGGTCTATAACAGTTGTTCCTGTTTAGTGATTACATGCCTCCTAGTCTGTTCTCTTTAGTGAGTCTATGTTTCCTAGAGTGAGGGCTTTGGTTGATCCATAAAGGCTCAAAGGCAATCCAGGCTATTCTGCAATCTGCCCACCCCCTCCCAATATTATTTGTAGTGATTGAAAATGCCATATATCCCTTTGCAAAAACTATTGCTACCCATACCATACTCCAACCACCATCTTCACACCAAACTCCCTTACCCTTGTATATTGCTTCACGTTTTCAAGGTGCTTCTATACTTACTTTAAGCCATCTTTACCTGCACAACCTTTTCATAGTACCTGTTATTAATTTGATTGTTTCCAAATGAGACTCCTGAAGCTTGGCAGGGTTAAATGACTTGCCCAAAGGCACATGGCTAGTAAGTGGCAGAGCCCAGGAAAATCAGGTGCTCAAGGAATTTGCAGTGCTGAGGGCCCCTCCTGGGTTTACCCCCTCCCTAATCAGTTGTCCAACTCTGTAGGAAGCTGCTCTGTGAGAGCCAGAAAGGATGAAGGCTGGAAAGGACCTGAAAAACTAATATGCCTGAAATAATATTAAACCCTGATCAGTTTCCACATGTCACCCCTCTCGAGGACATTTTTATCCTAATGAGGTTTATTCAGCACACAGCATGAAGAAATCCTTTCCTAAATATGAAAATGCAGGCCTTTGTGAGAAGTGGGCCCAGGAAGTACTGGTGGAAAATGGGAGCTTTCTGATACTTTCTGACACCTCTCAATACATACCATGTCAAGGATCCCTTGTAGATGAACTGCCCGTTCCTCATGAGGTCATCCAGTCTGAGAGGCTCACTGATCAGGTGGCATAAATGCAGGCAGAGGGGCTGGACTGTGCCTTCATTCACAGTGGAGTCTTGCTGTCTTTTGACCTCACTTATTCATCAAGTCTACATCGGCATGTCTCATCCACTGTCTAAGTGCATTTTTTTAAGGAAGACAAGAAGAGGAAGAAGAAGTGATTTACCTAGCTAATATCAAGATCCACAATAGATTTTATCCTAATTCAAAAATTTCCAAAATTTATAAACACTCTGTACCCAGCATGCAATAACTCGTCTTCCCCACCTCCCCTTATCCCTGGGTAATCTAAGTCTTCTTTCTAACCCTATGAATTTGCTATTTCTATGTATTTCATATAAGTGAAATCATACAGCATTTAACCTTATGTGCCTTGCTTATTTCACTTGGCATAATGGTTTCAGAGTTCTTCCCTGTCGCAGCGTGTCTCAGAACTTCATTCACTCTTACGGCTGAATAAAATATTCCATTGTGTGTATAATACGACTTCGGTTCATCCATTCATCCATCGATAGACACCTGGGTTGCTTCTGCCTTTTGGCTATTGTGAATAATGCTGCTATAAACATCAGTGTGCATGTATCTGGTCTAAGTTTTGCTCCATTCTTTGCCACCTCTACGTACCAGATCTCTGACCCTAAAAAGGAGCAGCCCAGCAATCTAAACCTTGGTCCCGTGGCAAATGGGAAGGGTTAACTGGTTCTGCACGAAGCAAGCCTGGCTCAACCCTGAGAATCTCTTTTTTCACATTTGCTGCTTATTCATAACCCAAGCCCATCTGCTGCACAAGGCACGCTCAGCCGCGCTTGTTTCAGATGTCAACTGCCCCAGCTGTTTCTCTCTCTCTGTAAACACGAAGCAAGGAAGCAATTGCCACCAAATTAATATTCCGGTTTGATTATTTCTAGGCAGTAGGATGGAGACAGAAGACTCCCCCTCTGCTCCCCGCCTCACCTCAGCCCCAGGCAGTGCGCCCCCACCCTGCACAGCCCAGGTTACAACCTCCCAGGAAGGCCCAGGTGAAATCAGAGGCCCTGCTGTGACCCAGGGGGCCTGGATGTGCCAAGGCAAAAGTGGCCTGTGGGGGAAACTTGACACATGCTTTGATCCTACAGGGCTTGGAAAGTAAGCTTACCTTGAAGTTAAGGAATGAAGATGCTGGCTGAGGTTGAGGAATTGGTTCTTGGTCCTCTTAGGGCAACTGTCAGGTGCCTGCAGGCCTCAGAGTAAAGCTAGGGGGACTCACCGTCCAGGGAGCATTTCCTTCCTCCCTCCCTGAACAAGCTACTTCTCTCTCCTGCACAGGTCTGAGCCCCGTGAGCTCACCCACCTTCCAATCGAGGCAGCAAATGCTCCTTCCTGGGGGTGTTCTAACGGGCTTTGGGGGCACCTTTTCCTAACTTGCTATAACAAAGGCTCAGCATTTTTAATGGGGCAGCTTTTTTTGGTATGTGTGCATGTGTGTGTGTGTGTGTGTGAGTTGTGTTTGTGGGAAAGAGGGGTTGATCCAGTACAGGGGGTCTGATTTGCATGATAAAATTACAGGGACTCCTAACCCTGTTCTCCAAAACCTCTCTCACCCATCCCACAATCTGAAACCCTTTCACTGGTAGCCTGATGGTTTCTTTCTGTCCGGCCTAACTGTATACACTGTAGTGGGTAAAGTTTGCAGGTTAAGGCCGCACCCCCAGCTTACTAGACTGTGCTGAGAAGAGACCTTGGGCAAATTGCATAAACCCCTTTTCTCACTTATAGATGGAGATAATTGTATGGATTGCAAGGACTGTTACAAGAATTAAATAAGGGAGCAAAGCGCTAAGTAGAAGGCCTCCTATCTACTAAGTGCAACATGAACTGTGAGCTGTCATTATTGTAGAATAATGCTGAAGGGCCCTGACGTGGGTCACGGTTGGATGCAGGGTCGATGCGGGCACCTTCTCTAATACAGGCCAGGGGACGCGGCACTCAGGGCAGCTCCTCGGCCTCGGGACGTGGGTCTGGGAATCCCAGCTCCAGCCGCTCCCTCTGGCCCCGTCCTGGCTGGGCCAGAGCAAAATGGAGATGACGAAAGTGCACCTGCCCCATGCAGTTACTGTGAAGATGAAATGAGCTGCTCTGTGTGAAGTGATGAGAACTGTGCCTGGTGCACAGGGGGGACTATGTAAGGGCTAACTACTGACGCTCCTGAGACAGAGGACAAGCAGAGACAAGGCAACTGGGGAGCACAAGGGTGCCACTGAGAAGGAAGAGCCAACAAACCAGAGGCTGGGGCGCTGAGCAGGCCCTGAGCACACGCAAGCACCCGGGTGTCCCCTGGGATGGCACTGTGACACTGCCCTGCTAGTGTCGTTCACCAGCTGGAACTGAGAGCAACTCCCCAGGTGCAGAGCCAGGCATGATCGGGCAGTCCCAACATGATGATGCGGAAGGGACGGCTTTCATCTGGCTGTAAATTCTAATACTATTATTAAATAGTATGTTCCTATACCATCACAACTTTTTAAGAAGAACAAGCTGAGGAAGTGTGGCCCCACTGCCTATGAGCAACTGCTTCTTTGGGAACAAGTGTGTGTTCCACGTTGAAAAATTTCAATGCACATCAATCAGCATCTACTAAGCTTGTAAACCTTGAGTGGAGTTCTTTGCAAGAAGAGTGAGGAGAATCAATCATTTGCATTATCAAAAGATCCCTTGCTTTAGGGAAAAAAAATTAAAAATACCAAACAGAAACAAAGAAAGAAAGAAAAGGAAAAGAAATGCCAAGAAAAGGGGGGAGAGGGTTGGGGGGGGGGGGGTTTGCACATGTTCTCTTTAAACTGCATCTATTACTTGGTAAATTTCAATCCCGATTCCATTTGCAAATATTTGATTTTTACTGTAGCGGATAAAGTGTATGTTTGAGAGTTAAAAATGTGTAAAGTGAGGTGCCCCGTAGGAATGATAGTTAGGGAAAATTAAAACAAATGAGTGAAAAGGAACTCTTTCCTTTACGGAGAAATAGAACAATTTACTTTGAATGTGTGAGCGAAACATCAGCTGAAAAACAGCTGCTCCTCAGAAGGGGCTAAGCCAAAAGAGTGAGGTTGGGAGGAAGTTGAGATGAGAGCTGTTTAGTTCTTTAATGCTCCTGCGTGTGGATAAATGGGTGAGAAGGAGGGGATCTTCTTTGGCACGAGCAGCGATTCCAAGCAGTTCTAGAAGTTTCTGCTTCACTGAATCTGATCTTCCTGCGCGGCTGGCTGGAGGGGAGGAGCTGGGCCAAACACATCGAGCAGTGCTGTTGTTGGGCCAGCAGGCCAGGCACCTGTGAGGCTGCAGCCACATTACGTTCTTCAGAAGCTGCTTTTTGACTTAACAGAGCACAATTTTCCAGCCCATATGTGCAAAGCATTTCATCCATTAGTGTCCTCTTGGCTCCTTTGGGCTTCTTTTTTTCCACTCAAAAAAAACACACACAAAAAAACAAAAAATAACCAAAAAAAAAAAAAAAAACCCTCCCCAACTCCAACTCATCACACACAAATATTTTGCTTCTGAAAGCCACTCATTTTCTCCTCAAAGCCGGGCACATTTAAACCTGTGGAGACTCCAATGCCCCCATCTGCTCTTGATTAATACAAGTTCCCTCTCTCCTGGGTCTGAACCCACTCGCATTAAACAAGGTGATTTGCTCAGTGTTGTGAGGCGTGACGAGGAATCACAGGCAGCTGTCTTAAAGGAGCTTACAGTTTTAATTTAATGTAATTTAATTTTAATTTAATTTCCATGTAACTGCCTGTCTGATTTCCTCAGTTTCTGCTGAAAAGAACCCACCCACTTCCACACAAAATTTCCCATGCTTAATATTTGCAAACTGACATATTACATTGTGTGGTTGAGATGGGGCAAAACATATATACACAAAAAGAGACACAGGCATTCCAAGATATCTGCTTCAGAGTCTATGCTATGACCACACTTTCCCATAAACAGTATGACCCTATTTGGAATTTAGAAAGAAGGCTTTGACCAAGGATGATACAATTCTGTTCTCTAGTATCTATCTCCTCTAAGACAGCATGCACATATCCTGTGTGTGCCACTAGAATGCAAAAGGATCATTTCAGCATATGAAAAAACCAATTTAAGGATCAATACATACTGACTGACACATAAATATGATGCCCTGAGAACCAGAACGTGTTTTCAAAATTTCTTCACCACCCTTTCCTGGACACCACGTAAAACATTGGTTGCTGACAAGTACCAGCATTCCTAGTTGAGAGATGATGTGTGTAAGTGGTTGTGTCCCTCTAATCACAGTTTAGTAGACCTCACATTTTCAAGAAGTGACATTGAACAACCATGCCTCCCCTGTGTACAAGGAATTTACCAGGGATATGGATTCAAGTCTCAGTACATAATTCAAATTTATTTACTAAACTCGGCCCCTTAAATGGGTCAGATCCATGACTGCTTTAAAATTTGACTGAACAATTCTAACATATGATAGAGTTACACTGTTGTTGTTGTTTTTTTATATCTCTGAGCAGGCTGGTCTTTGTATGCCAAGGGTGTGTAGTGGGTGAGTTCTACCTCAGCACTCGTGATGGCTCTGCCTGGAGACACCCATTTAGCTGGTCCCTTAGAACCCCGCACACAATGGGCAGTGAGAAAATACACATTGAGTGGTCCACGGAAGGTGTGTGTCTACCAGTAACTGGCTTGGGCTCCAGGTAGTTCAAAGCCTATAGGTCAAACACAACTTCTCTGTAACCCTAGATTTCCTCCCCACCTCCTGATCAGGATGACAGCTTCTGGTTGGTTCTCCTCAGATTGGCAACCCCACCCTTGTGAACCTCCCTCCTCCATCAGTCTGTGTACCCTCTCACCAATTTCTGTCCTCCATGGGAAATATTAAAGAGCTCATAAAGAATGCAGTCGAGGGAAGCAAACTTGGCCCAGTGGTTAGGGCGTCCGTCTACCACAATGGAGGTCCACGGTTCAAACCCCGGGCTTCCTTGACCCGTGTGGAGCTGGCCCATGAGCAGTGCTGATGCGCGCAAGGAGTGCCCTGCCACGCAGGGTCGTCCCCGCGTAGGGGAGCCCCACGCACAAGGAGTGCGCCCCATAAGGAGAGCCGCCCAGCGTGAAAGAAAGTGCAGCCTGCCCAGGAATGGTGCCGCCCACACAGAGAAATGACACAACAAGATGACACAACAAAAAGAAACAGATTCCCGTGCGGCTGACAACAACAGAAGCAGACAAAGAAAAACATGCAGCAAATAGACACAGAGAACAGACAACTGGGGCAGGGGGCAGGGGAGAGAAATAAATAAATAAATCTTTAAAAAAAAAAAGAATGCATTTGAGGAGAGCAGATGTAACTCAAGCAGCTGAGCGCCTGCTTCCCATGTACGAGGTCCTGTGTTCAATCCCTGGTAGCTCCTCAATATAAACGCAAAAAACAACTTTCATTGGGGAGTGGATGTAGCTCAGTGGCTGAGCACCTCCTTCCCAGGTATGAGGTCCTGGGTTCAAACCCCAGTACCTCCTTAAAAAAAAAAAAAATGCAGGCAGAAGGGAGACTTAAGTTTGTGTTTCATCCATTAATGCTGTCTCTGGAGCTCCTTGATCTGCTGAGTTTTGGAACCTTTGCCCACCTCAACTAGATGACTCTGACCTTCTATGTAGAGGCAGCATATCATAGCTGTTGAGAGCACAGGCCCTGACACCACACTGCCTGATTTCGGGTCCTAGTTCTTGGACCTAGGGTCAATTGCTCAGCCTCTTTCTCTCTCTCTCTCAATTGGAGATAAAAAGAGCACCTCTGGTCCATTCATTATGAGAAGGAAATAAAATGTATTGTGTGCTTAGAACCGTGCTGGTCTGTGGTAAACATTCATTAAATGGTGGTGATTACCTACCTGCCTAAACACCTTGACCTCTGCTTCACGTAGTCCAGCATGATGGAGAGCAGAGCTAGAATCAGTGATACTGTACAACAACCAGCACTATGGACACAGACTCTCAGGTAGCCTTAGCCAAAGACCAAGAGACCTATTTGGGCCTTGAAACCGCTCTCCCTTCTGGGAAGAGGTAAAAAGAGAAGTCTTCTCCCCCCCCCCCATGTTATGTTTTATTGGACAGCATTTGCTGACTCATCATTTCCTATTCCTCTTTACTATTTCCTGCCCCACTCAGTTCCCAGGAAGAACAGAGTCTTGGAGATCTTCAAGAATTGCACAGAGGCTAGGCGCAGAACAGAGGACATAAGCCTCCTGAATGCATTCATTGAGGAAACCAGTTTCCTAACTCTGTTTCCCTGTTCCTGGATTAATCTGCCACTCATTGATCCCTGGCAGTGGGGCAACTATTGCTCAAGCCCCAACTCACTGGATGAACTTTCCATGAAGCAAAGGAGAAAGCCACCTCTCCAACAAAACTACCAGGTCGCGGGTCCCAGGAGAAGTCAGCATGTGCCCCCATGGAAAGCTGAGCTCAGAAGGCATTAGGGGGGAGAAAAACCACATGGGCAAGCAGTGGGAAGAAGGAGCAGGGAGTCGGGAGGGAAGCTGACTTCTCTTTCTATACCTCACAAGCCTTTCTGAGAGAAATGACTCCCAGGTCCGGGTCGCCTGCAAGACACTGCTAATGACAGAGAAAAGAGGTTGGAGATGAAAAACTCTATAGGAGTGCTGGCAACAGCCTCAGTATATTTAGCACTTATGTGTGCCAGGCACTGCTTAGTGCTTTCTATGCATTATCCCGTTTAGCCCTCACAAAACTGCCTCTAGGCAGATGTTACCTAGGAAGTTAGTAGTTTTTTTTTTTGAAACTTGATGTTTTCTACACTTATTGTTTCTATAAACATTTGTTAAAAATAAAGTCAACATGGAAAGCAGATGTGGCTCAACTAGTTTGGTGTCCGCCTAGCACATGGGAGGTCACGGGTTTGGGTTCCGGTGCTTCCTAAAAAAGAAGACGAGCAGATGCTACCCCTGTCACAATGAGCTAGATGTCGCCCCTGCTGCATCGAGCAGATGCCACGAGTCAGCGGAGGCTGCAGTCCGCGGGGCGCGGATGTGGCTTAGGCCACTGGGCACTCACCTCTCATAGAGGAGGCCCTGCTTTCAGTTTCTGGTGCCTCCTGGAGAAGGCGAGCAGACAATGAACAGACAGATGAGCGAACCATCTGGGGTGTGGGCGGGAGGATAAATAAAAGGAAAATAAAGTAAATAAATACATCTTTAAAAAAATAAAGTCAGCATATTTTTAAAAGGTATGCAAATGTTAAAGAAGCTATGTCCGACAAGTAAGTATTTGTAAGTGATCAGAAGGTATATCAGACTTCGTGTCAGTCCGTTTTCTACTTTTCATGCCATTGGTCTCATCGTGAGTGATGACGGCGGTGCTGGGGCATGGTTCCTCAACCTTAGCCCTCCTGATGTTTGGGGTCAGATCATTCTTTGCTGTGGAAGGCTGACCTGTGCACTGCAAGATGCTGAGCAGCGTCTCTGTCCTCAGTCCACTAAATACCAGTAGCGCTCCCAAACAGACACCCAGTTGTGACAACTGAAACTGTCAGATGTCTCCTGGAGGGAGCAAAATCGCACCAGTTGAGAATCACTACTCTGGAGTCTCAGTAAAAAACTCAGGAACTCCTGGCTCCAACGCTCACCAGCTGTGTGGCTGCGCGCGGTTTCCTGGCTGGCAAACCTACCAGCTGCATCATATTTTTTAAATCTTAACCGAAATAATTTTCACATTATGCTTTGAACAGGGTCTGGCCCATAGAACCTTTCCATTGATGTTAGCTATTTTAATTACTTCAAGTTTCACTTTTTTTTTTTTTTTTAAACAGACGAGGGGACAGATTCAGAAAAGCAGGTAACTTGCCGCAGTGGCCGTGGAGGCTGCGGATGAGCCGGGGCTCAGACCCAGCTCCGCCGCCTGCAGCGCGGCCTGCTCTCCCCTTGGCTTTCCTCGGCAGCCTGCCCGGGCTGTCACTTGCTCAGGGTCCTTGCACGGAAAGAAACCCTGGAGTCCAGCGACTCCTGCCTGAGAGCGGCAGCCCAGAGCCTGCCGTCCCTGTCCCAGCAACAGGGGCAGCAAGTGGCCTGAGCAGCTCAACCGAGGCAGCCACAAGAGCGCCCTGGTATCTGACATTGTCACCAGGGCTCACGGGTGGACACTCAAGGATTACTATTTGTGTCGACGTGAGCCTCAGTATGCCAGATTCCCAAGAGCCAGAGGTCACGGCTGACCCAGACGAGGCCCTCGATAGACCCCACACGTTTCGTGTGCCAGGCCCGGATCCATTCATAAAACAGCTCCTTCCCAAAGTCTAAGTCGTGAGGGCAAAAAGAAATCTGAAGTTAGTGTGTAATTATGAGACTGGCTGCAATGAATCCCGAGCCTTTCCCCCACACCTCTCATTCTTTTAATCCCGCATTCACTCTTCCATGGTTCGAAGCAGACAGAGTGTCCATCCTTTGATCCCCATAAAGGAAACAGAAATTGGGAAACCTTAAGTAGGTGAATAATAACACTTCTCCTGTTCTGATTATTACTGCTCTAGAAAAATCTTCCCATCAGAACCAGACAGATGTGCCATTAGCCCCCTCTGTCGATATCCCCCTTTTTCTTTTTTCTTCTTTTGTTGAACTTTGGACAGAGCAACTTTCCCAGCGATACCGGTGAAAATCCCTTAAAAACATATCCATGCACACAAACCAGGCTTAGAATTTCAAGGTGTCTGGAGTTAAGGATTAGCGGGGGCCAAGCTGGCTCCCCCTGTCAAAATTACAGCTGCACCAGACATGGCACACACTATCAACCCAGGGCTCGGGAAACTGCTCCAGTTCTCAAGAATGAGAAAATGCCGCTGTGCCTGGATGGGACAAAACGCAGAGGGAGAGCGAGAGCAGGGCGATGCCAAGCAGTGCCAGGCAGGGCCCGTGCCAGCCCTGATGGAGTCGGATGCACCTGCCACCCTGTAGCTCTTTGGCAGACAGGTAGGCAGCTTTTAAAAATTAAACACCCCACAATGAACCCTCTGGTTAGCAATTTTCATTTTCATTTTTTGTTTTCCTCCAGGGGTTGAAATTTAATCTCTCTTTTAGCAAAATAGAGCTGGCTCCCTCTCACCCTCTGGCTTTCATTCTCCCGTGTACTCTGAGAGCCTCTCCTGCAGATATGCTCGGCTGATTGGGAAGCCCGTGCATGTATCACCAAGGCCTGTTGTCACCACGGGTCCGTGTTCGGGGGCAGGTGCTTTTCCATCCCCCTAGCCACCCTCCCCGCCCTGGGTGATCCTGCTAATCTCAGGTTCAGCACTTGTCAGCTAAGGAATCCCTTTACAAAATGCACCCACTGTGGGGTGTCCTTATATGCCAGTGTGTGCGTGCACATGCACAACTCTTCTGTAAGGTTCCCAATTTCCCATGGCTCCCACTGGTGCAGTCATCGGAGTGACGCAACCCCATTCAGTAGCTATTCTAAGAAACTCTGGCCGAGGGCTCGGCTCACCCCTCTTTGGAGGATATCCTCCCTGACATTTCTCCCCTCCCCAAGAGGCACTTTTCCGTAAGTGAGGCAATGCAAACATCATTCACCAGCTGCATCCCCGCCCCTTAGCTTGATGACCTATGTTATTGGCCAGCACAAAGTCATTTTTTAATTTAACTCATGTCCGGTTAGGCACAAAGATATTTTTTAAAGGCTACTTTGTGGGGGGTGAGGACACATCAGGGTCACGCCAAACAAATCCATTCCAAATCAGAGCTTGCAGGCCAACCCCACAGAGAGACAGAAGGAGGAAATGACTCACTCCTCAGGTCCATTGCTCTCTTGTAAAACATGAGAACTCCCTCTCCCAGCGCAGAAGGCCAGGCACCATCACTGAAGCTCGGCCACTGCTTGAAATGAAGCCTTACCTTCCAAAGCACCCAATTTCTTTAGAGACCTTCCAGAGGAAAGCCATGCCTGACCATCGGTACCCAGGCACCGCACCATCTTGGATTGTACAAAAGCTTGTCAGAAGAAGCAGCCTTCCCAGTCCCACTTTCTTATGATAACCTTTTGAATGTCAATCACTCCAATAAGGTAAATTTACTATTTGTTTGTTTTTAAGGCCTTATTTTAATTGGAAGCATCACACATTTTCCCCCAACTCACCATTATTCAGCTTCATTGTCTTCAAGTGAACTGGTTGATCAAGTTAGAATTGGATGAACTTAATGCATGATTCCTCATTGGCCCTAACTTATTGTATTTATTTACTCATTCATCTATCCAACAATCCATCCAAGGAAAAACATGCTAAGGGCCCTCTGCTAGGCACAATGAGATACAGGAACCAGAGAAGTGAATAAGACCTACTTTCTGTGACTGATGGGCTGGCCAGGTGGTAGGGAGAGATTGGCCAGTGAGCAGCACAATCAAGCAGTACCCCCAGCGGGGTCTCAGGAGGCACGATGCAGGGACATAATGCAGCTGATAGCGCCACCTGCAGGCTCCAGAAGGCTTCAGAGACTGGAAAAGCAAATCTGCCCAAGCAAACACGTGGACGCAGGTACAAAAGGCAAAGGGATCTCTCGGAGCTGTTTCAGCCTCTCAGAGTTTACTCACAGTGGTTTCACTGCCTAGAATTCCCTAAGTATTGAGGAAACTTCTGGCAAAGAGGAAGCACTTAATAAAGTCCACTGAAAAAAATTATGAATGAATTCATGATGATGAGTAGAGGAAAGATGGAGGCAAAGAAGCAGCCAACGAAAGCAGGTAGAGATGACTGCCGACGAGGCTGAGTCCCCAGTGTGGGAATAGCTGCTCCTCCGTTTCATGTCCATGGCAGACATCGTTAAACGATCACAGAACTCTTTCCATTGAGTTCCGCTGGAAAAGACTTGCAGTTCTCCTCAACAGGATGCATGGCTGGCAAACAAAATGGAGCCCATCTGCTATTCTATTCGCAGACTACTCTTAAAAGGAACTTGACAGTGAAGAGTAAAATAAGTAAGTACCTATAATGCATTAGAGAGGAGGATAATTTCTTCATACAGCATCTTTGAACATACAGGGAGAAAGAATATGATACAGTCAGGACATCTACATATTGACTGCATCTCATATGGTGGCACGCTATTAAGAAAAGTGGACTTTTCTAGAATACCTTTAGTTATTTTGTCAGTGTGGGATTTTTGCTTCACATATGCAAGGTCCTAGTTTCAATCCTGGTACCTTCTTAAAAAAAAAAAAAAAAGCTCTAGAGGATGTAGATTTGAGCCAAAATTAAAAATGCAGGAACTGGGTATAGAAAAGTCATTTTAGGGAGGGGAAAAAAAAAAAAAAAGCCTGAACAAAGGCATAGGAGTAAAATTGGGTGAAAGGGAAATTACAAGGAAGAGTGTAATGTTTCCAGAAGACTGAGTTTGAAAGAGAGCATGAGAAAAAAAGGTCAAAAAGCAAACTGAGGATAGACTGGGCAGGGCATTGAATGCCACACTATGGAATTTGGATTTTATAATTTCGGCCATCGGGAGCTATTTGAAGACTCTTGAGCAGGGAGGTGAGCTGCCTTTCAGAATGGACTGGATGAAGGATAGACCAACTTGACCAAGTCCCCTTACCTTCCGATTTATCTGAGGAGGAAGGGTATTTTTATACATAGTTTTCAGAAAAGAATTAAAAAGCCTCCTCTCTGGCTGAGTAGGCTGCTTCTCCTTCACACTATAGCATAACCCAGTGAAAAACCTCCTGAACTCACTCTGCTAGTTGATATGAGTTCTGAGGCCTCTGAATGGATTGAGCCATTGAGCAGCTGAGTCGGTCGGAGAAGGATGGATGGATTTCATTCTGAAGCACGTAAAACTGCCTAGAGATGGATATTCTCCACTTCGGGTCTCTTAAGTGTGGGCCATCTGAGGTGATTTTAAATGTGTTTAGTAATCAATATGGCAAGATCACTGACCAAACGGAGCGGAGGCCAGGCACAGAGCTGGGGGAGGCAGGAAACCAGGTGTTGCCCAGGGGATTGAGGAGGGGCGGCCAGGGTATTTGAGGGGAGGCCAGGGTATTTGAGGGTTCAGGAGAGCAGCCCTTTAGTGCTGAGTTCAGAAGTGTTCAATATTTGAATAAAGGCATCCCTGTCCCTGAGCCTTTGACTCACGACCACTGCCCTTGGTTGGAGGGTGACCCAGAGCATCTAAGTGGAGCCTGCCCATATCACCCCCGGTGAGTGACCCTGGCCACTCACCTGTTTTCCCCCTGGCACGTTAGGAGTGACACAATTGACACGACAATCGGGCTGTTGTGGGATTAAATTAAATAACTGTTAAGTGTTTGATACAATGCCTGGCATATAATCATTCCCAATAAATGAAGTTATTATGTCCCATACCCATCATAGTGCCTGGTGCTAATGTTTGATTAAATGCAAATTAAAAATCCCAAACTTTCTCCATTCAAGACACCCTTAATATTTCAGTAATTTTTTCACAGTGCTTCAAGGCCCAATGCAATGCCTACCAGATTTGTTTATTAAGTAGTCAGATGCAAACAACTTGAGTAGATCATGTTTTAACATAATTTGAAAACACAGTATACGCAAATCAGGAAAAACGATCTCATTCTAAATAATCACAGTTCCAAATAGGATATGTGTGCCTTTTGGGCCCCAAGCAACTTCTCAGACCTTGAATCAGACCGGACTCTGTGGTAGGTCAAAATATGGCTCCTCCAAAGATATTCTCATCAAATCCCTGGAAACTGTGACTGTGACTTCATTTGGAAAAAGGACCTTTACAGATGTAATTAAGATAAGGATCTTGAGATGAGACCATTCTGGGTTATCTGCATGGGCCCTAAATACAATGACCAGTGTCTTTATAAAAGAGACAAAGGAGAACAGAGAAGAGGAGGCAGTTACCAGGGAGGCAGATATTGAGGGATACATGGAGCCAACAGAAGGTGGAAGAGGCAGGAGAGGGTTTCCCTAGAGCCTTCAGAGGGCATGTGGCCCTGCTGATACCTTGATTTCAGACTTCTAGCCTTCAGAACCATGAGATAATAAACTTAGGTTGTCTGAAGTCACCTAGCTTGTGGTACTTTGTCACAGCAGCTACAGGAAGCTAAGGCAGAGATGCACCCTTATTCCCTGATCCTTATCACTTTCGCATGGTGCTTGCTCTCTCTCAGAGCAACTGTCAGAGACCCTGCTTGTCAAACCATGATAGCATGAAAAGCAATGTCATGTAGCGTTGAAACTAAACTACTTTGAGCTAGTAGTCTGAGCAGCGGCCGATGACCACATTTTCCTAGAAAATTTAAGATAGCCTGCAGGGCCTCGATAAGATCACAGTTATGTTCTGGGTGACTGGGAAGGCAGTTTGGGAACCAGGGACCTGATCTAAAATTGCTATACCCTCGGTACCTGCTGAGAAATCCTACTGCACAGTTTCTCAAACTTCAATGTGTGCAAGCATCACCTCTGAGACTTCTTCCAAATCCCAGGGTCCTGGACTCCACCCTGGATACTCTGATTCAGTAGATCTGAGCAGGTTCCTGGTTCTATGGTTTCAACAAAAGATTTGGATGCAGGGGTCCATGGACCACACTTTAAAGATATACCATGCTGGTGGATCAGAAATGTCTACTTTACCTCTGGGAGGACTAGGCATCCTGGGGAAAGAACAGAGTGGTTAGGGAATGGAGAGTGCTGGACCAAAAAATAAACAGGTAAATAAAATAAGAAGTAAAATAAAATATCATAATTGTTGTCAGCTTCATTTAGTCACATGTATCCCCTGTACCTGGCACTATGCTAAGTGCATCCTGGGCATCAGTTTCCCGAATCCTCACTTAATCACAAGTGGGGTTAATCAGTACAAGGATAGTACACTGGGTTAATAATTTTCATACTTTGAGGTTCTAAGGAAAATAATTGATGTTTTTAGGAAACAGAGTTCTCAAGAATCATGGCCAATAAGAGATCATTCATTATATCTCTTTGCTCCTGGGAGAAAAGCCCAAACTACCAGCTCAGCACAGCACGGCTTCCATCTCTCAGAAGTCACGCTTCCTGTTTCCAAGCAATGACCTATAACAGGTGACCCTGGAAATTTAGTTAATTGCTTTCATCTTCTTCAGTTTTCGCATCTGCAAATTTGCAAGAGTAATAATATCAACCGCAGAAGATTGTTGTAATTAGTAGATAAAATATGTGAGTCTGGCACAAGCTTGGGTATACAATAAGTGCTGATCAGACAGAATTGTGGATGGTAGAAGAGTGTTTTAACCTTGGCTGTGCATCAGAATCACCTGGAAGGCTTCTTAGAACACAGATTGCTGGGTTTTTTCCCAGAGCCTCTGATTCCATAGGTCAGGGGAGGGCCTGGAAATCTGCACTCCTAGGTGCTGCTGCTGATCCAAACAGCACAGTGTGCGAGGCCCTGTGCTCAACCACACTTCTCTCTGCTGTTACTCAACATTCCCACTCTGGCCTTAGCTTCCTCCCACCAGGGGCCTCTAAGCAACTCTAGACTGAGAGAAAGGGAGTTAATTAACTCATCCCAGGAAAAGCTTTATAACCCATTCATTTTCTACTCATTACTTAACATAGACAGAAAAAATCCAATGGTAGAAATTATTTCAGGCTTGTAGGTCCTGAAGGGTAAAGTGATGTAGAGGAAGGAAAGATTTGCAGTGGTTTTGAAATCCCACCTCCTCTTATTGGTGAGATGCTTTTGGAAATCCAAGAATTCCCTAACAAATATTAATAAAATGCAGATGATTACCAATCACTGTATCTACATAGTTAATCAGCCTTCATTTGGCCTGAACACCACAGAATTCAAGTTCCTTTTTCCTCTGCCCTTCCTCTTTCCTCCCTTAGTCCCTCTCCTCCCCCGACCTTGCAACCTAGAACACTGGGCCCTCAAGGACAGCTTTGGTTGCCCCTTCCGCCACAGACAGAGCCCTGTTTGATTTGACCTCCAACCTAGCATTGGTAAGATGGATATTGGCAATTGGGCAAATACCCCAAACTTTAATATTTCCTCTTGGCTGTCTTAATATTAAGAATCAAGGATAGAAAACCCTAAATCTAAGATTGCCAGGCAAGGATCCTGGGGGTGCTGAGAAGAGGTGTAGAAGAGAAACTGCGCTTTTCTGGGAATGCACCTATTTTCCAACAACAGACACAGCATAATGAACATTTCTGAGGTGAATTAGGAAATACCAGATATGGGAAAAAAAGGGCAGGATGTTGCCCATACATGTCAATGTTTCTGCCACCACTCTCACCCCATCAACCTGAGTGACAAATAAGCATATGGCACCTCTCCAAGGCAAACCTGCTCAAGGCATGGGAAAATGTTCACCTCCTCATCACCAGAGGTGCTGAACTTCTGTCAGGTAAAAGAACACCGTGGAAGCACAAGAAACACAGCTTCCAAACACTGTTGGCCATCAGCTTCAGATTGATCTGGGCACCCACCCCATCTCAAAGACAAGTAAGTAAGCATCTGCAAGGCATTGTTGCTGCCTCTTGACAAGACACTTTCCACATGGACCTCATTTCCTTTGCAATCCAGTTGGCCCTCACTAACATGGCCCATGAATATGTAAGTAAAGAGAGTCAACCTGTATTGAATATCTTCTGTATACTAGGCTTGTCCTAGGTACTTTATAGATAATGACAACCCATTTAATCCTCACAGCAGCACTGGGAGAAATGTACACCATGTTAACAGCAGAGGAAACAAGGATTTAAAAGAGATTGAGTGGCTTACTGAACATTAGTGACACAACCAGTATTCAAACCAGGGTTGTTTGAAACAGAACAGGGTCCAATCATTGCTTTCACCATTCTCTTCATTTTGAAAAAAACAAAACCCAAGAAAACCTGAAACAAAACCAAGAAGGCTGTTCAAGTCTAGAAATGGAATGGAGTTCTTAAACTCATACACACACACATTTGGCTTGCTCATGGACAATCAGTACAGATGCCAGAACCAGCCTTCCAGTTGTTATAAAAAATATGCAAATGAAAATGTTGCTTTCTTCATAAGCTAGGTCAGCTGATTTCAGAATTAGTCCCTTATCCTCCCTGCCCTTCCCCTACTCTACTCACTACTCAGGGTTCCTCCTGGCCAAGTTTCTTGGCTAAACGAGCTGCACTAGATGGGAAGTTGTGCCCTATCCACATCCTCGAAATCAGGAGTCCAAGAGCAGCAGGGCAGAGGAGATTAGTAGTAAATAGAATGGTATTTATGGAAGCACTATAGAGTGGGTTTAGGCCTTTAGGAAAGGGAGTTCCCTTCCCAGTTTTCAGTGTAGTGGCAGACGATTAGAGCCTGGCAGAACAAAAGCAGTAATTCTGTAGGAAATACTTCTTTCAGTCCAAGGTTCTGTGGCTGGATATGGAGAGTGGCTATGGAAACCTTTCCTCTTGCCTTGCAAAGACACAATCAACAAGAAATATGAGAAGCGACAATATTGTTAGCACATTGGGAGAGGGTGGCGAGAGGTGGATGGGGACCAGTCGTAGTGCTGAGGCCAAGGAAACATGAGAACAAATAGCAGAGTACAAGCAGTGGGAATAGAAGAGGCCCAGATGGAGTTGTGGTGAGGGACGGCCGAGATTTTCTCAGGGTTCCCATTGCTTCCCCTAAGGATTGTCCTGAGCCCTAGCAAACTTGAAGCAGAAGACGGAGAGAAGGGAAAGGGCTCCTCTTCTCTCCTGACCCTCTCCACAACTCTTCTTACCACCTTGGATCTCTCGCCTGCTCCGGGGGTCCCTGTTTACCATCACTGTGGTCTTTCCTTCCAAGCTACCCTTGAGTTCTAAATGAATCCTCCCTAGTCAAGTCCCTAAATCCCCCACCTCCACCCACACACACCCTAGCCCCTTAAGGCATGTGTGCGCATGCTCTCTCTCACACACACAGGACTCTCCTCTTTTCCCCTCCTGGGGTGTATTCTCACAAACCAGCCAGCACCCCAGCACATGGAGACCCTCATCCAGGGATGCCTGAGAGACTGGCTTTTAAGGACAAACGTTTGTTAAGAGATGGCTGCATGACACCTTCACTTTGATGGAACGGTGTGTTACAGGGAACCATGAATTAGAAAAGTGTTCTCTAGTAGAGGAAAAGGTACAGAAAAGTCAGAGAAACTGTAGAGGGAAAATAAAATAAATTATAATAATGAACCATTTAAAAAGGAAAGAACAATAATTATGATGTATTGAGTACTTTCTACATGCCAGGCTCTATTTTCCCTGTGTTGAATATACTACCTCATTTAATTCTGATAACCACAATGTGAGGAAAATATTATCGTCTTCATCTTGCTGATGAAGAATCTGAGGTAAAGAGAGAGTAAGCCCAATATGCTATCTTTTACGGAAACTATGAAGTAGGATCTGGGAAATAGTATTTTGGCCTCCTTTGATTAATCTGTTCTCCTTCTGTGGATAGGCCCAGGTTGAAGGAAGTTCAAACTGGATTTATAAAGCACAGTCAACGTGGACAGTGATCTTTCATGATTGTAGAGAGAAACAGCTCATTTTCCTCCCCCTTCTGTGACCCTGCAGTGGTCACAGAAGAGTTGGAAGGCACTGTGGGCATAAGCTGTGAGTAAAACATGACTCCTTGCTCTATTCAGAGGAGCATCTATATTCCACATCTGAATAGACATGTGGGGCTTGCCGTGAAGGGTCAGAGCTGGGAAGCCTCATTTGGGCTCTCAGCCAAGGTGCCGCTTTGAGAGTTGACTTCGTAGGGTCCCAGATGACTGCCTGCAGAATGGTGGCAGTGGGGGAAAAATAAGGGGAAAGTAAGCAAATAGCAGGCCTCAGCAGAAAGTCTCCATGTCAAAAGACTCGAGAGAGTTCCTCAGCCCCTCACAGCCCTGAAGTAACCCTTCGCTTAGACCAATGACAAACAGGAGAGGAAGGAAAGCCCCTTCCGCCTGGGGCAGACCAGCACCTGAAGGTCAGTCTGATGACCTTGCCAGTGCTCTTCTCAAGGTCTTCTCAAAATCAACCCACCGCCATTCCAAGAAAGAATACCAAACTCCAGAGTCGGCCACCTGCCCCACCCAGGTCCTGCAGGGTGTTTATTTCCTATAAGATAATTCTTTTTCACTCCTGTGTTCTGAATGACCCAGTAACATTCCCTCATAGCAACTGCACTTTTTTATGGATTAAGAACCAAATGTTGAAAACACAACAGCAAAAGGAATCCTATTGCAGTTTCCGATACTCAACCTGCCAAGAACCAGGAACTTCAGGGACGCTAAATCAATTACTCAAGAAGTTTCCATTTTTTCAGCTTTTCTCGAGAAAACTTGGAGGGAGACTCAAACCCACCTTTCCAAAGAAAAAAAAAATACACCCATGGCAGTGAAATGATAACTAAGGCATGTCCACAGCTTGCATGTTGGATGGGAGGGCTTGCCTAGAGATTTGCCAAGAACACCGCAGCTGACTCCAGATTTCCTGGGATTGCAACTGAAATAGCCCTTTTCATTGGTGAACTTTTTCAGGTTGGTTAAGAAATTTACACTCTTCTCCTGCCAGTAAATTCATTTCTTTTGGAATTCATCCACTTAAATCGAGAAGATTAAATCTATGGTCTTTACTGTATTCTTCCTAGGTTCTTATTAAAATTATTTAATGTATCATTTTTTAAAAGCATCGTTCAAAATAACCCAATGCACCAAACATTTGTTGAATGCCTCATACATACAAGGCCCTGCTGTGAGAATTCAGAGATTCAGTATGAACTCAGGAGACAATAATTTAGAAGGAAATACAGTCATGCAAACAGAAATCTATGGAAGTATGCTTCAAGGGAGAGAGTGTCTATTTGGGTGGAGAAAATGATTGTTTCAGAGGGTAAAGAAAAAAATGATAAAAGAATGATCAATCTACTTGATTCACACAATGAAGAAGGCAATCCAGGGAGAAAGGCCTTCCTTTGTGCTACAAATTTTACTTACTTTGTCACACTGAATCCACAGACACCCAGGTGGGTTTCAACTCCTTCAGGATTGGTCTTTCCATTTTAGTGAGGAAATTGAGACAAGGAGAGACAAAGTAAACCACAGTTTGAACCCAAGTGTCCAGCAAAGCAACTGTAAGTTAGTCTATGAGTGCCACTCAAGGTGGGGCTAGTCTGAGGCATGTGGACTATGTAGGTGGGAGGAAGATGATGAGTTCTGCTCTTAGCATGTCAAGCTTGAGGTACACGTGGGGGTAGATCAGCAGGAAACAAGAGTCTGAGAAAGTCTGGAGAGAAATTTGGGAGTACTTACACCAGTGACAGTTAAAATATTTGTGAGAGGGATTAAGATTGTCCTGGAAAAGTGTGGTAAAAAAAAGAAGCTGTAGATCAAACCCTGGGGGATCAGCAGAAGTTAGATGGACAGAGAGCATAAGGGAAAGTGATTGAAAAAGAGTGAGAAGTGTGGTGGAAGCCAGGAGAGAGGAGAGTTTTAGGAACGAGCAGAGTCAATGAATGCAGATGCTGCCAAGAGCTTCCATGGTAAGAGAACAGGCATTAGATTTGGCTGTTAGAAGGTAGTCAGAGACCTTGGAGAAAGGAGGTTTGGTTGAGTGCTGAGAGAAGAAGGTGGATTAGAGCTGGATGAGGGGGTAAGTGGAAGTAAATAACAGAAACTGTCAGAAAAGCTGGTTGTGAAGGCAAGGAGAGGCTTAAGTCATGAGATTCTACGTGTCAGAGTAAAGACTGCTTTGTTTTGTCTGTTGGTCTATTTTAGTCTTCTTTATAAAAGTTTGTATGCAGATGGCAGGACGGCAGTCAAGAGGAAGAGGTTCTGCCATGAAGAGGAGGCAGAAGGTTGGGGTGGAACAAACCTTAAAGGGAATGGAAGTCTGCCCTGGAGAGAGAAGAGAGAATGTGGACAAATCTGTAGGACAGGGAGACCCAGGGCAGCTCCCTTCCCCATCCCCCCCTTCCACATAGACTTGTCCTCCCTTTTCTCTGCGAAACAGGAATCAGGATTCTATGTTCAGAGAGTAGGAGCATTATAGGATAGGTGACATGTGGAGCTACTCTGGAAAATGGGAAAATGCCAGAAAGATATTAATAGGAAAGAAGAAATGTAGTGGGGAGGCGGCCAGCAGCAGGCAGTACGACAAGTAGGAAAATGAACATCTGAAGCTTAATATTAGTTAAAGGAGAAAACGAAACACCAAAGTCAACAGAGAACTATGTTACTGTGCAGGTCAATGACTAAATTCTCCCACAGAAAACACCACTCAATAGTCAAGTACACATTACATTAGGCCCAATATCCTCTGAGGGTGAAGTCTGGAAGATGCATGCTAATACCAATTTTTAAATGGATAAATTTTTCAAGTACTTTCTAGGTACTGGAGATGATACTGATGGTTATACACTTTTTAAATTACATGCACTTTTAGTTTTCCCAGGAACACTAGGAGTTATTGTTGTTTACACATAATGAAACTGAGGGTTGAAGAGGCAAAGCAGCTTGCCTAAAGTCACAGAAGTAGCTTGTCTCAGAGCCAGATCTAAACCCATGTCTGACTATCTTGAAATATCATATATTTAAAAATTTTGTTTTCTAAAACAAAACAAAATAACACACACCAAATTTTAAAGACACAAAAAAATAATGTTTCCATGCCTTAGATAAAGATCTAATATGAGGTGCTACAACTACAAAAAAAGTTCAGTAAATTATAAAATTTTCTAGAAAGACATCGTATTTGGATTACTTTCCCGACGAGGCTGGACATATGAGCTGTTTATCATTCACGTGTTCACTTGTCCATATGTTCATTCCTTCCTTCTTTCCACCAACATTTTTGAACATCTATAAAGAGTCAGGCACTGGGCAAGTCACCAAGGACCCACATAGGCAGGGGACCGAGTTCCTCCCTGAAGGGGCTATCAGTCTCAGAGGGAACAAGCACTTCACACAAAACATCCAATTATCTGGCAAAGAGGACCCGATAGATAGAGGACTGTTTGGGACACTGAGTGGCACCAAGGGAGGGGCTGCTCCACCATAGGGTAAAAAGAACTTCGGAGAGGATGTGACCTTATCAGAGCCTTAGGAAATGAGCCAGTTTGGAGCAGAGATGTCAGGGGCAGAGGAACAGGCAAGATTCAGGATTCAGGGGTCTGATTGGTATGACGTGTGACACTGCAAGGAAGTCCAAGTAGCTAGAGCGTGTTCCCAAACATCAAGCATTTGCCCTCTTCCTGATTTTTGATGTCTACCCTCTGCATAATTATTTGATTAATATTTTTATTTAAATCAACTCATTAAAAATAGTTTAGTTTCAAATTTAAAAATCCACACACTTGATGGCTTGATGCATTAGCCACTTATTTTTCCCAAGACCTTAAAATTTTAAAAAATATGCATCTGCTTTTCTTAGCCTTCACTTGGCCCATGCATAACAGAAGGTGAACATTCTGGGTCACAGCATCAAGAAGAAAGGATAGATTGGTGGGTCTTGCACTTCTGAGGCTGGGGCACCCCTTTGAAAGCATCGGGAAGCAATGGAGCCTCTCTCTGCAGCCCTGTGTGCATAAACACACACACTCTCAAGTGGCAGGCAGTATTTTGCGTATTATTTCACAATGGGAGGACCCCAGGGATTCCTGGATGACAGAGCAAGTGCTCTACAGGAGGAGAATGGTGGAGGGAGGAGGAGGAGGGCTGCAATGCACTGGTCCTAGGAAAGCATCAACGAATCTACTGGCTCTTCCACTTCTTTGCACCACAGGACCCTTGATTGCCCTAAACGAGACCTATAATTTCAGGAACATTCTCATGTTTCTCGTCTTAGCCATAAAAGGTCCAGGTTAAAGGCCAATCTGCTTGGACCTGTGTTGACTCAGAATTTCAACCCTCTACTGGCTGAAGTCATAGATGGTGTTTGCTCCCGTAGGCAGCTGGTGGCCTAAAAGAAAGTCACTGGTGGGCAGAGACCGGGGCATGGCCCCAAATGCCCTAATTCCCACTTCCCAGCTTGTCAGCTACCCAGAGGGGCAGGGACTTAGAAGGCCCGGCTAACCCCTGCTGAGAGGGTTCAGAGAAGGCAGCTGGAGCTACCTTGTCAGAAGCAGGGTCCTGCTATTCAGATTCTCCAATCCATTCCTGGAGCTGCAGGACTCATTAAACGACGCCCCCTGGCACTCCCCAGAGCAAGGGCCAGACAACAAGTAAGTTTGTCTTCCCTTGGCAGAACAACTCCCCTCAGAGGCCACTCCGCCTTCCTGAAAAGCCCAGAAAGAAGGGCAGACGGAAGGAAGGAAGAAAGAAAGAAGCAAAGGATGGATGGACACGCGGAAGAATGCGGCATGCCGCTTTAAATGTGGCACTGTTTAAGCTCCAAACGCGGCAGCCAAGAGCTCATGTTAAATGGGGAGTAAATGAAAAGGTCAGCATGTCCAGGGACCCAATTACCGCCAGCCTGGTGCACAGGAAGGCCCAATTAATCCTCATTAGCTGGGCCTCGGAGGGGCCGTCCACGAGCAGCTTTGGCCCCTCCAGCTCCAGCTAAGGTTGTGTTGCTGGGTCCAAACACTCCATTGTGAAGCTTGTTTTCTCAAGGCTTCAGACTCAGCCTTAAATACTTGCTGGTTTGACCCAAGTGTGTTGGGGTGGGAGGGAAGGGGGGACTGTGGCCCAGAGATTAATGAACTGTTCTCTCTTAACCTGTTTTATTTCTCTCTAAAATAAGAATTCTCTTGCCCACACAGAGAGCCCACCTCCCTCACACACTCTCACACACACACTTACACATACATTCTCATGAATTCAATGATCTTATTCAGAAGAAGTTGGACCCCATCAACATATCCTAATTTAAATGCCTTAAACACAATATGTAGTATAATTAAATTGCTTGTGCCTGTTGCGTTTTATTATTTTAGCAACCAATTATAGTAAGTGTGTGATCCTTAAGCCAAGCAAAACAATTCAATACTAACAGCCTGTCAATATAAGGTACAATGACAGCATTGACAGGTCCCAACTATATGGAGATGGAAGCTTTATTTCTTAACAATTTCATCCTTCTATTTTAGTATCACGCCTTCTCCCTTGTACAGATTTTCTTTTCCTGTTTTCCTCACCCACTTGGCTCCCCCAGACTCAATGCCAGTTTTCCATTCCTTGCTCCCATATGGGTGCCAGCTTATACTGATAATTCCATCGCAGAGCAATTCCAATCCCTGTGCTCTACCAACTGAATCACAGTTTTTAGGAATTGGAAATAAATAAGCATTTAAATAAGTTCCCCCCTCCCTGCACACACACACACACACACACACACAATATAAACCAACTGAGATAAGGCATTAGGCTTCCCAGGGCCAGAAGAAAAGACTGTAAACCATAAAGACTTGGAGTTTGGAGATTCCAGGACAACACTCCAAGATATGCCCTTGACGGGGAGATATTGAAAGATGTCTGGGCATGAGAGTTTCTGCCATTTGCAAGCTCTCATATCACCTATTGATGGCTGCTTCCTTGACAGACCAGTGGAAAAGTAGAGAAGTTTAGGGGGCCATACCTCTCCAGACAAGGATCAGAGTGAATGTATTAAGAGAGTGGAGAGCAGAAGGAGGGACCAGCAGAAAAGGGTGATAAGAAGGGAGAGATGAGAAAACCAAAATAGCTGATGCCTGTTGATCTCATTTACTGCAACTTCTGAACACGTTGGATTATTCAGATGTCCAGTTGGGACAGCACTGATGGTACCTGAGCCACTTGTAACCTAAGTGTCATATGGCATTTGTTTGGCCTCTCCTGGTTTCTTCTGCCTTGTAAATATTAGACCCAACCAAAGAAAAGCTCAACCTAAGGCTCTTATTTCCTCCACTCAATACATACATTAAGAAAACCGGAGATGAAGCTCTGTGCCATTTAGAGATTGTGTTCTATGTGGAACATCAATCTAGTGTGGCTTAACCAAAACATTTCATTTCTTCATATAAAGTTAAATCCAAAGGCAGACTCCACCACACTTTTTAAAATCCAAGGCTCTGTCCACCTTTCTGCACTGCTATCCTTAGAATGTAGCCTCATTCTTACAGTAGTTCTACCCTCGCCTTTCTGCTGCATTCCAGGAGAAGAGGAAAAGGGAAACACCAAGAAGGTGTTCTATCAGGAAAATGAAGCTTTCCCTGCCTCCTCAGCAACCTTCTGCTTCTCATTGCTGAGAACCGTGTGAGATGGCTACCTCCAACTCTAAATTAGCATGGAAAATGCAGGTTTGCTTTAAATTGAGAACATTGTGTCCTTGAACAAAATGGGTATACTCTTAAGGAGGAAAAGGGACACCTGGTTTCTGAGTAAGTAACCAGCAGGGTGTGCCCAGATCTAGAGGAGCACAGTTCACTTTTCTTTGGTTGTAATTATTTGCCAGTTTCATTCTACTGTCCTTACAGTTGTGGTACAAGCAGAGAGATTCCTGAGCTGCTTCCTTCTTCATGCAAGCCGCCAGGTTTCAACACATGTTTCAAGCTTCCAGAGTCTAACATAAGGTCCATTTATTCATTCATTCAACAAATATGTTTAGAGACCTCACCAAGGCAGGCACTAGGTCAGCCTCTATGGATATGATGGAGGGATGTGCCAGTTCCTGCTCTCATGGAGCTTCTGCTTCAGCAGAGGGAGGAAGAGGCATGAACAGGCAAGTGCAAGGTAGAGTGGAGTGCACATAATAAGAGAAGTAAATGATGCAAGGGGGGGTCACATCAGGCATGGCTACAACCCACTCTTGAGGGTTTAGGAATCCCCAAGGAGAATAATGGGGAAGAGGGGATGGCTGTTCTACGAAAAATGACCAGTATGTTCCATAGGATCTGGGGGAAGAGAGTTGGCCTCCTAGGAATTTTTTTTTGGGGGGTGGTGATACTGGGGCCAGGGACTGAACCCAGGACCTAGTATATGGGAAATCGGTGCTCAACCACTGAGCCACATCATCTCCCTCCAAGAAATTCTGAAGTTCAGAAGTCTGAAATATAGAGTGTGAAAGAGGGAAAAGTAAATGGAAGAGAGTTAGGCAGGGGCAGACCATCACCACCTCATTCAGACACAGGGAACTAATGAAGGGTTTGGAGTGGACATCACAGATGGTCAATGACAACCAGTCCCATTGTAATCTCAGTTCTCAATTCTGGTGATGTCTCTGGAAAAGACCATTTTGATTGCTTCTGAGCAATCAATTCAGATAACTGTTAAGTTTTTGGTCTAATGTGGTGAAACTAGTGGGTGCGGAACTATGATTTTATTTTTCCGTCTGTTATGACAGTGCTGTGTAGACAGTCTCAAGGACTGATAAATCAGAGAGACCAGACCATGCTGTGGGAGTCCTTGCTGACTGTGACAGTTAGGCCAATGTGTCAACTTGACCAAGTAATAATACTTGGTTGTTTGGTCAAGCAAACACTGACCTCATTATTACTGTGAGGACATTTCATGGACTTTAACTCTGCAATCCACTGAGGATATTGCCTTCAGCAATGAGAGATGTCTCATCTAATTGAAGGCCTTAAAGGAGAAGTGTTGATTTCAGCAATCAAAAGAGAGACTTCCATCACTCCTTCACTCAGACAGCTTCTCAGGGGATCATTCATCAAAAACCTTCATCAGAGTTCCTGGCTTGCAGCCTGCCCTACAAAATTTGAACTTGTACTTCTCCCACAGTCACATGAGACAATTTTATAAAAATTTCATAATATTTACAGATATGTCCTGCCAGTTCTGTTTTCCTAGGGAACCCTGACAAACATACTGATCTATATTACCTAAAAGCCATCAGCCAATGAATGGATCACCAGGACTTGGTGTGAACCAGCAGCATAGAAGAGAGAGGCTCCTTGACTTATAGCATCCTCTGGAACTTTGTACCTACTGCATTGCTGGGATGTGCTGAGACTTGTACCAATTCTGTGTGAGTTTCATACACTCTCCTCACTGCCATTGCTACTTCTCTTCCTCCCATCTGCTCCCACAGCTCAACAGGCAACTGTGTCTCCTGTCATCCTAAGTGCAGAGTCTGAGCAGAAGGATCAGCACGCATTCAGAATTTGTGCTGTGTGATGGATCAAGGATGGAAATCAGAGTAGGATTGAAAATCCTCTGATACTGAATTAGAATGTGCACCAAATTCAAGCTGAAGAAAGTCTGGAAATCTAACTTTCTGAATTGCTCTGCAAAAAGAGAGGAGGCAGGAAAAGATGAAAGGAGTAAAGAGTACAAGGAAATGAAGAAGATGAAAATGTATTGGGCTCTTATTTTGTAACCATCATTTCCCTTCATATTCCCCAGCCTTTATGCTATCATTCCTCTAGTAGATGAGTAAGCCAAAGTTCAGAGAAACGAGATGAATTGCTAAAGGCCATAAGACCAAGATTCCCATTTCTCCAGGCCACCTTTCTAATAAGAAGGGTTTTCAAGTGAAAGTCTTGTTTTGTGTGCTAAGAAAAGCTGAGTAGAAACAAATGATCAAGAATGAATTTGAAGGTCTGAAGGATGAAAAAAAGAGTCCCTGGCATGTACTTTTCCTGGGAGGAAGACAAACAACTTCCAGGTCACAGCAGGGGCCCTGACAGAGAGTAGGAGGAGCTATTTCATGGAGATCCATCCCTTCAGCCTTGCACCTGGCACCAGCCACAAAGGTGGAAATTGTGTGCCCTAAAACTGTTTACATGCCAAATCTGGAGGTAGGCTCGCCCCTCTGATTTGGGGGTGGCCTGACTAATCTATGACTAAGAATTTTAAAGGAGAAATGATCATATATAGCCAAGGCCCCATTATCTGTGCAAAAGAGTAGCATTGCCTTGTGGAGTGTAGCATTTTAAGTTAAGTGACTCATCCTCACGTCACAAAGTCTTCGGATGACTTAACTTTCAGGTCACCACACTGCCTGTAGGCTGGCTTGCTCAAAAGTCCTCAGGGGGGCTCCCACATTCCTGCAGAGACCAAGGAAGGAGGGCAAGAGGAAAGGTTGACTGAACTGAGCTTTAAGCATTCATTCAGAAACAATAAGCCTTTTAGCCACTGCGTGAAAAACATGCCAGATCAGTGATCATGGTGCTGTCTTACTCCCTACTACCAGCTAACACTACTGAAGGCAAGGCATTTTTTTTTAATTTTTAATTTTTTTAAAAAAGATATTTAGATTACGTAAGTGTTACATAAAAAATATAGGGGATTCCCATATGCCCTGCTCTCCACACCACCCACATTTGCCCCTATTAACAACATCCTTCATTAGTGAGGTACATTCATTGCAATTGATGAACACATTTTGGAGCATTGCCACTAAGCATGATTATAGTATACATTGTAGTTTACATTCTCCCATACAATTATGTAGGTTATGGCAAGACATATAATGGCCCATATCTGTCAGTGCATTGTCATTCAGGACAATTCCCAAGTCCCAAAAATGCACCTGTATTACACCTGTTTTCCCTCTCCCTGACCTCAGAACCTCCAGTGGCCACTGCTTCCATGTCCAGGATATAAGTTCTTCCATTGCTAGAATCACAGTAAGTCTATGGTAGAATACCAGCAAGTCTACTCTAGTCCATAGTTCATTCCCCAATCCTGAGGATTCTGGGATGGTGATGCCTACTCCCCCTCTAACAGAGAGGGGCCTTCAGTCCCATATGGCCAATGGATGGGAATCTCTTGCTTGCAGTTGTAGACTCTCTCAGTTCCTTGGAAAGGTTATCCAAATCACTTCCTTGTTAGTTGTCTTGGGTGAGTCCAATGAACTGGAGAATAGGTATTACAACTCTCTTGAGGCTCAGGGCCCAGCTGGCACATGGACAGTCCAAAGATTCAAGTCTCTTGGACTATACCTACCAACTCCAGCACTGACTATAGGTTCAAATAGAAGGAACCAAAGAGCCATGTGTAGGGAAACCACAACTGAGTCCAACTCTGTCACACTAGAAAACACAAATTCTAAAGTAGGGCCCACTGGTCAGGCACCAAACTCATGAGCTATCTACCCTGATCATAGTGCCTGGGTGTCTCCAGAGCCCTCAGGAATCCCACTATTTGGAGTAGTATCTAATTTGGCAGTCAATGAGATCCTGCTGAGATGTGCATAAGTGTAACTTCTGGAATGACCTCCCAATTCACTTTGATGTCTCTTAGCCATAAAAACTCATTTGTTTTTACCTTTTCCCCCTTTCAGTCAAGGTCTTTTTCCAGTTGCATTGCTAGTTGGTGCTTGGTAGTAATCCCTCAGTGCCAGGGAGGCTCATCTCTAGGAGTCATGCCCCACACTAGGGGGGAGTTATTGCTTTTATATGCTGAGTTCAACTAACAGAGAGGCCACATTTGAGCAACAGGGAGGCTCTCAGGAGTTAACACTTAGACACCCTATAATACTATGCTATGTTTCAATTTCAAGAGTAAAGGTTCATAAGCACAGTCATCAATATCAAGTGCCCCTAAACAGACCATCTGCCTTCACTAGCCCTTGCCTCTGTACTTGGGGTTTCTTGCTGTTTCATCAGAGAATGTGACAGAGCTCTCCAGGATGGGAATTCAATATTCTTTTGATTATTGTGTGAATCTTCACGCACCATGACAATGCCCCATGAACATTTGATCACATTTATATGCGAAGGCCTGACATTTAACACTCTCCAACAACCCCACAAGGTAGGCACAAATGATTTCCCAATTTTATAGGTAAAGAATCCTGAGCTTACAAGGTGAAATGCCATACTCTAAAGTGGACAGCCAGAGCATGGTAGGGTTGCCTGACTCTACAGGCAGAAAGCTGAATTATTTAGATATTAGTAACTTGGGATGGACAGAAATGCTTCTTGTCCTCCCAAGGAATTATTTAATGCTCAATGAGAGCAATAAATCCTAGCACTCTTACTTCTTGAGGCCTTTCTCAGGCTGACACTGCCCCCTTTATTCCATACTGGTATCCATATATATATATATATATATATATATATATATATATATATATATCTCCAGCTCATCCTACAGCTGCAGTATCCACTCCACTCTCCTCTTGGCCTCATTGCCTTCAGCTTCTAGCTTCTCCAGCTGTGGCTTTTCTCTCCTGAGTTCACTGATTTCAACTTCTGGGGGCTTCTCTCAGTTCCTGTGGTCTTTTTCTTTTTCTGTGGCTTTTTATTTCTCTGTTTATAAAGGACTCCAGTAAGAGGATGAAGACGCACACTGGGTCATGCAATCTAATCATGGGCTCTTAACTGAAGTAATTTAATCAAAAGACACCATCTACAATACATTTATATGCATAGAAATGGATTAACTTTAAGAACAGAATTCTCTGGGATCCACAAATCTTCAAATTGCCACACCCTGACTTCTAGCTAGTAGTCTTGGTCCATTGCCATAACACAGGTATGGCATTGAATTTTGGAATAGAAGATAGAGTCTAGGTATCAGAGGCACTGCCCAAACACTTACCCATGTTAATAATCATTTTTATCACCCGCCAAGTGCTTCTAAAGAGCTGGATAATGCACTAGGACTTTTTCATGCATGATCTCATGTAATCTCCAAAATTTTATGGAGAAGATACCAATATCGCCCCCATTTTACAGATGAGGAAACTGAAGCCTGGAAAGGCTAATTAATTTGCACAGATGGAAGTCATGCCATTTTGGACTCTTGGAGCCCCTGCACATTGTGATAATGTCACCAAGGCCACAAGCATGAATAGAGTGAAAAGAAATTTGAGTGTCTTCCGTATCACAGACTCTTTGTGGTCAGTAAAGAATTGAGTATGTCCCTGTTATGTCTATTTTCTCCCAGTGTTTTCCCAATGGGAGCTTAAGAATTTTCCACCCAAGACAACTAGTATATATTCCCCAGCAGCCAAATGGAAGGCCATGAAGAGAATGCCATTGCCCCAGATACCTTTGATGCTCTCATAATCACAGATTGTTGTATGTATAAAGAGAATGGACAAATTTCCTGCATATTTGTTCCTTCCATTCCAGACATGTTTCTCACACCACAGAATATTAGGCATACCCATGAATTAATGATTTTTTTTTTTCAAAAGAGAGGTCGCCTCCTTTCCCCCAATAAAATACAAACTTGGTGGCACCAAGGAATTCCTGTTTTTCTGCTCAGGGACACCACAGAGTCTCAAGGAGAGAAGCAGCCAAATCCTGTGGCTCCAGCCTCAGCCCTGCCCAGCTCTCTGGAGCTGGAGCTGGTCCTCTCTACCTATGGAGCACAAAACAATCCCTTCCTTTGGAATCTTGTCCTAAAGCTCACTGAAAATTCTCTGGAAGGCAATGACATAGGATAAGGCTGAAGATTATAGAAAATCCTCCATGAGGGCCCTAGGCTGAAGCTCAGAGCTACCATTCTCTCCAGTTTGCTTCAGCATCCAAAAGTGAATATGTGAGTTAACCATCTCCGTCTGGGTTCTAGAAATAATACACATACAGTATCTTTTATTAACTTTTTTTTTTAAGTGTAAAAGTTAAAGTTCGAATAGTCAACATCTATGAAAGTCTGAGTTAGGCCTATTCTATGGCTAAAAACGGTACAAGGCTTTCCACACAGGTGCTGCGAAAATCCAGACAGCTTCTTCAATGTAAATAATCACTTCTAAGAGACAATAACTACATTCCTCTTTGCACTTTTACTTTAAGTTGTGATTCTTCATTTCACTATGAATATAAGTAGAATTAGGACCAAGATATCAAAGTCAAAATGATGGTAGCCTTCAGCCCCAGACTCCCAAATGTCACAGAGCCCAGTGCCTGGAGGGTTTTTTCCAGAGACCGTTTAGTACTACACACCATGGATCAGTCAGATCAAGCCTGTTAAGTAGAGATGACAAACTCGGATGCCTGAAGGGGCCTAGTGAGCACCGTAAATGGATGACCCAACACAAGAGGGTAGGAAGCGTTGGGGCGCTGGGGTAACCTGATGAGGATGACCACGGTCCATTCAGCAGGGAAAGGTTGCTATTGCAACTGCTATTGCCACTATCGGCAACTTAATTTGAGGGGCCCAGGACAAATACAAGTGTTGGTCAAGATGGTGCTGCTGAACATTAAAACCTACACAAGTCCAAGGCCCATGACTTGGCCCTGACCATGAGGGAAGGTGGGTCCAGAGCTACAGGCAGCAGCAGGTGCAATGCCGTGGCACACAGACTGGAGCTGCCTCACAGGACGAGGCTGGAACCCTCAGGGCGTGACCCCTGCAAGGACGTCCTCCGAGGTGAGCTTGTCTCCAGAGGTCGCAGTGAGAAGCAGCGCCACCCCTCCGCTGGCCCACCTAGAGTCACTCCTCCTCCCAGAGAGGAACCCGACTTACAAACGCCAACATTTTCAGAGCACCTGAGAGCAGCTTCACCCCGGCAAGCAGCTTTCCAGAAAGCTGTGGGCGCATAGCTGGCTTCAAGAGAGAGACCTAAGAAGCCTCCCTTTCTCTTCTCTCCATTCCTCAACAGAATTGATGTCTTCCTGACAACCATGATATTTAGATTTTTCACCTTTATTCATTTTAATATCTCATTTTAAAATATGTATATGATGCTTGCATTTTAAACATGCAAAATAATTAATCGCATTTCAAACATACTGAAAATAATATAACAGGCAACGGTAAATCTGATCTTAGATGAAATAAATGTTAGCATTTTGACATCTTACTTTCAGGTTTTTTTTTTAAAGAACTTATTGCATATATATTTGAAACATCCATACATTTCTTTGGCTTCATGCTAGAAGTAATTGCAATTTTGCTGTTTTGTACCTTTCCCATTAAAGGTTTTATATTACCACTGAAGTAAACAGATAAAATATTTTTCTTTTATTACCAAAATTATCTAATACATTTACAACTTGCTTTTTTATCCTCCTCACCCCCTCCCCACTCCAACACTTTGCTAATGTATCCACGTTGAGCTGGGATATTCATTTTAACTGATGTTTAATTCACACTATATACATGTAGGATAATTTACCCATGCCTCATTCATGCGTCTACATTTCTGATATTTTGTTACTGCAAACAGTGTGCATGGAGATACTTGTATATGGGTCCTTGTGCATATGGGTAAGTTTCTCAAGGGATGTACCTGGATACTAGAGGCCGAACATCTTCAAGTTGGGAACAGTTGGGCAGTATCCATTCGGGCACTATACACCTTATACACCCACTTTCAATATCCACGCACTCCCAATCTCCATAGGATTATGAGACATTTCTTTTATCTGCCAAACTGGCAAGTGTGAAGTGATATTTCCTTGCTGATTTAATTTGCATTTCCTTGGTCACTAATGAGATTGTCTTTTGTGAGTTTATTGGCCATCAGGGTTTTCTCCTCTGCTAAGCACTTATTTGTATCCTTTGCCAACTCATTCTTTAAATTAGATTGTCTTTCTTTTATTGCATCAGGGAGTTATTTATACTTTCTGTATAGGGACTTTTTGTAAACAGTAAATTTCTTCTGATCTGTGGCTTGCCTTTTCACCTTTGCAGAGATTGTCTTTTGCTTTACAGAGGATATTAAAGTTAATGTAGAGAAGTGGACATGGCTCAACTGATAGAGTGTCCACCTACCATATGGAGGGTCTAGGGTTTGATCTCTAGGGTCTCCTGACCAGTGTGGAGAGCTGGTTCATGTGCAGTGCTGCCGTGCACAAGGAGTGCTGTGCCACGCAGTGGTGCCCCCTCACAGGGGTACCCTACATGCAAGAAGTACACCCCACAAGGAGAGCTGCCCAGTGCAAAAAAAGCGCAGCCCTCCCAGGAGTGGCACCATACACACAGAGAGCTGACGGAGCAAGATGACGCAACAAAAAAGAGATGCAGTTTCCTGGTGCTACCTGAAATACAAGCGGACACAGAAGAACACAGTGAATAAATATAGACAGCAGACAATGGGGGGGGAAGGAGAGAGAAATAAATAAAATAAATCTTTTTTAAAAAAATTAAAGTTAATGTAGTTAAATTTCTCATTCTTTTATTTTATGGCTTACAGTTCATGTATTTTGTTTAGGGAATCCTCCACTCCAAGCCCATAAAGATATTCTCCAATAGGTTCTTCAAATATTTTGAAGTTTTGCTCTCTATATTTGTCTTTAAACCTCCTAAAATGTTATTTTCGGTATGGTGTGAGGTAAGAGTCTAACTTTTTTTTTCCCAAATGAAGTTTCCCCAGGGCCATTTATTTATTTCTGTTCACTTCCTTGTAATGCCACTTCTGCCAAATATCAAGTTCACCTATATGTATTCCTAAATGAATAATTGAAATTATTTTCCTGTACTAGTACCATGCTGTTTTAAGTGCCATAACTTGATAGTGATTCTTGATACCTAACAGGGCAAGTTCACCTTTGTATCTATTAGGATACTTTGGGCTGTAACTCACACTGGCATAAAAAGTTGGGTTTTATAAAATAGCATTTAATAAGAAGACTGAAAGAAAATGGCTATGCTACATCAACCACTGCTTCCTCATAAAACCCCACTCAAAGACAGACAGAAGGTGGGTGGAGCTTGAACTGTGCATCTCTTGTCTTTTATCAGGAAAAAAAATTCCTTTCCCAGAAGCCCTCCTGTGAATCACTCCTTACATGCAATTCGTAAGGAATTGGTCATACAGATAGCTATATACCAATGCCTGACAAAGGGGAATGGGATTGTAGGAATTGTCTTATCATCTTTGGGATTTAGTTTGTCTCTCTTTGTAATTCTGTCCATTTTACCTTCATCTAGTTTGAGGTTATGATGTGAGATGTATAAAAATTCAGGGCAGTTATTTTCCTGGCAAAAATTGTTCCTTTTACTCTTAGATGGTGATTTTTTAAAATTCTTAATAACTCTTTGTTGTCTTAAAGATTATTTTATGTGACAGTAATATTGATATGCTAGATTTCTTTTGATTAATTCTGGGCTGCATCTCTTTTTTTTATCCCTTTATTTTCAAAATATATTCCTTTATTTCTGGCACATGGGGATTCCCTTTATTTGTGTTCCCTTGGATAAGCTTTAGTAACAATTTTGCTTTTACAGTTTATCCAGAATTACACAATGTTTGTAGTAAGAAGAGGGCCTGCAATAGTTCAGTCCTCCATATTGCCAGAACCACCCAAAGGTTTATTTATATTTTTGTATGAAATCATCACTCAGGAAAATAAAAACCCCCAATCTATAACCGCTTTAATAGAAATTTATTAAAACATTGAATTTCCCTAATAAAGAAAATCTGCAAATGTATAGATGAGTAAGTTATAATGGCATCTACATGTCTAAGGAAGGAAAATACTCTCCTTTATCAGTCCCTGTTTATCTTTTGTATCTTAGTTTGTGGCCATGTTATTTCAAAGCTGTGGTTTCAATAATGAAACTTTGCAAAGTTAACATATGGAGCTACATTTTTACTAAAGCATTTACTTCTCATTTCTTGTTTCCAGATTTAGTTTCATAGTATACCTCACCTAAGCTATATTTTCCAGAAAATGTTTTTACTCATAGAGCCAAGGAAATATAAAACAAAAATGACGTGCACATGTCCCAAAAGTATCCATAAGTCCATTTGCCCTTCTGGAATTTAGGAATTTTTTCATATACTACTATGGAGACTTTGCCTTTTCAGGCTCATATGTTTGATATTTTGTGGACCTGGTAAATTCATAAGTGCATGAGGTGAGTTCAGGGACTAAGATAGCATTCACTATTTACAGGGCATTCAATCCTCTTGACAATCGAGTGTTTTTCTCACTTTAACAGAAATGATAAAAATGAATGAAAACGAAAATTAAGTTATGAGAGTTGACAAAATAGGACCTATATTGAACAGAGGGAAAAATGGCAAGTGACATCCAGCTAGGAGTTACATTTCCTGGGATGGTACCTAGTAGTCAAGCATAGATAGAAGGCATTGCTGCTCTTTGGAATCCTTTTGAAATCTTTCTTAAGATTTAAAAAATATGTTTGTTTTCCTGTAGTCAGAGCACCAAACAAGCCCATCTTAGTCCTATCCTTCAAGACACATCGATTATAGATGACACCCCACCAAGCATTTACTGATTCGACCTTAATAACAGCCAAGTTTGTGAGGTCAAGAGATGGAGTTGCATCATTCTCAGAAGGAAAAACATGGGGTTTGAAAATTTCATCCACTGACTATATTTTCCCAACCCAAGTACAAATAATCAATCCAAGGTATGCATTTTCTATTCCATCTTGTAATAATAATAATAAAGACTATTAAAAAAGAAATAAAGGCAGCTGGTGATATATGAACAGGTTGTATTTTAGAAAAAAAAAATCATAAGTATAGTAACAAGAATGAGAATAAGTACCATCTCAAAAACCAGCAATAATTTTGTCCTTTGAGAGTTATATTATAAATCAATCAGGAGGGAGTGGGAGTAGCTCAGTGGTTGAATACCTGCTTTGCATGTATGAGGTACATGGATTGAACCCTAAAATCAATCAACCAATCAATCAGGAGAAGCAAAGTCATTTTAAAGAGGCACAGCAAGCACACACATGGATGACATGTAAAGTCATATGACATTTCTAAGGGCAGTTTGACAATACATAGCTAAAATTTTAATAACGAATCTACACACTGATCCAGCACAGCTGTCCTAAAAAAAAAAATGGCATTAGGTAGAGTCATCACACAATTTATGTTAAGAAATACTTAAGAATATATGAGAATAATCATCTCAATGTTGCTTATAGGGAAAAAGAAAAGAAAAGAAGTCATTGATATTGGCTAAAGAATTAATTGCAAAACAGTGCTACAGAATAGTTGATTCACTGCAGGGGAATTCATCAGCTAGCATCTTTATTTTTTTAATGTTTTTTATTGTGGTAAAATATTTTAATGTTTTTATCGTGGCATAACATAAAAATCATTTTAATCATATTTATGTGTACAATTCTGTAACATTAAGTAAAATGCAGTTTTTCAAAAACAATTTTAAAGAGGTTTTAGATTACAGAAAACTACATGGGAAGTATAAGGGATTCCCAAATACCCCACCCCCTCCACTTCCTACATCTTCTTCTATTAATAACATCTTATAATTATTACATTTGATGAATAAATACTGAAGCATTACTACTAACTAAGGTCTATAGTTTACATTGTGGTTTACATTTAATTCCAATGCCCAAAAAATGCCCCATGTTCCACCTATGATTCCCTTTCTCTCCCCTCAGAGCCTCTGGTAACCACTATCTTTATATCAGTGTTACTTGTTCTTCCATTACTGCAATATTACTAAGTTTACTTTGTCCATGGTTGTATCCCCCCCCTTATGTTTGTTCATTCCTCAACCTTGAGGATTTGGGGATGATGATGCCCCTCTGCCTCAGATTGAGAGGGTCTTAGATATTATGGGGCAGATAGAAGAAAACATTTGCCTGCAGTTGTAGATACTCTTGTTTTGGGAGTTGGGAGTTGACTTTCATCATCATTTTGTTTGTTGTCCTGGGCAAGTCCAATGATCTGGAGAGTAGGTGTTGGCCACAACTCTGCTGAAATCCAGAGCGCAACCTGCTTATGAACAGATCTAAGATTTAAGTCTCTGGGACATATATTTAAAGGATATAGTGCTAATTATAGGCTCAAATAAAAGGGGTATAAGAATCTTGTTTAGGGAAATTATAAATGAGTCTAAATCTGTTACATTGGGGAAGTAAGTTGTCATACATTGCAGTTTTTTTTTAACTGTATATAACATCTTATGCTTTTTCCCTATTCAAGAACATGGTATGCCTTTCCATTTGCTTTTCTTCTTTTACCATCTTTATTTTTACCTCCCACTATTTCTTCAGACTTTATTAAGTAAGGGGAATAGATGTGTGTTGATGAAAATTTAGGAGTCCCATGTTTGTTTTATTTATCATTCTTAGGTAATAAAATGCTACCATCTGTGTAAGGCAAACATAATCTGAACACAGTACTTTAAAGGGTCCAATATCATGTAATTCTCAAATCATGGAATTTGGCCTGAAGATGAAACCTCTGCCTTCTTTCACTTGGACCATCTGCAGGTGAAAGCTCTGGAAGGGCTGGTGTGATTCTCTTTTCCTCATTCCCCACTTTGTTTCCTCCTTTTTTCACCATTTATTATCTATGGCTTCTGGCCCTTTAAGGGTTCCTGTTGGGGGGAGCAAGAAAGGTTAGGGAGCAGGAAAGTTTTTTGACTGAGATTGTCAGGAGAGGGCGCCATGTTCTCCCGTCCTGGTGAGTGTTTAAAGCTCTCTTTCTCTGGTAAGCCCTTTGATGGCTTTTCTGGGGCCCCCATTGGACTCACTGGATTTCATTTCCTGTGACTTTGTGTTGTTTTCTCTCCAATTAGTTACTCTCCCTCAGTGGCCCCCTAGACTGTAACCAAGACCAAGACCCCTCCAGTAAATCTTCCGGGGCTAGGTTGAAAATGCTTCCGACTTCTTCCCTGGTTGCGAGGCCACATTTGGTTCATAGGAAGCATGTACCTTCCCTTTGCCCTGAGGCAGGTGTCTAACCCATTAGCCCATCTCTGCTTTGAGGTTTTCCAAGGAGAATTTGGACACCAATGAACTGTGTCTCCCCAGTTGAAGGAGCATATATCAACTTGCCAAGTGACCCTTGAAGTTTCTCTCTTTTGACTGATATGAAACGGAAAACAACCCACCACCCTTCTATCACTCTTCAGTTTGGGGAAGGAATTCTTTCAGTCCAGTAATTGCTCTTCCCAGTGAAATAGTCTTTCTAAAATCCTTTCTTAATTTTCATTGTTATCCTGTTTATAGCCATGTTGTGAAGGAGGGGCTTAAGAACTGTGAAACCAGGAAGCAGATTTGGCTCAATGGATAGAGTATCCACCTACCACATGGGAGGTCCAAGGTTTAAACCCAGGGCCTCCTGACCCATGTGATGAGCTGGCCCACGCGCAGTGCTGATGCACACAAGGAGTGCCACGCAGGGGTGTCCCCGCGTAGGGGAGCCCCACATGCAAGGAGTGTGCCCCGCAAGGAGAGCTGCCCAGCGCAAAAGAAGTGCAGCCTGCCCAGGAGTGGCACAGCACACACAGGGAGCTGACACAGGAAGATGATGCAACAAAAAGAGACACAGATTCCTGGTGCTGCTGACAAGAATACAAGCGGACAAAGATGAACACACATTGAATGGACACAGAGAGCAGACAACCACTGGGTAGGGGGGATGGGGAAGGGGAGAGAAATAAATAAAAAATAAATCTTTAAAAAAAAAAAGAACTGTGAAACCAAATTTTACTATTTCCTTTGAAATTCCTACCATGTGTGTTTTTCCCCCAACTCATTTTGCTTCACCATGTGTTACATCTTGAGACCTTAGTGGAAATTTCATGCCACATATGCAGAAGTGAATCATCCTTAACCAACAACTCAGGCCCACTCAAAAAGTTTCAAAGTTTAACTTTGTATATGGAAAGGGGATCCCTAAAATTAACTTTGTAAGCAAGGTGGTTAGACATCTGAATTGATTTGCCAATTAAAATTCTAGTGAAGAATATGGTTTCTGCCTGTGAGAGGGGAAAATGTGAATGGCTGAGAAACATGGTTTAAAGGTTAAAAAATTATCAGGAAAAGGATGTCCTACATTCTAATGTAATTTTCTTTCCATTCTGGAAACATTTAATTAAATCTGTTACACACCAAACAAACAAACACAAAACCTTTGTATGGATGATTGTTATTACTATTGAATCAAAGAAAGAACCCGATTTCCACATTTAGGTCATCACCAAAGCAAAAATAAAGGGAAAGCTATAGGCTGAGGAATGGAGAATGGAATTCTGAGGAAGCAGGAAGTCCAAGTTACAGGTGATTGTTGGAATGTAAGATCCTGGGAATTTGCCAGACTCTTGAGAAGGGCAATGAAATGAAAGACCAAGGTATCTCATCTAGATCATAAGGAACAGAGAGACACAGTTGACATTCAGCTTATATTCATAAGCATACATATTAAAATGTTTGGAAGGTGTTAGCTGTTGGTTATTACTGGTGGTAAGATTAGAAACAATCAATATTTTCCTCACTTTTTTTACTCATATATGATTTTTAGATTTCCTATAATGCTTTTGTAATTAGAAAAAAAGGTGAATTTGACTTCACAGGAACAACAAAAGAAAAGAAGTATGAACCAGAAGCAAGTGAGTCAGGGATGCAAATGCCCATGATGGACCCTACCTTCACAAGTTCATCCTAGATGTAATGTATTTTCCTGTTGGTTGTTACATTTTCAATATAAAATAATACATTTTATTTTGTTGTATATGTACATCTATTTCTGTGAGACTAGACATTATACATCCATCCTGAATGTACTTACCAAACCATAGTAATAAAAGTAAATAATAATAAACTTTAAATATTATTTCCCTGAAGAGTTAAGAAAGCTAAGGAGCACAATTTAAACTGCAGTGACTTCAACAATGGAAAGGATCCCTTATGAGGTCTCTGAATAGGGAACCCCCTTTCCCAACATACAGCTTGGCCTCATCATATTTTCAACTTTCATAGAAAGTTGGATGTTTGGAAAGTGGGAACCTTTCATCTCACAGAAAGAGCACTAGATATAGAGATGTGGCTGGTCCCAGATTCCAGTCTGCTGAGTTTCCCCTCTGACTTTCACAGAACCTTCCTCCATGTCACAATGTCTAGTGCTTCCCCAATGGTTGATGGCAGATGTGGAAGGTGACTGGGTAGAAGGCAGGGGCTCCAACGGTGGAGGGCAGCTGGTAGCAGAGCCTGTAGATGTGAATGGATCAAGGTGTTTGCAAGGTCAAGGCTGCTTGTAAATGAGAGCTATGCCCAGGTAACTTATACTCAGAGAGATGAGGACATATTGCCTTGTGTACTTCATGATCTTATCCCCCACCTTGATCAGAAACATAGGCTTAGGAGGGTGCATGCTAGTGCCAGGTCTCCTCCTGGAAGAGGGACAGTTACACAGGGACCATCTCTGCCATGATAGGCAATGAGCTTACCTTCTCAGATAATCCATCTAACAAACCCACAAAATAAGGATTGTCGTTAGCCCATTTTAATAAAATGTGCAAACTGAGGCTCGAATAGTATAAAAATCTTCCCATGGGACTCCCCACATTATTTTCTCATCCCTTGTCTGCTGGTCCAATGCAAAAAATCCACTGGAAGAGTTTGAGGTCCTATGAAATGATGGAGCCACTATATGGAAGGATCTTGGGTCCCCAAATGAGTCTGTGGAGCAGAGCCCTGCCTGGCCCACAGTAAACTGAGATGTGAATGAGAAATACACCTTTGCTTCTGAGGTTTGGGGATTGTGAAGAACAGAAGCTAGCTTTCCCTGATAATACTGAAATGATCAAGGTGAAACTCTATGCAAGTTGCAGGATTGTGAGTAATCCCCGTTATCGTATAAGGGTCCCTTCCCCTTTGTTTATCTGGCCTGTCAGAGTATTTCCAAAAGCAAACTGGGCCTCTCAGAATATTGAGAATCAATTAGTTTTCTGGGTTTCTCAAGTAAATACCATAAGTTGGAGTAAACAATGGGAACTTTTTTGCTCATGGTTTAAAGCTGGAAAAAGTCCAAATCAAGGTGTCATCAAGGCGATGCTTTCTTCCCGAAGATAGTGGTGTTCTGGATCTAGCTGTTGGTGGCCCTTGCTCCTTAGCTTGTCACGAGGCAAGGCACACAGTAGCTTCTGCTGGTCTCTCTACCCTCTCTTCTGGATTCCCTTGACGTTCAGCTTTTTGCTTCTTGTGACTTTCCCCACATCTGAATTTCATTCTGCTTATAAGAACTCCAGTAATAGGATAAAGACTCATCTTAATTGGGCTGGACTACACCTTAACTGAAGTCACCTCATCAAAAGGTCCCACTTATGATGGGTTCACATCTACAGGAATAGACTAGGTTTAAGAACATGTTTTTATGGGGGTACATACAGCTTCAAACTACCACACCTCCCCTTTTCAGAATGAATCCTTCTACCGTGAAGGACCTCTCAAAACATCAGACTTTTAATGTACTAGTCTAACTAAATGTAGTAACCACATTGATTGTCCTCCCTGATACATCCTTATGCCCACACACACATCCATGCAATGCCTAGTCCAGGGACATTTGGGGTGGTAAACTGCTGGCATTCAAGGGAGGAAGAAGGAAAGATATTTTTTGAGGATATTTGTCAATGGGTTCTTGGGTTAAAACAGACAAATCTGAAATAAAGTCACTCTGAATGTTTTTCCACACTGGAGAGACGGTTCACATTGGGTCTACTTTGTCCCACCGTCTGAAAGGCTTTACCAGGCACTTCCCATAGATAGTCTTGTTACATCAGTGCAGTCAGAGAGAAAGGGGGCCAGTACCACTTGCCAGCTACATAGAAGGCTAGAAAACGGGAATATCCATTTACTTCTAAATAATCATCTGGGAAGCATTTAAAAATAGAATTAAAGGCTTTTCTTTCAAAGGTTCTAATTCATGAGGTCTGGGGTAGGGCCTGAGAATCATATTTTATAGGAAGTGAAGATCAGTTAAGCTTAATAACCCTGATCAAAACTACTCTTAGCAACAGTCTACACTAATTTATTTCGCTGAATAAATTGCTTTAAAAAATAAACATATGAACGCACAACACACATACATACAACATATACATGCACAAGTAAACCAACACAAAGTAAAAACTAAGACCTCTATTAACTCCACTACTAATGAATCAGGCTTCTCTTTTGAGATGAGAAGCTCTTATTTGATGTCTGCCCTTGTTTCACAGTCTCCTTTTACACTGCTGACTCCTATGACCATTGGATTAAAGGGGAGAAAAGATCATTTTCTTCTCCATAAGCCATCTTCAGATCTCCTGCCTGTAATTATATCTCTCTTTAATTAAAGAAAAATCCTACTTTCAAAGATTGTTTTTCTTTTTATTTTAAAAAGAACACAATTCTCCAATAAATAATTGAAAAAATGGGTGGAATTTTAGGACATGTTGTACCGTGGCTGGCCATTTTCAATCGATCATTCCCAATTTCTCCAGCCTTTTCATATACCTGTAGAATGCTGTGTCAGACCCCTAAAGTATTATGTGTGCCATACTCCACAGACAATCAGTCAAATAAGACTAATAATAACAACAAAAAAGGGAATTCAGAAAGTTTAGTAATATTTTTCTTAGGAATCTTATGCTGTTTTGCAATGATCTCTTGCTTTCTTTTCCCTGGTTAAAAAGTTAGTTCAAACTATTACTGGGGTCTCTAGGATTACTTCCCCTTCCCCCTCCTCTTCAGTAATCAGTATCTCCCATCTGTCAATCACATCCCCAAGTCCTCTCAGTACCTGGAAAGAAAATGGAACACATTGGGAGAAGCTAGAATTCTTTTAGAGTTTTCAGTCCCCTTCATCATTAGTTACCATGGTCTTTTCAATATGAAAATTGTGCTCCTTGACTGAACAGAAGAAAGCAAAAGGTCCTTTCTCACTGCTTAAATTGCATGAGAGGTGGGGGTAAGGGTGGGGGGTATCATGAATTAATTAATGAAAATATGTACATTTGATGTTTGCTTTTTAAAAAATAATGAAAATATGTCACAATCAAACTCTTATTAAGCAGGCACTAGATGTTCCATCAAATATTTATCATGCCAACTCAGTCCATTCACCACAACATGCACACACATACATACACTTATATACAATCATATAAACCCACTTTAAGTGAACTTTTTATTTTAAAATAATTTAGATTCACTTTGAAGTTGCAAAGATAATCAGAGAGGTCCCATGTAGCCATCCCCTAGTGTGCCCCAATGGGTCCATCTTATAAAACTATAGTACATTATCAAAACCAGGAAATTGGCATTGGTACAATGTGTTACACATACTTCTAAAAATCTTATCATCAACCTCCCCAGCCAAAGCTTCCTTTTCAGAAGCCAGAATTGACTAACTGCCTTTCACCGAATCAACATCAAGTCACAATTGTCCCCTTGTGTGAATCTAGGCTGGCAGTTTCAGCCAAATTGTTTTTGGTTCGTCTTTGAATTGGGTTATGGTTTTCCAAAATAAGGAAACGATACCCTCAAACTAATTTCACATGCTGTCGTTCTAGTTACCTGTTGCTGTGTAACAAACCATACCAGAATGTTGAAACCTACAACAAAAAAACAATTATTTTACTCACAGATATGCCACTTGTGCTGGGTTTGGTGGGGACATCCCACTGCGCTCCACTCAATAGCTGCCTCAGTGGCTGGAAGGCTGGCTCCCCTTGGGTGAACCAGGGCAGCTGAAGGTGAGTGGCTGGAATCAATGAAAACACTGCAGGTCCAATGCACGCACGCCAGTGCCTGGGCTGGCAAGTCGCACCTGGCTAGGGGCTGCAACGGCTGCAGATTTTCAGGCTCTCTCCCTCTAGGGCGCTGACTTCGTACTTGTCAGCCCAGGGTTCTAAAGGTTTATGTGGAGAAAGAGAAAGGGCAAGAGAGAGAGGAAAGCTATGGACCTTCTATGACTTAGCCTAGGACAGGGAGTATCACCTGGGCAATATTTTATGCCTTGAGACTGGTACAAGGACCCACATAGTTTCAAGAGAAGAGCAGTGAGCTTCCATCTCTTGGTGGAGTAGCAGGGTCTGAGAAGTGTATGGGGGGCCAGAAATATCGCTGTGAGGGTTTAGGGGGATAAAGAAATCAGTGAAAATATCTGAAGTTAAAATTGATTTTTTTTCCCAAGGAAATTAACACATGTCATGATCAAATTTTATTAAGTAGCTACTTGAAATCTTTTGGGAGTATTTGCCCTTCCAAATCGGCTCACTCAGCACAGGCACATGTAAATACATACACATACAGATACACATATAAACACCTATGCATACAGTCACACATTCAAACATACCCACAGACACCCCACTGGCTACATTATTATACTTTTTACCCATAGCCTCAGCCAAAGCTTCCTTCTCTGAAGTCACAACTGACTCACCAGCTATCAGTGAATCCAAGATGAAGACACAGCAGTCTCCCTGTGTGCGCCCAGGCCGGCGGATTCAGCCAAAATGTTTTTGGTTCATCTATGAATTGGGTTATAGTTCCCAAGAGAAGGAACTGAAGTCATGAAACTAATTGCACATAATGTACTAAGAGAACAAAGTACCACATGAAAGTGCTTAGTGATTAGTTTACCAAGCTATCCAGCGCTATGTAAATGACCTGTGATAAAGGACTGGTCCGCCAAAGGAACAGAAATCATGTATTATTTCCACAGTTTGAAGTGAGATGCCATTTGTATTTATCATTGCTCTGAAAGAGCACAGTAGATCGCGTGGGACAATATTTTCTGCAAACACATAATAATTGGGTTCAGTAAAAAAAACAAAAGCAATATTTTATCAGAGGCTTTGTTACTTGGATTAGCAACGGTGACTTGCAGCTGGCATTCTTACACTGGTCACCGTGCAGTTGACTTACACAGCACTTGACAAGAGTTCTGAATGTGGAAACACTTTTAAAAAGGTCAAAATCTTTTGCTTTTACTTAGAATTGTCATCATAGGTCCTGAGAGTCAAAAAGTATACCCATAGCTTTATCATGATACATTTCCTGATTTTACATCCTGCTGCTTTATTTTGATTTTTCTTTTAGTGTCTTCTGGTAAAATATTAGTGTAATTAAATATGTGGGTGGCAGTTTCCTCACCTAAAACCTACATGAGTCTTAGGACAGCCTTGTCCAGAAAGAACTGGATCCATCATATCAATGAGGCATTTGGATATAATGTGTTTAATAGAAACTGAGATTATCTGATGAATTTGCAATTGAAGTTCCCAGAGATAGCTGACATTTATTACTTTTGAGCACTTGATGGGCCCAGGTACCTTACTGAGCACTTAGGTAAGACTGTCTTTTTTTTTTTTTTTTTTCACTTTCTTTTTCTAGTTGTATTTTTTTAAATTTATTTTTAAAAGATATTTAGATTACATAAAATGTTACATAAAAAAATATCAGGGAATCCCATATGTCCCACCCCCCACACCTCCCAGTTTTCCCCACATAAACATCTTCTTTCATTAGCGTGGTACATTCATCGCAATTGATGAACACATTTTGGAGCATTGCCACTAAGCATAGATTATAGTTTACATAGTAATTTACACTCTTCCACTCAATTCTGTAGGTTATGGCAGGATATATAATGTAGTATCTGTCATTGCAATGTCATTCAGGACAATTCCAAGTCCTAAAAATGCCCCCATATTACCCTTCTTTTTCCCTCTCCCTGACTTGTGAGTCCACTCTAGTCCATATTTTATTCCCCAGTCTTGAGGATTCTGGGATGGTGATGCCTACTCCACCTCTAAATGAGAGGGGGCTTCAATCCCATATGGCTGATGAATGGGGTTCTCTTGCTTGCAGTTATAGACTCTCTTGGTTCCTTATTGTGGTGGTCGTTCCATCCTTACATCTTTGTTAGTTGTCCTGGATGAGTCCAATGAACCGGAGAGTAGATGTTGCAACTCCACTGAGGCTCAGGACCCAGCAGGCACTTGACAGCCCAAAGATTCAAGTCTCTTGGTCATACAGCTACCAACTCCAACACCAACTATAGATTCAAATAAAAGGGACAGAAGAGACATGTGTAGAGATACCAGATCTCTCTTTTTGATAATGACAAATTTCTTTGCAGCTCATATCATTATTCTTACTTTACAGATAAAGAAGCAGCAGCCCTTGAGAGACTGAGTAACTTGATCTGGAATAGAGAAGAGGGACTGAAACTCAGTTCTGCCAGAGAATAGGACCTCTGTGCATCGTCTTTTGAGGACACTGCCCTTTACAGAAGCTAAAGCAGTATAAAGAAAGGCAGTAGGGAGTTTGGGGGTGATGGGAAGAAATACAAGAGAGAATGTCTAATCAAATCTGGAACTTTATGAGGAGTATAAGAAAACACTTAAGAATAAGGAAAAGTTCATGGGGACTAATGAGAAAGGGTCCCTGGGTCCTGGAAAAAGGCTAGTTCCAGGAAATTTCCACATTTGAGGAGCTAGGGAGACATTGTTTTTCCAACTGAATAGAAAATGATTACAAATCTGTCTCCATTTGACTTCCTTGGTTATTGGTTAAGCTGAGGTTGCACTCGAGGAATCTATCAGAGTGGCACATGAAGTGAAACAGAGAAAGAATATAAAATATAATTGATGAAGGGAGCTGGATGTAAGTCAGGAAAAAGACAGTAGTTCCAAAGTCACATTGTGAAGAAAAAACAAGCTGATTTGCAGTTGGAACAGCAGAAATTCCCCCACCAGTCCATTCCTAGTGACTTCTATCTGAATATTTTTGTACATCTGTGAGTCTGATTCTCTGTGATTGGGCATAGGTAAATAGTTCTGTAGCAATTCTTGTGACCTATCTGGGTTCAATTGGGAAGATTGTTTTCTCTCCCATGGGATTACAATTCTCTAACTTTCCTCATCTCCAATGTCATTTTTATCTAGTAGCTCCAAATCCTTTAAGATGGTGCTTCTCTAACTTAAATGTGCTTATAAATCCCTTGGGAAATATTGTTAAAATGCAGATTCTTATTTAGTAAGCTTGAGGTGGGAATCCAAGGTTCTGCATTTCTAACAAAGCTCCCAGGGGACGGGGATGCCACTGGTTGGAGGACCATATTCTGAGTTGTAGGGTTCTAAGAAATGAAAACATCCTAGCACAAGTGAATAAAGATCACTATTTTCTCCCTAAGAAAATGGTATTTTTCTCCATCTTCCTTCCCACTTCCATTTTGTTTTCGTACTCCATTTTCTCTAGGTTCTAGCTTGTGGTAAAAAGTGAGTAAATGATATGCAGTAGGCTCATATCTCAGGCTTGTTCATCTCTCTCTCTTCCCAGGATTTGCTCTTTCTCCTATCCTCCTCCCTCTGCCTGATCCATCTGGATGGCTGGACTTCCTTCCTCTCCAGAGGGAATTCCACTGACACAGCTGCTTCCTCCTCCTGTGTATCAACCAGTGTTCTTATAGAATTCTTAGAATCTAGAGTTTGGATGCAAGCATGAGAAATCAGCTGGCCTAGCCTTGCACCCTCCACAAATGAATGGCCAACCCACTCAGAGAAAGAGAGATGCTTCCTTTTCTCACCAAAACCACCATCATTTCATTTTTTGTAACCTCTCATACTTTCAAATGTAAGCCATGGGCCTGGTTCAGTTCAAGACTCTTGATGACTGAATCAAGACCATACTTGGATTAATTTGGTTCCAGGTCAAACGTTCCAATTTAACACATTTATCCCATGATTTCCTAATGCTATCAAATGACACATAGTTCTATTTTTTTCCCTTTGTTTTTCTCATTCAACTAATTTATTTAATGGGTCCAAAATGGGTGATTAGACCATAAAAATATGTGGTAACCTAATTGGATTTTGAAAATGTGTAAACACGGCCCTCCAGTGGCTTCCTATTACCATCTGGATCAAATAGAAACTTCTGACCATTGCCTTCTAACTCCCCTCCACCTAGTCCCTCCCTACTGCCACTAGTATTTATAGCTTCTCCTTTCCAGGGTCCCTCTGCTCCAGCCATCTGGGCTTCTTATTTTTCAAAACACTTTTCTCAATTTCTGCCTCAAGACATCTGCCTGAGCAGGTCCATAGTGGAGAACCAAGTTCCTACCTTCCACCCTCTGTCCCTCTCAGAAAGGCTTTCAGATTCCAGCTCAAGATCAATACCTCCATGAAGGTTTCCAAGATTAACTATCCACTTGTCAGTCCACTGAGGTCCTGAATTTACCTCAGTGTCTTCCTATTGTTTTGACAAAATTTGCATTTCACTCATGCATATTTATGTGACTCATGTTTATTATCTGTCAAGTTCTAATCTAGGTGCTGAGGATCAGCAGTGAATAAGCAGACAATGTTCCTAATAGCATAGAGTTTACATTCAGGTTAGGATGGCCGATAATGAACAATAAACAAATAAACACACAATAATTTAGGATAGTGAAGAGGGGCTATTGGGTAATATGAAACTAGAGGGCAGGGAATCAGCTTTCTTTTATCCAAACCCTTCTCACTGAATGCACTTCAATAAACCTTGCACATATTAAGCAAACACTTGTAGGCTCTCTTGATTAAGACGGAAATTTCAAAGTTTGCATGTGAATGAAACATGTTGAACATGTCTCAAGGGAAGTTTCCTCATGATGCCAGTCATGCCTGGAGAACTACCGTACCACTGAAGAAACTGACCACTGATTTTGCTTATGAGAAGATAAAAACCTTCTGTAGTTTTATATAGTGCCGACTTTCTCAAACTTTAATGTCCATCAGACTCATCTAAGGCACTTATTTAAAATGTATACCTTAGGTGATCCTGGTACAATTGATCCTTTGACCATATCAGGAAAACCCTGTATTGTTACCCTTTAAATGATAACAATCAGGACACTGTGATGGATTGATGGATAGATGGGTGGGTAGATGGGTGTAACCAATGATTTGGGGGTTCTAAATTAGTAGCCAGATTTCCAAGATGATTCTAAACAAGTGGGTATATGATACAACATATGTCTCTATTATTCTACCTTTATCTGTCTACCGTGTACTTGTGCCTATGATTTGAATATGTAATCTCAGTTCGGTCACTCTCTTCTATTAATAATTTTCACGAAGAAAGCTTATTATTTCAGCCCTAAATATAAAAATTATTTTGAGAACCAATAATTAAAATAAGCTGTGTGAAATGTAATCTTTCATTCAGTTGCCCTTTGCTTACCACATAAATTGCATTTTTTAAACCACATTTGTTCCAAATAAGTCACTTTTAAGTCATGCCCATTTTTGTTAGTATAATATGACTTTTAATACCACTGGAAACAAAGATACCTTCATATTCATTTGAGACCCATCAAAAAGCTTCCATGCAATGGGACCAGATGCCACCATCAGGATGACTGAGAGGCAGGAGGATGGTCCCATTGTCCCCAAGTGCCATCCTACTGGTTCTGCCCATCTAGGGAAGATGGTTGGAGAAGCATTTAAGCCAGAGCCTTGTGGGAAATGCAGTGCAGGTGGTGACAGTCTCTTCTCACTTCCAACCAAGGGGCTGGGAAGGGTGCGTTTCCCCTCCCCAAAGCCAGACAGCAGTCTCCAGAGAGTTACATGCAGTGACTTGGGGTACCTGCAACAAAGGGAAGCTGGCATCTCTTTTCCCACCTGGAGGGGCTCTACCCCAGCAGGCCCTACCCCAAGCTGTCTCCATAGAAGAGTGGGTGCCAGAGTTCTTGGGGGACCTTGATGTTTAACCTTGAGGTATGGTACTGGCATACAGGAATATGTAAACAGTGGCCCACCTTTGGTGTAGAGATTTCTGAAGGTATCAGTATCTGCACTTGCAGGAACTATGGCAGAAATGCCTGGGAAGGGTGGGCTGACCTCCAGCTGACCCAATTGTCTTCTGTGTTCAGATGGTGTGAAAGAGGACCGTAGTCTCTCAGTGGCTCCACCTGACTGAGTCCAGACATTGGTAGAGGGACTGGAATCATGGGGCTCCCCAGTAGCCACCAAGTCAAGAAATGGGACGCACACCCATGGCTGATGGCAGACAAGGCTGCCCTAGGGAGAGCAGTGAAGGGTTAACAACATCCCCGCCTCAAAAAAAAAAGCACTTATTGACATCCATTACTTATGTGGAAACCAGGAGCAGTAGATGCAACCAGGAAAAACCAGCGCCATGTCAGAGGTCTTCCTTCCAGGCACACGTGGTAATCTAAAGGAGGACCTCTCTGATTTCCTCCGTCCTCCTCCAGGCTGCCTGCAGTAGCTGGATCTAGAGGAGGGAGGGGATAGCCTTGATCCACAGCCAGCTCTTGCTCCCAGCCTCTTTCTAAGCAGCCAGAGTCACAGCTCTAACTTTAAATTGGATACAATTAAGGGTTTAAATTAAGCCACGCTAAGTTTTAATTACCAAATGTGACCAGGAAGTTATGGAATACGCCCAAGATTTTGTTAAGGGAAGACAAAATAGTGGCGTCTACATAGCACAATTGAAAGCAGTGATTCAAAAAAAAAAAAAGGCACAATTTCATTTTTACTTACATCTCAGTTGCGATGATTCCTTCAAGATCCCATTGTGTTAGAAGCCTTTATTTAAAGCAAATTTCATGCCTGCTCTCATGGTCAAATAATCCACGAATTTTAATTTCCCTTTTCTTTTTCTTTTTTTTTTTTTTCATTTTTCTGGGATTACATAATGTAGCTTCACTCATTGATCACTCCACATTACATCTTTCACCCAAAGTTCAAAGTCAAGTATTTGGTCATTTGCAAGAGAATCTATCTGGCATTGAGGATTAGGTTTCCAGAGTGAAGGAATTAGATGAATTGCCAAAGCATTGCATCCAGTTCCCTGGGTGATCTCCTGAGGCGTGCACACAGCAGGATGGGTATTCTCAGCGAGACTCAGAGGAGCACGTGGGCTCTGGTTCTGAGCATATTCTTGTCTCTACTGTTGTTTATATGTCACCACTCTTGTACTCATGCCTAGCTTTACTCTGGATTTAGGAGGCCCTGACTCGATGTGAATTGTTTTCAGAAAAGCCTGTTCAATCAGGCGATCTCAATTGATCCAACAGGATTGTGCAGACTGACCTGCAGGCCTGGTGAGGGTGCAACTGAAGAAATGAGACACACCCTTCACGTTCATACGTGCCAGAAGCTTTGCTTTATTGTCACCAAAGTTGAAACGGAAAGGAAATGCATTTTGGAATAAAATAACATTGGTGTTTCTGCTCCTTAATTTTAAAAATAAATGGTAACTCTCTGAGCTTTAATATTTTTCCATATCCATAAAAAGAAAAAAAAATTTTCCAGGAGACTCCCAGAGGCCCTCTCTTCTTTAAATTTATGTCAGCTGCATAACTGACTAACCAAGATATATGCTATTAGATGGCTTCACTTCAGTGGATAATTCTGTAACTTTAAAAAATCATTCCTCAATCTTAAAATAGTTTTTCTTGAATCAGCCAAGTTATTCAATCAATAAATGCCATTGTGCGTGATCATTCCTACGGCTGCCAAACTATATAATCTAAAATGAAGGGAGAAAAAAATAAAGAACAAGAAGAGTAAATATGCAGGGAGGGAGCAAATATTTTATAGCAGGAGGCCTTTCAGGTAGACTAGCTGCATCCTGTATAAGCCCATTCATATCTGGAAGTCTTTATCGTTGTCCTAAGCCTGGAAATCAATGACTGTCATCCCCCTGAGAGTCGGAAATCTGAAACAAGCATATTTCTTTAGGCACCTTTGCAAAAGTGCTTAATTTTCCATGAGAACTCACTGTCTTGACCTGGCTCCTGGAATTCAAGGGAAGGGAAGGGTGGAAAGTCGAGTCCAATAAATGAATAACCTGCAGGAACTTCAAACTTCATTATTTCCGATGTTAACTCAAAGCTTTTGGCATTGTTTAAAAAAAAAAAAAAGGCAAGGTGTTTTGCGTTGAAGCAGCCCCTTTCAGGGAGGCTTCCGCTTGGTGAGAGCCCCACATTCTATATCACGCTGGTTCAGAGCGTCTTTGTTTTGAGTCCAGCCCCTGGTTGAGGGTCAGCTAACAAAAGACGGAATAAGGTTCAAATTCTTTAATTAGTTTTGTCAGTGATTCTCTATGGTTGGCAATAAAAGAAATACTTTCTGGAAGATCAGGTTCTCACACTGAAACTTTGGATAGGTTAAAGCACTTGAAAAGCCAAGATCATTTTCAGCCCATTGTTCTAGTCTGTCTCTGAACGGGGCTTTTGGCTGAAGAGATTTGAAGCCAAAATATTTTATGTCATCCTCACACTCCTGGCTTGCAAGCACCAATAAGAATGTCTCTTTCAGATATGAATGCACAGAGACCTGACATCTTAAGAAAACTTCATAAAGCATAAAATTCTGAGCCAATTGGGACGAAAAGAAATTAAACTTTGCAGTCTGGGTTACATATTTCCTGGAGTTCTCAGAGGTTAAGTCTTCCATTTAGGAGAGAACTCAGTTCACCAAGGATGCTGACCCTTTCTTAGAAGCCACCCTTGGAAAGCAGGGAGCGGGGGAAGGAGGACTCTTCATAGACACGTCTTTGAAATGAACCAAGTTTCCTTCTTTTTATGGAAGGTCCTTTGAAGACCTGATGCAATGACAATAAATGCATTGCATTTGCCCGCTATAATGGCAGTAAAACCTTAAGAACACGGAACTTCGTTGAGGTCGTGTACCCAGACAGAAATTCTCCATATAGCACAGGACAAACACACGGTTCCAGTGCTACCTCCAAAAGGGAACCTTGAAGACTCAGGCAAAACCACAAAGGAGAAGTGGCGTTGTCTTTCCAGCTTAGGAGCATCTGGAGCTTGTCTGCAAGAGACCACACCCGCTCTCCTCTGAGTCATCGCCCTCCTCCTTCCCTCGAGGAATACCCAGTTGGCTTCCTGTCCGAGAAGGAGAAGGCTTTATATGGAGACACTTCTCTCCCCTTGGGCCCCGGGACAAGGGTGGGGCAGGAGATGTTTTCAAATCTTACATCGGTGAGCATCTAATTTCACAACTGTTTCTCTTGGGCAGCCTGGTTTTCCTCTTCATGTTTATGTCAAACACAGATCACATGTTCAGTTGAGGGGAAAATATTTGCCTTTCAAAGGTTACCAAATCTTTTCCTTCAAACGTTTCTGTCCAGGAAGGGTGGGGGGGAGTAATTTCTTGTGAGAATCATCTCTCTGATTTTAGGTACCAGATGACTCGCAAGACCATCTTGGGTCCACGTCACCTGCACCAAATGGAAAGGTCCAACAAAAAGACCGAAAGCAAGAGCACAGAAAGAAGAATAAAGTGAGAGAAGAGTAGCATACATTCACTACTTTTTGGGAAAATGCTCACCAATATCTTTTTTACCATTGGAGATAGGTGTTCTGTGTAATGCACGGCCACTGGTATCATAAAAGCACGCCATCTCTAATTTCTGTGGACTGGGAGTTTCTTCCCAGGGGAAGGCATAGGCTCTCGGTTTCGTGAGAATATTGAGACATAGGTGATTTCTTTATCCAAGGGTCATGCAGTACACAACGTAATTTGTAGACTCTTGAACTGAGCAGCGAGTTCCTCGTTATCATCTGGCTCTTAATTCAACACAGGGGGCAGATGTTAAGGAGGAGGGGAGTTGCAGCTTACGAATGTGCAAAGCGCTCTTCCATCCACCCTCTGCCATACCCTGCCTGCCAGGCATCCCATTACGTCCACAGCGTTCACATTTTGAGCCCTGGGGTATTTGTGACTTTGCCCTTGATGTGCCTGCCGCGATGTCACCCGTTGCAGATGTCTGCAGACAGGGCTGGCCTCCAGGTTACTACGATGGTCTCCCCGGCCCCAATTCTGCAGCATTGTTTGAAGTTTGTGTGCTGGGTCTTCCAAATTATTTCTTCTGCCCACTCCATTTCAGATTGCTTGACAAATAGCAAATAACAACAAGCCTGCCTTAATTTTGCCAAAAGAAATTGCCTGGGACTTTTCAGAAGCCACATTCAATTTATGCATAAACGAAATGGATCTTCTCGACCAATCACGACAATAAGCACTGGCCTACATATTCAGGGCCTGAAAGAAGTTGAGGCAATGGGCCTAATGAGAAGCAGTCAGCGAATCTAATGAGAATCAGACAGAAGGCCTAATGAGACGTTTAACATGCTCTGCCTCTCTCTCCTCTTTTGTTCCGTTTTCATGGGAATCTGTGTTTGGGGAAGCCACTTGCACTGGCTACAAGCAGATACATATGGCCTTAGTGGAACAATCCAGAAGGCAAATAGAAAGACGTAAAGATGACCAAGGATGGAGAGGGTGGAACTTGGAAAAAGTACCCAAAGGCAATGATGATGTGATTGGGCGGGTTTTTATTTTATTTTATTTTTTTCATTGTATCTATACCTTTTCCAGAATACCACAGAGGTTTCGGTGATGATACAATAAACAGGCACAGATTTCAATCCCATTACCTCACTGCTCAGAGGGAAAGAAGATAAGTTAAACATGCCATGCTATTTCTGCCGCTATTCAGAGAGAAATGCCTGGAATGTGGTTTTCAACAAAGGAGGATACCTGCCATAGTCTCCTTATGAGGCAGAGTTCCTTGGAACACTAGGTGTTTTCATGTGTTGCCTTTGAGCAGAGTTGGCGGGTAGAGAGATAGCTATCAAATTATAGATTGGGCTGGGCAGGAGGCTGGGGCGGGACGAAGAGCTTACCCAGTTACAGCTCAGCGACTCCATCACCTGGGCTGATGGAGGTGTGCAGAGGAAATGGTGTCCATGCCAAGGTTCAAAATTTCACCTGACCACAGATTTAACAGTTTTGAAGTACAGCTTGGTTTTGAGAAAGTAGGCAAGATTTCTCTCTTCTTCAGCTTGCGGGCACAATTTGCTTTGCCCTTTTCCTGATGCCTGCCTGTCAAGTATCAGTGCCTCTTTGGATAAACATGCTCTTTGTTTTATTTGCTTGCCCAAATATGTGTTTTAAAATGCAACCGTATCCCTCTCTCTATCCATCTATTGATTTCTCTTTGACAATTCTTTTGGTTTTCAAAGTCCAACTTCAGCTCACACACCTGATTCTGAGTTAAAGAGCTGAAGGTGAGTCAGGCTCGTTCCTTGGTGGCGCCACCCAGTGGCCTAACATGGTAGGACAGTTCTCCGCAATCCGATATCTGAGGATTTAGATGCCAAAACATTCCATTAGTTGGCTAAAGGAAGGATAGAGTGGAAGCACACCAACATTTATTAAGTCGAAGGTGCTAGACTCAGAATTGCACACATGGGAGCTTTTATAATCTTTACAAAAACTCTATGGAGTAAATGATATTACTCCCTAATGCTGCTACACATGATATCACAGGGCACTGTGTTAGATGCTTTATATACGGCAGGCTCCTTTAATCTTAGTACTAACACTAGGAGGTGCAAAGTATGTAGGCTACTGAGAGACTCATTGCCAGGATCAGGAAAGGGCTTCGGCCCTTACTTGCTGTGTGACTTTGGACAAGTTTTTTAACCACTCTGTGCCTCAGTTTCCTCACCTATTATAATGGCACATATTCATGAAATAGTTGTGAGATATAAATAATAATATTTGCATAATACTTTAACAAAATGCTTTAATAGTAAGCAGTTGATACTGGCATTATTATTAATATCAGTGGCCATGGCTCCTGCCCCGGGGCAGCTAAACGTTGCCAAAGACTCAACCATGCTAACTGGTTTCAAAAATGTCATACCCACAAATAAATCTCAAATGGACATTCAATACTACTAGGCAGCCTTACATATATTTCCTTTTTGTGTTCTCATTTAGACTCCCCTATGCATCTATTTCTCACCCTTCCGTCCTTAGGTTTTCTACACCTCTCCTGTCCTCACCTTCAACTGATGACTTTATCTCATTATTGAGAAAACAAGCAATTAATCAGGTGATTTCTAATCCTCTACCACCCCATTTACTGATCTACCTTTACTCTACCCTCCCAACAAATGGCAACTGCCCACTTATTCACCAGATCTCACACCCCATTGACTTTTCAAAGGCTCAGCTCCAGCAGTTATCTCCTGTCTTGGCAAAATCAACAGATTCTCCCTCTCTACAGGATCACTGCCATCAGCATCCAGAACAACCTTAAAATATCCCTGGCTAGAGGTCACCCTTCGCATCTTGTCCCTGTCAAGTTATCATCCCGTTCTTCTGCTTCCAATACAGCAAAACTTCTAGGAAGACTTTTTCTCATTCTTGTTACACCCTTGAGCTTGCCTCTGGCAAGGTCATGGATGACCATCATGACACCAAATCCATTGGCGACCTCTCTTCCCTAACTTTAATTCTCAGCAAGATTTAATGCATCTTTACTCTGCTGTCTTTCTTTTCTGAGTTTCTGGGACACTACACTCTTCTGCTTTCACTTTCCGCTCACCTGCATGAGACCTCCACGCTAGCCTCCTCATGTTCTCTCTCTGCACTTTTTAGTTTAGTAATTTCGTCCAGACTCATGACTTTAGATATCATCTATATACAAACTGAAAATAGATATCTCCAAGCCCTGTATTCTTTATGAAATTCAAAGTCAAATATCTGCTTCTGACTCAGCATCTCCATGTAGATATATAGTAGGCATTTCAAACTGCCTAAACAGTAATTTTGATATCATCTTCAAACATATTCCTTTTCCACTTTTTGGCTTCGCAATAAACAGCATGAATATTTACTCAGTTTTTCAGGTCAAAATCCAAGAAACCAGAAAAATTGGAGTCATCTTTTGATTTCTCTTTTTCTTCCTTAATTTTATTTCTGTCCATTTTGCTCCATATGAACATTGACCACTAGCAGGATTCCCTTCATTTATCACCTCCTGGTAATTAAAGACTCTTTGTAGCCCAAAAAAATCTTAAAGCTGGTTCTTTCTTGCAGATATGAACCAACTGTGGATGGGACCTTTGCTTTGATTACTTCAGTTAAGGACCTTTTGATTAGATTACTTCAGTAAGGCATGGCACAGGGTGGGTCTTAACCTATTATAAACAGGATAAATATAGAGAGAAAGACCCAGAAGCAGAGAGAACGCCACTGAAGCCAGAAGTTGAAAGCAAGGAATCCTGGAAGAGGAGAAACCAGCAGTTGTGGCTATGTATCTTGTCACGTGCATTGCCAAGTGACAGAGGAGTCCAGGATCACTGGCAGCCAGTCTTTGGGGAGGAAGTATTGCTTGATGATGCCTTGATTTGGACATTTTCACAACCTCAGAACTGTAAGCTTGTAAGTTAATAAATCCCCATCATAAAAACCAATCCATTTCTGGTATTCTGCATTTTGGCAGCCTAGAAAACTGAAACACCTTCCCACTATAATTTGTCTCCTAACTTGTACTTCTGATTCTATCCTGCTCTTCTGCATTCTACCCTCCACACAGCAGCTGAGGAATTATTTGAAAGTAAAAATCAGATCCCTTCACACTATAATTAAATCCAAATTTCTCACCCTACCTTCTAAAACACAATATCACATCTTTAAGAAAGTTTCATTGCTTTTCCTTAATCCTGAGTTTCCCAGTATCTTCGTGACAAATTCTCTATTTCTTAACGTAAGAGAACAAAAGCCTGTCTCTAGTGCTTATAATCAAAGAATGATAGTTATATAAACTGATCCCTAGAATACCTTTTAATGCTTGGGTTTTTGTAAGACAATGCTTGGTATATGAATAAATTATGAACATATCAACAAGATTGGAAACTCCTACCATCAGAGATCAATTTGTTCATGTGCATGTGTATGTAAGTATAATGAGGACTATATATGTATACACATATATAGTAATAAGAAATTGAAGAAATTGAGCTGTTTTGAACTGCACTTAGAATTTTTCTATAAAATTTGCCTCCTCCCAAATCTTATAAAGCAAGCCAGCAGAAGATAATTGTGAGAAAATGGTGGGAGAGAAGGCTCTAAGAATTAGTCCCTCCACAAAATAACTATTGAACTGGCAGGAACTGTTTGAATCAACTATTTTGAAATTCTGTAATCTGGGAGAACACTGCATCATTCAGGGAGTTGTGGGAGGAAGAGGCTAAACTAATAAATTGTGATAAATTTCAGTGAGTGTTTCCCAACCCATTCCCCCAGTCTTATGGTCAGCAGCAGTGGGGACTGGAGCTCTGGTTCCTGGCACAGCTCACTGGTGTCAGAGTGAGACATACAGTCCTAGTCCTCTAAACTCTGGGTATGTGTGGTCTGATCCCAGATTTCTATCTTTGATCAGCTACTTCAGATTACTAGGGGTTAGCTCTGAAGATAGCTATTGTTTCAGGTTCCCTTAGGCAAAGGTAGCAGAGGAATCTTAAAGAGAGTAACCTTCCTCAAAACTATGGAACAGTTAAAAGCTGCATTAACTGGGAAAGAGTTGAATGTGCATTAACTGGGAAAGGGTTGAATGTGCATTAACTGGGAAAGGGTTGAATGGAGAAAACTTGGCTTCAAAAGCCAAAGAAGTTCCTGATGCACTTGCAAGCTCCTCCCTTACCCATTCCACAACAAAGGGTGGCATCAGTTTGCTCCCCAGTTGTGGGTCCCTGGCCCTGTTCCAGAAGGAGTAGAGTGGCCTCTGTGCACATAATAGGGTACATGTAAGTCAGTGCCGATGTATCAAGTTGAAGTCTGAGGAACTGAGTCTGGAACTTGTCTTAGTGCCCTCCCAGACTTTTTCCTGAGGGCAGAGAAGCTGCTTGATGATAGCTGGGACAATGTGAGAAACAATTAAGTTGAAGCTGATCTAGGTCAAAGGACTCCTATATTAAGTCACACAAGACAGCACCTAGCAAGAGGTGAAAGTCTATTTCAAAGGGATTAGAGGATGTATTCACTCAAACTCCTGCAAAGTGTAAATGGAGAATTTCCAAGGCCTCTAGTAAGCAAAAGCCCAGGAAAAATCAGGAACTGGGACTCCGAGGAGGTTAGATAAGACAAAGAGGACCCTGTACTTCCCATCTACCTGGGGCTGATCTTCTTGATAAGAGGACTAAGCCCTGAAGGAGACTACCAGCCAAAGCTGAGCCAATGTGCAAAGACAGTGATAGGTGCATTTTGTTTTGGTTTGTTTGTTTTGATTGGCTCCTGGCATTCAACAAAATCTCAGTAGGAAACAAACTTATGGAACAGACAGTTTAGGGACTAAACCCTAGAGTTAACACTTTAAAATATTACAAGACAAGCAAAGAAACAGGAAATGGTGACCCATTCAAAAGAACAACTTAAAAATCCAGAAACCATAAAAGAAGAGGACTAGACTTTGAACTTACCAGATAGAGATTTTTTTTTTAATTCTCATATTGCTCAAGGAGATAAAGGAATACATGGAGAAAAAAAACTAAATGGAGTAATCAATAAATAAAAAATATGGGAATCTTGGAAACAGGTGTGACTCAAGCATTTGAGTGCCCAGCTCCCACATGGGAGGTCCCAGGTTCAGTTTCCAGTGCCTCCTAAAGAAGACAAAAATATGGGAATCTATTTGAGATTCTCAGTTGGAACCAAACAGAAATAAAGTTGAAGAACAAAATAATTTAAATGAAAAATTCCTTAGACAGTTTCAACAACAGATTGGAGGTGCCAGAATAATCAGTGATCTCAAAGATAAGACAATTGAAATGATTCAAATGCTGAGAAGCAGAAAGAAAAAAGAATAAAAAAGAATGAATAGAGCCTGAGACCTGGGGATATCATCAAGTATACAAGTACACATATCATGTGTGTCCCAAAAGGAGAAGAAAGAAAGAAAAGAGCAGAAAGAATATTTAAAAAGTAAATAATGACAAGAAACCTCCCAAATTAACAAAGGACATGAATATGTACATTCAAGAAGCCCAGTGAACCCCAAGTAGGATAAACGCAAAAGGAACCATACCCAGACACATAGTATTCAAATTGTATAATGTCAAGAACAAGGAGAGTCTTCTGAAAGCTGCAAGAGAAAACCAATGAGTGAGGTACAAAGAGAATCCTATTAAGATTGTGCTAATTTCTCATGAGAAACCATGGGAGCAAAAAGGCAATGGTAAGAAATATTGAAAGTGCTAGGGAAAAAAAAAAAACAAGACAATTGCCAACCAAGAATTTTATATCTGGCAAGTCTTTCTTTCCAAAATGAGGGATAGATTGCTAAAGCTGAGGAAGTGAATTACAACTTGATTTTCTCTACAAACAACAGCAGAATACACATTCTTCTCTAGTGCACATGGATCATTTTCCAGGGAGAGCATATGTTAGGTCACAAACAAGTTTCAAAAAATTAAAAAATAATGAAAGCATACAATGTATCTTCTCTGATCACATTGGAATGAAGCTAGAAATCAATAAGAGAGGGAGCAATGGAAAATTCACAAATATATGGAACTAAAATAACATACTCTTCATCAACCAATGGGTCAAAAAAGAAATCACAAGAGAAATTAGGAAATATTTTAAGGCAAATAAAAATGAAAACACAACATACCAAAACTTATGGGATGCAACAAAAGTAGTGCTGAACGGGAGATTCATAGCTCAAATTCTTGTATTAAAAATGAAGAAAGATCTCAAATCAGAGGCCTAACCTCAAAACTGGAGGTTCTAGAAGAAGAAATCAAACCCAGAGCAGACAGAATGAAGGAAATGGCAAAAATTAGAGTGGAGACAAATGAAATAGAGAATAAAAATACAATAAAACTAATCAACAAAACCATAAGTTGCTTCCATGAAAAGATCAATAAAGTCAGAAATTTTAGCTAGACTGACAAAGAAAAAAAGAGAGAGGACACAAATATCTAAAACAGATATTCGATATAGATATTAGAAGTGAATAGTGGGCCTTTAAACTACTGACCCCACAGAAATAAAAAAGAATATTATGAACAGCTGTATTCCAGTAAATTAGATAATTTAGACAAATTCCTAGAAACACACAAACTACCTACACTACCTCAAGAAGAAATAGACCTCAACAGACAAATAACAAACAAGTAAATATATTGAATCAATAACCAAAAACTTCCCAACAAAGAAAAGCCCAGGACCAGATAGTTTCACAGGCAAATTTTACCAAATGTTCTAAGACTCTTCAAACTCTTCAAACTCTCCCAAAAAATGGAAGAGGAAGGAGCACTCCCTAATTCATTTTATGAAGCCAACATTACCCTAATTAAACTACTGACCCCACAGAAATAAAAAAGAATATTATGAACAGCTGTATTCCAGTAAATTAGATAATTTAGACAAATTCCTAGAAACACACAAACTACCTACACTACCTCAAGAAGAAATAGACCTCAACAGACAAATAACAAACAAGTAAATATATGGAATCAATAACCAAAAACTTCCCAACAAAGAAAAGCCCAGGACCAGATAGTTTCACACAGGCAAATTTTACCAAATGTTCTAAGACTCTTCAAACTCTTCAAACTCTCCCAAAAAATGAAAGAGGAAGGAGCACTCCCTAATTCATTTTATGAAGCCAACATTACCCTAATACCCTAAAGCCAGATAAGCATACCACAAATAAAGAAAATTATAGACCATTATCTATTATGAATAGAGATGCAATAATCTTCAACAAAATCCAGAATCCAACAGCAAATTAAAAGAATTATACACTATGAGCAAGTGGGATTTATCCCAGGTTTGCAAGGGTAGTTCAATATAAGAAAATCAATAAATATAATATACCACATTAATAGAATGAAGGGGAAAAACCCACTTGATCATCTCAATTGACACATAAAAGGCAATTGACAAAATACAGCACCCTTTCTAAAAACACTTTAAAAACTAGGAATAGAAGGAAGCTTTCTCAATATGATAAAGGGGATATATTAAAAACCTACAGCTAACATTATATTCAATGGTATAAGACTGAAAGCTTTCCCTCTAAGAGCAGGAATAATACAAGAATTCCCACTGTCAACACTGTTATTCAACACTGTACTGGAGGTTCTAGCCAGAGCAATTAGTCAAGAAAAAGAAATAAAAAGCATCCAAATTGGAAATGAAAAAACGAAACTTTCTCTATATGCAGATGACATATAGCTATATACAGAAAGTCCTAGAAGATCTGCAACAAAACTGCAATAAACAAATTCAGCAAAGCGGCAAGATACAATACCAATGCCCAAAACCCAGAACCATTTCTACACACTAAAAATGAAAATCAGAAGAAGAAATAAAGAAAATTTTTCCATTTACAATAGTAACTTAAAGAATCAGATATCTAAGAATATATCTAACCAAGGATATAAACAACTTGCACAGGGAAAACTATAAAACATTGTTAAAAGAAATGAAAAAGCTAAATAAATGGAAGGGCATTCCATGTTAAGGGATCGGAAGACTAAATATTGTTAAGATATCAATTCTATCCAAAAGGATTTACAGATTCAACACAATCCCAATCAAATTTATGTAAACTATTATCTATGTGGTACAGCAGTGTTCCAAAATGTATTCACCAAATGCAATGAATGTGCCGCAATGATGAACGAGTTTGTTGTGGGAGAAGTGGAGTGAGGGTGGTGGGGGTATATGGGGACCTCTTATATTTTTTGAATGTAACATTAAAAATAAAGAAAGAAGGGAAAAATTTTTTTCATCAGCCTTCTTCAAAGAAATGGAAAAGCTAATCTCCAAATTTATGTGAAGGGGTAAGGGACCCTGAATAGTCAAAGCCATCTTGAAAACAAGAAAGAAGTTGGAAACTCACACATCTCAGTCTTAAAATGTATTGCAAAGCCACATTAATCAAAAGTGCATGGTACTGGCGTAAGGACAGACATATAGAAAAATGAAATAGAATTGAGAGTTCAGAAATTCAACTTTCACAATTATGACCAATTGATTTTTGGCAAGGGTTCCAAGTCCACTAAATAGAGAAAGAATAGTCTCTTCAACAAATGTCACTGGGAAAATTGGATATGTATGTACAAAAGAATGTAGGTGAACCCTCTTGTCATATAAAAAAATCAACTCAAAATGGATCAAGCTCCTAAATATAAGAACCAGAACAATAAAATTCCTAGAAGAAAATATAGGGGACCATCTTCAGGACCTTTTGTTAGGTAACATTTTCTTAAACTTCATACTCAAAGTATGAAAAACAAAAGAAAAAATAGATAAATGGGACCTCATGAAAATTTAAAGCTCTTCCACACCAAAGGGTTTTATGATGAAAGAAAAAAGACAACCTGCATAATTGGAAAATATTTGGAAGCCACATATCTGATGAGGGTTTATTATCCATAATATATAAAGATATTCTTCAACTCCACAACAAATAAACAAACCTCCAGTTTTTAAAAAATGGGCAAATGACTTGAATAGACATTTCTCCATAGAAGATACATGAATGGCCAAAAAGCACATGAAAAGATGCTCAACACCATTAGCTACTGGGGAAATGCAAATAAAAACCACTACAAGATAGTATTTCATACTCACCAGAATGGCTACTACTAAAAAAATGTGAAATTATAAGTTTTGCAAACTTGAAAAAATAGGAACACTCATTCATTCATGGTAGAAATGTAAAATGGTGCAGCCACATTGAAGAGTGTTTTGTTGTTCCTCAGAAAGTTAAGTACAGAATTTCCATGTGACATGGAAATCCCACAACTAGTTATAATATCCAAAAGAAATGAAAACCAGGAACTCAAACAGATACTTTCACACTTACCGCATTATTCATTTTGTCAAGGTTGAAGCAACCCAAGTGTCCATTAGTCGATGAATGGATAAACAAAATGTGCTATACACACAATTTAGCCATTAACACCAATGAAGTTCTGATACATGCGACAACATGGCTGAACCTTTGTAGCAGTTTGATATAGTTATGGATTCCAAAAATAGATATTGGATTATGTTTGTAATCTGGTCTATACCTGGGCATGATTAAGTTATGATTAGGGCTTTGATTGGGCCACGTCATTAGGGTGTTGAGACCCCACCCCTTGGTGGTTGGGGACTCACAGACAAAAGGCATGGCAAAGGACAGAGTTGAGGGTTCTTAATGTTGGAGTTTTGATGTTGGAGTTTGATGCCAAAGCCTTAAACTGGAGCCCTGAGAAGTAAGCACAGAGGAAAGAGAAGGAAGTCCCAGGAAGAGAGGAACCCTGAGCCCAGAGAGAAATAAGACCCTGGAAGGGAGGAACCCAGGAAGCCTGAACCCTCACAGCCATTGGCAGCCATCTTGTGCCAACTCATGAAAATAGATTTTGGTAAGGGAAGTAACTTACGCCTTATGGCCTGGTATCTGTAAGCTCCTACCCCAAATAAGTACCCTTTATAAAAACCAACCAATTTCTGGTATTTTGCATCAGCACCCCTTTGGCTGACTAATACAACCTTGAAGACATCATGTTAAGTGAAATAAGCCAGACACAAAAGTACAAATATCATATGATTTCACTGATATGAAATAATTGTAATAAGTTTATGCATAGCTTCAGAAACTGGAATACAGATTACCAGGAACTGAAATGGGGGTAGGGAATGGAGCATTAATCCTGAAATTGTACAAAGTTTCCATTAGAATTGACAGAAATGTTTTGATAATGGATGCTGATGATAGCATACTTTGAATGTAATTAACAGTACTGAATTACGTATCTGAATATTTTTAAAAGGGGAAATTCAGCTTGTACATGTGTTGTTAGGAAAAAAAATTGAAAAGCACAGGACTATACAACACAACAGTGAGCCTTAATAACTTCAGAAAGGCCACTGAAAGACTCCAGGGCTGAAAGCTACATGCCTAGACAAAGCTGTTCAGTGATGAAAAGGTTGTTCACCAAGACACCAGGAGCAGCATTACTAGAAGGATTATCTAAACCTTGTCAAGGAAGGAAATAAAGTGAGTCAAGGGTCCAGTGAAAGAGGCTGATCACTCCTGCTCCAACAAAGATTTCTTGGATATCCACTGTCTTCCAGGTGTTGGAGCAGACATTGTAGCTATAATCTTGCTCTCTAGGTGCTGGGAATTTGGATAGGAGATGTCATCAAAGAGATCATTTCCATATAATTTGGGGAGTTATGAATTCCACCTAAGGTCAAGGAATACATCCTACAAGGAGTCGAGCTTATCCAAGTCTTGGGAAGTGAGTGCTATCCAAGTGAGGCAAGTTGGGCATGCCATTCCAGAAAGTGGGCAAAGGGAGGACAAGGTGTAAAGCCTGAGTGGAGGGTGTGTGTTGATGGTGAGGACAGGTGAACCCTAAACTTTCTGATATGATCAAAACGTAAAGTGTGAGGCAGGCTGGGTGAGGTCAGCTTTATATAGTAGCTCCATCGTGCTGGCTATTATACGAAGAATGGGGTTAGAGAGTGGGGCTGGGGTGGAGAAGATGATTGTAGGAGGGAAAGCAAAAGACTACCGTAAAGATCCAAGTAAGAGACAGTGAGGCCTGAGTTGGAGGAACTGCAGTACAGACAAGTGTGGATGGGCTGGAAGTAATATCAGTGGGACTACATGTCTGATTGGATAAGCAGGAGGAGGGAGGCGGAGAATAGATTCTGAATTAGAAAGCTTCCTATATTGAGACAAAAAGCTTCCCTTGGGACACAGAGTTTGAAATGAGTGGGGACAGGCAGGTTAAGATCAAGGTCACGAGCCACACAAGGGTTTGGTGGACTCCTCTTAATGGGGTGCCAGTTGTGTAACTCAGGCTGGCTCAGCCTTGAGTTGTTAAGCTGAACTGGGCGTCTGCAGAAGCGGGGTGGAAAGATCTTGCCTGTCTCCTTCACTTTCCTTCTGTATTCTACTCCTCACACTGACAGTTGGGATTAGTACTTTCCTAATTCAATTGTTTTCCTAAATCCCCATTCATCTGGTGATTGACTACAGGTGGCTCTAAACTGAGAAATGACAGAGATGAGCTTGGCTTCCCACTCTTCCTCCCTTCAGGAAACCAGAGGCTTGGAAAATCTTGGGGCTGCCTCAGGAAACTTAATGCACTCTGAATGAGGATCTGAAGGAAGGTGGAACGTTAAAATTAACCTCCATTAGAACCCCCATCCCACTTGTTATGGCCGTTCTTGGCACAAAAGGCCTCTCATGTTGGCTCAAATCCAAAAACACAAAAATGGTGAAATTGTCAGACAGAAAGTTGGCATGGACCCTGTGGTGCTTTTTCCTGTCCCCTCTGACTCCCCTGCCTTGGAATTCTGTCTAGACTTGGCTTCAAGGCACATTCCTTCAGCCTTCAGTTCACAGAGGTGTCCGACTCTCACAATGTGTACATGATTTAAAAAAGAACTAACAACAGACCCTCAACAAACCACTGCCTTCTAGAGGTCAAATCTCACTGCTCCAACTGTGACCAGGAAACACAAATATATTCCAGATCGTTCAGCCCACAGGTGCAGCAGGCAAGTGCTGCAAATTTCATGTGCAGACTGGCCGGGTCCTTTCTTTGAGTCTCCAGATGCACAGGGAATGTTTTATGTACAGGAAGACAGAGGCTGCACAGTGACAGCTGTGCTTCAGGGGGGGAAAATGTATGGATGCATGGTAAACTCTACCACGAATCCCCAGGATTCAAGCCACCAACATAGGAGGGAAAGGGGTGTAGGCAGGCAGGTTTCAACCATGCATTGATTAAAAAACGACTGGAGTGCCTATTATATGTTAGACAATTTTCAAAGATATTTCCTCCTCTGGGTTAAAAAAAAAAATTGCTCACACTGGAAAAACATGTTTCCTGCCAGTTAGAAATCACTATGCATTTCCGGGTTTGGGGCATTGGCATGCCATTTGGTCCCAATGTATGATATCACCGGGAAAGTGATTTTATGACTTTCCTTTCCTCCAACTAACTCCATCCCATTTCATTAATGCCCTGGAGAAAAGTGCACCCTGACCAGTGGATTTCAGGAAGGAGACAACTGCACAAGGCTGAGAAATGTTTGACTTGAAGTGCAGTTGCTAGCCCCTCCTCTGCCCAGTAGGTATAATGCCAGGAAGGCTCTTGGTTTTCAAATTCTCCATGTATAGAAATGCAAACAATTTTTTGTGCTGTTTATAGTGGTGATGATGATAATGATGATGATGATGTTGATGACAGAAAAATACATTGAGGAAAACATTGAAGGAGGTGAGAAAAGTAGAAGAAAGTACAAGAAGAATCTAATGCTGTAAGGTAGGTTCAGAGATATTAATATCAGAAAATCATTCATTAAGACATATTTATTGGGCATCTATTATGTTGCAAGCCCTTCTAGGTGCTGGAGATACAATTTTGAACAACAAAATCAGAACTTTCATGGAACTTACATTATAGTGATGGAAGAGAGAAAACAGGGGAAAAAAAACAAGTAATAGAATACCAATTACTGAGGTAGAAGAGGAGGTAAGAGGACTGTAAAGTTTTATGTGTCTTGTGGCTGGTTGTTAATTTGTTTAATGGGTAGGACAGATGAACCTAGAAGAGGACAGTTAGGTGGAAAGCCATGGTTAAAATGGAAGAGCCACTCAACTCTTTGGAGTCTTTGACCTCTTCTTCATTCCCAGTCCTGGGACATTTGCTGGTATCCTTTCACTTTCAATATCCTCAGCTTCATTACCTATCAGAACGGTACTCTACATGAAGTATAAGGACATCTCCTGATTATTGGACCATGTGCACTAAGGCACCAGAAGAATTTGATGACCAGTGCCTGCCTTCCTCCAGCCCAGTACTTCCCTCTGGCCAGGTCCCAGGCCTCCCTGCCCCATATGCCAGATGAGTTCTGGGTTATTCCCGCTTCCTCGAAAACCTCAAGAAGCCTATTCATAGCATGTGCTCATCTCTTCAAAACAAGGACATGGAGCTGGTTAATTCAGCCAGGGAGCTGGAAAAAAAAAAATATTAGGAGGGTGCCAGATTTCTAGGTTGTATGTGACTACAGTGGATGGGAGGATGGGATATTTTCTCTATTATTTTCCTCCTAACTTTGGATGTTAGAGGTTATTTTCATTTGAGTATTGACAATATGGAAGAAGCTGCACTCCATCCTTTTGTCCACAATTGCTTTTTTAAAGCAAGGAGACTTCTTCATCTTCAAGCTAAATGCACACTGTACACCTCCAGGAGCCATAAGTCCACAATGGGGGTCCTGCTCTGGCTGGCCCCATTGTAACCAGATCATGACTGTGGTAACAGGGGTCACCACAATACTTGAGACCGCCCAGTACCCTGAGGGCATGATAGACTTCCAGGGGGTATGTGTGCACCCTTCTCTCTCTATTACCCCTTCCTCAGGTTCTAGGATCCTAGACATAATTTTACAGTTGGACAATTGGGTGGCTAAGCTGCTGAGAACTCATTCCCACAATCCTTTACAATTGTATATTGTCTTTTTTTGTTTTTCAAAATTCACATATTTTCTTGCTTCAATTCCTTCTAATGGTATGGTTAGAAAGCATGTGCCAGTAGGTAATCGTCATTTTACAAATGAACTGTCTGAGTCTCAGGGAGATTGGGTACCTTGTCAAAGGAGCTGAACAGGTAATGCCAAGCTGTGAGTGGCATCCAGCTCTTCTGACTCCAAATCTAGTGCACTCCAATTACACTGCAAGTGTGCAGAACTCAGAGATTGGATTCCTGCCACGTTTAAACTGCTTGCCGATGGGAAACAAGTTACCCCTTTACCCACCTCCTACCCAAGGAGTAATTTGCTCTCCCAGGACTCATTGAGGAAACTGCAGATGAAGCTGTTTCCTGTGCTGAGAGATGTGAATACCCAACAATAGTAAGAATTGGTGACACAAGGGCTTTTCATTTCTCATCTTCCCTTCCAAGAAGCTCCACCCAAGACCTTGGCCATGATTCTTGCCATGACTTCTGGCTTAGGGGCTCAGCTCCACTTTAATGGACACTCCATTTATACTACACAGGATGGAAAAGGTGACTGTGAGTATCCTTTTGCCTCTCATAATTAATGTCTTTCCTGACATGTCGTGAGTAAACACATCGTGCAGAACACTGAACTGTCTTGAAAGAGCCTGCCATTCAATGGGGTGGTAGGAAGAGCTTCTCAGGAATGAAATGATGGGTGAAGAGATCCATTTTCACGTGTGATCCAGTCTTGCTACCAAGTGGACCACATCACTGGGATCACATTCTAGATCAACCTCATGTGAGGGCGACTTAAAAATGCAGAAACTCAGGCATCATCCATGACCTCCAAAATCAGAATCTGCATTTTAACAAAATCCCCAGATGACACGTATGCACATCCAAATGTGAGGAATGTTGTGCCAGCACCGATTTCCCCTAAGGCCATGTGCATGCACTGATCCCCTCTAATTCTTCCCCGGAATCCTAAAACCACCCTATTTCCCTGTCTTTGTCTCTCCCCTCCTTTGTGTCTGTCTCTCACAAAACCCAAACCTCACAAGACTCTTGCAATTGAGTATATTCTTTGAATTCTCAAGCTTATAGTTAGTTTTCCTTGTCCCCACTTTACAAGTAATGAAATTGAGTTTCAAAGAGAGTGAGTAGCTCACCTGGGGCAAAACCACTGAGGGAGGTGGCTGGGCTGGGATTTTGAAGCCAGGTTCAGCTCCTTCCAAAGCTAAATCTCTTCACATTAGAAGCAGCACCACCCCATGCAGGGCTTCTAAGGTCTGCTCTTTCCAGGGGAAGCCACTTCCAAACAGGGAGAAGTCCTTTCCTATCCTGCAGATCCACAGCAAAGGGCGTTCCTCTGGCCAGTCAGGGCTCTCCCCTCCGGTCACACAATGTCCGGGGAAACTTCAGGCCTCGATGCCCAAGCCTTACATCTTGACTGTTATCCTGAGGAGGAGGGAAAGGCTCTTCTGATAGCTACTTGACCTGGGACCTGCCACCTCTCACTGGTCTATGCTGTCTCAGGCCCCGTCTCGCACCAATCACTGAGACTGAGCAGGGAGAGGCTGATAGAGGTAAAACACCTGGGGGCTCTCCTGGAGCAGAGAGTGTGGGGTCTTTCCACCCAACCACGTGGCAAATGTCTTCCCTACTCCAGTAAGTCAGGATACAAAAGGTAAAGCGAGGGGAATGTATATTGAAGAGGCAAACCAAAACACCTGCACAAAAATTAAGAACATGCAAGAGCATATTTATTGACCACCTCATATATTAAATGAAGAATGTACAAGTTGCAAAATGGGATTTTCAGTGTTCTATGACTGCTTAAAAGATGTGTATCTGACTATTTATGCTAAGAATCATAGACTTAAGGGAGATTTTTATTTTATTCTTAATATTTTCTCTTTTTTTCTTTTTTTGTTCCTACAATAAATTCCTATGGAATGCATATTTAAAATATGCTTTAAGCACAGCTTCATTTTTCCCTTTGTAGCATCATTGCACCTTCACACGGGTGTCCACATTTGAGGATCTCCATGACGTTACGCTACAGAATTGTAGAAACACTTCCGCGGGACATTGCTATCTCAGTAATTTACACCATCTTGCAAAAGATCCCTTCAAGGACAGCACAATTTCTTGAAGTAAAATGAACACCAAAGCCTCATGGCACTAGAGGTAAAATTTTTACAAGGACAGAGCTGATGAAACCAGCTTTGCCTTGAACGTTTATGCATACATTCAACATCTTTAAATATCTTTATAGGCAATAGCTCCCCATTTGCATAACTGAATGACATGTTGGAAAATTAAGAAAATAAATAAATAAAAAGACTTTTCAGTGAGGGATTACAAACGATAACCCCAAATTACAATGCAAAGTCTGTTATTCAACACATACCAGTCTATACTACCTGGGTGTATGGATGGATGCTCACACAAATAAAACCAACTAATCCCTGGCTCCACCTTGTTTCTTCAAGCCTCCCCTTCCCTACTTCAGAAAAAGATGGCTTTCACAATATATCAGTCAACCACTTAGTTACAAGAAGAACTTCTCCATGAGCCCCAGATCATCAGCAACAGTATTTATTTTATTTCTACCAGCTTCTCTCTGGGAGTAATACATAAAATGCAAAATCATGGTTCAAGCTATAAGAAGCTTATCGTTTCTGGTGGGAATACCCAGCAAATGCTTGGAATTCATGTTGGAGCATCAAGAAAGAATGCTCTGCATTTATTACTTGGCTCGACACCATATCTTCAAACCACAATTAACCCTCAAAAAACACTTCCAATGTATCTCTTCCACGAAGGCTTCTCTGATCTCCTTCCCCAAAGTCAGACTCCCTTTTTTCCTGAACTCTCGACATATCCAGATGCTCTCATGCAGGGCATTTCACAATTTCACAAAATCGTTCTCTACTGGAGAAAGAGGGGAGTGCACTCCCTGAGAAACATAAAATTAAAAAATTAAAATGAGAGCTGATGTAGCTCAAGCAGCTGAGTGCCTGCTTCCAACCTGGGAGGTTCTAGGTGCAGTTCTTGGTGCCTCCTAAACAACAGAAAACTACAAACAAAACAAACTATAAGCAAACAAACAAAAAAAAACAACTCAGGATTGTCATTGTGGCTCAGTGGTTGAGCACTGGCTTCCCACCTACAATATCCCAAGTTCAGTCCCCAGCCCTGGGACTTTGAAAACAAATACACAACCCAACAAACATCAGCTATTACTGTTGATGCCATATAATAAGTCTTTTTCCCCTTCATTAAAGAAGCTGTGGGTTTAAAGAACAATCAAGCATAAAATACAGGATTCTCATCTACCACCCCACCACCAGTACCTTGCATTGGTGTGGAACATTTGTTATAATTGATGATAGCTCATTTTTATAATTGTACTATTAATTAAAGTCCATGGTTTACCTTAGGGTTCCCTATTTGTGTGGTGTAGTTCCATGGATTTTTTCTTAAATTTTTTTTGAAGATTTATTTATTTATTTATATCTCCCCCCACCCTGTCCCATTGTTTATGCTCCCTATCTGCTTTTTGTGTCTGTTTCTTGTGTGCTCTCTATGTCTCCTCGTCTTCTTTTTTTTAGGAGGCACCAGAAACCAAACCCAGGACCTCCCATGTGGGCAGGAAGCACCCAATTGCTTGAGTCACATCTGTTCCCTGATTATTGTGTCTCTCATTGTGTCTCCTCATTGTGACTCCTTGTTGCATCACCTCATTGAGACATCTCTTGTTGCGACATCTCATTATGTCAGCTCACTGTGGCAACCCTTCACGTCAGCATGCTGTCTTGCTTGTTTTCTTTAGGAGGCACCAAGAACTAAACCTCCCATGTGGGAGGTGGGCATCCAACTGCTTGAGCAACATCTGCTCCCCTTTTTCTAAATTTTTGTTCTATTAGCATATATACAATCTAACATTTACCCTTTCAGTCATATTCAGATGTATTTTTCAGCATCATTAATTGCATCCACAATATTGTTTTACCCTCACCACTGTCCATTACCAAAACAGTTCCATCACTGTGAAGAGGAACCCTATACATTTTAAGCCTTAACTTCCCATTCCCTATCCCTACCCCATCCCCTGATAAAAGATATTCTAGATTGTGTTTCTATAAGTTTGCTTATTCTAATTGTTTCAAATCAGTAAGATCATACATATTTGTCCTTTTGTGTCTGGTTTATTTCCCTCCACATGATGTCTTCAAGGTTCACCCATGTTGTCACATGTATCCAGACTTCATTCCTTTTTATGGCTGAATAATATTCCATTGTATGTATATACCACATTTTGTTTATTCATGCATTGGTTGAAGGTCACTTGGGTTGCTTCCATCTTTTGGCAATTGTGAATAATGCTACTATGAACACTGGTATGCAAATCACCTTTTGAGTCCCTGCTTTCAATACTTTTGGGTATATACCTAGTAATGGGATTTCTGGGACATTTGGTAGTTCTATACTTGATTTCTGAGGAGCCACCACTCTGTCTTCCACAACGGCTGTACCATTTTACATTGCCACCAGCAATGAATGAGTGTTCTTATTTTTATTGCATCCTCTTCAACACTTGTTATTTTCCATTTTTTAATAACAGTCATTCTAACATATGTGAAATGATATCAAAAAGATGAACAACCCAATTTAAAAATGGGCAAAAGCCTTGAACAGACATCTCTCCAAAGAAGATTTTTGAATGTCCAGAAAGTACATGAAAAGATGCTCAACATTATTAGCCATCAGGGAAATGTAAATCAAAACCACAATAACAAGTCTTTTTGCAGTATTTTTTAGTGTTACTACTACTCCTATGAGGTTCAGAAAGATACGTGTCTGAAGTCATACAGATAATGGACAGCCCCCAGTTCTGACCTTTAACTATTTTGTTCCAAAGATATTGCCTCTTGGACATCATTTTCAAATTGCCTCCCACACCATCTTCTTCCACCCCACCTCCCTGGTTCCTGGCCACCTCACCACACGCTTTTATAAATCAATGGCGAGTCCTTGGGTTTGGTGGGAAGGGTCTGCCTCCCTCTCAGATGCTGAGCTGAAACGATATTGAAGATCACTTTTTTATCCCATTCATATACCTTATTTTTTCTCCTACTGGGTTATATACCCCTCTAGGGAAGAAAGTGCACCTTATTCATTTATTTGTCACCTCTCCCATATGCCATTACTGAACAGCCTAGAGCAATGTCTTGCCTTTAAGATTTTCATATGAATTTTAGTAGCATTTTTGAATAAAGGAAAGAATTATAAAGATTAAGGAAGCGCAAGTAATATAAAGTACGAGGGCTAATTTTTGAGGGCCAAGGAGTTGACGTAGGGGGTCTTCTTGGAGGAAGTGACAGGTGGCATTTCTTTCGGCTGGAAGGGCCTTGGCTCAGCTGAGATGAAGGAGAAAGGCAGTCAACGGCAAAGAATTGCATAAGGTCTGATGTAAAACGTTTCTCGGTGTTAATGAGAAATGACGGGGCTGATAGATTTCCTATGGCCATAGAAGAGATGAGCAAGAAAGTTTAACACTGGGAATTTCTGTTTTCCATCCTAGGGATTACTCTTTGGCCATTATCGCTTTAGTGGATGAAGGTACTTGCTAAAAATAGGTTACTAATGTTTTCCTTAGAATTACAGCACACGTCAGAAGAGACTAATGACCCAATACGGCACTGTTTTCTTTTCATTCCAGTTGGCCTCAAACAAATAAACCAGATAAATATATTGAAGTCACAAACGCTCATTAAGGGTATAGTCAGTGTCTCTGTTTGTTTTAGTGTGTAATAGACGATGAAACCATGGTGATGAGTGGAGGAAGCTGGGAGCGTTCTCGTATTTTCCCATCTTAACCCTGGAGACTTGCTCATTGTTTTTTCACTGGCTTATATTAGAAATAGAGCAGCATACTACAACGCTTTATTCATTTTGACAGGTCTTAAAGCAGTCCGTGTTCAGATCTTCTGATCTGGCTCAATTATACATGATAGATGGTTGAAAGTGGTTCTTGAATATGCCACTGAAAGGTAAATAAGGAGTTTCAGGACTTAGAAGACTAACACAGAAGCTTTAAAATAGGTACAATACTGTAGTATCATATTGACTCGCCATGTCCTAGGCTTCTGTTGGCAAACATTTTGTGGATTAGAGGACAAAACTTGATTCGGACTTTTTAAAATTTATGTTAAGAGAAGTTACAGTAAACTATACTGCGTTACTTTTTTTTTTTAAGGTTTGAGGCCAGTAAAAGAAAGTATGTACTGTATTTAATTCTTAATGAAAATTTCACTTGTTTTCATATCCAAGGCCCTGATGTCTTTTATATTTTTAAATATATGAGAAAAGATGGGTTTCTTACTTTTCCGTAAATTCTTGCTAGAATGGTAAAAGTTTATCCATAATTCGACCGCCAGTAAGGGCCCCTTTTCCTTCTTTGCTCTAATCCATCCTTCCAACTAACAAAGCAGGGATCTTTCTAAACTACAAATCCAGTCACATCCCCACGAACATAATTTAAACATCTTTGCTTAATATGGCTATTCATATTATGGCTTATTTCAATCTCCCTTTTTTATCCTCCTTTTATCCTTTTCTTACTCTCCCCCCATGTAATTCACACTCACCCTGAACCACAGATTTCCAAAACTTGCAGGATTTTCTCTTTCAGACTTTAAATGTCCAAATGACCCAAATGCTCCTCCCCCATCCCTTATCTTCCTGGTAAAATTGTCTTCATCCTTCAGACTCCATTCAAATATAACTTCTTCAGAAATGTGTTTTGTGCTTTTGTTTTCCCAAAAATGCCCCCATGCCTCTTGTGGTTCCCTTCTCTGTGTTCTTCTAGCGCATTGTCCAGGAATCCAGAACATGCCATTTCCATCTCCCCTGCATATTGATGATTTGTGTTAATATCTCTCTCCCCACCAGGCTAAGGACACTGTCTTTTTCATAACTGAAAGCTGAACAGTGACAAGCAGGTGCTCCATAAATATCCATGTACAGCGCAATTGAAGAAATGAATCTCAAACCATTCCTCACGAGGAAGGAACGGGCCCAGAGCTTAGGCCTTTGAATGCCCTGATGGAAGGTGCAGTTTCAGACAGGAGCTCCAAAGTGAGGTCAGGAATACCATTCTACAAAAGTGTTCAAGCAGCTTTTCAGCTCCTAGCTAAAATCACATACGTGTACAAGAACACGTCAGGAGGGACTACTTGAAGAGCAGCCTCTCACTTTGTCCACACAAAAGTGGTGAAAGCACACATTTTTCTTATCTAAGAAATGTTCCCTTGTGTCTCTGCTGAGATGGATTCTTTTAGAAGAACAAAGGGCCATTAGCATATTGCCAACCAGACAGGAGGCAGTTGAATGTTTAGCAATCACTACCAAGGGGTGCAGGCCTGTAACAAGTTTCCAAAGGGATTTCAGGGCTCTGACTTGGTGAGAAAAGTCTGATCTTACAGAGAAGCACCAGACCAAAGAAAACAGCATCACCCTTGATAAGGATAATGCTTCCATCAACCTCACCCAAATCTTCTCTACTATTACAACTCAATGACATTTTAAAACAACATTTATAAGATTCCTTATAGAAACATGAAATGACAGAAAGAAGAAGCTTCAGAGATACTTTGTCAATATGCTTTATTATACAGATGTGGAAACAGTAGTGATAAATTAAGTCCTATGTGCCTAATCTCTTTGGAATACAGGGGCAAAAGTGAGGAGACAAGAACACATACAGAAGGCAGCCTGATAGTGTGGACAGGCCTTTAGTTCTGGGGTCAGATAACCAGGGTTCATCACTTTTTATTACCTGCTGGCTAGAGGCATGTCACTTCACCTCTTCAAGGCTTAGTTTCTTCATTTGTAAATACCAGGGGCAATTCTATCTTCTTTAGAGGGTTGTGGTGAGGAGAAGAGACTACATGAGGAGGGAAGCAATTGTACACACCCAGTGCCTAAAAAAATGATGAGTTCTCAGTAAACGATGGACATGATGATTACAGTGGAAATCAGGGAAGTGAGAATCATATTGGGGTGAAATTTTGTCATTTGGAACTACGCAAATCTTCTTATATTTGAAAGGAACCCTGAAAGAGAAAGACTCATCTTTGTGGAAGTCAAAAGGGGGCCCCCAGTCAGCGGGAGAGTGATCCCCTGGCCTGGTGTTGGCCAATCAGTTCTTCTGCTTGGGGCTTCACTCTGGAAGCACGGCGGCTGTAGAGGTACCACCCAGTGTCTTTACAAACTCCTTTGGTTTCTACGTGTCTTCTGAGTCTGATTCTTCTGGGAGCTTCCTGATATCATTCCAGTAAAGACCGATCCTTTCCAAGCTACCCACTGTTCCTTCATTGCTAACACATATTGTCCTATAGCATTCCTCAATGATGACCATGGCTCAATTTTAAGTGTTCACAGAGGCAGAGTAGACCCACCAAAATGATAAATTCTAGATAAGCCACAAAGTTTACTTTCATTCACAAGATGAAGCAATTGTGTCCATAAGCCTAGCCTGAGAGGCATCTCTGTCGACTCTGAATTTAAGGACCTGACCTTAAGGGAAGCATGGGAGCGCATGCTAGAAGATCCAGTCTCTGACTAAGCTAGAGCCAATTACAAAAGAAATTGTCATCTAGTGCAGGCATGAATTTGTGCTCAGTAACCAGTGATTTTCCAATGTTTTTAAGTTGGAGGGAAATATATGACAGATGTCTTGGCTCTAAAAACAATAAAAACAGCTCCTTAAATCACCAGGAAGGGGGGGTGGCAGTGGGGGAAAGAAGGTAATACAATACAGGATAAATCAGGAGGGAGTCCGCAGGACTGCCTGTTACAGTTGCGAGTAGCAAGGGGATGATGTGTTTGGTAGCAGTAATCAAGCCTGGGGTGAAGAGGCCTTGGACCACAAACATCCACCACAGCCGAAGAGCGCCCTGAGCCCTACCCTAAAGGAATCGGATATACAACTTAAGGAACACAAGAAAGATAAAATACTAACAGAAACTCAAAAGGGCAATAACATTAAAACACGGTAGTTTCGTGCGTGTTTAATAAAATACAGGGAAGGAAATAATGAATCAAGAGCCTGCGCTGAGTTCCATCAAGACCCGTGTTCTCAACCTTTAATGTACACCACAGCTTCCCGGGGGCACTCATCCAAGAGGGGTTGCTGTACCATTTTGGGGGTGGAGTCCAAGAATCTGCATTTTCCACAAGTTTCAAGGTACTTCTAATACTTACTATATTGTGGGAGAATCCAATAAGGTTTTATCATTTCAACAGGCATGATGATGTTCAGTCATATTTTCTTGGGATAATATGCTTGAGATTAGGATGCCTGAAACACAGCATCATAAATAATCAGGGGTGACTTGAATTCTTTTAGAAAAATTCTAATTTTATGGTAGACTTGTTATATCAGGTGAAAGATACAAGCCAGTAAGAATAATGATTATCACAAATTGAGCCCATACTGTGGGCCTGACACCTCACAGAGCTTTTATATGGATTAAAAATTTACCCTTCAAAGCAATTCCATGAGGTTGGTTCTATTTTTATCCCCATTTTACAGATACAGAGAAGATGAGAATCTTGGGCATCGCATACCAAGTAAGCGGTAGGGTTGGGATTTGAATCCCAGGAGTCTGATTTGAGGATGTTTCCCTTTACCAACTACACGACACTTTCCATGGTCCTTTATTTTCCCAAAAGATTCCCAAAGAGCAAGATTCTGTGTCCAGCCTCCAACATTTCCCTTATACCAATGGGCGGGGGAAAGTGCAACTTGACTGAAGGTTGCAGGTGCGTGGATTTATTCTTTCCTCTTACAATGTCTCTGAGTGGTGGCATAGAAATTTCCCCACCTCTCCACTCATGAAGCTGTGTAGACAGGCCACAAAGGGAAGGAGCAATTGATTCACTCATTTCTACAGGGCTTGGCCGTGTCACCAACACCTGGGTGGAAATGAAGTTTCACCGGACACAGCTCTGTCTCCAGGGGGATTGCTCCTCTGCAGCAAGGACTCATCGGTGACACACACTCACAGTCAGCTCATCAACAGGTCCCGAACACCGTGACCCTGACTTTCTTGCAGACTGATAAGAGCTAGAGTGCTTGGAGAAAAGCACAAAGTCCTATTTATTTACCTACATCATGGTAAAACATTTTGAAAGAGCATTTTTGGTCTTTTGATTCACACATACACTATGTCGGGTCCACAGGTATTTCTGTGCCAGGTTTGCATCTTGGTAAAGAGTTAAGTGTGTGGTTATAGAGTAGAGAGACAGGAACCACAGTGCTTTCATATGACAAAGGTCCCCAGGATGTTTGTTTGTGGATGTTCTAGAGTTTGGGAAGAGAAAAATGCTAAGGGAGAAACCAAGTCAAAAAGGAGTTCTTACAAATGTGGGGTCCAGTATTTTGTGGGGGTACAAGCAAAGAGATATCATGGGAAAGGCATGGGGGACAGGGACCATGAATCTGTTTGTGATGTGTGTTCTTGACACCTGTCCCTCTTCCCCCATCAGGGAGGCTCATTGTGGCGCTGAGCAAAACAGATAGTACAACTTACAGCAACTAGCGCTGCAGCCAAAGGGATCCTCATAAATCCAAAAACAAACCACAACATTCCCCTTTCAGCTTTTCCATGATTCCCTTTGCATTAAGAATGCAGTTGAAAAGTCTCAATCTCCCTACAATGATCTATCCCAGGCACATTTCAACAACCTCATCTCCAACCCCCCCCACCCCCAGCTCCTCTCACGGCACCCCCTCCACACTGGTCTTCTCTTGTTCCTGGAGCATGTTTAGTCCTTGTTTTGCTGCACAGCCTTTGTATGTGCTGTTTATTTCAGACTGAACCATTCATCCTTCCTTGACTGGCCAATTTAGTCTCACCTTTCTTGGCTCACCATAGATGCCCCTCCCGTACTCTCATCACACCATTCCAAGACTCATTCTTGCTGTGCTGTCATTTTCTTTCTGAACACCCTGGTCATAACTTTAACATTCATGAAGTTACTTTGTCTGTTGATGTGCTTTGACTGTTGCCCACGTAGAGCTTGATATATACGAGCAGGGGATTTATGTCTGTTGTGGTGGCAGGTCATGGTGGCCCCAGAACCTCACCCCCATCTGGTAAGTGGAGGATGTTCAATAGCTATAGGCTGAATGAATGAATGAGTTGAAGTCCCCATGGCAAGAGCTGAGCTGTCTTTGCCATGACACTGCAGTTGCCTAGCACAGGAATCTAAAGATCCCAGGAGAATGAGCACTCCCTTGAAAGCTTGTCTTTCTGTGACACAGACAAAGAATAATAAAAGGAGTTGCCCCCAACCAGTGTGTGAGTTGGGTAAAGGGGATGCGACTGGGGGCTGAAGTCAGCTTGCTCTCCACGTGCTGGCCATGTGCCCCGGCACAGAGCTGCCTCAGCCCACAGAAGGGATGCTTTTCCTAATTGGTCTGCCAAGAGCAGGGGGCCTTTCGTGTTTCACACAAAGACACAGTGGGGGCTCCCAGGGTCCTGCCAATAACTCTTGGGAGTTGTAGACCAGCAAGCCAGTGGTAATCAGAAAGAACTTGAGTCTCAGTTCCTGCGTGGCCAAGGTTTGGGGGGCAAAGGGAGAGCTCATCTGGCCCAGGGGCAGCCTTTGGACCACAGAAGGACCTCAGGCAGCCCTCAGGAGCCCAGGCAAGAGCAGGATTTGTGGGGATTTACTGATCATGTTAATGCAGTTTGACCCTAGTTAATTTGTGGTAGGGCAGAGTGGGATGGGAATCATGGCAACAAGACTAAGGAGAAGATAACTTTGTCCTACTTCTTTAGCCTCTGCCTAGCTCTAGAAGTTGTTTATCAAAAATAACATCCCCATGCGAGGGAGTGGTTCTAGTTTCTGGTCAGAGCAGCCCCTTCCTAAGCTTCCTTCCCCCATAATCCCCATAAACTATCAGCAAAAAATACCTTGACAAATGTTGAATTCCTAATTACTTCATATTCTTTTTTCCATGGAATACAGACAGGCCTGGGTAAAATGATATAGTATATACAAGTTGCTTGATGAATTCACAGCCTTATAAGAGACTCTAAATAATCTACCCTAAAGGAAAACTAAGAGAATGAAGGACTTGAAAATGACCTTGCTACTCTTTAGAGTGATAGGAGCTACATCCCATCCCCTTAACCCTGTAGGAAGCACTATTCTGGAAATTGGATCAGCAGCTCCCTTTAGGGACAGTTCATTGCATTTGCTATCATTATTGACATTGCAACCTGTGTCTTTTTCTCTCCCTCCCAGCAGCAGCCAGAGTATTGACCAAAGTCTGAAGTTGTTGAGGAAACCCATGTCTGTGGTTTCATGAGTGTTAAGCTCTCCAGCTCACACTCACTCCATCTTGACAAGTGCAGAAGTTTTAAACATTGGTAGACAGTCTGTTTTCTAAGAAGGATCAGCCTGTTGCTGAAAGATTTATCGTTAGAGAACCATGGGGTAAGGGAAAGCCTTCACTTGAAACAAAATTGTTCATTCAGAGTTCACTCTGTAACCTGATCATTTATTTATATTTTATGTACCTTCTACCAGAGAGAAGAGGATGCATGTGGGACCATTACCTCATTGAAAGTAGTGTGGGGAAGTGACTATCTCACTGGACAGCCTGTTAAGACTTTAGTGTGCAGCTCATTTGAATGTTGCTTCAACCCTTTGGGGTCTGTGTGGCCTCCAGTGAGAAGATGAAAATCAGGTTTTGTCTTCTCTATTCACATCCATCACAAATGGAATCATGAGACATAGCTGATGACTCCAAAAGACACATACTCTGTCTCCCCAACCACTCAGGAAGGAGAATATGGATGGTGAGAGCTGACAGAGGGTCCAGAGAAATGAGAGTGTGGATTGTAGGAAGGAAGATTGCTCTTATATATCCCGATGGCCTTTGCTCATGAGATCAAATTTAGTGACATGAAATATCACAGACTAAGACAGCCCTTGGCACTATCCTAAGATAAAAATACGACAACAGCTTCCATTTACATAGGCATCGGGATCATTAGTTGGAGGGCTTATTCTATGAGTTCACTTTATCCACCATTGTTTCTGTTCTACTTCAAGAGAAGGCAATGGAGGTCTGGGAATGCTCAAGTCTTTGCACGTGAAAGCCAGCACTCTCTCCTCCAAGGTCCTTACAAACCACTTTCAGAAGAAACTGTTGAGGACAGTGGAGCTGATCCAGCCTGCCATTCCCACCTTTCCCCCGAAGGGTAAGAAGATGGCCTCGAGGTTCCCTGGCTCACAATGATCGACATTCTCTGAGCATGGCCATCAGTACATGGGATGGCTCTCAGCCAAGTGAGAATGGACACCTGATCATATTTGGAAGGAAAAGATGCAGTCTTGGGCTTCCTTGGAGCTTAGTTAACTTGAAGCAGTGTTGTGAAAGGAATGTCCATATTCTCTTGCTGCTGAGATCTTAGACGTTACCCTTATTTTCACCTCCCCAAGTCTTGTTTGGGGTTCCTCAAAAACTTCCTCTTTCCCTTAAAGTAGTGAGGAAAATACTGTAGGTTGGTTCATTTGGCATTCATTTTAAACCAAGTTCTTCCTTCCTTCCTCCTCCTCTTGTACCTAGGAGTGGCTATGCAGTTCTGGCCAAGGAGATACAGGAGAACTGGTTGGGCTAGAATACGGGTTTCATCATAAAAAGACAAAGACTTGTCTTCCTATTTCTTGCTGACAAGAAAACAGATGTTATGCCTGGAGGGGCAGCGGCCATCTGGAAAACATAAAAAAAGTCTACAGAGCTGAAGGATCATTGAATTAGAGCACTAGTTCTGGACAGCCTACCTCTGGACTTTTTAGCATGCACATAAAAGAAAATACAACTACTTGTTTAAATCTCTGTGAGTTGGATAAGCTGATGTTTGCAGCCAGAAGAGGAGGTTTCTTATGCTTAGAAAAATACAATCTATACTCTTTTTAAAAATCGTGAAACTGACATAAACTATTTTAATGCCTCAACTGTGACACGGAGCCTGAGGAAGTCATCCCACACAGAGAGGTCCAGAGGAAGACGTTTTATATGGGAGGAGGGTTGTTGTTGAGACATCCATTTTCAAGTCTTCCCTCCTTTATAGACTGTGACTTAACAAAGGTGACCTGGTAAGGCCTCTTTAGGTTATTTCAAGGACAGCTACAGGTTTTCTTGAGTGGTGAAATGTTGCTGCAAGGTTTGAAGAATTGTGGATGACTTAGAAAACTGACCAGGCACTACAATCAGTTCAGCTTCTGTTTTTCATTCATTCATTCAATTAGTCGTCAGTCATCATGTGACAAATGTTTATTGACCACTTAATGTGCCAGATGCATGGAGGCATTGTTAAATAATACCTTTTGGCTCTCACAGAGCTTCAGTATAGATTTCAAGGCAGACAATTCAGCAAGTACTTCCTATGATGTTTGATGAGTATCTGGATAGTTGGATCTGCATATATTTCACAGAAAAATGGAAAAATAGTCACTATAACCAAGGACAAAAACTCAAGCTCGAATAACCTACTTTCCTTTGTTCACCTAGTATTTGTGTTTCCCCAAGAAGAGATCTGAGAGGATCGGTTTGGGACCACATACAATGAAATGCCACCTTGGACACATTTCTTCCCCAACTATACAGAATGTGTACATGAATGACTCTGCCTTGTCGGGCAGTAAGGTGGATTTTACCCAAAGAGCACACTGTATGAATAGTGCCATAGACCAGGAAGAAAAACAGTGGAACTTTTCTTTGGAGGTGGAGCTTTAGGCCAATGGACTTTCCCTTCAGATATCCTAACAGAAAAACTTGGGCTTCCCTAATATAGGGGAAAAAATACCACCTTGAGGAGACGGTAGCCAGAGTCTCCCTCTGCAGGAAACTGGCTCATTCATTTAAAATAGATACCATATTTGACTAGCATGTAAACCATTTCAACTAATCTGCTTCCAGTGCCAGGAAATGCATGGGTAAGCCCATGGAGTGCCATTCCCAGAGTACCAGATAAGAGGAGGCTGTAAGTGGAATACAAAACCCTGACTGGGGATCTATCCTTGGGTCTCACCCACATAAATACAAATAAGCTCTATTAGTAGTGATTCTCAAATTCAGGGGTTCTTAACAAGGGAGTTTGAATTGATATTCAAAAAACCATTATTCTTGTGGGGACGTGTTGGTGCGGGTACGATCTGTTTATTAAATAATATGCAAGATAGTGTGGACTTAGTAAGGGATCTGTGATTTTCACCTGACTGGCAGAGGGGTCCATGGGACAAAAATGGTTAAGAACCCCTGCTCTAACTGAAGTCTGGGTTAGATATTTGCATTCTCACTTAATGGAAGAGTAAACCAAAAAGAAGTGAATGTGCCAAAATCATAGGAAAAGTTGGTGATGAAAGGAGAGTTTCCCATCCCGACACACACTGACCCAGCCACTGCTAGGACACAGGCCGCAGGGTCCTATCCAAAGGGATGCCTTGGCTCAAGGACAGACCTTTCCTAATTAGCTCTCTGATGGTTCAATCTGGTTGACAAATCAATCCAAAAATTACCTTTTTACTTTTTTCGGAAGGCCTCAAACTGTCATTACAATTCAACTACTGGGGCCCCTGCACACACATACAACATGCCACCTGCCCAAGTGCTGGATCAAATGCGGAAACAGGGGCCTAACCTGCATGAATAGGAAGAGACTTGCTCTGCTGCAGAGAGGGAGGGGTGCTATTGTTGCTTATCTTCACACCCCCAGTTTCTACCAAACTGAGGGTGCGCCCGGGTGGATTTTCAGACTGACACCAACCAGGAAATGGCTCAGCTCTAAGGCCCTCCCTGTCAATACCATGAGACTTACCCCTGGAAAAGAGGAGAACATCAACAGGGGCCTAAGCATTCAGAGGAGAGAACCCATGCCTGCACTAGTACACGGCCTAGCAACAGGCGTTTTACAGCATGCAATGGAGGCAGGGAACTTGCTGGAAGGAGTTTGCTGAAGAGCGTAATTTGGTAATACAGAGAACCTACAGCAGGACAAACTCTTTGGTCCAGTCATTTTATCCCTTTGAATTTACTCTAAGATATTAAAAAAAGGAATAGGCAAGGATGCTCACTTGGGAGACAGTCTTCCATGAGTCCCTTGCACTCCTGCACATCTTGCTGGGTATGCCAAGAATGCAGCATCTTTACTGCTCTTTATCCTGGCCGTTTCCCAGGGTTGTGCTAGAAATAAGCAACTTTGAAGGATTAGGTGACCTTTTCTCTGGGACAAAAAGAAGGCTTACTTACTGCTTATACAGAAGACATGGATTCCCCGCCTCCCCTGCCCAAGCTAAGTATTAAGCCGTAAAACTCTTAGGAAAATTACCTAGGTTTATACACAAAGAAATTGAAAACAGGGACTTCAATAGATCCTTATATATTAATGTTCTTTGCAGCATTGTTAAAGAGCCAAAAGATGGAAACAGCCCAAATGGCCTCAACAAATGAATGGATAAACAAAATATGGCACATACACACAAAGGAATAGTATGCAGCCAGAAGTAGGAATGAAGTTTTGAGACGTGCTACAGCCTGGATGAACCTTGGAAAACTTATGCTGAGTGAAATAAGTGAGACACAAGAGGACAAATACTGTATGACCTTATATATATGAAATATCTAGACATAGCAAATTTGTAGAGACAGAAAGTAGATTAGAGGTTACCAGGAGATGGAAGGAGGCAGGACATGGGAGTTGCTGCTTGCCGTATCTTGAGTGCTTGCAAATTTAGAAATATTTAAGTAAAATTAAAAAAAAAAAAAAAGAACTGAGACAACCCAGGGAAGCATTAGTTGCTGGTGTTACAGTGGATGCATTATGAAAACGAATATTTTGTTTTCTTTCAAAAAAAAAAAAGGAGGGACAAACCCCTTCATGATGGACTTTAACTGTGTTACCAACACTATTTTAGTGCTGCCCAGAAAGGAGTAAATTGGGTTATTCCTACCTGCAAAGACCATTGCTTCGTAAATGTTTGCTTCCATCTGAACGGAGCAGCCCCTCTCTCTGCTGGCACTGGAGAGAAAATGCCTTGAGAATGTTTGCTGCCCTGGGAGAATAAGCCAAGAGGAACCACATAATATGCTTTAAAGATTAAATTACGAGACAGAGCCTACTAAGAAATACTTTAAGCCTTTTCTGTAATTTATTAATAAAAACATTAGAAACAAATGTTAGCACAGGGTAACCACGGAGGATGTAGAAAATAAAACAAAAGCTTTTCGATGCAATGACTGATCCAACAGATGCGGGTCTGAAACTGGCCATCAAATTCCTTCTTCCACTTGAAATGTATCACTCGGGATAGGAATCTAAGGTGGAGTAAACGTAAACTTGAAGTATTTTTTCTTTCTTCAGTGTCATCTTAAGCAGGGCACAACATAATGGCTCCTGAAAGGGTTTGGAAGGTCAAGTTAAACCATGAGACATGATGGGACTTGATAAGCGATTTTTCACACTTAGAATTTTGCCAAGAAAGGTTCTGAAACAACCGGCCACCATCGAGTTTACAGAGTTAACAGCCAGGATCAAGGCAAACTACCTTTGTCATTCACCGCTCTTTCTTGGCCTGGTACCCACAGTGCCCTGAGCTGGTCTCCTTTCCCTGGCTAGAGCAGCAGCTGTTATGAAAGCATCAATGAGGGACTGTGGGAAAAGGGGTTTCTCAGGAGCCACATGGCCAGAAGCTGGGAGCCCTCGGGTCCCTCACACCACAAGGGCTCACAGGAGGGGCTTTTGAACTCTCTCAGGTCTGTCGACTCCAGTAGCACAGGGAATAAGAGTTGGTCCATATCTTATAGAGGGTCTGCCAGGTGGGCAGTTCCCCAGCCTTCCATAGATACATCTCCTTGCCTGCAGGTTTGCTTCAGAGAACACCTCAGCTCTCCCAGCTTTTGACTACTCCATTTTGGCTTACTAAACATCAGGCCTTGCCTCCTTTCTATACTCTCAGCCAGCCCACCTTTTTGTTCTGTGATCAGCAGTGCTTCTTCCCCATAGGCTCTGGAGAACCTTGTTCTGTTATTTGATGTCTCCTCCGGCTTCAGAACATCAGCACCTCTAGGTGGTCACATCAGAAGCTGGACACTAAGGATGCGTGGATTCCACACTGGGTCAGCTTCTCAATTCCCCAGCCCTAGAGCCACACACCGAATTAACCCACAGGGGTGTCTTAATCAATTGATCGTGATTTACTGTGCCCACACCAGGCTCTATATTAGGAAAGAAATAGTAGGTGTGGGGTCTTGTGGTTATTGCACGCATTTCTGTATGAGAAATCGCTGGGTTTTTTTTCTAGAAATTTCCATAATTTTGGAAAGAGCATTCAAAGTTACCCAGCCAGGATTTATACAAGTACATCTCTAACTAGCATTTGATTGAGGATGGGGTGTGTAAGATTGGGAAGCAGGGAGGAGGCTATTTTGTTTTAATTGCTTGGGTGTGGGAGGATCTGGTTATCAGTTTCCTACGAAATGTGCTCAGTGTTGAGGGGTTTAGTGCTTGTCTTAGTCATTAAATGGAGATTCTGTGAGTCTCTCGTTACTTACACATGAACTTGGTAACTTATAATAACACTTCATGATCCAATCTCAACTTGCTCTTTTCCAGCTATGACAAGGATAACATCCCTGCCTCTGGGAACCTGGCAGCATCTTTTCCATGGGCGTGAACTTGCACTCTGGCCTGTGCAGCAGAAGCAGGTATTGGGAAGCTTAAGACTGTGGTAAGGGGAGAAAGAGCAGAAGATGCGTCAGCGTTCACCATGTTTGGGCAAGACAAGGGAACATATGAGGAGCTCCCAAGCTGTGAGTTAAGGACATTGAGCTTAGAGAAGAATGTGCTTGGTCCCATCCAGCGTCAGGTGTCAGTAGGCATTAAATTTTCCAAAAGGATGGAAGAAGGGAAGAAATATGACTTTGCATGGATTCTCAAGAATCTCTTTTTGGATAAAGGACAAATCAGTGTAGAATTCCCCTCAAGAGTGCTCTCTCTCACCGTTGCCCTTCAAGGTCTTCATGTCATTCTTCCCTCCTCCCAGAGTTTTGGCTCCAAACAAATCGTCCCATTTAGTTTCACCCCTTACAGGAGCTCTGTGGAATCTACAGGGTCTAGTTTGTCCTTCAAGTTAGCTTTAGGCTCTTCAAAGTTAAAATGTACAAGATAAATAAACTTTTGTTTTGCTAATATTGCCCACTTCTTATCACATATAACCTTGATAGTAGATGCAGATAGGAACTCTATTCCAGATTAAGGGGACAGTGAGGTACAAAAGAAAGGAGTGACAAAGGAAAAAGCCTTGTCCTGTGGTATTTGAAATGAGGCCATTATCATGAGCGAACTTTTATAATTTTTTGGCGTTTCAACCAACAGTCTTCTTTCAGTCATAGTTTCTGCATATTAGTGAGGTGAAAATAATGGAAAAACTTACATTTTCATTTTCCACCTTAAAATGAAGAATTCAATCACTGTTTACTTGTCTGATTGGTTAGCTAATTGTCTGATTCCATATCCATTTTTCCAAACAGGTCTGATTTCTTTTGCAGCAATAGAGTTGACAAATTCTTGATGCTTAAATCCACCAAAAGGGAAGCGGACTTGGCCCAATGGATAGGGTATCTGCCTACCACATGGGAGGTCCATGGTTCAAACCCCGGGCCTCCTTGACCCGTGTGGAGTTAGCCCATGCACAGTGCTGATGCATGCAAGGGGTACCATGCCACGCAAGGGTTTCCCCCACATAGGGGAGCCCCACATGCAAGGAGTGCACCCCTCAAGGAGAGCCGCCCAGCGCAAAAGAAAGAGCAGTCTGCCCAAGAATGGCGCTGCACACATGGAGAGCTGACACAACAAGATGACACAACAAAAAGAAACAGATTCCTGGTGCCACTGATAAGGATAGAAGCAGTCACAGAAGAACACACAGCAAATGGACACAGAGCAGACAACTGGGGGGAGGGGGAGAAATAAATTTTAAAAATCTTAAAAAAATAATAATAAATCCACCAAAGTGCAGAGGTATTTTTTAATTTGTTTTAATGTAAAGATATAAAACTTTACAAGAAACACCATATGCAAATCAATTAATATGGATTCAGAAAGTTCTTATTAGAAATTGGCCAATGGTCATGCTAAACTGAACCAATCTTTATTTCGAAATTTTCCAACATTTTATTTTTTATTATTTACACTCTGCCTCTTTTCTTAAAGTAATTGACTGGAGAAAGAATAAAATAAATTAATTTATGAGAAAGGGGAAAAAAGAAGGGGGAGGGTTAAACTATGCAAAAACAAAGTCCCATTGGGCCTGCATAGATACATACATAATTAAATTTGGCTCTAAGACCCCTGGCAGCAAAGCCAAAAAAGGGAGATATGGTAAATTACATAGTTCTTATTGTTAAATGAGAAGAAACACAATAGTTCATCAAGGGGAAGCAAACCTATTTTTCTTATACTAAGATCTCAAGGAAATGCCGCTGGGAGAGCCTCCTTCGGGAAATACTGAGTGATGTCATACAGGGTGCATTCAACTAGAGTCCTCCTTAAAAGTCCAGGGGCGCACCATTCAAACACAAACTAGTTGAGAAAATTTGTGAGCCCAAGTACGAAGCCACCTGTGATTCTAGCTTGCGTGGAGGCGTGAACAGACAACCCTTCTGTTAGGGGTGGAGACTAGGCCGGTTAATACTGCCTTTTCCATGGGGGCATGGAAAAGTGCTATTACATTTGTATAGCATAGGACGATGCCTTCCTGAACTCTTTTCAGAGTTCGAATCTTAGAACCAACTCTTAGTCAGTCAACATTGACCTCACCCCTGGACTGAGTGTACTAACTTCTGTTTTTAGGATGTAATAAGATGTCTAAAGTTAAGTTTAAATTTTAGCAAGTTCCTTTCTGTTTCCATTAGCATGCTGTCTCTATGGCCTAAATGAGACTCTCTTTCTACCCAGAAAGTCCTTCCCAACAAAGAACTAGATAGGCAGGGCCCGTGTTTATTCAAACGTGGCAAAACAAATCTGTTTCAATTTATGAATGATTCATTCATAGGAAATGAAGAGTGAAGTCCTTCTTAAGAGAGTAGTAATAAGACATTTTGATATCTCCAAGACAACAAGAAATAATATGTAGATTATGAAAGACTTCCTGAAAAAATCATAATACTACTTGTTCAATTTGACGTTCAGTGGGCTGAGAGACATCCCATCAAGGGCTAAAGTGAAGGAAAACCAGTTGCTTTCAACAAGTCCAGGATATCCCTCCTGATGATGGTCCTGATCAGATTGGATGAGCAAGTCTGCCCATGGAAATCCTCAGTCAAAACCTGCATTTGCTATTTTTTCAGAGGATCAGAACATAGAATGGCATGGCACACCACTGTGTTTGACCCCTCTTGTTTTTAAATCCTACCTTGATGGGAAACGGACTTTGGCCCAGTGGTTAGGGCGTCCGTCTACCATATGGGAGGTCCGCGGTTCAAACCCCGGGCCTCCTTGACCCGTGTGGAGCTGGCCATGCGCAGCGCTGATGCGCGCAAGGAGTGCCGTGCCACGCAAGGGTGTCCCCCGCGTGGGGGAGCCCCACGCGCAAGGAGTGTGCCCGTGAGGAAAGCCGCCCAGCGTGAAAAGAAAGTGCAGCCTGCCCAGGAATGGCGCCGCCCACACTTCCTGTGCCGCTGACGACAACAGAAGCGGACAAAGAAACAAGACGCAGCAAATAGACACCAAGAACAGACAACCAGGGGAGGGGGGGAATTAAATAAATAAATAAATCTTTAAAAAAAATAAATAAATAAATAAATAAATCCTACCTTGATGATTTGAAACTGCTTCTAGCTCATCTTGATCGTGTTCCCTACCTGAAAGAATGAGGAGAACAAGTACAGACTAATGATGGCATACCAGTAGGAGCCATACTAGGATATTGATACATATAAGTAGTATTTCCCTGTATTTATCCCACAAAGTCCCATTTAACATTATTAAGTTTTGTATGCAAATGAATTTGGAAAAGAGTGTTCCATTTAATTTAATACAGCTCCCCTTAGGATAGAAATGTAAACACATTCTTCCCAGTACAAATTGGCCGCAGGTAAGCATGAACGCTTATCTTGCTGTTCAGGTCTCCAGAGACAATTACCGTTCCTAAAAGCAGCAAATAAATTGATGTTTAAAAGCTATTTAGTGGGAGTCTAGCACCCTAGCAGACAATGCATTAGTTGGTGGGAAGAGTGGAAAAAGCAATGAAGAACATCTCCCTCTTGTTAGGAAGCTACATTGGGATGGGGCCCATTTTTGTTGAGTGAGCTGAGGAGCTCAGTGACAGTCTCTATTTTGGGCAACCAATAATCCCTTTACATCGAACATTTTTCTAGGTACAAAAATAAAATACTTGAAAATGCAATCAACATGATATATATATGGGGGAATAATTCAAATAGATCATAATTAGGTAAATTCTTTAAAATGGTAGGCCTCTAAGGAGAGAGAACTTGTGAAAGCATGGCTGTGGCATCTCCATAAGGTTTCTTTGTTCTGTGAAATCCCCAGAAAAGGTGCAGTTGATGTTTAAAACACAATTCCTTTGGTTTGGTCAACCTTTTCTTGGCCATTGGTAGAAGGGAAGGGAGTCTCCAAATGATCCACCTGGAAACCTGCCTTGAAAATAAACAGGCTGGGGCAGATTGGGGTAGAAACATTTCCAGGAGCTGAGCCATGTCTCTTCTATCTAACAAGCACATTGAACAGTGCTGTGTTCCTTATCAAAAGTCAACCTGGAGCCATTGTGTGAACAGTCCAGGAAGGGCAAAATCACCCACCTATTTCCCATTGAAATGCGTATTGTTTACATGACATTGGTGATGGATTTTTTCAACCTAGAACTCCTCACTAGTAAAGCAAGTGTGCTGCCTGCCCAAGGAAAGCTCACTACTTCCCTGAGTTTGTTGAGATGACTCTGTGTGTGCAATTTGTCTTCAGAAGAACAAATGCTCATAGCAGGGGCTGGTGATTCTAGGGGAGCATAACCTTTTGAATTGGACATGATTCAATCTGAAGGATCCAAAGACACCAACTGCCCATTTGAGGCAAAGGGTACGGCACGCTCCCTACCTCCATTCTATCTTTGGCCTTGCTTTCATTTGAAGTGAATGCAGAAGAGCGTGGTTTTTTGGAGTCCTCCCCCACCCCCTTAGCTATAATAGTTGGGAGATGAAGTCTATTATAGGAGATGCCAGGGCAGGGTGAAATGTGGAGACTGCTATGAAAGGAGACTGAGAAAACCACAGAGTTCTAGAAGCACCATGGGGACCCCAGTGAGGGAGTTTTTGATAGCACTTCCTTGCTTTCCCAGGGTGGCTAGAAATGTCTTGAGAATATCAATGTGAGGGCAAGGTGCTATGCCACTTGTGAACCAGTCTGGCTCCTGATGCTTTCCTCTGAGTGTGACCATGTGTGGATTCACACCTTTAGTCTCCAAGGAAGAGTTCAGTTGTAATTGGTAAACTTTACTGCAGCTTGAAGCCATTCATATTCTTCACATATTTCTAAATATTTTGAATCTACTATGTAATTTGAAGTGATCTGCTTTGGGGGGATGAGAAGATGGGGGTGGAAATTCACATCCATTTCCAGCAAACCATGATGGCATTACTTCCTAATATTATGCGGGTATAGTATTTTTTCCCTCTTAAGGGATTATTCAAATTTGTCAAGAGTAAACATTAAACTTCAAAAATCCTTGTGGTTAGTTAATGCTGAATTGTAGTATCTGCCAACTCAGATGAGTTACCATATCTCAAGCAGTATAAGCATTTGATTGCTGATATACCCACACTAAAGCAGGCGTAATGTGTGGGGACTGATGCATAAAAGTCCTGGGAAAGAAGCGAAGTGTTGATATGCCAGAACATCTTAAAAGAACCAGAAATGACACATAATGCTGAAGATGTTATTTTTTAAAAAGGAGAAAATATCTGCAGGCATGGGAAAGATTGGAAAAGGTTCAGCAGACCAACAAATGGAAAAAGACACTTCAAACTTCTCAAGTGGATATGCTATATATTTGCAATGTTTCTTTTTAGAAATAGATATTTGAGTGCCACTGCAATGCAGGTCATTTGATGCGTCATATCCTTTAGATGCATGGAGCATTTTGAAAGTGTTTACAGTATCTGGAATGCTTGTGCATTGTGAGAAGTCTTCTCTGGTTTCAAATGTTATTGTTTGGGCCTGAAAGCAAAGTGGAGAGGGCTTTCTAATGGTACTCCTTGTAAATACTGAGGTCATTTATCTACCATGACTACTGCATAAGCAATAAAGAATAAAGTCATGAGGGAACACAAGACTGGCATGAACACAAGATCCATATACTTGAAGTTCCAGCTTACAAAGAAATTGCAGACAGCAGTATGAGAAGCAACCTTTGAAGAAGGGAGTGCAAATGAGGTGCTATGACCTTTTGGGTTAGTTGTTTTTCCCACTTCTCAGTGGACTGAGGAGCTAATGGGCATCACTACCAATTGGGCAATGTAGCATCAAAGCTTTCTGGGGGAAAAGGTTTCTTGCCAGATTTGACACTAAATTGTTTTGTGGGTTGCATTCCAGAGCAAATGATGTGACTCATGAAATGATGGAGAAAGTCACCCATTAAATGCTGCATTCATGATCTGTCTTTCAACTACCTTGGAATACAATCATGGGCGGCAATTTCTTTAAAGAGAGAGCAGTGCTGGGTATTTTCATGTGAACAAGGAATGGCATGACTAGAACAAATGGAAAATTAAACTGTAAAAAACATTTTCTGTTTGGCATTTGGTCACTTGTGCAACATCACAGGACATGAAGACAGGAGGAGAACCTTGGACACAATTAGGGGGCATCTTTGTAGATGGAAACTAGCCAAAGAATATGGCCTGTGTTTTGCCAAACGCAGAACAAGGGAACATTAGTCAAGTGTTTGCAGTCTTCAGAATGGCAGTGGAGGCTTCATTGACTGTATTAGTCAGCCAAAGGGGTGCTGAGGCAAGATACCAGAAATTGGTTGGTTTTTATAAAGCTTATTTATTTAGGGTAGGAGCTTACAGATACCAGGCCATAAAGCATAAGTTACTTCCCTCACCAAAGTCTATTTGGAGCAAGATGGCTGCCAAAGTCTGCAAGGGTTCAGGCTTCCTGGGTTCCTGTATTCTTGGGGCTTGCTTTCCCCTGGGTTCAAGGTTCCTTTCTTCCTGGGGCTGGCTTCTCTTTCCTCTGTGTGCTGACTTCCCGGGGCTCCAGCTTAAGTCTTCAGCAGCAAACTCCAACATAAAAGCTCCAACATCAGAAAACCCCAACTCCGGTCTTTGCCATGACTTTTATCTGTGAATCCTCACCCACCAAGGGGTGAGAACTCAACGCCCTAATCATAACTCAATCATGCCCAGGTAGAGATCAGATCACAAACATGATCCAATATTTCTTTTTGGAGTTCATCAATAATATCAAGCTGCTACACTGACTAATGGGAAAAAGGATGTTCTGATGCCTAATGGGTGGATAAAAGCTCAGGCAATCCTGTTACTATTCTACATGATCTCACCAAGAAACCATGCACTCGAGGGCTTGGATATTGATAGAAAAAGTTCTAACACTAGTTTAAATGATTAAAAAGAAAAGATAAGCAAACCCAAATATGACTGAGGTTGCTTCTGCAAAAGCTTAGCTCTTATACAATCTTGCAAATAGTATTTTGTGTTTTTTTTAAAAAAATAAGACCTATGAGTTTAGGACAGTTACATACTAAAAACAATTTCTTGAATTAGTAATTCTCTTAGCTTCTTGAAGAGAAATATGTGTAATTTCCTTTGTCAAAAACTGCATTGCTCCCTGCATATAGAAAATGCTTATCTCTGAGGTTGTTCACAACCAGTAAGGAACACATACACATTATCTAATGAATAAAATAATAATTCAAGCAAATCCTTCATGGCTCCAGTATTCTAGATGTGGATAGAAATATCTTGAAGGGAAGAGGACTTGGCCCAATGGATAAGGCATCCGTCTACCACATGGGAGGTGCATGGTTCAAACCCCAGGCCTTCTTGGCCCATGTGGAGCTGGCCCATATGCAGTGCTGATGCGCGCAAGGAGTGCTGTGCCATGTAGGGGTGTCCCCCGCATAAGGGAGTCCCACGCGCAAGGAGTGCATCCCTTAAGGAGAACTGCCCAGCGTGAAAGAAAGTGCAGCCTGCACAAGAATGGTGCCGCACACATGGAGAGCTGACATAACAAGATGATGCAACAAAAAGAAACACAGATACCCAGTGCCGCTGATAAGGATAGAAGTGGTCACAGAAGAACACACAGCAAATGGACACAGAGAGCAGACAACTGGGGGCGGGGGAAGGGGAGAGAAATAAAAAATAAATTAAAAAAAAAAGGAAATATCTTTAAGAATGTCAGTGTGAATGGAAACAAAAACAACACATTCAGAGTCAGAGTAAACATGAAAATTTTGTAAGAGAATTCTAAGTTGGATCAGAAATAAGAGGGAAAGGGAACTTTCTTAGAGAACTGTGAGCAAAGGACACCAAAAACAGACTACTATGTAAAAAGCACCTTTCTTTGCTGGTCAAATAATTACTGATCAGTTACTAAGAAAAAAATCTAGGGTTACTTTTCTCAAGGAATTTATATTATCCCTGAGGAGGAAAGACTATGTATAGAAATTTCCAATGGTAGTGCCATATAATGAGACTTCAAGTGATGTCACTAAGGCACGTTTAGAAGGAAGAAATACAACTTGGTGGGGAGAGGCAGAAGTGAAAATTTTCCTTTAAGGCAATGGGCAATGAAGGAGAGGAGTGGGTTGCTTTTAAATCAAGATGGTAAGCCACTCTTAGACATATCTATTCTATTCCAAACAGATAACAAATATGTAAAAAGAAAGAAAGAAAAAAAAAAGACAGCTTGAACACATTCAAGGACCAGCATTGGACCAGAAATACAGGGAGGTGAAATGAGATGGGCATTGGGCCTGTTGGACTACAGGTTCAATAGCAAACAGCATGATGGCTAGGTCAGGTCTTGGGAGGCAGTGGAGATGGAGAACTACATCCAGTTTTGGTGCTTGAATCCAGGACCTCGGGTGAGGCTTTCCCATTCATGAAAGGAGAAGAAAAAAAGTGACTGAGTGTCATTTTGAGAAGGATGTGGCCTGGAGAGATAGGGACAGAAACCAGTTTTGCGAACAGAAACTCAACCTATAGAACTATTTGCTCAATGAAAGGATACACAATCTATCCACTGTCTCTCTAGGGTACAAACCCTGAAGTTTTTATAAGATCTAGCTGTGAATTGGCTAGGAAGACAGGTGGATACATCCATAAAAAGCTACATAGAAAGAAAGAAGAAAAGAGAAGAAGGAGAGTAAGAAAAGAGAAAAAGAAAAGAAAACACACACACAAAGCAAAAACCAAATATCAACCATTTACAATCTCTTACAAAAATAGAAAAGGAAAAGACACTTACAAACTCGTTCAATGAGACCAAACTCATTCAATAACACCAAAACAAGGCTAAGACATCACAAGGAAAGAAAATTATGGGCCAACATTCCTTATGAATATAAAGGCAAAAATCCGTCAATACTCTATGATCAACTGGGGCTTTTCACAGGAATTCAAGATTAATTCAACATGTAAAATTTAATCAATATGTCATAACATATTAGTAAAATAAAGAACAAAAACCACATGATCATTTTAATAAATATAGAAAAAGCATCTGACAAAATCCAACCTTTTTTACATGATAAAATCTTGTAAAAACTAGGAATAGAGGGAATCGTCCTCAACCTGAGGAAGGGCATTTGACATCATACCTAAGCGTGAGAGACTGAAAGCCTTACTTCTAATATCAGGATCATGAAAAGGATGTCCTTTCTCCCAACTTCTATTAAACGTTATACCAGAGTTTCAAGCCAGAGAAGTTAGGCAAGAAAACAAAAACAAATTAAAAGGCATACAGTTTGGAAAAGAAGGAGTAAAATTCTCTATTTTCCAATGACATGTTCTTGAGTATAGAAATCCTAAGGAATCCACACACAAAAAAAAATGACTGGAGCTAATAAAAATGAGAGTTCGGCATGGTTGCAAGAAAAATGATCAATATAAAAAATCAGTTTATTTTTATTTCCAGCAATGATCAATTTTCAAATGACATTAAGAACAAAATTCCAATTGCAATAGCATCTGAAGGAATGAAATCCTTAGGAATAGAGTTAATTAAGGGGGTAAAAGACATATGAACCATTATTGAATGAAATTTTAAAATATGTAGATAAATGGAAGGACATCCCATGGTCATGGAGCAGATTAAATGTTGTTAAAATGACAACACTCTCTAAATTGATGTATACAGTCAATAAAATCATTATAATTTCTAGCTACTAGGAAAGCAGATTTGGCTCAAAAGATAGAGTGTCCGCCTACCACATGGGAGGTCCAGGGTTCAAACCCAGGGCCTCCAGACCCATGTGATAAGCTGGCCCATGCACTGTGCTGTTGCATGCAAGGAGTGCCATGCCACACAGGGGTGTCCCCCACATAGGGGAGCCCCATGCACAAGGAGTGTGCCCCGTAAGAAGAGCCACCCAGCTCGAAAAAATTGCTGCCTGCCCAAGAGTGGTGCCTCACACCTGGAGAACTGATGTAGCAAGATGATGTAACATAAAGAGACATAGATTCCCAGTGCCACTGACAAGAATGCAAGCGGACACAGAAGAACACACAGCAAATGGACACAGAGAGCAGACAGTGGGCGGGGGGGTGGGAGGGGAGAGAAATAAATAAATCTTTAAAAAAAAAATTCTAGCTGCTTTTTTTTGCATAAATTGACAAACTGACCCTAAAACCCATATAGAATTTCAAGATAACCCAGAATAGACAAACCATTATTTAAAAGGAAGAATGAAGTTTGTTGATTCACATCTTGCAATTTTAAAACTTGCTGTAAATCTGCAATAATCAAAACAGTATGTCATTGACAAAAACATAGATGATGGGGTAGAATTAAGAATACAGAAATAAAACCTTACATTTATGGCCAATCAATTTTCAATGTTTGCTAAGATTATTCAATAAGGAAAGAGTAGTCTTTGAACAAATGGTGCTGGGACAACTGGATATCTACAAGCAAAAAAATGAACTTGAACCACTGCCATACTCTATTCACAAATGCATTGTAGCTCTAACTATAAGAGATAAAAATATAAATTCTTAGAAAAATAACAGTAGAAGGGGTAGGGAGTGGGGCATATGGGAATCCCCTACATTTTTTATGTAACATTTATGTAATCTGAATATCTTTTAAAAAAAATTGTAATGAATGTACCACACTAATGAAGGATATTGTTGATGTGAGAAAATGTGGGAGGGGGAGGAAGGGGACATATGGCAATCCCTTGTATTTTTTAAGTTACATTTGTGTAATCTAAAACATCTTTAAAGATAAAAGAATTTCATTTAAAATAATAATAATAACATAGACATAAATATTTGTGACTTTGGATCAGGTAATAGTTTCTTAGACATGAGACCGAAAACACAAGCAACCAAAGAAAAAAATAGATAAATTGGATGGACTTCATAAAAATTTAAAAAAAGAAAAAAACTTTTGCATTTCAAAGGATATCATCAAGAAAGTGAAAAGATAATCCATAGAATGGAAGAAAATATTTGCAAATCTTGTATCTGAAGTATCCAGAATAACTAAAGAACTCTAACAACTCAACAATACAAATAACCCAATAAATAAATAGGCAAAGGACCTGAATAGACAAAGATATACAAATGGCTAATGAACACAGAAAAAAATGCTCAGTATAATTAATGATTAAGGAAATGCAAAGCAAAGCCATAATGAGATATCATTTCACAACCAGTCGAATGTCTATCATCAAAAAGACAATAACAAGTGTTGATGAAGATGTGGCGAAAGTTGACCCCACACTTATTGCTGGTGGGAATTTAAAATGGTGCAGCCACTTTGGAAAACATTTTGTAAGATGTGGCGAAAGTTGACCCCACACTTATTGCTGGTGGGAATTTAAAATGGTGCAGCCACTTTGGAAAACATTTTGTAAGCTCCTTAAAAAGTTAGCCACAGTGTTATTCTATGACTTAGAAATTCCTCTCCTAGGTGTATAGCCAAGAGAATTGAAAACATATGTCCACACAAAAACTTGGACACAAATGTTCATATCAGCATTATTCCTAATGTTCATAGGAGCATTATTCCTACTTCCAAAAAAGTGGAAACAACCACATGTTCATCAAGTGATGGATCGATAAACAATAGTGCTATGTCCATGCAATGTAATACTATTTAGATACAAAAAGAAATGAAGTACTGATATATGCTACAATGTGGCTGAACCTTGAAAACCTTATGCTAAGTGAAAGAAGCCAGATACAAAAGCCACATATTGTAGGATTCCATTTCTATGAAACGTCCAGAATAGGCAAATCTATAAAGACAGAAAGTAGATTAGTGGTTGCCAGGGGCTGGGATCAGGTGGAAATTGGAAGTGACTGCTAATGGGCATGGGGTTTCTTTTTGGAGTGATGAAAACATTCTGGAATTATATAGGCATAATGGTTACACAACTCTGTAAAAATACTAAAATTTACTTATTGTACATTTTAAAAGAGAGAATTTTATGGCATATGAATATTTAAAAATAAGGCAGCCTACCAAAATTCTAAAACACATAAAGTTAGCTAAGGCTAAAGAATATAGTCAAACAAATTGAGAATTTGAGCATTCATTCACTCCAGATAAAATCAACCAGCATTTTTTCTTAGTATTTTCCATTCACTTATCAGTCAGAGAAAGACTTTAAAATAAGAATTTTATTTCCTAAAGAAACAATTTTTGGGATATCATGCATTTTTAAAATATTTTGAGCAAAAACTGAAAGAAGTGAAACAAAAAACAGATGAACAATCAAGACCATTAAAAATTTTTCAAAAATAGAAAAATATATTCACTGAAATAAAAAGGGACATAATATTCTCCAGATCAGACAGAATTAAAGTAAAACTTAATGAAGTAGAAGATAGTACTGAGGAATTCATCAAAAAACAAGCAAAGGGAAGTAAAGATATTTTTAAAACTAAAAGAGTAAACAAATATGCCAAATAGGTTGAGAGTTTCCAACATCTGTCTAGTATGTTCTTATAGAAGAAACGGAGCAAATCTTCATGAAGAAATATTTGATTATTTTTCGTAACTGAAGAGAGACATGTGTTTTTAGGGTGAAAGTGTACTGTGAGTACATAACAAAATAAATTAAGTCCAAAACTAGTCACATCTTTGGGAAATACGAGGGAAAATAAAAAAATCTTAAAATGTAATACAAGGAAAAGAGAGATTAGTTACCAAGGAACAATAATTTAACTAGCAGGAGAATTTCATTAGCAACAATAGATTCCAGAAGGCAATGTAATATCTTTAAAAAGCCTAAGGGTAAATAACTATCATACTAGAATTTTATACCCAGGTATTTTTATTTATTAGTAAGGTCAAATAAAGGTATGTAAAGACATATAAAGTTTAAATGACTACCCTTCTCTGAACAGTACACAAAGATGAAATTAATCAAGAAGAAAGATAAATCCAGAAGAAAGAGCTAAGCACACACACATACACAGTTATGTTGCTGAATTTATTTAATGGTTACTTGTAATAATCTCCAAAAAAATTATCACAGGATGGCATAACAGTACTCAATGAATAAAGTACTGAGATCCTTGTCATGTTCAAGACGAGAATATAAATACTGAAAAACAGTAGGCATTATTCGAAAAAATATGGTTAAATATTTATGCAAAGGTTCAGAATAATACCTAAAAGAATGAAATAGAGTGGCATACCATATATGCTATATACACAGAGTGGCAAGGGTGAATCATAAAAACAAGGCTGAGTGAAAAATGTTAACAGTCTAGGGCAGACACCTTCTACCTTGTCGGAAGGCCTCTTATCTACCTGATGATAAAGACATTCATAGAGCAGTGGTAGAGGGAGGCAGCTAAACATTCAAGCTTCAAGCAATGCTTCTAGAGACCTATAAAACAGGAACGTTATGCGGGGAATGCAGGAATTTCCATATCACATTTCAATGGAGGTGCCAAGAGGGTCAGTGAACTGGAAGAGTCCTAAGGTCAGGACCAAGAGGCTTAAGTACACAGGGACATCATGGTCAGAAGCAATTGGTGAGGAAATCAGACTCCCGTGGTCTAGTTCATTGTCCCAAAAAGTTACATAGGATCAGTTGCCCTAAAAGGTTAATTTTGGGTGACTAACCATTCTGTTTTCTCAGGATAGAATGGAGAAGCTGAAGTTTCCATGCTAAAACTGGAACAGTTCTGGGCAAACCGGGATGGACGGTTATTCTAGCAGTTATCAATCCAAGAATCATGCCCTTCAGAGCAAAGACCTCAGCAAGGACACAGAGGACAAAATCTGGTTCTGAGATCTCTTCTCCCTAAAATCTCAGTGTTTCATACTGCCATGTACCATATTGGAGAAGAACAAGGCAAGGGAGAGGAAATCCAGATGTTAAGCTTTTACCAGAAGATTGAGATACCCCAAAATAACTATTTACATAGATTTGTTTCTTCATTTTCTCATTATTAAGTGGGTGGGTACTCAAGGGAAAGATGAGATAAATTAGAGAATATCAAGTAGCAGCAATTTCTTCTGCATATCTTAAACTGTGTAGGGGGAATTTCCCAATAATTTTTTAAAATCTTTGTGGCATTCTTTGCCTGTCACAAAATATGGATTTCCCACATGAAGACTTTGCAAAAGATGTCCTCATTGACAAAGTCTAAGCAATTGAACGTTCAGATGCACTGTAGAGATACTCAGGTTTACCAGAGCTCTGTTAAAATGAACCAGACTTCACTACTTAGAACTGAACTCAAACTCATATTTGGTTTTTATTAAAAGATTGAGAAAACAAAACAGACCAAACTAAGAGAAGGACTTTTGCAGATATTTGGTTGAGTAGCTCTTGTCTATGTTTTCCATTATGAGCTTAAGAATTACGAAGTTCAAAATTCTCATTACTACTGAATCATACATTGATCCTATTTAGAACATATCAAATTATATTAGTATCTACTCATCATCAGTAATTTGTTTTCAATTAGCAAAATGAGTAGAGGTGGAGTAGAAAACCTTAAATGTCAATTTACCCAAATCTCATTTTATTAGGCTTGAGTGGGTTTTTGGCCATGATTCTGTTAAGGTTCTGCGCATCAAGTAAAACACCGAAGTTGTACCTCAAAGATGCCATTTCAGAGACAGTGAGAGCCTGTCCATTTTGCTTAACTTGGTCTCTGGTTCTGCTACTCTCAACTGGGGGTTTTCTCAGACTCTTACAAAGCACCAACCCAAAGAACCTGGTTTTTCCTGAAGAGAGCATTTTTTGCACTCTATAAAGCAAGGTAAAATCACTGCTTTCCTTCTTCTCACTGCTCTGCATAATGGAGAATGGTATCACTTAAAATAAATTGTGCTAATATCACAAAAAAGTAGAAGCAAGCCATGATTTCTCAAGATAGTTACCTCTAGGAAGATAATCTATATGTGAATAACTGAGGGAGTTGCATTCATTGTCACTGCATTCTACAAAGTATATTAAAGAGCAAGTTGAACAAGACTCATTCCTTTCCCTCAAGCAATTCGAATTGGAGGAGTCATGCAGAAACAAGTATTTCTATTAAGGAATACCATGATAATTAGTCCCATAAGATGACATTATTTGGGAAATTATCCACAGGATGAATGTGGTTATTTGGTTACTGTCAGAAAATAAAGGAAGCTCCAATAAGAGTAGACAGTCAGAATTCACTCTTGAAAAGGTAAGTTTATTCCAAGGGAAAGTCAGGGGCTGACTCTAATAACCCAGAAATATTATTAATGAGGTACTGCAAACTGTGTCCTGCTACTACTCTCTTCCTGTAATCTTCTGGAAATAGTGACCACAAAAAGTTGCATGCATACACTAGAATTAGAAAAACTTACATGTGGTATACTGGGGGTCATGTACAAAAATCTTCATCGCAGCTTAATGCTCATATAACCAGAGAATGGATGAATAGATTGTGATATTTGCAATAGAATACTATACAGCACCAAAAACAAGGTTGCTCTATTTACAGGTAACAAAATGAGGACATCTTAGAAGTTGTGAGTAAAGAAAGTTCACCTTGAGTTTCCTAAAGTACTGGTATAAGAATTCATAACTAACAGATGTTATGTTTCCTTCTTCTGTCCACACCAGATTATGAGTTGCTTGGGCATGTGGTCTGTGTTTTATGCCATGTTGTATAGATGGGCCCCAGTGGTGGCCCTTACTTCTTGAAGCATGCCCTAGAATGGGCACCTCGATGAAGCAGAGAGCTGAGTATCTTGGACACAAGCTGATGGCTGATGGAATAATCCTCCAATCTAGTCTTGGCAGAAAAAAAATTGAAAGAGCTAGGTTACCTTGGCTGAAGGTCAAATGAGGAAATTTATCACCAACAGGGAAAAGGCCTATTTATACTTCAGGAAGCTCAAGATCAGTGGCCTTAAGAATAATTTGATATTGAATAAGTGATGACTGGTAGAGTAGCAAGGGCTTGGTTGGGGAAGCAGAGAAGGTAACTCAGAGTGGGGTCTGTGGCACCAAATGCCAAGCTGTTTGTTTTGTTGTTTTTTTTTTTTTAACCACAGAAGTAGGAAACCATGGTGGGCATGAGGAAAAAAAAAATTTAGAAAAGAAGTTTGGTGGTCCCCAAGAAGATTTCTTGACCAATGCTTTAACCTTGGTGAAGGGAAGAGTGAGGGGACTCATATTTCTTCTCAAGCAAAAAATTGTGACAATCATTTCCTGCCTCTTTGGACTAAGGAAAAAGCACATGTTTCATTTGCACCAATGATTCATTTATTTCATGATAACTCTCCGGGCTAAGGGCTTTATAAGTGCTATGAATGAATGAATGAATGGTCCAAAAAATGGTTATAGATTATTATTGACCAAACCACTTTGTTCTTCTGATTCTCAAAGGGTATTTTCTAGGCAAAATATCTCCTATGAGTAATATCTTCAACACAGAAAACTGATAATCCTGTGATGTCACTTTTCCCCAAAGAACTCCAATGTTGGTAAAACCAGGTAGCGTACTAGTGAGTATGATTCCTAAATGAAAGCCCCTCAGGATGCACATCCTGGATGAAACATTGCTTATCTCTTTCTACCTTACCTCACGCTGATAGGATAGGAAATCAATGTGTCCCTGAACTATCATATGGAGACTCCAAACAAATCTTAAATGTGCTGGCCCTGGCATCTACCTATCATTCCAACTCAGTTTTCTAACCTCCCCAGAAGCATATATGAAATAGCTTTGCACTGAAGAGCCTGTCCCAGGTCTGTCTAGTAGCCAAGAGCTGGGCAATTTCCAGACAGTTCAAGAGGCAAATCTCTCATCAGTAATGACTTCGTGTTACCCATGCCTGTGTAAAATGGCCAGAGAGCAGTAAATACCACTGGGGCATAGAGGGGTAGGGTAGAGGCTTATTAGTGGAACACCTCTGAAGGCAAGTCAGTTATTTGTTAGCTATATTGCTGCAAGAATTTGAGAAGTTCCAGCTACCATTATCAGAAAGCTGCTACTTCCACCCTGAGGTCAAGGGCACCTGTCTATTTATTAACCTAAAGATTACTAGCCTTATTGTCTCCTGCTCACTTTTGAAAGAAATGAAATATCCTGGTGGATTCTTGCAAGACAAGTGCCAATCACAGTAGACTTGAAGACTCCGTAAGAAGAGCTCAAGGTTGGTTTCTTTGTTTTGTTTTTGCTTTGCGTACTTTCATTCACACAAATGATTTTAGTTTTGCCTTAGACTATCTCTGACTCCTTGAGGCAAGAACCAAGGACTTGGCCTCGTAAGTCAAGCTCTAACTCCTGAGGCATAAACTCTGAGGTGAATTTCAAGAGCCACTAGTAGGAGAAAGAAGGGGTTTTCTTCAGAGATTCCCAGGTCTTATCACAGTGCAGTTGAAAGGCTGAAGTGTTTCCTGAAATTAGGGCTGGGATGCTGGTGCCCCTCCCCTCCACATCCTCCAACCCCACCCCACCTGGGAGAGACAATGTCTTCTTTCTCCAGTTAATTCTATGGAAATGCTGTGGTAGATAGCATCATTTCACTTAGCCCAGAAGAGTTCCCTGGAAGACCAACAGTCCACTTCTGAGAAATGCCAGCCTTATGCAATACGGGCTCCTCACTCCTCAGAGTGAGGGGGGGATAGGTGAAAAGTAATAAAGGAAGTATCTCTCCTCATAGGTGTGGGTGACTCTGAGGAAACAATCCTGGTGATGACAGGAATAAGAAGCTTTTTAAAATTCTTTTTAATATATACGTACCAATATAGGAATACCTTGGGTCCCCTTTGAATCTGTAAATTGACTGACTCCCACATGATTTATATTAATATTGTGCATATATAGTTCTCTAGGTTGGAGTACAAAAGTGGTAATATCTAACTTTAATGTTCTAAATCAATGTCTTGAGTTGGCATTTCTCTTGTGATTTTGTCCTTTTCTCCTTTCCAGAGTCTTACCTCATATGACTATTACAAAATAATAACTGAAAGTGTCAGTTATGGCAAGCTTGATTTCTAACTGGAGGCCCCTGGAGGCAAGAGGATACAACTCTGTCCCTGGAGGCTTATAACTCTGCAGTGGGACAAAGGCTTCTCTGCTCCTGCTGCTGTTGACTGGGCCTCTTTGCCAGGGGATGGTGGAGATTCCTTACCTGGCTATAGCAGGTCTTCAAGTTGAAAAGGCCTCCAGTCCATATTTAGCCTGCTCTCTCAGGGCTTCCACCCTTCCCTTAGTCCCAATACCTTGCTCTGGGGCTGGTTAGCTCTCCATCACGGCCTCAGAAACACTGCTCACTTCTGGCGACCCACTTGGTAGGAGGGCCCACCTACCACCTGCTTCTCTCTAGCTCTGTAGACATTTGATTTCGGAGAACTTTCTCCTTCACCAAGCCCTTTCTACCCAGATAGACTTGAAAACAAAAGGTTCAAGGATCTGTGTGTTCTTGTTTTTAGAAGGTCCTTGGGAGCAAATTTACCTACCACTTTCTCTAGCGATGTCTTCTCTTGTGAACATTTTAAAACAAAATAAAAATAAAAACCCTACCTCATCAGCAGCTGTTAAAGTCATCCTTTAACAGGAATATTTTCTATGTTAATGTCTTTCCATTCCCGATCTCTAGAACACTGGCAAGTGCAAGAAGGTGCCAGTAACATCCAATCTGTCATGGACAGGCCTAAGGTCACCCAAATCAGAAACAATTACCCTGGGGGGGGGGTGGTGACACCAGCCTGGTGTGCTACTCACACAGCGGGAGGACTGCAATTTCTGCAATTTAATTTCCATCAAAATGAACACAGTTGGCTTTAAAGAAAAAATTATTTCAGATTCAAAAAAATGAAAGAACAAAAAAAGGCAGCTCAACAAGTTATAGAAACATTACTCCTAAGGAGTTTTTCTTTCAGGCACTTTTATCTCATCTAATTCCAACTACTAACACAATTGTTCCTCTAGTGCTCAGAAAGATACACAGATGAGCACAGATTAAATGGCATAGATAAATTCTCCTTATTAACGAAAAAAATGAAGAGAAAAAAAATACCTAATCATATTCATATCTCACAAAACCAAACCCCAATTTTTTTTACCTTTAGAATTAACATAGTACTAACTTTGCTTCTGCTATAAAAATAATACAATGTTGTTGTTGACTAGTTCATAAATTATATTAGTTATATTTTTCCCATGTATCACCACATTCTTTTTTGTTTGTTTTTTAAAGTTTTTTATCATATTCTTAACACCCTGTAGAGAACATTCCTGTATTTATATTATTAACCACAATCCTCATCTACTTTCAAAATCATTGTTATGCATTCCCAATATTATCCTCCAGCTATCCTCCAACTAACATTAATCTTCCTAAACTACTTGTTTCAGCCACAATCCCATCCATAAATCAACAGTGTTTGTTACATTCATTATAATGTCTTACCATCAAGTTCAACCATTACCACATATTTATATTTGACCTCATTAAACATTCTGCATATATTCAGCATCTTCTTCCCTTTCTCATCCCACATACCATCTCACACCAACCTACACTTCATAGTCCAACTACATAAGTTTATTCATTGCATTTAGTACATAACAGTGAGACCATAGAATATTCATCCTTTGTGCCTGGCTTATTTCACTCGACAAGGTTCCTCCATGTTGTCATGTGTGTCCTCAACTGATTTCTTCTTACAGCTGAGTAATATTCTGTTCTATGATTATACCACATCTTGTTTATCCATTCATCAGTTGAAGGACATTTAGGTTGTTTCCATCCTTTAGTAATTGCGAATAATGCACTATGAGAATTGGTGTGCAAATATCTGTTCATGTCCTTGCTTTCAGTCCCATTCTACACCATTTTTCAATCCCACCAATAGCAAGTTTTCCTATTTTTCCACAAACTCTCCAGCCCTTGAAGTTTTCTGTTCTCTAATAAAGGCCAATCCATATAATGTGAGGTGATATCTCATTGTAGTTTTGAACTGTATTTCCCTAATAGTTTGTGAAGTTGAATATCTTTTCATTTGTCTTTTTCAAGGCTTTTAGAAAACAAAGGGGTTAAGTATTATTAAAACCTAAACCCATTTGCTTTTCTTTTATCTCTTGGCCACTCCCTCTCACACTATTTCTCCTTTTCTCCCTAATGAAATCTAAAAAAGATGCTATCCTTTCTTTTCTATCCAGGGATTAGGGACATCCTAGGGACAAACAGAAGACTCGCCAACCAAATATTTGGTTTTCTTGCAAGGTCAGGCCAAGAATGATTGAAGAGAGGAAAAGCAGAAAACCAACCAACCAACAAGCAACAGCAACAAAAACACATGGGTGGATGGTCTCACTCCCAGGTGGGCTGATTGAGAGGTATCCTTCTGGTCATTCCTGGAGGAGAGGTCCTTTTCTCTCTCTTGGCCATTTCCTTTGGTAATACCAGCAAGTAGAGGAGAGGTGGCAACACATGTTGAACTTTCCAGGTTCTTTCATGATATTCTTACTAATCTCATTCAGAGAAACCATTTGTCCTGCATACAACCTACTTTTCTCACAGATGAGGTCCAATCAAAGAAAGACGTATTTTTCATGGATATGGTATATGCCATGTCTAGGCACTTAGGAAACAACAGTGACTAAGACATGGTCCCTTTCCCTAGGAAAATAAAAATCTAGTAAGTGAGCTAGATATATAAATAATTTCAATAGAAAGTCATAAATGCATTAATTATGGAATGCACAGGGAACTGTGGGGGCACATAGCAGGCCCTTTAACCAAGGAGAAGAGGTGGGAGAAGGTAGATAGTCAAGAAAGAGGACCAGAAAATGTGCCTCCTAAGCTGAATTGTAAAGTACATGTAGGAGATATCATGAGAAATACTGAGGGAAGAGAGAAGCATGACCAAAAACATTGGATCAGCAAGTTGTATTAAAGGAATAGAGATGATGCTAGAAAAAAAGGTGCAGCAGAACTGATAGATGAATGATGGAGAATTAGAGAATCAGAAGAAACCAGTTTGTGAAATGCATTCCAAAGGAATAAGAACTTTGTTAGTTAGGTAGCTAATAAGGGATTCACTGAAAGATTTTAAAGAGGGATTTAGATGGTCAGATAGATTCTTCTAGCAGGAATCTGGCATTTGGATTTGAAGTAGGGCAAGCACTGAGGAAAGGGCAAACTAGGAGACCTGTCAGTTAATTTTACGCTAGGTATGGTTAGGAGATCATGATAACTGAACTAAAATCCCAGGAATGAAGTTGTTCAGAAGGTCTCTGAATGATTAAATAGAAAATGGTGAAGATGGGGCATTCAAAGGTAAGTCATTTATGACATCAATAAATGATACAGGGAATGCAGGAAGAAGTTTATTTTGAGGGAAAAATGAGTGTAGTATTAGGCAGATAAATTTGAAGTGCCTGTGGGATATCCAGGTGGAGATGCCTGGCAGGCATTTGGCATATGAGCATGGAGCTTGAAGAAATAAATGTATGAGTCATCCCTACATAAAAGATGGTTAAAGGCATATAATCCTATGAGCTCATCAAGGAAGAGTACTTAGAATAAGAGCAGAAAGACAAAACTCAGGAAAACCTTAGTAATAAACTAAACAGGTCTATGTTCTTGTGAAATATGCCACAATTTGGGGTAAATTTTCTCTCATCACCAGTTCTTGAGGGATTTTTCCATCAGTTCAGAGTCTTCTAGGCATTATATCTTTTGGACAATGACAAAAAAGCATACTGGCATCAAACAATGACATAAGAGATTGAAGACTGTTTTAGTTTCCTTGGGTGCTCAAGCAAATACCATGCATTGGGTTGGCTTAAACAGTGAGAATTTATTAGTTCATAGTTTTGAGGCTCTTAGTACAAATCAAGGTGTCTTCTAGGCGAGGACTGGTGTTCTGGGGCTGGCTGCCAGTGATCCTTGGTCCTGGAAATGAACATGGCAGTCTCTCCTGACCTCTTTCTTCTTTTCCATGTTCCCTTGACCTTCAGCTTCTTGCTTCCTGTGGCTTTCACTCTATCTATCTGAATTTCATTCTTCTTATAAAGGACTCTGGTGATAGGATTAAGTCCCATTCTGATTTGAGTTGGACTAAATTTTAACTGAAGTAACCTCATCAAATGTCCTACTTTCAATGAGTTCTTCTCCCTCAGGAATGGATTAAGTTTAAGAACCTTTTTCTGGTGTATAGAACTCCAAAACAACATAAAGGCATTACCCTTTTTTCTGGAATTTAGACTCCAAAAGACTCTCAGTGTTGAGTGTTTTTAATACTAAGGAATTAACCATGAAGAATGGCATTTGAAGTATCAAGAGAGATTTCTGAAGCCAAGATATGCATCAGGGAGTACCTTTTCTCTCCTCTCCTTTCCTACTCCATTCTTTTATTCCAGTCATCTTTGTCCAGATTCCTGGTCCCATTCAGTGGGTTCTCTTTTATCTGAGAGAATGGCTGTTAAGTGTGACAGAGGGAAGTGTCTCTAAATCAAGGAAATCATCCCCATGCTAATCGGGTCACCTCTTTTAGGCATCGCCTTGATGTTTTAATGGGTTAATACCGTTTCTAAAAATTTCCCCCTCTTACTAAAGACCCAGTCCAAAAACTTGGGGTATGTGATAGACACTGTTAATTTTCTACCATATTTTATTCTTCCCTCATTAGGATCGTGGCAAGACAACATTTCTCAGGTACCCTTGCAATGACCAAGCGACCAAGAGCTCTTCATTGGAAAGTACACTGAGTGAATATGGTGCATGCCACTCCTGGGCCAGAAACCCTCAAGGCTCTGGACAAGGTTCTGCCGTTCTCTTTTCCATCTTCTTGCAGGCTAGAGCCTAGGTGTGGCTACAATTCAGCCTTCACAATGCAAATGATGGTAAGGCCTAGGGAATGGTGGGGTCACAAGGTGAAAGGAATCTTTGTGACTCCTTGGATCCCACTAACCTTGAACTCTCACCTTAAACTATCCAAAAAAATAAATAAAATTTGTGTTCTTTGAGCCTGTAATTGTAGAAAGAATACCTTCATAAGAGCAGCTTACCTACCCTAACTATTTCAAGATATAAATTATGGGTTATTTGGGTAATAAAATCCAGATTTCTTTCTTCATATCAAATGAGATTAATAGTTTAATGAAATAATAGGGTACATTGGATATTAGATTAGAAAATTCGAAGATGAAAAATAAAATTTACTATATATTTGACAGCCTTGCGTTTTTGTCCCACATAGCACTAAGCGTAGGACTAATGCTTCACAACTCAGAAAAGGAGAAACCCACATTGTATAACTGAGGAAATCTTGGTGTTCTTCCCTGGATGATTTGAATAATAGCTTATTTTTGTGTCAGATATTCCCAAACTATATTCTCAGCAGAGAGGATTACATAGAAAATTCAGTCTTTGGGACTTTTTTATATCTAAGTGTCTGGTGATTCTTTATTTACTTGTGTCAAAAGCTTTGCTTCTTTATACTATTGGTGATGTTCATAATGTGCTTCAAATTATGGATCCCTTATGGCTTTGTCCATAGTTTCATACACTGATTTTTTTAAACTATAATATCTATGAATGTAAAAAACAAATGAACAATAGATGTTAAAATTTCTACAATCCGCACAATTTCAAGTCCCAAAAATGCCATCATATTACACCTCTTTTTCCTTCTCCCTGCCTTCAGCACCTCCAGTGACCACTCTCTCCACAACAATGATATAATTTCTTCCATTGCTAGAATCACAATAAGTCTATAGTAGAATACCAGTAAGTCTACTTTAGTCCATATTTTATTCCCCAGTTCTGAGGATTCCAGGATGCTGATGCCACTCCTCCTCTAATTGAGAGGGGACTTTGATCCCATATGGCTGATGGATGGGGCTCTCTTGTTTGCAGTTGTAGACTCTCGGTTCCTTGGTATAGTGGTTGTCCATCCTCACCTCCTTGTTAGTTGTCCTGGGTGAGTCCAATGAACTGAAGAGTAAGTGTTCCAATTCTGCTGAGGCTCAGGGTCCAGCTGGCACAGGGACAGTCCAAAGATTCATCTCCTGGACATACACCTACCAACTCCAGTACCAACAATAGGTTCAAATAAAAGGGACAGAAGAAGCATGTGTAGAGAAGTCTCAGCTGAGTCCAACTCTATCACATTCAAGAACACAAACTCCAAACTAGGGCCCACTGGCAAGGCACCAAATTCCAGAGCTATCTGCCATGACCATAGGACCTGGGTGTCTCCAGAGCCCAAATGACATTGTAACGACAGATAAAAGCCATTATATATCCTGCCGTAACCTACAGAATTGAGTGGGAGAGAGTGTAAACTACAATGTAAACTATAATCCATGTTTAGTGGCAAAGCTCCAAAATGGGTTCATCAATTGCAATAAATGTACCACACTAATGAAATAAATTGTTAATTTGGGGAAAAGTGGGAGGTGTGGGGAGTGAGGCATATGGGAATCCCTTATATTTTTTATGTAACATTTTATGTTATCTAAGTATCTTTAAAAAATATATTTAAAAATAATTTCTACAATCACACTCAAAAAGTGTTAAATGTCTTTATTCTGTATACATTCACACACACGATTAGGATGAAATTGTATTTCTGATAAAATTGCTTCTTAAGTAATTGAAAAATTCACAATAAATAGTGGAATGTAATAAAACGGCTTTGGTTGGCTCAATAATAGAACTACTGAAAGGTATGTCTAGCTTTAGTTATGATAGAATGTCATAACCCAAATGATGTTATCAGGATTCAGTTTATCTTTTTTCATTTTTATTGACTACATTCTGAAAAAGTCTTTCCCCTCATAGTCATAAGGTGGTTGTCAAAAACTCATAGAGCTACATTATTCTATGCTCAAATCCAGTGGTGACTTCTGAGAACCTTTCCTAATATTCCCAAAGTTTCCTGGTTCAGTTTAACTGGACTAGCACTGGTCGTGTATCTATCCCTGAATCAGTCACTGTGATCAGAATTCAATGCAGTGATTAGTTGAGATCTGGGCCATATCACACCATTCTTGGGGCTAGAAGTGGAGGCATATCCAGATAATTGACTTAGAGTAAGGATTGGATCCCCAAATAAAATATTAGGTCTGTTGCTGAAAGAGAAGGAAACAGAATATAGGGAAACAAAGAGCAACCATTCCCTGCAATGCATCCCTTTAGTTGCTCAACATTCATATCCAATCACTTATATATAGACACATACATATATATACCTATACATACATATGTATGCATACACACATATATGTACATATTTCCTTTTTTAAATTCCCATACCCACTTGCAACAAGTTATAACATATTTACTCAATCCTCAGCAATAGAAAATAAAATCTCATTTGATGACTGCACCCCACCTGAGGTTGAGGATTACTGGATAATGTATAGTCCTCACAACTAGGCACCAATACACACAATATCCAATGATGGAGAGAGAACAGAAAAACCAGGGTAGGATGAAAACTTTGGTAGTCACTGCTTCATTGCACACAGCACCTTGTTTCATTTCCTGATGTATTCTTACAACATTGTCTGGGATATAGTAGGTACCCAGAATTTGATGAATGAATGAATGAATGAATGAATGAATGAATGAATGAATGAATACACAGCAGGTCAGGAAAAGCAAAGAGTTCTTGTCTCAGCAGTGAAATGACTCCCTTACTCGGCTGGGAGAGCTGTTTCTGCTCTTCTCCCTGAGAAAGCGGTTCCTCTACTTCGTCTTCATTGTCAACTTTTCTACTCTTTGGTAGAATCTCTCTGTCCTACTGTTCTCTGTGACCATATCTTAGAAGGGCATTGTGGGAAATGCTACCTTTATTTGCTCTTTTCTTGTTGACAACATTTCTCAGACCTGAGGACTTTCTTAGAGATTGAGCACCCATAGACAATTGTCCCAGTTCCTCCTTTAAAAACAGTTTTGTTTTTTTCTAGTTCCAAACATTGGACTCTGTAAGATGGTATCCAAAACCAGATATCTTGTTGGGTCATAGTCCTTAAAATTGGAATCCAACCTGAGAATTTATTTCTTAGTAATAGATCTTGGTGCTCTCTCCATGACTGTAATACACCCTTTATGTGACCTTCATCTCTGCACTGTCCCCAGAATAATGTGAAATAATGACAGAGGTAAGAAAACTCATCTGTCACTCTTTGTCACATGAGGAATGCACACAAGGAGGTACATACAAGAAAATGGTATGAGGATAAGTTTGCTCCCTGTGCTAATGTTATCTATTATATGGTTTCCATCTTTTTTATTTGGGTTTGCACTGATTGGAGTAGAATATTCAATTTTTCTAACCCTGCAAATATCCAGGTTATCCAATTCCCAGTTTTCTTGGTCCATAAGCTTCATGTAGAAGGGCGTCTTTTAGCAGAATTGTACTTTCCTTCCTCTGATTTCGCATGTGCTGCCTTCAATACACCCTTGTCTCTTGATGGCCTCTTTATTCTCTTTTCAAAGGCCTCAAAAAGTTGTTCACACATTTCAGTATGCTGAATTTCTCCTACCAAATTCCTTAATGCAGCAGAATCTATGAGCATATGGTCTAACATCTGAGATAGCACACTTTTAAGTAGTGGCTACACTACTGAATAGCATGGATCATCAACTTGTAAGCTGTGAAAAAGTTTTCAAAGCCTTCTATCTATTCTACTTCCTCAGCTTAGCATTTTCATATTTTAGGGTCATTACTTACTACACCCCTCTCCTGGTAATGATTTCTGTGTTAGTTAAGGTCCTATTTGTGGTTAAGATCTGAAATACAACTTATTAAGCATAGGCATTAATTGACTCACACATCTTAAGTGCAGGATTAGATATGGCTTTGGATATGGCTGAAAAAATAGAAAAAAGTCTTTGTCCCAGCATTAGCAGCCATGCCTTGGCATATACTATTCATTCTGACAAAGGGAACGAACCTGCTGTTTGGGTCATGGGTAGAATCCTACTCATCCATTCTGGAGCAAAAGAGAGGTAGGGAAGAATTCCTGCACAAAAATGGATATGTAGAAGAAGCAATGATTGCCTAGGTTAGCTCAAGAGTAAGCTAAAATAAAGACAAAAAAAAAAAAAACTGGGAAACAATCTCTATTTAGCAGCCCTTTTAGTTTCATTTTCAAATGTCATATTTTTTGTGATAGTTTGGATTATTGTTTGGCAATTTTTTATTTCTTTCCCCTTCCCATATGGGTGAAGTTTGTTTTCCTAACTCACTGATGTTGTGCTTATCCATATGTTTTTTTAGCACATAGAATGTTAGTGGACTTGACATGAAGAGGCCTTAAACGAACTTTTCCAGTTTGGCTTTGCTGCTGTGCTTTGGTAGTCTATCATGAGAAGAGCATGCGGCGGGCTGAACTGCCCTTTCAACCTGGGCCCAGAATGACACACATACAGCAGATCAGATCTGAAACTAACCCACAAAGCTACCTCGGAAAGCCTCTTCTAGATGAACTGAACTGTAGTCTGCTTGCAGAATTGTGAGAGAACCAGCCAAAGAGCTATGAGATTGTTTGTTATGTAGCATTATTTTAACCATAGCTGACTAAGATATTTTTTACAGTTGAATTCTTCCACAATTTCTTTTTGAAATTCGAAATCTGGTTTAGAGTATGGGACAAGGGAAATTACCTTGATGTTGCATTTCTGTGGCAAGGACATTGCTTTTATTTACATTGTATATTTATTATTGATTTGGGACCTGGAATGATTTTCTTAGTTCCAATGTACACATTGTTTTCCATTCTAATGTCTCTGAAACCAGGAGGTGTTATAAAATCAATGTCTATGTTGCAGATGGTAGTGTATCTCCATCTCCTCTGCCCCATTCCCAGTGGGTTATCCTTCAAAAGTGGCATTAAGGGGCATCCTACAGTCTAGCAATTCATTAGTCAGAAAGTATAATAGGGATTGCCAGGAGCTGGGACAGTCAGATCGAGAGTGTTCTCTCTCAAAAAGATACAAAGTGCTTAACCAGCATAAAGACATGTCAGTAGATTACAGGTTAACTGAAAGCAAAGATGCATTCTCTTCTGAAAACCAAATAGTGATCTCCACTTTTAGGTATGGTGAATAAGTCAAATTCTGTTTTGAATATGTTTAATCTCCCAGACTTCTTTTGGAACTCAGACTATAGTATGATGTAGTAACAAAACAACTATTTTAAAATTATAAATTTTTCAGAATGATTCTTGCCAATTGGCCACCTTGATGATCTAAAAAGCTACAAGAAGTGAGTGTGTGTGGCTCAAACAGTTGAGTGCCTGCTTCCCACAAAGGGAGTCCTGGGTTTAGTTCTTGGTGCCTCCTAAAAACAAAAACAACCAACCAGCAAAACAAACGACAAAAAAACTCAGGGGAGCTGACATGGCTCAGCGGCTGAGCCCTGATCTTCCCACCTACAAGGGTCCAGGTTCAGCCCCCCGCCCCGGTACCTCAAAAAAAAAAGAAAATCTACAAGCATGGCCCCAACCATCCAGCATGAGAAACTGCACAGCATAAATTAATGAGAGATGGAGTTATTTAGGACTGGCTATGTGAACACTTGGTGATGGCTTACCAAAAACAACAATTTAAGTTTTAGGTTATCTGATATTAAGCTGATCTTTTTATTACAGTTAGTCAACAATTTCAGCTGCTGAGTTTTTCCCACAGAAGGATGTTATAATTGGATGTATAATTGGGACCTGCGTTCTTGACCAAGGACTCAGCAACAAATAAATCATAGATATAACCAACAATATGCCATAAAAATGAGATACAACGACCATAAACCTCGAAAATCATTTGAATTAGTAAAATTATGATCCCAGTCTCATAAAATGGGTAAGAATTGACAAATAACACATAAAATACAGACCTAATGTATCATAAATTTGACCAATCTAAAACTGATGGAAAGACAGCTATTGTAAACAATGAAATAGACTATTCTAGAATAATGTGTAGGGCCTAGGTTTTCCAGAAAAGCGAAGCAAGCTGCCACAGTACATTTAACTGATGCATTCTTATTCCTCGGAAAATTCCACTGCAGTGACTATGTGAAATAAAAGCCAATATTGTTTCTTGAAACGCAAGACGTTGGGGAAGAGGGCTTAGGACAAAACACCAACAGACCTTACATTTAAATTTTCAACAGTTCCATTACTCTTTATATATAATTAGCTAACACACCTGTGTACACACACATACACACACCTGTCCCCTCCCTCCTGCACCAGGCCACAGTATTACCCATTCAGTGTTCATCATGGGGATGTGAGAAGCAGCACCAAGAAAACTCCTTTTCTTGACCCCTTTATAACAGGGGCACCAGGGCAGATTTTGTTCCCTTTCCCTCCCCCAGGGACCTTCAGCAATACCTAGAAACATTTTTCCTTGTCTCAACAGGGGACAGTTGCTCCTGGCATCTGACCGACAGAGGCCAGGGATGCGACTCAACACCCTGTGTGCACAGGACAACGCTTGTCTTAGCTTACCAGGTCTGCTCTAGCAAGTGCCACAGACTGGTTGGCTTACACAACACGAATAGTTGCCACCTCACAGTTTTCGGAGGCTAGAGGGCCAAAATTAAGGTATTGGCAGCATCGTGCTTTTGCTGAAGTGTGTAGCCTTCTAATGATGGGTTGCCAGGATTCCATCACTCAATCTTTAGCCCCGTCACAAGCCCATCTGTCTCTTCTCTCCTCCTCCTTTTGCCTATGCCCAAATTTTCTCTGCTTGTGAGAATTCTAGCCATATTGGCCTGAGGCCCACCCGGATTCAGTTTGACCTCACCTTAACCCATAGCCGCGTCAAAGATCCGATTTACAAATGGGTTCACAGGCACAGAACTGGAGTTAGGATTGACTATGTCTTGTGGGGGGTCCACGACACCCTAACAACAAAAACATCACCTAGCCCAAAATGTCAATCATCCCAAAGTTGAGAAACCTTGCTTTACAGGAAGATACATATTTCAGAAAAGATGTAGATTCAGCCGCTCGGCTTCCTTGGAGAGTTCCGTAACATTTATTTTATTACTCAGTAGGAAACACCACACTTTAGCAGCCCTATCACAGTGAACCGCCACAGAAAGCAGGAAATGTGATTATTTTGTTCACCATTGTGATGTCCACACTGTGCCTGCCACGTTAAGCAGTGATGCGATGAACATTTGTTCAATAAATGTATCAAAGGATGGAAAGAGGAAGCAGCAGCAAGAAGGAAGGAAGGAAAGAGAAATAAAGGAAGGAATGGTACTAGGGCCAATTTTGATGAACTTTCATTTCTGGCTTCCTTTTTTCCTTTGTCTATATTTATTTTTTTTAATGTTACATTCAAAAAATATGAGGTCCCCATATACCCCCCACCCCCCTCGTTTTCTTTACATTTACTCTCTCCCAGAAGACAGGTAGGCACAGACTCAGCTAATATTTAATATTTACTAATTGCTATCATTAATCTCTCTCCTTTTGTTTTTAGGAGGTACCCGGGACCTTGTACGTGCAAAGCAGGCGCTCAACCACCGGGCCACACCCACTCCTCTATCATTCATCCTTTTACTGCACACATTGCATTTGTATCAATTAAAGGACGGTGTAATATTGACCGTCAGCAGCTGGGCAGCTTTCCTCCAGCTTTGGGTGGTGGCCGCCTCTGGACTTCGGCTGCCAGCGCGCTGAGGGTCGGGCGCCCCCAGAACCCCGCGCCCGAGCCAGCCGAGCCAGCCAGCGCCCAGACGCAGACCCTCCAGTGTGAAGGGGTAGGAGGCGGGAACGGTAGGTTAAATCTACCTCCTCATCAGTACACAGCCAAGGCACTTCCCGGAGAACACACCCCCACCGTCTTTGACAACTTCATCGCCAGTGCTGTAGTGGATGGAATCGGGGGGCCCGGACTCCCGGAGCAGCTGGCGCAGAAGGTGGTGCCCGACGGCGCCGGGCAGAGCCGCCCACAGACGCCTTCTGCCTTCGGTTTTCCCTCGGGAGTCCTGCTCCTTCAAAAGGGTCGGCGCAGAGCGGGCTGCTGGGGTCCGGCCCCGTGGTCCCCACACGCCCGTCATCCTCGGGGGAACTACACTTGATCTGAGGGATGACAGAGACAGGATCAAGAAACTGAAGGAGAAAAGGCTGGCCCCGTCCCCCATCTCCAGGGTGTCGCCGTGGGGAAGGAGCGCGGGCTGTGAAATACCTGGCGGGCTCGGGGCTCACACACAGGGGCTTCAGGACGGCGTCGGATGAGGCTGTCAGAGCAGAAGAGGGGAAAACGCCCGCCGCTGTACATGTCAGCGCTCCTTGTTCCTTACTCTGGTCCACTTGGAACCTTGGCTCGGAAATGGTAGAACCTTCACACTCATGTCAAGTCTTTGTTATAGGTTCGTTTTTCTGTAAGATCCTTTTGAACCAATCGGTAATTTCAAGATTTTGTTTGTCTAAAGTGTCAGTTCAAACTTTCACCTTCTGTTAAACTTTAGCCCCAAATGACAAGCCTTCATAGACCCTTATTTTTCAAAAGCCCCTATTCTTGCTAAGACTGAGTTGCCGGAACACCCTTGGAACTAAATTGCATTGTTGTGCTGGGAAAGACCTTTTGTCTTCAAGAAGACTGTAGTTTCTGATGTTAGGAAATACAGACACTTTCTAACTAGTTTTCAGGTGTGTAAAGCCTGACAGCACAGCCTCCTTAATGAAAAGTTGCCATTTTATGCATTCAATAATTTATCAATCCATGTTCATTACATAACATTGTAATGCATATCATAATGGAATGAGTATAACAACTCAGCTCTTTCGATCAATCTTTTTTATTTTGCAGTGAATGTTTTTTTTTTTTTTAAGTTAGCTTAATTAGCTTTTGCTAATAAGATTTTTGAACAGAAATCTGATTCCTGCGTTTCCTCTAATGAAGTATTCTGCTATTAGTGGTGGGCATACCAGGCTGGAATGGGTGCAGAACTTGAAGTGATCAAAGGGACGAAGATGGTATTTCGACAAAATATGAAGTGGAGATTAATTTAATTTATACTGCATTGTACACAGAATAAACTGAATAAGTATTACGAGTACAATTTTTAAAAGGTTAATTTCTGTCAAATGCAGTAGATTATGAAGAATGGGCAGTATTACCAGTAAGTGTTTTTCTTAAACTTTTCCTTTCTCTTGTACCCACAATCCCTCCAAAACGGGGCATTTAATTCCCACGGTGGCTAACTTGAATTTAGTAAGTGCTTCTCTGATAAAACCCTTTCTTAATGAGCAATACGTCGCCTTGTATTATAAAATCTTTCTGATCATCCATTATAATTTCGTTGTTTTGTAGATTAGTAAAAGTGCATTCCTGTTTTCATGTTACTTTATTCAAAGCTGATATGTACTGTCCTTCACAAGTAGGCATTAAAATCATGTGTTGCAGCTTTACAGTTTTTTAAATATCTTAGATATTCGTAAGCTTTGACCCTTAACATCACTGTCTTGCCAGCTGACCAACACTGTAACTTGACTAATATGACCCTATCTTTTAACTCCGCTTCACAATGTGTGCTTTCTGTCACTTTTCTTAAGAATTTTCCCTGGGGTCTGTGAAGTTCTGTTAAGTCAGCACTAATATTCCCAATGTTCTGTACATCTTACACACTGGCAGGAATACAACGTTGGGCCCTGGAGCCATTAGAACAAAGATTTTAAATGGACAGTTGCAGAATTGTGGAGTGTCTTTACATTGATTTTTTGCAAATGCAATTAACAGTAGGTTTTGCATGTATCACTTAATCCTTGAAATCCTTGAATCATAACAAAAAATCAACAATTGGTATTGTAGCAGCTCACAACTAGATTTAAAATAATGCCATCGACTCTTAATTGTACACAAAATTTCAAAATTAATGAGCACGACATCTAATTAACCTAGGACTTCATTAAAGTTTTTGGTGGTTTATATTGTTTGCTTGTCTTGCATTCTTTTGCTTTGTCCATTGTTGATTCCTTTTTGTGTTAGGACCTTTCTCCACCCCTAAGCAATATCCTGAGGAAAAAAGTCACCCATGGCTACCTTGGGATAAGGGTTTGTGGAGAATGGAAAGTTATATACCTGTTAGCTGTGGTGACGTGCAAGGGGCTGAAGGGAAGGGGACACAAAGAAAGATTTCAATAAAGCCCAGACTTATTTTTAGTATCTCTAATAGGCATTTTCTTCTTCTCTGAGTTTCCACTTCTTTCCCTAAATCACTGTCCAGTGCCAGCACGGTCCTGTTACCAAAATTTTAACAATAACTACAAATTTCTCTGTAAGGACATTTTGATTTTTCCCAGGACCTACCATTGTCTCTAGCATGGAAAATGCAGTCATTAAATAAATAAACATATAATTAGTGAATTTACTTGGGATCTATTGAGTGCCATGGGCTGTGCTGGGTACTGGACCCAGAAAAATATAGAAAGTATATTTCCTGGTCTATGAAAAGGTGAAAATGGAATTAGCGTAAACATTGATCAACGGGTAGAAGAGACAGGTAAAACAGAATGTGTCAGACAAAGGAAAGGCTCTCAAATGCACTAACACAATGGTGTCTCAGGTAGGGCACCAGTTCCCTTGGTCAAATTAGGCACACAAATAAGCATTCTTAACTTCCTGCCACTTCCTTTCTAAATGCCATTATGCCCGCCTCTCAATTTGCATTCCAATACACTTTATAAAAGTGGGTCAACTTCCAAGTTTATGTCTCATTATAAAAATGGTCCATGTAACCTATAGGCAGGCATCTCAACATCTCCTAAATCCAACACATAAGTTAGCTATTTCCTGTAGATAGCAAGTATTAACCTAAGTTTATGAAATCTTGCTATCCTCCATTAAAAGTTAATCTGCTAAAGCTGGGAATTTTGCCATCTTTCTCGTATTTTAACCTAACATCTATCATTTATGGTTTTAGTCTATCCTCGACAGCTTGATATGTATTTCTGGATAAGATTTTGATTGCTTCCTGTCTCAGACTCTTCATCTAGTCAATGTGCTCATTACAGAATGCTCCTTTGCGAGCTAAGAGGCCTAGGAAAAGCACTTTCCATATTGAAAACCAGACAAAACCCTACATCCAGGCTAATGCTGGAACAGCTGAGTTGGATTGAAATGTTCCAACTCTGGAGGCTCTCTCTCTTGTCGCCAGCTTGTAACAAGGAATATGAAACTTACGTTAGCTACTTGAACCCTGCCTCCAGGAGTTAGCTGGTAATGTGAGCTTGTCCCTGGAAGACGTCCTCGTGTGGACTCCTGTCTAACCGCGTTGCTGTTTTTAGACTCAGACACGTTGGCTCTGAAAGCCGCCACTCTGTAGGAATTTCTTACAGATGGCTCCACTCTTGTGAAAAACCTTCCTGATAAAGCCCCTGGATGAGTCCAAACTACCTCACAACCTTGGAGCCAGTCCGTCTGGAAGGTGCCAGAATAACCAGACAAGTGGCCTACTCGAAGCCGCTCGTGAAATCTCTGGAAGCAGGTAATAATGAGAAAACAGAATTCCCGGTAAAGTTATGCAGAAAGAAAAGCTGAAAAGCTGAGCAATGGCAAGCTGAGTAAAGCGGAACTTGCGGGTGGAAGGCTGGGTTTTCCTCTGTTTCACTCTCCCAGCTGAGATTTCACAGGGAAGATCCAGCAGCATCCAACTCAGTTCTCTTCAAGTTCCACTGCATTGCAAATAACCACTTTTGTCTTAAGATAACCACTTTTGTCTTAAGATAAAGCTGGCCCCTAAACAGCAGGGGAGTGAACCCTGAGGTTAAACAAAGCCACGCAGCAGAGTAGTAAATTATAAGAGAAGGGTGGAGGCACACATGCTGTTTCACACCCCAAAAGCAAACACAAGAGTGTCCAGCCTGGTTGCTCCCAAGTTCCACCGGCTCACCAAGCCATCTACTTTTCCCAGACCTCCTCCTGTCCACGCACAGCTCTGGTCCGGGTGGCCCAAGAAGGAAATCTTGACTTAGGAAATGTCTGGGGCTGTCTTTCTACCACAATAGGTCACTGGGTCTCCTCTCTCTTTTACATTATAAAATTTGACTATTATGCTCAGAATATTTGCTCATTAAAGAGAATACCCCCATGAAAAAAGAAGAGAATATAAATGACCACCCAGATATAGTCTTGGGGTTATTTTAGGATAATCCATTACAGAGATTTCCCTCTGCAAACAATGTATCCATGTGTATTTTTCCAAAGTGACCCATACTATCCATATTTATTTAAAAATTTAAATATTTTATATATATTTACATAAACGTGTACATAAGAATGTACAGCTGAATAAAATCCACTTACTTTGCAACTTCTTTTTCTCTAATAATCTATTTGTGACTTTCTAGAGCTACAGATACTCTGTGTTTTAATAGCCACATGACATTTAATTGTAGGGATTTTCCAACATTTACTTAACCAATTCTCTTATTACAGATTACTATGAACTTTCTGGTGGCTCTTTTACCATTCTCTTGCTCTAATAAAAATATTTTTATTTTTCTTAAATAGCATTCTTATTACAGATTCTTAGATGAAGAAAAAGTGCTGGTCAAAGAGCATGCAGGCTTTCAGGTTGCTCTCCAGATTATTTGTAATAATAAGAGTGTGAAACTCTTTCCTCGTATCTTACCCAACATTATGCATTATTAATTTTTTTAAACGATGCCAATTTGGTAGACTATATTGGGATTTTATTAACATTTTGGTTTGCATTTCCTTTATTACTAGTAAGCTTTTTCATATACCTATGGTCCACATTTTTTAAGTGTCTTTCTTGGTGATGCCTTTCCCATTTTTTCTATTAGATGGAGGTTGGATGTCTTTTTCATATTGTTTATATGTAGATTTATATTTATTTTTGAGCATTTTGAAAACCTATAAAGTAATGAAACCAGGCCTCCATTCACTAGTGTTAAGACTTAAATGGTAAGTATAGAGGCCTCTCGTATAAGAGAAATAAATTAACAACAGGTTCTTGTTCCAACATCTGAATTTTGGTGTTGATGTTAGACTTTTATCTGAGATTATCGCTGTTAAAATGCAGTGCGCTGCAGGCATTGTGCACACACTCCTCATCTTTACACAATTCTGAGTTACAGATCCCATCCAGAAATAACATAGTGGTTAAGTAAATGGGTTGTGATGTTAAACAAATCCGTGCTCAGGTTCTTTCTGCAGCCTGTTAGCCACGTGACAGCGGGCAGTACACTAATCTAAGTTTCAGTTTTTTCAGTTGTGAAATGAAAAGAGTAATAACGCCTACTTCACAGGGTCTTTTTGTGAGCATTAGATGAGGCAACACATATAAGAATAATAATAAACTTTAACTGCGTTTAGGTACTATTTTCAGTGTTTTACGAGCATAGTGCCTGATAGAGAATGATAACAGTAAGCGTTGGCTGTATTAAAGCAGTATTATTATACCTGTTATTCATGGGCTCTAACAATTAAAATCAGGATTTCGGAGCCCACAGAGTTTTATAGAAATTGGTGTCTGTGATGCTGATTTCTGTCTGGGAACGCTCCACTCAATACAGCAGGAGATGAGCTAAGTCAGTGCGTCGATACAGCATTTCTGAACTGAGAAAGTATTTAATCATTGGCGTGTTCAGAAGCCAGTAAGACTCAGGATTCTGAATCAGAAGCCAAGTCACCACTCTCACAACACTGGACACACACACACAAACATACACACACACTCTCACACTTCGCACAAGGATTTCTGCTGAAGACTCTATCCTTATTCCCATTATTCTATCCCGTCTTGTTACAGGAACAAAGAAACACCTCGATAAGGTCATGGCAACAACACCTTCACTGTAGAAAAAAGGGCAAGCTTGATTCTCTAGGAGGTTAGTAATTCTTGGAGAAATGGTTTTCTTCCCAGGAAAATTTTGTTCTTTGGTTTGTCAATTTTAAATTAAATCTTTTTTTTTCCATTTGACTCCCATGTATTTCCAATGTCACAATTTTATTCTATTTTGTCCTTACTTCACCTATTTTATTTTCTCCTCTCTCCCTTCTCCCATTTTTTTTTGTAGTGGTATTATACTTTGTCAGAACAACAAAAAATTTACACATGATCCTTTGACCCTTGTTCCCACATTTATTTTAGTATAGTCCTAGGCCTACGATGAAATATATTCAAGGCTCACCATCAGTCCTTTTGCCAAAATATCTCCAGTCCTCTGGTTTGGTTGAAGCTTGTCTCCTCGTACATTCCTCATGAGTTCAGGATCATGTACTCAAAACTATTGAAGGATAACTTGGCTGCACATAATCCTTGGATCACACCTTGAGTTTCTTTTTTGTTGAGAAGTCTCATGCCAACCTAGTTTTCTTTGTTTTTAAATTGCCTTGAGGCCCAGATGATTTTTAACAATTTATCTTTACATCATAATAGTTTTACTAGTATATGTTGATTATTCCACAATTATGCAGGTGTGTGGTAGGCTCTTCTAAATTGTAGATTTTGGTCTTTACTGTTGGAATTTTTTTTAGTTATAGTTATAATAATTAGTTCTTAAGCATTGTTTTGTTCTTTTTTATTTTTTTATTAGAGAAGTTGTACGTTTACAGAAAAACCATGCATAAAATACAGTTTCCATATACCACCCTATTATTAATACCTTACTTTAGTGTGGTACATTTGTAGCAATTCATGAAAGAACATTTTAATTGTACTATTAACTATAGTCTATTTATAATAGGGTTCACTGTGTTGTACAATTCAATTTTTTAAAAAAATTTATTCTAGTAACATACATGAAACCTAAAATTTCTCCTCTTCACCACATTCACATATATAATTCAGCACTGCTAATTGCATTCACAATGCTGTGCTACCATCGCCACCATTCGTTACCCAAAACTTTATGATCGCCATAAAAAGGAAGTGTTCAATTTAAGCATTAACTCATTCCCTATTGTTTAGCTCTTCTTTACCTTGTCTTGTTCATTTATCATACATCTCTGATTCTTTTGAATTATTTCTATAGTGTGCTTCATTCTCTCAGCCCTTTTCATTACTTGAAAAGGGATGAGATTGACTGATATTCCCCATAAGACATGTCCAAGTTCTAACACTGGGTCCTATGGTGTGGACTCATTTGTGAACAGGATTTTTAAAGATCCTGTTAAGACAAGGTCATATAGAATCAGGGTGGACTTTAATCCAATAAGACTGAAGGTCTTTTAAACTGAGTTCAGACATAATCAGCTAGGGAAAGCCAGAGAAGAAGGGAGAGCTCACCGCGTGACAGAGGCAGAGACTGATTGCGAGCAAGCTACCACCAGAACACTACAGACTTTGGAGAAAACATGGTCTACTGATACTTTGACATTGGACTTCTACCCTCCAAAACTGTGAGATGTAAAATCCTGTTGTTTTAAGTCAGCCAGTCTGTGGTTTTTGTTTTAGCAGCTCTGGCAAACTAAGATACTCTACCTGGTGTCCCTTATTATATTTTCAATCAAATCTATTCTTTCTCAAGAACTTTGAAATTTTATTTTTATTTCTGAGTTGGTGTTATTTTTTTCTTCCATTTCGTTCCTGATCTTGATTTGTTTTCTCTTCACATCATTCTGATTTTTCTCCCTTTCTGTTCTTCCTGAATTTCTGTTTAAAGGAATTTTTCTTCATGTTTGCAAATGTTCTTTATGGATGTTTAAATCTAGTTGGGATGTTACAATTTTCTTCTATTTTGTGGTTGTCTCTCTGGGCAATATTTTTTGTCAGCTGAAAGGTTTTCTCATTTTGTGTTTACTTTTCCACTAGCTGTATACTGATGGTACCTGCCATTTTGTATTGTTTTGAAATATGTTATATTTTCAGATACTAGCAAGAATAGGAGATTCTATGGAGATAGGAAGGGCTTAGTAGATTTCTTTGTTCAAGAGGCCTCTTTTATGGTGGTACTGTGAAGTACAGTTTCTTTAATATGTAGCATTCTGGGGGAATGGAACAGGGGTTACTGTCTTCTGACTTTGTAGTTTTCTTTTGTTTAGGTATTGCCCTTATTTTTCACCTTTATACTACCAAAACTGCAAAGGATACCTCCCTTTCCAAGTTGTCCATCTCTCCCAGAAGTGATGCTTTCTCAAAACTGCCACATCTCCCTCTCTCACGCCATTTTCTTTCATTTCTCTGATATTCGATGGATTCATCCACCAGATAGCAGACCTAGCCTCAGAATGTCCTTACTCAGCATGGGACTCCCCTTCTGGAGTGATTTGATTCACATATACCACCAACCCTAGATATCACCACTTTCTCCTGTTTCCTGTGTAGTTCCCATCTGACTCTCTACTCCAGTGTGGTCTTTGGAACTGACTCCTATTTTGTGATGTGACTTTCCCTCCTATACACAAACTGAAATTCGTGATATTCTCTATTTACGAGGTCTTCTGTAAGTGTGGACTATGAGTACTTCCATTTACATTCCCTTTTAATTCACATAGTTTTGGAGGATATGTGGAGAAATTCAGATTTAGGTGATGTGGTAGATTTTTTAGCCAAATCAATCAAGAGGCAGTCACTCTGGCATAGTGAAGACTGGTTCTCAATTAAGACGACATCAGAATCATGATAGATGTTTGAACACCATCTCCCCAAATTCTATTCCATAATACCAGGGAGATGTCCCTGGTATTTTTAATACAGTTGGTACTTGTGAGTAATCACAGGTGAGCTATAAAGGAAAGAATTTTTCCCTTTATGGAAACTGAGTTTTTAAAAGAGCCCACCAAAAACAAAAACAAGAACTTTAGAGCTATAAGCCTAGTTAAGCATAAATGACACGCAGATGCAGTCACTTGTGGTGGGTCAATTTCTTCAAGCTCTTATTTTAAACAAGGAGTAATATATAGACACATCAAGGTGCTAACTAGCCAAAGGGTTTGCTGCTGTGACCTCCAACACAGTCCTCTTCTACTAATCAACCAGCTCTTTGTCTTTTCAAGAGCTAAGAATCTACATCTTCCGTGGAGCAAATTACTTTCATGCCTCCAGATCTGCTCCGTTTTGGGGTAATGCCTATCACCAGGAGGACATTCTTTCAAGTTTACTCTCCCAGGTGAACTTGAAAACTCATCCTTCCTTCACTATATTGGTAGTGAGAATTTTCAACAACGGCTTTTCTTTTTCCCAGAGTAATTCTAGGGGAGGGGCTTTGATGGGCTGGCGCAGGAAATGAGAACCTTCTGAAAGTGAAACTAAATGGCAGAGAAGCTTGAAAAGTGAGTAGAAGTGGGCAAAAAGCAGTCTTCACAAATGAGGGCAATGTTTATTTTTAACTTTGTTTTATTTATTTATTTTTTACCTACGCCCGACTCCTTTTGTTTTCAAGCATTTCCAGAAATTATAGCTTCTCTATTGATCATTTTTAAACACATTAATACCATAATCAGTACCAGTTAAAGTTGCTCTCTTTCTTTTTGCCATCTCTTCTCATTATTATTTACTTGCCCTCCTGCGTGTATGTGGGAAAATGTATTCTCCAAGTTGTAATCAAAAGCCTAGAATGTTTTCAGTCAGCAAGGAAATCTCTCTTCAGGGACACATAGGATTGGAAGTTGTTGTCTTCTCTCATGGATGAAGGTTTGTTCCTGCTTCACAATGGTCGGTGGCTCATTCCTATGAACCATGTAAAAGGATCTTGCTCACTAATAATTTTCTTTGGTGCACATATTTACTGAGGTCCTCTCAACAGCTATGAGCTACGCCATCAAAAAAAAATTCTTGACAATCTCTTATCCTTTTTCAAGTTTCTTCATAAATGAACTCGTTTTCCAGAGATTTTAATTGAAAGGAATCAATTTACCACATTAAAGTGTTGTCATCCACTGTTACTAAAGCAAACTTGGTGGAAATGATACAGTTAAAATATTTTAATCTTCTTATACTAAGCCTGGTATGTTGGTGGCATCCAGGAAGGTAAATAAGTGTTTCTAGAAAGGGATTGTTACGTATATATATATATATTTCTTGAATCCCAAACTTCCATCTTCTACTTAAAGACAATAACATGTCTCTAGCTTACAAATAATTTTTTTAAACTGCTACGTATGCCCAATTCTTAGTACAGTTAGTCATGCAAATTATGACTACAGTATTAACAGTATTAACTCATCATAGGTGTATACACAAAGACTTTGTAGTTTGGTAATCTAATCCATGCCTTAGCCTGTTGGGTCTCTGTCTCCACCAGGCAAATACAAAGCCTCTTTATTTTCCCTATTTAGGTGAACCCTAAACAATCTCACTGGCATTCTGGGCCCTGCCTATATACTTGTGTGTTTCTGATGGTGCAAATTCAGCTGTAAAATATCTACAGTACTTACTTTAAAAGTACTTGCTGCCACTTAACTGTAAACAGACTTGTAATTTGGCTGTAAAACTCATGACTTGCTGAAAGGAGGTATAATAAAGACGTAATGACTGCTGGTGTAAACACTGCCAGATATCCCGAGGATGGCTGGCTGGCTATAGAGGATGGTATGAACGATGTAAGCTGGGCAAAGCTTGGGCTATGGCCTGTATCACCCTTAGAGATTTTCACCTTTCCTGTGATCTTCAGTACCCACTTGCATCAAGGGCTGATGGGTTCATGGTTGTTAATCAAGTAAATGACTAACATCAATTTCAGCTGCATTGTGGATACAGAGATACCCTTGGGCCGAGCCCCTCTAGTCCTTTGAAAATACTTATCTTTCTTTCTGGGAGGAAGAAGTGGGGCAACATCTGAAAATGAAGAGAAAGAGGTAGGGCCATGCTTAAGAACAGTTCCCATTCAAAAGCCAGTGTGCCATCCCTTTGTCTTGTGACAGAAGCATATTTCTCATGTCTGCAGGGTTTGGTCGAGGAGGTATAACCAAGTAAGGAGTTTTTGTTGTTGTTGTTGCTGTTTGTTTTTTTACTCTGTGGTAGGGCAGACACCTCAGGGCCAGAGCAGCCTGGAATTGGTAGACCTGTGCTTTGCTCTAGGGGCTTACAAAGGTGTCCCAGGCAGTCTCATACTGAAAGTTTGTCTCACTAGACCAGAGTCTAGGTAAAGATTTAGATTTACCCCTCACCCCAGACACAGTGCCTCGCGGTATACTGCACTGTTCCTTCAGAGGTGGAGGGCTGGCTGAAGAGAAGGCTGCCCGCCTTGAATCTCCCAGGCACAAGGATAGCAAAAAGGCCCTTGATTTGGAGTCAGCAGATCTGGACTTGAAGAAATAATTTTATATTTCTGGCCTTGGATTCTCATTTGTAACATGAGGTGATTTAACTTGTTTCCAAAGTCCTTTCTAGCTCTAATCATTTTGAATTTGGGGTCTGAGGAATATCTCTGGAAGCCACAGATGCTCAGGTGTACCCTTTCCAAAAGATGACGTTAGAGCAGAATTGGATACAGGAATGAATTTCTTTCAGTGACAGAGAATCTGTGGTAGATTGAATCAGGCCCCCATCAAAGACATGTTCAAGTCCTCAGCCTGGAACCTGTGGCTGAGAATCCATTTGTAAGGAATATCTTTGAATATGTTACTAGTTAAGGTGTGGTCAGAAAGAATGAGGGTGAGCCTTGACTGTGGTAGAAGCCTTATAAGAAGAAATTAATACACGGTTAGGAGAAACCAGAGCAGGAAACGCAAGGAGGCAGCGTACCATGTGACGGAACGTTGCCTGAAAGCTGCCACCAGAACACTGCAGATTCCAGAAGAAAGCACGGCCTTGTGATACTTTGATTTTGGATTTCTACCCTCCAAAACTGCGAGATAATAAATTTCTATTGTTTAAGCATGGCTTAAACATTAGCATCCCTGGTAAACTAAGACAGGGTCCTTGCTCAGACTTAAGGAGAGATAAGAGGCTCACACAGATCCTCAAAGCTTGCTTGGAAATACCACTTAAACTGAGATTTTTTTTCAGGTTTAAATGATTCTAAAAGAAACATAAGGAGAAGGCTTTATAGATAAAACATAGGCTCTTTTATTAATTCATCATGGTTTCATCATTTTTTTAAAAAAGGAAAAGTATATTCTAGCTAAACCTATCATTGTAGCCACAGAGTATGTTTATTCATCTAGTCACAAGTTTGTCTATAATGCCTGGATTCACAGAAAACCCTGGCCTTAACGCTGATCTCATGGTCTCTGTTACTTGGAAGGAAAACACAGATTCTTCTTTCTTTGCAGAGCAACTCCTGGATAGTAAATGCTGGCTGTTAGAACTGAAGGTGAGCTCATGCCTTCTCTATGTGCTACAGAGTCCTGAGCCCACAATGGACTTTAATACATTCTGATAGGGTAGGATAATATTTCATTTCAACTCAATCACCTCTACCTGGATTTGATTTGATACATATTACTAAACTCCTTGTTTTTTGGCACCACTCTACAAAATGACAGTGGGTCTCTACCAGATTATGATGTTGGTTCTGAGATTCTACCATCTGAAAAATAACCAACAAATCTTTTCACATTTGGCGTTTCTGCACTAGCTTAAGAGATGTTTTGAGTTTGTCATCCACCTTATCCCCATCAGAAGCAGATTCTGCATCTCCCTTGATCCTCTTTGTGCTCATTTCTCAAGTCTGTTTCCTGATTTACTGCCTGGCATCCTTTGTGTTGATACCTGTGTGCCAAGAAAACCATAAGGTTAACGTGGACGTGCAGAGTGCTCTGTGATCCTTGGTCTGAAGTTGGTCATAAATCATTCAGATTGGAAACCCAGTTCAAGGAGGCCTGAGCTTCCAAGACATCTAGGGGGTGACCTTCTAAATGGGTGGACACCAAGTACACAGTCTAGTGCTCTAAAATGATGGTTGCTAAATAGCATGTGCTGAAAGACTGATGGGATCGAAAGGTTATCCTTGTGTGATGGAGAAATATGGGTAGGGCTCTGCAGCTATTACCAATAAGATGAAACAAATAGCAAGGATAGCTGTGCCAGGCCAGAGTTGGCAAAGTGTCTTGATGAAGAAAGAGCATACTGAGGACTAGCCAAGGGAGTCACCACTTTCTTTCTCTCTAGCCATCTCCCTAAATGAGCTGCTCAGACTCTGGTTACCAAGGTCCCTGGGTAACTTTTCCAAGCTTTTTTACCAGGTTCTGCTTAGAATCCATGTAGGAGCTGCAAGTCATTTGGAATATCTACTCTGTAATGAAGTTAAAGCTTCTAGAAGCCAAACATAGTTTGAATCACAAGATAAAAAACTTAAACAGCAAACTGAGAGTCAGGAGCCCCCCTCCCACTGATAGATACATACACACGTATACTCATCCATGCAAATTTATCTTTAAGATTAAGTTCAATTATAATCCCTGTGCTTATTATTTAAGTAAGTATATTTGCTCTAATTTATCTTATATTTTAAATTGCATTTTCTTTTGAAACCCACCTAAAATCCTTTGCAGAGAAATAAATTATGGATTACTTACTTCACAAATGACAAATAAATGAGGTGCCATTTTTCTTGTGAGTGTCCCCTGCTCACTCATGCTCCAGATTGTTCCCTTTTCTGAGCTCCTTTAGTGCCATTCTAGAAGCATGTCCTCTAGGCTACCTCATGGTTTCTTAAGCACGGCTAGTTTCCTGAAAGTGTCATGTGCTCTTCCCGGACAAGAACCCTCTGATAGTTTTCAGCATTCTTCTCAGCATCCATTGGCATCTACCCAGCCCATCCAGGCTTGGGCACAGAATATACAGAATATACCAACAGGCAAACAGAAATAAATTCACCATTGTTATTACTAACCAGATCTGTAGAATTAACTCTGAAGATCGAAGGAGTTATAGCGAGTTTCTTTTTTACAGTTCTTATGCCCCCAGGAGCAGTTTACGGAATATGTTGAGTCTTTGGAAAATCTTTGATGAATATGGAGAGAGAAATGCAGTGCTGAGCCTGGGTATCTTGGCTCCCAAAGGCCACTTTTCCATTGGAGAAAGCCAGTGGTTCTTCGTTAAGGTGCACACTTTCAGCTCCCTCTCCAGTCAGCGGCACAAAGCCTGTGGAGGGCCCGGGATCCTCAGGTTTAACAAGCGGCCGGGGTGATTCTGAGCCATGTCTTACCAGCAAGCCTGGTGAAGGCTAAAGAAGAGCCTGGACAGTCCATCCCTCTCAGCAAAGGGCACCTCCACCACCAAGCCTGAAGCCTCTAAGCTGGCAAGAGGCGGGTACTGGCGCCAGCTCCACTATCCCTGCCAGGTGTCATCTGGGATTGGTCCCTTCCTTTTTGCAAGGTGAGCGAAACGATTGCCCACATTAATCTCCAAAGCATGGTACACATAATACCAGAAATGTAGAAAAATTTAGTAAATATTTTATTTGTGAAAACCAAGATATCTCCTTTACTATGAAAACACATAACTGAAACATAACATAATATAACATCCTATAAAAACACAAAGTAACATTATTAACTCTAATTTCAAATATTATAGTTACCAAGTGCACACCTGTCAACAGTCCTGCACACCTCGTTTGCACTAATCCTAACTCTAAATCTCCACATCCCTCTGAGAGGTGAGGGTGGGGAGAGGCTAAAGCCATGGAAACAGACACACCTGGAGCCATGCCAGCTCCACCATTTCCTCATCAAGAAAGTTTGCAAACTTCTTAACCTCTTGGGGTGGGGGGTGCCTTAATTTCCCCACCTGCAGAATGGGAGAGATAACCCCAGTCCTTTCCGAGGAGATAATGCTAAGGGCAGAGGAGGGGGTGAGAAATGCAATCCCAGTGTAAGAGCAAAAAGGTGTCTGGGGCCATGAAAAAAAATGCAAATAAAGTAAAAGCCTCCCCAAGAGGTAAGCCTAAGATGGCCAAGCCCCTGGTTCTCTTAATTCATTCCTGTATCCCTGATGTTCAGAGACATAGAGAGACTTCCTGGCCTGCCCAAAGAAGTGGGGAAACAACGACATGAACTCAGATGGTCAAAATCTTCACCACAGCTCTGCCCGCCATCTGAGAGAAGCCAGAGGAAGAAACAGCTGGGGAATCCCAAGACGGCTCCACGGAGACCACGGTGTGAGCTGTAGGGCTTGAAGGACTGAAAGATGGAACCAGCAGAGATGGGGTGTGGTATAAGGAAAAGCACCAGTCAAGCTTCCGAAGGTGGAAAGCCCAGGATGTCCATTGCAGGCTCTTTCCCTAGCATGGCTGATTCTTGGGCACAGGAACCTTGAGGCCAGCCCCCATAGGTGGAGTGTCTATGCCACTGTGACCTCTAAACCAAGGGGAAGGTGGAGTTGCTCCCCACTTCCCAGCCCACCTCAGCCAGATCCTGCTGTTGAAACACCCTGATGTGGCTGACTCCTTTATCTTTATGATCAAGCTGAATTCATACTTTGGAGCAGAGTGACGTGTCCTGGTGTACACGGCCCTGTCTTAGGGGAGGAGTGGCCAATGCAATACTCAATTTCCTGACCTCTCCAGCTTGGCGTCACTCTGCTTAATGATATTTCAACATTGAGAGGATTTAACCCCCTTTACATTAAACATACAGTAGGTGTTTTGTGTTTAATTTCCTTAGGAAAAAAAAGTGTGTCGGTGGGGGCAACATGGTAAAAAGAGTAGAAGAGAGTCAGAGAAGGTTGTAAAAACCACATTGTATGCTCAAGAGACTGGAGTTACCTTTTTGGAGCCTTTTTATTCTCCTGGGAATAGTCATAATGTAGTATTATGAGTTTTGTTTGTTGTTGTATTTTTTTCTTCCTTCTTTGTTTTTTAGTAGCCCGTACCTCCTGAGTGGCATGGTTTTTTTTTATATGCTTCTCAGAGGTATAGGGGTGACACAATAGCCTGAGGCAAGTTTCTTGGAGCCACTTCTGTTCCATCACTAATTACATTCAGAGGGTGTATTTATAGCATGGAGGTGCCAGAGCGAAGGGGGTGGGAGGTAAGCAAATGGCCCTGCCTTCAGGAAGGTGGCTCACAGAAAACCTCTGTCTGGTGGCCATGGGTGGTGGTGGAGATAGGGAGGGGTAGAGGTGCCAGGCTGCTCTCAGAGAGAAGGTCAGCAGCCCGCTGTGCATATGCCAGTGCTAGAAGGAAGATTCTCACCCATCCTACACCAGAAATTCTCAAACTGTGCTCTTCAGAACCTTGAGGACATGCTGTTGTGGCTTGGAGGCCACTGTGGGGGAGGGGAGAGGGTGTGACAATGGATGGGGCAGGGAGTGGGCTTAGCACTGCCTGCCCCCAGCCTCAGTCAAAGCCATTCCACTTTTGTGTTTTACCTACAGAAGTTTGTTTGAAGGAAAATTTCCTCATTTAGCTAAAAAGTTTGGATTCCCCAATTTATTGGAAATCTCTACTCTTATCGAATGAAAAGTATCATAGTCCCTCGAAACTTAAGTTCTGAGGCACCACCACGTCTGTTCTCTGGTGCTCCCCTGCCCGGGAGGCTCTTTCCTCCTTCCTATCCTTGGAAATCCCTCAGGCTCAGCTGAAGTCCCCATCCTTCACCGAAAGTTCCCACTTGGTGCCTGGCAGTGTTCCCCAATGGGATCTCCCTGCTTCTGAGGGTGACCCATACGTCAGAGACACTGAGTGATTGCTCTAAATACAACTTTGAATTGGTTAAAGCCCTTCCTTGGCTTCCCTATCACCTAGGAGGTAAAGTCCAAATATATTTTAACACAGCACTCCGGGGTCTAGACACCCTGAGTCTTACTTGCCTCTCCACCTGCTTCCTGCTCCACCTGTTCTCCTTATCGTGCCCCATATTATAACCACTTGAGCCCTTTCTTTGCATTCTGACTCAATGATTATGTCTATGCCAAGGGTTCTGTCAATGCCAAGTGACAGACGCGAGTGGCTGCCCTCATGGAGTTTGCCTTCTAGAGGAGAAAAGGGGCAATTCAACACAAATAGAGAAATCATATGGTTGCCTGATAGTTTGCAGGAGAAAATGTGGGGAAAGGGATGGACCCCGCCTCTTGGGGAGGGTGGGACTATTTCAAATAGGGAATAGGCACAGGACTCTGGGCAGATGACCTTTAAACAGAGACCTGAAAGATGAGACGCCAAGATGGAATCTGAGGGGCTAGCATCCCAGGCAGTGCAGACAAGAGTAGGGGCAGAGAAGTGAGAGAGGCAGTCAGGGAAAGTGAGGGAGGGTCAGAGCCCCCTGGGGACCTGGGGTTTATTCCAATTGTCATGGGAAACTCTTGGAGGGTTTGAGCAAATGGAGGTGGTGACCCAACTTACATTTTTTAGAAGATCCTCCCAGCTGCTGTGTGGAGAATAGAATACAGAGGGTGTTGGAGGAGGGTCCCATATTCATTATTCTATGCATTTCCTAGAGGGAGAAGCAAGGAAGACTCCACTGTACTGTAGCCCCTTTCTCACTCCCGCCTTCTGGTGATTTCAGACAAGAGTTTGAGTTGTGGAAAGAGCAAGAAGTGAGGAAGAAGGGACAGCTCTTTCCAGGAGTAAATAGCATTATGACCCATGGACAATAATGTAGGTGAAAGGAGGCTTTCTAGTGGGGGAGAAGTTGATGATGGGGCATTCGTTATAAATACAAAGTACACCTCAGAATCCACAGTAGAGGATCTTAATCTATGGGGACAGGAAGCCACCTCCTGAAGGCCTGGCCATTTGCTCTTTAACTGACTCTGAAGATGGCGGAGGCCTATGGTCAGACAGTGGAAGAGTCCCTGGGAACCACTCTTGATGGGATTTTGGGTGTTTAGAGGTAAGTGTAAGCTTCCCAGGACCCTGTGCCTGGGCCCTCTCCTGTTGCTCTGAGACACCCCATCTCCCAATAAGAAGGTGGCTCCAGCGCTCAAACTTGGGAACTTGCGGTCCTCACAGAGAGAACCACAGGCCCCATGCTTCCAGATTGCCTTGCCCAGCTGGAAACTAAAAACTGATGTCCCATACTTCCCAGACATCCCCATGTGGCCACGGTGGCCAACTGACTGGCCTACCCCATCATCCAGGGATGCCGCTGGCTGGAATCTGCTGTCACCAGCCTGGCCTATCCCGCCTGAGGGCACAGCTCAACTCTTGGATCTCCCCCCCTTCTCCATCAGTCACAGTCAAGCTCCAGCGCGTCTGCATTTGCCTGCCTTCTTTGTGCCAAAATAAAATCAGTGAAATACAACACAATCAGGCAGCATCAGGCCACAGGCTGTTTGTCTCAGCCTAACTGGCTCTGACAGCTCTGGGAGGAGAGCAGAAGAGCAGCCCCAGCTGAACAGCAACCGCAGCTCCAGTTCCAGAAGCAGAAGTGGACACTGTGGCACCCCAGCTGCATCCAAGCTCCCCTCCAATCTGCACATCAGCAGTGGGTGACCTGTTCTCTATTACTCCCTCCCAGCTGGAGATACAGAGACCAGTGCCTGGTCTGTGGTCCCTGAGGTATGAGAACAGGGAGCAACACCAACCCATCACTGGGTTCCCTGCTTAGATGCTCAATGCTCCTTATTTCCATACCCAGTGTTCACCTTGCCTTGGATGTTCTGTGGTTTTCAAAATGCCACTGATCATGCTTTAATGCCCAAGGCTAAGAAGAACATCATTGTTTCCTAAGTAAATCAAACTTATTTGCAGTCTCTGTAAACACTGCTGGAAATCCAGTGTTGGGTGTATCTCTACTTTCTGAGGCTAAGTCTTCACGGAGAGTCATTTCCATATTTTCCGTGTCTTTCAAGTCAGGAGCAGGGTAGGAGAGGAAGGCTGCTGTGGACTTGACACCCCTGGTAGAATTTCTTAATATGGAAGTCTTGGTTCTCTCTGCAAAAGCAGTTTCCCTCCTCCTGTTTTCCATTTGAGTCATTAGCACCACCACTCTCCTCCTGTTTCTTGAGGCCCAGAACTTAACAGACTTTCTTGATTCTACCCTTTCTGCCATCACTACTCTTCTAATCCATTATTAAGCTCTGTGAGTCTATTTCTAAAACACACTTGGAAACCATTCTTGGCACCATCACCTTTGCCATTACCCTTTCAGGAATCTAGATCACCTCTACCCCTGGTCTGAACTAGTACGATAGATTCCTAACCCATTTTCCAGCTTCCAGGCCCACCCGCATCCACATTCTCCAAACAAGTGTGATCTTTCTACCTTGTTGGGAACGGAATCATGCACCCTGCAAAAGACACATACAAGTTTTAATCCATATTCCTGTGTTTGTGCACTCACTTGTAAACTGGATCTTTGAAGATGTTTTATCAGCTAAGGTGTGGACTCATTAGGATATTTAAAAATCCTATGCAGACGAGACCAAACTGAATGAGGTTGGGGTCTTAATCGATTATGCTTAAAGTCCTAATAAGCAAAGGAAATTGGACACAGAAGTACAAGATAGAAGTCGGAGAAGCCAGACAGAGATTGCAGAGGACTGCTGGTAAGCCAACCCCAGGATGCACCAGAATCTGGAGAAAGCCTCACCTTGCTAACACCTTGATTTTGGACTTCTAGCTTCTAAAACTACAAGCCAATTCATTCCTGTTGCTTAAGCCAACCAAGTGTGTTGTGTGTGTGTCACAGCAGCCCTGGCAAACTGAGATATAAGTCATTCAGTTGCTTAAATCCCCCTGGCAACTTCCCATTATACTTAGAATTAAATTCAAACTATTTTCCAGGTCTTAGAATGCTTCTTATCATCTCACCTCCATGTAGCTTTTGAAATTCATCTCTTGCCACTCTCCCAGGCAAGGTTATGCTCCAGTCATACTAGGCCTCTTTCTCACCTCAAGGTCCCTGCAGGTACTATTCCACGGGACTAGAACTTTCTCCCACTTCCTGCTTGCAGGACCTATATCCAACATAGGACTTAGGGGTAGGTCCCTGGGAGGTGCCTTGAAATCAGAATTGCCCCTACCATCTCAAGCTGAAGGCTTAATTCATGTCCCTGGGATGATTATTTTCCCAGGAAGCACCACATTTCTCATGTGAATGGACTCTGCTGTGCCAGTCTTTCCAATGGTCCAGACGTTAGTAGATATGAATCCCAATGGTAGAAATAAGCCTAGGCATATTCAGGGACACCCCTGTATCTTAGGTGGGTTTCTCTGAATTCTCTTGCCTCTTTAACAGTTCTGAGAGTTGGTTAGCCAGCAAGATTGGGAGAAGGGACCGCTATGGAGGCATCCCATTCTGGAGAAATTTTTGGTATGCTACTCATGCCTTCCAAAATTTTAGCCTAATTCATTTTTTTTTCACAATTTACCCTACATACTTTGCCTTCTGCTCCACTAAACCATTCACTGCTTGATGAATTTACCATTCACAGTTCTATGTTCATTCTCTATCCGTGATACACCTCCAGGCACTGCTGGAACCACACGCTCTTCTTTACGGCCCAGACCGAATGCCAGCTTATTAGTCCCCTGAATCCAGGTGTTCATTTCAATAGGTACTTAATTTTTCTCTCCTCAAGGCTCCAAGGCATGATGCTTATCTCTCATTAATTGTCCCTACCCCATCCTACCATGTGTTGAACACCAGCTCTGTACCAGGCATTGTGTTAAGTGCTTTACAAGTTTCATCTAACGTAGTATTTATGAAGAGGTGCCATCAATACTGTATTTCACCCATGAAAAAACTGAAGCTTAAGAAATGAGGCAGCCTGCTCAGTCACAATTCATACCCACTTCTTTCCAACTCTGTCACCCATTATCTTAGCTGTGGCACTCTTTTGCCCATTGAAAGGCATAACTTGTCTGTGTCTTCCATTTTGCTTGAGGCTAGAAACTGATCTTCATGTATCCTACACATCTACAGCATATGAAATACTGAGGCTTTTCAGCCCCGCACTGTTGATAGGGTGGTTTTCTATTCTGTTTCCATAAAAGTCCTTTTAAAAGGGGGGAAATAAGTGAAAGTCCCTTAATAACAGCATGAACATAATGTCATAATGAATGAAAGTCAGGAAATTGATATCTAAATATTTTCAATGCCAACATTAGCGTAAACTCTTATTCTTGTATCCACACCCTTTGCCAAGGAGGGCCACAGCAAGACAAGTCAGTCTGCCCTTTTGAGCCCACTCATTAGACAGGGGAAGTGTTCTCAGCTCAGAGATGATATAATGATTGTCTTTCCTCCCAGCAGGTCTCACCCCAGCTCAGGAAGATGTCAGGGCTCAGCACAAGGCCCTCTGGGTTGATGAGTCATTCTGGGAAAGTTCCAGTCACAGGATGGAGGTTGGCTCCAGGAGATCAGCAAAAGGAAAGGTACCTTTCCTCTGAGGACTGAAGTTGAATCTGACCTCAGTCTGATGCCATGGAAATCCAGTGTGCCCTGTCTGCACAGCTGGCCTGTCTGAACAGGGGTCCAGAGAAGGGAATGGGGTTCCCCAAAGAGGAAGACTCAAAGGTCAGTGTGTAAGCTGGGTTTTTAGGAAATCTTCACTGCCAGTTCTCTGGGGAGTTCAGGTGAGGCAGGTGTCAAGAATAAGGGTCCTTTAGACTTTCATGTTTCCATTTATAAGTCTGGTTCCATTAAAAGCAGACAGAAGTGGTGGAAAATATATTTCAGGAGAGGCAGTAGAGGGTGAGGCCAACAAGCTTTGGTTTCTCAACAAGCTAGCACATCTGCTGTGGCACACTTGGAGGACCGTGGAATCATATGTTGAAAAAAATTAGAGTCTACATGTATTACAGCGAGTTCTTCCAATTGTAATACCACCATTCCCACCACCTCTAGAACCATATCACCACAATACCAACCACTACCAGTAACACCATCTCTACCACTGTCATCATCACCATCCATAATTCAATACCATCAACAATTCTTCTACCATCTGCTCCACCACCACCACTACCACCAACATCATTTCTACTAGCATCACCATCATCATCACCACCACTACTCTTACCATTACTGCTTCTACCACATAATTATCATGACCAATACTACCTCTACCAACATACCATCATCTCAACACCATGTCTACCACCATCACCACTATCTCCTCTTCCACTTCCTTTTTTTTTTTTTTTTTGACTTAAGCACAAAAGGGAATTTATTTGTTCACATAACTATAAAGTCCGGGGAATATACTCGCTTCAGGCATGGTTGGATCCAGGGGCACAAATGATATCAACAGGAACTCAAGTCTCTCCATCTTTTGGCTCTTTCTTTTGCACTGGCTTATTCTCTGACTGGCTCATGTGGTGGGCCCTGTTGGTTCCAGCTTTTCAACCTACAGAGCTTAGCAACCTCAGCAAAGAGAGCTTCTCCTCCTTCAGTAAAATTCGTAATGACCCTTCAGAGTCATTGATTTATTTGACAGTTGCCACACTAAATGCTTTATGTTCACTTCTCATTTACTTTCCATAACAGGAGCCATTTTCTTTAATAATGGACAATTCAAGCAACCTGATCAAGGTCTACCTTTGTAAGTGATAGAGCTAGAGTTCTCACCCACGTGTGCCTAACACTAAGGCTGCACTTTTATCTACTCTGCCAGATAGAAGACTTCCTTTAGAGCAGAAAAGAACAGTTCAGGTTAATAAACAGACAAGCCAAATTGCAAAGACCAGTCCCATTCCATGTCTCACTTATCCCCAACTACTCCTGTACTTCTGCTTACTCATACATTCATTAATTCCATAGCACTCTTTAGAATAACCAGCCCCCCTCCCTCTTCCTTGGGGGTATTATTCCCTTGCCCATTTCTACCAAGCAAGAGGCAGTTGTTATGTTTTTTTCTATTCTAAATTGCTACAGCCATTTCTTGCAATCTCAATAGGTCACTGTGACCTCTGTTTGAAAAAAAGTGCAGGAAAAAATAATATCTTTCAAAAAGCCCCCCATGTTAGCCAACATCTGCACTGCAGGAGAGGTGGACTAAATCTTAACATGTGAGGACTGAACCAAGTCAAAGGGCATCTGTCGGTTTTATTATAATGGCATCCAGAGAGACTACAGGAGTCCACTGAATTTGGGAAAGCACAGCCATAAGGGAAGAAACTATTCCTCCAGGGATTCAAGAGCATTTGTCCCCTCACCAGAAGACAGAAGGTCTTGGGACTTGGCATAAAGAGATGCTTAGAGACATGGGCAAAGGAGACACAGATGAGTCTGGAAGCCTAGCCTATAAGAAATAATGCCAATGCAGACCCAGGCAGAAACATAAACAGTTTATCAAAGGTTCCTAAAGCCTTTTCTCTGCCTATGCCAACAAGAAAGGAGAGGATCAGCTCAGTAACGCTCTACTGTTGCTGGCTTGGAATACTTTCCAATGGGCTCTTCAAACATAAGTCATCTCGGAATGAGACTGATCCTGTGAGAGCACCAAGTGTCAGAAAAACTGAGCATAAATCTTTCCTAGGGAAAGGTTTTTGAGAGTCAGATCTTTCTTCTATTTTCACCAGAATTATAAGAGAGGAAATGTGAAAGGGAAGCTCAGCTTGGTTTCATGAGCCATAGTCATAGTATTCCTCTTTCTGGAATAAACATGTCTTCATAGAACCTTTCTGTTATTTAAGCTTCTGGAAACTGAGTTTACTGGAACCTCTGTCTCTGGCTGTGAATCCTGCCCCCACAGTTGTGTGCCAGCTCAGTGGGACACTCCTTGAAGAAGGTAGATAAGTTTGCCTGTTCTTTCAGGGATAGAATAGAGCTACATCAGTTGCTTATACTTTTTTATTTAATTTCTTTTTTTATAATTTACTTTTTTAAAAAAATCATAGCCGTTGCGTTTTGTAGTACTGTTATTTTTTATTCTTCCCCTCCCCCTTCTCCACTCTGCTGTTTTTGCTGTGTGTGTCCATTCGCTGTGTGATCTTCTGTATGTATTTCTCTTTTTGTCTTCTCTTCTTGTCTTTCTCCTCTAGGACTCATCTGCATTCAATCCTGGGGACCTCTGATATGGAGAGAGGTTCCCTGTCAGTTGCATCACCTCAGTTCCTGGTCTCTGCTGCACTTCACCTTGATTCTTCCCTTTCTCTCTCTTTTGTCACACCATCATCTTGCTGTGTGACTCACTTGTGGTGACACCAGCTCACCACATGGGCACTTGACTTGCTTTGTGGGCACTCCGCTTGCCACGTGGGCCCTGGCTTGCCGCATGGGCACTGGCTCACCACGCGGGCACTCAGTTCACCGTGCAGGCTCTTGGCTCACCACATGGGCACTTGGCTCACCGTGGGGGCACTCAGCTTGCCATGTGGGCACTGGCTTGCCACATTGTCTTCTTTTTCTTTTTCACCAGGAAGCCCCAGGAATTGAACCCAGGTCTTCCCATATGGTAGGTGGAGGCCTTATCACTTGAGCCGCATTCACTTCCCTGCTTATACTTTTGTAGTAAAATATATGGCAAGCTAAATCATAATTCATGTTATAAAATTCATTCAAATCATGTGCATTTTGAAGCATTGAAAGAGATCAAGTACATCCCAGATACCCCACCCTTACCTAATAACAGAATAATTTAATGTTACTTGTAACAATTATAGCAGCTTTTTTGGTGTTGTTGCTATGTTTCTTTTGTTTGCTTTTTTTTTTCTATTGAAGAAGTGTGACTTTATAGAAAAATCATGCGTAAAATACAAGGTTCCCATATATCACCCTATTATTAACACCTTGCATTGTGGTACTTTTGTAACAATTGATGAAAGCACATTTTTAAATTGTACTATTAACTATAGTCCATGTTTTAACTTAGGGTTCACTGCTTGTGTTGTGCAGTTGCATGGATTTTTAAAAATTATTATCCTAGTATCATACATACAAACTAAAATTTCGTCTTTGAACCATATTCAAATACCTAATTCAGTGCAGTTAATTACGTTCACGGTGTTGTGTTACCATCAGCACCATCTACCATCAAAACTTTTCCATCATCTAAAACAGAAATTCTGTATATTTTAAGCCTTAACTCTGTATTCCCTACCCCCACCCCATCCCTCTGTAACGTATATTCTAGATCCTGACTTTTAACAAGGCCCTACTCCGTACTAAGCATTTTACACACATTACCTCACTTAAGAATCCTATGATATCAATAGACTTATATTCTCTATTTTAAGGATGAAACAGACATGGAGACATTCAAACTCATTTCTACATTCACAAAGAGTATGTGTCAGAGCAAATATCCAAGCTTGGGCTCTTAGACTCCAGAGCTCATGCATTAACTCCCATGTAATGCTCCCCATAAAACAAAGAAAGAAAACTCAGTGTCCCATTTGAATTTCTGTGCCCCGCCCCCTCCTCCCCCAGCCCTTAACGCCCTCAAAGTCACACATGGAAGTTGACAGTAGGAATAAATATCAACTGAGTCACAGGGCCAAACTCCTCCACAACATTCTAAATACACATGGGAAAGGTCTTCGCCTCTTGCAGCTCATGCACTGGACTGATACCTAATTAACAAACTCGTATGGTTAAAAGAGGTCTTGGTGAGACCTGGGGTTCTGACCGAACAAACCTATGCCAGAGCGCCAAGTTCTGATTTCCTTGGCATAATTTCTTGCTTCAGTTAGGCAGGACAACAGAAACATAAGGGAGAGAATGGAAGACTGAATTGTGAAGACAATTCTGTGAAACACTGGGCTTTATGTTGTCAGAACCAAGAGGCTTGCCCTGAGCTGGGGCACGAAAAGAGCTCCATGAAGAAGGAAAGGAAAGCTGATTGTTGCATGTATACCAGGAGCGTGGAAAGGTTTTCAAGAATACAAAAGGGGACAGATGAATGTGCCTGCTATATTTCAAGCCCCTGAATCTGCAGAAAATCATTCTAAGGAGCAACCAAGAAGTTGCTGCTTCTAGAACAAAACATGATATGAATCTGATGTTATCTGATAAAACACCAATTCTGATCGCCCGTCTTTCTTTACTTTAAAATTGGACCAGGAAATATATGACCAAATTATTGTTCTCTTTCTAATAAACTAAATGTATAACCATTTCAAAAAGCCAGTGTTCACCTGTAACATCTTTATTATTTGTAATTCAACTCTGGCCTGAAAGCATTACTCTAAGAGCCTTGTGTGTTCTAAGAGTGAGAGCGTCTGTTCTTTTGCTCTATAATAATGGTGGGGATCTTGCGTGCTACTTTAGTCCAACTCAGACACACAGACACAGACATATATGTGCATGCACATGCACGTCCCCCTGATTCTTAAGAGTGGTGCTAAAATAGTGTAAATTCTAAGTAGAATCATTGGATATCACCTTCCAGGGTGGAAAAGAGGGTAATGTTTACAGGACGAAGTGGCTAGGACAGCCTACTCTATAACTGATTCTTTTAGTTTACCCGTGGCTAAAAAAAAATACCATACAATGGTACTTTCATGGGAAAAAATCATTTATACTTCACTGTCTAACTTGGTTTTACCTCCATGAGAGGCCAAATGAATGTTCAGGTTGGCTTAAACCATTTATTGGCTCACAGCTTTGAAGCTAGGAGAAGTCCAAAATCAAGAGGTCAGCAAGGCGGTGCTTTCTTCCTGCAGACTGTGGCGTCCTGGCCTGGCCGCCGGCTATCCTGGGCTTTTCCACCTCATGGCAGTGCACATGGCAACCTCTCCTGCCTCTCTCTGTCCAACTTTCACTCTACCTCTAAAGGACTCCAGTTTAAAGATGAAAGCCAAACCTCATTCAATGGGGCCCCACCCAGAAGTATGAGGACCATGATCAAGAACATGTCCAAACTGGGGTACACAATTCAATCCACCACACTGACCATCAAGAAATCCCATCGGTTGGTGATAGATATCAGGACTGATGAGGACAACCGAGTCATTTAGAAGGACACAGAATTAGGGTGGGCAGTTATGGATTGAGACTGAACCTTCTCATCACCACACTTTACCTTTCCATTTGCAGGGAGGTTAGGGAGCATGTTCAAAGATCTGCCTTATGGCATGAATTACCAGAGGGCAGGACAAGAGAACGAGATAAGGCATGGATAAGTCAGGGTCCTGGCAGGGAAGAGACGGCATGCTCAAATAGGATAAATGAAGGGACTGTTTTACAAGGATGGTCAGGGTAAGGAAAATCAGCAGTGAATGGTGACGCATTCCCAGCTAGCAACAGCCTGGAGACTTTACCACTCCTAGACTTGAAGAGAGGGAGTGGTGACTGGAACCCAGAGGAACTGTAGGGGAACCTAGCATGGACTGTAGTTTTTATAGACAGACACATACAACCTGTAGCAGGGAGCGAGTCTGGAGAATCAATATCACAACCTCACTCTCCTCCTGGTGTTACTTCCAGGTAACTTCTGGTGTTACCTCCTATTGACTCAACTCAACCTGAAGCCAGAAAGCAAATTCATTAATGTATTCCAAAAAGGTCAGTCTCTTGGGGCACAGAATAGGATAGAGAAGAGTGGAGAGTTGATCTTGAGGATCAAATTTAAAATGTCTATCATATTCAAAGAATAGAGCAGCCTTGTGCTTCTGTCTTGGCCCAGACATGCTGATAACTGGACATACCCAGAGTGGTCCCTGCCATGGACTTAGCTTTTATAAGTTATGTGGCACTTTAGCACCTTGGGCAGGTCTCGTAAGTGGAGGTAGATAACGTCATGATCTTTTTCGAAACCTCCCAAATTCCCTTTGGAAACTCAAAATAGGATCTCTGAGAGCTAACAAAGGGTCAATTGTACTTACCAGGGTCCCCTGGGAATAGTCACAGGTACTTTAGAAGAAGGTGAATGTTCCATAGTGGGAAGGTGACAAAGAAGGGTAGATTCATGTTTTGTTATGCATTGTAATCTCAGTTCTATGCCCTACATTTGTACAAGATACACCTAACTGTACAACTTGGTATAATAATTATTCTTCATGACTTCTAAGGATTGAAAGTTGGAGAGTCATTAGCCCTCCACCCTACAAAAAATTTTGTCCAGGGGAATCTTCCATGACTTCATCATAGTTCCATATCCTCTACGCCAGAGGGAGAGTCTAGCTGGCTATCTTTTTACACTCATAACACAACTTCTCTTTTCTCTTTATCAGTTGTACTTCTTTTTCTTGTCATGAAACATTTTTCAGCACAGATCACTGGATCATAAACCATTAGAATTGGAAGGGACCCAAGAGATCATTTGTTCTAAACTGTTTTAATACTTGCAAAAAATACTTTTTTAATACTTTTAAAATATAAAAAAATATAAAATATAGTAATTCTAATTCAATATGGAGGTTGAGCAAAATTTTTTGTTACTGCTGCCTAATAAATAAAGATGGATTGATAGAATTATCAACATCACCATTTTGCAATACTTAATAAAACAATGGATCTAGCCAATGATCAAAAAATGGATGCTTAAATTATAAGGTGAAAGGTTGATGGGGAACTTTATAATGGAGGGATCAAGCTGATATTAGCTGAACTCACTGATTAGACTTAGCATAATGAAAAGGGCTAATCAGCTCTATTGTGCCTCCAGATGTAAGAAGAAGTTCATAGCATGACCTATAAACTACTCTGGCCTAAAAAAAAACTGGAATCCAAATCCAATCAATCCTTTAGATCTAAATATCAGTTTCCAGGAAATATGGGGCTTAAAAGATTAAATAATGCCATGAGGAAGCAATTGGCCAAATTCAGAATGTGGGACAGTCTACAAAATGACCCAGTTTTTCTAATCAATCAAAGGCATGTGTGGTGAATTGTATTATTGCCTTACTTATTCACTCCTCTTTCCTGTAAGAGCATTATACATTCTTGCCTACTGCCTTTCCACTGGCCATTCTCGTCATGGGACAGTATTCATCCCTGACCCACTGATGTTGGGCGGAGCTTATGACTTGCTTTGACAAATGCCACATCCAAGCAAAGTTTTATGAGCCACTGAATGCTATCACCAGCTTTCCTGCCATTTTCCTTCTACCACAAGGATGTCTTGACACAAATAGGGTTAACATCTTCAGCCATGGTCCCAGAAAAGGAAGTCACATGAGGCGAAACTGAGCCACTGCCAAACTGCAGACAACATGTGATGTGAGTCAGAAATAAAACTTTTCATTTTTTCTTGTAGCCATTGAGAGTTGGAGGCCATTTGTTGCAATAGAAAACCTGGCAAACTTAATACAAAAAAATTTAATACGAAAAGAGAATAAAAGAGATTTAAGAAATGTAACCATTGAAGACATGTTGTGGACCATGACTGGATCTCAACCCAAACAATTCAAACTATAAAAATGTCACTTTTGAAACAACTGAGAAAATGTGAATATTGTTTGTATATTATGTGATATTAAGGAGTTGTTAAATATTTTAGGTGTGAGAATGGTTATATATGTATTTATTTCTCAGTTACAGGTGCATATTGAGGTATTTATGGATTAAATAGCATGATTTCTGGATTTATTTTTACTAGTCCAAGAAAAATATAAAGGGATTGATAAAATATTCATAATAACTGATAATTGTTGAAGTTGGGTGATAAGTTCCTGGAGAGTAATTATACTATTATCTCTAACTTTAAGTATGCTCTAAAATTCTCTCTAATATATGATTTTAATACAATAATAAATTAATTAAAAGTCATTAACACACAATGACAGAAAAGAATGATGGGAGTCATCAGAAGACAAAAAATTCAGGAATTTCTTAAAGCTGTAATATGGTTGAATTAGTACTAATTTAGAATAAGGTAGAGAAAGCCTCACTTTCAAGTATGCAAGGGTATAGAGGATGTTTACCAGCTCTATAGAATAAAGGAAATGACTGAGATTAAGAAACACCAGGCCCAACAAACAGATGGCAGAACACAGGCTGAGAGCAAGTGACTTCACTGAAGCTCTACATAAGTAACAGTTGCCTTTACCTCATCTACCCATCCACACACTCTTCCACACAGAATGACCACTAACAAAGTGTTTAAATTCTTTGTGAAAAATGGAATGCTTCTCCACTCTTTAAACAAAATGAAAAAGAAATTGCCTGGGAAAGACTAGGGCAGCTAATGTGGTCTCTGGTGTCCAAGAGCAAAGCACTCCAAAATCTAACATTTGGGGACTTCCAGCATAATGTTCACCTCCCCACATGTTCCTTCTTAAATTACCATACAAGGGGAGAAAATATGCCACAGCATGATAGAGATAAACAAAATACAAAACTGACCCCAGAAAAAAAGGAAATAATTAGGAAACAGAGGGTAATATTTTTAAAATTCAAAACTTCAGAGAAATTTGAAGCAAGAGGGTGTCCAAAAGACAAGAATAAGATCATATTTTTTAAAAAGGGAAGAAATAGAATTAATGGAAGGACTATTGAAAATTGAGATTTAATACAAACCCTCATCCTGCCCCACCCCAAAAAGTCTCAGAACAAAAAAGAAAGAAAGTCTCAGAAGAAGAGAGAAGAAATGATGTAGATGTCGCCATCAGAGAAGGAGGAGAAATAAGACACTTTCTATCACAGGCAAGGAAAAGGTAGTGGTAGGGGACACAAAGAAGAAGGAAAATAACTAAGCTGATAGCAAGAGGGTAGACTAGCCATTTGTCTGAAAGAACAGTGGAACACCAGGGCTCCATTCAGACCTTGAGTGCTTTTATCATGTCTGGTTTTGTCACCATGTATTTTCAGAATACATGAAACACACACATGTGCAGAAACAATTTAATGTGATGAGCATATTTTAGAAATGTAAAATCAAAGAAAATCTAGCATTATAGGAAATAAATCCTTAAGTATTTAATAACACATCCAGGTTTTCATTTCTAAAACTGAAAAATCTCAAAGTCAAATCTCTATACTAACTAACAGCACTTGTTTTGTAAAGGGTAAGATTTTTTTTTTTTTTAATCTAAGCTTCTCTCACAGTGAAGTAAATTCCCTAGAGAAGCTCTGATCATTTTGGTTTCCATATATTGAAAGATTGGGCTATGCAGTTTTTAAATGAGAGCTGTGTTTGAATCTTTTGTAAAAATAAAAGGTTTACATGTTGAGAAGAACTTTCCTCATCGCCACTCACTGAATACAACATCATTACTGCCCTTAAATACATTATTGAAAATCCAGAAAATAAGTCACAGTTTCTCTCACACAGGCTACATCTGAAAAATGCTTATCGAAGTGTTTAGAACACATTTGGTAATGATTTAGGGGGAAAATATCCAATGATGAACCTTGAAATCACATGTAATTTCCAGTAAACACCCAGACATAGACACATTTGGGTATAATATGAAAGATATTTTTAGGAAGCTCTTGCTAAATTGTTCATTATGTTTTATCTAAAGATCATTTAAAGTTTTTATTACAAGCTATATTTCAAGGGAAACTTTCTTGATCTGACCACATCTTTGGTTAAGGGGGCTTCAGTAAGGTGAAAGTGATGAATACAAAAAAGGAAGATTTTCCTTCAAGAAAACATAACTAGATTTCAACTTTTAAGTGTTTTGAACTTCATCCAGACTTTGAGAATAAAGAAATAAAAATTCATATACTTATGAAAAGAAAAGGTTTTAGGAATTCTGGGGGGAGGATACTGTCAGAAAGCAAGAAGGAAAGGAAGGAAGGAGGGAGGGAGGAAGGGAGGAAGGGAGGGAGGAAAGAAGTAAAAGAAATGGCCAATTTCAGGGGAAATTAGGATGATGATGTGAAACTCTGAAAAGGTTCCAGGCTACATAGCCCCCTCTAGGAGCAGCAGTTGCACAGACAGTGACTGTTCAAAGTGGGAACTGTGGCAGTGAGAAACATTTGTCAAGTGTAGCAGTCTTTGGAGGGAAGCACACACTCAGATTCACTTAGCCTGGTGATTAGCTAATGCACCCCAAAATGTTCTCCAAAGTGTTTTACCATCCCCATATACCAGTACTACCTTCCACAGGCCCCAGAAAAACTATGTTGAGTTTGGAGAGAAACCTTTGATTCCTTATGGTAAAGCTTTCCTTCTTTATATAATAGAGCCCCAGCCTGTTAGAAGGAAAGAGGCCAAATTAAACACTCTTCATACATAGGTTTCTAAGTCATGGGTGGCATTAGACTCTTGGTTCATGAGTCAAAATTGGTATAGACACATAATCCCCTTTCCTTTTATGTTAAATTAAGTGTTGAAAACACTTCTAAGAAACTTCAACATGCCCAGTATATACAATGCTTAGCTCTAGTCCTTCTAGTCTTTCCATGGAATAAATTGACAGACAGGTTCACTGTAGCATAATATTTAAGCATGTGGATTCTGCAGTCAGACTTCCTGAGTACAAGTGACTGCTCCAGCACATATGCACTCTTAGGAGTTACCTGAGTAGTCTAGTTCTTAGTTTCATCACCTAAGAAATGGGAATGAAGACAGTGTCAACCTTACAGGGTTACTATGAGGATTAATGGAGATACTCTCCTTAAAGTTAGGATATTTTTCTACCAAAGTTAAGTTTTGTAGCTAAAAGCACAAAAAAACAGTAACTCAAACTGGCTTGGAACCCAGAAGAGTAGACTTGCAGGAGAAAAGGACTAGGTCATCATTTCTCTCTGCCATATCCTATTCTTGGCATTGACTTCACCCAAAATCTCCTTCCTCTCCTGGTCACAAAATGCCTTCACATGGCAACTGAGATCACATTATTTCTTGTTCATGTTCACTATGAAATGGCAACACAAACTTTCCCTGAAGCTCTCCAGTAGACTCCTATGCTCATCCCATTGGCCAGGATTGGATTACATGTCCATTCTAAAATTACTTCTGCAAGAACATTAGACTCACCATGATTGGTATAGACTTACCTTTGAAGAAGAAATGGATGTAGGGGAAGGTCATTTTAGTACCCAGTAAAAGTTAGCTTTTATTAACATTGTTGTCTACGTTAGGTTTCCACTAGACTCTTACAGGAAGTTTTTCCGAAGATGCAACTGGCCATTGCCTCAAAGGTCTTAAACTAACAAATGGATTTTATTTTTTGTGTCAGCCCAGATTCATTTCTAGCGGCTACCTAAACTGCTGCTTAGGAAGAATTCTGAAGCCTCACCTTTGCAGGGAAGGGGAAAAGAAAATGATCAATTATAAGACTTGACCAAGAGTACAAGATATGGTTTCATTAACACCACGGGTGGCATTGAACAACCAGGTTCTGTTCCCTTCACATCCTTTCTTTCTGCCCACTTTTCCAAACCTATAACATTTCCTCAAGTCTTTCATGCTAATCTTTACCACCGAAGAATGAGTTTAACTAATATCTGGTCTTTCAAATTTCTGAGAGAATATGCTTTCTCAACAGCCCAACTCAACAACTATTTATTGAGCACTAATTCATTTTCCTGTTCTGTGCCTGGTGCTAAGCTTAATACAAAAGAAGTGTAAGATACAAAGTCCACAGTAAGGAAATTCTGATCTATCTGGGGAAATAAAATATGTGAATAGTTACATATTAAGTAGTAGAACAAGGTGATACAGAATTCAGGGCCCAAAGAAATAGCTACGACATTGTATTTGGTCACGACTAAACTGATGAGGGAGAATCTCGTTATTAACTACACCCCTGTTTGGCTGATGGGCATATGGGCTCAGCCTAATAGGGACTGGTAGTTTCCATGGAGCAGGCAGAGAAATGGCTTGAGTTTTTCAGACTGTGTCAATTTCTCCTCCCACATGCTAACTGTAACAACTACCATGACCTTATCTGCTTCCAGAGAAGAATGAATCTTGAAGCTTGATGAGGTTGTAAGATTCTAGAGCTCTAAAACTATGGTTGTGGATTCTTGGGTTCCTCTCCATCTTCCAACATAACCCTTAGGACTCACACGTCTAGCATGATTGATCTGACCTCAGTGACTCTGTATCCTTGGCCCTAGAGAGCATATTGTATAGAGAGTATATTGTATATCACAAATTCTTACATAATTATCTGTACAATATTGTGTGCTTCAGTCCATTTGGAGCAGCTAAACCTGATAAAAATTTACAGAGCAATAATAACTCTAACTTTTATTTAGACTTGAGCACCCTATAGGGTAGAGGGGGGAATACTACAAAAACAAAGGGGTGGGGGAATTGCTCTGGCTTGCTTACAAGGCTTTTATAATCTGGTTAGGCTAATTCCAAATCAGATACATGGAACAAATGTGTAAAGCAACATAGACATCTACTGACTTTGGTCTAGACTCTTACTGTCCCACAGCCAGATCCTGACTGCTAGTGGTCCCATTGACTTCAGTCCTTTTTGATTCCAGTGTTCTAAACATAACTACCAGGGTCATCATCCCCAAAGTACAGCCTTGGGCATGTCATTTCCTTTTTGGAAAACTATAATACAGTAACATCCCCATGCCTACAGAACAATTAACATCCTCTGTACTCTTCAACGCCCTCATCTACCCTCTAAAATCTGTCCCTCCCTGGTTTTCCAATTTACTGTCAATATAGTGCCCCTCTTCCACTATTTGAATGCTATCTTTAGCTATGGTGGTTCACTCAAGAGCTCCATTTCCAAATATGCCAATGGCTCTCCTGTCTCCTAATGGCACCCCTCTCCGTGCCATGTTCTTCCTGCTTTTACTTATATAAGTCTCATTCTTTCTTGAAGACAAAGGCTCATCTTCAAATAACTGTTTTCCTAAACACAATAGATTACAGGGAACGCTCACTCCTCTGAACCCCAAAAGTACTAGAATTTCTTATGTAGTAATCAAGTGTATATAAATGCCTTGCTTCACCAACTTGGTCTCAAGTCACATGACATTGAACAACTTGCTCCAATCCTCTCTGTGTGCACAGAGAGTAACAAACACAAGGTCTTCAGCAATGCTATTGATGGTAAAATAAAATCAGGCATCAGTATTGAGCATAGTAAAGCATAATCAGTTATAATCAAAAGGGAATAGAATGGATTTTAAATGATTTTTTTAAGCGCTTACTAGACATGTGACTTCTTAAACTGGGTTTGGAAGAAGGGAAAGGAATGACCGAATGGTAAGAAGGAGAGGAAGCAAGAAGGGCATGAGTTAAAATGGTGGATGAGGACATGGAAAGGAATGGGTGGGCCCAGGAGGCCAGCCATGTCCTGATAGTTGAATAAAATCAACAAACGAGGGCAGAAGTCTGGTTGCCAGTTGACCTTCCCATTGCATATCTTCTAGGTGTAACTTGCTAGGTCTATAGAGTTGACAATTGTGGCCAAGAAAAAGTCATCATCAAACTTAAATTCCATCTTATGACCTTTAAATGTTCTTCTTCCATTCAATTCTTTGAAACATCATTTCCTTTGGCAATGTAATTTTTTCCAGGAGGAAGTTTGTTATTGAGATTTTTGGTCCTCATTTGAACCTTGTCAGAGTATTTGGACAGAAGGAAAAGAATCAATGTTTTGTAAATGTATTTATCTTCCTTTTCATGCCCTCAGGTCGCTCTCAAAAAGCTCTATCTGATAGAGAAGGCCAGGATTTTCTCAGAGGCCCTATGACTTCTGGATCTGAAGGTTTTCTGGGTCATGAAGAATAGTACTGACGCCTATTCACAGGTCAGCTGGGTCCTGCTGAAGCTACAACTAGCCCAAACCCAAGACCCACTCTCAGGCTCAACATTTCAACTTCAGCTTCAATCACACCTCAGCTCTCCTCCAGAACACACATCTGCAGAGCATATACATCAAAGAGATAGGGAGATGTGCCAAAGAATGCATGGATTATTCCACTTAATATGTGTTAACTCTTTAAGCACCCTCTAGTTCTGGATCATGAGAAACCCCAAAGGGACACTGCTAATTTATCATTTAATCAGTGTCTTTCTCCTTTAAACAGCATTGTTCAAAATTGTCCATCAGTTTTGTCTATATTTATGCCATTTTCTGTACAATGACAGCATGAAAGAACTAAAGAATGTAAAAGCTAAAAGTAAGTATCTCAGAAAGTATTTAGTCCAAGCCCTTTACTCTACAGAGAAGAAAACTGCGACCCAGAAGAGATGTGGCTGGGCCACTGTCACCAGGGCGGTTACAGTTCTCTGATTATATTAAGTCTTCGGAACTTTCCTTTGTGACTGTGAAGACAACCACTGAGGACCCTTCATCAACTACAGTGTTCTTCTCCCTCTAGTTTAGATACATGATCACTGCAAAAAGTCAGAACAAGCATTTCATATTTACATCAAAAAAAATTTGCACTTTATTTGGGGATCACAAAAGCAGTAAACCCAAGTTTCTCACCTTTCTCATATAGATTATTAAACAGAGGATGTAAGCTGGCCAGTCAGGTACTTCTCTTCCCCCTCAGGGATCAACTTCCTCTAGAATAGGGTTTCTCAGCAGCAACACCTTTGACTTCATTTTGGGCTAAATAATTATTTGCCATGGGGACTGCCCTGTTTATTGCTGGATGTTTGCTATCATCCTTGGGCTCCACCTATGAGATGACAGTAGTTCTCCTCCTCCAGTTGTTACAAATAAACATTGCCGAATAACCCCCGTGGGACAAAGTACAAACCTCTGCCCCCTCTCCCCAGTTGCGAACCACTGGCTTAGAGCACACTGGAAACATGGTTGTTATTCTGAGGAGGCTTTCAGAAGTTGTTCCTCAATGTTTTGTATTCCACAACCCCCTTCTCTCAACTCCATCATTGTCTTTACTCCCTGGGCCCACATAGAGCAGGCAATACCACCACATCCCCTTATTTTACATGACCCCTCCATACAAAACTGTATAGGTATGCCAGACAAAGCCTGGAGATAACTGAGGGCAATTACAACACTGGAGGTCAAAGCTCAAAGTTAAAAATGACTTTTTGCCGTAATCTAATAGAGAAGTGTATTCATTATTTACTGCTGTGTAACAAAGTGTCCCTACAATAAAGCTAAATTAAACCAAACTAAACTAAAACTAAAGCTAAAACAGCAAACATTATTTCCACGCATCTTCTGGGGGTCAGAAATCTGGAAGTTGCTTAGCTGAACTGCAGTGAGATTGCAATAAAGCTGTCAACTTTGTCTGCAATCATCTTGAGGCCGACCTGGGGCTGGAGAATTGCTTCCAAGCTCACTCATGTGGCTATTGACAGCCTTCAGTTCCTCCCTGGCTATTGACCAGTTCTTTCTCGTAGGGCCTCTCCATAGGGTTGCTCACAACATGGCAGCTGGTTTCCCCCAAAACAAGGGACGGGGCAGGGTAGATAGAGAGAGGGTCTGAAACACAGAACAGAATCTGGGTTTTTCATAACCTAATCTCAGAAGTGGCATACCTTCTACTTCTGCTACATGCTTTTGGTTACACAGACCAATTCTGGTACATTGCGGGAAGGGACCACACACAGGTGTGCCCATGGAGGTCAGGGTTTATTGGGTGATGTCTTGGAGGCTGTCTGCTATAGGAACCACACAGTAAGTTAAACCCTTCCTAAGTTAATACACGTTCCACATCAAACATAATTTCTGATGATAAGTGACCTCAGTTACCTTTGGAGATGGGAAGGAACTTACATTTGGTCAAAATTATGACCCTGAGGCAACTCATTATCAAAAGAATTCAACAGACTCCATTTCTTGGTGGCAACAGTAAGTCAATCCATTTTAGAAGGACTCTCAACAAGTGCAGGTTTTTAGTTGCCTCTTGGTAATCAGTAAACTATGGCAGATTATACTCTATTTTAGTCAGTCAAGATTCCATGGAAACCATTCATCAAACTACATTTATCATGTATTAATTGAGATGCTTCTCTGAGTTAGGCATTGTTTTAGTTTGTTAAAGCTGCTGGGAGCTAAATACTAGAAATGGGTTGGTTTTTATACAGGGAATTTATTAGGGTAAAAGCTTACTGTTCTGAGGCTATGAAAATATCCATTTCAAGGCATCATCAGAGATGCTTCCTCACCAAAGATTAGCTTCTTTATATTCTGGACTCCTGCCACATGGCAAAGGAAAATGGAAGCCTATCAATGCTTTCTCTTCCAGGCTCACTTTCTCTCTAAGTTTAACTATGAGTGGTCAGGCATATGGTTCATCTCTTCCTGGGCCTTGTCTCTTTAGCTTTGGGCTGCTCTGCTGATTCCAGACTCTGGCCTCCCTCTCAGTCTTTTGGGATTTATCTGTCTTTATGCAGCTGTAAGTGATCCTGAGGTCCTTTCTCACATGGCAAGATAAAAATAGCAGTTTTCTTTCTGGGTATGTTTCTGCTTTCAGTTCTCAGTTTATATAAGACTCCAGCGAGAGGATTTGGACCCACTCTGGGCCCCACAATCTAATCAAAGGCCTTAACTAAAGTGATCTAATCAAAAGTTTCCTTAATTAAATTGAACCCAAAGGTCTTAAGTATTATAGGCTTACATGTACAAGAGTGAGTTAGCTTAATATAATTTTCTGGGGTCCACAAAAGACTCAGACCAGGACAGGTATTTATTTATATATTGCTATATATCAAACCATCTTAAATTTAGTGTTTGTAAAAATAGAAAAATAAATTTTTAAAAAAGAGAGAGAAAAAGATTTAAGAAGGTCAGAAATGTGGGCAAGTTTCAGTTGGACGGTTCTGTTCTAAGTGGTATTGGAAGGGGTCAATAATACAAATGTGTTCACATGGTTTCTTTGGTTGGATGAAGATCTAAGAAATCTTTGTTCTAATGTCCGGAATCTTGGTGCTCCTCCAAGTGGTCTTTCCCTCTGTACATGGCTGGCTTGGGCTTCCTCAGAGCATGATGGTCAGGGTAGTCAGACTTCTGTATGATAGCTGGTTTCTAAGAGCAAAAGGGGAAGATGCCAGATCTCTTAAAAGTTTGGCCTAGAATCAGCACAGTATCATTTCCACTATATTCTGTTGATTAAAGCAAGTTTCATCACTTCTTTTAATATGCCCTTTTATATAGTTCTGAAATTCAGAACCACAGTGATGTTTTATAAAATATCTAGCAGATAAGTAGAAAGATGATAGCTAGACAGATATAGGGATATGAATGGATAGATCAAATCAACTAGGATGTGGGAGAACCCAAAATGGAATGCAAACAATAACAAATGAATAACCACAGTGAAGAGAATGAGAAAGAAAATGACTATGGAACTTTGGAAAATAATATTTTCACTATGAAATATAAGGCTAAACACAAAAATGATCTGTATACAAACACTGTACTGTAATTTGTAAATTTGATTTCACAAGGGTATGGGTTACCAATTATGCAACTGTTTTATAGAGGAGAGGAAAATGTAAAGTATTGTGGATAATGAGAGCTAGGTTTCTCGCTGTCAGAGAAAGGAGTTACAAATAAGGAAAGGAGGAAGGCATTTTTGATACCTTCATTTTGGTTCATTGACACAGATTTTGGACTTTTGGCCCCCGTGACAGTTTGAAGTTCTTTTGTGAATTCCAAGAAAAGGTTGTGTTTTTTAACTAGTCCATTCACATGGGTTTGTGACCCTTTACATTAGATTTGGTTAAGGGACCTTGATTAGATCACTTGATCAGATCACTTCTGTTTGGACTATGTCAGTGAGATGTGACTCCAGTTGTGTCTCTACCCTCTTACAAGTGCCTTATGTAAACAGAGACACACAGAGAAAGAAGACACACAGAAAAGGGAGCTCTGTCATTTTGACCTGGCCATGTGAGAGAGAGGACTCAAGGATCACTAGCAGTTGAAGCTGAGACATGAATCCCCCCAAAAGCTGGGGGAACTGTTTAAGGCTTAGGAGATGAGCCATATGCCTGATCGCCCAGAGCTGAGCTACTGGAGACAGTGAGTCTTGAGGGGAAGGCAAGGGCCTTGGCAGAGATCAGCTGCCATCTTGCCTCATCATGTGACAGGACGCCAAGATCACCAGTAGCTGACTTTGGCGAGAAAGCATCTATGATGATACGTTGACTTGGACATTTTTGCAGACTTGTAACTGTAAGCTTTTATCTGTAATAAATTTCCCACTATAAAAGCCAACCCATTTCTGGTATTTTCCATTGGCAGCCTTTGGCAAACTAAGACAGCTTCATAGAGAAGGAAGAGAATAATTTATGTTGTTTTAGACCACCACATTTGTGGGAATTTTTTAATAGCAGCCATGGGAAACTAAGTCTCAAACTATCTCCCTATACTTATGAATTATGAAGGGAAAAGAGCAACTTCACAATGGAGGAAACTGGAAGGCACAATCCTAACCAAACAATCAAAGTTAACATCACTAGTAATACGACATATTAACATCATATACCTCCTGAGGTGATATACTGAGAAGATATCTTTTCTGAAGTTTCTTACCAAAAATGCATAACCTCGATCTAATAATGAGAGGACTTCATTCAAAGCTGAATTGAGGAACAGCCTACAAAACAATTTTTCAACACTCAAGTGCGTTAAGTCATAAAACAAAGGAAGATTGAGGAACTGACCAGATTGGACAAGACTAAGGAATCATGACAACTAAATGCAGTGTGGAATCCTGAATTGGATCTTGGACCAAAAAAGAGGACATTAGTGGGTGTATTTGTTTTGTACTCCAAAATTAGCAGCTTAAAGTAATAGCCATTTATTACCCCATTGTTCTGTAGATCCAAAGTCCAGCACCATATGGTTGGGTTTTCCACTCGGGGTATAGCGAGACTGAAACAAGAGATATTGGCTAGGCTGAGTTCTTGTCTGGAGACTCAGGAAATGAATCTACTTTCAAGCTCATTGAGGCTAGCATAATTCAGTTCCATGCAGTTGCGCAAGTGAGGTCACTGTTTTCTTGTTGGCTGTCAGCTGGGGTCTCCATAGCTCCTAGAAGCAGCCTGCATTTCTTCCCAGGTAACTCTCTCCAGCAATGGAGAAATTTTTGCCTTTCCGATTCTCTACCTCCTTTAAATCTTTGGCTTAGTGTGTCTGACCTATAGACTCAATTTAAAGGACTCATGTGATTAGGTAAGGCCCACCTAGATAAGCTCCCTGTCTTAAGGCCAACAGACTTGGGACCTTAATTATATCTGCAAAATCCATAGCAGCCCTAAGATTAGTTTTTGAATAACTGGGAAAAAGTGTGTATACACCAGGGCCCAGGAATCTTAGAAGAAAATCTTAGATTTCTGTCCACCAAAGTGAGACAATTGGTAAAATTTTAATAATGTTTGTGGATTGAATAAGGTTTATAGAACATTATTGGGGTAATTAACATTTTAAATGCTAATTTTCTGGCTTATATCATTGTAATTCGGTTATATAAGACGACAAGATTAGTAGAAATTGGATGAATAACATATGGGAATTCTATGTACTATTTTCGAAATTCAGAAAATTTTTTAATTAGTTAAAATAAAAAGATTAATTTAAAAAGTCACAAGGCCATCCCAGATTCAGAGGAAGGGGAAATAAAGTCCATCTCTTGATAGAGTACGCATGTGCATACAAGGAGGGGGGAAATGGTGGTGGCCATCTTTGAAGACTATGCACCTCGGGCATTATAGTGATAGTAATACAAAAATGAATATGACTGGTTCCTCTCTCATAGAAGCTGTAATCTGGTAGGTGAAAGAATGTCTATTCGATATATATTTATGGTGTATATATAAATATATATTGCCTATAGTGTGGGCACCATGATAACCACTGGAGATAAGATGATGACAAAGTTACCCATAAGAAAATTATCACTTAATGGGGAGAACAGCTAATGAACAGTTAATTAAAAGTCAATTTATGGGGAGCAGATGTTCCTCAGTGGTTGAGGGCTTGCTTCCCATGTACAAGGTCCTAGGTTCAATCCCCAGTACCTCCTAAAAAGAAATAGAAAAAAAAAAGTCAATGTATGATAACTATCACGTTCAAATCAGTATAGGCAGCTAAAATAGCACACAAAATGAAGCGATCACTTACAATTGTGGAGGTCAGATAAAGGTTCATCATGGGTAAGAGACAAACAAACAAACAAACATTTTCCTTTCCCTTCTGCTCCACTAGTTTGAAAGGCTCCAAGCAAACCAAAGAATTTATCCATCTGATTCACTGCTGAGTGTTCTTAGTTCAAGGGGCGGGGGGGGGGGGGGGGGGGGTTACAATTTTCATTTAATTTATTTATAGGGTAGATTTTTAAATGAGTATTTCTCTTCTAATACAATCTTTTACATGACTGTTAAAATTATATGTATGGTATATATATTTTTTTCAGTTGTCCAAAAAGTATCTCAAATTTAATTAAGAATCAGTGCCACTCATTTTCCAACATTTCTCAGTATCTGATATGCCTTAGCTGTGTTACTGTGGTTGGTCCTTCCCAATCCCCTTTGGGTTTCACCTTGGTCTCTCATCCCAAATTATGCCACCCTAAGTGGCTAAATCCAGGTTGAATCTGTACATGTACACACTGAAAAATCTTTTGGGGGGAACACTTTCAAGTCTTCTTTGGTAGAAATATATATTCCTAGGACTTTTGAAAGATGAAAACTGTAGTACCAGCCTGAGATGCAGTATCTGCGCAGGACATCTGAGCTAAGCTGATTTTCTTGCAAATCCCATTATTTCTGGTGCATGTGCAGAAGTTGCAATGACTGGCTCAGGGCCTTTATGCCTCTGATTTGACTTTCCCTTCCAAGGACCTGTGGGTTTTACAGACACAGCCTGAGGATAGGCGGTTATGGTCATATTGGAGGACTGCACTTAGCCACCCTGAGCACGGGGGACCAGGGGACACGTAAGAGGGGCCATGGGACTCGAGGCACCCCTCAGGCAGGCCCTGCACCAGGCCCTCCCAGGAGATTTCCAGACTTCACACCCACAAATCACTCAGTGCCCTGCACATAAGAATTTAATAAATGTGTCTTGACATTATATTATTATTATTGTTATTTACATCAAACCTAACACCAATCACAGAATTTACCTGCAAGCATTGCTGGTTTTTTTTCCATTTTTCCCTAAGGCAAAGCAAAAGAATGGAATAGGAGTTCTTATTTCACGGGGATGAGAAGATGAAATCTACTTCCATTCTGAGTAGGAAAATAAAAGTAATGACTCTGACTACTCCCCCAATCGGGCCTATTCTAGGGCTGAGCATTCTCTCCACTGAGTTCATGAATCTTCCCCCAGAAATGCACCCACACGAGACCCACCGAGGTACTCACTTTACCTCGTGTCACCTGAATCATTTAAGAGTAGCTGCACGAAGCGTTGGGTTTTCATTGTTGTTTTCTCTTCATGCTTTGTCAGGGAGTTCAGCTAACTGACTCACTTGGCAAGCCCAAGCACCAGCTCCAGCCCTCGTGCTGGGCCTCTGTCCTTTCACTTAGGTTTTCCCAGACTCCAGAGGAACCGAGGCAAGTCGTTTGGGATTCAGAGAATGGGAAGCACGGGTGAGAGGTGGAAGGCGAAGTGACTGGAGTTTCCATCTCTGTTGTGTTTTGACAATGGCAGCCTTCGGTCTGCGGCTGCGCCAGACCTTCCCATTGCCAGGTTCAGCAAAGCAGACTGAGCTGAGCCTCCGGGTGGTGAGTCACTGGGCAGTTCTTCCAGAGGCAAGCCTGTGGGTCCCTGCAGTTTCTGTTGGGTCCTCCTGTATCTGTCTCAATGCCATTCCAAGCATATTTGGTTCCATTTAGGGGAACTCCTGTCTAGCAGGGAAGTACGGTTTATTCCTCTACCTCCAGAAACAATGAACTTTTACTAACCCTCTCTTCCACCCCACAAATGGAGAGCTACAATTTTCTTGAACCTCTCCAAGGAAAGTATCACAATAATGTCCACTCACCATGCATTTCAAAGCTTCCATTGGGAACAGCCGGGAAGTTCTATGTAAAATTTGAACGCCTGAGTTCAAGGCTGTCAGGGCCAATCTGTGTTACACATGTGGCCACGTTTCATACCAAGAGATGCTACAGCAATCCAGATCTGTCTTTAGGGTTCACAGAGAGGTAAAGGGGAGGAAAGAAAGATCTTTTCCCATGGCAGTTTACAATAACGTCTTTCCCCTCAGCAACCTGGGTATGTGTTCTGAAGCTGAAGTGTGAGCTTCCTCGTGAGCATTTGTGCTAAAGTTCTGGTCAAAAGGAAAGGGTGCGGGTGACAGGGGGCGGAGCAGGAAAACACTGTTTCTCCAATCTGTGTGGTCCAGGGCCAAAGAAACCAACTTAAGTTGGACAGACTGTCACGTGGGTGTTTTTCAAAGAAAAGAGAAAGGAGAGAGGGAAAAGGAGGGATGTGTCAAAGTGTTTTTCATCCTGCTGAGAGAGGAAAGCAGGCAAGGGGAGCCATGAGGATCCAATCACCCTGTTCAGCAGATGGCAAAGCCAAGGTGAGGGAGAAGGCAGCATCCTTCTGGAGGCCATTTGACTAAAATGGCCAGGGACAAACTATTAATCACCCCATGAAGGCTGAGGAGACCTTTCTTCTGGGAGGCAGCACAAAAAAACAAAGTCCCAGGCAAGGCTTAGTGCCAGAGCAAAACTGTCAGTGCTCATGCCCCTCCCTCAACCTTTATGAAATAAAACCTAAGTAACCACCACAGCAAGACCCCAGCTGGCTGGCTCCAGGTATCTGGTTGGGGCAAAGCTTCTGACCCCTGCTCTGTAATTCATTCATTCATTCATTATTCTCCTTACATCTTGGGGCATGTGGCAGACAAGCAAACTTGAGGACTCTGGCAGCCCAGAGTGCATTTGAAACACTCCTTGTCTCCTTCCCTGTGAATGTGGCAACCAGCGATAAAAGAAATACCACACCCAGAGTTTAAGTCAAGATTGCTTGTGGAGGTGAAGCCATGGCCAGAAGTACCACTAGTTATCTTCCAAATTACTGAGCAAGTCCTGTTTTCTCAAGGTCAGTCACAGGTTCTGGTATCCACACTTGCATAACGCAGATGTGTAATTCTGTTTGCATTTGTATGTGTGTGTATATCTGAATATCTGTGTGTGGAGAGAGAAGAGAGAAAAAGAAGGGCAAGGAAGAAGAGAAGGAGAAAGACGTAGAGGAAGGGGGAAGATAAAAAAGGGAAAAGATTGCTACCAAAAAGAGAGAAAAGAAGGAGAGAAAGGGTTAAAAAATATATATTAAAAAAATTAGGAAGGGAAGTAGGAAGAAAAGCGAAAGAAAGAAGAGAAAATGAATTGTGAGGAGGTGACAGTTGGTAGCTTTGCAAAGTAGAGTTGCCTGTCACTTTAGATTTTCAAGCAGAGGAGGTACATTTTTTCTACTGGCCTCCTTTGTCAGCTGGGAATCCACGGTGCGAAGTTGGAAGAAGAGGCTGAAGATATGGACAGTCTGTCCAGCACTGGGCCTGCATTCTTTCTCAGACCCTTTTGACCCATTTATTTGAGAATGAGTTCTATGGATGAAGGCAGCATTGAATCATGTGGTAAAGTGGCAAGCAAGACTCACATCTACAAAACCTTTAAAACACACAATATGCCAATGCCATAAGATAGAAGAGTCAGTGACAACATATCAAATTCAGCTGAATAATGAGTTGGTGTGAATTTTCCTGAAAGGCTGGAAGCAGCGATTGTAAAGTGTTCATGCAAATGCCCCATCTTGTGGTACCAACCAGGTTTAGTAGCCTAAAGACCTTGTATGTAAAAGTCTATGTGGGGAGCAGATTTGGCTCAATGGAGAGAGCATCTGCCTACCACATGGGAGGTCCAGGGTTCAAATTCAAACCCAGGGCCTGCCGACCTGTGTGATGAGCTGGCCCACGTGCAATGCTGATGCATGCAAGGAGTGCCGTGCCACGCAGGGGTGTCCCCTGTATAGAGGGGCCCTACGCACAAGAAGTGCACCCCTCAAGGAGAGCCGCCCCATGTGAAAAAAGTTCAGTCTGCCCAGGAGTGGTGCCACACACACGGACAGCTGATATAGCAAGCTGACGCAACAAAAAGAGACACAGATTCCCGGTACTATTGACAAGAATACAAGTGGACACAGAAGAACACACAACAAATGGTCACAGAGAGCAGACATCTGGGGGTGGGGGGGTGGGAAGGAGAGAGAAATAAATTTTTAAAAATCTTTTAAAAAAGCCTATGTAAGGCCTTCTTTGTTTTTTAAATTATTATTGTGCTTCTAACCTGTAGTAAATAATCAAGGACAAGATAATGCCACTTAACTGGGGTAGCTGCACAAAGTAGGTTAATGTTAATTTCTCTTCTGCTTAGGGAAACATTCAGCATATCAGACTATATGCTGGAAAATATTATGCTTGATTGACCAGAAAATCATGGAAGCAAAAAGTTAAGAAAACAAAATCAAGGGAAGGAAGCCCAGTTGCTTATGGACACACCCTTATTTCCACAATGATTAACTCACTAAGTTTTAAGGAGTTTTTTGGTCTCACCTCAGAATGGGAGATAATATTTGGAAACTACATATCTGACAGGGATTGATGTCCAGAATGTATAAAGAAATCCTGCAGTTCAACAACAAAAAGACAAACAGCCCAATTTTAAAAATGGGCATTTCTCCAAGGAAGATAATGCAATTGGTCAATAAGCACATGAAAAGATTTTCACCATGGCTAATGAGCCATTAGGAAAATACAAATAAAAACTACAAGACACCATTTCATGCCCACTAGAAAGACTACTGTTAAAAGAAAATAACAAGCGTTGGAGAGGATGTGGAGAAAAAGGAACACCCATTCATTCATGGTGGGAAAGTACAGCGGTGTATCCTGTGGAAGACAGTTTAGCAGTTTCTCAGAAAGTTAAGTACAGAATTACCATATGGCCCAGCAACCCCACTTCGAGGTATCTAACCAAAAGAATTGAAAACAGGAAACCAAACAGATATTTGCCCACTGAAGTCTATAGTGGTGGAATTAGTCACAATTGCCAAAAGATGGAAGCAACCCAAGTGTCCACGAACAGATAAAAAAACAAACTGTGGTATATATACATATGCAATTGAGTATTACTCAGCCATAAGAAGGAAAGAAGTTCCATGTGACAATATAGATGAAACTTGAAGATACCATGTTGAGTGAAATAAACTAGACACGAAAGGACAAATGTTGTATTATCTCACTGATGTGAAATTATTAGAATAAGCAAATTCATGGTGTCAGAAACTAGAACTCAGGTTCCCAGGGGCCAGAGTGGGAGTAGGGAATGGGAGTTAATGCATAATGGGTGCAGAGTTTCTATTTGAGGTGATGGGAAATGGACAGTGGTGAGTACAACATTGTGAATGTAATTAACACCATTGAATTATATATTGAATGGGGTAAAGGGGAAATTTTAGGTTTTTGCGTAAGTTACTAGGATAAAAATTTAAAAACAACAACGTAGGACTGTACAACACCAACAGTGAACTCTAATGTAAACTACGGACTATAGTCAGTGTAATTATAATATTCTTTCATCAACTGTAACAAAGGCACCACGTTAATGCAAAGAGTTAATAATAGGAAAAACTGCCAGTTTGAGGAGGTTATGGGGACTCTGTATTTTCTGCATGATATTTCTGTAAACCTACAACTTCCCTAAAATCAAGCAATCTAGGGGAGGAAACCCAGTTGTTTATGGACACACTCTTAATTCCACAATCATTAATCCACTCAATTTCAAGGAATTTTCTGGGCTACCCTTAGACACAAACCTGCCAGAAGGCAGGCCTTGACACAAACTGAATTTGAGCATATGGTGCCTTTATAGTATGTTCAGTTTGGGGAATGTGTAAGATAATAGGCCCTGATGATTAAAACAGCACATTTGTTTATAAGTATAACTTGATCTGAGGCATATTGCTAGAAAATTTAGCAAGCAACAATGTCTCTCTCAGGACAAATTATCGATCAGAACTTGAAATCTATTCTGAATTCTTTCTTTCACTAAATCAGAAGAGTAAATACTCTCTGTTGGGCAACGGGTTCAAAGTTCTCCTGGATCGTTTTGAGTTGCGCAGGTAGAAGTCTGGGTAGTTGTATGTATGGTTACCCTTCATAACCTTTGTTTCAACAATGATCTTGCTATTTATGAAGCCTGTGTTCTATGATGAGATGAAGGGTTTATGTGGATGATAAGTATCCTCCTATATACAGCTACTCAGATATTTTGCGTTACTGTTCAGTGTCCAAGCAATTCATAGTTCAAGGTATCTAACGGGGTCAGAATTTTGTATTTACTAAGAAAAACGGTGGAGGCAATTTTAAAAGTACATGGTTCTGCTGTATGTCATCCATTCTTTTCATCGTTTTCCATACTAACTGTATACACATGGAAGAATTTCATTTAGAAACCTGGCCTGCAGTGACTACCTCCAAATATATATCCATAAACTAGCTGGTGGCAGAAAATTACCATGGGAGACATCAAATTACCCTTGTATGATGAATGTCTACTACTGGCATAACAGCAGGAGTTCTTCAGAATAAGAGGGCCACAAAGAGCAAAGAGGAGGGACAATACCTATTTCAGAAATTAGTTGGCATTCTTCTAAAAAGTCCCAGGAGGCTTTGTAAGAAGACAAATTTTCTCTTTATTTGGAATCCTTGACTCTAGAAACATATTGGGCCTACAGCACAGTTCTATGGCTTAGATCATTCTAATAAAAAAGAACACAAATAGAAAACTAGCTCTAAATCACAGTTTGAAAGATGAGCATCTCTACTTGAGCTTTCGATTCCCATTGGGTATGTAATAGCATTGCTTTAAACTATCAGCCTTTGGTGGAAGTTATATCAGGATACTAATGGTTGGGCCATTTTCTTCCCTGGTCTGTACCAGGGCTTGAATGCCTGGCAGTGTCCGTGAGAGACAATTTATCCTGAAACATATCTACTCATCAGTTCTCACCATTTGGACCCAAAGGCATTTTTTTAATACTTTGAATTCCCTGACAAATTAAAATACTTCATACTAATGCATGATTATTTTTCTACAGTGGAAGCACAGACGAAAATGTTTTTTCTTTCTCTCTTTTTGTCATTAACTATACACTCTTTACTATCTCATAGCCATAGTCATTTGACACTCATTGGAAACCGTGTTGCATTTGTACTTAATATATTAAGTGCAAAATAAGACTCAAAATTATAAGGTCCTGATTGAAGAACCATTCCTCCTCTCAAAAAAACAGATATCCACACCCCAGAATGCAGTGATGGAAACTGATTTTCTGCCACATATCATGAAATCACCAGAGAAGTACAATACAAAGAAGTTGGAGGGAGAAAGGGAGCTCCATTTTACAATAGATATCAGCAAAGTCCATGGTTTAAATTACAGATTAACAAAGTGTTCGTGAGCTCAAAATTAAGTTATTCTGTTTAAAATCAATCACAGAGACTGCCATTCTGCTTATTGCTTTGACTTCCTAGCAAAGGTTTAAATGAGAACTTTATGTACAAGCTGAGAATGTCAAGAGATCTGCTCTATTTCAGGCCTGAGTGGGGTGGAGGGGCAAATATTTAGGCTATTAAAGTAATTAGAATGAAGAGTGCATTTTTTCCAGAAAAAAATTAAATCATTAACTGTAACAACAACAACAAAACCCTCACAAATCTACAATTCAACCATTATCTGGGGGAAAAAAGACACGGTAATACAAAAGGTGGAGTACATTTAAATAGCACTAGATTCATTAATACCAGAGCCATTCTAGAGATGTCAGACAAGACATCTGGAATTACTCTAACTTTTTTTTTTCAGTGGCACCATAATTAAGGAGAAGGGTCCGGAAAGAACACTGCCTTGGCCAGCACAGTGCATTCGGATTGCGGTTTTGAGGGAGAGGGCTTTTTTCCTTTGTCACTGGGCTTCGTGTTGGGTCACCACTCCGGCCCTGAGCAGCTCCCCGATGGTGCTGTCATCGTATGCGAGGGTTTCCTTCAGGACATGCACCGTGTGCTCTCCAAGCAGGGGAGGCGGCCTGGACGCTGACATGGTGAACTTACTGTATCTCACAGCCGGGCCTGTCAAAGAAGGAGAAAGCAGGAAGCCTGTTAAAAGACTAACTCTAGGAAATTAGTTACCCAAACAGCCTGGGGTGTTTCCAAGGCATGCCAGGAATATCCCGGCCAGTTACACCCATGCAGATGCACCGTTCTTTTGGGGAAGGAACACGGCGTTTTCGAACATGGCTTGCCTTGACTCACTGTTTAATCAGCCGGTGCAGCGGTCATCTGACATGGCCACACCACAAGGCTTGGAGCGGGCCAGGCCTGTGAGAGACGTTGAGTCCTGTCACGAAGACTCTCAGGGATAGAGACTGGACTGAGAGGACTTTCTGGGTCCAGAAGAAAGATGACTACAGATCCAGAGTGACTCTTAAGCTGGAGATCAGATCCCAGGCGGAAGTAACTGAGAAATTTATTATTCAGTGTGAACCTTATAATTCCAAGATTTAGTTCAACACTCTGTACCAACTAAAGCTTCAGCCAGGCCATGGTAGAAGAGGTTATGTGTAAGAGTTTCATTGTCAGAGAGCCTTGGGTTTGGATTTCAGCTCTTGAAACTTTCTGGCAAAGCAATAGAAGACCAATTACTTAACTTCTCTGAACCTCCTGTCCTACAACTGTAAACTGCCTATACTAATGTTACCACATAGAACCATTGTGAGAATTTCAATGAGATAATAGACCAAAAGTGTTAAGTAAGGCACTCTTTAACTCACAATAATGCACAGAGAGGCTCGCAACTATGATTACAAAGCCTTGTTATACCTTTCACAGCCTCTCGCTTGAAGCTTTCAGATTAAGGAAAAAGGGCTTGCATTACCTGCCATGTGCTGAGCCTCAAGCAACACTTTCAACAACCTTTGAAAATTAATTTTATCATCCCCATTCTGTACACACAAACAGCAAAGCACACAAAAAAGCTAAGCTTTTGCTCAAGGCCACATGTCTAATAATTAATAGGGCCAGGATGCAAGTTCTCATCCACTGGAACTGTCTCATATTAAGGACCATTCACTTTCCATAACATTAGTTGCCTCTTCTTGCTACTCTACAGACAAGCTGAACATTGAGAAACATGTTGTTTCAACAAATTTTACCCTCATTGCCTCATTCAGTAAATGGTATTTATGTTGGCTGTCCTTTACATCTCATTTGATTTGGCTTCAGGGGAACAAATTAGATAGTGGTTGCAATAAGATCTTACAAAAAAGTACATTTCCATCTAAAAAAATTTTTTTTCCATTCTACTTTTGATTTGGGTAGCCCATTGGAAGAACAAATAAAACCAAAGCATATATGGGTAACAAAATATCCGTCAGTAAAGAGGGAAACGTGCCTCCAGCTCTTTGGAGAATTCCATTCATTTAAAGTATTGTAGTGCATGCCATTGTGGATAGAGAGAGAGGACAGATCTCCTAAAACCTTTGTCTGTTACATACCATTCACTATAGATAAACTACTGTTTCCAACTGATGTCTGAAGGTTATTTCCCTTCCCTGAAGATCAGGGCTATTTTTTGTCTTTCTTCATTTCCTTTTAAATGCCCCAGCACATGACTCTTTTTAAGGGTTGGTCCCTATTAAGGTATATGAAGGAACAGAAAAGAATGGCACACACGGGGAGGCAAGGCCCACTACTCTCCTCAGAATGCTGATAATCTGATGTTTTCGGGATCTGATCCTTCCTCATTGTTCTTCCAGACTCTCCTCTATTTTCACATGAATTAAAAGATTTTTAATTTAAAACTTGTCTTTAAAAAGGAAGACTCTGTTGAGGGGATATGGGTCTCCTGAAGTCAATGTCATGTGACTTTTTCCTAACTTAGCCAGCTGAAGAAAGACTATCCACTGGAAAACAGGTACTTGAATACAAGAATCTGGGTTGCAATACAGCTGCTACGGCAGCTGCTTCGCCTTCTTCCCTCTCCTCCTTCTCCTCCCCCTCCTCCTTATTCTCCTCCTCCTTTTCCTCCTTCTCCTCTCCTCCTCCTTTTTTCCCCTCTTATACTTTTACTATTACTACTATTCGAGGCTACAGCTTATAACATGCCCCCCACGGCACCAAGGACTTTAGGTACATTATTTCATATAATCCTTATAATAATCCTTCCTGGTAAGTAGACTATGTTTCCAAATAAGGATATCAAAGGTGAAGGATGTTTAAAGTGAAAGAGTTAGAAAATTAAGGTTAGGAAATTAAAATAACTGCAAAGCTATGATAACAGAGCCAGTATCCATCCCAGTTAAGTTCAAGAACATGGACTTTTAACTTCCATGCACAAATTGTATGAGGGAACACTTCAGGTCCAGCTCACACTAAAGGGCAGTTTAGCTTGTGTCACTCTGGATATATATTATACTCTGCTGGCAGCTTCCAGATCTACACTGAAGACTACACTACCAGCTTAAAACAAATGCACCCCCTCCCGGCAGGCCCCAGCCTGCGTGCCCATCAACTGCCGGTAGGGCCACCCTCCCAGGCCGCGGTGGGTCTTGGCATGGAGCTGCGGTGCAGGACCTGGCAAATTTCACTAATTTTAAGCAGTGGAGTCCTTTCTCCAAGTGAAACTACAACATTTGAAAAAGATACCAGTTTAAAACAAATGGAATTTTATCTATTGCAGAAAACATCTGAATGAATTTAGGTTGGTAGAATGGTATTACTCAGGAATATTTTAGCCTTTCTAAGATAAATATATAAATAGATAATAAAGAGAATGAGAGAGAGAGAGAGATTGCAATGGGAAAATAAAATGCCATCTAGATCTTACGGAAAGCTAAGTTCCCAGGAACCATTTGAAATCGCCTATTCTTGCAACTCTGTGTAATCCCAAGTAGCAAGGACATCTCCCCAAGTCTAGGATTTGTACAAATGGGAAAAATGGTTCAGAAACTATATTTTTTATAGAAGTAGAAAATATTTGTCTTAATTTTTACGTCTATGGTCCAAAAAGATTGAATGACTAATCTAATCTTCCATAATAAAGATAGGTTTAATTGGGCAGGTAAATCTTAAATATTTGTTGATAAAGTATCATCTATATTCTCAAACACTTTCAAACACTTGCAAGCTATGTGACCATGAAAATTCTTAAGATCCCTGAGCCTCCGTCTATATATATATATTTATTTTTTTAGAGAATTATTTTTATGTATTTTTCTCCCCTCCCCCCACCACCTGTTATCTGCTCTCTGTGTCCATTCACTGTGTGTTCTTCTGTGTCTGCTCGCATTCTTGTCAGTGGCACCGGGAATCTGTGTCTCTTTTTGTTTCATCATTTTGCTTCGTCAGCTCTCCTTGTCAGTGGCACCAGGAATCTATGTCTCTTTTTGTTGCATCATCTTGCTGCATCAGCTCTCCATGTATGTGGCACCACTCCTGGGCAGGCTGCACTTTGTTCATGCAGGGTGGCTCTCCTTGCAGGGCACACTCCTTGCACTTGGGGCTTCCCTATTCAGGGGACACCCCTTCGTGGAATGGCACTCCTTGCACGCATCAGCACTGAGCAAGGGCAAGCTCACCACGTGGGCCAGGAGGCCCTGGGTTCGAACTCTAGACCTCCCATATGGTAGGCAGATGCTCTGTCAGTTGAGCCAAATCCACTTCCCACAGTCTATACATTTTTAAAATGAGGTTGACATACCTATGGAGGATAAGTATGAGCATTGCATAATATAATTTGGGTGTATATTCAATATCAGTAATAATCAAAGAAACATGTGAAAATAATAAGATACAATGGCATTTTTGTGTATTTTTTAAGAGGTTAATGACATGTTACTAGTAGAAATGAAATCGGCGCAATTCTTCTGTAATTTGAAAATTAAGCATCAAAAGTTTTGAAAGTGTTCACACATTGGATGGAAAACTTCTGGTTTAAAATTTTCTTCCTATGGAAATAATCAAGAAAGATTTTTTTGATTTTCATATGAATGAAAAAAAACAGCAGTGGTTATCACTAGTGAACGATTGACTTCAACAAATTTAAGAATGACCTGGATGGGATCATGTTGGTGAAAGAAAGAAGTAAAAAAGAATGAAGACCAGAATATCCTTGACAAGGAGATTTAGGGGTGTTGGATGTCAAATGACCCATTTTATCTCTCAAGAGTCAAGAGTCTCTGAGATTAATATTAGTGGTTATGGGAGAGCTAGGCCTGAGAATGGAAGGAGGATTAAAGAAGATTTGAATGTCTGAATGTAAAATAACTGATCTAGTTTGGATACCCCCATAAGCTTTGCATAATCTTTGTCAAAGGCAAGAACAAAGAGCCAATGTTTAATCGCAAGCGAAACAAACATCGACTGTCTCTTTTTTAAAAAAAGTTCAGAAGTGCTGTCCAGGGAAAGTTTTGGTGTGGCTCTCAGGCCTAACCTCCTCATTCTTGCACTAAGGGTCTCTAGCCAGTCTTTGGTTCCCTGTCATGCTACAGCCACTCCACCTACAGTGAATCCTGTCAGTCAGACTGTCTTGACCTACCCATCCAAGAATTTCTACTAAGGGTAGAACTCAAAAGGATAGTAAATATCCTCAACATTAGAGAAAATCAGTGTCAGCCACCCAGTCCTTTTGTTCTGTGTAAGAATGATTAGTCAAGGATCACATTATGAAAACTCCATAAAAGAGGGGGAAATGGAAAAAATAAAGCTAGAACAAAAGAGAACAGAAAGAGAATGTTATACAAAAGAGATAATCAAAACAAGATTTAGCACTTAAAAATTTTAAATGCTAAGAAAATTAAGAATGTAATACAAAAACTGGAAAATAAAGTAAAAGATACCCCCTGAATGTAGGGCAAGAGATATAAAGAGTGAGAAAAAAAAAAAAAACAGTTAGAAAGACACTTAGCATCCTCACAAAATAAACAGGAATCCCAGAAAGAGGGAAGCAAAAATGTAGAAGAAGCTAGTATTTTCAGACAAATCATATGAGGAACAAAGAATAAAGTACATTTTCAGATTGATAGAGTAAACTGAGAATCCAATTAAAATGAATGAAAAAAAATTACATCTAGATATTTTTACATTAAATTGCAGAATATCAAAGAGAAAGAGGTTTGAAAAATTCCCTGGGACTAGAGAAGAGGTGAACAAGTCAGGGAGCAAATAATGGGGCAGAAAGGTAGAAACAAGTCACTTACAAAAGAATAAAGGTAAGGCTATACCAGAATCCTCAATAATACCAAAAGTAAAAAAGTAGTTCTCACTTTCACATTGGCAAAGAGAATTGATGTTAAATCTAGAATTGTGTATTCAAATTATTAGTCAAATGTGAAGACATTTTCAAACCTTCAAAAGACTAAGTTTACTGAGTAAGTTACTTGAGGATGAACTCCAGTAAAACATGGGAATAAATGAAAAACAAAGAAAATTTTGGTAAATATTAAGGACCAATCCAGCGGGGCAGGGAAGGAAGGTACCAGCGTGACAGTTTGGACCTGGGGAACCAATAAAGCACATAGGAAGAGGAGGAGGAAAGAGGCCTCAGAAGGGAAGTCAAAGAAGGGGGAAAGGACGATCATGCTTAACTGGTATAACCGAAAGGGTGAAAACATACTAATGAGAAAGCTATATTATATAAGAAAAAGGAATTAGACACTCTAGAAAAAAACAAAATTTGCATAAAACAATTCAGATACAAATATGAAGCAAGTTACGATGTCACAAAATGTTTAAGTAATTGCTAGAAGAATATAGACAAAGAAAATCCAATTGACCTTGATGCCAAGAACATTCAAGTAACACATATAATTGTGAACCCGTATAATAGCATTAATCACAGTGTAGTAAAATTATTTATTTAGTTGTCTATATTCCCATTTCAATAGATCTTGCTATTTTGAAGGTAATAATGACAAACAACCTTTCTTAAACACCATGATTTTAAACTATGGTTTTTATTTGTATTATTTCATCGGATTTTTCAATGTAACTATATCAAGACTATTATCACTCCCATTTTACAAGTAAGAAAACTGAGGTGTATAGGGTTAATTAATTTGTCTAAGGTTAACTAGCTAATAAGTGACAGAACAGGAAAATGTCTATACTATTAAGTACTTTAATGTTCAATGTGAACTTGTTGAACTGATTGCTAATAACAAAGTACCTTTTAATAAATAGTCTTATATCATCTTAACTAAGTCATTTATCCAGTAATTTATTCTACATATAATTGCTGAGTGTCTATTCTTGTGCCAAGTTCTGCATTATGTGATCTAGAAATATATTAGCAAACAAAACATACCCAGACCTTACTCTTACGGAACTTACATTCTGTTAGATTTGAGAGACAGGCAATAAACAAACAAATAAACAAAATAGTGGGAGCAGATGATAAGGGTTCTTTTTAGAATGCTAAATTTGAGGTATCTATGAGACAGCTGGGGGAAGATGTCAGTGGGCCTTTAGTATGCAAGTCTGAAATTCAGGGAAGAGTTTTGGCCAGTGTTTTAGTCTCCTAGGCTGTTTAAAACAGGTACCATGAAATTGATTAGTTAGACAGTGGGAATTAATTAGCTTATAGTGTGAGGCCGAGAAAATGTCCAAATTGAGGCATCATCAAGGTAATGCTTTCATCCTGAAGACAGGCTGTTGGTGATTCTCTGCCACATGGCAAGACATGTGGTGGCATCTGCCGGTCGCTTCCTTCTCTTCTGTGTTTCATTGCTTGCAGTTTCTCTCTCTCTCTCTCTCTCTCTCTCCCCCCCCCCCCCCATTCCATTCCATTCCATCTATAAAGGACTCCAGTAATAGGATTGATACCCATCCTCAGTGAGGTGGGTCATACTTTAACTGAAGTAGCCTCAACAAAAGGTCCTACTTATAATGGGTTTATCTCCACAGGAATGGATTCAATTCAAGAACATTCCTAGGGTACATACAGCTTTAAACTATCACAACTAGGATATACAAATTTCATTTACCATCTAAATGTCCTCATTCCAAAATAACATATCCAAGTCAAGTGAATTTCCAACACCCCTGAAACTGAATTTTAAAAGAAATTATCTATGCAGCCTTTTCTCTACTATCTAAGCTCTGTTTCAAAATCTCTTGCATCAAAAATGTTTTGGGTCCACAGGAAGCAAATTAAGTGAATGGACAAAAATGATCTCTAAAGCTCATAATTTCGGTGATAAATACATTTCTTTAAAACAGATTCCACATTCTGGGCCTTAAACAAGCAAATCTTCATTGACTTGTGTTGAAATTAGGGCACTTTTATTTTGAAATAGTGGTAGGTTTTGTGCTCTTCCTGAAAGAGGCAGAGAAAGCAACTCAGAGGCTTGTGTGTTGAACCATAGACATGTAGGGATAAACTAAGGTGGATATTTTCCTTGTGCCTTAATAAAGGTAACCAAAGTGAAAAACACTGACATAAATGAACACCACAGTAATCTCAGCACATAGCCTGTTACCAAAACTGAACCCCAGAGTGCTGTCTTGGGAGGGGCCCACTTGTCTAAAGATTATTTTTGAGCAGTCTCATAGCAAGGTATTTAAGAGTGTGGGCTCTGGAATCAGAGTTTTTAGGTTCAAATCCTGCCTCTGTCATTTATTGACTGTATCTCCTTGGGTCATTTTCATTACCACCCAATGCCTCACTACCCATATGTGTTAAATGGGAATGATAATACTACCCAACTTTAAACAATGGCTGCTTACCAATCTCTTGGAAGAGTGCCAGGCACACAGTAAGCACTCAATAAATGTCAGTGCTACTGTTGTTATTATCCTTCTTTCTCTGTTACAGTGCCTATAGAGTTGTATTAGCAAACCCTACATTTTTGTAATGACATGTTAGAGAGCCCAGGCCAGCTGCTAATTTCAGACCCAGATTTTATAGGGCATTGACAAATTAGCTGCATTTCACATTTTTGAAAGCCAATTGGGGAGAAAACGAACTTTTTAAAAAAGTGTTCACTTTTAAAAATCTGTAACAGACAAGAATGGTGCTGTCTACACTGAAGGGGAAAGGGATGAAAGAATGAACCATTTCTTATGCACCTATTACATAACAAGAACATTCAACTATTTATTTTTATTCATTATTACAACCTTGAGAAAGGTATTTTTTCCTGTCCTACAGAAAATGAAAGGAAGGCTAAGGGAAGTTAATCACCTGATTAACCAAGTCACATGTCTCTAAAGTACTATATTCAAGATCTCCAACATCAGAACATATATCAGAGATCAATTTGATACTTTCCTGAATTTTAACTATTAATAGTTATATTAGAAGACACTTTAGAAACACGGGACTTATTTTTATTTACTTAGCAAACACTATGCACCAGGCACTCTTACATGTGCTTAATACATTTGCTTCATTCAGTCCTTAGGTACCTGACCAGAAAGTAGTTATCATGATCATTCACATTTTACAAATAGGGAAACTGAGAGACATCAAGGTGAAGTCAACTTGTTCAGAGTCGTATAACTATTAATAGTAAGGGGCAGAACCAGGATTCACATCCACACAGTCTGGCTCTAGAGTCCTGATACTTAGCCTTTAGTCCAGGCCATGCTGTTTCTCAGTGTAAGGGAGAGAGCAAAACAAGGAGAGAATTCTCTAAGTAGGAAAGTGCACTCAGGGTCCCGGAGAAGAATGTGCCAAGGACAGCTTCAGCTTGCACCTCTGACCAGTCCATTCTCTCTGCCTATCTAGATCACAGCTCTACCACATTTCTTACTCAGTACGTCCTCATTACCACCTCATCTCTTCAGATTAATTTGTCATCTGCCACGTATTTCCTTATAGGAAGTTCTGGGGTCACAGTACCATCGATACTTCCCATTTCTCATGTTTCAGAGTCAGGTAATGCTGTACAGCCTTCCTCTCTATCCACCCAAAAGAAATTAAGACTCTACTGTGCTTTCTGTGGAAAATTATCTGGTTCCAGGCATAAGGAGGGCCCAGTGCCTGTTGTGCCAGAGAATTCCTCAGACTAGCCCTGTAGTGTTTTCCATCTGTGGTTTGAGGCCCTTCGGTAACAAGACCCTGACTACTTTGTCTCACCTCCTTTTAGAAACCTTCCGTGATTCTCTTAGGCTGAAAAAGGAATCTACCCAATCTATGCAAACATCCCAAGCTACTCTATATCTAGAGCTCAAGCTACATTTCTATAAGCCAAACCAACTTAATAATGTAAACAGTTGCAGGAAACAGAGGTAGCCAAAAACATGTGGGAAACCATAATGAATATTCAAGTAATGGGAACATAATATCAAATCATCACTAGGGAAGGGACTTAAACACTCCTTTTTTCCAGAACTCCATGCACCTCCAGTCTTGATGATGCATTTCCAAAGCTATGAAACAACCTATTGCTCAACTTCACAGCTCACTGGGGGGTCAGCACTAAGGGTTAAATTAACACAGCTGGCCAGCCAGATCACAAAGGAAGCAAGAAAGGATAAAGTTAAAGCTAATTAGTGCGTGTGGTTATTCACTCTCTATTTTTTTTTTTTTTAATTTCTGATATGGGTGGCAACCTTTTAAAAATCAAGAATACTTAAAATCCAACATCTGTTTCATGATATATGAAATGCTATAACAAACGTTTTTATTTTGACTTCTTTGGCCCATTGCTAAGATACGTGCTGTAGATACCATTTAATCTTCAAGGCTTACTAGTGTAATAAGAAGCCAAATTTCATTTTGCTGAAAATAATGATAGCTCCAGTACCAAGTGATTTCACAATTTCCCCTCCAGTGCTTGAACTCATCATCATAACAATAACAATATTTTTTAAATGGCGCCTCTCAGCCATAGCATCCAAGGCGCCAAATGGAGCAATGCAGTTAGAACACATTAAACCCATTAGATGTGAGATAAAAACAGATAAAGTCATTGAAACTAGCATGGACATGGTGAAAAAAAGACCATAGAGAATAAATATGGCCTTGGATATCTTTAACAGAAGAACTCAATCTATGGCACTGTTTATGTGGTCAGGCATCCCAGAAATGCAAAGCAACATGTGGTAGGTACAACCATCTTGGATCCATCACCCAGAGTTCAGCAGCACCATATATCACTTCTGCTGTAATGAATTTTAACTCATTTTTTTCCGAACTCAGTAAAGAGTGCCTCAGTGCCTATAAGGTAAGAGTATATTTTTAACCATGTCTATGGCCCTGTGGTTGTCATCAGTGTGGTTCACCAAATTTCTAGTTTCCACCGTCTGGGAACATGGTAGTATTACATGCCCTGGCCCCTTTGTGGTTGGGTGAGGCCATATGAGTAACCAATGAATTGTGAATAGTAAGGATGTGCATGTCACCTCCGTGCCAGCACACTCAATTGCTGGTTTAAGACCCTCGAGGTCTCTCCTTCTCTCTGGCAATGTGTGAGAGTGAGTACTCCACCAGCTTGGGGTCCTGTCAACCCACGATGCACATGTAGTGTGAGAAATACATTTTGGTTGTTTTAAGTCACTGACGGGAAGCCCAGTGTTTTAAGCCACAAGGGATTGCTTGTTAGTGCAGCATAAACTAGCCTATCAAGATTGATCATATGTCTCCATTTTAATATAAAGCCCTATCTGTCTAGACCAGAGGAGGGACTCATTAACCCAGTCCCTCATCACTCCTTTTAAAAGCATTCAGTCCAGAAGTTTCAAACACTTCGAAATTGCTCATTTTGTGTGCAATTTTGGCCAGTGGAATGACGATAACAGCTATTTTTTATTGAGTACTTACATGTGTCAGGCACTTGGCTGAATGCTTTCCATATATTACCTTATTTGATGAGCTAAACAACTTTAACAGGTAGGATTATTATTATACCATTTCTTCAGTGAGGCAAGTGAGGTCCAGTGAGGTTAAGTAATGTTATCAAAATTACACAGCTAGTAGATTAAAGAATTCCGTTAGAATTTAGGCTGGGTAAATACAAAGTGAATGCTCGTTAACACTAGGCTGTACTTCCCCTGCATAATGTGGAAGAAAATCTGTTCTCATATCAGTGGCTGAATAAATACCACTCTTTGGCAGATGGTGTTATAAAGCAGTACTGTATTATAAATACTTATATATTTCATGATTGCTAATCCATTAAGACATTTATCTTTCATTTGAAAAAGAAACAGGGCAACTTGTATTTGATTTATCTATCATATTCCAACCCATTGAAATGTCATAATAGATTACCCTCCATTTCCTCCTGGAAAAATACATGGTCCACAAGGAAATGCTATTCATATTCATTAGCAAACAAGCTGTCTCCCCTCAAAGTTTGCTACCCAAACCTTTGGCTGAGATCTCTGAAAAATGTTGGTCTGGAAGAAGCTCTCTTCTGAACGTTTCCTTCCAACACTTGCGTTTGCTTCTCATTATTTTCAACACTTATGAAAATTCTAGAAAGGGTGAAGAAATACCTTGCTGACAATTGTGCTTGCTCTTTGCCAAAGTAATCAATTCTTCCTCTTCTTTCACTTCTAAAATTCAAATCTTCAATGCAAGCTCTTTGGGCACATTCCCAAGATATTGTTTGGTTAGATTTCACCATGGAAAACAAAATTGGTTCAGCTCAAGCCTGTAGCCAGAACATTTTAAGCTTCATAGACCTTCAAAGTAGTGACCTTCTCCTCACCTCCTCTGCCTCTGTGCTCCATTAAGGAAAGTACCGGAAGAAGTTTCCAGTCAGAGAGGCCAGATTGTATTTTGATTCAATTTTGAGAGGAGGAACTGAATGGAGCTGGAGCAGGTGGTTATTTGTGGTTCTTACTTCAAATAATTTTTGGGAGGTTCTTCTGTAAACCTTTGAAGTTCTTTTGTAATTTAGTAAAAATTTGGGGGACTTTTCAACCTCTGTCTTGAATGAATCAGCCTTATATCCACCATCTTCTTTTTTTCTTTCCCGAGAGTCACACAAATCACAATAACAGTCCCAGTCAATAGAGGATCAAGGAAATTAGGCCCCCAAACATGTTGTTGAGAAAGTGGAGATGTGCTAATTATACATCTTTATAGCAAGAATTAATTTTAGTTTTCCCCTTTCACTTTGCCTGTTCAATTCAGATGAAAAGCTTTTTGGAAATGTCCCTTTCTCTCTATTCCCTTATTTCAGTTTTTGGCATGACCATCCTCTGAACAACTGCTCTTTACTTCTCAGCCTTATCTTTGACACCTGGCTGGCCTAGCAGTCCTATCTCTGAAATGTCTCTCAAACATCCCACCCTTCTGATAATTTCTGCCACCTCTGTGGTTCAAAGAACTCTGCAATATGAGGATAGTTTTCCAGTCTTATTTCTCCCAGATATTCCTCTCCAGTCAAACTGAACTCAGTCCTCCCTGAATCTGATACTGAGCCTGAACATGTGCCATCCTGGAATGTCATCTCTGACAGGTGAGCTTTAAGGCAACATTATTCTCAAAGCTCTGTTCAAGTCTAAGTTGACATTGAGCTTTCTCCTTTCTTCCACAGTCCAAAGGAACATCACTCTCTATTGAAACCCCATTCCTTTGAGTGTGAACCCATTTGTAAACAGTATCTTTAAATATGTTAAGATGACTCAGGGTGTGGCTCATTTGTGCATAGGATCTTGGAAGATCATATTTAGATGAGGTCAAATTGAATCAGAGTGGGCCTTAATCCATGTTACTGGAGTTCCTATAAGCAAAGGAAATTGGACATGGAGGTAGAAGCCAGAAGTCAGTGGAAATGAGAGGAACAGACACAAAAAGAGGCAGTTTGCCAAGTGATGGGGGCAGAAATACAAGCCAAGGAACCCCAAGGATTGCGACAAGCCAATACCAGAATGCTAAAGACTCCAGGAGAAAGCATGGCCTATTGAGACCTTGATTTTGGACTTCTACCCTACAAAACTGTGAGTCAATAAATTGCTGTTGCTTAAGTTAACCAGTATTTGCTATTGGTCTAAGCATCCCTGACAAACGAAGATGCTTACCTTGCATCCTCCAAAGCACCTACTGCGTGTTACATGTTCAATATGTAATTGCTAAATGGATGAGAAAAAAGGGCCACTAGATTCTTAGATTAGGAAATAGGCCACTAGAAATATGTGAGCGATAGAAGTAAAGGAAGATCAAGGCTTTCAGATTATATTTTGCACCAGATTTTACAATGGAGTCATCCTTGCCTCTTTCTCTCATATCCCACATCCAATCCATCAGCAAATCCCATTGGCTCTACCTTCAAAATAGACATTGAATCCAGACACTTCATACAACCAGCCTGGTCCTAGCCTCTATCATCTCTTGCTGGATTACTTTGATAGCCTCCTACCACATCTCCTACCTACATCCTCCCTTGCTGTCTATTTTCAACATGGCAGCCAGAGTCGCCCTTTAAAATCTAAGTCAATCATGTTGCTCCTTTGTTCAAAATTCTGCAAAGGTTTCCCATTTTCACTCTTGACAATGGGCTATAATTTTTAATAACAGTTCCCCTTCCCACTAAGCCTCCCCTTTGATCTCCTCTACAGCTTTCACCCCTCCTAATCCTATGCTCCAGCCACACTGGCCTTGCTGTTCACAGGCAAATTCCTGCCTTGGGTTTTTGCTCCAGTTGTTCCTTTGGGTTGGAACACTCTCCCTGCTGAGAACATGAGAGCTACTTGGACCATTCCCTCAAGTCCTTCCAGTTTTGCTCAAAGGTCACCTTCTCAATGAGGCCTTCCTTAACTAACTACCATGTTCAGCTTTTCACCTTGCCACTTAGAAATCCCCTTACACTGCTCTACTTTTTCTTTTTTCCATAATTCTTTTCACTTATGCCTACTATTCTTTATCTATCTCCCCTTGCTAGAATGTTAGCTTCACGGGGCAGAGACCTGTGCCTGTTTTACTCAATAAGTATTTGCTGAATGTGAATGAATGACAGGTTTATGTCAACTAAGCTCTGAATTCCAATTTCCAGTTTTTGAAAACCATGAAATACAAAGTGTGCACTACCACAGATCTCAAGATTCTAGCAAAAGAAATCCTGTCAAACAAGCTAAAAGCAAGGTGAAGCACTTTTATTGACTTTGAACCAAAATAGATTCAGGCAAAGAAAAACTGTTAAATGCAATATGTTTGTAATCATAGCATCTGATCTACCTTAATGGGCAATTTGCACTTTTGCTACCCATGATGATAGACACTCTGCAGTGTTCCAAGGATGAGATGCTCTAGCCGCTGTATGGAAATTTGGGTATAGAGATTTGTTTTATAAGTTAGGTAAAAACAGGTGTTCAGGAGAAGGTCTCGGCACCCCAGGGACAGAAACCATACCTGTTTTGTTTGCAGAATATGCCCAGATGCTAGTCATTTGGAATGAGCTATAAATATTTCTTAAAAGAATGCATGAATGAAGGGAAATGGTCTCTTTTACCTTAATTTACCTTATTAAGAAGTTTATTTTCTATTATAGCAATAATATGAAAGATTCTTTGAACCATGTAAAAGAAGTCAGGAAAACACTGTCAGATATTTTTTAATGTTTATTATTTCTTCTTGAAAGGACTTAAGTTCTTTTACATTTTTAATGACTGTTTTATTTGAAAAAATATGTTTTATATAAGGCTATTCTTTTTACAATTTCCATTAATTTGACTTTATTTCCCATGTGTTTCTTTACTACAGTGTTGCAAATTTTACATAATAATAATAATAATGCATGTCTGTCCTGATATACCAACATTTTCTTTTATTGTTTCTTTCCTTTTTCCATTTTCTACTTATTAACTATTTAGGTTGTTGCTTATAGAATGCTCTCTAACACATTAATTCTGTGATTATTCTTTCCCAGATATCTTTTGAATTATTTAAAAGCATTTGCCACACAAAGTGAAAAGGGTTAATTGCTACTGAAAATCTAAAGGGCTGTTTCATTTTCACAGTTTCATTGTAAATTTGAAGATGGTCATTTATTTTTTTATGTATTAATTAAATTCATGAGTTATATTCTGTCTCCCCAAGGAGCGCTTTGCACATTTTCCAAAAACATAAACTCGTTTCTCTTCTTCCTCTACGGGTAGAGTTGGTCCTTGCCTATGAAATGTGTTAGGATATCTTCAGTTCATGCTCAGTGGAAAGACATTATTTTCATATTGGGACTTCATTAGTTTTTCCTGGGTAACAATCCATTTTAAGAAAATGAAAACTATGAAACACAATGTTTCTTACAAACAAATGAAACTAGGGCCAGGAATATCTTGTAAATCCTTAATAAGTTTTCTACTTTAATAAAAGATACCAGTGGGCTATAATTAGTGAATCAATTCTTTGACTACAAAGAGTGCTTGTTCTGTTTGAATGTGATTATTCTTAGGAGTAGTTTAAACATTTCCTTTGTAATCATAATTAAGCCAATAATTTTCTCAGGCTTTTTTTTTTAAACAGAGATAGCACAATGATAAACCTCAAATTAGCTGTTCCTCATCTAAATGATCATGTATTCCAAAGCAAGGAGAACCAAATTTAAAATGTAATTGTTATTAGGTCTCTAAGCCCACAAAGTTCAGAAAATCAGAAGACATGGTCCCAGTTAATGATTTGTAGATTATCACAGAAAGTTCTTGATGAGCAAAGATACAGGGATAAGTTGTCATCTGTATCCTTAACAAAACTGCATAGATAAATGAATGAGAAATAGTCAGATTAGAAGACTTTCATGTGACATTTTTAATACCATGAAAGAAAAAGTCTAAATATTAAAACAATAATGAATTTTAAGTTTCAATCTCCATGGAATATACTCTCTCTGAAAGTTTTTGCATGTTAAAAATTACATGAAGAAGTATAAAATAGTTTATGTGAAAAAAGTGACTATTTTTGTACACTGCAAAAGAATCTAGTAGTTGGTATGCTATAAAAAGAGCTGTTATGCTATTATAATGCTAGAAACATCCAAATACATGATATATATTTTCAGGACAACCACAAGTTTGTTCCCTATAAAACCAAAAATTCAAGAAACATCCAAGTAGCCACTCTGGAATGAGCCCTAGTTGCCCAGCCCAGTGGTGTGGCTGTGACCATGAAATAAACCCCACTGATCATGTTAAAGAACCACCCAGCAGGGGAGGGGAATCCTCAATTGCCTGTTTCTCTTAAAAAGAAGAGGTTTCCTTGGTTTTCTCCATCGCTTAGTGGTGGAGCTGGCTTATCGAGGAGAAGATAGTTGCCTCAGTGCTGTGTTTGTCCAAGTGTGAATAAAGTGCTTCTTACCACAGACTTTCCCAGCTTGTCCAGCTGAGAAAGTATATTGCTGGGGCAGACCTTATGCCTGCTAAACCAGAATCTTTTGGTGTAGGGCTTGTTATCTGAATTTGAATAATCACTTCAGAAGTATTTTTAAATTCGTAAGTTGGAAAAGCCATGCCACTCTGTAGGTATGTGAATTTCAGCATTAAGCCTCATCTTTCACATGTGGGTGATAATAGTACCTAGTTTATTAGTTTTTAGGATATTTAAATGAAAGAATGACTGCCAATTACTTAACCAGGGTCGGGCATATGTTACCTCTTAAAGATTGTTAGTTTTTCTGATTTTTCTTATTATAATTAAGGCTGTAATGTCTGAAGGGCAGGTACAATGGCAACTGAGTTTCTTCCTCAGGGTAGAGCAGTGATTTGAACTCATGTTTAGGATTTCATCTGAAATCTGTTCAGAGAGAACTCTTCTTGAAGGGCTGCTGTTCATTTTACCATGAGCAAATAGAAGATGAAATTTTTAAAAAGCTTTATATAAAAAACAATACCTTGAACTTCTCATTATGGAAAAAGTGGAATAGACCCATTCCTTCCAGGCCCATCCTCTTATAAACACATGGGATATAAGACAACAAACATGCATAAGAAGATTTGATTGGTGGAAAGAAGGTAGACTTCCAAGAAATCTCAGGACTTGAGGAATGACACATTCAGTGAGATCCTTGAGTTTTCTTGTTTTCCATATATCCTGGAAGGGCTCTGCAGGAGTCTCCAACCCAAAACCACCAACAAGCACAGATGAAAAAGTTACCCAAACAGAAACAAAAAACTTTTTGGCAATATCTGTCCTACTCTAAAAACACCAGTGGAAACCCCCTCCCCCAACAACCTGTGGTTTCAATGGGGCCAAGTAGAAAGCTGATCTTCCACCCCACTCCACCCCCTGCAGAAGCTGGCATTGCTCCTGATTCCCCCACCTGAACGTGATCACAGGATGAAGGGGAGAGATGATCTTTCATTCTCCCATCCAACTGAACCAAACACTGCTCTGCTCTTATTCCCTGCTAAGGGAGTGTCATGGAAGCCCAGCAGTGAGCTGACATTTCATCCTCACTCAGCAGCAATGAGACTGAATGGGTTAGGGTAAGGTGGAGTTATGCACTACTATGCTTCACCCTTCCTTTCCTATTTCCTTTCCCCATTGTTAGCAGGTCCCAGCAGGGAGCAAAGCCAACACCCTAACTCTACAGCAAAAAAAGTGAATCTGCCCTCTGATTCTTCCCTCCCTGATGTCAGTGGAGCCCAGTGGAGAGCTGAGTTTATATCCTGCTGTGGTTCAGAACTGCATGTACCCCAGATAATCATGTTCTTAAAGCTAATGCATTTCTATGGGTGTAAACCTATTGTAAGTAGAACATTTGGATGAGGTTATCTCAGTTAAAGCGTGAATGGTGTGGACTTTAATCCTCTTACCAGAGTCCTTTATAAGAGAATGAAATTAGACATAGAGAGAAAGCCATGGAAGCAAGAAGCTGAATGCAGTGAAACTCAGAAGAGAAGGGAGAGACTAGCAGATGTCACTCTGTGCCTTGCCATGCAATAGAGGGACCAAGGATCACAGGCAGCTGGTCTTCAAGAAAAGCACAGCCTTGTTGATGCCTTGACTTGGACTTTTTCTTGGCCTCAAACTGTAAGGTAGTAAATTCTCATTGTAAAAGCTAACTATTTCATGGTATCTGCTTTGAGCAGCCTAGGAAACTAAAATACACCCCAGTTTCAGGCAACAACCATTTTTGTTGGGGATATGTCAGCAGGGAAAAGGGGGAAGCTGAACGTTCACTTCACCCATCTGCAATGAGGCAATGTGAGAGAGGGCTCCACTTTTTCTGTGATGGTTTTGGGAAGCTCAGCAGAAAGCTGATCATACACACTTACCTGGCATTTATGCCATACTCCAAAGGGGGATTGCCTGCTAATAAAAAGAAGATTGAATAGGATCCACAGTCTCTTAACATAATGTTCAAAATGTCCTGGATACCATAAAAATAACTCATCATACCAGTAACCAGGAAAATCACAACTTGATTGAGTAAAGACCATCAGCATATGCCAATATCAAGATGAATCAGATGTTGAATTATCTAACATGGATTTTAAAGCAGACAACATTAAAATGCTTCAATAAACAATTTTTGAAACAAATGAAAAAAAGGAAAATCTCAATAAAAACATAGAGATTATTAAAAAGAACCAAATGAAAATTGTAGAATGGAAAGTACAATAACAAATTTTTTAAAAAAAGAAAGAAACTTACTGATGGGCTCACCAGTAGAATAGAGATAACAGAGGATAGGATCAGTGAAGTTGAGGACAGATCAATAGACTTTACTCACCTAACAACAGAGAGAAATTAGAGTAAAAGAAAAATTAAGAGCTTTTCAGAGTCTTATAGGACAATAACAAAAAAGATTTCATGTCATTGGAATCTCAGAAAGATAAGAAAGAGAAAGTGGGTTCAAAATGTTTTGAATAAATAATGGCTTCAAACTTTCCAAATGTGATGAAAGACAAATACACTGATGTAAAAGCTGAAATAAACCTCAAATAGGAAAAAATCAAAGAAATCCCTGTCAAGACAAATCATAATTGTTATGTTGAAGTTCATGGGTCAACTTGATCAGGTTATGGTGTCCAGTTGTTTAGTCAAGCAAGCACTGGCTTGATTGTTACTGTGAGGATGTTTTGTGAATTTAAGTCATTAGTAAACTGATTGTATCTTTGGCTGATTATATCTACAATCAACTGAGGAGATGGCCTTTGACAAAGAGAGAAGACTCATCTAATCAGTTGAAGACTTTTAAAGGTGAAGTGATGATTTCAGTAGACAGAAGGGAGAATTTCTACCCCTACTTCAACCAGCCAGTTTCTCCTGGGGAGTTCACAGAAAACCTTCAACAGTGTTACCAGCTTGCACCTATCCCTACAGAATTTGGATTTGCCCATTCCCACAGTTGCATGAGATGATTCCTATTAAAAAAACTCATACTATCTACATTATATATATATACACACACACACATTTATTACATGCACATATGCATACATATATATGCATATATATACATATATACATATATACATACACATACATATCTTGCCAGTTATGTTTCTCTAGAGAACTTGACTAATACAATAATTAAATTTCTAAAATCTAAAGACAAAAAATCTTGAAAGCAGTCAGGTAAAAATGGTACCTTGCCTATAGAAGTAAAACAATTGGAAAGACAGATTTCTCATCAGAAACCATGAAGACTAGAAGGAAGTGACACATTTTTCAAACACTGAAAGACAAGAGTTGTCAACCATGAATGACAACCATGAATGATATTCCTGGAAAATATATCCTTCAGGAATGAAGGGGAAATCAAGATATTCTCAGAAAAAGGAAAACTAAAAGAACATATTGATAGTAAACCAACTGTTAAAAAATGGCTAAGGAAATTCTCTAAATAGAAAGGAAACTATAACAGAAGAAGGTTTTAAAATTGAAACAGGAGATAAGAATATTAAAATGGATAAAACATGGGAAACGGACTTTTGCCCAGTGGTTAGGGCGTCCGTCTACCATATGGGAGATCCGCGGTTCAAACCCCGGGCCTCCTTGACCCGTGTGGAGCTGGCCATGCGCAGTGCTGATGCGCGCAAGGAGTGCCGTGCCACGCAAGGGTGTCCCCCGCGTGGGGCAGCCCCACGCGCAAGGAGTGCGCCCGTGAGGAAAGCCGCCCAGCGTGAAAAGAAAGAGCAGCCTGCCCAGGAATGGCGCCGCCCACACTTCCCGTGCCGCTGACGACAACAGAAGCGGACAAATAAACAAGACAACAAGACGCAGCAAACAGACACCAAGAACAGACAACCAGGGGAGGGGGGGAATTAAATTAAAAAAAAAAAAAAAAAAGAAAAATAGACACAGAGAGCAGACAACTGGGGGGGAGGGGAGAGAAAAAAATAAAAATAAATCTTTAAAAAAAAATGGATAAAACACGTTATTTAATATGCCATTTTTATTGCCATAGATTTTAAAAATTATATTTGATAATTGAAGCAAAAATTATAATGTTGCCTGATATGGTGCTTGTAGCACTTTAATATTATTGATGAATTCCAAAAAGAAATATTGGATTATGCTTGTAATCTGATCTGTATCTGGGCATGACTGAGTTATGATTAGGCGTTAAGATAAAAGGCATGGCAAAGAACAGAGTTGAGGGTTTCTGCTATTGACCATCAATTTTTATGTATGTATGATGTAACACACAGAGTAACCACTAAGGGAAATCTATACAAAGAGTTATACTCAGAAACACTACACATAAATCAAAATGGAATTCTAAAACTATGTTCATGAAAAGACAAGAAAAGAGAAGCAGAAGGATGAGAATCAGAGGAAAGAAACAGAAAATAAATAATAAAATGATATTCTTCATCTGTAACATATCCTTAATTATTTAAATGTAAATTATCTAAATACACCAATTAAAAGAATGAGATTAGCAGAAAAAAGTTAATTAATACACATGACCCAACAATATGCTATCTAAAAGAAACTCATTTCAAATACAATGAAATAGGTAGGTTGAAACTAAAGGTTGTAAAAAGACATACCATGAAAACATTAATGAAAACAGGAGCAGCTATATTAATATCAGATCAAGCAGACTTCAGAGCAAAGAGAATTACTAGAGACACAAGAGAAATTAAATAATGGTGAAATGATTAATCCATCAGAAAGGCAAACTAACTGTAAATGTGTACACACCAAGCAACATAGCCCCAAATTACATGAAACAAAAACTATAACACTGAAAGGAGAAACAGACAAATATAAGCTATTAATATAATTGGAGACTTTAACAATCTACTCTCTGCAACTGATAGAATTACTAGACAGAAAATCAGCAAGGATATAGAAGATCTGAACAGTACAATCAACTGACAGTACCTCTAGTGAAATACATATTCTACCCATCAAGAACAGAATACACTTTTTTCTTTCAAATACCCATACAATATTCCCCTATGTGGAACTATTCTAGGCCATAAATCAAACCTTAACAAATTTAAAAGAATTGAAATCTGTAATAAACTGTCCGACTCCATTGTTGACGTTTTACTCCTGACCTCTTTAAGCCTCATTCCTCCTCCTTTCCCCACTTCCCCACATCTGGACAAGCTAATAACACAGCTGGAGTGCCCCTCCTTTGGTGCCAGTGAGACAGTCCAACCACACAAGCCCCAGCCCTCACGCATATACAAGAAACTTTGCTCCAGCCCTACCTCTGAACCACCACGAAAAACCCAAACAAATCCCCTTCTCTTATTTCTCAAGCCATTTTCTGATCTCCCCAGAAAGACTCAGTATGTAACAAACTTTTTCATACCCTATGGTGTATGCTTGTTATCCTCATTCCCAATATCTGAATCAAATTTTGGGTGGACCTCAATCCTGTTGGGTAGCCACAACAAAATCTTACTATGTTCTCTGATCCTAATGAAATTAAACTAGAAATAAATAATACAAAGATAGATGAAAAATCTCCAAACACTCAGAAATTAAATGAGGTACTTTTAAATAATTCATGGGCCAGAGGAATTTTTAAAGGAAATTTTAAAAATTGCATGTAACTAAATGAAAATAAAAATACAACCTATCAAAATATGTGGGACACCCTTACAGCAGTGCTATGAGAAGAAATTTATAGTACTATGTGCTTATAGTAGAAAGGAGTAAAGATCTCAAATCAATAATCTAAGTTTTTACTGTAAGAAACTAAAAAAGAAAAAGAAACCCAAGAAAGCAGAAGCAAAGGAATAATAAATATAAGAGTAGATATTGGTAAAATTGAAAATCAGAAAATCAAGTAAACAGAAAAATGGATCTTTGAAAAAGATGAATAATATTGATAAATCTGTAACAAAACTGACAAAAATTAAAAGAGAGAAGATATAAATCACCAATATAAAAAATGAGACAAGGGATATCACTACAGATCCTGTAACCACTAAAAGGATAATATGAAAATTTAGTCTTATAAATTCAACAATTTAAGAAATGAACCAATTGCTTAGAAACCACAGGCAACCAAAACTCAAAAAAGATGAAATAGGCAATACGAATAGTGCTATAATCATTAAAAACATTGAATTCCTAAGTTCAAATCTTCCAAAAAGGAACTTTCTAGGGACAGATGTTTTCACTGAAGAATTCTACCCAACATTTAAAGAAGAATTAATATGAATTTTCCACTATATCTTCTAAAAAATATAAGAGGAGGGACACTTCCCAACTCATTTTATGAGAACATTATTATCCTGATTGCAACACTAGACAAAGACAACACAAAAAATAGAAAACTAGAAATCAACAGCTCTCATGGACTTAGATGCAAAAGTTGTCACAACACATTAGCAAACAAAATCTAGCAATGTATAAAAAGATGTATATAGCAGAGCCAAGTAGGATTTACTCCAGTTATGCAAGATTGGTTTGACATTCAAAAATCAATCAATGCAATCCATCATAATCAATAAGTTAAAGAAGAAAAATCATGATCGCATAAATTGAGGTAGAAAAGGCATTTGACAAAATCTAACACCGAATTGTAAGAAAAATCGAGAAGGGCTTCCTCACCTTGATAAAGAGTATTTACAGAATTCAACAGTTACCATCAGAGTCAATGATAAAAGACTTCCCTCTAAGATTAGGAACAAGGCAAGGATATCTGCACTCACCACTCTTATTCAACAAAGAAGTATAAGTTCAAGTCATTACATTAAGGCAAGGGGGGAAAAGGCATATAGGTTGGAAAGGAAGAAATAAAACTGTTCGTATTTGCAGATGGAATCATTTTCTCTATGCAAAAAATCACAAGTAATCTACGTAAACTCCTTGAACTAATAAGCCCATTGATTGAAGTCAAAGGATATGAAATAAACTCAGGGGAAAAAAACTATCACATTTCTATGTACTAACAACAACAACAAAAAAGTGTAAACAGAAATTTTTAAAAAGACAATGCTATTTACAACTGCCCCAAAGGAAATTTAATTGTTATGTATAAATTTAACAAAACATCTACAGAATCAGTGTGCTTAAAATTACAAAATGTTAATACAAGAAATCAATGAAGACCTAGATAAACAGAGGAACTATGTCAGGAGATCGTAAAGATGTCCATTTTCTTGATGGCACATGCAATTACTAGCAAAGTCCCAGCAAGTTTTCATTGTAGACATAGACAAACTTACTCTAGATTTTATGTGGAAAAGCATGGTGTCTAGAATAGTGAAGACAATTTTGAAAAAGAAGAATAAAGTGGGAGAAATCACTCCACCCAATGTTAAATCTTACTCTAGAGGTCCAGTAATCAAGAAAGCATGGTATTCATAGAGGAATAGAAAATTCAATCAATGGAACATAAGAGCAAACCAAGAAATAGACTTACACTAATATGTCCAACTGATTTTTTAAAAAGATGCAAAAACAATTCAATGGAGAAAAGATAAACTGTAAAAACAACAACAAAAAGCCATAACCTATGTCTCACACCATATAAAAAAATTAGTTCAAATGGGATAACAAAATTAAATGTAAAATGTAAAACTACAAAACTTTTAGAAAAAACATAGAAAGTATCTGGGTTCTAGGGCCAGTGAAGAGTTCTTACTCTTGTACAACCCATAAAAGGAAAAACTGATAAACTGAATCAAAATTTAAAATATTTATACTGTGGAAGACCATGTTAAGAGGATGAAAAGACAAGCTACAGACTGAGAGAAAATATTTGGAAACCATATATCCAACAAAGGGCTAATGTCTGGAATATATTTTTTAAAAAAACAACTCTCGAAACTCAACAGTAAATATCAAACAAGCCAATTAGAAAACAGGCAAAAGATGCAGACATTCACTGAAGAGAATATACAGATGGCTAATAAGCATGAGAAGAGATGTTCAACATAATTAGCCATTAGAGAGATGCAAATTTTAAAACCACAATGAGATACTACTAAACTCATCTCAGAATGCCTAAACTAAGGAATAATGATGATACCAATTGCTGTATCACTCATACATTGCTGGTGGGAATGTAAAATGTTACAGTGGCTCTGGAAAAGAGAACGGTAGTTTCTTTCAAAATTATACATGTGTTTACCATATGACACAGCAATTGCACTCCAGGACATTTATCCCAGAGAAATGAAATGAAATCGTATGGTCATCCAAAAACCTTGTCATGGATGCTCATAAGTAGCTTTAGTTATAATAACAAAAACTGGAAACAACCAAATGTCCTTCAAGAGGTGAATAAGTTCAATTTTATTATATCCATAGCATGGAATACTATTCAGCCATAAAAAGGAATGAAGTATTGATACACACAATCCTGGGATGGATCTTAAGGAAATTATGTTGAGTGACAAATCATAAAGCAAAAGGTTACACACTGTATGATTCCATTAATATAACATTCTTGAACGAAAAAATTGTAGAGATGGAGAACCATTAGTGTTTGACAAGGAAACTAATATGGACAGGGGAAAGGAGTGAAGTGATCATGCTTATAAAAGATGGACCTATTCTGTATATTGACTGCAGTGGTGGGCACACGAATCAACACATGACAAAATATCATAGAACTAAAGACACAAGCCCACACAGAAATGAGTGCATGTAAAACAGGTGAAACCTGAATAAGGTCTGTGCATTGTATCACTGTTAATTTCCTGTCTGTGATATTATACTACAGTTATGCAAGATGTTATCATTGAAGGAAATGGATGAAAGGATGTTTTTTTTACAACTGCATGTGAAATCTACAATTATCTCAGAATAAAATGTTTTTAAAAGGTTATAAGAAGACAAAAGAATCGCATAAATTTATATTTGATTAATGCCTTTGATCTTTTACTCCATATCTTTCCTACCTAAAATCTCATCTCAATAATATGGGTTTCCCCAAATGAAAGACACTGAATATTTCTCTAACCAAACTGAATGGATCTTGAAATTGGAACACAGAGAAGTTATAAATGAATTGCCTGGGCCAGAGGGCTTAATAATGGTATAATAAATACTATAATGACTATTTACATCATGTAATTTGAATATTTACTTCAAATCACAGAAGAGGTTAATATTTTTTAAAGTTTGAAACCAAATAAGAATATACAGTACAACCACTAAGTAAATTCCTTTGTCAAGGTGTTGCACGAATATTAAATGTCATGTTCCAGGTGCTCAAATAGACAAGGCTTATCTCTTCCCTTATTCTGGACGTTATAACTCTATTTTTATAGACTAAAATCACAAACTGATTTTCAGTCACCACACAGATCTGTTCACTTGCTCTGAGTTTTTAGTCAAACAAAACCCTGCAATCTGGTTAATGTGGCCCACTGCTCCAGCTAATTAGAAACATTTTGCATCCAAATTCTAATAATATCCCCGTGAAGTTGGCCATCAGCCTAGTTTTGAATACTCTGGTGGCAAAGTCATCAACCCTCATGGTTTCATGTCAGATGCAAATGTGAAATCTCCCACATAAACTTTCTCCAGGTGACTGATAAAAATGTGGAAAATGCGGATCAAGGATCTGACCTGGGAAAACCCTCACCCCCCCCACCCCCAGCCCACTAGTCATCACGGCTGGGGTTTAATCACTCACAAATCAGCCCAAGAACTGGTATCCAGTCACTGCTTCTCTGTTTTACCCACAAAGACGTATATGGTAATCGAGATTTTATTGAATTTCCAACAATACACTTTGTCTTTCCCAGGAAGTTAAAAGCAGATGCTGGAATTTTTGAGTTTAAGATTTCTAGGGCGGCTTCTACAACACAGAAGACAACTCACCAACCCCAGAGAACTGACAGATGCACTTATAGTCTTGGCACTCACAGTGGGTGACTCTATGCATTTCATATTCAAACAATACTGAAAACGTTTTTTAATGATTCCATTGATTTTCAAACAATAACAAAGGGTGGGGTCCTGCTTAAATGAATTCTAATGAGTCTGGTATTTGCCACAGTCCTCCACCAAATGCACCTCTTATGCAAAACTATTTGAACTGACTGTGGGAGAGAACTCAGTGTTCTAAATACTTCTTTCACCACTGTCCAGCTGGGATGCTTTAGAACTAAATCTCCTCCTGACTCATTCAGTCTAAAGGCAAATACAGGAAAATTTGCCACACCTGATCCCAAAGCAGGTGTGTGCCATGATCCTAAAGAAAGGCTCCTGAGAAATATTGCAGGAACTAATTATTTTTAATGTCCCTTAGAACTTGAAAATGGTTCATGCTCCATGACATCAATTTTCAAAAGATATAATGAAGTATGGAGCTTTCAAACAGAGAATCTGGCCAACTAACTAGTGTCTGAACACAGGTTGAGATGGCAAATTACAAAATAGGTTGCCTTTTCCAATGGACTTGGTCCAGTGGATAGGGCGTCCATCTACCATATGGGAGGTCCATGGTTCAAACCCCAGGCCTCCTTGATCCGTGTGCAGCTGGCCCACATGCAGTGATGATGCACGCAAGGAGTGCCGTGCCACGCAGGGGTGCCATGCCCACCTAGGGGAGCCCCACGCGCAAGGAGCGCGCCCTGTATAAGGAAAGGCGCCCAGCACGAAAGAATGTACAGCCTGCCCAAGAATGGTGCCACACACACGGAGAACTGACACAGCAAGATGACGCAACAAAAAGAAACACAGATTCCTGTGCCACTGACAACAACAGAAGCGGATAAAGAAGAACACGCAGCAAATAGGCACAGAGAGCAGACAACCGGGGTCAGGGAGAAGGGGAGGAAATAAATAAATAAATCTTAAAAAAAAAAAAGGAGCCGGTCAAGTCCATGTTGACTTTCGACATAGGGAACTTTACATCACAGACTGAGGTGAAACAATTCAGCAGTAGGAGGCAAAATGATTTCCAAATAGGGGAGTCCTCTGGTTGTCAATGTTTCCTGTAATATGCAGGGTCTCAGAACTGCAACCTATCTGAGCTCAATGTTCCTACACTCAGAGGTTAATGTTTTCCCCTCCTTTCATGAATCTGAAACAATAATGCAATCCATCTGATTATTATTATGGGGTGAAAAATTAATGATAATTTACTGGGTTCTACTCCAGTGGGACAAAAGAAAGCACAGGCTGCTGGAAGGTACATTTTGATAGAGGGAGGGAGTATTCAGCTAACATGCAAATTGTCTGGGGCTGAAGGGCCCAAGCAAAGAGCTCAGTTGAGCAATGGAGAGGCTGAAGTGGGACGGGAGAGAAACAAAGAGGGCCTGGGACAGGGGGCTCTGGGCTGAAACCTTTCTCTTTAGATCTCCATTGCTGGGAATGTGAAACAATGCAGTTGATAGATAAAAGACTGTAGCTGTTCCTCTTAGTTGTTCTGTCCTAAAGTACCTGAAATATTAATTTTTGGAGAACAGACAGACCAGTATACATGAGTCATATACCTTGCTGAGTATAATATTAATATAGCATTGAATAGGATACAGAATTGTCCCATTTTCACAATCTTCTAACATTCGATGCTCACAACAATCCTGTGATGTGGAGGGTAATTATTATTATTCCCATTTTACATAAGAAGACAATAAGGCTCTGAGAGGCTGTGTGTTACTTAGAGTTACCCACCAAGTAAGGGGGTAAAGCGAGGGTCTAATTCCTGTTGGGGACACTTTTCATGACTCTGCACTGCCACTGGCTTCATCAGTAGTCTCAGAAGCTATCAGGAAACTCCCTGGACAGCCTGGCCCCTTCTGCATCGTGACTGCCGCCCTACCATCTGGACACATCCTTCTCCCATTATTGTGCCTGCTCCTGTTACTGGACCACATCCCCCAAGTCCCCCACCACGGGCTCCCCTCCTGAAACTGGAGCCACATGGTCACCAGGCCCGTGGTCTAAGAACAAGCTATTGCTCTCCCTGAGAACCCCTCCACAGAGAGGCCCTGGAGCCCCCTGGAGCCTCTCAACCAGAGTCAGAGCAATTTTACTTCTCTTCTGTAAAATGCCCAGCGCACTCCACTTCCCTTGATGCCTACAAGCAGCCCTGGTGAATTCATGCTGAGGATGGGAGGGGTGGTGATAAGGAGAATCCCACACAGAATTAGGAGCTTGAGGAGGTAATGTGAGCAGATGTGTTCTTGGTGTCCCCAGTTGGAACTCAAAATTGCATTTTCCCAGAGAATGCTTGTGACTGATGCTGACTTTCTAATGAGGTTCAATAATTCCATGAGTATCTAGTAGTATCTTGGCTGGACATTTACATTATACAGAGTTTCATGAATGACCCCAAGACCCTATCCATCATTGATCATATTGTTTCTATGGGGAAATGTGTTTCAAGTTTCACATGACAGCCCTTCAAAGAAGTTCTAGCAAACAAACCCATTTGCAAGTTGGGCACTGTCTGTCTTCCAGCACTGGCTGTCCTCCCACTCGCTCTCTTTGACCTAACCTGTTTTCCTCTGTCCAACTTCTGGGTGGCCCACGAAAGCTATTGCTCCTCTGAGACCACAGCAGGCATAAGCGATGAGTAGAAGGTGAAAGTTCTGGAGAAAGGTCCCTGCACCAGAGGGAGGGAGGGAGAAGAGGGAAGAAGACAAAGCTGGAATCACACAGAAGACAGCAAACATTGGGTAAGCCTATGCTGGTGACAGGGTAGAAGGCCTTTTAGGGAAATCTAAAAGGCAAGTTTTCGGCAGGCAGGGTGGATGTAACTCAGAAAGTGCAGGCAGGCCAGGGGTTCATTCTCTCACTTTAAGAAATGGTGATTTTTAAGCTAAATCTTCACCTCTTATAAGGTGCAGGGTTCTCTTTGCTAATATGGAGAAAATGTTTATGACTCACACTATTTTTGAAAATCAAGGTAACTGTGTAAATGTGACTAGCTCCATCTCTGGCAACATATAGTAGATAGGTAAAAGTTGCTTTCTTGCTCTCTTCCTTTGAGGGATACAGTGTGGTATAGGGGAAAGATTAAACAGAAATGGATTCACATTTCAGTTTCAGAATCTATACCATGAGGGCCTGTGTAAGCTCTCTAAGCCTCGGTCATTTGTGCTGTTACAATATTACTCCCTCAGAGGACTGTTCTGGGTGCAAATGAATCAATGTGTGAAACCTGGAAGCAGCTGGTTCTCAAAAACAGTATTAATCCACTAATTCAAGAAAGGTGTGTTGAATGCCCACTATGTGCCAGCCATGGTTCTAGAAAAATGAATCTGGGCAAGGGGTGAGAAAGCCACAGGGCTGTTAGATAGGGTGACATTTTGAATAGGTGACATTTGAGCATAGATCTGAATGAGGAGATGGGAGAGAAATGTAGAAATTTCGGGTAAGAGGCTCTGGGCAGAGGGAACAGGCATGCTCAGCCTGGCTGAGGAAAAGCAAGAGGCCATCACAACTGCTGTGGAGAGAGCAGGGAGAGGACAGGCACTGAGGGCACCAGGGGCCCATTTGGGCATACTCTGCAGACCCCTCACAGAACTTTCTACTTGGTTCTAGGGAAGCCCTTGGAGCATTGTGAGCAGAGCAGTTGAGGGTCTCATGAAGCCAGGTGGAAAAAAGACTGAGGTGGCACAGGGTGACAGCAGGGCTCGCATGAGGCGGTAGTGGCAGCAGTACAGGTTGGAGATGATGGTACTGGGACAATGGTAGCAAAAACCAGCGGAGCTGCATTTCGATTTGCTATATATTTTGAATTTGGAGCCAAGAGGATTTGCCGGTGGATTGGCTGTGGAGTGTGAGAGAAAGGACGAAGCGGAGGAAGAAACTACTGTGGCGGTCTCTGGTCGAAAGGTGATGCTCTTTACTGTGATGAGGAACACTGTGGAGACACCGACACTGGGGTGAAATCAGTGTTCTCCTCTGAGCAGGGTGCATCTGAGATAGCCGTCGGGTGACTGTGGAGATGGAAGCCATGCCCCTGCAGCGCAGGGACTGGCCTCCGCAGAGGGCCAGGCTGAGGGCCAGGCTCCGGGCATGTGGGGAGTGGGCATAGAGAAGAGGGAGAGCACTGCACCAGGGGCCCTGCAACATTTAAAGGTCTGCGGGGGCCATGCTCCCTCAACAGGGATTGAGACAGCACGTGCTTTGTGTGCATCTGAGGGGGATTCCAGAGAAATTCTTCATGCAGCTTCTTTCGGTTATTGTTTTCTTTCTTTTTGCTTTTTTAATTAAAAAAAATTAATTATGAACTATTTCAAACATACTCACTACCCCAAATAAAATAACTGACACCCATGTACCCTCCACCCAAATTTTTAACTTGTGGGTATTTGTTTCAAATACAATTAAAGTCATGCTCCTTCTACCCCAAAACTCTTGCCTCTCCCAGGGTTTTGGTGAGTTAATAAGAACAGTTCCTGGCAGCTGGAAAGTTCCCCATACAGTTTAGGTACTGTGGTTGTGGTGGCCATTACCATTATTGTATTAATACATATACTTCCCATGCATATTTTAATTTTTTAAAAAATTTTCCCAAACAAATACCTCCCTTATTTCCTCTCCCCCCATTCTCTGGTAACCTCTAATCTGCTTTTTAGTCCTGCAAATTCTCTATTTCTACTCATCTCTTCTAAGTGACATCATACAATATTTATCATTGTGCGTCTTGCTTATTTCTCTGAGTGTAATATTTTCAAGGTTCTTCCACGCTGCACCATGTCTCAGAACTTCATTCTGTCTTATGACTATTATATCACCACAGTTTGCCCCTTCACTTGGTAATAGACACTGGGGTTATTTTAAGCTTTTGGCCACTGTGAAGAATGCTGCTGTACACCCTGATGTACAGTATCTGTTTGTGCTCCTGTTTTCTCTCCCTTTGGGCATATACCTAGCAGTGGGACTGCCAGGTCATATGGCAACCCATGAAAAATTTTAAACTTTTATTATTATGCATGGTGCTGTTTTGTAGGTATCCTTTTGCATCTGGCTTTTTGCCCTCAACAGGGTGTTCTCAAGATTGCCATTGTTATCTAATGTCAGACACAGCTTAGAAAACAAGAATAAAAGGAGGAGGAGACAAAACTGAGGGCGCTTTGGAAATCCTGACATACCAGCTCTTTGGGAATCCTTTCTTCATCCCTTCCTTCCTTTCATTCTTCTGCTTCTGTTCAGGTATAGGAGAGAAAAGGCAGGAACGTTCCATGCTCTAGCTTTATTAGATGTTGGCATCGAAAATGCTCCGGCCAGGAAGGAACCCCAAAGTACCCCCCGACTCCATCCACTGCTCGATCCCCAACAAGGGCCTTTAAAGGGGGCGCTGGAGTCCTCACCCTGAGGAGTTTCTGGAGCCTGGGGCAGCCTCACTTTCCAGGAGACCCATCCAGCTTCCTGAGATTGGAAAGTATTCATGAACTGCCAAGCACATCCACTTCTCCTGCAAAGTAAAACTGTACACTCGAGCTATTCTTGCTGGGTCCTTTTATTTCCCTGCTCCCTCATTCCCCAACTATCTGCTTTATTTTTATTTCATGTTCTTCACAGCACAGGCAACGTGTGGATTGAAAGCTCCACCGAGATGAGAGTCGTCAGAGGGCGCATTCCCAGTGAGGAGCCAGGCAGGACTCCTGAAGCCACGACCTGACCAGTCTCAGCGGGGACCTTAACGTGAAAGGACGGGATTGGGTTTTAAGAGCCTGCTGCCAGCCTGGCTTAGAGCAGGCAAGGTCCGTGCTGCCGGCAGCGTCCAGGCCACGTGCATCCCCCAGGGGACGAGCGAGGCCCTCTGTGGCTGGATGGTTTTCAGGGCGTGGGGAAGTTTTGCTACTGCTGTGGTGAGGGTTAAGTCCCGGCGGCTCTTTTTCCTCTCGCCAGCCTTGCTGAGGACGGATGGAGAGCCGGATGGCTAAAACTGCCCCTGGCCCTGAGGGTGGGCACCCCAGGAGCAGATCCAGGGTCCCCACCACAGAGACGAGGAGAGGATCAGGACCCAGACTTCAGGCCTGGACATGCCCTTGAGGAGAAACGATCCTGGCGGTTAGCAACAGATCCAGGCTTCCGTTGCCTGATTTCCCTGGAAATAGGAGCTTTGCACATTGCAGCACAGAACGCCCTGGAGCGCTAAACCAGTGTCACCCCGAGGCTGTGCGCAGAGAAACAGCACTTTGGTGGTGTAGGTGGGCAGCTCCGTTTGCCTCTTGTCTGTGACCCGAGTCAGCCTCTTCGCTCACTGCCTCCCTCCTCCCGGAGCTACGGAAGGCTGCTCCCTTCTTTTTCTGAGGCTCCAATCTTAAAGCAGCAGGTGCCTGATGGTGATGGAATTTCCCCATGGCGGGATGTCTCCCAGCGCCTCCCACCCACAGGCCCCATCACCTCTGATCCTTTGCCATTTGCACTTGTGGGTTTTCACTTGACCCGCTCTTCTGAGTTTGCTCCAGAATCTGTGTTTTTGTGTTTTTATTCGCTAGGCTTTTTCCCCTTCCCCACCCTGCTTTTTATGGTGGCCCACGCTGACTGAGCTTCTTCCTTTGTTTGTATGAAGAGTCTTTTTAATTCAACTCTTGTTTCGTTGTTGTTGTTTTGTTTTTAAACTACGCATGACATAAAGATTTGAAACAAAAAGTGCAAGAAGAAAACTAAGATAGGAAAATCAAGAGTATTTGGGGTGAGAGAACACAAATGTGCCTCCCAGTTGTCCAAACCTCAAACACATTTATTTTCTTGGCCAAATTCTCAGTTACTCACCATATTGCTCATATTTTGTGCCTTGAGGGTAGGCGAAGGCTCTTTCCTTCTCAGCACTTACTAAATACTTCAGAGAAATACTCTTTCTTTCTCTTCCTGTGCACTTGTTGCTAAAAGGCAGGGCACTCAGAAGCTAAACTCTCTGGGAATATGGGGCCATTTCTTGGGAATTCTGATGTCTCGTGGGTGATTCGAAAACAACCCCGGAGTCAGAATTACAGCATTCTCCAAATACTGCTTAAATGGTAATTCTTTATCTTGAGCTCTGTGCTTTCTGAAAACCATTTCTCCAGCCTGAAGCAAGCCTGATTTTAGTTGTGAGGCCCAGAGGTCTAGCTTCTTCACTCAATGCTTGCAAAATATTTACAGCAAACTCAAATACCTTCCACAGATCACTCCAAGCCTCCATCTGATTTTTCCCCCAGCTGTTCTCTTCCTGATTCATTGTGCAGATTTCTTTCTAATGTAGTGTATATTCCCTAGTTACCTACCATAATGCTAGGTCTTACAGGTGTGTAGCATGCTTGTAATGCTTGTTCATACATTCCCAGGGAAAAAAATCATAAAACACAATCTTATGTGTAATTTTTCTGAATACTAAATGCTTTGCCCTAAACTTTAAGATACTGTATCAGTTGAAGGATTCCAGGAATTACTTCACCTCATGTATATGTACCTCCTATAGAGTATATCAAATTAATTTCAAAGCCAGCTGTTACTTGCGCTAAAAGTAATCCTTGATGGTGTCCTTTCCCCAACTATCATTTAAAACTTAGAGACAACTGGCTGTGCAATGAGGATTCAAAAATATACAGTGTTTGGATTACTTATTATGATTTTATATTTTGAGCATAAGTTTCCTTCTTACTAATATTCTCTACAGGCACTTAAAAAATGAACTTTTGGGGAAAAATACATAATGCTGAAACTTTTGGATGGCCTAATTTTCCTTATTTTTTTCGCATATAGTTATTTGGTTATCTCTGTAGCAATGCTAACATTTAAAAGCAGGTTCCCACACCTTGGAGGCTTGATGGAGGTTCTAGCTGGGAGGGCAAGTACCTAAGTAATCTTGATCTAAGTAAGAACAGGCTTCCTTTAATGGGGAAGATTAAATGTGTTCACTTTCAGATAGCTTGGATAAGGATAAACATGTGAGGGACCTGCCAAGGCTGTTTACCGACCAGACAATCTACAAAGTGAACCTATATTAGACTCTGTCCCTGGCTCATGTGGAAAGTTAGTATACCTAGCTTTTTTTTCTCATATAATTGGCACAGTGAGGAGATCTAACATGAACAAGAAAAAAAGAGGGATCTCTCTAACCCATGCCATACCCTTCAAATTAGGTTTCCTCAGAAAATTAGAAACCCTAGATATGTTCTTTACTCAAGCAATAAAATGATACAAATACTAAGTGTACGGATTAAAACTCTTATCAATGAATGCTAAATCAAGGCAGCCAGTATTCCAACAAGTGCCAGACCTTACCTGTATGTTGTTTAGGACTCTTATCACTGTCAAACTTGATAAAAGTACTACCAGGTCAGAAACAAGGCCATGTGTTCACCAAATACATTTTTTTTTTCCTTCTAGGCATACAGGAAGACTACGTTTACGAGTTTCCTTTGCAATTAGTTTTGCACCATTAGTCTGAATTCTATAAAACTGAGCGTAAGAGGCTCACATGCCACTTCGAGGCCTGGCAACAACCCCTCTCTTCTTCCAAATTTTGTTGTGTCTCTCTTCCTCTTCCATACTTGCCATTTTCACCATATTCCACATTCACCTTCCATATTCAATTGAAGATGGTGGTATTATAAGACATAAAGACTGGCTAAGAAGATGTCCTCATACATAATGCTGCGCACCCTTTTTTTCAGCTTTGAAGTGGGAAACAGACTCCTTGGATTTTCTTGGTTTGTTTTTTTCTCTTTAGGTACGGGGGCCAGGAATTGAACCAGGGATCTCCCAACCACTTGAGCCACATCTGCTCCCTCCTTGGGTTTTAAGAACATCAGTCAGCTTTATAGCCGTGAGCAAAGTTCTTTGCTTCGGAAACATTTGCTTGGAGACAGAAAATGTTTTGCTTTCTCTAGACAGAGGAAAGTTAAAGATATAGTTAGCTACTTGTAATGAGCCTGAATGTGAGGGTGGGAGAAAACTTTTTATCCACTTCTCATTTCTCTCTTTAAAAACTTCCACATCCCATGAATAGTTGCATTAATCCTGCAAAGACCCAATCATCACCATTATAGTATAAGCTCTTTTAGGGAATGGACTAATGCTTATTCATTTTTTATCCCCAGTACTTGGCAGCCAGTAGGTGCTCAGTAAATGTTGGTTATCATTTAGTAACTAGATAATAAACCAGGAAACAAATTGGCTTTAACTCTGTCAAGAGGCCTTAGAGTAATGTCATGGGACTAGAAAAGCTGTCTGGCTCTTCTCTTATTCCACAGTGATTTGAATCCCAGATCTGAAATGTAAAGGAAACGAAATGTTAAATATAAATACCACCTTTTTACAGATAATGTCTCTTTCCCTTTCCCTTCTCTGTTTCACAAAAACAAATAAATAAATATATAAATAAATAAAATAAAAAGAGTAACAAGAAAGGAGGGAAGGAAAGAGGAGGGGAAAGTAGGGAAGAAAATTTATTAAGAGCCCCATTTTCTTCTCAAAACTGAAACTGAAGGTCTCAAATGCTTACAAAATCTGTCCCTTCCAACTCATATTTAAGCAGTATCGTATAGTAGAGTTGGGTGGAGGAAAAAGAAATCATGTGAGGAGAAATTTCATTTGCTGAGTACAAATATAAAATTACAGTTTCTACCTTCATTCTCCAGCACTCGATTTTGAAATCCCCACAGTAGGAAATCCACTTGAAATATGTTTGCCTGTGGAAACACTATCAAATGAAAAGATCTCAGTGGTCCTGGTATATATGTATATAGGACTTTAAGAGAAGAACCTGGTGATAATTTGTCAGTGTCAGAACCCAGCACAAGAAGAGAAACCAGTGAAATTTTTAACAAAGGTTCTATTTTTAAGACCTAATTGATTTATCCAGTGGGATTATTTCTGGTACTAAAGTTTTTAAAAGGGGGTTGTTCCAAGAAATTCAGACAGGATGTATGGTAAAAATCATCACTAGTGTGATACAACAGCAGAAAATATTTATTGATGCAAAATAAGAAGGTCTAGAAAATCTGGGGGCTTGCCTGTTATGGTAGTGACTTATGAGAAACTTCAAATCAAGGCCTGCTTTTGGCTTTCTCCTTGCAGCCAAAGAAATAAACATAACCCTTAGAGCCATCAGAGCCTCCGAGAAGACTCATAATCTGTCCCTCAGGATCATTTGGTCATATTCCTCCTACCGATTCTTCACTTTCTCTGACCTTTCTCCTACTCTTCCTCTTTTCTTATTCCCATTTGTCTTCTAGTTGCCTACTCCCACTATATTTCTCAGTTTCTTTAACACTCTCACTTCTATTTTAGTCTTTTTTCCATTTCATATCTCTTTCAAATTTTCTCCACATCCAATAAGATCAGGCTGGGCTGCTTCACAAAGGTGGGTCCACGGATAAGTGGAAATACAGATAAGGTGACTAGTGTTGGTTTCCAAGGCTTCCTTCCAGCTGCTTAGGCAACCCAGTCTATAAATCATTTTCTCCCCTACATGTAAATTCTTCCTTTCTCTCTACTCTCTCTCCTAAATCTGTGTAAATATGCTAAAGTATATTACATCTTTAAGAATGATCTAGTCTAGGCAGCATATGTCCTGCACTGTCTCTCTTACCTTCCTTTCCACAAAGACTTGTCTCTATTCCCTGTTTCCACCAGCTCACTTCCCATTTGCTTCTCAGTCTGGCTTTCACCTCTACCATTACATTGAAACTATTTTCCCGAGTACACCAATACTTCCACATTGACAATGTCCATGGTACCTAAGAAATGGCTTTAAAACAGGAAATACCTTCCATGCCAACAGCCCCTTGTTGAGGAAAGCAGTTCTCAGTAGTTCTTTATGTTCTGGGTACTATATTAAGTTGCTTGCCTGACTACAGCTGACTGGACCCCAGGTGGTGGTAGTGGAGTGGGGGCACTATGGTAATAGTGCCAAAGTATACAGACCCCCTTATCAGTTAGTCAAGGGGTGCTGATGCAAAATACCAGAAATTGGCTGGTTTTTATAAAGGGTATTTATTTGGGATAGGAGATTACAGATACCAGGCCATAAAGCATAAGTTACTTCCCTCACCAAAGTCTATTTCACGTGTTGGAGCAAGATGGCTGTTGATGTCTGCAAGGGTTCAGGCTTTCTGGGTTCCTCCTTTCCAGGATCTTACTTCTCTCTGGGTTCAAAGTTCTTCTCTTCCCAGGGCTTGCTTCTTCCTGGGCTCAGTGTTCTTCTCTTCCTAGGGCTGGCTTCTCTTTTCTCTGTGAGCTAACTTTCCAGGGCTCCAGCATAAGGCTTCAGCATCAAACTCCAACATCAAAACTCCAACATCAAAAACCCCCAACTCTGTCCTTTGCCATGCCTTTTATTTGTGAATCCCCACCCACCATGCCCTAATGATGTGGCCCAATCAAAGCCCTAATCATAACTTAATCACACCCAGGTACAACCAGATAACAAACATAATCCAATATCTATTTTTGGAATTCATAATTATATCAAACTGCTACACCCCCATAGAGAAACTAAGAGTAAGGATGATAGTAGGCTACCTGAAGAGAGATCAGGGAGTACCTCCTATTGAGGCAACAAGATATCCTGTTTGCAAGAGCTGTGCTGTGTTCTGAATGAACTTCTAATTTCTGAACTGTGTCCCATTATCTGTGAAGCTTTCTTTTCTAAGACTCCCAAGAACTAGCTACATAAATAAAGTTCCTGTCTACTCCTTTTAATGAGTGTGTACTTATTATAAAGCCACTATTACTTAAGGAAACTTGAATGAACACGTTCATTGGTAGCAAAATCTCACCAAATTAACAGAAACATCTAGCAATCACTATTTTTCATCTGTGATATTTGACCTTGTTGATCATTTCTTTCTTCTAGAAATTTCTCTGTCTTTGTTGATATGATACAACTCCTCTTGGTATTCCTTCTACTTACATGGCTATTCCTCTCTCTTCTTTATCATATCTATTTCTTCATCTCATCCTTTAAAAATGGGTGTTCTCAGGCATCCATCCTTCCTGATCTACTTTTCTTCATGCTATATGACCTCTGAATAAGTGCAGCTATTCTCATGGCTTCAACTTTCATTTAAATGCTAATGATAATTGTTCAATGGACATCATATTTTCTTTTGGTTGGCCCAGAAGATCTTCAAATTCTAAATGGTTAAACCAAACTCATCATTTTGCACAAAACAGCTCTTTGTCTTGTATCCCTTACATCAATGGATGATACCATTGTCATCATAGTTGTCCCAGCCACAAATCTGATTCTAAATCCAATCTCTTTATTTTTACTTACTCTTTACTTTAGTTTCTCTTCAATATGTCTCCACTACTCCATACCCCTATTGCTACCTTGTTCAGATACTCTTCACTTCTTACCTGGCTGACAACAGTCTCATGTTACCTGGCTTCTAGTCTGACTCCTACAATCATTATTTGTCCTATTGCTAAAATCAATCGTTTGCAACTACAAATTTAATCATATAATTGCCATCCTTTAAATTCTGCAGCATCTCTACATAGTTTTTCGGATGAAGTTCAAAGCCTTAAGTTTAGCCAAATAAGTCATTCTTGAACTAATCTGTACCTTCCTCCAACTTCATCCCCTGCCACTCCCTCACTCATTCCACCACTCCTTTCATTCCAGTCATGTGGTGGGCCTTGGCACTTTTAGGATTGGGGTGAGCAGCTTCTTGTATAAGAAGCTTACTCTGCTTAGAATGCCTTTCTCCTGTTGTTTATTTTGTTGTTGTCGTTTAGTTAGCTCCTACTTGCCCTTCTTAATTGATTACAGTTCCACTTCTTTCAGGAAACTTTCCCTGATTCTCCAGTGATTTAGGTGTTCCTCTTTTTTCACAGCACCAACCCACTATATTGTGAGCATTTATTTTCTCATTTGTCTTCTCCAAGAATATAAGTTCCTTTTGGGTAGAAGTCCAGTTTTAGTCATATTTGTACTTCTACCACCAGCACAATACTGGCAAACTGCAGGTACATATTAATGTTTGTTGAGTAGATAATAAGTAAATGAATAAATAAATGTAAAGTCAGACTCACTTGCGCTTTACATAAAAAACAAAGAACCTAATTACATCAAAATCCACTCAACTAAGAATGGGAAATGTAATATTGGACAACAGAGGTGTTGGTTTATGATCCTTAAACCTCTCCTCTCAAAATAACCAGCTGGACACTAAAGAGAAATACTTCTTCCTCATTCTACTCCCATCCACTTCTCAGACTCCTTCTTTACCACATCCTCATGCAGCCTTATTTGACTTCTCATTTGTGTACTCCTACAAAACCAGGACCTGGCTCTAGGGTTAGTGACCCTAGATAAAACTGCAGGGTTGTGGTGTCCTCATATATCAAGATTCTGTACCTTCCATATGTAGAGAGGACCTCTATACATGTACATTGTGGGGTTGTTAAAGAATGGCTGTGGCAAACTCCTTCGCTGGAAAAACTAACCTGCTGTCTAAATGACCTATTGATCCAAGGGAAGGATTTTTGAAAATGTTTGAGGAATAAAATGCTGGTATGATATTTCTCCAACTAAGTCAATCCTAGATTCCAATGACAATGGGAGATCATCACTTTGGGTATGTGTGTGTGTGTATGTGTGTGTATGTACACACACACATTTGTATATATGGAATAAAGTATAAAGAGTTTTACCTTTGCCCATTTTTATTTTCCCACACTGATCAAAAGATCATAGGCTTATGTAAATTTATTCCTGGAAGGAAAATTACAGATGGAAAAAATAAAGCTAACATTTATTTAGCATTTACTTATGTAGACACTATGAAGCACTTTATAAACATTATATTCTGTAGATCTCACATAACCTTGTTTATAGAAAAGAAAACTGAGGCTCTGTTTCAATGAAGTCATCTTTGCAAAGTAACAGAACAGGAAATTAAAATCAGGAATGTTCATCTTCAAATCTATGCTTTTAACAGCAATAACAAACTGGCTGTCAAATTTACCCATTATGTCTAACTTGCCAATTTTCCAGATAAGAAAACTGAGGCTCAAAGATGTGAAATGGCTTTTTTCAAGGTCATACAGTTGATTAGAGACAGAGTTGGTGTTAGATATGAGTTACCTGGGGGCATCTTGCCTTGCCATTGAAATATGTGACTCCCAAGAGATAGACATCCAACCAGTAAGAAATACTGGGCTGGGAGGTGAGCATGATAAAGTCATATGCTTTCCGCCTCTGCCTGACTTTGGAATGGTCTGCATTCTGTTTCTTATAAAATCTCCAAGAGACAACAATTACATTCATGGGAAGGAAAACAATCCGTTTTAATGACACACACAAGAGATATTTTTGCATGAAAGCAGAGAATTGGGCTACTTATAACCTCTTAAAGATCAAAAGGCCCTTGGAGGAATGTTCTTCCTCACCACCAGCTCCTTATCCCAACCCACAGCAGACTGACTTCCTTATTAGGCTTAGACAGTGGAAGGGCAAAGAATTTAAACCAACTGGGCTTTGTGAAACTGCAAAAGAGTAAGGCTTGGGGAATGGAGGCAATGTCCCTAGGGAGCATGGCTGGAAGTAGATCAGTTGGGCAGTTAAGGAGGAGACAGTGCCCAAGCACATGGATGCCTCTGAGTAGATAATCCAGAGTTGGCTGAATATAGTTCTTACAAATCTAAGGCTTCTGAGTTTTCCCAAAGCCATTCCCACTTGTTCAGCCTGTTCAGGCTTCTGCAGCTTGATGTTCTTGATGCTTGATGTTCTCCATCTGCAGGTGAAGCCAGGGGCCAGTTTCAAGAGAAGAGCCCTCCAGATGAAAAACTGGAATTAAGCAACTCTCTCAGGCCTGGAATTTATTGCTGAATTCCTGGGTTGCTTCTCACCCATTCTAGTACTTCCCTTGCTGGCAAACAGGGTGAAGGATGGGGTGACCTAGGGACACATCCAGTGTAGCCAGATGACCCTTCCATTATAACTCAAATTATCCCCAAGTTAGCCTCATACACATTGCTGAGCTGCTGACTGGCCATCCAGCTGCTTCCTGTAGACTCTTGCTCAAGAGCCATAGTCCTTTCCTGAATCTCAGCTCATTGATTAAGCTTTTATTGTTTGGCCTAGCTCTTGGGCAGTTTGCACCATCCTCCTCAGAGGTTGTGGTGATTTCTCCCAAATTCTACCTGCCTTGGTGACCTGGTCGCCATGGATTTCCCCCTCTTCACTGACCTTGGAATGTTGAAGCTACATCATAGGACGCCTCCCACTACATAACATGAGATATCAAATTACATCATTTTTGTGGAAAAATATGAATAGAATTGACATATGACTTGTCGATGACTCTCTTCAACTTGTGAGACTATAAGGAAACAGAGAAATTACTATGGCTATTCCTACCAGTACCACAATGAATCAGCATCTTTTGAATGATGGGCATTGTACAAAATGCTTTATGTATAGATACTCAACCTTTACAACTTTAAGAGGAAAGCAATAGACATTTTTCTTACTTCCATTTTAAAGATCAAGAACCTATTATACAGTGTGGAACAGGAGTTTTCCAGCTGTTGTTCCATGGCACTGTGCAGAGCGAAAGTCATGAGCCTTCTGAGAGCTGGAGTTCCTGACCCAGCAGGGTAGCTGGAGAGAGGCTGGGGCTCTTCCTCAAACAGCCTCATTTAGTTATGCCAGTTTTACCCCAGTATTTGCATAAATATTAGCATTTTAAAATTTATTGCATAACATTAAAAATGTTGGGAAAACTAAAGACAAAGAAAAAATTTTTTAATGTTGGGAAGCACTGGTTTAAGCAACTTAGGTGATTGAGCCACTCTGAATACAGTTCTGTTGAAGTGAAAATCTGATCTGAAGATAAACGTTCATAATGATGTTTTTCCTAACAAAACAACAAAAAAGGGGGTGACAAAATTCCTCAAGAATGGGTATGAGACCAAAATTAGTCAGAACCACAGTCGAACACTCTGCCTAATTTGAGCAGCACATTTTATAAAAATTAGAATAAAGATTAATAGAGACAAGCAAAGAGAGGAAAGTCATATTGAAGAGAGACAGAGGTTACAAAGTCAGTGGCTGAGAAGAGAAGACTAAACCTGTCTTGGTAGAATCTCACTTTTCAAAGAATTCCAAGAAGAACATGATGCTCAATATTCTTAGAAAGATGAGCAGGATAAAACAGATTTAAAGCAGGGTGGTTTTTGGATTGAGCATCTGCAAATCTTGACCATAAGTCTGATAAAACCCTGAAATGCCTACTTAGCACCACCATGGGAGTCTGAATCTAGGGAACCTTCAGGTTCAAAACCCCATCCATCCTGAGGGGCTCAGTCATCCCCCTTCTTAAAAGTAGGAATTTGGTCCCAAATATCTTGCCCTAAAGATAAATTGAAATTTGTTAATTTGTTTTCTTTCACAGACAAAAGAGCTCATTAAATTTAATGGTTTTTACTTGGATGCTTGATGTTTGCAGAGATGGAAGTGTATCTATCCATTATCTCAGGAGATTCTCCAAGTGACTTTCCCAGATGCATGTTCTATTTCGCGGAACCTTTTCTTCTCACTGCTCTACATTTCTGGTCTTTGTCTCTGAAGCATCTTAGATGACATTTCACCCAAAAATGTTTTAAATCAAACCAGAGAACATCCTCATTCTGTGCAACTACAATAGGTAGATAACACATGGAACCACTGAAAACGTTCAAGAGCAAAGCACTAGCATTTTTATATTAGAAAGTATACCATAGGAACATGTATTCTTTTCACAAGGACATATAACAAATGCCAACTACCATTAAGGTCAACTATATAGAAGAACTATTGATTCCTGATAGTAGAAGAATTAACAGTGTGTTAGGCTGGTGTCTTAGCTGGTTAACACCAAAGTGCTTCCTCACCAAATGGTTTAGAGTAACTTGAACTTTGGAGAAAAGCTTCAAGAAGGCTTTGTCACACCTTCAAGGGCTCCACTGCTTGCACATATACCTTTCTATACAAAAGAAAGGCAGCTTATTTTAAGGTATTATCAGTTTGCGAGTTATCAGCTTCGGTTGGAATGGAGAGCCTCAAAAGTATTTTGACTTCCAGACAATGACCAGGCAAACAATTTGCTTTTTAAACCCAAGGAACAAAAATTTCCATGTCTATTTTGATGAATGAGTTATTCAGAAGCAATGAGTTCATCTATTTTGGCATCCGAAAATTGGTGAAGACCCATATAAATAGTAAACAATGCTTTTTTTGGCTCCATGCCCCAACCCAAACATATGTTACATGCAGCCAGCCAGAGTCTGGTTTTGGACACACCCAGATGACTACCACTGCAGTCAATAAAAGTTGCATAAGAATTTCTGGGGAGCAGGATTTGGCTTGGGGGGCTATATGTGAGGCTCTGAGGGTAGAGCTTTTGGCTTAAAGCCTATCTCACTGGGTTGAATTCCTGCACCTTTAAAAGCAATGCCTTTTTTTCTTTGCAGTATATTAACTAGCATGCTTTAGTGGGCATGGGAAAACTGAACCAGGAGCCAGTGAACCCTAAAACTATCCAACTGTCTGAAGTCATACTGTAAAAAGACAGAGTTATTTTACTTCTGAAGTGTACTTTCGTGTAGACATATCTAAGCTGACCACAAATAAAAGTGAAAACAGATCCAGAATAAGTCCAGCAAACAATGGGAAACAAATGGATCCTGGAGTTCAGATGAAAGAAGCCTGGTTTTGCATGTCCCTATATTTTGCTCCCCACCCCCCAAAAAAATTTCTTAATATTTCTAGCGTTATTAATAAAATTAAATTATTCCACATGGGTACAGATTCAGTCCCATGGTGCCAACATTTGTTTTCTACACTCAAGCTGGGAGAAACGCAGGGTGCTTCTATGAGAATGACATTGATGTTTTATTATAGCGACTGAGGGCTCAGTATTTACCCATGGGAACGTAGGCATCATTCAGAACATCGAAATGACAAGCACTTTGCCCTTTGAGTACCTGATCATTTTCTAGCAGATGCTTTCCCTTAAGATATTCAGTCTTTGAATCACCCACATAAAATGCTGACTACACTTAAAACGTGTTTTTTATCTGAGAAAGACAATGGCCTGGAAAATGATATTCTTAAAAAGAGGAAGTTGGACAATCCCACTCCTTCCACTTATAGATATAGAAATAGATGCAGGGAGAAGTATGGTATCCTCTTAATTATGTCCCTTAAAGGTTACATTAAGAAGCATTTCTTAAGCACCTACAATATATATTTCAGGTTCTTTGCTAGACAATTAATTTTTCTTAGAAAATCTACGTATCTGCCTTTATGGAGTTTGTATCCTAGTTGGGTAGGAGAAAATAAACAAACACATAAATACCTTATTGCTCAGTTAAGCATTGGCTTACGCTTTTTGTAAGCATCCCTTTTACAGTTTTATGCCGAATATTATATTTTTGCATAAGATGTACAATGCAGCAGAAATGTGTGAACCTTTGGAAAGCAGGAAGAGGTCGACACCTTTTTGGGGCACTTGTTATTTTTCAGATGACTGTGATCAGATCTTAGAAACAACAACAACAAAATACTATTGTCTCCAAATTCCATGTTCCATTTAGTGAGCAACTATAGTGGACTGATTTTCGTTTCATTTTTTTCAGTGGAAAATGAATATAGTTGGGTTATGAAGTTCATCTTTCTAAATGACAAGGTTAAAAAATATCAACCCCTCTTCTCCTCCTCTTCCAAAAGCAACTTCAATCAATGCACCACCCTTTCCACTATGTATTATAAGAATATACATTATACTTTTGAGTAAAATTAGTATTTGAAAGCAACAAATGTCATAGCACCAATGTCCTGGAAATGGTTTTCAATTTACTATGCAATATTGTTTAGAAGCATTGCCTGATTTCTTCAGATTGCCCAAATAATTTGTTCCTTTTTTCCTGATCATATTATTTTGTGACAAGTTTAATAATTAGGAAAATTAATAATTGTGTCTACCAGTTTTAGGAGGTACTAGGGATTGAACCCAGGACCTCATACACGTGAAGCAGACTTTCAATCACTAAGCTAAACTTGCTCCACTGTGTCTACCATTTTTAACGATCCAAAGATATTTTTTTGAAGGTGGACTTTTTTGTTTCTTTCATGGGGATGGAATACAAAGATGCAATAGGAGTGAAGAGAAAGGCACAAGGAAATAGTTCAAAGCATGTGGAAGTATAATTTCATCCCTATATCTTATTGTAGCTACTAACACAAAATTAGAACACAACAATAAAACAGAAACACCAAAACACACCAGAAAAAATTCTGGAGAATAGCAAAGAAGGGAAGTGGTCATACTTAATTCCCGCTCCAAATGAGTAAGAAGTTAGCTTTTCAATATTGTGATTTTTAGCAGCTGTAGATGAAAAGTGTTATTCCAGGGGCGGGAAGAATGCTCAGTACTTTTCTTACTGGGTATTTTAAAAGAACCTGATGAAATGCACAGCTTCTGTCTATCTTCATTTGATCAGAATTAAATTGTCCTCTTGGTTCTCCAGGGAGTCCCAGAAAGGGAGCACTCCTCTTCACTACTTGCTATCAGTAGGACTCACTGGGGAAGTTGTTTACAAGGCTTTAAAGATGACGCGGAGGAAACTGTAAGGATTTTATTGCCTTAACAGAAAACCATGTCCATAATGAAAGAAAGGGGGGATCGAACAGACAGTGAGTTTAGACCAAGCCACAGAAAGAAGCTTTGGGAGTCTTAAAATGTTATTTTGGCGATGATCAAATTAAAATGTCAGGAGACAATTTGGAATAAGTGACTCTGTGTGTGTGTGTGCGTAAGAGCTGACAACATGGAGGAAATTTCCATAGGGGATAGAAAAAAAAAGCTTTCATCCATTCTCTACAACCCGCTTCTCACAACATATCTTCAACTCATTTGTCTGGTCTAGTTTGAAGTGACTAAGAGATGGGGCCTCTAAAATGTTCCCAGTGAGACTATTCCACAGTCTACAAAATTTCACTGTTTCCTCTTATTTAGCTTAATTTTCCTCCACTTCAATTCACTGTGCTATTTAAGAAGAAAAATAAAAAAGTAAACCTGTACTTTAAATTCATGTCTTAGAAAACAGTTTCTGTTTCCTTTTCACTTTAATTCTTGGACTTCTCTGTGGCTGTGCCTAACATTTGTTAAAAGGGATGCAAGACTCTGTGTAGATTATTTGCCTTTTCATAAGAGCTCTATTGCCTGTTCTGGGGGTCAAAACCTTGCCCAACACAATTCTGAGTTGTGTAAATTTATTTTTGTGTAAATTTATTTTTTACCTATCTTGGCCTACAGAAGTCAGAAGCACATCTCATAAACCATATATTACATAACATTTTTAGCATTATTATTTTCTGTTTTCCCCCCATTGCTATGTCCAAGTTATGTAAAAAAAAAAAAAAAAAAAAAATCTTTCAAAAGGCCAGGCCTGGTTACCCCCAAGTTCAAGGTTCAGCTCAACTTACTCAACTTGAAATGTCCCGTGAGCTTTTATTTCTAAACCTACTTCCTAAGAGGAGTACACTGCCATCTGCTGTACATTGCAGAAGAAGGGGTGGCCTCCCCAGAAACAAAAAAGCAAGTAAGGTCTTCAGATAGGCTTACTATTACCAACTTCTCCAAACTCCTGCTTCATTGCCCAAAGTGAGAACTCCCCATAGAGATGAATTTTAGTGCCAGTAAATTTCTTACCTCATAGATATCCACCAGATCTTAGATGGATGCTTTTGTTTCCCAGCAGATAAACAAATACCATACAGTGGATTGGCTGAAGCAACAGGAATTTACTGGCTCATAGTTTTGAGGTTAGGTGAAGTCTGAAAGCCAGACATCAGCAAGGCAATGCTTTCTCCCGAAGGCTCTCTTCTGGGTCTGGGTGCTGGCGATCCCTGAAGCCTTGACATTCCCATCACATAGCATTGTCTTCTCTTCTCTCTTCTGGTTCCGTTGACTTCCAGCTTCTGATTGCTCCTCATGCCTTCTCCTTCTGTGTCCAATGTCCAATTTCCTTTGCTTATAAAGACTTCAGTCATATTGAATTAAGGCCCACCCACATTCAATTGAGGCTCATCTTAACTAATAAGGTATTCAAAGATCTTATTTACAAATGGGTTCACACTAAAGGACCAGGGTTGGGATCTGAACACGCCTTTTGTGGGAGACATGATTCTACCCATAATCATGGGGAAGATGCTTAATACAAAATTTTAGTTTCTTTCTTTCTTCCCTGAAGTAACCCTAAGTCTATGGTCCGAGGCACACATCTCTAGTGAGATGTTTCTGACAGCCACAGATGCTCTGAATTGTTTGGGAATGCTTACATAAATGTACACAGGGAACCCCACCAAGATTTGCTGAACCAGAAATTTCTGCAGATGGGGGCAAAATTAATAAATTTGTCAGGGGGCAAATCATATGCCTGTTAATGGAGGAATACTTAAAGTTATAATCCTTTCTAAATTTATTCAGGGGAGTGCTCATCAACATTTAACATCCATCCACTTCCTCACATATGTCTTCTTTTTACCTATTTGCATTCACAACTGAACCATATCTCCATGTGGACAAGCTGATCTGGTTCTTAATGTTAAGCACATTGTCTGCTGCCATCACATGACTACTAGAGACAAATGCTGGGAGGTGGTTAGGAACATAAACCCTGGAGCCAGGCTGCCACTTACTGCTTTGTGACTTTGGCCAAGCTGCTTAACTGTTTCTGTCTTAGTTTTCTCATCCCTAACATTGTAGTAGCAATAGCACCTACCTCACAGGGCTGTTACAAGGAGTATGATTAAATTAGCATTTGTAAAACTCTTAAGATACTATCTAAAACATTGCCAGCTCTCATGAATTATTATTATATTTAGGGCACTAAAGCTTCAACTTTTATAGACAGTATGTATAGAGCCCTCTGTATACCTTCCTAGGAGGAATCCAAAGAGAGAAATTTGGGTCGAGGGTGAGGGGAGACAGAAAATAATAGAAACCTAGGTTTCTATGGAATTCAGAATGAGCGGCAACAACCTTAAAAGGCTATGAGTGTGGCTCACGGCCCAAAGCCTTACTACCCCAGGGGACATCCACCCTCAGATAAGGCCACTGTCGCTGTCCAGGGCAGAGAAGATGGAGAAGGGACCCCAGAGAGACACAGCACACATCACTAAGCAGGGAGAGAGCAACAGGTCCTGGTTTTTGACTGGAGGGGGCAAGAATGAATCTTTGGACATTTAAGACAATGGCTCTCAAATATCAGAAATGAAAACTAACGCCCACCTGAAGCACAGTGTCATTTTCCAGTCCCAACTCCCAGGTGACTAGAGTCTCCAGCATTTGTGCTAAGAAAGAATTTTCCTTTATGCAAAGGAAAATTTTCAGAAGGAGAGCCCTCCTGAAAATTGTTACCTGGCTTCGTTTAGGTCCAGGTTTGCTATGGTAATGACTTTTTCTCGGCAGGTATTCAGCATTCTGCTTGTTTCACAAACTTCCTTCCCTGTGTTTTCCAGGCTAGTGCCAAGGATAAGGCTTCTCCATGCCAAGTTTTCTGAAAAACTGAATAAATCTCCTGCCATAATCCTTACTGCCTCAACTGACAAATTTAATAAACGGCAGGATGCAAAGCCCAGGTTTCCTAATGGGATTGCTTTCTTTTCTTTCTCTTTTGACAAGTTTTACAGAGTAGCACTTCTGAGACATGGTCAAGTGCCATAAACCTAATCCTTAGCAATTTCCTCCTTAGCTCAAATAACCTAAATATTTTATGAATGGTAAAGGGTTTCACATGTCTACTGTCAACCTACCCTTGTCTATCCCTTTACTCTGTCTTACTTTTCTTCTAGTTGTTTAGGTAATTTTCTTTAAGAAAACATAACTTCTGTCAGTTTTTCAAACAAAATGCAGAGGATATGTTTAATATGCTTTCTGTAGAAGCTTTCAAAAGGAGAGTGCTAGTCTTAAGCAAAAGAGCGTGCATGAAAGCTATCAACTTTTTCCAATAACTTTGATTGTTGGTTAAATGAAACCAATTCTAGTGTAAGTGTTTGGCTATAGAAGAGAACTGACTCTAGAAATTCCAACAGGCCCAAAGCACTCCAAGATGAGGGGTTGGATCCTCCCTCTCTTCATTGGAGAAGCAGCTCTAGGAGCATTTTGGAGCTTTTTAAATGTTGTGGGAGATGACATTAGGTCCAGAGTCCTCTCTGCCACTCCAGAGTCCCTTTGCCCAAAGTGACTATGACCTTCCCCAGTCCACAGTGTTGGTCTCCAGCAGAGAAAAGCTATTCTTCCATTGACTCCACCACACTCACCCAAAAGCAAAGATCTGTAGGGATGTAGAATGGCCCTAGGATAGAGGCAGTTTAGGTTGTAATCAGGAATGACAGGTTATGTATTGTTAAGTTTGTGAACTTAACACTTCGGGGTAGAGTACATCCAATAAAAATGTGCTCACAGAGGTTAAGTAGCATGCACAAGGCATGAAGGAACGGAGAACATAATGGTGGTATTTAGACCTCACAGCAAAAAAAGCAATATATTTTTATCTAACACTTGAAGCACCTATATTATTTCAATATTACTGACTAGCATTAGGATGTATTACTTACTAATATGGAATTAAATTTACTTATTTCACATAAAGCTATGCCAGCAAGCAATGAATTCTAACTATCATTTTCTATTGTTAACAAAAAATTTCTTTATTTTCTCAATATTTTGATGTTGTAACTTGACAATCCTAAACACATGTTCTTTAAAAAATATTGATTCATCTATTTGGGTCTCCAAGCATCTCAAAAAAAGGATTGTACCATAGAAAACAATAGGATTTATACCAAAGGGACCAGACTCACACTTTCGTCACAATCAGCTAATCTTTTCATATTCATTCATTCATTCATTCAACACATATATTGGTTGTTCCAGGTTTTATGCTAGGGGCTAAGGGTAAGAAACAAATAAAATACAGGTCTACACTCAAGCAGGTCATTGTGGAGGAGAAAAAAGAACGTAAGAAGGAGAGAGACAGCAAATTGTTAGAATACAGTTTGAATAAATGATGTAAGTGTATCTGCAGAGGTGTAAGGCAGCTTGGGAGAAAGTGTGTGGCTGGGGATTCCATCAGAGCTGCTGATGCTTGAACTCTGAAAGAGGGATAGCACTTTCCTGGTGGATAAAATGCTGAGGGTACCACTTCAAGCAAAGAACATGACGGGAAGCTGTGCAGCTGCATAAAGTTGCAACTACGTCTGAGGGACTATGTATTAAGCATAAGTTTGGAAGTGGGGTAAGACAGGCAGGAGAGGTGAGTAGGGTCCAAGTACAAAGTCCTTGTATTTCAGGCTTTGGAATTTGGATTCCTACCTGTATGCATAGGCCATTCAAGGTATGACTCTAATATGGAGAGGCCTCAAATCCTAAAAGAACCTACATCATCAACATCAACCTACAACTTGCATCATCCTTTTCAATGTAGTCTCTTGCCAATACTTTTGGGATCCATGGTTTTGATCATGTGATCCCATAACCTTGCTCCACAATAAACTGAGCTGAGAATTGGTGAGTGACCCAAAGGTTGGATGTGAGAAAGACCACTGGCCTACAAAGTTCTAGGATGGTGAGTTTAGAAAGGGAGAGGAATGGATACATTTGAGAAGCATTTGCAACATGAAGTTGCCGGTTCCCTTGACCAGATGAACACGGGAGATGAGGAAGAAGCAGCAGCCTAGGATGACTACAAATTTTCTAGCAACATTGATCAATGGGCAAAATCGTCCAGAGAGTAAATACAAGAAGAGGAAGAAATTTTAAAGGACAGATAATAATATTTACTTTGAGAAATCTTGAACTAAGAAACTGAAATAACTGAGATTTGTATTATAAGCAGAGTGGTCATATTTTCCAAATTAAAAAAAAAAAAAGGTTAATGAAGACTGCCCACAGTGCAGCTTTCTGTGAGACAACAAGGCAAGTTTCAACGTGGGGTTATTACTGTAACTATGAAATGAACGGTGTGTACTAAGTTAAAATGTTGGTATCAAAGGTCAGTTTCATAGTTTAAAAATAAGTTTAAGTGGTGTTATTACATAATTACTAATCTCATATGATTGAAATTAACTTCTTCTCTCTGTCTTAATAGACATATGGAAATTTATCACCAGGCTTAAACGAGCACTTTCAGTGTGCCCTATAGGCTTTTGATGTGAGGAAACTTGGTTATGGCCACCAGAAAACGTTTTTCTTCAGAGATGCCCTGATCCACTTAACACTTTGTACCCATATCCCGCTCAGTCCTGGCTCTACCTTGCCTTGCTCTTGAACTTTCAGCTTCCCAGCCACTCCTGGCTTATCTCCAGGTCCTGCCACAGGTTTATCTATTGCTGGTCACCAGTTATCCCTTTATCATCTCTGTTCCCTTGCCTCATGCCCAAATCTCTGGGGTCCTCACCTGGCTCCAGACTTCTACTGCTCTGAATTACTGCACAAAAGCAGCTTCTTTCTCCAAAATGTCAAAAATATTAAAAAAAGATACAACCTGTTGCCACATTTGCTATAGGAGGTAATATAGATAAAGGATTAAGGCCTGGGCATGGTGTCAGAAAAAAATCCATGGTCTGTCATTTACAATGTATGACCCTGGGCAAGTTATTTCAGTTCTCTAAGCCTTGTTTGTAAAACAGGAGTGATGGTAGAAACCATATGATAGTTTGAAGCTTTTTGGGACCTTAAGAAATTATGATCTTAAAATAATCCGTTCCTGTGCATATAAATCTATTGCAGGTGGGATAGGACCTTTTGATTGAATTACTTCAGTTAAGGACCTTTGATTAGATTACTTTTGTAAGGCATGGCCCAGAGTGGGTCTTAATCTTCTTGCTGGTGTCTTCATAAATGGAAGACTAAGAGCTTTGGACACAGGAAAAAAGCTGTAGACACAGAGAGGAAACCAGGAGCTGAGAGGGAGAAGGAGCCAGAAGCTGAAATCAACAGAACACAGAAGCTGAGAGGAGGCCACTTTAGCCAGAAGCTAAAAGCAATGAAGCCCAGAGGAGACGAGAGAGATGAGTGAATACCACCCTGTACCTGATGACCTGAGCTTCAGCTTGGGAAGAAAGGATCTGCTGATGATGCTTGATTTGGACACTTTCACTGCTTCAGAACTGTAAGTTTTTAACCTAATAAATCCCTACTGTAAAAGTCAACCCATTTTTGGTATATTGCTCCCAGTAGCTTTTAGCAAACTAAAACAAGTTGCCAAATAACCTTTGAGGAATACATGTAATTCATACAATAATATGTGTGTAATGTTTAACCCTGTATCAGACAGAGAGTAAACATTCAATATTTCTTCTTCTTTTCTTCTTCCTTTTTCTCATTATTATTCATTCCCCATAATATACTTCTTGTTAGTGTAAAGTCTACAAGGTACCTCCTCAGAAATGCTCAGGTCACTCCATGGCCTTCAATTGGAAGTTCTCACCTTTCAATATCTATAATGTTCTCATCCCCTTTGAATACCTTTGTGTATATCCATGAGTTTGTATGGATTGATGACAAAATAGGACACCAGCACTTGGATTCCAAACCCAATACTCACCCCAGCTGTCCTATTTCAATGCTATTTGCTATTATTTACTATTTAGTGAGTTAAAGGCACTGTCTTTTCCCTAGAAAGTATTTGTTGTACATCTACAAACTGAGAAAAGGAAATACTGAAAGAAAAGAATTTAGATGTTTAGAATCCAAAGGGGTTATTATAAACAACAGAGTGTTTTTTAAAAAAGGAACATTTAAGAGAGGTTAAGAAAATACCTGAACAGCACCCTTTTCATATATATTGTTTCAAGTACAAGATCACATGTTCAAAATGTTCCCATTAATTTTCAAATGCTGCACTCACTCAGCATGTTTGACTATTTTACTTCACAATGTTTTGGCACAAAAACATAAATAACATTGCACTTTGCCTTCCCAGGTTCCCACAGTCCATTTTCTGGGTAATAGCTAGAAGAATACACCAGCAGTCAGAAACTGTGCACATTCTGCTGGTTGAAATCCAAAAGTAGCTTTAAAAAAAAAGTTTTCTGTCACAACTTGTTCTTGGGAGTTTATTCCCTGCCAACTAAACGCTATGATTTCAGGAGTGCACAAACCCTCTTAAAAATCAGGCAAGATTACTCTATCTCTGTGTTGATTTGGGTTGAAGTCCTATGAAAACATTGATTTTCTACCTTAGGTCAAGATCTGAAACAGTGCCTTTCTACCTCAGATTTTATTTTCCTTGAAGAACTTCTGGAGCCTTCCTATTTAGCTATTTTCAGGAGAGAAGCCAACTTCCCTTTCATTTAATGAAGGAAAAACGGGCTCTAAATTCCTTCCAATTTGAGGATGGGGTACTACTGGAAATAGTTTCCACACGTTGATAGTTTAAAATTTTTCATTGTAATAATGAAAAGGAAGGAAGAGTTTGGAGAACTGTATTCTAGTCTTGGCTCTCTATTAACTGCCTTTATGATATCAAGGGAATCATGTTCATCTATATGCCAGCTTTCCTCAAGTGCCCCATAGGGAAGATGAGTCCTATGGGTTACCCTCTCTTGGAGATGTACAAGCACCCTGGCACATAATTTCTTCAATAAGGAAATCTGTTACTTTGTTTAATCTATTGTTTCCCAAATTAGAGTTGAATGGAACTCACTTTGGAAAGTGTTACTCTAGGTATATTTTTACTCATCAGAAAAAAAAAGAGGGTATTGGAAAAGATGTATATAAAGATTACTGTAAACTCTCTTTGTACTGTTTGATTGCTCAACATGTCAGTAGTGTGAAATGAGAATTGGAGAGTGAATTTTTTCTTAATTAAAATAAAAAATAACACGGAACATCTGTTTATAGAAACCCTGAAAACTTATCTTGCCTCAAGACATTTAAAATGTTAAGTTATAAAATATTTCATGTATTTAATATAAATATACATATTTTAATATTTACATACCCTAAATATTTTAAATATATGGTTAAGTTAATAGAAAAGTAAAACAAATCCTGAGGGGAGGGGACCCTACAGATGAAGCAAATCAAAAAAGTTAATTAAATGCTGAATCCAGAAGCTGCCACAAGAGTATCTGCCAGTGCTTACTGACCTACAGCTATGGTATAATAACCCACAAAGAACAGAAGACATGGTCTAAGGGCTGTACATGGTGAGAAAACATATTTGAGCCCCCCATAAGGCTGACACCCCCAAAATTGTTATAAGCACAGTGAAATGGTAAAGTTGAAATAAAATTTACCTCACATCATACAATGGCAAGGAACATTCTATGTCTCATTTTGATTCTGGATGGAGGGGGATAAAAAATGTCCACAAATCAGTCCTTGTTCAGTATAGGTCAGGAGATTGAAGTCACACCACTTGGACTGTCACAAGATCTTTGAAGTGCTATGTAGTTTAAAGAGACCCTAAATTGGAAATGCTACAGGTGTCTAGCAGAAAGAAACACAAAGAAATGTGCTCTCAATCTGTGACTTAAAGAACTCTGACAAAGTTCCAATTAACATAATACACTAAATATACCTAGGAAAAAATCACCACGAGCTAGAAAAAGTAAAATAACCAAAAGAAGAATCAGATCCTCAAATATTTTGGATACTAGATGACCAGATTCTATGTGTAAATATATTTAAAGAAATAAAAGGTTGAGTCAAACTAATTAGAAAACAAAATCTACACGAATAATTAAGAATATGTGAATAAATAACTTCTAAATGTAAAAAATGAAATCATAGAATTAAAAACTCTGTGGAAAGGTTAAACATTAGATTAGACACAGTTGAAGAGTGATTTTAGTGAACCGCCAAACAAAATTGAAGATCCTATTCAGAATGCAACAAAAGGAACGAGGAGTTGAAAAATATGAGAGACTTCAGAAGATATGAAGGGTAAAGTGAGAAGATTTAATATACATCTAACTGGAGTTCCAGGAGAAAATAGAAAGTCAACATTTGAAGAATTTTCCAGATTGATCAAAGGTTTGATTTCTCAGTTTCAGGAAGCCCGACAAATTCTAAATATGAGAGTAAAAAATATCAATAAATCCACACCCAGACACCTCTCAAGAAAACTTAAAGAAAACACAATCCAAGATAAAGTTTAAAATTAACATTAGAAAGAGGGTAAAGATCACCAACAAAGGAACAGCATTTAGATAGTTGACTTCTCAACAGCAAAAAATGAACCCAGAAGCATGGATGGTACTAGTCAGGGCATGTGACCTTGTAAGATAGTCTATCATTTTGAAAGCAAAGTAAAAAGGATCATAAACTGATCAACTCTCTTCTTAGAGAAAGGACATCATTAAAGTTAAAGTCATCACTAATCATTTCTGAACTGAAGTCTCTAGGAAAGGAAGAAATTAGCTGGGCTGCCTATTTAGCATGTCAAAGAGGCCATTGACACTTCCCATTTTTGTTACCATTTATCCCCTACCTCTTCCACAAACACAGAGATGTATATTATGGTTAATTAACCAGAAATTCCATCTGGCCTCAGGTGGAATACAATAGGATAATGCATCCAAATAGAGCAACTCACAAATCCAATTATGATTAAATAAAACAAAACCACTTGAAGGTACATCTGAATGTAGTATGGGGGTGGAGTCTAAGGCAGTGCTTCCTAAACAAGGCTATGCATTAGAACAATCTGAAGAGTGTTTTCAAAAATATGAATAGCTGGGCCCTACCTGACCTATCAAATCACAATCCTCACCCTGATAGATTTTGGGGAACTACTTGCCTCAGGGAATTCCAGCTAGATCTGTCCTTGTACCCAGAACCTGGGTCTTGCAAGCAATCAGTCCCACGAAAGCTGACACACTCATTAAGACTGATAGAGACACTGGAATGTCACCCCTTGCCTATTCGCCATCTATAGTTCAAAGTATGTGGAAGTATAATTATAACAAGAATGTACTTCACTGATTTTCATCAGAAATAATTGCCACACGGACCAGATTATTCCACAAAGTCCAGCATATACCATCAGCATATGTTTTCCTCATAGGTCTCCCTACATAGGAATTAATAGATTGCTGATGAATGTAGAATCAGTACAAGGGAGTTAGATAAATTGAAGATCCTTTGAAATATTCATCTCACCAAAGGTAGGTTTTCAACATGATATAGACTATGCAAGTCTAATGACAACAACCAGCCAAATGGACAAGGTAATCTACTTTAGCAGCCCCCCTTGATGCTACTGAGAATACATGGATGAGATTGGGATGTGAAAAACAGCATTCCTCTGCAAATCTCCGTTATGTATGAATCTTTAGTCAACTACCCTACCTCTGTTTCAGGTTAAAATATTTGTAAATATATGCTACTCCTTTCCATTCTACATCTTCATCTTAAGAAAGAAGAGTAGATTTAAGATGATGATTCTTATTAAATCAATAAGCTCCAGCCACTAGATAGGAATTTTTTCTCTTCATTAAAATTGCAAAATTTCCATGGCAATGCCTCCTGTTTACCTATCTTAGCTCATGTCTTGGACCAATCAACCATGATCAGAGAGGAGGTAATTTACAAAATGGTTGCTTATAATATCCATGGGTATGGGAGAGGGTTCCCCAGGAAAAAAAGTCTAGGCAGACAAATGAGGGGAATAGATGTGTATAAGCCAAATAGTTGCTATATTTGTAGTATTCTTGATTAATTCCTAAGGGAGTTTCTGTCGGAAACAAACCAATTCAAGTAACCTGTTTACAAGAACAGGGTGGTAGCCCAGGTGAGATCTTAAATGTATTTTTGGATTGTGTTAACAGTAAGAATTTTGACTGAGGTAAGACAAAATGTAAATGCAGGAATAATATTTCCATTTTTTAATTCCTTCCTGCCTTTATTAAACATTGGCCTTGATTGCAAAAACTTGCCAACATTCTACTGTTTGTTTACATGGGACCTATGGAAACAGCATTAAGCAATTTATTCCTTCAAAATTTGAGGGCAAACATCTTGCCCTCAAATTCTGCAATGCAACATTATGGTTATTCTTTCAAGCAAACCAAGCTGACCTAGTTAGCCAGACTTACAAACCTCTGATAGTTAAAGTAAAACCCACTGACTCAGAATTTATGGAATAAAATATCCAGTATTATGGCAGTCCCTGGAAACTAACTAGAAACCTGGTTAAGTAATATGATGAATAAAACAGTCTATGCCTTTTAATTCTTTTGCTTCAAGTTTTAAGCAAAATTATTTGTCTATACTATATAGAAAGAGTTACAAAGATAGAATTTACAGTAATCGTTCTTTGATGAAGACAAACTTATATTACACTAAATTTTAATCCAGTGGTTTTACCTTATCATAAAAATTTTATTTTTAATTGAAAAAGAAAAAAAGAGATATATTTTATGTAAACAACAAATGCATTTTCTGTCAAATATAATTAATATCTGATAAAGTATAGGAACTTTGAAATTTTTTGTTTGGTTTATGAATAATCTTTGCAAAATAGCTTTCTCTGCTCTTTTGACATCTGTTAGCTCCTCCATATCCTGGAAGCATTAACTGTATTATGCTTTCAGCTGGAAGCAAATAAGAACAAATCTCAGCCACCTCATTTTATAAATCCTTTCAATCATTTGTAATATTCTTTGACTAGTAAAATAAAAGAACTGCATCAAAAAAGCAATTTAACTCATTGCTTGCAGATGGAAATAATGAACATGAGTCATTGTCTAAGGACAGGCTACAACACTACATCCAAAACAGATCACACTCAAGTATTTATTCATCACTCCGTAAGTAAAAAGATGATTCTAAAAAAATCATCTGTAATTCATCAAATTTCTATTCTTACAAGGTAAAGTGATCAGAATATAAATGTTTATGTGCACATAAGTAAACAAGTGGGAGCATGATAGTATTGAATTATTTCACTATTACACTGAAATTAGTTTTATTTGACTGCAAATAATTTCTTCAGCCCATCCCGTTATTATCCTATTACCCATTGAAAATCTGAGTTAGGACTTCAGAGAAAAGACATTTAAATATAACATTCTTCTTTGTATGTTGGCTCACTGCTCAGTATTGTATTTTTCATATTAAGATGTATCTAAAAGTTGTATTACCACTAGTGAAAATTCTGTGATGGAGGAATTATATGCGTGGCCCTTTTTATCTTCCTCACATATGTACAGATAAATCTCATTTTGAAGGCAGCCTTGGGAGCCAGTCATTTCTGGCCTAGAATTTTACTCTGGCATTTACTACACAAGGGAACTTGAACATGTTCCTTGACCTTTCCAAGCTTCCTTCTTTACTCATTCGTTAAATGTGGAAATCACACTCAACATATTGGGGGTTTCGTGAGATCTAGATGAGTTGATATGTACAAAATCTGGTATGGTGCTTTGAAAATAATAGGTATACAATAAACATAATTCCATTCTATAATTTAATCCAGATAATTATAAAAGAGGCTTTTTTTTTTTTCCTCTTCATAATTCTCTATTACCCTTGGCTTTTTCAGAAGCAAGCAACAAAACCTAACTGAAAATGACTTATGCAAGAAAATCAGGTGGATCCAGGTAATCAAACCAGGTCACCAGGACCCTAACTCTTTATATCTACTTCCCTGCCTCATGGCTCACCTCAAGCAGGCTCCAACAAGGGGTGGTGGATCTGACAACCAGGAGCTGGGCTCACATGCCTACAGTTGAGCAAATCAACTGAAAAAGAATATCCCTCCTAATAATTACTGCAAGAATCCCTGAATTTACTTTGATTACCTTGCTCTGGTTATGTTTTTAGGCCCGAACTAAACTTGTTGGCCAGGAGAATGCAACAGATTCATGTTTCCTCATTGAGAGGCAGTGGAAGCTCTACTTGAACCATCATGAGGAGAAGGAGACATGAGAGGGTCAAGCAGAAAGTTAAGGCTGTAGCAGACTTGAGAACTGCCTAACTTGGGATGCATTCTTCCACCCACACAGAGATTCATCTGAAAAGAATAGAAATCTTATAGGCTCAAGGTGTTCTAAAATTTTCATTTGCTGCTTCTTTATAGCTCCTGTTTCTTTGCAGAGAACTTCCATTTCTTTGCTAAGACTTTCTATTTATTCCTTTGTTTCAAGTGTGTTAATAATTAACTGGTTGAATCATTTTTATGATGGCCATTTTAAAAATCTTTCTCAGATAATTCCAACATCAGTGCATTCTAAGTGTTGGCATCTGTTGATATTCTTTTCTCATTCAGGTTGAGATTGTCCTGGTTCTTGGTATGATGAGTGATTTTTTTTATTGTATCCTAGACATTTTAAATATTATGTTATGAGACTCTGGACCTTATTTAGGTCTTCTGTTGTATCAGTCCTCCACTGACTCCCTGCTAGCAGAGGACAGGAGTGCCATCTCATTATTGTGAAGCTAGAGGTAGAATTCCAGGTTCCCTTGGCTGGCAAGGGTGGAACTCCCTAAGCATCTCACTGTGTTTTAGGGGGGGGGGGTTGGGGTGTCACAGATTTTTCTGTGCTGTTTGGCTAGAGTAGAGTAGTTGTAATCTCAAAGATTTGTTTTACTAGGCTGCCACTTTCTTGGCTAGATATAGCAAGCATTTCTTGAGCTTTTTTTTTTTTTTGTATCTCCACACACTGGACTTTCTGAGTTTCTAGGTTCTCCAGCCTTCCATTTGGGATATATGAGGCAAAAAGAAAACCCAGGGAACTCACTGTCACATTGTTCCTTAGAGACCAAGCTCCCTAGCTGGTCTGCCTTCTTCTCTCAAATTTTCAGGGACTATTTTTTGTTTGATGTATACATAATGCCCAGGGATTTTAGCTGTATATAATGGGAAGAATAGGGAGAAGTACCCTTACTCTGGTTGTGCTCAGAACCAGAATCTACCTGCACTTCTGCTGGGTACAGAAGTCTAGGTGGCAGTTACTTTCTTTCAGCACTTTAAATATCACTCATATTTCTTAGAAAATAGGATGTCTAACTCTATTATAAATTTTTAAAAATGCTTTTAATATTTTCTCTTTTTATTCTTTTAATACTTCCTGTTTTCAGCAGGTTAGTTTTGCTATTTTTTTTTAAGGTAACTTAGATGTGGTTTTCTGCACATTTTTCTTCCTTTGGGCTTGAAAGATTCTTGAATTTGTGGTTTGATGCCTTGCATCAGTTTTGTGAAATTTTCAGCCATTATCTTTTCAAAAATTGCTTCTGCCCAATTATTTTATTTCTTCTGGATCTCCAGTTGGATATAAACTGGAACTTTTTACCATATGCCATATGCCTCATGTTTTTTTTTTTTCTGTATCTCCCACCTGCTCTTAATTTTTTAATATTTCTAATTATCAAACTTAGAGTCCACTAATCCTCTTCTCTGTATGTGTCTAAATTTGCTGTTGAACCTACCTATTGAATTCCTAATTTGTTACTTATTTTTCATTTCTGGAATTTCCAACGGATTTATTTTAATAAATTTCATATTCTTTTGGTGTAAGTCCCTCTCTCTTCTACCTTCCTACTCACTTTAATCACAGTTGTTCTGTGTCCACCTACCAAGGATGCACCTCTTTGGATAGCCCTGAACTCCAACTTTTATCTGCCCAGTGCCAAGGGTGCCGAAATCTTTGCTTAGCTTTTTAGCTTATTAGCAGCTATCTCTGTCTCTAGTATCATATATACAAACCTTAATGGTTGGAAAATGCCTTGGAATTGGAAATTACATGTGGCAAGTCAGGCTCACTTCTCTGTGATTCACCTTTTTCAAAGATCCTGGCCTCTAAAATCCTGGCTACCTTAAGTATTCCTGAACCCAAGAGCTCACTTCAGTGTGTTTCCTTGCTCCTTGGGATCTTGGTTCCTGAAGTCCAACTTTCTTGGTAGTTCTTCAATGTTTTCAAACAGATTTCTTTTATCCATTTTTCCTCATTGTTCTTGGTGGGAAGTTTGAGGTGCTACAAGCTAGTCTGTCCATGACCAGAAATGGAACTTTCAAATATGTCCTAAAGGCTTTTATAAGCATTGTATCTGGTGTCCCCTTTTCTTACACCTGTCACGGAATCGGGACAGAGCCCATTTGTACAGTTTAATGAGAATAAGTCAAATGGCTATTAACTGATTATTAGATATTTCCCAGGGCTGATATTCAGATTCTATGCACTGTTTTGCTGCTTCAGTGTCACTGTTTCAATGCCATGGCCAGCGTCCTATAATTTTTTGCAAGGGCCCATACTTAGCAGTTGTTAAGTATTTTGAATACCACTTCTGTATACAGCTGGACCATGTATATCCCAATTGTCTTTTCTTTCATTATAAGAATTAATTACATTTTCCTCTTGGTTATTACCATAGAGAATTGTTTACCATGGGTCTTTCATTTATCTGAATACCATGCACTGATATAATGAGGAAAAATATTCAGAATTGTTTCTACTACTGCATCCTATATTAATTTCTAGCCACGTGAATACTTCTACCTTTCATTAAAATAATTAAAATCAGACGTAATTGCCAGGTTAAGCCAAAGAACTTTGGATAAGGCCAGCCTCACAGCTGAAGTAATAATTTTCTCCTGTTAATTGAGAGTATCTTGTTAAATACATAGACTTAAGAACACTCTATAGGAAATGCCTTACAGAAAATAATCTAGCAAATTCATCAGCAATGACCACCTTTATTCTATTCTTTGTGGCATTATTTACTTTTTGAACTGAAGCCTCCTTATGTTTTTCAAAGTAAATGTGTTCAAATTTCACCTGAACTCAGAAAGTGGGTGTTTTGTGATTCCTATCAGCCTTAATCATATTTCATTTATTGACCTTCAGTAGGGAGAGTCAAGGCATTGTATATGCAAAAATTATTTTAAGCTTAATTAATGATTTTGTTAAAATGTAAAGACAATGGCAAAATCTCTGCTCTCGCATTTTTTTATTCTGAAACCCATCAATTTGTACCACATGCAATTTTTTTATACTTTAATTTTTGTAGGCCTCCTTTTCAACGTTTGAAAATGGTGCTGTGTACATATGCAAGGAAAAGCAAAAGCACTAATGAACTACTATTCCCCAGCTGCTGTGGCCAAGCCTGAAAGGCTTTTCCTTGGTCTTCCTTAAGTTGCTGGTTACCACTTTGGTGGGAAGTAATTTCAGTACCAAATTTATACTCTCTAACCAGGACTAAGCTTCTTTTAAGGGGATTTACAAGACTAAACTATCTCTGAAGATACTCTAAGGATGAAATTACTGGACGTAGAAAGACTGCCAAATTGTCAGAATGTGTTCGTTGAGCCCACTTAGTCACGGTTCCTACCCATAAAGAGTTATTTAAAAAAGGTAGATCAGAGTCAGTCTGAAAATAACCCTCCAGGAACTGGACAACCTAGCAGTTTATACTTCCTAATAGGACAAAGAGTTATCAATTTGTTACATTTTCTGGTTCACTTTGGGAGGCAGTTTTCAGTTGATAAAATTTGAGTAGAAAATGCAAAATGTATAAATGTTGGAGGCAGGTAGGAGAGAATGGTGGCAGGAATTGCCTAGGTTTTCCCAAACTATCTAGCTACTGGCTGTGCTTAGGAGTGTGACTGATCCTTATAATTAGATTCCACAAGAATATTTTGCTATGGAGAGATTATATGAAATATTACTTTGTGTTTATGGGGTCCTATTGATAGTTATATATTATGACTTGTTTTTGACACCTAAATAACATTTTTTTTGTTGTTTTATTTTGTTTTTTATTCAGAGTGAGGAAATGGAGGCTCAACATTAGACTGAGTGACTCCTTTCAGGTAACAAAAGGCACAAGTGGAAAATGCAGGATTCTAACTCATATTTCCACACCCTTTCCACTCCCCATAGTCTGAGTAATACCCGCATATATTCTCATCATGTCTAATAATGCTGTTGAAACTATTCTCAAGGAATTTTCAAGTCATTTTAGGATTGCACCCATAATTGTTTTAAATTTCTTTTCTTTCTCAGTCCCTTGTACAAAAAAAAGAACTAGAGAGGTCAAGGAAGGGGCATTCTCCAGCCTAAGGGATCAGGAATTTACAATGTATTAAGAAGGGATTAGCCTAGCAGCATTCTCCCAGAGGCAAGTGAATCTAGTCCTCTGAATGTAATCCCCCGTAATGTAGAATTTTAATGATATAAAAGTGTTAGAAATAGTTATGAGAAGAGGATGACCTAAGCAGTTCTGAAAGGTCTACTTGAAACACTGAAAATGAGAATGAAAATAATGCTGTTAGCCCTGCCCAAAGGAGACACTACCAGAAGAACTTAAGTCTCAGATAACAACAGAGATAGACTGATGAGGGGAATACATTTTCACAATGTTCTGAAATTTCCCCCCTCCAGCCCTCCTCCAAACCACCTGCTTCTATTTGCTCTGAAACCCAACTCAAACCATCTTGTGAATACACACTTATTACACCAGGCTTTTAGATTAAGAGTAAGGCATTATAGGCAAGGATAGAAATATCCAGAATATGAATTTAAAACCTTCATTTATTTTTTGTTTCATATGCTATTTTGCAAAGGGTGCTGTGTGCTGCAAGTAAAAGGAAAAGTGCTAATATTCATTCAACAAACGTTTATTGAGTATCAAAACTATATACCAAACACCCATGCTCAGCACTGAGGAATCAAAAATGATAAAGATACCCTTAAGAGTTCAAAGTCAAATTGGTTTTTGGTGCAGACTTGTTTTATGTGAGCTTAAAGGGGAGGAATCAATTTTACCAGGGCCTAAAACTTCCTTGGTGGGTAACTCAGGAGACCCAGGTCCTATGTCTGAGAAATCTCTGAGAAGTTTAGAGGCAAGAACAAATCTAGGGACCCAGCATAAATACACCTGCATTCAGTCATGTGGACATGGTTACATTTTCTCAGTAATTCACCAACAAAGATTTCCTTTAATAAAACATAATCAGAGATCTTCAGAGTTCAGCACTGGAAACAGAGTTTAAAACTGGAAAGGAGTGTCTGAGCAAACAGCCCCAGGCTTTTCTTCCGCAACTGCTTCTCCTTTTGGTGCTCACTGGATTCTCAGGCCCCTCCAGCCGGCCCCTCCCTGCCCCTTCCTTTATAAAACGAAATAAACAGGAACACAATGAGATCTTCTTCATTGGTCTCAGCTGACATGTTCAGAACATTTCTTTACTAAATATTAAAGTGGAACAAAAGGGAAATAGAGAGGTTTTACCCACAGACACAGGAATTAAGAAAAACTTTCCGACCCTTTCCAAGTTAACTTTCCCGTGGAGCTTGAAAGTTCTCTCTCATTCTACATAGGCTTCGAAAAGAGGTACGTACTGTGCAGCACTCAAGGACTAAACTTACTTCAGCAAGGTGGCCCCATGTCCTTCTTCCTAATATTAGCAGGCCTCCATGTGGCAAATTTCAGAATGCTGTCCTCATCTAGAGTTTTAACGAAAGATACAGATTCCATTTCCAATGTCTAGCCCACTTATCATTGTGCCAGGGGGAAGTCCATGCACAAGATAAACTTGAGCCAACACAGAATCAACACATACCAATATCTTACCACAATATCACAACCACAGCCTTCGCACAGGCAGAATTACGCATGGGAAGTTAACCCCGCACGCCTGCCCCTTGCCTCTGATTCCTCCTTATGTTTGGAAAGGTTTAGGAGCTCTGTGGTTAGGCAGTTTAAAGCAGCACAGTGAAATTTCCTGAATTTGTTGGACACTCCAAGCTACTATGATGAAAAAGACTTTGTCATGGGATACCTATCTTCTTTTATTCTCATGTTACTTTTGTGTGAGGAGCCCTGCAAAGCAGGGTCCCCGGAAGCCTGCAAAGCAGACTCCAAGGTTCACAAGAAAATTGTAGATAAGTAGCAGGTGCCCCCGGGGCAAGGTTATGTGCCCAACAAAATATGCTGAGTATGGATAAGAATTCTAAGAAAACTGTGTTATCAGAGGGCTAATGAAAACAAATAGTAACTTTTGTATTGGTAGTAACCTAGAAACAAGAACTTCCCGTGAGAAGGCTGAATGCCGCTGTTTGTACTTGCGGTGTAAAATGAAGTGCATGATCAAGCTGGGTACCCGAGGTAGCTGCAAGCTCCTCCTGGTGCACCTGGCCCTAGCTATTTTGTGTCTTTCATTTCTTCAGCCTCGTGCCCCCCGCCCCCCTCCTCGGGACCTGTTCAGCTGAGCGGGCCTCGGCACTTTTGCTAAACCAAAACCTGAGAATTTCATGAGCTGGATTAAATCTGAAAAAGGGAAAGGAATGAGACCAATGGCTCAACCTTCATCCTCAACATGAATGAATTATTTTCTAGATTTGCTTGTTATTGTCAAGTTCAGTAAATTTGTGTGCCACTCCAAATCACGCTGTCCCCAAATGTTTATGGGTAGCTCTTCTGCTTGGAATTAAAGGCAATGGTCTAAGTTTGGTAGCTGCAGAAAGTTAGGCTAAAGACTTTGTTTGAGACTTTTAGTTAGGACAAGGAGGAAACTCATAAAGCCCATGCATTTGCTACCTTACACTGTTTATATCAAAAAGCACAGATAATAGTCTAAATAAACTAGTGACAATATTTAAAATTTTTGCAAATGCTTATCTTAATAGATGATTTGAAACTGAAAATAATGGCAATAAAGCAAAACTATTTATTTTGACAATAAAAGTATTAGAAAGCTAGAGAATTAGAAGTTACCAATAAATCTGTCAGACACATTTAAAAATTAAGGATATATAATAAATGTAAGGATGGAGAAAATATGATTGAAAAAAGCCTTGATTCTCATTATATATGGAGAAAGAAATAATGCATTCAATTTATTTACTATTGTTCCTCTAAAATGCTTTTTTGGGGGAGGTATATTTCTCTAAATATTAAAAATATTATAAAATGTTATAAAAAATAAAAAATGTAAAAATTATCCATAATCTTGCCACCCTGAAAGAATTATTATCCTTAATATTGTAATATTATTAACATTTTGATGTTTTTCCTTCCAGACTTTTTTCTGGAGACAAGAAACTTATATTGATTACATAAAAGCTTGAATATTATAAAACAAAATAGAACTTGAGTTTTAGATAAATAATAAGCTCTAAGGTCATGATAGGAAAGAAGATGAAAACATAAAGATTACCATTAGAGGTTGAAATGTCAGCTAGAGAAGTTGCCACATGGGAGAAGCTCAAAGTTGCTAATTCAATGGTCGGGAAACATCTACTACTTCATCAATGCAACTTTGACTTAGCTCACATCACCCTTTTTAGCTTGATTCTTCCATCAATGGACTCCTGAATGTTTTAAGAATTTCATTCATTTTCTAAAAACAACAATTATTCTTTCCATTTTGGTCTGAAGTCACATAACCTTCTGGAATGCCTGACTCTAGGTACGTGCTGTACTTAAGCTGCTTCATTATTAAAATATATGTGTGGGGAAGCAGCTGTGTCTCAATCAGTTGGGCTCCTGTCTACCATCCGCGAGGCTGTGGGTTCGTGTCCCGAGCCCTCCTTGTGAAGGCAGGCTCGCCTGCAAGCGCAGTAGAGCACCGACTCAGCCAGGTGACACAACAAAGAAGGGACACACGCAAAAGAACACAGAAGAGCACATAGCAAATGGACACCGAGAGCAGACAATAAGCAAGCCACAAGGGGGTGGGGGTGGGGGTGAGGAAAGAAATAAAAAATAAAATACAGATACAGAAGAATGCACAGCAAATGGACACAGAGAGCAGACAGCAAGCAAAAAACTGCAAGCGGGGAATATATGTGTGTGCGCATGTGTGTATTATATGTATTTGCATATATACATGTACATGCACTATTATATCACATCATATCACACCACATCATATCATATTACGTAATTATACATGACCTGCTCTGGAGCATTTTGTCAGAGTGTGGCTGTTAGGCTTTCCTCATCACCAGTGCTCATGAGTTTTTTCCTGAGCACAAAAACTCAATTGTTACTTGCATTTTATTATAATTTACTCAGTTGTCATTTTATTAGGGAGCCGGGGAAGGTTATCAGTCCTGGTAATGTTTTTTTAATTTCAAGGGAAAGCAAGATGGAAATTTGTTGTCAAAGGCCCAAGGCTACCAATACGGAGATAATAAGAAAGCCTTGAAAATAACTATCTTGGGTATATATAAACAACGCTGACATAATACGTGGATAACTAAAGAGAAACAGCTAGCTGACACAGACTTCAAGGAGATTATAACTGCACATGAGGAAGAAAAAGGGAGGTGAGCCAGCTTCCAAAGCCCATGTGATACCAAAACTTGGTAACGTCATCAACACAAGGAGCCCAGGGCCTGAAAGGAATGCAGAAAGATAAAATCAGTGACACTGTATTTTTTCCTTTGGTGAACTTCATTGTAGGAAATTTTTCCTTTCGTCCATTTTGAAGATTTATCACACAGTTCTTTATGCTTTAATGATCTTCAAACTGGCCCCTGATAAATGTTTCCTCAAAATGTTTAACCTTTTCAATGTTGGTCTTTTTAAATTTTTTTAAAGGAAAGAAAATTAAAAAAAAAAAAAAACAAAACAAAAAACATACACACACACACACTAGGAACTCCAAGTCCTGCCAATTTTTTCCTCCTGCCAAGTCCTATTAGTATAAATGAACGGTTTATTTTAAGAAATGCCTGATAAATTACTCTACACAATCAGTAATGAGGGTACTGTCAGCAAAGGAGAATCATTTCCAAAATTTACTTGGCATTAAGGAGCTAGAGCCTTGTAAACTCAAACTGGGTTATGTGGCCCTAGCTCCCGCTGATTCCATAAATCTCCTTCTCAGAGCACAGAGGAATCAGCCGGTATGTATAACTGCTGAGGTTTTTCCATGTCAGCTTATGATTTTTGTAGACTGAAAGAAAACATGGTCACTTTCAAACTTTCCTTGTCAACGGTCTCTATCGCTTTCTACTTTGCTTTGGGTCTTTACTCCAGAGGAGTATATTAAAGACCTCAGGTTATTATAGTACAAGAGAGGAAAAAGAAAAAAACACAGGCCCCAGCAACACAGAATAACAGCCTGAGTTAAAAGGGAAAGGTTAAAGAGCTTCAAATTTCTTTTAGGACATAAACATTCACCCAGGGCCTGATTCACCGCCAATGTGCCTCTGGAGAGAAGCACTCATAGAGATGCAGAGGCTGCACGTCACGAACTCAGACACAAATGCAAAGGTGAGCAACAAATTACCACTTCTTCCAGAATAAAGGAAATATGAAAAACCCCTAATCTGAAGACTCTGTGGTTAAAAGAAAACAATTAGAGTTGCAATTAAACAAGGTAGGGTGGTAATCATTTTGTGGGCTTCCACATAGCTCCCATCTGGCATTGGGCTCCCACCCTTCATAGCCATCCCATGAAATAAGCTGTGGTTGTACTAATGATCTGAGAGCTCAGAACAAGAGGCATGTGATGGTATCCTCTATTCCCAAACCACTCGTGGGAAAGTACCTCATCCTGAAGCTTTATTCCTCGCAAGGGAGAAATAGGTAGATGTTCTTAGAGCAGGGAAACCTCAGCAAAGCTGTTGTGGGAATGAAGAGTTTAAAATTTGGAGTCTGTTATCTGTAAAGCCTTTCTGTGCTCTTTACAGGGATAGTATTATAAAAGTTAATGTGCACATAGAATAAACAAAGGCCTGGCGTCCTTGCCCACCCATTGCTAGTGCAGGCAGTTTCCCCTGAGTTCTCTTTGGTCTACTTATAAATCCCCCAGTGATGGGCTTCTCCTACTTTTGCTGCAAGACTGCTCTCCATCCACTGTCTAAAAGACTTCCACTTACTCTTAGCAGAGTCTGTATAATGTTGGCAGTGACCCTGCATCAAAATCTTGTTAGGCCTCCAAGTAGGAGACAAACGTGTTTCATACAATTTATACTACTCATATTTTGTATTTAATATGTTTAAACACTAGGATCAGAGTTCAGCGTTTAATGCAATGCAGTATGTACACAAGCTGACTAAATTACAGATGAACAGAAGAGATGCCGCATACTTCTTCCAGTCTTATAGCACGAGGAAAGATACCAGCTCTTCTTATGAAATATTTATAAGTTCCAAGCATTCTTAGCAGCATTAATAAGCAAACTTCACAATGGCCTTTAGAGGTCATTGAGGGTAATTAATTCCCACTTTGCAGATGAAGAAACTGAGACCTGGAAAGAGGTTGGGCCAAGTTTTCCAGGGCAGGGATATAAATGGAGCCTGAACAAGCATCACCCAGCAAGGCTTGCAGGGCCCAGAGCTATCCCACCTGCCATATCTGTTTCCCCAAGGCCTCAGCTCAGAATGCTACCTACCTCCTTCTCACTTGGTAGGGATGTTTTTGGTCAATGTCCTTGCTAACATTCCTGAGGTGTCTGGAAGGAAGCCGAAGGGGCTGGAGAAAGGTACTCTATTTTGGCTTGATTCGTACTTGGTACAAGCCACACAGAAAATAACAATTAAGTGGGAAATCTCCTTATCCAAAAGACCATCGGCCTCATCTTACCTTTCACAGAAATAGGCTCTCAGGTCTGATCCCAGGTCAGTACTTTCACCCTGTTTCATTCATTGTAAAAGTCAGGGTAAAAAGAGCATAAGCTTTATGACAAGCAGGCGCACAATACCAACCCAGCTTCCTCAGCCTCTAAGCTACTCTAACTATATTTGGATCATTTACAGAGCACAGAGCAGAATATAAAGGATCCTTTCTTTGTAGCCTCGCCTTACCTTGTGTGTGACAAAGACAATTCAGAGATCATTACATTTTGAAATAAGCTAATGGCAATATTACAGGGGAAAAAAATGTAACATTTTCTCAACCAGAAATGTAGAGATAAATGTAAATTTCACGAGGGTTAAAGGTTGTAATTAAGTGTCTAACCTTAACTTTCAACCTATAGTCAACTCTCTGGAGACAGCTTTGGAAGTGGCTACTGCACTATCACAATATTCCTCAGGTTAAGTCAAGTTGATTCTTAAAATTCTACCTCCCAGTTCGGTCATTCTATTCTCATACCTCCAGGGGGGCTGAAGACACAGGTATACAGAAGAGGCTGTAGAAGGAGGCTCTGGTTAGTCCATTCCTGATTCTGCAACCTCTGGCTATAGCTAATTAAACCAATAAGATTAAACTCAAGGGCAGCTAATCCTTGGATTTCCATCTCTGAGCCATTATGATCAATGACCTGGCCTGGAAAGATAAGCCTCGCTCAATTCCTCCCCGTGGAATTGTGAATTAGGAGGCTAAGCCCCTGCGTCAGTTAGCTGGGGCCATTACAGCTAACAGGTAATGGTGAGGAGAAGCAGGGTGGCCGTTTGGGCCAAGTGGATGCTGGATTTATGAGGGAGTGACTGCAACACAGAGGAAACCAGTTAGCAAAGAGAGAGGAGAGTGAGGCGAGGCACTGTGATTCAGGGAGACAGAGATGCGAGGGCGGGGGGCTCAGCTCCTGTCCTTGCTCAGGGTGGTTGTTCAGTTTCTTCCGTGCACAAACCCAATAAATCCTCTTTCACGTGAGGCAGCTTAAGTGCATGTCTGTTTCTTGTAACCAAAAGCGCCTTAAGAAGAACAAAGGCCCCCAAGAAAATGATTAAAGAGCTTCTGGGGCAGTCCAACCATTGCATTGTCCAGCCCCACGCAGGCAGGCCCAGCGCTCCCCAAACTAACAGCCAGGCCAGGATTCCTGCAAGAGGGTGCCCCCTAGCCCCTCCCCTCATGCCAGGATTCCTCAGAGGGGGTTAGAGCACTCCAGGCAGGTCTGTCATTCTTCCTCCAAAATTAATATGCAGTATCACTTGGATCTAATATAATTCACATTTAGATAAAAAAATGACAGGAGCAAGGTGAACTGGTAAACATAACATAAACAGCAACAGGGCCATTCAGTTTGGATCTGATGTCATTTTACTCCAAAACTGAAGTTATTAGGAAGGAGTTACCTATCACTAGTTCATCCTGATGATCACGAAAAAGGTCACACCCTATCAGATGCATAACTCTAGAATGTGACTTTCTGTTAAATCTATGGAGAGAAAAGTAAGAACTATCCTTAGAGGCAAAAAAAAGACTATATCTGGGTCCAGACACAAGTCTCTGAGTTCTTTCAGAGTTTGATGAATATGAACCTGAGCGCTAGCCACAGATAGAGGGTAAGAAGCAGCTGTTTACAGAGGAGAAGCAAATTCTCCCCCATCCCTGCCTCTGGCAGTTTTGCATTCAGAACCTCATTTCTTTACAGCATATATTCATGTGTGAGATCCCCGTTATGTTAGTAATGACCTTATAAGAATATTAGAAAAAAAAAAAAGAATATTAGGGCCTTCACCATCATTTACCAGTACAGTGCAAATTATGTTTCCATTAACATTCAAAGTGCTCCTTGAGGAGAAAACTCTGTGTTTGTCTTGGTTCTTATTACATGGAGCATTGTCCCATGGAAGGCAAATCAGTTTCATTCTGCACACGAAATCCAGATTATTGTTAGAGCCCTCTACCAATGCAGACTTTCTGAAGCCAAATGTCCTCCGAGCTTGGTGGGAAGAGCCCATGATTATTGATTTGCAACGTCTGCACAAACATGAGAGGAAAATGTGTAAGCATTCTTAGTATTGGTCAACTTAGTTGACACCTTAAATAGGTGCTTACATTTAAAACTAAAATAATATATAGAGAATAACAGCAATATGAAACTAGTTCCATTATGGTTTTGAAAAAAAGTAACAGCAACTAATTAATAACTGTGAAACCTCCAAAAGAATATGAAAACTCAAATCCCAGAAGATGGATTTTTCTCTTAAAGTGAAATAACTATAATAATGACAAAAAAGAGTGATGTAATCGACTTGGGTTTAAGTCATTAAAAACTCAGTCTAAATGAGGCTGGAGTCTCCCTTTAGAACACATGTGCTTGGCCCCCGAAAGTGGAAGGCCTCAGGACATCTGGCAGGATGAAGTCAACCACTGCTCACCTCACCACAAACTGCAGTATGTCCCAGTCATCCATCAGCAGATTGGCAAGGGGGCAAGAAGGAGGCAAGCATGATGGGTAGGGCTCAGGTGAGTAACCAGAGGATTATGTGACATTAAAAGACAATATAGGGAAGTGGATATGGCTCAACCACTTGAGCACCGGCCTACCACATGGGAGGTCCCAGGTTTGGGTCCTGGTGTCTCCTAAAGAAGACAAGCAGATGCTGCCTCCCACGACAAAGCTGCCTCTGCAGCAACGAGCTAGAAAGCCACCTCTGCTGCAAGGAGTTAGACTCTGCCCCTGCAGCAGTGAGCTAGACTCTGCCCCGGCTACAATAAGCAGAGGTCACAAGCCAGCTGACGAAGCATCTAGCAGGGAGCAGATGTGACTCGGTCTGTTGGACACTCACCTCCCATGTGGGAGATCCCGGATTCAGTTCCTAGTGCCTCCTGGAGAAGGTAAGCAAATAATGAGCAGACAGATGAGAGAACCATCTGGGGGAAGGGGGGATAAATAAAAATAAAAATAAAAAGTAAATGAAATGAATAAATAAAGACAATATATCTCAATTGAATAGATCTTTAGAAGAGAAAAACTTGGAAACAGGAAAAGAAATGAGGTAACAATGCCAGAAGTTTAACCACTCTTGTTTTAATGTCCTAGATTGCTGAAAGCAAATCCCATGAATTGGTTCTGTTTAAATTGATTAGTTAGAATTTCGAATCCATAAAAATGGCCAAATCAAGGCATCATTGAGGTGATGCTTTCTTTTTGAAGACTGTCTGCTGGCGAGGCTTGGCTCCTCTGTCACATGACAAGGTACATGGTGTCATCTCCCGGTCTCTTCCTTCTCTTCTGTGTTCCATTTCAACTTCTTGCTGTCTATGACTTTCTCTCTGTGTATTCACTGCATCTATAAAGGACTCCAGAATAAGATTAAGACCTATCCTTACCCCTAGCTAACATCTTACTTACTGGTAGAACACTAAAAACTTTCCTCTAAGACCAGGAACAAGACAAGGATCTCCACTGACACCATCGCTTTTCAACATCACACTGAAAGTTCTTACCAGAGCAGTCAAGCAAGAAAAAGAAATAAAAGACATCCAAACTGGAAAGAAAGAAGTAAAACTTTCCCTATGTGCAGAAGACACAATCCTATATAGAAAAAATGTGGAAAAATCCACAGCAAAGCTCCTAGAATTAATAAATGGATTCAACAAAGTGGCAAGGTATAAGATCAACACTCCAAAATCCATAGTATTTATATGCACAAGCAATGAACAATCAGAAGAAGAAATTTTGAAAAATAATCCATTCACAATAACAACTAAAAGAAATAAATATCTAGGAATAAATCTAGCCAAGGATGTGAAGGATTTGCATATAAAAAATGACAAAACATGGCTAAAAGAAAACAATGAAGACCTAAATTAAAGGCAGGACATTCTATGTTCATGAATTAGAAGACTAAATACCATTAAGATGTCAGTTCTTTCCAAAGTAATTTAAAAATTCATTTCAATCCCAATAAAAATTCCAACAACCTTTTGTGCAGAAATGGAAAAGGCAATCATAAAATTTATTATGAATGGTAAGGGACCCTGAATATCTAAAGCCATCTTGAAAAAGAAGAATAAGTTGAAGGACTCATATTTCCTGATTTTAAAACTTATTACAAAGCCACAGTAATCAAAAGAGCATAGTATGGGGAAACGGACTTTGGCCCAGTGGTTAGGGCGTCCGTCTACCATATGGGAGGTCTGCGGTTCAAACCCCGGGCCTCCTTGACCCGTGTGGAGCTGGCCATGCGCAGTGCTGATGTGCGCAAGGAGTGCCGTGCCACGCAAGGGTGTCCCCCGCGTGGGGGAGCCCCACGCGCAAGGAGTGCGCCTGTGAGGAAAGCCGCCCAGCCTGAAAAGAAAGAGCAGCCTGCCCAGGAATGGTGCCGCCCACACTTCCCGAGCCGCTGACGACAACAGAAGCGGACAAAGAAACAAGACGCAGCAAATAGACACCAAGAACAGACAACCAGGGGAGGGGGGGGGAATTAAATAAATAAAAATAAATCTTTAAAAAAAAAAAAAAAGAGCATAGTATGGACACACGGACAGATAAATAGCCCAATGGAATGGAATTGAGAGCACAGAAATCAACCCTCACATTGATAGCCAACTGATTATTGACAAGGGAACAAAGACCACTCTATTGGGTAAGAATAGTCTCTTCAACAAATGAAGCTGGGAAAATTGGATCTTCATTTGAAAAAAAAAAAAAAAAAAGGAAGACACCTACCTCATACTTTATATAAAAATCAACTCAAAATGGAAAAATGGATCCAAGATCTAAATATTAGAACCAGAACTAGCAAACTCCAAGTAGAAAACATAGCGGAGCATCTTCAGGACTTTGTGTTAAGCAGTGCTTTCTTAAATTTTATGTCCAAATCCACAAGGAGCAACAAGAAAAATATCAATAAATGGGACCTCATCTAAATTAAAGACTTTCGCATCTCGAAGGACTTTACCATGAAAGGAAAATGACAACCTAACAATGGGAGAAAATATTTGGAAAAAATAAAGGTTTAATACCCAGAATATATAAAGAAATTCTTCAACTTAACGACAAAAAGACAAACAACCCAATTACAAAATGGGCAAAAGATCCAAATAGACAATTCTCCAAAGAAGATATAAAAATGGCCAGAAAACATATAAAAAGATGTTCAATATCATTAGCTTTCAGGGAAATTTGCAAAAACACAATGAGATACCATTTCATACCCATTAGAATGGATGCTATTAAAAAAAACAAAAACAGAAAATAACAAGCGTTGGACAGATGTGGCAAAATAGGAACATTCCTTCATTGCTGGTGACAATGTACAATGGTGCAGGTACTGTGGAAGACAGTTTGGCAGTTCCTCAGAAAGCTAAATGTAGAACTAGTATATGACCTGGTAATTCCACAACTAGGTATATATACCCGAAAGAACTGAAGGCAGGGACTCGAAAAGATATTGTCACATCAATGTTCATAGCAGCACTATTCGCAATTGCCAAATGATGGAAGCAACCCAAGTGTCCATCAGCTGATGAAGAGAAAAATAAAATGTGGTATATACATACAATGGGATATTTTTCAGCCATAAGAAGGGATGAATTCCTGATACAGCAGACAACATGGATGAACCCTGAAGACGACATGTTCAGTGAAATAAGCCAGATACAAAATTACAAATATGTATCAGCTCATGGATTTGAAATAATTAGAATAGGCAAACACATAGAGTCAGAATCTAGAATAAATGTTTCCAGGGGATAGTGTGGGGATATGGAATGGGAAGCTAAGGTTCAAAATATACAGGGTTCCTATTTGGAATGATAGAAGTTTTGATAATGGATGGTGGTGATGGTAGCACAACATTGTGAGCATATTTAACAGAACTGAAATTTATATCTGAATGTGATGAAAAAGGTCAATGTTAGATTGTATATATGGTAACAGAATAAATATTTTTTAAAAATCCATTGGAGTACATTATATGGTGTACCCTAGGTTAAACCATGGTCTATAATTAATAGTACAACTATAAAAATGTGCTATCATCAATTGTAACAAATGTTCTACATTAATAACAGGGTGGTATATGGTATATGGGAATTCTGTATTTTATGCATGATTGTTATGTAAACCTACACTTTCCCTAATAAAGTGAAAAAATAATAATAAATGACCCATCCTGAATGAAGTGTATCACATCTTAACTGAAGTATCTTCATCAAAAAGTCCTGTTTACAATGGGTTTACATGTACAGGAATGGGTTAAATTTACAAACATGTTATTCTGGGGTACATTCAGCTTCAGACCACCACAATTCTGAAAGACTGATCTGTGTTCAAAATATGTTTCAAGGGACTACATCTCACCTTAAATGGTGTCTTGATTGTTATGTTGCTTTTTCTTTAAAGGAATTTGGAAGACTGTACCTATTTATGCTTCCATGAAAAGAGATAAAGTGCAGAAATAATTTACTCACTTTACACTTAAGCCAGGGACAGTTTAATATCTTGCGTCTGCCCTATAAAAGGCATAAAATACAGTCATCTAAAATCAGGTCAGATCCTCTCTCCTGGGGAAGCAAAGCTAAAGAGTGATTCAGTGAACTGGTTTTAGAGTCAGACTCATTTCAATTGAACAGTAGCCCTACCTCTCACCAGCTGTGTAGCCTTAAGCATGTCCCTAATCTATAGGAGCCTTAGTTTTCTAATCTGTAAAACAGAGAAAATAATGGTAAGATTGATGAATATTTTTAAATAGTGTAGATAAATCAACTCATACAGTGTCTGACAGAGAGTAAGCACTCAATACACATTAATTATTAGTTAATTCATATCATTCTTAGTATTATTAACTGAGAATCCTTGTGGATGTTTGCTTTTCCAGTAGAGAAACTGGGACTCCAGGTCCTTACGTAAAAATCAGTGGCCAAGGTCAGAAATAAAATGCATCTAGTTCTAAGTCAGGGTAGGTTTACTGGACCAAGGATATTGTCTTTTTATGAACTAAACTCATTACCCCACACTGGTCTTTAAGACCACATTGTTTTGGGCAAGCTACATTTATGGTAACAGATGATAAAGCAGATTTATCTTTCAAAATCTTCAGATTTGTCTCGGCAACTTTTATGGCTCATATAAATAAGTTTGTTTGTTTTTTTCAATTCCTTCTGTGCAGAAACAAACCCCAATAATACCACAGTTGAAGAGGCACGGTATGGTAAGCAGTCACCAGAAATAAGTATTAAATCCTACCGTGAAATGGACATTTCCCAATAACAAGCATTTAGAGGTTTTTGTTTTTGTTATTTTACAATTATAAGGATGTGAATCATTTTATTTAACTTTTCCCCCTTTTTATTGCCAACTAAATATTACTAGTGGGAGAGCACTAGTGGCCATAAAAACTCAAGATCCATTATATCTTGATGTTTTGACGAATTTGGTTTTTTTTTGCCAAAATGCCTTAGTCAGTATATTTCACAGTGGCAATGTTTGGGGTAGACTGAAAATACAAAACTTGGGGGAGAAAATTAACATATAATCAAAACCTGTAAGTCTTTTAAAAAGCTTTATAAACTGTACACAGATGTCATCAGCACCAGAAATAACTGTGTTAGGAAATATAATTGCATTCCTGAAAGGGACAGTGTCTTTGGCCTAGCAGGTACTAAGTGAGCATCTGAAAAACAAAATGTAGCAAAAATTGCACAATGGGTAATGAGAAAATGATAGATTAAATTCCCGGGACACTGACGTCTGGAATCTTTTTGGGGTTCATTTTAACATCTATCGCTAAAGGGAAAACAAGAGATATGAATGTATTCTGGTACTTACTGAGATCTCTTTTATGTTAATCAGAGAAAATATTTCAGTTTTAGTTTGCCTGCTGTTTTTAAAGGCAATAGCAACTTTTGGTTTTCTCTAGGACAGATAAATATTCTTCATAGAATCACATGTCTTTCCTCTGACCTCGCTGAGAAATTGTTTTCTATCCTTGATAAAAGGGAGGGAAGATTGATCTCCACAACTCTGAAATAATCACAAGCTTTTTACACATTTTGTTGAGACTTAAATTAAGGAAAGAAAGAAAGGTAACAAAAGGAAGATTTAGTTTCCCAAACGAATTCAGCAGTATTGTGGAATCCTAAAATCTGATGTGGTGCATTTGCCCTCACTAAGAGTTGTTCAACACATTTCTGTACAGAACAGATTTACAGCGTCCATTTTCACTCTGGTTTCCTGTTACTCTGTCCACTCACGAAGCAAGTGTTTGGAAGGCTGAAATGGCTATGTGGAGAGTTTTAAGAGCTGACCTAGGAAGCGCGCACCCCTCTGGGAGCCATTTGATTGGTTAACACTAGTTCTGAGCCCGGTATGTGAATCTTTATGACTGCACAGCTTCAGGAATGAATTACTTGACCTTCGCTTTCTCCATGGGGGTGCACACCCTAATTTTCCACATGAATTTTCAGATGGAATTACAAAACTCTTTATTTATCTAGAGGTAAACTCTTCTGCAAACTTAACTATGTGGAACACAGGCCAAAAGCAAACCAAAAAAAAGGATCGGCAGCCAAAAGCGACGTCATTGAATCTCATATCTTTTCCTCATAGACTTTCTAATCATTTAGAACCTTAATTTTATTCACCATTCTGATCACTAGAGCGATGTCATTTTTTAGCCCACAGAAGATTGTAAGATCAAGTCATAAGTGGCAACACACTGAGAACAATATGATACAATAACTAAAACTAAAAAGAAAAAAGACACTAACTCAAAAATAATAGTGTAAGTTCAAACAACCCCATATATCTCCATAGTCCATGAAGACATCACTTATTATAAAACAAAACACTTAAACTTCCCTAATGAGTACAAAATAAAAAAGTTTTCATTGTATTCAATCCACATTAATTAAGAAAGTGAGGGAAGTATTTAAGTCATTTAATAAAGCCTTCCATCAAACAAGGACAACATTTCAAAAATTGGTGCTTAGAAGGATAAGCTCTGGTAATCGATTATTATCTATCAATCGATCCATCTATCAATCATATGTGCCTATTATCTATTTATCTATCATCTATCTATCTCCCAATCTCATTCTACCTATCTATCTGATCGATCTATGTATCCATGCAACAGGAACAACACATTCCTTCAGAAGAAAGCATTTTTGAGACACCAAACATAAATTAATTACAGCAGAACAAACTATTTAACTTGAGAAAGCATATAGACCTTGTGCTGAATCCCAGAGTAATTTAAAAAGTGCTGCTGAGCTCAAACATGGGAATCTGTCTTTTTTTTCTTTCTTTCTTTCAGCTAGACCCATGTTCTCATCCAAAGAAGAAACCGCAGGCACTTGAATCAATCTTCAAGACTTGTGTATGGGCTGAAATTCAGCAGGTAATAACGGGGATATAGGAACTGAAGCCAGAAACTGAGTTTTGAGGAGAATAAACTACCCTTCTTCCCACTCTCACATGCATTTGGTGTAGAAAGTGAAGGAGAAAGGAGGAGCAAGGGAAAACACATACTACTAAGGCTGGCCGTTTAATTATCTCGACTGGGGTACTTCAGGGGAAGGAAGAGGGGCACTATTAATAATTATGCTGGGGCAACCAACATAATTCTGATCTGTATCAGAAAAACTGGAACATAGATGGTCACCCTGATATTAAGGAGGAAGGTGAAAAATTCTATACTGATTAATAGTTCTTAAACAATTCTTGAGGTTGAGGATGGTGGGAAAATATGAAATGATATTCACAAAACTATTCTATAGTATACCCTGAAGAAATGATCTTCCCAATTCTTATGGCCATTCATTCATTCAGTTAACCTCAATTATTATAATAGCAACTTTAACACATTACAATTTTTAATGTAATTTCTCTTCCCTACTAGATTATAAGTGTCTCAGCAGAGACACTTATATTATTGTATTATATTATTGTATTTCAAGTCTCATTTGTTTTATTTCAGGAGACACTCAAAAAAAACTGTTATGTAATTATCAAGAGTAACCTTTAGAAAAATGGAAGACCAACACATTGAAAATAATATGAATAACAACTATGCTTTTATTCCCCATCTAATCTTAAATTAATCTTATTAGAGTAAAACTAATAGCTTGAATTTAAAGAGTGCTATAAAATTCTGGATTTCTCTGAACCACAATACTTAATTCCAGTATTGATAGCCTCATGGCACTGTTAAAATACATTACAGAAAAGATATATAAGAAATAAAATTGCTAGAAAAGAAATTATGTATTTTATTACTCAATAGATTTTTAATATTTAATTTGACTATTAGTCAACCTGATAACTTTATAGTTATCTCTGTAATGTGTTTGCATAGATAATGATTGTGGGCTACATGCAATCTGCTGCATTTTACTTGATTAAATTTACATACACTGCCTCAAATCCATTTTTTTCTAAACAAACTTTATAGAGAAAGGTGAGGATGAGAGTATAGGGGGGGATTCTGAATGTGTCTTGCTATATGCAGAATTAGAACTTTCTTCGCCATACGATACATACACTCACAATGCTACAGTTGCTATTTATTTGGCTATACACTATTCATTTCCTAGGTATTTCCAAAAAACTCTTCTAAGCATTCAAAACACAGTACACATGAAATTAAAATAGTTGCTCAAATATAAATATTAACATATATATAATATAAAATATCTAATTTAGTATTAATTAATTTTAATAGCTATCGTACTGGGCAATGCAGTAATCCTCCCCTTCTTTGGGGTGCAAATAAAATTCCAGGCAGAGTTTGGAGACAGGCAGGTACATCGGGGTCCTCTAGTTTGCTGTAAAATATTACCACAAACTCAGTGGCTTAATACAACACAAATTTAACTCTGGTAGTTCCAGAGGTTCAAAAGCCTGAAATTTCACAGGGCTAAGCTCAGAAATTTTACAGGGCTACAGTCAGTTGTTGGCAGGTCTAGTTTCTTAGGGAGGTTCTGAGGGGAGAATCCATTGCCTCACCTTTTTCAGCCTCTCATAGCTACCAGCATTCCTGGACTTGTGGCCCCTTCCTCCATCTCCAAAGTGCATCACTCCAATCTCTGCTTCTATCATCACTTCTCCTTTTCCCTTGACCCTCCTTGTGTTCCTCTTATTAGGGCCATTATGATTAGTGCATTAGGCCTACTTGGTTAATCCTGGATGACCCCCCTATCTCAAAATCCTTAACCACATCTGACAAGTCCATTTAGCCCTATGAGGTGACATTCACAGGTTCTGGGAATTAGGGCATAGATATTTTGTGGGACCATTATTAAGCCAATCACAGCAGGGAATCAGGTAACACCCCAGATTAGGAAATGGGAAATTTCAATTTTGATTGTAACTCAGCTCCTAACTTTAGAAGCATTTAGGTCAATTCTCTGCTCTACACTTAAATATAATATCCCTGTTAAGTTCTCACCCACTCTAAACTTTGGTTGAACTCTATTGGTTCTGTGACGTTCACCATTTCACCAGGAAGATCAATGTCCCCTTTGCACCTTATTTTTCTTTATAGTTCCACATACAAAAAAATCTGTCCTTATATTAAGGCCCAATTCCCTTTACTATAACATCTAAATAATGGTCTCAGGTCTGTCCTCTGAAGGCATATTCCTCACTACATTGACCACTGCATCCAAGTCTTCTATTAATCATGCCCATGTAGGACATGCTTTAAAGACTCTTCACTCTGCTGGTTACTCTCTCCTTAAATAACAATCTGTCATACATATACATCCCTTCATCAAAGGATGAACGTATCTGAAGGCAATAGTCTGATAATCAGGGCACTGATATTTGTACTGAATACCTGATTATGTGTTTACACAGTAAAAGAAAGGGTATAAACATATTAGATGTGCATGCCAAGCAGAATCAGTCATAACATGAAGGCACTTGGGTTGCAATATGGCAGACTCAACACTCAATTTTTAAGCATCCAGCATGATTGTTAAAGCAAATATTCTTTATAAATTTTTCTTATTTTTAAGAAGCTTTAGATTACATAAATGTTATATTAAAAACATAGGGGATTTCCACATGCCCTATCCCTTCCCCTCCCACACTTTCCCAAGTCAACATTTTTCATTACTGTGGGGTCCATTTGTTACAAATGATGAACACATATTGAAGACTATAGTTTGCATTATAGTTAATACTTTGCCCTGCACAATTTTAAAGGTTATAACAAGATGTAAAATGTATAATGGCCTGTATCTGTCATTTCAATGTCCTGAAAATGCCCCATGTTACACCTATTCTTCCCTCTCCCTCCCCTCAGAACCTCTGGTGGCCACTGCCTTTATATCAATGATAAAAGCAGTCTTGGTCTTGGTCATGTTGAACATACCTTATTCCTAGAAACAATGATAGAAAGATGGGATACATCTGTGGGCAGTTGTTTAAAGTATATATATGATTGCCACCTAGTTATCCAAATAAAATAAGCAGGTTCCTGGGTTGCTTTGACCCCAAAAGGTGACTTCCACAGGTCGCCTGGAGAAGTTGAAACATCACCCTATTGCCCATCACAGAGATGAAGTGTCTATGGTGCCATAGAGGCCTCCAAGAAACTCCTGAGAAGTTCTCCAAGAGAAAAGGAAATATTCTAGATTTCCTACACATTGGCTGTTCAGATTCTTCCAGGACCAGTTACTGCCTCTTCCACTAAAGATGTGGAAAGTTCTGAGAAATAAGCAGTGTGAAGTCACTACTTATGGAATCTCATCTGTTGAACAGAGAGAGAAAGATGCCCCAACACTTGAGTTGAAAACCTCAGGGTAATATTCTGCTTGATTTTCTGCTCCTTGTTACTCTGCCCCTGCTTCTCAGAGCTAAGTCTTTGCAGCCCACATGTGCAGTGCCTGGAATGCCATGGGAGTGTGAGGAGCTTGACCAAAGCTCGGATGTCTCAGGGCAGGTAGGTCCAATCCTTACCATGTACCTGAGGACAACCATGCTAGGCCTTGTTCTGACACTAATTCCAACCCTTTGATCAAGTTTTGGAAAGTAGGTTCTATCTTTTTCCCTTGGGCCCAGTCTGGTAGCCTTGTCCTTCCAGGATAGGGGGAAATAATGGTTCTATCTTATTCTTGCCTCTTTCTTTCTTCTTCCAGAAATCAAGTTCTGCTAAGGCCTTGTCATGTGGAAGGATTTACCTCAAGTCCACAGCATACCTATTTGCTAAGGTTCTGTGGTTTGCCATTTGTCTCTCATTCCTCCCACCCATGACTGATCAAAATTCTATCCATTGGCCACAGGTAATGGATCCGTCATCCTCTGATTTACCAGTGGGTACGTCCAGTTCTAAGTTCTCACATCCATGGTCTGATCCATCCTGCTAGGGTAACTAACCCTACCATTCTCCTCTGTGGCTTGAGACGAAACCTGGTGCTCCCATGAGAGATCCTTTCACCCAATTACATTTTACAAAAAGCCCCACTAAGGTAGTTTTCCTCATACTCAGGTTTAGGCATGTTTTCTTCTACATCATGTAACTTATGTCTTATACCTTCTGGGTACAGAAGTCTATAAGGAGACTTTTTTCAAGTACTGGATTTAACATTATAACATTTTTAAGAAAATTCTGTGAAAAGACCACCTATGTTTAGAAAAAATCAGGAGGCCAATTTCTACTAGACTGTTTGTTTTTAGCGTTGTGGCTTAAGTAAACTTTTCTTTACAAAAGATAAGCTTAAAGTTCTTAACTCATGGGAACATTTCCAAAAGCACCTAATAAATAAATAAGCCAGACAATACACAGCCAAACATTTCTTAGGCTAAATGTAGAGCTACGGCTGTCATATAATCATCATCATCAAAATAAGATCTCCTTAACTGTGTACTCCAGTTTTCATGCCTAGTGATCTAAAATCACTAAATTTTTCATTTCCATTTTACATCTCACATTTGTAGCATACTTCAAATATTTGCCATGACATTTTATTTATTTATTTATTTTTATCAGAGAAGTTACGGATGTACAGAAAAATCATGCATAATACAGGGTTCCCATGTACCACCCTATTATTAGCACCATGCATTGGTGCGGTACATACAAATCACATAAACACACATACATCTAAAATTGCATATATAGGCCAGGATGATAGGATTGGGTTGCTTATACTAAAGATATGTGTATATCCTAAAGTCTAAAATTACCTAATTTTCAAATTATCCAGCAATTCTCTATATTTAGCCTAATGAAGTGTTGTCGGAGAAAAAAATTTTTCTCAAAGGCTTAATTCTCACTAACTGATATTTGATTTACACTGCAAATTTGCTTTGGGATTTGCAGGAATTTAGGTATGAATAAACCTGAATATACTTATTTATAAAGATAGAAGTTTAACTTTTGATATAATACGAATACTGACACCAAGATTTGTGTATGGATTATATATATAGCTTTTTCTACCCTTTTTAGGGGATGATGGTTTCGACTATATTATACTGGAATGTAAAAATAAAAAATTGGGAAGCAGACATGGCCCAGTGGATAGGGCGTCCGCCTACCACATGGGAGGTCCATGGTTCAAACCCCAGGCCTCCTTGACCAGTGTGGAGCTGGCCCATGTGCAGTGCTGATGCGCGCAAGGAGTGCCGTGCCACACAGGGGTGCCCCTGCGTAGGGGAGCCCCATGTGCACCATGCAGGGGTCCCACGTAGGGGAGCCCCATGCCCAAGGAGTGCACCCCGTAAGGAGAGCTGCCCAGCGTGAGAGAAAGTGCAGCCTGCCCAAGAATGGTGCCGCACTCACGGAGAGCTGACACAACAAGATGACGTAACAAAAAGAAACACAGATTCCCCTGCTGCTGACAACAACAGAAGCGGACAAAGAAGAACACACAGCCAATAGACACAAAGAACAGACAACTGGGTAGGGGGGAGGAGAGAGAAACAAATAAAAATAAATAAATCTTTAAAAAATAAAAATAAAAAATTATAACAGAGTTCCATTGTGTTTAAATAAATGAGCACCAAAACGAATCTTTTCCTTCTCCCACTTCACATGACAGGTTAAATGCTGACATTTCCTTTCACATACATGAAGTATTTAATAAGGGTAAAGAAGAACAGTCCAAGGAAAATACATGACTGAAAATTTAGAGGGTGATGTTTGATATTCAAGAAAAGTACAGGAAGAGGCCTTGTTGTCAGAGGATTTCCCTGGGTTTAAGAGAAGGTGTGCTGATTGCACTGGAGGGAAAGATTCAGACCATTTCAGATACCTCCCCAATGTGAACACTTGTATTTTTTTCCACTCTCGATCTCCAATTTTTTCTCCTTTATGTACCCTTTTACTAAATACTAAAATCCACTTCCTCTCATCATTTAGTCCTCTTCCTTATCTCCTATACTCCTTAAGTAAGGACCAAGGTAATTTCATTGATAAAGAAGTTTCAAATTTCTCTTTTTGCTCTATGAATCCTTAAGTTCTTGAAGTCAAGTAAATGACTTGAAGGCATAAAAGTAACTTGATTATTTTTTATTTCAGGAGAAATACAGTGTTTTTTTTCTTTTTAAAACTGCATTTCCTTGAAAACATTTATATTAAGCTATGTGAGTCCCAGGACAGGGAGATTGGAGGATGATTGAATGCAAATAGCCCAAGAATCATCCTCAAGGAAAGCTGTATTTGTTTTGTTTTGTTTTAATGAAAAGAATCCAGGTTCACAGAAAATATCTTGGTATTTCAACCCGAATAGCACCCTCTGATTGGGAGCTTTTATAGTATTAATCTGATTCAAGGACAAGTGTGTTTAAATGGCAGTTCTTTTTATTTGTCTGACTGGAAAATTTCCACAATTAAAGATTTAGAAAAAACAGATCAGAAAGAAAATTGTAATTCACTACAAACGAAGGGAAATCAACTAAATAAAAGCTGTTACAGGATCTAAAAAACCAAATATGGAGTGGACTGTCATACTTTCTGTGGACTTTGGGACCCTCCCTCCCTCTATACATGGGCAAAAGAGATTTACAAACACTATGGTCCACGTCCGATTACAATTTGGGCTACCATAAACACGAATAATCTCTAAAATTAGAATAATAGAGAAAGATGAGCCTCCAACACCACGAGAGAGAAGCTCTTTCCTCAGAGAGCACACTGCTCTAACCTGAGGCCTACTTTGGACAGCCCGGTATGAGTCCCAGCTGTAATCTCGCTCCCGTCCAGGAAATTGTCAGCTCACCTTGGATACCAGGAGGCAAAGGGAGGAAATAGGATTGGGGTTATTGTTGTTCAGAGTGTTGTCAGAGAAGATGCCTTAACCAGCGCAATACAGTAAAACAGCTCAAATTAAGCTACACTCAAAAATACAATCATCAGGATGCTGAGGAGAAAGGGGTTTTGTTTCTGCGTCTACTCCACCCTATTCTCTTGAAAGATTCCAGAAGAGTTGTTTAAGTAACTGATTTTTTTTTTTAACCTTCCTGTCAGATCTGGTTTTTCCATCAGTACTAATATACCATTTATATATTTTTTAAAGAAAAGAAGAAAGTATTATAAAGATAGCCAAGCAAGATGACATATATCATCTCGGCTAGCGTCCTGCTATGGAACTGAATTCCTCAGATTTGAGATGCGTCCCATGAATGTAAAAGACATAAGCAGCCAGTCCTGATGGCTAAAAAAGGCGAATGAGGTAACGGTAACACTGATGGGCTGTTTGTCTCAAATGTCCCATAAATAGGAATGTGAAATTAATTTTTTTCAATCTACGTTCCCTAGCTCCAACGAAACCACTCCTCCTTATTAAGCTGAGGTAAAGCATTGAATGGAGAATGGTTGGAATTTGAATTGTCACTTTCATATCTGTAATTTGGGACTTCTTAATGAAACAAAAAGTTTACCAACATACAAAATCCCTAAATTTCCTGTAAAACTCCTCAGTGCAGACAATACTTTTTTGGGAAATATTTTTCCCATCTACTAATCAGGCCTCCTGGAACGATCTCCCCCTGCTGTACGGACGCTGCAGGACAGTTGGGAAGAGAGGGCTTCACCCTAGGCCTGCTGTTGTAACAGCTGGTGGCTTTGGCATTTTCATTTAAAATGCAAGCCAAAGAGGAATTTCTCCTTTATAATTGGCCCCATTTCCCCCTTCCTGGGACATTCTGCAATGCCACCAACAATGAATTGTTCAGAAGGAGGAATCATTTCTGTTTATGGGAAAATAGATCTCAACTCCAGGAGGCAAGGGAAGAAATAACAGAAAGCTTCAAAGGCCACAAAGAGAAGTTATAATCAAATCTGGATGCTGTTTTTGAGATCTGGCAGTGTTCCTCCATATACCAGCTATAAATGCTTGGGACATGGAGCCAAACGCCCTCTCTTTTAGCTTTGCCTGCTTCATTCCCTGCGCAACCTTGGGCAAGCTGTTTGCTTAAGCTGTGCCAGAGTAATATCTGGGTTAAGTGTGTGACCACCCACTCTCAGACACAAGCAAATCATTGCACTGTCAGAAGGACTATCGTATACACTAAGCCATTGGCCTGAACTTTATAAAAGTGATGATCAAAAATGCCTTCAGGAGGCAGCATAGCATCGCAGTACAAGGGCATGGACTGCTGAATAACTCAGGACTGAAGGCAAATCCTGGCTCTGCAAGTTATTGGTTGTGTGCGCTTGTGCTGGTAATTTAATTTTTCTGAGGCTCAGTTTGCTCATCTGTAAAACAGGGATAATCATATATCCCTCAGAGTGCTGATATGATGATTTGGTACTATATAGGTAAAGCAACTAATGCATAGTCATGCTAAGTGTTAGTCTTACCAAATGTTCCTACAGTAACTGTCCTTATAGTTTAAGCTCTAAGCTGGGGCTCCATATACATTGTAACACAGTGCATAGATTTTTTATGATTCTTACCACCTGTAATTCAGCTTAAGGGAAAAATGTATCCAAGCTTTGTCTGCAGTTCACAATACTCTGTATTTTCTCTATTCTTCCATTTATACTCCTAAAAACACAAAAAACTATGCATTCTTTTTTAAACTGTCTGTTGACATCAGGATATTATAAGGAAGAAAAGTATCATCCTGAATTTTTATTCCAATAACTCAACTGATTTCCTATATGATGGCAGTCAAATCACCCTTACTGTCAAATACTGTTTCCCTAATATACTTCAATTTGAGTTTCTCTTTTGGTGGTTAAAGCCTGTTTCTTTTCATTTGCCAGGTTAAGCAATTAATTGGGTATTTATAGGCAGCTATCATATACCCCCATTGTCATGGTGCCTCAGTCATACATTTTCAATTCTCCACATCTTGCTACTTAAATCTTACCCTTTAATCACCTCATCATCATTGTCACATTTTTTAACTTCCTTTCCATTTAATCAACTCCATTTTCTAAGCTACAGTATGAAATATTGCATGGAATTCTCCCAGTGCAGCTTTCCTGAGGCTCAATGAAGAGAAAGTGTTTCCTTCTTAAGTGATTTCTTTAGATCCCAGGATAGTTTTGCTTCTAGTGCAAGAGCATCACCGTGTGAGCTATTTCTGATTTGCACCTCAGTGTTGCCCTCAATCCATTTCCTTTATTAATGCCTTTCAATGTCAAATGAGGCTCTCACTGGTGAGCGGCCGGCTGGCCCCTTCCCTCCCCTCCCCACGGCCTCTCAGCCACCCAGGCACCGATTCTGATCAACCCTCTCCTGCCTAGTGCACAAGGGTGCTCAACCCTCTGCAGAGAAAGCCCCCTTCTGATATTCCTCAGGACTGTGGACCCCTAAGCTGAAAAAAAAATAAAGACAGAAAAATCCTAACTCTGAAAGGGCAGTCAGTTTTCCCACTTGTTTTCCCCTAACTTTTGTCAGTGTACATCAACCAAATTCTCCAATAAATGACTATTTGCAACTTGTCCAAGGGATACATAATCTCCACCGGGGTGTCCCACAAAATGCTTTTCCATGAGATGCTAATGAACTCTGGAGAGAAAGTTGTCCCCCTGGCAAATAGGAAATATGTCCCTATTTCCCTCTTAGCGACTTAATAGCCAAGGTTCTGAGAAATGCTGAGGTCATGAAAATTCACTGAACATCTTTGAATGCAGTTTCCCCAAATTAGTTTGACAACAGGATCATTTCTTAGTGGGGCAACTATTTGTATTTCAAGAAACCAGAGGGTTCCACAGAGTACTTTTTGGAAATGCTGCACTGCCTGGTGGTCCTTCTCTAAATTCCCTGCATGAGCCGTTACACTGTCATCTGTGGTATCTGAATTATTATTTTCACCTGCATGATTTGTCAGAGAATAATCATTTTTCTTTTTTTGGAGGGTGCTTTCACACTGCATGGTATCCACCAGCTTTAAGCACAGCATATTTATTTAAGAGATCCTAGTTGGAAAACAGGTAAAGGGGTTGATTTGGCCTAAGATACACACCTGAAGAGCAGTCCCAGCCTTGCCCTGTCTCTACTGCATTTCCTTTGGTTGGTCATTGGGACTGACCCCTTTAGACTGACCTCCTAGTTAGTTGTATTTGTCACAGAGTAGGTACTAGACAAACAATCGTTAAACAAAAGAATGATTTGTTTCGGTGTTTCCCTTAGAGAAACATATACAAGTAATGTAAGTTTTTAATGTCTGAAAAATAACTATAATGTGGCTAGCTTTATTTTTCTCCAAGAGGCTTTGCTACTGTAGATGCTGTTAGGAGTTTTGAACTTTCCACAATGTACTTCCACTAACTTCTTCTATGTGATGGGCACTTGATATATATTGTCATTTAATTATTATAATTTGCTTGGAGGTAAGTATTTGATCTCCATATCACAGATAAGGATGATGCCACCAGATTAGGAAGATTGTCTATTAACTCCAGCTATAAATGACAGAGTAGGGTATTGAGCTCAGGTCTCTCTGACGAGCTTACTTGCTCATCGCACATACCGCATGTATACATGAAGACAACACAGGAGTTAGCTAATTGCTTTGTAAACTCTTGCTCTGGCCATAACATCAGCCACGCATTTGAGAAACAAAAAACATCATCTTAACTTTCTTATACCAGCACAGTATTGTTTGCAGTTTAATCATCATTGCTAGAGGAAAATCGGGCTCTAAATTTAAAATAAGCCAGTCCCAAGTGAGCTGGAGGAAATTTTCCTACATAGCACTAGAGACATGGAAGAAGTGACAAATCAAACCTGGGCAGATAACTGCCAAGATGAGAAACCGGGGTAAATCAGGTGGCAGCTCAATCTCTTAGAACTTTTTAATGATTGAAAGCTATGTACATATCTCTAATATTTCTCTTTTTTCCCCTTCCAAACTGCTTTTCTGTTAATGTGTGAAAACAGTATGACTTGCAGGAAATGTAATCCACATGTTTTGGTGCATTTACACTTATATGCTCTTGAGAATATCAAAATGGCTTAAGAATACATTTCTGGTGGCTTTTTTTTTTTTTTTTCTCCATAGAAACACAATTATAGACTTTGTAAAAAATATAAACTTAATTCTTAAAGGAGGTAGGCTCAATCTTAGATTCAAATCCTTGAAATTTAAGCATTCTTTAAATTTCCAAAATGATCTTCAAATAAAAGTTAAAATAAATTAAGCAGCAGACTAAAATTGTAAGGTTAAAAACTCAAAAGCAGGCTCAACTTTACTTTCTAGGCTCAACCTTGGGAGACAATAATAAATAGAGCAAAGAGGACACATTTTAGAGGTTCCCAAACACTTGGTTGGTGCCCAAACACTCAATATGCCTCAGTTTCCTCATCTGCAAAATGGGCATAATAATGTATGGCCTACCGAATTGTCCTGGAGATTAAACAAATCATGTATATAAAGTGCTCATATATATACTATAAATAGAAGTTCTCAACAGATGTTCGTGTACATTCTGCCGTTTCAAATTTGAATGATGCCATTAATATCTATTCACAAAATCTATTTATAGTCATCAGAGAATTGAATTTTTCTAGTAAAGCCAAAGAATGAAAACACTGATCCCATTAGAATGGGAAGACAAGGCACTAAACATGTGAGTAAGTTATTTAAGGTCACACACCAACTCAGAAACCCAGCGACAAAGAAAAAGCAGTTTCAGTGTTTGAGGAGTTTATGGGAAATCACTGTGCTAAGGATATTCTTTAAATCTATGTTGGGTAGTTCTCCAGTTTTTTGGGGCTACATGTATCTCCTTGGTACCGTTAATTTCTTTTTTTCGTTAAGATTTATTTTTTTTTAAGATTTATTTTTTATTTATTTTTTTCCCCTTCCCCCCCTCCCAGCCCCAATTGTCTGTTCTCTGTGTCCATTTGCTGCATGTTCTTTTTGTCCGCTTCTGTTGTTGTGAGCAGTACGGAATCTGTGTTTCTTTTTGTTGCATCATCTTGCTGTATCAGCTCTCCGTGTGTGCAGCACCATTCCTGGGCAGGCTGCAATTTCTTTCGCACTGGTCGGCTCTACTTATGGGGCACATTCCTTGCGCATGGGGCTCCCCTATGCGGGGACACCCCTGTGTGGCACGGCACTCCTTGCACGCATCAGCACTGCGCGAGGGCCATCTCCACACGGGTCAAGGAGGCCTGGGGTTTGAACCGTGGACCTCCCATGTGGTAGGCGGACACCCTATCCACTGGGCTAAGTCCGCTTCCCCATAAAGATTTATTTTTTATTTACGTCTCTTTCCTTCCCCTCTCCCCGCCCCCCCCCAGGTGGTCTGCTCTCTGTGTCCATTCGCTGTGTGTTCTTCTGTGACCGCTTCTATCCTTATCAGCGGCACCGGGAATCTGTGTTTCTTCTTTTCCTTGCATCATCTTGTTGTGTCAGCTCGCCGTGTGGGCGGCGCCATTCCTGGGCAGGCTGCACTTTCTTTCGCGCTGGGCAGCTCTCCTTATGGGGCGCACTCCTTGCATGTGGGGCTCCCCTACGTGGGGACACCCCTGCGTGGCACAGCACTCCTTGCGTGCATCAGCACTGCGCATGGGCCAGCTCCACACTGGTAAAGGAGGCTCGAGGTTTGAACCGCGGACCTCCCATGTGGTAGGCAAACGCCCAATCCATTGGGCCAAGTCCACTTCCTGGTATTTTAATTTCACCACACACTCTCCTCAAATCCCCAAATTGTCTTGGGCTAACTTTTTTTTTTCATTTTTAAATTAACAAAAAATAATCTTTGACTTAATCTTTTGAAAGCGTATGGCTTGTTGAAATAGTCAAGGGTATAGAGTTCATGGGAACACTTCAACGGTCTCAGGGATTCTGGGTAGGGTAGACTACAGGTTGTTGGCTCTGAGCCATGTGGTCCTCTGTGGCTTGAGAAATGTTCAGATAAAGGACAGGCAAAGCATTTCAGGGCCTCTCCTCCCAACCCTTTATGTTGTATCCTAGTTTTACTCAAAGGATGAACCCACAGATGCAGTGACTGCTAAATACCCAGATAAAGATATGAGGACATGGTGGTATGGTTTCATAGGAGCTGATACAGAGAAGACAGATTGTGCTCCAGCTTAGAAGGACATAAACACCAACTCAGTGCCAAAGAAACCCTGAGAGGTACGTGATCAATGGAACATTGCACATGATGCACTGGTTTTGTTAGATATCTGGAGGTTTTTAATTCAACTACATACTACCATTTCTTCACTGCGACCAAAACCTCCTATTAATATTAACCAAATATGGTATATCTACTCAAAATTAGACCATGATCCTTTTAAATAAGAAGATGGCTTGCACCACTGATATTTTCTCTTACTATGTCTTCTCAACAAGAACGTAGCTTGGCATCTTAAGAATCCATATTTAAAGAAGAAAAATTCCCTGTGCCCAAGTCTCCTCCTTCCCTGCACCAGAGACTGCCTCTGAGGTAAAGCTAGAGAGGCAGAGCCACTCCTCTTTCAGTAAGGACTAAAGTAACCTCCTCTCCAGCCATGAGTAAACCCAGCATCGAAGTCAGTCAACCTCATTCTAGGCTGACACTGCTTAGAGACAGAGATGATGTCACTTCTTGATTAACCAAGCTAACTCTGTAATAAGGGTCTCTGAAACTGGAAGATAATCTTGAAACCTGTGCATTTAACTATTACATAGTTCCTACTTTTGCATATCCAGTCAGTTTACTTTCCTAATTATATTTAATTATTTTTATTTATTCCTTAATAACATATCACAAAGTCAGCACTTAAATTTGATCCAGGAAAGAACTCAGCTGGGCACCTGAAGTTGACCTGTTGCGAATACAGCAGAGAGTCAAGAATAAATTCCATAAAATTTCTGGTCCACTCTCTAATCCGTATCTAAAACTGTTTTACCATCATTGAGCTCTTCTAGTGTTTTGTTTTCTAGGTTTGGTTTGACATTCAGGGGTCTACTCAGATTATTTCAGACATACCTCTAACATCAAGGATCATTCTTTATGATGATACTTTAAAAAACATACCAAGAAATTTATAAATCCTATAAAATATTCAACTTATAAAATTCTTTAGCATAAATATCACTTTTTCACATTGAAAACTTACTGTGTGTTGCAGAAATTAGTTGATAGCTTGGGGCTGATTTTCAGCAAGAGTTTCTTATTATTAGATAGATTCACTTATCAGGAAACCTGCTTAGGGTCTTAGCTGATGAGGACATGTTGAAGAGAAACAAATGAGTTCTTGGCCACCTTTCTACTGCCAACTAACAGAAGCATGACTTTCCTTAGCATGAAAGCTGGGTCTCATGAAAGATTTCTTCTTGCTGGCACCGATAAACATAGTTGGTAGAGAGGTCTAAGTCATACCAGTGATGGTAACTTGGCTCTTAGAGCTTCTCAGGTTCCTGATGGAAAGATATACCTAGGGATCCATGCCTTCTGTTTCCTCCCTGCTCTCCCGGGAAGGGAAGTCATTGTGATGTTGTTTCTCATGGAACAGAAACAAAGTCCAGGATCCTGCATCATTGTAGGGACTTCCAGGGAAGAATGCAGGTATTCAATATCAAATCATCTGAGAATACATTGATTTATTTCACTTTCAGTGCATTGTCTTGGGTAGAGGTTTAATAAAATTAAAAATAATTGAAGACTTTGGGAAGTATCCTGGCTAGTCGACTTGAAAATTCCCTTCCCTGCCAGCTTTCTCTTGTTCTGTTGACAGAATATAGAACTCTACTTTCATCTCTTCTCTCTTTTTGCAGCTTAACCTGGTCCCTGAAGGAGTATGCTCTTTCTAGAAGATAGATTATACACTACACACAACATGAAAACTTTACACACTCTTCCTGTTGTCATCTGAAAGGCTTTTCTACCTTGAAGATATAACTTATCCCACCTTTTTCACTCAGATTGGTTTTACTTAGAATTCCTTATGAAGATGAACATATTTAAACTCTGTGATGGGATATAAGCTGAAACTCTGGTTCCTCTTAATTTTTCTTTTTCCCCAGTGAGATTCATGACAGCTTTCCCCATCGCTGTTATCCATTATGGAAATTTAACTACGCTTTGAGGATATGTGATTTCAGAAACACCATCTAATTTTCCATGGAAAGGGAAGAGAAAAACTGAAAGTAACAGGGCAGGGTAAAAGTTTGAGTCACATAGAAGAGGAAGATTTGTAAACCACGGGAGAGATTAAGTGGTCACTCCAGTCATTCCATCTAATGTATATGCTTCAAACTGAAAATAAACAAATTAGTAAATCTTCCTCAGATATAATTCATAAGTAGCAAGTCTATTCATTCAAAAGGCAACTCAAGATTTTGAAATGGATACTGTTTAAATTTGTCACAAATTATCTCTTTAATTATTTTTCATCTCATGTTGTTGTTTTTTTTTCTAGTCATTATCCTGAAACTTTTTTTTAGGTGCTTAGATGATCTAAAGGATGCTGTTTAGATTTAAATGATAGCAGATTTGTCCTCCAGGAGCTTACAAAAGCATACTGTGCTGAACCCCAGAAAGGTGTTTTAGATAATCATTATTAAAATGTCTTACAAAACATTCAGAAATGTAGTATGTCAGGTAATTAAATAAAGAAGCGCATTCGACTTTTAAAAATTCACGAGAAAGTCTAAACAGTAATATTCCAATAAATCGGTTTGTGCTGCATTAATCCATAGTAGTGAGTGCTCTTCCTACAGCCAACACCCACGAGCTAAAGACTGGTACAGGTTCCAAACGTGAATATTAAAATACTATGGGGAAAAGACTCAAGAAACTTTCTATATAAAAGACCTTGGAGCTGCTTTCCAAAAAGCACAGATCAGTGGACCAGAAGCAAGGGTAACTCAATTGAAAATCATTTTGCATGCATAGAAGACTGCTTCCCTTTCACAGCCCGGACACACACACCACTAAAACACGCTCCAGAAGTGCTGCTGGAATCCAATAACCACAACCCACATTTATGGGGAAGTATCTGGAAAAGGTTATGGCAAGGAACTTGAGAGTTGCATTTCAAACTCTATTTCAGTGACATCCTTGGAAGTTTGGAACTCAGCAGCAAGGATATTTTGGCACCTACAAAGTACATGGAAGGACAGCGTGTTCCACTCTGGCTGAAAGTATTAGAAGAAGAGGCAAATGGTGACTGGATCAGTGGAATCTGGCAGCCCTTTGGAATGTGATAACTAATGCACAATCTTCCACTAAAATCACAAAGGAGGGGGTTATATAAGGCCAGCCTCTTGTTGGGGAAATATTATGGGATGAATGTTAATGTGCCTTTTCATCTTGTTTTCCCATAAGTAACAAATTGCAAATTTTATCAATGTCAAAGCCTAAACTTCAGGATACCGTGTGTTACAAAAAACCGCCAACCAACCTAGAAGTTCTTTAGAAATTACCCCTAATCAATCAGTGAGAACATCTGCTAAACCAGCTTCTAGATTCCTACTAAAGCTCCACTTCCAAGTCCCACCTTCACCACTCAGATAGAAGAAATCTTAGAAGCCTCAGCGTAGATCTCCTTTCAATATTTGATTTGTTTTTTAATTTGATCATTAGCTCATTGTTTTAGGTCTTCTTCATCTGGCCTCTGCCTACCTCTCTAGGTTAGCTAAGAGACTGCCCTCCCCTTTCTATTTCTCCATCTGATCCCTCTCTCTGCCCTTCAGAGCACATATGCTCCTTCCTCCTTGAGGCCTCACCACCTCCTCTTCATCCCACAGCTACTTAATCTTTTGGGAACCTGCTTACTTTTTCCCTCCAAGGGAAACCTTTCCTGATCCACACACTACATGAATCCCCCTTGTGTTATCCCACAGGAACCTCTGGTTTTCCACAGAAATGCTCAACCTTCTTCTCCATAATTGTTCACAGCAGCTTTCCCTGGCAAACTGTGCCTGCCCTGCGAACAGCTCCATTCCCAGAGCTTCACTCAGCATTTGGGGCTTAGTACATTTAGTTAGATTAGGTGTGTGCATGGAGAGGGTTGCACTCCATCAGCTCCATCAGCTTAAATTTAATATTGGGCACACTGTACTGGTATTCTATCACTAAATTAAAGGTGAGATAAACCTAATGACTACTCCCTTCACTGGGGACTCTTAGGACATCAGACTATTTAAGCCTAGCAAAGAGAGACATGATAGGTTTTCTCAATTTGTCTCCCCATCAATAGCTAATTTTTTGTAATCTCCTACCACCTTTAATATCTGTGTGATATGCTCTAAAGCGCAAATGAGAGAGTAGTTTAATGAGCAGTGTATAAGTAAGGAATAATATTAGCATAACTGCCTGCAACTTATATTTAGAGATAATTTATGAGCATTGACTGACTAGGTTGTATGATTTAAATATGTCTTTTTTATATACACAAATAAAAGCCCTTATTGTTTATTATGGATTGGAGGTGGTGGGAATTGATATGAAAATGTGGTATATCACAATAGACATAAATTAATACAGCGATTGTTTAAGGCATACAACTTGCTGTATTTTACTATTGATCTTGATTACAAATACTGAAACAATTAAGTGGTTAAATAGCTATTTTTTAAATTTTTAAGTGGCCAAAAGAAATTTCCCCTCCCTGTTCAAAGTATATTGAATATTGGTCTACTGAAAATCTTTATAGGTATTAATAAATTAGCGGTCTCCTATACCAGAACTCTAATTTGAGAGAATGCTGCATGGATTTATGTATCTGTGAAGAAGGTATTATAAATACTGCATAAGAAATAATTATTTCTATTCTTCAGGAGAAAAATTTCCAGTAATGATTAAGATAAAAACTGCTTCAGGCAAATTAACACAACACATAGAAAATTCACAAGTCATAAGAAGTTCATTAATAATAAAGGAAATATAAGTACATAGAATTTAATAATGGGAACAAGGATTTTTGCTGTAAATACGGAGATGCAGGTACATTTGTGCTAATCTGCAGAACCACATTGGGTGAATTCTAACTTGTGTCTTCACTGGTCAACCAGAAAACAGGGTAGTATGAATTCACTTTTTAACTCGACGCTGCATTTCCTATTTGGGCAGACTCGCCTCACCGAGGCACTGCGACAGAACCTGGGTTCTAGCCACAGCATTAGTCCTGAAGACCGTATGCCATACAAAGTAAAGCAGAAATATCACAGGCAGGTAAAATCAACGGCGGCAACCCAATGAAAAAAAGGTTACTTAATTGGTGCTATATCCCCTTCACATTTAACATCTCTTGTCCTGTCAGAGGGGTCTCTTGCTGGAATACCCCAAAATAGGAGATACAATGGCAACTTTTTATCTGATTTCTAGAAGCAGAGTTGTCATTCACCATGGTTCCCCTTTGACGAGGAGTCTATCTGTGCTGCCCTCAAGAGACACTCAGACACTAATTTCAAAAATAACGTGGACATACCCATTTCATCTCAAATCCGAGACCTCCTGTATTGATCATCTTCTAGAAAGATTATAGGGAAAGTCAATTCCATAGCCTCAGCACACATCCTTGTGAGTAAGGGCTGAGGGTTCCTTTCTGATCTAAAATGAATACAAGTACCCGTGTCTTGACCAGCCCTTTGGGGATTCATCAGCTCCCTGCAGCAATCACTACATGGCAGAATTAACAAAGGAAGATATTAAGAGAAATAGCAAAAATTTGCAAACCTGGGACTGATATCTTCCCCACGGTAGGATGCTTCATCTCCATAATGAGGCCATTGTGTAATACCTTAAAATATAAACAGAGAAAAATAATTCACAAAATAATAGTACCTTCAATCTCAAAGTAGACTGAGAGCCACTTATTCAGTCTGTAGTGATGAAAAAATATTGCAAAACATGTTTAAAACTTTAATTTCCAAATATTTGAGATAAATAATGTTCCATCTTAAAATATACCAAGAGAAGCCAGAGGAGAGTAGAAGACACAAGGACTAACAAACTTCATTTCTGTTAAGTCTTCCCACACTTAAAAATAAAATTTGCTTCTAAACATGGGCTCTATTTCTCCCTTTCATCTAGGTATACACCTCTAAATATTAAAAGTCAGCCTCTTCTTGCATTACCTCATGGCAGGACTGGGAAATGGAAACATCACCTGCAGAAGGACAGGGTGGGAGGGCGGAAGGGGGACCTGGAACAGAAGAGCCTGCTGGCAATTTAATGCAAGACATGGAGAGTCAGTCCAATTCAACAGGTGAATCAGAGTACCTAGAAAGCCCAGAGACTGTAGATGGATTCAAGGTTGCTTGTGGCAGGCAAGCAAGCAGAGCTGGCTAGACAGAGAACTCAGAGAAGGAAAGCTTAGAGACCTGAGCAGTTGGTTGATACCAAGAATGTTTCAGCAACCTATTTCAACAATTAAAATATCATAGGGGGAAGCAGATGTGACTCAAGTGATTGAGCTCCTGCCTACCACACGGGAGGTCCCAGGTTCAGTGCCCGGTGTCTCCTAAAGAAGACAAGCATGACAACAAGCTGGTGGTGAGCGGACACAACAAGAGACACAAGGAAAACATGAGAGACACAGCAAAGCAGGGAGCAGAGGTGGCTCAGGCAATTAGGCACCTCCCTCCTACATCGGAGCTTCCAGGTTTGGTTTCCAGTGCCTCCTGAAAAGGAAACCAGCACACAGCAAGCAGACACAGCAAACGCAAATAACAATGGGATGAGGAGAAATAAGTAAACAAGTTTTTAAAATCTTTTTTAAAAAAGTAGCACAGGGTGAAGTTTCGGAACTAGGAGTAGGAAGATAAAACAGCTGAGAAAAAGTCAGAGACCTCATCCAAGAGGGCTGATGAAGATGAAGATGGTAGTCAATATTCCATCAAGAATTAGAAGGTAGAGACATGGTTTCAGGATTGAGATCCCAGGCCGGTTATGTGACTTGATGATAATCCCTTGACTTGAAACAGAGCTACTTAAATCGTTGGCAAATAGAGACTAGAACTTTTCCTGAGGTGTGGGCAGGAAAACAAAGTCTGTCAAGGACTAAGTACCCTCCAATTGTAGGTAAAGGATGGGGTAAGAGCATGGAACCTGGTTCTAGAACATGGAAGTTGAATTACTGGGGATAAAATGTTCTGTGATACATGCATGAAAAACGCTACAAAGGTTTTTTGGTTTTTTTTTTTTTTTTTTACAACTGGGGGCTACCTGGGTATACTGTCTCAAAAAACCCAACATCTATTTCGGATCTGCAGTAAGATAAATATGAAAAACCCATGCAAAACCTGTGTTTCACCTGAGCTATCTACCAAATGGACAGCTGCTCTCTTCCTGTCCTGCAAGTGCATCTAAAACACAGACGTATTTTAGTGGCACAATAAACTAAAAAGCACACATTCATGATAACATCCCAAAGCTTGGCATTGGTAATGATTCTATAGCAATCTGATCTTCAGGTAAAAGCAAGGTTTGCACATTCAAATTCTTATCACAATCTATTCACAGAACAAAAGAGCACAGAAAAGAGAAGCTAGAAACTAATAATGTTTCATTTTTTCACTTGAAAAACTCAGAGAAAGAGGTCAAATTTCTTGGATTCCATCCATTTCTAGTGAGTGCTTTGTTCACATTACAGGGCAAACCATCAGTAGGACAAGCTCGTGGGTGACTTTTTGAGGTTAGAATAACTCTGTTCTGGCTGAACACCCTGGCTTCCACTGTGCTCTTTGGAAATGGTCACCAATTTTGGGTGATGCCCTTTAAACAGCCTTGTCACCCACCCTCATTGAGGGTGATGCCCTCGATCTTTTCTAGGAAAGCCTTGCCTCTCTGTTGGGATCCCCAGGTTTGCACCCTCAAGCGGGCCAGAGAAAATTCTTGCCGCATTGGAACTGTGCTGTAATTCCATTCTGGAGTGGCTCGTTCTCCACACCCGCCCAGCACAGCCTCCTCCTATGTGGGGGTGGGGGCTAAATGCCAACGGGAGGTGCTAAATCTCAGTTCTATTAAGGACAGGAACAAAAATACCGAGCTAAATTTCACTCGGAACAATTATCTGCACACTGAATCATTCTCTGCTCGTATCTCTGTTGCCCTCCTGACTACCTCTTTGTAATAGCACTGCAGTGCTACTCACAAAAGACAAAAGTGAGTGTTCTTAGCTAAATATAACTCAACTGATGGTGCTGAAATCAATTAACACTGAATTTTAATCATGTAGCAAACGTTAAGTGTCAAACGTGAAAGGGTAGTTGCTAAAGGTCAAGGGACATACGTCAAGGTTTTGTGGAGCAGAAGCTAGCAGTTGACTGAAATTTTTCACAGAAGTAGCTTAAGGAGCATGCTTCCTTCACCCTTACCTGCAGTGCTGTCCACATATGATATTTCCAAGAGGAAAGTTTCTTGCCTGAACTTTTTCAGGTTTTGCATTGAAAATAGTCCATTTCTAAGCAGAAATATAATTTTTTCTAATGTGTGGCAAAGGAAGCTAACTGCAATTTCTCATTTACTGTCATGTTTGTACAATTGTAAGGCAAATGGGCTGGTCTTAAGAAACAACTTATTTCCTTGCTTGGTTGCCATCCACCTTTTCATGGAAACTCTGAAGTGGATAAGATTCCATAGGCTTTCTTCGTAATCAGGTCAGATTGTCAGATTATCCCGGAGAACAATTGGGGCTATGGCAGTGCTGTCCCTGGAAACCCTGCCTAATGACTTGGAATCTTGGAAAACTCTCTTGCCTTCTTTGTGGGGCAAGTCCTGCTCTGCTTAGTAACATATTCGAGGATCTCAGAACCAAGAAAGTCTGTCTGAATTCTAACATAAATCTCTCCTGTTGTATCTGAGGCGTATTGTCTCATCCTAACTTCATTGGAAATGGAAGTGCTACTGCTTACCACCATTTATATAACATTTCTTTGGGAATGATTACTAAATCTTCCTTTTTCCACTTCTCATCCAGACTCACCACCCTAACCTCTATTACCTAAACAGAGAAATTCAAAATAAAACTGTTTAATTTTCTGGCCACTAACTAAGGCCAAGGACCTGATTTTCAGGATCCATCAACCACTATTTTCTCCTAAGGAGAATTTCATGCCTTGAACCTTGAGTCTTGTCATTCAGGGCATTCTTTGTTATATATTTAACAATTCTAAAATAAGGCAAAAAACTTGCCTAGAACTTTATGATGGTTTTTGTCTATTGGTGATGTCTTTGGGTTTTACTGTTTTCTCCCTCCTTCATGCATTTTATCTTCCCTAGATCTTTCATGGGTTGATAGCTCTTCTTAATTTCATTTCTTCTCCTTGAAATTTCAAAAGAATATTCCTGACAAGAATAGAATTGTAAATACTCACAAACCTCTAGCAAAAATATATGGACTACTTAAAATAAGTTCTTTCTTCCTCAAGAATTTTGCAGAATGACAGCCTAATGCCAGAGTCAAATGGTGCTGTATTAATGATTTGGGGAGGGGCAAAATGTATACCTTAAAGTGATGTGGAAAATAAAAGTTTAAGTGAAAGCAAGAAAGTCTTTTTAAAAAGTCCAATGGCAGGAATGACAGAAAAAGCAGCCTGTAACGTAACACTAGCAAGACATAAAAAAAAATGCAGAAAACAAAAATTCGTACCCTCTATATAGGCAGTGAAAAAGCCTCACAGGAAACAAGAGATATAAGTCACGAGCAGAAGTCATATCCATGAAAAGAGATTGAAACAGTGGAATTCACCTGAGTTGTCTTTGTAATATAATGCCATCAACAGCATTAGCATTGTTGTACAAAACGATGTATACTGTGTATAACAATGTACAAAAGAGCGTTGACCCATCCATTCAATATGCCTAGGGATATGACCTAGTCATTCAATTTAATGAACACCGTAGAGCACATATGTGCTAGTCAAATGGTGGTGACTTGTGGTAAATAGATGAATGAACTTGCATTCAAGGTGCTTATAATTAGAAAAGAGGAAAGTGAATCAGAAACCTGAGCCAATTTTTAAAACACACCATAAGTTCCATAAGAAAGAAGCAATGTACAATTGAAGGTGCAAGCACATAACTGCTCCTATCTTGGAGGGAAGCTAAAGGAAGCTAAAGGGTCAAGGAAGTCAATAAAAATCATAGCAAAAGATGATATTGAAACTGAATGTTAAGGCTAACAATAATTATGATAAATTTAATAACAACAGCTACTGCTCAGCAAAGCTCCTTAAGTGTCAGATATTGTGTGAGGAGTCAATGCCTAACTAAATGCATTATCTCATTTAATCCCCTCATTAACCAGACTAAGGTAGGAACTATTATTATCTGCATTTCTACTGTTAAGGATACAGCAACCTAAATAGGTTAAGAACTTGCTCAAGGTTATACAATTCATAAATGACTAACCTTGGATCAAAACTGAGGTGTGTCTGACTTTAAACTTGTAGCCAGGTTCCTGGCAGACAGAGACTTAGTGGAAGAAAAACTAAACCAGGTTAATTTGATTTGCCATTAAAATAACTAGATGATGTGGTCAATTCTGTAAAACAGGTTAGTCAATTCAGGTAGGGAAAGAAAATCAGCCAACCTGATTGTTTGGCACAATGTGGCCCCAATAGTTGATAATCTGAACTGCCCTTGTAGGCAACCAAGGGTATTCTGGCATCACAGATAGAAAGGCTGCAAAAAGCGAAAGGGTTCGGTACTGGTCTAGCAAAGTAGTTCCCAATTCAGGTTTTTTAGTGGTAAGGCCCAGTGGGTTACCTTATGGCACTGAGGTCCTTTGAACCTCAGAATCCTCATCGGTAAAAGGGGAAAATATCTCTTTCTGAACTGTTTGTAAGAATTACATGAGATGATGCACGCCAAGCACTGAGGACAGAGCCTCGGCCTCAAAACAAATCACAAATGTTTGCATCATTTTCATTGATGGGCTAGGTTCCACCAAGCCCTAGCTGTGTAGCTTTCTGGGCAATTCATTCAGGCAACAAACACGGTAAGTGTATTAGTGGTAATAATCACTAAGCAATAATAAGTAGGACATACCTATTAATGAGTAGCATTGTTAAGTGCTGAGGAAAAACTGAGGTACAGAAGAAAAATCCTTGCCCTTAAGAAACTTCCAGTACTGAAAGGAGACTTTCCAATTGAATGGTAGCTCTCGGTCTGAACGTTATTGTTACAAAATAATATCTGTTTTGTTCTCTGCTTTATCTCCAGTGCCTCTAATATTTTCTGGCACTATCTGGTAGATGCACAATAAATATTTACTGGATTTTTAAAAAATTATATTGAATTAACTGAATAAATTTGCAGGTAGTTTGGTTTGTTTCCTAGGTGTTTTAACTCCTTTCGGTTTCATCATTTTACAAGGGTTGGGGAAGTAGGGTGGGGATGGTTACTCTTTGCTTTCAGCTTTTAATAAATTCCTAGAGTTCTCTAGAAACAAAACTGTTTTCTTGCATTTCCCCAAATACATTCACTTTTAGTAATTTAGTTATCATTTTCCAATGTTGCTTTGCAATTCCCTTGGTCCTCTAGAGCAGTTTCCAGCTGACCTTGAATCTGTCATTGACACTGCACATATCTGAAGACATTCCAGAGGGCATGCTGTGAAGTTCTGCAAGGACTATGGCCATTAACATCTAAGAAAAGTCAAAAGGTGCCTATGAACCCAACAGAAACAGTGGCGAACATATTGTACATGTCAATGAAACTACCAACCCTGAGGAAAATAGTCACAGCATTCTTCTTTATTAGGAAAAATCAGGAAACCATTTCCAAAATATGCAATAATAATTTACAAAGCAAAAAGAGTTGGAGTAGTGTCATATAGCATTTTGTTCATTTTATCAATTTATTCATTCCTTTAGCATAATAGGAAAACACTTTTGAATAACATTTCAAAAGTTACATAACTAAAGGCATAATTTACAAATAATATATTAAAAGCTAACTGAACTTTCTAAAAACTATGACCAACAGCAGAAAATAACATATACTCACATATAAAAACTTAACATATAAGTCCCTGATTTTTCTTAGATAATGGAGATCAAATTAAATGTTCACCTTTGTGGGTTTCTTATTCCTTTGAGAACAATCACTGTAACTAAATTTTCTTCTGGGGCAAATGCACATGGTAGGCTTTTACCTTCTTTAGTCTAAATTTTAAAATAAGCTATGGATATTAGGCATACAAGAGGTATTATAACATATATGCATATTTTAAAGTGTACTAATAAAATGAAGACCCATGCACCCAACACCCAGTTAGAAATAAAACATAATCTTAATGTTTAAAGTATGCCCTAATCCCTCCATCTTTCAACCCCAAATAAGCACTCTCCTAAATTTTGTTATTCATTACTGTGCATTGTCTTCATACTTGTACACTTGTGCATTTCTAACAATTTAGAGCTTGCTTTCACCCAATTATAACATCTATGTAAATGAAATCATGCTGTATGTGTGCTTCTCTGACACTTTTTTTGAAATTCATCCATTTTGAAGCATGTGACCATGGACATTTCATGGCCATTAAAGTAAAGTATATCCATATTTAAATATACCTTAATCTACTCTGCTCTTATGTTGTTTGCAGGAATTTTACTGACGAGTAATGCTGCTATGGACCCATCTCTCCATGCATCTATTTCTCTTGGGTATATACATAAGGGTAGAATTGCTAAGACACAGGATATATGTATCTTCAACTTGTTAGGTAATGGAAAATTATTTTCCTAAATGATTTACCAACCATCCCCAACAGTAGGGAGTACTATTTTCAGTTGTTTCACATCCTCCACAAAATGATATTATCAGAGTTTTAGGATTTGCCAATCTGATCACTGTGAAAGAATATCTTAATGTATTCCCTTTATTACCAATGAGGTTGAGTATACTTTCCCTTCTTTATTAATAGCCATTTATGCTTCTTCTGCAAGGAAATTCTTATTCAAGTCATTTGCATGTTTTTATTGCCTTAATTATCTTTATTTTATTATGCATAAGGTTTCTTAACATATTCCGGATATGAATTCTACATTGGAACATGAAATGAAAATATTGTGACTTGACTCTTCACTTGCCACAATATAGTATGGCTTGATTTTTCACTTGCTTTATGGTATTTTGATGAACAAAAATTCTTAATTTTGGAATTCTCAAATTTGTTGAATTTTTCCTTTGTGTTCTGTAACTTTTGTGATACATATAAAAATTCATCCCTAACGATTTTCTCCTAAATTTTCATGTAAAAATTTGAAACTTCAGCCCATACATAATAAAAAGCAAGTCAGGAATTAAGGGAAATTGCCTCAACTTGATAAAGAGATCTACAATAACCTAAAACTAACATTATGCTTAATGGTGAAAGACTGAATGCTTTCACTCTAAGATCAGAAACAAGGCAAGGATGTTCACTCTCATCATTCTTATTCAACAAATTACTAGAAGTTCTAGCCACTGCAATCAATCAAGAAAAAGAAAAATGTTTAAAAGGCATACAGATTGGAAATCTGACATGTTATACAAAAATTAACTCAAAATGGATCATGGACTTGAATGTAAAATATAACCTATAAAACTTTTTTCAGCTGATGCTTAATGTTATAAGATTTATTGTAAAGGTGTGGAAATGAATAGAGTTGATGTTAGCACATTATAGTGAGTAAAACTAACAATGATGTATAAATGAGATTGTGGCTGAAAGGGGAAATCTGTGGACGTAAATGTCATTTGAAAAGAGCTAGAGGATAATGTAGAGACTATAACAGTGGTTTCGGTGGTGGACAAAGATTATAGTTAATCATACGTAATGTAACTTTTAATTTGGATGATAACAGTAACATTGTAATATTTTTGCAGCAATGACAAAGAAGACGTTAATATCAATTCTAAAGGACAACGATAGGGAAGTAAAAGGTGTAAGGGGTTTTTCCTTTTGGTATAATGAAAACATTCTAAAATTGATGGAGATGATGACAGCACAACTCTGTGATGACAATGAGAGCCACTGAGTGTACATGTTGAATGGATTGTACAAGGCATGGGACTGTACAACACAGTGAATCCTGTGGTGGGAGATGGAGTGTGGCTAACAGAACAGATATGAGAATGTTCTCTAATGAACTACAACAAATATATAATAATAATTCGGGGTGTTAATAATCAGGCGGGTTGGGAGAAAAATACACCAAATGTAAGATACAGGCTAAAGTCATTAGTAATATTTTGATGATGTGCTCCATAGTTTGTAACAAATGTTTCACAACAATGCAAGGAGTTGGTAGTAGGGTAATGTATCAGAGCTCTATCTGATGATATGCATGTTTGTTCTGTAAGTTAACAACTTTTACTATATAATTATTGTTTATGCATGTTCATGCATGAAGGATATACCTCAATAAATTTTTAATGAAAACAAAAACAAGAAAAATCTATGGAATCTAGTGCTAGGCAAAGAACTCTTAGACTTTATACCAGAATCACAATTCATAAAGAAAAATTGATAAATTGGACTTCATTAAAATTAAAAACTTTTGCTCTGTGAAAGATCATGTTAAGAGGGAGAAAATATTTGCCAACAACAAATTAATACTTAGAATTCATACAGAATTCTCACAACTCAGTTTTAAAAAACCACAACAATCCAATCAGAAAATGAGCAAAAGAGATGAATGGCTAAAATAAAAAATAGCAACACCATTAAATTCTAGGAAGAGTACAGAGAAATTAGATCACTCATACATTTCTGGTGGAAATGTAAAATGGTACACTTACTCTAGAAAACAGTTTGGCAGTTTCTTAAATAACTAAACATGCAACCACCTTGTGATCCAACAATTGTATTCTTGAGCATTTAGCCCAGATAAATGGATAGTTATGTACATGCAAAAACCCAAGGTGAATGTTCATTGCAACTTTATTTGTAATAGCCCCAAATTGGAAACAACACAAATGTCCTTCAATAGGTGAATCATGGCGCATACTGTGGTACATCCACACCACAGAATATAACTCAGCAATAAAAAGAAAAAAACTATTGATGCATGCAACAACTTGGAGAAATCTTGAGCAAAAAAAAAACGAACAAAAAATCCAATTCTAAAAGGTTATATCCTGTATAATTCCATTTACATAGCATTCTTGAAATGACAAAATCCTAAGAATGGAGAACAGATTAGTGATTTCTAGGGTTAGAGAAGGGATTGGAGGTTAAAGGGAGAGAGACGGGTGTGGCTTTAAAAGGGCAACAGGAGAGAATTTCCTGGTAGCAGCAAAGTCCTGTAGCTTGACTGTATCAATGCCAATAATCTGTTTATTATACTGCACTAACTGTACTATAGTTTCTCAAGATGGTATCACTGGGGAAACTGAGCAAAGACTGCATGGAATCTCTCCGTACTATTGATTACAACTGCATGTGAATCTACAATCTACAATTAATTTGATATGTTTAAAAAAAAATGGAATTAACTTTTGTGTCTTATGTGAAAGGAGATTCAATTTCATTTTTCTCCCCACAGAACATTTTTGAACAGTCCCTCCTTTTCTCATGGATCTGCAATACCAGCTATGCTGTATATCATTTCTATACAAACACGTGATGGTTTCTGGGCTCTTTGTTCTGTTTCATGGGTCTGTTTTTCTACCCTGTTGCCAATACCACACCAACTAAATCACTGTAGCTTTATAATAAGTATTGGTATTTCATTTGGCAAGATCCACTCCTGCCTTGTTCTTAGTCTCCAAAGTTGTTGGCCTTTTACTTCTCTGTAAATTTTAAAGTCAGCTTGTCAAGATCCATGAAACCATGTTGGGCAGAATTAATATCCTTTCCATATTATCTTCCTTCCTATTAAACATTTATTTTAATAATTTCCATTTATTTCCTTCATTTTTGTATTTTTTCTATAAAGTTTTATTACTTTTCTCATTAAACCTTTGTACATTTTTCATTAGATTTATTCCCAAGTACCTTACATTTCAGCTGCTAAGATTAAATGGATCTTCTTTTTCAAAACTTTGTTTATTTCTGGCATACAGAAATACACTTGACTTTTACATTGTGATCTTATATCTGGTACTCCTATTAAATGAATAATTCTGTAGATTCTGTTGTTTTTTCCATGAAATGAACTATATCATCTCTGAGTAATTATAGTTTTATTTTCCATTCCAATTTCTACACCTTTTATTATGTTTTCTTATAATAGGACCACCATGCATTGGTAAATGGAAGTGCTAATGGACACTATTTTATCTTGTTCCTAAGTTTAAAGAAAATGCACTTAAAGTTTCATCATAGCATATGCTTGTTCCATGATACTGCACATATACTTCATCAAGTTAAGATATCTATTCCTAGTTTGATGAGAACTTTTTATCAATATAATGTTGACTTTTATCAAATACTTTTTATCCATCTATTGAGAGGATCATAGAATTTTTCTCCACTAATTTGTTAATATGAGTAATTAATAAATTTTCTAATGTTGAATCTACCTTGAATTTTAAGAACAAACTCATCTTTCATATCCTGTTATTTTTTTCCTATTAGAGAAGTTGTGGGCTTACAGAATAATCATGCAAAAAATACATGATTATATATCCCACCTTATTTTTTTAATATACTTTTTACTGAAGTGTATCATTCATACATGAACATACATAAACAATAAGTGTATTGTAAAAGTTGTGAACTTACAAAATAAACATGCATAACATTGCACAGGGGTTCCATACATCACCCCTCCACAAACACCTTGGATTGTTGTGATACATTTGCTATAAACTATGCAAGATTATCATCAAAATACTACTACTAACTATAGTCCATATCTTACGTTCGGTGTATTTTTCTCCCAACCCACCCAATTTTTTTTAAAAAATCAATTTTATTGAGACATATTAATAAAGCATACAGTTTATCAAAGTGTACAATCAATGGTATTTGGCATAATCACACAGCTGTGCATTCATCATTTCAATCATTATTAAAACATTTTCATTTTTTCAGGAATAATAACAATAAACAAAAAACAAACAGACAAGGAAATTCCTCCCTTAGAAACCCTGCTGCACATAGCTGCCATTTCCGGCCATTCCTACACAATTATTTATTTGTTTGTTAAGCAGTTTTATTGAGATACACTCACATACCATATGATCTATACGAAGTGTATAATCAGTGACATTTTTTCAGCCCCTAAAAAGACCTTTAGGGAAGCGGACTTGGCCCAGTGGTTAGGGCGTCCGTCTACCACATGGGAGGTCCGCGGTTCAAACCCCAGGCCTCCTTGACCTGTGTGGAGCTGGCCCATGTGCAGTGCTGATGCGTGCAAGGAGTGCCGTGCCACGCAGGGGTGTCCCCCACATAGGGGAGCCCCACGCGCAGGGAGTGTGCCCCGTAAGGAGAGCCGCCCAGTGCCAAAGAAAGTGCAGCCTGCCCAGGAATGGCGCCCCACACATGGAGAGCTGACACAACAAGATGATGCAACAAAAAGAAACACAGATTTCCGTGCTGCTGACAACAAGAGAAGTGGACAAAGAACACGCAGCAAATAGACACAGAGAACAGAAAACTGGGGCGAGGGGTGGGGAAGGGGAAATAAATAAATACATAAAATCCTTAAAAAAAAAGACCTTTATTGTAAAATTGTAAAATAAAATAGAAAAATAGATTGAAAGAAATTACAGGGAAACAGACTTTGGCCCAGTGGTTAGGGCGTCCGTCTACCATATGGGAGGTCCACGGTTCAAACCCCGGGCCTCCTTGACCCGTGTGGAGCTGGCCATGCACAGCGCTGATGCGCGCAAGGAGTGCCGTGCCACGCAAGGGTGTCCCCCGCGTGGGGGAGCCCCACGAGCAAGGAGTGCGCCCGTGAGGAAAGCCGCCCAGCGTGAAAAGAACGAGCAGCCTGCCCAGGAATGGCGCCGCCCACACTTCCCGTGCCGCTGACGACAACAGAAGTGGACAAAGAAACAAGACGCAGCAAATAGACACCAAGAACAGACAACCAGGGGAGGGGGGGAAATTAAATAAAATAAATAAATCTTAAAAAAAAAAAAAAAAAAAGAAAGAAATTACAAATTCTAAAAGAGAGTGTAAGGTCAGGTTAGATTTAATATAATCAATTATAAGAGATAGTATAGCAACAAACATTTATAAATGTAAATAATAATTCTAATATAGGAATTAATTATAACATAATTCTATTTTTTATCTTACAGCTCTAACTATTGGACATAATAATCTCTAAGAATGAAATAAATTATTGGTTTAGTTATATAATTTCCATTTAGGCCATAATTGTTTCTGAATAATCAAATTACTATTTGGAAATTCTTCACATCTTATTGGAATGAACTACTGCAGATAACAATATGCCAACTCATAATTTTATGAGACAGAAAAACTCAAAATCTTCTTCAACAGTAGTCTTGCTGAATCATTATTGATCCAGATGGAATATTTGAATTAATGAGTATACATTAGAAAGGGTTAAAGAAAAATGAAGTATCCAAAAACCTATCTCTTCTTCTATCCTCCTCAGTTAAAAGCATTTTACAGAATACTGATCACAGGAACAATTTGTCAGTTGGACTGAATAATTATTGTTCATATACTATATTGTTGTTATTTTACATTTATCTGGTCTACTCCAGCTCTGTTTTGGTTACAGTTTGCATGGAATAACTTTTACCAACCTTTAATTTAAAAAAAATTTTTTTTTAATTCATTTTTTAAAAATATTACATTCAAAAAATATGAGGTCCCCATTCACCCCCCACCACCCCCACCCCACCACTCCCCCTATAGCAACACTCTCCCCCATCATCATGGCACATCCATTGCATTTGGTGAATACATCTCTGGGCATCGCTGCACCTCATGGTCAATGGTCCACACCATAGCCCACACTCTCCCACGATCCATCCAGTGGGCCATGGGAGGATCTACAATGTCTGGTAATTGTCCCTGCAGCACCACCCAGGACAACTCCAAGTCCCGAAAAGGCCGCCACATCTCATCTCTTCCTCCCATTCCCCACACCCAGCAGCCACCATGGCCACTTTTTCCACACCAATGCCACATTTTCTCGATTACTAACCACAATAGTTCATGAATAGAATATCAGTGAGTCCACTCTAATCCATACTGTATTACTCCATCCTGTGGACCTTGGCTTGGTTGTGTCCATTCCACATCTATGTCTAAAGGGGGCTTAGATTCCACATGGATACTGGATGCAATCCTCCTGCTTTCAGTTGTAGGCACTCTAGGCTCCATGGTGTGGTGGTTGACATTCTTCAACTCCATGTTAGCTGAGTGGGGAAAGTTCAATAAATCAGAGTGCAGGAGCTGAAGTCTGTTGAAGCTCAGGGCCTGGCTATAATATTGTCGGTCCAGAGATTCAGATCCCCTATATATATCTTAAATCCCAGCACCAACTACAATTCTGGTAAAGTAGCAGGAAAGGCTTGTGAAAAGAGATCACATCTGAGTCCAGCTCCATCATGCAGAAACACCAACTCCAAAGAAGGGCCAACTGACATGGCAGTGAACTCCATCTGCCATGACCATAAAACCTGTGGGTCTCTTTAGCCCTCAGAGAACCAATATCTGGGGTTGTATGTACTTTATCTGTCTCTGGGACTCTGCTCAGGTGTGCATAAGGGCAATCCTTCTGATAACCTCCAGACTCTTTTTTAGAGACTCATAGCCATATAAACTCATTTGTCTTTTCTATTTCCCCCTTGATTTAGGTCAAAAAGCTTTTTTAACCCCTGTTATTATATGTAGACAGGGATATTCTGCTTGTCCGAGTTGAACCTTTAATTCAAGGACATTTTCTAATTACGTCATCAGCTGGTACTTGGTAGTGATCCCTCGGTGCCAGGGAGGCTCATCCCCAGGTGTCATGTCCCACACTGGGGGAAAGGCAGTGCATTTACATGCAGAGTTTGGCTTCGAGACTGGCCACATTTGAGTAACACGGAGGCTGTCAGGAGGGAACTCTTAGGCACAGTGCTGCTCTAGGCCTTGTTCTTATTTCAGGTGTATAGGCTCACAAGCATAGTCATTAGTATCAGGGGCTCACTGTTGGACCCTCATTCCTTCCTGGTCCTTGCCCTTGCACCGGGGGATTGCCGCTGCTCCCCTAGGGACCACGAAAGGACCCCTCGGCCAGGAACTCAGCACCCGCCCCCAGCTGTTGTTTTTAATTGTTTCCATTGTGAATATATCCAAACATTTCCATGCACCCTGGACACATGCCCTGTATAACTCCCTGTCAACCATATGTCCCCTGTCAATAACATCCCATAACAGTATTCCTCCGCTGCCATTGTTGAACCACTCTGTGATCCAAAACTTCCTGAAAAGTGAAGCCCAATATAATGCCAGGTTCCCTTAATAGTAAAATGGAATACAGTGATAAGTTTAAAGGTTAGATATAGAATACATATTGATTTGGAAAAATTCTACATCCTATCTTTTTCTTTTCCTTTTTCCTAATTATTAAGCTTCTCTTCACAAGAGTTATAGATCACAGTAATTCATATGTACAATATACAGTACTCCCACATATCCAATATAAAACCTTTTCCCTTCCACAGCGATAATCTTTTAACATATTCATATCATATTTACTGAAACTGATGTACAGATATTGAGACAATAGCTTTCAAACAAGGTAACATTTGTGTTACATTGTGGTTTATACTTTAGGCTATACAATTTTCTAAATTTTTAGTTATCCTATGTTTTACATTATGATTTACATTATTAGTCTGTCGCCCCTATATGTTTTTGGTGTAATATTACATGTTTTATATCCATCCTTGTGTACTCTTGTGAAATACTTCTATTGCCCTCACAGTTACATTGGTTCCATCTATTCAATATCTATTTCCCCCTCCCCTTGGGGCCCACAGTGACAGTCAGTCTTCATTTCTTGAGGAGCCATGTTCAGAGATACTTACAACAGTGTTGAGGGCTTGACATGCTCAACTGTCCTAATGCCCTGGGAGCCACTATTTCTCTTGAGAGATACAGTTCCCTCTATTTGATGGTATTAGTCCTCCCGAGGTTGTGGGTATACCTTCAATCTCATTACATGCGTCTCTACCCAATGATATAACCCACTCTGGCAAAATGAGCATTCAGATATTCCCTACAAGTCTGTCCTACATCAGATTATCCCCTTTAAGTATCTTAAACAGGTAACTTTCCTAATTATATTTTGAAACGGTTTTCTCAGCATTATACTCTCAACCAACCCCTGACAATCTCCTATGTTCATATGTTGCCCCACCCTCCCCCCAATTTCTTGGGCAATATTACACATCCGCCCATCCCTAGCCCCCCTCAAGCCTGCAAAGCCCCACCCAAAGGTAACCCTATGCCCCCATTTTATCCCTTCCTTGTACACATACTTTACTTCCTCCAGCTTATCATAGATTTCACCCATGTAGATGTCAGCTTACATCCTTCCTCTACCCCCCAATTTCCTGTAAGCCTATCATCCAGTCTCTAGGTCTCTGAGGCAGCTTGCCATCCTTTAATTTTTAACCTGGTTATGTCCTTATGTAGGAGGTGGGTCTCTTGTAGACAACATATAGGCAGCTAGTATTTTTTTTTCCAGTCTATCAGTCTATGTCTTTTTATTGGGGAGTTCAATCCATTAACATTCAGTGTTATTACATAAAGGCATTACTTACTTCATCCATTTTATCCTTCAGTTCTCTGTTGTCATAAGTTTCTATTGTCTGTCTTCTTATCCTTTAATTTACTCTTCCTAATAATCTTCATTTCTAAACTCTTCTCCAAATTTCTCACCCTTGTTTTTTCCTTTCAGGCTGCAGCACCCCCTTTAGCATCTCTTGTAAATCCAGTCTTTTGGTAACATATTCTATCAGTTTTTGATTGTCTGTGAAGACTTTGAGCTCACCCTCATTTTTGAAGGACAGTTTTGCCACATACAGAATTCTTGGCTGACAGTTTTTCTCTTTCAGTACCTTAAATACATCACATCACTTTCTTCTCTCCTCCAGAGTTTCTGACAAGACGTCTGCACTTTATCACACTTCCCTTGTATGTGAGGCTTTGCTTTTCTATTGCTGCTTTCAGAATCCTCTCTTTATCTGTGATATTTGTTATTCTGAATAGTAGATGTCTCAGGGTAGGTCTATTCAGATTTATTCTGTTTGGGGTGCACTGTCCTTCTTGGATATTGATATTGGTATCTCTCATAAGGGTGGAGAAGTTTTCAGTCATTACTTCCTCAAATATTCTTTCTGCCCCTTTTCCATTCTCTTCTCCTTCTGGGGCACCAATAATGTGAATGTTTGTGTGTTTCATGTTGTCATTCAATTCCCTGGGACTCCATTCCATTTTTTCCATTCTCTTCTCCTTCTGTTTTCTGATGTCTGCCTTCAAAGTCACTAATTCTGTCTTCAAGCAATTCAAATCTGCTCCTATGTGCCTCTGATGTATTTTAAATCTCATCCATCATGTCTTTCTTTCCCATAAGTTCTGTTACATTTCTTTGAAGGCTTTCAAATTGTTCTTTATGCTCTTCCTGTGCCTTCTTAATGTACTTTATTTCTTTGGTCATTTTTTTAAAAATTCTTTGAGAAGTGATTTAGGAGAGTTGTGTGATTACCACTGACTAATTTTCTTAAATCCTGTATCTCTTCAGTATATTTGGTTTGTTCTTTTGGCTGGGCCATCTCTTCCTGTTTCCCATTATAGATTGTAAATTTTTGCTGATGTCTAGGCTTCTGAATATGTTAGTGAATTTATTTTGATGGCCAATTTATTCTCTTGTCTATTTTTTTCCCCCAGTTTTCCTGTGATATTTGGTTCAATTTATTCTGTCTTTAAAATTGGCCAGCTTAAGTTTCCAAAGTTAGACCAGAGACTCACTAGTTGGGTGCAGATGTTCTTGTAGGGATTGGGTACAGAGAGCGCCAACAGTGTTTGCCCGTGCAATTTCCAGACTGGCCAGAAAATGGCATTAATCAGCACACCTCTCCACTGAGGTGTTTCAGTCTTAGCTTTCCTGCGTTTCTGCGTTGAATCTCCAGTTCAGAGATTCAAAGCTGGCTCTGCTGACCAAATTCACTGAAGAAAAGCACCCTGACCTCATCTCCCTTTTCCCTTGATATAGCTGACAGGGAAGAAGATGTCTGTTCCCCTCTAGCTACAGTGAGCCAGGGGTTTTACCCCATCTTAATACCTTGGGATATGGGGAGCGGAGCCCTTCCTGGCTGCCATGAGGACTTGGTAAATTATGTTTGTCATTTCAGCTTTTCCGTCTTTCTGTCCCACACTCCTACTAGTTGTGTAGCACTATCCTGTCTTCTGACCCCAAAAGCAGGTCTCTCAGACAGCTTTTGGTTCTTTTTCCATTGTTTTTGTGAGAGCATTCTGCTCTGCCTGTCTATCGCCACCTTCCCACAATTCTCCCCACCCTATTATTAACTCTTTCCACTGGTATGTGTATTAGTCAACCAAAGCAGAGCCGATGCAAACTACCAGAAATTGGTTGGTTTTTATAAAGGGTATCTATTTGGGGTAGGAGCTTACAGATACCAGGCCATAAAGCCTAAGTTACTTCCCTCACCAAAGTCTATTTTCACATGTTAGAGCAAGATGGCTGCCAATGGCTGTGAGGGTTCAGGCTTCCTGGGTTCTTCTCTTCCTGGGGCTTGCTTCTCTTTCCTTACAACCAAGCTCCTCTCCGTGCTTACTTCCAGAGTTCCAGCTCAAGACTCCAACCTTCCTTCTCTGTGGTGCAGTTTTTCCGTGAGTCCCTGCCCACTAAGGGGGTGGGGACTGAACATCCTACTAACATGCCTACCAAAAGCCTTAATCATTATTTAATCAAATAAAAGTAAAATCCCTGAATCCAATACACTCTAGTATGCCCAGAGGAAAAGACCAGTTTACCAACATAATCTATTATTTCTTCTTGGAATTCATCAATAATATTAAACTGCTATAGTGTGAAACATTTGTTACAATTAACAAATTCGTTTCTAAGTTCTGTTTGCTGCATGTTTTATTAAAATTTTTATTGCACCTATTTTCATGAGTGAAATTGGCCTACACTTTTCCTTTCTCATGGTTCCCTTGTTTGATTTAAATATCAAGAGCAACTTCATTTCACAAAATGAGTTAGCATACTCCCTCTTTTTCTATTTTTTGTGTTTAAGATTAGAGTTAGAGAACAGATGTGGCCCAGGGAGTTGGGTGCCTGCTTCCCACATGGGAGGTCCCAGGTTCAGTTCCCAGTGCCTCCTAAAGAAGACAAACAAACAAGCAGACAACAAGTAGACATCAAGAAAAACAAAATAAGCAGACAAGAAAAGACAACAAGCAGACAACAAGCAAAATCAATGAGCAAGACAACAAGCAATGAGCAGACAGCAAGCAAAATTAAAACAAACAAATGAAAAAAAAAAAAAAAAAACCCAAAGGATCAGGGAGCAGATGTGGCTCAAGCCGTTGGGGGCCCTCCTCCCACATGGGAGGTCCCAGATTTGGTTCCTGATGCCTCCTAAAGAAGCAACAAATAAACATCAAGCAGACAATGAGCAAAAAACCCAATGAACAAACAGATGAGGGAGCCATCTTGGGGAGGAGAAACTTAAAAAAAAAAAGACTAGAATCATATGAACCTCCCATATTTGGTGGAAAATCTCCAGAGTTCCACCTTCCTTATCTGGTGGAAAGAGCCCTATCAGGGACTGATGTTTTATTAATGAGAAACTTTTAACTTATTAACTAATTCATTTAATGGATATTGGAAATTAGGAATTTCTCTTTTCTCTTGAGTAAGTTTCAAAAACCCATATTTTCTAGGAATTTTATCATTTTGCAAAGTTATCAAATTTTTTTGGCTTTTATTTTAAACTTCATTTTAAAAGAAGTTTTAAATTAGAGAAAAGTTACATCAAAAACATAGGGGATGAGTGAGTGCACCTTAGTCTCTCCTGCAAAGAAGCGGTTGGGCAGCATTAGAAATTCTTTAGGACCAGGCTGTTTCAGGATATTGCTGGGCAGGAGGTGTCTGGACATTGATTTGGTGGGAAGGTAACAGAGAAGGTTCATGTAAAAGATAAAATTGAGGCTCTCTTACACGGAGTTAGGGGCTGCGCACAGGACGCTCCCCGCGGGGTGGGCGGCACCGTGGCACCGGCACCACGGCGGCAATTCCTGGAGGCTCTGTGGTGCTGGGGAATTCATAAGCGCTCAGCGGGCTATTCAGGGGCTCGCAGGGCAGGAGGCCTTCAGAAACCGATTTGGTGAGACAGACGGAGTTTTTTTGTGAGGCGGGAAATTTTTGATTTCTGACATGAATAATAGTGCTTCTGGCTAGAGCCCCGCCCCCTAGGCCTGGCTGCCCATCTGCAGCGTCCTTAAATCGCTCGCAATAAAGAGGCGTCACCAAGAGGCAGTTTCGGGGGCTTGCAGGGTGGTAGGCGTCTGGAAGCCGATTAGGTAAATCTTTTGAGAGGCGTGGGATTTTCGGTTTCTGACACTGATATCAGCGCTTCCAGCTAAAGCCCCGCCCCCTAGGCCTGGCTGCTGATCTGCAGCATCCTTAAAATGGCTGCAATATAGAGGCACCCCCAACTGGCTGTTTTGGGGGCTTGCAGGGCGGGAGGTGTCCTGAAGTCAAATTGGAGATACAGCGACAGAAGAGACCCTAGTGAGAGGAAGAATTGTAGGTTTCTGACACATAGGTCAGAGTTTGCAGATGTGATCCCCCATAGGGCTGGCACCCAGCCGTGGGGGTCCCTGAAGGCTGTATTGCACTGTGGTGCTTCCAGGCTCCCTGTTAACCAAATTTGAGGTTGCCAGGTCTGTGTCCCCTAAACCGTGGTGCCCACACCCCAGAGACTCACACCTCTTGAGTCTGCAATATCACAGACTTCCCATCCCTGAATCCACCATGCCCTGAAGTCCATCTGAGGTCCTTGATTGTCCTAGCCCTCAACATTTGCGTTTTTTTTTTCTCTTTCCTTTATCTTTTTCTTATTTTATTTTTTATTTTATTTTTTTATTTTTTATTGTCCTGGTTGCTAATATTGCATTATCTCCTAGTCTTTTCTCCCATTGTATCCCCCAAGGTCTTTTTTATTCATTTATTCAGGGTTTTTGTTGTTGTTCCTGTTGTTGTTCTTCTCTATCTTCTTTTCTTTTCCTTACTTGTCCCCCTCCCTTTTCTTTACCCCCCCTTTCTTTCTTTCTTTCTTCTCTTTTTTTTTCTCTTGTCCCTCATTTTCTTCTTATTTTATTTTATCTTAATTATACAATAGGTGCTGCAGGGAACACCTCACATTTGCTGGGTTTCCTCATCTTCCATCGCCTCATTTCTGTGTGAATTGATTTTGGCTGCCTACACTATCCACTTTCCCCCACATCTTGATTTCCTCCATCATCTACTGTCTCTCCTATATTCCACCTCCCTTTCTTTGATCCCCAAATTGTCTAACTTTTAATTCCTAATACCTTTGTTTTGTTTTCTGTCTTTTATCCACTCTTGAAACTATTGCCTTTCTTTTCTCTTTCCCTCTCTCACAAAAACACTAGCTTTTTAATTCATACCATATTCCTCCCATATTCAGTCGACTACCTCATTATAGGTACTCTGCTTACTGCTATAACTCTACACAACTTACATGAATCTAATATCCATCCTCCCAGATCTCATATTGTTGCTCTGTTAACATTTATTACCAATACTACTTTACACATTTTCCTTTCTTACACAATTGCCTTTCCCTGGCCCTAATACTTTCCTTCAAAGTGAACTCAGCCAGCAATAAGAAATTAGAATAAGAAGAACAAAGTGACAAAGAGAAGATATAACACTTACGCAAAAACAACAGCTAATTAATCCCCAAGACTAGACAAAGAAGCTAAGGAACTGATTAAACCCGTCAAGATAAAATGATGACCAGACAGCAACAAAAAACTGCAAACCAAAGCAGTAATCAGGAAAACATGGCTGAATTCAATGAACAAACTACGAACCAGGAAGGGGAGTAGAACTTCGCACAAGTAATTAAAGATCTCAGAGCATATATCAGAGATAAACCTAATGAAGTAAAGGAAGAGTTTAACAATATGAAGAAAACAATTGGAGAGGAAATTGCAGACATACACAAAAAGATAACGGATATGATGGGAATGAACACAGTTCAAGAAATCAAAAATACACTTGCAGCAAATAGCAGCAGATTAGAAGAGGCAGAGGAGAGAATTAGTGATATGGAAGACAGTACATCGGAAATCAAACAGATAGTAGAATTGATCGATAAAAAGATAGAAAAAATCCAGCTAGGATTTAGGGACCTGAATGACAATGCAAAACGCACAAACATGTTTTATAGGCATCCCAGAAGGAGAAGAGAAGGGAAAGGGGTCAGAAGGAGTGTTGCAGGAAATAATGGCTGAAAACTTCCCAAATCTACTGAAAAAGACAGATGTACATATCCAAGAAGCACAATGCACCCCAAACATCATAAACCCCAACAGGCCCACCCCAAGACATATACTTGTCAAATTATCCAATGGTCAAGACAAAGAGAAAATTCTAAAAGCAGCAAGAGAAAAGAAAACCATCACATACAAGGGAAGCTCCATAAGATTAAGTGCTGATTTCTCATCTGAAACCATGGAGGCAAGAAGGCAGTGGTATGATATAGTCAAGGTACTAAAAGAAAAAAATTTCCAACCAAGAATACTCTATCCAGCTAAACTAGCATTCAAAAATGATGGAGAGTTCAAAATATTCACAGATAAACAAAAATTGAAAGAGTATGCCAACAAGAAACCTCCCCTTCAAGAAATTCTAAAGGGAGTTCTGCAGGAAGAAAGGGAAAAACAGGACAGGCAGAGTTGGAGGAGAGTGTAAGAGCAACAAAAAAGATAAAAAGAGAAGAAAACAAACAAACAAACAAAATATGACAAACACAAGTCCAATCAAAATATGGCTAACATAAATAATTCCTTGAAAGTAATAACACTGAATGTCAATGGATTAAACTCACCTATCAAAAGATTCAAGACTGGGACATTGATAAGGAAATATGACCCATCAATATGCTGTCTACAAGAGACACATCTTAGACCCAGAGACTCATGGAGGCTGAAAGAGAATGGTTAGAAAACAATCTTACAATCAAACAATAACCAAAAAAAGGCAGGAGTAGCTATATTAATATCAGACAAAATAGACTTTAAATGCAAAACAACTGTGAGAGACAAAGAAGGATACTACATATTAGTGAAAGGGACACTCTCTCAAGAAGAACGAACAATCATAAATACTTATGCTCCTAACAAGGGCACCTCTAAATACGTGAGGCAAATGTTGGAAAAACTAAGTGAAAGAATAGATGCATCTACAATTATAGTGGGAGATTTTAATATACCACTATCAACTCTGGACAGAACATCTCAAAAGAGAATCACTAAAGAAACAAAATATTTGAACAGTATATTAGAGGAGCTGGATCTAATAGACATATACAGATCATTACACCCAAGCACAGCAGGATATACATTTTTCTCAAGTGCACATGGATCATTCTCCAAGATAGACCATATGCTAGGCCACAAAGAAAGGCTTAATGAATTCAGAAAGATCAAAATCATACAAAAATAATATCTCTGACCACAGTGGAGTGAAGCTAGAAATCTGCAAGGGCCAGAGGCCCAGATTTCACACCAAGATATGGAAATTAAACAGCACACTCTTAGAAAAACAGTGGGCCAAAGAGGAAGTCTCAAAAGAAATCAATAACTACCCTGAAACAAATGATAATGATAACACAACATACCAAAATTTATGAGATGCAGCAAAAGCAGTACTGAGAAGGAAATTTAAACCATAAATTCATACATCAAAAAAGAAGATCAAAAATTGAAGAACTAACGGCACATTTGGAGGAATTAGTAAAAAAACAACAAAGTAATCCCACAGGAAGAAGAAAGAAAGAAAGAACAAAGATAAGAGCAGAACTAAATGAAATAGAAAATAAGAAAGCACTTGAAAAGATAAACAAGACCAAGAGCTGGTTTTTTGAGAAGATCAATAAAATTGACAAACCTTTAGCAAGACTAAGAAAAAAAGAGAGAAGATGCAAATACACAAAATAAAAAATGAGAAAAGATTTATCACCACTGACCCCACAGAAATAAAGACTATCATAAGAGGATACTTTGAAAAACTATATTCCAACAAAAATGACAATTCAGAGGAAATGGACAAATTCCTAGAAGTAAATAAGCAGCCTATATTGACGAAAGAAGAAATTGATGATCTCAACAAACCAATCACAAGTAAAGAAATAGAATCAGTCATTAAAAATCTCCCAACTAAGAAGAGTCCAGGGCCAGAAGGCTTCACAGGTGAATTCTACAAAACATTCCGGAAAGAACTAACACCAGCCCTGCTGAAACTCTTCCAAAAAATCGAAACAGAAGGAACATTGCCTAACTCCTTCTATGATGCCAACATTACCCTAGTACCAAAGCCAAACAAAGACACCACAAGAAAGGAAAATTACAGACCAATTTCTCTAATGAACCTAGATGCAAAAATACTTAACAAAATACTTGCTAATCGTATTCAACAACACATTAAACGAATTATACACCACGACCAAGTGGGATTCATTCCAGGTATGCAAGGATGGTTCAACATAAGAAAATCAATCAATGTAATACACCATATAAACAGACTGAAGGGAAAAAATCACATGATTATATCTATAGATGCAGAAAAAGCATTTGACAAAATACAGCACCCTTTCTTGATAAAAACACTCCAAAAGATCGGAATACAAAGAAATTTTTTGAACATGATAAAGAGTATATATGAAAAACCCACAGCCAACATCATTTACAATGGAGAAATCCTAAAATCCTTCCCTCTAAAGTCAGGAACAAGACAAGGATGCCCACTGTCTCCCCTTCTATTTAACATTGTCTTAGAAGTACTTGCTCGAGCACTGAGGCAAGAACCAGATATAAAAGGCATTCAAATTGGAAAGGAAGAAGTCAAAATTTCATTATTTGCAGATGACATGATCCTATACATAGAAAACCCTGAGAGGTCTACAACAAAGCTTCTAGAACTCATAAATGAGTTTACTAAAGTCACAGGTTATAAGATCAGTGCGCAAAAATCGGTAGCATTTCTGTACACCAATAATGAGCAAGATCAGGAGGAAATCAAGAAACAAATGCCACTCACAATAGTAAATTAAAAAATCAAATATTTAGTAATAAATTAACTAAAGATGTAAAAAACTTATACACCGAGAACTATACAAGACTGTTCAAGGAAATCAAAGAAGACCTAAATAAACGGAAGAATATTCCCTGTTCATGGATAGGAAGACTAAATATTATTAAGATGTCTATCCTACTAAAACTGATCTACACATTCAATGCAATCCCAATAAAAATCAACACAGCCTTCTTTAAGGAACTAGAAAAACTATCTATGAAATTTATTTGGAAAGGAAAGAGGCCCCGGATAGCCAAAGACATATTGAAAAAGAAAAATGAAATTGGAGGAATCACACTACCTGACTTCAAAACATACTACAAAGCTACAGTAGTGAAAACAGCATGGTATTGGCATAAGGAGAGACACACAGACCAATGGAAACAAATTGAAAGTTCTGATATAGAACCTCACATATATAGCCATATAATATTCGATAAAGCCACCAAACCCTCTCAACTGGGAGAGAATGGCCTATTCAACAAATGGTGCCTGGAGAACTGGATAGCCATATGTAGAAGAATGAAAGAGGATTACCATCTAACACCTTATACAAAGATCAACTCAAGATGGATCAAAGACCTAAATATAAGAGCCAAGACCATAAAGACCTTGGAAAGCAGTGTACGGAAACATCTATAAGACCTTGTAATAGGAAATGGCTTCATGAACATCATACCAAAAGCACGAGCAGTAAAAGAACAAATAGATAAATGGGACTTCCTCAAAATTAAAGCCTTCTGCACCTCAAAGGAAGTTTGTCAAGAAAGTAAAAGGGAGCCTACACAATGGGAGAAAATATTTGGCAACCATATATCCGATAAGAGACTTATAACTTGCATATATAAAGAACTCCTATATCTGAAAATAAAAAGATAAACAACCATTTAAAAAATGGGAAAAAGATTTAAACAGACATTTCTCCAAAGAAGAAATACAAGAAGAAAAGCACATGAAAAAATGCTCCAAATCTTTAGCTATCAGAGAAATGCAAATCAAAACTACAATGATATACCATCTTACTCCCATAAGATTGGCAGCTATGAAAAAAACAGAAGAATACAAATGCTGGAGAGGATGTGAAGAAATGGGAACACTCATCCACTGCTGGTGGGAATACAGAAGGATCCAACCATTCTGGAAGACAGTTTGGCAGTTTCTCAAAAAACTAACCATAGATTTGCCATATGACCCAGCAATTCCACTGCTGGGTATATACCCAGCAGAACTGAAAACAAGGACACAAACTGATATATGCACACCAATGTTCATAGCAGCATTGTTCACTATCGCCAAAAGTTGGAATCAACCCAAATGCCCATCAACAGATGAGTGGATCAATAAAATGTGGTATATATATACAATGGAATACTACTCGGCTTTAAGAAAAAATACACTACAAACACACGTGATAACATGGATGAATCTTGAGAACCTTCTGTTGAGTGAAGCAACCCAGGCATTGAAGGACAAATACTACATGACCTCAATGATATGAAATAAGCAAGTTGCCTCAGAGAGCTAGAGACTGGAAGATAGGCTACAGGAAATCGGGGGGTAGAGGAAGGATGTAAGCTGATATCTACATGGGTGAAATCTATGATAAGCTGGAGGTAAGTATTTGTACAAGGAAGGGATAAAATGGGGGCATAGGGTTACCTTTGGGTGGGGCTTTGTTGGCTTGAGGGGGGCTAGGGATGGGTGAATGGGTAATATTGCCCAAGAAATTGGGGGGAGGGTGGGGCAACATACGAACATAGGAGATTGTCAGGGGTTGGTTGAGAGTATAATGCTGAGAAAACCTTTTCAAAATATAATTAGGAAAGTTACCTGTTTAAGATACTTAAAGGGGATAATCTGATGTAGGACAGACTTGTAGGGAATATCTGAACACTCATTTTGCCAGAGTGGGTTATATCATTGGGTAGAGACCCATATAATGAGATTGAAGGTATACCCACAACCTCGGGAGGACTAATGCCATCAAATAGAGGGAACTGTATCTCTCAAGAGAAATAGTGGCTCCCAGGGCATTAGGACAGTTGAGCATGTCAAGCCCTCAACACTGTTGCAAGTATCTCTGAACATGGCTCCTCAAGAAATGAAGATTGACTGTCACTGTGGGCCCCAAGGGGAGGGGGAAATAGATATTGAATAGATGGAACCAATGTAACTGTGAGGGCAATAGAAGTGTTTCACAAGAGTACACAAGGATGGATATAAAACATGTAATATTACATCAAAAACATATAGGGGACGACAGACTAATAATGTAAACCATAATATAAAACATAAGATAACTAAAAATTTAGAAAAGTGTATAGCCTAAAGTATGAACCACAAAGTAAACACAAATGTTACCTTGTTTGAAAGCTATTGTCTCAATATCTGTACATCAGTTTCAGTAAATATGATATGAATAAGTTAAAAGATTATCGCTGTGGAAGGGAAAAGGTTTTATATTGGATATGTGGGAGTACTGTATATTGTATATATGAATTACTGTGATCTATGGCTCTTGTGAAGAGAAGCTCAATAATTAGGAAAAAAGAAAAGAAAAAGATAGGATGTAGATTTTTCCCAAATCAATATATATTCTATATCTAACCTTTAAACGCATAGCTATATTCCATTTTACTATTAAGGGAACCTGGCGTTATATTGGGCTTCGCTTTTCAAGAAGTTTTGGATCACAGAGTGGTTCAAAAATGGCAGTGGAGGAATACTGGTATGGGATGTTATTGAAAGGGGACATATGGTAGACAGGGAGTTATACAGGGCATGTGTCCAGGTGCATGGAAATGTTTGGATATACTCATAGTGGAAACAATTAAAAACAACAGCTGGGGGGGTACTGGGTTCCTGGCCTGGGGGGGAGGGGCTCTGTTGTGGTCCCTAGGGGAGCAGCGGCAGTCCCCCGGGCGCAAGGGCAAGGACCAGGAAGGAATGAGGGTCCAACAGTAAGCCCCTGATACTAATGACTATGCTTGTGAGCCTATACACCTGAAATAAGAACAAGGCCTAGAGCAGCACTGTGCCTAAGAGTTCCCTCCTGACAGCCTCCGTGTTACTCAAATGTGGCCAGTCTCGAAGCCAAACTCTGCATGTAAATGCACTGCCTTCCCCCCAGAGTGGGACATGACACCTGGGGATGAGCCTCCTTGGCACCGAGGGATCACTACCAAGTACCAGCTGATGACGTAACTAGAAAATGACCTTGAATTAAAGGTTCAACTCGGACAAGCAGAATATTCCTGTCTACATATAATAACAGGAGTTAAAAATGCTGTTTGACCTAAATTAAGGGGGAAATAGAAAGGACAAATGAGTTTATATGGCTATGAGTCTCTAAAAAAGAGTCTGGAGTTTGTCAGAAGGATTGCCCTTATGCACACCTGAGCAGAGTCTCAGAGACAGATAAAGTAGATACAACCCCAGGTATTGGTTCTTCTGAGGGGTAAAGAGACCCACAGGTTTTATGGTCATGGCAGAGGGAGTTCACTGCCATGTCAGTTGGCCCTTCTTTGGAGTTGGTGTTTCTGCATGATGGAGCTGGACTCAGATGTGATCTCTTTTCACAAGCCTTTCCTGCTACTTTACCAGAATTGTAGTTGGTGCTGGGATTTAAGATATATATAGGGGATCTGAATCTCTGGACCGACAATATTATAGCCAGGCCCTGAGCTTCAACAGACTTCAGCTCCTGCACTCTGATTTATTGAACTTTCCCCACTCAGCTAACATGGAGTTGAAGAATGTCAACCACCACACCATGGAGCCTAGAGTGCCTACAACTGAAAGCAGGAGGATTGCATCCAGTATCCATGTGGAATCTAAGCCCCCCTCTTGACATAGATGTGGAATGGACACAACCAAGCCAAGGTCCACAGGAAGGAGGAATACAGTAAGAATTAGAGTGGACTTAATGATATTCTATTCATGAACTATTGTGGTTAGTAATCGAGAAAATGTGGCATTGGTGTGGAAAAAGTGGCCATGATGGCTGATGGGTGCAGGGAATGGGAGGAGGAGATGAGATGTGGAGGCCTTTTCGGGACTTGGAGTTGTCCTGGGTGGTGCTGCAGGGACCATTACCAGACATTGTATGTCCTCCCATGGCCCACTGGATGGAATGTGGGAGAGTGTGCGCTATGGTGTGAACCATTGGCCATGGGGTGCAGCGATACCCAGAGATGTACTCACCAAATGCAATGGATGTGTCATGATGATGGGGGAGAGTGTTACTGTGGGGGGAGTGGTGGGGTGGGGGCGGTGGGTGTGAATGGGGACCTCATATTTTTTTAATGTAATATTTTTTAAAAAATGAATAAATAAAATAAAAAAACAAAAAAAGGCAAAAATGGGATATTTTGTATTATATATGTTACCATAGTGAATGTTTTAAAATGAAATAAAAATCAATGTAATCACAATATTAAAAAAAAAAAACAACAACATAGGGGATTCCCATATGCCCCACCCCCTCAAGGTTATCAAATTTATTGCTTTAAAATTGTTCAGTGTTTATCATATACTTTTAGAATTATTATATCTTTCTGGTGAATTAAAATCTGTCTTGTTATGTGGTGACTAGTTAGATATAATGCATTTTGTCTGTAATAGTGTATAATACTTCTAAAGGTACACCAGCTTACTTTCAGTTTGTATTTTCTTCATTTATCATTTTGTGGCTGGATAGTTAATCTTTATAAGTTCTTAAGTTTTATATGCATCTCTTAAAAGTAGAAAATCACAGGATTTTTCCTGATATATCTTTGCTTTTTAACTGGAGATTTAGTGCATTTACATGTATTGGGATTAGTGAAATGTTTGCATTCATTTCCAGCATCTTATTCTCTTCCTCCTACTTTTACAAGATTCTCCTCATGGCTTCTTTGGGACTGACTGAGATTGTAGTTCCAAATTTGAGTTTTCCCACTTTTACTGGTTTGGAAGTTACAACTTCTATTTCTATTTTATTATTATTATTTGCCTCTAGAAATTTCACACTGCATATTTAAGTTAACATAATCAAAATTTGTGTTGTTACCTATGGAGTTAGCCCCCGCCAATGACAGATGTTCCCAAACTTTATCAGTTGGTGGCATTCTAACAGTCTCGGATATTTTTCTTTGCCTACAAGCACTGTGAAAAATTCTAAGTTTCACATTTTAAGTAATTAAGTCCAAACAACTTAATAAATATTATGTCTAGTAACTTATTAGTTATTTGGAAAAAATACTAGATGCAAATTCATATAAAATACTATTTTTTATTTCATTCTTAAATAGCCACAATTACTTCCTTATAACATACATGTACCTGTCCAGCATGGCACAGCTCAAATCTTGGGATGAAATTAGGTCCCTGTACTCTTATTTTCTGTTTCACTTTGATTTTCTTATGGTACTTGCTTTATTTCACAGCAATGTCTGAAAATGTTATAAGATATGATATCATCAAAAAGAATATAGCAATATTCTCTGTAGTTCAAACTGTGAACAATCTTGAGCTACAAATTTATGCTGTATCCGACAGATGTCACAATGTTCCCCTTGAAATTTAAAACTTCTGTGGTGCTCATGTGAATTCACTGGGGTCTATGGGCACCTCAGTATATGGATGGGAAGTGTAGTTATATGCTATTGCTGTTTGGTATTTTGGTTCTATCTTTTTTAATTCAAAAGTTAGTATCAATAATATGTTTTAATGTCATATTTTATGCCCACCATTTATTTTAGATTTTCCTTCAGTAGTTATTCTCCATATTCCTTCACTACTTATTTACATGTTCTTTAGAGTTTCCTTAGTGATATGTTCATAGTAAATCCCATTGATTTTTGTCTTTCTGGAAAGTACTTTATTTCCCCCCATTCTTAAAGATAGATATAATTCTGGCTATACAAGTATTTTCTCTTGGCACACTGATGATACTATTCCACAGATTTTTGATTCTCACTGTTGCTTTCAAAAAGATAGTTATAAGTTGAATTGTCATTCCTTTAAAGTTAATCTGTTTTTTGTTTTTTTTTAACTTTTGGCTAATTTTAATATTTCTCAATTGTTTTTTGTTTCCTAAAGTTCAACCATCTTCAGTTTAAGCTTTGATTGCTGTTTATTTAATCTATTTGAGTTTTTTTGGACTCAATGAATCTGAGGAATTATGCCTTCAAAAGTTCTTGAAAATTCTCAGCCATGTTCAAATATGGCTAAGAACTTCAATTAGATATACATTAGACCCATATTAGCTGTATATTTGACTTGATCACTCTGTTTTTTTATCTTTCTTATAATGGTTCTCTCTGTCTCTCTAGGATGAATTCTAACAATCTCTTCAGATCCATGTACCAGATCATGCATTTCATTTTCAGATGTTTCTAATCTATTAGACTGTCTGTTGTGCTTCTAATTTGAATGACTAGGATTTTTACATCTAAAATTTTTTTCTGCTCTTTTTTCTCCCTATGTCCTATAGATAAATGAAAGACAACTTTTTATTTATTTCAACATACTAATTTTATATTGTGAATCCGATCATTCCAAGTCTACAATATTTGTAGATTTTTTTAAAAGTCCATTGTAATCCTAGGAACTTTATTCATGGAAAAACTTTTAAGTCTTGCTCTAAAGTATGTTCTTCCAGAGATGTTCTGCATTAACTTCTTCCAAGTGCTCAAGGGCAAACATCAAAATGGGAACACAAACTAAATTTGCTATTCTGTCTCTTATGGGCCCCCAAGTGGAATTAATTCCTTCCTTCCCTAATATGCAAGATAATAGTGGGTTTGTGTCTGGGACATCTCACGGGAGATTTCCTCTTTTTCTCTTCCCTGCAAAAGCAAGGCTAATACAGGTCAGAACCCCTACTATCTCCCTCCCTCTTCAGTCCTCAGGCTAGGTTTCGTTTGTTTTTGTTTTTTGTTTTGTTTGTTTTCCTTAGGTTTTGTATTTTGTTTGATTTTTTTGCCTGGGTTACCCACTGAGAATTTTAACTTCAGAGGACCAAGTTTTATTCTGGGGTCTCTATGTGACCTCTTGTCTTCTGTGGGCCTGAAAATTTTTATTCTGCATCTAGTATTTATGGGCTATAAAGTCCAAGCTCTAAATGAACAGGCATTGGCAAATTATGATTTTGGTGCATACTTGTCTGCATGCATGTTAACTAACCAATATTGTACCAAAAGGATTTTCTCAGTCATCCGCTCCTCTTTATTGCAAGAAACACAGGTCCCCCAAATATCATAGTGTCCTATTTAGGCTACATTTTTGAGGCATAATTTGGTGCTTGAAACTTTCTCAAGATTAATTAGCTAAGAAAATAAGAAAAATCATAACTATTACATGAAAGGGGTAATATAATAGAATCCAGTGAAATATAAAGTTGATTTATGAACTTTAAAGTCAGAATATTAGAAGTCCAGAGTCAAAATCTTTAACTCAATCCTCCTTAAAGGCAGTGGGGCCTTTAAGTAAATTATCCCAGAACCAGTTGCTACAAACTTCGGTGAAAGTTGAGAACGCATTCTTTTCCCTCCAGCACAGGGGCCTGCAAAGAACTGAGAAAGGAACTGTTCCAAGATGTGGTCAGCAGGGTGACTGTGTGTGCTGTCTTCACTTAGTGAGAATAAAATTATTCCTTGGGTCCAGAAATTTTCCAAATTCCCAGTGGTAAAGGTGTGAGTTTTGGTTAGCTCTAAAAACTGGTCAGGATGCTGTAAATATATGTTCTTTCTGACTGGATTTAGGCCTCATCTATCACAGAGACTCTGAAGATGCTAAGAAAGTATTGTATAGTTCAGTTGGAGAAGCAAAACCTGATCTACTTTCTTTGATGAATAGTTCCTGATATTATTCAGAAACCATTCAAGTAAAAAATGTTCTTTATAATATCTATTTGTTGATCAAGAAATGCACACTTAGATATGAATCACTGTAGTCTACAGATTCAATGAAGTCCCTATCAAAATTTCAGCAGCCATGTTTTTTATTGTTGTTGTTGTTGTTTTGGGGTTTTTCTTTTTTTGCAGAAATGGAAGTTGATTCTCGCACTCATATGGAATTTCAAGGGCCTCGCATATCCAAAACAATTTTGAAGAACAGAGTTGGAGAACTCATACTGTCCAATTTCAAAATCTGCTAGAAAGCTACAGTAATCAAAACAGCATGGTACTGGCATGAGGATAGACAGATGGAAAAATGAAGTAGAGCTGATAGTGCAGAAACAGACCCATGCATCTGTAGTCAATTGATTTTCAATAGAAGTGCCAAGTATATCACAGTAGGGAAAGAATAGTCATCTCAGCAAATGGGTTGAGAAAACTGAATATTCACATGCCAAAGAATGAAGTTGGACCCCTACCCTATACCAAATAAAAAATAAAAAATGGATGAACAACCAAAAGTTAAAAGCTAAAACCATAAAACTCTCAGAAAATAATATAGGTACAAGTTTTTTTTGTGACCTTGGACTCAGCAACGGATTCTTTGATTTGATACCAAAAGCACATGCAACAAAAGAAACAATAGATAAATTCAACTTCATCAAAATTAAAAACTTTTGTACATCAAAGGACATTATCCAGGAAGTAAAAAAATGACCTGTAGAATGTGAGAAAATAGTTATAAATCTTATATCTGATAAGGGCTTAACATCCAGAATATATAAAGAAAATCCTCCAACTCAACAACAAAAAAACAAAAATCCAATTAAAAAACCTGGGCAAAGGACTTGAATAGACATTTTTTCAAAGAGGATATACAAATGACCAACAAGCACATGAAATGATGTTCAGTACCACTAGCCATCAGGGAAATGCAAATCAAAAACACAAAGAGATACCACTTCACGCCCACAAAGATGGCTATTATTAAATAAATGGAAAATAACAGGTGTTACAGAGGATTCAAAGTAATTGGAACCCTCATGCATTGTCGGTGGGAATGTAAAGTGGTGCAGCCAAGTGCAAAGTAATATGGCATTTCATATCCTCAAAGAGTTAAATGTAGAATTACCATATGATCTTACAATTCTATTCCTAGGTATGTATGAGTATGTGTGTGTGTGTATATATATATATATATATTTTTTCAAATATTATATCCTCAAAGAGTTAAATGTAGAATTACCATATGATCTAACAATTCTATTCCTAGGTATGTATGTGTATGTGTGTGTGTGTGTGTATATATATATATTTTTTTTCAAATACATTTATCTGAAATATATAAATTGAAAACAAGGACTCAAATATTTGTACCCTGATGTTCTTAGCACATTATTTTACAATAGCTGAAAGGTGGAAACAACCCAAGTGTCCATTGACAGGTGAATGGATGAACTAAACATGGTACATGTACAGGATGGAATATTCTTTCTCCATAAGGACAATGAAGTTCTTCCAATACATGCTACAGCATGGATGAACCTTGAAAATGTTATGCTGAGTGAAATAAGCAAGGCACATAAAGGACAAATACTGTATGATTTCACTTATATGAAATATCTGGAAATAGCAAATTTGTAGAGACAGAAAATAGGTAAGTTATCAGGGGATGGGATGAGGGAGGAATGGGGAAAATGTTGCTTGGTGGGTATAAAGTATAAATTTTGGAAATTTTTAATAAATAAACAAATAAATAAATGGGAATGCCAGTCATATTACACTTGCAGGGACCTAAGTAACATAAGAGTATGAAAGCAAAATGGATGGATAAAATTACAGTACGGCAAAAAAAATATTGAGGACTCTGAGTGGGTAGTTTTCTAAGCAACATGTTAGACTCTAACCATCTTGAACGTAAAGAAAGGGCTAAGATGAATGTGAGAGAAATAATCTTACAGGATATTTGCCTACCATGTACTGGGCAATTTGCATGTCCTGGCTCCTTTGCCCATACCAAGACCCAGTGAAAGAGATATTATTTCCTTTTATAGATGCAGAAACTGACTGGGAAGATTAAATGCCTAATATAAATAGAGGGGGAAAGTGGCATATTCATGTCTATCTGACTGCAAAACCACAATCTTTCTATCACACTACAGTGTCTCAAATTATTTAGTATCACTTTCCACTCCAATAAGACTCTAGAGCTCCTGACATGGCTGCAACTATGACACAAGGATAATCACTGGGGACATTGACTATTTCAAATGATTGCCATTAGCAATTTGCCATTTCTTCTGGTGATGCAAGTGCTGCCTAAGAAGTTTGTATAGTAAGATGCATTATATTTAGGGCTTGCTCTCCAGCTCCTTAATGGTAGTGTGTTGTAAACTCTACTGAAATTAATTCTCCTTTGGGATTCAATTAGAGTAAGGCATCTCCTTATTTGACATGGTAAAGCTTTCCATTGGTCCGTGAGAATATGAAAGACAGCAGGATGTAACAAAGCTTCGACATCTGCTTCCTTAACAATTTCTTCTTTTTAATAAAGTCATGCATATCAAATGTGCTTAAGACGCATTATCACTTTTGATGCATTCTAATATAAGTCTAACTAGGGAAGATTTTCAGCATTAGGAAACCACAGAGGAAATGATGCCCTGGCACATACCATATCCAAACAGCCACAAACCAGAACACCAGTTGATAAATGTGATGATTACTGGGTCCTCAAACATAAGGAAGCAATATCATTTGTTTATTTTATGTCAGCTATTCTAGAGAACCAGAACCACCCAAGAGGCAATCAAGCAACAGTGCTGTGCCTACAGAAAGATCAGGGACACTGCAAACTACTTCCTCCTTGCACCTGACTCATTATGCAAATATAGATATACATATATGGATACACTCATAAAAAGCCAGAACCATTGTAGTAATGCTTCTAAGACTTAAAAGCACTAGGGTAGTGATTTCAGAATTCAATAAATGCAGTTTAGGTTTTGGTTTGCTTTTCACGGGAATTTGTGGGAAATTCTCTGCTTGTGGCAGGCAGATGTATGTTTTTTCTAGGGCAAGCCATAAGGAGATCTATATTAGGGGGAGAAGCTGAATGACCAGGGATGGGGGAGATAATATTAATAAGTATGAGCGGGGTCACTGATAACTTTGTGGGCAAATGACCCTTTGGATATGACAAGGGATTTTACCAGTGAGAAAGGGCTGGGTCATATACGTATTTGAATTAGTTGGAGTGGAGGGTGGAGGGGTGGAAAAGGTAATACATGGAAACTAAACTTGAGAGACATGACCCAGTCAAGAGTTAGGCCTGAGTCTCTCCTAGACATGTTAGTTTTCCCAGCTGGCTTTTTGCATCCAGTGATTCATCATTTTAACCATGCCTTATCAACCAGCCTTCAGCCAGGATATTCACGGCACAATCACATGTCAATGGGGGAGCCAGAGAGGTGGTTTCTGCCTCTGTTTGCTTTAATTTTAGTATCATGGGAGACTTTGGTTTCTGAATTCTAACTGCATCATTTATCTTCCTATTTGCAGCTGAGCCTTATCTTGTGGACCTGACACTGCAAACTACCACTCTGGTTTAGACATTTTGCTTGTGTTCACAAGGAAGACTTTCCTTGCAGAAGGACCCTTGAGTCAAATGCACATATTATTTGGCCTAGTCTTTGTATCAAACCTTAAGCTGTAGCAGCAGTGCTCAGAGTTGTATTCACCAAGTGCAATGACTGTCTCGTGATGATGGAGGAGGTTGTTGTTATGGGGGAGGAGTGAGGTGAGGGGGGTGGGGGAGTATATGGGGACCTCATATTTTTTAAATGTAACATTAAAAAAATAAAGACAAAAAAACACAAAACCTTAGGCTGTATGTTGTAGGTTGAATACTGGCCACCCAAGGAGATCAAGTCCTAATCCCTGGGAGGGATTTATAAATGTTACTTTATTTGGAAAAGGTGTCTTTGCAGATGTTATTATGTTAAGGATTTCGAGGTGAGAAGATTGCCCTGGATTACTTGGGGGGGCCTTAAATGCCATCATAAGTGTCCTTATAAGAGAGAAGTAGAGGGAGATAATACAGACACACAGAAGAGGAGGTCAAATGACCAAGGAGGAAGAAGTTGGAGTCCTGTGGCCTCCCAGACAAAGAACATCTGGGACCACCTCCCTGGAAGAAGCAGGGAACCAATTCTCTCCCAGAATCCTCAGAGGGAGCGTGGATTTGCCAACACCTTGGCTTTGGACCTCTGGGCTCCAGGCATGTGAGAAAATTAATTCCTGTTGTTTGGAGCCACCGGGTTTGTGGTACTTTGTTACAGCAGCCCTAAGATATACTGTATCCCATCTCTTGAGCTACATCCAGTAGATCATCAGAGGCTAGATTTATCATTTAAATTCATGCACCCCTATCTCAACAGACACATCTCCCATCTACCCAGGGGAAAACAAAGCAAAACAAACCCTGCCTAATTCCTGTAAACCCAAATGAGACTCAGAGTTTCTATATGCATAATAGAGTAGGACTATTTTAAGGAACATACAATCATGCTTAAATCAACCAAAAAGTATTTTATTGTAATTTTCTTGGTGAAGGAATATTATTTTTTAAAATCCTATTTTTATACCTTTTTGGAACTAGCTTTGCCACTTTCAATAAACTGGTAGAAACTTGAAACCATTTTCACATCAAATTTACCTTTCTTCCACTTTGATGATTTGTTATGCAAATCATCTGAGCTCAGGCCCAGGTTGAGGCTGCAAGGGGAAAGCACACCAAGTAAATTAAGATGCCCAACATCCTCACAACTTTGGCTCATCTGTAAGACCGAATTACTTGCTGGCAACTAATGAATACTGACCTCAAGGTTTTGTTTTGGTTTTTGCTTAGTATGAAAGCATGGTTTGTGAATGTCATGTATTTTCCTATAACATACTCAGGACCTAAAATAAAGAGATGAGGAACATTTGACAGGTATTTCAGAAGACCCTGGTTTTATCAGAAGTCAGCGTTGACCAATAGAAGGAACACTCACCAATTTTGCTTCTGCCACTAACCAGATGAGAAGGCTTGGGCAGAACTCTTTAACCTCTCTGGACTTCAGTTTCTGTACTGTCAAAAATTCATCTGCTATGATCTCCTCATAGTATTGTTCAAAGCATTAAAAGAATTAAATTGGTCTCTACTTGGAGACCCTGAGAGAACCTCAAACTCAAAAGTGCCCCTAAAACTGTCATCCTACCCCAGACTTGCTCCTCTGGGACTCCGCACCATTTAGTGACACTCCATTTACTTGGTCAGGCAAGTCTCATCACTGGAAGTCTCCTTGACTTTTCCCAATTTCTCTTGACTTCTACCTACGATAGTTAGCCTCCAGTCAACTTGGCCAGATGCCCAGTTGTTTAGTTAAGCAAAATGGGCCTGATTTTTACTGTGAGAATATTTTGTGGACTTAAATCATCAGTAAGTTGGTTGTATCTATGACCAATTACTTCTGCAATCAACTGAGGAGATGGCCTTGAGCAATGAGGGAAGCCTCATCCAATTAGTTGAAGGCCTTAGAGGGAGAAGTGATGATTTCAGCAGTCAGAAGGGAGAATTTTCATCTCTGCTTCAGCCAGTCAGCTTCTCCTGGAGAATTCATGGAAAACCTTCATGGGAGTTCCCAATTTGCAGCCTGACCTACGGAATTTGGACTCACGCATCCCTACATTCATGAGAGACAATTCCTATTAAAAAAAACTCATAATATTTACAGATACATCTTGTCGGTTCTGTTTTCCTGATAGAACCCTCCCCCCAGCCAAGTCCAATACCCAGTCAAGTCCTATCGCTTCTCAAATATGCCATTTCACTCCCCTCTCATGACTACCACCACAAGTCAAGACCTCAGAACCATTTCTTGGACGACTGATAAGCAGCCTCTTAACTGGTCTCATACCATTGCCTCATCCATCATCAGGAACACCATCTGAACTGACTCTCTCAACTTCAAGTCTGACCACATCACTCCCCTGCTTTATCATCCTTCCATGGCCCCGTTGTGTTAGCAGAGGGTACATCCTGGTACTCCAAGGGCACTATTTATGCTTTCTTTGGCCTACACGGTATTTTTTATCATCATTTTCAATAGTTTCCAAGATTTAAAAATTTGGAAATTCACATATATATCTGGGTTAACTAATATTCCTTAAAGAAAAAAATCAAAAAACTGTAAGATCTAAAAACCCTGGATCCAGACTAAGTAAGCTGAGAGTTAGCTGTTCTCTTTAGCTGGGGCATGTGTTCTCCTGTTTTCCATAGTCCCCAACATTCCCTCCTGATTTCCCAGTCTGTCACCCATTAACTCTCTCTGCCTGGTACCTATAGGAATTTGAGCTTGTGACTACTGGTCTACAGGATAAATCAAAACTCTCCAGCATGGACAAAAATGTCCTCATACTCTTACCCTTGAACTATCTTTCTAGTCTCATTTTGCTCAAATGCACCATCAAACACTTGTAAATTGCTGAATATCACAGTCTTTTGAACCTCTTTGTCTTTAATATGCTTCAACTACCTGCCCCCCTCCCCAAAATGCACAATGTTACCTTCATTGCAAACCCATATCTTTCGTGATTCTATTCAAACAGCACTGCCTTTGCAAAGTCTTACCTGCCCAGAACAACTTAGGTGATTTTTATTCTAATCTTATGCCTATTAAAGCTTGCAACACATTCGTTCCTAATTATACGTGAACATATAAAGCATGAGAAAAGGGACCATGCTTACTTACCTTTATATCTCTAATTTCTAGCACAGTACTTGGTATTCTTAAGCATTAATAAATATTAGCTAAAAAATTATTACGTTGAAGTGATTATCCATTGTTTAACACATAATAAGCACACAGTAAGTTTGATTTGATTTCAACTGAAGTAAGTAGTATTAGGTACCAGACAATACAGGTTAATATGAATGAAATTGACACTGACTCCATCAAAAGAGAAAGTAATAGTATTTAGTGTAGTGGCTAAGAGTGTGGGCACCAGAGTCAGGCTTTCTGGATGAAAATTTCAGCTACACTACTTGGTAGCTGCTTAATGTTTGGCAAGTATCTTAATCTTTCCCTGATTTGAATACTGAATATTCTATAAATGGTCATTATAAGAGTACCTGCTTCAAAGATTGTCAAGAGGATTATATAAGATATGGATAAAGCCATGAACAGTTTTAAAGCATAGTAAGCATTAAAGAAATTTAGTTGTGATTATTATTATTTTGGTGTATGACTTTCCTCATCAGAAGTCTGCCATGTAGGCCAACCTTACAACCCTACAAGGGCTTGTAGAACATGGTTCTAGTGAGATGACTCTATTCTGAGGTCTCAGATTTTATTCACAGAGGGTAAAAATATATATTCAGAGAAGCTATAAGCCCTCTTTTCCCATAGATGTTGTCCTTCAGGAAAATCCTCTTCTCTTTAAACCCCCATTTAATCCTAAATAAATATATTTAATTAAAGTAAAGCTACTGAAAACAATATCAAGTAATAAAATACTATATGCCTACAACAATAATGAATTGCCATCTTTTACTTACAACATTTGAAAATATGTATATAGCTTTCAAGGGAGAATGGAGACACACAAAATTTTACCCTGAAGAAAAGGCATAAATTTATAAATCAATTTTAAGAGGGGTTAGTTAATATATATTAAGAACTTTAAAAATATGCCTTTTGAACAAGTAGGTCTTATTCTGATTCCATTCTAAAGAAATAGTTCCAAAAGAAAAAAGGCTTATATACACACACATATACCATTCTCAGCTCACCCATATTTGTAGTATTATCAAATTGGTAATAACATAAATGTCCAAAAATAGAATGATAAATAAGTAATAATATAGTTAGTTATATGGCAGAACAGTAAGGAGCTATTAAAAATTATGCTCACAAAATTGTTTAACAACATAGGAACGTTGTTCACTAAAAATTCAGGGTACAAATGTGTATGAATAATATAATCCCAAATATAAAAGGAGAAAAGGATGAAAAGAAATACACCTCACCTAAAGGCATCTAGAACTACAACATTCCTAGGGGTAGGAAAAATTTTCTCTCTGCTTCTAGTAACTAAATATGTCACCCTTATGACCCATGCATTCAGAACTAGACCAAAAGAGTTTATATTAAATTGATAGCTACTTATTTGTCAAGGATCAAAGTTTGAAAAAGTCAGCTTGAATGGGGTAGCTGAATTTGGAAGAAATCATGCCTACATGAGAAGATATGGAGGTATCTTATTGAGTCTCAGTCCAGATATCAGATATGAGGGTCACAATTGAATGTTTTAAGTGGAATAGTCTTCATTTTTCAATAAATAAGTGTACATGATAGAAAAGAATTATAAAGGCCCTTTGGACTTATCAAAATGGAAAATGCTTATAAGAGAAGAGAATGGGCCAGTGAGTTACAATTCATTGCCAAAGATGAAGACGGGTGCTTGGCAAACAGTTTCTAAAATGCTAAGGCTGTATATCACCTGAGACTAGTGAACCAACAATTGTGACTTGGAAATACAAAAGTGAATTTATATTTCTTGGATAAGCTAAAGAATAACTTCCAAGGGATATCAATAATAGATTTCCTACTGTAGAAATCCTGACATCTTTGTGTATTGCATGGAAAAGTATACTTGGGGAAACCAAAAAAGGAACCTCAAAAGTCAAAAAGCCTTGTAGAGAGAAAAAGTTACTGCCTTGGCTAACAGTAAGCACAGGAATCATTCACAACACAATACCATCCCTACTAATATATCACTCAGTGTTTGACAGTCCGTGGGGGCCTCACCTGTTTCTCCAAACACAATATACGTAGTCACTGTAGCCTTTTCAATCACACACACTACTCTGTCCCGAGAGCCTTGTTTAAGTACCTCATTCATCTTTCACCTGCCATGCAAGTGGTGCGCCTTGTTTATAGGTCATTCTTTGTTTCTTAGTGCACAATCCTTTGGTTCTAATGCTAATCCCTCCCCTGATGATCCAACCTGTTCCACTACATGGAAGTGCCCCCCCACCCAAGTGGTACCTGTGTGGTCTGTCACAGTGTATATCCGCGTGATGGCGGTGAGCTAACCCATTACCAATGCCTTCCAGAATAAAAACCTGGCCACGGGACTCAGCTTGTCTCTCACCCCAGCCCCAAATGTAATCTATCTCCATGAGTTATTATATTGGAATAAAAGAGGTTGCCTTTTATAGACCTCTAAGGAAGTGTTAAGTACCTGGGATAAACAGATTAGTACTCATTAAATAATGATTGCCAATATTTTTAATGAGTGCTTACAATGTGTCATGCATTTTATATGGGTTATTTCCTTTCATTCTCTATTAGCCCCAATTTATAGAGAAAGAAACTGAGGCACATAGAGGCTATGCAATTTGCCAAGGTCACCTAGCCAGTTAAGGGGCAGAGCTGGGGTTTGAACTGGGATAGGTTGGTGCCATGACCAAAACTTTCATTCTATACAGTCTTCTCATTACTGTCTGCCTGATTATTAAGTTTTCTATTACTTTCCTAGTCACTGACTGCTGCCACTCTCTACTAAGTCCCAATGGCTAGTCTTTGTCTAAAAAAAAAAAAATGTATCCTTACAAATAAAGCCTGTAAGTGGGTTTGAGGCTGTAGAAATAGGAAAAATCCAATTTCTCTACAGAGAGGATCTGAGACCTTCATAAAAAGCACCGTGATTCTGGGAACTAGAGACTTTTGAGTTAAGCCTGCTGAGAAACAAAATTTCAAGGTCAGTATAAACAATTAATTGTAGTGATTCAAGAGATTTCCACTAGGAGGAAGCATATGAGCCAAGTGTAGGGACAGAACATTCTGATGAATTCCAAGAGCTGAGAGAGAGAAGAGAAAATGGGGGTGGGGGCGGGAAGAAGGCTTGAAAAAGCTGCGAGAAGGGAAAGTGGAGGTTCCTACTGCCTAACCTCTTTCTAAATTCTTAATGAGTCATGTTGGCCACATATATAATAGGTTGGCTTTTGTCTAGAAGAAAAAAGTACAAAGAAAAGTGAACAAGCAGAAAGTTAAAAGGTTAAACACAAGTGAGATTTCTACACCATCTTCTTTCTACCAGGACAGAAGATACATTGTATCATTTGGATATTAGGTTTCCAAGAAGATAGTTTCAAAAAATACAAGTATGGAGCTCTTATTTTTCAGTCACTCATTCACTTTTCATTTACTCACTCATTCACTGAAAATATAACATCTTCTATGTCAGCGCTTATCAAACTCTAGCACACATAAGAATTCCCGGTAGAGCTGGTTTAGGAGTTTTGCAATTTCTGAGATTTTGCATTTCTAACAAGATCTTCAGGTGATGCTTATGCTGCCAGAATATACTTTGAGTGGCAAAACTCTACATAACATAATGCCTGAGAAGACGATCAGATGCAGAAATCCTGGGAAGGGAAAGCAATAAGAATTTCCAGAGATTCTCTCTGAGAGAAGACTGCTCTGATTCAACATTTCCATTCTCAACTATTCTGAGTACTTCTAGAGTTTTACATGGTTATAAAACTGGGCTACTGGAAAATGCAGTCAAAGGACCCTTTTATAGCGGCATAATAGATGTTTAAAAGTGTATTTAACTTTTTTTTATTTTTCAAACATAAAATAGAAATGTGTGTTAGCATTTTATTTATTTCTAAGTTGATTTTCTTTAAATAAAAGTATATAGAGTTGGTTTCCATCCCAATTCAGATTTCACTAATATGAACTATATCCATCTATATTTATATCTACCATCTCTCTAAGTATATAATCAAATTGCACTGCAACTGACATTAAAGGAGAAATCAGTGATCAGTACACAGCTTGATATGCTTGGACCCCAGACCATCTTAATGGGACAGAAGGCTGACCAAGAAAGCCAGATGGGCACTAATAGGGCTGGATGTGGTAGCAGCCATCAGCAATGTCCTCCCACCTGCTAAAGGGCCCATGTGAGGAAGTCCCTCTTATATGGTTTACTTTTTCAGATTAAGAGAACAATATAATCAATTATGTTTTTGTTTCACATGTGCTGTGTTATAAACTGCCTTTAATTATTTTCGGAAATAGGAGAAATAGGCAGGAAATGTATAAATATTGATCCATTCATTGATTCAACCAATAGTTGGTAAGTGTCTGTTAGGTGGCAGGCACTGGGGATCGAGGTGAGCAAGGTTCCCATCATGAAGATTCAAATGGTAAATAGACCACTGCAGTGTGCAGTAGCTAAGGACTGCGTATCCTCACTATCCTCGATATCTGTCTGAATTAATGGGATGTAGTAGTAAATTAAGCAGCTCTAGTGTTTCCTGGAAAACCACAGTACGTTTTTTCACCAAAAAGTCAACCTCCAAAACCAATGTAGTCAGATATTCCCTCTGGTTTTATGATTTAATGGAAAGAAAGTAATAATCAGAATCAGAAGTCTATTACCTGGAAGGAGTATCAGAAACTATTCCTGTTCAACCAAAAGAAAGCCTCATTTTCTTTCAAAGAACTGTAAGTTCAATGAGATAGGACAATCCAATGGTCTCCTGCACAATGATCAGTTGAGGAACCTGCACATTTTGTACCTTTCTGCAAAATGAAAAGCAGCAGCAGCAGACCCTATGCCTGCTGGGAAGGGGAGAAGGGAAAGAAAGTAGCACTGCTAAGCCCCACGAAGGTCAGGCTCTGTGCCAGGAACTCCACAGAAAACATCAACTCTCAGACCCACGTCAACTGCTAAGGGCACTAGAGCCCAGAGAAGTTAAGTCGGTTCAAAAGTTACAAAGGAAGTAATGGAGCCAGCATTTCTTGTATTCGCTGACCCTTTTAGTGCCTAAGGTTGGCCTCACGGAAACGCACCTGGTGAATTCCATGACGTGGTCCAAACCCAATCTTCACAAAGTGTTTCACAAGCACTCAACTTTTTTAGTTATCTGCAAGTTTCAATAGTCCCATTAAAACTTCATAGAAAACTCTGCCAGTTTGCTTGCTGTATTTGGACCCCAAGCCAGCTGATCTGGAAACAATTCACTTCCACAGCACTACTGCTAGGTGCATTTCAGATGGCAAACATTACTTGAGAGTGAAAATGTTGTTTATGATTTATACAGTTTATAAATAACTTTATCAGATTAAAGGATATCACCTTAATGTGTCACACTATCTCATTGACCACCACCACCAACAACAACAAAAGGGAATATTCACCTCAGACACGTTGAAAATGTGAATAGAAAAAGTGAGGTAGGAGCACGGTAATTCAGATAGGGAAGAAATATCTATGTATTGAACATTATATGAAAATGTATTATGAAACCCTTTACTCTGTCATCCACTCAAGAGTTATTTACTATGACTGTTACTATGTTCAAACTGAGGAAAAATCCCTTTCACAGAAGCATAATGTTTAATAATGTATCAGTCAGACATCTATTTTGGAGATGTCCCTCAAGGAGCTTTGCTAATCCATATTTCTGGCAATGTGTTTCTAAACCTACTGATTTATTTATTTACACCCAATTTCCTTCTATTATAATAAGTCTAATATCTTAAGAATAAAAATTATAAAAGATAATCATTGACTACCCCTCTTTGACAAACTGCATTTGGGCAAGATTTATGTTATACTAGAATTTAGTGGGGATTCTTCATGTATTTCCTGTAACCTTCTTAATTTCAGACTTCTACTCCAGGGACTCAGGAGATGAGAATTTTGCTAAACATTATTTTCAATATAAGTAAAGCAGGGTACTATATAATTTTTCTGAGTGGGTACAACTAAATAAACGCAGACTCCCAAATGTGAGTTTTGTGAAACTAGAAGCCAAGCATCTTCTGGGCATACTTTCTTCTTTGTTTCTTCTTTGGCGTGATAGCTTAAGTATTAGCAACAGTTTTGTAAAGTGTACAGAACTATCAATATGCATATTATTATGATTCTTAGAATTTCTTTCCTCTCTATGCCAATAAACTTTAAAATGTTGACTTAGGAGGATTAAATTACCCATTGTGATAATTTCCCCATGGATAGATGTAAAGCAGAAGTTATAAAGAATTTGTGATTTGTTTTTAGGTTGTCTTGAGGATTTCTGGTTGTTTTATTTCACTTTGTGTTTTGAACCCCAACCTAACCTCTGCTGGTTGAAGCAAGCCTAACACCAAAAACCCTCAGAAAGAGAGACTAGCTGCTGAAATGCTGACATCTTCACTTACCTGCCAGGAGCTTACTTATTTTATTCGGACTTGTACTCTGATACACTGTTCCCAAGCCCATGGTTTCTAGTAGGCTGGACCCTTTTTTTTACTTTTCAGATTTCTATTTATCTTATTCATTTGGTGAAGGAATCAATGAATTTGGTAAAGGAATCAATGAACTGAGTCTCACATCCATTCACTGCAGGAAAAGGCACTTCTAAGCGGTTAGTCACCAAGGCTGACATATTGAACATAATTGTCTCTTCAACCACCACTTGCCAAAATGGAGACACCAACAAGGTTTATGCGCAAAATAAAGTGCTGACCCCTGAATCTGACTTAATTTCCTCAGGAGGTCAATTCCTTGTAAAGAGAAACTCTTGCCTTGGCAGGAAGACTGCACATAGCCTGTGTTCCAGACTCCTCAGCTGCACAGGAGTGAAAACTCTGTGAACAGGGTGATGGAGAACAGCACACTTTCTGACTCTGTGCCTCTGCGCCCCACAGATCTTCCCAGCATCTGCACTACAACTAATTAGTCAGAGAGTACCTCCTCAGAGCTAGCCTTCTAGAAGGTCCTCTTTAGAGGACCACAAGCATCTGAAAGAAATGCAGATTCTTCAGAGATCTTTGAAGGCCGTGATACTGTGGTTATAGAATGCTCCTTGCATTGTCTATGTTCCTGTGATTCCAAAGCGATCAGTTGAGATGTGAAAAAACTCATTTTCATGCAACTGGTTTGACTGCTTTTCAGAATTGACTGTATTTGGTCTAAAACAGACTGTTTTTGCATTGAATGAGTCCACATTCCCAAGTAGTATTTAACGGAGTTACAGAGTCACAGCATAGGTACGGCTGAGCATAGCACCAAGGTCTCTTTCACTTAATTACATGTATTTATTATGTAAAAAATTGAACAAAAATATGGTTCTGCCAAGAGACTCTTCTATATTATAGTATGAGCTAGGATTTCTTTAAATTGAATAGCTGCATGCTTTGTTTTGTTTATACAGCTGTCAGTCTTTTTTGTTTAATTTTTTTTCCAATTGGTTATTATTCATCATGCTTATTATTTAGGGGAATTTACTGGTAGCACAATGTGCTTGTTGGTAACCCCAAAAGAGGAAGTCCTCTACTCTGTCAATTTGTGATGGATGGAATCATTTAGATAAAATAAAAACTGACTGGGAAAATGGCCCAAAACACAGACCAGCTTTCCTTATATCTAAGTAGATAGGTTTTCTTCTCTTGGTCATAGACTTCTATGAGATTTGCTTTCATCTTACACCAGAATATATGTACAGTACTAAAATCCTGCATGAAAGGACATTCTTGAATTGCCTCCAACTCTAGAAATCTCATTGGGAATCATATTTTCTGCTTCTACTTCAAGCTATCTAAAATAAAGTTTCAAAACCTACTGTCCCGTCACAGACTGTGCACTAATGCAGGAAGAGGGATAGAAAGAACTTTATCCCAATTGCAGCAACTTCAAACCAGAGGACATATTCCCCAGAGGCAAAGAGCATCCAGATTATAGGAATGGAATGAAATCGCTTAAGAAAATGGTCAGTTATGGAATGTTCTGTGCATAAGTATGTCCATTAATTAAGAAATGAACCACAATTACTAACGGACTTCGTAATGGCCCCCAACAAGCTGCCAGTTGGCTGCAGCTTGGTGACAGATGGCAGTGACTGATCTGGACTAGATTTGACCTAGAGATAGCCCATCATTTATTAAATTGCAGCCCCAAATAAAATTCCATGCATTGCAGTATTTCACCATTATGTCTCACAGTGAGATGCACTGATAGCATTCCTTATCTGTCGCTCCTGTTGCAGACAGCCAACTATTCAAGGAGTGTAAATAAAACTCTCAGGAAAAAAAGTCCATACTAGCACTCAGGAGAGGAAAACTGCGATTTGAATGAGTATGACTAAGGACTAGTATAAAATCGGAGCTCCACTGTGTGCGAATGTGGATTGTTCCCTCCCAGCATTGAGATGTAGCCCCACTCCTTTTTTTTTTTTTTTTTTTTTTAATAAAGGGAGTCACATTTACACAGCAATTTACAGCTAGTGGCTGTTGGGGTTTTGCCTTATTCCATCAACACATCCTTAGAGTGAAGAGAGCCATTACAGACTGGCTCCAGAGCCAGCCTCCTTGAAGCTCTTGCATAAACAAGTCACTGGAGTGAACACATCAAAAGCCCCAATTACTGTCACCAGCCTCTGTTTCCTATTGTTTGAGTATGAGGAAAGATTAACCCCTCAGCCACGCTTTTCGACCATAAAGTTCATAAAGAACAATAACTAAAAAAGAAAATCCCACCAGTTATAAATTCAGGTTGAATTTAGAAAGACATGGAGAAAATAGAGGTCAGTGTTTTAAAATCTTATATGCCACATGCTGCAGAGAGTCCTTTGTGTTGTCAAAATACCATGTAGCTCTCGTCCCACTTCAAAGATTAAATATAAGAGATACACTTTAGCACAAGATATATACCTTCAAGAAGCAAAAACATGACACAGGGAAGTGGCATTCGGTCATATTAAGATTATTATTTATTTCAAAGAGGCAGAATACTAATATTAGTAAAGTTCATATTTAACACATTAGACTAGTCTTTTTTGCATAGAACTCATTATCTGAATAAATTTCAGTGTCATTATTGGAGAGATATGTTTTTACACGACATTAGCTGAAAGGAGCCTGAGTGATTCTGTGGGTACAGCTCCTCATGCATACCCATGAGAGACCCCAAAGAGAGAGGGGAATGAGCAGAGATTCCTCAGAGATTTGGGGAAAGAACATAAAGAGGCCTGACCATAGATAAAATTTCTTTGTATTCTCATATTTTATCCTAGCACATTCATTTTTCTTTGCATTAAAAACATGTTTTAAAATTATTCATCATGTAAAACCAATGCTCCAGAAAGATGTGACATTTTTTATCCTATAACTTTCACAATCCCCATCACAATCCCTTGTGTCTCTGGATATTTGTCAACACAATTCGACACATGTAAATCTAACCCAAATTCCTCAGTCAGTGGTTAAAAATACTCAGACCCAGAGAATTTGTGACTTGGCCAAGGTCATGCATGAATCCAAGTTTTTGATTGCCACACTGAAATCATATGTGTTTTGTGTAATTGAATGCTGTCTAGACATTTCATCAGAGCTTGCCATGTACTTACACTAGTGTTCCAGGCCTTTCTATTTCACCCAACTTGATTGCCCCTTGCCTCATATTGCCCATTACATTCTCACATTCACTCCCTGAGTTGACCCAATTCTCAACCTTGTTCTGCTCTTGAGTTCTCTGTTGCGGGCTTCAGTAATCCAGTATGACATCTGCCCATCAGCATTGCTGTTCTAGAGTTGGTGGCTTGTTGAGATTCCACCTGATTCTATAGACACATTTTGAGGCCCCAGGGCACATGGCTCTCCAGGGCTTGCTGTAGCTTGGTATATTGCCAACCGAATCCAAGTGGAAAGAACAACTTGAAGCAAAAGTCCCTGAAAGACAGCAGAGTCAGGAGTTAGAGAACCTGACCACTGCAAAAAGTAGACAGCTAGAGCAGCAGTAGAGTAACTAAATAACCAAGAGATGAAGCAAAGAGCCTCAAAGAGAACAGGAAATTGACTGGAGTGTAGAGGTGGGAGGGCTGGAGAACAGGGAGGGGAAACGAAGGCCAGTTTCAGAAAGAACAGCATTCCAAAGGTCAATAAGCCAAGAGCAGGGGACGCCCAATACTCTAAAAGACGTGGGGCCTGGCCCAAGGGAGAAGAGGATGGGGGTGGTAGAGAGAGCAGAGCTTGGGGAGGTTGGCAGGTACCAGGTCACATATGGCTTTGTAAGCTATGTCAGGGGCTTGGACTTTATCCTAGGGACACTAAGTGAAGAGACACTACTAAAAGGTTTAAACAAGCAGTACCATGATGAAATATGCATGTTAGGAATGCTTGCATAGGAAATCTCCAAATTGATCATAATAGCTGAAGGAACTAAATTCAATTATGTCAATCGCCTTTTCAAAGTGGTCTACTTTCACATCTGTGGTTTTTATTTTACATTATATAGTCTTTGGGAAGAAAGACTATAAATAAATATTTTTATAGCCTCTGATAGTTGAAGAACTTGTTCCCAGAGTTTGTGTCAATAGCATAGTCACTGGCTCTGATACAAGTATATGGGATCCATTTCAATAAGTATTGTTTAAAATGCTCAAAGTTTTTCTCATTGGGAAAAAAAAATGCCACTGCAGAATCACTTAAAATGTTTATGTATATACCTAAATCTCTAAACTGCTGATAGCAATTTTAAATGGAAGGCCAAAAGCTGTTTCCCTCCCTTTTTATTAGACTATTATTAACCAGTCAGAAAGCCTAGCAGTTCATTTATCAGAGGAAAAAAAAAAGTACGAATGCTTGACAGATGAAGGCAATAGCCAAAATGTTATGACTTGATTTGAATTATATTATATAGACAAAGCATGCCAATCCATCAGCTTCAAGTTACTGCCCTGTTACCTATGGTAACCGTAAGATATTTTCCTCATTCCTTAATAATGCCAAATCTCAAATAAGTATCACAACATGAAAAACAGATGTTAAAATGGGACACTCAAGGTCAGGTTACACTGCATACTTGTTAATTTTTAAGTGCCTCAAAATGGTTTCTGAAAATTTTCATAGAATTTTGTTTGCAGGGCATTAGACACAAGTTTAGAAATAGGAACCTGATTGTTACACATCAAAGGAGCAACAAAATGAGAGAAACGAGTTTGTAATACTAGAATGCTTATTACTATACATGAAGTATGATTTTATACCAAAACGACCAAAATTAAGGGCCTTGTTTATATTTTTATTTCAATCATTTCCATTTATATACCCCCTTTAATGTGTCAAATAATCTTTTAAACCTATTAAAGGCAAATATTTCATTCTAAATAAAAAATAACTTTTTATTAGTATGCTATTACAGATTAATTTTTTAAAAGCTAAAATACATAAATAAAAAATAAGAAAATCTTTATCATTATGGCACCACCCTTAGTAACCACCTCTAATATTAATTCAGTTTCAGATTGATTTTTCTCCTTATATATTAATATGCCTATATCGATGACTAGAATAATAGATTTTTTAAGAAAAATGACATCAAAATATACACTGAATATCCTTCATGCTAATTACATTTCATACAGGATCATTTTTAATAACTGAAGATGATGCCCTGATACAGATATGCCATAGTTTATTTAACTAATCACTGATATCTAAACATTTAAAGTTTTCCCTATGTTTTGGTTTTATAAATATTATGGCAATAAACAAATATGTATCTTAATCTTTCTGCATATTCTTGATTATTTCCTCAGCATAAATTCCAAGAAGTGGAATGTCTGGGTCAAAAGGATGCATGCTTTAAATTTTTTGGTACATGCTGCTAAATTGCATTCAGAAAGATTATACCAAATTACATTCTCAGGAGAGATGAGTAGATGATATTTTTGTCTTATTTTTTCTAGTTTGCCACTATACTTCCTCCATCCTAAGAGGCACATTCATTTTTTCCCACATTTCAGCATCTTTAAAATCAACTTATATCTTATCATCAATGGGACATCATAGTGCATTTATCCTGTCTTAGTGATACTAGTGATTATATATGGCATTATACAATCAAGGGTATCTTAAATTCCATAAAGTATGGTATTTCCCTTTATACACTGTTGCATTTTATAGACACAGAAGTTTTTGGTTTTTATGTAGTCAAATGATCTCTTCATTGACTGTCTTCATCAGCATTTCTCTAATTTCACTTAACAAATACCTATGTTTTCTATTATTTTATATTTTATATTTAAATTTTTAATAAACTTGACAATTACTTTTCACAAATTATTAGCCAACTACCCTAATGATAGTTATTGAATAATTTGTTTGCTCACAGATCACATTTAAAGCTTATTGTGTTTAAACAGAAATACTCATCATTACATCAATGTTTCACAGCAAGCATTTAAGATTTCCATTGATTAATTGCATTTGTAGGAAAAAAGTGTAGACTTTGCCATGAGTTATGGTTTTGAAGTCATAATTTAGGGCTTGAAGCTCAGTTTAGGGATGAAATGCAAATCAGTGTTTCATTCACACTACACATTACAAGACTCAGCAAACTAAAAACTAGTGTCCCGGTGTTCCAAGTTGCTAGCAACCACTCCTTGGGATGACAGGGAGAAGGGATGACTGCACAGAGCTACAAAGTTTCTCTGCTCTGGGGCGCAACTCAATTCCACAGGAATTTATTGAGAGTCCACCAGGGCAAGTAACATGCCAAAATCAGGGACCCATCCCCCACCCAGGTCATCCACTGAATTCACAAGTTTATCTTCTATAATGCCCAAGTCCAGTCATTTCACTCAACTAGCCCTTGACACGCAGCTCTTCTGTGGCCAGCACCAATGCCAGGCAGATGGGTGGGTAGGACAGTGTTTCCACCCTCAGAGAACCAGTCAGTGGGTAGAAAGGTAAGTCAACAACAAGCGCTATCAAGTCCAGTCCTTAGTTTAGAGCTGAATCCTGGAGAGGCAAGCAGTGAACAAAGAGGAAAAACAGAGGTCTGAGAGGAAGGGGCAGGCTAGAGAAACAACACAGAGCAGGGATCTGGCAGAGGAAGGATGTGGGGACAGGGGCACAGCCCAGCAAGCATATGGGAGTGTGGAAAACAGCCTGTTTGGTTGGGGAAACGGAAAGCAGATCCGTCCGTGCACTCCAGCACTGGGATGCAGTGGGGGTGTCAGAAGACATTTGGAGAAAGAGAAAAGGAGAAGACAGTGAGGAGACAGGGCAGATTGACTCAGGAGGTGGAATTTTGCATAGCAGGAGGCAGGACAGGAAGCGGTCAGGGCTGCCTCTCCATCTTGTCGCTGGATGGACCCTTGTGCCATCAATTGTGACAGAAGGCACAGGGGGAGGGGCAGAGATCGACTCAATGTTAGGTTATGCTGAGCATCCTGGTGGCTAAGACCAAAGCATAGCTGGATACAGACAGATCAGAGGAGCGCCAATCCCATCCGATCGTAAATTGCTCCAGTTAATTTGCTTCCCCAGTGAGAGCTTCCTTGCTGGGACTTGGGAGTTGAACTTGTTTGTTTGTGGAAAACAGGGAGAGTTTATTTAAGGAGCATGTTGTAGAGTGACGATTTTTCACCCTCCAGTCAAAGCCTGCAGGGTGGGAAGGGCAATGCTGGGAAATGGGAACACTGGCTTCGAGAAGGGGTAAAGTCTGGTGAGATGTTCTTTACAATTGTGCAGACTAGGTCAGAGCGCAAAACTCCCTCCACAAGCCTACATCAACCATTCTGTTGGTCAGAAACTGCTCATGCTTTGCTCTGCAATTTGAGAATGACCGACCTGTGCTAGGCGTGTCTACTTTAAAAGTGAAGGAGAGCTTCTGTTTATTTATTTATTTTGAATACTGTGTATATTTTTAAATGTGATTTCCATAATCTAGGTCACACCCCTGTAATTCTTTTCCAAACTATCTTTAATTCCTGGCAAGTGGAAGGCAGATAACACCTTCACAATTCACTCATTGTACAGCCCTGTGATTTGCATCCTGACTTCTGGAATGTGATATAACTTCAGTGGGAAGCAGCTTTTTCTACCATTAAATCAGGGTTAGGCGTAACACTACCCGACAGGGGAGTTTAGGCTGATAAATTGCCTTCGTGAAAGGAGGAGAGGGTGGAAAGGAGTTGCTCAAGTATTAATTTTTTCATATACATATTCTTTGTATGTGTTGTCCCGTATAGTTTGACTTGTAAAAATTCAAAGAGTTGCTGGCTTCCTCCCGGCTGTTACGATCGGCTTTAAACACGTCCAGAGTTAAATTTGCTTCTGAGCACAAGTGCTTGTGCTAATGTGACTTAATTGATAACAGCCAATGTGAACAGTATTATTTAAGACCTATGCATTACTAAATAGTTTCATTAAATAATGGAGGAGAACTTTCCAAAGAAAAACAAAGAAAACCCACACAAGCACATGGTTTTCATTTTGGCAGTAGGGGCTGGAGAGGGGCCTCTGAGGTCGACTTCATGGCTTCAGGCAAAAGTGGGAGATTAAACAGAAACTTCAGCAGAACCATAGCTCTCCGTTTGTAGAGACACTTAACTCAGTGTATAAGAAATCCCAGGGAATCTTTCAGGGTCTTTTGAGGGGGGGAGGGGAGGGCACAAATTGAGTAGTTGTGCTCCTTTTGTTTTCCTTTTCTGTTTTGTTTTGCTTTCAATAATTAACCTTGATTAAATAATTACACCACAGAAAGTGACGCAAAGTTTAAAATATTTCTAAATATAATAACTTTTGGATAGCTTTAAATACTGCAAAAGGGAGAAGCTAGATGCCAAATGATGTTCCTAATGTGGTCAAAATGATTTTTTTTCCCCCAAAGAGAGAAGATCATATGAAGAAAAGTGTAGAACATGTTGAGGTACAGGTGGAAAGAAGAAAGAGGAAGACTATTACAAAAAATCCTATATTCGATTGATATTTCCCAGACAAATACTCACATGGACCACTGCTGGATGCCTAAATCCAGAGCCGAGTTTGCATGTACTACTGGATATTAAAATAGAATAACTTCTGCCTCTATTTTGATTAAGGCTCAAAGGTTAAAAGCAAAATAACATGTGGCTGTGGTTCTAGATCTCCTTTGTAGGGCTTGCAAGGAGGTGGTGAAAATTGCTTTTGTAACTTTTAACTCCACACCCACCTCTTGGATATGAAAGGATTGAGGTTGAAGATGCAGGAAAGATTTCTGATGGAGAAAGTTACTGGAGTACTGTGCCATTTATTATAACTACACCCCTGGCTTTGGGGTGGGCATGAGAGTACAGGGGGAGGCAAGTGCTTCCTCCTGCCCTCAGGGTTAGTAAGAGAAGCTTGAAGAAGACAACTCAGAAAAGATTGGAGGTCTAGCATGTCAATAGGACTCAGAGGAGCTGTCACCAGCCCAGGTGCAGGAAAGTCAGGGTCAGAGCCAAAGGAATCTGCTGTCAGATTTTCTGAGTGGGAGAATCTCAGAGTAATTCATCCGAGTGCACCGTAAGAGGGTCAACCTTGAGTAGCCTCCAAGCCCAGTAAGGGTCTATACCAGACCACCCCCACACCAGTCAAGTGAGACTTTTCCTGCCCCTTATTTCTACTCTCCTTGGGATGAGGGGTGGGGGGTGAGAAAGACATGACAGGTAAGGAAATGGAACAGAAGCAAACCATCCTTCAATGTACTTTCTGAAGCAGGCCAGGGCTGGGGAAAAAGAGGAGATTTCACTGTAAAAGAAGTTGTGAGGTTTTATTATTCCATTGCAATTGACAGATGAATTACAGTTTAGACAAGGTTTATTTCCCCAGGATACAGTATATAACTGATAGTTCCAACAAATAGGAGAAAAGAAACAAATATACTTCTAATTAACATGGCCGATATTCCTTTACAAGTAGGAATTGCATACTCAAACCAGTTTTATATGATTCGAAACTCTCTTTTCCTCTACAGAGGCAACTGGTAGTTTTCCTTCCATCAATACTGCATTATGATTTGGGAGGTTCCTACAATACCCTACAACCAGTTATGGGGAGGGGCAGGGATCAGCTGAACACATGTAATATACAGTATGGCTTTATACTGCTTCCCAAAACTACCTGATGAAACAAAATATGCTTTATTTGGCTGGAAAAATACTGCTGAATCTATCCTGATTAATTTAGATGTGGGCTAAAAGGAGGTAGGCTGTATTTTTTTATCAGACCTTGCCCACCAGTTTTTCTGTTAGTATTCCCCCTCTAACAAATAGCACTACATAAGAGCTACCATCTAGTTGGAGATATGCAGAGAAATAGTAACAATGATTTGAAAGTTAAAAGTAAAAGCAGCATTTGCAAAATCGTATAAAGTCAAATGAGTAGTTCAAAGAGAAGTGGGTGTGGGAGTGTTTCATACAGACAGGAGCATGCTAGTGGCTCAATTTTTGAGAGTCACAGTAGAGTTAAGATTTCCAGGTTCCCTTTCAAAGAGGGAACAATCCACGGGCTGAGTTCCAGTGGTCCCCTTGGAGAGAAAGTGTGCCCTCTCTAGGTCCCCATGGAAGTATGCTAACCTCTTTGGCCTTAGCTTCTTGATGTTCCCTGCCTGGCCCTGGTAATAAGCATTTGTGATTCTACCCCCAGGTTAGAAGTTTCACTGACCTTATTTATTAGCTGTCTGAACCTAAATGAACATCAACCTACTCAGGCAACCACAGATTAAATTAAAATTCTATTTTAAATTTTTTTTTAGCTTATTCCACTGGCAATAACTTATTTTCTAACACCCCAAGAGCTGCATTCCACTTGACCATAGAAAAATGACAGGCAAATCTTGAGTGTATTGCAGACGGCAACTTTCAAATTCAAACTCCTAACAGGAGATTTTCTTAAATTAAAATCCCAGGGGAAAAAGAAAAGAAACAATATGACCCTTGGGAGTTGGGACTGATCTTTCAACAAATCGATGATTCTTTGCTAGGCTTCTCTGCTTAAATAAAATCATCAGTTTAGCATTTCCCTCTCCCTACCCCCCCCCCCCACCTCCAAGAATAGTTCTTAATTTTTCTTATCTCACTTTTCTTAGGCATGATCTTAGAAATCCTCTCTCTCTCTCATGGACCTCACCCTAAAACTACCCCTTTTATCAAGACCTAGAGGAATGAGAATGGAGGGAGGAGAGAGGGGGTAGAAGAAAAACTCCAAGGGTCAGGTCTCTGTGGTAAAGCATTAAATGCCTCACATCTTTGGTGCCTCATCTATAAAATTAGGATGGGGACCCTCATCTGTATTATTTCCATAAGCTTTTAGATGGACCACAAATAATTTGTTCCTATTAGTTGTAGATTTAAAGATTTGCAAATGGTTTGTTTTCTCTGTAAATTAAAGCAAACTCAAGATTATGATGTTAGTCTTGCATTCTACATTTTCTGGAATGGAAGGGAAAGAAGTAGCCCACCTTATAGCTAACATCAAGAGAATACTACAAAACCAGGGAAGAGATGTGTAGTTTTAGCAAAGAGTGAAACTATCCAGAGAGGACAATGTCTAAAAATTATTAGTATACATTACACATATTAGTAGTATACATTACACCCTGGCCCACTCCTAAGGGAACAAAATTAAATAGGGATCTATATTACTTTCAAAATTTTGGGGAGTAAGATGTGTGTTTCCTTTGTCCACAAGGAATTCTGAGAGTCCCTGGTTAGCATCAGCACCATCTGAGAATTTGATAGAACAAATCCTTGAGCTTCATCCCTGACCTACTGTATCAGAATGTCAGGCTTGGGGCTAAGCAATATGTGTTTTAGGGGTCTTTCAGATAATTCCCATGCATGCTAAAGTTTGAGGACCACTGCTATAATCTATAGTGTGAAGCATTACTGAGCCACTGTCTATGGTAGATGCTGTTGGTCTACCAGATCCCCTTGACTGGCCCTGCACCCACCCTCTGCTGTGAACACTACAGGCTTATACCTGTAATTTTCTCCAGTGATTTTCCCTTGGCTATCAGAACCACTGGAAAGTCACTCACCACCACCCTGACATGGGGTACATCAACCTGGACATATTGCAGGCAAGGCAGCCCTTTGAGTCCTGTGGACCAGGTCAAAACTAGACTTACCCTAAGACTGCATTTTTGTGGGCACTCCTCTGTCCTCATCTTGCTCTCCTCATTCTCTTACAGGTTTTTCATTAACTCATGTGCACCCAAATCCCTTTCCCAGTTTCTTCTTCTAGAGAACCAGGCTAAGGGACTAGTAATAGTTGTAAGGATTACAAACGATTGTGATGCTTTATTAAAGCAATGATGGTTGGTGGTAGTAATTGTTTGGTAGGGGAATGGGTTCCCCAAAATGGGGATACCCATGGGAATCTTCTCAAAAATGTGCATCAGACCATACTGTGTGTTTCAGCACCAAACAATTAAAGGTTGAAAACCTTTAATTGGCCCTTCAAGTTCTAAAATGTGTATGTGTAAGACTCATGCCCCACAATTCCTGAGTGGAGAAATTCATTGTACAATTTCATGTGTGTTCAACTGTATGAAGAGCCCCAAAGAGGGGCTGGTAATCATGTTCATGAATATAAGATAATTCATCCAATGGATATTTATTGAGCACCTATGTCCCAGGCACTGGGGCTTCAATAGTAATCTCTACAGGCACAGCCGCTGTCCTCAGGAACCTTCCATTCTGATGACATAGACAAGCAATCCATAGCCGCATACATGGAATAGGATGCCATGGAGTGGAAATACCAGGAGGTGAGGTAGCAGAGAGTGATAACTGGAGGAAGGCAGGACCTCCTGAGGAGGTGCTATTTCAGCAGACCCAGCGGAGGCAGCAAAGCAAGTCATGGGACTAGCTAGAGTGTCCTAGCCAGAAGCAGCAGCAAGTGTAAAGACCCCAGAGTGGGGGTTTGCTTTGCCAGCTTAGAACAGCCATGAAGCCTCTGTGCCTGGTGTCTGTGGGCAAGGAAGTGGGGGAGGAGACACATTCGGGAGGCAGCCAGGGCCCTGATCATGAGGTGCTTGTAGATCATACTGAGGACCTAATGTGATGGGAAGCTCTCAGGAGTGTTTGGGCAGGCGCGGCATGATTCCACTTAAGTTTTCAAAGTCTATTCACATAGTGAACAGACTGTAGGTGGGGCCAGAGAATCGGGGACCACAGTTAGGAGGCTATTGCAGTAGGCCAGGAAAGAACGACATAAAGACTTTTAGGACCCCCATTTAAGTCTTTAGTTCCATGAGAGCTCTGAGAGGCCTTGCCAAATGCAACTCTCATTCCATGTTTGCTTTACCTCTAACCCAGAATGGAGAGGAGGGATTTAGGTTGAGTCGCAGATACTCAGACTGAGGTTAGCACAGAGTGTCCAGAAAATGCTCCAATCCCCCAGCGTGACCCACATTGACACTAGTACTATTACATTTCATGACCCAGCTCCCCACTTCCATTGGTTTCACATGGTAGTGGGGAAGGCTGGAAAGTTTCACTGAGACTCAGTTCTGTTCTCCAAAGCCATAGTGGAAGGAATAATTTATGTCCATTTCATTCTATTCAAAGTGTACAAATATGTTATTAAACATTACCATAAAGGAAGAGATTTTATATCAACTCTGCTAACAACTAAAAATCTTTACTTCATATTTTCTCCCCAGTAAAATATTCTTTCATTGCTAAAATTTTATTATCTGTCTGGCTTTAAATGCATGGAAAAAAGGTTTCAATGACAATTTATAACTTAAGCAAGTTTTAACATAGGAAGTTAATTCTTTTGAAAGGAACAAAAACCCACCACTGCTTATAAAGCAATATCTAAGGCTTAAATCTTTGGAGATTTCTAATACTCCTTTCCTAAGTAGAATTCAATTTTCCCATTTGTAAGTTTCCTGATGGTGTGGTTGTGATGTATTTGCCTGTGGTAAAAGGGGTTTAGGGAAAATGGGATATGGGAAAAAGGAAGGTGCTGGAATTAAAATTAAACCTGAATCTTTCATATGCCTGAAGGATCATTTCCCAAAAAGAAATTGCCTTCATTGGGACCAAAGGTACTATCTCACCACTCAAATGCAAAAAGCCAGAAGATTATTTATACTCTCTCCCCTGATTTCTTTCCCAGATTTAGCTTTCTACAAAGCACTTCCTTCAGGAAAACGCTCTCTTTTCCTCTCTTGCATGGCCATTTCCTGTAGGAGCACCTCTTCAGGAAATGACAGTCACAGTGTTAGTTTGTGTTTTATGGTGACAACTTAGAAACGAAACATGACCATATACACATAGAAAACACCCCCCAAAACAAAACGACGATGAACAGAGAAAGGAGAGTAAAGCATTCTCCTTCTCCCACTCTGCTCCTTCTAGTTGCAATAATGGCTCTTGCAGGATTTTCATAGCTAATGTTGGAAATGCAAATCTATCCCCCCTCATTTAAATTAAGTCAGATCCTTCTTTTAGTGTTAGGTTTAGATTCGTGTAATTTGAGTCACTATCAAGAGTTCGACCACGGACACAGTAACAGAGAGGTGCTTTCGTATTCCGAGAGTGACGGTAGACGATGACAGTGAGAAGCTCTGCAGTTATCAGAGCTGGGTCGTGACCATCATCTCATAATGACCCCCTTACGGAGTAGAACTAAGTGAAGGTCTGTTGGGCTGTGCCCCCAAAAGGGAGAAAATGGGGGTAGCAGGGTTATATGGCTTTGCTTCCTGAACACAAAGCTAGCACACGAAGCTGTCTTGAAAACCCTCGGCAGTGCTGTGGGTTCCTCTAGATTAAGATGCAGCAAAGTCCCTGGGGACAGCTGCCCACTGGAGGTGGTGCTGGGAGCAGTGCCCACATGTCAGGGTAGAATGTTCCTGTCTAGAATGTTCCTGTCAGGAGAAGCTGCCCCCATGAGAACCACCAGTCAAGGGCGGAGACAGGACGTATCCACTTATTGATCAGCAACTCTGTGCATGGAATCTTGCAATGACTACATTTCCTCAATTCTAAGACTCCATCACCACGGCTTTTTTAGGAGGGAATAAAAAAATGCCATCATAGTTGAAGACACATACTGATAAAACTACTTAAAAGTATATTAGTTTTAGAACACAGACAATATTATATTATCAGAAATGATAATGATCATAAAATCCTGGACAATGTCTTGTCCTTCCTAGGTTATACATTTATATTATTTCACTTAACCCTCATAAAAATCACAACCCTATGAGATAGAAACAGTTTTTCTCATTTTACAGACTTTAAAACTGAGGCTGAAGAAAGTCAGGAAACAAAAAGTGATGAAACCTGGAGTTGGATGACTCTGACCTCTTGTTCTTTGTACTACTGCACCAGCCCCCTCTGAGACCTGCCACTAGAGGCTGCAGCAGATGGCACCACGTGGGTAAAAACCCAACTTCGAAATCTCCAGTTCTCCAGTGAGAGCTAGAGATGAGTTTCAAGGCGATTGTCTAAAAATATAAACCTTATTAAGGACAAAGAGAATAATTTCATACCAGTAGCACAAAGTGGTCCAAGATCCTGGTCAAAGCTCTGTTGTTTCTGATGGCATAAAGTCAAATCCCATTGCTGTCATGACCCAGATTTTAGGAGGCAATGTAGTGAATCAGAAATCAGACAGAGCATCGACCCTGGGGTGTATGAGATTCAAGTTCTTAATAGTATAGTGCCATTATCTGGGATCCACTTGCAATAGTTAGGACAGTAGTCTGATAGATGGCCCATGTTTCTGTCTGAGAATATCCTGTGTCTATGAATGCCCCACCTTTGACCACCTGGAATTATGACTATGGAAACCTGAGTATCATTTATCCTGGTACCAAGGAGGAGAAAGAGGGTTTAATTTGTTGCTAGATCTTGGAGCTAAGAATGGAATTCTCTTAAAGTCACTCTTCAGGATGACCTTGAGCAAGTGAATAAACTCTACTGGATATTCTTGCATGCTTGTAAAAGAATTTCTCATTTTTTTAGGAATTCTACTCCAAAAGATTTCATCTCCAGTCCTTCCAATTGCCTAAGAAATTTGAGTATGTATAGAGAAGTGAAGGGAAGAGGAGGAAAGGGCTCGTAGGGGTCTGGGCTAGAAAAAAACACATTCTGAGGGGATGCAATGGAGCTCCACCTGTGCTGAGGTATCCACAGCAAGACTGTCCCATGGCCAGTGGACCCGCAACAATCACCACACACAGAGAAGTCTGGCAGACACACATATACGTTTCTCTCTCTCTTTCTCTCTCTCTCTCACACACACATACATTACACATTTCTCCTGTTATAATACTCAACGCGGATATCATTAGGTGCTTTTCCTTGGACTAGCAAAAGGGGGGGAGGGGTACAGGGCAGAATGGCCCTATTGCCCATACAGAACAGAACCACTGCTAATCAAACTCTTCTTGCACGCCCCCAGGGCTGATTTAAGAGTAACTTTGTTTTTGACCATGAGTTTCATGTTCACCTCTGGTTTATAGGTGAGGGTTTGGCAGAATAAGAAACTGACGGACGAAATGCATTTCAAGGATCTTTTATTGAGGTGGAAATCCCACCCTGGTGCTTGCAAGGCATTAACAAAAACACCTTGTTACATGTTTCTCTCAACCCAGAAAGCATGCAGGAGACTCAAGTTGATGGATCAGTATGAAACCGAAAGTAGCTTTACAGGAGGTTGACCCCTAAAGCAGAAAGGTTTAAAGTGAGGTGGACTCAGTGCCTTTAAAACAGACATAAATCTAATGTACCAATACCATCTGCTCAAGACGTCATGGGCGAGCACACAGGGGAGGAAACGGCAGACAGATGCCCGCCGTCTAGGAAGCCAAGAAGGTAATCTGTGGCTCTCAGAGGTCATGGGTAACGATTTAACTTGGTTTTCGTGACTTTCATGTTTTTACAAAAATAGTCATGTGAAAATGTGTACTTTCCACTGTATTATTTCCCTCATCTGAAATAGTGCCAAGTTTCTTTCACATTAGGAGAAGTATCTCCACTGAGTGGAAGGTTACAAACTGGATTTTAAATCTCTTCTAAGTTTGTTCCACAGCCTGCCTGCCTGTCCAGGACAGGGGTTAGGTGCGCTGAGTCTGACTTTTGATAATTACCTCTTGCCCCACCTAGACAATCTGAGGAAGACCCGGCTGTCTTCACATGGCCGTGCCTCAGGCACAACCTCCCACAGCTAGCCTGGGGCCTCCTGTGGCAATGGGTGTTATTTTGGGAAGCTGGTCCTTGGCTGGGTTACAGAAAGGGCTGATGACAAAGTGAGAGTTGCATCCTGGGATGATGTAACCCAGGTAGATCTCACACTAAGCTGTGGAAAACAACAAGAGTTTCTTAAGCATTGCTTCACCTTGGCACACGTGTGTCAGAGAAAGGTCATAACCGTGGCCCCGGGGAAGCCAGGGACTCCAAACCCGAGGCTCAGGGTTTAGAGCTCGGCTCACATTCACTCCCTGTCAGGCTCCAGGCTACCCACACACACACACAAACGCTTCTACAACTCGGTTTCCTCAGTTAAAAGGTAAGGGAGAAAGCCCCACCTACTTCACAGAGCTTTCTGTGGAATTGCGGCACATGAGGATTGCAGAACCTGTTTTATAATTTTAGATTTGCTCTAGAGATCCCCAGTAATGAAAACATATTAGCTACCAAAGGCAGTGAATGAGAAGAAATTTGACAGAAAAGAGATCTGGAAATTCACCTTGTCTCTCAATACAGACGGCTGTGGACTTTGAACAATTCCTTTAATCATTATGTATTTCTCTTTCTCCTCAAATTATTTCTGCTCATTGCAGATGATGATCTGGCAAGTACTGTGCATACGCCCAGCATGCAATCACTGTTTGTCAGGACACCTGTCTTCTAAAAGGCAGGTAGCGGTGACCTTCGAAAACCAGTGTTGGGTTTAGGAGCAGCCGTGGGGCATTTGGCTGAGGCCGCACTGGGCCCTGAGGCCACCCAGCGCAGTACACAAGGGCGCCAGCGCCCACAGGGCTTCTGAACCCCAGAGCCACGGATGCGCTCCGCTTTCCTGAGGGGCTGGGGTGGCTGAGAGCGCCTGCCACACTCACTTCCTAGAGGACAAGTTCAGCCAAAGCCACATGAAAAGATGGCTGCTCGGTGCTGGCAGGACTTTTCAGGAGGCACGGAACAAGGGTGCGTCGTGGGATGACGAAGCCGAACAAATGTTTTATGTCTCCACAGTTAAAATCTCTGGTGGGGGTGGAAGCCAGCCTCAGAGGCCTGGGGCTCTCCTAAAGAAACTACGGAAAGGAAAGGATGATAAAGAGAGCCGGGTTTCGTCAGGACCCCTACCAACCAAAATAAGGAGGGGGAAGAGAAGGTCCACTCTCAACCCCCATCCTTGCTTATAATTTTCAGACTGTGGCTTGCTACAGGAAGCTATTCGGGAGAGACACGAAATTTGGTTTTGTTTCTGCGGTGGCTCTCTTCTCGGTGAGTGATTGTGGGTTGTATCTAGTCTTCTCATACTCCCACTACATATATATTTAAGAAGTCAAACAAAACTCAGTAGCTTCTTTTTGCACCGCACACCTCCTAGTGGCCTCTAACAAAACATACTACCTGCTCAGGAAGTATCCTTGCCAATGCACATTCCTGCTGGCTGAAGTTAGGAAAAGAAGAGATTCGAACAGCAGTCAATACTTACATACAACACCATCTTCAGAATCAATAAATGTGCTTCTTTTGTTTGATTTCCAGGGCTGTCGGAAAATCATGGCTCATTCGCTCTGACATTTGTCAATTTTCAATCAGGATAAAAAAATAAAAACTATTGATTTAAAAGTAGGACAAAGGGAAAATTGTCCAAAGTACCGAAACACCATTATTGGACTGTTTCCTTCAGCTTTCCGTGTTACTCCAACAAGAGTGTATCTGGGAAGTTTCCCATTATAGATTCCTTGAATAGATTCAATGCTTTGGTCTCTCATTTCATGCTCATTTAAATCCTACAATGTACGATTCCCCTCAAGCAAGGCCTGAACAGATCCACCTCTCCTCCCGAATGCTTTAAGGCTCTCGAGTTCCTCAGATGAGACTGCAGCTGTGAGAGTGGGCCCATTTAGCTAATATATGCTACATTCTGCAATTTAAAACACAGCATGTAAGATACTCTTTCAAAGAGGTTCCAAGAATCTTCAAAGTCCCAGGAATTGTATTTGACTCATAAAATTTAGAATGCCTCCCCCCACACTTATCAATGTCATCTTCTTCCTCCTTGTCCTTGTTCAATCCTCCTCTGTAAATCAAGAGCACATGCAGTTGCCTACAGCAACCACCAAGATTTCTTCAATAAAGTAAATTCCAATGAAAAGGGGAAAAAAAAGTTTCAGAAAGTCTCACAGACTTTAGGGGTTCAGGAGCTATATCAAACAGCCTGGGTTCCAATTTTAATACTGCTACCTGCTAGCAGTGTGACCTTGGATAAGTTACTTAGCTTCTCTGTGCCTCGGTTTCCTCAGTTGTAAAGTGGAGGTGATGAGGATAGCATCTACCTCACCAGCACTTGATGTAACGATTAAATGAGAGGATGTGTGAAAAATGTTAAGATAGTAGCCGACACATAATAAACCCTCAAAATTGGTAGTTGTAAAATAAAGACAATTATTTTTAAAACAAAATAAAATAAATAAAGAAGGGGAAAAAAAGGAATTATTATCCTTTAGGCCCTGTGCATGATTACATTTAGGCTGTTGGCTGGTCATAAGAAAGACTTTAGTGCTGACAATGAAGCACACTTTACATATTATATCTCAAGTTCTCTAACATTAATTAATACAGTCTACCTTCAGAGCCCCTAAGGGAGAAGCCCTATCTCATAGATGAGCAAGCCGACTCCTATGGCTGCAGAACTAGGCAAAGGCTACTTTTCTATAATGGCAGTACCACTGTCGTACACAACCTTCTCACTCAGTGTTCATGGCACTGCCATGTGGCTGAGCTCCCTTCTCACTTCCTCTTCTATCCTCCCCACATCCCCACCCCCACCTTTTTCTTCTCTCCGTGCTCCTTGGCGACTTGGCTTATCTTGCTGCAAGTTGTCATTATCATTATTTGTATATTGATCTTAGAGGTCCTAATGGCTAGGAACCTAGTGGAAGTAGAGGGGCACGTCGAGCCCCATCTTCACTGGCACAAGGACACATCATTGCCTCTTGTAGGCAGGAGGTGCTCCATAAATATTGGGTAAACTGAATCAAACTAAACCTGACAGCAAATTGCAAACCAGGTGACTTTTGTGCCTCCCCCACCCTGCAACCTCTAGTTCTCAACCCCAACTCCCACCTATCTAAACCTACACCCAGATCTTTCAAACATGTAATAGACTGTGATTGATAGATGCTTAAAATGTTAGTCATCCCGGCAGGTAATAAAACATGAATCCAAATGGATGTGGCTCTCACAAACTTCAGGCATCAGCCTGAAGGTCTTCCATAACTTGTGAGGGGCAGGGCCAGCCCAGCAGGCCAGAAACCACATTTAGAAATCAGCGGCACTTCAGCCTGCACCCAAATCACAGGCATCCACAGTCACCCACCTTGGTTTTTCTCATCTATGACTTGAAAAGTATGAGTCATAAACTGTTGGAAGTATTTTTAACTCGCCAATTATTTGGATAGTAAAATGCAATGTTTCAACCCTAACCGAATGCTAGTCCCAATCTTAGCAACCAGTTAGACAAAACTGACTTTGAAATCAAAGTAAAAGTCCAAGAGCAAAAGAGCAGATATTTAAAAAGATTGCAGCTAATGTCTTGAAATGTGTAACTCAAAGCCTTTGTGAATGCTTCAGTGCGAAAGGAGGTGGAGTGGAATCGCTTCTTCCTCAGTGATGCTGACCACTTGTGGAGTCCTAATCCTAAAGAGAAGGGCATCCTCAGCTCCTGCAGCCCCAAGTTTGCACTCCAGTTACAAACGGACCCATGCTAGGGCATCTACAGCCCACCCTTGAAGACTTCTGCCACGCAAATCAAAGGTGAGGATCCCAAGTCTCAGCTTCTAGGTTTATGCTTTGAGCCACTGAATCCTTTCCATCCTACCTCCACCTACCCTTTAACAGTCTTGGTTCAGACTGCCTGTGATACTCACCTGCATTACTGCAACAGCTTCCTGTCCTGTCCCCTCCATTTCTTTCTGTGTATAGTAGATTAAATGGACATTGCCTTTACCTCTCCAAGGCACCCTTGGCCACTGTGACCCCATGCCCCAGCCATGCCAACAACTCACAGGTTTCCATCTCACCGAGCTCTCTTTCTAGCTCCAGGACTTACTCATGCTGGTAGCTCTAAGTATGCCTGGTAGCTGTACCTGGAATGTCCACCTGAGTATTTCCCACATATCAAAACTCAGCTCAAGGGAAGTGGATTTGGCTCAATGGATAGAGCATCCACCTACCACATGGGAGGTCTGAGATTCAAACCCAGGGCCTCCTGACCTGGGTGGTGAAGCTGGCCCATGCACAGTGCTGATGTGCACAAGGAGTGTCATGCCATGCAGGTGTGTTCCCGGTGTAGGGGAGCTCCATGCACAAGGAGTGTGCCCTGTAAGGAGAGCCACCCTACACAAAAAAAATGCAGCCTGCCCAGGAATGGCGCCGCACACACAGAGGGCTGATGCAGCAAGATGATGCAACAAAAAGAGAACAGACTCCTGGTGCCACTGACAGGATGCAAGTGGACACACAAGAATACACAATGAATGGAAAGGGGAGGGAGAGAAATAGATTAAAAAAAACACACATAAAATAAACTCAGCTCACATAACCTGGGAAATCTACTGATCTCTAACTAGGGTGAGTTAGAATCCCTTCTTCTCCGTTTTCCAGAAATCTCTGGTGTTTACCAAGCAGAACATTTACAACATCAGTGACTGATTTCTGTTAATGTCTCTGCCTTGTGTCCTCAGAGGTCCAGCAAACATCTGGTACCTTGTAAGCACTGAAAACACAAGCTTGTTGACTGATGAACTGAATGAATGGAACAAGTGATATTCATCATCTCAGATCACTGGGAAGAAAGGGCTGCAATTCCTACAAGATGCTCCCGTTCCTCAATATCTGACACATTGCCTGGTACACATTACCAGTTAGTTAAATGAAATTGAACCACACGACTCTTATCTTGGCCAATCGTTCATTCAGCCATCGTTTAATGACCATCCTCTACATCCACACTCGGCACTATGGAAACAAATTCAGGTAAGTCAAAATTCCTTTTTCTAGAGTCAACAGGGGCAGTAGAGTTACAAACAGATGGGAGTCTTTGAGGTCTCTTCCAAGGGTAGGTAGAGAAGATTTAACCCCAGAGATGAACTAGATCTTAAATGATGAATACATGAATATATACATTTCCGTTTTTCATTTTTGAGCCTTTTAGCTATTTGTGTGTTTTCTGGCTACCTGCTACAATAGGCAAAGTACTCTGATGTGAATATTTATGCAAACGTTAATTACACACTAATTACTATAATCTAAAACTCCCCTCGGTTGTTTTCTGCCAACACAGTGCCCTTTTGCATGGCTGTAACATTTTAGTTTGTCTTCAGATGACAGTTATTTTAACATTCCACAGACCCTGGTTTGCCGTCCCTGAACTGCTTACTCTCCTGAGTCCGGTTAATCTCTTATGTTTATTATCATTTTTTCAGCTGCAGTCATCGTGAACAGTAGTGTGCTCCCTCCCCTACAGCAATAAATATTCATGTATTTACGAAGTACTGAAGAAAATGTTGTTGAGCATGAAAGAGACGGTGTCAACAGTCAGGAGACACTGAAACACAACATTGGAACCTATTAACATTCTCGCACCTCCCTAGGGGCTCAGTTGCTTCAGATGGAAGAGGCTGGAACTTGGAGTTTTGAGATTTGGATAATGACCACAGGATGAGAAGGGAAACGATACAATTGGCTACTCATGGGTCTGGGTGTGATTTCTATTTCAAAACACCACATGGGTGAGAAGCACTTTTGAGTGTTTTCACATTATTTATTTATCCCTTGGAGGCTGGGATCATCTCCTTATCCCAAATATAAGATACAGCCTGGGTGGTGGTAACTGGAGTTGCAGACTGCTCAGTCCGCGAGGACGTGAGGGGTCTCCTGCAATGGAGATTCCTACTCTGAGCTCATGCTGGTACTCCTGACCTCCGACCGCCACCCCAATACTCCTGCTGGCTCAGACGCAGCTGCTGTAATGACTCAGGGGTCAGTTTCCTTTTCCCAATTCCTATCGATGGGTGTCTGAGGATTAATCCATATTTAGTTTGAGTGCTTTGGTATCTTAACAGATATTGGCTGCCATGGGTGCATGAAGTGAGCACACAGCTGTTAAACAAATGTGCACTCTACATATGCTGGGAGACACAACAAGGAAAAGAAGAAAGAGGACAGTTGGGTGGCATAGTAGTAGGGGGTAGTAGAAAGGGCTTTGCAGTCAGACAAGCTTTGCAGATCCAGCTATGCCACTTACCAGCTCCTCAACCTCTCTAGGCTCTAGTTCCTGATCTAGTTAATGCAGTGGTAGTGGTTCTTAACTGGGGTGGAAGAAGCAGTTTTGCCCACCAGAGAACATTTAGCAATGCCTGGAGACATTCTTGATTGTCAAGAATGGAGAAGTCCTACTGGCATCTAGTGGGTAGAGGGCAGGGATGCTGATACACATCCATCAATGCACAGGACAGCCCCACAACAAATCACCATCCCTGGCCCAAAATGTTAATAGTACTATGGTTGAGAAATCCTGCCTTAACAGGACAGTAATAATAATACCTACCATAACGCTCTTGGAGGATTAAAGGTGATGACTCAATTAAAGTATGTGACTCTCAATAATGTTTGCCGTTGGTACTATTATGATTGTCATGCAAACCTATTGTCACTTCCTGAGAAGCTAACGGAACTTTTTGCCCTACTAATGATGGGAAAGGAAACTAACACTTATTAAGAGCTGATTATGTGTCAGGGACTTTGCTAACTTATCACATGTAAACAACACAATAACTCTGTAGCCATCATCTCCAACTTACAGCTGAAGAGGCTAATCCAAGACTTCTCTTTATCAAAATGAGCCTATACCAATATCTTTAAGCAAAAGAAGAAAACTATCATGAATGAGGAGAATGGCATAAAATGTTGAAAAGTGACTCTTAGCAAGGCTGTGAATCAGGTGAAGTTTTTCTTTTCAAACTCTCTCAGCATTTCCCTCCCTCCTAATCACTTAAGAAATCCTGTTCATGTCAAGCTGAGTGCTACCATCTTCCCCACATCCCCTCAAAACCTAGGACCCATTCTTTCTTCTGCCTCCCCTAAGATCCTCTTTTTGACAGTATGATGGAATCCACTCCAAAATTCCAATGTATCCCTATAGGATAACATGCTAATTTTGCCAAGAAGCATGTCTGTATTTTAATAAGTGTCTGGGAGATAATATTAATCAAATAAATGATTAAAATGGTCAAAATATAAGGCTCCTCCAGGCAATTCAGTACATAGGCTATTTGGGAGCAGGTGGCAGTTTCAGCCCCTCTTAGCAATGCCCGATAAGTACTCATCCTACGTGCAGTGCTGATATGATCATTCCTGAAACTGAGACTCACATCATAAAATGCAGGAGCAGTCAGTACAAATGTTCTACTCTTTAAGCCGAGAGAACTAAAATTGACCACGTGACCAAGAGGCATAGGGCTAGTCAATCCTCCCACCCCCCTCCCCAAATGCCTCTCTCTATGAGTTTGATCCAGATTCATCCCATTAATTCTTGAGGCAGTGTGATAATTTTATCTGCAAAAGTACAGATCCATTTCCTAGGCAGTAATACCTTACAAAATGAGAGATCTGGCCGCTGATGGCAAGAATCGTTTTATGGCTTCTTTGGTTGGTTGGTTTAGCCAGACAGAAAGAGGAGCAAATCACATCTTTCCCACTGACTTAACCAAGGCCAAGGTTCTATTTAGAGACCAGAAAGAAGAATAAAGAAATTGTTCACTAACACTGTGAATCATTTTCAGACAACCTTCAGAAAATTCTGGGGTAAGTTGGGTGGAAAAGCAATAGATGACAGTATGCAGAAGAGCTTACTTATGATTGCTAATAACATTTCTATTGCAAAGGAAATACAAAAGACAAAACCGAAAATTCCTACATGAAGAATGAAGCTTATTCCAGGCCTGACTCTGTATTTTTTTTTAAAGATAGATTACACAAAATGTTACACAAAAATATATAAGGGATTCCCATATGCCCCACTCCCCACACCTCCCACCCTTCCCCACATTAAAACTTCTTTCATTAGTGTGGTACATTCATTGCAATTGATGAACACATTTGGAGCATTGCCACTAAGCATGGATCATAGTTTATGTCATAGTTTACCCTCTCTCCCACTCAATTCTGTAGGTTATGGCAGGATATATAATGGCCTGTTTCTGTCATTGCAATGTCATTCAGGACAATTCCAAGTCCTGAAAACGGAGCCCTATTACACCTCTTTTGCCCTCTCCTGCCCTCAACAACTCCAGTGGCCACTGTCTCCACATCAATGATGTAATTACTTCCATTGTTAGAATCACAGTAAGTCTGTAATAGAATACCAGTAAAATATGGATTTACTGTAATCCATATTTTATTCCCCAATCCTGAGGATTCTGGGATGGTGATGCCCACTCCACCTCTAATTGAGAGGGAGAGACCAAGTTTGAGAAAGGGATGACAGGCCAGAGCGACACCTTGAGAACCTCCCTTCCTCAGGGTTTGGCTAAGAGATGGGTCACATACTTTGCAAATCATGTGGATACCTTACACGTAGACCTCACACCCTTGCTGAACCTTCTACACATCAGCTTTGTGCAGGATGGAAACAAGTTGATAGGTTTGGACTAAAGACTATCCTCCTTATTCATATTTTGGGGCCTTTGGCAGGAACTTTCAAAATGGACAATGGAAATGGCAGCCAGTCAAATCAAGATTTTAAGATTTGGGGAGCGGGTGTAGCTCAATGGTTGAGTGCTTGTTCCTATGCACAAGGTCCTGGGTTTAATCCTGTACCTCCTAAAAAATTTTAAAAGAAGATTTTAAGTTTTAAAATATCTGAACTATCTGGAGATCCTTTTGAGGACAATAGCTGATAAAACCAGAATGAACTTGAACTTATGTGAAAATGCATCCCAAGAAATGTACAGATGCATGTTGATTATACAATGGATACTGATAGCTTTGACTTGTTAGAGCTGTGGGAATGCTTTCAGAAAGTATGGTGAGAACATGGGGCAGGGCAAAGTTTTTGTGAGAGCTTGGTGAGCTACTTTCCATTTCCATAGGTTGGAATTAAATTGTTTTGAAACAGTAGTTGAAAGAAGTGCCTGTTCTTATATCTTTCTAGGCCATGGAAATAGTAAATATTTTAACTGCAAACATGTCACTGGATTTCTGAAGAAATGAAGGCCATTTACTTTGTCATCAAGATAAGATAAGGGTGCCAAATCCTAAGGCCAAGGAATATATACTGAATATAAGGCTCAAATAAAAAGCCAGGCTTTCTTTAGTTGGCTAATATTTATTCCACAATTACATCTGTTGGGAAATGTACCCACATGCTTCCCATGGCTTGAGAGGCGTACAGCAAAAGAGCCAAAGAGTGTCACCTCTGAATCCCAAAGGTCTGGGTTTAAATTCCAGCTTTGATACTTGCGTGATTTGGAGAAACTTACTTAAGCTCTCTGGCAACTTCCTCATGTGTTAAATGGGGATAATAATTTGGTACCTGCCTTTTAAGGTAATTGTTTTAAGAAATAAATGAATGAATACATGTGAAGCACTTTTTAAAAAGTGCCAGGTAGACATAAATGTTCCATCAATTACAGCTCTTATTATCTAATTTCATCTTCATAGAGCTCCTGTGAGGTAAGTGCCTTTGCCATTTTTCTCATCTCACAGATGAAGAAAGTAAAGCTCCAAAGAGTAAATTAATTTGCCCAAGGTCAGACAGCTCATATGTAGTGGAACCAACACTTGAAACCACTTCAATCTCAGGCCAAAGCTCAAGCTCATAACCATTCACTTTATAATGTATTGGGGGAAATGGCAGGGAAGAGGAGGAGTCAGTCTTTCCTGCTAAAGGAAATAAACCTGCTAGGGTAGGAATTAGGAACTTTTTAGTCTTGGCCTGTATCTTGATGACCCTCAGGAAGCATCTACAATTCCTTTCCCCTCTCCAAAGCCTGTATAAAAGGGGTCATATGCTATGATCTCAAACATGATCCCTGCTACCCCAATTAATTCTTTTTCCCCAGTGTAATCAGGTCTCTTTCCTGACACTTGGCACAAAGCTTTTCCCTTACCCTTACCCAGTAAAAGTTTCAAGAATATGTGCCCCTCAACTTTACAGAGTTTTTAATTGATGGAATTTTACTGACTGTGAGCCTATTTCAGCAGGCTGTGGGGTGAGGGCAGGGGGAGCTGGTGGGTCCTAGCAGAATTTTAAAATGAAGTTTACTGTGGCCAAGCCTTTTGTATACCTATTTTTATTATGGAATTAATTCTCTCTTCTCTACCACCATCCCTATTCCACAGAAATCATGGCTCTATGTGTTATTTTTGGGTTAGTGAAAGTCTCCATCTTCACCCCCCATCAACAAAATGTATAGTCCATTTTTCCATCCAGCTTCCTGTCAATGAAGACCTCCATTCTCTTAGGAGAGATAAAAAATGACCCTTTCTGGGAGCAGACTGGCTCAAGTGATTGAGTGCCTGCTTGCCACTTGGGAGGTCCTGGGTTCAGTTCCTGGTGCCTCCTAAAAAAACAAGCAAACAAATGAAAAAACTAACTCAGGGAAACTGAGCTCAGTGGTTGAGTACTGATTCCCACATACAAGGTCCAGAGTTCAGTCCCTGGCCCTGGTACCTAAAAATAAAAAAGCAACCCTTTGTATTTTCAGTAACTATACTGTAGAAGTCCATAAAATTAGAATTTCGAACTTCCCAGTTTTCTTTCTGCTGTTCTGTTACTTCCTAGATCTGAAATGCCTTCTTTTTCCTGTTTCATCCCTCTACACTTTAACTCTTGAGGTGGATTACAGCTGTATGTACCCAGAAAAGCTTAAATTTAATCCATTCCTGTGAGTATGAACCCATTGTAAGTAGCAACCTTTGATAAGGCTACTTCAGTTAGGGTGTAGCCCACCTCAGTCTAGATGGGTCTTAATGCTATCACTGGAGTCCTTTACTGGAATTCAGATAAAGAGACAGAAAGTCCATGGAAGCAAGAAGCTGAAATCAAGGAAACTGGAAAAAGAAGGGAGAGACCAGCAGATGCCACCAGTGCTTTGCCATGTGGCAGAGGACCCAAGGACTGCCAGCAGCAGGTCTTCAGAAAGAAAACATCCCCTTGAAGATGCCTTGACTTGAACTTATTTCTTATTCCTGGCCTCAAAACCATGAACAAATAAATTCCCATTGTTTACCTGACCCATTTCATGTTATTTGCCTTGAACAGTCAAGGAAACTAAGACACTCTCTTGACCTGGCATACCTCTACCCCTACTCTGAGGGGAAGATCCAAATGCCATGCCCTCACTGTAGTTTCCTCAGACCACATGTACATCTCTTTCCCTTGCAAGGGAGAGTTGTTACTATGTTTGCATTTGCCAATTTTTCATAGCCTTCTTTACTACCATTACAGCATTTCAGCACCTAGCATTCTTAGGACATTATAGACACTCAGTAGGGTTTATTGAAACATTCAAAGGTGAGACAAAGATGGTATAGTTAGAAAGCACATAGTTTTTTATATCAAAGAGATGTACATTCTAATTCTGTCTCTACCACATCCTAGCTATGTGACCATGGGCAAAGCATCTATGAATCTCTACTTTTTCATCTAAGAAATAGATGGAATTGTTATAAGAATTAAAAGGGAAAGGGAGAAGTGGATGTGGCTCAAGTGATTAGGTTTCTGTCTACCATATGGGGAGTCAGAGTTCTATTCCTGGGGCCTCCTGGGAAGGCAAGCTGACCCCACAGCGAGCTCACCTGAGTGGAGAGCTGGCCCATATGGAGTGCTGGCCCATGTGGCAAGCTGGCCGGAGAGGAGTGCTGGCCCACACAGGAATGCTGGCCCGGGTGGAGAGCTGGCACAGCAAGATGATGCAATAAAAAGAGACACAGAGGAGAGACAATAAGAGACAAAGTAGACAAGGGAGCTGAGGTGGAACAAGAGATTGAGCACCTCTATCCACTCTGGAAAGTCCCAGGATCAGTTCCTGGTGCTGCCTAAAGAGAAGACAAGCTGAAACAGAAGAATGCACAGTGAATGGTCATAGAGAGCAGACAATGGGGTGGGGAATAAATAAAATAAAAAAGTAAATCTTGAAAAAAAAAAGAAAGGGATATAAACATTTTGCTATATGGCACACACTTAAATGTTTGTGTTTCTCTTGAATTTTGAGCATATTGTCTTCTCTCTCTATTCCTTCCCCTCCCCACCCTCTTTTATACTTCTTAGAGCCAAGGTAGTTGTTGAAAGTTTGGAAAATGCCCAGTTACAATGACAAGCTTTAGGAGAGTCTATCTAAGCACAGTTTAAGAGATGGAGACATCCATTTGAATTAAATACTATAAACCTGAGGTCAATTATGGCTCTAGTAGAGAGATGAATAGATGACTCTTAAGCCTACAGAATTTAATAATTTCTGGTCCTGCTGATAAAGTCATTACCACCAAGGAGTGGATAACACAGGCCATCTTGGTTTCACTCCATTAAGCATTTGATATTTCGAGTATGGTTATTCTGATTCCACACTCGCCAAACAGCTAGACCTGCCTTCTGGGGAGATTTATCCATCATGTTGATTTTGACTCTTTCCAGACCCTATTGCTGCGACATCTCATGAACAGGAAACAGCATGACTTCTTATTACGACCTCACTTTAAGTGTTATTTCTGGTCTTATTTCAGTCCCAGAGACAAGAAAGTCCCTCAATATAGATTAATCAATTAGTTTTCTAGAGTCTACCACAGTCTCATATACATTTCAGCCTAGCATGAGACAATACTGATTTACCTTGAGCACAAAAGCAATCTCTTGCATCTTCGAGTAGAGAGACAGATCACTCCAGAAAGTCATCCAGCTTCATTTGCTTTCTTGTTTCTATCGAAAAATACATCTGCATTTTTCAAGATTTTCAGTTTCTAACAGTAGGGATCCTTAACCTCAGTTTTTCTTAGATTCCCCTCTCTCTCTCCCAGAGGAAAAATCAGAGAATCCGGCTCATGTTTATTTGGTCTTGATGGGCTTTTGCCTTTTCCAATGGAGGAGACACAGACCTTGTCATGCCCTTCCGTGGCTTTCACAATCTTTAGGTCCATCTCAAGATTCACGCTTAAGAGCAGTGCTCCTGTGGCTCAAACTTTCTCTTGCTCTCCCACTAGTCCATTAATGTTATTTACAGCAAGACTTATGAAAATGTAGCTTTTCAGCAATGAAGATATAACAGTTGGGTATGTGGAAGAAAGCAGTGTTTAGGAAAGATTTGCTTTGCTTTATAGAGCAACATCTAAAGGTGACTTGATAGGAAGTCTATTCAAAGTTCTAAAATTTTTTGTTGTTGTTGTTGTCAAATGATAGTTTATTGAAATATATTCCTTTGTAGTTCTTAACTAGCTGGGCATTCCACTGCACCACTGTTGATGTCATCTATGATGTCATGAGGGGGGCGGCCATCCACATTGCAGCTCACAGAGTGGGCAGTCCCCAGAATCTCTTTAATGGTTCCAGAGAGTTCTCTGGCCAAAGATTGGTGACATGTCTGTTGGGCAATGCTAACAATCTCATCAAAAGTGATATTTCCACTGTGCTTAATGTTTTTCTGCTTCTTCCCGTCTCTGGGTGGTTCCTCAAGGGCTTCGATGGTCAGGGCAGAGGCAGAAGGGACCACCTCGATCTGGGCCTGTCGGTTCTGGATGGTCAGGTTCACTGTAATCCTTAGGCCTCTCCAGTCATCAGTTGCCTTGGCAATGTCATCACCAACCTTTTTTGGAGACAGACCAAGGGGCCCGATGTTGGGGGCCAGAGCAGATGTGGCACTGACTTCCCCACCAGTGCACCTCAGGAACATGACTTTGATCTCGTTGGGTTCCAACTTGGGCGGCATGGTGGCCACAGCTGGTGTTGGATGAACCCAGATGAAGAAAGTTGCACCCTGGCCTCCTCCAAGCCGAAAGATATTTTCTTTTTTAAACTCTCTTTTGAACAGAAGTCAACTTACGTCACAAAAATGTTCCTGTTCATACATATAATAATACTGCATATACAAGTTTAAAAAAGAGCTTTAAACACTCACAGACAACGAAATTGTAAACCATTGTGTTTACCATCTTGGCTCATGGCCCAAGTTCCCCATGTTTTTGGTATTTTTTAAAAACTCAACAATAGGGCCCAAGTATGAAGATTCCTTTTTGTTGCTATTCTAATGGCATAAGAGAAAAAATCCATTTATCTAAATATGAATTTGGAACTCTTTGTAATATGGTGACCATATGCATCCATCCTCACTCAGAAAGTAAAAGCAAAATATTCCTTTCCCTTTCTTTCTGTTGGAGCACTTTAGTTTTCTGACATGAGGAACTGATCCTATTAAGTGGTAATTTATAGTGGCTACTTATTGCTTAAATGTGGAAAATCCACAGGGGTAGACCATGGGAATTAAGAAAAAGTGTCCTGAGTAAATAATATGCACAGCTAATCCTCCTCATTCATTCTATACCTTTTCCTCCTAGTCCCCACTTTTTAAGCCTTTGGACTCAATTAAATGAGAAATTCCTGGCAGAGTTTGACTACTACAAGAATTTGACTTGCAGCAAATAGACTTGTTCTGGGGGAGGGGAGGTATTAGCAATGAGCCTTTTGCTATGGTTTCGTATCCTGCATACCAGCATTCCAACATAAGAATCCCTGTCTTTGCTATATGATGCCCTTCACACCGTATGAAGGAAGGAGTTGTAGGTGAGGGAAGAATTTTGTTTTTATGGAAGGTCAACAGGCCAGTAGCAGAAAAGTTCCATCTGAAACTGGAGCTATTCTGTTAAGGTTGCTAAATACTCTCATTGGGAAATTACTCATGGTAATCTTCCTATTCCTTTGAGAGTCACAATCTCAGCAAATATACTCCTCTCACTTTGCTTGGGAATCTATGATTTTGTTCAATTTAGACATAAAAGAGATATGAAAAACTGCCTTTTTAGTTTTATATTCCCTAGAGTTTGGCAGGGGGGCTCATTGCTTGCCATCAAATCTAAACCTTCTCTAAAACAACAAGACCTCTGCTAAGTGAAGTCTGCTTTTTCAATTTCTTGGTAGGCTTAAAATGAGTAAATACGAAGGGGAAAATGCAGAGGAGTGTGGACTGAAACATGCGTTAGTCTGTGGCTTTCTGAGCATCTCTTATTTATGATGTTTTAAAAGAAATTTGAAGTGGGGTTTATGCCTCATGGAATTAAGTAAGTTTCTTTCTTTCCTTCTATCATTGTCAAAACTATACCAGGAAGAGCCAATGGATAAAACTCCCACTCCAGTCCCATCATGCCTCCAGTTGGCCCTTAAATAAATCAACTCTATGTCAGAATTCAGTAGGTTTTGGAATGCTTACACCACCAAAGTTTCTTAAAAATATTAATAAAATTTAAATATAATTTTTTCCACAAATAAACCAGTTTTAATGTAATTTACACTTATTTCTATATTGTGCCACTAGAAATTAATTTTTCTAACTCAAAAATAAAAAGTTCATTTGGGAAATTTGGAATATGAAGAAATATTTTTAAAAGAATGGAAAAAGTTACCCATGGTGCCATTCCCAAATACAAACAGTATTGACATTTGAGTATATTTTCTTCCAGACTTTTGTTTTGCATGTTACTTGAATATAATTGTGATCAGAGTTTAGAAACGTTATATCTTGATATCTCCTATTTAAATTCTATAGAAAATTCAATGGTTTGATGATAATCTGTAATTAATATACAACTGCTCTGGATTTTGAGTTGTTTTTTTATTTTTTTAATACAAGCTATGATGAGAAATGGTATCTTGGGGACAAACATAATTTCAAGACAAAATTGCCATAGCAACTATTCCCGTGATTGGTAACAAGCCCAGGGCTGTGATTTCCTGGGAAAATCTGAACTCAGAAATACAATGGCTAGTAGAATATGAAGCATCTCACTTTAAATGTCTAACAAGAGATACCCTACTCTTAATCCTGCAGATCCAGCCAGAATTTAGGTAAGAGAGGGAGATTGGTGCTCTAATGACATCCATTGCAACATGGATATAAGCAAAAAAAGGCTTGGCCTGTTGGGCCAGGATTCACTGTGCCATGGGGATCCAAAGATTGCTGCTCATCATAACACCAGATCTTGCCATTCCATTAAGAACACAACCAAGATTTCACATTTCTATAACACTTTCCAGATTGAGACATGTTTCAAACCAGTTATTACACTCCTTGAATGTTTAATAAGCTTTACTGAAGGATGAATGGCCCCATACTACTCAATTATTTCATGATCAATAAGTTGATGGATAAAAGAGCATTTTGGGCTTGTAATTCTCAAATATACCTAAAAGAAATGGACAAGAATAATTTATCTCCATCATTTCCAAATATAGCTAACTCTCCTCTGCTTGTTGTTTGCTAATTTAGATAACCTAGATGTCCCTCAGGGGTTGTCATCAGAGGAAACTTGGGAGAAAGTTCCTAATGGGATTGACTTAAGTCTTGTGAGGTATATGTGAGTGGGGGTAGAAAGAATTGAAAAAAGAGGCTACTGCTTGCTTCTCACCTACAAATTTCTGAAGGGGGTAGCTCTGTTGGAGTAACACATACCAACAGGGCTGAGTATAATATAATATTTGTGGAAAGTAAAACAAGTGGTCACCCCCATCCAGTTCTCCATGTTCCTCCAAGGGTGTGGAAGAGCAATCCAGTGGTTCTTGAGCTCGTCAAGGAGGAACACAAACAACAGCCCCAGAGAGGAAGTATGGGAGCCTTGGGGATGCCAGGTGGTCCACAGAACTAGCTAAAAAACACTGCAGTTAGGAAAAGGATTGGAGCATGAGCTACTGATGCAGCTGAAGGGAAATTGACCACCACACCGACAGAGTTCTATGAGTATTAGATAAAATGAGACTGAATCTGAAAAAGGAACGTGCTATCACAACCAACAATTGTCCATTGATGTCTGCATCTTCATTCCTGCACAGATGCCAATGAATTGAGGATTTATTTGGAGAGGGACAATTAGACATGGTATGTTGAACACAAGTGCTTATTATTACTCCCACCTAATTATTCACAAACTGACAGTAAAGCAAAAAAAAAATTTTTTTTAATAGGATAGCTCTAGAGCAAAGAAGAGGAGCAGAAACAATGGAAGATAAGATATGGTAATATGTTGTAAGATGAAAATGCAGGGGATGAGTGGTAACTGATTTGAAGATGAGAAAGCTGAAATTGTGGCTTGAGAAGAGAATATTAAGCCAGTTCACACTGAATAATCCTGAAACTGGAGTCACCAGTAACCTCAGAAAAGTAGGGGTACAGGGTAATGCTGAAAACAGGAGCAGTGACTCAAAGTTTGTAAATTTTACTGCCTCTCCACCATGCTTTCTGAGGCATATAAAGAATAAGTAACTTGCCCTAGGTTAAAAGATACTAAGTCATATGGTTCATTTCAGAAAACTTTCAATTCAGATGAAAAGACAATGCTTTTAACCTCTATATTACACTGCCTCGAACACGAAAGTAGAGAGTAAATTAAGTAAAAAGGAAAACAAGGGAAACAAATTTAATACATTTACTCAAAGAAGATATTGCATCCATGAAAAGTTTAAAAAAAAAGGAATGCTATAAAAAGGAAAATTCAGAGAAAAAGAGAAAATGGGAGCAGAAATAGAAAATTCTAATGAAGAGTTATAAAATAGAAATGTAGAACTAGGGTAAAACTAAAGACAAAGAGATAGAAACTAGGAAAGAGAAAAGATGATCCATCTAAAAGTAAAAACAGATTAAATGGTAATTTTGAAATTATCAAGGAAATAATACAAGAAAATTTCCTTACTGAAAGAACCCTGGGTACGTAAATAGCACAAAAAATAATAAAAGATTCATGATTCAAACTAACATACGTCACTAAGAAATACTCAGTCACCAGATACAAAAAGATGATTCTAAACATTTCTAGCAAGGAAAAAAAATCACAATCAGAAGATTAAGAATTAGAATGGCATTAGGCACCTCAACAATAACTCTGGAAGGTAGAAAACAATGTGTGGCCAAATATCAATCAAAGATAAGAGCAAAATAAAGAGATTTTCCAATATGCAGTCTCAATAAAATTATGTCTGGACAGAGACCTAGAAAATTTCCCCACATTGATGGTGAAGGGAAGCTTCACAAAGATAGCCAAACAACTGAACTAGAAAGAATTAATCCAAGTGGAAGAAATAAGATAGAGGGTTCCAGGAGTGATGTCTTCAGGTAAAAACACCAACTCACAGATTACCCAATCTGTTTGATCTTATAGTGGAGTATTACAGCTCCTATGGAGAATTTAGGTATTAATTCCTAATATAAATATAAAAACTAAGGAGCATAAAAGCAATGCTAATTTAAAATAACATAATGGCAGTAAAATTAAAATAAAACAACATATACTCATAAAAACTATGTCTCAACTGTTATAAGTATACTCATAGTAATACTCATAGTAATAAACTATTACTTTAATAAAAAATGGTGATATACCCAATTACATTGGAAAGGGAGGAGAGAGAAGGTTATAAGTTGTATAGGAGATAATGGAACAGAGCTAAATCCTTGTTGCCCACAGGACAGAATAAATACATCTATTTTTTAAAAGTTAGGAGATAGCAGTATTAATTATACAGTTTAGAAATATGAAGGTAATGGGCAGAACAAAGAATTTTAAGAGTTTTCAGGAGACAAGAACCTGGAGAGGAGATAGATGAGAAAAGAGGATGCTGCTTTTCTTTATCAACCAATGAGTAGTACTTGTTTCTTCAAATCATATATATGCATGTACTTTGATTAGAAAGGTTTTTAAAAACTATAAGAAAAGATACAGAAAGTGAGGTGCAGGGTCTCAACATTGGATACCATTCTTAACCTCTCCACTAAGAAGTCAAGATCATAGAGCATGCCTACTTGGGAGGCCAAAACAGTGTATCTGTAAGCCAAATCTTGCCCATCCACTGTGATTACTTTTATATCACTCAGTCAGTGGTATGCAATATGATCTGCATATGTATATTTCTGTCAATTTAACTCGACACAAAGAATTTTGACAACCTCAGCAAAGATTCCCAAACAATAAGGACTGCAGCTTCAGCTGTTGTGCTCAATTAGAGAAGTTTGGAAAGCATGACTTAGAGAAATTAAAAGAGAAAGACAGTCTTTCCTATACACTTGACGTGTTTTACCATTGCCACACATTTGAGCTCTGGATTGCTCATTTGTTCTTAAGTTCCTCTCCTGGGTCTGGCCTTTCTGATGTGTACCAACTACCAGAAGAATACTTCCTAAGACTAATTATATCATCATGAAACTTTAAAAACCAAAACGGGAAGTTTCTTCATGCACCACATGAGTTTCTCCAGGTAGAGGTAAAACTAATAGAGACTACCAACTCCTAAGCCAACTCATGAAGTTACAATACCTGGGAGAATCTTAAACAACAAAGTCTATGAAAAAATATGGATGCTCAATAGGCTCAATAAATACAAAAACATAAAGTTCACCAGCAAAATTATCTCATCTTCTCAATACAAGTGAGAATACAATACAATTGACCTGAGTCTACTGAAACTCAAGCAATGGGGAATCCATCTACTCATCACACACTAATCAATAATTCTGAGCACAACCAAGAATTCTGATGAAACACAGTGGGAAAGGGAACTTCAAACAACCAAATTCCTTCCACATTCTTCTATTAGCTCCATTGCTCAAATGCACCCAAGCCAGTGAGTTGTGTTTATGATGGAATATAAATACTCGTAAGCACTGGGATAAAAGCACAGGCTCTGACTTCACGCAGAGTAAGCCCTGCAAAAGGAAGGAGTTGGTCTTGAGCACAGGTGAGAGTATGGAAAAACTGACCTGCTCTAACAGCTTTCTCAGCAGTAACACGAACAGCAGTTTCACGGTTATATATGATTTAACCAATGCTCTAAGCTGCCCTTTACTTCAACCTGACAGCCAGCAAGCGAGAAAAACCACCCTGACCTGGCCTTAACTGGAACATTGATGCCTTTTGGAATTTATACAGAATAATTTATACAGAAATTGCTTTGCTTAAAATTTCTATTCACAGAAAAAGCCTAGGTTCCTTCAAGCAGAAAAGTAATCTAAAGTAAAATTTAATGGATACATTATTGCTAGAAAGGAAGGAAAGCAAATTGATAAACCACAGAATGTAAAAGAATCCTATTCCAACTACTGATGTGATACAAAACCCAAAATTTGTTTAAAAAAGAATATTAATAGAAATGGAATTGACCTTTTCAATTTTCTATGCTGCACACTGACTCTTTGGTCTCAGATCCTTTCCTGTTGGAGAAACCAAAAATTAAAATAGAGTGAGATGAATATAACTTAGGTCCACATTAGCAAAGCAAAACAAACAATAAAGACTTTTCAAGCTATGTAAAACAAACACAATATTAACTTCTCCTCCTGCTTCCCAGGAAATGTAGGGAGAGTTTTCGTGTGCTTTTCTTTTTTATGTTGTTTGTCTCAGTATTCTGTGTAACCTTCTCAAAGTCCCCAGTGTCTGAGGTGTGTTCACAGAGGAGGGTCAGGATTTATTTTTGTTTTTGTTTTTTTATTAGCTAAGTTGCAAGTTTACAGATCCTGCACAAAATATAGGATTCCCATACATCATCAAACCGGGCATTGGTGTGGAACATTTATTACAATTGATGACAGTACATTTTTATAATTATACTATTAACTATAGTCCATGGTTTAACTCAGGGTTCACAATGCTTTGCATTACCACCATCCAGTACCAATGTTCTGAGGTTGATATCCCACAGGGAGAGGGGTATCTTCCCTGCTGAAGAGTTGTCCGTCAGTGAGTGGAACTTGCTCACACTTAGTTTTGTTCAAGTTTAAAGAAAGTGTGTGAACTTTCCTAATGTAAATGTGGATGGTACTCAATATTGAATGGGTCATATCAATATATTGGACAGGGGACGTTATCCTATTACTGCCTCTGGAACCTCAACTACTTGACTAACTTTTTGGATTGCCAGCCCCAGCTAGAATGGTTATGACTGTGCTAGCTACACATCCCAGATTTGGACTGGGAAACCATGGTCATAGTAACTAAAGGGAGCACAGAAAATGTAGGATGGAATATGTGCAATTCCTGATTACAAACAATGTGAAAATTCCTTCCAGGGGAGCAGGGTAGCTCAGTGGTTGAGCACCTGCTTCCCATGTATGAGATCCTAGATTCAATCCCTGGTGCCTTCTAAAAATAATGATAATAATTCCTCCAGATGAGGACTTCAACAATGTGAAATATACTGTACTTTTTTTCCTTATAACTCCATGAAAGGAGAAGCAATTTTATCCCTGGTGGGAGTGGAGGAATATACCTTTTGACAATAGAGTGCACCCCGGGACTTCCAAGGCAAAGCTATGAAGCCTTTCCGTTTTCTTTTAATTCTTTGGTGGGTTTGCAATCCTTTCTTAACATTTGGTCTACATATGGGTAGACCTGTGATTTTAAATGGTCTAATGAGCCTTAGACAGACTTCTAAGTAACACCCGTGAATAAGCCAAAGAGACTCTCAGATGCTAACATTTACTGTACGAAGAATGTTTTTTTTTCCTTGCTTGCTGATTTTTTTCTTTAAAAGTTAACACTTATTGAACATAATATATTCTGAATCTTTTGCAGGTGTTAAACAGCTGACTTTAATTTTTTAAAGAACCAAATCCATCAATTACCAACATCATTTCCCACCACCCCCCCCCACCCAAAAGAGATCTATTTATTTAGGTTATTTGACAGTAAATCCTTCCTCTCTATTCTGTCCTAGGAAAAGGATTGCGTTTCTCTGTAAAAATAAACTTTCTGTGAAGATTAAGATGTGACCTCATCTGGGCTTACTCCTTAAAAAGCTGAAGGGTCCAAACTGTGACACTACATTTTCTTTCTTATAACCCTTTAATTTAGGATGTAGGGACATATATTAGCAAAAATGAAATAGTATATCTTCCTATAATGACAAAGAATGCTTTGGAATGGTAAGTGGCTTTATATTAAGGCATTGTCTAGACTGGATATGAAATTCCCATCGTGGGAGAACACTGGAGTAAGACGGTATCAATCACAGGATAACAAATGCGATTTTAAAAAGGGAGGGGGAAATTTAACAAAGAAATCCACTAAATTTTAATTCATTAGGGGTTTTGCCTTGGACTCAGGACTCTACCCGAACATCTGGGCTTTTTTACCATGTTTTCCAATGATGAGTTATCACTACTGTATCAATTAGGTACCTTCTGTCTATCACATCAGCCAAAATAGGAGCCAAACCATCAAAACTGGAGCAGAGGGAAAAAATTGCCTAGAGTACTAATCATTGTTGATAAATACCTGGACTTTGTGGACAAGACAAAGTATGAAAAGCACAGCTGTGTGTAGCAGAATACAAGCTTGCCCAGCTCTCCAGTGAGTGGTGGTTGTGGAGGCATTCTTCAAAAGACTCCAGGGTGCATTAGTTTTAGTCCACACCCTTGGGCTTATCATCTGCACTAATCAGGACTATGCCCACGAAGGGTGTGAGCTAGTATGGGAAAAATCTCAATCAATAGGCCAGCTCCAGGTACAATTAACATGTGATAGGCCTCAGCTATCTTCAAATCTGATAAACATCAGGGGCTTTTGGTCACAACTACCATTGATACTAGAAATGCTCTTTCATCAATGAAATTAGTGGCAAGATATGTGAACTGGATAGAAATATTGTAGAGACATTCCTGCTGTTGCATAAATGAGGCGTATGGTGCGTCAAATAGCCTGCACCCTTCTAAGCAGTGCCCTGACTTTCTGAAGTAGTCATGTATCTGGTCTCTGTTTTGAAGAATTCTCGGTCAGAACAGCCTTATAAGGTTAGCTGACTTCCACCTTTAGAATATTGTCAAATTTGTCCTAAGGGTATCATTCATACGAAGTGTAGTAAAGGCACTTGAAAAGACAGAGAATGGGTCTTCATAAAGCAGGTAGAATGTGTTATATGACTGTTTGGGGTCTGCCTGCTAAGAGATGTTAATATATGTGGCAAAATCCATCTATCTCTTGCTTTCATAGTACTCTAGTAGTGAGACTGTGGTTTAGGAGTCTTATAGCCCCTCCCTATCTGGAACCATAGGAGGCTACCAAAGTCAACCAGAAAGAACCAAAAAATCATGAAGAGCCATATGAGATAAACAACGGGCAGGTAAACTAAATTGATTATAGTGTGGTATTTACTGGATCAAATTATCTGTATTTCCTACAGCCAAAATTTGTATTCAAAATGCCACAGTTACATATCCCTGTTTCTCATACAAATGTACTATATCAGCAGATCACAACTGGAAAGCCAATTCACACCACCTACCCCATGTTACTATAGTAGAATTTTTGTGTGTGTGAATTTGTTGAAAATCATGCAGCTGATGTTCTGGCTTTTATCCAGGAAATTTGCTTAGGAAGGGAAAGTGGGAGTTACCATGTGTGCCCTATTTGTGGATCATTTTCTTTCTTTTGGTTGGTAGTTGAGAGAGCTTTTTCTGGGGAGGTTGGGGAGATAAGGTAATTATTTCTTGAGAGCTAAATATAACTTTAGATGAAGTCTTTTTATCACACATTCACTATGCTTCTGGATAGAAAGCATAGAAATCTTTTAAAATGTCACCATGGCCACCAACAAAATGACAATGTGTGAGGTAACAGATAAAAAATAGGAGCAGTACCTTAGATAGTTGTTGCTATGGTAGCCAGCCTCCAAGATGGCGACCAATGCTCCTTGCTTCCTGGTATTCGTGTCCTTGAGTGGTCTCCTACCACATGGAATGGGGATGATCATTACAAAAGTAATGGTGTGTGACTTCTGAGACTAGGTCATAAAAAGCATTGCTGCTTCTGCTTTGGTCTCTTGTGTCATTTGCTCTGGGAGAAGCCAGTTGCCTGAAGCCTCCTGCCAGGAAGCATCAACTAGACTGCCCGGTCAGTGAGCCAACCACCTTAGAAGCAGTTCCTGCAGTGTCAGTCTAGCCTTCTGCTGGCTGCAGCCCGGGATGACATGTGACGGTGACCTCAGGAGAGACCCCCAACCAGAATCATGCAGCTAAGCTGCTCCTGAGTTCCTGACCCACAGAAACTGTGAATGATAATAAACTTTTATTTTGTTGAAACCCACTATTTTGGAGTAATTTGTTATGTAGCAATAGATAATACAGCTGCTAACCCAACAGTCACTTCTAATCCCATTCTCTTTTGACTACCTCCTATTGTAGAGGTTTTAAAAAACCAAAATACTGATATTCTCAGGCTCCCTTACAGCTAGAGGTGACTATGGAACTTACAACCAATGGAACATAACAGGAAATCTACTAAAGGCTAAAGGGGCTTTCTTATTAAAAGAATAAGTAAAATTTTTTTAAAAAAGAGTTCACTCACACAATTCCCCCCATAGTTCTGTTTTGAACATAATGATGCCTGAAGCTGAGACAGCTGCCTTACAACCGGGAAGTATAATAGTAATCAGGAGGATAACAAGCTAACAACAAAGAACTGTGGAATGAACAGAAAGAAAGAGGCTAGGTTTCTGATAATACTGTTGGGCAGGTGAACCAGTGCTGACAACCTTCTACCATCAGATACCTTAGTAAGTGATTAAAATAAATTCTATTTTTAAAAACCCCTATTAGCTGGGTTTCCTATTACTTGTAACTGAAAGCAATCCTAATTGATGCATTTTTGGGACCAAAAGCAGTGCTTTAAATAAGAGTCAGGAAAGATAGAATTGGCTGAGTGGAAGAGATGAAGCATTAGGTTGTGGGGTTCTTACTATTTCTGTGTGGAAGAAGGAAAAACTTTGTTCAGAAGTAGTGAAGCATTTGTTTAACTGTTGCCTGATGAGTTGCAAACTGCATACTGAACAGAGCTGTAGTACATGGGGGAAATGTAGTTATTTATGATAGCTTATTTTCCATAATCCCTGTCTTTGTATGTTTCAGAATATTTAGAAAACTCTTGTGGGGAGGCAAATCTCTTATCTGGATACTTTAGCACATAACATTTCAAAGAGTGGGAACTTATTTACATCTGGTAGTTTAATACACACACATACACCACACACATACATTGAATAGTCATTCTGAAGATTATGAGATGGTATGTTTGGTTTCCTATAACAAGTTTTGCATGAAACTTAACAGGCAACCTCATAACGTGGGATTTTTGCCATTTTGATTTTCCTCTACTTTGATAAATCTCAAACAAGTAAACTTTTTGTATATTCTCATATACACTTTTCCAATTTAGTCCACAAACGGGAAATAAAAATTGGCTTTGCAGAATATCTAGGCAAAGAATCTCACAAACATTTTCACGTTTGGTCCGGCCAATAATTTGATTAGAAAAGTAACAGCAACCATATTTTATTCCCACACTCAGTTTTCAAGCACATCACATACATTATTTTATCTAATCTTCACAGCAACCCTACCTTACTGGATGAAACAACTGAGCATGCTCCAAAGCAGCTTTCCTGCAGTCACATGCCTAGAGCTGGTCCTGGTCAGTATCCAGCATTGTTCGACTTCAGAGCTTTCATTCATATCATATGTCATCAGGGCTCCTAATGTTTTTGCCCCCCCCACACACACACACACACATTTCCCCATCCCCACCACTAATCGATTATCAATCAATTATGTTTTTTATTTTTTTTTCTGAGGTGGTCTTCTTCCTGGAACTAGTGCCTCACCTCATCCCTCGTCTCCCTCAGTCCCTCCATTTTAGTCACCTTCCAGTCTGACTATAGCCACGACATCTTTCTCAAGTCCCTCAGAAAAGACAAGTGTTCATGGTTCTCCACTTTTGTTTAAAGAATGATGTCAAAACTCCTTGACACTTCTGAGGTTTGCTTCACTTGCTGCCCAGACTCCTCTGCCAGCCCTTTGACACTGCTCTGTCTCCTACCTCTCAAGACCCCAATGATGCCTAGCCATGCCCTAACCATGCTCTAACCATGTCGAACTTCTCCCCGTTCCTTATGACTTTTCAGTAGAGACTTTTAGAGCTAATGTGCCCTCTTCCTGGAGCATTTATCAGACTCTTTGTACATGGCTAACTCCCACACGTCCTTTATCTCAGGGATCACTTCTGACTCCCAACTCCAGCTTAGGTAGCCCTGAGATGTGTTCACAAACCACCTTGTGCTTCTATAAATTCAGACCTCACCATTTTGTATTTGGTCATCTCTTAGTTTTGACTTTGTAAATATTTTTCACCATTGCATCCCCAGAGTTCAAAGTATGCTCAATTAACTCATTATTTTTTAAATGTTGGCCTGCTCGTTTAACTAGAAATTGATTCAAGACACAACCCATTGGAAAGTGAGAACAATTTTTAAGGAAACAAAAGTGCAACTGTTCTATATTACAGTAGCACCATATTACAAAAGTAATAATTTGTTGGTAATCTACATGCTACCGACACGCATATAACTACAGACAACATTCTGCTAGTTCCACACACATTAAAAAGAGTCCAGGTATCTATTCTAACTCAACCTGTTCTTTTAACTATTCATTCTCCTCCCTAAACACATTACATTTTCTGCATATGTGAACATACATGTAAATAGGCAATGTATGCTTTATACATATATTGTATATTATATGTAATTAAACATTAGAAGATTATATATACGTGTGTATATATATGCATATTTATATGTATTTACAATTAAGTATTTTTATCTAACAGAATAGATTCTTTCCCAACTTTCAAGCCAAAGTAGCCTAATTCATATCTTCCATCACTTTTCTTGACCCACTAAGTAGACCAGATTCAATAAAAAATTCTTTATCATAAAAAAAGTCCTTCTCTAATATTTAGCATCTCCCTCCTACCTTCTGTACTCCTGTTACCTTTGAGTCGTGCTTCTTGTTTTGCTGTTCTAATGCTAGCTTCTCATGGTCTTTCACAATTTAGTTTCTTCTTCTTAGATGCTATTCCATCTCTTTGCTAACACTCCCCTGAACCATTGAGTCACTTCCTCTATTTAAATCTTGCCTCAAAGCCCTCTTTTCCTTTTTTATTTATGAATGAAACTCTCTGTGAGGAGTTTTGTGATTCTATTTAAGGGCACTGTGTAAAGCTGAAGAGTATTTTATAACCACCCATAAAATGTCTGTGACTGAAGTGCAACATATAAATGGAGGATATACAATTCATAAACCTCCTTTACAGTCACCTATCACTTAATAAATATCTAAGGAATTAACTGCAGTACATTTCTTCATGCACAAAAACCAAATTTTTAAGACAAAATTACCTATGCTTTGGAGCCCATTTTATGTTTCATGACCCAAAATTGTGTGCATTGCGAATTTATTTATCCTGTTGGAGACAAATAATTCCTCTCTCAATTTTACAAGGGTTTTTTCACTACCTTAAAATATGTTACAGAGACTAGAAACTCCTTCTGCTCCCCAACCTCATTACCTGACAAAGTCTCTTAAAACAACAACAACAATAACAATAATAAAAACAACTCGCTGATTTTACACATTCAAAAGATCTACTAAAATTAGGTGGGGAGAAAGGGAAGCTAAAAATTGAACTAGATTATTAAGGAAAGAACTGTAAAAGGCTTAAAATGTGAGATTGTTCTTTCTTTTGTCAAAAGAGCAGTTTTGTTTTTATTCAAGTACCAAAAGCAATTTCTTCTTGGAAAGAATGAATTTTCTACAAGGAGTGACTGGATAAAATGGAGACTTACCTCAGGATATAGTCTGTGGAAATTTCATTTAAACTTGTAGTGCACACTCCCTATTGCAGCCTATTGCCTAATTTGACACTTCATTTCCAAGAACACAGCTGGCTAGTGCCACTTAAGGCAGAAGGAGAAGTCCTTCAAAGGAAAGGCAGTGCTTGCTTGTTCAAAAGATCACCAGAGTCACATTTCATGATACGCTCTTTCCTAAGTCTCTATTAAAATACTCCTGAAGACATAGAAAAAGGAAAAACAATTCTGAAAAACAAAATAGTGAGCCATTTGAGAGTCACAGAGGAATTCCCACCAACCACAAAAGGAATGAAGCGGGATGGAGATCCAAAACTGTGACCTTGGCATGCAAGTTTCTACCTCTGAAAAATAACTTAGTTCAATGGGAAATAAAAAATGAAAGGAGTGGATTTGTAACAAATGACAATAGTTAAAATGACTACAGTTTAAAAATAGATCAGAAGAGAGCCAGGAAGGTTGACTTTTTTAAAAAGTGGGAATAGGGGCACTTGGTATACAGGGATATAGTGTTCCAGCACTACTTAAGAATATAGTAGTGTTAGAATCTATTCTGGTGAACAGAAAGAACACACCACTCTACAGAACATCAAATCAGTAATTTAGGTGAGACGTTCTCTCATTAAATAGAGGAAAGAAACAAAAGAAATGAAAACCAATGTGAGAGAAAAGACAATACATACGGAGGACAGAGATTCAAGTTTTAATCTAAAACGAAAGAGGGTTTTTAAAAGAAAAAAAAAAAAAAACAACTGGGCAAATGGAGCCAAAGCAGTTTGTCAGTAATTGTAGAAATTCCTGCTGCTCTGACTAGAGCTCTGAATATGAAGTTTAAAAGCAATTGCAGAAATTTCAATTTACAGTGACAGCGAGCAGGTCAGTGGTTGCCAAGGGCTGCGGTGGGAAATGCACAAAGGGGAATGACAGAACTTTTGGTAGTGATGAAAATACTCTACATCTTGATTGTGATGGTGATTACATGGTATATGCATTTGTCAAAACTCATCCAAGTTTACAAATAAAATGAGTAAATTTTACTGAACATAAATTAGGTCTCATAAAGTTTATTTTTATTAAAATTTTATTTTGAGATCATTGTAGATTTACATGCCTTTGTAGGAATTAATATTTAGAGATACCATGTACATTTCAGCCAATATTCCCAATGGTAATATCTTGTAAAATGATAGTACTATATCTTAACCAAGATATTACATAGTTTGAGGTTTATTTTTATGCCTATGGATATCCAGTTGCTCTATCATTTGTTGAAAAAGTATTTTTCTTCCCATGAATTACTTTGGCATCTCTGTCATACATCAGTTAGGCATATTCGTGTGGGTTGTGGTTTTATTTCTGGATTTTCTACTCTGTTCTATTGATATATGTGTCTACCCATCCACAATTCCATGTAGTCTTGAGTACTACAGCTATATAATAAGTCTTAAAATTGAGTAGACAGATTCCTCCCACTTTATCCTTTTTTTTTCAGAATTAATTTAGCTATTCTACATTCTGTGCCTTTCCATATAAAATTTAGAAAAAGCTTGTACATGTCTTTAAAAAGTCTCACTAGGATTTTGATAGGAATTGTGTTAAACCTATATATCATCTGGGGAGAACTGACATATTTACCGAGATCTCCACTTATTTAGATCTTGACTTCCTTCATAAGCATTTTGTAGTTTTTAGCAGACAAATCCTGTATATGTATTGTTAGATTAACACCTAAGTATTTCATAGTTATTTTTTAAGGGATTATAAGTGGTTATTGTATTTTTAATTTTGGTGCTGCTATACAGAAATACAATTGATTCTTGTATTTTTATACATAACCCACTACTTTGCTGTTTTCATTAATTGGTTCTAGGACCTTTTTTGCAGATTCTTCGGCATCTTCTGGGTAGTCAATCATGTTTTCTGTAAAAGGCAGTTTTATTTCTTCCTTTACAGTTTGTATGTCTTTTATTTCCCCTGAGAACCTTACTGCATTGGCCAGAACTTCAAGCACTTTGTAGACGCTCTTTATCATGCTGAAAAAATTTTCCCTCTGTTCCTATTTTTTTGAAAAAATGTTTAAAAATCATGAACGGATGTTTAATTTTGTCAAATGTTTTTTCCTCGTCAATGATACAATCAAGTGATTTTTCTTCTTTAGCCTATTAATACAGTAGGTTGCATTGATTGATTTTTTAATATTGAACCAAGCTGGTTTATCCCTGAAACAAAATCCATTTGGTGATGGTATATAATTTTATATAATGTTTATGTGTATAGTACTCATAGTCTTCCTTATTATTGCCTGGGTGCCTGCAGATCTGTGGTGATATGATAGCCTCTGCTTCATTTCTGAAATTGGTAATCTCCGTTTTTGTTCTTTTTTCTTTTGTCAATCTTGCTAGCAATATGTCAATTTTATTGATCTTAAAAAAAAAGAAAAAACAGCTGCTTGTTTCATTTATTTTCTCTATTGTTTCTCTGTTTTCAATTTCACTGATTTCTGCTCTTCAGTCAGCTTTCTTCTGGTTACTTTTGCTCTTCTTTTCTAGGTTAATAAGGAGGGAGTTTAGTTGTTTTGATTTTTCTTCCAATTTTTTAAACTTTTTATTTTAAAATAATTTCCAACTTACAGGACAGTGCAAAAATTAACACAAAAATCATACCCCTGCACCCAGATACCTAGATTGACCAACTTTAAACAGTTTGCCACATATGCTGTGTGCCGATCTCTCTTTCTCTCTAATCTGTTGATTTATATATTTATCTATTGTCTAAACATTTGAGAGCAAGTTGTTTATGTCATGCTTCTTGATAATAATTCCATGTGCATTTCCTTACAAGGATATTCACTTATACAAGCTCCTTAAACATAGTTACCAAGAAATTTAGCATTGATTTAAAGCTTACAATCTATATACCAATTTTTTTATATGTCCTAATAATGTCCTTTTGAGATTTTTCTTCCTCTACTATTAGATCCATTCAAGGACCTTATATTCCATATAATTGTTATTGTCTCTTTAGTCAACTTCTTGTTTTTAATTACAGAAACATATATATCATGGAATTAATCACATTTGAAATATTGTGCTACTCAAACCACCATCCACTACCAGAACTTTCCCATCATGCCAAACAGAAACCCTGCAGGTATTATACATTAATTCTCCAGCCACTCCCCAGGTAAACTGTGCTCTACTTTCTCTCTCTATGAATTTGCATATTCTAGTTATTTCACATAAGTGAAATCATACATATTTGTCCCTTTCTGTCAAAATTATTTCACTCAGTATCATGTCTTCATGGTTCATCCAAGTAGAAGCACCTATTAGAATTTAATTCCTTTTCAAAGCTGAATAATAGCCCATTGTATGAGTGGACCTCATTTTATTTATCCACTCGTGCGCTGATAGACATTCTGGTTGCGTCTACTTTCTTGGCTATTGTGAATAATGCTTCTAGGAAACATTGGTATATACATATCTGTCCCAGTCTCTGCTTTCAATCCTTTGGTATAAATACCTAGATTTGGGATTGCTGGGTCTTACAGTAGTTCTAAGTACAAGAGACCACCCCACTCGCAGAGAGCTCCCAAGAGGGACATGGAGAAGGAGGAATAAACCCTTAGGTAACCAAACACACATTTATACCACAGAGTGTATATGTTGACAAGAAAAGACAAAGAGCCAGAGATGCCGACTGACAGGAGAAAGAAGAATTGTACCAAAACATTAGAGATCATTTTCTCTAGGTGACTTTCAAAGTGCATATTACTTTTTTTTAATTGATCACTCATATATTTCTTTTTTTCTTCCCCTCCCCCCACCATCCCCGCCCTGCTCTTTTTTCTGTGTCCATTCGCTGTATGATCTTCTGTATCTATTTCTCTTTTTGTCTTCTCTTCTAGTCTCTCTCCTCTAGGGTTCACTGGGATTCATTCCTGGGGACCTCTGATGTGGAGAAAGGTTTCCTGTCAATTGCGGCACCTCAGTTCCTAGTCTCTGCTGTGCTCCATCTTGACTCTCCCCTTTGTCTCTCTTTTGTTGGGTCATCATCTTGCTGTGTGACTCACTTGTGCAGACAGTGGCTCACCATGCAGGCACCCACTTGCTGCGCAGGCACTCGCTTGCCATGTGGGCACTTGGCTCACCACATGGGCACTCGGCTCACCGCACAGGCACTTGGCTCACCATGTGGGCACTGGCTTGCCATGTAGGCACACTTTCTCTTCTTTTTCACCAGGAGGCCCTGGGAATCGAACCCTGGTCCTCCCATATGGTAGGCAGAGGCCCTATCACTTGAGCCACATCTGCTTCCCAATATTACTTTTACATCGTTTTCTTCTGACCCTAAATTTTCCAAATTTTCTGAAATAAGTAGGTATTATATTAATAAGCAGAAAAAAAAAGTTATTTTAAAAGAATTACCATTAACTTAAACAAACAGAAGCAATAACATTACCAGTTTTATCTATCTTCATGAAAGAGGCCAATAATTCATAACTGCCGTATGGACACTATAAATATATATATATATATATATATATATATATATATATAAAATACTAACATGTTGCCATTAGTTGCACAACATGCTAAAGGTTTTATTATCATGTAAAGTACTAACTCTTCCTTGTTTTATACACAGAAGCCAATATCCCTGCTATAATAATATTGTTCCACTGAATTATGATTATAACTGGAATGCCAGAAATTGTGAGTTATTCAATCCACAAATATTTATAAGCATCCAATATATGCGAAGCTCTCTTCTAGGCACTAGCAATACTGCAAAAAAACACAAAAATGAGGACTTATTCTCAAGTAGTTTAAATATTAGGGCATGAATGCAATTGATTAATAGTAAGTTTATAGCCTGAGAAACTGGGCCTTTGATAGGACCATTTACTGATACAGGAAAGGCCTGCTTTATGATGGAGAGTAGAGATTTTGGAAAAATGTATAGTTCTGTTTTGTTATTTTAGTTTTGTAGTTTTGGGATGCCTATCCAATATCCAAATGGAGATGTCACTTAAGCAGTTGGAGTTAAAGGTCTGAACCTTGGGAGCAGACTGAGCTGAAGATTCATATTTGGAGTCATCTGTGCATAAATGGTAGTGAAAGATGCAAACTGGATGAGATCACGGAGAGAGTGCTGAAGCACTGATATTTAAAGCCATGGTAGAGATAAAAAAGCAAGCAAAGAGACTGAGGAGGAGGAAATCCAAAAGGATGCTGTTTAACAGAAATCCAGAGAAGGCAATGTTCAAGGAGCAGTTCAACCACAGGGGCTTCTGAGAGACAGAGTATGAAAAGACAATTTACCATTGGCCTTGACAAGACATAGATCATCAGTGATATTATAAAAAGTATTTTATTGGAGTTTTGAGGTCAGAGCCAAATTTCAGTAGACTGAGAAAAAATGAGAAGAGATAGTGTAAGAAGCTTCTCTGTGAAAAACAGCCAAGAAATGAGGTAGTATTTGAAACAAAGTAGATTTTGGTTTTGTTTTAAGATGATTTGCCAGTGAGGATGACCTTGTAGAGAGGGGAAAATTATGATGCATTAGAAAAGGAATAATCGTAGCAACAAAATCCTTGAAAAGATACATAGAGATGGAATCCGAGGCAAGAGTGAAGAGGTTGATGAGAAGGAACCATTTTCCACTATAAGATAATGAATGGTGGGAAGTCAGTTCTTTTTTTTTTGGTAAAGATTTATTTATTTATTTATGTCTCTCCCCTTCCGCCCCAACCTCCGCCCCGGTTGTCTCTGTGTCTATTTGCTGCATTGTCTTCTTTGTCCGCTTCTGTTGTTGTCAGCGGCACAGGAATCTGTGTCTCTTTTGGTTGTGTCAGCTCTCCATGTGGGCAGCACCATTCCTGGGCAGGCTGCACTTTCTTTCATGCTGGGCGGCTTTCCTTATGGGGTGCACTCCTTGCACATGGGGCTCCTCTACGCGGAGGACACCCCCACATGGCATGGCACTCCTTGCGCGCATCAGCACTGCACATGGGTCAGCTCCACACGGGTCAAGGAGGCCCAGGGTTTGAACCCTGGACCTCCCATGTGGTAGATGGACGCCCTAACCACTGGGCCAAGTCCGCTTCCCTGGAATTAGTTCTTGATGGATTTCATCATGATGGAAGAAGGTGTGAAATGAATGTCTTTGACAATGAGAAAGTGAATTTTCTGGGGCATTTTAATGGGATTATCTGGTAGTGTGGAGTGCCCCTTTGAGATTTTTAGTCATGAAACTGAAGTGAGTTAAGTCAGTAAAGTTTTATGCTTTTTCACTAGCAGTGTTGACCTGCATAGACACAGGTATGGCATAAGTAGGCAACTGGTTTTTACCAGTCAAGTAAAATGAAAGGAGAGATGAACAAGGAACATGAGATGGTAAGAAATGCTTATAACTGTGACCAGTGGAATCCAGGCCAGTCAGCAGGTAAGTGAGGACACAAGAAGACTGATAAACAGTTGAAAAGAAGTACGGTTAAAGATCAGAGGGACAGTTCTTGAAAGGTAGAAACAGAGTAAGTGAGCAAGAAATAAAGGAGGTGATGGTCAGAGACTTGGTCTTACAAAATCAAGTTTTCTGAGGTGGCACAATAAAGGGTGATTATAACTTTTAAGATATTACTATCTGAGTGAGGTGACAATGTGTGAGAGTACAGAACAAAAATAATGAAGCCAAAGAGGTCGGAGAATCAAGGAGTCCAGGTATTGTTTGAATTATCTGCTTGGATGTGGAAGTTGCCAAAAGGTGATATGAAAATTGGTCAAGAGGTTAAAAAATGATCCAAATTCTAAAGTCTTCAGTAAATGAGAGAGACCAGAAGGTCAACAGATGACAACAGAGATGGCTAAAGGTAATAAATCCATGTCAAATATGGAAGAAGGAAGGACAATTTGGAATTTAAAAATAGAGAAAAATGATATGTAGCTGGTCTACTAGCCCTGAGATATATGGAATCTGGAAGAAAACTCAGCTATTAGTTGAGAGGACTGTGGGAACAACAGTGTTCTCATGAGAGATCCAGGTTTCAGACAGAGAAAGAAAGTGAATGGAACTACCCAAGAAACTGTTGAGGTTGAAGGGAAGTTGACTGATGACAAAAGGTTATGGAGAGCTTTGGAAAGTGAAGGACTGCAAGTGGAAACTGGGAAAAGATGAAGGTGGTTACTAAGCAGCAGAGGAAGCAGAAGGCAGGGAGCTCTGACTGTCCCTGAGGATGTCAAGAATGATGTCTGAGTACTCAGTGACTGTATCTCAGAAGTTGATGCGGCTCCTAGGCATTAAAGACCACAGTATGATTCCCGCAGGGGGAGCTCACTCTCATCGCACTTGGGTATGCTCTTCTCACATGAGTCATGCATGCTTCATATGCATGGCATGTTACATATGTGAATGTCACACTATGGCTTCGATGGCTAGTTGCCTACCAAAGATTTGGCAAGCTGCAGCCCAAACTATATTTCCACGCCATTGCCTCCTATATCCAACAGAATGGGAATAAGAGTCATGAATGCCACTTTAAGCCTGGTCCATAAACACTCCTTATGCAATCTCCCATGCTCTTTACCCCTTTCACTGGCTGGATGTCAAGGTCAGGGTGACATTGGGAACTTCATGTTGAAAATGACAGAACTTCTGTCAACCTGAATGCCTAAACTGAGCAACTTGACCATGCTCCCAGGATACTTTATGTGAGAAAAATAGAAATTTACATTGAATTAAGCCACGAAAATTTCTAGTTTATTGGGTTTGGCAGCTAGAGTTAGTTTAACAAATACACATTTATCATGTGTCTCATAAATTGGAGCTCAAGACCTCTTCAAAAAATTACTAAGAAGCAGGGAGTGTGTTATGAACCAATCATTACCTCATACTTTCTCCATAGACTAAATAAGGAGAGGACTAAGAAGAAAAGAGAGGTGAGTTTTTGACTTCATAAGTAGAACAGTGCACCTGAGGAGGAGGGGAGAGTGGTGGTGTCTCCTGCTCAAAGCCAAGTGAGTTGGTGGGCTCCAAATGAGTCACTGGTAGAAACTGGGATATAATGCAAGAGGGTAGACTTCTGTAGCTGCTGATCCTTTCCTCCTCCTCCCTTTCCTCCTCCTTCTCCTTTTACTCTTCTCCAAGGTTCAGAAACCCGAGACCCACTGTGCAAACCAGGTTCTAACATGGCCCTGACAATCCTCACCTCCTACTATTCACATCTTTTTGTAGTCCATTTTCACTTTCAATTAAGGCTGGTCTGTGTGACTAAGAGAATATGATGGAAGTGACACTATGTGACTTTTTTTTTAAAGATTTATTTTATTTCTCTCCCCCCCCCCATTGTCTGCTCTCTTGTGTCCATTTACTATGCATTCTTCGGTGTCCGCTTGCATTCTCAGTGGCTCCAGGAATCTGTGTCTTTTTTGTTGAATCATCTTGCTGCGTAATCTCTCTATGTGTGCGGTGTCACTCCTGAGCAGGGTGCACTTTTCTCACACAGGGTGGCTCTCCTTGTGGGGCACGCTCCTTGTGCGTGGGGCTCCCCTACGCGGAGGACACCCCTGTGTGGCACGGCACTCCTTGTGCATAGCAGCACTGCACGTGGGCCAGCTCACCACATGGGCCAAGAGGCCGTGGGTTTGAACCTGGACCTCCTATATAGTAAGCAGATGCTCTATCATTTGAGCCACATCTGCTTCCCAGTATGTGACTTCTGATCTGAGATCATAAAAGTCCTTGCAGCTTTTGACCTGGCATCTTGGATCACTTATTCTGGGGGAAGGCAACATCATGCCATGAGAATCTAGAAGCCCTGTGGAAAAGCCTACTTCAAGAGAAACTTAGACCTCTGTACAGCCAATACCAGTTGAGCTGACTTGTAAGTGAGCTACTTTGGAAGCAGATCCTCCAGCCCCAGAGAAGCCTTCAGATGACTGCAGTGCTGACACTGACCCTCCAACCAGAACCACCCAGCAAAACTCCCAACCCAGGGAAACTGTGAGATGATAAATTATTTATTGTTGGTCTGGCCACTAAGTGTTGGGGTGATTCATTATACAGCATTAGATAACTAAAACTTCAGAACAGAGCATGGTAAGAGTTTTCTGTAGAAAGTCTAATGTGTCTCCTGAAAGTGTAGGTGGATTCATAAACAGAGGCTCGTGACCATTCCTTTACTAGAGACTTCTGGATGTAAGAGCCTCTCTGGAGCAGCCGGGCCAATGGAACTTGAAGGGACACATGTAGTTGTATTCCTAGGAAAAACATGGGGCTCAACCTCTGCACCACACCAGTTTCCCGGAGTCCCCAATGAACACAAAAGAAAATCTGCAAATTTCTTCACTTTTGTGATAGTGAATGGAAGTGAAAGTTCGGACAAAAGCAATAGAGATATCCAGGGGCCACCAAGTCAAGAAAGGGAGCATCTCAGTGAGTGAAGGGTATGGCCTTTTATGGCTAGAAGTGCCAACAGGGGCATGCAAATCAGAGTAGGCTAGAATAACTTGAAAATTTCCCCCCTAGAGTTAATCACCTAAAATACATTCATAAGCTTCAGACAGAACTTGACTAAATCAGAAGACAGACAGGGGCCTCTCCACACAGTGACATGCAACCAGAGTAACATAAGAAAATATCTGCCTCTGCTATTTCTCTTCTCTGCCCTCAGCAGAGGAGGATGTAGGCTTGAAGCGGACTGGGAAAAGGTAACTCACAAGCAGGCCACACAGCCCTCCACTCTGAGATACTCCAACCTTTAATGAGACAAAGAGAGGAGTTTGAATAGAGTGTGGGGATTGCTAACGAAATATAAAAAGACCTAATTAAGTATATTATATAGAATATGCTCTCCTGAAAGATAGCTAAAGCCAAATCTGACAACTATAACGTTTTAAGGTTGGGGTAGGCTACCTTTTATACTGACCTTATCATCAATGTCAAGTATAGCATAGAAATGGCACTAAAATACTCCTATTAATATATATGTCAAATTGTTCCTGGGCTTACAACAACAAAGAACATTATTTCCTCAAAAAGACTCAGCAAACATACATAAAATATGCAATAGGTATATACATGTGTGTGTGTGTACGCACACATACTCATGTATATATATAACTGTTTTCATGGAAATTTAATTTAAAGCTTTAAAGAAATAACCTCAAAACCCTGTAACCCCTAATGTATCCTTTCCCTTAAGCCATAAACACACCTCTAGTTATTCCATCCAACAAAAATATACCACAGCAGGTGGAGTCACACAAAAAAGTAAATGATTTCAATCTTTTCATTCATTTCAGTCTATTCCCTCAACAAAAACTTCAAACTGCAGGTGCATGAAGCATACTTCTGCTATGACAAGAGCAGTGCGTCTTTGTAACCGGGGCTTCACCTAATGATGTGTGAACTAAATGTTAACTGCAGCAAAATGACTCGGAGCCAAGAAAGCCCCAGCTGAGGGTCTTGCCTGGAAGAGGGGCTAAGCCACAGGAACACACCAAAGAGCAGGGTTGGCTCTTTGGTCCTTGGGAGATCATCATTCCTTCCTTCTCTTCAACTTCTAATGTTTCAAAAACAGTGTGTAAATTAAATTGGAATTTTCAGTTTGCCAACATTCCTCATTTTAGGGCCCAAATTTGATTTCAGTCTGGAAACCAGCATCTAAATGAGCTTGAGAGAGGAGCAGGTTTTAAGAAAGGTCAAGCCAGTCAAAGTAAAACACTAACCAATTATTGTAGGGAAGCAGATTCACATCTGGAATTGGTTACATGTGGAACAGAAGGAAGAGTTTTCTTAGGACAGTTGGTTTAATTACATTTTTAAAACAGAAAAGAGCAACCTAGGAATGCCAGCTGATCTGAAATGCAAACGGGCTGCCTCTAGCTAGTGAATATATTTGCTTCTTATTTCCACCAGAATCGTTAATACTATATCCATAACTAGTTTCCTTCCTTACTCGTCAAATAAGGCAAACCTTCAAATGTCTCTTTCAGGTGGCCATTCTGCCTGGGAGTTCCTGTTTGCTAGGTATTCAGACATCTTATCTCTATAAACATGATGCTTTAAGAATGAGCATGGCTTTTGGCATCAAGTCTGACCTACATTTTCATTTACTAGCTGTGTGATTTTGGAAATGTTACGTAATCTTTCTTTTCCTTTTCTGGGAAATGGGAATGATTCTTATATTGAAGAGCTCTTTGTTCTGATAATTAAGTTAAACTATACAGCATATGTCAAACACTTATGTGACTGGTTATAGCAGGTACTCAATAAATGTTAACCCTCTTACCCCTCCCTTTCTCTCTTCCTCTCTATTTTTAGCAATTCATTTTCCTAAAAGCAATATACTTCAGGTAAAGAAAATGAAACAGGAAGCTGTACATGCCCTACATGCTAAAATGTCAGTAGTACAGTATGATGGTTGATTTCATGTGTCAACCTGGCAAGGTAATGGTGTCCAGCTGTTCAGTCACACACAGGCCTGCTTCCTACTGTGAGGGTATTTAGAGATAGGATTTGAAGCTACAATCAGTTGATTACATCTACAACCAACACAAGAAATTGCACTCAGCAATTGTGGGGGTTCTTCTTATCCAATCAGTTGGTGGTCTTAAAAGCCAGAACTGAAGATTTTAGAAATTAGAAGAATTAGGACTCAACTTCAGTATTGGTTCTTGCTGGAATTTCCAGCCAGCTTCCCCTGGGGAATTTGAACTATAGATTTTGGAATTACCTTTATTGCAGTTTCTAACTTGTGGCCTGCCCTATGGAGTTGGGATTTGCCCATCCCCATAGTTGTGTGGGTCAATTCCTTGTAAAAACCTCTTTTTATATACATACCTCCCATTGATTCTGTTTCTCTGGAGAAACACTAATATACACAGCAGAGAGAATACAATAAATTAAACATATACATGGATTTCAAAGTAATCTCCATTGAATATCTCAGATATGTTACAAGGATAGTATTATAGTTAAAAGTATTTCATGAAATGTATCCTGACAGGCAGTTTTATGATTTGAACCTTTACGATTCCACGTCCCACCCTTCAGAAAAAAAAAAAAAAAGTCTGCCATAATTTATTTTTATTATCTTGCACCACCATAATCAGGATAATTGAAAACCCTGGAGTTGGAGTACATCCTGGATCATTTGTAACAGATCCCTTTCTAACATGCAGGGTTGTCGATGGACAGCTTTGCAAACTAGTACTTTGCCCAGAGTGGAGGAGAGAATTCTGCTTTACAATGAAGAAGTTTAATGTAGCTAGGAATGATGCTGAAAGCAACATTTTACTCCCGAGGAGCAGGTTATGACCTTCCAAGTGAAACTCAGCCAGAACATTTATATCACATTAACACCAGTGAATGGGAAAGAGAGAGAGAGAGGATATAGTCATTTGCAAAAGTACTGTGAGATTGGTTGGTTTAATTGTCTGCTCCATAAGCTTTTCTGAGGTGTATAATATATTTCATGAAATTAATAATAATATTGAGTCCCTCTTTACTTAACTGTCTAATTTCTTCCACCATGAGCCCAGGTGAGGGTATAAATCTGTGAGAATGGATTAAGAGATGGAGAGAATGGAAGAGTGCTGATACTAGAGCTCTACAATGCGATCAGGGTGACATCTAAAGATGATTTCAAAAACACCAGATGCTGCAGTTCCAAAGTGGTAGAACAATGTATCATATGTATCAAAAGAAAAGAGAGTTGTTTGTGCACATTTTTAAACCCCCTAGGGACTCTTTTCAGGCACTTAGTTTGGGTCTTTTTGTGTATGAAGCACATGATGCACTGGAAGACAAGGGAGCGGCTTGATGTGGTTGAGCATTTGCTCTCCTTACACTCCGTTCTGTTTATAAACATTCCAGCTATGTGAATAATAAAAAGCCAAGCACAAGCCTTTTGTCTTTTCTGCATGCTCTTTCTGGTACTGGAGGGGTTTGGGAGGAGGTGTTGAGATTTTGTGTGCTAAAGCTTGTCAAGGGCACATCAAAATGGAAAAACGAAATCAACCACCAGACAGATTGGATGGCAGATTTTGGCAGCTAACAAGGAGCTTTCTTGTTATAGGATGTGCAAGCTTGTGGGCTGAACTGCAATTAGAAATATATATATATTTTTTGCCTGAGTTCTTCTTATACTTTTCATTCTCATAAGTGACAACACCAAAAGACTATTTCTCACTCCCTAATGTACTCTATCCATCTCCCTGTTGCTAAAGTAACTAGTATCTTAATTTAACATCAATTACCAAAAAAAATCGGATCAACGCTCTTCAGTGTTTGAGATATTGATACCTCATGGGAAAGTGAGTGATTTATTACTTAGAACTAATTCTCTTGAATTCTCTCTGTGTTTGCAAAATAATCCTTTTCGGTGCTTTTTTTTTTAAAAAAAATTGTTGTTGTTGTGGTTTTAACCATATGTCTCCAGTAGGAAAGCAAGATCTTTGTTTCTTAACAGCTGATGTGTACTTGCTACTGTGTCACAGAGGAGTCCATAATACTGTTAGTAAATCATTTCCACAGAAACTAAAATTAGCATCCAGGAGGGGAAAAATAACACTACTTTTCTGTTACTCAACATGTTGATTTCATATCTAACAACCCAGTGACCTGGGCCAACCTGATTCTCAGAGGTTAAAGGTGAAACACCCAAGGGGAAATGGCTGCAGCCTGTCAGGGCAGGATTAGAACTCCATGCAGCTGACCAGGCAACTCCCAGATTATTTTGGTTGTTGAAACCATAAACAGTTATGGAAGGGAGTGGCCTGGGAGCTGGAAGGGAGGAAAATAGAGCTGAGTGATTAAATTCTGCTTTTTAAAATACAGCCAGGGAATGTTTCATTCAAGAGTAAGCTGCCCTGTCTAAGCCATGGCTCCCAATAGGATGATATATGTACCCAACTTTCAGAGTAGAGGTAATGGACAATAAAATAACAATGCAGTCTGTGATTTTTTATAGGTTAAGAGGTTTTTATTGGGCAAAAATAATAAGCTCAAGAACTTGGTTATAAGTACTTAAGAGGGGAAAAAAAAGGAACTAAAGACAGAAACTAGTGCCCCATATTCACGGTTCTTTTTATTTTACTAAGAAGAAAAAGGCAATGCACTTGTAAATCCAAGTACTCCTTGAATCAGCAAACTTTTTTTAATGATTTAATATGTGCCAGGCACTGTGTCAGGCTCTGAGGATACCAAGGTAAACCAGAAACCTCCTCTGCTCAGGCATGAGCAAATCAAAGTAATAAGGAGGTAGAGGTGCTGAGATTGATTTATGCATAGGACATAACAGAGACACAAACATGGAATTATCAAACCTCCCCTTTCTGTAAACAAAGCTGGAGTGACTCTTGAAAGCCCAGGAGGCTTTTGCAAAACAAATTGGGAATACAGGATTTAGTAGGCAGAGGGAATATCACCAGCCATTTAGGTTTTGGTTTTTCATGATTTACATCAATTTTTCAAACCAGAGAAACAAGAAGTCAGAGCAGAGAAATAAGAAGTCAGGACAGGAGCAAGTTGTTCCTTCAGTAGCAGAGAGGCATGCTATCATTTAAGCCCGTTAGAAAATGAAAACTCCAAGAGCACATCTAAGAAAGTAATTCAACGTCAGGGTGTATAAAGGACATTCTAGGCACCTGGTCTATTGAAAAATACCTTGTTTGAAGAGGAGTAAAAGAAAAACCAACATGGAGAAAAATATGACAATAAAGGGAAGAAGCAGCAGCATCCATAAGATAAAGAGGAATAGCACATTTAATAACATTATGTAGTTCAGGACCCAGAAGAAATTTCAAGAAAATGTTTGGCCTTCTACATTAAAGAGAGAAGATTGTGAAGAAAAGATGAAAGGATGAAATAAAAAGAGTGAGGATACAATTAAAAAAAAAAAAAGAATTGCAGGACACTAAATCACATTATTAGAATTAAAATCTACATTAAAGGTAGGGCAGAATCAATGGTGAAAGCACATCAGTCAGTGATGTGGTGGTGGGTATAGAACTTTTCTTAGAATACAAAGAGAAAAATTAAGCAGGAAGATGGAAATAAGAGCCACAGAGGATCAAAATCACAAAACCAAGATGATGCTGAATGGCATTCCTGAAGGAGAGAATGGAATGAAAGAAAAGTCGCAACAATCAGAGATATAATAGAAAAAAGTTTCCTTGAGATGAGGAAAAGCCTGTGTAAGCATATTGCAATGGTTTATAGCTTCACAGTTCACAGGGAATGGTTCACAGGAAAACCAATGAAAAAAAAAATGCATGATAATATTTTTAAAGCACAAAAGGGGAAAACATCTCCAAGTTCAGGAATACAAAGCAACAAATTTTGATCACTCTTAACATCTCTTCTGCAACATTAAAACCAAATGACAACTAAGGAACATCTAATTTGGCTGAAATTGCTGAAATTTGGCTAAAACATGTCACATATGGTCACTGCCAACCATTTCTGCCGGAGACAGATTAAAAACGGAAGTAGAACACTCCTCCCCAGAACTAGATGCCCACTGGCAGGCCAAACCCTCTGTGTCAGGCTCCTCTAAAATATCTCAGAAGTAGGATTAGGGAAAAAAAAAAAATTTACAAGCAGAGAGCAAAAACCACCATGTGGTGGGCAGCTTCTAAGATGGCCCTCAATGATCCCCACCTGCTGGTAGTCATGCTCCTGTAATGCCTCTCCTAGAGTGTACACTGGATTTAGTTACCCACTTCTAGCCAATAGAATGTGGCAGAAGTGAAAGAATATCAAATCCAAGATTAGGTTACAAAAAGACTGTGGAATCTTTCTTGGGCGCTCTCACGCCCTCTCTGCCATGGACTCCACTGCCATGCTGTGACCTGACCAACTGAGAGGCCCACATGGCAAGGAACCAAGGGAGGTCCCCAGTCAAGGGGCCTTCAACCATTTGTGAGAAACCAAATGCTGCCAATAAATTCCCCCAGCCAAGCGTTTGGAGGAGAACACAGTCCCAGCCAGCATGATGACTGCAGCCTTGTGAGTATCTTCAGCCAGAGGCACCCAACTAAGCGACACTCAGATGCTTGAGACAAAAACTATGAGATAATAATTACTTTGTTGTTTTAAGCCATAGAGTGATTGGATGATTTGTTATGCAGTGATAAACTACCAATATACAATGTGCTAATACTAAAGAAAGTAAAGAATAAAAGGATAGCAGATAACACTTTGACTGGTCCCTGAGTCTCTTGGTGTTCAGGAATTTCTACCATATGGCCTATTTTTAAGAAAATTAGTTTTGGCTTGGAGATGGGAGTTACCCCTTGTTTTAGTTTCCTGGCTGCTAAAACAAATACCATGTAGTGGGTTGGTTTAAACAATGGGAATTTATTCACTCATGGTTTTGAGGCTAGGAGAGATCCAAAATGAAGGCATCATCAAGGTGATTCTTTCTCCCAGAAGACTGCACCATTCCAGGGTTGGCTGCCAACAATCCTTGGCCCTTTCCTTTTCTCTCACATGGCAATGTATATGGTGGCCTCTCCTGGCTTCTTCATTCTCTTCCAGGTTGCTTCTGGCTGCTCTGTGTGGCCTTCTTCTCTCTCTCTCTCTTTCTTTCTCTTCTCTCTGTATATATATATATCTTTCCCTCTGAACTTCCCTATAGGACTTGCAATAATAGGATTAAGACCCACTCTGGGGATGTGGCTCAACTGATAGAGCATCTGCCTGTCAGATGGGAGTGTCCAGGGTTTAATACCCAGGGCCTCCTGACCCGTGTTGAGCTGGCCTACGCACAAAGCTGCCGCATGCAAGGAGTGCTGTGCCCCATGTGCATGGACTAAGCCCTGCAAGGAGAGCTGCCCCACGTGAAAAAAGTGCAGCCTGCCTAGGAGTGGCACCGCACACTCAGAGAGCTGACACAGCAAGCTGATGCAACAAAAAAGAGACAATTTCCTGGTGCCACTAAGGATGCAAGCAGACATAGAAGAACACACAGCAACTAGACATAGAGAGCAGACAACAGGGGGCAGGAGGAAGGGAAGAGAAATATATAAAATAAATCTTAAAAAAAAAAAGACCCACTCTGATTCAGTTGGGCCACACATCATCCAAAATTCTATTTAAAAGGGTTCACACTCAGGAATGGATTAAATTTAAGGACATATTTTTCTGGGGTACAGAGTGCCAAGCCACCACATCTCTGATTTGAGCAAGCACTTAGTAAAAGTACTAAACACCATCAAGTCTCTGGTCATGGAATACACAGACTTAGAAATCAGCTAAGCCATCAAATAATCCATCAATTATTCCATCTTTAATACTAAAATAAGATTTTTAAAAAACACTTTCAAATAGAAGATATATGTAATGTAGAACATCATGATTAGATCTAAATCACCAGAATTTATTTGGAAGACTTGGTGGTGCATTGGTAGGGAATATAGACTCTAGGAGTCAAAGACTGCGGTTTCAGTCCCAGCTCCACAGGGTTACCTGGTAACCTTTGGCAAACTACTTCATCTCTCAATGCTTTGATCTCCTCACCTGTAAAGTGGAGATAAAAGCAGCACCTCTCTTACTGGGTTTATTGGGAACATATGAGCTATGACATGTAAAGTCACTGGTTTGGTGACTTTCTATCAGTTCAGTAAATGTAAAGTTTTATCACTATTAGTATATATTTTAAAGAACTACAAGTGGGAAAGAGAGCTCTGAGCCCAAGATGAAAAATGGAAGTTGGCCGTGTAAATGGACAGACCCTGTGACCTGGCTCCCACTGAGACTAGAGCTAAGGCCTGGACTCTGGTTCGGTTGCCTGAGGGGCCAGTCTGCTACCTGTTCCTCCTCGCTGAGGCTGGACCTTGCAGCAGCCTGAGGTCAACCCCGGGAAGCTCCTGAGTCTTACCTGATGGACATCTAAACTGCAGTGAACTAGAGATGTCCCTGCCGGGCTTCTGTACCCTGGATCTGCCTCCCCCCACCTGAATTCAGTCCGTACTGGGACACGTGTCTGTGCATTGCCATGTGCTTGACTTTTAAACAGCTATTAGTGGAGATGCGGTATCTCTCCATGGAAGATAAAACCACAGAGCTGCAAGGACAATGGGATGGAAGAAATGGGATGGATAGGAGGCCTTCTTTGAGTTCAACTTAATAGGTATTTGCTTATGGGGTATGGCTTGAAGGGGAGACAAGCTCTGATAACATTTCTTTTGTGCATACTTTGTCCCTGGCCCTTGGTACATGCTGGCCCTCCCATACCACACACCAGTCCAGGAGAGAGAAGAGAGAGCAGCCAATTGCAACAGGCTCTGATATTCTCCTAGGACTGTCCTCTCACTCTCTAGATCTATGATTCTCTGGTCTCATCTTCCATTTACTAATTTCTCCACACGATCTTTCAATATTTGCTTCTGGTCCTTCTTCCCAGCTTCCCGCCCATGCTGAATCTCTCTCTTAACTAATAATATCTTCCACCACCTTCCCCCATCACCACCCACACTTTAGACTCTGGGTTCTGCACCCTCCCTTAATTAAAAGAGTCAGCTCATGTGGCTCTGTGGGTTCTAGGCTTCCAACTCTAGAAAGCACTATTCGTATTTCTAGTATTTGCAGATTTCTGTATTTTTTATTAAAGAAACTCTTCAGGAGATGGTAGTAAAATATTTTGAGGAAGGGGTGCCTTTTAATTTCTACCAAGGTGCCACATGGGCTAGGCAGGCCTGCTGTGACTTCTATATAATTTGGGGGCTTCAGCTCAAACTCATCTAGGCCCAGCCTAACCACAGCCTAACTATCTACCCAGGAGCACAGTGACTTCTACTTAGTGGCAAATTCATTCATTTAACAGGCACATATTAAGTGTTCTGTGTGTCAAGCACTGCGATGGGCTGTGGAGGCAAAAAGTGACTAAAACTTACTTCCTGTCCTTGAGAAGGTTATCATCTGTGGGGAGGCAGACAGAACTATCGAGCGCGAGCGCCGTGGTGAGCGCCTAGAGGTTATGGGAACAGCTAACAGAATCCCCTTACTACCTAACCCCCTTGGGGTGGGGACGGGCTAGTGAAGCTTCGTGGGGAAAGAGATACCAGATGCCCTAGGAGACAGTAGGATTTAGACAAAGGAAGGGAGTGGAGGGCATTTTAGGCAGAACAGCCAATGGGAGCTCAGGCAGAGAGGAGAGTGCAGGGTGTGTAGGAGCTTCCGGCAGAAATTCAGCATCTCTCTCCCCTAAGGGTACCGACCACTAGATGAAAAGAAGCAGGGCATAGCGTAAGACAGCAAGGGACAAAGTACCTTCTTTTCAGAACAATGTCGACACAAAGCTGCTCCAAGACATAACTCTGCCCCTATGACTTGGCTGCAGTAAATTCCACATGCCAATGGGAATAGAAAACTAACCAGGGGCAGGAAGAGGAGAAGGCTGGAGAATATTTTGAATTCCATCATGCACTGGAGAAAAGTTGGGAGAGAAACCCAGTGGAAGTGCAGCGGAGGAAAGGCTGCAGAGCTGCCTTCCACAGGGACCCCAGTGTGGAGATGAGGCCTGGACTTCCCCGGGGACCCTCGGGGACTCTGTGAATCAGCCAGAGGAAGGCAAGTTGCTGTGAAGGCAAGCACCACAGGGAGCCTGCCCCACAGGGAAATCAAGAGATGACGGGTTGACAAGGGCTTCCCCTGCACCCAGAATTCCAGGAGCTGCCAAATCCCATGGCAGGCAGCACGGTTCCCTGGCAGCTTGGAGCTGGCAGCCCCATCTGATGGGGACGGAACAGAAGGGGGACACTGAGATTAAAGGCCTCAGCACAGAACACTTGTGGTTTATCTAAGCACTCTTGTTAACCTGGGCTGATTTCTGAATTCCCTGAATGGTTTCATGGGATCAGCAAATGCAGCTATAGGAAGCTAAAAAAATTAAAAATTAAAGATAAAAGGATAGCTTTCTTGCAAAAACCTGATCCACCTATGGTAGCTCCCGTTTTGCAAAGTAAAGTGAACTGCAGAGGCAATGTGAGGACAAAAGAGGCTCACTGACCCAAAGAACAATCTTGTGCCCACAACGAGCATGGCTAGATCTGGGAAACAGCCCAGGAGAGAAGAGACATACGAGAGGACGGTTTCTTAGTCTGGGACACAGAAGACACTGTCATATGCATGAACAGAGCAGAAGAGGGGTCTCCTTTACATTGGGGGAATCACTAATTAACTGCTGAGGAATAAGAATTTCGTTTGTTGGCGGTTCTTGGAGGACACTTTCTCCATCTCGCCCCTACAGCTTCAGAACTCATTGAGAAATTGACTCAGTTGTTACCGGTGAAGCTGGATTAGAGAGTGTGGCTTTTACCTGAGAACCCAGTCAGACTTCCTACTTCTCACGCCCACCCCAAACTGCAGGTTTCCCCCAAAGCAGGGGCCCAAACTACTCTGTAAGATTCCCACAAGGGGAAAAGAACATGTCCTGCCTGCAGGCAAACTGGGCTGACAAAGAAAACCCAGAAAGGGCTTAGCCACAGAAAGGCAGTTGCTTTTCCCCCAATTAGGCAATCAGATAAGAACCCCTTTTCCTTTGGGAGGGGGCTGGAAGGAAGGGTGAAAGTTTCCTCCCTTCCGAGTATTTCCAGAAGGACAGATGTTTCTATTTTATGGGCCTCAGTAGGGATGTCTGGAAAGGAAGAAAATTATTCTCTTTGCATTGTACTGGCATCTACTGCCAGATTGTACATTTCGATATTCAGAGACGAAAAATTCTATTTTCTCAAAAAAACTAGAAGACCTCAGGGTCCTTTGGTCCAGTTGCTTCCAAACTTTTTTCTTTTAGCAATAGATGTCTTCCTTCAAATATGAAACACAAAAGACAGAGCTGCCCGGTTGACAGAAACAAAAGGTGAGTGGTGTGGAAAGCCCAGGCTCAGCCATGAGGCTTCCGGATTCTTCCCCCCTCCCCAATTCAAGAGGGACCCTAGGGCTTTACACTATAGTTTTGAAAACCTCTGATTCAGTCCTACGTCCTGGAAAAATGCTAGCCAGGTAAGTTACGTGGCTGCCCAGCCTGCATAGCTAAAGTCGGTAATGGAGATGGGGTCGCAAGAATCAGGACACATCATCTTGAAAAGGGCTTGAAATCAACACAGAGAGGTGATTCAACTCTCTGTGGGAGGGACTTCTATTAATATTGGTCTTAGTTACTTTTTCAACTTCCACACACTCCATCTAATAATTTCCACGGGTCTCATTGGAGACTATCCCTACCTGGGGATTGACACAGAAAAGCATCACCGAGAAGAGTTGGAATACCCTTTCTTGCCCTTGATGCTGGTACAAAACTTTAGAAAGAGGCGGGCGACTAGTCATCAGGGTGGTTCAATTGGAGGAAAAGGGATGGACTAGAGGGGCTTCAAAGGGTACCTCCAGCGCTGTGATCTGAAGAAGCATCTCTTTTTTCTCTCCCTTCCAGAAGAGAGCAGTCAACAAGTCGGCTGAGGATTGTCACAATAGGCAGCCTGTGGCCCTCACTCTAACTCAGGCCTTCCACGAGAAAGGAGGTGGTGAGAAGGGGGTTTCAAATCAGAAGAGTAAAGCCACTTTGGCTAGCGAACATAGAATTAGTCGAATCGGATGAAATTGCCGTTTTTGTAGGCATTAATGGCCAAGTATTGGCACTTTTATGTTTCAGCCTGTGACACACTGGCCTGGTCCCAACAGACCCAGACCTTCCAGGTAACAGGCTGCGGTGGCTGTTCACCCCTAACCTTTATCTCAGGTTACCGAGGGTCTGCCGTGGATCAGTGGGCATGTTCCCGGAGTCAGTTGTGTGGTTCGTACTGCTGCTGTTATTTCTATTAGCTCCTAACGCACACCTAGCCCTCCCTAGCACCAGCTGCTGTCCATTCCCCTTCTTTCCCCTGCCCTCACTCCCACAGCATAGAGCCTGGGCTCAGACGCTCAACCGATTCCATCCTGATTGCTTACACTACGGACCAATTTTCATTAACTGTCAGAGCGCACAGGAGGCCAGGAACCAGGCCCTGGTATCTCTGCATTTGATCACTTATCCTTCCCAAGGGCATTATCAAAAGTATGTAAGAACATACTTATTTCTCTTATCCCTCTCATAACTATATCCATATTATAATCCCTGCAGAGCAGAAGCACGGTTTAAAAGCCACTCGGTGAATGTCAGGGGAACTCATAGCATCAGACATCGGCAAGTTAGAATATCACTATTACTAAACTCACTTTACAAACAAAGTCGGGGTGAAAAACAAGAGAAGGGAAATTCTAACATCAAACAGGATTGATGGGCTTATCGTCATCACACTGCATTACAGGGTGACCTCTGCAGAAGGGAAATTGGGTTACATCAACAAACCTTCCACTTTAAAGGGTGAGATGAAAGAGTGCCTCCCCAAACGTTTTGCAGTATTACTGGCTCAGGTTTAAAGAAAGTATGCAGCCAGGTATCCCTATCACGTTTCAATCTGTGATATTGACATGGATGTGAAAACCCAAGCCTTTGAAACTGAGCCTTTCATATGTCGAACAAAAACCTGAAACGCACTCTGCTGCGAAGACCTGAAGGAGAGAGAAGGTAAGATGATAAAGGGGAAACCTTTGCACATGGAACACTGCTGAATTTTCCTGCCATGGGCTGTAACTCAAATCTGCTAAAGCAGAGCTTAGTTCAGGTAATTGACATCGTTTTGTTTGGCTTTCCTCGATATCAAGGCTTACCTGTCTTGTAAAGATTCCACAAAGTCAGTGATGTGTTGCCAAAGTAAGGAAAATTATTTAACAGAACCAGAGTCCTTTAAGTTCTTTTCAATTATAGTCCCTCAACCCCACCCTACACAATCCCACTCTCTTGTCATTTATTTATTTGGCTAAACTGATTTCTCTTTTGGCTCAGCAAACTCCCAAGTAAGCAGTGAAGAGCTGAAATATTAAATGGAAGCTTTGTATAATCCAGTACAAATGGTCTTCAGACTTTTTTTTTTTTTACTTAATGTTCCAAAAGGAAAATGTCTTTTCCCTGTACTGTAAATTTCCAGTCTTATATTTTCAACCTAGAGATTAATAGATACTAAGCCAAACAGCACATTCTCTGGCTTAATCAATAGGTATGTATATAAGAAATGGAAGGACTGCAGACAGAAGGGTTTCTCAGCTTCCCAGGAGGAGTTTTAAACACGGTCCTCAAATTCTGCTCAGCTGTGACCTTCAGGGTAAGCTATAGAAGAGTAAGAGTTGCATCACAAAAGGCATTTGAACTGCTTGTAATGAGGGATAAAAGGCTATTTGCTAATATCTGATCATGCAAAACCAAGTCCCTAATAAAATGAAAAAAAAAGCCCTATTATTTTTTAAAGCCTTGCAAATATCTCCAGAGCCAGGTCTTTTCTTGGCATTGTGCCAGTCCTGGACCCCTTTACCAGGAAAAGGACCCCAGCATGTATCATGCTTCCTACTTCTTCATAGTCTGTTTCATTTGGCAAAGGACCTAAACCTAACCACAACAGTTAAAAAGACAGGCTTACATTCTACTCTAAAATATACAAATCATGAAATGTATACAACTAACAAAAACAATTTCAGTACTACTTGATGAGAGGAATTTTGTGTGTGCCTGTGCGTTGTTGTGTTTTTTTTTTAATTCAGCATTCCAGTAATGTGAAACCACTGTTTAAGGTAGAAAATCATTTTTCAATCTCAGGAAACATCGTTACTAGCTGCCAAAAGTCGATCCATATAATAAGAACTATTTGCTAATGCTGAACACCTGCACTTTTATAGATAGCCTCTCAGGACAGCTGGAGCTGAGTCTTCAAGTCTACTGATACAGCAGCCAAGCAAAATCCAAATTTTTCGATAAGAATCCCTGTTGAATTTGCCATGCATGTATCTACACTAAGTCTGGTATATTTATTGGTGGTCTCTGATCGTCATTAGGTACAATAAAGCACAATACAAAATATGTTCAGGATAAAGTTCCCAGCTGCTAGAAGCTTATATCTCGAGGTGGTAGGATACACAAATCAAAACATACTAAAGGTATAAACATATATCATGCTTATGGAAGCCATGTGTAAATATTTATTTCACTTCCCAGGGTTAGTTTTGGCTTTTTTTAATTTAATTTTTTTATTTTCTGACTTGCTCGATTTCATAGAAAAAGGCAGCCACCAAAAGTTTGAGGGAAGGATTCATTAAGAAGATTCAAGCATTGCTTTTACAGCCTTCTGAGTTGAAGAATTTCTAGCAAGTCTCTTATGGATAGTTTACATTCTTAAACAGTCATGGTGAATCTTCACACATTTCTTGCTGCAATGGACTCCTCTAACCAAGCAAGAACCAGAGGAAGATGCCTTTAAACCTTGTTACTATTAATAAGAAGCCTTTACTGAGCACCTACTGGAGCCAGAAGCTGAATGAAATCCTTCACATGTGTTTTCTTTATTCCTACCAACAAAAAGCACCTATTAGTACCATTTTCCAAAGAAACTGAAAATCAGAGTAATTAATGGGACTGGCCCAAGTTAGATAACAGTAAGTAAGTGGGAGAACTAGAAACCATACCTCAGTTCATCAGGTTTGAGTGGCTCTGGTCTTTCCTTATAATGTGCTGTCTCTTTTGCCAACATTTAGTTATTGCAGACTTTTCCCCCTTCACTGTACTGGGAATTAAGTGGTTAATGAGGCAGATGTGGTCCTGTCTTCATAAAGTTTACAATCTCGCCAGGAAAATAGACATAGAAGGGGTAGTACAAAGTGAAATATGGGCTTTTATAGCCTCATCTGGGCACACGAGTAGGACCTGGCTAAATGGTATAAATTTTGCATCCTGTACAAGAAAATACCTACAAGAAAATGCCTACTTAATTATTACTTTCATCCCTATAACTTCAAGCCATTCTACTGTTTAGTCGATTCAGTCTTGAGATCTTGATATTTCTATTTAAATAGAATATCATCCAATGAAATTTCCTTGGTTGACTGTGATTTCAGCAGGCCCAGATAGAAGAATAGGAAAAAATTCCTGGGATGTTCTTAAAAGCAAAGCAAAGAAAAATTGACTTGTTTTTTCTTGGTTTTCAAATTTTTATAGTACTGTTATCTATTACAAAAAAAAAAGGCAGGACTTTCTGCCATCAAAACAAATTCTTATAACTCGTCCCTCCCCAGCACATACCCTATCTATGTAGTCTCTGCAATAATCCTTTACTCTAGAAGCTGATCATGACCCTTTTCTCTCCATCACACCTTCCCAAGGTTCTCTCAGGTCATAGACAAGGCGTCCCTACTACATTTTCCTAATATACACACCTCCCCGGTCCTCCCTTACTGACCTCTGCAGCACCTTTGCATGCTAGGAATGAACCACTTCCCAAAGGCAGAAGGGAGAAGTTTACTTCATTCTGAGATAGTAAGTTCTCTCCTCACTCTGAGCAAAGAGTCTAATTTTTCTGGAAGCAGTCTAATCCAGACTTTACCTGCACATTGGAACATGTGCTCAGCCACCTTTGTCCTGAGATTTTTCAAAAGCACATGCCAGCAAAGTGCTAAGATGAGCACATTGGATCCAGGTAGAGAGACAAACATCCGAAAGGTGAATGGCAGACAAAAAATGGGCAGTAAGGCTAAAGGAGCCCATCCATGTATAGGTTTCCCTCTGTCAAGAGTGAATTAACATTTTCGTCATTTTATACTTTATGCCAGAACCCCTCAATATGCACAGGAGGGATGGCATTTACTTGCTGGATATTCTCACATGGGAGTGATCCAGTCACTTCCTTCCACCCAGAAAACATTTCAGAGTGCAAGTGAGAGTGATATTGTTAAAGGCTAAACCTTGAATCTGCTCTAAGTTTTTAAAAATAAATTATTCAAAGGTTTACTCTTAACTAGTAATAATTATCTATGCTTTACAACACACCTCACAACCAAGGCATCATGGTTATACACCCATCACCAAACATAATTTCAAGATGTTTGAAGTCAATGCTTTCTAAAGGCAACTCACCTTCACTGTTAAGGTCAATTGTTGATCGGTAAAGGTAAGCTACAATAATAAGATCCTTTTGACATGATTTCTTATGGCAAAGTATCTGAAGTTATGAGTAGTTATGATCAAATTTACCACTTATGCTCAAATATTTCCACTGAGCATTTTCTGAAAACTTCAAGCAGTATTAGGATAAGTAACAAGAATACTGTCAAATACTTCCAAATGCCCCCAAAAGTCATAACGAGCAACACTATAACACTTAGACCAAAGCTTTCCTTCCATATTGGCGTGTGTTGAAATTTTATGCCTATTAAATCTTCCATTTTAAAGAACCTTCCAAATACCATATCACATTCTCAAAGGGTTGCATTTCACACTTTCAGCATAATAACCAATTAGTTAGCACATGGATATTTTCACTGTTATAAAACTAAGAGAAGTAAATATATTAGAATGTTTGTCAGGTCATCAATTAGTGGCAAAACATGGAGAAACCAATCTCTGGTTTTCCAAATGAAGGACCCCATTGAAATTGGGGTAGTTAACTTTCTAAGACTAGAAAGCCATGTGCTATGGTAATTTGTTAACTAAGGCCTGATGTTAAAGAAAAAAATATATATACCAGAAAAACATTTCTATTCATGGGACTCGCCTAGTGCTTGGTGCTATACCAAACTATCCCAGGCCAAGTGCCCCCATTCAATATTAAACACTTCTAACTTTCAGAAATGCTAATTCCTATTTCTCATACTCACTTCTCTTTGATACCAGAAATTGAATCCAAGTGTTTTCATAGAGGTTGCCATGTTTAACAAGACTACATGGGTTCTGGGCCTGCTGTTGACTAAGTGGGCAATCTTAACCCTCTTCTCACTAAGAAGTGCCCCAGTGTGGCACTGGGAACCATTGAGCATATTAGATTTTTCCAGCCATTGATGAGTAGAAACAGAAAGCTGGATTTAGAATGGATTTAGTAGATATTTTTAGTGAGTTTCCCCTGGAGTGAAATAAAATTACAAGTTTGTCAAACAAAAATTTAAAATGTGAACTTCATCAGGCATTCCCGCATATTAAAGATAGCTCCCCTGTTGGGTTGCTTATCAAATAAAATTGGAAAAACTTTATTCCCAATCTTTCCTAGATCTTACAGACCCACCAGCACATAGCTAACAAAAGTTACCATTCCTTTCATAGCAATATTTACCTCTGTTTTATGAAATTCTTTCCATTAGAGGAAAAAGTTAACAGTCCATATAATTCCTGGAATATCTATATATCCAGAAGGAATATTCAAAATACTTTAAGACCAAAATAGGCACTTATTAATCAGGATGGACAGTAACTATAGTAGTTTCTTTTTTTTTTTTTAATTTTATTTTATTTATTTCTCTCCCTTTCCCTGCCAGTGTGTACTCTCTGTATCCATTCGCTGTGTGTTTCTCTGCATCCACTTGCATTATCCAGTGGCACTGGGAAACTGCATCTCTTTTTTGGTTGCATCATCTTGCTGTGTCAGCTCTCCATGTGTGCGGTTCCACTCCTGGGCAGGCTGAGCTTTTTTCACGCGGGGTGGCTCTCCTTGCAGGCGCAATCCTTATGCATGGGGCACCCCTATGCAGGGAAGGCCCTGTGTGGCACAGCACTCCTTGCATGCGGCAGCACTGCATGTGGGCCAGCTTACCACACAGGTCAGGAGGCCCTGGGGATCGAACTCTGGACCCTCCATATGGTCGACGAATGCGCTATCAGTTGAGCCACATCCACTTCCCTATAGTAGTTTTAATGTCTGTAAATTTTGACATTCCTTTCTATCAAAAGGCGGAGTCTAATTTTTCTCCCCTTGAATATGGACCTGCCTCCTAATTAATAGGAGGAGGTAAAAGTGGCACTGGAGGACTTCTGAGTTTAGGTCAAAGATGATACAGCTTGCACCTGGTTTTTTTTCTTTCTCTCACCTTGGGAGCCCAGTGACCATGCTTTCAGGAAGTCAAGCAGCCACATGGAAAGGTCCATTGTAGGTTTTCTGGCCACAGTCCCAGCTGGGGACCCAGCCAACAGGCAGCATCAACCACCAGACATATGAGTGAGCAGGGCTTTAGATATTTCCAGTCCCCAGGTGTGAGCTGCTTCAGTTGGTACCAAGTGAAGCTGACAAGCTGTCTCTATTGACCCATGCCCAAATTCATAAGCAATTCATGTTGTCATCATTTTAAGTGACTAAGTTTTGGGGCATTTGTTATGCAGCAAGACATACTTGGAATACCAATCAATCAGAGTATATGCTAGCCAGTACATCACACAGATATATATCAGCTGAATATCAGCCCTCTGAGACCAAGCATAGAGGTCAGAAACCCACTCCAAGGAATTCTGGAAATAAGATAGCTTTGGAACATTCAATTAAATTAGTCTTAGTAACTTAGACCAAAGTTAAGGCAGAAGGGAATCAACCATCTTGAATTAACCAGTGATACCTGAATATTAGCACAACACCGATTAATAGTCATACACAGAGAGAAAATTAGAAAATACTATACTGGGTATTGATATATTAATATTACTGATAGATATAAAATAAGTTATGAGAAAACATTTCTAATTCAGGGGCAACACTAAAATGTGCTTCTCCTTGACAAGAAAATAAAATTCAGGTTTTGACCATTTTATACACTTGTCTCTTCACTTAATAAATATTGGTGATTAAGAATAGATTGATAGAAGATGAGTGGCAGAAAGAGAGACAATAATGCAGACATTATGCCCTGACAATAATAGGGCTGAAAGAAAAAAATGTTTTTTCAAAATATCCTGATTTGAAGTTTCAACAAAAATGTGTTTGTAAACAGATTTTTGCTGTTCTTTTCTGTTAATTTAACTTGCTTAGCTCTACATGCTTATTCTGGCTGAGAACTCATAGCTTTCTTCAGTTCTGGAAAATTCTTAGCAATCATCTGTTATATACTGTCTTTCCTTCATTCGCTCCTTCTGGAACGCCTATTAGACATATTGTGGTGTCTCAATTCATTCTTTGACTCTTTCATATTTGCCATTTCTTTCTCTCTTTCTGCAATGTTCTGTATAATTTACTCAATTCCATTTCCAGTTCACTAACTGTCACTCTGTGTTGAATCTTCTATTTATCATCTTTATTAGACTTTCTTTTCAATTTTTAATATATTAGGTTGGTGCAAAAGTAATTGCAGTTTTGCATTGTTGAAATTTGCTGTTTGATATTGGAATATATACCTAAATAAATGTGCACATTATTTTAATGTGCATTTCTTGCTTTACTTTTTTCCTAACGACTTATTACTTGCTATATATTTTATATTTATTTTAGACTATGGAAATGATGTTAGACAAAAAGCAAATTCCAACAATTTTCTTATTTGAGTTGAACATGCTTCATAAAGCAGCAGAGACAACTCGCAACATCAACAATGCATTTGACCCAGAAACTGTTAATGAACATACAGTGCAGTGATGGTTCAAGAAGATTTGCAAAGGAGACAATAGCCTTGAAGATGAGGAGCATAGTGGCTGGCCAGCAGAAGTTGACAGTGATCAACCGAAAACAATCATCAAAGCTGATCCTCTTACAACTACATGAGAAGTTGCCAAAGAACTCAGAGTCGACCATTCTAAGGTCATTCAGCATTTGAAGCAAATTGGAAAGGTGAGAAAGCCTGATAAGTGGGTGCCTTATGAGCTGACCGAAAATAAAAAATTCATCGTTTTGAAGTGTCATCTTCTCTTATTCTACGTAACAACAACAAACCGTTTCTCGATTGGATTGTGACATGTGACGAAAAGTGGATTTTATATGACAACTGGCAACTACCAATTCAGTGGATGTCCTGAAACGAAACTTCTCAAAGCCAAACTTGCACCAGAAAAGGTCGTGGTCACTGCTCAGTGGTCTGCTGCCGGTCTGATCCACTACAGCTTTCTGAATCCCAGCGAAACCACTACATCTGAGAAGTAAGCTCAGCAAATTGATGAGATGCACCAAAAACTGCAATGCCCGCAGTTGGCATTGGTCAACAGAAAGGGTCCAGTTCTCCACAACACCCGACTGCACATCGCACAAATAATGCTTCAAAAGTTGAACGAATTGGGCTATGAAGTTTTGCCTCATCTCCATATTCACCTCCCTTCTCACCAACCGACTACCACTTCTTCAAACATCCCAACAACTTTTTGCAGGGAAAACGCTTCCACAACCACCAGAATGCAGAAAATGCTTTCCAAGAGTTCATCGAATTCCAAAGCATGGATTTTTAAACTACAGGAATAAACAAACTTATTCCTCATTTGTCAAAATGTGTTCATTATAATCGTTCCTATTTTGATTAATAAAGATGTGTTGAGCCTAGTTACGATTTAAAACTCATGGTCCAAAACCACAATTCCTTTTGCACAACCTAGTATACAGCAAACTCTCCTCCAGGGTTTCTAATTGGTTCTCTGTCATATTTATCCATTCTAAGTGCAAAAGTTTTTATTTTGGTTCACAATCTCATGTTATTGTTTAATTTGGATAATAGGCCCTTTTGGGATCTTTCTGAAAATGAATAAAATAATATTTTCAATTGATTTGATGGATGCACAGATGTTTCTAATTCCTCAGGTGCAATTCCTCCCATTTGTTGGGTGTGTGTTTCCATGTGTGCCTTTAAATTTGGGCTTGTGAGCTCTCCTGCCTAGGAAATTTTGCTCGTTGTTGTCTCTTTCTAAGCTCACTGCCTCAGCCTGAAACTCCAGAGTCCACAGCTCAAAACAAAGTCTTATACTAGAAGTGAGGGAACCTCGCTCGGTGAGGAAATCACAGTTTCAATCTCCATGGGAGCAAATGGAGGTGTTATTGGAAAAAAAGCAGGAATGAAAAAGTAGCTCTATTCCTCCCCTTCCCAGTTATTCTGAGGCTAAATCTGGCCCAAATTTTGACGATTCAGTGGAACTTCTTCTAACTCAGCTCCAGATAGGGCAGGGGGCATTTGGTGTCTCTTGGACTTCAAGGCCTGTCCCCATCTCAGAGCCTTGGGTACTTCATCTCCTGCTCACCACATGCATTTCCATTCTGTTTCTATTCAGCAGAGATTTTTATTTTCAATACTGTTTTATCAGTAAAATTCTAAATTTTCAAATATTTTTTAAAATTTTTAATCTTCTCAGTCCTAAATGGATGAGGAGGGAAGCGGAATTGGTCCAGCAGATAGGGCATCCACCTACCATATGGGAGGTCCATGGTTCAAACCCCAGGCCTCCTTGACCCGTGTGGAGCTGGCCCACGTGCAGTGCTGATGCGCTCAAGGAGTGCCATGCCACGCAGGGGTGTCCCCCTCATAAGGGAGCCCCACGTGCAAGGAGTGCGCCCCATAAGGAGAGCTGCCCAGCGGGAAAGAAAGTGCAGCCTGCCTGGGAATGGTGCTGCATACATGGAGAGCTGACACAACAAGATGATGCAACAAAAAGAAGCACAGATTCCCGTGCCGCTGACAACAACAGAAGCAGACAAAGAAGAACATGTAGCAAATGGACACAGAGAACAGACAACTGGTCGGGGGGAGGGGGGTGGCGAGGGGAAGGGGGGAAAGGGGAGAGAAATAAAATAAATCTTTAAAAATAAATAAATAAATAAATGGATGAGGAGGTACTCCCTACCTTGTACCCCATATACATTCACTCTGCCATCTTGACCACATGAAAATAATTGGAATAAAAGTAATTCATTTCTTTTCTTCTATTTTGCATGAAAATACCCGAGATTTTCATAGTTAAAATGTTAATATTTCTCATGATAAAGAGAATGTATAGTACATCTACCATTACATGAAAGTGAAATATTTGCTCTAATGAAGAATAAAGACATATTGAAAATAATACTGTGAAGTGAAGATACTGACTCAGTGCTATTCAGAGGAATAAAATTTTCTTATATAGGCTTTTGTGAACATTTATGCAAAAACAAATAATATGCAGAAAATCACACATTACATTCTTCACAAAGGAAATGAACCATTTGTAGATCTCCACAAATCTGTTTAGGAGACTTCAAATCCTTTTGATTTGCTGGATTTTGCTTTAGATTCATACCATAAACAAGTAAGAACTGGCTCTTTAGCTCTTCTAATTTTCAAAGACAAGTTCTGATTACCTGATTTTGTACCAAGCACCTGCTAAAAGGTATCATTTTCCTGGCTGAAAGTGCAGGTGCCTTGACATTTGCACTGCCAATAGACTTCATATAAACATTTATCTACATGTCAGTTCATGATGAGCAAATTTTAATATGTTCAAAAAACTTGAGCCAAGTCAGCCTATTCCAATGTAGGCATGTCTTTCAGCAAAGAGGTCAGTTACTGCATTTGGAATGTAACATTGATAAAGAGTTTATTTTAAAAAAAGAAAGAGAATTGCTCTTTCAATATTTAAGATTAAGTATTCAACAGACTAAAAAGAAAAGAATGCAGACACTTTTGGTTTCTGATTTTATGTTTTTTAAAACCCTATACAGGAACTCAGAAAGGTACAAAGTACCTCTTCTGGGTGATACAAAGAATGAGCAAGGAACAATTCCTCTTTTAGCACATTTCATAATATAGTAGTTTTATGATACGCAATGAGCTCTCCATAAATCATTCTCTCCCTCCCCTCCCCTACTCCTTCTTCCCTCCCTCTGTCTCTCCTTCCTCCTCCTTTCCTCCTTCCTTCCTTTTCTTTCTCTCTTTCTTTTTTACAGGTATCCTCCTAAGGATCCCTTTTTTTTTTTTAATTACCTGAGGAAAATTTTCTTGATAATGCCATCTGCATCCAGACTTATGAAATGTACAGGTTACTAAAGGTAACCTAAGCAGCATTTAGAAATACTGCCATGCTCAAATTTCAAGGGAATTTGGCTATTACTTAATATTTCTAAATGGAAAAAGGAAAGAGTTCACTTTTTTAAAGATTCAGTGAAAAATCAATCATATTTTTTAAAAGTTCTGAGAGACATATGGTTAACATTCATTTGTTGAATGAAGGAATATGACTTTCACAATATCTGTGTGGAAACAGATATATAACTTTTCTTCTTTCTCAGGCATAGAAGGGCAAGAAAGAAGAAAGGAACTAGTGAAGAGCCTCCTTATTTCTTTTTCATGTCTGTCCAGTCTGTCTTCCTGATGATTGAGGGTGACTCAGAAATGGAGAGTGAAGTGCAGAGGGACAGATGGCTGAACAGCAATACCCATCGCAACCACAGACCACTTAAGAGGAGATTTAGAGGCAGCAGATTCAGGATAGAAGGTTTGGACTTACCTGGAATTTACTAGTCATACTCGACATGCCAGGCCCAGTATAAAAGGCCATAATTCTCATCTTCCAGCAAAAGGCCAGCCCAGGAAATTATCAAAGCTTCACTAAGATGCTGACATGGGACCAAGAATGGAATTGGACTCCACTGGGCCAGAACACCCCAGAGGAAGACAACCTCAGGCCAGGGGGGCCACCCTGAGTATACAGTCTCCTACACATACACACCTGTTAATCATTTCTCAATCTGTAAACTCAGAATCTCGTATATACTTTATTAGTGTACATATTATGAAACTTTTAGTATTTGTTAGCATTTACCTCTTTTACTAAATCAAGAGCCCTTCAGAAACAGATACATATCTTTTTGTCATGAAGATTCAGAAAGTTCTTGGCATAGAGCAAGAACTTGAAAAAAAATTCTTTCTTTTTAATTTTGTTTTTCTAATATTTACTATGTCATGTCACAAAGCCCTCTTTTCCACTTATTAAGATAGAAAATGAGGACAAATGAAAGATAGTGTATTGGTTCCAATCTGACAATTTTGCATGTACAAAATCTTTTTACCACAAATGGTAGTGCAGTAAGAGACTCTACTATTTCTAGGTTTTGCTTATCCTTCTGTGATGACGCTTTCCTAAGAAATAGTATCTTGTGTCTCAGATTTTGGAGCCAGCAGCTGTGAGCAGAGAGCAGGTATTTTCTAGTGTGAACTGAAGAAGCAGTGGATAAACAGGGTAAAGATCTACTTCCCCACTTCCAGAGAGCCAGTGTGGAGCAGGACAGGAGGCTTCCTTCTCTGGTGTGACTTGATATGTAACTGGTACTAGAGGAATGAAGGTTGGGGCTAAGGAACGGCCACTGAAGGAACAATAGAGGCATCGCAGATGAAGTGAGGAAGAAGGGGTTTCCCTACAGCACGTAGGGAGGAAGCAAAAGCAGTGTAGGCAGAGCTGGAGTGTAAGCCTGAGTTGGCTAATTGAGGAGGGTGTTTTATGCCTAAGCATACGTGTAGAATCAAGAAGCAGTAAGTCTGAAATCAGGGGGAATATAGACAGGCAAACCCCATCCCTCCTACAGGGATGGGTCTTTCTTTCTCCCACTAAAATTGCCCTCAAGAATTAGAAATGTTTCCTCTCAAATTCTGTTGCTGCTCATTCTAATTCTTCAGCTCTCAAAATGGAGCTCCTCTTCTGGACTGACAGGTCTTTTAAAGGATCATGAACATTTTTCTCCTTTGATATTTCATGTAAAATATCAACATGACATTTGGATAAAATGTATAATACATTTTCATTGAATATATGTTCTATAATACATAATCTGATAGCACAGTCTTAGCTGTCATCAGTAATTCTGAGTAATAATTTTCCCCGGATCATTCTCAAATAAAATAACTTGATTCTCAACTCACTTTCTAACAGACTATGTGATTTGGGGCAAGACACTCTTCCTCTACAAGGTCTTTCCAATTGAACCCCTTCTTGTGCCACACTCTATCCCTAATCCAGCCATATCAGATTACTCAAGATTCACAAACACCTTTTTTTAAAGATTTATTTATTTATGTATCCTCTCTCCCCTGCCCCGTTGTCTGCTTTCTGTGTCCATTCATTGTGCATTCTTCTGTGTCTGCCTGCCTTCTCCTTAGGCAGCACCTGGAACAGATCCTGGGGCCTTCTGGAGTGGGAGAGAGGCACTCATTCTCTTGTGCCACCTCAGCTCCCTGGTCTGCTGCATCTCTTACTCTCTTTCCTCTGGCTCTCTTTTTGTTGCATCATCTTGCTGCATCAGCTCTTGGCTTGGGCCAGCTTGCCGCACAGGCAGCAGTCCTGCACAGGCCAGCACTCCACTCAGGCAGCTCCCTGCTGAGTCCAGCTCACTGCACGGGCTAGCTTGCCTTCACCAGGAGGCCCCAGGAATCAAACCCTGGTCCTCATATGGTAAATGGGAGCCCAATCACTTGAGCCACATCTGCTTCCCCACAAACATCATTTTTATAGCTTTGGCTCGAAAGTTTCCCTGCCTCTTGTCTGTCTAGAAAACAGTTTTTTTTTTTTCTAAGACTATCTCCAAAGGTCTTCCTCTGTGTGGCTCTTCCTGAGCCCACCCTCTTACCACCTGCAGGGAGAGAAAGCTTCTTGTCACTGCCTTTGGTTTATGACTTATCATCTGTATGAGAGATTACCTGATTTCATATAATTGGCTAAATTGTTTAGATATTAACAATGGGTGGCACACAGATTCTTTCTTTCCATATAAATATAGCATTCATTTATTTAAACTATATAAATTATGCTTAGTAAGAGTTGGTTTGGCTGGAGTTACACAGAGATAAAAATGATCTAGTTGCTGATCTTAAAGAGATCACAAATTAGTAAACAAAAAAACGAGTCAACAGAGAATTATATATGATGAGGTAAGTGTGATGATGGAAACAGAAGGTTCTATGAGATGATACAGAAGAAACAAGTGCCCAAGCAGAGGAGCCAAGAAGAAAGAAGGAAAAGACTCCCCAGCAGCATCTTAAAAGTGAAGACACTCGGGTTCCAGGAGCAGCTGGCTGGCAATCCCTGAGAAATGATGGCTAGAGTGCATTCTGGAACACAGATGCAGTTCAGGGTGAAGCCAGCACTGACGGCTAGAGGAAAGAGCAGGAGGCATGGCTGGAGAGGACAGGGATGACCACAATGGAGCAAAATAAGAGATGTGTTTTTTTGTTCTAAAAGATTGGAAGCAGGCAAGTGACTCAATCCCACATATACCTGGAGGTAGAAAAGGGGTCCCTGGAAGTGGGGAGACCTCTTAGGATGCTGCTGTTACAAATCATGTGAGAAATGATGAAGGCCTAAAGTAAAGCAGTGATGGTTAGTGTGAAGGAAAGGAGACATGTTCAAGGAAGCTATTTTTACATTTCTCTCTGTAATTTAACAGTAGATGGAATGTGGGGCTAAGAAAGCCAGTTTCTGACTTGAGTGGTTGTTACCACTTGAGGCAGAGGAGAAGCAGATTCAGGGGGGTGGAAGAAGGGACATTAATGAGTTTGGTTTGAAACAGTAGAGTTGGAGATACTGTGGGGTTTCCAAGTAGGAATTTCCCAAAGACAGAAGACATCAGCCTGGCACACACTAGAGAAAATTGAACTGAAGACAGGAATTTGGGAGTATATATGTATTACATACAGCATATATGTAGTAGCTGAGTTCTATTTAGAAACAGAAGAGGCAAATGTAGAATGAGAAACAGGTCTTATAAGCTGTAACTATGATAGAAATCTATTAAGAGATATTATACAAAAGCCAAAATCTCTGGTAAACTCTGCCTTGCCATAGTCTTTCCCAAGCTCTACCCTTTATCACAAAATCCCCATTATAAATTTCCCCAAAGAAATACAGTCTTACGGGAATGGGTATAGATCAGCGGTTAAGCACCTACTACCCATGCATAAGGTCCTGAGTTCAATCACTGGTACCTCATTTAAAAAGAAAAAAAAAAGGTAGAATTTTATGCTTAGAGGTCAAGAACTAGAACCAGGTCAAAGTACATACTTTACTACTGTTACCCTTCACCACTGAACTTCACCACCACAGAAGTCCGTTGGAGATCCAGAATGAATCAGCCATGCTCCATGCACCATTTTCTAGTACCAGAGGCAGATCTAAAGAATCTACAACACTTCAAGTCAGTTGAGCGGGTTTCTTTCTCCCTTTGCCCTAAACCCAAACGCAGGGCTCAGCCCTCTATATCTTACCACTCTGGTGTCAAGGAAAACTGTGTTGAAGGAGAAGCAAATTGAGGACATTAAGAGGACAAAGTGAGGGTTTTTCCATATGGTCTAAAGCAGAGACTGTCTAATCCAAGAACCAAGGTATCTTAGGATGAGATGATTCCCTGGCAGTAATGGCCCCAAACCCATATTACTCCCAGTCTTATGGAGGAAAGAGAGGAGAGGTATAAGGGTAATAATAAACAGAGAGAGAGATTCCCTGCACCTGGATCTAATAAATGTCACTGTCCTTGATTCCACTTAATCATTTTTCTTCCTTAGGGGATGAAGTTAAGAGTTGGAGGTTACTAAGTATTGCCAAGAACTCCCCATGGAACCCAAAAGGCTAAAGACAGGACCCTGATAAATGTCTAAATTTTATGTGCTTGCCAAACAAGAGGAACTTTAAGAAGGTGCCTGAAAAGGAAGACTAAAAAGGAAGAAGGAAAACAAAGAGAGCATGGGCATTTTTCTAGAAGTCATGGGAGAACTGAATTTAGAAAGGGCAGGTAGTCAAGAGTGCAAAACACTATTGGATAGCACAACCAGAAAAGTCGTAAGTGGCCTCAGTCAAGACAGTTTGCAGTGGAGATCTGAGGGTAGGGACCCAGGAATTTCTAATGTAAGCTAAGATTCGCATGGGTTAGAGAACTGAGATTCTACAGTTAACATGATAGCAGTCTGACGACCAAGTTGTAATAGAATTCACAGCTAAGAAGAAGGTACCCCAATAATATGGCATTTGCTTAGTTGGTACCTGAATGGCTCATTTGAATTCCTGACCACCAGATGGTGAAGAATTACAATAATGTTCTAGTTTTTGTTGAACTTTGAATCTACACAATCTCCTATCTTGTTTACCATTTGGACAAATGTGGGGAAGTGTTTCTTTTTTAGCCATATATAAATAATCAATGTAACATAACCTTTACTCAAAACAAAGAGGGAAAGAAAGATAAGGGGTTGACCCATAGGACCTCAAACCCAACATGTCCAAACTGAACTTACACCCACACATGCACCAACAAATATCTAACACTAAAGGTAAACTAATATTAATTTTTTGGATGATTTGAGTCCTGAATTCAAATCTTGATTATGTCACTTACCTACTAAGCTACACAGTATACTCTATGGCATGATATAAAGAATGATCCTTCTTAGAGCAGATTTTATAACATAGTTTTATGACATATGATGAAACTCATTAATCTCTCTTAAATTCAGATTCCTTTTTGGTAAAATGGGATGATAATGATACCTAGTTCATAGAATTGTAAGAATTAAATATGAGAGCACATATAAAGAACTCAATATGATTCCTGGCCCAAAGTAAGGGCTCAATAAATGTTTTCTATCATAATCATTATGTCACTTCAGAATCTGTCAGGGCCTCCAATTGGTCATTATGAACTTCAATAATAATTATGGTATATGTACTATTTCAGAATCATTTGTGTTGCTAGTATACTTATATACACCTACACATAAGCATATATGTAACAAGACAGTGTCTCCAAAAGGGGAGATTGAGAAATGATTAACAGGTGTGTATGTGTAGGAGACAAGACAGTGTCTCCAAAAGGGGAGTTTCCATATTACAAAGAGCTTCAATCTAAAATTATAATGATAAAGTGTTGTTTGATCTTGGAAACATATCTAAAATTATAATGATAAAGTGTTGTTTGATCTTGGAAACATATCTCCTCACAAAAACAATTACTATAATAAAGTATCACAGAAGTCTAGGTCCCAAATTGATGATGCTTCTGAAAATGCCCTAAAATGAGGTGAAAACACTCGAGCTGTAAGAAAATTAGTGGATGCTGAGAACTTATGGGCCCAATTTGTATTCCAGCTCTCTTCTAGTTAGCAAGAGATTAGAGAGTTAAAGAATTAGAATGATATTCGAAGACACTCTTGTAGTAGGGTTTCAGGGAAGATTTAGTTTCCAACAGTCAGAGGAATTGGCAGGAAATTTTAATTTAGAATGGAGGGTCACATGGAGAGAGAAGTAGAGGGTGGAGCATCCCACTTTTTGCCAGAGATCTTGTGGTTCCTAAACTGGGTTCTCTGTGATGAAGCAGCCACTGCTGAATTCCTGAAGGCAGCAGAGGAAGCAGAGCTCTGCTGTCAATGTTATCAAAGGAGAAAGCAGTAGCTTCCTTATCATCAGCTTCCTACAGAGGTGATGGTAGCTTTCCTGACCACTGCAGAGACAGAAAGACTCTGTGGGCTCGTTGACTCTGTGAGGTCAGCCTTCTATTCCACTTGTTCCAGCAATTTTGAAGTACTTAACTCCCTGTAGTAAACCTCTGTCTACTTAAACTAGATTTAATCGATTCTTAAGTCTGCAATGGAACCCTGAACAATACAGAGAAGTAGAGTAAATATGGCTTTGGACAAAGGTCCAAGTCACTGCTCAGACAAATAAGTTTAACTTGAGATCCCTGCATATCTATGCATATCCCTGCATTATCTATGTTAATTGTCATTGTCTGACCTTCTTATTCCACTTCAGAACTCATAGAAATTAAAGGATTTTACAAAATAACATTCTATGAAGAAATAGCACTAGGCTATTTGTGTTTGGGGTTGGAGTGGGTGTAGTAGTTTGAGGCTTCTGTAGACCCCAGGAAAGACCATGTCCTTAGAGCTAGTCCATTCTTGTGAATGTGAACCCATTGTAGGTGGGAACGGGACCATTGATTAAATTACTTCAGCTAAGGACCTCTGGTTAGATTACTTCAGTAAGGTTGACCCAGGGTAGGTCTTAATCCTCTTACTGGAGTGCTTTATAAATGGATGAAAATGGAAAGAGTAGAACTTCAGAGTCAGAGAGAAACCCCCAGAAACTGAGAGAAAGTCCTGGAAGCCAGAAGCTGAAACAATGAGACCTGGAAGAGAGAAGGGAGAGAAAGGAGACATCGATTTGGTGCCCTGCCATGTGACAGGAGTCCAGGATCACTGAGAGAGAGCTTCGCCTGAAGCCTTGATTTGGACATTTTTCTCAGCCTCAGAACTGTAAGCTTGTAAGTTAAGAAATCCCTATTGTAAAAGGCAACCCATTTCTGGTATATTGCCTTGGCAGCCTTTAGCAAACCAAAACAGCGGAGAAAGAACAAAAGGTGGAAGAATAGATATTTCAGAGGTAACGAAGGAGCAGAAGCAGCTATTTTATGTATTGGTTGTCTGAAATGTGGCTATCCAGAAAGACACTATTTGTAGAGAAATACTCAAGAAGGAGTTTTTGAAAAATCAAGAGTCCTTGATTCCATCCCAGGTTAATTCAATCAGAATCTGTAAGGGCTAGGACTTAGAAATTTGGTAATTGTTATGGGTAGGAGGTTTGGAAACCAATGGTGTATGCTTAAATAGACAGTAAATTTCAAAACTTTTACCACTATTCACTTTCAGAAATAATTTAACACCTGAAAGGAGAAAGATCACTTTATCATGGACACACATTTACTTTGAGTGTGCAGTTACTGATGTTAAGAAGAAAGAAGGACACAGCATCAGGGGAAATCTCTCCATTGAAGATGACAGGAATCTTTGAGGCTGCTCTCAGTCCTAGTCATCTGGTAAGAACCATTAATCTAAGGAGAACTTAAATGGCCTGCTCTCATGATTGAATCACACACACAATGAAGCATTTACAATAAATTTGGATATGAAATCACTCTATATAATAAATGTTGATGAAATAAAAATCCAAAGTCTGAAAGTACTATACTGCTATATTTAAGTCAATACAAGCCACATGTTTCAATTTGAGGGTGTAAAAAAAAAAAAATACTCACTTTAAGCCTTGACTCCTTTAAACATTTTTGTAAGGGATGGTAGTAATGGTACCACAACATTGTGAATATAATTAACAGCACTGAATTATCTATTTGAATGTGGCTAAACGGAGAAATTTTAGGCTACATATATGTTACTAGAATAAAAGTTTTTTAAAATAATCCATAGAGCTTTACAAGACAAACAGTGAATCCTAAGGCAAAGCATGGACTAAGGCTAATTATACAATTATAAAAATGTGCTTTCATCAATTGTAACAAATGTACCACAACAATGTAAGGTGTTAATAATAGGGTAGTATATGGGAATCCTGTAATTTATACATGTTTGTTCTGCAAACCCACAACTTCTCTAAATAGAAGGGGAAAAAAGCCAAAAAACATATTCAATTCCTGCCAGCCATACTGGGAGAGCCAACTCAATACTCAGCCCTCTGGTAGAGGACTTTTTCTTGTAGGTCTTGACTCCACCTCTGCTTCTCTTTGAAGCCTTCTAATCTTCACTGAAAGTAGGAGCTGGATAGCAGGTCTCTTTTGGTTGCATTGTGAAAGACCTTTATTTCGACTTCTTAATAAGAAAATAAGTGTATGAGAAAGGGAAAATAGGAAAAATAGAACATTTTCATTTTATCACCTTCCTCCAAACTCCAGTGTTGAAATCACTTGATATTTTAAGTAAATATTGAGTAAGTATGCTGACATGAGAATTTCAACTAGAAACATAAGGGGAAAAAAAGCTAATATTTAGTGGATATTTACTATGTACCACACACTGCTCCAGGGAGGTGGAGGTTATTGTGCATGTTCTACATAAATGGAGCCTCAAAGAGGATCAGCAACTTGCCACAAGGTCCCACAGTAAGATATGGATCCAGGATTTATGTCCAGTTCTGCCTGACCATAAGGTTCAAGGCCTTTTTCCCCACAAGCTCTCTCATCATTAAAAAAAAACAAAGGTGGTGGGGAACGGGTATAGCTCAGTGGTAGTTGAGTGCCTGTTTCCCAGGTACAAGGTCCTGGGTTCAATCTCCAGTACTTCCTCAAAAAAAAAAGTGGATGTTTCTTAGCTCATTTCATTTAGAAGTACAGAAGCCTGACTATAAGGTAAACACGATTTGCCAATTGAACTCAGATCTTTCCTGTAAACCAGGAAAAGCACATTCTCAGAGGAGAGCTAGAAAGAGTCGCATCCCTCAGACTCTACCAGAGTCTGTCAGGATGTAGGAGAATGACATGGAATCTGGGGACCTTCCTGAGGGCAACAAGGGGTGCCAGAAGAACAGCTGGAACGTTTAGGAGGAGAAATATCCTTTGGGCCGCAAAGAGATTGACCAGCATAGTAGAGAGTTATGAGCATGAAATGTGGAGGAAGGTGATTTCGTGGTCCTGTCGCAAGTTGTGACTTTAGTCAAGTAGCTTAACCGCTCTCATTAGTAAAAAGAAAATACAAACATGCACTTCACAGAGTTATGAAATTCCAGTTAAATGAAGGATGTGGAGTGCTTAGCACAGTGCCTGACACTGAGTACCTGCTCAATACATGGTGTCTATCACTCTTAATACGAAGTGTTCTAGCCTTAAGGAAATAGACAAATTGTTGACCTACCCTTCACACAGGCTTCTTGATTGTGCTCCAGCAAGGGTTTCAGGTGCCTCTGGGGAGGGTTTGATAATTAACCTGGTCATATCCCTCCAATAGGCAATACTCTTGGGGTGGAGGGAGGTTGGGGTGGGCAGAGATGGAGGGGGGTAGGTGGGGAGTTTCTTAAAGAGAAAACTGTTTTAGAAAAACACTGGGAGACATCGTTTAGCCTAGCTAAAGAAGCTCATAGGAATTTAGAACTGCGCAGAGGGAAAGGGGAGGAGGAGTGAAATAGGAGAAGGGAGAAGGAGGAGGAGGAGGGGAAGAAGAGGAGGAGAAGGAGAAGGAGGAGAAGCAGCAGCAGCAGAACAAGTAAGAGAGTGAGGGGTGAGAGGGCCTGGACCTGGTGTTGTGGAGGAAGGTTATAGTAAGAAATTCCTGATGGCAAAGTGGCTTAAGAATTGTTAGAACAAGGATGCCTAATTAAAGAAATCTAAAAAAATAAAACAGAACAAAACAAAAAACCACTTGCTGTGATACGAACTGTCTCCTGTTGCCTGCAGGTCTTCATTAAGGAACAGTTCCCTGTGGGAGTGAATTGGGGGTGTAGGATGAGGGGGGGAGTGGGGTGCAAATCAAGGAAAAAGGATTGCATTCCACATCGAGGTCAGCATGGAACACAGAGAACAAGGCAGCTGTGGGAGGTAAGAAGCAGCCGGGTCAAGAGTTCAAAGGAAGAAGCCCTGTTCATGAGAAGAGATCCGAGAATGTGCAGAAATCTGGAGGATGACATTGGAACCTTCCAGGAGATATGAAATGGGAGGTTGAGGCGATTTTTATGTAAATCTCAAAGGACAAGGTGACCTCAAAGACATGGGTGACCTCAGCTAACATCTGAGTTACATTAGCGTTTCCAGAACAGGAGGGGGGGGGGGGGGCGGAGATAAGAATGCACTGAGATAAGTGGGATTGTAGAAGGCAGTCATTTTCAAAGCTTGTTTGCTTTTAACAGACAAACTCTTTCTTCAAATGAAACCTGACTTGGAAGTCCAGTGTGAAAATAGATGAAAGAGTATCTGCTCAGTCTGGTGTATGTGCCTCTAAGAAAGAGAGAGGAGGAGGAGGAGGAAGCAGAGCCCCACCTACTGGCTCCTCCCCACCCCACCTTCCCATTGAGCAGTCCTACCTGTGGCAGGGGTCTAAGTATCCGTTTTAAAACCACGTACAAAAGCACATCTGGCTCTTTTTCAAAGATGGATCACATTAGTTAAGCATGCAAGGTCTCAAATTGGCATGCCTTTGCTCACTGCACGAGTCTAGGCAAACTAACACTTTTGTTCTTCCATCTATAAACTGGGTACATAAAAGCAAAAAAAAAAATTGCTCAGTTATGATGATGATTACTTCCAAATTTCATGTAAAGCATTAAAAAGTGTTAGCAGAGAGTAAACAATAAATGTTAACTTTTATTGCTACTTTCATATAATTTTCTTTGGAGAGGAATCATTTGCAGATATTGGATTATCAAACCACTTCCAGCTGAGCAATTACCTAAAAGACATCTTGGTGGAGAGAGGAGAGGATGGTGCAGAGCAAAAGGAGGCTGCTTGAGGAGACAGGTCTGGCTTTTGGGCAGCCCAAGACAGATTGAGAGCTCTCGGGAGAAGAGAATGATGCCGGAGCCAAGGAAAAGGAAATTCTCCACTCAATTATGGATGATACTGCCATCAGCCAAGCAGAATAAAAGAGTAACCATTGACAGTTCTCCAAATCAGGGGGGTGTGAATTATAACACACAATAGAAATTACTCCATTAACTGTAAAGAACCATCAGTTCATTTGATTGACTTACTTGAACCACATGCTGCCCTTTCCTCCTATCTTGGCCCAATGACCCTTAATTATTATTGACAGAAATAAAGTGACTAATATATCAAAATCCAATGTCACAGGTTGACATGGTATCCTGAGGCAGAAGGTGGAAGAAATACTCACAACTCTGATTCATCAACCTTATCCTAAAACCAGGAACAAGTAATTATTAGAAATCTTAAAAACTCCAGAGAAAACCTAATTTTCTCTATGCCACCCCACAACACACTTGATTACACACTTGGATATGTGTGTTTTGTGTGTGTGTGTGTATGTGTTCCCATAACTTAGAAGGCAAGTATTATCTGAGTACATGATCTTCTAACAAAGTCCAAAAGCTGAAATAGAGCATATTTTCCACACCAAAAAATTTCTTGGAATTGTATTGCTTTTAATAAAATTTATTAACTTAATTATTTTCTATAAAAGGAGATGTTAGAAAGTAGAGGGAATATAAAAATGATTTGTGGAGGCTTGTAAAACAATAAATTGTTCTTGGAGAAGGTGGAAAGATGAGAGAGAAATGTAGCTCTCTTCTATTTACAGTAGCCATGTGAAAGGAGGGACAGAGTTCCTTTCTGCACAAATCACACTATTCCAAAGCAGCCTGAGTTATTTGGTAAGGTGGGGTAAGTATTTGGGTACAAAGTTGGAGTCTTGGAGAGGGAGGGAACAGAATGGCATCACTGATGCATTTTTGGAAAGAAAAGTAAGAAAGTTGTTTCTAAGACTTTGCACAACAGCCAGAGTAAGACTCTGGAGTCCCTACCATGGAGTGATGGCAAATGGAGGAAGAGATTTAAAAGCCTGAGAATAATGCAGTGTATCCTTCCCTTCTGGAATCAAGGAGTGGTTCCATATGCCTTTACTGGCAGGAAAATTTCTAGAAAATCCTGTTATCAAGCATCAGAGAGTTTGGACAGAGATCAAATGAATTGCCCAAGGTCACACATTGTGTCAGGGCAGACCCAGAGTTAGAACTCATAGCCCCGAAGTTTCCAATCTAGTGCTTGGCTCCCTAAACCACAAATGCTTGTCAACGAAAAAGTCTCCCTAGAGCTGAGGCAACACAGCTGGAGAATATTAACCCCAAGGTTTAAAAACAGACGGGATTTCCCTGGGTTGCAAATCCAGAACCTGTTTCTGGTGAATTCACGGGGAAAATAGAGGGATGGCTGAAGAAGCAGAGGAGCTTAATTAGGAGGTGATCAGAAGATCTTCCCACCAACCCAACAACCCACCACCCACCACCCTCTAAACACACACAAACATCTTATTTTAAAAATTGTAACTAAATGTCATTAACTGACAAAATTGAAAATACTTTTCTGAGTCATTGGTTTAGAAAATGTCATTGGTGTGTTAAAAGTGAGGCTAAAAGTGAATGACCTTCAATGACCTCTAGATGATCTCCTTTTATTTCTGAACTTTAAGACTTGGGTCTGTAACATTTCTTGGCCATTCACTCCATCGAGAAAATGATGAAAACTATGGTCCTCTCCCAGCGAATTGCTTATGGACCCATATTCACCAATTTAATATTAAAATTTCAGGAGTCAAGAGATGGCCATAGGCCAAAGGATCCCAGGATGAGAAGTGGTTTAAAGAGGCTTTTGCAATGCCTCTGAAGAAGATATTAATGGCATTGATTGGTCCACTTGTTTCCAAGGGCCTGTCCATGAGCCAGCTGCCTTGTGATGACATGGAACACTTGTTAAAAAATAGAGATATCTGAATATCCTCTGATAATGACTCTAATGAATCTGAACTTTTGAGGAGAGCAGGACAGGACAGATGCCACAGAAATCAATATTTTGGCAACTGTCCCAAATGATTCTGATATATAATCAAGTTTGGAAACCACTGCTTTGAACAGCTGTCTGATAATGCTGTTAATTACTTGGAAACATTTATAGGTTTTCCTCAAAAGCATGTGATAAAGGTTAACAAGAAGGTGGGGCAGGGATGCAGATCTGAGAATAGTGATCATATTTTCCTACCTAATTTGGAACCAGAGGTCTTACAATGGCAAAATATTTGAAATCTGGCCCATCCACAAAATCTGGGACATATGGCCACTGTAGATACAAGATGAAAAATGTCTCAGAAATCACTGCTTTAAAGATAAGATGGCCAGATGGTCGACATTAAGCTGGAAAGTTCCATCATTTGATTCCACATTCTGCATCCCTGATTTTCCCTGCCTGTTACCTTTGTCTCAAGCTTTCAAAACACCCTCTTCCTTTTATCACCAGATTTCCCAAAATGCTCCATATGTCAGGAAACCTACCCAGGCCCCTTCTTCTGTCAGCCATGGGTCTGATTCTCAGGCCCAGACCAGTCTCCCCTTTTCTTCTTTGCTTTATTGTCCAGTAATTTAGTCTAGTTCCTTCTTATTTTCTGTAGCTACTTCTACCCATTCCACCTGCATGATTCTCTCCTTTCAAGCCTCAAGCCAGGGAGCAAATTTCAGCTTGGCATCTCCAGCTGGCTTATTACAGGGAGAAAACCAGGGAAATCTCAAAGAACAAACATCAGAAAGCTCCCCAGTTCTCAGCTTTCTTACAGATGTGTTCTCTGGGCTGCAATTGCTGACTTCCTCTTTTATCTTCAATTTCTCATTCTACGTTTATTTCTCAATCTGCTACAAAAATAAATATAATAATAACTATAACTGGGATTATCAATAAAAAATGTCTTAGAAGATAGGATGACTAAAAATAAGTGCAATAAATTGTTGGTGCTTACTTCTATACTGTCTAATTGTTTTCTGCACTGGTTTACAAGCTGCATGAGGAAACAGGTTGCAAAACACACTCCTCACTATGTTTAGCATAGCGATTTACCATGTGATTCATACTGAATGAATAGATGCTGAATTAAACCAAAAAAGTTAAAAGACTGATAAAGGGAAAAGCTCACCAAGACTGTCTGCTTAAAAATAGAACAAGTTTCCTCCAATGGTTTCCAAATTTGTTCCTCTTGTTATTAACTAACAATGAATAAAGCAGTCTAAAAGTAATACTAATAATTTAAGTGCTTGATGTAGTTATTTTATCACTATCATTATTATTACTATTTACTAAATATTAAATGCCAGCTCTGTAAGTAATCTATGTTATCTCATTTAATTTTTTCCAAAAACTTTGTGAAGTAGGTATCAATATTGCCTATTTTACAAAGATGGAAAATAAGGTTCAGAGTTAAATATCTTGAGTAAAGTCATACAAATTAAGTGTGCTTGAACCAGGGGTGTACTGGTAAATGTTTAACAAACACCAGCTGTCTGGGGTGGGGTCGGGAGGAGCCCTGATTTGCAGCTTTTGCTGATTTTCATGGTGTAAATACTCCCACCGAGGGATTTCAAGCTACCAAGCTGAGTCACTGCACATGGAGTTGGAAAGAAATGTGCACAATCACATCTTGTCAGGTTGGGCACTGGCTCCAGCATGCCACTGGGTTGACTCTAGGTTGGCCTTATTGTAATGCTATATGTTTATCATTATCATGATTTTGAGTATAGATATTGGGCATAGACTGTGTTTCTTTCTCGTAGAAGAACCAAACAATTTGTAGAAATCAGCTTCTTTTTTCAAACTCATTGAAAAAGTAAAATATACAGATAGTTACCAAATTATCCTATTGTTACTGTGTAGTCAGAGTGAAAAGTGAAAATTCTTTGTGGACAATTTTGAAAGCTGCATAGGAAGTAATATAGCAAGGAAACATCATATAAAGTATGATAAGTCTACTAATGGAAAACATCAGCACTCTTTCAACTTGGGACCTAGCTTTTTTCTTCTTAAGATGTTTTCTTTCAAAACCAAATGTTACAATCTAATCAAAAACCATACTACCCAAACCCCAACCGTAACACCCAGGGTTTTTTTCTTTCTTTCTTTTTCTCATATGTTCACCACATTGTGCTAAACTCATTCAAATATTCCTGACAATCCACTTTCCAAAATTCCATAAGATTCAACTTCTGGGGACAAAAGCTATCAGTCAAGCCAGTGTCTACAATACCTATTTTAACTTGTGACTGCTATTGAAAGGAGGAGGAGAAAAGTGTAACTACATTTTGAAAGGTGCTAAGTTATCCATAAGCATCTTTCCCCAAAAAGATGATCGATAGGTGAAAAGGCAAGGCTCCAACATTTACTTTAAATCCAATCAGAAGCTAGGTGAAACATTACAAATAAATATGAGGGAAGGGAATTTTAAAGCGGCTTTTCTTAGTTGAAAAAACTTGTGATATAGAAGAAAAGAATTGCTTTATGTATGATGATAAAACTAAAATAAATTTTACTCCATATCAGATTAAAAAAAAAACTCTATCATGAAAATCTGTTCTCATATGTCAAAATTGTGAAACCGATGGAAAGTCAATTCATTATAAATGTATACAAATTGGCAAACATAAAAACAGTAAATCACGAACTTGTCAGAAATGGTTTGGTTCAACTAGATTTTAATATAAAATGTTTAAGTACTTACTCTGGATGAAGAAATAAACAAGAAAAATTAATAGATGAGTATCACTTAGCAACATGAAATAATGTATTTTCCAACTACTTGTCAGGAAATATCCTTAGCTTCCATTTAAATATACTGGCCCACTAAAGGGTGGGAGAAAAGAATGCAAATAATAAATAGTATAGGATGAACAGACAAGGTGGAACTAGTGATGACTAAAAATTTTGCAGTTTTAATACTTAAACAGAAAGTAACTCTATTAAAATGAGAATACAAAGGATCCTGCAGTATCTCTGATGCTCTGGCTCTTATATAATAACAGAATCTCATCTCTCGAAAGGAATATGGAAGGAATCTTGAAGCCTTTCCCATCCACTGTGGGATCCCCATGGCATCCTTGCAAGGTGGTGGAGATGACCTGGCAAGATCCACTGTCTCTACCTGAACATCATCACTGACAGAAAATATGCCCTCTCTGTGCACAGCCTAACATCAAATAGCTCTAATTGTGAGAAAGTCCATATTTGTTCAGCAGGAATCCTGTCTAAATGTTCATACCAATGGTCCTAATTATGTATGTCTCTTAGAGGACAGAAGAAAAGTGACTGATAGAAAGAGTAAGAGATTTATAAACAGAAAAATCAGGTTTAAATTCCAATGTCGGGAAACGGACTTTGGCCCAGTGGTTAGGGCGTCCGTCTACCATATGGGAGGTCCGCGGTTCAAACCCCGGGCCTCCTTGACCCGTGTGGAGCTGGCCATGCGCAGCGCTGATGCGCGCAAGGAGTGCCGTGCCACGCAAGGGTGTCCCCCGCGTGGGGGAGCCCCACGCGCAAGGAGTGCGCCCGTGAGGAAAGCCGCCCAGCGTGAAAAGAAAGAGCAGCCTGCCCAGGAATGGCGCCGCCCACACTTCCCGTGCCGCTGACGACAACAGAAGCGACAAAGAAACAAGACGCAGCAAATAGACACCAAGAACAGACAACCAGGGGAGTGACAGACAACCAGGGGAGTGGGGGAAATTAAATAAATAAATCTTTAAAAAAAATAAAAAATAAAAAAATAAATTCCAATGTCACCAATAACCAGGTTTGGCCAAATCATTTATATTCTGAGCCTCACTTTTTCATCAAAACAGTGATGAAAGTAGCTACCTCAAAAGATTATGAAGCCCAAACAAGGTAATTATGTGAAAGTGCTTTTATAAGCTCTAAAGTGTTATAAAAATAATAGACAATATGAACTCTGAAAGATGTTTCTTACCATTTCCATCTACTTGACAGTCTCTAAAATATATGAAAATAACAACCAAATACCATCAAGGCTGTTTGAGGGGGAAATTTTCATGTTCAAAATAGAACTTATCAAGACACACTACTATCCTCACTGCCCTCTCCTAAATGGCTCCAGTTTGGTAATGATAGCTGAGTTATTTGGTCATGTGCAATTCTGAGACAATAGTATGGCTACCACTTCCATGGGGCACATTTTATAAGCATAGGCACTGACTACCTTTGTCTGGAATATCTTTTCAAGGATATTTTATAATAAACAAAGCCTTAGAAGATAGGGATGGTGTCTCCCTCTGAAGCAAAGTGAACCTATGCATCTTGCTCTTATAAAAGATTTGGATTCCCTAAGCTCAGAGGTTCACCCTGATAATACAAAAAACTTGACCTACTACCACCCACTGTACATGCTGATCCTTTTGATTTTATCTTTGAGAAATGGCATGGAAAGGGCTCATACTTTGGCTACTATTATGGTTATAAATAATAAAGACCTTTTATCTCTTACTCAAGAGTTCCATGTATCCTGCTAGGATCCATGAAACTGTGGCAGTCTGAATTGTTAATTTACAAGTAGGGTAAGATCTCAAATCCTTCATAGTTTTTGACAAATATTATGAGCACCTCCATGCCAACATATTAGATGACTTAGATGAAATGGGAAGATTCTTAGAAACTCAAATTTTACCAGAATTGGGAAGTGGATTTGGCCCAACAGATAGGTTGTCCACCTACCACATGGGAGGTCCAAGGTTCAAAATCAGGGCCTCCTGACCCATGTAATGAGCCGACCCACACGCAGTGCTCATGCACGCAAGAAGTGCCATGCCATGCAGTGGTGTCCCCTGCATAAGGGAGCCCCATGAGCAAGGAGCATGCCCCATAAGGAGAGCCACCCAGCACAAAAAAAGTGCAGCCTGCCCCGGAATGGTGCCCCACACACAGAGAGCTGATGCAGCAAGATGATGCAACAAAATGAGACACAGATTCTGGGTGCTGCTGACACAAGTGGACACAAAAGAATACACAGCAAATGGACACAGAGAGCAGACAACTGGGGGGGCAGGGGAGGGGAGAGAAATAAATAAATAATAAATCTTAAAAAAAAAAAAAGAAAAAAGAGAAGGATAGAGCAGCTAGTCCTGTGATGTTTAAAAAAAAATTACCAGAATTGACTTGAGAATTTTTAAAAATCTGAATAGATGAATAGACCTATGCCAAGTAAAGAAATCAAATTACTAATTTAAAAGTCTTTCCACATTGAAAAGCATAGGCCCAGATGACTTCACTGATGGATTGAATCAAATACCTAAGGAAGAAATAATGCCAATCCTACACAAATTAGGAAAATAGAAGAGATGGGGAGACTTCCCGACTCATTCTATAAGGCCAATATTACCCTGATACCAAAGCCCAACAAAGACATCACAATAAAACTACAGATCAATATCCCACATGAACACAGATTCAAAAATGTATTCACCAAATGCAGTGAATGTTCCATGATGATGAAAGAGGTTGTTGATATGGGAGGAGTGGGGTGAGGGGGTGGGAGGTATATGGGGACCTCATATTTTTTTAATGTAACATTAAAAAAAAATAATAAAGACAAAAAAAAAAATCCAAACAAAATACTAGCAAACTAAACCCAGGAACATATAAAAAAAGATTCTATATCTAGTGGGATTTATTTTAGGAATGCAAAGTTGGTTTAGTATCTAAAATCAATTAATGTATTAATGTATTAGACCATATTAACAAAGTAAAGGTCCACCATAAAATAAAATTTAAAAACATATAATCACCATAATAAACAGAAAAATGAATCACTGATGAAATAAAATATCAATTCATGGTAAATAAAAAACTAGGCATTGAAAGGCACTTTCTCCACACACTAACAGGCCTCTATTAAAAAAACAAGATAATTCATTCTTAATGATTAAAGATTGAATGGTTTCCATGTAGGCCTAGGAACAAGGCACAGATATCTTCTCTCATCACATCTGTTAAACATTATATTGTAGGTTCTAGCCAGTGCAGGCATGAAAAAGAAATTTCAGTCATACATATTGGAATAGAAAAAGTAAAGTCATCTTCATTTAAACACATTACAAGAATTCATGTAGAAAATTCTAAGCAATCTTGAAAAAATTATTAAGGAATATTGAAAATAGGGATTGCATTGAATATGCCAATCAGTTTTGGGCATAGTGCCATCTTAACAATGTTAAGTCTTCTGATCCTGTACATAAAATATTTTTCATTTATTTAGATATTTATTTCTTTCAACAATTGTTTTGAAGTTTTCAGACTATAAGATTTGCACTTCAATTATTAATTTTCCCCTAAGTATTTTACTACTTTTGATACTATTGTGAAAGGAATTGCTTTCTTTTTTAAAAAAAGATTTATTTTTTATTTATTTCTCTCCCCTTCCCCCACCCCCATTGTCTGCTCTGTGTCCATTCACTGTGCATTCTTCTGTGTCCGCTTGCACCCTTGTCAGTGGTACCAGGAATGTGTGTCTCTTTTTATTGCATCATCTTGCTGTGTCAGCTCTCTGTGTGTATGGTGCCACTCCTGGGCAGGTTGCACTTTTTTCATGTGGGGCAGCTCTCCTTTGTGGGGTGCACTCCTTATGCATGGGGCTCCCCTATGTGGGGGACACCTCTGCATGGCATGGTGCTCCTTGTGCACATCAGCACTGTGCATGGGCCAGCTCACCACATGGGTCAGGAGGCCCTGGGTTTGAACCCTGGGCTTCCCATATGGTAGGTGGACACTCTATCAGTTGAGCCAAATCCACTTCCCAGGAATTGCTTTCCTCATTTCAATTTTGAACTGTTCATTGAATGCGTTTTGAAAAAAAATGAGTTTTGTATATTGAGCTTGTATCCTAAAATCTTGCTGAACTCCTTTGTTAATTCTAATAGTTTTTAGTGCTTTCTTTCAGATTTTCTATATACAAGATGATGCCATCTGCAAATAGAGATAGTGTTACTTCTTTCTTTCAAATCTGGATGCCTCATTTTTCTTTTGGCCTCATTTCCCTGGATATAAACATAGTTATACTGTTGAAAAGAAGAGGTGAAAGTAGATGGTCTTGTCTTGTCCCTGATCTTAGGGGGGTAGCATTTGATTTTTCACCATTAAGTATGATGTTAGCTGTGGATTTCTCACAGATGTCCTTTATCAGGTTGAGAACGTCTCCTTTCATACCTAGTAAAAACCTGAGTATTTTTGTCATGAAGGGGTTTTAGGTTTTGCCAAATGCTTTTATGCATCTATTAAGATGATCATGTGATTTTTGTTCTTTATTCTAATGACATGATGTATTGAATAAATTGAATTTCAGATATTAAACCAAACTTGTATGCCTAGGATAAATTCTAGTTTGTCGTGGTGTATAATCCCTTTTGTGGGTTGCTGGATTCAGTTTGCTAGAATTTTGTTGAGGATTTTTGCATCCTGCATCCATATTCATTAGAGATATTGGTCTTTAGTTTTCTCTTCTTCTGATGCCTTTTTCTGGTTTTGGTATCAGAGTCATATTGGCATCATGGAAAAGTTGGGAAATGTTCTCTCCTTTTCTATTTTTGGGAAGAGTTTGTGAAGAAATGGTATTCATTCTTCTTTGAATTCAGGATAAAATCATCTGCGCCTAGACTTTTATTTGTAAATAGTTTTTGATTATTGATTCAGTTTCTTCACTTTTATAGGTCCAATCAAAAGGTCTACATTTCTTTGAATCAGGTTAGGTAGCTTGTGTCTTCTAAGAACTTATCTATTTTAATTAAGTTTTCTAATTTGTTGGTGTACAATTATTCAGAGCATTTGTTTACAATCCTTTTTATTTCTGTAAGGCAGTAGTATTGTCCCTGTTTCATTTCTGAGTTTTGAAATTCGAATCTTCTCTTTTTTCCTTGATTAAACTAGCTAAAATTTTGTCAGTTTTATTGAATTTCTCAAAGAACCAGCTTTTGGTTTCATCAATTTTCTCCACTGTTTTTCCTACTTTCTATTTTATTAATTTCCACTCTAATCTTTATTATTTCTTTCTTTGTGCTTGCTAGAAGTTTAGTTTTCTTCATTTGTCAATGTCATGAGATGGAATGTTAGGTTATTAACTTGAGACCTTTCTTCTTTTTTTTTAAATACAGGTGTTTTCACCTATAAATTTCCTTCGAACAGCTGCATTAGTTCCATCCCATAAGTGTTGATATTTTGTGTCTTCATTTTCCTTAATATTAATGAGTTTTCTGATTTTCTTTATCTTCTTTGACTCTGGCCATTTAGAATAGTTTTGTTTAATCCATGATATTGTGAATTTCCCAAATATGTTTCTGTTATTGATTTCTAATTTCATTCCATTGTGGTGAGAAAACATAGTTTGTATTATTTCTACTCTTTTATATTTATTGAAGTTTGTTCTATGGCCTAGCACAGAGAATTTTGCATATGCAGTTAAATAGAATATATATTCTCTCAGTGGATGGAGTGTTCAATAGATGTCTGTTAGGTGTAGCTGGATTATAGTGTTTTTCAAATCTTTCATTTCTTTGTTCTGGAGAGTGTCATATTGAAGTCCACAGCTATTTTTGTTAAATTGTCTATTTCTCCCTTAGTTTCATCAGTTTTTGCTTTATGTATTTGGTATATTACATGCATATATGTTATAGCTTCATGATGGATTGACACTATTTTCATTATAAAATATTGTTCTTTACCTCTAATAACACTTTTTTTAAATAGACTTTGATTTTAGTACAGTCACTTCAGCTTTCCTGTGGTTGCTGTTTGCTTAATATCTTTTTCCTTACTTTTACTTTCAATCTATTTGTATCTTTGAATCTAAAGTATGTCTCCTGTAGACAAAACATAGTAGGATCACATTTTTTTAATCCAATCTGATGATCTTGGCCTTTTGAATGGATTTTTAAACCATTCATATTTAATGTTATTATTAAGTTGCATTTACTTCTGTCATCTTTTTCCCCCCATATGCCTCAAGTCTTTTTTTTCCTCTTCTTTTTCTGAGATACCAGGGGCCAGGTATTAAACCCAGCACCTGGTATGTGGGAAGCAAGTGCTCAACAACTGAGCCACATTGGCTCCCCTGAGTTGGCTTTTTGTTTGGTTTTTGTTTTGCTTGTAATTTGCTCTGTGTGTGTGTGTGTGTGTGTGTGTGTGTGTGTGTGTGTGTGGTTAGGAGGCCTGGGAACTGAACCTGGGACATCCCATGTGGGAAGCAAGAGCTCAAGTACTTGAGCCACATCTACTCGCCTTCATATCTTCTTGTTCCTCTATTGTCCTTTAAGTAATTCTTTGTATGAAGTGATTATTTTCTAATGTACCATTTTAATTTTACTAATGATTTTTTCACTGTACTTTTTCTCTTTTCTTTGTGTGTGTGTGTGGTTGTTCTGAGGTTTACCATATACATCTTATCTGAATCAGCTTCAGGTTTATACTAACTTAACTCCAGTAATATATAGAAGTAAAACTCCTATATGACTCTTTTTTCCCCCTTTTGTGGTATTTTTATATGTATTACATCTATTGATGTTACAAACCCAATAATACATTGTTATAATTGTTATTTTATTATCTATCATAATTTCCTTAGTCCATTAAAGTTTGCTCCCACCCACCTCCATTATTATGGCAAATATATTACACATATATTACATTTATAAATGTTATAGGCCCAACAATATACTATATTCATATTATTTTATTAAAAAGCCTTTAATAGTTAATAGAATTATTAACTATAGTTAATAGAAGGGAAAATATACAATGGTATCTATTATAATTACATAATTAGCTTTACCAGTGCTCTTTTGTTATTTATATGGGATTTGAATAACCATCTGCTTCACTTGTTTTCATCCTGAAGAATGTTTTTTAGTATTTCTTATAAGGTGGTTTTGTATATCTGGAAGTTTTTATTTTGTCTTTATTGTTGAACAATAACTTTGCTGAATACAGGATTTTTGGTTGGTAATTTTTTTTTGAGCATTTTAAATATGTTATCCTACTGCCTTCTTGCCTCCATTATTTCTATGAGAAGCATGCTGTTAACCTTATTATGGTTCTCTTGTAAGTGATGCATTGTTTTTCTTTTGCTTCTGTCAAGATTTTCTCCCTGTCTTTGACTTACAACACTTTTACTATTATGTAAAAAAGCACTATGATGTGTCTGTCTATGGGTCTCTTTGAATTTATTTTACTTGGAAATCTTTGAGCTTCCTGGATGTGTAGGTTATTGTTTTTCAATAAATTTGGGAAATTTTCAGCTATTATTTCTTCAAATATTTTTCTTCACCTTTCTTTCTCTCATCTATGTCTGGAATACATATTTCACATATGTTGGTGCTTAATGGTACCTGTTTTAATTTGCTAAAGGCTGCCAATGCAATATACCAGAAATGTGTTGACTCTTTCCATGGAGATTTATTAAGTTCAAAGCCTATAGTTCTGAGGCTGTGAAAATGTCCAAATCATGACATCATCAGAGATGCTGTCTCAACAAAGTCAGCTGCTGGTGATCCTGGACTCCTGCCACATAGCAAGGCACAATGGTGGCTATGCCATTCTCTGCCTTCTCCTTCAGGCTCAACTTCTCCTGGAGCTCAGCTGTGGGCAATCAGGCACACAGCAGTGTCCACTCATCTCTCAGCTTTTTCCTTTCCTCTGGGCCTCATTGCAAGTTCTGCATTGGGCTGCTCCATCTGTGGCTTTTCTCTCTTTTAGACTCATTGACTCTTGGAGTCTTCTTTCTGTCACTGTGACTTTTGTCCTCTGTGTATGGCTCTATTCCTCCATTTATAAAGGACTTCAGAGGATTAAGACCCACCCTGGGAAATGCCCCACTAGAGCAATCTAATCCAGGGGTTCTTAACCAGGGGTCTACAGACACCCACCCCCAAGGAGTCCATGAAAGATTTCAGGGGATCCATGAGCTTGAATTAAAAATTAAAAAAAAAAAATTATTCTTGCGGAGACATGTTGATGCAGGTATGAGGTATGATACATTTATTAAATAATACACACTATAGTGTGTACTTACTATGATTTTTATTTTGACGTAGCATGTTGTGAGTGTAGTAGATAACTGCCTGCTAAAAAGGTTGGGAAAGACAGTGGAGATGGTTTTATGATGCTATGGGAAAACTAGAATTTCTAATATCTGTCAAAAATGACCATTTGAACAGATGTTGAATCATGTTAAGTTATCAGGTATTGAAATTTTGAGAAAGTTATAAAATGTAATTTTGAATAATCCTAAAGTTAATTAAAGGACATGCCGATGTTGAGAGTCATAAAACTATCTGCTGCTACATTCTGAGAAGAGGTCAGTAGTTTTTACCTGACTGGTAAAGGGGTCCATGGAACAAAAAAGGTTAAGAACCCCTGATCTAATCAAATGGCTCTTAACTGATCTGATCCAATCAAAGGTGTACAATAGATTCAATTTAAGAACATAATTTTCTGGGGTCCACATAAAAGACTCAAACCAACACAGTGGCCCATATTTCTCTGACACTCTCTTCCATTTTTCTTCATATGTTTTTCTCTCTGTTATTTTGGTCACATGATCTCTATCAGTTTATCTTCAAGTTCACTAATTCCTTCTACTTTTCCATATCTACCCTTGAGCGGCTCTAGTAAATTTTTTGTTAATTTTCCATTGAGTTCTTTTCAAAAATTTCTATCTCTATATTGATATATTCATCTGTATTTGATGAAACATTGTCATCATACCTTCCTTTACTTCTTTAATCAAGATTTCCTTTAGTTCTATAAATACATTTATAATGACTACTTTGAAATTTTTTTCTATTAAGTCTAACATCTTGTCTTCCTCACAGGCAGTTTCCGTTGTCTACTTTATTCTCAGTGTATGGGCAATATTTTTCTGTTTCTTTGCATGCCTCCCAGTATTTTGTTGAAACTGGACATTTAAAATAATATATGGGGAAGCGGCTGTGGCTCAATCAGTTGGACTCCCATCAACCATATGGGAGGTCCTGGGTTCGCATCCTGGGGCCTCCTTGTGAAGACAAGTTGGCCCGTGAGTTGTGGAGAGCTGACAGCCCATGCACCACAGCAAGATGATGCAACAAAATGACGCAACAAAGGAAGACAAGGAGACACAGGGAAAAAATATATATAGAATATATTATAGCAATTAAGGTTATTGTCTCCCAGGGCCTTCCTATTGTTATTTGTCTATTTATTTGTCTACTGACCAGCTGGATTCTTTTAGTGAAGTTTTATTTCTCCTGCAAAGTGTTGAGTCTCTCATGTTGTCCCTAGAGGCACAGCCTTGGGTATATCAAGTCATCTTGCTTGATAGCAGCACTAAGGCTCCACTCTTTCTCTGACCACACCCAGCTATTAGCTCCATTAATTGCTGGTATACTGCACTACTGTTTTTTCAATAATGCCTTGGGACATAAATTCTTCTACAAACTAATCTAATTAACCTGTGGCTTCCTGGGAGTAGTTTCTGAGGTCAGTGTTTGATATTTGTTTTGACCCCCGGAGGGCTTTTCTCAGATATCTCATGCCCTGGTTCTCTTCTGAAAACAGTTGACTAGTCTAGGCTGTGTCTTCATTCAATCCCTGGCTTTCCTTCCTATTCCTTCCAATTCCCTTCCTCGCAACCTCCACTGTTTTGGAGAGTACTCGTAGGTTTAAACTTCTCATTACTATGTTGCATATGAAGTCAATTCCTTGAGAAGAGATTAGGAGCTATCTGTTTTATGGACTGCTTTTCTCCTAGGTAAAACCTCTGAGCCAGGAGCTAAGGAGACAAAATAAGCTTCTCTCTGAGTCATATCTCATGTCTCAGTATTCTGAGTGTCTCTCAGCCTCCCTTTCCTGGCACAGAACCAATGATACCTCACAAGCCAAGGCTTTGGGGGCCCCAGTTTTCTCAGAGGTCCATATTCAAGGTAGAGTCTCTATTCTGCAAGTAAGGGATGGACAGAAGAAAGGAACTCCATCTCTTGATCATACTCTCTGGGGAACTGGCCTCAGCAGTAAATAGCTGGGGACACTGCAGATGGGTTCTCCCTGGAAGAAAGCCCTTAAGCTGGAAGCTGGGGAGAGAAGGAGCCGCCTGTTCTTGGCCATAGCAGTCGGAACTGGAGACTCTGCCTCGCTGAGCTGGGAGAAAGTGAGGAGGGAAGCAGTCTCGGTTCAAACAGTCGTGGTTCAAATACTACAGACTCACCTTTCTTTTCAAATTTCCATAGATTTTCTTGAATTGATGTTTCTTCATTTGCTGTTTGCCCTTAAAAACATTCCCAGGAGCTTTAACTGGTTGTGTTTATACACACACACACTCACACAAATATATTTCACAGATTCACTGAGAAATTTGTTTGTGGAGCTCCTCATGCTGCCATGCTGGAAATCAATCTTCCTCATTTTTTAAAGGTGTAATTCCAGTCTTGAAGAACAACCTCAAAACAGTGAGAAATGGAAGGAAATGTCTTTGGTGTATTTTTCAAATATTAAGTTAAAAAAGAGATTAAAAACAAAGTATATGTTAGAAAAGAGAAAGAGGAGGAGGAGGAAGAGGAGGAAGAAGACATAATATTTGCCTTTAGCATGGCATGAAAAAAGTCAAAACTCTTCCTGACCTTTAACCCACTCTAATTCACTAAAGATATCATTTTAATATCTGAAGTAGAAATATTTATTGAATATCTGGGTTTATTTATTTGCAGGTAGAAAAATCTAGGCTTTGCCATAGCAGCAACTTTAATCAAGCACAAATATCCTGCTGAACGTGTGTCCCCAACCCCACACCATTCAGAATGGAGCACCACTGGAGGCTTTCGGCTCTCCTCAGAGTGAAGGGAGTTGAAGAACCTGCCCCTTTGCCTGAGGAAGGGATGGCATGGGCCCTTGACACAAAGCTACCTTCAAATCTTTTCTCTTCTTATTAATTCCACAGTTACACTAACCACTACACACTTGAAATGGACTGCTTATTTCTCAAAAAAATGTTTTTCCTTGAGGAAAAAAAAGTCAGTATTTCTATTTCATCATTTCCTAGCTATTGGATCTTGGGCAAGTCACTTGAACTTTAGCCTTAATTTTCTTACATATAAAGCTAATTTAGTGTACCTGTTTCTTTAAAAAAATATAGCAGATGAAAATATATTTCACAGTATTAGCCACTTAATAATTATTAAACTGCAACCTCCAGTCATATATTTATTATATTTTTCTACTTTAGATAACAATGTTGGCATCAAAACTTCACAGGGACCTTTGAAGTGATAGAAACTGCTCATGTTTTTAAGAATTAATTAAGGCTGTTAATTAACTCCTAAAAAGATTAAACTTATTAAATAGTGAGAGTGACTTTCAAAATTAAGGGCAGGGAAACAGATTTGACTCAACTGATAGAGTGTCCACCTACCACATGGGAGGTCCAGGGTTCAGACCCAGGGCCTCCTTGACCCGTGCGGAGCTGGCCCACACGCAGTGCTGATGCGCGCAAGGAAGGCCCTGTCACGCAGTGGTGTCCCCCACATAAGGGAGGCCCACGCGCAAGGAGTGCACCCTGCAAGGAGAACCACCCCATGTGAAAACAGTGCAGCCTGCCCAGGCACCGCACACACAGAGAGTTGACATGGTAAGATGTCACGACAAAAAGAGACATAGATTCCCGGTGCCGCTGACAAGAATCCAAGCGGACAGAGAAGAACATACATAGCAAATGGACACAGAGAGCAGATGGGGGAGGGGGGGAGAAATAAATAAAAAATAAATCTTTAAAAAAAAAAAATTAAGGGCAGACTCTTCTATATCCCTAGCAATGCTAACTCACTCTATTTTCTGTACAGAGAAAGGGCTCACTCTATATTTGCTCATACGCAATACAGAGCAAAAAGGATAAAGCCGAAGTGGGGAGGAGGGCCCAGTTTTTAAAATTACAGGTTATAACTGAAAATTGTACTTTTTCCCAGATGAGCCTCATGTGTTCTTTAAAAATCAATAAACTACAAAGTACTATGGAATTCACTATTCTATGTCCTAAATTCTATGTGGTTCATGTACTCCACCCAAAGTCTTCCTTGAAAAGATGAGCAATTAAAGCAGAGGCAGATGAAGTTCATTCCACAACCCTGTTGGGCACGTTTTCTACTAGACACTCCAACTGAGGTCTAACTTTCACAAGTCACCAGAGCCTTCTGTTCTTCTGCTCAATGTCCTTCAAGGTTCTCTGTATCTTGATAGCATAATTAAATGTTTCCCCACTTGAGAATGAAAGGGCATGTACTAACAATTTTAAAAAATGAAAAAAATAAAAATAAAAAAGGCCATGTATTAAAATACCACCATAATAAATCACACATTTACTTTATTGGGATTGGGAAATTCTGATTAAACGGTTTTCTGAATAGCTGAGAGTTGTACAGAAAACATTTTAATTTTAATCCCTATTCTAAAAGTTAGTAATTTATTAATCTATATTATACTGTCTTGCATTCATAAAAGAACAACAGCTTTGACAGTCAAGGAACTTGTAATGCCTATGGCTGACTATCAGTAATCTGATTAGAGAGAGAGAAAAAAAATATATATATATACACACACACACTATTAGATTAAATCTTTGGTGGATTTAGGATTCAGTATAGAATAAGAAGGGTGTTTTTAAACAAAGGCTTTTTCTTTTCTTTTCATTTTTGGCCTTTCCCTCTTTTTCTTAAGTTTGAGGCAGGAAAAAAATAAATACTATTAAGTTCTGAAAGACAGTTATGTTAGTAAAGGATGTTTGTGTTTATTTTAATAAGCTGTGGCACCTTTCCTTGTTTCCATTTACAAAATGCCATCTGTAACAATGACTACCATATAAACTAAAATTTCCCAAAGCATGACCCTCAGGCACTAACTCTGTGAGATGTTGCAAGGAATTAAGATGCCATAGTCAAATAAATGCAGCAGAAGATGGTCTCCTCCTGGAGACTACTGTGTACTTTTTTTTTTTTTTAAAGATTCATTTTTATTTATTTAATTCCCCTCCCCTCCCCCGGTTGTCTGTTTTCTGTGTCTTTTTGCTGCGTCTTGTTTCTTTGTCCGCTTCTGTTGTCGTCAGCAGCACGGGAAGTGTGGGCAGCGCCATTCCAAGGCAGGCTGCTCCCTCCTTCGCGCTGGGCGGCTCTCCTTATGGGTACACTCCTTGCGAGTGGGGCTCCCCTACGCGGGGGACACCCCTGCGTAGCAGGGCACTCCTTGCGCGCATCAGCACTGCGCATGGGCCAGCTCCACACGGGTCAAGGAGGCCCGGGGCTTGAACCGGGGACCTCCCATGTGGTAGACGGACACCCTAACCACTGGGCCAAAGCCCGTTTCCCACTACTGTGTACTTTAATCTCATAAAGGCTCTGCAAAGTCCAGCAGAAAGGAAGCTTGTTTACATTGTATAAGCTGGTGTTTATACACCTTTGGAGGAGAGCATCTATTAACATCCACTGAAGAGCCATTGTACGGAAGAGACTGGGAAATGCTGCTCTAGCCACTTAGGTATGTGTCATTTACTTGAATGAAGAACTCAACAAAATTAAGGGAAAGGAAGAAAAACGAATAACATCCCTCAAAGCCAACCAGATAAGGGAGTAGGTTTTGAAACAATCACAGCCCTTGGTTTGTTCAAGATTGTTTATATATCTTTTCTTTTTCCCCTCCACAGGATTATTCCTTGAATGAAACTATGGGCTTTCATACAATAGAGAGTGTAAAACTCATAGGCATATATGAATTAGCAAGTACAAGGCATTCAAGACCTAAGAGAAACCACTGAAAAACTTATAAAATTAAGACAATAATCCCTAGCATACAATACTGTGCAATTTTGAAATACTGGGCATCTGATAAGGCTGGAAGGAGCCAAAAAATATGCATGCTGGCTATTGCAAAAAGGCTATACCACCTGAACTCATCTTTCAATAATCAAACCAGCAAAGATGAGTAAGATAGAATGTCAAGAAGTCATTGTTTTTGCTCTTTGTCTTTTTCCTTTCTCCAACTACCCCAGGTATGGAAAACAAATCCATGATAGAGACAAGTGAATTCTGACTCCCCAAATAGCCAGAGTTAAAAACTGACTAAAGGCAGTTTCTAAAAGCCCAAAATAATGTGGTGGTGTGATTCACTCTGCCATTATTTACCAATGCTCCACTGGCTACTCCAGCCATGTGAGCAGCCTCAGCACCATACCCCTAAAGCTCTACTTTGATGCCCACACCCTGATTTTCAATGTAAGATTGTTCACAAAAAGAATCTCAGAGGCATTGTGGTATGGTTTATAAGAGTATTCACTGAATTTGGTTCCCCATTTCTAGTCCATGACTTTAAAATTCAAAATACACTTGTAAAATACAAATATAATTTTATTTCTAGTAACCATAACAATGATAGCTAATCTTATTTGCATGCTACACTATGCCAGGCACTGTATTAAGAGAGTTAGATGGAATTTGTCTTATTTAATCCTCCCAGCAATGTTGTGAGATAGAAACTATAATTATCCCTAACGTATAGATGAAGGTACTAAGGCACCGAGAGTTTAAGTAAATTTCCTAAATTCATGGAGATATCAGGGATGGAGATGACATTGCAATCCAGACAGGCTGACTCAAAATACTGTCCTCTTCATCCTAATACCATGCTGTTTCTCAGAAGCAAAACAGAAGTTCTTAGTTCTCTTTGTTAATCAAACTAAAAGTAAAAGTATAAATCTTGCTTGTGTGCTGTTTAGGAGTGGAGCTCTGGAATATGACTGTCCAGATTCAAGGCCTGGCTCTATCTCTAAACAGCTAAATGCCTATGACCTCTTTCTCCTTGTAATTCAGGGATAATAATAATGGGGCATTTATTGAACACTAATTACATGCCAGGCATCCCAAAGTACTTTGCATATATTAACATATTGAACCCTCAAAACAACCTATGAGAGAAGTACTGTTATTATCTCCAAAGACATGTAAATAGTAGTAGAGGTAAATTTTTTAATGCTTCTAAGCATTTTGAACAATGTCTGATGTACCTTAAGTATTCAATAAATGTTAGCTATCATACATACGAACACACAAACTTTATAATACATTATCATAATCATTATCGTGATTTAGTGATGCTGTGACAGTGGCACATTATTTTTAAAAAGGGAATCAAGGTTTCTAGCAGTATTTTAATACCTACAAATTTATAAAATATTGACAATAAAAAATGACTTGGAAGGCAGCTCTGCCTACAGTCTGCTCAGATCAAAAATCCAGTTTTACTACTTAAAAACTATGTGACCTTGGACAAGTTCTTTACCCTGTCTCATGCTTCAGTTCCCTTACCTGAAAACAAAGATAACAAAAATGCCTGCCAAATATAGGGCTTCATTTTTTAAGAAGTTTTGGATCACAGAGAGGCTCGACAATGGCAGGGGAGGAATACTGGTGTGGGATGTTATTGATGGGGGGACACGTGGTTGGCAGGGAGTTCTCCGGGGCATATATCCAAGGTACATAAAAATGTTTGGCTATTTTCAAATATCCAATTTGGTTACAATTAAAAACAACAACTGAGGGAGTACTGAGCTCCTAGCCAGGGGAGCTCTATCACATTCCCTAAAGGAACAGCAATAATCCCCCAAGTGCAATGGCAAAGACCAAAAAAGAAGGAAGGTTCAACAATGAGCCCTTGATACTAATGACTATGCTTGTGAGCCTGTGCACCTGAAATAAGAACAAGGCCTAGACCTGCAGGGTGCCTAAGAGTTATCTGCTGAGAGCCTCTGTGTTGCTCAAATGTGGCCAGTCTCGAAGCCAAACTCAGCATGTAAATGCATTGCCTTCCGCCTCAGTGTGGGACATGACTCCTGCGGATTAGCCTCCCTGGCACCAAGGGATTACTACCAAGTACGAGCTGATGATGTAACTAGAAAATTACCTTGAATAAAAGGGTCAACTCAGACCAGCAGAATATCTCAGATTACATATAATACATAGAGTTAAAAATGCTTTTTGACCTGAATAAAAGGGGGAAATGGAAAGGACAAATGAGTTTATATGGTTATAAGTCTCCAAAAAGAGCTGGGAGGTTATCAGAGGGGTTGCCTTTACGCACACCTCAGCAGAGTCCCAGAGACAGTTAAAGTAGATATAACCTCAGGTATTGGTTCTTCTGAGGGCTGCAGAGATCCACAGGTTTTTATGGTCATAGCAGATGGAATTCAGTGCCATGTCAGTTGGCCCTACTTTGGAGTTTGGGTTTTTGGGTGATGGAGTTGGACTCAGATGTGATCTTTGTTCACACGCCTCTCCTGTTACTTTTTCCAGATCTGTAGTTGGCGCTGGGGTTTAGTGTATATCCAGGGGACCTGAATCTCTGGACTGACCATGTGATAGCCAGGTCCTGGGCCTCAACGGACTTGCAACTCCTACACTCTGGTTTATTGAACTTACCCCACTCAACTAACATGGAGGTAAAGAGGGTCAACCACCACACTGGCGAGTCAAGAGTGCCTACAACTGAAAGCAGGAGAATTGTATCCAACATCCATGTGGAATCTAAGCCCCCTCTTGATATAGATGTGGAGTGGACACAACCATTCCAGGGTCCACAGGATGGAAGAATAGAGTATGGATTAGTCTGACTTACTGATATTCTATTCATGAACTATTGTGATTAGCAATCAAAGAAAATGTAACATTGGTGTGGAGAAAGTGGCGATGGTGGCTGCTGGGGGTAGGGAGTGGGAGGAAGAGATGTGATGTGGGGGTGTTTTCGGGACTTGGAGTTGTCCTGGGTGGTGCTACGGGGACAGTTACCAGACATTGTATGCCCTCCCATGACCCACAGGGTGGACTGTGGAAGAGTGTGGGCTATGGTGTGGACTAATGACCATGAGGTGCAGCGATGCTCAGAGATATATTCACCAAGTGCAATGAATGTCTCATGATGATGGAGGAGGTTGTTGTTATGGGGGGAGGAGTGGGATGAGGGAGGTGGGGGGTATATGGGGACCTCATATTTTTTTAATGTAACATTAAAAACATAAAGATAAAAACAAAACAAAACAGAATGCCTGCCTAACAGTTTTGTAAAATGGAAATAATAATGCTTGCCTTATAAGATAATGCAGTTTAAATGAGATAATATATGCAATGTTCTTAGAAAACATAGTAGTATGTTCTTAGAAAAAAGCTTGGCAGATACTCAAAAACCAGTTAGCTATCATTAGTAGTATTGTTACTACCCCTACAACAACCAGTGCTACTGGGCAATTCCACAACTTAATTCAGATATTCTGTAGTTTTGTCTTCACAGAATTATTGTCCCATGAAAAGTAATGGGGTACATGTGATGTAGGTAAAACATTTTATTTAAAGTAAAATCAACACTACTCACTAAGTTCCAATAACTATATTTCCTAAAGTTTGTATAAGGGCATCCAGTATGTTTTGCTCCCCTTTTGGTCATGTCCTCCACTGTTGACATAAAATGGAAAACTTCCAAGGGTTCTATTCCTACTGAGTCATTACTAACCTTTATGATACAGCATGAGGATATAAATGGCACTTTGAAAGAAAATTGAATTTGCTGATAAATTATGCTAACTTGTTTTACTTTGAACAAGGGAATGACTGATTGTTTACAGATTTACAGCCTAATAGCCTTTTCATTTCCAATGTTGGAAAATGAATTATACCTCAAAGCATATGGTCATTCTGGAGTTTTATTACTAAATCTGATGTACCCTGACTATAAAAATGTACCAGAGAGCCAGGAAATCTGCAGCAAATGGACAAGAGGTGCCTCCCCATGCTGTTAACAGTGGGCAGTCCAGGCCTCGTGCTGGCACCAAGTGTGCTCAGGGAAATGTCTAAAGTGCGTGTCCTTTCCCAAAGTCCACTTCCTGCCCCAGCGTTCTGGTTCAGAGGGGGAGTGTGGCTTCCGATGGAAATGCTGACACACAATCTGTTGCCTTGAGAATCACCACAATTAATCTTAAACTGACATGGGGCAACATGGAGGCTCATGATGGAATCTGAAGTTATGAGCACGAATAAATGGAGCCACACATAACAAGCTGTAAAAAATTAGGATTATAGTTCAAACCAGCACCTGGACCCCAAGGGCAGTCCACAATCACTAGGATTTGCTGATTCCTCCTCAGAATACCCCACTTCCTAACACTCAGGGTGGGGGTTGCCAAAACAAATGCAGTTTTCAAGGGGGGCAGCAGATGAGGTGTAAGAAGTTGACCCCTGTTTTTCTTACCCATTACAAGTCAAATGTCTGGGTTATTTGGAAACCAGATCACTTTGAACACAAAGTTTTTCTAGGTTTGCCCCCTTTTTATTTATGTGTTTGCTTGTTTATTTATTATATTAATACTCCACCTCATTCAACCAAGTTTTTTAGATTGGTAACAGACAATAAAATACAATATAAAGAGCAAAATGAAGGCCAAGAAAAATAAGATCTAAGCCCCATGCTAAAGTACCATAAGGTTAATAAGACTGGTCCACATAAGCCATTTTAGTCTTCCTGATGATCAATGCAAAAAGAGAAAAGGTCCCCATTAATTAAGTTAAAGGGATTACAGATATTTAAATAAGTATTCCAAAATTACATGCAAGAACATTTCAATAAACGTGTATTTAGTTAAGACTCATGGATCGGGAAGCGGATGTGGCTCAAGTGATACAGCTTCTGCCTACCATATGGGAGGAACCGGGTTTGATCCCTGGAGCCTCCTGGTGAAAAAGAAGAAGAAAAAATGTGCCTGCGTGGTGAGCCAGTGCCTGCGTGGTGAGCTGAGTGCCCACACGGTGAGCTGAGTGCCCACCTGGCAAGAGTACCTGCGTGGTGAGCCAGTCCCCACGCAAGTGAGTCATGCAGCAAGATGATAATGCAACAAAAGAGAGACAAAGGGGAGAGTCAAGGTGAAGCACAGCAGAAACCAGGAACTGAAGTGATGCATTGACAGGGAACCTCTCTCCACATCAGAGGTCCCCAGGATGGAATCCTGGTGAATCCTAGAGGAGAAAAAATGAGAAGAGAAGACCAAAAAGAGAAATAGATACAGAAGATCACAGAGCAAATGGATACAGAAAGCAAAAACAGCAGGCTGGGGGAGGGGGAGGGGGAGGGGAAGGGGAGAAACAAAATTAATAAATCTTTAAAAAAAGAAAATAAAGTTTTTCTCATTTAAAAAAGAAAAAAATGACTCATGGATTGATGATGCGTAAATTTGTTTCCTTCACATATGTCTTGCTCAAGGAAACATTCTGTTGCCCTTTTCCCCAAGGCCTCTAGACTCTACGAAGGAAGGTCCCTACAGACAATATTTCTGTTTTAAAGATATGGCCAATGTTTCCATTTAAAACCAAGAGAAATGGATTGCTGCCAAGTAATGGATCTTATATTGCTTATAATGCATTCTTACTTTTCTAAAAAAATCCCCCAAAAAACTATTTTGAAACATGGGCTCAACATGAATTCAGAATTAAGGAATAGGGAGTTAAGGCATAAAATGTAGACTTTCTATTTGGAACAATGGAGACGTTTTGGTAGCGGATGGTGGTGATGGTAGCACAACATTGTGAATGTAATTAACACCACTGAAATATATATATCTGAACGTGGCAAAGAAAGGGAGGGAGATAATAGATTTTATTTATGGTACTAGATTAAAATAAGTTTTTAAAAATCCATGGAACTACATAACACATGGACCTTAAATTAGACCATGGACTACAGTTAATAGTACAATTATAAAAATGTGCCTCCTCAATTGTAATAAATGTATTATACTGATGCTGAAGGGTGTTAATAATAGGGTGGCATACAGGAATTCTGTATTTTATGCAGGATTGCTCTGTAAACCTACAGCTTGAAGAAGGAGAAAGAGGGGGAGGAGGAGGAAAAAAAGCACCTTGTTGAAAGCAAGGAGGTATCCATCCAAAGAGAGAAATGGGAAAATGACTGCTGCTTCAAGGATTTGCCTAGGAAAATGATTATAGAAAAATCCCCAGGGAGACAGATGGCATTTTTTCAAGATGGCACAGCCTGACTTTCCATTCCACATAGTCTTCTTACAATGTGACCTTGACACCTCTCCCAGTGACGGGTGAGTCTAGGTCCCCTCCCCTTAAATCTGAGCAGGCCTGAGTCTACGGTGGAAGTGACATTATGTGACTTCCAAGATTAGGTCATAAAAGGTGATACAACTTCTTCCGGCTCCTCCTGAAACTCTGACACTTGGAACCAGGCTGTGAGGAGGCCAAGGAGCTACAGGCAGGTGCTACATGTAGGTGTTCCCGCCAACAGCCCCAGCTGAGGCCCCAGCCCACAGGAATGAGGAAGCCTTCGAGACGCCTCCAGCCCCAGCCACCATTTGACTTTAATCACATGACAGACCCCAACTGAGACCCACCTGGATGATCCCAGTTTACCCTCGGAACCATGAAAGATAATAATAGGATTGCTATTGTCCTATTCAGGCGGAGCTCATTTCTCATTAGTCAGTGCAATGTATTATACACAGCAAGAGCTCAGTAAATGGTTGGTGGGTGAAATTATGCCCAGTTTCTTTAGGTATCAGATATATATTCACAAACCAGATTTGTTGTTTTTGTATTATTTAATAAGGGTTTTAAGTACTGATTTGAAAGTATTCACACATAAGTAAAATAAAGATAAGAAATGGTATGTGAAAAAATAAAGTGATGATAATATTTATATTATAAGGAAGAAGGGAAAAACCTTAACATGCTGTGAGATACTACATGGTATCAGATCCTGATCTCTGGTACTTATACACATTAGCTAATTTATCCTCACAATAATCCTATCACATAGACACTATCATTGTCATTGTTTTATGGATGAGAAAAGTAAGGCTTCAAAGAGATCAAATAATGTGTTCAAGATCACAGAGCCAGCAAGTGAACATGACTCCATAGATATGTAATTGCAAAGATCATGTTATCCAAACATTCCCCCAAAGAACTTTCATATACAGGACACATGATACTAGGCCCATTTTCTAAGTGAGGGAACTAAAAAAGCAGAAAGCAAAACTGGCTTTCTGGTGTACCCTAGAGCCATAACCAGAAGTTAGAGTTTTTTCCTACTACACCATGGTTAGTATAATTGAAAGAGTATAATTTGCAATATTAGATACACTGATAGAAAATTTGTGACATTCTACAGACAAAGCTTATGGTAATAAGTAACAAAAAGTTCTTTTCCTTTTTTTACCCTTTTTGGCTTGTCAGAAAACTGGACTGTAAGTTTATTTGTGAATTCAACTATTGTACTAAAAGAACAAAGGGATATAATTGAGATAAACTAAAAACATAATAAATGGACTAAAAATACACCATTTTCACAAGGGAAACCACAATTTTCTAGGCTTCATTCCCTAGAGCTAGAGAATATATTTCTAATGAGCTTTGAGTAATCACATAAATTGAAAACCTAACCTTGTAATGCCTGATAGTGATCTAAACTACTTAGCTATGTTTTGTATTATACCACAAAACAGTGGTTTGTTCATGAAATGTAACAAAATATCATGTGTTACTCATACTTTGGCCTTAGGCTTACATGTGTTGAAACTGTAATCCCCAATATATTTCAGAGTATGTTTAGACAACCAAAGTTACCCTATGAAAATGACCCAAAAGGAAAATGCTACTCCATTAAAAACATAATTTTCTAAGAGTTAAATATTTAAGTATGGCCTAGAGTGTATAAAGAAGATTTAAAATATAGTGCTCATTTTTCCCACTTAAATAATGAAAAAAGGAACATTCAGGAATCATACAGGAAAGTTGTAAATTAGCTATATCCTGATCCACTTCATATATGTTACATTATGTAATGTGGAAGAAACGAGATATCACATCTCAACAAAGGGATGCTTGATTCTAAGAGCTGCAGGCTTAGAGGAAATGGGGGCTGCCCTGGGTGAGAGGAAAAGGGGGCCGCTCTGGTTGCTAGATGGCTAGATGGGGAAGACTTTTCAGATTTGTGTTCAGGCATCAACGTAAGAAATCCCAGCTTGGAAATCTTTAAGTCAAAATATCTGGGGCCCATCTTGGGGATACTGATGAATATTTTTTGGACTGTGAATTCTTCAAGAACAGTGCTGGATTAGTTAAGAAGGTGGGCAGTGGGATCAGAGGGAAACTCCACTTGAATCCTCCGCAATTCACTAGGTCCCTGACTTGAAGAATACCACTTCACATCTGTGAGCCTTCATTTCCTTATCTCTAAAATCGGAAATAGTACTTCCCTCACAGGATTGCATAGGATTAAATAGATGATTTGTGTGAAAGGTTTAGCAATGCTCTTGGCACCTATTATGCACAAAACAAGTTTTAGTTATTATTATTCTAATTAAATGATTAATATTTTTTGCACATTGTACCTAATACAGTGCCTATAAATACCAGGGTCTCAGTAAACGTTTGCTAACAGAACTAAGCATGGCAGCTAACAGCTTGAAATCTTACACTGTACCATTTAATTGTAAAGGAAACTTTTAAAGTACCATTACTCAGATTCTGGGAAATACTGGCTTGGTCATCAAATAAGACTGGGAACTCCTAGGTTAAACGAAATCAGTATTTTCTTTCCCACAGAACTTCTTGAAGCCTTTAATGTGACAGTGTGAATTATGGCTCTCCAGAAGAGGGGAAGGATACAATCTGTAGTGTTTCTCAAATTTATTGTGCAGTTTCCTCATCTGTAAAACATATGATTACTATGTAATCTTTAAATTCTTTCCTCCTTTTTAAGAGGTTAGAATTCTAGACATTTTTCAAAACTAGTTATGCATATGAATGCAGATAAAAATGAAAGTTAATTCTCCCTTGAGATCAGAACAAATTAGATCTTTCTCACTTTTCCATTCCAAAGTCCACCCAAACAGAATGCAATATTTGATGCATTATCATGCATACAACTTAAACTTGGCTTTCATTTGAATGCAACAATAAATTCATTTAGAGTTTATTTTTTAAGTCATTCCTGGTTTAACAAGCCTTTTTGGAAACACATTGTCATGAAATTCAGGATACTAAAGAAAATAGACTCTATGGTGAGGACTTGATCGTGTAGAGTAAAATTGTTTTAAACTTACTTTTGGATAGGTTTCTCATTAAGATAAAATGTAGCCCAAATCCACATTCTCATAAACATTGAATACTTGAAAAGCAAGTAATGAAACGGTCTTTCCCTACTAAGAAAACGAGAAGCATGAGATGCTCCATCTTTGACTCTCCTTCTCTTGCCACACAGAGACTTTTTAGATGCCCTCATTTATTCCAGACTCAAAGCTGGTGAATCCTAAATCTCCCCCACTAGCCATTTCCTCTTTCTGAGCTCATAATTCCATCTATGTAATGGGTACCCTTATACACAGATGCCTCAAATTCAACATGCCCAAAACCTTTTCCTGTTCATCCTGGTGTCCTCACCATCCACCTGTCAAGCTTCCCTTGATGTTTCCATCTTCCTCATCATTCACATCCAATCAGTTTCCACTTCTTAAGGAGCTTTCTAACTAATCCTCTTTCCAGGATCTCCACTGTCATTGCCAATCTTTAGCACTTCTACATCATTTGTCTTGCCTATTCCAACAGCTTCCTAAAAAACCTTCAGTCTCTAATGTTGGCATTCCTCCACCCTCTATCCATCTGTATTAGTCAGCCAAAGGGTGCTGATGCAAAATACAAGAAATTGGTTGGTTTTTATAAAGGGTATTTATTTGGGGTAGAAGCTTACAGATACCAGACCATAAAGCATAAGTTACTTCCTTCACCAAAGGCTATTTTCACATGTTAGAGCAAGACGGCTGCTAACATCTGCGAGGTTTCAGGCTTCCTGCGTTCCTCTGGACTGGGCTCCTCTGTTTTCGCCACTAGGTCAGCTGTAGACTCTCAGGTGAATGGGTCTGTCTCTCTCCCTGGGGTTTCTGCCATGTCTAAGGAGCTGTCTCTATTGCTCTGTGTTCTTCTCCTGGCTCAGGTCCTCTTGTCCCGGAGCTTGCTTCTCTTTCCTCTGTGTGCTGACTTCCTGGGGCTCCAGCTTAAGACTTCAGTATCAAACTCCAACATCAAAACTCTAACATCAGAAAACCCCCAAGTCTGTCCTTTGCCTTGCCTTTTATCTGTGAGTCCCCACCTAACAAGGGGTTGGGACTCAATGCCCTAATGAAATAGCCCAGTCAAAGCCCTGATCATAACTCAATCATGCCCATGTATAGACCAGATTACAAACATAATCCAGTATCTATTTTTGGAATTCATAACCATACCAAACTGCTACATCATGCATCCTCTAACTTATAGAGAGGTATTTCTAAAATGAAGAGCAGTCATCATGCTCTCTTGGTTACAATCCTTTGATGACTTCCCATCTCCAATTGGGTAAAATCCAAACTTCTTAGTATGCTATAGAAGGTCCTTCACAGTCCAACTCAAACTACTCCTTTAGCCTTACCTTTCACTACTTTCCACTTCCTGGATTACAACATTTCAAAAGACCCTGCCTTTCTTGAGACACATACATAACCATTCTCCTATCTACCTGTACCATCTGTCATGTCCCATCTTGTCTAACTGGCAGCACACAAACGTCTTTCAGTACTTAACTCTCACCATCCTGTGAGGCAACTAACTTCTACCCCTTCGAGGTGGTGTTATTCCCACTTCTACATTTCCTCAACAATTTTTCCCTTCCTTTATTACTTCCTTTTGATGTGGTGTCTCAAAGTGCTCTTCAAGGCCAAGCAGTTTAGGGTATCATATTTTCTCCTCGATCTCCTAGTGTTCCACTCAACCCTATACAATGCTTGTTATATGGTGGGTGCCCATTAATATTGGTTGAATAAAGAAGTAAATGAATGCCTGAAATTAAAATCAATTTTAAGCCCTGAAATTATAATCCTAGTGTTGGAAAGGTCTACATTAAACCTAAAGAAAAGCAGCATTCAAATAGGCCAAATCCTCCACTCCCAGAAGAATGTGGAACATACATATTTATGTTAAATGGAAACTGTGAGCTACTAGGTGATTCTTTTTGTGCCTCCATTTACTCTGAACATAAAGACATAACAATTTGGGTTATTGTGCCATTGAGTTGAATGCCATGAGAACAAGATTAAAACCACATTCCACACTCAGAGGAAATGCGTGACTATTAAATGGAGTGGGGGAAGAAAATAAAATGAGTTCTTGTTTGCTTGCTCAGACAGAACTTAAAATTGCCACAGACAATGTAAGCCTGTTTTCAGGACCATCATCTTACACCGGCAGAGCATCGGTAAATATTTCAGCACCCCAGAGAGGAAACCTGCACCTCCTGCGTGAGGATGTTTGGAGTTCACTAGGCTAGGTGCTCTGCGGCAGCCGCAGGCGTTGCTCTGGCCAGCAGAGGACGCACAGCCCCAAACCCTGCAAGACAGGTCAACAAAACTGCAGGAGTTGGGTAAAATTGTTTCACACACTGAAGCCTGTGAATGCAGGTCAATTTTCGGTCTGCTCCCTCGCACTGAGGTGTTAGTGAACCTCCAGATCTCACGCCTACCAGTTATAGAGCAAGCAGGGAGAAAGCAAAGGGGAAGCTGTTCACTTAGGAGTGTGATAATTTCCTGGAAAGGGACACTTTAGCTCACTCAAACTTAGCATTACGGCTACAGAGAAATATCCTGAACTAGACGTATCATATATTCTGCTTCCTTCCTCCTAAGAGTGAATAAGGAAATATAGAAGTGGAGGCTTTCAAAATGCTGCCCCTCTCCCAACCCGAATGAAAATTATTTTCCATGTTAATTGATTCCTTTTAGATATTTTAGGTATCAGAAGTGCAACATCAAGGTCATCAGGCTATTAAAAGTCTCAGCAGGGGCAAATTCCTTCACCTAAATACATTATAGTTTATAAGGCTTAACTATTAGAAGAGAAAAAATATGACATCCTCTCACATACTAAAGACAGATGATTCTATTGCCCAGTTCAAGAAAGATTGAGAGGCAGCAGACTTGGCCCAGTGGTTAGGGTGTCCGTCTACCACATGGGAAGTCTGTGGTTCAAACCCCGGGCCTCCTTGACCCGTGTGCAGCTGGCCCATGTGCAGTGTTGATGCACGCAAGGAGTGCCCTGCCACTCAGGGGTGTCCCCCGCGTAGGGGAGCCCCACGTGCAAGGAGTGTGCCCTGTAAGGAGAGCCACCCAGCGCAAAAGAAAGTGCAGCCTGCCCAGGAATAGTGCCGCACACACAGAGAGCTGACACAACAAGATGGCGTAACAAAAAGAGACACAGATTCCCGTGCTGCTGACAACAACAGAAGCAGACAAAGAAGACGCAGCAAATAGACACAGAGAACAGACAACCGGGGTATGGGGGGAAGGAGAGAGAAATAAATAAATCTTAAAAAAAAAAAAAAAAAAGAAAGACTGAAAGGGAACTGAGGTGGCACAAGAAATCGAGCACCTTTCTCCACTCCGAAAGGTCCCAGGATCGGTTCCCAGTGCTGCCTAAAGAGAAGATAAGCAGACACAGAAGAACACACAGTGAATGGACACAAAGAGAAGACAACGGGGTGGGAGTGGGGGGAGCAAGGAGAAATACATAAATTTTTTAAAAAATAAAATGAGGGCCATTGATCTAGAAAGGCAAAATTGAAAAAAAAATTTTTTTTACCTTTTTTGGTTTGCTTTTGCTTTGTTTTTTTAAGCTTTTTTTGAGGGGAGCTAAAGAACATCATAGTTTGTAAGAATACAAGGAGATTGTCTGCACACTCTGTTAACTACAAAACCTGTCATGAGGGGAGAGAAAGCAAGGAAAAAGTCAGGAAATATCATCTTTTCCCTTCAAAATACACCCCAGGCAACATCTCAAAGACCTTGTGGTAGATGGTGGTTTCTGGGACCTTATCTCCAAAGCACGCGCAACAACAATAAAAAAAACAAATAAATGGGACCTCCTCAAAATTAAACACTCTTGCACCTCACATGACTTTATCAAAAGGGTAAAAAGGCAACCGACTCAATGGGAGAAAATATTTGGAAATCACATGTCCAATAAGGGTTTAATATCCATGATATATAAAGAGATATTACAACTCAACAATAAAAAGACAAACAACTCATTTAAAAAATGGGCAAAAGACTTGAATAGGTATTTGTCCAAAGAAGAAATACTAATGACAATAAAACACGCGAAAAAATGTTCAACATCATTAGTGATTAGGGAAATACAAATCAAAACTACAATGAGATATCACTTCACACCCATCAGAATGGCCACTATTAAAAAGACAGAGAACTACAAATGTTGCAGAGGATGTGGAGAGACGGGAATGCTTATTCACTGTTGGTGGGAATGCAGAATGGTACAGCCACTGGGAAGGAGTGTTCGGCAGTTCCTAAAGAATTTGAATATAGATTTGTCATGAGACCCTGCATTACCACTACTGGATATGTACCCAGAACAGAGAGCAGTGACACAAATAGACATCTGCACACCCATGTTCACAGTGGCATTATTTATGATTTCCAAAAGTTGAAAACAACCCAGGTGTCCATCAACTAATGAACAGGTTAAAAAAAGCCGTGGTGTATTCACTTGATGGAATATTATGCAGCTGTAAGAAAAAATGAAGTTGTGAAGCATGTGACAACATGTATGAACCTGGAGGACATTATGTTGAGTGAAGCCAGACACAAAAGGACAAATACTGTATTATTGCATTACTATGATCCAAATATATTGTGTAACATATTGTATGAGTCTATTTATATAAAATGGGAATATAAATCAATTTATAGAGAGAAAAGAAAAAAGTAATTGTACAAGAATAGCCAGAAATGAGAGCTGTGGACAGCAGTGAATACATACAGAGATCAAAAGGTGATGGAGTTTTTAATTTGTTTCTTTGGTTTTTGTTTATTATTATTATTGAAATAATGAAAATGCTCTAATGATGAGTGAAGGGATAAATGCACAACTATGTGATTCTGCCAAATACCACTGATTGTGCACTTTGGGTGAATTGTATGCTTTGTTGATATGTATCAATAAAATTGATCTGTTAAAAAAAAAAAAAGAAAATATACCCCAGGCAGAGAAATGATAAGTCAGCATGGAATTTTACCCTAACATTGAGGAACATCCTCTTCCCTTCTGTGCAAGGGTCTAGAAGCAGAATGGAGAATGATTACCGGAAGACTATTGGTACTTTAGAATGGCACAAGAACAAAGTAGGGGCTTGGGGAGTTTGTGAAAGATGAAACTTGTGTAACTCTTTGTCAATCATGCAACAACCATGAGGGGCTACTGAAGAAGTTAAACAGGGGAGTGACATGAGCAGACCTGCACCCTGGGGAGATTGCTGTAGGCATAGAAGATATGGAACAAGCTTATGCATATCAAATGTCAAACTTAAGGTTATGCTTACTAATTAAGATAAGGCCTAGCAAAACCACGCATTTACATACAAAATAAGAAGGGAATGTCTCTCCCATTTCTCCTCCATTTAGCTCACCCTCCACACAGGACCCCATGCACAACCCCAAGGGACACCATTCACACAGAACACCAGGCCTGGAGCCATCTATATCCAGAATAAAACCTCAAGTGATCTGATTTACAATCCTCCTTTCCAATCATAAAATTATTATTTATTACTCAGAAACTTAGTTTCATTTCAAAAATACTTACGGAGCAGCTATTATGTTTAAACCATTGTACAGACCTCTGTTGGGAACTCCAAGATAAATAAAATGCAATCTCTTTGGGAAACTCAGAAACGATTGCAAATCAAGTAGTGAGGAAAGAATTAGGGTCACCTTGGGCAAATATAAATAAATACCAGTGAAAGAACTTTTTGTTAAAATTATTTATTTGTAATATAAATTAATATGTATGTAAGCCTTTTCAATCTCTAACACCCAATTCTCCAACCAAAAACATATAGTTTTGATTTAGGAAAATCAAATTTAATTCAACATTTTTCATAGCCTTTAACATTGTTTCTATTATCTTGTGTTGTACTTCACCTAAAAATAAAAATTGAATTTCTTAAAAACACACCAGCACTAGGAAGCAGATGTGGCTCAAGCAACTGAGCTCCCACCTACCATTCTATTTCACTCTATTTCACCACAGTTCCTTTCTCAACTGCACAGCAAAGTTGCACTTGGATGGTTTAAAGTGGCTGCCATATTTAATATCCTAAGTATTGTTACATGTAGAGGGCTTTGAAATAATGACAATAATTTACATTTTAGTTTGAGTACAAAATTGAAATAGTATGTCTGTAAAAGGCCAAGTGAATTATTCCTAACTGGAAATGTTAGATGCTTTAAAAGTGAAAACTTTCAGGCAAAGGACAATTCTGGATTTTAAAATACACTTTGAATGTGGTCATTTGGACATTTAGAACTTATCTGGTGTCATAATTTAGAAGTTTTGGCTTTCCACTACAGAGATTCTGTCATCAAATACTGGAAGGGAGAAGAGTGAGGTTACTGAGATATTCCACATTATGGAATTTCGTGTTAATTAACCACAACATGAAGCCAAGGTTCATCTAATTATTTCAGAAAATGACTTAAAACAAAGCACAAAACCTTCAGAAAATGCTTCTAAGCAGTATTATTTTATCACTCAGAAACCCATTTCAATAGCACCTCATGGATTTGTGGCAAGGATGTATGTGTGTAATGGTTACAGTCCACATGAGAACCTGGCGTGTGCAGGCCCAAAATCTTTCCCTTTGGTTCTTGATCAAAAGAGCTAGGAACTTCAGGTCTCAAAACAAGTCATAGTCTAAACTAGAATAAAAGGGGATTTTTAATGTGTATCTCTAAATGTCACACACTACATATGTGCACCCTATTCAAGTATTACCCTTGAAACTATCAGCTAAGAGCATTACGTAAAGTACTCTAGGCATGGCTTGGATGTATTAGTTTCCCCACTACCATGAATGGTTTTGAATTTCATGTGAATATATGACCACAAAAAACCCATAGCCCCTTTCTCCTCTTTCTTTCCAGAATTGACATCATTTCCAGAAATGATTCATAGAGTTTCATTTATGTTGCTATATGAGAATGCCAGTGCTTTGGATCATGTTTCAATTCCAAAATAGTGGAACAGAGTATGAAACAGAGGTGTCTAAAAAAGTACCAGAAACTCATCCATTTCAAAGTAAAATGGCTGAAAAACCAAACACAAAAGAAAATAGTCTCTAATTACAGAATTCTGGACACCATTCTCACTTCAAGGACATAGAAATTTCCTTTATACACAAGGAATGCTTGTTCAATTGATCAGAATCCATAGTGTTTTTGAAAGAAAACAACTCTATTTTCACTCTTTACAAATCCTGAAATTATATGTTCCCTTGACCAAGAAAAGAAAAATGATTTACACTGATTTTAATGAATTCCCACTTCTTCCCAAAGGTATTCAAGGCTTGCTTTTTCGCATCACATAGGAAGTCAAGTACTAAGTCTCCTCTGTTTCCCACCAAAGAAAAATGAACATTTTTCTTTATCCCCGCAAATGATGTGAAATCCCTGGAGACTAAGCAAATGCACAAAGGTTTCTCATAAAACTTGTGACATTTACAAAATTAAGACCTCAGATGACATTCGGCAAATGATGTGGTAACAGTCAGCCTTGATAACCATTCATCCAGCAACAATGATGTGTGGGATTCAGGTGGAGGGATTTTCAGCACATCCTCTTCAGTTTGTTAAAATAAAAAAAAAGACTTGCATGAAGTAACTTTTCTTAGTATGCAGGGATCCTAAATTCGGAATCACATAAGCCTGATGAGCAGGTAGATACAAGCTTAGGCTTTTATGCTTTCATTGTTGCATTTTTTTCCTTGTTTTTATTAGTTTATTTTGGAGGATTATTAGTTTATTTGTAAAAGAATAATAAAATGGTTCTGCCTACACATTCAGGCAGAGACTAACAGGAAGAATAGTCTGTTGCCCATTGCAGGTATGGATATCAATACCTGTCTCGAAGAAAGAATAGTTGTAGGTGAAGCTGCTGGAGTGTGTCCCAAGATGAGCACAAGGACTGTTGCTTCAGGGCCTAGTACACAAAGTATAGCTGCAAAAAGGAAGAGAGTTGTCTCCTTATCTGTGTGGAACCTTCCCCACGATGAGAAACTCAGTACTGTGTGGGTGCCTTGAAGAAGCTTGAAGAGTACTTGACACTAGCTTTTTTGAAACAGACATCAGTATTCATATACTGGGCCCTGGCATCCAAAGCTGAGATAAGACAATGTTGCTAATTGATTTCCTGGGATTTGGACCCTAACAAGGGGAGCTAGAGTAGTGAAAAGAAGAGAGAAATAAGAGAGGACCACTTAAGAGGGGGGCTAGAGGCCCAATATTACACTACTGAGTAGAGATATTGTAACTACATATTATGCAATGTCCACAAGCTGTTAAGCTTAGGGAAACTTGGTTTAGAGGTCAAAAGCAGTTTAGTTTCAAGCTTGTTTCTAGAAGGAATGAAAGAGAGCTTAGAGAAGAAAATCAGATGGACAATTTGGGGAATGAGAAAGAAGACTTGCAATCAATAATATTACACATTACTCAGAACCACACCATCCAGGAAAACTTATAAAACTAACCCAGCCTAGGAAGTGGACTTGGCCCAATGGATAGGACTTCCACCTACCACATGGAGGTCCGTGGTTCAAACCCTGGACCTCCTTGATCCATGTGGAGCTGGCCCATGAGCAATGCTGATGCACGCAAGGAGTGCCGTGTCACACAGGGGTGTCTCCCACGTAGGGGAGTCCCAAACGCAAGAAGTGTGCCCCGTAAGGAGAGTCACCCAGCATGAAAAAAAGTGCAACCTGCCCAAGAATAGCGCTGCACACACGGATAGCTGGCACAGCAAGATGACACAACAAAAAGAAACACAGATTCCCAGTGCCACTGATAAGGATAGAAGTGGTCACAAAAGAACACACAGCGAATGGACACAGAGAGCGGACAAGTGGGGTGGAAGGAAGGAGAAATAAATAAATAAATAAATCTTAAAAAAAAAAAACAACTAACCCATCCTTATGAAAGACTGAACAGCCTTCCAATGGCACAGCTTTGGTACTCAAGTTAATGTGATTCCCAAAGCAAAAGAAAGTAAACCACCACAATTTGGTGCAAAGAGCATGGCTATCATCTACCCACCCACACTTCATTTCCTTGACTTTAAATAAAGACATTCTTCACCCTCCAATTTATAGCCAACAATCTAATTACCTAATTAATGAGAATTCACAAGCTACCCACAAACTTCTCAGAAAAACTCCCCTAATCCTGTGATACCCTGTGGTGAGGATAACAAATAGTGAGCAAATCTTAAGCACCAGCTTCTGAGGCTTCCCAGAAACAGTTGGTTTCAACATCCCCCTCCTTGGTCTGACCACATAACAGAGCTTCTTCCTATGGCATCTGAAATGGGCAGAAGGAATAAGAGATAGCATTTTATTCTGAAGGAAGAGAAGAGTGAGGTGAGTCCTGTTTAGCTTACCCTCACTATTCAACTCCAGGACCACCATCCTGATTAGAAATATGAATGGAAAAGGAGATGATCTTGGAGATTATAGAGCTGATCTCTTTTGGAATCATTATAATCCCATTATTTTTTTGGTCACTATTTTGAAAGTTCAATATGCTCCTTTCCTTCAACTCAGTTTAGAGAGAACCTTTTCAATTCTAAGAATCTTGTATCACAGATGTGAGGTTTGAAAGTAGTCACTCCTTACACAAAGATGCTGTGTTTGGGATGGTGGCTGTCATTCAATGGTCAAAGTTATGACCTTATATTCTCTCTTTTACCACCTTATTTTACTAAATAATATCTTATAATTATTTCATACTTCCTATATATCCCAGCAAATTTCCTTTCCAGATCTATGTTCCATTACACACGCATTAGCTCCAACCATTATGGAGTCACTATTTCCTTAACACCCTTGTGCCTATGGGATCAGTCCATCTTCCTGTGTGCCTTTCTCCAGTCTTCACTAGAAAAATAAAAAACATTTCCCTCGAGGTCCAAATCAAATATCACCTCTATGAAGCCTCCCTTCATGTACATTTCAGAAGAGCTTCTGCCTCTGTTATATTAATATGGAAGGCTAACATATTAAAAATTAATTGTATATGTGTCTATCTGTCTCCCTCAGCAAGTATCAAGCCATTGATTTCTTTGCTTTTGATGGTCAAGGCTATTAGAATCTTTCTGATAAATAGTGATTCTAATTATGATCCACCAACAGGATAGGGCATTGAGTACCCAGAGAGGGACCCACCATGCTGCAATACTTAGGAAAGGGGTATTGTTCCAGTATGGTGAGTGCTAAGGTACAGTTACACTTTTCCACTGCTGCACTTTGGGCAATGGCTAAGGACATAAGTGTGAATTTAAATGGCTGTCACCTGGGCAGGGGGCGCTTCCTAGACCTATGTGGAGATGTGGGCCAGCAAGCACATTATCATTCCTACTGGACAAGAAAACCCTTGTCTATGGGAAGTCACCCACATCACGCAGCAGAAATGGAGAAAAGACAGTAGTGGCCCTTTCAGTCTTCTGAGCATTTTAGATAAAATAAAACCCTGGATACATTTTTGAACAAAGTGATGGGAGAGAGAAGAGGATAATCTTGGGGGGTACCAAAGATTAGCTGGAATAATAAGAGAAATATGACCTGTATAAGTCAATATAAACTAGAATATGCTACAGTAATAATAACCCAAATCTCGGGGGCTTCACATGTCAAAAGATCATTGCTCATCGATGCTATATGTCACCTGGGGGTAACAGTGGACTCTGCTTCTTTTAGTCATTCAGGGACCCAGGCTGACAGAGAAGTCACTATCTCAAGTATTTGCCAGTCCACAATGCCAAAGAGGCTCTGTAGGGCCTTAGACTGGATATTAAATGGCCTGGAAATGGCATACACCCTCTGTGCACAGCACTTTGGCCAGAACTAGTCACATAGTCCCATCCCACCATAAGAAAGCCAGGAAGTGCAATCCTACTGTGTTGCCAGAAGGCAGAAAGCTGAAAATATTTGGTAAACAGCACTGATGACTACCACATGACCTTATTCGTACCCCAAGCTTATAAAGTAGATCACACTTGTTACAATAAATTTAATTGTAGTTTACTGTAGCAGGTTTTCCTGTTGATTTAGCTTAAATGAATAAAATTTACATTGTTAATAGATGCTGGGAGAGTCTCTTATCCAATCTGAAAGATTCTAGAAAACCTTATCTGAACCTGAGTTGGCACAATGAATTGCACAATTATATCTAAAAGAGCCTTTGCTAAAAGAAATCAGAACAGTATCAGTTCCTTGTTTGATAAATATACTGGGAAAAGTTAACACAACTATTAACAATCAGATTATGATAAGGTAAGGATTTTCTTTTGAAGAAAACAGTCTGATGGAAAACAAAGGTTAATTAGAATAACAAAAAGATCTAGTTCCTAATCTGCCTACCTGCGGCATAATTTTGAAGAATCTCTCAACCTCATATGCGTCAAGTTTTCTATCTAGAAATGTATAACACTATTTCATTCAATTATCAAGTATTCATTTAGCATCTATTGGATGCAGGCAATTGGCTGTATTGATAATACAGAGGCTAACAAAAAACAAAACAAACAAACAAAAACATGATCCTATGCCTCATGAATCTTATAATCTATTTACCACTAGTAATCTAAATAACTTGTTCTAAATAATAAAATGCAGTGAAAAAAAAAAAGGTATGGATGTTAACCCTTAAAGGGCTAATAAAATAGCCGAAAAGAAGCTCTTTCTCTATCTCTATTTACTGGACCCCCAGCTTGCAATGAAACATGTCCAAATATTAAAAGACAAACCATCAAACAGTATGTAGCCTATTCATAGAGATGAAGAATTTTATGTTTTCATGGCTAGCTTGTAGGGTCTTGAGGCATTCTCCTTTGAGTTCCCAAGTATTCAATTTAGAATAATTTGTACATATCTAAGAAATTCAGTTTCTTAACTATGATGAAAACTTACATTGCAGCAGCTATATGCAACACTACCTAAATGCCTTCTATGCATTCACATTTCAAAAATGGTCATAGTCCTTTGTGCCTCTCTGGTCCTTTCAATACCAGTAGCACCAATGTGACTTCCAAGGATATAGTGAACTCCCAATGCCTACTGTAGTTTGATTTTTCAGCTATTTTTATTGGAAGGAATGAGTAAACTCTTAAAATACAAAGGATCCTTTTAAGGCTACAAAGGAAATGTACAAAAAGCAATGAAAAGAATAAGAAATGACTTCTAAATTGAACTGTTTGTTTTATTATTAACAATAACAATAAAGTCAGTCAGTCAGCTCTTAAGTCCTCCCAGATGAGACATCTGTGGGATTCTCTGGTCTGCAAAGAGATTTAGCTTATAAACATGTCAGCCGTGTTCCGAATAAAAGAAAGATTTCGCACTACATGGGAATGTGACTATTTGTTCTTCCACATATCCAAGGTTGAAGTGGTGTTATTTTAAGATGCTTTTTCTTACAATTAAATGGGACATTTTTTCCCCCAGTAACTTGAGGGAGGGAATAAAAGGGCACCAGTAACTGCTTTTGATAAATATAAATTGCTTAAGCTATTGTGTTGAAGATCATAAGTTATCAACCACTGGCACAAACTCTAAATCCTGCCCAGTTCACAGGAGTGATTTAGTTGATGTCGTGTTTTTCTCTTTGTTAGCGAAGCCCATCACCATAGACTTGTTACCATGTTTGACCTTCTAATGAGTTGGGATAGCTCAGGGATTTTGACGAAGGGTGTGGTGGTGTAGCTGTGGCTATTTCCCAGCCTTAGACCCAGAACTTATTGTATCGTACTTTTCATGTTCGCACAAAAAAGGAAGGGGTGTTGTTATCGACTAGCCCATGGAGATACACAATATCCAGGGAATTGGGCGAAGTTTCTGAAGTGTCTCATTTTCCATCCTCCTGTCCAAGAAGCGAAGTGAGGGCTTGTCCTCTGTCGCTGAAAAGTGGCCAACCTTATCAACTTCAACTTGCCAGTTACCACTCCCAGATTTCTATGAAATGCTTTTCAAGGTTCCCTGGCTCTCCTCTCCTCTCCTCTCTGATCACAACAATAATGGATCAGAATAATGTATTACAGGAGAAATTAAAGAAGCACATTCCATTTCCTGAAGGCTCCACAGATGGCAGGGAGGGAATGGAAAGAACGTAGTCATTAGCGTCATACAGATCCATCAGTTACAGCTTGATGAACTGAGCCAAATAACTTCACCTCTTAGGGACCCATTTTCATCAACTATAACTGAGTTGCGGCAGATATTACATAAGGTAATGTATTTGAGAGCACCTGGCATGTTGAAAACTTTAAATTTTTGTGTCTTTCTTTTCCTTCTTTGACTATTAAGTATATGGAGAACATTTTTTTTCTGGTATCTGAATTTTTTTTTAATTACTTCTTTTTTCATTGTCAATGTCAGTGGCTACTCTCAAGTGAAAATGTAATTCAATGATGCCCTGATCAGTAATCTATCTTAGGAGAAACAATGTTTTAAGGAAGTGATGTTTATTCTAAGCTTAACAGCAGGGTCTAAAGCATTGCCAAGGTAGATTGGGAGCCTCAAGGAGATGGGATTTGGGGCTTCCCACCCTATGTCAACACAAAGCTGCACCTCAGTCTCTTTCATAATGACTGTGTATAAGTCTAGGATTTGGGAACTATCTCAACAATGGCCTGCATTATGATTTTCTTTTTGGTGCCACATAAACCTGACTACATTCCTGTGGTGAGAGGAAGGATTTCTCCAGAAGGGGACAGCTGTTCTCACTGCGAATAATCCTGGAAGAGTTCCAGAGTAGGGCAGGAAATGAGGACTGTGGGGTGAGGGCCTTAGAAGGTGAATGTGGAACCAGGGCTTGGCCCAGACTTCCAGCCCGGAGGCCTGAGCAGTTTTGGTGGTGGAGAATGAACTACCCATGCCATATGCGAGGCTGAGAGAGGATAGCAGCTGACTTAGAAAGAGTCTGGTCTGGATCTAGACTTGTGCTACAGTTGTGAGTCATCCTCTGTGTCGTATTCTCTCTGTATTGTCCCATGATCTTATATAAGTCTCAGACTAAGTGAAAGACTCTGCATGGTGATTTAGTTAAGGGCCTATGTCCACTTTGGAGAAAAGTAGTTCACTGTCCTTCCCTAAAGGCCAAAATGGGCAGTGATGGTCAGTGGGGAAGACAGCTCTGCCCGGCATGCTCTCCTGAGGTAGCTATATGGTGGTTTGAGGAGTCTGAGCTAGAAAAACCAGGAATGGGGGAGAAAGAGTACATATTCCTGAGCATGTTTGAGGCAAAAGCAGGAAAAATAATAATTAACAGTTGTACAATACTTAATATGTGCCAAGCACTTTGGATTTCATAAGTATTTACTCATTTAAGACTCATCACAGCTCTACCAGGCAGGTATTATGATGCACATTATACAGAGGAGGAAACTGAAGCATGAGGAGGTTAAATTACTCCTGTCAGTGGGATAATTAAATAGTTCTAGAATTTTTGAGATGAGCCAATTCCCAACAATTTGGCTATTGGAAACCCTGCAGAACAATTAGGTATTAAAAGGAAGTGTAGCAATATTTTATAATTGCAGGTTGATAGAGGTGGCAATATATTGGGACTTATTTTATTTAAAAAACAGTTCTGAGATTAAAAAACAACAACAAAAACCTCAAAAATCTCTTTAAGACTGCTTACCTCTGTTTTAAAATAGTGTTCTCAAACTTTCCTACCCATGAGTTGCTTAGACAAGCCCAACTCTTAGGGTAACAGCTCTGCTCTGCCCATTCCCCTTTATCAATGTCCGTTTTTTAGTCACTGTCAAAAATGTATCCCCTGGTCCTGAAATCAGTCATATCCAGGAATAACATGCTCTGACCATTCCTGCCCCTCTGATGCCAAGCTAGGCCTGTGGAAGGGAGGATGCAGGTTGGGGGAGGAAAAGAGAGGAGAATAGCTAAACCAAGAAAGAAGGGAGGTGGGTGCCAGGCAGGATCCCATTAGCCCTAGGCCTGACACAGGGCTGCTGCAGAGCTTTTCTGTTCGTATTCCAAGGCCACTTCAGCCTCTATAGATCTGAATTGCTGGCAGGCTCATGGCCTTCTGCCTTCTGACCTGGCCATGTCCTTCACAGTCTTTGTCCTCTTCTCCTTTCTGTCCTGCAAGCTGCCCATAGCCCTGCCCAGAGCTCGGCTTTTCTCAGAGGCTCTGATCACTTAGTTCTTGTAACCCTAGTCCCAGGTAAGGTATCTGACTTGGATCCGTAGGGGAGATTTTGGATGCAAATGTATCAAAATATAAAAATCACTGTTTGTTCCTAAGAACTATGTGCTTCAGTCACCATTCCTGAGACTTAGACATGAGGAACAGTGATGGGTTGAAGTCCTCGAACACTTGGTAAGTGGAGAAAAAAATGACGGAATAACTCTTACCTTGCTTTTTTGGTACACATTAAAATATCTCCATCAAAACAACCATATTCTAGGGAAGCAGATGTGGCTCAAGGGATTGAGCTTCCACCTACACAGGTTCAGTTCCCAGTTCTTCCTGGAGAAGATGAGCAAGACAGCAAGCTGGCATGACAGGAAGGCATGGCAAACTGATGCAACAAGATGACACAACAAGGAGACACAAAGAGGAAAGACAATGAGAGACAAAGCAAAGCAAGGAGCTGAGGTGGCTCACGTGATTGAGCACTTCTCTCCCATGTGGGAGGTCCCAGGTTTGGTTCCCAGTGCCTCCTAAAGAGAAGATGAGCAGACACAGAGAGCCAACAGCAAGCACAAACAATGAGGGGTAGAGGGGAATAAATAAATAAAATAAATCTTTAAAAAAAAAACAAAAACTACCATGTTCTAAAACATTGCCTTTTGCTCCTCCTCCCCAGTTCTGACTCAGGGTAAGTGGCTCATGCATAATGCTTGGGAAAACCCAATACTGAATATAAAAACAAATCAGAAAGCACTTGACACTACTTTTCTTCTAAGTCTACCACACTTTAGCTAAATATAGCAAAATCCCCCATCCCATATCCATCTCTTCCTAGATGAGCAGCCTTGCATTTTTAGAACACAAAGGCCTCCACCTCCTTCTTTACTTTTTAAAATATTTTTTTTATTTATTGTTAAAAGATACTTAGATTACATCAAATGTTACATAAAAAAATATAAGGAATTCCCATATGCCCCACTCCCCACAACCACCACAGCAAGGAACCAAGACAGCCTACAACTGCAAGCAAGAGAGTCCCATCCGTCAGCATTATGGGGTGGAGTGAGCATCACCATCCCAGAATCCTCAGGATTGGGGAATAAAATATGGACTAGAGAGGACTTACTGGTATTCTACTATAGGCTTATTGTGACTCTAGCAATGGAAGAAATTATATCACTGATGTGGAGACAGTGGCCACTGGAGTTGCTGAAGGCAGGGAGAAGGAAAAAGATGTGATGTGGGGGCATTTTCAGGACTTGGGATTGTCCTGAATGACATTGCAATGACAGATACAGGCCATTATATGTTCTACCATAACCTACAGAACTGAGTGGGAGAGAGTGTAAACTACAACGTAGACTATAATCCATGCTGTGCAGCAGTGCTTCTTTCCCTTTTTATTCCTTTCCCCTCCACCTCGTGCTCTTTGTCCACTATCCCTCTTTCCAGGGCTTGCAGACCCAGACAGTCAACGTGTGACTCTCTCCTCTCCTGGGCAGCTGTAATGCTCAGTCTTCTTTTGAAGCCTGCAAATCCAGGAGCAGCAGTCTTCCTTATTTTACTTAAGACTCTGCCACAAAGGAATGAAAAGAGACAAAGGGACCAGATCCAATCTTATGGCTCATCAGTTTCCATAGTTAAGGTGATCTAGTCCATTGTTAGCAAGGTGCGGGTGTGAAAGTGACCTCAATAAAATATAATCCAACTTTTCAACAAATGTTTAAACTTGTTCTTTAATATTAACAAATAGCTGGCTTCCAACAAAAGCTTGAAATCTCCTTCTGTACTGTTAAAAAATTCCGCCCTTTTGTAAAGTTTCCTGTATTTTAGAAATAATTAGAAATGAATAAAAAGCAAAGGAATATGCTTTAAATCTATTGAAAGATTTTTAAAAAGTCATAAAGTTGATGAATTTACCATTTCATTCTTTGGTTTGAAGTTTTCCCTGAGTGTCAAAAGAAATACATTTATGGGGATATTAGCATTACCGTAACATGATTACGTATTAGTCTGTTCTCTGATGCTCTTTCAAATTAATATCTCTGTCTACACTTACATTTATTTATATTTTTTTAAGATTTATTTATTTATTTCTCTCCCCTTTCCCCCCACCCCCGCCCTGGTTGTCTGTTCTCTATTTGCTGCGTCTTTCTTCTTTGTCCGCTTCTGTCGTTGTCAGCGGCATGGGAATCTGTGTTTCTTTTTGTTGTGTCATCTTGTTGCTTCAGCTCTCCATGTGTGCAGCACCATTCCTGGACAAGCTGCACTTTTTTTCACACTGGGCAGCTCTCCTTACTGGGCGCACTTGCATGGGGCTCCCCTACGCGGGGGACACCCCTGCGTGGCAGGGCAGTCCTTGCACTCATCGGGACTGCGCATAAGCCAGCTCCACACGGGTCAAGGAGGCCCGGGGCTTGAACCACAGACCTCCCATGTGGTAGACGGACACCCTAACCACTGGGCCAAGTCCGACTCCTCTCCACTTACATTTAAAGGGGAATTACATGAAGAAAATATGGAGGGTAAATACAGAAATGCTGCCAAGCATTATAGACTTAAAAGCACACAGATATATAAGTATGAATATGTGTATGTATGCATTTAATTAATTCTATGAAATCACTAAACAAGTCATAATGATACCAATTTCTGGTTTTATATCATTTCAAAAAAGCAAGTTCATTTAATATATTACAAGTGGGTCACTCTTTGAAAATATGTTATATGTGTATGTTTAATTACATATTTATTTGTACCAAAACAACTATTTCTTAACTAACAAATATATCAGTTTTCTCTTCAAATGCATGCTTTACACTATACTTAGGATTCTGGGGAAAAAATAGTGGGCAAGTGGCTGAAAAATTAAGTCAAGGGAAAAAAAAAAACCAAAACATTTGTTTAGTGGTTTGTTTGTTTGTTTTGCTTCCAAAGTGTTTTCAGTGTCATTACCTCCAAATTCTACACTAGTAATTGCAATCCTTTAAAAAAAAATCCTGTAATTTATAGTTTTCCTTATGAGACTACCTTCTGATTAATGAGGATTACTGAAGTATTATATGATATTAATAGTTTGAACCTGAAGAAATGCTTAAAGCAGAGAACCAAGTGAAATGCTTTAGTCACAATCATTAATTACTTTTGTTTACAGTTCTATATTAAGATTAATCACTTTCTAAGCATAAAAATCTTAACATTAGAAATGTGGCCATAGGCAAGTTATTTAATTACTCTGGAAGCCCCCTCTTCAATTATAAAACAAAGATAACCCCTTACAAGCTCTAGACTGGGCCAGATAATTTTTTATTTGCCTAAATATTGTATGAATCTATGGTTTTATGAACCCACAGCCAAATTAGTGAAGGCAAAGCCATGTAAGACTATTAGATAATTAATTCTATATGAGCATTTTCTTGGGAAAAAAGGAGGAAATCAATATATGTTGAAAGATATCCATTGTATTATTGTCTCATCTAAGTGGTTTATTATAAAAAGAAGAATTTCATTATGTATTGGGAAATTTTGAAGCAAGCTTTCAAAGGGGCTTTGACTTCATATGGTAGTTATTTTTCATTTAAACAAACTAAAAAGAAAATGGGATCAGTCATATGACAACTTACCATTCAGGTTTAATTAAAATATCTCTTCCTCTTCTACTCCCACTCTCTTTCCCATGCCAATGGCAAATAAACACCAAGCTGAATAAACATTTACTATGTCAACTCATGTTAAATACAAATAGCTCCACACACATACATACACACATCTCTTTTAAGAGTCTTAAATTCCTACATCATATTTCTGTTACATGTATATAGAGAGAGCATAAATATGAGGATATGTTTGGACACAGACAATTTAGAATTATTTATTTTTCAAAATAGTCTAAGTTAGAATAACTAACCATATTCCCACCTGCCTTTGTGAAAATAAACTTGAATCTACTCATTAAGTCTTTCTTTTTCACTCAAGTTTACCAACGTGTACTTTACATAGAGTAAAATTCACCCTTTTAATGCATTGTTCTATGAATTTTGACGAATGCATAGTCATGTAAGCACCACCAAATTTAAGATATAGAATATTTCCATCACTGTTTTAGTTTCCTGGCTGCTAAAGCAAATGCTATGCAATGGGTTGGTGCAAAAAAATGGGAATGTATTGTCTCATGGTTTTGAGGCAAGGAGAAGTCCAAAACCAAGGAAAGAATCAAGGAGATGCTGTCTTGCAGAAGACTGGCATTCTGGGGCTGGCTGCCAGCGATCCCTGATCCTTGACCTTTCTGTCACATGGCAATGCACATGGCAGTGTCTTCTTTCTCTTCTAGTTCCATTGGCTTCCAGCTTCTGGCTGCTCCCCCTTGTGGCCTTCTCTCTCTGTAGCCTTCCCTCTAAAACCTTCAGTAATAGGACTAAGATCCATCCTGCTTCAATTGGGTCAAATCTTAACTGAAATAACCTCCTCAACAGGGCCTACTTACAATGGGTTCACACCCACAGGAATGGATGAAGTTCAAGAACATATTTTCCTGGGGTACATAACTCCAAACCACCACAATCGCCCAGAATATTCTCTTGTGCTTCTCAGTAATTAATACCTGCCCTTCACCCTGGCTGCTGTCAACCACTGATCTGTTTTCTGTCCCTATAATTTTGCCTTTTCCAAAATGTTGATAAATATATTCATGAAGCCTTTTTTAATCTGGCTCTTTTCACTTAGCACAAAGCACTTGAGCTGTGTTGTTACATGTGTCTGTAGTTCTGTTCCTTTTCATTGCTAAGTAGTATTCCAGTGGTTGTGTGCATACCATTGTTAGTTTATCCATTTTAGCCATTTAAAGGATATTTGGTCTATTTTGTACTTGTAAGTTGTTCTTAACATGACAGAGCAGGAAACAGCATATTATGGTGGTTAAAGTTTGGGATTTTGAGCCAGAGAGAAGTTAGTTTGAAGCCCAGCTCTGTCACATATTAACTTTTACTCTAGAGCAAGTTACTTGTATTCTCCGAGTAAAAGTATTGTTGTGAAGATTAAATTACAATGTGGTTTGTGACTGTGACTGCTGTTATTGTTACCATTATTTCTAGGTCTCAAACTCTGCTCTACTTTCAGGTCTTCAAACTGATCCCAAATACATCACCAACTACCTGAGGGTTTCTGCTATATTCCTTACTTAAAATATCCCACTCCTTCTCTCTGCCTCCTCTTCTCAAGATCCAAGTTCTTCTCCCTCCATTGGGCCTTCCCTGACTCATAGTCAACATTTATCTTTCCATTTTCCACATTCTTATAGATGCATTATTCAATCTGGTAGCCACTATCCACTTGTGGCTTTTTAAATTTAAACTAATTATAAATAAATAAAATTTATAATCTAGTTCCCCAATCACATTAACCACATTTCAAGTGCTCACTAGCCAAATGTGACTAATGGCTACAATATTGGGCAATACAGATATGGAACATTTCCATCATTAAGGAAAGTTTTATTGGACAGCAATATATATATATCCAAAAAAGAGTCGGGAGGTCATCAGAGGGGCTGCCCTTACACACACCTCAGCAGAGTCCTAAAGACAGATAAAAGTAGATGCAACCCCAGGTATTGGTGGTATTGGTTCTTCTGAGGGCTGCAGAGACCCACAGGTTCCATGGTCATGGCAGATGGAGTTCAGTGCCATGTCAGTAGGCCCTACTTTGGAGTTTGTGTTCCTGAGTGTGATAGAGTTGGACTCAGATGTGATCTTTGTTCACAAGCCTCTCCTGTTAGTTTTACGGGACCTGTGGTTGGCGCTGGGGTTTGGTGTATGCTCAGGGGACCTGAATCTCTGGACTGTCCATGTGATAGCCAGGCCCTGGGCCTCAACAGACCTGCAACTCTTACCCTCTGGTTTATTGGACTTACCCCAGCCAGCTAACATGGAGGTGAAGAAGGTCAACCACCACACCAGGGAGTCAAGATTCCCTACAACTGAAAGCAGGAGAATTGCATCCATCATCCATGTGGAATCTAAGCCCCCTCTCAATAAAGATGTGGAGTGGACATAACCATTCCAGGGTCCACAGGATGGAGGAATAGAGTATGGATTAAAGTGGACTTACTGATATTCTATTCTGTAACTATTGTGATTAGTAATTGAAGAAAATATAGCATTGACGTGGAGAAAGTGGCCATGGTAGCTGCTGAGGGTAGGGAGTGGGAGGAAGAGCTGTGATGTGGGGGCATTTTCAGGACTTGGAGTTGTCCTGGGTGGTGCTGCAGGGACAGGTACTGGACATTGTATGTCCTCCCACGGCCCACTGGGTGGACTTGGGGAGAGTGTAAACTATAATGTGGACCATTGACCATGTGGTGCAGCAGTACTCAGAGATGTATTCACCAAGTGCAATGAATGTCCCATGATGATGGAGAAGGTTGTTGTTATGGGAAGAGTGGGGTGAGGGGGGTGGGAAGTATATGGGGACCTCGTATTTTTTGAATGTAACATTAAAAAAAATAAAGACAAAAAAAATAAAACTATATAATTCCATTTAGAACTGAGTTCTATGCTAAGGACTTATTCTCAGTTTTCCTATGCACATATTATGTTCCATACAAAACGAATACTTAGCAGACATTTACTGACCATCTATTTTGTGCAAGACACTCTCCCAGGGACTAAGAATATGAAGAACTGCCTCCCAAGAACTTATAGCACAGAACATAAGCAATGACACAGTATCTCCTGGGTGATCCTGAGACACCTGGACAATAAGTGGAAAATGAACTTTTAAAAGCAATTTTATTGAGCTATATTCACATAACATAAAATCCATCAAAAATGTACAGAGTGGTACAGAGTTGTGCATTCATCACCACAATCAGTCTTAGAACATTCTCATTACTCCAAAAAGAAAAACCCCATACCTCTTATCAGTCACCTCTCAATCCCTCTATCTTTCCCCAGCCCGACAAAACCACTTCTCTATTTCTATCTCTATAGATTTATTTATATTTGCATGTCATATAAATGGAAGCATACAATATGTAGTACTTTCTGTCTGCTTTTTTTCACTTAGTATAATGTTTTTAATTGTTATTCTTTTAATTAGAGAAGTTGTAGGTTTATAGAAAAAGTCATATAAATAATACAATGTCCCCATACTCTCCTCTAATGTTGACACTGTGCATTAGTTTTGTACCTTTGTTACAATTTGACGAAAGAATACTAAAATATTACTATTAACTATAGCCCATAGTTGTCATTAGGTATATTTTCCCACTTACCACCTTATTATTAACACCTTGTAAATGCATTGTACATTTGTTAGAATCCATGAAAGAACATTCTTTTGTACTATTAACCCCAACAGTCCACAACAGATTCCACTTCATTACACAGTCCCACATGAAAAATTAATTTTAAAGAAGAAATTATTACAAAGGGCTGAATGGTAAAAATGTGGCTCACTAAAAGTTTAAAACATATCTGAGGAATATTCCAGGTAAGTAGAAAAGTTAGCAGATTCTCACCTTACACTTCTTTCTATTCCTTCCAGTGCATGGTGCCAGGCACAAAGGATCATAACTAAAACCCTGGGACAGGGAAGAACCAAATTATCAGGAGCAGGAATCAAACCAGTCATGTGACAGAGGGTGACATGCGATGACAATGATGTTTTGAGATTTCAAATATAGATGTCCAAAACAGATCCAGCTGAGATTGGACTGGCAAAGGTAGGTGCACAAAAAATTCAGGGGTGGGGGCCAAGGAGCAAAAGCAAATCAAGATGGGGGGGGGAGAAATAGATAAACAGGAACCAGGCACTCGAAGTGATACTTAAGCCAGCTAGTAAGATAGGGAATCAATCATATTGATAGGCACTCAATAGATGGATCTGGAACCTGCCGAAGAGTCCACGTGGACATAAATATCCCCAAGATGGCTGCTGGAAGACCCCACAAGATTCTGCCATTGAGAACAAGATTCCTCCAGAAGCCAGGAGAAGCCCAGGATATTCTCCAAGGACTTTATAATTGGGCCCTCCTGGGGGATTGATGAGTGGGGTAATCAGTCAAAACAGCAAACAGCTGGAACTCTCCGGGCCATTAGCAAAGGAGCAGAATAATTAATAGGTTAAAAAGCAAGCTCCAACTCTCTTGCTCTCTTGCCTTTGCCCTGTCCTGGTGCCAGTTCCAGTACTGGTCCTGCCCTGCTCCTGCCTTCTTTGCCCTGCTCTCACCAAATCCACCATATGGATCAACACGCAAGTAAAACCTGGGCATTTATAATCTATAATGGCGAATTGTAGTCTGTAAATCAGCCCTCTTTATCACTTTTCAGCCCCTGTCTCTCTACCTGGGACCCATGATCTCTTATTTTCTCCAATTTCTCTTCTCTCCCTACCTGAATAAATGACTGGCCTAACTTACCCAACATGCTCTTGAAATTCATTTCTGCAGCATAGTCAAGAACCTAGACAAAATCCGGTTACAATCCCGAGATAAACACAGACTCCAGGAGAAAGGCAGGGTCTGAAGATGAAGACAATGCAGCCAAAAATAACTCATCACCAGAGAGACTGAAGGACCAGAGAACGAGCAAGTGCCCTCACAGGAGGCCAAACTGGGGAATGCAGCCAGTTCAGGGAATGTCATTCCAGCTATCTTTTATCCTTGATAGTTCCACATGGGATTGTTTGTCTTCCTGTCTCAAATGCTCCCAGACATCTCCCAACACATGGAAGTCAAATAAATCTTTATGATAAGCTGTGTTTATTGGCTAAATGCAAGGACGCTGAAGTTTTCTATTTTTCAATTACATATAAAGGAAAAAAATCTGCAAAAGTTATACTGAAATATAAGGTAAAAAGTAATATCCTTAAGTTCATTGGCTTTCTGTGGGGCCTCAGCTGCCCTCAGGGTGACCCTCCACTTCTCCACTGTCTCACTGAGGCAGGGCAAGAGTGACCTGCTCAAGAATTTGGTTGCAGAGACGTGGTTTCAATTGCTAATTCTTGGGTTGACCCACATGAGCTTTGCCAAAAGATCAACACAGGAACAAAACATTGTTCTTCCCAACTTTGTCAAAGAAAATGTAAACTAAAAAAAAGTCCGAACCTTGGATGAGAAATCAAGGGTGTTTTCAGAGGGAAAGAAAAAAGAAAAAAAAATGAAAGCAGTAGCACATTTCTTCCGAATGAGCTGCCTTAAGGGGCCACTCTATGTCTCAAGAGAAACTAGAATACAAGATATAGGTTATCAGGGGTCAAGGTCGGGGGTAGGGAATGGGAGTTAATGCTTTAGTTGTACAGTTTCTGTTTGGGTTGATGGAAAAGTTTGGGTAATGCAAGGTGGTGATGGCAGCTCGACATTGTGAACATTAACAAACAGCACTGAAGTATATATGTGACTGGTTAAAAGGGGAAATTTTAGGTGGTATAAATTTTACTAGAAAAAAAAAAACATAGGACAGTACAATGCAAACAGTGAACTCTATTGTAGACAATGAACTCTAGTTAATAGTACAACTATTAAAATGTTATGTCATGAATTATAATAACTGCACCACACTAATGCCAGGTGTTAATAACGGGGTGGTATATGGGAACTCTGTATTTAATGCATTATTTTCTGTAAACCTACAATTTCTGAAAAAAAAATTTAATGATAAAACAAAAAAAAAGAACCAATCCTGACACTGCATGACCCAGTCCTCTGGCCCAAGGCCCATCTCACTGTCTGAAATCCCAAAACTCATATAATCCTCAGAGCTTCTAGGATAACCACACTTGCTCAGTGTCAGCAACAGTAAAGAAGCTCATTAAGAATTCCCCATTTTCCCTGGTATAATCTCTTACACCAGAAAGCTGCCCACAAAGCTGCCCACATGCCAGGAGCTAATGCCCTCATCATTACAATAGCATCTTCTCAAGGAGGGTTCTAGGAAGCACTGGAGGTAAACTATTAAAGTCATTTGAAGGTTGTGAAAGCATTAATTCTGCTTTAGGTCATGAAATTGTCATTTGCAAAGCACTTGCATTCAAAGACCTTGATTTTCTCACTTGCCCTTTCCACCCAAATGTCAGGAGTTCCTCCTGAGGAAAAGCAGAATGCCAGAGTATACTGGAAAGCCAGAGAGATTTCTATTATCCCAGAAAGAGAGAGGGAAGTAATGGCTGGAGAGATGTCAAATGGTTTGTCAAAGTGAAGACTCGGGGAACTGTAAATAGAGCGCTGGATTTAGAACAAAATCTATATATGAACCCTACCTCTTCCACTCTCTTTCTGGATGACCTTGGTTTAATCCCTTAATTTATCCTGTCATCAGTTTACTCATCCTTAAAATGGGATAACACATTCCTTAACTACTTTAGTGGGGTGTTGTGAGAATCACTGAGATAATGCTGGTGAAAACACTTTGAATCTGTAAATACTATGCACATGGGAACTATTAATCTGGTTTTCCCTAAAACACTGGCCCTGGAGCTCACTTAGGCAGGGGTTTTCCAACTGCACTTCTAAAAGTACATTTTTGGAACCACTCAACTGAAGACTTACACAAAATATGAGTATCTGTTTTCTGCTTCTTTTCCTCTGATCCAAGGAACTTGCTTCCTTTCACAGATTTAGCTCTTTATGTCATTAACTAAATTTAAATCATGCCTAAAGACTTACTTGTTTGGCAGCACAGTTTCATATCCTGTTTGGTTTAATTTTTAAAATTCTTTTGTAAAGCACTCCAAGATGTTTGCATGAAGATCACTGAACAAATGGAAGCTTCTCTTGAATACACATACAAGTACACATCCACATCAATGGGGTAAAGCATACTACAGACTTTTGCTAACATGGTAAAACAAGTTCACACAAAACAGCTCCTAAAATTACAGCCAATGCCACACTCTAGGGTCACTTATTGGTTGAGAGTCTTAACTCTGTGAAAACCAGCTTGGAAGGCTAATGTGATCTTCTAGAACCCAAGGCAAGAGAAGATTTCAATGTACAGCACAACATAGGCACGGCATTTTCTATGAAGCAGGCATCTTGGCAAGAGAAAGTTCCCCAGTGTTTTAGCATTTATCAAGAGACTAACCATCAGATCCTGAACTGTGTTACATAAGCACAATACTCTTATTGTTAGCAGCTGTTCATTGTTCAGCATTGCACAACTGACCAGGTGCGTGGCAGGAGGGAGTTTTGTCTTTATCCAAAGACTCAGGGTAGATGGGCATAGGACTTACTCCCTGGTAGTCCTACCCTGGTCCCAGGCCATCGGGATTCTGATAGCCCATAAGGTATTTTGCCAGCATGTGCATATGTGGTAGAAACGAGAGCAAGCTGTAGATACCAAAAGGAGCCATTGGCTTTATTTGGAAACAATCTTTTTGGTTTTGTATGTTTAAGAATGGATTTTAAATTTAATTGTCTATGGGCAGAGTTCATTAAGATTGCCAGGCTCTTCCAGGGAAGAGAGGTTTCGATGATTAATGGCAAGGATGTTTGATTTTCAAAGACTATTTTAAGAAAAGTATATCATGCCAAACTGTATTGATGTATTAGAAGAACCAAGGAAAGAGCTATCCAAACAGGACAAAAGAATTTCTAGAGTTCCCCCCAGAAAAGCAAAACAGAAATTATCTTTACCTTCTTCTACAGAGAAAACATTTCTTTCACTAGAAATTAACTCTTATAGTTCAGACATTTATATTGCCTTATGGCAGGAATTCAAGATTATTTTCTCACCTCTATTCTGAAATCTTTAAAGCATATCTTCTTTCACTGATATAATGCAATGAATTTTTTTTTTCTTTTTCCAGGAAAAGCTTCAGATTACTAGTTGCTATTGTTGTCATTTAGTTGTTGTTTTAGGGTATTACATCATTATGTAAGGATATTATATTATAAAGCAAGTATAGAGCTTCTGGCTTTTGTGTACAAATAAATCTGTGTTTTCACAGTGTGTTCAATATTTCTTTTGTTATTATGTCATTTAGTTTTAAAGGAAGGTATACCTATATATTTTTTTATCTTTTATTATCTTTTTTTTAAGACACATAGATCACACAAAATATACGTATATTTAATATAGACTTAACCCAAGGTTCACTGTGCACATAAATGACAATTTCTAGGAAATATTAATAGTATCAGCATCATTATTATCATTGTAGAAGATTCTATATATTGACATTATAAACCCATTCACTTCGCTAACTTTTCTGGATACATAGCTAATATCCACTAAGCCTGTGCTCTGTTACCAGCAGTGGCTAAGGTCCCACCCAATAAGGGAATTACTTTTAGTTCCTCTAGTGCAGGGGTTCTTACCCTTCTTTGTTCCATGGACCCCTTTGCCAGTCAGGTGAAAACCATGGACTATACTGTGTATTATTTAATAAATATATCATACCCGCAACTCATCTCCACAAGAATAACGTTTTTTTGAATTTCAACTCAAGCTCTCACAGACTCCTTGTTAAGAACCCCTGCCCTAAAGTATAGTTGAGGAAATTGAGGCAAAATGGTTAGAGAAACCTGGAGTCATCTGGTTCCAGAGCACTTGCCCTTAATCGGAAACCTGATGACTCTTTGCAGCAGTACTAGGCAGAGGAGGGCTTTCAGTAAAAGCCCTTTATTACAGCAGCATAAAAGGACACTGTCAAAGTTTGGACCACAAGCCCAACCTTCAGAAGTAAGACTAAATGTTCACAAAAAAATATTCAAGCCACGAATTATGCTGACAACCCTTATTAATGAACACTACACTTAAGAACCTATGCCTTGATGATAATTGTTTAGTGGTAAAATCTGGACTGAACGGTAGTTTTAGTTGCGAAACGTCATAATGGAATTCAAATACATCATTGTTGACAGGCACTAATTACATTATACAATTTGGTAAGAGGTCCTCAATGAGGAAATAACAGATAGATTCTACCAGTAAAGTGTACACTTCAACTGGCAAGTGGCACCAGTCTTTACAAAGAAGGAGGTGACTTGGGGACCGTTTAAGATTCTATCTGCTTACTTTCCAGGTGGCCTTTCCTGTCCCATGCTGTCAATGGTAGGCTGAATGGGACCTCCCTAAACTAGGTCCTATTTGTATTATATCTTGCAGAAATTATTCAAAATTTCATGCCTGTGGGTGTTCCTAGTCCTTATTTCCTGTGCAAAATATAGTCTTTTACCCAATATGGATCAGGAAAGAGATTACACACATACAAACACCCATGATTCATTTGGGAGGTGAGGTATTAAATGTGTGGGATAAAATAAATCATCTTCTTGAAATAAAAATAAAGTGGTCTCTTGTTAGGCTTCCCCCACAATTACCACAAACTTGGAAAAGCAAATAATTTGCACGAGTTAGTATTTCCTCTCTTTTACTCATTTTTAAAAATAAAATATATTTGTCAACTTTGAACATTTTCTGGAAACCCTAAAATTAAAGAGCTCTTTGGGTGTCTAACTCCTTGTAGGCCTAAATGTCATTTAACTGCCCCATCCACCATCTAAATTATGTTCCTCTCATTTGTGCCTCTCATAGCACCATTTTCATTCAAGTAGAACCCAATCTGTAAAATAGACTTTTTAACGCCATGTCTCTCCCACTTAATTGTAAAAACTGGTTTGTTGGTTTTTCAAATAAGTTTAACCAATATATACCCAGTGCCTTTTATAGTGCCTGGCACATAATAAACACTCAATTTATATGTTTTGAATTAATGATTAAATAGTAAAACAGACAATATGGTTTTTTGTTTTGTTTTGTTTTGTTTTTTAAGGTACAAGGGGCCAGGGATTGAATCTGTGACTCAACCACTGAGCCACATCAGCTCCTCTGTGTTGTTGGTCTTTGTTTGTTTTTGTTTTTTCAGGAGGCACTGGGAACCGAAACTGGGACCTCCCATGTGCAAAGCAGGCACTCAAATGCTTGAGCCACATTTTACTCCCCAAAAATATGTTTTTTAATGAATTGCTTTTAATGGAAACAAAGAGCTAAAGTACACCATTATATCATAAAGTAATTGCACTACCTTGTGCTATGCAAATAGATTTTCATGCAAACATGCAATTAAAAATGAGTCAAGAAATGTCATATGCCTTCCCTCTGAACTACCCCACTTGAATGCCTCAGCTTCAAACTCCTTGGAGTCATCATGGGCTGATTTTCTTACTTATTCTCTAAAGAAAATGCAGGACAGTGCTAGAGACAATGCCTGGAACATTCTGGGGTTCTAGTTTGGCTGACAGGGTGATTTGGATATTTGGCCCACATAGCCATTTAAATGACATTGCAGCGACAGATACAGGCCATGGTATATTTTGCCATAACTTATAAAATTGTGCGGGACAAAGTATAAACTATAATGTAAGCCGTAGTCCATGGTTAGCAGCAATGCTTCAATATGGGTTCATCAATTGGAACAAATGTACCACACTAATGAAGGATGTTCCTAATGTAGGAACATGTGGGAGGGAGAGGGGCATATGGGAATCCCTTATACTTTTTATGTAACATTTATGTAAGCTAAAGCTTCTTTAAAAATTAAAAAAAAAATTATTAAAGACAATGTAACCAGGTAGACAGTATGCTGGGACATGCTACAAGTCTTCTAGCACTGTGTTGTTTTCTTTTATTATTTATTTTTGTCTGTTTGTTTTCTTTTTATTGTTTTGTTTGTTTTTAAATTGTTGTCTTTTAAAGAACCCTTCACAGTATGGAGAAAAGGGCAAGCTATCAGCAAATTGTTAACCTTCTCCCTCCTTCTGGTACTTCTCCAAAACTCCTCACTGTGCAGGTTCTGGAAATATGTCATGCCACCTATGTGAAATCTTTCTATCTGCTCCGGTCCGTAGTCTGTGTTCTCCCATTCTGTCATTCAGTCTTTCCTATGCTTATGCCTTATTAACCCCAAATTACTTTCAATGTCTGGAAAGTAGAGCCTCAGCCCCATCTCATGGTTGATGTTCTCCATGTTTCCTGGCACATCTCTAGGATGGAGAGCAGTCACAAGTGAGGAGTCGTCTTGTGCCTCACAAGGCTCTAAACCACGGATACTTTGTCTTCTTATTCATAAGATAGTGAAAAATTTTGTATTGTCTATCATAAAGAGGCATTTTGAAAAGATGAAGGAATAAGATATATGAAGAATTTCTAAGTCCTTTAAGAAGAAATTTAACATATCAAGACTTCTTCTTTCAAGACTATAGCAATAAAATGGCAATCACTTCGTTTACTGCCAGGCAATGCTTTTATACATATTACACCATTTATTGTCAAAACAAACCTTGGTAGCATGAATGATACAGGCGAGGAAACTGTACAGATGATTAAACTGAGGTGTACACAGGTAGCTAACTCATAAGACATCAAACAAGTAATAACATACATGTGAATCAAGGACTATTTACCTCCAAAGCAGAGAAGAGGATGGGGTTTCTAGAGAAGGAAAGATATTTTATATTTGGTTAATACTCTCAGCAATACATGTATGTTCATTAAATATATTCTAGAAACATCCATGTCTAAAATTAGGGAGAGGAGATATCGGTGGAAAATCAGGTCTCTTCGAAGAATTGTAAATGGCACAGGTAGAACTAGTAGGGACTTTCTGCCTTCCATGTAGCATCTACTTTCCACACCCACATTGCTATCATAATTGCAAATCTGATGTCGGAAGCAAATCAAATTTTGGAGATCTAACATAGGCCTGGGTCTAAATTTTCAAGTCATTTATCACGAAAACACTATCCTTTAGCCCATTATTATTTATTTTATGATCATTATATTTGTTTTAGTTTGCTAAATGCTGCCAAAGCAATATACCAGAAATGAGTTGGCTTTTATAATGGGGATTTATTAACTTATGAACTTACAATTTTCTGGTCATGAAAGTGCCCAAATCAAGGCAACATCAGTGATGGTTTTTCTCCAGCTACAGCTGTGGATGTTCAGGTACATGATGGCATCATCAGAAGATGTGCAGCTCTGGGCCATCAGGCATGTGGTTCATCTCTCCCCTCTCCATGGACCTTGCTTTCAGCTTCTGGCTAACATGGCTTCCTCTCAGCTTCTGTGTTCCATTGATTACAGCCTCTGGTTCCCAGGACTTCTCTCTCAGCTTCTGGGTTCCTCTCTGTCTCTGCTGCTTTATTCTCTGTCTTTGGCTTTTTATTTCTCCGTTTATAAAGGACTCCAATAAAATGATTAAGAACCACCTTGGGGCACAGAATCTAATCAAAGATCAGTAACTTGAGTAATTTAATCAAAATGTCACACCTACAAAAGGTTTACATGCACTGGGATGGATTAGCCTTAAGAACAGGATTTTCTGGGGACCACAAAAGCTTCAAACTACTACAATAGCTGAAACAAAATTATATTCTGAATCCAAATCCCTATCCAATAAGGATGGTAGATAATTCCAGTTTTAGCCAACCTAGGAACCCCATCCTCTCCCTCTATGCTAGGGTGGTCTCTAGAAAAAGGAAATAAAATCTCATTCTTTTCCATTTAGGCTTAATAATAACTAAACCTTTTCATTTTTAGACGTTAATAATGGCCCCTCATATCCAGCAGCTCTCTGCTGGGCTTCCAGAAAACTGGGAATCAAGGAAGAATCCCAGGGCCTACGACCTGGCTTCCTGCTACGGTCTAGACTCCACCTCAGGGTGCTGACCCACAGAGGTTTGTCTGCCGTGCGAGCTGGCTGGGAAACCCAAACAACACTGTCTCTTCTTTCAATCCATGAGCAAGAAACTCTTACAAAAATGTTATTCTATCTGTATTTTCTATGGCAACATCCTCATCTTTTTGTCCCTTTTCCATATCTTGCTCCAGTTCCAAGTGTCTTTCCAGAAATTTCTCATTTCTGACCTGCTACAAATCTTTTCTGAGGCAGGGGGACACAGAGCCTGCTAAAAGCTTGACTGGGGAAGTAAGAAGAAAAAGATAAGTAAACACTTTAAGAAAACCATAGGTTAAAATCTTCAAACATTTTTTACCATGCATTGCCCAAGACAGAGACTCCTATTCCATACAAAATAAATACAATTCTTTGACAAGGACACAGATGGCAAATAGGTGGCCTGCAGGTCAACTGTGAACTACAGAAAAGCTTTGTTTAATCTGCAATGTTTTAAAACAATAGTGAACCAGGTTAAAATATTTTTAAAATGTGATATAGCCCTGTTTTTTTAACCTTTCTTCACTAAAAATATAAATAATTCAAATGCTAATGGGACATATTTTAAACCTATTTTTAAGTAGACTGGTCACTGCCTTTCAGCAAACCAAGAGTTTTCATCTCATTTTATATACATATATTTGTATAAATATATATATAAAATGTAAAATAAATAGAATATGTACATACTATATATACTGTTGAAGGAAAAATATAATATATTGGTAATGCTCATGTTTCAATCAACTAATGGATTTCTTTCCATAACTTTTCATTGCAAAAACAATTCTTCTAGGGAAGCGAATTTGGCTCAGCTGATAGAGCATCCGCCTACCACATGGGAGGTCCACGGTTCAAACCCAGGGCCTCCTAAGCCATGAGGTGAGCTGGCCCACATGCAGAACTGATGCACGTAAGGGGTGCCGTGCCATGTGGGGGTGTCCCCCACATAGAGGAGCCCCACGCTTAAGGAGTGCACCCTGTAAGGAGAGACTCCCCATGCGAAAAAAGTACAGCCTGGCCAAGAGTGGCGCCGCACACAGGGAGAGCTGATGCAACAAGGTGACACAACAAAAAGAGACACATATTCCCAGTGCTGCTGACAAGAATACAAGCGGACACAGAAGAGCACACAGCGAATGGACAGAAAGAGCAAACAACAGGGGGGAGGGAGGGCAGGGAAGGGGAGAGAAATAAATATAAAATAAATCTTTAAAAAAAAACCACAAAGCTCTGGATTAAGCATTTCTAGTGGCTTAATCATTAAGCACATTAATCTAGATAATGTGGTCAAAGTTGAGGATTGTTTCCCTAAAGTGTTTACACTGGCTATGCAGATTGTTCCAAATGGCTGGATAACTTACTTCACCATTATCCCTTCAGTCCTGTAGCAAACCTGACCAGAGTGGTACGTTATCACAAAAGGAAAGATACCATGAAGAAAACTATCTCTACCAAATGCCTAAAATGTCCTGCTCCAGCCCAGGCCCGCCTGAGAGCAGTAAAGAGGGACTCCTGCTTGGTCCTCCCACAAGGTCATTAGCTAAAATTTCCTGGACTTTTCACAGGTCATTCCCCTGACGTAGGATGTCCTAGTCCACCTACCACCGAGTTCCCCTTCGTTTGGATTTCTGCTGCTGAAATGTACTTCCTGCCTCCTGACTAAACCCTTTGGACTCTAGACATTCCGTTGGCTACAGCACCCCCACACCATGTAGGTCTGTTTCCGTAAAAATGGATGAGTGTACTCTTGTTTACGTGTTTTCTCTGTGTGTGTTCCTGGGCTCTTTCATGTGTCTGTCCTGCTGAACTGAGGGACTGCAGAGCACTTCCTGCAGCCCAACCACAGCAGGAAGCCTCAGCTCTGCTCCTGGACCACCAGGAGGGTCCCACCATGGACCTGGAGTGTGGGGGTGGGCACTGCACTATCTCAGAGCTTCTCAGCAGCACTGAGCTGCAAGGGAAGGCAAAAGAAATTCACAGTGCCCGCACCATGGCTTGGTTTGTTGTATGTCCACAACATCATTTCAGTGCTCTAAAGCACCAAAGTCCATTTTCCACATAAATGTGTCACTGTTCTCTCTATAATGAAAAGACTAGATGCCAGTGACAGTCTTTAGGTTGGTAAAATGTTGCCCCTCTCTTTGTTAAAACATCTAACAGAAGAATGTAAATATAAATGTTTTCAATTTTTTTAAAGAAGTAATCCAAAAGAATGTGAGCTTTACGAAGGCAGAGATCCCTACTTATTTTTTGTTCCTGTTGTTGTTATTAATGTTTTCTGTTTACTATAGAATTGGCCCTGGAGCGTAACGTAGTGACTGGTACATTTGCAGGCATGAATTAACATTTATTGAATACATACATGTTCTAGGTACTCTCTAGAGGAAAATATGAGACTGATAAAGGCTTTTAGAAACTGTGAGCGCAAGGGCCAGGGATAATTTAAATTGAATATACTGGATGAGTCCTATTCACTGAATGACTAGCCAGTCCTGAGGTCAAATATTTGGCTGCCATAAGAATTACCTGGGGAGTTAGAGAATATCAATACTTAGGCCACACCCTCAGACATTCTAATTTAACTGGGCTTGGGTGAGTGGAGCCTGGGCACTTGCAGAGTTTAAAAGTTCCCCCAGCTGATCCTTTCTTTTTTTTAATAAAACTTTTAAAATTAAAGTTAATAGATTACATAGAACATTACATTAAAAAAACATGAGGTTCCCACATAACGCACACCCCACTCCCCCACCCCCAGCATTTTTGTAAATTGTATTTTTTTGAAGATACATACACATATAAAAAAGGTTACATTATAAAAACATAAAAGGTTCCCGTATACCCCCACCCCCCCACCCCACTCCTCCCACACCAACAACCTTCCCCATCATTGCGGCACACTCATCGCACCCGGCAAACACATTTTAGAGCACTGCTGCATCACATGGACAACAGTTTACTCTGTAGCTCACACTCTCCCCCGGTACATTCAGTGGGTTATGACAGGATATATAATATCCAGCATCTGACCCTGCAGTATCATTTAGGACAACTCCAAAGTCCCAAAAATGCCCCCTCATCTCATCTCTTCTTCCCACTCCCTGCCCTCAAAAACTACTGCGGCCACTTTCTCCCCGCCAATGATACAATTTCTTTCATTAGCAGTCACCAAAGTTTTATAGTAGAATATCAGTAAGTTCGCTCTAATCCATATTTTATTCCTCCATTCTGTGGGTCCTGGGATGGTGATGTCCACTCCACCTCTATATTGAGAGGGGGCTTCCACATGGATGACGGATGCAATTCTCCTGCTTGCAGTTGTAGGCACTCTCCATCCCCTGGTGTGGTGATTGACCATTTTCACCTCCCTGTTAGCTGACCTTCACAAGTCCAATGAACCAGAGAGTAGGAATTACAACTCTGCTGAGGCTCAGGGCCCAGCTGGCACATGGACAGTCCAGAGATTCAAGTCTCCTTAGTATCCACCAATGCTAGCACCAACCACAGGTTCAGTAAAAGTGACAGAAGAGGCATGTGTAGAAAGGTCACATCTGAGTCCAACTCTATCACACTCAGGGACACAAATTCCAAAGTAGGGCCAAATGGCATGTTACTGAACTCCAGAGCCATCTGCCATGACCGTATCCCTGTGGGTCTTTGTAGCCCTCAGGGGAACCAGTACCTGGGGTTGTATCCACTTCGGCTGTTTCTGGGGTCTTCCTGAGAAGTGCTTAAGGTTGACCCCTCCGATGACCTCCTGATTCTTTTTTTGAAGACTCTTAGCCACCAGCTGATTCTAATCGACAGCCAGACTTGAGAACCACTGAAGAGGAAGAGTATTCCCAGTGAAGGAAGAGCATAGGGAGGCCTTCATATGGGAATGAGGCCTGTGATTAGAGCAACAGTTAATAAATGTCTGAAGAAAATCACCTAGAATGCACTTAAACATCCAGATGCTGGTTCCACACTCCCAACCTACTAAATAAGACTCTGTGGGTTGGGTCCAACCATCAGTAGTTTTTAACACTTCTAAGGAAGTTCCAATGTACAGCCAAGAGAGTTACTTAGGGTGACCACCGTCCTGGTAACCCTAGCCTGGGAGCAACCCGCGGAGGTGGGACAGTCAGTGCAAAAACTGGGCAAACCGTCCAGGTAGGTTATCCGAGTTTAACCAGGTGTTTCTCAAATCATGGTCCCTGGACCAGCAGCCTCAGCAGCACTTGGAAATTTATTAGAATTATAAATTTTGGGGCTCCACCCGAAGCCTAACAAAGCAGAAACTCTGGAATTGGACCCAGAAATCTGTGGCTAAATAAGCCCTCCAGTTGTTTGGATATAAACTAAAGTTTGAGGATCACTGTGTTACAGCAACAGAGAACTCTGTGCTGTAGATAAGGATAGGGAAGTAGACTCTGGTAAGAAGAGAGAATAAGTGAATAAACAACCTGATGAGTGAATGAATGGATGAGACCATCAGGAAACATCTTCACATCTTTTGATAATGCCTTCACAGTGAGATGAGTATAAAAGTCTCATGAGTTTGGGAACCAGGGGAAAGGCATATTTTGCTCACGCAGTAATATAGTTTTTAAACAATCAGATGCAAAACAACACAAAAAAGTCAGTATAAAACTCAAATGACTGTGAAATTCCTAAGAATGGTTTTGAGAGTACCTTTATTATTTCTTTTTATTTTTATGTTCTTTATATTATGCTATTAGAAATAGGGTTTCCAAATATTTTCTTTCATTTGGTAGGTTTTCTTTTTACTTTAGTGAAAAAGTAGTAGAGTAGTAAAATATTTAAGTAGAGGTCAAGGGTCAAGATTCGGAATTAGGTTCTTTTTCTGGATTAGGACTTGGCTTTAAGGTCAGAGCCACCTTCTTACTCTGTGGTCCCCGTGAGCTTGCCTAAGAAGGTCAAGGGTGTGAGAGGAGCGGAAAATGAATGGGTTGGCTGGGCTGTTGGGGAAGAGCACAGTTGCGGGCTTCGCCATGTCCTGTTATGGGGAGAGCCTGGATGCCTTGCTCAGGTGGGAGTGCTCCCACATAGTGCTCCCACACAGTGCTTTTAATCAGAGAGCTTTTCCCCTCCTGCGAACACTGGACCCTTTTCACGGAAGGTCTGGCCTTTTGTGAAGTTCTATATGACTGATATCGCTTCAGCTGGCAATCAGCAAATGGGGCTCCAGGAATCGTCAGTCATATTTCTAAAGTACTAAACTACTCACAGTCAAAAAAACACATGTACTTTCTACATGTCCCAGAAAAATTAAAATCTGGCAATTTCTCTTGTCCTACTATAGAGTTGCCTCAGTGCTGGAAACAGGGTGGCTTAGCACATCTCTCTTTCCCTCCATTCCCAACTCCATTCCAACCCGAATACATTTCTTGGGCAAAATAGGTGCTGAGGTCAGTAAGCAGTCAGGCAGAAGCTGGGGGATTGTCACGCTATAGATCTATCATCCCCATTGCTCCCCTTTGAACCTTCTCGCTAACTGGACTGGCCCAGGAGAGTCTCAAGACTTGATTCTAAGAAGCTGAGCCTACTGGTATCCCTGGGGCCCAAGATTCTGATGAGGACTGAACAGGTGGGCCAAGTCCTCTCCTGCTAGGCTGGGAGATGGTGTGGAAGCCAGGGAACTGACTTTCTCGCGTCTGGACTTGGAAATCATCACCTAATGGCCATTGCGCTGAGATCAGAGACAATCTGCCCTCGACCATTCCCATGACAATAACCACTTAGAGTACCATGACCAGAAGAATGAAGAAACAAAAAACAAATAAACTACCACCATAAGCTTTAAAAAGTTTGTGGAGGAAGTGAAAGAGAGCCTGGTCTCAACTAAGAGTAAAATTAATGGCCTAGAAAATCAAACTAGGGAAGCGGCTGTTGCTCAGTCAGTTGGGCTCCCATCTACCATATGAGAGGCCCTGGGTTCATGTCCTGGGACCTTCTTGTGAAGGCAGGCTCACCTGCTCCCAGGGAGAGCTGACGGCCCCTGTGCTGTGCAGAGCTGGCGCAGTAAGATGATGCAACAAAGGGAGACAAGCAGATATGAAAAAAATGTACAGTGAATGGATACGGAGAAGAGACAGCAAAGAATGGAACAAGCCACAAGGAGGGGATAAATAAATAAACAAATAAATCTTTAAAAAAAAATCAAACTAAAGAGAAAACATGAAGAAAGGACATATGAGAAAGATATGTTGGCTTAGGATAAATCCAGGGGTCCTAAAATCTGAACAATGGGAATCCTGGAGAAGGAGGAAGAGGAGGGAAAAATAGAGGAAATATTATTAAACATGAAATACAAGGAAATTCCTCAAAAAATAAAGAACACTTAAGCTGCAGGTTGAAAGTGCTCACTGTCTTTTAGGTGGAATTGGTGATAAAATACACACATTTAGGCATGTATGACAAAGTTCTTGAAATCCAAGCATTTTAAAACAAAACTTTCCAGGACTCCAGACTGCAAGAACAACTTTCTAGAAAAAGCAAACAAACAAACCTGATACATATCAGACTCTCATTGGCAAACTTAGAAGTCAGAAGACAGTAAAAGAATATTTATATATTACTTAAAGGAAAGGATTGCAGGCAGAAAACATCCAGCAAAATAGCTTTCAGGGTCAAAAAAAAAGTATTTTTAGGAGTGCAAATTTTCAGAATATAAACCACCCATATACCTACTTAAAGAAAACATTAAAAAATATAACCAATCTATTCAAAAGTATATAAGAAAGGAAGCCTCAAAAGAGGAGATTAAGGGAATAAAGAGTAATAAGAAATAAAAGTAAAGAAAGAAATATAAAGAAAGAATAAAAACAAAATAAATACCTGTGCATATATATTTTATACATATAATTAAATCTAAATGGATAGTAAGTTACTGTCTAGGAATGTATACGACACCTGCTAAGTAAGGAGTTCTAAGAAAAGAAACATTCCATGAAAGGAATTCAAATAAAATCACAGAACTAAAATATTCTTAGTACAGTCCAGAAGTTTGGGGAAAGGCTGTGGGGAGAAAGAAACAAATAGTAAAAGTTTTCTATAGGCTTCATTCATCTTCCTGGAAGAATAGGATAAGCTGGTAGAAGAAATTTTGGGATATGGATTTTATGTGATGTGCAGAAATACATGTAAGATTATGAGCTCTGGAGAGCAAATATAAACCCTAATGGAATAGAAAACTAATTTACCAAGGAGAATAAGGTAAATAAATGACAACTTCAGGAGATTAACACAATTTTTTTTAAAAAAGGGAAAGGAAGAAATTAATATTAAATGTAATAGAAAACAGAAATAAAAGTACATATACAGCATATACACATATATGCTATATATGTATCAGCGGTCAAACAGTACCAGTGGCCATGAGTCTCCCATTTAAAAAAAGACATTAACAGATCCTAATTTTAAAGAACTAAAACAAAGTAATAAAGATTGAATATAAATAAATGAAAAAATGACAGGCAAATGCAAATAAAAGGAAGGCAAGAGTGGCAATATTAATATTAAAAATAAGGAACAATTTGAGACCAGTGCACTGAATAGGTAAAGAGGGATGTTATATAGCAATAAAGGCATAACTTACTAAAGATATATATAAATACCAATCATGGAATTGAATATACCAAACAATAACACAACTAAGTATTTAAAGCGAAAAAAAAAAAAAACTCCACACACACACACACAGTTAGACTGATGAGAAAGGGGTAAAACTCCCATAGAAAATTTACACTAACCAGCCTGAAGAAGCAGAGGACAGAATTCAAGACAACTATAACTGTTGGAAAGTGAGAGAGAAATCTCAGAAAGGAGAGAGCCAGTAAATGGTAGCCCTATATAGTATCTATAAACTCTTCTCCAACTCTAACTGATCCCAGAAATACACATGTAGCACTGACAGCTAAGGCTAACAAGAAATAAAGTAAGAGGAAGTGCCAACCTGTGCAGGGGAGAGAGTTTGCGTTTGAGTCCAGTGACATTAAATACCTACTTAAAACAAAACAAAACACTTTTCGGGGAGTATGTAAAAACATAGAGTCTCTCCATTCACGATGTCCAGAAAACAAACAAACAAAAATTACTTAACATGCCTTTCCTCACTCCACTCCACCCCCCCATAAAAAAAAAACAGGAAAATATGACATATTTGTAAGGAAAAAGACACACAATGGAGATGGACCACATGATGCCCTACATTTTGAAATTAGTAGACAAGGAGTTTAAAGCAGTGATCGCAATTATGCCCGAAGATATGAAAGAAATTATGCTCAAAATGTACTATAAGACGGGAAATGTCAGAAGAGAAATAGAAATGATATTTTTATTAAAAAGAACTAAATGAAGGTGAAACAGTCATAGGGGGCTTGATAAGGTTTCTACAGATCTTGTGTGTACCTAATGCTATAAGCATGCAGTACAGATTATAGATTTGGCCCAGGCTACCCACACCTCCCAGGCTGATGGAGCCTGTACACATGCAGAGAAGAAATGCAAGAGGACTCACACAAGGGCAATCTCTAGAATATAAGGCTTAAAAATAAAACAGAAAGAAATAAAACAGTTGAGCAAAGATATCACTTGTTGTATATCACAGGGGAGAAAGAATTCACAAATTTAATCCAGGAAGCTTACTAAACAAACAAACAAACAAACAAACAAACAACTACCAGGGTAAAAAAATCAGAATCCAGTTATCATATATTATCTAAAATTTCCAGTATTAGACATGCACAAAAATTATGACATGTGAAGAAATAAGAAAGTGTTACCCATTTCCAGAAAAAAAAGGATTCAATAGTAACTGTCTCTGAGTATCCCCAGATGTTGGATTTAGCAGACAAAGACTTTAAAGCAGCTATTTCAAATATGTTCAAAGAACTAAAGAAACCACGTTTCAAGAATTAGAAGAAAGGATAGCAATAATGATTCAATGAGTTGAGAATCTCAGCAAAGAGAAATTTTAAATAGAACCAAATTGATATTCTTTCAATATAATAACTAAAGTGAAAAAAATCACTAGAGGGGCTTAAAAGCAGATTTGAGATGGCAGAAGAAAGGATCAGTGAACTTCAAGAAAGATCAATAGAAATTATGCAATCTAAAGGACAGAGAGAAAAATGACTGAAGATAAATGAGCCTCAGAAACCAGTGGAACAACACAAAGTGTACCAATATAGGTGTAAAGATAGATTCAATAGTAAAAGAGAGAAAAGGGCAGAAAAAAATATTTGAAGAAATAATAACCAAACATTTCCAAATTTTATAAAAAGCATTGATCTATACTTCCAAGCAGCTCACCAAATCCCAATTAGGATAAACACAAAGGGATCCATGGCTAGATACAGCATAGTCAAACTGTTGAAAGACAAAGGCAAAGTAACAATCTTGAAAGAAGCAAGAAAAAATAACATACCATGCATAGGGGACTGTTATGATTAACAACTGACTATTCATCAGAAACAACGGAGGTCAGAAGGCAGTGGGAATACATTATAGAAGTACTGAGAGGAAAAAACAGTCAAGCAAGAATTCTATTTCCAGAAAACTCTCCTTCAGAAATGAAGGTAAAAGTAAGGCATTCCTACATAAACAAAGACTGAAAGAAGTTTTTAAATCATTTTTTTCTTTTTTCTTTTAAAGATACATAGATCACACAAAATGTTGTGTTAAAAAATATGAGGTTCCCATAGACACCATTCTCCACACCCCCACTCCTCCCACATCAACAACTTCTTTCATTAGTGTGGTATGAAAGAATTTATTACTAGAAGATCTGCCTTACAAGAAATACTAAGGAAGTGTCACTAGGTAGTATCTCAAATCCATATGAAAAAATAACAGAGAACTCAAGAAATGGTAAATATGCAGGTAAATATACACATAAATATATGGCCTATAATTTCTCCTATTATTTTCTTTAGAAGACATAAGATTATATAAAGCAATAATTTTAATGCTGTTTATTGGATATAAAGCATACATAGATAATTTAATATACATGACAACAATAGCACAAAGAAATGGAGAGAAAAGAGATACACTGGAGCAAAGGTTCTATATTTTATTGGAGTTAAGTTAGTATAAGTCTTACGTATATTGTGATAAATTAAAATGCATATTATAATCCCTATAGCAACCTCTAAAAATATAATTTAAAAAAACGAACCTTGATATCCTGCCTCACAAAGTATACAAAACTTAACTCCTAAACATGAATGCTAAAAGCATAACTCTTTTAAAAGGAACCTAGGAGAATTTATTTATAACTCAGGACAGATAATAATAGATCACAAAAAACAATAGCGATAAATGAAAAAATATATAAATTAGATTTCATCAAATTAAAAACTTCTGCTCATCAAAACATATCATTAAGGAACTGAATAAACGAGCCACAGTCTAAGAGATAAAAGAAATGATTTAAAAATTCTACAGCTCAATAGCAAACAGGTGGGGGGAGGAGTGGGGGGAGGGGGGTGGGGGATATATGGGGACCTCATATTTTTTTAATGTAACATTGAAAAAATAAAGACAAAAAAAATAGCAAACTATCTATTACAAATTGGGCAAAACAACCAAACAGATACTTCACAGAAAAGGATATAAAAATGGCTAAAGAAAAAGTGCTTAACATTTTTAGTCATCGAAGAAATATACAGTAACATGTCAGTGGGTCCTACTTTGGAATTTGTGTCCCTGAGTGTGATGGAGTTGGACTCAGATGTAACACATCTACACATGCCTCTTCCGTCACTTTCAATGAGGCTTTGGTTGGTGCTAGCGTTGGTGTATACTCAGGAGACTTGAATCTCTGGACTCCCCATGTACCAGCTGGGCCCTGAGCCTCAGCAGAGTTGCAACTCTTACTCTCTGGTTCGTTGGACTTATGCAGATCAGCTAACAGGGAGGTGAAGAAGGTCAATCACCATACCAGGGGACTGAGAGTGCCTACAACTGCAAGCAGGAGAATTGCATCCATCAGCCATGTGGAATCTAAGCTCCCTCTCAATAGAGAGGTGGAGTGGACATCACCATCCCAGGTCCACAGAATGGAGGAATAAAATATGGATTAGAGTGGGAAAAAAAACATTTTACGGTAGTTCGGATTTTTTAAATGCATATTTATACATATGCAGATTTATAAAATTGAATTTTACTATATATTATAATCTAATTGTTTTAATAACTATATTGTTGAACATAATTTCCTGTTTATATTTCTGTCATATTTTTAACTGGCTATCAAATGTATGCATGTTTACTTAAGATATGATTTATTTTGAACACTAAGGTTGTTTTCAATTTTTTCACATTTTTAAACATTTTTACTACAAATGTTCTTGTAGCTAAAAATTGCATTCATTTTTAGTTGATTTCTTACGTTTAATTCCTAAAAGTTAAATTTGTTTCTCAGACAATTTTAATGTTTATTATCACCCCTATTTTATTTTTCTTCTTTGGACCTATCTTCCCATTTTTATTAAAGTTTGAAGGTTAAACTCAAAAAAAAAAAAAAAAGAAATACAAATTAAAAGAAGAGATATCACTAAATACCCACACAAATGTCTAAAATTAAAAAAGACTGTTAACACCAGATTTTGGCGAGAAATAGAACAATTAGAACAGTCATATCTTTGATAGGATTATAAAATGGGGCAAAAAGTCAGAAAAAGTTCTGGCGGCTTCTTATAAAACCAAAATACAACCACCCTCTGACTCAGCTATTCCATTCTTCAGTATTTACCAAAGAAAAATGAAAACATAGCCATAAAAGATTTAAATGCAAAAGTTCACAGCAACTTTATTCATAATAGCTCAGAATTAAAAATAGTCCAGATGTCCATAAATAATGAATGAATAAACAAAATATGGTAAGAAGGAACAAAGAAGTGATGCAAGCAACAACATGGATGAATCTCAAAAATATGCTGTAATCAAGAAGTTTTACGCAAAAGAGCACTTACTGTATGATTCCATTAAAATGGTATTTTGGAGCAGAGAAAATTAATTTATAGTTGAAAAAAATCAGAGCTGTGGTTGTCTCTGAGAGGAAGGGTACAAGAATTGACTGGGAAAGGACATGAGGAATGTTCTGGGATTACAGTGAATATATATATATATATGCATTTTTTTTTTTTAGGGGTGTAGGTCACACAGGTACATGTATGGCAATTTACTCAGCAAATGTACATTTGCATGTGCATTTCATTGTAACTTTTACTTCCAGGGAAAAAGGAAGCTGTAAAGCTAATATTGAACTCTATTTAATTATACATACTGAAAGAGCACGAGGAAATGTTTTGATGATTGCAATTTACTTTGAAATGGATCAAAAAATAAGATGGATTAAAGGGTAAATAGATGGATAGATAAGTGATAAATCACAAATAGTAAAATGTTAATAGCAGACTTTAGGTGGTGGGTTTTCACTACAATATTCTTTCAACTTTCTTGTATGTTTGAAATGTTTCATAATAAAATGATGAGGAAAAAAAAACCTCAGTGCTCTCAGCTATGTAAAAATATATAATGCAAGTGTGATATCATTTAGCTACCAATCTGTCAAGAGTGGAGATTGAAAAAAATTATACCAAGTGGCAAAAATATATATATATAGTTACTCTTGGTCCAAATTTTGTGAAATAATTAGATGGGTCATCTTCTATTGGCCATCATCTTTCTGGAAATACACTGGTCATAGCCTGTGATTCTGTGTTTACTTAAATACATGCATTCTGATATTTTGCTGTTGCTATTTCACAAGTTACTTTAAAAATTTTTTTTTAGCTATCTCATATTGCATTTGCACATTTGTATATTGAGTACCACTACCAGGGACAAGATTTCTTCTACAAATTTGTAAACAAGTGATACAAAATGACTCCACTTTTTCTCTATTGCACATTTCCCAGTATGCACAGAATACATCTGTTGTTTAGTTCCTCTACTAATCCTGAGGTTTGCTAGCCGGTGTACACTATGGAGCATAAAGATGTATTGTTTGTCCTTTGTCATGTCTCTTCTAAAGGCAAGTATTAGATCTTCTCCTCTTCTAATGCAGAAGTTTCAAACACTCAGTCCAAAGAGTAGATCTTTTCCATGATGAACTTTTCATCAGTCTATTATAGAATGTAAAAGACAATATCAACACCAACAATATAGTGAATTTTTAACAAAGTAAATGCATTCAATTTAAAACATATTCTAATGCCAATTTTTGTCATTACTCGTCTTTCTGTTTTGAAAATCACCTAGCAGTCTTTCTTTGGTGAGTGAGGGCATTAATATGGCCTATCCTTCCTCAGCAAAATAATAAGTTGACAAAGTTATGCTGGTTCTACAATTTTTATTTTTATTTGTGTGTATGTTGTCCTTTCTTAAGGCTAGTTTGATGGCCATAAGAATATAAGTTATAGATCTACTACAGCAGGGGTTCTTAACCAGAGGCCCATGGAAAGATTTCAGGGAGTTCGTGAGCTTGCACTGAAAAAAATCAATCCAGTATCTTTATTTTCTCTGATCTCCAAGTGAAATCTAGCATTTCCTTCACTTATGAATGTATGCAATAAATTATAGTGGTATTCATCTCATATCGCATTACAGTTGTTGCATGTCTTGAAAAATTGTTTATGCTCATCCATCCGGTAGTTGTTAGACCCAATGCTAGTTGAATGTCATAAAACTATCTGCCATCACGTTCTGAGAAGGGGTCCGTGGTATTCAGCTGACTGGCACAGGGGTCCAAGGAACAAAAAAGGTTAAGAACCCCCATACTACAGGGACCAGAATTGACCAGGGTCCCAGCTACTGTACTCTGAAATTGCCGTTTGCACCACTGCCACTCTCCCGATGGCTACTCCCAGCCAATGGATGAAGGTGGCCACAGGAGACAGCTCCACTGCAGACTTTGGCTTAGGGCCTCCCCAATAGCCTCCTTGCCAAGCTTTCCTTAGAATGCTCAGCAGGCTGGAATGCTTCCACCCAACCTTCCTTCTTTGTCTCCTTTACTCAGCGCAAACTTGCGCTGAGCTCTCCTAGCTCTCCCAAAGTTAACCAGCTTCCTCCCCACTTCCTCTCACAGGAGTTTCTTCTAGCAGAATCTTTGGCATCTGCTTTTCTGAGTGTGCAGCTATACACCTGGCCCAAGACACCTAAAAGGTCCAACCAGTGTGTCCAACCGTTGAGAAATAGTTCTCAAACTCTACCAGGAGGTCTAACTGGGCCTGACCCAAGAAGAGTTTCATTATGAATTTGAATTTCCATGTCGAAGAAGTTCCCAGGTGATTCTGAAGCCACTGATCTGGGCCATGCTTTGAGAACCCTTAGTCTCAGTTTCCAACTGCTTGGCCTCAGGAAACAGGAAGAAAAGAGATCTCATGAATCGCATTTCACAGACCTCTAAACATATGGTTTCCAAACTGTGTCCTGGGGAAAACTGACATGTGAGGGTCTGCTACAGGAGGAAACGTGAAGTTTAGAAGGTAAGGGTCCAGCCCTCCACTTCATCTAGAGCAACTCTGCAATTATCACTTTTATAGATTGACGTGTCACTTGATAAAAGAGCTCTAATGATGAGAAAAATACTCAAAAACAATTGTTTTAACAGACTACGGGCAAGCCTCTGCCTATAAGATCAACAACAGTGCTGGCGACAAATTCTGGCCTGCCTGGCCACCTAGATCACACCGACCAGTAGCTATAATTTCAACACCTTGCCCTCTGGCATCCTTCTAACTTTCATACAAGTAGGTCTGCAGTAACACTCAGGTATCTAGAAGCCTTCTCATTTCCCTGACTCCCATGTGTTCTGCTTTCAGCACACTGGAGGGACTTTTTATCCTTTTGCTGAGATGAAATAGCTTCTAACCAAACTATATCTAAAAAGCCTTCCCTCTGGGAAGGGCAGCCCTGTTTCTCCCTCTTCTTCCTCTATTGCCTTTTCGAAACTTGCCCCCCTCCTTTGACAGCTGCAAGGCAAAAGACAAAATAGGCAGAGTTAATAACCCAAAGCTGCAAAGCTGCAAAGCTGCAACTAACATTCAACCTTCAGGCTGTTGCTGTACCAGCTGATAAACACTTTTCATCACTTTCAATTCTTTTAAACACATTCCTGCGTTGCCACTAAGAGCTGGGTTGTTCAAAAAGCTAAGTAAATAAAAGTGAAATAAATTCAGCACCTCTTTTCCTTTTTATTTAAACACAAGGGTATTTATCAATACTAATCGATAAATGCCAATCACAGGTAACAGTGAATTATAAATGACTGATTAGTCATGGTTCAGTAATACTGTTTAGTTCTCAAAACATGAGAGAAGTGTTATACATGACGTAACTATTTAAGTGTAGGTAATTCAATTTGAGGATAACCTACGTTTTTTATTTCTCTTCCTCTTTTACCTTTCTATATATGGCGACTTCATGAAGCAATAAGACTTCTCCGAAGAAAAGATGCAAAAAGAATTGTTGACATTTATTTCTGCTATTTATTAGAAGTTCTAAAAAGCAATTTAGTGGGAGGAAGCAACTAGACAACTTCCATGTTTCAAATTCACTAATAATTGATGTCATCCTCTTTTCTCCATTCTCCTTAGATAATCAAGAACTAGACTACTGAACTAATTCCTTGTAAAATAAATATAGGTGGTAAGATATTAAATCAGACAAGTTATAAACAGAAATAAAAACAACAATAACATAGAGGATTGAGGTAGCCTTCGTCTTCTTTTAAAAAAAGAACAATGTAAACTTCTTTCATTATTGGTAGTAGTAATGTTTGGATGAGTATATACGAGGTAGGTAATCCAAAGAATTTACCTTGAAACTTACAAAATTTCTTCCAACACTGCCTCCGACCCCACTTAGATCTTGTTGAAGTATATTGTAGAACGTGCTTAATGAGATAAGAATGGACGGGACGGAGAAAATATGTTGAATTGTGATTCACATGGTTGAGTTTGAATCTCAGATGCAGCACTCCGTGGAGCTTTGGGCAAGTTTCTGGATCTGGACATCAGATAGGGAAATTTAATTCCTCAGGATGGTCGTGAGGATTTAATGGGACAATGTCTGCAGGGGTAACTCCTATGGTTCTCTGCAATCCTAGGTGCTCAGTTTACAGCAGTTAATTGAACGTAGAGAGCTGACTGGGGAACAATCTGTCAGAAGCTTGAACTAAGAGAATCCTTTCAGGAGGACACACCAGTGTGGAAACAAAATCAAAAATAAAGATTAAAAGAGTTTTGAGTTATTTAAAGTTTTGTTCTATGAAGAATCTCATTTGGTATACAGAAAAAGAAAGAGGGAGGGAGGAAGAGAAAAAGAAAGAAGGGAGGAAGAGAGATGAAGGAAGAAAGGAAGGGAGGAAGGGGGAAGGAGGGTAGAGGGAAGGAAGGAGGGAAAGAAGGAAAGCAGAAACAATGTAAAAAGCGCTCACAGTTGTATACACAAAAGGTTGCTACAGTGCACAGAAAGGACAAACTGCCAGGGGTGAGGGGGAGGTGATTATAGATTATCTGGGGAAGGTTTTCTTTGCGCAGAGACTCACAGAGGATTTGAGCCTTGAGTATAAGTGGGAGCTCATCAGGCAGATGTGGTGTTGGGGGGAATGAAGCGGTGAAAATACCAGACAGAAAATATCAGACATGTGCAAAGGATACATACTTTCATAAATCCACCATAAACAACAAGACAAAGAAACACTGTAGGTGAACAAAACTAGCCCACTTACAACAATTTCAACTGGAGAAAAATGGGGGAAAGCAACCAATACCTACAAAGCTCTCAGATCAGGTGCTCACAGCAATTCAATGGGAGTCCAATGCTCTGGTTCAACTCTGGCGCTCCCAGAGACTACCCCTGTGGCCTTGGGTAGATCTCTTCAAGGCTCTGAGCCTCAGTTTTCTCAACTCTAAAAACTGGGAGTTAGCTCAGCAGATGATTAGAATTTTCCTCATCTCTAAAATCTCTAGGACACAATGAAAAGCAAAGCTCCATCTTTACCTGCCTATTTATTAATAATCAGATCAGTAAAGCATCCTGCTCATAGTAAAAATTTTATGTGTGTACATTTATGCATATCCACATATATATTTTACAGCTTATTACTTTAGGGAAAAATAGACTGGATTAAGTCACACCTGGGTAAGGTGGAAGGGGAGGGAGAGAGGGAAAGGAAAAGGAATTTGAAATGTCTGCAGAGCTCATTAATGCCCTGATACCAAATGATTCAAGGATATCTTTGGCTTTAATTCAAACAGTTGTTCTGTTCTGAGGAACATGACGACAATCTAAAGATCCACAGCTGGACTCTGGAAAGTCTTGTCTGAGTCTTCTGTTATAAAAGTAACAAATTTGCTGTATAGGTTGTACGACACAGGACTATTTCAGAATGAATCCTGTCAAAGCCAGGGGCCCAGAGGAACTGCTTTATGCAGTTTTAGTAGATGTTGTGATTTGTTTTCAAGTTCCTCTGGTATTAGAAAAGGCTGAGCAAGCAGTATGGAGAGATCATGGCTGAAGCTGAAACAAAAAGTGAGCATTTGTGCTCACACATTGTGATGGGATGTGTTTTGGGTACTCCAGCCTCGCTCCTCACCCACAGGGCTTCTTGGCCCACTCTTGAGAGAGTGCAAAGGATGAATATTTTCATCAAGGTGAATCATTTACACACATTGCTTAAATCCTCTGTTCCCTCATTCCATCTAATTCTGATGCCATGGTGAAAGCTACCAATGACACCATTTAATTTGGAAATATGTAGACATGCAAGGTCTTTCTCAGACACACCCTTTTTCTTCATTAATTTCCACAGGATGGAAACCTAAAGCTAGTAGGCACCTCTCACGTCATCAGTTTAACTGCTTATTCTTAAGGAATATGACAAGATTAAAATTAAAAATTTCTTCTAGGGGCATTAAGGGTTTCCCCCAGATGCCCTTTCCTTTCCCACTGCTCTTTAAACTAAAGATAATCCCCAACAAGAGGCAAAGATTAATTCAATAAATGATTTCTACTACTTCCTCCAGATCTTCAGTGATTATTGTATCTGAATGGTACCTGCCATCCTCACAAGGCCTCTACCCCAGCTCTTCATCTTTCCTTCCTTGACCCCTACAGAGCTCTCTGGAATCATCTGATCACATGGAATGGGCCCTGAGCCATCTGAGAACCTGTGAACATCAAATATTTCTCAGTATGAATTTATGGTTTTTCAAATATTGACTATAAGCCCTGAGGATTTTTTTTCTTTGGAGAGGCAACATAAATATTTTGTCAGGTGGCAAACCAATAAATTTTCTTTTTTTTCCCCCCTCTTGGATTTTCACAGGCAATTTTCTAAACTAAAATTTGCATGCAAGGTGTAAATTTTCAGGAACTTTCCTCCTAGAAAGCCAATTTCTCATACACCTTCCAACAAACCCTGACCACATCCTGACCAAAGCTAAGCACTGTGTAATGCTAAGCAGACCTGGGGCTACAGGAAACAAGGTGACACTTTCAGGGCTGCTTTCAACACTCACCTGGCACCTGGCCTTCCATTTGTACCTCCCCTGCAATTAGCCAGGAGTGAGGTTTGGAGGTAGGTGGGCAGCTTCTGACCCCCAAAGTAAAGAAGAGAAGTCACTTTATTGCTAGTTTGTGTATACTTTGCCAAGATTGTCCTCTGTCTGGAACTATTTCATTCCTCCATAAGTGTTGCTTATATAACCCTTTTCTCCTGAGACACTTGAACACCATTTTACACATGCCTATATAATTCCAGATAATTCTAGAATACCACATATTCTCACTTTACTTTTAAGAAACTTGTACCAGACAAATCATTTCTGAAGATAGAAAAATAGCTGGGTGATACCTCTTGATACATTTAGCAAAGCTTTAAGCCAGATGCAAGCCAGCAGATTTTATTCATTAAATAAATGTTTTCTTGAGCATCTATTTTTTTTTCAATATGGTTGGAAATACAGTGCTTGACATGAAGATAGAAGAGACGCTTGTCCCTTCAAAGTTGACAGTTGCGCATCTATGCTCTCCCGCATACAGAAAGTTTAAAATCTAGTATTTCAGAATAGGAAAATAATTGCATGCATTTCCAAAGTGTAGAAAATATTAAAGATGGGATCCAAAACAATAGTTTTAACAATGCAAGGCATTGTTTGTGGGTTGAGGTGCAGGAGTCCTATGCGATGTTGTATATGCTTGCTTTGTAAGTTCTCAACCACTACAATACACTTATTGTTTATGTATGTTTATGTACGAGTGATACCTCAATAAATTCTTTTAAAAATGAAAAAAAAACTATAGTTTTCACTTGAGTTCATATTTTCTCAAAATTTTCTCATAATACCTTTTGTAGTCAGATGGAGAAAAATTAATAAGATAGATGATTTATAATTAAATATTGATCCTCATTTAGACAGTGATTTTCAATACTTCAATTTTTTTATTCTTACTTAGTCAATATGGGGGTGTTATTCTTTAAAGAAGCAGTTAACACCTCCAGATAATTAAAAATGTGACAAGCTTAACTATGCAAAATGCAAACAAAATGCAATCAATTTTAAAGACCTTTTTACAAAACCATTGTAGATCAAATTACAGACTAAATGGATACTCACAAAATGTTCGAGCATTAACCTGCTTTTATAGATGAGGACACTGTAGCCCAAAAGGAGAGTGATGCATACATAAAAGCTTTTGCATTTTGCTTCCTCCTGGCTTGTTTACTCAGACTAATTGAGGCATAATTCTAATGAGTTTGGCTATCTGATTCTCCAACCCAAAGGAGATCAGAGAAAGCAAATCCACAGTAATAACAGCTGCAAAGTCAAAGAATTAACAGCGAGGGAAGAAACTGGGGCAAACAACATTAAAACATCGCGAAATAAATACATCACCCACATCACCAAATGTACAGCAGTCTTGTGACATTTAGTGTAAGGTCAGTAACTCTATACCCACTAGCAGTCAATCAAGGTTTACCTGCATTTCAGTCTTCCATGCTCCATTCCCCTCCTCCCTTACTAAGCTCTAACCACAAGGTTCTATCAGTTCTGAGTACTTGCACAGTTCTTTCCCACTTCAAAGCTCTGCTCATGCTGTTATCCCACTTGGAGCTCTTTTCTCCCCATTCTTCACTTGGTAAAGTCCTCTTTAGTTAAGACAGTCCCTACCCTAACTGGCACTGGATGGACACTCAGCCAATATTTTTCATAAATGAATGAGGAAATAGCCATAATGATGACCCTGCATCCTTCAGTAAAGGTTATCTTTAGTATATTCTAACAAAAAAGCAAAATATGCATAAGTTGCCCACCAGAAATGTATAAAATGAGTCTGCTTTGAGAATAAAAACAGTCACAATTTAAGGTAAAAATTCTTATTTTCTGGAATGTAATACAATCACCACTGAGCTACTTCCCTAACACAGTAATCTCTTGAAACCCACATTTCCCTTACCCTGCAAGCAAGGTTTGATAACAATGTGTCTGCACAACTTTCATATCTGTGGAGGCAAAACACAAAATACCAACTCTGGATACCACACTTCCTATTTTGACTGGTGAATAACTGGCATGAATTTGTGCCTATTGTCTTTTCCAATTTATTGAATTGAAAAATAGTAGAAACCTTCTCATCCAGGTCAGAACTGGAGCTCTAATAAGATTAATAGCTTCTGATGTTTGGGATAGACCACAGATCAAAGGGACAGGTGCTGTTATTGTTTGGTATAATGTAACTCTCAACAATCAATGACTTAATTCCAAGTTCACTTTTTATGCTCCTTTGACACTCAAATATTTGAGGTTTTATAGTGGAAATTCAAGCCCACGTTTGCATCTTCTCAATAATTTGTCAATCCAAGTTGCTCAGTTCACAAGTCTAAAGACGATTCCTCTCTGCCCAGCTGTGTCAATCCAACCTGGAATGGGAAACATCGAGTTCTGACACCCTGAAGAGCTACCAAGATTTTATGATGGAAGTGAAGCTGACAGTTCTGTCAAGGATGTGAGAAGCAGAATCAGATCCAGCTCATTGCTGCAGAGAAGTGCTGGCTCTACAAAGCTGAAGAAAATAAAAGCAAGTTTTGTTGGTAAAATGAGCAGATATAACTCAAAGACACATGGGAAGAGACATGGAGTCAGAGAAGATGACATTTCACGCATCACTGATGGGGTGAATGATGCTTTTGCCAAAGGTTCGGTAACCACTGGAGGAGAAGAGGCTAAGTGTCTCCTTCAGAATCTGCAGCTCCTTACAATCTAAAACGCCCTCCCACCACTTAAATCTCTTCTCCCTTATTTGGTATTTTAGATAATAGAGTTACATTCCTTGGTCCAGCATATGTCCTGCAAAAAGGTTTGTAATGCTCCACAGTTTCATTCCTCACATAAATTATTTGATTGTTTTATGTCATAGTAGGACAAGACATATGTTACCTATAACCTTTAAAACAACCCCAGGTAGGTATTATCTCTGTTTCACAGACGAGAAAACCGAGGCTCAAAGCCAAAAATAAACTTGCCCAAGGTCACACAGCTAGTTAAATGGCAGGAACCAGGATTCAATCCCACATCCTTCAGATGGAGACTACTTTCTTACCCTCTACTATCATGGATAGAATCCCCTCCACCCCCATTCTCACTGAAGAAGCCATTAAGTGTTTTTTGATTAAAGGAAGATACTTCCCTTTCATATAATGTAAATTAAATAAAATCTTTACAAATTTATGTCAAATACTTCCATAATCTTGACTTCAGTGAGTATTAACTTTGCATGAGAATATGTCCTGGGTTCCCCAAGAGCCGTAACATCTCTACCACACCATTTCCAAGCCTGACGTCTGGGCAAATCAATTGTATTTACACTCTGCAAAAGAGACACAGCCAGTAATAGCTGCTTCCTGGGCCTATGTGGGTTTGAAAGCTGTGTCCCAGTGAGGCAGTAAATCTCTGGGAGCTGAGGAGCGAGTTCTCTTTAAAGCTGTTTTTATGGCAATCACTGAAAGAGATTTTCATTTTCTGTAAGTTTTGCTCAAGAAAGATGAAGGAAGGAGAGAATCTCTAAAAGAACTTTAAGAGTCTCATATTTTTGCTTATGTATTTGCTTTTGTCTCCTGTCTTTGAGGTATAAGGTATATATCCGATAAGCAGATAAAGATTCCAGTTGGTTTTATAGGTTATGCTTACTGTGCATGTGAGTAGTGAATATAAAAGTAAAGAAATGCCATCCAACAACAAAAACTATCCACTTGAGTAACTTTCCACTGAATCAAATGTTTGTTTGCCCACTATATCCACAGAGACATAGTCTTTCCGCCTTGTAAAATTAAAGAAATGTAGAATTTAGATTCTTGCCTCTGCCACTTACTCTTTCTAGGAGACTATGCTGTCATTTGCAAAGTGGAGATAAAGCACCTCTTTCAGAAAGTTGTACTGAGGATGACAAAGTCTTTTCATATCATCAAAAGAGAGTTCATTCAACAGCAACTGTCTCTGTAGCTTAAAAAAAAATTGGTGTTGCTGACCTTGACATTTCTTTTGTTACTTTAAATTCAGATCATGTCTTTTTTCCCCAGGAGTTAGCTAGATTGAGATCTAATTTGGAAAAGGCTGTTGGCAGTTTTGGTGGCCCCCGTGCTCCTGCACCAGGTGAGAAACAGACCTTGGGGTATGACAGAATGCTGGCCGAGAATGAAGCCCATGTGAGAACTGCTTTAAAAGCAGAGCAAACCGACACGGGATTAACATCTCCTGAGTCCCTTCCTTGAAGGCCCTCACTGTAAGGTCAGCTGGACAAAAGGCCCGAGGACAGAGAGGAGGAAGTATGATGCCCTCAGTGCAGGAGGAAAACCCTATTCATGTTGCATTAGCATTCTCAGTAACTTTTCCAGATGCTATCTAGGCATATAATGATTACAGTGTGGTAAGGAAATGAGCAGTAATGAACAGTGTTGAATCATTTCATCTTCTAAGAAAAAAAAAATCAAGAACAAAGTCTAATGATTATCCCTAGCAAGTAAAATATTGCAGACCACAAAATGGTTTGCCATTCTAATCCATTTCAAGCATAAACAAACACATACTTGCACACACACACACACACACCTACACGGAAATCACAGTCAAAACCTGAAAGAGTTAATTTAGTCCTTGGAGAAACCCCGCTTTAAGCAGTGGTTCAAACGCCCTTAAACAGCAGAAAAATCAATACACTTTTATCAGACTTCAGTGTTTATAGAAGCAATACAAAACAGGATTTTGTTAAATGTATATATTACGCCAGATCAAACTGTAAGTTAAAACATCTGTGTCCAAGTTAATCTCAGATACACCATGGAGATTATTTGAATTGTGTGTTTCCTTTTGTGACCTTTTTAGATGTGGCTTTGTGGGGGACAGGAGGGGGGATAATTTTCTTAAGCTTTTAGTTGCCTGCAACAGTGCCAACAGTTGAACATAGCAGCAATATATTTTTTTAAGTTACCCAGATGAATAACACAAAAAAAAGAAAGACAAACCCCTTTAGTAATTTCAAAATAGTGCTGCATAGGGAATCTTAAAAAATAAATTATAGACACATAAATATAAGTATATGGATCTAAGATTGCTATAGGCGATCCATGACATAAAATTTCTAATTAAAACCACTTTTATGAGCAATAATCACATTCCGAAAAAGCATACACAACTTGCTAGTGGATTATACCACTTCCCTGATGAAACAAACCTTAAAATATAAGTGAATATAATGTCTTTAGTTTACCATGCACTGATATTTTTAACACAACAAAGGTTTTAAAAGTCTCACACAAAGTCCTTGGTTCTTATTTGCAGGAGACAAGAAAACAAGAACTGAAATTGATGGAAGCTTTCTTTTTTTAGATCTGTTTTTAAGGGATCAGACATCTGTAAATCAAATCCATTTTGATTGAAACAATAAATTTGATTCAATTCTGAAATTTCATTTCAAAAGTGTAAGAGAGAAATTCATAGGACCCCTCAAAGTAAATGACAAGCCTGGTCTCTGAAATATGTCAGAAACACATTAACACCATGTAAAAATAACAGCAGAGCCAAACCAAAGTTATAACGGCCAAATGTCCTGAAAACAGGGCTCTAGAAAAGAACTTATGGATCTAATAATAGTTGTATCTTTGATAAGTAACTGGGACTTCTTCTGATTGAATCCCCTTAACAAATAATATAGCAATGCTAGCCTCTCTCTTTTTTAGTTGTTGAGGTGCTGGGCAAGAGATACGAACACAGCAATGCTCCAAATGGGGAAGTGGGAAGCTAACGGTGAATTCTGCCTATTTTTCATTTGTCCAAAGACCCGCCTTGATGGCGACACTTGCCCACATCTATGGCATATTTCCAGGGCCAACCGACTTCTTCAGAACCCAGTTTTTTCATGTTGAAGGGCTTGGCTATCAGCCCTGGGATTATCATCATTCCCTAGGTATAGGAATCAGCACTACGCATGGGCCAGCTGCACACGGGTCAAGGAGGCCCAGGGTTTGAACCGCGGACTTTCCATGTGGTAGACGGACGCCCTAACCACTGGGCCAAGTCCGCTTCCCTGGTTCTACTTATGAGAGAGCATAGTTAACAAATGCTTTTTTACCTAGACCAGAGTAATGGGCCATCTGTAGGTTGAGAAATTATCATCACTCTAAATATACAAAATCAGCGCTCTGAAGTAATAAACACGTCTCTTGGAGTACTCAGTTCACTAGCAGAAAGGAAAATTGGCCATTAGGAGGATCCAGCTCCTTCTATCCTTGGGTACAGAAAGTTAGACCGAGCCCCTCTCAGGAGAGGGCATATTAACAAGTACCATTGACCTAGGCTTAGTAATATTAAGCCCTTTTAAGTTATGCAATACCTTCATTCTCAGGGTAACAGGCAGCCATCTAAATGGATGGCCATATCTCCAGCAGGAAAAGAATGTAAAGTCCTGATTCATGGCTTAAGGCAAGTAAACAGAATAAAGTAAAATGAATTCTCATACAAAACAATTTCAAGTACATTCCTAAAGCTTTCTTCCCTTTCCCCTACCATGCATGTAGAGATGCTTTTATTTTGAAATAATTTTTGTCTGATTATAAAATTTATACAAGGTCTGTTGTTTGAGACTGTGTATATTTTTTTCTGTGTATATTTTTAATGAGAAAATTACCTACAATTTGACAACCCAAAGATAAGAAATATTAACATTTGTGTACATTTCCTTTGAGTTGTTTTCTTCTCTGTACATACATACAGTGGACATTTGTTAATACTTTTAAATGCCATTCATAGCATAGAGTGGGATCCATATCTCACAGACAAAACTTCTGATTGATGACATCACAATGGGCCTGGGTTCAAAGAATTTCTTTGTAAAAGTCTGTGGTATAGATTACCATATGGCCAAAATGGACATTTAGCATGCCTTCTGTATCAATTTACTAACTTAACCCTGGGATCAAATTCACCTGCCGCTGGTTTTTGTAAATAAAAATGTATTAGAACACAGCCACACCCATTTGTTTTTGTGTTTCCTGTGGCTGCTTTCACACTCCAAGGGCAGAGCTCAGTGGTTGCAACAGGCTTTGTATGGCCCACAAAACCTAAAACACTTGCTATAGGACTGGCCCTCTCCAGAAAATGTTTGCTGAACTGCACTTTAACTCAGAAGAAATATACCAGGTATTTCCCAAATAATCTCCCCTCCCTTATCTTGGCTTGGTTAGGTTTCTAATTGTCATATTACAACTTTCCAAAGTAACATGTCCTTATTAAATTTTTAGAGCTCTGGGGGCACGCAGTTTTGTTTCACTTTGCATTTTGCTTTATTTATCCTCAGTTGTCCAGTGATATCTTCGTGGGTGCTGTGGGATAAGTACAAGTAGCTTAATGGATACCGTCCTGATTTGAGCAATAAGCTAGAAGAGCTCGCAAGTGTATCAGAGTCCTGCTGTGAATTCTCCAGGACTGACACCCGCCATGTTTGCCTCCCGGGCATCCCTGTGGGACCACCTTTTATTGGCTCTACCTGCCAGCAGCTGTCCACAATCAACCTTTTTTGGATCATGTTCTAAAGTAACTGCCAGTTCTTTAATGATCAAAACTGATTCTATAGAAGAAGTTCTGCTTCTGCTTAGAACGTAGAAAGCAAGAGGCTCCCACCCTAACAATGAGAAAAAGTCAAATAAAATCATCAAAAGAATGACATTTCTGGAGCACATCACAGAACTGGTGTAGCACAGCAACAAGGTGAACCCAATTCCAAAGATCGACAAGCCCCATTGAGGAGACAGGACCCCGGAAATATTACCCCTTTGGAAGAGGCATTGGCCATAAAAGGTGGCAAAGAGAAAACATTTAAAATTTTAACAGCTCTTGGAGTCCAGGATGGGGAGCACGATAATTCAGAATAAGTGGAAGCGAGGACCCGGGGGGAGTCTGCACTCACTCGCCAACTCCTCTCCCTGGGCTCGTGAGAAAGTAAGCTCCAGGAGAGGAGACAGAGACATACATGCAGTGGTGATCTGTCACGCCAGATACGCGTGCAGTGGTGATCTGTCTGGGGACAGGCCTTCTCCTCTCCCTTCCTGCGCTCCTCACAGGAAAAGAAAAGCCAGAAGCCACTGGGAGAGGCACAGGAAACCCTCCAGCTATGCCGGCCCAGGCAAAGAGCCACACATCCCAGGCCAAGACGCCCAGGGGGACCGCAACATGCCCCAACCAGAACTCATTTTCTTCCTCTCCAAATCTCTCCTGCATTCCCCAACTCAGCTTCATTCCCTATACCCAGGCAGGTAGCACACCACCAACTTCTGAGTTTAATGAGAGACTCTCTCTGACCCCTCCTTCTTTACATGCATTGGTTCTCCTTCCTATAGATAAGGGCCTAAAGGGAAAGACTTTAAATTCCCACTGCCACTGTTCAGTTCAGGGCCTCACAGCCTTTCTGAGACTATTAAAATTGCTTTCTGATTAATACTTCCCCTCAGGTCACATTGATCAAATTCTGCCCCTTCCTAAAATTCTTCAGGCTCTTCAGATCCTAAAGGATGAGGTAAAAACCCCTCAGATGGCAGGAAGCACCCCTACCCCTACCTTTCAAACACATTCCCCACCTCTGCCATTGTGAATGAATGACCACACTGAAGGAATTCCCACCCTGCAAACACCCTGCACCCTTTCAAACTTCTCAGTGCCTTCGAGGGCCACGCGTTCATCCTGGAAAACTTTTCCACCTGGTAAACTTTAAGACTCAGCTTAACCATTTTGTCTGTGAAACCTTCCCTGAGCCCTGCTGTGCCCCCCACCCCCCTCCACACACCCACATACCCGTATTCATGCCTCTATCATGGAACATTTTGTTTAGAAGCTTATCTCCTCTGCTAGGCTATGTTGGTCCCTAAGCAAGACTATTGAAGCTGCTGTGCCTTCTTCCTGTTGGTAACTTCAACCCCCAGCATAAGTCTGGCATGGAAGAGATGGTCAGTATGTTTACTGACTAAATGAAGACATAGACATGATGACTTCTTTTCCACATCTTAGTTTCAATCAGTAGTAAAATGATGAGCACGACCAAAGAGACACAATCCAGTTCTCCAATATGAGGTGGAGCATCTTGCTCCATTTCGACTTACGAATTTTGGTGGAATTTTTAAGAAAAGTGAGCTGAATTTTCTCATTCCATTTAGAGAAGGGAACAACCTCATGAAAGTTTTTATAGGTGGGTTTTGCCACCCCAGCCTTTAGTGAAGTGGTTGCATTTCATCATGGCATAGCCAGAATTCCATAGCAAGCTGCTTTTACTTTCTAAGATAAAAAGCCTTGTTTCTAGGCCTGACCCAATTGTGAGTAATTTCCAAAGAGTATGTGTACAGTGGTCGCATTCCTACTCAGTTCAAACACAGGCAATGCTTTAAGGAAAGAACAATGTGGTGATAATCACCATTTATTTTCAAGTGTTGCATATTTGTTTCAACAAATTTCAAAACATTTCCCAAGGGATTTTAAAGAAAGTCACCAAGTATGTTTAACAAAACAACATATGGAATGCTAATTTTGTTGTGATGCTATACTCTAATACAGCAAGAAACAGATTTTTCAAAAAATCAGCAGATTTGCAAACACTAATTAAGAAATGCTGAAAACTATCAAGGTCAATTTAAAAATCCATTTGAAAACAAATATTTCTAGTCTTGTTAGTTCTAGTAATTTCCCACCAGGGATTCACTGCACATCAACAAACTTCTACCATGCACATTTTGCAATGAAGGTAAATAAATAAAGGTATACTTTGACTTTTCAATACAAAGCCAAACAGTGAAGTTTGGAGGGTTTGGCAGAAATAACCAATTTGTCTCTATCAGTATAATCTCTATTCAGGATCTAAGATCCCTGGGGTATAGGATTTCCACTTTGCTTAAGATATATCTCCCCTAACAGACTTTCCAGGAATTTTGTGCTTGCCATAAGAGAGTTTGCTCTGATACTAACTCTGTGTGAGAATGGTTCTCTGCATTGTGTGGAAAGAGCAAGTAACCCTAAGAAACCAGTTTTATAGCTTATGGCTCAGTGACACCCTATGCCCCTTGATCATTCCGTTTGTTTCTCTAACCATTGACCATGTCATTGTCTGCAAGATCCTCCACCCAAAAAACTAGGGGAATTGTGTGTGTTTGTGTGTGTGTGTGTGTGTGACTTTCCAACCACTGGATACTGACTAAGCACTCACATGGTCAACCTAGTTATATGCTCAGAGTGACTCATCTCTCAAGACATAGCTACTCCACGCGCAGAGGATGGGGAGATGTGTTATATTTACACTGTCCAAAAACAGATCCACCCAGTAACATCAAGATGCTTTAAACAGGACAGCTCATACCAAACCCTCCTTTCACCTAAGGACTCAGGCCAGCGACAGATGAACTGAATCCAAATAACAAAGGTTAAAATACACCGTTTCATATCCAAAGACCAAAACTTGTTGTGTTAAATCATTTGACATATTCTTGATTTGTCTCTTTATACCTTGGCTTGCTCCAGAAAGGACTTAAGTGTTTCTGTTTGAAATAACAGGGAGACTGGTTAAAGTTTGGAAATTAGTTAAATGGAACTTGACCTTTTGTTGCAATTCTATTATTTTGGATAAAATTTGATGTAAACAACATATATTTGAATGGGTCAGTCCTTAGTCTCACAGACCCACAATACTGGGCTACCCAGATGAATACTAAAAAGTCTTGAAGATAATGATGTAGACTCACAGAAAACAAAGATGCACGAATAGGTCTGAGTAAATGTTCGTGAGATTGGTCAAATTTGTCACCTGATTCCTTGAGGGACGCTATCTCATAAACAAATACACCTTCTCTCCTCCTTCCTCCTTTCATTTTATCTCACTATTTATGATTTTTAAAAATGAGGAAAATCTGAGGTTATGGAGTGGGAAGGATAATCTTAACAAATGAATGTATCTGTCAGATTTAATTTACTTGCACTTCTAGGGCTTTTGCCTATAGATACAAATGGAAAGTACAGCAACTAAGACACAAAACATTGGAAGTTTTAAAACATTATTTATTGCTAAGTCTAAAACACTCAAATGCTACAGCTCAATGATTGCCAAATCGAAATTAGAGTTTTGTGGGGGTTTTTAAAGTTCCTCTTCAGAGGATCATTTCAGCTCTATGGAGAGGTGTGATACATAAGAAGATGGAGCATTTGGCTAGAGACCAATATGCCTGTGAGCCCAAACCAAGTGGACCCATATGGATAGCTTTCATAAAATCATAAATGGTTAGCTGAAGAAAACTCTAGACTCAGACTGCTTTTTGGCAACAATAATTAAACTGAACTCACTGCACTCATGGGATTACTGCAAATTCAGACTAACCCTAAAGAGTCTTCAAATAATCTGATTATCCATAATGTTTTTTGTTTCTCTGCTTTTAATTGGATGTTTTTAAAAAATCACAATTATTTATCCACTTTGTTTAAAGGTCCACTGATAACTCACATATAGTTACCTTCTGAAAGAGGAAGAAACATTGGTGAGACAGATATCAAAGTCCAACAGGCAAACTATGAATAGCAAAATGCAAGGCTAGAATTAATGCAATTATTTTTAATTTTGTGTACAGACACTTAGCTAGCACCGATACTATGCCAGGAACTGTTCTAACTGCTTTACAAATAATAATTTATTTAATCCTCATAAACATGTGAATTACTATTTTAATTCCATTTTATGGGTAAAGAGGCTAAAGCACAAAACGGTTAACTATCTTGCCCAAGATCACATAGCTGGCAAGTGGTATAAGTGGGATTTCAACCCAGCCAGCCTGGCTCCAGAGTCTATGACCCTAACCACTAGGCCACGCTGCTGTGTGAGTATTCACTGTGTTAGGGATTGAATCATGTCCTTCGACAAAGACATGTCCAAGTCTCGATTCACATTCCTGTGGATGTGAATCCATTTGTAAATAGGACTTTGGAAGATATTATTATTCCAGGTTTAAAGTCATTTGTAATTAGGCTCTTCGACCATCCTTCATAGATGAAGCCAAAGTGAATCAGGGTAGGCTTAATGCATGTGTCTGGAGACCTTATAAGGAGAGGAAATCTAGACAAGACACAGACAACTGAACAGGAGAACAAGGAGACCACCATGTCATGGAGGAAGAGGAAACCCAAGGGACTCCAAGGATCATGGCAAGTCAGCACAAGAAAACTGCAGACGCCAGGAGAAAGCCAGGCCAGCTGAGACCTTGCTTTTGGATTTTGTGCCTCCAAAGCTACAAGCCAATAAATGTGTGTTGTTTAAGCCAACGCGTTTGTGGTATTTGTCCTAGAAGATTTAGTAAGAAAAGGCCTCCAGGAGAAAACAGTTAAGGAAGTAAGGAAAACAGGCTAGAAAAGGGAAAAAGCCAAGCAAGGGCTTGATTTCAGGTGTGCACCGACCTCAGCGTACCCTGCAGAGACTTGTGGCATGCACAGTATACCACTGCATATGTCCCGTCTCCAGGCACAGAGCAGTGGCATGCCCTGTCATTGGCTGCAGGTCACCCTGCTGAAGATGTCAACTTCCAGATACTCCCAGCTCTCCTTATGCCTTAGTGAAGTGGTTCCAGTAGTTCAAGGTCAGTCCTCTGAAGATGGTTGCAAGTTCAGGTGGGAAGGGGTAGAGGGTACAGAAGCTTGGAATGGTCACACAGTGGGGTGAAGTGGACCCAAGGGATCTGAACAGAGCACTGGCAGCATCTACTGTGTGTATGGCATATAATCAGGCACTTCAAGATGATAAAATTAGGTCAATAAATCTGCCTTCACAGAGTTTATATGGTGGTAGCAAAGCTAAGGCTCACTCACTTGGGTAGGTGGCGAAATATACAATGAGAGGGGCAAATAAATTGCAAAGAAAACAGAGAGAAGAGAACATATAACAATAGAAAGGTCACTGAAGAGGTAGCATTTGATCTCTGGGTTACAAACGGCAAGATGAGGGGAGAGCCTTCATGATCAATCAAACCACATGAGCAACCACACAGCTAGAAGGCACAGAGCACACTCAGAATGAGATAACTGCTCAGCAATGTCCTACTTCCACATATGATGAGTCTCAGAAAATGTGTTAGGCATGCGAAATCTCAGGCCCTAGCCCTTACCTACTGAATCTGAAACGCAGGGAAGGGATGGAAGAGTCAGTGATTCCCCGAGCACTGCGGGTGACTCCGACGCACTGCTCTTCCCCAAAGTTGACTGCAGCTGGGCAGGAGCTCACCAAGTTCCAGGTGCACAAGGCCACCTCTGACCCCTGCCACCTGCCCTGAGCCTTGCTCTCCCATTCTCTCACGCCAAGTGGGTTTAGACTGCAGAGCATCCTAAGGTGAACAGCAAGCTACAGATCCAGAGGACCCAGAGTTCCACAAAGCCCAATCCATAAGAAAAAAAATGACAGAAAGGAATGATTTCATTGATCAGAGGGTGGGGCTGGGCACCCATGAGCCAGCCATCCGCTGCCATCCATCCTCTGGAAGTTTAGGAAATTCCATGGGCACTGGGTCAGCTCCAGAAGCTCACAAAGAGCCACACTGCATCAGAAAATGACTGGCTGGCTATCTCTGCATATGGGGGATGAGGGACACACCAGCATAGCCTGAAATCATATGCCAAATACCGTATGGAAGACCAGATCTTTTCTACAGAAAAACAGTTTAGGAGCGACCATAAATATATAATAAATGAAAGTATACTTTGTGAAAGAATAGTGTACTTCAGCGAGACAAGATGTGCACAAGAGTCGGGGATATATGTTAATTTGGGGACAGGAATCCTGAGTGAGGAGGAGCCTGAGAGTGAAACGGACAGAAGCTGAGCTTTTGGTAAATAAGTCTGGTAAGGTGTGCAACATGGATTGGAGAGGAGAGATCCTGGAAGAGGAGAAATCTGTTAGGAGGCACCAAAGTAGAACTGGGGAAAGGGGGTGGGGAATACCTGAGAAATCTGGAGATAAAATTGACAAACACTTGGCTAAGGAAAGACAAGGGAATATTTTTCTGCACGCTTCAGACATCCAATAATGCAAGACACATCTCCTGCAAAACTCTGCTTTTTAGCTGAAACATCAAATTCATTTTTACACTCAAAACAATGTTTATTAAAATTACCCACACAATAAAGCATAGTACATAGAATTTGCAACCATATGAATGCTGTTTAACTCTTACTTTTACCATAGAAGAGTTCTGAAATACGGACAAGCTGAATGATTCCATGTGTCTTTAAGACAAATGCATGCAATCACACTTTTGGCCTAAACCTACAAATATGTTCATTCTCTCAAAAAGTTGGCAGACTATGAATCAACAAAATGCTAATCTACATGCCATGAAAATCCTTGAAATCGGTTGTTTGAATAGGTTCAGAGAAACCATCCACCCTGAGAGTTAGGCATTTTCTAATTATCGGCTCACCATAAAAAAGCTGGCACCTGCATAGTGTTTTGCAATTTAAGAATGATAGCAAATCTTTACTGAGTGCTTACTATGTGCCAGGCCCTACACTCTTCACATGCTTCATATCATTTAATACAGATACTCAGAGAGTTGAATGAGTTGCCCAAGATTACATAGCTTTTACGTAGCAAAGCCAGACTCAAATCCAGATTTGCCTGTCTCTGGAGCCACAGTTCAAAGCACTAAGCAATTTCCCTTCACACATTATCTCTTTTAATTTAATCACCAGGTTACAGGTGAGGAAACTTAAACCGAGGGACATTGTCAGATCAACAAGAGCCCACCAGGAAAATCTAACCTAAGCTGCCTGAGTTCCCAGGTAATGCTGCTCCACTACCTTGTCTAGGAGTTATTCTAATTGGAGGCATCTTCACTATTTCCAAAACACACAAATATTTTCTGGGAAAGGAAACAGAACATTTGAAATACAGCTTGGCTTAAAGCACTGAAGAAGCAAGCACGTATGAAATGTGGCAGCTTTGTAAAGGTGGCAGTGAAGTGGGAAGTGTCTACACTTTAGCTAACAGTTAATGATATATCAGTTTGTGTGTGTGCATACATGTGTATATACATACATATACATAAACACACTTGTATGTATACAGACACACAGAAACACACACATGCATATATGTGGGTTTTGTGTTTTTTTTTTTTTCAAAAAAGGATGGGAGTAATCACGTGGACTAGCTGTGATTTCTGGAACTCCATGGGGGAATTATCATCTGTTATTATAAAATGTAATCATTTGGACAAAGAAAACACTTATCATTTACTATGGCATTAAACAAGGGTAACATCTTTGTACCTCAATTTTCTAGATCTTTTCTATATGATGCAACATCTCAGTGACAACATGAATCTACAGAACAATCGTATAAGTTTTGCTTTCCATATAAAGACCTTTTGTGTTATCTGAATGTTATTTTTCCAAAAGAAGTATTCCTCTTAGTATGCTACTTTTCCTCACTTGCTGCCATACCCCCAAATTATCTCTCCCTTTCTTTAAGGCATCAATATTCATTTTGAAAGGAGGAAGTATAACATGACAAATGTCAATTGAAAAAACAGCAAAGTATTTTTTTTTAATCTGGAACACAAGCCCAAAGGTAATTATTACCTGTCCGATTACTTGCGTAACTATAGATGCCATAATGAACACTTTTTGTCAATATTGTTTGAAATGAGATGCATCTTGGAAGTAAATTATCTTCTGCTCAGGATGACAAGCAGAGATAATTCATCTCCACTCTTCAGGAGGCCAGCCAGAACCCTCTCAAATTATGAATATGGAATGACAGATGTGAGCTCCACCAGGTACAAAGTTTGCAATCACAGCCACAACTTCATATAAACAGAAATCAGGATCTCCCAAATCCTGTGATTAGGTCAGGAAATCTCAAATCCCTGAACCAACTGATTAACACAACTATGATGGTTCAGGAAACACAGCAACGGGGGTGGAGGGAAGGGGCTGTGTGAGAAAGACTAAACTTAAACGTAATTTGCCGTCTTCCTTCCATGCCTTTGGGGAAAGTGTGATGGAAGATGTTGCCCAGAGAGTAGTCTCTTTGTTGGGGCAAAGTTCTAGGTTATCATTTCTGTATCCCTCTTGCACTTTGATTTCAGGCATGAAGACAAAGAAACTGAGTGGAGCAACCCAGGCAAACCCCACAAGGCAGGGCAGGGGCGACCAATGAACTTGGCGTTGAACAGTTCCATCTGGCCTTGCTGGCCATCACCGGCCCTGTGTGATCTATTAGCAGCGTGAGGCCAGGTGCGGGACGCTGCTCCAGGCTCCCAAGTGCAGCCCCGGCCATTAACTGATTTAAGTAACTTATGAAAAAAGCATGCAACGTGAACGTCAGTCGGGAAATGGTTACAAATTAGAAAAAGAAAGAGCAATCGAGGGCAGAGGGGCCTTTTATGCCACAGTAATAAAAGCAACTTCCTCTTCTCCCTAATTTCAGAACCACAGAGTAGAATTCTCTCCATATGAAATTCCTTAACAGTCACAGGGTGCATTAAGCCACTGCCTGTCCCTTTCAATGTATTCACAGTATAGTCACATAGAACCAGATGTTCCTGCTTTGCTGTCATGCTGTTAAAGGAAAGTGTCAGTGTGACATGTGAAACGGCAACCTGTGACCCCTCGAGAACGATTCTCAAGTACCTCGTAGATACTTTTGTTCTCCAGACAATCTGGATCCTAAAGTTTGACAGCACTCACCAAGACCGTGGAGCTCAAGTTTAACGACTCTGATGTACTATGTAATTGAGCTGAAAGTGTCCTCTCACTGCTTTCAAGCCATGTGTGATGCTGACCTGTGAAGGTTCATTTATTTCATTCCTTCCTCTTTCCCAGGCTGGCCAACTGAGCATCACCATCTGGGAGCAGTGCCCTGTGCCCTGGGTCAGAATTATTCACTCCTTCTCTGTGTTCCCAAGATGATTTTCACATGTCTGTATTATGGCACGCATCCTACCATGTTGTAATCATCCTCACACATTGTAATCATCCATATTAATGTTCGTCTCTCCAACTAGACTGTTACTTCTGGTGGACAGGAAGTCTGTCTTCTCTAGCTTTACATTCACAGGACCTGGCACAGATGGTGTGCCATTGGGGCATGCTGAGTGAATGAAGCAACATACTTCAGTCTGAACTGTCAATGTTTATTATGACCTAGAATGATACATATTTCTCTTTCTGTCTGTTTTAGATTGTATACTTCTTCGTGATATAACTAAACCACTCCTCTGTTTACAAACCTCGTTAGAGATAACTTAAATATATTTTACAGTCATAGATGTGAGTTTTGAGTGAGTATGTTTATCGAGGTGATAGTATGCCTGGTAGCCTTTAGCCTAGAAGCCAATTCTTTCCCTCCAAAGAGAGGGTGTCCCAAGGGAAAATAAAAAGAACTTTATATTCAACAGAAACTTATAGGGTAAGCCTCCTATACCAGAAAGAAACCTTTTAATGCAAAGGCCAAAACCCTCATGAAGGACTTAACCAAATGGGGAATAAAACAGGAGAGGATGAAAGCTGTAATCTATAAAAACAGAAGTGGCTGAAGAGGACACTCAGGAGGAGTTCTTGGGAGAACCTAGTTAGCCAACGAGCATGTCCAGTTGAAGGCAACATCCCAGAGCAGAACCCCAGGGAGCAGATCCTGGAGCAAAACCAGGCTGGCATCACAGGGCCAGGAGGGTCTCAGTGGGGGTAACAGTCATTGCAGAGTCTTGGGACATTGCAGTCTAATGAAAGACCCAGAGGAGGCAGCCAGAGGACGAAGAAACCACAGAAGAGCAAGAGAAGAAAGCAAGCAAAATGAACAAACGGGACAACTGCGAGAAGGAAGAGTGTTGGAACAAGACTTTGTAGACAGATGAGCAGAGGACTCGTAATAGAGTCAATGGGACCTGAGGAAGTAAAGGTGGAATGTCTGAGAACCTTGCAAAACATCTAGAGCAGCTTGAAAGATGGCAGAGGAGAGAAGGAGAGCTCATAGGGAGAGAGAAAGAAACCATGTTATACTGTCCAGGTGTGGCAGTTTGAGATTATTTTATGAATCCCCAATACAGAAGGCTTATGTTTTTAAACTCATCTATTTCTGTGGGTGTGATGCCCCCTTTGATCGTATTAAATTCGGTTGAGAGGCCTTTGACTGAATTACTTGATAAGATTGCTTTTTGACAAATTGATAGCCAAAGGGAAGTATATTTGCATTTCTTTGCAATGGTCCATTAGTTATTTAGTAAATGTAGTTAATGTTTTCCCCAGAAGGTGTGATTACATGGCTATCAAGAAAACTTTTTTGGTTATAAGTCCCTGGATAAGAACTCGTAAGGATATTTTTTCTATAACAAATGCCACAATAGGAGGGCATATGGGTTGCTCTACTAGGCTGCAATAGGAGTAAATAGTTCTTAATCCGATATGCCTCTGGTCCTGCCTCCTCACAGAGAAGAAAAGAAAGAGGTGGATGGAACAGAAGCTGTCCCAGATAGCAAGTGTGACCTCATGAAAGACAAAATATTCAAGAAAACAGGACATCTAAATGTTAGAGAGCAAGAATACTTAGTAGCCAAAGAGAAAATCTAGAAAAATAAAATCATCCACTCCCTAGAAGAGATAAACCCTATAGCAGGGGAGAAGCTATAGGGCATCAATATCTCACAAAGGTACTAGAAGAATGAGAGTCACAGACAAAATGCAAGAGGGTTTAAATTTCAGTTAAAGTGTGCCTCTAACAAATGATAAAACCTCTCTTATGAATAACAATTTATGATTGTGGATGGTCATCCTGAATTATTGTTTGTAAAAATTCCCAACTGATTTCACAGCCATTACCATCTGGCCCTGTAATCCACCTTTTTGGGACAAAGTCAAGTTAAGTTTCCTAAGAAATAAGCCCAATCATGTCATCTTCTGCTTAAAATCCTCTCCTAGCTGCTCTCCAGTGCCTGTAAAATGCATTGATCTGTTTAGCAAGGTATTTAATATTCCTCAGATTCTCACCCAAGCCTACTTTTCCAGTTTTATCTTCTACTACTTTGCCCCCCCTCATCCTTTTCAACTGTTGCACTAGACTCTTTCAGTGTTCCAGGAACAGGTTTGTACATTTAGATGTCTATACTGCCTTTTTTTTTTTTTTAAAGATTTATTTATTTATTTAATTTCCCCTCCTCCCCTGCCCTGGTTGTCTGTTCTTGGTGTCTATTTGCTGCGTCTTGTTTCTTTGTCCGCTTCTGTTGTCATCAGCGGCATGGGAAGTGTGGGTGGCGCCATTCCTGGGCAGGCTGCTCTTTCCTTTCACAGTGGGCGGCTTTCCTCACGGGCGCACTCCTTGCGAGTGGGGCTCCCCCACGCGGGGGACACCCTTGCGTGGCACAGCACTCCTTGCGCGCATCAGCACTGCGCATGGCCAGCTCCACACGGGTCAAGGAGGCCCAGGGTTTGAACCGCGGACCTCCCATATGGTAGACGGACGCCCTAACCACTGGGCCAAAGTCCGTTTCCCTATACTGCCTTTTTATTCATGCTTTCCACACACTTAGAACTCTCTTTTCTCAACTCACAGTCCAAAATTATACTTATCCTTCAAGGCTCTATTCAAATGTCTTTTTCTCAATGAATCTTTGCTTCTCCTCTTGGTCATAACAATCATTTTTGCTGTATATTCCAATAGTATGCTATTAATGCTTGATTGCATCACTACTGGAAACTAACATACTAGTGAGTTGAATGTTTACAAATCTTCATCTAGATTTTAAACTCCTTATGCCTCCTAGAGGAGTTTAAGTCACATGCTTGCATTTCTTTAATGTTTGTGCTAATTTTATACTCAATTTAAATTTAATGATTGCTCTAAGACTAACTAGCGTTTATTCTTAGTTAATACAAAAAAGAGTTCTATTCTTAAAAGACAATAATATTTTCTATCCGTGATTCATTAATCAAGTCTATAGGAAGGCTAGACCATCCAACCAAATATCAAGTAAAAGTCCAAACAATAAAGTGGAGTAAACGTCATCTTCACAAATGGTAGCATCCACATCCTTAATTCAGTGGAGCAATCGCATCACAGACTCTCATATGGGATCAAGCACAGGAGTGCCCCCAAATAATTTGGGATGTATCATGTATGACCTGTATTGTTAGTTATACATTTACATGTAGAAACAGTGGCTCCTGTGCCACTTTCCAACATGGCCACTGCAATAATCTACACCAAGTTCTATGTGTGGATGGATGGAAAGAATAGAAACTTACCATTTACATACAAAGTGATCAAGTTTTCAAAGCTAATCAAAACTATCAGAGACAATTTCTTTAGGTTTTAAAATGTGAAATGGAAATAGCCTAACGACTTGCAACAAGTTTGACTAACAGCTCAAATTAATTACTTCACAATTATTTACACAAAAACATAAAATAGGATCTTTCCCTTTTAGGAACTTATTTGAGGGACTAAATTAGTGCACGTGAAAAAGTATACAAGGCAGTATAAAACTGAGGTCACTAAATTAGAAGACCTGCGTTAGAAAGTTGTAGACAATATAGTTAAGAACAGAAGGTGAAAATGAAGCATGTGACAAGGAATAGTTTTTCATCTCCATCTCTAAGTCTTCCAGAAACATGCATGTATCTCAAATAAAAAGTCCACTTGTAAGAGGTTTTCTAAAAGAATATTCAGACATGCAGAAAGCTACCTACACAAAGCTACCTCATGGCATAAAATTGATATAATCTTGATATCCAGTACTGGATTAGTTAAATAAATTATGGAAGCTCCAAAAGGTAAATACTATGAAATGATTTTTTTAAAAAAGAATGTTTTCATAGGTATATGTGTGTGTGAATAGAGAGCACAATGTATCAGTATATAGATTATGTATATTTTATGAAACTAATTACACACACATAAAAGTCTAAAAAGCCATAAAGAGAATAACTCTGAATAAGGGGTTAAGGAAACTGTTTATTATCTTCTTTTGTTTATCTCTATTATCTTCATTTTTATGATAAGCATGTACTTCTTTTATAATAAGGAAAATAAACACTAAAAGATTTTCTTAGTACCTCAGAGCAATCTGGCACTCAAACTCAGTACTCCCTCCTCTTCTTGTTGTATCCAAAGAAGATCTAATAAGATTAAGTCCATGAAAGAAAACCGAAATGAATAAAATGCTCTATGCAAGAAGATAAAGCCATTATAACTTCCTAACGAAGGGTTTCTTAAAAATATGGAGTTGGGGAAGGCCAGAGGTTAAGAACCCAACCAAAAAGATGCTTCAGAAAGTGGGTGAAAAGGATGAGGGGATGGACTGGGATGGAGCCAGAGGGAAAGGGCAGATTATGGTGGAGGGATTCAACCACAGGACTGAGTTCTAGTTCCAGCTGGGCTACTATGTCCTGGAGTAAATAAACTACCTCCTCTCTCTATGTCTGTGATTCCTCGTCTATAAACTAAGTGTTTAGACCAGAAATCTTCAAGAGTCTAAGAGTATGTTATCAGCAGGAAACAATACTTAGATGCTTTTATTCAAACAGTGAATATATTGGTTTAATATTCATGGAATATTCCACAGTGCTCCATAAATAATACATTAAGCAAGCTCTTTTAGAAATCATGGTCTAATTGTGAGGCCTGAAAATGCCCTGCCTGTGGCAAGCTCTTCACAATATCAATTACTCTATCAACTTTTCATACATATTAAGGTAAAAAAATGGCACATTACTTTGAAACAGGTCCATTTTAATCTAGTTTGCTTTCTTAATTGTGGGAAAGCCAATTTATGAGAATAACACATTTCATATCATATAATTTATAATCAAACATTGAGCAACTTCACCACTTGATGTTATTTGAAGATACTGCTTATATACAAGGGCTAATCTAAGATTCTAGTGGGCCAGATAACCATGCCAGGTTGCTCCATGTTCTTTCCTTTCCCATAGTTCTGCTATGCCTAACAGTTAACTATACCTGAGTTTGAGCTAGCCTATGAGGAAAGAGCCTTATTACATTTATTCCAAGTAGAAATCTCATGTCAAAGTTGAAGGACACTCAAATACTCTGCTTAAAGTTGAACTTCTTAGATGTGATAAGTCAGTCATGTGATCTACATTATATATAATTCTGGTTCGATATATACCCATGGCCAAGCCAATCTTATCAAATTAAGACAATCGCTAGGCACAGAAGATGGAATTAGCCCACCGAGAGTGCATTGCCTCATCCACATTCCCCAATGCCATCTTTATCCTAATCTTACATTTCTTTGGGTATTTCCTGAGTCAGAGTTAAAAGAACACCCCATGACTCTTCTGTGGATAGCATACTTAGTTATTCTCTTTATGCCTGTAAAAATCAAATAGGAAAAAAAAAAAAAGAAGAGAAAGAATAAAGAACAGCATGCTAAATCTCTTTCCAGCCTGTTGTCTGATCTCTTAGAACCTAGATACATGGACGAGCTCTTACTTTCATAAAAGTCTTTTCCTTCCTTTGTCTTGGGTTCCTTTTACAACTAAACCTGGATCTAACAGCATTTAATGTCCTGAAGTGTTCAGGTCAGGTCATATTTTACATCATATTTTATTCCTGGTCTTGGCAATAAACTTGGCATTAGCCATTAAGTCAGGATTTCTCATCTAGTCAACTTCAGGATAAAGTACAACAGAGAAAGGCAGAAAGAGCCAGAGACCTGGACCAACAGGAACTATATTAAGCCCAAAGAAAAAGATCCCACTTATGCTCCAATAGGAAAGAAAAGAGAAAGGATCAACACTTTTCATCGTTGAGTGAGGACTTCTTCCAGTAGAGGAGCTCCGTGGAAAAACATTTCACTGACCTTCATCCAAGAAAACATAATAAGTCACGACTCTGTATAAATCTACTACCTCCTCCTAATTCTAGGCTATGAATTGAGGTTTATGAAATCCATCCTATTATTTCTAAGAGGGAGGAAAAAGAAGAACTTGTTCCGAAAATATCTCGTACTCCATCCTCACCGCCCTCCATTTATAAAACAAGCCGCCTAAATCTCCCAGGCTATTTTTCCACAGGCTTGTTTATAGTGTGGTAATGATTATGCTAATACCAGCTGGGAATACTTCTATGTGGACATGTTGTGTGAGTGTGGGAGGTGGGGAACACAGGGTCTGTATAAGTGCATTAGGAGAACGAGTCAATAAAATGATAATACATATATAGCCCTCTTTCCGTATTTACTAGTTTATTGTAAGCTCTTTCTCGAATGGGAAATAGACCATGTTTCCTTTGCAGAGAGATGGTTATTGAATAACGAAGACCATGTGTTTTGCTCTTATTCGTCCGAGGACTCAGCAGCTATTGTCTAAACCAAATTAATAACAGTGTGCTAAACTTATTTCCCCAGTGGAAACTTCTGGCTACTAACAGTGTCCGTCTATGCCCCTCACTGTCCCCAAGAGCACAGGTAATCACTGTGTAACCGGAGTCCACAAGGGCATCCGAGTGAGGAGAAGGCAGCCTTCGCAGTGTGCAAGGGAAAACTGACACCGTCTAATTAAATGATATTGTTTAAACAAGCAACAGAGTATGACATCACTTTCCCTACCAAGAGAAGAAAATGGGAAATTTCAGAAAAGACAGATAGCTATTTAATGTGTAACTTGTCACCATGGTCAGCTTCAGCATAATAAAATGCACATGGAAAATCCCTTGCAGCAAGACTGCTGCAGAGCAGATTCCTCTGGCGTCTGGGTCAGAGGGTGTGGATGTCTCTGAAGGAAATGCTCTCTCCTTCTCTCACACACCCACTGGCTGCACAGTGAGCTTCAAATAGCAGTTCTGGGATGTGTCTACGGATGCTGGGGCGCACAGGCAAGAGGCTGGCCACAAGTTTCCTGGGTGGTTGAGGGAAAAGCAAGTGTCTTCTTCCTAAGAGTCAATGACAAGCATTCACATGACAGCAACACAGGCGACTTGGGTGTGTGTACAAATTGAAATTCTAGGAACAAGCTGATTTGAAAAGGGATCTCTAATTTGTCTGCTACTGTATTCCTTATGAGGTATGATTTTTGCCACATTAGTATAAAGGGATTTTTCTGCACCCACACCTGGAAGCAAATGTGTCCTGGTCTCGCGATAAAACTTTTAATGAATTTTGGCAGTGAGAGAGGTTTTGTAAGACTTTTATATTTTAAATATGGCACTTTTTGTTCCAAATCCAGTATGTAGACATAGATGCCCATTATTTAAATGTACTCTGTAAATTTTTATTGGGGGGGATTTTTGATTCATTTAGGTGTCACAACTAAAATACTCTATTTAGTCCACAGCATGTTCATTCTCTCCAAAGAAAGTCTCTCTGGTGTTTACCGATATAAAGTTTAAAAGTTCATTATCATCCACACATAAAAATATCTTTTTAATAGCTAGAGTCAGAAGTAGCAAGAGTTAACAATCCAGTCCAGTAGATAAACTTTTGCAGGTTTCCATCTGAAAGTCATAACATAACCTTTTATTCTGTGTGTCATTGGTAGGGAAGGTTTTTCAAGGCAGAGTTCTTAAAACTGCAAGATGTTAGACAGATGTACTGTAGAGTCTTCCAGGTTTAAACTACGAAGAGCCCGTTTTCAGTTTGTGTGTCGTATCCCTCCTTTTCTATTCTTTTATCAAGATCTTCATGCTTGAAAATGTCTTTTGTCAAAACTGTTTTGTTGCCATTGTTTTCAAAGCCGCATATTTGTTTAGAAGTACCAGATTTTAAAACGTGTTCTTTTTGAACTAAAGGAATATTAACTTAAATCTTGCCATCTAAAAACATATTTTCAGCAGGAAAACCTCTGCTTCCTATAGCAGGTGCTGGAAGTCAATCCCAGATGTTTTGATGTGTAAATAGCAAGGGAAGGATTTGAGAAATGGGTAGAGATGCAAGAAAGGGGAAGGTATAAATAAAAAACAGACTTGTTGAAATTTCATTTCCCATAAGTCTATCACTAAAAGTCCTTTCTAAAACATTTTGGCTTTTGTTTTCCATTGGTGGGCTTGTATACTGAACTGCTCTTTGTGTTGCAAATGTCACTTATCAAAATGTGGAAACAGCCAGAGTGATTGGCCAAATTGTTCACCTGGCTATTGATAGCCAAAGAAATGAATTCTATTCTTATATTGACCAAAACGATGTGTCCTATATTCTTGTTCCATATGCTGGCACTCTGAACCCTACTGAATAGGTGCGGCCATTCTCCCCCCATCTTTAACGGCATGGAAAGCTTGGAGTTCAGCTGGGTCAAGTCCACATGATAGACCAGACCAGGAGCTCGAAAGCATCCAAAGTCTCTGCTCTGCTTTAGCCTCAGTCTTTGTAGTTGGAAGGGCAGTTTTACCCATTTTGTTCTTACCCATTTGTTACTTGAAGGGATTTCAGGATGCATAGCTCTAATAGGGTTAACGGTGCTTACAAATGTTTTCTCCTTATTTAGCAGGACGTTGGCAGAGCCCCGCCATCATGTCAATGAGAGACACATGAGCAGAGAGGCAGTGGGTCTGGGCCTTTACAATATGGGCAGCTTCCTTCTCGAATATCCTTTTGCTATCAAACTAATCAGTAGTAGGGGGTAATTAAAGCCATACATAGCGTGGAGCTGAGATTTAACTGCTTTAACTACTTCACTACCAGGCCCTTCTGCGTCTACACTGACAGATATCTTCCTATATTTATCCATTCTGTAGGTTCCATTTTTCTGGATAACCCTGACTAATAAACTATCCTTCAAGATACAGTTCAAATGTCACCTCCTCCATGAAGTATTTCAAGTTGTGACCTCCCACCTCTTTGAATGGTCATGTTTTTTGTTTTCATTTTGGTTTTTGTTTGCATTCCCTGATACAGAGGGTGGAATTAAATATACTCATTTCGTAGCACATTATAATCATTGCTTGAAGTAAAATCCCTCTGTTATAGTTATCTTTCCTTTTTAATTCCCATCCCATTCTCATTTCTCTCTTTGCATTAGAAATTATTCCAATATTTTTCATAGGTTTTTTTATTAATGAGTGTCCTTGCAAAAAATACATACTGCTTTCGAGCATGGTTTTTTTCTTTCAAAATAAATCTAAACAGCCCAAATAAGTAATGAATGTACAATTTTAAAATATATTGAATATCTGAATGAAAATTCCAATGGACTGGTTCTGAATGACAACGAATATATTCAAATGGGTTCTAAGGGGAAGCGGGTGTGGCTCAACTGATAGCCTACCATATGGAGGGTCCAGGGTTCTATAACCAGGGCCTCCTGACCCGTGTGGTGAGCTGGCCCACGCGTAGTGCTACCATACGCAAGGAGTGCTGTGCCATGCAGGGGTGTCCCCCACATGCGCAAGGAGTGCACCCCACAAAGAGAGCTGCCCCACATGAAAAAAAAGCACAGCCCTCCCAGGAGTGGCGCCACACACATGGAGAGCTGACGCAGCAAGATGACGCAACAAAAAAAGAGATGCAGTTTCCTAGGGCTGCCTGATAATACAAGCGGACACAGAAAAACACACAGTGAATGGACACAGAGCAGACAACAGGGGGGCGGGGCCGGGGGGGAAGAGAAGAGAAATAAATAAAATAAATTTTTAAAAAATGGATTGTTATCATTACAACTGTAATAACACTCAGAGGTCAGAGACCACTTAGTTTTAATTTAAAAACTACTGTTACTACTAGGTAGAGAGTCAATTCTTATTTCAGTATACTTTAATGACTTCATAATCTGGAAGGTATTCGGTTCTTCTATCAGGGAGAACTGTAACAATATTGGATAGAGAATGTTTCTGTATAGATTTTCTTATCTACACAAATCAAAGTGACCATGATAGAATATTGCTATACCTGAATGAAGGGTGGGTACTTATTTCTATTGTCTATTTAACAGCATACTACTTTGGGGCTCCTGACACTGATGCTGTGTGAGTTAATGCCAGAGAGTTCCTAGTGAGTCAAGTATAAAATACATTAAAAATGCACCTGCTTGAGGCTTGTAAAATAATTACAATGGGTGATAACAGGAGAGGAGAAAAATTCTCATACTTACTTAAAAATGTATTAGCTCCTACATCAGCACCCTTTAGTTCAGTAATTCCCAATTTTTTTTTCAAGGCAGGCCCATGTTAAAAAAAAAAGAAGGGGGGAAGCAGGTAATATTAGGGCAGTATTTGAAGGGCACACTGAGGTAAACCTCCAAGGCCATTTCCAATCATCAAGAGTTGTCCAGGGGCTATATCTGCTCTACTTCCCACTGTCTCATCCCCCAAGGATGAAGTTATAAGTTATCGTGGCATACCTATTACCCATTCAGGTCCTAGAGTGTACCAAGTCCCAACACTTGGGAAACTGGTGTCATCCACTACTAAGCCAATTTGACCTCTCTCTAGTATAATATTTTAGAATGGCTTAAGATAGTTTAAAATCTGACAGTGATTGGACATTTTTTGTCTGATAGGAGATATACCTATTTTCTTTTAACCAGAATATGCATACTTGTTTTGTTTTTTCTTATCTGCTTAGATAAGTTTGAATTAGTCTTTGTTCATTTTACTAGAGCTTTACATAATTAAAAATGCAGTGTAGACAGTGAAAAGAACATGATATTTGGAATCAGATATACCTAAGTCTGGGAATTCCAATCCCAAATCTGCCACTTACTATGTGATCTTTGGCAAGTTTCTTAACTTCTCTGATCCTCAGTTGTCTAATGGGTAAAACTGGGATAAGCAAACCTTCTTTCAGAGTTGTGATGAGAATTAGAGATATTATACATGCACTGCCTAGGACAATGCCTATGATGTATAAGATGCTCAGTGAATGACAGCTTCAATATTATTTAAAATTTAAACCTAAGATTGTGCTTTAATCTCTAAAACACTGTCAACATTTAATATTATCATTATTTCAAGTAAGCATTTTATTTCAAGTAAAATTAGAGTATTTTCTTCCTAGTGCAAACCTAAGAAACCAGAGTTTACTATCTCACATGTGTAAATTTCTTCAATGACATTGATTTGTCTGAAAGAATGTAATTCAAAGTTAATGCACTAAAAATCTGTGTCTTGTGTGCATACATTTTTATGAATGTGAATGGATTCTCTTATATAGATCTCATTCTGCTTGTTTTTTGTTCCCCACTATTTTAAAGAACCTTCTGTGTTGTTAAGAGTACTTGTAACACTGCATAATACTCTACGAAGCATACTACCCACAATTTACCTACACTTGTGGCAAAGAGTTGTTCACACGAATATCTTCATAACTGACCCTAACCAATGTGTTTGAAAATTTTACTGAGATACATACCAAAGAGCAGAATTTCTGAGTCACAGCAATAGGTCAACTTACTGACTAAGTAATGTCAAATTGTCTGTCTGCACCAGTGCCTATGCTCACCAGCAATGCACGACAGTTCCTATATCCTCACTTCTCTGCCAATACATAATCCAGCCTTCTTGTTCTTGCCATTGCACTGAGTAGAAAGTGACATCTCATATACTGTTGTCATTTGCATCATCATTTGTCTTTAAACTTCATTAATCTATTTTTCTGGAGCATTTAGCATATATAGCCTGGAGGTTTTTAGTTAAAATACTCATCTTTCCCCTTAGCTCCCTACAAGTTTGTAAGCCCCTTGAGGTAGGGGCTATGTATTTGCACTGGCTGCAACGCCAACCATGGCACCTGAGGAAACATAAAACATGTACACAACAATAAATGAAGGCATAGGAATTATCTGTGCATGAGAAGAGCTTCAGAAAAATGAGTGCTTTGAATCCTAAAATGACAAGCTAGATATGGTTCACCTTCTTTCTAAAACATGCATTTCCTTGGTCAGCTGGACAGAAAATGGCAACTCCCATTCACTATCTCAAATATTATGGCATGATATGAAGAGAGAACTAATGTGCTATATACAATCAGTCCCCCTTGGTCAGATGTGCACATACTTTCTCTTTACTATTCACTTTTTTGGGGTCATTTTTTTTTTCCAACTTTTAAAAATTGAAGTTCATCATTCATACATGCACATAGATAAGCAATAAGTATATTGTGAAAATGTTGAACTTACAAAGCAAACATGCGTTCATCATACAGGGGGTACCCCACCGCCAACACCTTGCATTGTTGTGAAACAATTGTTACAAACTATGAAAGATTATCCTCAAAACATTACTGCTAACTATAGCCTGTATCTTACATTTGGTGTATTTTCCCCCAACCCATCCAGTTAGTAACACCCTGTATTAGTATTATATACTTGCTATAGTTCATGAGAGAATGTTCTCATGTTGTTCTGTTAACCACAGTACATCTTCTACCACAGGAACTCCTGTGTTATACAGCCCCATGCCTGGTACAATCCATTCAAAGAGTACACTCAGTGGCTCTCATCTTCATCAGAGTGGTGCTGTCATCATCTCAGTCAATTTTAGAACGTTTTCATTATTCCCAAAGGAAAAATCCCATACTCCATTATACTCCTCTATTGTACTTCTTTAGAATTGATATAATATCTCCTTTGCCATTACTGCAAAAATATTACAATATTGCTGTTAACTATCATTGATAAGTTACATTAGTTATAATTTTCCCTTGTATCACCATATTCTTAACACTTTGTAAAACAACATTCTTGTACTATTAACCAGAATCTTCTACCACCACTGAAATCACTGTTACACAGTCCCAAGATAATTCTCTAGCTTCCTTTCAGTTGAAATAATATATCCACAGACAGCCCCTTTCAGCCACAATCACACTGTTATATTCACTATAATGTATTACCAGTGTTAGTTATTCTCACTATAATATATTACCATCAACCCTATTCATTTCCACACATTCATAAGAAACCTTATTAAAATTTTACATACAGCAGAGTGGGTGTAGCTTAGTGGTTAAGCATCTGCTTCACATGTACGGGGTCCCAAGTTCAATCCCTGGTACCTCCTAAAAAAAATTCTACTCACATTAAGCATTAGCTCCCATTCTCAGCCTACATTCTATTTCCTAGTAACCTATACTGTAGAGTTTACCACCATCAGTTTACTCATCATATTTAGTTCACATTAGTGAGAACATGTAATATTTGTCCTTTTGTGTCTGACATTTCACTCAACATAATGTCCTCAAGGTTCATCCATCTTGTCATATGCATACCGATTTCATTTCTTCTTACAGCTGAGTAGTATTGCATTGCATGTATATACCACATTTTGTTTATCCACTCACTGGTTGATGGACACTATTCACTGTTAGGAAACTAATGGAAATCAAGCTGAAAGCTTCCCCTTAGCAATTCCAAAAGCCCTGTTATTAAATACGGGTAGAAATACTGGTGTAAGAAAACTGCTCTGTTTGCCCAGATTAGTATGCCTTAGAGAAAAAGTAGCCTTATCCCCCACAGTCAATACAGCAAGCTGTACTTTCTATAAATTTCCAGTAAGGGCAGAGCAGCAGTGGTCTCATACTTAATAGATTCTTCCATTATGAGCACTCACTTTCTGTGTATCATGAAAGTTGACATACCACACGGTCATTAGGAACCAGGGTTTTGGAGCCAGATCTGGTTAGAGTCTTGGCTCCACTGCATACCTACTTCTTTCCTAGTCTGTTTCTTCTGACATCAGTTTCATCTGCAAAATGTGGACAGTGATGCTTACTGCGCATAGAGCAATTGCAATGACTAAATGAAATAACGTTATAGTACTTAGCACAGTGCTTTACACGAAGTACATGATAAATGGGAGCTATTTTATTAAGCCCATCATTCCCGAGCCTATTCCACAGGAGCATCAAGATTAAAGTGATAGATAAAAAGCGTGCTGCTACTCTATGAAATACACCTGGAAAAGAAATACTTATACTTAAGATAAATAATTAAGTGGGAGGTCTTCCTTGCAAAATTGAATTGTGTTTGCTATTGTGAGAAAAACTATTTTAAGAAAGATATTTGGTTCTAGTTGGAGTTCCAGCTATGCCATTTCCTTGCTGTGAGTTCAAGCAAATCCTTGACCTCAAACCCTGGGCAGACCATTGTAAAGTGGGAGAATAATATTTACCCTACTTTCTGCAAAGATTTTGTGTGATAATAAATGTGAAAGCACTTTGCAACCTGCAAAATAGCATGCGACATGTTAAATATCATTGATTTCTACGGTTTGGTAGCATCTTGGTGATAACTAGCATTTAGTCAGTATGTAAAACTACACTTCTTTCCATGATCCAAAATGTCAGGAGCATTTTTCTAGGGATGAAATAATGTTGGCGGGAAGAAAAAATTATTCTTTGCCTTACTGTTGAGAGATTTCAAAATTTTTATTTAGCGTTCTGGAAAATCAGAAGATTCTGCATAATATTTGAGTCAAAGACAGAGGAACCACCATTTCCCTCTCTCCTTAAGAACTAACAGGAGGCATTTCTCGAGTCAGTGCCAGTGAGGAGTTTGGCTTCTCTAGAACAACATTTATTTTTATTTTAGGACAGTGGTGATGCTTGTAACTGATCTCATTTCCTTCTTTTTGCTGGCTGCCAGAAATCTCAGAACCCAATTCGAGGTCACCTCTGAAGGCACTAGACAACACGGCATAAATTTTGTGTTCCCACCTAAACCACAGACACATTTTAGGATTCCGACTTAAATTTTTCTTTGCCCAGATAGTTCTACTTGTTCTTTTATCTCCTTGAGTAAAGAAGGAAAAAGAGAAAGAGAGAGAAAAAAAAAGAACAAAGGGAAAAACAGAACATTCTCAATGACTAGTTAGGGAGGAGTGAGTTTGGGGCTTCCCTTCTGAGCCTCTTAGTCCAGCCATCTCTCACCTGTGGACATGTTCCTGCTGGCTAGGACAATGCCCAGGAATCTCATTCATTCTTTCTTTATCGCATACCCACCGAGAAGCCAGGGCCTTTAGGTGTTCAGTCTTTACTCAAGGGTAAAGGGAGTATGTCTCTGGTGAACTTTTAATGCTTGATTTTTATCACTCCTTTGCGTTGTAAGGATCAATTCTGAATCTTTAGTTGTTTTTTAGAATCACTTCTTGAAAACACGGCCCCAGATTCCTAGCTAAGATACACTCATCTTTAATATTCTGAACATGTCCATACCCAGCGCCTAAGCAAAATTGGTACTTCTTTTGTTTCACATAGTTTCAATCTCTGACCAAAAACTCTGAGGGCAGAATGCCCTGCTCTAAGAGAAAGGTTGGTGACCATAAATGTAACATTATCTAGTTAAGCCTATTTTTAGGAAGGAGGGAAGAGGTTATTTTGACTGTGAAGATAAAGTCAGCAGCCTTCATATTCTGACTATGGCTGTGCAGAAACTTTAAATCAAACCTTTTACATTGTCCCATGTCTTCCACACAAGGCACTTACTTGGTAATAAGCAGCAATCCTGACCTTAGCAGCCTTCGTACCACTCATAAACATAGTTTCAAAATCCAAGGATTAAAAATTGTTAATGCCAAATGGATGGATATGTTCACTACTTTGATTGTGGTCATGGCCTCCTCTGTCAAGAAATGATTAATGCTAAATGGTACAAAAATAATAATAGTTATTATTACTAAATGAGAGTAATAAAATTGGACTATCATACCAAAAGTATTATGACATGCTTCATCCTCAACCTACTTCCTTGCCTGATTCCTTATAGAAAATCATCAGAAATAATGTTCAAATGTTCACTCATAGATGAACCAATAAGGAAAAAAATATGCTTTGTAGCTATCTTTGGTCATTATTCTTTTATTCTTTTATTTTTTTAGGAGATACCAGAGATGGAACCCAGGACGTTGTACATGGGAAGCAGTTGCTCAACCACTTGAGCTGTATCTACTCCGCAATGAGAATTGATTTTTCAGTCTTTTGTTTTGTTTTGTTTTCAGGAGGTACTGGGGATTGAACATGGGACCTGATAGGTGGGAAGCAGGTTCTCAACCACTTGAGCTACATTCACTTACTGGTCATTATTCTTTCTAAGAAGAACAGTAAAAAAAAGTAGAAATTCAAACATATGCAATAGGGCATATTAAAAAGACTTCTCAAAATTAAGTATAAAAAACCCACATTATTTTCTAAACTTCCCCAAAGAGCAATTCCCTTGCTCTCAACGTAAGTTAAATAGTCTAAAATTAGTCTCATTCTACTGTGTTTTGACTCTTTTTTTTCCAAATGTCACATTAGGAAAGGTAACTTTTTATATCTGATAGCTTCCTGTCTGTATCAAACAGTATTAAGAAAAGTGTTTAGTAGTCATTTGGATTACAGTAAATTCAAAATCAAGATCTCTGCTAATAGGCCTGTACATTTAAATGTTAAGGGAGACCTTGCAATGAAGGTTTTATAATACTTTATCTATTCAGAGCTGTATAACCACAAAAATTCTTTCTCAAACAAGTACATGTGACTTAGTGGAGTGGCTCCATCTGAGATCCTAATGTATATTTCTGTTTTGTACTGTTTAAATTACTCACTCTAAACACCAGGGTTGCACATGGTAGATATTCAGAAGTACATTGAAGTAATTAGTGACTACTTTCTTAATAAAGATGAAACTTTTAGAATTAGTGAATAAAGAAAGCCTGAAAAATACTCAACTAATCCATAAAAAGAACTCACAATAAGCCTTAACTGTAGATCTGGTAGTTTTATCACAAGTTTTAATAAAAATATAAATAATAGCACTTATTTGGTTACTGTAACAGTAAGGCAACATTTCCCCATCAGATTGGTTTCCAGATTTGGTATGGAATGCTGCTTTCCTGCACCCAGGGCTTGAGTGTCTGCCATACTGCTTTAGCAAAAATTGAAATGTTATTCCCCAAAGGCAGTACAACACAGACTTCAAGGTACTCTGGCATGAAACTACTGGAGCAGAGTAAAAGTGTCTTTTCTCAAAAAATATAAAAAGAGTAAGACCTGACGACATTATCGAGCCCCTAGATGCAGCCATTCCTTAAACCAAAATTAACTCCTAGACTTTTTCAGCTCTGTGAATCAACAGCTCCTTCTTTTTTCCCTTTAATCTGCTTTGGGTAGGAATTTGGTCATGGACAACCAAAAGAGCCTGACTAAAATATTGGTAGTTATTTCTTTAGGTTTTGTGATTTATTTACTATTGTTCCTATGTCATTTAGTGTATAACTGAGATCTTTAGAATTTTCTGCTGCTAGTTTGCTTGAAAACCAGATAATCTTGTTTAAAATGTGTTTAAGTAAAGGTAACTAGGTACAGAAAAAAGGGTCTAAGAAGATCTCCTTTGAGGAAAAGGTTTCAATTTCCTCTTCTCCTCAGCTCCCATAGCCGTGGCGCCAATACGGCAATTGATTTACATGTCTATAAATTCCTTGAGGACCAGGACCAGGTGTTTCATCTTGGTATCCTCAGAGCCTAAGTGCCTACCATGTAGCCAGTGTTCAGGAAAGGCTTGTTAAATCAATAGGTCTCAGCCCCTCACAGCTAACTTGTGCCTGGCCCTGGCGGCTATCTCACCTCCATTGCTGAGAAGAGCCCTTCCAAAACATTCCAATCTTGAACCCCTCACACTTGACTTATCCTCCTACCATGATTGCATCATTCTGCCTCCTGCTTAAATGAGAAAACAAATAAGGCATGAATGAACTCCCTCTACTTCTTGTTCCTCCACCTCCAAACATGCACGATTGTACTCCGTTCTTCCTACCAGTCTCACAGGAGAAGGGGCTCTTTCTCCAGGTTTGAATCTATCCCTTCCCATTTCCTGCAGGGCCAAGATTTTAAGCCCTTCGCTACATCCCTTCTTTCTGTAGAAAACGCCACTTCTGCCTATCTGCTGTTAGTGTCTTCTCTGAAGTCTGCGAGCCTTTCCGATGCTTGATCCAACATCCCTAATTATCCCCTGACCCTTCCTTTCACACTCAAGCTTCTACAAGTATCAGTCCTCAGATTTCCTCACTCCCAAAAAAACAAAACTTATTCTACTAGAGTGTCTGCCACTCTTCCACAGAAGCCTCTCTGCACAAACACAAAAACGGCTCAGCACTTGCATGACTCTGCAAATTGATCTCCAATAATTCAATGTTTGGTCAATGATTTGGATTTCTCTCTCATTGACCCTTTTTACTTGACAATAATGTCAAAAATAAAAGCCTGCATAAAAATGTTACATAAAAAATGGGAATTCAGGCCATAGTACTAATGGTAAACAACTGAGTAGATCTGGAACCCACGTGTTCATAGAGAATGGTGCTGTGTTACACCTAGATTTGGCATATGATGAGGAATTCTTGAAAATAAGTAATAGTGTCCTAAAATTTATCTCCAAATCATAAAAATTTTACACAATGTTTTCAAGAATCTTAATATTTAAATAAGTAATTATCGAGATAGCATATTTAAATGATGCCAAATTATTCTGTCACCAAAAATTTAATCTGTAGAGGAGGGTCACTCACAAAACACCCAAAATATTTGTAGCACATGCAAATAAATACATTTAAAATTTTTTCAAATTTGAAGTGAATCCCTTTGTGATTAACTGCCACCAATAAATTATTAAAATATATTAAGGAAAACAGAGTAGGAAACATTTATAGTAAAAAGCACCCTATTTAAAAACATGTTTACTATTGAGATGGTATAAATTTTCAGCTGTGACTTTTTAGATTTTGGAAATTATTGGCAATTGGAATGAAATACATAGAAAAATATTTTAACTTATGAATTAATGATTCAATTCTTACAAATATGCCCATATTCAATATGAAAACATTGGAATAATAAAGAGCAAATTCTTATATAATATAGAACACTGTTAACGAGATCAGCGTCCTCTAGTTTATTCAACATTGCCTGTAGCAACAAGTAGTGCACCACAAAAACAGAATCTGTTTATGTAAGATATGTTCAGTAGACCTTAGTAGCCTAGTTAAAGAGAGGTTCTTGGGTTTCATTACTCTTATGAGAATAGAGGGATCATCTGACATAGATTTTTCAAAATTGATTTTTTTTTAATGTAACACCAGGCCGAAGGCATTGCTAATGTACATGCAAACATTTTGCTTGTGTTGCTGCAAACTTAAGGTTAAAATACCAAAATTTTGTATATACCCTGTTTTACATGTTTGCTTCTTTTGTTTGGATTTAGCAGTGGTAAAGTTGTCAAAGGAAATAGAGGTTAAGAACTATAAACTACCCCCAAATGCCATCAATTTTTTGTAGGCATCTGCAAAAGAACTAGCCATTCTCAACAAATGAGTCCAATAATATATAAGAGGTTACATAGTTTTTAAAAATAAGTTGGAATTGCATCATTGTGCTTTATTAAGTGTGACTGAAATATCTCACAGATGATTAAAACATTGGTTGTTGTACAAAATGATTTTTCAGTCAAACAAATGGAAGGCTGGTAATTCCAACACGTTTTTCATATCTGAATTTATCTTTTCTAAAAAATTTATTTATCATATGCTAAGTTATAAGAATTATTTTTAAAGAGGTTAAACAGAATTATGGATATTTTCATTGTCTTCACACGTAAAAGTAATTCTTCAGCTAAATTTCAAATATGTTTGCAAGAGTGGGAATTATATCTAAAAATATTCTCCAAAATCATAAAAATCAACTAAACCTTCTCCTCAGAGATGAAGAAAACATAAAACAAGATTTTTAAATTTTTCTTATTTCCTCATATTGATCATAAAATAATATTTAATTAATATTTAAATATGTACTTTTACATTGAATTCACCATTACTAAACTTAAATTTACATTTTGAGGCCAATAATATGAACACAATGATAAAAATTTCAGAGCTATTCTTTAAAGAAGCACACTTTTAAAAGAAACAATTTGAGGATACGCAACATTTTAAAGATATCACAGAAATGATTTCCACATTTTAATTTTATTGATTAATGCAAAATTTAATTTTATGGCTGCATCACCCTAACACTCTCTGGGCTCTTTATTTCTTTAACCCAAACTTCATAATAATGCTCCTTGCATTTCATGTCTATTTCATATTAGATTACTTTAGCTTGTGCTTGTTACTGCAGCAATTCATGTTCAATTCTGCATTATGGGAAACATTTTGGGGGTGAAAGGGAGAGTTTATAGAAAGATTTAGTAGCCTGGCACAAATAGTTATAAAAGCAGAAACTGTTAACCACAACTCAGTTGAACATAAAACCCTCAGTTGTATTTACTCACATGAGCCCAGAGATTGATGGTTAATAATTTAATTTCATTGTACTTGAAATAATATATTTCTAATTCACATATCAAACAATAATTTATACTTCCTAAAGCTTCATATTTTTAGAACATGTTGTTGGATGACATCATGAATTCAGTATGTTCCCTTATGAAAATCCTCACTTAATATTAAAAATAAAAACTTCTTTTATCATATGATAACCTGAAATGTATCCTAAAACTTCTTGCTTGCTTATGTAAAATTAACTTTGGAGAACCCAACACTACAAATTAAAAGTAATCTGAGCACACACATACATTCCCACACACCTGTGCTCAGTTGGTGCCACACAAGAAGTGTTTCTTAATCTTTCATGAATCGTTAGGGCCTTTTCAGAATGTGAAAGCTCCTATAGAGTCCATCCCTTCCAGAAAAATGAAATATACACACACTCCTGGCTAAAGCCTAAGCTGGGTCTTCCCTAGGAAAGATGGGTACCAGGAAAATAAGCTTTCCTCAAAAGAATGATCATTTCCATCTGGCAGACCCCCAAAGAGCCTAAATTTTATCTCACTTGGCTTTAAGGGTTCTCAAATGAAATACTTTAAGGTTTCTGCTATTCTAAGTTTCTCTAAGACATCAAACCAATCAATAGTATTGGATTCTCATTTTTGAAGAAGACATAACACAATGATTTTGCCCAACTTCATATAAAGATCCACAAGAGACCACCTTCTAGTCTGCCCCATCTCTTAGGCCTGTCCCCCCAGCTACTTGATCTCATCTCCCAGGCTTATAGAGCAGTGGATATTCAAAAGGCCTGAATTGAGACTGCCCCACACATTTGGTAGTAACATATATTAAAATTTTTCTTTTGTTCAATACACACTATAAGCATATGGCTGTGGAGATGGGTTGGAACTTCTTCCCTGTTTCGATAACAAGAGCAAGATTTACTATTATTACTACCTTTTGTGTAGTTTAATTTATATGGCATTGTTCTCAACCATTAAGCAATTCTAATTCAATACTTCCTCACATTTTATGGCCACATTGTTCAAACCCAAAAGGGCCAAAGAAGAGACTAAAATATCCAACAATCTCCTGTTACTTGTGATAGTGAGATGAGCCCCAGATTTGGGGTCAGAACACACTACTCAGCTACTTACTACATGAACATAAGCAAGTTTTTTAAGCTCCCAGGTCTGTTTCCTCATCTGTAAAATAGGAATAGCCACACTTACCTCATAGAGTTTTTGTGAGGTTTAAATCCGATAGTTCAGAGAAGCAGATATGGCTCAACAGATAGAGCATCCACCTACTACATAGGAGGTCCAAGGGTTTGATACCCAGGGCCTCCTGGCTTGTGTGGTGAGCTGGCCCACATGCAGCGCTGCTGTGGGCAGGGAGTGCCCACCCACTCAGTGATGCCCCATGTAAGGTTGTCCCCTATGCAAGGAATGGCCCCTGTGCAAGGATTGCTGCCTGGCGAAACCGCAGCCCACCCAGGAGTGATGCCACACATGGAGAGCTGACGCAGCAAGATAGCGCAACAGAAAGAGATACAGATCCCCAGCGCTGCCTGATGAGAATACAAGCAGACAGAGAAGAACACACTGAGAATACCACAGAGAGCAGATGAGGGAGGGGTAGGCGGAGGGGAGAATTAAATAAATAAATCTTTAAAAAATAATAATAAATTCGATAGTTCATGTCCTGATTTTGGTCTATGTTTCCACTTTCACAGGTAGCCACTTCTCAACATGCATCTTATGTTCTGGCCATGCCAAACCCCTTGACACCAAACATGTCACCTTTATTCTTCCCCTTTGCTTTGAACGTCTTCTTGCCCTGTTTACTTGGCTAATGTGCACTAATTCATCCTAGGAGTCAAGGAGCCTCTCCCTGAACTCCTCCACCCTGAAACAGTCCATCCTCTGACCTCCAAGATCATCAGCCTGTACAAAACTTTACCCTAATATTGATCTGTTTATTTTTCCAACAACTGACCACACTCTAAATTCCTTAAATCCCTAAGCTATGCTTTCCATCTCTTCCAATTTATCATATGTACCTAGCACATGCCTAACCTCTTGTAGGAAAAAAACAAGGTGAATGAGGTTAAATGAATGAATGGCATATGCAAATGCATTGGGCATGGCTGTTTGTGATATAGTAGGGGTTCTGTTTAGGTTACCTAAATCTGAAATTTAAACCCCTGAGATGATGTATCCAATTTTCACCATGATATGGCTTCATTTATGTGTTAAACTTCCGATCAATAACTGCTAGTACACCTGAGATATGTTTTCTAAAGAATAAGAAAAACATCATCAACTGAATCCCACATATGGTTAGCACACTTCTGTTAAGATTATTTTATCTTGTTTGTATTAAGAAAGCATCGGGAAACGGACCTTGGCCCAGTGGTTAGGGCGTCCGTCTACCACATGGGAGGTCCCCGGTTCAAGCCCCGGGCCTCCTTGACCCGTGTGGAGCTGGCCCATGCGCAGTGCTGATGCGCGCAAGGAGTGCCGTGCCACACAGGGGTGTCCCCCGCGTAGGGGAGGCCCACGCGCAAGGAGTGCACCCATAAGGAGAGCCGCCCAGCGCGAAGGAGGGAGCAGCCTGCCCAGGAATGGCGCCGCCCACACTTCCCGTGCCACTGACAACAGAAGCGGACAAAGAAACAAGACGCAGCAAAAGACACAGAAAACAGACAACTGGGGGAGGGGAGGGGAATTAAATAAATAAAAATAAATCTTAAAAAAAAAAAAAAGAAAGCATCAAGGTCTTTTCAGCTTACAAATCCCATGAAATAAGCAAACTGACATACAAGTCTTCGATATACCACAAAGTTAAATTGTAAGCATGCTTTTCTCAGGTTTCAGCTTGGTGGTTGAATTCAATTGCTTAGTACTAGTATTTGGCGGGTACATAGACTTCCTGTTGTTAGCTTGATTTTTTAATTAAAACAATGATATTTTCATGACCAAAAAGTATACATATAATGTGTACGATAAATAATAAAAGCATAGAAAGAAGCTGATTCCAAGAGTCATTTTCTGTAGCTAAAAATTACAGAACAACTATTCCCAACTTAACATAAATTATAATTAGAACTGTTCAAAAGAAACAAAAAATAGCAGAAAAGCAGAAACAAATAAACCTTAAGAGCAAATCACAGCACTCCTAGTTCTAAACGAATACATCATTGAGGTTCTTGAATTAGGAAACTACTTGACAAAAGAGGTGGGCTGCAGACAGATGGGCTACACTGCGCATGACAGAATTTAAAGGAGATAAATCGAAGTCAGGTGAGCAGTTAGGTTAAAAATCTCCAGACACTGGGACTCTGGGGTGTGTGGTCCACACTGGGGTTAAATATCCTCTGTTCATACTGTCATATTTCCAGACCTAGGCAAACTCAAACTTTTATGTACTTTTAAAAATTGTGATAACATATATACACCATAAAACGTCCCCTTTTAACCACATTCAAATACATAATTCATTATTGTTAAATGCACTCACAATACTGTGCTACCATCACCACCATCCATCACCCCAAACAGAAACTCTCTATCCATTAAGCAATAACTCCCCATTTCATTTCCACCAAACCCTTGGCAATCTCTAATTTATTTCCTTAGGAAGTTGCTTATCCTAGATATTTCATGTAAATGGAACCATACAATATTTGTCTGTTTGATCTGACTTATTTCACCTAGCTTAATAGTTTCAAAGTTTATCCAAATTGTAGTATGTATTGGAACTTCATTCCTTTTTATGGCTCAATAAAATTTCATCGTACGTATATATCATATTTTGTTTATCCATTCATCTGTCGACTGCTTTGGCCATAGTATATAATGTTATACGAGCATCGACATTTAAGCGTCAGGATCCCTATTTCCAACACTTTTGGGTATATAACTAACAATTGTTGGATCATATGGTCATTCTATGTTTAACAATTTTGGGTAATTGCCACAGTTTTTTCCACAGTAATGGACTTTTGAACATAGAATGAGTAGCTTAACTAATATGTTCTGTAGAATGGTGAAATTTATTTTCTACAACACTTTATTTTCTATCATTGAAACCATTTTGATACTGTTTTCCTCTCAGGTCCTATCTTACCTTTGGCAAAACAAGCCAGCAAAAATCCTTTGATTTGGCACTTAAAAGGTCCTATTGCCTGGGGGAACAGGAGCATCTTGTACCCCCATGCTCTGGGTTCCTGCTGACTTCCACTCAGATGTCTTGCCATTCGCCAAGTCCACTGGGAGTTCTCTGCTGGTGACACCGATTTGGCTGGTCTGCTTTTTATGCTATCAGGCTGGCACCCACTGCTGAAGACCATGGAGCCTGCCACTGTGCCTGGAGGTGAGATCCCATACTCTGCATCCTTCAGTACCAAGCTCTCTGTGTCACTGGTCCTCTCAAAGTGGAGGTAGGGGCAAAGGTGTGGGAGAGGTGAGCACTCAGCTGATTTATCTGCTACACTCTACAGTATGCAGGACTCTGTACCAGTATCCTGATTCTCCTAAGGGTACCAGTTCCTTTAGCCACTGGTCCTCTGCCATGCTTAAGTCGTGTTGGACATTTTTGCCATGGCAAATGGTCTACAATCTCCCAAGACTCCTCCCAAGTAAGTCAAAGTATCAGGTTTCAACGTTCTCAAATCCTAAAATTTTACTTCTCCCCTCCCAGTTTCAAGATCCCAATTTAAGGTGGGGAGCGGGTGGAGAAATGGAAATATTCCATCTGATTTTTTTTATCTTCTTCCCTTTCAGTAATTCTCTCCAGTACTTCAGATATTTGCTCCTTCCTGCATGGTAGGAAATTCCCATATGTTCCGACCTGTGAATCTCTGTGCTCTGTTCTGCCTCATGGTCTCCACTCCAAGTTTCGGTTTATAAGAAAAGCATGACATACAGATCTCCTTTTTTCTTTCTCAACAAAGCATGGTTTTTGCAAACACATGATGCGTGTTATGGATGCTACAAACTCTATTTGAAAGTTCAAAGCCAAATAGTGACACTTTTATTCTCAGCTGGGTCATTCCTCCATAAGAAAAAATTGAATGATAATGATTTAATGAGTTGGAGGAGTCAAGGAATCAAATCAAGTAGGATTTGGTATTACCAGGAATCTAGATACATTATTTCAATATTGCAAAAATATTATCCTCAATGTGCCTTTCAAGTTCAGCTACACAGTTCAGAAAAATGCACTTCCGTGAAGTTCTTTTTCACTTGAGAAATTCTTAACGGTTTTAATACAATTAACAAATTACCCTTTTTGATACGACTTTTTCATTGCTTCACAGAAACCAGAATAGAAATAAAGATCATACAGCCTTTTTCACTATGCAAAAAAAATCCCAAATCTACTAGCCTAAAAGAGAATTTTCCATTCTTGATGTAAGGGAAATTATTGCAATAGAGCACTGTTTCTAACATGTAGAAATATGTCCATCTTTAAAACCATAACCAAAATATCACATTACTTCAATTTTTATAAAGATGAAAGTCTGAATTTTGTAATATTTTAGCAATTTTTAGTCTAAAGCATTCTCAAATGATAATCTAAATAGGAATTTATATTAAGGCTGTCATGATCTTCCTTTGGGGGAAATATATCAAACTAGGAAATCCAGTCAAAGCAAATAATAAAAACTATCCTTTATTGAGCATCTATTATATGCCAGAAACTGTTCTATCAGCATTACATGTATTGCCTCTTTGATCTTCTCTGAAATCTTTGGAAGTAAATATACTTACTATCCTCATTTTACAAATTAGGAAACCGAAGCACAAAAAGGCTAAATAACTTTCCCAACATCACTCAGTGAATAAGTGATTCAGCTAGCATTTGAACCCAGGCCAATTCACCCCAGAATCCTAACATCTAACCATCACACTGTGTGCACTCATAGGTAAAGGAAATGTGGAGACACTAAGTTGAAGGCCTAAAAAGAAAAGAACTAGGCATAAAAGACTCTGCCATCTTTATAAGGACAAAGGAAGGGACTGAGATTCCATATTTAGAGTTGGCACGCATAATAATCCCCAGAACCATATGTTTCTAATGACCCGATCATTGGGGCTTTCATTTCTGATCACTTGACATTTTTAAGTATGAATCATCTAATGAAAAAATTACAGGGCTTTCTTTTGAACACATTGTTTATTTGTCACCAAGAGATCTCAGATATACTTTAAACAAATTCCTTCTATAAAGGAAAGGCTACATACCCTCATGAATGGCATAATCCAAAAATAGAAATTATTTAAAACAGCTCTAACACCTTTTCTAAATTTCCTACATTGTGAAATGACAGCAGTGTCTCCCTTTCAACACTGCCTTCTAGTCAATGTAAAAAGAAATAAACCATCCCCACATGCTCATATTTGGTGTTTACTTTTCCATCAGTCATCTAAAATGGGACGCAGGAAAAGGGATGTGTCTGTCTCTGTTAGGGAGAGAAGAAAAGTGAGGGAAAGAAAATCTAATGCTGCAAGAGAGTTGCCAGATTTGGAATTGATTGAAAGAGTTTTGTGTCCCCAAACATTTTTCAAAGACCTATCAATCTGCAACTCTTTTTATAAACCAACCTGTAATGAGTGGTGTTTCCACACATTTTCTTCACACAGTTGCTTCTGAGTTTGGCAGTGCCTTTGATTTGAAAAAGAATTTCAAACTTTAGATGATCACACAGAACCTTTTTGGCATCATGGAAAAGAATATTTAGATCATAAAGACTCAAAGGAATGCAAGCTAGAATTTCAAGTCGTTTAAACTTTCAATACAGAGAAGCCGAAAGCCACATTGCAGTGCTTACAAAAATATGCTTACAAGTGATGCCTTTTGAAACTCTGATTAAATGAGCACGGAAAAGAATGTGAGAAAGAAAAACGTGGATTAAAAAATTAATAGTACGTGAAAAATACAAATTCTACAGGATATCACATATCAGGATAGACCCAAATATCATGATACCGTTCCTATTCATATCTTCTGGCATCAAGGGGAAAACCACCTTGAAAAAAACATAAAAAATCCTTAAACTAACAGAAAAGCGCCAGCACTAACAGTGGTATACTTAGTACTCCCTGGGAAAATTCAAAGAAAGTAGAGTAATGAAATTTGTCACCTGCTGATTGGTTTCTGCTGCTTCAGAAAATAAAGAGCATAGTAGGTGAGGGTTCAGAACGTACAGCCAGCAGAGACAAGTCCTAACTGTAAAGTAACTGACTTGATTCGAAACACTAATCTCATTTCCGACCCCCTCTAAATCACTGGTTCTCAAAGTTTGGACTCCAACTAGCAGCATCACAATGATGTGGGAATTTGTTCGAGATGCTAATACTCAGGCCCCACCCAAGGCTGACAGAATCAGAAATTCTGGGGTTAGAGTCCAGAGACCTGGGCCCTAATCAGTCCTGAAGGTGATATTGATGAATCCTGAAATTTAAGACACATGGCCTTAACCATGTATCACAAGTTCAGTAAAATGTAGATAAGCCCTTCTTCAGCCTATGAATCCTGATAGTAATAATAGCTAATCGCTGTGGAGGGTTTATATGAGCAAAGTGCTCTTCATTGCATATGACTTACATTAGCTCATTTAATCCTTTGGATGATCTTATAACTATAATTCCCATGCAACGCATTAGCTAGACAGGACACAGTGAAACTTATTTTCTAAGGAGACAATGCTATTACGTGAAGAGTTTCCTGAATATCCATCTTGCAAGAGCAATAGAGTCACAAATCCTAGGAAGCCTTAAAAGAGGATTCTCAAGTATATTAAAAGCAACTTTTACTGGTAAAAATCTATAGAATATTTATAAATTTCTCTTGACAGACTAACAGGCCAAGGTTTAGTTTTTTGTGTGAGTCTTCTTCTTGAATTGGTTCCATTCTGGTATCCAGAATGGGAGCTGGACTCAGCCCAGTTAGCCAGACGCACTGAACACTGGTGACAAGTAGGATGACAGATATTGCAGCCAGACTGTCCCCAAACCCAACCAGTATAAAGCTCGAACACCATCTTTCCCACCCCTAGCTCCCATCCCCACAGCCTATGTAATCAACGGATACCAGTGGACACACAGTACTACAGAATTCAAGATGCAAAATACGATTTGTGTCTGAGTGTTTTAATAACAGCCAAACTGGGAAATAAATAGCCTCTTTATGAGTCCTTTATTTAGTTCTTTATTTGGCCCAGTAACCCAGGCTGGAAATCACAATGCCTTCTTGAGCATCTCTCTCTCCTCACTCCGCCAACCAGGAAATCACGAAGCCCTAAAATTGTCTTGTTCAGAATCTTGTATGTCATTTTCTTTCCATTCAAACTTCATCCCCTTCATCTCAGGTCTTTATCATCTCATCCTAGATTACTGCAAGGTCTCTTAATCTCCCCCCCTTAAATTTCTCATGGTCACCATCATCAAACAAAGTCACTTTTACCACAATGCTTCCATGCTGGAAAGCTTTCAACAGTACTCCCTTCCTGACAGGTTAACCAACATCTTCAAAGCTTGGCTCCTCCTAGAGTGATTACAACTGAAAATGGGAGGATTGCATCCAGCATCCAGGTGGAATCTGACCCTCCTCTTGACATAGAGGTGCAATGGACACAACCAATCCAATGTCCACATAGAAGAGGTGGCATTGGATTGGGAAAAGTGGACATAATGGACAAAGGGTGTGGGGAAAGGCAGGAAGAGATGAGAGGTGGAGGCGTCTTCGGGACGTGGAGCTGCCCTGGATGGTGCTTCAGAGGTAATCACCGGACATTGTAAATCCTCACAGGGCCCACTTGATGGAATAGAGGAGAGTATGGGCCATGATGTGAACCAATGTATATGAGGTGCAGAGGTGCCCAGAGATGTACTTACCGAGTCCAGTGGATGTGTCATGATGATGGGAACGAGTGTTGTTGGGGGGGGGGGGAGAGGGGGGGTGGGGGGGTGGGGTTGAATGGGACCTCACATATATATTTTTAATGTAATATTATTACAAAGGCAATAAAAAATAAAAAAATTAAAAAAAAAAAAAAAAAAAAAAGCTTGGCTCCAGCTTTATCTCCAAGTGTTTCCTTATATGAATCCTAGACTCCAACCACAGTTCTACAGTCACTATCTCTAAAACATGCCATGAATATTCCCGCAGCCCTTCCTCCCTCTCCAAGACTTCAGACAAAAGGTGACTGATAACAAAATGCTTAAGTAAGAATAAGCATTAAAGAAGAGAACAAATAAAAGCCTCTTTACTATCCAGGTTTTAATGATAAATTAGTGCTTCCCGTTTCATCAACCTGCATTGCATTGACAGCCTTGAAATCATTTCACCAACATGTCTGTTGTTAGACATTTAGCTTTTTTCAACTTTTGTCTACTATAATCAGAATGTGCAATTTTATATGAAAAGCTTTTGCTGTACTTAGGTTTAGTTCCATAGGAATCCAAGAACAAGAATATTACTGGGTCACAGGATGTGAATGGATTAATGTACTTGATGCACAACATCAAATGGTTTTCCATAAAGTTTATAACCAGCAATGTATAAATGCTCACCTGTCCTCTACTATTCTAACTTTGAGATGTCTATATACATATGTGCATGTGCACACATATGCACATATGTGTGACACATATATATTTTTCAGTTTTTTGCAAGGGAAAATTAATCTTGGCATTCAAATTGAATTTCTACTTATTAGTGAGGAAGTTTTTTTTTTTTTTTTAATTTTCTCATTCATAATTTTTTTTTAATTTTTTTTTATTGACTTTGTAATAATATTACATTAAAAATATATATGTGAGGTCCCATTCAACCCCACCCCCCCACCCCCCCTCTCCCCCCCCCCAACAACACTCGTTCCCATCATCATGACACATCCATTGGATTTGGTAAGTACATCTTTGGGCACCTCTGCACCTCATATACATTGGTTCACATCATGGCCCATACTCTCCTCTATTCCATCAAGTGGGCCCTGTGAGGATTTACAATGTCCGGTGATTACCTCTGAAGCACCATCCAGGGCCGCTCCATGTCCCGAAGACGCCTCCACCTCTCATCTCTTCCTGCCTTTCCCCATACCCTTGGTCCATTATGTCCACTTTTCCCAATCCAATGCCACCTCTTCTATGTGGACATTGGATTGGTTGTGTCCATTGCACCTCTATGTCAAGAGGAGGCTCAGATTCCACCTGGATGCTGGATGCAATCCTCCCATTTTCAGTTGTAATCACTCTAGGCTCCATGGTGTGGTGGTTGTCCTTCTTCAACTCCATCTTAGCTGAGTGTGGTAAGTCCAATAAATCAGATTGTAGGTGCTGGAGTCTGTTGAGGCTCAGGATCTGGCTATCACATTGTCAGTCCAGAGATTCAAATCCCCTAAATATATCTTAAACCCCAACATTAACTGCACCTCCAGCACATTAGCATGAAAGTCTTATGAAGGGAGATCCCATCTGAGTCCAGATTCATCACACATAAACACCATTTCCAAAGAGGGGCCATCTGCCCTGGTAGTTAACCCCATCGGCCATGACCATAACTCCCATGGGTCTCTTTAGCCCTCAAAGGAACCAATATCTGGGGGTTGTATCTGCTTTATCTGTCTCTCTGACTCTGCTCAGTTGTGCATGAGGGCAAACCTTCTGCCAGCCTCCAGACTCTTTTTTAGAAACTCGTAGCCATATAAACTCATTTCTCCTTTCCATTTCCCCCTTACTTTAGGTCAAACAGCATTTTAAAGTCATGGTATTTTATGTAGACATGGATATTCATTAGTGAGGAAGTTGAACCCATTTTGTGTGTTTACTGGTCATTTGGATTTCTTGGGTTTTTTAAAGTGTCTTCTTGTGTCTTTTCTCCATTTTCTTTGTGAGATATTAGTGTTTTCCATTGTTTATAAAAGCTCTTAAAGTATCAGATAACTTGTCATTCAATTGTTACAGGAACTGTATATTGCTCTGTAAATTGACTGATTTTTATCATAATGATTTATATTATACAAGATTTCAATTTTGCTAGCCAAATCCATCAAATTCTTTTCTTTGTAATATCTTTTTTTTGCTTTAAAAGCTTTTACTTTTCTTAAAATCTGACTGATTTTCAGTAACATTTCTTTTAGTTAAAATAATACTTTCATTGTCTACAATAAACTATAAAACATCTACAATTTATCTGGGTATAAGGTATGAATATAATTTTAAATGAAATACAGTTAATTTCCCCTGTGTCAGATAGTAATTCTACCTGTGCCCTCTTTGTCATGCTAGTTTTATCATACACCAGATATACATGCATATTTCTGAAATATGCAATTTTTATATTCTCTTGATCAAGCATTCTATTCTGCACACTTTTTAATTATTGTGGCTTCAAAATACATTTTATCAGATAGAGATATGATAATGTACGCTTCCCTTTCATTACAATTATTCTCAATATACATAATATTCTCTATTCTTGTCCACATATTCTTAAAGAAAACATTGCAAAATGATTTTCTAAAATACTTAAGAAAAATATCTGCGGGATGTTTTGATTGGGATTCCTTAGGGCTATAAATAATCTAGGAATAATTGATATCTGAACAATATTCAGACTTCCCAGCATGACCAACTATATTTCTTCACTTACTCAAGGCTTTTTATGTCTCTCGAGTTTTACTGTTTTCTCTATGTAGGTCTTGCATCTTTCTTTTCATCTCCCTCAAAACTGGCAAGTCTGAAAGTCCTAAAATCTGATAATATTTTTATCAGAAAAGATAGTTGATAATTTAGCATATGTTTTTATGTTACTATAGAAATCATTTGTTTGAATAGAAGCTTTTTACTTCTAAGCTATAAAAAGTTGAAGTGCACATAGAAATCAACACTAATTTAAGTGACTGCAAAAATGGGCAATAGAATACATTGTCATTATGTAATCAAAACAGGACTTTAAAAAGATGAAATTCTTAAGACTTCAAATCAGGTACTGTGAAGATGTTAAGGTTTTTACTTTAGTTGTTGGGTGAATAATAAGAATTAAAATTATTAAAAAGTGGGCAAACCTGGAGAAAAAAGCAAAGAACAAATTCCCAAATATTTTTATAATTGGTTAGACCCATGCTGTCTAACACACATTGATCAAATGCAACTACTGAACGCTTAAAGTGTGGTTAGTCCAAACTGAGATGCTCTGTAAGTGTAAAATACACCTGGATTTCAAAGACAGACTACAGAAATGTAAAATATCTCTAATATTCTTTCAAATATTAATTATATAAATTATATTTTGATAAACTGGGCTAAATAAAATGTTATTAAAATTAGTTAATTTCACTATTTCTTTTTCCTTTTTTTAATTTGGACACTAGAAAATTTAAAATTACAGACATGGCTTGCCTTATATTTTTATTGGACAGAACTGGGCTAAACTGTTTCTAAAATTATCTGGTATGAATGAAGTTGAATGAATGAAGTTTTCAAACTTCATTTGAAGTTTAAAAGAGCCCCTGAGAGATATTAATTAGGCTTTTTAAATTTTATTTTTTGCACTATTGAAAAAAATAAATTATGCCTTTGGCTTGAAAGTTCAAGACTGGGTAAAAACCAATGATTATGCTCTGTATCTCCTACTCTGAAATATTTTGGGAATTTTGGAAAATAAAAGGTATACATGTGGAGCTTGATGAGAGGTTGAAGGAGTAAATGATTTTCTTTCACCTTTTTTTTTAAAAAGATACTTAAATTACATAAATGTCACAGAGGATATATAGGGGATTCCCATAAGTAAATTACTTGAAGGAACCTTTGGATGTTTCGGATCATGATTTCAAAATCACTAAATAACAAAAGCTGAAACCCTCTATTAACAACTTCTTAACCACTGGGAAGGAATTTAGTAATCTGACAAACATCACAAAAGGTATTTAAAAGGATAAAGACTTCTTTCCTAAGGTTCATGATAAGACATTTTGCAGCTTAGATTTTACATTTTTGTTAATTCATTAAATATGAAGATTTCATGATGCTTTATACACACAATTTCTTGCTACTATAAATATCCAGGGCTTTTAGTTGTAACTCCTTTGTGACACTGAATACTTCTTACCTTAAACTAGATTGTATAGCCTCCTTGAAAGTTTGATAAAATACATCCAAATTTCTTAGGTATAGAAAAACAAAAGGAAAAATGTCAATAATGTTATACTAAGTCCTTAATTTTTATTTTACATTTCAATGCATTTCCTCTTAAATAACATATGAGGTATTCTTAGTATTCGTCTCATTCAACAAAATAAAATAGGATATTATCACCTTATATTTTAATACAAATTTGAAGACTTAAACTCTCAATTTTTATTTTATTTTGTCCCCACGTCTTGAATACATCATTTCCTCCAAAATAATAGAAAATATACCCAGGTATCATAAAACAAATATACACGTAATATATCTGAATTTGTGTATCATCTAAAGTATACCATGATATTCAGAGATACACATAAAATTTATTTTTTCTCTCATTTGTCTACTGGGAATTATTAAATGTTTTACCTTAGATATTCATCAACTGTTTTCCAGTTATAGGTATTTTCCAGCAGTATTAGAGACAAGGATATAATTTGGCTTGACTTATATTACCCTCAGAGGGCAATGAAACTTCATTTCAACAAGTATTAACTAAAGTCCTTCAAAAGGTGACCTTTAAAATACATCAATAGTTTGTGTGTATGTTATTTTGTGTGTGTGTGTGTGTTATTAAAGGGCTTGAAAAACTCTGTATTTTGGGGTGCTTCTGATGCAAACTATATAAATAACTGAAGGGTTTTTTTCCAGATGCTCAAATATTTTGCCAGAATGTGCTAAATTAAAATCACTTAGAGACTATGAGTTAGCCTAGAGATTAATAAAACCTCAGAATTCACAGGCTTCCACAAATGAGATGAAAACAACAGACAATTTCCAGCCATCAAATATTTCAATACTTCACTCTACTTGTTTCTATGACATATTTATCCCATACGAAAGATTTGCTAAAGGAGTTGTAATGGCCTTCTGGGACAGGAGAAAGAAGGTTTCTGTAAAAATTGTTAAATTAATTTTGATGGTGATGCAAAGTTAAGGAAGGTTGTTAAGGGATGGCTTGCTGCCACAGGGTGGGGTTTTGTTTTGGTATCCTTTTAGAGCCTGCAGGTGTTTGGCACCAGTTAAAATCAGGGCCAGCTGTGATATTTCAGTTCTGATAGTTCCTTCCCAATAGTTCTCAGAAGTGATGCTTTAGGGTGATGTCTTACACCTGATGTATTCAACTTGTGTGGTACAAATGTGAGTACTCTGTTAAATAACAACAGTTTTGTGACACCCTTTGCCCTCTCTTCCACATTCTAGGTCAATGGCATCAAGGTCAAAGAAAAATACTAATCAGAGGCCCCATCAGTCATATAGATATACTGATGTTCATATATATATAACTTAGCAGTTCATTTAATGATGTTGAAATACTAGGATCTCCAAATACATAATCTTAAGCAAAATGCTAAAAGCAGGATAATGCATTCTCTCTTGATTCTCGTGGTGCTTTTATACCCCCTCTGTGGTGAGATCTATACCTATTTTTGCAGGAATTTGAATAGTTTCTATTAAAAGCTGCATTTTCTTTCAAGTTTGTTTGAGTTGGAAAACCTCAAACCACAATATATTTCATGCACATGTTCCCAAGGGTATGTTAAACAGGACCATACTGAGGTCATCTAGTAAGTTTTCAAAACTTTTTAAGAATTCCTTTAATGTACTGCACAATCTTGGCCTGATTAAAAAAACATATGTATGTTAAGAAACCTCTTGGAAAAATGACTGGCTATTAACATCTATATGCAGATAATCTATATTATATCTCTATAATACACAGAGTTTTCCACAGACACTTTGTAATTGAGGGACAAAAACAATAAAACTACACTTTAAGAGTTTTGGATCAAAACTTCTCAGAACTATCGGTACACACAGACCAAACCGCCCCCGCCCCCCTCTTATTGTTGATTGAATTAACAGTGGATGCCTACAGTATGATCTTAACTTTGCAAAGGTCTGTAGCATATAGTCAGAGGATAAAAGGTAGACAACTTTCCATCCATCCAAGAAAAAAAAATCATCTGTTGCTTGAGCTGAGCAAAAACTCAAGTTTTCTCCAAATTTGAGATTATGATTGCAATTTGTTAGGTGAGAGATGGTTTCTACCATCAAGCCAATTTACGTTGCCTACTAAATTCAAACCACTAATGAAATGTAAATGGTCCACTGATAAGTAAGCCCACAGAATATTCTCTCCTGCTCTTTGATGCTTCTACTCTTTCGTGTGTGGCGGAAGGGGTTTGTGTGTGAATCCGTTTCACTTCATCAAGGTCCCACTTCCTGCGCCATGTTCCAGGCCTTGTACTTCACCCAAAGCAATTTTCCGCAGAACTAGCAGCTGTGCTGGCCCAGCGATGAAGCGCTGGCCATGGGTGCCAGCGGCGCATTCCCACATCTGAACTTTCTAAGTAGCCAGTTCCATGTACCCAGGGCCAAAACACTCTGCAGCTCGTCAGGGGGAAAACAAGGGAGGACACCTTCAACAGAAATCGCACTTAGAAAAAACTTTTACAGAAGATGGGAAGTAAAAGAGTTTTCAGCCATCAGAAAGGATGAAGGGTTGAGAACTTCTTGGCACACAGTTTGCAGATGCTTGAAAGGATATTAATTAGAGCTTTATTTTAAGTTAACAATCCCCATAGCTGCTACTTCATGGGGTTTGGATTCTGAACAAGCCTTTGCCTCTATGGCCAAAACAAAGATGAGTGAAAGAAGATGCTTGCTAATGATAACAGAACCGTCATAATCACCATGGCTACCACTGTGCATTGAACACTTACCATCTGGTAGTCCCTGTCCTGTGCCCTTGATACACATTATCTCATTTAGCTCAACAATATAGAGAGACAAGGTCCTATTTCACCACTTTACAGGTAAGGAAAATGAAGCCTACAAAAGGTATAGAACTGCCCAAGAATTTTTACTTTATAGTCATATCCATTACGTTAGGCCTAGTCCCTTGAGATCACTCATGGCTTTGCGTAGGAGTCCTACTTAAAATTGCCACGGTCATCTTTGCTTATTTTTAACATGTAATAGTACTACATTGCTCTCTAGTCTTTCTAGAAATCTAGATAAATTTTATACATGCATTTTGATATCTAAATTTCAAAGAAGAATGAAATTACATATGAAAGAATTGCTCTCCTGCTTTTAGAGTAAAATTGTCAGTAATTACCACCGTATGATGAAGCATTTCTAATGTTAGAACTGTAACAGTTAGAATCCACTTTTCTGGTGGGAAGAGTGCACTTTACAGAGAATTTGGGGATTGTAGGAAAAGCTGGTATCATGGCTTAGGCAATATCAATCTCTGCACTTGAAAAGTGGGCTGAAGGGAGCAGGTATAGCTCCAGTGGTTGAGCTCCTGCTTCCCATGTACAAGGTCCCAGGTTCAATCCCCAGGACCTCCTTTAAAAAACAAAACTCGGCTAAGTAAAAATATTTCATAGAAACTTCTTGTTAGTTCCAAATATAGAGTATGCAAAGAGTAATTAAACTGAACTACAAGGGAAAAGTGGGTATGAAAATCCTAATTATCCTATATTCACTTTGAACCTGTCAATACACTGAACAGTTTTAAAGTGCTTCGTGGGATCTTAGATCCTTGTATTATTATTATTCTAAAAGATAAGTAACATTAGAATAATATACCGAATGACTTTTAAAATAATGCTCTTTGCTTTGGTGCCTTTATCCCTGATGAAATACAGGTGGAACAAAGAAATACTGATGGAAGAGCTCTCAGGAAACACCTCCAGAGGAATGTGCCCTCAAATTGAGTTAAACGTGAAGTCCTACACACCTGTGGATCACTTTCTAGCATAGAAATCTGATGAGAGGGAAGTAATAGTAAAACCCACCTATTCTCCCAGAATATCTTAAAACCGAAGTTTGGTCTCACTCCAAGTTATGAAATGAGAAAATCAGCGTGGCTGGCCTATGTACAGAGTGTGCACATTACAGGAATACCCAGGCACTAATCCACTGATGGATTTCTGTCCACATCAAATGGGTACCCTTACCTCTAATACTTACTGACACTGTTTTATTATGGACGAAGCCTTGACATACTCACAGTCTTGGCGGAAAGTAACACAAAGCAGAATTCCTGAATTCATTCATTTTTTTTCCCCTCCAATAAATATTGCAACCATTGAGTTAAATATATTTAAATTCTCTTTTAAACACATATTCATGTAACATAAAAGAACCAAAGTTAGATAGATCATTTTTCAACAAACTTCTCTTCCCTCAAAAAAAGTGTATCTCACTTTGAACAACTCATTTCAGAGAAAAATCTGCCAATATGTAGATGAAAAGAACACAAAAAAACTAGAATTTTGAAAGATCGGAAACTGACAAGATACATGAATAAGGATAGTGAACACTTCACAGAAGAAAAGTTCTACCTTTTAGGATTAATAAGGTTGATATGTGAATCCAAGAAATAGTATTACTTGTGGTGATCTTGACTGAAGTAATAAAATCAAAATAGTATTGTGGCATCATCCAAAAATTATCATATGAACAGTGCTATTACACAAGGAATATTTTTTCAGATGACCATTCTTCCTAGATCCCAAGAAGGAACCTGTTAAGCAATGGTTAGCATGAATCGTGTTCAAGTATAATTTATTTTCATAAATAATGTACATTAATCCAAAAATATAGAAATCTCTTCATTTGAAGAATTAACTATAAATTGCTTTCTACATTATAAAATAGTCATATGATCAGATGTTGACTATAACTGAAGTTTCTCATATTTCTTTCCACAAAAAATCACCCCTGAACACCTCACCACAAATTCTCAATTGTCAATAATTTTGTTTATCAGGTAAAACACAGGCCCTAGGCTCTGAAACTTCAAAGGGAGCTGAAGGAAAGAGGTTAGATCTAACAGATGTAACAGATGCAAAAACTGATTGTACACAGCCAATTCTAAATTCTGATTCTCTTTTTCAGGTCGATAAACAGCATTTACTTAACAGTGAAAAAAAAAAACCATGTTATGTGACTTATGCTTAAGGTCAGTGGCTAATGCACATTTATACAAATCAATTCAGATAGGAAAAAAAGGTATATTCTTGTTTTGTTAGTCGCAATGTAAAACACCTCAAAAAACAAACCTGGGGTTCTGCAAATACATTCTTCATGCTGTTGATTGGACCATATGGGACCCCACTGCCTTCAAAGAGACACAACCACTTGGTGGTCCTTTCTTCTGCAAACCTAGGAACAGACAAAAAGGATGCATATTTAACACTCTCAGGACTGTACCACAACCTCTTTCCCCATGTGGCTCTCTTCCTAAGCAACTGATAATGACACAGGTATACTTCTTAGGCTTTCTTTATTCCCAGTCTTGACAGAATGTTTTCTGTATGAAATGACTTGAGTGTCACTATAGTGGACAGAGTAGTCACTCAGATCCCATTGTTTAAAACTCCAGATGAGAGAGATAATTCCTTCTATTTCTACTCCTATGTACTCTTTTGCAGTGAGTCTTTTGGAGAAGAGAGATTGTATGGAAAATGGTATTGACTTTCAAATGTGGTATTGAGTACGTTACAAATATAATAATAATAACAAAATCTGCGATTTTGAGTCATTGTGCAGAGTGATTATTAGGTCTCAGGTATAGACAAAATATCAAGTTAGGGTAGCAAGTGATATATTAAACTATTCCTCAAAACTAAACAAAAAGTAAACAAACTTAATGCAGCTTTTTTAAAGAACACTGGGTTTTATCTCCATTATATTTAGAGCACATTAGAATGAAAAGCCACAAACATTGGCCTAAAAACAACCTTAACTACTCATGTATGTGCTCTGTGATTTTCAAATAAGAACAACTCTTGACACACAAAGACTGATATCTCAGATTAGTTAACAAAACTAAAATCCATCCAAGTTCTTTACCTCTTTAAAAAAAAAACTTGTAATTTAAAACTGGGTTTCACAGACTTGAAACTTTTGTTTCCTCTATTTTCTTTAAAAGATATTAAGGAAAGGGGAATTAATTTATTAGTGAGATTCTCTATTTTATCTTTCTACTCTGTTAACACAGAGTAGAACACTGGGAACACAGAAGCAAAATCCTGGATGTTCAGAGACAACTCAACAATCATAGTTTCTAATGTATGAATAATTTAAGAATTGTCAACAGCAAACTATTATTTTTAGCTAATTAATAATCTAGGGGATCAAAGCAATTTTTTTAAAGCATTCACTAAAACAGATTATTTACAGCAGGTGAAATGCTTCACTAATATGGAAGGACTAGTGGAAATACATATGAATATTCAGTGTTCATGAACTTTTCTCATCAGTTCTTCCATGTATTAGGTAAAATTTGTCCCTGATCTGCAGAATCTATAAGGAAATTATATTAGAGAAATGCAACTCTTTCAGTATTTTCAAAAAAAAAAAAGTATAAAAACAATATCAGTACTTTGAGGATAACTCTTGGATTACCATCTATCAGGTAAAAATAAAATAAAGAAAAAGGAGAAGAGATTTGAACTGATGTATTCTCTAAAAGATAGCCTGCTCTATGAACAATGATGTTCAATACAATTTTTTTAGGAAGGATCTGATAATATTTTTTAATGAAAGTTATATTTCTCTAGGAATGTAATTAAGTCTATTCATTCATCTATTTATTCTATAATCATTTTAGTTAGTGACTACTATATACCAGGCACTGATTCTCATCTTCCCTTTTATCTCCAATGTGACTGACACGGCTTTTTCATTATGCATTTTTAATTATAGTCCAATAATGTTAGCTATCCCTATTTAGTAAATGAATAAATACTTCACTCCTAAATATGTAAAACAATTTTTCATGGGAACATCAGAAGGCAAGGTTAGATGTCTTGCTTCTAATCAATTCTACACATTGACATTTTCTTTTCAATGACTGTTAAAGTCACCTCCTGGCCAAGATTTGCTACAGTTTATATAGACATATATCACCAAAAGGATATACACTCAAAAAACAAGAGATACTTTGAACCTGGAGCCTTCTCAGCCATAAACAGAGGATTTTAATGGTGAGTCAGTGAATTTATCACCACTGGACTCACCCAACTGGCCCAGAAGATCTGCAGAGAGAAAATGCTTATCAATATCCAAACAAATCCATTGGCTGCTTGCAGAAAACTCGGGAGAAGAGTTGAAGTTTTAGTATTTATATAAGCTCTTCACCACTGGGCAAAAGAGGGATTTATTAAATGTTATGGAAAACAATGGATGCACTTTGGAATTAGACAGGACTTGGAAATTAGACAGGAGGTGTGGGGGGAGAGGCAGCGCCTGCAGCTACAATGTGACCACTCTTGGTGGATTTGTGTGGGTGTGGGTGTGGAAAGTGTTCAGAAATGCCATAAACGCAATCAGAGACGGAACATCTCTGCATTCCGCCACTCCCAGAGGACACATCCATCATTTTCTTCTGAAAAATCTATCTCTTGATCTAAATCTGATGTGGAATCCTTTCCTTTATCTGTGTGAAAAAACTGTAAGCACATGTTTTCATTAACCACAAAAATTCTGCTAAAAAAAAATTGAAAGGGCTGATCTAAACCCTCAGGGCAATAGAATCCTGAAGATAAGACAAGAAGGGTGTGCTTAGATCCAATTTAGGGAGGCTCAGAATTAGAGCCTCTGCTGGGAAGTTATTTGGAGACTCAAACAATTCAGACTTACTTGTGAACTTGTAAATCCAATCACATATTTAATTCTAGATTTTGTTGAATTCACTTGATGCCCAGAATGGGTATTGTTCATGAGATAGCCTCATTTATGTAGATAAAGTACCACTGCCTGAAGATGGACTTGAGGTTAAATTTCCTAACATCAATATTGAACTTAAAAGAGATTCTGGCCAAGGAGGTGGGAGTTGGAAATCCTATGATGTTGGTAATAAATAAATGCAGGGCATTAAATCAAGTGTTTAGTCTATGTTTGTCAATTTTATCCTCACGACCACACTATAAGGTAAGTATATCTTCATTTACCAATAGGAAATTCAGTAAAGAAAGTAAATAACTTGCTCAAACCCATATAGTTTTTAAGGCCATAGCTGAGCCTGACTGCTTCACTCCAAAGCCACTGTCTAACCCATGACAACTGCAACATACATTCAGAACGTATGGTCTCACATATTGTGAGCATTATATATGGGTCAAAGGTAGCTAAAAAGGAGGGTGTGTGTGAAACTATGCATCTTTTGAACTAATATGCTTCTTCCCTTCCATCCTATAGACCTCAATATATTTTGCTATACATTTATATTCACTTATTCATTCCTTTTTTTTTTAATCTGGTTGCATCATTGTCTTTTTGGTGCATGGCTTCACTGCATGGGGGCCTATGCCCCTCTGCTCCATGCAAGTCTGGGACACCTTTTTTCTTTTATTACCAGGAGGCCCCGGGGATCAAATCCCAATCCTCCATGTGGTAAATGAGAGCTCACTTGCTTGAGCCACAGCCGTTCTCTATTCACTCTTTCATCAAGAGTTTGTTTTGTGCCAGTCATGGAGAGTGCAACTATAAATAAGATGCAGTCCCTGCTTTGAGAGATATAGCTCAAATGGAGAGCACAGCCATGGAAACAGATGAATTACAATTCATATCATTCAGAGATATGAATGAACAGCTAACAGTTGCAGCACCAAAGAGGCAGACCTGCATGGGGTGTCAGGAGACATTTGAGTCACGTGTTGAAGGAGTAAGAATTTTCCACATGAAAGATGGGAGAAAGGCTCTTCCAGGGAAAGAGAGCAATGTGTGCGAAGGTCTGACCTTGAAAGACTCTTCCCTGCCACAGCTGAAAGGAGATGAAACCAGAGAGTTAGGTTAGACCCAGAATGCCAAGCACCTTGTCTGCTATGCTAAAGAGATATGATTTCTACTGGCCACAGGAAACCGAGAGAGAACATTGAGGAGGGGGCTGACAATCATATCTTGTCTAAAAGATAGCTCTGGCAGCGATATAAAAAACAGAATAATGTGGACACTACAGATAAAGAAACTAGACAGGAACAAATTCTCTCTCTTTCTCTCTCTCTGTGATGCTTTGCATCTGCCATACTGTTAGTCAATTATAAACGAGTTCACATTTGAAAAAATAGTTACCATCCCTTTTAGTTACCATTCTAGTTATCTGTTTCCACTCCATTGATACTGCTTGAGTATGTGGCATCTGGCTTCATGATCAATCCCTTTTCTTGTCAGATCTCCAAGAGCCTCCAGTGACCAGTTGTCAAACGCAATATTCTTTTCCTAGACCTCATCCTACCTTCTCTCTTAGCAGAATTTGATGCTGTTGCCAGCATACTTTCTTGTCCTTCTTAATACCTGTTTGGCCGCTTCTGTTTCTTTTATTAATTTTTTGGCCTTTATCTTCCTGTCCCAAGATTCTTTATTCTTCGCTTTTACTTGCGCATGTGAGGTGATACCCAAATCCGTATTTCCAGCCCCGTGCTTTCACCAGTTTGCATTTTCTAATTGCCATCGCTTTTTCCACTCAGATATCCTATCATCATCATCAACAGAACATGCCTGCAGGTGATTTTATGCCTGCTAATCCCCCATAACGCTGGTATTCTTCCCTTGCCTCGACTCATGCCCTTGGCTGTGGCTGGACACCTTCCTTTTCATCATTGTTCTATAGAATTATTATTCATAATTGAATAATTGAAAAGAATCGACTTTTCAAAGGTAAGGCATTTTCATTTTCCTCTTCCATTCTCCCTGTTACTCTCACAGTTTAGGATCTTGACTTTTCATACTTGGACTATGGCAATGACCAATACAAAATTTCTTACCTCCAATCTAACAGTGGATCACCAATTTTAGATATGCCTCAAATCTGTCTAGTTATCTCCCTCTGCAGGATTGCTATCTTCACTCACACTAGTGAAATGGCTTTTTCCTTGGCTCTTATGTCCCCAGAACTGGGAACGTAGCTGGACTGAATTAACATTTGCTGAATGAATGAATACATGATTATTTGGGAAGAATAAGAGTGTATCAGTCGCATTAGCTTGAATAAGTTCAGTGAATTATTTTCTCCTAAAATCTCACTGGGACTAATTTTGATTAGATACTGAGGCTGGAAGACAATTTTTAGCCCATGGGGAGGCTAGCGAGGTTTAAATGTAAAATCACAACACCTTCTTTTCTTCCTTCTTCTTCATTGGTCCCTAAATTGTACGTCTTGGGGAAAATTAATTTCAAGTTCCCAGCAACTAACACAAAAAAATGCTGAAAGCATGATATCTCAATTTTTACAATGCCTATGCTATCCACAGAATCTTAAGATCACAGGAATTCAAAGAACCTTAAAAATCATGTATTGTTTTCTATGATCCCTGCAAAATGGTCATCTTATGTATATTGAAATTATTTCTAGTAGGATTTGGGAACTCCTACAACTATTCAGACAAACACAGGGAGTGTGCTACAGTAGAAAAGGCATGAGCTTTGGATAGATTTGAGTTTGGGTCACAGTATGAACTTAATAAAAGTATCAATAACATTGACAAATTTTTAAACAAAGCAACCATTTATTAAGCACTTACCAAATTCAAGATGCTATGCTAAGGATTTTGTATGCATTATTTCATTTAATCCACACAATCATCCTATGAGTTAGGTACCATTGTCAGGCCCATTCTAAATATGAGTAAACTAAGGCTTAGAGAGTTTAAGTAACCTGTTTTTTTTTTAAAGATTTTTGGAAACCACAGCAGGGGGGGTACTGGGTTCCTGGCCAGTGGTGCTCTGTCGTGGTCCCTAGGGGAGCAGCGACAGTCTCCCAGGTACAGCGGCGGGGACCGGGAGGGAGTGAGGATTCAACGGTGAGCCCCTGATGCTAATGACTATGCTTGTGAGCTGATAAACCTAAAATAAGAACAAGGCCTAGAGCAACATTGTGCCTGGGAATTTCCTCCTGTCAGCCTTCATGTTACTCAAATGTGGCCAGTCTCGAAGCCAAACTCAGCATGTAAATGCAATGCCTTCCCTCCAGCGTGGGACATGACACCCGGGGATGAGCCTCCCTGGCAACGAGGGACCACTATCAAATACCAACTGATGATGCAACTGGAAAAGGACTTTATACGGAAGGTTCAATGCGGATCAGCAGAATATCCATGTCTACATAAAATACCATGACTTTAAAATGCTGTTTGACCTAAAGTAAGGAGGAAATGGAAAGGAGAAATGAGTTTATATGGCTACGAGTTTCTAAAAAAGAGTCTGGAGGCTGGCAGAAGGATTGCCCTCATGCACAACTGAGCAGAGTCAGAGAGACAGATAAAGCAGATACAACCCCCAGATAATGGTTCCTTTGAAGGCTAAAGAGACCCATGAGAGTTATGGTCATGGCCGATGGGGTTAACTATCAGGGCAGATGGCCCCTCTTTGGAAATGGTGTGTATGTGTGATGAATCTGGACTCAGATGGGATCTCCCTTCATAAGTCTTTCATGCTAATGTGCCGGAGGTGCAGTTAACGTTGGGGTTTAAGATATATTTAGGGGATTTGAATCTCTGGACCGACAATGTGATAGCCAGGTCCTGAGCCTCAACAGACTCCAGCACCTACAATCTGATTTATTGGACTTACCACACTCAGCTAAGATGGAGTTGAAGAAGGACAATCACCACACCGTGGAGCCTAGAGTGATTACAACTGAAAATGGGAGGACTGCATCCAGCATCCATGTGGAATCTGAGCCTCCTCTTGACATAGAGGTGCAATGGACACAACCAATCCAATGTCCACATAGAAGAGGTGGCATGGAATTGGGAAAAGTGGACATGGTGGACGATGGGTATGGGGAAGGGCAGGAGGAGATGAGAGATGGAGGCGTCTTTGGGACATGGAGCTGCCCTGGATGGTGCCTCAGAGGTAATCACCGGACATTGTAAATCCTCATAGGGCCCACTGGATGGAATGGAGGAGAGTGGGGGCCATGATGTGGACCATTGTCTATAAGGTGCAGAGGTGCCCAAAGATGTACTTACCAAATCCAATGGATGTGTCATGATGATGGAAACGAGTGTTGTTGGGGGGGGAGAGGGGGGGTGGGGATGAATGGGACCTCACATATATATTTTTAATGTAACATTATTACAAAGTCAATAAAAAAAAATTAATTTAAAAAAAATAAATTAATTAATTAATTAATTAAAAAAAAAAAGATTTTTTTAAAAATTTCTCTTCCCCATCCCACCCCCATTGTCTGCTTTCTGTGTCCGTTTGCTGTGTTCTTCTGTGTCTGCTTGCATTTCTTGTCAGCAACACCAGGAATCTGTGTCTCTCTTTTTTTTTTTTTTTTTAACAGTTTTCACAAAACATATCTGTTTTATTAATGCATATTAATAAAGCATAAATCCAAAGTGTACAATCAATATTATTATTCACTGTAATCACAGACTTGTGTGCATGCATCACTTCAGGCCTTCACGGAGCACTCTCATTTTTCCAATAATAATAATAAACCAAAAATAAACAAACAGAATTCCTCTCCTCTCAATCTCTCTATTCTTCCAGTGCCCTACATAGCTGCAATTCTGTTTCCTTCTCTCTCTGTGTCTCTTTTTGTTGCATCGTCTTGCTACGTCAGCTCTGTGTGTGTGTGTGGTGCCACTCCTGGGCAGGCTGCACTTTTTTTGCTCAGGGTGGCTCTCCTTGCGGGGCATACTCCTTGAGTGTGAAGTTCACCTGTACCCATGCATGGCACAGCACTCCTTGAGCGCATCGGCACTGTGCATGGGCCAGCTCACCACACAGGTCAGGAGGCCCTGGGTTTTGAACCCTGGACCTCCTTTATGGTAGGAGGACACTCTATCAGTTGAGCCAAATCCACTTCCCTAAGTAACCTTTTTAATTCACGTAAACATTATGTAGCAAAGCTGAAATTCTACCCTGGGTCCAAAGCCATCTGTTCACCACCACTTTCTACTGCTTGTCTCTGGGAAGGAAAGTCTGGGAGCAAACCAGACCAAGCTCTGTGAGCTCTGAGGACTAGCCCCAGAGAGGGTTTAAAGAAGCTGTACTCAGAGCCCAGTATCTTGGTGCTTCTGTTAATGAAGGGACATTAATGTACCAGGCACCATGAGAAACTTCACATATGTGATTTCTAATCCAATGAGGTGAGTTTTATGATCCTCATAATTGAGGTAACTAAGGCATAAAGAGTAGGGAAGTATATGGATCAGAGGGCTCAAATCTATTAGCTGGTCCTGGGTTCACTGTGTTGTACACTCCTGTGCATGTCTTGTTGTTTTTTTTTAAGTTTTATTCTAGTAACAAATATACAACTTAATATTTCCCCTTTTAACCACATTCAAATATACAATTCACAAGTGTTAGTTACATTCACAATATTGTGCTACCATCACCACCATCCATTACCCAAATTATTCCATCATCCCAAAGGGAAACTGTACCAATGAAGCATTAACTCCCCAGTCCCTATATTCTAGTTTCAGACTCAATGAATTTTCTTATTTTAATAATTTCATATAATATTTGCCTTTTTGTGTCTTGTTTATTTCACTCAATATGATGTTTTCAGAGTTCATCCATGTTGCTGCATGTATCAATACTTCATTCCTTTTTATAGCTGAATAAAATTGCATTGTATGTATATACCACATTTTGTTCATTCATCTGTTGATTCCCTCTTTTAGCAATTGTGAATAATGCCTCTGTGAACATCAGTGTGCAAATATTTGTTTGAGTCCCTGCTTTCAAATCTTTTGGTATATACGTAGAAGCAATATTGCTGGGTCATCAGTAATGCTGTATATGTTTTTCCAGGGAATCACCAAATTGTTTTCAACAGGTGCACCATTTTACATTACCACCAGCAATAAATGAGTGTTCCTTTTTCTCCACATCTTTTCCAACACTTATGTGAAATGGTACCTCCTTGTATGCTTTCTTTGTATTTCCATAATGGCTCATGTTGTTAAGTATCTTTTCTTGTGCTTTTGGAAATTCAAGTCTTTTCCCCATTCTTTAATTGGGTTGTCTGTTTTTCATTGTTGAGTTGTAGGATTTCTTTATATATTCTGAATACTAAACCTTTATAGCATATATAGTTTCCAAATATTTTCTCCTATACTCTAAGCTGTCTTTTTACTTTCATGATGAAGTCCTTCAATGCAAAGTTGTTTTGGTTTTTTTTGGTATGTCTGTTTTTTCTTTGATTGTTCATAAATTTGGTATAAAATCTAAGAAATGATTGCCTAAGAAAGGTCCTGAAAATGCTTCCCCATGTTTTTGTCTAGGAGTTTTATAGTTCTGGTTCTTATATTTAAGTTTTTGATCCATTTTGAGATAATTTTTGTATATGGTGTGGAGTAGAGGTCCACCTTCATTCTTTTGCATATAGATATCCAGTTTTCCCAGCATTATTTATTAAGAGACTATTATTTCCCAATTGAGTCGACTTGGCACTTGTCAAAAATCAATTAGCCATGGGTGTGAAGATTTTTTCTAAATTCTCAATTTGATTCCATTACTCTATATGTCTGTCCTTGTGCCAGTACCATGCTTTTTTGCTTACTCTTGTTTTGTAATTAGTTTCCAAATGGGAAGCACAAATCCCCTGGCTCCATTCTTTTTCAAGTTGGCTTTAGCTGTAGGGGACCCCTTACCCTTCTGAATACATTTTATGATTGTCTTTTCCATTTCTTCAAAGAAGACCATTGGAATTTTGATTGGTATTGTGCTGAATCTGTAATCACTTTCAGTAGAATAGACATCTTAATATTCTAATTCATGTTGTGTGTATCATATGGTGTGTTCCTAAACTTTACACTGTAATTTTTTTTAAGGAAGAGAAGAAGAAAAATTCCTATAATTAAAACGTGATTGCAATCACGTTTATTGAAAAAAATCAATAAAAATGTAGGGGAACAATGAGAAGCCTCCCAAGAATAAAGCAAAGAGATAAAGAAGAGACAAACAGATTAAAAAAATAAAAATCTAAAGGACTAAATTTAAAGGACACCTAAATGACAGGGTTTCAGAGAAAAAACATGGAAAACTAAGGAGAAGGACTCATCAATGAAATAACAGAAGAATATTTCCCAGAACTGAAAAATGTAAGTGTGGTGGTTTGAAGCTAAATATATTCCAGAAAAGTATGTTCTGAAATTGAGTCCATTCCTGTGGGTGTAAACCAACTGTAGGTAGGATCTTTTGATGAGGCTACTCCAGGTTAGGTGTGACCCACCTCATTCAGGATGGGTTTTATAATCCTCTTACTGGAGTCCTTTATAAGAGAATGAAATTCAAAGAGAAAGCCACAGAAGAAAAAGCTGAAAACAACAAAACCCGGAAGAGAAGGAGAGACCTGCAGAAGCTACCATGTGCCTAGCCATGTGCCAGTGGAGTCAAAGATCAACAGCATTTAGTCTTGAGGAAGAAAGCACCACCTTGATGATCCATTTTTCAGCTTCAACTGTGGGCAAATAAATTCCCATTTTTTTAACCTGATCTATTTCCTGGTATTTGCTTTAAACAGTCAGGAAACTAAAATAATGAGTTTTGAGGATGAATTATATGTCCAATCCAATGGATGAAAAGAGACCCATACCAAGGCACATCACTGTAAAATTTAAAACACTGGAGATAGAGATGATTCCAAAAGTTTCCAGAGAGAAAAAAAAACAGATCATAAATGATCAAGAATCATAATGTCTTCAGACTTCAAAAACAATGCTAGAAGCATGAATTACTATCTTCAAAATTCTGAAAGAACATTATTTCTAACCTAGAGATCTATTTCCTGTCACACTATCAAGCAAGTATAAGGGTAATACAAAGACATTTTCAGACACAGAAGTGCTCAAAAATTCTTCCCATATGCCCTTTCTTAAGAAACTGCTGGAGAACGTGTACCGTTAAAACAAGAAACTAACCCAAGGAAGAAGAGAAAGATCTAATCCAGGAGAGAGGCAATGGGAATCCCCAGAATGCTAGCATTATATCAGATACAGAGGGCAATCAGTCCAGATTGAAAAGTAACTCAAGAGATAGCCAGACTGGGGACTGTCATCACCAAGTTTCCCACTGCCCCCACACCATCTTGCAACTTTCTTTTCTTATTCAACATTTTTACTTCAAAAACTATGCATATTCATATATGCAGATTTGGATCATTCATTTTATCTGCTAGGTAATTCCTGTGTGAATGTTCCACAATTTATTTCTTCTCCTTCTAATTATCCATTGGTTTCACTTTCTCACTATCATACACAATGCTTCAGTGGAATTTTATCAAGCCTCTGTTTGTTCATATGGGATTCATATTCTTGGATAAATAGAGAGAAGTGGAATTGCTGAGTTCTAAACAGGCACATCTTAGGCTTTATTAGTTGTTGCCAAATTGCCCTCCAAATTGGTTTGTGCCAATTTCTTCTTCTCCCATATTCTCATCAACTGCTGTTTTTGTCAGACTTTGTCTGTCAATCTGATAGAGGTGGATGATATCTCATGGTTATTTTACATTGAGTTGTATTTCCCAAAAAGGAGAAATTAAGCATCTTTTCATAATGTAAAGGCCATTAGCTTTTATTTTTTCTTTCTTCTGTGTCTTTCATCTTCACATCCTTTGCTCATTTTTCAGTTGGACTATTCATCTCCTTATTGACTTGTAGGAATCTTTGCAGAGTCCAAATACAACTCCTTTATCAATTATATACATTTCAAATTTTGTCTCCTAGACTATGGCTTGTCTTTGAAGTTTATTTACTTTTTCATACAGAAGTTATTAATTTTAATGTGAACCAATCATCATTCTTGTCCTTTAAGGCTTTTGCTTTTCATGCTGGTTTAAGAAATATCACTTAGGTTAGGTGTTTAGAACAGTGCATGATTAAAGTAAGTGCTATATAAGTGTTCGTTAAATAAATAAGACAACACTAATATTTGTCAGGAGGGGAGGCAAACTGTTGGCAGGGAAGGAGGAGTGACAGGAATAGAAGTTTTAGAAGCAAAAATTTGGTACAGGGCTTATTGCATAAATGTATTGCCTATAGGAAATGTCCCTTTGGACAAATCTGAGTAATCCCAAACCAAACCAATGAAATTCCTTAAGCTCAGGGCTGGAGTCTACAATTCAGTAACTATAAACAGGCCTGTGACACTTCTGTAACCCACAGAGAAACAGCTGGAATTTGTTGGTCGATGTTTCTACCGTAAACAGAATCACAGATTTAATATTTCCTGTAATTTCCTCAGAACTTATTTCCTCTTAGGAATTTATCTCTACATATTACTGATAAATTATGGTTAAAGTTATCTTCTCCCCCTCCCCCTAGTATTCACTAGCTCTCTCCTTTGTCAATTTACAGGCCACACAAAAGACGGAGTAAGAGTCCAGCCAGGGAATGCAGTCTCTGCCTTCTATCTCACGGTCACTGGGGACTTTCCATACATGTTCTCTCAAGCACTTTGAGACACTCGGCTGAGTAGCCAATGTGTCTTATGGCTCACACCAATTATCAGCACACTATCAACCCTGGTCCATCCAATTACGATTCACAGCTCAGGTATAAATGTTTATTACAGAAGTTAAATGACATGCAGGTCACATATTATAATGGTTTGGCCTGACGAAAATTGTTTGGCTGTCCATTAAGCAGCATCACAGCAAATGTCATATGGGACTATTGCCCCCATTGCCACAATTCAGAGATACTTCACACCAGGGACGGCTCATATGAAAAGTCTCAATCAGCCTCTCAAATCCAGATTTCTGAGTGAAGAACTACTTATAAAGCAATACATAATTACTGCAGATAAAATACTTACACATCAACAGGCATAAAAGACAAAAGAAAATCACCTGTAAGCTTACCACATAGAAATATTTCAGTTTATGTTCATCCTACAGCCTTTTTGTATGAAAGCATATTTAAAAACACTTAAATGGGATCTAACAGTTTTACAACTAGCATTTTAAATTTAGCAATCATATGTACATGTCAAGAAATAAGCATCTATTATGTCATTTTATGGTTAGAAAATATTCATTATAAGGATTTATCATGAATTACTTAAGCAGTTTCCTATTGTTGGATGTTTTATTTTCCTAAAGTTTGTGAATACTATTTCAATAAACATTCTTGAAGCTAAATCTCTGTTCTTATTTCCCTATGATTCATACCTAGAAATGGAAATCCTTTAAACACATATAATTTTAAACATATTTATATTCATTTATTCAATAAGTATTTTATTGAGCTTCTTCTAAATGTTTAAGAGCTTAGGTAGCTCTTAAGTTTTTATATTGCCAGCTCCTCAAGCCCAGTGGTGTCAGGTTCAGTAAATATTCTTTGTACAAATATTGAGTGAATAAGATTTTTTCCCTCTACCAATAGGATTAATTATTATAATAGATGTTCAATATTGTTTCCTGGGATAAATGAATTTATTCCTTTGAAATTTATATAAATATCATTTATACACATAGTTCTTGTATCTATATTCATAAGTATGATTGGTGTAAAATTTTGCTTTTGGCTGTTTTATTGTATATTTTGACAGTGTATGTCAATTTTTCAAAAATCATTTGAGGAAATTTCCATCTACAAAAGAGATAGATGAGGCAAAGCTTCCTATACCTAACACCCTTTTTTGGGAGGATCTATCTTTGATAGATTTTTCAGTTGCTCTTTATCATAGTAGACTTTTCTCTACAATGTGATTGACATTTTCAACCAAAAACCCATTTAAAATATATTATACTTTATTCTTTAAAACTTGTTTCATCCTCTGAACATATCAGTAGATTCATTTCATCACTCCTAAAGAGTTTTCCTACTGCCTCTCTATGCTCTTGATTAGATTTGTCAGAAGTTTATTTTATTAGGCTTTTGAAAGCTCATACTTGGATTTATTAGACTTACTGTTTTCCAATCATTGATTCTTGCTTTTAACTTAGATCCTCAGTCTATTTATTTTCCTAACGAGTTAAATTTCTATTTCATTTACTTTTACTCTTTTTGCCTAAGGATGAAACATAGAAAGCAATAAATTTACCTCCAAATCCAACTTTGGTGCATAATATATATACTAATATGTATTGCCACTGTTATTTTCTACTTTTGATTTCTTATATATACATCAGGAAAGTGATTAATACACACAACTCTCAATCTAATTCCTAATTTTTAGTGACCTTTTACCAACTTCTATTCTCCTGAAGTAGTTAACTCTACTGAGTCTTTCCGCTTGATTCGTTGGTATTCTTAAAAAGGTAGCTGGTGTCTTGGAATGCCATGAGCCTCAGGAGAATCTGACATCAGATCGTGTGTCAATCTTAGATTTGTTGATGTCTTAAGTTTAATTTTTTTTCTCATGTCTTCATAGGCATTGTAAAGATTTTAAGTTATATTATTAACTTTTATTAATTTATTATAGTAAGATATTACAAGGTGAATGCTCTTGGTCTTGACACCCAAGTTAATATCCCAGTCCCTTCGTGTATCTCATCCAATCACAGCCCTACCCCTTCCTCCAAAAGTAATAAGTGCTTATTCTGACTTTCATGGTAATAATTTTTCTTCTATTTATTTTTTTGGTTGATCCCATAAGTATGATCCCATAAGTATTTTTTTTTGGTTGATCCTATAAGTATGATCCTTAGATAATATAGTTGGCTCTTGCCCACTTAAAATATGTGTGTGTGTGTGTGTGTACATATATATATATATACACACACACACACACTATAGGCCAAATGGTCCAGGTTCTTCAACAGATAAGTTGTAAAGAAAGTAAAAAGATGGATGGGGAAATTAGATTTTAAAAAGCCATATGTGTGTGTGTGTGTACACATATATATATATATATATATATATATATATATATATATGTATATACATATATATGTATATATATGTATATATATACATATATGTGTGTATGTATATATATGTATATATACATATATGTGTGTATACATATATATGTATATACATGTATATGTATATATATACACACATATATATACACATATATATATATATGTATACGCACACACACACACACATATATGGCTTTTTAAAATCTAATTTCCCCATCCATCTTTTTACTTTCTTTACATATATGTATACACACACACACACATATATGGCTTTTTAAAATCTAATTTCCCCATCCATCTTTTTACTTTCTTTACAACTTATCTGTTGAAGAACCTGGACCATTTGGCCTATAGAGTTTCCATGGTGGAATTTGCTGATTGCTTACTCACTGCAGTTTAATATGTTCCTCTATCCCCTGTATTTCTTGCAAATGGGCAGCAGAATCTATAGGCTCTATCAGACTCAGGTTTGATCCATTTAGAAATGCTAAAGGCGGGTTTTGTTCTTTCATCAGGAAGCACATAATATCTGCTTCTCTCTCTTTCTGTAAGTGTGATGTTAGCTGTTTCCCATCAATTCATGGGGCCTGAAAAATGATGACATTTTAATTCTATCATTTTTAACTCACTCATTAGCTAGAATAATTTTTAAAGAGACACTTCTCTTTACTATTCGGTTACATTGAGATATAATTCATATTGGAAAGAGTAAATGCTTGCGGCTTTCCCTTTGTTTATTTACCCATTTTCACAATAGCAAATGGACTCCGTACCATACTTTCAAGGTTTCCAATTAGTAGATAGATAGATGATAGATAGATAGATAGATAGATAGATAGATAGATAGATAGATAGATAGATAGATAGACAGACAGATAGATAGGCAGACACAGATATACATAACTGTGGACATTACAAACTCATAAATTCAAATATACTTAATAGGTTTCAAACCACTGCATTTATCATTTCAATTTGCCCATCTTTAACCAACTTCTGCTGGGCTCCTGAATCCTGTTGTCATGATTCTTAGTAGTAGTCTCTGAATCGCCTCCTTGCTATTTGGTATAACAGGATGTTTCAGGCTCATCTTACATATTTCACGCACCAGGTCCAGAATTAGCCATTTCTCCAGGAACCTCTGGTTTCTTTTAGTGGGAAATGGTAATTAAAGACCACAATCTGCCTGAAGGAAACTAATTGCTATCTTGTAGGTCAATGTTTCTAGAACTCTTCAGTGAACAGAAGAAATGACACAGAGCTAGAGCCAGAGATAGAGTTAAATTACCTCATGAGTTCACACAGATATTTCTAAATTAACTCAGGATGAAAGTGTTTTTAAATAATCTTTTCCATATTACTGTGCATCTCCTTTCTTCCACCCTGAGCATTCCGGCTCTCAAGGACACAGAGATGACATAATTAGAATATTCCATAAATTACTCATTTGCTTTATCCTATATCACATGTACAACAATCTCAGACTAACTTAAGCTTACCACAGCCAATTATGGCATATATATAAAGTGCTCCCCAATTCTTCCCTCATGTTTAATAGTCTTACGATACAGCATATGTATTTGCATAGTAAAACATATGGTCTATAGCATTTTACACTTTTTCTTTGACTTTTCATTTGGTTGCCACCAATCTTTGTGTCACTATCTCTTGAGTGAGCTCAAAGGACACTAATTTCTGATTGTCTTAACTCTTTTTTCCTGGCCAAATTCAACCTCTTATCCCCTGACCAGTAAGAATTTTTTCATTATTTGTTTTCAGCATTGAGCTGGATTATAACATACTACCCAGGTGATTTTTATGGCCCCCCTCTTCCAGTCCCACATTTCCCTGCATACGTCTAACTTCTGCCCACTTTCCACAGGGCTCAGCCTCACGGTGGTAAAGAGCCACAGCTGTTTAGCTTGCCCAGCTAGCGCTTGGTGTCCTACCTGACAAGCTACAGGATCTTAGAAGATTTTTCTTAAACTCTTTAAGCCTTATTCCCCTCATAAATAAAAGGGAAATAATAATAATTCCTACCTCACAAGATTTTTGTGAAGATTAAATATAATTAAATGAAATGGAGCTCTTATTTCAGTGCCTGGCACACTGTAATAAGTACTAAATAAAAATTAGCTGTTATTATTGTTGGGATGTCATTCTTAGGCTTCTCACACAATAACCTCTTTGTCCTTTATTGACATACTTCTTGAGAGGTTAATAATTAAAATAAAGGCCCTTTAACTACCCACTCAAACCATCAGCATTATATCAACCAAAATCTAAATTTGAGTATATGATAACGGGAAAAAGCAGCACACCATGAAACACAAGTCTGTAAATTTTCTTTAATATTCTTGTATCAAAATCCTGTTTGTATTACGTCTCTATTGAATTGAATTTGAACTCATAAAACAAATCAAATTTCTAATGAAAGTATGAAAATCTAAAGCTTCACAAATTTATCCATTTTATCTTCTAATGCCTTCCATAAATGAATAGTTTCAGGAAAAGGAACATTATTTTGTTTTTATATACATCACAGTAACATGAAGATGGTAAAAAGGAAAAATTGTAACATAGAAAATGCTATTTATGATTCATAAGATCCGAGAGATGGAGTAAATTTTACTGTTAATCTCTTCCAAAACTTGAACCCAAGGGAGTGGTCATTTACCTCTTTTGCATGAATATAGTACAGGAAGTGCTCTGGTAGGAAAAACGATTTTCAGAAGCAGCCCACCACACTTTGGAGAATCTCAAAATAAGCTCTCCAGCCTCCCCATCTTTTTGCCCTTTCTTTACCTTCACCAAACCCACCCACATTACTCTCCTTTTCCTGATGGGGATTCAAAAACTTCTTCCAGGTGAGAACTACTGCTGTCAATGTTAGAACACAAACGTCCGCATACATCCACAGTCTGCCCCTGGAAGCTTCCTCCCATCAGTTCTTGTTCAGAATAGAGGAGACTCGTGTGGGGTTCTTGCCCACGACAGTCCTTGAATATTTATAAATGCCCTTCCACCAAATCCTGCCTCCTCTAAGCTAAACACCCCCACATCCTTCACCTATTCCTCAGTAAGTCACGCGTAAAGAATTTAAACAATCCGTAGCCTATTCATCTATGGAGATAAATATTTTATTCAAAGGAAAAGTTGAAAATAAATCATCACAAGGAAACAAACTCATCCTTACTTGCAATTTAAGAAATGCAAATTAAAGAATTTTAACGCATCATTATATACTGTAAGAAGTGGAAAAATGAATGGTTACACATCGCTGAGGTGCTACAAATTAATTCAAATTTTCTTGAAAACAATCTGTTAAGATGTAAGAAGAACAATAAATCTGTTAATTCAACTTGACTGAATGATTCCATTGAACATTGATATTTAAATCAAGGCTTCTAAACGCAGCGGAAAAGTAAAAATAACCTAAATGCCTAGCAACAGCAAAATACCTGAGTATACTACAGAATAGTTACACAATGAGTTAGTATGGATATGTACATACAATTATAGTGTTTTATATATATATATAGCAACCAAACCTCAAAAACAATATGGAAGGCTATAAATAGAATTAAATATTTATGATATTCTTTTTTTTCTTCAAAACTATTCCTCAGGTCCTTAAAAATAGGAGATGATTAAATCTGTCTCACTATTTAATAGGGAACATTGGGCCCCCATTAACTGTAAACACTACAGGGCAGGATATTTGTCTGTCTTGCTCCCTGTTATAGCCTCACACCAGGAGAGAATCTGACAGTTGAGAGCTGACATTATACAGTATATAATGCATGTCAGCCATTGTTCTAAGCACTTTTATATAGAGTATACATTTAAATCTCACAACAAGACTATCATTGATACTATTATCATCTCCAGTTTACATATAAAGAGCCTGAAGTACAGAGATGTTTAAGTAACTTACTCAAGGTCACAAAGTTAGTAAGAGGTAGAGCCAGAATGAGAACTCGGATAGTTTGAGCTCCAGAACCCATGCCCTTCAACCCATGCTATTCCACCGCAACGTATGAAGAGGTGAACAGTAAAAAATGGTTGAATGTATGCATGTATATAGAGCTATATGGACGGGTGGAGATATCAATGAATTACTTGGGTTCGCTCTTCCTGGAACCTAATGGAACCTACGAAAGGCAACTGCTATCCTCTGGCCCTGTGCTAGTGGCTTTCAAACATTATCTCACTAAATCATAGGAACATGTGAGAAAGCATTATTATCACCCATTTTTGAAGATGAGGAAACTGCTTTATTAATTTGATGTCGATCTTGGAAACAGTAATACTGGCACTCCAAACAATGCTTGGCATAGTGGGATCTCAATATATATATTTGTTGAATGAAGAACTTTAACAAATGAAGTACCTTTTTAATACTTGGAAGGATAAGTAAGAAATACTTATTTTTTAGCTTATAAAAAACTTACAATTACTTATAAGAATAAGTAAAACACCAGCCAATGTGGTTTTCTTAAGGCCAAATAACAACAAAACAATCTCATTTTCTTTTTTGATTGGATTCTAATGTGAGGTTTGTGAGAGAAAGACTATGGGCAGAGCATGCCTGGATTTCACCCAAGGTACTGACAAAATCATTCAAAATATCCTTGTGGATAAGATGGAGAAATACAGTTTGCATCATGACACAAATGTTGAATTTTAAGCCAGTCAAAGTCTACACCCAGAGTTGGGTTTCAGTCTGGGGTGGTGAGGATGGTATCAGTTGGTGACCCTAAATGAGAACTTGGGATGATGGCACGTTGGTCAAACTTGTAAGTACCGAGAACTGGTAGAGATAACAATCAGGTTGGAAGACAGAGGCAATTTTTTTAAAAAACAGAACTAAGATAGAAATGTATTTAAGTAAAAAAAAATAGTGAAACAAGGTTTAGTAACAGGCTTTAAAATAGGAAGGTGGTTGTTCTGTGGTTAGTATTTTATACTAGTTAATTTGCCACCATTTTGCCAAAGAGTGAAAACTCATACTTCATTAACAGAACTGTTACACAAAACAAATTAACTACCACCCAGCTGCTGCCCAGTCACACCCCTACAATACACACTACTTACCAAGTGCTTGCTGGAAAGCAGAAGAAGTCACAGAATTTACCTAGCATCTTACACCTAACAGGACAGGTCAGGTATCCTAGCTGAGCAGTCTCATTGAAGCTTCAGCTTTTATCAACCACTATTCCTTTCAGCCTTCCTTACTCTCTGCCACCAACAGTCCCAGAGGCTGCAGATGCCCCATCCCACATCCCCTTAACCAACCCACATTCCATAGAAAGTTCAGACCTGCTGACCATTTCCCATTTTATGTCTGAGACTGCTTTGCATGTAACCTTGCTCTAACGGCAGGGAATTTGCCCCTGGAGGTGCAGCCCTGAACTGTTGGGGGATAAATGCTCCAGCATCCCCCTTGCTCGGGGAGATGATTCTGACGTGTATTTCATAGTTTCTCAGGGGGGTCCCAGCACCATAGAGTCTGAGTTGTCCAGAGTGGAAAACCTGCTCACTGGTACACGCCTCTGCTCATTTAGTTTCCTGGAATCGTATCTCAAACAAACTACCTGACTCAAGTCCCTGGTTCAAGGTCTGCTTTGGGGAAAGCGCACATTAAGATACCACCCAAAGCTGGTTTTGAATTATTCTTCAATCTTCTGCTAACATTAAGTAATTAAGTAATTACTTAATTTAATTACTTAAAGAATTTAAGTAATTTATCTTTTTATGTATATCCTAGATAGCTCTGGCATTAATTATACATTCTTTGTTTTATGTTATGAGGTTAACTAGAGCTTGGCTTGTGGGGGAAAAGGAGCTGGCAAGATTCTTTTGCATTTAAACACCATTACCGGAGTAAAATTTAGATCTTTGCCTACCCCACCACCCATCCCTGGATCCCCAGCACCAAATTATAAAATTGGCTTACTTTATTTGTCACTTCTTACTCAAGTCAGAAACCAAAAAGCATAAAGAATATTTTCTGAGAGGGGTGAGTTCCTAAATTCATTTTCTTTTTGGATATATCCAAAGGGACTTTTTTTGGCATTTATATAAATCAAAATGGGCTGGCAAACTGGAAAGTAATTTCTTTTCCTTGGTTAAATTATGCCACCATTTGTTTTATTCCTGTTACTGCATTTTTAGCTCACAGTCATTCTCTTCGAACTTTAGGAGCACTTTGAGTGGTTAAAAAAAGTTATTGATTTGAGTAATACTACGGTCATGCTATCTTTTAAATTAACAATTCAGACTTAGAAACACCTTGAGAGTAGGAAAAATAACACTTAAGAAAATGCCTTAAATATATCTTACTTTCAGTTATTTTATTATACTGAAAAATAATGTTTTAAATAATCAAATGTCACATTCAATTGTTATCCTAGTATGGATAAAGTTATATATTTAACTTAAAAAGTAACCAACTATCATAAAGTTATTTACATTTCTCAAATATACAGCTTTTGTGTGTACATGTTGCTTTAAGATGCTTCATCTGGTTACTGTTAAAATAAGTGTGTAAGTTTTATTGAACAATACAGTAAACAACCACAAAGAGCATGCATAAATTGTTAGTGGATTCTGCTACTTATGGAAGAAGTCATTGGTGGACTGTGTTTCATCAAAACATTCTCTCCCACTGAAAAATGAATAGCTTTGCAGCACACAAACAAAAGACATGATTTTCCCCTCTTATCAGGTTACCCTTTCCCTCTCATAAGAAGTCAAAGCAAGGAAAACATAAAGGACACACTTTCTCAATGAATCTATGAAGGAAAAAACTCCAACTGAGAACAAGTAAAATGTATAGGCAATATCAAAATTTAGCCTTTTATCCAAAGAGGGTTTGGATAAGAGTTGGAAAATAAAGATACCTTTGATTTTGATATTCATGTCAAGCAAAAGTTAAAAACATGCACCAAATGGCAGGAGGTGCTTCCTTAAGAAGCATTAACTTATCACCTTACTTTGATCTGTATGTCTTGGGTTACTTCTGGCCCTCAATGACCAAAGTTTCAGAATAACATTGTCAGGGAGGCTTACCAATAAGGTTGGAGCACAGAATTTTGTTTGTTTTATATTATGTTGTTTTATATTATGATATGCATACCCACTGGATGCATATCATAACATCATGTTAGTTTTATCAATTTATTATTAAGATGTTCATATCAGAAAATACAAAAAGAAAAGAGAAATAAAAGGATATGTAAACAAATATCACCCATAATTCCACTACCCAGAGACAAGCACAGTTAATATTTTGCCTTACTTCCTTTTGGTGCTTTTCACTGTTTTGTTGTTGTTGTTGTTGTTAACAGAGTTTATGAATCAGCCTTTTAAAATTAGTTTTATATAATAAGCATTTCCCTATGAAAACTTTTCAGTAAACAATTTTCAGTTAATACAAAATACTCCAAAGCAAGTACCTAATGATTTCCCTAATGCTGGATGTTTATGTGCTTGCTTCGAGGCATGTCACTATGGTGACAACTCTGTAATTGTGCACATATCATTGTCTTTATCTTGATTCCTGTTAGGAGATTTATTAGGACTGTCAAGAAGGAATATCTTGAAACAGAATTATTGGGTCACTAATAATGAATACTTTAAGGCTCTGTGTGCCTATTGTCCAATTGATTTCCTCGCAGCAGAGTATCAATATATATGCATTATAACTATTTGAACAATTGAAAATAGAAAAAACATGTGCCAGCCATTTTTATTTTCATATCTTTTATTTCAAGTAAAGTTGAGTAATTTTTTCATACATTAATTTGACATTAGAATTTATTCAGCTTTTGTGAATTATTTTTTCAAGTTAATCTACTGAGGTTGTTGTGATTTTTTTCCGATCTATTTGAATGTTCTTTTTGTAAAATAATTACTGTTATCTGAAATTATGGTTGTACATATATTCCTCATTTGTTATTTTTCCATTTTATTTATGGTGTTGTAACAGAATATGTTCTAATACGCAGTAGGGATTGTCATCTCCAGTACTTTTTAAAACTTCATATAGTCTTTTGATTTTTGAAAATTATCTTTATAATTTGTTAAATCCCAAAAATCTGTCAAAACGATGCTTGGAATTTTGTTCAAGTATTAATATGAAAAAAGTGGACACTATTTCATTTTCCTTGCCAAGATAGTTTTATAGTTTTCTTCATGTAAGTCCCATACATATCTTATTACCATTATTCTGAGGTATTTTCATATTTGCTGTTGATGCTGTTAACCCATGCATGGAATCTCTCTTCCACTACATTTTTAAATTACACAGGAAAGTACTATTCTCTGTACAATGATTCTATATTTGAGCACATGCTTGACTTGATTAGTTCTAAAGTTTTATATTAAGTATTATTTTAGTATTATATTTTAGAACCTTTCTTCTAAGAAAGTCAAAAACTTATAGCTGTGCATTCAGACACCAACTATATTTTTTCTCTTATATTCCAACCTACTCTTCGGATTTAGTATTTCCCAAACTTTGGATAAGCTCTTGGGGCGATCCTATGGCCATTCCAATCTACCTTAGATCATCAATGCATAGCCCTCTTGTTCTGGCATTAAAATATACCAGTTCACTTTAAGCACTATTTAACTCTACTCTAGTCCAGTACAACAGTAAAAACTCATAATTCTTATGTAAGTTCAATTTCCTAGATTTACTATAACTTTAATATCTGAGATGAGCTCTGTTTATTCTTTTATATATCACTATATTGTATCTGAGGTTATTTTAGTTTCTGTATTATGAAATGATATATTCCTGATCTCCCAAATTGTGTTCTAGCATCCCTTGATACATTAATAGGAGTTGGGGTTAGTGGGATAGGAAAGAGAAGAGAATGTTCCTCCAGTCACAATGTTTGGAAAACATTTTTTGCTACAATTCTTCATAGAGATTCATAGTACACATTAACATATTAAAGTTTACATAAAATCTCTAAATAAATAAACCATTTGTCTTAAGATTGAATCAGGGCTGGCCTCATGACTTGTTTTGACATTAAAATGTGATGGAAATGACCTTGTGCAAATTGTGGAGTCCAGGCCTCAAGAGGCCTTGTAGCTTCTGCCTTTGCCCCTTCAACAAGTGCTTGAAGCCCGCCTTGTAAGAAAAGAGCTCTAGCCTACTCAAGGCTGAGAAGACATGAGAAGAGCCAAGCCACTCGAGGTAGCCTGCATCAACCAGACGTATGAGTGAGGCCACCTTGCACCATCCAGTCTAGCTAACCACCCAGCTGAGACCACAACAACTCCAAGAGACCCACCCAGCCAATGACCACAATCATCAGAAATAATAAACCATCATGGTTGCAAAACAGAGGTTAGCGAACGATGGCCCACAGGCCATATCTAGCTCACCACCTTTATTGTATGGCCCTCGAGTGAAAGAATGAATTTTACATTTTTATATGCTTGGAAAAAAAATCAAAAGAAGACTTATTTCAATGACCCATAGAAATTATTATTCTATAAATTCAACAGGCAGAGGCCATAAATTATTGGGACACAGTCACACTCGTATATTGTCTAAGTTTGCTTTTCCACTACTAATAGAGTTGAGTAGCTATGATATAGGCCTAAAATATTTACTATCAGTAATTTACAGAAAAAAATTGCTGACCCCTGTTTTAAAGCAAGAAATTTTAGGATGGCTTGTTACTGTTGTTAACTAATAGGTGCTATTCAGCAAGGTGTTTTATAGTTTTATGCATGTTTTATTTAACTTTGTTATTAATTTCTAGAATATTTCATTGCAGTGAGTTTTCCTTTTTTTTGAAGCTTACTAAGGTTTTCTTTATAGACCAGTCTTTGGTCAATGTTTGCAAATGTTTCATAATCATGAGAAAAGAGTATATGCCCTCTGTTAATAAGGTAAAAGTGTGACATGTATCTACTACTTCAACCTCATTAATTATACGAAATAAATCTTCACAATTTTCTTCATCTATCTTAGATAGTATGTTAAATTATTACATAATAATAATGTCCCTCACAGTTTCTCCCTGACTTTCTAATAGTTCCAAGTGTCTATATTTCAGAAAGACGCCTTGATGTGTTTAAAGATATCTTGGAACCATTAGCCCCTCTTATTTTCCAAATAGGGTATATAGCAGTGGCCACCCAAAACGGCCAATCCCAGAGTCACCAAGATCCAGGCCAGCATTTTGGTTTTCCTTCCTCATTTCCCTTCATTAAATTGAACAGAGTACTCAGACTTAAATAAACTCAGACATTCCAATGTCTGGATTTTTCTTTTTTCCAAAGTTAGCAAATGAGAAAAGAAAAACAATTCACAATAGAGGAAAGAAAAATCATTAAGGGAAATATAAATTGATAAATTGGAAGATTAAAAGTTATATATATCAATGTGCATGTATGTGTGTGGCAGGGGTATGTGTACACATGGGAGAAAGAGAGAAAGGGAGGGCAAATATTCACTTATTTTCTTTTCCTACCTAGGATTACTCTAAACATAAAAATTTTAGTTAAAGAAAATGGGAATAAATAATTGTTCCATCTGTGAGTGCTGCGATAATCAGGGGATTCCAATTTGAGCCTCACTAGGGAGTTGCATGATATGGGGGAAAACAGGTGAAACTTGAACTAAGGTAAGTAGAGTCTGGCAATGGAAGCAAGGAGCAGCTTGCCAAAACTACTGTGGATTGCTCAGGTGAGGATGGCCAGGAGCAGCTGGTCACTACAGAATGTTCCAGGATGCTGGACAGCTGGTGGAAATCAAGACTCAGCAGGGATGTCAGCTGTCAGCACTGTTAGAGAGATGGAGTCAATTCTTACTAGAAACATCAGTGGATGCGAGATCAAAGTCCCAAGCAAGACCTATGCTGGAGAGCCAAAGCTAAGAGGAGATAAGAATAAGACCCAAGTGGGGACAAAGTAGATGGAGAATAAACTCCAGTTTGGCCGAAAGCAGGCAGGAAATTGGACAGGGCAGGAGTGAGTCTGAGAGTCTGAAGAGCAAACCAGAGTGTCAGGAGATCAAGTCAAACTCCAGATTCTCTATCCAATTCAAAAGTCAAGAGCGAAACAAGGTCAGCCAGAAAAGTCTGGAGAGCTGCACCTACACCTTCCCCAAAAGAAGGCATTTATAGTTGGCTTTGTGGAGTCTCCCACCAGATTTAAAGGGATTCTTTGGCCCATGATGCTGTTAAATTCAAAGTTCTCATACTTAGGAAGGGGTTAACTTCGATGATATCCAAAGCTCTAGCCAGTTCCCCAAGTGCTTAGGACTCTAACATTCTATAAATCTAAAAATATGCATTAAGTTACCATGGAGAAACAAAGGGATTAAATGTTTTATCCAGGGAAACAGAGTTTACTGGATTCCCTCCCACCACCTTCACCCCCTCCCCAACCCTGCTCTCTGTACACACATATAAATATCCTACCACTACCACCTAATTCTTTCTACTAAAAGGCAGTGTGGAATGGTTTATAGCCCTTCTGGAAAAAAGGAAAAAGAAAATGAAAAAACAGGAGGGGGAGGCAGGAGGGAGGATGACATTCCATTCTATCCTGACTCACTTAAGGACATCATTTGATTCTCAGTCACAAAGAATTCTCTTAACTGGGTGGAAAGAGCCCTGGTCACGAGGAGCTTGTTTGGAGTACAGTGGTTCCCTTTGCATTCTGTAAGCCAAAGGGATGAATTCCAGGGCTTTGTTTCTTTCTTTCTTTTTCCCTCCAGGCTGATTTTATAGTAACAAAACCTAGCCACTTAAATCTATCTCTAAATAACCGACATTCAGAAAATGTCCCACATAATATATGAACGTTTTACAAGGGATCATCTATTAGCTGATAATGGCAGAAATGCCACAGGATACATAAGAAAACAAATGTGACCCTCACCAAATGTCAGATCCATTTATCCCAATCAAGCCTTCTGCAGTGGATGCCAGATAAACCTACAATGATGTGGTTCAAAGCCTAAGGGGGTGAGGGAAGATGAGCAGAGTTTTCTATAAACTAAATATGCAGGATGAGGATATATATAAATCACATGCAATGCAACCTCAGAAGATGCTAATAGAAGTCAGATAAAAGTCTGGTAGAAAAGATTTCAAAACGTGATGGTAGGGAAGAGGAGAGTACTAGAACAACAACAAAACTGTTGAAGAGGAAGGAAACAAGAAAGTTTTCTACGTATACTGAAAACATGTAGACATGGGTGAGTCAGCGGTTGCCAGCTTTAGAGAGGGGAAGAATTAGTCAAAGAGTTGAGAGACTCCTATAGCCCAGCCCTGAGCAAAAGTGTGGGGAAGGGGAACTTAATTTCTAGGGCTCCTAAAGCTCCCAGCCTTTCTTTCTGTTCCTATTCAACCCCTAAGGCATCAACTGCTTTCAGGATTTCTCTACTTTTTCCCCCATTAAAATCCCATCTAAGGAAAAGGGCTTGTAAAACTCATTTATATAAGGAATAAGAGTTTATGCTTTAAAAAAAAAAAAAAAAAGAGTTCATGCGTTAGCACTCCCTGTGCAGTTTGAAACCTTGGAGTGGACCAATTTCTTAGCCAAAAACATAAATCTATAATGCAAAATTTCTGACTATATGTAAGGAAGAGACATTTTCCATGGAACAGAATTTCCATCTACCCCTTCTAAATAACACCAGGAGGGGGCCACTGATATTAAATAAAATACTCCCTATTCTCTAAGCAAACTATGTCTTCAATGAAATCTTCATGAATATAAGTGAAATCCAACTAAGAAGGTCCTATATAAGGGCAGCGGACTTGGCCCAGTGGTTAGGGCGTTCATCTACCACATGGGAGGTCCGCGGTTCAAACCCCGGGCCTCCTTGACCCATGTGGAGCTGGCCCATGCGCAGTGCTGATGCGCGCAAGGAGTGCCCTGCCATGCAGGGGTGTCCCCGGTGTAGGGGAGCCTCACGTACAAGGAGAGCCGCCCAGCACGAAAGAGAGTGCAGCCTGCCCAGGAATTGTGCCGCCCACACGGAGAGCTGACTCAGTAAGATGACGCAACAAAAAAAAGAAACACGGATTCCTGTGCCTCTGATAACAGAAGCGGACAAAGAATTTGCAGCAAATAGATGCAGAGAACAGACAACCGGGGAGGGGAGGAGAGAGAAATAAATAAATAAATCTTTAAAAAAAAAAAAAAAAGACGGTCCTATATAATATCCATTGGCTGTTTAATTTTAAAACAATTCAAATCGTAAAAAGAATAGGATAGGAGCAGGAAGATGGAGGTATAGGGGCAGAGGCAATAAAATGGAGATTTAGGAAAGGGGAAATGGGGAAGGGACAAGAGTTAGAAATTAAATGAAGATACCTTTATTTTCTGCTAAAAATAAAAGTTAAGGAAATTATTGATATTCTTTAACCGAGAAGTAAAATCAAAAATGTTCAGGAAAAAAAAAGAAAAAAATTTTAAAAAAGAAAAAAAGTTCAGGGAAAAAAAGATACACATTGAAGGAAAACTTTGAAAAATTTTACCAAGATAACTCAGGAGAACCCATGGATGCATTTTACTTAAGAGTTCAAAGGCCTGGATACAGCTTTTCAGAGAGGCTATTAGTGCAGCAGAGCAACTAAGAAATGCACAGAAGTGTTTCATTCTTTCTTTTCTCTCTCTTTTTATAAGTGTTTCATTCTTGATGAAAGTACAGCCACAACTGCAGGGAATAAATAACTTAGTAGAGTGTTCATAGTTCTAAGTTCATCGCCCACACTGGGAACAAGTATCTCTCAAAAGGGAACAAAATATGAATTAGTTAGGTCCATTTTGGTTAAAAAAGCACAAAAACAAAAGCTGAGCACTATTAATAGCTTTAATTAGGAAAACATCACAAAGTTCTAGGCCTTTGAGCTATTTTTAATTTTTCAAAAAATTGAGCAGCAATCATTTATTTATCTGCAACAAGGCCCTCTAGGCTAACTGGAATTTTTGCTAGAGTTCAACTCAGTTGGTGCAATGATGCTAGTGATACCGTCCTAGTCAGGATTTCTGGTTGGCAGTTAGATAGAATTTGTGGACTTTAATCAATATATTATCCATACCTAGCAGAGAAAACTAGCTTGAAAAGATGAGCTTATGAATAAAAAATGACATAAAATCTTTGTTGCTTAAAAAAAAAATTGGGAACTGCAATTTATGATTCTCGAAAATGGAGATTCTCCTAAACTATATTAAGTACTGTGCTGCTGCTTTCCTGCCTGTTCTGTTTTCGGTTTTGGGTTTTTAATTCTTACTGTGACATAGGTATTGGTATGCTCATTTTATAATATGAGAACTGGATGCACAGAGCAATCAGGTGAGTTGCTCAAGCTCACAAAACTGGTCAGGGGAAGGTTCGGGGGTCAAATGCAGGTCTGCTGATGTTCTATCATATTACAGCCCTCGTTGGTGAGTTAAGACTAAGTCCTCTTTTCTGACCGCCTCCACTCGCGCTCCTTGGTTTTGCAGGACTTGACATCAGGGCTGTTTCCTCTTTTCCCGGTGGCCAATTCTGCCAAAACTGGTAGCTCTGCCCTTCACTGGTTCATGCGCTCACTCACTGCAAGAACATTTACTGAGTGTCAGATACCCAAACAGGCACTAGAAATGAAAACTCAAAAAAGACACAGTTTCTGCCTTAAGAAACTACAATCTTGTCAAGGAGAAAAAGGTAAAGGACAGTTGAGTGCAATAGATGCATTCATGCAGAAGCATTGGAGTGAGCAATTACAGTAGACGAGTAAGGCAGGAAAGCTCTGGAAGCATGAACACACTTACAGGACTAGAAGGTGCAGAGAGATGAAAACAAGCAATGTTGGAAGACACACAAGATTATAAGAGCATGATGCATGGAGCAGCAAGTGGTTCTGTGTAGCTGGAGCAAAGAGAGCACAAAGAGGCCACAGATATGATTACATGTGCTAAGGTAAATGATTTAAACTTGACCCTTAAAGCTGTGTAGAGTCCCTGAAAAACCTAGGCATGATGGAATGTGCCTGATAGTATCAAGATGTGTTTTTTAAAAATTAGCATTAAATGTGGCACCTTTGAAGTTGCAGTCCCTCACTTCCATCAATAGCCATGAAGCATGAAGCACACTGTCACTCCAATATTCCACACAAGTCCACTAAAAATAATTTGACACCAAATTTTGAAAATGATCAGAATAGACTAAGTTCTTCAATAAACTTGATTCAAAAAACAAATATCTGTTTAGCACCTCTGTCTACAAGACATTTAATTTCAGTGTTTTCATGTACTAAATTCTGCAAATAAGGGAGTATTCAACTATGCCTCAGAACCTAATTTTTAAAAATCAGATCACTCAAAACCAAAAAGAATTATTTACTAACGAAATTGCTACTGTACTTTAAAAAGGTGAGCTCGTTTACTTAAGTTAGTATTATTTATGAAGACTTGGTGTAACCAACTTTTTAGGAATGCCTTCAGTAGGACCATATGGATACCCATTTGCTTTATATTTGTAGCATTTTTCAAAAAGCAAATTAAAAATTATCAGTTTCTCTCCGAAACTCTCTCCTTCTCCCTTGTTTATTTTTTTTCTTGCCAAAAAATTACACTCCGTTAAGTATTTCCTTCTTAGAACTCTATTTTTTTTTCTCTTTCCACCTGCCTAATTCTACCTATCCTTCAAGACTCCTCCCACATGGCATTGTTCCAGGAAGCCCTCCCTTACTCACCAGGTTTGAAGTAGATGCCTGTCCTGTGCATACAGTGTGCTTACTGCAGCACTCTGCACACACTGTTTAAATCATCAGTTTACTTGTTTGCTTTCCAAATTATACCATGAGCCTCTCCACAGTCCATGCTTCATCTTTCATCTCTGTATCTGCAGGGCCAGTATATACAGTCAGTGGCCAATAAGTATTGGTTAAGGGAGGAAGAGAGGGGAATAGAATGCATTTTACTTCTCTTCTTTCCATCATTTCTATTTTCCTTCATCCTTCATCATTATTTCTTTTCTTCCCATCATTCCTCCCCAACCACTAATACATCATTTTTATCCTTTTCTTAGTTTCAATACGCATCACAACTCTCTCACTCTCTTGAGGTCCTAACTATTGCAAAAATGCTGATCAAGTATGTGAGCTGCACAGGTTTGAGAGTTTGTTGCTCCTTAGCATTGCAAAGAAGTTCATTTTCACAGGCCCTGGATTAGTCTCTTTTCTATCCCCTGTTCTGTGTGTTAGCTGGGGACTTTTAATATGCTTCAGCTTTGCCTAGTTTTCAGGGTTAGCAGCTGGGTAAACAGACTTTGTGCAACACCCTGAATAAAATGGCAAGCTCAAGAGGAGAGTCTTTCACCTTTAAATTAAAAAAAGGAAAAAGGCTTGCTCACAGCCATTGTTAGGGAATAGTAACACCTGAGAGCCCTTCAGGGGACTTGTGTGTGTGCTGGCTGTGGAAAACCCAGCTGATGACAAAAACATGGAGCTGTCAACCTGAATGAGGCCAACTGCTCTCGGAGAGAAGCATCAAACTGGAGAGAAGCATCAAACTGTACGTAGCAAGAATAACAGAGAAGTGATGCAGGTGATGGCCATGCCTGGTGGCGCTTTCAAAAGAGTCTGTGATTTCATAGGAGAATGCAAAGGAAATCACCTGATTCTAAAATAGTTGAATGAAGGCTTACAATGGGCAAGGAGGTATGCAAAAAATTATTCAGGAAAAATACTTTGAAAGGACTATTTGAAACATAAGAGCAAATGCACATGTATATTTAGGAAACCAGAATTTGTAAAACTGCATAAATGCTTTTGTTATCATTTCTGAATATCAAATTGGTATACGGTGTGGGGGTTTTTTCAAATAAACTCAGTGAGTTCATCATTACTAAATTTAAAATGCAGCATGTGTTTTTAAGTTGTCTGTAGTGCAAATTCACTGTCACAAATCCCTCTAAAATTTTACATAGTTTAGTGGTTTAAAAAAATCAATATATAGGTTGAAGAGAGTGTCTATGAATATTAAAGGAAAGCACTTCGGATGAGATGTGTAATAGCAAAAAACAGGTATAGACAAAGTATGTTCATATGGTAATGTAGCTATTGTTACTGAAAATATGCTTTTTTTATAGAAATGAGTGGCAAACTGGGTAAAAAAATTTGCAAAGGGTCTCAAACAGATAATTGTTATTAATGCATTATTCATGATAGCCAAACAACCTAAGTGTCCATCAACGAATGGAAAAACAAAATGTGCTACATATGCACAATAAAATATTTGGCCATAAGAAAGAATGAAGTCATGAGACAGGCTGCAAAATGGGTAACAAGGGACAAGGGAGTATTTGTTTGTAAAAAATATATATATTTGATTAATTATTATAAAAGTGAAATTAAAATGTAGCATTTGTATCAACATGCTCAGAAAAAGGCCAATATTAACAAGGCAGTCTGCAGACAAGGGGGGGGAAAGTTATGTGAAACATGAAAAACTTCTTAAGGTCATCAAAACAAAAGTTTCCATGGGAGGGTTCTGAAAACAAAAAACAAGATGTATTTTAGAAAGTCTACTAGGGTTCCTCTAATGAAAGTACCAGGAGAACAGGGAAGGAGTTTTGTGTTTTTTAATGCTGTATTCCTAGTGCTTGGAAAGTGCCTTTCACATACTACGTGTTTAATAAATATTTGCTGAAGAAATGAGTGAGAGACTAATAAATGAATGAATGAATGAATGAATGGATGAATGAATGAATGAATGAATTTAGTCTCTTCGGGCAAGAATGGGGGCCTTGTTGATGCCAAGTGAATGGAATAATTGGAACTCTCTACCGGGTAAAACAGTCCCTTCAAGATATCTCTTCAGGTTAGACTAAAAATGAAAGTTGCTGATAAGCAAACCCATTTTCTGATCCCCTACCAAATTTCTTTACTTCACATATGCTATCATAAAGTTTATCCTGATTTTTACAACATAATCCCCCTGCAGCTATGCTTATGAGCCTGTGTGCCTGAAATATGAACTAGACCTAGAGCTGCAGGGTGCCTAAGAGTTACCTCCTGAGAGCCTCCATGTTGCTCAAATGTGGCCATTCTCTAAGCCAAACTCAGAATGTAAATGCATTACCTCCCCCACAGCATGGGACATGACTCCCAGGGATGAGCCTCCCCGGAGTGGAGGGATTACTACCAATCACTAACTGGTGATGTAATTAGAAAGAGACCTTAAATAAAAGGGTCAACTCAGACCAGCAGAATATCTCAGCCTACATGTAGGATCATGTGTTAAAAACTGCTTTCTGACCTTGAATAAAAGGGGGAAATGGCAAAGACAAATGGGTTGATATGGCTAAGTGTCTTCAAAAAAGAGTCAGGAGATCATCAGAGGGGTTATGCTTATGCATGACTCAGCAGGATCTCAGAGACACCCAAAGTAGATATAACCCCAGGTACAGGTGCTCCTGAGGGCTATGGAGATACACAGGTTCTATGGTCATGGCAGATGGCTCTGGAGTTCAGTGCCATGTCAGTGAGCCTGACGTTGGAATTTGTGTCCCTGGGTGTGATGGAGTTGGACTCAGATGTGACCTTTCTACACATGCCTCTTCTGTTACTTTTACTGAACCTGTGGTTGGTGCTAGGGTTGGTATATACTCAGGAGACTTGAATCTCTGGACTGTTCATGTATCAGCTGGGCCCTGAGCCTCAGCAGAGTTGCAACTCCTACTCTCTGGTTCATTGGACTTACCCAGGCCAGCTAATGGGGAGGTGGAGATGGTCAACCACCATACCAGGGAACCAAGAGTGCCTACAACTACAAGCAGGAGAATTGCATCTATCATCCATGTAGGATCTAAGCCCCTTCTCAATATAGAGGTGGAGTGGACATCCCCCCACTTTATGAACCAACCTACAGCCACTCTCCCCCCTTGCTCACTGTGCTCCAGCATCACTATCCTTTTTGTTACTTCTTAAACTTCCCAGCCATGCCCTCAGCCTACGATGCTTCTCCCCAGATATCTGTCTGCCTCCCTCTCTCATTTCCCACAGAACTCTGCTCAAATATAACTTTATCAGAAAGGCCCTCCCTGACATCAGCCTAAATAAATGCAATAGCCACCCTCACATCCAACTTTTGGCACTCTTCATTTCCCTTCCCTGCATGTTTTCCACCAACTTATTTTGCTTCATTCACTTCTCTATTCCCAACTACATATAAGTGCTCAATAAATATTTACTGAAGCAACAAACAAACAAAGGCACAGTAGCATTTCATGCACTACTTCAAAGAGGCAATAAGATAAGGTAGAAAAGGCATAGTCTTTTTTTTTTTTAAAGACTTATTTATTTATTTAATTCCCGCCCTCCCCTGGTTGTCTGTTCTCTGTGTCTGTTTGCTGCGTCTTGTTTCTTTTGTCCACTTCTGTTGTTGTCAGTGGCACGGGAAGTGTGTGCGGCGCCACTCTCCTTCACGCTGGGCGGCTCTCCTTATGGGCACACTCCTTGCGCGTGGGGCTCCCCTACGTGGGGGACACCCCTGTATGGCAGGGCACTCCTTGCGTGCATCAGCACTGCGCATGGGCCAGCTCCACACGGGTCAGGGAGGCCCGGGGTTTGAACCGCGGACCTCCCATGTGGTAGACGGACGCCCTAACCACTGGGCCAAGTCCGTTTCCCAAGGCATAGTCTTTTGAATCCCATTTCTAATGATTCACTATGTGTCTGACTTCAAGACTAACTTTCTTATACTTCAGGTTTTTCATCTGTAAAATTGGAATAATACTTATCTGGGATGTATTAGACATCTATTAAATGCTAGTTCCTTTTCCCTGCCTCCTTTATGTGTATGGGGGCCAATGTGGCTATAATGTTAGAAAATACACATAAATTGATTCAGGAGTTAGCCGTGAAATGAAAGAAACAAAGTGTCAAGCAAGACTAGAGTGTTGAGCAGACCCCCTCACAGCATCATTTCCACCAACCACTAATGTGGATTGTGTTTGTGTTTTATAACTGATAGACTGGGTACAAGGGACAAACGGGAGACCTTCTTTCCTGAAGGTGCTGTCATATCTGAGTGGGAAACCAGACATAGATATTTGAGGATGGTTTCATGGCAACATAGAACTGTCCTTTAAGTATGATGACAGAATAATAGCCTAGGAAGTATTCCAGAAAAAGGAAAAGAAGAAACCAAATGAGAGTGTGACTAGAGCAGGAGCTTTATGTTGAAACATAACAGGAGAAACGGTGGAAAGGAAAGTGAAGTCCAACTGTGGAAGGTCATGGATGTGAGGCTGAAAGGCTAGATTTAATCCTATAATTAATAGGGAGCCGCTAAAGTTGTTGAGTGCTGAAAACTAGAGAATCATACAATGAAAATGACAAATTTTAAACATTCATAAAGGCTTCTGAATTCAGAATACAGTGACATTCGTTCAGAGAAACAAGTGACAAGATTATAAATGGAAATGAGGCAATATCCTAATCTTCCCTGATCATCAACTGATGCACCATGGAGAAGAGACTCGAGCTGGAAGAGACGTAAGCATTGCAAACCACAAGAGAGCACCAAGAAATGTTAACACTCCAGCACAAGAGATCACCAAATCTGGCCTCCAAGCAGTTAAGGGCTATGTCTGCAGTCCATTTTAACAGCAGAACCTACAGTGACGCAATCTCCCATACCAAATGTTCTCTCTTAAGACTATCCCCTGCTGGTCTCTTCCTTGTGGGTTGGTTTCTTATTCTTTATTAATTCTGTAGAAAATCAGAAAAACCTAATGAGTTCCAAAAGGCTAAAACCCTTACTTCTGTGTGCATGAGAGTGGAAAGGAGGAGGTGACAGATTGTTCAATTCACCCCAAAGAGGGAAAGAAGAAATTAATCTGTTACAGATGATGCTAAAAGTCTTTTTGCAGCAAAATTCTATAACAGAATTTAGCACGAAATGAAAGTTTTGGGACATAGAAACCAATGGCTTAACTTTGTAGTTCCTGAAGTTATAAAAGGACTGGCAACGAAATAACAAGATGACACTTGTATGCCTAGATTTTGTGTTTTTCTTGGGATCTACTCTTCTCACAGCATGGATATGATTTATTTATACTCTCAAAGAGCTTTTGATAAGGTTTCTCACAAGTGGCTATTATTGAAACTTGGTAACCATGGTGTGAAAGGAAAAAAATCATATCAATGAATTAAATGAATTAAAACTGCTTGAGAGACAGAGGGGCAAAAGCTGAAATAAATGGCCAATTCTCATGTGAAGAAAGGTTAATAATTGAGGGCTCTGTGGCTTCGTGGTAGAATCAGAGTTACATTTAACTAATAACTGGGAAAGGCGAACCCAGTTCTCATTTGCCTCCAATCTCTGCATACCAACTCCATGCACACAGAGCCACCATTGATTTCACAGGCATTTGGCACCTGGAGGAGAGATAAGCAGTGTGAAGAAGTAGTGCTTAAAATCCAGGAAAGAGCAAAGAGGTAAATGGTTATTGACTCAGAAATTCATATTGATATCCCCAAATGAAAAGGTAACAAACAAAAATAAATTAGCAGAATTTTATTTCTACAAAAAACACATGGGGCTTTTCAAAAGACAAGATAGGCTATTTGAAAAAAAAAAAAAAACGCATTTATTGGCAGAATGAGAGCAAATATTCCTTACTGAAGAACAGTTCATGTGGCTATTTTGATCTGCAGAAACCACCAAGCTTTGTTCTATAAATTGAGAGGTCTAGCAGCAAACAAAATTGAAATTGATAGGAAAGAGTAAGAATTACCACTTTTGTTGAGATGAACTTGAAAAATTAGTAAACTTGACATCAATGGAATAATTTAGAAATAAAATATCCTAATCAATTAATGTTTATCCTTTATGATCTGTAATTCAACTCACATTTTCAATGACCCAGAATCATCATTATGACAAACATTCACAAGAGGGGCTTAGAAAAGCCAACAAATTTTGGTATGACTTGAGTTCTGTAAAAGGGATAATAGTACTTACCTCACAGGGCATAAGGTTAAATGTGATAATGTGTGTAGAGCATTTAATAAGTGTACAAAAATAATGTTAAATACTGATAATTTTTATTATTAGCATTTATGCTAAATCCAGTTACATGCCACAAATAAGCGACCTAATTCAAATCTTCCTAACTTTCTTAGTTGCCATCTCAACTATGACTCAGTACCAAATAAAACATATAAAATGCCTTCAAACAAAGTAAAAACATAGCTTTAAAATATCTTTTCACTAACCAATTTTGTGCAATGAGATAGAATTATAAGTTGATCGAAATGAGCCAAAAAGAACACAACAAAACACCAGATAAATGCTTACCACATGTGTAAATGTACAAGCAGTAGATTCGAGCTTACCGTGTAGAGAGTATTTTAACAAGCTCTTTTCTATTCTGTACCCGCAGATGGTTAGTCTTATACTTGGAATCATCAATCAGTTCAGGCAAATTCAGGATCTAAAAGGGAAAAGTAATTTAAAGTTTAATTCACAGCTCTTTCGTGTACTTACCTAAGGTGGTAATGTTTAGAGCCCACTACTCACATCCACAGCGACGCTTTGCCTGTCTTTACTCAACTCAACAACAGGATATAGAGGTTAGGATCACATAACTAGGATGGATCAAGTTAGTGACTGGTTTTGTCATTTGCAGGAGATTGTTACTTCATTTCAGCACGTACCCACATACAGGAGCCCAGAAAATGTTATTAGAACCCCATAAGCCTTGTGCCCACATATGAAAATGTAGGTAAAGCATTATCAGACCCCTATAGTAAGTCTTGTCTAGAAGAAATCAGAAGAGAGACACAAAATTGGGTCAAACTGACTTAATTCTGACAACCAAGAGCCTAAGTGCCCATATGCCCTGAAATAAAGCACTCAATGAGCATACATCTTCCATTCACTTATTTGTTCCACATGTAAATAAAATAACATTATCTGCCCCAGTAGTCCTATCCAGGATGTTTGGACAAGGTGCTAAAATAAAGGGAAAGCATATATATTTACCCCAAATGCTCACCATTAAAACAATGCCAAATTAAAAGATATTCTTCCTATAGAAGTGTCACTATTTTTCTTTAATATGTTTCCCTGAAGGAATAGTGAAGAGAAATGTTTTTATATACTTCCTCTTTTGCTCTTCCTCAATAAAGAGAAAATACATCTTGCAATTCCCTTCAGACATCTTGCAATTTTAACAAGAGCATAATGAAAGTACCAAGTGGATTTGGAAGGGAAAAGAAGTTTGAAAAAGGATGTGTTGAGGCAGGGTTCTGCAGTTGTGTTGGAAAGTCAGAAGGAGCGTTTACGGGCTGCGGGTAGGCCATGTGGCTTGCAGAAAGCTTCACTACCTCCATTAATTATTTGCTTTAAATATAAACATTTAATGGTTTCATTTGTTTCCCACAGTTTAAATAAAGTCAAGTCATTAATCATCTTGTAAAGGAGAGAGAAGTGAAGAAGTTTCCATAGAGTAAAGACACCATCTCAGTGGTGTGATTTCTCTTTCCCATATTATAATTATTTGTGCCCTTTAGGAGCAATAAAGACAGCGTTCCTCTCCCAGATTTTAAGGAGTGACACCACATACAGTGCCCTTTCTAAAACACTCTACATCTCCACACCTGATCCCAGAAGTGGCCTCAAGGCTTGTCCAGAAATCAGGACCCCTGCCTCTCTAACAGCGAATAAGTCATCTTAAGGAAAACCAGGTACTTTCACTAAATCAGAGGTTAAGATTACAGATCTTGCTTCACCAAGAATATACTATGAACTATGTAAAAACAACAACAACCAAAAAGTAACCATTGAGCAATTGCACTCAAGGGTAACTGGGAAGCTCTTATTGCCCTTCTCCATATCTGACTTACTTGACCTCCCTTCTCTTTGAAAATTGGTGTGAAACAGTAGGTCAAAGAAGTTGTCCTCTCATCAGCTATACCAGTCCTGAAAACGTTTCTAGAGAGACTGATCACAAGCCTTCCTTGATGCTTAAAAACGCATGCTGCCTTGGATAAAATTAAATAATGTTAATGTTCTTAAAATGTTAAGCACTAACCAAATGTGAAGTATTCTGACTAGGTTCTATTTCCCTCAAAAGAAATAATAAAGCACACTCTTGTTTAAAAAGAAAGGAAAGGAGGAAAGAATGCAGGGAGGGAGGAAGGGAGGAAGAGGGGAAAGGAAGTTTCTATGAAAAATGAAGAGACATGATAACAGAAACTGCGAAGTGTTTTAATAGTCTTGTCATCTAATGGCTCCAGTCTCCTTTAAAGCAAAAGCCAAACTCTTGTTACCTCCCTGACATCCTCTGCCACTTTTCTCCTTTGCTCTTTTGCTGCAGCCACACTAAATTCTCTTTGCTCCAAGAACATATCTATCACACTTCTGCCTCAGAACTTTTGCACCATCTATTCCTGCTGCCTGGGATATCTTTCAGGGGGCATCCTGGTGGCTAACTCCTCCTCCTCTCCTTTTAGTCTGCTCAAATGTCAACTTCTTAAAGGGGCTACCTGATCACGTCTTAAAGGGGCTACCTGATCACACCCTACCCCCTGGACTCCTCCTTCCCCTACTCTAATTTTTCCACATACCCTGTCATCTTCTAACATACTTATCATGTTTATTATTTCTTCCCCCACTAGAGTGTATGCTACAAAAGGTCAGGGTAGTTTTTGTCCACTGGTGTATCCCAAGTGCTGAGAATACATTTTGACTGATTAGCCCACAGATAAAGAATGTGAACACTTTGAGATAAATGACCTTCTAGCCATTATTCTAGGCATAGGCCTTATTCCGTATATTCTACAAACATTTTTTAAATACAGATACTTCTTTTTTTTTTTTTTAAAGATTTATTTTTATTTATTTAATTTCCCTCCCTTCCCCCGGTTGTCTGTTTTCTGTGTCTTTTTGCTGCGTCTTGTTTCTTTGTCCGTGTCCGCTTCTGTTGTCGTCAGCGGCACGGGAAGTGTGGGCGGCACCATTCCTCAGCAGGCTGCTCCCTCCTTCGCGCTGGGCGGCTCTCCTTTCGGGGTGCACTCCTTGCGCGTGGGGCTCCCCTACGCGGGGGACACCCCTGTGTAGCACAGCACTCCTTGCGCACATCAGCACTGCACATCAGCACTGCGCATGGGCCAGCTCCACACGGGTCAAGGAGGCCCGGGGTTTGAACCGCGGACCTCCCATGTGGTAGACGGACGCCCTAACCACTGGGCCAAAGTCCGTTTCCCTAAATACAGATACTTCTTATGACCTATGGCCTCTTGAAAGATCTGTTTGCCAGCAAGGATGGTACGGGCCATCGCTGTTTATACTGTTGTCACTTCAATTTATTTATGTACATTAATTATAGAACACATTTTAAGTTCAATTGTTATTTAAAATGTCATCTAGACCCACAGGTTCTATGGTCATGGCAGATGGAGTTCAATGCCAAGTCAGTTGGCCCTACTTTGGAGTTTGTGTTCCTGAGTGTGATGGAGTTGGACTCAGATGTGATCTTTGTTTACAAGCCTCTCCTGTTACTTTTACCGAATCTGTGGTTGGCACTGGGGTTTAGTGTATACCAGGGGACCTGAATCTCTGGACTGACCATGTGATAGCCAGGCTCTGAGCCTCAACGGAATTGTAACTCCTACACTCAGCTAACACGGAGGTGAAGAAGGTCAACCATCACACCAGGGAGCCAAGAGTGCCTGCAACTGAAAGCAGGAGGATTGCATCCAGCATCCATGTGGAATCTAAGTACCCTCTTGATATAGATGTGAGTGGACCCAACCATTGCAGGGTCCACAGGATGGAGGAATAGAGTATGGATTAGAGTGGGCTTACTGATATTCTATTCACAAACTATTGTGATTAGTAATCGAAGAAAATGTGGCATTGGTGTGGAGAAAGTGGCCATGGTGGCTGCTGGGGGTAGGGAGTGGGAGGAAGAGATGTGATATGGGGGTGTTTTCGGGACTTGGAGTTGTCCTAAGTGGTGCTCCAGGGACAGTTACCGGACATCGTATGTCCTCCCATGGCTCACTGAGAGGACTGTGGGAGAGTGTGAGCTATGGTGTGGACCATTGACCATGAGGTACAGCGGTGCTCAGAGATGTATTCACCAAGTGCAATGAATGTCTCATGATGATGGAGGAGGTTGTTGTTATGGGGGAAGGAGTGGGATGAGGGTGGTAGGGGTATTTGGGGATCTCATATTTTTTGACTGTAACAAAAAAATAAAGACAAAATAAAAAAATAAAATAAAATGTCATCTAGGGGAGTGCATGTGGCTCAAGAGGTTGAGCTCCCACCTCTCATACGGGAGGTCCTGGGCTCAGTTCCTGGTGCTTCCTGGGAAAAAAACAAAAATGAACAAGCAAAACAAAACAAAAAATAAAAACAACTCAGGGATGTGGCTCATTGCTTGAGTGCTGGCTTTCCACATACAAGGTCCTGGGTTCAGTTCCCAATATCTTAAAAAAAAAAAATTAAAATGTCAAAAATTATAAAACATAACAGATTATACTATCACTGGCTGGTGATGATGGTAGCATAACATTGGGAACATAATTAACAGCACTGATTCGCACATTTAAATGTGTTTAAATGGAAAATTTTTAGGTTGTACATATATTACTAGAATAAAATAATTTTTTTAAAAAACTATAGGACTGTACAGTACAAACAGTGACCCCTAATGTAAACCATGGACTTTAGTAAATAGTACAATGAAAATAATATTTATCCATTTTAACAAATGTGCCACATTAATCAAGGTTAATAGTAGAGGTATATGGCAGCTCTGTATTTGCTGCATGACTTTTCTGTAAACTTACAATTTCTCTAATTTAAAAAAATGGATATAATTCCATCCTGAAGGCAGTATCCCTCTTTGTACAACTGTTGGGAGAGGTGCCACAAGAATATGAAATATGCCTTCTGGAATTGTGCAACTCTGTGACCCTCCTGAAGGGGATGTCTGAGCTGTTAGGATCTCACACGTGCCCAAAGAGATTGTTCCTTTGGCACAGTTCTTAGTGTTGCAGTTCTCCCTGATGAAGAAGCTACCCTTACCTGTTTATAATACTCAGTTCAGTCCAATAACATGTGTGGGGTATACCTAAATATTCATCTAATACGTAACACTATAATTCAGTACTGAAATGAAAGGATATTGTGTATGCAGAAAGCAAAGCAACAGGAAAATGAGTTCTGCTATAAGATGTAGCACTATTGGGATTTACTTTTTAAATATAGGATTAGTGAAGTTCCTTTGTGAAAAACAAAATTGGAGGTTTCCCAATTTTTCAGACTACCTCTGCCAGTGCAAATGATTAAGTCCTTCGATAAGGATTTGTTGCAAATAAGTTGATGAAAATTTGTCTATTATTCATATTGCCACTTCAGCTTTCCTTTGACTAGAGTTTACATGGTATATCTTTTCTATTCCTTTTTTTTTTCTCTCTCCCTCCCTTCCTCCCTCCCCCCCCCCCCAGTTGTCTGCTCTCTGTGTCCATTTGCTGTGTGTTCTTCTGTGACCACTTTTATCCTTATCAGCGGCACCAGGAATCTGTGTCTCTTTTTGTTGCGTCATCTTGTTGTGTCAGCTCTCCGTTTGTGCGGCACCATTCCTGTGCAGGCTGCACTTTCTTTAGCACTGGGCGGCTCTCCTTACCAGGCGCACTCCTTGCACGTGGCGCTGCCCTATGTGGGGGACACCCCTGCGTGGCAGGGCACTCCCTGCGCACATCAGCATATTCTTTTACTTGTAACTTAACTTCTATCATTACATTTGAAGCAAATTTCTAATAGACAGCATAGAATTGGATCATGTTTTTGTTTGTTTAGTATTACATTTTATCTATTTTGATTTTGACTACATCTCTTTGAATAGTTTTTAGTGACTGCTCTAGGTATGATAGTGCAGATGTGTACTTTTTCTAACTCTACTTACAATCAGTGTTTTACCACTTCAAATGTAATATGAAAATCTTACCTTCATATAGGTCCCTATACCCTCCCCCATTTTGAATTATATTTATCTAATATATCTACATACATTGACAACTCAATGAAATGATGTTATACTCTTTTCTTTCAACCATAAACTATGTGTTAAAGACCTCAAGAGGAGAGCATTTGCTATTTCTGCTGCTCTTCCTTTATTCCTCATGTTCGCAGTTTCCTTCTGGCATCATTTCTCTTCCTTATGAAGAACTTCCTTTCACAATTCTTTTAGAGCAGGTCAGCTGGCTACAAATTCTTTTAGTTTTTCTCCATCTGAGAATATCTTTATTAACCTTCATTTTTAAGGATATTCCCACTGGATATTGAATTCTAGGTTTACAATTCTTTTCTCTCAGCCCATTAAACCTGCTGTGCCCCTTCATTCTGGCCTCTGGAGTTTCTGGCAAGAAATCTGGAGTCCACTGAATTATTACTCCTGTTTAGGTAACATGTTATTCTTCTCTGGATGTTTCTAAGAATTTTCCTTGGTCTTTGGTTTTTCGCAGTTTGATTTTGATATGTTTGGGCATGGATTTCTTGGGCTTTACCCTGTGAAGGGTCCACTGTAGGTTTACGTCTTTCACCAAATCTGGAACACTTCCAGCCATATCTCTTCAAATCATTTTTCAGCACTGTGCTCTTTCTCTTCTCCTTCTGGGACTATGATGACACAAATTTCATACTTCTTGTTATTGTCACAGAGGTCCCTAAGGAGCTGTTCTTTTGGGGGACGGGGGCAGGGGTGCAATCTTTTTTTTTATTCTCTGTTGTCGAGATTGAATAATTTCTATTGATTATCTTCAAATACCTATTCCTCTGTCATCTACACTGTCCTATTGAGCCTTTCCAGTAAGATTTTTTTTTTCAGTTATAAAATTTTCATTTGGTTCTTCTACTGAATCTTTCTACTTTTCCATGTATTTCAAGAGTGTCCGCAATTGCTTGTTGGAGCATTTATATAATAGTCAGCTGAAGACTCTGTCAGATAATTCCAACATCTTTGTCATCTCAGCTCTGGCACTTTGATAGTCTTTTCCTATCTAAATTCTGGTTTTTCATATGCCAAGCAATTTTGATTGTATATTTTGAATATTATATTATGATCCTCTTAGTCTTGTTCAAATGACACTGAGAACTGCTGTTGTTGTCTATACCAGACAATAAACCTGGTTAGGTTTAGACCACAAGTCCCAGTCCATCTTCTGTGGGCTTTGGTTCTAATGTTGGGTCAATTTTCAAAGCTTTTGCAGTTCTATTTAGATCTGCCCCACCTAATTGTTGGAATATTATGACCTGGGCAGTTGTCTACTGGTTAAATCAATTCTCAACATCTTTAGTGTGCTGATTAGGATCAGATCCACACATGTGCAGTTGAGGGATGAGCTCAGGAGTTCAAAAACAACTGTAGGGGTCTCTTTCACAAGCTCTTCCCTCTGCACTTTCTCCAATACTTTCTACTTCCCCTGTAGCTCCCTTTTTAATTCCTCTAGATAGAGAACTGGAGCTTTAGTTTCCAATTCCCACCTCCAGGTCAAGAAGCAGGAGGAAAAAAGCAACCGAGGTTTAAGTTTCTCTTTTGGGATCACAAAGCAGGGATGGAGGAAGACGCCCCTCTCTCAGAGTTTTGGCTCCTGCTAGCTCCCTTTACAACATAGTTTCTTAGTTTCGCTGCAGACAAGATGGGATTGGTGGGGGCAGTGGTGAGGGAAAAAGGAGGGAAGGGAGAAAAACCCTGAGGATTTCCATGCACTCTAAGAACACCAGGAGTTCCCTCCAAAGGGTGTCTTCTGGAGCTCTCTCTGATCCCAGGATCTATTTCCTCTATCCTGTTGCTGACTTGAATTCAAAGCAGGGACTAACTGGAGCCAGGAAAGTGGTAAACTCACTGCAGATTTCAAGGTACTTCAGACTCTGTTGTTCTTCCCCAATCCACCTTCTACTATTAACTTTTCAGAGTATTCAAATAGATGCTCCATGTATTCTGCCCAGTTTTTATCACTGTGTTCAGTAGAAGAGACAGGGGGAAGTATGCTTATTTCATCTTACCCAGAACAAGAATCTCCACACTTAACATTTATAGATATCATTCATTAAGCTCACAGGGGGAGCCAGGAATATACTAAGTGTCTTACTTATCTAATCTAACCTAACTCTTAAAGTAACCCCAAAAGTTATATATTAAGAGAGTTACTTATTATAATCTTCATATTATGTACAAAGAAACAGATTCTTAGAGATAATTAAGTGCCTTATCAGAGGTCACCTGACCAATGACAAATCTCATTGTTTATCTTAAGATTTATACTATAATGTCTTCAGACGACCTGTTATAAAATCAGGGCATGGCCATGCGCAGTGCTGATGCGCGCAAGGAGTGCTGCGCCATGCAGGGGTGTCCCCCGCGTAGGGGAGCCTCACGCGCAAGGAGTGCACCCTATAAGGAGAGCCGCCCAGGGCAAAAGAAAGTGCAGCCTGCCCAGGAATGGCACTGCCCACACTTCCCGTGCCGCTGATGACAACAGAAGCAGACAAAGAAACAAGACGCAGCAAATAGACACAGAGAACGGACAACCGGGGGAAGGGGGTGGAATTAAATAAATAAATAAATCTTTAAAAAAAAAAAAATCAGGGCATGGATGTGGTTCAAGTGACTGAGCACCTGCCTCCCACATGGGAGGTCCTGGGTTTGATCCCCAGTGCCTCCTTAAAACAAACAAACAGCAAGCAAACGAACAAAAAAACCAACCCAGGAAAGCCAATGTGGCTCAATGGTTGAGCACCGTCTTCCTATATACAAGGTCCCAGGTTCAATCTCCAGCCCCAGTACCTCAAAAACAAACAGACAACTAAAATACTTATTAAAATTGCAGTTTCCTGAATCCCACTCCAGACCCATTAAATCAAAATATTTGAGAGGAGTGAGTATAATTCAAGGGGGCTGAGCACCTGCTTCCCACAGATGAGGTCCTGGGTTTGATCCCTGGTACCTCCTAAAAAAAAAAAATCTTTGAGAATGGGACTCAAGGAGATTCTTCTGCATATTGAATTTAAGAACCAATGCATATTACCTCCAATAAAAGAAATCTTCAGTCTAAATGACTTTTAAAAGATGTCAATGTTCTTCAAATAGGACTATTCATTAGCACTGGCATCGATCAGCCTAAAATAGCTTACATATGTTCAAGTTCCCTACCCTTCTGTATCATGTTAAGGGATATAAAATAGGATTTGTTATAAGCCAAGGTTCATATTATATTCAGGAATATTTTCTGAACCCTAAGCCTTAAACTTAACAGTCTCTCCCATTCCAATCCCTGCCAATGAAAGCTCCCTGACAGACTCCCTCTTAAGAAGTATTAGTTAACTAGGACCTTAAATTCTATTTTAAAGGAGACTAGGCATTAAAAATTCCAAGTGTTCATTGCAGACAACACTGACACATTTTAACTGAGGACAGAACTGCCTCTCTTTACATGATGGACCTTACATTAGCTAAAATTCAATTTTTTTCATTTTTTAATTGTATTTTTTTTGAAGATGCATAGATCACAAATAATATTACATGCAAAAAATACAAGAGGTCCCCATATACCCTCCACCTCCTCACCCCACTCCTCCCACAACAACCTCTTTCATCATTGTGGCACATTCATTGCATTTGGTGAATACACTTTGGAGCACTGCTGCACCGCATGGATTATAGTTCACATTGTAGTTCACACTCTCCTCCAGTACATTCAGTGGCTTATGGCAGGATTTATAATGTCCAGCATCTGTCCCTGCAATATCATTTAGGACAATTCCAAGTCCTGAAAATACCCCCACATCCATATCTTTTCTTCCCTCTCCCTGCCCTCAGCAACTAGTGTGGCCACTTTCTCCAGATCAATTCTGCAGTTTCTTCCATTACTAATCGCAATAGTTCTATAGTAGAATATCAGTAAGTCCACTCTAATCCATATTTTATTCCTCCATCCTGTGGAACCTGGGATGGTGATGTCCACTCCACCTCTATGTCTAGATGGGGCTTAGATCCCACATGGTTGATGGATGCGATTCTCCTGCTTGGAGTTGTAAGCACTCTGGGTTCCCTGTTGTGGTGGTTGATGAGCTCACTGCAAAAACTGGTGACCTCACCTTCCGTAAAGTCAGTTTGAATATGATCCCCTCTGTAATAGATAAATCTCAATTTAAAAACTCTTGTTCATTATATAGGCCTAGGGAAAAAAACACAAACTTTCGTAGCAACATTTGGAAATGGATGATTTTTCTTAGGTGAATAGGTTTTTGGGTATGTTAATACCTAAGGATAAAATTACAAAGGTTGAAAGTATATCGGATTGCAACATTCACCCAAATGCCTAATAAATGATGTAAATAACACTAAAATTCTTGACAAATAAAACTTGTCTTCTGAGGATCACTAACAGTCTTAGAGATATACCCTCAACGGCTCATAACAGGGATTGTCATTCCTAACTCACATACGGGAAAAAGGTCAAGTGTGCCACTGTCCAATGTCTTCTAATAGTCTCCTTTTACAAAAATGTGTAATAGCACACCCTTACAATAGGTCTTATTTTAATACTAAAACTTATGCCAAATATTCTGCTTTGAAAACACAAATCATTTTTTCCAAAAAATTGTTCTTATGGATATTTATGAGAACATTCCAACGTTTCAAACTGATCAGCAGTAATGAATCAAAAATAAAAAGAATTCAGTACAGTGATTTTCAACAACAGTGAAGAATATGTCAACCCGTAATTTTCTCTTTTCTTGTTTTTTTTTTCTTTCCTTTCTGCAGAGAGCAAACTCTAAAACATATGGCCCAGGAAGAAAATCTGTACTCATTTATAGCAGTAAACTGGCTTTTACATCTCTGCAGCTAGAGTACGCAAATGACTTCACAAGCAACAGCTTCCGTATGTTTCATATTTTTAACATTGACCGTTCATAATAAAGATTCTTTGATCCCAGATCAAATGTTTGAATCAATTTTCTGTGTGCTTACTCAGAGTCACCATTATAAATACCCCCTCCTACCCACCTTAGATGTTGCAGCCCTTCGTGTGATGGGAATTATCTCCATTTGTCACCTTCTCTGCAGGACTTCACACCCCTTTGCTGTGGTTTTAGCCCTGCTCATTAACTTCACATGCAGTAATAAATAATTTTTGTACATAATAAATTGACTACAATAAGTGAGCTTCCCCTAAGGAATTCACAGGCATCTTTAACAAAACTCAAAGCTCCTGGCAATGTGGTTAGTACACAAACTGAACCTCTTCTAATCAGAATAAAATCCTCAACAGGTAAAGCCCTTGCCGACATGTAAGAAAAATAAAAACAAAATCATAAATATAATTTTTTAAAGTAGAAGAAATATGTTATATTCCTGGGATTACAACTGGAAAAAGTGAACCGAAACTCTAAGCCCATAAATAAAAACATAAGAGCAAAAGTTTAGGTAAAGAGTGGAAATATCAAATCAAAAAATGTCCAGGCAATGCTAAAAATGTAGAATATCTGCAACATAATATTATTTTAAATGATTCCAAGGCATTTTTAAGGTCTTGTTGAGAAGCTACGTTTTGATATAACCTAAACTGCTAAAACATAAAGACATGAATTTTGGTAAAATGTACTCATTTTAAAAGGCTACTTTGAAAGTGTTCTTTTTGTTTCATTTTCTGGTGCTAAATAAAATAAATTTGGTAGTAGATTAACTATATGTGGGGCTAATTTGCCCTTGTATGGTAAAAACAAAAACAAAAGGCCAAAAGGCCAGGGTTAAAGACCCTTTAAAATTGAATTTTACTTTCCCTTTTTGTTTGGACTCCTCAGGAGGTCAAATTTTAGGATAATCTAAGCTACTATGATCCTTCATTTTCAGCCAAAGTACTCATTCAGACCCAACCCTTATCATTTATAAATCTGAAGGTGGTATAATTTTAGGGGACAACACAAGGGTCTTCAGCTGGTTATGGATTTAGCAACATTGTTCTGTGCAAAATTGAACTTTCCCGGCTTTGCACAAAATGAGTTGTGGCATATATCCTCTAAACCATTCCAATGATTATAGATTACCTTGCACACAGTAGCAAATTGTTGATTATTTCCTGCTCCAACTACCAGGTAACCATCCTTGGTTTTAAAAGCCTAAAATAAATAAATACAAACACAAATATGTAAGTGTATACATTGAAACTACCGCAAAAGTTGATTTTAATTTCTAAAAGTTCTGTATAGAAAGGTTGTTCTAAAGCAATGTTATTAATGAATTCAATACAAACTAATATCTTTTCCTCTTATACTTTCATGTTCTCATTGGGGATTTTGAAAGCACTTCCCAGCTCTTCCAGTGACATTATACCATCAAAGGAGAAAGAACAACTTAGTAAAATAAGGGAAAGTCTGGAGGTTTTTAACTCATAATATTGAATTCTGTATTCAGTATAGTATGTATAAATGCTGCATTTTCTTTGTAGGGCAAAGAACAATATATTACACTATTTTCTATAAAGTATAAAAAGAATAGGAGGAAGGAAGGAAGGAAAGAAGGAAGAAAGGAAAGGAAAGGAGGGAAGGAGGGAGGGAATTTATTCCTTCTACTATGCCTAATATGATATCTAAAGAACATTAGGCTATTAATAATAGTTGTAAAATGTTCATGTATCAATCAAATTTTTGCATCCATGTAAGAAAATCTTGACAAAAATGGATTTCAAACATAATATGAGAACAAAGTTTAATTCTGCTTACATTTTTGCTTCATTTGGTAAGGAATGTTCTTAAGAAAATATCACATGAACTATTTTAAACATTATTTCCCTTCTCCACAAGGGCAAAAGCAAAGTGAGTATTAATAGATAAGGTGTGAGCATTTCTCAAACTAAGGAAAGGACATCTGCAACAGAGATGTGAGTGACGGACAAAGGACATTTCTAACTGTGAAGTTACACAGGTCCTTTTCTTTTTTCCTTGCTTTGTGTGTGCATGGTAGGGGGAAGAGTAAGGAGGGAGTGGGTAGGTAAATGTGAAGCAATAACAGGGTGCCAAGTATAGTGTATAGAAATGTTTGCAAAAGTTGGATCTATATTATGTTCCACAAGTTTTTGTTTATTGGGAGGTCCATTTCTTTTTAATAAATTAAGAATTGTTCCTGTTTTTTCCTTAAGCTTCTGCTATAGCCATGAAATGTATCTGTACCAATATAAAATTTAATATTTTAAAGCAGAGATAACTAGTAAAGGATTACAGGAAAGTGAAAACTGAATAGCTGCCTAGTCATAAGAATATTGGCAGACTAAAGATTACCAAAAAGTAGGTATGTAAGGATTATGGTAACATTCTGAGGTTTTTATAATAAATAATTATTTATTCCTGTCATTGTTTCTATAATGTTTATTTCACAAATACATTTTAAATACATTTTCAAATAAATAATACATTGTCACTATAGAAAACTGGGCAAGTACAGAAAAATACAGTAGGAGCAGAGAAAAAAAGTTATCCATAATATCATCACCCAGAAGATACAACATTTAATAAAGAGGAACATGTCTTTCAAGATTTTTGGATTTGTTTTTTTCACATAATATACATAATCTTACTCTACATAAATTTCTATTCTGCTCTTTTGCATTTTATCTTATCACAAGCATATCTGAATATAATTATTTTAATGCTCCAATTTCAAAATTTGCTTAGCCATTCCTAGTTCAATGAAACTGGAGGGTATGTTTGTTTAATTTTGTTTTGTTTTCAATTCAAGCCCTAAATTATTCTGTTAATATCACAAATAAAAACTTATTTAATTTCATAGTGAAATTCTGAAACCAAATGTCTGCTTTAATTAGGATCCTTTAGAAACCATTCTCGCCACCAATAAGACAAACAAGATACAGCAGTAAAATTAATCCCAGCTGTACCATTCAATTAATCTGTGAAACATCAGGCAAATTACAAAATTTCAGAGCCTCAGTTTCTACTTCTGTAAAGTAGGAATGATCAATTCTTACTTTTAAAATTATTATAATGACTAAGATTCACAAAAGTGCCTTTGTTCATGTAGTCAGCAAAAATTTCTTGGCATAATTTACCATGTGCCAGACTGTGGCATACACAAATAGGTAGAAAAAGGCAAGCAAAATAGCTTTGGTCCTTCCCCATGTGCGACTTACATTCTAATAAAGTAGGCTGACTAATCAAATAATTGTACAAGTAATTACAATCAGGGACAAGTACTAGAAAGGAAAAGTACAGGCCACAAGGCAATTGTATAACAAGTAGACTTAATGTCATCTTGACTGGGGGCTGTGAAGCCAGAAAAGCTTCCCTAGAAGGTGGTCTCTGAGCTGAGAAAAGTAGGTAGAGAGTTGGGGGAGAAGTGTCATTGTCAGCAGAGGGTACTGAATGTGCAAAGCACCTTAGGTAACAAGGAACAATAATCCATGAGCCACCGTGAGGAAGTACAGCACAATTGAGACTAAGAAGTAGGTAAGAGTGCAGCCCTTCTAGCAGGAGCCAGATAAAACCAAAGGCCATAGGAATGTGATAATTATCATAAACGAATGAGAATTCACTAAAACAATGGCTTGAATGATCCAGTTAGCATTTGTAAACTATTCTAAAGAAGCTTTAGATTCATAAATGTTACATCAAAAATATAGGGGATTCCCATATATCCCACCCCTCCTCCTCCCCCACTGTTCCCCATTAACAGCATCTTTCATTAGTGTGGTACATTTGTTACAATTGATGAACACATACTGAAGTATTGCTACTAACCATGGTCTACAGTTTACATTATGGTTTACACTTTGCACTGCATATTTTTAGAGACCTTGACAAAATGTATAATGGCCTGTATCCATCATTGCAGTGTCATTCAGAACAATTCCAATGTTCCCAAAATGTACCATGTTACACCTATTCTTCACTCTCCCTTCCCCCAGAACCTCTGGAGACCACTGCCTTTATATCAAAGAAGATATTCCATTGCTCAAATAATGATGTCTACTTTAGCCCATAGCTGCATTCCCCTCTTATGTTCATTCTTCAATCTTGAAGATTTTAGGATGGTGATGCCCTCCCTCTTTCTGATTGAGAGGGAGCTTAGATACAATGGGGCTGATGGATGGAACTGTCTTGCTTGCAGTTGTAGATAGTCTCCATTTTGGGGGATGGGCGTTGTCCATCATCATCCTTTTATTAGTTGTTCTGAGTCTGATGAACTGAAGAGTAGATGTTGCAACACTGCTGAGATTCAGGACTCGGTCAGCACATGAACAGACCAAAGATTTAAGTCTCTTTTACATATATTTAATGATTATAGTGATAATTATAGGTTCAAATAAAAGGGACAGAAGAGCCATATATAGGGAAATTATATGAACCTAACTTGGTTATATTGGGGAACATATATTACAAAGTAAGGCCCATTGACAGGGTACTGAATCCCTGAGATTATCTGCCCTGCCTATAGTGTGTAGATGTCTCTAAAGCTCTCAGAAGCAGTCCTTCTTGGGACACTGTTTACTGTGGCAGTCAATGAGATCCTGCTGCGACATGCATAAGTGTAACCTCTGGAATTACCTTCCAATTCACTTTAAATCCCTTAGCCATAAAAACTCATTGTATTTCATATTTCCCCCTTTTGGTCAAGGTCTTTTTCCAAACACATCTCTAATTGGTCCTTGGTAATAATCCCATGGTGCCAGGGAGGCTCATCCGCAGGAGTCATAGCCCACACAGCAGGGAAGGTAGTGTGTTTATATGCTGAGTTTGGCTTAGAGAGAGGCTACATTTGAGCAAGAAGGAGGGTTTCAGGAGGTAATTCTTATGCAATATATAATACTAAGCTAAGTTTCAATTTCACAAGAATAAGGTTCATAAGTACAGCCATCAATATTAAGGGCATGGCAATATGGGTTTGTCCTCCTTCTCTAGGCCCTGCCTGTACTTTATAGATTCTTGCCACTCTATTAGCGAATGTAGCAGGACTTCTCAGGATAGGAATTCAATATTCTTTCAGTTATTGTTATTATATGGGTCTCCACCCACTGAAACAACACCCCATGACCACTTGAACGCATTCATATTTCATAGAGGCATGCCCCAGGTACAATGCCAGGGAGAACCCCACGCATACCCTTATCACTGGCACCCCAACCAGTGATCTTCTCCTGCCAGTTGTGACCCTTCTGCAATCCAAAACCTCCCCAAAAACAAAGCCAAAAAATAAATTAATTTTAAAAAGTTTAAAATTAATAATACTTTAAAAAACAAAATACAATAGATAAGTAATTTAATAATTTTAGTGTCTTTCATTACCATAAGATACATTATCTTTTATGTATATACTCTAGTTTAAATGTGAAGGACTGACTGAAAGATAAGATTGGAAATGGGAAGTCAATTAGGCAGCTGCTATGATGATCATGGCAAGAGATAATGATGAATTAGATTAGAGTCCTGACAGTGAAGATGGAAAGAAATTAAATCAAGAAATATTTAGGTGGTAAAATCTACTGGAGTTGCTAATAGATTGAATATGATGGTTGCGAGTTCATGATTGAGAGTTGATGGGGAAAGAGGTGTCATGGATGTTCTCAAATATTCCAGTGGATATGTCAAATGGGTAGGAATTACAGACCAGATGGAAGTCTGAGCTGCAGATAAAAACTTGGGAGTCATTTGCTTATAATCTAAGCATCTACATAAATCCTTTATGTAGATGAAATCATTTAGGAAGAGAGTTCAGACTACAGAGCTGGAAGGGAAAATGAGCCAAAGACTGATCTTAAGCTATCCACATTTGAGGTCTAGACAGAGGGAAGTAGCCAGAAGTAAGGTGGGGACTGAAGAATGCCTACAACATGGGCTTTCATTACCTCAGCAAGAGTTGTCCTAGTGTCATCATGAGCACAGAATGTGCTTGGAGTGGATCAAGGAAGAAGTAAGAGTTGAGGAAATGGAGGGAACTCAAGCAAGCATCTGTTTCAGAAGTATAGCTGTCAAGGAGAGAAATAAAGGAAAGGACTGGAGAAAGAAATAGGGACCAAGAGAAAGTTTTAGTATAGGAGAAATCTAAGGATATTTAAATAGTGGTAGGCAGAAACCAGTAGAGAGGAAGAAGTTGAAAATAAGAAAGGGAGGATGGGACCCAGAGCACTGACATACAGAAGGAAGACTAGCCTTAGGAAGAGGGACCCCTCCAGGGCTTTAAAATGAGAGAACTAACACAGGATAAGTCTAAAGATAGAGCCAAGGAACTTGAATCAGTTTTGGGGTAGGAAGCTGAGAAAGTTCCCACTGGATGCTTCTAATTTCTTATGAAATATCAGAAGAGGTCATCAACTGAGAATCAAGTTAGGGAGGTAAGAGACTGGAGGATTAAAAAGAGTGGAGATGTTTTGACATATTTTAAAGATGGGGAGAGTGAAAGAGTAGGGTGGCCCGATAAACAATATTGGATAGCTGAAGTATTGAGTGATTTTCTCCAACATCTCTCAGTTACCTAGACATAGAATAAATGGATATTTGCATTCAATTGGTTTAGAGTCCCATGGATGAGCCAAGAAGACACTGGTAGAGGAAAGTTAGAAAACTAGCCAGAATGTTACCAAGTAATGAGCCATGAACTTTCTGAATAGGAAAGAAGGTGATGACATTGGAGGAAGTTATGGGCAGGGGAAAGGGAAAGTTTTCAATAGATAAGCCCTGATGAAGTCAAAGAACAGTCATAATGGGAGTAGTTGAACAAGCAAGGTGGAAGAAGAGGAGACTATGGCCAGAGTGTAAAATGCTTGACTCAATGACTATAATAATAAAGCAGTTTTAGTTTATGACCTAGACAGTCACAGAAAGAAATGCCCTAAAATAGTTGCTGATATGAGGTAGAGATCCAATAAATACCATCATTATACTTAAATCATTACTAATGTACTGTGTGCCACATGAAAGGAATGCCCTGGTGCATTCTAATTCTTAGACTCTAAATCCCAGGCCTTCATCCACTATACAATCCAAACTCATTCTCTCCTCCTCACTCCCTTTATTTTTTTATTTTTTATAAGATTTATTTATTTATTTAATTCCCCCCGCCTCCCCCAGTTGTCTCTTCTCTGTGTCTATTTGCTGCATCTTGTTTCTTTGTCCGCTTCTGTTGTTGTCAGGGGCACGGGAAGTGTGGGCAGCGCTATTTCTGGGCAGGCTGCTCTTTCTTTCGCACTGGGTGGCTCTCCTTATGGGGCGCACTCCTTGCGCGTGGGGCTCCCCTACGCGGGGGACACCCCTGCGTGGCAGGGCACTCCTTGCGTGCATCAGCACTGCGCATGGGCCAGCTCCACACGGGTCAAGGAGGCCCGGGGTTGAACCGCGGACCTCCCATGTGGTAGATGGACGCCCTAACCACGGGGCCAAGTCCGTTTCCCTCCTCACTCCCTTTAATACCTTACTCTCCATACCAGACAATATGGTACATGTTTCCATCACAAGGAGAATTGAAACAAAAAGAATAGAATTGGCAGCAAATGTTCATGATGAGGGTATTTCTCTTGTAAACAATTCAGGCCTCCAGAGGAAAGAAACACTTGCAGGCACAAACAGTGATGGAATGGGAAGAGGAAGTAGCATGGGCAAGTGTCTATAGTTTTAGAAGGACAAGGACAAAAACAATGCTTTTCTCATAGGAGACCAGATTTTATTATTAATGAGGAAAGAAATGCTTCTCACTGTAAATTGTGCTTATTGAAGGTTGATACCTTCCACTGGTTGGGAGACCAAACAGAAATTTCAAGACTTCTTCAGACATTATCATGGTAAACTTCCTCTCCTGGAGAAGAAGTTGTTTTGCAGACTAAAAGAATACTGACAGGTCAAGGGATTAGATGCTCCAATGAAACCTAAGAACTTCATGAGCAAATTGGGAGACGTATAAAGACAAGAGGATATGGGTGTTCAGAGTTTGCATTCCTCTAGTTTCAGAAGTAAAATATGACCACATCTGAGGGACTGAGCAATGAAGATGTACATAGAGGAGTAGAGAATATTGAGCAGATATAAAGGTAAAAATTAAAAGTCAGTCTGGAATTTCCATTGGTCTTGGAAATTTCTAGTGCTTCCCAGAGACTCTTCTTTCTGAGCTTCCAGGCATATTGGCCAAGTTTGAAAATGTCCTAATTATTGAACAATTATTAAAGATGAAAAAAAAAAAGATTTCTAGAAGTTCCACATCAATATATTAGGTAATCGAATAGAAAAAGGGGGTAAGTAAAATTGAAATATCCTATAGTGTATCACCTTCTTAAGCTACCACATCAATTCATCTAGAATTTTCTCTGGTCTAAATAAAGTACATACAATTGGAAGTATGTCTACTTAAAAAACAAGAGCAGGAACTTCAAGCCTTCCTAGGCCTACTTAATTTTTAACAAGATTTTCTTCCACAAAAGGTAACCGTTGCTAAATGACTTCATCACCCAGTGAAAAAAAGACATTCCATGTACTTTAACTCACTGCCATGAGAATGTTTTCTGGAATGCCAAGCACTTACTGACTTCTGGGTCTGTGCTAGTACATCGTGACAAATATAGAGCACTATTTCCTACCACTAGCAGTTCAGTTCACCTTATGGTGCTGGAGCTGGGCTGAGCCAGATGGCAAAGAGGCACAAACTGCTTACAACTCAAGAACTGTGTCATCTATGGAATGGAACTTTGCAATAAATGATAAATGAACCCAGAAGTCTCCAATTTCACTTATTACCTATTAGGCTTTGTACATTTCTCGCAAGTAATAACCCATTTTGAGGACTCATTTCTAAATTCAAGCCCTTGTTTTGAATCACTTTCTACTAGAATAATCTTGATAGCAATATTATAGACTGATTTCCTGACACCACAAATTCAAGCCAGTATTTGCCAATTTCATAGGAAATCTGAATGTCCAAAGATATTCTTGAGGTTCTTCAAACCAATAAAATCTTACTTCAAATGAAACAAATCTAGGATTTTAGGTCACCCAGTTTCTGATATTGTGTGTGGAGGCAATGGCAAGAAGGGAAACTGGAAACTACCTGAATTTTTTTATATTCTTCACAAATTGTCAATGGATGTTATTTTACTAATTTAAAAAGACTTTTGTTATTCAAGAAAACAGTCATCATGTGTCTTGGACACAATGTATAATAGCAAATGGAATTTTTCTTCCTGGAATGTATGGGCTAGAAGCTGTTAGAGATGGTTCCGAACTGATTCTATTGTAAAGAATCTTAAACCAGATTATTTGGAACAAGTTGCCAGAGGAACCTATTATTTAATAGAAGATAACCCAAGAATTCTGGACAAGAGTGCATATTGATTTTTCAAGAACACTCCAAGGAAAGAATTCTGTAACTGCATTAAGCACTTTTTAAGTGCTCTTTGTTTTATCCCAAACATGTTACAACAATCACAGTTCCTTATCAGTTATGCAGCATTCATGGCAATATAATTTCTGACAAAGAGCATACATGTACCTCAGACTAATTAAAGGCACTCATAGACCATAACTTTATTCAAGCTGTCACCACTATATTGACTTCCTTCAAGCAAAGAATCTGGCTAGAAAAGGATACTCACTATAGTTATAGTAGGACAATTCAAAGTGAACTATAGAGTGGATTTGCCAATAAGGTTTTCCAGATATATTTTAATCCCATCATATCTCAACATTTATGAGAAAGAAAACATACAACATACACAGTAGCCACAGAGTAGGGGAAGCCCCTGACATCAAATTTGCTCACTAAACCTGAACAAGCACTAGGGTAAGAGCCAGATGACAGTAGAGTTTGAGCCCAAAACGTGGAAAGTTTGAAAAACTATGGTTAAGGAAAGCAGTCGGCAAGAAAAAATATGGAGGATAAAGGAGACTTCCAGGGAAGATGGTGGAGAAGGGAGTTCAAGGACTCAATCCTTCTACCAAAACAACTATTACATAGAGGAATGGTCTGAAACAACTATTTTGAAACTCCAGAGGCCAGAACAACACTGCACAGCATCCAGAGAAAAGCAGGAGAAAGAGGCTGATAAATATACTACAGAACTGTAAATTGCTCTCTCTGCATAGCAGCTACTGACACCCATCCCGTACTGTCACATCAGGCTGCCACAGGATCCAGTCCCTGGCTACCTACTGCTGACATAAAGGAATCTAGAAATCCTCTTCCCCAAGATCAGCGGAGAGCACAGCTGATCACTGATCGTGGCTTATGATTAGCAAATTTGGGCACTTAGGAGCCAGTCTGCACCCCCAGATGTAGGTCCCTCACTCTGTTTTTGGTTAGGAAAGACCAAATTGGGAAAGTCCCTTCTGGGGTGACTCTCCTCCAAGAATTTGCCCTCCAGGCCAAAGCAGCATAAGACAATAAAAGGAGTGTGAAAAATGATAGAGGCAGACAGTCTGGAGCAAAAAGCCTGCTAGCTCCAGATACCCACGAGTGGGAGGTTTGTCCCTTGGAAAGCAGAGGGGACAACCAAATTCCTGTAAACAGGGGAACTCCAAAAAACTAACAATCAAAAGCCCAGCACAAGACAGAGGCCCAGTAAGACAGGAAAAACCCTACACAGTGCATTTGTTTTAAGCAGACCTTCCTGATGGAGGGCTGAAGCTCAGAAAATACCTCTGTCTTATGACCAGTTGGTTTCAAGACCAACTCCCAGAGTTAACATTTTAAATATTTAAAATATTAAAATATATAGTATGCAGCAAAAAAAAAAGTACAAGACAAACAGGAAATGATGGCCCATCCAAAGGAAGAGGATAAAAATACAAACACCACCAATGAAGAAAATGACAATGTGTGCATGCCAAACAAAACCTTTTTAAAAAATGATTTTAAAAATGCTGAAGGAGATGAAGTAAAGTACAGAGAAAGAACTACAGGATATCAGGGAAACAATGAATTAATAATATGAGCATCTAAGTAAGAGCAAGAAATTGTGAAAAGGAACCAAACAGAATTACTGGAATTGAAAGTCACAATAACTGAAATGAAAAAATGTCCAGCAGGGTGTCAAGAGCAGAATGGAGCTGGCAGTAGAAATAATCAGTGAACTTGAAAACAAGATACTTAAAATGTGTCAGTCTGAGGAATAGAAAGAAAGAAGAGATATTAAAAGTGAAAATTCTTAAGACGGCTATGGGACACCATCAAGTGCACCAATATACATATTATGGGAGTCCCAGAAGGAGAAGGAGAGAAAGTGGCAGAAGGACTAGTCAAAGAAATAATGACTGAGCACTTGCCAAACTTAGCAAAAGACATGAATATGCACAACCAAGAAACTCAGAGAACACAAAACAGGATAAATATAAAGAAAAATATACCTTGTCACATCAAATGCAAAGGGCAAGGAGAGAGTTCTAAAAGTTGCAAGAGTTACATACATGGAGTCCCAATAAAATTGAGTACTGATTTCTCATCAAAAACTATGGAGGCAAGAAGGCAGTGGGTTGAAATACTTTAAGTGCTGGAGGAAAACAACTGCCAGCCAAGAATTTTATATCCAGCGAGACTCTCTTTCAAAAATGAGGGAGAAATTAAGACATTCTCAGATAAACAAAAGATGATGAATGTCTATATACATCACCAGTAGACCTGTCCTACAAGCAATGCTAAAGGGAGTTCTGCAGACTGAAATGAAAAGACACTAGACAGTGGTTCAAAGCAGCATAAAGAAAGACTTGAGGTAAAGGTAACCATTTGGGCAATTATAAAAGTTGGTATTTTTGTATTTTTATTGTACTGTTTGGTATGTAACCCCACTTCTTACTTCCTACAGATGCTAAATGCAAATGCCTAAAATGTAATGATAGATCTAGGTTTTTGGACATATAATTTACAAAGATACAAGTGGAAACAAGTACAAAAAAATGGTGGGGGGACAAAGAAATATAGGAAAGGTATATGTCCATGCTATTGATCTTAAGTTAGTGTTAAACCACATGTAATTGTTATATACTTAGGATGTTCAATTTTAACCCTATGGTAACCACAAGGCAAACAGATGAAAAATATATCCAGATCAAAATGACAAGGTCCTCCATATGGTACACCACAAGAAAGCAAATAAATATAAAAGTAAACTATAATGAAAATGAAAGACAAAAAAGGTATAAGACTTACAAAGACTAAATAGCAAAATAACAGAACAAAGACCTGTATTATCAGTAGTGGCTATAAATGTAAATGGATTAACCACTCCAGTCAAAAGGCAGAGATTGACAAAACAGATGAAAAAGCATGACCCAACTATATGCTGTCTGCAAGAGACACTCCTTAAAGTCAAAGGTACAAGTAAGGTGATGGTAAAAGGATGGATAAAAATACACCATGAAAGTAATAACTAAAAGAGAGCTGGGGTGGCTATACTAATATCAGATAAAATAGACAAAATAAAAATAGTTATGACAAAGGGGAACAATTCAATAAGAAGATGTAACAGTTATAAATATATATGCATCTAATAGCAGAGTCCCAAATATATAAAGCAAATACTGACAGATTTGAAGGGGAAATTGACAGGTCTACATTAATATTAGAAGACTTTAATACATCATTCCCAGTAATTGACAGATCATCTAGTCAGAAGAGCAATAAGTACAGTGTGTGAATGATACAGTAGATAACATATATATATAGAACACTACACCAATGAAAACAGAATACACATTTTTCTCAAGTGCACAAGGAACATTTTACAGGATAGACCATATGTTGGGTCACAAAACAATCTCAATAAATTAAAAAATATTGAAATGATACAAAATATATCCTCTGACCACATGGAATGAAGCTAGAAATCAATAACAGAGGAAGAAAGGGAAAATTCACAAATATGTGGAAATTAAACATACTCTTAAACAACCAGTGGTTTTTGGTCTCTTCCAAATCAGAATTGACATTAAGAAATATCTTGAGGGGAATGAATATGAACATGCAACATACCAAAACTTAAGGGATGCAGCAAACGCAATACTAAGAGGTAAATTTACAATTTTAAATGCTTACATTAGAAAAGAAGACTTCAAATCAGAGACCTAACATCAAATCTGGGAGAACTAGAAAAAGAAAAAGAAACTAAACCCAAAGTGAGCAGAAGGAAGGAAATAACAAATATTAAAGCAGAGATAAGTGCAATAGAAAACAACACAACAATGGAGAGAATCAAAAAAAACCAAAAGTTAGTTCTTTGAAAAGATCAACAAAATAGACAAACCTTTAGCTAGGCTGCAAAGAAATAAAGACATGATACAAATAATGAAAATCAGAAATTAAAGGGCGGCGGACTTGGCCCAGTGGTTAGGGTGTTTGTCTACCACATGGGAGGTCCGTGGTTCAAACCCCAGGCCTCCTTGACCCACGTGGAGCTGGGCCATGCACAGTGCTGATGCACGCAAGGAGTGCCCTGCCACACAGGGGTGTCCCCCGCATAGGGGGTGCTCCCCATAAGGAGAGCCGCCCAGCGCAAAAGAAAGTGCAGCCTGCCCAGAAATGGCGCCGCACACACGGAGAGCTGACACAACAGGATGACGCAACGATGCAACGAAAAGAAAACACAGACCAGTTCCAAAGAGGGGCCATCTGACCTGGTAGTTAACCCCATCGGTTGTTTATGTGTGATGAATCTGGACTCAGATGGGATCTTCCTTCATAAGACTTTCATGCTAATGTGCTGGAGGTGCAGTTAGTGTCAGGGTTTAAGATATATTTAGGGGATTTGAATCTCTGGACTGACAATGTGATAGCCAGGTCCTGAGCCTCAACAGACTCCAGCACCTACAATCTGACTTATTGGGCTCACCACACTCAGCTAAGATGGAGTTGAAGAAGGACAACCACCACACCATGGAGCCTAGAGTGATTACAACTGAAAGTGGGAGGATTGCATCCAGCATCCATGTGGAATCTGAGCCTCCTCTTGACATAGAGGTGCAATGGACACAACCAATCCAATGTCCACATAGAAAAGGTGGCATTGGATTGAGAAAAGTGGACATGATGGCTGATGGATATGGGGAAAGGCAGGAAGAGATGAGAGGTGGAGGCGTCTTTGGGACATGGAGCTGCCCTGGATGGTGCTTCAGGGGCAATCACTGGACATTGTAAATCCTCACAGGGCCCACTGGATGGAATGGGGGAGAGTATGGGCCATGATGTGGACCATTGACCATGAGGTGCAGAGGTGCCCAAAGATGTACCTGCCAAATGCAATGGATATGTCATGATGATGGGAAGGAGTGTTGCTGGGGGGGGGCGGGGAGAGGTGGGGTGGGGGTGGTAGGGTTCAAAGGGACCTCATATATATTTTTTTTTAATGTAATATTATTACAAAATCAATAAAAAATAAAATAAAATAAAAGAAAAATAAAAAAAAAAAAAGAAAACACAGATTCCCGTGCCACTGACGACAACAGAAGCGGACAAAGAAGGTGCAGCAAATAGACACAGAGAACAGACAACCAGGGTGGGGGCAGGAGGGGAGAGAAATAAATAAATAATTAAAAAATTAAAAATTAAAAAAAAAGAAATTAAAAAGGGAGCATTATTACTGACACTGCTAAAATAAAAAAGAATGTAAGTGGATACTATGGAAAACTGTATGCTAATAAATTAGATAACGTAGATGAAATGGACAAATTCTTAGAAACACACAAACTATCTACATTGACTCAAAAAGAAATAGATGTCAAGAAACCAATTACTAGTAAAGAGATTGAATCAGTCACCAAAAACCACCCAACAACAACAAAAAAAAAGTCAAGGACCAGATGGTTTCACAGGGGAATTCTACAAAACATTCCAAGAAGACTTAACTCCAATTCTGCTCAAACTCTTCCAAAAAAATTGAAGAGGAAGGAACACTCCCTAACTCATTCTATGAGGCCAACTTCACCCTCATAGCAAACACAGATAAAGATACCTTAAGAAAAGAAAACTACAGACCAATATCTCTTATGAATATATATGCAAAAATCCTCAACAAAATACAAATAAATTGAAATCTAACAGCATATTAAAAGAATTATACATCATGATCAAGTAGGATTTATCCCTGGTATGCAAGGTTGGTTCAACATAAGAAAATCAATTAATGTAATACACCATATTTAACTGAATAAAGGAAAAAAACACATGATCATCTCAATCGATGCAGAAAAGGCATTTGACGAAATACAGCACCCTTTCTTGATAAAAACACTTAGAACACTAGGAAGAGAAAGAAAGTTCTGAAACATTATAAAAGACATAGATAAAAAGATGACAGCTAATAGCCTACTTAAGGGTAAATGAATGAAAGCTGTCCCCTCCAGGATCGGGAACAAGAAAAGGATGCCTACTGTCAACAAAATTTAAAAATGGACAAAAAACTTGGACAGAAATCTCTACAAAGAAGATATACAAATGGTCAGAAAGCACACAAAAATGTGCTCAACATCATTAGCTATCAGGAAATGCAAATCAAAACCACAATGCAGCACCATTTCACACAATAATTAGAATGACTGCTATTTAAAAAACAGAAAACAACAAGTTGGAGAGGATGAGAAGAAATAGGAACACTCATTCATTGCTGGTGGCAATGTAAAATGGTGCAGCCCCAGTGGAAGACAGTTTGGTAGTTCCTCAGAAAGTTAACTATAGAACTACATATGACCTGGCAATCCCATTAGTAGGTACATAACCCAAAGAATTGAAAGCAGGGCCTTCAACAGATATATACACAGCAATGTTTATAGCAGCATTATTCACAATTGTCCAAGACGGAAGCAACCCAGGTGTCCATCGACTGATAAAAGGGTAAAAAAAAAAGGATATATACAAATAATGGAATATTATTCAGTCTTAAAAAGGAATGAAAGCCTCAACACATGCGACAACATATCCATGTGAAGATACCATGTGAAATAAGGCAGACACAAAAAGACAAATATTTTATGACCTAAATGATTTGATTCAAGTAGAATAAGCAAACTCAAAGAGTCAGAACCTAGAATATAGGTTACCAGGGGACAGGATGGGGATAGGGAATGGGAAGTTAAGGCTTAAAATGTATAGGGTTCCTATTTGGAATGATGGAAATGTTTTAGTAATGCATGATGGTGATGGCAGCACAACATTGTGAACACAATTAACAGCTCTGAAATATATATCTGAATATGATTAAAAGGGGAAATATTAGGTTATATATATAGGAACAGAATAAAATTTTTTTAAAAAGTACTTGGAACTACACTACATAGTTGACCCTAAGTTAAACCATGGACTTTAATTAATAGTACAATATAAAAATTGCTATCACCAGTTGTAACAAATGTTGCACACCAATGCAAGGTGTTGGGAGTGGGGTGGTATATGGCAATCCTGTATTTTATGCACATTCTGTAAACACACAACTTTTCCAATAATGGGAAAATATAATATATGGGAGGATGGAGTGTGAAAAGTATCACAGTATTTAGGTAGAATAATTCTTGCGAGTCTCAGAGAAAGAAATTGGCCCCTTAGATGTATACCCAGAGATGACATAGTCCCAACTGTGGGGATGAGACTCGGAGACCTGACCGCAAATTCTCACATGAAAAATTGTGAAAGCAAGGCAAAGGGATGGAGGGAAAGGAGCCAGAAAGTTAACCAGGTGAGAAACTCAGAGAACTTGGTCAACAGCAGAAGGCCACACCTTTGAATAAAGGCATACGGAGCAATGAGAATGAATTCTGGTGCAAGTAGAGCCTGGATAGCACATAAAAGCAACCTGGAGCCAAACATGCTAGCCTACTAAATTTATTCCTAGCACCTAGGGCAAATATCTGGCACATGATAGGAGCTTATTCACAAAGTAAAAACAAGATTCAATCTAAATATTATTCTGTGCATGGGAGTGTTATACAAGGTTCTTTTACATCAAAATGTTTACCAACTAGGAAGTTGTCCTTTCCAAAGTAACTTAGCAACAGAGCCATTTAAAAACATTCTTCCAAAAGAAACTGAAATGAGTTTTTGGTAAGTCCTTCCAGGAGATCAGAAGGTGAAGAAAGCAATAGTTCTTTTCTGGTCTCCATAACCACTTAAGAGAAGAGATTTGGTGTTTCTATGCCTCCTAGCATTAACAGATGAAACTAATTAGAGGAACGAGGGTAGCAGGAAGAGCCCGTTTTTCTGTAGAGCTTATTTATCTGCTTGAGTAATTGTTATATTTTAGTTCCTCTGGGATTCCTGCTCTGTAAATAACTAGTTAAGAATTTTTATGCATAATAACAGAATGTACTAGAAATAATTTATCATTGCTTGTCTCACCAACACTACCATTCTTCATCCCAATTACATTAGATATGTTTCATTTCTACTCCACCCAAATCCCTTGAAGAAGTAGCTCTATTTACACATCATGCAACCAACCATTCCTCACTTCTGGTGGACACCATTCCCAAGCCAGCCAATAGAAAATTCTCTGGCCAGCAATCAATTTCTTCGGCCTGGGAATTTAATAAGTCATTAGGAGGTAGGGCTGGTATGTCCATATTAGGCCTTGCACAATCACCTCTGCAATGGAAGCCTGAGAACAAGTAAGTTGAGACACCAACCAGACACAAGACAAACTGAGACACAGACTAACCATTGCCTCATTCTTTTTGGTATCCTGGTTCTTCTGAAGCCCAACTACACTTAATTTCTGTCCCAAAGCTCTCTGGTCTTATAAGAACTTCCCCCTACTTTCCCTCTCCCCACCAAGCCCTATTTAATTAAGTTAGTTTGATTCTTTTCTGTTTGTTGGAATCAAAAGAGACTCACTTGGACTCCTCAAACTGCTATACGATATAAAGTTAGGGTCACCGTAATTCAGGAGTTCTCTTACATAGTGGAATTTATAGGCAGCAGCAAACAAGAAGGCTGCATCTAAAGCTTATCGTTCTTAGATTATGTCCCTTGCATGGGACTAAGCACATAGGAGGACCTCATATTTATTTGAAAACAGTTCTGTATTAGACATTTCCCAAACTAGTGTCACTAAACACTGCTCCATAAAGTGTTCATTAGGATCTTCCCTCTCTATCTCTTTGTCTCTTCCTCCACCCCACAAACCATTTTTCTTCTTCACCAAAATGCATTTGAGACATGCTGGGTAAACATAAAAGTTCAGCAGATGTCTTTTTTCAAACCCCTTAATGTGCTAGTGAATTTATGATTCTCCAGAAGAGGCATAGATTTTTTTTCATAAAAAGAGGGAGTTTCCAAAATTAATTTGATCATAAAACACCCTCTTTGAAAGCATACCAATGAATTTTCCTCCAGAAGAGTGTCCCACAGAACAGTTGGAGAAATGCTGGCAAACCTTTCAGACCTATATAGAAGCAATGACCATGGTGACAGCTTTCATTTTCTACAGGGTGTGAGCTTTCATTTTCTCTAAAGTCAGTTTCACATTATATGACTTATTCAAAGTTTGATTTAATATTATTCCCTTCAAGAGAATAAACCATGTTTGCAATTTAATACAAATCCCTAAATAAAGACTTTGGCTAAGTGCCAAAAGAAAAATGCTGTGACTTTTTTATCTGAATACATATTTTCCCTCCAGTAAGCTCAGTTTTTAAAAATATGATAGCTAATTATTTAAATGGAGTCATTTAAATAAATGACCATGAAATCTTGTTACTCAGGTGTTCTGAGCAGAGAATGACATTTGCAAGGACCAAGTAATTTAAGTTCTTTAGGAAGTTCTCGCCACAGGTTGATAAAAGGAAACTTCAGTTCTTAACTCTCTGATTAAATATAATAAATTCTTTAACTTCTTAGATGACAGTCCCTCTCTGCTGCCATTTCCTTGCCATTCATTCATTCATGCCTTACCCCCTTGTACTATGGCTTCTATCCCAGCACTCCACCAAACGACTCTCAAATGACATATCTTTTTTTTAAGATTTATTTATTTATTTATTTCTCTTCCTTCCCCCACCCCGCCCGCCCCGGTTGTCTGTTCTCTGTGTCTATTTGCTGCGTCGTCTTCTTTGTCCGCTTCTGTTGTTGTCAGCGGCACGGGAATCTGTGTTTATTTTTGTTGCGTCATCTTGCTGTGTCAGCTCTCCGTGTGTGCGGTGCCATGCCTGGGCAGGTTGCACTTTCTTTCATGCTGGGCGGCTCTCCTTACAGGGTGCACTCCTTGCGCATGGGGCTCCCCTACACGGGGACACCCCTGCGTGGCAGGGCACTCCTTGCGTGTATCAGCACGGCATGTGGGCCAGCTCCACATGGGTCAAGGAGGCCCGGGGTTTGAACTGTGACCTTCCATGCGGTAGATGGATGCCCTAACCACTGGGCCGAGTCCACTTCCCTCAAACGACATCTTAATCACAGTATTTTCTTTTCAAAGTCCTCACCTTCTTGATCTCCTTGCTCCCAATCACTACCCTCTCCTTTTTAACCTTTGGAAGAAATTATACAATCTTGCTTCCATCTAATTCTGATTTCATTCTTCTCTGTGGGGTTTCTCCATACCCTTGGGCTCTGTGACTCACTCACTCTAGAGATTCAACTATGACTCTGTATGAATGATTCCTAATTCTCTCTGTAACACTGATCCACCTTCAAGCTGTTGTACTATAGTCTTCAAAGTCAGTAATCAAAACTGAAACTCATTAACTGACATCTGAACCAGGACCCGAACAAAGTGGGAAATTGCACCTGAGGAATACGCTCCTAACGCTGGGAAACATAAGGGGCTATTCCATGAGTGAAAGTTCAAATGAGAAAAATCAACTTATGAGAAATGGTGAGAAAAAAAAAAGACTCCCCTGATGATCTTAACCATGGCCTCTCATTAAAGAGGCTGAGGTTTAAATTTATCATTATGGTCTGGAATATGCCTAGCCAAAAAAGTTAAGAAAAAAAAAGGTTCCTATTTTGTACTGCTTTAGAGTGCCATGGAAGAGTAAAAAGCAAATACTATTGAAGAATATGCCCATAAGCCAAATATTGCATTTATGAACACACAATACATTATAAAATATACAAGGAAATAAACTACCATGAGAAAGAGTTAGCCAAAGCAATAAATAAAAGCAATAAATAGCAAAATTAGAATCACATGATCTGTAGTTAATACTGTTTTCAGATATAGCATATAAAATAAGAATGGCTAAAATGTATAAAGAAATGAGAGATAAATTTTAAAACATCAAAAAAATAAGTTACTAAAAACATTTAAAAATAACCAGATACAAAGATAAAAAATAAAAATATAATTGAATTTTAAAACTCAATTGAGAGGTTAAAGACCATATTAGATAGCTGAAAGCAGAACTGCTGCATGGATGATAGAGCTAATAAAAATTAACCAGAATTCAACAAGGAGAAAAAGAGATTTAAATATAAAAGTGAGATTAAGAGACAAGGAAGAAAATAATTAAAATATCCAACTGGAGTTCCAGATGAGAGAGTACAGAAAATAGTGGTGTAGCAGTTTGGTATTATTTATGAATTCTAAAAAAAAGAGTGATTATGTTTGTAAACTGGTCCATTCCTCTGGGTGTGACACCCTTCGCTTGTATTAAATTAAAGGGTTTAAGCTTATTTGATTAAATCAAGAAAAGGGTTTTGATCTGACCACATCAGTAGGCTATAACTCAGTTTAAGTCCCCATACCCGCTACCTGCTATATAAATAAACAGACACTCACTGAAGAAGATACAGAAGAAGAGAGAACTTTGTCAGTTTTGATCCTGGAGCCCTGGGGAGAGATGAACCATCTGCCTGATAGTTTACAGCTGACCTCATGAAGAGACCAGAGCAGCTGAGAAGCCCTGAGAGACAAGGCCTATGCCAGCCTACAGCTGGGATCTGAAGAAGCTGGGCCCACAGAACCTTAAGAGGAAAGACAAGGCAGAGGTCACCCGCCATCTTGCATCAACACATGGCAACAGACTTTGGTGAGGAAGTAACCTTGATTTGGACTCTTTAGGGCCTTGTAACTATAAGCTTCTATTTCAAATAAATATCCTTTATAAAAACCAACAGATTTCTGGTACTTTGCCTCAGTCCAGTACTGACTAATAAAGAGAGTAAATGCAATATATGAAAAAATTATGCCTGAAAAATGCACCAAATTGATGGATTATGTGAACTCAAAGAATCACAAGAGGGAAGAATGAAAAGAAATGGACATTAGACAAACTGTTGCAAAACTAAAAACCACCAAAGATGAAGAGAAGCTATTAAAATAAGCCAAAGAGAAAGGACAGATGATACGTAAAAAATTTTAATTGGACAGGCAATAGAAGTTTCAATTGTGATTATAAAATTCAGTTTATAATGTTGAGATAAAATAACTGTTCAACATACAGCTTTATATCTAAATAAAATATTCTTAAAGAATGACCCTAAAATGAAGCAATTTACCAACTCATAAAATATGAGAGTTTATCACCACCCGACCTCTCACCAAAACAATTTAAAAAGACTATACTTTAAAAAGAAGGAAATCAAATCTGGAGGAACTGAGATGCAAAGGGGAATGGTGAGTAAATGAAATGATAAACTTATGTGTAAGTCTAAGTAAACACTGAGGTAAATGAAAACAAAAATACAATATAACAAAACTTTTGGGATGTATTGAAAGCATGTTCAAAGGAAAGCATGTATAGCTGTAAACACCTATGTTTAAAAAGAAGATGTCAAATCCATAACCTTAACTTTAAAATTTAAGAATTTAGAAAATGAGCAAACTAAACCCAAAAGTAAACCTTGCAAATTGCTGATGGGAATGTAAAATGCTATGGCTGCTAAGGAAAACAGTCTAGTAGTTCCTCAAAAGTTAAATATAGAGTGTCCGTATGATCCAGCAATTCTACTGCCAGGTACATACCCAAAATAATTGAAAACAGGTATTCAAACATACACTTGTACACAAATGTTCAAGTAGCAGCACTATTCACAATAGCCAAATGACAGAAACAACCTAAATATCCATCTGCTGATAAATGGATATAGGTAACATGGTATATCCATACAACAGAATATTAATTAGCAATAGAAAGGAATGAAGTACTGATAAATAGTACATTGTGGATGAACTCCCAAAATATTATGCTAAGTGAAAAGTGCCAGACACTGAAGGTCACGTACGATTCCATTTACATGAGACATCTGGAATAGGAAAATCCATAAAGACAGAAAGCAGACTAGTGTTTGCCATGGGCTGGGAGAGAGGGGACTATGGAGCGACTGCCTAATGGGTACGAGGTTTCCTTTTGAGATGACGAAAATGTCTTTGAACTAGATAGAGATGATTGTGAATACACTAAATACCACTGAATTGTTCACGTTAAAAGGGTTAATGCTTAATTTTAGGTTATATGAATTTTACCACAATGAGAGAGAGAGAGAGAGATCCTGATGAGAAGAGTGTCGCTGGCTGACAGCCTCAGGTACTGCACCACTGAGAGCCAGCAATCATTCTGTAGACCCCCAGAAGGAATCAGCACAGGGGGAACTAGAGCCAGACCATTACAGTCAACAGGACTCTTGTATGGACAGTCTCTGCTGAGGGACTCCCCTTTGGACTACCAAGATATTTCCAGAGCTGTGCTGTAGTCAGAGGCTCTTCCTCCATGTTTTCTTTCGTTCCCTCTCTCCTTTCACAGGTCTCACATCCTGCATTAGTCTGAAGGCTCTCCCTGCCATGCCCCCTCTCCACTTTATCCTTTATTCCTCCCAATAAGCCTTCCCTTGTTTAAATCAGCTTTGGAATTTTCTTCTCAGAGACAGTGAACTGCCACAATGACTAATTACGGGGTTAAAATAAGAAGGTAAATACTGGCCAACAATAATATGGAAACTGAGGGATGACTGGAGTTAGAGCATTACCATAGTTTGAGAGGAAGGTGGAGATATTGATTAACTTTAGACTTTAAGTTATGCATTCAGTTAAAAATTTTTAAAACAGCCACTGAAAGATAAAAGGTAGACACAAGGTATACAACATCCATACCAGTAAAGAGGAAAATGGCATTGACATTGAAATCAGACAGCTCTGAATTTGAATCTCAGTTCTAACATTATTTAGCTGTGTGACCATAGACAAAAAAACAAACAAACAAAAAAACAGAACTTCAGTTTTCTATTCTGTAAAATAAAAATAATACCCACATTCTTGAATATTGTGCAGACTATTCCAGTGGTACCATTATTATTTTTATCATGTGTTATCTATTAAACCTGAAATCCTCAATTAGGCACTTGGAAGTCCCCACAGTTTAATCCCAATCAGCCTGAATAACCTTATTATTCACAATTCCTATACATACATCCTATTTTTCAAACAAAATGCAAAATGTGCCATCCTCTGAAGAAAACGTGTACTTTCCTACTTCATACTTTCTACTCAGACTTTAGCACTCACTAATTCCATAAACATTCCTTGATTATACACCCAGAGATTGCAGTATTATAAAACCTTAAGGACCCAAGATCCAGTTCCAGTATTCCCACAAAGTGGTTGATTTTATCTGAGACAGTATCTTCCAAAGTAGTCAAGTCCTTCAATATATTCTTCTGTCCATTAAAAGACATACTTTACTTGCTCTCACTGCCGATAGTTTTTAATCATTTGAGGTCATGTAGAATTAGTCTAGTATATTTGTACATGAAAGTCCTTTAAATATCTATAGTACCCATATAGGTAAGGAAAGAGGCCAGGAGTTTATATTTTTAAAAATTATTCCTGGTCTTGCATAAATACTATAAACTTTGAGATGACTCTCACTTCTAATTTATTGTTTTCAATGAGGCTCCAGAACTGAATACGGTGAACAAATCACTTTAATTATATAATGCCAGGTTCTACGTTATTTGATCATTCTTTTATCCCTCTAAGAGATAAGCTCTTTGAGGTAAGAGATGATTTCTTATTAATCAGTATTAATCAGTCCACTTGCTCTTGCACTTGGCATAATTCCTTTACAAAATAATAATGAATTGTACATTAGTGGGATTTGGGTTTTCTAAAAATTATTATTTATTTTTTCTTTCAGCACTTTTAAAGGTTTCATTGCATTGTTTCCTGGCCTCCACATACTCTGTTAAAAATCAATTTTTGAGCAACCCGGGCAAATGGATGCTTGGCTCACCGGTACCAGTCCTGCTAAACCCGAGATGCCCCACAGTCTCCCCAATGTTGCGCACCAAGAATGGAAATCCCACTCACTCACTCCCAGCCTCCAGGGCAGCCTTGAGGGTGGTGAAATGCATGAACTGCCAGCAGGGGAACCCCAACTAGGTGTTTCTAGTGCAGCCTGTCAAACAAGCCAGCATGGAGGATGTGGCAGCTTGATATTAGTCATGAATTCCAAAAAGAGAGATTATGCATGTAAGCTGGCCTTTTCCTCTGGGCGTGATAACCCTTTGATTGTATTTGATTCAGCTGAAACATCTGATTAAATTATGTTAAGGTTAGGGCTTTGATTCAACCTCATCATTAGAATGCGACTGAGCATTGAGTCCTGCTCCCTCGGTGGGCTGATAAGACAAACTTTCATATGGAGTAGACACACACGGAAGATCCACAGAGGATCCTGCAGCCCCAGAAAGAGAGATGAGCCTGATAGTTTACAGCTGACCATGTGAAGAGACCAGAGCAGCAGAGCCTGGAAAGAAATCAGCTCCGTGAAGAGGGATGAGCCTAATGCCAAACTACAGCTGAGATCAAAAGAAACTGGACCCACAGAGCTTTAAGAGGAAGTGGAAGCCTGAACCCTCACAGACGTCACCAGCCATCTTGCTTCAAAACGTGGCAACCGACATTGGGTAGGGAAGAACCTCTTAGGTTACCTTGAGTTGGACTCTTTAGGGCCTTGTGACTGTAAGCTTCTACCCCAAATAAAGACCCTTTATAAAAACCAGCAGTGTTCTGGTACTTTGCATCAGAACTCCTTTGGCTGTATAATACAGAGGATATTCCAGGAAGAAACATAAATAGCACCTTACATTTTCTATGGAAGAAATTGTTCAAAAACAAGTGAGAGAGATTTGCACAGCTGAAGTACTTTACCCTCCAGTGGAACAAGATAATGCACCAGAAGTCAGCTTCACATTTGAAGGAGAAATTGGAAAGAACCCAGATGAAGAAGATACTCCATATTATCAAAGACTCAGGTTCTTGAAGAAACCACTAAAAGCACAAAATAGTCCAGAAAATTTTGGAAACGTATCTCCAGAGATGAAGCCAATTTGACATTGAGACTGGGTTGCTTGTGGTTACATAGTATAGCAGAATTCTACTGAAAATAAGTGGTGTAACATGGTAAAAATTCAAACTGTCAAGCCAGTGCAAAGAAATGATGACTTTATTGAATTATACTACGCCATTCTACTTCATGGTTTTGCATCTCAGGAGATTATTCCTTGGCAGATGCAAGTTCTCTGGCATCCACAATATGGTACTAAAGTAAAACATTATAGCTATCTGCCAAAGGAAGCACTTCTGGAAGAAACCAGGACCCTAGCACTGGAATGAAGTGTGACATGGTTATTAATGAGTGTAGGCCAGTCTTCATTGGTATCTAGCTGAAGTGTCACTTTGTATAAAGTTCTTGAGTATAGTATGTACTGAACTATATAGATTCCATAATAAAAAGTATCACTGTGTAAAAATGTGTTAAAATGTATAGTCCTGTGTACATTCCGTAATAAAAAGTTTCAATTCTTAACTTTAAGAAAATCAATCATTATTTGTTTTGGTGATCCTTTGAGGCTAGTATGGCTTTCTCTTTGGCTTCATTTAATATTTTCTGGGGAGCAGGTGTAGCTCAGTGGTTGAGCACCAGCTACCCACATGCAAGGTCCCAGGTTCAATTCCCAGGCCCAGTACCTAAAAAAAAAAAAAAAACCCAATTTAAAGTAAGAAAATATTTTGCTTGTCTTTCGTTTTAGGAATTTGACTACGATGCACCAAGGTAGTGTATGTGTGTGTGTGTATATTGGTTTCTGAGCTTCTTGAAACATATGTGATACCTTGTGCAAGATTCACATGCATCCTCTACTCTTTTCTGCTAATTCTTTCTTCTGCTTTATCATGTATTTTTTTCTCTCTTGAAATTCAGGTTGTATCTATTTTTTATTTACTTGTCTTAAAATTCACTAATTCTTTCTTTGTTGTATATAATCTGTGTCTCAACTCATCCAATGAGTTCTAATTGCAGATATTATGTTTTGCAATTCTATCATGTCCATTTAACTCAATTTATAGAGTCTAATTCTGTTTAAATACCCTTTCTTTTCATTGTCATCATTTTGTATACCTCTTCCTCTATTATTGCACATATTAATCCTGATTATTTTTTACATCATTGCATACTAATTCCAAAATCTGGGTCAATTCTGTGTCTGTATTCACTGATTATTTTATCTCTTCTTAGCAGTTATTTTTCCAGGTATTCTAAATGTCTACTAACTTTCTATTATTGTATGTTAAACCTTGTAAAAGATACTTTATAAAGACTCTGGATTATGTTAACTTCCTACAAAATCCCCAGATGTTTTTGTTTGGTTTTCTTCTGGCAGGTAGTTTAATTACCTGGAAGATCACCTTGATCTCATCAAGGGTTAGTTTTATCCTTTCATAGAATTGGCCTATTTCAGTTTGTCCTTATTCTTAGACCTCATATTTACTGTGAAGATACAGCCTTTCCAGGTTTTCAAAGTAATAATACAAAGTAATAATATCACCTACTTTTTGCAGAGCATATTATAATTTATAAAGAATTCTCATACGTTTTATTTTATTTGATCAAGCATGCATGTTCTCTTACTAAGTGGATTAAAAGAGCGCATTCAGCACATAATAAAAAACAAATTTCTCCAGATTTAATAGGCTCTTGCCCGTCCCAGAAATTTTATTGAAGCCACAATAGTTAGACCTAGAAATACCTCACTGAAGAGCATTCATAATTTCATTCGCTCAATTCTTATTTGTTGAGTACCTACCCTATATCCTTCTGGGTATGATATTGCACACATGGAATGCAAATATGAAAAATATAATACCAAGGGGTCTAATAAAAAAGCTCATAGTCAGATGGCTAAAGCCAGATTAAAAGAAGAAATGAAAGGGCAATAAAAACAAGCTGTCTCCTCTTTCAACATTTTCTTTTATAATTGTATTTTGGTTTTATTTTTCAATGCTTATCTCTACATTCCAAGAGAACCTGGGGGGACCTGAAGTGAGAAGAAATGAATAAATGTCTATTATTTGTAGATTTGCCTATTTTGTTCGTCTTTAATGCAGTAGTGTGGTGTAAATCATTCCCACATATTTGCTGACTCAAGCTGCTTCAGGAGGTACAGATTTCCCATGAAATGTCCATCATCAAAACACAGAAGTGAAGCTACATAAGGAGCTAAGAAAAAAGCATATGTTTTGATATATCCCTGAATACAAGAGAAAATTGTACTGAGGACAAATTTTTGCTCAGTTTTTGTTTTTTTGTATTTTTTTGTTTTTGAGATTCAAATAGATTTTTATATGACCTTATTGAACCTAGACCAGTATTTAAAACCTAGACCTTAAAAACAACTAGTAGCCAGAAATCACAGCACTTAAAAACCTTATTTTGGATGTTTACTGGCTGTTTAAGTTTTAAGCCAATCATAATAGATATAAACCTGATGAAAAATCACCCTTTTAAGGGATTCCAGGAAGGGATACAATAGCGGTCTTTTACTCTAGTGGGGTGGGGGAGGAACATTTGTTTTAAACTCAGAACCTGTTGAGCCAAGGATAGATCCAGCTCACTTGTGTTTACTGCAAATAATAATACTCCAGGGCTGTACTCCCTAAGAATACCAAATAACCACCATGTACGCCAGCTCATGGAACAGGTTTCTGCCTCAGTTTCTCTACTAAGTATCTCTATTACCTGTTCACAATAGAATGTTATCTTAAATTTGTGGGTGACTTAGGTAGGACACTAAGAATCTAGTCAGTTCTCTCAGGACCGTCACAACAGATAGAATTTATCTCCCTGTAACAGATAACCTGTTTTGAATGGACTGATCAACTGGAATTATGAGACAGCTCTTGTTTATTAAGAGTTTACTATATATGCCAGACACTAAGCTAAAGTCATTCCATGAATTATATTGTTTGATTATCAGCACAACCATAAGATAAAGGTATTATTATAAATTAATTGTTAAGGAGATAGATAAAGAACTGTCGCAGGGCACACTGCTATAAATTATCAGAGCCTCTCTGGGCTTAAGGTGCTATTGCTTATCTAACTTTGAATCTATCTACTTGAATGCCTACCAGGTCTTTCAGATTCAACCTAACTTTCTTGTATACTTGTTAACTGAGGGTACCTGAGATCACAATATCCTTTCTAAGCTGTGACGGTCATTTCAAAAGTACCAACCTCTGCCACCAGGTGAGGATCCCCCGCACCAGGCTCACCTAATCTTCCCTTTCAGCTGCGTGTTGACAATGGCTTTGTAGGATCCCAATGCCAACTCCCCTAAGTTATAAAAGCTCCAATTTTATCTGGACTCAATTGTCATTTCTCCTCCAGAAATATTCTGGGTTTGGAGACAGGAGACCAGGATTCTGCCACTAACTTGCTATATGGCCTTAGGCAAATAACTTAAATTTATCAGGTCACAGTTTCCTCCTCTGTAAATTTAGGGTGTTGGACTAGTCCCTTCCAGCTATAAAATTCTGTGATTTTAAGATCAAACATGAAATCCTGATAGGAGGATTACAGTAAAGCAGTGAAAAAAGAAAAAAAAATGGTCTGGTCTAGAAGATCTTGCTTATTTTATTATGAGTGTTTGAGGCTATTTTAAACATGTTTACATGCTCTTAGAGACATTTAAAATGAGGACATTTTATAAGGTAAGAAACAAGAAAGCCCTCACACACACGATATTTAAAATCTGGCTCCACACTTCACAACACCCTCATCATGTAAATATAGAACATAGCATTTACAACCACTTAGTCTGTAATATATTTCTTTTGGCTGAGAGGTAATGTTCAACTACATGAGTTTCTAAGAACACTGATCTTTGTTCTTTATGTTGTTGAGTAAAGTAATGCTATTTTGTAAGGATATAGGGTCCTTAGGCATTCAATCTAATTATTACTTTGGTTTTTTGTAAATAATTATAATAGCTCCCATTCATTTTAACACCTACCCTGGGACTGACTCTGTGCTTAGCCATTTACATACATAATTTAATTCTTCCAGCAAGCCTGCAAAACATGTATTATTATCCCACTTTACTCATAAGAAAATCAGGCTGCAGAGAATATGGTTACATGGCTAAACAACTGACACAGGAGAAACCAGGATGTGCTCCCAAGTCTGTCCAATTATACTATGCCGTTTTGCCCCGAAGCCCCTTAAAATAAATCTGTTCACCTTTGAAATAACAACAGTGGTAAAATGTATTGAATGCCAAATAGGTGCTAACCCTTTTAGCCCTCCCAGCACCCTTATCAGGGAAGCACTATTATTAGCTCCATTCTACAGGTATAGAAACTGAGGCCTAGAGAAGTTAAGTAACATGTTTAGGGTCAAACAGTTCAAAAAGATCAATGCTATCAAACTGCTTCCTGCAAATCACCTAAAATCCGATAGAATCCTCAGGGCTAGAGGGAAAATACTCATTTCCACTGAAACTTCAAAAACTGATATCTAGGATGGCTGGACGGACAAGGCACTGATTATTATAGTTTCAAATAACTCATTTAATTCTTCCATCTCTACTCCTTCCACCCACCCACATGGATATCAAGTATGTGTGAAAAGAAATGACCTCCAGGTTACACAGATTCCACTGCTCCTGTTACCACGGCAGTAGCTCCATTTCCCCACACCTTGCTTCTTTTCTTTAGGAAACCCAATAGGCAAATTTCTCTCCCCGAATCAGGAAGGCCAAGAATAACAATGAAAGACAGTCTTTAAAAGTATTGTCTCAGACTCCACTGATTTTACTATTTGACACACTATCTACCATGGCAAAGATGTTTTCACAATTAAATTTCAAAAATCCTCTATGAGGGCAAGTGTGATAGACTGACCACTTGAGATCCTCACACTTACTTTCATCCCATTGAAAATTGAGGGTAAGTTGTCTGTCACCAGTCCAAAGAGAGACACATAATAGATACTTTGTCAAAGAATGAAGAAGAAGGAAAAAAAAACTTGAAAATGTGGAGCAGAAATAAAATATGGCCAGTTATAAAACATTTTAAATATCATAAAATTTATGATAAACCTTATTTCCAAATAAACTCCTTGATGTTGTAAACATACACTGTGTTGGAGTATTTAAAAATATATACACAGAATCAAATTCTCCATTGCAACATTAATTTTCCATTACCTTTTCAACAGTATCCTATGAAAACACATACATATAGAAGATGGATACTTTATGATAGCAACACATTGGAGCCAGTGTAATGAGAGTTTTGTCAGTGTTTCCACTTAAGCTACTTTTTTTCAGTAGGTTAATGGCTGTACCATAAAAATGCAATTAAGTGAAATCTGGCATGTGTGCTCTCAGTAACATTTTTAAAAAGGGAAAAGAAAATAAAGGCAATTGCTGCCCATTTGGAAGATTTTTTTAAATTATTTTGAGGAACAGGTACTGTAAAGGAAAATTAAGCCTAAGCTTCTGGCAACTAGATTTATAAATATATTTTGGCAGTTTGTTGCCAAGTAATTTAGTCATATCTTTTTCTATAAAACAATCTGTGATTTCAGATACTTTGACATGTACTTTTGTACTTCATGTGGCATGCATCTGCGTAATGTTAACATTTTTCTATGGTCACTAGCTACAGTACTTGGGAGTCCAAGTATTCCTAAAAGAATGGTTTGCCAAAAACTAACAGTGGGATTAAAATTGATACTAGACTCTATTTAAAATTATGCCTTGAATAAATGTTCACAGAAATGGGAATATGGACCAGCAGCAAAAAATACGTAAGTTAAGGTGTCAGCTCCACTGCTTGCTAGTTTGTGTGACAGAGGCAGACTATCTAACCACCCTGTGCCTCAGGCTTCCCACTTTTAAAGTGAAAATAATAATAGTACCTATCTCAAAGGGTCCACTCACTCAACAAATTGAACACCTACCAAAGCAGACAGCAATAAGCCAGTCTTCCTAGAGCTTGCTTTATTTAAGTACAATTAAGGTATCCTGAGATCAGGGAGTTTTCTCAAAATGAGATCTTAGTGATTTTTAGCGATTATATTACCTAAGTAGGACGTTCATTTTGAGAGCTGGTTAGCTCTTTTAGATGACATGATTGAAGAGAAGCAAACTCTCGAATCGCATTAAACACTTGGCTATTACTGAGCATCTACTTAGCTCAAAGGTGATAAATTACCCCAAGCGCCTGATGTTTAATTCAATAAATATTAACTGAGCACTATTCTGTTTAAGGAAGGAGTCAAAGATCACAGCCAATATGGGATTGACTGGGAGACTTCTGGAAGGAATAAGAAGTATAAAAATGTAGGACTTTGATGGGAGAGAAAAGAATGAGTTCAGGTAGAGGAAAAAATACATGGAAATACAGCAACGAAACACCCAGAAACATATTTAGTTGTAACAAAGGGTAAAAAGACAATGGAAAAGGAAGTTGGACAGGAAGGTAGAGGTCAAACTGTGAAAAGCCCAAAAAGTTTATACGTGGTTCAGTGGAGGACATGGTGATAGTTATTGCATAGCCCTGGGGACGGAGACTAACATTAGCCTTGAAATTCTGAAGGAAGTATTGCCTGACCTCTTTAGCCAGGTCCAACCTCCTTATGATAAGCTGTCATGACACCATATATTCTCATTTCTAGCAATCATACATTTATTAGGATGAATTTAAACTGGTCTTTTTCACTAGATGGTTAAGTTCCATGAAAGCAAGTTGCCATGCCTACTGTTTGACTCGCCATTATACTTCCATTCCCTGGTACACAGTAAGCAACTAAATATTAATTGAAGGAATAAATGGCAAAAGCAATCAAGAGACTCATGGAATTGAGGCCTATCACCCTTCCAGTCTGGAGGTCAGGAGGATGCTGAGCTCCGATTCTGTTAAAGCATCCAGGATCCTACTCAGGACGCAAGGGTGGAATGTCACTTGCCGTTGGGCATCTCATCACAAGTGCTGAGGAGAAAACAAAGCAAAACCCAGGCAATGGACCTCAGGAACTTGAAAGTGAACACTAGAAAATAAGACTAGAAAATTCAGGAGTTTTAAAGGGTAGCTTTAAAGTTGAATATCTTTGAAGGATGTCGAGGTTATAGACAGGACCTAACAGTTCTCTACCTATCTGGACAAGATACATTTGCAAAGGTGTGGGAAGGTAAAGAAGGTGATTCCATGTATAGAGAATTACATGAACAAAAGTCTACCAGTAAGGGTTCTCTAGGAAAAAAGAACTGAAAGGAGATACCTACAAATAATGTAAATACTGAGAGATTTATTCCAGGAATTGGCTCACACAACTGTGGGGATGGGCAAGTTCAAATTCCATAGGGCAGGCCACAATCTGGGAACTCCAATGAAGGCTTTTTATGAATTCTCCAGAAGCTGGCTGGCTGAAATAGAGATCGAATGTCCCTTTCTCTTCAGGGTTCCATTGATTTCAGCTTCTGGCTATTCCCTCTGTGGCTTTCTCATCTCCCGCCGGAATTTCATTCTCTTATAGAGGACTCTAGTCATAGGATTAAAATCCATCCTGATTGAATAGACTCACGCCTGTTGGGGGCGCGCCCGCCATTTTGCGGACCGCCCCACACCAGCAGAAAAAATGGCGGGCGGCATGATTCAGCACTGTTTCCCCCTGCTTCCTGCCCTCTCCCCGCCCCTTTTCCCCCCCGGAGCCCATTCCAAGCCATATAAGGTCTTGTTCCAGCCCTGACCAATCCCCTTGCAACACGAATGCTTAAGACGCTATATAAGCTTGCTCTGTACAAAAAGAAAAAACGGAAGAAGACGACACACCATGGTGCGGCTCTGAGTGGTTCTTCCCCACCATCTGCCCACTCCCTCTCTCGGCTACCCTGCTGTCCTCATGGTCTCTGTACACCCACTGGCGGGGCAGGAGAGCACACACACCTTTGCATAAGACTCATCCTGATTGAGTAGGGCCACTCCTTAAATGAAGTAACCTCATCAGAAAGTTCTATTTACAATGGATTCACACTCACAGGAACGGATTAACTTCAAGAACGTGTTTTTCTGGGGTACATAACTCCAAACTACCATAGTGTGTGTACCCATGTGTGTGGAATGGGGGTGGGGGGGCTGTCCAGTTCATGGAGGAGGTAGGCCGTCTGCACTGTGTTGGGAAGAGTGCTGACATCCCCATGCTTGAAGAGGGTGGGGCCAGGGCCCTAGGGTTCACAGGGAACCTGGCCACCACCCCATGTTAGGAGCGGGTGGAGCCTTCACCCCAGTGTTCAGGAAAAGCATGACCACTGCACAAGTGCTTGGAAGGGGTCAGACTGCTGCTTCATCAGACCAAGAAAACAAAATAACAATCCATAGAAGACAGACTGAAATCTAACAGGGTTTTCGCTAGAGGTTTCAGAATTGTTTAGGACCCATGTCTCCTGTTTTCCTTCCAATTTCTTCCTATGGGAGTGGGAATGTTTATCCTATAACAGTCCCTCCATTGTATACTGGAAGCAGATAATATTTTCTCAAGGATTCATAGGTCCACATACTGAGAGGAATTATGCCCTAGGACAGACCACCCCCATATCCTATTTTCATGAGACTTTGTACTTAACATTGTTTCTGAAATGACTTAAGCTTTTGAGAAGTTGTGATGTAATGAATGTATTTTGCACATGGGAAGAACATGTCTTTTGGAAGTCTAGAGAATGGGCTATGGTGGTTTGGAACTATGTATCCCAGAAAATCATGTTCTTAAACGTAGCAGCCAGCTCCAGAACGCTGCAGTCTTCTGGGAGAAAGCATCACCTTGACGATGCCTTGATTTGGACTTCTCCTAACCTCAAAATCATGAGCTAATAGATCCCACTGTTTAAACAAACACATTGCATGATATTTGCCTAAGCAGCCAAGGAAACTATAACAGGTGAGAACATGAACAAATGCATTTCATTAGAATATAGGTTAGGTGAAGGGAAATTTGGAAATATAGTTGAAAGAATGGATTGGAGCCTTAAAATAGCTTTCATATTAAGGAAATTGAACTTTAATCAATAAACCATAGGGAGCCTCTGCAATTTTGTGAGCAGAGGAGAGACAAGGCCAAAGCTCTATCTCCAGGTTCTGTTCAAGAGAGTATATAAATTTGAAGGAAGAGAGGAGAGGGTAAGGACCTGTACAGTATTACAGGCAAGAGAAAATGAAATCCTACGGTATGATTATATCCATGGCTATGGAGATACAAATCATAGCTTCACAAAGAACCAGTGAAAGTCTTCCCCAAAACACTCAGAAACTTATGATGAAGTATGTATACATACTCTTTATAAAAAGAGACCTACATAATATGATCTGACTCCTGCCCACTGCTGCACCTTCATTTGCCAACACCGCTCTGAAGAAATTTTCACCACAGCTAGTAGTAGCCATACACCCCATGTAGCTACCTACCCACATGCCTTCCCAAAATGCTATTCCCCTCCACCAGAATGGCCTTTCCCAAATTCTTCATTTAACAATGCCTTCTTACACCTTGAAACTCACCTCAGCATTTTCTTTTCCCAAAATTCTTCCCTGTTCTTCAGTCCATATACTCTCATAGCAGCCGTCCATATCTCCGGCACAGCATTTACCACACTCTAATTCACATGCTGATTCAGATTTTCTGTTCCCCATTTCAAAACTATAGCCGGTAACATGAAAAGGAAGTCAAAGGCAATGGTAGCTAGAAAAGGTTCCTGTCTCCACAGCTTACCAGCTACCAAACATCTATGGGTCTTTACCCTCCTCTGCAAAATGGATACAACACCTACCTCTCAAGAGTCAGAATTGTATGAGACAATAAACACAAAGTGCTTAGCACTGTGCCTGGTATACCAGAGAACGGAAGGATACAGCTTTTTTATTAACCACTCTTGGGATGTTGCAGATAAATAAAGCAGAGGTCAGGCTCCATGGTCAGGAACTAGTACCAGGCTTCCCACTAAGATGTGCAGCCCCTCAACTCTTCCATTCAGAGGATGCCTTTTGGCAGTGGATCTCCTAAACTTTGGACCTGGGCTCTAAACACACAGAGATGCCCAAATGCTTGAGCCACATCCTACTTTCCTCCCAGAGATACGAGACAAGAAGAAATGTAAAGAGCAAGCTACCCAAAATAAAACTGAACTTTGTATTTCCTGTGACTAGAGAAGAATTGGGAAAAATAATTTTTTACTATTAATTATTAAATCTCCTTCATTTCCTTCTAATTCAAGCTAAACTTTTTATTATAATTATTATTATTTTTACTTTTCAGAAACAAATCAAGTGATTCACAAGTATGTTGGTGATTCTGACTAAACTTAAAATTGGCTAGCAACATATAAAAGCGGATATGGTTAATTAAGGAAAAGAAAAGAAATTGAAATCCCAATAGCAGATCTCTCTCTGCACTGGTTTTTGGTACCTTTGTCATCAGTCAAATAAATTCAATCAATGGATAGAAGAACTATCCATTTACAATATGTAAATAAGAACTTTTGTCTTTTGTTCCATAGAACAGGAATTCACTACCCTATAAATGAACGCATTCTTTGTCTTTTTGCTGCATCTCATTACACCAAAAAACTTCCTTAGCATACTTTACAGTGGCATTCCTCTTTATAGTTACATCTCATGCCATAATAATTTCCAAATATATTTACAGCACTCTACTGTAGGCAGAACATAAGGGAAAGAAGAAAGCATCATTTCAAGATGCTGAAGAATATTAAACTTCTGGTTAGAAATGTATTCTACTTTATGGATTCTGTTGCTTAATAAAGCATTTTTGTTTCTTTCACTATCTTAGAATTAAGTTGCCCAACAATCAGAAGGCATAGGAAAATGAGAAAACTAAAGAGATGATACTCTTCATTTAAAGAACCTCATGGTAGCTGATGGATTATACAAGAGAGGTGGTCACTACCTGTCCAGCCCACACCTCACTTACTGTAATCCACCTGCCTATAACCCCTGCATTTTGTCCTCCATCATGGGACTTCCTTCCTGCTGTAGTTGGTACGAGTTACATAAAGGCCCATGACAAACCAATGGCCTATGCCTGACCAAAAACTTGAGCTGATCCAATCTCATTATGCTCTCAAACACTTGCTATTGGGAAAAGGAAAGACTGAGGCATCTAATTATGAACCTGTTTATTTTAAAATGTGCTGTGAAGGTGAGTCAGGTATGTAGTAAAGCAATGATACATGCAACCCAAAATAAAGAAGGGGCAAAAATAACAAGTAGCTGGTGAGGAAGCCAGCCAGTGGAAATAACAGCATTTATCCAAGGAGAAGCAGAGAGGGCATGAGAGACCAGTCTCCAGAGTATCTAAGTTCCTGAGAAACAGTCTGTGAATTCTTATAATAAACCTCCTTTTACTGAGTGACTTGCTCCTTCTTGCAGAGGATTGGGACAGAGTATCTTTTGGACAATTAGTACAGCTGCTTCAGAATTAAGAAAGGAAATGCTATTTCACAGAAATGTAAAATTCAAAAATCTAATATGAAGAGGATTTCTCCTATTTAGGCATTAAAAGAGGTATAAAATTTTACATTCACAAAAAGATACACATTTTGTCTTGAACCCCTTGACATCACATGAAGATTGACATGCATATGAAATACATAATGTTTATCAGATGTATTGATTTTTTTATGCTGCATAATAAAATTAGCACAAATTTAATACCCACCTTTTAATCTCACAATCTCTGTAGGTCAGAGGTCTGGACACAGTTTAACTGTGTTCTCTGCTCAGCATCTCCCAAGACTGAAATTAGGCTTTTGGCTGGACTGTGTTCTCATCCAGAGGCCTGACTAGGCAAGGATGCACATCCAGGCTCCCTTAGTTTGTTGACAGAATTCATTTCTTTCTGGTTGTAAAACTGAGGCCCTCAGCTGCTATAGGCCACCTCTCTCCAAAACAAGTTCACAAAACAACTGTTTGCTTCTTCAAGGCCAGCATAACACAAGGATTCGTGTAATGTATTATAATTTACAAAGTGAGTATCCCATCATTTTCCAACTTCTCTTGGTTAGAAGCAAGTTATAAATTTTTCCTGCACTCAAGGGGAGGGGATTATACAACAGCATGGTTCATTGGGTATCACCTCATCATTCTGCCTACCACGTTACACAATTAACATCTTTGAGTCATCTTCTGTCCTCTTTCCTGTTCATAGAACAAGCTAATCAAAATTCTATTTCTTTGGAAATCTCCTCAAAAACTGTACAGAAATATTAGTTCAAAGTACAAAGGTACACACACCATCACTTGCCAAAATTAATATATATTACCAAACTGCAAAAATATGCTTATGGAATCAACATTTATAAAAGAAATAAGTATGAGTTTAAAGGGGAAAATCCCTAAGGCAAATGGATTTACATTTTCTCTAATCTCATTCACTCATCATCCATGTAGGTAGGTAGGTAGGCAATAGACGGATGGATGATAGATGCATTTATATATATTTTACAATGGTTGTCACAGCATAGAATTCTCTAGAAGGGTTTAACAGCAGATTGGAGCTGGCAGAAGAAAGAATGAAGAAAAGGAAACAGAACCTGGGGAACCTATAGAACATCAACAAGTGTACCTATATATGCATTGTTTGAGTCCCAGGAGAAGAAAGAGAAAAAGGGGAAAGGGGCAGAGAGAATATTCAAAGAAATAATGCTAAAAAGTTCTAAATTTAAGGAAAGACATGCATACATATACCTAAGCTGCGCAATATACTCCAAACAGAATAAACCCATATAGATGCCCACCACAACATATTATAATCAAACTGTTGAATGCCAAAGACAAAGAGGATTCTGAAAACTGCAAGAGAGAAGCAACATGTGACATGCAAGGGAGACTCAATAAGATTTAGTGCCAATTTCTCACTAGAAACCAGGGAAGCAGGAAGGCAGGGAGATGGCATATTTAAAATGCCAACAGAGAATTCCATCTCTAAAAAAACTTTCTTTCAAAAATAAGGGAAACATCGGTGGACTTTACTTTGGAATATATGATAAGCTATCTCCCAAATGTATCAGAATTAGACTCATTTATAATTTTCCTACACATGATTCTTCTGCTCCTTTTATTTGAACCTATAATTGGCACTATACCCATTAAATATATGTCCCAGAGACTTAAATCTTTGCGTTGTTCATATGCTGGTTGAGCCCTGAATCTCAGAAGAGTTGCAGCCAACACTTACTCACCAGTTTATTAGACCCAACCAGGACGACTAACAAAAGGATGATGATGGACAATACCCATCCCCAAAAAAAAAAAAAAAAACAGAAAATATCTAAAACTCTAAAACTGCAAATAAGACAGTTCTATCCATCTGCCAAATGGGATCTAAGTCCCATCTCAGTCAGAAGCAGAGTGGGTATCACCATCGCAAAATTCTCAAGACTAAGGAATGAATAAACCTTAAGGGGGGTATTATAACTGTGGACTAAAGTAGACTTATTATTATTCTACCAGTGGAAGAACTTGTAACACTGATTTTTAAAAAGCAGTGTTCACCAGAGTTTCTGAGGGGAGGGAGAGTAAAGAATAGATATAGTATGGGGGCATTTGGGGGACATTGGAATTGTTCTGCATGATACTGCAATGACAGATAAAGACAATTATACATTTTGCCAAAACCTATAAAATTGTGTGGTGCAAAGGGTAAACCATAATGTAAACTATAGAATATTGTTAGTAGCAATGCTTCAATATTTGTTCATGAATTGTAACAAATCACCACACTCATGAAAGATGTTGATAATGGGAGGAAATGTGGGAGGGGAGAGGGTGAGGTTTATGGGAATCTCCTATATTTTTGATGTAACATTTATGTAATCTAAAGCTTCTTTAAAAATAAAGGGAAAAAAGAGAAAACAAAAACAAGGGAGAGATTAAGACATTCAGAGATAAACAAAAGCTGAGGGACATCATCACTAGAGGACCTCCCCTACCAGAGATGCTAAAAAGAGCTCTGCAGGGTAAAAGGAAAGGAGAATAGACAATAGATTGATGTCAGATGAAGAAATAAAGATCTCTGGTGAGGTAACAACATGGGAAATTATAAACTCCAGTAGTATTGTATTTTTGGTTCATAACTCCACTTTTCACTTCCTACAGAATCTAAATGGTAAATGTATAAAATGTAGTTATAAATTAGTGGTTTGGGAATCATAAGGAGTAAATATGTAATATATGACATGAACTAAATAAAGGTGGTTGACAGAAGGGTATAGGAACCTAGTTTGTGTGTACCTTTGAAATGAAATTGGCATCAAAGCATACAAGACAGAAGCAGACTTGGCCCAGTGGTTAGGGCGTCCGTCTACCACATGGGAGGTCAGCGGTTCAAGCCCCGGGCCTCCTTGACCCGTGTGCAGCTGGCCCATGTGCAGTGCTGATGCGCGCAAGGAGTGCCCTGCCACGCAGGGGTGTCCCCTGCGTCGGGGAGCCCCACACGCAAGGAGTGCGCCCCATAAGGAGAGCTGCCCAGCGCGAAAGGAAGTGCAGCCTGCCCAGGAATGGCGCCGCCCACACTTCCCGTGCCGCTGACGACAACAGAAGCGGACAAAGAAACAAGACGCAGCAAATAGACACAGAGAACAGACAACCGGGGCGGGGGGGAGGGGAGAGAAAGAAATAAATAAATCTTAAAAAAAAAAAAGGCACGCAAGAGTGCTATAGATTTAGGGAATTAAAATTAATCCCCATGGTAACTACAAAGAAAACATCAGAGCATATGCAAGCTCAAAGGACAGAAATTAGAATACAGTTTGCCAGGAGCAGGGGACAAGAGGAATGGGGTATTAGTGCAGAATGGGCAAAGGGGAGACGGGAAAGTTTTAGTAATAGAAGGTGGTGAGCATATCGCAATATCATAAATGCAATTAATCTCATTGATGGTATGCTTGGGAGTGGTTAAGATAGGAAAGTTTATGTTGTATATATATTTCCACAATTTAAAAAGATAGAAAAAAATGTGCAACTAAATACACAATGACAATTAAATGCATTACAGGATCCAGGATGGGATCCAGCAAGGGAGGAGAAAAAGCTCAAAGGGACATTATTGGGACACATGAAAAAGTTGGATTACAGACAGTTTTATATCAATGTTATACTTCTTGGAAATGATAACTGCACATAAGGTGGTTACATAAATGAATATCCTTGGCCTTAGGAAATGTTCATGGCACTATTAAGTGGTCAAAGAACATGATGTCTACAATATACACTAAAATGTTCAGAAAATGGATTCATAAATAGCAACAGAAAGAAAGATAGAAAGAATGACAAAATGATATGGAAAATAAGGCAAAATGTTAAAATTGGTGGATCTGGGTGTGTTGGAGTTCTCTGTATGAGTATTATAGAAATGACAAAATTATATAAATGGTGAATAGGGTACGGGTTATCAAGGGCCAGGGCCAAGGGCCAGGGGAGAGAGGTAAGTGTGACCTTAAAGGAGGAAATAGATCACCTTGGAGGAGTCAATTGTAGATAATGACTTGTTCTGATATAATACCAGAGAAATATGTTTACTTATAGGTATACTATTACTAGAGAAATGGAAAACCACAGATCTCCCAAATTAACAAATGAAAAAAGGAGAAGGGGAGTGAATAGTAATTTCATTCATTAAACCAACAAAAATAAGAAAAAGAAACTAAGGAAACAAAGTATATCATAAATAAAAAGGAATGAATGAAATCAAATTAGTTGTTGCTATACCAGGTGAATGACTGGCTACTTCCATTAAGACGGATACAATACAAGTATATGTTGTTTATGAAAAGTATAATTTAAAAAGTGATACTAAAAGAAAAAATAAAATTAAAAGGACAAACAAAAACCTACCAATGGACAAATAAAAAGAAATCAGGAATGAAAATATTAATTTTCAACAAGGGTAAAATATCTGACAAGGATATCCAGCAAGATTAAAAGTGTTAAGTATGTCAAAGAAAGACATCATGCAACACAAGAACATATAACTTAGAAGCTAAATAATGTAGGAGTTAAATGAATAAAGCAAAATTACTTATAAATTAAATAAAGCAAAAGCTAATATAAATGCAAGGAGAAATTTAGAAACAACACAATCACAAAGAGAGAATTTAATATATATCGTTCAAAATACTATAGTGCTAATAGGTAAAAAATATGTATGTATATAGAAAAATAGAATAATATAATCAACAAGCAAGATTTATATAAACACATGAAAGATAAATAAACATACTACAGTTAAAGGACAAAAATTTTATTTTTATGCCGACAGAAAATTTTAAAAATAAATCATATAATCAAACACAAAAATATCCTTAACAAATTCAAAATCTAAAGATTATATGAATCACATCCTCTGACTATAAATCAATATATTAGAAATATATATATAGTTAAAAGCTTACAATATTAAACCTAACTCTTTGAAAATTGATATTTTCCTAACTATTCTTTAATAAGGAAATAAATGGAAACTGCAATTAATACTAACCTACAAGTTTGATGAAAAGGAATCTACTAAATTAAGAAAAACCCTAGGGATACAAATAAAGTCTTACTTGTATTAATAGAAAAATGTTTAGTCTCAAATAATTTTAAAAGACTGAAAATAATGGAACCAAGTACTCATTTTAAGACATTAGAAAAGAAGTCTCAAAGTAAACCAGAAGAAAAGAGAATGTAGAAATTACCAATAAATGAGAGAAATAAATGAGAGAGAACAATTTTTTAATTGGCTCTGACAGGATGAATAAAATAAATTCTCAGAAGTCTGATAAAGAAAAGAGAAAAAGCTAAAACAGGCAAGAAGAATTGAATAGAGACATAAAGGGTACAGAGAAAGTTGAGGGAAAGTATGAGAATATTATATTCAATTCTATGACAACATATTTGAAAGTTTAGCATAAATGGATAATTGACTAGAAAAATATAAATTACGAAAATGGATGAAAGAAAAGAAAAAATGAGCATAAAAACCACAAATGAGATTATAAAGGCAATTTAATATTTCTCCATTTTTTAAAGGCACCAGGCCCAGATTTACAACTGAACACTTGCCAACTTTGAAAGGATAATTTCATTGTCATTTAAATTATTCAATTGCGATAAAAGATAGAAAGTTTCCAAACTCAATTTTCAAAGTTTAAAATTGCAAAATCTAAAAGAGATCAAAAACTTGAAAATCATAGGCTGATTTCCCTTGTGAATACATGTGCAGATGTCAATAAAATATCACTAAACAAACAAAACAAACGAAAAGCAGTCGGAAATTAAATTCCTATTCACAATGGTGAAAAATATCTATGGGAGTTATAAACTGTTAGATACAAGACAAGATTAGAACAAGTGGGTAGGTAAACTATGTCCTTGGAAGGAACAATTCCATGCCAAAGAATTATAAATCTAAATCCTCCAAAAAGTATTTATTTTTAAAGCATTCTAGTTGAATCACAATCATTTTGAATTAGGTAAAAATGAGCCTAAATGTTCAAATAGAAAAATTAATGCCTAAAAAGAGGGGGGAAAAAGTAAGTTGAGGACTTGCCTAACTATCTATTAAAATTCACTTACTACAACAGGATCTTACTCAAAACAGAAATAAATAAATAATTCAGAGGAATGGAATAGAGAGTGCAGTGGTAGGTTCTAATATATACAAGAATGTAATATATGACAAAGATAACATTTTATTTTAGAAAGAGAAAAAGTCTTTATTCAAAATACCATTAACTTAACTATCCATCTGTAAATAAAGTGTACACTACTTCACATCATATAAAGAAATACATTCCGAATGGAATAAATATACACATGTAAAAATAAAACACAAAAATAGAATAAAACTTTGAATAACATATATTGAGGAGATCCTTTAATCAAGACTTTTTAATCAAGGTACAAAATCCAAAAGTTCTAATAGAAAAATCAGGAATTTTTATTAAACAAAAAATAAAAGCACAATCAAAAGATGAATAAGGGCTTGGGAGAATATAACTAATGTATATATAGTTTTTACATATTGATAAGAAAAATACAAACAATCAAAAATATGTGACTAGGAAATGCACTTGTCCAATAAACATAAAAAACATTTAGTTTACAGATTATTTAGTTTAATAAGAGTAAGAGGACTTAATTTTTAAAATAGTATTGCTATTCAATTTCTTACTCCTTAGCAATGGCAAAAGAATTGAAAGGATGATAATACACAGTGTTGGAGAAAAATTACAGGTAGAATAAGGGAACCTTCATATACTATTGGTAAAAATGTGAATTACTCCTGTCTTTTGGAAATAAGTCTAGCAACTACTTCCTTCTTTCCCTTATTTATAGCAATCCCACTCAGAATTTTCAACATAATATCCTTAGTTTACCCGTTTCTAAAAGAATGTTTATTGCGGCATTATAGTGGCAAAAAATGGAACTATATTAATATTCCATCAACAGGGGAAGGAATCAAAGAAGTATTAGGCAACTCTTGTGAAGAAAGAAGTCTTAGAAAGACTGTACTGCATACGTATAATTATTTTTTTGTTTTACATTTACCAATATAATAAGGAAAACCATAACTCACTACTCTGATTTGCAATTATTTGATTACTAATGAGATTGAAAGTTCTCTTCATGTTCTTACTGGCCTTTTGAATTTCTCCTATATGAGTCAACTCTTAATGCTGCTCATTTTTCTTTTAGGATTTTCATAGTTTTCTTATTGACTTGGCCATCAAATAATGTTAAAAATATTCTTATTTCCCATACACTAGTGTATATAAAGTGAGTTTTTCGCACACAGACATTTCACATTTTTCAAATACTTAAATCTATCAGTAACTTAATTTGCCTTCATATTGGACTTAAAATGTACATTCCCACCCAAAGAGTGTATAAATGTTTTGCCATATTTTCTTCAAGAACGTCCAAAGTTTTATTTTTTTGCATGTAAATCTTTAATCCATCTGGAGTTTATTTAGGTGGCTGAAGTGAGCTGGGATCTTACTTTCCCCAGTGAAGTATGGTTCTTGCTTGAAACAGCAGGCAGGAGCTCCAGGAAGAAGGCCAGACATAGCCAAACAGTATTCTAGTGGGGAAGCCAGAAGGAAAGGAAACTTAGCTACGGAAAGCTGGCCCAGCAACTGCAGTTTCCCCATGTTCAGAGAATAAACTAAGCAGAAAGAAAATTTCTCTACTTGGATGCCCCATATCTCCAACTTCTCAACTGGGTCACTAACCTACTGCATCCAACCATTTTGCTTATAGGAAAGGAGCCTAACATCATACAAGAAAATGAGGGCAGGACCCAAAGACAATCTATTCTGGCTATTTATTGGCAAATACAAGGTTAGAATAAATCTTTTTCATTTTAGGATGAATAACTATAAAAGATGGAATGATACCCATGAAAATATTATGCCCAGCAAACAGAAACAAACACACCATGTAAGGGGCAAAGAGCATATTTTTAAAAGCATATATGAAAGAAAACATAAGTGAATTTTAGAAAGCATTTATTTATGCTCTCAATAAATTAAAGGAAAAACAGACCCTCTAAAGACGAATTAAAGAAAAAAACACATGAGAAAGAAATTGACAGACTCACTGAAAGAATCTAAGAGGGAAAGGGAAAAAAACCTTAATAGAATTTAAAATTGCACTGAAACTTGCAAAGGTTAGAACCTATATGGCTGAAAATTTAACATCATATGGAGGACAACTTATAAGGCTAGCAAAACTTGAAAAGGAAATGGATGGAAATATTAACTAGCCAAAGAAATGATAAAAATTACGGAAGATTTAAAATAGAATTTCTGCATATACATAATGTTGTTAGTAAAGAAGAAATCTACACAAATGAGACAGAAACAACATCTAATGTTGAGTGAGAAACTTCCTTTCAAAATTAAAGCTGTTTTTCATTTTATCTTGGAAGGATGAAGAAAAGAGAAGAATCATGAGCTAATTTTACAAACTATAATTACTCTGTGTAGTAATATGAATTTTGTCTTGGTCAGCACATTTTGGCCACTAAAAATTTTAGTTCCTAGTTAAGCTTTGTCCAAGTAAAGGCACCAACAAAAATTAAGCACTCTATTGGTGAGTCAGTCTTCGGGGGAAGGAACATAATGAGAAGAGAGTTGCTTCTGATGTCATAGTCCTGAGGATTCTGGATAATTAGCAGAGTCTGCTCTAATGGAGAAGATTTCATGGGTTGGAAACATTATAGGAGGAATGGTGGGATATGACACACTGACATCCCCTTTGACTTCCACTTTTGAACCAAGAGGCTTTTACATCATTTTTGCCACCAGCCATGTCCAAGCAGAGGAAGAACATTTGCCTACTTGATCAGTGTTAGGGAAAGTGGATGGGACTGGGGTGAAGGGGGGTGGGAAGAATGTCCTGGCACTTTTTTTATCCACCACATTAAATAAATTGACATCTTTTTTCCAAATACCTGATCGATTTTTTGTGTGGCAGTGCATTAGGGAGGGGTGAGCTGAGCCATCATTGCCTGATCTAAATTCTTTTATCTTAATCAGAGCTTTTCAATAACAAAAAAAATTATTTAGCTGAATAAAAATTTAAATCTCCTGACTATATACAGAGCAAAATTAAGTAAACCTAGTCAAATCCTGATGAACATTTTTCAAACATATAACAATGGTCCTAAAAGAGTCAGTGCAAAGAAAAGGGGGGTGGAGACCCTGAAGGCAGGTTGACCTAGCTCACTTTCTCACATTATTACATATTGAATAAAATATGCAAAGTTTTAATGGGGAAAGATTGCATCTGAAGAATCCTATTCCAGACAAATTGTCATTTATTGTAAAGGCAATAGAAAGATATTATCAGGTTTGTGAGAGCCTTTAAAGGTACCACGCAGGTATCCTGGAGGAAAAGTACAAATGCTTACAGGCCTATTCCAGCAAGGAAGAGGTTAGGCAAACCTAAAAGCTCATGAATATGCAAATTATGGTATGAAAGACATGGAAATGAATATTCCCACCACCTAATCTCAGAATAACATCTAAATAGCTGCTAAAATATAAATATAAAATAGAATTTAAAATGCATATAATTAGTGGAAAATATATACACAAAAAATAATTTAAGTAGCAAATTTATACACACACGCGCACACATATATGCCAACAGAACTCTGGAGGCTGTAGAGGGAAGAAAGTAAAAGTGTGCAAAACCTTTGACTTACATCAAGGGAGAAAATCAAGATAGTTTGATTCAATATGAATAATTACAAAAATACATTTGCAAGTATTTTTTACAGAAAAATAACCTGTAGTGAAAGTTAAAACAGGTGCACACCCTCCGAATTACTAGAAGGAACACAAAAGGCAGTACAGCACAGTTTCAAAAGACACACATACACACACACATGAGGCAGGCTAGTAAAACAGGGAATCAATAGACAGATCTGGAACCTGGCAAGAAGCTCACGGGAACGTCAGTATCCCCAAGATGGCTGCTGGAAATGTTGTGGAAGTTGAGAGATTCAATGATTGCATAAGGAAGGCCAGGATTCAGTAATAATTTTGGAAAGGAAGAAAAAGAATTTATTTATGACCAGCCGGGCTTGGGAACTTCTCTGTCCAAAAACCCGAGCCAGGTTCTTTTTATACAGAGGAAGAGCCAAATGGTCCTTTGTTGGAGTCCGATAAGCTTGAGTTAACACGTATTTCCCACATTCCAGGTAAGCTTGAATGAACATATTTAGTTTGCATCCTCCCTGAATATTCAAAGTCTATAGAGCTTACATTGTTAATTGCTTCCCTGGACTGGAGTGGTTGGTGTGGTATGAAAGGTGGAGCTGCAGCCTTTCATTGTCTGATGCACACAGCCCAGGTTATTTACGAAGAGACACACAGCCCCCACCTGTAGCCCCCACCCATAGCTCCTATCAGAAGACCCTTTCGAGAAATCCCATTCAGAACTCGATTTCCTCTGAAAGCCAGGAGAAACCCTGGATTTTCTCCAGGGACCTTATCATTGGGCCCTCCCAGGAGACTGGTGAGTGGCATAATCAGTCAAGACAGCAAACAGCTGGGACGCCTCCCCTGTCATTAGCAAAGGGGCAGGATAATTAACGATTTAAAGAGCAAGCGGAAATCAAAGTGGCTCCTGTTCTTGCCTTCTTCATTCGCTGTCCTGGCCTTCTTCCCCCGCACCCCCCACCTGGATTAACCAGCAAGTAAACCTGGTGATTTATAGTCTGTAATGGGGAATTGTAGTCTGTAAATCGGCCCCCTTTATCACTTTTCAGCCCCTTCCTCTCTACTCAGGACCCATGTGATCTGTTATTTTCTCCCATTTCCCTTCCCTCCCTTTCTTAATAAATTACTGGCCTAAGTAACCTGGCTTGCTCTTGAAATTCATTTCTTGTAGTTTAGTCAAGAACCTAGAGAAAATCTGGCAACACATGCTCACACACAAAAGAACAGCAGAAAAGATTTTCAAAAATTAAAATCTCATTTGTCAGAAATAACCAAATGTAACAGTTTTGTACAAATAAGTATTCAAAGAAAAAATGACATGCTTATAAAAGACATAGTTTCATCAAATTGATTCACTGAAGTTTCAAATTAAATAAAATAATTATAATAGAAAAAACATAGATTGTGATGGTTAGGCTATGTGTCAACTCGGCCAGGTAATTGTGCCCAGTAGTTTGTCCAAGCAAGCACTGGGCTAATTCTAATACAAGGGCATTTATGGACTTTAGTCACCAGTGACTTTATTGCATACATGGCTGATTACATCTACCTCAATCAGGGAGATTGCTGTGAGCGATGAGTGACACTTGATCCAATCATTTGAATGCCTTAAAAGGGGAAGTGATTTCAGCATTCAGAGAGAATTTCCCAGCTCATCTTTGGTCAGCCATTATCTCCTGGAAACTCATCAAGGATCTTCACTGGACTTTCATCAGAGCCCTGGTTTGCAGCCTGCCTGCGGAACCTGGACTTGTGCATCCCCACGGCCATGTGACCCACTCATAAAATCGCATACTATTGACATTCTGTTTCCCTAGAGAACCCTAAATAATACATAAATGTTAATACACTCTAGGCACTACACGGGCATTTCACATAACTCATTTAAATTCTCAAAACACCCTCATTTTACAGATGAAGATGCTGAGATATAACAAACTTAACCTACCCACAATAATACCCAAAACATGTAAAATATCTAGGAATGGGTTTAACAAGAAAAATGGGTGACCTCTACAAAGAAACGTACAAAACTTAGCTTAGTGGCAGACTATAAGAGTTGACTTAACATATGTTCTTGGATGGGAAGACTCAATTATGGTAAATAGGTCAACTCTTCCCAAATTTTTTTTTATATTTAAAGCTATTCTAATCAAAAACATAAAAGATTTTTAACCTGACATTTTGACCCAAAAGTTTCTCTGAAAGTGTATACAAATAATAACAGGCAAGAAAATACTGAAAAAGGGTAGAAGGCTTAAGTTGAGCTGAGGCAATAGTAGACAATGGAACAGAACATAAAGTCCAGAACCAGGTAAGCCTATGTGTATGTGTCATTTATAAAATAAATTCAAATCACTGAGGTTATATACATGTTAATACAAACTGTTTATCCAGAACTGGATAACACAAACAATGAACCTTAAGTTAAACCATGGACTAAAGTTAATAGCATAATTATAAAAATTTGCTTTCATCAATTGTAACAAATGTACCATACCAATACAATGTATCAATAATAGAACGGTAAATGGGAATCCTGTATTTTATACATGGTTGTTCTATAAACCCACAACTTCTCTAAATTAAAAATTTTAAAAACACAACTAAATAAATGGAATGGAAACCAAAAAATATCAGAGGCACTATTAATAAGTGTTAATGAAATACAATTTTGAAGGACAAAATATGAACTGTACTTACCTTTGGGCAGTGAAATTACAAATGATTTTTATTTTCCTTTGTTTTAGTTTGTTTTGTTTTTCCTAGTGTTTTGGTATTTTCCTGTGTTCTCCAAATTTCCAACACGGAGAATGTTTTTGTGTAATTAGAAAAAAAAACTCCTGAATGTTATTTTAATGGTGTGGACTCAATTCAAGTTGCAATAAGATAAGAAGAAGGTGTTGTTTTGATTTTAATGAATCTGAGATTCCTTCTACAGTGGCAACCAACTGAGGGAAAAACACTGCTTTGGTAACAAGCTATAATCCAGGTAAACTATGAAAGAAAAAAGAGTGAATAAATATGCTTAAAGAATTGGGTATTACCTTGGGGAAGAAAACCTGCTGAGAGGCTGCGTTGGGGAATAAGAAAAAATGCTCCATGAAGGCACAGTCTGCAGGTAGGAAGGGGGAGGCATCCCAAGAGGGATGGGAATAATCAAAGAAAGTCAATCCTTTTCAGTTTGCATGAACCTAACATGGTCTCTGAGACAAAGAAGTTCAAATGGAAGTGACTAGTTTTCCTAAATGATTACTAATATAAGGGAGCATCTCTCAAAAAAACAATAAAGAAGAATATGTTCTCAAAGGTAGCTCCCAAATATATGTAATAAATGGGATGTGTAACCACGCATATGTATGATATTACACATTACTAACCAGAAGCATCTGTGTCATTTAAAAGAAAGAAAAGAGATAACCGTCAAGAAAGTTGCTTTTGAGTTTAAAGAATGTACGGTGAGTATTGTACTGTCTTTTCAAAACAAAAGGCATCTCCTCTTTATTTACCTTCTAAATTTTTTACATAATAACCACAAAAAGATTACCAAAAAAAGTACATTTGTTCTGAATGAATTGGAAAAGCTTCTGGCATCAAAATTAGCAAACTATTAGCAGCCTTTAAGGGAAATAGGTAAAACAGGACTAAAAACATCTGAACTCAGGGTAAATTAGTGAGTTTATGGTAATAGAAAACTATTCCATCCTCAGCAGGGAATTAATTGGATGGCTCCTATTTCAGGGAATTTCTCCTAACAGTCTCTTTTAGAAGAAATATCAATAAAAAGTCTCTTCCAGTCTATGTTGCCAATTCTTTTATGTACACTGAGAAATAAATTAGGGGAATATAAAAAAAGGACACTCCTATATTTCAAAAATAGCTTTCTGAAAGTCAAACCCGCCAAATCCCTTTGCCAAGGGAAATTGCCAAAATCCAATGAAGGAAAGGGAACAAATGTAACTCAAGTGGTTGAGCACCTGCTTCCCATGTATGAGGTCCTGGATTCCATCCCTGGTACCTCTAAAAACAAACAAATGAAAAAGCCAACTCTCAGTGGGTAGCTCAGTGGTTGAGCACCTGCTTCCCATGCACCTGGGTTCAATCCCTGGTACCTCCAAAAAAGTAAAAATAAAAACATTGAATGAGGGAAGATCAAAAGCAAAGAACCATCAATGGTATTTGCCTATCAATGCTTATAAACTGAACCCATCATAACTTTTTAATTCTTATTTTTGGTGTGATCTTCTTAAGTCTTGAAGCTTACTATTTGTATCCTCTTAAGATTTAAACAGGGGCACTTTAAAATATATATCAAAGCAAAACAAAACAAAATAACAACTATATATATATGCATATATCAGACCATAAGTAATGACATCTTCATTTTATTTTTAATTTTGTCACTGTTTCAGTGCACATAAAATTTCATATTTTCATCAACTTAAAAAATATAGAATTAAATGAATGTTTACTGTAATTTCACATAATTTTCTGACAAATGCTTTCTGACTTTTAATTACTTATTTATTGGTTGTCAGAAGATCTTCTACTTAAATAGTTCCCCTTGTAGTTCTTAACTGACTGGGCATCCTATTGTGTCACTGTTGATGAAATGTATAACATGCAGCCATCAACACTGTAGCCCACAGGCTGGGCAGCCCACCAGAATCTCTTTAATGGCTCCAGAGAGTTCTCCGGCTAGAGATGAGTGACCTATCTTAACTACCATTGTTGACAATATCATCAAAAGTGATATTTCCACTGTACTTAATGTCTTTCTGCTTCTTTCTGTCTCTGGTGGTACCCTGGAGGCTTTGATGCTCAGGAAAGGAAAAAGGCACCACCTCAATCTGGGCAGGTCTACTCTGAATGGTCAGTTTTCCTGTAATCCTTAGACCTTCCAGCCATGTCACAGGTTGCCTTGGTCGTGTCCTTGCCACATTTTTTTGGGTACCGACCCAGAGAGCTGATCTTGGGGGCCAGGGCAAATATGGTACCAACTTCCCCACCCAGGCACCTCTGGTATTTTGCGCTCATTAGGGTTGAATCTGATGGAATGGGGGAGACGGTGGTGCCAGATGAGCCCATATGTGGGACAACCAAAGAAAGCTGCCCTTGGCCTTCTCCAAGCAGAAAGCCTAAAGCTGACTTTTATTGTCATAATAAGACAAAATATCTGGAATTCTTCCTAAACTTTAAAAGCCATTTCATGCAGCTTTTGGAATATCACAAAGCTAAATTTATTATAGCTATTCATAGAGCTAAGTCAGAAAAAAAAATTGCCCTGAATGAACAAAAAGAAGTCAAAAACAAAATTTTATCTGTTGACAAGAGTAAAATGCAAGGAATTTTCATTTTCTTTAATATTTTTTATTTATTTGTAGCAGCCTTTTTAAAAAGGCCTTAAAGCTCCTTGTTCTTTTTTTCTAAAAAAGTGTATTTGAGTTTTTATTTTTGAAAAATAAACTTTATTTCTATATTTTTTAAATGTTATATTATTTTTCATTTATTTATTTTTATTTTATTTTATTTATCCCCCCGCCCCTCCTTGCCCCTTGCTCACTGTCAGCTCTCTGTGTCCATTCACTGCGCATTCTTCTGTGTCTGCTTGTCTCCCTTTGTTGGGTCATCTTGCCACACCAGCTTTCTGCACTCCCTGGGCATAGGCCATCAGCTCTCCACAGGCACGGACAGCTTGCCTTCACAAGGAGGCCCCGGGACGTGCACCCAGGGCCTCCCATATGGTAGACAGGAGCCCAATCAATTGAGCCACATCTGCTCCCTCTACATTTTTTTTAAGGTACTGGGGCAAGGGATTAAACCCCAGAATTTGTATATGGGAAGCTGGCGCTTAACCACTGACCCACATCAGCTCCCCTGAGTTGGTTTTTTCATTTGTTCACTTGTTTTTTTGTTTTTTGATTTTAGGAAGCACCAGGAAGTGAACCCGGAACCTCCCACATGGGAAGCAGGCACTCAATCAATTGAGTCACATCTGCTCCCTCTACATTTGTTTTAAACCAAGCACCTAGGCTATCATTATACTTTCCAGTTTTCTACCCATATGTATAATTTAAAACTCAGTGAAAATAGCAAATAAAAAAAAGAAAGATACTTTGTTTCTACTCCCAAGTCAAATGATCATTTTAAAAATTCAGAATTCTCTAAGCTGTCATTGAATAGGAATGAGCACCCAAAAAAATAGTACACTTTGCAATATTATTTACTCTTTTTAAAACTTCTCAAAGGACAAGGGCATATTTCTGGCATATTTATTCCCTAAGCTATACTTTTATGGCTAAGTTACAACTTTTAGAATAAAAGAGGTTCATATAAAGTAACTAAAAAGAACTGAAAAACCCTAATCAGATTAGCTTTCCATTCAACCTAAATAAACCACTTTACTTTCCTAATGGCACCACAATTAAAATGTGCTGCAATAGCATTATAGGATTTCATAAACTGAAAGGGCCATTTCCTGATAGTTAAAATGTTACTTTTGTCAAAAATTTCCATAACAAGCAACATTGATATTAAAAGGGGCAAAGTAAATGTTCTTTGTCATAATTAAAACATTACATATTCAAATGCTAAATTCTAAGCAGGAAACATATTATCTAAATGATAATAGAATAGGGAAAGACATCCTCCTTAGAGATGGGGAAACTGAGGTCCTTATTCACATAACATATATTATTACATAAGCATTAGAACGCCTCTCTTTAAAATCACCATAAAATACTGAATGGGCTGTGGACCTGTATACACATGACTGG